>NC_088887.1:97324596-102324596 GCF_037157495.1 Lathamus discolor | reverse complement strand
TGTCACCAAGCACCTTGTTGTTTTTCATGTGCCTTAGCATGCCCTCCAAGAGAATCTGCTCCAAGATTTTGCCAGGCACGGAGGTGAGACTGACTGGTCTGTAATTCCCCAGGTCTTCCATTGTCCACTTCTTGAAAATGGGGGTTATATTTCCCTTTTCCCAGTCGTCGGGAACTTCACCTGACTGCCATGATTTTTCAAATACGATGGCCAGTGGCTTAGCAACTTCATTTACCAGCTCCTTCAGGACCCACAGATGGATTTCATCAGGTCCCATGGACTTGTGTACGTTCAGATTTTGAAGATGGTCTCGAACCAGATCCTCTCCTACAGTGGGCCCAAGGTCTTCATTCTCACAGTCCCTGCACCTGCCTTCTAAGACTTCGGTGGTGTGGCCAGAGCCTTTGCCAGTGATGACCAAGGCAAAGAAGTCATTCAGAACCTCAGCCTGCTCCAAATACAGGGTAGCCCGTTCTCCTGAAAGCTTCCTCCAGAGGGGGCCTACATTGTCCCTAGTCTGTCTTTTATTCGCTACATACCTATAGAATCCCTTCCTGTTATCTTTAACATCCCTAGCCAAGTTTAGTTGCTGAGGTGATGATGGTGAGACCACCTTTCCTATGACTTAACGCTGCCTACTCTCTGCCAGTGAGCTCCGACCCTGAAGAAGCTGTAGTGCTCCTGACTCCAGCCTCCATCAACACAATAAAAACTGTGATTACACCAGCATCCAAACATTTCAGTGAGAGGCAGAGAGGACGGCAGCCGAAACAAACCATACCTGGTAACTAAAATATAATGTCAACTAAATCACATTGTAATTGTCTAAGGAAACAGTGGCAGCACTCTAACTGTAAGCTCGTTTAGTGCTTAATTTCAGAACTTCAATGATAACCCAACATCAGAGGGTTTAGTGAGGTATTTTAGAAACCCCAACAAGGGATCTAACTCACACACCCCTTAAGTCTCTAAACTTGGAAGCTCACAAAGGCAAAAAGTTGCCTCCTGTTTTGAAAAGACTTGATGGCAGATGTATCTTACTACTTCTTTGGGAAATGTTCTTCCTTTTCTGAAGTACTGAACTTGCTGGACTTGCTATAAAACCCAACTTTACCAGGGAAATTGAGGGAGGATAGAAGTCAAAGCACTAGAGGCTGAGAGAATAATATTTATGTTTGTATTGGTAGAGTATTTATATTGGCAGTGTTATGACTATGGTCAATTTACACTAATTGCATTTATGAAGGAAGAAAAGCAGAAAGGAAGGGAACTTCTTAGCCTTAATTTTATTTTTGAATATTACTGAGTTATAATTTTCACCTAACTGTTCTGAGATGGTATTATCATATTTCTTGAAAAGTTTGTAGAGGAAGAATAATATATAACTGCTAAATAATCTACTCTTAATTTTTTTTTTTTGTGCTGTTTTTCTTACTTTCACTTCTAGTACTAAGTATCTGTGTTCTGTTCCTGGGGGGAAAATATCCATAAACTGAACACTTTCATATTCTATCTTCTCATGTAATAAATAATTTTATACCGATCCATCCTTTTCCTTCCTTAATAATTTGAAATTACATATTGCTTGGTTATTTCAAACTCATTGAACTATATCTAATGTTAAATATCCCTGGAGTACTGCTCTAATATTAACAATAGCAATATTCTTTCTGGTACCCTTAATAGGTGTTAAGGGTTAAGAAGAACAAAAATGTTTCTCTCTTTATGCTTCTAGCTGAAATGCCAGCTGAAACTGGCAAACACGTACGAGAAAGACTGATGTGGCCAGATTTCTTAACACCACAGAAGAAGAAAGAAGCAAGTATCTGTCATCCTCTGTACACCTGATGACAGCTTCACAGAGACTTCAAAGCATACTTGCTAAAGTGCATATGGCTTCATGGTTCCTGTCATCAGACTATGAATAATTAGGCTAGAATGGACCTCATGAAGTCTCTTATCCAATTGGGTTGCTCAAGGCTTTATCCAGTTGAGTCTTGAAAATCTCCAGATTTTCCAGCACAGCCTGTCTGGAAAACCTGTTCGACTGCCTGACTTTCCTCATGGGGAAAACCTTTTTCTTTCTATTGAGCCTGACCTTTTCTTTTTGCAATGGACGCCCATTGTTTATAGTCCCTCCACAATGAACCATTGTGCAGTGCCTGGCTCCATGTCCTTGACGACTCCCTGTAGTCACTGGAGGGTGATGTTGGTTCCTCTTGATGACATCTTTGCTCCAGGCTGAACAGGCCCTGCTCCCTTTGGATCCGCCTCAAGTGCTCCAACCCCACCATCTTAGTGGCCCTCCACTGAACTTGCTCCAGTTTATTGATGTATCTTTTGGGTTTTGGGACCCAAAGCTGGATGTAATATCAAGATTTGATTGAATGAGTGATGATTAGAGTGGGACAATCACTTACCTCAATAGACTACTTGTGTTCTTGTTAATACAGCCCAGGCAGTGGGTATCCTTCTTTGCTGCTGGCCTTTGTCCAGCTGGAGGTCCTCAAACATCCAGTTCCTTTTCTGCACTGCAGCTGGGCAGGCAGTCCCCAGCCTGTGTCACTTCAGGGGTCTCTTCCTTTCAAAGTTCAGGACTTAGAACTCGTCCTTGCAGAACTTAATGAGTGTCCTGTCAGCCTGTTCCCCTAGCCTGTCTTGGTTTCTCTAAAAAGCAGCCCTGCCTCAAGGATAACAGCTGGTGTTTCTCACTTGATGTTGTCTTCAAACTTTTCAAGACAGGATCTTCTCCTTGTACTGATAAATCTTGCAGCACTGAAGAGTTTTTCCTTGTCTTCAGGTAGAGTATGACTCATTAATCACAACCCTCTGAGCTTGACCAACCAACCCGCTTTTTACCTATCTTGTTTTTCCATCTAGAGTGTAACATTCTAACTTGGATAAAACAGTATAGTGATAAATAGTGCTGAAAGCCTTGCTAAGTTCAGGGTAAATGACATCTCTCTGGCCACAAATCTAGTTAGGGTACAAGCAGTGTTTCTGTGGTCAGATAAGTATGCTCTAACTGAAAAAAGCTGTAACAGAAAAGCAAACCAACTTAAACCAATATAGTTGTAAGTATTGATAAGGTCTTGATTAATCATCATTTCTCCACTGTTATTTGCAATGATTATACCTGGAAAGATCTGTCACTGAAAACAAAAAGTACTCCTACTCCCAGACTACAGAGCGATTAAAATAAATAAAGAGCAAAGCGCAATTTTTCAGACAGGTTAGGAAGACCTAACCTTAATTTATGGTAATGAAAATTATGATCTCTCTTTCTTCAAGAGTGAACATGCTACTAACCTTTAATCTGATTTGACTAATATCAAAATATTGGTGTTCAAGGCCAGGTTGGACAGAGCCTTGGATGACATGCTTCAGTGTGAGGTGTCCCTGCCTATGGCAGGGGGTTTAGAACTAGGTGGTCTTAAGGGCCTTTCCAACCCTAACTATTCTATGAACCTACGATTCTAATATATTTGTATTGAGAATAGGGCTACATGCCGTGAAAGAAAATATTTTTTCAGTGCACATAAAATGTCTTTTAGTTCAAGATTTTGACTGATTTTTCATAAGTTCACTACAGATTTCCAGCTTTGGAAATAATGATGGAAAAATGGCTCAACACAAGTGGAATCTTGCAGTCTGTCATAGCACTAATAACAGTTATCCCTTGCAAAAATTTCCATCTAATTTTGAGGATCTTCATGTAAAATTGAGAATTTTTTCCTCATACTAAGCCTCTAAAATGTAGCTTTGCATGATGCTTACTTGTCCACATGAAATCTGAAATTATCACCCGATCTCTGCATATTGGTGAAAAAAAATCTAGCATGGCATGATGTGACCTCCCAAACACCTGATTTTCCTAGGAGGAAGGTGCCACCATCACTAACATTACAAGTCCTATAAAGCTATCTTTCAAGGACACGTTGTCAGCTCCTCTGTAAGGTGGATACCTGGATAATGGTGGTCAAAGAGAAGTTATGTTTCATTGAAAAGTCAGGTTCAAGAACTTTTTCTTGACCTTAGTCCAGTGAACTCTGAGGCTCACATACTTCAGTTTAAATTGCTGGCTCTCAATTTGTGCGTAGTTCTGGTCCAGAAAGATTAAACTGCTTAGGAAGACCTGATCTGAGACTGTTTGACCATTTCTATAACCCAAACACGACCTGTCCAGACTGCATGAGTGAGGCGTTGTCCCAAAAGCAAGACAGATTTTTACTATAGAATCATGGAATCATAGAATGGGTTGGGTTGGAAGATACCTTAAAGATCATCCTTTCCCCTCCAACAAACTCTACAGTGAGTCTAAGACCCCTAAGTCTAAATATGCAACTGTATATAAACAATATTAAGAAGTCTTAGTGGGAAACTTGGTTTCTCTCTGAGCTTACCTGCTAATGCAGACCCTTAGAACACACCATGCACTAGAAGGGATTCTTGTAAACAGGTTCATCTATTTCAGCTTAAGGGGCTTTTTAAGTTCTCAGAACAACAGAATATCAAGACTTCAAAAATTCACTTTGGCCCAATGTTACCTACCTTCCAGAAATTACATGCTATTCTTCCTGAAGGATTTTACCTTCTTTTTTTTAGCTTGCACAACACATCTAGTTATCCCATGTTTCCTCTTTAAGAAGTTTAAACAACATAGGTAGTGACAAAAATTATTTTGCTTTTAGATGGCCTGAGTTGCTGTTGGAGATGGCTGTCTCCTCCCATTGACTATGAAGGAGCCCAAGGCTAGGCTGCTGACACTGGTACCTTAGTTGAATACCTGTGGTTATGTGGAATGAGCTGGGGACTGATAAAGAAACACATTGCAGGAATGGCTATTTTTATTTTCTTTCTGCACACTATTAAGAAGGTAGAAAAAAAAGAGTCTAAGCCTTGAACTAATTTTATTGATAATGTGTCAAACCTTTTTTACCTTCTATTAGACTTTCAGCTTGTCTTAATGTCAAATACTGTGTAATTGAGTCATGTCTTTTTGTGAACCATAATGAAGCTGCTAATGAAGCCCTTAAGGTTAGCTATTTAAAACAACCTCTAATTTAAATGACTACATTACCTTGGTAATTAAATATTATTATCTTTTCTGCACAGCAGGCAGAGTAAAATGTTTACTTTTCCTCTTCATCCACCTAAAAAGCCTAACGAGCTTGATCCTGTACTTGAGCAACTGAGCACAGACATGCTGCACTGGTCTTTCTCTCCCACAGATGTTAAGGACCCTCACAACTTTTCCAATATTATTCAGGAAAGAAACACATTCAAAGCATAAACCCTATGATTTGATGTAATAGAGAATATGCCAGAGCATGCTGAGCTCTGACTTCTTTCTTCTCTTATTCATATGCATTTACCTTTGGCTGTCCCCTGATGTTCAAAGCATTTTGCAAAATCCTTCATTCCTAAGTCCTTGCTTGTTTGCAAGTACTTGCTAATAACTGAGCCTATTTTATACCTAGCAAAAAAATTTCTGCTTTCTTAAAATATTTCCTCAAAATGTCTTACTTTTTCAAAATATCTCAACAACCACTTATTTAGCCTTTTGCCTTGCTAAAATTTTGCATCTTTCACTAGAGGAGTATTTTATATGAGTACAATAATGGAAACAGTAAATATCAAATTAGAATGGCAGGACCTGAATTAAAGAAAAAGGTTTTTTAAAAAAGCATAAAACACACTATTTGGAGAGTCCACAGAGATTACAGAATTCAATCCAAGAATGAAACCTAAATTTAGACATAAGTAGTGTGTCTTATATCTGGAAATGTAATTGTTACCTACATGCAGAAATCTAGTGCTGTTTCAGATGTCCTGAAGTATGCTAGCCTGTGGTTCCTTGTCTAGAACAGCACATATTCCCTGTAGGTATTGTGCCATACCTATCAGCTCTGTTTATTCATCTCAGATAGGTCTCAAATAATATTTGTCAGCAGTGCTTAGGAAACTAAATTGATCACTAGTGTCTGTTCAGCTGAATCATGCTCTAGGACCCACTGATTATAAATTAGCGAGTCCAAAAGGAGCTTATCCACCTAGATGACCTATAAACAACAGGTAGACCTTAAAGAGGTTTCAATTTGTACATCTTTCCTGCCATTTGACATGGCCAAGTATATCCAAGTAATCTGTACAAAACTGAGATACATGACACAGGAAATATGCATTATTGTAGAAAGGAAAACTTGATCTATTGAATCCCTGAAGTATCTTCTAATGTGGAGCGTGCAGGATGTGATGTGTACAGGAACAGTCTGCAACTTCAGTTCTTTGGGGATTGCTAAGCATTTTCCTAAGCAGTTACATATCACATAAGCAGATCAGTTCCTGAGTGTGTCTGTAAAGCATGACATGCAGTACATATAACCTGCTAAATAATCTACTTCCATTATTGTGAGATCAAATTTAATAAAAATATAACTGCAAAAAAATACAGTTCTCCCTGTTTACTGTGGTTCAGCATGCCATCATACTGCTTTCAAAGTCAGGACCTGTAAATTTAGCACCATATAAATGTAAGTGAAATTACCCTGAGTTAAGCAACATAGAAGTAGAAGAAAGACTGCTTATAGTCTATATTCATTAGTGACAGTAATGAAATGAAACTGATTTATTTAGACAATTAAACTGGAAAGAGCTTTTCATAATCTTTTAGTAAAAACTCAGCATGCACTTTTTTCCCCTCAATCCTTCCTTCAGTCCCCATGACAGTACTTAGCAGATATTGATGTGTTGTTTTCCAGACAACTGAAGCTGTAACTAACAATAGCATCTTCTTCGGCAGTTTTGCCCTCAAAAGGCATAATCCTTACTTTGTTGCCATGTTTTAAAATAAAGTTATGAATTTATTTTAAGGTAAAGAAATGAATGACACTGTATTCACAGAAGCAAAGAAAAAATCCCTTTCTCAAACATAGAAAAAGACATTCTCAAACATAAATTTTAAAAAGCCCTCAAAATTTCATTGAAGCATAAGAAATAGAGCAGTTCTATGGCAGATCTAAGAAGGAAATTTATGAAGCAACACAAAAGCAGAAAAGTTTACTATTTTACTCTTGATAGCTAAGGCCTACAACAAAAAAAAGGGGTAAAGAGGGAAGAGAAGGCTGCACTGTGGACATCTGGTAAAGAGCAAGTAGATTTAAAAGTACCAGCAGAAAGGCCTAAAGCAAGACTGTTTTGGCTGTCTTATTTAATTATTCAATAAACATTTATCTTAATGGAGGGCATCCTGCAAAGCAGTGGGAAAAATCACACTCCAGCAGCATACAGAAGTTTCAGCCAGCATGTTCAAATATGCCTTGGTTAAGCAATCACTCTAACCTGGGCCAATTGAACCTATCACAGGCATGGAAAGGTTAGATCTTGGACAGGAGGTCAGAAGGCTTTGTGTAAGAGCGTCCTACAAGATAAGTGACACAGGAAGAGTTGCTTGAGAGTGTTCTGGGAGCTAGGAAACACTAAAAATAGAAAGGGGTTAAATACTCCTCTATGAGTTAGATGCCTGTATGAGCTGTCATGCTGCAAGGGCAGTTAATAAAGCTGAAAAAATACTAAGTATTTGAAACTCTTGGGCTTTGCCAAAATGACTTGCAGTGAGGAGTGAAGCGCAGCTGCTTCTGCAGCTATGGCAGAAGGTGTGGTGAGCATGAAGGACGAGCTGCACAAGGAAGTGGGGTGGAAGCAGCGAGGAATGGGTAATGGAGGCCACAGGAGGAATGGTGGCAACCCACAGATGCAAATCCCACCACAGCTCAGTCTGGGGCTCATCACCCATAAAACTAATTAACCTCAGCTGTGGGTTACACGCTCTTGAAGGAGTGGGAGGAACAGTCAGAACCCCAGCAAGTATATGGAAGGAGCAAAGAGGGCTGTAAATTCCTATAGCTATAGATTCACATTCAAAATGAAATAATGTGCACTACCTTATTTATTCACCTTGTTCAAGGTTTTTTCTCTAAAATATTGTTTGATAGCAAAATGTATTGTTACTGTAAGCAGAAAAAAAATAATTTGTGGTGCTAAATATACCCCGGCTTTGTAGGGAAGCTTGGAGTGCATTAGTAGTGCCTCCTTCAAACTGAAAGCCAGCTTGTGCCAGTCACATTCTAACAGAAGGGCTGTGCACTGCTGGTTAGGGATATGCGCTACTGGTTGCTCCTGCTTGAGGCAAGCATCGCAGCAACATTTCTTTTAAGGAAGATGCAGAAATGGAACTGAGAGGTTTGCAATGTACTTCATTAACAGCAAGCCTTCTCTTTGAGTTAATTACTTCTAGCAAGTGTTCAAAATAAAAAGACCTTGGTGTCAGTTCATGAACAGTTTAACTAGAACCACGATGAGAGGATTGCAACTTTTGTGCAGCATACAGCATTCAAAGGTTATTGATGCCTTCTGAGACATCATTAAAAAGTTAGTGCTGACACTCATTTCCCCTTATATGGGATCTGAACCTTCAGGATCAGAAATCTCTCTTACCACAGGGTAGAAATTGCAGTTGATATAGCAAGTTGCCTAACTTATATCTACATTTTCAATGTCTAGTGAAATAATTCCTATAATTGAAGTGCCCTGTTTCCTTGCCCAGCCAAGGCAGCAGAGAGAAACATCTCTGGAGTCAACTTAGATGTCTTATCTTAAACAGACAAGATCTTCTGCTGTGCATACCTCTGTCTTTTGTCTATATAAGGCATTTGCTCACATACTTAGGAGGATTGCTTCACCAGCATTAAATGCTGTATTAAGCAGATGTGCTCCCACCCTGTGACTATAAAGAACATTTTTATCTAGCAGCAATAAGCACAGCTACCACAGGGACACACCACTTCATTTAGTTCTGAAGTCCTGCTTGACTAACCTTATCTCCTTCTGTGACAAAGTGACCTGCTTAGCAGACGAGGGAAAAGTTGTGACATGGTTTAGTGTGAGGTGTCCCTGCCCATAGCAGGGGGGTTGGAACTAGATGACCTTAAGGTCCTTTCCAACCCTAACTGTTCTATGATTCTATAATGTTGTCTACCTAGACTTTAGTAAAGCCTTTGACACTGTTTCCCACAGCAGAAACTCACTGCTCATGGCTTGGACAGCTGTATTCTTTGGTGGGTAAAAAACCTGCCTGGATGGTCAGGCCCAGAGAGTGGTGGTGAATGGAATTAAATTCAGTTGATAGCCAGTCATAAGTGGTGTTCCCCAGGGCTCAGTACTGGGGCCAGATCTGTTTAATACCCTTATCAAGGATCTGGACAAGGGGATTGAATATGCCCTCAGTAAATTTGCAGACAACACAAGTTGGGTGGGAGCTTTGACCTGCTAGAGGGTAGGGAGGAGCAATGAAGCTAATGAAGAGTCTAGAGCACAAGTCTGATGAGGAGCAGCTGCGGGAACCAGGGTTTCTCAGCCTGGAGAAAAAGCAGCTCAGAGGGAATGTTACTGCTCTCTCCAAGTACATTAAAGAAGGTTGTAGTGATGTAGGAGTCAGTCTCTTCTCCCAAGTAACAGCACAAGAGGAAATGGTTTCAAGTTGTGCCAGGGGAGGTTTGCACTGGATATTAGGAAAAACTTCTTCACCAAAATGGTTGCCAAGCATTGGAACAGGCTGCCCAGGTATGTGGCTGAGTCCCATACCTGAAAGTATTTAAAAGATGTAGCACTTAAGGACATGGTTTAATGGTGGGCTTGGTAATGCTAGGTAAATAATTTAACTCAATGATTTTAAAGGCCTTTTCCTACCTAAACAATTCTATGACTCTGTGACGAATTAGATCAAGATTTCAAGTATGTGTATCAGATAAGCTACTTACATAATTTATGCTATTTAACAGTCCGTGGAGACTTTATCTATAAACACAGAGACTTTTATATGATTTACAAAAAAAAAAAAAAAATAAAATTGACCTGTTTCAGAGTACCTGGCTCTTGCCTGGAAAAATGTTTATCAAACTGTTTGAATGCTATGGTTGAGAGTCTACAGAAATGGGTCTTTTGGAGACATGAACCCAAATGTGCATACATCACCCCCCTCAGTTGTGTGATTCATAGACTAAACACACGTTCCTTTCATGTTAAAAACGTCCAAATATTATCAGAATCCATTTTCTGTGGGGTTTTGTCATTTTTCACATGGACACTTCTAACTGCACCTTTCCATACTTTTGAGAAATATTCGCTAAGACAGTGACTTGTTAACACATGGCAGCTGTGTTTGTGTTATCTTGCAAGTGTGGCTGACTCTTAGATGTTATGTTTCCAAAGCAATTACTGCTTTTAGCGTCAGTAGGTAAGGTTTTGTATCTGAAATACTTTTGATGAGAAATTTATTATAATGGCTACTAAAATTATTCAAAATCAATCTGTAGTTCCAAAGTAAAATTCCAGTATCTGAGACAGTCACAAAGTTTGACTTAGGCTCTTAAACTGTATTACTGCCAGAGGAGATGTGCAGAAATTTGCAGCATTTTCAGACATATTTCATATTCCATATCCAAATAAAAAGCCAACATTCCTAGCAGAATGGCAGTTTAAACATTAAAAAACAAACATTACTAGGAACATGGCAACTTCTCATTTCAGCACAGGAAGATTTTTTTTCTTTCTATCACATCTATTCTGCTTTGTAAAATAATATGATATGGATGATATTAGATATCAGCATTACATTGTCAAAAATGTTAAAGTCCAAGTGAAGTAAGAAGAAACTGTGGTCAAAAGGTTTTACTTCATTGAAATGAAATTTGCAGACATTGACATGAAATGACAGATTTGAAATTATTTGACATGTTTTCATTGAGAATTCCACTGAATTTGTGACATTATTGTGAAACATTTCTATTCCATTGATGCTGTATTTTGTATAGAAAACTAGTGAAGAACTGATGATTGCATTTTGAAAAGTCTTCTTTTGAGCAGAATGAAACAGATGGCTTTTATTATCAGTAACAAACAAGTTTTTTTTATCCTGCAGCACCATTTTCCTAGAAAACAAGAACTGCTTTATGAAAAGTGAATATTGTATTATTATGTTTAATATTAAACTAACAAATTAATAATTTAGTGATTTATATCAGTAATCATTGCTGTGTGGCTTATGTTAACATAAAGGTTTATGTTAAAAACTGCTAATCCATGATGAGCTTTTCCTATATGGGGGAGTCTTATCTCACTTCTTGTTTGCGTCCAAATATGTGAGTAAGCTAGTCTGAAGCTGATTTCCCTGAAATATTTTACCTGAAATTCTTATTAATAAATCCTGTACTTTTCTTAAATTTAACAAAATTTAACAAAAAAAACCCTAAAATTACCTGTGTTAAATTGTTAAACCCACTCCCTATTTCACTCTGCCCCTTTGTCAGTTCAGACACTGCAGGTGCTAACCTCATAAAAATTTGACTGAGTTTTAGTAGTTAAGAAACTGAATTTTTTGATAAACACTGATTTTTCAACTCTATAGAATGTACTGAAAAGAGAAGTGAAAACTAGTTATAGTTCTATGTTCTAGGCAATTAATTGTAATAGCAATGTAAAAGGACACATGGTCCTGTTTTACTTATTCTTCATTATTTTTGTTCCTTTCAGCTGCAATTTCTGGTCTTAAGACTGGATGTTCTGAACAACCAGACCTGATGGCTTACTCATGGAGCTCTGACCTCAGCCCCGGTATTAGCATTACAATGTCCTTTGGTAATAGCATGAATAAATTTGAGATGTTGAGGATGGGTCATGAGAAGGGAAGGCAATGCATTCTTATCTGGTTTGCTCTTTTCTTGGTAGTTTTTTTTTTGTTTTTTTTTACTATTTTGTGGGATCAAAAAACCACAAATCCACTTTTGCTCCTGTCATAATAAAAAAGTTTTTGGTGGAGAACTGACTCTTGGTGGTCAAGACACATGGGGCAGAGGAAGTGGATCTATTACCCCCAACCAGTATTTTTAAACAGGTTAAATCCAAAATAATATAATAATGGCTAATTAAAATCCAGCCCACACCTTTTTCTATCTCTTTGAAAAAGAAAAGTGATAAATTCAACAAAGAAAAGAGGGTGTAATAGAGACAGTATTGAAGACCAAGACTTTTTTGCCTGACTAATGGGCCATTAAAGGACTGTTTGCAACTGCCTCAAGGAGGGGCAACCTCAACTGACCCATCAGGGCTGGTCAGGATGCTTGTGCCTGGGAGGGAGACCGACCTGGTGTTTCCACCTGACCTCCTGGCCAGGCTCCAGTGCCCAAGGCGGAAGAAAGAATTGTCATGCCCTGGAAACTGCTGGATTCAGTGGCTCTTGTAACATTGTTAACACAAGAAGTAGAAAGACCTGTCTTGCCTATTTTCATCATGATCCCTATGCATCAGGACAGCCAGAATCCAAGCATTTCCTCTGCATGAGGTAAGTTTCTTCGGAGCTGTACCTACCAGAATCCTGTTGTAAGAATCAGAAATAAACCAAATGATCATTTACAGTGGCTACTATTTGCTTCAACATCTAGCAGGGAATACATTCAGGTACATGAAATAAGCTATTAAAACTTGAATTTAGCTCAGGGAGATTCAAATGGTGGAAAATATTTATAAAAATGAAAGCTGTACATAAAATATAAAATACCTGCTGATTTGGAATTGTTGCACTAAATCATTATTGCTTTAATGTTTGTTACTATGAAGAACCAACAAAGTGTGATCAGATGTATTAATGAAATCTAATTAGACACAGGAATCAGATGCAACTATAAAAAAATCACCATACAGATGTCTCTTACTGTCCCTACCTCAAATTAAGAAAATTCGGGCTTTGTATTTAGGTGTAGATAAAAAAAAAAAATAAAAAAAAAAAAATGGAGAGGTCAGAATTTTATTTCAAAGCATGAATCCTTTGGAAAACAGAAGTCCAAGCCAGAATTTCTTAAATATCTGTAGCACACGACTGGCATTTCAAAAAATAGAAATAATAGATGTTACGAAAAGTCTGGAATAGTACCATCTGAAAATAATTTATGAAGGCAGTGAATAAGTTGCCTAAAACATTATATTATCAAATATAAAATTATGCAACACATTTCATGAAGGGAAAAAATGCTTATTAGAACACTCATGAAGTCAGAGGCCAATAGAGATGTTTTTCCAGCAGTACTTTAGTAGTTCCTTACCTTCACGATAACTTTGTCGTATTACCAAATTGCATTTCAAATGGACAACAGAATCATTACAGGTTTGGTTACTGTATCTGCAAACCCTTCTAAGGTACTTCATACATTAATGCATTTTCTATTGTATTTTGCAGAACAGATATTTAGCAGTGATAGATAGACTAGTTCAATATAACACAGGGGATTCTTGAGCATTTGCCATATTTTATATGAATAAGTAACAATTATTAACAGCAGTTGTCGTGCCCACATACCTCCAAAGTTCAGCTGATTTTGCATGTACAGGTTCCAAATGAGATGATCAAACACATTCTGACATGACAATGAACAGGGATCAAGTGAAGTTGTGGAAATATCGGGGAACTGTCTTCCTAAGTTATTTTTTATGTCTTGATTTTTTTGCTTTTACATACACATAAGAACTTGAGTATTTTTCAATATAGACATTTTGTCATTCCAACTGAATATCTATATAAGTGAAGTAAACTCATGAATTTTTAACTGTCATGAAAACCAATACCCATATAACTCCATTTTGGGTTCTTTAGAAACAAAATGTCAAAAATTTGGGGAGTCATGCACTGTTATTAATTTTATGTTTCATTAACTATTTATAATAGCTATTTTTTGAAGTAATATCTCTCTAGAGGTACCTGTAGTACTTTATAGGTGTTTAAACATATAGCCTCATTTTTCCATTGGACACAATTAAAGCTAATTTGAAGTATGCTGTATATATTTCTTATCCTATTACTGAAGAGCTCTTCAGAGCACAACTACTGGAGACTATGTCTATTCAGGTGCAAAAGAAAAAAAGTTTCTTTGGATCTGTGCTATAACAGAACATTTTAAATTCTGCTACTATCAAACTATAGCAGCCACTCAAATTCATCTAATTAAAAATATATAAAAAGAAAAGACCTTGTAGAACAAAGAAAAAAAAAAAGAGCAATTTGTCTCAGTTAAAAGGATGTATTTCAAGCTATTATCTAACATATTACTATTACTAAATATGCTTAAATATTCTCCAGCACACTCACCTCTTTTTGACGGTACTTAATTGCCAGTTTCAATCTTGCAAGATCATTACCACTTTGTTCTTCTATCAAGCTATTATCATCTCTGTAATTAAGAATAATTTCCAATTCCCTGGAACTCCGTGTCTGATCCAGGAGATCTTTCGCAAACTGCTTACATTGTCTTGACAGTTCCTCATACTCTGACTTAAATTCATTTTCCACTTTACTCAGTTCCTGAAGCTCCCAGCTCAGCTGAAAAGCAGTAAGAAAAGGATCCTCACTGGACAGAGCAATCAATGAGGGGCTCGCAAGAGCCTTGTAGATATTAAGTCTGGATCGAGAATGGCGGAGGCTGTCCACATCTGAACTTGAGACACATTCAACGCAGTTACAGCGGACCTCATGTGGCCTGGGCACGGAGACTCCTTTCTGCACAAGGAGCTTTATGATTTCGTAATTGTTGGTGTGGGCAGCCAGAATGATGGGTGTGATGTCCGGTGTAAATTCCGAAAACTGCTTGTCCAGAAGCACTGGTGGCACCTGTGAAAAAGCAGAAAGCCTTACAGGCCTCTTCATTGAACAGGAGCTATAGAAAATTAAGCTACAAATAGTTTAGCAGGTAGTACACTTCCCGAGGGACCTTTGCTTCTGGCCAGAATTGAAGGAAACTTTTTAAACATGACAATTCAATTAGCTAAGATAGCCTCTTTCCAGTTAATAAATTGCTATAAGCAGGGTGATTTTTCATAAAACCTGTTTGTATGTAAAGAACCCACAGGCAAGGATTCATTAGAGCAAATGATTAGGTAAACAAGGAAGAGTCAGACCCTCCTGTCAGGTGCCTTGAAGTGCCAGCTGTGAGTGAGATAGAAACGCTCTCGTCTCTCAATGGTTAATCTCAGTTTTACAGGGAAGACACAGTCTTGGGGGCATAATTGTGATTCCCTGTAGGAACAGGACACAGACAAGTTAGACAAAATAAAATGGGCTAGTAAAGGAGAAAGAGATCATAGGTTTTCTTAAAGAGAATGTTGGAAATATGACTGTGTATAGAGAAGCAAAGATAATCAATCTGCTGCAGAGAGCTTAACGTTTTAAGACTCGATTCTACATTCACATGCACAAACATACTCTTTTCATAGGAAAATGGGGGAGTTGGTAGAACAAGGTCCCCAAAAGAGCATTTTTAAAGCCTCTTCTGGTGTGCATTTCTGTATTTGCAATCTTATTTATCAGAACCTTGTAAGGTTGTTCATTTTAAGATTGTTTCTTTTTTTACAATACCCAACTCTAAAGTCTGTACCAGATCAAGACTACTTGTTAGACTAGTATAATGAAGCCCTATAATTAGCCAATACTATAAAAAGAAATGGTACTCGCATCATCATATGGATTGCCTTTGGTCCATAATCAATAACCAAACACAGACTCAATCCACATCAGTGAGGTGCTCTGAGTTATGTGCCTTTAGGAGGAAGAAAAAAGGAAAACATTTGACTCAAAGTTTCCTGAAGGCTAGGGAAATATATGGCCACTGGAGGAGGGAAAACATGTTTGGTAGAAGTCTTATGACAGAAGAATGACCTTGTTGCCAGGTGCAAGAACCCCACTGTGTTTTTTAAAAAGAAAAAAAGAAGAAAAGTTGATAGGAAACAGGTAAAGCATGTGAGAATACTGTAAAAAGGAGTCTAAATGAGCTACGTTTAGAGCCTTGGGAGGGAAAGAAGCGAAACAAAAAAAGCAGTACACTGAATCAGACAGAAACTCAATGGAAAAGAAAACAAGAGTGAAATTAAGCTGAAAAGAAATGGTAGTCTGTGGATGTAAATCCATAAATAAAATCTATAGATCATGGGTTTTTTTTCCTCCCTCTTTCTAATGAAGACACTGTGTTGAACATTTTTCAGCTGTTGTACATGAAAACCAGCTCATGTTTGTTCGATGGGACTGTGTATATGTATGAGAGCTGCTATGTGTGTTGGGCTGTAAAACAGAGGCCTAAAGCACTAATTAGCTGAATGAGAGAATTACCTTGGAGGTGGCCACCTATTCATGTAAATTGTGGTGGAAAATCAACATGGGAAAGCTGGCATTTGGGATTGTAACCACACATCCCTAGGGAAACAATCCCTGCCTGGCCATAGCATATTGCTGACCTCAAGTAGCTGTGCTGCATTCTGAAAAGGTATGTTCAGTCAGCGGGTGAGACCCCTTTTCTCCCTTCCCATGCACTCAAACATGCATGCTTGGCTTGGCACTGGGTAAGTTTTAGAGCAGGACTGAGGGATGCCTGAGCTAGTACACCCACCCTCACAACCCCATGCGGGGGGAGCAGCTGTCCTCACAGTCATCCCCACCAGCTTACGGGAGATGTTTACAACCAGCAGTTGTGAGCCGAACAGCTCCTGAGCAAGTCCTCTTCTGCTTTCTTTATTCTGAGGTACAAATAAAATAGTGTAGTGTGTGCAGGCATACAGAGAAGTATGGGTCTGAAATTAATCATAAGTTAAGGAACCCAGCTGAGAATATACTGAAGGTATGGTTGAGGTTATCAGTTGGGTACAAGACTAAGCAGAAGGTCTATGCAGTATGCCTGGTCTCAGCTGTGGTCAGGAAAAGAAACATAACCTGGGCATATGTCTTTTCAGAGGACTCTATGGCTGTGTTCACACTGTTCTGTTGGGTCTCTTCCAGGACACCTCTGTGTCATCTGCCACCTCCGGGCTGAATGCTGTGCAGAGCCCACTAAGGGATGCCCACATGCCCAGATTGCTTCGTTATTCCTGTCCAGTGTGAACTGGGGTTTGAAATCCATACCTTTTTTCTCGCCTGTCTGTGGTGTCAGTGGGGAAAATGAGACTGTCTTCCATAAGACCTCCCTGGTTACTGTAGTCTTAGATTTATTTTCTCTTTTACTTGCATATTATATAGAAAAAAAGAAAGCACACACATGCATACACACACTTTTCTTGCTTTTAAATTGCAACTGTGACCAATGGTTCTGAGCTGAGAAAGAGATGAAACTGGCAGTAAAATTTTGCATTAGTAGAAGTGAGATTTTGGGCTACCATAGGTCTGAAAAAAGTTTACAGGGAGGAATGCATTGCAGTCTGACAGCATCTGCCACAACTAATGAGACTCACTCTTGGCTCCAGGGTCAGGGTACCAGGATGTAGAGGAGAGAGCTGCAAGGGCAGAAAACCCAAGGATACAAAGCTCTATCTCCAAACTCGCTGACTGCTCAGAGTATTCCTCTGTCACTTAGCATGTCATTATCTTTGTACTTTCTGACACTACTAAACTAATATTTGCTTCAAGCCCTGCCAGAACTGAAGGCCGCCTTAACGTGTCCTTAACCACAATCTTTAAAAAAATTAACAGAAACACAGCTTCAGACAACATGGTATTACAATGATTCACTTGTACATGGGGCCCATTAACTCAAAAGCTGCTTATTTTTCTCATAACTTATCAAAACCTTTCCTCTAAAGGTAACTCGGCCATAAGGCTAATGCACACATTTTGGAATTCGCTCAGAATTCTCCCAAATATAGAAGTGCGTATTAAATAATTTCAGCCTTAACTTGCAGAAATATTTAAAGGGCAAACCCTAAGACTGCAACTTTAATTATATCATGAGCTCGACCCCTGACCCTCGTATTTTAAGATTTCCCACTAAATAAAACCAAAGACATACAGAATGCTAAAGCAATAAGGTCAAGTTATTCCCTGATCTGCAGTATAATGAGTACTTACCTTTTGAAGTTCTGAGTGCTCTCATGGCACTCAGAACATTTCAGCATTTAAATGTTGACCCAGAGTACTTGCTCTGAAGTCACCCGACTTATGATGAATTTTACTCTCAAACTACTGAAATTATTCTCTTTAGAGAAGCCAAAACAAATAACTAGCACACATTGACATCAGCCACACAATCTAAAGCTTTGACAGATCACTCACAGAGAACACAAGAACCTTCCTTAAATCTTTGGAGGATGGGAAGCTATTATGTCTTCCAGTCACTGATTGTGAATTCCCAGTGCTCAGCAGTGGTGTAACTATATTATACGCTTTAGAGTTAACATGTCAAGTGTGAGGCTGCTTAAGCTTAGAAAGGTTAAATGATTTTTGTTTTCTTACATTTTGTTAAAAATTTTCTACTTCAACATTATTTTCAGAGTGGGGCAAAGCAGCTTGGTGATTGTGTATGCATAGCTGTCTGGGAATGAGTAGGCAAAAAAGAAAACAGAAAAGAAGAAAGCACAGCTCAAAGTCTGTACACTTCAGTGCTCAAGGACATGAGATTTTCTGTTGCATTTCTTTTTCCTGTACTTAACTGTAAGTGGGAATGAGTCAGCCCTACTTAGGTATCTAATAATTTTTTAGATACCAAGTGGAACAGCCCACTTCAGTTGTCTTTAATTTCCCCTTATGGTCTGTGTGAAGAGATGACCCTTTGCTTTGAAAGATAGAGAAATCTAGGCCAAATTAATGCCTATTTTCTGTCCGCATGACATCAGAGTAGAGAGACGGATTGCTGATGATCTCTTAGATATCCAGGAAATAAAAAAAGATGTTTGGAAAAAGAAGAATGTAAACCCTGGGTGTGTCCTTTTCTCCATCTAGATTCCCACAATGGCTCTCATTAATGCAATATCATAGCAGAGAGAAAACTGCAGTGCACATTTACCCACTTCTTAAGTGCAAGAGCTCAGAATCTGCATAAAGCAACCTATTTCTTTGGGCAAATGGCTAGCCTGTCTGGTTCTTGTCCTTCTGTATTTACAATTATTTTTCCTTTTGTTTTCAAGGAGAGCATATCCTGCAATGGCTGCAAGCAATTAGGTGAATAAATTTCTGAGTCACTTCAATCATGACAGCACGATTGCAGGAAAAACCTAAAGCAAAAAAAAAAGAGGCTATAAGACACATAACAAGATGAATGCATATGTCATCTCATGCAGCACCACATTATTTAAGAAAATTAATATTATAAAGCTGTGTCATCAAGCTCATCAGTTTCTTCAGCACTACTGCTCTATAGCTGTCATCAGCCAAACAGCTTGAAACTGCTGAAGTCTACACTGCAGTACAGCCCACAGAGTAAAAGTTATCCCTATGCATATACAGTTTTCTCATTTGCATTTTGGTTTGTTGAGTTCTTCTCTTCTTCAGTTTCATATTATGTCAGCTGAAATACATCCCGATTATAATGATGGAATTAATTCCACCAGGAGAGATTCAAAAAATCCTTCTACCCCAACTTCTTTCACAAAGTAAGAAGCTACCAGATAACTTGAATGATTTGAAAATATAACTTCAAAATAACTTGAATGAAATTGTCACACCACTGAAGGAGTCTGTAAAGAGTCCATCCTGAAAGCCGTACTGAAACTATCTTCACAAGACTGCACAAACTGCACGCCTCCAGTGGTGGCCCCATATTTTGCCCCTAAGGCCTTTTCCCCATCCCACGGTTCTTGCTGTGCACTGCACAGCTGGCATGTTGTTTGGTCATTGAATGTGTAAGGCAGGAAAGTGGATGGAAGTTGGCAAGCTAAGCTCAGGGGCAGCATCATTTCAGAGCAGTGCATCTGGTACTAGTCATGCAACACCCATCTCATAGTTGTCATTTTCTGTTTTTTTCTATAGGTATCTTCCCCGGCCTCCCTGGAAAGGGTTCAACTTGTTTATTGCCCTTGAATTCATTACATTTCCTGAAGATAAGCACCAAACTCTTAAAATGTTACTGAAGTATTTTCTTTCCTTTTACAATATCCTGCCTCCACGTCTATTCTTTTTGTAGGAAACAGATGTATCCACAAAACCTCACCCACTGTAAGTTTACTGACAACAGTCTGAGGAATAAATGTAAATGTATGAATGCACGGTTAAATTTTTTTAGAAATACTGTAACTTCTTAAGAATGCATTCTTGGAATGTAATTAAACTATCTATGTCCAGCAGATAAGATTTCATTACAAATTGTGTCCTTTAATATTTTCACACCCATGGTTCAGCTCAATGCTGTCAAGGTGTTTGATACTCATCTTCCAGATTTCTCTACTCTGGAGCCTAACCACAGGTAACAGAGTTGACAAAAAATGAGTAGTACATATCTGAGGTTAAGTGATGCTTATCTTCTGGGCTCTTAAATGAAACAACGACTCATAAACAAAATGTGACAAAAAGTTTAAAATATTAGCTCTGACATAAAATATATTAGGACTTCCAATTAAAATTCTAAATGCTAGACTTATAAGCCCATAAAACCTCCCTCTCGTGCCAAATTATAGGATGTGGTTCACATCAAAATGAAAGGGCTGAGTAGCCAAAATGAAACCTTACCCATAACTTGAGACTTTGTGGTGGGAAGGTTTTGGGCTGCGGATTTGAGATGGAAGTATCTTCTGTAAAATTCCAAATTATGTTATCGTAATAATGTAATCATAAGGGTTGAAAAGGACTTCTGGAGTTCATCTAGTCCAACCAAGGCAGGGCCACCCAAAGCAGGTTATACAGGAATGTATAATCCTGTCACATTTAAGGAGGCTTCAGTGCTTGCCTTTTTCTGTATATGGGAATATTTCAAAGTTAAATTTACAAGTTTGAGTTATTTTCATTTTATTTTTCCCAAATACAAGCTGAGTTTTCAAAACCTTGGAGTTTTTATCTTTTTCTTTTCTATTAATCAGTTACACTTAACCTAACCTAAGATGGGTGTTTATGGTTTTCTAATGCTTTTTCATGCTCATCTTATTACACTGAATCAATTTGTGTGTCACAATAGTCACAGCACGGACTGATGACTTCCAGTCTCTGTGACAGCCACACTGTACAAAAGGCATTAATATTACATATTAAGAAAAAGAATTACAATAGTAATTCACTGAAACCAACATCACTTTTCTAAACAATGACTTGCATAACTGCATGATACAAACAACAATACATACTTAACACATCTGCATAACATTTGAGCCAAAAAGTGTAAAAGAATTCAGTAATAGAAGCCCTGGATGGCAAGAAGGAACTTGTCAGAAGGTCTTGTTTGCCCTCTTGAATGCAAAGTATGGTAATTACACCTAGATCAATACCCACACATATTTGACCAATCTGTTCTGAAAGCGCTGCAGTGCTGGGCGGATATGTTTAATCATTTTCAGACAATGTTTCTGATACTTAATTTGTTTTACCTTTGTGTACTTAAGGTTATAATGTCTTGTGCAAAAAATGTGGATAAAGAGAAAACATTATTTCTTACTATAGTTTCAGTTTTTTCTTTTAAACAAGCATTCCTTCAGGCTTTCCTTATGGGGAATATTTTCTCATTCTCTGAAGCTTCTCATTTCTTTCTGGACATTCCTTACCATTTCTGAATATAACAGAGGCCAAATTCATAGATGTTTTATCATCTGTGCTCATTCTGATGTGACCAAATATGATACTGACTTGCACAATAATATGATATTGTCCAGTGTTTTTCTGTTACTCTTGCTTTAATCCCCCCTGCAGAACTGTTATCTTAATTGTTTTCAGTTTCAATATATATCTGGTTGATTATTTCTGCTCTGCTTATAACTCTACACTTTTTCTTACTGTTTTACAGAAATAATTTCTCTTGTTTGCCCAAACCATCCTGAATTCCAATTGTGTCCTGAAATAGCCTTGCAATCCCCCCAGCTTTTTGTTGTCTACAGATTTAACACACCCTCTATTTCATCTTAAATGTCATGAATGAATATACTGATTGGGATAGACCCCTGCAGAATTGATTATTTCACCCCTCTGATTCATTCTCCCTGTTTCACTAAGTACTGATGGCAGCTACTGTGAGTGTGGTGCTCTTAGACTGTACTTCAAGTGACACTTCATGAAATCTGACAAAACTCGAGCTATATAGCATGTACTGCTTGTACCTAACATAACAGAGCTTGCTATATGGTGGTGAATGTAAATTATACTGTTATTAAAAGATTTGTTCTGGAAAAATCCTGGTAGGCCGCTATTCATGTCTATGTTTTCTTCTAGGTAGGTACAAGCAAAATGTTTGTTTATTTTCTTAGGATCCTCCCTGGTGTGAAAAAGTACAAGCTTTTTTTACTTGAAAAAGGAGAACAGAGAATTGAAAGAAAATTATATAAAATTAATTGATATCAGTTTCCAGATAGAATCAATGCAAAAGATATTTGATTAGATAGATTTGGGGCATACATTTGTGGGGTGTTACTGATTACAAAAGATTTCTGAGCTTTATTACTCTTATTTTTTTTTTTCTCTTTATCTCTGGGAGGTGATCCAAAATACAGCCTGTACTGGTCATTTTCAATTAATGTTTTCCTGTGAGAATTATTAGTGGATGGATATGTCCTTCCTTCAGACAGTGTCAAAAGCTTGACCAAGGGTGGCAAATTATGTCACAGTAAACATTCAGTAAAAGACTGATATTCTGAATTTGTTTCCAGCTCTGAAACTCATACCTGCTCTCTCACCACATCTTTTTGAAACTAGGTAAAGGAGTCTTTCAAGTAAGAACTGGGCATTGCTTGGGTGCTCATAATGAAAAGTGACAAGCAAATAGTGCTTTTTTCACTCAGGGACAATGAAAGAAGAAAATGAAAATGGTTTGGAAAGATATAAGAGCGAAGAAAGAAAAAAAAGATTTTATTGTGCAAATTACTAAATGATAACTCAAATTATTCATGTTGCATCAGAAAAAAGCTGTTATACGCCTTTCTCAAAGTCTGTATGATGAGTAAAACCATTATTGAAACTTTCTGAATGTTCAAAGTAGACCTAGTGGAGCCCTTCACAATTGAATGTTTTAAATGGATGCATAGATACTTACAGAATATTTTATAAAGAAAAAAATTATTTTAGTGAAGTTTATATTTGACATTCCGTTTCCTGAGAACCATGTATCTGGTCTGATTAGAAAAATGTGGAAAACATCTTGCCTTTCCCTATTTTTTGCCTTCTCCCAAAATGGCTTCAATCATTAGCTGAGGAGGCAGAAGGAAATTGGCTTGCTTCTTCAGTGAGATCTTGAGCAAAATGTAAGAAAAAAAGAGTCTTAAAGTCTGAGCAGGGTCTAGAAACAAACAAACAAAAAAGCATCCCACTGGCTAAGGAATGAGAAAGACAGTTTTTGAAAAGGAGCTTTTGCAGAAAGAAAATTAACAGATTGATGGCCTCTCTAGGTACCAACAAACTGATTAGCAGATACAAGCATCTCAGAAGGAAGTGTAGGAATTAGCTAAACTTCTTTACAGCTGATTGCAATTATTCAGCATTGCAAATTAATTGGAGATATCTTTACAGCTGGGAAGTAAATTTCACGTCTGAGAAAATTAAAAGGTTTATACTCTCAAAGAACAAAGTGGGAAGAAGGCAATTTTGAGAAACAAAGAAAAATGTTTTTTATCTTTTCAAAATATGAGAAAGGAATACAAAAGAGTATGGTAGGGACATAGAAACCTCATAAATCTGCAAAGGATGTAGAGAAATGTCACAGCAAGTTCTTTCATAACTATATTATTTCTGGTATGATATTCAGTGGTTTGTTATTTAGCAGCAATTCTACTTTTTGTACCATAATGTAAGTTTTCCATATTTTGCAGGTGCAAAACAGAACATGTTTCTGAAGTAAACAGAGGAGACCAAGGCTCACACAACTACACTAGGATATGCTGGGATTTGAAGTTCCTTTGAGAGGCAAAGGACTGACAATTTTATTCTATTACAGGTTAATGATATTTCATCTGTGTTCAGTTCCTTACACAACAGACACTTTGAGATCCTCCCTGCATGCATAAATCAACTGAAAAATCCTACTTCTTATGAGGTTTTGGAAAGATGCAGTGGTAAACAACAGAAGATTGCTAGAAGCAGAAAAAAGTCCTCTTCAATTACCACTGCAAAGGAGATACAGGGGAGGCACGCATTATTACAAACTGTCCTATACAGGGAGAGACCAGAAGCAGAATAGTTAAGATTATTTAAGGGTAGATTGTTAGAAAGAAGCCTTTGAAACTGGTGCCAAGGAGAATGGATTAGTTCAAATCCTTTAATAATGTGAGTTCTTGTTTCAGGTGAGTCTTATTTTAGTGTTGTACTCCTCTTCAGCTTACTGACATATTGCAGATCTTGATCTGTACATGTCTTATACACATGGTGCCTCCTAGTAATGAATGGGTAAAGCGGCATTCCTAATGTGCTTAGGATATGGAAATTTTTTTTCTTTGAGCTTATATATGTATATATTTATTCAATTCAGTGCATGGTAGTGACAAAGGCTTAATAAGCAGAGGTTTAAATGAGCAGGGAAGAGACATTTCAACTTGCAGTTGATGACATAAATCTAGTTGGTAGCAAATGAAATGGTGGCAGACCTTTTTGCATTTGCTGCAAATACCCAACTGCATGTCAGCAGTACATAATGAGGAACTTAAGGCTTTGAAGATAGATAGGTCAGTTTTCCTTTTTTTTCTGTGTTCTGGTTTTGTCTGCGATAGAGTTAATTTTCTTCCTAACAGCTGATGCAGTGCTGCATTTTTGCCTTAGTCTGAGAACAATGCTGATAATACACCGATGTTTTTAGTTGTTGCTAAGTAATGCCTACCCCATTCAATGACTTTTCAGTCTCATGCTCTGCCAGTGAGGAGAGGCACAAGGAGCCAGGAGGGAGCAGAGACAGTGGTGTGTTTCTTTTTTAAATTTTCACAGTGTTTTCCCACAGCTGAAAGTTTTGAAAGCCATTCATTTTAAATATGACTCGGTACGACTGCATGTTTGACGCTCAAAGACTAATGTTCAAGTTGAAAAAGTCTTTAGAATTCTACTTCTCTTTGCATACATCTTAAGAGGTATCTTCACAGGGAAGTTGCAGGTAACCATTTCAGCACAGTGGCTCAGACAAGGAAGAACTCTAGAATGGCTCTTTGAAAACATTTTTCATTGGACCACTTTGCAGCATTAGATTGTTTGAAAGTTTGTGTCCATCAGGAATTGCTGTTTCTTTGAAAGAGTTTCTTTCAACAATATGGCTCCGGTGGTCCTGTTCCTAAAATCTTTCCTGGCTTTCTGCATTGGACACTATCAGAGGGAGGATATGTTGTAGGTGAAACTACAGGATGGGATTTAACTCCAGATTTAAATGCCTCGTTATAGGCTTTGTATGTGAATTAGGGTTTTAAGCTCCTGATATACACAGTGGAAAACTAGGGCTTATCTCAACTGCCCCCACGTAGCTGTTAAGTGTACTTCAGATACCTCCAGGTGTCCTATGTGACCTCCAGTCACCACTCCACACACGCACAGTTCTCGCACAGGTACTGTCATAACTGCCAGGACCACACATGTCTCACGATATACTAGAATGCCTCACATCTCACTTATCCACTACATGTGAGCCTCCAAGCTGGGCTCCTGGTTGATGTAGTCAGGAAAGTCCAGATAAATATTTTTTTTGCCTATGGTAGATGCATTGGGTCAGCAGATCATCTAGCTCTTCACTGACTTTATTGGAAGCTCAGATATCTGGCTTATATGTGAACACTAATGAAGTGATTCAGGTATCTACACATAGGCATCCAGTATGATTTAGGATACTCTAAAGAATCAGAGATATGACACAAGACCTACTGGAGGCTTTCACCCCTTTGCAGCACAGGTGAAGGACAGGCAGGCTGCCCTGATGTAGGAGACATCTCTGCATAGTCCCCCAGGTCTACCGCTACATTGCATTCAGCTTCAGGCATCTGAACTGGGAACTGACTCCCACCCCTTACATACATATATCTGTATACATATATATATATAGCACAGATCTTCTCAATCTGTTTTGTCAAGGGTAAAATCATTAAGTATCCCTTGAGAGGCTGCTGTAGGCAGACAAGGTACTGATTTCTTTATATTGCTCCTTTAATGTTTATAAATTTGTTAACTTCGTAAGTTGAATTGCATATCCAAACATAAAGATAATTTGCTATGGGGATTTGCTAGACCATAGAAGACAAGACGACCTCTATCAAAAAAAGATTCTATTTGTTGATCCTCCTAGTCTTCTTAATTTATACAACTGGTCTCAGAGATGATTCTGAACCTATTTTCAAGCACTGAAAGGCTGTTGAAATCTTTAGTTGAAACTATCTTTGCGGTTATTGAGTTCTCAGGAAGTGAAAGCAGGTAGGTTTTGCAAACAGGATTCCAGGCATGGAAGCTTATGAAAATTACAGTACAAGACCACTAACTATAGAAGGCAGAGATTTTGGACCTTTTCTTTTTTTGTTTGTATGCTGTTCCTATTCTATTGTAAGCTTGGATGAGTGCTGTAAAGTGGGGAAGAAAAGATGACAGTGCTGAAAATGTGACTTCTAGAGGAGAAATCTGACTTTTCCACAGACATCAGTTTTGTATTAACCTTCTAGAGATTTTGATTTATTTTAGATTTTTCTAATGTTTGTTGCTGATCTGCATTCATCTCCTTATGGTAGAAAGTACTTTCATTTCCAGCATGAGCTGAAAACATGAAGTGTGAAAAAGGCAGCAAATAATGACAGAAAAGCACTTAATGTTTCTGAATGCTTAGGGTTAGAAGGTACTTAAGGCTTAGGTAGAAGTATTCAGATTTTTTTTTTAATGTTTTCAATAGCAAATTCCAATAAAAATTTTGTACAGGTCAAGAAACTATCACGTTTCCCCATATTTTAGCATGCTTGTTTTGTCACTGCTTCAACTTTAGAATATTGTGATTTAGTATTTGCTGCAAGGTGAGGGGTGCATATTGTAGAACACATTGTCTACCTCAATATTGAAATTGCTAGCATTTTTATTGGATGGCACCAGAATACCAGCTTTTGTTATTCCATGATTCTGGAGTCTTTCTTTAGTAATTGTCATAGGTTTTTCTAAACAGCCACCCACCCTACCTCCTATGCATATAAACACAGACAGTTTGGGTTTATTGCCAAGACATAACGACACTTACAGGCAGCTTTTTTTGAACTTAAAAACAATCAGTATACCTCTATAAAAATCAAAGAACAATACTTTTGTAAATCCATATCTCCATCTCATATGCAATTAGTAATTTCCACCTTTATGGTACACTTCTCATTAAAAGCTACACATTGTTTTCATGTGCCCATATGGTTATATGAAGACTGAATATATGCGTAGACTACTATATCTATTTCATCAGTAAACTGAAACATCCCCTACACAGCTTCTCCCATTTATCTCTGCCTATTAGTATGTTAAAACCTGTCAGAAATTTCTAATTAATCAGATGCCACTGAGGAAAAAAAAAAATACTCAGCTACCCACTCAGACAGCCAAGAGTGCCCTCACATTCCACTTCAAGACTGTGTACTTCAAGCCCAACAGAATAGCTTTGCATTGCCTCCTCCATACATATTACCAGCTAGACTGTCATTAATCAGAACATTGCAGAAAGGCACTCAGTTCATGAACTTATGTGAGAGACATTTTCAAAACAAAAATGATACTTTAATCTCAACAGATGAAGAGCATTACACAAGTGATTGTGACTGATATTTTCCAAAGTTACTGGAGAGAGTTTTAGATAAGGAAAACTACAAGGCATCATGCAGTGCTCATAAAATCTTTCCCTTTCTTTCTGCTCCGGCTTCACCAATATAAATTCCAGTTTGGTAACTAGGTGAAAATCTGAAAAACATCTTAAAACAAAAGGTCCAACATCTTTGTAGTGTAACTCCACTGCAGGTATGCAAGGTCTACAACCTGTATATGTTCCCTGGTCTCCTCCATGATGACCCACACTGTTACCAGGAGGAGACAGATACAACCACGACACAGCAAATTTCTCATGTACACTACTGGGCTGTGGGCCAATGCAGGGCTGTGAAAATGGTGTCATCGCATGAAGCATGGAAGGAAAATAATCGATTAAGCTGACTAAATGCTCTGCTCCATAAGAGGAGACTGACTGAGACTGAAACTGGGCTATAAGCACAGCTCCAAAGAGCACTGGCTTCATCTCAGGACCCTGAGAGTCCTCAAAGGGCATTTGCAAGAAGTCCAAAGATACTAAGAGATATGAAAGGAACAGAGTGGGTGATGAAGCCACATGTGGGGAATTTCCTAGGAGATAGGAGCTCTGTCAGACTTGATAGAGCGCTATCAGTAGAGCAGAAGTCTATGCTGCCAGGATTTCAGGAATGGAAAATGACTCTTCAGGCTCTGTGCCACTTTCATGCCATCTCCTGACTTTTCACCTTTAGACTTTTTATCTATTTCTGGGAATGCTGCCAGACTGAGGATACTTTGCCTGCAAAGCTCCCTAGCTTTGCTGTCTGTATCCCTTCCACAGATAGCTTAGGTGTGTGCCTGAACATCCACATAGAGGCCTGCCCCAGTGGCCTATAAACTATACTGTGCAACATCCTTAACACATCTCATACAGGACCATTCCCTCCTCCTGGGTGTTCTCTTACATTCTTTTCATCCTTCCCAAAACTACATGGCAATACTGCTAAAAAAAATCAAATGTTGAGACACATTTTGGTATAACATCAATCATTGTTTATTCTGATGAGAATTGCATGCGGTAGGTTCAAGTGAAAGACAACTTGTATTGTCAACACCTCCTCCTCTACCTTCCCACACTCCAAATAATTATCAATCAGCTAAATGAATCAAGATTTATAAAGTTCAGCCTGTGACAGCAAAATAACGCCCCTGCTCTCTCCACCTCCAAAAAAGTCCCAAGATAGCAAGCTTTCCTAGTGATCCGCCTCAGTAACTCTCCTGTCCAAGGTTCTCAGTGGCTGCTAACACATTGAGCAGCACATAAACGCCAGAACAAGCTCTGAGGCATTGGTCTGCCTATCATCCAGGTGAGGGGACTGAAGAGACCTCTCCGTAGCTTTCTGCTAGCTCTTTCGACACCCAGATGTGGGATGATGACTGGTGCCTCTCTGGGTGAAGATGCTGCCACCACACACCCTTAGGCTTTAGAACTCCAAA
The DNA here is from genome assembly GCF_037157495.1 of Lathamus discolor. Classification (NCBI taxonomy): domain Eukaryota; kingdom Metazoa; phylum Chordata; class Aves; order Psittaciformes; family Psittacidae; genus Lathamus; species Lathamus discolor. Next base: position 102,295,414 of record NC_088887.1, on the reverse strand, counting down.
ATGTCCTGGATCCTCTTGCTCACACAGGGTTAAAACGTCCCTGGCAAGCATTGTGCATGTGGCATACAGCAGCATTAGGATATGTTCGGCTGGGTTTGATTTCTGGATTCACATCTGGTTTGCAAGGTACCAGACTCCATTTCTTTAAACATAAAAACATATAATCAGAGCTTGATGCCCTTACTCCCTACACAAAAAATGCATCCCTTCAATTTCAGTCCTTTCCCCCAGAAATAAAGACTAGAACATACCATACCTTTTACTCAGATGCTCAGGAATATCTGAGCTGTAAAGCCTACCATGATCAGAGACTACTAGAGGCCCTTAAATCATTGAATCATATCTCAAATTCGAAGGGACCCATAATGGTATTCAAGTCCATCTTTCTGCTCCTTGCAGGACTACCTAGAAGTAAATTGTATGATTAAGAGCATTGTCCAGATGCTCTTTGAACTCTGACAGTTCTGGTGCTGTGACCACTTCCCTGGTGAGCCTGAAATTCTCCTGATGCAGCTTCATTTCATTTTCTCATGTCCTATTGCTGGTCAGCAGAGAGCGAGCAGCCCAGCACCTCCTCCTCTGCTGCCCCTCTTGAGGAAGCTGTAGACTGTTGATGGAGAAGGGTTGCTCACAGTCTGTCTGTAGAGAAAATTGCAAATATTCTTATAATCTTCCTGAGGAAGTCCTAGAACCTGGCAGTGAAATCAGAAACTTGAATCCACAGCTCTGACTGCAACACAAACCTAACCAGGTTTGCAGAAAGCATGGGAACTATGGAAAGAATTGGGATGGTGGAAGAGGATTTTCAAAGTGAGTTAGGTGAGCATTTCCAGGTCCACTGTAACCAGGTGGCATTAACAAACACTTTTGTGTTCCCTTCAGGAAATGAAATGCACATTTCACAGCTTTCTTGCATAGATGGAGTTAACCGAAGCAATTCTTATAAAGGTTTTCTAAGCCAGGGCATCAGAAATTATGCACTGACTTCCTCATTGTCTGTTCCAATAATGCTGAACAAACAAGAGATGAGAAAAATTTAGGTATCCTATACCTAGCTTGTACATGCTAGAAAAGCAGAGGTGATGTACAAGGAACTGATGCACTACTGCCATAAAGATCTTTCTGTTAATAAAGAAACCTGTCTGACAGTGGAATGGAGACAGGAATAGAAGTCTCACTGAGGACACCAGCACCTCTGGGGAAGACACTGTAAGGGTGACATTCGATTTGTGCATCCAAAGCATCCATAGACTAAGTCACCTGCTATACTCAAGATTTACCTCCTAAACTGCTTTGCTGGCTATTAACTTTCTGGTTTCAAACTGACTGCAAGAAAACTGCAGGGGCTGTAGTCTGCCAGCTTCCACCTTCTTACCATGACCCTTCCTCTGTGCCCAGCAGTGTTTTCACATTAACAGACTCCCACACCACAGAAGGAGAGCAAACCAGGGACATATCACTGTCATCACTTCCCTCCCTGTCCTACAGTTCTCCCTCCTCTAGCAATTCCCTTATGTTTGCAAATTCCATTCTGGCCTTAGCATGGTATTTTTTTCAGACATTTGCAGAAGGCTGTCCCTAGGGTGTCCATCTATAAAAATACCCACAGTATGACAATACTGACATCTAATAGTGAACAGGGAGTCATAAAAGCAGTACCATGTGCTTCTGCTAGCCAGGCAGTGCCTGTAAACATTGGAGTCAGGTTTCCATGCACTAAATCTAGACTGTCAGCCTACACAATGCTACACAGATTCAAGTTTAGTAAGTGAAACTTCAACTTCACTTATGTGCTCTGTAGCATCCTTACGAGACAGCTACACCTCTGTTTCAGTCTTTCCAGAATATGCATGTGTATCTAGGTGGTTAACCACCCAGATAAAGATCAGTGCCTGGGTTCCTCAAGCATTATAGCATGCTGTGATTTAGATAAACATCTTCTACTCCTCTTTCTTTAGTGCTACCTACCCCCCATCCCATCTGTGGATGCTGCATGCAATTTTGAAAGATAAAGAGATTTTCTGCAGATACTATATTTCAAATAACAGCTTTTTTTTCCTCTTGATTTGACATTTAGTTATCCATCAGGGTAAGCAACAAGTGACTTGGCAGACAATTCAGGACATTTGGCTTTGAAGAACTGGTAATTTAAAAGTACTTGGATAAGTTTCCTCAACTCATTCACCTTAATCGGTGTTATTCACTTCTACATGTACTGTAGCAGCTTGTACAGCTAAAAACTGTGTAGAAAGTATAATGCAAGTGACAAAATAACCTTTTCCTGAGTTGCATTAATTTATACCACAAAAACCACACTCAGAAACGGAGAAACAGAGGGAGACAAATACAACTCAAAGCTGTTACACATATATGTCTCATCTGAAGTCACCAGGTGGCACCAGTTGTATTCATACATTGATAACTGGCTTCAACCCACTGTAACCCGTATGCTCTTGGAAATGTAAAGCACATCATGTATGGATATTAAGTAGAGACCAATAGTTGAATGGTCAGTAAACCAGAGAGTTCAGATAGAACTTTAACAACATCTGACTGTTGGCTTTTGCTTGTTTGTTTGCTGGTTTTGTTCTGCTTTTTAATTCAGTGGCATCTTCTAATTTTGAAGTTAATGGTTGGAAAACTTCAAAAAATGCAGAGGCACTATTTTAAGCAAATGTATTGATTCTTGGTTAGAATTGACACCTTGTAGCTTTCTGTTAACACAAGAGGATATTTTTCTCTGGCTTTCTGTCACTATCATGAGTTCTTGAATTAACTAGGAAATCCTATGCTTAAAAATTTTGTTTTACAAAATAATTATATCATTGTATGAGGATGAACCTGAAATTAGCTATGTATAGCACTTAATATATTATGTCATTAGCATATAATAAGATATTATGTACTAGATAAAAATTATGCAATAATATATATAATATACTAATTATGTATACCAAGAAATAGTGAAAGCTAGTTCATTTACTCGTAAATCATGAGTTATATCAGGGTTTCATGCATTTGAACGTTCATAACTTTCATCACTAATGAAATATTTGTGAACCTAAACTGTTTCTTGAGCTTGGCAGTATTTATCATATACATTTTTCTTACTCCTTATTATCTGTCTCCTCTGCAAACAACTTTTCATCAGAAGAAAAAAAAATACACACACAAAAAAAAAAAAAAGGCAAAAGAGTGAAATCTTGACCTCACTGAATCAATGGCAGAACTCCCACTAACATCAAGGGGTCAGGATTTTACCACACTTGACCCGCTTTATACAAAGAAGAAAAACCAAATGGGCAAAAATACCATGTTAATAAAGGCACACAGTCCGAAAATGAATCATCATGTAAACAATGTGGCAAATGTTTACAAATAAAAGTAAGAAAAAAAAGTAAAGTTGTAGTTTGAGATAGTTTTAAAAGGAACTTGATTCTCCAGGGAAAATAAATTATCTTTTTAGCTAAACATTGAAAATATAAATTTTAGTATATAATTCTAAGCATCCACATTTTATATCTTTAGTCTATTGTAACAATTTTTCAGCCAGCAGGTACTTTTGATTACATTAAACACCAACAGTTGTATCTGCTTCATTGCAACATTATTGAAAAAATGTAATCCATATTTACATTCTCTTCAGCATGACTTGTTTTTAAAAATGAACCAACAGGATTATTTAAACATACAACAGCCATAGAAGCTTAATGGTTGTTGGGGTCCCCAGTGCAAACAATGACAGATGCATGTAAGTAATCTGTTTAAAGACCATTTTCTGCAAGCACTGGTTTGCAAGTAATATTTGCATTTTCAGTGAGCAAGCCTAGCCTTGTACAGGCAAAAAAAGCAGATGCTTCTGTTCAAGTGATTCATGATTATTGTTCATGTTTTACAGTAATAGGAAGACCCTCAGCAGTGCAACCAGGGAAACCAAGTCATAGAAGGATAAGCAGCACTCTTCATTCCAGCCAACAGTGGACTCTGGCACTGAAAAAACCATACTTGAACTAACCTCTTGTTTGGAGCCAAGCAGTTTGTGGCTAATTTAACACTCTAGTCTGCACCCAGAAAGTATGTCCATCTTTCACCTGCTGTAGCATGAAGCTCACCAAAACCAAGTTTTACTATTTGTATTCAAACATTTCCATTACAGTAGCTGGGGCACATATCAAAAATTAGTCTTGAAAATCTAAAGAACAGCCTGAAATTTAGGCATCTAGTGTAAGGTAGATTTGTAGACTCTCTTTCTAACTAGTCCAAAAAGTGGTTTATGCCATCTTAAGACAAGTAATCAAGACACATGAGTTGCTCTCCAGGGATCTCCATTCTTCTCCATTGGTAAGGAGAACCCAGGCAGCCAGATCAGAAGTGAGACACAGCTTTGGATAGCTACCATCAGGTGAGATGAACTCCAGTCTGCAAATGGCAACTTCCACTATAGAAGCTACACACTAGAGGCACAGTTGGTTTAACTGGCTTGGCAAAAGGCTGTGCACTGATCCTCCCAGGTCATGGCACACTGCACTGAGAAATTCTCATGCAATTTATTCTCATCTGTGCTATTAGCTGAGAAATAATGAAATGAGACAAACACAAAGTGAATCTAGTTTTCTTCCCTTTCTCTGACATAAATCCGTCGTCACTATAAAGGAGTTCTGCTTTTACTGCCTAGAAGAGAAGGCAGACACACACATTTGCACAAAGACCTACTATATTTCTTTCATACTGTAACAAAAGAAAGCATAGAATTCATGTTATTTTATCAGCAGAAATTATACTCTTTACCTATTATCTGCAATTCTGGCTATAGCAAGTACATTATATTGTAATTAAAGTGCATTGTATGCATTATCTGTGAAAGGGCTGTAATCATTTTAACATACCATTCATTGAAATACATTAATACAGTATTTATAATACATGAAAAATGAAATAAAGTATAATACATTATATCTATTTTTAATGTTTTTCTTACTGAAAGAATCCTAGGAGTATCAGAATTTATGAGCTATGTTATCCTGTCTCCATTAGGTTCTTAAAGTGAGAAGGATATGCAAGAGTCTAGCTACCTCCTAGAGATGCTTCAAGGCAAGGAGAAGCAGTGAAGATTTTTTCCTTTACAGGAGATAGGGAGAAAGGGAGATGAGTCTGTGCCTTTTTATCTGTACTTGATGGGATGGATATCTACTGGAGACAGGGCTGAAGTTCCGATCAATTGAGTCATGTCTCCCAATGTTTCCTTGCAGAGGTGGTAGATGGTGACCTCCACATGGAGGGGCTGAAACCTTCACTGATTTAAAAGGGAGTTTCATAATTAATTCAAATGGACCACATCTTACCACTATTATTCTCTTTGGAATGATTGGTATCTCTAAATGATTTCCTACTAATATTTGCAGAAATAATGTTACCATGTCAGAAGTCTCATAGGCAAAACCTAAGCCAGGGGGCTTATGAGAAAGATAGATAGAGAAAGGCTTTTAACCAAGGCCTGTTCTGACAGAAGAGGCCACACCTTTAACTGGAAGAAGGTAGGTTTAGAGCAGACATAAGGAAGCCATATTTAACAGTGAGGGTGGTGAGGCACTGGAACAGGTTGCCCAGAGAGGTTGTAGATGCCCCATCCCTGGCAGTGATCAAGGCCAGGCTGGATGAGGCTTTGGGCAACCTGGTCTAGTGGAAGGTGTCCTTGCCCACAGCAGGGGGTTGGACCGAAATGATCTTTAATGTCTCCTCCAACCCAAGCCATTCTATGATTCTATGTCTAAATAAAAATGAATATAATGCATACAGCATCAAAGTCACTAATTTTCTGACTTTAAATACTTGAGTGCAAGGATGATGGTTAGTTTCATGTTTCTTTTTGCTTACTCCCTCACGGTTCTATTTCCATTAGAGCTGACTACAAACCTACAGAAAATCCCGCACATACCTGTTTCTCCCCACTGGGCTTCTTGTGGTTTAACAGCAGCTCCACGGCACCAACTACCTCCTTTCGTATGGCATGCAACAGAGCATCTCCCACATATACATTAAAACTTAAAAGCAGCTCAATGAGCTCAAGGTTCTCATTTTCAATTGCAATAAGGAGTGCAGTTCTTCCCAGGGGATCAATGCAATTAATATTGATCTTGAAATAAATTTCTGCTTCCTCCAAAGCTTTCTTTACACTGGCATAATCTCCTTTCTCCACGGCGTTCAGATAGGCTTTCTCTGAATGAGACAGTTCAGATTCTGCCCGTACAATACGAAGAGGGATACGATCTCTGTAGGGAGCATTGACACTTCTTTTGTAGTAGAACTGGGCCATATTTTATGCCATTCTAATACTTTGTCTCTGCAATATGAACAGAAAGATTAAATCAATAATATATTTTAGACGTACAACAGACCAAATTAATATTTGCAATATATAAGCATTTAAAAATCATACTAAAAAGTGATGTTAAAACAAGTACAAATGGCCTCTATGAACAAAACTTGTAAGATCACCAGCAAAACATGGAAACCAAAACATATAACCAAGTTGTTGCAACTTACCAAGTCAAAGCATACCTGTCAGCATACCATTCAGTTGAATGAACTCCTTAAACCAGTGGCAAGCAGGCAGTTATGTGACACAACATAGCTTGAATCAAATGTATGGCCCCACTTCATCCTTAACTTCTTCATGAATTTCTGCTACCTCATGTTTCCCATAATTTAGAAGTATGTTCATACATAGTTGATGCTGTTCCGTAGACTGCAGGGCCCTAACAGCTTGTAAGCTTGCTTGCGGTAGTGGTTATGTCACTTGAGATTGGTTCAGTTGCCCATCTAAGGTACTTAGGCCTCTCTGAGATGCCCTAGTTATCTTATCTGTATTCCAGCACGTCTTGGGTCTTTCAGAAGGCCTGTGGAAATTTGGTACCTCTATGCAAATGTCTCTGACATCCTACACAACCCAGGCATCACTCAGTGCTTGTGTGTAGACAACTCAATAGAGCCCTCCTTATCTGTTTCTTTATCTTGGGCAGAAAGAACATGTTAAGAGTCGGAATAATTATTCCTAGTGCTGATGAAACACCCTGACTTATCTGTAGCAGGCACAGATTACACAGTTCGGTGGTGAGCCTTCCTACTAAGATTTTGATTCGATCACATATGCTATCAGAAAAACATTAATATAAAATATTTTTCCAAACAGTGCTTACTAACCTATAAATTTTCATTCAAAGCTTAAAGTAAAAACTAAATCCATATGAGATAAATTGCTGAGGACTGGTAGATAATAATAATTGCTTTGATTCAAAACCATTAAGTTTTAAACTAGTATTAATACTGAAACACTGCAAGTGTAAAACAACTCTAAAGTCTTACATATAATAAAGCACTTAATACCTCTGCTTTTACTCGGTATGTTTTGTGCAAGGACAAAAATAATTCCTTCTAATGGGATAATTTTCTCCTGGCTCTATCTTCTACCTGAAAATAAAATAAAAAAACTAAAAATATATATGTGTATATATAGGAAGGAAAGAAAGAAAAGTGGGAAGAGGAGGAAGAGAAAAAATTTACTTCAAAGAACAAATAAGTTACACAAAAATATTGCCTTTTGTGATTCAATCAGAGGTTGAACAGCGCACTAGTCAAAGAACTGTAGTTTCTTGTCATTTTCTCAGCTGACAATGCAAGTTGCAGTAACTCACTGCCTTTTCCTCTTGCTATTAGGCAAATGGAAGAGACCTAGGGGACAGGGGAGGCTGGAAACGGGTTACTCCTTGTAGTAGATGGTGTATTACCTGCCAGCTTGCATCACCTTCCTTAGTACCCCTTTAGAATAGACACGAGGCCTTGGTATTTCAGGATCAGAAAAGTGCCCAAGATGATGGTAAGAGATATTTCAGGTCAGAAGAGCTCCCACAGAAGGGTTGGAGAACACCTCATATTAAGACCAGCTGTACTAAAAAAGAAGAGTGGTGGTGACTGGTGACTCCACCCGGAGTGGAACAGAGGACCCTGTATGTTGCCCTGACCAGACTCACAGGGAAGTCTGCTGCCTCCCTGGGGCCAGGGTAAGGGACTTCACCAGAAAACTCCTCTAGTACAGCTCTGCGATTACCATCCTTTATTAGTGTCCCAGATGGAAATGAGGAAATGTCTTCAAGAAGCCTGAGAGGACTCAAGAAGGACTTCAGGGCCTTGGGGTGACTGGTTCAGAGTTCAGGAACCCAAGTAGTGTTCTCGTCCCTCCTGCCAGTCACAATCCATGACAGTGGCAATGGCTACAGCAGAAAAATCTCATTCATTAATTAATTCCTGGCTCCATGACTGGTGTAAGTGCCAGAATTTGGGAGTTTCTGACTGTGGGTCAGTCACCACGGCACCAGGCCTGCTGGTGGCAGATGAGGTATGCCTGTCCCAAAGGGTAGGATTCTAGCCCAGGAATTAGCACGGCTCATACAGAGGGCTTTAAACTAGGTTTGAAGGGGGAAGGGAATAACACACGGCTTGCTAGAATGAGCCAAGGGGTAGAAAACCACTGTTGGAGTCCAGATCCACAGGACAACTTAAAAAGAGGATTTGCTTCCTGAGGTCGGATAGCCATGGTTTGTGTTCAGTTCTGGGCCCCTCATTACAAGAAAGACGAGGTGCTGGAATGGGTCCAGAGAAGGGCAACAAAGCTGGTGAAGGGTCTGTAGCACAAGTGTGATGAGAAGTGACTGAGGGAACTGAGGTTATTTAGTCTGGAGAAAAGGAGGCTCAGAGGGGACCTTATCACTCTCTACAACTATCTCAAAGGAGGATGGAGAGAGGAGGTGGCTGGTCTCTTCTTCCTGGTAACAAGTGATAGGACAAGAGGTAACATCCTCAAGATGCATCAGGGGAGATTTAGATTGGATATTAGGAAAAATTTCTTCACAGAGAGGGTGATCAGGCATTGGAACAGGCTGCCCAGGGAAGTGGTGAAAATACCATCCCTGGAAGTGTTAAAAAAACATGTAGATGAGGCCCTCAGTGATATGATTTAGTGGTGGTCTTGGCAGTCCTGGGGTAATGGTTGGATTTGATGATCTTAAAGGTCTTTTCCAGCCTAGCTGATTCTATGATTCTTCGTCAGAGAGGAATACTGAAGCTTTTAAGCCTTCTACCAGACCAAAAGAGACAAAGACTGCTTTCCACTGACTGACATGAACTTGTTTTTGAAATGACAGAGCATAAACAATGTCAGCCCAGCCTACATGCAGTAGGCAGCCAGATTGGGGTGGGAAGGACAGAGAAGGCAGTAACACAGATAATGATCTTAATGAATGACTGCACCATCCAGCTGAACTGACCTCCCTGTCTCCTTGGCTGCTGCTATTCTCCTGGGTAAATTCAAGGAGCTCTCCAAAATAATTTTCAAGAGAAAGTACTTCAGTGTCATTTGACTACACAGAAAGCCTCCTTCCAGCATTTTCAACAGTAGCACTGGCCTTATGGACTGTGCACGTGATCCTGCAATGGTCATTCAGCACAGCAACATTTCTCTGGAGACATGGGGAATGGGCTGTCCTCTGCTCAGGGAGAGTGTGGGCAGTCTTTCTCCAAATAACAAAATCTTGGGGCAAGAAACAGTACACAACTTCTGCCAAGATATCAAACTACGGTTGGGCAGAAAGGGTCTGACTGTACAAGTTCACTTAATGAGGAAAGAGGAGGGAAGGCAATACAGCTTGGGAAATAAGAACAGGAACGTAACTTATGGGAATTATGCTACCAGTGGCAGTGGCTTAATCTACACTTCAGGATATGTTTATGTGCAGATCCACATGTCTTTCTGTGCTTCATGTGATGAAGCTCTCTGCAGAATGCATTTTGGCCAGAATAGGCAGGTTTGGGCAGACTGCTCAAATACTTTTAGTAAAGACTTGCTAATAAGAACACTGCAATGTGGATCCATTTTCAGATGCACAAGCTAAGCCACTCCAATTATAAGTTACAACACTTTCTAGTGTTTAGGGCCAATAGAGAGTCAGCTGTGAAGAGCTCTGTGTACAAACATGCAAACATTTTAGTATTTGCTGATGTCCTCAGAGCAGTTATGTGTATTTTGAGGGGAGCCTCAAAAGAGGTTGAACTGAAATATAACAAAAGCTGGCAAGAAATACAGACTAGTTAGGGGTACTGTTCAGTCTTTGGAATTTATTGGCCTCTTTCCATTGAGTTCTGTAATGGTTCTGCCCTGACACTGCTTATTCAGAGACATGTGAGTCAGTGCATTTTAATATATTTTACTAAAAGCCTTCATTAAAAAGTTAAATCAGCAAAACATTACCTAACCTCAGCTACTAATAATAACACACTAATTCAAGTAAAAATAATTATAACAATCAATCAAATAAAAATCAAATTGATATCAAAGAAAACCAATTAGACTCAATAGTAGACAATGTTCCACAACTTAATTAGCTAGATAACACAAAATGTAGTTATACAAGTCTAGAAAAGATGGTTAGCCATTGGCTGTAAACACCAACCAAAGAATTTGACTGAAATCAATCAAATTTATAATTTTGTTAGTTAAGTAGCTAACACCAAAACCTAATTATTACCTGGACCAAAGCCTAACAAAAAAATTGGTATTTTTTCCTCAAGAAATTCTATTGTTATGTGATGACTAACCCCTTCCTGCTCTTATAGCAATGAAGACTTCAAAAAATAGAATAGAAAACCATAAGTCTGACAACTCCTATTTACCAGAAGTCATAAAGTGACAGTTTCGTGTTACTCAGACCTTTAAATGTATAGCACAGAACATACCTTAATGAATAGCTTGATGAGGTATTATGTAAGGCTGCTTAAATCTAGGGGAACATTTCTTTCCAGAAATTTGCCTGTATGGCCAAATTGTCACTTATACACATGCCCAAATCACAATTCAGGATTAACAGTCTCCTGCTAAATGACAATAGGAATGAGATATATAAATAGTAAAAATAAGAGACTTATCATTGTTAGCAAATGCTGAAATCAGAAAGCTGTCATGTGGATTCCCTGGCTTACAAAGGCATGTCTATTATAGTGTTTTATAGATCCCTGACCTAGCAGTAATTATGTAAGCTTGGTAATAGCTGAAATACTTTCAACACCCTTCAGGGAGCTTGCATTTTTTTCCTTGAGTGGGAAAAGGTCATAGAATCATAGAATGGTTTGGAAGGAATCACCATATTACAACACAGAAATTTTAAAATCAGATCACCTGAAAACCCTTGACACTCACTTATGAGCTTTCTGAAATATTATGTAAAGTCTTTTAAATAATGACTTCTTTCCCACTTTTATAAGGCCAGGCTGGATGGAGTCTTGGGGTGACATGGTTTAGTGTGAGGTGTCCCTGCCCAAGGCAGGGCTGTTGGAAATAGATGATCTTAAGGTCCTTTCCAACCCTAACTATTCTATGATTGTACGGTTCTATATATAATTATTCTAGCATATTATTCATAGAAAAAAAAGTGTGTTTGGCAGAGATGGAAATAGGAAATAATTGATATAGGAAACTTTCACAGTGGAAAACACACCTTGACATCATTTCCAACTGGCAGAGGAGTAATTCTGCACTCTTTTAGGCTAGATTTTAACTTATCTATTTTAAAAAGTAGTAATTCAGATTTATCTCCGGAACTAGAGAATAAGCAATATCATTTTGAAGCATCTGTATTAAGGCAGGCCAAGAAAATTCAGCTTTGCTTCCTGGTCCTGAGCAGCCAGAAATGGAAGAGGCTTCCTGAGTCACCAAAACAAGCCTCTTTATCACGGGCAGCTCTGTCAGACAATCTTTCTTTCAACAGAGCAGGCTCCCTATAGAAGTAGTTGGGATCCCCCTCCTTGACCCCTTTTCCCCTCCGCTGCTTCCGTGATTGGTTGTGGACAAAGCTTTGTTTCTCTGACAAGATAATTTCCTCAATCCTAAATTAGGTTCAAATGTTGATGGCTGCTGACAGGATTATCCTTTCTCCAGAGTATTTTGGGAAAAATGCTGTCCTTTAGACTTCATTTTGCCATACTGTAAAAATCTGGGTCTTTTACAACTCCACACACTGATGCCACCTCAAATGCCTCAGGGTACCCTACCTGTCACCCAGCTGCTGCCCTGAAAAGACTTGGGTCTTCTCCAGCCCTTCTGTCACACCTGAAACCCCTGGTACTCTCAGGCATTTGACTGGTAATAGGTGTTTACACGTGGACAGATGAATTAAATCTTCAGTCTCCTTCCATGTTTATACTATTTCTTTGCCATATCACATTTTTGGAGTGCCCTGAAGCATACCTGTTACTCCAAGACACACTTCCCTACCTTCTCATACAATGATTTCAATAGTTGTCTATCTCATGCTTAGCCATTTTGCTTCATTAAGTTCTAGACCTACGAACACCTTGTTCAAGGCTGCATCATAATTATCACCTTTACCCTTCTGATAACCTGTGTTATTTTCCTCCTCAGCTTCCAGTGCAAGGAAAAAAATTCTTTATTATTCTATAAATGCTTAATATTGTGATTTTCACTGCTGTATAGATTAGATTAACCTTTGCTTTCTACAACAGTGAAACATCTGGTCTCAAGGGCAAAGCAAAAGAAACCTCATGATGCATGTACTTAATTCTGCAATTATGCATATATGCATATATATAAGAATTTTTTTCTTCCAGCCTTGCAGCAATCAGCTTCCTCCCAAGTCCTTGAGTTTTAGTCAGTTTTCTCTTTACTTGCATGTATCACACAGGTCTCTGCCTCTGTTAGTCCTCAGTAAGTTTGACTCCGTGACCTCTTGTAGTTATGAATGTCAAAATTTCTCTGTGAACCACATGAACTTTATTCTGGAAAACTTTGTTCTAAATATACATGCCACTATTTTATTGAGTATTTTAAGGTCTCCAGCATCATGGGTGGCCCAGAGAAGTAAGGTGTGCACATAAGGTGGAACATAAATATGAGTCATTATTTCATTATAGCAACATGCTCTCCAGACATTGCTTTCCTATAACCAAACTGGTGTCCTTGGCAGGGATCACCATTGGTCCCTGAAGGGCTGTGCTGCCCCACATGACATATATCACCACCAGGCCAGCCACTGCCAGCTATGCTGAACACTGCACACCTTTGAACTGGGATAGTGCCCTGATGTTCTCACCAACACCAGTGGTTTCTATTCAAGGAAATCTAAAGTTATGTAATGACATTTTTTCCATCTAGAGCTACAGCTCCAGACGTGCAATAGCCCTTCACAAATAATAAGGAACTGTTAACATAATCCACTACAAAACCAGTTGATACCGTTTTATGAGTGGTCTGAGAAAAAAAATGGACAAGCAAATTAAAATCAACCCATTTAAAATTAAGGCTTGTGAATGGAAAGTATATTCTCTTTGGGAAAGATTAAGAATCAAAATACCCAAAGTTATTTTTTTTACAACAGGAATAATATAAGGCTATCGGATACCTGGGATAGCACATTACTGAAACTACACGTACTGCTTGGAATAGGGGTGAGAATAAAAGTATTTTCGTGGGCTGCATCAAAAGGAGTGTGACCAGCAGGTCAAAAGAGGTGATCCTGCCCCTCTGCTCTCGTGAGACCTCACTTGGAGTATTGTGTGCAGTTCTGGTGTCCTCAGCATAAAAAGGACATGGAACTGTTGGAACAAGTCCAGAGGAGGGCCACGAGGATGATCAGGGGACTGGAGCACCTCCCGTATGAAGACAGGCTGAGAAGGTTGGGGCTGTTCAGCCTGCAGAAGAGAAGGCTGTGTGGAGACCTCATAGCAGCCTTCCAGTATCTGAAGGGGGGCTATAGGGGTGCTGGGGAGGGACTCTTCATTAGGGACTGTAGTGACAGGACAAGGGGTAATGGGGTAAAACTTAAACAGGGGAAGTTTAGATTGGATATAAGGAAGAAGTTCTTTACTGTAAGGGTGGTGAGGCACTGGAATGGATTGGTTGCCCAAGGAAGTTGTGAATGCTCCATTCCTGGCAGTGTTCAAAGGCCAGGCTGGACAGAGCCTTGGGTGACATGGTTTAGTGGGAGGTGTCCTTGTCCATGGCAGGGGGATTGAACTAGATGATCTTAAGGTCCTTTCCAACCCTAACTATTCTATGATACTATGATTGTATGAGAATGAAGTTGCCATTGATACATGCTCTGCTTGAGTGCTTACTCAACTCAGGTTCAGTACAGAAATACTGGGAAGAGGTTCTAATGTTGTTCACTGTAGCCACTCTCATGGTAAAAATAATCAACTTTGTTTTTCAGAGGTTGAACTGTTTCTAGACTAATCACAGTTGCTTGGATAGTGAGACAGGTGGGATTAATTCAAGGGTAGTGTAATTTAGACACCACCTTTGCAGAATAGTTCCACTGCTTGTTGCGTATCGGCACAGCAGGAAGAACTTTATCAAGCTAATTGTCTGAGAACATAAGGTCAACCTCAAGGTAGGAAAAACAGCTACTAATTAAGCCTTCTGCTTCTCAGAAACAATTATTCATTTTGATTGAACACCAGTATCTTGAACCTTCATATTTTGGAGATCAGCAAGAGTAAAAAAGATTATCACCATTTTTAGCAGTGGCTTAGCAACTGACAGGACAGGGCAAGAAAAGAAATTGTAGCAAAACAGCAAAAACAACAACAAGAAATAGGAAGTGGATGAAGCAACAGAATATGTTCATCTGAATACAGTAAACTACACAGAACTGAGAATCACACCTAGTGGCAGGGGACCATAAAAGTACTCGTATTTATTTCTGAAAAGCAACCGTTTGGATAAGAATTGTGCCGAAGTGCTGCATATATCTGACAATCACTTACTGGCAAATTCTCACCATTTTGCTTCAGGCAATCTGATGTCCTTAGACTACTTCTTTTTGGAGGATACAACCGTGAGTGGGATTCAGTTCAGGGTTAAGACACCTACGTTAGATGTCTAAATGTAGACATCAACATATGAGGTAAATCCCTGAACTCCCTTTGTTGTCAGCCAATAGCCAAGATTGGATTAGATTTTCTAAACAGAGTCTAATGATCTTTAAGGTATCCTACGTACCTGAGACATCCCTGGGGACTGACCAAAAATATTATCCCTTCTTTGTCCACAGGTCGAAGGCAAGCAGGATGCCATGTCAGATGTCACTAGACACCTACCCTTAGGCAACTTTATCACAGCTTTAGTCAGTAGAATTAGCAGCACCCACAAAGTGATTCAACTTGCCTCAGGTAGCTGAACACCAGTCAGCTGCAACACTTTCTGCACCACACTCTCACCTAGCATACTTAACGGACACCAGCGTGTTGACCGTGACTGGGCCTGGAAGCAAATCCCACATGCTGAGCAGAATTCAGCTGCCTAAATACTGGTGTGTAGGAGCATAAAATGATAGATTAGAGTATCAGAGATGTTCGCTGAGGCCTAATAGTTACGACACAAACCCAGTGACCTATACCCTTCTGAAGTAACAGGCAAGGAACGTTCTGCCCCACACACATCCAGAGCATAACTGTGCCCAGACCAGTGACGATGTTAAGTCATTCTGTATCTCAAATCTGCAGTGCAAACTCCAGGTCACAGACTCACTGTGCATGCCCACAGTCACCCCTAATTAATTGTAGCTGGACACAAAACATCATCAGGGAAGAAGAGTCAGTTCATCTGAAGTGGATCAGGTGAAAGTCATGACAGACAGGAAACTGTCTTACCCTACAGCAGATCACAGAATCACAGAATCCCAAGGGTTGGAAGGGACCTAAAAAGATCATCTAGTCCAACCCCCCTGCAAGAGCAGGGTAACCTACAGTACATCTCTCTACCTGTTTACTCACTGGGAAGAGCCAAGGAGTATACTGAGTCTAGACGTCTGCTGGGAAGGAGGAATGCCTGCAATGTGCAGCAAGGCAGCTGCGACACCTTGCAGTGGTGTTACTGGCAAACTGCTCCTTGGCTATGTAGTCTAGGACAAGCCACATACTGGTTTAGAGGGATGGAAAAGAGCATGTCTTTTCTCCTCATGATGTCAGCAGGTCAGCAAAGGCTGAGACTTCAAAGATGCTGACAACATACTGGGGTTGGTGGGAGATGCCTGTGCAATTGCATCTCATGGCATGATCTAGTCTGCTATGCACTTGTTGCTACTTATAGTAAGTCAAGAATGTGTCCCATCAGATCCATAACGGATAAGAAAGAGATAGCACATTAGCAGTCATCAGTTGGCACATATGAGGCTGTTGCAGGCACTGCTCCACTTTTGGGGCAATTAAACTTATTGCTTTGACACAAAGAGCTAGAAGGCAACTGGGTGTCATCATCCCACAGTTTGATACTCTGTTACTCCACATTTAAGCAGATGTCAGAGACCTTCTGGGCTGCCATCTGGTTACTTCTGATCTATGGTATTTGGCTCACTATTTGTCCCATAAGAGATATATATTGCTTAAATCAGAGGAGCCAAGATTTTCCAATAATATTCATAGATACATGATTATCATATCATATTAGAAAGCCAGAACAGCACAGAATATAAATGGTAAACACATATGTAAGTATTTCAACACTAGGAGAGAAAGTTTCACAGTCCAACACACTTCATTATTCAAAATGCTTTCCAGACATTTAGCTGATATTTTACTTTTCTTTTACCCCACTGCTTCTAATTATACTCACAGTGACCTATTTAAGTAAATTTTACTAATAGCCTGCTTATTGGCAATCATTCATCCCAGTTGTTTTCATTTATAACATTTGTTAACTAGGCAGACTTGAGGTATACTTGACTGTATGTCTGTCTTTTGCTAGGGGACAATGGACAAAGCTTTCTATCACCTTCACAACTTGCTGCTTTTACATTTTCAGGGGTAACAGCATAAGACAGCTTCAGTATCATGTGCTACCTCTGAAGCTAGGCTTTATCCTTACCTGTACATTCACACTTCCTCAATCAACTTTTCATTTCATCCACAACTCTTCTCCAGAAAACCCCAAAACGAAACTAAGCAAAAAAAAAAAAAAAAAAAAAAAAGTGAGTGTAAAGAAAAACAAGTCAGCCTTTTTGAGAAAATTGTTAAACTTCAGTTTGTGTTAGGTGAGAAGGTAGAAGTGAAGAATCAAATTGACTGGTAACCAGCTCTGATTCTGCTCTACAAGTCCAGTCTGATTTTATGAGAGCAACTGAGTGACTGCTAAAGCAGCTAACACCACAACATTGCTTTCAACTGCGCAAAGCAAGCCTGATCAAGAGCAACCATTAAAGAGGAAGCAGCACAGGTGTACTGTGTCTGCCATTACAAGAGCTCCACTGTCTTGGTTATATTCAGAAAACCACCTTCTACTGCAGATTTGCAAGTGACAGAACCAAGGCATAAGGAACACAACAGTTTGCTTAGTGATACTTCCTTAAAAGCATCTGCAAGCCTTTAGTGGGTCATGACAGTGCTTTGTAGCTTGAGCATTACCTTCTCTTGCTGTGATGCCTACAGGAAAAGACCCTAAGACTGCATCTGCCTCAGCAAATAACAGTGCAATAGGAGCAGACCTCTAAAGTGATGCAAAAATTGTTTACAGCCCTGTATTTCAGTAGATTTACCTCAAATGGGCTCTGTACTGATCCTATGAAGTAAGTGTTGGCAGCTGGAGTGCAGTAGGCATGCTCCTGGAATGCATGCTCTGGCTTCGGGTCCTGTGGAAGAACTTAGTCCACATGCTCCAGGCTGTTCTGCAGCGCTAAACAAAACAGGGTAGGAAGAGCAAAATCAGGAGAGTCACTTAAAGGGTACCCTGCTGATGTGATACCAAACTAATGTAGATAACTGAACCTATTTTTTTCAGAGTTGAAACTCTAGCACTGACATAAATTGCTGTGATCGTTAAATACGTAAGAAAGTGCTCCCTGGCTCATTGGTATTTGAGAGTATCGCAAGTATTTTCGTGGGTTCTCATGGCTGGTATGTAGAATTGGTTATTTTTTTAAGAAGTACTTGGCTTGATCAAAGGAAGGCTTTCATTACATATATGACAGCACAATATTTAGTGCATGAATAGGTTCTTACTCCATGTGTTGAAACACTGAAATTATTCAGGATGGGATCTCAAAGTGAGAGCAGTTCAAAAAGATATAGTCAAGGACAGCACATATACAGAAGAGCATTGTCACCCTACCGGCTCAAAAGGTGAATTCCATTCCTGGCCATTACCCTCCCAGAAAGAGTTTAGCTATGGTATTCATGCAGCAAAAAACTATATTTTCTCCAGAACTGATGTGGCAACCCAGACAGAGTTTGCATGAAAACATGCAGCCATCAAAGTCTCAGACTGTGGAGAGTGACAGAGCCTTTCACTGGTAACAGATGGCAGTCATAAGAACTGCTGTGTGAGCTGTGATGAGGTGCACGATCTGCTCAGTCTGGTGTTAGAGCTTTGAGAGGAAGCAGAAATGCTAAGGAGAATCAGGGAGTCTGAGAGAGAATGGTGGAATCATGCTCTGCTCTCCCTGAAACAGACACAGGGACAGCCACCAGAAAACAAACAACATGAAGGGGATCCTGTATGCTCCCTCTGCCAAGCGAAAGGCAGTAACTTAAAAGAGTGAATGGAAGCAAGCCCAAACTTTGTGTAGCAGGTTAAGCCCCTCCTTGCCCAACTCCCATTCCCAGATGCTTCTATGAAGTTTTGGATTTGAAAGGTCAGTCAACTTATGATGTGGATGATCGACAGAGGTGTTGCTGAGGTCAGAAAGACCTACCCTCTGTATCATGACCACATGAGGAAGAAAAGACGAGTTCTAGTTGTAGGTGACTCCCTTGTGAGTGGAACAGAGGGTCCGATACACCAGACAGACCCTCCTCTTAGGGAAGTCTGCTGAATCCCTAGTTAAGGACATCACTAAGAAACTTCCTATCCTGGTACAGCCCTCAGGCTACTACCTATTACTGGTCTTCCATGTGGGTGGTGATGAAGCCACAACACACAATTCAAGGGCAATTAAAAGAGACTTCAGGGTTTTGGGAGTGTTATTAAAGGAAGCTGGAGAACAGGTTTTCCTTTATACTCCCAGTTGCCAGCAGTGACACTGGAAGAAACAGACACCAGGAAGAAACAGGACTCAGTATATTAATACATGGCTTTGTGCCTAGTTTCACCACCACAATTTTGGAGGTTTTGATAATGGAATGGCACCAGGCTTGCTGGTGTCAGATGGGATTCATCTTCCATGTACCAGTACAGGTTGGGGGTTGACCTGCTGGAAAGTAGTGAAGGGGAAAGGGACCTGGGGGTCCTGGTGGATAGGAGGATGACCATGAGCCAGCAATGTGCTCTTGTGGCCAAGAAGGCAAATGGCATCTTAGGGTGCATTAGAAAGGGAGTGGTTAGTAGGTCAAGAGAGGTTCTCCTCCCCCTCTACTCAGCCTTGGTGAGGCCGCATCTGGAATATTGCGTCCAGTTCTGGGCCCCTCTGTTCAAGAAGGACAGGGAATTGCTTGAAGGAGTCCAGCGCAGAGCCACAAAGATGATTAAGGGAGTGGAACATCTCCCTTATGAGGAGAGGCTGAGGGAGCTGGGTCTCTTTAGCTTGCAAAAGAGGAGACTGAGGGGTGACCTCATCAATGTTTACAAATATGTAAAGGGTAGGTGTCAGGATGATGGAGCTAGGCTTTTTTCAGTGATATCCAGTGATAGGACAAGGGGCAATGGGTGTAAACTGGAACATAGGAAGTTCCACGTTAACATCAGGAGGAACTTCTTTACTGTAAGAGTGACAGAGCACTGGAACAGGTTGCCCAGGGGGGTTGTGGAGTCTCCTACACTGGAGATATTCAAGGCCCTCCTGGACAAGTTCCTGTGTGATGTACTGTAGGTTACCCTGCTCTTGCAGGGGGGTTGGACTAGATGATCTTTTGAGGTCCCTTCCAACCCTTGGGATTCTGTGATTCTGTGATTCCTCAAAAAGGGAAGAGTTTCTTTGCTCATGAGTTAGTGGGGCTCACCGACAGAGTTTTAAACTAGAATTGAAGGGAGAAGGGGATTGTATCAGGCCTGTCCATAACAAGTCATGGGCTGACAGCCCAGCTGAAGTGCCAATACACCAATGCACACAACATGGGCATCAAACAGGAGGAGCTGGCAGTCTTCATGCTGCTACAAAGCTATGACCTAGCTGCCATTACTGAAACTTGGTGGGATGAATCCCATTACTGGAGTGTGGCTATTGATGACTACGAGCTGTTCAAAAGGTACATCTGAGGATGGAAATTACTCTGCTACAGGTAAGACTCACAGTCTTTCTCTGGAATGTAAGACGTTGTAAACTGTTTTTCAGAAAAATGAGATGGGATCACTGCTTTCAAAATAAAAGGACATGTGATTCTTGCTTTTCACAAAACGATTCAGAGTTCAGAACACTGGGCCAAATCTTCAAAGAAGCATCCTGAGATTATTTATACCCATATCTCCTAATAACAATATTATTCTGAAGGATCATATTTTTCAGTATTCCTTCTGAACACCCACTGAAATATTCCCACTGAAGAAGAGTGGAACAAGGGACAAGAACATGATGCCAAAGTCTAGTGCTTATACACATGACTGGCAGAGTCAGTGTTCAGTTCTGCATTCAGGACTGGCTAGTACTAAAGGATCAGAAGATAAAAATCTTCTGGGATAGGATTTCAAGACATACCTTTTACCAAGAACAATATTAGAATTACAGTAGGACTGTCATCAGAATATGATCAAATTTATGACCTAGTCCACAAACAAAAAAAAAATCACTGAAAATTAAAAAGTAATTTTTGCCATATAAACTCTTTGGTTGTGACTGGCCATATAAAAATGCTCTCTACCAGTGTGTAATCTTAATTCTGAACATGCATTGAAGAAATTTATGCTTCCTATGCATTCTGCAGTACAGATAGAAGTACTGTAGAATATAATGGAATATAATGCAAACATGGAAAAGTCATTGTATTTTGGATGGCACTACAGACTATCAAGATTATAGTTCCCAAACTCTATCCATGATTTGTACTGACTTCCAGAAAAAGTCAAGTGATTTGTCTCTAGCTACCACTAAGTTTTTTTACCTTCTTGATTGAAAACAAATCTCTGCAGCTGTTTTTTGGTTTTGTTTTTCGGGTTTGGGTGTTTTTTTGTTGGTTGGTTGTTCTTGGGTTGGGTTTTATTTTTTTTTATTTTTATTTTTTTAAATGGTTACATATAGTGGACCAATATGGGCAGAATAATATGAAAAATTGTCTTTTTTAACTATTCTTCAGAAATTCTGCAAATCAACCTTGGTATTGAAATACTGCTTCATATGGCAAGACAAAGCAAAACTATTTTATGCTTAAAAATATCTCTGGAAAAGTCTCGTAGGTAGAATAATTGAGAGATTTCCAATTGTTTTTATTCATTGGAAAGTCAGAATGACCTCTGTCACCTAGAAAATCATAAGAGTTGCTGAGTTAATTACAATGTGGCATTTTTAGGAGCAAATCTGCTTAGTTGTTACTGCTATGTTGAGTCTGAATAAAGATTATTGGTAAGATACTGTTCTTCACACACCACCTACAAAAGCTGAAATGGAGCTACACTGTACTATTTCTGACTAAGTTTAAAAAAAAGCTCCTTACATGAGAGAGCTTTATTATTTTTTAATGTTTGCTTCAGTAGGCATGGCAGTATTCTGAATTACAGAGATCATATGGATCAAATACATCATCAGAATGGATGTTTCCTCAAAAAATACATTCACATATTCACATGACTTGAATCTTATACTTGCACAGTCTGCAAAATGCAGCTGGAGGATAGAAACATAGATGTCAAGCAGTCTGGTAGGTTGCTAGGCAAAGGGGATGTGAGATGTTTCCTACAGCTAAACAACCTTAAGAGTGGATCTAGTTATGACTTTTTTAATAGCTGGACATCTGCAGAATAATGAAACTCTACAGACTATTCCATCAAACTTGCAATATAGTGTTGAAGGGAAAAGGCTGTCATCTGGCATCAAGTTAATGCATTACAAACAATTACCACTCCTGTATCACTCTCCATCTCAGACAGATCAGTTGCCAAGTGCAAAATTCTAAGCTTTTGTCAGCCAGCTGGTGAATACTTTGAACTTCTCCATCATGATCTTGTAAATAAAGAAAAAAATGTATCTGAAGATGTTCTGAACTAAGCCTTCCACAGTAGTGTAGTTGACAAGTTAAAAAAAAAAAAAAAAAAAAGTCATTACTTAAATAAATATATAATTTGTCTTACTGGAACAGCTAGGAGCTAAGAAAATACAAAGTTATTGCAGAAGTTACTTTGGAATGCAATTGATGATGTACAAAAAAACTTAACTTCGGGTTAAAACTTAACCAGGGGAAGTTTAGATTGGATATAAGGAGGAAATTCTTTCCTGTTAGGGTGGTGAGACACTGGAGTCGGTTGCCCAGGGTGGTTGTGAGTGCTCCATCCCTGGCAGTGTTCAAGGCCAGGTCAGATGAAGCCTTGTGTGGGATGGTTTAGTGTGAGGTGTCCCTGCCTATGGCATGGGGGTTGGAACTAGATGATCTTGAGGTCCTTTCCAACCCTAACTATTCTATGATTCTACGATTCTATGAAAAAGAAAACGGAGCTATAAATGCCCACTATCACATACTATGTCAGAAATATATAAAAAAAAAAAAGGACCAGTATTTGTCTGTACTTTTCCTGATCCCTGGCCATTAATTTACACTGCAAGCGTACCCAGTGCTGTGCAGTTTAAGAGTACATTTCACCTTGAGTGAGAGTATGCAGGCAAGGAAAATCACTTAATCATGATAAGATGACAAATGACTATCAGTTTTAAAGTGAATTGCATGGGGAACAAAGTGGCATAACTACTGCTTGCCTCCAGGAGCTTCTCCAAACAAACATAGAATGGGGCAATTGTGAAATTTTCCCCATGTCCTGATACTATGCCTTCACTCTCACCAAGACAAAAAACAGTTTCATCTTTGCCCACGACAGTGAGATCATTTCCAACTGGCATGTAAACTGTTGTGGATGAATTCCTCCCACCTAAGTTTAGTTGTCTAAATTTAGTTGTCTACAGTATGCTTAGTTAAATTTAGTTGATTAACTAAGGGGAGTTCTCCTTTACAGTCAATGTAGTGAAACAGGCCACTACAGAGGATGATTCCTCTTAAGTATCTTACATACTTTCTTTAGGATCAGATTAATTTCTTCTGGAGATCTTGGGGACTATGAGGGATGCTGACAGTGATTTGCTTAGATTTAAACATGCCTAAATTAAGTAGAAATAGTTTCAGTATGTCATCCAGAAAATGGAATCGGACCACAAACTCTTTCCATTTGGGCACAGAAGAATTATGAAAGGCAGCAAGAGAAGGCTTAGTAATATATTAGAATGTGTTTTGGATAGATAGTTTGGATATGTAGTATACATTTTTGTAGATTTAGAGTTGTTTTGCATAGTGGAATATTAACCTTTATTACAACTTCAAAAATTGTATTTGTTAAAGCGTGTTATGCCTAAATGTATCACTTAATAAATTATTTGCAACTTAAACCTGAAATAAAATAGGTCTTACTTTAGTTCATGTTTCAAAGTAGTTACCCCGAAGTTTGTCAATTTTTGTGGTCTTGGAAGACTGTACTATAGTATCTTTAAGGAAAGTTTCTTTTCATTTTCATCTATTATAATATAAATTTATATTAACTTCTTTGACACAAAACCCTGTAGCCATTTGCGTATTTGCTATATAAAAGGAATTATGATTCTTTAGAAAACTTTGCTATCTACTTAGGTGAACACAATGTCCCTGGTACAACATGAAACTTAAAATTACAGAGTCATCACATTGCCAGGCACATTGGAAAACTCGGATCTAAACCAGTATAGTTCTTGGATTTTAAATCTTTCATTCATGCCACTGTGTGAAGGTCAGATGTTGATGTTTGAGTTGGTTAAGGACCATGGAATGTTTTCTTCTCAGCTGAGAATTTTCTTCCCAAGCAGCCGCAGGGCTTGTTCCTGGGCCTAAATCAAGACTCAAAACATTCCATGACCTTGTAAACTGAAACATCAACATCTGCCTCACATACCACTCCTCCAGAAGGAGGACACACAGGATGAAACGTCACGAGAATCATTCTTACATATTATTTTGGAAGAGCTACCTTCAAGCCACAACAATGGTTGAAAATTAATTGGATTTTAAACCCTATATGTTATTAATAGGGGTTTAGTTGGCATAGATTTGAAAAAGCAAATTCCAGATGACAACTTCTGCAGATTTTTATTTTACTTTTGTAAATAATTTGGTCGTGAGAATAGCCCAAAGGAAGGATTCTCCAGACCTTCTGCTATAGTGGAACGTGCACTACAGTTTTTAAAACCTGGTGGTGGGAAACTAATTTACTACCTTCAATTTCACATTTTTCCATAGTGTTTCTCCAGGATGCTTATGTTACTGGTGACTGAAAAAATAAGCTGTTACTAGTAATTAATACTTGAGTAGCATTTCTACCACCATTTCCTGTTTTTACTAATGATATTCATCATTAGGCTTTATACTTCAGATGGTTGCTAATGTTCAGAACTATTTCTTTTCTATTTCTGGATATGATCCTTCAGCACTAAACAGTTCATTCCCACACAACAGCCTTAAAGAGACACTAAGGCCACAAAGGAAACTACACAAAAATAAAAAATCAATGTTTAGAAACAACTACCCTTGTAGCATGTACACAAAATGTAGCTGCCATGTAACAGAACCTCCACATCTCTAGAATCATAGAATAGTTTGGATTAGAAGGGACCTAAAAGATCATCTAGTTCCACACCCCCTGCCCTCTAATATATCATAGTTTCTTCCTTTTGGTTCCAAAATAGATCATGGTCAAGCAGATGACGTGCATCATGGCAGCATGCTGTGAAAATGCTTGCTTATTGCTTAACCCGCTTCATATTTCCCATTTGGTTTTAAGCATGGAAATCTCTTCCACAAAGGCAACCACTTGGTTGTGAGGAGCATTTACCATTATTAAATCAAGAGGCAACAGCACCTTTGATTCTATGACGAAATTCTTCTGAACAGTTAATCTCAATTGCAATATATTCAGTAACAGATTGGGATCAGGTAATAATCATGTTGAGTCCAAACTAAGACAAAGGAATGTACTTATGTGAGAAGCTGTCATAAACTGAGGTTTCCAAAGGGTCAGGGAGGGATCAAAGAGATCTTCAGAGAGGGCAGCAGGTGATCCAGTACAATACATCTTGAAGTTCAGATGCTGGCACCCAGCTGCAGAAAACAGGCAGAAAAAGGGTACAATCCAATGCAGACTGGGCGAAGTGTGGAGAAAGAAAACCTTCTCTATCAGGAAGAAAGAAGAAGATGGTTTAAGAGGAGCCATCACCAACTTGCCTTAGAAGACCGCACCCTGGATAGAAATATGCCACTTGAAGACTGGGGTGTGGAATAAGTCTCATGTTTCATGGGACTCTTCATCCAAACTAATTCCAGTACCTCCCTGAATGACATAATCTATGCCAATAAAAGCACTTAGCTGTTGCCATAGCATTTTTAGAAGTATAACTGTGTTTTCTAGTGAGTATGGCCTTTCTCATCCAGCTAAATGACATAAATATGCAAGGCAAATACTTTAAAAGACATCTCTCCAAAGTAAGAAGTCTATGGAATATCTGAAAGCTTTTACTTAATTAAAGGTTTTCTTCCTTCTCTCTATATCGTGTCAAAATTCATAATTTCTCATCTGTATTAGAAATTATTTTTAAGAAAGTTCCATGAGATTTTTGTAATTTTTCTTTTTTGTATGTTTATTCTTCTGGGTTTTAAGATCAGTAGCTTTACTGATAATCAGGTGAATTATTGCATCTTAGTCCACTGCCATAAGCATGAACATATTTCTGCTTGCAGAAATAACTTAGGACAAAAAGTATTTGACAAGAAAAATCCTTTCTACTTATATAAATTTGTGTTCATCTTATATAATTTTAATTCTAAATGAAATACCAAAATTTGGAAAAAATCAGGGTTTTTTCACATAAAACTGAGTATAAACTATTAGTAGCAAGTTCTGCTAGTTCAGATGAGAATTTATTTAACAGGCTGCTGTAGCAGATCTTACTACTTCTATTTTAACAGAACAGCAACAGAGGTTGAGAAAGTTACTGGGGAAAAAAATTCATCTGAAAGAGAGTGTGGAAAAATCTAATTAAAGTTGGAGTAATAATCTCCGTATTGCGTATTTCCTTCATATGGGAGAAGCCCAGCAATTATCATCTAAAATAAATTACACTCCCTGTAGCCTTTCTGAATGAAAACAGCGTGCTGTATTGATCCATGAAAACATAACGTATTCCTGCCTTTTGGGCATGCTCAGGTGTGTCATTAAAAGCAGAGCTGATGGGCTTACTGTGGGTTTAGCTCTTCATTAATACCAGAAAGCATCTAGTGGCCCTGTGTTGAGTGGTGTGAATGCTGGCATGTAAGCTGTAGAGCCTTTTCCCCGCATATTAGTGCCTATGTAATATATGTACATGTCATATGAACAGTGTGTAGACACACAACTCTCTCCCTCCTCTTAACTGTGATTAGAGCTATGTTTGCTGCTGGATTTACTTCCAGTTAGTGAATTAAACATGGAGCTCCAGCTTGTGATGTGAATATGTAGCTCCTTACAGTATGGGGCAGGAATCTCCTGAGCTTGAACAGAAATGGCTAAAATAAAGTGTGGTTATCAATGCAATTCCAGCTTGTGAAAACCATAGCTGAGATACCACGTTGACAAATCTGCTAATAGATAAACTTTTTCTTGGTATTTCTTTTTCTCCTTCTTTTTCTCTATATTATTTAAAAGTTAAATTTCCATTAGATATCTTGTTGTTGCATTTCCCAGTGTAGTTACTTGTTCCACCTTGGGAATACTGCTGCAGACATCACTCCAGGAACCATTTAATTTAACCCCACTCAGAGCAGAGAGAGTGTATAACAGTTAAATTGTACAAGGTAATATCCAGTCTCCTCCCCAGCATAGAAACAACCCAAGGGAATATTCAGGAAAACAAAGCTAATGTGAACAGACTGTGTACTTACTTTCTCCTCAACTTTGTTCTCAGTACATAAAACATTCAACTCAAAGGCACAGAGCCCTGAGCACTGCATTCTTTTGGAAGCTCATAAAACTTAGAGCAATGTGTGTTCAGTTTGTCCCTCACTACTGTGTTTTTACTATTGCTTATGACAAATTTTTCAACAAAATTTAACAACATGGAAAGACCATGCTGCACAGAAAGACAGCCTGAAATACACTGTAATTGAAATAGCTAGTTACTCTGAGTGTACTATTCGGGCCTTCTCTGTAGACATTCACATTTTATGTCAGTTATTCATAACTCAAATAACATTAAAACTTTGCCTTCATATCAATAGTCTGAATAGCGAATGAATGTGCTAAGCAACTCTTACAATTTACAGATTATTACATAATATGCTGTCAAAAAAATGAAATCTGCATGCTAATTATTGACAAAGTCTTTGTTTGGGGTCATTATGCAATAACAGATAAAGGCACAGCAGAAGATCAAAATTCCATTTTACAATGAATTTCAAAGTCTCAAAATTGGGCTTTGTTCCAAACGAAAATATTTCAATATTCCTCAAGAAGATGAAATGCTGAAAGACTGAAGTATGAAGAGAATATGGTGATAAATAAAAAGTAAAAATAAAATAATTTTGAGGTTAACAGGACATTTAAATGATTTTAAAATAAAATTAAAAAATCAAGTAGCTAAAATTTTTTCAATCATTGTTACAATGTATCATAGAATCATAGAATAGTTAGGGTTGGAAAGGACCTCAAGATCATCTAGTTCCAACCCCCATGCCATAGGCAGGGACACCTCACACTAAAACATCCCACACAAGGCTTCATCCAACCTGGCCTTGAACACTGCCAGGGATGGAGCACTCACAACCCCCCTGGGCAACCGCTTCCAGTGCCTCACCACCCTTACAGGAAAGAATTTCCTCCTTATATCCTATCTAAACTTCCCCTGTTTAAGTTTGAACCCGTTACCCCTTGTCCTGTCACTACAGTCCCTGAGAAAGAGTCCCTCCCCAGCATCCCTATAGGCCCCCTTCAGGTACTGGAAGGCTGCTATGAGGTCCCCACGCAGCCTTCTCTTCTCCAGGCTGAACAGCCCCAACTTCCTCAGCCTATCTTCATATGGGAGGTGCTTCAGTCCCCTGATCATCCTCGTGGCCCTCCTCTGGACTTGTTCCAGCAGTTCCATGTCCTTTTTATGTTGAGAACACCAGAACTGCACACAATATTCCAGGTGAGGTCTCACAAGAGCAGAGTAGAGGGGCAGTATCACCTCCTTCGACCTGCTGGTCACGCTCCTTTTGACGCAGCCCAGGATACGGTTGGCTTTCTGGGCTGCGAGCGCACACTGCCAGCTCATGTTCATTTTCTCATCGACCAGCACCCCCAAGTCCTTCTCTGCAGGGCTGCTCTGAATCTCTTCTCTGCCCAACCTGTAGCTGTGCCTGGGATTGCTCCGACCCAGGTGTAGGACCTTGCACTTGTCGTGGTTGAACCTCAAAAGGTTGGCATCAGCCCATCTTACAAGCGTGTCAAGGTCCCTCTGGATGGCATCCCTTCCCTCCAGCATATCAACCGAACCACACAGCTTGGTGTCATTGGCAAACTTGCTGAGGGCGCACTCAATCCCACTGTCCATGTCAGTGATGAAGATGTTAAACAAGACCGGTCCCAACACTGATCCCTGAGGGACACCACTCGTTACCGGTCTCCAGCCGGACATCGAGCCATTGACCACAACTCTTTGTGTGAGGCCATCCAGCCAGTTCTTTATCCACCAAGTGGTCCATCCATCAAATTGATATCTCTCCAATTTAGAGAGAAGGATGTCGTCTGGGACAGTGTCAACGCTTTGCACAAGTCCCGGTAGATGACATCAACTGCTTTACCCTTGTCCATCAGCTCTGTAGCCCCATCATAGAAGGCCACCAAATTGGTCAGGCAGGATTTCCCTAGTGAGGCCATGCTGGCTGTCACCAAGCACCTTGTTGTTTTTCATGTGCCTTAGCATGCCGTCCAGGAGAATGTGCTCCAAGATTTTGCCAGGCACAGAGGTGAGACTGACTGGTCTGTAATTCCCCAGGTCTTCCATTTTCCCCTTCTTGAAAATGGGGGTTATATTTCCCTTTTTCCAGTCGTCGGGAGCTTCACCTGACTGCCATGATTTTTCAAATATGATGGCCAGTGGCTTAGCAACTTCATTTGCCAGCTCCTTCAGGACCCGCGGATGGATTCCATCAGGTCCCACAGATTTTTAAGATGGTCTCGAACCAGATCCTCTCCCACAGTGGGCCCAAGGTTTTCGTTCTCCCAGTCCCTGCGTCTACCTTCTATTGTTTCAGCATTCCGAAAATATTAGTCTCCCCCTGCAGCTTTCATCCAAAATATAAATCTGTTATCAACTATTTTGCTAGATGTTGGATGCAATTTTAATCTGCCTTCTTATTTTTACTATTTCTGAGTTTTACTGACTTTGGTTTACGCTGAATGGCAACTCATTAGCAGAATGGATTACATTCCTTACTTTCTACTTCGTATTTCAGATGCAGTGATATAAATTCCTTTAAGTCTTCATTTGTCAAGCATTCATTACCAAATCAGTGATCACAGAACAAACTGTAATATGTACTACCTGAAAAAATATTA
This sequence comes from Lathamus discolor, assembly GCF_037157495.1. Taxonomy (NCBI): domain Eukaryota; kingdom Metazoa; phylum Chordata; class Aves; order Psittaciformes; family Psittacidae; genus Lathamus; species Lathamus discolor. The sequence goes on along the minus strand of NC_088887.1, from coordinate 102,265,635 downwards.
TTACTGCAGATACTCCTACCATTTAACAGGTCTGCAATCCTATGAGTTTGTTTATATTTTCTGTATTTATATTTGAACTTTTATATATATATAGATATATATATACATGTTTTTATACATGCTATTAAGAGTGATGACACCTCAGTTATGGATTATGTATTTAAAGACAAAAATCAACTGCGATTGCATTATAAAAGACTGAAACAGATCCAAAACTCTGTAACACTACACAGATTGTTGGATCAAAATGTATGATTACAAATATGTTATATACAACATTTTATGTGATTTCATTAAAAGCATTCACACAGTCTTCAAATGATAGAAATACCAAATTATATTAAAAGAAATTTCTGTCTTTCCTATAGCAAGAATACAACTTGGGTACCTAGTCCCATAAAAATATTCCAGTAAAAACCCTCCAATTTCTGTATGTTTGTGTGTTTGCATGTACAGAAATGCACTAGTTCTTGCAAGGAAGTTAATACCTCCCTCTTATTATCTCCATATTTGTTTGATGAAGTTAGAGGAATGCCACACTGAGATTCAGGGTTCTTTGTATAAAATATGCAAATAGCAGCTATAAAATATTCAGGTGATCTGCATAGAGAGCCCTCAGGCAAGGTTCATTACACCTTAATGGAACTAGAAATTTGAAAAAAAAGTCCCATGTGCCCATGTTTAACTGCCTGAAATAAACCAAGAGCCAAACCATGCAACTCTGATTCAGTTCCTCAGTAGGTGTTTTGCTCACATAAAGACCCTCATAAAAAAGACAAAATTAGCATGAACCTAGGATAAACTGCAAAAGGCACCACAGCAATATCACTAAAGAATCTTCATAGAACAAGAAATGCTGGTTCAAGCCTTATTTAGGAATTCACTGATCCTTACTCTGCCTTAAGTATGCTCATCTGCCACCCTGCTGTCTGTGGAGATCTACCAATAGCCCTGTGTTGCTCACTGCAAAACACTTTGACAGGTTATGCACCAACCTATTACGGGAAGTGAGAGCCTCTGACCCTCTGGGGCCTGAGGAAAGAATGCCCTTGTGCTTTGTGGTGATTTAGCTGCTGCTAGACTGTCCCACTCACCCATACTGAGAGGCTTGAGTCAACCCATTTGAAACCTTCCTGACCTCTACAAATGATGTCCTGATCTTCCTGTCTTGCCTACAGGGATGAGCAAAAGAATATGCTTCAGCTGTAATCAGCCTTGTACTGAGGTAATGCAGAGTCATAAAATGTATGTATTATTGTATTTTCTCTATCCTTCCCTTTGGGAAAAGAGATGCAGCCAGCCTGCCTGGGATAGGTAAATGAGATGAGAGGAGAGGAAAGGAGAGAAGAGGAGAGGAGAGGACAGGGGATGAGAGAAAAGGAGAAAAGAGGAGAGGAGAGGGGACGAGAGGAAAGAACAGAGTATTTCAGCTGGAAGGGACCTACAGTGATCAACTATCCAACTGTCTGAACACTCCAGAACTGACTGAAAGCAAATTATTAAGGGCATTGTTCACATGCCTCTTAAACACTCCCTTCCAAAAGCTACACAAGCCCTGCTGCTCTACAGGAGACTTCTCAGGTGAGGGAGCACCAAGGTTCCACATGCCCAGTATTAATTTAAAAACAAGTTTTCCTATCCACAAAGTGCCAAGCAGCTTGGGGTTGGGGACAGCGTCCTGACACTGTGCTTGCTGACAGCCTGGGTGTGAAGATAGATTACTTTTTGTTTGGTTGTGTGGTTTTGGATTGCTTGGTAAAAATTTACCTTGATTGTACTTTGGTTTTCATTGCCTGAAGGATATATGAGGCTGCACGATAATGCGAACTGCAAATCAGCTAAATGAAAGCAGGAATAATAAACAGTCTAAGTAAATTCAATTCTTTTGACAGGGAAAATGTCAGCAAAAGACAAAAGGTTTTCTCTCCCAGTTATTGTGAAGAATATATCAGTTAAACATTATTTAACTATAAAAGTTAATTAGAAATGACATATTTTTATATTACATATTAAGGAATAATCACAGAGAAAGGCAAATCAAGAAATATTGAATAAAAACTTCTACATTTTCCTTAATTTAATATTGCAGCTCAAATGAAGGTAAATTTTTTTAATATTTTGGAACTCCTGATACACTTATTGGAACACTTTAATTAATCATGTTAGAAGAGGCACAAGCTATATGCTTGAAAGGGAAAGCCTGTAGCTTTCATTTTAATTTCATTTCTATTCTTTCTATTATTTTTTAAAGGAAATTACTTTCCTATTTGTGATAGATGACACTGACATTCAAATATAGCACATTGAAGTAACATGATAGTGGTAACTTCAAAGTACAGTCTTTGCAAGATGTACATTCATGGAGGGTCTACAGTTTGTGTTGTTGTTACTCAAGAAAACATGATAAATCATGAAGGGATTATAGTCCTTTGTTGTCTAGAAGGCATCATGCTGGGCTTCACAGTCCCTGTGATAAGTCTTACTTCAAAGTAGTTGGAAATACAAATGACAAAATTGTGCTTATTTTCAGCTGTCTTCAAGTGCTTGATATGATGCCTCTGCTATGGTAGCACTGACAGGACATCCCTCCCCTAGAAGGGCAAGATGCTGACAGTCTTACTGCCAGCTAATTGTTTTATTCTGGTGTTTGTAAGCCAGTTAAACCTCAGTTGAGACAATTCCCTAAATGAAAGATTATATCTCTTTGACAGGCAAATTCTGAGGCAGAATTTTTGACTTTCACAGTGGCACAAAGGCAGCTGATGGCCCAGGGGGGATGTGAATTCCGGTCTCTTAGTCCAAATGTAAAAGAGAAGTCTGCAGGGGAGACCTTATAGCAATGTTATAGTACCTGAAGGGGGCCTACAAAAAACCTGGAGAGAGACTTTTTGTAAGGGTATGTAGCAACAGGGCAAGGGAGAGACGAGGAAACCATTCTCATGACTGTGTGTGCTGCAGAGAGGAGCATACGTGATAGGGAGATAATGTCAATGGCGGACACCAGGCATGGAGTAACATACACGTTTTTTCCTGAAATAGGAACATTGATGATTACCAACTCAGACAGTAAAAGCTCTTACTCATTGTACTCAGTAAAGCTGCCATCTTCTCAAGTTCCCATGACTACAATGCCCATGGCAATTTAGAGAACACTCACAGCACCACCCAGAGACAAACTCTGCAGATGTCTAGTGAAGGAGCTGGGTTTCAGATAGCTGAGAATGAATGAAAGACTAAAAAGCCATGGACTTCCTTAAAACTCCTCTAAAATAATTGTGCTATGCCAACAGCCTTTGATCCTATCCTAAATATAATTTTACCCATAAAAGCCAAATGGCACCCTGGGAGATTGTCCTACCAATCAAGACTTGCACAAAGAACTTGCTAAGAACACTGGAGAAAGCAACAAATGGAAATCCCATTCCCTCAGAGAGAAGTTCCTTCCTCCACCTCCCCCCAGAGAGGAAAAGAACAGGTCCTTTTTCACACCAGCAAACTTAAGGTTTGCCTCTGAGTGTTTCCATGTTTTCTACTTGATCTAACCTAGGTCTGTAAAAGCCAGGCCAGTGATTGGCAGGTTTTGAATGGGAGCATGGCAGGAACAGCCTGAGCCATCAACTGTTTGTATCCATGAGGTATGGTACACACCTCTCAGTTGCCTTTCAGATACTTACACGCAAGAAGAAGATCTGTGGTCTGACTGAATTATCTCAGGGCAATCTTGAGGAGTAACGATTTAGCACTGAGACCCTGGAGAGAAGGGCAAAGGGAGAATGGAGCTGAAGCATCACAGGGGACGCTCATTTGCTCACATATGGCTGCTATAGGTAGGCCCAATGTCTTTCTTCTAAAATAGTACCTGGGATGGACATGAATATAAATAGTAAATGTATTTTCATAAAAAAGTCCAATGAACAGAGCTAGCAGAAGACTATCCTTGATTCAGAAAGCACTCTCAGTGGGCTTTAATGGGGTTTAAAGGCACTCTGAAGCCTTTGCCTTACACAGCCATTATAAGTGATGTTGTAAATGCACAGGGAATATAAAAGATTGAATGTATTCAGCTTATGAAAACGCTCTCAGCTTTCCTTGAGCTGTAAAACTTTTTATGAAGCAAACCTCTAAGGAGACCATTATTTCAGGTTATTTTGTCTCCTACTTTACTTACTAGCTTTCTGGTTTACTGTTCTACTTTTGCATCACTCCTAGTCCACCGTATCCTGAAAAGCAAAACTCCAAGAAAGAAAGGAAACTACACAAAGATCAGGGTTAGACTGAGTAATACATGCCAGAATTTAGCTACAAAATGAGGAACAGGATTTCAAGAAATGTGCCAGATTTTCATATCCTTAAATGCCAAGTGATATAAAGTATTCAGAGAATTTCTTCCTGCACGTGCAGAGATTTCTTTTTATAGACCCACTTATAAAAGCAACTTTTAATATAAATGAAAGGCAAATTTCATTTGAAATGCAAGCAGTGTGGCCAATTAGAAGGAATTAAATGTGTAGTCAGTGGATCTAACTTTGGCATCTTTAACAAAAATTTCATGGAATTGTTCCACTTACAGATCACTTTCTTTTTCTTTTTTTTTTTCCTCCTCCCTAAGACAGTCATCCTGCACAATTAGAACCCAAGGAGCCTCTGAGTTTACTGTGTACATAAGTTAAATCCTAAGCACCTCTTTAGAAATTAAAATATGTTTTATTTCCAGAAGAATGCTTAACACCCCCTTCACCTACACTCAAACAGACAAAAAGCAATAGATATTTCAAGACTGAGTAAGAGAACTCATGGACACAGCTCTACATTGCAAAACTATATATACACTCATATATAGTCACAGTTCTTGTATCAGTGAGAAGTCTGATCATGCTTATATAATGAGCTTAAGAGAGACTCTTGAGAAGGGAACAAAAGATTTCAGAATAGCTGTACTTCTGTTCAGTTACCTGGTGAGCAAAGCATCAGGCTGGAATTCAAGATACTGCTGGGTGAGACTGGGTGAGTCACGTTACCCAGTGACTCACAGATTTAGGATTGTAAAACTGATTTTACCTGGGACAAGTGTTGCATACTGAATAGCTGTAATTCTCATTCCTGTCAGGGGAAGAATGTCCAGTACTGCCCTCACTGAATTTATGAAGAAATTGCAGACTGACCTGATTCAAAACTTAACATGAAGTCAACATTCACAAGTTAAGCTAGAAAGAACTTGGGATAAAGCTATTGGGCCTACTTGGACATGCATTCAAAATGCACACACACACACTGGACTGGCGCAAGATCGCTGGTTTTATCCATTAAAAAGAAAAAAAAGCTCCAGAAATCACATCTACTAAAACGAATATAGAATCATAGAATAATTAGGGTTGGAAAGGACCTTAAGATCATCAAGTTCCAACCCCCATGCCATGGGCAGCGACACCTCACATATATTTTTATATTCCTAAAAATGTATTTTTAAATTCCTTGTAGACTCAAACAGAGAAATCCTCCACAATGACAGACACCATATCCTCATTACAGCACAGCAGAAAGTTTCTAGGAGTCTCTGTTTTCTGCTTTTAGCTTGCTTGCAAAAGATTTATGTACAGGATAGCAACTACTTTACATGTATTGTATTAACACCTACTTACATGCATTTTCTTCACTTTTATTCTAGTTTTGATTTATTCATTTCAACAGCTGTGACAGCAACAAAGAACTTTCAAATTGTAAATATACTTCTTGTGGTGAATTAGCATTGTCTCTGTTCCTTGATTAAATACACATAGCTCATATAGCCAGAAGCATCTGTGAAGAACTAGTTTTAAACCCTGACATTCAAAATTTTATGGAAACTAAAGTATGATCATAATTTAAACAAAGAGTGTTGAGAAAACATCATTCTTCTGAGAGAAAAAATAAACCACAAGATTTAAACAACTTCCCCTAATTAAGGCAATCAAAATAGCACTAGCAGTCCTGACCAGTATTAGATTTATGTGTATGTGACGGAAAGATGGAAATTAAAGATACAGTTTTTCTTTCTTTTATTTATATCATAGAGTATTTCACGCAGTTCTGGTGTCCTCAACATAAAAAGGATGAAGACAGGCTGAGAAAGTTGGGGCTGTTCAGCCTGGAGAAGAGAAGGCTGCGTGGAGACCTCATAGCAGCCTTCCAGTATCTGAAGGGGGCCTATAGGGATGCTGGGGAGGGACTCTTCATTAGGGACTGTAGTGACAGGACAAGGAGTAATGGGTTAAAACTTAAACAGGGGAAGTTTAGATTGGACATAAGGAAGAAGTTCTTTACTGTAAGGGTGGTGAGGCACTGGAGTGGGCTGCCCAAGGAAGTTGTGAATGCTCCATCCCTGGCGGTGTTCAAGGCCAGGTTGGACAGAGCCTTGGGTGGGATGGTTTAGTGTGAGGTGTCCCTGCCTGTGGCAGTGGGGTTGGAACTAGATGATCTTAAGGTCCTTTCCAACCCTAACTATTCTATGATTCTACGATTCTATGAATGTTCACCCTCCACTACCGATCAATCATCAAACTTTCCTGTGCGACACGGACTCCTACTTGCAATAAACCATTGGTTTGTTTGAGACAGAAGAAATCCTTGGATCAATACCACAGGAAAAACTCTGGAGACTACCTGGCACTCACTATGCCATAGTCAGATACTTGAATACATAGGCAGATGCCCATACAATTGCAGGTATTTAAATGTCTCTCCGCCCTGTTCCCTGCAGTGTTTTCCCCTCATCTGTAGCATGCAGCAGATGAAATTCTTTATTGTTTTCACAGCAAAGACCAGCCTGAAATGAAGTTATCAAAGTTTGAAGCTTCAGTTCAGTTATGAATGTTCATGCTTATATGAGTCCACCCACTACAACTCAGACAAATTGAGACTATGTGTACATGTATGTGCACTGTGTGGTATTTGCACATGCCTCACTACTTCGGGATAATTAAACAAAAAATGTTTTAAAAACTTCTATTATTTCACTTTTGCTTTGCCCAGCACATAGAGATTTTCAAAATTATAGAACAGCTGCTCCTGTCTTATGAAACATTTGGAACAATTTCTAAAGATGAAGTAAAAATGCTCAGAGGTAAACAGTTATTGAAAGGTGACTTTCTCTTTCCAGGAAAAAAGCTGGTTTTCTGTAACAACTGTTATAAAATGAAGCTCTACACAAAATTAATCTCTTCTCCCAAACTGTTTGGATCAGACTCAGGGACCAGGACTTTCCTTAAGCAGCTATTTAGGAAAAAATTTCACTGCTATTTGCAGGTGTATTCAGACTCTTATCACCACCTGCGTGAAAAATACAGATGTGATTATTTTCAAATAAAGCTGTATATCTTTTTAAGCTGTTTCTCATTGCATGCATTTTTTTTCTGCATATTTAAATATATCTTGGGATGAAAGGTCTAGAAATTTTGTGCCTAAAAAGTAATCCTTTAATGCTAGTTTCTCTATCTATAAACAACAAGCAATATAGTGGAATTTTTAAAAGTTCACTGTTTGCTTATACTGTGACATTTATTTTGCAATTTTAAGTATTCTTTTTCAAGCAAAAGTGAAATAGTATCTACTGTACATGAACGGCAGAAGGAGCAACACCCACATTTTTAGTATTCACTGATAAAAGTCTTGTACAGTCTCTGGCTTGAAAGTAACTATTGGAAGTATTTTTGATATATATGTTTTAGTTCTTAACTTCTATTGGACACTAAAAGTACTATGAAAAATCCAAATACGGACTCTTCCTTTCAGGTATTTTTGGTTCTTACAGTCAGCTCAGTGAAATGTACAGTCCAACCATACTCATCCTCAAGTTTTTATGACCCTTTATAAACTACAATAATTTTTTCCAAGACAGTACTTAGGGTCTATACCTTGTATGCTTACCCTGAGGATTAGAATTAAATGTGGCCTCAAATATGCCATAAGCAGTTCACATTTCAAGAAGGATGACTTACTACCACATTCTGCTATGACTCCTGCTATTTTGTCCTGCCTTCTTCCTCCTTCTTCTCTTCTAGTCATAGCATTAACATTTATGATGAGTACAAACAGACCATACTTGGCAACTGCAAGATCCAGATGCCTTGCTTTGGAATATATTTCCAATTTCCGCCTTTGTGGTTTGTTCCTTCATTAGCTACACTTCTAGCAGTGTTGATGGAGCAGAGCAATATATCTGAGCTGGTTGACAGAACTCCTGTCTTCCTGTCTTTCTCTGTGGCTCACTCTTGCTTCTCACGATGACATTTATCTTAATTCTCACACACAAAATAATTTCTGTTGATAATTACCTCGGAAATGTATGTGTAAATACTTTTTATCCCATACAGCCTTAGTTTTTATATTACATACATGAATAATTAAAATTTGGTGTTTCTATTTCTTTATTCATCTTTATAAAAGTAGATGAAACGTAACCAACTCCTAGGCGATCCTTGTGTTATATTGTAATGTTTCTAATAGTCACATAAAAAAATGTTAATCTTCAGAGTGAACAACATCTGCTTTGGACCGCTGCAGATAAGTATAATGACATCATGCAGAAAAGGGAAAAACTGGTTAATTAAAAGTGAGATCTCTCAATTGTAGAGACATTAAGAGGTAATGTAAGGAGTGGTGTTTTGAACTAGTATCATGAGGTTAGTGGGTCAAGCATTAGATTAGTCTGGGGCTGTACTGGGCTTGTATGGCAAGGTTTTAGTTGCAGGGAGTGGGGGCTACAAAGGTGGCTTCTGTGAGGAGCTGCTAGAATTCTGCTTCCCCATGTCCAGCAGAGCCAATGGCAGCTGGTTGCAAGACAGACTCGCCACTGGCCGAGGCTGAGCCCATCAGTGACAGTGGAAGCACCGCTGGGATAACATACTTACAAAGGAGCAAAAGTTACTGAACAAGAGCATTGCAGCTGGAGAGAGGAGAAAGAGTATGTGAGAGAACCATCCCTGCAGACACCAAGGTCAGCAAGGAAAGAGGGGAAATGGTGTTACAGGCACCAGACCAGAGATTCCCCTGCAGCCCATGGTGCAGCCCACGGAGAGGCAGGCTGTGCCCCTGCAGCACATGGAGGTCCCTGGTGCAGCAGATCTCCACCTGCAGACCATGGAGGACCCCACGCCAGAGCAGAGGGATGCCTGAAGGAGGTTGCAAATGGGGCACATGGACCTTGCTGCTCTCTGAGGTCCTTAAAGGGGAATGGTTTGATTACTGTGCATTGTGAAACCCAACCTGAAGAGTCAAGACAGAACACTTCCCCCAGACAGCCGTGCAAACTAGAAGGGGTTATTGCCTATAGGGTTAAGGACTTCTTGTGAGATGTGAGGGGAAGAGATGGTTTGGATTGTGAAAAACTTATTATGGGATGGTTTAAAGGGGGCTGGGAAATTTGCAACACTTATTGATCAAAAGCAGGGGAAAGAAGGGATCATGGTGGATTAGGAAGAAACAAATATGGGAAACTAAAGAGACAGTGAGATAAAATGGGCTGGTCAAGGTTAGGCAGGTTGCTGGTCAGTATGCTTGTTTGACTGAGCCCTGCACTTGATCACCATAGTCTGACTCTTCTCATTAATTCCTATTTCAAACCACCTTTTGTCTAAGCATGTTCTGTACTGTGAGTGGGTGGCAATGATTGCTAGCAAACTTCAGTCTGGCTAGCAGGCAAGTAGGTAAGAGATCCAATTACCAGCACTTGGAGTGGGAGAGTGAGCTTAAGAGGCTCATATATTCAAGTGCCAACAACGGGGAGAGATCAGGGGACCAGGGTACCTCCTGGTTAGACTGAGTACTTAAGGCCAGCAACAAGAGGGACTTCCATATAGAGAAGGAAAAGAATTAGACTTTCTGTAGTATTCATGTTTATGTGAATGCTGGGTGCAAATGATGGTAGAGGCATTGTTCTCTGCTTGTGTTAATCCACGTGGCCAGGCACGTTCTGTAAGTGTGTGCTCACGTGCACACATGTCTTTGGGGAACACATGCTCAGCATGGCAACAGGCTGGACCTAGGGAAATATAACTGAAGCTTTGCATTCACTGCACCGGGACAGGAGGAATCCCCCTAGATCCCATAACCAGAGTTGGCTACAGGAAGTATTATCCATCATTGATACTTAGGAGAGAAAACAGGGATCTCAAGGATGTTGTACATGTCACCATTTCATTTCAATTTTCACCATTTTTTTTTCTTTAGTCAAATATGACTAAAGCTTATCTGTGATGTTCTGTAACCCTGTCAAGATTTTCAGCAACAGTTAAATGGAGCCATTGCAGGCTGAGCCACCTTCTTTCTGAAAGCGCAATGCAAGAGTGTGATGTCTCAGGGGTTTACATGGAGAAATGTTGACAAATGGGGTGATCTGTGTCAGTAAGATCAAGATGCTGGGCACTGCTGGAAGCAAGTGAATATTTAAATCCCAGATCAAAACATATCAAAAGCATAATAAGCTTTGTAATGCAGTTGCTGAGGGAAGAACTCAGCAACACAATAAAATGAAAAGCACAAAGTAGTGTTTTATTCAGATTACACAGCAGTGACTTGTGTTAGGCTTTGTGGCATTTCTGAAAACAAGATTATCATACTTAATGTTCTGCACAGATATGCATGATAGAATCATATCACTTTTATATTGTTTGAAATTAAGAATTGATTATAAGACAGGATGGGGAAGGTAGACAGTGAAACACTTCTAAGTGTTCCTCAGAGTTTGGAAATGGTTCAGCCATGGGCATTCTGAGTGGCTTTTGCCTACTCAGCCTTCCCTCTACTTCAGCTATTCATATACAATAACAACACCTAGTGGTGTTAGGGAATTGACACCATGTCATGTGTGAAGTTTTCAAACACAGCTCTAGTGAAACTCAGAATCACTCTAGCCCATGGCTTGGTTATGTTTCTGTCAATGTCAACTGAGTGGGAACTTGACTATGAATATGCCTCAACAGTACTATAAGTTCTATATTTACCATGTAGGTGTGAGAAAAATGAGTTGAATGAAGACTCCTTTCCCTTCAATGGGCAAACTGGAAAAATAAATGAACTGTTAACTTTTTGTTAAAGGCTCTCTGATTTATTTTCCTTGGATGTCTTGAAAAGAAACGCATATACTGAAATTCTGTATTTCAAGTCTGAAGAAAAAGGGGGATTGTAACTTTGCAGTACATGTAATTACAGTGCAAATGACAGAAAAAAAGTGGTGGATTCTGAATGGCTCAGCAAGTAGTCTCCTTCCTCTTATTTTCAGTATTAAGTGACAGCAAATTCCTATTCTCTTGTGAAAGTTCAAGTGTATAATGGAAGTTCTTGTACAATTTGCATTAGATCCATATGCTACAGTGAGTACTAAGCAGAATTTTAACACATGTACAGTCATTAAAAGGACTTATTATTACTATTAGCAAGCACTTCCACAAGATAATGATTTAGGTTTCACAGAGCTGTTTGATCTTTATTTCAAATAGAAGAATAAAAGTTATGCTCCCAGCATTGAAATAGACTTCCATAAACAGAAGATATTTTATAAATCTTCCTTTCTCATCTAAGCCTGAATGAGTCATGACCAGTTATATTCCCACATGTCTCAGCCACCTCTGCCAAGTTGGCTTCAGGAAAAAGAAAGTATTCTGTAACTCTTCTTTTATAAATAGGGGCCAGGCAAAGAATTTGGAGACATGGGTCCCAAAAGATAAGATTAATTTTCTCTAATTAATATGCCCATTTCCTGACAAACACAATTTCCTTCACTCATACTAATGGAAATGTATATATGTCTTTAGTTTCAGAGTGGCACAAAGGATTGAATATGCATTTCTAGGCTACTTATCTCAAAAAAGGAGCCAGTAGCACCAGAATACATTCACAGAAGGGCAGCAGAATGATTAAACTTATGGAAGACCTCCAGAAGTGGAATGACTAAGTAAGTCACAAATCCTCACTCTGTAAAAGAATGACAGATGGAAGGTGTAATATAGGTGTCTGTTATTATAGGTGTCAAGAAGAGGACAGACATGGATTAATTGTTCACTTCAGGTACAATATCCAGGAGCAATCAAACAAAGGTGGTAGGAGTCAGGTTCAAGAAAAATAATAGCTGATGAGTTTTCAGGCAGTTACTTGAATTCATTGCTGAAGGATTCTGAAAGTGCTAAAAGTATATATGGGTTACACATAAGACTGGATGAATTCAGGAAAAAAAACCCAAACCAAACCTGCAGAGGATTACAAATCACAGAGAAACCATCTCTAGCAAAGAAAGACCATGCACTGAACATGGTTGGAATCTGGGAGAGTACTACAACAAATGATGGCATATCCTTCGTTACTCTACTCCTATCTAGAAATACGCTTTTTGACACTGTCAAACACAAGCTACCAGGCTTAAAAGAATTTCGACAGAGGCAATAAGGCTGTGACTGTATTAAAATCAATAAAAAAAAAAAAACTTCAACATGGATTATTTTCTTCTTTTCAGTTATTATCTTTGAGGTTTTAATCCACCATGCCTTACAAGTTCACTGTGATACCTCACACAATGAGATTTACATACCCTAGGCTTAGAAAATGAACACTTCTAGAGAAAGTAACATTTTTACAGCACTTTGAAAAACACAAATTATCAAGATCAACTGACATTTCAAATGAGACTCTTTGAACTGATTTTGTCTGAGAAAGGATTGTTTCCATTGCCCAGCTTCATCTATCTGTTCCAGTATTACAGATCTGTTACAACTCTTACTTTGGAGTCATTCCTTTTGACAGCCAAGGCTCAGTGTAGATCTTGGTCTGTGTTGCTTCTTATTCAACAGCTAGAGAATATTAAATGTGATTAAGATTTTTTTTACCACCCAAATATGTGATTCATTTGATTTTCAAAAGCTGCCAGGACTGCTACCGTTCAGCAATTATATCCATGATACCACATAGCTAACTTTTGGTGTCACTCAGATAATGCTATTTAAGGCTCCAGCTATTAACCTAGCTTGTTTTCTTTGTGCTTTCCCAAGCAATTTTAAGCACATTCTCATGTATCCTTTGATTTCTTTCATCTGAAATCTCCATGATAATATACGGTAGAATGTTCCACTCTCCACTGCCAACACTCTAGTAAGCCAGTTTGTCCCACCACTCATAGTACCTTTCAATCCTCACTGCTGCTAAAATATCAAAGGCATTAAGACAATAGCTGAAGTAATATCATAGCTGAAGTCAGTGGCAGAGTAAACTTCGACTTAGCTGTGTAGGTGACCATTCACAGTGCATGGAATAAATCTTTGCAGGGCTTGGGTTAAGGAAATGATAAATTAATTCATTAATCTAGCATTTCTGTTTAAATATGCTAGATACTATAGGTCAGAAAGCAATGAAGACATACACATGTATAAGTACAACAGTACTGCTACCCTGGATAAATTTGCAAATTATAGATATTAATGAGTCAGAAATCATTTAACCTTTCTGTACCACAATTCTGAAAACTTCAAATATACTTAAAAGCATATGAGATCAAGATCTGAAAAGTAATTTCTAAGGGCCAGTTTGTGATTACTCAGACATGGTTATCTAGAGACATCAAAGGGATTAGCTAGCTTTGTCCCCTCTGGTTCTTTTACTTTCAGTCACCCTAAGCAGCTACTTCACAGGTCCAGGCAAACAGAAGGGCTGCTTGTTCAGTGTTTTGTAGACAGGTGAATGTAGAGATGCTCAAGAGATTTAAGGCAAGAAGACTGAATATTGCTTATGTTTCCTATTTATGTCAACAAAGGTAAGATGTAAGGAAGAAATTATTTACTGCAAGAGATTTTAAGTAACTTCTTTTCTGTAGCCATCCACAAGCACCATATTCAGGTGCATGTCACAGGGCGACTGAAACTGTTGGCACAGGCCTTTTCTAGATTGGCTTAGATGATACACACCACTTACTCTAAAATCCCTTTTAAATTGTGCCTGTACTCTCCTCCTCTATTCTCATAACAGTTCTTACACTCAAGTGCAGGAGATCACAAAACACAAGCAGCTCTCAGACTTCTGCCACTTCAATGACTCTATGAAGCAGACAGCAGGATCCTGAAGGATCAGCCTTTTTATATCATTCAGAGTGTGGTCTCTGCTCTTAGAAGCAGGTTTCTGAGGAAGTTTTGAAGCAGCATAGCACAGGAGGATTCTGCCACTTTTCAGATGCTTTCCCTGACAGCTGCCATGTGCAGTTCCTCCCAGGATCAGTTAAAAATGTTGTTAGACTTACATGAATCTGATTAATAGACTGCTGTGTTTTAAATTCTATGAGTTATTATTTCTACATAAAAGCATACAAAAAAAATCCTTTCTGCGTAATAAACAAAGTGAAAGATACTGTCGCTGTCCTAGTTAAGCTGTATTTGCTACTAGATTTAGACTTATTCCTTAGTAGGAGCTGTGTTTAAGTTCACACAGTGTCAGGGCTGTCAGCTCTATGCCCAGAAGCTGCTGGCTCTTCAGAAGCCTCCTCCACCTGGGAGTCTCTAAATTAATAAGGAAAGGAACTGCCTCTGGACAGCTACAGATTTTCCTGGTAGGTTGCCATTGCAATTGAATTCACAACTTTTACTTGATCAGGGTGGCAAAGAAGCCATACTTGCCTAAGAACTGGACTCAAACACTTAGTGTTTAAATCATATAAGCAAGTGCAGAGAGGGAAATATTCCCAGCCACTGAGATACAGATAATTCTGTCTACACACACACAAGACAGACACTTTAATGGCCTATATTGTGACCTCTGGATAGCTGCTCTTTCACTCACCAGAGCAAAAATTAACCTTTAATGCATCTCAGACACATAGTGCACATAAATATCTCTGTATACATAAGTATACATGTGCTCTTCTGTTACATGTGCATATAAAAATGTGTGTTATATGTATATTAACACAAAAAAGTAAATATCTGTAAGAATATTTTGGCACAGAATACAATTTGGGCATCCAGAAATCAGTAAATCTTTCAGATTATGGATGCAGACACTACTATTTCATTCAAAATTATAAAAATATAAACAGAATTATTTACCTTTCCTATAAAACCTGGCCATGGAATGCCCACATTGCAAATAAGCTCTACTGCAGCGTTCTGCAGTAACTCAAGAGGAGTTATTGATGTCACGAGACAGCATTAAGCAATACTGAGGAAACTGAACAAAAATTCTGATAATTCTTTCATAACACAACACCTGGTTTCACAGTTGACAGAAGTAGATACAACGTTAAAACAAAACCATTTACCTTATGTTCAATGATATAAATGTGATCTACTGGAAGTGTGAGTAACAGCTTCTACATATTGAATATGCAATAGTACTCTACAGTACTGCTTATAATAGAGATTTCCAAGACTGATTTTTTTTTGCTTTGGTGTGCTGTAATCTTGATATGCAATCAGTTTTCTAGCAATTCTATCAAACGCTGTTTAGAATGTTTCCTGAATTCTTTAAACACTATTAAAAAGGAGGTTTAGTTTAAAGATTACATGTGTCATTGCCTACTTAATTTTCATTCTTAAAGCTAATTTCTCAGCAACAAAAAGATGTAGGAATTCTTAAAATCAGATGCAGTGAGATTTTAGTCCTTGTCAACTGTAACAGTATACTTAAAGCAAAGATTCACTGCTTCCCACCATTAAAAGATTCAATGTATGAATCAATGTATGAATCAATGTATGAATCAATGTATGAATCAATGTATGAGTCTTGTGAACTGCAACAGAAAAAAATATTTAGATAGAGAATGAAGAAAATGATTGAGAGCCATCCCAACATTACAGAGGGCAGATGCAGGTTGTAGCCATGGCAATGATGGCAAATAGATTAATGTTAAAATACTCAACAGCAGCATGATTTTGAACTAGATTCTCCACAGCTTGTAACTGCATCAGCTGTATCACAGTGGAGAAGGAGACACAATATATTTTTCATAAACTGCTAAATTATTAAGAAGACACAAGAAGCTGCCAGAGCATTATAATTCTCTCGGAACCAAAGGGGCAAATTTTCAAAATTACATCTTCCATGTGAACCAATGCATGTATGATGGATGAGAAGGCACAACTGTTTCACTCTGTATTTTGTCAAGTTTCACATTATGGTGCCCATTACCATAATTCTAAATTCACCTGTGATCTTCGTATTTCTCTAAGCCCAAAGAGCACACACAGTTGAAATCTAAACCAAATAAGTACACGAATAAACTGGAAAACAGGCAGCTTGTGGGATTATCCAAAAGCTGCCCAAAATGTTTTTGAATATGGCGCCTTTGGCTATAAAACAGGCTTGTTAAATGACAGCTACCTATATAATAAAGGCGTTTCCTCAAACAGCTATGATAAAAAACTGGGGAAAAAATCAAATAATGAATTGCACCTCTGTGAACCAAAATAACACTTCCAAAGAAATTATCTTAATGATAATTCTAGCATGTATGAAATTGCTAAATTGATGCTGGATTCTCTATGCAAATTTGTGTAGTATTGATTTTTTTGTTGTTGTTGTCATATATAAAATGCTCTCCTCGGCTTTCAAGTTATACTACTTGAACAGGTTGTGAATTCTCCATCCCTGGCAGTGTTCAAGGCCAGGCTGGACAAAGCCTTGGGTGGCATGGTTTAGTGTGAGGTGTCCCTTCCTGTGGCAGGGGAATTGGAACTAGATGATGTTAAGGTCCTTTCCAACCCTAACTATTCTATGATTCTAACATGGATTCAGGCAAGTGTCTCATACTGAGAGGAATAAAGCCAATGCTTAAGAAGAAATGACCTGTAAAGCTTTGCTTTCAGTAGACTTAGGTTTGAATACTTTCTTGAATTAGGGTTAAATTACAAAACACAGGTAGCATCTTGTTTCTTCAAAATAATCCCATCATATGCTGATCATAAAGCTTTGCTATTATGAGTTGTTGATTGGTTTAGGTAATTTTTATCACAGGCTTTGTTTTTCAGCAAAGGGTTAAAGAGAATCATGGAATTATAGAATGGCTTGGGTTGGAAGGGAATTCAAAGATCACCTAGTTCCACCCTCCCTGCCACGGCCAGGGACACCTTCCACTAGATCAAATTGCTCAACACTCCCATCCAGCCTGGCCTTGTAACACTTCTATAACCCCAGTTCAGTTGTGTTGAACAACCCCAACTCTCTCAGCCTGTCTTCATAGAACGGTCCTACAGCCCTCTGACCATCTTCATGTTAAAACAACAGTAAACGGGCAATTAGACAAGAAAATGCTAACAAAATAAGATGACTGAAGTGTCATATTGCCCTGGTATAATTGGTCTGCCAGCCCCCTATATTTCCAGAAGGAAATGAAGCCTTGAAAGATGTCTGTTATCTAACTGTGAATGGGTACATCATGGAGAATATGATCATGGGCTGACCTATTTAATTGTGCTAGTGTCTCTCAACAGTCATGGTCATTGTCCTTCACTGATGGCTTTGAAATGAAAACACCTACTCTTTTGTCCATTTTTTCTTTGAAATGTCAACTTCTCACCTCCTCAAAATCCCACTTACACCCTTTCTACCTTGCCCAAAATCAGCCAGACCTTGTTTTTAAGAGAAGCCTGCTTGTGTATTATCACTGAGAATTATTAATCAGCAATAATTCATTCTGAAAAAAAAGGACCCTGACATGTGGACTTTGCATAATGCAAGATACCTCACTTTTTGAGACCTCACTTGGAGTATTATGTACAGTTCTGGTGTCCTCAGCATAAAAAGGACATGGAACTGTTGGAACAAGTCCAGAGGAGGGCCATGAGGATGACCAGGGGACTGGAGCACCTCCTGTATGAAGACAGACTAAGCAAATTGGGGCTGTTCAGCCTGGAGAAGGGAAGGCTGCATGGAGACCTCACAGCAGGGGTTCTATAGGGATGCTGAAGGGGGCCTATAGGGATGATGGGGAGAGACTCTTCATTAGGGACTGTAGTAACAGGACAAGGGGTAATGGGTTAAAACTTGAACAGGGGATGTTTAGATTAAAGGAAGAAGTTCTTTACTTTGAGGGTGGTGAGGCACCTAAACAGGTTGCCCAGGGAAGTTGTGAATGCTTTATCCCTGACAGTGTTCAAGGCTGAAATACAGTCTTAATAAGGGACAAAGGTGAATGCACAAAAGCACATCAGGAAGACAGTGGCAAAACAGTGATGTGTTTCACCGAAGGTGCTAAGCAAGGAAACAGCCTCTTAACAGAGCGATGTTCCTTTTAACAAAATAAAATGACAGAATGCACTGAAGGCATACTTCCAGATCCTATTTTATACAGATTTTTTAATTATAAAGATCTAAAAAGCTAGATCCTGTCCATGGCTAACCCAATGGAATTCTTCAGATGGAAGAAACCTTCTACCTGGCCTAAAGACAGCTGAAGCAGCAGCAAAATGAGGGCAGTTTCTAGGAAATGAGTTAAAAGGAAACAGTCGGGGGATGAGAGAGAAATCCTTCTTTTATCCTAACCCATCCCTACAAAATCCAGTGTGTTCTGTCATTTAGTTCAGTAAGTCGGTGCAGCTCTAGGGTTGGAGTAGTGCCCAAGCACTGAAATGAAACCCTGAGCATCCCCTGCTTCCCTCCACTGTGGTCAAAGACATACTCAAAAGAAAGGAGATTCAAGATTCAAGCCCTTGCTCACTGTGCTTGTTTAAAGCATTGTGGAAAGAAGCAACTCCTAAAGAAAAAAAGTTTAAAAAAAATAATAATAGTTATGTGAAAGTTTAGAAAGTCTAGTTCTGTGTAAAGACTCTGCAGCAATAAATGTAATCATCTGAAATCATGTCAGCATTTGGTACAACTGGCCTCAGTGCATAAACAAATATGCTTGAAGTTAATATCACTAAGTTAAACAATCATGAATAAAATATTTTTATCTAAGTAGCCAGATCAAAATATTGTTTTGCAATTGCTCTGTACTAAACCTGATGCCTTTTGCAAGAAAATACATGAGTAGTTACAGCCCAGGACTTTGTACAAATACCTACCTATGCTACCAGTTTGCAACATCAATGTGATCTCTGTGATGCAGGTGACAGGTTCCTAGTTAGTTTTAAAAAATTAGTATAACATGTTCCTCATAATAGAATTAGGAATCTTTATTAGTAATTATGTGGTACAATTAAGTACTTCAATTGAAAACATTTCAAAAATTAAGATGAGATTCATATTTGCTAATCTAATAATCCAAAACAGTGACATCTAAGGCTGTTTTGTCACCCCAGTATTCCTTTATTACAAATGGAAAGAAATGGCACCCCCTGCAGTGGGTAATTAATTTTCTTCAAGATAGATCACATGAGTCACCCTACAAAGTTACTAGGTTCTTTCTAAAAGCTATAAAGACTAGCTTTGTATTCATCTAGACACCGTAACATCAGACCTGAGTCAAAGACAAGCAGTTACTACCTTTTCAATAATGGTTTTGTAGTTAAGAAGTTTAAGGCAAATCAGACAAACTGTTCCGCAGGCAGCTTGTTTTTGGCTTTACTCATGACCAAAATTCCTTCTATAGGCTATCTGCTAGATAGCTGAAGCCATCATAGGGAAAGCAAATGTTTCTGAAACTGATGGTATTGGAGGTACCAATGTATTATAGAACAAACCAAATCTGAAAACCAAACTCATCATGCCAGCATAAACAAGTCCAAGGAACTGACTGCAGCTCTAATCACTTTAAGTGATTATCATCAAAAATGAAAGGCAAACATTTCTACCAATCTAAAATAAAATATTGTCAGTGTAAGCAAAACCCAAATGGGATATTTTAGTTATTTTCCAGTCCAGTGGAAATAAGCAGGATGTATGTAGCAGTCAGTGCTGAGGCATAGCAGAAGGATTTATTGTGAAGTGCTTTGATAATAACATTTTCACATGAACAGAGATTAAAACAACTGTCATCACTAAAAGCTAATTTCTGTTGTAATTATGTACTCAGTAGACTAAGGCACACTGTGGAGATGGCAATGTTGAGAGCATTTAAAGAGAATCTGTGCTTGCTTTCCCTTGCTCCTCAGATGCAGCATGTTCTCTCCCACAGAGAGACACCCTGCACACACAGGAGGCATGATATGAGTGTCCAGAACTGTGTGTCTTCTTTTACAAGGGTCTGGTTGACACTCCTATTTCCCTTGGAAGAGCTACAAGCTGTATTTCAGCCACCCAATCCAACCACAAACTCGTAAAATTTCTGAGAACAGACAACAGGATATTTGAATTATGTTGTAGTCATCTAGCTATTGTTGCAGTATCTGCATCAATACCATTCTGGTCAACATGACATTGAGATGCCTTAGAAGAAAACAGAGGTCTATTTTCTTTCCCCTGTGAATATGTGTTTTTATTTTCTGATACCACTAGGGAGTGATTCATCTTGCCTTACTTTAGCTGTGTGAAAACCAACAACAATCAGCAACAATAAATACCTGATTCCTCCCACGCTATGTCAGGTATATGAGTTAGGCGGATTAGTTTGTCCACTGGAGGTTTTTGTCTCTCTCCAGTAACTATATAAGGAACACAGATGGTTGGTTTACAACTGGCAATCAAATCTGTGGTGGCTACATGAAAATACACCGTGACCTTTGGTGCAAAAATTCCTTAGAGCTTTTTGAGATCTGTCAGCAAAAATGTTTTTGACATAAATTACTATATACACATGTACTGCAGGTAATCTTAAATCAGACAAACCATGACCCTGTATCTTCTGCTACAATCCTACTGTTTGTTCCTCTACTCAGAAGTAAACTGGCCTGTTCTATTCTTTATAATGGAAAAGATAGGAGCAAATCAATGTATGAAATAAAATATGTAGTGGCAAATACAAACTAAATTTAAATTACATAAAATTTAGAAAAAAATACAGAAGAAAATGGGATTTTCATTGGGAGTAAATTTGGTGCTCTCTCTTCTTGGTCTAGTACTCTCAGGTCTAATCTGCTAAAGACATTTGAATGCTAGAGAATATTACAGATCTCGTCTTCAAAATAGAATCCTTTGGTGTTCTCCCCCTGATTAAGGGCAGCACAGAAAGAACACAGGAAAAAGTGTGTCCATTAATTTAATAAACACAGAACTGCATTGATTTTCCTAGGACTGCTAACCTCCTGTGATGTGAGTCGTACTTCGATTAAATCACAGTTAAAGTGAGAAATTTGGATTCTTAGTTGATCCCACATGGAGCATACTGCAGAAAGTTCCTTACCAGCAGAATGCCCACATCACTGTCATAAGGAGCAGCAAAGCTCTCAAGACAGGTCAACTTCTCACCACACATTTCGGGCTGGATACAGATAGGTGTTAACACTCCTCTCATGCTTTATGACCTGGGTTAATAATTGTCCCCATTATTTGGCCTTTGCTGAGAAAATTGTTGGCTTTTTGGCGCTGTTGCTCTCTCTGAAGGACATAAGAACCAGACACCTGAGCTGAAAAGTGACAAATGGTCTAGGTAATTATTGGCAGTTTGCATAAGTTTATATGTTTTGAAGAATCTTGTGTAGGGAAACTGAATTGCAGAAGTGGCAGCTGGCAAACTCCCAGCAGTATGCATCCAAAAGGCAGTTATGAGGTCATGCTATTTACAGATTGTTTCAAAGTTAGCACAGCAGCTTCGAGCACGTGCATGCGTATGCGTGTTTTGGTTTGTCTGGGGGGTTTTAAAGTGCATTTTATCCTGATTACAGCAACCATTTGTCCTGGATCTACTGACCTCTGTGCTTACTTAACCTTTATGCTCTGCACAGCTGGGATTTAACTAACCTAGCTTAAGAAGGTTCCTTGTCTTGGGTCTTGCTGCATAGTTAGGAAAGAGACACAGGCACCTCTGCAGGATGCTTGTTCTGCTCTACAGGAGATGAAAAATAAAAAACACAGAGCACGGTTCACTCTCTGCTTCTGCCTTTCTCTTTCCAGAAGAGAGCCACTATAGGTTCACCTCAATAGCTGATGAATAGGTGTTTCATGTCAGCTCAGGGTATCAGATGTAGCCACAAAAGGCTAGCCTGTATGCTACAAGACCTATGGGAGACTGCTGTCCTCCTACAGTGGCAGTTGTAAGTCAACTGAACTGTGTTCTGCATGACTAGATGGCATGCAGAGAACATGGGGACCCCACTATCTGTTTTTCCAGTCTGGTCTTGGGTGTGAATGGAGGTAGCATAAGCATTACAGTTCTCTGAGCCAAGGCAAGATGTGGGTTTTGTCCTTAAAACTAGCATCAGAAGGAATTACTAAAGAGAAAAAAACTGTGTGTCATGGAAAACCAGCATGTGCTGAGCTACGACTGGAAGAGCTTAGGAGCACCATCATAGGGCCTGCTGCGCACTGACTGTCCATGCACCAATGGTGGGATGGGGGCCTTTGCCTCCCAGGGAAAGGCTGCTTGTTCCTCACAACTTTTCAATTATATGTGGGAAGGGTCTCCAGAATAGTCCTGTAACCTCTGCCTCAGGAAACCCCAGTGAAAAATCTTTTTCCACCTACTGTTCCCTTCTTCACCCATTGCATAAGATAATGGATATTATTATCATAACATTCAAATGGTCCATGTGAAATGCACAGATATGGAAGAAGCTTTTCAGATGAGTATATTGAGTACAGGCTCAGTGACCAAGCCATTGCAGAATCTGACACAGACTTTGGAGGCTAGGTTTGAATGGTTCATACACTTAGACATATGTAAAATTCACTTAAATGAAAGGAACTGTTCTTGTTCCACTTCAGCCCACATTTGCTGAAAAATAGCTTATTTTTATCCAAGGATGTTTTCAGTATTTGTCTCACACCAGTCACTATCTAAATTAGAAATAAGTGGTTGTAGAAGAGTGGAAGAAGTACTTTTGAGATTTCAAACCAAAACAGAAGTTTGAAGGGAGAAAAAACCCAACTCAAAACTCTCAGATAAAGCTGGTATAATAAATAATATTAATTTATTGCTTGCTTTTCTATATATGGCACATTAAACCCCTTTAATTTCTTTGAAAACTTCACTGTGTAAAGCAATTCTGTCAGGTGTTCATCTTTTAACGGTTTCAAATTCTATTTGACTGAAAGCTAATGCACCCATGACGGATTTTTGCATGAATATCTGTTACAAAAAGATTTAATCTGCTCAGCCTCCTTCTGTGTTCATTGTATAAAACTGTAATAAGGAATATGTATTTAGTCAGGTGAATTCGTTTTGCAGCAACAAATCACAGTGGACATGAGGATCCTGGCACCATTGTTTCTGGTGTTATACTAATGCTATGATACACTACCTAAGATAGGATCAGTGGAATAAAGTAAGGGCAAGTCTATCTTATCTTCCTCAATGGATTTAGGGCTTCTAAAAGATACGTTTTCTGGAATTTTGTCTGTTGTCACAAAACATGGTGATGGAAGATTTATACGCAAAGTTTTATCTTCAACCTGTTTCCAGTAATTTAAATTATTTGATAAAGTAACCAGAATATAAACCAATACAAGTTAAATCTGAACAGAAAAGGTAACAGTAAATCTGACACTCATAAAGCCATTATGTGTCTGAATAGAACAATGTTTCCTCTATTCTTGTCTGCTTTTCTTGAAACAGGTTACAACAGAGTCTTTTCTTCCTAATCCTATGTTGTCTTTCCATAAGACAATCCATGGTGACTTAGCCATCCTTTTCAAAAGGAATTCAGTCACTTTTTGCACTGATTACTGGAATCACCAGAGGCACACAGAGATGCTGCACAGGATATTCTCTGCTGACTTTGCCACCTTAGCTCAATAAATGAAGCCCCAGGAAAAGCTAACAGATTCAACAGTGTACTGGCATGGAGACAGATGTCAGGTGTTGAGAGGAACAGTCATGCTCATTTTTACTTGTCATTTAAGTAAGGCAATATACATACACACAAAGGTGAAAGACAATCCCTTAAGAGGTTTCTCTGCGTGTGTCCTCCAATACATACTTGGTGGGCTCTCCACACTGGACTAATGCAAATCCACTTTCACTGACAGTGGAGCCATACTGCGTGGGACCCAATATTTTCAGCAGGCATACTCAAAAAGATAAGCAAAATCAACTCAAATTTCAGCTAGCGGTATTTGATTCTAAATAAAATTAGATAAGAAGAAATGGAATTTATTTCTGGAGCTATTTTAAGCGCAATGCCTACTATATATAGAACCAGAGTAAGTGGCTGAAGTTGAATTTAAAAGACAGGCATATTTTTGGTTTGTTGTTTCCAAATACAGTCTCATCTGTTCCTAAGTCTGAAGAAAAAGAAGAAAGACTACAGCAAAGAACCCACATCCTTCTTCAAGCAAACCCAAGGTTTTCAGGATGGAAGGCAACACCAAGGGAAAAACAAACTGTACCATGAAAGTTTCAGCTGATTTGATATTAAGGGAAAAAGCCTATTTACGAGTCTTGCCTGAAAAAGGGGTATAAACTCAGGTCTTCTGTAAGGCCTGAATTTCTCCTATTCTAACAGTTCTAAAGCAGACTCCCTCTGGAGTGCCTGGCTTCTCTGACTGTACACAGAACTCTTGCCTATGTGAACGAATTATCACATTCTGTATGCTTATCATTACAATCTGTATGTTTACACAGATAACCTTCCTAAGCTGCCTGGGTCTGGGCTTTGGGGAAAGTAGTGTAAACACTGAAACATGCTATGTCACTGCAGAACAATTAAATTTGAAATTTCAAGTAGGTTGGATTTGAAGGTGCTGTAGAGTAAGCATTTGTTTAGTGTGTAGGGCTTATGATAAACTATTCCCCGTTCTGCTTATATGGTATTCTATAGGAAATCTGTATTCTTAGAAAAATTAGTATTTCTTTCTCGGATGAAACCAAGGTCCAGTATCTGGTTTATGTTTTTTCATTCATTATTTTGAGGAATACCCATTCTTTGGAAGGGAAACACAGACTGTAAAGTGTTTTTATTTACTTCCACCTAAAAGGTGTTTTAGTATTGGAAGAGTCATTTCACTTATGAGGCACAATTAGAGAAATATAAATTTCTGTTGCCATGCTAACAGGAAATCTCCCATTTTATTCCAGTAAAACAAAGGTGCACAAACGACATTTTCTTGTAAAAAACAGGGAAACGTTAGATTAACAAGGCTGCAGGTTTTGCCAACTGCAGCTAATTTCACAGTTCTGCCCCTTTTGTAGAGTGTGGTGTTCTGTCAGCATCTAAATCTCCAGAGCATCAGCTGCTTCTTTCCACCAGGACTACGGCTTCTGCCCAATCGCCTCAACAGTCTGGATCTTGCAAGTGTAAACCCCACGCGGGGAGGACGAATCCCACCAGCCACTTCATGTACTCTATGAGCAGCCCCATAGCTCGTTTGACAGTGCTCTCCTCCTATCAACATGCATTTCGCCACTCTCCAGGTCCCCCCGGAGGCTTCCTGTCAGCACCTAAACCTTCCCAAGGGTCTTCTTCGGCGGTGGGGACAGCGAGGAACACCCCAGCTGATGCCGCTGGCTCCCCGCGGCGGGGCGGGGGGCACGGCAGCGCGGTTCCTTTCTCTCACCCCCCGCTCTGCACCATACGGCGACTCACTCTGTGGCACTGCCGGGGGCCGGATGCACTCGGGTCCGTCGGAGCCTGCGATGCCCCCACTTGCGCCGCCCTCCCAGTGGCCTAGAGCGGATGGCAGACTCAGAGCTGCCCCCCGCGCCGCGCCACCGGGGACAGCTGGGTCCTCCCGGTCCCCCGGCGCCCTCCTGCCGCCTGCAGCGGAGTCCCTGCAGGTGTCATACCTCACCGGCCACCCAGGGATGCTGCTTCCCGCCGCGGCGGCTGAGAAAGAAAAATCCTGCCTATTACGTACAAGAGAAAGAAAAGGATCTTAAATGCTCTGCAAGACTGAGAGCAAGGAGGTGCACAACCTTGCTTTGTGCTTGCGTCGGCGCAAAAGTTACCTCGGACCCTCCTGCGGACTCTTTTTTTAATGTCTTTGTAGAGGGACAAGAAGGTAATCATGCATAAAGAGAATATATCAAAGTTGACTAGAACTTACTTGGTTTAGGTGCATGCATTGACAGCCGGCATCTTCCTTCAAGTTTTAAACAGGTCACATTTCCCCTTGGAAGTCGCACCCTCTTCAATTCCTTCCTGCGAATTAACTCCCTTTCAAAGGTGTTTATTTCACTGGCTCTCGTCCACTTGAGCCACTTCTCCCCGGTTTTACTTTATTTCCTTCATGCTCGCCACACGTGCAGGCACGCCCGGGCCCACCAGTCAGCGGCTGTCCCTTGCCCCTAGCCGCGGGGACCGCGTCTGCCGCCGGGCTCCGGTGCAACAGCTGAGAAGCAAATTCTTTCCCGGCTGCTCAGCGCGGCATCTCCTTACTCCCTCGGGGAGCCTCATGCTGGCTGTAAAAAGTAACGACTCCCTCCAATGCGACCGTTCCCTCCGGAGCGCAGGCTGAGCAGCATGGGGAGGGGGGAAACACGGAACTCGAGGTGAACGGAGCGCAGAGGGGCAAACGCTGGAGCCTCTCCTCCTCGTCGGTGCACTCCCTCCTCGGCCGGCGGCAACCTCTCCTTCACCGCCCCCCCGACACCGCCTCCGCCGCGCTGCCCCTGCCGCCCCCCGCGGACGCACGGGAGCTGCACGACAGCGCCTCCTTGCGAGCGCACCACGCACCTCGCCGGGCTCCGCGCACTGCCCCGGCCGCGGCCGCTCTACCCGTTCGTGGGTGCTTAGCGGCTCAGTGTTCACCCAGATGCCTTCCCGGGAGGACGCCCACCTACAGCCGCAGTTGGGCTCATAGCTGAGCCGAGGACATGCGCCTCACGGGATCGCTCACAGACTCGGCACCGAGGGGCTGCCGGCTCCACGGAAAGTTTGCTAGCATACCTCTCTGCAGCGGGGAAAGACCGAGACCGCGCCACGCGATCGCATCAGGGGGTCTGTGAGTCCCCCTCTGCCTGCCGCTAGCGGTTCTCCGGTGCGCTTCCAGCCCGCAGCAGAGCTTTGGTCACTGTAGCTTTCGCGATGCTCCTGCCTGGGGAGCGATGACGGCTCTGCTGGTGCCGCCCAGCCGAGGCTCAGGCCGGGCTGCTTCCCTCCGCTCACAGCCCAGCGCCGTAGGTCCTTGACCCTGCGCTGACCCAGGCTCGCCCGGTGCAGCGGGGTGAGGCCGGCCTGGGCGGTAGCGGGTGGCTGCGCGGGACCAAGCGCCAGCCGGGATTCATTATAAGGGAGCGGAGGGGATGAAGCTAGACACCATTGTTTCACTTTACTTGTCCTTTCCCTAAAAAATTAGGGCAGAATTTAAATGCAGGAGCTTAGAAATGGTACGAAAAAGACGCAAAGGGCGGAGACCGTTTTTTGAGACCCGTTTAGACTCTGCCGCGTGGTGGCTCTGGACACGGTGCAGGCGTGGAGCTTAGCGGGGCACCTGCCACCGTCTGCAGAGTCCCCGGTGTCCCGCCGCCGCCCGGACGAGCACCCTTGCCGGCCCCGGGCCCCACCTGCCCCGAGAGCACCAGGCAGCACGCCACCCGCTTCTGATTTTGACCGTCTCCTTGTAGGAATAGCTTCCACCTTTCAGGTTCCAGCGGAGGAGGAGGGGAGTGAAACAAGCTCTGTGTCTGTGTGTGCAAAAAATGAAAAGAGCAAGAGTATCCGTCGTGCTGAGCTTCACCCGTGTCTGTGACAGACACTTTAGCGCACTGAGCCGTGGAGCGCTTGAGGAAGCAGGCGAGCCTGCAAAATGCCGCTAGAGCAAATGTTAAGGATCTGCCAGCTACACCGCTCTGGACGGCAGCTGCTGGCACAGGTGCCAGACCTCCGCGGGGAGCAGAGGGAAAGGAAAGGATGCAGCTACACAGCAGTTAAGTGCAGAAGGAGCTGAGCAGTGAAAATGCCAGATTGAGTCTCCTCGGGGATGTGAACGGTTGCAGCATCGAAACTGTGCATCAGTCTGCTGTGTGAACCACTGGCACACATATTTTACACATGCCCCCACCTAGTTACTGTTAAGATTTCAGCAGAAATGTAGTGCCTTTGGGGAGCTGCTCAGCAGAGTGCCACTGAGCTATGCGCAATACAGGTATGCTGTGACAGGTCACTCTTCCTGAGAGATGTTAGTTGAACTCGTGAGATCCACTCATGTCCATTCAAATACAGATCAAATGCCAGAAGCAGCTGTTTTGGAAAGCTGAGCCAGTCATTCTAGCACACACACACGTGTGCATGCATATGTATGCAACACACACACAGGTTGACTCGCACATGCACCTCCAGACAAAGGCAAGGAAAGATAATTGGGTAAGGAGAGGCACCCTAGTATGAAGTCAGCCTGAAAGACCACAGAGAAGCATGGAAAAGGCCACACCACTAGATTGCATTGTAATTGTTAGTGTGAGCTGATCTACCTATTACTGGAATATGCTTTAAGCAACCTGGTCTAGTAGAAGGTGTCCCTGCCTATGGTTGAAACTAAATGATCCTTAAGGTACCTTCCGACCCAAACCATTTTATGATTCTATGATTTGTACCCCTTGTGCATGCCATCAGCATTACCAAGATTGCGCTGCGTTACTACATATTGGAACTATAGGCAAGACTTCCTTTCAGAAGAATTTGATGTTCATGTCCAGAGCAGAGAGTGTTTTTTTTCCCTGTATATTTCCTTATTAGAACTTGAGAAGCCAAGTTCTGTTTTGAGTGTAATGTTCAATTTATTTATTTTTTTTTTTTTATGAGCAGACACCTCTATAATTAACAGTATTTTCTTTGCCTTTTTATGCGTATCTTTGTGACATCTCTTCAGGGGTGAATACAACATGGCACTATCTACATACTTTATGCTTTCTGGCATTTTACCCATTCGCAGTCTCCTGTGGGTCTTGCCAAGGCTTATAATTCCCAATTAAACTAATGTTCAGATAAAATTTCTGCGTCATTACTCAGATGAAAATGAAGTAAATAGATTTTCTTTTTTCTCTGATTCAGGACAGTGGGGTCTGGATCTTTGCAATGCTCCGAGTGTATGGTAGTATATTTTATTCCTAGCACATAGGTAGCTGACAATTATTTTGCAGCAGTAAGTACTGTGGCAGGGAGGGTGAGGTATAGGGGAAAAAATAAACATTCTGTGAAACACATCATGTTGTTTCTGAGGTTATATGGCAACAGAATGGGTGGACCTTTCTGTAATTTGCTCACTGCATCCCCACCAAATTAGAGTCCGCCTTGGGATCTTCTCCATTCTACCCACATGTTACATGATTCTCCTCAGCACACTTACTGATGAATGCCCAGCAGCTGACCATTTGCAATTCAGCTAAATCTTACATATCCAAAATATAAAGCAGACTGAGGTCTTCTCCTTTTTCTTGCAGTTTGTGCAGATATCACTAGGGTGTATCTGTTGTTCCATTTCATGTACTACTACAAACAAAAAATAAAATACTAAAGGCAGCTTGAAAAATAAGAGAAAGTTGGAGCATTTAGAAAGCAGTAATTGATTTAACCTTCTAATATTGATAGGTACAGGTAAGAACACCTGCAGCAGGTGTGAATCCTTATAACTTTACCGAAACCACTAAAGCTGAATTGGCTTGTATGGAAAGATGGCTCATTATCTTGAAAGAGGAAAGCAAAAGCTATGCAGAAATTTTAACCATATTTGCTCACTCAGTCCCAGGTAAAACGTCCAATAATATTCCTATGTCTCAGCATCTTTTCTTTTTGTATTAATGACAGCTTTTCTTACGAGTAGCATGAAAGTTTAAAGGATTATCAGTTTTTCACTAAGATGGAGATTTACACATAAGAAGGAAAATTAGAGTAATTATTTAAAATAATCGTAGCCAATTAATTAAAAAAAATACTGATTTTTATTCATTTAGGATTATGGAGGAAGATTTCCTCAGGTTTCTAGAATTTTCATGTGATTATAATTATGGTTCTACTGATCTATTCGTCATTAGCAATGATATAAAATGTTAGATCACACAGTACAGTAGTATCTTTCATCGCAGTTTAAAAAGTTTTCTGTTTTGGAGACTACATTGTCACATAGCATAAGGAGTGTTATTTTTTTCTCTGTATTAATCTAATTTATGAGATCTGTAACAAGTTAATTCTGTTAGTTCTATTGTTACAGGCCATGCAGTTCTCCCAGCCAGAACTTTTTGCAAGCTGTAAATTGTTCTTGCCAGCCCGCACCAGGCATTCCATACTATTAAGTCGTGCCTTCCACATAACTCAGTATATTGCCATTTATGTACTTAAATACCATTAGTCAAAACTCAAGTTTCCAACAGTTGACAAAAAGAGATTCCTTTTATTGAATGACTGAAGAACACAATTTGTGAAAGAAGGGGAGAGGGGAAAAGCAGAAATCCTTCATTTTTTGTGTGAAATATTTATTAGCGCAGAATTTTTTCTTGTTCTTGTAAAGGTTTAGTAGGGGAAAAGGGTCATGAGTGAAGAGAGAGGCAGGAACATGCAAGGGAAAGGAGAAGTAGAGGAAAAGACATTAATCCAGGGAAGTGAATAAATAGTAATGCTTTCCTTAAAGCAGGCAAGTACTGACCTCAACTGGGGGACCTTTAGACTCAGGCTGTTTTTCTATGCCAGGTCAACTTGAATATTGAACTATATTTCTTAATTTCTTTTTTTAGTTTATTTTCATTTAAAGGTTAAAAAAAAAAAAAAGAAAAAGAGAGAGATAGAGATTCAAACACAAGTGATACTGGGAAAAAAAAATCGCTATCAAATGTTGGTATTTGCTCAACCTTAATTTCAAGTTATGACAAGCAGGTCCTTGTCTGATTTTTTCCATACTTACAAATTATTGAGGTGAGGGGATATTTGGGGGTTGTAGTTTCATAGATGGAAGTAGGTTCCTTAGCTTTATAGACAGTTAAATTGCTATTTAATTTTGTTTTTGCAACTTACATTAGAAGTACTCCGAATTCCAGGCAGACTTTCCATTTCATTATCATTTAAATCCCAACAATTCATCGTTTTAGTAGACACCAAGCAATTAAACTTTCTTTACCTACCTACTTTTGTCTGTTCTCCAGAATTCACATCTGTTATTTTTACTGACATGATGCAAACTCTTTCTCCTTTCTTCTCCTGCCCAGAGTTTTGGAATGATTTAAGCTTATTCTTCCGACATCAGGGTGGCAATCGGTGTACTAAGGTTCACTGCTTTCTTTTGCAATTTTTAAACAAATAGTGGAATGACATCCATTAAATTCTGGTGTTTTTCAAAGCCATTTAGTTTTGTCCTCCATGATTAGTTTGAGATGTTTGTGCTTCCCAGTAAGTACTTACATTCTTTCAGAAAACCCAGCTGTTACATTTTTGAGAACTTTCAGTGTAGGGGGTTCAGGAAGACACAGGTCTAGCAGATCAAACCCAGTGCTGGAGTGGGATTCAGCTCCAGACATAGAAGCAGCTAAATGCATATGCATTTGAATTGCTGAATGTCTTATGTGCCCATCAAGTCAATGTAAATATATTCAATATTGTCACGGGAGCCTAGGGAAAATTTCAGCTTTCAGTGTGGGTTTTGGTTTCTGGATGAGCTAAACAGTCTCTAAGCACTCTGCTGAAGGGGGCAAACAACAGAGATTCCTCATGCTGTTTGATGTTCCCAAAGCTATCCAAGGCAGCTGCAGATAGTGAATAGAGAGTTTTTGTCTTGCCTTGCCTTGCTGAGGAGCTCATCTTACAGCTGACCTGTACCTTTTTGGAGGTTAGACTCTATGACATCTCACAGGGCACTGGACACCCATGCACAGGCATTTGAATCCACACTAGATTGCTTTTGGCTCTATATCAGCAGTACAGACACACAAAATCAGATAATGGAGTCCTGATCCTTAGAATTACACAGCAAATGCATTAAGACAGCAGTGGCATAGCAAAGTTTGTTGAAGAGTGAAGGAAAACGTAAGCAATGATCCCTTCTTTGTTTTCTGAAAGAGTTGAACCTTTACCTGCATTTACAATGTTGGTAACCTGGCAAAGGACCTGAAATTTAGAAAACAAATGGGATCTTTTAGTTGGAAGATAAAAGGAAATAAGAGGCAGGATTCCAGGGCTACTAGCCAGACATTTTGGGTATCTCTAAGAGTATGTGAAATAAACAGAAAGAACAAGATGTCTTGCTGCACAAACAAAGCTATAACTTAATTGGCAAGACAGAAACTTCATATGATAAATCAAAGGGTTGGAGTGTTGATAGAAAAGCGTACAGGCTGTTCAAGAGAGAAAGGCTGGGAAAAGGAGAAGACAACATTACATTGTGAAGAGTGTGCTCATGATCTTCTAAAAGAGAAGGCAGATACATTACAAGCATTTAAGGGAAACAAAAACAGGGTTTCAAAAGAGAGGTTTACCTCAAATAAGTTTGGGAAAAGAGGTGGTTGGACATCTTACACACATGATAAATCATAAATAAAATAAAATAAAAATAATAACAAAAAAAGAAAGAAAAAAAAAGAAAAAAAGAACAAATCCAGGAGACCTTTCTTGAACTTGTCAAAATGTGATTTTAGAGTATGTAACTAGATTTTATTCTGCCTTAATGGGTCAGAACAGATGAAAATTCAAAGATGGATACCCCTCAAATCTGATAAAAGTGAGTTTGAAATGATAGGAATGAGAACAGCACAGAACAACACTTTAGAAAAAGAAAGTGGTGACATAGATGGCTGGTAGAAAAAGTTTGGAGGTTTTAATGGAACATACGTTCAGAGAGAGAGAGAGTCAGCCATGAGAAACTGTTGCAAAAAAAGCAATATTGGCAAGAAAGCAGTAGTCATTCAAAGTGTATTAGCAGGAGTGTAGCATATGAGAAATCATTGTTTTGCTCTCACTTTGCATCAACTTTGGACCTCATGCTTGACAGTGGTGTAAAAAATAAGTTGCAGGAAGCCTAGAGGTGAGCATCATGAATAGTAAGGTAATGTGATCCCACAGAAATATTTCCACTGGGCTTCTTCTGCATAAGAAAAGATACCTTTAAGTTATATTACATAGTTTATAGTTGTGTAAAAGACAGTTGTAAAGAGAAAGCTAACACATTCACCAGAAGTATCAGTTTTTTGTCTTAGCAAGGAAAACCTAAAGTATACGTAAGTAGGATGTTTCTAACTATAAAAAGAGTTAAACACTGTAAGACTTCACATGAGAAATTTGTGGAATCCATATCTTTGAAACACGTGAACCTTTTTCTAAGAGTATCTTTTTTCCTATTTTAAAATTCTCTGAGCATCTATAAGGAGACATTTTTTGTCCAAAACTTAGTGTACCCCCTTTTATAGATGATGTTTTTGGAAGCTGAGTTTTCATGCTTTTAAGAAAGACATGCAGCCAATCTGTTTGCACTCTCAGATGCCATTTCAACAGCATGATTCAACTTCGGAAGCATATGTAGCTTAAGGGAGCAAATACAGTTTCTGTCCTGGCCTTTACATCTGAAAATAGGGAATTCTTCCTTTTGGATAGACACCTGTAAAAACCATCAGGGCAGTAGTACCCGCCAGCACAGGAATTTGACTTGTGCCTATTGTGGTTTAAGATAATAGGGCTTTGACTGAGGAATTTGGTTGCCTAACCTTAGCACTGTTTTAGAGTCCTTAGGATATTGCAAGGTAGTGTGGGCTACCTGGTATAACCCCAGCCTGACAGCAGATCCACACCTACCCACAGAAGCAGATGGGAATTCTCACCAGCCAGGTGTTCCATAGTGCCTAAAGTGGCACCAGGCAACTGAATCCTGTCCTAAAGGTGCTTTTTGGCAGTTTTATCACTTCCCTATATTTTTTAAGTAACATTTTGATAAAGTATACATATTTTTAGCTTGACTCCTATTTGGAATTCTGTTTTAAATACAAATCACAGACTAACTACCCAAGCTCTGCTCTTGTGAGACCCCACTTGGAGTACTATGTGCAGTTCTGGTGTTCTCAGCATAAGACGGACATGGAGCATGAGGATGATCAGTGGACTGGAACATCTCCTGTAGGAAGACAGGCTGAGAAAGTTGGGGCTGTTCAGCCTGGAGAAGAGAAGGCTGTGTGAAGACCTCATAGCAGCCTTCCAATATCTGAAGGGGGCCCACAAGAATGCAGTAGAGGGACTCTTCATTAGGGACTGTAGTGACAGGACAACGGGTAATGGGTTAAAACTTAAACAGGGGAAGTTCAGGTTACAGATAAGGAAGAAGTTCTTTACTGTA
Source organism: Lathamus discolor (assembly GCF_037157495.1). NCBI lineage: Eukaryota > Metazoa > Chordata > Aves > Psittaciformes > Psittacidae > Lathamus > Lathamus discolor. The sequence continues at coordinate 102,231,417 of NC_088887.1, read as the reverse complement.
AGGGTGGTGAGGCACTGGAATGGGTTGCCCAAGGAAGTTGTGAATGCTCCATCCCTGGCGGTGTTCAAGGCCAGGTTGAATGGCGTCTTGGGTCACATGGTTTAGTGTGAGGTGTCCCTGCCTATGGCAGGGGGGCTGGAACTAGATGATCTTAAGGTCCTTTCCAACCCTATTATTGATTCAATGATTCTATGAAGCCTTTAAAGCTCCATAATTATTCTTCTCTCTTCCCCAGACAAATGCATTATTAATGCTTTTAACGTGTGAGAAAGGGTGATGTTTTTAAAAAATGTATGGCTTTTGCAGTATATTAATGATCTGTTTTCCACAATCTGAAGGATAACAAAAGTTCAGCTTGGTGGCTGGTTTGTTGAAAGTGTGTAGAAGCTGAGACAGCACATAAAATTCACTCATTTTGCAGATGGACAATAGAACAAGAAGGGGATAAATGATTTTCAAGCTTGAGGCATAGGTTCTTTTCCTACCTTGTAAATACCTCTTTTGTGCTGTTTCTGGAACTTGGTTTTCTTCCTTACAATGTGGCAATCTCCTTTATCACACCATTATGACTGTGCATGCAGTATTTAGGAAGAAATAATAAACACCTGTAAAGCCATTAAATGGCCTGTAAGCAGTCACAACAGTAAGAGACTTGCCTAAAGTGGATGCTGCACTGATTCTGCATTTTAGATAAAAATTGAGAGGGGTATGGAAGTTTTTTTTTAAGATGTTTTCATTAATGTAAAGTTCTGGAAGAGCATTATTCCTGTGTATAAAGGACTGCTTATAACCAGTCTTGCTATGCATACTAAGATTCACTAACAGTTAAGCATAATGTTCATATATATTTTTTACGGCAGGTCATATTGATGATATTAAGAGAGGCAGAGGAAATCAAGAAGATATCAAAGGATGTTTCAAGAATGAAGTTACTTTCCTTTAACAGATTTTTTTTTTCCAGATTTTTTACTCTTGTATATAGCTAGGCAGAAATAAGCTAGAAGAGACTCATGGGTTTTTTGTGGGTTTTTTTTTTTTTAGAGTACTTTGGTAGCTTTCCTTTTTTTTTTTTTGTTTTTTTTTAATTATTATTTATTTTTTTTTTTGTATATGACAACAGCATGAAATTGTCTTCCTGGATTTCAAAGTGCTTTATGAAGTCTTTAGCTACATTTTTGGTATTATATTCTCCAAGTGATGTTAAACTCTGATGGAAATTTACTTCACCATTGTCTATGTGTAACATAAAAACAAGATAGTTGTATAGATTTTTAGAACACTGCTTAATGAGTGATTCGAAGAAAGTGAACTTCTATTTATCCCAAAATAAATGGATACCATTATATTCCCCAATTACTCCAGTGTATTGTGCCCATAATTCTTAGCTGAAGAGAAGTGACAGAAGCTGGGGGCGGCAGAGGGAGGAACAAGCATACCGAGAATACGGCTATAATATTAGCTCCGAGATGTAGAGTTTCTACGTGTATTTTCTATAGTATGCCTTACAGTCAGGGAAAGACCGATAGATGGTGCTGTGGAGACAATTTGCAGTCATTGCACAGATGCGTAAGGTACGCGTCATTGTACTGATGCACATCTGCATGAGGCATGAAAAAGACTCACACAGAGAATTAATTTTACCCTTTTTTTTTAATTTCTTATCTCACACATTTTCTAGAATTTCATGCTCAATTCTCATTCAAAGAATAAAGACCATGTATGATCTTACTGAAAAATGTGTATTGTGTATTTGTGTGTGTGTGTCGTTATTTTTTATTGAAGAAGAGAAGCTGGTATTTTATGCCGGTTCGGTATCTTTTTTGGCACTATACTCACCATAAAATAGTTATACAGCTCTTTGATTTGTTTGGTGAAAGTCTAAAGCATGTCAACTCTCTGGGTATTTTGGGTAGGTATGTCTTACAGTGCAGAGCTTTAACCTTTTACCACTTGATGACTGACTGTGTGGGAGCAAGGGGCAACAGCTTTGCTGTGTCTGTAGCCTGCCTCTGTTTACTAGTGCCCTTACTGTGGGAAGGGTGATTGATTAACACAAAAAAACTTTATTTTCCATCAGTGCTATGATGGGACTATTACTGGGGATCAAGAAAGTAGAGACCTATCACAGTCATGCTGTCAGCTCCTTGAAACCCTGAAGCATCTATCTTAGGGTAGCTCAGCACCTAATATTATGCTCAGATCCTGCTTCTATGGATGCCTAGTTTCTAGGTAGGTCCTAAGTTCTCTGGTGAAATCCACCTCACCAGATGTTAAACAGCTACAGTACACGTCTGTATGAGGCACTTTCTTGCATATGATGTATACTGCAAGCAACATAGACAAAATGCTTGAGCAAAATATTTTCATAGGTGAGATGCATCTTGTCATAAGAATGCCATTTTCTTCTCAATGACTACAAAGACAGACCATGGCACTTAGCCTTAATATAAACAGCTGCAATGAATCTCCTCTTGTAGCCCAGAAAACTGCCTCTGAAAATGGCCTTCTGGGAAAGGACATGTAGGCAATATTGCAACTTTAAAATGAGAAGTTTACAAATATCATGTCTCTAAGTGTATGGGGTAAACTGAATTACATCATCTCAGCTGCATCTGAGATGATGATCTGGTTTGCTTGTTAAGCTATGTGTCCTTTCATTTTCTAGGCATCACATGGTCTACGTGTGTGGGATTGGTCCCTTCTACAAAACCCACAAAACTGTGCCATAACTGGAAGTGAAGATTAATGAGGACTTGGGTAGGCAGCTCTGGTTTGTGCCTTCTGGGCCTGGAGCCTAGACATGCTTTGATGAAGGGGTACCACATCTTTCAGTAGGTAAATTTAGACCTGTCAGATCTTGAGATGGGCTAACAATTAAGAGAGATACAATAAGGGAGCAATTACATTTCATGGCTTGATTTTTCAACAGAAGATTTCTATGAGGCAACAGAATATGATGTGGACGTTGTTTGCACCCGTACTGCCTCTTTCTACACACTCTCTATGGGGTAATGGAACTACTGAATTGCCTTTCTCAGTGTCTATATAGACCCTAAATCATTATTACTCAGTCTTCAGAGGCAGAACTGAGAAAAATATTGAAATAACTATTTCATTTTTTTGAAATAAATTGTTGAAAATCAGTTTCTTAATGTTCCTCTGCAATAGTTCAGTTCATTCCAGTTCTGAGTATCTAGATTTTGCAAATACTCTGTTGAATTCTCTTAAGTTCACTAAATTTCTGAAAATTCTTGGCTGTGAATACAGTAACTAAGCACACAAAAGGAGAAGATGCAGTTAATGTAAGTGTATTTTTAATATCAGAATGAGAGATAATGAGAATGTGTCTCTAACAGTCATCCAACTCTAACAGGCATCCAAGTTTACTAATGACACATCTGTAGTGGAGAGAAATATTTGAAGCAGCTGGTCTGATAATTTAAAGTAGAGCTTAAAGACTATTTCAAATGCTACTGAAGTTCTACATGTTGTTGCAAAAGAATGTCAATATATAAGTGTATTCACTAAACAAAGGATATTTAATGCAATAGAATAGTCTGTGTTTGTGTGAACTAGCACAGCACTGTTGATAATAATGACTTGTACAAGCTAATGCTGACTTTGTCCAGTAGGACTTCATGGAAAAGGACATAGAGACATGGCAAAAAAGACCTGAATATGAAAATCCAAAAGCTCTGTCAGTAAGTACCTTCTAGAGTTTGGTTGACATCATATGAATTATAAAATATAATGTGATGGTGGCATTCTCACTGAGACTGTATGCTTTTCACCCCTGCTACCTGAAGATTTTGCATAAATACACACTGTAGTATTTCATGACTTGCCAGAAATCTTAATTATTTTTTTTTCCTCTATTAAATAATTTTGTGGGTGGAAATTCTTCTCTATCATATGTGCAAGTAATTTTTAGGTTCATTACACATGTTAAAATTTATTAATAGTTTATAAATTTAATAAAATTTATTAATAGTTTCCCAAAACTAAAGAGATTGCTTGAACTATGGAAAAATCTCTAATTGCTGAGATCCTGTGACTGTTTTCCTTCTTGAAGTGACTTCTGTAACAATTTTATGTCTGTAGAGGCTTTCTCCTCTGCTAAAATATTTGTATTTGTCATGATTCAGTTTTAAAACTAAATCACTTCATAATCTAGTAGCTGTTTCATCTGTCACCCTAGAAAAAAAATTTCTATGAACTAGTTGCTTTCATACCTCACATATGAATAAAGAACATTTTTCATGTTTTGTCTCCTGAACAACAGTTTCCAAAACAGTCAATATAAACCATCTAAAATGCTAAATTTGAATGTGTGGGGTTTTGCGGGGTTTTTTGGTTTGTGGTTTTTCTGTTTGTTTGTTTGTTTTTTGGTTTTTGGGGTTTTTGGGGTGGTGATGTTTAGTTGGTTTTTTTTTTTTTGTTTGGTTGGGGTTTCTTTTATTTTCTTTTAAGTATTAATGATATTTTCAGATCTTGTTTCTATCTTGGAAAACTGCTGAGGTCTGATGGCTTGTGAAATTAATATATTTGATTTTGAGACAATAAATCTTTTCAAAGTAACTTTCTCCATGATTGGTCTTAATAGATTACTGTTAGTGAAAAAAAGTAACTCCTGTAGAGTAAAAAGGAAGACTTTTTACTTACTATCTTTCAATAAACAAAAAAGATGTTACAAGGAATGTATGGTTATATTAATCTTAGCCTTTAAAGAAATCCTACAGGAGGGCAAAGGCATAGAAATCCTCTACATGCTGTACATCCTTATGTTTCCCAGTTCTTTATTGTTCCATTGCCTCTACCCAATGAGAAGATAGCCTTGGTGCTAGATAGCAGTGGCTTTGAGGTGTACTATTAGACAGGGAAGAACAGGACTACAATCATGGTGAAAAAGTATTTGTAATTACTTTCCTGACATAGGAGACGTAACTCACTTCATCACTGTGTTTCAGCAATGGGCAAGGGCTGCTGGAGCCAGGGGGAGTGCAGCAACCTCAAGAGGCACAGTGATGCTGGAGGAGCTGAGAGATGCACTCAGGTCTGTGTTCAACTTCATCAGGCAAGGTCTTCAAAATAAAAGTGCAGCTGTTGGACAATTGCAGTAATAGAGGTAAAGACTATAAAAAGGGCAGGATACTCAGTTTTGAACTCTGCATTAGGACCTCTGTAAGTCCTGACGCACATGTCAAGGTTGGTGACTGCAATGTCTCACTGGAGAGGAGTTTTCTGGAGCTGCTAGCAACCTAAAGCATCCTAATGCAGAAATGACCACCACTGATTCATGCTTGACAGGTGCTTGTGCAGCTCTATACTACTTTAAAGTTGGAAACACCATACGCCTACTACCTAAACCACTCCAGTGCTCAATTCCCACTGATGGTAGAAAGCTTCTCCTTGAATCTAGACTAATTTCTCCTCTTGTAATCCCTCAAACTATTGTATCAACTTAATTGGACATTAATCAGTTAATAAACTGATTGTTGTGGAAGTCATGACCCTAAGGACGAAGGAAGCAAGGAGAGATCATGTGGGTGACAAAAGCTGGAGGAGAGGTTAGGAGTGATAGGAGGTAGGTGCTTAGAGGGAACTTGATGTCATGATGTGTCATCTTACTTGACAGAGAGAGTTTACTGGCCTTACTTAGGTGGATGGAACAACTTAATCACCTCCAAAATTGAATATATAAATTATATGTGTTCAATAAATAAGCCACTTCATCCAGGTTTTTGCAAAAAGCTGATTAATTATTCTTTGCAGCCTTCATGTGCATAATTAAAGACTGCTTTTGTATTTCTTCTCAGTTTCATTTTCTCTAAAATGCCCAGGACAAATACTTTGTGTCATTTGTCTATATTACTGACCACTTCTATACAAATAAATATGCCTTGTTTCTACCTGATCAAGCCGTACATTTCTCACGTCTATAATATTAATATTCTCATCAGTGTCTGATAAGCCAATTAAAAGTATTGACTTCTATCTTGTTAATGTTGGGGGTGGAGGGTTGTATGTGGTTATGCTTGTTTGGTTGGCTTTGGTTTTGTTTTTTCTTGAATTGATATTCTGGCAACCTGAGATATTCAAGAGACTTCTCCTTTATCGTTTTGTCTCTTGTTCAGAATGGCTCTGTCAGGGGAATGACACAGATAGTAGTAGCTCTACTGCCTTGATAACCTTGCAGAAACCTCACCAGTCATCATTCAAGCACCAGGCAATGACAGTCAGATAGCTGGATGGGTCACAAATATTTTTCAAATCCCTTTGGATTCCTGTAAGTCAACACATACCCACAGATTCCATGCCAGCTCAGCAGGGGGGCGCTTCTCCACCCACAGTCACCAGTGTAGCTGGCTGCAGCCGCCAGTCTTTTCAAGAGCCCTGAGGACATTCACAGGCCCAGAGACCTGCAGCTTGGGTTACTACCTCCCTCCCTTCCCAGCATCTGCAGCCAGCTCTCAGCTGCCTGCTCAGCATGGGGCCCCCCCACAGACCATCCAAACTACACTCTCCTGCCAACTATAGCACAGAAATCCTTTCTTTTTATAAGATTCCACCCAAATTTGCCTTTTTTTCTCTCCTTTAATTCTAAAACAAAAATTCACTGTGAGCAGTGGATGCTGTACTGTAGTTATTTATCACAAGATGATAAACAAAACTATTTTAGAAGCCCAAAATGTTTTATTAATAGCCCTGTTAGGAGCACTAAATCACACACGTATTCCTGAACTTCCCTGGCTTTTTAATTCTGTAGTTGAACACTATATGGAGAACTGTTTTCTCTTAAGGAATCGGCTATATTTGTTTTTGCAGTTGTATCCTTTCTCACAATTTAACTGGCTCGTGCTAAAAGACCAAAAGCTGTTTAGACAAAGAAATTTTTCACCAGGAGCAGGCACTTAGTTGCCAATTGGGCTTAAACCATGACAACCAGTAATTCTGAAAGTCAGACTGAGCTGACTTTCCTAGGTACGCTCCAAAACCACTCTTTAAATTTGCTACTTTGTTTGACATGTTGCTCTGAAGTATTATTTTCAGATGCATTTTCAGAAATGTTTTTCAAAGCTACTTAAGCTCACAGGAAGGTTTGGAGGAAGTCAGCTTGATCCAGAATTGCACTGCATGGCAAGTGAACCCCGTATTATGCATGGATTTATAAAATATTTTATTTCTTGTCAACAAATGGTCTCAGTCATCATCTGCTGCACCTTGCCAGTTTCATCTGTGAAGTAAATCTTCTATGATAGCAAGACATGATCCAGACTCTGAACATTGGCAATTTGCTGTCTAGCGCCTATACAAGCATTTATCTAATAAAAAATAAATCCATCTTAGAAAATGACAAATAAGCTGAAGGAAAAATATGTTGTCTTCCTTCTTGTGATTAATGTCTCTTTACATAATAAAGAGACAGTGTTTCAATTGTAGTATTTTGTCTGATGTCTTAGTGTCCCACCTGGAATATTCTAGTTAAAGATACAAATTATATAAATATTAAAGATATTAAAGACATAAACGCAAAGAGTTGTGGTCAATGGCTCAATGCCAAAATGTTAAAACTTAAGCAGGGGAAGTTCAGATTGGATATAAGGAAGAAATTCTTTACTGTGAGGGTGGTGAGGCCCTGGAATGGGTTTCCCAGGGAAGTTGTGAATGCTCCATCCCTGGTGGTGTTCAAGGCCAGATTGGACAAAGCCTTGGGTCACATGGTTTAGTGTGAGGTGTCCCTGCCCATGGCAGGGGGGTTGAAACTAGATGATCTTGAGGTCCTTTCCAACCCTAACTATTCTATGATTCTATGAAATGCTTGTTTTTCTACTTTCTTTTTTTCATCATTAATCTTCATTAAGCAGCCTTCAGCCCATGACCTAGAAGGACTCAGATGATAACAAGTGTGTTTCCCAGATTGGCACCCAATCTGCTTGAAGACATGGATGACATCAAACTATTTATAACTGTCTTGTTCAACACATAGCCCTATAGTTATACTGGAGTTTGGTAAGGTTTCGTCTTATGTCATTAATGCTACACAGAGAGCACCTGTATTTTTTTAACAGAGGGCACAATCACAGAATCTGTGAATGAACTGGCTAACCTAATTTTGGATTTTACTTGTTTGGGTTTCTTTCAGTTCTGAAGGTTTGGGGAACTTTTTCTTCTCTCTGTCTCCCCATCTCACTTCACCAAAAGCATTCAAAATAATCTGAGGGCTGTGCTACTCTCTTTTTATGTCAAGAAATAGAGATGTGAGCTGAATGTTCAGAGGTATAACATGAAGTCACAGATGGGTGTTTGGAGCTGCAGACCTTGCTGGGATAGTGTTGTCAAGGAGGAGAGGGAGCCAAAGAGGGTGCCTCCACACCTGACCTGCCATACAGAGTTTTGTTGAGAGAGGAACACTCAAAAAAGAAGCTCCAACATAAACTAACTTGAATGTTATATGGACAATCCTTTGACAAGGGCGCAGGAGTGCAGTGAAGAGCTAACTTTTTTGAAAATGCAAAAATACACAAAGGTTCATAGGTAAAAGCTACCCTGTCTTTTCCATCTATTGTTTTTAGAATAGTCCTTTATACTGTAGCACAGTGTATAAAACCATGGTGGAAAATGTACTAATTAAAAGAAAGTCAGGGAATGAGCATCAACACTGAACTATCCACACAGTTTAGATGGTTGGTTTCTTTTTCGTACCCGTCTAATTAGCTGGGAAACAAACAACACCAAACCAAGCAATTAGCCACTCTGTCACAAACTTAATTTTGTCAGCTATTTTCAGGGAAGTGCCTATTATATATATGTTGCATATATGTATATATGTTGATCTATTGCACCAATCTGAGACTAATAAATGAACTTAATGTGCATGAATAAGCATAGTTTGGCTATAATAACAATGTTCATATTCTCTACAGTGTATATTTGGTGATACTCATTTTCTGAAATGCATTTGCACTGTTCTCTTTTGGACTTGATTATTGCTGAGATTCCTTGAGGCAGAATATGTCTGAGTTGTCTGTTGTGCTCATTTACTGAAATTCAGAGCAACTATATTGGTTATTTATTTCTTCACAGACATGTTTTTATTTCTGTGTGGAAAATTCTATTAATCACTTGGCAAAAAATGCTCATAATAATGTAATGGAAATGCCTCATTATCCTAAGAATAAATGTTTATAACGCTTTAGAAAGCTAACAGCTAACTTTATTTATTTCATGCTGAATTCACCAACATCTATTGCAAGATATTTGGGTAGATCTATTTTTGCATAAGAAGTCTTTATTCTCATGAAAGTAATTACAAAAATTTTAGAGCACATTTTGATGTATCATTTACTCTGCTTTTGTATCTTTCTGTAGCCTAATGTTCAAATGTTATATATTAATTATTTTTTAAATATTTAAACATCAAAGTGATTCAAAGTCAGACTTTATATGACATGTTCAGCCATTATTAAGTGGGTGATTGCATGTATTTACATAGAATTGTGTTAAATGATCAATTCATCACATAGCTATGAAATTAATTTTTGCTTTGTTCATTTTTGTAATTATTTTCCATTGTTGCTTACTTTCTTTCCACTCTTTTCATTCTGCCTTCCTTAGACACTTGGATGAGAAACATAAGTACTCAGAAACACACACACAAATACCAATTGCCAGTCTTCATGCTGCTTTATTTAAATAGACACTAATTCAATATTACTATTTAAAGTAAGAAAGTTTTGATCTATCTATCAGTGAAAATTAGAAGCATTGTGTATTTATTTTTTTTTAGCTGAGAATCATAGAGTCATAGAATAATTAGGGTTGGAAAGGACCTTAAGATCATCTAGTTCCAACCCCCCTGGGCAAGGACATCTCACCCTAGACCACGTCATCCAAGGCTCTGTCCAACCTGGTTTTGAACACTGCCGGGGATGAAGCATTTACCACTTCTTTGGGCAACCTGTTCCAGTGTCTCACCATGCTCAGAGTAAAGATAAGCATATGTGTATGAGTGCATGCACGTGTGAAGGTGCCTAACTGTCAGAATGAACTGAAAATTATCAGTATGCTGTGCCAGCACTGCCTAAGACTATGAAGTCACAATGAGTGTCCTTTGGGTTACAAAAAATCAATGTAGCTGGTAGAAGTGGTGATATGGTGCCATTTGTTCATTATATTGATACCACTGTTATCACCCCTGCCGTTCATGAAGAGCTATAGCTATTTATCACAGAATACTTGCATCTCTAAACATGAAAGCAAAAGACTTTATGTTTCTGGCAATCCCTGTCTATCTATTCAGGTGCAAAGCTGACTTGGGTGATTCCATGAGGCTCACAACCCAGGCAAGCAGTGTTGCCAGGAAGCAGGGGTCAGCCTGGTGCCACTACTGTGACCACACAGCATCCTTGGGACCACCCTGTGCTATCCTGTGGATCTTTTGTTCTCATCACCTGTGAATTGAGGGGGTAATGACAGTTTAAAAATAGTAGTGGAAGACAGGAGATAGAAAAGAAAGACTGCAGGGACTTTAGCATGTCAGCAACTGGGTGAAATAATAACCTTATCAAGGAATGTGGACAGTGAGAACGTTGACACAAAATCTCCTAACTACAAATACATACTTAATTATAAAAACATCACTGCATGATCATTTGCAATGCCTTCTGTTCTAAAACCTTCTAAAACCTGTAAATATTTCTTACAAAATGTAATTATCTGACATATTCTATGCTCTACACAGAGGCAAGTGCAGACCTTTCATTCAGGTGTTGTAGAGAACATAACCCAGTAGCTCTTACTAATTTATTTAGTTCAGCACAATCAGAGGACAAACATTATGACAGAAACTTGGAAAGAATTGGTGATCATGATCTGGCCTTAGGCAAAATGTATAGAACAAAAGAGGGCTGTCTGGCAGACAATATCAGCCCCCAGGCTGTTTCAGGGAAATGGTATAAACTACAGTAAATAATATCTTGAGAAAGAAAAAAGAAAAAAAAAAAAATCAGTGATAGCATACAAATAAGAGTGGAGAAAAACTTTACAGTTCCTGGTCGATGTTTGGTTAAATGGGGTTATATACCAAAAAAATGCAATTTTTTCTTCTTCTTCTTATTTTTTTTTTTTATGTTGCGTTTTCTAGTTAAAAGAAAGGAAATTCTCTCTCACCTGGACAGCCAGGCATCCTGCTCAAGTTAAAAACCAGCTACTAGCACTATGGCAAATCCCCCTAAATGTTACCTTTGTGATGATATAATATTTTGTTTTCTAGCCAATTTTTGGAAGTGAATTAGTTTGTAGTTTTGTAGAATTGCAAAGGCAGTTCTATTTTCTTCTAATATGCAGCTTTTTTATTTTCTGTACAGATAAAAATTTGGAGCACTGGTAGCAATAATGAGAGGGGTCTCTTGATGTAAAACAGGAGAAAACATTAAGGTGCTGTTTTTTAAGAACCCAAATCACAGAGAAGATTCTTCTTGTTTAAAGATTCATGCATGCAATTGGTCACTCAAAAATATGAACTATAAGCCCATGTGCAGCTGTGAGACAGCATCATGCATTATAAAACCACAGTTGAATCCAAAATACTAAAACCAAACAGCAAATAAATACCCTATTACATATTTAGACCAAAACTTTTGAAAGTAATGAGCCAAACCTGAAGGGACCTTCAGAGCGAACAAGGTTTCTCTAGATAACTTATGCCAAAGATTTCGCATTCTTTCACAGTCATTTGCACAACACTAGATATATTTGACTGGCCTGCCCTTTGTGGACCAGTTTGTTTCCTAATAGGTGTATTTTCGCAATTGACCTGAGCATAGATTACACCAGCGTGTTAACCCTGTTCTTAAACTGTTGACTGGTGAAAGACAATGCTTGTCCTTCTCGTGCAGGTAGAGTACTGCAACATTAAAAATAATTATAGCTATGAATACTGTGGGTGAAGATCATATTTAAATAATCTATATTTTATTAAAGAATTATAAAAATTGCAGAATGCTGGGATACATATTTTGCTATTGCTGAGGCAAGAATCTCTATAGAAATTGCTTTCTGGTTCCATACCTCTTTAAAAGAGGAAAACGAAAGATCTTACCACATCTATGACTGTACCTGGTTTTTTAGCCTTCTGCCCTGTTAAGCCTGAAAAAAAAATAAAAGGGAATAATGAATGAAGGAAAACACATTCATTTCTTAAATACTATTTACATCTTTCTTTTTGAAAGCAGTTGCTTATCTCCTTTTTATTTATTTAGAATATAAACCTTACTGAACACAGACATAATTCTTATCTTGTATTTGGTGGAAAAATCCAGAATAAAATATAAGAATTATAACTAACACATAAGAACTTATTTAGAAGGAAAACCAAACAAACAACACAATATTCTATTTCAACTTTCATACAAAATTTGCTGCTTTTACATGTTAAGGAAATTCATGCTTCTGGACAAAATTCACTGAGAAAAAACATTTCTTGTAAACAAAATACAGATGTCTGCATTAAAAAGAGGAGAACAGAGGTAGTCATTAAACAGTACATAACAGCTATGCACAAACAAGTAAGGCAAAAAGAACTTTACATTCAGCTGAATCTCAAAGATATTTGTGACTGCAAACTGCAGTTACCCAACATGATTCCCCACCAAGAATCAGGTCTATCATCCCACTGGTTTGAACAATTACACTGATAGGTGCTTTTATAGCAGTGCTTGCTTCTTGCTTCTCTGTCTTTTGTGTTGTTTTTTTTTTTTTACACTATGGTGTCTTATTTCCACTGAACAATAAGAATCACTCTTTGCATTAATGGCAATTAGCTACAGACGTGAAGGTCTTTTCCATTTCTCTGGTACTCTAAAGCAGTTGTGAGCTTTTGGAGAGGCCTGTTGCAAGATGAAATAAATTGCATATCTGTAGTAGAAATACCTAAATCTGTACTTGTGAAGGTAACTATGAGTTGTCCATAAAAACAAATTGCAGAGACCCAGGAATCATTCCTAGTGCTTCCCAGCCCAGATAGTAGTGAAGGCAGAGGCTGATTTATTTTTGTCAGCATAAAGTTTTCCTGAGTTGCAGTGTAGTCACACAGTCCCAAAGATAAATAGAATGTAGATGGTCAGAGATGAGGGTATTCAAGTTTTTAGAATATAGGTTCTTTCCTAGTGGGAAGTCAATGGATCAAGATTCCTTGGCAATAAAAAGCATCTCCAGTATTGCTCAGATGAGTTTCTGAAGGTTAAGTAGGACCATTTCTAAGGGAACGAACACAGCCAACACAAGAAACACTAAATATGATAATGGGAATTCCACCTTCTTCTCTCCAGCACTAATGAAGGCAATGAAAAAAATGTATGCACACTGGCAGAAATTAGTTCTGACCCAAGGTTTTTGAAACTTCTATAGTCATTAACAGAGTAGAGTGACAGTTGTCAAGTGGCTTGCTGAACTCCATGTAAGATTTTTCTTTTGTTTCTCCAGCTCATTCTGGGAGTTCTGGCTTCATAAAACTCTATAAACACTTAAAGCAAAGGCTAGACTAATGTGTTATGTTCAAACATAAAACTGCAGAGCTTTGTAAGGTTTACAGTGGAAACCACAATGACTCCCCAGCATATCCTCCTTGGCATCAGCAGGTGTCATGTTCTGTGAATTACCTAAATAACATTGCAAGGTCATAATTAAGAGCCAGCATGAATATGGAGAAAAGGAACAAAAGAGTTTCAGTAACCTATCAATCAAAGCCACTATTTCAACTTATACACAGAAAAGAAAAAAAAAAAGCCCACCCTACCTGAAGACTCTCAATAGCTATTGGGAAGTCAATGAGCTTAATATAGATCAACAAAGCACATGTTGTTATATCCTGTCACCTACTAACATAAACGTTCTTACTATACTGGCAATAATTATGATGATTTCATTTTACTTACTGTGGCAGATAAGGTTAGATATTCCATTCCTATCTTTACAGTCAATGATATGATAGAAATGATAGAAATGTAACTTTGAGTTTGTAGTAAAAGTATATGCCAATATCACAGACAATGGTTTAGAAATCAAACACTTTTTTTAATGTCATTGTTTTAAAAAATAATTTTATTTAGTATTTCTCTACTGAGAAGTCTGCAGTGCTGAAGAAACTGTCAGCTGGAAATACAGACTGCAAAGCAGAGATCTCAAAGAATGAAAAATATATTAAAAAATATATAAAAAAGGCAGGTTCATACCACTCTGTCATAGAAAACTGATGCCACATGCAAATAACCTGTTAGCCCACAAAAATGGCACCTGCAGGTTCCATTAGCCAGTAGCCTGGAAAGGAGGAGGAAGTTACCTGTGATATTTAGAAAATCATCTGTCAGAACTTGTGAAGTCTGTCAGTCTGCTGCCACATCATAACTAAGAAGTACTGGATAGGAAATTTCTGGATCTGAAAGGGGACTCTACATTGGTGGTACCAGCATGATGCCCTAAAAAGGATTAAGAAAAAGGAGGGTGATTACAGAAATAGTGATTTTCGTGTTTTTACCATGGGTAGCGGTCTATGTCAAGAGGTGCTGTATCACAAGGGTGCCTGACATTCATGTGTGATTATGTGATTATGAGTGATTACTATTCAGAGCTTGGGCTGGCTCAGAGCGCAAAAAGAAACACCAAAAAATACAGGCAAGTTACATAGCATATTAACAAAAAGCTGGCATTCAGTCTGGATTTTTCCTGGTCACTGTGAAAAGGCTGAGGGTGAAAGAGTGGCAAATATCAAATTATTCACTGCTCCTGTGTTTTACTCTGCTGTTGGCAAACAGCTTTCATGAATGGCTTTGCCAAATGCCTCACTGGTGGGTAAAATGGAAAGCCCATTTACTTCTTACAAGCCAACATTTACCTGAAGACATGCGTTCTGTCACTAAAAAGCATTATGTTGCAAGCCATTAGACATAGGAAGCAAAGAAAGATTATTTCATATTTCAAGAAATAGAATAAGATTACATGTTCCAGCATGATACAATAAATATTTCTCAGTGCAAATGAGGAAAAGACCAACAAAAGAGCAAATCCTAAACCACAGCAATGGTTATTTTATTTCTTCTGACAAAATTAGGTGTGATTGTCTTTTTAGTCTGAGTATTGTGAAGAAACTTCTCAGATCTACATGAAGATGAATGTTTACCGTCTAGGAGAAAGCCTGAATAAATTATAGTAATCCTGGGAAAAGAGTATATCTTTTGCATTTAATTAGGATAGAACCCTTTCAAAATTGTTATTTTTTTCTGCCTGCGTTCTGTCTTATCAGAAGCAGCACCAGTTACCTAGCTGACTGCATTAGTGTGAATCAATGTAAGTCATTTGACATTCAAGTCATTACTTCCAAGCCTGTGAAAACAACTTGATATTGAAGCTCATAATAAACATAATAATAAATATGTAGGGAGAGCTGCAAGGGGCCTTTCAATTAATCCTATATTGTAAGAGAGAATTAAGTATATCCTACACAATATGCCTTTCCAAATATTTCATAGAATCATAGAATCAATCAGGTTGTAAAAGACCTTTAAGATCATCAATTCCAACCATTCCCCAGCACTGACAAGGCCACCACTAGCCCGTGTCACTGACGGCCTTGTCTACACGGTGTTCTCGAAAATCCTGCTTGGTAGGAATTTGCTGACCTTCTGATACAGTTTGCTTAAGCACTTTCTAACTTCACGTTAGAAAGACTTTTTACTAATTTTATTAGTATTTCTTCTTAATCAGATTTTCTGCAAAATAAGTTAGTACAGCTCATCCTACCTGTAAAGAACACACAGATGGGAATAAACAATCAACAACTTGTTTTCAAAGACATTCTCATGTCACCTGTTCTGATTGTTTTTCCAGGTCACATGAAACTGTAACCCATCCTTGGTTTGCTCAGAAATCTTGTTTTTGTATCCATTATAATTTTTGCTTTCTAACTCCTAGCAGTTTTTAAGGTGTGGATTCCTACAGTGAACGTATGTACTCGCATCAGAGCATTAGCTGGTTCTGAGGACTTTTCATGTCTTACATGCAAAGTGCTTGCTAGTTTTGAATGACTGCACTATACCAATGACTCATCTTCCACCTGTGATCCAGGTCAAGCTCAGATGCATTTTTGTGATAGTTGTGTGTGCCCAGTTTCCCCCCTTTTCCCTTTTGTTTTCTTGCCTTTCAATTTTCTTTCTCATTGATTTCTGTGAAAGCAATATCAGGGAAGGTCTGAGGGAAGAGGAAGCTCACAGCATGCTCTAGCCAAGTCCTGTCCTGGCAGCTTAGAGGACCGGAATCCTTGACTTCAGGACCTTATTTCCCCAGTATGCTCTTCCAAAGGTAGCCTACAAGACTTCGTTTACAGAGTTTTTCAGTTCAACTGAAGTATTTGACTGCCTTTGAATATTATCTTTTCCAGAAGCTAGTTTGCCTGGTCTAAAAAATCCTAGATCACTCATTTTATGCCATTTTAATAATAGTTATAGTGTTTGCCCATTAAGAATCTGAGGTCTTGTGTTTCCTCCTAGGATACCTGATGACAGTTGCTAAAGAGGCAAAGATTGCCCTGCAGTATACTTCTTGTCATGCTGACAACTTGAAATATTAAGTATTTTTTTTCTTTTTTGACCTGTGTTTCTGTTGTTAATTTTAACTGTGCTAAGTGTATGGCTATGTTTAGCCTTTCTATATAAGGTTAGATAATCAAAAAAGAAAAAAGGCTAATTCATTGTTTTCCATGTCAAGAATTTATTGTTTGTCTTCCTTACAAAGAGACCTATACTGCTCTACCTTTTCTAATGTGTTTTTGTGCTCTTTTTAATTCTACATGTTTCTTTGTATATTTCATTATCTTCTTTATTTTTCCTTGATTTTCTCACAACAAGCTTGTGCTATGCTTTTCTATGTATCCTTAATACTCTGTCCTTGAGCCCCTCTTCTGTATGTTAAGATGCCAGTCATTATAAGATTTTTGGTACTCAGTAATAATATATAACAAGAGAGCAGTTTTCTCCTTCACATTTAGTATTGCCTCCCTTCAAAAACTGCTTGTCTGAACCATGTTATCCTTTGGAGCACCATCTCTAGGAGCTCTCACCGTTTTCTTGCATTTTTTGAAAATTTCCACTTGGGAGTTTCTCCTCATTTACAATCACAAACACTTGTGTTGGAGTTGCTTTCATCCAAATTGCTTTCCAACTCTATATTCTTAGTCACTTCCTCAGAATCAGATCTAAACCAGCAAAAACCTTATTTCTTTTTCCAGCTGCAGGATGAAAGGTCATGCCATACCCTTTACTGAAGGTTTTGGCTCATTCTATCGCAGGTGCTGACAGTCATGGGTATTTTTGCTCCCTCATCATATTGGATGTAACAGCTTTGCTAGAAAGAGATAGATGCAATAATTTAAAGATAGCATAGTACAGTGTCTTACTGACGACTAACATTTTAAATGTAAATGTTAATATGTGGTGAGATACCAAGCCCTGTACAGCAGACTGCTTAGCTAAAAGATGGATCAAAGCACGCAGTTCCAGATGTTGAACAAAACACATTTTGAAATCTGTAAGCTTCACAAGTATTACAGAAGGTATTTGAAATCATATGTGTAAAAAACTCTTTTGAGACATTATTAAAATATGATAGACAAATCCAACCAAAAGTGGGAAGGAGAGAAGTGCTGGAGGTCCAAGACTAGAAAAATCTAGAAAATTGTGGAAGTAAAATTACTAACTATCTTTGAAAGAACAACAACAAAAAAAAAAAAAAAAAACAGCAAGGAAAGCAGTGGTAGTGTGGGGAATCACTCTGAAATCTTTGCATTTCCAATCTATGGAGGGAAATTTTTTAAAAAGATTTTACACATTCAAGGCCAGGATGGATGTGGTTCTGGGCAACCTGATCTAGTTGAAGATGTCCCTGCTCATTGCAGGGGGGTGGACTAGATGAGCTTTGAAGGTCCCTTCCAACCCGAACTATTCTATGATTCTATTCTGAAATAAAAAGAATATATTTACAAAGCTTTAGATTTAAATAATTTTGTTAAAATAAGCTTTTTTCCTGTTAATTTTCTGCTAAGTCTACAATACCACACTTTCTGTAAAGCCTGATCCAAAGACCACTGAGATTGATAGACTTTTTTACTGACTCCAATGTTCCTGTAGTAGATCCAGGAATACATTATAGGTCAGCTTTTAAACTACTTTGCAAAAACACTTGTATTGTACTAAGTCCTGGAGAATTGTTGAATTCAGTATGCTAACAGTCAGAGACATAAGAAGCAAAGTGGTAAGAGCCGTGTTTAGAAAAGCAGAGGAATAATATATATTTTTTGCACTCATCAACAAATGTGAATTACATATCAACTTATATTGATATTTTTAAATTATATAAAAATTCAGTTAAAAATAGTGTGAAAATGTGACCTTAATGGTTGTCGTAAGTCAAGAAAATAATAATTCTTCAGCATGATTCTAAAAATAACTTTAAGCTGAAAGAGTGCAGATTTAGTTTAGATATTAGGAACAATTTATTCATTGGGAGGGTGGTGAGGCACTGGCACAGGTTGACCAGAGAAGCTGTGGCTGTCACATCTCTGGAAGTGTTCAAGGCCAGGTTGGATGGGGCCTTGGGCAACCTGGTCTAGTGGAAGGTGTCCTGCCCATCACAGGGGGTTTGCAAAATAGGTGAGCTTTAAGATCTGTTTCAACCCAAACCAGTCTATGATTCCATGATACAAAGATGGATTTCTTTTTGTTTGTTTGGGGGGTTTTGTGGGTGTTTTGTTTTTTTTTTGGGGTTGTTTTTTATTTGGGGCTTTTTGGTGAAAATAAAAAGCATTGATGTTGAAAGTCTCTTTCAGGCCTTTTGACATAAATTTTGGGATTATGTTTTTAATTCCTATTACATGAAAACTATGACCATGCACAACTGCAAGGTCCTCTCCATCTCAGAATAGTGGAGAAGCTAAAGAAGGTATTTTATGTCCTTTAGGATTTGTAGGCATACAGCTAAGGATATAGAATGTGCTGGAAATAAGTTGCCATTGGAGGGGGATTCAGATAAATGTGAAAAGCAAGAGTTTATGCTTGCTCTACCACTGTAAATGTACTCCATAGAGTTCAACAGCTTTCAAAGCAATTCTGCCATGTTTTCTCCTTCAGTGTTACATCTATACTTCTAAGTGAAAAGCAAAACAAAACAACCAAGACCTACTTTTTCCTAATGGAAATTCAGTTTTGATAGAATGTATTTTTCTTCAAAACAATCCTGAACATATGAAAAGTTTTAATTAAAAAATTGAAGAGCTGCATGTATGAATCTCATGTAATTCACTGAAAACATACATTCCCATTTAGAAATGCTTCTGCCCTAGGAGCTGTGTCATATAGGGTGATTTCCTACTATCACTGCTTTGTCCTTCTGGTCACATTCCACAGTCATACTCATCCTTCAATGATTCACTAAAGATAGAAGTCCCAGGAGCAGGAGGCGATAGTGCATTACACAAAAATGTATTCTAACCAGAGAATCTCTCACATGGGGAATTGTAATAACAGAAAGCATGCAAACTACTTTTGCTATGAGGCTGGGGCAAAAGCTGTCACAGTTTTTCTGTATAAAAATATCTGTTTTCAAATTTTCAAATATTTTCATCACTTGATTTTCCAATAAAATATAAACAGTTGTTATGAGGGGGAATAAAAAGCTGTCATGCATGTCTACTAAAAGAAAACCTCTACATTTGAATGTTTCATCCATACAGGAATGAATGAAGCAGCTGTTCTAAGCCAGGTCTAATGATATTTTTGAGAAAGCATATGAACATTTTTTAGGTAGTATGTCATTGTCATCCAAGTTGAAATCTAGGCATTACAAAGTTGAATGTGGAAGCACACATTCCTGTAGGAAGCTGAGAGCTGTTTTTTTCTATTTTCATTAGCTCTTCATATTGATAGCAGAGAAATGTAGAAGTCAGGAGAAGTGTACAGCAGAAGTACAGCAGTTCTCATAAACCAAAATTACAGGAAAAGAGCCAGTATGAAGAGCTTCTAAATGACCCTATGAAGCCAGCATGTTTGCCTATTTATAACACCATTGTGAAATATGACCCAAATTTTGAGTCTGCATAAAATAGGATGAATACATGGTAAAACTCCGTTACAGTAAGTGGGGGTCTGTCTGAGGAGCTGTTTTTGAGCCTGATTTTACAAATTTGGTAATAAACAGGTCATAGCAAAGTTATTGGTGGGAAAGGATACAAAGGAGCCAAGATACAAAGGCTTTCTTGGACTTACAATGTGAAATAGGAGTGTCATGGTCCAGCTTTCTCTGATGGGGAATTCTTTGAGTTTCTACAACATTAAGTATCACTTCACCTCTTCAGTTGTAGACAGATTATCTGTTTTATTTGTTGACTTCTACAAAAGAGGATAATAATGATGAGGAACAGCTCACAGAAGAACAGCTGTATATTTAAAATTGATAGAACAGGGTCAGTAGCTGCATGTCTGTGAACTTTAAGCAGCAAGCAGGCAGAAAAAAAGCAGATATGACTGTATGTGCTTTGCTTTTCTATATGTCTGCAAACTATGTTATTTGCATGTTATCAAGCCTATTGTTAGAATAACAGGAAAACAAATAACATAATTTATTTCCAACATTGCTCAAACAGATGCCATCCAGAAACTTCATTATCCAAGACAACTCTAGGGGTTTCTGAAATTGCTAACAGGAATCTATGAAGCATAAAATAAGATTCAAAGCTGTACAGATAATTTCCATCTAGTCTGATACTACTACCCTGGCACTGTCAGAGTGGGTTTACATTTTGTTCCTTTTTGTGTGGGCTTGATGATCAAGTAGTGAGGTGGATCGAGAACTGGTTGAAAGGAAGAAGGCAGAGAGTTGTGGTCAATGGCGCAGAATCTAGCTGGAGGTCTGTGACTAGTGGAGTTCCTCAGGGGTCGGTGCTGGGACCGGTGCTGTTTAATATTTTCATCAATGACCTGGATGAGGGAACTGAATGCACCCTCAGCAAGTTCGCTGATGACACAAAACTGGGAGGAGTGGCTGACACACCAGAGGACTGTGCTGCCATTCAGCGAGACCTGGACAGGCTGGAGAGTTGGGCGGGGAGAAACTTGATGAAATTTAACAAGGGCAAGTGTAGAGTCTTGCATCTGGGGAAGAACAACCCCATGTACCAGTACAGGTTGGGGGGTGACCTGCTGGAAAGTAGCGAAGGGGAAAGGGACCTGGGTGTCCTGGTGGATAGGGGGATGACCATGAGCCAGCAATGTGCTCTTGTGGCCAAGAAGGCAAATGGCATCTTAGGGTGCATTAGAAAGGGAGTGGTTAGTAGGTCAAGAGAGGTTCTCCTCCCCCTCTACTCAGCCTTGGTGAGGCCGCATCTGGAATATTGCGTCCAGTTCTGGGCCCCTCTGTTCAAGAAGGACAGGGAATTGCTTGAAGGAGTCCAGCGCAGAGCCACAAAGATGATTAAGGGAGTGGAACATCTCCCTTATGAGGAGAGGCTGAGGGAGCTGGGTCTCTTTAGCTTGCAAAAGAGGAGACTGAGGGGTGACCTCATCAATGTTTACAAATATGTGAAGGGTAGGTGTCAGGATGATGGAGCTAGGCTTTTTTCAGTGATATCCAGTGATAGGACAAGGGGCAATGGGTGTAAACTGGAACATAGGAAGTTCCACGTTAACATCAGGAAGAACTTCTTTACTGTAAGAGTGACAGAGCACTGGAACAGGTTGCCCAGGGGGGTTGTGGAGTCTCCTACACTGGAGATATTCAAGGCCCGCCTGGACAAGTTCCTGTGTGATGTACTGTAGGTTACCCTGCTCTTGCAGGGGGGTTGGACTAGATGATCTTTTTAGGTCCCTTCCAACCCTTGGGATTCTGTGATTCTGTTTCCTGGTTAGATTGTGTATTTGAGATTTTAAATTTGTGTGCTTCTTAGCTGTAGCAGTAGCATTACTGGTATGGTGACTCCTAGAGGTCAAACCTAGCTTCTCTGCTAACACCTAAGGAAGAGATGATCTTTGCCTTGAAGGCTCAGAGATTTTATTCCCAGAGTAAAACATATAATTATATTTCATTTTGTTGTAACAATGTCTACCTAAATACAACTAGCATGCAAAACCAGCAACACTGGTATTCTTTACTGATCTCAGCTTACACTAGTATCCTGTGCGTGTATCCAGGATCCTTGCCATGCTTCTAGATGTCTCACTGAAGCCTGTGCCATTGCTTGTATTAAAGTAATCTATAATACACATTTCTAGGCACAGGTGGATAAATCACATAGAAATTGAGAATACAAGAATAAATATGAGCTCATCAGCAAGATGAAAATGGCCATAGAAAAACTGTTCACTAGATTTTCTCATTTTGGTAGATATCTTAGCAGAATAGTATTTCAGAGAGGGACCTAGAAAGGGTAATAAAGAAATGCGGTTGTGTGCAGCTGGATTTGTTATTCAGACAAAGTCTTTTTTCGAACTGTGACTCTGTAGGAGCCCTGTATACAACAATATATTAAAAAAAAAAAGCCAAAACAAACAAACAAAAAAACCCCCAACCCCACCACAAAAGAAACCCAAACAAAAAACAAAGCCCCCCAAAACCAACAAACAGACAAAAAAAAACAAACCAACCAACAAAAAAACATGAAAAAAATCTTGAATAATTGAGTGGGGAAATCCTTGTATTTTTAACAGCAAAGTTTCAAATTATATCTAAATCAAAATGCGTTTTTCTACCTATTAGACCTCACAGCAGCCTTCCAGTATCTGAAGGGGGCTATAGGGATGCTGGGGAGGGACTATTCATTAGGGACTGTAGTGACAGGATAAGGGGTAACGGGTTAAAACTTCAACAGGGTAAGGAAGAAGCTCTTTACTGTGAGGGTGGTGAGGCACTGGAATGGGTTGCCCAAGGAAGCTGTGAATGCTCCATCCCTGGAGGTCTTCAAGGCCAGGTTGGAAGAAGCCTTGTGTGGGATGGTTTAGTGCGAGGTGTCCCTGCCCATGGCAGGGGGGTTGGAACTAGATGATCTTGAGGTCCTTTCCAACCCTAACTGTTCTATGATTCTATGATTAATGACATAAGTCCTCTCAGTGTGACATTTGCTCTTGCACTGAGAACAAGAAGAAAACATGCACAATGCTTTAAAATGTTATTCTTAACATACAATAGAACTAAATGTATATTTCATTTCCAGAAGAGAAATGTCATGATTCACTGGCCCTCATATTTTCTGAGAAGTACAAATATAACTCTGATCTCATCAGCTATGTCTCTGAATAAAACATTGCTACAGTCTCTGATTTTTTCCTTCTCTATATTCAGTTTCTACTGAAACAGATTTATGCAGTTTGCTTCTACATTTTAACAAGTCTGCATATAAAGAAATTTCATCTCAAAATGCTTACAAATTTAGACTGTCCCTTAGCAATAAACCATTGAAAGATTATTCTTTCCCCATCTTGATACTTTTTTCTACTAGTACTATCGGCTAAGTGTATTTTGCCCTAGAAACTGTTCAGCAGCCTACTGGAGATTTACCATGTCTCCCATATGCACTGAGAAATAAATTTGGAGCATGAATTTGGGCCTATCTTTTATTTGTAGCAGGTGTTGGCTCAGTAGCACTTTTAAATTTAGTACCTCCTGACTATGAGAACAAAATGTTTCAAATTGGCCTGGTTCTGACTCTAAACACACTGTTTACATCTGAGATGGGAGCTAAAACCAAGGGATTTTAAGAATTTAAAATAAAATGAATGGTTTTAAAAAGTTTCAAGATGATATCTTCTAAGATAGTATTCATGTCAGTGGCACAGTGATGGGCAAATTATTGAGCACAGACAGTCATACTTCTTATCCCATTAAAACTTTTAAGATTTCAAAACCATTCCCATTTCTCATCCAGTTGAAAAAAAAAAGGGCATAGGCAGGGACATCACATGCTACACCACGTCACCCAGGACTCCATCCAGCCTGGCCTTGAACACTGCCAGGCATGGAGCATTTACTGCTTCCCTGGGTAATCTGTTCCAGTGCCTCACCACCCTCACAGTAAAGAACTTCTTCCTTGTATCCAACCTGAACTTCCCCTGTTTAAACCCATTACCCCTTGTCCTATCACTATAGTCCCTAATAAATAGTCCCTCTCCAGCATCCTTATAGGCCCCCTTCAGATACTGGAAGGCTGCTATGAGGTCTCCACGCAGCCTTCTCTTCTCCAGGCTGAACAGCCCCAACTTTCTCAGCCTGTCTTCATATGGGAGGTGCTCAAGGCCCTTGTGGCCCTCCTCTGGACTTGTTCCAGTTGGTCTAAAGGACTTGTTTTCCCTTCTCTTCTGTCTACCCCTCCCCTGCAGTTTTAAACTTTTCCAGTGGAAGCACGTTTCCCCATAAACATGGTGAGGTCATTGCTTTATCACCAGAAATCCTAGATGGTAAGATGCCTTTTTACCAGCATCTGCTTTGGGGAAGGAAGGTTTAGAGTCGTTCTTACCCAGCACACATATATTGCTATCTACCTGTTTCAATGAGAAGCCACTGAGAGAATTTCCTCTCAGATGAGGGGGGTGGGAGCTGTGAGTATGGTAGGAAAATGATGTGCCATTTCAGCCTCTTCTTGGAAAACCTCCAAAGTTAGTTAACTTAATAAAAGAAATCTGCTGAAGAGGCACTTGGAGAATGAAATGGGTGTAATACCAGGTATGAGCACCATGAATAGTTTCCAGGAATGAGTTGAATTTGGGCCTTTCTCTTTCTTCCTCTGCATACCCCCACTTCTCCTTATTTTTACTATCATTTTGTAAAGAAGGACAGTC
Organism: Lathamus discolor; assembly: GCF_037157495.1. NCBI lineage: Eukaryota > Metazoa > Chordata > Aves > Psittaciformes > Psittacidae > Lathamus > Lathamus discolor. Next base: position 102,206,548 of record NC_088887.1, on the reverse strand, counting down.
ATTCTTCCACAAAACAGGAGAAACATTTCAGTTAGATCTCAGAAGGACAAAAGCTCAATAGCTGGGCTGTAGGTTGAAAAGGTGCCTGTAAAAGATAAGCTGTGATGTGGGCTAAACACTTTTAGATTTTTCTTGGTTTGGAATTCTTTTTCAGTGATTTAAAGGAGTTTATAGCCTTGTTTAGATCCACTCTGAAAACCACACAGTGTATAACTGTACTACACTGCAATATAATACTATGATACTGTTTTATACTATATAGTATATAGCATGATAGTTCTGAATTAAGTGTATTCAGTAGTCAATTTAAAATTTCACACTCATATGCTTTCCTATGAACTGTGGGAAGCTATGTGATCTAGATTCAATTTGTCTTGAAAGCTGGTTTTATGCTGGAACATTAAGCGCTCCCACTTACAATAGCTCCTGCTAGTCATACAGATTGCATTCAGACTTACTGACTAATGCATGTTGTAACATATCCTGGAATCATGGTCTCTAACGACTGTAGGAAAATATGAATGGCTCCTCTTTGAATGGTGAGATGTTATCAAAGTATGCACATCAACATGGAAACTAGAAAAGGCTCTCACTTATGTAATACAGCCATGATCTTAAAGCACAGTATTTGCAACCTCCTGCATACCGTGAAACATAGCTTCTAACTGGATTTATCTGCATTCAATTTACTTTTTCTATAGCTATAATGTTCTTATTTTAAATGTTCATACATGGCATCAAAATGATGACTAAAATACAATATACAGTAAAAAATGTCAAACCCAAATATACGGATAGAAAAATGTATTGCTTTCATGTTAAGCAGTAATACAGACACATACACAATTGGATAACAATACTCTATGGAATGAAGACTAATATTTCAGCCTTCACAGGCTGAAAGGTTTACTCTTGTCAGAGTCCCTTGTAATAAATGGATTAGCACGAGTAAGACTAGCAGAATGGAGTCTATGATCAAATTAAACACTAGACCTACGATCAAATGAAACACTAGACTTAATAATGTTTGAAAAACCTTTTGAAAAAATGTGCTTTCTTCTTTACAAACATTTGAAGGAAGTCAGTAGTTTAGCACTATAATTACAGCATGTAACTGGTTTGTTTCCAAATGTAATTGTTAAACACGCAAACTGATTTTCATACACCTGTAACTTCATACAGTTTGATTTTAGAGGTTGACTTGTTTTTGTACCACAGCTAAATTGAAGTCTAATTAAAACATAAGGACTGCTTATATTCTATGTTACAGCAACTTCAGAAATACTTTTAGTCTAAAGTGAGTTTTGCTGATAACTTTTTAGAGCTGTTTTTAATGGTAAACTCTTAGTACTAAAATAAAGATGATCCATACTTCTGATGGGAATAAAAATATGGCTTCCTTTGAATTGTGCAAATAAATCAATTTCCCCAAATTCAAAAGATTTTCAAGCATGCAAATAATTCAAATTATTCGTGTTATATCAGATTTATTTTTTCACATCATGGCAGAACAAGGATGCAAAAACCCCTGATTTATCATTGTGGATACGTTTAACATCAGAAGATTTAATATCAGATTGTTTGAGCTTCAATTATACATGAAGGATTAAAAGAATGATTCAGAATACTGTTTATTCTTAAACAGCATAAAATAAAAGATGGTAATTTAGACATTTAGCAGATTGTTTTCATGTCTGAAAAAGAGGAATATGGCAACAATTATTTCTTAGAAAATTATAATTTATATCAGATCTAGTTAGAAATTAACATTTTCAATGCACTGTAGCACTGAATATTTAAAATTATAGGTAAAAGTCTGTTGAATAGTACTATTCAAGCTTAGCTCAGTCAGTGTATTGATTGGTTATTGACTTGCATAAATGTAGTTTTAATGCATATATCAACAGCCTTTAGTATTTGTATCCACCAAAACAAGACTTCCAGAGAAACATTTTTTAATTAGAACAAGTGATGCAGCTGGAAAAGCAAACAAGATTTTTTGGCACGACCCCCTTCTTTGGGTTTGAAATAAGAAAAAAATTAATCCTTAAATCAAGTAAATATTGTCTCTTGTTTAGAACAGATGCACTGCAGTCAGAAGGGCTTCATGTTTATCACAACTATCTATAATGCATTTTCAGAAGTAGTATTTGAAGACAGGCATGTTTTTCTGTGGGCTTTATTCACATAGTGTAATGTTCCTAATATTGTATGGCTTCCTACCATAGGTTTTCAAAAGCAAAAGCACTTCTGCATTCAATATGATACAGCTCTGATTCACCTCTCAGGCTCCCTTTACTGTAAACCATATAATGTTATTCCTGAAAAAAGCAAAAGGGAAAATCAGAGTTTATTAACTTTTGTTAGAAAAAAATAAAAATCTTTGCTGATGGCTCCACAGCAGCTCAAATGCATTTAATCTCTGATTTTAATCTCCTTTGTGCCCATCCAAGCAACTGAGAGAACAGATTTGGATGAAAGGTAATTCACTAAATTTAGGGAAAAAAAATCCTTCCCAGGCAAAAAGAAAAAACTTTCTCACATTATGTTGAATTTAGTCTGCACACAGAACGGTCTAGTGAAAAGCAAAGGTGTTCATCTTGGGTATCAGGTATAGGTATAGGAAGAAGATCACTCTCTCCCATAGAGCAATATGTTGAGTTAGAGCCATAATGAGCCTTGAAATAACCGTGTATGTTAATGGACATTCATCAGCTTAGCCAAACCATCAGACTGTGAGCAAAACATTGCGGGAACAGTGGTAGATGTGCCAAAGTATATTAGGTCTTTAAGCAAAATAGAACGAACGCAAAAATATTTCTTTCTTTATTTTATTTAAAAAGGCTTAAAATTGAGGTTTGTTTTGAGAAATGTCAGTTGTAATATTCTCCTCAATGCTAGTAAAAGTGATGGTTTCAGCAGCAATCATCCAGGGGAAATCCCCTCACATTTGTTTTGTCTGGAGACCTGTCCTCCAACTCAGAGGACAGAATACGGGAAACAGAACAAAAAATTACCTTTGCTTACATGTCTTCACATAACTTGTCTTCTGAAAAACAGGTTAACAAAATGCCTAAACTTCCCCCTTATTTATTGAAGGGGGTAAGGTCTACTTCAAAATCAAAGACTTTTAGTTTATAGCTTTCTATGAGAATAGAAAAGTTGCATTTATTCATAGGAGCTCATAAAATTTATGAATACTGATTGGACATCCAGCGTTAAAATCATATCTTCTGGGGCTGTATTTTTTTTTTCTCATTCAAAATCTGTCAGTCCTTTGTATCTCTAGGATTTAGTTTTAACCAGAAGCCAAATAGGCAAAAAGCAAAGGGGTAACAAAATAAAGCTTATAAATTATATCTTGAAACAGGGAACATAGTGAAGATCTCTTCCACAGTATGAATCATTAGTATCAAAATGGCAACTAAAAAAACAGTCATGCAGCAAGCTAGACTTCCTAAAAACATAAATGCTCAGAAAGCTCGATAGGAATTCCTAGAAAGCACCATAATGAATATGCATTGAGTTGACTGTACTGTGCAAGTTATGGCTACTTAATTTATCCAAATGAAAAAAAAAAAAAAAAAAAGGAGTTGATGTATTTACAGCAGGGATGCCACAGTGAAATATATTGGTGTCAAACCTGGAACTTCATCAGGTCTATATATAAAAATCTTGAATAATCTCTTTACCAGCATCATCTAGTTTTACACCACTGAAGTAATAGTCAGTCTACTAAAACACAAACTGAAATTAGTAAATGGATCAAGCTGAGAGTATGCCTAGTGGATCTAATTTTCATGTTTCATTTACATGTCTGATTGTTTTTGACTGTTTTACTAATTTCCACTATCAGAAAATACAACTATATAACCATTTGCAATTGGACCAGTTGTCCTTGACTTTGGTGGTGTATTTTATCTCATAGACCTATATTATGAATGCTCTACTCTACATTTGGCATCCACCAGTGTACTGTGTCCCTTGCAGTCCCATATTAACAGTCCATAGCCTTTCTGTTTCTCCTCCTTAAATTGTGACTAAAGAAAGAAAAATCATTGGGTTTTGTCTTCACTTACTATTGTCTTCTGATTAAGGGATGTATGATGGCTTTTTCATTGAGTAACAGTCTATGCAGTTTTTATCCTGATGAGAGAATGCCAGTTTTTCTTTGACACTAATAAATTGCTATTGACTTTGATAGATGATGACTCTTAGCAATAATGCATTATAACTTGTAAAACCTACTCTTTTGATATATTTAGCCATTTTATTTGAGTTTACACTTACTTGAGAAACACAAGCATTTTAAACTATTGATTGCTATGAGCTTTAAACCCCAGACATTTTAAGAGTAGCATAACTCAAAACATGGGGTCTGATACTCTTAGCAATTATAGGAAAATAAGTAATACTCCACCCAGATAGGAATAAAAATCCATGGATAAGCTGAATCCAATGCTTGAGTCCTGTAGATCTCTGCTAGCTACAAGAGGTTCTTAGATTTAATGTCATCTGAGACTGTTTCAGCAGAAGGCAAAGCAGCAGACAGCTTCATACACAGCTCCACATAACCATATATTTTGCTTATTTTTTCTGGATGTATCATTTTGCAGCAGGTAACATTTAGGGGCAAGGTCAAAGGACTTTTTGGAGGGATTCATATAGTGGTTTGCCTTTGTATCAATATTACAACCAGTGAATGCTATTCTGACAGCACCCATGTCTTCTTCCTGTAATGATGTTTACTGGTATAACCAGTAATTTCTTACTTCTTTACTGGGATATGAAGCCAGTGTTATACTCCAAAATGTTTGTTTTGGAAAAAGAGGAAACACACGTTATATACAAAGTCATAGAATCATAGAATTGTTTGGATTGCAAGGGACGTTAAAGATCATTTAGTTCCAATCCCCTTAGCATGGGCAAGGACACTTCCCACTAGACCAGGTTGCTCCAAGCCCCACCCAACCTATTCTTGAGCACTGCCAGAGATGGGGCAGCCACAACTTCTCTGGGTAGCCTGTGCAAGTGCCTCATCATGATGCAAAGGGTTCAGGGGGTTAGGGTTAAGCCACTTGCCTGACAATGTTACTGCTCGTTCATGCTTATCGTACTTGTCCTGTATGCTAGAACAAGATGTAAGGACATGGCTATTGTTAAGAGGTAGGGACTGTGACTTGGTTCCCGTCCTTTGGATGCCTAGGCAGGCTGAAATTGGCTCTGTGCTTTGGACAATGACCAAGCCTCCAGCGAGCGTGCGTAACAACTAGAGGTGAAAAGTTCAGGCTCAAGGAAGACTCGTTTTCTTCATCTTGAGACCCTCGCCCATGCCCAGTAGGAGGCACTGCGCAAGCGCAAAGGACTTTTTAACTCATTATAATACGAAGCGAGGATAGGACATGAATATGTATAGGCGTGTTGTGCAACCTCATGCGTATGTATAATTTTAGAGGATAAATGTAAAGGGGAAACAAAGCTGAGTTGTGCATGCCTTTGGACGAGCTATCCCTCATGCGCCTCAGAGCTGAATAAAGCATACCTACTTTACAACTTTCATGAGTTGTGGAGTCTATCTGCATATCAGTCATGCTCAGGAGTTTATTGTCAAAATAATTAAAAACAGTTTAATTCAAGAATCATTGCTAATCCAGAAGTAATTGTTGCAGAAAGAGAAATAACAAATCTATGCAGAAAAAGTTCCAGTAATTATAATATTTCAGTTAAACTTGTTATACATCCACCTATTATTTTCTACCCCTTTTCCTGATTTTCTGCTCACTCTTCCTGTTCTCATCAGGGTTATAAACTTGCTGGTTTCATCCTTCTGTTGGGGGGACTTGTGTTACAGGATGCTGTTTGCATCTGGAGTCTTTTGCTGGAAGAATTAAGATGCTCATGTTGATGGTTTCTTCTTCCTCTAGGATCCATGCAGCACCATTTTTTTATGTTTGCTAACACGCTTTTACACCATGGTCTTTCTGGCCTGATCTGCAGCTTTCTGTCTTCCCTGGATTTATTATGGTTGTTGCCTGTCTCACTTGTTAAGATACTACTTTTTGGGTTTGTTACTCCTAAAGCCTGTTTTCTCAAAATCTAGCCCTATATTCCTTTTATTGACCACTGGCGATTTGTTTATAGCTGTAAGGTCTCCAGTAGCAGCCTTTGCCCTGTTTCCTGACATCCCATTCCTGAACTCTCCCATTCTGTGTCTTCACTTCTCAAGGCCTCTGCTGTTGTATCAGGCCTGTAATTCTCTGCATTGCAGAATACCAGCCCTGATTGATTGGCGGAAGAACTGGGAAAACCCCAAACATTGGTCACTACTGATACACTGTTGAGTTGCAGCTTCACAGTCTAATACTCACCTTGGAATAACCCTGAGAAGTTTCTAGCTTGTGGTGGCAAGAAGCAGAACCAGCAGGTCCCCATGACTTCCATGTCTTCAGGCGTTTCCTCTCTTAAAGGGATGTAGAAGAGTGGAACTCTGTCACCAGAAATCAGAATTAGGGGCAGCAAAATCCACACCCTCTTTGCCAGAATGTACTACCATGGGCCAGCAATGCCCGCATTGCAGAGTGCGGAGCTAAGTACTGGGGTAGATTTGAATGGGAGACAGATAACTGCAAAAAAGCTGAGCACAGAAAAGGCCAAATGCCTTGGATTGGGGTTTTGCAGTTTGTACACCCTGCATTTCAGCAAAAATACTCTATGGAGAGTAAAAACCAGGCAAAGATCCTAAAGACTCTTGGTTTTGCATGCTTCTATTCCTTGGAGAGGGCAGGAGAGATGAAAGAAGATGTTGTGGAGTGCTGAGATAGTAAAAATCTGAAAACCTTTTTTTTCTGGAAAAAATCACAGTACCAGTTTATGTGTGCAGAGGACACAATACATTGTAAACTACTGACAAGGTCATAAACCTGATTCTTTTCATGAAGCACTTGTATTTCTAAGAGTAAAAATCAGAGCACAGCAAGCACACAAATATGCAGTGTACCTCAGCAAAGAAACTTTTTGTTAGGATATGTTAAAGATGGTTAAGTAACAGTGGCATTGCTAGGAAAAGCACCAGTTTCATGCTGAGGAGTTTTAGGAGATAAATTTTAACTGAGAACTTGAAAACACCTCTTTTCTTTATTTCAGCTCATTCTGTAGAAAGCAAAGCAGCTTTGAGAAGGGTGAAAACCTTTCATTTGCACCACCAGGTATAGCAGGAAAAATAGAGAGTAGATGTAGCTGAATCTTCTGGAAAGACTTGCTGGAAATTTCTGTTTATTGTTTGTTCTTCATTTTTGCTCTTATGTTCTCTGACTTTTATCCATCCTTGTTTACAAAGAGTCTTTTCTGTCAGCACTTTCAAGAAAGCAACATTCACCTTGAATCATTGGATAGTGGGACCTGAGCATTATGAAAGATTCAGACTAGGATAGGGTTTTAAAAAATTTAATTTGAAGTGAGAAAGCTGAAGTGAGAAAAAAAAAAGTGCTTATCAGCTAAAGTGGGAACTTTTATTTTTTCCATCAGAATTTTGTTTCATAAGACATGCTGACTTCCTTGGTCTTTTTCCAGTGTAGAAGGAAAAAAATGTAAATCTAGCTGAATAATTTTTCACTAAGCCAGAAACCCAGTTGTCTCCCATTTCTCCTTTTAAGCTCAATTTTTATTGGTCTAAACCCCACCAAATCATTAGCTTGGGAGAGGTAGCATTTTTGTTTAAGTCTGTTTATTTTTCAACACACCAATAAATATGGTAGCTATTTTGCTCCTGACACTCTCACTCCTTCTTGTTTCATTATTTGTATTGTCTTAAATTTATGAGGGTTTTTAAGTTAATTCAATTTCTAAAAGAATCCAATAAAAACAATTAGAAGGAGGTCTGTATTGCAGCCCAAATTTTTGAGACCACAGGAATGTAATTTTAAAAAATATTTCTATTTGACATTGTATTATAAATATTTCTATGATTCCCACACCTTCTCAACTCTGTTGCTTTTAAAGTTTGTGTTCTTCAAGCTTAATTTAAAACTGTTATCTTAAAAGTAACAACCCAGGCTGTTTCTAGAGACTGCAGGAGAGCTTTGCACATCATGTGTACTATTTTCAAAAATTCAAATTCCTCTTTCTTTCTCTCTCTATTTAGGTTGTACAGTAATCTTTTACAATACAGTAAGGAAGTTCTAAGCACAGTATATTTTTCATCGTAATCTATATGAATGTTGACTACTGAAACAGCATAAAATTTGGCCAAGAGAGCTTTAAATTTTTCTATCAATAAATTACAAATTTGAATGGAATTCAAATTATAAATATGTTAGTTTTTCTAATTGTTTTCACAAAAATATTTTTTTTATTTTTATAGTCAGAGAGTTTCATATTCTCATTTCAAAATGGCACATTGCCTTAGAAATTTGCTGATATGCAATGGAAAATATGCTAAAACACACATGGACATTTAAGTTTTGTTTCTTACTGGAAAAAACAGTCTGTGTATTTATGGTCACACTCGTGGCCAGCAAGTCAAAACATCACTCGTTTGAAGATATCTCTCAGTGTGTGTCTGTGCATTACAATCTGCTGGCAGGTAGAGGAGATGAGGATTGCCTCCTTGGGCAGTTTATAGGCGCTTGAAAGTCTCTACAGCAGTCCCTCTATGAGTAAAAGTCTTGAAAGCTTGCCTCTAAATTTGATTATCACCATGTGTATGTTACACTGTCCAGACGGTTACTCTTTATGGGCATGCCAAATGTTGGAAAAATGAGGTATGCTTTCTGGGATAATGAGCTGCCAAATTATACTAGCATAGCATCTGCATCACCCACCATCACAGAATAGCTATCAAATGGAAGGGGGACGTCCAGGCCACAGAGAGAAACTGCTGTTAAGACCAAGCATCAACCCTGTGACTGGAGCACAGGATCTGTCCAGGTGGTGGATTGACTGCCTGTTGCAACCACCAACACAGGCAGCTGGCTGGGGTGGTTGTCAGAAAACCCAAGAAACATGAACGAGTGTGGTCTATGGGCAGGCTTGGTGTTGTTAGCTGAGAAACTAAGAACAATACTCAGCAGAAAACCAAGGAAGATTTATCAAAAGCTGCATGTTCACAGAAACATTTTGCATTTGTCAAATCAGCATTTTCTGGAGGAAAACCAGCACATCATAAAAGTTTATACTCCTTTGCAATGATAAATATCTTTGCGACAGTCCTTGTCATGGCATATAAGAAACATAAGCTTTCTTTAAAATATTTGTTTCCATTTGCATTTACTTTTAGATTTGTTAGCAGAGTTGCTGTCATCCAGGGCAACAGGAGTAACAGAGTTCAAACTTTAAAATCCTCCTAGACTCAACTTTGAACAGTCAGAACTTATAAACTCCTCATTAAATGATCTTTTAATTCTAAATTAATATTTCTTAAAGGACAAAAAAAATCAAGCTCCAGAAAATGGCCGTTTGTTTGCAGCAAGAATTAAAAATAAATGAAATCCAGAGGAAGTAACAATTCACAGATGCAAACATCAGAATTGCATATTTTTTATATATTTTGAGTTCTCCTTTTATTCCAGTCAATATGACCCATTGTTGTGAAAATCAGCAATAAAGATCAGTATGCTGCTAATGCCTGCAAAAAATAACACTGACCCACATGACATCCTTCTCTCTAAATTGGAGAGATATCAATTTGATGGATGGACCACTCGGTGGATAAAGAACTGGCTGGATGGCCGCACACAAAGAGTTGTGGTCAATGGCTCGATTTCCAGCTGGAGACCGGTAACGAGTGGCGTCCCTCAGGGATCGGTGTTGGGACCGGTCTTGTTTAACATCTTCGTCGCTGACATGGACAGTGGGATTGAGTGCACCCTCAGCAAGTTTGCCCGTGACACCAAGCTGTGTGGTCCAGCTGATATGCTGGAAGGAAGGGATGCCATCCAGAGGGACCTTGACACGCTTGTGAGGTGGGCTGATGCCAGCCTTATGAAGTTCAACCACGACAAGTGCAAGGTCCTACACTTGGGTCGGTTGCAATCCCAGGCACAGCTACAGACTGGGCAAAGAAGAGATTCAGAGCGGCCCTGCAGAGAAGGACTTGGGGGTGCTGGTCGATGAGAAAATGAACATGAGCTGGCAGTGTGCACACGCAGCCCAGAAAGCCAACCGTATCCTGGGCTGCATCAAAAGGAGTGTGACCAGCAGGTCGAAAGAGGTGATTCTGCCCCTCTACTCTGCTCTTGTGACACCTCACTTGGAGTATTGTGTGCAGTTGTGGTGTCCTCAACATAAAAAGGACATGGAACTACTGGAACAAGTCCAGAGGAGGGCCACGAGGATGATCAGGGGACTGGAGCACCTCCCGTATGAAGACAGGCTGAGGAAGTTGGGGCTGTTCAGCCTGGAGAAGAGAAGGCTGTGTGGGGACCTCATAGCAGCCTTCCAGTATCTGAAGGGGGCCTATAGGGATGCTGGAGAGGGACTCTTCATCAGGGACTGTAGTGACAGGACAAGGGGTAATGGGTTTAAACTTAAACAGGGGAAGTTTAGATTGGATATAAGGAGGAAATTCTTTCCTGTTAGGGTGCTGAGACACTGGAATGGGTTGCCCAGGGAGGTTGTGAGTGCTCCATCCCTGGCGGTGTTCAAGGCCAGGTTGGATGAATCCTTGTGTGGGATGGTTTAGTGTGAGGTGTCCCTGCCCATGGCAGGAGGGTTGGAACTAGATGATCTTGAGGTCCTTTCCAACCCTAACTGTTCTATGATTCTATGATTAACTAGGAAAAGAAAAACTTGCAGATGTTGAGCCTAGGTTTTAGGGAAGAGGTCACCATCAGAACATTACCTGCTAGGCTTTTCTTGTTTAAGTGTTTAAATTCCTAGCACCTTTTTTTTACCTTTTTATTTATTGGCAACTTCTATACTCTCAGGTACAAAAGCATTCCCTAAAATCTTTTTCTCAAACCATGACTAATTTTATAAATGTGAACTATGTGTAATAATAGAGCAACGTACTATTACTTTAATCAGTTCTGAGACATGAATGTATAAACTTTTGGCACCTAGCAGTCTACACATTCCACTTTTCCAAGTTCATTCCTTAAGCTGTTGGATATTTTTTAAGGAATTGAGTTAACCATTTAGGCAGAATGTCAGGTGTGCCAGTTAACAGTTATAACTGATAAATCTCTGCCGGATATACCTTTTCCAAGCAAAATAAAAATCTCAAATACATAATAAAAGTGGTCATTGAGACAGGAGGATGTGGGAAAGAAGGAAAGGAAAAGAAAGGGAAGGGAAGGGAGGGGAACGGAAGGGAGGAGAAGGGAAGGGAAGGGAAGGGAAGGGAAGGGAAGGGAAGGGAAGGGAAGGGAAGGGAAGGGAAGGGAAGGGAAGGAAAGGAAAGGAAAGGAAAGGAAAGGAAAGGAAAGGAAAGGAAAGGAAAGGAAAGGAAAGGAAAGGAAAGGAAAGGAAAGGAAAGGAAAGGAAAGGAAAGGAAAGGAAAGGAAAGGAAAGGAAAAAAGGAAATCATTGCCAGGTGTAGGCTATATCATGTTAAAATAAAAAGAAAAGCAGAGTCCTGATTGCATTACTTTGCAATGGGTGATTGTACTAAGGCAAATGGCACTTTCAGAGTACTGTAGCTGTTAAGATAACCTGGGAATAAAAAGCTGCTCTTTAAAAATATAAAGATATGGCAGAAATCCAGTATGACATGTTCATAGTCTGAATATGCCAGTAGAAAAGTGCAGTGATCTTGCTGAGATCACTTAATGTGTGGCTTTTGAAGGGTGGGGATTGCTGACAGTGGGACAGCTGTACAACATCGCTCCTCGGGTCCCCTTGCTGCCTCAACTATGCAGGTTGACGGCTGTTAAATGCCTCCTCAGATGCCAGAGTTTGGGAAGGGTGTGTGTGTGTTTCAAAATTTATGCTGCTTAGCTTTAAAAATTGACTGTAAAATTCCACAGCAGAGGAACAGTTTCAGAAACAATTCAACTTTCTTCACCAGGGTGGCGGAAGGTCAAGTAACAAACCAAGAGTAAGTCATCCTTGCTACTTCGTCAGAACTATTCTCAGGTATTTTATGAGTTAGGAACTTGATGCTTTGTACTGCTATTTTTATATGTAACACGTTATAAGGCTTACTTCTAATCTTCAGAAAGTGTATGCAGGGCTTTGATTCATCTTCAGTATACAGTAACATGAAAGACTGCGTTCATGAGGATATTTGGCACACATTGAAGCTGCTTTGAAGTGTGGTTTTGTACCAGATCTCACATACATTCTCTCGTTCAGATGCTGATTACTTATTTTGGTGTTTTCCCTATAATAGAGATGAGCAGTATTGCAATTTGGATAAAGTCTTGCCATAAGGAAAGTATTTAAGTGACAAATGCTGTTAGCTGCATGTCAAAGGGTTTTCGGACATGGCAGGAAAAAAAAACCACAGCACAATAAAAAAAAAACCAACAAGCAAACAAAACAAACAAACCCACAAACAAACAAACAAACAAAACCCAAGTAATTTAAAGGGGAACAGATATAGTTAACAAAAGCTGAGAATGTCAAAGTTAAACACTGTATAGAGAAAATACAACCTAGTGATCTGTTGCCTCGGCTATTAAAATCTTATTGCAAGTATCTACTTACAATATATGTGTTGTCCACTAGAACAGACATCCCAAGAAATTGATTGTCCTACAGAAGTGCCCCTCGCTGATCGTAACAGTGTAGTGAATTTATTCAATGTTTATGACTTGCAAAGTTAAAGATAGTAGGAAAAAGTTCAGCTAAATCTATTTTGGCAGAAAATTCTAGTTCATTGAGCCTGAAATGTTTATTTTCTAACATGTCATGTTCAAAGTATTTTTGTCTGGATGCTTGATGAACTACCCTACCAAAAAAAAGTTTGTGTTTCCAGTGTTCCTAGATCTGTGTTAAGCAATTTGGCATGTTTTCCTGGGAAATTAAAATTAGTTGCTTTAAGACCTTGGAAGGAGTGTGCTCCTAAATCTACAACAGTCTGCCTGACAGGATGACAGGGTTTGTGACAGTGGGATAGCTACAGATTATTCCAAGATTGACATGGAATACTAAAGCATGAAGTTGCTCACCTGAAAAACATGCCTGAGTGGGGGGCTGAGCTCCAGCCTCACCCAAGCTCAAAGCCTTCAAGCACTAGGGATCTTATAAATGCTCAAAACTTGGTTTCCCAGAGAAAATGAAGGTGCTTTTTTCTTTCTTCCCCCCTTTCTTTTGATTTCAGTGCTATTGCTCTCAGTTGTTAAAGGCGTTCAGTAGACATGGGCTATGCAATAAGCTCTATGTTAGGAATGGATGCAAAGGCTCAAACTATAAGGGACTTCTGTCATTATTTTGCTTACCTAGTAAAATAAGAAAACACTTTGATGACAGCAATCTTTGATCTCCTTACCCACTGCCACTTCTCAGGATAAAAAATGTCTGAGGAAGGACAAAATAGATACGATTTCACGTAGTATGCCATGGTTCTTAAGATATGGTGATAGAGATCCTGTTGCTTGGCTGAGGGGCTGGCACACTCCTCAGGTAACACTAACTGTTAATGGCGATGATTCTGGATGCAAAGCACCAGCCCCTGGTTGAACTGAGTGGTTTTGGAACCTTTGAAAGCATTCAGGGGGTTGTATACAAGATAGAGAAAAACAAGGACCTTTCTTTTGCATATGAACCAGTTTGATGAGCCAGATTTTGTTTGGAGGTTGGCTGACACATAATTTTTGTGCCTCCAGCTTCCTCATCAGGGAGCCTGTGGGTGAATGGTTCTGTTTGAGCCCACTTTTATGGAGGAGCAAACACCCACACTGACAAATATTTGGAATGTTTTGGGTAATGTTTTAATGTACTGAGCAATTATGTTGGCACCACATGTAGAAAGAAACTGAGTAACCCTTTCTTGCTAGGTTACTACAGCTTTCAGCCACCTACACCTTTACTAATGCACAGGATGAGAATTTTTTATGTTCCTGTAAAATATGTTGCTATCCTACCTTCAGCTTCTTCCGCTGTCTTTTTTTTTCTTAACTACCTCTTGTTAGGAAGTTATTAAAAACCACTCAGACACCTGGAATAGGTGACTTAAATTATTTTTCTAGGTTTTGTGCATGTTAAGTTTAGGAAAATGGCTCACAAAAATAAAGCTGAGGTAAAAAAGTGTGCCACAAAGATCCTGTAAAATGCATGCTGTATCTAAGCAGATAGATAATTAGGTTGTATGGGACCTTATTTTTTGAACATCTGAAGTGTAGGTGGACTTGAGGAAACAAAGCATTAAAGCTCAATTTCACATTTATTTTGCTGTCTTTGCACACTTGCCTCAGTTTCCTGTGGTGCTAGTCATCTGTGCAAACCCATGTGCTTGATAGGACAAGTCATGGTATACCACAAGGATCTTGGGTACAACTGTGTTTAGCCCGAATTTCAAACTTTGAATTCTGTATTTAATTCTCTTTTATATTTGTCTTATGCCTGGGTGTGAGTTGAAATAAAATACAAAACATCAAGGTGTGCTATCCTTCAATGAATGAAAATCCCTTATATTCAAATTAAAGAGATAGTATCATGGTGCCAAGCATTCAGCTAAAAAAAGAAAGTTTGCATAAAAAAGTGCACATATAGAGAGTGCTTTCATTAGGTGCTTTGGAGATTGAGATGCTGGCTGTTGGTATAGCAAAGAATTTTTTTATATGGCAAGTACTAAGTAGAGTCTGTATTGCTCAAAACGTGATAGCTTGCATGGCAAGATATCTTGGCAAATCTGTAGCAAAAATCGAAGCTATAAAGCATGCAAACTAAAGATTTTTAAGTTAGCTGTAAAAAAATCATTTGAAATAGTAATATCCTCATATCCAAGTGAGTTAACCATATACATAACATCCAGTGTGGACTGAATTCTACTTTATCAGCTTAAAAGTGATTAAAACAGATCAGACACACAGAATCAAAGAATTAGAGAAACAATCAGAGAAACACAGAATCAGAGAATCACAGAATGGAGCTGGAAGGGGCCTCTGGAGATCTCATGTCCAAACCCCAAAGCAGTTTGCACAGGATTACATCCAGGCAGGTTTTGAATGTCTCCCGAGAAGGAGACTCCACAGCCTCCCTGGGCAGCCTGTTCCAGCACTCTGCCACCCACAAAGCAAAGAAATTTTTCTTTATATTCAGATGGAACTTCTACTGTCTTAGTTTGTTCCCATTGTCCCTTATCCTGTCACTAGGAACCACTGAAAAGAGTCTGGCCCCGTCCTCTTTACTCCCACCCTTAAGATATTTGTTATTCATTGATAAGATTGTCTCTTCTACAGGTTAAGCAGGCCAAGCTCTCTCAGCCTTTCCTCATAAGGGTTGCTTCAGTCTTCTAATTAACTTTGTAGCCTTCCACTGGACTCTCTCCAGAAGTTCTTTGTCTGTCTTGAACTGGAGAGCCCAGAACAAAAGCTTTTGCAACTGTATTTGTATTTTTGTTTCTTCTTTTCAGCACACAGGATTTTCATCATGGGCACACTGCTGGATTTGAATGATCCCCAAAGAATCAGAGTATACTGAGAAAGGAGAGTATATTGAAAGCACTGGAGATCGTGAGTTAATGTCTGATTCTGCTGCATGTCACGTAAGGCCTTGAGAAAGTGACTGAAATTTGGATGGTAAGAGCTTCTTTTAAACATTTTCAAAAATAATTGTATCTTATCATTTAGGTCAACTTAATTGATGTGCTGTTTTTTAAAAAACTCAACTAAGGGTTCTTAGAAGAAAACAGTCTGGCTTTTTATAACGTCGGCCATGACATTTCACCAGTTTTCTAGTTGAATTGCACTTTAAAAAATGAGAATCTCATCCTAGTTTTAAATTGTCAGTGTCAGGAATATCCGCTGTGAGCTATTGTAAATTTTCACAGAGATTAATTACTCTGAAAGCTGCAAAAATACATCTTTATTTTAGCCTTAATTTGTCTAATCCAACATCCAGTATGATGGGATCTTGTTATAATTTAAGCAGCTGGACTGAAGTGCCCGTTATCCATGTTTGAGTCAGTATAGGCACTTAGGGGGAGTCTTTATCACTCTAGATTATTTTATAAAATAAATACTTCAGCTCCCAGGATGCTGTTACAAGACAAGACATTTGTTTTCTCTGTGTTCCAGGCTATTGGTAACCACCATAAACTGTGACCAGCATGACCAGCATGTCACAGGATGCGGTGACAGTCACAGCTCTGTTGGTACAAAGGAAATGTAGCCGTGCAAGTCTACTCATGACTGCATATTGGCCTTACAGCTGTAAGATGTTCAGCTGTCACTCCTCCATCACTCTGGAGTCCTCTCCAAGAGCATTGCCAACCAGCAGAAGTTCTCCTGCTCTCTCAATGGCTCTTATTTTCCAGAAGTTTAACATCCACTGACAAAATAGAAAAGCATGTTTGCTTCCATTCAGCAAAGCAATCAATTTTTCAACCCCAAGAAGCTTATTCTCTCCCTTCATACTTATTATTTTCCAAAAGGATGTGCCATCAGCAAACTTTATCAATGATATTGCTTTATTCTGAAGTTATTGAGAACTGAATGTTTCATAAAGCTAAGAACCAACTCCTGCAGATCCTTCTGATCTTTCAGAAATACACTGGCTGATTCTTTAATTATCTTTGAAACCTGTCATGGCTATTTTTAATGCATGCATTTGGTGCATCATGTTAATTTCAGATCATTTTTGTTCTTAATCAAAATGTCAAGCAATATTGAGTCATAATCATTACAGTAGTGGAGGTATGTTACACCAGCATCCATCACCTTTATTAACCAGACTGGAATCATTAAAAAGATCAAATTTCTTGGAAAAAATCTAATGGCTTTCAACAAATTATTAATCATTCTCTTAATTGGTCATTATCAGAATGTCAGACATTCCCATATTTAGTGATGCTGGTAGACAAATAGATTTGTCTATTTTAGTTTATTTTGTTTGAGCAACACTAGCCTTTTTCATAACCTTCCTAATACTGAAAAAGTTATTGAAAATCAGTATTTAGTAACTAGAGAACCCCTTAGTCAGCTCTTTTAAAATTCATAGGTGGAAGTTTAAAATGTTTTTACTAGTTGCTGTCTTACATTGTATTGAGTTACAGTTGGTATTTCTGGAAAAAAAATCTGTAAATGTAAAATTTTTATATTTTAAAGAAAATAACTGGAAAAGTTAATCTTCCTTTATCAGTTTAAGGAAAGGCTGAGAGAATAAATAAAACACAAAAGAAGTGGAAACAAATTTTCCTCTACAAAATAGAGGAAAATGAATGATGCTGTCTTATTGCATGAACAATATAACTAATACCCATGGAACTGCCCAGTAAGTAAAGATGTACGTAGTCAAAGTATATTTAGAACTTGCTGTGAATTAAATTTAAAACCACAGCATTGTGGTGAGTTGACCCTGGCTGGATGTCAGCTACCCATCAAAGTGCTCAATCACTCCCTCTTCAGCTGGGCAGGAGAGAGAGATCATAACAAAAGGCTCATGGGTTGAGATAAGGACAGGGAAAGATCACTCAGCGGTTACAGTCACAGGCAAAACAGACTCTACTTGAAGAGATTAGTTTAATTTATTGCCAATAAAATCAGTCAAGTAGGATAATGAGAAATAAAAGCTAAATCTTAAACACACCTTCCCCCCACCCTTTTCTTCTTGGGCTTAACTTCACAAATTCTCCACCTCCTCCCCCTGAGCACTGCAGAGGAACAGGGAATGAGGGTTGTGCTCAGTTCATCACATGTTGTGTCTGTTGCTCCTTCCTCTTCAGGGGAGGACTCCTCACACTCTTCCTCTGCTCCAGTGCGGGGTCCTCTGTGGACTGCAAGTGGATATTTTCTCCACCATGGACCACCCTGGGCTGCAGAAGAATCTCTGCTCTGGTGCCTGGAGTTGCTCCTCCCCTCCTTCTTCACTGACCTTGGTCTCTGCATTGTTGCCCTCACATATTCTCACTCCCTTCTTTGGGCTATTGCTCCACACAATTTTTAATTCTTCTTAACTATGTTATTTCAGAGGCACTGCCACCGTCACTGCTGTGCTCAGCCTTGGCCAGCAGTGGGTCCATCTTGGAGCCAGCTGGCAGTGACTCTATCAGACATGGGGGAAGCTTCTAGCTGCTTCTCAGAGAAGCCACCCCTGTAACAGTCCCCCTGTACCAAAACCTTGCCATGTAAACCCAATACAAGCATGAATCTAGTGATGAAACTGTGGTACTATGAAGAACTGCGTCACACTGAGTCAAAGAGTGGGGTTCATGTAGCATAACTTCAGCTATATAAAATTTAGTCACCTCTTCTAAACTAGCAATTTATGCCTTCTTTATAATTACTGGGAGACATAAGATGATTTGGAGTACAATTCATACCATAGATGCTGAGGATGGCTCAGCTGTCTTTTGTGGGTGCCCATTTGTCTCCAGGCAATCCAGGGAAATAAGATTAAACTAGGCGACTAACACTTATCTGGCTTAAGACAGGTGAAAGGAATTCCATCCAACATGACTTATTCAAGGAGATCTGCAGTGGAAAAAAATCCCACACCACTCCTCACATCTTGTACGAAAATATAATCATTACACAATTCTTTCCAACAGAGATCAGAGTTTACTGAAATAGAATAAAAGTGTTGGTTTAAATGCAATTTGCATTTCAGACTTAGGGGTTTTTTATTGCTTTTTCATAGAAATCAACCCTTAGAGAAATGCCAATTGTTGTACAGTGCTTCTCTCTAATTGGAACAAATCATCTCTTCTAAATAAAATATGGATACATTTATAATCATTGTATGACTGTGTGACTGTGTGTCAGCCTTTTTATTAAAAGCAAAGCAGTACTCCTCTGAAATTATCAACTGAATGTATTAGGTAGATGTACGTTGTCTCTGATACTTTGCTTATACAGAGTACAAAAAATTCCAGTTTAGATTTAAATCTGAATGTGCTGAGAGAGATTATCCCTCACAAAAAAAAAGCTCCCATCTTTGAAAACCAGTCTTGACTCTGTTCCTTTCTTATTCTACGGCAAAACAGAGATTGCAGTCCCGCTTCCCAGGCTGAGTTGCTTTCTTCCATCAAAGAGGGAAGCACACTGTCTAGCACTCTGAGAGGGAGGAAAGAGCAAGACTATGCCAAATTCACACTTAGTAAAGAGAATAAGGGACATGACGTGCTTGATTAACCATTACTATCTCCATGATGCTTATTAACAATATAGATCACCTGTGGAGAGGTGGGATCATGCTTTATGCCTCTCACTTGTGTAGATTCACTTGATCACACACTTAGATTATTGTCTGTGATGACTAATGAGTAATATTCAGTAACAACAAGTGAATTTCTCCTTAGCCAAATGTTATCTGGTGACAAATAAAAAAGTCCTTTCTGGCAGAGAGGAAACTGTGGATCTTTAAATACCTCAGTGTTATTAGAACTCTTAGACCCTTAGAAAATGATTGACAATATTTCAACAACAGGGAAATGGTGACTGAGAACTCGTCTGTGAAAACAGATGGTGCTTGACATTTCTCTGGAAGAACCCATCAGCCTCATTAGAAGTTCAGGTCATGTAGATTAGAGGACAGGAAGAGAATATGCTTGTACTAAAATGCTCACTACACCAGAAAAATGTTAGCTGGAGAGCAGGTATCATTGTGCATTAGTTGCTGAGGGAAGATTGAAGAGCCAGTTAAAGTGACACAGTGAACATGGCACTCATGGCAGCCTATGAGAGGTGTAAGTGGTGCAGCAGTCTGGAGAAAAGTTTGTTCTGGATTCAGCAGGCACTTTGTTAGGCAAAAGATTATTGTGTTTGTGTAAAAGAAATTGTATATGCATACAGATACGCATACATAAATATAGATATGTATAGATAAATAGAGATGCTTACCTTGTTGACTGTGGGTGACACAAATGCATGTGTACATATTTCTGTACATGTGTACATAGTGAAACACACCAACATGTATATACTTTGGCAAGGAAGATAAAGACTGGCCTGAGCTGTCCCATAAGCATTTAGTGCTGGTTATATCTAAGATGCTACTTGAAGATGGCATATCTTTACAGGCAACTTAACAACTTTCTGGAGCTTCAGCTGCAAGTTGCCAGGCTACCCCCACAGTACCTAAAATGACAGGAGACACATGTTTGTGTGGCTGAATCCCACCCCACATACTGCAGTGAGGAATGTAGACTGTCATCTACTGCTTTATGTATTCACCTTGTGACATATGTCATGATGACCAAAAATCAGAAAATACAGTATTTTCTCTCTTCCCAACAATTTTATTTAATTATTGAGATGTGTTTCTCTGTCAATAATTTCATCTGGTCAAAGTGTGCTGCAGTTTGTTACTTTTATTTATATGTCACCCTCTTTCTATTGCAGCTTGCTCACTCAATGAAATATGTGAAGAGGCATGGCACATGAAGTAAATCTCACAAGTTCTTAATTAAATACCACTGTAGAAAACTACACCTCACATCCTCTGATAAAAAACCCCAAACAAACAAACAAACAAAACCCGCATGACTTCCTCTGCTGAAAATATATATACACCTTACTGCGAAAACAGAGAAAATAGAGCAAGAAGTGCTCAGAGCTGTGCTATAGTAACTACAGCTGTGGTGTTTCCTATCACACCATTTATTCAACAATAAAGAGAGAATTATCTGAGACAATATTTCTCCATTGAAACAGTCGTGGGTTTTGCTATATTTTGCCATAAAAAAAGGATCTATAGAATCATAGAATCAGGCACAAATGAAACTAAATCTTGCCACTGCCATGAAAAATAGTAAAAAGCACTTTTCCAAATGTGTTAGCAATTAAAGGAGGACTAAGGCTAAGCTCAATTGTCTATTGAAAACTAGGGAAACCTAGTGACTGAGGCTGACGAAAAGGCTGTTTAATATTCATAGAATCATAGAATCATAGAATCATAGAATCATAGAATCATAGAATCATAGAATCGTAGAATCATAGAATCATAGAATAGTTAAGGTTGGAAAGGACGTCAAGATCATTTAGTTCCAACCCTCCTGCCATAGGCAGGGACACCTCACACTAAACCATCCCACACAAGGCTTCATCCAACCTGGCCTTGAACACTGCCAGGGATGGAGCATTCACAGCCTCCCTGGGCAGCCTATTCCAGTGCCTCACCACCCTAACAGGAAAGAACTTCCTCCTTATCTAAATCTAAACTTCCCCTGTTTAAGTTTTAACCCATTACCCCTTGTCCTGTCACTACAGTCCCTGACGAAGAGTCCCTCCCCAGCATCCCTATAGTCCCCCTTCAGGTACTGGAAGGCTGCTATGAGGTCTCCACGCAGCCTCCTCTTCTCCAGGCTGAACAGCCCCAACTTCCTCAGCCTGTCTTCATACGGGAGGTGCTCCAGACCCCTCATCATCCTCGTGGCCCTCCTCTGGACTTGTTCCAGTAGTTCCATGTCCTTTTTATGTTGAGGACACCAGAACTGCACACAATATTCCAGGTGAGGTCTCACGAGAGCAGAGTAGAGGGGCAGGATCACCTCCTTCAACCTTCTGGTCATACTCCTTTTGACGCAGCCCAGGATACGGTTGGCTTTCTGGGCTGCGAGCGCACACTGCTGGCTCATGTTCATTTTCTCTTCGACCAGCACCCCCAAGTCCTTCTCTGCAGGGCTGCTCTGAATCTCTTCTTTGCCCAGTAGCCAGTAGCTGTGCCTGGGATTGCTCCGACCCAGGTGTAGGACCTTGCACTTGTCATGGTTGAACTTCATAAGGTTGGCATCAGCCCACCTCACAAGCGTGTCAAGGTCCCTCTGGATGGCATCCCTTCCTTCCAGCATATCAGCTGGACCACACAGCTTGGTGTCATCGGCAAACTCGCTGAGGGTGCACTCAATCCCACTGTCCATGTCACCGACAAAGATGTTGAAAAAGACTGGTCCCAACACCAATCCCTGAGGGACACCACTCGTTACTGGTCTCCAGCCGTACATTGAGCCATTGACCACAACTCTTTGTGTGCAGCCATCCAGCCAGTTCTTTATCCACCAAGTGGTCCATCCATCAAATTGATATCTCTCCAATTTAGAGACAAGGATGTCATGTGGGTCAGTCTTTAATAGTTGCACCAGCCATTCTCAGGGTACTTAGTTCCCTGAGTTGGATGGCAGAGATGGGGAGGTGATTTAAGTCCCCCTAATTCCGGAAGAAATGGTTAGCTACCTCCTGTTCCACTTAGACGTATACAATTCTATGAAGCCAGATGAGTTTCATACATAGAAGACTGCTGAAGCAGCTGGCAGAGGAGCTAAGCCACTCTCCATCATCTATCAGCAGTCCTGGTCTAGTGTGCAGGTCCCAGAGGATTAAAGGTTGTCCAGTGTGAGGCCTCTCTACAAAAAGACAGGAAGGAAATTCCTGTAAACTCCAGTCCTGCCAGCCTGACCGCAGTGCTGGGGAAGTTCGTGAAGTAGATGATCCTAAGTGAGATCATTAGATACATACAGGATGTTACATGCATGATGCTTGTTTTGTTTCTGGGTCATTACTGGTGGGTCTTTCAAAGCCCTTAAATTGACCTGCTGCTGCTACCAGAAAGGCAGAATTGAACTTATAATAGCAATGAAGAGCATTTTGTGAAGATTTCCTTTCCTTTTATTAACTAAAGAAATTAGGTTAGCTGTCACAGTGTTTTAAATTATTCAGACTTCATGCTTGTATATTAATTTTCTTAATTTGCAGCCTAAAAAGAGAAAAATCAGGTCTTAGTTGGCTGTTCTTGTTATGGTTTATTTTCTCCTTCTAAAT
Organism: Lathamus discolor; assembly: GCF_037157495.1. Lineage (NCBI taxonomy): Eukaryota > Metazoa > Chordata > Aves > Psittaciformes > Psittacidae > Lathamus > Lathamus discolor. Next base: position 102,183,692 of record NC_088887.1, on the reverse strand, counting down.
TAGAGAATATGTTGACCTACTTCTCTGATTAGATAACTAAAATTCTTTTATTCTCCTTTTATTTTTTTGTTTGTTTTTTTTTTTTTTTTGTCTGGAAAGCTAGTGAATCCCTTAAATTTGCTTTTCAATTAGTTAAACTAAGGAGGCAGAGTCTTCCATAAATCTGCTTTTCCAATGATGGTGAAGAAGGCTTCAGACAATATTTTATGTCTAAATTGCACGAAACATTCCAACTTGGATTATTAGACTTCAGAGAAATGCCTACAACTGAGACTATGGTATACAATTGTGTGTGGAAACTGGGATTTATTTATCCAATTTTAGTCGCAGAGATCTGCATCTGGGCTAATCTTTTTATCAGTGTCCCATACTTGAAAGAAAGGGGCACTTCTTGGAAGTGATTCATTGGACTGATTTTAAATATCTGCTTTAGGAAGAGATAAGTTACGCCCTGCTAACACTTCTTTCTCTCCATTGGCGACATGACTGCATTACTTGAGCGATAGGCATCTCCATAGTAGACATCAGCATTATGTCACACTCCATATTGTTTCTCAGTTGGAACTATAACGTACAAGCCTGAAGTACCAGTAGTTCTTGAAGCAGGTTCCACTGTTAGTCTCCAAACTGTTGCTGAGCTTGGGGCTTTGTCCCATATGCTAGTGGGGAAGAGCAAGAATGTGAGTGACTGAAAATAATTACATTTCCCAGATTGCATGTGTGCCTAACGACTGCCTTGCCTCTATTTTGCAGTCTTTCGTCTGCCTGTCGCTACAGGCTCTCTTAAATATATTGTCTAAACTTGAATATTTCTTAGCTCAGTATCCTCAGTTTCAAAGTGTCTTATTTATGAGCCTTGTGCACTGCAGAAAAATTGAGTCTCCAAAGGGTACATAAAAATTCTGCAAGAAAGATAAAAGCTTTAATTGTAATTTTTCAAATGAGCCTACATAAACTGTACCTCAAACAAAGGATAGCACAAGGTGCAAATTTGTTGCTTTGAGCAGTTTTTTTTACAAATTTGTTCTGACCAATGGAACAGATAGTTCGAGATGGACTCGTTTCTTTATGAGTAGTTTGTCACATTCTTAGATACTTTGAACTCAAGGTTACGTTACTTTACCTGAGGAAATATATATCTATTGTTTCTCCAGCAAAAGAAGGCCATGGACATACTGAAGTGAGTCCAGAGGAGGGAAAAAAATACAGTCGGATGGCTGGAGCACCTCCCGTATGAAGACAGGCTGAGAGAGTTTGGGCTGTTCAGCCTGGAGAAGAGAAAGTTCAGGGGAGACCTTACAGCTGCTTTCCTTTTTAAGGTCCCTTCCAACCCAAACTATCGTATGATTCTACGATTATGTGGTACAGAATATCTTGTCTTCAACCTGATAGATTTTTAATTTATATTAAAATCTTTATTTTCACTTTGCAGAGTAGAGATTTCTTCTTTTCATGGAAAAATCAATTAAGAATTAAATCCCCTCCTTTTGTTTTCCAGTGAAAGCATACTGCTGATAAGGGTTTTAGCTCATGTTTTATCATTAGCTTATTGCTATCAGCAGATATAAAAGGACAGAATTTTCACCGCAATTTCTTTTTCAAGTTCGACCCTGTGTCACAGACAAACTGAACAAACTCACCTATAAGTGTATTAAGTTCTGTTTAAGCTGCACTGAATGCTTTGCATCACGCTTGTGGAAAAGTGGGTGTAGAGGCTCACTTTTGCACTACCAAAAGATTCCTTTTTCTAATCTCATATTTAAACTTATTCCTGGTCCCCCAACACCTGTTATATGTTTTAAACCTATTCCTTGCTTTGTTTACTTTGCCACTCAAATTGCAGCAAGCACTTACATGTCTGTATTTTATTTATGTGCTAAGGTTCTCATAGCAGGGGGCTATAGAGGTGGCTTCTGTGGGAAGACATCAAAGGCTGTCCCCATGTCAAACAGAACCAGTTCCCCTGCTGGCCAAATCTGATGCTGGGACCACCTCTTTGTTTGAAAACCAGTAGCCAATTCTGCCCATCTATTGAATGACTGTAGATTTATCAGCACCAGAGTTTGTTTAGTATTTTAACTATTTTTTTCTTCAGTAAAAGCTGAAAGTTTATGCTACAAATCTCACTTGAAAACAGATCTACTATTTCTCTAGCAGATCTTTTTTCTTCCCATGCGTTGTTTACCGAAGAGATGACTGAAAATAGAGTACTTTATGAAAATTCAACCCACAAGTAATACTTACGTGTTCCTAGAACATTAAAATTCAAACCAAGACCTCTGCAACAGTGCATACAGACTGCAAAACAACAAAAGACTTAAAAATCCAACAAAGTATTTTCCCCTGGTCAAGTTAAAAGACCAAAAGTAATATTTTTTCCATCCTTAAAAATAAAAAAGTTACCCAAGTTACAGATACTGATTGGAATCTTGATCACACCAAAATCCTGCTGAAAACATTTTTTTACAGGTGTCTTTCATGGGTCACCTGACAAATTTTTCTCTCTTTTTTTTTTTAATTTTTATCATGGGCAACATCTCATCTCTCACTGACATTTTATTTTTCCCCTCAGCTTGGTCCTATCAATCTCATTGCACCTGCAGTGTTAGTGCTTTATTGTCATGCAGAATTCCAACTAAATTACTGGAGTCCTGCATAGAAGCAAAGGCCTGTTCATATGAAGTCGTCTGTAAAATAGAAGAGTCTTAGTGTATTTAAAAATTAAATGGGACCAGATAACTTTATTTGACTCTAGAAATCAATTCAGTCTAGGTTGTTAGAAGAGTCCAAGCCATAAATTTGACTTCTGTCAACTAGCCAACTCTCTCAGACAATATGTGGGAATAGGCTGGGAGTTAATGCAGACCAGGGACTATTTCTAAAGGCAGTTGTTTACTTTTGGAGGGTAGGAAAGTTTGAGAATAAAGAGACAGGTGTTGCATGCAATTGCCCTTACTACTAGAAACCATTTTGACTACATTTAATTTACTGTATAGGCATATCCTTAATGCCTCATGGCATGGTCCTCACTGCTAGAGTACCTAAAAGCTAAGTGCTGCCTTACCATCAGAAGGTCATAATCCAAGGGTTTATGCAGTGATAAGCATAGCACAAATCTCATGCTGGCATTAGCACTGAACAAGGGTATGGGTGGGATCTGTGCTAACTGGATCCTACTGGTCTTGTCTTGGCTGCTTGCTCTCTGCAGTGTATTACCACTGATAGCTACAGATGCCTTATTTAACGGAGACATTCACAGCACAGTACTCCAGATACACAGTACAAAAATAGTTCAGTGCTTCCACCTCAGCAAGCTGCTTTAGTACTGAGATAAGCAAAACAGAGGTGATATATTCCTATTGCACAGAGAGCAGCAGTAACGAAGAAAACCTTATTTTGCTTTTTTCTCACAAAGGCATGAATGTGGTAATGTGAAGAAAACTTTTCACCTATCAGTACCCAAGGTCAAGTTTACATGATCATCTATGCTCAATGTCATGTCTTGTCTGTCATCCCTCCTTTCCACTCTGTGTGCCTTCTACCATCAGCAACTACCATTTGATCAGCTCCTACCGTCACTGCTTCTTGATCCCTTTTCTAGTTCTCCTGGGAGAAGGACAGCCTAAAGCCATCCTCTGCCTGGATTCCCTTGTAACATCGTGTGGTAACAGCACTAGAAAACAAAATATGGATTGTTTCATCCAGACCAATGTGCATTAAAAAAAAATGGAAAAAATTTTATGAGGCTATGTTATAATGATAAGTGAGGTGAACAGGAATGTGAGAATAGAGACCCAAAGGAAAAGCACTGCTATAACCTACTGTGTTGTATTTGCAGTAGCATTTTACCCACTGTGCAGGCAGAAAAGCAAAAGGTTTTCTTTCTCATTATATCTAGAGAAATGGCGTGTGATGATGAATATCTAGACAAAGATAAATAGAGACATTACATTTCAGCTTCTACATCAGTGGTAATACTAGCCTGACTATCAGTGGAATTGTCAGCTGAAAAATGACGACACTGAATTTTTCAGCATAAAGAATCTTAGCGGGTGTCCTGCATTAAAATTTGAAAGGAAAACCCATAAAAATATATTGTCAGCATCTGGTTGAAATACAAAGGAAGAGTAGCTCTGTAGCTATAATTTTTACAGGTGGGATTAACTGCTGCTATGTACTCTTATCTAATATAAATGTTGACAGATTGGGTAAGCAGGTGCCTGTCATTTCTGTGACGTTTATTCTTCATGCAGAGCCTGTTCCTGTTTTCATGGGATCATAGAATGGTTTGGGTTGAAAGGGACCTGAAAGATCATTTCTTTCCAGACCCCCTGCCATGGGCAGAGACACCTTCCACTAAACCAGGTTGCTCGAAGCCCCATCCAACCTGGACTTGAACACTTCCAGGGATGAGGCAGCCACAGCTCCTCTGGGCAACCTATGCCAGGGCCTCACTAGCCTCATAGTGAAGAATTTCTTCCTTATATCTAATATAAATCTCCCTTCTGTCAGTTTAAAGCCATTCCCCCTTGGCCTATGACTCCATGCCCTTTTAAAAAGTCCCTCTCCAGCTTTCTTGTAGGCCTCCTCTAGGTACTAGAAGGCTGATCTAAGGTCTCCCTGGAGCCTTCTCTTCTATGCTGCCCACCTGCAGCTGAGTGGATCTCTTCCTGTGTTACCAAGTCGGAATATCAGTAGTATTCCTTCAAGAGGATATCATGCATTTCACAGGCTTCATTTGCATCTCATTCGCAAGTGTTGCTGTGAGACCCAGATACAAAGAAGCCCAGTTTCCTACAAATTCATTATGTGGAGATGAGTTCTCTGTCTGTGTGACCTCTGACTACAACTCTTCTGTAATGGGGCATCCAGAGAATCTCCCTTATTTCCTCATCAGCATTGCTGGTGGCACTTCTGTGATAAAATTTTTAAGAAAGGGTAAAAATGTTGTGAAAGAGGAGTGAAAAAGTATAACCTTTCAGACACCAAGGTTCGTGAAGAAGAAAGGGGAGTAGGTGCTCCAGGAGACAGAGATTTCCCTGTAGCCCTCGAATGTTATCGTTGGACATATTACATAGGCAGATTTGCTACAGGAGGTGGATTTGCCCTGAAAAATGGTGCATCCTGTAGGAGCAGGCATCTGGCAAGAGCTGCATCCCATGGCAAGGAGCAGGTTTTCTGCATGAACTATGGCACACGGGGGACCCACAGTGGAGCAATTTGTAAAGAACTGTCTGCTGGATCAGCGGAAAAGTGTGCAGAAGAAATAACAGCAAAGAGGAGCTGCTGGGACCACAACCCTCATTCCCCACCCCTCTGTGTCCCTCTGGGTGGTAGGCAGAGAGCTGGGAACAAATGAGTGAAGCTAAGCCTGCTCAGAAACAGGGGTTAGGAGGAAGTTTCTAAGTTTTGTTTTTGCTTCTCACCATCCTACACTATCTTTAATTAAAAATAAATGATATTAATCTTCCCAAAGTTGAGTCTGTTTTGACCATGATGGCAATTAGTTAATACTCTCTCTGTATCTGAACCCATGAGGTTTTTTGCATCTTATTTGCTTCTCTCCTTCTGTTGAGGAGGGGGAGTGATAAATTGGATAGGTGGGCATCTGGCAGCAAGTCAAGGTCAAATCTAGTACACAGAGCAAACTATGAGTCAGTGTAATGAATAAGCCTTGATCATTTTCTTCACCTCAGGAAATATCGCTATTATTTGGTTGTCATCTTCCCACTTCTCAGACCTGTATATTGAAAGAGACAGAGCATGTAGCATTTAGCAAATGATGGGAGTTTCCAAAGAAGAGAAAGCTTCCTGTCATTGTGCTCCCTTGAAAACAGGTGTCTAAACTGTGACCTTTGTCAAGGATTCTTGGATTACTGTTTAAGGACAGTTTATAATGGTACAGACAATGCACCATCATTATATCTGAATTGGGGTTATATGACACTAGGAGGGAAGCAAAATCCTCCAAGATAAACCAGCTAGGTGCAGTTTTGAAATGTGATCTGAGGCAGAAGTGTTGGCATAGGGAAATTTTGCAAGTTGAACTGTAGGACTGTTACTCATGGTGAATGTAACCTCAAAGGAAACAAAAGTAAATAAATAAATAAAAATGTAGATAAAAATAAAGACAAAAATGTATATTTTGTTCTATAGATCTTATCCTTATTGCCCCTGAAGAGATATAAGAAACCTTAAAGGTGGGTTGGATCAGATGATCTCTAGAGGTTTCTTCTAACCTCGACCGTTCTATGATTCTGTGAACTGCTCAGAGCTTGAGAGATCTTGATCTGTTGGATAGGCAGTATTTCTCTATCAGTGGTATCTGATTAGAGAAAAGCTGTAATTGGTAAGTAAGGTGTGGTAAGACTATTCTTTGTTAAGAGAAGGACGAGACCATGGAGCTCTGAGCCATACACTTCTATCTGTAGCTTTCTGCTAATGTGTGTTTCATCTGCTTTTTCAGGACATTTTTGAAGACAGGTAAACTGATTTTTGTATAATAGCAGGTTCACATTTACCATTGCTTCAATGTAAATAATCTTTAGCTCCTGAAAATTTAAATCTTCAATAAGAATCCTGTAAAGAAAATCGTTATGGGCTAGTCAGTTATTTTGCTAAATTTTTTTCCATTTCAACCACAGTAACAGCTCTTTCTTTCCCAGTCAGAATTGTAGTTCTGCTTCACTAGAGAAAAACACTCCCCTATTGCCATTACAGGATCTGGTTTTATTGCCTGCTAAACAGGTTCTAACATAAAGTATGCGTAAATAATCATAAGTAATTGTAGCCATGACTGTTGCTTACCTCTAACCAGGGGAGTTCTGAACCACCTGCTTTAATATTCATAAGTAATAATTTTGGTTTTATCTACAGCTGTGGAAGTCACTCATCCCAATTTTATAATTTTGTGGAAATGGAGTTTTATTTTGGATGTCTGCATGAAAATTAAAAGTCAAGTTTTATAAATGAATAAAATAGCCATTTCTGTAAATTCATGAGATTAAGAAATTTGGGGGTAAACAATTCAAGAAATACAGGGAAACTCATCCATGTGTTAGAAAAAACTTGTACCCTTGGGAAAAGGGCATTTAATTTTCATTGGGTATAAATGTAGGACAGCTTCCAATCCTATGAATTTAGAACTTTGGGAAACTGCATTTTTAGAAGCTCTCATATAACCAGGGGTTAGAATGAATTCACAGTGCTAACTAATTAAAAATCAATGACTATCTAAATAAAAGGCTTCCCTCTCAGACTAAGTCAGTTCAGTTGGACGAGTGATTTTTGAAGAAAGCAGAGACAAAGGACAACAACAGCTTTCCTTGAGGTCTTTCTGGCTTTTCTGGTTGGTATTATACAACCTTAACCTGGCTGACCATCGCTTGCTATGCTGTCACTTCTCCACAGAATTGCTCTGAACACAATGGTCACACATGATTTTTTATCTTTTTCTGGAAAGCATCATTCAGCAGGGCAAAAGTTTTCTTTGCACAGACAGTCTGGGATTTAACACTAAGTCAGTTATTTTTGAAATAGAGTAAATCCAACAAAAATCTTTAAGCACAGCTTTGTACCTTTTTCATGACACTTTGCTTTATTACAGTGTTCAACCTGTGGCCGTTCTGATGAGTCCTTATTATCCCCTAACTACCAGGAGCACAATAACCTTTCAGGTGCCATCCAAAATCTCAGTATTCCCTATCTTTATATGGCTTTAGTTGCATGATTCAATATTTAGTATTGCACTTCAAACTCTACAGAGCCCAAGTTTCACTTGATTTAAAGGGAAGTAGAAATGGAAATACAGGGAAAAAAATGCAAGTATCTAACCTCTTATTTTAACTTGGTCTAGCCTTTTTTTTCTTAAAGATAACATCTCAGTGCAAGGCAAAGTTAGTCAGGATTCCCTTTTTACAAAGTTAGATTCCAGAGATGGGCTTTCCTTTTGACAAACCATTGGGTTTTTTTAATTTTGGAACATTTGGACTTATTTCTGTGACAGTTTTTTTCTGGAATCTACCAGTTATATTTAGTGTCCTCATTACAACTTTATAGTCTAGGGTGATGTAAGAGAAGAATGAATGACTTATTTCTATGACTTTTTTTTTTTTTTTTTTCTGGAATCTACCAGTTCTATTTAGTGTCCTCATTACAACTTTATAGTCTAGGGTGATATAACAGAAGAATGAATCTGATCCTGCCCTTTGATTAGTCCATCTATAAAGGCTGTGGAAGACCAATGCTTTTTAAAGTATGTATTCAAACTGATCTGGGACAAGGGTTTGATCTCATGTTGTATTACTCTTTAAGCTAGCACTCTGCTCAAGAAGTATAGTGAAATGATAAGCTGCTACTTGTCTCAGTTTTCATGATTTTCTGAAAGTTACAGGGTTTTCTTTACCCAGGGGAAAAAAATAAAAATATTTTAAGTTTCTTAATTTGAAGTCTTTGCAAGAAAAGAAACATTTTTTCTTCTGACTTCTGCACTGTCCTTCTGCCTCAGAAAGTCTGTCTGAAGAAAGAAGACAAATGTTCCCAGCACGGACCTTATTTTGTTATAAACACTAAGCTTGCAAAGGTATACTCTCAAACTCTCTGAAGTATTAAAACTTGTTCTGACTCTTTAGATTTCCCATGCACCACAGTGTGGGGAATACACCATCAAGCTTTGGAAGGACAGTTATGGAAAAGAGCAAAATAATGTTTCAAAGATGTTCAAAACTAAGATTCACAAACAAACTGCTCACAGTGAACATAAAGTGTGATTAACTCCTTAGTTTTGTGTCTGGCAGGAAGAGATGTGTATAAGATTAATTCTTTTCATCATGTTATGATCAGTATTTCATTGTCTGGAGGCATGCTGAATAATAACAGCATTCTACTACTGCAACCTCAACTATATTTTTAGCACAAAAGATAAAAGCAGTTAAGTTCTAGGTGCTGCTTCCTATTCTGCTGCCAGTACAATCCCAAAGCTCATGAAACTATCCATATGAGTCATTAATTTATGCAGATGCTTTTTATTTGGCCAGTCCTACAAGATGCAGAGTAAAATATCTTGTGTAGCTGTTAGCATTTTTACTGAGGGAGCCAAAGACTGAGGCAGAAAGGGCTATAACAATCTATATATCCAGAATTCACATACTGCAAATAATGTACAGGAATGGCCTAAGAGTCTGTGTAGCTATTAGAAGAGAAACAGCGTGTGAACACACTGGATTGACATATAAAACTTTGTTTATTTCACATCTCAAATTGTTACTTGCCTTCTGTGTCCAATTTATCCCTGATCAATAATTCATTCAAGCATTTAGTTTTGAATCTTTATTCTATTAGTGTAAGAACATTAGCCAAGCTACAAGGTGAACAATTTGTGTGGAGTGTGAGCTGGAATGAGTATGAAAAGTACCATTATAGTAAAAAAGCTGAACATGCCCATGCATATCTGATGAGAAGCCCATGAAGGTCAGCTAATGAGTAGACAAGTGTTAGTCCCTGCAGATACTAGAAATGTCATCAGATTTGTTGTGTGATTTTGCATATATAAGCTCAACTAAAAATAGACACATTTGAATTATCACTGGAACTCTTGAGAATTAATCTAATATCCTTCCAGCTTGTGGTTTATCAATATATATAATTCCTGCCATTCTAAGAAAGTTGATGCTGTTTTCGTATACTAGACAGATGTACAAAAATCTTTTGAAGAGTAATGATTTGCAATCATAAACAAATCACATCTGTCTATATCTCCTTCCTATCAATCTCTTTGGAACAACTCAGCATGAGAGCAGATATGGCAGTTACAGTAGTTGCTTGATTATTTGCTTTGTGCACAAATGATTGCAAGCACAGGCTGGCAGCAGTGCTAAGGGAATATAGGAGATACTCTCATCACTATGATTTTGAAAATCAATCTCAGACACTAAATGCAAAAGATATCATGATATCAAACAAAATGAAAAATTACAATTCTGTTTTCTCCACAGTCTTTTTACTGCTGTGGATCTCAGCCCTCCAAGTGTACAACTGCATTTAAGAGCAATTCACAGAGGTCTGCAGGCATCTCCAGCCGTTTCCTTAGCAACAGGAGCCATGTGCAGGCTATCTGAACTACTCTTCTTGCACAGGTTTCCTTGGCAGCAAGGAAGTGTTTAGGAAAGCAAAAAAGGAGCCAGAACAATTCCAACACAGAAGTGGGGGAAAAAAAAAAAAAAAGAAAAAAAGTGCACTCATTGAAATAATATTTTTAAACATCTGTATGGACCTGGGATTTCCTCTGTTAAGGCTGACAGAGGTGCAGGGATGGGTGTGTGTGCCTGGCCCAGAAGAACATCACATTGTCACAGCTGTCTGCACACCAGAGCCTGGTCCCAAGAGATCTGCATACCTGTAATAGCAGAATCTTCTGCAGGCCAGGTGGACACGATGGCCCTGAAGAGGCAGCTTGCATGCAGACAGAGGAGTTGTCACCCAGAGCTGGGTGCTGTCAGTGAGGTCAGGAGGACAGCCTAGCAATTTGTGAAGGGCACTGCTTAACTTGGCAAAGTTTCACTAGCAGGGCATGACCTTCGCTACTAACAATGTGAACCATTTCATCACAAACCAACCTGTTCTCACCACTGTTTATAAGATGAAGAAGGAAAAAGTACACGCACTGGCTGTCGCTGTTCACTGGCTATAAGCTTACCCACTGTGCAAGCTGCAGGCTAGGATCTATCCATCCATCCATCCACTGATCATGTAAATAACCAGGTAAATCCTGATCCTTGGCAAGGATCCTGATCCTAGATTGTTGTATAGTACAGATAATCAGAAATAGATGTACCAGGCCAGCTAGTGTAAAACATTTGGATATTTCTACACAAGACTGCATGTGAACTGTAAACTGCTTTAGAGGTATTTTTCATTTTGTGATTTCAGGCACATTAAACTTTCAATTTAATTAAAATCTAAAATACATTGCATCATCTTAGCTATCAGCTAATGAGATTTTACGTTTTATTTCTCAAGTAAAACACAAAATAGAAAATGTATTCTTTATGTTATGACTTAGGGCAACAATACTGGCAACTGATGAGACATCCTGGAAGAAAGAACAATGAAAGAAAGCTTGATTACTAAGGACAAAAAGGAGTTTTCTGGCAGCAGTTTCTTACCTCTGTAAGTTCAGTGCCTTTAGGGGCAGACACTGACAAATGAAAGAAAATGGATGATACGTAATGTACACATATATATGCAAACACACAATTCTCGAATGATCAATTATTTATATTAGAAACAGAATATTGACTTGAAAACAAAGTGGGATTAGAAAATTGTGTAAATAAACTCATATATTTAAAAATTCATGAAACTTATTTCAAACTGTTTTTTTTTTAGAAGTCACTAAAGTTTGGTAGGAGGTCTTAATGCTGTATTTTATGAACTTGAATCTCTTCCCACTGAATTCATTGGCTATGGATGACATTATTGTTTTTGTCAGATTTGTACTGATGATTTATGTAGTAGTCAGTTTAGATTGTCCATTTGCCTCTTAATAATGAATTTCTGTCCTAGACTATTGCTGCCCTCCCTCTAACCACTCAAGTTTACTCAAACCTCCAGGAATATTTCCAGCATCTGAAAAATCACCTAAGGAAAGCAGCTGCAGAAGCAGCATTGTTAATCAGAAATGACAGCACCTAGCTGCTACAACTGAGGTCCTAGTTCAGTCAATCAGTACAGTTGCCTGAACAAGTTGAGTGTCACAGTCCTAAAAAAGACACATCCTTCATTAGATCCATTTATAAATTTGCTTTTCAAAACAATTTCTTGTAAGGGCATGTACTGTCTGCCAAAATACATCTTTTTGTCTTAGACTTTTGTTGGCCTAAATGGTTGCACAGTACTAATAATGATTTCTGTGTGCCTCTGTATGCATTTCAGGGTCCTGTCAAACCTCTGGGGCCTTCAGACAGGTATATTGGGGAGACTATTTACAGCAAAGCTTTTAAAACCCTTTCAGAGCCTCTCATGAAAATGTGCTAAGGAAAAAAGTGATACATTTTCTTATTGTATCACTTATCCTGCTTAGTTTTCTCTAGCAGTATTTGTTCTAATGTTTTATATTTCTTAATAAGAAGGCAGCACTGGAGGCATATATAGCTATTTGATTTCAGGGTTCTACGATCACAGGAGCATGTTTTATGCACACCTCTGCATAAGAATACATAAGGATTATTTCAGTCAGCAAGAGAACTAATGAGTGGAACTTTGAATGTACCATCATTCAGACTAAATTACAAAATTGGAAATCAGTGACAGAATTTCTGTGGCACATAAGAATGGTAAAAAGGAATTAAAGGGCAAGACTTCTGCAGTGGAGTTGAAAATATCTGTTCAGTCAAGAACGTCTTTGATTACCATGAAAAGTCAACTATTTGCCTCTTGCAGACTGTTTTAAACTACTGCAAAAACTATCGGCACAGCCTTGGACTAGAGGAAGAGGGGTATGAAAATGCCTAAGCCCAGAGTGCAATTTGTAAATACATGTTACTGTTCCTAGGTACGAAAATAGCGTTCTGGAGAGAAGGATGAATAAAGAAGAAAATCCTTTTACACATAGCATATTATTAAAGTAGATATTCAGAAGTACACTGTCACCAGCCAAATTTTACTCAAATTTGAATATAAAAAGTTTATTGAAGTGCCATGCTTTGCTCTTTGTTTTAAATCACAAGGTTTGAGGAGAAACGAGTACCATCATGAGCAACAACTTGGACACCTAACCAGTTGCACTCCTTTGGAAGCTGAGTGTTACAGAGCTAATCTTCATCACCAAACTTGTCAGCTTTCCAGGACAATAAATTAATGATGGTGAGGTTTTCTTATCTAGCAGCTGACTGTAGAACAAGCTTCCTTTCCTAGTGTGCTAGGACTATTCCAGTGGACATCACGGCTTTTCATAATGAATTCGGTGAAATTGTACTCGAATATTATAGTGTTACATGCTGGCTGGCAGCTTTGCAATATGTTTTTATTCCAAGCAGTAACAGTAAAACAAACAGGGATTTACAAATTCAACTTGGGCTGGGAAATCTTTAATCAGGCAGAGAACAGTCACTGGCCTCTACCCTTCTGTGCAGATTAGGATGAGCCTCACAGGCAACAGCCAGCCACTCTCCAAACTGCTGTTTCCATTTGCTATCAGCTGAATTGCTTGGTCTTCCCTCTTATGATAGTGAGTGTTTCTGAATTCTCCATAGACACAGAATCTTCTTCTTTATTTTGTTTTTATGGACTATGATGGGTGCATGCTTCTTTCCTTAATAGATGATGTTGATGACTGAAGGCAGCAGCAGCAGCAGCAGCATCAGTAAGACAGCAGAGCTAGCTTTACATAAGCTAGCCAGGGTATGCGTAGAAAGCTTAGGGAAAATGTCATGAACACATTTATCATGCTTACTGAATGTGGGAACAAACTGGGATGACTATGGTTTGCTATACAGAACAAGAATGTACTATCCATCTTCCAAATATAAACAATATTGACAGCTAATGAAGGTATAATGCTAGTTCCTTTCATGGTTTCTTCACCTCTCTTTTTTCACCCGTTACAACTCTCAAACATAAAAGTCATGTTTAGCTGGAATTTGTGGTGATCTAAACTTTTCTGTCATAACTGAAGTGCTAATAGTAGCACAATCTACACTTTAGCAAATGAACTAGATCTTTTCAAAGTAGTTTTGGCATGTCTACACCACATTGACACCACTGCAACACCAGGTCTTAATCTTTCTTGTTAAACTCCCTGCTTATGTTCCTACAGGGAAAAAACCACAATCAGTGCTTCTCTAGAGATACTAGGATAGACTTCACAATCCTATCTGATCACTTTAACGATCAACTATCATCACCCACATGTACATATAAAATAATAAGGATGTCACATAGTAGAAGTATCTGTGCATTTCCCGTGCACTTATGGAATAGAACCTGAACTCTAAGCTATATGCAAGTATATGATCAGTCTTCACTTCCAGATGCTCTGACCACACCACCCAAGTCTTCGAAGGCAGATGCAGGGACAGTGAGAATGAAGACCTTGGGCCCACTGTAGGAGAGGATCTGGTTCAAGGCCATCTTCAAAATCTGAACGCACACAAGTCCATGGGACCTGATGGAATCCATCCACGGGTCCTGAAGGAGCTGGCAAATGAAGTTGCTAAGCCACTGGCCATCATATTTGAAAAATCATGGCAGTCAGGTGAAGTTCCCAACAGCTGGAAAAAGGGAAATATAACCCCCATTTTCAAGAAGGGGAAAATGGAAGACCCGGGGAATTACAGACCAGTCAGTCTCACCTCTGTGCCTGGTAAAATCTTGGAGCACATTCTCCTGGACAGCATAATAAGGCACATGAAGAACAACAAGGTGCTTGGTGACAGCCAGCATGGCTTCACTAAGGGGAAATCCTGCCTGACCAATTTGGTGGCCTTCTATGATGGGGCTGTGGAACTGATGGACAGGGGTAGAGCAGTTGATGTCATCTACCAGGACTTCTGCAAAGCTTTCGACACTCCCACATGACATCCTTCTCTCTAAATTGGAGAGACATCAATTTGATGGATGGACCACTCGGTGGATAAAGAACTGGCTGGATGGCCGCACACAAAGAGTTGTGGTCAATGGCTCGATGTCCGGCTGGAGACCGGTAACGAGTGGTGTCCCTCAGGGATCGGTGTTGGGACCGGTCTTGTTTGACATCTTCATCGCTGACATGGACAGTGGGATTGAGTGCACCCTCAGCAAGTTTGCCAATGACACCAAGCTGTGTGGTCCGGTTGATATGCTGGAAGGAAGGGATGCCATCCAGAGGGACCTTGACACGCTTGTGAGGTGGGCTGATGCCAGCCTTATGAAGTTCAACTATGACAAGTGCAAGGCCCTACACCTGGGTCGGAGCAATCCCAGGCACAGCTACAGGTTGGGCAAAGAGATTCAGAGCAGCCCTGCAGAGAAGGACTTGGGGGTGCTGGTCGATGAGAAAATGAACATGAGCTGGCTGTGTGCACTCGCAGCCCAGAAAGCCAACCGTATCTTGGGCTGCATCAAAAGGAGCATGACCAGCAGGTCGAAAGAGGTGATCCTGCCCCTGTACTCTGCTCTTGTGAGACCTCACCTGGAGTATTGTGTGCAGTTCTGGTGTCCTCAACATAAAAAGGACATGGAACTGTTGGAACAAGTCCAGAGGAGGGCCACGAGGATGATCAGGGGAATGGAGCACCTCCCGTATGAAGATAGGCTGAGAAAGTTGGGTCTGTTCAGGCTGGAGAAGACAAGGCTGCGTGGAGACCTCATAGCAGCCTTCCAGTATCTGAAGGGGAGCTATAGGGCCGTTGGGGAGATAATCTTCATCAGGGACTGTAGTGATAGGACAAGGGGTAACGGGTTAAAACTTACACAGGGGAAGTTTAGATTGAATGTAAGGAAGAAGTTCTTTACTGTTAGGTTGGTGAGGCACTGGAATGGGTTGCCCAAGGAAATTGTGAATGCTCCATCCCTGGCGGTGTACAAGGCCAGGTTGGACAGAGCCTTGGGTGGGATGGTTTAGTGTGAGGTGTCCCTGCCTATGGCAGGAGGGTTGGAACTAGATGATCTTAAGGTCCTTTCCAACCCTAACTATTCTATGATTCTATGATTCTATAAGAGTTGGAGCCTAGAGTTTAGTTTGCAAGGAAATGTGGTTGGATTTAAGGATTCCATTTAATAATTTTTCATTTACATCATGCTAAATCTTGAGTCTCTTATTTTAAAGCAAACCTGTGTAGGCCACACTTTCTGATAGCGTGGGGGAGATTTGTTGTAGCACTCATTAAAAAGACTGTCAGACATTTACTACTTGCAATTTTCTACTGAGAGTAAGAATAAACTATTTGGATTGATATTTCCAAGCTCTTTCCAAATGCACTGTGCTGATATTTTCATTCAGATGTCTCAGTCACTTTGAAGATAAATGCGTTAAATATATGAAGACTGTACAAGAACGAACCTCTTTAGTACTTGACTTCAACCCTGCTATCTCAGGCAAATATGTCACAGAGGCCTAAGTTTTTTCCTTTTTTTTTTTATTTCTCATCCTCTCACCCGCTAAATGGAAAACCATTCATGTTCTCACAGCTGTAAACCTAGTTTTCACAATCAGGTGTTTTTTCCTTGTCTGTGCCAACATTGTCATTAACCTAAACAGCTCTTCTCTCTCCTCTGGTGTTTACTTTCCTGGTGTATTTGCAGAAAGCAGCAATGCCATTTTCAGACTCAATTTCTCTAGGCTAAACAAGCAAAGCTTTTTTGTCTTCTCTGAAATTGTGCACTCATATGGATGAGTATCTTAAGATAATTCATAGTGAAATTAATAATTCATTTTAAAGCACTTATTAGTGGAAATAAATAAAAAAAATGTTACTAACATTATAGTGCTAACTCTAATCTTGCATATGTAGGAGTGCTTCCAAGTTCCAGATCCGTGTACACATGAGAATATTTCAGATCAATATTGAGGCCAGACCATGGTGCAACAAACCACAGAGAGGAAATTCATCGGTTAACTCCTGTATGTAGTGATGGAAAGAAACATTATTGTCTTGTGGAAATGAATCCTGAATTAGCCAGGAGCAATTTACAAAAGACTGTGCAATATTCTAAAAGAAAATATTGTATCAAAGTTAGTACTAGGCATACAAGAAATTTTGTAAGAGCATCCCTGTTTGCTGATCCTCAAATGTTTCTTTCAAAACATATCTGGCTCATTAAGCTTTACCCAAAGATCTCCAATGCAAATAGACAAGAATGTCAGCTTCTCACTTGTGCTTGGTAGAAAACTTAGGATGAAAAAAACCCATTTTCATCTGATTTGAGTCACAACTATATTTCAGCATGAAAACACAAGATGGAACTGATTCTAGACCCCACAAACAATTCTTTACTCTTTTGAGTTCAGTTTTCAGTGTTCTGCTATCCCAATTATGAGTATGCATGTACAGTTGAATTCTTCTCACTGTTCTGGCAAACAAGATGAGGGCCCCATTGTTCTCAGTTGTATGCAGATAAAGCAGTGGAAGAATTCAGATTTCAAGAATGCAAGCAAAGGAGGAAGGAACAAATTGAGGTGTTTAGGTAGAGTGCTGTACTTCCACCGCCTGTTCTAGTTCCTAAGATAGATTTAAGTATCTGTGTGGGATCAGGAAAACAAAGATGTATAACCCCATACCTTCTAAGCCTCCACTCTTTATGCTATCTGTGGATTCAAGTAGCACCTATATACTGATCATCAACTGAAAAAAAAAAAAAATAAAATTAGACATTTCCTAGTCTGAGTGTGATCTTAGTGGATTTTTTAACAGCTATGCCTCTGAAGAGCTACTGTTTTTAGAAAGGACTCAGGTACGCTCCCATATTAGCTTTCTTTTCCAGGACAATCTTGTTCTTATAACTGGAAACACAGACAGAAGAGGTGTCAGTCACTGAAGGAAAGACAGAAGAAGGATGACACCCATTCTTTCCTTCTTAATACTGTAAAATAGGTACATGAGTGTGGTTTCAAATTTTGATACATAAGGTGTCTTTCCAGTAAAACCAATGCAGTTCTGCCTCAGATTGTTTTTCTCCTTCATAGGCTAATTCCCTTTAACAATTCAAAAGTGTCAAAGTCTCCAAAATATTCAACAAAATATTGGAAGAGTAATAGGCATGAATGGAAAGCAGCCTCTCTTGCTTATACCACACCTAACAACAGAAGTTCAAACTATCCTAGAATATCTTCTTGCTAGCTCACAGTCTGGCGTATTTCTGGGACTTCAGCAGGTCTGTAGAAGAGTCATCATGATGGGGGTGGGAAGACATGGCAATCATCTTAGTAGATGCATGGTATATTGCTGTTGGTTTGCTACTTGTTTTCAAGCAAACAGATCACTGACAGGAAAAATATGAATTCATCCCTCTGCTCATTTCTGGTAGCTCTGTTGCTGTTCTGTTTTAGACTGCTTCAGGTTGTCTCCAGACAAGCTGCTGCTCTGAAGGCCCTGTACTGAAGTATTGGGTTCAGCTGTGCAAGGCAGGCAGAACACAGAATACGCCTGTGAGAGGTTGTGGGTCTGACCCTTGACTAAGAATGTTGTTAGAGGTCTGGCAGCAGAAAAGGGCTATATAGAGAACAGCCCTCTGTGGTAGCCTCTTCCGTATCCAGAGCAATGTTGACTGATCAAAAAGCAACAAAAGTGGTGTCCTTCCATGGTCCAGCTCCAGGATGGAGGACTTTCTGGGGGACAGAGCAATAAACAAGGGACATTTTAGCCAGACTTGAATAGACTGCAGTATTTATTGTCTTTAAAGGGAATAATTAGTGTAAGAATATCTGCTTGCCAGGGCTCAGGCTCACAAAGATGTAAATAAGGAGGGAGCAAGTGAAGCACAGACTGAGCTAAAGGATCTGCTGGCAGCTCTGAGGACAATACAACCACATGTAACAAAGCAGTTTAAGACTAAAATTT
Source organism: Lathamus discolor (assembly GCF_037157495.1). Taxonomy (NCBI): domain Eukaryota; kingdom Metazoa; phylum Chordata; class Aves; order Psittaciformes; family Psittacidae; genus Lathamus; species Lathamus discolor. Next base: position 102,165,159 of record NC_088887.1, on the reverse strand, counting down.
CTTGTGCTGAGATACCTAAACCAAAGCCTTGGGTAAAAAAAGAACATTAAATTTTCAATAAGGGCTCAAAGTCTTTACAGGCAGTGCAGGAGAGTGACAAGAGAGTGACAGGAGAGAAACAAGAGGCTGCAGCCAGAGAAGTAAAGAATATTTGTATTTCAAATATTTGTTCTAATTATAGCATGAAATAGGGAATGTGGGAGGCATTCACAGCTCCTGGTAGAAGCAGGAGGGCAGAGAAGGAGGATTTTTCATTTTCATAAGTCTGTGAAATGATGGGTTAATATAGAGACTGTAGAAAGCAAGTGCCACTGCAGAGGACAAAAAGGAGCAGTTTATTAAAGGACAGCTTTAAAACATGATCACTGTCTTCAAGTTATGTTGGAGTGGGAAACTCATGAAGAGAAAACGAATGACTTGACTCATACTGCCTGTGTTATTTTGAAAGCAAAGATTCATTTTAAGGCAAAAGACTAGTGAAACTGCCTCAGATTGCTTAGCACTCCATATTGACTGCACTAATTCGCTAAACTCACAATTGTTATGTGATGGAGTAGGCATTACAGAGAATGGTTTGGTTTCTTTTTCCCATATTTTTGAGCATTTTCTTGGAATTTATCTTACAGAAATGGGTTCTCTGGGGTTTATTGAGTGCCAGAGGGACACCAAGAAAATGCTCAATTATAATAAACATTTACAAAATAAACCTCTGAATAATTTTGCTGTTTTTTTGATGGGTTCATTTTCATTATTGAGGATGTTTCATCCCTCCATATTCTCTATCAATTGGGTTTAGTAAAAATCCTCACGCAATAGCAGCATATTTGTGCATGGTAGTATAGAACTCAGAGATATGATGAGGATTTTCAAGAACTCTAAAAGGTGTCTGTTTAGTTAAGAAAAGGTTTCTTAAATAGAACTTAAGAAAAAGGTTTATGTTTAGTTAAGTAACAATCTGTCTTAGAATGAGCCTTTCACTTCATTGTTCTCTTGGTAAATGATAACCTGCAAGCACAGAATCATAGAACAGTTGGGGTTGGAAAGGACCTTAAGATCATCTAGTTCCAACCCCCCTGCCATGGGCAGGGACATCTCACACTAAATCATACCACCCAGGGCTTTGTCCAGGAGACCTGACCCAAACTAACCAAAGAGTTATTCTATACCACTAGCACTTCATGCCCAGTATATAAACTGGGGGCAGTTACCCAGAAGGGCTAGATCACTTCTTGGGTTGGGTTGGGTTGGGCTGGGTATCGGTCAGCGGGTGGTGCACGGTTGTATTCTCTTCCCTCGTTATTTCCCTTATCATTATTATTATTGGTGGTAGCAGTAGTGGTTTTGTGTTATACCCTAGTTACTGGACTGTACTTATCTCAGCCCATGGGAGTTACATTCTTTCAGTTCTTCCCATCCCTCCTGGAGCCGGGGGAGGAAGAAGGGGTGGAGTGAGTGAGTGGCTGCATGGTTCTGAGTTACTGGCTGGGCTTAAATGACTACAAGGTTCAACAAGGAAAATTTCTGCCCCAGCAACATTCTCCTTCTGTAAGCAGTAGGGCACATGAAGCAGGGACAGTGCAGCATCCTTTGGGTGATTAGCTTCCCTGTCCTTTTGAAAGGTAAGTCAGATTTCTGTGCTTTACTGACAAAATCGGTGTAATAATTTCAGAGATACAGTTATATTTCTGTTTGCATGTTGTTTGCAAGTGTTGATAAATATTGGCAAGAACTAATCTTCAAATGATGACCAGGAGGCCATTATTCTCCCTCCTGGACAGCTATATAATTCATGCCAATTTCTCTACAGCATTCCTTCAGCTACTATTTAATATAAGCAGAATACACAATAAACCCAGTCTTAACTTCAAGGTATACTTACAGCAACTATTTGAAATAGCTTCTGTATCACCCCCAGGGAAGGTTGAGCTATACTTTTTTTTTTTTTTTTTTGCCAAGTAGTATGGAATACAACAGACTCACTAGGTATCCCAACAGACAGAAATGGCCTTTAAAAAATCCAACAAAATATGGCCCTGCTTTGGGTCTGGCTGGGATGAAGTTAGCTTTCCTCACTGCAGCCCATATTGTGCTATTGTGCCGTACTTTATATTTGTACCTAGAACAGTGTTGTTAACACACCAATATTTTTGGCTATTGCTGAGCAGCGCTCACATAGCATCAAAGCTGTCTCTCCAGCCATCCCCACCCTTGCAGCCAGTAGGCTGGGAATGGGCAAAATGCTAGGAGGGCACACTGCTGGCACAGCTGACCCAAACTGACTAAAGGGATATTCCATACCATACGATATCATGCTCAGCAACAAAAGATTAGGGAAAGGAGGTGCAGGGTGTTTCTTATTCAGTCATCTTTTGAAGCAACTGCTATGTGTACTGAGGCCCTAATTCCTAGGAAGTGGATAGACACTTTCTGCGCATGGCAGGTAGCTAATAAATCTTCTTCTGTGTGCTTTGCTTCCACCTGCAGTCTTTGCTTTTTATTTATTTATTTTCTCATTAAACTGCCTTTATCTTAGTTCATGAAATTTTAATCTTATTTTCTCCTCCTGTTCTGCTGAAGAGGTGGAGAAACAAAGCAGCTGGATGGGTGCCAGGCAGCCTGTCACAAGCCCCCTAACAAAAGATTGATCAGCTTCTGCTGAAGCATAGATTCAGTGTGAATGATAATAAAATCTATGGAAAATGGTTCATCTAATCTGTTTAATCAGCAGGCTTGGTATAATGTAATTTGCAGATATTGAGTTCCTTCATTAGCATACATTCCCATTTTTGCTTCCTTTAGTTCTGCTTCTTTATGCTGAAATTAAGAGAAGTTTTATTCACCTTGATAGTTTCCATCTAGCTTTTCTTTTGAATGCTTCAGCAGTTGCATTAAGAAACTATGTGCCTTACAAGGAAATTTTTCAGAGATGCTGAAAAGTTTCTCAGGTCTAAATCCTTGTTAGAAGTTAAAGATAACTGGCAGAGCTCAGCATGAGTCAGGTACTTAATGCCTTACACAGTCTGGGTCTCAGCCCTATCTGTGATATAATTTTCCAGTGCTGCAGCAAAAAGTAATAATCACTCACCAAAAGTTAATACTGCTGGCGGAACAGAAAGAAAAGTTAAAGTCAGTAAGCAGTCATCTGTTCTAGCCTGAATGCTAACTACTCTTATGGGTTTTCATGGATATTCAATATAGCTAGTGGTGTGTGTTTGCTTTTCATCTGTTTTTACAAAGGCATAGATGAAAATATTGTGAAGACAAATATTTATATACTAGTTTCACTTCTGTGTTTGTACTGGTCTTTTTTTACTTGCAGTCTTTCTTAGATGTATTGGCAGAACATTTAAATATTTGTAAGAGAAATTTCAGTTTCTCTTCGAGACAGTATCTCCCAGATGAATAAATTCCTGCAGATCCAGACCTGAAACATCCATCTGATAGGTGTATGTTTATCTTTGTTAGGTGCACAAACAAAGAGAAAGGTTCAGCTTAGCAAATTATGTGAAATTAGATTTCTTCTCTCTGAAGGTTTAAGAAGTATGTCATAATTCTGTGAAACTGCAATAATGAAAAGATTTTTGTATCTGGAGTTAACTAAATAAACCTATTTCTAGGTGTACTGCTACAATGTTTCAAAAGCCAATACTCTAAGAAATATTTCTTATAATATTTTAATTTCTACTCCAGTTCTTCCATGATTTCAAATTTCTATTAAACTGAAAACCAAGTTAGGTTTATCAAAACTGGGTTAAAAAAGAAGAACTTTTTTTTTTTACAATTACAATTTTTGGTTGTACATAAGTGTAATAAAATGCAGTAAATGTGGGTACATGTAATGTCATTATAAAACCTTGTATTGTCTCTGTGCCCTTTCCTCTCACCGCCTTGTTGGACTGTCCCAATCATCCCTTTGTCTCCAAATATACTATTCTCATCTTCATCATCATCGTCACTTAATGACAATGAAGAAAAAAAAAATTTGATCTACCTTTGGCTGTATGTCTCCTTCTTTGAGTGACAACTGTTGTCTTAGAAACACTCAGTCTGAAGATGTCATATATTATGTCTTGTTGGTTTGTGGTTGTAAGCCCCCATGGTTTCAATACCGGAGATCCGCAGTCTGGTATTCCCTGAAACTCAAGCCCAAAATGTTGATAATATCTGGGGGGATTTTTCACTACAGAATCACAGAATAATAACATACTTTAAGTCAGAAGGAAACTCTAGAGGTCATCTGGTCCAACCACCTGCTCAAAGTAGGGACAACTTGTTTCACACTGCTCAGGCTTTGCCCCAGGATGGAGATTCTACAGTCTCCTTTGGTACCTGTATGTATTTGCAGAGGCATACGTATCATGTGGAATGTAGAGTATTTAATATCTTACTTAATTGAGTTTGATAATGAATTATATGTGTATATGATACTTCTTCAAGTCCTCTACATTTAGTAAAGTCCGGTTTGTACCAAACATCTTAGCATTCAAATAGTCAAAAGGAAACGGAAGGCATAAGTAAATATTTTATCAGAATCCAGGACTGTGTAGGAAAAATCATATGGGGGTTGAACAATGAAGGGTCATGGGTCAGGACTAAAGGGTGAGAGATGTAGATTAATTTCTCTTATTGTTAGACACTGTACAGAGATATAATATTTAGGAGTCTGCTTGCTGTTTGGACAATAAAGAGTGAATATGAGAAATCAGAAGGTCTTGAACTCTACCCAGAATTTTGCTATGTGAAGGTCTATGTATCAATTAGATTAGACCAGAAGTAAAACCTTGACATACTTGATAGCACTTTGATGTATTCGTGAAAATACTCAGGGTTTAGTAGTGTATTTTCTGACAGTTATGCTTCATGGGCTGTGCTGTGAAGATAATTACTTTTTCAGTTCAGTGGCATGTATGGTATCAGGTCTCTTTCTGTCCCTCAGGTGAAGCAATCACCAACCTCTCATTCAATTTCAAGAGGTTAACTATTATGTCTAGTCATCCCCTGTTGCGAGGCTCTATTGCCTATGCATTAGATTTTGCAGCCACACCTCAAGCTTTTTTGCAACTTTTTGTCCTCACTTCCTATGTTAATATCTGAAAATTTATTTCAGTCATCTGAGGAAGAAGTTATGAAGCCAATTAAGGACTAAGAGAAACTGATATGAAGCAAAAAAGTGATGCTTTGTAGTAAAAAAGTCTGTTTCCAAGAACACAGAAATATATAAATGAATTACCATTTTGGTTATGGTACTTTGGTTTGGGTACTTGTGGGCATCTTAAATGTGTCTGAATGCAATATGTGGGCTAATGATACTGCTGGCGTTATTCAGAGATAAAATGTTCAATTCTACAATTATTCTACAAATCAGAAGTGTTAACTTTGAAACAGTCTTTCAGATCAATTCCTGAAATTCTCATTTACTGTGGGAGAACTTAAGCAAAGTTTTAACTACAGTACTACTTAACTAAATGACAGAGGGCTTTCATAGCTGCCTGTCATGCTGATCATATGGCTGATCAGTTCTTTGTTCTGCCCAGTTTCCAGAGTTTGCACAGGTTTCTCATTCACTGCAACGTGCTATTCAAGGTGTTGAGAGCTGTTGTCCTGAAGACCTTTATTAAAACAATTTAATATCTGACTCTTATGCTTATTCCTTATGCTGGTGCCATGGAACCCAACGTCTTACAGAGTTAGGACAAGTCCTATAGATTTTCCATGATTTTTCTTTTTCTTTTTTTTTTTTTTTTATGAAATCCAGTAAGGCAATAGTCTGTACTGCAGAATATCTATTCACATTTAATATCTGCAGTGTTACAGGATATGTTATTTTTGGTCCGTATCATAGCCAGACTTTTTCAGGATAAAGATAGAAAATACTAAATTCTAAGAAGTAGAGGAGCTATAAAATAAAACAGAATGAAGAAGAGGACAATTTGAAGTGGAGCAATGTGCCTGAAAGGCTCTTACTGAAGCTCAAAGTCATGCCTGTGTGTTTTATTAGATGTATGAAAATGTTCATTTAGTGTGGAAACTATGATGACAATAAGTGACTGAGAGAGACTTACAGCAAAAAAGAGATGCTTTAGGATAGAAAAGTCTGATTCCAAAATAAGATGGAGTATGGGGTAAAGAAATAGAAATTTTGCTGGCTTGAGATTGCCAGCTGCCAGCTGCTGATCTTAGAAGCTCTCTCACTCCCCTCTCCTCAAGCAAGACAAGGGGAGAAAAGAAAATGAAATAGCTCATGGATAGGGATAAGGAGAGGGAGTTCATTTATGAATTACCATCATGAGCAAAGCAGACTTGACTTGGGAAATATTAATTTCATTAGAATGAACACAAAATACAGCACAAAGACTGAGCATCCAGAGAACTCTTTATTCTTGCTCCCAAGCATGAAATTAATGAGTTAACTTCCTTGTCTTACATTCAAAATGCAAAAAGACGTTTTTTTAGACACATTTAGAGGTCATCACTATAACATCACAGATCTTGTTTTCTCCTGTATTTTTAATTAAATACTGTGTTATATGCTTGTAAAGAGAGGAGTGTATATTGATGACTTCCAGAATAATGCTTGAAAGGTTAGACCCTCATATATGGAGTGGCTGTGCAGAGTGGTCAGGAAAGACAAATTTCCTGACAGCTAACATATGTGTGTATGGGTATGTGCGTGCATATGAAGTATTCGTGTGTGTTTCACATACATCTGTGAAAACTGTATTTGCAGTTTGTTCAGCAGGGTGTCCTACTGAGGTGTGAGAATCCTATAGAAAGTGCTTCTAATAGGAGGCTGGTAGACTACCTGCTACTTCAGATGAGCTAGCAGGACTTTAACATCTTCTTTATCTTTTTACAATTGCCTGTGAGAACTGAGGCTCTGATGCCTTTCCTGAAAGAACAGTTTGGTTTTAGCTAAACTTTACTCTATGGCATGATACAAGGAGAATATTGTTGCTTTGCTGGAAGAAGGAAAGCAGAAGCTGATCGGCTATCTATGATGTCCTGCCTGGCTCTGGCATGTGTTAGACCAGCCTGGGCTGTTTGATCGACCCCTCTCTATGACCCAAAATGAGCCAGAACTCTTGGGTCTCTGAACATTGTTTCTTTTCACTCCTTATAAGGAGGAACTGGGTTTTGTGGGGTGCTGCAAAACCTGTACAAAATTTCAGAGAGATTGTGTAAAAGCTCAGTGTTCTACTGCAGATTGTATTTATCATAGTATCTCTGCCCTGTGCAGATGTACTACTTTAAAGTTGTGGTTGGTTTGAAAGTTCTGCTTACCTAAGTATTAATAGTGTGAAGAAATCTCTCTGAGAGTGCATTTTTAGTATGATATGAGAGGTAATCATTCTGATCCTATTAACACCTAACAGGATTGTTTATAAAAACCTTTCCTGTATCTACCGCTTGCTTTAAAACTGCCTAGAGGGCTGCCCTTAAAAACCAGGAGGCTCAATCCTATTCCCAGACAAAAGACACAGGATCCTAGCCACAGTTTGTAAGCAGAACTGAATGCTGCTCATGGAGGCGAGACATCTGCAAACATTGGAAAATATTTGGCTGTGTTGTCAAGATTAATCTAAATGTAGAAATCCTTAATATTGCTATAACTTGAACTTATATGGCCAATTTTACAGCTGATAAATAGAACCAGTCAGCAGGGTGCCATCAGAACTAAACATAGAGAAGATTTTTTCCCTAAGGATTAGTAAATACATTTTTATTATTATTATTATTTACCCTGTCTATATGTTAAGAGTAGAACATAGTCATCAGGCTAAGTTGTACATTGAGCGCCCTTGATGACATTCATTTTTGAGCTTACTGAACATTGTATTCATATTACTGTTTCTATTTCTGCTCATTTTTTTGTTTGTTTGGTTGGGGGTTTTGCATTCTTTGCATATGCTTGCACACAAATGCTCAGGATGAAATTTCAATCATTTTCTGTTTAGACAGCTTTCAAACACAATAAAATGAGGCTCATTTGCCCCCTTCAGTTGCCTTTTACATCAATATCTTGTATGACTTTTGCAGTAATTCTTTAGATGGAAGTTTTTGAGATTTTTTTTTTATCTAGGTGGCAAATACTTAGTGAATTTTAACTCCACTCAACCTGAAATGGAGCAGCCTCTGCTCTGCAGAAAACTACTGTCCATTCTGTTACAAAATCTCTCATATGAAATTAATCTTGGCAAATATAAATCACAATATAGATTACACAGAAAGTATCCACATCTGTGTTAGTTCTTCATGGTCCTTTTCATTATAGCTACTGGGAAGAAGTACTTCTATGGTGGAATCTTCTGTTCCTAAAGACATCTGCCTTTGGTGATGGAAACAACACTCTAAAGCAGCTTATTTTTCTCCACTGGAGCTTGGATGACTGGTTCAAACTGAAGTTAGGTGATATAAATCCCATTTTTACCTTCAGTGGTAATAATTGTGATTGTGGTTAATGGCTCCAGAAATGTTAGTAATGTCATTTGGGGGATTTCCTATTTCATCTATACAAAATGCAAGAAAATATGATGTTAAAACCGATTCTGCACCTGCAGGAAGGCGAATCTGTTAAAAGGAAGCCTGTAATTCTATATTCTTTGCTTTGCTGGGGATCTTTTGGACTATGAAGTGTTCTCTAATTTTATATATCACTAATCCAGGCACGGTGCACATTAGTAATCCAGATAAACAATTAGAGTTGTACAATTCAAATATATTTTAAAACTTTTTCCATTACATTTGTTACACATAAGTTTCTCTCTTAACTTTGGAGAAAGTTGTAACTATATCTTCATTGCGATTAACTACAGCTGCCCTCCTAATTGCACAACATTTCTGAAAAGTGCACAGTATTTATGACATTACTTCAATGTTGAATAGTTGCTGGAACCCCATTCATTCTGCAACTATTCCTTGTGGGTACCATGTGAGGTTTTGTGATTCTTGACTCCCTACTGTTAGAAAGCATTAGCAGCTGCTAGGTACCTTCACAGTTGATCATTGAAATGAATATAAATTCCTCTTCCTCTGACAAGCTAAAGGACTGGGCCAGCTCCTCAGTTTGTATAGGTATAACGTATTTTTCCAGGCTATACGATATGAGGAAAGATTCTATAATCCTTATAAGAATTTTAGCAATTTATAAGAAGTACTGTCACAAGTAGTCTCAAAGACTTCAACAGATGTATGTGTTTAAGCAAATGGCATAAATATTGAATAATCTGGATGAAAATCTGTCTTCTTACCTGTGTACTTGAAAGTTATTTGGTAATAACATCACATTCTCTGAAAAGTTTATATTCAACCTTTATTCTATATTTAATAATGTCAATTCTGAAAGTTTAAAAAGTATTTTTCATCCCACTCTGAGGTTAACAGGTTGAAGCCTTGAATCGTGACCTAATTATTTCCTCCATATTTCAAGACTATGTACCCACCAACTGTTCTGTGATGGGAAATACTTAGGAATGATAGCAACTTCTTCCTGCAACCCCAGCTAAAGCCATGTTTGAGTTCAGGCTACTCAGCACTGCTTAGAATTGAGACCATACAGAAATTTAAATTGTTACTCCTTTGGTTCAGTGACAAACACCTTCTTTAACACACTTTAAAAATAAGGTGATGAAAACAACAAAATCTGTTGCTCACAAATTTAGATCACTTGGAGCATTCACAAGTACCCAGAATCCTGTTCAAAGCCTCAAGGCACATTTTCCTTTCTAATATATATATATAACCCTTAAGAAATACTGACATCTGCTGTCAATATGGGTCTGGAATCAGCCTGGTATGAGCTTCTGGCTAAGTTACTACATTTGCCACCTTAGGTGACCCCAAAAGTTTCTCTGTTCTTCAGAGTATCTATAATACTATTTCTTCCAGAAATAAAACATGCAAGCTGTTAGTAGGAGTGAGTGTGATTTTGGGGAACAATTCAGGAAACTCCCCTTTGTTGTCATTGACCTAAGGCTTGCTGAGAGTTGGTAGAGATCAGATATGATTATTAGTTAATGGTTCATATGAAGAGATTTTGCTATTTGGAATTTGCAGTCTCTTTCTAGTGTAAAGTAATTGTCCACCCCACTGCATCCATGACAGGAAGTTATCACTTAGAAACAAGAACAGATTCAACATAATGATTTCTCTAGGTTTTATATGTGAAAATAAATAAATTAATGAATGAATAAAAAAGTATATCCTAGCCAGGGATGTTAAGGATAATAGGAAGGGATTCTACAGGTACGTAGCAAACAAAAAACAGACTAGGAAAAACATAGGCCCCCTGAGGAAGCTCTCAGGAGAACTGGCTACACAGGATTTGGAGAAGGCTGAGGTTCTGAATGACTTCTTCGCCTCGGTCTTCACTGGCAAAGGCTCTGACTGCACCACCCAGTTCTTAGAAAGTAGATGCAGGGGCTGTGAGAATGAAGACCTTGGGCCCACTGTAGGAGAGGATCTGGTTCGAGACCATCTTAAAAATCTGAACGCGCACAAGTCTGTGGGACCTGATGGAATCCATCCACGGGTCTGAAGGAGCTGGCGAATGAAGTTGCTAAGCCACTGGCCATCATATTTGAAAAATCATGGCAGTCAGGTGAAGTTCCCGACGACTGGAAAAAGGGAAATATAACCCCCATTTTCAAGAAGGGGAAAATGGAAGACCCGGGGAATTACAGACCAGTCAGTCTCACCTCTGTGCCTGGTAAAATCTTGGAGCAGATTCTCCTGGAAGGCATGCTAAGGCACATGAATAACAACAAGGTGCTTGGTGACAGCCAGCATGGCTTCACTAGGGGGAAATCCTGCCTGACCAATTTGGTGGCCTTCTATGATGGGGCTACAGAAATGATGGATAAGGGTAAAGCAGTTGACGTCATCTACCTGGACTTGTGCAAAGTGTTTGACACTATTCCACATGACATCCTTCTCTCTAAATTGGAGAGATATCAATTTGATGGATGGACCACTCGGTGGATAAAGAACTGGCTGGATGGCCGCACACAAAGAGTTGTGGTCAATGGCTCGATGTCCGGCTGGAGACCGGTAACGAGTGGTGTCCCTCAGGGATCGGTGTTGGGACCGGTCTTGTTTAACATCTTCGTTGCTGACATGGACAGTGGGATTGAGTGCCTCAGCAAGTTTGCCGATGACACCAAGCTGTGTGGTCTGGTTGATACGCTGAAGGGAAGGGATGCCATCCAGAGGGACCTTGACACGCTTGTGAGGTGGGCTGATGCCAACCTTATGAAGTTCAACCATGACAAGTGCAAGGTCCTACACCTGGGTCAGAGCAATCCCAGGCACAGCTACAGGTTGGGCAAAGAAGAGATTCAGAGCAGCCCTGCAGAGAAGGACTTGTGGGTGCTGATCGATGAGAAAATGAACATGAGCCGGCTTCAGTGTGCGCTTGCAGCCCAGAAAGCCAACCGTATCCTGGGCTGCATCAAAAGGAGCATGACCAACAGGTCAAAGGAGGTGATCCTGCCCCTCTACTCTGCTCTTGTGAGACCTCACCTGGAGTATTGTGTGCAGTTGTGGTGTCCTCAACATAAAAAGGACATGGAACTGCTGGAACAAGTCCAGAGGAGGGCCACGAGGATGATCAGGGGACTGGAGCACCTCCCGTATGAAGACAGGCTGAGGAAGTTGGGGCTTTTCAGGCTGGAGAAGAGAAGGCTGCGTGGAGACCTCATAGCAGCCTTCCAGTACCTGAAGGGGGCCTATAGGGATGCTGGGGAGGGACTCTTTGTCAGGGACTGTAGTGACAGGACAAGGGGTGATGGGTTAAAACTTAAACAGGGGAAGTTTAAATTGGATATAAGGAGGAAATTCTTTCCTGTTAGGGTGGTGAGACACTGGAATAGGTTTCCCAGGGAGGTAGTGAGTGCTCCATCCCTGGCGGTGTTCAAGGCCAGGTTGGATGAAGCCTTGGGTGGGATGGTTTAGTGAGAGGTGTCCCTGTCCATGGCAGGGGGGCTGGAACTAGATGATCTTGAGGTCCTTTCCAACCCTAACTATTCTATGATTCTATGATTCCATATGCATACAATGAATAAAATCAAAGTTGAGGATATTGTCAGGACTCTGCTTTGAAAACCTCTAGTGCTGCTGATCAACAACATATACTTGAAATTACTTACATATAAGTAAGAATCACTTTGAATCTTCATGTGTAGTGTAATTGCTTTTATTTGTCCGCTAAGCTTTGTTTATTCATCTTTGGGCAGCTTGGTTAAGCATCTAGGCAAAGGTTATTTAGGATTTCCTGATGGCTAGTGAGGCAGGATAGGCTGCCTTAGCAAGCATCTTAAGGTGTCCATTTTAGAGCTGAGAACTTGTTACTGGATATGCCCAAGATTTTCTCATTTGCTCCATGCTGTCAATGCCTAAAACTAGCAGAAATTAGTTTTGACTGAAAACTGTTCAGGCTTGCCAATCTGAACACGTAATACTGTCCAGAGGTTGAAACTGGCTTGCTCTTTAGGGCTTGATGGCCAAGTGTCTCATGAAAAGAAATATTTTTGCTTGGTAACTGCTTTGCTTGTTATTTAGACATTGTAAATTGCTTGTACTAAAACAAGATTCCTGAAAGGCACATGATTATGGGGCATAGTCACATATACCCTACTTTTTTACTTCTCCTGGGAAACTGACACACTCCAATACCTTTCTGAAGTGCCTGTATACCAGTGAACATAGTATGGCAAGCTTAGAAAGTGCCAGCTGGACAGGTAGATGGTGAGGTGAACTGAGACGTGGCAGGATGGGAGGTCTCAGAGGGCTGCAATCAGTGGTACAGAGCCTAGTAGGAGACCTGTAATTGGTGGTGTTCTCCAAAGGTCAATACTGGGTCTTGTTCAACTTATCTATCAATGATTTGAATGAAGGGATAGAGTGCTTCCTCTGAAATTTTGCTGACAATACAAAACTCAGAGGAGTGGATGATCCCCCAGAGCACTGTTCTGCCTGTCAGGAGGATCTAGATAGGCACAGGTGAACCTTTCGAAATTCAACAAAGGCAAGCTCAGGGTCCTACACCTGGGGAGGAAGAACCCTATGCACCAGTACAGGCTGGTGGCTGACCTGCTAGTAGTGCTGCAGCCTGGTGGACAATTTAACCATACGCCAGGCATGTGTCCTTGTGGCCAAGATGGTGTCCTGGACTGCATTCGAAAGCACATTGCCAGCAGGTAGAGGGAGGTGATCCTCCCTCTCTATTCAGTCTTTGTGAGGCCTCACCTGGAGCACTGAGTCCAGTTCTGGGCTCCCCAGTACATGAGAGACATGTGGCTCCTAGAGCAAGTCCAGCAAAGGGCTACTAGAATGAATAAAAGTCCTCATGTAAGGAAAGGCTGAGGGAGCTGAGACTGTTCAGCCTGGAGGAGAGAGGAGAGGAGAGGAGGGGAGGGGAGAGGAGAGGAGAGGAGAGGAGAGGAGAGGAGAGGAGAGGAGAGGAGAGGAGAGGAGAGGAGAGGAGAGGAGAGGAGAGGAGAGGAGAGGAGAGGAGAGGAGAGGAGAGGAGAGGAAAGGAGATCACTCTTCTCAGTGATGCTAGGCAACAGGATGAGGGGCAACAGGCACAAACTGAAGCACAGGAAGTTCCACCTGAACATGAGGAAGAGCTTCTTTACTGTGAGGCTGCCTGAGCCCTGGGGTAAGTTGCTCAGAGGGGTTGTGGAGATATTCAAGAGCTGTTGACACAGTCCTGAGTAATGTGCTGTAGGTGACTCTGCTTGAGCAGAGAGGTTGGACCAGATGACATCTGTTGGTCACTTTCATCCTCAACCATTCTGTGATTCTTTGACTTCCAGGTCCATCCCAGGTAAAAAAGAACAATAAAAAAAAAAACCCAAAAATGAAAAAGAAAAAGGGGGGGGGGGGGGGGGAGGGGAAGAATGCAAGAATTATGAAAGATAAAAAGGTACCAAAAAAAATTGTATCCACTGAATTGTTTATCCCCCAATCCATTCCCTCAATAATAGTCACAATAAGCCTTCTTTCAAAATGTATTTAAATTCTATTTTGATGCTTGTTACTAATATGTGTGGCATTGTTTACGTTACACTATTTTCTTGACAAAAGAAGGACTGACTATACTGAAAAATAAATAAATCAATAAATCACTGGCAACTGCAGCATTTTGTGACATGTAGAGTGGAGTGAAAAGCATGTCATGCAACTGTTTTTAGAGAAAGGTGACATTATAGTTTAAAAAGCCAGTTTGTGATATGCCTTTATTATCCCTGAAATAAGGATGCCACATGCCACAACATACTGCCTCTCAAATAAAATCTTGATTGGTGTTGGCAGAACATCAAACAGACGAATAATTAGCACATGAGTATCAGTATGCTGGAAATCTCTACTACTCCCCTTCTGGCAGCATGATAACGGAAAATCTTCTCGTTCTGACTTTCTGTGTCTTCCACCTCCTGCTTATTGCATGCTTCCATATACAAAGTTCAGCTCTGGACTGCAAACTTCTACCTGAAGACAAAGATTTCTTTGTGAGCCTGCAGCTCAGCAGGTTGAAGCCTGGGCTGCATTGAAAGAAGTGTTGCCAGCAGATCAACAGAGGTGATTGTCTCCATCTACTGTGCTCTTGTGAGACTCCACCTGGAATACTGCATCCAACTCTTGAGTTTCCCAGTACAAGAAAGGCATGAACCTGTTGGATCAAGTCCAGAGGAAAGCCACAGAAATGGAGAGGGCTGCAACACATCTCCTGTGAGGAAAGGCTGAGATTGTTGGGGTTGTTCATCCTGGTAGGGAAGGCTCTGAGGAGATGTTATAGCAGACTCTCCGTATATAAGGGGGCTTAGAAGAAAGAGGGAGAGAGACTTTTTATCAGGACCTGTAGTGACAAGAAAAAGAGCAGAAAGAGGGTAGATGTAGGTAAGCTATAAGGAAGAAGTTTTTTACTGTGAGAATTCTTAGACACTGGAACAGGCAACACAGAGAAGTTGTGGATGTCCCATCCCATTCAAGGCCAGGTTGGATGGGGCTTTGAGCAGCCTGGTGTAAAGTGTCCATGCAATGGCAGGCTGGTTGGAACCAGATGATCTTTAAGGTCCCTTCCAATCCAAACTATTCTATGATTCTATGACTATCTTAAAGGAAAGACGGAGGAAAATTAGACTTGGGAGATAATGTTCTCATTGTGAAAAGAGCCAAGACAATGTTACGTGGTGGGCAGAACTGTACACATACATTAACACAGTAAGAAAATCCTTTGGCATTAGCTCACTGAGGAAAGATGAGAATTTTCCGTATCAGACTTGTTTTACTCTCTCAAAACTGTGTTTTCCATTAGATTTTTCTCAATTTTTTGTGAAGTCTTTATCTTCCATGATGTAGTCAGCTAATGTAATTATTCATCTTCTTCAGTTTTTCTTCCCAGTCACTGAGCACTAAGATAAAGGAATGGCCAGCAACATTGAAAGTAAGAATTGAGAGGATGAAAATGGAAGAACCTCTTTTTTCTAGTCTGGGAAAAAAAAATAGAAAGAGGTGAGGAAAAGAATCATACATATGTGGGAGTACAGTAAAAGAGTTGCGTATGACTGAAAAGAGTGAACTGACAAGAAAGTTGAGGAGAAGGAATTCTACTAAGAGCACTGCAAAGAAAATATAGTTTAGTATTAGAGGGTAGAGAAGACAAAGCATTGAACATTAATAGAAGAACAGAAAGAAGTAGATTGATGTTTACATAGAAATGTTGAGGATAAAAGAGGAAAACACAGGTTGCAAATGAGTAGCTTTCACAGCCAGGCAATCCCCAGGTCTTCTATGGTTACATCGCTACTAGTAACTTAAACAATGTCTTGAAACTTTCCTGTGTCCTAACAATAATAGCAAATACTTTAAAATTGTTTGAGTGATCCTTGAAATGACTTTCGTGCATTTCCAAGTTCAGAAACTTGGCACACAGAAAGCACTGTTCTCAGTAGGCTGCCTTCATTCATATGCCCTGTTTTGGAGATAAAAATATTTTATCAGGTGTGTATGAAACTTTTTGTTCCAGGCTGTGGTTCTGAGCACATTTCTTCTACCAGTAGATATAACCAATCTATCTTGGACTGAAGATCAGCAGTGGCTAAAAAGCTTCTTAATTCTTTTAAACCCTGCAATATTTTTATCAGCCACAGGTAGACTCGTAAGAACTGGTCCCCCAGAGTTCCCTCAAAAGCAACCAAATAGTCACTTCATGCACACGGCAACCTGTTTTGTCAAACAGTGTAATAAAGAGTTGCATTTTTCCACAAGTCAGATGGAGTAATCATAGAATCATAGACCACAGAATCATTGAATCAGCTAGGTTGGAAAAGTCCTTTAAGATCATCAAGTCCAACCATTACCCTAGGACTGCCAAGACCATCACTAAGTCATATCACTGAAGGCCTCATCTATACGGTTTTTTAACACTTCCCTGGACAGTGATTCCACCATTTCCCTCGGCAGCCTTTTCCAATGCCTGACCACCCTTTTGGTGAAGAAAGTTTTCCTAATATCCAATCTAAACCTCCCCAGATGCAGCTTAAGGCTGTTACCTCTTGTCCTATAGCTTGCTACTTGGGAAAAGAGACCGACCCCCACCTCACTACAACCTCCTTTCAGGTAGCTGTAGAAAGTGATATGGTCCCCCCTGAACCTTCTGTTCTCCAGAATAAACATCACCAGTTCCCTCAACTGTTCCTCATAAGACTTATTCTCCAGACCCTCTACCAGCTTTGTTGCACTCTTCTGGACCCAAATGGTGCACTGCTCTGGTGTAAAAGTGATACTGCTGTTTAGGCAGCTGGAATAGATGATCCATTGCTACCAACTGTTCTACTTTGTTTCACTTCACTTCTGTTGTTCTGTTCTGCTCTGCTCTGTTCTGTTCTATTCTGTTCTACTCTGCAGTGAAGACGTAGTCCCAGAGTCATGCAAAGAGCCTCTTCCACCTTATGAGAAAAAAAAAAAAGTGGTTATCTTCCCTTTTATCATTCCAGAAATTAATTTCTTCCTGATCCTTGAGTTTTATCACTGTAGGTAATCTCCCATGCTGTGTGTACACTTGCAAGAGCCATAGGAATAGAGGAACATGCTTGAGACCACTTTTTGCTTTATTCTTTCCGACTAAACTTCACCTGCAGTTTTCACCAGCTCTTTCACATAGTCATAAAGAGAGGCTGAGTCAAAGAACTAAATGTATTTCATTTTTCACAGCATGTAAAGCATGAGATTAGAAAGAAAAAGGCCTATTTGAAGTCACAGATTGCAGAGGAAAACAGCATTTACTCTCAGCCCACAAAAGGTCTTGATTTTGATTGACTTAATTTGAACCCCTAAGGTTCTGGAGGAGAAGGAGATTTCAGGTTCCTTTGTTTTGTTTTGGGGGTTTTTAAAGAGCTAGTTCCCACAGAGTAATTTTGAACATTACAGAGAAAAAGTTTAAAAGCTCTTTTTAAAGACTCTATTTGTTTCATAATGAAAACATTTTAGCATTCAAAGTTCAATCAGCTCTACACTTTAAAAGTATTTTCAAAAGGCAATATTTAGAAATAAAGAAGCCTACTTCTCTCCCTGTTTGAACCAGGATTATTCTACTCACTTCAGGGCATTTACTGCCCAAGTATGTAGGAATAAAGGAAAGGAGAAATTAAATTTAGCTGTTCACCCTAGAGTACAAAATCCTGTGTTGCACAGACTCCTAGATCTCCCCATTTCTATAAGAATAAGCAGGTACCTGCTTAAAATGTTCCATAGTGCTCAAAAGAAATTTAGGCAAGTGCCCCATACAATTATAATCACAGAATCATGTAATTGTTTAGGTTGGAAAAGACTCATTAAGAATATAGAGTCTAACCATCAACCTAGCACTGCCAAGTCCACCACTAAACCATATCCCTCAGTGCAACATCTACATGTCTTTTAAATACCTCCAGGGCTGAGGATTCAGCTACTTTCCTGGGCAGCCTGTTCCAATGTTTGATAACTCTTTCAGTGAAGAATTTTTTCCAGATATCCAATCTGAACCTCTCCTGGAACAACATGAGGCCATTTCCTCTTGTTTTATCATTTGTTACTTGGGAGAAAAGACCAACACTCACCTCACTACAACCTCCTTTCAGATAGTTGAGAGTGATAAGGTTCCCCTTGAGCTTCTTTTTTCTCCAGGGTAAACAGCCCCAGTTCAATCAGCCACTCCTCATAAGACTTGTGCTTCAGATCCTTCACCAGCTCCATTGCCCTTCTTTGGACACACTCCAGCACCTCAATGTCTTTCCTGTAGTGAGGGGCCCAAAACTGAACACAGTTCTAGTACTGAGTACAGGTGAAAGATCCCTTCGCTAGTCCTGCTGGCCACACTACATCTGATACAAGCCAGGGTGCTGTTGGCTGCCTTTTCTGCCTGGGCACAAGCTGGCTCATATTCAGCCAGCTGTTGACCAACACCCCCAGGTCCTTTTCTGCTGGGCAGCTTTCCAGCCACTCTTCCCCAAGCCTGAAGCTTTGCATGGGGTTATTTTTACCAATACACTTGTTACCGTGTATGTTCAGAGTTAAATAGGTCAACTTGGAACAGTTAAAGCTGTAAGCATTAGACAAGGCTGGAGGAGAGTAAAAGACGAAAAAACATCTTTGCTCACAAAACTCAAGACTTTACAGTTACTCCCTAAGGGTCATATTTCCCATAGTTTAGAAACATATGCCCTTAGGACACCTATTGAATTTATCAATTAAGTTACCTTATTTAAGCAACACAGTGATCAATAAATGTTGGAACCTTACAGATTAGATTGTAATAAGCACTGGAACATGGTCTTCCCTTGGGCTCTCACTCCCTTTTATTACACAATCACCCTGCACAAACAGCATCACACCCCTGCCTTCCACATGTTTACTTACTAAGGCTGGGGGTATCTAGCTGTTTCAAAAATACAAGTATTCAGGTTTTGTTAGTTTATTTCTCTGTTCACTCAAACCTCTCCGCAGGTTCAACAATTAGTTTACAAACTGGGATTACACAGGGAGGTTGTGTATCTTCCTTCTTGACTTGCCAAGATCCCCCCAGCCTATCTTGCGCTTCCAGTCAGCTAGGTTCATGCATAAGCTGCACATGGTGAGACATGCTCTGTGGTATATTTTTCTATTCAGTCTGTGAGATTCATATGAATCTCTGTACTGAGTTTTCTTTTAGTATTTATTTTAGTCCCAAAACATATGAAATGCCGCAATGAAACAGAAGATGTGAGGTCTTTAGAAGACCTAGTTTTAGACAAGAAGCAAACACAACCTGTGAGATTGAATTATATATTTTATAGAATTGGAAGATTTCTCTGTGAAACAAAGTGCATTTATCTGAATGTGAAGAATAGACTTTTTAGGAACATATTGCATTAGTGGGAACTATATTCTGTCATTCATGCCTTCCAGTCCATGGAAGAGTGGTAAAAGACAAATTGTAATGAGAGATTTCATGCTACATGCTTCTCCATATGTTTCAGTGGGACAGTTACAAAGTAAGGAAAGCATAAACAGTCCAAGGGTTTCTATGCCATGACTAAATTAATTTCTAGTTCAAAGGATTTTAAATAAATGAGGGTAGCTGATTGCTGAGTCAATTTGCAGTTGACAATTTACCCATTTATCCTATTCCTTCATTTCTTCAAATACAAGGAATAAGGCCAAATCCTGACATAAATGAAGTCCAGGCTGTGCTACTCGATTCAGAACATCTCACATGTGATGACTGTGCTAAACCACCAGTTCTGGGAGGTTAATTAGAAGCTAAATCCAGCAAACGCAGAGTTGTAGTTTCTCCATGAGATTCATTGGCCGGAAGGCTCAAAATAGGATGAACAGATGTTGTCTTCTGGATCAAGCAGTGAGATTTTTACCTATCCCAACTGCTCCTCATTCGTCACCCTTTGGAAATTTCTAGCTCTATAGCTTTGCTGGTATCAAGGGCTGTATAGAATAATGAGGACAATTCTGAGGTATTTTGGAATCATGCTTTTAAAAATACAATTTTCTCATACATGGGTTCCCTGAGGTACAGTATTTGAAAAGTACTATGAAAGGATTAAGTTAAAAAAAAAAAAAAGAAAGAAAGAAAAAGAAGCAAGTATCCCAGCATGATTGTTATCATGGACAAGACAAAATGCTTGAAAATGAAGAGCAACAAAATTACTTTTAATTTTAAAATCTTTACTTTAGGGAAAGAAAAAAAATGCAAGAATTTCCTTTTTTCTTATAATTATTTTAAATCTTGAAAGGGTAAATATAGCTATACATCTGGAAATAAAACATACCAGCTTAGGTCAGCACCTTTCTGAGTAACACAGTTCAGTCACTGGAAGTGCACAGTCACTTATATGTTAAGTTGGAAATTAGAAAATATTATTTTGAAGTAGCTGGAGCTCAGAAGATTGTTTAGTGATGGCCTAGAGTCAGAAAATGTCTCATATTTCACTGAAAATGAACTTTCAGTATTTTGTGTCTATATTGCCTTAAAACACATAAAAAACCATAAAGTCGTAAGTGTTGATGTAAAACAGCATGGATATTATGGTTATATGGCTGTGTTATCATTTTGAAAGATTATTCTTCTTTGCAGCACAAAACGTACTACTTAATAAACATTGGTTACTGGAATAGTTGAAAAATGTACAATAAGAGAGAGAAACATTAATTTAGATAAAGGCAAGTCATTCATTGAACTCATACAAAATTTCTTGTACAAACACAATATTCTTATATCTGTTGGGGTAGAAGTAAGAAGAATAAATAAAATATTACCAAATTACTAAGGGGATTTTATAACATATCACTTTTAGGACATCTATTAATGATCTGGCTAGTAGAAAACAATATCTGTCATAATGATTTGTCCATCCATTAACAAATAAACATGTAATAACAATTTTAATTTTAGGTCAAGGTTTGAAAAAGTGTGCACAGCACCACCCTTGTAAGCTCCAGGTGAAATTTTGCTTTTGCTGGAGCTAGTACAGTAAAGGTGTGGGTCTTCTATGTTGGAATTAAAGAATATGAGCAGTGCAGTGCAAGTACAATCTTCCTTCTTATGCTGTGCCGGCTGCATGCATAAACATTGGCCACTGCAACCAAGTTTCTGAAACTCACTAGAAGAGCCCATTCACACGTAAAGACACCCAATATATATTCATTTGCATCATGTTGTGATCAGCAGAACTGAAACACAAACAGACTACACTGGGAGTTCCTCCATGTTTCTGAAAGAAAATGTTTATAATAAGATTACAACCACAGTGCTGTCAGCTGTTGAGCTAACAACTTTTCGTTTGTGTTTTAAACAGCATTTCATTTAGAAAATAATGCTGAGTTTATCAGCTCAAACTATTTAAAAGTAATTTCAGGATTCACACAATCACAGACCTAAGCAGTCAGCACAGTTACCATTTACATTAATTGTCATTATTTCACTGGGAGTGAGCAAGCCCTTCATTGAACAGCCTATGCTAGTTCAAATTACCTGCATGTAATATTACCAGCTTTTTACTTGCAGCTTTTCTCAGCTGTTTGCTTAATATAAGGAGGAATTTGCTGCTGCAACTGAATTCACATAAGTCTATGGGATTCATCCCAGGATACTGAAATAGCTGGCCAGTGTTACTGCAAGACCTTTCTCAGTTAGTCAGCAGTCTTGGGAATCTGGAGAGGGCCCAGATGACTGGAAGTTAGGAAATGTTACTCCAGTCTTCAAGGGGGCAAGAAAGAAGACCCTGGTAATTGTAAACCTGTCAGTCTCACTTGATGCCTGGTAAAGTTATGGAGAAGATTATTCTGGAAGTTATTGAAAAAACATTTGCAAGACAACGTGTTCATTGGTCAAAACCGAGAAGGGTTCATGAAGGGAAAGTCATGCTTTACTAACCTAATTTCCTTTTACAACAAGGTTGCCTGCTTAATGGAGGAAGAGAAGACACTGAATATGGGAGGGTTTTATTTATTTTTTAAAGGCTTTTTATACTGGCTCTCACAATATTCTTCTAGACATGTATACAATACATGTGAACAATTGACTGAAGGGTCAGGCTCACAGTTGTACTACAACTCATTTCACCCCACTTACTAAATGGGGTAACATTTGGTTGGTAGCCAGTCACTAATGGTGTCCCCCAGGGTTCATTTTTTTGGCCAGTTCTCTTCACTCCTAGACACAGGAGTCGAATGCACACTAAGTTTGCCAACTGTACTAAATTGGGAAGACCTGTTAGCTGAATTTTCAAACAAATGGCATGGTTTCTTGCCTGAATTTTTCCTGTAATATTTGAAGAATTTAAAATATATATATGTTGAGAAAAATGCATTTATCAAATGTTTAAATGTGCTAATTAAGAGCCTCTTCCAGCCTAATGTGAGATTGATCAAGACACAATGAGGATCTGATTAAAATTAAAAGCAAAAAACCCCACCCAACTTGGTATCTATGAATAGCAAGTTATAGAAATATATTATACATATATATATTTTAGAATAGATTTCACTTTATTCTTTATGGTTTGAATTTCTTATTAAGAAAATTATAACAGATCTTATTCTTCAGTTTATATTTGATGGAATTTGTTCTCACAATTCTTTTTATTCTTTTCCCTTAGATGTAATTTAGGGTTGTGATTTACTGCCAAATTCATTATTGAGTATTTTGTACTTTGTAGTGTAATGATGTAGAATTTATATCTAAACATTTATTACTTTGACTGCACTGTATTTTGCTCAGTATTATATATTTCAAATTATTTTAAAGTATGTTAGAATGTTGTATATAAAACCTTTCAAAAATATTCTTTTCTGCTTTCTTTTTTGATAAAGGTTTCTTATTAAATCTTCCATTTTGGTGACTGAAAGTGATTTTAAGGAAGAAGTGATTTATTTATATTCACAAAGAAGTAACACTTCTTTCTTTTTTTTTTTTTAATAATTAATTATATTTTCCAGTCCACCCACTTTTGGGAGAAGAAAGACTTTTGAGCAGTATATCTCTTTTTTTTATTATTTTGCTTTTATTTAGCTTTACTTTTGGGTTACCCTGCTGAGTTCTGGTTATTATGTAACATATATTTTCTACACCATGTGAATAAATTATACATCAAACTAAAATGTCATATTTGATTAAAAATCCCTGCTCAGACATTATGACTTGTACCGCTTAGTGTGCAAGTGAAGATTAGAATTGCCATTGTGTTTGCTTTTAGCTAAAGATGCAGAATACAGTCTTTAATTAAACCCTGTTAGGATAGGTTTAGCCTTAAGAACCTGTCGAGAAATAGCTGCCAAGTGATATTTCCCAGAAGTGAACCAAGATACTCACTTATATGAAATAGGAGGCTCTAGAGAATGTTGAAGTGGGAAAGCTTGGTGATTAATGACTGACATTAAGATACACCCACCATCTGTATATAGTCCATCATTACAGAATTCTACTAGTTCACTTAAAGGCCTGTTCTACCCACCTGACCATATTCTCTATTTGTGACATAAAGGCAATACAATAACAAGCAATAGCAACAGAACACAGTCAGGAACAAGCTTGGGAGATAATTCATCAGCCTCTGTACATCACCATTAATTTATCACAACCTAGTGGTCCCTTTTCTTTATGCAAATGAATAGATACACCAGCTTAGAAGTGGTTTGCTGCTTTATCTCATACCTAGTTTTCCATTTGTGTCACTGAGTTTATTTGCCTACATACACCTCAGATCTGACAAGATGAATACCCCAAATTTTTTAAAATAAACAAAGTCCTTACATTATGTTCCAACTGACTTTACAGGTGAAAAAACTTTAAAACTATATCCATGGATACTTGGATATACAGTAATCTTATTTGTGAAAATCACAGTTCTATCTCTTCTTTTTCACAAGCAATCATATCCTTCCAACATTATGATTCTCAGAAAATGTGGGATGGAAAGAAAATACTTCTTTCACAGAAAATTCACTGCATTACTGCAGTCAGGATGTTCCAAAAACCAAGCCTATGTATCACACACTTCAAAGGAACAACTTTGGTATTGACAACTTTAGTCATTTTAACTCTCATCTGCTATGTAGCCTGGGGGGTAAAAAAAGCATGAAACTGAGCATAGCAGAGCACAAGACTCAGTACAGATAAGAAAATTCGCTTTACAATAATCATCCATTTACAACAGAAGCCTGTTGTACCCATAACTGTACAACACTGTGTAGAGTTTAATATTAGTTTGTTTGAACACAGAGACAAGCATACTGACTTCAGTTCTGGCTTCTCTTATTGACATGCTTGTGAACTTGATCATCTTGGCATTAGAAACTAACCTGGACCATCAAGTGCAGTTGCGATCGTTTTTAACAACATGGGATTAGCCCCAAGATTTTATTTGTAAAGGCTGACTGCTTTGATTAAATATCAAATATCAAAGATATTAGATAGAGAGACAATGTTAAGAAATTTCAGTCTTGCAAAAGTTTCTTTCAGAGTTCAAAACTACTTTGATCTATCTAATCATTCCTATCACAGAGAACTCTTATTCTCTAGCTGGTATGTATGTATTTACATATATGTGTATAAATACACACATGTCCACCTACAACAGTTTAACTCCATAAACTACAGTCAAAATCTTTTCATATTCTAACAAAATGAACTGTAAAGAGCTGTGCATGTTTGATCACAGAACTGTAAGGTTATATTATCTTTGAAAATTTGAGCCCAGGAAACCACAATACTTGAATATAATGTTGTGTGGCAAACTGAGACTTAATGTGAAACTGTCCAATTAACTCTTTTTTTACTTGGGTGTATGTTCGTCTTATCTTTCAAGGGTTCATCATTCTGTGTTTGTGAAATAGCACTCTGAATTAATCTATTTCTTTTGAATGGATAAGTAATGCCTGCTTTTAAGAAAGTACTTTATTTTTTTGTCCTTTTTTTGCATAAATTTGCCTTGCACGTTCATATATATATATATATTTGCATTGCCTATTATTAGACATTTTCTAAAGATTTTGTTTAATATTGCTTAGATTTGCAGTAAGGCTTTATCAACAGTCAGAAATTCACTCATCTCATTGACCTCAGTGCATAGCAGTCCAGCACCAGGAAAAGGCATATACACTTCAGAGGAAATTCAGCCATTAAAATTACATTTTTTTATGCTTACATGTCTTCATCTATTGCATAAACAATCTTCACTTATTGCTTAAAAAATACTTTTGGGATTGATTTATTGTAAAATTCACATAAAGTCACAACAGAAAAGAGGAAGAAAGGAAATTAAATTATTGTGTGCACTTCAGAAGTGAAAGCTCTTATTTTCATCATCTAATTTTTGCTTCCACATGGTTTAGAAAAGGCTTTTAAACTGGATTTACACAAAGATAAATTTCTGATAAGAAGAAGCTTTGGTCTTTCAGATATTTTATTCTTTTCTATGCACTAAATACTCCCAATGTTCATGGTTGTAGCTTGCTTAAGCTGCGATTTGGGCCTGAATAAAAATACTAAGAAAACAATGTGTAAAATTTCTTAATTATGATTAAAATCAAACAGAAACAGAACGTTCTTTGATTTGTCAGCATGACTAAGGAAGAAGAAGTGCCATTGAGAAGAAGAGTTAATATGAAAAAGCACATTGCTTTTATAGGTTCTGTTAAGAAGTAGACCTTAGGTGAATCAAGATAGTGCCTGAACCAATACTTGCCTTTAGATCCCAGATGGAAGGGGAGTGGAAAATCAAATTGCTGATCTTTACAATGCCAAAAAAGTGAAGTTTCCAAACCAGGAAAATAGGATCTTGTACCACATGGGTTTTTGGGTGTTGTTTATAGTTAATCGAATCTGGCTGTGTCAGAACTAGGAGGTGGGCCACAAGTTTTCCTGCCCAAACTGTAGCAGTATGAGAAATTTTTTATTTGTCTCAGTATTCATCCTCAGACCTTCCTTGTGGATCTCAAACTGTACTCCCTTCCTTTTCAAATGAATCAAATGTTTCTCTTTTAAAATCTGATCTGAAATGTCACAGCTGTCTTTTCCACAGTAGGTCAGGTGCTATACAATCCAACAAGATGGATGGAGCAGCACTGATTTCCTCTGTTCACTATGATATTTCAAGTCCAGTTTCTTTCCTTCTCAGCAACTGAACTCCTCACCAGTTCTACATGGCCAAGGGGCATTTTCCTCACTTTCCTCTAAAACTGAAGCACTACTAAAAACATGAGTGGGACAGAGGAGAGAATGAGGGAACATTATCCTCTAAGTGAGGTGTTTCCCCTGAAAGAGACCCATGGGTTATTTTTCCTTGCTTGAAAGGTTCAGAGGCATTTTGTAATGCTGACACCATGTTCTAAGCATGAGTTAAGTACTTAATGGCATAATTATTAAGTTAAATAGGTGTAACTCTGGGCATATACAAAAGCAGGCTAGAGTATCCAGTGAAACTGTTCCAAAATGGACAATCAGATAGTTTTTAAGCATCTCTAGGGTTAAGCTAATGCTGTTTAGCAGTTCTCAGAATCACCAGAGGCCTAAATTCTGCCAAGTCTTTCTTCAGATACATAAGTCCTTTTTTGGATCTGGCCCTTAGCTTCATCCAGATTTCTTGCAAAACCAATTTATTTATAGCTGCCCATTATAACGTATGACACACTGCATAAACATCAGGTCACTCAGATGGGCATATGCTTCATATTTTCTCACTTTGACTTGAGAAGGAGAGAGTAACAGAAGTTTGCTTCGAGTTTATTAAAGTTTCAGGCAAAGCAGAATTTGTGTGATGTGCAAGCAAAACTCTGGAGCTGTTGTCCTTTCATACACTTCAAAGATCTTATTAGGTAGAATTAATCTATTTCCTGTTTCTAGGAAATTCTTCCTAGGAATTAATTGTTAAATGTTAAAGAAATTAGTTTTACATAAATTTGACGAATACTGAGGTTAAAACAAGTCATATACGTTCAGGTCTGTAGTGTAGAACAATAGGTTACTGTGACTTTGTTACCTTTATTATGTTCAAATATCCCTTGAAGTATTTGTACCAAGAAAGGTGCAATATTGTAACAGCTCACGGAAGAGAGAACTTTCACAACTGAAAGTAAGTAGGTAATTTTCAGAATGCATACTTAACATTATAAGGGTTTTCACTTAACACTATAAGGGTTTCCAATTTTCAGCTTTAAATACATTGTTTTTCCTTCTACAAAATCCAGATAAATATTATGCGTATTAGATTTGTCATGAGACAGGTGGAGTCACATCCATAATACAAATCTCTTCACCTCTTCAAACCGTGGTAGAATGCATCCTTTAAGTAAACTAATTTTTAACCTCAGTTTTAATAATATGGATTGCAAGTCAAGATGAAAAAATACATCTTCATTTCACTTTCTTTTTTTGTTTGGTTTGAAACAAATATGCAGATTAAATAATAGAGTGTATATAAAGCCCAGATTAATTATTTGTGTAGAAGCAACTACTGAAACTATCACCATGCACTTGAATAAACATCAGATACATGCCACCCAATTTCTGCCTTATGTATTGTTTATTTGAGTCTCACAAGTATAAAGCAATATCTTTCAGCTGTATTACAGTCCATAGTAATTTCT
Organism: Lathamus discolor; assembly: GCF_037157495.1. Lineage (NCBI taxonomy): Eukaryota > Metazoa > Chordata > Aves > Psittaciformes > Psittacidae > Lathamus > Lathamus discolor. The sequence continues at coordinate 102,137,541 of NC_088887.1, read as the reverse complement.
CTCAGAAAAGAGAGTAATTTCTCTCTGTTCCTATGGCACAACAGGTTTTTCAACCTCATAGAAATTCTGTTCTATGCTTTTATTCCACCTACCCTTCCCTGGTAACTAACTGCACAGCAGCCCACTTTCAGCAGCTCTTTTCACAGATGAAATATAGATCTTGTAATTGCACTACAGCCCCACTTCCTTTGTACTTCTCATACATGCATCTAAAAACTTTACTGAAGCGGTTTTCATCATCTCTTCAGTTTTACATTGAAGAAAGAAAATATCATAGAATCATAAGATGATTGGTTTGGAAGGGACCTCCTCTGGACTCACTCAAGCAGGTCTACTTCTCTCTATATCCATATTTAGATGGTCATTTTTTTCGATTTTACTGGCCTTTACTTTTCCTAGGTGGACCACACTGTTTCATAGGATTTCTATACTCTTCAAATTACTTCTTACATAACAACTTCATACATACATACATTACTTCACACATAACAACTAACTTTTCTTCTTAAATTGCCTAAGAACAAATATTCAAGAGCACACATACGTCATCTGGTTAAGTACTCCTTAAGATCAGGGCTAAAATGCTCATTTTAGAATACAGAGGGAACAAAGTTAGACCAAAGAAAAATACTTGTTAAAATTTTAACCTCTTTTATTATTTTTTTCCCCAATACATTGTCTTGAAAAAAAAAGGTTATTTGTAGAAACAGGTAAAGTAGGAAAATTCTCTCCTACCATCTCTTCCACTGTCTCCACAACACACCAAAATTGTGATAACACTTTCCAGGCAATTTCTGAAGCTTCATGGAACCTTCCATGAAGTACATTATTACCAAAATTACTTTCTTGCAGTCCCAGTGCATCCCACACACTGTTTTTCACATCCTTCATATATAAATCTGAATCACAGCATGTAGCAGTAAAATGACCTACCGCAATCTAAAAAGATTATCTTTCATGGGATGTTTGGGCTATATGTCAAAAATGTTTAATCATATTGCATATCCAGAATAAATACTGGATTGTACCTTCAAGATATAAGATAGAGGAGATGAAAGGTCCACTGTAATCAAATGTCCAGAGTTTAACAACAGCCAATAAATAAATCATGAAATACAAACATTTAGTACAATTATTTTTCAAAGAAATACTTTTGTAAAGTATTACATAGGACTTCTATTTATATCTATTTATTTCGTTTTTACAGAGTATTTACAGTTTCTTTTTATCATGCTGGGGTGTGTTTGTTTAAACACCCATTTCTCACAAAGATGTTTTAAATCAAACCAAGATTCAGATCTCACTATATAGCATATGTTTTTACAACATATTACTCTCATTTCCATTTCAGACAGATTAAGGAAGCACAAGCACACTGCCATTAGTAGGGGACATAAGTTGAAGAATCTAAAGACCATACTCAGCTTACTCATGACAGTAGCTAAAACGGTGATTCAAACCAGATACTGCCAAAGGTGCGGTTTCCAACTCCATATGCATTCAATGCATATTTAATGATCTTAAGCTTTGGTCACAGTATCTACTTGATTTGTTAATAATTCAGCATTAAAAAAGATAAATCCACTCTTCTCTCACTATGTCAAAATATGTGGGAGGGGTAGTGTTACAATTTGCAAAATTACGTTGTTTGTCATGTTCTGTGAAATTTTATGGGTCAGATGCTCAGCGGATGAAAAAGGAGTTCCAGGATACATTCCACATAACTCAAGACACAAACCTTTGTTCTGTGATTCCAGTTTCTTGCACAGCTGTGAAAAACACTTGCTCCTGTGATGTCTCTCTCTAAACAGAGCCCGCAGCTGTGTGAATCACAAAGTTTTCTTCTATTTTCATAAACAAACTGGAAAAAAGGAGAAGAGAAGATATTTGGGTTTATAATAGATGTTTTCTGCGATTTATATTTCAATGCACTACTAAGTATCTTAGGCTTCTGCCCCTTTAAAAAATACAGTAAAACATAAGGTAAAATAAAGGGTTTGTTTAGCCTTCAAATGAAAATGCTATTTCCCCCACTCCCCTTAAAAAGTTAAAACAAGAATTGTAAGAAGTTTGAACAGGATGTTCTGATTTTCTTTTTTTTTTTTTTTTTCCCAGTTTTTGAAATGATTTTACGAATACCTCTGTTTCCAAATACTACAAATAAAAAAAAAAAAAAAAAAAAAGCTTGGTTCTGCTCCAAAAACTGAAATAAAAGAACTGAGTACATAATTAGATATTGTATTCCCAGGCTATGCCCAGATAGCCATACATGTCACACCAGAATCCATAAAGAAAAGGCAATATCATTCATTGACTGCATTGTGTCTACTCCTGGATGCATAGATATGCACTAAAAGACCAGAGTAATGGATATATATAATAACACAAGTGACTATATATAATATTATTAATATAAAATTTTAATGCAAGTATATAATAACGCAAATTTCTGGAAGATTTTGTACTGGGTTGTTTTGTGGTTTTGGGGGGTTTTTTGGAGGGGTGGTTTGCTTTTTGGCTTTGTTTGTTTGTTTGTTGTGGTTGGTTGGTTTGGGTTTTGGGTTTTGGTGGGGTTTTTTTGTTGTGTATGGGTTTTTTTAGTTTGGTTTGGTTTTGTCCTTTTAATAGCTGTTTGTCTTTTCCTAAGTCCACCATCCTTACATGCCAGGATGTCTTCTTTCTAATTTACATCATAATTCTGGCCACGCTTCTCACAGTCTTTGTCAGACAATAACAGCAGAAGTGTGCTAGACAATATAGTAGAATAAAAATTGGCATACAGGGAGGATCAAGCAAAAAACTTGAGGATGAAAATCTTGGATATAATGCAAAAAATACATGTTTCATTAAAGTTTCAGAGCTTATTCTGGAGCAGATGCGTTACTAGACAGGAAGGAACAGAAGGTCAACGATGAGCAATGCAGGACTTTTATAAAATCCACCCTAGTTCACCTCTTTGGCATTTCACTGTAGGTGATGGAGTAGTCTCACTGAAATCTGTGTGAGATCAGCACGTTCTTTACCATTTTATACTCTGGACTTGCAAAAGACATGCAAGCTACAAGTTTTGCAAAAAAAAAATATTCCATAATTCTTTGCAAATTAATTTTTCAGAGAAATCCATTCATTCTTCAGCTGCTGAGAATCTACACATCTGATATGATTTTCAAAAGTTCAGTTCCTGTTTAAAAGCATTCATATTTCACTAGTAACTTAAAAATTGGTTTAAGAATGCAAACTTCACCTTTAAGTATTGAAAATTCTTGTCTAGAAGGATGACTGATTGAAACATTGGTAATTTTGAACAGACTGGGAACATACATAAATACATTTTTTTCAGAATTAAATGGCTTCAATAATTTAAAAACAACTATATAATTTTATTTTAGTTTGGGCCAAAGATATGACTGCCCTAAGGAGATACTAATTGTAAGGGCCTGCACTCTGCTGTATTTACCGAGACGTAATTTTTTTTTCTCAAATAATTGTGTCTTTTTGAAAACCAGAGTTCTACAGTAAGGATTTAATAAATTTTAAGCAGTTGGGAGTGTCATTCTTATGGACATTCTGAGTTTGAGGCATAGTTGTAAAACTGCTGTTGTTTTCCTGAAGATGGACAAATAAACAAAAGAAAATGAAAGAAACTATGGAAATTTTAAAATTTATGTTCAAATATGCTTACTGAAAATGTGTGAGAATTTTCCCTTTTAATCTTCAATCTGAATACATTCCAGCTGATTAGTGATCAGTAGGCTTACTCCCTAGTGACAGGATAGCACAGTCATACATGTATTTTAGAGTATGAAACCATTTCTGTATTAGACCTAAAGCTGATTTCACTCGGAAAAAAAAAAGGATATTTGCCTTTGACTTCAATAGATGCTTTCAAGAGCTAACAATTTTCTTGTTGATAAACACCCCGCAATCTAATAACCACACAAATGCATTACTATCTTCAACTATCCTATGTCTTCTTACTTAAGACCAGATCTATAGTTTATAAAGGAGTTCAGATAATTACAGCCACTAATCTTGTGTTTCACATATCCAATACCTTATAATTTAATTTAGAAGAAATCAGCAGTGCTGATGACAGGTAGTCAAGACAAGGAACTGGGGTGCACAGCATAGTGTGGCAGGAACTAGCACAAGTCCTATGAGTTTTTACTTTTTTTATGTTGAGGTTTTCTGTTAACTCTGTGTGTCAGATCAGTAATTATGTGTCAGAAAGGAACGTAAGACAATTCATTTTCAGGATATGCATGATCACCAACAATAACATGTCAGAGAGACAAAATGTGTTGACAGTGGCATATCCCTTGAAGTCTTCTTTTCAATCACTATACATTACATCACATTCAACAGTTCATTAAATTGAAGTAAACTTGATGTAGGTGTCAATAGAAAAACATGGTGGTTTTGTGTGTACAAAGGCATATTTTATAAACATAAATGGAACTTGAAGAAAAAGATCCATGACTGTGGTTATTGCATAATACAATGTTTAATTAAAAAAATAATTTTAGCATAATAGCAATTATCAGTTAAACATTTTGATTATTAAAGACAGAACAGCAAAAATTGCATTCACAATCCAAACATTTAAAATATGATGTAGTACGATACAATGTGTTTAATTTCAACTGCATTGTAAACAGGTTTCTTCCAACTTTGTGTCATGCTATTACCAGAAACAGTTTGTCACTGTGAACCCTTCAGACTTTGTTTATAAACATTTCTATGCAAATGTTCATTATGAGGTCAAAATTTTATATTTCTTTAGTTCTGAGCATGGTGCAACATTACTGTTAGTGTAAGTGGCAATACACTAAGCAAAATTCAATGCAGGGAAAGTCTGAGAAACAATATCCCAGTCCAGCATGCAATGGCATGGTTATTTGCAAATATTTGTTTTGCCCAAATTGTTTGCAAATAGTATGAACCAGAGCTAAGCTTAATTTAATTATCCTTCATTTTCCCAGGAAGGTCACTGAACACCTAATTTAGCTTCTGCAGTTACACTGCAGATCAACATGACAGACCATCTTTCCTTGAAAAATCTGTCTGCCATTTGACAGACAGAGGAAAAAGGTGAAATGTTTACAAGCTTAGTGACATTTAAAAGTAGCTAGTCTAATAATATCTTCATTAAACTTCATTGGTACCAAAGAATAAATATTTTTGTTAACATACACTTTGCCAAATCATCAGACTGAAGGTCAAATCAGTGCTAAGAAATCACTTGTTACAGTTACTAAGCACAGTAAGATGTACTTTAAATTTAAACTTGTTTTACTAATGGATGATTTTTTTAAATATTGTTCGGAAAAGTTCTTACTCGAACAACCTTCAACCTTTTTAATATACTGAAAGTGCAGAATCTTTTTCTTCCCTAAATTGAATTGCTTTGTCTCAAAAGCCTGTTGTTCTGAACCTCAGTCCCATGGTGTTTGACTGTGGCTTTCTGGGAAGTCCCTTCTGCATCCTCTGTGGTGCCTGTGTTTGGTGAAGTGATCTAAACTGATTCTGATTCCGAAAAGATGGATTACCCCATGAAGGAGCTCTGGTGGCTTCACACTCTGCTCTGGTAACCATCTGTTTACCAGTATTGCAAGACTGCAGGGTGCTTTTTATTTTGGTTCACTGAATGTTAATACTAAACCACCAAACTGATTTCCTAAAAGCAAATATAAAAATCCCATTCCACAAGCAAACTATAAATTAGCAGTTTTTTGCTAACACAATTTGGAAAAATACAGATTATAAGCACTAATTCATGTGTCATGGAATGTTTTAATTAATATAAGAAGCCAACATGTCTGTCTATACGTGAACATGGGAATTCTAAATGTTTTTATGTAGATTATGTTTGTATACAGGGGTATATTTTGTGAGAAGCAGACTTCAAAGAGACCCTCTAGCCTCCACTGTAATATATTTAAAAAAAAAGACATATATATCATCTTTAGTTATATTCCATGAATGTTGCGTTTTAGATTGTAACCTTAAATTTTAGTACTGAAAATTAATTAGTCACAGCTTTTAATTAAATAAGTTAGTTGCTAATCATGATCTGCAAAAGTCTGGGCTGCCCAAAATGCTTATTCATAACAATTAGAGAAGGAAAAAACATATTAAAGAATGCATTTATTTCAAATAAATATAATATTAAATCAGGACACTGAAAAATTACTGTATAAATCTTGAATTTAAGATTATTAGGAAGCTCATATGTTGCTATTATGATGTTTTATGTATATAGTGTGTGCACGAGTGCATGGAAATAAATATACTGTGAAAGAGAGCACACGATTTTACAATACTTTCACTATTTTTATGTATTCCAGTTAAAATTTTAATATGACTTGTATGTCCATCAGTCAGGAGTGGTTTTGGCTTTTGACCCAATGATGGGTTGGAAGGGCTGTCAGTATTATTTTAATTATTAATTTTTGTGTTGTTTAATATATTACTATTATCAAATCTGTGTTTCTCAAAAGGCACTGTATGGCAGTTCTAGATCTAGAAGTATTAGAGGAATAAGGAATGTACACAAAATGGAAGCAGTTACAGGTACAGACCAAAGGAGTTTTGGGAACATTAGAAAATAATACTAGTAATAGGAACCCTGCTTCCCTGCACTCTTACATGTACTGATATGAGCAGGAAATGAAAAGGATCCTGGATAAAATTGTGCTACCTGTCCACTTGAGAGCCTGCTTTCATGGTACCGCATGTGAGCTGCTCCATGGTACACTAACTCCTAGCTGCAAATACATTTCCCCATAGACATAAAAAAAAAAAAAATTAGAACTGATTCAGTGATGCTGAAATGACAAGCCGAGTCAGTTTATGAGCAAACTAGTAGTTTCAGAAAAATCAGTTTCCTCATGATCACAGCACTTTTCCTGCCATCACACTTTGATATGCTTTCAGTAGCAGTAGTAAATTGTTCCCTTCCTATAGAAAAAAATAGTGATATTAATTACACATCAAACAAAGTTCCATGGGAGGAAAAAGAAGTAGTTCACATTATTTCTCTCATTTTACAATGCTTTCTATCCAGCCACTCTTCACAATACAGTAATGAGTAAACATAGGGCTTCTATATTCCTTTCTCTATTGCTTTAATGTATAGCCTATTAGTTTACAATTTGCTTCAAGACTGCCATCAGGAAGCATAAGGGCACTTTCAGATCTTGCTTGGTTGCTTGCTAATCAACCTGCCTATTCCCTATGAAGAACTGTTTTTGGCATCAGGCTTCAAACAAGTCAAGGTGTTGAGCTGTTTTCTTATAAAAGGTGCAGAACTGTGCAAAAAGATACCCTGAAATGATTCAATACATAATCAAGAATGTTATCTCGGAGCTGATTTTCAGTAAAACCTTAACAGGTAGAATAAATCTTTAACGAATCCTAGAATCTAAGGTCAGGTCATAATGTATATTAAATCTTTAATACAATCTCTGAATACAGTCTCTGCATACAAGAAAGAAATCACTGGATAGGATTGCAATTATCAGCAACCTGCTGCCAAGACATGAAGGTTTTTGTTGTTTGAGTACTTGTGATCTCTGATATCTTGGAATAATTTCTTTTGCTTTTGAACCTGAAATTTCAAGTTGTTGGCAGCTGGAAAGGACCTCACAGTTTTGTTTGTTTTACAACAGTCTGCCCCCGGCAAAACTCTTTCATATTGACAAGACCCTACTTTACAAGATACATTATACTAAAATATGTTTGGCAAGCACTGTAAACAGAAAAAAGGCTCATGCCAGAGACAAGAGGAATAAAATCCATCATCAAAAGGAAAAAGGATACTGTATCCCATGGCAGGGAAGAACAGCCATGCATATATTACATAGGATAGATGGTAAAATTAAGTGCTGGCAGTGTAGTTATGTACAACAGAGAGAAAGATGCCCTTAAAAGGAGTGAAACATTTCTTCCTAAAATGGACACTGAAAGCAGCCAGTGTAACATACTTCTGCTTCCTATAGACAGTAAAGGCAGTCTAGGCAAGATGGTCAGATATATTCACATTTTCAGCTGTGCAGTCAAGTAAGAGACATCCCACCCAGAGGATCACATGAAGTTTGACACCTGTTACTTAAACCAATAAATATAGATGTATTGCATTGAATATAAAAGGTAAATGAAATTGTTAAAAGACGAAAAGCATGAGTGTTATAAGACCTAGGACAGATATAAAGGCTCTAGGCAGATGGGATAACCACTACGTTTATTGTTCTATAAAAACCTTAAATAAAAATCTAGTGACTTTAATGGTGAAGCATGATATTTTCAAAGGAGCTTTAAGGCTCCTTGTAGATTCCTAGATTTTATGGCAGCATTACAGAAGGCATGTCGAGTCCTACCTTACCTGTAATGGAAATACGTACCCAAGTCCCCTAGCATGTAGCTTTCGAACAAGCTTACATCAGTACAAAGGAAACAAAGAAGCACAGAGAAAAAAAAGACATTTCCAGTCAACATTCTACCACTGTGGTTTTTTTTTTTTTTTTTTTGAAAGCCATTTCCTAGAAAAAATTGCCTTTGAACACAGCCTGAATCCAGGCCTCCTTCAATCAGTTGTGTGAGGGTACTCATAATTTTGGAGTTTCCTTTTCACAGGAGTAAAAGACTTGAGTATCTCTAAGTGTATTTCTTCACATAAACTAAACACTTCTTTTCAACCGACACAAAATAAATTTAGGCACAGATTCAACAGTGTTTTACTCTTAGCATTGCTACCATGAATTTCAATGCCTAAAATAAAACCTTATAGAAAATGTCAAAAGGTTTAGGACTCTAAACACTGTTGGCCTCTACATCTCATGTGTTTCAATACATTTGTAGTATATAAAATACTTTAAATATATGCATTACGAAGGTTAATCTACCTAATTTGAAATGGAAACACGACTGCAAATCCTGCTGATTCTACTTCAGGAAGGGTCAGCTTCCTGAAAGCTCTCACATCCCTTGGACTTGTGCAATCCAGTGCTGTATAAAAACAAAATATTTAGTCATCCAAAATGGTGCTTAAGCCCAAGATACTGATGCCAGAATTTCACAATGTTTAGAAAAAGTTTAATTTAAGGGCAAGATTTTTTTTTTTTAATGTGGTTTTCCACTACCAAGGATCAGGAGACAAAGAAAAGAAAACCTCCAGGAATATGATTTTCTTCAGAAATGTTAGTTGCAGTCATGTAAGGCAAGCCAAGAACTGCATTAGAAATCCTAAAAAATTAAGGCATCTGAATCCTTCTTCTTTTCTTCTACCCTTCAGCCAATTTTCCACTGGCATATACTACAGATATTTAGCTTGCATCTTAAAGTTAATACTCAAGGGGTGGGGAGAAGGAAATCCATTCATAGGCTACAGATCAAAGCCTGAAATTTCATGACACACATCAGAGATCCCTGACTCAATTTTTAAAGCATGCAGGCAGTCTGGAGGCTTTCTGTCTCTCCATTATATACATATTTCTAAGTGAGTGAGGTCAGCCCTTAGAGATTTCTCATGAGTCATCCCCCATCTAAATATTCTTCCTTGGCACTAAACTGATTCATAAGAAGGGAATCAAGACTTCAGTTTCTTAAAGTTGATCTGTGCATGTTCTAGGTCTTTAATTTAAAAAGGTTGTTTAAAGGCAGTGCGTAAAAGCCTTAATAAATTATTAGAAACAGTTTGCCTCACTGATGGCCAATCTAATCTATGGTTCCTCAAAAGAGCTTTTAATCACCACCTTGTTGTTTCTGCTTTGTATGATTTTAAAACCACTTTTATAAGAATAGATCTGTACAGACACACATAAGTGCTAAAAAAACCCCCCAAAAATAGAAAATCACTAATGGACTAATACCGTATCTAATGTTCCACAAGTTTTCTGAGTTCGTTGACATCAGAATTCTGTAACATCAAACTATTCCTTAGCATGTACTTGTTCCCAGCATGATTACATATAAAGTTACATGAACTTTTCAAACCCCTTTTCTTACAAGTCCCAGGAAAAAAAAATCACGCACAGAATGGAATTGCCTACAGACATGTATTTTTAGAACAGCTACGCATAGTAATATACAAACGTCAGTTAAATGAAATAACCTTTCTAGCTGTATACTGGGCACTGGCAAGTGGTCTGTGGACAGAAGATGCAGATGCATGCCTTGAAAGATCATCCTACACTTATGGCTTCCCACATCATTGCTTTTTTGTTTTTTCCTCCTTATATCCAATTTAAACTTCCCCTGTTTAAGTTTTAACCCATTACCCCTTGTCCTGTCACTACAGACCCTGACGAAGAGTCCCTCCCCAGCATCCCTATAGGCCCCCTTCAGGTACTGGAAGGCTGCTATGAGGTCTCCACGCAGCCTTCTCTTCTCCAGGCTGAACAGCCCCAACTTTCTCAGCCTGTCTTCATACGGGAGGTGCTCCAGTCCCCTGATCATCCTCGTGGCCCTCCTCTGGACTTGTTCCAACAGTTCCATGTCCTTTTTATGTTGAGGGCACCAGAACTGCACACAATACTCCAGGTGAGGTCTCACAAGAGCAGAGTAGAGGGGCAGGATCACCTCCTTCGACCTGCTGGTCATGCTCCTTTTGATGCAGACCAAGATACGGTTGGCTTTCTTGGCTGCGAGCGCACATGGAAGCCGGCTCATGTTCATTTTCTCATCGACCGGCACCCCCAAGTCCTTCTCTGCAGGGCCGCTCTGAATCTCATCTTTGCCCAATCTGTAGCTGTGCCTGGGATTGCTCTGACCCAGGTGTAGGACCTTGCACTTGTCGTGGTTGAACTTCATAAGGCTGTCATCAGCCCACCTCACAAGCATGTCAAGGTCCCTCTGGATGGCATCCCTTCCCTCCAGCATATCAACCGAACCACACAGCTTGGTGTCATTGGCAAACTTGCTGAGGGCGCACTCAATCCCACTGTCCATGTCAGCGATGAAGATGTTAAACAAGACCGGTCCCAACACCGATCCCTGAGGGACACCACTCGTTACCGGTCTCCAGCTGGACATAGAGCCATTGACCACAACTCTTTGTGTGAGGCCATCCAGACAGTTCTTTATCCACCGAGTGGTCCATCCATCAAATTGATATCTCTCCAATTAAGAGAGAAGGATGTTGTGTGGGACAGTATCAAATGCTTTGCACAAGTCCAGATACATGACATCAACTGCTCTACCCCTGTCCATCAGTTCCACAGCCCCATCATAGAAGGCCACTAAATTGGTTCAGGCAGGATTTCCCCTTAGTGAAGCCATGCTGGCTGTCACCAAGCACCTTGTTGTTTTTCATGTTCATGCCGTCCAGGAGAATGCGCTCCAAGATTTTACCAGGCACAGACGTGAGACTGACTGGTCTGTAATTCCCCGGGTCTTCCATTTTCCCCTTCTTGAAAATGGGGGTTATATTTCCCTTTTTCCAGTCGTCGGGAACTTCACCTGACTGCCATGATTTTTCAAATATGATGGCCAGTGGCTTAGCAACTTCATTCACCAGCTCCTTCAGGACCCGCGGATGGATTCCATCAGGTCCCACGGACTTGTGCACGTTCAGATTTTGAAGATGGTCTCGAACCAGATCCTCTTCTACAGTGGGCCCAAGGTCTTCATTCTCATAGTCCCTGCGTCTACCTTCTAAGAACTGGGTGGTGCAGTCAGAGTATTTGCCAGTGAAGACCGAGGTGAAGAAGTCATTCAGAACCTCAGCCTTCTCCAAATCCTATGTAGCCAGTTCTCCCGAAAGCTTCCTCAGGGGGCCTATGTTGTCCCTAGTCTTCTTTCTTTGCTATGTACCTGTAGAATCCCTTCCTGTTATCCTTAACATCCCTGGCCAAGTTTAATTCTAACTGGGCCTTAGCTTTCCTAACCTGGTCCCTAGCTTCCCAGGCAACATCCCTGTACTCTTCCCAGGCTGCCTGTCCTTGCTTCCATTTTTTATAAGCCTCTTTTTTCCTTTGAATTTTCCTCAGCAGCTCCTTATCCATCCAAGGAGGTCTCCTGGCCCTTCTGCCGCACTTCCTTCTAGTTGGGATGCAGCACTCCTGAGCTTGGAGCAGGTGATCCTTGAATATCATTCAACAGTCTTGAGTCCCCCTGCCCTCCAGGGCTATATCCCATGGAACCTTACTAAGCAGGCTCCTGAAGAGGCCAGTGTCTGCTCTTTTGAAGTCCAGGGCAGTGAGCTTGCTACACGCTCTTCTCACTGCCCTGGGGATCTCAAATTTGACCATCTCCTGATCGCTGCATCCAAGGCTGCCCTGGAGTACCACATTCTCAACAAGCCCTTCCCTGTTGGTGAGCACAAGGTCAAGCATGGCACCTCTACTTGTCGGCTCCTCTATTACTTGCAGAAGGAAGTTGTCTTCCACACAATCAAGGAACCTCCTGGATTGCTTGTGTCATGCAGTGCCATCGTTCCAACAGATGTCAAGGTGGTTGAAATCCCCCATGAGAACAAGGGCCTGCGAGCGTGAGGCTTTTCCTATCTGTCTGTAGAGTGCTTCATCCACAGGTTCTCCTTGATCAGGTGGCCTGTAACAGATCCATATTGCCGATTTAATGTAAAAGACACCTCAATTAATAGCAAGACTGCCTGTGTGTATGCAGCTCTGTCTTTCTGTTTGTTCAGTCTTACCTCTCCTAGGAAGACAAATACTATAAGCTTAGATTGTTGTTTTATTTTTCTAAGAAAATAACTTTTAAAGATTTCCTCAAAGCTTCAGGAGAATTTTAATGCTGCTATTAACAGGCAGAGTTTCCTGGTCTGAAAAAATTATTTGCTGTCTTCCAAAGCACTCTCTCTTGTTTTGCTAGAGTTCTTTTGATCTATATATCTCATTTCCAGTTCAGTGCACCAAAGCCAGAGATTTCAGAGGAGATAGCAATGTCCCTGCACTCTGCAGGTTTTATTTACTAAATAAAGAGCAAAGAGTAGAGGAATCTTTGCCAAAACTGTCTCACTCTTGGTTGTGATCCTAATTGAATTCATAAAACTTAAGGAAACTCATTCAACTCTGGAGGCAAAATCCTGAAACATCAACATAAAATAGTTATTCCAATCTCAAAAGAAAAATATGCTCACCATACAAGATTACAGATACTGAGTTCTGAATCAAGAAGTTGACAAAGCAATTTTTAGACAAACTGCACCACAGCTGCTTTGAACCCCAGCCTAAAGCATTCACCCAGACCTGAAGGGAAGGTGCAATATTTATTATTTTACAAATTTTGAAGGACTTTAGCTGGGTACAAAAGTTCTGGATTCTGCAAAGCACAGTGTTATTTTAATAAAATAAATGCCTCCTGCTGTTATCTCTTTAAAGTGTTACCGTGCTGCTGACAGGTTATCTAAGTTATTAGAAATAACTTTTTCTTATTGTTCAGTAGCATGGTTGGAATTAAGTCAACATTTATAATGTATCTGCATATAAGACTATTTTAGATAGAAAAAAATATAAAAAATTTAATCCACAATCCTGCCTAAAGTGAGGCTGAAGTGGAATTTGAAAGTGTCAGTACAAGCATTAGATCCTCTAACACCATGGGTACTTTTTTTTATCCAGTAAAATTCCCTAAAGTTCTTCCCCCAGAACTCTTCCAGACAGTTCAGCAATTGTATCATGGTGTCCTGTTTAGATCCTCTTTCATTTTTAACCCCTAAAATGAGCAAGCCAGTAAGCAGAGTTAGAATGTACTCCCACCTTTTTGCAAATATCTAATCTGAAAAAACATTGTTCAAGCAACGTTTATGTGCAGCTCCTGTACCATTTCCCAGTTATTAGGGTAACTCCTTCCAGATGCAGAAAGCTCATGTTCAATAACTCCCTCTGCTTATGGGGGCACCACAGTTACAGTTCATAGATTCCTAGAATCATTTAGATTGGAAAACACCTATAAATCTATCAGGCCCAAATATAAACCCACCACAGCCAAGTCCACCACTAAACCATGTCCCTAAGCACCATGTCTACACAACTTTTAAAAACCTTCAGGAATGGTGATTCAACCACATACCTAGGCAGCCTATCCAAGTGTTTGACAACCTTTTCAGTGAAGAAATTTTTCCTTATCTCCAATCTTAACCTCCCCTGGCACAACTTGAGGCCATTTCCTCTTGTCCAATGCTTGCTACTTGGGAGAAGAGAAAGACACCCACCTCACTACAACCTCCTTACAGGTAGTTGTAGATAGCGATAAGGTCTGCCCTGAGCCTCCTTTTCTCCAGGATAAACAACCCCAGCTCCTTCAGCCGCTCCTCACAGGACTTATTCTCTAGACTATTCATCAGCTTCATTGCTCTTCTTTGGACTTCACTGTACTTCTTTCCCACCTCTGAGAAACTGTAAGTACTGGAAAGGTGGCTGTTCTGATGTGGAGGTTTCTTTCCCTTTTCTGTTGAACATCGTACCCTGTGAGTAGCAGAAGTAAAGATTTATTGGCCCAGAAATAACAAATGAGTGAGACCTTTGTTTTCTTGTGCATAGTGATTTTTTGAGTGACGTTTGTACCCATTTTGGAAAAGAGCAGTTATACCGACCATTTTTTACTTTGTTTGATTTGAGAACACTTTTGTCCCCTGGGGGCAAAAGAGACGGAAATGTGAACAAAATCTGAAACACCTCATCAGAAAAGCACACCCAGATGCATATCTGCAACAAATACAGCAAGTACCTAGACGTTCTAATTTAGCTGCTCTATTTGTTGCTGTCTGCTCACTCACCCAGCCTTCTAGAAATGTGAAAAGGCTCATTTTTCTTCTTTATGTTCCTCTACTTCATGGGCTGCATTATGACTAACAGTCACTGGGGGTTGGTTCTGTGTATCACATCTGCTTTCTGTTTCTTACTATTGCTTGTAGCAATACATAACTGACAAAGATAAAACACTGAGTCATTAGAAGCAGATCCTGCCAGCCATTTCTTACCTTAGCCACAGCTTTTGTTTGTGTACTGTACCATTCATTACAAAATCAGTATTTGGGGTGCCTACTTAGAGGTATTACAAAATCAATATTTGGGGTGCCTACTTATTTGCTTATACCAGATAACATGTGGTGTTTAGGTTAATGGTTTAGTGGTGGACATGGCACTGTTAGGTTAATGGTTGGACTTGATGATCTTAAAGGTCTTTTTCAAGCTGAATGATTTTACTTAGGCTGCTTTACAGAAGAAATAAGGCTTAGGCAATCATCGCGCTTTAGTATGTGTGTGTGTCTACACTTCCTACTTCAGCCAAATCTGGTACTGTGGGGAAGGTCTCACAGTTCCTGCAAGTTTCATGAGCACAGACGACTGCACAGGATCATAGAGTCATAAAATGGTGCTTAGGTTGGAAGGGATCTTAAAGCTCCACTAGTTCCAATCCCCCTCCTATGGGCAGAGACACCTTCCACTAGACCAGGCTGCTCAAAGCCCCTTCCAACCCGGCCTTGAACATTTCCTGGGATGGGGCATCCACAACATCCATAAAGCACTGTGTGCACCTTGGCAGAAAGAAAGGTGTGGCTGGAGGTCTCTCTTTGCCCTGCATTGATCACATGGATCTCGAGGCCTCCAAACAGTTTTTTGTCTCAGTGGTAATAGTGCTAAACAGCCACGAAGCACATACATACATAACAAGCAAAGCTTCAGAAATTCTGAAAGGTATGTTGAAGGTTTATTTTTTTTTTATTTTTTATTTTTTTTCTCTAAAGCCCTGTCCAAGGGCTAAGGAAATTAAATACTACCTAAATATCATTAATATAATCTTTGGCTAACACTGGCACTAGCAATATTTAAAGAAACAAGGGGAGTAACAAAGATTAGCAAATAGTTTTGAAATATGTCTTATTTTCCTAATCTAGTCAATCCCTAAATAAATTACATTCTGTCCTTTACAGGGGCCAGCACAATGTCTTCAGTACTACAGTAGTCCTAAAGGAGGTAATTTTCAACCGATCTGAAGTAAGTAGCATTGAGAGATAGATGTCTCTCAGTGTTTTGGGCTTTTTTTTGGGGATATTAATAAATTGAATGACAATGCAATCTATTTCCACATTACAGAATATAGGCATTTTACACAAAAAAATATGCTGTTTAGCAAATCTGTTAACTATGAGTCAGCGAGATTATTGTAACCCTACATCAACAATGTCTGTCAGGCCTGTCTGTTTGGAAAGACAGTTTCTATGAGAAGTGTAATGCAAGTTTTTCAGCTGAGGAAAATCTAAATATCAACAGAGGCCACATAGCTCTCATACAGTTATACACAATTCAAGTTGTTGTTCAGGTCCTCAGTAAATACCAGACCACTTCCTTGTGTAATACATGTGTCAGAAATTTAGACCACACTTTAGACAGTTCCATGTGCTGTCAGCTAACCCACAATTAGCCTAGAACATCAGTAGAAGAAACAACATAAGTATCCAGCTTGTCTCTAGGTTTGTCAAATCTGCATACAATAAACAGTGATTTCTCTGCTCCCACCAAAATACATTTAGTTGCCTATTCAGACTGCAAGACTACTCATTCCTGCTTGTGTTCCATCAGTGAAGTCGACAGAACCTAGGGAAATATACAGGTGACCAAGTGTAGCTCTCTACTCCAGATGAAAAGTTTTCTCAGCTCAGTAGACTGCTTGTCACGTCTTACATCTGCTATAGAAGCTGAGGAATTTATACCATATGTGGTCATCCTTACATATAGGCACCTGAATTGGAATTTTTCCCTTCAAACCAAATCAAAAGATGTGCTCAGTGTGATGACAAAAGTGAGAAGCTCCTTGGAACAGTAAAACTTTCAAGGCCAGGTTGGACGAAGCCTTGGGTGTCATGGTTAAGCGTGAGGTGTCCCTGTCCATGGCAGGGGGGTTGGAACTGGATGATCTTGGGGTCCTTTCCAACCCTAACTATTCTATGATTCTATGATTCATTGTGTCCATGGAATGTATGGGTAGAGAACTGTAACAGAAGATTCAAGTGCTTGGTAGGGTGACAGTGAGAGAACAGCCACGTTATTGTTATCAACAACAGAGGGTATCCTCGTGCCCTCTGAAAACCTCCAAGGAAATATCAAAAGTTAAAGGTGTGATCAGAAAATAGGCAAGAACTACCACTTAGGAGAATATCAGTGGAACTCTGTTGTAGGGGAGCAGACACAGACAAGGAAGCAATGTTTGAAGCTGGTTACACTATTGAGCATGAGTTAATGAGGACATAAGGTCAAAGACAGTGTGAGTGTATTTTACATAGTAGTAATGGAGCTAGAACAAAGAAATTTAGTACATGCAGAAGATAATGCAAAAGGGTATATGGCAGTCCACTGCCAGGAATCATTCTCTGTTCTGTCATTCCTGGATGTGGAACTGGAAGAATTAAGGTTACTGTAGGCTGTAAGGTTATTAAGGCTGTAGGCAGCCTGTGCAAACAAGAGCAAAAATGAATCAGACAGTCAGTTACTTCTTACATAGCAAGATGGGATTCCGTGTTAGTACCAACATTCATGCAGTGTTTGCATGCAGTGTAAAGCACAGTGTTTTTCAAAGTACTAAGACCTATCACAGATGCAAAGAATGTATAACCTAACACAAAAATAGGCCACCCAGCTCAGCTACAAATACACTGTGAAAAATTGTTGCTGAAGCTAATACTGAGAAGAAATCAGTTTAAAGGAAGAATGTGTGAAAAAGATATGGGAGTCTTTCAGGTCAGAACTGCGATATTAATTAAGTTATTGTGACTGACTTCATTGCATAGGTACTAAAACAAGCAATAGTAGCAGAAGTTTTGCTAAGGAACTAGGCATAGAGTAGGAAGAGAGACATAGGACCAAGTATTGTGCTCATTGATTCAGATGTAGCACAGAGGCATGGATATTTCTATGGATAAGTGGTTATATATAAGGTAGGAAAGGATATGGATTTCACTGCGTGTTCTTTTCCTTCCTAGTCTGAGCAGAAAAACAGGTGAATCATAGCATGAGGGAATTTTATAAGAATCTCTTCCAGGAAAGCCACATATACCTTCCCTGCAAGTGATAACCCAGATGCCAAGGATCTTGAAATATCTCTGTTTTCATGTACAATAAGTTGCCCTTAAACTGCAAGAAAGGTGTTAAAAAACTAGATTGTGTGACCATCACAATACATGTACCTCACACCTTGCTCTTGAAAGGTTGTTCTATCAGATTTAAATATAGTCTTCCTTGACTCTTTTGAGATGTGATTCCAACAACACAGTTATCTTTGTTGCTACTTTTTCTCTGTATCAGTCTTAACAACTTTGCTATACCCCAAATATTATTGTGCTATAAAAATTATTTGCTAATGCACAGATCCTGCACATTTTAGGGCACGTGACGTTCATCAGATCAATCGTGCTATTGTGTACGCTTTTCCTAAGAAAAAGAAACAGTTCATTTGTCATGAACTTCTCCGTCAAGATATTTTGATAAGGCAAAAATATCATAAATGATTTTCAGGCATGTCTTAGTTTATGTGGTCAATTCAAATTCTAAGCAAGTGTCAGAAAAAAACTCATATATTTGTATTTCAAAAGGTACCAACTGGTTTGAATGTTAAACAGGCCTAAACTTTTCTGATAGCAGGGTACTTTATTTTGGTCATTGTTTCCCACAGCAGATGCTAGAACATAAGTTGTGAAAACTTTGCAGTTTAAACAGTCAGATTGTTTTGCTAAATTGTATGCAAGAGTTTGGAAACAGAGGATGAAAATGCGTTTTTTAAAGGCAGAAAGTGGGAATCATGAATATAACATGGTTCACTGAAAGTGAAAAAAACCTATATTTGATCACAGAGCTACCTGTGAAAGATGAACAGCTGACACAAATCTTTCAAAACTGTAATTTCTTCAACTATTTGATACTAGAATGAGGGTTAACAGGGTAGATCTAATTATGACAGAAATTAAAAAAAAAAAGAAGAAACCAACAAAATCAAAACCAAACCGAACAGGAAAAAGGAGTACTACTGATTTCTATTACTGTCTCACATCAGCATATTTGACCCAATGGCTGTTAACTGTGAACAGACCAGACAAATGATCAGACCCTGCTTTAACAGGGTAACTCTAGAATCTAAGTAAACAGGACAGGTTATACCAGAAAAATCTTACAAATCCAGCTCCCACTGTGCACATCATTAAAATTCCTCCCCTCCCCAGCCCTTCCCCCAAACTGGAGTAATTCTGACATGAGAAGTTTTCAGGCCATATATGGAGCTCTGAAGATAGATTCCCAGATCCAGACTCTAAGCCATGAACAAGGGTAGTTTATCTTAAAGCAGCTGTAATGGGTTGTACCCTGAAGCATCAGCAAGGAGAGTTCAGCAGCTCATTTACAGAATGACTATCAAAGAAATGGAAAGTCAGCGCCCATTTACATTAATGTGCCAGGTTGAAAACTTTGGCAGGTCAGGTCTTACTTCAAAACTGGTTTATTTGAGCCTGTAAGAAAAGAGGTAGTAAGATGGCTGAACACAGAGCTCTACTAATCGTCTTTATTTGGGAACACAGCAGCTCCTGTGATCTCTCCATTAGAGAGACTAAGTAATTCAAACTCCTTAAGGCCTGTATACAACTGGTAAGAATACAGCCTTGCACACTTAAATTCAGCAAGGATTGTATTCTGTGTGAAGTCATCCTAGCCTACCTTAGAATAGAAATAGAAATAAACAAATAAACAGAGAGCAATGAGTTGTTTGAAATTAAGAGAAAAATATTTTTTAAATCTAGAGCAAAACTAAATGTTTAACTGTTTTCTTACTGAATCCCAGGGGCATTTCCGTCTATAGTATGTCTCTCTGTAGCATTCTCTTGCTATGACCACCTCCACAATTCTGTAATTCCCATTTTTCCGGCTCTTTATGTTCTGCCTCTGAGGGAGGCTCTGAAAGCTGTTAACCAGCAGCTCAACTCAAACTTGCGAATGTTAGACATGCTGAGAGGACAAGGGTAGGAGGAAGGAAGACAGAAAGAAAACAGCCACATGAGAGATGCTTCATCACAATAACACCAGACAGCCTTTCTCCTAAGGACTATGCTGTTTCTTTCATCCTACTTCCAGCACACCAGCATTTCAAATGCCACTGCATACCACTGGAGAACAGTCAAAGCTGTTGGACCTTAAAGGTACAGGTGAGTTATTCTTGGCTGTTTAATATGCCCTGTGCCACCCAGCTGGACCCTGACACTGAAGAAAGGTAGGCAGGAAAGGCTGGAATTGGTTTTCTTTGCAACCTTGATGGTGCCCACCATTATCCAAATATCATCCACTCAGCAGTGGCAAGAACCCAACACTTTGGCTGCCTCTCTGGCCATAGATAGGGTCCCTCCCTGTACAGAATGCGGTGACTCTCTTTCCTAGGACCCTGACTCTCATTTTATGAGGATTTTTGGGAGACCACAACTATGTAGTGCAGCTGAGACAGCCTTGGGCAACCTCACCAACAACGAGCTGGATGAGCTGGATGGGGAACAGTGAGTTTGGATGTAGATCAGGCCCAGGTACAGCAACCTAAGTTTTATGCCATCTGGTGATGTCCCATCAATCCTGTGGTGTTGAGGAAGGCCTTGGGGAGACAAACCAGCAGGTCTGGGTCAGTAACAAGGATGCAGGAGACAGGTGCAGGCATAGCTGTTTCACAACTAATCCCTGCTCATGTTGCATCACCTCACCTTAAAAGCATCTTCCAAGGGGGAGGAGTGTCGTACCAACATTTTCACCCTGCCCTGCAATGGCTCCTGTCTGCAAGGAGCAGACCCTGTACTCAGTCCTCTCAAATCCCTAACTCTGTCAGTGGCACTCCTAGGAGGAAGATGCACACTGTTGCTCTGACACTGACTGCCTGGAGGCATAAATCTCCTTACTTTTTGGGTAGTTAACAAGATAACACAGGGTCAAACATCTGGTTATACATCACAACAGCAGTGTGTGCCATTGCTGCTCTCTCTGGGGAAAGAAAGTGAGAGGCAGAGACAAAGATTTTCACAATACTATTAAAAACTGATGCTTTTTGCTTCTGCCTTTGTCCTTAACTCTTCCATAATCTGAGAGGGAATATGTATGGTGTATTTGGGTAAAGATATATAGCCCTTTTTCATGGTTTAGACACAGCTGATAACTCGGCACCATGGAGTCATCCTCTCACTCTTCCCCTTTGCCCCCTCCAGGCAGAATGAGGAGGCGAATCAAAAGAATGTAAACCCCACAGATAGAAATAAGAGCAATTTAATAACTAAAATAAAGTAAAATATAATGATAATAGGAAGAATGCCAATAATAATAATAATCATAACAGGAAACCATGCTCAGTGCCACTGAGCAACAACTAAAACATCAGTGTGTTATCACAATTGTTCTCAGACTGAAGCCAAAGCACAGCACTGTAACAGCTTCCAGAAAGCAAAACAACTGTTACAGCTGAAACCAGGACACCTCTTCTTCCACTGTTGGTAGGAGGAAACACTACAGATATTGCCAGACAGACTCAGCTACATATCCTTCTGCTGACAAGGGATTTGAATGATTTTTTAAATTTTAAGAATTAATTAAGAGCCTCACACCCATTAAAAGGCACCCATTAAAATAAACTGAAGTCCTGCCATTTGCCACTGTAAGATTGGGATTTCATCATGTACAATATAATTTTCCTTATATTAACACTGAATGTATAAGAAATTATTTAACAGAGATTAAAGAGGAAATGAAACTTTGTTCTACCTTCCCTACAAGAAAAAATAGACAAGGTCTCTTGGGAAGTGCTATTGGACAGAAGATTTAGAAAAAGTTACATACTAAATCCCAGTTACTGGTCACTGTAATCCTAAAAAAGCAATGAGAAAAAACAAAACGTAGTTTATTAAATTCCTCCAAGATTAAAAACAGTTACTCCCCTGTCTCTACCAATCGCAAACTACATATGGAAATTATACTGTAAATTGATGGGGTTTTAATTTTTTGAAATTTTTGAGAAATTCCAGATCTTCTGATTTGGAAATGACAAAAGTCAGACACTCCCTGCTTAGGGTGCTCTTCATTCTGTTGTTAAAAGCCATCCAACCAACCAACCAACCAAAAACCTTCCAGTAGATTAGGATCAATCACTATTACAAGGAAAACCAGTCTATAAACAGTCATGGTAGTACACATATTTTAAATCATTACCCATTAGTAATAATGTTGCTTGCTAGATATCAATTGATTACTGGCTACTTAACTCATTGGCAGGCTGTCAAATGTAGTCTTTTGAGAAGTGATTCATGTAATGATTAGGAAGATGCTCAGAGAAGCCAAATAGATTGTATTGGTATACTGTTAATAATTCAGTCCTCCTGCTCCCCTCAAAAAAAGAGAGAAAGACAGGAAAAGAGAAAAAGGAGAAAGAGGGGGCAGGCAGGCAGCCAGGCAGGCAGGCAGGAAGGAGAAAATAGGAGTGGATTTGGAAAGGTCACAGTGACCAGGTTGCCTGGCTTGTTTTCATCTTGTGTGACTCTGAGCAAATAACTTATCCTCTATTTATCCAGCACTCCATCCACCCATAAAAAGCATTATGATTGCAGCTAAGAGAAAGCAGATTCAGCTTGTCATTATGTTGGATTTGATT
Organism: Lathamus discolor; assembly: GCF_037157495.1. NCBI lineage: Eukaryota > Metazoa > Chordata > Aves > Psittaciformes > Psittacidae > Lathamus > Lathamus discolor. Next base: position 102,114,927 of record NC_088887.1, on the reverse strand, counting down.
TTTTTAAATGTATACACCAGCCCTTGAGAGTCCTGCCAGCAATCAGATCCGTAACCTCATAATCCCAGAGCAGAGTCAGAATGTATGATTTTGTTCAACTAATTTCTGCAAAAGCAGGAACATACAGTAAAGCCATTTTGTCTGAGAATAAACACATGCCCTCAATTTTCCTTATAAGCTTTACCAAAAGAGCTTTGTTTTCTTATAGTAAGTCTCAAAGTTCCACATATATGGGCTATTTCTGGAGAACAGTAGAGATATCTTCGCAAATAAACATCATTATAGTCAGAAAGGAATGATTTGCGGGAAAAAAAGCTACACATTACAGACAGCCCTTCTGCAAGATATTTTTCTTTATGGAATTATGGTTTTACAGGTTACTACTATGTTTGGTGTACAACCATATAGATTCCTTCCCAGAATAACTGATGATCAGTTAAACAATCAGTCACTCTCCTTTTCCATGAAGAGAAGAGCCTCCTCAAAGAGCAAACAGACAGTGAAGTGAATCTGGTCCCACTCTGACAAGCCACACTGTTGCCAGCTGAGCATCTTGTAAGGCAAATAGGTGTTTATGCAGTCCTCTCCTCTGGAAGCAGTTGCACTTGTCCAGACTAGTATGCTTTTCTCTACAAGCTACATACCTAAGACCAGACAGAGAAGCTAAAATCAAGACAGGACATAACAGGAATTTTATGCAAATATGCCTTTTTGGGGGACATATATACAATATGATTCTCCTCCGTGTTTTATTTCACTTGAAATATTCCTTAGCGGTTACTCATTTGAAATATGTCCAACAAGACTGTAGGCTGCAGGACAGGTCTTTCCGTTATTTGACCTCAATGGCTCTTTATGGGCAATCTTATTCACTTCTCTCAGCATCCCTGATTGGGTATTACAAAGCCCAAGAGTAAGGATGACTGATCTAAATATTTGTCCTGCACTTAATTCCATCCCATTTTATGACACAGCTCCTAAATTCACACTGGGGGAAAGATTTCTCTACTCTGTTTAGAATACTAGTAGAGTATCCTAAACAGAGTAATTACACATAACAAGACTTCAGATGAATAAAAATTTATCAGTGCCTTTCAGCAAGCAATTTCTCTGCTGCTGTGGTCTCTTCAAGAGGCTTAGCAGCCTGGATGGAGGTTGCCCTGCAAAATAAGATGAATCATCATAACTCTGATATCAAGCTGGAGTCTTGAAGTGAAATATCTTGCTTCAGATGACTGCAGTAAGAAAGCAACCCATTTCCCGCCTCCTTTTGATCACTTCTAGAATACTGTGGCCGTTTCCTTCATCAGGCAGTTACTCTGCACACACACATGCTCAGAGAAATGTAAAACGTTTTTCCTTTTATAGGCATTTTACAACTGCAGAGCTCAGCTACACACAGCCTCTCCCTGATGAAGAGACTGTTCTTTGCCAAAATAGACAAGGCTGAGCAGAGAACTGCATCTTCATCCAGATTAGAGAGCAACAGTGTTTACTGTGGTGTGTCTCTTGCCTAATTGCTAGAGTACCTAACAGTCTTCTTCCTGAGACTCAGGACTGCTGAATTTATGTCCTTTCTACATTCATCATAGCCATAGTCTTCAGGGCAGAAAAAAGTAACCGAATTATTTCTGTCTTCACTGTGGGATGGCAAGTGCTGAGCCTTTCTGCACAGCCACCTTCCATATTACTCATTAATGTATTAAAGTTTTTCAGCTCAGCACTTTCATTTCTGCTATTCAAAAAAAAAAAAAAAAAAAAAAAAAAAAATTACCCAGTACCAGAGATGCCTCTGGGATGATATCAGCCAAGAAACTGTAACTAAATAGGATCATCCAGATTCAAATCAGTTAAGAGTGATTTGGCTTCTTTCAGTTTGTTCTTAAATCTTTAGATTTCATTGAATTTTGACAATTTCAGTAGAAATCTCTGAACTGTGATGTGTACTCACACCTGCAAACTGCTTTTTCCTCATATTTCCTGAGTAAAGAAAAATGACTAGCAGCAATGAGCTGCTGACATTATATCTGCTTCCCTTTGCCTATAATTAGTATGTTCTATTTACTGCCTTCACCACAAACCTACTTGCTCAGTGAAGTTCTGGACTGTCTTTTGAACATGCTCAGGTCTGAAACAGGCATTTTTGCTGACATCAGAGAGACTGGCATCATTATTTCAATTTCCAACTGAGTTTTCTATCTAGATCATTCTCTTTGTAAAGGATTCTCCCCCAGTTTGAATATTTCATCCTTTTATTTATCTTGCATATCTTACTTTACATTAAATATAGATGTATAGTACGGATAGGATATTTTAGTCCTCTGAAGAACAGGCCACAAAATTATTACTATTATTATTGATAGTAGATATAGATATTACCCACAGTACCTTTTGTAGACATGGATACAATTCATAGTACCTAATTACAGGAACAAAAAAGTTGTGCCCAAGTAGGGAAGCATGATCTGTCATCTTATTTACCAAATCAAGCAAATAGCATATGATGAAAAGTCAACCTTCTGTAATGAAAATCAATTAAAATCAAGCACACACAGTCCAAAACAGAGACACACAAAGAGGCATAGAATTACACACTCTCTAAGGAAATCTTTGCCTGTAACCAATTTGAATATTGAAATAAATCACCATGAAAACCCATTAACAAAATATGTAATTCTGAGCATTTGTAGTGTTTAATCTGTATAATGTACAAACCATGTGCTAAATATCAGGATATGATGAAGTACTATACATTTTTCTACCTTGGAAACAAAAATATCACTTAATATTTATGTTAAGAAATGTTTTGTCCACAACTTTTATAGTTCTTTCTCCTCTACAAAAAAAGCATTTATTTTATTTTTTAATAACCATAGCTGCAAATGGTATAATTCAATCAATGGCAGGAATGCATCAAAGAGTAGAAGTACAAATGCATGTGTTATAGAGTACATATGTTTACAAATACAAAGGAACACACACCTTCCCACTTATATGAATAACTAGTTTATTTCTGGGTAAGGAAGCATTTTATCTGAAATACTAGAAGATCACTAGGGTACTGAAAAGTTATACAGATAAGAATTGTAGTGAAATATAGCACCAGTGAAGGTAGTAATACATCTTTATATTTCACTGGACTTAAAAGTGTGAAATATTTTCAATCTTCTTTCCAAGTCAGTTGTTGACAAATTCTATCCACATAGTCTTTTTCCATCTCCATACATGGGCAAATAATGACAAGCAGAAATAACCAAAAGCCATAATAAAATGTGCCCAAGCTTCCCCACACTGTCTATTTGGACTTAATTTTTCATACCATTGCTATTCCCACCATCCAAATAATGATGTTTTTCCTCGGCTCAGCAGAGTGAAATCCAACAGGCAGCCTTATGTCATTTCTCAATTTGCCTGTAACACAACAACTTTGGAATAGAAAATATGATTAGTTTTGAAATGCATATTCCTGTAGAGACTCAGTCTCTGAGAACAGGAGTTATTCATTTGTGCCTGACATTCTTGCATTGGTATAGCAGCCTCACAAAATCACACAGCGATGTCTCTCCATCTCCAGCTGGCATCTAGTATACAATGTCATAGTGACTAGTTGTCAAAGCAGTCCTAATAGAAGGCAAATTTGTGCTACCATGGAATCACAAGAGTTCCCATGCCCAGCAGGGCTGAGAGGGACATCTGCCACAGGAGCCCAGATGCATTTGCTGAAGGTCTGGGTAACAGGCTCTGTCTTGTGTTATGATGTCTGGGTTCTTATGTTTCCTGTCTGTAGAAATTACTGAGTGCCTAATGGAGCCATGAGGAATGTGGTACTTTGACAAATATTTATAGGTCTTAAAGATCTGAACTGATATTTGGTCGTGTTTCAGCAGCTGGCACAAACACAGTGACTATCCTAAAGAGTTTTATTTCACAACATCAGTACTGAGCAGAGTATCTGGGCAGGGTGATATTCCCTTTGCAAATCCTCCTGTTAGCTGACTAACAGGAGTAACTAATTCTTGCTCAGGTACATGAGAAAAAGGCAAAGGACAGGGTTGAACACATGATTCACCTGGAGGTAATACCAAGTGGTCTGATAGGTTTTCACCACACAGGTCATCAGTATTTCCATATTAAGCTGCACCAGTGAATGCAGGACAAACACAAGCCTCAGCTGTGCTTCTGGTTTGCAGTGGTGATTGGCATTCAGTATATAGATGCTGCAGTTACACAGTATGAGCAGGTAAACTATGTAGATCCTGGATTTTGATTCTTTTAACCTTAACCAACCAACCGTCTACATGGATGAGCAGCAGAATGAGCAGTTACGAAACCTGGATAAATGCATGTGACTATATTCTAATTAGACAGCTATTGCTACTCTCATTATATGTTTTAAAACTTAGCTTACAAGCACATCTGTTTTTCAAATGCTTTCTCTGTGGTTTTCATCTTTTCCAGTATCTGTAGTCTTTTTCTTTGGTGCAATTTAGTGATTTGTCATCAACTATTGTTGTCTCATTCACATGCAGAAGATTTTAATAATAAGAATAGCTCTGTGACCATTAACGGCACAAAGAAGTTGCACCTAGCAAGCTGTACAAAATGCCCAATGGTCTGAATTAAACCAGCAGTTCATAAGGCAGCAGAATTTGTATATCTTTTGTATGATTTATAGTAAACTGCCTGATGTCTTTTCATTTTTTTTATTATGTAGGAAAAGATGAAAACTAACTAAAGGCTAAGGTTTAAAAAATTTTATTTTGCTCATGATGAGTCTGTCTTCCCAGGAACCTCTACTCATATGAACTACTTGTGAAGCAATTTCTCTCCCCAGTGTCAGTCTGACATTAAAGTTTCACCTTTTTCAAGGGTTTTTTGGGGTGTACCTTAAACATTAGGCTGTAAGTAAAAGTAACTTAGCGCCTACTTCGTGAATATCTGGCAATCACAAAATCACAGAATGGTTGAGTCCGGAAGACACCCCCAGAGTTCATCTAGTCCAGTGCCCTGGCTCAAGAAGAGTCACCTACAGCACATTACTTGGAACTGTGTCCAGACAGCTCTTGAATATCTCCACAACCTCTCTGGATAACCTACTCCAATGCTCAGGCATCCTCACAGTAAAGAAGTTCTTCCTCGCGGATTTTCTGTGTTTCAGTTTGTACCCATTGCCTCTCATCCTATTAAGTCCCAGCACTCCTGGGATGATCAGGGGCTCATTCCACAGCAAAGCCTTAAAGAACTAAGGACCTCGACAGAAGCAAAAGAGAAGTGCCAGGCAGGCCAAGGATCACACTGATCCTCTCTTGGAAGGGGTTTGAACATACCTTTTAGGACAAGACCCACCCTAATGAGTAGACACCAGACACAGTTTTCTCCTTTTCCACCAGTAATTGGAAATAAAAGGCCTTTAATTCCAGCAGGAAACTCATGGATTTTGCATTCCAAGAAAGTGACTCACTGCATCTCATATCCTGGAAAATGCCAGTTTTTAAGCTCATCAGTGACACATCTTACTGGATGGTGACCTGTATGCCGAACTGGAGTTTGCAGCAGACATCAGTGAAAGAAGCCCCATGACTAGCTGAGACCAGCACCCATAAACTCAGCCAGAATAACACTACTCATGACACGTTTGCATGTCTAGGGCTATACTGTTTTAAATATATCAGTTTTAAAAATAACTACCTGAACAAAATTTATATAAAATTTGGCCGTTAATTCTTAGAGAAAAAAACATTATGAAAACCTGCACAAACACCCATTTGTGAAAGTTAATTCTCACAAAAGCTATCATAAGTGTACAAAAATGCTTTATTGAATTTTAGCATGGAATAATTTGTAAACATCTACTAAGAGCACAATATTTTTTTAATTCATTGTTAGTTTATGGAGAACACTTGTCACATAGTCCTTCTTATAGTTTAGTAAATTCATGGTGTAGTCAATTGCAGAAAAAATCCTTCTGCTTATTCTGTAATCTTATAATGATATACAAAAGTCAGCAGTGCAGAGTGAGTTGATCAGACGATGGTGATTTCCTTAATGTTTCCAACTTTTTACTACAAAAAGGTGAAATGTAATAAATGTACTACATAAGTATTCTCTATAGATAAAAATGCATGAAAATACCTGTTTTGAGATGTCTGATACAAATTCTGTATAATTTTAAAATCCATTGATTTTGTATAAAGTTTCTGTGACTGCATTTTCATCTGGATCATAGATTTAAAAGCCAGCAGGCCCATTATAATTGTTAAAACTGATTTTCTGTCACAAAAGAATAAATTAATAACTTTTCTCTCAGTGAATATAACAACTTGTGATTGAACTAAAACATACTCTTAAAAGCCTAGCCCATGATAATTTAATGATTTCCTGTGATAATGTACCACATCTCTCAATAAATGTTTCCAGTGGTTTAGTTATGCACACAGCTGTTATTTCCAGTTTGAACCTGTCACAGTTCTATTTCCAGCTACTGCGTCTAGCCTTAAAGATCTAGACTTTAGACACTCCAGCCTTAAAGATCAAAACTGTGAGATTTCAGTATATTTTTCTTTAAAGTTTTGCAGTTGAAATCTTCCATCTTCCTGGAATTTAGTCACCCAGAAAGCCCAATGTGGGTTATGTTCAGATGAAGATCTCCTGCCAATGCTATCATATTAATTTAGATTTCCAGAATATTTATACACCAATGCACAATTCTTATTCTTTCTTTTGGTTTTGTTCTTCAACACTGCTGTGTTTGCAGCACTGTTTATATATTTCAATGTAGAGATGTAGCATTGGATATGTTTTTCATTTTTGTTGCAGTTGTGCTAATGTAAAATATAGTCTTCTGCCAATACTTATCTAAGGAACCAGCTATTTTATTAGGCAATGCAAATCCTAAAATGCAGTTTACCATTTTCCTATTTTAACTAGTTAAATAAGTAAATATAGAACTTTCTCAAATCACAGATCTGTAACACAATTATTGCCTTCCTGAGAATAATTTAACCCAAAATTGTCTCCTGCCTTTGTTTTGCTGCTATGTCAATAATAAGATTTTTTCATTTTAGAGTCATCCTCCTTTTCCAGATCAGACTACTTCAAAATTATTCCAACAAGTAATTTAACAATTTCTCCTGATAAATTAACAAACTAATAAAAAAAGAAAAAAGTAGGAAAAGTAGAGGGAATGGGGTTCAAACTCTTTCTCATCTTAGTTTCTGTTTGTATTATCCTATATTTCTTATGGGTCTTTTTTTTCCTGCTTTTTATACAGCCTATTATTTTACTCATTCAGTCCAGTATCTTTGTCTTGTTTAACCACTTCATAAATTTTTATTAGTCCTTTATTCATTCAGTAGAAATATTTACCCTTTTAAAAGAAAAAGATTTAAATCTCCTATCCTGCATGCACTGGTTAACAGTCTCTTTATTTCTGCTCATTTTGAAGAGGTGGCATTTCTTGACAATCTACATTAAACTAGTTTGTGATGACTCACTGTTGTTCTCATTATCCTGTCTGAGGTCTTATCAACATTATCCTTTAAATTGACTTTAGCCTTTACAGAAAATGGAAACTGAATACTGAAGCAGACAGTTTTTAGTACATAGTGAAAATATAGTGGACGTACATGGTTAGTTCATTAGAATCACATGTATATGAAGGACATAATCCCTCAGACAGTCAGAGCTTTTTTTTTTTTTCAAGAAGCAACCAGAGAAATTATGTTAAAGCTGTATCTGTTACGCACACATACATACTCTGGAAATCTCAAATCATGTTTCTGCTTTCAACATAGATTTTTGTGGACAATTTACACATAAATCTTATTGCCTTTATTTTAGCTTTGATTTAATATTGCTAGTATATCTTAACATTTACTTATTTAACAATCAGGAGCAAAACCACTATAATTCACTAGATGGGATAAAATCTTCCAATTTATTAGATATCAAAAGGCAATTAATCTGGATTCCTGGGAATACTAAAGGCAGATAGATGCTCTAAAAGAATGGATCTCACCTGCATAAAGTACACCAATTTTGATTAAGTGAAAGGGCCCTAAAGTTGTCACACTTAACATTCATTTCAGGCTTGCCAGAACTTTGCCAGAAGCATAAAGAGACATCTGTCTCAATAAATAACAGATACTCCTAAGTAGATTTTCTTCTGGGGCTGGTGGAAGTTAGCCACACTGAGAGCTAGTCCACGACTGATCACACTCATTTCTTTTGCTTTTAAACTCTAATTCATTCAGCTTGCATGAAGAGCAGATGAACTGACAGAGGATGCTGAGAATTATTCTTCCACCTCTGCACTAGGCAAACATACTCTACTGCTTACCAAAGAAAATGAAAACATATTGTGGGTTCTTCAGATGGAGAAAACAGCAAGTGGATACATATTCTCTATAGAATATTTTTCAATACAATATAAGGTCAATTTTAAGCTTAATATTAAAAAATAAGGCTACAGTGAATTCATAATTCTCAAGATGATAGTTTACTAAAATGGCTGTACTTGACAGCAAAGAAAACAAAATCTATGAATATAATATGTTTAGCAGGGAAAAGTAATAATTCCAGTGTATAAAATCTCTGTCTGGAGTTTGTTTAATCACAGACATCAGACTGACAGCTGCAACAGAAGGAAGTACTGATGGTATAATATGATAATTTTCTCCTCTAATCTTATCTCTGTTGAAATAGAGATTACTTGATTTTTGGATTCTGACTGAAATGCCTCAATCACAGGGCATTTTATAGCTGTGCATTTTCATTAAGTTTGATGGAGTTGTTCCCAGTTTATGGTGGCATGAGTTGAATACAGACTGGGATTTAAGGCTCTTCTAACTTGAACCAGTCGTGGTAAAACTTGGAAAACTTTAAGTGTTATTATGTTACTTCAGAATACACAACTTATTCTGCCCCTGAAAAACTCCTTCCTTTTCATTGTCTGTCATTGGAACAGAATTTGAAGCGTTCATCCTTACCTTTTTCTGCCTTTTAGTTTTTTCTTTCAATTTAGAGGCATGTTGGAAGTAGGGAACCATAACAGTAACAACAGTGGGATCATTAATAATAATTGCAACAACAACAAATTCATGTAGATTAACAAGTGACAGTGGTGTCAAATATTCATTTCCTTGAAATAGGTTGCCTTTTTATCTTTAGTTATTATAACTTACAAAGTAAACCACTTAGCAAAGTCTAGGGGTTTTCTTACCTGTAAAATTAACTAGCAAACAAGAGGGGCAGCAATGGAGAATTTCATCATAGGGATTTGTGGAATGGAAGAATTAAAAAGATAATAACACAAACACCACTCTGCTAGAAATCTTTTCTGACATATTTGTCTTGGCTACAAACTATGAAGCCCATACCCATATGTAGAATAAGACTAACTAAATTTAATATGATTATGATTAAATTTATCTGCCTCTGAAAGTCATGGAGGAAAAAATACCCAGGATCACAGACACTTCCTGATGCTGTTTCAGGAACACCTACTGAGCAGGTCCTCAGTGTCTCTGAGTTTTCATCTTCCACAGCTTACTTAATGCTGACGGCATCAACAACTTGCCCCACAGTTTTCTAGCCTGACCAGTCTCTCTTTGTTTTCTTCTTTAAGATTTTGCATTTTCCCATGCTTAAGTTTTCTATCTTGAATCCATGAGCTGCTTCATTTCACTGACAATATCTGTCAGTAATTTTACCTCTCTTCCTCCCAGAGAATGTCACTGCTTGTTCTAAGGCATTGGGGTCAAACTTCTGCAATTGTGCCGTATCACATCTGGACCTTTCTTCCTTGGCATACGGGCAGTGCAACTCCAGGGAAGAAAGGCTTACAGCAGTGCTCACGGACAGATAAAGGTCCAAGGGATAACTGCAACTCGTGACAGAGCAGGACAAGACATGCCTGAAAGATTACGAGATCAGAGCCACAGCCCTCAGTAGGAAACAAAGTGACTGCCTTCTGAAAAGTATGGAGAAACCTGTCTGCCAAGCACATCTGTCACCATGGGAGATGCTTCATGTCCAGAAGTCCACATCTCATAGGTTGGCAAGGCCCGTTTGACAAATTATCAAACACTATTTATTCATGTTGACATTAATGGTACTGTCATAAGTAGTCCTGTAGATAGATGAAAAGTGATTCTGCAATCAGAGCTGAGCTACAGATATCAGATCAGATTACTTCAGTAAACTGAAAACTGGTAGATAGACCTCAAAGGAAATAACTGTAAGGGGCAAAGGACCTAGGGAAGAACTGCCATCTCCTCAGAGAAATTATACCAAGACAAATAGAAAGTCCGTTTGATGGAAAAGTTAACTACAAAGGCTTCATTGTCCTCAAACACAAGGAAAAATTGATGATATTGGCTGGATGACTGCTTGCAGTTCCTTCAGACTCAACTTTCTTTGAAGCCACTTTTTCATTTTCTTTGCACTATTAGGGATTCATCACACTCTGAAATAGGTATCTCAGAACCGTCACATGAACTTGCATATTTCTGGATGATGACTATAAGAGAATCCCAGGGTGCCTAAATGATGACATCTCCATGTAGCTGGCTAACATGATGTGAGATGAATCTTGTTCACTGAGCCACATTCCTTGCTTTATAAGTTTACTGGATCACAGTGGTTGCTGTCACTCTGGAATATGCAACAGCAACTTTTTCATTATTAAGGTTTACTTATATGAAATAGTATAACTACAGTACAATGACACCTGCATTTACTAAAAAAGTGGCTTATGGCTTCTTGTTAGGAATACTATCTATAATACAGAAACCAGCTGTCTCACTCAGTTACTGTTCACAGACTAATTGCTTCATTATTAAAGCAACATTTTTTTTAAGTGATGGTACAAATCACAGAAATTTTCAGAAAGTTTTAGCTAAAAAATGAATGCAGTTCTTACATAATAATCTCATATGAGATAATAGCACCTTCTTCTTGGGATATAAGGAAAACAAATCAGGAATTCATGTCAACATTTTCAGTCTTGTGGATCCATGTCAGACATCTCCAGACACATCCTAATTTTGAGAACTGGTGAATACCTCTGGTTTTCACAGGTTTAGGTAAGACCTGTGGGTGTTCAGCAGATTCATCAATCTATCTACTCACATTTTGATGCCAAAGCTTGGGTTTCTGTGTATATCTTTAGGCAGTTAGGAAGAAGCTGGGTATATTCTGTGAACCTTCTTTTCCTTTAATTACCAGTTGGGCCAATATAGTACCAATGAAGAGAGAATATACCTTACAAGTCAAAACTAAAAGCATGTTCTGAATATTTCCACAAAACTCCACTACAATTAAAATGGGATTTAAAACTATTAGCTATATTTTCATTTTGTTTAATATGTTTTTCCCATTACATGAAATTCCAACCAAGGAAGAAATTCTGGACACTAAATTTTTTTTGCAGAACAGAAATTCTGCTGACAACTGGTTATTCAAATTTTCCCCATTTCCTTATCTTTTCACAGCATGAATATTGCTAGTACGGTCTCCAACACATTTCTCTTACAAGTACTGTCAGTTTTATTTAGGAAATGAAGGCTCTTTTCAACTCTGTTGCCCAGAATAATACCAAGCTCTTTCACACCACAAAGTGCAGTGTGTGGGATTGCAGCTGTTTCATCTTGTAGCAGAAAGCAAGTGCTCAGGTGCAAGACTGCAACCAGTATCATGACCTTAATAATCGTGGTCCATCCTGTGTTTTGTCTCTGTCTGAGTTATATTTGCATGTGCACACTTTTTTGAATGACTTTATGTGAAGACTTGCTTAATAAGCATACAGGCAAGTGACAGCTTTAAAAATATCTTGCTGAAAAGCCCTTTCCTTAGTGTTATCCTTAGTACCCTCAAGGCAGGGCAGAAAGTTTATAGCCAACAAGGTGGAAGGGAGGTAGGGCATAACTTACAAATTATTGTGCTTTCTTTTCCGCCTAAGAGTTAAAAAAGATAATAATTTTGGACTGCCACTGCATGCACTGTTACAAAACTGAACTCCTAAAAAGTTTTAATTCATTAGTAGGTTTAAGAATAGAAATAAAGGAAATGCAAATAAAGTCAATACAACAAAAGAAAACAAAGAGAGCGTAAGATAAATGTCACAGACTGTTCTCATCAGATCCCATCAGTGGTTTTAAGAGCAATATAGTGCTATTTAAAACTATAAATAATTTATCTTGTCAACAAAGAGATATTTTTTCCTGCTTTAGGCCTAGAAAGAAACAAAAAAGGTAAATGGAAGAGCAGACTGAAATTATCTTATTTTTGAGTAGTAGATACTTTACTACATATTTCTTACTGCTCATGTAAAAAAAATTTCTAGCTCTTATTTAAGCTATTATTTCACCCTCTTAAATCATAACCCTTTCAATTTTAACCACTCATTCTTGTAGTGAGACTAGTGACTTCTGATTGAATCACTTCTTGTGTTTGACTAATGCAAAACTTTCAGAGAAACATCGAGCTTTCATTTAAAAATAGCAAGAGATACACCACTTCCCTTACAGCCTCTTCTAAATCTTAATCACTGTCAATGCTTGAAACTCTGAATTTGTCTGTCTTTTGCTTTCAGCTGTCAGCTGCTAAATTAGGGAGGCATTCAGGATAGTAGTCAGTGAATCTAACTGTACTCCAGGGATGTAGTATCCCAGGGTTCTGTCTCCAAGCAGAGACAGGACCCTCCTGGGAGCAATTCAGAGCACCAGAAGTTTGTCTTCTGCTCTGATTGTCCCCATGAGCATACTATCTTTCTACACAGATTAAAGAAAAAGCAAGGCTCTGGGCTGAGAATTGACCTGTGAAAATATCACAGCCTAGATCTCCACATATTTTTCCATAGAGGTATATGTACTCTATAGTCAGGTTGTCTGTAAAAGTCCCCTTTTTAATGAGACAAACAGGTTAAACTACTTAAACACATCTTTCCTCCCTCCAATCCAGGAACTGTTTATTTGGAATTTCATTGACATTTTTAATTTAGTTGGTATCAGTAATATTAATTAACTTCATTATCTCCTTAATTATTTCATTTAGTGAAAAACTCATCAAAGTTGTAATAAGAGGCAACTTGGTGCTTCTTACCAGAGATCTGCCTACAATCTCCTTTTCTAAACATTCAGGAGACCCAAAAGTCAAATTGTTGGTTTAGGCAGGGTTTCTTTGCATCGACGTAGGGGGGTCAAATTTGATTTCAATTTTTTTCCAAAATTACTAACTCATCTCCCAGTCAAGATTTTCCACATAACTAATCTGCACATTCACTGGGGTAAATTACAACAGTTTCTCTTGTTTCACGTTCAGGGAGCATTTAGAACAACTTAGCATCTTCTCCTCTTTAAATTGTATCTTGAAGTTGTTTATATTCTCCATTAGCTTTTCCTTTTCCAAACTATGCAAGCTATTTTTTTCCCTAGTTTCTATTCTTTGGATGGCTGTCTAAGCTGATTTCCCTTTTGTTGTTGTCCATCTCACATACATGAGCCTGTCTTTTGCTTTCAGCTAAAATATTTTGCTAAAATACAGTGGCCAAAAGTGGGCACAATACTCTTCATAAAGCCTTTCTGTTACTGCATATATTTGAATAGAAATTATTAATTCACGATGTTTACATTGCTTTTAATATATCTTTCTGTGGCTTTTGGTTTTGGTTTTTACAGCAGTGTTATATTTCTGACTCTTATTCAATTTGTGGTAATTATTATTCCCAGATTCTTTCCTGAAGTAATGCTGCCAAGACAATGGTTCCCCATTATGTATTTATGTATTCCATTTCTCTTATGTGAAGCACTTTGCTTCTGTCTGCTCTACTCTTGTTGATATCAAACCATCTCTCTAATTTAGCACAGACATTTTGAATTCTCATCCTGTCTTATAAGTACTTGTGAGGCAGGAAACCATCCATAAATTTTACAAATCACTTCTAATGAGAGGGCAAAGTCATCAACAAAACTGTTCAATAATACTACACCAAAATAGACCTTTCTGGTACTTACTGGAAATGTCCTTTCTGTCTGACAGTGAACAGCTGATAAGCAGTCTTTCAGTACAGTGCAAGATGTCCAATTTCTTACATGCTCTTCAGGCAATCACCCATTTCACTTCCTAGAGATTTCAGCAAACAGATCTATAAAAAATTAAGAAAGGAAACAGGTACCATTAATAGTATAGTAAGGTATGAATTTGCAACATGTAGCAGATCATGGTTTGTTTTATTTTATTATAGAGATGCAGTTTTTTATTATAGAGATGCAGTATTTTAGAGATGCAGCAATTATATAAGGAATAAACGTGTTTCTTAGTTACTACAATATGATGGAAAAAACATCATTGTTCTAGAAATGATGAAAATGTTATTAGAATTGCACACGTTGGAACTGTATTGGATTTTATTTGATGCCAGTGTGAACCATAGATGGCCAGAGCGTGGAGAAGGATCACAGGTCTGCAGGAGAGCACCTATTTACTATTATTATTATTACTACTACTAATATCACATGGATGTCATTTTTTTCTAAACCAGCATCTTTTCCTGGTGACAAATACTCAGTTGACTTTCACATTAAGTGTTCTTCACACCATGGTGTTGTCAGAGTGGTTTGTCTGTGTTTTTCAAATTAGAAAATCAATCAAATAGGGTAATATATAGTTGACTGCTACGTGCATTTTCTAAAGCTGCCTAGACATTAATATGTAGCAGTAATATATATAGCAGTAACCATTATTATAGAATCATAGAATCAGTTGGGTTGGAAAAGACCTTTAAGATCATCAAGTCCAACCTTTACCCCAGAACTGCCAAGTCCACCACTAAACCATGTCACTAAGGGCCTCATCTACAGGTTTTTGAACACTTTCAGGGATGGCGATTCTACTACTTCCCTGGACAGCCTGTTCCAATGCCTGACCACCCTTTTGATGAAGAAATTTTTCCTAATATCCAATCAAAACCTCCTCTAGCGCAGCTTGAGGCCATTACCTCTTGCCCTATAGCTTGTTACTTGGGAAAAGAGTGGCCTTCTTTTGGCCTTGACTGCTTGGGCACACTGCTGGCTCATGTTCAGCTGGCTGTCAGTCAGCTCTCCCAGGTCCTTTGCTGCTTTATCTGTTCATCAGGATCTTATCCTCCACTGGTTGCAGGCAGTTTGGGTTCATTCGTTTGAATTTACAAAACTGGCTATAGGCTTAGTTTCTGTCTCCAAATTCTTTGCTCTCTCAGCAATTCTGTACACTGCTCCTTGTTCTTCTTACTAACTGAACAACAAGCCAGCCTTGTAGTTTTTGCCTTGCTCTCAGCCTTGCTCTCAGTCTAACCAGGTCCCTATTTACAAACACACACACTGCTAATTATATAATTATACTTTCTATATGCACAAATATAAGCCCATATATATCATACATGGGTATATAAGTATATGTGGACAACTATTTTAAACTATTTATACATATGGAAGTGTGCATATGTGCTTATATGAATAAATTTGTGACGGCATGGATATAAAATTTGACAATCCTAAGATGAATTTAGCAAATATAAATTACGGAGACAAATTTTTAAAATGCCTTTATTTTGTAATTATAATGAAAATTAGAGAAGATGATGCTTTAGACATACTAGTTGGGAAAATTAGAATAGTGTTTCAAACAGGTTTGCTCAGGGGTTTCATCAGATACCTCTTTCCCAAAACCTGATTGGATGCACTGGCAGGACAAGCTGCTGCCAGTAGAAAGCTGTGCAACTGATGTTTCGTTAAATCATCTTTCAGAACTAATCGTATGTATTTCACTCAATACTGTTCTAAAGAATATAGAAAAAATGCAACTGGAATGGTACTTAATTTCTAAACAAAAGATACACAAAGACATCTTCAAAAAAAACAAGGCCTGGGTTATGACTTTATTATGATGATTATTATTTTCCCAAATCAACTATAAATTCCATTCATTAGATTTTTGTTTATAATACAACTCTAGATTATTTTAAACTAGCTGTATATTTTGTTTCTAGGCAAACACAGTCCATTATTCCTGAAGTGTCACATAGATATTTTACTGATTTTTCACACTGAGGCAGAAGAATACCATTAGCCAGAAAGAAACAATGTTAGCTGTAATGTCGTTTCCATTCTCTCTCAAGATATATACGTGCTTTGGAAAAACTAGTGTTTGAACTTTTTGATATTCTGACAGCCTGTATAGCAGATAAGAACAAGTGTCTGGAACTAACAGCTGACAATATTCACAATGAGATAAAAATGAAATTTGTAGATAATTCCTGTACAGATCATGAAATCGTAGAATCGGGCCATAGTTTGGATTAGAAGGGACCTTAAAGATCATCTAGCTCCGAACCCCCTGTTATTGCAGGGGCACCTTCCACTAGACCAGGTTACACAAAGCTGCATCCAACATGACCTTGAGCACTTCTTTGGTCATCCACAGCTTCTTTGGGCAACCTGTTCCAGTGTCTCTGGATGGCATCCCTTCCCTCCACCATGTTGACACATCACACAGCTTGGTATCATTGGGAAACTTGCTGAGGGTGCACACAAATCCCATTGTTCATGTCACCAACAAAGATGATAGACAGTGCTGGTCCCAGTACTGACCATTACCACTCATCACTGATCTCCACTTAGACATCGAACCATTGACCACAAATCTTTGAGTGCAATCATCCAGCCAATTCCTTATCTACTTAGTGGTCAATCTGCCAAAACCATGCCTCCTGACTTTAGAGACAAGGATCTCATGCAGGACAGAGTCAAATGCTTTGCACCCGCCCAGGTAAATGTTGTCAGTCATTTTTCCCTTATCCACCAACATGGTAATCCCACTGTAGAAGGCCACCAAATTTGTCAGTCATAATTTGCCTTTAGTGAATCTGTGCTTGCTGTTACCAGTCACCTCCTTATTTCCAATGTGACAGCATAGCTTCCAGGAGGATCTGCTCCATGACCTGGCCAGGCACAGAAGTGAGACTGACTGGCCTGTAGTTCCCCAGGTCTTCCTTTTATCCCTTTTTAAAACTTAGTGTTTTGCTTCTCCATTTCCAGTCAGTCGGAACTTTGCTGAACTACCATGACTTCTAAAATATGATAGATAATGGTTTGGCTACTACATCCTCCTTAGGACCCACAGATGCATTTCATTACTTCCTATGGATTTGTGCACTTTCAGGTTCCTTAGATGTTCTCAAACCCAGTCTTCTCCTACAGCATGTAGTTCTTCATTCTCCCAGTCTCTGCCTTTGCCTTCTGCGATTAGGCAGTGTGGCTAGAAGGCATGCTGATAAAGACATCCATGTAGTCGTAGTAGAAATAGCAATAATAAGTAACCTGATTAGCTTTAACAGAACATAATTAATAAATTAATTCATTTCAGTTAGTTGCAAAGATCAGCTTCAATAATAAAGCATAATTATATGACAGGTGAACGCTGTTCTCTTAAGTAAATTGCCATAGAGATGACCTCGTTATAGTCTATGATAAAGAGTTCATTCATTTTTTAAGAGCCATGTGTTTCCATTAAATGTGAATCAAGCAGTTTAGAGTAAATAATTAAAAGGCGAGATGCCCTTTTACAGAGACCTTTAAGCAAAATGGAAGAATAAAAGCCTACCTAAGGTGAAATGACAGAATTTCTCTGAGGAGCAGATCCTAATTTTAACTCTTGAATTATGCCATCCTCCCTATGAAGAAAAATAAATTAGTTGGCTTCCATCATTTCACCACTAAGTGCTGATGTGTACAGGCTCTTTGCTCAGTGTCCTCTGGAAAAAGGCTTTTTTTAATTAAAGCCTTTTTTTGAAAAGGCTCTAATTAGAGCCTGAACAGTTGTCTGACAGGATTTCTCTAAATTGCTGGTTAGATATGGTAAAAAGACACAGGTTAAAATGCTTACTGTCTCTATTAACATAAATAACAGAAAAGATATCTAATACTGAATAATATTTTTTATCATCTGGCATCTGAATTTAATGAGCTATGGGCTGGTTATACTCTGCCTCTAAGTATTAGGCCCTTGGTAACGCAATATTTGTGAAAGCAACTCCTGGAGAGTCTTCAGTGCAGCCAGTGAAGGAGTAGTGCTTTAGGAGGTCCTCAGAGGAAGACCCTCTTTATCTATATGTAAATGCAGGGGACCTCCTTCTGGAAGTCTTCAAGTACAGCTCCCTCTGCACCTCTTTTGTCAGAACAAGAAATGTGTGCACTTGCACCAAAAAAAAAAAAAAAAAAAAAAAAGCATTTGAGTATGGGTGGTTTTGTATTCTTTTGCTTCTCTTCCCCATCCCTCTGGGAGCGGGGGACGAAGTGGGGGGAGTGAGTTAACGGTTGCATGGTTTCTGAGTTACCAACTGGGCTTAAAACATGACAGTTCCTTTTGGTGCCCAACTTGAGGCTCAAAGGGTTGAGATAATGGCAGATCTGACCAGAGTGTGTCTAATAGTATTTGTGATAAGCATTTATTGTTTTGGATTAATAGTCATTCATCACAATGCTGATTTATTGGCTCTCAGAGTTGTTGCTCTTGATCTCTCAGTTCCAGCATGTCGTACCTTACTTACAGCCAGTATTTGCTGTGTGAGTGTCTATCGGCTGGAGGCTTTGGGCTAAGGTTCTTGTTTCATTGTACTTTACAGTAATGACTTGTAATACAATAGACAAATTGATCATGAAACTGATCTGGCTTGCATTCCCAGTGTGGTCACCACCTCTATACTTTGGGAAGTATATAATAGAAGTGTTTAACAATTAAACATCCTTTTTTATCTCCTCGGGTGGTCAACCTGTGAGAGAGACATTCCCTTACTCTCCCAGCCCCCCCAACAGACCTTTTACAGCATTGAGAGTTCTGGAGGGTTTGAATGGCCTTTGGGTACCCTTGAGACCCGCCTGCTGATTGGGACGGGGATCACCATGTTGGCACGCTTACAGAGTGTGTTTTGTCAGTGACCATTTCATCTGATATTGAAAGTTGGGAGGAGTCATGTTTGGGTCTTGTCTAGGATTGGACAGCGATATAGGAGGACCAAGAGATTTTCCCCGAGGCGGAGCAGTCACGAGTGGCAGGGTGTGTGGGACAGTATGAGCCAGTGTTTAGTCCACTGGGTCCCTCCAGTGCTTTGGAAACGTCAGAGATGGAAGGCAGCTGTATGGAGTCTCAGATGACAAGTTACAGAAACTGCTGAAGGGGACAGTGAATTATTTCGAGCCTGGTGGGCCCATGACTCTTCAGGTCATCAGGGCAGAGATGCAACATAGAGATGGACTCATGATCGAGGGGTGGACTTAGCAATGGACACTATTGCCCAGGTTATTCATGAGTGTGAACACTGCACACAGCCTCTCCTGCTCTGAAAGACTGTTACAAGAGATGGAGCCTGACATCATGGACCAGATTGACTCAGCAGCTTTAAAGGGATTGGTCCATGCACTAAGGAATGATCTATGTGTGTGCGTGTCTGTGTGTGTGTGTGTGTATATATATATATATATATATATATATGAAAGAGTGATAGTATATTAAAAATGTGGGATTTGACGTGAATGGCATGGAATAAGGGATGGATACTGTCCTGGATTCAGCAGTACCAGTCATTTTTCTCCTTCTTAGTAGCTGGTGCAGCGCTGTGTTTTTGACTTTCATCCTGGGAACAGTGCTGATAACACCGATGTTTTTAGTTGCTGCTTAGTAATGTTTAGTCTGACCAAGGACTTTCTCAGCCTCATGCTCTGCCAGGGAGGAGGGGAAGCCAAGAGGAAGCAGAGACAGGACACCTGACCCAAACTAGCCAAAGAGGTATTCCATACCACAGCACGTCATGCCCAGTATATAAACTGGGGGCAGTTACCCAGAAGGGCTAGATCACTTCTTAGTTGGGCTGGGTACTGGTCAACTGGTGGTGAGTGGTTGTATTATTTTCCCTTGTTATTTCCCTTATCATTATTATTATTGGTGGTAGCAGCAGTGGTTTGTGTTATACCTTAGTTACTGGACTGTTCTTATCGCACCCCGTGGGAGTTACATTCTTTCAATTCTACTCCCCATCGATCTGGGAGCAGGGGGAGGAAGGAGGGGGAGTTAGCTAACGGCTGCGTGGTTTCTGAGTTACTAACTGGGCTTAAACCACGGTAGTCTAAAATGTCACAATACGTATTTCTAACCAAACCAGTACTGTACAAGATAGCGTGTGTGAAAAGATGTTGCGTTCCCCAAACCCTGGGTGCATTCCAGTTGCATTCAGAACAGTATCTACGAATTAAAATCATTCAGGATAAAGATGTTCACAACAAAGCTGAGCAATAAGAGAAATAACTAAATGTAATCCATAGAAAGAGTGGTAAATCAGTCTCATTCAAAACCCTGTTTCTTCTCAACCAGAAGTAGAGTGGCAAATTAAGGAAAGACTGAGCACCCAGGAAGTGCTGCCTGTGGTTTTACTGCACTGTGCACGTCATTGGTGATATGGGTGAATGTTCAATCAAAAGTAACTCAGACGAATACATGCTTTAAATGTGTGTAAAAGCTTTGGTTTATATTCAAACAATAAAGGGTGAAATAAGTACGCAAAATTACTTGCCTTTACAAGTAACACACTGTACTCTGTGTTCAGAATGGAAAGTTCTCAGCACTTGGAGTCTGAGCAAGCTGTTCACTTATTTTCACCCTAATTAAATGCACAACATTCCTCCCTTTTTCTCAGACCAGGATAGACTGGAAAGACTTTTATAGCCAGATTGGTATACTTTTTGTACAGCACAAGTGCATGTACAGTCACTTTTTCCACAGCAAACAAAATAATAATTAGAAAAGGAAATTGCTGATGCAGAATAATCAGATAATCTCTCTCTGATTCTTAGGGCTCCGTTGGCAGACAAGACCTTTGGTTCTGTTCCCAAAGTTTTGTAAATATCAAAGCTCTAGGTTCCATTCTTCTCTGAGCTTTCTGAAATAAATACATCCTTGAACTAAGGAGCCTGAAGGAGGCTGTACAAAGACAGTAATCAACCAATCTAATGCTAAAAAGAAGAAAAAAGTTTGGAACATCTTAGTTCCTCAATAATTTGAAAAAGCTATCATTTTATTACCATATTAAACTTATGCTAGATACTATGGCTTTTAGTTTTTTCTGAGAGGATATTTTATTCTTCTAGAAAAGCAAAAATATTGATAAAATTTTAGGTAAACAGGAACAAGATTCCACTTAAGTAAGGGTAAGAACATTGTTAAGTGTTTTATCAGGATTTTATCTCCGCTTCTGTAAGGAACCATGTAACTTCAATGGCTGCAAGAAAACAAGCAGGAGCCTACGGTGTAAGTCAGAATTGCTACCAGATGAGTAAGTTTCAACCGTTTTTCTTAGTGTAGAGTTTAGGCATTTAAGAGCACCTTTTAAAAAGATCTTACAGCCTTGAGAAAAACATGGCAATGCATATCTAATTTAGCAGTCTTAGGGTCATACCTAAAATCTCCAAATTTTAATCAGTAGAATTAAACTTTAATTATTATTTTTTTTCTTTTACAGTTTTTGGGCTTTTTTTTTATACTGAAGGTGTGGGAAGCAATTTTATTATTATCCACTAGAACTTTAGAAGGACATGGATGGAGGGAGTAGGGGTGGAATATATCTCTCCACTCACTTCTTTTTCAGAATAGCCCCCAATATTTTACATTCAGAGTAGCCTACAGGGGTGGCCTCAAGGATGTGTCTACACAGAGACTTAAACAGAATTGAGACAGGGAAAAGAAGCTGGAGAAAATTTGTCCTCTTATTCTGCAAGGACGAGACTGCTCTTCAACAGTGTAACTCCAGTGGACTGATCCTGGCAGAGGATTTGCCTGCAGGTGTCCAGAACCCAGCCATCCATACTTATACACTTTGCATGTAAGTGCATGTTCACCAGTACCACAGTTTTCTAAAAATTTCTATAATTTACCAAAAATTAATCTCAGTTACATTTAGGAATAAATGCTTACTTCACCTTGATGGATATAATATTTATATCCATATTTTTAAGAAATAAAGGGACAATGTTTTAATTAATGCAGGGAATCAGAGTTTAATAAGTCTCATACGATGTTTAACACTGGCATTCAAATTGGTCATAGAAAAGGGAAAGGTAGATGATAGGCATGGGGAATGAAAAGTCTGTGTTGTTTATGCAGCCTTACAGTGCATTTCGTACAGAAGGTCCATGAAGAATAGTTAGGATGTTGAACCACATAGATCCTTACAGTACTAATAGAAACAATTTTAAGATCTAGGCTTTCCACTACAAAGTTCTAATTAAGGAATTAAGTGAAATATGGGTTTGTCTGATTTACACCTCTGTAATTGAGTAATGACAGAGCTTCAGTGACAGCAAAAGTGACTGTAGTTAGCTTTTTCACTTCATTAAACTGATGAGCAGCTAAAGGCAACATTCCTCCAGCAAAGGATCTTAAAGAGAGATTAGCTAGAAAATACTTTGGATTCTATGATAATGAGAGTTTAGCAACGAAGGTATCAATTGTGCTAAGACTGCAGAAGGTCAGTCCTTGACACAGAACACCACAATTTAGAGCATCCAAGATGAACTATGTGAGATACTTTTGGTTCAGCAGCAAGAAACACAGATAAATCCAGCATTTTAAGCATACAATAGAAAATAATGGATTTCTCTAAGTTCTTTAAGTGATCTAGGAGCACATGTCTCCTTGTCAGTAGAACATGTGATCCTCTAGCTGCTTTTTAAAATTCAGTAGTTTACTGTTCTTGTGAAGATTTGTTATAAAATCCAACCTATCTCTGTGAGGCACACTTATCAAGATTTTAATAAGATCAATCACAGCAATCACTAGGCACGTCATGAGAGTTGTCAACTGTTCATTTTGAACTTTTCCATAATACAGCAATTCCATGCTGTAGCACAAAGTTATACAGATAAGAATGTCTCACTTTTTTGTTTACACGAAGAATCCACTTCATGATGAGAAGAAATCTGCTTTTGATTTTGCAAACTCTGGATGTTACCCTGGGAGCTGAGATTCTGAAAAATCCCAGGCAGTATAATTGAATGGTTAATACATGCTCTCTTTTTTGAATGATGAAATAACATCTTCGTCGCTGACATGGACAGGGGGATTGAGTGCGCCCTCAGCAAGTTTGCTGATGACACCAAGCTGTGTGGTTCGGTTGATATGCTGGAGGGAAGGGATGCCATCCAGAGGGACCTTGACACGCTTGTGAGGTGGGCTGATGCCAGCCTTATGAGGTTCAACCATGACAAGTGCAAGGTCCTACACCTGGGTCAGAGGAATCCCAGGCACAGCTACAGACTGGGCAAAGAAGAGATTCAGAGCAGCCCTGCAGAGAAGGACTTGGGGGTGCTGGTCAATGAGAAAATGAACATGAGCCGGCTTCAGTGTGCGCTCGCAGCCCAGAAAGCCAACCGTATCCTGGGCTGCATCAAAAGGAGCGTGACCAGCAGGTCGAAGGAGGTGATCTTGCCCCTCTACTCTGCTCTCGTGAGACCTCACCTGGAGTATTGTGTGCAGTTCTGGTATCCTCAACATAAAAAGGACATGGAACTGTTGGAACAAGTCCAGAGGAGGGCCACGAGGATGATCAGGGGACTGGAGCACCTCCCGTATGAAGACAGGCTGAGGAAGTTGGGGCTGTTCAGCCTGGAGAAGAGAAGGCTGCGTGGAGACCTCATAGCAGCCTTCCAGTACCTGAAGGGGGCCTATAGGGATGCTGGGGAGGGACTCTTCATCAGGGACTGTAGTGACAGGACAAGGGGTAACGGGTTCAAACTTAAACAGGGGAAGTTTAAATTGGATATAAGGAATAAATTCTTTCCTGTTAGGGTAGTGAGACACTGGAATCAGTTGCCCAGGGAGGTTGTGAGTGCTCCATCCCTGGTGGTGTTCAAGGCCAGGTTGGATGAATCCTTGTGTGGGATGGTTTAGTGTGAGGTGTCCCTGTCCATGGCAGGGGGGTTGGAACTAGATGATCTTGAGGTCCTTTCCAACCCCAACTATTCTATTCTATTCTATTCTATTCTATTCTATTCTATTCTATTCTATAATTATATTTTCCTTCAGGTTGATCAAATATTACTAGTATGTAGATACGGCCAACCATTCTATTAGTTAAGTGTTGCACTGCCACTGTTATTTAGTGGTTAGAAAGATCTCATGATCCCTCTAATTCACTGAAAGACCTGAAAATGTATCTTCTGCAACCTGCCAAGAAGTCACAAGTTATTACTTCAGAAAACGTGGAAGAACTTCTACTGAAATAAATGAAGCTGAGTAACCAATTATCCCTTTACTAAGGCATTTGCAACATCTATTGAGAGACAAAAAAGTTATCAAAAGTTCATTCAGATGGATGATATCTAAAAACAACAGCCTAAAGGATAATTAGCTTCATTCTAGCGCTTTTCATTAAAAAGATTGTCTATAAATTCTCTTTCTTTAATCAGTCACCTCTGTGGTATCAGATCATTCACCCACAAAATCAGTTCGTGCTGAAATTTTTCAATCCCAGATGAGCTGAAAGAAAAAAATAATATCCTTTCTTATTGATTCAGTCAGTAAGGAAAATAATTTTTCCCTTTTAACGTTTTCTGTAAGATGGCTCCTTTTTCAGTCTCCACCTGTTCTATATTATTATATCACACTATGCAATGAATCCAGATTTTTCCTTTTTCTTTTCAAATAATTTCTTCTCATTTTGAAAACTGAAAGCAACATTTCCCTCATGTTCATTTGAAAAACTATGATAAATGGCCATTTTTGGCTGTGAATAGATCTAAAAATGGAACATTTTTAAAAAGAAAGCACACAAAGTTAATAAACCAACTGTATGAATCTGTTTGCTGGTAATGTCTTAATACCACTTGACAAAAATGTTCTCAAATAGCTGTTAAGTACCCACAGGAGAAATAAAGCTCCTGTATTTGAAGCAAACTGAATCTCTGAGAATATGTTCACTAGAAGATGGAAGAGGAACTCTTAGTTTATGAAAGAAAGTAATATGGAGAGGTGAAAAAGATGTATGGGATTGGAATTTCTGCCTTTCTCCAGCCCTTGGACACAAATCTACTGTGTATGCTTAATGTGTATATAAGTGACTGTGTGCAAGAACGTGTACAAAGGCACAGGTGACACACTCAGCTTCAGTGTCGCAAAGGCTGCCAAAGGTGCTAGATTAAGAGAAGTGGAAAAAATATGACATTTGTTGACTTAATTGATTTAAAGCACATTAACTGCAACATTCTGAAACTACTGTTTGTACCAGAGGCAGTGACTTGTGCATTTGTTTTAGCTTGCTTTGCAAAATTAGTCTGCTTACAATTATATCATTTTCCTATACTGGAGGACCATTTTCCAGCTCCTTTTTTTTTTTTTTTTCATAGTATTAGCCTTTTTTACAGGATAATTTAATAAATACCATGGTGTTTATTCCATTCACTTACCTTGTAAATATGTTGCATGCAAGCATATATATCACAGGAATTTTTTTAATGCTAAGTTAATATGTGAAAACCACACACTTTTAACCACTGGTCTTTGGAAATATCATGTAAAGGTACCCTTAATTCTGCCATGAAAGAATAAGGATCGTGCCTTAGCGGGCATCCAGCCCATGAAAGCTGAGAACTGCCTGGTGACACCACAAGAAGACTTTTGCTCCCTTCAGTTTCACTGAAGATTGAACTCTCCATTTTAAACTGCAAAAGTTTTCTGGTGTCACAGAGAGCTCACTGAAAAAGCACTTTTTAAGTGAAACACAATTATTTTTAATTTAAAATTTGAAAGTGTTGGCTTACCACCTGCTGGGTCTTGGAAGGAACAAAGCTGTTTCCTAAAGTTTTGTTTTGACTCCTCTTTTCTAAGCCTCCTACAAAACTCTCAGCAATGTGCTCTGAGAACTCTGTCTTATAATTTATCGTACCCTAGCTGTAACACTGCAGCGTATTGTTTGGGTTTTTTTACTGCACAAACTGCATCCTTTCACCATGGTTTATGTGGAACAACAGGGCCAAAGATTGATTCTTTCTTAATTTGAGTGAGCCATGATGCCAAGTTCCTGAATAGAATGTCAAATACAGTCCAGCTTTTTGTAAAGCATCCCCTTACCCATCTACCTCCAGGATTAAATAGTTATAGGTTATAGTGTCTGTGACTTCTGCTAAAATATCTGATACACAGAGTCTGTACTTAGCCAAGGTGAGCCTTGCTTTATGTCTCCTCTTATCTGATGGATATTGTCAGTGGAAGTACTTTCCCTCCCTGACCAGTACAAGAAACATCCGACTAAAAAGTGAGCAGGAAAGAGAGAAACTGAGTTAAGCCTCAACTGGGTGAGAATAAGATTTCTGGCTCTATTTCTGAGATTGTTTTGTTCAAAAGAAAAATGTGGGATGGTGCAGATGTCACACTGCTGTTTTTTATCACCACACGGTATCTGAAACATCTAGAGGACATACTAAAATAAAATGTGTTTGGCCTGGAACATGAAGAAATTTGTCAAATATTTGCTTTCTTTCAGTTTCTAGAAATCACAGGAAATAATGCTGGAATGAGATCTTGGAGGTATGGCCCAGAATAGCTCTTCTTCAAAATGCAGGGTTAAGTGCTATTAAAACTTTTCAGAGTTCTGTTCAAAGGTAATTAGGTCATGGTGATTAAGACTTTGTTTTATTGTATTGCCACTAAATTAAACCTTATTGTGGTGAGAAATATTGCTTGTTTTGTCAGCCTGGCAGTATTTTGTTTCTTTCTTTTTCTGCTGAATATTTGTGTCCATGTTATTTTTATGATTCCAAGACAAATCATAAAATCTAAAAAACAACAAAGAGCCCACAACGCCCAGTTAGATTTTTGCCCTTTTTTTTTTTTTTTATTATTATTTTGGCTTGAAACCTTTTTAGTGCAATTGCCAAAAGCTGTTAGGTGTGGCTGGGTTAGTGAATGCAGTGCCAAACAAAAAATCAGTTCTGTGGGGAATGTGTGTTCCATCATTGAAAAAATCTTCCTATCAACAACTCCCTATCTATCATGGAGAGAGCTATTGTGTTCATGTAATTAATACTACAAATGAATCAGCAAGCAATCAGTCAGTGATACGTCTCCAAAGTGTAAAATGTTCACTGAGTACACCTCCACACAAAAAAATTGCCAATCCATATAGCTGTCATTTGTCATGAAATGCATTGATTTAAAATGTAAGTATAAGTAAGATTTCTACAAGCTTGGAGTTCTAGCAGTAACAATATCACACACTGTTCTCTCAGGTTTTATGTGTGTTGCCAGATGGTATATGCACATTCCAATATGATTAATATGTTTGCATAAAATTATCAAACCATCTATTTTCTACATAATATATTAGTAGGTATCACTAATATTCCATTGTGTAATTGTTCCTACCAGCTTCTGCAGTTCAGAATGAAAGATTAAGAGTAATAAAACAAATAAATAATTTCAGTTGGCTATAGAGATATCATTTTCAAGCCTTTAAACTAAAAGAGGACGCTTCTGGCAAACCAACAGCTGTTGGTGGCAATAGAAAGGTTCTACCAAGCAAAGAGTTTATGAATATTTTTCTCTGCAGGAATTTATGCATGCATATATTTATATATCTTCTTTTCAGTGGTAGAAAAAATGAAAAATATATTCAAGTCCAGCGCAAACAAGTCTGGAAACAAAACAAAGAAATAAAACACTTCAGATCAAATAAACCAATATACATAGCCCATGCTTTAATCTTTTTAGGCATTTTTAATGAAGACAAAGAATTGCACTCACAGAGACGACATCACAAAATACTTTAAAGCTTCCTACATAGAACATACATAAAAAGCTGGAAATGGGTCTCATGTCTCAGTAAAGAGGATAATCTACTGTGCTACCATTGAATGGCAGTAAGAGTAGGGGCACCGTCCACTGAATTTTTGAGAATTGTATCTTAATTCCTCAATATGTCTATTTTGCGGTGTTCATCCTGAATTAATGAATGTTTGTGATCAGAAAAAAATAAAAATAAAAAAAAAGCTGATGGGCAGAGATAAGAAAAATTGCTGCGTCCTGTTTGGGGCTCAATCTTCTAATTCCACAAGACAAAAAGTACATCAGAAAATTGTTTTTTAGGGCACAGTTTCTTTGAAAAATAGCTTTACCATATTTTAAAGACTATTTTAAGAGAAAAAAAAAGTCAAACACATCCCATTTCAGATGGCAGTGTCTTGGATTTCTGCAACACATCTTACATTGTTTTGATTTAGGCTGGTTCTCACCCTACTTAGAGCAAGTAAGGCATGAAGAATGTATTTTATCTATTGATTTTGTGCTTTTTGTCCCTACAATTCTTGAGGTCCTTGAGAAATTTTTAGCATTTCGTTTCAGATGTTCTATTTGAAATAGTATTTTTCGTGCAGTTGAGAATCAGGTCTACGTTATTATTTGCTTAGATACATAAATTCCCATTTATCACTTTATTTTTATTAAAAGGTAGAGAGTGCATATAGTCAAAGTAGAATTTAACAACACTTTCTGCTTTGGGCCACCCCCTTCACAGCCTGCACATAACCCAGAGTCATCTATTTTTTTTACAGAGACATCAGCCCTGAATGGGATCATAACCCTCTTAACCCCAGCTTTACCCTGTGGGGGAGGTGAGATTCAGCAAAACATTGCTTAATGAGAGCTCTTTCTCTCCTCTCCTGTGAAAATGATCCAGCATCACAAACGAGATATCTATTTAGAGAAGGTACTTCTTCCTGAGTAACAGATTACTTCAGCAAAAAAGTGCATTTTTAAATCACCAAGTAAGTTCATGTGAGTAGCTTTATTTGGTGGGGAGGCTCACATTTTTCCCTTCCTTTCTACAGGGACCATTTTCTGGCTGCTTTTTCTTCTTGGAAGAACCTTTCAGGTGGGGAATATCTTTTTGATCTCATTGTTCCCTGCCAGCAGAACAGTTGAGTCCTGTGGCTTGGAAATATGCCATTGCCCTGAAATTGGTGTGATGTGGCTGCTTATCTGTATTGTTTCCAGGCTTGATTTTCCCATTACACCCTATTAAGCCAGACCACGTTCACATCAGAAAGTTTATAAACCAATGTGCTCTTTACCTCAGTGAAAAGGTCAAAACCAGGGTTTCTAAGACACTTCAGTATTCTTAGAAAATGGTACAATATTCTGGTCTACCATATGCAGACAATTACTGTAGCAGTATTTTTTTTTTTTTTTTAATGGCTGATTAAAATAATTTCTTATTTGGAGCATTTAAACTGATTTATTCAACTTTTCTCTTTTCATAAACATCAAAAATAAATGTTAGGCATTGCAACATCTTTTTGTTTAGGAAGACATGATTCACAGTAATAAAACAATCTCTTGAACCAGAAAAACGTTGCCAAGTCAACAGAAAAGCCTGTTTTCATCACTAAAAGTTAGAAATAAACAACAAAAAATATTTGTTAAATAAGTTGGTACTTTTGTAGGTAAATCTATTTCAAGGGATGGACTGAAACAAATTTAAAGTTCTTTATAAATCTTTTGATAAGAATCAAATTTCAACAACCTGCTATTGGAAATGTTATGAAAGCCTGCTGTAGGAAATAAAACTGTCTTCACCCTTCACAGATTCAACTGCTTTGCAGTCAGTACTGTTGATACACTGGTTTGTGTGTTTGTTCATTTGTTCTTACATCTTTACTTTCAGAAAGCTCTTTAATTTCAAAATGATTTCACCCAGTTTTATGGTGCAGTGAATATACCGCACTTGAACAGCACTGTGCAGCAACGCTTTTCTTTTTTTTTCCTAAATGATATGACTCAGTTTGCCAGATCATGGTGAAAACTCTTATGACAAGACATATTTATTTATTTTTTAAAATTTTTCTTTGTTTTGGATTACATCTTTTGTAATTTTTCTGCTGTTTTTTAAGGTACACCTCTCTGAATCAGAGTCAGGGAAATACTCAAACACCAAGTCCATGATCATCAACACTCTTTAATTCTTAGCTTGCTCCTCTCGATTTATGACTAGTTGACTAGTTTTGCTTTGGTATGTTTTGGAGGATGGTTCTCTTGCTCTCAAGTTTAGAAGTTTGAATGAGCAATTTCTCTGAGGCTGCACTTTAATTTCACTCTTTCCATCCACCTCTAGCCTCCTAAATGTACCTTCAAAGGATTTGGAGGTGACTAGCTGCCAGCTTTACTGAGGAAAGCTAATCCATCTTCTTTGGCTTCAGTAGCAGGGAGTAATCCCTGCTGTTCTTTTGCATACAACTGCATAGGAACAGGCTCAGAGTTAGGCTTTAGCCATCTTAGTTTGTTCTTCTAATGCTTCAGTAGATGCCAGTGACTGGAGGAGCTGTTTATACAGTCCTGATTATAAATATTGACTTAATAGATGTTATAAACCTAAGGAGCTGCACTGCAGTCAGTAAGTCTATTTGGACAAACGAGTCCTGTTCAGCAATAGCTACAAATTGCAGTGCAGATTTGAAAGCAGCTCACACACGTTGCTGAACACAAGGTAAAGGTGTTTGAAATCATCATGCCCAGTGCAATTTCAGTGACAGTGTAAGGAAGAAATCAAAATATTGAAAATGCTAATGAAAGCTGTCCTGTGTGGACATTCACAAGGAAAAAAATTTGAATATGAATACTTAGCTGAAACTTGCAAGTGAAAAAGAAGACCAGATAAGAATCTCAAAAGGGAACTAGAAGTCACTTTGAATAAGGGACAGTTCGGACAGCAGGAGGCGATGGCCTCAGACCTGCATAGCCTTCACTGCAGTCACCGCAGCCTTAAATTCTGAGCTGAAGAGTGATACACAGTAGTAAAGATGAATTCATAACTAATCTATACAAGGCTCAGAGAAACCAAAATACTGATCCCAGAAATGTTTTAAAATTGAATGCTTTCATGTTTTGGGAGAAAACCAGTAGGAACGTGGTGGCAGACAACATCTTCAGTCTGTATGATCTATAGTGCTGGGTCACTAGGATTACTAGAGTAAAGACAACTTATAAAAAAGAGTTTGCCCCCATTAACCAAGCCAAGTATTTCTATTGACTTCTGTAGGCTGACAACTAGCTCCAAAATGCATAACCTGAACCTAGTAACATGTCACATTTTGTTCTAAACCTAGGTAATCTCATCTACTACTTGTGAGTTGCTTACCATGTCTTCATACGTTCAAGTAATCTTATTAAAGAGGTAGACCACCCTGTAAATACTAGGAACTTAACATACTTTAGCTTAATTATAAAGTATAGAGAGGAAATCTTTCTCTTTATTTGTGGAGATCACTGTCTATTGTGGTTTCCCTAAAAATCATATTCCTTTAAAGGAACTATTACTTTAAAAATGAATTTAATTTATAACGTAAGAATTTAAAAGTTATAACTTATGAATTTATTTATATTATATATATTATTTATAGAAGTTTAAAAGAATTTCTTTAGAGTTATTCCTTTAAAAAGGAATAATTTAAATATCTGGGAAAAAAAAACACAACCCTCTTCCTTCCTAAGAAATTGTTTCATGTAAAGTAGCATTTATATATCAGTTCACTGGGTGTTATTTAAAAAAAAACCAAACAAGCCCACAAACGAAAGTGTAGTAATTTCCAGAGTTACATAGAAATCAGGCGGATTCTGTTATTATTTATGAGTAATAAGGCACCTCTATGTACTGCTTCTCTCTTATCTCATAGCTCTTCTAGTTAAAAATGGCTTTACTTGAATGAAATAATAAAAAGTTAATACATTCTTTGTGAACTTAATTTCCAGAGGCTTCTTCAATCCAGATTTAGACTTGTTCATCAGTGCTTCACTGTTAAATGAAAAAAAACCTAGGGCTGTGTAACACAGGGGGACACAGCTCTCAGCATAAGACATGTAACAGATGATGAAGTGCATTGTGTACATGCCCTTCATAAAAACTCAAGGAATTTCTGTGGTTTTGCTTGGTTTGACAGCATGATATTCTGCAGTGGTTTCTCAGGTGTCCCATGTTATCAGGCATTTATGACTTCCTTTGTGTTTCTGGCTACTCTATGACTCAGTTCTGTAGTTGCTATGGTTTTATTAGATAAGCAGATTACAAGCCCTACAAAGAGAATAAAAGAAATAGCTGCAGTAAATGAAATGAGTAAGTTACTTGTGGCTGCTTTGACATGCGTCTTTGAACTGCTTTTATGCTATCATTTAGCAGACTTTATCTAGTAGGATTCACACAATGATAATGTCGTGATAGCCATTTGTGACTGCTGCCATTCAAGGGGAGAAAACACAAGAAGGAACTTGTTAATGGTCACACATGGCAAGGCTTGTTAGAACTGTGAAATCCTGGCCAAGGTTCTCAAGGACTTTTTAAAAAGGTACAATAAAAAAAAAATCTATATTTTGTATGTCATGTCATATACAGGATTTTCATAGAATCATTGAATCACAGAATGGTTTGGGTTGGAAAGAATTTTAAGGATTAGCAAGTTCCAGTCACCCCTGCCATGGTGATTGGAGCCTTCCACTAGACCAGGTTGCTCAAAGCCCCATCCAACCTGAACTTGAATACTCTCAGGTATGGGGCATTCACAATGTCTCTGGGCAACCTGTTCCAGTGCCTCACTACCCTCACAGTAAATTTCTTCCTAATGTCTACTCTTAATCCAACTTCTTTTAATCTAAAGCCATTACCCCTTGTCCTATCACTGCGTGCCTTCATGAAAAGTCCCTCTCCAGATTTCTTGTAAGCCCCCTTTAGGTACTGGAAGACTTCTATAACATGCCCCTGGAGAATTCTCTTCTCCAGGCTGAGCATCCTCTCCAGCTCTCTCAGCCTGTCTTCATGGAGAGGTGCTCCAGCTCTCTGATCATCATCGTGGCCCTCTTCTGGACTCACTTGAGGAGGTCCACATCCCTCTTGTGTTGGTGGCCTCAGAGCTGAACACAGTACTGCAGCTGGGGTCTCACCAGAGCAGAGTAGAAGGGGAGAATCACCCCCCTCGACCTGCTGGTCATGCTTCTTTTGAAGCAGCTGAGGATACAGTTGGCTTTCTGGGCTTCAAGTGCACATTGACAGGTCATGTGGAGCTTCTCGTGAACCAACACCCCACCTCCTTCTCCTCAGGGCTACTCTCAATCCATTTTCTGCCCAGCCTGTATTTGTGCTTGGGATTGCCCCAGCCCACAGGCAGAACCTTGCACTTGGCCTTGTTGAACTTCATGAAGGTTGTACAGGTTCACCTCTCAAGCGTGTCAAGGTCCTTCTGGATAGAATCCCTTCCCTCCAATGTGTCAACCACACCACACAGCTTGGTGTCATCATCATACCTGCTGAGGGCTCCCTCAATCCCACTGACCATGTGGACAACAAAGATGTTGAACAGTATCAGTCCCAATACCGGCCCCTGAGGAACATGACTTGTCACTGATCTCCACATGGACATTGAGCTGCTGACTGCAACTCTTTGAGTGTGAACATCCAGCCAGTTCCTTATCTACTGAGTACTCATCTGCCAAACCCATGCCTCTCTAGTTGTGTGGGACAATATTAAATGCTTTGCAGAAGTTTAGGTAACCCTGTCATAGAAAGCCACAAAATTAGCTAATCAATATCGGCTGTTGCCAACCATCTCCTTAATTTCCATGTTCCTTACCATAGTTTCCAGAAGAACCTGCTCCGTGAACTTGCCAGGTACCAAGGTGAAACTAGCTTGTAGTTCTCCATGTTGCCTTCTTCTTCCTGGCTCTATTAAATAGAGTTGGAAAAAACATAGACAATAAAAGTAGCCATAACACAAGAAGAAACCTGGAAATTCTTTTATAAAGCTAGTATGCATTTTGAGAGATCAGAATTAAAGGAAGATAATATAAAGGAACAAGATTTACAGGAAAGACAGTAAATTCAATTGCTGACCTAACAAAAAGACATAACTATGTCCTTAAAAGGCTGATGACATCTGAATGCAAACATATCAGGAAGTGTCTCAAAAATTATTTTGAATGCAGCCAGTGTGTTCAATAAAAATAGTTGTCCTGTGTATCAAGTAAGGAAAGTGACAGCAGCTGATACATGGGTTTTCTATTGTGCAATTTCCAGACCTTCAGTACTATTGGGAAAAAAAAGTATCTCTAATTCAAAAATATTTTTTAGTATGTTTTCAACTATTAGACCAGCTACATGGCCAATTTTTGCCTTTAATCATCAGGCAACAAAAGCTGGAATTATGATGTCAAGTAGACACATGCAATACATATATCCCTAATGGATGCAATTTTTCTAGCAGCTTGTTTGAGGTTTTGTAAAAGCTATCATTTATGCAATCTGAGTAACTTCCTTCATGAGACATCAGAAATTATGTTCTATAATTGCCCATTTTTTAAAGTTTGAGTAATCTTTTCCTTTCAGACCCTGACATACAAGGGTGAGTGTTCTCAGAAATTATGTGGTTTAATAATATTCACACTCCTAATCACAAAATAAATATTACCTCACCAGCAAGTGATTAAATACCATTATTATATGGATCATAGAGTAGTGCTCTCAGTGGAAATGTTTAATTGTGGAAATAAGACATTTTCAGATACTAAACCAAATACAAGTGAAGACATATACTGTCAGAGAGAGAAGACATAGAATGTAAAATAAATGTATGCACACACACAAAAAAACCACTCACGTACTTATACACCAGCTAGGTGTGATGAAACTAACTGAAATGTTCCTCCGGAATACCTGCCCTTGCAAATTACCTTAAACATTTAGGTTAACTACTTGGTAGGTATAAGCCTTCTTAAAGGTTCTCTTTTTGACATCTAGTCTAAAATTCAGAATCTAATTACCTTGCTTTGCTACAGTTTTCCAAAATTGACAGAATACATCAGATTTTCAGTAGAGTCTACCTTACTGTTATAAATGTGTAGTTCATTTTGCACAAGTCCTGTTTATTTCTGTATGAATGCAATTTCTAGTTAATTACAGTCAAACCTCAGATAGTTCAAACCACAAACAGATGCTGCATTGACTTCTGGGGGTACAGTCCATATTTAATTAAAGCCTACGTTAATTGTTTACAATGTCTGAATGCTATGTTAAGAGTTGCTTTGTGTCCTGATTTAGTCTAACTAACAAAGTAAAAACTGGCCTAGAATTTATTTTCTCTTTAAACCCTAATTTATACACTCCAATGAGAGATTTTAAAACATTGCAGGCTGACTTTTAAATGGTTTATTTCAGTAGACTAAAAAGTATCTGAAAGAAAACTAAAGTATGGAAGGCAATCTTTGGTTTCATCTGAGAAATCGACGTTTTAAATGTAATAAAGCTGAGTGTTATTTCCTGTAGCTGAAAGCTCGGAAAACTAAAGTGAATTGTCACAGATTTTATACTATTTAAAACTGAATACTCTAAAGTCCAATTACTACTTTTCACAGATGTTTTGTGAATTTAATTTTAATTACATATTTATTCAACATAGAAGTCCATTGGCTAGTAGTACAATATACTTCTATGTGGGATATCATACTCCATTCCTCTCGTCTACCTGAGAAATATCTTTCTTGCTTACCTGTGAGACAACATCTCCTGCTTATGGCTTACACAACTAAGAGTAATTTGACAAATTAAAATGTTGGTATATATTGTTGCTCAATTATTTGACAACTCAATTGACATAGTTGAACTATCTCCTTTTTCTTAGATGACAGGGATGGCCAAAAGACTCTCATATGCTTTATATGCAAAGTTCAAAGTAAATAGATTAGCAAACATAGGTGTGCCAGTATCACTACTTTGGGATCAGGTTCTTGAGTAAAGTCACTGGGATCCATACAGCTATCCCCTCCATTGCCAAATAGCTGTCATTATTTAATTTTCTTTTTCCTTTCTTTTTTGTTGTTCTTGTTGTTGTTGTTGTTGTTGTTGTTGTTGTTTGTTGTTCTGTGGGCAGAAAACTGAAGAAAATAAAGAACCTACCCAGGAAGGTAACCTTGAAGGAAAGGAGAAAAACTTTTTGAACTGACAGTGAGAGCACAAATATTCACTGCAATGACAATGAGCCATGAGAAAGCTAAAGAAGCAGAAAACTGTATCTCCAGCAAACTGTGGGGTAATTCCTTGCTTTCTTTGAAGCTGCATAAAAAATGTGAATATTCCTTTGTTTCCCCTAAAAAACAAAGGTAAATGAGTGTGACTGGCTGGTCACACAAGCCAGCTTTCTTTGACATACTGTTTACTGTGCAGAACTATCTTTATTTATGTAGTTCTCAATTTTGTTTTCCTTGGCAGAACTGCAAACTGAAGAGTCTGGACATGGAAAGAATAATATCTGTAACATGAAAACACCGTCCACTCTCCTCGTGCTGCTTCTGGCACCTGTCAAGACAGAACTCAGTCCTTCTCAAAAATAATCTGAAACATGTTTGCATAAGTGATACCAGTGTTGCTGTCTTTGAATTTATGTTAAAAGGACTAGAATTTATTGTAGTCTTTTGCATATATTTCTATTGTGAATCATAATTAGCAGTTAGTTTTATTAGATTATTAATTTTTAATTTATGTCTAATTTAATGGTCAATTTAATTTTTGCATTTTGTTACATCTAATTTAAATGATTAATTTTTTAATTTAAATTTTTTGCAGGATGAATAAAAAGCAGGGGGGGTTAATGAGGATTTATTCCAGGTTTGTAATTACACTAAGATTTCATTTTTAACAAACCTATATACCAAAACAATTGGCACACAGTTTCACAAGTCATTACACAGCAAAAGAAATGAAATTCAACTTTTACAAATTAGATGAATGGGGCTCCTCTGTGATTCTGTGATGAGACACAGCAGACCAGATTCAGAAATTCTTGCTGCTAAAGGAAATGTCTGTCTTAGCAATGTGTGTGTTCTGCATTTGACCTGAGCATCATGCATCAATTTATTTAAGGAGCATTTGATTGAGATTAAAAATGTATTTTTCCTTTAATGATTTTTTTGTTTGTTTTTTTGATAAATGGGCTTGTAAAAGCCATCTCTTAATAAACCTGATAGGGCTATTAAGAAACAGTACAGAATAAAATAAAAACCTTGGTTATTGTGTTGCAGGCACTGGTTCTCTGTGTGGCCCTACAGAACCACTAGATTAATGTCTTCAGGCTGCCTCTCCTTATAATTTTTGTCTAGGTTCATAACTTATACTTTTTTCTACAGAGCACAGACACACAACATCAGCAGTGGGGATGGTGAGTTGTCCCTGATTAGAGAGGCACATGTTTCATGGTTGGATTTGTCTCTTGGCTAATGAGAAGAGGGAAACAAATCCTCTCTGACTGCAGGACTCAGAACCAAGATCTCCTGCTTCCTTCCCTCTTGTCTTGATGGAAACCCAGGAGTAATACTCCAGGTGATACGAGTGCATCAGTATGACAGACATTCTATAAGCTGCGATGAGTTTGAATTCAAATCCTAGACCTAAACTCCCTCCAAACATTGAGGGACTTTAAAACAAGGGAAAAATGTTATGCCATTACAAAAAATGTTAAAGCTGATTGAACGAATGGGTGCGCCATGACAACTAAATAAATGAAATGTCAAAGTTAGAAGAAAAATCTTATTAAATTAAGATTGCTTTAAAATGAAAAGCCCAGGTATGTCTCAATAATCCTTGGAGCTGAGTTCACAGAAGAGTACAAGTTCTTTTCTTGTCTTTCAGATAGTAAAATCTTTATGTATTGTAATTGTATCAATG
This sequence comes from Lathamus discolor, assembly GCF_037157495.1. Taxonomy (NCBI): domain Eukaryota; kingdom Metazoa; phylum Chordata; class Aves; order Psittaciformes; family Psittacidae; genus Lathamus; species Lathamus discolor. Next base: position 102,077,159 of record NC_088887.1, on the reverse strand, counting down.
GCTTATTCTGTCTCAATTCTGTATGACACTTCCCTCTCCCTGTATGTTGCATTTTTTTCACTGAATAGTTGATCTCCTTCTTATTCAAGCCTCTAATACTTTCTAATATTAAGAAGAAAATCAATATAATAACACTTTTCATAATCAAAATGGTTGCCATTTTTTGCTGTTGAACACAATGGCAGTTTAGACATAATTTTCTAATTCTTGGTGGAGATGAAAATTCCCAGCAAACTAGAACAATTTCTCAGAAGTGGTAACAAACCCAAAATGGATAGAAGGAATTCTACTTTCAAAATATGTTTTATCTTTTGTACCCAAGAATTCCCGAAGGTGCCAAAGATACACTTTTCACCCTAGAACAAAAAAGAAAGTGATAAGTAGCCCACCAAGCAGAACAAGAGCAGGGATGTAATGAAGGCAGAGCTCTGAAAATCCAAAAGCTTCTCCAAATTCCCTCAGTCATACTCTTTAAACATAGCACAGATTTATCCTGTGTGAGCCAGTGGGGAAACTGTGTTTGTTTGGGTTGGGTTGGGTTTTTTGTTTTGTTTCTTGGTTGGTTGGGGCCTTGTTGCTTGGGTTTTTTGTTTTTGTTTTGTTGCTGTTGTGTTTTGAGGTTTTTTACTTTTTATTGCTTATTCTTAGTCCCCCCTTTGTTTTTTCATTATTTGAGGCTGAAATTAGATGTACTCTGATTTTTCCAGAATAGCCTGGTGAGCAGAGGAGCTATTCCTTTTAGAGAATCTGTGCTAAACTAACTACTCCTACTTCGGCTCTTGTTTTTTTCACATTGCTGATAAAAATATATTTTGCAGATTTTCATGGAAGAGTAGCATGTTGTAACCATATTGGTTTGTGCTAGTTTAAAGACAACCTTGGATCTGGGACATGTCAGTGGACCTGGATGTGACTCCACCTGTATCCTCTTTCACCTGTCGCACGCCCAGGTAAACATTTCACATTCCCATTCATGCATAAGTGTTTTTTCACTTTATTTCCATACTTTCCAGAGCAATCTTCCAGAAGACAGAAACCAGAAACCCCAAACGAGATTTTTTTTCTACCAAGATTTGGGCATAATCCTTCGCTTTCTCCTCTCCTGCAGCCCAATCAGTCTTGCTGTATGGTAGCAAGGAAGCTTCTTCAGGACACATGCTATCTTCTTGCAACAAGGAAGAAGCAAAGCCTTGTTTGCCTTGCTGTGTAAATCTGCTCTTCCTAAAGTCTGTATTAAAGGAGCAGCAGACTCTACAGACATTGATTGTGGTTCCTGATTTGGGATCTCACAGAACTCACGATTTGCCTGCAAGTATAATTTATGATGAATGTAATGCAGTTCTGCGCTGTGAAGTTCTTCAATAGGAATGTAGAAACTTTTATCAAATACCTTCACCTAAAATTTCTCTTAGTATTTCAGGTTTAGTACAATGCACATCAAAAGAATCAAATGAAATTTTTCCTTGAGCAGAAAGATAGGATTCACAGTAATAATTACATACCTGATTGCACAGCTGTCTATATCAATACTAATCATAGAACAGTTAGGGTTGGAAATGACCTTAAGATTATCTAGTTCCAACCCCCCTGCCATGGACAGGGACACCTCACACTAAACCATGCCACCCAAGTCTCTGTCCAACCCAGACTTGAACACCGCCAGGGATGGAGCATTCACAACCTCCCTGGGCAACAAATTCCAGTGCCTCACCACCCTTACAGGAAAAAACTTCCTCCTTATGTCCAATCTAAACTTCCCCTGTTTAAGTTTTAACCCATTACCCCTTGTCCTGTCACTACAGTCCCTAATGAAGGGTCCCTCCCCAGCACCTCTATAGGCCCCCTTCAGATACTGGAAGGCTGCTATTAGGTCTCCACGCAGCCTTCTCTTCTCCAGGCTGAACAGCCCCAACTTTCTCAGCCTGTCTTCATATGGGAGGTGCTCCAGTCCCCTGATCATCCTTGTGGCCCTCCTCTGGACTTGTTCCAACAGTTCCATGTCCTTTTTATGTTCAGGACACCAGAACTGCACACAATACTCCAAGTGAGGTCTCACAAGAGCAGAGTAGAGGGACAGTATCACCTCCTTTGGCCTGCTGGTCACGCTCCTTTTGATGCAGCCCAGGATACGGCTGGCTTTCTGGGCTGCGAGCACACACTGGCGGCTCATGTTCATTTTCTCATCGACCAACACTGCAAGTCCTTCTCCACAGGGCTGCTCTGAATCTCTTTTCTGCCCAACCTGCAGCTGTGCCTGGGATTGCTCTGACCCAAGAGTAGGACCTTGCACTTGGCATAGTTAAACTTCATAAGGTTGGTATCAGCCCACCTCACAAGCGTGTGAACGTCCCTCTGGAAAATCCTGTACTGAGACCCAACTTTGTGGGGAGAAGGAGTTTTTTGTTTATTTCTTTGCAGATAAATGTGACTTCAAAAAATTGATAAATTAGCTCAAGAGTATTAACCAAACTTGCTATCGTCCTAAAAATTAAACTGATCAAAACCAACTCACATTGGCTGAAATAGACAAAAAATAGTCATGAGCTTCTGTGTGACCCTTTGTGGGTCAGGATTTCAGATAATGCAACCCAGTATAAGTCCTCAAAATTAATTTACAATAGGTGTGGATGGGAATTAAGGCTATTATGTATTGGTCTGTAGATTGTATGACAGAGAAAAATGTTAAATGGTTTATGTCAAACAGTCCCACAAAGTTGTTTTAGGTATTCCTTTTTGCGCTACATGCTGAGAGACATATCTTAACATGGAGAAAAATACCTGGACATTATGGCTTAAATTTTTAGTGAATTTGGCAATATCTCTTGAACAGAATATCTGGCTGAGTTCTTCCTGGAACAGATGCTGAGACAGGACAATGAATGAAATATAATCCAGCTTTGACAAATCTGAAGTGGAGAGGAAATCTTAGTCCCTGTCCAAAGATCTATTTTGGCAATACACATTCTTTAGCAGAATCCCATTCAATTCTTGCCATTACCTTGGTAGAGAGTCTCATTTATCCAGCTGCTGCAATTTCCTGAAAACCCTGCCAAAAGGTTATATATTTAGAGAGACAGAAAAGAAAACCCAAAACCAAAATAAAAAAGAGGTTCTTAGACTCATATATTTCTTCCTATAAGAGTTTTAGCTGCATCAGTGATACATTTCTGTGAGTTTTGTTCTGTAAGACTAGTTTAAATGTTTGGATGTAAATACAACCGGCCAAAAAAATTTACAATGAACCAATGTTGAAGCTAGTGTTCTTGTTGCTGTTTTGATCTAGAACAATCAAGCCATTCTGCAGCAACGTCCTGAACAACCCCTCAGTCCCCATGTACAGGTCTTGTGCAAGAAAGGCTTGTGCACAAGGTAATGACATTCATTTCATAGAATGACTCACGGAATGGTTTGGGTTGGAAGAGATGCTTAAGACCATCAGGTTACACCCCCCCTCCCATGGGCAGGGACACCTTCCACCAGATCAGGCTCAAGCACATTTCATAAACAGCTAAGCAGGAGCTACCCATCACATGCCCTCCAGCCCCCAAAGGGACATGGCGATCTGAATCAATGACCGCTCCTTTAGATACCTTCAGACTTCAGGGAATCAAACTGTGTCTGGTCAGATGTAAACACCTTGAGTCACCTGAAATATAGATAGAGACATCTTCTTTGATCTAGTAACCCATTCCCGTGGTGCTAAATTACTGGGGTAGGTAAAATTGACCTACAGCCACTGAGGAACTGGGCCCGTAATTGAAAGTAAAACTGATTATGAATGACAAGAAAATAGTAATTTAAAATAATAAATCCACTATCTATATGAGCCCTTGAATAGCAGCTGAATATCTTATGAAAAGCATCCTCAGGCTGTTGGGTTTGGTGATGCTTTTTAAGGAATTTGGATATTGTAAAAATCCGAAGTAATTTCTCTGCAGTAAGAATGCCTGACTGGCTTTAGAGAAAAAGACAGACTAAATGCTTCTAGACAGCTCTAGGCAAGAGTGCTGGTCACAGAGCATAATGAAAACATAAAGAAGAGTTCAAGTGAGCTTTGAATGTATTCCATTTGGTGAGTAATTTTTAAATCCTCATGCAGAGTGGGGTTTAAAATGTAACATGTAGTCCTCTGCTAATTACAGCTTGAAGATATTTGGCTGCGCTCCCTCCGGGTTAGGTTTTTGGCTATAATTTCTAGCTCAGGAAATGATTCAATGCCACTCACTGGTTCTGCTGTAATATTTAAAGCCCCAGTTCAACAATAACGTTTCTGTTAAGTGAAGGTTGATGCTTTTCAGAAAACAGAGAAAATCACATGCTAAACTGTGCCCTGGTCTTCCCTGGACAGATGAGAGAGCAGGTCCTTCAAGGCAGCTCTCATAGTGCACCATGCTACTTGCTTTGACATGTGAGCAGGGGGTGCTGCACGGTCAAAGCAGTGTGGGTACTACCATCCCATTTCCAGCTGCATCTCAGTGCCCAAAGCCATAAATGGAAGTGAATGCAAGGCACAGACAACCTGTGCTGAACCTCCAGGCAGTGCTGCTGCATCCCAAGGTACATCAAGTCATGTGCTCCATGACATCCCTCTCACACATGCTGCTTTGGTTGTACTCCTTGGACAAATCACACTCTTCACTATTACGACGGAACATAAATATGATATTCACTGTGAACTGTATTCACTATGTAACATATATATTTAATCTGAATATAACCTCTTTTAAGTACAGGTGGACTTAGGGACTACTTCCCCCAAAAAAACAGCTCTACTCTAATGCAAGCACTGCAGTGTTTATTCACTAGCAAATCAGTCCTGATGTGTTCATTGCCCTTGCACCTTCTGCTCTGAGAGTTTCTCTCAGTGGCATCCAACACTCTTAGTTCTTACAACTATCCCTGAAAACCTGATGATGGCTTGCTACAGTCTCAACACTTTGATCTGGAGCTCAGTTACTATCAGAACTGGAAAGGAAATTAACAAAAAATGTTGATTTACTGGAACCAGTGGAACAAGGGAAATATTTGAAGGGGGGTGGAGCAGGGACAATGAGTTGGTATGATATTTTGTGCTGTTTCTCTAGCAGTTGTAAGATAAAATGTTTGTACTAGCTCAGCATTTTCATAACAGTAAGGTAAGGTCTGAAAAGTTTAGATGGCAATGACAAAAAAGAATACAGGAACTAAGTCAGCTGAAGCAACGAGTGACCCACAAATGGAAGAAGATACTCTGTGTAAGTCCTGTGCGAAGGCCAATATAAATTTGTGCACACCTGGTCTGCATTCAACAGTTAAGACATACATAAGGTCACACATGTAAGACAGCACATAGAAAAGTTTTGTATAAATCAGTGGAAATTGTTCCTATCCCAGTTTCCACCTAGACACCTTTATCAGTAAATCAGTCCAAGAAAAAAATGGTTAGGAAAGGCAAATACAGCAAAATCACAGGCAAACTATTTCATTTTCCTTTATTTTGTTTGTTTGATAATAAATAGAAGGTAAAACTAATCATGCCTCTGCTTTTCTCCACGATCTAATTTACTGAGAAATACAGACCAGTCAGTCTCACCTCTGTGCCTGGTAAAATCTTGGAGCACATTCTCCTGGATGGCATGCTAAGGCACATGAAAAACAACAACGTGCTTGGTGACAGCCAGCATGGCTTCACTAAGGAGAAATCCTGCCTGACCAATTTGGTGGCCTTCTATGATGGGGCTACAGAATTGACGGATAAGGGTAAAGCAGTTGATGTCATCTACCTGGACTTGTGCAAAGAGTTTGACACTGTCCCATACGACATCCTTCTCTCTAAATTGGAGAGATATCAATTTGATGGATGGACCACTCGGTGGATAAAGAACTGGCTGGACGGCCGCACACAAAGAGTTGTGGTCAATGGCTCGATGTCTGGCTGGAGACCGGTAACGAGTGGTGTCCCTCAGGGATCGGTGTTGGGACCGGTCTTGTTTAACATCTTCGTCGCTGACGTGGACAGTGGGATTGAGTGCGCCCTCAGCAAGTTTGCTGATGACACCAAGCTGTGTGGTCCGGTTGATACGCTGAAGGGAAGGAATTCTGTCCAGAGGGACCTCGACATGCTTGTGAGGTGGGCTAATGCCAACCTTATGAAGTTCAACCACAACAAGTGCAAGGTCCTACACCTGGGTTGGAGCAATCCCAGACACAGCTACAGACTGGGCAAAGAAGAGATTCAGAGCGGCCCTGCAGAGAAGGACTTGGGGGTGCTGGTCGATGAGAAAATGAACATGAGCCGGCTTCAGTGTGCGCTCGCAGCCCAGAAAGCCAACTGTATCCTGGGCTGCATCAAAAGGAGCGTGACCAACAGGTCGAAGGAGGTGATCCTGCCCCTCTACTCTGCTCTTGTGAGACTTCACTTGGAGTATTGCGTGCAGTTCTGGTGTCCTCAACATAAAAAGGACATGGAACTGTTGGAACAAATCCAGAGGAGGGCCACAAGGATGATCAGGGGACTGGAGCACCTCCTGTATGAAGACAGGCTGAGGAAGTTGGGGCTGTTCAGCCTGGAGAAGAGAAGGCTGCGTGGAGACCTAATAGCAGCCTTCCAGTACCTGAAGGGGGCCTATAGGGATGCTGGGGAGGGACTCTTCGTCAGGGACTGTAGTGACAGGACAAGGGGTAACGGGTTAAAACTTAAACAGGGGAAGTTTAAATTGGATATAAGGAGGAAATTCTTTCCTGTTATGGTGCTGAGACACTGGAATCAGTTTCCCAGGGAGGTTGTGAGTGCTCCATCCCTGGCAGTGTTCAAGGCCAGGTTGGATGAAGCCTTGGGTGACATGGTTTAGTGTGAGGTGTCCCTGTCCATGGCAGGGGGGTTGGAACTGGGTGATCTTGAGGTCCTTTCCAACCCTAATTATTCTACGATTCTATGATTCTATGATTCTATGATTATCATATGAGTTCTTCCTGAAAGCAATGCTGCTAAAGAACATAAGATTTAGTTCTATCCACCGTTTTTGAAAACGGCAAACTGCTTTAAAAAATGCTAATTCGTCCTGGATCATAAAAGATCAATATCATGAAACCTTATCCATCATCTAATCTACTGTTGCTTTATTTGTGCTTATACAGGTTTTGAGTTTTACCAATTTATTTGGTACTGAAAATTCATTTAGACATGAATGACCTATAAGGAATGAAGTTCTGGCTTATCAATACCTTTCAAGCACCTACCATAAATGCTGTATGGAGGTTGTGATAGTCTTTATTCAATATACAAGCTGCACAGATGGTCAGCTAAACCTCCCTGCGCTGCTTGCAATCTCCTGTCTAAAATGTAATCATAGGGAACTGCTTCCAGCAAAACTGAATTTTTGGTACTAAAATTGACTTTTCATTTTTATGATTAAATAAAGTTCATACAGGCCAAATATTCACTTGCCTTTACCGAAGTCTCCATCCATTCTAAAACAGTGGCCAAACTTTGGAAAATGTAGTATCAAAACCAGGTATAGTCCAAAGCGAAGGTCTTAAGATCTGGATGTATTTCTTACCCTATTTTGGAGAAATGCTTTCCAGACTTACCAGGGCTGTATGTTTTCTTTCCTTTCTTCACTTCCATGTAATTTCTTCAGCTGGTTTGGGTGGTTTTCTGTTTTTTTTTCGTATCAGTTTCCAAAACGTTAATATGTTTTACTGTGAGTCAACTGAGAGATAATTTATACGCTTTCCAGCTTTTAAAGGCTCAGGCATTCAAAACATACCTAGCCAGTGCATCAAATTCAGGCAATCATGTCACTGTCAGGCCACAAGAAGAAGCTTGTCTATTGGGTTTGGGTTTTTTTGCTTGTTTATTGTAGTTTGTTAGCAGTTAGCATTTCTATATTCATATTACCGTGCATTTTTGTGAATGATGTAAATGAAAATTTAGCTGTTTGAACAGGCACAAAATCTCAAGGTTTTCCAATTAGAAATATAAAAACTTTGTTTCTTTTCCTTCAGGTTTTAATTCGTCATCTGATAAGTTGTTCTGATTCCATTTTCGCTTATCTCCGTGAAGCAAATAGTTAACTCAGAAAAAAAAACCTCCAGCAAAAATGGAAAGAACTTCTACTCTCCGTCTGAGACAGGAATCCCACCCAGCCTAGTGAAGGACTTCTAGTGAGAAACGAAAGCACAGGAACAAGCACACCTGAGATTTTTCTTGTTTCTTCAGTAGTAATCCTGTTTTCCCTTCCCTACATCCCCTCAATAACTTTCTCCTCACTCCACTTAATTAGCATACATATCGATCATATTATTCTTGTGACCTGAAAAGTAGTCTTTGTCTCCTCCCTGGACATTCAGACATCTCAAAGAAATGAATGGGGTAGATTAAGGGTGACCATTGTGGTTTTTTAGAGAAACTGCTCAAAGATTTAAGATTAAAAAAATAGTTGAATTTTCAACTGAAAAAGTGGGAGGAAGATGAATACAGAGCCAATCAAAGCCGGTACAAAAGAGATAAGAACATCAAAAAGCATCTTTCCTCTTAAAATAACATTTGATGCAATGACGCTCATTTTCAAAGCAGTATACAAACTAATTATTCTTCACAATACAAGATAAACTTGTTCTTCACTAACAAGAAAAACAAGAGAAAGACTTTTCTTTTACAAAGTGTATAAGGACAAAAGGTCATAGTGAGAGAATGCGCTGGAATTAAAGGCAGCATTGAAACTAGCCATGATTGTAACAGCATCAAGATGCTGAATTCTGTTCACTAGAAACTGAGTACCAGGGAGCCTAGACTCCCTTAGAAGTCCTTGGAGAGAAATAGTGACTTCTACGTGTGGTTCAACCCACATGGAAATCTATCTTTGAGTATTTCTGGATGTGTCCATAAGTCTTTGGCTATGAAAAGAGCCCAGCTGAGAATAAGGATTTGGTCTTGACTTCTGCGTTATTAAATAGACACAGCTCCATTCCTTTGTATCTACCTGCTGCATTTCTCCTCTTACAATGGAAGATCTCTGGAAAGCGATGTGTTTTATTATGTGTTTATTCAGTGTATGTATGCCCTGGGTTCAGCAGTTGCAGTCATTTTTCTCCTTCTTAGTAGCTGGTGCAGTGCTGTGTTTTTTACTTACATCCTGGGAACAGTGCTGATAACACCGTTGTTTTAGATGCTGCTTAGTAATGTTTAGTCTGACCAAGGACTTTCTTAGTCTCATGCTCTGCCAGGGAGGAGGGAAAGCTGGGAGGAAGCAGAGACAGGACACCTGACCCAAACTAACCACAGAGGTATTCCATACTACAGCACATCGTGCCCAGTATATAAACTGGGGGCAGTTACCCGGAAGGGCTAGATCACTGCTCGGTCAGGCTGGGTATTGGTCAGAGGGTGGTGAGTGGTTGTATTCTCTTCCCTTGTTATTTCCCTTATCATTATTATTATTGGTGATAGCAGTAGTGGTTTTGTGTTATACCTTAGTTACTGGACTGTTCTTATCTCAACCTGTGGGAGTTACATTCTTTAGATTCTGCTCCCCATCCCTCAGGGAGTGGGAGGAGGAAGGAGGGGGAGTGAGAGAGTGAGCTGAGTGGCTGGGTTTAAACCGTGACAATGTAGTATAGCGTAACTTTTACCTAAGTCTGGGGCTCCCAAGAGGTAGTGCGATACAGATATACGTCTGACAAAAAAAATTTCTTCAGAGAATGGTAATAACAAATCAGCTTCTCTGAATATGTGATAAATGACAAATACTTTGGGTGAAAGGAGGGAAGAAAGGTGAATGTGGCAATAATGTAGCTATGTAGTTGTATATAAGTGAGTGTAAGTGGTAACCTGATGGTTTGGAGGTTAAATGTGGGGTTTTTTGCTGCAACAACCAAATAGTTTTCCCTTTTAAAGGGAATAAAAAGTCCTTTTTAATAATAATTAAAGACACAGCTACTATAACAAAAAGAAACTCTAAAAAATAAAACCTAGTGAAATTCTGCAAACTGCCCAAAGCATGCTATTAATTCAGAGCAATTATTGTTGTTGTGATTTCTTGCAATTCACATTGTTAGAAACTGACTGTGCTGAAGGACAACATCTCATATCAAGCAGAGTATTAAAGTCATGGGGTTACTACACTGTATCTCTGGAATTTTCCAGGGAAAAGTCAGACTTGGTGTCACACTTTTTCCCCCAGTTTATTTGAGTTCAGTTAGGCTATGGAATACATTTGTGCAGTAGTCAAAATAAATTGTTTAATTCTTCTGAATTAAGTTAGTTAAAATCTGGCATAATAACAGTCTAGTGTATGACTGTCTAATAGCAACATTTTTCATGCCTGTAGATTCTGTACAGAATTGCTGGATATAATTGCAATGAAGCTCAAGTGTACAATGCAAAAAAACTAGTTAATTCATCCCATTTATGCCTTTCAGAAAAGAGCAAACCAAGGCATAGATAGATTGTAAATACGTAATAAACCAAAATGAACATTTAAACCTTGAGTTTTCACTTTACATTTTCAGATTTTTTTTTCTGATTTGTTACTTATTTATTGAAAACCTCTCTGAACTCCCATCATTGATCTATCTGAATCATCAGGTTATAAATTGAGTCATTCCTTTAATTGGGCTTAATAATGTTCAGCCAAATCTATGAACAGTAAAACATATTTCTAGGCAAATTACCAGGAACAAAATAAACAAGAAACTAGTAGACAAACTCTATTCCTAATAACTATAATTAGGCACCCTGTGGTTATCTGAGTTTTGCATATTTTGATCAGTACAGTTTTTATTAGTGAAAGAATTGGTGTTACACCATTAAGAGACTGATTATTTTCTAACTTCTTTGTTTCAAAATAATCCTTGTTAAATTTTTTGAGTTTTCCCACAGTGTATTGAGACTGAGAGTGACAATGGAAATGCAGTGGAGGGTGGGAAAACTTGCTTCTCAAAGAGAAATGGCATTACAATTCAGCTCATCTGGACTCATGTGAGAAGCTGCAGCTTTTGGCTCTCAGTTCAGACCTTAGCAGACTTTAATCAGAAGTGACTAAACTTTTGTATGAGCTCAAACCTGTTAAGATATTACCTCTGAACAGTCTCTCCCTGTGCCAGCCAGTCACATACCAGTCAAACTCTGGATGGATGTGAGCTGAACTGCATGATGGAGGTTACTGAGCTGCATCCTAACAGCACGGCTCTATGTGAAACAGCATGCCTATACACAGCAACACAGCTCAGTACAGAAACACTTGAGAGCCCCAGACATTTAGGCAAGTCTGTGTGGTCCAGTGCAGCATTAATCACAGGTTGTAGGTCAGGTCTCAGAGCAATGAAACCACATCAACCTGATGCTGACCTTGAGCTGATCTTTCTCTGTCTTTCCTTCTGCAGGACAAGTTGTCCATGAGCCAGCATGCAGCCAACATGACAGCTAATACAAGTCTAAACCTGTTGTGCCAGCCTTCCCAAATGTTCCTGCCACATGTTGCCTGCTACTGAATAGGTAGCAGGGACCCTGGCAGCAGAGGATGCAGAAAAGATAAAGATATTGAATGCCTTCTTTGCTTCAGCCTTTAATGCTAAGGCCCGCCCTCAGGAATCCCTGATCCAGGTGTTCAGTCAGAAGGTCCGCAGAAAGGAACTCTTCCATTGATTGAGGAGGACTGGGTTAGAGATCATGCTGACAAACTTGGCATCCATAAGTCCATGGACTTTGACAGGATGCACATACAAGTGATGAGGAAGCTGGCAAACATTATTGCTGGGCCACTCACAATCACCCTTGAAAGGTTCATGGCAATCAGGAGAGGTACCTGAGGACTGGAAGAAAACAAATGTTACCCCAGTCTGCAAAAGAGCAAGAAGGAGGACCCTGGGAACTACAGGCCAGTCATCCAGTTCTCAGTCTACCTCACCATCAGCTCATCCAGCCCAGACTTCCTGAGCTTGATTATGAAGATATCAAAAGCCTTGCTGAAGTCAAGGTAGACAACATCCACTGATATCTCCTTATCTATCCATCCGGTTGTCCCATTGTAGGAGGCAGTCAGGTTGGTTAAGCATGATTTCTCTTTGGTGAATCCATGCTTACTACTCCTGATCACCTTCTTGTCTTCCACACGCAGTCTCATCTCCATCCCTGGAAAGGTGATGGAGTGGTTCATCCTGAAAGTCTCAAAGAGAAATGACACTTTTCAGTACAATGTCTTTCTGTAACAGTTATTTTTCTCCTTCTTAGTAGCTGGCACAGCTGTGTTTCAGCTTTAGTCTGAGAACAATGCTGATAACATACCAGTGTTTTAGCTGTTGCTAAGCAATGCTTGCTTTGATCAAAGACTTTTCAGTCTCATGCTCTGCCAGTGAAGAGGGGCGCAAGAAGCCTGTAGGAAGCAGAGACAGCATACCTACCCAAACCAGCCAAAGGGGTATTCCATACCACAGCATGTCATGCCCAGTATAGAAACTGAGGGAGGCCCAGAAGGCCCAGAAGGCCCAGACCACTGCTTGGGTCAAGCTGAGTATCAGTCAGAAGGTGGTGAGCAATTGTATTGTGCATCACTTCTCTTTATTGTGGGGTGGCTTTTTTTCACTTCCCTTTTTAGTTTTATATTCTCTCCCTCTGTTACTTTCTTTATCATTGTTATTATTAATAGTAGTTTTGTATTTTACTTTAGTTACTGGGCTGTTCTTATCTCAACACATGGGGTTTACATTCTTCCTATTCACCTCCCCATCCCATGGGGGAAAAAATAGGGGAGGAGTGAGCAAGCATCTGCATGATTCTGAGTTACCAGCTGGGCTTAAATCATGACACCTTCGAAAGAATTATGCAACCTAAACCAATTTCTTTTAATCCTGACTTGTGCCTTATGCCTCCACTTTATTAAATATATTTTTCCTTTGCCATTAGTGAAATTACTGATTACAATCTGTTGTAAAACCACACATTAAAGAACACTACTATTAAACTTCCTCAGGACTGACATTTCTTTGAAAGAACCTTTTGTCACACCCATTTAGTCAGCTTCTTATACCTTCAACATTTCTTGTATCAAATCCATGCTTTCCAATTACATTTCTAATTGCCCACACAGCACTCTATCAAGTGCTTCACTGAAGATCTGTCAGCATATGTCCTAGTATCAATAGACTTTTAGTTGGAACTACAAAAAGATATAAAAAAGGAAGTAAACATCCATAACTTTACATTACTCTCACCAAATTAATTATTATTGTCTTGGTGACAGGTAACATTTATATTCAGAAGCAAACACAGTACAAACTGTTTACAAAGACGCATAAAATGTCACCTTTCCTTATCTTTATCTGCAATGAGGAGTTATGGTCTCCACTTCCTGAGTATTTGCTGATGTATATGAATGCCGGATCTATGATCAAATTAGGATTATATAATATTAGCATGCATAATACTAGGATGCTAATGCCACTACTAAGTACAATGAAATATAACCTAGAAATCACCATACACATCAGCAAGTTCAGTATCAGCAGATTCCTTGGAGTGCAAGACTGCTAAAGCCTCTTTCCTCTACAGATTGCCTTTCAATGACTTTATCCTTCACAGGCCACAAGATTAGTTTCAGAATAAAGTAAGTGTTTAAAGACTTACTTGTGGCTTTTAAAATACATAAAATGGAAACACTTTCTGGGCTGCTGTGAGATTACTGACAAATCCCATCTCTCCTCCCAGGTTCATCAGCATACCAGGGAAATTTATCAAGAATAATTGTTACCATAATATATTTTAATCTCACGATGTCTCATTTTTAATATTATTTTCAAACATCTTCAGATACATTTATCAGGATGCTGAAAGTGTGAGAAAAGATACAAAGAACTATTTTTTTCTAACTGGAGATTCATAACTAACTGTAAGTGAATGGTCTTAACCATGTCTTAAACTTTACCATATTGCATTACTTTTAGAATGTAAAACGTGTCTGAAAGAGTACTATTATAAACCGAATACATCTTGTTATAGAGAAGGGATGAAAAAAAGAAATAACAATATGCTAAAGCTTGTGATCACCTGTTTTTGATTTTTTTTTTTTTTTGCCTATATGCTAATAAATCAACAAACCAGAACAAGTCATCATAGAATTTACAGTGCTTTTGTTTTGTTGTTCAGGTTTTTTTGGCAGCAATTAGATTATTTGTGTGGTATCTTTAATTTCATTACTTCAAGAATTTAAATAACTGAGACTACTTCTTCATCAGTTTTAAAGGATTAAGGCTGTAAAAGAACACAAAAATTCTTCTCAAAACTGCAGGTTGTTTCTGCAGCAATACGGTTGTCTCCCAAAATAAAACATTTATTTTTATCCCTAAATTTTAGCAATCAATCAATTGAAAATTGCTTCTCATCATTGGTCTACTTCTTTACAACTTCCCTCATACGTATTCTCCAACTTACAGTGCAGGTAATTTTTTTTTAATTTGCGCTTTGAGAATTAATGTATTTGCTTTAATGAAACACTCTGTCAAAATAAGTTTTCCTAAACTACTTCAAAACTAATTATAAATGTAATACCATTTCATTTTGGTGCACCTTAAAACATAACATTTTCCTAATACAAATTTGACTCCAGGATGCATAAACTAATTGGTTATTATCTCAAATTAGTCTTATTATCTTGTTTGTCTGATGAAAAAGTTACACTGTAGAGAAGCATGCAAAGCATGCATAAGCAACCAAGAGCATTCTCATTAATGCAAGAAAGCTGTTATTTCTCATCTACAAAAACTAGGTTAGACAAAATGAGAAAGGTCAATTATCTTAGGAATGAGTTTTCTTCCCAATATTTGGCATCCACAGCATAATTAATAAAACATATTCCTAGAGCAAACCCAGGAAATTTAGAGAGTAACTAAGTTATTATTTTACATGCTCATTAGTATTTTTATATGCCATTAAAATGGCTCTGAATTCAATCTGCTCAAATAACTGTATGCTTCAATAACAAAATAGAAAATGAATAATTATTATAAAGTTTTCTTCTTCAGATCTCAAAATGCAGCAAGTATTTTGGCCAATGTCTGGTAGCATATTCTTCAGGCATGTATAGTCATGGCTTTCTGCAGTGTTGGCACACCCTGGAACAGAATAATGACATTTTCCTGTCTTCCCATGGCACTCAGACGTAACCTCATCCTATATTTTTAAACAGCCTCTGCTGATTGTGAGTCAAATCCGTTTACAGAGTAATTTAGCCAGATTTCTCTAAGCCATACTCATTTATAACATAAACAAATCCGGCACCCGGTCCTGCTGCTAATAGAGTCCAGGAAATTTAATCAGGGGTGGATTTTCTTGAAAGCCAAATGAAGAACTCTTCATGACCTGTGGCCTTGGAGAGACCATGCTGCACTGTGCACCCTTTGCAGCTGCAGCTGGGTTCAGAGGTGACCAAAGACTGGTAGCCACCTGCTAGAGGGAATAGTCCGCATTCTCTTAGTTTTAATGAACGGTGGTGATTCCAGAGAGTGATCCACCACTCTATAACCCAATCTTCCCACCCTGCTCTGGTCCCCACCCAAGTGCTCATTTGAAGTGGCTGTGGTGAACCCTGGGACAGCTCAGCATCACTGACACCAGCAGGGACAACGGCTCTGAGGCAGCACTAGAGACCAAGGGCAGTCAGTCCTGCCCCTGCTACCATACAGGTCTCTGCCTTCCCAGTTCAGACAGGTGAAGGCTCCCTGGAGCCATTCCTCTACCCTTGCTTCTCTCAGCTCTCTGCTTTCAGCCTAGGAAAGCGAATTGCCCCAGCAGGAGCCCTTGGTTGGGAACACCTAAAACCACACCTACCCGAGGTACCCTGGAGATGTCTCTGTCTCCCATGCATACACATACTATCCAGTGAGTCCGTCTCATACATTCATATGTAACCATAAACACTTGACTCCTGATTGACTACTCACACTTCTTTATACATACCATATTTCCAAGTAATCTCAATCTGTGCTCACATACAGAGAAAGATTTGCAGCAGATGATCTTCCCTAAACCCGAATGAGTTACCGTTTCTAAATTTGCTTAATGGAAGGATGTCAGGCTTGGCAATCCTCAGCCCCTTGAGTACTTCTGTCCCACTACTCCTGGCTTTGGTATCATACTGACACACTACAGTTATGAGTCAGGAGTCTCTGGATATAAATTCTTCTCTTCAGCTATTATACATTTTTCGTAGAATAACATTTGCAGTTGAAGTATCTGTTACTGGGCTTTGGTGCTGACATAACCTACTTTGAAGTTAAGGAACAAGGAAAGAATGGTCTGCAAAGAAAATGTATACCACTCACTGTAGCAAGTACATTAAAGCTGTGTGCCTGAGCATTTTCAAGAACATTGCTCAGACTCTTCCTGCATTTATCTTGCTTACATATAGTTGTCCCTTGTGTTAAAACAGGGAGATGCATTTTGTGCTTAAGGAGGGATGTGGCCTTTGCCGTGTGAGAGGAAATTAATTTTGAAACACCCTGAATTATGACTATGGTCAGCCTATGATGGTGCGAATTCACCAGAGGAAAGAAACAGTAGTGAAGAACGTGTCTGTTCTGGCAGCAGTGTGATTTATATACACCTATAAACTAGTCCTGGGAGGGAACTTGTCCCAGGCAGCATAAATTTCTCAGGAGAATCCATGCAGGTAGTGACCCCACTCTCACTTGACACAACAGCAGTTTCTTGCCTGGAAACTTCTGCTTATCTAACTGGAAGAGAGTCATGACAGGTGACATGCTAAGCACTTAAACTTGACATAAGCAAACACCAAAGAGAAGTACAGATGAAATCCCAGCTTTCTTGTGACCAAAGGGGATTTCTTCGGCCTCAGGTATGTAAGATGGGGTTTCACAGCCACAGGCACATACCTGAATTTAATATCTAGGTCACCCTTTAAACATAGAAAACTTGGCCACTAGTGGTGCTTATACCTGTGCCTCATATTGCCAAGAAAGCGTGATGAGCTACGTGGTGACGTGCAATATCATGGGATAATGTGCTGCATGCGCCAGGCGTTATGCCAGATAAGGAAGATTTTAAATGGCCTTGCTTGCCCCATTTTTCCCTTTCTCTCTCAATAACTGTCTTCTGGAAGAAAATATTGTCCTGTGAAACAGGAGTAAATGAGGTCATGTTGTGCACAAACCACGAGTCACTGAAGACTCATTACCCTACACGAGAAATCACCTTACATGATGCAAGTTGAAGATGTTCCCTCTGTTGAGAATTGTGAGGCAGAGAAATCAAGGTACATGTGTAAAAGTCTGCATAAATGAGCATAAATGGAGCCCACAGGAGGGAAGTCCTGCTCTCTGGATACTTCATGGTCCCACATTAAACCTCCCAGGGGCTCTCAAGCCCCAGGCAGGTACCCCACTGTCTGACCTGCAGAGCCGTGCTCATGCCTGCACTTGTTCTGATAACAGAAATCTCTCACGGCTGTCTCCACTGCTTCAGCTGATGCTAAAGGAGGAGCAGCATTTGTATTACCCCTTGACTTTTCCCAATGGCTAATGCATTACACAGCCTATATCCAGCAGTGTTTGTAGAGTGAAAGTGGCCATCAGGTGCCAGGCTGTTGTGCTGAGTGAGGGATTAAAATGTAGGGGATTAAGGGGATTAAGGCACAGGAATGCTTATTGGGTGTGGCCCAAGTGGATTTAGGGTTGTGGGAGGGATGCAGGCACTCAGATGAGAAAAACTATGCCAGCTGCAAACTGCACTCTTGCTACCAGAGCACTATGATACTGAGTAGCGTGACTAAACTGATACAGTCATCCATGCCAGGGAGTGATCCCAAAGAGCAGCTCAGGTGGTGTGGAATGGCTTTTGCCACTGCAGCGAGCAAGCTCTTCTAAAATGGCTTGGTCATGGGCCAAGCACTTGCTTTGGTTTCTTCTGTTTCTTCACTATTCATAATTACTTATGTGAGAAAACTGCAGAAAGGCCAGAAATGAAATACAGGTAAATACAGCCTTAATGATGGGAATAACCCACAAATGACAGTGCATGGCAAGTTTGTTCAGGGGTAAAGGAACCTTCTCAAGATAGGTTCTCTTTATCTTGGCAGCACTGCTGTTTCAAATCAGCTTTCACAGCACAAATGCATATACTTGTATGGACCTAAGCACACTAGCTTTGGTTTAATATAAGTTTTATTTTGAAAAAGAAAAAAAATATGAAGTCTGCATGTTGGGAAGCAAAACTCTAATAATAACTTAGCAAAAGTAAATTTGTAAAGTCTATCTTGATCTGAATATAACCACATACCCCTAATGCCCATGTCTTCTCAGCTGGCATACCTGCGCTCCCAAGTCAGGAAAGTCATCATTCTGGAGAGGAACCCAATGCTGTTATTGACAGATTGTCCAGATGAGGCCATGGCATTTAGTTGATGTTTGATCAAGATTTAGACTGAAGTACTAAATCTTGATGGAAGATGCTAAAATGGAAGAAATACATTTGCTGTATGTGGGACCCTGGCTCCTATGCCAGTGAGGCTGCTTACTGCTCTCAGCCATTGGATTGAGGCTGTTTGTGGGACTGCGTTAATATGATCTTTTTACAAGGGGAGGGTTTATAAAAATTTATCACTTTTTGTTTCGAAAAAACATCTGTGGAACAACTCTCAACCCTTCATTCACACCATTCGAAGAGAAGGAAATGTTACACTGGAGCTTAAGCATGTGATGATAAATCTACCCCAAAGAGCCAGGGCACAGCATGCAGCTGGAAGACAGTTACCACTGACCCCAGCATCTCATGAGCTCTGTTGCATGGCTGAGTCTTGTCAGGCAATGAATGAACAGTTCATTTATTTGCTGGTTTATAAATCAAGTTTTATAAATTCCCAGGAGCTGTATTTTGATTTTGCCTCTAAGCTTGAGAAGTTAAGCAATAAAGCTGTACTGGAGAAAAGAAGATAGCTCACCTCTACTGTGGCATTCCAAAGTGCTTTTATCTAAATGTTTCACACACAAAATTCAATAAACTGACCATATCAGTTCTACCTTTACAAGCATTCCCCTCTACTCCCTTTTAAATGATTTTTTTTTTATTTACCTTTTTATTTTTAATTTATTCTAGGGATAATGGAAAACTTACTCTCTTTATAAAGTAGTGCTGGGTCATTTTTCTACTTATTCACTGTCTAAATTGACCACTGCCTTTAATAAACTACTTCAAACATTTCTTCCCATTGATTTTCCCTTGAAAATTACCTGATGATTTAATGGATCTAAGGGAGCCTTGTGATTTCTGACAGAGCAAAACTGAACTAAATTCAGTTGTCTGATCTTGTCAGTGTCAAATCAGGAACAGAATTTTCCAACAATAATCTGCTTTTAATTAATGAAGATGCTTGCAACTTTGGAAATCTCAGCATCATACGTATCAGGACATTTTTTACTTTTCCTAGCTGCTGCCTTTCAAAGTAATTCATTGTCATTAAAACAGTCCTTTTTATAAATAATTTCCTGAATTGTTTATATAAAACGAAATCTATTGAGGTTCTTTCCATACTGTTTTATCTTCAGGGCGAGTTTGTTTGTTTGGTTTTTTAATGTTGTTGCAAATAAGCTGGGAAGCAAGAATGGATTTTAAATTAACATTCTGCTATTATATTACTGGGTATTTGTGTCTTATAGTAAACATGTTCCAGAATTGCAATTGCAATTTATCACATTAATTTCCAGCAGTTAAGGGATAAATATATGACTATAGATGGACAGAAAGATTCTCGAAAATAAATACATTGTGACAAAACTCATTACTGGCAAAACAGAGATACTGGAATGAAAACAATGGCTGAAGAGTTGAAGAAAAATTTGTACACATTAAATGTCTATGCCCTTCTAGCACAATTTTAATACTCTGTAAAGTCTGTGTTTAAAGACCACAAAGATAATAAATGATATCTTCTTTAGGAATTGCAATGTGGACAAGCAATAGAGGTTATCTAACTCTTGAAAGTCAGATAACTTTTCAAAGACTTGCTCTTTTCCTCTAACAGCACTTTTTTGTCTGAGCTTTGGTTACAGATTTACTGTTTCATATTAGTTCTCTAACAAAGTGAGAAGAAGAAGGAGAAGAAATGAAAAACTGATCCACTGGAATCACTGCCATTTGCACTGACTTCCATAAGGTCAGGTTTTCATTTATTTTGAAAGCTAGAGTATCTAATAATTGCAGGCTATCTTTCCATAGGTTATTTCTGCCTTGACAGAAAAAGTTTCTGTCAGAGCCTGTCAGCAGCAGACTAATAGCAAATTTTGTTAGCAGTTTTGATGTGGATTTTCCACATAAACATTGTTTTTGTTTAATTGACATCTGGTGATATATCAGCATAGGAATAGTCTGATTCTAAACCAGGAAAAAAAGGATGGGTAGGGTAGAAAGAGTCATCTTCGCCCGTGAAGGCAAATTCTAACAGTTCTCAAAATTTTATACAATTGCCCCTTCTTTAGTTATTTTCAAGACGACAACTTTCGTTCTAGGAAGCGTCAAAGATACCTACATTATCACCCCCCAAAAAAACCAAAAAGGCACAAATTTAGCTTCCACTAAGGCTTACTACTCATCATACATCTGTATCTAGACTCTCAGTCCCGGATGACAACTCCAGTCTGGACTGTGGTTGTGTAAACAGCAAGAGGAGGAACACGCTAAATGTCATAACTGCTCCCCATGAAACAAATTAAAGCATAAAAATAAAAGGCCAGGCTGGCACCTAACTTCTTGCCACTGTCCTCCCACCTTCTTTGGTGAATCTCACATGGCAGGATGATATATCGCGTAAAAACACAGAACAAATTCCAGAGCTATTTTATGGACACACTGCTTTGGATTTGGTTCGGTTTTGCTTATAGTTTCACTTTTGTTGTTGCTGCTGTTTTAATTGATAATTCAATATGCTCTTAAAGGATTAAACCAAAACACTTTATCATTCTTTACTGTCTTGTATCTGCCAACTTTTTTTAAGGGAGTTTCTTAACTGTTTCTCTTCTCCAATTTTTAATCCTTGACCATTTTACTGAACTGTTTAACATGTGGAATAAATCTTTCATTGCCTCATCAATTTTTACGACAAATTACCTATTTGTCACAGTCATGAAATGTCAGCAAACTGCTTTATTTTTCATTTTGGAAATCTGATGGAAAATAAATGCCTGACATTTTTCTTCTTAAAGACATCTAAAAGGCTGAATACTTATCAGAGTAGAAGGGACTGACTTGTCTGAATTCTGGCGAAGGACAAATCAGAACATTTAATTCAGCCATTCCTGAACAGAAATTTACACCAATCTTCACTGCATGATTCAAGGGTTACCTTGCTACCTACAAAGACCTCCAACAAACAAGAGAAGTGGCTTCTGGCTGCTGACATGAAGGAATAAGACTGATGCTGCCCATAGCATATCACTTGCAGAGTACAGCACCCAAGGAAACAAGGATCTCTTAGTCTAGACCACTTATAGACACAATCTGAGGGTTTACATAAAGCAAATACTGTACCCTTTTGACTCAGGCAAGGAAGGCATGAATCATAATACTTTATTTTGACCTGTCTGAACTGAAGAAGTGGACTAAGGAATTAATGCATAGCTTAAATATGACATAAATCTAAATTAGGCAAGCTCCTAAGCTGTTTTAGGCTCTCCTTAGATTTCTGGTATTTGCTGTCTCCCCATACTCCCTTGCCCAGTATATTCTTACTGCCACTTACTGCCACTTCAGATGGAATGATGGTCTTGGGAGGTTTCCCAATGGGACAGACAATGGGTGATTTTTCTCTCTTCCTTACTCTTCCGGGCAGTACCTAGAAAAGTGAACTCCAGCCACATGAATTGGTGACTTTTCTTTTAGATTTCCTAGTATGTTTCCAGCCATTGGATAGCAAAGATTTTATATAAGGTTGCATAAAGATTGCTTGACTTTGTAGAGCTTCTTGACCACCATCAAAACAATGTTTATCCCAATTTCCCAAAAGCTAAATACATCATGAAAAGTGTTTAAGATTTACATTATACTGCATAATTATTGGGAACTCTGAAAGCCAAGGTAAATTTCTCTAATTTTCTATGAAATGTCTGATGAGTTTTACCCTTAGATTTCTGATAAAAATATAAAAAAACCCCACACTTGTTCAAACAGAAATGCTTGCAAGACCTTAGAAAAATGCATTTTCTCCATTGAGAAGGTATATTCTCAAATATGTTTTTTAAAGATTTCTATTTTTCAACAATTAGCCTTATGTAAGATCAGATCTTAACAATAAAATTTTGGCTGGTTCTTCTGAGAGAATGGCAAGATTTCACATCTACTTTTTAGCATTTGCAGTTGGTTGTTTTGCACTGCACTGAAGTGCTTGACTTTCTATGTTTAAATGACACATTTCTGGTAACCATGAATCAAATACTCCTTGTTAAACTAGGAGCCAAAGACTGTATAACCCTATCCAATGGATCTACCTTCATGGCTGTAGGACTTTTTTATGGACAAAAAGGTCTTTTTGATTTAATTTATGTGCACTCAGCTGTTCTTCTTAAAATCCATAATTTCTCAGAATCAGCTCTACAATGTATGAAGGAATTCTTGAAGGTTCACTGCACATGTTGTCTCAGATGAATAAAGAGAAAATGTAACATAACAGTTGAATACTAATAAAATTATATAGATCATAACTTCAGAGAAATACACTCCAAGAAGTAAGTGAAAGTTAAGTTCAGTGTGAAAAATGTCAGCAGACTTGTTTCTCTTGTCTTAATAGAGAAACTGTTATTTCTGGTGAGTAATGATATTCAATATTTACAAATTATGCTATACTTATTAAAAAATGGGAAATATAATGTAGAAACTCATTTTTATATATATGTATATATATATATATATATAAACTTGTCCCTAGAAAATTATCTGAAGATCTGTGGGCGAGAACAGATCAATAAATTTAGACCCAACAAATAGGTAACTGTTTTCAGTGATAAGGAAATCAAAATCAACAGATAGCTGTTGATAAATATAGAATAAGACAACTCTTGACAAGGTTCTAGCTAAAGAATTCAATTCCCTAGTAGAGAAATTAGGACCCAATATACCAAGGGAAGTTACACACATGAAACTGTAGACAGAAACACTGATTATGCTTAAGAATTTTTTGGGATCTGGTCCTTACTTTAGTGTTCTAAGAAATACACTTTAAACAAAGAAAAGTTAAGTGCACAGAAAGCAGGAGGAGTCCCTTAAAATAGGTAATTGCTGGATTCGGAATGAAATCATTCTTTATAGTAATTTTTCAAATACAGGCTGATTCAGTCAAGGAAAAGCAGTCCCAGCAGCTCTGAAAACTACAGAATCAGGTCCAATCATGCCTAATATATCAGTTGAAGAAATCGTAACACAATTTTTGTTGAACTTGCATGAAAGGACATGCTATTCCTGCAAAGGTTACTTGTGCCAGATGCCTCTTCCATTACCCTATTTCGTTATATATAACATCCTAATCACATTTATATAAATAATTAAAAAATTATTAAAACAAATACATTTTGTAGGAGAGCATATATATAGCTGAGTGCTCAGAGTACCATGATGTCAGCTGTTCCAAGGTGGAGATAAGGTCTCTGTTCTTTCTGTTGAATCAAGAGACGTTAGAGGAGACAAAGGAGAAAACAGCTGTGAGCACGCATGTGCAGTGCAGTAGTAAGTGCCTTCAGCACCCATGTGCTCCAGCTCATTTTCTCTGTTATTAAAGCACTGTTACTGCTGATATGACTCTGAAACCTCTCAAGCAGAGAACTTGGGTGTCTAGTATGCTCACTGATTTCTCTAACAAATGAACTTTTGAAGGCATTGCTTCCTCTCCGCATGCATTTTAAAGATTAAAAACACTTGCTGTCCCCTTTGATTCTTAACAGAACAGGGGTAAATGAAGATTCAGGTTCTACCTTGAGGTAAGAATATGAACTGCAAGTCCTAAGAAGAAAGAAGCATTCAGTAGTATCGTAACTCACATCAAACAGCATGATAAAAACGACAAGTGTATGCTCTTCTATTTCATCTCATATAACTGGCCTCTTTTGATCCTATTTTGGTTCAGTTAGGAAAATCCATAGAATTATAGGTTTTGGGGAGGGGAGGGGAGTGGAGAGGGGGGAGGAAGGGTCTTCCAGGAAAGGTCTTCCTAAGTGATGTAATGTTGGACCAAAGTATGAATCAAAAAATACATACACATTAGCAAATAAACTCAGAATTATGAAGAACATATAATATCTAGAAGTTAGTATAAATTAATATCACTACAACATCAAAACACCTAGGGACAAAGGCTGCTATTGTGGGAATAATGGGATTCCCCAATAATTCCTTTTCTTTTAAAAGCTGGAGAGAAGCTTGTAATTCATTTGGTATCAGACTACCAAAATACAAATGAATTTGGATATTTATTGATTTTTTTCTTGATTTTCATCTGATTACAATTATAGAAAACCAACTATGTGAGATTTTAGAGGAGTATTTGTGAAGAGGAAATAAGTACTGAAGCACCAAATTACATGTCTCATTTCATTTCCTAGTGAACTGCCAAAGAGGAAATAAGCTATAAAGCAGTAAATAGCACCTTTTGTTTAATTCCCTAATTTTTCATTTGTAAGTTTCATTATTATTCACTTGATCCAAATATTTCCTCACATCACATTGCAAAAAAAATTGAAATTGCATGTTGAAGAATCTTTACTGACAAAAGCCAAACAGTAGGTTTTATGTTGCTGATAATACTACTGTGAGAGAAGAAAATCTTTTCACCTTTCATTTGAATCTTTTTAAAGTATTCTTTTTAGATATCTGCATTCACATTTGAATCCCCAGAGAACATAACTGTGACTATTTCTACAAAACTCTTACCTTTTGACCATGTCAAACATTCCTTATGCTTTAGGTTACTGAACATATGTTTTATGACAATAAGTAAATTCATGGCAAAGATGTGGCATCAGGACCCTGACAGAAATTCAGCTCTCTGTAACAAGAATCATAATCAAAAAGTTTAGAAGTCACTTTTCTACGCTGAATGCACAATAAATTGTTTTAAAGTGAATCTGAAAACAATTATATGGGGTTTGGTGGGGTTTCTTGGGGGTTTTGGGGGTTTTTTGGGGGGTGGGGTTTAGGTTTTTTTGTTGTTGCTTTTTTTTTTGTTTGTTTTGTTGTGGTTTTTGTTTTTTTTTTTTTAATCCTAAACTAAGTTTTCCCATTGCCTTTGTGGAAATCTTTAAATGCAAATAAACCGTATTGTGTTGTTTCACTTTGTTTTCCAGTTCTTTTGTTTAAAACTTGAAAGAAATTTCTCACTAATGCTTGTGAGGGGATTCTCTTTCAATACAATCATAGTTTTCCTGTGTTGCATATAAATGTATCAGATAATGCTAGTACATTCACTTAGCACAGTATATTTAAAGCAAAGGTCTGTTTAATAGCAAATGCATGTTATCTGGTCTCTTCAGCTATTTCTGGGTTTCATTTTAAAACATTAATGTCTTTTTTAAAGGAAATAAAATGCTGAATTAGGGTAAAAAATTACAGGAAGTAATAAAGTTTGTCCTCTTAGTATCCTGAGCAAAAGCAAGCTTTAAAGGGTATTATATAATCACTTCATCAACAAAGATGTTTTCCTGACTTTTTGAATACCCATGGTTTCAAAACTCTTTAGGATAGTAATAAATTCAAAACCTGGTTCTCCTTTACTTCAAAGTGCATTTCTTATCTGCCCGTTTCTCCATATACTGGTTTAATCTTAAAATATTTGATTTATTCTGATACCTCTGGATAAATAGTAGAGCAAAAATATTGAAGTTTCACTTGCCTCAACATAATATTATGCAGGGAAAAAAAAAAAATGGAAACTGTAAATAAAAGGATTCCAAAAAATCATTATAAGAAATTTAAAAATAATGCTGGAAATCTACAGAATCCAGTAGGGAGTGAAATGTCATATAGATTTTAAAATATATATTGAATTAACATACTATTTTACTAAAATTCTATAATGCAATTCAGAACCAAGACAGAATTTAAGAGTAGCTCTGAGCTACTTCAAGATTAGGGCAATTCTCAGGAGGTGAATGAAACACCTGTAAGTAACTGGCAAATGAAAATCTAAACATCAATCAATCAACAAATATGTAAGACCTTTGAGACATCAGGGCATTTCCAAACTCAGCTCAAATTGTCAGAACTAACATGGATGCAGATAACCAACTTTCACTTAAATGCATCCTCATTATAAATATCATTCACTATCAATTGCAGTCTCTGTACACTACAGTACAGTAAACAGCTTTTTAAAGTTCACAAGACGGAATTAAACCATTAAAGTCACATGACATGAAGTTCTAATTTCTAAAAGCACGCAATAAAAAGCATAACAGTATAAGAAGTACCTAAAAGTTTGACACCTTTATACTCACAGACCAGTGTAAATCATAAATAATTTCATATTTAAATCACTCATAAGTCTATGATAGTAACATTACTCAAGGAAACACAATAGATAAATCCTGTTCAATAAAGAGGTATAAAATGTGTAGAGTCTTCAGAGAGTAAACTATCGTATCACCTAATTTGATCTCATGTATATCACATTATGTAATTTATTTGATTCCATAATGAGCCCAGTAACTCATATCTGACAAATTACATCTGCATAGCATGTTATTTGGAAGGTATTAAAAGATGCAGAATTTACCACTTCCAAATATAATTTAATGCTTGATCATTGTTCTCCATGTATCGCTGTATTCATAATTCAAATTAATTTACATTCAAATCCCATCTAGTCCTTAGCTGAAGGATTATCGTCTCTTCTCTAGAGTAACATGTTAGTTAATAGACAGTATTTTTCTCTGTGAATTTTTTACCTGTAATTAGGTTAAATTTAATTGTTTTCTTTAATAACTTCACCAGAACAAGCTCTGGTAAGAGCTTATTTGCTTTCATTGATTCATTTTCTTGAGTATCAGCTGCTTTATGAATATCCTTGTAAACGTGTACACCAGAACTAACTACAGTATTCCAGTATTTTCCTTAGAAATACAGTGTACGTTTCCTCTCTCTTACTCGCTACTTGTTTGTAAATACATATAAACCTTTCTTTTTACCTCAGTAATGTATTAATTCAGATCAAGAAGGTACCTTTGAAGTGAATATTCTCGTTTTTGTCACACTTATTACACTTTGATTTTCATCATAATGTGGTCATGGAAGGTCTGACTGGGTTTCCTTTCAGATGAAACCAGACTAGAGGATGAAAACATTTGGAAGCAACTGGAAACAATTCTAGGAGTGTGTCTAATGCACCTCAGACACAAATAGACAAAGTCCTTAGTATGAGGTTAGGGCTAGGTTTGAAGGTGAGGAAAAAAAACAACCAAACAAGAAAGAATCTAACTATGTTGTGTGGATGTCAGATCAGCTATATAGTTCTACAGATACAGTTCTATTGGTCCACTCTACGTGGTAGACACAGCTGTAAGACTAAGGTCTTTCTCAGAGTCCCTACAGTTTAGTACACAACACCTCTTCCAACAGTATGAGCTGTAGTCCACCTTTTTAATGTCCAAATGCATTTAGGTAAAGCACACTTTGTCTAAAACATACTAAAATAGCAATTCCAGCTTTGGACAAAATGGCTTCCTGGTTTCTTCAATACTTCCCACACAGAAGTGATGTCACCCTTATTAATGCATAAATCTACCTTAGATAACTTAATGAGAGGAACCAACTATTTTTTTGAGACTATATCCATTTAGAGCTTGTGTAAGAAAATATTTCAAGTAGCATCCATCAATTCCTATCAGCTACTTATTTCTGATGCTTAGTGACAAGAAAAGGCCTTAGTGGAAAATGACAGATACAGCCTTGATCAGACAGTTCAGGGAACACAGTCCATGAACAACAGTAGAATTCAAAGGGAGAACTATGATTTTGAATGTACTATCAAACTGACACTGCCACAGCACAGTAGAGACACAGATCAACGAGGTTGGAAAATTTTTCATCACATTTTTTAAGTCAACAGAAGAAAAAAAATCTCATCAGGCACTTGTCATAACAGATATATATAGATCAGTAATTAGCAAGGATAAAACAGAGCAGGCCAGCTTTCCTATGATTAAATTACTTGCTGTGTCTCATTCACCATTTGTAACATTAAAGACTTATTTTTAAAGAAATTAACTGTGGAGTTCCTTACTGAGCCGCGTAAAAATACTTTTAATTGAAATTCAAATTGTCAAAAACATACTCATATTTTTTATCTACTTCTGCACATTCAACTATTTAATCTAGAGGAATATTCTGGGATCCTGTTTATGCTTGTTCACTATTCCTGCAATGTATAATAGCTTTTGGTTACATAAGAATTTAGAATTATTAAAGAAGCTAGGAATCATGCTGTGGTGGTGTTTTTTGGAAAGCACATACTAGATAATCCTCGACTAAGCATCTATACAACAATTATTCACAGTTGTAGTTTTGTATAATCTGCTTTTTCCCATCTAGTCCTATTTTCCTATGTAATATCCATGGGATTCTGTCAAAGATCTACATCTGGAAGCTCTTTGTCATGTTTTGTGTCTATAAAAACATATAGAACAATTAAGCTGGGTCACATAAAGGTTCGTTCTAACTATTCTTTATCAAAGAATGAACTAAGATGCAAAAGAAAAAAAAATGTATAAAACCAGAGTGAATATAGATGGTGTCCAAGTTAACTTGTGGGCTTTGACACTGAAGTTCTGAGGTTAGTTAGAGCATTATGGAATAACTGACCCCAAAATGGTGTATTATCATTGCTAGTTTTCTAGTCTTCTCTGGTCTCCAGGGTTAGACATGAACATCTCCACAGGACTATTCAATCTACCTACTTTAGACACTTTTGCATTTGACAACTTACAATCAATAAGTGTCTGTTCACTGAATAAAAATTGAATTAAAATGTTGAATGAATAATTAATATATGCTAAACACACCTTTTTGATGGTTAAAATTAGTCTTTTTTCTGTATAGTTCCTAAAGGTTTGCTCCCACTTATTCCTAGAAAAAGAACTAAGAGTGAGGAAGAAATATAACAAGACTTTCTAAATTATTACAAATACATATGATTTTTCTCTTCATTAATAATAAAATAAGTATATCAAGGAATATTATCAGACAGTCATCCCTGCGATAGGATTTCTCTAATTTTTTCATCTTGAATCAATCATGACTTGGTCATCCAAGATCCTATTAATATTCATTTTGCATTGTGAAGAGGGAAAAAATTGTGGGTTTGTTTAACCTTCTTGACATATAAGAGGTTAAAAAATATCTCTATTTTGCAATTAAAGGGTAGAACAAGAATGGTGTCTGTATGTTCTTATGTTTCAGCACAAAATTCTGGAAAACCATGAAGAAGAATCCCAAACAGTAAAGATTAAATTAGCTTCTTTTCCCTTTCCTTTTCCTTTTATTTTTTACATTTTTTAACTCCTTTTCCCTTCCCTTCCCATTTAGTGGGTTTTTTTTTTAATATTTTACACTTTTCTGTGAAGCACTTTTTTGCCAATCACAATCTAATGTAGACCACAGCTCATGAAGGCAGGTTGTGATCTCATACAGTAACTTGTATATTCCTGTATTATTTGAATATTCAATTCACAGCTGAAAATCAAAAATAAATAAAAATTTGCCACGTGCAACATGTACAAAAAAGCAAGCATGGAGGAACTTGGTTGAGAGATTCAGTTCTCTCAAAAGAGGACAGAAAGCTACTAATGACTTCATGCATCATTGTTTGGATTCAGAAACCAACAACATGTTTTCATTTCTTTAGCTTTGTCACGTAAATGTCTGTTGCTAGACCTTATTATTTTTCCTCTTTAGTTCAGATCTCTCTGTAATATCAAGTACATATTCAGTCTCTCTGGTAATAATTACTTATCTACCTTCTCTAAACCAGACCTGCTTTCTTTTAAATAGAAAATAAATTTCTTACCTTATCACTTCTTGAGGTACATTAAATTCTACTGAATCAGTGAGTAGCTGTTTAAAATATTGAATGGAATTT
The DNA here is from genome assembly GCF_037157495.1 of Lathamus discolor. NCBI lineage: Eukaryota > Metazoa > Chordata > Aves > Psittaciformes > Psittacidae > Lathamus > Lathamus discolor. The sequence continues at coordinate 102,047,061 of NC_088887.1, read as the reverse complement.
CATCAAATTTTCAAGGCATCCATCATTGTCCTTCCCATGATTGCATAGGCTAACACTGTGTTAACAGACATGAAGCAGGCTGCAATCACACAGGTACAGGAGCAGGGGAGTTTCTGGGTCTATCTACTGGTTTATAGAACAAAATTAAAGTGTTTTTTTTAAGGTTTGTTTTATAACATGTAATCTTTGTAATCTTGATATATTCATTATTATCTTTCACATGTGCAGTAGAAATAAGAGCAGACATGGAGATTCTAAGCTTATTTGAGAAAATGTTCCCTTTATTTTCCTCTGGAGTTTCTCTAGATAAAAATACTCATAAAGGAGAGAAAATATTCAATCAACAGAAATAAAAACAAAAGAAAAGCCTGAGGCTTATGGGACATTTAGGAAACCATCGTTAGCATTGCTAGAGAAGTAGGAACTTCTTGGGCAACAAAGTGGTGTCACATACAGAGAGATTAATGCAGAACAAGTGAACGTAACTCACTAATGAAAAGTACTTCTTACTATTGAAAGCAACTCAAACTTAATGCTGGCAGCCTGAAACCTTATATTTCTAGGTGTAAAAAAAAAAAAGAAACAAACAAAAAAAAAACCCCAAATAAATCCAAACAAACAAAAAACTTTTTTTAAAATCTAACAGATATCTTTAAATCACTACACTATGTCTGAGTGATGGAATAGCTTTATTTGGTGATCTGGTCACACTGTTTCCTCCACTACCCAGCCAGCTGATCAATGTACATGACCTCTACAAAAGTCCAAGCAAGAAAAGAGATTTTACAGCAAAAGTAGAAAAATAGGGGACATGCAGCAGAAGTGTAGGGTAAATGAGCCAGTGAAAGTTAAAACATTAGCAATCCAGGTAGCAACTGGGATAGACAGTGGGGCTGACTCCAAGGATGAAACTGGAACTTCTCAGTGGGCCAACAGTCACTGAGATCTGCACAGCATCTTCAGGAACCTCCAGCCCAAAGATACTAAAATTACTGCTGACTGGAAAAGGGGAAATATAAACTCTACTTTTAAAAAGGAAAAAGGAAGACCCAGGACATACAGTCTGGACAGCCTCAAAGCAATATCACGGAGCAGATCCTCCTGGAAACTGTTCTAAGGCTCATAGACAATAAGGGGGTGAATGCTGACAGCCAGCATGCCTTCATGTCCTGGGTTTACCAGGAGCCGTTTTGCTCCTTCTTAGTAACTGGTGCAAGCTCTGTGTTTTGACTTCCAGCCTGGGCAGAGAGCTGATAACACCGATTGTTTTTAATTGTTGTTAAGTAATGTTTATTCTGGCCAAGGACTTTGTGAGTCTCATGCTCTGCTGGGGACGAGGGGAGGCCGGGAGGAAGCAGAGACAGGACACCTGACCCAAGCTAGCCAAAGAGGTATTCCATACCACAGCACATCATGCACAGGGAGGTAACTGGGAGTTACCCCGGGAGGGAAGGGACTGCAGGGTTGGATGAGGTATTGGTCGGTGCTCGGCTGTGGGGGAGTGGAGCGAGTTATTGGTCAGCTGGTGCTGATGTGTTGTATTCTCTTCTCTTGTTATTTCCTTTGCCATTATTATTATTGGTGGTAACAGTAGTGATTTGTGTTATACCTTAGTTACTAAACTGTTCTTATCTCAACCCGTGGGAGTTGCATTCTTTTCAATTCTCCTCTCCGTCCCTCCAGGAGCAGGGGGAGGGCAAAAGGAGGGGAAGTGAGCGAACGAGGTTTGTGATTGGGTTTAAACCACGACACTTCACTAATGGCAAATGGTGACTGACCAATTTGGGGACCTTCTATGATGGAGCCACAACATTGGCAGATAAGGGAACAGCAACTGATGTTATCTACCTGGACTTGTGCAAAGCGTTTGACACTGTGTTGCATGATATCCTTGTCTTTAAACTGGAGATAGATGGATTTGACGGGTGGCCCACTCAGTGGATAAAGAATTGGCTGAATGGTTGCACTCAAAGTGTTGCAGTCAATAGGTCAGTGTCAAGAGACCAGTGATGAGTAGCGGTCCTCAGGGGTTGGTATTAGGACTGGAAATTTTCAATATCTTTGTCAGTGGTGTGGTCAGTGGGATTGAGTGCACCCTTAGCAGGTCTGCTGGTGACAACAAGCTGTGTGGTCCGGTTGATATGCTGGAGGGAAGGGATGCCATTCAAGGGGACTTTGACATGCTTGAGAGGAGGGCCAATGCCAACCTCATGAAGTTCAACCAAGCCAAGTGCCAGGTCTTAAACCTGGATCTGGGCAATCCTACACATAAACACAGTCTGGGCTGGGAATGGGTTGAGAGCAGCCCTGAGGAAGACTTGGGGGTGTTGGTTGACCTGACAACATGTGCTTGCAGACCAGAAAGCCAGCTGTATGCTGGGTTGCATGAAAAAGAGTATGACCAGCAGGCTGAGGGAGGTGATTTTCGCCTTTTACTTGGCTGTTGTGCGAGACCGCACCTGCAGTGCTACATTCAGCTCTGGGGCCCCAAACACAACAGGCATGTGGGCCTGCTCAAGTGAGTCCAGAGGAGGCCACAAAGCTGATCAAAAGGCTGGAGCACCTCCTCTGTGAATACAGGCTGAGAGAATTGGGTTTGTTCAGTCTGGAAAAGAGAAGGCTCTGGGGAGCCCATGTAGCAGTCCTGTGGCAGGGATACCTATAAGAAATCTGTAGGAGGACTTTTTACAGAGGCATGTAGTGACAGGACAAGGGGGAATGATTTTAAGCTGACAGAGGGGAGATTTAGACTAGATTTTAGGAAGAAGTTCTTTACTGTGAGGGTGGTGAGGCACTGGAAGAGGCTGCCCAGAGAAACTTTGGCTGCCCCATCTCTGGAAATGTTCCAGGCCAGATCAGATGGGGCTTTGAGCAACCTGGTCTAGTGGAAGGTGTCCCTGCCCATGGCAGGCAGTTGGAACTGGGTGATATTTAAGGTCTCTTCCAACCCAAACCATTCTATGATTTTATGATTCTGAGTTTTAGGCATCAGGGGAACTAACCCTGCAAGAGACAGGCTCCTTGCGTTAAATTTAAATACCTAATTAATTGATCACCATGTTCTGCTTTAAACAGTTTTCATCAAATTTAAGTGCTATATGGCATTTTTGAAATTCTGTTTAAAAGGAAAGGGGAACTAAGGGACACACAAATGGAAATGGGAGATATTACAGGAAAAAAAGGTAGAAATAAAGACTATTGCAATGAACAGGAGAGACTGCAGTGCAACAGGATAAAAAAACACTCATGGATCATGTTTCTAGGTGCATTTCCCCTTTGAATAAATTAAAAATTATAAGGAAATTACTTTTTGTCCCTATTCACCTGCATATATTTGAGCAGGGATGAAACAGGATGTTTTCTGCTCTTTTACTTTTGCAAATATATGTTTGAAAGCACAACTAAGCCTTTAAAAGACAGCACAAGAACAAATTTTCAATATTGATGCTGAAGAATATTTATAGCTGACCCGGAAAAAGAAAGCCTTAGGGAGAAAAGCGCTGCTTTCTGTAGCATCTTCCACCTTGAGGAGATGACAAGTGCAATTTGCTAAGCAATTGCTAAGCTTCATTTTTTTTCACTTTGAAACTTTGGTCTGATGCTATTTCAAGACAAGCTCAAGTTATCTCTGACAAGTCTTAAAGGAATAGGTTTCTATGACACCAAAGGTGCTTTCTGAAATCTATTGAGATGAGAAAAAAATATTACATGATGGCAAGTACCCCTGAAAAAAATGGACTGAGATGCATTTTAGGACACAGAAACTATAATAATAACAGATTAAAGTGAAACATTTACAAAAAGATACAGATTCAGACACAGAAAAGTCTGTCCCTCTTACATTAGAATCATAGAATCATAGAATAGTTAGGGTTGGAAAGGACCTCAAGATCATCTAGTTCCAACCCCCCTGCCATGGGCAGGGACACCTCTCACTAAACCATCCCACCCAAGGCTCTGTCCAACCCGGACTTGAATACCGCCAGGGATAGAGCATTCACAACCTCCCTGGGCAACCCGTTCCAATGCCTCACAACCCTAACAAGAAAGAATTTCTTCCTTATATCCAATTTAAACTTCCCCTGTTTAAGTTTGAACCCATTACCCCTTGTCCTGTCACTACAGTCCCTGATGAAGAGTCCCTCCCCTCCCTAGCTTCCTGGACAATATCCCTGTATTCTTCCCAGGCCGCCTGTCCTTGCTTCCACTTTTTATAGACCTCTTTTTTCCTTTGAATTTTCCTCAGCAGCTCCTTATCCATCCAAGGAGGTCTCCTGGTCCTCCTGCTGCACTTCCTTCTAGTTGGGATTGAACATGTGGGGAACAGGTTTTGATAAATTTCAGCCAGGAGTGGGACCTGGTGATAAAGTTAAGAGCTCTAGTTACAGAATTCCTTAGATTTTAAGCTGTCTTCTTGGATGCGAACTTTCACTCTCCCTAAAAGCTCTTCTGAACAGTTTCTTTAGGAGGGTTTCCTTCTGAATAAGCTCAACTGCTTCATCTCTTTCTGGCATAAAGTTTCCCCTTTTCAATCATGGTATTGTGAGAAACAGAATTAAAAGAAGCCAAGATCCAGAGGACATTAAATGGTCAAGGGACTTTGATATCCTCTCACAGACAGCAATAGAGCTGGAAATAATATTTGAATATTCTTGCACAAGAAAACTAAAAAGAGGAAAAGATATTATGGGATTAATATTCAAGGAAGTGACTGAAATCTTAAATTTGAAAAGGATTTTTTCCCCAACATTTGCTAAATATGCTAGCCAGAACAACTCACCAATTTCAATATACATGGAGGTTGCTTATTTTTGACAAAGAAATTTTATGTTACTTTCTTTTATTTTATGGATGAATAGTCTCATATGAAGTCTAAGAATTACTCCTAAGCAAAAGTATTGATTGTGACTTCCATTTGCTTTTACCTTCTCTAAAAGTGTTATTAGAATTGTTAGGAAATACTTTTTCTTTTATTTTTTTTTTTTTTAATCGCAATCAGAAAAATGTTCAAGACTTAATAGAATCAATAGAATTCAATAGAATTGATGGATAAGGGTAAAGCAGTTGACGTCATCTACCTGGACTTGTGCAAAGCGTTTGACACTGCTCCACACGACATCCTTCTCTCTAAATTGGAGAGATATCAATTTGATGGATGGACCACTCGGTGGATAAAGAACTGGCTGGACGGCCGCACACAAAGAGTTGTGGTCAATGGCTCGATGTCCAGCTGGAGACCGGTAACGAGTGGTGTCCCTCAGGGATTGGTGTTGGGACCGGCCTTCTTTAACATCTTCATCGCTGACATGGACAGTGGGATTGAGTGCGCCCTCAGCAAGTTTGACGATGACACCAAGCTGTGTGGTCCGGTTGATATGCTGTAGGGAAGGGATGCCATCCAGAGGGACCTTGACACGCTTGTGAGGTGGGCTGATGCCAACCTTATGAAGTTCAACCACGACAAGTGTAGGGTCCTACACCTCGGTCGGAGCAATCCCAGGCATGGCTACAGACTGGGCAAAGAAGAGATTCAGAGCGGCCCTGCAGAGAAGGACTTGGGAGTGTTGGCTGATAAGAAAATGAACATGAGCCGGCTTCAGTGTGCGCTCGCACCCCAGAAAGCCAAATGTACCCTGGGCTGCATCAAAAGGAGCGTGACCAGCAGGTCGAAGGAGGTGATCCTGCCCCTCTACTCTGCTCTTGTGAGATCTCACCTGGAGTATTGTGTGCAGTTCTGGTGTCCTCAACATAAAAAGGACATGGAACTGCTGGAACAAGTCCAGAGGAGGGCCATGAGGATGGTCAGGGGACTGGAGCACCTCCCGTACGAAGACAGGCTGAGGAAGTTGGGGCTTTTCAGCCTGGAGAAGAGAAGGCTGCGTGGAGACCTCATAGCAGCCTTCCAGTGTCTGAAAGGGGCCTAAAGGGATGCTGGGGAGGGACTCTTTGTCAGGGACTGTAGTGACAGGACAAGGGGTAATGGGTTCAAACTTAAACAGGGGAAGTTTAGATTGGATATAAGGCGGAAATTCTTTCCTGTTAGGGTGGTGAGACACTGGAATGGGTTGCCCAGGGAGGTTGTGAGTGCTCCATCCCTGGCAGTGTTCAAGGCCAGGTTGGATGAAGCCTTGTGTTGGATGGTTTAGTGAGAGGTGTCCCTGCCCATGGCAAGGGGGTTGGAACTAGATGATCTTGACGTCCTTTCCAACCCTAACCATTCTATGATTCTATGATTAAAATTGAACTGATATTGTGCTGGGGCAAGTGACCAAGACAAGTTGTTCTCTCAGAAAACCTTAAATTATCAGAGCACAACAGAACAATACACAACTGTGTCTGAAAAATATTTGGAAAATATACCCCTGAAATATTAAGTTTTGTGCAATTTGAAATTATCATTTCAACCAAATAAGTGTACCTGTTCATGAAATAAGAATGCCTTCTATTATTTGTCTTGATAAGTAAATGAGGTTTATGTGTTTCTCTTAAAAACACTGCAGTCTGTATTTTTTCCCATATATTTTTCTATTCCAGAATCACTTGAATTTTTTCTAGGATCCCCATATTTGCTCTGGAATCCCTATACAGCCAAATCTAATTGCTGATATGAGTCTTGTTCTGGAGATATCTCACACTTTTGACTAGCATTGGATCCAAGTGTGAACCTACTTCTACTCTAATAATTTAAATTAGAAATTAGGTGGGTTGATTACAGATCAAAACTCTTCCTTATTTTTATTTATGTTATTACACCTTTGCACCTAGCAGACAGTCAAAGTATTGAGTCTTGCAATTTGTGTTTGTTGGAAGATCTGGTGGTAGGTTAGGTATGTCTTTGATGCAGTTCTGTTTGCTCATAAATATTGCTGTGTTTTCCAGACATTTTGGTGAGAATGAAAGAACAGTAGGTAGTTCCTTCGCTCACAGATCCAAGTTTCTTTCAGCAGGAGTCCCCTAAAATACGTGTGTGTAAGAGTGTGTGTGTGTGTGTTTCTTTTCATATCACCCTACAGGTTTCCCCTAGTTATCATCATCATCATCTTTATCACCTTCGGCTTTTAGAAGGGGAAGTTTGCTTTCCTAATGCCAAAGATCTGTTCTTGCATACCAGAGCTTTTGTTCAGCATCTAAATTTATCTGGAATCCAGGTGGCCATCACTGTAAATGAGGTCTCTGAGGCTTTTGTTTAACCTATGAACTGCCACTGATGTACACCTATGGAAAATTCAATGTTTTTGTAGAGTTGCTTTATAAAGGAGACAAATTAATTACACACAGTTTGCTTCAAATCACAAACAAAAAACCTTCTTAGGGAAGAAATAACACTTTGTCAGAAGAAAGCTACCATTGATTCCCAAACTGAAAAATAGTAGTGGGGATCCAATGTTACTGCTGGACTACAATTCTACAATCACGCAGACCAGGGCAGACTACAAATCCCCAGAGGTGACGCGCTCAACACAGAAAGGAAGTCTGATTAAACAAGCACCTTCCCTGACTTAAGGATAACCCCACCTCATCTTGAACAGTTTTTGGTTTGGCAATTTAACCAGCCAATTAAATTAATCATTTCAAGTCACATGAGTTAGTCACACTGCTTCTGGGTTTCCCATAACAGCTTTCTTCTTCCTTACCATCCCTCTGTTTCTTCTAATTTCTGCCTTTTAAGATTTTTTTAAGTACCTCAGGGCACAAACTGATGCTGTTGTGAGGCACAGGGTCTACTTAGCTGACCTACTTTCTTAGCAAGTGAGTGTTGCTTCTCTGAAAATACCCAGTGTTGAACAATGCTGAAAACTATCAGCATGTATTTCATTTCGTACAATGGATCCACAGGTTCCTAACATGTCCGGTATACTACAGATGGTTTGTGTGTCATGTTTAATGTATTTTTAAAGGCTCTTTTTTTTCTTTGCGACCCTTAGGGTGTAATTAAATAAAGCAAATACACACAAGACTAATGTATGAAGGCAATGCATGAGCACTTCGTACCCCAAGGCTATACTACATATGTATCCTTTTCAAAATTCTTGGACTTTGTCATAAATATAAGTGGCTTTGACATGAGGTAAATGCTTAAGCCTGTCCTTTTTTTGACCTGAGCATCTCTTGTAGGGCTCCATATTCTTGCTGTATGGAAATAAAGATAACTATGCACAGGAGAAAAGATGAGTTCTAGAAACTGTTCTGCATACAACTCAAAAGAGAAAAAAATCTTTTGCAAAAGAGAGGCTGAATTAATTAAGGCTGAATAGCCTGCCTCAAAATTATGAGTACTTCTCTTCGTTTTCTTCTTTTCTTCTTCTTTTCTTGCATTTGAGTTTGGGAGATTCTCAACTCAATAAGTATCTTAGAATTGTCAGACAAAGTCAAAATGTTTCCCAATATTGAGGCAATAATGAGAATGGCTGATAAAAACAGATATGGTTTGTACACAAAAACATTTTGTTAGGAGCTTTTCTTAACTATTAATTAGTCTGATTGATAGTATCATTATGCAAAAAGTTACATCTTCCTTATATTCTTTGACTACTGGGACTATGCCACAAGAGTAACAAATCTTTCAATGTTGGCATTTAAATTAAAATCCAGGCTTTGGATTGGCGTTAACAACTCAAGTTATAGTGGCACTTAGAAGTAACATTGTCCCTGGGTATCATCATTCTAGGCCTATTATCTCTCAGTTAACACTTGAGTCTGCTCCCATCATCATCTGTCTTCTCCCAGGAGAAGGCCTGATTTGAAGCTTGCTAGTTCTAGTAATTAGGCTTAAAGATTTTCAAAATCTGTGCCAGTTTTTTTTTTCTTTTCTGGGTGAAAGGACAGTACTGGTCAAAGCCTGAGTACAAACTAGAGTTAAATGCACAACACTGGTATAATTTAAGGGCTAAATTGAGGAACTTTACTGAGGAAAAAAATGGTTCCATTTCAACAGGCTGCTTCACATTAAAAAAGTCCAAATAAATACTTCTCCAGTTGACCTGATCCACTTTAATGGAGAAAAGAAAGATTGTCAGGTCTGAAATTAGTCCTGCCCTGCTTTGTATGCTTTTGGTGAAGAAAATAGCTGGCTCTGGCTGAGCCAACTGCATGAGTTAACTTTTGACATTTCATTAGAACATGAAAGTAAGGGCTGACCAGAGTTCCGGTTTTAAAAACATGAAAAGCACTATATATATAGATTAAAATCTAAAATATATATATTCGCTTAAAATCTTATGGAAGGAAAGGAATCCTCTACAATGTGTTCAGCAAATTATCAAGAATTTACACTTTTGACATGTTGTTCCTTCAATATAAGACAGAGGCTTTGTTTTGTGTTATTCTGAGGCTGTGACTGGTAGTTATCAGAAGATCAGATAAGTTATTAAGACCATATGCAAAAAACTAGAGTGATTATGTGGAAGATGACTATGGTATCACTAAGCAACGGTGTAACTCAGCATTATAATCTTCAATGCAGCAAAACTGGACCCAGCCTCCCTTCCTCTGAGTTCATCTGCTTTCCATGTGTTGGATAGTTCTGTGTTTCACACCATGTTCATAGGCTTTGAATTTTCTGGTAGAGAAATAAATCTGCTTTATGTATTCACCACACATACCTATTTCTCTTTATGGGAAAATTTGCAAAATAAAAATGAAGATGATTCATTTTTCTTGCTTGCTTCTTTCTCTGTTCATCAGTTCGTTAATTTTCAGACAAGATCAAAAGCTTCCTCAGCCTTCTGAAATAAACTGATGTTCACTGTCGAAACATTCATGAAATCGCATTTTTCTTTTTACATGAATATAAAAAGAGCTCATCGTGCTTAAATATGAAAAAATCCAGATCTGCAACTTACTTTAAGGTAATGCATCTTGCAGTCACCTGCTTTTAAAAGCTAAAGAACAAAAAATGCTGCTTTATAGATGTAATATTATAAACAACAAAACTTGAAGCAGAGTGTCCAAGACTTCTTACACAAATAAATCTATTCAGATATGACTTCAGGAATTATTGAAAAACTATAGTGGTGAGGCACTGGAGCAGGTTGCCCAAAGAATTGGTAAGCGCTCCATCCCTGGCAGTGTTCAAGGCCAGGCTGGACAGAGCCTTGGGCTACATGGTTTAGTGCGAGGTGTCCCTGCCCATGGCAGGGGGGTAAGAACTAGGTGGTCTTAAGGTCCCTAACTATTCTGTGATTCTATGATTCTGTGATTCTATGACTGACTTTTAAAGGAATGAGAAATGAAGGTTACTGTATGCATCTTGTGGTTTTGTTCTAAGTAAGTGAGCTTCTTTGACCCTCCTGTTGATTGCCATAACTGTATAGCACACATCACCTGAACTGGTCTTTGCCTTCAGGAATACTTCATCTCTTTTTATGTTATCATGACAGAAAGTGAAAAGATATAACCACACTTTACCTGGGTATGATTTACTTCACTTGATTTTAGATATTGCTAATGTATTTTTCCATCTCTACTACTAACAGAGGCTCAATTTCTAATCAACACAAAGAGAGCTCTTAAGGGGTTTCATCTGTCTTACCCATCTGTGTCCTTCAGCTATCTGCTGTGCCAGTAGACAGCTCTCTGAGTTCAAAGGACAAGCCACCACACAGACAGATCTACCAAAAGCAGTAAGAGTTGGTTTTGCAACTAGAAAACCTTCCAGCTAATCTTTGAGAGTAGTCAGTAACTTTCATCACCTGTTTCACAACCACAGGTAACCATGTGATTACGAATATTCAGCTACCTTCTAACACTTTAAATAAAACTCCCTAGAGTTGCTCTCAAGTAGTGTATGTGTGGTAGGAAAGAATATTGCCTTTTATTACACTGAGTTATATCAACAGATAAACACACCAGCTTTCAGAAAAGCAAGGCCTGTCTTCCAGCTTCATGCACAGGAAGAAAATTCTAAGCAAAATGTAAGTGGAAAAACAATTGCTCTAGGATTATCTTAATTATATCAAATTTTATCCATATTTCAGCCTGTGAGTAAGCATTTGACAGTTTGTGAGATAGTAGGTGAGTGCAGAGGAGGCTGAGAATCAGGTGTGTTAGCAGGACAGCTGAGAAAATTCACAGCCTTTGGTTATCACACGGGAACTTGCTTTACATGTCAAACCCAGGCAGACTCAGCTGCCAAGCTCAGCTCACTGTAGGGATTAGGAGTTTCAAACTCTGACTGAGGGCGTGTTTAAATCTGGGCTCAGGTTTTGAGCAGTGTCAATAGCAAGAGCATTACGGCTTCAGCCTAGACTTCTGATCAACATCAAGTCACCAAACACTAGACCTGGCTCCCAGCAAAGGCTGAATGTGTGTACATACACAGACATAAAAAAAAGACAGGATTTGCACCTTTAAAAACAGTGGTGTATTTAAATAAATTAGATAAATCAGAAGTGCAGTCCATTTTATCCAGGACAGTTTGACATTTCAAATAGACAAGGATAATTTACTTCCCCAAATAATTAAGTACTATCATGTATCTAAGTCCTAGAGTATTTGGAGCATACAGTTTCATCAGTGAAATGAAGTATTTATTTATTCTGAACTGTTATAACATAAATAGATACTGACTAATGACCTACTTAAACATATGGGTGAAAACTAATAAAGAAATAATATTCAGCTCCCCAAAGAAAAAGTACATGTAAAACCATGTCTCTGTTCTAATAAATCACTTCCAGTTTAAAACCTTTCCTGATAGGCTTACCTGGAGGTATTATGGGTAGGATGGTTGGCTGGCACACATCTCCAGCAGTTTTCCACCAGTCTGACCTTTTAATTGTGTTGCAAGAGGCTTCCCTAGGTTTTCTATTAAAATATTAATTCTCAATATATTCCTATAGTTTGTCTTTCTTATGTCCCTTTCACACCCTGTAAGGATTGCTGCTAAAAATCAGGAGTGGTGTTCCATCGCCACAGTTCATATCTCTACAAATCCTTGGGCACTGTTTAACTGAGTGATCACATGATAAGTGTTTATTCCTGCCTTGATGACAGTTGATCTGTCAGGTAGGGGCAACTGTTCTAGATGCCTTTATCTTCTGCAACATTATAATGGCCTTGTAAAAATGCATAACTATCTACAAACGAACACTGTTACTGAAGCGCATGGTGCTCTCTTGGCTTTTGAAAATTAGCTGTGTTAATGCTATAGCAAGCTTGTACATCAAAGGCTCCTCTCCTGATGCTGGTAATGCTTGGTCCACACATCACAGGTTATTATTTTGAACTACTTCTAGAGGGTAATACTATAAACCCAGCTGAGAACAGAAAGATCTGGAAGTATATGGATCACAGAAGCAACATAACTCCTCTCAAAAGGACAAGACTGAGTAAATAGTACCTTTGAAAGTAAAAGCCTGCTATTCACATTTCATGGGCCTTTATAAAACATGTATGTATTCTATGAAACATACCAGTATATCTGGGCCTACTTTAGGGCTCTCCATCATGAATGCAGATCTGATGACTTTTGGTAGTAATCAGACATTGTTCCAAAGCTGGTCTATCTTTGGATATCTTTATCTATAGATAAAGTTTTTCACAGAGCTTCTCCATAAGGATTCAGATTTTATGACCCATACAGGTGCTTGCATGCATATTCATGTTTCATACATATTGGTGCTTCATACCTATTAGTATTTCAATGTCCCAGTTCCTATGACAGGCAATTCAGCTCTCTGTTAGCAATAATAGTAGGAGACTAGTCTGTTGTTTATTTATAAAATATGGATTTAACAAAGTTCACAAATTATAAATTTAACTTTTGAAAATTACAAGGAGAGATGAGAGGTACAATGGATCACAGTCTTCACACTTGAACAAGTACATTGCTATGCGTGTTTTCAAGTATTCAAAGGAGTCCAGATAATTCTTAAAATTTAATCACTCAGTAATGTAGTCATAAATATACAACAGCAGAAAACATTAAAAAGACAAACCATCTTCTGTGTAAGTGTTGTAAGACAGTGGAAGAAAACCACAATATTCCTAATTGATACTGGAACAGAAAAGCTTTTAAGAAACATAATTGTCCTGCTACTGATCACATCTTTCTTGTCATGATGGAATTTCTAAAACATGCTCTTCAAGGCCATTTGTCTTTACAGAAAGACAGTCAGCATCATTCAAAATGGACTGCACAGAAAACTAATAGTTTAGTTTTAATACATTAAATTAAAGAAAAATGTGACTACCGCAGTATGTTCAGCACTAATGAATATTTGTCATAAATTAAGTTACCGGTAAGCTTAGAAATAAATATCTTACATATTTAGTGCAAAGTGTCATTGTCACTGAGAAATAAACCATACATATGCTTTCATGACTGATTCATTTTCAAGACTTTCAGCTGAGGCACAGGAATTGTGAGGAACAACATATGAGCTTAGAACTGATCAAGAGTATCTGGCTTAAAAGTTCTTTGACGCAGTACACAGAGACTCAGAGCAAATATACATTACCAGATGCCTTTTTCTCCTTGAAAAAAAAAAAAAAAAATAGAGATCATGCAATGCAGAAGATTCAACTTACCTGTGAGAGACATGTCCCCCATATATACCACATTGAGATTTGAGTACTATTCACTCCAACTATATCGCCAGTTTCAAATTTGTCAGATCTCTGTTTACAACTGGTAGTAAGTTCTTTAAACAATGTGGAACTTACAACCGATTGTCCATGATGCAGTTTAAAAGGCTGTGAACTAAAGTAAAAAAACTGTAACAATTCAGAGATTTTTTTAATACTCACTGATCATTTCCAATGAAGAGTCACCTTTCATGTTCCTTTCTTACCAGCAACCAAGGCAATGAATTTGTCTTGGGCTGACCAGTGAGGGGATTACAGAGTAATTTCAAAAGCTTACACTTTCACAGAAACCATCTCATTAATGGAGTAAATACATTTTTATGGCTTGTCTGAACTTAAGGTTTGCAGACAATGTCCAAGGATGCCTATGTAGTCAGTAGCCTCCACATGTCCAGTAAGAGGAGGATTTATAAAGGCATTACCACCTGTTACTGCTTCTTTCAAATGACTGAATAGTTTTAGGTGAGGTTTCAACTGAGTTAACCTTTAACTGCCATATGGAAGACAGCACTGCAAATGTCTCTATAGAAAGTTGACTTTGTAGCATTGGTTGGAAAAGATAGCTGTACCTCTAGTAATCCCCACAGCCAGTGTACTAATATAAGGTTTTGATCAATATACGAGTTTTACAGCCTTTGCCATTAAAAACACACTGAATTTTATAAAAAGCTCAATAAGCTTACTCAGTATATGCATGACTGGGAACTACTATTCATCAATATCAAAGATACAGTATCTTAAAATTAGCCCAGTTTAAAGCTTTAACATTGTATAAATTGAGTTATAGCTGGAGAGAAGTAACAGCTTTAGATCCCTGATATCAAGGCAGACAGCATTTAAATATAATTTCCTGATCAGAATAACCACTGACATGATTTCATAGATCCAAGAATGTCATTTAACTCAGTACAATTGAAATAAAACTTTTATTTTAGCTTTAGATTTAGTTAAATCCAAGCAAGTGTTTTCAGGGTGGCACAATGAGAATGAAAGACGATATGGATGGGCCTTACACAGGGACCTCTATTCTAGTATCTTGTGTTTGGGACACAAATAAAATTCAAATACCAGATGTAGCAAATGCAGCAAAAGTGTCAGTCTCAGAATTCCTATTCCAGCTTCTTGATGAAGCCTGATGAAATCTGAAAGAAAGCTGAAGATATTTTGAGATGAACCATAGAGTAAAAACATTAGCAGTGTGAAGACATAAATTTAGAGCTTGTTTAAAAAAATTATATATGTCAATAGAAGGCTATCTTATTAAGAATAAACATTCTAACTTTGCCTTTGCACATCAAGAAAGGAAAATTTGAGGGATATTTCCTCAATGATATGAGGTATGAGCTTAGTGATCTTTAACATCCATTATAAAGACACTAACAGGACTAACATGAGTGAAAAGGCAAAGAGAAATAAAACTGATTTTTATGAAATCTCACCTTTCTGCTAATATTTTAGTGGGTCAGAAATAACATAATTCTTTGACATTACAAACATTATCTATACTTTGTTTGAGGCTTAAAATGGGTGTGACATTTCTATCTACCTGTATCCACCTCTTCAAAGCAAAAGAAACAAATCAGCTTGTTTGATGAATAAACTCAGGGGAGTATGTCAACAATATCTGACATCCTCTGGGGCCTTGTCACTAGCAATAATGAAGAACAATATAGCTTGTTTACATTTTTATTATACATCCATAGAATAATAACTATTAGTAATGATAAAGAATTTTTCTTTTTCCTCAGAGACAGAAAATTGAAAAACATTTCTAGTCTTAAAGTTTTGTCACAGAAATTTTATTGAGCACACCGTACTTCTAATAAATTACAAATAGTCAATTAAACTGCAATCCTGGATTTCTTTTTCAGCATAGATGATAATATTATTTCAAATATTTTGACGGTAGCATAAGAATGTTATAAGATTTTGAGGAAATTACATTAACTAGACTGCTACACTTTCATACTTACTAGTATAATTCTTGTTGATATGACTTTGGAATAACCATTAAATGGAATGGAAATCCCTCATACAGATTGAAGAGCAGTGTTGATACAGTTATAAAATCTATCATGAACAGCAACTCAAAAGGCCTAAGAATATCAAATGGTTGGCTTAATTACTTAAATACTGATAATCAAATTTTTTCAGCATGATAGTGAGCTGCTTTGCACACTAGGCAACTCTTTGGGGGCTGCAATTGCTTGCAATTGTTTTAGCAATAACAACAGGAAAGTAACACTTCCCTTGATTCAAGAAAGGTTCATGCAGAAGAAAGAGCTTTAAAAAGAGACAGTTTATGCTCTGCAGTATCACACAGTCCTGCTGCCCCAGCTTCTGTCTGTCATCCATGGAGAATAGAGGAAATAAGGGGTTAAAACCATAACCCCTGACAGTTCACTTTTTAAATGGCAAGCATCTTGAGACAGCTGATGAATGAGCTGGTTGCTCAAAAAAAAAAAAAAATTTAAAACAAAATATAAATAATTAAATGGAGTCTTCTGTGGGCTGATGAAATCCAGTAACTCTTCACCTCCAGAAGTGCAAGTGGGCATATTGCAGGAGTTGGAGCATCAGTTTCAGGAGAAAACATGAACCGATACTTATATTCTGCATCACAGCTTAAGGGAGCAATTTTAGAGAAAGGTCACAAGCATCAGTCATCTCAGGCATAAAATTACAAATCCTTCAGCTACTATTGCTGCTAACTGTCCTTCAGCTGCCAATATGATTTCCTTGGGTAAGGAATCAAGCATGTCTAGATCACCAACATTAGCAGATAATCAGCTGCAGTATGCACAATACCCTTCACCATCACTGCGTGTGAACGTAGGATTGTGCATGATGCCTGGACTCATTACAGTTCTTAATTGCTTGTTTATTCCTCTATAATCCTGAAAAGTTCATTTCTTGAAATGGCAGCATGTAGGAACTTCCTATGCTATTTTTTGCAGTGCTGAAACATAGGGAAATTGACAAGAGCAAGTCTGGGAAGTCCCTTCCTTTGTGCTTAAAGTACAGAAAGGCACCTCTGTGCTGAGAATTTTAGCTGATGAAAGGTTAATTGCAGTGATGCTCAGTTCCAGAGATGATCAATCTCAAATCAAGGATCAAGGTCAACATTTTATTAGTAATATTCTCCTGGGTTAAGAATAGTGTTTCAGACACAATGTTAATTATCATTCTTGCCTGTGATAATGACTCTGAATTTAGAATTTGGCTGCCAAAGGCATATTGCTTCTTTTCTTCTCATCCCTTGTACGTATTTTGCTAAGCCATGTTTGGCAGAGATATGATGAGAGATGTCCCTGATCACTTAAAATTATGTTGTTCTTCCACCATTCATGGCAAAATAATCTTCCTGGATAATAAAATCAAAAAGCCAAGTTATTTTTCAGGGAACTTTTTCTAGCAGATGGCAATTATGTCTTTTATATGGACTTGAGAACATTGCTATGTACTGCTAGATTGTATTTCTCATCTGTAGAAAGAGACAGAGATCTGCTGCAGAGTGACTGCAAAATTAGATGTCTTGTATACAGTGCTTGCAGTCTGGTTAAAATGCCATTTTCTTTCATGGTATGATTCACTTTGGCCTACAGTTTGTCATTAACTGTACTGATTACCATATGGATGGCTTTGTTCCTCAAATTTAACATGAGAAAAATCTCTAAAGTTGTTTCCTATTCTATTTATGAAAACTGTGAATCTGGCCACAGAATTTACATATTTGTGGGAAGAAGGGGAAAAGAGACTGAGTTTCTTTACTACTTGTCAATGCAAGATGACCAACTGGGCTTTGAAGCTGAAGTCAAATAGGTGAGATATTTTTACCTTTAGTATTTTTATTTTGTTCTTGCATTTGTGAAATCTGGAATAATAAAGTTTTCAACCATATGCAAACTGTAATTGAAAAACTCACCTGTATTTATTGCATGAACTGTATAGATTGCAATTAATTGTTTAATAAAACAAATAAATGAGCTGCTCAATAAATTGCATTGCAATTAATGGTTAAACAATTGCATAAGTTTTTCAGCTGAGATACTTTGACAATGACTTTTCCTTGAGTTTCCTTGATCTGCAAGTCTACTGCAATATTCTGAAGTTTTCGGTCTTAAAATTTAACTTCAGGCACATTAAGGACCTCAGGAAAGAATCACAGAATCACAGAATCACAGAATCCCAAGGGTTGGAAGGGACCTAAAAAGATCATCTAGTCCAACCCCCCTGCAAGAGCAGGGTAACCTACAGTACATCACACAGGAACTTGTCCAGGCGGGCCTTGAATATCTCCAGTGTAGGAGACTCCACAACCCCCCTGGGCAGCCTGTTCCAGTGCTCTGTCACTCTTACAGTAAAGAAGTTCTTCCTGATGTTAACGTG
Organism: Lathamus discolor; assembly: GCF_037157495.1. NCBI lineage: Eukaryota > Metazoa > Chordata > Aves > Psittaciformes > Psittacidae > Lathamus > Lathamus discolor. Next base: position 102,029,085 of record NC_088887.1, on the reverse strand, counting down.
GAACTTCCTATGCTCCAGTTTACACCCATTGCCCCTTGTCCTATCACTGGATATCACTGAAAAAAGCCTAGCTCCATCATCCTGACACCTACCCTTCACATATTTGTAAACATTGATGAGGTCACCCCTCAGTCTCCTCTTTTGCAAGCTAAAGAGACCCAGCTCCCTCAGCCTCTCCTCATAAGGGAGATGTTCCACTCCCTTAATCATCTTTGTGGCTCTGCGCTGGACTCCTTCAAGCAATTCCCTGTCCTTCTTGAACAGAGGGGCCCAGAACTGGACGCAATATTCCAGATGCGGCCTCACCAAGGCTGAGTAGAGGGGGAGGAGAACCTCTCTTGACCTACTAACCACTCCCTTTCTAATGCACCCTAAGATGCCATTTGCCTTCTTGGCCACAAGAGCACATTGCTGGCTCATGGTCATCCTCCTATCCACCAGGACCCCCAGGTCCCTTTCCCCTTCACTACTTTCCAGCAGGTCAACCCCCAACCTGTACTGGTACATGGGGTTGTTCTTCCCCAGATGCAAGACTCTACACTTGCCCTTGTTAAATTTCATCAAGTTTCTCCCCGCCCAACTCTCCAGCCTGTCCAGGTCTCGCTGAATGGCAGCACAGTCCTCTGGTGTGTCAGCCACTCCTCCCAGTTTTGTGTCATCAGCAAACTTGCTGAGGGTGCACTCAGTTCCCTCATCCAGGTCATTGATGAAAATATTAAACAGCACCGGTCCCAGCACCGACCCCTGAGGAACTCCACTAGTCACAGACCTCCAGCTAGATTCTGCGCCATTGACCACAACTCTCTGCCTTCTTCCTTTCAACCAGTTCTCGATCCACCTCACTACTTGATCGTCAAGCCCACACTTCCTCAGCTTATCTATGAGGATGCTGTGGGAGACAGTATCAAATGCCTTACTGAAATCAAGAAAAACCACATCTACTGCTCTACCATCATCCCTCCACCTAGTCACTTCCTCATAGAAGGCTATAAGGTTGGTCATACATGACTTCCCCCTCATAAAACCATGTTGGCTGTTCTTAATGACCCCCTCATCCTTGATATGCCTAGTGATGGAGTCAAGAATAAGTTGTTCCATCATCTTTCCAGGGATGGAGGTAAGGCTGACCGGTCTATAATTACCCGGGTCCTCCTTCTTGCCCTTCTTATAGATTGGTGTGACCTTTGCCATCCGCCAATCCTCAGGCACCTCGCCCGTTTCCCACGACTTACCAAAGATGATGGAAAGTGGCCTAGCAATGACCTCCGCCAGCTCCCTCAGCACCCGTGGGTGCATTCCATCCGGACCCATCGATTTACAGATGTCCAGTTTGCATAGCTGATCCCTAACCCAATCCTCATCTACCAAAGCAAACTCCTCCTTTGTCCTGACTCCTTCTGGGGCTATAGAAATCCGGGGCCCTCGGGGAGAGTCTGCAGGAGTAAAGACAGAGGCAAAGAAGGCATTCAGCACCTCTGCCTTCTTTATATCCTCTGTCTCCAGGGTACCCACTTCGTTCAGCAGTGGGCCTATATTGCCTCTTGTTTTAGTTTTATTTGCTATGTATTTGAAGAAGCCCTTTCTATTGTCTTTAACCCGACTAGCAAGATTGAGTTCCAAGGAGGCCTTAGCTGTCCTAATTGCCTCCCTACATCCTCTAACAACTGTCCTATATTCCTCCCAAGCGGCCAGCCCCTCCTTCCATAATCCATAGATTCTCCTTTTCCACTTGAGTTTGCCCAGCAGCTCCTTGTTTAACCACGCCGGTCTCCTAGATCCCTTACTTGACTTCCTACTCATTGGGACGCTCCGATCCTGAGCTTGGAAGAAGCGGTCCTTGAATGCTAACCAACTATCTTGAGCCCCTTTACCGCCTAGTACACTTTCCCATGAGACATCCCTTAGCAGTTGACTGAAGAGGCCAAAGTTGGCCCTTCGGAAATCCAGAACTGTGGCTTACTGAATCTAAATCTGAAGTTTTTTCTTTGTCACCATCCTTATAGGGTGAATAAGGAGGTCTTTGAACCAAACCAAATCTGAACCATATGAAAACCTGGAGATGGCTTTAGGTCATTTAATTTCCCTCTGATATCACCTCACAGTAAGCAGAGACTAGTCAAAGAATGTACAGTGTTGAATTACCTTGGGCCGTTTGCAGTTCTCAAAGAGTCGTTTTGTGAACCGGGGTTATACACTGGTTTCAGCTGTGCTGGAGTTAAATTTCTTTGGGGCTCCATTATAGGGCAATGTTTTGGATTTGTAAGGAAGGCGGTGTTGATGGCAGGGGGATGTTTCAGTTGTGGCTGAGCAGTGCTTGCACAGCAACCAGGCATTTTCTGATTCTCATGCTGCCCTTGTGACTAGTGGGTTAGGGCTTCATGGGAGGTTTGTGGAAGCACAGATGAGGTGGCTGGCCTTGGCTGACCGAAGGGATATCCCGTACCATATGATGTGACGCTCAGCAATAAATGCCAGGAATAAAAGGAACGAAGCGGGGGCGTTGTCAGAGTGACAACATTTGTCATAACAAGTAACCATTATGCATGATGGAGCACTGCTTTCCTGGAGTTGGTTAAACATGAGATGATCCTTACCAACCTGCAATATCAAATTTATAACTCTTTTTGTGTCCCTGGAATAGTGCAAATAGCTTTACAGATTCAAACATGTAACTCCATCATCATGACAGAGCTCAGGATGAATCTTATGCAAATTGCAGGAGATTGCTCAGTTCTGATCAGTACTCATTTTTTCCAGATGCATGAAGTCTCTTTTGCTGAAAATATGTTGTAACCACAGTTTCTCAGATTACTTGTTCATTCAGCATCTAAATAAGATGTAAAAAGTACTGTAATAGCAACGTTTTGGGGGTAGCAGATTTTATTTCTTTGATTTACTGAAGTACTAGGAAATTTAGAGAGTGTGGAGATCTGTAGCACTGTAAGAAAGCAATCATTAACTGAACTATTAGATCTGCAAAATCAAGACTAGTTTGTGCTTGGATGGAAACTTAGGTCAGAACTATTTCTTGCTTTGAGTAGGAAATTCTCTTGAACAGAAACTGTTCAGTAATTCACAAACTAAATGATCGCATGAAAAGTTTTTAATAATAACTAAATTCCTGCTTTAAAAATTACCTATCTACATTAAAGAAATATGTATTGATACTGATCTTTGTCTATCATAAAAGGTAAGCATGAATAAATAATAATGCATAATGAATAAATAATTTCTCCTAAAGTAACTGGACAATTCCACAAATCTCATTCTATGAATCAGGTTTTATTCTCATTTCATGGTACAAGTAATTGCAAGGTGCTTAGGTTAGATTTTTTTTTTTATAAATTATGATGTAAATTATACAATAGTAGTCAACTCTACACTACATCTAGTAATACAGCATCATTAGCAGCACTGTATTTAAATAGCCAACCATAGTATACTCTGTCCTATGAATGTATTCCTTCTTCATTGGGAATGCATATGCATTTGACATATACAAAGTGCATATTAACTGAATTACAGTAATTAAAATACAGCCAGACTGATTCTTACATGCCACCTTGTGGAAAATCAGTGAAATTTTCTTATTCAGCTGCTGATAATAGAAATTCTGAACTCACAAAAAACTGTTGGAAGTTATAAAAATAGCTATTAGAAAAAAGGATAAAATATTACTGCAACAAGATATAGCTGCTGATAATACACTTGTATAGCATCTGTTAGCTACAACCAAGTGGAAAAAAGCACATACTTCTGTCTGCATCTTTCTGCCAGCAGATTTTTACAATGGATTTCTTCAAATGTGGCCAAAACACACTTCAGAGCTGAAAGAGTCCAAAGGTGTGATTGTTAACTAAGGACCATAGAGGAAAATGGATTTAGTTAGTCAATAACGTCACTTTGAAGCAAGAATAAAGCTCTGAATACAGTATTTTAAACCCATAATTATGGTACCAGTGTTTGAATGTCATTCAGACATCTTTTATTATATTTTATAATTCCTCTGTAATGCTTGATTAGTCCTCAAATATAATCTGCTTGTAAAATATTGAACATATATGGTTTACATGTTAAACAATGAAAGATCTCAGTACTACATTTAAAAAGCATTGACTGTATTAAAATCCAGATTCCACAGGAAAAACCAGAATAATTTCAGCAGATGCAAAATCTTATCTATTCCATATAAAATTAAAAATGTTTCTAAGAAACAATAAAATGGGTATCTTGAAGGTCCTTTAAAAAACACTAAGGCAAATGATGCGGAGCATCATCACAGTGAGTCAGGCTGAAACTAGAAAATAATGTGCTACCATGTCAACTAGAATGACCAGCGAGTTCTTGCATTACACCATGGATGCCTTCAGTGAAACTAACAGAATAGTTCTGCAATCAATCAGAAGAATTTACTATTTCAGACAGTGTTTAATCCTGTCCATTTTTCCAATGACCTTCCTGTAAGTTTGTGGTTTTTTTCCTAATAGCACATATTTAAAAGGCTTTGTGAATGCCTTATGTACTGAGCACTAAGCAGACAAATTTTGGTAAATTATGGGTCTTTTTTTATTTCTTCACAAAAATCATGTAAATATGGAGTGAAACATACCTGATGTGCACGTAATTTCACATGGTTCTTGGCATGCTCAGAAAAAAGACTTGAGTTTCCCTATGACCCCTTCAATTGCTGGGGAGAGGGCACTTACGTGGGGTTTTAACTTGCATTTTTCATAACAGTACATTGCCAAAAATATTCCAGTCTCCCAAGGGCTCTAATGAAAGGCTATGTGTAGGTTAATGGATTATACTGAAAATCCAGCATGCTCAGATGTGAAAGAAGGGGGTGTGGTTTTTCTCTTTCAGTTTCTTCACATCTTTTATTCTCTGAAACCAAACAGCTTACTAATGCATTTAGAGCTCCCTCCTGTTGAAAACAGCTGTGGCTCTAGCTGTGAAACAGCTCAACCTACTCAAAACAAGTTGTCCTTCTCCCACCTCCTATACCTACCACTCTTTCCTTCCCAGAGAGCCTGTATTACCCAGCTGGCTGATATAATATATAGAAGCCTGAATGAGTGCGGGGCCCCTTTATTAACAGTTATTATTAACAAATAATAATCCACAGCCTCCCCAGAAGTCTGAAACTGCAGAGGAACAAATCTTCCTCTCTTCAGTTTGCTGGTGTTTCTTAGCACAGATGCAAGAAAAAGCCAAACCTCCTACAAGTCAGAAGGATTTCTAAGGCAATTGAGGATGGAACAGGCAATATTCAAATGAAAGCAAAATACAGAGGAAGACACAGAAATCCTTCTCTAGAGGACTAACACACCAGTCAAAATGCACACAGCCTCCCCAGGTCAGCTGCCAGACCTACTGCAAAGGGAAGTAATTTCTTCCAAAGCAGCTACACAATACCATTTCTTTGAAAGTTGTTCTAAGTAGGTTCAGTCCCAATGCTCCTGAGGAGTCTTTCTTGGGGATGCAGCTGAAGATACAAATCCCTTCTCACGATCTTATCCTGACTGCACCTTGAGATGGCCAGTAAGGTTTTTATGGACAAAAGCAGATAAATTAACATTTGAAAGACACTTTCAGTGTTCATATATAACAATGATCAAAGCAGAAACTGTAGAATAAGATAATCTTTATGTATCTTCAGTATTTTCTAAGTGATGTGGAACCTTCAACCTCATAATCTGCAGTATAATGTAACTATTTATATATCATTCTCTGTGGCTTTGTATCCAGGACTTACAGTGCTTACTTGTGAAAACAAGAACTAAATTCCCACAAACACCTACTCTAAACTTCTCTCTGGGAAGCTCTTTAAACAGATTAATAAACACTGTGTTTGTCTTCCAAAATTTGGTTAAAACTGATCATTGCTAAAATACATCAGGGAGCAGTTGACTTCTTCAGTAATTTATCCTTCTCACACAATCACCTAATGAAGAAACAGCATAACCGTGTCCTGGACATATTCCTTTCTAAACGAAAACTTTTTCAAAGGGCTGTTATGCACTGGGGACTTGTGCTCAGATCTGAAAAAGGGCAAAACTACTTCAACAGAAAAGCATGTAAAATATAATGCTATCCAGACACTGACCTCTTTTAATGAGATCTGCCAGATTATCTGCCCTGAAATGTTCTCCCCTTGCAAAATCACATAGTTGGAAGAGCCACACTATAGTATAAAAAGATACATTTCATTATGAAAGGCATTACAGGTTTGTGACCAATGGTACATCAGAATGGTTTCAATAAATCCCCTGACAATCCTGGAATTTGAGAGGTGGGAGTTTTCAAAGGACTGGAAGCAGTATCTTTATGAGGTTCAGGAAAGCAAATCCTGGACAGATATGAAAAGGTAGATAATGTCCTATTCAGCTTCCCTCTCTTCTCCCCAGTCTCTTGCAAAGAAATAAAATGTAGTTGGAAAGTTTTGAGCCTGGGAATCTGTATATAGGGTAGACATTAACAAAAGCTTAATAAAATATACTCTACTTGCACATTCTTTAGATAGAGTAACTAATTGCTATCATGTTTAACAGCAGCAGGAAAGCAGGACATTAAATCACTTATGTAAAGAGGCTGCCAGTGATTCCATATGGGACTGTAAAAAGATGGATAATTAAAATGGGCAAAAAAAATGAATTGGCAAAATTATTTTCATGTCTTGACTGTCGGAAGACCTGTATTGTCCAATGAAATTCAGTTTAGTGCGTGAGGATAGCCATATAGAAATATATGTGAGCTTTCTGATTATGATTTGTAGTATTACAGGGAACCTAGCAGGATTTTAATATGCCAAGCTGTTTTCTGCTGAAATCCCAGCTATCATTTGAACATTAGGGCTACTTCTCCCCACCCCCAACTGTATGATTGATCCTTTCCCTGCTCTTTTTTTCACAAAAAGTACTTTTAATGTAATGATCTTAGACAAGATGAGAGATTATTGCATTTCTATGCAATCTTTATTGCACTATAAACAATTCTGGATGGTATTATATATATATATAAAAATATATTTATATTATATAATACATATATAAAAGAAGTCTTTTAAGTACTCATAACTCAGTGTTCCTTTGATCCAGTCTAATGTCTCTCCCCTAAAAATCATGGTTGCTAAACTATGTCTGTCTGAAACACACACACTCTAGCTGCTCTCCTGTAGTGTATATTCTTTACCGCCGCAGTTTCCGGGAAGCCAGGCAGAATCTAAAGAACCTTCGCTGCTACACAGGCATTCTTATTTTTTCCTTATTCCTCTCTTCCCTTCTGTGACTCAGCTGTAATTCCAGGCTGCATGATATGTTCTATGGTTATTTCGTTAAGATATACAACATAATGAATTTATCACAATGAATCTTACATTTTACTAAGATCTGCTAATTTTTCTTGACTTTTAGAAAAGGTTGTCTATGGCTCAGTGACATATATTGTGATATTCATAGAGAAAACATTCCTATTCTATTACTACCATGGTTGGTTCCTTGTGTTGTTAGCAGCAGTGTCAAAAACAGACTCTGTGGGTCTTTCTATTGCCATTTTTTGATGATGACTTGTTCATTTGCAATAAAGCAAAACTATTCCATTCATTCTTGAAAGTTTTTGCCATATGCCAAAATCTTTTTCAAAGAGTTCAGTTCATTACATCAAAGGCTTTCTCTGAAAAAAAAAAAAAAAAAGAAAAAGAAAAAGAACCAAACAACAAAACTAAAACAAACCATCTCTTGGTTCCTTTGAACAGAGAGGGTTTAATCTTTTAAGTTGTACTTTATTTGGGACAAATGTAGTGGATGAGGACAGAGAGAACTTGACCACATTAATTCTTGACAGAGATGATGATATAAACAGGATAATACCTAGGAGACATTTAACAATGGACACAAGACGCTTGAATTTCAGGCTAGAAAAAAGCACAAAGTTGTGTATAAATTTTAGGTATGTTGTTTTGACTAATCTGTAAAAAAAACAACCAAACCAACCAAACAAAAAAACCCAACAAGAAAAAAAGGTAAGGCAAATAAGCCAGTAAATAGAAGCTTATAGGTTTAGCTTAGCCTTGGATAAGACACTCCACAGAATCACAGAACAACAGAAGTTAGAAAGGACCCTGCAGGTCTTCTTTTACAAAGCCCACTCAGAGCAGGATCACCCAGCTCAGAGAGCACAGGGTTTTGCTTCACTGATTTTTGAGCATCTCCAACAATGGCAGATTTCTCAGCCTCTGCAGATATAAAATAATAAACTAATTTTAGTAAAGCTAAGCCCTTCCAGAGGATTTGTTACACTCCACTGCCATACCTCAGATTCTCTCCTCCACCTTTATTCTGTATTTGTCTTCCCCAACTGAGGGAAATATTGCAAAAAGGGTTATCAAATTTTATTGTACTAAAATGTCATATCTTGCTCTCTGTTGAATGTCTCTTGACATTGACATTCTGAGCAATAAGCTGTCAATGCAAAAAAAAAAAAAAGACACAACTCTTTAACGTTCTGTGTGCAAGGAAAGAATATGAGCTGTTACTGAATTTCTTGAAGGTCAAACAGTGGGACATGAAGGAAGCAGTCCATGATCGTGGGGAGCCTCAGTTAGATCACATGGGACAGTCAAAGCAGAGATACCATGCATTTGTAAATGAAGCAAGAAAACAAGGTTGAGAAAAATGATCTTGTCATCTAAGGACTTTTATAGGTACTAAAAACGCTTTTCACTTTCACAATTCATGATGCAGTGAAAAAGGATGCAAGTCTGGACATACTACCATTGTAACAACTAAGGTTTTATTCTTTCTTACTTCTTACCTGGGTTGTCGATTCCCAAACTTCCAAAAACCTGGGACATAGGCAAAACTGACTGCCTATTGTCAATAGCTTGCACAAGACAGGAATATCTGACAATTCAAGGAAATATGTAGAAGAGAAGGGTGTTACGATCTGTAGTCCAAACATCTCTTGGGTTTCTTTGCTGCTAGCATGATCAGGCAAAAATCACAGGCAGAGAACATGCTTTTTCCCATCTGTTTTCTTTGCTGGTACAACAAAATGGAATTTGCATCTCTGATGCTTCCAGTTGCATTCCTAATAGAGCATCCAATTTCTCTGTGAAGACCACTTTGTCACTCCTGACAGAATCGACTGAGGCTGCTGATTTTCAGACAGAGAGGGTTAGAGCATTTTGCACGTACACCTTTTAAACTCTCCTTGTAAATCAGAATTTTGGGTTTCATCTTTAGAGTTGGATTCATAGCTACTTTAGGTGTCAACAGTAAAATAAACCATGTGTGTGTGGCGCCAACAACCTGATGTCCCATTCCTTTGCAGTTACACGCATATTGCAATTCATACTTGCCAAGGTCAGTGAGTCCTTGGGAAAGCAGCCAGTGAAAGGGGCCTTGGGAGACGGGAGAGGCTTTTCCAACTCCAGCTAGGGAATGAAAAGGTAGCGGCAGAGCTCCTCTGTTACATCTTCACAACTGTCGTTTACAGCACAGCTTACAATGAAAAGCCTTGTTACACTTTTTAAATACTTTTAAAATAAGTTGTGGGGTTTTGCTTATTTTCTTAATAAGCAGAATAACTACACTGTATCATTTTCCACTCCTACGCAAAGTTCTGGATGAGCTTTCTCCATTTCCATAGCAGGCATAGTGCTTTATGCATGATAAGTCTGTTTTGCTCTGATTTTATTTAGATAAGACACTGTTTTCCATTAAAAATTTTAAGGAAAGAAAAATACACAGTGTTCAAGCAGAATTATGCCAAAAACTTGTTATGCTAATTGATTTCAAAGGTCTGAATGTTTAAATATGTAATGGTTAAATGATCCTTAGGATTGGCAAGTGGGAGAAGATCGGTTTTGGATATGGGCTAGGGAAATTAATCAGGCCCAAACACAAATCTGGGGGGGGGGGGGGTTTGTCATCACTCTTACTTGTTTTCCATTTCTAATAGAGTAGGACGTGTTTCTTCACACAGCGTTTTTTTCTTCAGCTTCATACCAAAGTTCTGCTCCTTTGACTACTGGCAAAGCTGCTAAACCAAGACCTGTGAATAAACTTCATATCACAAGGTACATACCTATTTTAATTACTTTCCACATGCCGAGAATATCTGCGGGGTGATTAATATAATTTGCTTTCATATAAATTCAAATTAATGAGAAATAATATTTTTCACAGGCTTTCCACCTGAAGAGTATAAGTACTCACTAATAAAAGGAAAAAGTTTTCACTTCAGAGTGAGATTTCTAAACTGAGTAAAAACTACAGTAGGTATATATATATATATATTTTTCTTATGCAGAACAAGTTGGGAAATTGACTTCTCTCACACTTTTCTTGATTATTAAGGTGGTTTTAGTTTTTAAATGCTAGTAGCTTATACCCAGTTCTGTGGATCTAGAAATTTAACAGTGAAGATTCAGATTCTCCATGTTTGGTGTCTGAGCAAGGACTTTTCAATTTCTATTCTTCTTTACCTCTTTTTCAGTACTTTCTATCTAGAGGGAAGGCCTGCTTTACTGGAACCTTCATATTTACTTCACTTTTATGCTGTACAATATTAATAGTACCCAGGAAAGAATAATACATGCAAAATACGACTGCAGACAGAAACTGGAAAGGCAATATAAGTAGCCATAATTAAGGTGTGATAAGTAATAATAGAAAACCATTACAAGAAATAATTGGAATACTTTTCAATCTACAAAACATGCAGGTAGATTATGACAGACTCTCTTTTACTCATTATTTGGAAGACAATTTAATGCATCATGCATGGAGAATTTGACAAGATTCAATTCTTTCTATGCCTAAACCAGTCTGAATTGTTAAGCTGCACTGCTGAGCCACCAAACACAAATGGAATGGAATACACAGAATCAGAGAAACCTGTGCAGGATCCTTCAATAGTAAGTAATGAGAAACAGACATTTTAAGGATGTTACTTATCTTAAGGTAAACATTTCAAATAGGGCACATGAATCTTATTTTAGAACAGTTGTCTTTTCTCTAGTGCAAGTCTAGGCAATCAGAGTGGGATTCATTCAGAGGTTACTACCACCTAAATTTAGGTGGTTAAGTTGTTGTACTCTGCAGAGATGAAGGCATTATTCCAGAGGCTGAAGAACAATTCAGCTGTCTAGCCACTGGATACAGTATCATACTGAGAAGCAAGGGTGCAAATCTCTGCAAAGTGTGTCATATTTGCCAGGCCCGTGTAGTTGGCTTAGATCAAGAGCATTTCAAACGGCATCAGTAAAAATATTTTTAGGAAACTGAATCCTGAGCTACCCAAATGCCACTGCCCCACAATGATCTAATTACATGAACTAAGGACAAAGTAGCAAAATCAAATGCTTCAGGGATTTTCACACCCTGTTTACAGTGAGAAGTGTGTATGCTGGACCATTCTGAGGAAATCTTTGAGAATCTGGAAAAGGTCTGTAGCCACTTCTGTAAGGCACAAAATAGTTCAGAAATCTGGCTTTCCAAGCAGAATCTTCAGCAGGAGTTTCAGACTGACTGATCAGACATACTTGAGATCCACAAGAAGGAACTCCAGTTTGACAGGAGATGGCATGAAGATGGCATGTGCCATACTGCTCCACGCTAAAAGGCCATCTGCCTCACTCTCCTTGCCTAGTTCCTCCATGTTAGGTAACAAAACAGGAGGTATTGCTTCCTAAAGAAAAGTTGACTAGCAAGTCACAGCATTGCTATTAGTTTTTATTATATTGGGGTAAAAAAAAAAAATAAAATCCCTAAGTAAAAAGAAAAAAGTTCCCTGGGTTGATCAGGAAAGTATTGGTATGGGTAAACCAGACATTATTTAACAAGCAAAGCAAGTGTTAACAAATTGGTTCTAAATACGTGCTGCAGAACTGAAGTTTAAAAAATCCAACACCCTAAACCCTAACTGAACTGTTGCCAACAGAAAAAATAATTCTCCCCAACTAAGAAATCTGCAAATATTAACAGTAGGATGTGTTCATTTTCAGTTTCTGTTAAACAAACTGGATTAAGAGCCTCAAGCCCTTAAATTGCTCAAGCATTATCATTTCTATGTCTTTTTAGTTGAATACACTCTTTCATATGGATCAAAACTAATCCTTTTCTTTCTCTTAAGGGTTTGCAGAAGCATGCCTTATATAAATGTGACTAGTGAAGTATATATTTAGAAGATGGCTTTCTTTCTTTCTGTGTACACTTACTATTGTCTAGCTTGAGCATTAACCAAATGAATTTTCTCCATGGGTGTCTTTGGCTCTGACAACCCTCATTATAGACCAGTGAGAAAATTAACTCCCTTAATGAAGTTTTCCACTAATTTGCTTACCTTCCACTTCCACTGTCTATCACACTAATCTTCATTATACTGAGGCAGTGAAGATATTCACATCTCATTTGACTCCCTACTGCATCTGCTGGCCACTATTTACTGCAGTCTCTTAATCTCCAGTGAGACAGTTTAAGTGTTGACTCACATTTAAAAACTGCCCTAAAATGGCTGATTTTCTCTTTCTTAAAACAATTAGTTTAGTGCTTAAATGTGTTCATATTCTTAATCTATTAATTCAACTAGATAGTCCATCTGAATGGACTCTTTGTAGCCTTCTGATTGTATGTCTGGCCAAATAAAATGCTTGCAACCACTAAGCCACTCTCAGGAGTGTGGATGGATTTTTAGCAAAGAATGGCCACGTTCCCAAGTCAGGAAGTGCCTACGTAGAGCTCGACATGAACTGAGGATGAAGCAGGACGTGGGTAGGGAAGCAAAAATAATAGTGCAAGCAAGATAAGAAGAAACTGGAATGTGCTAAGATACAAAATAGTGAACTGTTAGCAAGTTTTAAAGGTTAAGTTCTCATATGCTTATTTGATTAATTGTTACTAGTTGCTGTATGCTGCAAGAATATGTATCAAAGTATAATATACTAAGCTATTGTATATGTATCCAATCACAATACAACAAGCTATTGAATATGTATCTAATTATACTACAGCGAGCTATTGTAAATGTAACCGTAGTTGCTGTGTGTTACAAGAAAATGTATCCGATTATAATACAGCAAGTTATTGTAAGCAGATGCAGAGAGCACTATAAAAAGGATAGATGCTCTGTAATAAATGGCTCTCTGATCACATTGATCTCTGACTGAGTCCATAATTATTTCAGCCGCATAGGAGAAACTTCACTTTCAAAGATATCATCTTTTGTGGTCAGCTTTCTTGCCCACTACATCCAAACTACACGTTTCTTCAAAAGACGATCCTATGTACAGAATTCATATGAATGGAGTCACTTAAATGGGTTAACATTGACCCAGTATAAAGATCTGCTGTCAAACAAGAAATGGAAATTAATTTTCAAGAAGGTAATGCCCCATTTTTTTTTTCCTAAAATCTGACAAGACTTCGTAGAAAAAAAATATGCATGCTCTATCTTTTCAATTATTTTTTTAATTACAATTCCAATTCATATTAATTTTCCCCCCTAAGACTTCAGAACATGTGAATCAAAGAAATCTCTACACGATTCAAAGGCAGGTTATGCTCTAAATTTTATAAAGTAATAAATACTGTAAGTGAAATTTTGTATCCATTGAAGTAAATTGCAAAACTCCATTTGACTTCAAAAAGTTCAGAAATCTAAGCTTCATCCTCTTCTAACATTTTCTTGAAAATCTATATTCTCTTATCACTAGCTTTTCTACTTAAATGTTAACCTGTAAATTTCTATATGTATACAGGGAGCAAGAGAGAAGTGGAAATATGTATGCTAATGCACATTGCCTAAGATAAAGAATTCTTTTTAATAAACAACTTCTGAGATAAAGGTGGTGTTCAGGGAACTCGCCAGTGTCACTGCAAGGCTACACTATAGTATCTGTGAAAGATCGTGGCAATCATGGGAGGCTCCTGATGGCTGGTAAAATGTTTTACCATCTTGATGGATGGTAAAACAAACATACGACAAACCTTCAGGAAGAGAAAGAAGATCTGTGGAACTCCAAACCAGTCATTATTACATCAGTTCCTGGGAAGATTATGGAGCAAATGCTGCTGGATGATGGACTAGGGATGACCGGGAGCAATTAGAACAGATTTACAAAGGACAAAGTCTGCCTGAGCAACTTGACAGCTTTCTATGAGACAATCAGCTATGCAGCCAATGGGAATGCAGTGCAAGTCATTTACCCTGTCTCTACGATAGTTTTCATGATGGTCTCTCCTAGTATACTTTAAACAAAGCAGTGATATGGTTTCAATAAGTGTGTGTGGAAAATTAGCCAGACTAGTACACTTGAGGGTTGTGATCAATGGTATGAAGTCCAGCTGATAGTGGTTCTCCTTATGGGTTACTGCTGGGGAAGATACCTTTATTAAGAACCTGAATAAAGAGAATGCACCACATGCATGCCTGTGGAAACCAGCAAAATCTGAATGTTTGAGGGCAGGGCTGCTGTTCAGGAGGATATCAAGAGACTGAAGAAATGGGCTGACTGAAATCTCACAAAGTTCAATGAGGACGAATACAAAGTCCCGCACCTGGGATAGAATGACATCAGGAAACAAAACTAGTTGAGGAGATTAGTTGTGCAGAAAAACTGAGCAATAAAGGTCAAGTGCATTGCTGGAGAGAGGTCAGCAGATAAAGGGAAGTGATTCCTCTGTATTTATCACCTGAAACTGCATCCCGAATATCCTGTACAGTTTTAGGATCCCTAATACAAGAAAGATTTTGAGAAACTGGGCAAGTCAAAGTCATTAGGGATCTGGAGCACACTACATACAAAGAAAGGCTTGGTAACATGGGTTTATTCAGGTGTAAGAAGACTAAGTGGGTAGGTTTAACTGCTGCTTTCCTCAGTGGTGCCCAATGACAGGACAAGAGGCAATGGGCACAAAATGAAATGTAAGAAATTCCGTTTAAATGTAAGAAAAAGGTTTTTTTACTGTGAAGGTGGTCAAACGCTGGCACAGGTTGCCCAGAGAGGCTGTGGATTCTTTATCCTTGGAGACAGTCAAACCTTACAAGCAGCTTTAATAGAAGTCAATTGGGTTTCTTAGACAATCTACTTCCAGAGTGTCAATAGAGCACTTGATAAAGCATACCCTTCATGGGGTTTGAAACCGAGTTAATAAGAATCTCTCTGAAGTGAAAAAAGACTAGCTTAGGCTGACAAAATATCAATAGCAAGCAGAACTATTTTCTATGTGGTGACAAGTCACGGAACAAACACAATAATGGGAAATTTGACGTTAGAAGAATATTAGTTTCCACAGTCTTTTTCCTGTCTAGGAAGTCAACAACAGCTTTACCTGAAAAAAGAGACATTCTACCTCATGCATTCATTCAGCGTGGACTGTGCAAGAAAACAGCAAGCAAAATAAAGCAAATGCACTTCTATCTGAGCTTTCGGTCTTTTGGCTAATCTGAATCTGTAGAATACGCTTGCTATCTATGAATACTCATCAAAACCCAAAGCTTAACTAAGACCTATCTGACCTTCTCCCTTCCAAGTTGAATACTTTCAATTAAAAAAAAAAAAAACCAAAAAACTCCCCAAATCCTCTAAATAATCTGAAACAATGATTTCCTATGAAAATGAACAATTGCAGGAACTTTTGAGTAGACGGTATTTCCTTTGACTAACATTTGTTCCTTTATAGAAGTTTTTTTCCACAATAGCTTTATTGAAGATGATAAACTTATTTGTGATATAGACAGAATACAGACTAAAAGCTATGGTACAGATCTAGTAGGAACAGTAAGTCCAACAAACTAGTTTAACTTCTTTGTGATGGCATTTGTCTTCAGTTGTTATTTTACTTACACTATTATGATTTTGAATGTACTGAATTCTGAATGTTCAACTCTGTAAGAATGATTCCCGTTACTTCTGTATTAAGATTGGTCATTACATCATAATTAACGTCAAATTACCATTTTAGTTTCTGAAGTTCCTGCAAAAATAACATGCTCCGCTATGCATTATAAAAATCATGCATCCATAAAAATAAGGAAACTTGTTGATATATTTTATTAGATATCATATAGGTTCAACGGCTACTCTCGATCAGTTGCTGAGGTGAGTAGCTTGAGAGAGGACGCCTGCAACACCGGAGCGGAGAGGGGAGAGATCAGCGCCCAGGAGCCTCACCTCAGATCGACAAGAGCCACTGAGGAGGGAGCCTCAAGTCCTCAACAGGACTTGCCCAGGACTCGGAAGCTCAGCTCCCGCGAGGGGCTGACTCACAGGGGGCGGAGCCAGGAGGAGTGGCACCAGCTGGGAGTGGCTAAAAAACCTTCCCAGGGAGCGCGGCGAACAGAGCCGGCAAACAGAGAGCGTCGAGGCAGAGGGTCGAGGCAGTTTGCGCGGCAGTTCGCGCGGGCAGGCGAGCGGGCAGGCGAGCGGGCAGGGGAGCGTTCCAACCGCCTCATCGAGAGGACTCGCCTGGAGTACAGGAGGGGGAAGGAGTGCTGAGGGACGTAGACGGATTGATTGACCAGATAGATCATGGTTACAACACGATCGAAAGCTGTAGTGAGTACTAATGTGGGTATCCAGACTGAGCCTTCCTGCAGACATGCAGCTGTGCAGGTCTCTGGCTGCAGCGAATGCCTGAGCCTGGCACTTGTGTTGGAGGGAGCCAGTGACACTGCTTGTGTTCGCTGTGAGCAAATAAATGACCTGCTCAGGCAGGTGGCTGAACTGAGGGAGGAGGTAGAAAGGTTGAGAGCCATTAGAGAGTGTGAAAGTGAAATAGATTGGTGGAGCCACACCCTAAGGCAAGGGCAGAGGGAAGTGGTTCAACAAGATATGGATCCCCTTCCCTCCTACCATCAGACAGAAGGAGAGAGCTTAATGGACAAGGATGGATGGAGGGAGGTTCCTCCTCGGAGAGGTAAGCGAAAACCCTCACAATCCCTTCCTCCCTCCCAGTTGCCCTTGAATAACAGGTACGAGGTCTTGGAAATTCAGGGCCAGGTGAATGGAGATGGTGAGGCAAATCTATCTAGTGAGTCACCCAGGGCTAGTCACTCACCCACATGCCTCAGAACTTCCCCAGCCAAGAAGAAAAGAAGAGTAATTGTGGTGGGTGACTCCCTTCTGAGGGGAACAGAAGGGCCCATTTGTCGACCGGATCCACCCCACAGGGAGGTCTGCTGCCTGCCTGGGGCTCGGATTAGAGCTGTTAAAAAGAAGCTCTCTGAACTGGTGCAGCCGTCTGACTACTACCCACTGCTGGTTTTTCAAGTTGGCAGTGACGAAATTATTACGAGGAACGTAAGGGCAATGAAGAGAGACTACAGGGCCCTGGGACGGCTGGTTAAAGGGTCTGGAGCGCAAGTGGTGTTTGCCTCCATACCTGTTACAAGCGAGGGTGAAGGGATATATAAGAAGACTCTGCAGGTTAATGTATGGCTACGTGACTGGTGCCAAAGGCAGGGGTTTGGGTTTTTCAGTCACAGGCTGCTGTATGGGACACCTGGTTTGCTGGTGACAGGCGGGATACACCAGTCCCAGAGAAGAAAAAGGGTTTTGGGGCAGGAGTTAGCAGGGCTTATTGACAGGGCTTTAAACTAGTTAGGAAGGGGGGAGGGGATTTAACTGGGCCTGTTGGGGACAAGCCTAAGAGGAACATGCTAGGGATTGAAGGATGGTGGGCTAAGGAGGACTATCAATCTCTTGTTTCACTTGTGGGAAAGGATAGCTTTTTAGACCCTGTCCCGCAGGGGAAAAAGGGTACTAGGACTGGCTCCCTGAAATGCCTGTACACCAATGCACGCAGCATGGGGAATAAACAGGAGAAGTTAGAAGTCTGTGTGCGGGCTAAAGGTTATGATCTAGTGGCGATTACAGAGACATGGTGGGACAGTTCACATGACTGGAATGTGGTCATGGATGGCTATGTCCTTTTTAGGAAAGATAGGTCAGCAAAGCGAGGTGGTGGAGTTGCTCTTTACGTGAGAGAGCAACTAGAATGTATTGAGTTCTGTCCGGGGTCGGATGAGGAGCAAGTGGAATGTCTGTGGGTACGAATCAAGGGGCTGACTGGCACGGGTGATACAGTTGTGGGGGTCTATTACAGACCTCCTGATCAGGACGAAGGAGTTGATGAGGCTTTCTACAGGCAACTGGAAGTAGCCTCGCGACTACATGCCTTAGTCGTCGTGGGGGACTTTAACTACCCCGATATTTGCTGGAAGACTCACACAGCCAGTCATTCACAGTCTAGGAGGTTCCTCGAGTGCATTGATGATAATTTCTTAATGCAAATGGTGGACGTACCAACTAGGGGAGCAGCGCTGCTAGATTTAGTACTCGCCAACAAGGAGGGTTTGGTCGAAGTGGTGACGGTCAATGGCAGCCTTGGCTGCAGTGACCATGAGATGGTGGAGTTTAGGATCCTGTGTGGGAGGAATAGAATACCTAGCAAAGCCACAGGTCTGGATTTCCGAAGGGCCAACTTTGGCCTCTTCAGTCAACTGCTAAGGGAAGTCTCATGGGAAAGTGTACTAGGCGGTAAAGGGGCTCAAGATAGTTGGTTAGCATTCAAGGACCGCTTCTTCCAAGCTCAGGATCGGAGCGTCCCAATGAGTAGGAAGTCAAGTAAGGGATCTAGGAGACCGGCGTGGTTAAACAAGGAGCTGCTGGGCAAACTCAAGTGGAAAAGGAGAATCTATGGATTATGGAAGGAGGGGCTGGCCGCTTGGGAGGAATATAGGACAGTTGTTAGAGGATGTAGGGAGGCAATTAGGACAGCTAAGGCCTCCTTGGAACTCAATCTTGCTAGTCGGGTTAAAGACAATAGAAAGGGCTTCTTCAAACACATAGCAAATAAAACTAAAACAAGAGGCAATATAGGCCCACTGCTAAACGAAGTGGGTACCCTGGAGACAGAGGATATAAAGAAGGCAGAGGTGCTAAATGCCTTCTTTGCCTCTGTCTTTACTCCTGCAGACTCTCCCCGAGGGCCCCGGATTTCTATAGCCCCAGAAGGAGTCAGGACAAAGGAGGAGTTTGCTTTGGTAGATGAGGATTGGGTTAGGGATCAGCTATGCAAACTGGACATCTGTAAATCGATGGGTCCGGATGGAATGCACCCACGGGTGCTGAGGGAGCTGGCGGAGGTCATTGCTAGGCCACTTTCCATCATCTTTGGTAAGTCGTGGGAAACGGGCGAGGTGCCTGAGGATTGGCGGATGGCAAAGGTCACACCAATCTATAAGAAGGGCAAGAAGGAGGACCCGGGTAATTATAGACCGGTCAGCCTTACCTCCATCCCTGGAAAGATGATGGAACAACTTATTCTTGACTCCATCACTAGGCATATCAAGGATGAGGGGGTCATTAAGAACAGCCAACATGGTTTTATGAGGGGGAAGTCATGTATGACCAACCTTATAGCCTTCTATGAGGAAGTGACTAGGTGGAGGGATGATGGTAGAGCGGTAGATGTAGTTTTTCTTGATTTCAGTAAGGCATTTGATACTGTCTCCCACAGCATCCTCATAGATAAGCTAAGGAAGTGTGGGCTTGACGATCAAGTAGTGAGGTGGATCGAGAACTGGTTGAAAGGAAGAAGGCAGAGAGTTGTGGTCAATGGCGCAGAATCTAGCTGGAGGTCTGTGACTAGTGGAGTCCCTCAGGGGTCGGTGCTGGGACCGGTGGTGTTTAATATTTTCATCAATGACCTGGATGAGGGAACTGAGTGCACCCTCAGCAAGTTTGCTGATGACACAAAACTGGGAGGAGTGGCTGACACACCAGAGGACTGTGCTGCCATTCAGCGAGACCTGGACAGGCTGGAGAGTTGGGCGGGGAGAAACTTGATGAAATTTAACAAGGGCAAGTGTAGAGTCTTGCATCTGGGGAAGAACAACCCCATGTACCAGTACAGGTTGGGGGTTGACCTGCTGGAAAGTAGTGAAGGGGAAAGGGACCTGGGGGTCCTGGTGGATAGGAGGATGACCATGAGCCAGCAATGTGCTCTTGTGGCCAAGAAGGCAAATGGCATCTTAGGGTGCATTAGAAAGGGAGTGGTTAGTAGGTCAAGAGAGGTTCTCCTCCCCCTCTACTCAGCCTTGGTGAGGCCGCATCTGGAATATTGCGTCCAGTTCTGGGCCCCTCTGTTCAAGAAGGACAGGGAATTGCTTGAAGGAGTCCAGCGCAGAGCCACAAAGATGATTAAGGGAGTGGAACATCTCCCTTATGAGGAGAGGCTGAGGGAGCTGGGTCTCTTTAGCTTGCAAAAGAGGAGACTGAGGGGTGACCTCATCAATGTTTACAAATATGTAAAGGGTAGGTGTCAGGATGATGGAGCTAGGCTTTTTTCAGTGATATCCAGTGATAGGACAAGGGGCAATGGGTGTAAACTGGAACATAGGAAGTTCCACGTTAACATCAGGAAGAACTTCTTTACTGTAAGAGTGACAGAGCACTGGAACAGGTTGCCCAGGGGGGTTGTGGAGTCTCCTACACTGGAGATATTCAAGGCCCGCCTGGACAAGTTCCTGTGTGATGTACTGTAGGTTACCCTGCTCTTGCAGGGGGGTTGGACTAGATGATCTTTTGAGGTCCCTTCCAACCCTTGGGATTCTGTGATTCTGTGATTCTGTTTTTTCCATGTGGTATTTTTGAAATGTTAAGAGTAGGTCTTCTGTGTTGGAAAATCTGCTGGTTTTACAGTAGTTTTTTTGTATTATACTACAGAGGAAAGACACTAATCCTCTTTTTATGCAACATTTACATTTATGCCTCTATACAGGTGATTCATTTGGGATACATTGACTGAGTCTATCACTGATTAGTCTGTACGGGAAAAAAAACCAAAACAAACCAAACAAAAAAACAGACCTAGGAGCTCACTATCTGCAGAGACACCAAATTTAAAATATTTTAATGTAATAGATAATACTATTAATTCAGGTTACAACAATCTTGCAGAGGCCATATCTTGGCTTATATTTTAAGAAAAACAGATGGAAGGTGAGAACTAGAGAAGAACTGCTAATTTGTACAGTGCAAACAACATGTCTGAGTAAATGGAGCACAGAATGGGGAAGGCAGTGAGATAAGAAGAAAAATATGCCAATTCAAATACGGTAGGGATCAGCAAAAGAAGCTAGAAAGCAAAGAGAAAATGTCCTGAAATTATATAGGATAAAACCATAAATTTTATATAGAAAAGGAAGAAAAATACCGAGCACATCATGGTGCCAAAAGTTTTTTGTTGGACTGTAAGAGTGTCTAAATGGAGACAGTACATATGTAACCAAAAATGAAACTATGAAAAGAAGAAAAACTCAGATTTTTTTTTTTCCCATCATTTGTGTTTAGGGTAGATTTTACAAGTTAACAATGTGTTTGATGTTAAGTCATACTTCCCCCATTTCATTTTCCCAACATATGTAGTTTCAATTATCTGACTACTTTATTAACAATCCTTGTGGTTTTATCATTTTGGTTCTGTTCATCTGGGCAGTAGGCAGGTGATACCCATAAATTTTCTCCATTCTTTTCCATTCTACTCTGTATTTCCCTTTTCTGTCATCAGTTTTGTGTACAGCTTATTTCCTCTGAATTAATGTATTAAACTAGAACAAGAAGCAATGGGTACAAACTGAAAGACAGGAGGTTCCTCCTGAATATAAAGAAGCACTTTTTCACTGTGAAGATGACTGAGCACTGGCACAGGTTGCCCAGGGAGGTGGCAGAGTCTCCATCCCTGGAGATACTCAGAAGCCATCTGCATATGGTCCTGGGCTACCTGCTCTAGATGGCCCTGCTTGAGCAGGGGAGTTGGACCAGATTATTTCCAGAGGTCCCTTCCTTCCAAACTCAACCATTATAGGATTCTGTGATGTCTTCTTTCCAATATGTTCATTTTACTCTTTCCTTTATTCCATTCCTGTATCTGAAGGAGGCCTATAAGGATGATGGGGAGGGATTCTTCATTAGGGACTGTAGTGACAGGACAAGGGGTAACGGGTTAAAATTTAAACAGGGGAAGTTTAGATTAGATATAAGGAAGAAGTTCTTTATTATGAGGGTGGTGAGGCACTGGAATGGGCTGCCCAAGGAAGTTGTGAATGCTCCATCCATGGCGGTGTTCAAGTCTGGGTTGGACAGAGCCTTGTGTGGGATGGTTTAGTGTGAGGCGCCCCTGCCCATGGCAGGGGGGTTGGAACTAGATGATCTTGAGGTCCTTTCCAACCCTAACTATTCTACAATTCTATGATTTCTTTTATTCAGTTCTATACTACTATCTACTACTCTGTTTTATATTCTCTGCATCTCACTCTGCCCTTCTATCATCCAGAATCCTGATTTATCTTTGGAATTGTTCCCACAGCAATTGCTGAAGGGAATATGTGTAATGGAGCCTTCAGAAAAAAAGAGAATTAACTGATGAAGTTAGACATATAGCCCAAACTAACTCCAGAGAACTGATCCCAGTATGAGTGATGAGGACTGCAGGATAAAGGGCATGAAGGACAGATACCTAAGAGAATATTTAAATCACCACTAAAACAATTGCTTTAGGTTTTTTCCCCTTTTATACCAGGAAAAACTTAAGAGTTTAATTATGCAAGCTTTTGATAGATGGAAGATGTCCTGTCTGTGAAGGCACCACATTAACCTCAACTAGTGTTGTGCCTGAAATGTGAGATTTAGTTATTCTTTAGCTCTTGCATGAAAATGGTAAACATTACAGTATTTATCCACTTAAATTTTACTTGCACTTTCTTCTTCTTCCAGATCTTACTTCAACTTCACTTTCATGCATGGCATTGTTAACTGACTTTTTTTTTTTAATTAAAGTTTATGTAATCCGTTATGCTTTGTAGTATTTTAACTTTAATACTGTATAAAAAGAAGGTCCCAGAATATTTTTTTCTTTTTTTTGGTTTGACCTAAAAAAACCCAGATCAACTCGTAAAAGCAATTAATACACTGGGTGGGTTACAACCTGGAGTTTACCAGTCTCTCCCAACATTCTAACAAGAAAACCAAAAAAAATCTAGTTGACTTCAACTGGATGCCAAAAGTTATAGAGTGGAACAGTTGAACAGGGGCTCTGTATTATGAAGCTCCAGAACAGCACAGGGGCATGAACATGGGGTTGGATTTACCTCACCAAACACTGTTGCTTGTATAAAGCAAATGACAATATGGCAGGTAGTCAACCTAATCTCTCCCTATCACCAATCTGGGAATAAATAGGCATTTTGAAGGAATAGGTCATTATTTTAGATGTCTGCTTCAGAATGATGAAAACTGTGCACTAGAAGTACTACCTTTGCTTTGAATATAAAGGGACCCAAAGGCAGCTACATTAGGTATAGATATTTACAAAGTTGGCACCAACATTTGCTCAACTGAACACTTTTCTGTTGTTAGCTCTAAATCTGTGGTTGAAATTTATTTACATCAGAAGACATTAAGTATATATATATATATTTTCTTAAGTTTTGCTAAAGAGTAGTGTTTAGGAAATGGCACAAAGGCATCCTAACAAGATAATCCACTATATTAAAAAACTAAATAAATAAACTTGCAATGAAAAGCAAACAAAAAGTTACTGAAAGGAATTACACATTACTCAGAAAGTCATTTTGCACAAGTCTTCATCTGCTATTTAAGGGTCATTTTCTGTTTCCTGCTTGTTTCTTGATTATTTCTAACAGCGTTACACTTTAAAGATTAAAAATCCCTTCTGCCAATATAATTTTGTATTTATGAGAATTAATTTTGCTTTATGGGTAATGGTCCAGAAACAAGAAGTTCCTCACCACGTCTGACACAAACACATTTTAAATGTTCTGACAAGTCTTCAGCTTTGTGCTACAGCAAGCACTGAACAAAAAGGCGTATTTCCAAGGTCAGAACATTCCAGCTGAACCTCTGATCCATTAAGAAGCCCACATGAAGGCGACATGCAGAGAAATTCTTGGCTTTGTACCCAAAGAAATTAGAAGGCAAAGCCTGTTGAACAGAGTCAAGATTTGAAGACTGGTTTCCTGAACCCCAGCAGATTGGAAAGGACTGTTCTAGATGAAGAAATTAAAGGTCACGTTTACCTTTTGGCCAAACAAAGCTTCAGCAATTTAAAAGTCCAGACTTTACAAACACAATGTAAGTTTTCACATCTCTTTCATTTCCACAGAGATGCACCACCTTCTGCTCTCTCAGTAAATCTCTCTTCTAATCTCTTCAAACAACAAACTAATGACCTGTGCAACCTCACCTCCATGTCAGTGAAAACTGTCCTCTTGCAGTAATACGTGCAGACTATATAAACTCTTTTCTGGGCTTGCCATCAAAGAGAACAAAAAGGAGAGGGAAAAATACGAGAGGTATCTTCATAACAAATGACCGAATAAAGAAAATATATACAAATGACCTTGTTTAGAGAACTGCGAGGGATATCACAGTTGTCATCTTGTACTAAGCCTGCTAGAATCACAACTTCCTGGACCTGAAATTAATTTTTTCTTTAGTTTCCTTCGCTTTGCCAGTCTTTATATTCAAAAATGGAAACATAATTTAGCTTAATTTCTTGCTTCACTTCAGCAAAAATCTGTGCAGTTTTTTTAGTTAAATGTTAACTGTGAAGTCACTAGAATAACCTCATTTAAGTTTTTTAAAAAAGTATCTCTCATTTAAAAAATCTAATAGGTTAGGCACTTTATGAATAATTAAATTCAGTAGGAGCTGAATCAGGACTCCTGCTGGTTTTATCACAGCTGCACAAAAAGGTCTTTCACAGAATTTTCATGGACTTAGTTACAGTTTAATACTGAACGTAAAGCACAACCTGCTTAAGACATGAAACAGAACATAAGAAAGCTACCCCAGTTAGCATTGCAAAAGCAACTCAGCTGGATTTGTATTTATGCTCCACAGAAGAAACAGATACTACAATAAAAACATTCTTAGCCTGAATTTATGCCTCTGTAAACTCTTCTGTTTCACTATAGGAGTCTGCAATACATTTGTGTATGTTGCCTGATTCCCTGAATCATCTTGTAAACAAGGTGATTTTATCTCCAGTAACAAGCTAACTCGCTGTAGTACCTAATAGTAGTAAAAATAAATGACAGAACTGCACAGCCTGATGATGGATGCATGAAAATCAACACACAGGAAAGCTTACTGCATAAAAGAATCTGCATAATGAGACGAAAATACATAGTGGGCACTCTCAGAGCAGTATGCTCAGATCACAGATTTGCTGCTTGCAGCAGGCAGGTAATAGAGGTACAATTTTTTTCTGATACTGACAAAATATAACCATTTCCCAATTCACCAAAACATAGTTAATAAAATATTCTGTAAAACCCTGTGTTTGCTGCTATCAAGCAAAAATTATTTTGATGCAGTTGACAATTACAGGTTTAATCTGTAGAACTGGATATCCTTTCTTTATATCTGTATCTTTCCCAAAAATGTCTTTCTTTTTCACCAGAGATATTGGAATCCTCCAGATTGGAAGAACATTAGACACTCTCAAATCAAAAGATGGAATTTTGTTTCTTAGTGCCTAATCAAAACATAATGATGATGGATACGAATCTTATGGAAACTAGTTTAAAACCATTTCCTGCATATAAAAACAAAATATCACATAAGCATTGCTATCACTAACAAAAAATTTCATCATTCCCACTGTGACAAAAGATAGACTCATAGAATGGTTTGGGTTGAAAGGGACCTTAAAGATCATCCAGTCCCAATGTCCCTGCCACACGCAGGGACACCTTCCACTACACCAGGTTGCTCCGAGCCCCATCCAGCCTGGCCCTGAACACTGTGAGGGATGGGGTATTCACAACTTCTCTGGGCAACCTGTGCCAGTGCCTCACCACCCTCATAGAGAAGAAATTTTTCCTAATATCTAATCTAAATTTCCCCTTTGTCAGTTTAAAACCATTCCCCACTTGTCTTGTTGTTACATGCCTTTGTAAAAAGTCCCTTTCCAGATTTCTTGCAGGCCCCCTTTAGGTGTTGGAAGACTGTCACAAGGTCTCCCCAGAGCCTTCTTTTCTCTAGGCTGAACAAGCCCAACTTTCTCAGCCTGTCTACATAAGAGAGGTGCTCCAGCCCTCTGATCATTTTTATGGCCCTCCTCTGGACTCACTCCAACAGGTCCATTCCCTCTTGTGTTTAGGGCACCAGAGCTGAACACAGTACTCACAAAGAGATGCTCACAAGAGCAGAGGGGCAGGATCACGTTCCTTGATCCACTGTTCACACGTCTTTGGATGCAGCCCAGCATACGGCTGACTTTCTGGGCTGCAAGTGCACATTGATGGGTCATTTTGAGCTTCTCTTCAACCAACACCCCCAAGTCGTTCTCCCCAGGGCTGCTCTCAATCCATTCTCCACCTAGCCTGTATCTGTGTTTGAGACTGCCTTGCACTTGGCCTTGTTGAACTTCATGAGGTTTGTACCTCTCAAGCCTATCACGGTCCCCCTGGGTAGCATCCCTTCCCTCAGTGTGTCAACTGCACCACAAAGCCTGGTGTCATCAGCAAACCCACTAAGGGTGGTCAATCCCACAGTCCATGTTGCCAACAAAAATGTTAAATAGTGCCAGTCCCAATACTGACCCCTGAGGAACATCAGTCGTTACTGATCTTCACTTGGACCTTGAGCCATTGGCCACAACTCTTTGAGTACAACCATCCAGCCAATTCCTATTTTCCAAAAGGTCCAACCATCCATGCCTCTCCAGTTTAGAGACAAGGATGTCATGTGGGACAGTGTCAAATGCCACCAAATTCATCAAGCATGATTTGTCTTTAGTGAAGCCATGCTGGCTGTCTGCATTCACCCCCTTATTGTCTGTGTACGTACTTTCCAGGAGGTTCTGCTCCATGATCTTGCTGAGCACCAAGGTGAGACTGATTGGCCTGTAATTCCCCGGGTTCTCCTTCTTTCAAATATACATAAACATATATAGAAATATAAATCAAACTACTTTTAAGACTAACGGGACACCTGAAAATTTATTCACCTGGAATATTATTCAAAGTTAAGTTGATTTCAAGGAAATTCTGGAAATTGGGACATAGTACATATGAGTAATGGTGTTATTCACCTTTTACATAAATCAAATTCCATGAAAAAAAAAAAAAAAAAGTCAAATAGAAGAACACAGAATACCCACTTTTGGCTCTCCAGGCACTTTTTCCTGCCAAATGCTTATTATCCTTTTGATTTAAAGACTTCTTAGTAATTACTTTTTCAAAGCAATTGGAAAAAAAACAAACCCACTAAACCTTCATATGTGAAAGAACAAAGTATCTGCAGCTGATAAATACATTAAGTGCTGGGCGTTTCAGAAGACTAATCCTTAGTTTGGTGTATGGTTTTCTGTACTAACTAACACACAAATAAAATAAAAATTCTGAAGTCTAGAGACTTACTATTATGACTTCTATATGACTAACATGACATCCGTATGCGATCTCATTTTGACAGATTATTTTTGTAAAACGTTTGCACAATGAGAGCTGTAATAGGTTTTTAATTATTATTTTGTGAAAGGAAGATTATGAAGGTGTATTAACTTGTCTGATTACTAACTTTGTATTGCATTCATAAAGTGTTATAATCTTTATCTTTGGTTTAACAGTGCTTTTTAAAAATTCTATCTATGGCTATATTTTACAGAGAAATCCAGTGACACAGTACATAATAAAAAACTCATTCTGTCTCACGTAGGCTGTAGGCTCATGAATGTGGAGACTCCCTGTTTAAAGGAGGTTAAAGTTTTCGCACTGGTAGGTACCAACAGGCTAGTTTAAAGAGGCTAAATTCACGTTGTATGTTACACAGCTATTTCTGTTAAAAACAAAATAGAATCTGTAATTGTCGGGGAGTAAAAAGTCAGGGAAACCCAACTACAGCCAGCATGCTCGAGACTAGTCAATCTAGCCTAATGCTGCACCTTGTAGCCTGGGAGTAGAGAAACACTGGAAAAGAGAGGTTCAGACGATTGTCAGGTTCTGCAGCAAAAACAACCCGGAGATCATGCAGTGCTCTTGCTTGCTTTCTGCAGGGATTAATTTCCTACAGAAAGATCCCACCAAAGCAAACAGGAGCAGACTGTCTGAGAAAGGCAGCTGGCTCCTGCCGCTCCAAGTGGAACCGTGCAGCTGAGGAGGTGCCTTTAACACTGGGAAGAGACACAGGGTTACCACTGATGAGTTTGACGTGGATGAGGTGGAGAACCAAGAGACACACCACCATGTTGAACCAAAGGACAGGATGTACCCACCAAAGGAGGACCCCAGCTTTCTGACTATAAGAAATTATATCAAGAGGAAGCTTTATCCCATGTTTCCCTACTGACAGAAGAGAAAGATCTCCTTGCTGCCTCTGCTGCATCAGCTCAGACTTACTTAAGCTTACTCAATGCTCCAAGTCAGCAGGAAAGCAGCTATGTTTTCTGATGAGCTGACTTACAAGTGGTTCCACTAAGCAACAAAGCCAGAGGAAGAAGCAGCAAGCAAGCAGGAGGCCAGTAACAGAGAGTGAAGCAGAAGTTGGGATAAAAACAGGACCTCTCCTTTATCTTGGGGATTAGGACAGCTCAATCCATCTGGTGAAACCACAGCCTTGCTAAGAGCAGAAGGAATCAGACTATTAGCCATGTGCTCAGTATGAAAGTGGTTGGGTTGGATAAACACTGCGTTTCTTTTGCCCTCCTAACTCCTGTAACACATTGCTTGGCAATGCTTCTTTGTTTAATTCATTGTTTGTGACCATTGAAGAAAAGTTTGCTGAGTGCTAACATTTAATTTTCTGGGTACCTGCTAAAAAGCTTAATTCAGTGCTTTTCCGGCTGAGTTACGTGTTGGAAGTTAAGTGTTCCTTATTCAGTCCAAAACTGACAAGGCTCAAAGCACATCTTGCAGGTGGGAGATATTTTCCTTAATAAAAACTTTAAAAAAAACCCTTCAGATTTCACACTTCCAGGGAGTTCTTAAGACAGATGCTTGTGTAGTAACCTTTCTCTATATGTGTACGTTTTGTAGCGTAAAAATTGGTGTTCTTCAAATGGCACATGCACTCCAGCAGTTAGGTATCAATCAATAGATCTTGGTAAGGTGGCATTTTTGAGTACTTGCTTTCTTACTGTTCTATTTCCCCTCTCAACACAATAAAACCAAGTCCAGCCACATGGCTACCTATGTAATGCAGGCACGTGTGATAAATAGCTCCTACCCATTGCAGTACTTTTGTCTCTTGCAATGCTATTTAGGATTTCCGATGGATTTCCCTGAACTGTTGCCAGGGGTATCCCAATTCACCTCAGTCACATCTTAGCATCCAAAGAGATACATTTTTTGTCATTTTCTGGTTTGACGAGTTGTTATTTTTGTTTGGGTTTTTTTCTTTCACATTTTCCTGACTTAAAAGCTTTCTGTTGTCCTAGTGCATTTACAAATTTCCAGAGATCCCAATTGTTTTAAATTGATGAAATGGTCATTCCATTTGCCATCTACATAGCTAGAAAAGTCAAAAGCTGCGTCTCATGGCTATCACACAATGTATTCAAGGGTGAGCTAGTTAGAGTTGTAGGGAAAGGAAATTCAATAAAGTCCATTTTTTTTCTCATTTCCTAGTAGGGAAAGGAGGTATGATTTTGCTGGAAATGGACCAGTTTTTCTGAGTTCTGTAAAATGTTTTTGAGTATAAACCCATTAGCAAGATACAGTCACCTCTAATCCATCCCTGGCTTGACTGCAGATGGGACACTAAGTCTCATTACCTCTCCCAGACGAAAGACAAAAATCATGAACATTCCCCTTTCTTCATTCATTGTAAATTCTCAGAAAAAATTATCAACCCTTCTACCTTTTGGAACAAGTTTAAACAGCATAATAAAATTATAAAATTCCTGCAGTGGGGAAGTCTCATTTTTATGAAGTCACTTGGGTTTCTGAATCTACATTCAAATATCCTGATCCTGTGTACTGGGTTTGCATTCCAAGGTTTTAGTAGCAGGGAGATGGGTGTGTGTGTGCTCTTCTAAGCATTAGAGCACACATGCTCAAACCAGATTTAACCAAGTAAATTCAGGTACTACAAGCAGTCCAGCTTCAACAGCATGAAGATTTGGGCGCACTTATTTCCCCAGAGGGGAAGTCCTTAAAGTGATATGTAAGAAATGAAGTCCTAAAAGGATCAATCTTGTATTTCACATATGCATTAATGACCTTGGCACAGAAAACAGCAATGCA
Organism: Lathamus discolor; assembly: GCF_037157495.1. Classification (NCBI taxonomy): domain Eukaryota; kingdom Metazoa; phylum Chordata; class Aves; order Psittaciformes; family Psittacidae; genus Lathamus; species Lathamus discolor. The sequence goes on along the minus strand of NC_088887.1, from coordinate 101,998,809 downwards.
TTAATAGAAGCTGCAGATGGCAGAGAGTTGTATAAATGAAAGGTTCAGCATCATACAAAAACAACTGTTCAAAGAGGGTAAGAATAAATACGGGATGACATTTAGCTACACAAAATACAAGGTTACATGCTGAGAGACGCTATTTCCAGTGTAGGGTGTAGTGTCTTAGAAGCAAGGAAATGAAAAATATATGAGATCGCCAATGGATTACAAAATGAGTATGAACCACCAATGAGATACAGTTGTGAAAGGCAGATAACATAAATGCAGGAGAGATAAGGAAATATAATGAATTTCTTCTAGTTTTGGTGGGGTTTTTTTTCAGTTTTGTCTATGTTCAAACAAGATCAACATGGGTGAAAAGCTAAATTTCATGACTAGGACAGTCCTTTAAGTAAGAAATTGGTGACTCCAATGTGTCAATTGCCTTTTGTATGGCATTTCTACCTCAACCCTAACGAGACCCCAATTAAAGTGAACCCAAGAAAGTGCTTGCCATGACCTATCTGGCAAGCAGTGTGTGATAAAACAAGCACCTCTGCCTACAGTGAAAGCTATCCTTCATGCAGAAGGATGAGATACTGGATAAAATATGAAAGCAGTCTAGCAAGATATTTTCTACAAAGGTAATACTGCCACACCTGGGGCTGGAAACTCAGTCCCCACCAACCTTTTTATATTCAATTTAACTTGAATATAACACATGCATAAAACCAAAAAATATTTGCATTCTTGAACCTTATATAGCCTTTAATAAAAATTAGCTTGTCAATGGTCACAGATAAAACTGGAAACTGCTTTCTGCCATGAAAGTATCCACCATTATTCCAACAAAACTCCAACTCCAGCTTCCCCACTGAATGGAAGATGTGAACAATTCTGAGTATTAAGGGGGTGGCAATCTGTGCTTTTGCATCCATCTTCCCTTGCATAACCTCAACAAGCACCTGCGGAACATTTTGGTTTGAGGACACACAGCCTCAGGTAAACGAACCTAACAACGAACGACCCCCTCCCCACGCATTACACACATATATAAACATAAATATATACACACGTAAACCTGCAGCGATATACAACACACACTTAAAATACAGCAATCCCCTGTCGCTCGGAAGGGATCTCTACCCCCCGACAGCCCCGTTCGATGGGCGCTGCCCGCAACCCGCCGTATCCCCGCGCCGTGACCGGGCCGAGGCACGCAGCCTGCCACGGCCCCGGTCCCGCTCGGCCCGGGCAGGGTACGCACCCCGCCAAACCCGCACTTCCTCCCGCCCCACTCCCGCGAAGGAACCGCCCAGACACCACTTCACGACGACGCCTACGGAAACGCTCTTAGAACTTCGGTCCTCCCTCGACTGCAGGACAGCCATTGTCACTGCCTTGTTAGAAATCCTCAAAGCTGTTCCCCGGTGCTCCTCGCACACCCCTCAGCCTCTCCCCTCCCCGCGGCGGTGGGGCGTCGAGACACAACATCGCCGCTCCCTCCCTAATAGGGGTCGGCGGGGCAGGTTTATTTTCCTTTGAATTCAGGCGGCGCTGCGGGCAGCTCAGGAGGTGGAAGGGACAGCGAAGGCCCTCTCAGGCGGCAGTTGACGTGTCGGTGGGGAGCAGCGGCGGTGCGAGCATTATGTGAGTGGTTTGGCGCCTGCTGCCCTTTTTGCTCCTTGCCTGCTCTCCCCGCCCTGACCCGGTACTGTCTCCTCACTCTTCCTAGGTCGAAAGTTACCTTTAAAGTGACGCTAACCTCGGACCCGCGGCTGCCGTACAAAGTGTGAGTGGTGCGGCGGGCCGCGGTCAGGCCGGTGCTGCGGCCCTGCTGCGAGAGGCGGGGTGGCCGTGGAAGCCGGCGGCAGCGCACACAGGCGCTCCTGGGCCGTATCGTTCGCTGGTCACTCTGCCAGGGCTTTTACACAAGAGGAAAAGACGTTTTACTTCCTCCGTGTGAGCCGAGACGTGGTTTGTCGTAGTTAACTCACCTGCTGGGGCTGGTTTGCTTTGGTCTGCTGCTACAGATGTCTTTTTAGGCTTTGATCTAGGCCTTAAATAGTAAATGCACACCTTTGGTAAGGGTATTGTCGCTGCTTAAAGTGAAATGAAGTTGCTTTTTAGTTTGTCTCAGCAGTCACACGTTTACTTACGTTGTAATTTTAGGTTAAGTGTGCCGGAAAGTACACCTTTCACAGCTGTCTTGAAGTTTGCGGCAGAAGAAGTAAGTAGACAGTGATGATGATTTTTTTAACCTTTTGAACATTCCTGAAAGCAAAAGCTTTTTTATTGTAAAATAAAATGGTTAATTCAGCACAAAGAATACTCTTGTTGGGTATGTACAGACACAGGCTTTACTTGTGTCAGTGGTAGCCTGTCTGAGCTTTCAGAAGTTAGTAAGCAATTCTTGCGCAATTTACACTTCAACAGCACGTATTGACATGCTTGCTGTTTTCTGCAGTTAAACAATTTTATTTCAGTAACATAAAACGTTGTGACCTGAACATAATTAAAAAACACTACTATTGAATATTTAATATTTTAAATTGCTTATGTAGAATATACAGAAAATTCTTTAGGATCATTCAAGAAATTCTTAAACTCTTCTTGCATTCAGTTCCAGTAATCTCTAATTTTGGAAGACATACAGGTTTTGATTATAGAAGGTATTGACAGTAGTCATATTGCCTAGATTAAAGGAACAGGCAGCAGTGACTAAGATGAGGATAGTGTGGTGTTTTATTTCTGTGTTTGATCTGTTACATAGAAACCAAAACTAATAGGTGCCTAAATTGGCCTATGTAATGTATTTGAAGAGATGCATCCTGTTTGTTTCAGATTAAATGTACAGGTATTAAGATATGTTCATCTGTGTGTAAACAGTAAACTAAAAGGCTCAAAAGCATGATGACTTTTTTTTTGGGGGGGGGGTGGAATTTGTTCAAGCATTAGAATTGTAATAGAATAAATAATTAGAGAGGATAATAGACTCCATGTCTTGATTGTCCTTATGTTGTTGGTGTTACACCAGCATGTGACAGAAGTTCTAATGGGAAACACGGCTTGTGGGAGGATTTTGTGGATTGTTTTGTGACTAATTGAACAGAACAATAAAAAGAATAATGAATGCTGTTAAAGATAGTTACTGATTTAATTTGAGTTTTTTTTCACAGTTATTTTTAATCTGAACTAATGCAGCTGTGCCCACACAACCCATATATAGAGACCTAGTATGAGGGACCAGGGAAGATTGAAGCAGGACTGAGTAGCTGAAGATACCAAGACTGAGGGGCCACTTTTGGTGGGAGGGTTGCCATCAAACTTGGTATCTTCACCTACTCATGGAACCACAGTGAGTTCAAGTACTATAGTGGTTCCGCAAGTTATAGGGTCCTCTGTGAAATTAATTTAGAGAACTAATTACTTAAATGTTCACATTTAGCAAACCATTATTTTAGTTGATGTATTTTGAGTATTTATTATCATTAAACATGAAGAGGTCTTGGGAAGTCTCAGTCATTTATAGCAGTGTCAGCCCTTCTCAGTAGATGCATTTGGCAGTGCTAATTTGGATGATGCAAATTTAGCTCTTTTCTTAGTTTTTGTTTTCTGTTTTTCTTACAGACTATATATAAAAATGTAAATGATATATAGAGTACTGGAAACACTGCTGTCTTCAGTTTTTCTCTATTTATGGTTCTTTCCACAACTGTCACAGTTTATTGTGACAGTGCTAATGTTCTCATTTACAATGCGTGGTATCTTACAAAGTTTTTTCCTTCATCTGTTAGAGCCACTTTGTACATATCTCAGGTATGCATTTGCCTGATACTTATAAAAAAACTCTCTTAAATTCGTGGAATCATTACTAAAATAGTAATCTGTTTCCATTTACAAAGTTGTTTATTCTTTTATAAGCATGTTTTTTTTTTAACTATTCTGTTATTTTAATGTTACTCTTGATAGATTGTTACTAAAATACTATGGTTTAATGTACTTACCTGCTATTCATTGTGGAAGAAGGAGATGAGCTTGTTACTGTAGAGGATTTTTTGTCATCGTTATAAGAAGTGAGAAAGCAGTATAATTGCTGGCATATGATTGTCACCTTTTCCTTATAGTTTGGCTGTAGATATCGACAAATGTATTTCCTAGCATTGGAGAAAATAAGTTGTGTGACAGCCTCAGTTATCAATTTATAAGGTTTTTAAAGCAAACAGTCTCTTTAAAGGGTGAGTTTGGGGCTGGAATTTGATTTCAAAGTAAGCCAGGTATTACCTTCTGAATACAGAACTTTGCTGCTTGAGTATGCATTTGACTTTGTATCTGAAAAAGCTTGTATGTTTTCAGCATGGAAAACATACACTTAGAAACCACAGGAAGGATTTTTGATTTAAGTAATGAACCATATCGCACCAAATTATGTGTAATTATTTCCAGTTGTAATTTGCCTTTCTGTATTATATTTGTGATGATTTTTAAGTGCTGACTGTATAGCTGACAGCTATTGCTGTTTGGCCCAGTGTTTTGGGCTAAGGTAATAAAATGTTTTATCCTATCCTAACACAATACAGTACGAAGCAATAAAATAATCTTAACTAGTGCTTCACAAACCGGTTGCCACACAGTTCTCATGCATACTTGGTATATCACCATCAGGTAGATTCTGCTACTGAGAAGCAAAATGACACAAAATTAGTAGATGTCCGTTCTCTTGTGAATGATTCATTGCGTTGTTGTGTCTAACAAGAGACACGGAATCAGGAGAGGCACTTAACATTCTAGAAGTTACCTGTTTGGGTTTTATCAGGTGACTTGGGATGAAAGATTGATGGTGTCACTTACTTGCAGTGGAAATCTGCTTGTTGAAAAATAACTTAAACGTGTATTTTGTGCTGCTTCAGGGTTTTTTGTGGTTTAGTCCTTTACTTTTTGATTTGGAGATGGACTTATTCCAGGAGGCTGTACTTAATATGCTTGACATTAATGCCTCTGTTTGAACCTTATAAATTAATTTTTTCCTGTTTTGTAAAAAACAATCGACCAACCAAAACCGTAAACAAACAAAACTGCAAACCCAGTTTTGTATGTTAAAACTGTTTGTTAAACTGTGAAAAGATTTCTCTAAAGAGTGCTAAGTCAAGATCCCCAGAGTCAGGGAAGTGAGGGCTTGTCTTCTTCAGCATATTATACATATACATTAACTCTTACAAGATGACATACTATTTTTTACATTCTTACTGTTCAGTACATATTTCCTATTTTATTAACTTCATTATTCAAATTTTTCTCTGAAGACAAACTGTTAATTTCCTCGTGATCTTTCTACAATGATGCAGATATCTAACTTATATTTTGCAGAAACTACTGCTTTCATGTCACCCCTACAAGATGAGAAGGTGACATGATTTACCCGCTATGGATAAAAAGCTAGAAGAAAATAAGTTAAAATCTGCTAATTTTGTGTCTGGAGATGAAAAAGACTTTTTTTTCTGTATATTAATAACTAAATACTATATTCAGGCATGGTTTCTGTAAGCTTTAGCTGTTGCTGTCAGTAGATGGTGTTTCTGCAAATCAAACCTGGAAATCTGAAGTTGAGCGATCAGAAAATAGGGAAAGCAGAACTAGTGAATGCTGTTGAAAGAATGCTGCTGAAAGGCACTGCTGGGCTGAAGTGACTTGTTTGAGGCAGATGGAAAAGCTCTGGAGTTCTTCCATGGAAATACTCATTGTTAGCAATCATAGTTAGCTTACCATTTTTTTGCACACTGTAGAGAAAGAGAAGTGCTTTGTGAGGTGATTTCACTGATGCTTGCTCATCTGCTGTACTGTGAGGATTCTGAGGCACTGGAGCAGGCTGCCAAGGAAGCTGTGAATGTTCCATCCCTGTCAGTGTTCAAGGTCAGGCTGGACAGGGCCTTGAGCAACCCAGTCTAGTAGGGAGGTGTCCCTGCATGTGTTAGTGAGGACTAGATAATCTTAAGGTCCTTTCTAGCCCAAACCCTTTCTATGATTCTGTGGTTGCTGAGACACCAGTCTTTTACCTTAGGAGTTGTTCACTGTGCCAAGTAAAGGAAGCACGAGGAACAACCTTTGGTCCTTAAACCAAGTAGCACTGATTGACTTGTACCCACCCAACCCCTTCTGTCCTGTGTGATCCAGCCACATTACATTACCTAGTGCAGGATTTTTCTCTGGCCCTGACTGGTCCCTCTAAGAAATAATTATTTTTGGCTTCCCCATCTCAGTTCAGACCTTTTGAGATAATTTGAAGCCTGTATGTGATGCTACCCTACCTGAGTAGGGCTTTTCATGTTCTAAACTTGACCACATATGATGTGCATGGAGGTGAGGTGCTGTGGAGGTGTGAGAAATCTGAGGAGGAAGACAGATCTTATGCAGTGCTGTCAGTGCTTCCTTTGTAAGCAAATCCTGAAATGAACTCTGATGTTGCGGTAGTGCAGTTGGAGAGCTCCCAGTGCAGCCAGAGAGAAAGCTAAGAAATAGCTCAAGATTAACCAAAATTAGCTCAAGCTAATTCTATTCTGATTCCTGTTAGGCGTTTGTTTTGAAGTTCATTTCCATACGTGCTTTAGGTATTCCTTTATTTAGTATAATAAGAACTAATTTCTTGACTTGGTGGATGCTTGACTTTTATATTGTATCCAATGACTAGTACCAGTTGGATTTAATTAGGTGGTTAATACTGCAAATTTCACATTCTGTATGGAGATGTCTAATCATCTTTGACTTTAAACCTTTATTTTGCTTTATCTGTAAATCTAAGGGAAATATTTCCTCATAACTTTGTTGTACCTGAACCAGCTAAAAATTAGTTGATTTGAATATTCCTTATATATTTTCTTTAACTATGTTTCATGTAATTTTGTCCTACTCTTACTTCCTTTAGTTCAAAGTTCCTGCAGCAACAAGTGCCATTATAACAAATGGTAAGAATATAGCTTTTATGTATATTTTTTTAATTTTATTTTATTTTTTTACTTTTTTGTAATAGTTTTTTTGTAGTTTCATTTAAGGGGTATTGATGAAAGAAGTGTCTTTTCTTTCACAACCTCTACAGACTGCAAATTGAATTTAATAATATTACAGCATTATTAAAATTGCTTATGCATGGTATAAAGGTATTAAACCACTAATGTAATTAATTTGGTTTTGTCCAAATACATATGCTGAGGATTTCTTGTTAGCTTGTGTGATAAGACTATTTCTGGTTATAGGAAATAGCTGCATGAAGACCTGATGTAATATCTTGTTGGTATATTATATTTTTTGAGCTCTAAGTTTAATCATAATATGTTGCTTTCATCTTCTAGATGGCATAGGAATAAACCCAGCACAGACAGCAGGTAAGTTATTTATTTATGAAACCTAGTATTAAAAAGCTCAGTTATATTTCTTTTAAACTAATGCATAGCACTTGGGGTTGATTTATATTTTAAGTTTTGATTGCTTAAATGGGAGAAGCAGTACTCAGTAGTTGGAAACTACAGTCAGTGTAGTATGTAAAAGGTAAAACCCACAGAGCTATTCTTCATCATTTGTTTATTTAGTTCTGTAAAAAAAATAGGTACTTCTGATCTTCAGAGCTTAGCTATTTATTGTGCAGTTAAAAAGAGCAATACTGTATTACATGCTACTGAAATAAAACTAATAGCTGTATTATTTTTCCCCGTGATACCTAGTTGAGTAGTGTTCGCTATTTTAGCAGCACTTCTCATGAGGTATGTTTAATAAGAAATACTTGCGTTTAGAGCAGGAACTCTAGGTGCTTTGGAAAGCATGTTCTCAAGAAGAGAGGATCTTCTTGGCAATAGCCCTCTTGGTGTCTCAGCAAGGGATTCCATGCAAGAAACCTCTGATTTCAGCTGTGGAGGCTTCCTGTGAGAGTTTCTCTGTCACAGAAAAGTGTAAACTTTTTTCCCCATTACTTCCTGAAATACGTGGAAACATAGTCCAGATGTTGAATTGTACTAATAATGGTCTGTTGTCTGAAAGCAGGCTTCTTTGGACTTGTTGAAAAAGCTATACTTTTAAATTAATTTGGAAATTATTACAATAATCTCAACCCATTTGAGACAATGTTAACAGTGGAGTGGAATACCTTTGAAGGGAAGAAATGTTCATAACTTTTTACTAAGAAACAATAATAATGGCTTTGGTGCTTGTGGAACCCAGTTGCTGGAGACATGCTGCTTCTCTGGGGTTTTTTGCATGAAAACTCTACAGCATCTCAGAAAGTAAGGTATTTTCAGCATATTTAGCTATGTAAGTCAAATAGTATAAAGTAAATCCTTGCAGAGCACATAAAAGTATCTGGTGGTTAGAAGAGCAGTTACTTGATTTTAGTTTGGGGAACTTCTTAGAATTGTGAAAGAAACCATTTAAGTGTTGTGACCCATTTCTGGGGTCTGTGATTGCATCCACAGCATTTGAAAATGAAGATCAAGTAAGTGTTTGGCTTTCTGCTCCACTGGAGGTTTCTGTCCTTTCTGGACTTGCCTTAGGACTCCTGGATTATGGTTTGACAGGTATACTGCCTCAGGCAAACACCTCAGCTGATGCTGTCCTTGTCATGATCTGATGACCAAATATATTAAAAACAGATAAAGTAATAATTTAGTTTCGCTACTAGATCGTCACCCACATGTAAAGACAATTTTTCACGTGCCCACTCGAGTACTTGGCAAAATAGGTCAAGTCAATTGCTTAAGGTATACTTCCACTGTTTCTCTGTCTCAAAAGTATACTTTCATATCATATTACATAGTTCAAATTAGTTGTAGCTTAATACTGCAAAGTACATGTATTTAGGACTACTTGACTCCTGGATGAAAACATCCATATGGCAGTTCATCATGCTTGCAGGTGTGTATATTGCATTCAGATCTCCAGTGGATATGCTTTATCTCTCCTAAGTTCTTGTAAATGTTGAGGAATTATTCAGTAGAATTGTAAGACAGCATCTCATAATCAAGAATCAGGTAAATGAAAAACATTTAGATTCAAAACTTTTTTGTTACAGTTGTGATCTTATCTGCAGATATAAGATTAGGTAAATGGATTGCACATGGATTTTTTTTAAACATAGAAGGTGCCATTGCCCTGACAGGGCTGTGTGATGTTGCTCTTACACAGGAAAACAGCAACAAAAACCAAAAAAGTCCCAAACAACCCACAAAACACACACACTCCTGTGAAAAACAAACAAGCAAACCAAACCAACCAACCAACCCCCCCACCCCGCAACAACGTACAGCAAACCCAAGACCCAGCTGAAAATCCCTCTTCAGTTTACAAGTAGACACATATAATTTAAATATATCCTTTTGTTCAGTCTTATTAATTGATACCTCAGAAACTTGGTACTGTAAAATGTACCTTTATTTTTTTTTCCCTATATTAAAGTTTCTGAAGATTGAACAGTTGCTTTAGTCTTCATAAACTTCCCAAAATAAGATGATCTAGGAATAAAATTTTAGCAATCCTTGGGGATTTCAGATATTTTTTACTGTTCAACTATTTCTACACCTTTCTGAATAAAAGTACTCCTCAGGTATGATTTTCATTCTCCCTATATGAGTCTGTGGAGCAGGTGAAATGAAAGCTGAAAAAACTAGGCTTAGCACTTAATTCCTGTGCCGATTTCAGTTTTAAATCCTGTATTCTTCAGGGAATAGTGTTTCATAACTTTAATAAAACCACTGTGATATTAATGATGGAAATGGTCTGAGAGGTGGAATGAGCTGTTGTCTGCATGAGATGCAGCTGTGGTCTGCTTTCAAGTGTTAGTTTTATGATGGCTGTTGCAATACAGATACTTCTATATTAGTAAGCTTAGTTCTTTGGTTTGCTGGTGTGACAGATTCATGTACAGTGGGTTTTAGAGATCCCCTCAGTTTGTGGTCTTGACAGATCTCTAAAACCAGAATGTCTTCTGATAACACATTCTTTTGAACTGATTTTGTAACATTTGTTATGTTGAATAAGTAGAATAGTTTTTATCCTGATCCACATGCCAGAAAAGTGAAGTTTGAAAAAAGGTAGCTTTGTTGCAGTACAGTAATAACTTGAGCAAATGTTCAACATCTGTTTTAAGAGAGCACTCTACGTCCCTGACATGGGGCGCTTGAAGCGAAATACAGTTATTGTGCTTTTACAAGTTAACACAAAGATGAGTAAGAATAAGTACATATTATTAAAACCTGATATTGTAGAATTACATATCATGTTTTGTGCAGTAGCAGTATGACTTAAAAAAAAAGTAAGTTCCATACAGCAATTAAATAATGCATCGCTTTTAGCAACGTGGTTTCATTTTCAAATGTTACATTTAATAGAAGAAAATAGCAACCTAAATGACAATCCTGAACACATGCAAAAAATATCCTAGACGTTTAAGTATTAGAAACATCTAAGTTTCATACTATGTCCTCTTGAAAAGACTATCATGACTAGGACTATACAGTAATAAATATAAAGTTTAAGGTGGTTTTATGCTAAAATGAGACTGACTTATTCTTCTATGTGTGGATAAGTAAAATATTTCTTGGTGTTAAAATTATTATGGCATATAAGTGAAATTACACATTCAAGTATGCAACGGCAACGTTTGAAAGGCTATAGCTTTCAAGTCCTAGTAGATGACTTTGGGACTGGTACTTTTACTCCAGAAAGCTCTTATTTTTATATAAGAGGGATAAGATGAAGTTCCATGGGAACATAAAAACCTGTATTTCTGGTATATTAGAGGAATTACTGCAAAGATGTTAAACACAGACCTAACATTATTATCCTTTAAATGTGTATGCTTGTTTAGGTAACATTTTATTCTGTTGGTTGGTAACCCATTCTGTTTTGTTTTATTTGTTTAGGAAATGTATTTCTAAAGCATGGTTCAGATCTACGGATTATTCCCAGAGATCGAGTGGGGAGTTCTTAACATCTCCTGAAAGCTTTGGAATAAGTGACATTGCCATGCAGCGAAGGTCTATTTATTTTGGAACTCCAAAATGCAACTAATGAATTGGCCTTTTATAAAGCTAGTAAAAATGACTCCCCAGGATTTGATTCTTTTTTATTTTTTTTTTAAACAGAGATAAGGTTTCATTTTCTTATTAAAATATATTGACTCATGCACTGATTCTTCCTGGACTAGTTGAAAAATGGGATGATTGCATGTTACGTTCCTGAAAGCAAGATGGATTTCTTTATAGGTGTTACTGACACCACAAGGGTAAACACACAGTCACAATCAATAGATACTTAAAATATTGGATAGTGTTGAGCCTACTTTGTGGAAGAGGGAACTGAGTTATGATTTCGTTACAAAGAGATTGTTCCTACTGAGTGCTAAAACTTTCGTATTTCCCCCTTTTTTTCCCCCTAAACTTACTTTCCACATTTTCAAGAACATTTTTCTCATGGTTCAAGAATTAAGCTCAAATAGAAAAGAAATTTCAGGGGTTCATTACTCAAGTAAGTAAATAACTGCCAGATGTTCCAAAATCATTGTAAAATTTAGTTGCTGCTGATACTTAAGATGAAGGAGAAAACAGGTTTTTCTGTGTTATAACTTCATTTGATATATTGTAGAGTTAAATGTAATTTCAGAGAATTTATGAGACCTGGTCTCACAGGAAGTGCCATCAGCTGAGGATTGCAGCATAATTTGAGAATGTGTAGGAACTGGTCAAATATGTCATTCCTTTTTCAGTAAACTGATACTGGTTCTTTTAAAATGTCTGGTTTTATTGTTGCGTGTTACATGGGAAACAGTGTAGAATTCACTGAAATGTCTGTGTTCAGATTATGTGTTTCTTGTTTATAAATTGCCAGGGGTAAGCTATCAGTCGTGTAATTCAATTAGAGGAGATGTTGCTTTCCTTGAACTCATAATCTACTTTGTGATTAATATATTTGGCAGAATCTTACAATATTGCCTTTTTTCCTGTCCTACTGGGTTTAACAGAAAGAACAGTGGGCAATGTAGTGCTTGGTTAAATAAGTATTGTCACAAATACAGCTGTTCTGTGCAATAATCATGCTCTAGAAAGATGTTCAGATAATGTGTCAGGTAGTACAGAAGTACAAAATGCCCTTCTAAATGGCTGTAAATGGAGTATATAGAGGAAGACTCTTCTGAAAGTGATATATGACTATAAACATTTTCCAGCTCTTAAGATGAATTGTAAAATTCTGGATTTTTCTTTATTTTAATAAACAATTATATGAAAAAAAAACCCCAAATGCCAACTTTGTTCTCTCTCATATTCTTAATTAATAATAATAATAATTAAAAACTCTGCCCTTTAACCTTCTGACCAACATGCTGTGAGATCCGTTTCAAGCCAGAAGATTCTCATTTTGCAGAATTCTACAGAACACTGCCCTTGAGGGGCAGAAGGCATAGTTTCTATTAATCTAGTGCTGTGATATAATTAGAGTGAGTCAAATTAATTGCTTGTAAATTTTGTCTGCATATCTCTTCACTGAATGCATGAAAAACCATCTGATACTGGAATATAACAAACACAGACTTTTTCTTTTGTGCTTTTTTTTTTCTTTGTCCAAAGGTGCGGTTTCTTTCAAAAGACCATCGTGGTTAAATGCATTTTGGAACTTAAGGTGCTCTGATGCTTATGTAAAAGAGAGTTATGTAAAACTAATTTCAGGTGGTGGCTAACGTTTCTTACACTGTTACTTAGGTAATAAGGGCATAAAATGTTTTGACATAGTGCACTGCAAATAGCGTATGTAGCATGCAAAGGATTTGTTTATTTGGAACAGTAAGTGGTGCTTGTAGTGAACAGAGAAAGAGCTACAACTTTGTCACCATGTGGTCTAAAATCTGAACATAACTTTTCTGTTTTGTAAAGAGGCTTAATTTCAGTGGTACAATGTTCTTAGCAGATGTTTGCAAGTTGATTTGACATTTGCAAGCTCATTTTGTTAAGATATGTTTGACATGGTTGTATGGGAGAAAAAAAAAAGTTTAGAACTAACCTTCTTAGGGCTTTGGAGTTGTCACCAGATGGTGAAAAGTGCTGTACTGGCTTGTCTAACAAAACTTCAAAGTGTACTTCACAAGCCGACTCTACCTGGAGTTTATCTTGTCTTTGGCTGTGGTTATAATTTGACTGGTGTTAAATTAAAGGCTTCTTTTGTTTGTGATTAACTTTATCAAACCTTTGCTGAAGTCAATTTAAATGGTCTTTTTTCTGTATTTTACATTTGCAAAAGGATGGCGGGTTTAATTACAAAGATATCCTGTGAACTAATTTTGGGAGAAACATAAAATGCTAATGTTCCACCAAAACTTTTAAAAACCTGCAATAATTCTTTTGGTTTATACAAGATTACAGAAGTCTTATTTTTCTCAAATCAATTATTTGTTAGAATTCAGAGATACCATGGAAATTTTTCAGCGATGGGAGTACATTGATCTGATGAAGTACGAAAGAACTGGAGGAGTTAGGAAATGGTTCTGCTAATAATTCTGTCAGTAGTACGGCTTTTTTGCTTGTGCTCCCAAGTCACAAAATCCAACTTTGTTCTGTGAGAACGTTTTCCTCTCATTTCTATGAAATAATAAGCATAAAAATGGTTGACAGTAGGACTCAAAAATTTTTCTTCTTCATGGTTTAGTTAATGGTGAAAACCCAGCTCCCGCTGCTGCTCCAGTGATACAGTGAGCAGCTGGATCAAGAGAGGATCTGTGGCAGTATGACTGCAGTGTTAGTGGATTCGGAAGGTGCTGGGGTTGCAGCAGTCCTTTGTATGGCAGCATGTGGGTGGCCATCAAACTGAGCACTTTAATGGGGCAGTGAAAAAAACAATCCTGCAGTCATCCTAGCAGCACTGTGTTTCAGTGATTCTGGCAGGAGCTGTAAGCTCCAGCTGTGTAAAATTCAGTCCTTGTGCAATACATAATGTTCAGATTTAAATACAGTATACCTGACTGTACATCTCAGTAGTGAGTTTCAGCTACTGTTCCTACTGATGGCAGGTGAATACTGGGGAGTATTCACAAAGGCTAGTAAGGTCTTCTGGTAGCTAATCTCTGCAAATGATTTTTGAAGTTAACGGAAGTGGGAGTCCTCCAGAGAGAGATTCAGAGTAGCTAAATGAATCTTCAGTTCTGAATCATCCTCTGCAGGAGCCTGTCTTTACTGCATAGAGAAAGCCACTGAGGCATTAGCCTGCAAGGGCTAATGTTAACCTTTGTGAATACCTTCCCTAACAGGCACTTCCCCCTGTCATCAATATTACATGCTATAGTACTGTACTACCTACATGCTGTTGTTTGTTCTTAATGTTTAGCTCATGGTACGAAGCTGCCAAGGACTTGTTAAAAACCCAGATTACAAGAACTTGTTTGCGTGAAAACAGACCGGCTTTTGAATGTAATATAATTAGTTAAATGCTCTGGGTTTTTTTTGGGTTTGGGTTTTTTTTTTTTTTTGTTTTTTGTTTTTTCTTTTTACAGCAGCCTTGGTGGGAGTGTGGGGAAGGTTTATTGTTCTTTACAGAAAGCTTTGTCAGGTTAAAATCAGTTCTGTCTACAAACAAAGAATAAAATGTGTGTATCAATAAGGAAAACAAAGATTCTTCTTCACTTTCTCAGAGTATAGAATTGATCCCTTTTTCTCCCTGTAGGGGTTAAATGCTCCTGGAAATCAGGATTTAAGGAGTTTGGAATGCATTCAAATAGCCACTAATAGAAGGACCAGGTGCAGGTGTTCCTGTTTATTACTATGAAGAAAATCCTGAGGCTGAGGGGGAACTGTTGAGGTCTTTCACTGATGAGAAATACCAGGTGGTGTGTGTAAGAATGGTACCAACCTCAGAGGCTTTTGATCATTTCAATGGAGAAGATCACTCTGATTTTGAACAATAGATAAAGTTTGTCTTACAGTTAAGTCCTATTTATAGGCCTTGAAAGTAGTCTTTGTGGTGTGAGTGAGAAAATGGCTATCCACAATCCCTTTCACTGCTTGTGAAATTTGACAAGAAATAAGAAATAGTAGCTGTGGTCTAATCTTTGCTATCACAAACATCTTAGAAATTCAACTACAGAACTCTGGGCTATTGATAAGACAGTAAATGTGAGGGAAATGTACCTCTAAAGCACATCATCCACATCTAGTGAACATTCTTGCTATGGATGATCAGAAATAGCTCAGTATTAATAATTGATTCATGCTCCTAATGCTTTATAAACATCGGCATTACTTTGAACCACTTTTCATGTCCGTTTTCTCTAAAGCAGTTTGTAATACTTCGGATTGTGTGCTAGCTTTGCCAGAGTGCTGTTTGTTTTTACTGTGGGCCAAACTTACTGCTATGACTTTTGCAGAGTATAGAAATAGAAATGCTTATTCTGCACCAAGTTTGGTTTATGGAGACCTTAAATATATGTGTATGTATGTTACCTGTGCAGTGCTTTTACACTTTCTAGAGGAAGCAGGACCTTGATACCTTCACTAGTTAATGAGAATTAAGAGCTGCAGTGGAGTATGGAGTGGTGAGTTGTGGCTAAATTTCAGTAATAATGCCAAATTCCTTTAAAGATAGAGAAACTATAAAACTATACGGAGTCTTTGTGATTCAATCTGGACAATAACATTGTCCCACTTCTTTTTCGAGGCAGAGAGAAAGTCAAGGCTAATCTTAAAGGCCCTGTCATGTATCCCTGTTATACAAGTTATTTTGGAAATGTTTTCCTGAAGGGACTTCTCACAAGGTAAAAGTGGTATGATCAGACTCAGAATATCCACAAGCACTGCGCTGACCAACTTTTTCTCCTGAAAAAAGAATCACAGAGTGGTTTAGGTTGCAAGGGACCTGAAAGATGTAGTTCCAACCCCTCTGCCACGGGCAGGGACACCTTGCACTGGACCAGGTTGCTCAAACACCTGTCCAGCCTGCCTTGAACACTTCCAGGGATGGGGTATCCACAACTTGTTGGGCAGCCTGTTCCTCTGCATCACCTCATAGTGAAGAATTCCTTAATGTCTAATCTAAATCTACCTTCTTTCAGTTTAAAGCCATTATCCCTTGTCCTGTCCCTACATGCCCTTGTAGAGTCCCTTTCCAGTTTTCTTGTAGGCCTCCTTTAGGTGCTGGAAGGCTGCTCTAATGTGTCCCTTGAGCCTTCTCCAGGTTTCAGCCATTATATCCGTTGTTCATGAGTGCTGCTTTAAAAGATTTAGATTTGTTTCCAGGTATTTGTCGTGGGTTTACCAGGAGCCGTTTTGCTCCTTCTTAGTAACTGGTGCAAGCTCTGTGTTTTGACTTCCAGCCTGGGCAGAGAGCTGACAACACCGATTGTTTTTAATTGTTGTTAAGTAATGTTTATTCTGGCCAAGGACTTTGTGAGTCTCATGCTCTGCTGGGGACGAGGGGAGGCTGGGAGGAAGCAGAGACAGGACACCTGACCCAAACTAGCCAAAGAGGTATTCCATACCACAGCACGTCATGCCCAGGGAGGTAACTGGGAGTTACCCCGAAGGGCACACTCTCTCTTCGGGGGGGTTGAATTCGTTTGGCGGTGGTATCGTATTCTCTTGTTATTTTCTCTTATCAATATTATCATTGGTGGTAGCAGCAGTGGTTTGTGTTATACCTTAGTTACTGGGCTGTTCTTATCTCAACCCGTGGGAGTTACATTCTCTTGATTCTCCTCCCCATCCCTGCGGGAGCAGAGGGTCGGGGAGGGGGGGTGAGTAGACGAGCTGTGTGGATCGGTTTAAACCATGACAGTATTGCATATTACTTCAGGTCTAATTACAGGAGTTGAAAAGGAGCAAATGTTAATTGTTTTTTATTCAAATTAATTGCATACAGAGTTCATTGTTTTCCCAGGTAGTTTGCCTCTGCCTGTGAAAGCAAGCTTTGCGCTATGGTAAAGAGGAGTGCAGCACCCATTTCCTGCTTGCTGACAAAAATGAGGTCAGAAGTATCATCATTAAGTGATTGTCCCATCTTTGGGTAATATAGACTTGATTTTGTGTCCTGGCACAAAATAATTTTTAAGCCTATTTCAAAATTAACTATTGGGCAAATACTACAAGACAATGAAAAAGGCAGTGAGGTTGTTCACTGTCTGTCTTGGGGAATGAACAGAGGATTCTGCAAACATACAGTACAGACTACACAAATGAAGCAAATACCGTCTGCAGGTTGCTGTGCAAGGGTGGCTTCAGCGGTTCTTGTAGCCACTCAAATGTGTCTGCTGCTAATTTAGTTTTCTTGGCATTTTGATTCCATAGAGCTAGGCTAAAGAGCTTTTCAAAGCTCTCACAGAAGTGTGCTGATTTCTTGCCCCTGATTCGTTGCTTTTACCTGACTGTTCAGGTTACTGACACTGCCGCATGGTTATGTTAAGCACATGTTCTTACAGCTGATACAAATACAGTAGAAGCAGTCAGCATTGGGCTGACTGACCTGTTCAGGTTAGTGACTTCCAGAGAAGTGAGGTTCCCCTCTGTGGAATTTATTGACACCTTTTGATGTTGTCTGCTTGTAAGTTACCAATTCAGCTGGTAATTCTTCAGAAGGCATTAAAATTAAATCTAGGTAATGTGGCATGCTGCTCTAATGTGCCTGACGTAGAACCATATCACAGGAAAAATGCTACTGAAATAAAGGGGACTGCTGTTTTAGTAGAAGGGACTGGTCCTAACAACTACACAGTTTTGCATATGGGACCAGATTCGTAACTCAGATTTGGTGTAGGGGTTTTTTTGCTAAACCTGTGAATTCCATATGAGAGTATATTTTTTTTTTCTGTATTGTCCTTTTGGCTTCTTGCATGATAAGGAAGGAATCCAGAACATCTGGGTTTACAACCCAGTGCCCCGAACCAGAGGAGGATTCCAGCCCATGTTCTGGGAATGGTGTCCGTGTTGTACATCCACAGCAAGCAGCTAAAATAAGGGAGAGATCATGAGTAGAGAGGGAAGAACACTGACTAACTAAGGTAGATCTGGAGTGAGTGAGCTCCAAATACAAACAAGTATATGTTTGCTCCTTTTATCTCCGATGAATGAACCCTTCTTTGCAGTTGTTTATGTATGAGTGCAGACTGACCACATCTTTCTTTAGCTTGGGTATCTGCCCAGATAGTAGAGACATGGCAGAGACACAGCTCTTCCTGCTTGACCGCTTTTTGTACCTGTGCTTTCTCAGAATACCTGTAAAAGGGGTTACAGTCTTTTGACCTCCTGCTGAAGGGAACAGTCAGACTCTTAGTGTCCTCTGCTGTTGTGTACAAGCTGTGATGCTGTGACAGTTGCATGAGAAGTTTGGAGTCTGATAGATGAAATATAAATACATGTGTGTATTCATTGTGATGTTAATATCAGTCATTTTGTAAATTACATTTTTATGTTTAAATTGAAAGCAAAGACAATGTTGGATGCAGCTAATCAGCTGTTTATTGCAGTAGCATTCTAAACCGTATTTTCCTCATGTAAGCAGGGGAAGAAATGTAAATAACATTACTGTAATAAAATGCTGTCAGAGGATCCATGTTGCTTGAAAAATTAACATCTTTCAATTTATTTTTACATTGACATTTCCATTTAGCAGTAGAGACCTATTAACTTGTGACAGCGTTCTGTTCTATTTCTATGGGCTCTTGAGTAGGATACAAATAATACTGGCTAAGGATAATGGCAGTTAGGCATCTTAACCCCCTCATGAATGCAAAAGATCATACAAATACTCAATGTCAGTAAGCACCACCCATGCAGAGCTGATTATTAGTACATGACCAAGGGCACAGTACATCTTGCCAACTATGCAGTAGTCGATGTTATCCTTTATAGGTGACAATGAAATCAAAATGGTGCAATTATTTATGTCAGTTTCATTTAATTCCCACTCCTTTACTAAACAAATACTGTTCCAGATGAATGCGTTTGTAGCAAACAGTAAGAGTGGCCAGAATGAGCTCAGATACTGATTATTCTTATTTCATGGCTCTGTTTTGACGAACTCCAACTCTTTCCAAGGGAGAACTGTTTCAGAGATGGGTTGCAGGACAGTCAGTGCTATGCAGCCTCAGGTCCATGAATCTGTCATTTAAAAGCTAAAGTTTACCCATTTAATTTTTATTTGTAATCTTGTGGCCATAGAAACTTAGGATGGAGATCTTCCATTGATTTTCAACCTTCAGGGTCAGGGATCACTGAAGATTTAAATGCCATATCTAAACATCTGCAAATGACAGAGGAAAGCAATTTTAGCCATGTGCTTTTATGAATTAGCTTGTGCCTTTTACATTTCTTCAGGCCTACTGACATGCCAGAGTAAATTAATAACGTCAGAAAAATTTGCAGCCATGAAAAAAGTCCGGGAGGGGTGAGGGGGGAATTTCTAGAGGATCTTTAAAAAGAGAGTACTTGGGTATTGTAGGGACTGATGAAACTTGATATCCCATTTTGTTGCTGCAGTTCTCTCCAAATTATCGTTTTCATTGGTGACCACAGCCCTGTGGTTATTCCATTGCCCCGATTCCAAACGCTTCCAAATATGAACTGAAGAGGCAACTCATCTCCAGGCATCTCTAAGAAGATGTTCGTTGCTTCTTTGGGTTTGACCATTCAGGACCGTCATCTGTCCATCACTGATATTTTTGTAGGATACATCATGTCTTTTGTCATCAGTGTAGACAGTGTAATGCAGTTTACACTGGGAAGCCCTCACAGCTAAGGAAACATGGCCAATGCATAAAGTGTCTTGGGCTTCACTCTAAAAAGAGTTAAAGTTATCAGGCATTTTTAGTTCTCTGAAATAAAATGAGAAGAAAGCCTGTCATTTTACCATTTTATAATGAAATTGGCAGCTATCAAAATGAAGTATGTATTCAGTTGTTCATATTGTGCTTTAAATGCAGATTTTATTTTCAGTTTTATTCATTCATTCAGCCATAAAGCTTTATTAAATTTCTCCTGTGATATGCTTGCACTGCTTGATGACCTCAAATCAGAATGACAAGCAAAGGCTGTAACAGGTTCCTGTGTTCATCACAAAATCAAGATGTTTGTAAAGAAGCTTTAACTCAGGATTGTCTAGTTAGTGGAAATGATTTTAAGTAAACCCTTGACAGCTTTTGTCTGAAGATTCGGTATTTGATAGTGCTAAATGCAAAATAATTTCCTGCTTACTAGTGTTGAAGTATTAGCTTTAGTAATGCTTCCCTTTTATGAATGAGTGATATCACTGCATAATGTATCTTCTGATTTGTACTTCATATTCCAGTGTAAAAGCTAAATGAAGACAAAAGGGTACTTCCATTATCCAGTAATGGTGGACTTAAACGCCATTTCTGTCCATGAAAAGAAAGAGCAACAAACTGTGAGGTGGCAAATAAGTAGTTACAATATCGATAATATGTATTCGTGTAAACTTTTAGTATGAAAAATTAAATATTGTTCTAAACTGAGTGGGGAAGATCTGCAACTGAAATGTACTGACTGTGCTTCATTTTTGCTTGCCAGAACTACTGTCAGCACCATTCTATTTGATTTGATGCAGAAGACTGTAAGCACAAAGGACTGTAATTAGATTAATACAATAATTCTTCAGTTATTTCTGTTGTCAACAGGCTTGCATAAATCGTATGCATTCTACATAGGTGGAATTTCCAAAGAGATTTACAACTGTTCTGGAAAATTTTGGGGGTCTAAATTTAAAAAAGGCTGAATAAAATTGATCTGATTTAACTATTAGTCCTGCAATACTTAAAGAATAAGGCAGGAACAAGTGCAACTGTGCTAGAAAGTGTTTCTGCAAACATGTTCTTGTTTTAAAGTACTGGGGAAAAAAAAAAGTGCCGCAGTCTCTGGCGGTTTTCTAGTGCAGCGTTTTACTACACTTATATTTAGAAAGTTTTTCCCAAAGTCCATTTTAATTTGTGAAAATTAAGCCTGCTTCTTCTCCCTCTTTTCCTGATGTATATTTAGAACAACTGAAGAAACCAATGACTGCAGGTGCTTATTTCTGTAGAATATAGGAGAAGCCTAGTGAATAAATTTAGGCTAAGTGGACTACTAGCACAGGTAAGATGGATTCCAGTCAGGGAGGCTTTTACAGAAAACAAACCTAATGAACATTGCAAATGTGGGAGATGATGCTTCCCGTTCTCTGCACATCATTGGTTTTATTGGCTTCCTAGTTACCCACAGTATTGCTGGTCATAAACTTAGGCAGCTTAAGAAGCAGTTTGAAACTAAGCTGAACACCTCCTCTTCTACCCAGCCCGCCCCCCAGAGATTCTGCTTTAATTAAACTCCTGTCAGAGGTATTCAGGCAATAAATTAATTTGAATCTTATAACCCAAACTATTGTATGGTTCTAGTCATGTCAATTCAATTGATTTCTTGCATCATACATTTAAAGATATTAATCTTTCTTCACTAAGGTGCCCCTTTCACTCTAGTTAATGCTGCCATTTTTCACATTTCATTCTTCTTTGTTTTTTTCCCTGAATTCTCTTCCCATCTACTTTTCTATAATTTCCTTCTTGCTTTGTTTCAATCCAGTTCAGATTGTCTGTTATTAGTTTTAACCTTGTTCCATCTCAGCTCACTGAATTCCATTTTTTAGCTTTTTTTCTAAGACCTCCCCACAGTCTTAATTTCTATTATTTAATATAACACAGTTAAAGTGGTCTGTGTTGCTGGCTTGTTCTGAATTGCTGAACAACCCTCATGCCTGTTTTGCTTTCTTAATCCCCAGTCTGTACTTTTTTTCTCTCCCTATCCCAGGGCTAGTTTGATGTGTGAGGAGGTGCTGGAATGCTAATGTATATAGCTGCAAAAGTCATCTCTCTGTCAAACACAGTTTCACAGTAAAATAAAAAATGAAATAAAAATCTGAAATGCAGAAACAGGCTTCAGTATTCTGGAAACATAACGTAACAGTCTGGACAACTCAGTCATGAAATTAGCTTTGTCCTTGTCCTGCTTTTTCATATTCTCCACATTGCTTCAGTAGAACTAAGTTTGTGTTATTTCACAGATTCAGATGAAAGGCAGTTTTGTGAGGCAGGAAAATAGTGTGGGGTAAAAAAGCTTACCTTTGAGTACCTGTCAAACAACCCAAGTGAGGTTTCCATCCCACTGCAGGATAGTTTACTGCTTGCTTTCTTGAGAATCCTGTTGTGTCAGGTCATCGATTACCCACTGCTCACCTTACACCAGAGGTCTGGGAAATATGTATCTTCTAATCACCGGTTTATATTTGCTGGTGAACATTATGTTCACATCCATAATGAAGTGTACTTTATTTTTCTGGAAAAAAAAAAATATACATTCAACTACATTTGTTTGCTGCTTATGAAATTCCAAGATGGGCTCTTGTGTTGTTTAGGCATTAATATGGTACAGAACAAGAATGCTTCCGATAGATAGTTGACAGGGAGACAAAGGAATACTTGTCCCTCTTGGCCAGAACACTAACTCTCAGGTGATTTGGGAATTCTCTGATTCTTGAATCTGGTTTTAAGCTATTCTGAGCAAGCCATAAACTGGCAAGCTAGTACTACTTTGAGTGAATTTGGGTAACGTTGAGCAAGCCATAAACTGCTTTTGTGCCAGATTTTCCTTCTGTAGTTTTTGTATTTCTTTGTTTTTAACTTTTTGATCTGGTTATCTTTTTTTTTTCCCTTTTTTCCTTTTTTTTTTTTTTTTGAGTAGCTCTTAAGACATGCTTTAATCCCATTATCCTACAAATCCACCAAACAGTATTATTTCCTTGCTAGCTACCCCAGCTGATAGTATGGCCAACTCTCCTGCAGAGTGATGAGAAGGATAATAGAAACTGTTTCAGTCATTTCAAAATAAGCCTAGCTGCAGCAAAGGACTATACAAATTATGTTGGTTGGGGAATTAGTTCAGGTAAATAAGTCTACTCAATTAGGCAGCAGGATTTTTTGTTAATGGAGGCTATAAAGAAAGGTTTTCTCAAGCACTAAGGGGCTTCTCTTGGGAAATGCATAGAACTGCCCTCTTCCCAGGGGAGAAGGAGGATCACATGAATGTCTTTGAGTGTAAATGGGACAAGGGCTGGGTAAAATGAATTTAGGAAAAAGGAGGAAGTTAAAATTTTTTGGGGGGAGGGGAGTCATTGTAAAAGTGTCTATGGATCTTAAAATAGGATACTGATACCTCTCAACTTGTGTGCATCAACTCCTGACATTCTTGCTACTGTCCCCCCACCCCATACACTGCCTTTTTTCTTGCAAATTAGCATCCCATCTACTAACAGCTGGGTAAAGTTCCTCTGATCTTGACTAAGAGGAGCAGAATCTGGTAGATTGGCACCATCTCACCTCAAATACTGTGCAAATCTGCCTTCCCTTTGAAACTCTGGAAGCTAATGCAGGGTTTGTCCTGCTTGGAGGGTGCAGCCCATGCATTTCATCCAGAGTGCACCTTGCAGGGGTGCACAAATTGCTGGATTCTTTCTGTGTTTGACCTTGCCGCTTAGCAGAACACTCACATTATTGTTAACAAACACTCTGCAAAGCTGTGTAGTTTGCTGAGTAGCAGTATTCCTCTCATTAGTGGATTGTGGAAAGCAGCCTGTGACAGTATGAACTTTTAGCTTTGTGGCTGACTAGCTCAAACAGAAAGTGACTGACTTGTTGCAGGAAACTCCCTAGCAATTAGTCTGCTGCTAAGAAATGCTAACTTAACATTTTGATCCAACTTACAGGAAAGTGAATTAATACACAAGCTTTCTCTTCAGTTATGGTTGCTTTGCATCTGCTGCACTTAGAACACTTGCCCTTGTCTTGTGCATAAACCACATCCATGTAACGAAACAAGGGAAGATAGGGAAGGCAGACATTAGAGCTGTTTCTTTTCTAACTCTGTTCCTTTCATCTCTAATATCCCCAATGCAGGAGGTCCCTTCTGCACATCACAGAGGAAGGACTGTAAACTGTAAAACTTCCTCCCACCCCCAAGAGAATATGCGCTTCCCCAGAAAATGGAACAAATGTGATATAAGGGCTCTCTGACTCTGAAGATCGGGTAGCCCTGGAAGATTTCCTGTTCTTTCTTGGCATGTTTCCCCCCAAGGACTGAATGGAGCAACAGCCAGATACTTTGTTCTAGAAATGAGAGCTAAATTATTTTGGAAAAATGTCTAGTGCCAGTAGCAGAAGCTCTATGAACTTGTTACATTGGGAGATACAATTGCAGAAAGTCGGTAATAATGTCAAGTAGGAGAGCCTGCAATAATAGAGGCGTAGGTGAAATTGACATACAGGTGAGAAACCAAACAGAGCAGTGTACACATGAACCCAATATAAATTGCCTTTCTGATGCAACGTGTACATCAGTCAACAATACTACAGTAATATTCAGCTTATAATTCCCCAGTCAGCACTTCCTGTTGGTTCATAAACTTTTAACATAAGATTTGCGAGCAGTCTTGGTATCACCCAGTAATTAAATGCTTCAAATGACAAAACCTGGTATGTCTGCACTGATGTGTATGGAAGGTATGGCATGTTATTATAAGATGGAAAGTAACTGAGGAAGAATTTCCTTTATTCCTCTGGAAATATTAGTATTTATATACAGATATATGACTCCAGAAGAAAAGTGCATTCACTACATTCCTAAGAAAAAGCAAGACAGAAGAATTTAATTAATCAAACCTTATTGATTTATTAAGCCTGCTTTCTGAGTATAGTTCTTCAAGTAGCAGAGGGCAGGTGAGAGTTTAAATGAATGCTTCATTCTGTAGCTTTCTGTGAAGGAAAATGCCTTAAATGGCTACAAACTCCGTATACCTCTGCTGCTTCATTTGTCTCTTAAAAACATAAATTTCACATTTTGGCACTATGTAAAATAACAGTTCTAAGCAAGGCAGACATTGCAAGAATTACAAAATGTGTATATAGAAGGATCAGGCAAAACTTTCTGATACAGTATTGTTTGTTAAAGCTGCCTGGGAAATTTCATTTCTATCTAGAAATAATAGAATAAATTCCTGTTTATAGAAGTTAATTCCTGAAGATGTTAAAAGCACTGAGATCACACAGACTCTTACTGGCAGAAGCATTAAACATGGAAAAGAGTTTTCTTAATGCTGTGGAGAGTTCTCTGTCAGCATCCATGGGCAAGAGGGTGTCATCATTGTTTAACCAAGGCCTCATCTTGTATGTCTGCTGTGTGACAGTCCATGAGATAAGCAATGACAAACTTCTTCTGTCACCTTTGATATATTAAATGATTCATTCACACAGGCCAGGATATCTCTCTGCAATACTCCTCTTCTGAGAAACTGCCTTAAACAGATCAGTCTGACCCAGATGTATAGTGGAATCCAGACAGAATTAGAGAAAGCAAGAAAAAACAAGTCCTCTATGATGGGACATCATCCAAGATTGCAAAGATTTAGTATGAGGAACAGGAGTGAGGAATGAGTCTTCTTCATTGTCAACAGAGGGGGCCTGAATGACTACTTCAGGTACAAGTATCTCTTCTTTAGGAAATGTGAATCTCACCCTTTTTGACTAAAGTATGTATTATTTTCCCACTATACCCACTGTTTGCAAACTGTTTACAAATTCATCGTGCAATTGAAGAAATTGCACAGATTAAAAAAAAAAAAAAAAGCATATTGATTCTTTGAATACGTACATTTGGGTGTGAAAGACTGAAATTAAGGGACTTGCAAGTTACCTAGGGCTGATGAAAAGGGAATCCTCTGGATGCAGTCTGATAGAAAACTGGGACATCACCACACTGGTCTGGGAATCTGACCCCAGGGCAGGTTTCAGACTCCAGTTTCCTATACAAGATATGCACTGTAGAAAGTCCAGTTTTAAAATCTAATTCCTACTCCATAAACTTTTATGCCTTACTCCAATGAGCAATCACTTCAAGAAATTGAATTTCTTTTGTGATTAGGGTTGTGTACGCCACAAAATCTGTTGGGGCCCTGAGGCTGTGTCAGCTGTGCCCCCTGCCTGGTCCTCCTGGGTCTCCCTCCCCCTTGCCCAGGACCCCATGTCAGCCCCACGGGCCCATCAGTCCCTGCCCTAGTGATGCCACAGGAGGGCTGGTCTCCAGCTTCCCAAGTATGGCCCAGCCTTAGCCCATTCCCCTGAGGAGGTGACTGATGATGAGGGCTAGGGCCTACCTGGGGGAGCCATAGAATCATAGAATCATAGAATAGTTAGGGTTGGAAAGGACCTCAAGATCATCTAGTTCCAACCCCCCTGCCATGGGCAGGGACACCTCACACTAAACCATCCCACACAAGGCTTCATCCAACCTGGCCTTGAACACTGCCAGGGATGGAGCAATCCCCAGCTCGTGGCTCTCCATCCCTTAGGGAGCCACGTAGCCCTTACTGCCTTAAACTGACAAAATCTGCACAGGTTAAAGCGTACTCCACAGAGTGATACTTCTGTCAAATCTAATTGAAAAAAATAAGTAAGTTAGTTTATACTGGTATAGAATGCTATTGACTTAACATAATTCTTAGGTCAGGCTGCAGATTTGTAATTTAAGGGATTTTAAATTTAAGGGATTTAAATCAATACAACTTTAGTATTTCTATTGATAGCACTATAGTAATTCAATGAATATTTTATACAGTTAATAGTTTAATCGTAAATATTAGTTCAGTCAATTTCCTGCTGGATATCTAGCCGGTGCAGAAAGTACCATAATTAATTATGAATCCACATCCAACTAGATTTTATGCTGGTCATATTTTTTGATTAGTGTTTAAAATATTTACAACTCATTCTTTCAGTATCATTTGTGTGCAGAAATGGTGGGCAAGGAAAACTTCCACTTGGGTCCCTGAAATCCTGATAGCCTTCCACACTGAAGTGACTGGCTTGGTAGATGAGGAGAGAGCAGCGGGTGTTGTCTATACTGATTTCAGAAAGGCTTTCCACATTGTCTTCCATAAGATTTTAATAGAGAAGTTGATGAAGTATGGGATGGATATGCAGACAGTGAAGTGGACTGAAAACTGGCTTAATGGCCATGCCCAGAGTGTGGTGATCAGTGGCACGAAGTCTAGTTGGAGGCCAGTGACTAGTGCTGTACCCCACGAATCAATACTGTGTCCAGTCCCTTTTAACATCTTCATTAATCATCTGGATGTTCGTAGAGAGACAATACTAGACTGGGAGGAGAGCTGATGAGCCAGAGGTTTGTGCTGCCATGCAGATCAGAATGGAGAAATGGCCCAATAGGAACCTCATTAAGTTCAACAGTGAAGTACAAATGGGTTTTAGAGGGAAAGACAGAATACAGTCTCACACCAGCAGACTGGTCCCAAACCAGTAACTCTACTGTCATACATACCCAGCATAAGGACTGCAATTCCAGGAACCTAGAGCTGGTCATGCACAACACTATGTATTTCTTGTCATGACCTAAATGTATGACTAGGGGGAAATCAAGAATAATTGTTATGTTTTGCTTTTGGTGTTCTTTGTGTTATGGCCTGGAGCTGAAAAATCATTACTAGTTAGTGTTTGCATAATAATCACACAAGAGGGAGTAGAGGCTCCTGCTTTCTGCAGCCTGTTTTGATGCACTGTTTATAATGGATAGATGATGTTTCTTGATCACTGTAGTTCAATATGATTCCTCACACAATTGAGTTTTATACTGCACACAGACTGCTTGGCAGTAAACTAGAGAAATAACATTATACTTCTAGTACCCTGCTTCAATTTTCTTGGGAAAGAAAATCTGTTTAATCAAAAAGCTAAATTCAACCACGTACCTGCATTTCTTTTTGTACTGTGATATTTGTAGGAGCAGCATTATGACCACCCGATGTAATTCTACAATGTGGAAAGACAAATGAATGCAAATATGATTAGAAGGAAATGCAGGTTAGAAGTAACAATGGATTCAAAGAAATTTTCATATCCCTTTCTCAGTAGCTATAAAGTTTCAAAGTAACAACCGCAATTCGAAACCATATGCTTCCCAAACAATTTCTTGCCCTGCAACTGTCCATGGTCTTTGGAAATGTCTTGGGAAGTCTCCAGAAACTAACTGTATTCATTGCTGAGCCTGAACTGGACAGTCCTCAATGTAACGTCTAAGATACATTTACCTAAAATTTTAGTATCTTATTCATTTTTAGTCCCCCAAATGACTCATGTCAGTGCTGCACATTTTCTTCTCTCTTCTTGTTCATTGCAACAAGAAGCTGACTAGAAGTGGCTGTGATTAGCCTAGGGCTGTTCATGGCCATCTCCTACAAAGGGTCCTTCACAGCCTCCTGCTGCCAAAACCTTCCCAGCTATGACCATGCCCCTCTCTTCAAGAAATTAATGATTTTAGGCAAAAAATCTACACTGTTTCAGCTATTAGATATGAAAGATCTTCCATGGTCTTCAGCATCATAAACAATGGGTGGTTTCATGTTTCACTGTAAAGGAAAACAACTGCAGATGCAGGGAGTGGAAACTGAGGAGTAAGGAGGCATTGGTCTGTGCTGAGCACCATGAGGTATGTGTTTTCTCCTCTATGGTCTGAGTGCATGAAAAACAAAAGAACTTTTTGATCCAAGGTCCTGTGTTAGGTTTCACAGGTACTTATAAATGTGTTATATTTTATGTTCATGGGCTTCTGCTAAGTGTTCTCTGTGTGTGCTTTGGCTCGACCTGTTTTGTCAAGTGAAAGACGGGTTGGAAAGGGCTGAAGATGTTTCAAGATACTCTACAGATAACATTAAGCGCTACAAGTTACTAAAGCCTCTTCTCTTACCAGCTTGAACTTTTAATAAAACACTTGGAAAGTCCAGGCCAATTTGTAAGCACTTCTGAGAAGTGCTGGTTTGCAATCTTTAAAACTTATCCAAAATATTATGCTTTTCTTGGATTCTGCTTTGTTGAGGGGTTCTATTTGTATTTTTGAGGTGATTTCTTTATTTATGTATATTGGGAGAGAGGTGGGAGATGAGTGAATTACAAAGAAATATTTTCACTGTTATTGAAAGAATATGATAAAAGAGAAATGTTGTGTTATTGAAAAAGAGCTGTAGGGAGAATTGACACCCAGCAGTTTGTATTCACATATAATATTAGTAAATCACTAAAATGATAAAAATGTCACTGCTGGGCTTTACTACGGAAATTAAAAACAAGATAATTCAGTTGAATCTCCCAGATTCAAGAGGCCTCCCAGAAGGAGGCCAAAAGGATAATAAAAAAATCCTTGAAGGGATCAATTCATATTGTAATTAGTGAAGAACAAATGGAGAGTTAGTTACCTGGTTAACTAGTCCTGTGAAATCATTCACAGCCCTTTATAGCTCCTCTGTCATAATTTTTTCTTCCTCCTCCTTTCTCTACTGGTCCTGCTTCTGCTCCTATCCTTTTTCAACCTGCATCCCATCGCTCCCTGAGCCCACACTGGCAGTTCTGCCTCCCTTGCTCTGCCTTCCTTCTTCTCCGCCATCTTCTTGCTTTCCTTTACGCAGGTACTAGTTAGGGGGAGGGAGAAACTGACAGAGCTGTAGGCTGTCCAGGGGTGGGGTGCATCTGCTATTGGAGGAGCCTGAGGTTGAGGCTGTTTTCCTGTATCTTCATGGGATGTGGGTTAGTTCTGGATCAAATCCAGGGAATTTAACTGTAACAGAAAATCTGTAAGGTGTTGCAAACTGAGTAGGTGCTGCAATGTGAGCATGCTGAGGATAGGAAAAGTTGTGTTCTAGGCACAGCTAGGGGAAGTGCTGCATCCTATGCAGTGGTCTCCTTGGAGCAGTTTGGCAATGATGTATGTTAATACGAGTCTTTCCAAAAATATCTTGGAGGCCAAACATATCTGTGGTCTCAAAAATTAAAGTGTTCCTATGAATCAGATGAGATCTGGAGGTCAGAACTGGAAAAACATTTGCTTAAAGAAGCAAGAATGTATTAAAAGCAAGAGAAAAACCAGGTGGGTATGTTAAAACATAGAATGTAAAGTGCTGTGAGATCAGTAGATTAGAATTATCTACATAGCCACTATCTTATTCAACTGTAAACCACACCTTTTGTAACAGCTGCTGTCATGCTATTAATAACTGTTCTTGCATTATTTACTCCTGAGAGGGAAACAGGCAGAGTCAAGTTCCTCCTAAAATTAGTTATTGTAAATGTTAAAAGAGAAAGTCAAATTGTGAAACCAGTTACTGTTCAGAATGAAGATTAAAGTTCAAGTAGACTGCAGAAGACTTTAGATATTGCAGGAAAAGAGCGAAAGATGATCAACAGCCTGCTTTAAAAATAGGATACATGTAGCCATAAGTAAAACAAAAGTAATACATAGAGTAGAATTCAAGTAATAGAGTGGACAGAGTAGAATTCAAGTAATAAAAAAGCACTCAACACTGAAGAGTCAGACCTAGGGCCAGTGTTAATCTGTATAGAGGAGGAGTCTTATATAGACTTGCCAAATTACCAGTTTCAGTCTCTTGTAAATGGATTGGTTTTACTGGATTTGGAGGTTTCACCTAACCTGGTATGAAATATCACGAGGAGAGGGGACTTTAATAATGTATTTTGGGAGATTTCCATAAACCAATAGACGATTTCAAGGAAATGTCATTTAGACTTTTCTCTGCCGTCACTTCTAGTGATCCAGAATTACTTGGGTTTTGTGTTAATGTAATTTAGGACTCCCTATTTTATACATTTGGTTCAATAGAAACATCATGAGTAAGATATAACCAGAAGTCTGATTCCAGCTGCTTGATCAGTGATATTTCTGTGATAGAAGTATCATACAAGTATATCAAGCACAGGAGACACTGAACACAGGAAAGAGAAATAGATACATGCAAGTGTTCAAGGACAGATTGGACGGGGGTTTGAGCAACCTAGTCTAGTGGAAGTTGTCCCTGCTCATAGTAGGGGGGTTGGAACTAGATGAACTTTAAGGTCCCTTTCAACCCAAACTATTCTGTGATTCTATGACTCTATGATTCTGTGGTAATGACGTACAGATATAGACCTGATCAGCGGGGCTCACAGGTGACTTTTTTCAAAGTTTGGCTGAAATCTCACAGATGAGAAACATTTTCATATTAAGGCTGAAACAAGATGAAAGAACAATGTATCTCTGCTTTTCCGCCAAATGCATTTCTGTTTCTTCTCGCCACCCTGGGGCTTGGAGGTACTAAGGTGAATACATGCTTACAGAAGTCTTCTTGTACAGCCTCAAGCTGCACCAGGGGAGTTTTAGACTGGGTATTAGGAAAAATTTCCTCACGGAGAGGGTGGTCAGGCATTGGAACAGGCTGCCCAAGGAAGTGGTGGAATCACGGTCCCTGGAAGTGTTCGAAAAACGTGTAGATGAGGCCCTCAGGGAAATGGTTTAGTGGTGGACTTGGCAGTCCAGAGGTAAAGGTAGGACTTGATGTTCTTAAAAGTCTTTTCCAACCTAGTTGATTCTCAGTATAGCAGAAATGAGATGGAAAGACTCCGGCATAGTTCCATAGACCATAATGCCCATAATAAGTATGATCCTGGTTACTGTCATGACACCACTATATTTCTAGATGAGACAGAAAGAACAATAAGTAAGTTCTGTAAGAGTTATTCTAGTCACTATTTCTGCAACCTTTTTTCTGTGACACTGATCTATAAGATTTAGATCTTACACATGGATCAGCTAGGTCTCTCTTACCCAGAGAATAATTTTATTGTGTTGTATAAGTATTGCTAAGTATTGCTTAAGTATTAATAAGTATTGCTACTAACCGATTTCCTTTCCTACCATTTTGCCTCATTTCCCAAAGCATCTCCACACCTGCATCCTACCACCTATTTTATATTCTTTGTCAACACAAGAATGAATTTTAAAAGCTGGATTTCTTTATTTATATTATGCAATAAAACAGCATGTACTAGAAAAATAAGGTTATAGATAATAGAGTAAGATAATAGAGTATTTCTTATAATAAAGAAATAATAAATAATAGAGTTGCAATCTAATAGGGTATTCCTGTTACTACTTTATCCTGGTTATAATTTGTTTTATTGTTTTATTGATAAGCAGAGGACTGTGGGATCTGAAAGCTTATAACCTGTCCACTGTTCAAAGAACTGGACTTTGATAATATTATCATCATTTTATACAGTGGTGGCATGGACAGCTAGTACCTGGCTACCAAAGGCTTAGTAATATGTTTGCTGATGGGTATCCACCTTTAGTTATACCAACACACCATAAGGTACTAAGGAAGGTGATACATGAAAAGCTTCATGACCAGTGCATGTGGTCAGAGTTCAGGGCTATATCAACAGAAATCTTATTTTTAGAAAATTCTTGCAATATTCGGTAGCTTCAAACCCAGATGACCCGCGATTGCAGATATTTTGAGACAATGTAGAAGGGCATCGATGCTTTCAGGATTGTGTTTGTGTCGTGATACCGTCCAGGTAGACATCATTTGCAAGATTATGCAACTGTGAGAGCCATCAGTATGATAAAATACTACCATCTCTTATTATTCAGTAAGTCAAATTACTATTTATTTTCTAACAGCACATTTGAGAAGTTCGTGATTGAAATGATCAATAGATTTGCATGTGTAAAGAAAATAAGAGAGAGTTGTACTCTTGTTAAATCTACAGCTGACTTTTAATAGTGCTTTTTCTCATCTTGGATAATCTTATTAACTTGGAAAACTATTTCCTGTGTTTTTCATGTAATCTGAATAAAAACCTTTTTGTCAAACATGAATGATTTCTTGACAGTGTCTCATTCCTGTGAGTGGGATTCAAGTTCTCTAGCTTTAACCATCTACAACATACAATATCTCATTTTTTTTCCCTAGGTTACCTTTGTTAGTGGACAAAAAAATGGTACTATATATTTTCTTTAATTATACAAGGACTTTGTAGTGACTAGCTCAGATAGATGCAGTTTTGTACATGGTAAACACCTAAAATCTTTGTTGCTGACAAGGCACATTCCCACCAGGACTAGAATCAGATGCCTTTAGCGAAACTTCAGCATGTTGGAAGAAAACATGGCAAGGATTCAGTCAGCATATATATGATTTCCCAATGTTGTTTCAGGACCTAGGTGCTCTTCTGTCAAGACAAAAGGTCATATCTTTTAGCTGAACGGGTGCTCTTGAATTACCATAAGTCTGGAGATGAAACTAGCACACTGGGTAGTCCTGCATCACCAGCTGGTAAAGGAGCTGTGAAGGCATACCAGGGAAGAGTTTCAGCTTCAGTATGTTTACTGACATGGAGGTGAAATTGATTTTCTTTTGCCTCATTACAGTTTTCCACAGTGGAAGCTAACCTGAATTAGTTGTTTCAAAAGCAGTGTGGGGTTTTGTCTACTGATGGCACAGATTAAATACAAGGTGACAGCTACTATATACTCAGGAAAGCTGTATGCATTAATAATACATTTACCATCAACAGATAGTGCATGCACTCTCTCAGGTCTGCATGAGTGATCTGACTACACTAATAGCTGCTTTATTGTGACCAAAAAAAAAAAAAAAACCAAACAAAAAGAAAAACCTCTTGATTTTTAAATTATTTAGTATTTTCTTGGTAAACTGACTTTTACAGTTAATGTGCTTCTGATGCTCACATCCATTATTTTCTGGAAGCACAGAATGAAACCATGGAGGACCATCTCAGTTCTCCTCTTACTTTCATATATGTCAACATGGAATAGCTCCATCTTCAAATTAAGTTCAGCTGCAACAGTGTAAAATGGGAACAACATAAGGAGGCCAGAAGTGATGCAATTGCTTTCTGTATCTTCTGTATCTCTCTCACATGTGCTTTATCACAAGGGATTCCAGTTTCCTATTCTAAGTGCCACATGGCCACATGATCCTTTTTTAACCCAAGAAAAAAAAACCCAAAACCAACAATTTCTACTTTATGTAGAAATTATTATTTTAAAGGTTACTTTCAGTATTAGAAATGTAATGGGAAAATTATTTCCCTCTTTAAGAAAAAAGAAAATTTGTAGCCAGTCTTTTTTGTTGGATGCAGATTTCTATCTGTATAATTATCATAATTTCACACCCTATGTTCATAAAATGAAAATGTTACCAGAAAACTTTGCTCTTTGATGAATATCTAATGTTTTAACCCCAGCTGGCAAATAAGCACCACACAGCCCCTCGATCACTCGACCCCAGCAGGGATGGGGTTGAAAATTGGAAGGGTAAAAGTGAGAAAACTCAGGGGTGGAGACAAAAACAGTTTAACAGGTAAAGCAAAAGCCACATGGGCAAGCAAAGTGAAACAAGGAATTCATTCACTACTTCCTATTGGTGGGCAGGTTCAGCCATCTTCAGGAAAGCAGGGCTCCGTCGTGTGTAACAGTTACTTGGGAAGACAAGCACCATAACTCTGAACATTCCCACTCCCACCTTCCTTTCTTCGTCCCCAGCTTTAATTGCTTGGTGTGATGTCAGATGGTATGGAATATCACTTGATCAGTTGGGGTCAGCTGTACCAGCTGTGTTCCCTCCCAACTTCTTGTTCATCCCTGTGTTATCAACACTGTTTTCAGCTCAAATCCAAAACATAGCCTCATATGAGCTACTGTGAAGAAAATTTAAGCTACCACAGCCAAAACCAGCACATTCTCCACTGATTTTTTCATACCATTTATATCATGATCAAGTACCTCACTATCCAATACTTTCTCATTACCCACCACATCCTTCCTATCCTTCAATATAATACACATATATCATTCCCTTAGTCTGTGGACTATGGACCACCCCTGTAAAATGTCCATAAAATGCCCATAAAATATCCATATTGTCCACAACATGTCTATTGATTTCATTTAATCCATGACTTCAGGGCCATCTGTTATGGTGTTCATTCAGGACAGGAGAGATGATGTATTGCATAGAGTTATTGGGCATGAGAGTCAGCTCAGATCAGATCACTACTGCACTTGCACTCCTTTTTCTAAGGCTCGTCCTCCATTGGTTCAGGTGGTTTCTTCTCTTGTAATTCCTATAATATGCAACTCAAATCATGGGTTACAACAGTTAAAAGGTAATTCCCTTACGATCTCCACCTTGGTCCCTTTGAACCAGACTGCAGGGTTTAACATTGAACTCTTCCCCTTGCCTCTGCTCAGGCTTGGACTTATCCATACACTGCAGTCCCTTAGGGGTGACCTGCTTTATGCAGAGCCTTATCTATGAGTCACAGTGTCTCCATGGCTTTATCTGGTGTGGCATAGACTTATCCACAGTCACTTAGAGGTGCAGCTGTTCCAGTGTGGCCTTCTCCATGGACCACAATGCTTTCAGAGATATACCTGCTCCAGCATGGCCTTACCTACAGTTACATTCCCTTCAGAAGTAAACTTGTTCCAACATGACCTTACCCATAGCTACAGTCCCTCCAGGGGTGTACCTGCTCTGTCATAGGCTTTCCCATGGCCACATGCTTTGATGTGATCCAACACGACTTCATGCACAGCTGCTGATGCTTCAAGGTGTGCCTACTGCAGCATGGACTTAACCACAGCCACAGATACTTCAAGGTGTTTCTTCTCCAGTGTGGACTTGTCCTTGGGGCACAATCACTTCAGAGGTGTACCTGCTGTGGCACAGGTAACCAGCGCCAGACAACCATGGCCACAGATACTTTGAGGTGTACCTGCTCTTGCCTGCCCTTATCCTCGGCCAGCGATGATTCAGGATGTACTGCTCTCCCACACTCATCCACAGGTCACTTGACTGAAGTTCACACTGGAGTCCCAGCCTGTCCAGTAACATAGCACAGAAACAGCAGTGATGCCTTGTCCATCTGCCATCCCAGGCACATCACCACTGCTATTATCAAAATGTTCCCAGATACAGCAGTGTAAGATGCTAAGCAGTGCAGCACTACAACAAGCAGTGAACAAAAAGCAGCCACTAATGAGTTCTAGATTCAAATATACAGTGAGGCGAGTAAGCCCCATGGCAAGCACAGAAGCCTGTCAATTAATAGCTGAGCAGCAATAACAGCGATAAGTTCTATCTATCTAGCACATTCCAATCAAATCTGTTATTATCTCAAGCTCTTTGAGCCCCATCCTGCGAATCAAAAAAGACTGTCATGCTTTAAGCCCAACTGGCGACTAAGCACCAAAGAGCTGCTTGTTCATTCTCCTCTCAATAGGATGGGGGAGAGAATCTTTCAGAAATGTTCCACCTGATCTAGTGGAAGGTGTCCCTGCCCATGTCAGGGGGGTTGGAACTATGTCGTCTTTAAGGTCCCTTCCAACCCTAACCATACCATTCTATTCTATTCTACCCTATCCTATCCTATTCTATTCTATTCTATGAATGTTGAGGACAAAGCTGAATGGTGCCCATTAACAATATGGTGAGAAATTTTCCAGCCACCACAAGCTTTGTAGCACTGGCAGATGGGGGATTTTTTTGGTAAAGACATGGGGGTTTTTTATGTTAGGAAAATCACAGTTCACACATGAGCAGAAGAAACTGATTTTAGTAGTTAAATCTCCAAAGGATACATTCTGTAGCTTAATTACTCCTGGCATGTACTTCCAGGCCAAGCTTGGCTTTTCCATAATGTGCCTGAGAAGTTCTGGTAAAGTCATTTCAAACAAACTTTTCATGGAAAGCTGAAAACTGCATGCTTCTCACTTTCTGTGTATCCAATGTGAGACACTAAAGTCTGATTTTCAGATGGCTTATGTCAATGGCAATTGCAAACGAAATCATGTCACTTCTATAAATGCGTTGTAAAAGCTCATGCGCTCCTAAAAATAACTTCTGATTATTTCCAAATTGTCATTTGAGATTAGTGAAAACATCAGATCTTATTCTCTTCATACCTCAGTTCCAGAGCCATAAAACTGAAGTTTATGTCACCTCTTATGGCTCTGAAGTTTTCAAAATGTATTATATCAGGGCATGGAACTATCTACTCAACAATATGAAGAAAATAAGCATAGCTACTCATTAATTTGAATATAGTAACTATTCACTCTTGTGCAAGAAATGAAGGCTGGTGACCTTTCAATAATGTGCAGTCATACACTTACAGACAAAATTGCTAAAACAAAATTCTGGCAGTCTTCATACTGTCACTTCCCTGCTTTTGAATACTCAGCTTTGTGATTCCAATCTTTTTCTTTTGATGTGGGGTTTGGGTTTTATTTGTTCTGCAGTTTCAGCTGCTAAGACAATAGACTCTACTTAGTATGAAGCCTCTGTTTTCATATGATGACATGCAGGAATTTTATGTCATCTTAGGACATGGTTTCAGTAAGAGACAAATAGGAATAGAGAGCACTCATGCAGAACACATCGCCTTCTCTTTGTTGACTGAATGAGTGGTCAGTTCTTTGGGGAAACACAGTTCTGTCCTCCCAGGATAAGTGTTCTCTGGTAAATGGAAGTTCAAGAACATTGTTGGCTGGATTGATCTGGGGTTTGTTTTTGATGGTTGGGGGTTTTCCTCTTAGTTCAAATGCATGTACAAACTTGTGAGCATGGAAACTATTACCCATTCTCCATTTTTAATGTCATTGTGCTATAATTTATAATGTATCATGTGATTAGAAAAACAAAATCATGATTTTCTCTCTCAGGTGAGTGCTCAAACTTGAGTGCAACTCAAGTTACCTTTCATTTATTTTGAAGTTCAAAAGGGTAGCTCTGAATTATTACCTGTATTATGATTTCAACACAAGTCTCCCAGTGCTTGGGTCAAGACTGTGACATAAAAGGTGAATTTTGTGTCTCCCATACATCTTAAAAGAAAAAAGAAACCACTGATGTGTTCACTGCAGACCCTGCCATTCCATGTAAGCAGTCTTTGGAAATCTGGTGGATAAGACATTACAAATAGAAGGAGGATTTGGTTTGTGAGTGAGCTAGGACTGAGGTGCTCAGATGGGGCAGTTCTGAACAGAATTGCAGCCTCACAGGGACACTGAAGCATAGCACAGATGCCTCTAGCATTTGACTGAGACATATTTAAGATATATATATATATATATATATAAGGTATCACCTGGGCCCAAATGTTGAAATTCACCCCAAACTTTTCTCTCTCCATCTGTTTTGGGTTTATTGTGTTCTATTCTGTGCCATGAATTTGCAGGGTTGCAGGTGGGTACAATTTCCCTGACTTGGCAGCTGTAGGTCATGTTGGCTGGAGGCAAAACATCAGACTTGCAGCAACCTCTGCTGACTTTGTTGGCTCCACTAACATAGGCAAGCTAGAGAGTGGGCTGTGAATCCAGGAGCCAGGGATGCTCCTCACAGTCTGTAAGCAAAGAATGCTATTTTTGTATTATTTTTATTATTCTTGTTGGTTAGTCTCATCTACTTCAAGTCACTATAGTTTAGAAAGGAGGTACAACTGGCTTTTCTCAGTCCAGCAGCATGATTTAGGCTGCCTGCTTTAAAAAGTATTTCCCTTCATTAATTTACAGTAGTCTTTAGCAAACAGCACACATCGCCAAGATAGATAGATACATCTTTAAATCTTACTGAGTCTGTTAGAACTACTTTTAGTTCTGAAGAAACATGTTATTTTGCATGTGATAGTAATGTTTTTGGCCCATCCTTTCTACACATCATGTAAAACACTACACTCATGACTTGGAAGCTAGATTTTGAATAGTCCAGTGTAGCTAATTGGAATCAACGGGTGTACCCACAAAAATTATTAACTGAATCTTGTTCAGGATAGTGAATAATTTCAATCACAAATATTCAGGATGTACTGGTATCCTAGATACAAAAAACAGGCTTAATAATGTCAATTGCAGCTCATACTGGATCTTTCCATATAACCCACACACAAATAGGAAATAAAAATCCTATATTATCCCATTTATGAAAGAAAATAGCGATATATAATGGCACTCTGCTAAAAAATGTTCCTGAAAAAGCAGCCAAAGGCATAATTTCTTCAAATTAATGGCATTCAACTTTGTTCCTTGTGGGGGGTTTTAGATCTTACTCTCAAATAAGTCATTGTACTAAAATTTCAGGTCACTGAGAAGCCATTGCTTTTATATCTGT
Source organism: Lathamus discolor (assembly GCF_037157495.1). Taxonomy (NCBI): domain Eukaryota; kingdom Metazoa; phylum Chordata; class Aves; order Psittaciformes; family Psittacidae; genus Lathamus; species Lathamus discolor. Next base: position 101,959,746 of record NC_088887.1, on the reverse strand, counting down.
TAGCTTCAGTCCCACACATGAACCCCATCAGTCTTAGTTAGCTACAATTAATTTTGAAAGCACACCATGCTGAATAAACCATATGACGCATTACACACTTTATAGTTATTTGATTCCACCTTCCATTCACTCTTTTTTTTTTTTTAGAGGAACATGTTAATCCATCCTAAGGAAAGAAGAAAAGGTCAAGAAAAACATCAGTGACTGCAAAATGACATTACCTTGTTAAAATAAAAGTAAGCCACAAGTTTCTGGTAGCAATCAGAGATATTTGACAGCGGAGGCTGAAGGGGAGAAGTCTAGGCACTTGGGAACAGGCCGAAGAACTGAGAAGGATTAAAAAAGAGTCCTGAAGCAAGCTATTTCTGAATATACAGTGCAAGTTGTTGCTCCTAAGAAGTCAGTATCCTGCATTTATTAAAAAAAGGATGAGTTTGCTAAACAGTCCATGTTTAATTTTAAAAGCACGACTTTAGGTATCTTAAGCTTGGTTCAGCCCCACAAACCTATGGCAAATTTGTCATATGTCAATGACCCAATTGACACTGAATCCAGCTATTCACAAAAATGTAAAGGTACTTGGAGCTAACATTCCAGCTCACACACAGATCAAATTTGTCTTCAACTGGTAAAAATAGCTTTTGGGCATTTCTCTCAAATAAACACCATACGGAGAGCTGCGCTTCCATATGATTCTGGGTCAAGAAACAAACTATTTACAATGACCCACACTGGTTTACCAGGTCTGCAAGCTATGAAAAGAATATGATGGCTCTTAACAATGCAGCTTCTCTGCCATTACATGACCAGACACTGGAACAAGTGGTGTTAGCAGGGGTAAGGGAAATAAAACCCCTGTATATCCCAAAGATAATTGATCCTGCTTCCTACAAGCATATTGGTAATAATGCTTCTACCCATTCTTTACAGAGCTCCCTCTCCATATAGACGCAGAAAACTCTCTCTTCTAAAAAGAGCTTAAAAAATTTTGTGACTCATAAAAATGATCTCATTTACAGTTTTCTTACAAAGCTGAAATTTAAACAAGACCCAAGCCTGCAGATTTCTGTATATCCTTACACACCACTGTGCATTCCACTGAAATTGAGATTAAATGCTGTGTATATAGTTAAGCACTGGTATAAAGTCTTTGTTATGTCAAAACCTTGTTTATTTTTTCAGACTGCTCTCTTGATTCTTAAAAGAAGAGGTGGAAGTTGAAATGGTTTTAAATGTGTTTAAAAGGGTCATATGTGTACCTGGTTTTACTTTGAAATTTTGAAGGTTCCAGGATTCCTGTCTTCATATCCATCCAGTTTGAGATAAAAGAAAATTATCTTCTAAGCTTCTGTGAACAGAAACTGCAAAGATTTGCAGATCTGTGAAGAATGGTAAAAGGTGGTCTTTTCGTTGTTTATGGCTAAAAGGATTAAAGCAGTATTTACGCTATCTGTTAAGTGGGTGAGAAGAATAAATAGACATTATAGGAGACAGCTGTAAGAGACCTTCAAAGTTCTCATACTCACACATGCCTTACAAAATGTCTTGGAGACACAGACTGGATGAGGAAGTGAGGCATTTCAGCAGGCTACGCATGAAGAAAACTGCTGTAATTACAGGTTACATAAATAAAGGTAGTCTGACCTGTCAGACTGCGCGTAATTCCTTAAAATGCCATATCCTCACAGGCAAAGGCCTCTGACTGCCCTAAAAATCAGTTGCAATATTTGATTTCAAGCCTCCAGTCAGCAATGACAGCAGCATTGGAAGCAGCTCCATTGCTGGTAGCCTGGCTCTTGAAACCTAAGCTGGTCAGGACAGGAGCTGATTTTCACCCTTCCTTTCTCCCACTATTTCTTAGGGCAGAGCTTTGTACACAGCCAAGCAGTGAGGCAGTGCACCGCCCTCACCAAGCCCTCCTGAGTTTTCTACCATGTTGGTCTCCCTCCTGCTTGCGGTGGGTAAGGATTCCTGCAGGCAGCACAGTTTCCCAATGGTGAATCAGTGGCCTGCCCAAACAGCTTCAGGGGTCGGTATTGAGACTGGAACTGTGGGATCAAGTGCACCATCAGCAAGTTTAGGGTTGAAACTAGATGAAAGGAGGTTCCAGTGAGGTGGGGGTCGGTCTTTTCTCCCTAGTATTGAGTGATAGGATAAGAGGAAATGTCCTCAACCTGTGTGAGAGGAGGTTTAGATTTAGGAAATTCTAGGTATTAGGAAAAATTTCTTTACAGAGAGGGTGATCAGGCATTGGAACAGGCTGCCCAGGGAAGTGGTGGAATCACTGTCCCTGGAAGTGCTCAAAAACCATGTAGATGAGGCCTTCAGTGACATGGTTTAGTGGTGGACTTGGCAGTCTTGGGGTAAAGGTTAAACTTGTTGATCTTATAGATCTTTTCCAACCTAGTTGATTCTATGATTCTATGACCTTTCAAGTCCCTTCCAACCCAAACCGTTCTATGATTTTGTGATTACAGGCTTTTTACTTTGTTTCTTTTTTCCTCCTATAAGTTTGTTTTCTTAAAATGTGTGGTATCTATTCTTACGAATTTAACCCCACAATGTTTTCTTGCAGTGTGTGATATGTATTTGTTGACCTCATCAATGTTTACAAATATGTAAAGGGTAGGTGTCAGGATGAGGGAGCTAGGCTTTTTTCAGTGATATCCAGTGATAGGACAAGGGGCAATGGGTGTAAACTGGAACATAGGAAGTTCCACGTTAACATCAGGAAGAACTTCTTTACTGTAAGAGTGACAGAGCACTGGAACAGGTTGCCCAGGGGGGTTGTGGAGTCTCCTACACTGGAGATATTCAAGGCCCGCCTGGACAAGTTCCTGTGTGATGTACTGTAGGTTACCCTGCTCTTGCAGGGGGGTTGGACTAGATGATCTTTTGAGGTCCCTTCCAACCCTTGGGATTCTGTGATTCTGTGTAACCCTTTTGCTTCTACATAGGAGTTCTGCTGGCAGAGAGGCGGGGAACTGTTAATGACAAAATCCTTCCTTTACTTGGAAAGAGACTGAATCACAGTAAAAAGTCCTGGATGCTGAACTTATGTGAAGCTTAATTAATGTTTAATTTGTTTAGATAGGCCTATATAGGACTTCACTACCAGGTAAACAGTATCTGGAAGAAGAAGGATTGATAGTAAAAAACTTCCCTGGGACATTTAACAGCTGATGTTTCATAGGGTGTCAAGATGCCTAAGAAGCCACATTGCTACCCCCAAAGCTCCACTTTCTACAGTGCCTCAGCTCTGAAGTGTTTTGACATCTGGGATTTTTTTCCGGTTGTCCCCATCTTTTAAAGCTCAAAGCTATTTGCTTTTACTTGTAAATGAAGAGGTGAGTGGCTGAAAAAAACTAGGCAATAACATTGAACTGAAATTACATTCCTTTATGACAATTTTTAGATCTGTGCTAAAGCACCTACTGCAGAAAAGGGACAATTTTCCTCACATAACTATCAGAATCACCTAATACATTTTCAGGATGATGGTACTCTTAATTTTGTTCATGCCCTATTAAATGTGAGAATGTCTGCAAATCAAGTGATCAATAAGAAATGACCATAATGTGCCTAAAATGCATTGGAAATTATAAAATTATTTAAGTTACTGCTACTAGAGTTACAGCTACTAGTTTGGGCACTGTGTTTGGGGGTGATTCTTTTCTCAGGACAAGCAAACAGAATTATCTGAAGAAAAGCTTATGCTCCCAGGTAAGGATGCAACAATAAAGGCAGAAAAAGAAGAATGCACATTACCTTCAAAAGACATTTTAGAAGCAGGAAGGAATAAGGAAAAAGAACTGCAGGGGGAGAGAGGAACACATGGATTTCTGTTGTCAGCAAAATGCTGCACAAATAATAAATTTTAAAAATCTGACAGCTGCATTAAAGCAGTATCTGACTGCACAGTAATTCTCCCAAGGAAAAAAAAAATGCCTCTACTTTTCTTATTAATCTGAATTAAATTTGTTTTGTGTTTAGAGGGAAATACGCAGCCTTTTTAGCTGCTGCTAATGTGAGTCACTCACAGTGTCTCTAGAGATTCCTTCTGCCGCATAATCCCGCTGCAGCCTTGCTCAGGAACAGAAATCTTTGCATAAGAGCTGCAGCACAGTTATTCTTTTATATTTCTTTGATGAAAAGTTTAAAGAAGTGTGCACAGATATCTGAGCATAACCTTTCACTCATAGGCCATTTGTCACTGTTAACAGGTAATTGCACACCATTATAAAGAGATAACTAAATTAAGTACAAGGCTTCAGCCTTAAATCTGTTGGTTTACAAGTATGTGCCAAAGCAATATAAACTGTTTGCAAAATCCAAAGAGGTGAGACCAGTTTTGAACCTTGCAAACACAGGTTTCCCATTATAATTGTATATTTAGATAACCTTGATTCCAAAAGTCTGGGCTTCTCAAGTGTGTAAAAGAGGGTATATCTTCAAAGGAGGGCAAATACAGAGGAGAGAAAAATAAGAAAAGGCTCTGGAAAGCAGCTAGTCCTGTGGGGAGGGGAACTGAAGCCTGGTTTCCTGAGTTTTAGCTACCTGGGGTTGTAATAGCCAATACGCTTTAAATACAAATTGTAGACCAGACTATTCTTGGTACTGTGTGAGTTGCAAGGTCTCTTTCCTGAGGTTTCTAATGTCTAATAATATATCTGATGTGACACTGCAGGCTTCTTTCAGGAAGCCAAAGTCTTTGTCTTCTGCCCCTCTGTTTATCTCATGAAACATGTGAACTCTGAACATTGCTCAGATTTGGCTAAAAATGGCCAACAATTTCAGGAGTTATTGGTTAGAAACCAGCAGATAGTTACATGGCATGACTGCACGTATATTATTTCCTTGGTAAAAAGCTAAAACAATTTTGTACTTTTAATTACTTCCAAAAAACCAATGTAATATTGTCTTTATTTCCTATGTGATTCATCTATTTTTAGCCCAGGACAAAACCATATCTGATTTACTTAGATTTAAGGAGACTTTTTCTCAGAAGTAGAGGATATCTCAGGATATCTGACCTGAGATAGAATTCCAGACTGATCTGATTTTTGTGCTTCCAGCATTCCTGACATTAAGCTTAATGCACATATATGAAAAATGTAGATAGATTTTAATAAAAAAAATATTTTCTGACACGGAAAAGGATAGCATCTTTTTCATGACATTGCATAGGTAAATTACGAAAGTTACACAAATCTGAATTTAGAGGTAGCTTGTTTCTTTGCATTATAAAGAAGCTTATTCAAGCACAGTTAGTGAGAGAATTCCCAGAATTTCTTAGCTAAGAGGTTTTAAAGATGCCTTATGGAATCCAACTGAAATGATAAGTAATTTATCAGGCATGATATACCACTATAACTGTTTTATATATCTCTTAATAGCCAAACTGAAAAGTGATTGTGATCAGTCTTCAGAATATGATTCCTCTGTAAGGAGCATATATTACTATTTTTTGGTTATTCACACAAAGTGCTCTTAGGCGTTTTGATATACCCTCCATTCAACATTCTGTATTGAGCTATGGCCTATGCTGGGCAGTTAGCTGGTCTGTCCTGTCATGTCATCTACTCACCAAGCAAAGAGGTTTATGTATTAGGATCCATAATTCTTATACCACTTCACAAAGTCTTCTATTCACTCTCCTACACCCACCCCCAATGAATGATCCATTCATGTGGTTGCATGGTTTGTCCCTTGACTTGGAATATGTTCAGCTGTCTTCTTTCTTCACAAATGTCTAGGTCTCAGACTCATATTTCCTCAGATTCAGACTCAGGCTTCATCATTCAGGCACTGCATTCTGAGCTGCAGTGGGCTCCCTGCAGAACAGAAGGCAATTCAGCATTGCTGTGATTCACTAACTTCAAGCACATTTGTTGTTTTACTGATCTCAGTAAAAGCACACAGAAAGTAGTTCTGAATCAGAGCCATAGATAGTATGATAATTAAATGAAAACTTAAATACTTTATAAGAAAGTATTTAATTCCCATGTTCCTCAAGGGGGACACAGGTCTTTGACAGTCACTATTTCTACTCATTATCTGCCTACTTTCCTCTTTAAGGAGTTCCCAGTATTCTATCAGCTGGAGCCAATGTCATCTTCACATTCCAAAAGTCAGTGAACATAATGGGAAAACCTGCCTCAAAGCAGTAACCATAATGTGACATAATGTGAATGTAACTTGGATAACATGGTTTAGTGTTTGGGTGACATGGTTTAGTGTGAGGTGTCCCCGCCCATGGCAGGGGGGTTGGAACTAGATGATCTTGAAGTCCTTTCCAACCCTAACTATTCTATGATTCTATGTGACCTTTTTCTCAATATACCCTCTTTCAAATATGCTATATATAATTGCAAACCTAGTGATGATGGTATTGAATTCTCATCTTCTTTTTTTTTTCTGGAAAGAAGAATGCCATGGTGAGAGAGAGAGAACTTTGAAAGATTAAGAGTGTTTCTGAGGTTTAAAAAAATATATTACTCTGAACATTTGCTTTTTATGTGGAAAATAAGTGTTTTCAAATTTTGAGTTGTCAAAAATCCCTGTCATCAAGGACAGAATTTTCACTAATTAAATCCATACACTGTAACAATAGCATTAGTTAAAGATTCAAAAAGACCATTCATCTTCTCAGCTTTTCTCAGAACTTCTATTTCTTTCAAACACCCCATACTCAGTCATTCCATGACTGTAATATTGTGCATGATGGCTCTTTCACTTCACTTTTAACTCTGACATATTCTGCTTTTCATTCAGCACCTTCGGTTCCCCAAGGAGTGTCAGAATGGGTAAGGGTCCCCTGACAGGACCCAGTACTTTAGTTCCCATGTACCTCGTAACAAGCAAACAGCAAAGTAACAGATGATGGAGGTGGAAACGGGGCTGTCTGAGAATTAACAATGGAAAAAGCACCTAGTTTAAGACAAACCAACTGGAGAACTGATTGCTGAGAAAGGAACAAGAGGTGTAACACATCAGTAAGGAGAGCAGACACTGACATGAAAGAGGGGTAGAAAATGTCTGAGCTGGCTGTTGAGTTGGTGTTTGGAGTATGGAGTTAAATTCCCTTGTATTCAGCTTTAAATTAGTATTTGAAAAATTGACATCAAAGCTAAATATTGATCCAAAGCCAAATGTCCATACCCCCTGTGTTTATCAATGTGTAAATGCTTTAGACAGTATAGTAACAAGCTTCTGAGAAATGCTTACTAGAGAATGACAGATAGGCTGGCTCAATACTGTTCTCACTTTTGCACTAGACTTTGCACTCTGGTCAAATATCCAGAGAGAAAATGTAATCCCTAGTTTGGCAGTCTCTCTTCCCATGAAGTGCATAACGTACATTTAAGCATCAGGACAAATTACTCTAAAATATAAATGATATAGGTACATTAAAAAATGTTGGCTTGCATTTTAGTTTAATTTAAAATAATCATTTGATACACACGGAGTCATCAAAGATATCCCAAACCACTGTTATGTTACATTCTCTTTTAGTTGCTACCCTCTCTCCACTGATTTAAAAAAAAAAAAAACAAATCACTGAAAAAGAGACATTTATCTTGAAATGTCAAATTTCAATAGTAAGGACTAATTTATGCCTACAGTATAATATACAAAATATATTTGGGAATTCAATTCAAATGCTCTTACAGCGCCATCTGCTGAAAAGCAGCTAAGGCTACATAGCATTCGGCAATTCATTCTTGCTAGGATTATCTGTAAATATTTGGTGCATCCTTGGTATTTTTCAGTCTTTTATGCCCTACAATATCACAACACAAAATCTGTAGCCCTAGTACAGGAGAAGCTCTAAGCACTGCATTTACCCATATTGTTACACGTATGGTATCACTGAAAGGTAAGCATGTGCCTAACCTAAAATAAGAGCCTGGTAGGATGCTTAACATCTAAATTGATTTTTTAGCTCAAGGGCTAGGTACCAGCATCAAGTTTTTTATTCTCTATCAAGTTGCCTCTGAGAAAGCAACCTGAATTTAATACATATTATTATATTTAAGAAAAAATAAGCTGGTATGTGCTGGCCAATAAATTTTTTAATTTACTTCAATTCCTGTATCTAGAAATTCTTCTCAAGCATGTGAAAAATTCCTTTAGAATGAACAAGACAGACTGCATGGATTAAGGTAAGCTTTTTTTCTGAATTTGGGCCGTGGGGTGACAACCCGTTTGTCTGAACTCAAAGATGATTTCTTGCCTTGTTCTTTTTTTTTTTTTTTAATCAGCAATTGATCTGAGTTTCAAATTGATTCCTAGTTACAGCTGAATACTTGTGTGCTTCTTGCTGTGTTAATGACAACTCATCCTTCATTGCTTTTGTATTTGTTTATAAATTTCTCTGGCTTCTCAGTCCGCAGGTCCGCAAATTTTCAACAGGTCTCACCTAAGATCTGGTCAATAAGCTCAAAGCTTGTATATGCATCTCCACTAGAAACACAGTGAGTTTTTTTCTGTACTTACAAATGTACGGAATCCTGTCAGTGAAAATCAGCTTTTATCTTCCCTCACCAGCCCCAAGTGATGTTTGAAGTTGCATTGTACTGTCATTACCTTCCTGCTTGAAAAGTTTGCAATGGCTATTTTGGGAAGTAATAAAAGCTATTCCAGTAATTAATCACAAGATTCACACTGTCACAGTGGACATTTCATAAATAGCCAAGAGGCTGAAATTTCTTTTCATAGATTCTTCCATTAATAATTTAGACTTGTAAAAGTAAAATCCATCAGTAACTCACTGAAGGAGAAAAAGACTGAATTTCAATTAACTCTGTCAACCAGCATGACTAATTCTACCCACAGTTCTACTGATGTAGGACATGCACAAGTTTTGTTCCTAAGTACTGAGCACTGTTTCAGGATCTGTCAAGAGACAACATTCAAAGGTACTTGTATAATTTTTTACTTGTAAGTGATATTAGGTGTGCATTGACCAAGCTAAGCAAAAATTACAGAGAGTAGTAGATTTAAACTTGTGTCCTCCTACTTTGCTTTTTCAGGGATTTTATTCATATATAACTGGATTCAGAGACCTGAGCTAATCTTCCTAAACTCTTCTCATGATTTACTGAAGTAAGATTTGCTTACTCTAGAGGGTGAGTCAAATTTCAACTCCGTTTCTGACCTGTGCTCTGTTAAGCCTCTTTCCCTCTTCTTTCTTCCCTGTTTCTTCCCTTTGGAAGAAATATAGGTAGATTAGCTTCTGAAGGTTAATATTAGGCTCTGTGAATGCACCTTTAAACTCTTTCCTTCCTTGTGCCATTCTCTGTTTAAAGCTTTAGTAAACAGCATAATGATAAACCAGCACTTAATAAGGTACAAAGAAGGTCTGGGGTAAATGCTCCTTACTTGTCGCATTTCAGACTCTTTCAGTAGCTACCAACTTTCATATTGAAAAAAAAATCACAAAATAAAAAAAGTTGGGATATTCAAATTATGTACATAAGTCTGTGGATGGTTTTGAAAAATCTGTCAGATGCCTGTGTTTGTAAGCACCTACTGAGTCAGGAATTTGAATTCAGTTTTCATAAAATTGTGTTCTAAATCAAGAAGAAATACTGTGCATTTTGCTGAACATAACACTGTCTTCAACACATAGAAAGTTATCAGCAAAGGGACTTTGGGTCATATTAATCTGTCTACTGAAGATGGTGAGAATACGAGGGGTTCTAGTTGTTAGTTTAAAATTTTTAATGAGGCTGCTCTGTTAACCATACCCTAGAAGAAGTCTGACTGACTTCTAAGAAAGAAGTTGGTTGACAACTGCTGCATATTCTGTGAGTTTTCTAAGGACCAGCCAGCTTGATCCTGTTATCTTTCTCTGCTTGCAAAAATGGATTATTTCCAATAGGTTTAATTTTGAAAAAATGCCCTAACTTTTGTATTGTTGTTACAATAATAGTAACAGGAGTAAGCTTGGCTGCCTATTTTGCCTCAGAGAAACAACAGCATTATAAATGCAGCTGATTGATGGAGAAAAAGCAGCATTATTCCAGTGAACTCTGAAATCTCCCAGAACACTGCAGTACTTACAGAGAAAAAATAACAGACGCAAATACTTCCTGAGTGTAACCATTGCTTGGCATGGTGTCAGAGCCTTATAATTTGTTTTAATTTAGATTCAGTAACTTTCACACAGTTTTAGGGCAAGACCTAAAGTCTACTAAAATTCCTTGGACCAGCTGCTGTTCTACCCAATTAATACTCTATAATGAGCAAAGAGATCAGTATTTGTTTGTGAGTTGCAGAACAACTACAAATCTTTATTTTGGGTGCCCACTGTGAGGTACTTCAGAAGATTTTGATTTTCACCTGATACTCATCTTTGAAGAAAAGATGGTCAGATTATTAAATTATTGGTTTGAGATGTAACAGACCTGAGTTCAAAGTTGTTTTCTCCTTAGGGTGCCCGATTCATTTGTTCAGGTCACATAAAACAAATGTGCTATTTAATTATTGTAAAATTCTTTGACTCCAAAGTGTGAGGCTGATGAGGAATTCGGTGTTTCTTACAAATAACTACTCATATATACTGCAGAGAAAGATGTGAATCTTTGACTAAAAAGTTCTCTAGCGGATATATTTCTGTGTGTATTGAAGGTCAGTATGGACCATAGAATGGTTTGAATTGAAAGGCGCCTTAAAAGGTCAGCTAGTCCAACCCTCCTGCAATGAGCAGGGACATCAGGTTGCTCAAAGTCCCATCCAACCTGACACTGATTGTTTCCAGGGATGGGGCATCTACGGCCTCTCTGGAAAACCTGTTCCAGTGTTTCACCACCCTCATCATAAAAATGTTCTTCCTTCTATCTAGTTTAAACCTACCCTCTTTTACTTCAAATCTGTTGTCCTATCACTAAAGACCTGCTAAAAATTCTGTCCACTTCTTTCTTATAAGCCCTCTATAAGTATCAAGAGGCCGCAATAAGGTCTCCCAGAGCCTTCTCTTCTGCAAGCTGAACAACTTCAACTCTCTCAGTCTTTCCTCATCAAAGAGGTATTCCATCCCTCTGGCCATTTTTGTGGCCCTCCTCTGGACCACTGCAGCACACCCATTTCCTTCCTGCCTGAAGATTCCAGACCTGGATGCAGTAATCCAGGTATGGTCTCACCAGAGCAGAGTAGAGGGGCAGAATAACCTCTCTCAACCTTCTCACCACTCTTCTGCTGCTGCAGCCCGGGATGCATTTACCTTTCTCAGCTGAGAGCACACATTGCAGTTCATTTACAGTTTTTCATCCACCAGGAACCCCAAGTCCTTTCAGCCCTGCAGGGTTTTTCTCAGCCCTTTATGTTGCCCCTACCTGTGTGCAGGACCTTGCCCTTTGCCTCATGTTCACATCATGAAGTTCACATGGGCCCACTTTGGCCATTTTTAGGTATCACTGGGATCTTTGGTCATCATTGACCTCAAATGTTAACAGACATTGTGGTTTAAACCCAACTTGCAACTATGTACCATGTGGACACTCATTCACTCTCCCCTGTCCCAGTGGGATGAGGAAGAGAATCAGAAAATGTAAAATCCATGGGTTGAGAAAAGAACAGTTAAATAACAGAAATAAAGGAAAATATAATAATAATAATAACAACAACGACAATAATAGTAGTAGTAGTAATGAAAACAAGAGAGAAAGAGAGAGGAATAACACCCCCCACCCAAGAAAAACTGTGATGCACAATACAATTGCTCACCATGCACTGACTGATGCCCAGCTGGTCCTCGAGCAGATTGGCAGCTCCCAGCCAACTCCCTCTAGTTCATACACTGAGCATGGCATTTTAAGGTATGGAATACCCCTTTGACTAGTTTGGGCCATCTGTCCTGTTTCTGCTTCCTCCCAGCTTGTTGTGTGCCTCATCATTGGCAGAGCATGGGAAACTGCTTGAGTTGGTAGAGCATGGGAAAGTCCTTGACTTAGGGTAAGCACTACTTAGCAACAACTAAAACATCAGTGTGTTATTATTTCCACACTAAATCCAAAAAACAGCACTATACCAGCTACTAAGAAGAAAATTAACTCTATCACAGCCAAAACTAGGACAATAGGTAGTGGATATGCAACTGTACTTCTACAGCACAATCTACAAGAAGGTAGCAACAGAATCTTTAAGTCACATTAGAATTTACTGTTCCATAAACTGATTATTGAGTTATTCTTTTAAGAAGAGCCATGGAGATACTCTCCTGGAAGTTTACAAGCCATGTCAGCTTTGTTTCGATAGCATATAGGTTTCCTGAATAAACAAGTGATTTCTTTGTTATTTTTGGAAGTGCATGCAGTGCTTCTACACACCACACTAGAGCCAAGGCATTGTTTATATGTACTCTGCCAGCTGTCTTCAAGACGCTCAATGTTCTCACACTTGTCAGTCAGCTCCTGCCCTAAATTACATATTTACAACCCTAATGGCTTCAGGGAGATGAAAACTCAGGGCTGAAACCTCCCTTGCCACATTTGAAAGAGGCTGCTTTTAATCCCTGTCTCGGAACTTCAGGCACTTGCACTCCACCCTGCAGTTTTAGAAAAAACACTCAGCTCAGTTCATCAAAATGTCATCCTCCCCTCAGTGTTTTGGACTACAGGTTACTAGAAGTCAGGGAAACAGAGCGCTTAAAAAAAATCACTTTATAGTTCCCCAAATTGCACTTTTTAAGAAATACTTAATAAATTAGAACTCCATTACTGAATATCACAACCAGTGAGATTTCCTAGAGCTGTGCAGAAGAATCAGTAGAAGAAAGTGGGAAATATCCCTTCATATTGGGGTTCTGCAGTACACTGCCTGCTGTGCCACAAAGGCAATGCTGCAGGTCAGAGAGATTAAAAAGCGCAGACAAAATATACTTGTAGTTTCCACTTAGAAGGTACAGTGTATCCTCTTTTGAAAAAGACCATAGTATGTTCAGAAAAAAATGTGTAAAGCAAGGACATTGAGTAGATGTGTAAGATCTGAACATCTGCCACTTCTGCAACCACCCTTGTCACACCATTGTCACTCCATCTTTTCCCTTCCTTTTCCTTGTTCTTACCTACCTTTCCAGAGAGGCTTTACTGATATTTGCCTAAGGCAAGGTTTAGCAGGTGCTTCAATATATTTTTTAAACTTAACACAGTAGGAAGAAAAGACAAGCTCTAAGGTATGCAGACTCTTCTTGATTATGTACCCAAAAGTCTATGTATCCTTGTGCTAACTGGAGGGTTTTGTTTAAAGATAATGTTTCTCCAACTTGACAGGGAGAAGGTGTGGATAATTAGCAGAAGCAGGTGAAATGGAAATTTTTACAACCTAGTTTCAGGCTCATTTACATCTCTGTTGTGAATACAGATCAGATTTATTACAGTTATTTGTTGATAGGGATTTACACCAAACTGCTGAATAAGATGTATCTGAGGATCTCAGACCATTGCTCTGGCAGTGTTTTGGGGGATGTTACTGGCTTGGAACTCAGCTGGGCTTTGGGAAGTGTCAATGGCTCCTCATCACACAAAGTGTGAATATGCTAAGGACCCCTGTTTGGAAAGGCATATATAAGGCATATATACAAGAGGAGCACTAAGCCTGTGATTTGGTATATTACTTGAAGTCTGTGAATTTTTGTAAACAGAATTTAACTAAGGGAGCACACAGAATTTATTTTTAAAATTAGCTCTCGATCTTCAAATTGAGCTCTCTGCTAAGGCACTAGATAAAATGCTGTTTCTCTGTATCATCATAGATGCAATTAGAAGCAGATTTAAAGGCACACTAGTGAATATTCAGTCCCACTTACTGACTTGTCCCAAGTCCTCTTGCACTGGCTTCAGCACAACTAAATAGCATTTCACTGGTAACCACATACTTAAATATTCCGCAGAAGCAAGAATTCAACTGCAGTTGCATTATCTGCATCTAGAGATAACAAAGCCAGATTCCTTCCTAAATTATGGGGTATGTAACCTCAATTTAGATATGCAGTTTTAGCAGTAGAAAAGAAAGGGGATTGGGGTGGATGTCAATGTGTTTGTTAAAATAACACAGATGTGGTCTAATTCTAGTTCCTAAACAACGAATATAATTTTGGCATGTTTGCATATGAAATTTCAAGGTAAAACACATTTAGCAAAAACAGTGTTTCCCAGCCTTCATGGGCATATTAAGCAAGTCCTGCATTTTACACTATGCTTTACTCTCTGTATTAAACTAGAGCTGCATATCACAGAAAGGAAGAGGTAAGATGTGGTCATTACTAGCTGATGAGACTGAACTGGAATGATAGGTCTATATAGCAAGCTTTAGCAACTTTTAGGCAAAAGTCTAAATTAAAAAAATTAATAAAAAATAATAATCCTAGAGCCTTTGAAAATGTGTTTTCCACTTCTTTTTTCAGAATTCTATTTCAGTGTATTGACCAGCTCCTCATACATTTTCATCATAGCAATATTTAGCACTGCCTTAACAGTTTATATTTTCCTGGCTGTGTGCAAACAATTACCGATATGCATCCATACTGACACAAATTAGGCCCACATGTAGCTTTATCACGCACATACAATTTCTCTGTCATTTAATCTCTGTCGTAAATGACAACTCTGGAATTCTCTGCCTCTCTAAATCTGCATTTCTCATTGAATTTCAATGGTTTTCAAAACTATAAATAACTGCATCAACCCTGAATATTGCATTCAATTACTTTGAGTTGCTGCTATTCACATAGCATTCATGCTGGTCTTTCTTGCTGTTTGAATTAGCAAACCTCCACTTTCTAAAACAACACACTGTATTCACGATTAACAACTCAATCTGAGGTTGAATTTTTTAAGCTTTTTCTTTGACATCTTAAAAAGGTATGACTGGTGGTAGGTAGCTACAGGTCGACCATTGTTAGAGTCAGAGAATCACAGAATAGTTAGGGTTGGAAAGGACCTCAAGATCATCTAGTTCCAACCCCCCTGCCATGGGCAGGGACACCTCACACTAAACCATCCCACACAAGGCTTCATCCAACCTGGCCTTGAACACCGCCAGGGATGGAGCACTCACAACCTCCCTGGGCAACCCATTACCAGTGCCTCACCACCCTAACAGGAAAG
The DNA here is from genome assembly GCF_037157495.1 of Lathamus discolor. Taxonomy (NCBI): domain Eukaryota; kingdom Metazoa; phylum Chordata; class Aves; order Psittaciformes; family Psittacidae; genus Lathamus; species Lathamus discolor. The sequence goes on along the minus strand of NC_088887.1, from coordinate 101,944,636 downwards.
AATTTATTCCTTATATCCAATCTAAACTTCCCCTGTTTAAGTTTTAACCCATTACCCCTTGTCCTGTCACTACAGTCCCTGACAAAGAGTCCCTCCCCAGCATCCCTTTAGGCCCCCTTCAGGTACTGGAAGGCTGCTATGAGGTCTCCACACAGCCTTCTCTTCTTCAGGCTGAACAGCCTCAACTTCCTCAGCCTGTCTTCATACGGGAGGTGCTCCAGTCCCCTCATCATCCTCGTGGCCCTCCTCTGGACTTGTTCCAGCAGTTCCATGTCCTTTCTTTGTTGAGGACACCAGAACTGCACACAATACTCCAAGTGAGGTCTCACAAGAGCAGAATAGAGGGGCAGGATCATCTCCTTCGACCTGCTGGTCACGCTCCTTTTGATGCAGCCCAGGAGACGGTTGGCTTTCTGGGATGCAAATGCACACTGCCAACTCATGCTCGTTTTTTCACCAACCAACACCCCAAGTCCTCCACAGGGCTGCTCTGAATCTCTTCTCTGCCCAACCTGTAGCTGTGCCTGGGATTGCTCCGACCCAGGTGTAGGACCTTGCACTTGTCATGGTTGAACTTCATAAGGTTGGCATCAGCCCACCTCACAAGCGTGTCAAGGTCCCTCTGGATGGCATCCCTTCCCTCCAGTGTATGACCCGAACCACGCAGCTTGGTGTCATCGGCAAACTTGCTGAGGGCGCACTCAATCCCTCTGTCCATGTCACTGACAAAGATGCTGAATGAGACTGCTCCCAACACCGATCCCTGAGGGACACCACTCATTACTGGTCTCCAGGCGGACATTGAGCCATTGACCACAACTCTTTGCGTGTGACCATCCAGCCAGTTCTTTATCCAGTGGAATTCTTTCAAATAAGGCTTCATTTGTAGTCACAATAGTTACAATGGAATTTGAACAGAAACAGTTGGTCTGTTTCGCAGAGCACAAAATGAAATGTAGCACAGAATTATAGTGAGAATAATAACATTTTATTACAAGCAGATAGTGCATGTAGGTGCCCAGTAAGAAAGGGTCAGGCTGTGAAATGCTCATTTCAGGTGGCCGCTACTCCACACTGGCAGCAAATCTGATTTCACTAGTTCTGCCTGCAGTGCTGTTATGGAGTGGCCCCAACTAGGGACCAGAGAAGAATTTTCAGTTTTATTTCTGGCTGTAGCAGAAGCCTCAGGGCTGGCTCTAGAAAAACACTGCAAGGAAACCTCTAGTGCTGATTGTGACACAGACACAAGGAAAGGTGCATCTCACCTCTGTGGGCTACATGTTGCACCCTGCTGCTGTGCGAAAAATCTCCATCTAGCCCCTCTGTGCTAACAATGTGTTCCAGACACTCAGCAGCCATGATTATGTGATCAGAGTGCTGCCTAGCAGCTCCTCACTGGTAAATGCTGCAGAAGCGGGTGGGATTTAGTCTTACAAAAAGTTTAGACTGCTCACAAGGCAGTATGAATATGCAGAGCCTATTCTTCCTTGTGGCTTGTGTTTCAGGCCATTAAGGACAGCCTGAGCATCTCTTTTGAGAGAAAATTAAGTGCTCCTTAATATTAGATTCACAGTTCAGATCTTAATAGGTAATGGAGGAAGATAAGATCAAGAGCAGACAAACTAGAGGCTAATGTTAGCTCACGTCAGCATAGGCAATTCTATTAAGGAACACAGACATGCTGGAAAGAACTATGAAGACCCATCCAGATCTATTATCTGGAAAGCACCTGCAACATTCATTTAGAGGCTACCAATGGAATAAGAGCCTCTGTGCAATAATGTTGATAATATACGGCTTGCCCAGAAACTCAACACATTGCCAGTCCTCCCTGCAAAGAAAACGGGTATTTTACTTCAAAAGCAGGTGAATATTTCAAAATCATATTGAAATTACGAAAGAATGAAATATTTGCACTCACTGGTAGCTCTTATAAAAAACAAAGGTGCAGCTAGAGTGAAACACAGAGACTGGATTTCCAAGGTTTCTTTGATTTCTTCTTTTCCTCACCAATGCTTTGTGCATAGGTTTGGCTCTTGTTAGAGGTGACCATGTCCATAATGGTCCGCTGTGGTTAGGACAAATAAAGCCACATCTACTTCAGAATAGGAAAAATTATAAAATAAAACCCTACTGTGACTGAAGGATAAAGAAGCTTTGAGCTCTGTTCATTTTTCATTGCCTAGTTTATCTGGGTGAGAATTTTGCAGTTGCTGCTTAAAGGTATAACTTAGCTTGTTAATGGGGAGAAATATGTGTAGACCATGTACTATCCGTGTTCCACTTCAGATCTTTTCCAGTGTGGCTCAGACCTGGCTCTTCTTCACTTCAGTGAAGCTCATCTCTGTGCAAAGGTGGGCAAACATGGACCAACTTAAAAAAATTTCCTTTTACTCTAAACCGGAAACAAAACCAAATAAATGTGCTATGAGGATAATGCTTCTCAAGGCGCCATGCCCATAATGGTTTATAAACAACTGTCCGACCTAAGCCAAGTGTGCTATGTGTCTACTAAAAATATTTACAAGATACCCTTCCAGTTGCAGTAATTAAATATGCCTGAGATGGAAAATAACAAACACACAGTAATGGCCATACTTGCCCAAGATGACTTATAATAATGGGAGAGTTGCATTTAATAAGTAAAACAGGGTAGTGTGGTGACAGTGGGGCAAGAACATAAAATCCACAGAAAATAACGTGCTATGCTAAAAAGTACCAGAAAACTTAAGTCTGAAAGGCAGAAAATAATGATGAGTAATACTGAATAAGAACATAAAATATTGGTGAGCAAGAGACTTCAAATGCTCAAGGCTGCATGAACAGCATGATTAATCACAGTGATTACTGAATCTTATAAATCTGCACAATGCTAGCGGCATTTAATTTCTTCCTAAAACCAGCAGGGCACTGCACAGGAAGAGTGATGCGCCAACTTTTTAGCTAGAGTGAATGGGAGGTGAAGTTCTGTACCACTTTCCGACATTTCCCCTGCAGGAACTGCATCATACATATAATTAAGCTGTGCAGAAATTTTTCTCCAGTATAAACTTTAAGGAGTAGTAGGAAGGAATACTAAAACCTCTAAAAAATCATGTTTTCCCCACAGTATCAGGTTTGTTTTAAAAAGTGTAGTTCTCTTTATCCATAGACTCTTTAACAAAGTGCTGTTCTTTCCTGTTAAATGGAAAAGTTTGACTTGAAATAAAAAAAAACCAACAAATTCCTATTCCCAAATACAATGCAATTGTTTCCTTCCTCTTAGCATGCAATATGAAACAAATTGCCATTTTTTATTTTTTAATACAGACTTCTTTTATGTGAACCATGGATCAGCAAGACAAACTACTGATGGCTGAGGTACTGTTAAAGACAGAAAAACCTAACTTGATAAGGTCTCATAGAGTTATGTGTTTATATAGATAGTTGTAAATATTATTATATATTTGTCATATCCTGATGCAATAGTTCTGACCTACACAATCAAAATCTTTGAAATTACATGGCCAAGAGACATTTATACCTCTCAATGATTGCCAGCTGCTTTGTTTTCTTTTTTTATCTCTCCCTTTAACAAGCGTACATAAGAAATTTGGGTTTAGAGGACTAACAACAGAGGAAAGACAAATATGTCTCTACAAGACAAATGATTCTCATGTTGTTTCACCTTTCCTCCTTGAGCTTTGTGAATGTTGCTACCGACACACCGTTTAATCATTGCTATTATTCCAGTAAAATACTTACCTAGATTAAATGTAAACTGTTGTAACATTCTGAATATCACAACACAGTGTCCATTTAAACCGTGTGAGGATTGTTTTTCGTATTTAAAGTCTTCAGTTCTTTAATTTCACTAAATTTGTTTGATTAGACAAATTAGGACCAGGATCCCTCCAGCTTTCGAGTTGGAAGCATAAAAATGATCCTGAAAATTCCCAGCTTCCAGACTCAGAATAACCTTTTATTTTTGCCTTTATGTGTGTGTGTGATTAATGGCAGCACAATGGTTTAGCGGAAGTGAATACCTGTCCAGATACCCTTTTAAATATTACACAGCAGAAAGTTTGTGGAAAAAACTGTTGCAAAGGTAGAAGTTTTGGTACTGCAGAGATCGATGCCACTTACTGCCTGGAGGTAGATGCGTTGGTTCTGCATTTCACTTTCAATTGAAAGGAACCTAAAACTTCAGTCAGTTTCATTTCTCCCATCTTCCTCCTGAACATCATTTCAAACAGCTTTGGTATTTGTTTTCACTTGAGAGAGAGATAAAGATAGTTTTAATGCACTGCTGTTTCAAGCAGTGTTTTCCAGCCTGTGGGTCACACTCCTGTAAGGAGTCATGGAGATAAGGAGCAAAGCTGAGCTTACCCAGCTTTGCCAAGCTCATTAGTTCCACCCCAATCAAAGCCAGGGTTGCTGAGAGAAGGCAGCACTGGTGTTCCATGGTGTAGCCCAGGGAGGTGGAAAAGTGGCAGAGGTCAGAAGAAAGTGAGGAGGCAGCACTAAGAGGAAGCAGCGCCTAGGCTGTGGGAACGTCAGCCCAAGAAGGCAGTGCCATGGCTTGAGCAAGGCATGGCAGCAGGCTTACCAGAGTGCAGGAAACTCAGCATGGGGCAAAGGAGACTCTAGCAAGGGCTAGAGGAAAATAGCAGGAAGCAGAAGGACTGAGACCTTCCTTACTGTGGTTGGCAACCACTATCAGTTACTCATATGGAATATGGAAATGAAAAAGTTAAACCTTATTCCAGATTCAGGCAGAAGGACTTTACCTGGGTCTCTAACTTCCCATCACAGTGTTGCACTTGACCAGTTTAATGCAGAATAGCTATCTTTCACTGTGATTGATACATCCTTGGGAAGAATTTTATTTTCAGAGATGCTGTGTTTCAAGTTCCCCAGCAAGCTCCAGTATATGGCTGCAGAGCTGGTTCCAGTGAATAAATACCATCTGCACAGGTTTGTCCAGGGCTTGTTCCAACTTTGGATGAATTTTTTAAAGCTTTTTTAGCCTGCTCCAAATACAGATTTTGGAAATTATATTCTGTGCTGCTTGGCTTGAGTTTGATGGTCATGCTGCTTTACTAGGTCACTAGAGTTACATAAAATAATAAGGCAGCATAAAAAATGAAAAACAAAAAAAATGTTTCAAACAATATGCTATGGGTTTTAAACAGTGGTATGAAAATCTGTGGCTTAGAACTCCCCTAAAAGGGTGTATTTTTCCATGAACTGAAAAGTTGGCTTCCCCAAGAGATTGCTAACTGAAAACTACAAAATTTCCCATGTCCCGTGTCAGAGTGCACACACAGTAGAAAAAATACAGGTAGGTTGATTCAACAAACTGAAATAAATATGTGTCGGGTGTGTCAGGACACATAATAGGTGCAGCATTAAAAAGAAACTCTTCAGCTAACCATATTTTATCAGACTTTGGAAAGAATGCACTTAAATTATCTAGCTTATTTCATATTTCATGTGCATGCTGTGCATCACTTTAAGTTCCATATGCATAACTATGTTTTACCTTGTAACAACTGAATGAGGAAGTTTTAGATAGATCTTTTAGAAGACTCTTTTACAGAACCCTTGGGGAAAAACTAAAAAAATCTTTTCTTTCCTTCAAAAAGAAACACAGTAAAACTTGGAATATTCAGATTTCATCAAGACTGACATAAAATTCATTAGTCATTGAAACTCACAATCTAATATTTAATTGAAATATAGGTCCCAACACCAATGCTGGTTTGTAAGATGAAGGATCTAATAAAATACTTTTGTATGCAGGCCAGTTCAATAGGAACACACAGATTCTGTTTGTGTTCTTTGAGGTTCAGGACTAGAACTAATCCCCTTCAGTCAGTTTTTCAAGTTTCTAGGACTAATTGAAAGCATACATATATATGTGAAATCTCTGAGGTTGAGTGCCCAGGTCAGAACTGCAAAGTGTTAGGTAGGCTATAGTCTCTTGTGCTATATTCACATGTATCTACCATCCATGTCCTTTATATATGCTCCTATAGTGTTCACAATATTAAACAAAACTCTAAAGAGGAGCAACTGGCTTAGAAGATAAAAATAGCAAAACCAGTGAAATGGATTGATAAAGGTCATGGCACAAAGGTTTCAGTCTGGTATACAGCAACATAAAAAATTACAGGCTGACTTCAAATTATGTCAAAGGATCAGAGATGAGAGGCAAGACAGAAACTGCAAGACTGATGACAAGGAGAAACCTTGGAAAAGGCTGAGTTTGTAATCAGTGCTTCAAAGAGGGGAAAGCAGGAATCAAGGGGGAATTTCCCTCTGCTTTTCAAAATAATAAGTGTGATACAAACAAAGACTGAGCTGCAATAAGAAAATTAATCCCTTCATAAAACTGAGGGAAAGATAAGGTTCACAACAGAGGTCACTGTATCTGCGTGCCCCCAAACCTCATCTGGTCTAAAATACACAGTCTGCACTATAAACCCTCTTACCGTTGGGAAAATGGTAATAGACACAATTATTAGTTCTGACAAGTCTTGCATTTGCTGTCATGTCAGCATAGGTCTGACATGAGGAACTTTACAGGCTCATTCTTCAAAGGTGAGTGAAATGATGTCAGTTGGGATCAAGGCTGCTCTATTGACGCATATTCTATTTATGTTGACGCAGTTTAGGTCCAGTCCTATATCTGGTATTTACCTACAGGTCAGTAAGTGAGCTTATCTTGTTAACTCAGTTTTTCTTCCAATTTGATTATTTCTAGTGATGTAAGCAAAACAAGTAGGTAACGAGAAGAAGTTCCACAATCCACATAATGGTACTAATATCTCCTTTTCTTGAGCTCATTGTTAAAGGCTGATTCTAGGAAAAAGAAAAAAAAAAAACAAACATTTTTTTCTTCATTTCTTGGTTAATTTAAAAACTCTTTTTTCTTTTTTTCTTTCTCTCTCGCTTTGGTTTTTATCAGCATAAGTACCAATTAAGTTAGGCGTGATATCAAATGTAAAAAGCTTCAGATTTTTCACTGGGAAAAAAAACCAGAAAACTATTAACTTCCGTGAAGTATTTTTTTAATGTTTTTAAATTGTAAACCTCTACAGAAATAGAGCATTTCAAAAAGAAGAAAAAAATGTTCCTATGGAAAACCATATTTATCAAGTGCCGTACTTCAGACTAACTACAGGTGCCAATCAACTGCAGTAAAATATTGACCCTGAGAGAGTGGCTCAAAGCAACCTCGTCTGGGGACAAAGTGGGTCTCAAAATTGCACATAAGTATTTAGACCCTCGCACAACAGGCTTCAATTAATGATTTTATTCTCACTATTGTAGTTTTTCCTTGCTTTATAAACAGGCTATGTTCTTGATGCAGCATTCATCTGGCCTTAGCCCAGCTTGACAGTTTGCTGCCTTTATAATCTTTTCTCTGCAATTTCTGATTGACTGTAATTTTTGTTTTCTTCTTCCTCTCTCTTGCTTGCATCATTCTTCCCTGTTTCCAGTGCAGGACATTTATTATTACCCTTTTATTTTTTAACAATCCCTCCTGAATACATATTAGATGGGTTTTGATCCTCTCATTTTCTTTTTTTCCTGAGATGACTGTCTCTTCAGTCACTTGCCACTTTCAGACATATCCTTAGTAGACATAATCTGCAGAACTCCACCGCCTTTGCTGGAATCACTCCACAGAGAATCTGCCTTAAAATCTAAAGATGCTGCTTGTGTTATACCTCAAGAGTAGCGTCATTACTTTCTCTCTTCAATTTAAAATCTAGTCTTTACAGAAAAGGATCCATTGCCCCAGTGTAGTAATATAGTATCTTTTAATAAGATATATATACTTTTTAAAAGTTAAAATGGATTTTACAAAATCTTTTTGGTTCCACTCACTTAGGTTGTCACATTTATATTTGGGAAGATGGGTAGAGACTTTTGATAAGTGATAAAATGAAAATGTGTACTCTTACTGAAATAGTCCTTATGGTTTATGAAATCAATAGATTGAAAGATCTGTCAGATCACAGCAGTATAGTTCAGGAGACAGCCAAGTTTGTGCTGCTTCATACCTTTTACTGTTAAAATTTATGAAGAAATATAAAACACAACTTAGAACAAACAACAAAAGCTCATTACAAGTGAGCTGAAATGCGCTTCTGAACCTTGTGGAAAGGATGACATTTGAGAGGTATTCCTGTAATACAGACCAAGGTTTTAAAAACCATTTTCCAAACTGCATTCACTGTTGCTTCAAACACAAAAGCCTCTCTAGTGAACATAATAACACTCTCCAAAGCACCAAAAGACCTGTGTAGCTTTGCACTGTGGCATTGCAGGACTAATATTCTCATTTGCTGTCATTCAGGGGACATAAGAATTCATAGGGGTAAAAATGTTTGAAAACCTGTCTAACCTCTCCCCATTAAAAGAGAGAAGACTGAAAATGTTGAGATCAGCTCTGAGCTAGAGAGTAGATTTATTTCAAACATGCTAGAGAAAAGAGGGGGAAGAGCTGCAGTTTTCTGCTGATTAGTAGGAGAGCAGTGAGTGCACTGTGACCAAAGTCTCCCTGCCCTCCGGGGAGATGTCCACATAGCATCCCTGTCGAGGAAAGCACTTCTGCTTCATACAGAGCCTTCCTCAAGGTCATGTAAAGCTTTGCCGTCTCACGTTTGTGCGCCCTGACAGGGGTCTGGGATTATATTCCTTTTTGGCCTTGATCCAGAAAGACTCCTGTTGGTCTAATTAGCTGTAGGCAAGCCCTTACCCACTCTCACTGGAAGTGACACTCACTGCTCCAATATACTCTGTTAACCATTGCTTTTGTTTCTGGAGGACTGAAAAATGGAGTGCTCATTTCCCTGGCAAGTCTGGTAATGCTGCTATGGAGAACACAGTGAATTCTCCCACTCTCCATTATGCTATCAAGTTTTAGATAATTTGTATTCATAAAGTTCTTTTAATGATGGGATACTGCGTAAATCAGAATTAATAAATACTTTTTTTGCATATGTAATTGTTTCACTTTTGTCCTGCACCCATGAAATCACCAGTAGAAAAACACAGGGCTCCCCCTCCCCCTTATTTCCCACAAGGCTGAGACAAAAGGTATTGCTCTCCTCCTGCCTTTTTTGAGTGCCTTCGTCTGCCAACCATGCAAAATTATGTTTGCCCATGTTCCTTCATCAGCACAACATAGCTGCAGGCATCACCTCAAAAGCTCTTGGAATCCATAATTCAGATGTTAGTTGCACCCAATGTCCTTATTGTTAGCTTTGTCTGTACTACTAGCAGGGCTTCTTTTTGGCCTTCCAGAAGAGTAGCATCACACACTCATAACCGTAAGAATAAACTTACTCTTCCAAAAAGCAGTCTAGCAGTCACATTTGCACTAATAGCAACATATACAATAATATATTAGCAAATCAAATCTGGATTCAACCGGAAGTACAGCACAATAGGGCAACATCGTGACAACATACAGCAGTGGTTTCATCTCGCCTTGGACTGGAATAGTTTAAATAATAATTAAAACATTTATTTTAAAAATCTGTTTCATGATCATATCACCTAAATGTGATTTCTTATCAGCAAATCTTCCATTAGTTATTTTATGCAGGTTGAAGGATAAATAGAAACAAGAATGACAGATATTTTATTGCACTTAGCTTAATGTGTGGAACTGCCCTGTGACACTTCAGCTGACTGTAATGAACAAATATTTTAATCTCCTGGACATTCTTAGCACTGTATCCAACAACTAGACAATGACAACTGCATTAACATTCTGCAGTACAGCACAGTAGAAAAATGACTGAATAGGGAACTTGGCAATGAAAGCTGATGAGTACCTGGATCTTTCCATAGAACTGTATTCATAGACATTATTTTTAAAATTTTTATTTTCTTCATTTTTTAAATCTTAGCTGTCTTAGTAAGCATGACACCGTTGCAGAATATGTGTTTTAATATCGTGGCATCTAAGATCCTAGTTAATTGCCTTATTTCCCTTGCAAGTCAGGTGACCTGACAGCAGTCAGATGTTTTCAATTGCTCTCCCTGAACTCAGAGGAATTTACCAGGAGGGGTTTCCTAATATTATGTTGAAATTGTCTCCATCTCAACATCTTCAATTTTTTTAATATTGTAATAGTAGTACTTTTTTAACACTAGATCGATACCTTGTATTGATGGTCAAACCATTTTCATCTTTAAACCAGTGCTCTTGGTAAGTAAGTTATGCATATCTTATCCCACAACACAGAAAATGCACAGGATACTTGGGTCAGCTGTATCATCTCAGATATCAATAAAAGACTCGGTGAATTCTGAAAAATTGACGCAATTTATCCTGAATGGGATGTGAACAAAGAAGGACTTTCAGTTCCATCTGTTTGGCATTCTCTGTAGTTTCCATAAAGGTTTAAAATGCCTTTTATTACTTAATTCAAACAACTGTGGGCTTTTTCCCAAACTGAAATGCATGATAACTGGTCTGTGGTTGTATGCTTGGCCATATATTGTGCATTACATAACCTTACACCAATAGAATCGTAGAATCATAGAATAGTTAGGGTTCGAAAGGACCTTAGGATCATCTAGCTCCAACCCCCTGCCACGGGCAGGGACACCTCACACTAAATCATGTCACCCAAGGCTCTGCCTAACCTGGCCTTGAACACCGCCAAGGACAGAGCACTCACAACTTCCCTGGGAAACCCATTCCAGTGCCTCACCACCCTTGCAGTAAAGAACTTCTTCTTTATATGCAATAAAACTTCTTTCATACTAAAGTGCATTAGTATCTGTTGGCCATAATTGGTTTTGGACTGTGTGGGTGGCATTTGCTGGGAATGAGCTTTTCCCAGATTTTGCAGCTGCATTACTCGGGTGCCAGATAGGAGGCTGGCTGGGTAGTAATCTGATCAATGCTTTGTCAGCTAAAGGACAGTGGCCACATAAATTAGAGAAAGGCAGGTCCTTATCTTACTTGCCACTATCTTGTCATGTCATGTCTGATGTGTGCTTTTCCATCTTGGGAGCAAAAGTATTACACTGTCTTTCAGTCCTGTATAGGCAAAAATGTCTGTATCCTGGCACTTCCTTCCCACTGACTGTCATAATTGGGACAAATCAAAGGAAGCAATACATATGTGTGTCCTTCATGGACTCCTGGTTTCCATGAGCAACATAAATATTCAGTGTGTTCTCTGCTGCTCTCTTCTTATACGTGTCCTGTTCTATTTTGTGGGAGGAACATAGCAAAGAAAACTACCCTAGCCTGTTTTTTCCTGAGTAAAACCAGCAAAATTTACTGTTCCATAGGGTCTATGAAAAATTATGTGAAAATTTGAGACTATTCTTATGGAAAAGGTGGAGGAACATGCACTCTGGGATAATGCTAGGAAAAGCTGCCCATTCTCAGGAATGGCCCTAACATGCCAAAGAAAAAGGCATGAGATAAGTGTCCATCTACTGTGACCCACAGCTCGGGAATGGCACATTTAACCTTTCTCTGTTTTGCAGTTCTGCAGTATTTGTGTTTGGAATCGCCCGACCCAGATGCAGAACTTTGCACTTGGCCTTGTTGAACTTCATGAGATTTGCACTGGCCTAACTCTCAAGCCTGTCAAGGTCTCTCTGGATCCCATCGCTTTCCTCCAGTGTGTCAACCACACCACACAGCTTGGTCAGCAAACTCATTCACACTGTTCATGTCACTGACAAAGATATTAAACAGTCCTAGTACTGACACCTGAGGGACAGCCCTCTTCACTTACATCCACTTGGACATTGAGCCATTGACTACAACTTTGTGAGTGTGGCCATCCAGCCAATTCCTTATCCATGGAGTGGATCATCCACCAAATCCATGTCCAGTCTAACGATGTTGTGCAGGACAGTGTCAAATGCTTTGCACAAGTCCAGGTAGCTTGTGTCAGTATCAAATTAAAATATCCAGTTCAAAAGTTTCAGAAGTAATTTTCTTTCTCTTGAAGAAGAGTGCTTTAAATAGTAGGAACAGGGAGTGAATTCTTGACCTCAGTAAATGGTATGCCCTTGACTTCAAAGGTCATGGGGCATCATTCACAGACGCTGGAAGAACAACTAGTCGTGTAAGAAGAAGTAAAATATGTGCCTTATACCCTAAGCATTTCCTTAAGAGAATGCTTTCTAATGTCATTATTTATCAAATCAATTTTAAAACCATGAGGTGAAAAGATGTCTCTTGACTGTTTCTCATATCCTTCAAGATCTGAAGAGCTATTTTTTCTGTATTTTTTTCAAAACTCTGTTTTCTGAATTTTTCTTTTTGCTCTTGCTTGCAGCACTGTGCAAGGAAGACAATTCCTTTCCTTTTCCTAACTGCACCTCAGATGTTTACCCCATAGCTCCTGATTATCCTACCTACCTGTACTTGACATTTTATTTTCCCCTTCACTGACTGAAACTCCAATATGTTGTCGATGCTAAGAATGAAAACAACTGGTCAGAACATCAGCAGACACTAATTAATCTTGATTTCTGAAAGGTGTCTTTTTTATGTTATGATCATAAGGCCCGAATTTTCACCAATGATCAAAATCACATTCTAATCAAAATTAGGGGCAAAACCTGAAATTTCACTTTACGTTATATTAGAAGAGGGTAAATGCTTCAAAATGAAACATTACACAGAAATTCAAAGTGCTGCATTAGAAAATATTTGGAAATGCATATAATTTGTGATTACATCACATGTAAAGTCACGTCTGACATGCTGGACCTCCAGATCCTTTTTGTTATTACAGATATTTAAGTTTTGTTGGGGTTTTCTTGTTGTTTGTTGTGTTTTGGGGTTTTTTTTGGGAGGGGGTGTTGTTTGTTTTGTTTGGGTTTTTTTTCTAATAAAATGATGTCTTGTCTGTTTTAAATTAGTAGGATTATACTCTCGAATGGAAAGTATGGTAGAATTATACCATTTTCTTTATAAAATTTGCACATTTAGGAAATCAGTTACCCACTCTCTCTTGGCAAATATTTCATATCTTCTGGTTTAAGTTAGACATAACATTACATATGATTCCAGTGAAAATCACCAGGGGAACATTTCATTATTTATGTTTGCAACAGGCTTGGGAGAACAGGCTTAGCCATCAAAGTATAATACAATATTACTAAGTCTTAAACACAGCAAAATTCTATTATATTAGAATATAAGGGTCAAATATGACTTTAGAGAAAATGATACATTTAATCTTTATTATAACTCTATAGAACTGCATGAAAGCAAGCAGAAATGTGCTATGGAGAAGAAGAGAAAGAAAACTAAGTGAAGCAAAGCAAAATACTTCTGATGTATAAAAATTATTGGAGCATATTTTATAGAAGTTCAACATATGGATTAATTTTTTATTATAGTGTTTAACTTGCTAGTCTCCTTTCCTGACAAGATGCTGAAAATCTGTGACATCTAAAGCTATGAAATACAATCTCCTATTTATATATCCAGTATATTCTGTTAAATTAATGTAGACAACAAATGATAATATTCTAAGCAGTTACAACGATACTAAAAGTAAATACATTTTTTTGGCTGGATTCCTTCTGATAGATGTATCATCTATCACACGTATGGAGACAGTTTCTACTTTAACAGGAAGCAAAAAAGCCCCACAGCTATAGTAAAGTTACAGGAATGTAAAAGTCAATCTGACACATTAGATATTTTCTTTATAAAACAGAATTTGTCCTGTTTCTTTTCTATCTTGCAGCTTAAGTAGTCATTTGTATGTGTTTGATGTGGCTGTAAGGTATTAACAAATTGAGATCATTATTTCCAGTTCCACACATTGGGCTGTAGGGTTTACAATCAGGTAAGTGACAGCCTGTGATGCTAGACAGTGATGAAGCTGGCATACCTATGCACAGCTGCCTTCTAACAGGTATTGTTTCCTAATAACTTCAAGAATCTTCAAACAGACTGGTTCACTGTTACATGTGCTAGGTCTCTTAAAATACGTTTCCTTTACTGTATATTTTATGTAACTGTTGTTGGAAGTATTTAGAAACTGTTCAAAGAAATGTCCTTACAGTATTCATGTTCCAGATGCTGACAGATAACACTTGAAACCCTGTTGCTGACTGAATTTCATACTTCCAATCACTCAACATTATCTACCTGACTGTGTATCTGTCTGTCTCTCTATCTATTAAGAACTTGTGTATGGCCAAATAAATATAACTGTCACTTTAGTATATAAAATATTTGTATATTCTTGCTAGTGAATACAAACACTATAGTGAAAACTCTCAGCTTTCCAAAACATCCCAAATTTCTTTCTGGGTCACTTGCCTGTCTGATTACAGTGCAACCTGTACTGATCCTTCATTATGATTACTGTTAGTTACACATCAATTTGTCACAGATTTTGATTTCCAGTGAACACAGTCTAAGCAGACTGCTGTGTAAGCATACAGTCATAGAATTATAAAATAGTTTGGGTTGGAAGGGACTTTTAAGATCATCTAGTCCAACCTCCCTGAAATAAGCAGGGACATCGTCAACTAGATCAGGTTGCTCAGAACCTCATCTCACCTGACTTTGAATATTTCCAGGTATGAAGCATCTGCCACTTCTTTGAGCAACCTGTTCCAGTGTTTCACCACCCTCCTTGAGAAAAATTTCTTCCTTATATCTAGTCTAAATCTACCCTTTTTTAGTTCAAAACCATTACCCCTTGTCGTGTTGCAACAGGACCTACTAAAAAGTCTGTTCTCATCTTTCTTATAAGCTCCCCTTAAGTACTGAAATGCTGCAATAAGGTCCCTAGAGCCTTCTCTTTTCCCAAGTCTCTCAGCCTTTCCTCATAGGAGAGGTGTTCCATCCCTCTGATCATTTTTGTGGCCCTCTTCTGGACCCTCTCCAACATGTCCACGTCTTTCCTGTGCTGAGGTCCTGTGCTGAGGACCCCAGAGCTGGACACAGTACTCCAGGTGGGGTCTTCCCAGGGTGGAGTTGAGTGGCAGAATCACCTCCCTCAACCTGCTGGTCATGCTTCTTTTGATGCATCCTAGGTTGCGGTTGACTTTCTGGGCTGTGAGTACACACTGCCAGCTCATGTCCAGCTTTTCATCCACCTGTACCCCCAAGTGCTTCTCAGCAGGGCTGCTCTCAATCCCTTAATTTCCCAGCTTGTACTGACACTGGGGGTTGCCTCAACCCAGATGCAAGACCTTGGCCTTGTTGGACTTCATAGGTTCATATTGGTTGACTTCTGAGTTTGTCAAGGTCCCTTTGGATGTCATCCTTTCCCTCCAGTTTGTCGACTGCACTACCCAACTTGGTGTTGTCTGTGAATTTGCTGGGGGTGCACTCAACCCTGCTGTCTGTGTCATTGATGAAGGTATTCAATAGTACTGGTCCCAATACAGACACCTGAGGGATTGGTGTATTCTAATTCCTCAGATCACCTTGAATTTAAGGCTCCTGAAAGATGTATCCTTCTGTAGGATGGCAAGGAACCTGATTCTAAGTGGGACCTTTGAGTGCCTGAATGACACAAAGACAGTGTTGTGCAAAGTGCAGTTTTACTTGTTTTTTAACACACTGGTTGATTGGTTCATTGCTTGGTTGGTTAGTTAGGTGGTTGGTTTATTCCTTACTGTTTTCTTCATAAAATTACTTTTCTTCCCATTTCTCTGAAATAGCTACTTTTACATTAGACTTATATAACCTCATTTTTTTTGTTTTTGTTTTTGTGTTTTGTTCTTCATCACCAACATATGCCCCTCTTGTACTGTGCACCTAGGAACATGTTCTACACATGAGTTAATTGGTTTCTCTGGTCTGTATCACGTTCATCTAAACAAACCGACATTGGTCTTGACCATCTATACTTCATCTGTCCCCTGTGTCAGTAGTGATTCACAGTCTCAGGAAATGGGACTTTGCCTGCATAAGGGGTAAAAAAAAAAAAAAAAACACACACACAAAAAAAAAAAAAAAAACAAAAAACTTTCTTTTTTCCTCTCAAGGAACAATATTAGTGTAAAATGTATACTCTTGTAAAGATATGTGGTTAGAGTAAGGAAAGGTTTTTTTTTTCTCACTTGAAAAAATCAATGGGTTCTGATATCTAATAGTGTTAAATGATTGGAGTTCTCATCTGTTGATTGTTAGACCAAATCAGTTTTTCAGAGTATCCAGCTGTGCATATAAATGGGCTTTAATGTTGTTATTGATGACACTATGGGCAGAACAATGCTGCTAAACATAAATAGGGCCTTTGAGTGTGTTGCTGGTGTCTGAGTTTCTCTGCAGAGCGAATAGCAGGATTTAATGTGATTAGAGATTTGTGCCTGGCATTGAGCCTAAACACAAAACCACAGGCATTTGCTCTGCTCCAGCAAATACCAGTTCAGAGTTCAGAAACTATTAGGACCTAGGAGAGTAGAAAATGGATAATCAAGCTTCTGCTGCAGAATTCAATAATGGCAGAGCAAAGCAACACAGCTATTTTGGACCACTGCTTATGTATTGCCGAGGCTGAGCTTGTTACCAACCAGCTGAATAATTGTGCCTGTCTACCAAATGCAGAGCAGAGTTCCCAAGAAGTATTTAAATCTGAATTGTGCTTTTTGTCCTTGGTAAAGTGCAGCTTGCCACATATCTCCATCTCACATATTCTCTTTTGCTGCAGGGAGGTAGTTTTCTGTAGGCCCCGGAGAGGAGCATTTTACCTCCTGCTAATACTTACAATGGCCAGGGATAAGGATCTTGGTATGTAGGTGCTTACATGGTGCTAGAAGAGGACCATGGTCTGTCCACTTGCTCAATCCAGCATCCAAAGACAAGGGAATGAGTAGGACCACAGAATTAATGGCTGCGTCCATGATGCAAAATTAGTTAATCCACTTTAATAAATGATTACTGGGCATAAGTGCTGAGGATGGCTGTCTCTCTTCTGGAGTAGACTGGCCATACCCATTCTACAAAGGACTTGGCATTGGGTTTCCTCTGGATCACAGCTAGTGCTCCTGTGCCCTGAAATGTCACTGGCAGGAGCTGATGACTCCAGGGGGCTAACATGGGGTCCTGGGACATGGGCAGGGTAGTGAGACACTTAGTAAGGAGACAGGCAGGGCCTGGAAGGGCTGGTGATGCCCTCAGGGCCCTGACATCACTGCAGGCTTATATCCACATTGTGTTTGAGAAGGTGATTCAAGCCACACTGAGAACCTTACTTGGCTCTTACTCTGGACCAAACCTGCCGCCAAGGCTGGCAGAGCCACAAAGGGAAGCAGTGTTTCTCAGACAGGTACAGAGGGAGTCAGGATACAGGGGGGCTTCAGGCTGCGCCATCTCACAGCAAGTGTTGATTAATTTTCTGTTCCTTTAGTTCTATTTGCTAAGCATAGCTGGGATGAATTCTGTGTATTTTTATGAACTTGTGCTAAAATATCTTTATGAAGTTAAAATTGTTGCTGCACTGTTGGCCAGGATATTTTTGCTCACTACAGCAGAGAGACCTGATAGCTATACTGATGGGGAGCTTGGTTCACAGGTCTTGGTGTGGTTTTGTACTTTCTGTGAGCATCCAAAGGCAATTACCAGTGTGGGAGATAAGGTCTACCCCAACGGCTGGTAAAGCAGTGCCGTACGACAGACTGGGAGGACAGGGTATTGTCAGACTAGCCAAGACCCTAATGTTGAATTTTATTTTCTAAGAGCCGGCGGTGAAAAAGCAATCCATATCTGGTAGGTGTGATTTTTCAGTATCCCTCGAAACTTGTAAGGGACATTTTTGCATTCATCGTTACAGATAAAGACATGTCTCACTTACCCTGGTGGTGAGTCCACCAACATGGACAGAAAGTTTGGTCCAGATTTCTGGCAAGACCAGCTACTACCCACCTCCTCAGATGTTTAACTTTGCAGGCAGAGATACTAATGAGGACAGCAGCAGTAGCTTATGGTATTTATGCATTCTGAGTCCTAGATATTGAAAAAGTGTGAAATAAGAGGTTACTTCTTTACCCTCTTCTGCTTACGCAGACACACGTGCATAATTCAGTCACAGGGAACATATGAGCAACTATATTGGGAGAGGCTATCATGCATCTGCCTCTTCTGTGTTTGCCCATCCTGAACATGTGGGATCTTCTGTACGTCAAAGAACTTTAAGAGCCTTTAGAGTGAAAGGAAACATTTCTACATTTCTCCCTACATTTTTTTTTCCCCATACTTGCTGGGGAAACAGCTGGCGTGAAGATTCCTTCCACAGAAGATAGAAAAGCCTGGAACAAATTGCCCACCAATGACTGAGCAATGGTGAGAAGAGCTTTTTGGCAACCAGCCTTTGCAAAAGGAAATGAAATTAGAAAACTTTTCAGTTTATCTCATTTTAAGTAACCTTCCTTCTACAACTCATGCAGATGAGAACTTCTGAGGTGCTGATAGAACTGGATCTAATAATTGTTAGTACAATTAGATCAAAGAAAATAATTTACGCTTTATGATTTCCAAAGTCTTACTGATTAGTAATTAGTAAGACTGTGATTCTTAATCGATAATTACTACCAGTTCAGACTGCCCATCTTTGTCAGTCTAATTGTTGCCCTTTGATATATTTTGTGTGATTTTACAGGCACAAAGATATTTCCTACACATCTGCCACGCTCTCTGCATTCCTCATTTCTCTTAGTTGTTCAGTTTTATTTGACCTTCAGTGGGAAGTCTCTCTTTCATTTTTCTGTATTCTGTGTCTTTGAAGAACCCTTTTAGATACAACGTGTTTTATTCATTTTCAGCTTTATTCCATTTTTTTCTTTAAATTTGCCTGAAAATGAATTCTGAACTTTTTCTTTTAGCAACAATAACTTTGGAACATTTTAGTGAGAGCTGAATTTTCTCACCATTGAACTACCAGAGATACTGCCAATATTGAATTAAATATTGAAGAAAAAAGCTGATTTTAGACAAACAAGTGTTATTTTGAGTGTCTTAATTTTAGAAACAATTGTCCCAGATGTCTAAATATGAGCTATCATTTGTGAGACCAATGAAAGCTAATGGCTTCTCTTTCCCTAGCATCATTGTAATTTCTGGTGAGAAACCAGAGAGTTCCATACTTGATTGTTGGTCTAAAAGGCATAATCTGCTCTTTCTGTCACAGTATGGCCAGATGAATGTGCCTGACAGGGTCTGCTTCTGAAGACAGCAACTGCTTTATCAATGAGACAGGCTTGCAGCCTGCATTAGGAACTGATCCTTGAGACATAACCTGTTGCAACAGTGACAACGGTGTTAACACACGAACTGGTTCCCTGTCTGGTTACAGAAATAAAGATGCTTCTAATGTACAAAAAGGTTATAATTAACTGACTATTACTGTTACACAGTTTTATTACTGTTTGTTGAGTCTACACAAGCTTAAATATAGAAGTTATAGAGAAAAAGACAACTGGGGCAACTACACATCACCCCGCATGAATGTGGCCTTTGCTGAGCTCCTGCTGTTAGGGAAGCCACTAAGTAATGCAGCCTTAAGATGTGAATCCCAGGAATTTGTGGGTTTTTTTGTTTCATCCCTAAACGTGCATGTAGGTACAGGAGACCATTAATTCTTCTAGCAAATCAGCTTCTATAGAGTTTTTAACCTTTAGGTCACAAGCCCTAGGCTTTTGCAATGTCTTTTCGGTTTTTGAACAGGTTTTTTCTAAGGGAAGCAATAGGCAGTTTCTAAGTGGCCTGCTTTTCAAAGGCGTCTATAACTAGGCAAACACCAAGACATATCAAACCACTGTTCATTTTAAGAATGTACGCTGAGCTGAAAGCTGTGCTGACACGGAGTTAAAGACCCAGAAACTGAGAAATGCATCTCATCCACTATATTCTTACAATCATACTGATATGGGAATGATGGGGGATTCTTAAGTAAATTTTATTAAATCTTCCAATGGTCACAGACTTCTTTTTTTCTTTTTTTCTTTTTTTTTTTTTTTCAGGGATATTTATGCTAGTACTGCCCCAGACATGTCTTCTCTGATTTATAGCAAGGAATGTCTAAGATACTTGGTTATAATTGATGCAGAATGTCAACATTTAAAGCAGGAATTTGTTTTTAATGCTGATGGACTCCAAAATTAACCACAAGGTAGTACGATCTTGCAAGATCTCTAGCTCTTGCATTAAAATATGTTTTTAAATGCTCTTGAGTATCATTTTTAGCTGTTACAAATTGCTCAGTCTTACCAAATTGAAATGCAGTAAAGTAGTCTAAAGCCTAGAGCAGGGAAGAAAGATTGTGACTGTGGAAAAAAAAAGAAAGAAAGGCAAATCAGGCTAATCCTCGGGGTTGAGTCTCACATGATGTGTGCAGCATGGAACGTTGCAAGCATTTTGCCAGAGAGAGAAAGATTTCACCTGCAGGGAGGTAACACTGCCATCATATTGCAAGAGAGCACTGGCAAGAGATTGGTATGCAGAATACTTTTGCAAGAACACTTAGATTTAGGTCTTTAGGGATTCTTCAAGTGAAACAGAATGTGGGTATCTATGTTTTAGGCAGAACTGCAGCTGCCAGCTGGGGAGATTTTGGGATTACCTTTTCAGATCTAGACACCCAATTCCTCTGAAATATGATTTTATTAAGCAGTACTACTGTGGCAGTGAAGACAGTGACGACATGACTGCTAATTTTAATCAGTAATGAACTTTATCCACTGACAACCTTCAGAGCAACAGTAATACTCTGAATTTAGGGCGTGGGCTTTAAGGCACAGAATAAATTACTTCCCCAAGGGAGTAACTGTACAACAACCGTTCACAAAATCAGCACTCTGAGCTCTTTCATGCACTTCAGATTTATCTAAGCCCCTTGCTTTTGCTATGGGCTAAAGCACCAAACTTTAGAAATGTAAATTAACTTGCTATCCAGTGCCATCCTGTTTGTCGGTCTGAGTTATAATTTCACACTAGACAACTGAGGTAGCAAAGAAAGTTCAATTTCTGTGACCTCTTACAGTGTCCCTCTTCCATGCTGTGTAACACTGTCTTTCAAATACCTGTGTCTTCATTTTCCTGTATAAAATATTCAGGTTTCATGGACACAAATGTGTGATGCATCACGTCAAAACATGTCATATTCCTCCCTTTATTGAGAGGATCTTTATTTTATTATTTTTTGTTCAGAGAACAGATTTCAATGTCAGGGTTTCAAATTGATTCTATAAACGGAATGGGATTTTTTAATGATATGAAATGGTTTCAGCTTTATTGGAAGAAGATTCATTATGCTCCTCATAAGTTTATGGCTATACATTTGCACCCAGTTCTTGTGCTGTCTCCAGTGCTGAATGCTGGCTGTGGTCTTCGAGGAGCCATCCTACATTTGCACAGATGCAGTTCTAATTGGGAAAAAAATGACCATGGCTACAATAACTTCTGCATATCTGAACATCACAACATTTATCCAGCAGAATTTGCACCCTATGACAGGAGAATCCATTTCAGCTCTGCCATTCCCCAAGACTCCTGCAGCCCCTCCAGCCCCATGTGAGGTCTTTTCCTTACAAGTACAGCTCCATGCACAAGCTGGCCCTGGGCTTAATCACCAGGGCATGGTCCAATGCTTTTACTAACACAGAAAAGGCTTGGTGGATCTGTGCTATTGCTGTTAAATCCTGACTTTCTGTATGAATGTTTTACTCTCACTGTTCTCATCTAGAATTCCCTCTCTTCCGCTCTTTAATTATGTAAGATGATGCTTGTTTCTTCTGGAGATATAATATGTCATTGTAAAACTTGACAGGGAATGGAGCTTTTGCAGTTAATTAATTTTAAAGAGGAAGAAGAACTTCAGATACAGAAGAAACATCTATACAAACTATACACAGCTTCAGCTTCCACAGCACATGAGCACACTCTGTTGGATTGTTCTGATAATGACTGTGCGCATTAAATGGTTGTATTGCTTAAAAGACTTGAAACTTCTGTTCACAAGAAAAACCAAGCAATTTTTCTCAGACCAGTTTAGACCAGTCCTCAAATTAACTATATTCCAAGAGATAAGTTTCTGAATCCAAACTCCTACAGTATTATATGCAGAAATGATGTGTGGATTGCTATTTGCAGCAAAGACATAAAAAAGAATATTTTCAATGGTAGCCAAGTCACACTGCCAGGAATGTAAAAAAAAAAACCCAAAGGAGCACAAATGAGTTGTTCCATCTCAAATTCTTTGTTAGTTTCTCTATAGTGACAAATGCTTTTCACAAGATGATCTAAGCTGCTGAAAAAAAAAAAAAAAGGTTTGCTATAAGAAGTATTTCTTTTTCTCTGGAAGTCTAAGACCTGTGGAAATATGCATGTTACAGAGGCTGACCACCAATCTAATTCTTCCTAGTATCTTCCCCATCTTCCCCTTATAGAAGGAAATGGTAACAGGGAATGTTCAGACACAAAAGGCTACCTGACGAAGGCCCAGTTTGTCCTGGTGAATTTCCAAGTGGTCCCAGTGAGGTCATGCCCAGCTTTCAGATTTCACATGATTCCTTCAGATGCATTTTAAGACTGCTTCTGTGGGACCACTCAGACTTCAAAGAATAGCCTCCCTAAATTAGTATCTAAAGCACTGTAAATGCCAATGTTTTGCTGAATAACAATAGAATTAATGTTCATCATGCACTAATACTCTTACAGGGCCTTAATGTAATTACAGGCAACCAGTAACCCTCAAAATTGTACTCAATTAGACATTGATATTGCAATACATGTAGTTTTAAATGTACTTTGCGTACTGTGATTGCAGTGCCTTTGATGATTACTGGGTTTACTTAAATTAAATATAATCCAGTTTGAGAAAGACTTCCAGCATGTATTTTTCTTAAGCACTTTAGCCTCAACAATTAATACAGTTAGAAACCAGTAATGAGTAAAGACTTATTTTTTTAATTCAGATATTCAAATCTGGATTATTTAATAATTTAATGTCAAATCCACTGTATTTCCTTAAATTTGAATACTGTAATGTACATGATGTACTATTGTTATCCAGGACTGTAACCAATATGACCTAGCACAACCTTGCTTCAATAGAGCTATCCTCATTTGCATTTTGCTAAGATGATTACAAATATTTTCTTCATTAGTGATTATCTCATCTATTTTTGTGGACCTGAAGTGAAAGAATTAGATCCAGTCTGTGTGGGCAAGACAGAACCTAAGTATCACGCAGCTACTCCCTGATCA
Source organism: Lathamus discolor (assembly GCF_037157495.1). Lineage (NCBI taxonomy): Eukaryota > Metazoa > Chordata > Aves > Psittaciformes > Psittacidae > Lathamus > Lathamus discolor. The sequence continues at coordinate 101,921,418 of NC_088887.1, read as the reverse complement.
CAGAATCACAGAATCCCAAGGGTTGGAAGGGACCTAAAAAGATCATCTAGTCCAACCCCCCTGCAAGAGCAGGGTAACCTACAGTACATCACACAGGAACTTGTCCAGGCGGGCCTTGTCGTATTACAGCTAGTTAAATATTTACTGGCAGTCTGTTTCAAACTTCATTTATTCTGTCCTGTTTTATTTGAACTCTTAAATGATATTTTATTTCACTTACTGGGCTGGTCTGCTCCCTGGCTTTGTCCAGCATTCAGATGATAAACAGTTAATGGAGTTCACTGTACTCTGTCAAAGACCAACTGAGCTGTGAGACTGGACCCATAATGAGGGATGGTGTGAGACCCAGCATAACCTGTGAGTGCATAGAATCACAGAATAGTTAGGGTTGGAAAGGACCTCAAGATCATCTAGTTCCAACCCCCCTGCCATGGGCAGGGACACCTCTCACTAAACCAACCTGGCCTTGAACCCTGCCAGGGATGGAGCACTCACAACCTCCCTGGGCAACCCATTCCAGTGTCTCACCACCCTAACAGGAAAGAATTTCCTCCTTATATCCAATTTAAACTTCCCCTGTTTAAGTTTTAACCCGTTACCCCTTGTCCTGTCACTACAGTCCCTGACAAAGAGTCCCTCCCCAGCATCCCTTTAGGCCCCCTTCAGGTACTGGAAGGCTCTACATACTTGTAGAGCAGTCAGGACATGAGGGAGGAACCAGGCGCTCATCACGCATCCAGACTTCTTTGTTTTCTAGGAAAGGGAAAAACCTCAACTCTCATTCCTGAGGGGATGCTCAGAAACCAATCATCTCAAAAGGGTATTTTTTGCCTTTCAGTGCTATAAATACAGAAGTTAACATGCTTCTCAGCAGAGATGGCAGTAGCACAGGCACATCTCCCTCTTCAACCCGAGGTTCAGGCATAATTGCATTTGCAGATGACAGCCTGTAAATTAAAAAAAAAAAAAAAAAAGAAAAAGAAAAAGAAAACTGTAAGAAGAGACATAAAATGTAGATGCAGAGGAACATAGTGCAGGGTGTGATGAATGGTTAGACTGGGATGTATTTTTTACCTTGAAGAAAGTGAAGAGGAAGCAATTCTCAGTAACTTTTATTTTCGTTTAGTCTACAGATATTTATTCCTGCTCTAGCAGATGTTCTGTGGGATCAATGACTATCGTCACCACTGCACCACTAGAGCAAATTCTGTAACTACCGGGCTTCTTATATGTTTTAAGTCAGTACAGAATGTATTTTAAAGCTACCTTGCCCTCTGTCACGTATGAGCTCCCAGCTCCTATGTAGTCCTCTCCCTGACAGAGATAGATTAGAGCCATATCTGTGAATTGTCTTGATAAACACTAACAATCCTATTAAACAGTAATTTTTATTGTGGGAAATTAGTCTTGCATTCAGTTCTCCCTGCTTTTTCTGAGACTGAGACTTTTGTTACACAGAGGGGCTGGTAAAATTTTGCTGTAGGTACACTCCATTTTAAAATGTTTGCAGTCTGCCTCCCTGTGATGCTTTGAGTCAGAATCAAAAAGATGGCATATGCTGCCCTGTCTGTCTCCCTGCCAGGGACACTTTTGTTTTCCTTAATCTACAAAACCCAGTAATTTTTTCCTGAAAATAAGGGATTCTAGGGAAAGATACAGGAAAGTTCTTCCATATAACATCCAAAACATATTTCTTTTATAAGCTTGTACAACCACAGATGCAGTTAGATAAGGGTTGTGATCTCCAGTAGTTCTGGTTTTATTTTAAAAATACCATACTTTCTAGTCAGTTCAAAGAGAAAATAATTTTCACGGATTTTTACTTGAAATGCATTAGTTTTGTTCAAAGTCTTAGCATACTGCTTAAGAATTTTTATCTCTTTCTTGGAAAATTAACATTTTCATTCATTCCTAATGTGGATTGCATATGCACATTCGTAGTGCTGGTCATTTTCTCTTAAATTAAAAAGGAAAAGAAGGATTCACATTTTTCTCCTGAAAAAGAAATTGTAATGAAAATTACTGTCTGTGCTAAGTTTGGTGGCTTAGGAGAGATGTACAACAGTTCAAACTGTTCCTTAAAAGGCATGGATTATTCTCTGTGTTCACTCAATAAATGTTTTCACCCCCTCAGCAGGAACTGGACTCGCTCCTAAGCAGACATTGCAGAACTGTCATTGTTTTGTGTTTCTTTTAATTTTAAACAGCAAATAATCAATCACATATTAATCTTTTTAAGACACAAAAGCAATACATGAAAACAATGTAGAGAAGCACCTCTGCCACTTTAATTATGGACACACAACCTCAAAGTGAAATCACAGCATAGTCCAAAGCCGAGTGACATGGGGACTTGCTGGAGAGAGGCACAGAGGCACATTGCAGAGCACTGAACCATTCCCAATTTTTGAATGAATGCTCTACTAATGAAGTGGAAGAGTGTGTTCATTGGAGTGGAGTTATTAAACCACAATAAGTCTACTAAACTTAGATTTTTTCCAGGAATTATACAGCTTCTCATTTATATATTGACTTCTTATTGACTTATAGTCTTATATATCCATGAAAAGATATAAAGTCAGTAAAACAAGTATAGAGTTGTGCAAAGTTTTATTATTTATTACTTAATTAAAAGAAAAAACACTATTGTTTCTATTTCTGGCAGGATTCTCACTGTAAAATACTTTGAGCTTTGTAAAAATTATTGAATGACCATAGGCTGCATGAAAATACAGTAGCATGTGAATATTTTAATTCTTTTTTTTATTTTTACAGGATGCTGCCTTGGAAATTCATAACACATGAGAGAAAATCTATTAACTTGGAAATACCTCAAAATACATTTTAAAAGATATTTCCAAAAATAGAAAAATTGACTAGAAGCAAAAATGTTAGTTAAGGAAACTATCCTTTTCTGTTTGTTGGAAACTGTGAGAGGATACTGTAATCTTAAAATGGGGCTAAATTTTTTCCTCACAGTACCTCGTATGGATACAAATAAGGAAATGACAAGGGGACAGTGCCGTGCGTGAAACTTGCACATCTTTTCTGGGAAATCATCATAACAGGGTATTCATCTGAAGTGCCTGTACATTAAAGCACACAGGTCTGCTTTACCTGCAGAGCTGACAAAAAACTTTGGGCCTTTGTTCAGTGCAGGAAATGTCCCCCTGAGAATTCTTTTCATTTCAGTAATGGAAGCTTTCATACACCACCTATGACAGCAAAGGCTGTTGCGCAATTATGTAATAAAATACAATTCAGCTAAGCCATCGGGCTGTTCTGGTGGTGGAAAGCCACCACCAGAATGATAAAGGATGATAAAAAAACATCAACTAAAAGACATGATGCAGCAAAGGATGGGTGAATTACTGTGGTTGGAAAGATGACCTAAATTACAGCAGTGTGGAGATAAAAAATGTCTACTATTCACCTGTAACACAATCCAGAGTTTCAAAATTTTGTGGATAATAGATTTAAGCCTTGTAGGGGACAGACCCTTAGGAATATATTCAGAAAGCAAACTGTAATGTAAGGCTAGAGCAGAAGAATAAATAATGAAGTGGGATTATTTTGGGAAGCATTTTATAAGCCTTTGTAAAACTGGGTGGCAGATGAGGTTGAGTATTCCTGAATATTAATGAAAACATTTGATAGAAGTAGAAAGCATAGCTGGGGCCCACAAAAGATCATGTGAGAAAATACGTGCAGCAGTTAATAATGCTGAAAATTCTAAATTCTATGGGACTGATCTTTGAAAGTGTATTGCTAATCTGGAAGGAGCAGGGATCTGTTGGTGCTCCCTTTTCATCCTGTTACCTTTCAGAATTTCTCAGACTATTTTTTTATTATAATTATTATTAGTTTTAGAAAGCAGTTTTTAAAGTATGTGCCAACTGCAATGCTAACCTATTATATAGTAAACCTTTTACTCTGCATTTAGATTCATTTGCATGTGTTTCTGGTTAAAATTCACTATGCCATTAGAGGCAATTGTAAGGAGAAATTAAGGTATCAACTGACTTCTGATATACTTGTCTATGCAGTCTTAACATGTCTTCCATTTTATTTATATTTACAAGTCTGCCAGTGTTTTCAAATGCTTCTTTCAAGGGGACTGCAGCAGTCTTCCTTCTTCCCCTTTGGATAAACCTTGTATCAAGCACTTAAACAGTAGATAATAAAATTATGATTCATGCCACTCAATCTTGGCCTTTATAACTATTTCTTCTTCTTGTATCTTACTATAGTAAGATGTCATCACTGAGTGTCTATATCCACAGATTAGGATTCTGTATGTGGAATTAACACAGAATTGAAACCCAAGCACAAATTTCATCCTGAGAAAAGCTGCTCCTAGGATGAAAACAAGGCTGTAGTTTCAATACACGTTCACAGGCCATGGAGTATATACATGACCTAGTGACTTCTCTAATCAGTAATGCTGTGAAATTGCCGCTGCATGGGGAGCATTTATTCCCAGATACAACTAGCAGGATTTGGATTTGAAGACGTATTGAAGCCTCAGGGGATCAAACATTTAAATTCTGAAATATACTGCCTACATGGATATTCAAGGTTTAGGAGTTCATGCGTGTCTTTATTAATGTTTGAAAAAATATCTTCAGACTCAACATGAAAATTTTTCCTGAAATCAAATGGTATTATATCAGTGGAAGATAGAGATTAATATTCAAGACTAGGATGATTTAATGTTAACTTTCTATGAATTGATAAACTGCAGTATAAATCCACAGTGATTGTGACCCAGCATTCCAACATTTACTTCTGGTAGAGCAGTAACAGATGAATGCAGACCTCTCCCTCAGCCTTTGACGCTGAACATCTTTTGCATGCACTGATGCCAGTCACATACAATTCATCCACAGAAAGGCCAGTTTTCTGCCTCTGTATTCCAAATTTTACTATTTGCTCAGGAAAGCTGATCACACCATTCACAAAAATGTTTTTCTTCAGGGAGATACCTTAACTGGCCACTGTGAGACACTGAACGTGAGTCCTCACCATTAGACAGAGCAAGGCACTGGGTTTCTCTTGAGATTCTCAGCCACTCTTAGCACTGGACACTCTCTTAAATAGATATGTGACTATGGGACCAGATCAGTCTCTTACAAAAAATTAAGATGAACATGCCTATTTTCACTTCTTGATGTATGGCAAGAACATATGTCTGTAATGCACCATTAGAAAATGCCAAGAATAGAGCTGTCTTCATCTGAGAATGTTACTTCACTGATTTTGTGGAAGTTATATTAAAACTGCATAGTCACAGTGCCCGAACTCGGAGTCACTTGTATTCTTTCTGTTATGAAAAGTACAAATAATTAGGATCCTACTGAGAGAGAGCTTGGTTCTGATCTATGAAAGGGGATTGAATCACTTTTATAAATCGTTCAAATGTTGTGATATCAGGATGTAGTACTAAGTAATAGAGGAGATCCCATCTGTTTCTTTTTACATGCATTTCAGGAATTTCACACACACATGCAAGCCATTTAGGGGGGCTGAGGAGAGCTCTCTCAGGGCCTGAGTGCACCAACAGGTTCTGCAGACCCTCCTCTCCTCCAGCTTTGGCTGTGGGTGCTAAAGACCAGCTCTGGACTCACACAGTGTGGCTGTAACCTTGGGTCTGGCTGCTGGGAAAGAACTGTGTGAGAAAGAGCAGGGTGAAGCTTCACTAGGGCTGCCCCTGGGCTCAGGAGCTGTATTTGAGCTCATCCTGGCCCATGGTCCTTGTCTGAATTGCATTGTAGGGGTGCCTGTGTCCAGCCTTGTGCTATGCTGACTGTCTGATTTGTCTTCCTGGATTGGCCTTAGACCTGTCTTATCACCATGGGCTTGTCTGGCAATCAGGAATATTGTCCGCTCCTGGTTGTGATCCCCACCTGCCCTGCTCCACTTGCTTGAGCACCATGGAATAAGGCCGTTGGCTGAGGGTCTTCATCCTGCCTGTTTTGTTGCCTCTTGTCTCCAGCCTCATCTTCCATTACAGAGCAGCTCCTCAATTGCAGTTCCCTGACAAGCCTTACAGGGAAACCAGGACTAGTTCTTCTCTATTAACAAAGAAAATTCTTTAAAAAGCTCTCATCATTCACCCACAATTACTACTCAATACTATTTTTGGTGTTAAGTTCCAAATTAATAGCAATGTAGATGTGCTTTCATAATTTGAATATTCAATACTAATTTCCAAGCCTATTACTGTCAACAGCTTAAAACAGAAAAAAAGGCAATTATAATTAATTTTCATTTAGACTTGTTTAAAAGCCTTTCAACCTCTATGTTATTATTATAGCTCAAATGTTTTTGTTATAAGACAGAATCTAATGGAAATGTGCAAATGCTAATCACTTCTACCATGAAAAGCCGATAATTAAATCTGATCTCTGCTTTCTTTTTATGTTCTTCCCAAGATATAAAAAAGAACAAAGGCAGAGAGTGGTCTCGATATGCTTTAATGAAGTGTGATAGTATGTGATAGTGAAGTTGTAAATTCAGTTTCCAAAGTTGTTCTTGTCATGTGCAAACTTTATTTATTTTGAACACTGCCTCATCTTTTTCTGTAATGCCTTTTTGCTTTCATTAACTAAAACCAGTTCTTGAAACTGAAATGTCAGTATATTTTTTAGTATGGACATACAAAATTGTATATTGTGTGTTTTAAAGAAATACAAGTGAAGCTACAATCTAGCCAGTTGCAGACTTGGACCTTTATCCAAAAGTTTACAAATAACATGTAAAACATGAACCTGAGCCTTTTCAACAGTAAAGTTATTATTCTGTATGTTAGGAATGGATGTTATATTTAATATAGGTAGCAAAGTTACTTTTCTATGCCTTCTGGGAACAAACATTTTTACTGAGATCACATCAGTCTCCTCAGTTTGGATCAGGTGCTATTTTTAAAAAAATGAAACAAGTAATTATTTAGTGTGTGAAACAAAGGCAATCAATAGATACCTGCCTGCTGGAGTGTTTTATTTGTTTTCAGCTATACAAAGGGATATTTTTTTTTTGCTGTATCAGAGTCGGAGTTTTTTTCAGCACAATACAATATCTCAGAATGATTATCACAGTAGTAATAGGATTGTATTGAGAATATTTAACAACAAGCTTGCTGACTTTGGCAGCTAGATTGGTAAATGTCTAAAAATCCACAGTTAATATTGACAGTTGCATTAGTTTCAGTTCTGACATACCATAGGGGTTTGGTGTCATAGTCAGGGGTTTGGGTGTCTTGAACATAAGACTGAAGTTAGTAGGCCAGATCTACTGGGGGCTGGTGGAGCTGCTCTGGTAAAGAAGGGGAAGAACAGTTTTGATAGGAGGCTTGCCAGACTGGTCAAGGAGGCTTTAAACTAGATGTGTTGGGGGAGGGGGCATCATTCCATCCCAACACACCTGGTCAGTTGCCAATACCTATAATAAATGCTCGGAACAGTGTAGATATATTCCAGCTGCTCCAGCCAACGAGCCAGCTTCAATTGGAGCTCGGCTCAGATGCCTCTATGCAAACGCCCGCAGCATGGGGAACAAACAAGAGGAATTAAAGATGTGTGCACGTCTATGGGGGTGTGATATAATAGGCATCACAGAAACATGGTGGGATGGCTCCTATGACTGGAGTGTTGGAATGGAAGGTTACAGGCTCTTTAGAACAGACAGGCCTGGCAGGCGGGGAGGGGGAGTTGCCCTTTATGTTAGGGATAGGCTGGAGAGTATGGAACTCTGTCTGGGGGCAGGTGAGCAGTTTACAGATAGTTTGTGGGTCAGGGTTAAAGGGAAAACAGCCATGGGAGACATTGCTGTGGGGATCTGTTACAGGCCGCCTGATCAAGGAGAACCTGTGGATGAAGCACTCTACAGACAGATAGGAAAAGCCTCACGCTCGCCAGCCCTTGTTCTCATGGGGGATTTCAACCACCCTGACATCTGTTGGAACGATGGCACTACACGGCACAAGCAATCCAGGAGGTTCCTCGATTGTGTGGAAGACAACTTCCTTCTGCAAGTAATAGAGGAGCCGACAAGGAGAGGTGCCATGCTTGACCTTGTGCTCACCAACAGGGAAGGGCTTGTTGAGAATGTGGTACTCCAGGGCAGCCTTGGATGCAGCGATCACGAGATGGTCGAATTTGAGATCCCCAGGACAGTGAGAAGAGTGTGTTGCAAGCTCACTGCCCTGGACTTCAAAAGAGCAGACTTTGGCCTCTTCGGGAGCCTGCTTAGTAAGGTTCCATGGGATATAGCCCTGGAGGGCAGGGGGGCCCAAGACTGTTGGTTGATATTCAAGGATCACCTGCTGCAAGCGCAGGAGTGCTGCATCCCAACTAGAAGGAAGTGCAGCAGGAGGGCCAGGAGATCTCCTTGGATGGATAAGGAGCTGCTGAGGAAAATTCAAAGGGAAAAATGTGGCTTATAAAAAATGGAAGCAAGGACAGGCGGCCTGGGTAGAGTACAGGGATGTTGTCCAGGAAGCTAGGGACCAGGTTAGGAAGGCTAAGGTCCAGTTAGAATTAAACCTAGCCAGGGATGTTAAGGATAGTAGGAAGGGATTCTACAGGTACGTAGCAAACAAAAAACAGACTAGGGACAACATAGGCCCCCTGAGGAAGCTCTCGGGAGAACTGGCTACACAGGATTTGGAGAAGGCTGAGGTTCTGAATGACTTCTTCGCCTCGGTCTTCACTGGCAAAGGCTCTGACTGCACCACCCAGGTCTTAGAAGGCAGACGCAGGGACTGTGAGAATGAAGACCTTGGGCCCACTGTAGAAGAGGATCTGGTTCGAGACCATCTTCAAAATCTGAACGCGCACAAGTCTGTGGGACCTGATGGAATCCATCCACGGGTCCTGAAGGAGCTGGCGAATGAAGTTGCTAAGCCACCGGCCATCATATTTGAAAAATCATGGCAGTCAGGTGAAGTTCCCGATGACTGGAAAAAGGGAAATATAACCCCCATTTTCAAGAAGGGGAAAATGGAAGACCTGGGGAATTACAGACCAGTCAGTCTCACCTCTGTGCCTGGTAAAATCTTGGAGCACATTCTCCTGGATGGCATGCTAAGGCACATGAAAAACAACAAGGTGCTTGGTGACAGCCAGCATGGCTTCACTAAGGGGAAATCCTGCCTGACCAATTTGGTAGCCTTCTATGATGGGGCTACGGAACTGATGGACAAGGGTAAAGCAGTTGATGTCATCTACCTGGACTTGTGCAAAGCGTTTGACACTGTCCCACACAACATCCTTCTCTCTAAATTGGAGAGATATCAATTTGATGGATGGACCACTAGGTGGATAAAGAACTGGCTGGACGGCCGCACACAAAGAGTTGTGGTCAATGGCTCGATGTCCAGCTGGAGACCGGTAAAGAGTGGTGTCCCTCAGGGATCGGTGTTGGGACCGGTCTTGTTTAACATCTTCATCGCTGACATGGACAGTGGGATTGAGTGCGCCCTCAGCAAGTTTGCCGATGACACCAAGCTGTGTGATTTGGTTGATACGCTGGAGGGAAGGGATGCCATCCAGAGGGACCTTGACACGCTTGTGAGGTGGGCTGATGCCAACCTTATGAAGTTCAACCATGACAAGTGCAAGATCCTACACCTGGGTCGGAGCAAACCAAGGCACAGCTACAGATTGGGCAAAGAAGAGATTCAGAGCGGCCCTGCAGAGAAGGACTTGGGGGTGCTGGTCGATGAGAAAATGAGCATGAGCTGGCAGTGTGCGCTCGCAGCCCAGAAAGCCAACCGTATCCTGGGCTGCATCAAAAGGAGCGTGACCAGCAGGTCGAAGGAGGTGATCCTGCCCCTCTACTCTGCTCTTGTGAGACCTCACTTGGAGTATTGTGTGCAGTTCTGGTGTCCTCAACATAAAAAGGACATGGAACTGCTGGAACAAGTCCAGAGGAGGGCCACGAGGATGATCAGGGGACTGGAGCACCTCCCGTATGAAGACAGGCTGAGAAAGTTGGGGCTGTTCAGCCTGGAGAAGAGAAGGCTGCGTGGAGACCTCATAGCAGCCTTCCAGTACCTGAAGGGGGCCTATAGGGATGCTGGGGAGGAACTCTTCATCAGGGACTGTAGTGACAGGACAAGGGGCAATGGGTTAAAACTTAAACAGGGGAAGTTTAGATTGGATATAAGGAGGAAATTCTTTCCTGTTAGGGTGGTGAGACACTGGAATGGGTTGCCCAGGGAGGTTGTGAGTGCTCCATCCCTGGTGGTGTTCAAGACCAGGTTGGATGAAGCCTTGTGTGGGATGGTTTAGTGTGAGGTGTCCCTGTCCATGGCAGGGGGGTTGGAACTAAGTGATCTTGAGGTCCTTTCCACCCCTAACTATTCTATGATTCTATAGAACTTCCTTTTAGTTTACATTCTTGGTTTTCTACATCAGTCAATACGATGACTCCATATCACATAACTCCACAAATCTCAACCTTTTGTAAGATCTCTAAAGTCTTTTGAGACCTAAAAGTGCTTCTAGAACCCACTGCAGACAGCTCTATGTCAAAGAAAATAGTGATGGTGACACCTCATTTTCTGCCTCTAATACCCCTTGTGTGATGAAGAGAATGTCTCTGTGTGGATGCATTTGCTATTCGTAAGGGATCTGAAATCCCCCCCAGATCCTGTAGAGAAGGTTGAACTGGAAGGCATGGCAAGTACTCCAGCTGGCATTTTTGTGAAAAGGTCTGCCCTTGTCAAGGTGTGCTAGGCAGGCTCTGGCTGTGTACGGTGAGTTAGGTCTTCCCAGATTAGTTTTCCAACACATCTTTGGTGTTATGCTGAGCCCATCTGGACTGCTTCAACAGTCTTAAAGTTCAGAACTAGGGCTTTGTGTCGGGAAACAAAATTTTATTAGGTATTAGTGTGCTTAAAAAAAAAAAATCTCTTCTACTTTTTCTCCATCTGGAACTTCAGCCTCTGAGCTATATCTTATTTATATTAAAAATGTTTGCTTTTCTTGAAAAGTGACAGGAATATATAAATATCCTAGCATTGCTGTTAAAGAGACAGCAAACATTAGTCTGGCTCAGGTAAGCTAAAGTTGCTGAATATGCAAGAAATTTGAAGAAACCTCTCTGCCTTGCATCGTAACCATCCGATTTATCTGGTATCTATGCCTCACCTTAAAGATATTATTTCAAATAATGTCTCAGTGTCTTTAAAGATATTTAAATTAGGTGAAGTTTATGATGTGATTTTTTAAAAGACTGTTTTCCGTTTAACATGATCTACCACTGGGAAACTGATTTGTATCTAAGAGGACCAGAACACGTGCCTAAGCGCTGTATGCTGACATGAGGCATACGAGGTAACCCCATGAAGAAACTAAAATCTGCTTAATGCAGCCCTCCACGTTGTAAGAATAGGGTACTGGCATCAAAATTCTAATCGAATCTTGTGTAATGCCATCATTCAAGGGATGAAACGAGAACTTTGCCTTCCTAGGAAAGATCTGCCAGAGTGAACGGGAGTTAATCGGTGGAGTAAACCACAATAAATTAATTTGAAAAACCTCACAGAAATTAACTTTTTGCAAGTCTTGCAATTTTTGTACAGAATTCTGGACTGTTGATTTAATTCATTATCGGTGCAAAATTCTTTGAACTTCCTTAATTTCTATTAACATGTTGATAGGTCTTCTAGAAACTCTTCTATAGAATGACAGAATATACTTGAATTCTACTCAATTCATTCTTTCTACAAGTTTATATTTGTTCCTGGCCACTTAAGCTATATTTTAGTTATATTATCTTTCTGAATAGTTTGGAAAGTGAAGGTAAGGAGATTAATTTAACCAAATCTTATAAACTTTGCAAGAGCAGAGAGATTATTACTGTTCAGCAAGAGAGGGAATCTGCCTTTCCTCAGTGTGTGATGCTAGGTAATTTCTGATTTGTATTTACTGCAGTTTCAAGCTATTGCTGAAAGGAAAATGACAATACTTTTGGGTACCTCTCAGTAAAGTTTTTCGGTTTTGGTTTTCTTTCTTTTACAGATTCCTAGGTCTCAATATAGCACATTAAAAGAATACTTTTTAAAACTTAATGATGAGGATCTGTTGTGGGCAAGGATATGCGAAAGCAGAGGAGGATTTAGAAGAAACTGCTTTCCTGTGTTTGTCTCTAATATGTTGAGCAGAGTCTAGTCAGAATTAAATGCTCCCACTGTGACTTACCCGAAAACAGAGAGAGCTGAGAAGTAGAGGATTGCAACTGAATGAAAGTACATTAAAAAATCATTAATACAGAATCCAATATTATTTGCTAAGAAAAGTCAAAGAATGCATTAGGATGTTGATACTAACAAGTCAAACATTAGCATGTGGATTTGATTTTATTCTAGTGTACTGTTCATTTTTGGGAAAGGTCTTATGGACAGATAATCTATTACAAAGATGACAGGCATAAAATGATCAGCTGGAGAAGTGGGGATTGATAAGAGATTTGGTATGGGATAGAATGAGAGAGAATAGCAACTTGCAATCGCAATTCTTTAATCTGCAGGTTTTATTCTAAGGCCAACTCCAAACATTACCCCACAACCTTCTTTCAGCTGTTGTGAAGACGTTTTTGTGAACTGATCTCTTCTTCTACCCAATCATGATCTCAAGGAACACATTTTTCTCCAACAGTTTAAGTATCCTATATCTCAAGTCTTCAGATATTCATAAAGGATATGTCAAGACCATACAAGAGCTGCTAGCTAAGCCTAGACTATTTAATTATTCACTCTACTTAAGTAGCATTTCAGTAAATAAGACTTCTAGCCATCTTGTTGCTGTCTGTCGTTCTCATACAAGAAATAAATAAGGATGATTAAGAATCTATAAACTATAGACAAATTTATAAATTTATCTCAGCTTGATTATAATTATAGAGAGCCAAAGATGGGAAGCTCTACAATTGTCCATACAGACACAGAAGAACAAGGTCAACCTATTAGTGTCCAAAATATAGAGGGAGTCTGCTTTTCAATATGATTGTGTTAAAGAATTGGGGTTCATGGATTAAAGCAATCTGTGCAGAAGAAAAACAATACAATCCAGCAGAACTGCAGTTCAATCTTTTTAGGAACTTGAGAATTGCAGTGAAAATGAAATGAGAAATAGCTTTCTAAAAGCAGTAGGGATAATGCTTTTCCTGGGTGTAGCATCATAATAAAACAAAGCCTGAACTGTAGGTATAACACAGTAAAACAGAAGCACAATTTTTCTTCAGCAGAACCCATAGATGACATTGCAATAAATGCAAAAGGAGCAGAGGGGATAAACAGCTATACTGGTTTAGGATAGTGGTTGAATTTGTGAAGCAATGGTCATAAACGAACCCACCTGGATAGCAGGAGGTTGCTGGGACGTCGGACTGTCCGGATAATCAACATCAAAGGTGTAGTCTGATTCCCTTCTATTGCCCAAATATTTCTTCCATCTGTGGACCATACTATAAATTGCTGAAGCATACCATGAATTCAGCTTCTGTACAAAATGTTTAGCAATAAAAGTTCTTGAACACTTATAAAAATGTAAAAGCTTACACTATGTCAAACTCTCCAGTCAGCCTAGATTGTATAACCTTTATGAAGGAAACTGACATGGAAAAAAAAGAAAAATATGCTAGATCATCTAAACAACATTGCAAATTATTCTACTGAAAAATATGCCAAAATAATACAGCAGCCTGAAATCTCAGTTCTTAACCAGCTGCTTGTTTGCAAACACTTTTTGTGTCTCTTCACAGTTTTCCCTCAGCATAACAATAACTGTCATGCAAGAAAATATCCATACTCAACACCTGACTAAAATGCTGATCTAGCCCTTCCAAACATAACATAACAAGCATAACATAACACAACATGACATCATGATATGACATGACATGACATGACATGACATGACATAACATATAACATAACATAACATAACAAACACAACATTACATAACTAACATAACAAAACATATAACACAGCATAACATAACAACATAACGTGAAACAATTGTTCACTAAGTAAACTGGAGGTTCAGAGAGGAAACTTTGATATAATTTCCCAACAAGTTGCATATAGTCCAAAATACCACCTAGCAACACACCTTCCTCATAACCTGATGATATGTCCTAGAAATCATGGCCCAGTTTCACAGTATTTCCCTGGCAGAGCATAAGACTGAGAAAGTCCTTGATTGGAGCAATCATTACTTAGCAATGACTAAAAACATCGGTGTTATCATCATTGTTCTCAGGCTGAAAGTGAAAACCACAGCACTGCACCAGCTATTAAGAAGGATAAAAATTACTACTACTGCTTAACCCAGGACATTCCCTTCCTATAGTAATCTTGAGCACAAAGGATTATTTTACTGAGGCAAACCTTACATGCAAATAATGTTGTAAATCAATAAAATTGTTCAGTGGTATGGGCTTGAAATATCTGATTATGTTGACTACCAGCTAAAGTATTTGGGAGCTATAGGATGATGCTTATAGTACTTACAAGAGGTAACCAACTAGTGTTACGGAGCCAGATTCCTAATGTAGCCATTGGAGAAAGGTAGATGCTTCCAGGGGCACATGGAACATCTACATTTAGATGCACAAAGCTAAATGCTATGATTTTTTACCTTCACCCTGCAGGGTCAAACACAGAATAAAGATAATTTGTTTATTTTAAAACATCTATTCATTTTTTAACATCTTTTTAGCTCAAGAGGACACCAATCTATAAACATGACCAGCAGAGGGAAGTATCTCTCTGTGCTTTGAACTCGTGGCCCTTACCAAGTAGGGATAGCCTGAGCTTGTGCCTTGAAAATAGGTACTGAACCTCTGAAGTGAAATTACTTTAAGAAAACAGTATGAAAGACCTTCTGCAGTGTTTACCTATGCTCTGCAGTGGAGCTCTGTGGAGACAGAACATCATGTTATTTTAAGTTCACATGTGGCATCTTTAAAATGTCACAAAATAGCATAGTGAAAATACTTTCTAGAGGGGGAAAAAAGAGGTTATAAAGTCAAATAACAAGTCTGCTGGCTGCACTGGGTTTTGTGCAGCTCATCCAAATAGCTGTGTGAGATGATGAGAAAAAATCACAATGCATCTGTCTTGTGTGAAAGTGCATTTCTTTGGTCAGGAGAGGTGCTGGAAGAAAGTGAAAGAGAGGAAGGCAAAGCTGTTCCTCAAGCTGCAGTGATACATTCATGTGGTTGTCTTTTCTTAGCCTTGCCTGTAGCATTTGCCTTCCTCAGGCAAGCTGAGGATGAGCTTCATGTCCTGACCGCAGAGTTCAGTTAGAAGGAATGAAAACTTCATCGTGGCTTGGGAAGGCACAAGTATTTCTCCTCACCACCAGCATTTCTTGGAAACACTGCTCATAGACTGGGACCCAATTAGGTTTGGCACTGCAGGGGCATAACAACCTGTTATATTCGCCACAGCTGCCTGTCTTGGGTACAAGATGAAGACAGAACCTTGATAGGCAGATGGAGGTCTACAAAACAGTGGTGATGAAAGGAGGTGATGGGGGCAGTTCCTCAGCCTGTTCTCAACATTTCCAGGATGATCAGAGCAATGGCAGATTTCAACAACTGAGATAAAGGAGGGCACTGAAGTAGTACCGCAGATATAAGAAGCAACACACACTGCAAGTTTGTCATGCTACCATTTGTAGGGCTTTAAGAAAGATGTATTTTTATTTTAATTGGAGATTTTCTATGCCTCTTCTCCTAGCTCTCTGTTTTTCCACATTCAGATGAAAGGAGAAGTAGCTGGAATTCTGTCAGAGCATTATCTTTAACTCGACAAATATTTTCCCAAGACTCCTAGTTGCTGTTTTGAAATGACAGGCTACAAAAAAAAAAACAAAAACAAAAACAAAAACAAAACAAAAAAAAAAAACAACAACAAACCCAAACCAAAAAATGAACAAAAAAACCCCAAAACAAACCACCCCAACCCCCCCCAAACAAACAACAAACCAACCTGCTAACCACAAGTCCTGGTTTACTTTTAGCAGTGACCCAGAAGAGAGGGTACTGGTTATTGAACAGCTTAGCAGGAAACCTGCTAGCAAAACTCAGTTATGCTTGCGCTGGCTTAGTTCTAGCACTGTGTGTGATTTTAGGCTAGAAAACTTTTGAATGGCCAGAGTCAGAAGATGAGTACTCTTTGCTTCTATACATACAGCAATACCCTATAATTGGAAGTCAGCTGCCCAAAGGCAGGCACGAACCACTGAGAGAGAATGGCAGAAATTTACAGATTCCTCCTACATCTTGAGCAATCATAAATTAATCCTTCTTCTGTTGTTGAAGACATAACAAAGGGCTGTACAGTGCCAGATTTGCCAGCCATGGCTAATCTTTTCTTCAGGATCAAAATATTTATTTCCAGTAAAGATTCTTACACATTACACAGAGTTTGCACTGGTGACCTTTCCTTATCGCCACGTAATTGCAACATTATCTCTCTCTGTGAGCCACAGACTTCCTTGCATCAAAGGAGTGGAGTCGTTTTTTGCACTTAACTTGAAGGGGAGTGATATTTTAAAACCCCATGCCTACATGAGCAATTAATTAACAGCACTTAGGATATGGTCGTTAGGAACTATGGTTTTGCAGGCTCAGTTCTTCAAAAGAGAACAGCAGCAAACTGAGGCTTAAATTGTCACTCATCAAATAGGTAATGACACTTTTCCAAGACTCTGTCATTTGATCACTAGTCCTTGTAGTAGTTCTGTTAAGTACTTCTTTGGCCAAGTGTCAGGTTTAGCAAACACTGTGTAATTTAAATCTTCCAAGTAGATTGTACAGGAATGCACACCAACTAATCAGTGCTGGGGAGAATAAGGAGGAAAAAAGCCCTCCGCAGTGTTGGATTTCAGCCACGTATTACTATCAGTAACACTGTCTTTGTTCTGTAGACGACGGGTATTTACACCGACTGTATCTGGAAACTGGGATGTGACAGTTTATC
This sequence comes from Lathamus discolor, assembly GCF_037157495.1. Lineage (NCBI taxonomy): Eukaryota > Metazoa > Chordata > Aves > Psittaciformes > Psittacidae > Lathamus > Lathamus discolor. Next base: position 101,904,421 of record NC_088887.1, on the reverse strand, counting down.
ACAGCTAGATCTAACTGTTCCACTTCTTTTGATAAAAGGTGTGCTTTTCTGTCTTAAGAGTTGGTTTGCAGCAGTTTCAAATGCTTCGCTACTTCTCTGATTTATGGAGAATTTTACTAGGTCACAAAGGAGGTCATGTCTCAGAAGACTAGAAGACGAGATCTGCATGAGAGGATCCTTCTCATCAGAGAAGATGAGATCCAAAGATAGGGGATTGATAGATAAGAGCTTCTAAAGTGGTCCCAGCTGTGTTTCAGAGAGAAGTCAGTGTGTCTGCCTTGGAGCACATCACCTCTTCTGTCGGTGATTTAAACAAAGCCTTTTCACAAGGCTATACCTAAGGTGGCATAACCAATAGACCTACAGGGGTACAGGCACTGCACGCAAGGGAACGAGAGCGAAATTGGTGTGCATATCTGTACAAAGACAAAAGCATTAAACAGCCATAATTGAGGTCATGACAGAAGAAAATATAGACCATATAAGTAGTTAGGGATAATTGGCAGCAAAGATGTTCTGAGCCACTGGTACTTGTTTGCCTCTGTACAGTCATGGTCCAGAATTTTACTGCTAGCGCAAATAGGAACATTACACAAAATTATGGCTCCCTGCTGGTGCCTGAAGAACATTAATTTTGTCACATACAATGATTTTAATCATTGTACCAGAGACTCAGAACAGACTGCAGCGTTCCTGCCGTTAAGAACTTGCCTTCCTAGGAAGAAAAAGCCATCACCTCTCGGTGGTTTGATTTTTCCCTAACAAATTCAGCCAGATGAATTAATATAGCACAGATTTCACCAATGTCTGTAACAAAAAATGTTGTGCAATTGAAAAAATGTATTTTAAGACTTGCTTAACGCTGTAGTCACTAATGCAAATCTTCCATTCATGTTTGAGACCATGAACAACAGTCTCTACTTTCTAGAAGGAATGTTTTCAGTAAAGTAAAATAAAGTGTGTGGACAATAGCTTTTGATTTTAGTCCATGCCAAACATGAAGCTATCAGTCACATCCCAGCTGGGTGCTGCAGAAGTGAAATGTCAGAAGTTTCTTCATGAGAAGCCCCAAGACGGAGTACAGCTGGTGTGTGTGATCACCAGTAAGCCTAACTGCACACAAATGACCTTACCAGAAGAGAAGGGAGAGAAACAGCTTTCATCTAAAGCAAATCTTATACTAGGAAAATGATCATTGATTCTGAAGACACTTGTATCAAAGACAATAGTATTTTCTCTTGAACACTTTAAAAATTTCCCTGCTGTGAGGTTTACTGGGCAAATGCTAAACAGCTCACAGACTCATTCAATATAACTGCAAAAAATTGTTCTCCTCTATTTTAAGTGCTATTTCTGCTCCTGAGATTCATAACTTATCCTTCACTGAAATAGTTTGTAGAAGAATGTTGTTCCAGAGTTGCATTTGTTTTGAAATGGAAACTGTGAAGTTGCTTTTCTGGGAGATAACTGGGGCATTCATGAGGAGGAAGAAAGAGTACTCTGAGCTAGTCTGCACCCCTGGGCGCTCTGTTATCCAAGACACAGAGATTTCCACTGCAAAGGAAGAGACCAATTTATTCAGGTTATAGAACCTGAATCTGACACCATATCACCAGGGGAAAGCACGGCAGTCACATTCCGTACTGCAGTAGCTACAAGATGGGATAACTTGATGTTTTCTGCACCTTATACATTCTGGTCAGAAAAGGTTTAACAGAAGAGTACAGCAAGCCATGTTTCAGAGCTTTTCCAGGGTCTGGGAATGAGTTCAGGTATGTGAGCCTTGAGCTCTGCTCTTTCACCATATATAACAAGGAGAAAATATTTCTTTCATATTAGACGTTCATTCAGTAAGCTAGAAATTTTCTATGATATATATCTGTGCTGTAAATAACTGCTCATCTCCAAACTAAAAGATAATCTTTGTGCTTTGCCTCTGTTATAAGTTCTTTCCATGTAACTTGCTTTCATCTATACTTGTATTAGAAGGGGATGAGGGGGTTTGCATACTTGGATTTAATTCTACCTTTGCAAACAGTGTACTGGAGATGAGATCATAGGGTTTGGCTAGGCCACTGGAAGCGGATATGGTATTTTTCTAACTTAGTCACACTGGGATGCTTGTGTCAGTGACAGGCATTGACAGCCAGCAGTTTGGAAGAAGTTCATCCTAAATTACAGTTTACGCTATTTCTCTGACATGTAGCATTCCTCTCTATGGCATTTTATACATGCATATTCATTGCTACCTGAGTCTTCAGTGCTTTTCTAAACCTAGATCTTAAGAATAAAGCACTGTAAGTTTGGAAATGTCAGACTACATTACTTCCTTTGAATATCTGAAAATTAAAACTATGCTGTTGCTGCAAGAAGCTGTCCAGCCCTAGCTTACAAACCCTGTTGATTCCTTTGGGTTAACATTAATGATAATGTTGCCATGTGATGAGCTGGACCAGATCACTGATCTGGTTAAAAAAGAGAGGAAAGGGAGCTGATACACTGGTTCTGCAGCCAGGCACTGCTACAGCTAGAGTGAAGAGGTGCAGAAACACCAAAACAGAAGGAGGAGAAGAAAATGACCCTTTTGGTTGCCTTGTAGTCTTTGGCTTACACCGTTTGTGAAACTGCATCCTGACTCTCAACGTGTGTCTATAGCCCAGCTCCGAATTGAGTTATTCCTTCCTCTGAAAACTACTAAATTATAGGATGAGACACTTCCAGTGAGTAAAAGAAAGGTCTTCTTGTTAATCACCATCACAGACCTATTTGCAAAGAATATATTGTAAAGATCTGATAATTTACACCAATAGGAGGCAAACCTTTGCCAATGATGTCTTAACATCAATTGCAGCAAGAAGAAAATCCTCCAAGACACTGCAATTATATGACACATTCATAGTGGTCATCATTCTCAACACTGATGCCCAGTGACTAAGTCAAAATGTGACATGGGGGTTAGAAGTAAGCTCATAATTTTGTTACCAAGATTACTGAGCTATTGAATAGCTGGATACAACAATTCCTTTTCATCATGTGTAGGGTCCCTGTACTCAGTCTTTTTCAGGACTTCAGGAGAAGCATAGCCTTTTTCAAAAGCTCCTTGGTTAACTTAGTGTAGCAGTACCAGCTTCTCTGAAATTGTTGAGGTGAGACCAATTCATACCACTGCAAGGCGTATTAAGTCTTTGAATCAGTTTAGTGTAATAGCGTGTATTGAATTGCTACTAAAAGCCACTTACAGCATTTAACACTTTTCCTTTCCTCCAAATTTACAGAAATGTTTTTTAAAAGGTAGAATTACATAACGATGGACACATCAAAGATTTCATTGTAAAATGAGCAAAAATGTAAAATAAACACTTCACAGAACTTTATGTATCTGAGTAAATTAACATCTTGCCAAGGTGTCAAGATTGTATTCTGCTTTCAGCCTACATTTATTTCAAGATATACATTGGGTTACATTAGATGTGTGACTCTGTTGCAATTATTCATACTTTACATACACAGTAATGTTCAAGCCATTTATTGTTTTAGAGGCATAGTCAAAATGAGTTACTCTTTGATTACTGATGTTTCTAGTGGAATTATTCAGTTACCACATTAAATTGACAAAAATGTTCACTATTTGACAGAATATAGGTGAGATCTTTTATCACTGCTGTAGCTGTCAAACAGTCCCATAACCCTTCACTGTAACCCACTCTATTTTTGGGCAAAGACTGTTGGAAGAGAGGGACAATGGTTGCAAGCTTTTCCAATTTTGTAGAATCCGTTTTCCATATGTTAACATTCCTTTTTCTGCCAAAGCATATACCATTTTTTAAAAAGTTATTGTTTCCTTCAAGAAGAATGTAACTTCTGAGACATCATCATGTGTTCCTCAGATTTATTGGATACAGAGGAATAAGGAATGGAGTGTTTCTTTTGTGAGCACTGGAGTTGAGGTCTGAAATAGGCCTTGGTGTAACTTGTTGTTACTCTTATAGTGTCATATTCAAATAAAATGTAAAGCCTGTTTGATTGCTGGTTAAACCCAGCTATGAAAGGTTTGTTTCACTGTAATCACAATTTGTTTCATTTGTCCTTGCATTCCACTTGACATTAGATGTTTCACAAATGTGGGAGCACTTCAGATTGGGATCTGAGACTGGGTTTAGGGCTTTAAAGTGATTTGTTCTAGATGAGTTGTATAACTAATAACTGTTCTTGAGGCGCTACCCCACCCTATACTACCAATATTCACTCAGGGTGTTATTTCCTCACCAGTCTATCAGTATGAGAAATATTTCTTCATGGATTTCAAGTCATTTTCTCATTCATTTGCGAAGCAATAATGTCTAGAAATGTGTAAAATCAGATTGTAATCATTGGTTTACAGTAAAATAGAAATTGTTCCTTTCCAATAGGTATGTAAGACCGGATGTAGGGATGGTTAGGTATCTAAATTCATATTGATCTCATGGGAATTTGTGTGTACAAACCCCAAATATGTTAGATAATTATTTTTTTTTTAATTAAATTGAATGGGTAAGTGTTGTCTTTTTTTCTAAAACTTACGAGCATGAAAGCTTCCATCTACACAATTCTCTTTCCAAAAGAAATTGTTCCCACTTACTTTTATGTCCTCTTTCTTCTATGCATGTTTTCCTTCTTCAGCAGTGCCTGCCTCAGATGCAAGCCAAATTTCCAATGTCACTTTCTCATCAGGATTTTGTCTTTAAATCCTGAAAAATGTTCTCCTCATTTCCCCTATGTGTCATTTCTTATCTCCTCCAAAAGAATTCCTCGTCCTGCTGTGTTGCAGTCTTTCACCCTTTCTTCCCTTCTACCTCCACCCTACCCTTCATTTGAATATCTCTTTCTAGTCACAGAAGTAGAACTTGAGGGTTTTTTACAGAGTCGGGCAGAGAAGGAAGGTTGTTCTGTCCATGCTCTTAGCTGCCTAAATAAAATCCAATTCTCTCTGGATTCTTTCACCACTGGGTCTCTGCTAGTAATCTCAGCAACTCTGCAAGGTTCACTAGCTGGGCACAGCTGTAGCCATCTGAAAGCTTCAAATAAGATAGGGGAAAACAAAAGTTGCTTCCTCAAGAATAAAAGTCTGGGACCATCAATGGGACAACGAAAATGGCAAGAGTAACGGCTGAGAGATTCCCCACTGAACAGTTTCGGGCCCACATGTAGCATGTCACTTGTCTCACATTTTACAGCCAAACTTAACAGCACCCAGCCCAAATCTGCTAGGCTCTGGCACCCTCAGAATAGTCTGGGAAGTGATTGTCATAGATTACCCAAAACAATCCACTGCTGCAAATAGCTTGCTTAGTGTGCTTTGCTTGGATTCTTCTGCTTGCTAATGTGGACATCAATATCAATACCCATCTAGCGTGGAGGATAGGTGGTAGAGTTCATGTCTGCTCACACCACAGCATTCAAGATTGACAGTCAAACCTGAGAGCTGTAATACAGCAGAAGAAGGACTAGAGTGTTGGGGTTTAATCTTAAAAAGATATTTGAAAAATGAAAGGCAAACAGCAGTTTCATATGCTACAGTAACAGGAGAGGAATTAGACCATGTTCAAGCTATGTTTTGCCATAATGTGGTAAAAGCCCTATGTTGAGACATGGTTCAGCAACCAGAGTATCAGTAGCTATAGCAGGCAATTAAAACAATGCCAACAGCATCATACTCCCTCTTTCCACATTACTGCTCTTTAACAAACCTAACGTATCTCTTTACCTGACTAGAGGAATGGTACCCAGCTATTGCTGAGGCAAGTTCGCTCAACTCCATTGGTTCTAAGGGTATGTTTGACCCTTCAACAGCACAGAAATTAGGTCATGAAATTTATATTCAAATTTCAGTTCATAGGATTTTGTCAGTATAACTTTGCTCTCACTAACCCCTTAAGGAAGTTGGTATATGTACAGCAGATGCTTTTAAAGTAAGTTCAAAATAAGGAAATTTAAACACATATACCTTTTATAACAGTTTTCTCTAAGAAAAGCACACATTTCGTGGTAGTCCTGACTAAAAAATTGAGTAGAAAAAAATTTAAACAATTGATTTCAGCTAATGACATGGTTGTGTGATAAAAAAAATTATCTTTTCTTATGTGAGTTATCATGGGGTTTTTCTGAAGTAATGCATTAACTCCGTCTGCTAACTGTTAGATTTCTTGATCTCATTTTACTTGGACGGTAAGCGTATATTACATTTCAAGTCTAGATTTTAAAGCCCTAAATGGGTGAAAAGCAATGAAAAATTTGCACTAACAATTTACATTTCTGTTATCATGTTCTGACCTCCCTTCAGCCATATTCAGCCAAGAATTCAGGCCTCTGGAAGTATTCCCCTGCCCTCCCACAGAATGCCTGGAAAAATCAAAGGGACTGAAAGCCAGTAAGTGAAACATTTGACAATTTGCTGTGTAGCTGGTGACTCCCATAACACTAGAGTTTCTTTGGTATTTTGTTATTAAGCAGGTGTTTTTGAAGAAGCACCAACAGTGAAATACTTCTTTTTCTAGTTGTATTTCTTTCAGTTCCTCCTGCTTCTGTGTCTGATGTTCAGGAATGAAAAGCGCTCTCAGGCAAACACCTTTGAGGAACATCACAAAATCCAAAAAGACAAAAACATTTGCAGGAAAAGACATCTCATATTAGTCTGCACACTTCTGTATGAAGTGCTTAGCACATTTCCTTTTGTAGATGTCAGCAATCTGCATGCCTGCTCTTTAGGACAACATTTTCAGGACATGTTTCCCTGGCAACCTGGTTCTTGCATTTGCTCTCTGAAAATCTATTTCCAATTGCAAAGCTTTTTACACTCACTCTACAATCTTAGAGTTGGCTTCACAGGGTGAAAAGGGCAATAGAATTGTATCCTAAAGTATATATATTAAAAAAAAAAACAAGTAGCATTGCTTTGTTTCTTTTGAGGAAGTTAGAAACTGACTCATTTAGGGTTATCACTTAGGGATGGATACGCAATTAGCTTAAATTGGGGTAATTATTTAAAGTAGGAGCCAAAATTGTGGCAAAAAGTTTTCTTTCCAGAGAACTTTTTTTTCGTTTTTTCTCTTCAACTTTCTTATCGCCAGGTAATGGATGCAAACTCATGCCTTGCTAATAAAAATATTAATATTAGCAAATAATTTCAATTTTTTGGCCTCTTTCTACTCCTGGTGTAGCAAGGCTCAGCTTGCACTTCCTTTCCTTCAGCCATTGGCATGTTGATTTACCTCCTTCTCAAGTTCCAAGCCCCTGCCATGGGCAGGGACACATCACACTAAACCATGCCACACAAGGCTTCATCCAACCTGGCCTTGAACACCGCCAGGGATGGAGCATTCACAGCCTCCCTGGGCAACCCATTCCAGTGCCTCACCACCCTTACAAGAAAGAATTTCCTCCTTATATCCAATCTAAACGTCCCCTGTTTAAGTTTTAACCCATTGCCCCTTGTCCTGTCACTACAGTCCCTGACAAAGAGTCCCTCCCCAGCATCCTTACAGGCCCTCTTCAGGTACTGGAAGGCTGCTATGAGGTCTCCACGCAGCCTTCTCTTCTCCAGGCTGAACAGCCCCAACTTTCTCAGCCTGTCTTCATACGGGAGGTGCTCCAGTCCCCTGATCATCCTCATGGCCCTCCTCTGGACTTGTTCCAACAGTTCCATGTCCTTTTTATGTTGAGGACACCAGAACTGCACACAATGCTCCACGTGAGGTCTCACAAGAGCAGAGCAGAGGGGCAGGATCACCTCCTTCGACCTGCTGGTCATGCTCCTTTTGATGCAGCCCAGGATACGGTTGGCTTTCTGGGCTGCGAGCGCAAACTGAAGCCGACTCATATTCATTTTCTTATCAGCCAACACTCCCAAGTCCTTCTCCACAGGGCTGCTCTGAATCTCTTCTTTGCCCGACCTGTAGCTGTGCCTGGGATTGCTCTGACCCAGGTGTAGGGCCTTGCACTTGTCATGGTTGAACTTCATAAGGTTGTCATCAGCCCACAGGCGTGTCGAGGTTCCTCTGGATGTCATCCCTTCCCTCCAGCGTATCAACTGAATCACACAGCTTGATGTCATTGGCAAACTTGCTGAGGGCTCACTCAACCCCACTGTCCATGTCAGTGACAAAGACATTGACAAGACCGGTACCAACACCGATCCTTGATGGCTCTGTGGAATCATTTTTTTGACTCATGATGTTAGAAAAAGAGCACGTTGTAATAGGGAAAGAACAGCAGAAGCCCTTGACAGTTCTCAAAGTCCTTTCCTCACAATGGTTAGTTAGGCTGTGGCATACAAAAAAACCACCTCAGTCTGACAGTCTTGGAAAAGCATGCAGAAGCAAACACAAAAAGGCCTAAGTTACTCACAGCTTCTTAGCAACATGACAGGTATTTTTAATACGACATGATTGAACATAAAGAAAGACAATTTAAGCACATTTTCTTTATAGATTTCTATGATGATTTTGTAAAGTTACATAGTGCCAAACAATTTTTTTCTGACACAAGAATATCTCCTTAGGTGCAGAGAGTGAATCAGATAAACTACAGCCTTCCAACAACTGAATTTTGGAAAGCCATGGGATAAAAGGAACTCCCACATTGTTTGTAGAAGTAATATTTTATAACCTTTTCATTCCTCCTTCTAGTCCTGTATTCTAATGACTTCCACAAACCACGTCTGGGCTAATTTAAGAGTCAGCACATGGCTAAACTAATCGTCATGGTACAAGGAATGAACCTGTATCAGAAATAAAATGAGACCAAGGCAGAGCACTGTGGCAGCACCAAGGCCAAAGCAGAGGAAGACAGACATCTGATGAGTCTAGGACTATTGCTTTGTTCTGACTCACCACACATACATTTTCTCACCACATAAAAGGATAACTATAATGCAGGTAAGTATACTAACCTGTAGCAACAATATTATGTAAAATCCAGACATAGAAAGTAATGTGTTCTCCATTTGAAAATAAAGTTTGCATAGTTTAAGGGCACAAAGCAATGAAATCCCTATTCATAAAGAAAAATCATCAGCCCTTAAATGAAAAACATAATAAATTTCAGCACAGGTTCCATATCCTTTTCCTCTAACCATACATAAGCTAGGTGCCTAGAGTAGGCTTGCTACATGGTCTTCTGCACTAGCTTGTTGACATAAACGTGGGATACCTTGTTCCCTGAATATATGTATTTTAGGATGAAGTAACCTCTGTCTGGAGATGTCTATCTCACACTGAACCACAGATCAGGCTTTCAACTTTGACCAGATACCTAAGACAGTTGGGGTTAGATGAGATAAACTTAATTCTAAGTGTGTACACAAACTCTAGTGACATGCAAGAATTTTAAAACTCTTATCTACCTTGTTTTATAGTTCCATAGTATGTTTCTTGAATCCCACACCCTTATCTCTAAGAAATGGTTGCTTTCATTCATACTGTGTGAGACCTGGAGAATTTGTTCTGTACTTATGCTGCACATAAGAGGCAATCCTCTAAAACCAGAAAGAAGTAAAACCATTATTTACATGATATATCATAGTGTTATAACTCCACAGTGTTTCTAAGAAGTGGAAGTATTACCTGCACTGTTTAGAGAAAGCCGAGGTGGACAACAGTAGCAATTTGCTTTGTAGAGTTTGATGTAGCGAGTAGGACTCTGCTTCCACTCTTCCAGCACAGCATAAGCCAGAGAACCAGGATCAGAAGCCCAAGCTCCACGTGCGCTGGCTACGAGCTGCTATCACTGTTTAGATCCGAGACAGTTTCAGTTAGAAAAATACACCATTTACTACAGCAAAAATATATTCTTCACCTAAAAACAGAAGCTCTGGGGTTTTTTACTAGAAACAAATGCTTTGGAGTAAAGTGAGAGCAATTAAAAAAAAAATAAATATTCCTTTAAAATGCATGTGCTACATACTAAATTTATTCATGTAACAGGAATTATAAGCGTAACAACTGGCTACTATCCAGTTCAGTAAATTAGAGAGTTGTGAGATGCCCCTGTAATATGCTATTCTCCACTTTCATATAACAGTTAGAGGTGACTGCCTCTGGGAATTACAGTTGATTATATACAATAATGCCGACATATAGGCATACAAGAAGAGCATGGTTGTTTGTTTCTAATACATGTAAATGCTCGTCTGCAAGAATAGCCACCAATTTTTTTTGTCATGCAGGTGCATTTCAGAGCTTAGAAAAGTTTTTAATCTTCATATATTCTGAGTTCACTGCTGAGATTTAGCCATGGGGTTTTTCTCTTTGTGTTTGCTATGTGAAAATAATGCTTTTTACCTGGGGACAAGGGACGACAAAACCAAACAGAATGAGTATAGTCACAGCAAACATGGAAATTTGGCAAGATTGGTATATGTGTCAGTTTGACAGCCGTAGTTTGTGGCTTAGCTTGTGTAGAGCTACACATACACACTAAAACCAGAAGGTGGCATCAAAGACTGTCTAACATTGACAATAGAAAGGACTAAGAGCACAGCTGGAACCCTTATTTTTCATTAACAGATTAAATACTGTAAATGTGGGGACTCGTTGCCCCTTTACTAGTCTTAGGAATCTGGGTTAGGCAGACTTCTGGAAATCTGCACAGAGATAGGATCTAAAGCATTATGACTCACTCAACCCAGATAAATTATTTTTCATGAATCATAATGAATAAATCAGCTTATTTGGGTTTCATAAATGTATAATCCTTTCCTAACATCACAGCACCTAGTCAACCTAATTATGATGAGCTGTACTAGAAGCAAACTGAATGGACTGGGTTTGTGGAAAGCAATAATAATCTTCCTCATGCTGCCAAAATTTAGAGAATTGGGAAGGAGGAGAACTACATAGGGTGAGGATGGTGGAATGACTTGCTTACATATGCCACAGAGAGAGGACAGAGGTGAAGGGAGACAGATGAAAACTGGTTAATTTTGTTTGTCAAGGTCAGCGTCATTAGTGCGCAGAAGATACAGTTAAAGCAGTTATGTCTTCTAAAATTGATACAATGCTCAGAGTTTAAAAGATTTTTTTCCTACAAAAATAGCATTTCCAAAAGTGATGGTCTGCATAGTAAAATATATTATGTTCAATTTTAAGAATACGGCAGCTAGCATTTTTTATATTCAGCTGCTTTCTGTATTGAAATGTTTTGTTCATATCATCTAAGCATTGAAATAATATTCTTGACTAGAAAACTTCACTGCAGTGTTGGCAAATAACATCTGACGCTTTGTTCAAAGTATTTATACTGGCAGACCAGATGATTTTCTATTAGCCAATAAAAGTACTCCAATATTTTCGGCAAAATTAGTTAAATCACCATTAAAGATCTTCCTCTGATTTTTCTTTGAGGCAATCTATTTCCTCAGTACTGTGCTACCAGTCACAATTAATCCGAAATCTGCCTTTATGGACAAAACTTCCCTCTCATCTTCAAAGTCTTGTGCACAGTTGTGTTGTCACCTCACTGAATTCAAATATAAATGAATTTTTATCTACATCTGATGTACCACCTAAAATAATCCAATGATAGATTCTTTTTTCTTCTTCTTTTGTCTACTGTGGACTTCCAAGCTACAGTGCTCACTTCTTCCTTCTCTACACAAATTCAGAAAATAAATAACCTAATTCTTCTATGATAATCCTGAAGCATCATCCATCATACTATACCTTCTCTGAAATTCAGATCTCCCATTCTGCCCACAGATATACCCAATGTCTCCATGCTATGTTCATCTGCTGTCTGATTTATTGTCTTGAATTTTTGAAGTTGTACTAGCAATGTTTCATAAAACTTGAATAGAAAGCTGGGTATGGTGTAAGGTTTGTAGTACATAGTTAAGTTTTACAATTGCCTAGTTCATTTAATTTTTCTTCTTAGGGCATCTTACCAACTAAAGAATTTAAAAATTTGATACAGTTTCTAGGGTGTGCTTTTCACTCTAATTTTGTGGCTTTTGAAGACTGGTGCATATCTGACCACAACTTACTGGCAGGAATATTAAACCTGGCTGCCTATCTGTTCCTTTATTTAAGTTCATCCTTTTACTGTCAGTTATCCTCTATACCACCATACTAATCCTTCTACGCTTTTTGATATTAGTAACTTTTAGATATTTGGAGTTGTTTATCATGTCCCACTCTTAGTCATTGTTTACCAAAGTATTCAGATTTCTTCTAGTGTTCTACCATAAACCAGCCATCTCTCTTTAGCATTTTTATATTGCTCTTCTGACCAGTCTTTAGCTGCTTAGTATCTTTATAGCAATATGATGTTCAGGAACTGAGGTTCATAATTCTGGGATATTGTGGTATTAAGTGCATAGTTACTTAGGGCAGTGTATTTTGCCTGCTCTGTCTTGCTTACATCTCTGTGAAGAGATGAAATGCAAGGGTTACAGAGCTGCCGCATGTCTAGGAAGAAGCAAAGGGCCATCTGCATTCCATTCTTCAGCAGGCACGTGGAGAAATCTCGTTCAGGCAAGTACCTGCTTACCCTGCATTAGGCAGCACCCTTGCATGTCAGTTATTAAGGATATTATCAGATAATAATATATGGTAAAGTGTGCTTTTTTTTTTTTGCAATTATTTCAGAACTACAATGGCATGATGAGGTAGAGAAATAGAATACAGGCTGTGAAGCAATTATTTGGAAGTCTTTCAAGAAAAACTGAAGGAGTGGTATTGTCGAATTTAGTGTTAAAAGTCTGAGTTTGCTGATACTGTCTAAAAGAAACATTCAGTTCAGTTCTTTTATAACAGGTCTCTCTTGGATTAACAGCTTTCTCCACTGCATTGTAGTTTTCTGAATTCACTTGTCAGCAAAAGGCAACCCACTCACCTTACTGGATAGCTTTGAAATTTTCCTGTGATTTCACAATGATCTTAGGAATATCAACAGTAAAGGACAAATATTTTCATTACCTGCAGAACTCTACTTTCTGAAATACGTTACCCCAGAGGTGCTAACACTGTTGCTGAGGGGCTTGGCCTTGAAAAATGTCAGGTCCTTTTAGGAGACGGCTCTGTCTGACATGGGGGAAGCTTCCGGTGTTTTCTCAAAGAAGCCACTCCTACAGCCTTCCCTGCTACCAAAACATTGCCATGTAAACCCAGTACAGTTCTGAAAGGTTTTTCTCTGAAAATACCGTGATGCATTTTAATAATGCAGTCCAGTGTGCGGGGGGCAGGAGGCAAAGAGACACACAGGGAGATACTCTGTTATTTCTCTGAACTTCAACTGAGATTAGCCATCTAGTCTAAACTAATCATTAAGTTAGCCTCTACAGTTAACAGAGACATATTTCTATAGAGCCATTTATTCTATGTTAAGATAAACATCTAAGATTAACAGGATAAATCTTTGCAGCTGGTCTATCTCTCCGTTGACTTTTAGACAATCAGTTTAGACTGAGAACTTGACCTCTACACAGACAAGTTTAAGTCATTTAAATGCCACCTGTAAATATTTGAGTCTTTTTAAAAAAAAAAAAAAAAAAAAGAATACAGGCAGAAATTGTCTTTATTTCTAAGATAAAGAACTGAAACAGAGCAAAGGTGAAGGCCCTCATATTGCTGACACTCTGTGGAGTAATCTCATCACTTAATTCTTCAGAAAGATGGAGTTACTTTCTTTGAGGTTGATGAACCCATTTAAGTAGATTAACTTCATCAGTATTATTGAAACAACTAGGAAATCCAGTTTACATGCTAAAAATTTGGGCTGTTGGGATCTGTGAGAAAATCTGAGATCAGTGCAAACAAACCAAAAACTGTAGGAAATCAGAAAAGAGGGGGGGAATTGAGCAGGGCAATAAAAACAAAACAAAACAAAACAAAACAAAAACAAGAAGACAACTTTAAGAAATTAATGTTGCCTTCTAAGAATGACACATTATAAACCAGTGCATATTAGATGCAGAAACATGCCTTGCATTTTATTTTTAATGGATCTGCTTTGAAACCATCACTGTAGACAATACAGGAACCTTTTGTTAGATGGTTCACTTCTGTCCAGTGCTTGTCAATGTGATCATTTTATCTTCAAAGGGAAGTAATGGCACCGTATTACAAGATGAACTGAGATATCAAGAGCCATGGACAGAGGAGAAAGGTTGAAACATGGATCATACAGCACATTAATTACTAGGGGTGAAAGAATGTGATAGGGTCTGAAGTGCAAATAATTGATTATAATGAAGTTGTTGACATACATCCACTTGCTTTCTTCCCAGGCCTTGATATTCCTCTCCCTCAAATTTGAGCATCCTGAGGGAGAAGAATATTTTTTCTTCTAACAATGAGACTTTTTCAGCTATTCCAGGGATTCTGGGATGAACCTTCATGGCATCTGTGAAGCTTGGTGGTACACAAATATTGGGGTCTAATTCCATCTGACTGAGCAATGCTGAAGAGTTAATAACACCTGGCAGTCTTAGGTGAGTTGTGTCAGCAACTTGGTATGCTGAGATGTACAAACTAATACTGTATTTTTTGGAAGTCCCTTAAATAAATCTCAAACCCTACAGTAGCATCAAATTAATATTTACACTGGGTTGACAAATTCACTGGAATTGGTGTGATTATGCACATTGTTCTTTTTCTTGAACACTTTAAACCTGCAACAAATATTAGAATTCTGCCTTCATCTGTCTTTCATAAAAGCATGTTCAAGAAGAGTCCTGGACTTTTCCTCATATAGTTGGTCCAGGTTGACATTCGTGTTGGTTCCAGAATTTCATTGATGTAGAATAATTGCTGCATGAAAGCAAGCTGAAGAATGTCTACATGTGCTGCAAGCCCACCTCTGGCTGTCATGTTTTCCATTGCTGCATTCCCCTGAGTCAAATGTTTACATATCATCTCTTTAGAAAAGTGAAAGCATTTGAATGTAGACTTTCAGTGTCTGAGTCCATTGTTCACCCTGGGGTGAAAATGGTCCTGCCACCATTCTCTTCTACCCCTCATCCTCCCCCAAGCAAGCACAGTAGAATACAGAAATAGAGATGGAAACACAGGCAGTATAGGTCTATGGACCTTTGCTTAAATCCTCATTGATGGTGTGGTGTGAAGAGAGAGAGAGTGTTCATTTTGTATGGCAAATTTCCATTTTGAGGGTAGGACAAAAGCACTGCTTTCTCTCAAATAAGCTGACAATTAGAAAATTCATGTGTCTGTATTCTTCAGCTATTCAACCTTTTCCCTCCCTTCACTTTTCCTCCTTTTCTCCTAGGCCAGCATTTCTAATTAATTTGCTTCCTTCCATGATGGCTTTTTGCTCACCTATTCTAACCTCTGAAGAGAATAAGAAAGCTACAAAAGCAATGCAAAATGTCAGTTGTTTCTTTATTCACAAGGAAGACAGTTTATCAGGGGGTAAAGGCATGCCCACTGTATGCAAGTAGCCTCCTACAAGAATTCAGAGACCCTTAGTGCTTGATAGGATTGGGGGTGCCCTGCCTTGGTTCTCATGGCTTGAACATGCAGAGCCAGGCTGCTGTTTGGAGGAACTGAGCCATATATTCAAGAGCTTGGGCTTGGCACCTTTCTCTCTCAGGGTGCTTGAAGCTCATGGGATGGATAAACTTTCACTTCTGGACTAGACCAAGAGTGTCCATGCTCTAAGGTCAAATAAAAGGATCTGTTTCCCCACCATATGCCACGTGCTGATACTCTTCAAGGTTGGTTCAACTTTGCCATATTTTTTAGCACAGAATAAAACTCAGGACCCAGCTTCCTACCCAGATGGGACTTCTAGAAACCAATGCAGAACAATGCCTTAGGTCGCCTAAAATGCAAGTGCGTGAAATAGAGAAAGACAAACTCATAATTGTTATGATAGTAGAGCTCACATCAACTCAAGCACTTTTGCAACATCAAATTAGATTAATTTTGTAGTAGCGAATAAGTTAACAGCCTAAGAGCAAACTTATCCAGTATTGGCAACAATAAGCAGTCTAAACCACTTTGAGGTGGCTCTCAACTGAAAAATACATTTAATACTCAACAGCTTCTTATTAAAACAGTTTAAATTTGCATTATCTTTACACTTTTTATGATGCCTTTAGGGTATTCTTCTCCCACACAGTCAAAATTTTCTCTCCACCTACAAAGGAAATGTTCTGAAACTGTAAAATCGTTGACTAGTATTACACAGGAAGCATCACAGAAGCAGGAAACAGTCTATATAAATGTATGTATAATATTCCTAATTGATACACAAGCCTTACCTTCATCTATCAAGAAATTCAGCTTTCCTTATTCTGGTCTATCTTCTTCTAGCTAGTTTAAACCTGTCACCTTTTTTAGATCACAGAGATTGAAAGGAAGGCAAACTGGTGTTACCTATGTCACAGCTAGCATGCATGCCAGAACATGGCATTTCAGGTGATACGAAAGATTTTGCCACCACTGGCTTAAAGTCTCATCCAAGCCTATTGGTGTCACTCAGTGGCTTGTACTACCTTGTAATAGTGGAAGCTAACATAGAAATGAGTACAATATGCATGTAGGACAGAAATATTCTCTCTAAGTGAGAATATATCATACTACTCATAGTTACCACGCACTGCAAAGGAGAACAGATTATATAGAATTTCCTTGCTGATGTACCCCATTGGCACAACAAAACCCATTCTTCCGATAAAATTAGTGCCATTTACACTAACACATTTCTTCAAGCAGAAAAGTTATCAATACTTCTTGAATCCATCATCCTTGCGCAGACTATGCTACTGTACAAGTTAGCTTGAGGTGAAGCTTTCATTGTTATGATACTCTCTTAACTGCCTGCAGTACAGTGGATTTTGTGGTTCTCTGGGAGTTTTTACCTTCTGTGTAAATTATTAAGGTTAGTTTGCTCAAGTGCTGCCGGTAATGGGGACCAGCAGGTATATAAGGCACATAGTTAACGTCTTATACTTACAGCTCCTGACTGTTGTACCCACAAGTATGGCCCCATATGCCATCAAATATCCCACAGTTCAGTGCACAGCCTATGCGATTAAGAGCTTCTTTTTTGCAAATAGTAAAATATTTAACACAGTTCAGGGAGCTCTTTTTAAAATGTACCCTGATAAATGGCACTTTGGGAAGCACAAGAGGCATTTTTCTAAAATATAAACTTTACACGAAGTGTCTGAAAATAGACCTAGTACAGGGTGTTTGCCACCTTCCTCACCTCTCTGCCTCTGTGAATTCATAAGCAAATATAAACCTTTGCCAAAAGCAGAGTGTGAGTGGACAAAGTAACAATTGTATAAATGGATTTCTAGAGCTAGGGAGATATTTTTCTGGCTTTCTTTCTGTGGGTACTGGAAAAGTAGCATTTTTTAAGCATCCTTTTTTCTGAAACACTTACTGAAACATTTTATTTAGGGAAAAAATATGAAAAATCTGGCAACAAATAAATGAATGAGGGAGCCTGCTTCAACACATGCCTTCTCATTTATTGTCTCCACTTTAACATACTCTTTTCTTGCAGAAGAATTTTTTTCAGGAGAGATTTATCTGCAAAAACAGCCTAGAAACACGAATTATGTGATTGAAATTACTGATAGGTTTTGTTTGTGACTTGTGTGTGATTCTGTGGAATGTAGGTATTTTACTGAATAAGGTTAACTGTTCCGTTTAGGTGCCAGCTCTCTGTAATGCAACACAAAGATTTTCAGTGGCAAACTGTAACTGAGCTGTCAGATGATAATAAAAACATTACAGTATATAGAAAACTGCGGAGGAAAAGTCTTTCCTTTCTCACTTGACACTTTCTGAAATGCAGTTGTGCAAGTCATTCAGGTCTGAGCATTCATGCATGCACACTGAGCTCAAGATTCACAATTAATTCCCATTCCCACCTCCCCCACAGCCTGGGCCATCCGTTGTGTTTGTGCAGTCCTACATTAGTTCATAGCCTTGATATTGCTTGGTGCCCCCGGGCCACAGCTGCAGCTGTGTGGCAGATTACTTGATTTAGCAGCCCTGTCTGATGTGGTGGCTATGGAGAAAGGCAAAGGTGTTGTGCTGGACCCAGCAGCTCTGAGACGTTGCTTAACCCCTTTAGTACTCAAAGGACCCCATCAGTAAAGAGCCTCCTGTTCATCAAAAATGGCACCCAGCCTGCAGGACCTAATGACAACTACAAATGCAGAATGAAGCTGGTTGAAATGCCTTAATGAGAGATCTATGCCTCTCTCTGGTCAAATCTTGTTTCACAGCAACTGAAGTGCCCTGTATTTTCTGACCCACAACCGTGCTGTCCTAGTCATCAGAAAGGACTCAGCACCTGATTCATCTGCTCTGCCTTCTCAGATAGTTGGCAACCCACAAATGTATTGAAACATATTAATACAATTCATATAATATTAATGTAAATGCAATTATGGCAAACATTTTAATCAGTTTAGAGAAACAAAATCCACATTTATTTTCACCCAGAGCAATTTTAAAGAGTTTACATTGATTCCAAATCATAACTTTTTCAGTAAAAACAGATCTTCATTTCCTAAGCTCTTTGTATGAAGCAAACCATGGAGCAGGTAAGTGTGTGATTTGAAAAGAAGCCATAAAGTAATTTTATTTTTGCTTTAAGCCAAGGAAAGAGTTATGCTATACAGGCTCAGAGTCAAACGCCCAAATACAGAGCTGAAGCTAATGCACTTGCACCCATACCCTACGTTGCTGAACTTGACCTTCAAATTAAGCACAGAAGTATCAGCAAAAAATGCCTCCACAGATAAACCCCTAGCTTTGTGGAAGATTGGAAACTGCCTGAGCATGGTAATTATAGACCACACAGTATGTCTCAGTTCCCATTCAAAAGAGAGATTTATTAACAAAGTGATCGTGTTTCAATAAAGACAGAAAGAAATCCATTTCATGTTTAATGTCTTTCCTGTTGTTTTATGGCCAAAGGTCCTGTGGGGCAGAAATTTTTCATCCAGAAAAATTAAGCTGATGTAAGATAATTTGTCCTTCTGACAGACATCCTCTGTCAGACCTGTCTTAGAAATTTATCTGAACTGCTGAGATGACAAACACTTTGGTTTTCCATAGGTCACACATACAAACTGGGAATCTCATCCACAGTTGTTTGAAGTTAATAGGATTTCTTCTCTACTGTGTGTTTGTGCCATGTTATAGGAGGCACTGAGTCTCCATGAGGGAAATTTATTTCAGACTAAGGGAACTTGAGTGGCCTTGCTGTTTCTCATTCTGAGAATCAAGGACACCATCATGTGACCAGGCAAGTGTCCCTCACTCCCAAACACATAGTGGTGACAGTACAACTTAGTAAATGATGAATTACACATGGGTGAATCAGAGTAACTTCACTCAAGTCAATGAATGCACATGAGAAGATGGAAACTTTCTGCATTTCTCTTCATATGCTTTGATTAGTGCAATACAAATGCCTGAAATGGGATTCAAGTACTTTTGAGTTTGGCTACCTGTGAGTTAAAGCCTCTGTGGTGGTAATGAGTTCACAGAATAGGATATGTAACTGCCTGCAAGAGGTTAGTGTGTCCCACCTCTCCTTACAGGTACAGGAGACCTGATTGTTAGCATCAGTGCAACCAAGAGAGTGATACAGCTGAGCAGTCACTACTTCAGGATGAATTTGCGTGTTCCCAAGGCTTTGGTGACTGTATTGACTAGATTGTCATTGACTATGAAGAGAGCTTAGCCTCCTGGCACACGTAAGAAATTACATAGACACCGAAAAATTGGGCAAAGAAGAGATTCAGAGCAGCCCTGCAGAGAAGGACTTGGGAGTGTTGGCTGATGAGAAAATGAATATGAGCTGGCTTCAGTGTGCGCTCGCAGCCCAGAAAGCCAACCGTATCCTGGGCTGCATCAAAAGGAGCGTGACCAGCAGGTCGAAGGAGGTGATCCTGCCCCTCTACTCTGCTCTCCTGAGACCTCACCAGGAGTATTGTGTGCAGTTCTGGTGTCCTCAACATGAAAAGAACAAGGAACTGTTGGAACAAGTCCAGAGGAGGGCCACGAGGATGATCAGGGGACTGGAGCACCTCCCGTATGAAGATAGGCTGAGGAACTTGGGGCTGTTCAGCCTGGAGAAGAGAAGGCTGCGTGGAGACCTCATAGCAGCCTTCCAGTACCTGAAGGGGGCCTGCAGGGGTGCTGGGGAGGGACTCTTCATCAGGGACTGTAGGGACAGGACAAGGGGTAATGGGTTAAAACTTAAACAGGGGAAGTTTAAATTGGATATAAGGAGGAAATTCTTTCCTGTTAGGGTGGTGAGGCACTGGTAATGGGTTGCCCAGGGAGGTTGTGAGTGCTCCATCCCTGGTGGTGTTCAAGGCCAGGTTGGATGAAGCCTTGTGTTGGATGGTTTAGTGAGAGGTGTCTCTGTCCATGGCAGGGGGGTTGGAACTAGATGATCTTGAGGTCCTTTCCAACCCTAACTATTCTATGATTCTATGAAAAAACAGGTGTTTTGGCCTATGAGCTGGTCTCATTCATAGTCTTTACTAGTCTTCCTGGCTTTTTCTCTTGTAAATATAGAGAATTTTGTCTTGAGGTTAACTCATTTTTCCTTAAAACCAGAGGGTTTAAACCCAAACCAAAGCCGATGTACCACTATGTCTGGGAAGAAACATAGTCATGGCTTAGGCTAGACGACTGATTTTTTAATGTCTACAGGTAGGTGAACTGAATCCTAATGACAAACATTTGTGGAAGTTTTGAAAATGCAGAAGTAAGGAAAACATGGCCTAAAGACAACAGCCCAGGAAACCCTTGGGGCTGCTGTGTTACCAGTGTAATTTTCACTGTCAGCTGTCAACTTGCCTGCTCTCATGAAGCCAAGTTTACTACAGCTCTGTCCTCTGCTGTTAGCACAACCACAGGGCAACACAAAATTCTCTGGCCCGAGTCAGGCTGGTATGCAGTACAGCTGCCACATTGCCCCACCCCAGAGCCTAGCAGGGCACTTCTAGGATTTTCTCACTCTGAAAGAGCCTGGTCTCCATTTCCTCCCACTTCTACCCTGCCAGCCATCTCCTTCCATGCTGCTTTTAGCAGCAGTTACGATTAGCGTTGTGTGGTCAGCCAAACAGAGCACACATGAGCAGGATCACCCAGGCAAAGCCGACAGCCCTTGGCATCCAGAAGCTCAGCTATTGGCACACATTTTTTGTAACTGCTTTATCAATGTGCTTTCTCAGAGTCTTTCTCATGTAAAATACAGAAACAAACAAACAAACAAAATCTGTGTATTATACTCGTGAAGTTTTCTTCTGCTTCGTGCTAACAAATAATCCATCTGATTCACAACATTGCCATGCTGTGCTATTTCTGGCATTTTAGGCTAAGTTTGGACAAAGTTACATGTGATCCACAAGAAATACAAGCAAGAAATAACCTGTGGTTTATATTTGAATTAATCAGCAAATACCATAGCAAAGATTTTATGGGAATATATAAGCAACATGGTAATATTTCTAAATAGCAAAGAATTGTCAGGGAATTTAAGCATCGCCAGCAGTACAGAGATACCCAGTAGGTGAATGTTAGGAATGAGTGTTATGCTTGGTCTCAAATGCAGTTTTGAGAATTGTTAAAAACAGTAATGACTTTGAAGAAAAAACAAATGCCAGTCCTGATATTCATCTGCTAGATACCCCTGTCATGCCAGTACTGTTTGAAACCGTAGTCCTCACACCTGCTCTGTCAGAGTGGTGTAGCTACTGTTAAAAGAAAGAACGGGATTTTGGCATGCTGAATTTTACACATCCTGGAGAGGTTCTCGGTCTCTTTTATGGTAATAAAGATTTACTCATTTCTTCTTATAACTAATATCAAACAATGTCTGATAACAAATATCAAAGAAAAATATTTTCCTTTTCAAATCATGATAAGACACCAGTAAACTTAGTTTTCACAGGTACATGTGAAAAGACTGACATAACACCAGGGAAAAATAAGGCCTAAGGAATTAAGACATGCAAATGTGTTTTAAAATGACTTGAGGTTCATCTGTTTAAAAGCTAGTCTTTTCTCACAAAATGTACAAGTTGTTTTTTTTTTCGTTTTGAGTCATCCATAACTTTTTCAAGTTGCCTATAGTTCTTTTGTATGGATCTTGTTAAAGACGGCTTTGTTGCATGTTGATAATAGGACAATTTAAAATAAGAAGCTAAATTCGTCCCATTCCCACTCTGTGCAGCTATGTTTTACCTGTCTGTTTTGCACTTTCACTTTCATGCTTTCCCCTCCATAGCTGACAGTAAGAGTAGGAGGACAACTGTAGGCTGGGCTCCCTCAGAGAAGTACTGTGAGACAGAGCTTGGGATAAGGGGTTCCTAATGCCTTGTCTGTAGAAATTATTTTACAGGTTGTTGCCATCTATGAGGCATGAACTGTCGTCCTCTTGGAGCATCAGTTTATACCAAAACAAAGCGTTAGCTATACATGGAAGACCTGGTGACCAGCTGGAGTGATGGTGGTTACTGCACGTTACAGTGGATGTCATACTCCAACACACCAATACATGCCCTGGCATACAAAAGTACAAACAAATTGTGAATTGAAGTACTTAAGAAACTGTGGTTTGCAAAAGTCCAGCTGTCTCGTAAACAGAGTTTAGCCCTTTACCCGGAGCAGACTTAGTGTCATGCTTCTGCACTTTCTGACTCTCTGGGTAGAGGACAGGTGTCCAGATTTGCCAGTATTTCTTCCTGTGATTTGCCATTTCTGTTTCTGCCCCACTAATAGGAATAAAAAATCCCATGGAAGTGGCTTTTGTGGTGTGCGGCCAGGTCATGTTGTGTGGGTGAACCCAAAGACCCCCACCCTTCTAGCCTGAATAATACCCCTTCTCTCCTGGTACTTCCAAGAGCACAAATATGATCTAACCCATTCTACCCTGAGTATGGAAAAGCCTGGGAAATACTACTTGATGTTATATTCCAGTGGAATACACTTCAGACGTGAATGAATGCCATCTGGCTGCTGTGAGCAAAGTATTCTTCAAAGACTTGCTAGGAAATGGCCTTTCATAGCCAAGTTTTTGTTTGCACTTTTCAGGGGCAATGTGCGTAAATGCTACTACACTTCTCTAGGCAACTTACAGCTGAGATGTCAGGAGTAGGAAAATTTCACTAAAGGCTTGTATTTTTCTTCTTTTAAACTAGATGAAGGCTTGGAGCACAGGAAAAATCCCTCTCCTATTGATGATGGTAACGATAAGCTATTATCACTGATGAGCTGGAGAAAGGGCCTGGCTGCTCAGTGGACTGAAGGTGCAAGGCATTAAAGGGGATTAAAGCAACACAGACTCTGCCAGCCTAATCCACTTGGCACCAATGAGCTGCAGGGAGGCCTGGATGTTTTGTGATCATGGCATGTATAAGGAGGCTTAAAAGAAAAGAAATAGTCAGTTTAGTTGCCATGGAGGTTTTGGTGGTAATTGACTTTTGTGATCCTTCCTTTCTCCCCCTTCTCTTTTTTGTAATCATTGATTAGATACTGTGCTCTACTCCACTTTAATACCCATGAAACATAGAAAGCCTTTATTTCACAGTGAAAAATCAGAGCTTTAGGGCAGTACAAGGGCTTGTAATTTACCATGTATGTATGGTCGGAACAATGCTGCAGCATTACCTTTGCTCTGACTCTGCTAAGGCCTAAAACAGGTCCAGCTTTATTAGATAATGGAAGTACTCCATAGCAATTATCTGAGACTGAGACTGGATCCCCATACCCTTTCCCAGTATCCAGAATGCATTATGCTATATACTCAGGAAGGCAGCTTTCAGTAGTGGTACATATCCTACAGGGATGAGGGAACTGCAAGAGAAAATCATGTCTTCTACAGTGAAGTTGCTGTTCATGGCAGATCCAAGATTCAGGTGGCTCCTGATCCAAGCCACATGCTGGAGACAATAATGAAAGGCTGCTTGGATCTGAAAAGAAAATATTATTCTTTACAATCTATGGATAAAAACAGTCTCTTCCCAGAAAAGGTCAGAAGAGGAGCCTACCTTCAGGTGTTCTTACTTACCCGGGGAAGAACTATCCACAACCATTGACTCTGAAATGAGTGCAAAGAATTTATGTTGCAGCCACCAACAAGGATAAACTCAGCAGTGTCTATAGGGAGAAACATAAAAGCAGATTTTTTCACCTACAGTCAGCAGTGAAAAATACATAATGTTCCATCTATTGAACAACCTTTGTCTGCAAACAAAAAGATTTATGATGAGCACTGGATATTTGGCTGTCATTTTTTTCTTTATTACTTCAACATAAACCCAAAGGGTAATATAGTTCAAATGGACTCCAGCACATACAACATGTGTGTTATTCCTTTAGTTAAGCTGTTGCAAAGAACTGAAATTCCATTATCAGTAGGGACAGACCTGGAGCAGTGCAGTATTTGCTAAAAGGTAATTTTTAGGGATTAATGCAACAATGGTACAGAAGACCTTTCCTCTTCTCACTTTTACTTCTGACTTTTCTGTCTGAACAGAGTTTTCTGGTTAAGCTTTTGAAAGGTGTAACACAAAACCAGACATTACTCCATTGGAACAAGAAACCTGTTAAAATAAAGCACTGCATATATTTATTTGTAAGCTGAAAAGAAAAAGAAAAAAAAATCTACTAGGCAAACAAAAGCCAGGCTTTTTTAGAGGTAAAGACATTTGAAAGGCTTTAATTTTTCTTTGCTTTCGGAGTAACAACTATGTGAAGATAAGAGATCATTAGACCTACATCAGTATGTGGCCTAAAAGCTGTTCTTCTGTAGCACATCAAGCATGCAATAACCCAACTGAAATTCCCACAGAGGTTGAACAATAGCCTCCTGTTTGTAGCTGCCTCTGGTTCATTTAGTAGAAAATGTATAACCCAAGTTTTATCAGATTCAGCTATAAAGACGAGGTGCTCAATATTTCCTATACTAAGTGGACTTCTTTGATCCATTATCCTGCTAATTGCCAACAGGGTTGACCTCTTCCTGGATTTAACTGCTCTTGCCTATTTTTCTCTCTCTCCCTGTATTTGCTTAATTAGACACAGCCATGAATGCTCCCACAGTTCAAGCCATGTTGAAGGACTTTGGCTTGTTTGTATGGATCCTGCACACCCTCTGAGTTGAGAGTCAGGCTTGTAAAGGACCAGATTCAAAGGCTAGGGAAGTCAAGAGGAGACTCAAAGTCAAATGACCAGACAGTAAATAAAACCCTGCACAAGTCCACAGAGCGTAACTGGAGCCAGGCCAATACATACAAGCAAAGAAATTGGCCAAAAAGTTTACTTTCTAATCCTCAATTCATAGCAGCATGATCTACACAATGGACATAAGAAAGACTGAATTTGGTCCTCTGTGAGCCTGCATGACTTTCTAAGGAAGAAAATGTCTCACTGTCTCAGTGATATATCCTGAAACTTTGCAAGAGAGCTTATTTTTCAGAAAATTTACTGCTTTTTTAAAATCATCTTTAGATTTGTGGATGGCTGATCTGGAAGTGACACTGAAAGGTGGTGTAGTCCCAGCCTCAGCCTTGAGAAATACATCTGTGTTGTTTCTGACATATATTTATCTATCCTGCCTTTAAAACCATGATAGAGATTCCTTTCTTCTTTAACAATCTATTTCTCTGCTTCTCTGTGTTAACAGGTTTTTCCCCTTATGTCTGTGTCTCCACAACTGCAATATAGGCTCATTAACTGTTATCTTCCCATTGGATAGGGAGAATTATTTATTCCTTTCTTGTTTTATTTTTTGTGATATCCCATTATATGTTTGAAAATAGTCATCATGTCTTCCTCTATTCTTCTCTTCCTAGGCTAACAAACTTCTCTAAGTCATCTATGTGTGTGGAGGACAAATTTATAGGATCTTAGTGAAGCAGAGTGGGTTAGACCTTAAGTTAAAGTGAAGGCACTGTCATCTGTGGGAAGTAGAAGAAGCTGCTCCTCTTCATAAGTGTCAAATGTCTGATAAAAACCTATAGTCTGGCTGAACAAGTCACTACCTGGCCAGCTGAATTTGGTGATTGTTTGTGAGGAATCACACTGCTTTCTCTTCCTAATTTCCTTAGGACTCTGGGAGTCCTGAGAGGTATAGGAAGGCAGAATCCCTTGTAGAAACACTCTAACAGTGTGCACACTCTTAAACCAGATACAGTAATGGGGAGAACTATATAGGCAATGATCCTTTTATTGTGCAGTCACACTGAAGGACCAGACAGAGATGGAATCAGGATCTTTCTTCCATGAGGGGTGCAGGACAGTCCCATGACCAGAAATTCAATGGATTGTGCCATGCTTTACTTCAAAGATTGACCATGAGAAGTTCTTCTCCAATTAAATTCTGGAATCGAAAATCTGAGATAGACCTGCTATGGTTAAATCTAAATTTTACAGGAGGGAAGCAGAAGGCAGGGGATAGAAAGGGAGAACTGAAAAATCAGAATGCCTCTTATCAAATTTTATTTTCTGCATGGTTATATCCTAGATATTTTTACACACAGTTGAGTGTCTGTGGCACAGACTACATGTGGTAGTACATGTGGTCTTCCTTTCATTAAGGATGTTATTTTTTCATTATCAGGCTTTGTTGATGCTTGCAAAATTAGGTGTGTTTATTCAGTACACCTTCAGTTTTGTGTGTGAACTTACCCTAGAAAAGAACTTTTCTCAAAGCTTAAGATATACCAAGGTACTGTTTGAGATAGCCACATTGCTGAGGGTTTAAAATTGAGTGCTTTAACATCTTCAGAGTACTCTGATTTATTCTATCTCAGTAATATCTTTAACTGGAAGCTTTCAGAGTTAATAGTTAGATTTTTTTCCTCTGACTACAGCACAGAGACTATTTCAAATGTGTTAATCAGTTTATTTATATTTTAGGGAATCCATGTGGTTTCTCACATCATGTGGCAGCCATTTCTTTAGAAAACTGCACCTCCTTTTGTAAGCTTTCCAAAATCTGTAAAGAACTGTTGGAAAACAAAAAGCACATGTATGATTTCTGTGTGACAATGAAATGCCCTCAAAGACATACTAAGATATGGGATTCAGGAACGACACATGTCCACTTGCAACTCCTGTATACTCCTCACACTGTTTTCTGTTCATTTTTCCATAATTTCCACTTCAGAAATGCAGTTTTTGTCATCATACATGTCTAACTAACAAGTTACTGTTGTGAAATCCTGGGCAAATTCCAAAGCTATACAGCACAAAGGTAGGCACAACCTCTGCATTCTCCTGTCTCTGTGAACATTCCTGTCCTAGGGAATTTTGAATCTCAGACATTGACAACCTTCAGAAGATTTCAGAGAGTGTAGCATATGCTTATCATCAAACCTTAATTAAAGTGCGCTATGGCTCATGGAACAGCTACAGACGTCTTACTGTGGCTCTGTGGGTCACAGGCACCCCCTGAAATCACCAAGGCAGATAGCTTTTTCCTCTGCTAGTCATGAGATGATGAAAACTAGCAGTACTTTGCACAGTTCACCAGTGTGTCATGGGCGCTTCAGCCAGTTTAGGGAAGAGGTGAAATCCTTGCTTTTTCACAGAAAAGGAAACTAATATGGAGAGTTCAAAGGGATGGTAACTGGATCCAATCTCCTTGGAGAAATAATGGAACTGCCAAACTGGAGTTAGGGCTTCTGGTACCATAACTCATACTTGACCCGTGTGCAGCAAAGACTGCCTTCTGTCCTGCCACTGCATTACCTTGCTTGTGTGAAAAAGCTGTCAATGCCAACATTCTGCCCCTTTTTTACTGTTACTGTGGACAATCTGTAAGTACAAACATGCTGCAATTAAAATCTGAGTAAGTAATATTCAACTGGCCATTCTTGAAATACATATCCTCCCAGATTTAGCTTTTCATAAGCTTTGACTGAGGGTTCTCAACATTTCAATTTCCAAAAGTAATATTAGTATATCAGCAAACTTCTGAATGCTTTTGTTTCCCAGATGATTGCAATTTCTCTTGAAAATGGCAAATCATAGCTTACTGTTACAGAATTTCGTAGAGAATGATAGCAATAATGACAGACTTTAGGGACACCTCTTGTCTGGACTGGCATTCCTGGCAGCATTATCATATCTCTTCTATTTATCTTCTCATTTACTCTAAATTGTAATTCTCAAAATAGCATATGACAAAAAACACTCATCAGCTTCTCTATTTAGCTGAGAGCATTTGGGCAGCTGGCTTACTTTTTTCTTTCCCAGATAGCATCTTTACTCTTCTGTAGAGTTCAGTGGGGGTATAATGTGAAAACATATCCATGGTACGAGTTGCCATTTAGATGAAGAATTTAAATATAGCCTAACTATTCTTGCCCTAAGCAAGCAAATGCCTTGAAACAAGCTAAGTTTGGATGTTTCAAAGTGCTGTACTTAAATAGAAAATCTCATGGTTTTACTAAAGGTATATAAGCAAAAAATGATTGAGTGTGCTTGCAGATCTGTGCTGGGGAAAGGGAGGGGTAGGTGGTTGTCATCATGTGGTTCTGATAGCAGAGACCGCAGGATCTATCCAAGAGCCAGAATGTAACTCTGGGGTTTTTTTAGAAGATATAATAAGAGTTTCTGATACTGGACAAACTGTTGCAAACATAAACATGCATAAAATTAAAATTAAAATTAAAATCATTTTTCCTGTCTGCTGGGGAATCTAGCTGATGAAAAAGAAGAACTGAAGTAGCTGAGCTCTTAATAAAAGTGAATCTTGTTAGCAATATTAGAACACAGCAAGTTGGGTTCTTTTTGTTTGTTTGTTTTGTATTTTTTTGTTTGAATGTTACGGACAGTATCTAAGATCTGTTCAGTGAAAGATCCAGTGATTAAAATGTGGGAGCAGAGGTAGCAGATCATGTAAAAAAGCAGAATTATCTTTTCTGAGGCAAAGAGTACTGAGAACCAAGTTACCCCAAGTCTTTATTTGGGGTATATTTATATATACTCCAAACCATAGCTCTAACAAATGCACAGATGTCTATGGTCCCATCATGTGCATGCAAGTCAGACAGGAGAACAAGCCTAATTTTTGTTGTTGTGATTTTTTTGCTTTATTGTACTATCTGTCATGACACTGTAAGGGACTTCAAGCTGAAGGTCCTTATGCTGCTAATATTAAACCAGCCTTGGAATTTTCAAACTGCGGAGACAAGAGACTCCTAATTCCAAAGTCCTAGACCTGAGGAGGTCAAATACTGAGTGAGAGCTCTTCACAACAGATAAGGAGGCACTGATCTAACAGTCACCCAGTGAAAGTGAGCATTGCTTGGTTATTTACTGCTGTGGAAACAGTAAAGCCACAATGATTAATCCTATTCACATATTTAAGAATGAGCATGAACTGAATGAATGAGGTGTAGGAGTGGGAAGAAATAGTACTTGGAAAAAATGTTTACAACCCTATTCAAAATAAAATAAAATAATAAAATAAAATAAAATAAAATAAAATAAAATAAAATAAAATAAAATAAAATAAAATAAAATAAAATAAAATAGAAAAAGCCAGCCTCAGGGGTAAAATGGAACACAGTTCAAAAGAGAAATAGACATATAAAAATGAGGTGGGGGGGAAGAAAGGTGATAGGCATGAACATAAATTACAGTCTAGTCATTGTTAGAATGTGTCAAGAGAAGCAAAAACAAGTGAGTATGAAGAGTTTGTGAATGTACTTATAAACAATAAGAAGGCTTGAATTATATCTAGAGTAAAAGGAACACTGGGGTGTGTGTGAAAATAATCAGTAAGAGAGAAACAGCAGTTGTACTCAGAATACATATGTGTATGTCATCTAAACAAAGCAATCCTGGGGCAGGCTTTCTTAGAGCTTCCCTTGGACCCTGAGAAGAAACATTATTAAACTAAACAGATTCTAATTCATGCAATTAGTATGGATTAGATTATGTATTTTAACATCTGAAAAGTAATGTTTGGGCATATCAGTTATTTTACATGATAAATCAGCTTACTTACATTTGCATGACCAAGTATTCTAGTTAGAAATTATCTACTGTGAGGGTGGTGAGACACTGGAACAGGTTGCTCAGGGAAGTTGTGGCTGTCCCATCCTTGGAAGTGTTCAAGGCCAGGGTGGATGGGGCTTTGAGCAACCTTGTCTAATGGAAACTGTCCATGCCCACAGCAAAGGGGTTGGAAATAGGTGATCTTTAAGGTCCCTTCCAAACCAAACCATTCTTTGATTCTCTGATCTGACCATTCTTTGATTCTCTGCCAATCGGTAAAAGGAGTTTTGATCTTTAAAGCTGACATTTTTTCATCTTTCTTTGATCATAGAAAATGCATTTTAGAATGTTTTGCCAGAGAGTAATTGTCGTGGTTTAAACCCAACCACAATGCTCGTTCACTCACTTACCCCCCTTCTTGCCCTCCCCCTGCTCCCAGAGGGATGGAGAGGAGAATTGAACAGAATGTAACTCCCATGGGGTGAGATAAGAACAGCCCAGTAACTAAGGTATAACACAAATCACTACTGCTACCACCAATAATAATAATGATAAATGAAATAACAAGGGGAAAGAATACAACACCTCAACACCAGCCAACCAATAACTTGCCCCACTCCCCCCAGCCAAGCACCAACCAATACCTCCTGCAACCCTGCAGTCCCCCTAGCCCTTCCGGGTAACTCTGCATTACATCCTGGGCATGATGTGCTGTGGTATGGAATACCTCTTTGGCTAGTTTGGGTCAGGTGTCCTGTCTCTCCTTCCTCCCGGCTTACCCTCCTCCCTGGCAGAGCATGAGGCTCAGAAAGTCCTTGGCCAGACCAAACATTTGAGCAGCAACTAAAAACATCAGCGTTATCAGCACTGTTCCCAGGCCAAAAAATCAAAACACAGCACTGCACTAGCTACTAAGAAGGAGAAAAATGACTGCTACTGCTGAACCCAGGACAGTAATCTTATCATTTGAATTTCTTTTGAAAGATTGTGCTGGAGTTCGTTTTCTGGTATTGCTCTGTGGGCCTGAGAACAGACTCTGTGTGCCTGGTACTTGCAGCAAGGCAGTTGAAAAAAATGTTTGCTAATCATATCATATTATGAACTTCTGAAGAGTTCTAAAGTATGTAAGGTTTCTTTAAGGTTAGGCAACGTAATTATCTACCCCTCCAGTCTAAAGCAAGCAACTATAAAGATCAAAATAAGAGCACCAAGTTTCAGAACACTGCATTTTACATTTGCCTAACTCAAACTCTTGGGAATACAATCTTTCACTCCTACTTAAGGGTCTTCTGCTCTCATACAGCATTTTACTGGAAGATGTCCCCTCCCACCACTCAGTTAATTTTCTCTCACTTGCACTTCTATTGCATGATACACCTCAGCATTTGTTGTAGTGTGCATACTCTTTTTGCCCCCAGAATCATGTTAAAATTAAACAGCAGTGGATAATATTATTATAAGCTGAATGGATGTAGCAAAATATACAGCAAAAAGATGCTTTGTTAGGTTTACAGGAAAATTCAGGCAGATTCATGTCCATAAGATCGTATATATCATCGTAAGATTGTTAATATGAAAGTGCAATTGCAAACAAAGAGCAACTGAACAAAGCAAGAACTCTTGAGCAGGTACTAAAGAGACAATACAGTAGGAATGAAAGCTGTAAAGACTGCAGTGGGGACCACAATACTTGTAAAACTTCTACAGGAGGTGCACAGGTGGTGACTTTGAAATGTCACAATATACAAATAGGTGATACAACAAGATTTGTTGGTAGGACGTATCTCATATGATGTTGATCACCTAGCAGCTGTATATGCAATCTAGGCAGGTTGCCTACATTCATCTTATCTTAGAAGAGGTGTTAAAGGAGGAAGGCTAAATTACCCTCTGAGTGTCTCTTTCCACTGAGGCAAGGTATTTCATATTGCCTAGGTGCTATTTTCTAGACAGGTAAAAATGGGTAAGATGCAACCTCCTTTCTGTCTTTAGATACACCCAAACACAGTGGGAAGCTTCTGTAATATTCTTCATCAATAATGTATACTTTTTCATATCCATAAAGCCTTGATTCAGCAGTGTCTTCTGAGAAAGAGAAAGCCCTGGGATACCACATATGTAGGACCATGTTTTAAAGACAGCACGCTTGGGATCCATTTAACTGATTATTGGTGTCTATAACTGACACATTTAAGTTCCTGACACAGTCAGTGGAGATCTAACCATTTAAATGACATTCATTTACCCAAATGAATTTCATCCTCAGCTTCATAAATTGGCTTAATTTCCTCCTCTGACCATCAAAGAAACTTGCACAGTTGGTCTGGATGCTGCTATTTGTACTGATGAAGTCTACATTTGAACGGGACAAGTCAAACCTTTAATGTCTTAATGCATTTACTTTTGCTACTTATATGAACATCCCCAGTGAAGAGGAACATTTGCTATACTACAAACCCACTTAATTTCTGAGTACCAATCAACTGTTTCCAGATCCCCAGGTAATTTAATGGTTTGTTGGTGAGAGCAGGGAAAAAACTTCTGGGTACAGATAGTTTCATTTTGGGATTAAAGTAAGGAAGTCCACAAAAGTAGCCAGTGAAAATAACTCATAGTTTTATTGAAAGATAAAGATCCAGTCCCTCAAATTGTTAATTCCCACTTCTGAGAGGCTCAGCACTTCCCACTGTCTCTTCAGTGAAGACTGTACATGTTAAATCTTTCCCAGAAGGCATTTGATTTAAATGCTTGTAAGTCTAGACTGAAAGCATCAAGCTGCTCACAGGCCAGTTACACCAAACTGTTATATCAAACTTGCTTCAGTGACTTGGAAACTTTGGATAGAAGTAACATCCTTCTGTCAGGAAATAAGGCCTCCCAATTTATGAATTTGTTAGATATTTAGTCATGAATTAGCAACACGTAACATTCTATTTGAGATCAGAGACCAGAAAGTTTATTTGAGCCTGCAATCCTGCTTGACAAATTTGTATCATACATTTGTAAAGCCAGTTTGGATATTCAAAGTTACAAAAAGGCTCCCCCTCACACACAGATATGGATCCCATCTATCTTATGCTGCATTTTAACTTTGCCCTTTTCAGAAATGTATAACCTGATGCCATAACATACTTAACATGATGTACTAGAAAACCAGACATAAGGAAAGCAAAAAAGAAGAGTCTTTGTTTGCCATCACTTTCAGAAAGTGACTTTGGAGAGTTTGACCAGTATTTTCAAGTATTGAAAATGTCTATCAAAGAGCACAGCAGTATGCTTTGGAGTTACTGGATTCATCCAAGGACAATTCTGAGGAAAATGGAAGGAAAGAAGAAAAAGCTGAAACAGAGAGATTACTTGGGCTATAAACATTTTATTTTGCCTTGTTATCTTGGATGAATCTGTGACTGGCCTGTACACAAGGATATTCTGTGGAAGTAAGGGCAGCCTTCCATATGGATCACACAGGCACTGACTGCAGCTGTTTCTCACTTCTTAGGGGAACAAATAAACTCTCTGCCTTTGAGTACATGGGCAGGTGGCAAGATCAGCTGAGGTTTCTTCTCCTCTCCTGCCAAAGTAACCTTTATCTTGGCATTTACTTACTTGTGAATGTTTGACTTTGCAGATTTATTCATCTAGTAATCTAGCAGAAGAAGGAGTAAAGGGAGGAGAGAGGGAATGTTAATGGAAGATCTCAGTTTTTTTTTTTTTTAAAAGGAAACTGACCTCCTTCAGGAAATCCATTATGTACCATTACAGTGACCTATCAGGTTCATCATCAGAGGTTAGCTCGTTGGGTCCTTTGGAGTTAATAGTGGCAGATTTGTCAACTCCTGCATAAATCAAGCAGAAGGAGGACAGGCATGTTTTGCCAGCAGTGTTTAAAGTTGACAATAGAAGCAGCTCAGAAATCCTGAATTCCAAGCTCCATTTGCTAGAGACCCTTCTGACCACAACAACATTTTTGCTCCATTTCCTTCCTTGTCAGACAGGATGGAAGTCTTTGCTCTTTGCACACTATGATTTTATTCTATCATTTTAGGCAATACTTGCTTTCCTTTCAGCCCTCACTACTTTCTACTTTAGTCACATTTATGCTTCTTTTCAGCTAAAAGCAAGAGGGACAGTTTTTTCATGGCTTTGGTGCAACAAGGGCCCTAAGCAGTCAGGGAATGATTTGTAGAGCAAACTTGGATCAGTTCACGATCTTGTGAGAGTCTCTGTCATCCAGGGCAGGGACACCTTCCAATAGACCAAGTTGCTCCAATCCCCATGCAATGTGGCCTTGAACACTGCCACAACTTCTTTGGGGAACATGTTCCAGCACCTCACCACCTTCACGGGGAAGATTTCTTCCTAATATCTAATCTAAATCTACCCTCTTCCGGTTTAAAGCCATCCCTCCTTGTCCTGTCACTACTTGCTCCTATATAAAGTTCCTCTCCAGCTTTCTCATAGGCAACTCTTTAGGCACTGGAAGGCTGCTCTAAGGTACCCACAGAGCCTTCTCTTCTGCAGGCTGAACAAACCCGACTTTCTCAGCCTGACTTCATAGAAGAGGTGCTCCAGCCCTCTGATTGTCTTCATGGCCCTCCTCTGGACTCACTCCAACAGGTCCATGTCCTTCTTATGTTGAGAGCCCCAGATCTGAATGCAGTGGGGTCTCACAAGAGTGGACTAGAGGGGAAGAATCACCTCCCTCTACCTGCCACACTTCTGTCCTCTTCCTCGTTCACCATTCAGCCAAGGAGTGTTGTAACTTTCTACAGGAATATTGACCTAAGGATAAAGAAACACCTTATCCTTTACCTCTGCACCTTATCTTGTACCCCCTGATAGATAGCATCATGGTCCTGCAGGCAGCTGGAAGGTCCCCACAGGCATGGACAAAAGGAGCTCTGCAGCACACACCTTTTTTGTGTGAAATGTATCACAGAATGAAAAAGCCACACATTTTATATCAGCTCAACTACTCTTTTCCCCATTAGCAGTAGGATTTCTAGTTCATAGCACTGGTGAAATAGCACAGTGGTGCTGGTATGGCTGAGAAGAAAGGTGGTATCTGAGGGAGGATATGGTACACACCACTGCAAACGACAGAGGTCCTTGATTCATCAATGTAGTTTGTATTGATATTTCTTAATTTAAGGGACTTAATATAGGCATCTAAACTAAGAGAACTGACTTAATTTGGTCTCTCCATAAGCAATTTTGAGAAGTAGGCATTTCTGAAGACCAAATCAATGCAGTTAAAATGTGAATTTCTTTCTGTATGCAATTGTTGCTCTCCACCTCAAGGCAAGTGAAGACAGGCACCTGATTTAACTTACCTGCAGAAACTTGTTTGAAAAGAATTTAAAATCCTTTTCATCAAACTTCAGCATTTTAAAAACTTAAATTTCCCATGTAAGCTAAGTACACATGTTCCTGCATAGCTAATAGAGAAAGACAGATTCTTTTGATAAACAATTAGTCACATCCTAAGATAAGTTTTGAAAACAGGTAGAATAAATTGCCCTCTAGAGGGATCAATCTTTTTTCATTAAGCAGAAAGTTTAGGATGATTGCATTCTTAATTTAATCATCTCAAGTAAATGCCAATTTTGGTGGAATAAGTCTTGGCCAGAGCATGCTGGTGTTTAGCACAAAGTCCTGTGGATATGCCAGCTCAGCTCCACAGCACCATTAGTGTTTTACTATGGCAAGGCAGAATAAAGCTCACTATCCAGCTGAGAGAATTAACACTGCATAATGACAGACAGGACAGTGACCATAAGGACACTACCTTACTGTGTCAGCTCTTTACACTGCTTTTATTGCAATGGTGTAAGCAGCAATTTATCAGTCCCTGCTGCATTCTTTAGATATATACTGAGAACTGTGATAGCCTCACAGTTCCTTTGTAGTGCCAGGAATGGGATAAACCAAACTGATGCAGTTCTTGAGGGTGCATGCCACGCGTAGGCAATGGTGCCACACATCAGAAACCAAGCATCTGCCAGTTCCCTGCCTTCTCAGCATGTCCAGGGTAAAGGAAGGAAGCTCTCTATAGAGCAGTTCCACTAGATAGCATATGGTGAGTTGGATCTTTATCTTCCTTTGTGGTGCTGGTCTACTGCAGACAAAATTTATCTCATGTTAAATGAAATGCATGTAAAGTGGGTTGCTCCAGAGTTAATACTTCTGAATTTTAAAATAGAAATAGCATGCAAATAAGTTACAAACTAACTTATTCAGAAACACTTTACTAACATGAGATTTCACAAATCAAAAATATTAATATATTTGTCTAAAATAACAAGCTTCTCAAGTGCTGAAGCTATATTTCCTGAGAATAATATGTTAGAGATGATAGAAAGGATTATAATGCCTTTTTAATGCCTATATGATCACGATCAGATGGCTATCTGAAGGCTGTCTCCTCTCCAAATGGAATTAAAAACTTTGAAAGCCTATCTCAGTTCACTGTTGTCATTGTCACTAGATATTTGAGTGCATGTATATGAAAATGCCGACATATTTAGGGCTGGCTGGCAGCAAGCCATAATGTGTATGCATATGAGAAAGAACAGAGCTTCACACTACTGTGAAGTCACTGCTTAGGTTATCAGTCCTTCCACTTGTTCTTATACCTATTATAAATAGACCGTATTTTTTAGTTACTGTACAATCCCAGCTATTAAAGAACGGCCAAACCATTTTCCCAAATTGGTTTAAAGCAATAAACTACACTAATATCACTAATGCTTACTCTGTCAAATTGCATGTGAAAATTGTTAGTTTTGCTTGGCCTGCAAATCTGAAAGAAAGTGCAAGCCCTCAGCTTTAGTGACCAACTGTAATAGCTATAGTCATCTTTACATTAAAAATAAAACTCAACCAAACCCAACAACATTGACAAAAAAAGACATAAAATAATCCCAGTGAGTTACTTTTAAATGTAACTGCTATTTTTAAGCCCTCTGCTGGCAGACTCATTCTAAAATAGACATCTTTGGCTTAATACAACACAACCCCACAGAAAAAAAATCCAAATATAAAAGCACAATCTACATACACAAATAGTCATTGATGATTCAACTTGTAATCTCATATTGCCTACATTGTAACTTCTTTTCCAGGAAAAGAGCTATCCTCTGATGGTGTGTGTGTGCGTCCACCCAGTTTAAAGAGCTTTCAACATTTCATACATAAGACTAAAGAGCCATGAGATACTAACATCTAGAATGCCCAACCCTGACTTCCGCCTTACCCATCCACCTGCCCTCCTGCTTAACCCTCTACCTTCTCCCATTCATTCTGCTCATGCAGACCTGAGGCCCTTATTCCCTGGAAGCAGCAGCTTACTAAACAACCTTTCCTTCCCTCATGCTTGTGGTGTTGTAGTTCTGAAGAGATTACTTTCTTCAGACAAAGCTCAGATCTGTTTTACAGTTCTTGCTTGTCAGTCTTCAGAAGCCCTGGTCGTCTCTGCTGAGCACGCATCTGTGTGATTTATCATAAGATCATGATTCAGTCAAATCTAAACAAGTTATTTCAACTCTTTCCAGCTGTTTCTGATAAAGTGTTGGGCATCTTTAGTCATTCCTTTCATTACCAAATCCTAGATCCTGCTGAAATTACCTACATTACTTCTCTACTATTTCTCTGATATTCATCAGGCCCGAGCAAACTTATCCTAAAACTGCAGAGTGAATTCCACATTCGGACTGCTTCCCATGTAAGAAGGGCTCCCTTGTGTCCTCCCGAAATGACAGCTCAGGTGTCGAACCCCAGGTATCAGGCTCAAGCTGGACTGAGTATGGAAATGCCTGTGCTGCTCACTTTTCTGCTTCTTTCAGCTGATAGTTCTTGCAGCTTTTAGCTTGCTATGCTAGAGGCTGAGCAGAATAGCCGAAGCTTGTATTGATAGAAGAGAGAAGGACACAAAGAAGAGTAAGACTGTGAGAGCAGCGTTAGGGTTTTTTTTAATAAACTGAGGCAGGAGGGATCAGGTGGTAGTAGCTGATGTTGCTGATTCCTGAATATGATAGTAATAAAGAAGTTCAGTCCCCGGCCTGAGATTTGCTAAAGAATGTTCACCACCCGAGAAGAACGGCATTTGTATGTTTAGGGGGGGTTGTTAATAGGTGACATATTTGACACAGGAAAGGAGGATATGAGATAATACGGAGGGTGGAATTGCGATGCCTAAACATGCCCAGCAGCATCTTTTTAGATGCCTTTGTGTTTTTTATCTTGCCTCTGCTCTGTAAGGCTGCAGCTGCTCTATGTCATATTTACTAGCCCAGTGTGATGTCTCAGATACCATGTGGCATCTAAGGTAGAACTATGTAGAAGTCAGAACCATAGAAGGTAGAACCATAGGTAGAACCATGGGTAGAACCATACCAAGAAGGTAGAACCATAAGTAAACACCTATGCACTTGAATCACTCTCAAGGTCTCTAACCAAAAGAGTCTGGAGGAGAGGGGAAATGGAGTCAAGATATGAAATGATAAATAGCTGGTTTCCCAGCACTTTTACTTAATTTATTTTTAACAGTAAACTAGATTTATATCAACATTTACTGAGAGGTCATATACTACCAGCATGACATGCTACACAAGTACTATCAACATCTAACAGACACATCCCTGAGACAACTGAGAGTGGTCTGATCACCCTCAGATATCACAAGTCACTCTGTCTGACTGCTTGCTAGGGCAGAATTTATTGCTTGAAATAAAAATAGATCAAATTGGCAGAGTGGGGGATATTTCTATGTGTGTGCCTTTGGGTGAAAGGGAATAGGAGGAGTTTAATCAATTCTTCCCGATCCCTGTGGTCTACTGATCATGCCGACTCTAGCTTCTGAGATTCTCCTAGGAACAGTATGTCTTTTTGCTCAAACTCAAGGCACAAGGAGGAGTTTATTTTCAAGTTGAGGTTCAGCAAAGAAAATATTCTATTTAGGCTATCACTCCTTTCCTGTACACACTCTTCCTTAACCATGGAGACAAAATGAACTGCAATCCTCTTTTCTGAGAGTACCAAAATGATCAGTCTTGTGACATGAGCAAGTGTGGGCTGGGGCTGGTGTGTAACCAGGCAAAAAAACCCAAAACAACCAACCCCAAATTTATGCCTTTCATCCAAATATTGGGCACATGTTGGATGCTTTACAGGGAAGTCAGGCAGTACAGCCCTAGAAGGACTCCAGGTCAGCCTATGACCTCCTCTAGTCAAAAAGCAGGATGTTATTGTTTAGTTGGCATGTAATGCAAGAGTTTAGCAAGGATTGCTAAGATATGCATCTAAGAGCTTTAAACAGCACTTCTGAAATACAGCTTGAACCACATATTTGCATTGAAGCCTAGCAAGATTAGGAAACCTTTGTTTACTTTCCTATCTCTGGTGTTGTTTTCTCAGTGAGAAACATTGATGCAGATAAATGTATTTAGAACTTGAAGGAAAAAAAATAACAAAAGTCTTCTGTTAATGGGTCTAACTCCGTGTGTATAGTGGGTCCTGTGTGCCTACTGCTTATAAGTAATGTTTCATATAAAACAGACTTCAATTGTTAAGTGTTCTATTTCTTTTGTATCTTCAGAACTGTATTTTACACCCTTCTGTTTTTTTCTGTGCAAAAGCCCTTCTTTAATACAAAAGACCTGCCTAAAACCACCCAAGAAGCACACTTCTGAACAGAAAGCTAGATTGCTAATCATCCTGTTTGTTAGTCCTGTTTGGAAAGCAGTGACAGTGGGTATGAAACGTGGCAAATGGGAAAATGCACCAATAACTACAAACAGCAACAAACAGAAGACAGCAAAACAGTTTAGCTAGTGGTAACACAGATGTACTCTGATTTCTGCAAAATCCAAATAAAGGGTGATGTTGATCCTTCATGCACACATATAAAGCCAGAATATCACTGAAGGAGACACAACCAAAGCAGCGCGTTTCGTTAACTTTCGTATTATCACATGGATTGACTATTTTAAAAGTGAGTAAAAAGAACATTCTTTTTGTCTTGGCTTTGTTTCTTTTGTAAAGAAGTGCCCTTTAACAGTTTATGGTATAAATACATGTTTTAGCACAGGCAGTTTTCTGAATTGCTGCAAGTCTCTCCTGTGCCATATCAGGTGGTTCTGTTCCC
This sequence comes from Lathamus discolor, assembly GCF_037157495.1. Taxonomy (NCBI): domain Eukaryota; kingdom Metazoa; phylum Chordata; class Aves; order Psittaciformes; family Psittacidae; genus Lathamus; species Lathamus discolor. Next base: position 101,864,287 of record NC_088887.1, on the reverse strand, counting down.
ATCAAAGAGTTTAACTGACATCTCATCCTTTAGACTGTATCACTAAAGATCTTCTGGGATTTAGCTTGTCCTTCCTTGAGTGAACTATGTGTGCATGGTTGCTCAAAGGCAGAATAAGAGGTTTTGATCTGCATTGTCTCTATTTATGATTGACTAGCAGAGATTGCCTGGCAATCTCCTTTGTTGGATTAGACAAATAGGTATTTGGTCTAGGTTGAGTTAATCCCACCCTGGGGCTGGTGAACTACTTGACCACCTGACATCCTTTTTAGTCCTATTTTTTCCTACGATTTTCTGATTCTTTCCTGATAAGTAGGCTGCAGGGCTCTTCACAAGGTCAGGCAATGGAAAATGATGAGGACCAAAGACTGAACCTGTAAATGTATTTAGAAGCTTAAAGTTCATTTATTTCTATGGAAACTGAGATCCTAAATACTTCTGTAAACCCTTCTGTAAAGGTTACTTTATCCTGGGTAAAAAAGAGACAGAGAGAGACAAAAAATAACCTAATTATAGGATCGCTTAAGTCTCCTAATACTTCTGCAAAATTCTTTTCCTAAAGGTGTCCATTCTTTGCCAGATTTTCAGATCCATCTGTACATAGTCTCTATGTCATGATTGATCCACCTTTTACTGAAACAAAAAGATCAGTGACTACTGAAGTATTCATGCTGCCCAAGTTACACTAACTACCTGTTGCAGGTGCCAACTCAGTCATCACTACCACCTGTCCTGTCTGGATGGCCAGGAACAGTGGACAGACTAAACGACATATTATTCCCATTAGCTTAAATATCATAAATGCTTGCATTAAGTATGTCTATCTTTTCTGCTTATAACTATTCATTCATCTGTACTATTTAGCAGTTTTCCCCTTTTCCAGGTTTAGAATGTAATCCTTTCAGTAACCCAAGTAGTGATCATCACACCCTACATGTTGATAGATTATTTCACAGAAAATGTGTCATATTTAGGACCTCTGCCTTCAGGTTTTCAAACTATATTTATTTTTGATAACTAATCCTCCTCTTTCTCTGTTCTGAAACACATATTCTGTGTTTTAGCCCATTATCTCAAAGCTTGTCAAAAGGTAAATAATTTGTTCTACTACTTTCCTGTAAATCATTTCATATATCCTATAACTTTAGCTGTCAGTATTAGAATTCCTTTTATTTTGTCCTTGTCCTTTTGGTAAAATGATGCCATAACGTGCAAAAGGGTGCAGAAAACTTGATTATCTAAGGTGGGGTTGGACCACAAATTGTGCAGAGGAAGACAGTCTTTCCTGAATAGTACTTCCTGCCAAGAAATTTGCCTTTCAAACACTGTCATCGTATGAATATTACAGCTGCAGTTTAAAGTGTACATTATCAGAGTAATGTCTGGCAGCAAGCTACCTGAATGATCACATTTCTACAGAACACTATTAAAGGAGTTACAAACCACTGGGTTTTCTTTACTGTTGATCCAAAAATAGGGAAAATTTCCTGACGGACTGATGTCAGATTGAATACTACTGTAACAGTGAATTAGAATCATAGAATCACAGAATAGTTAGGGTTGGAAAGGACCTCAAGATCATCTAGTTCCAACCCCCCTGCCATGGACAGGGACACCTCACACTAAACCATCCCACCCAAGGCTTCATCCAACCTGGCCTTGAACACCACCAGGGATGGAGCACTCACAACCTCCCTGGGCAACCGATTCCAGTGCCTCACCACCCTAACAGGAAAGAATTTCCTCCTTATATCCAATTTAAACTTCCCCTGTTTAAGTTTTAACCCGGTACCCCTTGTCCTGTCACTACAGTCCCTGATGAAGAGTCCCTCCCCAGCACCCCTGCAGGCCCCCTTCAGATACTGGAAGGCTGCTATTAGGTCTCCACGCAGCCTTCTCTTCTCCAGGCTGAACAGCCCCAACTTCCTCAGCCTGTCTTCATACGGGAGGTGCTCCAGTCCCCTGATCATCCTCGTGGCCCTCCTCTGGACTTGTTCCAACAGTTCCATGCCCTTTTTATGTTGAGGACACCAGAACTGCACACAATACTCCAGGTGAGGTCTCACAAGAGCAGAGTAGAGGGGCAGGATCACCTCTTTCGAACCCCTGGTCATGCTCCTTTTGATGCAGCCCAGGATACGCTTGGCTTTCTGGACTGTGAGCGCACACTGAAGCCGACTCATGTTCATTTTCTCATCAGCCAACACTCCCAAGTCCTTCTCTGCAGGGCTGCTCTGAATCTCTTCTTTGCCCAGTCTGTAGCTGTGCCTGGGATTGCTCCGACCCAGGTGTAGGACCTTGCACTTGTCATGGTTGAACTTCATGAGGCTGGCATCAGCCCACCTCACAAGCGTGTCAAGGTCCCTCTGGATGGCATCCCTTCCCTCCAGCATATCAACCGGACCACACAGGTTGGTGTCATCGGCAAACTTGCTGAGGGCGCACTCAATCCCACTGTCCATGTCAGCGATGAAGATGTTAAACAAGACCTGTCCCAACACCGATCTCTGAGAGACACCACTTGTTACTGGTCTCCAGCCGGACATTGAGCCATTGACCACAACTCTTTGTGTGCAGCCATCCAGCCAGTTCTTTATCCACCAAGTGGTCCATCCATTAAATTGATATCTCTCCAATTTAGAGAGAAGTATGTTGTGTGGGACAGTGTCAAACGCTTTGCACAAGTCCAGGTAGAATAGCATATTTTGAACTGCTGCCAGTCCTTGAAACTGGGCCCTCCCAATGTCACTTCACATCCGCAGTCATAGTTCTGAGTTTCTATGCTCTGCAAGGAAAGTACTTACCAAAGAAGCTATAGCACAAAAAAAGTAAATGTTTTTAATACGAAGATCTGACCATTTAGAGGGATTGAAGTAAATGTTCTAGACAATATTTAAACTATTGAAAAACTATTGAAACTATTAAAATTTAAACTATTGAAACTATTTAAACTATTGAAACTATCTGTATTTTAAATATTCAACTTTCAATTATTCAGAAAAGCTACATTTTTTACATATATTTACAAATAACTTTTAACTAATTTAAAAGTGTTCAGGGCTGTCTCATGTTGAGATTTTTGAGATCTAATTTCTGAGCATTTTCTCCTGTTAAATATTTATGTGAAAGACATGTATAACAAGGCTTCAATTTCTTTATTCAAAATATATGCTTAGGGCTCAAATTTGATCTTATTTATAGGAGTACAAAGCAGACATATTTCCAGAGCTAAAGTGGTATTGTATGGAACCTTAAGATGATTTAAAAATCATTTTAAGTAAAATGAGTGCCCTGGGTGGGCTTAAACAGTTGTCTTTAGGTCTCTGCAGTTCAGATACCTACAATTTCACTGTAATTAATGCAGAAAAGTGAGCATTTTAAATTCAACTTGACCTGTTTTAGATTCAACTTCAGGGTTAAATTAAGTGAATTCTAGGAATATTTATTGCATTGTTTCTAAATAGAACCCAAAATGACTCTCAAATGCAGACACCTACCTTCAGTTAGATAAATTCTGTTCATTAATTCACATTTTTAATTAGAGTAAACTATCAGGAAGATGAATAAAGTCTGAAAGTGGAGAAAAAGGGCATTCATGAACCCAGTAACAGAGAGGTTACAGCATGCTCAGCATGTTGGAATCTTATGGGTAATGCATATGTGCGTATGCAGCACAGCTCCTAAGCCTGGATTCAGGAGCTGATTAACCAGGAAGGAATAAGTTTGCTTTATCATGACATAACAAGTGTGGTATGTTACTGTATATCATGACATATTATTTTGACTGTGTATCTCAGAGCCCTTCTCCTTTGTCCTGTGGGTTGGTGTGAATAGATAAAAATATCTTCTTTTTTTTCTTAAGACATGGTTGAAAGTCTCCCCAGGTTAGAGAATGCTGACTTGACCAGATAAAAATGATACTCAGAGTGAATCACTGCCATGGAATTTGCCTTTCAAAAGTTCTCATCATATTTTGGTAGGCCAGCGTCACTTATGAATCAAAGTATTTTAGTAAAGTGCTATTTGAAATTCATTCTGTATGTAGAGTATTTTTACAGAACATTCACGTCTTAGTTTTCTGCAGCACTCTGATACTAAAGGATGCATTTATTCCAAGTGGAAATCTTCAGATTTGGCTAGCTCTTTGGAAGATGCTTTCTAAAGCCATCTGTTTACAAACTTATGGAGCTAGTTGGTCATGATCTAGGTGTACACCCTTGCGATAACTGAGCTATTTCATCTTCATTTTGACTGCATTTAACCTAGGATATTAAATTGAATAAAACTTAAGATGTTCCCTTATGGACTAGCTGCTTCACAGACCCAGGCTCGTCCTGAGATTTGCCCAATAATAGCAAAAGAGGGCTGGATCATTTATTTCATTGCATTTGCCCCTCCGGTAGGTCTTTGTAATTTAGTCTAAGATGTGGTACTTCTTTTGGCATTCAGGACAACTTTTGATTTTTTTATAATTGACAAAACATACTGAAGTATGAAGGACACAGATTTCAGTAGTGAATGTAGCTGTAATGTCCCTTCAGTATTACTCAGTCTGGGGAAGAGGCTGCTGAGGGCTGAGGTGATACGTGGGCAGTAATGAGCAAAAAGCAAGAGTGGAAGAGAGCAAGAGTGCTAATCTGAAATTGTACAAATCCAGTTCAGAGGGGGTGAAAGACTAGCTCCCAAATGTCTTGAAAGTGGTTCTTCTTGCCTCTATTTCACAATTGCAGAGTGATGACAGCTCCCTCTGACACTTCTTTTCCCTTTTGACTATAAAATTCTTGCTGCAGGGAATAGACTCAGGCTACTAATCCTCGGTGGGATGTTTTTTCTGCAGTTCTTTCTGCCTCTAACTCTGATGCTCAGTTTGTACTATACTCTTTGGGTATACCCACATTACAGCCAATGAGGTATCATAGGGATAGTCAAACAGTCTATAGGCTTAGTAGCATTATAGCTGTAGCAGCAGAGACTACTGTCGCAGCAGAGACTACTGTCTCAATTACTCAGAAGTAGGATGAGTTATGTTCTGTTGAGATACATACTGCTGCATTTTCCAGTACATACACTAGCTCCAATATGGCATAATGCAGATTACAATGGAGGAATTCTTCAACATATAGAGGAAACTCAAGCTTCTAACAAGTGTCAGGGTACAAGATCAAATTAATTTTAATAATAGTCTAGACAAAGATTAACTGGGGCCAATGTAATTTTATGAATGGCAAGCCAGCCTTTTCACGTGTCCTGCTTAAACTTGATGTCTAGACAGGCTTCTGCTCTGACCCTGCACTCATTATGCTGTTTCTGTTTATCAAGTCTCTTATTTACAATTTGTTAGATTTCATTTCAATACGTTATTGGTCTAAGATACTATTAATCCTGAGATACTATTTCCTTCCTAACAGTTGAGTGGATCTGTTAAGGTAGATAGATGTGTAAACATCAGAAATCAGGCAACACAATTAACCTGCCCCATTTCCATACAGCTTTTTAATTTATAAAGTAAGCTTTAGTAAAAATGCATATGTGTGTGGATACTGTGAGCATCCATTTTGCAGATTTGCCTCCTCTCCCAGCACATTGGAAGTAAATACGGATTTCAAGACAGCAGAAACAGCAGCAAGTCATGTTTACCAAGTATGTACTTATTTTTAGAACTAAAATCAGAATCACACAATTCATAAATATGAGTGCATAGAGAAGGCACATAGTTCTTAGAATAATTCAGTCATCCCAGCCCCTGAAGATGACCACCTAGAGGGCATCATGGTCAGCTTGGGTGCTCCAGATCATTCGTGCCAGTTAGCTTCAGTTTGTTCCAATAGGTAGAAAACATCCTTAGGGATGAGGGTACATGTTTCAAGTCCTTTGCTGCCCGTGTCTTGCTGCCCCTTACTGGAATAAGCGCATGGGTCCTTTAGTTTTCATTCAACCTTTTGTTCTCAACATCCTGGATGATTTGGTTGTTTCACTTTTCCAGATGTCTGGGATGCCTGCTATAATTTCCAATGGCATTTAGATAGCTTTCTGTTAATAAAGTATCACAGTAGACACTGGACATCTGTGCTAGATCACACTAAGATCTTGAGAGCTCATCTTACTCCCTCCTGAGTGCAGAGGGATCTGAGGGATTTTTTTTCCTTTTTTTTTTTTTTTTCTTTTTCCAGAATAGGATTTAGGGTTGGATTTTTTGTGTGTTTGTTTGTTTGTTTTTTGTGGGGGTTGTTTGGTTTGGGGTTTCTTTTGTTTTGCTTTTTTCTTGTTGTTGTTGGAGGTGTTTTGTTTGGTTTTGTGGGGTTTCTTAAATTTTTATCTCCTATTGTTGCTTTTTTTTTATTTCAGCATCTGTCTGCCCAGAATGAGCAGTTGTCAATGAAAACCCAGTGGTTCAATTCCATGCTCCTTTCTGCTGCCTGCATTTTCTCTTAGAAATAATTTTCTCATTACTTCTGGACCTTAGCAGGTCTCCAAGATAATGCAGCTGTATTCCAGTCGCAGGCCAGTACTCATCTGGAGCATACTTGAATCTTTTTCAAGGTGCATTAGTAGTTCTTCTGCATTCATATATATCTTTCTGTCATTTCTTGCTTAATCCAAAGACTCTCTCAGCACTTTCTCTTCTATTTTGCAGAATATTTTCTTTTTCTGCAGGATGCAGATGGCAAAGCAGAGAGATATGACTTTTGTAATTCTTTCTGCTTTGTTAATAATACTGGTGTAAAGCCACTCTAAAACAAGTCTTGTCAACCAACATGAAATTGCTAGAAGTCATAGAATAGTTAGGGTTGGAAAGGACCTCAGGATCATCTAGTTCCAACCCCCCTGCCATGGGCAGGGACACCTCACACTAAAAAGTCCTTTCCAACCCTAACTGTCCTAAAAACTACGAAACTATGAAGTGTGTACTCAAACAGGGTGAAATAACTACTATCCTAGAACGTGTTTCCTAAACTATATCCTAAATATATCATAGAATCCTAAAGTATATCATAGAATCATAGAATAGTTAGGGTTGGAAAGGACCTTAAGATCATCTGGTTCCAGCCCCCCTGCCATGGGCAGGGACACCTCACACTAAACCATGTCACCCAAGGCTCTGTCCAACCTGGCTTTGAACACCGCCAGGGATGGAGCATTCACAACCTCCCTGGGCAACCCATTGAGTGTCTCACCACCCTAACAGGAAAGAACTTCGTCCTTATATCCAATCTAAGCTTCCCCTGTTTAAGTTTTAACCCATTACCTCTTGTCATTCCTAGCATCTGGCCTATGATAGATAATCTCTAGAATGGCTGTTTCCTTCAAGTACCGGAAGACTTTCTCTATTGTGGTCCAATTGCTTGGATGACACATAACATCATCCTTTAGGGCAACCTTTCCTTCACACCTGCCAAAAGTCGCCTCCAGAGGCTGAGGACTTGTTTCTCTTTTGCAATTGCTTTGTCGATTTCCTCCTTCCCTAACAAGTGATCCCGGCTGCTTGGCTTCCCTACCTTCTAGTTTGTGACTGTTGTCCCCATTGTCCCAGCACTGGAGCAACCGGGTGACAATGTGGTCATCTGGAAGACAGCTGAAATCTTTTTGCATATTCCACAGCTCAGTCAAGGTCAGGGATCTAGAAGTTACCTCTCCTTACTCCTCTGATTCGTGTAGTAATTCCTATGGTTCAGATGTCACTCCTCTAGTTTGAGCACTGAGTCTTCGTCTTCCTTCACTGCAGAAGTTGGTTTTTGTGCCTTTCATTTGTTTCTCTTCTTGCTTATAGAGGCTACTGATACTGGCATGGATTGATCCTTTGATTCAGCTGCAGTGTCTGTCACCGGGGCTGGAGTGGCTGCAGTGTCTTTCACTGGAGTTGGAGTGGCGGCAGTGTCTGTTGTCAGGGTTTAAGTAGCTGCTGTGCTTGTACCTGGAGTTAGGGCAGCTGCTGTGCTTGGGGTTTGAGTAGCTGTGTTGCCTGTTGCTGTCAGGGTTTGAGTAGCTGTTGTGCTAGTCGCTTGAAGTTGAGGGAGCTGCTGTGCTTGGGGTTCGAGTAGCTGCATTGTCTGTCGCTTTGCCATCAGATCCAGAGACATCTCTTTCGTGCTCCTCACAGAACAGGGCTCTGTAAGCGTAGGCCAAGCCCCAGCACGTTGCAGCAAATTGTCCCTCTCTGGTATTGCACACCTCATCTAAGTGTTCTGTTATTTTTTCCGGATTCCACATTTGTTCAGGAATGAAATTTCAAAGCACTGGAGGGGCCAACTGGCCTAGATACTTGCCAGCACAATCCCACACACCCTGCCACTCATGACTGTCCAGCCTCGGGGAAGATCTCTTGATAGTATCTTAAATAGTTTTTTAACCTTAGACAAGACCCAAGCCTGACACTGCTTAGCTTCTGAGATTGGACCAGATTGGGTGTTCTCAGGGTGGTCATGCCATAGGCAAAACACAGACAGCATATTCAGCAACAAGTTGGTTCCCAGCAAAAGGAGCAGGGTGCTTTCATGGGCATTGATATTCAAAAACTTTAACACTTCCAGGATATTAAAAATCTTTAACATTTCCAGAATCTACTTCTACTATAAATAGCCCAGTGGGGGAGCAGAGGGTGTGAGGGAACATCTCCTACATAGGTTGACCCCCCAAGGGAAGGAAAGAAAAGATGTCTAATTGTTAAAAATTCCCATCACATGCCTCCCATAGTATAGAGGTGATGACCACTCTGAGAACACATACCAGCCCAGTTTCATGATCAATGAGTCTATTGTATTACAAGTCATTACCATAAAGTACAGCGAAACGAGAACCTTAGCCCAGGCCCCAAAGCCAATAAACGCTGAAACAGCAAATACTGCCTGCAAGTAAGGTGAAGAAGAGAAGGCTGCGCAGAGACCCCATAGCAGCCTTCCAGTATCTGAAGGGGGGGCTATAGGGATTCTGGGGATGGACTATTCATCAGGGACTGTAGTGACAGGACAAGGGGTAGCAGGTTCAAACTTAAACGGAAAGTTTAGATTGGATATAAGGAAGAAATTCTTTATTGTGAGGGTGGTGAGGCACTGGAATGGGCTGCCCAGGGAAGCTGTGAATGCTCCATCCCTGGCGGTGTTCAAAGCCAGGTTGGACAGATCCTTGGGTGGCATGGTTTAGTGTGAGGTGTCCCTGCCCATGGCAGGCAGGTTGGAACTAGATGATCTTAAGGTCCTTTCCAACCCTAACTATTCTATGATTCTATGACATGCTGATACTCTGAGATCAAGCACAACAACTCTGAAAGTAAATAAATCAACATTGTGACAAGTGACTATTAATCTGAAACAATAAATGCTTACCACAAATACAATCAAACGCACTCTGGTCAGATCTGTTTTTATCTCAACACTTCGGCCCCACACTGGGTGCCAAAAAGGACTGTCACAGTTTAAGCCCAGCTGGTAACTCAGAACGATTCATCCACTCACTCATTCTCTCCGCTTTTCCCCACCCAATCTCTCTCAGAGGGATGGGGAGGAGAATCGAAAAAATGTAAATCCCACAGTTTGATATAAGAACATATATCATGTTCTTATATCATGAACATGATATAAGGCATAATACAAAACTACTACTACTACCACTAATAATAATAAGTAGTAGTAGTAGTAGTAACGGAAAGAAGGAGAGAATATAAATTTAAAAGGGGAAAGGAAAAAATACCCAATAAACACAAGTGATGAACAATACAGTTGTTCACCACAAGCCAACTGATACCCAACCAGACCCAAGCAACGATCTGGGCCTTCCGGGTAACTTCCCACAGTTTATATACTGGGCATGAATACCCAGTACAGAATACCCCTTTGACTACTTTGGGTCAGGTGTCCTGTCTCTGCTTCCTCCAGGCTTCTAGAGCCCCTCCTCAAGGCAGAGTATGAAACTGAAAAGTCCTTGATGGGGGTAAGCGTTACTTGGCAATAACTAAAAACAACGGTGTTATCAGCACTGTTCTCAGGCTAAAATCGAAAACACAGCACTGCACCAGCTACTAAGAAGGAGAAAAATAACTGTTACAGCTGAATCCAGGACACTCACCCAGGCATTTCTTGTAGTAAATGGAGATAGAGAGGCTTTTAGAGCATTATTCATCTTATTCTAAAGTTGTATTCTAAGTAGTAGTAAAGTAGTATTCTAAGGTAGGTCAGATTAAATTCAAATAAACCCCACATTTTCTTTCCACTTAGAAGAAAAGGAGCCTGGAGTGATGAGCACAGAAGTATGTTTCACCGTAGGCATCTGAAATCAAGTGTAAAGAGATTCTTCCATCCACTTCACATTCAGGGCTATCCTGTGGGAGTGCAAATACTTGAAGGGGATTGATTTCTCTTGTGAACTGCACAATAAGAAAGTCTCCCAGGAGTATTTCTGTTTTCCTTCCAGTGACTTGTCTAATTTCCAGGATTGAGGTCAAAGGAATGGGATCTTCAGTCCCTTCCACCAGGCCCTTTGTTAGTCTACCTTTACTCAGAACGAATGAAGGTTCTCAAAACTTTTCTGTATCCTGGCAGTTCAGGTAAAAGGGAGAAATATTTTAAGTCCTCTTTTGACTGTCAAAAGCCTAAAATCTGCCTTTAGTGCTTCCTGAGTGGGTGTTCTAACCACTAGTTTATTTGCACATATCAACTGGTTTACATCTTCCTTAAAACAAACAGATGATAAAGACTCACAAACTCTATGGTTTATCATTCGCTATCTGTTCCTGACACTTTTATATAAAAACAGTAACAGTAATGAAATAACCATGGATTATCTATGATCTGCGATGCTTTATTTTATAGAGAGATTTGCAAGGATTTATCTGTATATATGCTTTGGGAATTTTTTCAGTAAGTATATGCATATGTTTTTTCTTTATTTGTTTTCAGACTATTTACTTATGCCATTGCTTCCATTGTTTTACAATGTTGTGGACTGGCTGGTTTCAGGTCTGAGAAATATATTTGCTTCTCAGCTGAAAACTTCACCACTGAGTTTAAGAAGTCCTGGTGTAGTCATGGAAAAACAGATATATAAGAAAATTCTCAGATAAACTTAAGAAATATGCTATGTTAAAGTGATACAAGAAATTTAATTTCTACAAATCCAAAATATTTTATTAGGTGAAATAATGTAAACTTTCTGGGGCATTTAAATAGATTCTGAAATAAGAGTGACTGCTCAGTGCAACATTGTGTTGTGTTTGTTACTGACCTTTTATCAGTGTATAGTAAGAAGCAAAAAAGCAAATCTAAACCTAGACATGTACTAGAGACAAACACATTATAAAGATTAAGGTTATGTAAATGATGGACCTGGAATACTGCATGCAGAAATGGAGACTTGCTTTGTGAAGATTTTGCTTAATTTGAATGATTTCATAGACAAGAGACCCTAAGGAGGGAGAATTCTCCTACAGATATCTATGATCTGTTTACTGCACATTTGGACCTTCAGGTTTTGGGATTTAATCCATAATGGGCTCTGAACAGACCATTTAAAAAAGAAAAATATTTATATTGTTTCTTAAGGCATATGAACACATACGAAAACCAAGGGTTTAAATGGTAACAGGGCATGTCTAGAAATGGGGCAAAGATGCAAAGGTGTTTGTTTGGGTACAGTTGCCAACTTTACTTCCCTTAATATAGTTGGGAATACCATAAAAACTAAGGTTATCTGACTGCAAATACTTAAATAAGTATCTAAAGCTATTAGCAAGATCTCTCTAGATGCTGTTGTATAGCTCCTGGTGATCTCAATTTACCTGCTTAGCTGCAGATTTACATACTGCAGTAAATTTTATGGTGGTCAGATACTAGTGGCCTCTGACCCCATCCCTCATTATCTGGTGAATGTATGTTTGCTAATTGAGCTGCTAATGGCAAATATCTTTTTTTTAAGGAAAAGAAGTTTTATAGCTAACTGCATTTAAGAGTGGGGAAGGTAGATGCACATTGCTCTGCTGTTAAGTGGGTCCAGAAACTCTTACTGCAAAATATCATTTGCTCTCTCTGTTTTATGCCCATTTGGCCAAATACATTCCCATTGATGCACCTTTGATTTCAGTGGACTTGTCTAGGATAAATTTGGCTTTCCAAGACACATAATACAAGGATGCCACAATGGTGGGCAATATTTTGAAACTCTTAACTATTAGTTAACTAGTTAACTATTTTTACTTTCCTATAAACAAGCCACTCAAATCTCAAAGATTGAAGCACTAGCTTTTGAACATGCTGCAACACAAGACTTCTGTATTGCATTCGAAATCAGAGCAGTAAAGAGAGCTGAATCACTTGCAAGCCTGAGGATGCCTAAAGAAAAGATTTGGCTTCTTCAGGAATACGAGTACATATGAAGTAGAAGAACTTGTAGAAGTGAATTTAATTTTGGGGGGGTTGGTTGTGGTGTTTTGTTTTGTTGTTGTTGTTGTTGTTGTTTGGGTTTTTTTTTTTTTTTTGTTTGTTGGGTTTTTCTTTTAATCATTAAAAATAGAAGCCCTGGAGTGAATAGGCTGAGAGCTTTTAAATCTCTTATATCTTGGAGTGGCATTTATTGCACCTAATTTTGCGAGTCTCAGAGTTTAGCACCTAGTCCAAACCAGGAATTTAAGCTTCCCCATAGCAGGGATGGAAGGACGTGAGCACTTCTCAGACATTTTCCACAGGATGAAATGCCTCTAACCCACAACTCCCTTCATGATAACAGGAGGAGACTCTCTATGACAGGGTGATTGTCTGACAGTTGTCACAATTTCCTATGTTCTAATCTCAGGGCAGTAATAAGTGATTCAAATCTCCTACTGGGGCTGATAGACCCTGGTTTAACATCATGTCAATAGAGGAAGTAAGGTACAGGTCTAAATGATACACCTAAAATAAATGGTCTGATACAGACTATTTATGTCCAAAGGGGTGATGAATGAAGCAGAACACTGGTTTTCTGTAAGGTTATTTGACATATATTTGAAAGACCATCTCCTTATTGAAATGTCATTGTCCTGGGTTCAGCAGTAGCAGTCATTTTTCTCCTTCTTAGTAGCTAGTTCAGTGCTGTATTTTGATTTTTTGGCCTGGGAACAGTGCTGATAACGCCGATGTTTTTAGTTGCTGCTCAAATGTTTGGTCTGGCCAAGGACTTTGTGAGCCTCATGCTCTGCCAGGGAGGAGGGAAAGCCGGGAGGAAGGAGAGACAGGACACCTGACCCAAGCTAGCCAAAGAGGTATTCCATACCACAGCACATCATGCCCAGGATGTAATGCAGAGTTACCCGGAAGGGCTGGGGACTGCAGGGTTGGAGGAGGCATCAGTCGGTGCTCGGCTGGGGGGAGCAGGGGCAAGTTATTGGTCGGCTGGTGTTGAGGTGTTGTATTCTTTCCTCTTATTTCCCTTATCATTATTATCATTGGTGGCAGCAGTAGTGATTTGTGTTATACCTTAGTTACTGGGCTGTTCTTATCTCAACCCATGGGAGTTACATTCTCTCAATTCTCCTCCCCACCCCTCCGGGAGCAGGGAGGTGTGTGTGGGGGGGGTGGGGGGGGAAGGAATGAAAGAGGGAGAAAAAAAAAAAGGGGTGGGAGTGAGTGAACAAGCTTTGTGGTTGGGTTGAAACCACAACAGTCATAAACTCATTTTACTTCAAATTTAAGTTAGAAAGAAGAATGGACCAAAGAATCTTTCAGTTTAGGCAGTCCTATTCTGCCTCTCACACTCTACACATACATATTGAGATTGCAAATCTAATTCATGGTTCATTTGAATGTGAACAAGAGTCTGGAGAACTGGTTTGAAACAAATTTACAGAAGTGCCTGGAGATGAACTTGCAGTGTTATAGATGCCTTATTTTAATAGATATGCAGGTGAAACAGACACTTGCATCCATATGTCCTGCACATGAACAAAATCCTCATCTGTCATACTTTAAGCTGCCTGTGATTCTTATCTTGGCAAAACCCAGTAAAGAAAATATGAGGTTTATTTGAGAGGAAGCCACAGTATCAAACCCAGAAGGTTAAGATGGCTGTTCATTCACCTTAGTTGTGAGCAAAATGGGAGTAAAGTTAACACTGATAATTTAGAGAAATCTCTACGGAGAAAGGAAACTTAGTAAGTGGTTGACATTACTACCAGGAGTAGTAATGGAGGGGAATGCTGGTTCTTGTCGTCTTCACAATCTTAAGGCTTAGCTCTCATTTACTTTCTAGCCTGTGGCTGTCTAACATAAAGGCCAGTAGTTTATATCACAGAAAAATGTGTTTTTGGCAGTGATACTGTTTGAATTATAATATGATGAAACTACTTGTGTGGGGTGGTTTTGTTATGACAAGTGAAGCTGCAAAGATTAGGTAAAATTTGTTTTATAAAGTGAGAGAGAAAAAATTACAGTGAAGGGCATCTGAAGTGCCTAAACAACAGTTTCTTCAGCCTTTGATATGCAATTTTAACAGTTATCCAAGGTCAACACAGAGATAGCAGGATCATCCTTCAAAAGAATTTGTTTCATTTTATGACACATACCATGGTGCTCTGAATCATTAAAAGCATTTGATGTGAGGATACCTGACAGCTTGTTTAACTGAAGTTCCGAACCTAATTTAACAATCCTTACCATGGAACATGACTGCATACTATACCAAATGCACAGTGTGTCATGTTTATAGTATAGGGGTATATAAAAAATATTTAGTCGCTAGAAAAGAGTTCTGTTAATAGGAAAAAATCAACATCTTGCCACAGATATAGTCAAATAATTTTAAATATTATTACTAAATATATTTCTGTGAGCTGCACTGTTTTCAACAATCTAACTTACTCACTGTCTTGGGTTCAGTGAGTGAGTGAGTGTGTGGCTGCATGGTTCTGAGTTACCAGCTGGGCTTAAACCACAATACTCACCCACAAACATACTTCCTTCCATTAGACCAGCAGCCATCCAAAACATGTAAAAAACAAGACAGCAACATCTAGATATTGCTGCAATTGTTTTGAGAAGAACAATATCATACTCATGATATTAAAGCCTCTTGAACACTGAGATCACTCCTCTAGAGAAAAATGGATTAGCTCTTCGAATGAGCTACCTTAGTATGATCTAAGTCCTTGGTGCAATACAATCTTTCCCTAACACTGACCATTCAGCTAAACACAAAATGCAGAAAATGATTAATCATTGTAACCCATAATAGAGGAAGACCATCCTCTAATGAAAGTTCAGCATGCATGGCTTCATTCTGTATGGACTAACCAACTTTTCTCTCAAGCTGCCTCATAGACTTACCATAAGTAAATTAATTTTTGGCAAATATTTTTAATTCTCTGTTTCTGCAGCAGGCCAGGACATAAGAGAGGCTTACACAGTTAGAGGGTTTTCTATTTTTCACCAATAATTTCTATTAAATCTGTTAAAAGTTATTACGTTTATGTACAAGTCTTCCTTTGCTAATTTAAGGGGGAACACTTAAATCATAATAGCCAGAACACTGCCACTACCAGTCAAAGATATTAAAATGTAGTCACCAAAGAGGAATAGACTACTTCAAAAAGTTTCACCTCAGACACTTATAACATCTGTGCTAGAATGAAATAAATTTAAACTCCTACTTTTTAAACTCATAGTTCTTAATACAGAAATCAAACATGGATTCATGAACAACTCTGTCATGAAAGCTAGAATTTGATTCTTTTTATCCTTTTGAGAACATTGCACCATCAACTGAATAACTTAACTTTAGTACCAACAAAGTGAGCCCTGGTCTTTCAGCCATTAATGTTTTCTGCAGGTGGTATCCATTCCACTCATAAAATGTCAAAATGCACACAAGCCACAGTACAAAACAGCTATACTGAGAAGCCATTATTCATCCTCTCTGGAAGTAGAAGAACGTGGACAGAGAGGAAGAGAAATAAATCTTTGTTGCATTTTTTATAACAACAGGCACGTGTTACCAGGAAAAAAAAAAAAAAAAAGGAACAAATCACAATATTGCATGCGGCTTAACAAGAAAATATGTATTTGAAGGGCATTTGTGGGACAGGAAGAGTTAAATAACTTAGCCTGGATGGCAGTAGCTTCCATTCTGTTTTCTTTTTCAAACAAAGGTGGGACAGGAAGAGTTAAATAACTTAGCCTGGATGGCAGTAGCTTCCATTCTGTTTTCTTTTTCAAACAAAGTGGTGTCAGGAATGTTTCCCTACTTATTTCATTAATAAAATGTATAAGCACTTGGCTGTACTTGAATTTCAGTGATTTGCAATTAAGTCCTGACAGTAAGAGTTAGAGCAGATAACCAGCACAAACACAGGTTGAAGTTTAAAAAAAAAAAAAAAAAAAATTAAAAATGGCACTCAAGATAAATGTATACACATGGAAGATTTTACTGTCTGGACCTCCACCAGATATTACGTATTTACATATAAGCAATAAAAGCGTTAACAATAATTCCTTGTTAATACATAAGTTTAGTTATAATTATATGTATTGGGTTTTGATGGCAAGGTTTCAGCAGCAGCGGGTCTACAGGTGTGGCTTCTGTGAAATGCTGGTAGAAGCTTCCCCTTTGTCCAAATAGAGCCAATTCCAGACAGCTCTAAGATGGAGCCATCAGTGGCCAAGACTGAGCCCATTAGCGATGGTGGTAGCACCCCTAGGGTAATATGTATAAGAAAGGGGGAAAGTTACAACTGGGGAGAGGATAAAGAATACGTGAGAGAAACAATCTGCAGATAGCAAGGTCAGCGCAGAAGGATGGTAGGAGGTGCTCCAGGTGCCAGAGCAGAGATTCCCCAGCAGCTCATGGTGCAGACCATTGTAAGGCAGGCTGTGCCCCTGCAGTCCATGGAGGTCCACGGTGGAGCAGATATTCACCTGCAGCTCATGGAAGACCCCATGCTGGAGCAGTCTGTTCCTGAAGGACTACACCCCATGAAAAGGACTCACACTGGAGCAGTTCATGAAGAACTGCAGCCTATGGGAAGGACCTCTACAGTTCTCCAGAAGGTCTCCTGCGGGAGGGACTGCACACTTAAGCACGGAAAGAGTGTGAAGAGTCTTCCCCTTGAGGAAGAAGGAGTGGTAGAGACACCCTGTGATGAGCTGACCACAACCCCCATTCCCTGTCTTCCTGCGCCACTGGGAAGTGGAGACAGAGAAACTGGGAGTGAAGTTGAGCCTAGAAAGAAGGGAGGGGGCAGGGAAGGTGATTTTAGGATTTGGTTTTATTTCTCATTATCCTCTTCTGATGTGATTAGCAATAAATTAATTTCCCCTAGCTGAGTCTCATTTGCCCATGGTGGTAATAGGTGAGTGATCTCTCCCTGTCCTTATCTCAACTCACAAATATTTTGTAATACTTTCTCTCCACTGTCGAGTTGAGAAAGAGAGTGACAGAGCAGCTTTGGTGGGCACCTGGTATCCAGTGTCAACCCACCACATTATAATTTATATAAGTGTAGTCTAACACAATATATACCCATACCAACACATAGCTAATCTGGATTGCGTGCTGAGATAACCTTCTCATTGATAACAGCATTTGGCCAGTTCCTGTCAAGAACATTTCCAGCCCCTCACCAATTTCATCCAAGGGAAACCTGAGAGAAGACTCAAAAAGTCTAGGTCTTTAAAACCTTTTTCAAAACAGCTATGTTGCTTATAGTGTCTTTATTGTTGCCTTCACTACACATCAAAGAACATGTGTGTGTGTCAGTGTTTATTTAAATGTAATGTTATAAATTCCATAATAACAGTAAAAAACTTTAAAGAGTCCAAACACAAGGCATAAACCATTGGTAAGGAAGTTTGATGGAACTATTTATTTACTTTAGTAAATTAACAAGTATTTTGTCATTCTTAATGGGTGATCAAGAAATTGTATTTTGGCTTGGAAACAAAAAGTAAGAATGATCAAAAGGTGGAGGAGAAAAACTGTAAAGGAAACCACACTGCTTCTGATGAGATTTAAACTGGGAAGGAGCTTGAAGAAGGTTGACTTGAAAAGTAGGTTTACAAAGAGCCCAGGTTGAAGTAATAGTGCTAGAGACATGGAGGGTGGGCAGGGTGCCAGTGAAAGAATTACTGGGTGCTGGTGAAAAGAATTACTGGGGCAGCAGCAGAAGAAACATCTTAAGGTGCTAAGGCAAAAATCCAAGAAGAGCTTTAGAAACATGGAGGGTGACTTCGTATTAGGTTTTGGAGTGAATGTTGGCTGTGTTTTGTGGTCACATTTAATATAAGTACATGAAATGTAGAAACCAGCATTATCCTCACCCCAGCATCGACAGAAAACAATTTTGAGAATAGGCTATGTAGTAGTTTCACTAGTCATAGAATGAAACTTTACCTTGACAGTAGCCAGTGATGTTTTTTCATACTACAAGAGAAAGATTTACCTGGGGCAGACGGAAATGAAACTATGGATGTAAGATTTAGTGGTGTTGGACATTTCAAGAACATCTCTGCCTGCAGGACAACAGATATTGGGACTGAAACAAGTCATGAAAGAAATGGAGAACAGGTTCAAGAGAACGCCACATTTACAGCGTGATGGTAAAGACATCTCGGGAACAAGAGAGAGGACTCTTGAGTCAACTATCTGCCTCTGGAAACACCTGGCAGAAAGAGGATGACTGAAAGTTACACATTAGCAATACTCTTGCATATACTCAGGCAAAAAGCTATGTGTGATAATTTACAAATATCCATTTCTGCAATAACTTATTAATGAAATAAAAAAAAGTGATTATGTAAGCAACAGAAAGGCTGTTGGTTAACTGCAGCTAAACACAGGGAACTGAGACACTCTTATCTGGCTGATTTAACATTTTCAAATTTTTACTCTGCTTCCGCAGACTATACAGGATTGTTCTTTGCTCTTTGTACACCAAATCACCAGTCCTATTGTGAATTATGAAGATTTTCTCTGTGCCACAGTAGGTACTGCACACCTTGCTCTTACACAGCCTTCAAAGCTGAATAGCAATAGCAAAATTACTTATACAACTCATTAGTGTTCAAATACTCCCATGAATCTCATTTCCTGTTTCCCGCTGCTCTCTTAATTTCCTAGGCAAGATAGTTACTATACATTGCCAAGAGATGGCACATCTTTCTGAACCTGTAAGTTATGAAATAGTCATGCTATCTCTTTGGAAAATGCTAAAACCCCCTGATGTTTCTATGTCATATTTAGTCTCCTTTCCCAGTATTTAATCATCAAAATTATTTCACTTTTACTAATTCAGTAGATTCATCATTAAGTCCAAAGCTGTTATGAAAAGTAATGCAATAATAGAAATCAGACTTTGCTACCGTTAAGTTGTTAAGATTATACCATATCAACAGAGGGCAGTCTTTGATAACTATAAATTTATATGTCGACTTGGTGAAAAGTAAACTTCTGCTTGACTTACAAGGGAACTGTGAGTTGTGGGAGCGTCAATAAGTAATATAAATCTGTGATCCATTATCAAAAGCAGAAGCCAGATGCCCTCAGAAAGGGTTGTGTTTAAAATAAGAATAAATTTGTAGTAATTTTTAAATAAATAAATGTCTTAAAATATAGATTTATCCTGATGAAAATCACAGGTAATTTATTTCAAAAGAAAAATTCATCATTAGATTTCCATGAGCACACATTTATTAATGCTTTATTATATGAGAAGGTCTTCTTTGTATTAAAGATTTCTCTTTCTGTTTAGACTCAGAAATATATAGTAGTAGTACAGCAGAGCTGCAAGGATATGCAGACACTTTTTTTCCCCATGTCAAATAC
The DNA here is from genome assembly GCF_037157495.1 of Lathamus discolor. Taxonomy (NCBI): domain Eukaryota; kingdom Metazoa; phylum Chordata; class Aves; order Psittaciformes; family Psittacidae; genus Lathamus; species Lathamus discolor. The sequence goes on along the minus strand of NC_088887.1, from coordinate 101,844,511 downwards.
CAGTTACTTTATTCACCAAAAAATTATTTTAAAAGATCAATGGACTCCTTATTGGGCCCAATTCATATTTGTTACACTGAATTCAGAGATGACTGGTAGGCAAATGCTCTGCATTTACAGCTATGTCTCTAGATCAGAATTTAGCCAAGATGAATTTTCTGCAAGTACAATCTGAACACAAACGTTGGCACAAGCCAACCAGTCAGAAACTCAAGGAGAATTTGATAAAAAAATCTTATCAACTTTATAATCTGGAGCATTTTTTATTTTATGCTGTGCTGTGAAAAGAAAAAAACCCTACATCTTGCACATTGGACTTGGAGTGTGGCACAAGAGCTCATTGACTTGTTTGATAAGACAGCAACTGCTAAAAATAGAGGACTTCTGCTGTTTGTCCCTGGAGATTTATTAATTGATGATGGTGATAACAGGGATCAAACAACCTGACCATATATCTACCAAAAATAAGAAATTTCTATATCAGAGATGGGTCAAACCCATCCCTTCAATACTACACTCTTGATCTTTTTTTCTTCCAGTTAAGAAGCTAAATATCTCAATAATTTATTTGTTCAAATACATGCCTTCATTCATTTTCAAGTTATTTCAAAAACTATTCCTTCATCTACCAGATTTCTACAACTCTCTTTACCAGTTGAAGAGATGTCCCAGATATGATCTCTTGACAGACATCACGATAAATATTGGACTGACTTTTAACAGAGAAGAGATTGCTCTGTTACAAACATGGTTCAAAACACATCATCATCAAGGACAAAATATTTTAAAAGTACATGCTTACCTGCCATCTCTAACAGTCCAAGAATATAACAATCTTCTTTTTTTCTGCTAGAACAACAAATTTAAAAAGCAGATACCATGTGTAACTGATTCATTACCCTTCTGATTCATTACCCAAGTCTCTCTACACACGGATATTTGCATACACACACATGGTTTGAGTGTCAAACACCGCAAAATGGAATTTATTATGAAAAACAGAATGTTTTTTCTCCCTTGAAGTGAATAAATATGAAGATTTGTCCTATTTTGGAATCAAGCGTAAACTGTATACATTCCTTTAATAAGTTAAATTATGAGTCTCACCCCAATGGTACCTTCTAATCTCTGCACTGGATCACTTGGTTTTGGGTGTTTTTTTCTGTTTTGTTTGGTTGGTTGGTTGGTTTTGGTTTTGTTTTTTTTTTTTTGGGGGGGGGGATTTTGGGGTTTCTTTTGTGTGGGTTTTTTTTTCTTTTTTTGTTGTTGTGTTTGGTTTTTGTTTGTTTGTTTGTTGTTGTTGTCTTTTTGTTTTTGTTGTTTTTTTTTTCCTTTGGGTTAGTATACTATTTATTTACTTGTTTTAAAACAGAACCCAGGACTTGACATTAGACCATTATATCTGGGCAATTTCAGTCACTCCATTCTGAATATTGTTACCTCTGACAAGAGATACTAACACCATTTTTTGAAACTATGTGGGTTCCTTGGTCCTGGGACTCAACGTTTTCCACTGAATTATCTTCATTAGATGCTTAGAAATAAGATATTGACTTGCTGAAATCCAGGGCGAATGCCTCATAAGGGTGGAGAAATGGTACTAGTGTTACTTACTAGGTATCTAACTAATAGAATCACTACCTCCTACAGCAGCATCCAACTTGGTAACCCAGTACAGACTTGTTTAACAAAATAGATTTCTGCAGTTTTCCACAGTGTGCAGGTGCACCTAACACGTGAGGTGATGGTCTGTGGTGGCTCCCCATTTAACTCATCCCTGGAGAGTCCTGCTTTGGCTGCTCCCCAGAAGGTCCTGCTTTGGTTCCTACCCAGAAAGTTCTGCTTTAGAACTCCCCAGAAAAGTCTTGACCCTTGGAGACCTTTCTAAATATTGCTGGACACTTCTTCCGATGTAAGCTGGCCCCCTGCGTCAGAATGAGTGTGCATTTTTGTCAGTATAAAAGCCCAAGCCTCATGCTATGCGAGAATGCAGAACTTCATACCATCCAGGTTAACGTTGCCTCTGCAGTGACGATCGCCACAGTAGAGCCTACCTCCTCACACTGCGATGGTGATCCTTGGAGCTGGTTTCCTGATCGTCTTCACAGGGTCCTTGGGGTTGGTAAGGTATACACTCTTCAGAAATATCCTTTACTGTATCTGTTAGATTCTCTATATTTTCCTATATTAATAAACTAGTTGAGAGTTTTCTATTTGTCTCTTATTTTCTCTCACCTGGAATCCTTGAACTCTGGAACACACAGGTAAGTGAATAACAGAATACAAAAGTAAGTCTCAAATTACAATAATCCAGTGTTGTGGCACAGATGTCCACCGATATTCACCTCCCACGAACCAAGCTGAATTATTTGTTGGAATGAATACTTATACATAAATGTGATTGATTGGGCCCACACCTGAAATACCGAATTTGGGATTTCCACACAGGAAACAAGATCGCATGTCGTAATGTTGCTCTACCACCAAAGAACGACTTCAAAGATTATTTAAAAAGAAGGCACCACAATTTACACAGTCACTTCCAAACAGCCTTGGGTCGTCTTTGAGTATGTTCCTTCTCAGTATTTTGTGCTTTTCTGTTGTTAGGAACCTGTTTAAAGCAGGTTGTGGATCACATTTCATCAACAAGAAAGAATATTAGCAGGTGTGAGAGAAGACGAATAAAAAGCCAGAGCCTGCCATTAGGAATTCGAAAAGGCAAGTAACTCCCGGAAAACTTAAGCTGTTAGTACGCTTTTAACTGCAGACTCAAGGTGGCAGGCACGCTGTAAGGCTTTTATTCACTCACCGCTGCGACTACGCACGTTTGAGGAATAGAGCTGGGTACTAACTAGGGTGTTTTGCCCCGGAGCTATTTATCCCCTTTTTTTCTGGCTCAAAGGCAGGCGGTGCCGGCAGCCGGGTCTCGCCCCGTCACCCTGCAGCCTCCCGCCGCTCCGGCGTCATCCCCTGGCCGCTTCTCATTGCGTGACCCCCCCCGGTTTCCCTCAGGCACTTTCCTCCGTCCCCGTTAACCCGCCTCGGCTCTCGGGCAACCCCGCTCTAACTGAAGGGGACCGGGTGCGTCACCCCGCTGCCACCGCCCCGTGCTCCTGCCCCCTGAAGGGAAGGGGAGCCCGAGCCACTCTAGTTCTGCCCTAGGGCGCCAAGATTTAAGGCGAGAGCGGAGAGCTTTGGTACAGGGGTGCGGAGGAAAAGCGGCGGAGAGCTCCCGCTTTTGGCAGAGGTGTGCTTCTCCGCTGTGGGCAAGCAGTACCGCCCTCCCCAAGGCACGGCGCCAGCGGTGGCTGCCGGCAAAGAGATCGCGCGTCCCGCTTCCCCTTTCTCCCCACTCCCGCACAGGCAGAGCTCTGCCCACCGCGCTCCGAGCACCCTCTCCTCAGCAACCTGCTGAGGGCCATGGGAGGGACGAGGAGGTTGTCCCGATGTAGCTTGCAAGATTGGCAAGCAGCTCTGTCCAATCACGTCTGGCGGACTCGCCCCCCGCCGCTGCCTATTGGCAGCTTGTAGGTGCAGGGCGGGTCTTCGCAGTTCGCGGTGCCCCCCTCCGGAGCGGAGCGCGCTCCACTCAGAGCGCCGCGTGTGCGTGACGGGAGCATCTCTGGACTGGCCGCACCGGTGGCGGGAGCGGGGCTGCGGCTCGGCACCCTCGGGAGCTCCCAGCAATTCGCTCTGCCCGCAACGATGATGCAGGCTCTCCCCGCCGCGCCGTGGCGGCTGCTGCTCGGCTTGCTGCTGCTGACCGGCTGCGTCCGGGTCGGGTTGTCGGAGCCGCCGCCAGGCAGTGCCGCAGTCGCCTTGCCCTGGGCGCCGGAGGCGGACCCCGTCGTGGTGGCCAACCGCGGGCTGCGGGTGCCCCTGGGCCGCTCTGCCTGGCTGGACCCCACGCGGGACCTGGTGCTGCAGGTGCAGCCTGGTGACCGGTGCCACCTCACCGTGCTGGACGAGGACCCGCTGTGGCAGCGCCCTGGCCGGCTGAGCCCCCGGCGCTTCCCCTGCGACTTCGGGGCCCGTGAGGTGCAGTACTCCCACCTGGGCGGCCGCAGCCCAGCGCGGGACCGCGTCCGCCTGCAGCTGCGCTACGACTCGCCGAACCGCGCCCTGGTGCTGCCCCTGGTGCTGGAGGTGGAGGTGCTCTTCACCCAGCTGGAGATCGTCACCCGCAACCTGCCCCTCACCGTGGAGCGCCTGCGGGGCACCAGCAACCCGCTGGACGCCCGCAGCCTGGAGTTCGCCTTCGAGCCGGGCCGGCAGCGCTGCCGGGTGGGCCTGCTGCCGCCGCTGGCCGGGCTGCCCCGCTACGGAGAGATCCTCAACTACCCCCAGGCGGAGGTTCCGCCGGCGGCAGCCGCCGCGGGTGAGGAACCGGCGGCGGGCGGCCCCGTTCCCGCCTCGATGTGGGACTGCGAGGAGTTCCTGCGCCTGGGGCTGCGTTACCGCCACACGGCAGCCGGCGGCTCTCCCAACCGTGACCTGGTGCCGCTGGTGGCAGAGCTGCGGGAGGCGGCAGGTGGCGGGGCACTGCTGAAGCGTGAGTACTTCCAGGTGCTGGTGCGGATCCGGGCCGGGACTGAGAATGTGGCCCCCAAACCCAGCTTCTTTGCCATGCTCATGATGGAGGTTGACCAGTTTGTCCTCACTGCACTCACACCCGACATGCTGGCAGCTGAGGATACCGAGTCACCACCAGACCTGCTGATCTTCAACATCACCTCTCCCTTTGGCCCTGGCCAGGGCCACATGGTCAGCACAGATGACCGGAGCTTGCCAGTTTTTTCCTTCAGTCAGCAAGATGTGAGGGAGCTACACATTGCCTACCAGCCCCCCATGGAGGACTCGGATCGGGAACGGCTCTTTGAGCTTGAGCTGGAGGTATTGGACCCAGAGGGTGCTGCCTCAGAGCCCTTCACCTTTGTGATTGTGGTGAAGCCCATGAACACCCTAGCACCTGTGGTGACCCGCAACACTGGCCTTGTGCTCTATGAGGGGCAGTCACGGCCTCTTTCAGGCCCTGGTCCAAGCCCCAGTTTGGTGATCAGTGATGAAGATGACCTTGAGCAGGTGCGGGTGAGTGTGGTGGCAGGGCTGAGGCATGGCCACCTCACTCTCCTGGAGGACACTGCAGCACCTGCAGCCCCTCGCAAGCATTTCACAGTGGCTGAGCTGGCAGCAGGCCGGGTCATTTACCAGCATGACGGCAGCGAGTCTCCACTCAGTGACAACTTGGTGCTGCGGCTGGAGGATGGTGGATCTCGCCATCGTGTTGAGTTCCTTTTCCCTATTACCCTGGTGCCCACTGATGACCAGCCACCCCTACTCAATGCTAACACAGGGCTGGCCATGGCTGAGGGTGAAACAGTGCCCATCACCACCCGTGCTCTTAGCGCCACAGACATTGATTCTCAGGATGCCATCCTGCTCTTCACAGTGGAGTCTGGCCCCACTGCAGGGCAGCTTCTCCTCCGTCAAGCACTACCGCCTCCTGGCTGGGAAGAGGAGGAAGAAGACGAGGGATTTTCTTGGAGGAGGGTGCCAAGTTTAGGGGGAAGCTCTGTAATCTATGAAAAGCCAGTGAGAGAGTGGCTGCAGCAGGACATTGCTGAAGGGCGTCTCTATTACCACCACTTGGGGCCTCACAGCCCTGGCCCTGGGGTTGTGTTGGACCAGTTCATATTTAGAGTCCAGGATGACAATGACCCACCCAACCGCTCTGGACTACAGACTTTTGTGATCCGGGTTCATCCCATCGACAGATTAGCCCCTGAACTGCATAGCAGCAGCAGCCTGCACTTAATAGTTGCAGAGCAGCAGGTGACCCCACTGCGGAGGAAGCACTTGTGTTACACAGATCAGGATTCAGGGGATCGTGAACTCCGCTACACAATAACTCAGCCCCCCACTGACACTAACCATCCGCCAGATGTATATGGAGCCCGCCTTGGATCCCTTGTGCTGACTGAGGATCACTCTGTGGAAGTTACCCACTTTACCCAAGCCCAGATCAATCATCACAAGATCTCATACCGTCCCCCTCAGGAAGAACTGGGGGTGGCTCCTCATTTGATTCAGTTTCAGTATCAAGTGCAAGATGCAGCTGGCAATGCAGCTGATGGGACTTTCACCATCTATCTGCAACCTGTGGATAACCAGCCTCCTGAAATCACTAATACTGGCTTCACTTTGCCTGAAGGAGGCAGCCATGTCCTTAGTCCAACTGAGCTGGATGCCAGTGACACGGACACTGAACTTACCCATCTCAGATTTATCCTGACCCAGGCTCCCCGTTATGGCCAGTTGCAACTCTCTGGATACAGTTTGATTCCAGGAGGTGTCTTTGGCCTGGATGATATCAGACAAGGGAGGGTGGTGTATGTGCACGGTGGAGCTGAGACCAACAGTGATACCTGTAGGCTTGATGTGAGTGATGGGGTTCATTTTGTGCCCATCACACTGAAGATGAACGTGCACCCAGTTGATGATGAGGTTCCTACGCTGCGGTTGCCCCCAGGCACTCTTGGTTCCTACCTGGATGTGCTGGAGAATGGTGCTGCAGAAATCACTGCTAATGTCATTCAGGGCACAGATGAGGATACAGATGACCTAATGTTGACTTTCATTGTAGAAGATCCTCCACAGCATGGAAACATCCTGGTCCAAGGAGTACCTGCAGAGAGATTTTCCCAGAGAGATCTGCTGGATGGTGTTGTGGTATATGCTCACACTGGTGGTGAAATAGGCCTTCTGCCCAAAGTAGATACCTTCAATCTTACCTTGTCTGACCTGTCTGAGGAGTGGAATGTCAGGGGCAATGTTGTTCAAGGAGTTTCAGTCTTGGTGACCATTCTTCCTGTTGACACTCAAGCCCCAGAGGTTTTTGTAGGAGAGCAGTTCATGGTAACAGAAGGTGACAAACGGGTCATTACTTCTGCTCACCTTAGGGCTGAAGATGTGGATACTCCTAATGACGATATACTTTGCACTATTGTTGCTCAGCCTGCATCTGGGTATGTAGAGAACATATCTCCAGCCCCAGGATCTGAAAAATCCAGAGCAGGCGTAGCTGTAAGTGCTTTTACCTTGAAAGACCTCCGTCAAGGACATATTTTTTATGTCCAAAGTATACATAAGGGTGTTGAGCCTGTTGAAGACAGATTTGCTTTCCGCTGTTCTGATGGCATTAACTTTTCCCCAAAACGTTTTTTCCCTGTTGCTATTATGCCAGTCAATGATGAAGAGCCTGAGATCTTTGTGCGAGAGTTTGTTGTGATGGAAGGCATGAGCCTGGTTGTTGATACTCCTATTCTCAATGCAGCTGATGCAGACATCCCTGCTGATGAATTAATGTTTACAGTCATCAGGCTTCCTAGGCATGGCCACATTGTGAACCAGCTGGTGAATGGAACTGTCCTAGTGGAGAGCTTCACCTTGGATCAGATAACAGAGAGCTCCAACATACTCTATGAACATGATGACTCTGAGACAAAGGAGGACAGTTTTGAGGTGACACTCACAGATGGTAAACATACCATTAGGAAAACAGTACTCATCATGATTATTCCTGTAGATGATGAGACACCCAGAATGGCCATCAATGATGGTTTGGAAATTGAAATAGGAGAAACTAGAACTATTCATAACAGAATATTGAAGGCTACTGACCTGGATTCTGAAGACAAAACCTTGACATACATTATAAGATATGGGCCAGGACAAGGCCTCCTGCAGAAAATCAAGCCTTCAGGTGGAGTTGAGAATATCACCCTGGGGATGAATTTCACCCAAGATGAAGTGGATAGAAACTTAATTCAATATATGCATTTTGGCCAAGGAGGAGTTCGTGATCTTATCAAGTTTGATGTGACAGACGGAATAAATCCACTCATTGACCGCTACTTTTATGTCACGATAGGTAGCATTGATATTGTCTTCCCAGATGTAATCAGCAAAGGGGTTTCTTTGAAAGAAGGAGGGAAGGTAACCCTAACTACTGATTTGCTTAGCACCAGTGACCTGAATAGTCCAGATGAGAACTTAGTTTTCACTATTACCAGAGCACCTGTTCGCGGTCATCTTGAATGCACAGATCAGCCTGGGGTACCCATCTCAACTTTTACTCAACTCTTATTAGCAGGCAATAAAGTCTATTACATTCATACTTCAGAAGATGAGGTGAAAATGGACAGCTTTGAGTTTGAGGTGACTGATGGCTATAACCCTGTGTTTCGTACTTTCAGGATTTCTATCAGTGATGTGGACAATAAGAAACCTGTCCTCACAATCAACAACCTGGTGGTGAGTGAAAATGAATGCAAACTGATAACCCCATTTGAATTGACTGCAGAAGACAGAGATACACCCGATGCATTGCTAAAATTTATCATCACTCAAATACCAGTTCACGGTCAGATCATGTTCAATAACTCCAAACCCGTCACCAGCTTCACTAAGCAAGATCTAAATGAAAATCTAATCAGCTACAAACATGATGGCACAGAATCAGTTGAAGATAGCTTCTCTTTCACTGTTACAGATGGCACTCATACTGATTTCTACGTCTTCCCCAACACTGTGTTTGAAACAAGGAAACCTCAGACTATGAAGATTCGAATAATGGCTGTGGACAACAGTGTACCTCAAATTGTAATAAATAAGGGTGCTCAGACTCTCCGTGCCCTGGCCACAGGTCACATCGGGTTTCTGATTACCAACAAGGTGCTCAAAGTGGAAGACAGGGACAGTTTACATGTTACTCTTAAGATCAGAATCACAGAGGGTCCACGCCATGGCTTCCTGATCCATCTGGGGAAAGGCAACCATAGCATCAGCCAGTTCACCCAAGGTATTACAATGCTCCATGCTTTCTATAAACTGCTGGAAATGTTACTTTTTAATGCTAAACTCTCTAATAATTGATGGGGAAAACTTTTCAGTAGTGACCTTATTTATAATGGCTTTATCATTTTTCAGTTCTGTTTATTAGTTATTGTACCTGTGACAGCTTTAAACAGGAAAGAGTGCCTGCCGGATGAACATCGAATAAAGGAGTGTCTTTGTTTAGGAGAGCTTACAGCCCGAACAACTGTGGTTTAGACTTTTTATCAATGATAGAATTTTGGATGACAGAATTAGGCTGCATGTGGTTTCAGATCTTTAGAGTCTGTGTGCCTTGTTTAAACAGTTTTATTTAGGAAATGTGATGGGAATGGCCAAGTTATTATTAACTAATGGTCATACCACAGCGAGTATATCAGTTGCTATACAGTGTGAATGCAGTTAACTATAAAAGCAAAATCACTTCCCAAACATGGGGAAATAATGTATTACAAGTGCATTTGTTGACTTAATTACACAAATCTTAACCACAAAGTGTTTGTGGTAAATTAAAAGGTAATGTAAATGTTTTAAATTTATATCAGTGCTCCTTTATATATGGAACTAAAATACTGAGTGGTATAAATAAGATGAAAACCACATGTGCTGTGTGTTCTAAAATAAAGCCTCAACACCAGGCTATAATGCAACTTTAATTGAAAAGAGAACATTAGCTGTTCTCCAGAGAAATTTCCATGTTACTTTGCAATGAGTTAATAGCAGGTTGATTAACAGTGAAATAAGGTTTCCTGGAGGCTTTTGCAGCTCTGGAGAGAACAAACAGCAGAACAGTATGAGGACTCAGAGCTAAAAGTGCCTAGACAGGCTGGGCTGTGTAGGTGATAAGGCTGGAGATTAATACTTGTAGTTGGCTGTATTTTATTTCACAGAGACCATACCATTATGTATTCCATGTTACAGTTTTGGCTGTAGTGAAGTTCTTGTCAGATATACCAAATCTTGCAAACAGGCATGATGAACTTCTGAATGGCTGAACTGCTGTTAAGTTTTGCAGAGTTAACGCTATGAAGAGGATGAGAAGGGACCAAACCATGTCTAAACTTTGGGAACCACCAAGGTTCTTTAAGTGTAAGGCTTCAGTAGTGAACTGCAAGTAGTATTAAGAATGTTGTCAGAATATGTGAAAAACAGAAGAGAATGGGAGTGAGCAAATAAGCAGATTATCACTTTTTCAGTGGGTTTTCTCTTACATTGGAGGATGTTGAATTATGGAGTGGATGGTCCTTGAAAGCAGACCACTGCATAGCACGGTGATATTCCTTTTTTTCTTTTTCTTTTTTTTTTTTTTTTTCCTGAAAGGGGTCACTCAGTAGAAGTACATGTTCCATTCTCTTTTTTGCCATGTGGCACCACTGAGGCTTTCAGTTGGCAGCCTGACTATATGTCAGGCTCATTGGTCTCTACGCAGGGTGTCTTAATATCCTGGGTATGCCTGAGCTGGCTGAGAAGCTTGCAACCCTTAGGAAAGGAATGGTTTGAAAGCTAGTGAGGATCTCCATAAAGTGATACAGCTTCACAGGTCCTTTGACAGTACTGGCACAAGCACGCTAATTAGTGCAGAGTTGGAGAGTGTTTTTAAGGAATACACATTTCTTCAGTAATTTTGTCCTTTGGTCGCTATGAGCAAATACCTCCTGAGCATCTGTGTTATTTCTGTGAAATCTGTCTTCAACTTCCTAAATGCTTGTTATGATGGTTTGTATTTTATGAAGCAAACACATAAAAATGTCTTATGAATGAAGGGCTAAACACTTGAGGGAGAAGAGGTGTCTGGAAAGGCTTCATGAAAAGCAGAAAGCATCAAGCTCACAGAGAGATCATGCATCTGTTGAAGGAAAGAGAATTTACTGAAAGTGAAAGTCATGGATTGAAAGGGCAGTGTCTTCCTTTTTCCTTAGATGCCCTCTTGTCTGTAGCTGCTTTGGGTATGTGAGAGGCTGTGAGTGTCAGGGAGGCAAAAATTCTTGTCTGAATCTAGAAGGCTGCAATTTTGAGAAGTAATGTGAGACACAGAGGTCTTATATAGACCAAGCTTCATACTCAAAACTCTGCATAGTTCACTGTTGTCGCTCCCCTTGTGGCCAACCACCATTAATGTGCAAAGCACTGTCAGATCCAAGATTTATGAATTTATGTGTATTTCATGCTTATGCTATACTAAGACAAATAATTTTCTAACATTTAGGGCAGAAGTGAACAAGGCCCTTTTTTATAATATCCTTCATGATCCTCATCCACTTACATCCGTTGCATATAAATCAGATTTTGTAGCCAGTCGTGATTAATAGTTTTGACTTTGGGATGCACCTATATTAGGACCTGATGTTACACACTTGCTTTTTTTTGTTTTGATCTCCCAAGTTTTTAGGGGTCTTATCCTGCCACGTGGGGCAACCTCTTACAAAATGCCGAACAGTTCTAGTTTCATAAATGTTACAGTCCCCCAATTTATGTTGGAAGGGGCCTCTGGAAGTCATTTGGTCCAACCCCTACTCAAAACTGGGCAACTTTGGAGTTGGATGAAGCTGTTAAGGGTCACATGCAGATGAATTTTGAAAGCTACTCAATAGCTGGTGAAGTCCATCCTAATACTTTTCCATCTCACATTCCCTGGATTTGGGCTTGTGGTTGTACGAACAGGCAGCCTTATCACTTTGAGTGAGGTTAACATTGATGAAATAAGATCCATTGTGTGCAAGCAGCTTGAGCAGTCTGGTTTTTCAGATTGCCAGTAGTGGAAAGAGAGGGCAGAGTGATTGTTTAGTAAACAGCTGTCTACTTTATGCTTGAGATTGCTTTTCAGTATCTGTCCACAAAACATTATCAAGCGCTAGGAAGGAAGTCATCCTAGATTTGCGAGATGAGCTTGCTTCCAGTCAAAATGTGGTTGTGCAGAATATAGTATGTCCATGAGATTTTTTGTGTAATTTGTTCAGGAACAATCGGTCTTGGTCTTCCTAATTAGCATGCATTAAATACTTCTGCCACAAGTACAGTAGGAAATCTTTTGCTTGTGAGGCTCATAGAGTTAATTGGGATTGGTCAAAGGGGGTATTAGAGTGTGGAAGAATTGATAAAAGATCCCCAAATACTTCAAATAGTTGGTGCTTTTTATTCATTTTTCTTTAATGTTAAAATAATCTGAATGAGAAAGAGGCAGGCAAATGACAGTAACAAAATAAAATACTCTTAAAATATGTTAAGCAGTTCCTGAGGTTATTCAATTCCTATCTGTCATTTCATGTTGCATCTGAAAGCAGCAGTTTTGATTATTTCTTTGTGCTTCATATTTAGTAGTTAGTAACAGTGAATGCAGGGAAAGCTTAAAGAAAAATGCTTGCCACATGGTAATTTCTCATCTAATGCTGTCCTAGAACAAAGCAAACATACAAAGGATATTGTCTATGCATAACTGTACTGCAGTTGTCTCTGCAAGCCAGGGCTGGAATTTGTTCATAGCAGATATCCATTAAGATTAGATAATTTGTTTAAAAGTGAAGAGAGTCTGCTAAGGAACTGCCAAGTCTTTCACATTTGAGAAATTTAGTGGTTTATAACAGATAGCTGATGTTTGTATGATGTTTTGAATGTACAAAGTGTGATGGACTGCTGAGCACTGTTTTGTGACTCCCCGGTCCCATGTGGCTAAGTTTGTGAGTAAGGGCCACGTCACATCCGAGAGCTGTGCAGGTGTACTGAGGAGCTGGGAAGAAATAGTGGAGAGTAAGGCTCTGCCTTGGCAATAATATAGCTTGGTCAATGTATCAGCACTCATGTAGCCTCCTGAGGCAAAAAATATCTAAATGGCTGCTTCAGCCAAATATGCAAAACTTTGCAAGCAGTGATTTTATTCAGCATTCACCTTGCTAATAGTTTTATCTTGTTTTTCAGGCAGTTGTTTTCAGGGAGACGAGTGAATTATGTTGCAAAGTGCATTTGTTTCTTGAATATATGTAACCTTTAATAATCACATCAATTTTGCAGGTCTTTCAAATAGGAAATCTGTGCCTTGATCCAGTAGAGATAATTATTTTTTTTAATGTTGGATGGATTTCAAAATTATACTGGAGAATTTCAGTATCACATGTATATTTAGCAGGCACTGTAGTTATACAATAATGAATTGTGCTTACAACTAGGCAAGCTCTAATATAACTTGTATAACCCAAATCAACTTTGGAAGGAAAGTGCAGAATTGCTCGAGTGACTGTGAACGTGTTCTTAGTAAACAGAAAACAGGTAATTCCTTTGAAATTCTTTTGACAAAATTTAGATGTTTGGATGTCAAGTGGCTTTTTCTGATGTGTTGGTCCTGGTCTGCCAAACACTGGCTCAAGAGTGTTGAGCCAATATACCTTTATATGTATTGGAACCATGGATTTTGAGAAGGTTGCCCTCATGGGCAGAGCTGAGCACTTGTATGTTTGCAGGATGAAAGATTTATTTGCTCCACTGACATGAAGACGTATTTGTTTGCATCCTCTTTGTAGCCCCGTGAATTTTTGATCTTTAACTGAAACATTTATGGAAGAGATTCTTCAGTGATATATATTTGCTGATAATGCTCTTAACTTGTTTGCCCTGGAAGATGTCTGGCTACTTTTGGAACTTAAGATTTTGAGGAGCTCTGACAAAAGTGCTTTTTGCTTCTTTTTACTAATGCATATGCCCTAACATGAGAGAACTTGGGTGGTACTTGAGTTCCACTTTAATGCTATTAATTTATAACACTTTTTCTTTAAAAAACTATCAGACATGGATTTTTTTCCAACAGCAGTCTTTCAAAGAAAATGTCAAAAAGTAGTTTTTATGTATTGCATGTTTCTTATCACTGTTCAAGGAAACCAGAAAGCACAATATTAAGAAATACTTTTTTACCTTTTACATACTTTTTTTTTTTATTGCAACTGATGATTCAAAATTGTGCATTGAATTGCTTCTTACTGAAGTCTTATCTGTCTACTTACATTGCATCTATTTGAATTCCTAAACCAACCAATCACTGTAAGTGTCTGAGCACTATTTATGGCAGTTCATATAGATTATATGCCATATCCTTTGAAAACATGCTGATAGGAGGGATGGTCTGGTGGAGAGGGCATTTTTGTGGGGGACTAAAGAGACTGAGATCTCTCTTTTACAGAATGTGTAAAGATATCCTATCCTAGCAGTCGAAAACATGCCAGAAGTAATCTAGTTTGGGGGTGGGGAAGTAGGGTGTTGTGGGTGTGAGCTAATTTGTCTTGCCTCTTGAATGGAGGGTAGAACTTCACATGGAAAATATCCTGGCTTTTGGTGCTGTTTCAGCCACAGGTTTTATGTGATCTGTACAGTACTACTCAGGATGAAGAATGACAGGATCAATATCTTAGAGGATATGCACCTCTATTTACAGAAATACATCACTAAAAATATGACATATTTCTGGCTGTTGAGCCCACATTTTTAAGCTTCCTTTCAGTTGTTTTTGTAAATACATCATAAAAGATGATGGCAAAAAAGAGGGCACTGGGGAGGGGGAAGTAAAGGGAGGGAGAACAAGTGGTATCTGTAAAACTTCAACACTGTTAATACTGAAATTCCTGAGCTCTGATGGAGAATCTTGACTTCTCTCTGTTGAAGATAAACAATTTAATATGTCTTTTTTTTTTTTTTAATAAAAACAGTTTCATGCCTTCAACATTTAAAATAAAATCTGTTTTTTCCTCACACTTTCTAGCTGACATTGATGACATGAAGATATGCTATGTTTTACGAGGGGGTGACAATGCCACCAGTGACATATTTCATTTCATGGTTGAAGACGGTGGTGAGTACCTATAAGATCTTGTGCTTTTGCTGTTCTTGAAAGTGAAGGAGCTTAGGTATACTTTGGGAGTTTAAAAACATTGAATTTAATTGAGGAAAGTCCATGTTACATCCTAGAATGTTATTTTTTTTAATGAATTTCTTATATTTTGAAGTATATCTGGTGATTACAAAGAGGCCTGTTGATAAAATGGTAATTGCATCTGATGAAAAAACACTCAGTCTACTCTAGTGAGAAAGTGAAATTCTAGAAGCTCACACAGATACCTGGGATTTCTGTATTTTTACTTTTGTATTCTGTCCAGGCTCTTGACACATAATTTCTCATAAGCCTTTTATCTTGAGATACTTCCTAAACTTTGATTTGCATGTATAGGTGCCTACACCTTTAAAGGTTCCAGGTAAAAGGCTATTCATATGAACACCTTGTCTAATGTACATGTTTCATAGAGTTCAAGTTCAGACTCTACCTACTTAACAGAATCCTCAATGGTTTGTCAAAGATCTTTGTCAGGTGACTTATGAGAATTCTCCTACTGTTATTTTGTAGGATTGTGGAGTATGAAAAAGGAAAGAATAAAACCATATTGAAAATACTGGTGAATACTCACTTAAGGAAAAATATATGTAAGGTTTTTTATTGTTGTTGTTTTTAAAGAACAAAAAAAAAAAGAACAGTTTAAGGAGCTAAAACCCCACATTAACAGGCCTATTTTTTCCATCCAAAGTCTGTACTTATTATGGATATTCCTGAGTGTAGATATTCCTGTGTGTGGTAACAGGTGGCTAGATTATGTTACTTTAATACTTTTTTTAATATGTGATATATAGCTCTATGAGTAATTGGAAATTAATTTTATTAGTTGATTTAATAATAAACTTCTTAGAAAAAAAATGTTCCAAGTTAGCTTATTGTCAGCTCGTGTGCTGAGCTTGTGTTACTGCTTCATAAGAAGCACAGCTAATTAACAGTATTTTGATCAGTGAACAGAGATTTGTCCTGTCTGTGACAGACTGAACAGTTTTGTCACCTTCTACCATTTCTGGGAGTGGGATATTAAAGCATGTTCTCCTTATCATTGTTTTGGACAAGAGCAGAAAAGAGAGTATTTCTAAGGACTCCTGAAAATGTCTTTGAAAATCTTTGCTTCATTAGAGAAGTAGTGAGATAACAGTTTGTAACACCTGACTTACTTTCCTTAAATGTTTTATTTTAACCAAGATATAGGTTAGAGAAATGTAAAGCTAAGTGAAGGTAATGGATCACAAAGTGCTGTATTTCCTTAGTAATAACAATGTTCTTATGGCAGGTGTCACAAAATGGTGACGTTCATGATTTTCTGTTGTTCTAGTAGGTGAACAAATACTCAGTCTTGATGTTTCAAGGTTTCATGTGATGGGAGTGATAGAAGCTGAAGAAAGTTTGTTCTTTGTGAACTGATTAACATCAGTTCTTAAAATGGAGTTGTTCCTTGAGAACCCAATGTTTGTGAGACTTCTGTCCATGCTATTTGAACACTTTCTAGTGGCAAATGTGTAAGTAGAGCAAATTGCATTTAATAGATTCTGACTTCATACCAAGAAATTTGTCTTTCATTGGAAAGCTTACCTGCCACATCTTCTTCTGCTTGGCAGAGTTGTAACAGCCTGTCCATTGTAACAGCATGCTGTTTTTCACAATACAAAGAACCTTTACAATATCAAGGTGCTTGCTGATTTTTTTTTTTTTTTTTTAGAGCCTTTGGAACTTGCGATGTTATCATTTTGCAGACTACTTAGCTAGATGGTCTTTGCTTTCCTGAGGCTAACTGTTGACACTGTGAGAAATGAGCTGTATTGCATTACAGAGTATTTCTGATTTTCTGCTTGACTGAAGGTGGTAAAACTGCATTTAAAGGGATGAAATTATGATCAAAACGTTAATATGAGCTCAAATTTACTACCATTGTCTTTAGCAATGAGTGAAAAAACCAGCAATATAATCTAGCTATATTTCCACCCTCTTCAGAAAGAAATCAAAGCTAGTGTTTTGCAGCTCAGGTGTATTTGGGCAGAATTTCAGTGGTATCAGAACTATTGTTTTTGTGGTTTTGATTTTAAGTCTGATCATAATAAGAGTTTGCGTGCAAGATCTGAGAGAAAGATGCAGCATAGACTACCAACATCCACAGTAGAATGGAACTCTTCAGACCTCTGTCTCGTGTATTGGGAACTTTGCAGTAGTTACAAGTTTGTGATGGCTACCACGCAGTGCCTAATGCTGTAAATGAGATAAGTGGGCACTTAAGCTGAAGAATTGTTCCCTAATCCATAAGTGATCCTGTTGAAATCAAAATTAAGAGGTGTTTCAAAATATGATTCCATTAATGAATATGTGTTCATGTTATTCAGCCAAAGTTATTTTGAACCAGTAAAAAAGAAAGAAAAAAACCCAAACCAAACCAAGGTACCTGCGTATTTTATATCTTCCAGTCCTCTCATGCCTTATAGAGAGGCAAATGCAACACCAGTCCCTGCTGTCTTCAAATAACATGAATTAGAATGTTGATTTTGCCCTATACCTCTAGTGTTGCCTGCAAAACACTTTCTTTGGTTTTTGGAATATTTGTTCATTGCCTATGAACTGCAAATAAGAGAAGAAGAGCATGGCTTTATCGCCATCTTCAGATACACATTATACTGCCACTCTTGTAGGCCTCTTCTATGGAATCATAGAATCATAGGATGATTTGGGTTGGAAAGGACCTTATGATCATCTAGTTCCAACTCCCATTCCACAGGCAGGGATGCCTTGCCCCAGACCATGTCACCTAAGGCTCTGTCCGACCTGGCCTTGAACACTGCCAGGGATGGAGCATTTGCCATGTCTTTGGGCAAGCTGTTCCAGTGCCTCGCCACCCTCACAGTAAAAAACTTCTTCCTTATATCTAATCTAAACTTCCTCTGTTTTAGTTTAAGCCCGTTACCCCTTGTCCTATCACTACAGTGCCTGATCAAGAGTCCTTTTCCAACACCCTTGTAGGCCCCTTTCAGATATTGGAAGGCTTCTAGGATATATGATATATATGGTATATGATGATAGTCTAATTGGGGCCCAAGTCTGTTATCTCAGGCAATTGCCTGAAGATCAAGCTCAAAGAGTCATCAAACTGTGTGGTGTGTATTTTGTTGTGGATCTAGAATTTTGTTTATTTTCTTATAGGTAGATAGCATTTATGGTAAGCAAGTTAGGGCGACAGCCTACGAGGTGGGTGACGTGAAAAGAAGCAAGTCAGTTCTCCGCCAGCTCTTGGCTCCTTGCCTGCTTAGTTTCTCAGCATGGGAGTGAGTGTACCAACCAAATCATGAGCTGGGAAAGCATTGAATATGGTACTGGGACAAACTTGTTTACCTACTGGCCAAGGGAGAAGACTGGAATCTAGACAAATGGAAAACAGCTCAGGGATTACGGCTGCCTTACGATAACTTGCTGATTATGACTAAGGAGAATAGAAATGGGCTCAATACGAAGAGAAAGGAAGGCCATTTAAGAATAAAAGGAAAGAAAGTGCTTAGAACTGTAATTAACAAATGAAAGCATATGCCTGCTGTATTCAAACCAAATTGGAGATTTCACCAAATGAACTGGTTGAGGTTTTAAACTCTGAGTGAGCCTTACTTTCAGCATCAGCATATGTATGGCTATAGTACTTTTCTGGCTTTGAATGTCATGTTTCATAAGAGCAATTAAAAAGTGAAATAAATTGAACACAATTCCGCTACTTATCACACAAATATTTTTTAAAGGTAGAAACGGTTTTTATTCCTCATATTAAGGGATTTTGCCTCAAGATGACCCACTATAAAGTGGGCGAGCTCTTGCATTTTTGTCATTCTTAGAACAAGAAGACACTATAGAATACTGGATGCTGCTAAGTTAGCTGTGTAATGTTTTGAAAGAAACTATTAACTTTTTAAAATTAACTATTTGAAACTTCATAGTAACAATCTGCTTTCTGTTATGTTTTGATTTTTGATCTTAAAATAATCCCGTGGAGATCTGTTGATACTGAAAAAGTGTTATGAGTCCATTTTAGCAAAACCTTGAAGAGAGCGTGGGATTTTCTTTTTCACAAAGTTTGCAAAATCGTGTCCGTAGAATCTCTTTCCTCAGAAGTGGTCTTCACGTTCCATTAAGGTGAAGAAAAAAACAGTGCTTAGCAAGTGCAAGCATGTGATGCTGGTGAATCTTGATGTTTATATTATTAACTTCTTAGTTCAGTGGTCAGTAAAGTAACCAATACTACCAGAAGGCAGGGAAAATGGGATTTTTATTCCCCCCCACCCGGGGAAGTAAAAAAAAAAAACCCAAGGAAATCCAGGCTGATAGTTGAACGCCTGTGTATATTTGTGGTACGTAAATTTGTATATTATTGAGAAATTCACTAGACTGAAGAAGAAGATCCAGCTGGAAATGACTGAGCCTTTTAATTAGTGAAAAACAGGCTCCCAGAGTAACTTAAATCTGATAAACTTAATGAGAAGCTGCAATGTGTGTGGCCACCTTGTATTACAGAAAGCTCGAGGAAACTGGATATGTATAGCACTGCCAAATATATACATAGAGTTGGTGCTTCAGCTATGCAAAATAGCATTAATCTGTGTGGAATGAAAGTTGACACAGAAATTAGCTCCAGTGTGTTAAGCTCTTGTGCCTGCTTCAGAAAACTGCGTGCTACAATTTCATGCTTTATCCCTTGTGATTTTTCTGAGGCATTTTTACTGCTTACATGAGAAACTAGCACTGAAAATGCAGTTAAAACTGAAGTCCGTCATTTACCTTCACTTTATGCTCTGCTTGTCTAAGATTTTTTGATGTCACTGTAGTAAGTTCTAATAATTAAATAAGAATATGCATCCAAATGCACATTTGTCCGGTCTGTAGGAGGTATTTTCTCATGAATTGTGCTGCTTCAAATAATGTGAAACTGGTTGAACTGGTTTAAGGCAAATTTTTGACGAGATTCTGCTGATTATATAGAGTAAAACAAACACACCCAAAAGCCAGCACTAAACTGAAACCCCAGCACAAACCCTCCAGAGTCAGTATCAGAGTCCAGTATATTCCTTTGCCCAGCCATGGGTATTGGGACTGGGGTAGGCAGTACTAGAGAAGTGTGCTGAATACCAGTTAAAAGAAAGAGCTTCTGTGCAAAGGACTGTTATTTTCATTTTTATTCACACACAAAAAAAATGGTTGCATTCAGGTGTTAGCGATAACTCTGAAATGTTTCAGTTCAAACTGTGTAAAGTCAGTGAAGGAATGTTTATCTCTTCTAAATAGTGATCTGCCCCCCAGTATTTTTAAAATACAACCTTGCTTTTGACCTACTTGTTGCTTGGGTAATACTCTCATCCCAGTAGTCTGCCTTGCTTATTCTTCCTTCTCCCCTGTCTGTCTTCTGAAGCTTGGGAAACAGTTAACCAGGGTTGCAGCACCCATGGAACAAATTTGGTATGTGCTTCAGTATTTTTCTATTACAAGAGGCTGGTGCCATATTTATAGTGTTTTGTATTAGAGTCAGTTTTACTAAATTTTCCTGTTTTGAGGAGAAAAATAAGATAGCACTTAAAAACCCCCAAAACAGTAAAAAAAAATGTGTAATGAGGAAACATATTTCCTGTTCAACCTAAATTTGAACTATAATCTGTCCCTCCCTTACCTAACTGCCTTCTCTGCTCCAGTGGTTAACTGGAGTCCTCCAGACTGTTTCTTTAGGACTGCTAAGCGGTATCTTGCAGTATAGTGCCTCAAGGGTAAAATGTTTTCAAAGGGGAAGTAATGACAGATTCTCATGCCTGGTTTAGGAATGTGAGGATCACTAGGGAAGGAAAGAAACAGGAATTTTTTTTTTTTATTTATTTTTTTTCAGGTTATTTGGGCAGCTTTTCTGTGTTAAAGCCGAAGTGTTGCAAAGCCAAGGCTCACTGAAACTGGTGATTTACATCATTAGCTAAATCTCATTTAAATTTTTCATTACAAATCCCTAAATTCCTACATTTTCCTGCACTAACATTTGGTTAAATCCCCACTGAAGCAAGAATCTATCAAAAATAATTCCCTGAAGTTAGCCTTTAAACCTAATTTCTGGGAAACATCATAGACTTTTCCCAAGTATGTTTTTTGCAATAGATTATGTTAAAGAGGCACTGTTCTACTGCTTAGAGAAAACTTCAAGTGTGTGAAATATAATTATTTCATCTGTCGTCCTTCATTTTACTAAATAAAAAAAAAATATTTTTATGAATTTCACCATTCTGGTATGCTTTATTCATTTCTGAGAGAACAATATTACACTCCTGAGTATAATCATTAAATGAAAACAGTTGTCAGTGCTGCTTTTCAAAGCCATAACACTGATGTATTTTCCTGGGTAAGCTGTAATAATAGTGTAGGAACAGACATTTTGGACTTGATATGTTATGGTTCTTAAAGAAGCAGACTGCTAAAATATCGTTGGGAATTATTTGCTGCATCCTTGCTTGACCTCACATATGGTATTTGGGCACACTAGTCTTGGCAAGAAACATCAGCTACATTTATCTTTGGCTTAAAAATGAGGGCATCACATGTTGGCGGTACTTTTGCCATCATTTGCCAAGTACTGTATTGGGTTCTGGTTTGTTGCCAGGCTTGTTGCTGCTGTTTTGATGTACTCTAGATTGGTGCCCAAACAATTTTTCACGTGTCAAACTTCTTACTGTAAGTATTATCAGGGGATTTAAATAGTAGTTTGACACTGCAGTTTATAAAATCCCCCAAGCAAACTGAACAAAAAAAAAAAGCCTTTCGAAATAAACCTTCCTGTAAATAAAACAGACATTGTTGTATGTGGCTGCAAGGTCACAGCAGAGTTAATGTCTGTTAAAGTATACAGGAGTAAGAGGTGATTATAAGGGACCTATAGAAAGTCTAGTACAAGCCATACTAATCTCAGTGGAAAGATTTTCAGTGTCTTTTGTACCAGTTATATTTGTTTCTTTGTACTGGCATTTTAGGCTGACTGCTGGAAGTTACTGAATTTTCCATTTCTAACTTGCATATCACCTTATCCTCTAAATATGTCCATAGAAAAGGTCAGCTTTATCTAGATAAAACAAAATGGTTTCTGGAGAGGAAAAAAAAGTAGTTGTTTAATTTGGCAAGAGAATTTTTGCTTCTTTCAAATCATTTGGGAGTAATAGTGATTTTCATTGTCCCGAAAGCAAAGCTTTTCTCTGCTCCTGAATTCATTTTTTTTAACAAAAGCAAAACAGCATAATTGAAGAGGGTGGATTTAGGTATTAGGGATCAGGAAAGGATCTAATTGCCTTTTATATAGAAGTTAGGGTACTTTGTTCAAATGTGAAAGTCTTGAATGTGATTCCTTCCTTCATTTGAACCCATATTCCCCATAATGTTCCCTCACTTATATTCTAGTTAGTTTTGTATTCATTTTCTGTTTGCTGTCCATGTATGCAATTTCTTAATTACTCTTTGGAATATAGCCTGGAGTCCAATGTTCCATTTTCCAACTAAATACTGTTACCAACAAATCCTGTCTCATTTTTTGTATGTGTTCCTCCTCCCTTCTTTCCTGTATATTTCTCCTTTTCTGCTAATACCTGACATGTTCCACAGAGTAAGATGGCTAGAACAGGCCAGTTAAGAGCAATACATTCCAGATTAATGCTTAGGCCGATGGTTTAGATCAGGGATAGGGCAGGGAGGTTTTGCTTCCAGTTCTCTTAAAGTCAGGGCCAATAGTCTTGTCTTCCATTTAGAAAAAGCACCCTGACTACTGTGTTGGTTTGATAGAAAGGAAATGTCTCCAACATCATAGATAGTTTTTCTAGTTTTAAGCTGAGATCACTTGCTGAATAATCAAACTTTTAAAGAACAGTGTATTCACAACAAAATTTACCAGCTCAGCACCTGGAGCTGAATCCTGCTTGCTTCACCAGGCTGAATAGTGTCATTGATTTCATTTCACCTGGCCAGGTGAGAGGTAAGGAAGATAATGCTCAAGATAGCCCAGTAAATACTTAGCAGCCTTTTTTTACTTAAAAATAATCCACAATTTAGCTTTTATATTCTTATGATGCAAAGTAAGGTGCAGCTAGCAGCAAAAGAAGCATGACAATGAGTAGTAAAATTAGGTCAAAATGCAAGAAATAAAGAGATTAAGAGGACACACTAGGTATTGAGATCTTTCAGGAGTAACACTGATTTCCAGTGACATGAGGACCTGCAGAATGACACTAATTCCTAAAGTGAGCTATAATAATTGTGTGAAATTATATTGGTTTTTGGTTGCAAATATTTTTGATTTGGACAGACTAAGGAGGGCTAGAGAAGAACGAAATGAGAGAAGGGACCCTGACTGCTGTCAAGGAGCCCTGGTTGTAGCATCTTGTTTGTTTTCCCTACCAGTTTACACTGAAGGATTCTAAAGAGCCCTAAAGATGAGTTTAACATTTATCACTTCAGTTGCCAATTAACTGTAAAGTCTCTAGAGTTCCCATAAAGAATCATCTGATCAGCGTATAAAATATATATGGGTACTTCCTAGATTTGGAGCACATTCTCCTGGAAGGCATGCTAAGGCACATGAAAAACAACCAGGTGCTTGGTGACATCCAGCATGGCTTCACTAAGGGGAAATCCTGCCTGACCAATTTGGTGGCCTTCTATGATGGGGCTACAGAATTGATGGACAAGGGTAAAGCAGTTGATGTCATCTACCTGGACTTGTGCAAAGCGTTTGACACTGTTCCACACAACATCCTTCTCTCTAAATTGGGGAGATATCAATTTGATGGATGGACCACTCGGTGGATGAAGAACTATCTGGATGGCCACACACAAAGAGTTATGGTCAATGGCTCAGTGTCCGGCTGCAGACCAGTAACAAGTGGTGTCCCTCAGGGATTGGTGTTGGGACCGGTCTTGTTTAACATCTTCATCGCTGACATGGACAGTGGGATAGAGTGCACCCTCAGCAAGTTTGACAATGACACCAAGCTGTGCTGTCCGGTTGATACCCTGGAGGGGAAGGGATGCCATCCAGAGGGACCTTGACACGCTTGTGAGGTGGGCTGATACCAACCAAGATTCTACACCTGGGTCAGAGCAATCCCAGGCACAGCTACAGATTGGGCAAAGAAGAGATTCAGAGCGGCCCTGCAGAGAAGGACTTGGGGGTGCTGGTCGATGAGAAAATGAACATGAGCCGGCTTCAGTGTGCGCTCGCAGCCCAGAAAGCCAACCGTATCCTGGGCTGCATCAAAAGGAGCGTGACCAGCAGGTCGAAGGAGGTGATCCTGCCCCTCTACTCTGCTCCTGTGAGACCTCACTTGGAGTATTGTGTGCAGTTCTGGTGTCCTCAACATAAAAAGGACATGGAACTGCTGGAACAAGTCCAGAGGAGGGCCACGAGGATGATCAGGGGACTGGAGCACATCCCATATGAAGACAGGCTGAGAAAGTTGGGGCTCTTCAGCCTGGAGAAGAGAAGGCTGCGTGGAGACCTCATAGCAGCCTTCCAGTATCTGAAGAGGGCCTGTAAGGATGCGGGGGAGGGACTCTTCGTCAGGGACTGTAGTGACAGGACAAGGGGTAATGGGTTAAAACTTAAACAGGGGAAGTTTAGATTGGATATAAGGAGGAAATTCTTTCCTGTTAGAGTGGTGAGGCACTGGAATGGGTTGCCCAGGGAGGTTGTGAATGCTCCATCCCTGGTAGTGTTCAAGGCCAGGTTGGATGAAGCCTTGTGTGGGATGGTTTAGTGTGAGGTGTCCCTGGCCATGGCAGGGGGGTTGGAACTAGATGATCTTGAGGTCCTTTCCAACCCTAACTATTCTATGATTCTATGATTCTATTTCTTTAAAAATTAGACTACTGTTTATACAAGAGGGATAAGTACTTCTGAAACAAACTACAGATATGTGAAAACCAGTACTCCAACAAGAAAAGTTAGTGAGTCTTTACCTATGAAATACGTTAGGAATAAAATTAAATTAGAAATGGAGGAAATACAATGATGGCATATATTGTTATATTTTTTTTGCAATTTGTGCTTCTCAATTTACAACATTCTCGCTATTGTAAGATTCTGTTTGTCTTGCTAAATCTTAGAATGTAAGGACCACTCTTGCCCCATTAACCTCTGTGTACTTTCTGGAAAAATGAAGATATTTGTTTTATTTCATAAGCCCAAATTGTGTTTGGATGCTGTTCAAATTTTCCCTGATATTATATGACCTGCTCTTTATAACTGGCACTGCAGTATGCTAGGGAGTGTTTTGATTGTCTAGAGCTTGATGATGGTGATGAAAGGATTGAGTGTTTATGGGCAAGAATCAGAGAGAAGTCTAACAAGGCAGATATCATAGTGGGAGTCTGTTATAGAACATCCAGCAAGGATGAAGTGGCAGACAAAATATTCTATAAGCACCTGGGAGAAGTCTCACAATCTCTACCCTTTATTTTCTTTGGGGATTTCATCTTAGCAGGTGTCTTCTGGAAATACATCAGAGAGGAAACAGTCTAGGAGATTCCTGCAGTGTGTGGTAGATAACTTCCCGATACAGCTGCAGAGTGAGACAAGGGAAGGCATCCCGCTGGATCTGTTGTTTGTGAACAGAGAAGGACTTGTGGATGATGTGATGGTTGGAGGCCGACTTGGGCATAGTGATCATAAAATGGATGGTATAAAGTAATGGTAATAAAGGAGACAGGCAACAAAGGCTTTATTTATCTCTACAGCTACCTGAAAGGAGGTTGTAAGGAGGTGGACATCGGCCTCTTCTCCCAAGTAGCAAGTGATAGGACAGGAGGAAATGGCCTCAAGTTACACATGGCAAGATTTAGATTAGCTATTAGGAGAAATTTCTTCACCAAAAGGGTTGTCAAGCACTGGAAGAGGCTGCCCAGGGGAGTGGTGGAGTCACCATGCCTGTAGGTATTTGAAAGATGTATAGATGTGGTGCTTAGGGGCATGGTTTAGTGGTGGATTTGGCAGTGCTAGGTTAGGGGTTGGAATTGATGATCGTAAAGGTCTTTTCCAACCTAAGCAATTATATGAGTCTGTGAAGTTAAGAGCCAGGAATAATGCCAGAAGAGTAGAAATCCTGTTAAATTAATCAGTTTATTTGACTTGTATTTATTTTTGTTTGTGTTTGACAACATGAAAATTTCTGAAGTCAGAATGTTGTGGCTTGTTTTCTCTGGGGTTTCTTAATTTAACCTTTCTTTTGCAAATTTAACTGATTAGTTTTTTGTTTTAGCAGTAGAATTTCATTTAGCAGTAGACCCTTAGGAAGCTTTTTGAAAAGACAGAATATGTCTTTTCTTTTTTTTTTTTTTCTTCCTTTCTGAAGAAGGATTTTAGCTTGTTTAAGTTCAAGTCATTAGTAAAACATTAATTGAGCCAGCTTGATACAGCGCTGCCCTGAATGTTTGCCAGGATTTCAGTCTCAGTAACTTTTAAGTTAAGTACCAGCGTAGCACTTCTGTCACTCTGCTCTATAATGTGCATTTTCTTCAAGGCTGTAGGAATGCTGTTACCACACACCTTGCTGCCTCTTTAACGCTTTGTAGTTAGGGTATAACACAATAATTAGAGAGGGAATTGTAAGGATGCCTTTAAAGAAACATTTGAAGCCTAATTCAAATCCCAGTGCCTCCAGTGAAGCTTTTTGTGCCTAGAGGTTTGTGGTTTGATCCTGCATTAGTGAAATCTGTGAGAATATTTTTTGACTTAGTACTACAATATTCGAGAGCAGGTCATGCAAGATAAGATTTTCATAAATAATAGCATGCTAGTATTCTCTGTCCCTAAAACTATTTCACCTTTAAAAGCTTTTAATTTAGTATTAAAAAAAGTATTTTAATTTAGTACTGAAAAAAGTATTTGATTTCTTATTCTGATGCCTCCTCTTTAGGCAGAGCTTGTGAACTCAGAGTCTGAGACACTGTAACCAGTTTAAAACCCACTGCACTACTTTGCGTATTATTTTAAGACCTTCCTGGGTTTTGTGCTGAATTAATTCCCTGTCTACACTCTTTAATCTCAGTAATGCCCTTTTAAGATGGCTTATCATTACAGTAGAGAATTTGTAGTACAGTGTGCTCAAATACTCAAATACATCCTTCCTGACGGAACAACTCTGAGTCTTTTGGGCAGAGATCCTAATGAATAGGAAAATAGTAATTACCCAGTTTTCTGTTGTGTCTTTTTTTTTTTTTTTTTTTTTCTGGCAGATACACAAGAGCATCACTCTCAGCTTTCTCATCAGGGATAGGTGATGAATTTAAGATACAAACTCCAGAATTTATCTAGTGGGAACTTTGAGTGAGTTTATGTCCTGGATTCATCCTAATAAAGTGGTGGTCCCTAAAGTGCTGGATTTTTAGCCATAATCAATTTAGGTTCCTTCCATAACCAGTGACAAAATAAGAGACACCTTGAGGATGAGTAGATTTAGATGTGGCACAGGAGCAATTGCTCTGAATTCTAATCCAGTTTTGCCCTTATTTCACTTTTCATGTGTACTTAAAATTGCGTGAAAAGTACTAAGCAGGGCAACACTGGCAAGATTTACAGGTCAGTTGGTGAAGTGGGCATTTTCTAGCTTGTTGACTGATTTGGGCATTATGCTAAACAAATGAAAGTACGTGAGATTGCCAGCTCACTTTTACTTTAATAAGTCACTGCATACTGTATTCACTGCTGATATTTGTGAACAATTTCCTCTGCTGCCAGAGGAAGCTTAAATAGATTCCTACACATAGAATCATAGAATAGTTAGGGTTGGAAATGACCTCAAGATCATCTAGTTCCAACCCCCTGCCGTGGGCAGGGACACCTCACACTGAACCATACCACCCAAGGCTTCGTCCAGCCTGGCCTTGAACACTGCCAGGGATGGAGCATTCACAACTTTCCTGGGCAACCCATTCCAGTGCCTCACCACCCTAACAGGAAAGAACTTCCTCCTTATATCCAGTTTAAACTTCCCCTGTTTAAGTTTTAACCCATTACCCCTTGTCCTGTCACTACAGTCCCTGACAAAGAATCCCTCCCCAGCATCCCTATTGGCCCCCTTCAGATGCTGGAAGGCTGCTATGAGGTCTCCACGCAGAGATGGTCTCTTCTCCATCTGCTGTAGCCTTTAGGCTATAGGAAATGTGAGGTGAATTCCTTACTGAAGCAGAGTAATTTTGTGTGGAATGAATAACTGTTCACTATTGAGCACAGATTGAGCTTCCTGTCCCACTACACCAAAACCAGGTCCTTTTGGGCTGCTCCTCAACTCGTGAGTTCTCTGCTCTATCCAGCGGTGGAAAAGCCTCTTCTATTCTTTCATAATTTTTGCTTATGCGAAAGCCTAACTCCCTGTTTATCCTGGACCCTAGGAGTTTCTGCTTATTCCTGCATGGGGTTTGTCCAGTTATGTTTTCAGTTCTCTGCCCTCTATCTCCATCCAATCAAACTTTTTTCCTTCCCCTGTCCTTTTTCTGCCTTCTGCTTGCTGCCATAGCTTGGTTGTATCAAGAATCATTGACAGCTAATCAGATGGTTATCAGATTACTAGATCTGCTAGGGACAAAGGGATGCCATTTCCTAGCAGGAACTGGGAAAAGCTGAGTTAGCCTATGATCCTGTAGTCCTATTGTTTGTACACCAGTGGCAAGTTGGAATGAAACAGAGCAAAGCCTTGCTTTTGGCACTGTTTTACCATCAATTAAAAACCATAAGCAGAATACAGAGAGCTGTGCCCGATTCTTTTGAACATATTCTGAAGGGACTGAATCTTTTACCCTTCAGAGAAGTTGGAATAGACAGACCTTAGGCATTACATTGAAGGTATGTGGACTGCAGTGACTGAGTTGGCCTAAAACTGAGAGATTTTAATCACGGCATTGGGAACTATCAGTCAGACATTATATTCTCATATAGCTCTTATTTTTTCCCCACTTAAAGGCAGGCATAAGATCATTTAGTCATATGTCATACAGGTATTATAGCAAACTGTATATACAAGTATTATAGCATAGCAAAGTTCTGTGTGTCATTTTAAGATGCACAATTACTACATACTTTGTGCTTATTTTCAAATATACTGCTTCAGATCCATAGAAAGGTCACAACTGAGCTAGACTCAAATAAACAGGAAAATTTTCACCAGCAGTGGTTCAGCCTAAATCATCTATTGTGTAATTCTTGGATTTCAGATTATGAACAACAGAGGAACAGACCACGAATGAATTTTTTTTAATTTTGATTTATTTATTTAAAGGAAAACAAAACACAACTCCGAACAGTATTAATGCACTTGCTATCTCTGAAGTATCTTACTCTGTGTACCTGTTCCAATTCAGTAACATACATGCACAAACCCACAACTCTGTTCCTGTGTCATGCCTCCATCACCTTGAAATACACTGCTATTTGAACTCCTTTTCTGCTCTGTTAGGTTCATAACACAAGTAAATTCAAGATTATATGATTTATTTTGATCAGTTCATGAAAATATGTCAGCGCCATGTTCTAGCTAATGACCAGCAAGTGTTTACTAACACTATAGGAAAGAGGATGAGCAAGAAAAAGGAAAGGTTTTTTTGTTAGTCTTTTTGTGTTTTGTTTTTTGGGGTTTTTTTCTTGAATCTCCTCACTACGTTCCCTGAAACAGCCTAGATTTAACTGATTCCCCTTTTCTGTCGTCAGAGAGCTGCTTCTGAGAAATGCTTTTTGCTACTCTTAGAGTGCTTGCCAATTGAAAGAAGCCTCAAAGTTATCAGCAGTTGAGAAGCACACATCCATTAATTGAAATGTTTATTTTAAAGTTGTTTGTAACTTCAGGGTATTGAGTAATAAGTAATGTAGTTTTGGACTATTAGTCTTTATGTAGTTACTGCTATTATTTATAGTAGTCTAATAATCATCAGTCATAGGAATTCTGCTAGGAATCATATGATAAAATCATGTCCTCCTCTTGTTTACTACTATTACTGCCAATTAAAGCAAACAATTCTAGATATGCAGCTTCTAATTTTTCACAGTTCTTTACACTTCTCTTATTTACAAATGTAAATCAGACCTTATTAATTGTTTGGAAGTCCCAAATTCAACTACATATCTGAGGAGTGTAGTTTAGGAGCACAGCCAGCCCTGACACAATTTCAGATTACTGAATTGCTGAGTAATCTCAAGTGACTGTATTAACTTCTGGAGTTGCCTGCTTATAAGGAAGCCTCACTCATCTCAGGTACCTCAGAAATTGCTCTTATGTGTAATGAGTCTGTTCTTTATTGAACAGTCTTCCCTTGGTTTCCACAACTGAAAGAGAGTAAAACAAGATTTTCAGTGGACTTATGTTTTTAGTAAGAGTGTGTGTGCAAATGTATGTTTGCTCTTTGGGACAGAGCTGCGTTTCCTACCTGGGACATACTTTTGCAAGTACAGATGTACCATGATTTGGCCACATATGCCTTTGCTTGATTATCCTCTCATCAAGAGGCAGTGCATTATTCTGGTTAAAAAAAATAGCTTCTATGATGTTTTATCCTGCAGTACTCCTACATTGTTCTTTGCATGGAATAGATGCATGTTGGTGTAAAAATATGTTGTAAAACATCTGTAGATTCCTTGGTTAAATGTCCTGTTTTTGTACCTTTTGAGTACTTTTGAAAAGCAATAGTGTAGTTTTTTCTTTATAGTATTAATTTTGACTTGTTGGGTTTTCACGCAATGCTGTTCATGTAGCTTACTTCAGATTCATTCAGTGAACATTTGCAAATACGTACAGCTAAAGTTTGCTTCTACCTTTTTTCTTTTTTTTTTCTGGTTTGCTGACTCTGGAATGAGTAAAGCTATGGTGGGACTGAATATTAGGTATGAACATAATCAAAGAGTTAATACAGGCTTTCTTTCACAGCATTTGATGTTGTAACACATGACAAAGTAATTTTAAAAATTTAGACAACACAAAATTTGGGCATTCATAAAATGACAAGTTTGGACAACTTGAAATGTTTTGTTTTTTTTTTTTTTAAGGTCTCTTTTCAACCTTTACAGAAGCCGGAAAATGCAATTTCCTAAGATGCTTTGTTTAATGAAATTTAACGGTAATGGTGATTTTGCTAAGCAGTCTAAGATACTTCTGGTCTACTGGCCGTTTTTGAATGCTTGATTTCTATATTTCACCTACAGTAGGAAGCTAGCATAACAAGTGTCAGTGGTTGGAGGTTGAATGCATTATAATTCAGATTAGAGATGGGAATGTAGTCTTTAAGAGTGAATGCTGTTACCTGGTAGCAGATTTTCAAAGCAAGTGGTTCCACAACAGCTAACTTACGGGAAAAACCCTCACCTGTTAAGCTACGTCCAACACAAAGTTACTGGATTGAATTTTATGTTCTCTTAATACAGAAGACCAAGTTAGTCATAAATGATGGCATTGGCCTTGAAATCTGTGCAGCAGGAATTTATAGAAACTTTCAACTATTACTGATTTTGCACGCAACTAGAGTCAGCAGCAGAGCTTGCCTGTAGTTCAGTGAGGAAAAACTGGAAAGAGACTATATGATTTGCAGGAAATTCTTATCAGTGCCATTCTTCCAAGTTGTATATTTAAGAAACGATTCTTACTCCTCTCTGACCTCCCTTCAAGATCCTTAAGGAAATTAAGAAGTGCAGTTGTGAAAGTCATAGAAGAACCTTTAAATCACATAGCTGAGAAGCCAAGAATTTAAAGAAGATAAAATGAAAGCTGAATGGTACAGCCCTCAAAATCTGTGGATTGTTTTGCCTTTTCATATAGTCACTAGTAACATTATTTGCTTAGTATTTCAACATACAGTCTTATCTCTCTCCCACCCACGTTCTTGTAAAATATATCTTGTTGATCTTAATGTTATCTTCACATTTTTCACCTCTGGGAAGTTTTTTACAAAACATTCTAAAAGTAAGCAGCACTTAAAAAAAGCAAAAAAAACAAAACCAAAAAAAACAAAAGGAACACCCAAACCTAAATAATATTACCAATCTTGGAGAATTTTAAAACTACCTTTTGTATTTAACAGTTAAAAAGCTGAGACTTACCAAATTTAGGTATGTTTTTCTGTTTGAAACCTCGCAATGTGCCAGTTTTTCATAAAATAATATTATACATAAATGTAGGTGCAATATTTTTAGAATTGTATTGTTTATCCTGTTCTTTTTAGCTAGATCAGGGTTATTCTGACATAATCAAGTGAAATAACTCTATCCTTATGTAAATGAAAGTAGAACAAGACTCATCAGCTCTCCACCCCCTACCTGACAAAATTATTCCCACAGAGGTTACCCAACATACATTAGTATGTTGCTTGGAAGAGTTTAACAGATGAGAATGGGATTTCATGTTCATCACACTGCTGGCTTTATGGATGCGCTGTCACGTGATACCAAATGTGGGGATATGAGTGTCCCTGGAAGATAAACCTCGGGTGTAAGGGCTGGGGCCAGTTCTGTGCACGTTGTGCCTCACCTAAAAAATCCACTGTGCAAGCCCAAAGGGTTTACTCATAATTGGAAAGCCCTGGAGGGACAGGTGAGGGATGAAACAGCAGGTGATAAGGTGCACTGGAAGCCGCAGACCCAACCCTGCACAGGTGGTTCAGGACATTGGTCACTCCAGACTGACCCAGGAGATGACAGTCTTGTTCAGAAACATCCTGAAGGACCAAGCAGCCTTTTTTCCAACTGAATTTGCCTATCCCACATTGCCCTTTTAGTCCTCATTGTGCTTGTAGAAAGTGGGTAAAGCCCTTCCCAAATCTTCATTCATGAAGCCAAGCCATCATCATCATCATCACCATCATCATCATCGTCATCATCATCATCAGATTGCATAACTGCCCACTCCTATAGCTGTGCAGTGGCCCAAACATAGTTACTTCACTTTTGTTTCACTATGCTGACTTATATGATTGCCTGTAAGGTAAATGTTTTATAGTCTACTATAAAAGAACTATGTGTGTGTGTGTGTGTGTGTGTGTGTGTGTGTGTGCATCTATATATAAAAAGGATGGTATATAGCCCTTAAACCAGCTAGCCTCTTTGAGTTTACATAACAAGTACATATTCTAATGGGGTGTCTTTCTTTCCTGCTTCACTCCTATTTTTTCCCATGTTACACTGGTTGCTTTGGTGAGTACATAGTTCACAATTAAAGCTTGAACTTTGAATTCTTGACATGCCTGAACTGGTTTTCTACCTGAAGAAAAGCAATTACTCCTCTTTCAGTGCTTAGCTTTGCATAAACAGGTCTTTACTCTGACCTTTGCTTATAGATATTGTTATCCAGTCAGCTAGTTACATCGGAATGAGACAGAGCGTACTGTTTCAAGCAACAGACAGATTTGGAATACATAAAAAAATATACATTTCTTTTCCATAGGAAAGATTTGAGTTTTAATGAAAAATAATTATTTGGGGTTGGGGGGAAGATAGTCAGGAGATATTTTCACACTTCTACAGAATACTTTTTAGGCCAACTTTTAACTCTCACTGTTCATAGTATCTGAAGCTACAGTTCTCAGGCCCAACCCACCTTCCTAGTGTAGAGCTGATAAGAGATTGTCAAGAAGCTGATAAACATAGTCAAGAATTTAGAGTAAAATTAAACATTTGGGGTGTGCTTTCAGTGTGAAATGGTGTCCGTGAGTCAATTCAGATTATTTTTTTTACTTGCATATTTTTAAGTAGCTCTTTCTCTGAGCTTCTTTTAAAAACCTTTAATTGCTTACTGTGCAGTTTAGTAGTCCTTGCCTTATTCCCTGCTAAGGTAAAAAAATCACTTCTTTCCCCCACCATACATTCCCTCTGAGAATTCCCCTTTGGGCAGTGTTGTTCAGCTCCATTCCAAAATACAAGGCTGAATAGGATACAAAGGAGGAACAAAAGTACGATTAATTGTATGTGATAACATATTTGTTTTACTTCAAGCTGGCTGCATAGTTTAGAGTAGCAGAAGCCACAGCATGAATTCTAGCATATGGTAATCCAAGCACAAACTTTCTATACATTCTGGATATACATGCTAAATAAATTACAGACAATGATGAAACCCGCATTACAATCCCTTAATGACTAATGTTTGAGTGCTAACTAAATCAAGCTAGCACAGGTACACTGTCGTGTAATTGTACTAGTATCTTAATTTTTATTTTAGATATATGTTTTGTTTAATAAGATTTGGCCAAGTGTGGAAGGGGGCTGATAGCATACCTTCTTCGGCAGTTTTGTTTCTTTGGTTGTGTTTTTTTTAATGGAAGGTCTAAAGAGGCAATATATTTTTGTAGTCTGTTCATTTATTGCATCAAAACAAAACATTTTTCTTTTCAATGTACAACCAGATTTCAAATTCAGAAAGAAAATAAAAACAACAGGAATTATTAGTTTCCAAATGTATGGTTACAGATCTAGTTATAATTTTGAGATCCTTTTATAGTTGAGTTGTTAATCTGATTAAGTAAGGGTGATTCATCTCAATCTAAGAGACAAGCTATTAGAGTAATTGAATTTCTGTCCTGGGGTGCTCATTTCTTCATATATGGTGAAGGGGGCCTGGAACAACTAGAAAGATATTAAGCATCTAAAGATGAAACAGGTGAATCTGGATCCTAAAAGTTAAAAATATCCTTCTGTCACTGAAAGGCATATTGCTGTTCTTTATGTTCTCTGGGGAACAATGACTGGTAAAGCTTGCTCTAATATGTATTATGGTTGAATCAGTAGTTAAAAATAGAGTATTTAAAACATCGAATGTTTTTATATAATATTAATACAAATCAGCAGAAATTCCTTAATCCATGAGGATACTCCTGATATTAAAAAAGATAATGAATTTGTTAGGAGTCCAAATCAGGAACATCAAAATAAATCTTTCTCAAAGCCCTTCCCAAATGGTTATTGCAGTAGGTAAATAGTCATTGTTACATCAGTGAGGTAAGATGGGTTTGTGCTTTAGGTATGGGTTGGGCAACAGTAAAGATTAGTAGAGATTAACATTTAATTACCTGTTCTGCATTTTGCCTTTCCTGGTGCTTGGAGATGCTCATGCTTCCACTTTATTTCTCTATGAGCTTAATTACTGTAACATATGCACTAGATACTGAGAACAGTTGTAATGAGTTGATGGAATTAATAGGAGTAAGACTGTTATCTTCACTGTAAATTTGGCAAACCATGTTCATTTGCAGTGGCCGTTCCTTTTATCTAAATAGTTGAGAAAGAATACAGAGATAATTTTTGGTGGAGTGAAATACCAAGAAGTCATGATTCAGATAAAATGCTTAGAGATGCAAGCACATTTTATCTACTATATATAATCCTTTAATATACCAAGCAATTAGAGAAAATACGGAATCGAGCACTGAAGATTATACTGCAAACACTTCTTTATAAATATTTAACAAAATTTTTCTAAGTACTTGTGTGTGTATGGAGTGTTTTGGTCATATTATGTTCATGTGCATATGTATACAGGAAATGGAGTGGAACTATTAGCTGTGAAGTTAAGGAAATAAAGACATTATGTTTATATTGAATATTCTGAATATTCTTAGCTTTTAGGTTCAAATAAGTAACATGATTAGAAAATAATCTAGTACTTTCCTAGTATTTTTGTTTCTCTAAGTGGAGAAAGGATGGCTTTGAGATGAAGTTGCTAAAATGGATTTTACACTTGGTATGTGACTTCATGCAAGCCACAGAATCACAGAATAACAGTGTTTCTAAAGCACCTCTGAAGATCATATAATCCAATACCCCTGTGAAGAGCAACAACTTCATTCCCAGGAATGAGCCCAGTCAAGTTTTGAGTGTCTTCAAAAATGGAGACTCTACAACCTCTCTGGACAATCTGATGCAGAGCTTGAACATCCTTACAGTAAACAAGTTTTTTCTCTTGTATGAATGCATCTTGTAATTCAGTTTGTCTTGTCCTGTCACTGGTGTCCTGTCACTGGTGTCCTGTCACTGGTGTCTTGTCCTGTCACTGAGCACTTGTGACAAGAGTGTGTCTCCCTGTCATTACACCATCACATCAGGTATTTATATGCATTGATAAGTTTCCCACCTGAGTGTTTTCTTCAGGCTGACAATCACAACTCTCTATATCTCTCCTTGTATGTTAGGTGCTCCAGTTCCATAACTGTCTTTGTGAACTTCAATGGACTTGCTCCAGTATATCCATGTCCCTCTTGTGTTAGGGAGCTCAGAACTGGGCCCAGTACTCTACATGT
The DNA here is from genome assembly GCF_037157495.1 of Lathamus discolor. NCBI lineage: Eukaryota > Metazoa > Chordata > Aves > Psittaciformes > Psittacidae > Lathamus > Lathamus discolor. Next base: position 101,808,477 of record NC_088887.1, on the reverse strand, counting down.
GTCTCACCAGTGCTGAGCTAGAAGTGAAGAATCCCCTATTTCAACCTACTGGCAGTCACCCTAATACAGCCCAGGGAACTGCTGATGTTCATGCTGTAATGTGTCAACCTAAATAAACCCAAGGCTTGTATAATGGCAGTAAGAAAAAACTCAATTCCATTATTTCATTCAGCTGTGAAAAAGCAAGACTATTTCAAGTGTACAGACTGTCATGAATGTGAGTGGCTTACAAGTTTTATCTGCAAGAAGTGTTTCCAAATTAGTGTGAATCACCAACAGCTGCATTAGGGCTAGAAACTGGTTTCCATATTCACCATGAAAATTGAGTATAGTTAGTAATTATCATCTGTAAGAAGAAAGTACATCTAAGTAAGATTGTGGGGCAATCACATAAAAGGTTGCATAAGCAACTCCCAGGATTGGGAAGAAGCAACTCCCTTGGCTCATGGTGAAGAACTTGCAAGCTGTTGATTTCTCTCTTCTCTCTTTATATGAGGTAAGTATTATACGTTAAAGTATAGACATCCCTATCTACAATGTCTGGTGAAAGTAGAAAAACTACAGACATCAAAATATTCATGTAAGTGGTATGAAAGGGTATTCTGAAAGTGTCTGAACTATGATAAAAGTGTACTGTTTTACAGCTCAAATTAAGTGATTATTTTGATGTCCCCTAATTTTAGAGAGTTAAATTGAAAGAAAAATGAACACTTTCAAGTTTTCCTCCCAACTCTGTGATTTTTCTACTTTTACCAGCTGTTGTAGATAAAAAATCAGGTTAATGAATCAGATAGTGTTTGGCTGAGGGGAGCAGGAGGGAAAGAGGGAATCCATAATCCATGCTACCTAGATCTTAACACTTGTAAGTAATGCTTCCAAAGCTTTAGGAAATGTGGAAGACATTTCAGGTTTTCTGCAGTGTGGAAAAAAAAAAAAAAAAGGTGCAGTAGCCCTCTGGAGTTACTTGATTCTCTCCATCATCTACAGAGTTTACAGCAGTTGGGCTCCTCCCTTAAAATGTAGTTCAATGATGCAGTGTCTTGATGACTTGCCGCTGCCAAGAGAGCCTCTTTCCCTCCATCATCATTTCCTATCTCATCTTAATGCTAGTTTTTAGCATGCTAAGTTGATTCAACTAAATGTCCTGGAAGAAAGCCAGTAGCTTTTTAGGCAAAGTGAGTGATAAGGGCGTTGAGTTGGTTTAGCAGGCAAGTAGTGATGAGCAGCATGGAGACCACACAGCTAGGAGTGGAGGGACCTGAGGAGGTGAAAGAAATGGAGCTTCCTGAGTTGAGGGCTTTGAGCTGTTGGATTGGTTCAGCTCAGATGTCTAGTTATGCTGCTTCACACTCAGTTCAGGTAGGGCTTCACAGACTGCCTGAGGTAACCTGAAACTATGCTGCCTATCTAAGGGGAAGTCCCACCTCTTCTTTGCATCTGGCTGTACCTGCTCTCCTTGTGCTGGCGCTAGTGATGGTGCAGCCACACACAAAGGCATGGGTTGCCCATATCTACAGCATCACATAATTAATCAGTTAAGCCCATCTTGCAAACATACTCTTGGGCTCTTCCGGCTAAGAAGATTAAATAGTTATATGAATAAACAGCTCTCTAGCCCCCATTATAAATATGTTATTATGGATTTTACTGACTGGTGGCTTAGCAGCAGAGAAAAGATGGTTTCTAAAATATTGTGAGTCCATTTAGTCTGTAGAATGGCATTCCAGCATTCCATCTCCATTAGCATGTAGACAAATTTTTCTTGGAGTTTTGAATATGCTGTAAATATTGTACTTTTTAAATAATAATATAAAATATAAAAAGGAGAAATAATGAGTAAAACAGAAAAAAAAAGATGGAAAATTACATGCATATCTGATATGAGAAAAAGTCTTAATCTGTACATAAGGAAAAAATATGGTGTGTATAGCATTACACACAAAATAGAATGCACTATGTCTTATAATTTGTAATGTTCTAATCACTTATTAAATATTTAAATAATTTTAATTTTTCAATAAAGGAAACTTCTGATTTTCTTTAGAATGTTGCATCCGTGTTGATGATGGACTTGGCTTGGAATTGAGGTAACAAGTGATGAAAATATAGCTTAATTGGTCCTGTGTAAGGAACATCATGCTGCGAATTCATTATCACTAAACCAAAAGTGGATTAAACATCCAAAGTACATTACACAAGATGGTGATTTGTGTGCTGTAGGACATATGCAGTTTGATTATTGAAATGATGGGTCATGAACCTCTATGTTTTGGCTTTTAATCGTATGAAACTTGTGCAATAGAAAGATCCAGCTGGCTATATCTTGTGTTCTACCATGATAAATGGCATCTCTTACATCAATTGTTTGATTATCAGGTTGAATGTGGCCCCATACAATGAATACATCATTGAAACAGTATCTCTTTTGGAGACATCAAAACATACAAGGAGTGATGAACCAAAAGTCATCAGGCAAATGCTTCAGTGTTGGATTGAGTAAAGGCTACTGGAGAACTATAACATCGCGGGATTTTTCAAAAGTTGATTCATTGATTTTGTTTCTTCTTTTAAAAAGAAGAAAAAAGTGCATCTTTATTTTAAAAGGTCTTGTGAAGTCCAGAATGCTTACGTGTTCTGAATGGCTTTGAAACGGTGTGTAATTGTTGCTACTGTGCATGTCAAAGTAGTCTCCACCTAGTACTGAGTCAGCAGCTTTCTACTGATGAGGATGAAGTCAGGAGTCCATACTCAGAGGCTTGTGCCCTGAAAAAAAAAGGGCTTCTTCAGAAAGCGGCTGAGAGTACTCAGCTCCTGATCTGAGGCCTTTGTGCTGAAGAGGCCTTTCTCTCCTTGAAGGAACTTCAAGGGAAATTAAAGAGATCAGTCTGCTAACCCAGATATCTTAACTTTGCTGCTCAAGTTAGGCTGTGCAAACAGCCCCTCAGTGTGGGGGGGGTTAGCCCTGTCTCAGACATGCAGGTAATCTGGGTTAAGGGAATCAGTGTTACTCATATTTATCGAAGTATATTTTTAAGTGAAGAATTCTGTAAGCAAGGAAAATGGTTAGTACAGAAGCTCTGAGCATTCTCATTTTGCACAAACTACTGTTCTGGTGTGACCTCCTTTTCAGTCCATAACTGTCCATTGCTGTTTCTGACTACTGGAAGAAATCCAGAGATGATGTTGTAGTAAAACAAGAAATTGTGGCATGTTTGTTCAGACATGCACTGTCTGTAAAGATGCCAACTTATTCTGATGTTTTACTATTCTTTTGCGTAACAAAGAAAATGTTGCCTCTGGAGATTTCTTTCTGAAGACATCTCTGTTTAGAGCCAGTGCATACAGATGCATGCCAAATTTCCTGTTTGTGTTTGCTCTTGGTGTTGCAATTTTTTAATCTAATGTAATCTCATACTATACCACAAATCACTGTACTTTACATTTTCATATGTAGTAGTGATGAGGTGTTTCTAATTTCCCAAATAGTATAGTGATGAGCTATTTAATGGCTTAAGAGAGATGATTTTGATGAAAAGAGGATCCAAAAATATTATGGAAGTGTTGCAGTTAACCAGATCATTTTTGCATTGAAATAAAGTGTAATCTTTTTGCACTTCTAGAGAAGGTGACATGGTAAGCTGACTTCTAAAACCGTCTTGAACATTCAGGATGACTCTGGGCTGCATCAAAGGACACTTAAAGCCTCTATTCATAATGGATTTTGTGTGTAAATCACAGCAGGCTAATTGTAAGGCAGAGTAATGACTGTAGAGAGGTACCTGAGCTGAATTTACCATCAGAACCAGCTACTAATAATAATGTAGCTACAACAGTTTGGGATTCAGCCTGACCTGCAAAAGCAGTCTGCAGTAGTAGGTACAGCTGTTCATGCTGAGTTCTGCATTGTCACTGCCATATATACTTTTTAACTAACTAGTTTAAAGCTAGGTGCCATGAACCTTGTGCTGCAATTGCTTATTTGGATTGCAGGCACAATTGCAATGCACAGTACCAAAAGTTGGGAATTGTTGCGCCACCCTCACTTTCTTTGTGCTCAGAACAGGGTATGTTGTAGAAACTGCTGTTCCTCTGCAGTGTGGGAGTGTTCTGCTTCAGTGGCCTGACTGGGATATGAGAAAGGAAAAGGAACCTTTGTGAGGGCAAGGTTCTGGACATTATTTTGATACATTGACCTCTTTTCTGGTTGAGCTTTTTTAAGCTTGCATTTTTGCTTTTAATCAAATGTATCTAAGTTTTCCGACCCTACTTGCCAAACATTTGGCCTTATGCTCTTCTTAAAGATAGTGGGAACCACACTGGGGGGAAAAAAAAAGTTTTGACTGTCATTTAATGAGGGAACAGGTGTGGTGGTTTAATATGTTACTAAAGCCCCCTCTGCCAGAGGTAGCTGCCTTTTTACAGAGTCAGCAGAATGCTATGCATATGTTAGTAATGCCAGCATTAGTCCAGCTCTGTAGTGCAGCTAAGATGCTGAACTATGAATGAGTGTTTCAGAGGAAGGTACACATACTCTGCTTCACTAATGCTGTCATAGGCCTGCCAGTAATATAGGAAAGGGATGGACAGCTGTGGGGGAAGTGTCTTAAAGCTGATATGGCAAGATTTGCGAGGGCTTGCCTGTCAGGTATGGACATAAGGTCAAGATTTCTATCAGAATGTATAGTATCATGCAATTCATTTATAACCTTTATTCGCTGCTCATTTGAAGTACATGTTGGTGTGTCTGGCGTGTCCAAGTTTGTACCTGCTGCCTAGAACCCTGTCTTGATTTTACACAGATTTAAAACACCCCGTTGACTGTCTAATTGTCATTGAATGCACCACCCTCTTAATTGTACTATTTCTGTATTTTTATTGCAATTACGGGTATTTGCATGTTAGTACAATGCAGATCACAAATAACATGTTATGAAAAGCAAACCTGTGCTTTAATAAGCACACACCAAAAATTTCAGTTTTTATCTAGCTTTTAAAAATACATAGTTGTAACAAAGTAAAATAAGTTTAGGTTCACCTATGGGTGGATTGTTTTCAAGTCTGCCTTCTTTGGTCTCTGGGCTTTATATATATTCAGATGGATGGCTACTTAACCAGATCAGTTCCCTCAGGCTGCCCTTTTGGTAGCGCTCTACCAAGTGATTACAGTATTAGGCATCCCTGGTACAAATAATCCATGATAATTATAAATTGTACATAAGGAAATAGATCTAACTGGAGCTTTTTGAGAATCTACCATGAATGCTATTTGGCACTAGTCTGCCAAGAGCTGTGGCTGATCAGATTGTTATTGTCGAGTAAAACATAGGTGCTCTGTATGGAGCTGGGGGCTTGGGAAGTGTTTGCTCTTTTGGATACTGTGTTCTTTGGCATATGCTCAGCCACTGAGCGTGAGGCCTAGAGCTTTCGTTACGCAGTTGCAAAGGCAATTGCATACTGATTTCTATGGCCACTACAGAGGTTAGGAAAGTACTGTTGTCATCACATAGGCTGATTCCAAGCAAGCAAAGGAAGTAATGAATGCTTTACGCTTCACATCTCTGCATGGCAGGAGGAAGAGAAGCTGCTGATCTGTGATGCTGTTAAAAACCTGGCCATTTAGGTGCTTTTGGTTTTATGGGATTAGAAGAGGTGATGATAATTCCTAAAAATTTAGGATAAGATCTTGTTTCTTTTCCCATCTCATGTCCATATAATGAAGAAAAAAAAAATGTCCAATAAGTTTTGCTTCAAATAAAATGTTGTTGAAATTAGAAGCGCTGCACTGAAGTTATGAAATCATGTAAACAAAAAACCTGGGAATAGTGCAACCCCTCACGAGACAGGTGGACTTCTTCATTGTCCTAGAAAGATAAATTATTTTTTTGTCTTCATGCCAGTTGAATTCTGCCACTGAAGCAATCATCTGTGCTGGGCTTGTCAGCTCTGTGCCTCATAAAGTGGAATTGACACTTTGGTGTATAAGAAGATCTTGGTACCGATCTAATCTCTTTGTACTGGAGATGCATGTGAAGTTTCACCAAAAAGCAGCGGCTCCTGAGTCATTCAGATGTTTTTGAAAATGTTATCTTGTAAGGGAGAACTTCAGAGAGGAATTCAGGATTAATTATATAAGCAAACTCACAGTTATTTGTGGGCGGAACTAATTGCTTCCACCCAGTGCTAAACTTGACCCGGTGCCCTACAGGGTTGTTTGCCAATCTGCGCATCATCCTCCCCAGCATGTCTCATAATTCCTTTGTTTTTATTTTTCCATTTTTTCTGGGATTTCCCAGGCCCCTTAACCTTAACCCTGGATAATACAGAGTTAACTGTAATTCTGTGTTTCTAGAACTGCACTTCAAAATTTACGAGAGAATACAATGCTGGTTTTACACAGTCCAAAGGCTTAAAATTTTATGCCATCTGATTTTAATCCTTGTGAAAGCAATGTCAGCAAACTGGTCTTTTGTCACAAGAGTGTATATAGTTACATCTGTTCTTTGTAGGATAGGATTTTTTCAGTGATCCAATTAAGGAGGCATTTAAAAATGCTTTTTTCATTTTAATAGAAAACTGCTCCTACTTTAAAAAAATGAAATCAAAGCATGGTCACGGGGACATGTATAAAAATATTCTGTTGTAAACCCCTCTTCCTCGCCTTCTGTCTTCACTTTATCTATTGTGCTTAAGGAAAAAATAGGGGTTGAACTGCACAACCCTTAGTCTTTCTGTAGCAGTTCACATTGATAGGAAAAGCCCTCTATCCCCTTTTTATTGTCCTTCTTCAGCCTACAACATCTTTAGACTGTGTTTCAAGGGAGGGATTTATTTCATCTAGCATACACTTATTTTAGATATCTGTTTTGGGATGAGATGAATCCCTGACTAAAGACAGACCTTTGAGGAACTGAAGCATGATGTTTATCTGCAGATTTCTGCATTCGTTCTCACCCTTAAAATAGATATGCTACAACATCCTGGTGTATCCAAGAATAAAATTACTTGGTTTTTAGAATATGGCTAATGAATATGTCACAGAGACTAATAGCATCTATGCAAAACATATTTGCATAGGTAAAAATGAGCCTTTTCAGATTTTCTTGGACTTGCTGGGTGTGTGGAATGTAATGATTGTAAAATTTAGTGTAATATTCCTCAGACTGCTTGCAGTGCTGTGCTTCACATAGTGACTAGACTGACAAGTGTCTTGGACTTGTATCATAAATTGTGTACATAAAAATCATGGAGTTGCCAATACTGTTACGATCTGTGGGAAAAAAACCCAATCAAATCAGATATGAGGTGCTGCAGGCTGGAAAGCTGCCATTTGTTATCTAGCGGGGGAAACAGAGTTGCCATGACAAACAGACGGGCTACATGGAGGGGTTCAAAAAAGGTGACCTGTGTGTAGAAGATCTGCAGAACGGTGCTTTACTGGATCTGGAGGGGAATACAGATGGCATAGAGCCAGGGTAACCTCACCTTTGTACTCCTGCACAGGACTGCCCTGAGGGACTGCATCAGGAACATATGAGTTTGATTTTCTTCGTGAAACTCTTAAGGGCTGTGATGAACATGGTTATGCCTTTTATTACTAGCAGGTCTTGCAAAGGAATTCTCATTTTATTTGGAATCCAGGAGTGGTTTGGGGAATTGGCGGAGGGTTAATACCTGCAAAGCTCCAAGGTATGTGAAGTGCTCACAATCCCTGCTCACAGTCTAATACACAGTTTGCCAATGGTGTGTGTCATATCACTTGATGGGACATGCAAAGTACTGTGATAAAAGCTGGGCTGTGACACTAAGATGTTGCTGAAGAACATATATTTTTGCAGTGCTCTGCTGATCACATGTCACTTATAGGTTGTATATCTGTGGCTATATGGCAACCCCTCTCTTGCACTGACAAAATAAGACAAACTTAGTTCTTGATTGCAGCTCACCTCTGGGACATGGTACTGCGAAGTGGACAAAGAGCTGGAGCACAGTACTGCAGGTGTGCAAGGTACATGCTCAGCCATGGGCATCATGGAATAAGATTTACATGTATTTATTTGCTTCTCATTTGATAAGATATGCACTCACAATGAACCAACACCTCCCAAAACTGCTAGGAAGCTCCCAACAGCCTTCTGAAATGAGGTTACAGTGAAAAGAGATTGTGTTGGTTTTGCACCAGGTCTGACACATTAACAGTATACTTTTGTATTGTCTCTCTCTCTCCCCATATTTTGTTTTATTTGGTGTGTTTGTCTGTGGCCACTGGAAAGGGAACTTTAAACTTACAGCACTGTGCTGTGTTCAGAATCTAGTATGGGATGTTTACTATATTTAGGACAGAGTTTTAAGCAACTAGGTAAAATGAAGGAGATAAGCACCTAATTTTTATAAACCTGAGCATTGCCACCTTTTTTTCTCAGAGTCATAAATGTCAAGTGAACATGGTAAAGCACTGAAACAGAAATTATATGAAAGCTTTTTGGCTTTCTAATAAAAAATATACTTAAATTCTCTTAGAAGCTACATTAACAGTACTTTATTTTTATTCCCCCCCCCCCCCCCCCGGTGATGACATTAGCATATGCATCAAAAATATTTGTTAGCAAACTGATAGATATCTTGTGATTAACACCATTTCACACATTTATTCTGGTGGATGTAGGTTAAACATAAAGCAAGCAGTTTTAGTTCACTCTTTTTTTTCCCCCCTTTTTTTATTTTCTCTGCTCTTTCTGGCATGAAGTACATAAACCTTGAAAGATAATTTTTAACCTAGGAGTTACCCATTCATTAGGAGAGTTGAAAGCAGGATACATTAAGTAGCTGTTTCCTGACCTCAGAGAGAGCTGCCTGTGTGCTTTCAGATCTGTGTCCAATAATTGGTCCTACCTAGGGGGAAGAAAAGAAGAAAGAAACTACACAGACTGACTGAATGACCACTGAAGGGTGCTTCCAGAGTAATAGCTGGCTTCTGGCAATGCTCCTGTTCATGTGACATAGTTTGAAACACCTTTTATGTTACCCAGGGATGTCTCCTACCTTAAGCCTTTAAAAGGTCATTCTTGAAAAGTAGGAATATTGATTAGTTAGTGGGCTGAATCTTTAATCTTAGTGTCTATGTTGTGATCAAAAAAAATGTATGTTAAAGGACTTTAAATAAATGAAAATGTGAGAAATGTGAGAGATTTAATTTTCTGAACTCTATTATAATCTACAGGTATACCAAACTGCTAATAGCAAACTTTGCCCTTAAGTTACATTACTTACATACTTTTCCTGTGAGTTAGAACTCTGTCTTTAGTGTGAATCTTCCCTATGTACAAAATCTGCTAAATCTGTCAGGTTAATGCTTTTACCTTGAGATGGCTGCCTTGGCAGAGGAGTCCATTCTAACTCCATTTAGTGCAGCTCATCAGCTACTAATATAATGCCTTTGTTCTGGAGACTCATTCGAGAGAGGCTTTGGTTTTGTTCATTTTCACTTAGCTTAAACCGACTTGAACAAGTTAACTCAATTATAATGCGAATGCTATGTAAAGGGAGAAAATAATCTTAACAACTATAAGGAATGATGCTTCTGGAAGGTTTAATACGTTTTTTTAAAAGGGATGTTTGATCAGTCCTTTGAACGACATTCATTGAATGTTGCTCCTCTGAAGTTAGTAAACTCCAAGGTAAGTAGAAATCAGAGCATCTGACAAATCTTAGCTCTTTTCCTTTATGTAATTTGTATTTTACACTTCAAGTAGCTTGATTGGCAAAACAAGACTTAGGTTTTTTGCATCCTATCTATAACTTTTTCAATTTCCCTACTCTCCTTGGTGTTATTTCTCGGTTTCTTCTGCTGTAGTGAAAATGCAAGGGTGAACGCTGTGAACAGCTTTAGCTCACGCTACAGGTAATGAACTCATGGAAAAGTATTGAGAATTGGCATTCTACCTCCTTGGCAGTGTATCATTATCATCACTGCTGAACTGATGGAGAGCAAGAATAAAGAGGGGCTGATATCTTATGTTCCAGCACACTCTTCAAGGGCAGTCAGCTGGCTAGGGGGTTACTGTCTTTCTGCATCCTTGTCAAATAGAGGCTGAACTGAGCCAGTGGTTGCACCATGTCTGTACCAAGATTGACAGCAGGCTGTGCTCTTTCAGTCTTGGACTGGTAAAAGACAAGAGAATAGGTCTACTGCAATCGGCAAAGAAACTGGGTTGTGGTGGCAAGAAGCAGTTTTTGTGCCACAGTCACACAAGGACCAGGTATCCTGATGACACTTTAAATAAATCAGCTCTCTGGGGCCTTTAGTGCTGGTAGGAAGTGTGTGCTGGGAATTAAGGTGAAAAGTGAGTTTGGGGTGGAGGACTGGCTAGGGATGTCTAATTAGTTCAGCGGGTGAGGGCTTGCAAGAAAAAGAACCATGCAAGTGTGTTCTAAAACTGCCACATAAGAGGACAGTTTAGCTTCTACACATTTGGCAGATTAGAGATGGAAGTTAAGATGAAAACATTCATGTAGAGGAGCAACCACAAACATTTTAGAAAGATTTCATGCTCACAGAAGGGAAGGTAGGACTAAAAGAAAGCAAAGCTAGAAAGCTGCTCTAGCAGGGAAATCTCTACCTGCAATACATTCCAAATACAGCTCAGCATGTATATCTATTTTGCTTTTCTGTTCTATGGGAGAAGACAAGGTACATAGTCAGAACAAGCATCAGCAGCAGAGGTAATGTTTCTCAATGGGTCCTTATTTTCCTTGCTGTTTTAACTTTCGCTTTCTGAGGTTAGATGTATGTTGTACCTAAAATGTTCAGGAATGGAGAATGTTGGAATGAGCTTCCCTACAGGTGAGTTAGTGCCTTTCTGGTTAGCCAGTAGATGTCATTGCAAGACTGAGCCTCTTTGTCCAGGAGCTGTGTAGCACCCTTCCCTAATCCTTCACATCCTTGCCAGCTCATGACTGACAGAAACTATGTTGCAGCACTAGAGTGTGTATTTTCTGGCTGGCAGTACATGTGGCTAACAAAGTGGTTCAAAGTCATGGTACAGAGGAAGTGCCATTTGCTGAAACACCTTTCCAATGAGCCAATTCTTCTTGAGCTCTGCTGGCAGCACTTAAGTGCTTGAAAGACTTTTCAACAGAGGAAGGTAACAATCATGTGCATATGAATTAGGAAATGGCAGGGATAATGCACTCAGTAACATGAAATTGTGTCTTATAAGCAAGGCTGCAGATATTCCATATACCTTCAGCTGCAGAATCTATCCTGTATATTATATTCCAGAATGGAAGGGTATGATCTGCAAAAGCATCCAGTGTTAAACTAATTCTGTCCTTGCTGAATAGGAAAAGAAATTTAGCAATTGATCTTATCAGGGAGCATCTTGGGATCAGGACAGGGAGAAAGAAGTATTAAAAAAAAAAAAAAATTAATCTTCTTCTGAATGTTTAATTTTAAGAACACATCCATATCACCAAGAACAGTGTTTTAAGAATGAGTTCCTACATGTATGTGTCTTATAATAGTGCAAGTAGGGTAGAGCCATGAGGTAGTCATCTGGCCTCTAGCTGCCCCTTCATAACAATGCAGGTTTTCCATAGGTCCCAAATGATGCCTGCCAGTCTTCACTGATATCTGGTTTCCATAACCATCTTATATTGCACTAGATGCCAGTGCTTACCACATCAATATGGTATTTTTTTCATCTGAAATCTGTAAGAATGCTGTAGCAGTTAACATATGTCTGACCTTGCCCATGTATGCATCTCAGTAAGTTAACACTGAGGCCCTCTCAGACAATCATCACAGAAGCAGCTGTGGGGGTTTAAGATATCATTGTCCTTCAGCTGTTCATTACTAAAACTGTTGAAGGCTGCAACCTTGCAGAAGAGACAACAGAACACCATCTTTCTCTGTTTCAGAAAAATGCTACCTGAGTTAATTTAACTTGCCGATGAAGGGGGTTTAAACTAAGCTGGCTGATTTAAACAGATGAGAGAGGTTCATGAGATCTATTCCTTTCCATTGCTAGAGGGATGACAGCCTCCAGCAGAGAAGAAACAAGCAGCCAAAGTATATTAGCTTATAATACCATTTAATTAATTTCTTTAGTTAATTTCTTGCTGCAGCCTAAACCTGAATATAACACTTTTGATAACTGCAGTGATAGAGCTAATCTCCTTCATATGCTCGCTCCAGTAATTTAAAGTATTGCCCCCATCCAAGACTAACTAGACACCAAAATCTCTGGCTTGTCATTTGCTCATCTCAGGATTCCCAGCTGCTACTTGTCTGATAAATACATGTACAGTGAAGTGTTACTTCAGTGCCCTGAAACCAGAAATGCAGATGCAAAGTTAAATACTCTGCATTTTGCATCATAGCTGTATAAAACAGGAATTGTATTGATTCTCACCAGAGTTTGCTTGAACTCAGGAAACTCTTTAAGACTTTTGACATGTAGCTGCATCTGGTGTGGAAGTTCCATCTGTCTGTAATAATTTTGGACGTGCCTACAGCATTTGAGTTCAGTTTCTTTTAGAGTGTGCAATGTTTTGCTTACTGACATTTGTCCATGACAAGTCCCATGGAGAGCTGCCAGAGACATTCTGGCTCAGAGAAAGAGAGACCCCTCCAATAGCTTTCTGGCATGAATGCTTGGCCAGCTTTGCCAGCACAGGAATTTCCTTCTCTCCATGTTCATTTTGTACTCCCCTGCTCTGTAGTGCCAGTCTTTCCCTTCACAAGAAGGCAAGGACTTAAAGGCTATCCAGTCCACAGTACTGAGATGACTGCTTGTGTACTAGCACTCTTATTTGAGGCAATCTGAGAATGGTCTAAGACTGGTGTTGCGCAAAGAACAACTTAGCAAGAGGAAGCAAAGTATCCTGGTAGGGGGAAAGTATCAGTTGCAAAGGAGAACTCATTGTAGCAGTAGAGAGTACAGCTTGTATAAATGTTGCAATAAAGCAGGAATTTACTGGTTACTTCCTGTAAATGTCTTTCATGGTGCTCTTTCTTCCAGATCTTTTGTCTGCTTGATAATGAGCTACTGGTGATAATTCTTTCTCATGTATGAAAACAAAGGGTTTGTGTCATAATCCCTCTATAGTTTTTTGCAGGGACTTTGTTTTCATTACTAGATCATAAAGAGACCAATTTTGACGTCATTACTGAAAGTTTGCAAAGTCCATATTGATTTTAGTACCTGAGTTGACTGTTTGGTACTGAATGTACAAATATGGGCAACAAATCTCTTTCAAGTGCAGGGTTTTGCTGTTGAAGCTGTCACTTTGAGAAATGTGATAAGATTACAAGGCCAATTGTGACACACTGTTAAATGGAAGCATGCACGACACAGTAAAGCATCCAGCCTAAAGTTTTGTTGTCAGTTTCTTCAGTGTGTAAAACTGCTTCATGACCATTTCACAAGACACATAGTATTTGCATACTGCATTTAGTTTCACTTATCAACCAAATCAGCTGGTGTCTTTCCTTCCCTTATTTTATGCCTGCAGTTGGATAAGGAGTACACACATCTTTCTTGTGGTAAAGTCATGCGACTGTCAGCACAAGACAAGTTTGAGTGTGGAACTGAGACTGTATTTTAGGATCATATTTCTGGCCAAGGATTAATGCAATAATCTACTATTAAATAGGGATGGGTATCTGAAAGTTATACAGATTACATGATTTTGAAAACCCATCAAGAGAATTAAAAGGATTTACATCTGAACATATGGGATTCAGCTGACTTGAAATAAGAATGGAATAATTGTTAAACCTAGAGAAATGTATTCTAGACTAGGAAAGAGTTTTAAAACCACAGAGGCCTAATAGAAAGCTCATGCAGAAATTTGTGGAACTTCATTTTTTAAAACTGAGTATATTGATAGCTCTCTGTGCTGTCAGTAGTACTTTATATTCAGATATTTTGTTTATTGAGAATCAAAGCTAACATTTATACGGTTTATTGTAAAGTTGTTAGGTTTAGGAAGCTGGCTTGATGGATAAACTGTCAACTTCATTTACTTAAGATGTTAGCTTTTGGAGATGCAAAGAGAATGTGTTCCTGATGAGGCACAGAGCAGAGAAACAGTCCTACAGAACACGTCGGGACATGAGTGATGGTGTGGCTATTCTCTTCTATGTCGCTTCTTACTGCACTCCCCCTACACCCTTCCTATAGTATCCGAACACCTTTCTGTAGTACATGAACAAACATGATTAGCATCTGTCACAAAATGTTCTTTCTTTCATCCTCTCCTTGGGGCAGAATTGTGTGTGCAGTGTAACCTAGCACTTTTCTTTTTTTTAATGTATATGTTACTTGTTTGTTAAAGAGAAATCAAAGGTACATGCTCTGACTCAGATTGGAAGATTAGCGATGGTTCTTCATTCCCGGGGGAGTTAATTTCATAACCTCAGCCTAGCTCCCAAGCAAGCTGTGTTTCCTGCTCAGACAAGCTTTACCTTCAGGAGAAAAAAAAAAATAATCTATTATGCCTGAGGAGTATTGCGTTGAAGTGGAGCTTAAAGCAGTGTTTTAAATATGCTCAGTCCACAATAATGAGCCCCATGAAAGACTGTTGTTTTGGTTTAAACTTAAGTCAGAGTTCAGTACAAAGTAATCAAAAAGAGTGTTTAGCAAAAGACTGGACAAACCCCTTAAAGTCTCTGTTGGTCAGATGGATGGGAGGTTTGCTATTATTTGGCATTCACTGTAGGTTGAAGCCCACGTGTTAAAGATGGATCACATCACTGTGACCATGAGAAAACTGACAAAACCAAGTATAACCAATTTTTTTGTAATTACAGATTAAAGCAATGCCTTGCTCAGTGACATAATCCTTCCTTTTGGCTTCAAACATAAAACAATTCAAACTGTTTCTGAGGAAACCTATTCTTGATGAATCAATTACAACCAAAATTAAGTCTTTTGAACCTAAGTTACAATCATCAACATCAGAAGCAGGCCAAGTGCACATTCATTTTTCAAAGCTAGATATCTTAGACATGATAAAATTTAGATTCAGTCCTGGCCAACCATAAAACCTAACTTAAAGCTTGCACTTACAGTGCAGCTTCTATGGTTAAAGCACTTGCTCTCAAATGTTCAATGCAACATGAGCTTCCACTTTCTTTAGAGATGCCACCTCTTGTGCAATGATGCCTACAAACAGTGCTTCCTA
Organism: Lathamus discolor; assembly: GCF_037157495.1. Lineage (NCBI taxonomy): Eukaryota > Metazoa > Chordata > Aves > Psittaciformes > Psittacidae > Lathamus > Lathamus discolor. Next base: position 101,793,291 of record NC_088887.1, on the reverse strand, counting down.
TCATCTGCTTGCTCATAATAATTCCCTGTTCCATTCCCTCAGCATGATAACCTGTCACCTGATTTAGAGGAATTTTTAAGACAGGTATGTTGTGTCACATGCTAAATATATCTGTCTCCAAAGAGAAGATGGTTAGTGTACAGATTTAACTCTGAATTAGGTGAGGAGATTGCCATTCATGATTTCATAGTCATAAATGGCCAAATTTTCAGGCTTGACTGCTGTTGTCTGCTGATATCCATAAAACTAAGAAGGATGACATTAGATTACTTTCCACTCACTGAACATGCAAGGAGAGCTATTTTGCATATGCAGTCTGTTCTTAAAAAACAGACATTCAGGAACATAAACTAGATATGAAAGTATACTCAAGAACATTTCAACTACAAAGCTTTTCACTTCTGTTAGACAACTGCAGTTTTGAGAGACGCCTATTGTACTGTACAGAGGTACGGCCTGCTTTAGCAGTGACAATTTTTGCAGGAAAAAAAAAAAAAAGAGAGAAAAAAAAAAAAGTATTTTCTTTTGTCCTCTATTGATATGTAGCAGTCACAGGGATGTTACTGGTGAGAAATTTTGTATATCCTAAGTGTGAAAGCACAAAAGTTTTGACTAGCTGCTCACCCTACTGTTCTGTTTGTCCCAGAACTGATATATCACGTACCATGCTTTTACATCATCATGTTTCTTATCCATTAGTTTGCTTATCAACTAGTCAGTCAGCCCCCAACCTGTATTTTTGCCTGGAGTAATTCCTCTCCGGGGCAGGACTTGGTTAAAATTTATTTGCTTTCTGTCAGCCTATTTCTCTAGCCTGTCAAAGTGCCTCTGAATAGCATCAACTGATCTGATAAATCAGCCACTTCTCCCAGTGCTGTATAATCATAGAATCATAGAATATTTAGGGTTGGAAAGGACCTCAAGATCATCTAGTTCCAACCCCCCTGCCATGGGCAGGGACATCTCACACTAAACCATCTCACCCAAGGCTTCATCCAACCTGGCCTTGAACGCTGCTGGGGATAGAGCATTCACAACCTCCCTGGGCAACCCATTCCAGTGTCTCACCACCCTAACAGGAAAGAATTTCCGCCTTATATCCAATCTAAACTTCCCCTGTTTAAGTTTGAACCCATTACCCCTTGTCCTGTCACTGCAGTCCCTGACAAAGAGTCCCTCCCCAGCATCCCTTTAGGCCCCTTTCAGACACTGGAAGGCTGCTATGAGGTCTCCATGCAGCCTTCTCTTCTCCAGGCTGAACAGCTCCAACTTCCTCAGCCTGTCTTCATACGGGAGGTGCTCCAGTTCCCTGATCATCCTCGTGGCCCTCCTCTGGACTTGTTCCAGCAGTTCCATGTCCTTTTTATGTTGAGGACACCAGAACTGCACACAATACTCCAGGTGAGGTCTCACGAGAGCAGAGTAGAGGGGCAGGATCACCTCCTTTGACCTGCTGGTCACGCTCCTTTTGATGCAGCCCAGGATACGGTTGGCTTTCTGGGCTGCGAGCGCACACTGAAACCAGCTCATATTCATTTTCTCATCAGCCAACACCCCCAAGTCCTTCTCTGCAGGGCTGCTCTGAATCTCTTCTCTGCCCAACATGTAGCTGTGCCTGGGATTGCTCTGACTGACTCGTCTGTAATTCCCCGGGTCTTCCATTTTCCCCTTCTTGAAAATGGGGGTTATATTTCCCTTTTTCCAGTCGTCGGGAACTTCACCTGACTGCCATGATTTTTCAAATACGATGGCCAGTGGCTTAGCAACTTCATTCGCCAGCTCCTTCAGGACCCGCGGATGGATTTCATCAGGTCCCATGGACTTGTGTACGTTCAGGTTTTTAAGGTGGTCTCGAACCAGATCCTCTCCTACAGTGGGCCCAAGGTCTTCATTCTGCAAACTTGCTGAGGAATAGAGAAAACAAAAGACAAAAGAGAGGTTGACCTGCCTGCAGTTCCCCGCATCTTCCATTTTACCCTTTTTGAAGATAAGCATGATTTTCTCATGTAGACTGAAATTCTGCTTGAAAATACATTAAAGCAAATTAGAAAATGATGATGAGAAAGCAAACTGAAGCGATGTTACTCAATACTACTAATCCCTGAAAGCACATAATGTTACTATAGCAAAAAAATCTCTCACAGCTTCTTTGTACCATTAGCTTAACGCTCACCTGTTCTCCTTCTACAATAAGGTAACCCACCTGGTTGATGAGGGAAAGCCTGTGGACATAGTCTGTTTGTGTGGACATAGACTGTTTGGCACTGTCTAACTTTCCTGGAGAAACTGGCTGCTCATGGCCTGGATAGGTGGATTCTTCGCTGAGTTGGAAACTGGCTGGATGGCCAAGCCCAAAGAGCGGTGTAAATGGCATCACATCTAGCTGTTGACTCATCACTAGTGGTGTCCCTTGGGGCTTGATGTTAGGGCCAGTGTTGTTTAATATCTTCACTGATGATTTAGATGACGGGATAAATTGCACCCTCAGTAAATTTGCGGATGACACCAAGTTGGCTGGGAGTGCTGATCTGCTGGAGGATAGGAAGGCCCTGCAGGGGGATGTGGACAGGCTGGATTGATGGGCTGTGGCCAGTGATATGAGGCTCAACAAGGCAAAGTGCCGTGTCCTACACTTGGGCCACAATAACTGTATGCAATGCTCCAGGCTTGGGGAAGAGTGGCTGGAAAGCTGCTCAGTGGAAAATGACCTGGGTGTGCTGACTGATGGCTGAACATGAGCCAGCTTGTGCCCAGGCAGCCAAGGAGGCCAGCACATCTCCTGTATCAGGAACAGCATGGTCAGCAGGGCCAGGGAAGTGATCATCCTCCTATACTTGGCAGTGGTGAGGCTGCACCTTGAATCCTGTGTTCAGTTCTGGTCCCCTCTTTACAAGAAAGACACTGAAGTGCTGGAGCAGGTCCAGAAAAAGGCAACAAAGTTGGCAAATGGTCTGGAGCATAAGTCTCATGAGGAATGCCTGAGGGAACTGGGGTTGTTTAATGGAGAAGGCACAGGGGGTACCTTGTCGCACTCTACAACTACCTGAAAGTTAGCTGGGTAGGGGTCAATCTCTTCTCCCAGGTAACAAGTGGTAGGACAAGAGGTAATAAACTCAAGCTGCGCCAGGAGATGTTTAGGTTGGATATTAGGAAAATTTTCTTCACAGAGAGGGTGGTCAGGCATTGGAACAGGCTGCCCAGGGCAGTGGTGGAATCACCATCCCTGTAAGTGTTCAAAAACTGCATAGATGAGGCCCTCAGTGACATGGTTTAGTGGTGGACTTGGCAGTCTTGGGGTAATTGGTTGGCCTTTATGATCTTAAAGGTCTTCTACAACCTAGTTGATTCTATGATTCTGTGTTACTGATGCTGATTTTGAAAGCTGCACTTTGCCTGCAGTTTTACATCTACATCCTAACTGCTTGATGGATACAATGTTAATTACATGAGACTACATCACTTGGGCTTCTGGAAGTGAGGCATTTTCATTTTCTTTCCATCCTTGTTCAGGTGACAACTGAGATTTTTACACTTGTATTCCCATCACAAGCCTGATGTATAAGACAAGGCACATTCGTGTGGTCTGAAATTTGCCAAAAACAAGTAGAAAATTACCCATTTAAAGGAGAAAGAGAACAAAAAGAAGTCATATTTAGGGAGGTTATCCTTGTTAGCTAATTGTATTTTGCATTTACTATTTGGATTACTAATATAAACCAGAAAACATTTCACAAGATTTCTTGTATTTACAAATGAACCATTTATTTTAGTATGTATGAGAGAAACCAAAACCAAAATATGGTACTGTAAGCTACCAAGCTGGTTTTATAAAATTTATCTGTATTTACCGAATAGAGACACTGATAAATGCCTGATGAAGTTCTTGCAACTAAAACAGCCAATGGGATGATAAAATAAGAAATCTGTTGGTCCAGGTGTTGATTATTGTGTTTCTTGTAGTAAGGCACTGAAATGCCATGCTGGAGCCCCTTATATAGTGCATCAATACATTTCCTTCAGTTTTTTCATTATGGACCTATTTTTCTGTGTGTCTGGAATGATTACCATCACCTTTTGTATGCAAATTGCACATGTTTTAAAGATAGACTTCTGTGTGTTCCTGCTGATACTTTGTAAGCCTTGTTTTACTGTAGACTCAGATTAATCTAAAAACCAGTGAAATTTAGTCAGATACAAGGTTCTTTGTATACTATGATCTTCATGCAAGAAAATATGGTGATTCTCTTGCATGCACTGTCATGTACTATTAAAACATCTCCACATTTATAATGAACTTGAACAAACATGAAACATTGAGGTAGTTTAATTGGTGCCAGAGGTTAATGTGAAGTTTGTGTATGTGTGTATTAGTTACATTTACTGTAGTATGACCAAGAAGAACAAAGAATATTAAAGAACACATTGTTCAGATTCATCTTACTCAGACTGAATTTTCTTCACTGTTTTTGCTCTGGTGTCTGTTACAGTCATGCAGATCTGTTTAATTCTCTAATATGTAGATAAACAATGAAAAAAAAAAAGATTTTTTTCAGCAAAAATGTTATTGGTTTATCGTTCACATAATTATCTATATGGATAGCTTTAATATCCATAAGATTACCAGACTTTGAAAAGTCACTCGTGTTTACAGGGCTAATATGTGTGGAAGGGGCACTCACTTGAAGTATTGCAGAAGGGAGCAACTAATATACAGATCTTAATTTTCAGATAAGAGCCATATTCTTCGTCTTTTATTCTTTTGTGAGGTCAAGATGTTAAATGGCTTAGTAAATAGAATGTATGTTGGCATAATTCATATATATATATATGTTAGGATACATTCAGAAGTGACTCCCTTAACACATTTCTCAAGATAATGAGGTTTGCAAAAGCAAAGGATATTTTTTTGTTTCACAATACGTATCTAGATTTTTGTATTTAGCACATTGTTACAAGTGATGGGCTATTACTCACAGAAATTCCTGAAATTCCTTTTCTTTTTTTTTTTTTCCTTGGTCCTCTACAGAGCAAACAAACCGTGCTTCTGTCCATTTAGTTTCTTTTCCTAATCATACATTCTCTTTAGAATTCATTCTTGTGAGTGCTTTACATGCTGCATGTTTGCCTGTGGTAGGTGGGTATATATGTAAAGTGTAAGCTTAAGGGGATTTATATTTAGACAGTTAGATTATTTTTTCGTGTGAATCTGTGTTTTGTGGAGTGACTTCTTACCTTGAAAGTGGGTGCTGGTGGGCAGTCAGATGCAAGGTAATGTCTCACAAGTGATCAAAAGGAGCAAGCTGCAGCATTTCAGAAAACTCTGTCCTTTGTCACATTAGTGTCCTGGCCAATGGGTCTGATGGAAAAAAGCCTTAGCAGAAAGCTTGGGTGTCTGTAGGCTTTTGTTTTTCTTGGGAAACATAGTAAAGCTGGGCCTTTATGACCTCTTTAAATAGTTGCTACAACAACTCCTGGCTTCTATCAGGAATCATTTTCATGTTGTTAAAAGTGATGTGATTTGTGTCAGCATCAAAGTGTGTGTTCCTTGGTTACGTTCTACATTAGGTATAAGGCTTGGGGATTAAGTTGTTTCTTAGTGGAAATAACACAGAAAACTCACTTTTCAGAATAATGGCCAGATTTACACTCTAATTTATACCATCAAGGAATGACAGCATAAGGGTTTAATTTCATCATTGATGGCAGTGCTGCCCAGTGCAGGAGTCCTGTGCTTTCTCCAGCTCTGGTATTTGCCACTGTGCTGCTGCCTCCTTTACATAGGCACAAACATTCTTACTGCTGTGCCATAAACTCTGGTCAGGAAAACTGCCCGAATGAAAATTAAACTGTATCTTTACACATTTAGTTCTACTGCAGATCAGTTCCCTAGAGAGGTTCCTTAAATGGCCACACAATCACTTGTGCCAGGTCCAGGGACGGGATAAAGCAGAAGCTGAGACAGAACCGATAGGGTAACAGGGATTTCCTGATTTCTTTGACAGTGCTTCGTCTATACTTGCTGAATGCCTACATGAGGCCATGGGTCAGGGATGCATTTTCAGTAAGTATAAGCCAGTCAGAGACTAAAACTGAAATGGATATTGTCTCCTTCACTTCATTGCTCCGTGACATGTTCCGGTCCTACCCTGTTTGTGTATTGCTTCAGGCTGCCAGTTTGATGCGTGCAAGCATCCACACATTCATCTCAAAGATACAATGCCAAGAGGTAGGGCTTGCAAATCTTTCTTTTAGAAGTACAGTCAGCTGCCATGTAACATGAGATTTGTTTTTCTATCTGCATACTCCCCTCCCTGAAAAAAAAAAAAAAAGGTTTAAATGTTATATGTGGAAGTTTGTGCTAGACTGAAGACACACAGTTAAGTGTCTAAGTGCAGGATTCTGAATGTGTCTAGTTGTCTCAGCTCCCATTGTGGGCCATGAAGCTCTACATGGTACAGTACGTAATTGCAAAACTATTCATCTGATGCAAGTGTCTTCTTTAGGACTAGCTGAATAGCTCTCAATACACCGTTGGGCACTATTCAGTTCCCTCAGCATGGGACTGAGCAACCTGCCTGACCTTTGTCCAACCCCAAAGGTCATGAATTTCCTGTCAGTCCTGTGTTATATTTGCCAGACCTCTGCAGATGTCCGAGATACCTTAAAGGATCTCAAATGGCCCCTCAATACCTATCTTTAGGCAACAGAATTCTAATCCACTGACTAGACTTTCATTAGCTATAATGGATGCTTAAGATAGCTATCTTAGGATATAGATATCTAGTGTTCAAAGTTAGGTGAAACAAAACCCAATAAATGCTTTTCATAAAAACCTGTCTAATGTAACACGAGTGTAATTCAATGCAGCAATGTTTCCCTACACAGAAAGTCCTGGAGAGAAAGTGGAAGAAAGCTTCCAGCTGCTGCTGGCAAGAACAGTAAAGGAGCTGCAGTTACTACAACCAGCAGGTCTAGTCATAGGTGGTCAATACCATTTGTAAAAGGGCAAGGATTTGGGCTGTGGTTATAACCATGAGCTATGTGTACTCACCCAACAAAGCCCTCTGCGGTGAGACACAAGTGTTCCAGTAAAGAGAATAGATAAAGGAATGCTAAAGGCATCAAGAAAGGTTTTCTTCTTGGGATAACCATGACATTTTTTTTACCAGAACATTGGTCCCCACAACCTCTTTATTTATTGGGCTGTTTCTAGTGAGTCAACTGTGTGGAACAAGCAAGGGCTTAAAAGTGTCCAACCCAAAGGCTTTATGCTTTCCAGGTGAATGAGTAATGGCAGATGACAGCTCAGTGGGTTAAACCAACTTACTTTGCTTTTTTGAAGGTAGAAGAGATTGCCTAGTGTTACTGTGCTGGGGAGGGAAAGATAATCCGTCACTCAAAAGGGTTCCAGTCCTGATTTATTGGCAGAATGGCAAGTTTTAATCATGTGTCTTGGGAAACTATGAACTGATTTCTCTTGTGTGTGCTAAGGGAGTCTGCTGCAGTCCTGGATAAGGTTCACGGGGAATCACTCTTGGAATTGCTCCCTATAGGCATTGTAGTGGCATGCAGGTAGAATGGAAATGTTAATACATAAAGCATGACTCTGGAGATCTACAGTCAATTTCTGAATTAAATTGTTTCATACAATGAAATATTATTATTATCCGTATTATTATCTATAATGGTATTATCATCATACATGTTACTGATTTATTACAAACAGCCAAAGTGCAAAGAGAGCCTTTAACGTAGGTCCTTCCAGCACTGAATAAAAAATTGAATTTTCTGTAAGATGAAAATAATTCCCAATGCATGACATGATAAAATGATAAATTTGTGTGGGTGCAGTACTGTGAGCATATTTATTCACATTCATGTTGCAGACATGAAATGTATCTCACTAGCAAGCATCTGGTATAGATATCCGTGCCCTTCTGTGATGGTAGACCAGCACAAAAAATACAGACAAGGTCTTCATCTTAACAAACAATTGTTGCTCCATTTACTTAAGCTGAGCTGCAGAATGGACTGATTTTGAATATGGAGTGAATGCGCTGTATTCAATGAACTGTTCAAATGAGCATTCAGGGTCTGTACCTTCCTGCATCAGCCTTTGTTGCATGTGTGTGTGCATATCTAGAGGGACTTACATATACATATGTAATTCTCTTGTTTAAAATACATACAGAGAGAAAAAGAAAGAAAGAGATTGCACTGTAGGAACACATTTATGTCCCATGTCTATTGTATCTCATATTAAAATGTATTCCATGAAAATAGTGCATCTGAATTATCTTTATAAATCTAGCAATGTACAAAGAAAGCTATCTTAAGTTCATCAGGTGAAAGGCATGTGGCTTCTTAAAGATACATAGGCATTGGGAAGAAATCCAGATTCTTACCCAGACTTACATGAAAAATGTAAATCTCCATGGTCAAAATAAAATTGTGTCAATCTTCTGTGCTTATCAGGTGTAAAATTCTTTAGCGTTATTAATATTCTCCATGTTCCACAGAAATCATCCTTAATATATGTTAGCATTAGTAGACAAACTGCACTGTTTGCTGTTAGTTGCGCTTCACACTGCCTATTGGGCAGATTCAAACCCTTCAGAACAAATGCTGAGACTTTCACTGTTGGTCTGTGAAATACTGGTCTGAAATGCTAGGAATGGGGGGAATTGTAGAAATTATATTCTCTAAATATAAATGTTTATAATTTTTCATCTGCTGTTAATATTCTGGCAAAGGTTAAAGCTTATAAATATTATACTTACTACAGACAAGAGGTTTATACCTTGCTGAGTATGTCTCTGAAAGTGCTCTAAGTACTGTAAGCTGTTTGCTTGACACAACATTTAGATTTTGTAGGCAGATAATGAAAGTTTTCACATACTGTTCCCTTACTGACCTAACTCCTCTGAATTTCTTGACTGTTAAGTGTCAAAACTTCTTCTGCATTGACTGAAACATAACTTTTCTAAACATTTCTGAGATCAAATTCTGCAGCAAGGGGAAGAATACTCAAGCAAATCCGCTGACAGTATGCCTCATGCTGCCTGTCACTCATGTTGTGTCTTTATGATGGAGAGAGGGATTGAATGTTTGAGTATGGCTCCTAAGAAATATAAAAGAATGGAAAATATTTTTCCCATTATGAGAGGTGGATCATTTTGCCATGTAAAATTCAGTATGTTTAGCATATAAAACCTGCTACCTAAACTTCAAATGTCAGACTATAAGATTCTCACTTTCTGGGAGGAGATGGTAAAAAAATGGATACCTGAAGCTGAATAATATAATCTTTTAAACATTATGCTCCTTGCTGATGGTTGTCTTTTTTTATTTTTTTTTTTCCCACTGATATCTGGGAAGCTAGGGACCAGGTTAGGAAAGCTAAGGCCCAGTTAGAATTAAACTTGGCCAGGGATGTTAAAGATAACAGGAAGGGATTCTATAGGTACATTGCAAATAGAAGACAGACTAGGGACAACGTGAGCCCTCTCCAGAAGCTGTCAGGAGAACTGGCTACCCTAGTTTTGGAGAAGACTGAGGTTCTCAATGACTTCTTTGCTTCAGTCTTCACTGGCAAATGCTCTGACCACACCACCCAAGTCTTGGAAGGCAGATGCAGGGGCAGTGAGAATGAAGACCCTAGGCCCACTGTAGGAGAGTGTCTGGTTCTTGATCATCTTAAGAACCTGAACGTGCACAAGTCCATGGGACCTGATGAAATCCATCCGCGAGTCCTGAAGGAGCTGGCAAATGAAGTTGCTAAGCCACTGGCCATCATATTTGAAAAATCATGGTAGTCAGGTGAAGTTCCCGATGACTGGAAAAAGGGAAATATAGCCCCCATTTTCAAGAAGGGGAAAATGGATGACCCAGGGAATTACAGACCAGTCAGTCTCACCTCTGTGCCTGGCAAAATCTTGGAGCACATTCTCCTGGAAGGCATGGTAAGACATATGAAAAACAACAAGGTACTTGGTGACAGCCAGCATGGCTTCACTAGGGGGAAATCCTGCCTGACCAATTTGGTAGCCTTCTATGATGGGGCCACGGAACTGATAGACAGGGGTAGAGCAGCTGGTGTTATCTACCTGGACTTGTTCAAAGCATTTGACACTGTCCCACACAACATCCTTCTCTCTAAATTGGAGATACATGAATTTGATAGGTGGGCCACTCGGTGGATAAAGAACTGGCTGGATGGCCGCATGCAAAGAGTTGTGGTCAATAGGTCGATGTCCTGCTGGAGACCAGTAACGAGTGGTGTCCCTCAGGGATTGGTGTTGGGACCAGTCTTGTTCAACATCTTTGTCGATGACATGGACAGTGGGATTGAGTGTGCCCTCAGCAAGTTTGCCGATGACACCAAGCTGTGTGGTTCAGTTGATATGCTGGAGGGAAGGGATGCCATCCAGAGGGACCTTGACACGCTTGTGAGGTGGGCTGATGCCAACCTTATGAAGTTCAACCATGCCAAGTGCAAGGTCCTACCTCTGGGTCAGAGCAATCCCAGGCACATCTGTAGGTTGGGCAGAGAAGAGATTCAGAGCAGCCCTGCAGAGAAGGACTTGGGGGTGTTGGTCGATGAGAAACTTAACATAAGCCGGCTTCAGTATGCACTCGCAGCCCAGAAAGCCAACTGTATTCTGGGCTGTATCAAATGGCTGAGACCTAGATAGACAAATTATTTTGTGTACATAGGTAACGTAGTAGGTACTTCTTAATACTTACTTATTTGGAAGGCTTAAGACAAGACTCTACCCTTTCGAGTGGCAAGACTGACCAGTAGACCAAGGTTAGAGCAGAAAAGTTCCTTTAATACAGAGAAGCCTGTAGCTGGCAAGAAGTCGAGATCTGGTTTAGCAAGGCTGTGGGCAGTTATATGACTGAAGTTACGTGTGCAAATGTTGGAATGATTGAAACTTTACTATGTATTACGTAAGTTTTTAGATCTATCTCTAATCAGATAAGGAATCACTGCCATATTTTTCTTCAATACATGTGAATTTATGTGGCATAGATTGGTTTGCACAGGAGGATCAGCAGTGGATTGCTCTCAGCCTGCCCAACTTGGTCATTCAGCTTTCATAGGTGGGCTCAAATATACAGCTTTCCAGAGGTGGCAAACAGTGGCCCAACAATCAGTGACATCTTATATATTGCATAATTACCCGTGTGAAGATTAATTCTTCTGCCATCTCATCTTCTGATGTAAAATCAATTGACATCCACACCTGTTCAGTCCTACAGAATAGAGAAAATCCAGTCAGTGTAATTTATGCATCTAACCATTCATTAACCAATCCTGTGAAGTCCTTAACTTTCTTCTCTAATTTAGGTAAAAAGGGGAAAACAGTATCCTTGAAAGACATCCAGGGGAGAGCTCATTTTCCTCAACAATAAGGCTTTCAGCAGAGCGTCACTGGTCATTAGCTACAGGTATTTCAACACCCATATGTACTTATTTGGCAGGAGGGCTACCCACGTTGATTCAATCTGGGATGTCCTATTAATCTCACTGAGCAATATGTGAGCTTTGTCATACCACCTCTGCTGTATCCACTGTTCTTCATGGCCTTACAGTCCCTGAGTCTTCTCTGATGCTCATGGAATGGGCCTCTCTCTCCAGCATGTCGCTGCATAGAATCATGGACTGGTTTGGGTTGGAAGGGATGATAAATATCCCTTGTCCAAGCTGGCCTTCAACACTTCCAGGGGTGGGGCAGCCACAACCTCTCTGGGCAGCCTCCTACAAGAAGTAGGGATCCTAACAGGTAGCAAGGGCACCGTCAGATTTGGTGGGGGAAAGAAATAAATATTTTGAACAGCAATGAAATCAATCAAAAATAACGAGTTTGATACCCCCAGCCAAAAGGAGGAGGAAGGCGATGACAGCTTGGCACTGTGTCATTAACATCATTTGGATTGCTGCAGGCTGAGGCAAGAGGAGTTTTCCCAGCAGCTTCCCAAGTGTCCCAAGTTGTGCTGCAGCCCGGGGATCCACTCTGGTTTGTGTGTCAGCTATGTTATGAGCTGCAGTGGGTGACACACAGGAGGCTGAGGTCCTGTCCCAACAGGCGAGCGCTATGCAGCTCCCTTGCAAGATAGGATGTGAAACACCTTTCTTTAAAATTAAAAAAACGTTTGTGCTAGCTGGCATGTTAAAATTGCTGTGGTTGCACCTCCACACATTTCTGTACAAACTCTATGGCAAAAAAATGTAAACTTGAGCCCATACATACCCAGGCCTTCACCTGCTCATGTTCGATAGCCAGCAGATTCAGTGGGAGCTGGACCTGATTTGACAAAAACATTGTTTCCCTGGCCCTTGGGAAAAAGCTGAAGGATTTTAATTTCTGAATACATGTGAGAGAACAATCATGGAAATCTTGATCAAGGATTTTTCAAAAGCCTGAGTGATGCCAAATCAAGTTCAACTTGTCATGTCAAAAAACACAGCTTAGTATTTGAAGGTCAATATGTATGTTTTGAAAAAAATCTTGCCAAGGCTATTAGAAATAAAGGGAATTTATGTAAATATTCCTTTTTGCTTATCAAGACAGTGCTGTATTCTGCTAGTACATTAGGACAGGGAATTATATCTAAACTAGTAATCTCTTTTCAAGCTGTGTAAAATGCGACACAGACATGAATAAATTAATTGTTAAGATCTGTTGTGTGCTAAAACCATAGATATAAATTTCAAGATGCAATTTTTCTACTGATTATTTTAATTTAATTACTTATCTCAAAGCATAAGTGAAGATTACAGGCATAGGCAGAGAAAAAGAGGGAGAGAGGAATAATGTGTTGGAAGCATTGTACTGTCGAGTTGCTATAATTTCATAGTCATTTCTGTCTCCTTTCCCTCTGCTTTATATCTGTTGAGCTCTCTCGGGAAACTCACAGTGGTCATATGATTCTGTATTGTAAATTCTGCTTTTAATTTCAGTAGCAAATTTCCTCTACTTAATTTTGATATTTAAAGAGATTTGTCTCATCTGGACTTGAATCTTTTAAGGAATGTTTGGCTTCTCCTGATTTATTTATTTTTTTTCATCTTGTAATTTATATTGTGACTGCAGCGTAAGAATTTGAGATAAAATAAGAATGCAGGAATATAATTGCTGCTTTAGGAATATACAGTTCTGTTCCATAGGATAGGCCTCAAGTAACACTAAAAACCTTGACATGATATAAAAACCCCACACAATTAATGAAGAAATATTTCTTCCCTCAGCAGAGCTAGCATCTTTGAATACCTCTTTACAAGGTTTATCTCAAGGCAAAGTTACAGCTATTTAAAAAGGAACCCTATTTTGTCCTTGTCTATATCAACAATTTTGCATGCTTTATAGTTTTATACTCTGCCCTTCCTGAGCAGGACTAAATCACCTGCAAAAGGTTATAGGTTTGGCATAGCTTAAAAAGGATGAAAGGCACCCCAAAGGAGTTTCTCAGGTCAGATAATATTAAAAGTTAAGTATTTTAGATTACCTGCTACAACTACTCTGAAATGAAGTAAAAGTAAATGTTAAATGAACATGCCCGACATTTGTTCTCCTCCAGTCAGTCAGGCATTTCATTTGTTGCATTGCCAGAACAGCAAAGAAACCAAAATTCAAGTCTGTGGAAGTGAATTCTTAATAAAGAAAAACAGTTCAATCACTTTTACGTAGAAAATAATAGTTTTCTTATCAGTGCTCAGTGAGTTACAGCAAGTCCAGTTGATAAAATGGAAACTTTTCTGTTTAGTTTTAGCTGTTCCTTTTTGTTTAGAGTAGATTTTAAAAATAACAACAACCCTTAATCCCTCTTGCATACATTTTCCTCTTCAGGCTATAAAATTTGAGATTTATGAGTTTGGATTGTCACTGAAATGGAGGGTAACTCTGCAAAGACAGTATTCAACAGTTAGAGTTAAAAAGTTCACCTACTTCTTCAAGGGAAATCTTCCAATTTGACACAAATACCAATTCCAGTTTCACTATGAAAAATTAGAGGCCTCAGTTTCAGATAGCACCCACTCACGTGTCCTGATTTTAAGCATGAGAATGGTATTGCAAGCATTGAAATATTAGGCAAATACGAAGCAGTTTGCAGTAGTGGGTTGTGAATTAAAATGTTACTTAAAGAAATGGAAATCGATATATTTTTTTCTCAGAATAAAGGCATTTCTTAAAATAGCACAAGACAATACTTTGATTGTATGTTCCTCCTGGCCCCTATTCTGCTGGAGTGCCTTTCATTTGTGAGGTAGAAGTAACCTTTTCTGTTATTACTCATTAGTTTCAAAACTGAGACTGAGGATACCCCAGGACCCTCAAATTTAACACTTTGTCTGATTAGGCTTTAAATGACAGTAATTTTCTTACAGGCTGACATGTGTAGCACTGCTTTGAAGTTGTAATCCAGAAGAAAGTCCCACATGGGACAGTAACTATGTTAGGGGAGCTAAACCCGTTACTCTGTGAGACAAGGAAATAAACCTAGCTTCAGTTCAGTTGGAGCCTGGTTTTTGGGAGAAGTTGTCTGGCGCCACAAAATGAATTAGTAAGCAGAGACCTGAAGACCACTAAGTTTATTTTAAGCATGTGTTGCCAGAGATCTAATAAATTTACTTACTGCTGCAGGCCATGCATGCATGAAGCCTTACTAATCCAGGTGGTGTTTTTTTTTTCCCTCAGAGGGAGGTGCAGGGTGTGGATCCTTAGGAAAAAAGGTGTTCTGCTTTAGGTAATATGGGCCTTGTTTAATGATAGATATGACATCTTGAGTGGTATGTTTGGGTTTTCTCTGTTATTACTCACAAGGAAATTTAAATTATTTCTGATGCAACATCAGTTTGTGACTATGCAAAGTGCTATAATCAGTTTAACGACAACATGGAAATAACTTTATAATAACATAGTAACTATTCTAAACCAAATAGATTTTTTTCTTTTAAATAATTTGTATTTAAAATATTACTTTTAAATATTCTGAAGATTACTTTTAATGTCTTTGAATTTACAAGTTTACTGTATTACAGTTCAGGATTAGTTATATCTTTGAGTTTTCTCAGGACTCTTCTTCATGCATGTGTGAAAATCATGTCACTAGACTTCTAGTTATCCATCTAGACTGGTGGGCTTAAAACTCTCCTGTTGTATTCAATGAAGTGGGCCAAATCTTTCCAGAGGGTAATCCTGCTGTTTATATCAGATATACCTGCAGTTCTTCCCATTCATTGTACCTAGGCAGCTAGCCCAAGTTAAACATACATCTTTTACATGATAAAATTAGATTATATGAATCCTACCCTTAAGTAGCAGGTCTCTTGTCTTCACCTTTTGTGGAACAGGTGCCACAAGAGTTGATTATGTTCCTGTGCACTGGGACCTGAGAAACACCATAGTGTTTTGTCAGTAGTGGTTATTCCTTGAAACTATTGAATTTGGCTAATTTTTTTTTTTTTTTTTTTTTTCTGCTGAGAAGCAGTGGTCATTTTTTATCCAATAGGCAATAACATAAAGCGTTGTTTCAAAATATGGACATATCTCTACAATAACAATGAAGACTTCTGAGAATGAAGTGCTCCTAGGTCTAGTGGGACATACATAGTAGCTGTCAACTGTCTGCCTTCAAATGCTTCCTCTCCTGTCATTCCCCTTTGGTTTTGTCCTGCTTCTTTTGAATCTGATTATATGAATTAGTTCTGCAGAAGGGAGGGTAAGCACCCAAGCTTTTTACGCTCTTTCTTGTCCTTTACTACTTTCACATAAAGGCTGTCAGCAGTGATTACTACCTGCTGATTAGTTTAAAATAATTACTGGAAAGTGCTTAGCAAATAAGGCTGTACTAACCAAGAGAGAGGTGGCACACGTATTTTGTTTAACTTTTTTTTTTTTTTGCCTGCTCTTCACCTTAGTGACAGGGCAAAATAAAGTAATTTGAGTGAGAAGAGGAATAATATGATTTTTTTTTTGCCCAGTGGTACTGTGTTCAGTCTTGCTAAGAAGTTTTCAGGTAGTTCAATGTCTTTCTCTTCTGCTACAAACAATGATTCACCAGCACACACATCCTGCTAGGGTGGTGAGGCACTGGAATGGGTTGCCCAGGGAAGCTATGAATGCTCCACCCCTGGTGGTGTTTAAGGCCAGGTCGGGCAGAGCCTTGGGTGACATGATTTAGTGTGAGGTGTCCCTGCCCATGGCAGGGGTGCTGGAACTAGATGGTTGTAAGGTCCTTTCCAACCGTAACTATTCTATGATTCTATGAATTGGCAGTTCCTTAAGTTAACCCAGCGTAAATCTCCAGACTGTACTTGGAGACAACCTTAATTATGCTTAGTTGAATTTTACTGGGATCAAAATTTAATATGCACTAGCTAGCCTTTACATACATGTCTCTTTTCTCACTTCACCTTCTCATTTTGTAACAAAGCAACTCTACAGTGTTCTTCAGATTTTTTTCCTGCTACATGACTTCAAACATTTGTCTGAGCCCTGGCAAATGTGGCCATTCCAACTTCTTTCTTGTGGGGAGACATAAAACAGAAGCAAAAAAGAATTACAGAAACTAATGAAAGACGGAAACTGTCTACAGTTCATTGGATACCAGCAATTACACTCAAGGCAAGCCAAGTCCATAATGCTGGGAAGTGTGTGTTTTCTCATGAGAAGTCAGAGAAAGCATTGTTTTAGTCCCTAATCACTAAGGGCTAGGTTAGGGGGTTGGTTTTGGTTGTTCTGCAAATATATTGTGTTACAGCAGGAGATAGAGTGCAGAAGGGTGCAGAGTTCAGCAACTTCAGTGATTGGAGTTCATCATAGTACATTTTTAAAAGACTTTAAAAAGTGAAGCATTTTAGTGGATTTCTAATTGGATAAAATTATGAAGTTAGCTTATGCATCATTGAAGTCGATTCAAAACATTCTAATGGTATATTTTACATACTGAGTTTACTTACACATTTCACTTCTGCAAATAAATTTTCTATATAAAGTTAACACAGTTTTACAGGATATGCCTTTTCTGATGATCATAGCAGAGAGAATAACACATGATCGTGGAATTATAGATAGCTAGTACTGGAAGGGATCTTTAAAGATCTAGTCCCGTGACGTGCTGCTCCAATGACTGACTGAAGAACTTTTCTCATCTATTTTATAGGTGGGGTTGTGTTAATAGTTTGGCAGTCAAAACATTACTTGAGACCTTTGCCTTTTTAACCTGGAGGTAGAGTGTCCTGGGACCATGACATACTGTGGCAAATCAGAGTTGTTGAAGCTATACGTCTTGAGTTAAGCGTATAATATCTTCTCTGTATCTATTTTGACTAGCAGAATTACCTAAGATTGTCTCTTCCTTGTCTAGTCTGGCCAAAAACCATGTTTATACAAACCAGGAATAACATCTAGCAAATAGTGTGGGAAACAAAAAACTTGAGAAGTGCTAAGGTTGACAGGGAGCTTCCTGACTAAATAGGGAATAATGATGTTTAGGATGAAGATTTCTGCATTTCAGATCAGATTTTAGATCTACTGAAACTGCTGAAGTAACTTTATCCTGGTATAGATTAACTAAGTTGGTTTGGCACAGAAGGCTGATAAGAGGATGAGAAAATAGGACAAATGTCTAAAACCGGATGATTCCCTTTTCTTTCCTCTCTTGCTGTCTTTGTGTTCTCTGCAGGTTGTTCAGGAGTGGGTTTTCTTTTTCATATGCTTTACGTACCTGCTTCACAGAATCACAGAATCCCAAGGGTTGGAAGGGACCTCAAAAGATCATCTAGTCCAACCCCCCCACAAGAGCAGGGTAACCTACAGTACATCACACAGGAACTTGTCCAGGCGGGCCTTGAATATCTCCAGTGTAGGAGACTCCACAACCCCCCTGGGCAACCTGTTCCAGTGCTCTGTCACTCTTACAGTAAAGAAGTTCTTCCTGATGTTAACGTGGAACTTCCTATGCTCCAGTTTACACCCATTGCCCCTTGTCCTATCACTGGATATCACTGAAAAAAGCCTAGCTCCATCATCCTGACACCTACCCTTCACATATTTGTAAACATTGATGAGGTCACCCCTCAGTCTCCTCTTCTCCAAGCTAAAGAGACCCAGCTCCCTCAGCCTCTCCTCATAAGGGAGATGTTTCACTCCCTTAATCATCTTTGTGCTTCAGTGTGGAGATCCATAGCAAGGAGGGTAGAATAGTGCCGACTTCAGTAACCCTGTCTGAATGAAACACCCAGTAGGGTCAAATATTCTGAACCAATAAAGAAAGACTGCAGCTCTCGCAGACATAGAAACAAATCAACAAGTTATAGCAGGACCTGGAAAAAAATGGAGGAAGAGAGAGGAAATGTTTGTTAAGATGTCTTGCTGTGGTTTTAATTATGCCATACGATGATTCCTGAACTATCACAGTTGATCTGATTCTCCTTTTTAGCATCCTTTTATAGGAAGGATGCTTTTAGGAAGCAAGATAAGAATAGAAAGGAGAAAAGACCAAATTAAAAATTTTAAGGAAACTGTTCTTTCTTAGTGCCTTATTTACCACTGGGGGGTGGGGGGGGTGGGGGGTGTTTTTTGGGGGTTGTCATGGTTTAAACCGATCCACACAGCTCATCTACTCACCCCACCCCCGACCCTCCCCGCTCCCACAGGGATGGGAAGGAGAATCGAGAGAATGTAACTCCCACGGGTTGAGATAAGAACAGCCCAGTAACTAAGGTATAGCACAAATCACTGCTGCTACCACCAACGATAATATTGATAAGAGAAAATAACAAGAGAATACGATACCACCACCGAACGAGTTCGACCCCCCCGAAGAGAGAGTGTGCCCTTCGGGGTAACTCCCAGTTACCTCCCTGGGCATGACGTGCTGTGGTATGGAATACCTCTTTGGCTGGCTTGGGTCAGGTGTCCTGTCTCTGCTTCCTTCCAGCCTCCCCTCGTCCCCAGCAGAGCATGAGACTCACAAAGTCCTTGGCCAGAATAAACATTACTTAACAACAATTAAAAACAATCGGTGTTGTCAGCTCTCTGCCCAAGCTGGAAGTCAAAACACAGAGCTTGCACCAGTTACTAAGAAGGAGCAAAACGGCTCCTGGTAAACCCAGGACAGGTGTTTAGGCTTGTTTTTTTCTTTTCTGTCTTTCTTGTGTTTGATATATGTTTGTTGCCCTGGAAGAATTTATAGGTTGGTTTTTTTCCTATTAAAAAGCTCGCTTAATGACTAAAGAGAGCAGATATGTTGCACCATAAAGCTCTGCAAGTACGAGACAGCTGTGTTTGTACAGCCATATCTTGCGGACACAGCGAGACTTCGTGGCTACAGTTTTACAGGTTAGACACTCTTTAGCTGATTCATCTCTGACTGATTATGCCACAGATACCATGTAGGGAAGCCACCACCTGTATTAAGATATATCAACTTCTACTGTGTCAGTAAGTGAACACTGCTATAGTTCTATGCTTTTGTTTATGAATTAGGATTCTGAGGTAGTTCCTAGGGACAGCAAAGCTACAATCAAATGTTCATCAGCATTATAGTGTGCCCTTCAGGTCAGTGCTCAAGAGACATGATTTAATGATATAGATCTAATGATAGAGACAGATTTTGTAATGTCTTCACACAAACCAGTTATCTGTGGAGAGAACTGGAGCTAATTCTTTCCTTCTCCAAGCTCTTTGCATCCTGATAGAAAGTTCTTACAATCTAATCTGAATTTCTCATGGAGGTTTTCATCTTTTTAAAGATATCTGAACAGCATGGTTAGAAAGATAAATGCTTAAATGAGAATATTCATTTTAATATTTTTTCCCTCTAATCACCTTTTCTCACTAGATTAAGGCATAAGACATACGCTGCTACATTTGTCCCAGGAAACTAGTGAGAAGACAAGGCTTACCTAAAGTGCTTGCTGGTGTAGCTAACACTATACTTACTGGTTTTGTGCAGCTCATTAGTTTTTGGTATGTGTTTTTGTAGCCTTTGTCAGTAACAACAGAGACCAAAAGAGAAGAAAGAAGCAGAGGAAGGAGTGCAGTGTGATGCTTAAGTATCCCTGCTTTTGTTTACACAAGACCGTTGCCTTTACATGAGATCACACGAATATGGTAGTTGTTTTTTTTCTAATAAATGAGTCAATAAAGAAATAGAGAGGCTTACCTTTGAAGAAGAGGGGAAGCATATGGAAGGTCTGCCTGATTTTTCAAAGAATAGAATGGAAGAAGCTGGAAGGGGAAAATAAACCTCCATTTAGTTCTTCTTCTAGTAATTCAGCCATGTGTGAACAGAAATATTTAGATATGTTTCTCTGCTGCTCAGAGGAATTACTTTATTCACTGGCTTGTGTATAGAAGTGTTAATTTCTAAAGGAGGCTCCTGGCACATTTCAGTCATTACCTGAGCAAACCTTGTTCAGTAGCAGCACCTTGTGGGAAGAAAATCAGACTACAGCCTCTCACACAAGGAAATGTTCCCAGGAGACAGTTGCTGAATGAGCATCTGCCTTCAATGAGCTGAACAGGTTATATGATTCTTGCTACGGAATTTAGAGGATTGTCCTGAGTAATAACAAACATATCCAATAGGATGATATACAGGACTTGATTTGTCAAGCTCTTTTATCTGTGGCATCCAGAATCCCTACATTAACAAGAAATGCCTTTTTACTGTGGAAAATCAGTGAACAGATGGCAGTAAACTGTACATGAGAAAGTAAAGCTATGCTATATTTTATCAGAAATGTGTTAATCTAACTGGAGATATTCAGTCTGTTATGCAATTATTTGGTTTATAGTTAGTGGAATGGATGCTAGCTCTTTTCAGCTGTTATCTTTCCAGCTGAAAAAAAGTAGCATTTTTAAGTGGACCTTTGAGGGCCATCTGTTTGCAGTTGTTATTTCTGGCTTGCTTTTCTAGACTAAGAAATGCTTCATGAAGCCTGCCATTTCAAGAAATATTTCCTGTTGTGTTACAGTTGTGCAAATCCCATTAATTGTAGACACCGTTGTGTCTCACTCCCATTTCTGCTGGGAGTGAGAGCTTAGGGTGGGATATGCTTAAATATCAGGCTGGTTCTTAGTGCTCTGCAGGTGGAATCAAATGACTTCCATATCATCCCCTCAAAACTTTGAGGGATGTTTCCTGTATTCCTGCATTGCTTTGGCTTCAAAAAAGGAAGCCTACATCTGCTGATAATTATATGGGCATTTTTGTTTGAGGAGGACTGTGAAGGTTCTTCTGATTACTGTAAGAAGAAATGTAGTCTTCAAATTCAGGATAATGCCATCAACAGCTGCTAGCCAGAAGTGTTGGCTTGGTCCATCTTAATGGATCTGTTTCCCTAGCTGAATGTACTGCTTGCTGTCCTGTGCTTTCAATTCCCAGTGCTTTGAGTGCACAGAAACCATTCTTGTTCCTATTGGTAAGACTGTAGGGAAGCTGTTGCGCTACAGCTACAGTAGAGACATTGGAAAGGATCTCTGGAGTCTGCTTTCTTCACCAGGAATGTGTTGCTACAGTTATGCCCGCATAAAAATAACTATGTAAAAAGAACTGTGAGGACATCTTTTGGTCTAGACTCTGAAAACTGACACTCAGTGAACATCTCAGCAACTTAGTTTGGGGCATTCACCATGTTGTGAAGACAGATAAGTTGCAAAATACTTTAAGAGCATTCTAATAAGAATTTGTATCTCTCTAAATCTTCTTAGGTGACACAGGCAAACATACTTAAGTAACTTAAGAGTTAAGCTTAGGAGGGCATAAGCATAGGTATAAACAGTAGCATGTAGCAGGGATACTTAATCTTATTGGAACCATTTCCTCGGAAGATGTGAAAGCTGTTCCTAAAATCATGCAGTGCTGATGCATTAATTCTAAGCCAATAAGAGCAGAAATTGTTAGATTTAATGAACAAAATATTGAGTTTTAGAATCAGGCTGCATGGGTAAATGCAAACTAAAAGGTAGTGGGTGTCATCTCCAGTCTCTCTGAATACTGAGGGTCTTCCAGTGCTTCTGGCATTCTGATCATATCAAGGAAGTTCTGTGTGACGTCCTACCTTGTGTGTTATTAGGAAATACCAATATGGTTCTGCAGAAACTTGGATCATGCACAATTTTTGTAATTTTCCCAAGTATATTTTGATTAATTCTTGTTCTTTTTCCCTTGAACTAAAAATACAAAATTAAATAAAATTAAATTAAATTAAATTAATATACTTGTTTGTATGCATCTAAGATAAAATTTATTCCTATGTGTACCAAATATATCATGGTTGAGTTCTTTACTTGTTATTTCTTAGTTTTAAATCTTTAAACCCTTTGGATTGCAATAGCCAGCTAGGATACACATCTTACCCAGCTTCTGTTAACCTCAGAAGGGAAAGTAGTATTTAACAAAAAAAAAAAAAAATAATAAATATATCTTTATAATTTTGTTTTGCAGGAGGTAATAAGCTGAAGAATCAACATTTTCGCCTAAACTGGGCATGGATATCCTTAGAAAAGGAGTATTATTTAGTAAATGAAGACTCCAAATATCTTGATGTTGTTCTGAAACGGAGAGGTTACCTGGGAGAAACGTCTTTTATAAGTAAGTGCCATTTTAACCTTATTGATTGCTTGCATAAATGACTGGCCAGATGATAGCTGATAAAATGTATCAATACAGCTATATCTTTTTGCTGGTGTTTCATAATAAACAAGCTAGATTCAAAAGAATATGTTTATTTATTAAAGCAAGTATCTTTTGTTATGGTGGGTATATGATTTCTTTAGTAATATAATGAAATTTTCACCTTTTTGGTCTTCTGCGATTTATTTTTGACTTTACAACCCAAGACCCAGTCCTTCTGTTTTTTATTTGATTGATACCACTATTGTGTTTATTTCACAGAATATAGTCTCTTTCCAGATTCTGTTTTTTCCTGTAATGAGACAATACAGTTGTAGCAATTGGAAAAAACAACAATAAACATAGATAATTTTCCAGGAAGGTTATTGTGAGCTGGTCTGATTAGCAGCTACGAGCATTAGGCTCATTTTCTTCAGTCAGTGTTGGCAGTCGACTAAGGCTGATACAGGAGGTGTTGAAATTTTTGCAGTGTCTGGAGAGTGAAAAGCTGAAAAAAGATTGTGTTATCACAGTCTGCAACCTCACACCTGTCTGTAGCTTCTGGATCTGTTCCCATCCTCTTCCCAGTGATGCATTTGGACCAGGGAGTATTACCCTCTTATAGTTTCATGTCAAACCAATGGTAAGCTTACAATGCTTAGAAAAGGCACTCAGTTTCAAGCTGGTTTCGCAGAGATATGTAAGTATTTACCTGGCATAGAGCACAAGCTCATGCTTATAAATCATGACTTCTGTTTATGCCTCTTTCTGAATAAGAATCTGAGTTTCAGGTATTGAGATGTAGTTAGGATACTTGTCCTGACATGAGGTTTAAGGGATGTAAGTACTAGCTAAGCGAATCTAACTTAAAAGTGAATCTAACTTAAAAAACAAAACTCTGTTTTGGACAGTGGGCTAACTTTGATAATATATTTCTTTTAAAGCAAGGGAAAGAACAAAAGAGATTAATTAAATACAAAGTTAAGGATATGTGGCTTAAATTAATTACTGGTACTGATTAACAGATACTGATTTTACTTCTGATTCTTGAAATAGCATTTACAAAGCTTTCTACCTATAGATACAAGTTCAGTTTCTGGATTGAGCTGACTAAAAATCCAACAAAAACAGTTTGAATAAATAGCCTCTGACTACCTTAATCCTGCAAAGTGGAATTACAGTGTTGGAAAGACCATAAAAGATTTTGGTTAAGGTGCTTACTGGCCTTTCTGGTCCATGTGCAGCCCCAGAGTGGCTGAAGGGTTGTAGGTTATGTAAAATGTTGGCTATGACTTAGGAGGAGGCCCAGGCAGGAAACAAGGAAGTCAGGGTTTGTAAAGAAAGGCAATACATTTTAATACACTAAAAAATACAGTTAGAAGAAACAGTCAGAGAAGGGAGAACTTTATGGTTTTTTTTGAAAACCTGAGAAAGATCTGTTCAAACAGAGGCCAAATGCATGAGATGTAGTTGGTTTTGAAGGACTCTCTAATTTCCACCAGGGGCTGTCAGACAGCCTGAAATTGTGAGGCAAATGCCAGTTAAAAGCCATTTTCAAGCAGGTTGCAAGGCGTGTGCTGTCTGTCATGGATTTTTTCCCATGACATTGCAGTTTCAGCTTGACTTGAGTTTAATGACTGTCATTATGCAAACACTGAAATAAGTGGATAACAATTTAAACCGATGATTACTGTAGTGGGAATGACCACATTGGTTCCGATTTTACATCATCTTTCATCTTATTCTGTATGTTTTACCCCTTCATGTCTTCATGTTTTCCTTACCTTTCCATTTGAAGGCTGAACTTTTCAGGTGTGTTTTTATTTTCTTCTAAGAGGAATAAATATTTTTGAGGGTTTCAGGCAGCATGTTATTTAGATGTCCTGGAACAGAAGAGAACCCAGAATGTTAAACAGGGGGAAAATCTGTTTGCCTTTCTTGAATTGAATCCATTCTTGGATTACAGAGAAATGGAAACTTGACTGTGACCTCTGAGAATATAAAGGTTTCCTAGTATTTAGTTTTGCTTTGACTAATTCTGTCCAAACTGCATTTCATAAGGTTAATTAATGTACTTTCACCTCTATGTGTGACACCAGTATAAAATTGGTCAAGAGTAACAGAGCTGGCTTGAACACTCTCAGGTTGTGGAAAGTATATTTTTCTAAAACGTCTGTTTTTTAAAGATGACATAATGAGAGAAAAATTACAAGTGATGCTTTTAATTACCTGAATTCTTGGTTTTTTTGTTGTTTGTCTTTTTGGGTTTATTTGTTGTTTTTTTGTTTGAGTTTTTTTTGTTTGTTTGTTTGTTTGTCAGGTATTGGCACCAAAGATGGTACTGCCAAGAAAGATAGAGACTTCAGAGGAAAAGCTCAGAAGCAGGTGCAGTTTAATCCTGGCCAAACCTTAGCTACGTGGCGAGTACGGATTTTGAGTGATGGTGAACATGAACAGTCTGAATCCTTCCAAATTGTTCTTTCTGAGCCTGTCATGGCAGTTCTGGAATTTCCTGCTGTATCCACGGTGGAAATTATTGACCCAGGAGATGGTAAGAAACTTTCCAGAACTGTACTGCCAATATGGGCATATACCAAAAGGTAAGCTGCTGAGCAAACGCTGTGAGTAACATTGGATAGTAAAGCTTACCTTTCCTTAGATTATTTTCGAAGACAGACTTGGGCACTGGGTAGCTGTTTGTCCTCTACCACTTTAACTGATCCATGAGTATGTGCCTAAGGTAGCATTCTTTAATGAAATACCTGCATTTTTCCTGTATTATCTCCAGTTTGTTGTTTGTCTAGTTTTGTCTTCATTTTAGGTTTAACAATTTTTCAGTTCAGTGTGTTTGCAAACAGAGTGTATCTGCACAGGTGTTTGATTTGATTTACTTTGCCATGATAATTCATGTGGGAGAGGATGGTACAGAAAATACAGGTTGATTGGTCCCAACAAGTTTGGGTCTTGGAGCAAACTAGTTGTGTCTGTTAGGTCTTAAGCTGAGAAGCTCAATAATGGTTCACTAGACCAAGTACACCACAGAGAAGCTCAATAACGGTTCACTAGACCAAATACATCACAAACTGCCAAGAAAAAATAAAATTATGTTTAAATGTAAATGAAAAAAAAAAAGGCTTATTAAAAAGAAGGAGAAAAAAAACTGAAGAAAGAAACTAGAACGTGTTCTGGTTGTGTTGTCTTTCAACTGCATCCAGACACTTGAACTCTTGGACAATGGTCGCACCAAACTATCCTTAAGGAGTCTTTCACATACTGAGTGATATTAACAGATTGTTGTAAATACCCTTCCCTAATTAACATTTGAAGAGGACTGCAGGAAAATTGTCAGAGGTTTCTTAGTTCCTAGTTACAAATGCAAGTTAAACCAGAGGTTATCTGACATCCGTATTTAGTCACTGAGATATGGAAATTACTTGAAAATGTGTTAAATCTATTTTTGTATGATCAGTGAGATAGCACAGTTCGAGATAATCATCTGAGTCGTCTTAATGTAAACGATTGGTTTTTTCTATTTTTTACATTAAGATAATTTTTAGTAATTACTTGTAAGGTGGGTTGCATAGGAGAAAATCAGTGCACAACTGCAAATCAAGGAATATCTACAGGAAAAACAGAGAAAAAAAATCTGAGGGGAAGGACTGGGTTTCCTGATAATCTTTTAAAGTGCAGGTAATGAGAAGGTCAGATGCCAGCTGAAGGGGAACCATCAAAAGTTTTATTCTGTTTCCAGTGAAAATTATTTTAAAATTCATTGATTTTAATGGTGAAGTCTTAGTGCCAAAATAGTGAGTTTGCTTGAAAAGCTGTACCAGCCACTTGGTGTATGGGACATTAGTTAATGTTTTATTCCAAAAATAGCTTGCATAAAGATGTGTTTTCTTACACTAGCTGAGATGGTCTGGATCATTCTCCCCTGAGCTTTTATGCTGTTCATAAGATCTGTTAAGCTTTTATAGTGTCATTTTACTCCTAGTTGCATAATTATAAGAGAGACAGGAAAAAGAACAAATCAGATTCCTGCATTTTTCATTAAGGATAGGATTTTTAATTTTGTCAAACTAATTCTAAATGGAGAAATAAAAGGAGTAAATTTGGGGGCTTTAGTTTTACCTTTTGGTTTACTTTAAAACAAGGTAGCGATTTGCTGCTTTTCGCATTTATTTTTTTTATTTCTGGGAATAGTGAAAGTGTATAGATCTTATCAAACCTGAATTACAGCATTTTTAAGGCAGGCTTTTACCTTAAATCATGCTAGTAGTATTTTCCAATTGGAGAAATAAAACATGGAACATGTTTTCAAAGAAGTCACCTAGCAATTTTCAGAACATTTTTTGCCAAAGTATTCTGCAATACTGAAAATGTTTGCTTTGTGCTGTCAACTGCTACCACTTCATTTAATATTTTACAGAATTATATCCTGTTTGGATTGCAGTCATATTAATGAAACTGTAAAGGTTCTTGTATGCATAACCACCTTTTGTTCTTGAGTTTTTGAGAGACAAGAACAAAGCTGAACCTATATCCCAGTAACAGCATAGAATTTAGTAATCTATTTATATGAGTGTAAAATAATAAATGAGTTTAAAATGCATTTTAGTGGGGTTTTTTTCCTTGAAAAAGAAGATCTGACGTGTTTTGGTCCAACACATTTTAGGGTGAGATTGCTCTCCAGACTTCACTGACTGTACTGGCTATGTCGCCTTTGAGTAAAACAGGAATGTAGACATGGAACCAACTTAAATCAAATGCCCAAGTCAAAGTAAGACAGCAAAAGCTCAGTCTTGCGTCCCCTCAATACCAAATGATTTTTACTGTGAGCTTGATAGCATAAGTCAAACAGCAGCTTTTCAGAACTGCTGCTTGTGTGTGAGCTATGCTATTGATGCTTCTGTTATTAACAGTTAATAGTGAAATACGATGGAAATAATAAAACTATAGACCTTGTGGAAGATTTCTTCAAACAATGTCTTGCGCCATTAGCCCTAGATAAGTAAATTGGTTATGTCAGAGACTGCTTGGTAAGTACTTCTGAACTCAGACCTAATGATCTGATTTTCAATTCTGAAAGACTAAGAAACTCTGCATCTCTTGCCCTCCGTATTTTTCTTAAAATTTATCCCCGTTGATGATAAATATGAGTTATTTGTTGCGCTTTAGATTATGCTAAAATACTTCTGGCTATTTTACAGGTGACTTTATGAGGCCATAAATCTATGCAAACAGATGTGTCTGTTCTTTGCAGAATCAACAGTCTTTCTTCCTCAGTCTACCTATACTATTGAAGAAGACATTGGTGAATTATTTATTCCAGTCAGAAGAAGTGGAGACGTGAGCCAGGAACTGATGGTTATCTGCTACACACAACAAGGTAACAGAATTTACTTTAGAAAAAAAAAAAGAAGTTAAAAATGAAAAACAGGCAGAAAAGCAAAAAGAATTGCACTATCTATTGCATAATAGAATTGTTTATAACTGTTTATTACATTTTTCACCTAAATATCTTCAGTCGCAACTGGAAATGTATTCATCAATGCAATCAGTCTTAGAGTATTATTGAATAAGCTGAAAAATTATCATGTTCCAAATTTCTGCCATTTATTTGAGGGTGAAGAGGATCTGTGTTCTTTATGTTTTTGCAAATTTTTGTATGCAGCTTGATGTATCTGAGAGCGGTGGGAACTGAAAGCACTGCTGTGGTTGCCCAGGATATCCTTTACTTGTTTGTATCTGGAATAAATTGGTATAAAATAATATTGCTCAATTGGCATGCTTCTCCTTTCTCTATCTTTCAGTCTCCTATTAATTATATTCATGCAGGGCATGGGTTCTCTACACCCCTGCTTTTATTATAATTTTTCATCTGGAGACATGAAGCAACATTTTTGGAGAGATGTTCTGGAATAAGGTTATTATTTTTTTTCATCAAATTCTATCTGTTATTATTAATTTCTGGTCCACTGAATATTCAGTGAATAAATTATACTAAAGGAGTTAACTGGTAACTCTCACAGGGTCTCCTCTGTCAGTCTGTGCCTCTTGTGATAGACTACAATATTTCTTCTGACTTAAAACCTGCAAATGAATTTGACGAGCCAAGTGCTTGCAGTGCATCAGATGCAGAGCTAGTTTGTCCAGAGGCCTCAGAAATATAGCCTGTTCAGAGGTTTCAGCCCATCTTTCACCTAAAAGTAAATGGAAATTAAAAGATAATAATGAAAATAAAATTCAGCCTCTCTGAGGGGATCATTATAGTATATATCAAGGTATGTATAGTGACTGTTTTCCTTTTACTCCACAGGAACAGCAACTGGCACTGCCCCAACCTCTGTACTTTCTTACTCTGACTACATATCCAGGCCTGAGGATCACAACAGCATTCTGCGTTTTGACAAAGACGAACGTGAAAAAACGTGTCGGATTGTTATTATAGATGATTCCTTGTATGAAGAGGCTGAGACCTTTGATGTTATGCTGAGCATGCCAATGGGTGGAAGAATCAGTACAGAATTCCCAAGCACTCGAATTACCATTGTACCTGACAAGGATGATGGTAAGACATCATGTAATAAAGTGATATTCCCAGTTCTGGACAAATAACATTGCGTTCACATCAGCACATAGAAATTGGATTTTTGCACTTCTTCCTCGTGGTTAAAGTACATGCTACTTCCATTTTGAGATTTGAAAATACTACTGGAAAGCTGTTTGGATTTTTAAAGTATTTAGCATTGGTATTTTATGGTTTCAGAAAATCACATGAGCGGTGATTGGGAGTGAGGAGATGCACCTTTCCATTCTACCACGATTAACAGGTGTAATCCAATATGTCACCCTGTACGGGCACCTTAGTATGTGTGATTCTGAGGCTGTGTCCACAAAGCCTTGAGGCTGATTACATTATGCTTATAAGGGCCATATTATAGTTCCTGATGGACCAGAAGCCATCTAGCAGCTGCTAGCGGGCAAGCTATATTCCTTTTGTCTAGAAGCGCCCATATATGCCTCCTTTGTCTTTTTAATAAAGCAAATAACCAAAAGATGTTGCTTTAGAAATCACCTTAGGACATGCTAACACAAGGATATCCTTTGTTCAAGTGGTCAACAGTGTTGATATGTATTGCATTGAAACAGGCATTTCTGGTGGTGATTAGAGAGAGGTCTATGACTAAGGAAGAGTAGAATCAGCACACTGTTATCACCATTGTTATCACCATGTATTTGAAAATACTTATAAATATTATTGTGACCTCAAGCTTCTCCTTCAGTGTCCTTAGCGTTGGTGTGGCAAGTCTTTTTCTAGGAGTGGTAGCAAAAAGGTTTCCTGGTACAATTTCCCTCCTTTATGCAGGAATTTGGGGGCTGACAGCTCAACTGTAAATTCTGTGAAAGTAATACAGATAAGCTATTTCAGTCCTTTCTATGAGGCCATAAGCCATCTATTGTGACACTGTCATGTTTCCTAAAGACTGATGTGAGGAATTATATAGCACAGTACTCTTTGAAAGTCTGATGCCAAGATAGTCGATTATTATCAGCACAGGATTTCTCCTTAGTTAAGGATATAAAAGGTGGCTCTTAAAGGCAGGAAGTTGACACCCACCTAATTGCAACCTAAATACTCAGTCTGCCCGAAATGTCTCATGTATAATCCAGTGACAGAGGTGACTTTGTTTTCTCTGTAGAGCATTTAAGTAGTTATATAACATTAGTGATACAACAGTTTGAAATAATACTTCTTGCAAAGTAATAGATCATACATCGAATGAAAGCTGAAATGTGTTTATCTGACTTTGCTGTGATAGCAAATGCAGGTTTGTGTAGGTTTTTTACAACAATTTTATTTTTTGTATAATTTTGATGAATTCATTAACTTTACAATCTGTAGATAACAAAGCATAGAATATTGGGAGAGTAGCTGTACAGTGACATTGAATTAAAAAATAGGAAAGTTAATCAATCACAATATAGTATAGAATTTAACAATTTATGAAACTCCTACAATATATTAAGGAAGTTAACAACAGATCTCCTTTATTTTAACATTGCCATTAGAAAAAATGAGAAGTAATTTGATTTGTATACCACCATCCAGTTTTAAGCCTAGTATTTCCTGCATTTATAAGCACAACTTGCCTCAATGCTACAATCTTTTAAACAGGAACTATTTAACACAAATAATAATATTAAGGGATTTATTTAAAAAGCTAGGGAAGTGTTTGAGACATTAAGGTAGAACATTTTCATCAGATAAGAAATGAAACATCTACATTTGCTGGTAAGAGTAAACAGTATTTTGGATATTGAAAGATAGGTTTGGATCATTTATTTATAAACACTCGCTTGTCTTTTTGCACTCAAATATTGCATAAGCCATCTTTGAAATGGTGTGACAGAAATACCTTTTCTGCTTTCTGTATCAGTGTAAGTACTCCCACGATAAAGTCCAGAATGTTCAAAAACTTACTGACAATTCACTTGCTAGTAAAGTTATCTAGCACATGCTTTTAATTTGCACAAAACCGTAATACAGAGTAGATAAATTATAAACAGTACCTTACGTATTTATCTATGTATTCACACACATATGTACATATGCTTATTTCAGATTGTGTGTATACACACATATTTATGTAACGTGGGAGCAATTTAATACCCTGGCAGTCACAATTGAAAGTCTACATAAATAAGCAGGGGA
The DNA here is from genome assembly GCF_037157495.1 of Lathamus discolor. Lineage (NCBI taxonomy): Eukaryota > Metazoa > Chordata > Aves > Psittaciformes > Psittacidae > Lathamus > Lathamus discolor. The sequence goes on along the minus strand of NC_088887.1, from coordinate 101,761,946 downwards.
TTTTAAGTGGCTTTGGTTATTATTGTTTGCAGGGAATTTTAATACATTAAAACAGTATGCTATGTGAAATAAAAACCATTTTCTTTAGCTTTTAACAATAAAATGTAATTGAGAAAATGCCTAAAGTAGAGGTAGCTAAAAGTTTTACCATATATATAATAGTCTATGAGCTATAATAATGTTAGCATACTAAATTCTGTTTTCCACTTTAGCCTCTTTATTTCGCATCTACTGATAGGTTTTTCTCATTGTTTGTTTAAATTCATCTTCTACCTAACAATGTTTCTTTGGATGAATGTCATATAGCATGTCATATATTGTGATTTCTCCAAACACTGTGACTGGATTAACGTTATGCATTGACTTCTTAAAATCAAAAGATACAAACAGCAAAGGTCAAAGTTCAATAATACTACATGAGATCTTTCCTGTGGAAGTCAAGTCAGCACTAGCAACTTTACCTTATCTCCTCTGGCATTCAATGCAAGTTAATTAGGAAACATTCGCCTTCAGTACCTATCATCAAAGCCTTTTTTTGTTCTTTTATTTCTAGAGAAGGCCCTTAGGGTCTAATTAAAATAGCTGAGTTGCCATACAACAGGACAATAAACAAAAATGTAAAAGAGGTGTGCTCACCTTTCTACTGAACCAGAGTATATTAAAGAAATTCCTGGCAGCTGAATACTTTAATTGGGGATTATACAGTTGTACTGTGCTGCCAAAGCAAAATCTGGAAAAAAAAAAATCACAGTAGGTAGAATATGCACAGGTATATTTATGTATTGTGAAAGGTGATTTTAAAATCAGTGCTGCTGTTGGGGCACCTTTTAATTTAGAAGGGACTTTTCCTGATAGGTCCTGAAGTTGGAGACAAATAAAAAGGAATAAAATTATTAAGGTATGAAATACTCAGGAAATGAAGTTTTGCATGAAACTCAAGGTTACACATGTCACTACAGTTTAAGCAGTAACAAATGAAAATATGGATCTGTTGGAGTCCAAGGTTATAGCTGTAAACCATGAATCACTGGAGGGAAAGCATTTAGCTGAAAGACCTATGCAAATCATTCACTTTTTGAGTGGCAGCAATCTCACTTGATATGAGCCATCTATGCATTTAGACATCTCATTGAAGCAGACTATGCAAGGATCCTTTTATGGTTAATGAAAAGAGAGATGCACTCCCAGGAGCCATCCCATCCTAGAAAGAGTATATAAACTGTTGAGATCAATCACTGTGGGTACCTGCTGCATCTGAATACGTTGATTTCTGACAGTAGATATAAACCTTCCCTTAGAAATTTAATTTGCCATTCGACCCAAAGTTGTAAGCACTGTAAGACTGGGCATGAAGGAAGGATTTTTTTCTGATATTTTGTTAAAACAGCTCCTACTATGAAACACCATTAAACAACAAAGAGATACTTAGCTATTCCTGCTTCATAAAATAATTATGATTTCTAAAGAAAAATCTAAAAAAATATTCTTAAAATCTATAGAAATGAATGCTGAAGAGCACTTCACTAGGTGTTCAGATAATTCAAGACAAAATCCAAAACCAAACAAAAAACCTCAACCATTTTCCATACAAATGTGAATATGTGTTACTAAATCTAGTCAAAATTGATGGGCTGAACTACTTGTCTTCATGTGTCTCAAGGATCTGAGGGATGAGCCAAAATCCCTGAAGAATCTGAGGTCAGTTGATTGGCTCAGGACATACATACGCTGCATAGAGAGTTCAGCATAAAGTTAATTTGGAGGAGGCCATTTACATGAAAGATCAATATTATGCACCTAGGGAAAGAAAGATAAGGTTGCTGTGCACTTTTCATTCCTCTCGGAGAGCGGAGTGCTGGAGTTTAGTCTCAGACCCTGAAAACACTCAGACCCCAGTCTTCCATGGAAATGCCTTAATGCCCAGATTCTTAGCAACTGAGCAAGATCAGCCTGGAAGCTGATCTCTGTTTTTCCAACTGAAGCTGTGACTCTGGGACCATTCACATACAGAGAGAAAAAAAATAAAATCAAACTTAGTACTCACCGGGGACTGAGGAGCCTGTAATTTGGTTCCAACAGTAACAGTGTTGCTGTGTTGTCTGCAACAAGTCTGATACAAATACTTCAGTCCTTGCAACAAGGCTTGAAGTCAAAACTCTGCCCTCTGGTTGTCAAACCTCTTGGGCTGCTGGTTTGGACTTCATTTTACGTACTCTGTTTTGTGTTGTGGGTAAATTTTAAAGAAGCGAAGAGGTGTGAGTCATGCAGACCTGAAAGTATGCAGCTAAAAGAATGCTTACAATTATTTTGTTTGCTTCAAGTTTTTTGTCGCTGCTTGTCCTCACATGTGATTTCAATTCCATGCTATTGTATTTAGCGTTGCCATGAGAGCACACAGCCTTACAGCCAGGCTGACAGTCATCTTGTCTTAGTGGAATTGTTGAAGCCTCATGCTGTTCACAGCACGGAGTACATTAAATGCATTTGTTCCACTTCATTCAGGTTAAATGGGCAAGCAGCGTTTAGACTTCTTCTCGACATTTCTACATCAAGTCTGGGAAAGCAAAGGATTCAGGTTTATGTCAGATGTTTGCTTACCATTTTCTTTATACCTACTCAACAGAATAGATCACTTGTATCATCAACATGAGAGAGGTTAACACTGTTTGGGAATATTTTACAGCTGAGGAAACTGGATGACGGTATGATCATGGTTAATGCAGAAAGCCAACGTAAAGGTGAAACAGAACAGATTAATTCTTGAGTCTTCTGGAGATTTTTTAAAAACACTTGCTGTCACTCCCCCTACCATTAATTAAACTTTGGAAATCCTTAGACCATGTTCTGGAAACAAGTAGCCACTAGCACTTGTCCAGCTTGCTTGGAGTAGTAAAGTCCATACAGACATTTATTATCAATCACCTGTAAAGAGGCAGAAAGTCGGCACTGCAATGCTACATTATAAATTCATGCTTTGCATTGTCTCCCAGTAGGCATACAGTTCAGCTAACTTTCAGCATGTATACTGAGCCAAATTTTGATCTGATTATATTAAATATTCTACTAGTAACATAGTTTGTCAGAGGGACATCCTTATCTCACAAGGGTATCTGAAATTTCCTTATTTCCACGGCCTCTGAGGCAAGCAATCAAATGTGTCTTTTTCTTTTTGAAAATAGGTATGCCATAGCCTTAAACTGAATGGGTCATTGGTCAGTCTTGGTAGTTAATATCTGCTGGTCTGTCTGTGCAGTTTTAGTTGCAACCTGAACACTACAGGCAGAGCATGCCAGTATTACAGACTGGAGTCATGACTTGGCCAAGTATCCCTCACCGTTCTCTGGAGATGACAAAAATAACTAACTAGTTGTTCTTTTTTCCTCTGTGCAACCATCTTTAACTACTTTCTCCCTTTTCTATTTTTACAGTGCCTGTGGGTCTGATGCATCTGACACTTCTGTTCTCTTTTTGTCTTCTTTTGTCTTCTCAGTAGGCAAAAACTCTGTGAACCCTCCCTTTTCCCCAGTTTGTGGCAGGTGGCTAGATTGGCAACTATTGAAAGGAAAAAATAGAAAACAGTCAATTTATGACACATGTTATACTCCCAGGTTTCTTTACTTGTAGTTTCTTATTACCACCAGCTCAAAAGAGTGAAAAATGTTCAATTGATGGTGATAGCCTTAAAGATTTTGGAAAGTCTCAGCTCTCTATCACAAAAATAGATCAGTGTCATGTCTTACAGTAGGACATTCTACAGAGGCAACCAGTTGCATTTATAATTTGCTTTTCTAGCATTATGTGTTGTTGACAGTTTATTATATGTGTGTGTCTGCAGGTACACATTCACACATTATATATATATGAACTACACACGTTGGATTAATCTTCACTTGGTTGCTTAATACCTAGGTATATAGTCCAGCCTATAGATCTAGTCTGTCATAGATCTAGGCTCCTTTGACCTCCTCATGACCTCCAGACAGAACTTGGTCCATCTACTTCAAGTAGCTCTTTTACCTCAGCTGGTGGAACAGCATACCTCTAAGCCTTCACTACTGCAGATTCTTAAATGGTTACCTTAAATACGCATTGTTACATTTCTTTATGAATTACAGTAGCATTTCTGGAAAAGTGTTGAAATATGGAAAACAGCTTTTGAGTTTTGTACTCAAAATAACCAAAATAGTTGATAAGCAGTAGGTGCAAAATTGCATGAACTGCAGAAAATGGATACTTTCTGTTAGATCTAGAATGAGTTAAATGAAATGGTGTTCTTACCTATACTGATGTTCTTTTCCAGAGTTTAATGGATCATTATTTTATGACAGGTCACTTGAGTACACTGAACATCTTCTTCTCTCCTGTATTCCTGTAGCATGTTATATTTTTTACGGCTTTGGTCTTTGTACTGCAGATCTTATATTTATTATAAACTCTTTGAAAGTGTAATGAATGCCTAGCAAACCATTCTAAATTTATCATTTGTTCTTGGTTGCTTGTGATTGTAGGGAGTGAATTTAATGACCAGGTGAGTGCTTTGTGTGTTTAAGATTTGGGTAATCAAGTTGGTAGGACATCTTGGTGCATTCCATTTTCCTAATGTTTCTTCAGATCATATTGCTTCCTCTGAAGCTCCTTATACTGAGACTTGCCATTTTGCTTGTCTGTCTTTGAACAACCAAAAGATACTGATCAACAGAGTAACCACTGTGCTCCACTGATTTTTAATGCCATTGATTCTCCTTTCGAATGTCCAAATCCTCAAAGGATTAACTCAGTTATTGTCTCACATTACTGTCTGTCAGGAAACTCTTTTCTCTTCCCTCCCACATGAATGGAGTCAGAAGTCCAAAAGAGAGAATTCAAGAACTTTTAACATACAGCAGGGCATATTTTCTTTTATTAGAGCTCTGTTTTTGTGTTCTGGTAAATCTGGCTGTGGATCTATCTTCACTTCTGTTCTGTCTTCTCCGCTGAGTCCCATCCTCAGCATTGGCTCCTCTAAAAGGAGCTTGGGAGTTCTCTTGTATATTTTTCTTCTCAGGCCTCAGTGAGCTAAACATATTTTCATTGTATGTGAGCACAAGAGCCTGTAAAAAATTCTTTCTGCCAGCTAAGCAAACTTACCATAAATAGAATTGTGACTGAATAGTAAAAGTGCAAAAATGTAAAGTCAGAATTGGGGCAGTGTCTTTCTTAGCCTCTCTTGTGATTTGGTCAAGATGTCTCCAATCCAAAAAAGTCTGTGTATACATATAGGCAGAAGACAGATTTAATAACTATCCACAAGAATGGGCAGAATCATAATTTTCTTTGTTGTACAAGCTGTGCCAGAAATTATATACAAATACGAAGGGCTGCCTGGAAAATAAAGTATTTTACATTTCTTGATTATGCTATTCCTCTTAATGCAACATTTGCGGTAACAATAGTTATAAGAATAGCACCTCCCTTCTTCATTTCTTTTTCAGTGAAACCAAACGTAGTTGTTGCTTTGGTAAAATTCATATTTTTAATTCATTTGGTTAAAATTAATTTAACAGCCTTACCTCTGTGCCTGGTAAGATCGTGGAATGTATCCTTCTAGAAGACATGTAGACGGAAGACAGGGATGTGATTAGAGACAGCTAACATGGCTTCACCAAGGGCAAATCATGGAGTGACTGCATCAGTGGGCATAGGAAGTGCTACAGATGTCATCTACCTCGACTTCTTCAAAGCCTTTGATACAGTACCCCCAACATTCTTACCTCTAAACTGGAGAGATACGGGGTTGATGGATGGACCATTAGGTGAATGAGAAATTAGCTCTATGGCCACATACAGATATTCATATGCAATGTTTCAGTGTCCAAACAGAAACCACTAATGAGTAGCGTTCCTCAGGTGGCTCTATTGGTTCCGATACTACTAAATACCTTCATCAGTGATGTAGTGGGATTTAATGCACCCTCAGCAACTTTGATGATGACACCAAAATGAGTGGTACAGTTGATAGGCTCAAGGGAAGGGAAGCCATTCAGAGAGACTTGTCAGGTTTGACAGTAGGCCAGTGCAAACCTCATGAAGTTCAACAAGGCCAGGGTCCTGCACTTGAGTTGGGGCAATCATTCGTATCAGCATAGACTGAGGGATAAATGGTATCCCCCACTGGGCAGAAGCACTTGGGGATACTGGTAGATGAAAAAATAGGCATGAGCCAGCAATGTGTACCTTGCAGCTGGGAAAGCCAGCCATATCCTGGGCTGTATCAAAAGTGTACCTGGAGTACTGCATGCAGCTCTGGAGTACTCAGCACAGAAAAGACATTAATCTGTTGAAATGTGTCCGGAGGAGGGCCACAAAGATGAACAGGAGCCTGGAGCACCTCTTGTATGGAAAAGGCTGAGGGAGCTGGGGTTGTTCAGCCTGGAGACAAGGAGGCTCCAGGGAGACCTTTGAGTAACTAAAGGGGGCTTATAAGAAAGCTGAGGGGAGACTTTTTACCAGGAACTGTAGTGACAGAACATGGGGCAACCATTTTAAACTGAAAAAGGGTAGATTTAGATTGGACATAAGGAGGAAATTTTTAAAGTAGAGAGTGATGAGACACTGGAAGAGGTTGCCCAGAGAAGCTGTGGATGCCCCATCCCTGGACAGGTTTAAGGGTAGGTTGGATCAGGCTCTTAGCAACCTGATCTCATTGAGAATGTCCATGGCAGAGGGGTTAGATTAAATGACCCCTTCCAACCCAAACCATTCTGTGATTCTATGAAAAATGAGTCTCAGAATTATTTTGACTTCTAGAATATTGTTATATCATTTTTTCTCAAAGTCTAATTACTTTCAATGCATACGGATTTCACCTATTTTCAACATGTGTTTACTTTTAAGGTACAGGATTTTTGTTTTTACTTTTGAGACTTGACAATTTTTTTGCCCTCTTCCTATCAGCTTTTATTACCAAACAACAAAATGCTTGTTTATCATTCAAAAGCCCTACTAATACTAATTGGCAACTGATGGAAATCTCAGCTGGGGAGAAAACATAATTGTCATAACTATGACTTTGGGCTTTAAAATTTTAGAGATCAAGGTCGTGATTTAAGTGGATAATGTTACAAGGTATTATAAAGAAAGGATTCATAGAATATGCTGTTGCTATTTTCTGGTTGTGTTTTTTGATATGAGTGTAGGTGTGAGGAACACAATTTGGAAGAGAAAAAATGAAAATACTTTCCTTGGAAAGCCTGGTTTTGCAAATATACTTGTTACATTCAGACCTTTTCTACGGAGTGATTTTTCTGCAGGGCCCAGTAGTGAACTAATTACTCAGTTAAAATGTGAAAAACACATTTAGAGATGACTACATGCTATATCTTTATGTAGCCTAATTTCTGAAATGCTGCTCAGCTTCTCATACCACTTCTGTTTGTAGGATTCCCCATTTGTTATCCCATGTATGAATCACTAACTGTGAGTTCCTTCACACTTGGCCTCCTTGTGAGGTACCTTGTGTGTGGTATATTTAAATACTGCTGCCAAGCCTCCCCATTTATCTTCCTGCCTCTGTTTCATCAATGCATTGAGAATTTGTTACTGATGTATTTCTTGGGCCTCTTCCGCAAAAATAATCTCATTCTTTATAAAACCAGAACACGTAGAAGATTCTGAGTTGGTTTCGTGCCATGTGGGAGGTCTTGCCAGGAGGAAAATGGTATGTGAAAGTCAGATGTTTGCTGCAGGCAAAACTATCACATATGGGTGTGTCCTCAAATTCCAAAGTGTTTCTTTCTTCAGCGATTGGCCTTTATATGTTTATTTACATTGGTAAATGAGGCAGTTATCTATATTATGGAATAGTTTGGGCAAGTGGCTGGAGCTTGATGTTCTTGTTTCAGGAAAAAGCTTTTGGCCCTGTCTTCAGACTCCGAACACAGGAAAAGCTCCTCTGATACCTGTGATAGTCCAGTGGTCTGTAGGTTATATTTTGAGGGCATGTGCCAGGATCAGAACAATACTACTTCTAGTGATAAAAATTTTCACATATATGTTATTTCACATATATAGGAATTTGGTAGTTTGGAAAGGTAACAATATTTTTCAACCAACCAAAAAGGTAAATTAATTGCTTCCTTGTGAAAGTCACTTATAATAGTCAACCTCACACATCAGCCTTTCTCCTGAAATGCCAGTTATAGCTGTAAGACAGCTTAAGACTGTTCATTGCCAGCTTGTATGTAAGTTAAGTGTTGAAAAATTGATCTTTAAAGCCACTCATCTTGAACAAGTTAAGCTACAGCATGGCTTCATATAGTTAGATGTCTTTACTGTCCGTGTTTCAGGCTTACTCTGTAGCTCATCTAGTTATTACTGAACCATTATGAACTGCAACCTGTCATCAGATGAAATTAGAATTAGCTCAGTTCTTCAGTCTGCAAAGCACGCTGCAGGCTCTCCCTGCAGTAAAGATGGGGCTGACAAGAAGAGTAGGTGACTAGAGATGTGGAATCACTATAGCCATCTTACTGCCATCCTCAGTGTTGTAGCTAGGGCTGTAGTCTACCTCCTTTACTGTGCTACTTTGCTCATATTTCAATTTTAATTAGTCACGTAGCAGAGAGGTTAGGTATGAATGCCAGGCCCTTGTGATGGTACTGTGCATAGAGAAACTAAAGCATGGATGCACTTTACCAGAAAAGACAAGTTAAAATGTAGAGGTCTATACTGAATTAGTATGTTTCTTAAATTAATCAAAGTAAATTTCATAGCAGTTATTGATCTTGATTCACACTATGTTACTCTACTGAAATTACAGGGTTAAATGGCATAAAATGAGAGTAATCTAGTGATGAACAGTCTAGTCAATGTACAGCATTTCCTCTGTAGGTAAAAAAAAAAAAATAGAGGTGGGTTTGGTAAAGGTTGCATTAGTGTGAGTCTGTCCTCTTATGTGTTACAACATTTGCTGTATACTTTAAAAAATCATTATAAGTTGGTAGACAGAAATGAACTATTGAGACAAATGGAAATGCAGACATTATTTGCTTGAGATAATGTGTGTGGCAATTTGGCTGCAACTAACAATTTTGATTCTGAGATGAATTTACTTTTTGGTTGCAAAAGTTCTGGCAACAGTGCTAAGATAGTGGAAGCTGTTAAGATTGCAACATACGGATTTGAAAAGTAATCTATTTCAACCACATCAAATAAAAAGCTATTGGCATTTCCACAATAGTACCTGCTAAAAAACTGAGCTCTGACTGAAATCTTGACCCCTGCTTCTACAGCATTCAGCAAAAAAAAAAAAAAGACTTGGCACATTAAATTCATTGTGCCAAGTTCAGTTGCTTACGTAGCTTCAAGTATGTATAAATAGCTGTAGAATGGTGCTACCTGGTTTCATATGTTAAAGTCCTCTTTGACAATATCATAATACATGGTTTTGTAATGGACAATTTTTCTGAGCTTTTCTTTTGCTCCCATTAACAAGCATATGTGAGAGAACATACAGAAATTGACCTTTACTGCTATTAAACAGGAAATGTCCATTCCTTCTCAAAATTGATGGAACTCTTGTTTTTTACTGGTCTATCTATATCTCACCCACTTCACATTTGGAAGGGTCAAGTCTCTTGAGTTATAGACTCAGCAGCTCAGCCATTTAATGCTAGCTGTGATACTGAAATGCAAGTAAATATAGTGTAGGAATTTATGCATTGTGTGGGTATGAGCCAGATGAGGCTCAGCGTAAATCTGCTGTGTTTGTTGTTATGTACAAGCTAACTAGCCATGTCAACCATAAGGGATTATTATTTTGGACTCAGCATTGCACTACCATGTCTAGACTTTACCAGAACTGGTAGTAGGCTTACAAAGCATTGTTTTGCACCTTCTGCGTTACCATAATGTTCACATCATAGCCTTTTTTGTACTGTGCGTGGAAAGAAGGAAGACAAATCTTTTAGGAATAAACAGTTTGACACCCCTAGGAAAAGATCAACCATGAGTCTGGTTGTAATGACTGCTTCTTCTACTTCCATTATCTAAATGTCAGACTGACAGGTCTGTTTTCTTCTATTATTTCTCTCTTTCTGAAAATATATACATATATGTATGTGTCTCTCACTGGAAGCATATATCACTGAAAATCACTTTAGTATTAAGGCTTATCAGGGTTTCAACACAGAAGGGTCTGTTCTTTTGTGTTTGTCCTGACTGTCCTGCCTTAGTTGCACTAGCAGCCCAAGCTGATTGTGTCCCTTGCATATCTTACAACCAACTTACTCTTTTGCCGTGTCCCTCTAAAGCAGACTACGGATATAATTTTGAAAACAAAAGCCTCCTTGGAAATAAGCAGCTTTGTGCTATCTCATTTATTTTCTGATGTACATTCCAAAATAGACCTATTTCTAACTGCATAAGAGGTGTGTTTGTTTTCCTGCTTGATGACTGACTAGTGCTGTAGTTGATATATACTCCTGACTGTGTAAGTACAAAGGCGAGACAAACTTTATTTTCTGTGCCAAGAAACCTGCAACTAAAGCTCCTAACCTTTCTCCTCTGATTATTGTAACTTCATGCCAGTGAAATGTATGGGTCTGAATAAGAAAACTCTAAAAAACCCCTTTCTCTTATTTCTGTAAAAGGAACCATTAAATTTGCAGTGGTCTCTCTTCAGAGTGATTACTAGATTAAAGATCTGCTGTAAGTGAGCCAGCAGTCATTGAGCAGAGTGTTTTCCAGCCATGACCTGAGAAAGACAATGCTTTCCCTGTTAGTGGCTTGGCTTTGCTACTTCCCCTGGGGAGCTACTAACACAGCTTACAGGAAATGAACTTGCGAAACATTTGTAAGGATTTGTTTCCTAGGATGGGTAACCATGTAGAATGTGTCTTTCATTGATGATACATGCCTCAAAAAGTGTGAAAAACTTACTCTGAAATACTAGGCAACTGAGGGTTTAGACATTTTTACGTTTGGCTGTGACTACAGGAACAAACAGTGCATAAGGATTCTTCTTCAGCAGCAGTAAAGCAAGCATTAAGGTAACACTACAAGAAACAAACAACATCTTTTATATCTTCCATCTGGTTTAAGGCAGAGCATCTAAGTTCCCTGTGTAGTCAGTGAGTAGAAGGGAATGCTTTCAGATGTCCTCAGGTTTTTCTCACTGCAATGAGTGAGCCATTCCACCTCTCCTTCTGTATGCTCATTATGCTGGAAAACTTCCTGGAATGGCCTACATTTGCCCTTGCAAACTGAGGGCAAGTAAGCTCTGATTGTGAGTAACTCTCACTTAAGTGCTTCAAATGTGGTGCAGCCAAGTCCAGATCTATTTCCAGAACTGTTGGGACATCAATATAAAGAGAACAGAATTATAAGAACAAGATAGACTTGGGAAAGTGTGCTAAATTTTAAGAATACTTGTTCAAGAAATTACATGTGTTAGATTTGATAATATTTTTAACTGCCTTTATCTAACTGTTGGCATATTCATAACCATTTGGTCTTACAAGCATTCCGTATTTTTAAACCCTAAAGGCTGGATAAGTCTTTGTGAATTTTAGAGGATCATTGTATGTCTGAAATGTGACATTTCTTTGCAGATCTAATATCCAGTTCTGCAGTATCCTGTCATCGAAGTTAATAATAGTTATACAAAAAGGTCTGGAGAGAGTATCCTATTTGCCTGTTAAAAATATTTCAGATAAGAGTCCCAAATATAAACACAACTATTGACAACCCACTCACTATAAGCAAATAATGTGAGATTGATGTGTGTCTGCCTGTGCACACAAGCAAACACACATTTAAATACGCACAATGTTGACTAAAAAAAATAAATAAATTTGAACTGAAAACCTTCTTATTTTCCAAAGTTACACATTTGCCAAGTTTGTCTTTCATCCTGCTAAGGTTGATGAACTTGATAATGCTCAAGCAGATCTATGAATTTGCACTATTTTTCACTAAATGCATTCAGTTCCATTAATTTGTTATACTCCATATTAGTTTTAGCAAGTAAGAAGATAATCAGGTGCATTTGTTTCACTGATGTAGGATATTAAGAGATATCTTTGCTTGGGTTTTTATTCTTTATTTTGCCAGTAGTGAAATACGGGAAATATCTTGGAAGCAGAAGAGAAAAATCTTTTCTCCAAATCTTCCAGTTTAACTCTCAAGAGTAATTCCAAAATACTTATTAACTGCTAGTTTCTCAGATGAAGTTTTGGCTTACTAATAACTGAGTAACTGCATTATATTATTTCTGGTTAGATTTAAATTCCTATTTTACATTGTTAATTTTTCTATCAATATATATAAGCTATCTACCACAGAGGAAATTGTTGCCATGCACTGTGTAGTCAGTCAGATTGTTCTCAAGTACTTCAGAAAAACATAGGTATTTTGTCTGTCTGGTTATCCTACAAGTCTCTCCAAAACCTTCAAAATGCTGTCTCTTCACAATATTTGGCTTTATTGAGCTCAGTTGTAGTCCAAAGCAGGTTCTTCAATTCCAAAACTTTTGTTCCATTGTAATAGAAGCCATAGGCTTTGCAACATACGAAAAATCTTCAGTAAATTTGACTGAATTATGAAAATTACTTATCATTAAAAAAGATTTATGTCTCCTTCTTTGGGTATTTTGTACCTGTTCTGTGTGCTAGGCATAGATCTGTAGAACCATAGTCTTTTCCAGTAATTTTCTTTGAATTGTTTCTTTTTTTTTCTTCTATGCTTGATGGAGGGGAAATATTCCTAGTGCCACTGATAGAACACTGATTGATTGCTATGATCTTTGTCAACTAAATTTGGGTTGGTATTTTCAAGCACATTTGTGGTATTGTAACCTCATGATTAGAATAAATTCTTACTAGGCAGCATAAGAAAATTGTGATGAAATACAAAGAGAAAGAAAGAATACAAAGGTCTTCAAATTACATTCTAGGTATTGGGGAAAGCAGGTAAGATTCATGATGCTTAATGCGAAAATTAAGGCACTGTGTGGGCTTACTCTTATATGTTAGAAACAGGAGTGGAAGCGCTAGAAAAGGGAAGCTGATATGCATGCAGGATGAAGCTGGGCTATGTTTTTAAGCCCAGTTTCTTTGTGAAATTGCTGTGGGTAGAAAAACTGGAAAAAGGAGGTAAAAGTGAGGATAAACAATATGTCCATTGAATGGGATAGCACTTAACCTCCTTTGCTTTTTTGCTCTTCTTTCTTATAGACTGTGGAACTTAAATATTAACATAAGAGACTATTCACATTCCAGTTTACATGAAATAAGATTGATTTTGTTTTAAATGCTAGATGTGGGGGAACTAAAATGAAGTATTTTCCACTTTGGTTAGCTAGAAAAAAAATTCCAAAAGCAGCTCCAGTTATATATCATGTTCCAGTCTGGTTTTACCAACAGTAATCTATAAGAACATTCAAGTTAAATTTTCATTATCTATATTCACCTTTGTCTGTTTGCACCAAAATGAAAAATGCAAGGAATTTTCTGGCTTGTGTACAGGACTCAGCTCAAATAAGTTTAATGAGATAACACATTTGATCGTGCACACAGATTCATACCTCTGCTGACAGACAAACTTGAAAATGTGGGAGGCAAGAAAAAGAGCGCAGCGCCTGTGTAACAACGGCTGTCCCAACACAGGCAAACCAATACTTGAAAAGAAACCAAAAATACATAGAAAAAATCTAAACCTAAAAAAAAAAAAGGTTTATTTCACTTACTAAAAGTGTTAAACTCTCTCCATTGTCTAGTGTGTATTTTATACTCTCTTGTTGCCTTCTATGTATGACAAAGAAACATTTATGGATGTTATTCTCTCTCACCAGAACCAGTATTCTACTTTGGAAATGATGAATATTATGTTGATGAGAGTGCTGGCTTTATTGAGGTACATGTCTGGAGGACTGGAACTGATCTGTCTAAAGCTGCCTCTGTTACAGTGAGGTCTCGCAAATCTGAACCAGTAACTGCAGAGGGTAAGTTACTGTTTTCTTTCCAAAAGACTTTGCTTCATCTCCAAAGCTTTTTGCTTGCTTTAATTTCTTACTTAAAACACACTTTATAAGTTCTAGTGAAATAACTGCTGGTTTACAACAGAACAAAATCAGCCCCATTTTGTGACTTGAATCACTATACAAAAAGTAGCTTAATATTGACTTGTATTCTGTAGTCCAGTTTATGGATGGATGGTCAATATTTGGCAAATTTTAAAGTTATATTTAAAAAAATACATTTACCTACAATTGGCTGCCTAATGATAGGTATTTTTATTTTTCATTACATGTAATGCTGTTTGTTAATTTGATATGGTTTATCTCTTTTCTATTGGTAGCTGGAATAGATTATGTAGGTATCAGTCGTAATCTGGATTTTTCCCCTGGAGTCAATATGCAGACATTTCGTGTGGTAATTCTGGATGACCTTGGACAGCCAGTGTTAGAAGGAACTGAGAAGTTTGAGCTCGTGCTAAGGATGCCCATGAGTGCTGCCCTTGGAGAACCCAGCAAGACCACCATCTTCATTAATGACTCAGTGTCTGACTGTGAGTAATCTTTTTTTTTATACCTTTTCACATTTATGCAGGAGATAGCACTTGTCCTTTTGAATCACACCAAAGCCAGTGAGTCTACATGTTTCAGCTACAGTTGATGTGTTATGTATTTTGTTGTCTATCTGTTTATATTATATATCTGATGCCGTGTGTTTTACCTAAATTTTAAATAGTAGCAGGAAGATATGATAACTTTTTCAATTGTACTTTACACATGCATTTTCGTGTTTTTCTGCCCAGTACCTAAGATGCAGTTTAAAGAATCTGTATACGTAGGCAATGAAAATGATGGACAGATTTCTGCCATGATATATAGGAGTGGGGATATCCAATACACATCCACTGTGAGATGCTATACAAGGCAAGGTTCAGCTCAGGTAATGATGGACTTTGAAGAACGTCCTAATACTGACAGCTCCATCATCACATTCCTTCCTGGTAAGCTTTTGATCTCATTTTAGAAGCCTTTTGTGTGCCATGTTGTGTTTCATTTTGCTTTGCTTTGTTGTTTTGTTTTGTTTTATTTTAATTGTGTCTTCTTGTAAAGTAGTGACAAAAGGACCACTCTGGAAAACCAAGCCTTTTCCATACACAATGGGCGGAGTGCACAAAAATGGTGTCTCATTTTGCTTCACGTCTGACCTGGAGGGATAACCACTAGGAACCAAAGGGACATATCTTCATATAGATTCAGCCTGAGTGCCAGGATCTTTTTGATAGCAAAAGCGGGTTCACCATAACACAATATCAGAAGCACAGATCTGCTGTCAAAAAAGAAACTTCAGAAGCTCTGCTCTTTGTTAAGCAGATTTCTGGTAAACATATTTAACTTACACTGAAATAGAAACTTGTCTTAGGAAAGTCCCAAAATGGGGGATTCTACTTCAGTGAGTTTCAATGGAAAGGCAATGATTACTAATCCTGCTTTCACTATTCTTATTACTCATTAACTTATACGATGTCAAGGTGGATGCTTTCACCAGCAGAATCAACCTGTGGTTCCTTGAGTTTGGAGAGAAGTGCTTTAATAGAGCAAAGAACAGCTAAGTTCTTCATTATATTACCTTCAGAATTATTGCAGGTGAAACTGAGAAGCCTTGCACATTGGTGCTTATGGATGATACTTTCCATGAAGAAGAGGAAGAACTACGTCTGGTTCTTGGCACTCCAAGAAGTGATTCTTCCTTTGGTGCCTCTATTGGTGAACAAAATGAGACGCTGATAAAGATTCAGGATGATGCAGACAGTAAGAAATTATTTTGTTGTTACTGGCTTTTGGGAGTCTATTTGTGCACTCTAGAAACATTTTTCTTCTAATTACAGAGGCTATTATTAAGTTTGGTGAGACCAAATTTAGTGTGAGTGAACCAAAGGACACAAGGCAAATAGCAGTTGTAAAAATCCCAGTGCTTCGTCTGGGAGACACTTCAAAGGTTTCTGTTGTAAGAGTTCATACAAAGGATGGATCTGCTACTTCTGGAGAAGACTATCACCCTATATCAGAAGGTAGGATCATTCAGATGATTTTAATATCCTACTATTTGTTTTTATTCATGACTGTAACAGAATGTCTGAAACATGAAATAACTTTATGAATAGAGTACTTTGCAAACTACATCCGGTTTGCTATTCAAATTCAATATGGGCATTATCCCATGTGGTACACAGCACAAAATTCCTCTTTGTATACTAGATATCAATGAAGATATTTACAAAAGAATTGTGGCTCCTTTGAAAACATCTGAAGCTTACGTAATTATGGAAGAAATGTGTGAATGCCACCTTCATAACATTTGCAAAATGTAACACCATTACTCTGTAGAAGCATCTGCTCATAGGATATGATTGTGTAGTTCTTTCTCAAGCAGTTCATTAAGCAAATGGCTTTTGCTTTCTGTAGGAATTAATGTCTATTTCTTTTTATTTTTCTACTTTCATAATAATCAAGTTTTCTTTATATATCTGCAATTCACTACCTGCTGCTCCTTACTGCTATTGAATGAGGGGAAAAATTGTGTAACAGAATGAGAAATTTCTTAGCTGATAAACTTCTTTCCATTAAATAGCCCACCCAAATGGTTCAGTAAACAACTGATAGAGTTTGTAGCACTGTGAATTTTTTTTCGCATGAAGTTTATGGTAATGCATGATACTAATGTGTGTTTTAAGATTAATCATTAATTGCTGGAGTGTTTTCATACTCTTGGATAAACTATTTCTTCCTGTGAAGAATACAGGGATGTTGTCCGGGAAGCTAGGGACAGCTTAGGAAAGCTAAGGCCCAGTTAGAACTAAACTTGGCTAGGGATGTTAAACATAACAGGAAGGGATTCTGTAGGTATGTAGTGAATAAAAGACAGACTAGGAACAACGCAGGCCCCCTAAGCGTTCGACACTGTCCCACATGACATCCTTGTCTCTAAATTGGAGATACATCAATTTGATAGGTGGACCACTCGGTGGATAAAGAACTGGCTGGATGGCCACATGCAAAGAGTTGTGGTCAATGGCTCAATGTCCAGCTGGAGACCTGTAACGAGTGGTGTCCCTCAGGGATCGGTGTTGGGACTGGTCTTATTCAACATCTTTGTCGGTGACATGGACAGTGGGATTGAGTGCGCTCTCAGCAAGTTTGCCGATGACACCAAGCTGTGTGGTCCGGCTGATACGCTGGAGGGAAGGGATGCCATCCAGAGGGACCTTGACACGCTTGTGAGGTGGGCTGATGCCAGCCTTACGAAGTTTAACCATGCCAAGTGCAAGGTCCTACCTCTGGGTCAGAGCAATCCCAGGTACATCTATAGGTTGGGCAAAGAAGAGATTCGGAGCAGCCCTGTGGAGAAGGACTTGGGGGTGTTGGTTGATGAGAAACTTAACATGAGCCGGCAGTGTGCGCTCCCAGCCCAGAAAGCCAACTGTATCCTGGGCTGCATCAAAAGGAGCGTGACCAGCAGGTCGAAGGAGGTGATCCTGCCCCTCTACTCTGCTCCTGTGAGACCTCACTTGGAGTATTGTGTGCAGTTCTGGTGTCCTCAACATAAAAAAGACATGGAACTGTTGGAACAAGTCCAGAGGAGGGCCACGAGTATGATCAGGGGACAGGAGCACCTCCTGTATGAAGATAGGCTGAGGAAGTTGGGGCTGTTCAGCCTGGAGAAGAGAAGGCTGTGTGGGGACCTCATAGCAGCCTTCCAGTATCTGAAGGGGGTCTACAGGGATGCTGGGGAGGGACTCTTCGTCAGGGACTGTAGTGACAGGACAAGGGGTAATGGGTTAAAACTTAAACAGGGGAAGTTTAGATTGGATATAAGGAATAAATTCTTTCCTGTTAGGGTGGTGAGGCGCTGGAATGGGTTGCCCAGGGAGGTTGTGAATGCTCCATCCCTGGTTGTGTTCAAGGCCAGGTTGGGCAGGGCCTTGGGTGGGATGTTTTAGTGGGAGGTGTCCCTGCCCATGGCAGGGGGGCTGGAACCAGATGATCTTGAGGTCCTTTCCAACCCTAACTATTCT
The DNA here is from genome assembly GCF_037157495.1 of Lathamus discolor. Classification (NCBI taxonomy): domain Eukaryota; kingdom Metazoa; phylum Chordata; class Aves; order Psittaciformes; family Psittacidae; genus Lathamus; species Lathamus discolor. Next base: position 101,743,883 of record NC_088887.1, on the reverse strand, counting down.
GTGAGTGTGATTCTATTTTGGTGTCCTGTCCAACTGATAGGACTTATTTTTTGAGCATCCAGCAACAGCGTTGGGCTATCTCCAAATTACACAGAAGAAGAGTCATTTCCACTAGTGATATTAGAAGAGAAAAATTGTTAGCAATAAGAAAATTATCAATTCAAAACTTGCTAATTTCAGTCACTTTGCCTCCTGCTTTTGGGAGTTTTGCTCTTTCCTCCTGAAAAAAGCAGGAATTTTTAGTGCCAGCTAATACTTCTTCTGTATACATTACCTATACGCATTGCCTTGCTTACACTCTTCCTGCTGTGCACTGACAAGACATGGAGGCAGAGTTTTTAATGGAAACGTGCTACTGGAGTAGAAGAGGCTCTAGGCCTCTGCCCAGAAGCCTTTGAGAAAGGTCTGTGATCTACAGGATTTCCCCACAGATTTCAGAACATCTGTGGGTTCAGAGAGCCTTCCTATTCAGCCATGGGTACAAGCTGGGTTACCTGAAGGAAGTTGGACAAACTGAAATTCAGTAAAATTCTTATCTCTCCCATAGCATGTTCATTACCATAAGGAGTATTTTCATGGCTTGATAACATTTAAGGCTAAAGGATAATTAGATCACTTAATCAGACTCACTGTGGATTGCAAGTTTCTCCCAGTTTCCCCCATTTACTTCTGTACTGAGCCAAATAACTTTTGGTTAGAGAATATATATCCTCCAGAAAGGGCATCCAGTCTTGGTTTGAAGGCACCAGAGAGGATAAGTGTTTCATAGCATTTCGCTTCCCTTATCTATCCTTATTTCTCATATATACTTCAACTGTCATCCACTGCTGATTATTTTACCTGTCGCTTTAAAGTGCAGAGCTCTTTTAGTACCTGGTATTTTTTGTTTATTATGGTGTTTCAATATACTAATCAGAACATAGCTTTCTGAAAGTCTGTTTTTTTCTTTCTTCTGGTCCTTAATTTCTGTTGGTCATTTTTGTGCCGTCTTCAGTTAATTTCAAATCCTGTAAAAAATAAATATAGTAAAAATGTACCTACTATTTTAGGATCACTCTCATCCATTCCACACACAAATGTAAAATATTTTCTGTACTTCTTCCTTTAGTAAATGCATCAAAGAATGACAGTACTCTTCTAACTCTGTCAGTGTGATGGGTTGACCTTGGCTGGATGTCAGGTGCTCACCAAGCCACTCTATCACTCCCCTTCTCATCTGGACAAGTGAGAGAAAATGTGTTGAAAGGCTCATGGGTCAAGGCAAAGACAATGTGATCACTCAGCATTTGCCATCACAGGCAAAACAGACTCAACTTGGGAAAATTAATTTTATTTATTACCAATTAAATCAGAATAGGATAATGAGAAATAAAACCAGATTTAAAAACCCCTTTCCCCATGATAAATTTCACTCCTAAATTCCTCTACCTCTTCCCCCTAAGCAGCACAGGGGGATGGGAAATGGGGGTTATGGTCAGTTCATCACATGTTGTCTCTGCCAGTCCTTCCCTCTCAGTAGTGGGTGCATCTTGGAGCTGTCTGTCACTGGTCTGTCAGACATGGGGGAAGCTTCTAGCAGCTTCTCACAGAAGCCACCCCTTCAGCCCCCCAGTACCAAAACCTTGCCATGTAAACCCAATGCAGGCAGCTGAGGCTGAACTTCTTATTCGCCATGACCTCCAAAGTTTTTTTCAGACAGTGCTTTTCAAAATACAGTACTTTTTGTGTAGCTCTAGCTTTGTGCCTTATTTTTGGCATATACCATTTATTAAAATGCATTTTCTTTGATTAAAACCTGGTAATACTTTTTATTTAGAATTCTTCACTCTTTTGGTCACACACATATATGTTGCCAACATTTATGTAATAATTAGTCCCAGAGCATTTTCAAAATACTGAGTATTTTTAGATTTAATCTTGGTCTTTTCAAATGTCTTCTGATGATTATTATGCCTCATTTTCAGTGAGTTCCACATGTATCCACCACTATTCGTTAACATTATTTTAGCATCAAATAGGTTTAACTAAATACATGAACATCTGTAATTTGAAAAGGAAGTATTAACTGCCATCTCTCCTCTTTGGGTCTAGAATTATAGCTTGTTATGAACAACAGATTTATTTTTTAAATGTCTCATTATGTTTTTAGAAATTGAGTTTAAGGAGGGTGAAACACAGCATTTTGTGGAGATTGAAGTTCTCTTTGATGGAGTGAGAGAGATGAGAGAAGCCTTCACTGTTCATCTGAAGCCTGATGAGAACATGGTTGCAGAGATACAGGTAACAAACTCATGCAAAGTACTCGACAACAAAATCTTATAAACAGTCCTTCTTGGTTTCTGGCTTATAGCTTTGCTCTTGTTTTAGGGTTTATACGTGCCATCTTGGTTTGTATCTTAAAAGACAAAGAGGATCAGCCCAGCTGACAGAGTAGCACCTACCCAAAAGAGTTTGTTGGCAAGGCATGATTCAAGAAAGCTGGGACACAAGGTTAAAGGGTTTGGTATCTTCAGTGTTCTGAAAAGAAAGAAAGTAATTTTAACTCTTGCTTTTGTAGTCTGCTTTATGCTTTCCAGTGCCTCAATCCTTTCTCAATAGCTCATCCTATTGAGGTTTTAGAACTTCTTTTGGGACAATATTTCAAAGGTTACACCTGATCAAGGTCCACTTTGAATCCCCTTGTTTATTTAAATGTTCACAGAGAACCATTTCTGCCTTTTCATTGCCAGACAGCCAAAGCCATTGTTTACATTGAAGAAATGAACAGCATGGCAGATGTCACCTTTCCCTCTGTCCCTCAAGTTGCATCCCTTTTGATATATGATGATACGTCTAGAGCCAAAGACAGAACCAGTCCCATAGCTGGCTATCCTGTTGTCTGTATCACAGTAAGTATCTCTGTGGAAAGATGGAACAAAATTGGTATATGGTTTTTACTCAGTGGATTTTAGGCACCCAGTATCAATCCATATTGTTGTGAGCTACAGGTGAGTTCAAGCTAGAACTGTCCTAAGAGCTAATCTAATTTGTTTGGATAATGAATCAATTTTCAGTAGGACAAAAAGCACAGAAAGATATTTTACTTGTTCATCACTAAGAATAGCTTGATACTCACACTATGTCTATGGTTGCATGATCTCACTATTACCTGCATTATCTTAACTTAATTTGCAGAATTAAAATCACTAGAGATAACAGATAAGCCATTGTTTTTAATAAGTGACACAGACTGGAAGATGAGTTGAAGTACCACAGGCTTCTTTCATTGTAATTTTGCAGCTGAAAGCTTTGCATGAGGAAAGTTTTGGTCCATCTGCGTCTTCAGTTTGTTTCTCACACAGGAATGGATCATATGTTGAATGTATCTCCTAAATAGATATCAATAACAACAACAGCAAAAAAGAAATCCTGAAATGCAAAGTATATTGCAGAATTAGATCAAAGGGCAAAATTCAAGTTAAAGCAGCATGTGGGACTGTAGTTTGTGCCTTCATAACTCTGTTAGATTTTCACCCATAAACCAAAATTTAAAATAATATTTTGATTTCATTAAGAATAATTAGACCTGCCTTTTAATCTACCACAAGCATGCTTAAAGTGTCAGTGTTAAAATAAGGTGATTTCATATGAGATTTACTGGGGTTGTCAGTTCTATGTTGTTGTTGAGCTTTATGATCTTGGTAAATTAAAATTCTTGTGCCATGAAAGAAGTAAATTGTTAACATATCTGCCTTGTTCTGCAGGCTTGTAATCCTAAATATGAAGACTTTGACAAGACTGGTTCTATATGTGCCAGTGAGAACATCAATAATACTCTGACACAATACCGGTGGCTTGTAAGCGCACCCACTGGTCCTGATGGTGTGACTAGCCCCATGAAGGAGGTTGACTTTGATACCTTCTTTACTTCCTCCAAGATGATTACACTTGACTCCATTTACTTCCAAGCTGGTTCTCGAGTTCAGTGTGCGGCTCGTGCTGTGAATTCAGATGGGAATGAAGGTCTCGAGCTTATGAGCCCTATTGTAACTATAAGCACATCAGAAGGTAAGACATCACCACCTATTGCAAAACCCCCAGACCTCTTTTTGATCCCAAATTCTATCATAACAAAATTTGATTTCATAATCAGGTGTTTTAACATTACCATCACAGCTTTTCTTCTGTTGTCCATAAAGATTGTGCAAAAACTTTCTTCTTAGCACAGTAGGGAATTGTAAAAAGAAAATGCTTTTTAACTTTGCTAGTTGCCCACATCCTTGAATAATTAACCACATAGCAAACTTGCATGTTCAGTAGACCAGTATATAATGTGCACTGGCATTAATGAAACCTTGTTTCTCTTGGCTTTCGAATTCAACTGTAGTAACATTGCAGTACCATCTCAGCTCCTGTTAGACACTGGAGAACCCATGTGAGAGTGCTCTTACGAATGCCTAGGCGGAAGAAAGGCTCCATTTGGCATTCAGGCCTTACTGGCCTCAGTTACTGGACACCTGATACTCAGTGTCTTCCTTGACTAAGGACTGGTGTCCAACAACAGGGCATAGACGAGTCTTTTCATGGTTGAGGTATTCATAATGTTTAGCCTTCTTTTTCTGATTCCGTCTTTGTCTCTCTCTGATTGTCTGATACCAAATCACTACTGAATTGATGCTGCATTCCCTCAGGCAGCAGTTACTGCAATTTGCTTCCTTTGCCCAGTCAACACTTTTCATGAAACTCATACTGAATAATGTTGTGAAGCAGAGGTGAAGAACTGACATGCACAAAGTACAGTCTGATAGCATATGCTATTTTGTAGTAGAAGTCACAGATACTTTTGTTTATTGTATAACGTGGAGAATGAGTAATCAGCAACCAATTACAGACCATTGTATTTTACTACCCTTTTGCTGTTGTTTTTACGTTCTTTGTGTCATCTATGCTGCTTTTATATGTACATTAAGTCTTCTGGGTTTTGTGAGATCTTACAGTAGATAAATTACAGGATTTTTCATTTGAAACATAATTTTAATTTCCTTGGCCTTTCCAACTAAATATTGTTAACATTTTATTTCCAACTAAGTTAGGGCTTTAACAAGCTTAATGGATGGATTTTCTATGTATTTATTCCTATCGTTTATTCCACATTTTGGCTGTAGACTCAAGTCACCTTTGTTTGTGCTATCAGGAATCCTACAAGCCAAAGAGGACAAGGCTAATTAACTCAGGCTCAGGACTTCATTGTCATGCATATATTGCTTCCAGTACCAAAGCTAACTTATGATGCGAAAGTCAACAATACTGAAGATCATGTGCAATAAAAAAGAAATTATTAGATGCTATTTTGAAAAAAGTGCAATGATCAAAGCAACTTGCCAAAACCCTGTATATTTTGAGCTTTGGAGATGCTTGACCTGCAGTGCATAGACCAAATTCTCAGAAGTCAGATTGTGCAAAAAAATGTATTTAGCCTCTTTAGTACATCTTTCTTGCATTTAAGAAAAACAAACAAAGCTATTGTGTGCAGAAGAGAATTTATTTTTCATCATGCCCGAAGTTTCCAACTTGGAGTGTTGAGACAGATGAGGCCCACCAGAACTGATAAATTCTCCAAAAGGAGAGCCCTGCATTCTCTTTCTTGTAATCCCTCAAAGATGGGCAAAGAGCAGAACATGGGTGAAGGAAACTGGTGATTTTCCACATCTGCTGGTTTCTTTGGCCATCACATGTCAATGTGCTATGATTCTTGTGGCCAGAATGCAGACGCTTCTCCATTGAACTATACAACCAGAAGTTGCATATATATCAGATCATATTATTGCAAACCTAATCTTCTGGTCCTACAAACCAGGACTAATGATGGAACAGGTTGAAATAACACTGGAAAGGATTGCCAAAAAAAGTTATAGATTCTTCTTTCTTGGAGAAATTAAAAATTCAACTGAACAAGGCCTTGAGCAACTTGACCTGACTTTGAAGCTGGCTTTACTTTGAGTGCAGTATTTCTAAAGATCCTTTGACACAATTATTCTGACTACATTTTGGTCACTAATGAAACAGGAGGCTCATGGATTCCTGTGAAGGTATGTATAGGTCCAAATCCCAATCCTGAGCCAAAACAAACTGAACACTGATCAGTTATCTTCTGTTAAGTATGTATGTGCTTAAAAGGGTGGGAGGAATTAAAGTGTATGCCTCTGAGGATCTCTGTAAGAAAGTATGGCACTTGACACTGACTTTGCAAGCATGCTTGATACATGCAACTGAAAATGTACAGGTGCAGTATCATCACTTGTTTCTGAAAATGTGGTCCAGTTGATCTGGATGATTTCTACTTGAATCCTCTTTTGCATTAATTCCTGTTCAAACCTCGGTAAATGCTGCTGAAAAGGGTTTACCTGTTGTTAAAGAAAATTCTCCTTGTTTTAGGAACTTGTACAGTGAAAAAAAGTACATCTAAAAATAGTGCAAAGGAAAGTATAGATTATAGCCTCTGGATATCAAAATATAAAGTTATTTTCTCTTTTTTCCATCAGGTCTTTGTCAGCCTCGTGTGTCAGGAGTAGTTGGAGCAGAACCCTTCTCTGCCAAATTGCGGTATACTGGCCCAGAAGATCCTGATTATGCCAACTTCATCAAATTGACAGTCACAATGCCACATATTGATGGTATGATATAATCAGCTAATCAGCTGTGGAGTTGAGAGAATTCATAAAACAAGCTCTTATTTGAGCTTTTATTTTATTGGTCATGTTATTTATTTTATTTATTGTTTTTGAGCTTTTATTTTATTGGTCATGTTATTTTAAATAGCCATGTGGGACCAGAGAAAAGCTTGATGTATGTACAAGTGCAGTTTGCAACAAGGTGCATAAGATACTGTGTTAATACATAGTCTTTGATCTGAAGACTGTTTTCAGATTAATTGCATAGTTTACAGAAATTTGGCTAAGTCTACACTTTATAAAACTCCTTTGAAATGCATACAGATATACCAAAGAAGAATTTATTTATTAAAAGACATAAAGCCATTTAATTACTACATGTCTCTGAAAAATATCACACAAAATCCTGACTGAAAATTATGTTGGAAATTTAAAAAAATTATATTTGGCATTCATATTACAAAGACACAATTACTGTGGAGAAGTCTCATATATACATAGCGTATCAACTTTCTCTGAATTCTAAAGTCCGTTAATTGCTGTATGTGCAAAATGTAGAATCACTGCATAGCTTGCTTAGTGTTTGACAAATTTTGGCTAAATTAAGCAGCTCTGAACACTGAAATTTAGTTATAGTGCTATAAATTAATGTTTTTTAGGCATGCTGCCTGTTATTTCTACAAGAGAGCTCTCCAACTTTGAGCTGACACTTAGCCCTGATGGAACTAGAGTTGGAAATCATAAATGCTCCAACTTGTTGGATTACACAGAAGTGAAGACCCACCATGGTTTCTTAACTGATGCTACCAAAAATCCAGATGTGATTGGAGAGACCATTCCGTATCAATACAGCCCGATAATTAGAGGATTCAATACCTTACGCTTCTACCGCAATCTGAATCTGGAAGCCTGTTTATGGGAGTTTGTTAGCTATTATGACATGTCTGAGCTCCTCACAGATTGCGGAGGCACCATTGGGACAGACGGACAGGTATGAAGCTGTAACTTGATTTTTTACTATGTTCTTAAAGTGAAAGATTTCCTTGATAATGCATCTATGCCTATAGAAATAAGTGGGGTTAGAATTAATTTAGTTGAAAAGTAGTTGGTTTTTCTTTCTTAGACTTCCCCCAAGGTTAGTTTGTTTCTTAAAGCTATTAATATTCACTAAATATCAATAAGCTATATGTGAAATCCATGTCTGATTGAAGTTAAGAGAATAATTTAGTCTGAAGGAAATTTGCTGTGAATTTCTCCCAATATGATTTTGAAGTATTTTAGGACAAATCAATCCTACTTTTATTGTATAGTGACCCACCTTAGTCTTTTCTTAAAATAAAAGCCTAAAGGATTGCTCTTAGCATATTTATACTACTGGGATATATATATATATATACACACACATATATAGATATAGAAATACACTGAATTACTATTAGTCATGGTGTATCTTTAAAAAGAGTTTAAAAAATATTGTGAAGACCCTTCTTGCTGGTAACAAGAGACTGCAATGTCCTACCAGGTTCTTGCCTCTGCTCAGCTCTTGCTCACTGGGTAGCAAGACCCACCAGTGCAGACAGCACAGTATCTCACATTACCCAGCAAAAAATTCCTTGGTCAGGAAGTCAGGAAGCAAAGAGAAGCTGCCGATACAGAATGTCTGAAGAACAGACCTGTGAAAGTGGTTGGGAGTTAAAACAAAGAGATTGGGGAGATCTTCAGGTGTCCTTTGGAGAATTATTTCTAGAAATATTTCTAGAAATCCATATGTGGAAGCAAAAAGGGCGCAGGATTTCTTCTGGTGCAGTGGCAGTGATGCTAATCCCTTGTATTAACTACTACATAAATCTGTCTGATCCCACTCAGGCTCTAAAGTACAAAAGCTATGAAGATCAATCCTTTATGACATGGAAAATTCTTTTTGGGGAATAATCATACAGGCTGGAAGAAAGACTGGAAATGCAGTACCTCATTTCAGAGAAGTCTATCCATGGCATCATAGCTGTGTGGTAAAGCTAAATCACTTTCCTGGCTCTCTTTTAAGCCAATGTGGAAAGGATGAGGCCACTGTGTGAAATGGCCATAATTTCTCAGCTTTGTAACAGATGTTCATTTTGCCAAGGCCCCTTCTTCTTCTCAGACCTCAGTAGACTTATATGTGCAAATTCTTATTTTGTCAGTCCCAAATGATAGGAGGCCTTAACAGATGAGAAAAGTGTGTCATTGTTGAAAGGAACCTATGGTCATGTGCAACAGCAAGACTATTCTACTACTAAAAGCATAGGTGTAATGGACATATAGATAGCTAATCAGATAAGTTGATTTTTCTCTCTGTTTTTAAATTCTTTTTCTCTTTTATACTTACACACCTAAAGTCCACCTTCCTGTGTGAGTGTCCGCAGATGATCATGCAGTTTGCTGGACAAGAAATTGCACCAGGCTGTCTCTAGCCTTGGTTAACTTCCTAGCATTCTACCCCTTTAACTAGAGATTTCATATTCTGTAAATTATAAGAAGAGAACAAAATGGAGCTTCTGTTCTTCTTAGATACAAAGTCTGTGGTGGATCTGTCATCTCAGTGCTCTATCATAAGTTCTGGCTCCTGTTTGTTATAGAGACCAGTTCAAGATCTCTGTCTTGATGCTGGAAGCTCTCCGTTGGTGCATCTGCTTGGGGTTGCCCCTCTGCTACAAGCAGATCCTCCTACAGGTGCATTCCACTGGCACCGTGTACCTCTCAGAGGGAAGGGGAAGGCATGCATGTGTGGGATGTAAACCTTACACATTCCCACAAGATAAAAATGACAGCAGTCTTCACTGTTCTGGAAATTGTTTAATGTCTTCAGCTCATCATTCGTTTTACTATCTCTTTATGCCCGTGCAATATGCAGCTGTATATTATTTTACACACACACAATCATAAGGACATAAGCGCACACAGCTGCCAAGCAGCTGCAACTCCAGTCCTGTGAGCTATGCAAGCCACTTCTGCCACAGTGAAAAGGAAGACTTGATATGAACCCTTTCCATTTTATATACTTTTGTATCCTTTACAGAAAAGATTGAATAGCTGGTTTAGACAAATGTGTGTCTAAATAAAACCTACGTATGTCTAGATGCATATAAACAGAGGAGAAAATAAGCACTATTACTATATTTTAGTAAATAAAAAGAACTAATATTCGATTGTGAAGGACATGTATAAATGGTAATGTGACCAGGAAAGATAGTTGTACTTGCTTTAAGCTCCAAAAGTGTTATGTGCTTTAGGTAAGATCACTCATTTAAAAGCAGAAAGGGATGAACATGAGCTATGAGAGCTATTAAACTGCAGCTGAAGTCATCCTTTAGTGCCTTGTAGGTTATGGCTAAAAGGTTACAGTGTATTAAGTGAAATATCAAGCTGAATTACTTCTAGCAGCAAAGCATTGCCCTGAAGCCAGTATGCGCTTCGCTGCCCTCCCTGTTTCCCCACCTCCATTTAATTCTTCTCCAGGTTTGGTCTTTATCTTCACATGACCCCCTCCAACTGAGAGGGGAGACAGTCAATGCCCTATCTCTGTGGTTGTCACCATTGTTGTTTTTTTCTCCTTCAGTGAACAATTAATAATCCTCCTCTGTGACAGTAAAGCTGGCAGCTATGGTTTTCACCATGGATTTTAGCATACAAAGGAAGGTTAAGTTCTATTATACAGACAGAACAGATAGATTAAAAAAACTCCACTCTTATGACATCCTGCTACCATTGCCAACTTAATAGCTTTAATTTACCAGATATTTTGGCTAGATCTTTAAGCTCAAAATTCTGTTTCTTGATTCTAAATCTCAAGTACCTGTATGGTCAAACAAAGGCAGCACTGTTGACTGAGATATTTCACAAAAGAAACTGTCAATATATTGTGTGATGGGGACCTCCACTTTATGGGAGCTCTTCCTATGCTAGGGGAAGAAGATGAGCTTCAGTCAACAAGAAGTGAGTTCGGAGACCTGCAGCTGGTGTAGCAGTGCTCGTACTTTACTGCAAGCTGCAGCTGTCTTAGCCAGTTCCCATGAACTCATGAACTGTCATAATACATACAGAGAAGGTCTTAGTTTTCTTTTTTTTTTTCTTTGAGACCTTTTGCTCGTGACCCATTCTCTTTCTCAATTACTCTGTGCATGAGCAAATCCTGTGTGAGTTAGATGCAGCACTCTTTTCAGTATACAGCTTGACGCTTTGTTCCTGGGGTCTGTCCTTATTCACCACAACTTGAGAAGTCAGGCGCTTAGGCATCTAAATATGGATTTAGATGTGCAGCTTAAAGAATGTATATTTAAAAATAAAGGCCTAGTCCTCTTTAAATGTAGCTAGTTCTTTTGGATTATAGTTCTGTTCTGGTTAAAGTCAAGGTCAGATTTTATAATTAGCAGCAACAGTTTTCTTTTGGCCAACCTGCAATAAGGCTAAATTTCAGTGTCTGTCTTTAAAAACATGTATGTCTTAAAAATATGGAACTCACCCACCTGAGGGCTATCTTCCTGTATTTTTTGGGCAATTAATAAAGGTTATTAGACTTTACTTCATGGGGACATGTCAAGTACTACAGACATCTCACATTCTCAAGACACATGTGCTAGGACAACGCCAGATATTCATGAAACACAGTTAAAAAAAGGGAATAGTGAAAACCAAGCAAACAACCATACTTTATTAAAGTATATATTGAAGTGTTGGCCTAGACTTATTTGATAGAGTGTGAAGTATCATTTGATCTCATTTCCTACTGTTTTAGCTGCTTTAGCCACACAGTTTGGCACCTGAAGGCTTCTGTGTGGTTCTGGCCAAGTACCTATATGTGGATGTTGCTTTCCCTAGTCGCAGTCTCTTGCCAGACTTGGCAAAGGGAAGCAAGGAAATTACCATTCAAAAAAAAATTTATTAACAGCAACTAATTAAGCAAGTCTTTGACAGAAACAAGAAGGTGAAGAACATATATAAAAATACTTAAATGTACAGCTTGAGACCTTGAAGCTACTTTAATTGAGTAGTTAAGCAGTTTGGTTTGTTCTTTAATGAAAACGGTTATTTCTGGCCACAGCTGAAAACATCTTTCTTCAAATATGTTCTGTTCACATTTATGCTACACATGTTATGGCACTGGGTGTTTGAAAATCCCATTGGAAAACAAATTTTAAAATTGCCAGTGTGTTGCCACAGCTTCTACAAGCAGCTCACAGAGGTTTTTATTACACTGAAACAGTATCCTTCCAGCTTTAATAGTTCTAAATTTACCAAAATCATACTTTAAGGGGAAAAGTCATCTCTTCTGAAAATCTCACTAGATATGTAAAATGGAAATAGACAGAAATGTCCATTTTCTTATTTTCACATTCAGTTCAGCTGCCACAGTCAAGTTTAAGAAAACCCTGCAACTTGAATTCCCTTGACATGGAAGCTCACTAACAGCCAAACCTTTTTTCTCCAGCTGCAAACACATGCATTTTGTGAGCACTGTGAAGAAAAAACTCCACTGTAAAGTTAATGCACCAGCTGTGTAACAAAGTCAGATGTTATTTTTTTCAAGGAGCTGGCATTTCAAGGCTGTATTGCATTCTCCTCTCCATTCAGACTTCTTTAAACAAACCTGCTTTACATTTCACCTGTGATCTACCTGGCTACATGCCTTCTTGGGGCCAGATCTTAGCTTTACCATATTGGTATTGTGTAAACAGTTAATTGATAACATTGGTAATCTTGTGTGACTCACATTCACAGACAGAACAAGTAAATACAACAGAATATGAGGCTCAGGACAGTTTAGAAAGCAAAAATACAATTTTTAGGAAAAGTTTATTTCAATGGCATATACAATAGAAAACATGAACTTTTGTTATTTCTAATTTCTGATTCTGGTTTTATCAGTACCTACACACAGTGTGCACATGCACAAAACTGCCAAACTCTGCCTTCTGGAAATGCAGGCCAGATAAACAAAACATACTATAAATGTAGAACAGGGTCCAGATCCCAAAGCCTTAACTGGAAATATTTTTTTGTTGTTGTTGTAAATATTCTTACATGTTACATGACAGATTTTCAAACTAATTGGGGCCTGGGGGGTGTTACTTAATGAAGTTTGACAGTTTGCATCAGAAAAGGGAACAAAAGAAGAACACCTATAGAAACTACCATTAGTATTTCCTAAGTCTTAAATGGGAATTGTCAGCATTCAAAAATAGACCTTATGCTCTGTGATAATTTATCTTGCAAAGAAAATACATGAAACTCTACTTCTTATATCAATGTCCAGTGTAAATTTTGTTCTTTCCTCACACACATGAATTTTTAGATGCACTTTGAATGATTTGTGATCCACATTTTTTCATACATTAACTGCAAGAGACTGCTCCCTGCTTGGAAGAATTTTTATGTTCTGTTTTCCCAGGTTCTCCAGAACTGGCATTGTTACAGAGTATTAGACAATTTCCCCAGCTCAGCTGAGGTGTAGCTGTAGTCTGTATTTCTCTCCTGGTATCACAAGGCTAAAAGTCACACCCACTTATTATTGTTCAAAATTAATGAATATAATTTTGTTAGTACAACTGTTAACATCTCCTGTGCACAGCATACGTAGATACATAACGCACCTGTTCTGTCTCTCCACAGCACTTAAACTGATCCCACACTTACACAGCTCTAAGTTACCACTTTGGTTTCATCATGTCACATTGAGATAAAATACGAACAGCTGGCTACTTCCAATAGGCTTTGCAGGCAGTGCTGTAAAGTAAAGATAACTCAATGGAAAGAATGTTTTCTCATGTTCGCCTAAATGGCATTATTAAGAGGGCTAGAGAAGTAAGACTCCTCCATCTGTGTAACACATTCCATCAATTCATTTGTTGGAGGGTCTGCTTGCTTATTGACTCAGTTTTCCTCTGCAGTTAATTTCTTCTTTATTTTTATCGTGTCAAAAAGATCCTCAGTATTTCCTATAGCATATTGTCCTGTGATTTTTCCTTTCTGCCTTCTGAAGTGTAGTATTCCCCTTGTGGCATTTTCATTTCCAGCAAGAAATGAGAGGGGTTTGTATGTTTTAATTTACTGTTAGGAGAGAGAAAACTATTTATTCAGTGATTGTCTGGCTATCAGTATTGTAGGTTTTCCTCCACACTTGCAAATCCATGAGTGCCTGAAGAATGGTTTGTGTGCATAGAAACTCAATCAGCTGGTTTAGCAAGAATTCCTTTCTCTCCTTACGTGCCACAAATCTCACATAAGGGAAACTATAATAATGAAAGCATGTAGACTTTCATAAGTACACAAATAAATCCCCAGGCTGGGGCAACCAGCCTGCTGCCCACACATCTGTCATGGGTTTTGCCAAAAGACAAGAACCTTCTAAATTCTAGGGTTCTAGAAATGGAGACAATTCTTTGGCACCATGGTTTCAGATTTACCTACAGAGCAGTGGTAATGTATGACAAAGGAGCAGTGTTTCAGGCAGACCTGCCCCAGAAGGGATCCTGCTGCTACTTTTTCACCAGCGCAAATGAGCTGATCTCACTAACACTATTCTGTCATTGAAAGGAGGCGAGAAAACCCTAGAATGTGTCTTAGAAACTCCATTAATGGATTGCTTTATGTACAGTGTATGTGAAGAGGCCCTGATACCTTGTACCTGAAAATCAAGAAAAGCTTTGAAAGAAGTTTATTTTCTTTTACTTGAGGTGGCAGACAATACTGAGCTGGAAGGAGTTTTGTGGATCACTGTCCTTAATACTCTATATAATATGGTTCCAACACTAGGAAACTTAACTAGAAAACTAATAGGATTTCATTGCCTCACTGTTCTTGTTGAATGCCACCACACCAAGGGTTAGAAATTCTTCTGATTTCTAGGCTGTATTTGTCATGGCCATCTTATGCCTATTTGTTCCCATGTCAGCACCATCTGTCATCATCAGTGGCCCTCCTCTGTTGTTCACCTCCTGATGTGTATAGACAGCACTTTTATTCCCTCTCAGCCTTTGTTGTACCAGGCTAAACAACCCAGCTATTTTAGACTCCCCTCATCTGATAGTTTTGCCATTCCTGTGTTTACGTTGATTTCTTTTCCTACAGTCTACAATGCAAATCAGGCTTTTTCAAGCATGGATGATCAAAGCTGTTCCAGATAAGCTTTCAATAGTGCTCTGTATAATAGCATGCATGCTCCTAATTTCCACCCCATTCCTCAGTTCATCTTAGGATCATATCACATGGAGAGGGTAGGAAGGTCATAGTTGTGATGTGATCAACTTCGCATACCAAAATTTCTTCCCCTCTGTTGTTTCTAACTGATGTCTTTCATTTCTACCAGAAATCCCTGACACTAGTTGCCATTGCCTTATACTTTTTGCTATAAAATTTCACCTCATTTCAGTCCGGGTCCTCCAGGTCATTAAATTCTCTCTGTGTTAGATTCCAGTCCTCCTCTACATTATCATGAAACATTATGCATGCTTCCTTTCAAGAGGATAATGGACATATATTAAATTTTCTTTCATATACTTTTATTTCTTCCTCATAAGCAAGGTGAATTTCAGATCTTTGACTTCAATGTCTACACATATGTGAATGACTTTTCAATAAGAACACATTTGTTACACTACCAAATGTATTCAGTTCTTGATCCTGTTCCAAGAAATGACAAATGTTCAAGGTTACTCCTGAATCAAAGGCAAACCACGATGCACTGTAGACTTCCACCATAGCTATATTTTTCATAGAAGTGGGAATTCTGTGTTATTACTTGGAACAATTTAGCAAATCCATGTCTGAAATAATTCCTCAGATATCATGCAGATATCCGAAAGATAAACTTGCAACTTAAATAAGACTAAAAGACAATATTTTTGTCTAACTTCAATTTCTCATCCTATACATATGGAGAAGAAACCCCTTTTTTTAAGCCTGACCAAAAAATGATAAGTCAAAATTGAGGGGTCTGTGTTTTTTTAGGAGACATATTCAGTTTGAAATACAAAATGGAACTTGAAGGGACGTAAGCTTAGCTGAAATGTGGTGGTGCTCACTTCATCTGTAATTTGCAAAATGAGAAAATTTGATTCAGTCACAACATTTATTTCAAGTTCTGTCTTCTTTTTCTCTTGCACTCAGATTACCAGTGCAATGCTGTCTTCAATGAACAATAACCTAAATAAATAAATTTGATTTTTATAGGTTCTCAATCTAGTACAGTCCTATGTCACGCTGAGAGTCCCCTTGTACGTCTCATATGTCTTCCACTCCCCGGTGGGTGTAGGAGGCTGGCAGCATTTCGACTTACAGTCAGAGCTTCGGCTGACTTTCGTGTATGACACTGCCATCCTGTGGAAGGATGGGATCGGTAGCCCACCTGAAGCAGAGCTCCAAGGTGAGTGTTGGATTTCTTTGTGTTGAACTCATAAGAGTTCTGTTACTAAGAATATAATGTGCACACAGTAGGATGATTTTTTAATAATTCTAATACTAAAAATTAGTAGTATATCACTTATCATCAGTTGCAAACACTGTCATATCCTAGCACTCACAGTTCTCTGCGGGGGTGTTTAGAGTAAAGTTGACATCAGTTTTGTTACGCAGAAAGATAATTTTCTTGTTGAAGTACACATGCAAAAACTAATACATTTATTTATACTCAGAACTTCAAGGTTCATTATGTATCCATATTCTGTTACTACACAAGATGCTTGCACTTCAATGGAAACAAAAAAAAAAAAAACCAACCAAAAACCTTTTCTGTGATATATTTTTCTGGCCATGAATGTACAGTTTCAGAAACTTTTGATATATTGAACACATTAACTGTGAAACATTCAAAAGATATAGGAATAAGTAATGGGTATAATAGCTTATGTGTTAGAGTAGTAAACTGGGAAGCATTCTTTAAATGTGATAGATACTGTCAGTAAGTGTAACTACAATTAATCACAAATCAAACTCTGACATTACAGAATTTATCTTTGCAAAAAAAAAAAATTTTTAAAGTAGAGACATACAGATGTCGGTGAAAATGTATATTTAAACCTATATGCTCATTTGTTCTATTTAGGCAAATTTCTTTGGTACTCATCAACATTAAGCTTATGTGTTCCATATCTGTCTTGGCCTACGGTGGAATACAGGCACCAGAATAGTTATGTATATACGCTTACACAGTTTCAAGACTCCAGTGAACATAAAACCATTCTTTGTTTCTACAAGCCCTGTATATAAGCTACAGAAGTCATTGCTATGTGATTTCTGTCCTCATGTTGAGAACAGTAAATGAGGGTGGCAAGGGGAATCTATAGTGCATGAAGAATGAAGCACATGTCATGCCATGCCTAAAGAATAAGCCACATACCACAAATCATATGATGTACTAGACACTGACTAGCAACCCCATTTAATCCTCAGCTATGTGGCACATCTATGCCACCGTTTTCCTGTCTTTAATGCTTAATATTTTATTTCTCTGTTTAAGGAACTGATGGCCAGCTGTTTGGAGATGCTGAACACTGGCAGCTCTCTTTGACAACAGCTAGAACAAGGCACATGATAAACATAGTGAGGCAGTGGAGGACAGACCCCCAACATATCCCAAACTGATCTGGGCAGTATTTTCTCACTCTGCAGCCTTGTACAATGAGCAGCTGTTTTTCTGGGCAGGGAAGGGTTAACTAATCTCCAATTTATTTCCATGCCTCTGGATAGATATAATTGTTCTACTTATATTCTACATATGACTGTAAAGCAGTCAGGGTCTTCTAAAGCCATATTTCATACATGTATATATATTTCTGATGTACCAATAAATGTAATTGGTAGAAGTGTTTTTGTATGGGTGCTATACATTCACATTGGTGAGGGTGTTAGGTTTCTGACACATTCATGGAGGAACATTCCTCTTTCCTTCTTGCTCCTGGCAAGCAGAATGGTGGTACATCTCTGGCTGTCTGTAAAGCAGCACTGGAGGAAACGCCTGAACTCTGAAGCTTTGCAGAACTCTAGAGAAAAAAAAGACTTAGCTGCAAGCTACAGCAATAAACCTCTTCTGACATACAAACAAGAATTTGTAACCTGAAATTAGGAAAGAGTAGGCCCATGTCTTGGGCCAGATTCATGCCAGAGATTGCAATGCAAAGTCTGTCAGAATGAGTTTCACAGATTCAAGCACCCTCAAACAGATTGCCATGGAAGCCACAACCAACAGCTGGTGTGTGATACCTTGAGATAATAGATAGGAAGGCACTGATAAAAAGTATCTCTGGAGCAGCTTTCATTGGTAGGAGTCAGCTTGAATACCTAGTGAAAACGTAAGTATTCTTTCTTCTGTAGAACCTGCTGGCAGCTCACCATGCTATTACCCGAACACAAGCACTGACTGTGCTGTGGACTTTTGCTTACTGGAGCGGCTGTGTGGGTCCATGATAACACGTAAAACCATGACTTTGCAGGGAAGTTCAGTATATGCTTTGGAAAGCTGAAGCATTGTGAAAACTCTAGGCCCCACTGTGTAAATTCTTGCTCAAGAAGAATCTTGAGTCAACCCAAAAGGTACCATTAGGCAGCCTCCCAGACAACTTACATGACAAGGGGAAATTAAAGAGTGGGGTTGGTGTTTCACAGAAGTGTGATTTATTTGCCATCTGCAAGTGGAATAAAATTTGTAAATTGGTTTCTGCTGCCAGGTTCCCTGTACCCAACCAGCATGCGTATTAGTGAAGAGGGGCGCTTGGTTGTCAACTTCAAGACCGAAGCCCGATTTCATGGTCTGTTTGTGATGTCTCATCCCGGTAAGCTTAATCTACGCTTTAGCAATACTATAAAAGCAAAGACACCCCTCCATATTCACTTTTCTTATTTCTGCTACGAATATGTGATTTTTTTAATGTACTGTGCTCTTCAGATGGGATTTTTCCCATCTGAAAATGGAAAGTAAGGGATTTCTTACTTGCTGTTGATGACTGTATTCCGATTGTCTAACTTAATGAAATATACATGAATCTGGTGGAAATAAGATGATTCTGCTTGATGAAAAGCCTGGCTTACAAAAGATAAAGATCTAGGCCATTGTGTTCACTAGGGATCTATAAGTGTATGTCTTTAATCCAAAAGCTATTATTAATTATTCACTTATGTTGCCCTAGGAATGTAGATAGCATTAAAATTTATTTGATAACTTGAAACCTTTCTAAGTTATTTAAACCTTTTTTCAGAGAGTAAGAAGTCTTGTATGAGCATTGTATCACTCTGTTAATAAAACATTCTCACTGCCATTCAGTTAGTCATTGCTGAGGACCTGATCCTGCAATTTAATCTGTTTAAACCCCACTACCTTTATTCAGAATACAGACTTAAATCTGAGCATGAATGCCAGCTACAGAAAAGATTATCTAACTAAATTAAATCTGCTGAGCAATAATGAGAACTGAACAATAATGAGAAGGGACAAAATCATTCTAAGAAATCTCTTTTAGTTTAAGTCATTTTTATTAACCTTTGAAACTCCTTCATAGTGCCTCTACTTCTTCTCAGCTGTCTTCTAGCATGTTAGGTTTTGTCTTTCAGGCAGAGCTGAAAGAGTTACATTGCTTAGAGAAATTATTTTTTGTTCCCTGGGCTGACATTCCAAGTTTAAAACAGGAGGGATTATAGATCTTTGCCATTCCACTCTCACTGTTTTGCCTGTCTGTTAAATTTAATCTTCATACCCTTCTGGTTGTGTAGCCCAAAAGCAACTGTTAATAGACACTTGAGCAAGAATCAAGGGGGCCCAGCTGTGTTGACTGTAATTGATTTTGTTAGTTTCAGTTAATAGAACCCAGTGCCCTGTAAAGGTATTAACATCAGCCATGGCATTATGGTTTATGAATTACTGGGAATGTTTTTCAGGCTCTCAAAGTTTGCAGTGAAACACTAAAGGTGACAAATCTGTCTCTTGACATGTTTCTAGCTTCATCTGTAACATCCATGGTTATGTCTGCTGATCACCCAGGCCTGACGTTTAGCCTTAGCCTCATCCGAAGTGAGCCAACATACAACCAGCCAGTACAGCAGTGGAGCTTTGTTTCAGATTTTGCGGTAAAATCTCAGCCTTCACTCTGTGTTCTGTTTCCCCAGCCTGTTCGGATGTTGGTGGAACACCTGTTTCTCTCTCTCACTTCAGGTTCGAGACTATTCTGGAACATACACTGTGAAGCTGATAGCTTGTACCACTACTCCACATCAGGAGTACAGCCTACCAGTGATATGCAACCCTAGAGACCCGATCACATTTGATCTGGATATCCGATTCCAGCAGGTACCACCCCAGTGATACCTTTGTCATGTTTTCTTTTCAGTTAGATCCCCAAATTGTCTTTGTGGCCTTGTAGAAACTGAATTTACTTGCTTATAAACAAACTGATTCCTAAATTGGTGGGACAGCACATATTCCTCCCCTGTAATGTAACCAGTTCTACCCAACTGGGAAAGGCTAATGTATTACCCCATAGGAAGCTCATTGACATTGGTCTGGGGTACAGCTACTGTGATATGAACTAAACTGTGGGAATTCTTTACTTATCTCTTGGCTTTGGTATAACATAGATTTATCAGATAATTAGGAAAATATAAAACTATTATCAGAAGGTTTTCATCCGATACAAAGGTTAGAGCTAGGTCTCTGGTATTAAAAGCTGAATCTCCAGAGGAGGATTCATTCAGTCCTAAGGTAAGCCTTCTTCACTGACTACAGAGGAAGTATAGGTGGCCAGCACTGGTCTCAGAAGTGACACAAATCCCACCCATAGCAATATGGATCACATGGCAATATGGGAACAAGCAAACAACATACCTTTCATGAAGCCCAGCTGTAAAGTTCTGTAGCTAAGAATAAAATATGGAGAAATTGATTATGCTGTAGGAATCACTGACTGAAAAAAAGTCTGGGGGTTAATGTTGGTTAACAGAACATAAACTGTCACTTTACCAGTGTTATCAATAGGGTTAGTGTGAGCTTGGGGTGTGAAAGGAGGAAGTTATTTCTGGTTTTTGGAGCCAATACAACTAACACTGGAACAGTGTGGCTGTGGTTTCATGCTCATTAATAGTATAGATGTATGCTATTAAATCATCTTACAGTGCAAATCCTATCCAGATCAGTCAGCGATACACAATCACTTTTCTGTTGAATTAGCCAGAGTGCACAAAGGAATGTATGCAGTCTTTATGCTTTGAACTGGCATTATGCCAGCTATGGGATAACAGATGATTCCTGACATGGCATTAAGTCCTAGTGAAGCAGAGAGATGATACATGGTCTGACATGAAACCTGCCTTCTCACAGCTAACCAGCAAAACATTTTGAAAAAGTTTACTTGGAGGGGGTGAGGAGTTTTAAACCAGTTCAGCACTTCAGCTTTTCTTTGGCATTTCTAATCTGCTTCTAGGAACTCTGAAGTAGTTCACAGCAATGCTAAACCACAGCTTGTGTCTGGTCCTAGTATAAACAAGATGATGACAAAGAAAATTTAGAAAAGCTCAAAAATCATTGCAAAATGGGTAAGGTAGGAGAGACCTAACTCTTACCTGGAAGAAGCCTAAGGGACTGACTAAGAAGCTGTGGGACTGTTTAGGCTGTTCAATAGCCTGAACCCCAGACATTTAGAAGAAAGGATTCCAAGAGAATGGAAATGATATTTTTTTAACCACTCTTTCTGTGAAAAGGCTATGGGGGTAGGGCTCCTCTTT
Organism: Lathamus discolor; assembly: GCF_037157495.1. Classification (NCBI taxonomy): domain Eukaryota; kingdom Metazoa; phylum Chordata; class Aves; order Psittaciformes; family Psittacidae; genus Lathamus; species Lathamus discolor. The sequence continues at coordinate 101,722,494 of NC_088887.1, read as the reverse complement.
CTAAAGAATAGCAATGGGTTTATAAAAGTATTTCAGCTATTCATTCTTCTTGCCAAATCCTGTTGCATTGATAGTCTGGGGACTCTATTGTGAAAAAGAGATTTGAAGAATAAATGTGTCAGATGTAGAACTTGCAGAAGTATTTTCTGTTGGTATTGTTATACCTTATTCCATCAGCCCCTTGTTCATGAGCCAGCAATAATGTTTTCTTTACTGTTTTCCTTCCTTCCTTTCCACACACGTATACATATATATTCATAAATACACATATGTATGTTAGCATTTTTTCATCTGTTTAGCAGCCTCTTGCTCTTTTTTTTTTTTTTTTTTTTTTGAGTGTGTGTGTCTTCCATATTTTTTCCTCAGGTACACTGCATCATTTTGAACTTTGTGCTCTCCCCAGTTCTTCTGTTCACTATACTCTTTCCCTTTTGTTATGCCATGTCCCTGTACAGTTTGCCTTCTAGCTTGCTTTATGGGCCAATGAGAACCTGCTGATGGTGGTATTGATTTATTTTGTTCTTGTAATGTAATCAAAGAAGAACCATAGATAACTGTGTCAAATGTGTAAAGATAAATAATAGCATAAAAAGGTGTGCATTTTCACATGCATGGTCTGATATCCTGCAGCACATCAGAAGATCTTATACTTGCAAATAAATCGTTAGCAATCTGTACTTTCAAATAATTGACAGAGGATCAGAAGCAGAGGTGGGACTTGGATGTAAGAATGAAAACGGGGTAAAGAAAACAGGCTGTGATGAGTCACAGCAGGCAAGTTATTGAGGGAAATATTTTCCTGATGTTACACCCACACATTAGTTACCTTAGGCACCTCCTTGGCTGGGATTTGGAAAAATATGGTGGGAAGAAACAAACCTGGAATCCTATTAAATATCACAGAAGCAGGTAACCCAAATGTTGTATGCACATAAAATTTATAGTGATCTATGACTAGTATGAAGAAATCTTTTTGGTTAAAGTATAATATTGCATGTAGATATGAGGAGCTGCAAAATAAATGTACATGAAGAGAAGATCATGCTATGTTTTAAAAGTTATTAAAGAATCCTTGTTGAAGAGCCTTATGCTGTTGTATTTTAGGTCAGTGACCCAGTGGCTGCTGAGTTCAGCTTGAACACCCAGATGTTCCTTCTCTCCAAAAAGACACTGTGGCTATCTGATGGCTCAATGGGTTTTGGGCAAGAAAGTGATGTTGCTTTCTCAGAAGGTATAATTGTGGACAGATCATATACATTTCATATGTGTTCCATGCTTTCAGGATCGTGTTTCAGTAAAAAACGAGACAGGAGTAAGAATTTGGGCTTGCTGCTTGTAAGCAGTACCAGTACGGTTACAGTACTGGTGCCGCTTCTCATAATCTGAGCACTTTGTAAACATTGTCTGATATTAAGAACACTACTAGCTGATAAATGAATATTACACAGGTTGGTTTTTTTTCTGTGGGTGAGTGTACTGGGTATGGCTGGGATGGAGTTAACTTTCTTAATAGCAGCCACTACGGTGCTCTACTTTGCATCTGTTTCCAAGAGTATTAATAACATGCAAGTGCTTTGGCTGCTACTGAACAGAGCTTGTACAGCATCAAGGCTTTCTCCCTTCTTCCTGTCCTCCACTGAGTAGGCTGGGGGGTGGGAAGATTGATTCACCTGGCACATTTGTCAGTGGATCTACTTCAATCCTTTGCTTTCCTCCTGTACCTCTTTTGCCTGTTTATTACTGTGCCAACACCTTGAATACGTTTCTGTCTTTTGTGATGTATTTGCACAGACTCTTGAACAGCAGGTACCTGGTCTCTCTTTCTCAAAGTGCTCAGTTGCTCCAAATCGTTGTAAAAGCAATGTGATGTTTCTCCTTTCTTACTCCAGATTTTCAAACTTCCTAACCACTTTCTGTCATATGTATCTGACTGCTGCACACAATACACTTTTCTTGCCTGTACAACAATGGCCCACATTATTTGTACAGGTCTGGCAAGCATGCCTTAACTTAAGCATTATTAGACAGCTGAAATACAATTGCACAGTAAGGAACCAAGTCTCAGATAATGTCTGTGTGACTTTTTGTAATGCTCATTTCATTTCTACAGTATTCCAGTCTGACCAAGTAGAAGTAAAACCTTATGCAGCCTGAACAGGATTTTGCTGACATCAAAAATGACATCTCTTTAAGAAGTGCCAGAATTGTCAGGAGGCCAAAACCTCTGCTCTCTGATCATGACCTTTGAAAACACCCTACAGAGGAAGCTGGGTAGCAAGGGGACTTTGGATAAAGTCACATGACACTGCACTAAATTTTTTGACTAGGCTTATTAGCTTAGCCTCAGTACTGTGCTAAATGTTCCAGTGTAATAGAATGTAAACTCTGTGCACTGTTCACAGGTGATATCATATATGGTCGGGTGATGGTGGATCCAGTGCAGAATTTGGGTGATTCCTTCTACTGTAGCATTGAGAAGGTTTTCCTGTGCACAGGAGCTGATGGATATGTACCCAAATATAATCCATCCAACACTGAATATGGGTGCCTTGCTGATTCTCCATCCCTTCTGTACAGGTTTAAGATTGTGGTAAGTGTTCTAATTCTGGGAGGATGCACTTTTTTTTTTTTCCTAACTTATTTTTTATCCAAAACCAACTGTTCTTTAAAATGTTCTCCATGGCACCAAATTTTTGGCTCAAACTCCAGGATAACCGGAGATGTATGAACTGGAGGTATATGAACTCCATGAACTGGTGGTGTATCTTGCCTTTCTACCTCCTGGTTCTATTCTTTATCTTTCTGGGGACTCCTATCATTTAGAGTTTGACCTAAGTCAGAATCCCAAGATAGCTTTTTCTCCGCATTGTCTATACCTGTTGACCATAACGGGAGTCTTAGGAGACATGCAAGTTAAGGACTGGAATTTCTTTTATCTTTAGCCATTACAAATTTAATGTATAATTTAAAGTTAGTAATCCAATTTGCCTCTAATCCATAGGGAAAGAGAGATACCTCTAATGATGGCTTAGAATATCTGAGATTATTTCCCTTCTGAAAACAGAGTAAACCTGAACGACTACAGATCTGTTGCCCTACTTTTAGAAATTTAACTTGAAGTAAGATGATTGTCTAATTGTCTAAACTAATTTATATGAGTATCTATTCACAGAAATTAAAGTTAGTTTCTTTAAACTGGGAAATAGACTTAACTACTTTTTTTTTTTTCAGACCACATGCATATATATTTTTTATTTTAGAAATGTTGCTGTGATTATTCTCTAGTGTATCCCCTTGGATTTCAACAAAAAATCATTCAGGGAAAAGGTTAAACAGAAGTTAGTACAAGTCAGGTGTGACCGCAGCTTCTCATGTCTTTTCTCTTGGTATTACAATGGATTGCATAAAACAATTCATTCATTGTGTATAAATATTAGAACTGAAAAAGAAGAAATAAACTAGAATAAATAAATCCATGTTTTACTAACTGTATTTTTCCCTCCATTGCTATGTAGGACAAAGCTCAGCCAGAGACACAAGCCACAAGCTTTGGAAATGTGCTTTTTAATGCAAAACTTGCAATAGATGATCCTGAAGCAATTCCATTAGTTAAACAGCCAGGGTCTGATGGATTTAAAGTAGACTCAACTCCTCTATTTCAGGTATGATTTCTGTAGCTTATTAGCAAGAGCACTGTACCAAGAAAGAAATACTTGCACAAGAACTGCTGTCAACAGTAAGTCATATTGAAGCCAATAGATTTATTCTGATTCCAGTGACAGTCAAACAGGATTATAAATGCTTAAAAATGTCTATAATATAATATCTGGAGCACTTATTAAGAGATTTTAGTGAGAATACTAGGTTTTTCCCTTGCTTAACTCCACATTCTAACCAGAAATTATACAAATTATTCTTATGTGTTTCTTCTAAGGCCTTGAAAAATTTCTTGTTACACAGCATTGTTTTATTGCTTCCAATCTCACCTGTCAAAGATAAAAAGGAAAAGAATCATAGGCATTTATAAAGAATTGACTAAAAATGTAGTTATTACTCAGCATTTTCTATGTAATCTCTTCCTTGCAAGTTTGCCCATCGTGAAACATCTAAGCACTGGAAATCCTAGAAACTGACAACTAAAGAGTAAAACTCTTTAATTAGATATAATCCTTCAGCTGTGTGCATTCATCCTTTTGATCAGTGTAACCCGGTCAGGAATTATTTCTTCATTATTTGTCTCTTAGATATTTGCAAAGCTACATGCAAAACTCAAGTGTATGAATTAGTAGAAAAAATACTGAGACTTCAGTTAGGCTAAATTAGACTTCAGGAGACTTTAATATTAATCCTGGCCACTTCGGTATTAAAGGTTCTGTTGCAAGCAATGAAATATTTAAGAGAACAGCCAATTTAACAGTAGAAAAAGAGTTTTATAACCTGCCCCCATGAAAATTAAATCTCTTTTTTGTTATGCGAAGATTCCATTTCCAAATCCAGTAGTTTATGGCCCTCATTCTGTCAAAAGATTGTAAATTTGAAGAAACAACCATATATCTTGAAAAAGGCTTGGAAAAAACAAGAGTAAAATAGAAAATGCGTTATTCATCACAATTATAGAACTTGGCTGCAGCCACTGAAATTATCAGACAGTTGCTTTAAGACTGTATTCAGACAATCCTACTGGACCTTGTGGAAGCCAAATTTATTAATGTATCCTGAAAAGAGAAGACAAATTCGAGAAAGAGAACATCATCTAATGCAGACTGTGTGCAATCACAGAAAGGATGAGGCTGTCAAGGACCTCTGGAGATTCTCTGTTCTAACCTCCTGCTTAAAGCCAGTTGCCCAGGTCTGTGACCAGTTGGATTTTTAGTAACTCCAAGGGTGAAGATTCCACAGCTTCCCTGTTGCAATGTTCAATCACCCTGACAGTTTAAAATTCTTTCTTATGTTTAAATGGAACTAGAGACACAGCCAGGGCCTAGTCAGCTAGCAATTAGGCCTGGGATGTTCTCTTTTGTGAACTGTCTACAGCTGAGGTTCTTTTGATGGCCATTGGTACTAACAGTACCAAAAAGTTGCCAGGGCTACACCTCTTCATCTGCACCTGATAGCCATAGAGTCTGGCCATGGAGAGGAATGGAAACTACCCCCTCTTAAAATTTTGGCAGAAAACATGACTTCTCTGGTGTACATTGGCAATAGTGCGGGGCTTATATGTGTGTTATATTGAAAGTACTTGTCCAGGCAATCAGTTCAGAGCAGTGATTGATTTCCTCTGTATATAGTGCTGTCTGATCGTGTATGCATGTATTAAATTCAAAACATTTTGTCTTTCTAGGTGTCTTTGGGTAGGGAGTGGTACGTCCATACAATCTACACTGTACGTTCAAAAGAGAATGCTAACCGCGGAATTGGCAAAAGAAGCGTGGAGCACCAGTACCACTCGCTCTTGAGCGGTGGAACTTCAGGACTATCCACACAAAGACGTCAGAAAAGGGGAGCTGAGCAGGATCGGGATCTTGCAAAGGACATTGGAGTAGAAAACAACCGAGGAACAAACATACAGCACATAGCACTAGATCGCACCAGCAAGAAACAGGTCCCTCAAAGGGAGGTTGCAGTCAATGGTGTTCTCCCCAGAGAACTGAATAACCAAAGTGCAGGGGTCAGTGTGGTCACAATCATTGGTGGAGTTGCTGCCATTTTCCTTGCCATCTGCTTAATTGCAATCATTGTTTTGCTGCTAAAATGGAAACAAAGTTCTGAGAAGAAGGAAGCCAGAAAGGAGCCAGGCAGCAATGAACCAATGATGCTACCATATAATTACACCAGCGACAGCTCAGAGGTTTGACTCCAAGATGGCAGGATTCAAGCCAAAGTCTCCAGAGTGCCTCAAAAAGAACTTGAACTGCACTTTGTTAGCAGCAGATCGTGGTGACTCACGAGGAATGAAGAGTTCATATGTTTCTAGGCGTACCTGAAATTTTTTATTCTGAACTCTTGCTGCCATCATCAGCAATAGAAGAATCTATACCAAACCTCCCACTATGCAAAAAGGGTCGTCCTGACCTCCCTATATCATGCACTAATCTAAAGTAGCATTTCAAGGAACTGCATTGTAAGGGAGAGATTTTTGTTTTGGTTTTGTGTTTTCTGACATTTCAGAACAGTAGATGAAGCTATCTAAAGGTGCTATATATCCTGTCTGCAATAGGAGAGGAAATCTGTTTCTTCGGAAACACAAAATACTTGAGAGGAGGAATCCTTATACTCTTCAGTTAAATTTTGTACTGTTTTTTACAAAGAACACATATCGACAATGAAAGGTGATGAAATGCCTCAGGCATGAATCCTCCTCCTATAAGTTTTTGACTTCACTTAAGCTATACCAGTGATTTCTTTTTACTTTTTTTTTTTACTTATATGTAACTGAACCTTTTCAAAAGACAGTTAGATTAGACAGCATAACATTATAAGCAGTTGCATGTCGCAGGATACAATGCATACTCTTTTCTGCAAACTCATATTCAGCTATTTAATCAATATTTTTTTCCCCTTATTTATGTTTATATAAAGCCAAAGAATGCAACAGATCCAGAAAGAAAATGGTTTTTCACAGAAACTGGAAACTTATGTCATTTTAAGTTTATAATGAATCGTGGAGGTATTGTAAGGTAAATTATATTTTTTAGTGCATATCCACTGCTCGGAAATGCAAGCATTAGTATTTCAGTACCTAGAGAAGATGGTAGAGTTAGATTCAAAATGCAGAGGACAAGGTTCTACATGAACTGAACATAGGAATCGTTATACTGAATCCAGCTTGTCATTGTCATATTAAATGGCAACAAAGCAAAGAAAAAAAAAAAGCCACATTTGATTGAATCAAGTAACATTTATTACTGTATAATCATAGCACATCTTGACAAACGTCCTGGGTCATTGTTGGGCATTTTTTAACAAGTGATTACTTTTGCAAGAATAATTCTAATTTTCTCTCGGAGCTGTTGATGTAGGTAACATGACAGCATGATGTTCCACAGAAGTTTGGATCAGAAGTGTCCCATGTCGTTTCTTAGCCAGACAGGACCTATTCTGTCTCAGAGATCTTCTTCCAAATATTTGGCTACGAAAGCTATGTAACCCTTAGGACAGATTGTACCATTTGTCACAATAGTGTTATATATGAATAAGCCCTTTCAAGTCATAGAATCAGAGAACCATAGAAGGGGTTGGGTTCAAAGTGACATTGAAGTTCATGTAGTTCCAGCCTCTCTGCCACAGGCAGGGAGACCTCCCACTAGACCAGATTGTTCAAAGCCCCATCCAACCCAGCCTTGAACACTTCCAGGATATGACATCCACAAATTCTCTGGCAACCTGTTCCAGTGTCTCATCACCCTCACAGTAAAGAGCTTCTTAATATCTAATCTAAGTCTACCCTCCTCCAGGTTAAAGTCATTCCCCCTTGTCCAACCACTATGTGTCCTTGTAAAAATACCCTCTGCAGATTTCTTGTAGGCCCTCTTCAGTCACTGGAAAGCCCATGTTTTTCTTATGTTGGGGAGCCCAGAGGTGAACACAGTACTCCAGATTGGGTCTCATGAGAGCCAAGTAGAGGGGGACCTCCCTCAACACACTGGTCACACTCCTATTGATGCAGCCCAGGATACGGTTGACTTTCTGGGCTGTGAGCACACACTGACAGGTCATGTTCGGTTTCTTATTGACCAACACCCCCAGTGTCTTCTCCTTAGGTGTGCTCTCAATGTATTCTCGGACCAGCCTGTATTTGTGCTTGGGATTGCCCTGACCCAGGTGCAGGACCTTGCACTTCGCCTTGTTGAACTTCATGAGCCTGGCATTCGCAGACCTCTCGGGCTTGTCAAGATCCGTCTGGATGGCCTCCCTTCCCTCCAGCATGTCAATCACACTGCACAACTTGGTGTCATCGGGAAACTTGCTGAGGGTGCTCAATCCCACTGTCCATGTCACTGACAAAGATGTTACAGTGCCCAAGTCAATGCAGTTGTCAAAAGAGTTGTCAAAGGAGTTAGTTAAACTATAGAAATGATATAAAATCTGAATCATGCTGTTGAGACTGTTGCAAAATACCTGTTGCCTTTCACCACTTTGTGGTGGTTGGTGCAGGCAGCCCCCTAACTATCTTCAGCTGCAATACACTTGGTCTTTGGTATTCTGGGGATCATGCTGCAGAGATCTGAGCTAGCTGAGCAGGATCCAACTTGAAAGCAGCCTGCCTGCAAGCGCACAATGCTGCCTCTGAACTAAACAATCCATCCAAAAGGTTTTCTGGGCTGGCTGTGGTGCTCTCTCAGCACAGATAGACCTAAACTAGCAATTCTGCACAATCGTCCTCTGAGCCATAAAGATGCAGAAACATTGAGATCTACTAGGCTAGGAAAATCTGTGCTAAGATTCATGGTACATGATGAGTATGTCCACAGAGGGATTCACCTGATACCTTTTTTTTTGCTCTGCATTTATATTGTTATGACTTCATTCATTTAACAAGATTTCATCAGGTTTTCACCAAATGAATCTGGTCAGAATCTGTCCTACCTTTTCGAAGTTTTCTGAAGGTTGTGATTCAGACTGCTTAATTGAAGGATGTTTGCAGCAACCTAAGGGTCAAACTCCATTACTAAAATCCTGCAGTCATCTTTTATCTTAATTAATCTGAGTTCTAGCCTGAAACAATTATCCTCAAGACGTGCCCCATGCATTAAACCTTTTCCCCAGTCACCTGACCTTAATTTACTCCTTCAATGAAGTTCCTCGTGTTGTGATCCATGTATTACGTGTGCGAGACTGATCAAAGATTTAGCCCACAGATGCATTTTCTATTTAAAGTTCACCACTAAGTTATGAGTGTAACCCAAGATCAAATTTGCCTTTGTACCTATATGTGAAATCACTATGATAATGAGAAATGCAGAATTCATCTCCTAGGACCTGCATATTGGGGTAACAGCAGTCAATGATTCTACAGAAAATGGGACACATGTAAATAATAGAGCATTTTAATATTTATAAAATGCCTGTTTTGCATAAGCAAAGAAGATCTTTTTAAAAATATATATAGAAAGTACAGAAATCAGGTGTTTATCAGTAGAGCTTTTTTTTGAATTTTAACAGACAAGTGTCACTAAAGTTGCTTGCAGGCAAAATCTTTTTCTAATTACTATTTCTTTTAATAAAAATCACATCAAAAACCATGTGTTCTACAAGCCAAACATTTAGCTTGGCAAACAACTTGATCACTACTTTGTATAGCATTCAAGGACAACTCTGTAAAATGTTTAGGCCGATGGGCATTATCAGACTAAAGTTTTTCTAGTATATAAAATAGAGCAAACTGGTAATAACAAACTAAAACACAAAGAAAACACTGAAAAGCTGAACAAGCGTGAGTAAGATTCGAGCCAGATATTGAAGTCCTCTGCCTGGGAAAAAATCCCAGGGTTTTCAGTGAAGCCTGCCAGATTTGTCCCATTCTTAAGAAATTGGATTCCTTACAATTCAGTGAACTATAAATACATCCATACCAGCATGCCTTTTTTATTATGGCTTCAAGATTTTAGATTTCAGCAAGACGTTTTTGAGGCTTATTAACATTTTCCCTTCTACTTAACAAGCGGCCTTGTTTATACTAACCCGAATAAGTGCCTCATTCCCAGTTATGTGCACAAATATGTTAATATTTATCTATCCATGCAATAAACTGAGTATATGTTATATATATATATTTAATCTATTTTCAGATTATGTATTCAATCCTCTTATCCCTGGAGATGCTTATTCTGCTAGCAGTAATACCCTTTGTTAAGCCATTTATACAATAACTACTGTATTTAAATTTGTCAAAAATCCTTCCATACATATTTATTTTGAACATTTTTTTGCTTGTGTCTATGGCTGTGATATTTGGCATTTGTATCAGGAAAAAAAGCCTGCTTTTGTTTTGGTTACTGATGTAAGATTTGTGCATGAAAATCACAGTGTGGAAGAGGGTCAGTAATGCAGGGTTAACAAAAACTAATTTGTCACAGCGATGGAAGAGCATAAACTGACTACTTTGTTTGCAATAAACCTCACTGCTTTGCTCCTGAACTGGCTGTTTTCTGGTCATCAGGTGTTCAGCACAGGGGTTGTTTTTTAATCATTGTGATTGTAGTCATGGCTCAGAGAGGGATTTTTCTTCAGTTCCAGAACATTAGAAATCTCCTGATGTTTGCAAGTGCTTTGTAGGGTGGATTGCCACATTCCTGCGTGCTGGCAGGGTTTCTTGCACCAGACTCACTGGCAAGTGAAGGTGAGCCTGCAGGAAGCATCGTCTTGCTCCTGCAGTGCTGATGTTGCTGTCAATTTTTATTTCTCAGAGTACATTAGACTTTTTTTCCGTGGCAAATGGTGCAGAATGGTGAGAGAGCATCACTGCTCAGGAGAGCCCAACAGGCTGTTCAGGAGGGAGAGGAAGGCCAGGAGAGGTGGAGGAGTTGCACTCTGTGAGAGGGAGGAGTTGGGCTTCACAGCTCTTACTCCCCGGGGTGATGCATTTGAGAGGCTGACGGTGAGCAGCTGGGGAATGGAAAATAAAGAAAATGCCCTTGTGGGTGTCTGCTAGCAATCAGGACTTAGCAGGGTCTCCTGGGCATGAGCTTTTGAGGACTTAGGGGACTGTGAGAGCTGCTCACTTTTAAAGAACCACCTTTTGAAAGCACAGGAGCAGCAATCCCATCTTGCCAGTGGGAGTCAAGCAGGTGTGGGAGAAGAGCAGCCTGGAAATCCTCCTGGAACTGGGCGGGAAAAGGAATTGTTTCCCAGAAATTGTATGCTCCCTGGCAGCAAGGTCGAGCTCCCCAGGAAGACTCACACATGCAGGGAGACATCACGAAAGGCCAAAGCTCAACTAGAGATGAAACTGGTCAGTGTTCAGTCAGACAACAACAAAAGGCTTTTTGAAGCATGCTACTAACAAAGCAGAGGCCTAAGGGAAGTCTTGGACAGATACTTTCCGAAGATGGCCACTAAAAACTGGGGATGAAGAAAAGACAGAGGCATTTAATACTTTTGCTTTGCCTCAGTCTTCAGTGTGCATGGTAGCCCTGGGGCTCCCTGCTCCTGTGAGTCAGAAGACCATGGCTACAGGAGCCGTGACTTGGTGGCCACTGCAGCGTACGGGAGCAGTCCTTGGGGCCGGGGCTGGACATGGGCGTACCGGGGAGAGCCCCGCAGTGCCCCGTGCCACCTGGGCCCCAGGGTTCCAGAGCTGAGGTCACCATGGTGTTCCACTGTAACCCGGTGCTGGCCCGGCAACGGCCCCAGTGCCTGCAGGGACGGTGCTGTGTGTAGCAGCACCAGCGGCACTGGGGGTGCTTTTCTGTTGCGGAGGAGCGCTCCTGCTTCGAGCTTCACAAGCTTGCTACTGACGGGTCCTCTCCCGGCCCTGTGAGGGTGGGCCAGTGGCTCTGCTGCTGCGGGTCCAGGTGGGTTTCCCCACAGCTTGGGACGTGCCTTGCTCATGCCCAGTGCCATCTGCCCTGCAGGGCCGACCCTGACCCCGAGCAGCAGTGTATGCCTGACCAGGCATCGCCCGAGCTGCTGCTGCGGGAGCGTGTGCAGGTGACCCAGGGCCATGGCCAGGGGAAGAAGAGGGACCTCCTCCTCTTCAAGGGCAGCGTGGTCATCGCCAAGACCAAGTAAGACTGGCAGAGCCCAGCTGCCTTTCCTTCCAAGCCATGGCCCTGGCACCAAGGCACCGGAGCAGGGACAGCCAAGGAGCAGCCCCAGACCCCGGCAACCTGCTGCTGGATGCACCCATGGCTGTGCCCGTGGCAGATGGGCGCTAGAGGGGAGGCAGCGGGCTCGGCCACCTCCAGCTCACTCCCTGCTGCTCCTCCCTGCAGACGTGGCAGCACCCCGAGCCTGCTGCTCTGCCGGACCCTGGGCGTGCTCTGGGCGGGCAGGGCGCAGCTGGGGATGCCGCTGAGGACGAGGAGGAAGGGAAGGCCCTCAGCTCCCTTGTCTTCCTCTGGCCCTGCGGCTCCTGTGTCGTCACCTTCTGGTGAGTGCCGGTGCAATGTCCCACCAGAGGGGTGGGCAGCACCTCTGTCCTGCCCATGGGGCATTACCCGCTGGGGCACAGCAGGCACTCAGGCTGTTTCTCCTCTCTTTTGGCAGCTCCCGGGCAGTGAAGCAGCTCTGGCTCAGCACCCTCCTTGGGTAAGCCCTGCCTGGCACTGAAGCACGGGGCACAGGGCAGCCTGTGCTCCCATCATGGGGGGATGCTCCACGCGTGACATACAAAGGATAACGAAACACCTCTGCTGGGCTTGGCAGAGGTGCCCCAGAGGTTGCAGGCAGAGGTGCCCCAGAGGTTGCAGGCAGAGGTGTCTCCACAGCTGCAGGCAGAGTTGTCCCCACGGCTGAGCAGCCACAGATGCTGGAGCTGCTTCATCCAGCTGTGTCAATCCCACTCCTGTCCTGTGGGGGGACAGCACTGAGGAAGTCTGGGAGCGCTTTCCTGGTGCTTCTCCCCAGCTCTTTGCTTTGATTCCCTTGGCAGCAGGCAGGTCCTGCAGGAGCAGGATGAGGCTGCCCTGGCCCTTTGCACTGCCAGGGACCTCAGCGGCACCAGAGGCGCCGGGGCCATCAGGCTCTGCTTGCACGGGAGCTCTCTTTGGCCGCCCCCTGGGAGACCTCTGCAGGCAGGACGGCGTGCTGCCCCAGCCCATTCAGGTAACACAGCCTTACATGAATGATGGTAATGGATGGAGACAAGGGGTCCCCATCCCACCCCATCCCACCCCATCCCATCCCATCCCATCCCATCCCATCCCATCCCATCCCATCCCGCTGCCTCCTCCAGAGAGGGGCTGTCCCAAGCACCTAAATCAGGGCTTGTCTGCAGCCTGGCAACTCTCCTCCTCTGTGCCCTCAGGACCTGCTGGCTCTGCTCAATGAGCACGGGCCATCCACGGAGGGGATCTTCCGGCAGGCAGCCAGCGTGTGTGCCACCCGCGAGGTCAGGGAGGCCCTCGATAGCGGGGTGGAGGTCCACCTCGAAAGCCAGCCTGTGCTGGTGCTGGCTGTCCTCTTGAAGGTGAGCCCTGCTGCCCTGGAGCCCGGCAGCTCCCGGCTCTCTTGGTGCTGATGGGCACCTGCGGGACCACAAGCAGAAACCCAGCCACCTGCTCATGAGCCAGAGGGTTGGGGATGCTGCAGGTACTCCTGGGGCCCAGTGGCCAAAGCCTCACACAGAGACCTTGGCACTGCAGGACCTCCTCCGGAATATCCCCTCCAAGCTCCTCGATGCCCAGCTTTATGAGGAGTGGATGAGCGCCATGCAGAAGACCAGCAGGCAGGAGAGGCTGGCAGCACTCAGAGAGTAAGTGTGGAAGCAGCCTGCAGGGACTGGCACAGGCTGGGACTTGCCTGCAAAGCAATGGCATGCCTGAAATAGCCGTGGTTTCTGCAAGCCACGTGGTTTCTGCAAGGTTTCTGTGGTGTTTTGGTTTGGGGGGAAGAGGGCACAGGAAAGCATTCTCCCCATGGAGCGCTTCCCACAGGCATTGGGGCTTGCTCCAACAGGGGCCTCTTTGAGAAGGGCAGGGCCAGTCCCTCTGCTGTAGAGCAGGCGGTGGCCTTGGGTGAGATCAGCCTGGGAGACCTGTGTTGTCAACATTGACTTCATTAACGTTGTGCTCCTGTTCCCTCAGGGTGGCCAGCAAGTTACCAGATGCCAACGTGCTCCTGCTGCGGCAGCTGCTGTCTCCGCTCAGCAGCACCTGCAGGAACGTGGCCGTGAGCAAGATGACAGCTGGGAACCTGGCCATCTGCGTGGGGCCAAACCTCCTTAGCCCACCCGGTGAGCTGCCCCTGGATGTTCTGGCACAGGAGACGGGCAAGGTACGCTGCGTTCACCGCCAGGCTACAGCCTCCCCAGCCCACCCCAGCTTTGCTGTTCGGAGGGCCCTGGCTGCTTCCTCCCATCAGCAAAGCTGTGGGGCAGCAGCCGGGAAGAGCAGCCCCATGGCTGCGCCTTCCTGCACGGAAGCGTGGCTCAGGCTGGGAAAGGCTGTTTGAGCCCTTCTCAGCCCCACAGTGAAAGCAGGGCTTTGCTGTGCGCAGGTGACGCAGCTCATGCAGTTCCTCATCGAACACCAGGAGGAGGGGAGGAGGTGGCCGAGGAGCCACCAGCAGAGGCAGAAACAGCAGAGGTGTGTGAAGTGCACAAAGAGCATGACAACAAAAGACTTCCCCCTCAGAAGGTGGGGCTGCTGCTGCAGGGACGAGCACGGTCAGCCACCAGCTGCAGCTCTGCCAAAGCCCAAAGCAAGGCAGCTGCGGGTCGGCCATTCCGCTTTGTGCGGTGATCCCATAGCTGGCTCAGCTGAGCCGAGCAGAGCCATCCAAGGGCTGTGCCTTTCACAGCTAAGGCAGCAATTGGGCAGGGAGGTCCTTGCCCCCTGCTCACTTGCCCATTTCCATTGCAGGTGCCTCCTGTCGCTTCTGAAAGCGAGCAACGGAACAGCTTTTGCGGGGAGGACAGGTAAGACTGCCTAGCTCTGCTTGCTTCAAGGTAATCATGGCTTCAGCTGTCTAACAATACTGTTGAATGGAAAGGTTGCCAAGCTCTGCAAGAGGGAACAGAAAGCGGCGAGCAGCCTCTGAAGAGGGGAGTGACGGGCCTCTGTGTACGAAGAAGAGCAGGTTGTCCACCGAGCCCTTATCAGGGATGGGCAACTGAAAGCAGGGGAAGAAAAAGGAGGAGGAGCACAGGTATGTAGCAGACCCTGTTTTTCATCTTTCTAAGTTATGATAGGAAATATTCCTGAGGTGCACAGGATGGTCCTAGAAAGGAGGCATCCAGATGTCCTCAGTGGAACATGTATGTCAGGAGAGACATACCACTGCAGCATTGGCAGGTTTCATTTTGCCCGTGTAGAAGCTCAGTTTGTGTAAGTCTGGTTTTAGTATGGCACAGTGAGGGATGCTGCTGCTTGGGTTTTGCAAAGGACCACACCAGAGCTTCCCAGGGCTCCCTGCCAAGCCCTGCTGCCTGGCAAGGCGGCACCGCACTTCCCTGTCAACTTGTCATGCTCTGAGTGTATCACATAGGTTGAAAAGGGACCAAAAGCAAACTGCAGTTGCCAGTAAGGAGCCTCTCTCCTGTGCTAGGAATGACCCCTTTGGCAGCACACATCCAAAAAACCCAGGAGAGCCCAGTCCTGCCTGTTCCTGCCCTCATGGTTCCATCAGCACTTTCTGACTCTGCCGTTACAGGTGCCCACGTACTGCTCGGACTCCCCGGAGGAGCCCTGCCGCTCGGCCTTTGAGTTCCACCATGCGGCCCCAGCACCACCCCTGTGGCGGCGAGGACAGAGCCACGGTGTCCTTCTGCTCTGGAGGGAGGGTACCACCAACTCACCCCGGAGGCAGAGCAGCGCCGTCATGCCCATCCCCACCCTCACAGGAGGCTTTGCTGGCTCACGCGTCAGCCCCGCCAGCAAATGCCCAGCCGCTGGAGCGTCTCCCCAGGTGGGGAGCTGGACCCTGGGCTCCATCTTGCTGTGTTTATTACAGTGTTCATTTATCAGTATGACTCTTACTGCGTTTGTTACTCTGTTTGTAACTATGTTTGTTAGGCTACTACTATGCCCTTTAGAAACAAATGTTAGGATATTTTAGGCTGAGAAAATTGGGGTAGGCTGAGAAAGTTGGGGCTGTTCAGCCTGGAGAAGAGAAGGCTGCGTGGAGACCTCATAGCAGCCTTC
Organism: Lathamus discolor; assembly: GCF_037157495.1. Taxonomy (NCBI): domain Eukaryota; kingdom Metazoa; phylum Chordata; class Aves; order Psittaciformes; family Psittacidae; genus Lathamus; species Lathamus discolor. Next base: position 101,706,691 of record NC_088887.1, on the reverse strand, counting down.
CAGTACCTGAAGGGGGGCTATAGGGATGCTGGGGAGGGACTCTTCATTGGGGACCGTAGTGATAGGACAAGGGGTAACGTGTTCAAACTTAAACAGGGGAAGTTTAGATTGGATATAAGGAAAAAAGTCTTTACTGTAAGGGTGGTGAGGCACTGGAATGGGTTGCCCAGGGAGGTTGTGAGTGCTCCATCCCTGGCAGTGTTCAAGGCCAGTTGGACAGAGCCTTGGGTGGGATGGTTTAATGTGAGGTGTCCCTGCCCGTGGCAGGGGGGCTGGAACTAGATGATCTTAAGGTCCTTTCCAACCCTAACTATTCTATGATTCTATGATTATATATATATATATATATATATATATGAGACAAGAGTGATGGTATATTGAAAATGTGTGATCTGAGTATGAGGTGAATGGTATGGGGTAAGAGGTGGATACTGTCCTGGGTTCAGCAGTCGCAGTCTTTTTTCTCCTTCTCAGTAGCTGGTGCAGTGCTGTAGTTTTGACTTTCAGCCTGGGAACAATGGTGATAACACTGATGTTTTTAGTTGCTGTTCAGTAATGTTTACTCTGACCAAGGACTTTTCTGAGTCCCATGCTCTGCCAGGGAGGAGGGGAAGCCGGGAGGAAGCAGGGACAGGACACATGACCCAAACTAGCCAAAGAGGTATTCCATACCTCTTTGGTATGGAACACGTCATGCCCAGTATATAAACTGGAGGCAGTTACCTGGAAGGCCCAGATCACTGCTCAGGTAGGGCTGTGTGTCGGTCGGTGGGTGGGGAGCGGTTGTGTTCTCTTCCCTTGTTATTCCCCTTATCACTGTTGCTGGTGGTGGTGGTGACCTCAAGATCATCTAGTTCCAACCCCCCTGCCATGGCCAGGGACACCTCACACTAAACCATCCCACCCAAGGCTCCATCCAACCTGGCCTTGAACACTGCCAGGGATGGAGTCATGTTTTTTTAGCACATCCTCACTGTCTTTTGAAAAAATGACTCAGCTTCTACCCCAAAGTATTCAGCTTCTACCCCTGAATGCTTTAGCTTTAAAAGCTCTTCAGTAAATTACTCTTAAGTGATTCAGTTTGGGTTTTATTATTTATCTCAAGAGATAATCCATTCAGAATTAACCTGCACTAGTGTTGTTTTGTTAAGTAATCACTGACTTCCAGTAGAAATGAAAGAAACAGCTGGAAGATTCTTAAATGATGTGGCTTATTTCATTTCATGGATTCCTGCTCTCTCCTGCATTTTCATGATACAAGGTTCCTGAGTGTAAGTTTACATGTAAAGCATGAATCTGTAGCTGCACAAACTAAAGTGCTCCCATTAAACTAGTGCAACTAGAAAAGCAGATGTAAAAATTGTCATCCCTCGCATCTTTTTGACTCTTTTGTAGCAAAAGCTTTAACTCGGTTACCATGGAAGACAAGAGGAATTCTGGATCCGTGCATCATGTTCTCAGTTCTTTAATATATATTAATTTCTGTTTTTCTCCCTCTTAAATTCCCTTCCAAAAAGGCATATAATCAAACTTAATGAGACAGCAAATGACAAAAAAGTATAACAAAAGATAAGGAATATTTTCTCAATGAGGAGAGATTAAAAAGATAAGACTCTTCTGCTCTTCAGCCTAATGCAGAGGTGCATTAAATCCTAAATGTTACAGAGACAGTGAGTACGGAACAATGATTCACGGTTTCTTGGGATATTTTTGTATTTGTTATTATTTCCTTTTTCTTCCCTAAAATTCCACTGCTGGGCACTGTCAGAGGGAGATCACCCAGCACAGAAGAGCACTCTTATGTCCTAACAGTTGTACAAAGATCCACTGCTCCCAGGCTCGGAACTGGTAATATGAAGTACAAACCCCATCATACTGTGATGTATATTTTGACTTCCGGGGGGAAGGGGTGGGGTGGGTAATATGGAAGGAAATTTTCCATTTGACAGCACGCTAGGTCTCTAACAGCTGGCTTACCTGCACTTTGCATCTGGCTGGACCTCCTGCTGAGGACTGCTTGAAATGGTAGCATGAGTCAATAGCCTTTTCCTGGCACATATCCTATAAAGGCATATGATCAGACAGAATGAGGTAAAGCATCTGGAGAGAGGAAACTGGGGGCAGAGGTAAGAGATACTGTTGATGATTTTATCTGCCTTATAAACGTGCTCCATTTATTCTCTGCTGTTTGTAACAAAAGGTTGAAAGAATATTTACTGGGCTACCAAGTGTCTCTTTTCATTGATGTATTTTTTTCTTATGTTTCTGATGGTACCAAAATGATCCTGTCAAGAAAGCAACATAAATACCAGCTACTACTTTCTTCGAAGTAGTAGCTTATGGAGATGTGGTTGTGCTTTTCTTCCATTTGTTAGCATAAGGCTTGGAATTCACTGCTGCAAGCTACCCTGTGCCCCTCAGGGATTGGTCCCCAGTATCATCAAGTCTGTGAAACAGAGGCTGGAGTGGGATTTGGCTAACCCTTCAGATCAACAAAAGCCTCTGTTTGAGGAAAAAAAATGATGTTGATATGTCAGGATGCTCCAGTGCTTCTATGCCCACATCTCATAGCAGCATCACATCAAAGTGCCACAGACCACCTCATCAATGCTGTGCCTTACACAGTCTTGCGAAGGCAGGATTCCTGGCCTCCCGTTGTCAGGGTCTTGAAATACTCTCAGCGGGAGGAATCACAGAATCACAGAATCCCAAGGGTTGGAAGGGACCTCAAAAGATCATCTAGTCCAACCCCCCTGCAAGAGCAGGGTAACCTACAGTACATCACACAGGAACTTGTCCAGGCGGGCCTTGAATATCTCCAGTGTAGGAGACTCCACAACCCCCCTGGGCAACCTGTTCCAGTGCTCTGTCACTCTTACAGTAAAGAAGTTCTTCCTGATGTTAACGTGGAACTTCCTATGCTCCAGTTTACACCCATTGCCCCTTGTCCTATCACTGGATATCACTGAAAAAAGCCTAGCTCCATCATCCTGACACCTACCCTTTACATATTTGTAAACATTGATGAGGTCACCCCTCAGTCTCCTCTTCTCCAAGCTAAAGAGACCCAGCTCCCTCAGCCTCTCCTCATAAGGGAGATGTTCCACTCCCTTAATCATCTTTGTGGCTCTGCGCTGGACTCCTTCAAGCAATTCCCTGTCCTTCTTGAACAGAGGGGCCCAGAACTGGATGCAATATTCCAGATGCGGCCTCACCAAGGCTGAGTAGAGGGGGAGGAGAACCTCTCTTGACCTACTAACCACTCCCTTTCTAATGCACCCTAAGATGCCATTTGCCTTCTTGGCCACAAGAGCACATTGCTGGCTCATGGTCATCCTCCTATCCACCAGGACCCCCAGGTCCCTTTCCCCTTCGCTACTTTCCAGCAGGTCAACCCCCAACCTGTACTGGTACATGGGGTTGTTGTTCCCCAGATGCAAGACTCTACACTTGCCCTTGTTAAATTTCATCAAGTTTCTCCCCGCCCAACTCTCCAGCCTGTCCAGGTCTCGCTGAATGGCAGCACAGTCCTCTGGTGTGTCAGCCACTCCTCCCAGTTTTGTGTCATCAGCGAACTTGCTGAGGGTGCACTCAGTTCCCTCATCCAGGTCATTGATGAAAATATTAAACAGCACCGGTCCCAGCACCGACCCCTGAGGAACTCCACTAGTCACAGACCTCCAGCTAGATTCTGCGCCATTGACCACAACTCTCTGCCTTCTTCCTTTCAACCAGTTCTCGATCTACCTCACTACTTGATCGTCAAGCCCACACTTCCTTAGCTTATCTATGAGGATGCTGTGGGAGACAGTATCAAATGCCTTACTGAAATCAAGAAAAACTACATCTACCGCTCTACCATCATCCCTCCACCTAGTCACTTCCTCATAGAAGGCTATAAGGTTGGTCATACATGACTTACCCCTCATAAAACCATGTTGGCTGTGCTTAATGACCCCCTCATCCTTGATATGCCTAGTGATGGAGTCAAGAATAAGTTGTTCCATCACCTTTCCAGGGATGGAGGTAAGGCTGACCGGTCTATAATTACCCGGGTCCTCCTTCTTGCCCTTCTTATAGACTGGGGTGACATTTGCCATCCGCCAATCCTCAGGCACCTCGCCCGTTTCCCACGACTTACCAAAGATGATGGAAAGTGGCCTAGCAATGACCTCCGCCAGCTCCCTCAGCACCCATGGGTGCATTCCATCCGGACCCATCGATTTACAGATGTCCAGTTTGCATAGCTGATCCCTAACCCAATCCTCATCTACCAAAGCAAACTCCTCCTTTGTCCTGACTCCTTCTGGGGCTATAGAAAAAGACTTGCATCCATCTTCAAAGAGCATCAGATGGAGAGATTTATAATGGCTTTATGGGCGTCAGCAGCTGCCCATGCATCACACAAACATCAAGTTTTATGTGCCAAGGACTTAGCAGAGGTGCCACATGTTGTCCTCAATATCCCATGCAACCCTAATGCATCAGAGCACGCAGTACAGCACAGGCACTCCTGGGGCTCCTCTGCACCCTGGGAGACTTCGTCCACCTCTGGTTGTAATATCAACCATTAACTCGCCATGCTGCACAAGGGATGTGCTCATTTATTTCTTATCTTCCAGGACTTCAGAAGCAAGTCTCAGCAGACCATGTTTGCTTCCCTCAAACCACACTCACACCCTCCCTTGGGTGAACAAGGCCCAAAAAGAGATGTTATGGGCTGCATTGTGATGGGCACAGACACCTAAAATTTGCTGAACAGAAGTGGAACAGAGGAGCGCGATTCCAGCTGCTGATTACGAGTCTACATGCCATGTTTGGTTATGGGAAAGCTTGGTTCATTAGTGCAGTAGGCTGAGACCTGAACCTGCCTGCATGATATAACCAGAGTGGTGTGTGGCTGCAGCTCCTTCACTGCTAACCTAAATGTTTTTAACCAGACCGGAACCTCTAAAAAGGTGAGTTTCAGAGACAGAACACGCTTCTTGCTTTTATGTATCCAGATGAAATGTGAACAATTCCACAACTGATTTTTCTTGCTGGCAGGTTTTCTCTGAATTAGTAGTATAGTTGTACAGCTTGTCCAGAAAATTTGGATTCTGTAATCAGACATTAGCCTGAAGAAGTGTGTGTGTGCACCTCCTGCAAACAGTTGCTTCACCCATTTATTACTATTTCCACAGTAGTGGGGATTTACTTACCCTAAGACACTGTACTTAGAACAGGACCCATCATAACAACTCCTGTCTGAGCTCTTTGACTTGGTGCACTGCTGCTTGGATTGTCCTTTTTAATTTAGCTCTCCAAATGAAGGTGCTGAGGAAATATTTCACCCCCCGGAAATTTCAGTTTTCTCAGGAACTGTGCATTCAAGATCTGTAACATCATTGCGAACGTTAAGAGTGATGCCAACAATTGAAAAAAACTGCATTTGCAGCATTTAAGTATTGCCTGTAATTCCCATCTGGAACTGTCAGCTGTGGTAATACGCGTTATCCCGGACTCCTCATGAAGTGGCTGAGAAGTTTTATTCTCCAACAAAACGACTGGTTTCATGTCACGACTGCAACAAGTGCGTGTGTGTACGCATAAACACGCACACACACAATCTGTTTTTATTATTCTATACATTTTGTATGCATTTTATTATGTAATATATATTTCAAACTTTACAGATGGTTACATATGGTAGGCAATAGATGCTGATCTATGTAAATAGTACGTATATTATGTGTGTGTTTATATTTTTGTACTATACAATACAATTTTTTATTTCTATGCAATTCTTCAGATAAGATCACAAAGTTGAAGTGTTACAGGTTGAGAAGGAGAATTCAAGGTGTATTTGCCTGGAAGGAATCACAGCAGCCAGACCCGCAAGCAAAACCTGAGAATGCACCTCCCAGTACCTGGGGTCAGGAAGACTGATTTGATACACTCTGCTGGAGTCCAAAACAAGCAAACTGATGTCATTCAGGGCTGTCTCCCAGATGGTGGCTCCTGGGACCAGCAGCTGCAACCTCTACTTCCAGCCTGAGCATTTCAGTCCTGGTCTGCTGTTGGATGCCAGGGAGCAGCACAATCATTCCTCCAAAATACCTTGTGTTTGGAGAGCAGCAAGTAAATGCTTCGAGAAAAAGAGATGTTAAATGACAAAAGTTCTCCAAAAGTCCATGTTTCAGTGCCTCTTCTATTTATTTGATGTTAAGCTGTTGCAGTAGCAGGATTTCCCCCTGCTTAGAGGATGGAAAGCAATAGCCATGGTAGCAGCTTCTCCTTACACCCCTCTCCTGGGCTGCTGGTCCCTCATCTCTCTTTCTGTTACTGTTGTGAGCTGGTTTTGGTCACTTATTAACAGAATGGCCTGGAAATGCTGCCAGCTAGGAGGAAGGCAGCAGGCTGGGGGCCAGTGACAGGGATGCTGCCAGTGTCCGGGCCATGTGAGGCTGCTCTCCCTGGTCCCCAGGCATTTTAAGGGAGCCTTTTTCATTTGGTGAATGTATGAAGTTAAAACCTAATCAGCTGCCCAGGGAATGAGGGAATTTGGCAGCTAAACGAAGAAGAGCCATCATCTGTCAGGTACAGTTCAGAATTTCTCTAAGGGCCACAGAAGTACTGCTTTATTCCCACGTGAGTGCTTGTGGATGGGACCTTAACTCCATGGTGGCTCCTGGCACCCCCGCCAGTGCAGGAGATGTTGCTTTGCTCCAGCTCAGACCAACCCTCGCTGTCCCTCTGAAGCACTCAAACCTAACATTCAGTCCCTTTCTTACTGAACAAGCTGCAGCAATTAGTTTGTAGAATAAAGTGAAAAGCAGAGCTCAAGACACAAGGAGCATCCCACCTGGTAAGTCATCAACACTGGCTGTAAACAGGTCTTTTTGTGCTGCTGACACACAGTGTGAGACGAACCTGTTGCTTGAAATAGATCTGTTGGAAAAAAGAGATAAATGTGTGCTTAATAGTAGGGAGGTGAAGAGGGTGCCTGCAGGTTAAAAGGCACCTGTCTGTGGGAACAGTTTCACAAAGCGTGGTTCAATCTTCAGGAAGATCTTTAATTTAGTGATGTGAGAACAAATACTTCTGTCATCTGCTCTGATTTATTTCTTTTGGGGTTTTGCGTCATAATTTTATGGCAGATGTAAATTCATTCTCCTTTTTGCCTGGTGCACTCTCTTATGTACCTGCACCTTAAAGGGAAACTCTCAGAGCCACATTTGTATTCTGTATAGATCTTGAGAAACTGGCCACACTGCGTGATTTTTTTTTCAGAGTCTGGTAAAATCAGCCCTTATGGCATCAATGAATTACATTGCAAAAATGTGGAAAATGTAGCCTTCAGTGTTAATATAATCATCAACGGCACAGACATATCAAATCAGACACAGTCTGGGCTTAGCTGTCTTCTTCCTTCTGGTATCCTTTTCCTTTACTACCTTCTCATTTTCCTTTTACTATAGCTCCTTCCTGCATTTCATTTACTGCGCTTTTTTGCTTCATGAAAATGTTGAAAACCTGCCACCTTCTGTTCTTTTTGGCTATTGCACAGTCCCAAGAAGACTAACCACTGGAAATCTCTGTAAAATGAGGGCACAGGCTCACGCAGGCACACGCAGGTAAACGTACATATGCACACATCTTTTCAATCCCTCTGAACTACCGAAATCTCTACTCATAGGCTTTTCTTTAGCTAAGCTATTTGCACTCTGGCTGTTACAATAAACTTGCTCACTAAAGGATTTTGAAGGAAACCAGAAACTAGTTCAATTCTGACAACTGTTACGGGAAAAGGGGGAGGAGGAAGGTGATACTTCATCCAGTCTCTCTGTAATGGCTTCACTGGACGAAGATCTGTATCTGCTTATTTTTCCTTATCCTCAGCTCCTTCACCTCCACACACTTCCCTTCAGAGCTGCTTTGGATGAATCTCCCTCCTCAGCTTCCACTGATGCAAGTGTGCTGAAGAGCTTCTGCCAGGGCACACCGGGCATCCACACTTGCACACTGACACAAAAAAACAGTGGGATGGGGAGACTGTAACACAGCTCTAGCTCCATAGTTTTGCTTTTGTGTTTCATGACTTTTAACCTGAGGTTTGTATTGCTGATGATCCCTATTCCACCCAAAAAACACAAACACAAGGGGCATTTCTTATGCCACTCCCCTCCCCCCCATCTTCTGTTATCCCAGATAAAGCACATCATTATGGACATGAGTAGTTTCCTGCTCATAGATTTTCCTACCGGTATGTCCTCTAAAGCCGTGTGAGGAGTGTCCATAACTTTGGCAAGGCCTGGCTCGTTCTCCAAACTCCAAGGTATGAGAAATACTTCATTTTCTGGTCTTTAGCCACTAACAAGTGGTGTGCTGCTTTCCAAGAAACTAGGGCTGTGTTCTTGGGTCTTGGCTTCTTTTAACTGAGGACTTTGTAGTGAAGACCATGTAGGTAGGATACGGTTCCCTGTTAGGTGACAGAGGTGAAGAGCAGCACCCAGGAGTGAGGGCAGGGTGTTTGTGGGTCACCTTTGCAGGCAGATATGGAGATGGTCAAGGTACATCTCTCAGGGCTGCCAAAAAGGAAGGACTGTCTTTACCTGTGTTTGCATGAAGAGTGTTTTCCTAAGCTCACAACTGCATTCTTCTGTACCTTATACACATTATCTTGCTTTTATACAGTCCCGGACTGCTCTGTGCAGGGGATCCTGCCTGTCTGACTCCTTAGAGAGGGCACTTTCAGATATCTGAGTTGCAGATGGGGTTATTTTTTCATTAAGAGCACTGTAAATACAATTAAGCCAGTCTTTATTTCTACTCTAAGCCCCCTGGTGGAAGGGCAATCTGCAGACTGTAAAGAGGAATAGGTAAAAAGAGTAAAATAAATATCCTTAGACGGCGTATTTTGTCTCTGTGTTCTTTTAACCTCAGAGATACACATTATGACAGAGAAGACAAAGACCCTCTCCACCTATTTCTGTGTGCCAGAAATGTGTTAGCATTCCTAAATAACTGGCCCTATATCACAAAATCTTTAGTTCCTTAGAAGTGAAGCTAGCCCTCTGCCTACTGTGAAATATGGTGAGCTTAAAAATGATTTAAAATAATCTTTCCCCCTCCCTTTTAGTTGCAAGTGGAATTTAGCTGGAACACAGAACAGGGGCCCCATGTTTTCCAGATAAGCTTTTGACTTGAAGGGAGTGGGAAAGAAGAGTGCGCGGCAGTATAGCAGAAAGTCCAGAAGGCGTGGAGAGGGGTCAGGCTTCTGACTGCAATAATCATTTCAGAAAGGGTGCAAGTGAGATAAGGCCTGTCTTGGCAATAAACGGTGCTGGTCAGCACAAAACATTTCACCTTGCCTTCCAGGGTCTAATGCCATGAAGCTGATGTAGCTGGGTAAAGCAAGGTGTTCTTGACTAGCTCTGAACAGCTAAATGAGAACACCACTGACTATATAAATGCTTAAGCTTAAAACATGGCTTGAACAGCAAGCGCTGCTTTTGCTGGTGTGTTTTCTTTCAAGATGATATACTAAACTGTAGGTTAAAAAGCTGGGTAGAAACCTGGAATTCTATCCAGACAAGTTGGTTTCGGACCCAGTGGAGTAAAGGCTGTTGATGTCAGCAGGTGAGGGGTTCTCAGTATCCCACAGTGAACCCCACCAGAAGAGAACGCATGCTTGAATCTGAACTGCCAGTGGGTCGCCTGGTTTTACTCTTTTTCTCTTCTTTTTTAACATGTGTTTAGGCATTCAGAGCAGAGTGGGATAAGTCCCTCCAGCAGGATAACCCAAATCATTTCTCAAAACCTGTACACTGCCTGTACTGACTGTGGTGGAGCGCAGGTACTTAGCTCACATACAGGCAACCTGGGCTCCCCATTGCTCCAAGTACCTGCCCGGGAGGTAGCAGGGCATCTCAGAAAGCAGGACTGGCAATTTTACAGTTCATGAAAGCTTGCTGCCATGACGGAGGTGCCCACTGGACAGAACCAGGGCTCTGTATGTACAGTGCCGTGGGAGGCCCACATGCTTCGCTTCAAAGAACCTGGCTATGCCCCATCGCTAGGCTGAGTGGTGTTTTACTTTCTGGTGTCTCATGTTCCTCTGAGTTAGTGGATGAAGTGGAGGTTTTAGGTATAATTTGCAGATCAGAACAAGGAAAGCTTCCATTGGCAGACAGGCAGATGACGAGCTGTTGTTGTATGTGGCATTTCACTTTTTTTCTCCTTTTCATTTGTGAAACATTTTTTAGCATAGTTGTGCAATTGTCTGAGATGTTGGAGTATCTCCATTTAGCAAGTCAGGAAATGCAAAGGATAAGGGTCAGTAATAGGTCTTAGTTACTTTTTAGAATTTGTCAATATAAGAGACTAGTTTTTTCTTGATTTGATTATATGCTTCCACATCCACAGACCTGGATGTGTAAACTTTATTCTTACTCTTCTCAGCTAGTTAAAATCTCAGCTTTTGCCACTGATACGATCAAGATGCCTTTTGCTTTTTTAACTTCCTATCTTTTTCCGCCATGAAAAGGAGAAGAAAAGAATGCCCTAAAGAGACAATTATGTTCATTAAAGTCCATTAAAGAAAAATGGGTGAGTTGGGAAAGATCAAAATATTTGATATGTATTACATTTTGTAAGTGATGTGTGTTTGTTAGTCGACAGCAAAGAAAAAAATGGGGTTTCTTTGGGGTTTACAATGAAATGGAAAGAAAATTAAGAAAAAATAAAAATAACAAAACACAAAGGATGGTTTTGAGAATAAGACTGTAGACAATCAATCTCAGGATGTTAGGGTATAATGGCAGTACCCCAAATACCCACTATGAGTTAGGCCAAGTTGTTTTATTCCTCTTTTCTAGCAGTTCTTTGCTTTCACCTGGGGTGAGAGAGCCACCTGCATTCTCAGACATCTCCTCTCCTGGCCATATCCAGTCCAACGGATTTTCTCTCAGCAAGGCTCTAGTTGGTAAATTTCTTACATTTGACCTACATTTCTTAAAGGTACCAAAAGTTCTGTGATTCAGAGGCAAAAAAAAAAAAAAAAAAGGCAGTTAACCCAAACCCCAGGATGTGTTATTACAGGAGGGTGAAATATTCAGATATTATGTCTGTAGTATGACGCAATTAATGCTTGACCTAAAAAAATACGCGCTGTTTTATATAGATCACTTTCGCAACCCGTTTCATCCCCACATGCAGAGCTGGGTTTGTCTATTTTTCACAAGTACTAAATTTCTTTTCTTTTTTTTCTTTTTCTTTTTTTTTGGGCACTATGCTAAGAAAATCACAGAATCAAGCCTACCTACTGGAAAAATGAAGGAGGAACCCATAAGAAAAAAATAAGGCTGGTTGCTTGATCTATTTATATGAGAAAAAACAATATATCCATGGGTTTTTTGGTTCTCATTTAGAAGCCTGTTTTTGGGGGGGGATTAAACAGGTACTCTTAGGAGCACTAAATGCAGAACGTTTAAAGAAAACATAGACAAAAAGGACAATTTTTCATGGTAAAAGCAACTGAAGCCTAGATTAACTTTTTAATTCATGACCAGATTATGGTAAAGAACAAAAGCATCATCTAAATTTACATTTTCAGTTTACATTGAAGCTAAAGAGAACTTACCCTGCTGTTAAGAGGAACCATTCAAATTAGACCCACACTTCATGCTGTTGAAAGCGGATTTTAAAACGTAATTTTCTGAAATGCCAGAAGTGAATGATTGCCTTTCGTGTTTATCACAATTCCCTATAATTCGGCAAAGAGGATATCACCACAGTGCTGATTTGTAAAATGTGCTTTGAGAAGCTGTCCTTTGTACTCTTCTGCCAGGAAAAGGTGAAAGAGTGCATTAAGAAAGTGGAAAAAGAGTTTGGTCTTGTTAGTATTTAGTCAGATTAAGGGGAAAAAGCTTTTTGGAAGCACTTCAAGCCAAAGAACAAACACTACTGCTGGTGCTCAAAAGACTATGAAAGCCTACGAAGTTCAAATGAAGCTGGTAAAAAGAGAGATAGCATAAATTCAAAACACTGCAAGTCTGTTTCCCTACATTCAGGGCTCACCAGTTCCCTCTTACACATACATTAGTCCCAGACCATTTTTCCACACACTGGACTGGATTGTGGGTGAACTGAAGGATCAATAGGTGAAAAGTAGGTGGTGAGTAAATAGGAAAGGACTTTGCCTTTAGAAAAATAATGGGTGCAGAAGTTATTTTATGGTGAGTTTTCTGTGTTCTCTCTTTCATGCATATGCTGGAGAAAATTTTACTGTTTTATTTTATTTTATTTTTTATTTTATTTCCATTCATTTTGTTAGATTTTAATGTGGCTTTGGACTGGAATAGTTTCCATATTCCTAGGAATCAAAATCCCAGCCAATCTGAAAAATCTGTGATACCAGAGAACCAGCACAATGATCATTTTATACAAACTCATAGACGGTCAAATAAAGCATAAGGAATTTGAAGCCTGAAAAGTTATGGATGCATTTGCTCTTTTGTTTTTGTGAGAGACAGAGAGAAAAATCCATATTTAATTACAATTATTTGTTCATATTTTGGAGAACAAATGCCTTTCTGAGTCAGAACACCTCCTTAAATTCAAGTATAGCATGGTCATGCAACACATTGCCATGGATCACCGCTGAGCACACACATGTACCTAGCCATACTTCACAAGGAAGCCAAAGTGTGCAAATCCAATTAAAAACAATTGAAAGCAAAAAGCGGCTTTTGCAAAGTCCCCTTTAAAAGGCAATCTCTGAAAATGTCTCACTGTGAGTTCATAGTTGGCTGTTTGTATAGCTGTACAAACAGACCAGGGTCCCCTGACAAACAAGCCAGACTGGACAATGGAAAGCACTTCTCCACCTCTCTGATAAAGATTGGCACAGCAGTGAGATTTTGGTGTGACCCCACACTGCAAAGTTGCCTTTCCAGTGACTTCAGGAACAGGAAACCCATGCTGGCTGTGTTGACTTTTCAGCTGGGGTATCTGTATGTGTTTCTCAACAAGAGGGTACTGGGGTGTTGACCTTGTGGATGTTAACTGGGTTTTATTATTATTTTTTATTTCTCTGGATTAAAATATAAAGGATCCATTAATATTAGTTGCTTTTCCTGTTTTAGTCACTGGAATCACTCAGTGATTGCATCAGCCCTGACCTTTCACAGTAGCCATATAGACCTAGAAATGAAGCTGCCTCTGAAAATGGGCAGAGCCTTAGCATGCTCCACAGTTTCTACTGCTCTTGATTAGCTTCCCTCATTCTCTTTGTTCATGCAGGAGCGAGAAGTTCTTCTTTTACCAGCTGCAAGCTTAACAAGCCTCTTCTGCTCCCTGGGGAGAGCATGAGCCCTGTTCCCAAAAGAACTTCTTCCACAAAACCTCTGTCTTTGTCTCGAGCATAGACCATATGGGTGATGAAATGGCCATTGTTCCTCACCATCCAGCTTGGGTCTTGGAGGCCAGAGGCGCTGAGGAAAATTGTGTGATTTTGACATGGAAATACATTGGTTTTTTTCAGGCCATAACTGCAGAGGAAATGAGAGGGTGGGGAAGGAGGGCAGAGTGAAAGTAACTTTGGTCTTAACAGTGCCCATTTCTGATCTCCTGCAAACATCTCCCGAAAAGCATGGATTTGGACCCTTAGGAAGGTGAGGTACCTTTTCTCACCTTCTCCCCGTTGTCTGACAGCTGAAATGAGAGTAGAAACCACAAGAGGAAGGGTGAAGGCAGCTGTCTCTTTGAAAAAAGCTATGCCTAGAGCAGGCAAATCTTAGCCTTTGCTGAAGCGAGTTTGAAGCCAGAAACATTCCTGTCGCTACTGCTGCTGGTACTTTCTGGGACCACCAATAGACAGAAAGCACTTGCCATCCATCTGGTTTTGAGTCAAAGGGAGCTACAGCACTTGTGAAGAGCCCAGTGTAAAATAGGGAACTGGTTTGTTGACACACCTTCTCCTATTCACCTACCTCCTTGTCTTAAAGCAGCTTGTCTGAAGAGCAAGGAAAGGTATGTCTCTTAGGCAAGGAGTGGGGTGAGATGGATGCCTCTTCACCCTCACAGTGCAGGCAGCCCTTTCTGTGAGCATGGATTTGCCTTGCAGATAATGGAGTGGTGATTTAAGGCATCCATTGCTAGTAGTTATGGACACAGATTTAAATGTGGTGTATTAAAGGGCAGTTTATCCCCAGAACTGTTGGACGGGCATGTAGTCATTTCTGGGATTTGACCTTCCTGTTAATCAGATGGGCAATTTTCCATTTTCATTAGTCAACAAAATTATGTTTGTGAGACAACAATCCAGTAAAAGCTTGAAAAAATGAAACCCAGTAAGAGTTTTTGTTTGTTATTTCATTTGCCCTTGACCAAGACTGAATCCTGCAGAGCTATTCCTCAGATACATTTTTTGTCCCCTTTTATGAGTATCTTGCCTTTTAAGAGACTGTGTGTCTTTCCTGCAATCTGAAGTGCCTTAAGCTGATCAATCATCTTATGTGCTCATGCTAATATGAGACTAATTACACTCTGGAAAAGCCCTCTGTCTTGACCATAAAGCAAAGCTGGGCTGAGTAGCTCAAAGACACCTATTTTAATTCCACTTAAGTTAAAGCATGAATGCCTGCAAGAACTACAGACTGGGACTGAACTGTACGGGTAGATTTCCAGCACAACTCCTTTGGTGCTGTCTAAACCAGGAGCTTTCTCTCAGCTTTGGTGGACCACGGGGATGCCTGGAGCTAAGTAGAGAAGACCTGAAGAAGTTAATAGAGAAGGGACCTGTCGCTTACATTTGTCTCCTTTTAGAAGTGCTTAACAGACACTTTATAGCCATGGAGTCTTGTTTAATTTGGGGATTGCCTTTGCCATATTTGTGAAAACTCCTCTCTGCACATGACTTCTAGCTGCTATCATGAAAACACTGAATTTAGGAAGAGAATGAATGAATAATCAAACGTAAAACTGTGGCTTAGGCCAGAATGTCTCTCCCCAGGCTATTCAATCTGTGCATCACTAGCATGTCCATCATTATTGGTTGCGCAGTTTTGCCAGTTATTAATAAATAACCAGGATAAGGAATGCTCTTTGCTGCAGTATGCCATCAGCTCATTCCTTACAACATTTCTTACAATCTGCAGCTCAAGGGGAGATAACAGTGGCTGTTTGGTGTTTCTGTTTTGCAGATGTAGAGTTTTCCAATGGAAAGGCTGGTATTTTTGATGAGCTGTTGTTTGCTGTTGTCCAGTGCACAGCAAGCACCATCGTAAGTACATTTTATTAATAATTCTTCACTCCTAACAAATTGTTTGAAAGTAGGAAATGCTAAAGGTTTTGATAGTAAATCAACAAAGCCTGTTTTTTTGACCACTGAGAATTTGTATTACCTTAAATAGGTAAAAAGTGAAAAGTAAAACTGCCCTTTCAAGGAACTTGTAAGGGGAGAGATTTCCATTCCATAACAATTCTAAATGTCCTACTGAAACATGAGATTCATGCTGCTATTGCTGCTTGCTCTTCTTTAGTTTGTGACATTTACTAGACTGGAAAATCTTGGGAAAGAATAACTCTCCTTTCTGTAATTGATTTCTGCAGTGCAGGAAGCAAAGTGTCACTCCTGGGAGAGATTCAGAATCTTTCTGTACTTATCCTCTATTTGAGTGGAGATTTGTGTATGTTGATACTGGTTCGTCTAGTTGGTCAAATTCCTCTGTTTGGGAAATAGATGTAACTGGGAAAATCAACAGAGCATTAAGAAAGAAGTCCTTCAAATTGACTCTGAAGAGGAGACTCTTGTTACCACCAGGATCAATTTATTTAGGTGCTTGCTGTGGCCAGACAAGAGCTCTGATGAGATATTTGGGCAGAAAGATCAAACCCTCCTCCCCTTCCAAGTGAGCACACCTTTGAGGTTGTCTCCAGGCCCAGATACTTATTTTTCTGCCTGCAGTCTGGTACTGACCTCCAGTGTCCAGAGTATTTACTCTCACTCACAAGGGGATGGACTACATGATCTTCACAGTCTCAAGCTCCACTATTCTGGTTTTTTATTTAAAATTCATATTGGTTGGGCATTTTTTAATGATGCAAAAATCATCCTTCATACTGGACAATCTGTTTTTCTGTTGGTTTAGATTTCTTATTACTGCCCCAAATGTGGTACATTTGGGTACACATGAGACAATAACAGTTCAAGTCCATGGAGCACAACGTCCTGTGCAAGTTACTGCATACTTCAAAGATGAGAGAAAAAATCAGCTCCTATCAGAGAGGGCCGTCTTTAACCTTAACCAAAATAACAACTACCAAGACATGAAAAAATTAATGGTGAGTCTACCATCATAGCGATCTAAATGTTTTACTTTTGTGATAAAAAAAACATAATCTGTGCTAGGAATACATTGGAACAGAGGCAGCACTGATCCTTAGACACAGATGTCAAAACACCAATTCCAGTGTCAGCAGCACCCTATTCACCCAAACACCTAATAAAATAATCCTGAATATAATTTCAGTGATGATTGTGAGTGCTCTTTTGTGCCCAACTATCATGCTCGTCACATGGTGATGAAAGAGCTTTTCATCACTGTAGATCTGTGATGAAATTAAATTTTAAAACATGCAGTTGTCTTATTGCTGTTTGGTTTTCTGCATAATTTAAAATGAGACTGCCTCTGGCATACTGCCCATTTTTACAAAACAGGAGAAACCTTTAAACATGTGCAGTCTCTCAGAGCAAAGCCTGTGATGTTTCTGCAAACCTGTAAATTGATTAATTCTTTACATCCTGCTTCGCACCACTTGCTTCTGACGTGTCTCTGAAGTTTGGCAGCATTTAGTTCAGGAGTACTTGTTTGGGCTATTTGGTTGGAAAACAGCACAGAGCAAGACTCAGTTTATCTCTGACTGGTTACTCACAAAGATAAACCTGAGCTTTCAAATCAGGTTCCTCTTGAGTATGATGCTTAGAAACATTGTATTAACCACCATGAGGTAAAGCTCTAATCCCATAGCCAAGATTTTAGCAAGTGAAGCACTAAAAGATGCTACAGCTTTGAAATGGCATGGTAACTAGAATTTAACATGCACATAGACTAAAGAAAAGTCACTGGGCCTGAGTTGTTGCCACTGGTTGGAAGAATATGTATTTCTATGGTGGAAAATGGGGGATTAGATAGTATTTCTACTTTAAAAAGAAATGTTCGCCCAATTAGAAAGATACAACAGCTGGTGAGAAAGATATAATTTAGTATCTTTATTCGAATAGTGCTCATAAAATGATTTTAACACTTCAGCTGTTTGGGGCGTTAGCTGTGTGTTTCCGAAATTACCAGGTTCTTGGAGGGGCTTTTTTCTTTTGTCTTCTTCAGGTCAAGCCAGGAACTCAACCACAAGATCTGTTCAAGAGGAGTCATCAGCCATATGTTCTGCTGGTCACTGAAAGCAGAGACCTTTATGAGCAGACCGTTCAAAGCACTCGCATCCTCCTGTCTTCCAAGAAAGGCTACATTTTTATTCAGACAGATAAGCCTATATACACACCAAATTCCAAAGGTTAAAATACAAATGCTGCATTTCAGATATCAAATATAAATATTACAAGGGCATGATTAGAAAAAGTAACAATGACTTGAATCTTCCTAGTATACACCCTTCTCATTTAACCCCTGCTACCTCTGTCTTTACCAGCTGGTCCAGATTTTAAACTCACCTTTTACAGCCTGGGCTTCTACAGGGTCTGCTCTGTACATTGTATTAACCCATGTGGAAATGTCACCAGAGTTAGGAAGTCATTCTCTCTTCTAACAGGAGCCAGGCAAAATCTGCTCCTTTTTAGTCAAAAAGCTTAACAATGGCTTTCCTTTGGAAAGCAAAATGGTGAGAAACCTGCAAAAAACCTCCTATTGCTTCTGCTTTCAACACCCATATCCTTTGCACTAAAAAACCGCAACTGTTTTGTTACTTAAAAATTTAATTAACAAGAGAGACAAGTCAAAAAAGTTCTTGAATTTGGTTGCAGGCCTCGACTGTAAAAGGATACAATATTGAGTGGAGATCCTTGGGTATTTTTTGGAATTTGCTTCTAAAAGCTATCTGTTTAGTCATGCAACATGCAAAGCGTTTGTTTTTATTTTCTCAGATTTCTTTCAATTTAAAGAAAATGTTTTATCTTAAATTTAGTAACCCATTTCAGAGCTTGTAATAATTGCTACCTAGAAAAGCCAGAAATGAATATATGAACAAATTTATTCTTCTGTTAAACAGTAAAATACAGGATCTTCATTCTGGACAATGCTATGAGGCCAGCAGATGACACAGTTACAGTCGCTGTGCTAGTAAGTAGACAAAAAACAGTTAATGAGTGATTTTTTGGCACAGGAACTATGGAAAAGATCTAAAAGTAAAATTATAGCTATGCCTTCTCTCGAGAAAACAGTATTTACACATTTTGAGAAATGTCTACTAATTTTTGGCTAATTTCAGGAGCATGGAGGGAAACATAATGTGAATATTAAAGCAAGAAAGCCAGAAGAGCATTTCTTCTTCCTTAAGACTAGCATATGAACTTGAGCTTTTGGGTGTAGAGTTTTGACACCTGGTGTATAATTTTGTTTGTTTTTTCTCTCTCAACAGAATTCAAAAGGAATGGTTGTTAAAAAGTCAGACCGGAAAATAAAAACGGTGTTCACTGAAAACTTTGAAATACCTGACGTTGCTGAGTACGTTACTGCTGTGCCTTGAGCCTTGAAACAGTTCACATGTCAAAATGTATCTTGCAGCAGAACTATCTTCAAGATAAAAACAAGTCTTGTCTTTCACTTCCCCTCTTTCTGCTATGCTCTTGTTTTCCCCTCTTCTTTTTCCGTATTGTCTGTTTTACCATTTCTTCAGAACAGGAGGTGCACTGAAGAAGACACTTGTGAAACACCATGGCACATTGGCAGCATGAGACAGCAGTTAACTGAGCATGGTTGCTCTGGTGCCTACTGTCATGCAGGGGTCTATACCTAAGTGTGTCACCCCACACTCCCTTCTCTGACATGGGAGAGGCTTCAGAGAGACCTTAGAGCAGCTTCCAGTACCCAAAGGGGGTCTACAGGAAATCTGGAGAAGGACTTTTTACAGGGGCATATAGGGATTAGACAAGCGGGAATGGCTTTAAAAGGGAAGAAGGTAGATTTAGATGAGGTATTAGGAAGAAATTCTTCACTGCAAAGGTGGTGAAACACTGGCTCAGGTTGCCACTGAGATCTCTGGCAGTGTTCAAGGCCAGGTTTGAATGGGGCTTTGAGCAACCAGGTCTAGTTGAAGGTGTTCCTGCCTGTGGAAGGGGGGGTTGGAGTTTTCACTAGAGTATCTTTAAAGTCCTTTCTAACCCAAACCATATTATGATTCTATGATTCTATGATATTTAGGCTGTGATTCATCTGAGCTGGTTTAGATGCCTGTGTCGGGATGAGATGAACCACATCTCATCACTGTCTGTTTCTCTCAATTGTCTGTCAAGGAGCCCAGGTGGATCTACGCAGATTAGAGACCTCACAGTATAACGTCTAAAGTCCCACTTCCTGTTAGCAGGATCAAACCATCCAGATTCATTCCCCTTACCTGTTGAAGTACTTAACATTTTTAACTGCTAATTTGTTTGAGTTATCTTTCAAAATTGATTTTCTCTCACCATGGAGCAGGGATTGAACCTACGGTTAGTATACTTTTACCTTTAAGCACCTCATCTTATAGAGATGAGTCCAGAATTTGACGTTAATATGCTGCAATTAGTAACATTTCTCCTGGTAAGGAACAATTTAGTAAACTGCTTACCTATCTGCTCAACTATATTGACTACACTGAGTAGAGCACTTCTGTAAGGGCTATGTTTGCAAAGTGTAGTTAATTGCGTCTGATTTCTAACAGTCAAGCTTTTACTTAATATTCAGTGTGTTCTTGCATGCTAGATTGATTTTGATATCACAGTGAAGATAAGCTATAGGAAATACATGGTGAATTACCTATTTCCGGGGGCTTTTCAAAGGCAGTGCATGCTACATGTGGCTTGCAATTATCTTGCAGTTCCTCATGAAGTCTTTTTTGAGTGTTTCCTAGGACATTTGGAAATATGTTTCTGGCTCCTAGCAAAGAGAAATCCATTAATAAAGTAGTTTGGGATGAGATCAAAGCAAGGAAAACATCAGCATTTAGTGATAATTTAAATATATTAGCATCATGAAAATATCTAAAGAATCCTAATCAACCTTTTTCCTCTGAATCTGATCTTCAGGCCTGGAACTTGGAAAATCAAAGCCTGGTTTCATGAATATGAAATGTCTAATGTTTCTGCTGAATTTGAAGTTAAAATTTATGGTAAGAGAATATGTAATTTGTGCTATAAATATACAAAGTCATCTGTGTGTGCTAAAAGATATACTATAGTGATTAAACCTGGCTGTAATTAGGTACTAAGAACAAAATTCATTGTGTTTCAGTGCCTCATTCCTATCTCCGATGCACAAAAGAATTCTGGTTTTGTGAGCCTTCCCCTTACAGTTCAAAAACCCCTTTCTTTTTCTACAAATTAAGTAACTTCAACATTTTTCACAAAATACCCTTTTTTGGAAGGGTTCTACTCCAGAAAAGAAAATAAAAAATGGACATGAGCTCCATTTTAAAATCATTGTCATTCTGAGCAAAGCTTTCAGTGAAGACAGAATAAAAAAGAAAGCTGCCTATTTTCTCTCAGTAGAATTCAGTCTGGAAGTCGCTTAGAGTTGTACCTATACTGAGAGAAGCTTTTTTGAAGTAAAGTAAGGGCACTGCAAAAGAAGTAAAAATGTAGGAATTTAACAATTTGGAGTAAGAAATGGCTTGATTTATTTGCCGTATAATTTAGTGTGGGGTTGTTTTCCTTTTTTCTTAAGGATGGAAGAAATTCTCAGGATTACATTAAAATCTCAGTTTAACAAAACTGGGCTTGCTTTAGTTAGTGGGTATAACATTATAGTGGAGGCTACAGCATCATCGGTAAAACCTAAATCCAGGAGAAAATTTCTCTAGTTATATTTACAGTAGCAGATAGTTAGGCTTTACAGGAACAAATTGCAGAGTGACACAGCTGATGCTGAGGACTTCATCCACACTCATTCCATTTCAGGGTGAGTTTACCTCAGACTGCTTCTGCTTCTGGTTCAGGACACTTAATGGCCATTTGTTAGCAGTTAAAGCTTATCTTCTGGCTTGTTTTTATTGTAAATGAAATTTTTATTTGCATTTTTTTCATTATAAATGAAAATGTAAATCATTTTTGTGCGCTTGAAAACAGTGTAAGTAAAGCAGTATAAGAGAAGATGATCAGATTTGCTTCAGAAGAGCATTGCTGATTCAAACTAAAACATCCCAGCACAGCTGCATCTTTTCAGAGGGTGTTACCACATGCCAGGAGTTTAAGATAAGTTTGAAACTCATATGTCATGACCTTTTATCTTCTTTTTTTCTTCCATGTAGAACTTCCATCTTTTGAAGTCAAACTCATCCCACTTCAGCCATACTACCACATCTGGAATGACAGCTTTGCGTTTGATATTGAGGCAAAGTATGTGTGCTCACTGTAAGGCTGGTTTACAAGGCAGAGAAGCAGATAATGAATTTTGCAGCTTCCTCCTTCATCTCTTCATTACCAATTAACCAGCTTCTGGCTTTACTTGAATCTGACTTTAATCCCATATACTCTGTGTTTCCACCGCTAACTTGAGATATTAGTGTAAAATGCTCTCTGGGCCCAAGTGGAGGTGATGAAAATGAAACAAGATTTTCTGAATACTTTAGTTCGATAGTAAAAAGGTGACTAGGATCCTGCTCTCTGCTGCTAGATAAGGTTCCAGACAAAACAATAGCCTGCTTTTCTTTACACTTTTTGCTTTAAACATTTAGAAACATTCTAAAGCTTCGGATGTTGCTATTCAATGTAGTTCAAGTAGAAATGGGTATGAAATTTTCTCAACATCCAGTGAAGTTTGTAAGTAATAAGCTAGTGCTTATTTGAGAGTAATCGTTTTGTGCTGAGATATTTCCAGGTGAATAAACACAGTTGATCAGAGGATTTTCCATGACCATCACTGCCAGCACATGCAGTGCTGCAGAGTAGTGCAACACTGATCTGGATGAGACATGGCTACAGAGCTCAGCCCTCAAACTGACCAGATTATGAGGCAGGGCTCCATGGAGACTAAATTACACCTGATCCCATATCAAATTAGAAAGTTAGAATGGCCTCAGACATCTATTAACTTAGAAAGTCAGACAATGAAAACTTAACTCATCAAAATATCTTGAGTACTTCGTAGGAATCAGACTGGACCTTGATTGGATAAGTATTTTGTGCTGTGTGGCTCAGGTATTTTTGATCTCATACTGGCAGATCTAAATTTGCTGTATGATCTAGCAGTGGTTCATCAACATACATCAAGCCTTCTTGACTATGGAATGTTCAAGTTTCTTAGGAGTGGAAATACTAATGATTGTCTCCTAGGAAAATGTTCTTCCTTTATTTACATCTCAGCTGCATGCCAAAATGACTAGAAATATCTTGCTCACCTTGCACATTAGGAAGATGGAGAGAGAAATAAGCTGGAAGATGATCAGATTTAGGTTAGATATTAGCAATAAGTTCTATACTGTGAAGCCGCTGAGGCACTGGCACAGGTTTCCCAGAGAGGCTGTGGCTGCCCCATCCCTGGCAGTGTTCAAGGCCAGGTTGGACGGGGCTTTGAGCAACCTGGTCTAGTGGAAGGTGCCCCTGTTCATGGCAGGGGGGTTGGAAACAGATGGTCTCTAAGGTCCCTTCCAACCCAAACCATTCTATGTTTCTATGCTCTTTTGAGATATAATTTCTTAAATGTTTTCCTTCCATGTGGAATTACTCTCATACAGTATGAACTTTGCCTGGATTTGAAGGTAATACCAGAAAAGGTATTTGAGTAACCTAGGCATCAAATTAGACAGTTCCAGGGAAGGTTCCTGAGCCTGGAGTCTGGCTGCTGATGGCTCTGCTGATGCATGGCACAGGCTCAGCTTCAACTATAGAGCTCTCCTCAAAGAATTCCTGGAAACATTTTAGGAGGAAGCACAGACCAAGAGACACCCCAGGTCTGAATATGGCCACCCTTCTGTGGAAGACAGGACATTTAATAGAGCAGGCATGGTCTGTGCTGTGCTAGCCAGCTGCACAGCACTGCACTCAATTTAATTTAATTAACCTGGTCCAAATAGGGTGCAGTGGCTAAATGTACTACAATGATCCTGTCACTGTAACTAAGTGGAAGACTGATCCTCCAGCCCTCCAGTTCTATTGGGTTTTATTTCTAGTCTAAATTCATCCTTGGCCAGCTTTTACCCTCGGTCTTCTGTCTGCTGTCCTTGAGCTCTTTGCCTTGATTGTGCTGGCCCTTCCTTTGCCCAGCACACCTTAGTGCTGGCAGAACCCTGTATTCACCTCCTTTTGCTTGGCTAAACAAACTCAACTCTTCTAATCTCCTTTTGACCACCTTTCTTTTTTTGGTTCTATTGAATAATAACCAGCTTTATTCATGATTACTTGATATAATGACATAAAGTGATATCATGTAACTGGGTTTCATATTTTTAATCCTTTCTAAGGTTTCCTCTGTATGTTACTGCAGCACTCACTTTTGAGTTTATGTACTGTGCGACTTCTTCATATATGCTTCACTACTCATTGCAATTACTTAGTAGGAAAAATTGGAATTGAATAACTGGATAATGTTCTTTTGTCTATTGGACAAGGTTCTAGTGGTGATACACTGGCCTGCCTGACTGTCATCAAAATTAGCATATGGAAATCATGATAATTGAACTTATTTTTCTGAACTGGGCATGCATTAAATGAACACTTATTTGGTATATTGTCTGTTGTTTCCCACAGTTACTAGTTCTGGCATTTTAAGTAGTTTTCCTAAGAACTGCCTCTCAGTTAGTTTCATTGGTATAGATGAGTGCTGCTGATCAGGTCAATTTGAAGAAGCCTTTGTTTAAACAAAAATAAGTCATTACAGAACTGACATGAAGCAGTGTTTCCACAAGTAAAAGACACCACCACGGTTGTGACAGGTCTCACGTAGCACATTACATGCTGTGCTCTGGGAGGATGCCATCTGCCAGGGTTTTGTTGAGTAAGGAGCCTGCCAGATGCAACAACATGCCCTATCCACTGTCTCCATAACCGATATGGAGAGTTCAGAAGTTTTCTGAACAGAGGTTCCTATGCTACACCTCATAAATCCATAGGAAAGACATGGAGCAGAGGGTGTCTACTCTGCCTAATGCAGGTATTAAAATATCAGCAGGTAGTATCTGTCTCTAGAGGTCTTCAGATCTACCAAACACTTTATGTAGGTCCCAGAGATGATTCTCTGGTCCCTTAATTTAAATGGTCTGTTCATGAGGTGTCTTATACAAAGGAATTATCTCTTCATCCAAGCTGAATGGGATGAGTTGTGTGAGACCTCCCTATGCAACTAAAGTTCTCATTAATTTGTAAAAGAAAAAACAAAACCAGAAAACCAAACCAAAACAAACTACTGTGGTGTAAATTGTGTCAGACAGTGCCTCCACGTGTGGCTCTGCCAGTGGGATTTACTCTATATATTTCCCTGCACACAGACCAGTAAAAGTCTTCATGTCTGAATTATCAGTAAGTAGGACTAATTTTTGTTTCCAAGTTATTAGTTACAGATGTCATGCCTACAGATATCCCAGTTTTGTTTCATCATAAAATAATTGATCTGATTTATGCTCACTTTTTATTAATGTAATGATGATTCATCTCCCCACTTTTCTTCCTTCCAAAGACACACTTACGGGAAAGGTATTCAAGGTGTTGCATATGTGCGATTTGGCATAATGGATGAAAATGAGGAAAAAGTCTTTCTTTCAGGCCTGGAGCAACAGCTATCAGTAAGTACTGGAGTTCAGTGGAACTATTCTGATTGTGGTGACCTGAATACTGTCAGAAATGATCAAAACATAGGTCCCTATAATATTGTAGTCATGCAACCAGTAGAGGGTTGTCGCTTTTTTTTTTTTTTCTCCACTTTTATTTTAGATTCAAAATGGAAAAGGAAGAGTTACTTTGAATACTCCACTTTTGGAAGAGAAATTAGAGAAAAATATCTCCACTTTGGAAGGACTTCATTTATATGTTGCTGTTACCACTGTAGAAACTGCAAGTAAGTACACTATGCTTTAGATGATACAGTCTGGAATATTCACCTTGATTTTCCTCTGGTATAACCCTTTGTGTGTCAAATCTTGTCCACTGTACCAATCTTCACTGCAAAGCTTGCTCATACTACAGCGCATGACAGTCTTTTTCATCTGATCCCCTTCTTTGGACAAACTTAATCTTGGGTGGGATTCACTTACCTGAACACAAATGTCCAGTGTTTCTTTAAATGTCCTATGTAATCTTATGTGGTGTTCCACTGCTGCTACAGAAGTGCTCAGGTCTACCATAAGTACTCTCCTGTAGCGTCCATGCCATGTTAAACATCTCTGTGAGGATATCTAAGGTACCCTAGTCCATCTGAAGTGATACCAGACACCTGTATGAACACAGATAAATTGCTTCCCTTGAGATCTTTGAGCACCTCGGCCTCACATATTCCTTCCATACAAAGAAAGTTATTAGTTGAGCTTGGTATCTTTGCTTGCTTTCAGCCTCAGCTGACTGAGCTATCAGTCTAAAGGTAAGGAATATGTATTACATCTACCGTGCAATGCAGATGATCTAGCCCTTGTGAGTCCTACTTGTCCTTTTATGCCTTCCCACAGTTTTATCAGACCATGATACTTGATATATGCACAAGTATAGTCAACTCCAAATAGCCTTGTCTTGCTGTTCATCTGAGACACGAGCATGGAGCATACCTATCCAGAAGTTCTTCAGCAGCAATTAATCTTGAAAACAGAAATGATGGATGCTATGGTAATATGTGATCACATAGTTACTGCTCTCATAGCAACACAGTTTGGTATTAACAGGTGGTGAGATGAGGGAGGACGAACTCAGCAATGTGAAGTTTGTGAAATCTCCTTATGCTGTTGATCTGTCTAACACCAAAAAGTATTTTGTGCCTGGAGCTCCCTTCTCTGTTGTGGTATGTAGTATCAAGCTGACTCTGTTTGCCTCCATAGTAAGGGATTTATATCTGCCCTGTTTATAAAATCGTTATCTGATCCTGTGGGAGCTCTGTAGAACAGAGACCTTTAGGAATAGGTCCAAAACAGAGCTACTGTTTGTGTGCCTGGTTTGTCTCATTTCTGCATGCACAGATCCTAAGCAGGGAAACTGAAGCCAGATAATGCTGGTTTTCTGTTCTGGAAGTCATCTGAGCAGTGCTGCACAACAGGGCTTTATAAAATGTGTAGCAGTCTCTTCCTCACTTCCATATCAAAAGATTAAAGTAATAATGTATCAAATTAATCCCATATCAAATTCAAATTTTGAAAACTAAAAAAGGGTATTGCCTTAAAAAAAAATAAAAGTTTTAAAGTTTTTAGTTTTCAAACTTCAGACCTTCAAGTTTTTCTGCAAAGTTTTCTGCAGAGACTTAAAGTTAGAAATTTACCTTATTATAAGGTGAAGACAAATATCTCTGGGATCAGCTGAGATCTAATAGATGCGAAGTGAAAATCTGGGCAGCTGTTAAGCTGTGTTCCAAGATTTTTACCATTAGCTCGAGTCCAGAGTGAGTCAGTTGCTCCCCATTCTCCCAAAGCCCAAATTTTCCAACACCAATGTGTTTTGTATCTTCCCAGTTTACAAAAGTAACTGATTCTGGTTTGTGGGCAGTTTTTAAACCCAGGCATTTCATCGAAGTAACAGAAAAACATTTTTTTTCCAATAGGCATCTGTCACTTCAGTTGATGGCTCTCCTGCTGCCACTCTACCTGTCACTGCTACTGTTACCTTGCCTGGACATGCCCCAATGAAGAAGACTGCACTTTCTAATGAAGAGGGTCTAATCCCCTTTAAATTTAACATCCCTGGAGATGCTCAGATGCTTGAAATAGTGGTAAAGAAAACTCACACTTCTAGGTTTAAAAGTATGCCACTGAGAATACCTCATAAAACAATCATTACTGACTGTGAAGATGATCTGTTTTAATTAAATTAGCACAGAGAGTGGAACATGATTTCTTACACTATCTGCACAGCTTTGTCCAGATTGTGTAAGATACACTGGAGAGACCAGGGGCCTGAAGAATGTCTCACTGAAGTGGACACTCTTGTACATCAGAGCTTTGGGAGTGCAAGCATTGATGGTAGTGGCGGGTTGTTTTTTTTTCTTGTGGTTCAGGTATGTATTTTCCTGGCATGAAGGATGGAAATGGGACTGCAAGAAGTACTGCCTCAAGAAGTGACAGGAAATGATAGGAAGGTGAAGAAAAAGTCCTGAGCAATGCAGACAGTAGGCTACATTTGGACACTCAGAGAGTTCTATTATGTGCACAATATAAAAATAGATAAATTATGTTTAAGTACAAAATCACTTTGTGATTTTGAGCCATTTGTTCTCATTCAGAAGGAGCAAAGGCTGAAAAATATCTAGTGCAAATACAGCAGGAGACAAAAAAGGGTAAGAGAACAAAGTAATCAAAACCCTGTTGTTTGATGCCAGGTTCTGCTAATGAGTTCTCAGCAGTGATTCATCTCATTTCCCAGCTGTTTCTGAATAACCTGACAATATTTGAGTGCAGGGTGACACTATACTGTTTCTTGAAGGACACTTTACTTGTTCTGTCTTTTTCTTCCCTGACAGGTAAAGGCTGAAGAGGGAAAAGAAAAATTAGAATCACCAGAAACAAGTGTCAGAGCTGAAAGATTCCAGTCTGTTTCCCTGAACTACCTCAGCATCAGCATCCCGCATACTGTTATGGCACCTGGAGATACTTTACGTATCACCTTGAATGATAT
Source organism: Lathamus discolor (assembly GCF_037157495.1). NCBI lineage: Eukaryota > Metazoa > Chordata > Aves > Psittaciformes > Psittacidae > Lathamus > Lathamus discolor. The sequence continues at coordinate 101,678,703 of NC_088887.1, read as the reverse complement.
TCTTCAGCCTGGCAGTGGGAGCATTGACTATTTCTATTATATGGTAAACAGAATAGTAGCACATCAGTAATTTCTTTTAGAAACTATGCATCTACCTTGCATCTACTATGCATCTTACTAGTACATGGGAAATCAGGGGGGATCCATCAAAGGGCAACTGAGATCAGAGTATCCCAGCACAACCTCTGCAGGGCTGCTCTGAATCTCTTCTTTGCCCAGGCACAGCTACAGACTGGGCAAAGAAGAGATTCAGAGCAGCCCTGCAGAAAAGGACTTGGGGGTGCTGGTCGATGAGAAAATGAACGTGAGTCGGCTTCAGTGTGCGCTCGCAGCCCAGAAAGCCAACCCTATCCTGGGCTGCATCAAAAGGAGCGTGACCAGCAGGTCGAAGGAGGTGATCCTGCCCCTCTACTCTGCTCTTGTGAGACCTCACCTGGAGTATTGTGTGCAGTTCTGGTGTCCTCAACATAAAAAGGACATGGAAGTGTTGGAACAAGTCCAGAGGAGGGCCACGAGGATGATCAGGGGACTGGAGCACCTCCCGTATGAAGACAGGCTGAGGAAGCAGGGGCTGTTCAGCCTGGAGAAGAGAAGGCTGCGCGGAGACCTCACAGCAGCCTTCCAGTACCCGAAGGGGGCCTATAGGGATGCTGGGGAGGGACTCTTCATCAGGGACTGTAGTGACAGGACAAGGGGTAATGGGTTTAAACAGGGGAAGTTTAGACTGGATATAAGGAGGAAATTCTTTCGTATTAGGGTGGTGAGACACTGTAATCGGTTGCCCAGGGAGGTTGTGAGTGCTCCATCACTGGCGGTGTTCAAGGCCAGGTTGGATGAAGCCTCGTGTGGGATGGTTGAGTGTGAGGTGTCCCTGTCCATGGCAGGAGGGTTGGAACTAGATGATCTTGAGGTCCTTTCCAACCCTAACTATTCTATGATTCTATGATTCTAACCTGATCTACCAAGTCAGGATGAGGTAACTGGGCTTGTTCAGTTTGATGAAGAGGCTAAGTGAGTTAATAGCAGCCTAAAATTACTTGAAAATTAATTACAAACATAAAGGAGACAAACCTTCCTAGGTGGTGCCATGCAATATAATAAGAGACAAAGGCTACAAATTATGGCTGGGAAGGTTCATTTTTAAAAACCTTATCACTAGTGATGAACCTGGTACTGGAAAAGGTTCCCCAGAGAGTTTAGAGAGCTGTCATCCTCAGAAGCACTCAACACTCGGCTAGAGAAAACGTCTGACCTAATCTTATGTTGGTGATGGCTCATCTTACAGCAGGCAGGCGAGCTACAAGATCTCCATCAGGCCCTTCTAGAAAGTATTTTTATGATTCTGTTATTTTTTATATCTGCATATATTTTGGACATGTAATACACAAATCTTTGTAATTTTTTCTTCTGAAGAAAGACACAAAAGTGTAAATTTTAGCCTGTAGTTTCTAATACAGTCTAGAGCAAATAGGTCCGTATAGGGTAATTTTTGTATGCATAATTATGTGAGTATTTTTGAAAGATACTAAATTGACAACTTGGAAGCTGAAATCCTAGACAGATAACTTCTATATCTATGACAACTTGATTTCTCTTAATCCAGATCTCATTCTTTCCTGCTCCTTCCAATCTGTGTTCTTTCTTCATAATAAGCCAACGCTAGATATCATTTTTACTGGTCTGATTCACACAAATACTTTTTTTCAGCTATTACAGAAATGCCCACCTTGTGGTGGGTAGATCATACATATACAAAAGTTTCTGTCCCTGCAATTAGAAAACCTAGTTGTATTCTAGGGGACCTCGAATATCTCAGAAAATGCCTTTTATAGTTTATTTAATGAACAACACATAATTCTTATATTATCATGGCTCTGTATTACCTGCACCTGATCTTAGTTAACAGGTAGGCCAGTGTTATCTCCAACAGATAATGTCATGAAGGACCCGTGAAGGCACTGGCTGTTATGGCCCTAAACAGTGTCCCAAAATTAGGTCTGAAAACTGATTCTATAGACAGAAAAGTGAGGAAACAATCCTGTTCAGCCGGGACAAAGAATGCAAAGTATTTATTTTGCTGAAGGAGACAAATTTATTCATGGATAAATTTCAGGAGTGAATTTGTTAAACATCAAATGTGTTTAATCCCCTTCTATCTTCTTTGTCCTAATTTTCCTTGGCAACTTAAATTTCCCAGGATGTTAAGCACCACAGGCACCAATTCCCATTTATTTTTAATAGGACTCTGATATATAGGAACAATTGTATACCTAGGAGTTAAATTTAGGTCTGGGGGGTTATTTTCATTGGATGACTTAGCATAGGGTTGGAATTCTTGCTGCTGGGCTCTGGGAAGGTGCAGTGCTAAGCAGACAAGTTGTGTGGAAGGAGTGGTGAGAGACAGTGTAACAGCTCTCTCCCAAACTTTGGTCATCTACATGAAGGCAGTGAGGGTTTCAGACCAGGCTGCAGCATGTCTTTTCTCTTTCTCAAGGCCATTTGTTGTGTGTTAGGAAAGCTTTGTGTATTTTGTTCAGGGAGCACTATCAGTAGTGCCACTGTGTCTGTTTTCCGCTCCTCTGACCAGCCATGAATATAATTACTATAACATGGGGAGAAAAGAATTAAATAATGAGAGATAGGCTGAAATCAGTTGTGGGCCAGTCTATAGTACTTTGTCCTGAATAATATTGTTGGGTGAAACTTCCTGGTCCAATCATTCCACACCATCTGAAAGATTCAATACTGATTACACATTAAACAAAGATGATATCCTCTTGGGGGTGATGTCCTGTTAGTGTAGAAGGCAAAAATAAGACTGTCATCTGGGGCCACCTGTTCGAGCTGTGAGACTGAGGGAGGTGTGACAGATTTGTGTTCAAACCTGGGCCTCAGGGTCAGTGCAGCAGAGGATTTATCACCATACTCCTGTGTTAGAAACACTGTGTGCTGGTCTCCTCCAGGTTGTTGATGTGCAGGTTGGGAATTAAAACAAATAAATGTCATTGGAAGAAAATAAATTTTAAACAGAAATAGTCTTGGAAAATTCTATATGTGTATAGAAAATTATGCAACATAATGCCCCATTTACTGTGTATTCACTATATTTGATTTCTGTTTGTTTATGCCCTGCAGGTTGTGACAAAGGGACAAGTTGAGCTTTTGGGAAGGGTCCCCTCTTCAAGCAAAATAATAAACCTTAAAATCACCAAGAAGATGGTGCCTGCCTTTCGCTTTTTAGCTTACTATTTCATTGCAAATGAGGGCCGTAAAGAGATTGTTGCCGATTCTGTATGGGTGGATGTTATGGACGTCTGTGAAGGAAAGGTACTTTCAAAGCAAGTAGCTTTTGTTATTGTATTCCAAAATAAAAACAAAAACATGGGGTATCAGCAGAGCAAGTGCAGGACTAGAGAAAAAAGTGAAAGACATTTAATTTTTACTGGCTAGAAGATATCACTGGGACTAAAGCACGTAAAACAAATAAAGTTCACATTAGAAAATGAAGTGTGGACAAAATAGGAGCCCCTTTAAGCCTTTCTTTCACCTTCCTCCTTCTCCTTATGTTGGTGTCATAATGCAAAATGAAAAAAAAAAAAGACACAACAATCATTCCCAATAGCATGAAACACAACTGCCAAAGAGTGTCAGCTGTCTAAAATTATGTTTTTCCAAAAAAAAAAGTTGGTTTTGGTAAAAGAATGTGATACTACATTTGGAAAAAAAAAGTTTTCAACAAAAAATTATCCATCTTTAACATACAAGCCAATTCTTCATTTGTAAAATAACAAAACACAGTTATGTTCAAGTTAGCATTTCCATTAATAATTCCCTATTTATTCACAATCACCGTGGCTCCTTCCTCCTAAACCATAGAAGTGTCTACATCAGATATGAACCAGATCTGAATGCAGTCATGTTGAAAAATTCAAGTGTGAGATAGAAAGGAGGTACTACTATTACCTGGTTTAAAACAGCTAATTTTGTACGCTAATTAGCTGTTTGCTGCATTTCATGGTGATTTTGTTTCCACTGGAAAATAATAAAATGATTAAGGCCCTAGTTCAGCAAACCCTTTACACATGTCTTTAATTCCCATTGGTGCTTAAGTGTCATTGAAAGGCAGCATCCATTATCCTGCACAGAGACATCTTTTAACCTCCCGCCATTATCCTCCAGTAGGAGGTACCTGCATCTACATCTTCAAGAAGGCAGGATCCCAGATAGAAACATCACAAAACAGGAACATCCCTGTTGACAGTATTCCTAGCCCAAAAAGTCTTCACCTTTTATTAACAAATGTGATATTTTTGTTTCAATCTTTTCTGTTTAGATTAAAGTGCGAACAGAACGAGAGGTGTATGAACCAACAGAAAAAGTCAATTTGCAAATTGAAACAGACCATGCAGGAGCAGTTGCCCTAGCTGTGGTTGATAAAGCAGTTTTTATTCTGAACAAGAAAGATAAGCTTACAGCTAAAAAGGTAAGACACCAACACAGCTTGTACCACCAGTTTGTCTTGCTTCTGTGTGTCAACGACTACAAGAATTTTTCTAATATATATAAAAATAACCAAAACTTTTCAAGCATGTACAGTCCACCTATGCTATTTTATTTGGCAGGTATTTAATGCTATGAATTCATATGATCTTGGATGCTCTGCAGGTGGTGGTGCAGATAGTGCTCAAGTTTTTACTGATGTTGGTCTGGCTTTTTTATCAGATACAATTCAATCCAAAATTCGGGAAGGTAAGTGCAACCTGCCCTTTACTTTAGGTGTTTATACAAGATCACTATAGATTTGGGGTGACTGATTGCTTAAATACCAGAAACATTTTATCCTGATATTGCAAAATCTTCCTTGACTGTGGATTTTTTCTACTTCTGTTCTTCCTTCCACTGCATGCTGGCAGCTCAGTCCAGATCATGGCTGCTGGTCCTTTGGTACCCAGCTTAGCTGGGGCAGGCAGCAATTGGCTAGAGCTGTAAGGCAATCCATCAAAATATGGGTCTTCTATGAATGAGATTAAGTCCCAGGATTGGTCTTCCATGAATTAACTGAATGATCAGGCTGTTACTGCCATAATATTATGACCAAGCTCTTCTGTTTTGCTTTCCCAGGTTATAAATGCCTCCAGGTTACCAAAAGGAAGAAGAGATCTTTAGATTTTCAGAAGAAAATGTCAGGACTTGGTATGTCTGTTCAACTAGGTGGCCTGAAAGGCTTAGCAGGGGGAGTCAAAACGGTCTGGCTGGGATCTAGGCTACCAAGATATGGTCCCGCTTCTCGCATTAAGTGACAAAACCTAGCACAAGTGTGTATACTGTGTTGTGAGACACAATGCATCATTTACCAAAATAATTACAAAAAAACACAAAACAACAAAAAAACCCAAAGAGTGGGCCAGTTGCAAAAGAAAACTGATTCATCAGTTTATAATCCTAACTGTGAAGTACCTCTACTAGATAACACGTCATGGAGTCAGTCATGGTTTCAAAGTTTTTCAAAATCGTTCGTGTGGCCAAAAAACATTTTATAGATCGTATTTGTTTTCTTTACATTCTGCTTTGAAGTTGTGCTGGTTTGGGTACTTTGTGCTCCAATTAAGAGACGAGCTAGTACAGTATTTGGTATAAAAAACAAAACAAAATTAAAAAAAAAAAATAAAGATCAAAGAAACCCCCCAAAACCCCAGTGTACACTATATTTCCTTGCCAAGAGACATGAAGTCTTAAAGCTGGAATCTTTCCTACTTCTGAAATTGGTCTCTTTGTTCAAGGAGAGCACTGCCCTTGTTATTTCTATCAAGTTATCTAATTCCAATCTGCCAAGAAAGCATTTATAATTCACAGTCTGAATTTGAAGAGAAAACTTACAATAGAATATCTAGGGTGCCATATGAACCATGCTTTCCTCCTGCGTTTGTGGACTAATTTTAGAACAGAGAACAGGTCCCCAGCTGAAGGTGGTCTGTTGCAATAACAACTAACTGCAAAGAATGACAGGAATGAGCACAATGAGCACCTTTATGCTACTTCTACGGCACTAATTCTGGGCTTTAATCATATTGCAGCCAGAAAATATCAAAACATTGGTCTACAAAAATGCTGTCAAGATGGAATGAAATTAAATCCCATGGGGTTTTCTTGTATGAAAAGGCTAACAAAAGTGGCTGGCTCCCCTGAATGCAGAAGAGCCTTCCAGGACTGCTGTGAGAAAGCCACAGCCCTCAGAAAGAAGGAAAAGTGGACTAGGACCAGAGTGGGCTTGGCACGACGTAAGGAACTGTGGAATGCAACTGTCTACAGAAAAATGCCTTTCTCTTGGTGTCAATGGAGGGTTAAGGAGCATTTAATGCTCTGGGCAGAGGAGGAAATTTTCACATCCAAGCATTTTCAGTGCTTCTATTGCATTTTCACAACTGTGCACTGTGAAGGTCAGAGTGGGATTAATAACTTCTTGGGGTGAGAAAAGGCAGAAATCATCTAGCCACCAGAACAGGTTTATGGAGGTGGTCTTGGCCCCTCAAGCACCTCCTGGGGTTGAAGAGAAGAGGGTTGTTGTCTGTGTTCAGGGCTCTGAGTGATCTCAGATTCATAACTATTTTATTAGTGATACGACCGTTATAACAACCCAGTACCTCCAAAACACTACCTCATGAGAAGGGGCTGCTTCAGCCAGGCACAATTTTGCCTTCCTTCCTTTCTTCTCCCCAGAGTTCCCCTGATCACACAGGGATCATATAACAACAACAACAGCAACACAAACAAAACAAGCAAACAAACAAATTGTGTTGACAGTGACCCCATTCCAAGTGTAATTTCTGCTACTATTATCAGAGCTCCCCTTTCATGCACTGTCACGAGCATGGGATGGTGGGAAAATCTTTGCTACACACTGCTAAAGGGGAATGTTTTCTTGTTTGGTAGTGTGTAACCATTGAACCTGGAAAGTAGAATTAGCCTTTTGTTCAGTGACAAGCTTTAGTCATTTTTTCTCTTTTTTTTAAGTTTGGTTGTTTGGTTTATTTAATGCACAAGATGAAACCCAGATGAAGTCTTTTCATTCAGAGTATTTTTCATGTTGCTTTCTCTTTGACAATCTGATAAACCTTACCCTGCAAGGGTAAGGTTTGAAAGGCAAGGTAAAGTCAGCAGCCAAAGACTTCAAACAGAACCCCCACTCTGGTGTTACAGACTATGATGACCAAGAAGAAGAGTTTTATGAAACTTCTCCCAACTTGCGCAGTTATTTTCCTGAGAGCTGGTGGTGGAATATTGAAGAAGTGAAAAACCCTGGAAATCATAGGTACTGTATTACATGACCAGGTGAATATGTCTGCATTTGTACAGTAGAATGTATATAAATATCAGCTTTATCTGATACAGGTGACTTCAGAATATTTGCAAATACTTTCTTTCCACAATTGAAGGACTATTTTTTCTCCTTACAATACTCAAGCTTCAACAAATTACAATGTTTACGTTTCATCCATACTTCCTAATATATTTTATTTTGTGTTTCTTAGCATAGAAAATTTTGCTCCTGACTCTATAACTTCCTGGGAAGTTCAAGCAATAAGCGTATCTCCACAAAAAGGTATAAGTATTGGGTATTTTATTGGGTTTTTTTGTACAGATGAATTGAGAACATATGTTTTTTAAAACAGAAGTACCATGTTATGTTGACAGAACGAGACAGCCTGTACTGGAAAACACAAAAGTGTTTTGGTTGTGACATTTATTCCTGTCTTTTATGCCATATTAAAGCCCAGCCAGAAATTGAGGGATAGATATTTTTTAATTATTATCATTTATAAAAAACATGAAGTGGACTCTGAAGGAGGATGGATTATACAGTCAAAACTGTCACTTACTCTTTCCATTCTATAAACCTTCTCATTTTAACTTCCACGTGGCCAGGAAGCCACAAGAAAGGTAGTGGTAATAATACCGTATTTCATCCACAAAAGCTACAAACATTCCGGCTGAATTTTACCAATCGAAAACCATGGCAGTGACTCTAGAGGGCAAACATCTATTCCTGAGATAGGTCTCTAGTGCAGGTGAGTTGAATGGATATGCCTCTCTCCCTCTCCTGCTCTTGAGGTCATGGATGCCCAGACAATGACTTTTGATTAAACATTCAACTTTTTATCAGCTGATGTTAAGTGTGTAATTCTCAACTTTCTTTTTTTTTCTCATCCCAGGATTTTGCATAGCTGAACCCCACACCTTTGCAGTTTTCAAAGCCTTTTTTGTATTCCTGAGATTACCATACTCAGTCAGACGACACGAACAACTAGAAATAAAAGCAGTGATTTACAACTACCTTCCCAATGATGTCCAGGTAGTATTACCCCCAACTGTTTTGCTATAGATATCTATCTAGCTAGATGCATGGCTATGTAATAATTTAGTGTAAATGACCCAAGCACCTTTCAGTGCCCTGCTACAGTGCAGACATAGTGCTCCCATTTTGAAATTCTGCCCAAGGACAGGATCCAGTTCTATCTGCTAATCAATTTTAGTGTATAAAATGGATTTTATTTACCATAGTACACAGCCAAATTCCTTGCCTCCGGGCGTGTCTTCTCCCCCTTCATTGAAGCAACCAGCTACTTTTCTGCTGCCTGCTAATCTGGGCAACATGCAACTGTTGATAAAGCAGATACACAGGGTACAGGGGTAAATTATGAGCATATAATCCAATGTTAGCCCCAAAATTCATTGTGCATATAATAAAAAGCCATGCTTTGTCTGCATATGACACCTATTCAGCTCTGCATATGGCCGCAGTTATCACTGGGTTTAGGGCCTCCATGATCCTCAGGCTGATGCTTATTTTTTTATCTCTTCCTATCTCAGCCAGCTCTGCTTGACCAGCATCTTCTGAACTGCATTGAATGTGTGCAACTGGGATGTATAAAAATGTACTATCCTTCTCACTTCCTTCTGGCTCAGGGATAGGCCAAAACTATGTTGAAAATTCGGTGTAATGAAGAAATACTATCTGATTTACCTTCACAGCTGTAGTTAATGCATAAGAATATTAACAAACTATAGGATCATAGAACAATTTAGGTTGGAAGGTACCTCCAGTGGTCTTAGTCCAGCCTGTTTTTCAGAGCAGGTCCAGTTAGATCAGGTTGCTCAAGGGCCTTGCCCAGTTAGGTAATGGTACCTCCAAAGATAGAGGCTCCACAAACTCTTTGGACAAGCTATGCCAGCATTTGATCACTTCTTGGTGAAAAAGTTTTCCCATTTTATAAATGGAGAATAGTAAATTCAGGTGACTGAAGTGAAAAACACTTTCTGTCTTGCAAAATGTCTGCATTGCTTCTTTTGCTTTTTAAGCAAAAGCTAGTTTCCTGTTATACTTGTTTCTCATTTTCCATTCTTATCTAGACAGGCATGGTAGAACTGGAGTATTTTTCCTGTGTGGTGTTCCACTAGGCCTGATCGCAGGCATTGCTTTGTTTCTGCAGGTTGTAGTGACAATGGAAGCAGTGAAGGGGCTGTGCACCACAGAAGCTATGGACAAGGCTGTGCAGCAGATTCTGGTGGTTAAAGGGAACTCTGCAACACCAGCCTACTTCTCAGTTGTCCCTCTGACTGTGGGAGAAATCCCAATTACTATTGTTACTTTTGAGACATCTTCTGGACACAGTGATAGCATTAGGAAAAACCTCAAAGTTGTGGTAGGTATAACTAGTTGAGGACAGACCCTTCATGAATCATAGAACCAACCAGGTTAGAAAAGGCCTTTAAGAGCAAGTTCAGCCTTTACCAGAGCACTGCCAAGTCTACCACTAAACCATGTCACTAAGAGCCTTTTCTACTTGGTTTTTGAACACTTCCCTGGGAATATGTGTTTCTCCTCAAATATGACAAGGCACTATGTGTAGAGCTCTTGTGCAGGGAGTGAGATCATAGAAACATAAGGCTAGAAGCAATCTCAGGAAACCTGTATCTCAGCAAGGACTGAGCTATAGCATGGAGAAGAAATTTAACCCTGTGGTGGGCTTGTGTGTAGTGTATATGGAAAGAATTGTTGTCTACAGCAAAAAAGCCATCCTTCTACCTACGACACAGCAACAACTTCCTTCATGCAGTCAGTGCCCATCTCATAATCTTTAAATTCCACCTGCTTCATCAGCATTTGTAAAAATTTTTTTGTCCGTTATGTAGCCAAGATTGAATATGTCCCTCTAGCAATATTTTGAGAAGGAAATACTCTCTGCTAGCCATAAAGTTAAACCCTATTTTATTCCTTCTAGTTAATGTATCTTTGATCTTAACAATTGAATGGGTAAAATACATACAGACAAACAAAAATGTAATAACTATTTAATACCTTACTTCTCTTCCAAAATGACGAAAGGGAACAGACTTCTAGAAAAGATGACTTTCAAATGTCAACACTGACTGGCAGACTCACTACAACACTCAAGTTACTCGCCGAGAGCTATTTTCAACCCACACAAAAAATGCAAAACATAAATCCCTGCACTATTAATGTCAGCATAATGGAGGTAAAGATGAGGCACGGGGTGCCAGGAACCTGCTGTTGTTACAGCCCATAACTTTCCTAAAGATAGACACAGTCTCAGAGTTCAATGGTACACAAAACAATAAAGGTATTTGTGAAAACAGCTTTATTAAAATAGAAACTGTAGGAAGACGGATATATGGAAGTCAGAAGGAAAAAAAGTTTTACCAACAGAATGAACTCAGAACTCACTGGATTTCATAGATGATTTGAAAATGGGTCCAGCTACGAACCTGACTTGCACAGCTCACAAAGCTGAGAATAAACTTTGAAGTTTAATTTTTCTGGGTTAGTTTTGGTTAAAGGAATTTCATCCAGCGTAATATGTCAATAATAATAATTAAAAAAAAAATTCAGTAGATTGTTTTACCTTTATGTGGTAAGAAATCTCACTCCAAAATTACTTATTTCTGCCACCTGCTGGTCTGGTGAAGTGCAGAGGTTGTACCTTTTGTGCAGCTTGCTTTCAGGTGTCAGTGCTTGCAAAAGTTTTGACCTTTCTCTCCTCAATTGTGCAGGCTGAAGGTGTTTTACAGAGAGAAGAAAAGACCATTTGCATTAACAGTGACTGTAAGTTACAGGAGACGTAAAGCCTGGTGTAAATATCAGATGGGTGCAGTTAAATACCTAACATACAAGTGCTGTTTTGGTTGACTAGAGCTTGTCACAAATCTCTTAATCCAATACGCAGCAAAAGACTCAAAAAAGAAAAATCATTTAATTCTAAATGTTTATAATTTATTTGTATTACTTTTTTATTTCAAAATACCATTTTTTAAATATGAAGTAGACATCTATTTAATTTGCTAATGGTTCTTCTAAGTTATTAAAACCAAGCCTCACTTTAAGCCAAAAAATATTGCTAACAATTGAAAAAGAAAGCAACTTCAAAAAGATAAGTATATTTCTTTTCATAAACTTCTATTTAACATTTCTGATGACATTTTTGTTGCAATTGCCATCAGCTGTGAGATGCTTAATGAAAAACATGTTCTAAAATTGCACTTTATGTTTTTAGGTTTAAAGAGCTTAGATGTAGATCTCTATTTACTATTTGTTTGCAGTAAAGTCCCATACACTGGACCTGAACAGACCATCTGATATGGTACCAGATTCTGATAGTCATGTGTTTGTTAGCCTGAAAGGTAAATGTTTGGGGTTTTTTTCAATAACTTCTCCATGGGTGACAAAAAACATCCCCCTTTGTGCTGCTTATTCCTGAATGCCCAGTCTCCATTCCTTCCTAGCGTTTCTGCTATGGCTCAAATGGGCTGTGCTACATGCCCAGATCACAAAACAAAACAGCCTGAAGGCTGATACAGTACCTTTCCTCTTTCTAATTACTCCTTCTCACTTGTAATGGATAAAACCTTTATATAGTCCTTTCCCACCTCCCTGTGCTCAGCCTAAATTTATGGGAAGGCCGGAGAAGAAGGGAAGGGTTCACCTTCTCTAATAACCTCACACTGCATGTAGATCTGCAGAAAACTGCGTTAGTCTTCAGAAATAAGGAAGTCAGACTGACATACAAGTTCTGGAAAGTTCTGTTTTTCTAAAGGGAAGAAATCTACAACAACAGATTCATTTTATCCAATAATTTTATACATATATATACACGCACATGCATATGTATTTTAAAAACATCTACTATCAAGTATTCTTATTAATGATTAGAGTATTTTTTCCCAGAAAATTAAAGGTAATGCATTCTAGACACAATGGCTATTGGCTTACATTTCAAATCGCTGTTCTATGGTATGGAGATGCTTGAATTCAGCAAATGAGAAAATTGCAGAAAGGAAAACCAAACCAAACTCTGCAAAATGTTTGGGATGATTAAGGCACAATCATTTTGCACTCTGTGGGAGGATCAGGTCTGGTTTGACAAGACTTTTTCAGCCCAAACCTGAATCACCAGTCTTTCCCCCTTTCCTTGCTTCCCTGCCTCCAGTAGTCTCAGGACTATTTCTTCTCCATGCTCCTTTACTGCTCCAGTTTCCTTTCTCCAGCTTTCCCAGTGTCTGGCACCTTTTTGTCCTCCATCTTTACAAAGTCTTAAGTAGACGAAAAGAGTACTTAATAACGAGAAGTATCAGGCCATGCTGGAGTGCCAACCTATAGCTTAGAAGACCTTTCTTCATGTTGCACTAGACAGCTTTACATGTGATGCTTACTATGGCTTGTATTTTTTACAACAGGAAATATTATGGATGAGTCTGTTGGAAATTGTCTTAGTCTCAATGGAGTTGAGAAACTTATTCAAGTGCCCACAGGCTGTGCAGAGCAAACAATGGTGAAAATGGCCCCTGCAGTCTATGCTATTGAGTACTTGAATGCCAGTGAGCAGTGGGTGAACTTTAATCCTGAACAGAAAGAGGAAGCCATTAGCATGATTGAAAAAGGTATGAAAAAAACCCCAAACCAAACCAAAAAAAACCAACAAAAACAAAACCAGAGAACAACCTGCAGCATCTTTGTTGTTGTCTTTCACTGAATCTTGCCAAAGGAGTGAGCCTTGTCTTAACACAGGCACACAAAAATGCCTCTGATAATCTGCAGACAGACATGAGAACAGAGCTGACTGGGATTTAGAAGACTAATTGCTCACATATGACATTGTGCAGTATTGACATTCACAGTCCACCCTCCTTCTTTCCTAATTTAGAAGCAGAAAGTAAATCTGAGCTGATCAGTGTCAAGTCTTTTCAAAGTAGACAGAAAAAGCCAGTTGTTCATTTCCTCCTAATGTAGATGTGCAAAATAGATCAAGACAAATCATGTCTTAGAAGTCCTTATTTCTCCCCATGGATCATAGACAGTCCTTAGGATGGCCAGTTGAGATGGAGATACCCCTGCTGCTGGAGATGTCTCTAGTTGGCAAGAGAAGTATCACTAAGGAAACTTCCTGTAGTAATCATGATATTCAAATTTTCTCTTCCACACTCATGTATCTGTTACATGAGCCAGAACAACTCCAGCAACCTTGGACCAACCCAGGAGGGAGTTTCCTTAGGGAGAGGACAGCTGCAAGGCTGCTTCTTAAAGAGCACACTTGAAGACATGATCCAACTGTACAGCAAAGCCAGGACCACAGCATGTGGAAGCATAGATGTTCCAGCTCACAGGGACTAACAAGGAGCCTGAGTTATCAGTATTGCTTTTTCTAACTAGAATGGTGTGCACATGGCATGAAGCGATATAATGCACCTGCTTTCAAGATCTTTGGACAACATGTGACACACATTTCATCAGTGAAAAATAAGGGTATAAACAGAGACAAAAACATGCTAAACAGTAGCTGAATGAAGGTCTTTTTGCTTATTTATCCAAGATTGCCTAAAGTGACATAAGGTCCTGCTGATGAGTATTTGATATTGTCAGGAGCATTTAGTCCCTATGTTATGCTTTTATTAATTCTTACTGAAGTTCACCAGAATAGAAAATGAGTTGTGTAGCTATGATACACCCTTTGTCAAGATAATCGCAGTCAAGATCAGAGTCCACAAGTCATGATTTCTAAGCCTATGTCTGACCCAAGAGTTGATGGTTTGCATATATTTTTGATTCTATGCACCATGAAGTCAGGAGCTTGAAAAATTTTCAGTAACAGGAAAAAAGTTTCCCAAGATTCACTGCACAGAAAATGCTTTTTAACTACAGATGCTTGAAGTTTTCAGGCTATTCTCATGGCTCAATTAAGTCAAACAAGACAGAGCACCTTCTATCAAAGGCCTGCTGATACAATCATTTCCTCTTTAATGTGCCAGTGAAGACCTCCATGTACTCTTCCACTAGTCAATACTGAACATGTCCCTATTAATACAAGTGAGGTATCAAAACGCCTAAGAAATATATGTATCCTCTGAACAATTATGTGCTGTTCTGTTCATGCAGGTTATACTAGAATTCTTGAGTTTCAGAAGACAGATGGATCCTATGGAGCATTTAAAACCACTCCCAGTAGTGTATGGTAAGTGTATTTTTATTCTTTTTTTTTTTTCTCCAAAATAACTCTATTATTGTTTGATGCATCAGAAGTTGGATCTAGGGGGGCTGGATTTTTAAATTCTGCTGGGCATGGTGCTGCCTCTATAACTTTGTCATATATGATCAGCCCTGTAAGTCTCTGAGCACATTTAGTCCTCGATGAAAGAGATTTATATTTAGCAACTGATTGTTTTGCGTTTGCCACAGACTAGAAATTGTCACACTGATGACAAGTGATAACTCACTAAGTTCCAGTGAGTGCACTGTATCGAATATGAGTCTATGTGCAAAATTAGTATGTTTCTTTTCCTGCCAATATAGTCTTCTATAAATATCTGCCAGCACATATTTGAAAAATTTTCTTTTCTGCAGGTTAACTGCATTCATTGTTAAAGTACTCACAAGGAGTAGAGAATACACTAGTGTCCAAGACAGTCACATACACAACTCAATTTCCTATTTGGTCAATCAACAGCAGCCAGATAATTCATTCCATGACCATCACCCAGTATTGGACAGGACTATGCAGGTAGGTCATCAACAAGAATTTGTTGCACGTCTAGGGTTGTTAGAGATTTAAAGGAATGTTATGAGCCATTGAATAACGAGAAATTTATCTAAAGAAAGAAACCTGTAATGTAAGAAGTACAAAATCTGTAATGTAAGAATAACTTGTTAAAAGGTCTGTTATGTCAAAGATGCATAGCTAGCCTTCACCACCTTTATCTTCTAATCCAGTCTTAGATCATTTTGTAGCTGACCTATGCCTTTAGAGAACTTGGAAAATTAATCCCAAGATCCTTGTGCTTCGTAAAAATGTGTACATGTGCATTTAACTTTTCATGTTTCATCTTTCAGGGTGGCATTGGGACAGCAGAAGAGGATTTGGCTTTGACAGCCTTTGTAACTATAGCACTGCAACAGACGTTACAGGTCTTCAAGTCACCTGATGTGGTAGGAAGCCTGACTGTTTAAGTTTGAAGGCTATTGCAAACAGCATGTCCACCCTGCTGTTTTTAGGTATTGCAAATGAGGAAGTAAAAGTCTGTTTACAATCTGTGGTGGAGAGGAAAAGATGCCGTGGCCTAATGTACAAGGTGTTTCAACCTACACGCTCCATCATCAATAGCTTTAATCACTATATTATTATAAAATTATTAAAATTTTCTCAAAAATTACTACAATGAAGTATTCTAATTTTCTAATACTCTCCCCAGCAGCAACAGTTAATAGGTCTGAATGACCTTTTTAAATGGATCCATTCTGTTTTCACAGGTACAAGCGATTAGAGGAGCAGTGGCTTACATGAAAAATCAGCTTTCAAGAAATACTAACTGCTATTCTACAGCTGTCACTGCTTATGCTCTGACGCTTGTGCAGTCTGATAGTAAAGAAGCCCAGTCTGCAAAAGAAAAATTAAGAGGCTGTTCTGTTCTTGATGCAGGTACTGGTGACCATTCTTAAAAGTTCAGTTAGAAAGCACTTTTCCTAATTCAAGCACTTTGAGCACTCTTACATGAGCAAACCAAATTCAAGTAAATGAAGAGTGTTTAGTTTTACAGAGGCATGTATGTGCACGGGTAACATACTTAAATTACATAATCAAATATTTCAATGCTGAAATTGTAATATGTCATTTGTATACCTAATATCACTATAAAGTAACAACTTAGCATTGTGAAATTTGGATTGTCGTCTCATCTGATACTGGAATTGGACAGAATCATGCTAAATACTCATTTAACTTTTCTTCTTCTCTTGCTGTCTACAAAATTCTCCACACCCCTAAAGTGCATTTAAAACAAACAAAACATGAAAAAATGTCCAAGTCAGCTTGTAATAAGAAACTTTTGATGGTAAATAAGAATGAGCAGCTACATATGACAGCAGTCTAGACTGGATTTCTGATCAACATACAAGCTGCCTTTTCCAGCCCCACACTAGTTCTGTGTGCTTTGTTCCAGGTCCACACGGTTGTCACCTCTTTCCCCCCTCAGTGGGCAGCTGTGGTCAATGCTGAGTCAGTTGGTTATGTGGCTTCACTGCCACACTGTTAATTTCTCCTAATTCATTTGGTAAATACATTATGGTTTAATATCCATAGTTCAAGCAAGACTGGATTTCTGGGCATAATTAATACTATTATCTACCAGGGACCACCCTGATATCAGCGTTACCACTCTATCAGATGGATGGCAGCGTACTATGGGATCATTAGACTATGGTCTAATGGGCTTAGACTTTTGGATAAGTCAAAATTGAAAATTGTGTGTTTCTTTTCCGTTATCTCTACTGTCCAAATGGTTTGTTGCTCTTATGACAGCTCCTCAGCGCTATGATATGAAATATTTCCTGTGTAGAACAATAGTTATTTTGGGTAAATGTCTTTAGCAAGGGGATTAAGCACTGAGTTATTCTTGCAGCAAAGCAGCAGCGTTACTGGGGAAATGGCAATGATGCAGTCTCAGTGGAAACCACTGCCTATGCGTTGCTTCAAACATTGCTCCTGAAAGACATGGAGTACGCAAAACCTATTGCTACATGGCTGACAGAAAGAAGGAACTATGGTGGAGGATACTGCTCTACACAGGTGCCTGACCAACAGTCTGGGTGGAGTTTCAGGGGGAGGGAACTAAACAGAAGCCCCATAAAGACTTCTTCATTTAGATCTGACAGCATCATAACAGTTGATAATAGAATCATAGAATGCTTTGGGTTGGAAGGGACCTTAAAGATCACCTGGTTCCAACCCCCCTGCCTTCCAAGTTGCTCAAAGGCCCATCCAACCTGTCCTTGAACACTTCCAGGGATGGGGCATCCACATCTCTGGGCAACCTTTCCAGTGTCTCACTACCCTCATAGTGAAGAATTTCTTCCTAATATCTAATCTAAATCTCCCTTCTTTTGACTTAAAGCCATTCCCTCTTGTTCTATCCCTACATGTACTTGTAAAATGTACCTCTCCAGATTTCTTGCAATCCCAACATTTTTTGGTTTATGAAGCACGAAAAATTTTGCTCATTAATAAAAATAGGCCAAAATAAAATGGATATAAGCAAGCAAAGGTTCTTTGTCATTATGAAGACTTATGATAAATGAAGGTCAGAACTGCACTGGTTTTAGCATCTAAATTATAAAAGAAGCTGGAAAATGATGTGAATAGTCTGTGCATATAGAGAGATACAGGAGAACTTCAAAGCAGCAAAATACTTAAAACTGAAGAATAGCTCCAGGTTACTGATCTTGTCATCTTACATACTGTTGAAATAACTTGGCATAATTGTTAGTTATTTTGCATTTCTTTCTCACTCAGGACACAGTGGTGGCTCTAGAAGCTCTGTCAGCATACAGCATACAGACATTGAACACTAGTCCCACCAACCTGACAGTAAAACTGGGAACACCTGGAAGACAAAAAGACTATACTATTACTCTGACTGATACTGATGAAGCAATTCAGAAGGAGCTAGAGGTACACAACCATCCATTGCTTCAAGCTTTTTTCCCTCAAACAGGAGAAACATTGGGTCATCTGGTTTAGGTTTTCCCATGTTAAGCAATTATGATGTAGCTGGTTTATAATAGTTTTAATAGCTTAATCTGGAAAACAGAATCCTTTTAAAGAATAAAAATATCAACAGAAGCTTAGCAGCACACTTCAGAGGCTCCCTCAGACCTCTTAGAGGATTTTGGGGATGTGAATCTCCCCCACTAGCGAAGAGCAGCCAGGAGCCCAAGACTTGTTAGGGAATGAGGAAGAAGTGGAATATTCTGATATTCAGTGTGTAGGGACCTGTTAAGATGTCAAATCCAGGCTACAGAGGAGAGAATGAAGTTGGGAAAATATGTCTCTTTGGACCCAGAACAGTAGCGCAGTATATTAAAAGTCTTACAACACGAGGTCTCATAACTCTTTCTATAGCTAAAGGTTTTCCCTACCCCAGTTCTTAGGGTTAAAGGAATAGAAGAGCACTAAGACTGCAGGAAAAAATAGATTAAATGCTGAGCACGGACTAAACCTTTTCTTTTTTTTCCTTTTTGCCTGTCTGCAGTTTGAACTTGGGAGAAAACTTGAAGTGTCTGTACATGGCAGAGGAAACGGAACAATGAGTGTAAGCTCTAAATCAGAATTTCGGAGTCCACCTGGACTTCTTTTAATCCCTTTCTGAAAACAGCGTAAGAAATTACTCGCCATGGCTTTATCCTGCCTGTTCCTACCTCCAAATTTCTAAAATTCAGGGCTTACAGACTGCCCATCAGGGCAAACAATTTTAACTGCTTTTAAGTCCACTAAATGTCAGTGCTGATAGAGGTGGCTGGAGTTTGAAAGACCCCCTTTGTGGTTGGGAATGGAGAGTTATCTCTAAGGTGCCACACTATTTGTGATTCGCACTTGGGACCTCTCCTGCTTATACCCATGACAGTCATCTGCAACTAGTATGTGACTCTGGGAGACTGGTGTTTCTCTTCGCACTCCCACCAAAATTTGCTGAAGTCCTGGATGAGTAAACCTCTTGTCATTTAAATAATATTTTTAGTGTTTTTCTGTTTATGTGTTCATCTTAGATATTAAAAGTGTACTGGTCATCTGAGCTGAAGAACAACACATGTAATGATTTGATTTTGACGGTGGAAATGGAAGGGAACATTAAGTACGCTGGTGAGTGAAAAGGGAAGTGGTTGGGTCTCAAAGGTGACACATATAGACAGCTGCTGATGATACTCAGTGGTTTTCCAAACTTGGAAAGTGCAAACAAATGCATGAAACAGGGAAAGAGAGAGGCCTCTGAACTTGACCTCAACATTGTTTCTTTCAGCTTATTAATATTTTTGAATAGTTCAATAATAGTCTGAGTGACTGTAGGTACAGCAAGTATCTAATAGGTACACAAGTACTATTAGTAACTCATCTTTGTTATTGGAAGACAATATTGGGAGATAATATTGGGAGACCACCTTTCATGGTGTTCCTTACAGCTATAAGATGAGAGCCCTGCTCAGTTCCTTGGATAATAAGGGACCCAACATGCCGTCCTAAACTTCTTTTGGGCAGATCTGTCGTAGGTCTTTTCATACGAGCAAGACTGTGTTTTCCATCCCTTGGAGTGTGTATTCATCATTCTCTCTGCTTACATCTCCTTTTTATTTTCTGTTTGAATAGCTAGCTTTTGGAGGCAGGGACTGCCTTTTACATATTTATGCATAGCCTAGACCCCATTATTAGCTAGATCTGTTGGTTATTCTCTACCCCTAAAATTTTAACTCTGAATTAATTAGAAATGCTGAGATGGTATACAGCAAACTTACAAAACCCATAGACATGGCATGGCTGCCCATTGGTATTTATCATTATACAAAAAGAAACCAAGTTACCAGGTCCTCAGAAGCCAAGTTACCAGGCCCTCATTCAAATTTGTGCATGGCTGACCATGTCTGTCACCTCCAGAAAATGCATACTACGATGAAAACAATGATTATGAGGACTCATTTGATGCAGAAGACAGCGCATTTGAGCCACAGTCTGAAATAGAGTGGTTTGATATCCACAGCAGAAGGAAAAGGGATGTGACCTTTCCCAGTAAATCAGAACTGTTACAATACAAAGTCTGTGTCAGGTAGGTCTGCAAGATCAGCTCTTTATTTTAAAATGCATTAATTTTTTTTGTAATTCTCCTTGGTTACCCTCATCACATCTGCAAGCTCAGCGTCCAACCTGATGATCTTCTGTGAGTACACACACATGGTGAGTGTGAAGAGTGTGAGCAGAAGAAAAGGTTTCCACACAGGGTATTAGGTTTACACAGTTTACACAGACCTCAAATGTCCATTGCAGGTTCTGCCCCACCAGACTCTGTGGAAACTCTAAAGCGCCTGGCTGGCTAATCATTAGAATTATTTTATTAAATGAAGTAGATATGACTGGAATACAGTAATAACACATTTACAGAGTTTTATGGCTTTCTGGAGAGATGCTGTTACTTCCTTCATGGGCACACTCTGGCCTCATAAAAAATGAAAAAATGTCTACTACTGTCTGAGAAACAAGGAAGGACAAGGGATATCCTGTTGTGGCAACCAAGAAGTAGGCAAGGACAGAGTTAGTGAGAAAGAAATCCTCCTGTGCAGAGTAACCCTGAAATATTTGGGTTTGCTCCCTTTCACAGTCTGGCAAGGGTCACAGAAGCACGAAGTGGTGGCTGTCCTGAGTTCCCCTTCTAGAGAGATGAAGAATGGCAGAAGCAGGTTTTGCTTCCCAGCAGAATTTAGCTTTTCCACTGAGTTTTGACGAAGCCTCAGAGACAGTGGGTTTTTGCCCCCTCTTCCAGACAGTGGCATTAACAATGAGGGGAGGACTGGAGTTACCCTAATTCCTCGATTTCACTCTCCCTAGTTAAATGCGTGTTCAGTGATTTCTGTGCTGGCTGAAACACCATTTTCCCCATTAATTGCTGTGTAACATTCATCAACTATCAGATCCACTGTTCTGCAGGACTTTGCTGAGTGCTAGGGTGAGGCTTAAACAATAATGTGAAGCTCTCTTTGTTGTAGTCAAGACACAGGAGAGAAACTGAAGGCACTGACTACATAAAGACCTCTGCAACATAGCATATCTGAGAAAAGGAGTACCAAAATAAGTTTCTGAAGTAAGGCGAAGTGTATGCAGAATATCTAACAACAATGCACCCTATGCGAATGTAGAACAACTTAATTTTCTGGCAATGATGCAACTACCTGATTTTTTAGAAGAAAAAATTAGAAAATATTGGAAATCTAATGTATTTACCTAATGGATAGTTACAGCATTGAAGATTGGATAAACTCAATTCCTGTCTCCACACTCTAGGTTATAGAGAACAAATACCATGTCAGTGCTGTTTGCCTTCCTTGTCTTCAACAGTGCTTTTATGGTGGGATGAACTGTCCTTTGAAGGTGATTGTTTCTGCCTATCAACTATAAAGAATGCCTAGATGACAAGCTCAGTCAAGACACCTGAGTTTTGGATGACTATTTGACAAGTTTAGATCACTAATTTTGCTTCATGACTTTTAATGAGGCAGCAACTAATTTTCAAATCAAAATTCACTTAGGAAAATTATACGGATTAAAATATTTTGTTTCACCATTAGCAAACCTGAAGAGCCAAACTCTTCAGAGCAAGCTGGCTGTTTAGTGTAGATGTTCTCTGGTAATGGTCTCCCTTATAAAGGTCCACAGGTTCCAATCCACCAAAGATGTCCCTGGTAGATCTCTCTCTACTGAGTGGCTTGGAGCCTGACACAAAGGATCTCGATCAGGTTAGAAACACACTTCTATGTTCAATCTTCTATGGCGTTTTCTATTAAAAAAATTGTCTTCTGAAATATTACCAATACTAGAATAAAGAAGGAAAAACAGATTTTTGGGTAGACATATTTTCATTAGAATCATAGAATAGCTAATGTTGGAAAGGACCTCAATATTATCAGGTTCCAACCCCTCTGCCATGGGCAGGGACACCTCACACTAAATTGTGTCACCCAAGGCTCTGTCCAACCTGGCCTTGAACACCGCCAGGGATGCAGCATTCACAACTTCCTTGGGCAACCCACTCAAGTGCCTCACCACTCATTATTCTTGGTCTAATAAATATTTGCTGAATATGTACAAGAAATTAAAAACTTTTGATGAACAGAGTTCAGCCTTCTCAGTCCCTTCTAATAGAAATTAAAGCAAGGCACCACAGGGCACCTAAATATATGCCCATCCTTAACACGTTTCTTCCCCTTTGACACTGTTGTCCTGTGACATGCCAGGACAGTTTGTCCTGTGCTTGCAGAGGAGAAAGCAAGCACCTCCTCTTGAGGTGGTTGCTGGGAGGGCACAGTGACAGGAGATGAGCTACAGCGCTCTGCAAAGGTGGCTGCATAGGTTTGGGTTCTGGAGCCTGCTCAGCTGGGGAAGGTTTGCCCAGCTTCATGCTCTCAGGGACTGTCTCCTTTGAACAAAGCAAACCAGAATATAAAGGGTAGTAGCAGAGTTGTTCCTGTTGTGCTAGGGTTTTGTTCTCATTTTATTTGTTTTCCTGCAGTTGGTGATGTCTTCAGACCAGTACATTCAGCACTATGAGTACAAGGAAGGAAAGGTTTTGCTATACTTTGGTGAGGTAAGCAAACCCAATGATTTTCCGATCTCTGCCATTTCAGGTAGCATATATAAATTTCTTTTTAAATCTAATCATTATTGGTTTTCACACTCCATTACCTTCCTTTGATTTTTGCGATATGTTATTATTGAACAGCTCAGCTGAAATATGGTGGAGAAGTGAAACATGCACCTTCATCCTCCACCTTCCTGTATTCCAGGAGATGTAGTCCATGTTTGAAATTTGGGCTTTGGCCAAAAAAGACAACTTCTCTCTACTCAGAAGAGATGCTTTTTGTCCAGGATTAAAATAGCGTTAACAGTATTGGATAGGTTGCGAACATATATTGCAACCACTACTCCTACGTAAGGCGGCTTTAGGCAAAAGCAGGAAAGTAAACCCCAAAGTAGTGATGATGTGAGCCTGAAACAAACAGTTCCAGGGAGAGAAGACTTGCACACATCTCACAAAACTACCTTTACCAGGCTTATCCCATCCACAAAGTCTCCCAATAAAATCATGGAAGGAAGTACCTTCTTCAAGTTGAGACTGCAGCTACCAGAATTAACTCACCTGTCCCGTCAAAAGGAAGCATTCAGCAGCTAGTACAGGCAGCAATGAATAAGGAACTGACTGGGCAGAAAGAGTTAATTTACTTGTCAGAACTATTGTTCTTTTTTCCTCCAGATTACAAGCGGACCAGACCCAGATTGTATATCATTTGGGGCAAAGCAAATCAATCCCATGGGCTTGGTTCAGCCAGCAAATGCCATCTTTTATGATTTTTACAACCCAGGTAAGGGCAGAGAAAAATCATACATAACTGATAGAAAAAGAGATCCTCAAGAACAAACTCCAGTCCATAGCAAGGTGGTTTCCATGTAGTGTGTGAAACCACATGAATTTGTTGAGTGTTAATATAACCTTCCTCAAATCCTGTCTCTTCTACTGCCATGGCTTAAGATCATCTAAATAGAGATCCTCTCACAAAAGGTCTTTATCTCAAATGAACTGAAAATACAAACTTTTACACTCACAGTATTTTTAATCAGGTTTCCTGAGTTCCTGTTTCTCATGGTGCTTTTAATTGTGTTCCATTCACATTTCTTTTGGGTTAGGCTGTCTTTCTATGCCTCAGATTGGCAACCCTAGAAGTTTGCCTTATGTATTGTGTTTACTGGGGAATTAGTTTCATCCCCTGCTCAAAAGTTAAATGTAAATCATCCCCATTTGGCAGAGTTATGTAAACAATATTTGAAAATCAGGCCAAATCTCTACTTTGACTGAAGCTGAGAGATCCATGACAGTTTACACTACATTTAAACCACTAACTCTTGGTGATCCTATCTCCTCTTCCTGAAACAGTGAACTCCTCACTGTAGCTTTATAGTCTATAAAGATGCTTCTTAAGATGGATGCTTTTCACAGGGAAAAAAAATACAAAAAATGGAAGAGTACAGCTTAAAAAAAAAAAAAAAAACCACCACCAACAAAAAAACCCAGAACCAACCAAACAACAACAACAGAAACCACAGGAGCAAAAACGCAGATCGCTGCCCAGCTGAAAGGCTAGGTGATCCCTGAACTCTAGGTGCCTAAGCTATAGGTCTTTGTGGACTACTGGTAGAATCATAGAATAGTTAGGGTTGGAAACGACCTCAAGATCATCTGGTTCCAAGCCCCCTGCCATGGGCAGGGACACCTCACACTAAACCATCCCACACAAGGCTTCATCCAACCTGGCCTTGAACACCACCAGGGATGGAGCACTCATAACCTCCCTGGGCAACTGATTCCAGTGTCTCACCACCCTAACAGGAAAGAATTTCCTCCTTATATCCAATCTAAACTTCCCCTGTTCAAGTTTTAATCCGGTACCCCTTGTCCTGTCACTACAGTCCCTGATGAAGAGTCCCTCCCCAGCATCCCTATAGGCCCCCTTCAGGTACTGGAAGGCTGCTATGAGGTCCCCACGCAGCCTTCTCTTCTCCAGGCTGAACAGCCCCAACTTCCTCAACCTATCTTCATACAGGAGGTGCTCCAGTCCCCTGATCATCCTTGTGGCCCTCCTCTGGACTTGTTCCAGCAGTTCCATGCCCTTTTTATGCTGAGGACACCAGAACTGCACACAATACTCCAGGTGAGGTCTCACAAGAGCAGAGTAGAGGGCAGGATCACCTCTTTCGAACCCCTGGTCATGCTCCTTTTGATGCAGCCCAGGATACGGTTGGCTTTCTGGGCTGCGAGCGCACACTGCTGGCTCATCGACCAGCACCCCCAAGTCCTTCTCTGCAGGGCCGCTCTGAATCTCTTTGCCCAACCTGTAGCTGTGTCTGGGATTGCTCCAATCCAGGTGTAGGACCTTGCACTTGTTGTGGTTGAACTTCATAAGGTTGGCATCTGCCCACCTCACAAGCGTGTCAAGGTCCCTCTGGATGGCATCCCTTCCCTCCAGCGTATCAACCGGACCACACAGCTTGGTGTCATCGGCAAACTTGCTGAAGGCGCACTCAATCCCACTGTCCGTGTCAGCAACGAAGATGTTAAACAAGACCGGTCCCAACACCGATCCCTGAGGGGCACCACTCGTTACCGGTCTCCAGCCGGACATCGAGCCATTGACCACAACTCTTTGTGTGCAGCCGTCCAGCCAGTTCTTTATCCACTGAGTGGTCCATCCATCAAATTGATATCTCTCCAATTTAGAGAGAAGGATGTTGTGTGGGACAGTGTCAAATGCTTTGCACAAGTCCAGGTAGATGACATCAACTGCTTTACCCTTGTCCATCAGTTCTGTAGCCCCATCATAGAAGGCCACCAAATTGGTCAGGCAGGATTTCCCCTTAGTGAAGCCATGCTGGCTGTCACCAAGCACCTTGTTGTTTTTCATGTGCCTTAGCATGCCGTCCAGGAGAATGTGCTCCAAGATTTTACCAGGCACAGAGGTGAGACTGACTGGTCTGTAATTCCCTGGGTCTTCCATTTTCCCCTTCTTGAAAATGGGGGTTATATTTCCCTTTTTCCAGTCATCGGGAACTTCACCTGACTGCCATGATTTTTCAAATATGATGGCCAGTGGCTTAACAACTTCATTCGCCAGCTCCTTCAGGACCCGCAGATGGATTTCATCAGGTCCCACGGACTTGTGCACGTTCAGATTTTGAAGATGGTCTCAAACCAGATCCTCTCCTACAGTGGGCCCAAGGTCTTCATTCTCACAGTCCCTGCGTCTACCTTCTAAGACCTGGGTGGTGCAGTCAGAGCCTTTGGGCATCTAACTCCTTAATGCCCTGATTTATCTGGACCAGGGAATAGCTGACCTGCAAATATAGCTTCTACTGCATAGGTTTTTCCAATGGAGCTCTCTGAGAAAAGCCATTTTTTTTTCTTCTCCATAGACAGAAAGTGCAGCGTGTTCTACAGTGCTCCTAAGAACAGTGCCATGCTTTCAAAGGTGTGCCACGTCAATGTTTGCCAGTGTGCAGAAGGTAAGGAATGGCTAAATAGACCACTCTAAGATAAGCTAGCTGTTTCTAAAGCTATGTTGTCAAAGCATCCTCTAGTATGTTTGGTATCAAACTGACAAGTTTTTGTTAAGATATCCAAGATTGACCTGATAGTTGAATACGTGTGTAAAAACCCATCAACACACCTCTAAGAAAGTTGTTCTGTCATTTTACTTTATTCTCTGTTATAATGTTGAGTGGATGAGTATGTGTACACTATATCTACCTAAATATCTATGTTTACTCAGACAGATGTATCATTTATTTATATAGATGGAAAAGATAAGGTTAGATATAAGGAAGAAATTCTTTGCTATGAGAACACTGAGCCAGTGGAACAGTTGCTCAGAAAAGCTGTGGCTGCCCCATCTCTGGCAATATTCAAGGCAAAGGTTGGACAGGGCCTTCAGCAACCTGAACTAGTGGAAGGTGTCTCTGCCCAAGGCAGTAGAGTTGGAACTGGATGATCCTAAAGTCATTTCCAACATTAACCATTCTATGATTTATTTTCTTCACTCTAGGTCCCTGCCCAAGACAAAAATCAACTTTCAGTAAAGCTGTAACACAAATGTCACGCTCTAGTTTTGTCTGCTACTACCCTATTGCAGATTATGGTAAGGCATGAAGGACATCTGTCAATTTAATTTAAACATTGTTCTTTTTAATAAAGATAAAATCCTAGTTTTATATGCCCCTCTCCCGAAATAAGTGAGGTTTCTGTATTTGGCCTAGAAGCTGAGTTGATGAAAAAAAGCTGTGTGCTATCACAGTCATCAAGGAGGTGAAAGGGAAAACTAAAAGCCGTGGAATGATGCAGTGGGATGCTAGGAGATTAGCAATATCATGCTACATGGTTTAGGAAAGACCTGTGGTGTGACCAACACCATCCCCTACATCCCTAATGTTGCAGGATGGAGATAAAGAGTAGACTTGGCATGGCATGCCACAGTTCAGTGACTCCTTCTGCACAGCCAGATGAATATTTTCTCTTTTGTTAATTTACATTTCTGGCCTTTTCTTTGGATGAGCTACTGAAGGAAAACTGGTTCATCAGCCTCAGTAATTTAGATGCTGACAGAGGACAGGAAAAAAAGTGAAAACCCAATCAATCATATAGGAGCTTCTTTAAAAAGAAAATATGCACGAAAGGAATACAAATCTCAAGGTTGATGATTTTCTGACTGATGACCTGACTTTCTAAAAGCATACTAGGTATTCAGGATTACTATCCTGTTGTCTTTCATAACCCCATGATTTGTGAATAGATGGTACACAGGGGTCTGTAGAAATATCTGGTAAACGCATACCTATTTTTCAGGTTTTGGGTGCAATTTCTTGTTTCCATTTGGCTTCACACAGTTGTTGTCTGTTGCAGTGTACAAGGTGGAACTCCTCAATAGTACGCAGAAGAATGTTTTTAATTACTATGAGGCCAAAATCCACAGAATCCTTAAAGCCAGTAAGTATCAAAAAGTTTGGCTGCTTTCGTTTACCTGTAGGAAAATTAGGTTGATTCAATGTTAGCCAGTACAAGCCATGCAGATCCCTTCTCTTGCTGTAGGAAGTAGGATCAGATATGCTTCTGTACTAGGCTTGCAAGAAGGACTGATTCCTTGCAAGGCTTGTTTGGTGCAGCTACCTCCCTGTTCCTTTCAGCTCAGGGGTAGGTTGCTTCAGCTCACATTGTGCAGCAATCTCAGAGCACAAGAGTTTCAGTCTTTTCAGATGAAACTAAACCAGAAGACACATTCCAGATGCATTTAGTCCATGACTCCAAACTGGAAGTAGTCTAAGATAAACCTTCTAAAAACATCTATAGTGTGGATATTAGGTCTTCTATATCAGCCAATTCACTTTATGGGCTGCTGTCATTGATTCACATTTTTTTCTATCGTAGAAATGTCCACTGACCTCTGTTTTGATACCAGATGAAGATCTGAAGTGCTTGTTACCCAATAAATTTTTAATCACTTGCAATCCCAGCAGAGCAGGCAGAGTTGTCCACAATGGCTTGCCTGAAGTCAGTGAACACAGGAAAACCTCTAGAACTTCAATTTAATAGATGCAGTAACAACAAAGAAGCCTCTTTATTTTTTTAGGTGCAGTGTAAAGCTTTGCACTGCTCTCAGACAATGTCCTTTAGCAAGCCTGCCATCCCAGTTGTCCCCATGTGAACTTTATCAGCAGCATCAGCGAACACTGATACTCCTCAAAGTAATTTCTGGAGAGTCTGTCATCTCAGACTTCAGCTGCTGTGCTATCACATGGTTGTCAGGTTTGAGTTTGGTAGCCAGAGATTGCCTTTAAAAAGCAGCTTCGAAGATTCTGAAACTTTCCCGGTCTGGGGCAGAATAATCAACCAACTCCCCTGATCTTTGCCTAGGGCACTGGCAGTTTCACCAAGTACTTTATGGCACACAATCTGGGATCTGTGCCCAGCGTTTGGTTCCTGTCTGAAAATGAGGTCCATACCTCATGAGTTCAGAGACAGCATCTGTTCCACAAGGGTCTTTCCATATGCAGGGAAATGATAATATACCTAATGATCAAAACAGTGGCTATCACAGATTAAAGTACCATGATGGAAAGTTTCATTAATCCCTCCAGGAAACCTTCAGGATCTAAAGGATTTAGAGCTCTGAGCCCCAGTGCATTTGAACTCTGAACTCACAGGCAAGCACTGGAAACATTTTGTTTCTTAGCTGAGAGAAACATACTTTGATTGTGAAGCTAAAGGAAAGAGATAACTTTTCCCATTCCTACCTCCTCTTGATTTTATCCCTTAAAATCCCCTTTGATTTGTGCTGTATGATGCAGCTTATGAGCATCAAGAGGCTTTCAACAGGCTTGGGAAAAGCTGGGAAGAGACATGAAGCCATGAGGCATGAAGAAAAAGCAAGGCATTTCATCCAAATAAGTTCATGACTAACTAGAGTTATCATTTGTTCTTTTTCTGTACCTGTTTTCAGTGAGGTTGGTCTGTGTTGCCGTCACCAAGGGTATATGAAAATTAGTAGGGCAAATTCTCATTGTCTGGACCCCTGGCATTATTTCAGTACCAATCCTTGCAAATGAAAGGTTGGTTCAGAAGACAGATGGAAACACTTACTTGTGTAAGACAAAGACAATTTTGCAGATGTGCACTCCTCAGACTACTTTGATTATTAACAGAATTAGTGGGCAGTGCAGTGCCTGGATGAATAACCTTCTGGGCCAGAATCCAGACCAGGATCTTCTAAGTTATTTTATGTAAAGTTCAGGTCAGATGCACTAAGAAGAGTGAGTTTTTAATAGTGTCTGCTGCACTGTTGAGCCTCAAGATGTTTGAGTTTAGTTTGCTAGCTTTTAAGACCATTATGAGCCTAAGGAATGTGAAATATAAGAGCATGTTTCCCTTGCCTTTTTCTTTAATCTCTGAAATTTAAACAAACTCCATAGGGCCTGAAAGTTCTTTATAGCAAAACAGCTCCTTCAGTAACTAGTGAGGAGGTTCAGACAGCCAGCTAAGACAGAAATGGCTTACTTTTTCTCAGATAATGTTAAGGAAAGTATATCCTACCATAGCATGGCCATTTATTCCCATGCCAAGCCACAGCTCACAAGAGAAATATTACCTTGGCTTAGCAGTGCAGTAAATGATCACAAGGGGTTGTGTCCTATGGGCTACGATTCTATATTAGAAAAGGTGATGATGTTTTCTCTTATTGTGCCACAGCTAGTGATGAAAGCATCCAAGTGGGTGTCCACCGACAGTTCCTAACACGCTCTGCATGCAACTTAAACATGGTCGCTGGCAAACGGTACCTCATCATGGGGAAAGATGGGCAAACGGTTGATTTCAACAACAAGTGAGTGCAATGATTTCCGAGCAGCAGCTATCATGGACCCTGAATCCAGAGGATACTCAGCCTCTTAAAATACCCCCAGAAAGTAAAAGGAAGACCAAGTTTTTTAGGGACCAATTCTGCTGGCTTTAGTACTATGCAAAGAGGAAAAAGGGTAGCTGTGGGGAACAGCTGAGACACCCAAACCTATCAGCTTATGGATCTGTGCAGAGCCTCATTCCCACATTTCTCAGAATCAAAATCTGTCTCTGAGTCCACTGGGTTAAAAACTCACAGCTAGAAAAGTAGGATGGGAAATTCTCCATAGTTCCACCTACTGCAGATGCCTTATACAACTCCTATGTTTGCAGAAGAGATGGGTAGGACCATCACTAAGAGCAACTCTCAGGTTCTGTTATATCATCCATACAAATAGCATATTCTTCTCATTTCTCATTGTCACACTTTGATGAGAAAAGACAATTGATTTGAGGAGGAACTTAGCCTGACACTATCAAATGTTCTGTGAGGAAGACATCTTAAATATTTCATTTTCTTGTGTGGAAATGGAGAAAAAGTAGTGCCTCTGAAAATTTCTAGGAGGGAGACCTTCTCAGTCAAATTATGACTGCCACTTCCTAAAACCTTAAAAAGTCCCTCTCCCCATCTCTGTACAACAGCAGTGAGTGCTTAAGTCAGGGATCTGCTTCAACAGAAGCCTGCTAAAAATTGAAGTCCCCCGAAGACTTGTAGCTTCCAAAATCTTCTCCAACCCAGTCACAAAATGCCAGAAACTGCATGGCTTATCACCACAGAAAATTAGGAAACATCTTGGAATAGTCTGTTGAAACTAAACCCCCCTTCACTGTGTTTCACTGGTGTGCACTGGGGCTTTTTGTGCTACTCCAAAAAACTAATAGAAACTTAGCCCAAGCTTGCCTGGTATCACCTAAAACACACATAGTTTTTTCGGTTAGTTAGGCCCAGTGTGGCACTGACACTTCACTAACTTTATTCAAAGCACAGTTAACCTGCTGGTGAAACTTGGTTTCAGATGAGTTTCTTGGCTGGTATAACTCCTCCTGCCCCCAGAGATGCCTAAGTGGAGGGATACAGCATCATGGGGTTTACGCTTTCCCATTGCTCCACGTCCGTAGTCATGACTCACCTCTTTGCCTGTCCCACTTGCATTCAGGATGCAGTATCTCCTTGATTCACAAACCTGGGTAGAGAAAATTCCAGAAGACAAAGAGTGCCGCACCACCCTGCACCGGCAAGCCTGTGCTGACCTGCATGACTTCATGGACAAGTCTGAAAACCTGTGCTCCTTCTGAACCATTGCTCTGCTTCCTACATCCTGTCTGTGTGACTGTGATGTGGCTCCTTCCAGAATTTTTCTTGCTGATTCTGTTTTGCTGATTGGGATATTTCTTGTAGACATAGGCTGGGGCGGGGTGGGGGGGGGATTGGTGTGGGGAGTGTAATAAAAAAAGATTGCAGTTCCTCTAATACTGTTTGTGGGTTTTGTCCTTGATACTGGTGAAGAGAGAGCAGGAATTTTTGTCTCCCTGATCCCTTATACAACAGCGCAACCATCCTGCAGGGGATCAAACAAAAAATCATTGTGCTTGCAGAGCTTATTAATTCCTACAGTCATTGTTACTGGACAGAAAAAGAGTCCAAGAAATTTGCATGGGTCAGAAGGAAGACTGGGCATTCATGGACTTACCAAGTACAGCCTCTGTTACACTGCTACTGAAAGAGGTACTAACACTCATGCTTCAGCACATCAGTTAATTTCTCATTTTAGTTGAGTCCTCAGGTAAAGGAATGAACAACCCCACTTATACCACAGCAGAATTCCCATACACACATCTGAAGCTGGAACTGGAACTAGCCCAGCATTAGGGATGAGCAACTGGATTGGATATGTCCTGTGCCTGAGCCAGCAGTCCTGCATGGGCTTGTTAGTGTTGGTAGCTCACTGAGGGCACAGAACTGCTTTTTAATTGCACTGTGTACTCATGTCTTTCAAGCTTTTCTTTTTTCAGAGTTTAATTAATTTGCACTACTTAAAAAACACCCGACTCAATCTGTGGTTGTCTTTTTCTAAAGTACTGCTGCTACTGCGGCCGTGCAAAGAGCTGTGTAGTGGAGATGCAGTATTTGCTAGGGAAAGGTGAGGGTTTTGCTGCCACAGTTATAAAGGCTTCAACAAACGGCAAACTAAGTTGACAGTGAAAAACAACTCCCCAGAACTCAAAACCTCTCTTACGATAAGAAAAAGCCTGTAGAAAGTGTTTTGGTAAAACTGATACATAGACGGTTTGCAAATACAGGTCTTAGCTCTTCAGTTTGCCATCGGTATGCCACTAGACAAGTCATGTCTGAAGCAGAGCAGCGAAGAAATGAAAAGCTGTTTTTGCTGAATAGGTCACCATCCTCAGATGCTCATTGCACTGTCCTTGTGACAGCAGCTACTGAGTGCAAAAAATTGTCACCTGGACAGCTTTGTGTTACACTGGTGAAAATAAGAAGGACCTGTATCAATGATATGATAATTAGTAGGTCCATGCTGATCTGGTTAATTTGGAGTTAAATGACCCTACTGGATAGGAGGGCAGCAGTGAGCCTTGAATGGACAGGATACTACATGGCAGCATCACCTACCAGAACATCTACACCATGAGAGCCTTTGGATTCACAGCAGACAGCTCATCACTATGTGCCAGCACTGTGAACTGCCCAGCTGAAGGCTGTAAACTCAAGTATAATGACAGCTGAACTCAGATATCAGCGATGTCCCCTACTGCTGCCAGGCATTGCATGGATAGAGGGTGAGAAAAGTTTTCATTATGAAAACCTGAACCTCTGCTTCATGACACTTGCAAAGGAGGATAAGAAACCTCCTGAAGGTGCAAGACAGGCACTTACATCAAAATAGGACAATCTGTTTTCCTCGAGGTTTTCCCAAGCTTTTGGATTTAGGAAATGTGATTGCAATGCCTGGACATACATGCTCTTTCTTGTATAACAGATCTCATAGAAATGTCAGTGATGGCAAATGGCAAAATCCAGCTGAGGTCAGTAAAGCCAGTGTTAATTTTTAGTCATATGAGACAAACAGGCTGTTCCACTGACATACCATTTATCCAGTAATTCTCCTAGTAGTTATGAAAGAATACCTCTAAGGTTAGGGGCCTAAATCTTTCTTTCCACTCCACAGAACATGAGTTAAATACCACTGTCTGACCTCCTTTTGTGTGGAGTACATCAAAAGTTCAGAGGTTCTTGCTTTAGCTGACGAACTACCAAATCATTTCTATGCTCCAGACTCTGTAAAATGTGGTGAAAGCATCATTAAA
The DNA here is from genome assembly GCF_037157495.1 of Lathamus discolor. Lineage (NCBI taxonomy): Eukaryota > Metazoa > Chordata > Aves > Psittaciformes > Psittacidae > Lathamus > Lathamus discolor. The sequence continues at coordinate 101,645,346 of NC_088887.1, read as the reverse complement.
ATTTCATACTAGGTCTAATGTGCATTTTACATATTTTATATTAGAGATGTTTATTATTAGAGATGACTCAGCTGAAACTGGTTAGCACCTGAACTTTGCAAATGCAGTCATAAAATGTTGGAGCTATGTGTGATTATTTAACTATTTTCACTCTTATTTTTGATACAGAGGATCCAAGCATGCTTCTACTTTAATTCTGGTAGTCTGGAACCCTTTGAATCCTGGGAAACCATTTAAATCTCTCTGTCCAAGAAGCTAGCATAGAACAGTCTCTAAGCCCCTTTACTTTTCTGCCCCAAACTCACAAGCATATTTATAGGGAGAGGGAAAACAATGGTGGAATTATTTTTTGCTGCCAATGTTGTTAATGTTTGCAGGTAGCGCAGCTGGAGACCTGCCAGAGACTTGGCCAACACCATGGAGGCCTGCTTGAGGGCTTTAGAAGCATTCATTTCTCCTTCTGCTGCCACAACCTGTGAAGTAAGAGAAGTGGAAATGGCTCTGTGACACTGCCCATTGTGGGGAAACCCCACCTTTACAATGAGGAGAAAAAAAATAAAAGGCACTTGGAGGACTGGGACAAGGATACAAGAGCTTGGTGGTAGACACTGCAGTGGATCTCACCTCAGCTCTTGTCTCTCAAGCAGCCTCTGCTTTGGCTGCCATGGCCCTCTGCATGGCCACAGGAATCCTGACATCTTTGATCTCTATACGGGCCTCTTTGATTCCCCACTGCTCTGTAGCTCTGTTGAGGAGAGCCTTGGGACAAACACACAACCCATCACAAAAGGCACAGCAAGGGCAGAGAGAAAACTATGCCATGTACCCTGCTTCTAGGACAGAATGAAAGTCAGCATGCAAACCTGCATAACAAAAAGATAGAGACCTACCATCCAACGGGTGTAAGTACAGCGGGTACCACAACCTACGAAACTCTTGCTGATCAACACATGACTCCTGTGTGGCTTCTCTACTGCCTCCTAAATTATGATCCCCATCCTTTCTTTAGGTGGGTGCTGGTCGAACTTCTCCCTTTTGCAAAGTAATTCTATGGCAACTTCCTAAACTAGCATGACACAGTAAAAGCACATAACGGCACACTATGAGTGAAAGACACAGCACAGCCCTGTAGCACTGGCATGCTCTTCTGTGCTCAGGCTGCTATGCACTACAGCACTCATGTCACCACCGACCCTAGCTCTGCCCACTGCTTCTCTCCTGGCTAGAGAGGTGTACAGTCTCTCTTTGATTTGACTATGCCTCATCTCTAACTGAAAAAGAGTAAAGCAGGTGTTGGATTTCTCTGCTTCCTTCCCGGCTGCCAAATAAAATAGCAGAACAGATGGCATTTTAAAGCATAAGCCAACTCAGTTCTGTACTGTATGTTGTTAAGACAGGAGATAAAGCCTTGTCTTGATTAAACCTCAATCAAAGGTCTGATCAATACAGAGTTTCCCACGAGCAGCAGACTTTCTCACCACTTGCAGCAGCCCCTGTGAAAAGGCTAAACTGACTTATTCAAGTCACTGGATAATTGCAGTATTTTTTGTTGTTTTTTGATAGGAAATAACTCTTCTACAAGAACCTGGGGAAATACCCTTAGAATAATTCTTTCTGACTCTAGGCAAGCAGATGTATAACTGAAAGAAACATAATGGAAAATTTTATCATTGTTGGAAAGAAAGAGATGTTAGTTCTGATTTGCTACTCCCCAGAACACGTCTCCATGCTTGTCAGTGAATTTTGAGAGCTGGATTTACCTGGGTACTGCATGCAATTTCCTCACGGCCTGCCAGGAGCTCAGCCAAGGTCTGCGTACCCAGAACGTTTCTCAGGGTTGCCTGTGCCAAGAGGAAGGTAGCTGAATGGACATCAGTGACGTTAGCAACAGCGCTGACAGCACTGTGGATCCTGTAGTACAGCACCCCGTCGACTTGGGTAGTAACAGCGTCTTTTGTGAGAATCTGCATTTGAGAAATGTACAGAATTAGAGAAGGATCCAATGACACATCTTTTGCCAAGGAAGGGAAATGTTTTTTTTCCGCTTTGTGAAAAAAAAAGACCCTGATAATGCAAGGAAACCAAGAATTTCTCTTTGTTTCTTTGTCATTCCCCTGAGAAATAACTTTAAGAAAGCCACCCAGCATCACCAAAGTATATACCCTTCAAATAACTCTTCCAATAGTGAGTAAATCTCATAACTTGAATCATTTTCTTCTGCAGTGATGGTTATATGATCATGGTTATAGTCCTCCTTTCTTGTAGAAAGGGTCATTCATGACTTTATACATTACATACAGTTTGGAAAATCTGTGCTACTTCCCCTAAACAAAGTATTTCCAAGAAACTCCAGCAAATTAAAGCAAAAATGAAAAGCAAAGTACAAGAAATTTTGCACTTTGAAATTTGCAACAAAGAAATTCAAAAAATATTTAATCATTCACAGAGGAGTTGTGTCCTTTTGCCAGACAGGTCCCCTGTGCTTCAGCAGCCAGTTTGCCTCAGCAGAGCTCTCATGATGCTCCCCTATCTGTTCCCTCCTCAACATGTTTTGCTTACAAAACTTCTTGAAGGCAGTTTGAAAGTCAGAAAATACAGCAAATAAGCTAAATTCTGTGGTAGTTTACAGGTGTACGACTATAAAACACCTGCATTACTTCTGATCATGCCATGAATCACCTCTACCTTTTATGTCTGTCTTAGATGGCTGCTAGAGAATAGTTACCTCTTGCGGAGGAACGTTACAGGTAACCGTTCTAAGATCAACCTTGACGAACGTATCTGTACATGGAAGTATGAGGATTATACCTGAAAAACAAAAATAATTACATGAAATGCCACTGAAAGCTAACTTTAGAACCAGGTATCCTGCACCAAGCAAACAGATAGAAATATCCACAGGATGGGGAATGTGCCCACCTTATTACTACAACTGTCCTTTCTGCAACAGGATGTGACAACAGTGAAGTTTTCCATTTTCAAATAACTGAGGGAAATGCAGATCTGCAAATAATGTTAATTTATTGGAGCATAATGACCTCGGGCCCTGGACTGGAAATGGGGAGAGTGCAGCTCTGGTCTCAAATCTGCGATGAGACTTCTGACAAAAATTCCTTCCACACCTTTGTTTGGTTTCCCCTTTATAAATCATAAGCCATATGTGTCTCAAGGAAAGACATACCCCAGGCCGATTCCTCCACCGCCTGTAAGCTGCAACATGAGGAACATTGTCCCAGGTTCTAACACATCCTGTGAAGGAGTCTCCACTCTCCCTTCACTGGAGAGGGAGGTTTGACATTGCTATTCTTCTAATCTCAGCACCTTGACTAGGTGCCCAGAGCCATCTAGAAGAGTTCTGCACCTGCCCTAGCTGCCCTTTGGACCACATGGTTGTTATTCAAGAGGAAAAACAGGACCTGAAAAGGACTTTTTCACCTTATTTCAGCTTCCAGTTTGCCCCATTTTATTGCAGAAATGTCGTAACTACACCAACACAAATACCTCATGTTGCTGGGTTTGCTTTGTATTTGTGATATATAATCTGATCCTAAGTGACTGCACCAAACTCTGTATAGATGCAGAGTGTCCCTTTCCTGACACATTCACCATTTTCAGAGCAGAAGACAGCTAAATTGCTGGCAGCAGCAAACAGTGTTGGAAGTGAGGCACATGTAGAGCGAGCGGCTCAGTCACTCAAAAATGTCCTTAGCAGGCCTGAAGACTGCATGTAACCCTCCCTGGTCCCCCATCAGTGTCTGTAGCATGAGCTCAACCTACCATTTGTTGTTCAGCCTACTCAACAGCAAAGCTGCACCTGGTATCAAAGTCCTCAACGTTCTGAGGTGCTTCATGGACCTCTGCAATTCTTGATGTGGTCAGAGTGCATCATAACAACATAAAACCAGTGCATCTTAAGAGAATAAAATTACATGCACTCACCTGGTCCCTTTGCTTTCTTAGACAGTATACGGCCCAGACGAAATACAACAGCACATTCATACTCTCTGATAACCTAGGAAAATGTTTTAAGTTTAGAATTTTGCAACTAATTCTATTCCCACTCTCTGGTCTGATTTTTTTTTTACTCTTTGGCATCCATACTATATGCGAAAAAAAGTAGAGATAGTATTGGAACCAATAAAATTGCAAAACAGTCTGCATCTTACATCTTCGCACCTCTTGCTTTGCTGAAAAAACTCAGACCCTGCTCTCAAATAGGTTACAAAACAGACAAAATACAAAAGAATTGCCACTCGGATGATGAGGCTATCCACAACTCTCTCAACATCAGTACTACACTCAGAGGCATATGCCTCACCTCAGGTAACCCAGCTAATTGCTTCAGTTAGTGTATCAGGACTCCTCAAGGCCTGGTGTCCAGGGCAATCATCCTGGTAACTCATCCCTGAAAACTGATTTAAATTACTCATGTCTTGAAAGGGCATTTTGTGGCTTTAGGTTATAGAGCTGCTCAATGCAGGGACCCATGTGCCCATGTAACTCATGTTAATCACTAGCAGCACCAAATATGAGTTCTTCAGAAAAGTTTTTAGATTTATTCCTTCCAGCAAGGAAGTTTAACTAATGATGAAAGGTGAGACTGGAAGAAATCAAATGAATAAATTGCGGTGATATAGAAAGTCAGTGGAAGAACATGGATCCCAGTCCTAGTCCACATCTTCACTAGAAACAGTTATGATTTCCAAAAAGTGAATGTGAAGTGTCTTGTCTTAACAAAATCAATAAATCAATTAACATAAGTAACAGCAGTAATAATTGTGTTCTTTGTGTGCCTCAAATCCCACTAGCTTACCTTCACACATGCCCAGATGGAAATAGGAAAGGTAATAAGCACCAGAAGGAATGAAAAGGAAACCAGGATCCGGCCACAGACACCAATTCCTTCCCATCTGTCAGCTATGAAAAAAATAAGGAAGAGCAGCAATGAATGCTAATTTTGAAGAGAGTTATCTGAAGGCTGTAGATCTAGCCCAGTGAAATCATGAGGGACTGCAAAATCCACAGAAACTCACTCCCTCTTCCTCCCTTTCATCGCTCACAGAAAGCTACGAAAGGCCTAACCAAACATCCAACTTCATGGCCCTTCTGTGCATAAGAATAAAAGGGTCAGAAAGTGCATTTTGCACCGGGAAAGAGAAGAAAAATGAAAGGCACTGCTACGGGCTGTGGAGGAGAAATAAATTATCAGGTGGAATATCCATGGCTATGAATCTGTGTCTGCTTGCCGTGGTCAGATAAAAAAGATTTAATTAGTATGAAACAGGTAATAAGGAAAATGAGGGGAACTCCTGCTGCCTTTAGATGGGCATTTTGGGGAACACTGATGGACCAGTTCATTCACTGGACCAGAAGCTTCAAAACCAGTACTTGTCAAAATGCATGCTCATGCATTTTGAGCAGTTCTCCCACTGCATTCAGCTTGTCTCCTCCCAAAACTTCATTATAATGAAATCTCACTCAAATCAAAATCAAAATAATTTCATTATTTTAGTGCCTGAAGGGAAGGCACTGGTGAGTGTTTAAATACTAAAAGCATTAGGAGGCTCTTTGTAAAGAAAGGGTTATCAGGAGCAGCTGCTGTTTGAAGAGAAGAGCAGCTGGAGCTGCTGAGGCCCTCAAAGAAGAGGCACAAAAGAGGGCAAGTAGTGAAACAGGACAGTCCTGTACCACAACAAAGTGCTGTAAGGTCAATTCAGTATTGCTAAATGCAGAAATGTCTTGGATCAGGAAAGTCATAAGAAAAGCAGAAGCAGCAGGGATGTAGGCTGGGCCAGCTCCAAGGGCTGCCTGGCTGCCAGGTTTGGGCCAGAAGAGGATTTTTGCAGGTGTGATCATCAAGACATAGGAAGCCGAATGCCACAGCTTCTTTCACAACACAAGGACAGAGGGACAAAGGCTCAGAGGTCTCCTGAGAAAACATCCCCCATGCTGATAAAATGGAAAGATGCAGCGTGCTTTGGTTATGTTACTTCATAGGCATAGTTTAGCACTGGGAATTTCTGACATCAAATAAAATTAATATGCAGATAGAAACTGGTAAATAGAAAACAACTCATTTTATACCTTGTGAGAAAAAATCTTGTCACCACAGTGAAACATGGTGAGGCTGCCTGATTTGTAAGGCACAAGCTAACAGACAGGCAGAGCAGGACTGACAGGTTTGTGAGAAACCCCCCAGCAGCCCTGTAGGACAAGACACAGGCAGCCCTCCTGTAGCTCCTTCCTCTATAGATACCTCTGTGCATAGCTGGTCTGTGCCTGCTGGTAATGTTCACTGCAAATCTGGGTGTTACCACCAAGCCCTTTGCTGCTTGTGGTTTTGACCATCCTAATTTTGAGAGCCCTGCTGCAGATTTAATGACTCACACATAAATATGTTTGTGTTCAAGACCTAGTTAAAAAAACCCACCATAAATGTTCTCCGATTATCCTGAAGTTTCAAACCATTTAGCCACAAGACAAATGACAGACCCTAGAAAAACACAATAATGTAGAATAAGGACACTTGTAAGATTCTAATCCCAGGCACAGCTACAGATTGGGCAAAGAAGAGATTCAGAGCGGCCCTGCGGAGAAGGACTTGAGGGTGCTGGTCGATGAGAAAATGAACATGAGCTGGCAGTGTGCACTCGCAGCCCAGAAAGCCAACCGTATCCTGGGCTGCATCAAGAGGAGCGTGACCAGCAGGTCAAAGGAGGCAATCCTGCCCCTCTACTCTGCTCTCGTGAGACCTCACCTGGAGTACTGTGTGCAGTTCTGGTGTCCTCAACATAAAAAGGACACGGAAGTGTTGGAACAAATACAGAGGAGGGCCACGAGGATGATCAGGGGACTGGAGCACCTCCCGAATGAACATAGGCTGAGGAAGTAGGGGCTGTTCAGCCTGGAGAAGAGAAGGCTGCGTGGAGACCTCATAGCATTACAAATCTCTCCATCTGATGCTCTTTGAAGATGGATGCAAGTCTTTCCTTTCCTCCTGCTGAGAGTATTTCAAGACCCTGACAACGGGAGACCAGGAATCCTACCTTCGCAAGACTGTGTAAGGCACAGCATTGATGAGGTGGTCTGTGGCACTTTGATGTGATGCTGCTATGAGATGTGGGCATAGAAGCACTGGAGCATCCTGACATATCAACATCATTTTTTTTCCTCAAACAGAGGCTTTTGTTGATCTGAAGGATTAGCCAAATCCCACTCCAGCCTCTGTTTCACAGACTTGATGACACTGGGGACCAGTCCCTGAGGGGCACAGGGTAGCTTGCAGCAGTGAATTCCAAGCCTTACGCTAACAAATGGAAGAAAAGCACAGCCACATCTCCATAGGCTACTATTTCGAAGAAAGTAGTAGCTGGTATTTATGTTGCTTTCTTGCCAGGATCATTTTGGTACCATTAGAAACATAAGAAAAAAATACATCAATGAAAAGAGACACTTGATAGCCCAGTAAATATTCTTTCAACCTTTTGTTACAAACAGCAGAGAATAAATGGAGCACGTTTATAAGGCAGATAAAATCATCAACAGTATCTCTTACCTCTGCCCCCAGTTTCCTCTCTCCAGATGCTTTACCTCATTCTGTCTGATCATATGCCTTTATAGGATATGTGCCAGGAAAAGGCTATTGACTCATGCTACCATTTCAAGCAGTCCTCAGCAGGAGGTCCAGCCAGATGCGAAGTGCAGGTAAGCCAGCTGTTAGAGACCTAGCGTGCTGTCAAATGGAAAATTTCCTTCCATATTACCCACCCCACCCCTTCCCCCCGGAAGTCAAAATATACATCACAGTATGATGGGGTTTGTACTTCATATTACCAGTTCCGAGCCTGGGAGCAGTGGATCTTTGTACAACTGTTAGGACATAAGAGTGCTCTTCTGTGCTGGGTGATCTCCCTCTGACAGTGCCCAGCGGTGGAATTTTAGGGAAGAAAAAGGAAATAATAACAAATACAAAAATATCCCAAGAAACCGTGAATCATTGTTCCGTACTCACTGTCTCTGTAACATTTAGGATTTAATGCACCTCTGCATTAGGCTGAAGAGCAGAAGAGTCTTATCTTTTTAATCTCTCCTCATTGGGAAAATATTCCTTATCTTTTGTTATACTTTTTTGTCATTTGCTGTCTCATTAAGTTTGATTACATGCCTTTTTGGAAGGGAATTTAAGAGGGAGAAATTCAGAAATTAATATATATTAAAGAACTGAGAACATGATGCACGGATCCAGAATTCCTCTTGTCTTCCATGGTAACCGAGTTAAAGCTTTTGCTACAAAAGAGTCAAAAAGATGCGAGGGATGACAATTTTTACATCTGCTTTTCTAGTTGCACTAGTTTAATGGGAGCACTTTAGTTTGTGCAGCTACAGATTCATGCTTTACATGTAAACTTACACTCAGAAACCTTGTATCATGAAAATGCAGGAGAGAGCAGGAATCCAGTACATGGCCATGAAATGAAATGAAATAAGCCGCATCATTTAAGAACCTTCCAGCTGTTTCTTTCATTTCTACTGGAAGTCAGTGATTACTTAACAAAACAACACTAGTGCAGGTTAATTCTGAATGGATTATCTCTTGAGATAAATAATAAAAAACAAACTGAATCACTTAAGAGTAATTTACTGAAGAGCTTTTAAAGCTAAAGCATTCAGGGGTAGAAGCTGAATACTTTGGTGTCGAAGCTGAGTCATTTTTTCAAAAGACAGTGAGGATGTGTTAAAAAAACATGACTCCATCCCTGGCAGTGTTCAAGGCCAGGTTGGATGGAGCCTTGGGTGGGATGGTTTAGTGTGAGGTGTCCCTGCCCATGGCAGGGGGATTGGAACTAGATGATCTTGAGGTCCTTTCCAACCCTAACTGTTCTATGATTCTATGATTTCCAGAGCAACCTTACAGACACGTGGGCCAAAGAGCATGGCATTGAGTGGGTATATTACTTCCCCTACCATGCACCAGCCTCTGGGAAAATTGAATGGTACAATGGGCTGTTAAAAACTACACTGAGAGCAATGGGTGGTGGGACTTCCAAACATTGGGATACACACTTAGCAAAGGCCACCTCATTGGTCAACACCAGAGGATCTGCGTACAGGGCTGGCCCAGCCCAGTCAGAACTCACATACTGTAGAGGGGGATAAAGTTCCTGTGGTGCACACAAAGAATTTGCTGGGGAAGACAGTCTGGGTTATTCCTGCTTCAGCTAAAGGCAAACCCGCTCATGGCATTGCTTTTGCTCAGGGACCTGGCTATACTTGATGAGTAATGTGGGAAGATGGGGAAGTCCTATATGGACCTCAAGGGGATTTGATTTTAGGGGAAAACAGCCAATGAACTCAGTTGTATGCTGTTGCCTGCTCTGTAGCACTTTTGTAGCCCACCAGCTGGATGTATTCAGGTCACCAGTGACTGGCCCTGCCTTCCCTCCTACCATCATCCGAAAAAAAATGAACTTTGATGAAACCCGACGAGCCCAGCAGTGACCGGACGAGTTCTGCAGTGTCATCAGCAGGCAACAATCCAACACTGCTGTTGTGGTTTAAGCACAGATGGCAACCAAGAACCATGCAGCCGCTCTCTCACTCCTCCACATCCTCTCCCCGCTCCCGGAGGCATGGGGAGAAGAATTAAAAGATGCAGCTCCCATGGGATGAGACAAGAGCAGTCCAGCATCCAAGGCACAACACAGAACCACCACTGCCACCACCACCAGCAACAGTGATAAGGGGAATAACAAGGGAAGAGAACACAACCGCTCACCACCCACCGACCAACACACAGCCCTACCCAAGCAGTGATCTGGGCCTTCCAGGTAACTGCCCCCAGTTTATATACTGGGCATGACGTGTTCCATACCAAAGAGGTATGGAATACCTCTTTGGCTAGTTTGGGTCATGTGTCCTGTCCCTGCTTCCTCCCAGCTTCCCCTCCTCCCTGGCAGAGCATGGGACTCAGAAAAGTCCTTGGTCAGAGTAAACATTACTGAGCAACAACTAAAAACATCAGTGTTATCACCATTGTTCCTGTTGCCTTTGGGTGGCGTAGCGACCTATCTCAGGAACGGCACGGCGACCAACCCCAGGCCGCTCGGTCCATCTGCTCACAGACACCAATGTGGTGGACGGCAAATGGCCTTTATTGATAGGTGACACAGCATTATATACCCTAAGTTTACAACATCACTTCCGTCTACTTACATCACAAACCAAGTGTTATTGGCTCTAGGGAGAGGGGCCTTATCTTCTTATCTTTCCGTACAACACGACATCTTCTGACCGCCAAACCCTAACTACCACATTTCCCCCCTCCCTATGCTCAACTAAATAAGCCAAAATATAAAAGTATAACAGCATGCACCATAATCTCGTAATAACAATAAAATTAACTAAATTCTAATAAGTTCTAAAAAACGTATATCATTATCTACTTATCTTGAGGTATGTATCACAAACAAACTTGAATATAGAACATAAGGCACGTAGAACAAGAGGTACCCAGAGGGTAACTAGGATCAGTGGGGTATAATTGGAGATGGCGAAAGGAGACTTCGAATAAGAACATTTTTAAAGCATTTGTCAGCGTTCTATCAGCATAATATCGACTCGTTCTAGCTGGCTCTTGACAAACGACATAAGGTTGTTCAGGACACAGGGTCCAAAGATCAGTGCCATCACGATCATTGCAATAGGCTCCACCAGGGTAGATATCAGGGTGTTCAACCATGGTGAATGGTTGAACCATGTTTCATACCACCCTTGGATTCTGTCGAGCTGTCATTCTTTCTTGCCAACGGAGAATACAGGTTACAGGGGAGGCCAAAGATAAGATCCTGCGGATAAAAGCTCACAATTTTCATTAGTTTTATTTTGAAGGTCTGATTTAATGGACTTAAGCAGACACCACTTAACTCTACCATCCTTCTTAACTGCAACATACCCTCGCCCTGTCAAAGATCATTCTACAAGTTTGTTTTATATTGAACAGGAGTATATCATCTCCCCCAAAAACACCATCTATGAGAGTGGAGACCATGGCAGAATTAAGCCCTTTGTCCGCAATTGCCTTAACAATCGCTTGTATATCCTTAGGGTCTATTGGCGAGTGGACCCTCTGTCCCCCATCTGCCACCCGGACCGGGAACGCTAGTTTGGCTGATGGGGTCCAGTCAACGCACGCAATCTTTATTTCCCTCCAGTCCGTGAGGGGGAGTTCTCCCCCTTTATCCGTCTTCGTTTCCTCCGCCTCTAAGCTTGGATCGGTTGTGACCCACTCGTCCCAGCGGGTACCTGATTCAGAGTCAGAGCTCGACTGCTCACTGCCGGCTTTTTTGTCGGGCTCCGGCCCCGCCCGCTTTCCTTGCGGGCGGGCCGCTCCCCCACTCTTGGTTCGCCCCGCCCTCTACCCGGCGGGGTGTTTGCTGTGCAGGGACATCGCTCCCGGCGGCCGCTCCGATCGGCTCTCTGCCCTGCACTCACACTCTCCTCCTTTTTCCGGATGCCCCCCCAGTTCTCTCCTTCCCATTCTCCTCCCCTTCCCGGCTGCATGCGCAGGGTAATGGTAGCGCTTCCTCCTTTTTCCCGCCACGGGCATCTTCGCCCCGCCCTCCGCCTTTCTGCTCGGCGCCATCTTGGGGCGCGTATGGCGGCGGTCTAGCCCAGACGGCCCCAGACTCCGCTTTCTCTGCGGCGCCCCTGGCCTCCTCGGCCAGCCCGCCCCAAAAAGATTTATCTAGTTTCTGTCCCTCCGTTAGCGTATCGGGACCCATATCGGGATCCGATCGAGGGGACATGTCGCCCTCTTGCTGATATTTGGGCGCAATACAATCAGCACCATCTGGGGGGTGCAAAGTCAGCGTGGCCGCCCCGACTCCCAATTTCGGGGTGGCCAACAAACAGTTCTGTGCCACTTTCCAGGTCTCCTCTCTTGTATAGCCTTTTTCAGAGCCTGTACGACTTTCCCTCATGACTTAAGATTTTTCCCACAACCCGAAGACATCGTTTCTTCGGCTAACGCTTCAGTACATTTATCCCACACTTCGGGGTGGAGAATATCCAGCGGCTGGGCAATAACCCCAGCTTGCAAAAGCCTCGCAACTGCGAGAGTAAAATCTTTAGGTTTACAATCAATACCCCACTGACTATGTAACTGTGATACGACCTTCACAAGGGCTTTCATCGTCCTTGCGGGTCCTTCTCCCTTCTCCTCGCCGGGCTGGTCCAGCCGCTCCGGCCGCCATTCACCCGTCCAGGCGATTCCCGAAGCCCTGCTTCCCGGGTTTCGGCACCACTTGTTGCCTTTGGGTGGCGTAGCGACCTATCTCAGGAACGGCACGGTGACCAACCCCAGGCCGCTCGATCCATCTACTCACAGACACCAATGTGGTGGACGGCAAATGGCCTTTATTGATAGGTGACACAGCATTATATACCCTAAGTTTACAATGTCACTTCCATCTACTTACATCACAAACCAAGTGTTACTGGCTCTAGGGAGAGGGGCCTTATCTTCTTATCTTTCCGTACAACACGACATCTTCCGACCGCCGAACCCTAACTACCACATGTTCCCAGGCTGAAAGCCAAAACTACAGCACTGCACCAGCTACTAAGAAGGAGAAAAAAGACTGCTACTGCTAAACCCAGGACAGTATCCACCTCTTACCCCATACCATTCACCTCATACTCAGATCACACATTTTCAATATGCCATCACTCTTATCTCATATATATATATATATAAAATCATAGAATCATAGAATAGTTAGGGTTGGAAAGGACCTTAAGATCATTTAGTTCCAGCCCCCCTGCCACGGGCAGGGACACCTCACACTAAACCATCCCACCCAAGGCTCTGTCCAACTGGCCTTGAACACTGCCAGGGATGGAGCACTCACAACCTCCCTGGGCAACCCATTCCAGTGCCTCACCACCCTTACAGTAAAGATTTTTTTCCTTATATCCAATCTAAACTTCCCCTGTTTAAGGTTGAACACGTTACCCCTTGTCCTATCACTACGGTCCCCAATGAAGAGTCCCTCCCCAGCATCCCTATAGCCCCCCTTCAGGTACTGGAAGGCTGCTATGAGGTCTCCACGCAGCCTTCTCTTCTCCAGGCTGAACAGCCCCAACTTTCTCATCCTACCCCAATTTTCTCAGCCTAAAATATCCTAACATTTGTTTCTAAAGGGCATAGTAATAGCCTAACAAACATAGTTACAAACAGAGTAACAAACGCAGTAAGAGTCATACTGATAAATGAACACTGTAATAAACACAGCAAGATGGAGCCCAGGGTCCAGCTCCCCACCTGGGGAGACGCTCCAGAGGCTGGGCATTTGCTGGTGGGGCTGACGCGTGAGCCAGCAAAGCCTCCTGTGAGGGTGGGGATGGGCCTGACGGTGCTGCTCTGCCTCCGGGGTGAGTTGGTGGCACCTTCCCTCCAGAGCAGGACACCGTGGCTCTGTCCTCGCCGCCACAGGGGTGGTGCTGGGGCCGCATGGTGGAACTCAAAGGCCGAGCGGCAGGGCTCCTCCGGGGAGTCCGAGCAGTACGTGGGCACCTGTAACGGCAGAGTCAGAAAGTGCTGATGAAACCATGAGGGCAGGAACAGGCAGGACTGGGCTCTCCTGGGTTTTTTGGATGTGTGCTGCCAAAGGGGTCATTCCTAGCACAGGAGAGAGGCTCCTTACTGGCAACTGCAGTTTGCTTTGGGTCCCTTTTCAACCTATGTGATACACTCAGAGCATGACAAGTTGACAGGGAAGTGCGGTGCCGCCTTGCCAGGCAGCAGGGCTTGGCAGGGAGCCCTGGGAAGCTCTGGTGTGGTCCTTTGCAAAACCCAAGCAGCAGCATCCCTCACTGTGCCATACTAAAACCAGACTTACACAAACTGAGCTTCTACACGGGCAAAATGAAACCTGACAATGCTGCAGTGGTATGTCTCTCCTGACATACATGTTCCACTGAGGACATCTGGATGCCTCCTTTCTAGGACCATCCTGTGCACCTCAGGAATATTTCCTATCCTCATAACTTAGAAAGATGAAAAACAGGGTCTGCTACATACCTGTGCTCCTCCTCCTTTTTCTTCCCCTGCTTTCAGTTGCCCATCCCTGATAATGGCTCGGTGGTCAACCTGCTCTTCTTCGTACACAGAGGCCCGTCACTCCCCTCTTCAGAGGCTGCTCGCCACTTTCTGTTCCCTCTTGCAGAGCTTGGCAACCTTTCCATTCAACAGTATTGTTAGACAGCTGAAGCCATGATTACCTTGAAGCAAGCAGAGCTAGGCAGTCTTACCTTTCCTCCCCGCAAAAGCTGTTCCGTTGCTCGCTTTCAGAAGCGACAGGAGGCACCTGCAATGGAAATGGGCAAGGGAGCAAGGGGCAAGGACCTCCCTGCCCAATTGCTGCCTTAGCTCTGAAAGGCACAGCCCTTGGATGGCTCTGCTCGGCTCAGCTGAGCCAGCTGTGGGATCACCGCACAAAGCGGAATGGCCGACCCGCAGCTGCCTTGCTTTGGGCTTTGGCAGAGCTGCAGCTGGTGGCTGACCGTGCTCGTCCCTGCAGCAGCAGCCCCACCTTCTGAGGGGGAAGTCTTTTGTTGTCGTGCTCTTTGTGCACTTCACACACCTCTGCTGTTTCCGCCTCTGCTGGTGGCTCCTCGGCCACCTCCTCCCCAAGGAGTTCCTCCTGGTGTTCGATGAGGAACTGCACGAGCTGCGTCACCTGCACACAGCAAAGCCCTGCTTTCACTGTGGGGCTGAGAAGGGCTCAAACAGCCTTTCCCAGCCTGAGCCACGCTTCCGTGCAGGAAGGCGCAGCCATGGGGCTGCTCTTCCCGGCTGCTGCCCTGCACTCAGCCTGTGCCAGTCCCTGCAGGCTGCTTCCACACTTACTCTCTGAGTGCTGCCAGCCTCTCCTGCCTGCTGGTCTTCTGCATGGCGCTCATCCACTCCTCATAAAGCTGGGCATCGAGGAGCTTGGAGGGGATATTCCGGAGGAGGTCCTGCAGTGCCAAGGTCTCTGTGTGAGGCTTTGGCCACTGGGCCCCAGGAGTACCCGCAGCATCCCCAACCCTCTGGCTCATGAGCAGGTGGCTGGGTTTCTGCTTGTGCTCCCGCAGGTGCCCATCAGCACCAAGAGAGCCGGGAGCTGCCGGGCTCCAGGGCAGCAGGGCTCACCTTCAAGAGGACAGCCAGCACCAGCACAGGCTGGCTTTCGAGGTGGACCTCCACCCTGTTATCGAGGGCCTCCCTGACCTCGCGGGTGGCACACACGCTGGCTGCCTGCCGGAAGATCCCCTCCATGGATGGCCCGTGCTCATTGAGCAGAGCCAGCAGGTCCTGAGGGCACAGAGGAGGAGAGTTGCCAGGCTGCAGACAAGCCCTGATTTAGGTGCTTGGGACAGCCCCTCTCTGGAGGAGGCAGCGGGATGGGATGGGATGGGATGGGATGGGATGGGATGGGATGGGATGGGATGGGATGGGATGGGATGGGGTGGGATGGGGTGGGATGGGGACCCCTTGTCTCCATCCATTACCATCATTCATGTAAGGCTGTGTTACCTGAATGGGCTGGGGCAGCACGCCGTCCTGCCTGCAGAGGTCTCCCAGGGGGCGGCCAAAGAGAGCTCCCGTGCAAGCAGAGCCTGATGGCCCCGGCGCCTCTGGTGCCGCTGAGGTCCCTGGCAGTGCAAAGGGCCAGGGCAGCCTCATCCTGCTCCTGCAGGACCTGCCTGCTGCCAAGGGAATCAAAGCAAAGAGCTGGGGAGAAGCACCAGGAAAGCGCTCCCAGACTCCCTCAGTGCTGTCCCCCCACTGTCGATGCCACGGGAGAGGCAGCGTTCTTTGGGAGTGAGGGGCCCCGGGACTCAGCTCTCTCCTGCTGCCGAGCGATGGGGATGGACGTGCCCTGTGCGAAGGGCAACGGCAGCCCCATCGCAGCAGGCATGCCCGCCTGCAAGAGCAGGAGAGAAGGGCCATCCTGCCCCTGTCCTCTCCAAACTCCCCATCCACGTGGCCACGTCCGCCGTCACTGCCGGAAGAGATGGGAGGTGGCAGCTGCTTGGCACAAGCCTGCAAGAAATGGGCTGCGCTCACCAAGCAGCCCCTCAGCACAAAGGGTCCCCAGCGAGATGCATCAGCCCCTGGCCGTGTATGAGGGGTAGGGATGGAGAGCTTGCGCCTCAAGTGACCCTCACCTGAGCCTGGCGCTGGAGCAGCTTCTCCAGGCTGTTGGCATCCAGTGTCGTCGCCTGCACAAGGGGAAAAGAGCAGGAGGTGAGGAGTGACGCAGCTGATGCTGGGCTGGGGCAGTCCCTGGGGGCAGAGCAGGGGCAGGAGGGACACTCACAGCATTGCGGCCCCTCAGCTCCTTCAGCACGAGCCTGATGGATGGCAGCTTTGTCACCCGGGCTCCCTGCATTCCTCCCGGTGGCCTGTGCATGGGGAAGGGGCAGAGAAAGAGCTGTGTGAGACCCAAGCCAGCTCTTCCCTCTGCTGCCAGCCTGGGGAGCGCTTCCATGCTGCCCGGAATGGCTGGTGCCATCCGGCAGTGGAGTGGGAGCAGCGGGAGTGGTGAGGATGGGGCTGCGCAGGAGTGGGATTGACACAGCTGGATGAAGCAGCTCCAGCATCTGTGGCTGCTCAGCCGTGGGGACAACTCTGCCTGCAGCTGTGGAGACACCTCTGCCTGCAACCTCTGGGGCACCTCTGCCTGCAACCTCTGGGGCACCTCTGCCTGCAACCTCTGGGGCACCTCTGCCAAGCCCAGCAGAGGCGTTTCGTTATGCTTTGTATGTCACGCGTGGAGCATCCCCCCATGATGGGAGCACAGGCTGCCCTGTGCCCCGTGCTTCAGTGCCAGGCAGGGCTTACCCAAGGAGGGTGCTGAGCCAGAGCTGCTTCACTGCCCGGGAGCTGCCAAAAGAGAGGAGAAACAGCCCGAGTGCCTGCTGTGCCCCAGCGGGTAATGCCCCATGGGCAGGACAGAGGTGCTGCCCACCCCTCTGGTGGGACATTGCACCGGCACTCACCAGAAGGTGACGACACAGGAGCCGCAGGGCCAGAGGAAGACAAGGGAGCTGAGGGCCTTCCCTTCCTCCTCGTCCTCAGCGGCATCCCCAGCTGGGCCCTTCCCGCTGCTCAGCACCTGGAGCACGCCCAGGGCCCGGCAGAGCAGCGGGCTTGGGGTGCTGCCACGTCTGCAGGGAGGAGCAGCAGGGAGTGAGCTGGAGGTGGCCGAGCCCGCTGCCTCCCCTCTAGCGCCCGCCTGCCATGGGCACAGCCATGGGTGCATCCAGCAGCAGGGTGCTGGGGGCCTGGGGCTGCTCCTTGGCTGCCCCTGCTCCGGTGCCTTGGTGCCAGGGCCATGGCTTGTTGTTGTCTGACTGAACACTGACCAGTTTCATCTCTAGTTGAGCTTTGGCCTTTTGTGATGTCTCCCTGCATGTGTGAGTCTTCCTCGGGAGCTCGACCTTGCTGCCAGGGAGCATACAATTTCTGGGATACAATTCCTTTTCCCGCCCAGTTCCAGGAGGATTTCCAGGCTGCTCTTCTCCCACACCTGCTTGACTCCCACTGACAAGATGGGATTGCTGCTCCTGTGCTTTCAAAAGGTGGTTCTTTAAAAGTGAGCAGCTCTCACAGTCCCCTAAGTCCTCAAAAGCTCATGCCCAGGAGACCCTGCTAAGTCCTGATTGCTAGCAGACACCCACAAGGGCATTTTCTTTATTTTGCATTCCCCAGCTGCTCACCGTCAGCCTCTCAAATGCATCACCCCGGGGAGTAAGAGCTGTGAAGCCCAACTCCTCCCTCGCACAGAGTGCAACTCCTCCACCTCTCCTGGCCTTCCTCTCCCTCCTGAACAGCCTGTTGGGCTCTCCTGAGCAGTGATGCTCTCTCACCATTCTGCACCATTTGCCACGGAAAAAAAGTCTAATGTACTCTGAGAAATAAAAATTGACAGCAACACCAGCACTGCAGGAGCAAGAGAATGCTTCCTGCAGGCTCACCTTCACTTGTCAGTGAGTCTGGTGCAAGAAACCCTGCCAGCACGCAGGAATGTGGCAATCCACCCTACAAAGCACTTGCAAACATCAGGAGATTTCTAATGTTCTGGAATTGAAGAAAAATCCCTCTCTGAGCCATGACTACAATCACAATGATTAAAAATCAACCCCTGTGCTGAACACCTGATGACCAGAAAACAGCCAGTTCAGGAGCAAAGCAGTGAGGTTTATTGCAAACAAAGTAGTCAGTTTATGCTCTTCCATCGCTGTGACAAATTAGTTTTTGTTAACCCTGCATTACTGACCCTCTTCCACACTGTGATTTTCATGCACAAATCTTACATCAGTAACCAAAACAAAAGCAGGGTTTTTTCCTGATACAAATGCCAAATATTACAGCC
Organism: Lathamus discolor; assembly: GCF_037157495.1. Lineage (NCBI taxonomy): Eukaryota > Metazoa > Chordata > Aves > Psittaciformes > Psittacidae > Lathamus > Lathamus discolor. The sequence goes on along the minus strand of NC_088887.1, from coordinate 101,626,924 downwards.
ATAGACATAAGCAAAAATATGTTCCAAATAAATGTGTATGGAAGGATTTTTGACAAATTTAAGCACAGTAGTTATTGTATAACAGGTCAAAGGAGGTGATCCTGCCCCTCTAACTCTGCTCTCGTGAGACCTCACCTGGATTATTGTGTGCAGTTCTGGTGTCCTCAACATCCAAAGGACATGGAACTGTTGGAACAAGTCCAGAGAAGGGCCACGAGGATGATCAGGGGACTGGAGCACCTCCCATATGAAGATAGGCTGAGGAAGTTGGGGCTGTTCAGCCTGGAGAAGAGAAGGCTGCGTGGAGACCTCACAGCAGCCTTCCAGTATCTGAAGGGGGCCTATAGGGATGCTGGGGAGGGACTCTTCATCAGGGACTGTAGTGGCAGGACATGGGGTAACGGGTTAAAACTTAAACAGGGGAAGTTTAGATTGGATATAAGGAGGAAATTCTTTCCTGTTAGGGTGGTGAGGGGGGTTGTGAGTGCTTCATCCCTGGCAGTGTTCAAGGCTCCTCCAGGTTGGGCGAAGCCTTGGATGGGATGGTTTAGTGTGAGGTGTCCCTGGCCATGGCAGGGGGACTGGACCTAGATGATCTTGAGGTCCTTTCCAACCCTAACTGTTCTATGATTCTATGATTCTATGATTCAGTTCCCTTTTTCTTGAAATGCTCAACACGGTACATCATCAACACACTTGAGGTAGAAAATCACAATATGTGTGTCAAATCTGAAGAGGAAATTAAAAGCTCATGTTGAAGTTGTCTCGTGAAGAATATAAAGAACTCTGGGCAAATACCTTCCAAGTCTTCCAGAGCAATGAAGAGATGGAGTAGACTCAGCTTCTTTTAACCAGTAAGCAACCTCCCGCTTCCTACAAGCACCCAAATCAGTCCTGCTGATACTCGTGCTTGTCCCATCACACTATCCATACTTACGGCCAGGCAGTACAGTGAAAACAGCACGCATTGCCAGCAGCAACTAGATTTGGCATCAGTTCTGTTGCTTGAAGAGAGCATCATGTGTTCCATCACACAAATCCAAACACATCGATTCTTTTGGGGGGCTGAAAAATTCTTACTCCTTTCTCTAACTTATATTTTCCCCTTTCCACCCCATCCCTACATACAGAAGTGTATCAATAGCTGAATCAGCCATTTTAGTCCCTGGGGTTATTTTGCCCAAAGGAGATGCTGATCCATGCTGGCACAGCAGAATGAGGCAATTTAGCTTCACCCACAAAGTCAGATCCTGAATTTTCCTCTACAGCCTATGTAGGAGACATGAGGAATGCCTGTGATCAAATTAACATTTTTTTGTTTGGTTAGTTTTGCTCCTTTTTAATAGAGAAAAAACACACACACAAAGGGAGGCTTACCAATTAGATGCTCTGTCATGTTTTCCTTGGGTTTCCCTTTCTGGGGATCCATCACATTTGAGGGAAGCTCTGATCCCCTCACAGATGAGACAGCAGCATACCTCAAAGCCTCACATTGCTCATGTGAAGTGCTGAAGTGAGAAGCAGTGTGAAAGAAGGAAAAATTGCCACTTGGATGAGTGTCCTCCAGGAGTGAGTTACCCTGGTGAGGAGGGAATGTTTACAAAAACAGTCTTATGGATAAGGGTTGTCTCTGATGTAACTCCGTGGCCTTCCGTGGCTGTCTTCTTGCCCCAGCTGGTTTTAGACTCCACAAAATGCAAGTTGGAAATTATTTCTATGAATCAGTGATACCTGTCACCAGAGAGAAAAAACGAGAACAAGACAAAACACAAAGAGAAAATAAAGAGGAAATTTCCTGAGGACTGACTGACGAAACTGTGGTTTTTTAGCCTGGAGAAAAGGAAGCTGAGGAGCGACATTAGAATTCTGTGATTCTATGATTCATTCCCTACAACTACCTCAAAGGACTCTTCTCCCAAGCAACAAGTGATAGGACAAAAAGAAATGGCCTCAAGTTGCACCAGAGAAGGTTTAGATTGGCTATCAGGAAAAGTTTCTTCACCAAATGGGTTGTCAGCCATTGGAACAGGCCACTGCGGGAAGTGGTCAAGTCTCTCCTTCATCCCAGGAGAAACTTAAAAGATGTGTGGATGAGGCACTTCCGAGATACAGTTTAGTGGTAGACTTGGCAGTCCTGGGTTAATTGTTGGACTCCATGATCTTAAAGGTCTTTTCCAACCTAGTCAATCTATGACTCTATAAAGCCAGAGGGTACAGACTGAGTACTGAACCTCTGCTGTACACCTCGTAATAAAACAGGGGTCAACTACTGTTCAGATCTCAAATACTAGCAACGTAACTAATCCTCCATTTGAGGTCCCCATGCCACATAGAATAGCTCATCACACATTTCTTGATACTTTCTATCAGTATCAAGTTCATCAGTTCAACCTACAGGTTGAACCCCATTGTGTTGGATCTAAAAACCACAGTAGAAGCATTTTAGCTCCAGAAGTCTTAAAAATTTTCCCCAAATATTTCCCACAAAACACTTTTTAATATTGACAAACCAACCACAGCATTTCAGATTAACCCATTTCCAAAGGCTGCAGCAACAGGCAGCAGCTTTCTCAAAGGACATGAATCTGTTGCTTGTTATTTGAGAAAAAAATGAGTCTGCTTTTAATACGTAATTTACGAGTTTGATGTATAGCTGAATTAATGATATAGCTGTTTTCTCTGGGCATCCATCATCTAAATTATGTTTGAAGATCGGGCTCTAGCTTCATTTCACTTAAGTTTTCATCCCTGCCCGTACTGACATTAGTCCCAGATGGGTCAAAGCCAACTGCTCCCCCAAGAATCCTTTCTCAGCTTCACACGAGGAAGCTACACCACTGAATGCATGTTTTAAATTATTGTGAAAACCATAAGAACAAGCAGTTTGCAACACTGGGACTGACATGCTTATTGCAATACCATCCCAAATACGTGACAATATCCATTTGAAGGCATTTGTAACATTATCTTCATTATTGGGCTTCTCAGGCTGAGCTGCATGATCAAACGTGTTCAGAGCAGATGCCTACTAGGAGGGCAGCAAGGACAGTTAGAAGAACGATATGCTTTAGAAAAATGGCTTTAATTATTGCAGAAGCAAAAACATCATATGCAAAACTACCCCAACATTTGTATTTTAGAGGAACTCTGTTTTACTGAAAATATTTTTTTTTCCAAGCCATTTGAATAGAACAATCTACACAGGTACTTATATTGTCAGACAGATGAACAAAACATATTACAGTCTGTAAGAAACAATTGCTCCCTGTTGTTTATGGAGAATTCCCTGATGTGACTGTAAATAACAGCGCTTGAGAGGTGACTAAAGCAGATGGTGTTTTTCTTTTACATTCAGGAACATTGCTATATTAGTTTCTCTGTGTTAACTTAAGCTGCACCTTAATTCCCTGTTTCAAAAATTCAAAAAATCAAAGGTAGGGCCATCTTAATCCTTTCTCCTTGGGGTTACACTGGGGCATGTGTATAACTCGCCACAAAACACTCAGAGAAGAATATACACAAGCACTCTGGGGCAAAGCAGTTTACAGGCTGCAAGTTCACTTGTGCTGAAGAGCCTGGCACAGCCCACTGTCACAGAGCAGTACCACAGAGAAAACCAGTTTGAGTCAGGGCTCATTTAGAAGTAACATCAGATGAATGTGGCTCGAGTCACCAGCAGTTCAGCTATTTCTGCAGCATGCTGATGCAGCTAAAGCCTTCAGTTTCCGTTCTGAAAGCAGACTGAAGGCTCAGTCTGCATGGTGATTAGGTGCTTACGTGTAAGGAGGCCATTCTCCAGCACTTCTGTGCACCAACTGCTACATACGCAAATGGCACCAGTCCTTCAGACAAGAGGATCATTTAGATTTTAGGCAGTTGCTCCAATTTATCATTCAGTTGCAAAGACTTAATCCTACACACCAAGCAGCCCTCACTTCAAAGTTTGTTAAAAACAGAATGGGGATTCTTACACACAGCCATTCCTAAACAATGTCAGTACCAAAGATATCAAAAAAGTCATCAGGCAGTCCTCACATGGAATGTCCATATAACAAAGCTGTAGGTTTCAGTTTGTCTTTTTCTGACCCTTTTAGGCCAGTACTACTTTCTTTCCCGTACACTGTGCTTTAGCCATTACCTAAAGATTTTTCAGCCTGGTCCTTTCCTGGCCCTGAATTCTGCCCCCAGAACAGATACTGGCCTGTTTGCTTCAGGCTCATACTTCCTTTCCTCAGATCAAAATTTAGAAAGGACAGGACACAGAGTAGATTAACAATACCACCCTACTGATCCTCCTTAAAAATTAACAATACACACATTCCTCCTCCTCCTTGTGGGAATGGCATCAGCTTTCAATAGCTGAAGATGGGGAGATACCAGAAGGCACCCATTAGGCTACACTTTGCTAGAGCATAAGTAAATGAGAGACAAAAGGATTGTTCCTGTCTCAGTCCAGAAAGGAAGGCAATTTGCAAGGTAAGAACATTCACACATTCCTTTCAGGCCCAGCCAAATTCACAACACTCACTTGTGAACCAGAGGAAGAATCAGACAGAAGATTGCTCTGTTTTTGTCATACTCGCAACAGCTGCAATTAAAGTACTTGAAAGAAATACTGAAACTTGTACGCGAACACAAACCCAGTACATTCTTAGTTGTTCCAAAGATTTTATTTCAAAAAACATTTCACTCCACCTTATCTTTGCTGCCTGTCAACATCGCTGAAATATAGCAGTAATAACAACTTTAACAATGACACAGCATAGCCTAGAATCAAAGTCACACAGGAACTACCCCTTCCCAGCACAGGCCTAGTCTAAGATCCATCATGGTTTGTCGTAGGAGCAGACTTTTCCTTGGCTTTTTAAAAATGGTGCTCAAGTAAGCATGAAAGAGATCAGGACAAATCACCCCCTTCAGAAATCCCAAGGCTGGGTCACAGGAGTTTGCTGCAATGCAGAACACAGACCTTATTCCTGAAGAGAAAAAAAATTAATAAAACACAACTTTACATCAGGAGAAATGCTTAAGAAATTGAAACTTACCTTAACTCTAACCACTGGGAAGTTCAATTTACAAAATCCTGCTCAGTATGATTCACTAAGAACCAGACAGCCTATTCTAGACACAAAAACCAAGATACTTCAATGCTTCTTAACCTATTTGTTCACTTGTCTGACACTGTTAACATGCTTCTATGTAAAACTACACCAGCTGTGTAAGAAATACTCTTTTTTATAGGGAAAGTGGCTAGACACCACTTAGCAAGTAGATTGTTCCCGGAGAAGAGCATTTAATGCAGTAGATATACACTGCTTCTCACCTGTTTTCATTTGGAGAAACAGGGCTTTACAGTCTGAGGTATCTTTGAGCTGTCTAATGTTCAGACTGAAAAAAACTACTCACACCCCAAGATTATTCAATAGGCATTCAATTTTCAGAAACAGATGTAGAAAATGCTTAGTTTTTGATAAAGCACTGCATAACAGCTGGTATCTGGTACTTGCTTTTTACTACAAAGTGATGTGAATTAGTTCAAACTTCGCTTGATGGGGAAGCCAGGAATCTAATTGGAGATCAAACTCAGCACCTCAGTAAGGTTACAAAATGCTTAATGACTTTGAACTACTCTATTCACATCTATGGGACAAAACCCAATTTGCCCTTAAGACCTTACCTATATTTTCTCCTTCTCCAGCTTATCTAGAAAGAGCAAGCCATGAAAAGAATGAAAAGGGAAACATAATGAAAGATGGTAGAGATTTTTTTTCCACAGATTTCTTGAGTCAAGATATAAGGCACTGATTTTAAAAGAAATTCAGAGTGGAGAATCACTAGAATTAAACCGGTTTCAGAAAATAATGTCAAAGTGCAATACATTTTTACTTTTAAAGTAATACGTAAATTTGATTATTAAAAGGGAAGAATACCAAATCACTGACAAAGTATTGAGGACACTATCTAGTATTTTTTTTTTTTATCTGAACATGTCATAGGATATGTTTCTATTGCCAGTCTTTAGGAAAACAATTTTACAATTCAATGTATAATCCTGTATCAGAAAGAAACAGCATAAGGAAGAACAAACATTAGTAAGTGTCTTAGTAAAACCAAGTTTATTCATTTGTCTTTTAGGCAAATACGTAAATAGCGAGCAAAGCCTTTTTGCCATGACTGTAAACTTTTATTTAAGAAAAATGTGTTAAAAACCAATACAGGAATTTCCATTAATGTTCTAAAAAAGTTTGTTCACATCTGGAAAGAAAATACATTAGCAACAACTCCCAGCAGAATTAATCTTTAAAAAAGTAAAACTGTAGGTGCAGAGCTTTTCTACAGTATAGTATCCTCTACATTTTAATTTAACCACAGGATTGAATATCATTCATTTCTATTGGCTCTAGAACATGAACAAGAGTTTATCTTAAATAGATGATATTCAATGATGCGTTACACGCTGCCATAGGTGCTAACATTATTAGAAGAGTGCACAACTGAATTTCACTAACAAAGCAAGACTTTTCTATATGCTGCATCATAACCCTTCCTAACCAACACAGTTAATTTAGCTATATGCCTTTAAAATCACATACGTTTTCCAAGGAAAAATACTAAAAAAATCTATGGTCCAAATTCTGCTCTCGCTTATATTCGCAGGATAAATTAAGCACCATCAAGTTGTGGGTTTTAGCCAAAAAGCATAGAGAACCAGTTCATTTATGAGTATAAGGGAGAGAAGAACTTGAACCATGTCTGTAAACATTCACAAAAGTCTGCAGTCAAAAGTGCTGGATAGGTGGCCTATCCGCAGTACAATTCTTTCATTCATAGAGAGGTGTGGGAGCAGAGAGAATGTTACGGAACACTTATTTTAGAGGCAAATAAAAATGTTTTCATGTACTTTGGAAAGACACATTCTCAAGTAGCTAAACCATACTCCAGTAAAACAGAATACACTTCTACCCAAATACAGTACAGCATCATTTCCTAGCTCTCCTATTCAGATTCAGACAAAGGAGTACTCAATTCAGCAACAAGCCTATGACAGTATTTCAAAGCATAAGAAAATCTCCACACCCCCCTGATGTAGCCTCTCCTTACCATACTGGTGATGCTAACAGGAGATCCTCACACATACAAATTAAAAATCCACAGAACCATAAACTGACCTTGATCTATGCACACACAGGAAGCGTGCATCTAGATGAAAGATCATCTACGTCTTTAAGAATCTAGTTTCAGTCTAGACCTCATTCTATATTAACCACATATACCATGAAAAACATAACAGGATAGGTGCTTATGCAAACTATTAATTATACTTGTTCTCCCAATTCAGCTTGACAGCTACTTGTTCTATTTACATAAGCATCTGTTTGAACGTTTCTGATCCTGTACAACACCAAACATTCATCTCATAAGGTACAAGAAGAGCCAAAGATTCTCAGCAATTCACAGGATCAGACCCTAAATCAATTGAATGCAATCAAAAATTAAGTTTGACATCTGACACAGCCTCCTGGAATCACTTTACCCTTGTGTTTTCCCTCCCTCTTTCCCCAATTCAGACCATGCTCCCACTAACGTTGAGACAGCTTTCAGAGTGAATAGGATCAGGCTCTGTCAAGCAACCACTGCAGTCTTTAAAATGTCTGGTTATCTTACTGCCATCCACTCTGGGGCAGACTTGTCTGCAATGAAAATGGTGTTCCTGGTGCTGATGGATAGTTAGCAAACCCTTCAGGCTGAGTTGGATAGTTCTCCAGAGCAGAAGCAGAATGTGCCTTCAAGGAAGAGAAGAAGTTAGGAAACAGCATCGATTAAAACAAAGAAAAAGCAAAAATCTAAATTAAGCAAAATTTCAGGCACAGTACCAGTCCTAGTCAAGCCAAACCAGAGTACAATCTCAAGTATGCAAAGAACAGAGATGAGCAATGCACCTATATGCAGATGTTAAGCTTCAGAGCAACAATTGCGCTGAAATACCACAGAATGAGGAAAGCAATTGGATTAAGAGAAAACATGAAGAAAGCATTAATGGCATTTATGTTCCACTGAAGTGTGCACCAGATGATCTGGAAGGCATAGCTTAATCAGGAGCTGTGGTATTTCACCAACTCTGAACTTTATCTCCATTGCTTGAATAGCTATTAATTTTAGTGACTGGAACTTGTGAACAAGAAAACTGATGTTTTTTCAATGCAATCTGAATAAATAAATTCCTGAGCTACAAAAGCAGTGCGGTCTAGGCAAAGAATTTTTTCCAGTGTATTTCCCCTGATACTCAAAAGATAACTGACAATACTCTGCATATTGAACAGTACTTAGACACATGCTCCATTAAAAAAAAAAATATTAAAAAAAAAAAAAAATCGATGGATCACAGAAGAGAGAAAACACTAATTCAAGACACTCAACTGCCTCTTTCAGTATTTTGTAGAGGAAAAATTTCCTACCAGACTCCTTAATCCATACAGGGGCCATTTTTTACAAAAGGCAAAGGAATGATCTAAATACAAACTCTAATGATAGTTTCAGTTAAGCTTTGTAGGTTGAAGAGTGAAACAAGTTCTTACATGGACAAGAAATGATGAAACTACACATCACCTAAAGCCACTTCAAGATTATTACAACTGTATTTGTGGGAACTACCAAGAGAGGCACAACCACAGTAGACATAAATTCATGACAATCTGACTGCTGCGTAGGGAGGCATGTAATTCACAACAAAGTGGTTTTCCACAGAAATCTTTAAGTATTAAAATGTCAGACTGGAACCAAGCACAAATTTTGCAGCTACATGGTCAGCTCATTAGACCTAATACAAAGCTACAAAAATTTCACTTGCATGTCTTGTCTTTTACTCCTCCCCATTTTACAAAGAGTTTTCAAAATGGGTTTAATCCCACTCGTAACATCCAGAAGCACCGTAGATCGGCCTTGAGTAAGAAGTTAACATGAGTTGTTCTTTATCGTCATCCTTGTATCAGTTCTCAAACAGGTTAGCGGTTTTAATCATTTATTGACTTAAGTGTTAACTTCTTGGAATTAGTTTAAGTACATGCTCAAATGATTACTGGAAGCAAAACAGCATTAATAAATGGGCACATTACCTGTAATAGTGCTGACTGTGCAGCCGCACTATGCTGCAATTCCTGTAAGGAAGATTGTGCGGCACTTTGGGGAAAGCCAGGGATACCAGGGAGAGATAAAAGACCAGGAAAAACTGCATTTCCTGGTGTCTGCAGTCCAGAAGTCAAGCTGAAAGAATGTCAAGATATGGCTATTATCAGGAACATCTGCATCATGTTTTATCTTAGGTTTCTCTCTATATAAGCTTGTGTCTATATCAGTCTAAAGTGCCTCCTTTCCTAAACCTCATGAAGGCCAGAATTTCCAAACAGAAGCCCAGTCTCTACCCACCTACAAATTATTCATGCACACATAAACCAAGACTGTCCAGAGCACACCTAAGAAAGGAACTAAAAAATTTCTGTACCTTGACTGTGCCTACAATTTGCACACAAAAAAATCTTCAGACAAAAGTTAATGCTGAATAGTTCCTTAAAACATAGGAACATCTAAGATATTGTCTACTATTACCTGAATATGTCAATGGATGCCCACGTGGAATCCACTCTTGTAAAAACCTAGGAGGTGCCAAGTGTCTGAGACATGAGATCACTCAGCACCTCAATGGATTAGTCTGTTGCAACAGGGACTACTGAGGACAGCCTATTTTGTAATTACCCTCTCAGTTTCTAAAGACAGGGGGAAAACTATTGGTGAACTCACTTTAAAAATTAACTGTAATTAGTTACTACAAGTGAAAATTATGCCTAAGGTAAAATCAGTGTTGTGCTCAAGAGAAAAAGAAATGCTTATGACCTCCTTCAGAAACAGAAACATACCCAGCCTGTGCAACAAGTGCAGAGTTGAAGTTTGAGCTAAAGGCCGAGGCAAACCCTGGCAGGACTGGAGCCGGAGATGGGGCTGTGGCAGCTGCCGGCAATGGTGCAACTGCTGCTACTGCAGAAGATGCCTGGAGGCCAGGGAAAGAAGGGAGAGCAGGAGTGACAGAGGGTGTGTTAGAGACAGGAAAACCAGGAAAGGATGGGTTTGATGATCCCAGAGGTCCCTGGGCAACAGAAAAAAGGGAAGGGACGGCACTGGACAAGTTAAGCGAGAAGGGTGGAGCAGAGACTGTTGCTGAGGCAGCGAGTTCTGAGAGTACGGCGGCAGTGGAACTCGCATGAGGGGCAGACACAGCTGAAGCAGTTGTAGACGGAGTAGCTAACAAAGACCCTGGGAGAGTGACGGGTGGCGTAAGCGCTGGATTACCAGTAAAAGCAAAGTTACTGGTTAGAGATGTAAAAGGAGGAAGTCCATTGAACACAGGGGCAATGGGAGCAGAGGAGCCATGTGAGGCAAGGGAAATGGAAGACAGAGAACTGGAACTGTTTAGAGGAGCACTCAAAGAAGAGAGGCCTGATAGCGCTGGATTCAGGGAACTGGGTAAACTGACTGGAACTGAAGCTGCTGAGGTGTATGCACGCCCAAGCGCTGACAGTCCTATAGTGCCATGAGAAGGGCTGGCTGAATGGGAAGGACCTTTGAAGGCCGAGAGGGTAGGACTCATGGGCTCCGTTTTGACCATAACTGGGATACTTGTGGCAGCTGTGGCTGCTGAGAGCTGCTGATCAGGATTAGCAGGGCTTGCGCCATGCAAGAGGGAGGCTGATGAGCCACAGTTGACTGGCATAATCGATGGTGAAGTGGTTAAAGGTGACTGTGCAGACAATGCTGGAGGAGTGGAACTGGAATTGGTTACAGATGGGGATGGAAGACCTGGAAAAATGGCCAGCCCGGGTGTGGAAGAATGCTGTGAAGTGGGGGTGGCTGATGGGGTGTAACATTTGACAGAGGAAGTGGGAGGGTCAGAGCTTTGATTAGCAAGAGCAGATAAAGAAGCAAGTTCACTTGTCATAGCAGAAGGTAAAGCAGATGAATTAATTAATGAAGTGTCATTTGATGTCAGAAATCCCTTTAAGACAGACAAAATTGGGTTAGGCAAGCTAAGTGAACCAGGAATGGTAGTGGCAGGAGAATTAGCAATTGTGGATGGAACAGGACTAGAAATCCCTTGGGCATTGGGTGGCAAGGACAAAGGGAGGCCAGCAAAAACTGATGATAATGAAGCAGGATTATTAGTGGAAGCAATTGAAGAAGTTGCAGAAAACGGGAGGCCAGCAAATGGTGCAGTAGCAGATGCGAAAGCTTCAGTAGGTGCAGGTGTAGTGCATGGTGTGGAAGAACCTTGCGGAGCTGGTGTAGCAGTGGGTATAGAAGCCAGCCCAGAAAAAACTGCAGGAATAGGGGTAGAGGTTGCATTGTGAACAGATGTGACTGGAACACCAGGCAGTGAAAGGGATTTGATGACGGTAGGGGTTGGGGTGGATGGCTGAGATGTATGGATGGAAGAGGAGACCTGTCCTGGGAAAACAGGAAGGACAGGGGTAGACATGTTCATCCCAGAGATGAGTGGAGTTGCAGGTGCTAGCGGATGGCTTATTGCCTTGACAGGTGATGGGGTAGGGACTGGAGTAGCAGCAGGTGTTGAAGGGTTAGAACCATGAGGAGTAAAGAGCTGATTCGCTTGTGCAGAAAAAGCTGCAAAGAAACAAAACTGTTAAGAACACTTGAAACTATCAGAAATACTTGAAATCAACACAAACATATTATATAGCATTTCAAAATATGATACACAGGCAATAGCTAACAAACAATGTCTGCATATAAACAACGAACACGGGAGCCTATCAAAACACAACAAAAAGGTACGTACAAACACATCACACAAGTTGTACAGCACGTAGGCTACCACTCATCTTTAAAACACTTTGTGACATCTACTGCCTCTTCATGACCTCATGCAAGACAGTTAAGACACTCGTAAGAGTGTCTAAGTGACACAGGTAAACACCCTCCCTCTGGTCCCTAACATCTGGCAGTACCAAAAACAGATCTAATATTCCATGAGTATCAAATCACCTGGGCTCCTCTGCATCCACTCTCTGAAGGTCAGAATTTCCTTCAGAAACAGTTAATTCAAAGTATCGTTATTTCAGAGAAGTTTAGTCAACAACTGAAGAAAGCTGATTTCAGGTGCTGGTATTTTTCTTTCCTTCAAAATCAGGTCATTCTCTTCACTGTGTTTCCTTCAGATTTAGACTCTAAGAAGGTACACTTTTAAATTCATGTATCATGCTACAATATTAAACTAACATTGGCACTTGACTTTATCAAGAAATATTTCTGTAAGTCCTTAGTCAGGTATCTGTAATCGAGGCAAGCACCTGCCACTAGGAATATCAGCTTATATCAACCCTACAAAAAGTAAGTTAAGAGTCATCAGTCAAGCTGAAGAAAAACAGGCAGGCACTCTGCAAACAGGGATATGGAGGTTAATGGAAAGAAGCTGCACTTATGAGCACTGTCAAGAGCCTAGATATGCCTCTCTCTATTTTCCTGTGGAATATGAATGTGTAAATTAATAATTCATCTCAAACAACCCTCATGCTTTATTTTACTTTTAGAATAATCTGCTCAACTGTAAGCAAATCACTGATCCAACCAAACTCATCAGCCTCAACTCTGTAACAGCTTAGAGTTCTTTCTTGCCCAAATTCTACATCTGCATACACAAACCCAAAAATGGAATCTTTAAGCTCATGACAAAGTCCTGTTTTATGTATCTTGAAAATCTAAAACTAGTAAGTTTGCAAACTACTTCCTTTTACACGTTACTTTCCAAAACCCTAAACCAATTGATCAGCTCTGGATTCTGTTCTTTCCTCATCCTGTTTCCAAGCTGAAGACTCTCCTAAAGATCACAGTTAAGATAATCACCAGAGAAATACAAATGCAGTAGAACTCAGAGGTGTTACTGAATTTCTCCTCCTAAGTGATGATTTTATTCCTTACACTATATTCATTTAGCTGTACAAACTATCCCGTAAACACGTACACTTAAAGGGTTATATATAAATAAAGTGATTCTTTGAAGTAGCAACATTTCAGTGGGACTTTCCCTGGGCATAGAGAAGAAAAGACAAAACATATATATATATTTGCCTATAAGCATTTACAGGAGATAAACTTATCACAGCCATTTAATCCATTTTAGGTATTTGTTACTATGCCTGACTCAATAGCAGATACTAGTTTCTATTTGTCAAATCTAACAAAGCATTATCAAAGCCTTTAAATAAGTAGTGCAAATCACAACAAATCCTGTTATGAACTAAGTGTACAAAGCATACAAAGAACCACACAAATAAAGAGACCAAAAAAAAAAAAAACCAAACCCAAAAAACCCAACAACCAAAAAAGCACAAGTCTCTCTTCCACAAAAAACTATTGGATTTTAAAAGGTAAGACAGAACTGCAGGTGGACTTAGTTGAACAGTTCAGGATAAGACATTCTACACATGTATTTCAACAAACTATAAATAAAGAATCTGTCCTCATAATCCTAACTTGCCACAGAAACTAATATATGAAATGAAAACATGAATGAGTTTTCAAATAATGTCCCGAGTTTGAACAACTGCGAAGATATTAATGAAGTGTTTCAGTGCATTACATCATAAAGTTTATTTTGATATAGTTTTTTTACATGATTTCTTACACACTATATGCTGAAGAATATAATACTTTAAAGAGGTGACACAGAAAGCTTGATTTTAATGCTTCAATGCTTTTAAGTGCCAAATGCCCAAGATGATTTTATTTCTCCACTCTCAAAGGATCCTATTCCAACAGTAATTAAACACTCAGAGGTTTATGGAAATCCCACCAAACAAACAAACTGTTTACATTTTCTGAACAAATGACAAAGACAAAATCAACATAAAAATCCCCATGTGGATTTGCAATTTACCTTGATTTTGGGAAGGTTTTGCCTGGCTAGAAAGGTCCTCATTTTCTAAACAGAGAACAACAGCTTGTTATTGAAAAGCAAACAGAGCTCCAGCAGTGAATGATCCATTCACAACAATGAATTGGAAAAAAATATCATCAGCATTTTTAAAGGTATGCATACTTTACCTGATACCACCTGATTAGCAGTGTATGGCTGAGAAGCTGGTAGGCCGGGAGCTATGACATTAGCCATTGGAACTAATCCAGCATTGTTGTAAGCACCTAAAATATCAAATGCAATTCACATCTCAATCATCAGAAGGATCCATATCTAAATGAACCAGTAAGTGTCTTTTCCTTTAAAAGAAAATTTTCAAGATTGTAAGACATTCCTTCACCAAAAAGCTATACCAGCATCACATGCTGGATGATGGCTTTTACCCATGTCTGTTTGAATGACCTGCATTATGATTCAAATTTTAGTAAGGGTAGTTCTCTTGAAAAAGACTAAAAAAGTCAGGTTTCAATTGCTTTCAATTCCTTTTTGCTTGAAAAACTCAAAGGGAGGAGTGATTCAGTGTGTCTGCAGCATCATTTGTTCTTTTTCTGTTTCTGACTTAAAGGCTGTTGCAACTCATCCTTTAACATTAAAGCCTTGACAAACGAAAGAGCCAAACATACACCATGTCTGGCCCTCCAACACTAGAGTGAGAAATTTCAGAGAAAAATGTTCCATCTCAAATACTTAGTCTACCATTCTTCAATATTTCTTTAAATGCTAAGAAATTCAAGTGGACTAGCAAGTCATTTTAATGTAAAATACTTACTGTACTTGAATTTATGTTTCATGGCGAAAAGGTAGTACTTGAGCAATACTTTTAAGTGCTTCTGATTTCACACTTTCATAATAGTTCAAGTTAATGATAAGATTTCTTGCCTGACAACTCTTGGCTGAAAACCAGTAAACTAACAATAACTGTGTCACCCAGGAAGGAAATGTTAAACCAATACAGTAAGAGTCAGAAAACAAAACATCATTCTGACCATTGCTTGAAAACAATGACATTCAACAGTTTCAGGTCAGATTCTGCAATCTCATTAAACACATTTATTATGTACATAAATATACCATCAGTTATGAGGTCTGTGGTCTCAAAGGTTTTTTTTTAAAAACATGTTGCAGTCTGGTAAGACCCAAAATTTCAAAAGCTGTTTCATACCCTAAAATGCACAGATACAGATTGGGCAAAGAAGAGATTCAGAGCGGCCCTGCAGAGAAGGACTTGGGGGTGCTGGTCGATGAGAAAATGAACATGGGCCGGCTTCAGTGTGCGCTCGCAGCCCAGAAGGCCAACCGTATCCTGGGCTGCATCAAAAGGAGCGTGACCAACAGGTCGAAGGAGGTGATCCTGCCCCTCTACTCTGCTCTTGTGAGACCTCACCTGGAGTATTGTGTGCAGTTCTGGTGTCCTCAACATAAAAAGGACATGGAAGTGTTGGAACAAGTCCAGAGGAGGGCCACGAGGATGATCAGGGGACTGGAGCACCTCCCGTATGAAGACAGGCTGAGGAAGTTGGGGCTGTTTAGCCTGGAGAAGAGAAGTCTGCGTGGAGACCTCACAGCAGCCTTCCAGTATCTGAAGGGGGCCTATAGGGATGCTGGGGAGGGACTCTTCATCAGGGACTGTAGTGACAGGACAAGGGGTAACGGGTTAAAACTTAAAACAGGGGAAGTTTAGATTGGATATAAGGAGGAAATTCTTTCCTGTTAGGGTGGTGAGGCACTGGAATGGGTTGCCCAGGGGGGTTGTGAGTGCTCCATCCCTGGCAGTGTTCAAGGCCAGGTTGGGCGAAGCCTTGTGTGGGATGGTTTAGTGTGAGGTGTCCCTGTCCATGGCAGGGGGGTTGGACCTAGATGATCTTGAGGTCCTTTCCAACCCTAACTATTCTATGATTCTATGATTCTATGTAGTAATACTTCCAGTAATACATCCAGTCACAGGCCAAATTTTGTGCCTACCTTACTTTGGATAGGGTTTATTTAACGTAAATTTGAGCTAGTCTGCAATTTCCTGTGCACTTTCCCAGGAGCAAGTCATCTGTAGGATACAAATCATCAGACTTACTTTAGCCACTAGTAGCACCCATTTTTCCAAACTGACTATAGAGAGACTTGCAGTCATCAAGTTGGTTAGATGACTCGCCCTACAAAATGCATGCCAAGAGCTCTAGCACACTTTCTTACCTTAAAAACTCCCTGAAATCTCTAATATCAATGAAAAGCAAACTTCCTAACCAAAGCACTCCTTGTTTTGCAGTACTGAATTGCAAGATTAGGAAAAGCTTTCCGCAGCTGGTTAAAAAGACCAGAGTCTGACTATGTAAGTACTCCAACCTTTTCTTCCACAGAATTGACCACTGCCTTGCTCCCTTCCAAACATATCTGGAATTAAAAAACTGATGCAGCAGCGGAAAGAGAGAAGAGTTTATGAAGAAAGACTCAATCTTGCCTAAGGCACAGGTCTAGGAATAGCCAGATCAAACAGAGGAAAAGGCAATTACTAAGTCCCTTCTGAGATTGAAATTTGCATACCTGAATGTTTCTTTTAGGAAACTTTTCTCTCCATTGTGATGGAGAGAATGTAATGCTGAAGGCAACTGAGAAAGAAATTATGCCTTAACTGAGAAGCAGATTACTGTTCTTCATCAAGCTCCTATTTATTTCCACCCAATTCAGAGCTGTGTCTGACCACATCCTCAATTTGGTACAACAGCAACAAGACTTGTCAAGCTAAAGTTCAAACCTTGGTCAAACATGACAACAAAGACACAGTCCTAGTCTTGTCTAACATGCACAATGCCTCCCATAATAGACATATTTTGTCATCCAAACAGGATTCTGAATTTTCCTTATGTGGATGTTGGGAGTACATTTAGGGTGCTAATTTCAGGTATGATCACAGTCAGAGAAACTGACATTTGACACACTACTTAAAAGGCAAGTAGATGAAACAATAACATCAAGCTAAAACACACAGAAGCCTTACTTGGTGCAATAGTTGCATGTGGCCGACATGGTGGGATGGGGTATGGAACTGGTTTGTGAGGATTGTAGGTTGATGGAGCCTACATAAACAAAACAAAGCAAAAATAAAAAAGGAAGAAGCAATAGTGAAAGCATTACCTAATGTTTCTCAGACAAAAAGCTAATATTCAGATACTACTACAAGCAGTAGTGGCAGCTTTTCTTCATTGGAAAAAGATTTTATATCAAATTTCTTCATAATATCCATAGTAACTGCAAATATTTCACTCTTAATGAAAAGAATGAAACAAACATCACCAGTATACCTTTAGGTTTTAATATAATAATGAACATCAAGGGAACTTCTTCCTGCCTTGTAACCTTTACAAGCTGCAGTCTTGGACTGACTTCTCACTTCAAAGATTTAGCACATTTAAAACTAACCAAGACTTATGACACCTGTTCCTTTAAAATAATACAGCTTAGCAGGAAACATCCAACAATAAAAGTGAAAACAGGTTCACTGAAAGTTTTTCCCACATGCTTAAAGATTTTGAAATACAGATCAGCTGTATTGTTAAGAAACAAGAACACCCTAAGGCACTCTGTAATTCAGGTTTCCAACATGCAGGCATTTTTTAATGCTCATGTGGGAAACCCTTAGTGATTGTAATAAAAAGTTGCATATATTTGTATCTAAAAGTACCACTAGCTCATGATGGACTACTAAAAATGCTTTAGTTTTCTCTTCTACTACTGTAATTTAAATTCTGCTTTCAAATGCACACACACTGTATCCATTAGAGAATTCACTGACATAAACTAGAACGTCTTTTCAGGATAAATAAAACAATACTAGGTCATAGACATTTATTAGCTAAGATTAGCCTTGTTTAAATTGCTGCTCTACAGTCTTGCCACATAGCAGCATTTTATATCAAAGCCTAATTGAAATAACTGGTAGTTACTCCCCCCCCCCCCCATTAAAGTTTAATTAATTTATTCATTTATTAGACATACTGGTTTGGATGGTCCAAGTATACGGGCTGCTATTCCCTTTCCTTCATTAATATACTCTTCTGTGTCCTTTTTGATAGGGGTTCCCTGAAACAAAATTAAACAACTAAGTATTAATTCAAAAGTAAATCTTGCTACAGGATTTCTGACATATTTTTTTTTTTTTTTCTAAACTACAATTGAGTTTCTGAATATTCTGAAACTGATACTTAATCATGTTTGTTAAGGAAAAGAAACTGTGTTCTAGGGTTGTAAAATGATAAGCAAGAGCATTTCAATAGCTTGGTTTATAACACTGAGCTTTTATGAAGAGATGCATATTAAGCAGTCCATGTTTCTGACATACTTAGAATTCTGCATTTTGACTTGTGGACATGATAACAAGCATTTTGCAGTCCCTTAAGGGTTCACAGGAAATACTTAACATGGTTGTTTAAGAACTACACTAAGATTAGCAGCAGTACTGTAAGTGACCATATTAGGTCATGTTATCAACCTACCAGTAAGGCTTTTTACACTTCTCCTGATTCTGCTAAATACTGCTACAGTTTACAATGTTTTCTTTGTATGAACGATGTCTTATTTATGCCGTAACCTTTACCTGAAGCAGCACAGAAAGAATGGATAAATAAAAATAACACAAGTTCCTATAAACATGGAATGCGGTAATAAAAATACCCAACAACATTGCTTTTGATTCCACTCCTCCTTCCATGTACGTTAATCCTGGTTTTGGTTGTACTGTAATGAATCCTAACGCAAAAACAGGATCATGCTTACTGGGAAAATTCCATTTATGCGGCTTGGTTTGCCCTTGGGATAAGGGTTGCCTGGAATCATGCCACAGGATGATATCATAGCATGAGGAGCCTTACAACCCGTTTTTGAAGCCTGTAAAATAATCAAGAAAGGACATTATTTTCTGTCACATTCAATGCTTTAAAGAAATGAATTACTATTTCATGACATTAAGACTGCATGAAACAACCTACATGGAACAATTCAAAGCTTTGTCTCAAATCTTCTTCCCAAATAGCCCAAATAGGGCAAGGTTCTACTAAATTCCCCTTTGTTTTGAGCAAATGTACTCAGACTATCTCTGATTCTGCTGGACTTGTGGTTAAGTACTTGGTGTTCTCTAAAACTAATGTGGACTTTTTCCTTCAGCACTGGTTGTAGTTCTGTGCCCCTTTTTCCATATGATCCTAATGCTTAACAGAAACTTTCCTTTTTTTGCACATGTATGAGATAGCTCCAATTGTCTTTTTGCAGCTGCTCCTTTTAGCTGGTCTTCCACCAGTAGCTCCCCGCAGTCCTCATGGAAAGTGCTGACCCCACAATGGCTATATGGATGGAAACAATACCATATTTGAGAGAATCAAGGATAACAGAGTATCATGACTACCTGTTCAAGAATTCTTCTGCATCTTTTCTTCTCTGACATATTAATTCTGAACAGATCTTCAATAAGGCGATAATTCTGAGCATCAACAATGTTGCTATAAATGAAAACACTGACAATTATTGCCACCTCCCACACTTAACAGAAATAATGGACTACTGAAAAGCAATCAACACTTATTCAGCCAGTACTAACATACATTAAAAAACCATAATTAGCTAAGATCATAATATTACTATTAATATTAAAGTAAAAATCCCAGTCTTAAATACGGACTTCAGACCTGTAAGTAAGGCATGGTATTAGAACTGAGTGTCAATACAGAACGACAACGGCTAAACTTTATGGCAAAAAATACTGTTGACAAAGTGAATTTTGCATCACAACAATTCATTGGAAAACTTTAATTGCTACTAGCATGCAACTCCCAGGACAGCAGAAAACCAGCAGCTACTTCATTTGCCACTGTTTGCTGCTAGACTAGTAGAGAAACAAATTTTCATCTTATTTACTGTAGAATGAAAAAGAATAAAATACTGACAATGCCCTCCATGTCTTGCTGAGTTAGTGAAATCCTTCACATACATAGTTCACAAAAGTACCCTTCCTTCCTCCTTGCTTCTCTCCCCAGAATAACACTAGACACACTAAAGAGAACAACCAAATGTGCAAGTGCCTGATTCTATCTGCCTTTTTTAAAACCCCGACCTCAAAACCTTTACTGCTGTCGAACATTACATGCCCCATCCAAACTACTGGAAATACAATACAGGTCCAAAAAGGGAGACTTCTCAAAGGAGGATATTAGAAGAATTGGAATCAGCGGAATATTGAACAAAGAGATGAAAACCACCTCAAAGAATAGTTTTAAAATGTGAATGAATGATGAGCTTTGTTCTCTAGTTTTGATTAGCAAAGTAAGTAGTACATATATTTGGGCTAGGAATTCCCTAACATGACTCCCTTATTATGCTCTTACACTGTAGAAATTCAAGTTAAAGAAGTTACCGCATTTTCTGCTCACACCATCTGAGGTATAGCAACTAAACAAGTCTATGAGTTCCAATCTCATTTCAAGAAGCAAAATAGGTTAGTTTAATGAACCACTGAACTTCCTTTAGGTTACTCTGTTTTGTTTTGGTCTGAAAGAGAGTAGGAGCATTCATACAGCTTCTAAAAGATCAACTCCAGAAGCAAGATCATGTCTACATCCTCTTTCTTATTTGTTTTACGGTATCTATGTATCCCAAAATGTTCAAGCTGCTTGTAATATATAGCATTCATAGGCAAGGCAGAATACTTAATGCAAAAAAACCCAAAACCAACCAACAAACCAAACAAAAATCCCCAACCTCAAACAGAACAGCACTTCATATAATAAACCCCTTAAAGCAGGAAGAGTTCCAATATAAACATATGTAAAAGGTACATTCTTTAAAGCAGCTGTGTTCAGCAAAATAACCCAACATCCTGTGTAAATATAAATATAGGATATCTATACAGCTTCTATAGATTTTTAAGTTAAATTATTCAGTTTAAGAGAATGATTCACTTAACTCATTTTTACATAGCTAATATTTGGAGGGCTTTTCAAATGTGCAACAGTCAATTCCCAGAATACTCTGGTCTGAAGCCTCTTACATTTCAGTGAGCAGAAATAAGCTTAAGGCCCTGTCTCATTCTCTAGAAGATCTGAAGCCGCTGTAAAACATTAGCAAAATAACAATTTTCCAGTGGGCAGAAGCCCACATAGCAGCATGCTCAAGACTTAGATGAACTATGCAGTTTTCCACAATGTCTACTTCTAAGTTTTCTTTTGACAGCCCTGTCAATAACGGATTTCTGCTTTACCTTACCAGACACCACAGTGTTTCCTTCTAGAAGTATCTTAAGTTTTATATACTCAAACACCAGTAAAAACAATATAAGCTACAGAAATACAACATGAGAGATACTTACGAAGCTAAGATTTCAAGGGCAATAAGTTTATCTTTACTGAATGTGAAGCAGTTGAGAATATTAACCATTTTCGATGCCGGAACTGCCACTATTTTCTGGCAAGTAAGCAAGCAAAAAAAAAAAAAAAAAGTGTATATAAAATAAGGCAGTACAATTATTTTAAACTCAGAATGCAACTCAGTAACAGCTTTATATAATATATTTAAGTAAACATTTATTCAGTAAACATCACCTCCCCATTGATAAGACAACTTTGTATGCTACCTTCAAAACTCCAAAAGGCACTTGCTGGAAGTAAAGAAATTAGGAAGTTAACAAAAGTCAAAGGGCTACATCTATACGTGTGAAACACAGGAAAGTAAAGATTCCCTGGTTAAAGATTTTAGTCAGCAAAGATTCACTGGTTAAAAGTATGAAGTTTCGTATTTTGACACCACTGAAAAAGAAAGAGATGAAAAGGAAACTTTGAAGATAAGGGCAGACTGAGTCAGCAGTTGCAAAAGTAGAAATCACAAAACTAAAATGAGATTAAGTGGGCAAATTTACTCCACAAGATTATGTCACAAAAACTTACATGTTGTAAAGCTTTTATTGCCTTAAGCTGTGGTTCAGCCCAGGAAAAGTATCTCAGTAACTCAACAACCTGCAACAGAAAGGTCTTCAATTAATCTTTTATATATAGTAAAAACTTATGCTAACAGCATCAATAGGATCTTTCCATTTTGGGGGTATAGTGGTATACTGCTAAAAAACATCTTTCTGTGATGTTTGACTATCAGCGCCTCTCAGCATCTGAAGTTGGTTTTATTTATAAGGTGCCTTTGTAAGTAGGCACCTAAAAATACTATGTTACAAGAGATACCTTTTATATGGTAATACTCAAAATAGATACTTACTCTTCTCTATATATTTGCATATATGCACAGCAATTGTCAAGGTACAATAATAATAATAAAGAGTATTTCTGAAAAAGCTTCTAAACTCCCAGTATCTTAAACAGCATCTTCACCAAACATGCACACACACACATAAAAACCCAACAAAACAAACAGCAAAACAAACAAAAAAAAAAAAAAACAAGGAAAAAAATCGATAAGTATCAAAATAAATTGGCTATTTATTACTCTGTGCCAGTTTAGAAAATACATGCAAAATAACCCTAAATTCCATTATGATAAATATATCCAGTTTTCCCCACACAGCAAGAATGAGAACATAATAATATGGTAACGAAACAACTTGGAACTATTTTTAGCAGTTTAATGCTGATATAATAATGAAGAATTAAATCTTCTCAGTTAATAAATAAAAAAGCTAATATAATCAGCCTCAGTGTGAGTGGTGACCCTGTCTTTCTATATTTCTGAATACACAAAACCATTAGCTCCCATTAAACCCATGACAGTGTTGGCTTTTACCTGTTCACTAGAAAAGTATCCATGAACATATTCAATAGCTTTTAATTTATACTCAGTCAGTACAGCCTAGAAGACATAGAAGAAAAAAGATGCACAATTAGTCCTTCAAAAATTATAATTATAGAACAATCATCTGCTAGACCAATCTATTAATCTAAAAAAAGCCTAGCCATATAAAGTGATATCAATTACACTGCAATAATACCAAGTAACAGTATACTCTTTAGATAATTGAGAGAACAATGAAAAGCAGAGATATAATTATTCTGTAAAAAAAAATTTATTTTGCCTTTTTTTTGGTTTAAAACTATACTAAGGGAACATCATCATCACTCTTCCTCAAAGGTATACATCAACTTTACGTTAAACAAGATAATACAGATTATTCATACAGTATCTTTGTATGCTCCCTGTAAGATAATTAGCAAAGCATCCTACTTCCATGAATTTATGGAGAGACTGCGTATCAAGAATTAAGCATACAACAAAGCCTGTTGCAGAAGTTGATGTTGTCTTATCATTACCTTCCCATAGTTCAAACTTTAGTACAAAATCATACAAAACAAAGGAAGCAGAGTAGTTTAATGCAGTACTGGCCACCATTTTTTGACTTAGTGGCCAGTTTTCTTAATAACCATGTGGGCCCTCTAATAGTCAGCGCTTCCTCCCTCTTCTCATACCCAGCTCACGATACAGGTGCTGCCCCAATCTACTGCAAACACCTTTCTTCCCCAGTTTCCCAGGCCCCCATCTATTGGTAGCTCTCATGCTTATTCTGAAATCACCTCCAGCTTCACCCACACATCAATTTTATCTTCTTCCCAATAGCTCTAAAATCTATTCCTAATCTGTCTTTTGTTGCTCTTGTGCCTCCAGAATGACAGATGTAAAGTTCTCCACCACTGCAACATGACTGTGAGCAGCACAGTTGCACAGAAAACCATTTGCATCCCATCTGAGACAACCCCCTTCTCTTCTGTACCTCATTATGAGACTAACACTACCAGACACACTGAACTTCTTGCTTCATCTAATTTTTTCTTCTCTCCCTTCCTTCTCTTCATATATTTTTGGGGGAAAAAAAAAAAAAAAGCCTAATATGTCATATAGCAATTTCTGTACCAAAACAAATGTCACTCTTCCGCCTTAAATCAAGAACAGAATGATTTTATAATAAGAACACAAACAGAAAGCACCTATATGTGTATTTACGGATAAATAAACAAAAAGCCCCCCCCAAAACAACAAACACACTGATTTTGTTAATAATTATAAATATATATATATGGAGAAAGGTAGAACTAAACTACACTTTAAGGCATTTAAATAATTGTTCCTGCTAACTGTAGGACTGGAAATGGAATACACCAACACAACTGACTTATGAATCACATAATAAAGAAGGTTACACCACAGAGCTAGAAATAAAGACCTAGCAAAAAAGACACAAAATAAGCATTTGAAAAATGAGCACTGCAACAGCACAGCTATTTCTAACGCAGCACAGCACTGATCCTTAGAGCAACAGTAAGTCAGGCTTACAGGAAAACAGGCAGACAGCATACAGGAAACGTAAGTACCTAAAATCACTCATCAAAACCTTTTTGTTTGAAGTCTTTAGTAACCACAGAGCATATTCTGAAGGGCTGTACTGCAGCAGTATTATCTGAAACATTACTCCCACCATCAATTCTCAAAGTACTCATGCACAGGTTGTTTCTTGACTTTTCCCTGCAGACTTTCCATTAAAATTCTTAGTCAACCGTGAGGAGAGTGAGGCACTGGAACAGGTTGCCCAAAGAAGCTGTGGCTGCCTCATCCCTGGAAGTGTTCTTGTTCAAACCGCTACTCAGGCTGGACAGGGCCTTGAGCAACTTGGTCTAGTAAAAGGTGTCCCTGCCCATGGCAGGGGGGCGTGAAACTAGGTGATCTTTAAGGTCCCTTCAAACCCAAACCATTCTAAGGGTTCTGTGGAAGTCCACACCATGAAAACTCTTAGGCAGTCAAGTTTTTAGCAGGTTACACAGCACGGAAAAGACCTGTTTCATAAAGGAGAATTTATGACCAAGACCTTATACAAAAATGCTAGTAAGTGCAGTTGTGATAACAAAGACTCATCCCCGGGGGTTTTATGAACAGTGCTTTATAATTCAGCATGCTCCAAAATACTACTACTATAACTGCAGCCGTCTCTGTGTCTAATGCTGAAGAGAAGCTGAACTGAAACCCAACTCTGTAACATCCAAGTCCAAATAAAGGAAATGCCCTCTCCCAGACAACCCATCGTACAAAAAACACCTATTACAAAGATGCTAAGTATTCCTTTTCTGCCATAAGGCAATCTTCTCCAAAACAAGCCCTTCATTTTCATACCAAGATAGCTCTATCAGGATACGTAATTGTTCCGCTGTGACACCTGAACCACCTCTGTGCTACAGCAAAACAGGTTTGTACTTCCCATTCAAGACAGGAACCATTAATCTCACAGGTGCTGATTTTTTTCCAGCTCCTCTTCCACTTCCAGTATTTGAGGAACTACCCCAACCACTAACCTCTGGCTTTCATGTTAAATGCAAGCTTCTCTGCAGAAATGAGAGACCTGCCAGACACCAGGAAGCCAAGGTTTGTAACCCTGCTTCACACAATTAGCCAGTATTTTCCTCAGTGAGGTTTTAACAGATGTGCAAGCACAGTCCAGAGCAAGCAGCAAAACCTGGGATTTTGTATCCTGGAGGAAGGTGTGCAGACACTCCTGAGCTGTGGGAGATGTGGCTTTGAACAAGAACAGCAGAGCGCAGCTCTGAAATTGAAACTGTCGTGTCACATTTGTGTGTTGTATCTCTTAAACCATCCTACAGAAGGTGGACAACTCACAGTGTAAATCCCCATCTCCAGTCAGGCCAAGCAAATGCAGCCCCTACCCTAAATACAATACTTGGCTACTTTTGCCTCTTCTTCCTTATCTAGTGTAAATATTGTGATAAACTTATCCAAGTGCTTGCTATAAATGAGTGTTCTCCAAGCACGTGTTAACCCAGTGATAGCAGCCTGGACTTTCAATCTTTGTTTTCTAAGAAAAATCAAAACATTTCAAAGAGAACACGTTTTCATAGCAGCTTTACACTGCTACACCTGACACACAAACACCAGGATACACCAGCACCACAGGGTTACAGTTCTTCATACCGAGATGAGACTTAGTCTTTATTGAATCCTGAAGTGATTATTAAAGAACACAAACACCTGACCTGGTGTATTTATCCAGAGGCACATTCTACCTTCAAATGGTTAACCTAACATGCAAAACGAGAAGTTACCTTTCTAATTTCATCCAGCACAGTTTCAAATGATTTCTTATCCATCTTGATCGGTTCATTCAATGCAAATACTTAAACGTAGACGGGGAAAAAAAAAAAAATTAAAAATCAGTCCAAAGATTTAAGTCTTCAGCCACACAGAAAAAAAAAAAAAAAGCCCACAAAAAAACCCAAAAAACAAAACACCAAAAAACCCACACCCAAGCATATATATATATATAGTAATAATAATAATAAAAAGCAGTAGGGTAGGAAACGCAGTCTGGGACCTTTCCAGCCTCTGGGAACTCAGCGCTGACGCGTCTGCACTGCCTGACCCAGCGTTAGAGACAAAGGCAGACTCGCCCTTGCTGCTCGCCTGACGTCCCGAAGCCGCTCTCCCGGGCCGGTCAGAGTCATGAAGGGGCAGCAACCGCGGGCCCCCGGAACGACCCCGCCGCGCCGCTACCGCCGGCACGCGACGCCCCCGCACCCCATAGCTGGCCGCGCCGCCGCCCTTCAGATTCCGGCGGCCGCAGGCCGAGGCGCTTCCGAAGGGCGGCCGCCGGGGAGCGCGGGGCAGCGGGACGGGAACAAGGGCGCGCAGCGCTGCCTCCGACACAGCACCCCGTCTCCGCCGGTCCTGCCGCTCGCCGTCGCGCTCCTATGACATCAGAGCGCGGCGCCGAAGGCCCCGGTAGTTACCCACCGCGGCGCCTGCGGAACAGCAGCTAAACCTCCAGCGGGACTCGCCCATGTGCAAGCCCCGGGAGTCACGCAGTAAAGCCGAGCGCTCCCGCGCGGCGCCACCGCTCTCTCTCTGCCATGCCTTCGTGCCGCCGCCGCCCGCCGCTCGGCTCGGAGCAGGCGCGGTTCCACACAGCCCGGCGCTGCGAGAAGCGGCGAGCGGACACGAAGCTCCGCACCCGCCCCGCTCCCGAGGCGGGGCGGGGCTGGGAGTTACGTAGCTGCCCCGACAACGCGGCCCTCCCCGGCACACATGAGGCGGAAGCGGCGGCCGGGGCTGTGGCCGGTGATGGCCGGCGCGCTCCTGGCTGTGCTGGCCCTGTTCTGGGGCTCGGAGGTGGGCTGCGGGCTCAGCGAGCGGGCTGCGCGCGGGGTGCTCCTTGACGGATAGCGGGGCAGGGGCCGGAGGAGCGCGCCTGGGGGCGGTGGTGGGGACGGGGCTGCGGTTCTGGCCCACGTAGCGCTGGGTGCAGGGGTGGTTATGGCTTTTTACGGGCCCTGGGCGGCATGGTGTACTGTGAGCTGTCCCTGGCAGCGGGTTGGGACTGGATGATCTTAAGGTGCTTTCCAACCCTATGACTTACATAGCCCTTCAGAGATAAATGCGTACGCGGGGTGATGCTTTTATAGGGGCTTCCGAGTAATAGGCTCTGCTTAAATGAAGGCGAATTTAATGATACCTGGGGAAGTAACTTTGCACTTCCTACTGTCTGATTTTCTCCGTGCTTAAGTACTCTCGGTTTTCCTTCGGGATAGTTTGGTGTTTCTGAAGCTGTTTGTGGCTCTGTGTGGTGAACTTAGCCCTGCTTCTAGCAAGGCACTTAACAGAAAAGTTAAATGTCCCTGGGCCCGCAGAGTCACCACTTGTTAGTTCGGTCCCGATCATTCAGTTTCAGTGCTCTGCTTGCAGCTGTGCTTAGCTGCCATTCTTCTGCTAGAAAATAGTACAAGTGCGAAGATTATAGTTTCCCATTATCCTTTAAAATATATACATTGACCCAAGTTTTGCCTTTCCTGGTATCTTAAGCTTACCCATTTCCAAGACGTGGTTTTCCTTGCTGACCTGCATATTCCTTTTATTCGGATTTTCTTACTCTCACATCCTTTTGAAGTTGTTACTGATTCTGTTGTGGTTGGAACTGTCTCTACTATTTTCTTCGCTTTGGAACACGATTTACAGATAGTATTAGCAACATCAATGTAAGAAATTTCTGGCAGTGTTTTTTGCCTTCTAATTCCAGAGCTCCCAAATCCAAAGGATTTCTTTAGCTAATTTCCAATTTGTTGAAATAATATATCTTCTTAATTAAAATTGAACAAATCAATTTATGCTGCTTCAGTATACAGTTGCTTTCTACTGCTGGTTATTCTGGTCTCACTGTCATGGAATTTATCAACTACTCAATATTTATTTTGTATTTTCAGGTTTTGAAAGCCTTTGATTATGTCTCTCCTTGGAAGGGACAGCAACAGATGTACAAGTTGGACATAGGCTGGCCTAAAATTCCAGAATACTTCACTGGCCAAACATTTTGTGTTGCTGTTGACTCTCTTCATGGTTTGGTCTATGTGGGACAAGTGAGTGAGAATATTATAGTCCATTATTTGTTTTTCTACTGTAATTTTGCCTTTAAAGTTACAGGTGTAGATTAAGATATATATGTGTGTGTCCATGTATATATATATGAATAATTATTTTGTCAAAATTAGTGAAAATATAAGAACACATATTTCTGCTTTGTTCATTTTTAAAGCAGTTCTGTCACCGCATTTGTTTGTGCTTTTATAAGCGTTAAATTTCTGTGGTGCGAATGCATGATTTAACTTAACTGAGTCACAGTAGCTTCTTAACTGCAAAGTAAAATGTGATTCTGGGGCAGCTGAATCTTCTACTTTTTCAGCCTTTGTCCCATGAAATCAAAACCACACAGCTCTTTAGCCAGTTACAGTAACTGCAGTTCAGTTATTTGCTGTACCCAGTTCTATGTGTTGGTGTCCCTAGGTCACAGATGAAACATTTTCTCCATGGCAGGTGGTGGGATTTAATTATAAAGCACAGTATGAGCACTTGGTGCTGTGCTACTAATAAGTATGGTTACAGTTTTTCATGCCTGTGTTACGCTTGTCATATTTTTTAACAAGAACATAAAAACACAATTCAAAATGAAGACCAGCATAGCTGCAGGAGCTTGGCTGCTCTGAAAGCTGGACTCTTGATTCAGGTTGAAACTCTAGAATGAGTGGAAGGATTTGCATGCTAAACTTAGAACCTTCTTCCTCTTTCCTTTTCTAGATGGAAAAAAGTGAGATCTAGCAGACAATCTCAGGAGATTCTTACAATTCATGAAGCGCTGTAAAAAACTTACAAAGAGGAATTTCAAAACATGATTACTTGATTAATACGTTTTCTTAATAGACCTTTTTTTGTCTCTTTTTGCCTCTTCAGAGGGGAGACAATGTGCCAAAGGTACTTGTATTCTCAGAGGAAGGCTATTTCCTTTACTCCTGGAATGATACAGTTGAAATGCCCCATGGTATCTTTGTATTGAACACCGCAACAGATAGTTCAGTATGGATCACAGATGCTGGAACAGGTATGCCTGGTGGTAGTATTAGCATTTCCTTCCCCACCTAATGCTAATGCTGCAGATACTACTTTAAACATCTGTCGTGGTTTAAACCAATCCACACAGCTCGTCCACTCACCCCCCACCCCGACCCTCCCCACTCCCGGAGGGATGGGGAGGAGAATCAGGAGAATGTAACTCCCACGGGTTGAGATAAGAACAGCCCAGTAACTAAGGTATAACACAAATCACTACTGCTACCGCCAATGATAATATTGATAAGAGAAAATAACAAGAGAATACGATACCACTGCCGAACGAGTTCGACCCCCCCGAAGAGAGAGTGTGCCCTTTGGGGTAACTCCCAGTTACCTCCCTGGGCATGACGTGCTGTGGTATGGAATACCTCTTTGGCTAGCTTGGGTCAGGTGTCCTGTCTCTGCTTCCTCCCGGCCTCCCCTCGTCCCCGGCAGAGCATGAGACTCACAAAGTCCTTGGCCAGAATAAACATTACTTAACAACAGTTAAAAACAATCGGTGTTGTCAGCTCTCTGCCCAGGCTGGAAGTCAAAACACAGAGCTTGCACCAGTTACTAAGAAGGAGCAAAACGGCTCCTGGTAAACCCAGGACAACATCTCATTTAAGTCTTTCAAACAATGCTGAGGCAGATTGGTGCTTTTCTTGCCATGAACAAACTTTTTGGGTGCTGTACAAAACACTCTGAAGGTTTAGGATTTGTGCTGTGTGTCTGCTTATAGCTTCTGAAGTTAGTAAGCACTATCCCCACCCCTGCCAAGAGAAGAATCAGGGGAAAAATAAGTGTTCTGGATAGACTTATTGTCTGTCCTAGGTCTGGTGACTCTAAACCAATGGATGAATATTGTAGCCTATGCGGTTACTAACCCACAGTCATATTCTCACTATGGAATTTTGTCTATTTGATTTATTAATATCACTTGTGAGTATCAGGAGATTTTCAATCTTTGTAATCAGTTGTATTCTTTTTGTTTTTCTTGTTGGTTTTTTTTTTTTTTTAATTCAGGGAAATATGGGCACACTGTGAAGCAGTATAGCCCTTCAGGTAAACTTATGCAGATCTTGGGCACGCCAGGTAATGCTGGTTCAAGTTTGATTCCCCTGCAATTTGATCAACCAGCAGACATCTTTGTAGAAGAAACTGGAGATATTTATGTTGTGGATGGAGATGGAGGAATGAATAACAGATTGCTCAAACTAACCAAGGGTATGGAAAAGTAAACTTCTGCAGTAGCTGACCACTGACAACTGAATTTTAAATAACAGGGCTTGAGAACACGTTTAAGTGAGAACCAGGTAGGGCTGTCATTTAACATTAGTTTGAAGACTTCGTTGAATCAGATCCTGTTTTGTTGCTTGTCACTTCAGGAGAAATCTCCTATTCATTAACAACAAAAGACTGATAAGATCATAGAATCATAGAATAGTTAGGGTTGGAAAGGACCTCAAGATCATCTAGTTCCAACACCCCTACCATGGGCAGGGACACCTCACACTAAACCATCCCACCCAAGGCTTCGTCCAGACTGGCCTTGAACACCACCAGGGATGGAGCACTCACAACCTCCCTGGGCAACCCATTCCAGTGCCTCACCACCCTAACAGTAAAGAATTTCTTCCTTATATCTAACCTGAACTTCCCCTGTTTAAGTTTTAACCCGTTACCCCTTGCCCTGTCACTACAGTCCCAGATGAAGTTTCCCTCCCCAGCATCCCTATAGGCCCCCTTCAGATACTGGACGGCTGCTATGAGGTCTTCACACAGCCTTCTCTTCTCCAGGCTGAACAGTCCCAACTTTCTCAGCCTATCTTCATACAGGAGGTGCTCCAGTCCCCTGATCATCCTCGTGACCCTCCTCTGGACTTGTTCCAACAGTTCCATGTCCTTTTTATGTTGAGGACACCAGAACTGCACACAGTACTCCAGGTGAAGTCTCACAAGAGCAGAGGGGCAGGATCACCTCCTTCGACCTGCTGGTCATGCTCCTTTTGATGCAGCCCAAGATACAGTTGGCTTCAGTCTTCAAGAGAGAAGGCTAAGGAGGATTCATATTGCTGTCTTCGGTTCTATAATGGGAGAGAAGAGAAAGCCTCACATTTCTTGGAGGTGCATAGTGAAGAATAAGGAACACTAAGTAAACAATACAAGAGAGGTCAATTCCAGCTTGATTTTTGAGGGAAAGGCTCACAGTGAGGCTGAGCAGACAGTGGATAGTTTGTCCAGAGATGATGTGCAGTCTCCACTCTTGGAGGTGCTCAAAACTTGACGAGTAACCTGATCTAACTACAGAGTTGGATTTGTTATCAAGGTTACTCCTGCTTTGAGAAGCAAGTTGGACTGGATGATCTTGGATTTGTTATCAAGGCTAGTCCTGCTTTGAGAAGCAGGTTTGCCTGGATGAGGTCTGGAGGTCTTTTATACTTAAATTATTCTGTGGTTCTGTTTAGCTTGCTCATATTCCCAAGTTAGATGACCAGTGTTGGTTAGGGCAGTGAGTGTGGGGTCTGCACTTGTCTATGGTTGGAAAAATGTGGAGGAGCTAATTTTTCCTTTGTACTATCATAAAACAAATGGTTTCGTAGTATCTGTTTTGCAAATTGGTAAACTGTGAAAATTCAAAACTGACTCAAAACTGTCGGGTAGCAAATGTAAAAAATCAATTTAGTAAGCAAATTAATGTCATAATCATCCAACTATTTATATTTTCTCCCCTTTAATATCGTATTTAACAGAGCCTTAGACTATGGCTCTTTTATAATAGTAGCTACATTTCTGTAACCATAATCCTGAAACCATGAATAATAATCCAGTAGTCACTGTAGTAGTTCCAGTATTGCTTGGGTTTATGTGTCAGGAGGACTGTGTTTAAAAAGTCTGAGTTTAGAAATGTCACCTTTTACAAATCAAGGTAGCTCTGCAGGGAATGACTTCAAGGTGGCTTATTTATTGTTTTCCTGCTGTGTTTTATGTTTTAATTTGATTTTGCATGGTTCTCACTGTTTAGATTACAGAGAGATATGGATGGCTGGAGCAAATGGGACCGGCATTGGTCAGTTCAAGATTCCTCACAGTGTAACAGTGGATCCTGTTGGACGGGTAAAGAATAAAGAGAGTTTTTTCATCTTCCAACAGACTTGTTTACATGTATTTGAGCAAAACAAACTGTATTTATTTTTTAATTGAGCTGTTGTGATCTGGTTTGTTTTATGGTAGTTACAGTTTTCAGTGTGATGGTGGGCATGAGCTGAAGTTTCATACTGCAGGTCTTACTGAAGTAGTTAACACTTCAAGGTTAACACAGGGCCTCTGACTAGTGGTTATATTGTCAATGTCCATGCAACAACAGGCTATTCTTCCTGCAGTTTCTAACAGGTTGTTATTGTGAGTGTACAGGAGAATTATGTTCATCAATAAATATCTACCCAAGCACATTTTTTCAGGGGATTTAATTTCATATTTGGAAATTCTAAATAAGCTTAATGTGATAGTAAGCCTCTAGCTAGATTGTGGACATCATACCTTTTCTATATGCAGCTCAAGCCATTCAAGAGTCTACTTTTGTCAGATGTTAATCTTGGTCTGGCTTTTGCTCTGCTGCTCTTGCAGTCGCTCCTTAATCTGTTTTGAGGAAAATTGATAGACTAAAACATCTTAAATCATTGGTTTGAGCTAATTCTGCTGACGCTGTCAGAACCAGAATAAGAAGCATATATAAAAATCACTTCTCTGCCAAAACTGACAGGGTGGGATAGAGAAGGGGAGGCACATGGTTGCTTCACGTGAAAGGGTAACCCTGAGTATATATGTTCAAAGACAGCAATTGTGATGGGCTCTGATTTTATTGCCAGCATAGTGTTGATCTGCCCCTGTTAAAAACAGTTGTTAATCCCTAAAAGAATCTAAGGGAATGCTGCAGTAATGTGTCTCTTTAAAATTGTGATGAAGGATCTCAGATGAACTTACTTATTGCTCCCTTGTAATGAATTTTATTTATCAGACTGATGGGCTGTCAACAGTTAAAACTTCAATGATTGTAGTACAAGAGATGCCTTCACTGAACTGTCTAGTGGTATTGCTGGCTTGCGACAGAGACAAGCTCTACAAAACTGATAAGACAAAACATGCTGGAAATGCTCTTGGTGTTTAAGTTGCTAGATATTTAGAGTAGTGTTAGGCTTATCAAGACTCTTTGCAGATGCAGTCATCATAAGCCTGGGTCATTGGCATGAGACTACTTTTGAAAAACAAATGGTTAGCAAGTGACAGATCAGTATCTTGAGAATTAAATAGTTAATATGTCCTCGCTGTGGAGTAGGAATCCTATGAAACATATCCATATCACAGCCACAGAAATGAAGAGAAGGCATTGATTTCTCTGTTAAAGTAGTATAAAGTAATTTGTGTATATTAACTATGTGGTGGTTTTGCTTTATATCTGGAAGTCAGATTTACTTATGTTCCTCCCTATTTAAAACTACATTCTTCCAAGGTGTACCTCTTTTTTACGATAGGATACTTTGCTCATGTAAGAAAGTAATGCATTTTGTTCCATCTGTGAACAGCCATTATTTCTGTTCTTAACAGGTATGGGTTGCAGACAGAGACAACAAAAGAATCCAAGTTTTTGACAAAGTCACAGGGGAATGGCTTGGGTCTTGGAGCAGCTGTTTTGCAGAAGATGGACCCTATTCTGTCAGGTATTGTTGAACAGTTCTTTTGGACTTATGCAATTACATAAACAAGCTATATTCTTAATGAATTAGAATGTTAATTTTTAATGCCTGATGCCAAGGAATAACCAGTTTAACTAATAGAGCACTGGGCATAAGGATACTGCACAGCAGTATCTTGAGAGGGAAATCCATGGACCCATGGATTTGAGTGCAGGACTGGGAACTTCATTTTAAAGTTGTAGTGTGTTGTTGAGCTTACTGTTGCAGCTTTTACAGGAAGAGGGATTGTCTTAAATAGGCTTATTGTAGTATAAAGTGTCTCAAGAAACAACAATGTAAAGAAGCAAGGCTTACAAGTTAATTCTCAATGTTTCATTGCATTTAGTCTCTTGTAGCCTTCAAAAAGTTGACTATTCAGGTGGTTTTGTTTGTTTAGAATCACATGGCTGTGTTAACATGAGATGTCATGTGGAGTTTATAGTTCAAGATACATTTCTGTCTTTCACAGATTTACTGCCGATTACAAATACCTAATTGTTGCTCAGCTGAATATCAACCGGTTAGCAATCTTGGCAGCACCACTGGTTGGCTCTATTGGGGACTGTGTTATGATCCAAACAATCCAGCTGGCAGATGAAACCAAACCACACCTTGTGGATGTAGACATGAAGAGTGGAGCAGTCTACGTTGCAGAGATTGGAGCCCAGCAAGTACAAAGATATATACCCTTAAGCTGATGGTTTCCTGCAACTGTCGTGGCATAAGTTGTGTGGTACATAAGACCTATAACCACATTTCCTTGAGCTTTCTGTAGCTTGTGTTTCCTCAGACAAGCACAGAATACTGTACTTCTGGAACACCAGAGATAAGAATCTGTCCTAACTGTTCTTCAGTCCTGGAGAAATACTTGGTCTTGAGCTGTTACTCATTTTAGCAATGCTGTGGTGGCTTTTGCTTTTATTGCTGCCAATTGTAAGATGACTTTGATAGGCATCTTTATTTTATTATATAAAACTTTACAAACACAGCTGCTGTTCTTAAATGTATAGGGTCGTCCTGGGGCTCCTCTACATAGCCTGCTTGTGTTTGTTGTTAAATGAAGGTCAGAACTGTCTGAAAGAAGTGTATACATGTTTTCCTGGGAGGTAAGCACCTCAGTTTAATATTTCTTCACTTCTGTTTTGGTTGGTTGGTTGGTTTTAAATCATTGTGCTGATACTGTCCAACACTGAGTACAGGGGGGCATTATAATGTTGAATAAGATGTTGCTGGATAATGGTGTCAGTGCTGATACTGGCATCTGCCTTAAGTGGTTAATGGCATAAGCATTGAAATCTAAACTTTCATCTCTAGCTAAAGTGGTAAAGTCTGTAATAAGCTTATGTTAAAGTGCTTTGAGGCACTTCAAACTAAATTAAAACTATGTGCACAGCAGCCAAGTACTGGTTCTTAGCTAAATCAATTCTTAACCTGATTTGATTTATATCAGGATGAGTTTTCTGTTCTGTGAGATTTCATAGTGGAACATACTGAAGTTCAACTCATTTGAGTTCCTCAAGATAAACAAATTGCAATTTACTGGGAGAACTTTAATCAGCATTAGGACGACACATGATATAACCCCCAATTTCATGGAAGCTCTCTCAGTTAACAGTGGCACATCTGTTTTTATTTGGGGATTTTCAACTGATTTATATCCAGAACTTTATCAACCCCATTAATGTCTGCAGTTAAGTTTCTTACACTATATCATAGCAGATGTCTCTAAGCTCTGTCCTAAAAAAAAGCTCCCAGTCCAGAGTGGTTCTATTCTCTTTACATGTTGCTACAAGGTTTTAAGTTAGTTCCATTTATAGCACAGAGGGAACTGGGTATAGGAAAATGGGATAGGGAAAATAGCATGGCAGAAATGAGATGATGAATAACTGATTACCGCTGTAAAGCTATAGACCCATATTCCATATTTATCTGCTAGCTCTTCAAAGTATTTGGGAGGGTTTTTTGCCGTTTCCACACACATTTATTGTACGGTGTGGACTATTTTGATGCTAATTACCAGCTAAGAGCTCCTGATTCCTTTTCTACTTCCTTAGAAATGGAGTATGGAAAATACAGTGATTCTGATGGGAAATACCCACTTTTGTGAACATTATCAAAAGCAAGTGCTTCTTAACTTGGCACATTTCAGCTTCTGATCAGAGATCTGTGGGTCAGCAGATGGAGAAGTCAGATTCGTATTTTCTGTGGAAACTAAGCTGTGGAGCCTGATGGCCTCATTTCAGTACTCTTGGAGATTAGTGCACTAAGTTGGAATTCTTTGTTGTTGGTTGCATCCACAATACCAAAAGCAGATTTTTATCTGGCTGCCCTCACCCAGGTCTGAGAACCAGAACTCCAGGGTTCTGCACTAGCAAATTATGGTCCATCATTCACATGGTCTTGAGTGAGAGCTGGTAAGCAATATTTATTAGCTGAAAAAGTGGCAGTACTTCCTCTAGACCTAGATGCATAAATCCACATTGCTTTGCAGTGTGTTGTGTGAATTTTCTAACTAGCTCAGGGATCTCTGCTTTATGTGCAATGTAGTTCTCACCTACACAAGGTGAATTCATTTTTGAAAATACCGCTGTGATAACATTAAATGTATTTTAACATCTCCAGGTGGTGTAACGGGTCCAGGCATATACATCCTTCCTCACCACATCCTCTCCTTATTTATTTTTCCTTCATCACATCCACTAGAAACAGAACTCAAAGCTCTCTAGGAACATGCTTCTGTGTTCAGTAAAGGAGTAGTGTACTTCTGGATGTTGATGAATAAGTTACCCCTACAAGTTTGTTTGCTCTATGGAACTGCTCCCAAAAAAAGTGCATTTTTACAAGGGCTTTTGCAGCCCCTAGAAATGGGGAGCATTCATCCAGTTCTGTCTGGCTTTAGTGAGGTGCCCAGGGCCAAAACGTGCCTTGCCTATATGCATTTGGGTATCTGTGATAAGAAGGGATGCTCATTATTAACTTGTATGAGATGCTTAGACTTCTTTTACCTCTGTGGCTATGACCAGAAAATGATTGATTTGTGCAGTAACTTGCTAATTCTCTAAAGGTTTTCTTATGTATCATCTTGAAACTGGTTTCTGAAAAATTGCATAATAGGATAATTTGATAAAATAAATTGAGAATTTCCCATTATGAAAGGCTTGGGTGCTTTATTTCTGTACTAATAGCAACATTTTCCATTGCAATGGATTTTTTTTTTTTAAATACTGGGTCATCAGCACTTTAATAAGGTACGTAATAGTTTCTGATACCAACATTCGAATGTAACCTAAAATTCCATGTTATCTTTATACATTACTCTTTCTGTGGCCCCTCTCTTCTGCTAACTTATGTATCAAAAAAGGCAGATAAATTTCATCCAGATGTTTTTCTCTGAGCAATTAGGAAAATAGGATGATGAGTTATATAATGCCAAGTATAAAAAAATACTTGAACTGTATGAACTTTTGACACTAACAGGGAAATTAAAAACACACTAACAAAGCACTTCTTAATACAGAATAAGGTTTTATTTCCAGAAAAGATTTATTGAGCAGCCTGTGTAGTTTTTAGATCAAAGGTGACTTCTCTATGGGTTAGAAATACTTGCACAAGAAAAAAATACAGTATACAATGCACAGGTATATCTGTAGGTCTGCTCGTTATTGTACATTCACTGCCTTAAAGTGGTTATATTAACCTTTTTGAAGCATGAAGTAGTTATCTTAGTGGATACTTTCTTAACAATATGTAACCTGAGAAGCCTTCACAAGTGATCTATCCCCAAGAAGTGTTTGCAGTCACTGAAGTTGCTTGTACGAAACATAAGAGGGCACCAAACCCCTGCCAATGCTTGGCATACTCGGTGTAGCAATATATTAGCAAATGTAAACAGCTGGTAGTTTCTGTACAGTTGGAGTAAGTCAACAAAGATAACGAATTATTCCAGACTTCCTTTCTGTTTTCAAACTGGACTGATTTAAACATAAGCAGGTAATTGTATTCTAGGCATTTTGGTTTATTACTACTGGATATACGCCCATCTTTTATTTATTTCCATTGTTTTTACTAGGAAAAAAAAAAAAAGTCAGTAAATCAGTGTCCAGAGACAACTGGGTATGGTGAATTGATTCCTCTAGTCTTTGTGCTGTTGATTTCAATGGAATTACTCCTGATATCTTGCTTTGGAAACATAACAATTTTTAATAGCATAACTGTATCAGCATAATTATACCAAGAGAGCAATGCCAATGTATTTCCCTGCAGAGGTGATCCTGAGTGAGATTAGAACTAAGCTTACTGGGCCTCATTCACCAGTTTTATCCTACCCCTCCTTTCTTGGCATTTGTCTAAAAATCTAGCTCCAATTTTGTATTATTAGTTTATTCTACTTTGGAATTGCATCCGCAAAAATTTGCCAACAGTTGCCATAAAAATATTTTGAATGTGGAATTTTCTTCAGGTAAGTAATTCAAAATATTTTGAGTCTTTCAGTGTTCATAAAGCATCAAAGTCATGTTGCTTATGTACAGTTTTGAAGTAGGAGCATATTAATATATGCACACAGGATGATTTGTTGCTGCATTAAAGCCAAAGTAAAATTGATAGAAATGAGATATTGAATAGACTGTATCATAAAATTATGTTTTGAGGCTGAGGAA
Source organism: Lathamus discolor (assembly GCF_037157495.1). NCBI lineage: Eukaryota > Metazoa > Chordata > Aves > Psittaciformes > Psittacidae > Lathamus > Lathamus discolor. The sequence continues at coordinate 101,588,162 of NC_088887.1, read as the reverse complement.
ACCAAATATAATTGTGTAACTGGATCTGCAAACCAGAAGTAAAAATTTTACCCACTTCTATCAGGAATAAGCTTATTAATTCTGTCTGAGCTATGATGGGATCTTTTACAAACAAATTAAGAAATCTCTTGAATAACTAAGGTCTGTATTTTTTAATCCTTCCTAGTAGTCAGTAAACATAATTATAAAGGGAAGACTTTACATTTAGTCTGGATTCATTTGTTTTCAGCCTCATGTGTTCTGTTTTCACGTAGCTTAGAGACTGACTATGGATTCATTTTTTTTTCTTATCCCCCATGGAGTCATCTACAGATGATGACTGAATCATCTCTTGCTCTGCATCTTGTTTAAACTACAGATCGGAAAACTTGACTTGCAGTGGAAAACTGGTGAGACTTTAATTTCAAAATGTTTTCATAGCACTTTTTATTAAAAACAAGCAAATCCAAAAGAATATTTACTGTGATAGTCTGGATACTGGAACTGCCAGCACTAAACCTATCTGCTATATAGGAGTAATACTATTTGCCTTTGATTTGATGTGTCTGAACTTGTTTCTTCTACTAGCTTTCAGTACAGTACTGTCTGATAGTTGTCAAAGGATTTGGGTGACTAGGTAGTCAAGGTTCCCTTCTGGAAGAATAGACCACAAAAAATACCACATTTTTAATCTGTGCTTGCTGTTGCAGTCCTTAGCAAATTTTCCATGCTGTTAACATTTTTTTGACAGGGTCTTAATCAGAAGATCTGGCTGAAATTGAAGTGTCAGAAAATGAGTTATTGAAACAAACTGGTAAGTTGCTAGCAGATGTTAATTTCATTAAGGCCATTCATTATTTTCAGAAGATTTCTGAAATACTAATTTATACTTAGAACTACTATAATACCAGAGGAAAGAAAAAATAGCAAATATGGCCAAAAAAAAAAGAAAAACCAAACCAAAACCCACACCTGTGTGTGAGGATTTACTGTAGCGATCCAACAGAGTTAATGGTTGTATCTTGCCAATTGACATAAACCGTAATGAAAAAGTAGATGGATTGGATACACAACCATGAAATCTACTCCAAGTCTTCGGGAAAATCTCTGAGCATGTATGTCAGGATCACCTGGGTAATAAAGTTTGCTTAAATTTTCAAAAGGCTTTCAGCAGCATCTCTTGCCAAGTGTCCATAAAGAAATTGTGTGGCATAAGAAAGAAGGAATTAATTATGGAAGACTAATTAAAAGATTTGTAAATGAAGTATACTAAAAACTAGTTCCGTGCTACTCAATATATTGATAAATGACCTGGAAATGGACTTCGAAAGTTAGGGACAGAATTTACTGATAGTACCAACCTACTCTTTGCAAAGAGTTGCAGAAGGTTATAATGAGGTTGAATGCCTGGGCAATAAAATGGCAAAAGGAATATAACATTGATAAATATAAAATTAGGTACAATTAGTAAAAAGAAGTCTAATTTTATATAAACACTTTGATATACGTTGCCATATAGGAAATTCTCCAGGCTCATAAAAGCTGAAGATATCAGCTTCCAAGCTCAGCAGCAGTCAGGAAACAAAGAGAATAATGGGCGGTGGGAAAGTACGAGATAATCGCAACAGAAAGCATTGCAATGAATGTGAACTCTTGGTGCATGCTAACTTTGAATACTTCAGGCAATCCTGGCTCTTCCTCCCCCCTTCTAATCTCACGAAGGCTACAATGGAACTAGAAATAGTAAAGGGGGAGAAGAGCCTGTTAAAAATCCTTGACTATATCCAGCTACCGCGTTCAGTAGCATCAGTGATTCATCATTCAAGGCATCTGCATGAACATGCCTTTTCCTTATAGCTGCTTCTCTGAACTAGTTTGGCTTCAGGACTCGGTGAGGGCGTACTGTCTGCTGGTGTGCAAAGGTGGGGTAGACAATAAAGATGGGCAGAGATGTGGCATCTATTATAGAGGAGAAGTTAGCTTGAAAGCAAGGTAAGAGTTTGCAAGTATCCTACGGTTTTAGTATTGAAGATACCTTTTAAATACAACATAGAGTTACGAAGCCTAGTTCACCGGTCTTACCAAAAATAAAAAGTTTCAGCACAGGAGGCCAGAGTTGCCCTTACTTCAGCATAGTCAGCTTTGATGTTCCCCCCAGAGGGCATGCCCCTGCTGCCACTGCCCCAAAGATAAAAAGCACTCTACTTGCTGCATCAGTTAACAAAACTGCAAGAAATGCAACGTGTATAAATCCTCTAGAGGAAATGTGTCTTTAATCAATTAAGGAGGAGACCTGGAGGTTAGGAAGAGGACAGGAGAGTGATTCTACCTAGCATATTCCACACTAACAATGCTTGCCACATCCTACTTAATGCCTAGTCTAATTTCAGAGCTTTTAGGAATGAAAACCCTAGAAAACTGTTATATGAGTGGCAGATTATAACTAAAGGTTGCCATAATATGCCTCCAGGGTGTTGCCTTATCGGGGCTTTGCAGTGTATAATGCTACCAGGCACACAACCAGGAGAAAGAAAGTTTGGATCACCTGTGAGAGAGATAATGAGCTGGAAGAATTAAAAATTTCTGGGATAACTTTTAAGGTGTCACCTTTCAATTCATTTGAAAATGCTGGCCTGTGTTCTTACAGGGATGCATGGTGCGGCAGAGCTCCTGATACTCTATGCTCAATCTCTTTGTAGTAAGTTTTGTTCTTTCTCATAGGCCATTGAGTCAGGAAGAAACACAGGTCACAGCCAATATTTTTTCAAGCACCTTTTATTAATTTAACTGTGGCTATTAATAGAGTCAAGCTGTTGTAATTAATAGCAGATTTCATAACGCCTCCACCTCCCTGCTCGAAGCACTCAGGCACATGGCTGCACTGCTAGAGCACCATTTGGGAGGTCCTCCACATCTCTCCCAGGAGCAGAAGGTTGCCCTGGTGCACTGGTGATGAGGAAGCCCCTCTGGGGGTCCAACTGATTCATGCAACGTCTACAGACCAGGCAGTCTCTGCCCGCACTGCAGCCACCTGTAAGCTGGAAGTGGCCAGTGCTCCCGGTAGGCGTAGCCAGCTGGCCCCGTCCCTAGCCCATCCATGTGGATCTGCCTCCAGAACTCAGCTGCAGAGTACTGCCATACACTGCCTCCAGCATGAACTTATATTCCCTCTGGCCTGCTGCCTTCTGGTCACTGCTTTTTCTATCCCCACACAGTTTTTAGCAATGCACAAGTCTTTATCCCTGCACACATGTCTCTACCCAGCAGTGCACAGGAGAGGAGAAGGGATTGCAATTGGGAAACTCTGACAGCACTGGAGTGGCTAATGTTAAATTCTCTTTTGTTAACCGTGTGTTTCAAAGAAAGACACAGTTTATCTGCAAAGGCAGACTTGCTGGCAGTCTTGGAGAGGCCACCTCTACAGTAAAGCCAGCCACCAAGCTGTCCTCGGAAGGCTGCCAGGTGCTGAAACCCATGCAGCTCTGCAGAGCAGTCATGTAAGGTCTGGTCCATCATGTCACTGCTCCTAGTGCCCTTCCTGTTCTGCACAGAACCCAAGGGCCCTTCAGTCATGATGGCTGCTCTCTGAGCATCACCTTCCTCCTCCAACAGAGGAAGCAATCACACAGTGTTGTAGAACCCTTAACGATCTGCAGACACAAGCACAGCAACATTTGCAAGGAAAAAAATAGTACTTCTTAGCCCAGTTGTGGCAGATTAAAATGGGAGACAAGCTTTTGGGTATGCAGGACTTTATATAATTTTTTTAAACAACTATTTCTCTAGGTATAATAAAGGATATCACCTCCCACTGCAAATCCCAAGTTGCTTAAGAAATAGAAGTCATATAACAAATGATTGTATATATTGCATCTCCTAAACACAAACACATCTGTAGAGATAAATATATCAGGAGAGGTGTATGTGTCAGATGCAGTATATAGAATCTAGCATTCATATGTATGTATGTAATTTTAATTTAGTTTTAATTCATCGAAGTTGGTCACAGGCATGCTGGGAGAGAAGAGTAGTAACAAATGCTTCTATAATGAAGTATGTCTGCTGTGTCTGGAGTGCATATGCATGCAACAGAGACAGCCCTTGCCCTGGAAGCTATAGCCAGGGAAATGGGTTGGGGTAAAAGAAAAGCAATATAGAATTCAGAAAGACATATAAGCCAATCTGAAGCCCCCATGCTTTCAAAAGGAGGTCTCTTTTGGTGGGAGGGATCCATTAGATCAGGTCAGGTGTCCCAAGAAATGCCACTGCACCAACCTAACTCGCTGTGTTAATTCCACTGTATGAGTTTTAATGGATTTTAAAACATCCTCAGTTCTCACTGTTCTGCTAGGGGGAAATTTCATCTGGGCTAGGAAAAGAGTAATAGCTGCTTGACCCAAAATCTTCATCAGAGAAGAAAAATTTGCAGCTTGATCAAAAAATCTCGAATCCCATAATTATTTCAAAAGGAAAAAGCAGTGCTTGGCATTATACAATACATGAGGGAAAAGCTTGTGCCTTGCCAAGAGAGCTTGATATAAGCACATTACAGATAATAGAAACAGTGGAAAAATTAAGAAATAGGAAATTCCAAGCAACTTCTGAAAAGTTTTATTATAAACATACATATTAGCCTGTGGAAGAATTTGTTTTTCACCACAATTTGGTTAAAGGTGAATCCAAGTATATAAAGCATTCAGAATTATGTGGTCCACAGTGGCATTTAATGAAAGTATGAGTCAAAGAGACAGGCTGGAAACATATTCTTTTTCTTAGACAAAGCTTTATGCAAGCCTAGTCAAATTAAATGTGATTACTGGTGCATATATTTAAAAAGCTAGCACCAGGATAGAGCTATCCCTGGGACAGTGATTTCAAATCTGAAGTGTAGATCAGGTTTCAAATCAGGAATGGTAATCGGTGATATTTAAATAAACACCAGCATGCCAAGTAGCCAGTAATCCCACTGCTCATCCCTCACTAGCCCATGCCTCCTCAGCAGGGTGAGTGGCAAAACTGGGTACATCCTCTGAAGCATAATAATTAAATGGGCTGAATCCTGAGCTGCCGGGTGTTCAAAATGCAAATGCTGCTGCTTTTTTAAGTTCAGCGGAGAATATATTAGCCTTTTATAAAGAGAATCAGACACAATGGGGGCGGGATGAAGGGTAAAATTGAAGTGACACTGGTAAACCAGAAACTGGGATTTGGGTTGCTTCATTCTTGTTATGGGCTAAGACTGTTTTAGCTGCTGCAGTTGGCTTAATTTCCTGGTCTTAGTTTTTTACCTGGAGCCTTGTGTTGGCCCCTTTTCTCCAGTCTCTCCACAAAGGAAACAAATGAAGGAAAAGGGGAAGCTGGCTGCTGCTCCTGCACCTGCACAGGTGCCTCTGCACAGCCTGGAGAGGTCGCCAGGTGCCCAACATATGTGGCTTTTGCTGTGGAGCAACCCCACTCACCCATGGACCAGCCTAAGGGGACAGATGGGGAGAGGGAATAGCACTGACCATGAACAACTTCTCCCATTTTTTTGCAAAAATCTTACTTGGAGAGCAGTCTTTAGACCCAAGACTCTAGCGTCCTGTTCCTCTTCTTCAATAAGGCTGCTGAAGAAACTCCCAGGGACAAAGGTGGGCTTGTCAAAATACCAACTGTATGATAGGTAAAGTCAATTGTGTTACCAAGCTGAAACTTTTCAACATTTGCTTTTATTAGACGCTGGCTTTGCTTGCTTTTGACCTCCAAAGCTGGACTATGCAGGTTGAAATCATCCATCCGATGGATTTGCTTTATCTTCCACTGAAATCAATGACTTCTAAGAAAGTATGTTGTTTTCCACTTATTCAGAAGAATTATAAAGTGTAGAGAAGCTCTAATGCCTTCCTACTAAATATGGCTTTAAATTCAGCAAAGGGCATGTTGTCTGCATGAGGTAATTTCCACTTGTTATTCCTGTGGAAAATATGTGGATGTTTGGTTGTGCAGTAAGCCTGGAGATGTTCAAGGAGTGGGGAGCTGAAGGAGGAGCATCCAGCAGACGACACTGGATAAGACAGGAGCCATAGGAAGAAATTAAATTGGGGATCATGTTATTGAAGATTTTAGCTATGATGCATATGGGAAAAGGACAGATTTAGGGTAACACAGGCAGCATTAATTCTGACAGTTCCTAGGCTTTTGTGTGCTCGAGTTAGTAGACTTAATAAGGTTTTTAATGTGTGTATGTGCACGTAAAGTAATGTTTTTGAGATTGTCCCTGTAACCTGGTAATCCTTTTCACAATTCACGGTGCCTTGGCACACAATATCACTCAATGAAGATAACAATTGTGCAAAGTGAACCCTCAGGCATAGCTGAGGAGCTTGTAAAATTAAAGTGCAAAGTGGGCTTTTGGTGTTACAGAGAAAGAAAACAATCCTGTCACCAGACCTAGGCTGCTTCTTTGGATCTTATTCTTTTTTCACAGTTATAGCTATGTCTGATGATGTTTCCAGTGTATGTGCATAAGTAAAGCGGAGAAAACTGTTCACTGAAGTCTCAAGAACCTACAATATAACATTCTTCCTGATTTATCAGTTACTTACTTTTGTTGCTTCCCTAATCAGCTCTATCTTTTGCTCCTTCTTAGCTTTAAAGTTCTTTTTTCTCACCTTCTGTACACAGATACACATCCAGAACAAACCAGTGTCCCTTCTCACAATGTCAGTTTCAAAAAATAGCTTTTAATGAAAGGAGGTTCCAGTCTTTTGTAAACAGAAGTAGTAATTTGAGCCACAACAAGAAGTATTAAACAAGTAATTTCTTCTACTGAGCTGTAATAGGTGTTTTCCTCACTATATATCTTCTAATGACTCACTATTATTCTTATTGCTTATATAGCTTTAATGGGTTTTAATGTGCTTAAGATGTTTCTCCAGAGTATTTTCCAAGATTCTGGTGAGCAGAGATACTTTATAGTTGGTCCTTTTGTCTTCTTAGCATCTTAGTACTTTATCGGTTAAGATTTTATGAGTAGTTCTGTCTTGCTAAAATTTGCAAATCCCTTTTAATTTAAAGGAGAATGATTTGATGGTAGTGTCTGCTGGGTTCAGTTAAAATGAATCAAAACACACTCAGTGTAGCTGAAATTGTCTTGAAAGCAGAAAGGCAGTTGCAGTGTAAATCTGTGGGGGTGGAGGTGATGAATTATGCTGTGAAAGAAAATGAAAACCAGATGGCACTTGCCAAACACCAACACAGTGCAATTATGCATAGTGGAAGCACAACCACACAGCACGTATACAAACCCGTTACCTAGATCTTCACCAGACTGCTTGGTGGAGTGAAGTTTAAGTTTTGCTGAGGTTTCTGGTGCATCAGGGTTTTGTATGATGAAGACAAAACAGCAGCTTGGGCTGAATGAGCCCGGGGTAGAGATGAGATGATGGACAGGCAGTTTGCCAGGAGCTCCCCAGCATGGGTGACTTTGCCCAGAACTGCTGCAGTGTTCGCAGCCCCCATCAGCTCCTGCAGCCAGGGATAAAATTGTCACTAACAGCTACAGCAGAAACAGGATTGCATCACAAAATCATAAGGTTGGAAGGGACCTTAAAGATCATCCAGTTCCAATCCCCCTGCCATGGGCAGAGACACCTTTCACTAGACCAGGTTGCTCAAAGCCCTGTCCAACCTGGCCTTGAACACTACCACGGATGGAGCATCCACAGCTTGTCTGGCAACCTGTGCCAGGGCCTCACCACCATCACAGTAAAGAACTTCTGAGTTATACCTAATCTAAATCTCCACTCTTTCAGTTTAAAGCCATTACCCTTGTCCTATCCCTACATGTCCTTGTGAAAAGTCCTTCTCCACATTTCTTGTAGACCCCCTTAGGTACTGGAAGCTGCTCTGAGGGTCTCCCTGGAGCCTTCTCTTCTCCAGGCTGAATGAGCCCAACTCTCTCAGCTTGTCTTTTTAGGAGAGGTTCTCCAGCCCTCTGAATATATTCATGCCACTCCTTTGGACTCATTGTGCAAATACACCACCTTTTTTTTTCTTGTTGCCATTATGAGCCCATTTACTAGAAGCACAGCAATCACAAGCAGGTACAACCTGGTGATGAGGGACTGACATCGGAGCTGGGTTGGTTGTGCTGCTCCAGAGCATCTACAGTTTACAGTCTGGAGACTGAAGCTGTAAGTGAACAGAGCTTTTGCACAGTGAGTTATTGCTTATTAAATGTTGTTGTTTGAATTTCCTTGCAACTTTAAAATAGATTTTCCAATCAACAGATGAATCATTCCCCTGATCCTCTTTGTTTTGCCAACAGGCAAGTAAAAAGGACCAGCTGATATAGTTCGGCGTATTGCCATTTTATGATTCAATTTACGATCATAATTGTTTGTTGTTCTGCTTTGTTTCTGTGAAATTGATGGATTACAATAATTATTTTTCATATTGTATTTCTCTTTTAGTCTAGAAAGGTATTTGGAGCAGTTTTCCTGCGAGTGAACTGCAGCAAGGGCATGCCATTTTTATTTAGAGATACGTAGGTTAATCTTTATTATCAACATCTGCTATTAGCAACATTAAAAATGAAAATCAATTCCCAAGAATTTTTTTCTGGGCTCTTTCCCATCAGCTAAAAGGTCATGGCACTGCAGAGTTAAAACCTCATCATCTCTACACGACTATTCTTGCTGGGCTTGTTCCAGTTAAAATGTCTTATGAGACGGTCATATGAGTGCTTTATGACTGAATTAAGCAATTTATAGAAGATATGTCTCCTCTGGCTGGAATTTCCCACCCTGCAGCCCAGATGCAGTAACTGACAGCACATCTGGTGCAAAGGAAGGTACAAATCAAAACAAGAGAGGCCAACAGATCATGTAGGTCTACATTTGTAGGGGTTCTGCCATGCTGTGGCCCTGCAAGGTGCTCAAGTTGAGAAAGTTTGGTCCATTTACATTGCAAAACAGACCCATCCTTTAACTCAGCTGAGTAATCACAGAATCAACTAGGTTGGAAAAGACCTTTGAGATCATCAGTTCCAACTGTTACCCCAGTTCTGCTAAGTCCACCACTAAACCATATCACTGGGGACTTCATCTACATGGTTTTGAACACTTCCAGGCACAGTAATTCCACCACTTTCTTGGGCAGCCTGTTCCAATGGCTGACCACCCTCTCTGTGAAGAAATTTTTTGTAATATCCAATCTAAACATCCCCTGGTGTAGCTTGAGGCCATTGCATCTTGTCCTATCACTTGTTACTGAGGAGAAGAGACCAGCCACCTCCTTGCTCCATCCTCCTTTCAAGTAGTTGTCTGTTGCATGTCGCAACATAGAAAGCCTCTCCACGGCAAGAGCTTCCAGATGAGATCTCTCATCTCACCACCTTGTGCAGGTGAGGGTCTAATAGATCTGTTAGCTACTTTTCCTGCAAGCCCCTCCTGCCAGAGGTAGGTAGGGGCAGGACGGCATTGTGCCTCTGCCTGTGAGCTGGTGCTGACCCGGGTCATGCAGTTTCTGGCACAAATGAGCAGAAAGGGAGTGCCACAAGTCACACCCAGCATTGCGCACACTCACTCACTGCCAGGAAGCAGACATTCCCATTGGATGCTGTTAGCTTAATCCACACACACACAAAAAAAAGTTAAAAAAAAAGTATATGTGTATATATATATATATATATATATATATATATATATATATATATATATAGGGAGAGAGAGAGATACATGGCAGGGAAGGAATCTTATGTCTTTCAAGACAAAGTGCCTCCTGGGACTTTTCCTAGGGAGCAAAATGGATGCCCTACCTCAAGGTCCCATCCAAAATCATGGTTTCATCTTACACAAAACACCCTATTTTTTTATTTTTTTTTTTTTGCAGAATACTTGCAAATTAATACTGTGGCACAATCGTGGAAATTCCTCTTTTTAATAGGATTTTCTGCCTGACTAATAAATAAATTGTCTTTCAAGTGAAAGCTGCCTCTGATTCTGTTCTCCCCTGGATTCCAGCCCAGTTAAGAGAGAAGGAAACTCCAGAGAAATTTTGCTGTCTCTGACAATGATCAATGCTGCTGAGTGATGGGTAATTGCAATCTATCTCATTATTTATGTATTTATCGATTTGCCATCATTAATCTCTATTACATTGCTGCCTGCTGTCTCTCCCTACTGGTTTAAAAGGAGTGTTACAATTTTCCTCGTTTTTTTTTAGCTCCTAGTACTTTTGCCACCTACCTCTTTTGTTGTTTTCCTTGATGTTGTTGTCTCCTGTCTTCTAGGTCTGGGAGCAGTCTTCGTCCATCCACATCCCTTATCTGTTTTTTAGTTAGCTTTTGCAGTCCTTTTTTCCCTAGAGGTGGGTGAATGAGTGGAAAAATTGGTCTAGCAATAAATGAGAGCAGCAGGGCTGCATACCCACTGGGGTAAAATGCTGGCTTAATCAGCACTGCTTTAGACAACCAAAGTTTCTTCTTACTGGTCACAATCTCTACAGGTCATTGTGCTGTGTAGACACAAGCTCCTCAGATCAACAATTACACATTTTAATTTATCTGAGAGGCAACCAGCACTGCAGCAGCTCTTCTGAACATAGACGATAATTCACTTCTGCCGCTGCCTTGTGCTGTGCTAATACGAAAATGCAGTGATTATTTTGTTTGTTTGTTTTCTGTAAGGAGATTGATGCTAAATTTCTCCCTACAAATCCAACAGGATCGTTGCGGTTTAAGATAATTGCATAGCTTAGCATAGTTGTAAAACTGCAGTTGATTCTTACACTGGAGCTTGCCTTTGATGTGCCTCAGGTTCATCTTCTGAAATTGAGTGCCAGTTTGTTCAACGATCCATCATTTATTTATTTATTTAAGTTTAAGATAATCACAATCAGTTTCTAGGGCTCTATGGTCCTGCCATAATAAATTATGCAAAAATACCATTAATTTAAACCTCAGCAGTTCAGCCAGCCAGCTATCTGCTTCCACTGTCAGCTGGAATGCATGTCTCTACCTCCTCTGAAAACCCTCTCACATAAAACTCTTTTGCAGTGTGCTTGGAAAATCAGCAAATTTGATGTCTTCCAAACGAGAAGAGGAACAATCTCCAGACCCATCAAAGGTAACACATTGGAGGTGCTGTGTTTTTCCCAGTTTCTAGGTCCTAGAGTTTCTTATAAGATGCCATTTCTTGGTATTTCAGGCCCAGTCCAGAGAGGACCTTAGTGCACACACAGAACTGACAGTGTAAGAGCATATGGCACTGCAAATGCAAATTAATGAACATGGAGAATAAGTAAAATTGCAAGGGATGACCACAGATACATTCTCTCTGCTTTCCCAGGCAAACACCATGAGCTCCAAGCAGTCTCTGAAGCACCAAACACACCTGCTGAAACAGCAATATTTTATATTCTGTGTCGGGTTTGCATGACTCTACTCACTAGCTTTTCATTATATTTTCTCTCCCCTGACCAGTTGAGAAGGGGAGTGATAGAGTGGCTTTGATGGGCACCTGGTGTCCAGCCAAGGGCAGCACAGCACATGCTCCCAAATGTTCTGCCTGGATTTCAGCTGTTAAGTTGCGTGAGGCGTGTTAACAGCATCTAACCCTGAGGTACCCATCATGTGGATCATATTGTCAGTTTTTGTGCTCAGGACAGAAGGCTGTATGTGCCTAATGAGACACATATGAAGAAAATTAGCTAAAGAGGATGCTATCAAAGGAAGAACAAAGTTATAAATAAAGCAAGCTTGAAAACCAGTGAAATTATTTAAACTATGACTTCCTCTGTAGAAGCTCTAAACTCCTGCTTTGTCCCTTAAACCCCATGTCCCCAGTACCTCCTAAATAACTTCCCAGTATCCTATTTCTTTCTACTCTTGACAGAGCTGTGACAAAATGGTCAACTGTCACAAAATTACCTATGCTCATACTATTAAATTCCTTTACACTCCAAAATGTGTGCCTATGTTCAGTCTGCCTATTGGCACTGCTCTTTGAGGTGTAGCAACTCTTGTGCTCATGAATCATCTAGAAAAGCACTTGGCAGAGGCTGAAGCCATGCCAAGGACTATCTTCAAAAATTCAGCACCATTCAGGGAGTTTCAGTTGCACGAAGCACCTTCTGCAATCAACAGAGAGCAACAGATCATGTCCTGCCAAGGATGCTGCCCGTCCAAAGAACCTCTTGACTCATGGATCTCAAGCTCTGTGGCTGAATCTGGGCTTCTTGCCACCTGCATCTTTGGTCACTTCAATGGCTGTGCCTTGGGATGGATTCTAAGAAGAGCCCAGGAAGACTGTGGGCCCAGAACTAAATGGAAATAAATCACCTTTCTGAAACCTGATTCCTAAGCACTAAAAAGGGAGGGGTAATGGAAACTTGACTGAATGAAGGCTTGACTTTGGCTAGATCCCTAAATCCCATTTTTCCAGATCTGATCTCTAGATCTTACAATACCAAGTAGATCCAAATGCAAGCACTTTCAAATATAAAGGAGTCATACTCTCTTTGAAAATCATCAAGGCCACATCACAAATGGGGAGAACTGTAGGGTTCTATCGTTCATTGTTTTGGTAAAGAAGCAGCCTCACAGGAATGCTAAACACCCTGTGAACAATACTATGTGATCTTGAAAGGTCACTTACCCTCTTCAGTATTTTCTGAATAAAAGACTCCTTAGAATGGGGAGAAGTAACAGGCTGTAGACTGTTTCTATGTATTCAAAATAAGAGATTTCAAAATCAGAAGCAATAGTAGGGTCATCTGTTAAACACCCTGTTAACTGTGGCTGTATATTGCCATTTCTAACGTGGCTTTGCTGAAACCTCTGAAATAACTCAGCTTTCAAAGCTTGCAAGAGCACTAAAAGATGATTCGGGGATCAGGAAGCACAATCCAGAGAACCAAAGTGGAAGAGTCTATAACTAGTTTTGGTGAAATTACCAGCATACCTAATTAAATCACATGTATACATGCTGTACGTTTCAGCAAAGTTGCATTTAAGTTGCTTTTCATCTTGAAAGACAGCAACAGCTCCATCTTTCCCACAGATGAATATGGTTTAGATATGTTCATAGGTAAAACAGACACAGCAGCTGCAGGTTTAATTAAACGTTTGCCTAATCACATAAAAAGACAGTGATATATTTTCATAGCATCTGGCAGTTTAACCATTCACTAGTCATCCTATAATTAGCATGCTGTTGAATTTAATAGAAGACTGTTCTAATGTAGTGCCAGATGGTCCTTCTAGCCGACACGGGGAATGACAATTTCTGCCATGTTTACTTCAAGGGTAGAACAGTCAAAAAGATCCTTCTTAGAGCACAACACTGATGATGTAAGAGGTCACTCTGCTGTCCTCAGAAAGCAATGGCTTTGAATGTAGCTTATGGAGTATAATTTATTAACTTCCATGAAAAGTTTTGCTTGGCTTTATTGTCCATTTCTCCTGTTTTGTAAAGACATTAGCTTTGTATGTTTGCAGAAGAGCTTTCTGTAAGTCAGTGCTAGCATCCCAAGGTCCTGTGGGACATGAGGAGGTGGGAAAAATAAAAGTAGATGTTAGAAAGGTCTTCTTTGCAGCAAGGTCTGTGAGTTGACCCCTGACCGTCTCAGTGGAGTCTTAAATTAGCCCAAACACTACACAAGTGACTCTTTGCTACAGCTCCATTCATTAGAGAAATAAAATTTTACAAAAAACCCTAGTGAAATGGCAGGGACACTAAAATGAAGAATATCCATGAACAAAATAAAAGACAGAGATGTTTTTGCTGTTGATAAATGAAGACAATTTTTAGTAACCAGTGGAGAATTTCAACAAACTTCAGCATCGTTCTGGAGTTTAGTGGAATAGTAGTGGAATAACAGATTTTAATGGAATTAGTAGTCAGACTATAACAATCTTGTTATCAAAGGATGTGTTATACTAAGAGCTTCTGGGAGAAGATATCATGTGTGACAGATAAATCTCAGTGGTTCTTTCATTTTGAAGCTGGATGCAGCATGGTAGGCCAAAAGCTCCTTCATAACTGATATCGATCATATTCCAGCCGAGCTCCAACTAACGTTTTGAACATCAAAACTTGCTGACTGGTTTTCATTCAGCCTATCTCTGTGCAATTCATTTCTCTTAAATAATAAAAATGTGATTGATCCATCCATCTGTGCTGTCAAAACGTCAGTGTAGTGTCTCCTTACAGACTATTATCTTATCCGCATGAGCAACACACTCCATACTAATTTCCTAAATCCCTCTCTACAGAGAACAACTGTTCATAACGTGAGGCCCTTTCAAAATGTAGCCAGACTGATGGAGACCCAAACTACTTTTATGGACTCCTGCAGTGATCCTGACTGGAAGATCATGCCCATCGAGGATTGATGATCCATGTGACAGTGAATCTGTGGAGGTGCAAGTCATTGCTCTGCATACAACATCACCTGCAGGCCCGTGTTGTGCTCCACATCTCCCTCTGTGCAGGGCAGACACAGCTGGGTAATGGTGCTGGAGGAGCCTCCAGGTAGCTCTCACTTTATGGTATCATAGAATAGTTAGGGTTGGAAAGGACCTCAAGATCATCTAGTTCCAACCCCCCTGCCATGGGCAGGGACAACTCAACACTAAACCATCTCACCCAAAGCTTTGTCCAACCTGGCCTTGAACACTGGCAGGGATGAAGCATTCACAGCCTCCCTGGGCAGCCCATTCCAGTGCCTCACCACCCTAACAGGAAAGAATTTCCTCCTTATATCCAATCTAAACTTCCCCTGTTTAAGTTTTAACCTGTTACCCCTTGTCCTGTCACTACAGTCCCTGATGAAGAGTCCCTCCCCAGCATCCCTATAGCCCCCCTTCAGATACTGGAAGGCTGCTATGAGGTCTCCACGCAGCCTTCTCTTCTCCAGGCTGAACAGCCCCAACTTCCTCAGCCTGTCTTCATACGGGAGGTGCTCCAGTCCCCTGATCATCCTCGTGGCCCTCCTCTGGACTTGTTCCAACACTTCCATGTCCTTTTTATGCTGAGGACACCAGAACTGCACACAATACTTGTGAGGTCTCACAAGAGCAGAGTAGAGGGGCAGGATCACCTCCTTCGACCTGCTGGTCACGCTCCTTTTGATGCAGCCCAGGATACGGTTGGCTTTCTGGGCTGTGAGCACAGCAATTACACACCTGCAATGGCTTTGCCTTTATCTCAGTGCAGCAACAAGTTCTCATATGAAAATCCTCTCTGACAGTAGAAAATATGAATGGAGTTGTTGAAAAGCTCAAATGACCAGA
Organism: Lathamus discolor; assembly: GCF_037157495.1. Lineage (NCBI taxonomy): Eukaryota > Metazoa > Chordata > Aves > Psittaciformes > Psittacidae > Lathamus > Lathamus discolor. The sequence goes on along the minus strand of NC_088887.1, from coordinate 101,572,906 downwards.
ATGGATTAATCCTTCCTACCAATGGGGTCTGCATGGCATGCTGCACGTGGATGGGAGGCCTGTCCAGTGCTGCACACCTTGGGTTCCCAGCATCTAAAGGGATATAAGATGAACTATTTATAACCCTTATATATATCCCTTATACAAAGGGATATAAGTTGAACTACTCATATCTACTCTCTTTCTTTATACCATTAGCTCTAATAAGTGGTATTTTAATGATATTTTACAGAATCTGAATGCCTTTCTTACTGGGATCATAACTTCCTGGTGCAAAACACTTGTTGCAGCCAGCAGGTCCCAGTTAGAAATGCCTTTCTGGAGAAAGGACACTGGCTGGCCAGCAGGCACCCAGTGATGGGGGCAGCTGCAAGGTGTGTAGCCCTTGGTAGCTCCTGTGGCGGTTTGGAAAAGCAAGGAGGGGACAGAAGGGTTGGGGATCCAGACGGTGGTGACTGCTGAGGCAGGGCCAGGGGCAAAAGGGGCAAAAGGGGCCCATGACCCTCTGATGCCAGGAAGATGCACCTTCCTCTCCTCTTTCCAACTGCCCAAGGAAAGAAACCTAATTGAACTCCCTTTCAGCTATGTGGAGATAAGGAAATGTGTATCTAACAAGAAAACGTGTGTGTGCATGAGATCTGAGTGTATTCAGCCACATCTCTATACATTTTTGCAAGTAATCTTTCATTCTGAATATAAAACAGATATTTTCCAGGTTAATGGATGTGACAGTTTGCAGTTTTCCAGGCATGGCCATTGCTGAAGTCAAATGAGTGACAACACTAGAAACTGAAGCTACACCTCAGTGGTCCACAATCCCCAGCCCTCTGACCAGAGACCCACAAAAGCCTGTCACATTGCTTTCAATCAGAGAAAACTACACATGTTCCTCTCCTGACAGAAGAGCTACAGCCTCAGAAAGCTCTTTATTGCTCAAGAGTGAAGGAGGACTGAGGTGCAGACTGTGAACAGCAGCAGTTTCTAGGATGTGAAGAGACGAAGACTGGCTACATCCTGGGGAGAAATTGCATTGGTGATGATACTGAGAGAGGAGACAAGGACAAAATAAGAGATAAGGATTTTCTGGAGAGGTGGAATGAAGGCAGAGTACTGTATGGGCTGACTGAAAGCAATCTTTCTCCCAGATTGTGCTGGCAAACTTGCAGGCAGGAGGGATGTTTGAGAGAGAGGGTAAGAATCAAACAGTGAACGCACATTGAAGGTCTAAAGTAAGGTGTAAAAGTAAAGCAAAGTATTGTGTTAGATGGTGGTACCGTTATTCAAAATACTGCTTCTGACTCAGAAACTTTTTCCAGTAGGTATTCAGCTGGAAATTGACTCCTCAATTCAGCCATGTCTTAAGGAAAGACAAAAAAGTACCTGAAAAGCAGTATCTCATCCTCTCCCATCCTTCGTCTTTCCACAGAAAAAAGATACAAAAGAAAAGACAAAAAATTACACGAGTCAAATAAGTTTCCCCTTTGGCTCTTCAAGAAAGAAGAGAAACTTCATGGAAAACAGCTGTCTGGGTGAATATACTCTCACAGAATGAGCTGTGCCGCTTAACGGTCAACAGTCTGGGTCTCCACCAGCCCAGGTCCCAGCTATTTGTCTGCTAAAGGCAGCCTGTCTTAGTTAATTCAGGGAAGGAGCTAGGACACAGGAGTAGAGCCAAGAAATAACTGTAAAATTTTTATATCTGGCTTTCTGCCTTTCCAGGACTCTCTCACAACCACAGTTTCCTGAGGGAAGTATTTTGGCAGAGGGGATGCTCACAGAGCCTGGGATGTGAACTGTGTGGGCTGCAGTCAAGAGCCACTCCATTTGCTCCCTGAGTCATGCCTTGTTTTATCTCTCCCACTGTCCCTGCCCCTGGGATGGCTTCATGGTCCTGTTGATAAATCCAGGAGTCTGATTACTTTGTGAAGTCATGGCACTATTCATCTGAACAGTAACAGTTCTTAATAGCACCATCAGTTATCTTCTGCATCGTATGAAAAACACACCAAAAATTATGGAAAAAAAATATCTGGTTAGCATTGAAATATATCAAATTATTTCAAAGACTTTTCCAAAACACTCTTAGGGAAGCTGGGCTGATGTGGCTTCCATACTCCATTGCCTTACGATGATCATTCCCACGGTGGGTGATACGGTTTCAAATCTGCTGTTAAATTTGCAAATGTCTAGCACTGAGTGATGGAGGTTGCTATAGACATTGAAGTTATTAAATATTGGTAGAACATTAGGCATTAAGTCTCTGTGTAACAGAAAATGGCTTGTTTTTCTCATTGAGGTTTTAAATTTCAGCTGTTGCTTTTAAGCATTTGTGTCTCGGTCCAATTTAACTCATAATTTTATTATGTATTTTGTAAGAAGCATTCATAGAATAGATTTGATTTATTACTACCTTGCATAGTTGGCAGACAATATAACTCTGTTACGATGATTCACAGAAACACCGCAAATATAATACATTCATATTTTATTTCTTATTGATGTGAAAATTCCTTCCCTTCCCAGTTAAGCACACCTGCGAAGTGAGAATACCGAATGGCACACATTTCCCCATTAGTACATAGCAAAACTGCATAGTATACTGTGAGACTTACTGGCAATTATTCTGCTGAAGGGTAAGCATTTGCAAGGTAATATTAATTAGCTCACAATTTGTAGGAAGAAAAAAAGAAAAGGATATTCAGTTATATTTATTTCCCAATCTGCAACTATTCATTCTTTCATTCGAGTTAGGAATAGAGACAAAAAGAAATGCTGCATCACTGTGTCGCTTGCATAAGCTAAGCTATTTGTTGATCCCTCCCTTACGAAGACACACAAGAGACCACAATTCTCATCACTTCTGTCAGCTATAGAAGAACTCAGCTAAGTCAAAATTAGACATATCAAAGCACCTTTGATCACTTCATTGTCTGTCAAGTCCTCTCCAAAGCCAGCACTGTCTGGTGTAATGGACTGTATTACTTTCAAATGTCATATTTAGTGTGTTTTCCTTCAGATCTCTGATACTGTCTGAGGAGCTGACTGTGTATCACAGTGCTGAGAGTCTTGCAGGTGGGTCTATTAGTTTCAGTGTGCTCCTGTTTCTCAACAGCATGTGGTTTAAGGGCATCACAAGAATTCATCTGTGTTTTTCTGTATGTCTGCAACCACAAAGTCATCTTGCAGTGAAGGTTTGAATGAGTTATGGGACCATAAAAAAAATATTTCATTTCACAAGGCTATCAGCTGATCTTCATGAAACAAAAACACCTGACAGAAGAGTTTAATTTTTACTTGATAATCACAGCACAAATAGGCACGGAACAAGCCATCATTTAAAGGGATATTTTTGTGCAGCGGGCATGCAGCAGAGGATCTGAGGAACCATAGTCTAAATTTAGGTACTAATTAGAAAAACACTTTTTCACAGATGTCATTAATCACCCAACAATCTGAGAACTGTCTCTTTTCAAAAGGAAATGCTATACCTATTAGTAAAGTACCCACCACAGGATCTGGCTTCTCTTGTCCAATAGCTCCAGCAATGGGTCATTACTCATGTGAGTAACTTCTGGTTTCCACTGAGAGAATTAATTCTTAGCTACCTTAGGCTACTACTGAAATTCTGTCCTTGGTCAGAAATCCCACTGAAGAAAGTCCAGAAGTGCATAATGAGCCCACATTCTTCCATCACTTCCCAAAGTTTTGTGAAATCTCCCTTTATTTTCCATCTTTCAGGCTGTTAGGACAAAATCAGATCTTAATTTCATATTTTTCTTTATTCATATCTTTCTCTAATAAAATGTGATTCATACATAAGAGCTAAACTGCTGAGGTATTCATGTCATTCCAGGAGGCAGCTCTGTGAGAAGTCATTTATAGCACAAGGCAAATAGTAAAGTTGATACCTAGAGATGATTAAGTAAGTTGGAATAAAACTGCAGTATGGATAAGAGATACTAGTGGTGGGAAAACGGATTTTTGTGCCACATGAAAATATTGAAGAATTTTCAAAGAAAAGAATGTCTCAAATATTTCAACCAAGAGAAAAAAACCTACAGTGATGATTTATGTGAGCTGTGGTTCAGTGGCCATATGCACTCCGGGTTTTTTCTTTGTGCTGGGTCGTATTTCCCACAGTGTCTCATTTTGGAGAGGAAAATGGCTCAGGAAGCCTGTGAAGGATTACATGGCCACAGGCACATTTCAGGAAATGTAAAGTGTACCTGGATACCCTGGAAATGGAAAAGTATAAGGACCTGCAACTTCTGTTCTGCAGCACCACTGGGACACACTACTTACACATACCCTGAAATACTGGTTTCTTGGCCAACACTTCATTCCAACTTTTTGTTCTTAGGCTCTCACTTTTCCAAAGAAAAATGTATATTATGTGTGGGAAAGCCTGCTCTCTCAGGGGGGAAAAAGAATAATTTTGAGTTTTGACAGATATTTTTCAGCTAGCCTTGGAAAACCTGAACGACACCTACCGACAAAATCCATGTCTCGTCACTGTTTGGTGGTTTTGCTTTTGGTGTTTTGGTTTTGGTGGTTTGTTTGTTGGTTTTTTTTTATTATTATTATTATTATTTTTTTCCCTAAACAAATTTCAGCCAATTTCTAGGTATATTGTCAGCCATATTTTTAAAGGATCTCACTGAAACAAGGCTATGGTAAATACTAAACAAAAGCTTTAGGGTCTGTCTTCAGGGTCATAGCAATAGAAAATATTTGCAGAGCAAGTCAATCATATTTCTTAGTGAGATGAAAAACGCAAGGATTTCATGTTTATTGATTCTTAAAAATCCCAGAGACTTTGACTGATATCCGTTTACTAAGACCAGCTAAGCTGGTTGTGCAAGCTTCCATTGTTGATGGAGGCAAAAAGGTACCTTAAGAAGAAGATTCATCCTATCTACTCAGATAACTTTTATAGATATATGGGTTAAATACCCTGGTCTAAAAACCATTCAGGACCATTCACTATGAAGGGAACTGGGACACAATGGGGGAAACTGAACATTTTTACTCATTCTTTGTGTAGGAAACACTTCTGGATTTCCTTTGCTCAAAAATGCTTCAATGTTAATGTTTTGCTCACAGAAAATGATGCACTTCTCCATTGTCTGATAATCACAGCTCTCTCCAGGGACACATTCTGTCCAAATAATTTCTGAGCATGAGAAAATAAACAGCTATGTCTGTTTATTCAGGTTTCCTTCCACGGGTATCCAGCCTACACTTTTGCCTCATCTATATACACACAACTATAACGTAAGTAAACACAGTGACAAGTGCCTGCATTTTTTGCTTTGGAAGGTATCTATAAAAGGAGTTTTCTTTGGCTTAATTTAAGCAGTTTAAAGTTAAAATTAATCTGGTGAAAATCTTCCTAATTATCGGTCTGGGGATTCTTTGAGTTTGCTGAAAGGAATTAATCTTTGAAACCAGAGACATGTTGCTTCACCAGAGTAGTTCATGCGGATGCAGCAGTATCAGTTCTGTTCCCTGGCTTAGAAGAGCATCTCAGCAAGTATCAAGTGTTCAAGGTATAATTTCAGTATCAGAAAACTCACTTTCTTTCAGTATTTTCTTTCATGGACAGTCACCTCGGTGAATATTCTGACTTCCAAAGCCATTTACTAGTACACTCCCTGGAAGCAAATCCAAACTCAATCAAAGAGGATTAGCTCTCTCTGCCCTGTCAGGTGGCTGCTCTGCTCCTGGTATTTTTCATCTCAGTTGCAGCTTTTAGTTTTTGAGATCTGTGGCTCAGTTCCCCTGGAAGCCAAGTTCATATATATCTGTATGCAAGAAATTCAGTAAGAGAACAGAGAATGGGTTGTCTGCTAATATAAACACAGCTGTGTATTTATTATAAGTGACACATAGTTGTTTACACCACATAACAGACAAAAAAAAACTTAAAATAAAAGGAAATTGTTGGCTTTGCTAATTCCTTTTACCTAAAAGTACTTATGCAGATGCATATTTTGAGATTAGGCAAGAAGATAAGAAGAAATACTTTGTACACTTTTACAGGAGTATCATTTAATGATGTTTCAAGTCCTTATATTACTTCAGTAGGCATGGAGCCACTGAAAAATTCCTGGGAATTTGATTGATGCTGTGAAAGACTAAGTGATCATCTTCCACCCTGTTTTTCTTTTTTTTTTTCTTTTTTTTTTCTTTTTTTTTCTTTTTTTTTCCTTTTTTTTTTTCTTTGTGCAAGGCCTATGAGTGTATTAGATGAGAATTTTGTACATAGATTTTCCTCGGACATCTTCGCCAGCAGTTAATACTAGCTTTCTACAGCCCGAATACCAGTCCCAAGAGAGAAAAGTGTTTCTTGTCATTTTTATTTATCAGAATGAGCACTTATTGATCAAAATGAGATAGCAGGATTCATTATACAGAATAAGACATCAGCAACGCCGCATATATTTAAATAAATTCACTAGAGTACTAGAAGCAGTATAGCTTTGTTACTGCTGGATTATATTAGACTAAGTAGCTGTACTAGTTCAAAATTAGCTTGGATAGCTAATATCACTGTGGCACACAAAACTAAACTTACATCCTGAGTATTTAGTCAACAGCCTAATGCTATCTGTTGTGATACCAGGGAGAATAATTACCAAAAGAGGATCCCAAGAAGGCTCGTGAAAAAAGTTTATAGACTTAATTTGAAGATTTTGATATCTCCAGTGATAGGACAAGGGGCAATGGGTGTAAACTGGAGCATAGGAAGTTCCACGTTAACATCAGGAAGAACTTCTTTACTGTAAGAGTGACAGAGCACTGGAACAGGTTGCCCAGGGGGTTGTGGAGTCTCCTACACTGGAGATATTCAAGGCCCGCCTGGACAAGTTCCTGTGTGATGTACTGTAGGTTACCCTGCTCTTGCAGGGGGGTTGGACTAGATGATCTTTTGAGGTCCCTTCCAACCCTTGGGATTCTGTGTGATTCTGTGTGAAAAGAAAAAACTGAAAACAATCTCCCGCTTTGTCTGGATCTTCACTTCTGCCTTTCCTTGGCAGACTTCTGAGCTGTTCTGATACTGAGATCACCAATGGCCTGGTGGGATCCAGAGCCTTATTCTCAAGTAGTTCCATTGGGTCTTCACAACCATCTCAAAAGTAAGTAATGTCTTCCTGAGAGCCATAGATAAGTTTTGAGTATAGACACACACAGCATTAACAGCAGAAAAGGTGAAATAAAATGCATGTTAGCTCAGGTTAGCAAATTTTATTATAAATTATAATGAGAATTAAACAGTTTAATAACCGTATTTAGTAACATTGTACACAGCCTACTGGGGCATTAAAAACTGTGACTGAGCTGCCCACCAGTGATATGATTAAATGAAGCAGCGGAACCAACCTAACATCTCACTGTAAGCTAAAGGGATTGTCTTACTCCCCTTTTCCCCTTTCCCTTGCATCTCTCCCTGTACGTGTCCTTCCAGCTTTGCTGTACTTCCTTTCTGTTGAGGTGGCTGTCACTCTCTTCTGACTTTGTACTGAGTCTTTTCAACTCGAAAATGGTCAGAAAACTGCTTGGGTTTTGTTTGTTTGGGGTTTTTTTTCCCCATTGAATTAGTTTTCAACTAGATCAGTGAGCTGAACTTGCTCAGCATGCAGTCAGAGGAGCAGTAGGGACAGTATAAGGAAAGGAGCAGTTTAAGCAGTCATGGTGCAGGCAGAAAGGAAGAAAGAAAAAAAGAGATGAGAGAGCTGACTGCTCTTTTCAGGGACAAGCAGCCACCATGTCAGTTCAGCTCTACTATACAGTCTAGCCCCATTCCTTACTAATGGGGTTAATAAGCTACCCTATCTGCAGCACTGTTTCAACCAAAATTGCATACTTTGGTTAGTTATTTAAGTGGAGTGATTTTCATGTTTGAAAGCCTGCTACCCATCAATCAGAAGTTTATTTTTCCTTCTCCAAAAACTGTGCGACCAAGCATCTTGGCCAGGCGTGCTGGATACTGCAACACTTTGTGAGAAAAATCATCCCAAAAGAACTCATAGGCTGACCAGTTAGGATGTTGCACCTGAAATCGTCCTCTATTTTGCATCCTATTTCATCTCTCAAGGGAATCTCTCATCCCTTTTGAAGGCATATTAAAAAGTCAGGCTTGGTTTAAGATAATATAGGGGGACTGGTGATTCTTGGGATCCCTCCAATGTAAAACAAAACAACTGGGTGTCACAGACTTCAGTGTAACATAGCAAAACTCTGCTGCAAAGGGAGACAGTTCTGACAGTCTTATTATAGGTGTACTCAGCCGGAAAACTAATGATTGTAAAAGCTGGATTTCATAGGAGTAACTTAAACAGACAGCACTGCGCAGCATTCATCTTGTGTGGGAGGAATCCTTGTCCTACAGTAAAGAGGGGAAAATGGATTCAGCAATTAGGCAGAGATGCAGATCTTGTCTAAATTTAGTTTCAGAGATAATACAGGCCTCTGCTGCTTGTATTCCCAGTGATTTCCCTAAAGCAGGATCAGTCTGGGTAGTGCTCAATAGGTTATCCATGTCTTTATGTTCTCCATGAACTATTTAAGAGGTGCTGGGGAAGAATCTTTGTACACAGCCTTTAAGGTTCTGGGCAAGTTATACCAACTGTTTTTTTCTTTGCTTACCCCTGTTCATTAAATTAAGCAGAACAAGAGGAGAAACCTGTCCGTGAAGTTATATGTGTCTGTCCAAAAAAGCTTTGACTTTCACCAAAGATTCAGTGAATACTCTCTGGGTACACATTTAAAGTGCCCTGTGGTCTGTAAGAGGGCAGGAAACACCATGCTTTATTTTTCAAGGAAGAAAGATGTGTATTAGTTCAAACACTGTCCTGACTGTAATGGGAAAAAAGCTGATAACAGCAGGACAAGATAAAAGAAAACTTCAGAAGCAGCACAGAAGCAGCAGGAGCCTGGAGAATACAGAGTGGTAGTGGTGGTGGTTTTATGAGAAAAGTTGAAGGTACAGAGGAGAAAAAAATAGCTTTAACTTGGGCTTAATGCAGACTATAGGGATGTGGAGAAGCAGATCAATAGTCACAGCTGACTTGATCTAGTGTTAGCAACAGTCTTGCTGTAAACAAGGCCTGGGACAAGATGACCTCCAGATGCCCCTTTTAGCATTTCTGAGAGTCTTTGAATTCTTGAAGTGTCAGGTGAGGACATGCTGTCATGCTCTGATTTTTGTGTATGGAAAAATAACAATACATTTCATAAGTTTTCAAAGACATTTCCTGATGGCTTTCATGCAGGGATCCTTCTTCTCACCCAAAAGGCAGCTCACACAGGAGCAGGTGGGATACACTGCATGGGGATAGGTAGGGATGTGACACAGGGGCTGAGCAAGCTGAAATGAACAGATTGATGATGGGCTTTATAAAGGGAGATAAAATTGTTAACTTTTTATGAAATGAGTAGAGAAAGCTGGTAACTATTATGCAGTGAGGACCATATGGTGCTCTGCTGGTGTGCCTGCCAGGTCAGTCCTAAAAGGAAAAGTTTCCACATCAGGTACTAATTCTGATAAGGATTAGAGTAAGCTGGAAATATGCTACATGACCTTCTCAGGGAGGCTGAAGCCTGAGCAGCTGGGGAAAGCTCAGCTCTAGCTTTTATGCTTCATGTCATCTTTCCAGATGGTGCACATCCATGAGGTCACTTAAAGACACTACGTGTCTGTTAAACCAGAAAGGCATAGTCTTCCTGGGTTCCAGAATAACTGCAGCTGTGGTTTTCTGTTTCTTTACTAGCCCAGGACAGGAGACATGGACCTCATTCAAATCCTGCCCCATCTCCTGACAGGACTGCCTTGCACTGAAGGAGCCATTCAGTAGAGCTTAGTGCCTCTCCCTAGGGTGCGGAGCTTCCACCTCCTGCTCCTGAGGGCAGCTGAGAAGGGTCCTGATCTGCTTTTCTTGTTCTCAAATGCAGGGAGCACTGCCAGAAGTAAAAAACCCCAAACCTGGCAGAAAGGCAGAGCAAGAAGTTAAGCCTGCCCAAGGCTGGTCTCTGTTACGCATGCAGCTGTGAACAATTACACTCACACCCACATGCCGTGGCACACCTAATCATGCCTTGTAGGCACAGCCCACAACAGCCACAACCTGCTCTCAGCCTCTGTTGCAAAAACCACCCCAATTACTATCAAACTTACTAGACCTGCCATGACTGGCACTTGGTCTCCTTTCCAACACATTCCCCAACAGACCAAATCAGTCATGACCCTGTGATTTTGGTATTGCAGCACTTCAGGCAGTGAAGAAGGTAAAGTCTAATGAATGGCAAAATGCAAATACAGTATTTCCTGTAGAAATTCCTATTTTCTGCAGGTGTTGTATATTGCCCTTCTGTCTGGGACCTGGCAGATATATGGACACTAACAGCTGCAGTGACCTAACTGTGCACGTGTGTCTGCAATTAATTCTGATCAGCTACTCAGAAAAGCCTCCTTTCCTATATAAACTATGAATATAAATAGGCATGATAGTCAAAGACTTTATTTCCAGAACGGGGTGGGAATTTCCTAGCTCCGAGGTTCTATTTATCCTAGTCACATCCCAGTTCAATTTTGGAGCAAGTACTGGGAATATGCTATCTTCTCCAAACCCTACATGACCCAGTTTCCATGCAAAGGAAACCAAGGTACAAGGAGCAGCATGACTCAAGGGTATGCCATAGCATATTACAGTAGGTAGTTCCTATGCAGCCTGCTAAGTAGGTCATTTGTTACAGACACTTCATTTAGGCATTGTAACTTCTTTCCAAATTGTTCAAAAGGGGCATCACTGTCTGACAAGAAGTTGATCATAGCTCTCTTCTCTGCTGCTTTGAGAAGCCAGTAAAATAAGTATTTAAAAATGGTGTTCTGAAAATAGTCCCAGGCATCTTCTATAATGTGCCAAACGCAGGTCTCATCTTCCAAAATCTCAAAAGTAGCTCCCTTATTTTTGGGGAGAAGTTTTTTTGGGATATTATACTTAACTCATGGGTGGTTTAGGTAGGAGCTAGAGCACTCCTCAGGAAATGGCAGACCTAGGTCCAATTTTTGTTCTAGCAGATTCAAATCTACAACTTCTTCCCTACTACCAGTATGATTTCTTTCACCAGGTTTCTAACTTAGTTTACTGCCAGCACTCCCTAAATGTCTCCTAAAGGGCTAACTGTCCCAAGAAGTATTTGAGAATCACTAACCCAAGTTAAGAGAGAAGGGGTGAAAGAATAACTACATAGTTTGAGTGTTTGGCTGAAAAACAGGGTCCTGGTTTCTGCTTTATGTTCTTATGTCTGCTCCTGGGCTTTGTTCTCATAACTGTCTAATATAAAACGAAAGTGTGTATCTAAGTAAGGGCTTCTGAGAACCATGCTACAGAAATGGAATTGCAGAAGGAAGAGACAAGGTAACTTAAGGTACCCTCAAACTTCTGACACACCGAATAGGTGAGAATAGACAAAATAAGTGGGATATACTCAAAGACTGAGTTGTGCTGGAAACCTGCACACATATCTACTGCTATATTGACAACAGATGTATGTACAGTAAAGGAATTCTTTCCCTAACCTTGTATTCCTGGCTTACTCCATGATGTCCCTCAGAAGAACTTACCAAGAAATTCAAAGTGCTGCAGTGAGGTGAAATTCAACTAACAAGCAGAAGGTTGTAGAGTCTTGGTAGTGAGGCACCATTTATGAGAAGGTTGAGATAGGGAGAGTGCAGTGTTCTGGAACTGGCCTTTGGCAATGTTATTTGGATACTGTCCACAATGTATAGGGTCTACAATAGCACTGCTTCCTCCAAATCTTGCCTAGGTAATGACTGCGTTTCTTAAAAATATACTGGTGTCTTCCAATAGAAGAACTGGGCCATCTGGAGACAGCCATCACAGGCAGTGTTAGCTCTCAAGACAAATGGTAGATGTGGTAATCACCCATACTCTTACCTAGGAAACAGCATCAGCTGGATTAAAAAAATAACCTGATCTTCATAGATGAGCTCCCTCAGCAGAACTGGGGAACAGTGGCAAAACAGTGTGGGGAAGCACCATGAAAACTGTATAACACTTCAGTGCTTCTGTGGAAGGTTACAGATACCTGAATTTGAACAAGATCTCTGAATGCCAGGATCTGAAAGCAACTCACTGGAGTTCAAAAGGAAAAGCTGGAAGTAAAGGAACACAAAAGCACTAAATGATTAGCTTGGGTTAGCACTGCCAGCTGTGGTAGCAGACTGGATTTCTAATATTAATGTCAATGTTTAATGAGAATACCGCAGCCTTGTATATGAAATAAAGGGAGTTGATGTATTTGAATGAGATCAGGGGAGAATAAAAAGATGGGTTTTGACAACTCCCATTCTAGCCAGTGCTGGCACAGAGTTCTCTGTCCTGTGAAGCATTCCAGTGCTTTTATAACAGTCTATGCTGTAGTCATGATGTACTCAATACGTCACTGGTGACTGAAAATGTAGTCACTAGAGTGATACACAACTCAACAGGCTGCAAAGGAGCTGTCTATCATTTAGAATAGCCCATATATTTTCTGATTTAATGTTCCCTTTGTAAAAAACTCACTTGTTTATTCTCACACTGAGAAATTACTTGGACTTACAAAGTTCTTTGAAGAGAATGTTTCCATCTAAATCTGTCCACAGTCACCAAATGAATTCTGAATATACACAAGGGAAGATTTTGTTCTTTGATCAACTTAAAATTTGACTGCGTTGACAGCAAGTTATGTCTGATCTCATTTACATCAGTGCATAACTCAGCTTGCTTCAAGTAGAGCTGCTCTGGATTCACACCAGTGTATGCCCAAAGAGAATCTGACCCTGCTTTTCAGGCTTTTGCGGACAGCCTTTCTCAAATAAGCTTTCTGCAGGTTGCTCAAGTTTACTCCTTCCATGCTGAGTGATCACTGACTGCCAGCCAAGTCAACTCAGCCCCTCCCAGGCAAGAAAGGGATTCTGTCCTCTTATTTGACTTCACCCACAGCCCCAGATTAAAGCTGAGATGTATTCCTTTTTTGTTAGGTACTCCAGTCTCATACCTCAAGCTGAAGCAGGAGTGCTTCTTTGGGGACCTCTAGCATCCTTGTTTTCCTCCAACTAGGGAGTCAAAACCCCCATCTGACTTTAGAGCTTCCCACCTACTTCTCAGAAGTGGAATAATGTCTGGAATATACTGTACATAGTCTAAGATATATAGGAAATTAAGTATTGCCATTGATATATGAATAAATTTATACTAAAGAAACACAACCATAGAAGCTGCCATTTCATTTATTATCTCATTTCCAACACGAGGGAGAAAAAGAATCTCACACCTTTCCTGCTAAGCAAAAAATTAAAAAAAAAAAAAAAGAAAAAAAAAAGAAAAGAAATTTGGGTAAAGTAAACATGTAAAGAATTGTGATTTTGAGATATTGCGGTAAAACAGGGCAACGCCTATTCTTGTAGTTGCTTGCGCATATACAGAATTTAAAAAAAAAAAAAAAAGCAAAACCCCACCACCACAACAAGAAACAACCTGGAAAAATGCCCAACCTGATATATTTGGCTTGGATACAGGACATTTTGCACCATCCCTAAACGCTCTTTCTAACACTGTGGCCAGACCTTACAAAGGCTTCTCAGAAGTGAGCATTGCCATCGCACAGCTCAGGGACTGGAGACTGGTTAGGCTTATCCCCTACCTGAAGAGGAAAACAGAAAGAAGGGGACTGGGGCAGAGCAGGGTGCAGTGGTGCTGGCATTTCTGCTCCTGCAACCACAGAACAGAGAGGGTGGGGTGTTGGGCACCAGTCCATTGCACTGCCTGACAGCAGTAGATGACAGCCACAGCCCTTCACCATAACCCAGGAGGAAGAGCAGCAGCCAGTCTGGCTCTCCCATACTCTGTCAAGAACAAAGCCAGCAGCAGTCACGGGTGGTTTTGCCTCTCCACAGCAGGCCATTGCTCTGGCCACAGTTCTGCCTGCTCCCAGAAGAGCTCTGCCTTGGGTGATGACGCTAAACTGGAACATCCGTTACTGCTGGCACATTTTAGATGTACCGAAGACCTGTAAAAATTCATGCCCAAAGCTAGATAAGTAAATTCTTGTGACGGGTGAAAAAAAGTTGTCTTTCATGGCATCTTCATATAAAGTGCTGGAAGTCATTGGAGCTTCCTGGAGTAATAAACCCACTTCTGCAGTTCTTCACCTGTACCAAGACACAGCGCAGCACAGGAACACATGTGGCCTTATTTCGTATTCTGCTTGTTGAAAAGTAGATGTTTATGAAAGAAAATAGATAAAAGAATAAATGCTTTTCTCATACTTCCTACTGAGAACACTGTTCTTAACGAACAAGCTCAAGCAATTCAGTTTCAAAGCATCACACCCCAATCTGTGCTGTAATCGGGTGAACTCCCTCAAGTCACTGAGCCTGTGAAAGAAACACCCCACCAAATCATGAGTTGCTGTTACAGGAACTGTGCATTAGGCAGCACTCCATTTTCACCACCCAGGAGCATCCAGGTCAAGTGTTTTGAGGAGGGAAGGCAACCATGCTCCCTATTTTTAAACACCCTATTTAGGAGCTTAAATTGAAGGATAGCTCTCCCTCAACAGCCAAGAGAGACAGGGTTATTCCATCCAGCAATCCAGAGTAGCTGTCTAATTAAGGTGCTGTAGATCATCCTCTGAAAGAGCTCCTCCTGCCCACTGCATAAGGAAACTCTTAGTGACTATTCAAGGAGCTGTGGGGACATGAATCCAATCCAGGCTCCTAAGAAAGGCTGCTGTGTTTGGTGGCTGAAGCTTGGCAGTACATAGAACACCTCTTCTTCATCTGGATATCCCTACTCTGGGGATCTGTTTATATCTATTGACTAAGTACAGTAATACAGTGCCAAACATAAAGGAAGCCTGAGGAAAGCACAGCAGTGAAGTGGTTAACTGCTCACTGCTACACCTATTATTCACATTACCCAAAACGTAGCTCCCTAGAAAATTCTTTTAAGATCATTCTTGGAAATAGTACCAAACAAGAAGCCTTTTTTTCCCATTCCCCAGCCCAAGTGTTGTCAAAAGTGTGTAGAGTTACTGGGCTCATTTGTAGTGTTCATATAATGCTAAAGTATCCATGCATTCTCATTCTGCCTGCTCGCAACAATCCTTGTCTCAAAGAAAAGGCAGAATACTAATGTTTAATGCAGATGATGGAAGATTGCAAACCGTTAATATACTTATAAATAGGAGACATTCCATTCTGTAATTATTCTTATCTGTTGGTACCTGTAATTTTTCTTCTCTGGCCCTTCGGTCTGTATGTGGGCACAAATAAAGATGAACAAATGGAGATGACCAGTGAATCAAATGATAAAACACAGAGAAGGTCAAAGCAGTAGCATTTATTGCCATCATCTCTCAGAGAATATATGAGGCATTAAAATTCTGATACTGTACCATATTCTAGTCACAAAAATTGTCACGAGCACAAGTAATGGCATCAAATGAATCTCACCTAATGACACTGGCAATAATGAGAACAAGAGAAGGTGTGAACACAACCTCCTTGACTATGATCTTAAGTAGGTGTTTTACAGTCTATGATGTCAGAAAGTGGGGGGTGGAAACATACTAAGGAATGCACAACGCAGCCAAGTTGATTAGTCATTCATTGTCGCACAACAGCTACTGTTGGTTGCTGCTACTAGATATCAGATGTATTACTATCCTATGCCTTTTTTTCCCCATCATGGTCATGAAACTTCTGTTGACAGATAGTTAAGGCTGCAACAGATAATATGAGGGAAGCTAAGCGTAAATCTCAACTGTGAATCTGCAATGACTTCGGGAGAACAGAGTAAACAATGCAGCTGATGTGACTCATATCTATCAGCTCTTCTTTAATGATATCATAATTTCATGTAGTACGTGGTTACAACTCAGAAACATGCTTGAGCCAGGGATCTTACCTCTCTACAGGCAACAAATCAAGGATGGGATAAATGCCTTTAATTTTATAGAATCAGGGGGACTCTGGGGAGAGTGATTCTATGAAGGATTGACTGCCAGAAGTCTGCAATTCCTCTTTTCAGGCTCCTTTCCCCAGAGCCTCTAAAAAATGTGATGGTGCTTAGTAAGGCAAAGGTTGGGCTGCAAATTTAATTGCCTGGCCCTGGCAGAAGCAACAATAATTGCAACAGACTGTAAGAATGTATTAAAGATTCCATCTCCCTGCTAAAACCTAACCAAGTTGCATTTTTATCATCAGCAATAATCAAAGAGTAGTTTATTTTACTGCAAAGCCTGCCCTGACTTGGTTGGGATGTTATTTGCCTTTCTGAAAGTATAGCTGCTTGTGAAAACTACCTAAATACAACCAAGGGTTTGCAAATCTTAATTTGTCCCTCTTAAAAATCAGACCAAACTGTTACTTACAGATACTTAAATTATCCATTTTTAAATTGCAATGAATTTAAGTTTAGCACTAGATGGAAAGCTTTTAAATAGTCTTATTTGCCTTTCTGTCTGCCATGCTGGCACTAGAGACAGCTGCAGCAGAATTTCCCTGGGGCAATAAGCTCCTGGAGGCAGCAAAAAAACTGTGGTCATGCTGGCAACTTTGCGTACACAAGCAGGCTGGTGCTGTGCCTGAAGGATGGATCAGGGCACGTGGGACAACAGCAGTTGCAATGGATGACGGTCCTTCCTGCTCCCACCTTGCCAGAAGAAGTGCAAGCCCAGGTCTCCTGCTGCATCTGTGCTCATCCCTCATGCCACGGGGAACAGAGATGCAGTGGCCAGGGAGCATTTCTACCTCTGTAAGTAACCAGCAAGTGCTCCCAAGTCCACTGCAGGTGAGCCTGTGATGTTGCTGGAGGCAGTGGCGACTGACACATGGCTGCAATGGAAGGGCACTGAAGTGCTCCTTAGGCTGTCAGTCGTAGGTGAAGAGGGCTATTGAGAGCTACACTTGGTCTCAGCACCACTGAGTCACCCGCTCTTAGCCAAAATCTGTGCCTGCCTGAAATACCAGGGCTGAGTTTAGGCTGTGGCATGGAATAACACCTAAGCAGGTACAACACAGTCAACCTGGGCATTGACAGAAACATACTGTGGGTTAATGCGCATCTTTTCTCCAGTCACCAGTTTAGGTACACTGCATTTTGTACCTAATTGAGGTGCCTTCCTGTGGTGTTCTGGTTTCAGGGCAACACATGGTGCTTCTTCTGGAGGAACATGCCCTCTATTTATTTTACACTATGGCAGCTCTGTTGGGTTTGAGTACAGTCATACAGTATAATCTGCTTTGGCCACCTTGTCTGATAAACAGGAATTCCCCACGCCACACCTGGCCTGACAGAACTTTCCTTTGTCAACAGGGTTTTCGTAACCCACCATTGCATGATATTTGAGCTTTTTCTTGGGTGAGAATATGCTATTGATATACTACTGAGATATTCTATGATATTTAGCATTACTCTATCATGCTATGGATTTGCCTAATATATTATTCCCTCTCCATCCTAAGTAATTTTCATCATTATATTTTCTATTCAAAATGTGTTTGTTGTGTTAAACTATGTCTTTCTCTAAGGTGAATCTCTGCTTATGTTTTTAGTCATTACTGAATGCTTCGTATGGTAATGTTAGCAAGCAAGTCTCATTTCACATTCCTAGGTTGGTCTGTTTTCTTCTCAGTTGTATCATGAAGACATCCTGCCACCTAGAAGCTCTTGAGTTATGACTTTTTCAGTAGCGGCATCTACTCTAGCTTGACAAGTTACTTAACATCCTTGCCTTGTATATACAAGAAATTTAAGACCATGTGTCAAGAGAGATTCAGCTAGTGGGGATTGGACCTGTGAATTCTGGGGTTTAATGCATGAGCTCCTATTATTTGAGAAACTCAAGTTTGTTTGTCATAACTGAAGCAAATTTACCTTTCTTTTGCCAAAGAAATACCAGAAGTATGTGTGAATCAAAGGGAAAAGTTGTCATCAAATCCTTTGAAAATCCAATTGGGGGAACTTACTGGGTTATTGTCTATAAATCATTTTGAAAGTGCTATATGTAATAGCAGCCATTAAAAGTCAGTACTTATCTACAGTTGTGGAGTCTGAGATACCACATTGCATTTTCTGAAATGGAAATGCCAGACTACCTCAGTACTATAGGCTGACATTGATGAGCTCATGGCCACCAGTAAAAAGCTAGTACTGAAGTGCTAAATGTTACTTTCAGTATCGATTCTCTTTATGTCAACCCCTGGTGACAATAGTGTCATTGCTATTCCTGCTCCCCAGGAGCTGGTGAAATGCACCTTTTGCTGCCAGTCACTGCCAATTTGCTCTTTCCAAGATGGAAGTGATGTTGCAGATGGTGAAATGAATGAGCTTTGTCCACAAACATGGCTTCAGGCACAGACAACTGTTTGTGTGCTTGATTTTGGCAGGAAAAGTGATCACAGCCACTGTGGTTTACCATTATAGAGAGGTGGTTAGTTTGCTTGTCCTGTGGACTTTAGTGCTGCTTCCGACACAGCCAGCTCAGCTGGCTCACCGGAAGGACTATGAGTGGAAATACATAGAAGTGCAGAAATCTGCACAGTGTAAGGATATTGCTTGTATATGTTTTGCATGATGCATGGCAGGACCATGATCTCCATTTTAATATCAGGATAACGAGTCTTAAAATAAAAGCTGAATGTATTCACACGACCTTTGTGCTTGGCTGTGCTTGTGCTTGGTTCCTAACTGCAGCCTGTTCTAATGTCAGTGGGAATGTGGTGCCTAAACCACTGGTTCCTAAGCATTTTGGACAGTCACAACCTTCTTTTTCATAGACCACCAATGAAGCCAGAGGGAGTTCATCAGTACGACTGCGCTTGTAAGTGAGCCCTGCTCGGCCCTTCAAAGCAATTTTGATAGAGCTCTCTGTGACACACTAAAGATTGTTCTGTGTTTTTTTAAAAACAGGCTAAAGCTATGTGGTTATTCAGGCACTACCAGAATACAGATACAAATGAGAAAAATAGTAACCTTTCAAAGGTGAGGCAGGGAGTTTAATGGGCATAGCTGCAATATAACTAATCTAATGGCATTCAAGCATTGGCGATAAAATCCTTGTTCCCTTCAGTTGCTTTATACTACACTGCAGGAGTAAAGGGAGCAAAAAGCCACTGGAAAAAGTTTTTCTTTGGAACAGCAAATTCTCAAGATACAGGAGATACAGATTGTCATGAGACGAGGTTGTATAACCTCATGAAATGAGGCTGAAGAAATCAGGAATGTGCCAGCTATGTTAGTGTAGCACAAGGCTTGCAGAAATCCTTCTTCCAATTTATGACAGCCCCAAAGATGCTCTGATTTAGGCCAAGATTTTCCTATAACTAGCCAGACAAGGAATTTGAAGGTCACAAGCCCATTGTAGTGCTTTCCTTTGTCTGCAAAAGGCACCCTATCTTTTATGCCTTTAATTTGACTGCTGCAGAAGGTTTTGACTCAAGTGAATTTGAGGGAATGCAGATAGATTAAGGTTGGACACTGTCTGATTCAAACTTCTGAGGCAATGAGAGCTGCCTGTAAAGTTTTAAGACTGCACACAACTCTGCCTTGTGCTTTCCTGTGGCTATATTGCATACATTTATTGAAATTCAATTTGTAGTTAGGGAACAAAATGATTTTTTTAAAGCAGTTTATTGCTGCAGGTAATAGAAAACGCATAAATCTGCTAATGCTAAAGTTTCTGGCCAGTGATACTCTAGGCAGTTGTTACTGGAAGTGTTTCACCAACCATGGGGAATCTCAGACAAATGCCGTAAAACTTTCTGGTTTACACATACTCTGAGTCATTGTTAAAACTAAAAAAAAAGTTAAATCCTTATATATATTCTTTTTGTCTTTCTCAGGTCTTGGGAAAGTCATAAGATCATGTGTTAGCATAGCTTAATAAAAATAAAAGAAGTTAGGGAGTCATTTTTGAGATCTTTCACTCATGGTGGAAAGTCCCTCAAGAGATATTTTCCTGCAAATAGTCCAGAGCAGTAAGTAATACAATTTCGCTTTTGTAAAAAAGCTGTCTCTGAATAGAAGGTAACAGTGCAGTTGCTGTATGCAGCTGTAGTTCTTAACTGTTAGCAGACAAGAAACACAGTATTGCTCCCAAAGTAGCTGGCAGTGGTTGTCCTCTCCCTATAAGGAGATAGGTAAGGTTGAATCCTGGTAAATGGTGATGAGACCTCCTACCATTCTTGTCTCTCAGTGCATGAGATGATGGTCCCTGACATTCATTAGGCATGGCAGTGCCTGGTGGTGCAGGGGAATCGCTGGTCTGAAGCTGCAGAAAGAAAACTCCTTAGCCTTTGACGGCACCCGGGATGAGGATCGGATGAATTTCTGTGACCAAGTGCAGCATGACCCCAACCTTCGGGATCGGCAAGTAGCAGTTTTGTACTAAAAAGGTGACCTGATTTCACGGGTCAATACAAGCAAAATGGACACAAATGGAGGGTCTTGGTTTGTGAGCACTTGGATAAAAAAAGCACTGGTTTAGATGGTGAACTGATGCCCTTTTACAAGGGCATGGAGCGACAGGACAAACGGAAATGGCTTTAAAATGAAATAGAGGAGATTTAAATCAGATTTAAGGAAGAAATTCTTCAGTGTGAGGGTGGTGAGACCCTGGCAAAGGTTGCCCAGAGAAGTCGTGGCTGCCCCATCCCTGTCAGAGGTATTGAAAATAGGTCATCTTTAAATCCCTTCCATCACAAACCGTTCCCTGATTCTATGATCTCCTGCTTTTCTCCCATGTGTGATCACTTCAACATTGACCTGTTTCCTGGCAGTGTCTTGTGACTGGTATGCCTCCACTACACGCTAAGAACCTACCATCCAGCCCATCAGCTCCCATTTCAGTCCCACTGTACCCACTGACCATGGAGAAGGTGACTTCTAGGGGAGACACCAGATTTGTTTGTATATAAGTCAAAGTAGAAGGCACTGGTGAAATACTTTGTGAACCCCTCAAGCTGTGCTCCTCATGTTCTCCTTGTGGTCCCTCATCTTATTCCTCCTCTCCATCTTCTCATGTTCTTTGCCCACTTGCTGTGTCTTGTCCCTAGTTAACTTATCAATCCTTTAAAATGAGGATAATATTTCCTAAATATTATACTTACTCAGCATGACAGAAGCTTGAGAACTTCTGGGCTCTCCTGTAATGAACATAATATATAATAATAACAAGATGTCATTGAAAAAATGAGCCTGGTACTGTACAGAATAATTGAGAATAATGTTAGTTCTTAATAGAAACACTTTTTTTTCCTCTCAGATAAATACATTTTTTCAGAATTAACAATTATCAAAATGTTCAGATTTACAATTTTCCCCCTTCATTTATTTCACTGCTTCTTTCCTCCATCATTTAATTCTCTCTCAGTTATATTTTTTTCTGCTGTCTACTCTAATCTGGGTAACATTTAAATTCCAAGACAGATTTTGGGTTTTAAGCTTCATTAAAAAGAAGGAAAATACTGAAATTCCATTTTTTTAAACATTTATTTTAGTATCGGTTTTCAAGCAAAGCACTTTAAGTGAAATACTTGCAGAATATTTTTAACATTTATGGTGACTAAATATATCTCATCTTTTTTTTTTTTTTTCCGTTTTCTAAACAGCCATCCATTTTCTCCCTTTCTCTTTTCTTATTCCCTTGTATCTTCTTATCTCCACTGCTTTCACCTGTACAGGCACTCTCTGACACAGATATTTTGACCGCTGCTTTGTCTCTCTGCACCAGTCTTGTCCTGCCTCCAAGGTACTCACAGCTACACAAAGACCTATGGGAATATAAACATACTTTTCCATTTCTTTGCTATCTCCTGCAATAACAACAAAAAATGCCTCTTTCCCTGCTTTTCAGCAGTAACAAAGAAGCCATTGTCTTCACCTCTAGCTTGGCAAGTTTCAGAGGGAGAGAAAGACAGAGAAAATCTCACTTACAAAAATAGCATAAATTATTTTTACAATTACAATTTGCTTTATTGAGTCAGTACCTAAGAGGCCCTCGCGAAAGCTAGGGGCCCCTTTGTGTTCTGGGATGATACACAAAAAGACTGCTCCAAAGAGCTTCTTTCTTTCTTTCTTTTAAGGAATTTCTGACTCTGATTGGATGCTGATGAAAAGCACAGGCTTGGCAGCAGTAGAGAGGAAAGTCTCCTGTTCATCTGCAAACAGTACAAGTTCCCCCTTCTCTCTGTCCTGATGGCCACCAGCTGGGGCCATAAGAGCCCGTCACAGGTTTCCAGGTTGCTGGGTAAAGTCCAATGTGCAGGTTCAAAACCCATCTGGCTGATCTGGGGATTGTGGCACAATGTTTTCTTCCCTTGGGGGAATTAAGGTCACTCAACCTCATACCCCAGCCAGAGCTCGAAACAGACATCGTGCTGTCAGCAATACAGAAAACAGTGTGGGTACATCACTGTGCATATGCAAAAGGTGTGTTTCCTTGACAAGGACCACCAGTCTGTGGGCTTTTTTCCCATTTGTTCACACAAGACTTCACCTTCTTCACACATCACACATGCTATTGCATTATTACCTCCTCAAAATGTTTTCGTAGGAATTTAAATGCTCTGAATCCCCTGCAGTTTGTGGGTTTAGTTTGTGTAACTCCGGGGAAGTCAGTGTGTCAAAGCTACTTTACGCTGATGGAGAATTTACTCATGATTTCATTGTTAGGGGGATACAGCTTTGAGCCTTGAGATGCCAGAAGCCACATACCCGTAGGTGCAGAGGGCGCAACAAGAGTGAGGCACAAAAAGTCACTTAGGGATAAGAGAAGAGAAGACATCTTCTCTACCACCTTTGGATGTGTGAGGGTTTGCAGGAAAGCTGAAATATTTCTTCCTTTCTTTTCACATCCCTATCTCAGCATTCACACTGGTAGCTTGCTCAGTGAATCTGGCTCTAACACAGCGTGGGACACAGAGCAACTGTAGCGCTGTCATGCAGACGGAGCATACCTTAACTTCAACATAACGTCCTCAAAACTAGGGTAAAACTTGCATTTACAAGAAGCAAAGAAATCTTCAGCAGAATTTAAAGATGAAATTGTATGAGTCAACTTTTTTACAATATCCTTTATTACTCTTAATCTTCCCATACCCAAGATTTCTTTTGTTTGCATCCCTCTGCTTGGAGTATCCCAAACTATTTGGCTTCAGGTTATACTAAGTGGTCTTTAAGTGGAAAATAGGAGCTCAAATCCAGCAACCATTCACTAATTTCAAAGTAATATAATGTGGTTTTTAATATATGCTGTATTCTTTTATAACTGATGCACTTTCAGGAATTGAAAGTGTTAAATAAATTAGATGGTCCAGTGAAGCTTTTCCAGCCCAGAGTGTTGCTGGGAATTTGGACCTGGTCCATTGAATTTCTTTGAAGCTCTTGCTGCTTTTATATTTTGTTTTCTCTAATAGCCTAGTTAAGACAAAGCACATTTCCTTCAGAGCCTCTAGTCAGCTCTGCACTTCACTTGGCTTCTATTTGATTTTTAGACTGTTCCTAATTGATTTCCATTAATAAGGTGAAAACATAGGCTGGTGCTTTCGTTTTATTTCTTGAGCAGAAAGAAACAAGAAATATGAAATATGAAATAGTTTGTTTGGATTTTATCCAAAGAGTTAACTCAATTTAGTTTATCCCCAGTAGAGGTTCCTTTGGGATGCACTATTATTTCATCAGTGGTTTCTGCTCTGTTTCTGTATTTCTTCAATTAAAACTCTGACTATAGGGTGAACTTTGTTGCTTTTTCATGTTAAAAGAGTACCCCATTGTCATGGTTTAAGTGCAGTCAGTAACCCACGCAGCCCACTCACTCACTCCCCCCAAGGGAAGAGAATACAATACCACCCGTTGATACCCAGCCTGACTGAGCAGTCAACTAGCCTTTCCGGGTAACTCTCAGTTACATCCTGGGCATGACGTGCTATGGTATGGAATACCTGTTTCGTCAGTTTGGGTCAGGTGTCCTGTCTCTGCTTCCTCCCAGCTTCCCCTCCCCCCTGGCAAAGCATGAGACTCACAAAGTCCTTGGTCAGGCTAAACATTTGAGCAGTAACTAAAAACATCAGCGTTATCAGCTCTGTTCCGAGGCTGTAAGTCAAAAACACAGCGCTGCACCAGCTACTAAGAAGGAGAAAAAATGACTGCTACTGCTAAACCCAGGACACCCATTTACCTTGATAACACTCCAGGGTTATACTATGAACAGAAATTGTGCTGCATTTTGCATTCTGAGCACATTTTCTCCTTCTTGTAAATCATACATGTATGTATTTATCTGTAACTTAGTCCATGGTAATTTCCAGATATCTGCATAGCCACAGAATCTTAATTTTATTCTTGAAACCAAATCATACTTTTTTCTTGACTGCTAGAGAGGGGAAATTAGAAAGTGGACATGATCATAAGTGCTGTTTCTCAGCAGAACTCAATTAGAGCAAATGATGAAACATGATTTTATAAAGAAATGATTGCAAACATGGTGTCCTGTTGGTTTCTATATATTTTTAAGTTGCTGTTCACTTTCATGCTTCAAAGATTATCTTACTAGGTAATTCTGATCTGGCACCTTGAGTTAGCACTTGCAACAGATAGGTTCGCTCCAGCATTACTCCTGCTTTACTCAAGACTAGAGATAAATCAGGTTTATTTGGGGAAATACGTTTAGATAAAATCAATTTTCTCTTCCATTCACAAAATCCTGTCTCTGGCCCTGGATCATTCACATTTTAACCTCTGAATTATGTGAGACAAACCTAGTGTACGGAAGGAAAAGTATTTCCATCAGCAAACAAAATGTTTTCCTACGTGTGGATATTTGAATGCTTTCTCACTGCAGTGGAGCACCATGCTCTTTTTTTGCAGACTGTCCACTCCAGTTTCACCACAGTGCTAATGCAGGCAGCATCCACACCGGATCTGTGCTGCATACAGAGTGGCAGAGCTCAGCAGGCAGACAGGTCTCCTGCTGCACCACTATCCCATCACCAGGAAGTGAACATGTCACTGACTGCAGACAGACAAATCCTTCCCGCACCACGCAGTGCAGTGCCAGTCCCCCCATCTCAACATCCTCTTTCAGGAGCCCCAGTTCAGTGCCTGTGAGCACCTCTGCTCCAGGCAAACACCACCACCACCTTTTTTGACCCTGAGAAGGCATTTGTTACTTCTCTGCACTTGTGGAGGGAGATCATTTGGCAGCAGCACAACATCATCAAAAGCTCACTTGTGAGTGCCCTCTGTGCCTTTCCTTGTAACAGTGGGAGTTGGGAGCAAAACAGATTTCAGCCGTGCTGGCACAGCATGTCCAACCTGGCTGCCTGCTCCTCACTGACCTATTCATTAACAACAGGCACTCGAACTCATGAAGCCTGGGTGCTGTAATTCATTGCTAGCCTAGCAGAAATGTTTGTTTACTAGTGCATGGTGATTTTAAGCTGAGAAATATTGCGAGCACTGGGCATCAGCTTACTTGGTCATGTCCTTGAGGATTGTCCTGGCTGACACGTGGAAGGTGGACAGGAATCATTTGCATTGCCACCCACCATTTGGTGGAGGACATCCATAACTGCGCCAGCCACGGTGAGGCTGCAACATGCCTTCTCTCAGCGTGCATCGGGTCACAGCCTTTTTCTCTCTCCAGCATGGGCTGCTTGTTTCCTGATCATCAAAACCCCTTCTGCACGGCCCTAGTGTTCCCTGCTGAAGTCCCTCATTTAGCAAATACTACTACTGTTTGACAGTGGGGTTTTCTGATTTTTAAAGCCACACAGCAAGCTTCTCATGCCTTCTCTGGTTTATTTTCCAGAGTGGTTGGTTTGTTTGTTTGTTTGCTTATTTATTTATTTTTAAATGCTGGTGGTAATTTTGTGGTTTTAAGGTTTTTATAGCCTTTGTGATGTATCATGTGGGACCTCACAGCAAGGCTGTATGTGCTTTCCCTCAGTGTGATTCATTATATTAATAGAGGAAGGAGAGAGAAAATGGGGAATTTGTGGATAGAGGTCTGCTTTGCTTGGTGCAGGGAGTCTTTTCATTGTGGGTCATTAACATTCACTGTAGCATAACTCAGAAATAATGTGGTTAAAAAGTCATGTGTTTTTGTAGGTTGTGTGAAGTGAAACCAGAAGCCATGTCCCGAACTCTGAGTCACCTACGCTGCTTCTCAGGACAGCTGAGTGCCAGGCAGGAAGCACCAGCCGAGCTAACACAATGCTTAAAACCATCTATTCTAGACCTCTCACTGTGTGCTCTTTGGAAAACTGTCCATAAGCAATTTTAGATGGGTAGATTTAATGAATGGGTTGAGAAAGGCATATATTCCCCCCCCCCCCCCCCGCCAACTGACACTCCTCAACCCTGGATGCCTGCTCCAGACAATATGGCTAGGGAGCAATTTCTTGCTAATGCCGGCTGTGCCTGCATCCAGCCCTGGCTTTTTACTGTCTACACTGATGGAGTCATTTCCAGATACAAACTGCAACTTACTCTGTCTTGTTACCTTCTGGCTTGAAGGCTGCAACAATCTGTAGCTTCAGAATAGCTTTTGCCCATCCCTATACTTCTACAATAGAAGTAGTACTATTGCCTACTACAGTTGCCTATGTTAAACGTTGCTACTATGGTTGTGACTATGGTCAAGGCTGAAGGATGCTCATCCACATTACACTTCTGACATGCTGTGGTGTGGAGACACAAAGGGCCAAGTTCAGCTCTGAGTTACTTCTGCTTACAGAATATTCATGAAAGTGTGAGGGTAGGAAAATATCTGAATGCAGAAATGGTGTATGGATCAAATGAGTTGTCCAGGAAGCTAGGGACCAGGTTAGGAAGGCTAAGACCCAGTTAGAATTAAACCTAGCCAGGGATGTTAAGGATAACAGGAAGGGATTCTACAGGTATGTAGCAAACAAAAAACAGACTAGGGACAACACAGGCCCCCTGAGGAAGCTTTCGGGAGAACTGGCTACACAGGATTTGGAGAAGGCTGAGATTCTGAATAAATTCTTTGCCTCGGTCTTCACTGGCAAAGGCTCTGACTGCACCACCCAGGTCTTAGAAGGTAGACGCAGGGACTGTGAGAATGAAGACCTTGGGCCCACTGTAGGAGAGGATCTGGTTCGAGACCATCTTCAAAATCTGAACGCGCACAAGTCCATGGGACCTGATGGAATCCATCCGCGGGTCCTGAAGGAGCTGGCGAATGAAGTTGCTGAGCCACTGGCCATCGTATTTGAAAAATCATGGCAGTCAGGTGAAGTTCCTGACGACTGGAAAAAGGGAAATATAACCCCCATTTTCAAGAAGGGGAAAATGGAAGACCCGGGGGATTACAGACCAGTCAGTCTCACCTCTGTGCCTGGTAAAATCTTGGAGCACATTCTCCTGGATGGCATGCTAAGGCACATGAAAAACAACAAGGTGCTTGGTGACAGCCAGTATGGCTTCACTAGGGGGAAATCCTGCCTGACCAATTTGGTGGCCTTCTATGATGGGGCTACAGAACTGATGGATAAGGGTAAAGCAGTTGATGTCATCTACCTGGGTTTGTGCAAAGCGTTCGACACTGTCCCACATGACATCCTTCTCTTTAAATTGGAGAGACATCAATTTGATGGATGGACCACTTGGTGGATAAAGAACTGGCTGGATGGCTGCATGCAAAGAGTTGTGGTCAATGGCTCGATGTCCAGCTGGAGACCGGTAACGAGTGGTATCCCTCAGGGACCGGTGTTGGGACCGGTCTTGTTTAACATCTTCATCGCTGACATGGACAGTGGGATTGAGTGCGCCCTCAGCAAGTTTGCCGATGACACCAAGCTGTGTGGTCCGGTTGATATGCTGGAGGGAAGGGATGCCATCCAGAGGGACCTTGACACGCTTGTGAGGTGGGCTGATGCCAACCTCATGAAGTTCAACCATGACAAGTGCAAGGTCCTACACCTGGGTCAGAGCAATCCCAGGCACAGCTCCAGGTTGAGCAGAGAAGAGATTCAGAGCAGCCCTGCAGAGAAGGACTTGGGGGTGCTGGTCGATGAGAAAATGAACATGAGCCGGCTTCAGCGTGCGCTCGCAGCCCAGAAAGCCAACCGTATCCTGGGCTGCATCAAAAGGAGCGTGACCAGCAGGTCGAAGGAGGTGATCCTGCCCCTCTACTCTGCTCTCGTGAGACCTCACCTGGAGTACTGTGTGCAGTTCTGGTGTCCTCAGCATAAAAAGGACATGGAACTGCTGGAACACGTCCAGAGGAGGGCCACGAGGTTGATCAGGGGACTGGAGCACCTCCTGTATGAAGATAGGCTGAGGAAGTTGGGACTGTTCAGCCTGGAGAAGAGAAGGCTGCGTGGAGACCTCATAGCAGCCTTCCAATATCTGAAGGGGGCCTATAGGGATGCTGGGGAGGAACTCTTCATTAGGGACTGTAGTGACAGGACAAGGGGTAATGGGTTAAAACTTAAACAGGGGAAGTTTAGATTGGATATAAGGAGGAAATTCTTTCCTGTTAGGGTGGTGAGGCACTGGAATGGGTTGCCCAGGGAGGTTGTGAGTGCTCCATCCCTGGCGGTGTTCAAGGCCAGGTTGGATGAAGCCTTGTGTGGGATGGTTTAGTGTGAGGTGTCCCTGCCCATGGCAGGGGAGTTGGAACTAGATGATCTTGAGGTCCTTTCCAACCCTAACTATTCTATGATTCTATGATTCTATAATGATATCAGTCTCAAAACTGATCTGGTCGTTAGTACTCTACTGTAAAATATAATGCCAGAAAATCCACGCTCCAGGGTTCCCATCATTCATCTGCACAGCACTACCTAAAAGAAGCTGAACTTTTATCGAACAAAAAAAATGGCATCACTCTGGCAAGGAAATGAAGATGTAATTTAAAATAAAATAAAAAAAAACCCAAACAAAAACAAAACCAGCAAACAAACAGAACACACAAAACCAAACAAAAAATTAAACAAACAACAACAAAAAACCCCCAACCAAGCAACAAACCAAAACCAAAACAGTTACCAATGTTTCTAGGGAATTTGTTACTGTCATCTCTGTTCCTAATTCACAAAGTGTGCATGTTTGATATATGGCCAAACTACAGAGCTTTTCAGCAGTTTGGACCTCAGCAACCACTTTTTTTGCCACATACATCTTGTCATCAGCCAGGCTGATGGCCTTCCATGCATGGGCTCAGTAGCAGGTCTGAGCCCATGCATGGAAGGCCATCAGCCTGGCTGATCATTTGCTGTTATAAGCAAACCTAGTCTTTCAGTTCTTCCTAGTGGACAAGTGTAAGTACCTGGTAAATCAAGTGTAAAACTTGATAAAAATAGGAAAAGAAAAGATTTCTTTGCATGCTGTAGTGCACTGGAAGAGTTTACAAACTTCAGTGTTGCAGTTGCTAAAAGCTTGCAAGGGTTCAAAAAGCCTACTGAACAACTACATGGAAGAAGAATATACCTGTATACCAAGGCAATGACCTGCAAAGACATTGCTTTTGGTGACTGTCACCAAATTAAGTTTCTCAGCCATGGTCTTGTGCAGGTACACTGAAAAAGTGCATCGTACTTCTAGATTTTCCTGGGCCATTGCTTTCAGGAGACTGGATGTTAGGCAAGGTGAACCTGTGGTCTGACAAAACAGGGCTGCTCTTACAGAAGGATGTACATGGGCAACTTAGTTTGTGATAGGAAGGGAGCTCCAACATCTTATAAGAAAGCTTGGCCCAAGGGTAGTTGCTAGACACTGAAGAGATACTAGCTTCTGTTTTCAGTGCAGGTTTTATACAGCAGTGGCACTAAAGTCTAGAGAAGATCTAATTTTAGATCAGTGAAGGCAAGGCTGAATGCACAAACGTAAACATCCTCTCACCAAACAGCATCTCTGCTGAATATTGTCATGCTGGGTATGACATTTAGCTGCTATATCCATACCAGATCTGTTAAATACCTAGAAATTATTCATCTGTGGTAACTAATGAGGAAAATAAGATAATTAATTTCAGTATTTTGTTGCAACAGGGAAGCTGTCTGGCAAATATGCCAGACAAAGCATCCATACAGAACCGTGTCAGTAACTTATGTTTAGTTCATTCACATTCTTAACCATGAATAAAAGGGAGAAATTAAATGAGAATCTTTAATTGTCTGTATAATTCTTCTTAATGAGGACATTCTGGAGAACCACAATAATGGTGTAGGTTTATGAAAGAGAGATCTGTCTTCTTTTAATAAGAAAGAACGAAACGATACTGTAATACTGGTTAATTATTGGATACCCTTTCACTGTGAATTAAAGGTCTATACTAACTCAAACTTGAAGAAGCAAAAAGACATAATGCTTAAAAATACATACGTTACCAGCAAGCTGAGAGGGTTAGGGGAAAAGGCTGGGAAGTGAAGAGAAAATAGAGGTGAAAAGTAACAGTGATAACTGTGGTAACAGTAGATCCATTAAAGAATATATCGTGCGAGAATTATGAAGATAGTGGGACTTCTGGCCTGCTTAAAAACAAACACAGAGAAGTGCTTTCCTGGGTCAGGGCAGAGTGCTTAAACCTAGCAGAGTCAAACCTATGGTCAGTGGAGATGACAGAACCCAAGTCAGTGAGAGTGCTTAACTCCGTATAAAAACAGATATGAGAAAAAGTATGTTTAGAAGCTGAAAACTAAAATGTTGTGAGATCTCAGCGATACCTTTTACTCCAGTTTGTACCACTATAGGCCAAAAAGCCTTGCGAAAGCTCTTCAGCCACTGCCTAACTTGAGGCATGCAGAGAGTTGCACTGACTTGAGGCTTAAACATCCTTTCCCCCACCTATGTATCCTTCCATTAATTTCACGGCTGTGTGTTTTCATTCTGCCTCTCTGTTGATAAGGATTTCTCCCCATGTATCTGCGAAATTCCACTTGCTACCTCCTTCAGACTGTGCACTGCAGTGTCTCAGACAGGCTGTGAGCGTGCTGAGGCTGTTGCTCATTGGATTCATCTATAGGGTTCATTGCTTATGTGTCCTCACCTCTTTGTCTCTTGTTTTACACTTGGATGCAAAGATCTCCGGGAGGGAGCTGCTAGAGAACAAAAAGCAGTGAGGATTAGAGTCCTTAAGGCTCAAATGCAAGTAAAGCAGTGGATTGAGTGCCTTGTTAAGCTTGAAGCCTAGGTGACTGTACAAAGTGATTCAGTGAAAAATCGTGGTCAGGGTGTTCCCAGGCTTGTTTAATACGATGCTTTAACCTTAGACAAATAACTCAGTGTTTTATTAATAAACCAGGAGTCAGCAGGACAGCAAAGATGCTTGATTTCTTAGGGAAAAGTGGGTGAAAAGTTTCTTCTATCTGTGTCATAGATTTGTACATACTTCTCAGACCCCAGCTTTTACTTAGCTCACAGTGGCAAACCCAGCAGATGAGTTGCGAAGGGTCTTCAGTTCCTCATGGAACCTCGGGCACCTCTGGGGTGGTTCATCTCAAGTGGTATCTGTGCTGCCCAGTTTACATGCCAGTTTCACCAGTGTGGAGTTATAGCCAGACAGTGATACCTTGGCTTGCTGGACTTGCCCAAAACACCTTTCACTGAAACATCTTTTACAGGTGCTGGAAAGCTGTAAGGCTTTTTAATCTTAAAAGGAGGAGAATAGAGCAAGGATTTCACAACCGGAAATAATTTTGCAAAACTTCTATTTTCACACACATTATTCCCCTCCTTCTGTGTTTTGAATCAGGCCATAGGCAAAAGTTTTTGGTATAACCCCAGCCAGCAGCTAAGCACCACACAGCTGCTCACTCACTGCCTCCCCCAGCAGGACTGGGGGGGAAGAGAATTGGAAGAGTGAAGGTGAGTAAACTCATGGGTTGAGATAAGAACAGTTTAATAATTGAAATAAAATATAATAATGATAATAACAGCATTAATGGTAGCGATAGTTATAATAATAATAATAATTAGAAATTAAAAGGAAAATTAAAAGAAAAAAAAAGAAAGAAAGGTGAGAGAAATAAAGCCCAAGAAAAAGAAGTGATGCAAATGAAAAAGTTGCTTACCACCAACTGACCAATGCCCATCCCGTCCTCAAGCAGTGACCCTCCAGCCAACTTTCCCCCAGCTTGATACATGTGCTGAGCGTGACACCATATGATCTGGAATAGCCCTTTGATCAGTTGGAGCCAGCTGTCCCTTCCCAGCTTCTTGTGCATCCCCAGCCTACTCATTGGTGGGGTGATGTGAGAAGTAGAAAAGACCTTGGCTCTGTACAAGCATTGCTCAACAACTGCTAAAACATCTCTGAATAATCAACATAATCCAATACATAGCCCCATACTAGCTACTAGAAAGCAAATTAACTTTTTCCCAACCAAACCGGCACAGTAAAACTGTGGCCTCTCTGAGGTCAGTGGAAGCTTTACCATTGTCTTGACCAGGACCAGAACATCCCACAGTGTATCTTCTTTGCTGGCAATGTTTTGAACAGGACTGGGGAGGTAAAGTGAGGAAGTGAAAAATAAAAAAATAGAAAGTGCTCAAGCACTGTTCCTATGACCTGCGAGAAATCACCACTCTTCTGCTGTGTGGCACTTCTTATGTGCTTTTTGTTATTTTGGAATGTAGTATTTCAGTGGAAATTAAGTGAGAACAGGACATAAGGAAATAATCACAAGGCAGGAGGACATTATTTAAGAGTACATTCTGGTGACATTTCTGCTCCAGTAATAAAAGAGTAAGTGCAGCCTGACTCAAACTGACCTTTCATGCTTTCAGCAAATACAGATGCTACTGCAACCCCGCCATAGAAAAGAGACAGGGCTGAGTGACCCATGCACAATACATAGTCTCTCGTCTTCTGGTTTCTGCCTCTTCATCACTGATGGCTTATTGCTCCTTAGTGATGATGTAGACGGAGTAAGCAGGCTCGTGGGCCAGAGTGGCCACACAGACACATGTGTGTGTGGGTCCTTGGGAAGCCACCCTGAAGGTCAGTGTCCTCTGTAAAGATTTCACTGCAGTGCTGTGATGACTCTAAAACTCAAAGCTGGTTTCAAGCTTGGCCCTGAGCCTGGCTGAAGAGAAAACTTCTCAGGTTCTGCTTCCAAGCTATGCAGTGTCCTACTCTTGCTGGAGGTTTTGCTTGAACACATCAAAGTTACTGCTGACAGGTATAATTTCAATAATTTAGAATTTAGTCAGATAAAACTTGTGTGACATACTATGAAAATAAAAGAGAAAGGAAAAAAAAAGTGTTTTCTTTATTGCTGAGATGCTGGCTCAGGACTGCTTCCAGAAGGGCACAGTGTTCTGCTCGCTTTGCTGAAGCAGCAATATATTTTGTTGAGGTCTGAGCTGACTCCCTGCAGCTTTGCACCATTACTGAATTAGAACCGATAAAGACCGTGCCCTCTTTCCTTTGCCTGCAAGTCAAATCCTGGTGTGGCTCAGTAGGACTCCCAAGTAATCTCTGATTAAATTAGATTTCTCTGAACAGAACAGTCAGGATGTAGCGGATGGCACAAACCCACCCTCTGAACAGTCAAATACCACTTCCTAGCAAAATCATAGGCAGTAAACAATGGGCTGCCACAGAAACTCGAGAGGCAAAAGGCGCTGTTATCAATTTTCACTTACAAACACTTCATCCACACTAGTAACTAGGAGGAATGGCTATCTGGAGGAAAGTAGCGCAATTTAATGAGCATATTATGAATGTGCCCCTGTAAGACCGGCTTTCTGACCAGCCTGCTTGTGTGCCCTGTACCACAGCAGCACCCAGCCTGCTTGCTGAAGCTTGTTAATGCTCAAAGGAAGCAGTTGCTAGTGTTTATGTTCCACATTCTTCCATTGCTCAATATCCAAATATTTCACAATGTAGATCCAGTTTCAAAAGTTCATTTAAGAGAGAATTCTTGTTCCAAGCTGAGTTTCCTGTTGCAGTCTAAATCCCAGAGTGGGTCATGTGCAGCTGTTGGCTCATATCTCTCTGGAGATGCTGTACTTATGATTTTATAAACAAGGCAAAGTAGGGAATGGACGAATATGTTTCTTATTTTAATAAATGAAATCTGACAAATGTAATTCCCTCCAACAAGAATGCCCATTGCTCATAGTTTCCAGAGCTTGCTGTGCAGCTCTCCCCAGGGGAACCTGGGGACAAATCTGCCCCTTCATAAGCAAAACTCCCTGCATGTCTGCTGGTGTAATGCCAAATAGAGAAAAGCGTTCAATGCTGAAGTCTGTTTCCCCACCGACCAGAGAACAAACTCTGATCTGAACAATAGATAGCAGCCACACTGCACGTGGGGAGCCTCTGGTGTGGTAAAAGCATAAACTTCCAGCCCTGTCAGGAGCTGCTGCCTGGCTTGTCTGTTATGCGGGAGGGAGGCGCGCAGCTGCGCTCGCAATGGTTCAGGGGAAGTTCGCATCCCTGCTCCTCACGGGAAGGCAGAATTAATTCCTGCCAGGAACTCCTCCCAGCGGCATCGGAAAGCTGTGGCCAGAGCATGCGATTACGTGTGTACATACATCCCTGAGCATGCTTTGCTGGATCTGGGCCTCTGCCTGGCATTGCGCTCAAATGGTACTGCAGTTAACAGGGACACGCTCAAGGGCTCAGAAGGGTAAATCTTCTTGTTGGCCCAAGCAATATGTAAACCACAGTTCAAAGGGCTGCATTCAAACCTCGTTTTGGGAATGTGAGCACTTTGGCCCATAATGACTAGGTCACTCCCATTTCTCCAGTACCTGATGATGGCTGTGGAAGTACCCAATTGCAGCATGAGCCATTTGGCAGCCACATTTTGGAAGAGTGTGATCACTCTTGGCTTTTGCAAGACTCCTGCATGTGATAAAGTGTAGCAAAATGGAGATTTTTATTTTTTTTGTCATTACCTAGTCAAAAGAAAAATGTATTTATGCTCCAGGACCTGGTGCTCCAGTCCTGCTCCTGCCCAGGCTCCCATTTGCCCACTCTGCTTTCTTTCCAGAACACAAGCAGCTTGCTCCCCATCAGTGTGCCTCATTGCCTGCAGGTCTGAACATTGTCCTGGTCTGTGAAAGCTGGGAAACCTCCACAGGCTGTGAACGCCCCCAGACCCAAGTCTCCACATCCACAGTGAGTGCACAAGCAGTGAATGCATTGATGGCACCAACAGTTTCATGTCAATGGAGATGCCTTGCAGTAAACCCAGAGACGGCTCTTCTTCTACCCACTTAGTTGATTTTAATTTAGTTTCCTGGCTCTACCTTGCTTCACCCTCAATATATGACTGAACTACATTGCTTTAAAAGAGGTATTTGACTCCTTATATAGTCAGTAAGGACATGTATGCTTCTTGCCAGCTTCTTTAGAGATTTCAGCTGTAAAGGGAGTTTGTGTTGTTTCAAAGTCTGAATTTAGCATTAAAAATAGTAGCTAGTATTAAAAAATGTTCATCTGAAACTTGGGCATGGTTGTGCTGTGGTTAACCCAGCCTGGCTTTGCTGGGGAGCTTGGATGAATGTGTCAGTGCTGGAAGTCCAGTGACCCTGGGGGACTTTATCCTGAAACAAATGGGTGTAAAGGTGGTCAAAATGGCGATGATGTCCTACACCGGCCTTGTGCCAACCAAAGATCCTCCTGCTACCAACAGTTCCAGTCCTCTGACTTTCCCAGGACTGCTTATACAGCAAGACTGCTCCAAAAGCAGCTTCACTTTTCAATAGCTCCTACGGCTTTCTTCTTGTTAATATTCTATTTTCAAATCACCAATGCAGCGTTCTGTGTGTGTGCCTGTGTGTGCAGCTGTGTGCGTGCAGGAGGGGGCTTCTAGCTGTATAGCTTGTGCACGCACAAACATGCACACAAACACATATACACACACACCCCCCTGACCCTAATTAGGCCTCAGGACACATCCATTCACCCGCATGAGCCCAGCTTATCTCTAACTCCCATGAACACAAATCCAATTCTACTCATACACTGTGACTTCAAATAAGCTGCACAAAGTTGAACTGTGCAAACAAGACCCAGTGGGTGTTTGTTTCTTGAAGATTGTCTGAAATAGAATAACTCTTTAATCTTTTAACAACCCAGCTTTCGGCCTTTGAGCACTGCAGCCTGTGCAAACGCACCACCTCCACTGCCAAATCTAACTTGCAACAATTTTGTACTCTTTCCCAATATTTATTTTTTTTTTAGGCATTGAATAATATAGACTTAGGGAATGGAAAAAAGAAAAGCCGAGTATCCCGGTTAGCATGGCCAGTTGTCTTCTCCATCTACAGAAAGCTGTTGCCTACAGACAGTGGTGGCTTGCAGCCAGTGTTAACATGAC
The DNA here is from genome assembly GCF_037157495.1 of Lathamus discolor. Taxonomy (NCBI): domain Eukaryota; kingdom Metazoa; phylum Chordata; class Aves; order Psittaciformes; family Psittacidae; genus Lathamus; species Lathamus discolor. Next base: position 101,536,533 of record NC_088887.1, on the reverse strand, counting down.
CTTTTGGCTCACAAGCCTATGGAAAGCTTCTTCTGTCTTTCCCAGGAGGTGTCACTAGAAAGTATCACTTTGCTGCCATGCAGTTCACAGGCGTATAAGGCTTGGCTCATGGATGAAACTGGCTGCCAGGGATCTGGCATGTAATTTTTCCCCAGCTTTCTTTCTGCTGCTCAGAGAATGAGGGAAAGACTGAGATGAAAAGTCCTAAATATTTATCTTGCATCTTGGCTTACATGGGTTTGCAGTTCAGCTGGGTTTCTCAGATCCAACAGCCTCTCTGCACTAGAGAAGTTCTCTGATTATCTAAGAGAAAAGGAGAAGACTGCTCAGTGTCTGAGACAGCATACAGAATCCCCACAAAAAGTGATGCAAGTGCAATCCCATAGTCCAGTTCTCTACTGCAGACTTGGGCTCTCTTTCTCATTCTTCCTATTAACTTGTTATTGGACTTCACCTCTCTGCTTCCCTATTGCCCCTGTTTCTCTTGAAACCTGGAGTACCGCAAGTACCCATGCCATTGAACAGGAAAACAGGTCCATGGCTGTGATTGAGATACTAACTAGCCCAAGTGGTTCCTAGCAATAATGCCTTTAGGTCTGCATCTGCAACACCTGAGGAGCATAACTCAACAAAAGACATCTTCCTCCAGGCAAAACTGAGCCCCCTTTCCAGCACTGAACAAGGGACCTACTTTCCCTCACACAAAAGAACAAGGATTTGCTGCTCTGCTTCCTTTTTTGGTTCCAATAAGCCCACTGCAGGAAAGTCCTGTTTTATTTGAATATATCATTGTTTATTTATAATTTTGTTCTAGATGTGTGACAGATTCAGCATGTGTCACCCAGCAGGGAAACAGTAGTAGGCTGGAGAGTTAACAAATGCACTGCAGTGAAGCCAGATGGCCTGTTTTCATAAGGAGCCTCTGAAAGATGCTCCGTTGCATAGATTTTTTGTTCTTCCTTTGGTGCCCAAGATTCACAAGAGCATTGTTACTGCATATCAACTCATCTGCCAAAGCATCATGGGGCTGTGCTCCACTTTGTATTTCATTTAACACCCTCTGTGATAGGAAAAGCATACAAAATGATGCACTGAATCAACCCATCATCTTTTGTCCAGGAGTGGAGTCAATAAACAAAGGGCTCCCAAGCACCCTCTCAGTTTCAGTGTGCCTGGGGTACTGAGGTGAGGGTTCAGGGTGCTTGTCTGGTGGTCCCTTGCACAACCAGATCCCTGTCTCTGTAGTCAGCAGTAGTGGAGTGCAGCCCTGGCTGTCTGGAGGGTCCTGCTTGATGCCCTGGGAGCACCTGTACCTGTTAAAACATCCCCACCCATCAAGGGGCCTTTACACAATGCTTAGCTCCTGGGAAGCAGCTGACTTGAAAGCAATCTCAGAGAGTGTACTGATAAAGATGTTTGCTGAAAGAGTATGTAGCTATGCTTACATTTTTCTCAAAGGACCATATCCTTAAGAAGCAGATTTTTTCCTTTTTTTTTTTTTCACCAGGATATCATTACAGAATGTTCCATCTTCTTCCTTATTCTCTCATTTTTTCCTCCCTCCAGTTCCCTGTTGGGATATTTCCCAGTTTCAGAGAGCTGCATGCAGTTTCCTTTGGAAGCTGCTGGTGCCAATTTCAAGTCCTAGCCTTGACCTGGAAAAGATGGGGAAGAGTCTGTCTTTCACAGACACTTTTCAGGCTTGTGAAAAATGGGTCAAGATCCGAGCTGATTAGTTGCTTGCAGTATCAGTATACTGGAAAGCTAGGGAATCAAAAAAGAGATGGTCAAACTGATTGCTATTATACATGATATCGCAGCATTTGTTATGATCAGCAACAAAAATATAGACGTTATTCAACAGGAATGGTATTAGAGATGGTTTGTTTTTCTCTGCCCAGTTTTGAATTGCCTGTCTGAACACAAAGGATTAAATAAAAGGAGACTAAAAGTGGCTTTTTAAAGAATAAAACAGCTAAGGACAAGTGGTTTATTACATTGATAGTAATCACATAATTTTGAGGTAGATTTTGTCATCTTTTTCCCATCTCTGCTTCAGGGGAGAAGCTATCCACCCACCCAGCTAGCCTCAGTCACCCTAGAAAGCTTTATTCCTTGCAAGGCTAGGCATAGCCAGCTAAAACTGAAATTACCATGAAAAAGGAGAGTTTTGAGGTGACCAAAAGGGGTTATCCAATGCAGGTGTTGGAGAGCCTGAGACACAGGACAGCACGGGGTTGCAGGGATGGCTTCAGTGAGATGCAGAGATACCAGAGTTAACTTTAAAGGGCTCAGTGGACACTTTAAACAGGCAGCCTGGAAATGGAAATAGCTATCTGCCTCAAAGATTACTAGTGTGGTGTCAGCTCAGGGCCTTGTAGGGCATCTTAATCTGTGGAGCACAGACACTACAGGCACTGTAAGCCACTTCCACTTGTCAGAGGTGAGTTTAGAGAGGCCCAGAGCAGCACATGTGTAAGCAGTATGTGCTATGGATTTAAACTTCATTTTAAATGTTTTGAGGAAAAAATAAGTGAGGTGTTGTTTTGAAGATGTGGGCTCTACGTTTACACAAACAGACTGTCACAGGTTCTTGATGAAAGGTCTTTGAAGGAAAGGACTGTGTAAGTTGGTATTTTTTTCTTAGTTTTGAACTTTTGGAGTTTTACAACTCAACAAAAAAGTGTGTACGAATATATATATGTACGCATATAAATATATGGAGATATATATGAAATACGGAGATATGTATGAAACTTGAGTCTGAAATACTGGGCCAAACCAATCTGAGGAGATACATTTGAAAACTGGAACCACTTATAAGAAACAGGCTTTTGCTCATTTTCAACTTTTAAATAGAAAAGCAAAGGACTAGATTCAAAAGGAATTTAGCTGTCATGAACAGAACAAGTAAGGACGACACAGTGACTCTCAGTAGTGATGAAGAGAAAAAGGCCAGAACTGATCCTTATCACTAAAGTATAGTGTCACCAACTGTCTTCAGTCCACGTTGCTTAGGGTTAGCCCTTTAAGTAGATTTGTTTTAGAGAGACCATTAGAGACAAAATAAACCCAGGAAGCAAGATAACTACTTAGCATTGTGGATGATCATAGCTCTCCTTGGTCTTACTGTATTTGGCAGTATAGATGTAGCTGCCGTTGTTACCTTGCTTCCACTTGAAGCCTTATAGTAAATATATTTAAATTATTTAAGTTAATTTAAATAATTAAATGCTATTTAAATACTTTAAAATTTATTAATTTAATTTTATATCAAATAGTATATATTTCAGTATATCCTAGGTATTCAGAAAATGCCCCAGATCCCTATTGTGGGGTGAACCATTCTTTGTTTCCTGTTGCTCCTGTTTGCATTGCAGGCTTAGGTATTTGATCTCAAAATAAATCCCCAACAAAATAAGCAAAAAAAAAAAAAAAAAACAACAATAAAACCCAAACAAACCAAAAAGAATGATACAGTGTGACCAAATGGGGAAAACAGAATGTTGAGGAACACGAGTTCTTGGTAGCAAGACCTCCTTAGACTCAGGCACAGAAAACAATTGCACTTCAGGTAAAGATCTTGAACATGGGACTATCAAAACCAGACATGGGAATGGCTAAAACAGGTCTTCAAACACTTAACAAAATGTTAAGGGGGTGAAGGGTTTTTTTTTTTTTTTGCTTATTTGGGGTTTTGTTCATTTTCTTTTTTTGCGAGAATTCAGTCTGGATTCCTTGGCGATTTCATCTCAGTTTAAAAAGCATTTAAAAACCGAAATGGCATTGTTTCAATAATTCAGTTATTCACTCTGTTCCCTCTTCTACTACATATTGCCCAGACTTGCAGCAGGCTCCCTGGTAGCCTGCAGTTTTCCACTCTAAAATACAGGGACAGGACTTTAGCCAAGATTTTGCTCCAGGAAGAGAAGATGCGATTGCACTGTAAGAAATGTAAGATCCTAAGGGAAAGGAAAGATCCTACGTACACATGTGGGAGCATCTATGATATATCCAGATCTGCAGATACATATCTGTCAATATGGATACAAAATCATCAGGGTGGAAGTTATCTAATCCTTTTTTCCCCTGAGGGTGATGTAATCCATATGCTTCCTGGTAGTTTATCTAGCTGATAGTTAAGTACTCTTTACTTCCATTAGCAATAGTGATTCTGCAAGTTATTCCTGTTCCTCTATCTTTTCTTCTCTGGATTTAATTTGATTCAGCCCAGCAGTCTTTGTTTGTAGGTCTACTTTTCATTCACCCTTGGTCATTCCTGTTGTTTCTCCCTCGACAGTCTTCTCTTGGATCCCCACTTTCACAGTGTGTGGCACCCAACACTAGGCATTTTACACCTTGCCAGGGGTAATGAGAGTGAAAGAAATCCTGGAAGTATCCTGACGCCTGCATTCTTGATTCTCCATCCCTGTGTGCTGTTTTCCATTTCTGCATGACACTGTGGCCTGTGTTCAAAGCCTTCTATAAACTTAAAGAAACTACCCAAAAGCCCAACTTCAAACATAAATACTTAAGCTTTGAAAAGATAAATGTTTAGGTGAGCTTTAAAACAGATGTTTCCCTCAAAGTGCACATGTTTATGTTGATCTGATCCATGTAATTATCAAAGTGTTTTGGAAATGTCTTGAGGTCATTTGCATATATACATGGAAATAATAGGAGCTGATAGTCCCTAAATTTTTCAGCAAGCTCACCTCTGTTTCTATCTCTGGCTGGGAGGCAGAGTTGCAAGAAAATGTGTATTAAGGGGAAAAATAAAACCAAACCTTTAGGTGTTTGTCATAGGTATGTGAGCTTGTGTACGTATTCAGAGACATATGAATCCCCCATGCTGTCAGAGCCAGATGATTAATTTCTAGTTTGTCTTAAAAATAGGCAGGTGCTAAATTACAATGAAGAGAGAAAACCTAAAGTGATTATTTCTTTTTATGTTCCTTTACATATAGATATACACTTACGTGTATATACATATATATAAAAATGCACACATACGTGTTAATGGAAAGGACTTCGGCTATTCTGTGATGTGCATTAGTTCATTCAATAACAATAGCAGGTATTTGGTTTAGCACACAGATGTGCAGAAAACTTTCTGCATCTTTGCTGTAGGCAGTCAGTCAAAAAGTAAATGTATCACAGGTGTACTGATATAGTAGACCATAAGAGTATTGTAAAAGCTGCTGTAGTGTTTCAGGATAGTGTTTCAGGCATGAAATAACCTTAGTCTAATTTAGCTGTATGCTTCCAAGTGTAGCTGTGTAGAAGAGCCCTGAAAAACTGCATTTCTAAGAACCAAGGATCTTCCTGGGAAACATGAACAAAATACTGTTCAGACTGTTGATCAGGTTTACATTTACATGACTTCTGTGAGTCATTCTGCAACAGCACAGTCATAAAATTATGCACAGAAAGGTAGGAAGACAGAAGCCTTTGGACAGCATGCATTGATACGTACCCCGAGGAAAAAACCCAAGTGTTTATGATCACTTTCATTTTGTATTAACTATGCTATTGTATTGGCTTCTTGTAACACTAGAACACAGGATTGGAACAGTGGCAGGCAGTCTTACCTGCTGCCTAATTTCCCCTAGTTTCTTACAGTTTTTGTAAGAGCAGAGTCTCACAATTTTACTCAACATGATGCAGAACACACGGTATAGCGACTTTCAAGGACCCACTGTATTGCATAGCCAGCTGCATGTCTCTGAAAGGCATGTAGGGCGCATCCAAAGGCTGAGACTTGAAAGCAAAGAGGTGACCCCATATGTACCAATATTCCTTTAAATGAATTGTGGAAGAAGTAGTCTAGATGTCTTCTTTCCCTCTCATGCTTAATTACTCAAAGGAGAGATTCTGCACAGAGTTTGGCTGTGTCTAGTACATCTGCAGTGCAAGTAAAGCCATAGAGAGAAACAGAAGTTTCACTGGTAAGTTAAGAAACACTTTTGTTATCTAAGTTGCTATGTAAGTATTTATAGTAGGTGCTTAAAGATAGCTTCAGATGATACTAAAATGCACAACAGAGAAGATATACCTTTTCTTCTTCTTGAAAATCTCCTGTGAAATGAAAGGCTGAGACACACAAGGACAACCCATCTCCTTGATGTGACTGAAGCCACCAGTTTCTTTGCCTCCAAAGGGAGCCTGATATCTGTAACCAAGCCTGGTTCCCCTCTTTTTGCATGAGTTTATTAGACTGTCATCTTTTCTCTGCCTTTTTGTGGTTTTTTTTTTTTTTTGGTGTTTTTTTTTTCTTTTAAGATTGCTTTCTTAAAATTATTAGGAAAGAGGCAATTGGAGGGCAGTCAACTGCTTCCCTCTTTTAGCTTGTATAGTCAAGTGCAAAGGAAATGACTAATTGCTCAGGGATCTTACGAGGCTCTGGATAAGTTTCTCATGACTATAGACTGCAAAACTCCCCCTTACACCTCTGCAGGACACCAGAAGTTGTGCACATACTGTACCAACAAATAGTCTGGTTTATAGCTGGTCAAAGGCGGACACCAAATTGCTGCTCACTGCAGGGAGGACAATCACCACTGTGGGAATTTCCAGCCTGGAAATTCTTTAGTTTTGATATACTTCTCTTTGCTTCATTACTCCCCGCTATCCCCTGGGCCTGGAAAGTATATGTAGTAAAACTAGGATTCCAAGTCAAAATGGCATTTGATACCATACAGATATTTTGTGCTAGCATGTAACAGTTTGTTTATTTCATTTACTCCCTGTAGGTAGCACAGAATTGCCATGTAGAGCCAGTCTGCATCTCAAACAGGACTCAGGATGGTGTAGGATGTCTATATATGATGTTTCAGCAGATGGTGCAAGAAATCTTCACAGTAGGTAACTGGAGAATAATGGTATGGTCTCAAAGTTCTTTAGTCAGCTTGTATACTTACTCAGAGATTCCAACTAACAAATTCTGCAGGTGAAGGTGTGTAGTTCAATCTGAAGGTGGTGGTGTCATTTAAAGAGGGAACTCAGTCATTAAGGAGCAGCTTCCTGCTGTCTTATCTTTTCCCTGTTCTTGTATTAAACCAATGCATTTCCACCTAATATAAAATCCAGAATAAATATTATATCAAGCTAGTACATATACTCTGCCTGTTAGAATTTGATGGCAATCCTTATTTTCAGAAACTCACCTTTTTATGAGAAACTTCTTTTTTGGATGATATTTTTTCTAAACACAGAACTGTGAGTGCATTGTTTGAAAGAGTAGGGATAGGCAGAAATTTTTCAGTTAAATAGTTTCTCTTTAGAAACAGCCATTCACTTCGGATGTTCATTTCATTCTCTCCAACTAGAGCAGTTCCACTTTCTGTGAATAAATCAGTAATATTTACTTGATAAGAAAGCAGCTGTCTCTAGAACCTGGAGGTTAAGGCACACATATGGGTTGAGGGATATGTCCCTATGTCAGTGAATATTTAATTGGTTATGAGAAGTGAAATAAGTTAGAAACAGATTAAAGTCACTCTGCAGGATAGGAAAAAAAAAAACAAAGCAGGAAAATATTAATGAGGTACGAAATCTGCTTTCTACATTCCTTGCAATACAGCTGTTCCCTAATGGCTTTTGAAGCTCACAGGTGCTTATAATAATAGCCACTTTCTGAACCTGCAACCTGGAAAGATCTTATTTTAGATATAACGGTTGCTTTAGAAGTGTAAGTTATGCACAGGCAAAAAGGACATACTTCACAGTGTGTTTTCTATTTCCATCCCCTGACACTGTGTGCTGAAATAAAAGGTAAACATGACAACTTGAACAGTTTCAAATACTGCAACTTGCTTCAAGCCTCTCCAGTCTACCACAGTCTTAATATTTATTGTTACCTCCATTTGAATGCAATCATTAGTCTGTACTCCAAAGCCATCTTCTGTTCACCTGAGATGTGTGAATTGCAACATGTAGTGTTGAGGGAACAATGAACAATCTGAGATTGCAAGTCTGGAGCTCCTACCAGAACATTGCAGGGCTTCACTGCCCAACACTGTCTTGAGAGAGGAAGGACAAAGTTACTGGTGAATGTTTCTTTGCCTTGCAAAAAGGTAAGTCTTACCTTAATGGTACTCAGTGGTGGAGGTTTTACCCTCAACAGAAAGAAATGACACACTATGCTTCCCAGGAAAACTGTTCCCTCTCGGACTATTGTACCTGCAAAGTGGCTTTCTGCTCAAAATGACATGTTTTGGGGGTTTTATTGAGTGCTATGGCAGTCTGGAGCCATAATATCTCTGTCTGCAAGGTTCAATTTAGGCACATGGTGTAACTACAAGATTTTTCAAACTGTTAGCCCTGTAATGCAGCATGAAGGCTACTGGCAGGCTGGATTCCTTCCTCTTGTACCTACTTATCCATAGCAGAGGCTCTATAGTGAGCTCCATTGCATGTGTGAAAAACCAGTCCTGTCTTGTAGCAGACTAAAGCCAAAGAACAAAACACAGATAAACTATGGGCATCATTTGTGTCTTCAGCTGCCACCCAAACAAGTTTTCATCCGTATAGTCTGGCAAATGGTGCAGTGTCCTGGTTGCCATATAACCAAGACACTTAAGACACAAGAGATATAATGTTAGGTGCCTAGATAAGTAATTTCCTGTATTATCAAGAGGAAAAGACAGGTTTCTCCAGAGGGCAATTCAGAAGAGCCTGGTATTCCACACTGCCATCCAGAGAATTGCAGTCTAGCCTTCTAAGCTTTATCATTAGGTACATACAGATAGGCAGTATGGAAATATTTTCCCCACTGGGAATTTGGCACCACCTGCTATAAGTAATTGAGTTTCTTCCATAACATAAAAATATATAAGCAATGCATAGGCAGGCTTATCCCATGCTTCAAAATGTCTTCAAGTTAGGGGGATGTCCAGCCCTCTGAAAATATCTATTTCTCTAAATCACATGGAGAAAACACCCAAGTTACTACCAGAGATCAGATGCAGAACTTTTCCATGGCTAAACTGAAATGAGATGAATCTCCCTAAAAGACAACTTTGTTATACAATTCAAATTAGGTAGGCAGCCAGCTGAATATTCAGGCCAAGATTATTCAGATTGTGAAAGGCGTATTTTCCATATGGGAATTCCTACCTCCTCACAAGTCACTACTGAAGTTTGAGTATTGTATGTTTATCAAGGAGATCTGTTATGCATTGGACTTAAAATGATGTAAACATTAATGGCAGAGGAGTGCTTTGTCTTCCAAAAAGTATCTAAAAAATTCTAGGGCCAGTGCTCTCTAATGTTTTTATAAGTGGTCTGGGAATCGAATGTACATAAAGTAAGTTTGCTGACCATACTAAGCTAGGAGGTCTACTCCTGCAAGGGTAGACAGTCCTTACAGAGACAACTGAATAGACTAGAGAGCTGGGCAATCACCAACGATACAAAGTTTAACAAGAGCAACTGCGGGATTCTCCAGCTGCTGTGGGATATTCCTGGTTATACATACAAACTGGGGGATAACAGGCTGGAGAGCAGCCCTATGGAAACAGATCTAAGGATCTGAGTTGATGGTGAGTTGAATATGAGTCAACAGTGTGCCCTGACAGCCAAAACGATTTGCTGGGTCCTGGAGTACATCAACAGGAATAGGTAGCTGGGCGAGGAAAGTAGTGTTCCACTCTGCACTGCACTGGTGCCTCAAGCATTATATGCAGTTTTGGGCCCCTCAGAATAAGAAGGATACCAAACTATTAGAGTGTGTCTGGAGGAGGGCAACTGAGAAGGTGAAAGGTCTCAAGGGCAAGAATCATGAGGAGGGGCTGAGGTCACTGGATTTGTTCAGCTTGGAGAATAGAAGGCTGAGGGGTGATCACATTGCAGTCTACAATTTCCTTAAGGGCATCAGTTGATCTCCTCTCTCTGGTGACCGGCAACAGGACGTGCGGAAATGGAATGAAGCTGCACCAGGGGAAGTTCAAATTGGGCATTAGAAAAAGGATCTTCACTGAGAGGGTGGCCGGCCACTGGAGCAGGCTCCCCAGAGAAGTGGTCATGGTACCAAGCCTGTCAGAGTCCAGGGATGATGCTCTTAGTCATGTGACTTAGTTTTAGGTAGTCCTGTGAGGAACAGGAAGTTGGACCAGATGATCCTTATGGGTTCTTTCCAACTCAAGATATTCTGTGACTTATACAGTTCTATGAACAGGTGTTCTTTTATATCTAGGAAGCTGAGGACAAGCTGTGCCTATGTGGACATGCTGGGGTCCAGCATGGAGGGAATAAAAGCGTGTTCAGTTGCTTGGGGAGAATGGGAAACAAAGAAGGGGATTGGGCAAAGGCGTGGGCAGCTTGGGTTTTCTTGCAAAGGTGGCATTCCACAAACAAGAGGTAAAAGTCATTTCTCTGAAGAACTGTCTTCTGGACAGCAGAGACTCCAAAGAAGTGGGGTCACAAAGGGCAAACAACATTAGTCTCCAAAACTAAGGGAAAACAAAATGAATGCAGTATTTCAATGCATAACTTCAGCAGAGGAAGACAATTTTATCTCTGTATAAGAGCTTTAAGCTATGGCTTCATATTTATCTCTATGCTCCTTCTAATGCCAAAGCTTTCCACATCACTGTGTTTAAACAAGACTTACACTCAACATGCAGTAACTGTGATATAAGGCATGTGAGTTCCCCTCATCCATGTTATGAAGAAATGCTTGGCAAGTAATCTCTAAGTATCACTAAATTCCTGATAAGCTGCCATACTCAGCCCAAGGACGAGAAACTGTACAGACATATGCATATCAATTTTCTTACTGATGGCTTTTACAATAGGAGCTGGAGTTGGGCAGCCGCAGCATACATTTGTAAAGCTTACAGCTGTGCTTGGTGATAAGAGGTTCTTTTGTAGAGACCACAGCAAAAGCTTTGTCAGTGACAGAAATGACACTTTTATCTCATCATGAAAGATGCCCCTTCCAGTGGAAGTCTAGCTGGCATGACATCATTTGAACTGGTTTTTTTTTCTCATGGAAGTGAGAGGGGAGGATCTTGCTGATTTATGAAGTAGTCTGGCCTTTTTTATAATTATTTGTAACATTAAAAGAAAATTAACTGCAGCAGAAAGCTTTTACATCCATCTATAAACTTAGTTATGAGCCCCCCACAATTATCCAATAAATAAATAAAACAACTCCAAAGCTAGAAATGGAATACTTAACATCATGGTGCTACAGTGCAGATTCTTTGGTTATGGCTGAGCAGAAAATTGCATTTTAAAGTTATTTTTTAGTATTATTTTGATGTTTGTAATTTTCTGAAACAGTTTTTCCAGGCTTTCTCTAAACCCCCAGGCACCTTTGGGTGTTAATTTGTTAAAAGTGTATAATCTCTTTCTCAGTTGCTTAATACCAAAGGGAAGGACTGAGAAGTCACCCCATAAATACAAAGTCATCCATTAAGGAATGATTTTGTGGTTTTGATAAACCATACATATTTGTTCTCACCTAGCTTTAATCAGGCACCTAAAGCCCATCATGTACCTCAACCACTAGTGAAATCTTAAGAATCTTTTCACCCATGCTGACATCTATTTTCCATTCACTTTTGAAATCTCAGTGTCAAATTTAGATGAGCTGGTGACTTAATACATAGTCTGAATTAAATGAGATGAATTCCCAGCAGAATGTAAAGAATGGCTTTAGTCTTAACTTGTAGGCAGAGGGTGCAGGCTTCCTGTCTACATAGTCTATTGAAGACAAGGCAAACAGCGATACAATCAAAGTTTATATGGGCTCTTAGGGGATGTAACCTTTGGTATGTTTGCTTCAGCCTGTCAAACTACCATCCAATGGCTGGAGGGTGAAGCTGAGGTACAGTTTTTAATTGTAAGTAAGGAATGGAATGACTTATCAAGGGTGGTGATCAGTTCCTTACTACTGACATTTTACATTGAGTCCTAATTGGGGTGGGGTTGTGACTGTTTTGTGTTGTAGGTTTTTTCTTTCTTTTAACTGAAACAAGAATTAACTCCGGGAAGCCCTTTGGTCTTTTTTAATACTCTATTCCAGGTTATATCAACCTCCCATACCATACACATTAACAGTCAAGTTTATCTCACTCAGCTTTAGCAGCTTAAGGGTTGGACAATCTATGTTATCTATAGGCAACAGAGCTTCCACATAGACATTCTGAATATAATTGTTGATATAGGCAACTGCTAATGCAGGTGACTGGGCTTATCTGCATGGATATCTGTGGAAATAATAATTCATATGTGTAAACTTTATAATGGCAGAGATCCTAAATAAAATGTTAAAGCTTATGGTCATGCAAAGTGCTGAGAGTCATTCCCAGAACACCTTCACCCACTGGCAGACCAGCTGAACCTCTCCTCTGTGCTGCTTTCCAAGACTGCATTCCCTTCATGTTATTATGAAATTCAACATGTGATCAAAGAAACAAAACTTACCTGTGATACTACAAGGCAGATCGTGACAAACTCGATCAAACCCTACTGGTGCAATTCAGACAAAATTTCTGCTGAAATCCATATGAGAAATGACAAAGGAAAGGTTATGTGCAAAAAAATAGTAGAGTCTTCTGATACACAAGTCAAAGATTTTGATTTTTTTTAATCCATGTTCATTCATATTCCTTGCAGTAAACACAACACCTGCAGCCGTTAGTCAAGTATAAAAACAGAGGTGATAAGAACTGTGCAAATCTTATTTTCTTTTAAATGAGTTAAAGATATTATTCACTTCCAGATTATTAAAAATACTTTGCCTGGGTAAAAATTTAATGTTGCAGGGTATGCAGCTAACAATTGTGTAATACAAATGACAAGTAGCAGCGTGCCTCATTATTATGCTCTTACATTTGGTAACAAGATAATTTTCCAGCTGTGCTCTTCTGCTGTGGTCCTCAGACTGTAATTAACCTATGCATCAGCGATCAGACCAGACCTCCTGCCGTCTAATTTTGAAATCTTGGAGTTCTGTTCAGGTAACTAATATCTCATTGGGCCAGGTACTGACATTTCATCCGTAGGTATATAGGAAGAAAAAAATCCACCTTTGCAACTTATCCAACAGCATAGCTCTGTAGGGCACAGATTTTACCTCCTTTATGCTGAAAGTAAGGAGAATCATTCTTCTCAAAACAATGAGATTAATATTGTTGAGCCCTAGAATTCACACTGCAGCTAACAACTGTTTTTCAGAAAGTCATCTATGGGCAATTCAAGATTTCTTTCATTCCCCCCATGAGTGCTCTGCCTTATGTATGAAACAACTGCAGTCCAACATAGCATATCGGTGGGGTTTTATGTTATACTCACATGGTCAACATCCTACAGCATTTTGTTCACCAAAACCCCCAAAATACTGTGCAGATTTTGTTAGGATACGAACAGTGAAGTTGGCAAGCAATGGCACCGTACAACAGATACTGAACTAGAGCATGAACAAAATTCAGAATTCCTTTTCCACCAGTTCTGACACTTTTTTTCCCTTTTAAATCAGGTAAAAAAGCTGAAAGAGAAAAATCAACTCTGAAAATTATAAAATTTTGGATTTGGTTGGGGGTTTTTTTGTTTTTTGTTTTTTTTGGGGGTTTTTTTTTGGGGGGGGGGGTTTGTTTTATACTTATAAAGGAAAGGTTCTGCTGTTCCCAAATTAAAAGTTTTTATTTAAAATTAAGGTGACATTGAAGTACATCTACCCAAGGAACCATGACACACATTACAATTGCATTTGCGATGCTTGAGATCCTCATTCTTCCCTTGTAAGAAGCTACCTGGCAGATTATGAGAGCCCTATCTACTAAGATCAAACACATAGCTCAGTTAAAAAGATTTACATCGTGATTTTACCTCAAACTGCACTCATCAAAACATTTAAGTGTTTGACAGTGTTTTATTTTTGAGTATAATCAATTTTGACTGAACCCGTTATATCTGGGATGTATTTTTTTCTGAAGAAAATTAGGAAGGCAGAAGGGTGTAGCAAGGAAAGCCAGACTTCCTCAGGAAATTTATTATTTTGCTGAAACAGCATTATCACTTGAAAAATCATTTCAGTGGAAAGTTCACGATATTAAGAATGACACAGAATTTTTTGATGCTCCCTTTCCACAAAGAGATGAGATACTAATTCATTCTCAAGAGAACTGGAGGGATTTGTTGTTTGCTTTGTTTTTAAAGGAGGATGTATATTCAGTCCCATTGGAATTGAAAGAACATCTCAGACCTGAATAAAAATGCATTCCAAAGGATGTCAAGAGGAAAGCTTTTGCAGAGCCAGCCTGTTCAAGAGCTTGTTACAGCCAGTGCTTTCAACCAATAGCTGTAATAAGAGTTGAATTTATACACAAACATTTAGAAAGCAAATACATAAATAATGGGGGGGGGGGGGGGGAGACTGGGGGTGTGTGTGTGGAGGAGAGAACTTCACAGCATTTGGTGTAATATTATGAGCACAGCATTAGAGAACACTGTGCTTCTGTTTTATAGTTGGTTTATATTCTTCTCTTGTGTGTGCATTTTATGCACATAAAAATTAACAACCTTTGACTATCCATTTGTATTTATAACATCTGCAGAACCAATGGGTGCACTTCTAGTTTCTCTGTCACAGGCTTGCTAAGCATCCTAATTTGGAAAGAAAATGCCAGATAACTCTCCAGGGGAACATTCACAATGTCAATGTCTTAATTCCTAGACATCCTAATGTCACCAATGGGAAGTCTATAATAAAGGAAATCCCACTGGCAGTGAAGCAGGGTACAGATAGAATTGCCAGTCTTTGCTTTTTCTGTTTGAATCCATCAAGGTGTAACTAACTACAGTCTGAGACTGGAGTGGTCTTTTTGCCTTGGGGTAAAGAACATATTTTCACTATGTAAATGGAAAAGACCATTGAAAAAGATGAGCACAGAAAACTATATTAATACTATGACTGAGACCTCAGTAGTCCTAATCAGAGTTGTCTGGATTACCCTGGAGGCCTGTTCTTCATGAGTACATGGACACTAAGTGCTTTTTACCCAAGTTTCTTCTCTGAGGCCTCTGGAGTTCACCACTGCCTTCCAGAAGAAAACCCCAAACCCAACAAAATAAATACCCAAGCAAAAAGCAGACAACACAGCAAAACTACAAGGCATCCAGAAGGCCACTGGTACAAACCTCTGAATTCAGCTCAGAGACTATTTTTGTGACACTTTTAAGAGAGAGAAATAAAAGATCATTTCTCCTCTGCTACGGATTGCTGCAGTGAAAATGTTCCAGGTGATGTGCAGCTGGTTCAATTCAACTATTTCCATTTGCAGATAGATTCTCTAGCTGTGAGGAAGCTGCTAGCTTTTTCTGCTGATAAATTCAAGATTTCTTTTGAGTCACCTGCACTGTGGGGGAACAGGGGAGTATCTCCAGAGGGGAAAAAAAAGTTTCTGATGAGCTGCACAGTGAAACTGCATCTGACTGGGATTGCCTGTGTGTACTTCTGATGTTATCCCTTCCTCACCAAGAACAGGCAGAAGTGAGATAGTGGATTATGATGGAAAGCTTTTTTCAGACAATTATTGGTGAGGAAAAGGCCATGTCACAATCTTCAGGTAAACACTGAGCCAGTTGAGCTGGGAGATCCTCTTACCAGTCTATGGGGAAGTCCTGTTTACCCGAAAAGTGCATTGCACAAAACAGAACATTTGAGAAGGGTGTCTTTGAGACTGCTGTCAAGACTGGATGTGCCTGAGCCCTGTGCCCGTACCCAGGCATCAGAGAGCACGTTGGGGCTGTTCATGGAGCACAGAACACTGTGAACATGGAACACTCCAGAGGAAAAGCCAGTCTGGAGGCAGATCTTCATGAACAATGAGGGTACAGCCAAGGCATCCATGTGGCAGAGAAATATGAATTTGTGCAGAATTTCCTTCACTTTAGCCCTTGTCAGCCATGAAAACCCTGTAGGTCTACTTAGTTGTTATAGAAACTCTCCTCCGCAACACTGATGGCGCCTTTGCAGATTTTATGTTACAGAAAGAAGAACTGTATTTCAGTTTGAAAATGTGTTTTGCCAAGCAGGGGATTCTGATTGTTTGTTTGTTCCAGCAAGATGAATAGCACCCAACTTAAAAAAGCCATAAGCTTCATATATTTGTTTTGTTCATGTTTGCTGTTCTGTGTGGTGAGTTTGCGTTGGCTAACACATGCTCACAGGAAATGAAATAAAAACTGCATGGAGAGGAATATCTCTAAAATGAACAAAGCTATAGAGATTGTTCTTTACGATCAATACTTGTGCGCAAGAGTGGAAAGGACATAGGGTTTGGTGCTACTGTGTTGCTTCTTGCCTTGGTCTGACATACCAATAAGTTACAGGAAAAAAATACTAAAGGAAAATAGTAAAGGAAAGGCATTTTTCCTCAGGAAAAATGGAAATGGCTTTTTCTGTAGAAGTGAAATCTCCCCAAATATTAAAAAGCAAAGAGAAATAGCTGCCAAAGAAACAGAGCTGACAGGCAATGTAAATTGTCAGGAGCTGAAGTTAGAGCCCACAAATGCTTTCCAAGGGCTCTGTCAGTAAAAGCTGCACTCTCATCTCAACTACCAAGCCCCTCGTTCTCCTCCCCACACTTCCTCATAACAAATTAATCCATTTTTTTTTTCCTTTCTTTTTTGCCATTTTAATTTGGAGCAGTTCCTCCCACCCGCTTCAGACCCAGACTGTTGCAGGGGTGGAGGAGCTGCAGGGCTGGGAATGAGCAGTGAGGGGCTAGTGAAAGCCAAAGGCTGCTTTTTGAGCTGGACCCATTTATGCTCAAAGTGTTTGTCAAACACAGCTTTACTTCCAAAGTCTCACAGGCTTGCACTGACTCTTAATTAGCCTGAGTTCCCTTCAGACTTCTGCAGCAACACAGGTCTCCTTTACACAGTTAGAAAGTTATAAAGAGCAGTTTATCCTATGACTGAGATATAGAAATGTATTTTTTTTCCATCAATATTGGAGAATTCATGTTTTTCATTATAATAGTGCTCTCCAGATAACAGTGCAGAGATCTATGTGCGTAGGAACACTAGTTTCTGACTAGACCTTGGAGAATACTAAATGTGTTACTTTACAATAATCTTCAGGAAGCAGGAAACTGTTGCCAAGACAATACTTCATATTTTACAGTGATCTTAGCAGTTAGCAAAATGGATATATTAACAAAATTACAAATAAGTTATCAAAATGAGCAATTATCAGAAAGAATCTTCTTTGTGTTAATACATCTTTGGAGCGTGCCATTCAAATAACCTGAGAGAAATTCCATGCTCATTTTTATATTGAAGTAAACGAGCTCAGACTGTACCTGGTCTGATTTGTGCTGCAGAATTCTGGGAGACCCATTGAGAAAACTTTTGAGACCTCTCGTGGTTTAAACCCGGTCAGCCACACAGTCTCTCTCTCACCCACTACCCCCACCCCCTCTTTTGCCCTCCCCCTGCTCCCGGAGGGATGGGGAGGAGAATCAAAAGAATCCAACTCCCACGGGTTGAGATAAGAACAGTTTAGTAACTAAGGTATAACACAAATCACTGCTGCTACCACCAATAATAATAATGATAAGGGAAATAACAAGGGAAGAGAATACAACACCTCACCACCCACCGACCGGTAACTCCCCCACCCAGCCCAACCGAGCATTGACCGATACCTTGTCCAACCCCGCAGTCAACTAGCCATTCTGGGTAACTCCCAGTTACATCCTGCGCATGATGTGCTGTGGTATGGAATACCTGTTTGGCTAGTTTGAGTCAGGTGTTCTGTCTATGCTTCCTCCCGGCTTACCCTCCTCCCTGGCAGAGCATGAGGCTCAGAAAGTCCTTGGTCAGGCTAAACATTTGAGCAGCAACTAAAAACATCGGTGTTATCAGCGCTGTTCCCAGGCTGAAAGTCAAAGCCACAGCACTGCACCAGCTACTAAGAAGGAGAAAAATGCTACTGCTGAACCCAGGACACAACCCTACAGAAGTATTACACACAGTTACGTGGCATAACAGCTCTGCTTTTGCACTTACTGCGTTTCTGCAACTGGCTGTTACAGAAGTGCAAAGTTGCATTAACTAACAAGAAAGTCTGGTCATATGCATGCAGCTATTTCACTGTAATTATAATTTGTTGTCTTCAAGATGTTTACTTTAAACTGTAAGATGCTGTATTCTGGTCACCAATCCATCCAGACAGCCAAAGTCTGCTTTTGGTCCCAGATTTGAAACTACTGAATTCTTTTTTCTATTCCTTTGACATCAACTTTAGCTTCCTGACAGCAGATTTGGAAAGACTAAAAAAAGTTGCAAAACACAAACGTACCTGCAGGGCCATCCGGTGCCACTAAAATTTGTCTCAGCTTCGGGGTATTTTGCCTCTCATATACAATAGCATGTACAATAGCCTGCATCAGTAGCCTGGGATTAATACTTAAAGACAAAAGCTCCTGAAAGCAGAATCCAGCATGTTATAGAAAAGAAATGCCACTAAACAAGCTTCGGAAAATTATTTTTTGAACACAAGAACTTCTCCTAGGCTTTCCTATATATATACACTCCTGCTTTTGAAAATTCATGCTGTCAGATTTTCTCACTCCACTGCAAAGTTGATTAACTTTGCCAGACTAGAGTTGGCAACTTCAGCAATTTTCTCCATCCAGTGAAACCAGAAAGTGTGAAAGCAGGGGAATTGTTTCCCTTTAAAGTATGTTTTTGACAATTCACATATGTGGTGTCAAGATATGGGCAGAAGTCTGCTTTGCTTAGCTGAATATCAGCGCTGGGCCTCCTGCCACCATCACATCCCCATAAACAGGTTTGGCTCAAGTTGTAGCACTGTCGAAATGCAGGAAAACAAACCTACTTTTACGTCTTGTGAATTAACGCTTGACCCTGTGTCTTGCTTATACTACCCAAGGCTGCAACCTGTTTAAAGCATGAAGAAAATCCATTAAGTAAACTATAATTCCTTGATAGTAATTTTAACGTGGCATATTCTTCTTCATTTGGCTGCAGGCAGAAAGTCCAGTGACTATCTTGAAAAGCAAGGTTTTGCCAGTTCCACCACATGCTTCTCACATTTTTGATGACTGTACTGTACATGTGTCAGAAATAAGCACAAGGAATGTGAGTACCTCAGGCAATAAAAGACAAGTTTTCAGGGGGGATCTACAGTAGCTTTTGGAACAGAACCATAATCCTAGTTGTGTGCCAGTTAGCAAAAGTTAGTTCACCCTTCTCCCAAACAAGGGTTTTAATTACACCACGCTGTAGCAGATTCAGCTGAAGTTTTTGAGAAGACAAAACTCTCATGCTTTAAACAACAGAGGCTCAGCTTGGAGGCTGAAGCCTTGCTGGATCTTATGCCTGGTGTAGACTGAGATCCTGATTCCGTACAATTTGGAGGAAACTTTTGACATGATGTTTCAAAGGTCTCATCTGTTCTGGCAGCATGTCAGAGAAAATAGTCCATTAAAATGACTGTGCAGTTCTTTGCATGCTCTGCAATGGGGAGTTTACTATCGAGTTGGTTCTTGGTATAAAAAAAATCATCTGTTTTAAAACAGTAATTAAGATTGAATCTAATTCCTTTCAATACTAAATTCCAGGGAAGGTCCTTCCAGGGAAGCCATGTTTTGCTAGAGGAATGAAAAATAGACTTTTTCAAGTATTAAAAAAAAATTAAAACCAGGGGCTAGCATGACAAGGTGGCATGTGCACAGGTGGGTATCCAGCCCCAAAGGCTGCTCTTACATTTGCCAGCAGATCCATGGCTCTCCCATGCTCCACCCACAGAAGGCCCAAGTAAACTCATCCTTCCTTAGCATGATACTTAATGGCTGTGTTTTCAGCCCCATCACCTGAGAAATGTAAATAGTTTCTGTACTCTAAATACAGTAATAACTTTGAATTAAATTCAAGTGTGGACACAACCTAGGTTGCAGTTGTACTTCCTTTCCATCTGCCTTCCAGGCTCCTCTCCACTTTAGAGCACCTGGGATTGTAGTTGTTTTTTTTTTTTTTTGTAGTAGTCATCCTACTGTTGATTCAGCTTCATTTCTTTAGAACCCTCAAACTTTCTGCAAGAAAAACTGCCTGCTGTTCCTGTTCCAGAATTTGCCCCTTTTATTGCTTGAGTGACACTTGTCGTTACTGCAATCCATCCATTCCTTTTGTTTGATCTCTTCAAGGATTTTTTGAATGTTAATATCTTCCAAAAATTTTGCAGCCCTTCTCAGTTCATCTACAAAATGTCACAGTCCTATTTTATAGTCCATTATACAGGTCACCAGTGAAACCTTTGAGCAACTCCTGAGATGGTTCACTGCAGAGCCCTGATCATCCTTCCTCACAGTGAACCATTAAAAATACTGTCCACGGATCATAGAATCATAGAATAGTTAGGGTTGGAAAGGACCTTAAGATCATCTAGTTCCAAACCCCCTGCCATGGGCAGGGACACCTCACACTAAACCATCCCATCCAAGGCTTCGTCCAACCTGGCCTTGAACACTGCCAAGGATGGAGCACTCACAACCTCCCTGGGTAACACATTCCAGTGTCTCACCAGCCTAACAGGAAAGAACTTCTTCCTTATATCCAATCTAAACTTCCCCTGTTTAAGTTTTAACCCGTTACCCCTTGTCCTGTCACTACAGTCCCTAATGAAGAGTCCCTCCCCAGCATCCCTATAGGCCCTCTTCAGGTACTGGAAGGCTGCTATGAGGTCCCCACGCAGCTTTCTATTCTCCAGGCTGAACAGCCCCAACTTCCTCAGCCTATCTTCATACAGGAGGTGCTCCAGTCCCCTGATCATCCTCGTGGCCCTTCTCTGGACTTGTTCCAACACTTCCATGTCCTTTTTATGCTGAGGACACCAGAACTACACACAATACTCCAGGTAAGGTCTCACAAGAGCAGAGTAGAGGGGCAGGATCACCTCCTTCGACCTGCTGGTCACGCTCCTTTTGATGCAGCCCAGGATACAGTTGGCCTTCTGGGCTGCGAGCGCACACTGAAGCCGGCTCATGTTCATTTTCTCATCGACCAGCACCCCCAAGTCCTTCTCCACAGGGCAGCTCTGAATCTCTTCTTTGCCCAACCTGTAGCTGTGCCTGGGATTGCTCCGACCCAGGTGTAGGACCTTGCACTTGTCATGGTTGAACTTCATGAGGTTGGCATCAGCCCACCTCACAAGCGTGTCAAGGTCCCTCTGGATGGCATCCCTTCCCTCCAGCATACCAACCGGACCACACAGCTTTGTGTCATTAGCAAACTTGCTGAGGGTGCACTCAATCCCACTGTCCATGTCACAGACAAAGATGTTGAACAAGACTGGTCCTAACACCGATCCCTGAAGGACACCACTCGTTACTGGTCTCCAGCTGGACACTGAGCCATTGACCACAACTCTTTGCATGCGGCCACCCAGCCAGTTCTTTATCCACCGAGTGGTTCACCTATCAAACTGATGTCTCTCCAATTTAGAGACAAGGACGTCATGTGGGACAGTGTTGAATGCTTTGCACAAGAATCATTGCATGGCTCTGTTCCCAACCTGTATGAGGGTCTTCTAGGTCATATTCATTGGGTTTTATTTTATGGTTGAGAACAGTAAACTCAGATACCCCAGTCCTTTTCTTGTATTTGCTGATCTTGATGCCATGATAAAGTTTTTCCCTCTATCTGTCTCACCCAATGTCAGAGAAATGTGGGTAATGCTATTTTATCTGGTGCCTCACAGATGTGCTGTAGGGCTTCATGTGCAGCAGTACAGAATATGAGATGCTCTGAAAAGAAGAACTTCAGCTGTAAGTGCCCCAAGTTGATATGAATCCTAGCGGCGAGCATCCATCAATACAGAAGGAAAGAACATGATTCTACTTTCATCTCCTATGAAAGCCTAACTATTTAATTTTGTTACTTCAGGGAATACCATCAAGAAAACAAACATGAAAGAAATTTTTAAATCAAGACAATATTCATCCCCTCCCTACCAGCCACAGCTCAGGTCAGTTGCTGAGTTTGCAGGAACTCTAAATGCTTTCCTTTGCCTCAAAACATCACTTCAATTTTATCTCTCACAATTTCATGTACTCCCCCTCAGTGCATTTGCAAACACCTTGCAATGGACTCCCCTGCCACCCTCTGTCTCTGATTTAAAGCATAATTTCGTGAATGACAAGAGATGACCTCTCACTTGCTTCCTTTGTGGGCTGTTCTCAGCTGGCTTGCTCAACACAGTTCTGGTCTTTATTGCATAGTGCTTCATCTTTATAGCTGTTATTAGACATTTATATAACTTTTTTCTTATGCCGGGTATTGTTGGCAGAGGTTCCATTCTACAATGCATCAAACATATACTGGAAAATGCTTTTGGCAATGATTATGGGTTTTCTTGTGTTGTTTTGTTCAGCAAACAGGCTGCACCACACATGATTTGAACTTGCTGCATTGCATGGGCTCGGGACTCGAAATGCAGAAAGGCAACTATGCTTTTCGAAATACAAGTCTCCAGTCTCAGACTGGTATGACTCAGAATGGGATCAGATGTGCCATAGAAACATCTGATACCCCTCAGATAGCTGCTATATAGATTATATTTTTCATGCACACAGGGAAATATTATTTAAATGTAAGTCCTCACCGTCTTGTAAATCAAAAATAAAACCACTGAAATTGTACCTGCTCCTTCGGCACAGCTATCATCCTCACAAAAGTACTTGCCATTCTGTTCTTTCCTGATTCCTTTGTGTCACTGAGGATGAAGAGAACACATTGTACACAACATAACCCTGAATATCATGGGCACTTGAAAACACTTTCAGTACAGATTGGACTGCTTCCTCTCAAACCCAACTGTTGTCTTACCTATCTTCCCTTCCGGCAGAAAACCTGCCAGAGCCTTAGACTGTGAGGTTGGGGGGAATCTAGGAGATGATGCGGCTAAACTTTCTGATTAAGGTATGATTGTCCCCTACTTCCCCTGCCATGTGAAGTCTACCACACAGTCTTACTGCGGCTTGCTTTAGACCAAAACAGCCTTTTATGAAGTCTAAGGCAGATGTTCCCATGTTAGTTTGTCCTAGCAGTTAATAATTTTGCTGCTGAAAATTCATGTTTTACTCCTAACTTGAATTTGATTGGCATTAACTGACTCACATTGGTTTTTATCATATTTTTCTCTGACAGGTTAAGAAAAATAATAATAACTTGAACATTTTCTTGTCATATTAGTATGTAGGTTGCCTCTTGGTGTTGTATGCAATGAGCAAAGGGATGCCCTTGCTTCTTTCATTATAAAGCATTTCTCTGTTCCTCGAAAGTTAACACTATTCTCTGCATTGTTTCCAAGTTTTCACAGCGTCTTTAATGTATAAGCTGCCTATATGGCTGTTTTCGAGAAGCATTGTTTGCAACTCAAGCAACGTTTCACATTCACTGTCATCATGTCCATCCTCATTGTGTTGACTGAAGACAGTACTAACTATTAAGGAGATGGTCACAAATTAAAGTAGTTTGGAGATTTTGTGCATCTAGGTTTTATGAACTGCACAGAAGCATTAGGAGGAACAAGGATGTCCTTCCATAGGTCTTTATCATCTTCCTGTTCCAACAAGTCAGGCACATCATAGGAAGAAATAAGCCACTGATACATTTCCCCTTACCTGCTGCCTTTTCTTCACGAGAAAGAGCCTTGGATCCCTGCCTCACCTGGGGAGGAGATTAGCTGCTATGCTTAAAGGGTAGGGAGTCACAAACCACCATCAGAAAAGACCAGTACCCACCTAGATCAAGAGATCACAGATAATAATACTTGTTTTCCAGGTACTGCACTCCACAAAAGGAGCATTGTATCCGCACAATTTGGCTTCACACATTACATTACAAAAAGTGAATAAAGGCAATACATTTAAAATATGCTACTAAGTGGTGTCTCAAGCTGCTCCCTGTTGCTTTTTCTCTTTCCACTGCTACTTCTATTACTTTGCCTACTCTAAATTTTGGTTGCAAAGTCTTTTGGAGAGGTGCTTTTTATGTCTTTGTAGAGTAGCTAGCACAATAGATGTCTCTGATCTAAACAAGGCCTTTGAGTGATACTGCAAGGCTCATGAATAGTGATTATTGCTTCCAAGCACTAGAGAACTCGGCAGCTTTTTCAGAGAAGTTGACCTACTTAAATTCTATATCCAGGTTGTGCTTGCAGCATTTTATTAAACTGATCTAACAGTCAGAGAGAGAAATGTGAAGGATACCCAGCTATCCTGCAGGCCAAGATGTGTACCAAGAAATGAGACCCTGCAATGACAGCACAGGTTTTGTACTGAGACACATTACTAGGAGCTTGAGACTACCCTTAGGGGAGCTGAGGTATAAAATGTGAAGTTCTAACACTGGATTTTGTGCTCAAGACAGTGACTGGTTTGATGGACTAAAATAGCTGGGAAATTTACTATTCAGAGCAAGTCTAACTTATTAAGCATTGTTAATGTGGCCCAGATCTAGCACAGACCCACATGGCTTGACAAGGATTTGGCTTCAGCTCAGTATTTCTCTGACCCCCTGTCATTCATTTCAAGGATTTCAGATTTTCAGTTCATCTTCAAGGCCCTGGAAGGAGCTTCTGAGATTTTTGGAAAAAATATACAGTGGTCCAGATCTGGGGTTTAAGATGCCAATAGACAGAAAATCTACTTACTTTCAATCTGCTTTTCTGATCTTCAATTTTTTGGAAGACATGGAAAAAAGACCCCTATAAATAGTAACCAGTAAAAAGCGAGATGCTAAAGACCTCCAGTCTATGAATGAGTAAATTTTCAGAAAGGTAGAGGTAAAAAACAAGTAAGAAAAAGAATAGTCAAACACCTGCTTTCCCTCAAAACATTGAATATAGATTAATCATTCTTGTGCATATGTTATATAAACTCAATGAAAGAAAGAAAAGAGGCAGATGACATACTGAAAAATAAACCACTACAGTGCTTATCAAAAGTGACAATACTCCTACAGAAAAATGTTTCTGCTCTTCTGCAACAGACATTAGACAATGTTCCATAAGCAAAAATAATTGTCTTGATATTTAACATCATCAATTTACCACCTCCTACAGAGATGTCAGCGAATTTATACCTAATCCAAAACATTTTACATACGAAAACAAAAACCCAAGTTAGGAAAAGAAGTATTTAACCAGATGAAACATAATGAATAAAACACTGTACTAGAAAAGAACTGTTATTGAACCAAACAACTACATTTCTATTTGCAGGATGGGACACCTGGGCTATATCTATGCTAGCAAATAGAGCAGGAAGATATGATCATGGGATGAAAGCGATGACACCCTTGATATTCATATCATTACAATCTCTTCCAAACCAGAAAGTTCTATCCACTCCACCTGTTGGGAACAATCCTTGGTATGTACTGTTTCTTGAGATGTGCCTCAACACTGCTTGGGAGGGTGAGTTGGTAAGGCAGAAGACGGGTGAAGGAGTGTGGTATCCATTAACAGCACCAGGGAGGTTGTGAGTGCTCCATCCCTGGCGGTGTTCAAGGCCAGGCTGGACGAAGCCTTGGGTGGGATGGTTTAGTGTGAGGTGTCCCTGCCCATGGCAGGGGGTTTGGAACTAGATGATCTTGAGGTCCTTTCCAACCCTAACTGTTCTATGATTCTATGTTCTTGTGCAGACATTCCTGACCTTTTAAACCTAATGTTGAATCCATAATCAAGGCCACAGTTGGACACTCATGTCTGCATTGTTATTCAGTAAAAAGTGTGTGTGCAAAAGACCTACAAGGGTAAAAGTGAAGAGGTCATATGAGAACTATCTCACTAGACTGCAGAGGTATAACGTAGATGTCCATCTTTCTGCTAGTCCTTCAGTGTTCCCTTCATAGTCAATGGAGTATCTGCAGATAGCTGCAATGCAAGGTCAAGTCAGGGTCTGATGGTAACTGGGGCTGTTGGTAAAAATTAAATAGTATATGACACGCTCAGCTACAGATCTGAGTGTATCAAAGAATTGTAGAAACGTCTGGGTTGGAAGGGACCTTAGAGATCATGTAGTTCCACACTGTTGCCACAGGTAGGAACTCCTTCCACTAGCCCAGGCTGCTCCAAGCCAGGTCCAACCTGGCCCTGAACACTGCCAGTGATGGGGCAGCCACAGCTTCTCTGGGCAACCTGTGCCAGTGCCTCAGCACCCTCATAGCGGAGAAGTTCTTCCTAATGTCTAATCTCAATCTGTCAGTTTAAAGCCATTCCTCTTTGTCTTGTCACTACATGCCCTTGTAAAAAGTCCCTCTCCCCCTTTAGGTCCTGGAAGGTGGCAATAAGGTCTCCCTGGAACCTTCTCCAGGCTGAACAAGCCCAACTCTCAGGCCAGTGTCTATAATAGCAATTTTGTCACTCTCTCTTCTTTAGTGTCCAATTTTTGCTTTTACAGGAGTGGGAATTTTAAAGAATTTTTGCTCATTAGCAATAACCTGAGAGATAAAACATGAAAAATTGTTGCTTGTTTCTGCAAATCTTACTTCAAAACTGTAAGTGAAATGCCTCTTTTGTGTGTAACAGGGCTCCTCTGTTCCCATAATACAGTAAAATGTCAGCCCTATCTTTCTATTTACAATAATTTGACTCTATTAAATATGTGGTGATATGTCTGAGCATTTTTGTTACAGAAAAAATATAAAACCATAATCAGCAGCAAGAGATGGAAAAAAGTTAGCAGTACATGATCAGCAGAAGGTGAATTTTCTACCTTCTAAATACACAGCTAACATATTAATCACAAGGCTACGTAGCCTCTGGCCAGGATCTAAGGATGGAAGATGCATTGCTTTAGCCAACAGGGGACTCTCAACCTCCCCTGACTATGCATGCTACAAAAAGATGCTGAGGACGGTTCAAAAAATATTAAAAGCAACATGGCTGTAATAGATTTAATGTATAAACATGAACATCCATAGCACACATCACATCTTAACAGTAAATATTATGGTTTACTTTCAAAAAGTGATTGAAGTCTTTAACTATTGTGCAGATCATTCTTACTAAACAAAGATTATTAACTGTTAGGAGCTCAGTGATCTATTTTGCACATAGACAATAAAAGATATGGAAAATTTCCAATAACATTGTAAGTTTGAATTTGCTTTAAGGGCACACAGTTTAAACACTGGTGCTGGAAGGTCAAGTGCTGCTCTTCTTAGAAAGAAATTTGTCAGAATAAATGGAGTTGCTCTGGATTTGCCCCAGTTAAAGCAGGATCTGGTCTATGAAGCTCATTATGGTCTGTTATACAAGTCAAAAGGAAGCACCAGGAAAATCTGAATTTTCTTCTGTTTTATTATAAAATTATATAACATTGAACAAAGATACAGCTAAATTTTCATTAAGGACTACAGATTTTAAGAGAAAGGCTGTTCATTTGTATGTTTTAGAGTCCCACATTCAACTCCAATCAATTTTAATTGTAATCTCTTTCTAGATTTCATCAACCAACAAAGCAAAACCAACACTGGTCTAAAACCTCACCAGACTTAACCTTCCACTCAGGTCAATATCCATTTTCCTCCAAAGACAAGGACAGTGGGAGAAAGCCAAACTGGTGTCTAGAATTTTCCAACCTTTAGATTCTGATTAAAATCCCCTTGGTCCATTTTTAACCCTTGTTTGAAGAAGACAAAGAATGCAAAGCTGCTTATTGATAACCAGTGACTTCCTTAAGTTCCTTCTGCTTCTGCCCAGGGAGAGGCTCAGCCAGGCCCTAGCTTCTTTAGGAGACTTTCTCCTGTTCAGAAAACCAGACACTTACAGGATATACTCTTGAATAGTGCAGCGTGATGGAATGAAAAGGGGAAGACCTTCCTTCTGAGATACGAATGTTAGTCTCTCCAATTCTGTGTATTTGTGATGACTGTCACTCAAATACAGAGGGAGGGATCCTAGTGAACCCTTGGCCAGTTCCTTCAGCTGAGGATAACTGTTACTCATATCCTGTTAACTGTGGAATCTATCCTAGGAACTACCTACTGGAGCGTTACAGAGAATTTATTCAAACATTTTAAATATATTGATCAGATTTGGCTCTAAAAGTCTTTCAAAACGGATCTGGATGTCAGTGTGATGTGACACCATCTGGACTTTTCTGCTGTTTGGACATAGAGTGGGTGGATGCTTTGGCACTGACAAAGTAAGAATGTTATTGGAGCAGTCCATATTGATGCTTCCCCAGTGAAGCTGATGCCAAATTTCTTTGGGTGAAATCTTGGCCCTTTCGACATCAACAGGAGTTTTGCCATCAACTTCAAAAGGCACACATTTTCAGTCTATCTTGAGTTAGCATAAACTCAAGCCTCATATCTGGAATAATCTCAGAGGACAGAATCAATAAGGAATGGATCATGATACAGCTTTTTATGTGGTCTCCTGGCACAGACAAGACAGCAAGAAGCACTATTCTCTGAAAACATGCAAGTGTAAAACACTTACTTGAAATAGGCTTATTGTACAGACATTCTGCCAAGCAGTTCATTGTATGCACTAGCTTGAAAACAACTGAAAATGGTCATAAATGGCTGAAATGTAAATGTTTCGGTTAAAGTCCTTTAGAACATGGGAACTAGATGATCTTAAGGGCCTTTCCAACCCTAACTATTCTATGATTCTGAGATTCTATGACTAGGAAGACAACAAAAGAAAAAAATGCTCTTACTTGTCATGACTGATGGCAGAGTAATCTCCAAAAGAGACGAAACTGACAAATACTACAGTGTGTTCTACTTCTCCAGTTATATTTTCTATTTACTTTGGCTGTCGTCACCTAGCACCAAGGAACATGTGACAGACAAACAGTAATGATTAATGGATGCTACAGCAGGTGGCATCCATTTGAACTTTCCAGGCATCAGATCTTAAATAGAGCTGTGGAAAATATGATAACATAAAAAAGATCTGGAAGGTCCAAACATCTTCTATTAGAAGAAAAATAACAATTAGGTGAAGCAAGGAGCCCATGTAGAATTCACGAGTCTAGTAGCTAGAAAGGAGCAACTAAATAAAAGGAGATTGATGAGAGTGAGAATGGTTATCTGCCTCAGTTTTAACCACCAGAACAGCGAGCAGTTCCCCCCATCTGCTCCCTGATAGCCACAGTGAGGTACTCCTGAATAAGGAGACAACAGAACAGGGAATGAAATAAACTCAATACTTGCATGCCCTCCAAAAGGAGCAGCCACTTTTACAGAGGATAGGAAAGCAGTAGACGTTGCATACATGTTAAAGTTGGTTTTAGAAGTGATCCAAGGAACTACAGTTAATGACTTAGATGTGAGAATTTGGTCAAGCTGATCATGAAGCACCTGGCAGCATCTGCCCTCCACATCACTCAGGTTATGGGAAGTTCAAGAAAGGATGGTAGAACACCACCTTTTCTTGGACAAGGATGTGCATGGTCTGAAATACCCCCACACAGGGATGTAGTGTTCAGCATATCAAAACCAATCAGATGGAGAGCTGCTACAATTTTAGATGTGTTTTCAAGAAATCCAAGTACATAAAAAAGCATCTTCTAGGCCCATAAATTAAACTGGCCAGAAGTATATGCAGGCTTTTAGTCCAAGTGGCCTGGTATGCCCACGTCCACGCAGGTTCACTCTCTTTGCTTCACTAAGCTTCTCTTATCACCATTTGAATCCTGCCAGTGCCATCCCCATGATCATGTCAGTCCCAGAACCCTGCCTGGGCAAAGTCTACTGCAAAGTCAGCCTGCTGACAAAGGGTACGGGCAACCACATATCAGTGACTGGAGACATGGCCTGGCCTAGGTTTCTTCATGTGTGCAGATGGAGGGGCTGTGACAAGGTACAGTTAATCTGATAAACACAGACAAACACATGGTTTTTTTAGAAGCATGCACTCCCAAGGAGCATAGATCAGGTATAATTTAATCTTATCCTAGAGTAAGGACCTAAGTTAAGATCAAGCCTTTGAAAAGCCTATTTCTCTTCACCCACATCTAAGAAAATGAGCTAAGGAATAAACATCTGTAACTCAGACACTTACTGTTAAGTGACATGAATCTTACAATGAGGCATCTGAATCTGACTGCATGAATCAAACACATGAATTTCCAGAACTGGCTCCCATGCTGATCAGTATGCATTGCCCCTCAGTTTACTTACCCATAGTTGTAGTTAGGAGCTGTTATATCCTTTGCAGCACTGAACCATAACAAAGATTAGTTAGTGAATGTGGCTAATAATAGTTTTGGAGAGAAAAGAGGTTATTAATCAAGTTTGATACTTAAACCACATCTTTCTATTGTGTTTTAGCTATAGGAAAGTACTTAAAGCAACAAAAGGTAAGGGAGCTGCAGACATGCCATCAGCAACTACCAATACACATTTGCTCTATGTGCCATTATTGTGAGTGTTTCTACCTCTCATATGTGCCTGTTGTTTTGATGTTTGCATTGTCACCAGTACTGGCATGAGAAGCTTCAGGCTCCTGCCTCTAAGTGAAGGCATCCACTCTTTTTAACCTGACTTCTCTCATCCAAGTACTTGTTGGCTCTTCCTAATGAACCCATGCATCTCTGCTTCGTGACAATTCAAACATGTCCGTTCTTTGAATGGGAGGAAAAATCTTTAAAACATTAGGAGAGATTTCAAAGCACTATGGTATTTTAGCCGAGCTAATAAATACCCAACTAATTTTACAAAAGAACCAGAAGAAAAGGAAATGCATATACACAGTCAATGATGTCTCTAATTTTTTCCTTTTTTTTTTTTTTTTTTACATCTGTCGATAAAAATGGTATTTTATAATCTTATTTTAGTTCCAATCAAGAAGTACTCAAAAATATTTTTGGAAAGTGGAAAAAGTGATTAATCTTTGAGAGAAATGTATGGAATATATCAGTTTGGTAGGAAATGGGAAACCATCCTTGTGTGCCTCTCGCCACATGTGGCCCATAAACATGAGAAAGGTGGTAACAGTTGCGAGGAGTGGCAGAGGCATTGCATTTTCCAAGTCCTCTGAAATTTCCAGCTGCTTGGATGTGGGAGGGTGTTTGTTCATGACTATTTGCAGAATGCTGCCACTTGTCTCATGAGGATTTGCCTGCCTTTTTATGAGAAGACCCTCAGTCGAGAAGCAGAGGAGAAATGAGCCTGAGTCCAAGTGGGCTGGCTTATTTATGTTGATAAAATAATAAAGTTTTTGGAAAAGCTTCACTGGGGAAAGGCAGGAGAGTGACAGCTCTGGTTCAGAGGTGACACAGGAAGAAGAAATGTTTTCACATAAAATAATTTGTATAAGTTTTTTAGCAGCACTGGCTAAAGAAGTTGAACAAGCAAGGTTTGGTGTTTTGTTTTGAGCATGGATCAGTTAGGCACAACCCTCAAGGAGATTAGACTGGTCCAGGAAAAGTGAAGTCCTAACTATAGTCACCACAATATAGATATGTTCTTCCATAGGTTGCTTACATTACCAGTGAAACTTCTGTGCCAGGTGTTTCCTCTTAAGAGACCTCTAATAGACCTCTAATACACTGCATTATTAAAAAGAGATGTTTTCCTCTGCAGGATGGTGTGATAATGTACAGAATCTTAAACAAAATGAAAAACACAAATCTAACTACCTCTTTTCATATAAAAGCATTCTTCTGATGGCTCAGAAGAAAATGTGATTTTTCTGTGTCTTAAAATACTGCAGGAGTCTGTAAACCTTATTGATATTTCTGAAGCCATAAAGAATAAAGACAGAATTATATTAAAGAATTTGCAAGCTAAAAATACCTTTTCATTATCAAGTACTTGCAGAGGGAAGAAACCTTAGTGAATATATTCTTTGTCAATTCATTATTATTATTGCCATTGTTGTTTTTATTGTTGTTGCTGTCATATTGTTATTCCTGTGTCTATTTTAAACCACAGTCGGGTCTGAGGTTTCACTGTAATTTGTATAAGTGATCCATAAAATCTACATAATAGATTACTGTTACTGCAAAACATTAGGGTTTGCATGAAGGGGGAGGCTTTTTGCAGTGGATATTTTCTCAAAGGAAAGAAATTAAAGGATTATGGAAGTGATCACAGGAATAAAGTGTGAGCAAGCCTCTTTCTCACATGGCACAGCTGTGTGGCTGCACAGAGACCGTGTGGGACAGCTTGTGAGGCAACACTTTCTCCCAAAGTTTTTCAGTCATTAAAAAGTCTGTGTTTGTTGCATACTTGTATGGAGGTGGAAAAGCAGAAATCTTCTCTGCCTGCCTGAACACACACCCAGATATTAGAGACTGGGATTTCAGTAAGAGCAGGGTCTTCTAAAGGGCTCAACTTGAAGAAGAGTACTGACTGTGAATTCTCCTTTCATCAAGATGTGTCTTCCAACTTGGACTGCTGCCACATGCACCTGAGTCCTGCTGTCTCAGTCTAGGCTGGCATGTGGTCAGTGTGTGCTGTCACTCCTTTTGAAGGTGGGGTGTGAATTCATTTGGTGAGGTAGTTATAATACATAGAAAAGGGAGGAATGTGCCTGTCCTTGCTCGGCCCAGTATGAGTTCAAGACGTAGTTTGAACAGCTACATGGAAGGGAAAGAGCTCCCAGACGTGCAGGCTGCAGTGTAGGCAGCCATTTCAATGCTAATTATTCACTCAAAAGCATTAAGATAGAGAACTTCTCCCAGAAACCCATTTCTTTCTATGAGAGTCAGACCAGACCAAAATCAAAGCTAATCAAACCAAACCACTTGGCTCTGACCTTGCTGCCAAACTTTTGACGCCATTGCATCAAGTATGTTGTGTTCTCCAGTGGGAGGCTGTAGATCAACCAAATTCCTTTGCTCAGGGATAGGCCAGGGCCTGGCAGTGTTACAGCCCTTCAGTCTTCATTGCAAGAGAAACATGAAGGGAAAAAAACAATCTGGTGTTAATATAGCTCTGATGCCAATATATCCAATGAGAGCATATAGTAACACCAGTTTTATTTCATGTATTGCTCAGTCTTAGGTCATATAAAGCCCCTCACACCTAGGTCATATAAAAGCCCCAGATCCTCATGAACACTTCTCTGAGACAGGTGAATAACATTTCTTGTTCCTAGGTGGAAAAAGCTATTGTATGGAGATTAATCCCTAACCGTGCAGACAGAGTGAGGAAGGATTAAAATTGCAGGGACTTTGCAGCCTACCCATTTCTTTGAAGTCCAGAATCCCTGGGCTACTTACTGCTATGAATCCAAATGTCTTCAGTGTTGATTTAGCTCCTAAGGGGGGCAAAAGAATCTCTACTCCCTCTACGATGCTTCTGAATGAAAATCTCTGTGTTTTATCTCCAAGCTAGTATAGAGGCCTCCATGCTGTTTCTACAGTTACCCACTTCACCCAGATCTCACTCCCCTCTGTGTGCACCAAAAGGGCAGAAAACCCTGACACAAATTGAAAGACTCTCGCTAACTTGCCAAGGCTAGAGATGGAGGTGAATCCCACCTGCAGCTGCAGAGCTGCGCACAGAGGCAGGATGTGCCCTGCCATGGTGTCACATAAACTTAATTTATATATTACACTCAAATGAGATTCACTTTATAAAGCACTTAAAGCTCTGCCAACATTGATTGATTACAAATTCAAGATGTCAAGTGGAATTGCTAGTAAACAGCTGGCCTAGAAATTCCTAAGTTTTCAAAGTGTAACCAAGAACATGTAATCATTCACCCAATAAGGCGAGGGCTCACTACCTTGAGGAGTTATCTTGGGCAGCCTCCCAACCCAGTAGGAGAATCCCCTACTGCAGACCTGCTGCTCTGAGGAGGGATGATTTGTCTGGCCCTCAGGTGGGGCTCCATTTATACACTAGTTTAATCTCATCTGTGGTCAAATACAGTCACAGTAATCCTCATAGGCTAAGGGTCTAATCTTCCACATGGCAACAGTGGAAAAGTGGCCTGCACAGGTTGAGTACATCTGCAGTCAGCATTTGTTACAGTTCAGTGGCTGGAGGATTTCAGTCGTTGTCACATGTGACCACACAAATCTGGGCTTACCTTATTTCAAAGCACAATGGAAAGTGTGTGGTGCTCTCTGAGTACAAACCCATGCATGGTCACAAAAGGAGCTGTTGCTGCTTTCTTGGGTGACCATGGACAGAAAGGAAATAAAAAATGAAGAAATGGCAAGAATCGTCCATAGGGGTTTTCTTAACAATATGCTCCTCACAAAGCTTCAGCAAATTCATGTTGAAGCTGGGGACACAGATTCGTTTCCCAACAAAGGCAGAGAAATTTAGAGCACAGACCAGTGTCCAGCTGGTATATTGGAAATGTTTGACATCACTGTCACATCCTTCTGGTTTCATTGTGAGGTCTTGGCAATGTTGTTATTGTCTAAAATACTGCCTGTGTCTTAAAAAAGGAAAAGCCCTTTAGGGGCTTTTAGGAATTCCTTTTGGGAATGACAGTCCCCACTTCAGCCATTTCTAAAGATGTTTCTTTTTTCAGTTGCCTGGACACTATCCCCAGATCAGACACCAAAAGCTTTTTTCCTTCATAGCTAGATCCCCATGCTCTTTTCAGGTCCTCATCTTACTTCTATGTTCCCTTTTCCTCACCAGGCATCTTCCAGTACCTTTTCCTCCTGGATGTTCAGACAATTTCTGACAGGGAAAAATACTGTGAGACCCAATCTGGCAATGAAACTTTGCTGACCTGGGAGCACTCACCTCAACCAATGACACAGAAAATATTCAGGAAATAACCTATGAATCCATTGTTAGTAATCTGGATCACACTTACAGGCTTAGCATTCAGTCTTCACAGAGATGGTATGTTGGCTCTGATCCTTACCAGACCCAGAGGCAAAGAAACATGATCAGCAATGTTGAAACAGATTTAAACATATCAGCTGAGGGTTGATCAGAAAGACTTGTCTTCACTTGGGAGCCAGCCACCAGAACCAAGAACTCCATGGACCTGTCTCTTACTCTGCCTTTTTCTCCCATGTGAAGGTAAACAAGTCTGTAACATCCAGCGATGAAGTTTTCCTCTGTTTGAAACCTGGCTAGAGCAGACATGGGAAATAGTTGCCAGTGACACCTGAATTGCAGTGAGTTCTGAGCAAAAGCATGATCTAAGAAAGAGTTGCCAGTGGATGGATGGAAGGGTGAAGAATCCAATCCTTGTATTTGCTGGCAGCTGAAAAGGCAGCAGACGTCTTCATAAAACAGCTTTCCCCCTCCTGCGTTGACACAGTGCTGTCAGCTCCAAAGGGCACAAACACCAACTGCACTGCCTGACATGCTTCAGCAGGGAGAAATGTTGCAGCCTGCATTTGGCAGGGTGATTTGCTGTCAGAGAATTTGATAGCCTTGGGGTGCAATTACCAAAAGCTCTGGCGCCTGCTGTGTTCAATCTGTTTAGATACAGTCGATAGATGAGTACCCAAGGGGTATTCAGAGAGAGGCAGGAGAGCAGGAAGGCAAGAAGAGCACGTGCCCACCATCCTGCCCGAGACAGGGGGATCAAGGTCAACACTGGGATGTAGACTTGATGCAGTGGCCATGGAGCAGGCAGGGGAATTGGTGGAGTCAGGTTTGGCCCAGGTGGCTGCTAAGCCTCACCAGCTGCATGCAGGGCTGGGAGAGAGGGGCTGAAAAAAGACCATATGCAAAAAGGCTAGCCTGAAGATAAAAGAGGAATAGGAGAGCAGAATGGGGGCTGGCAACCTTCCAAGGGAAGGGGTTTTAATCTGGGGCTTTTGTTTTATTCAAAGGACTTTGATCCTCTGGTGGGAAAGAGATAAGGGGACTGCAAGGTTTCCCATGGGTGCTACGCATGCGGAGCAAGTTGTCATCCATACCAGCTGCTGGGCTTGACAGGTTTGGCACCCACTGCTCCCCAAGACAGTGAAGAGGCTTTGAAGTGAGAGCTGGAGCTGTGCTTGCCCTAAACTGGGATATCACTGGGTTGTAACCACAACATGAGGATTGTCAAAGCGTCTCTATTTTAGGCTAGTCTGGTCCAGCTGATCCACTAAGGTTCTATCAATTATCTTGGCCTTTTACAGGTGTAGAGAATTGTGAGGAAGACATGAAGACAATGCCGGTTTACTTCACTGTAAAGCCACAGTGAGACTTGGCTTTCTTTTGCATCCTGCAAAGGGGCCTCAGGATAGAGCTAATTCCACTCTGTCCTCTGTTCAAGTTCTCAGTTCTAGTATGCAAAATCCAGAGCTCATTTAAAAGCACACAGCAAATAACTTATCAGAGTATGTGTCAGATATTTTTTAATCTGAGAGTTTGGGAAATGCATGCAAAATCAAAAAGAAAAAAAAATCACATAATTCAGTTTGCTTGCTTATGAAACCTCAGTAGAATATTTTTCTCTGAAGTTTATGCAGCGAAAACACACAGGAACAGCTGATGATCTTTTTTTTAGACTTCCTTTACTGAAAAAATCCTGCACTGATGAGTGATGTTACTAAATATAAAAGCAGATCTCTACAGTGGCCACATTAACAGATTGCTAAGTATTATGAGGCAAAAGTGTCTGTGCAGAACTGCAAAGAGCAGAAGATCGTGAAACTTTGGAATCAAATAGAGGTGACCAGCAGGACCGTGAGTCAGTAGTCACAGTACATGGATTCAGAGCCAGCACAATCTGGAAGAAACAAAACAAACACTGCAGTATTTTGGAAGGGGAAGGCTGGCAAGCATAGCTTTACCTGGGCAAGATGAACTGCACCAGATGGGAAGATTCTGAGAGGGATAGAACTGAAAGGTGGGAAATTAAGCCTCATGGTCTTTGGCAGTCAACCAGGAAGTTGAGAAAACTCAGTTAAAACTGTGCAACAGCAGCAGTCACTTTCCCCCACACATGCACACTTTGAAGCTGTGCCCTAAGCTGATGTAGCACTGTGCAGAGACGCAAGGGACCAGATTTGATGGACCAGAAGCTGCGTGTTGCTCACAGAAATTGCTGGGAGATATGGCGGGCAGCCATCCCTCTCCTCCTTGGCACTGGAAAGATTCTTCCTAAAAGGAGCTTTGCTCACTGTGATACAATGAGACAGTCAGACTCCAGAAGAGAGAGTCATGGGGGAGATTTTTGTTTTTCTTTCAAAGACTTAGGCCATCCACCCAAGTTGCCAGCAGTTAGGCAGAATGATCGTTGAGCAGCTGACTCTGGTTGTTGGCAGGCTGTTGGTTTAGAGGGGCCAGATTTGTCTTACAACTTCTGAAAGCAATAGAAGTGGGTGAATGGCTGCTCCTACTGCTGGCCATTATCTCAGCTGACTTCCTCAGTAAAGACAGGCTGATATCTATCCTGAAAGCTAACATGTCTTGAGAATGAAAAGGGGAGAGCTGCAGAACTGGGATGACCATGAAAGTTCATGAATGAGCAAAACATTAACGAGCAAGGAAGGTACCTGGGTCAGATATCCAAAACGAGGGATCTGGAAAGGGAAGATGAGTGGACCAGTCTCCATTGCACCCTGGTGGACATCCAAGGAGATAGTCAGCTTTGTCCAGCATGGCTTTGCCCAACAGTAGTGAAAGCAAAGTCACCAGAATCACTGGGATGGACTCTCTACTCCCCTAAATCCACCTTGCATCAGTTTCCTCCCTCTTCTGTGAGCTGAGGGCAAGGAACTCAGTCAGAATTACCGTGGAGAGCAAATCAAGAAGAAGGCCAAACAAACTGACTTAGAGTTATTAACATGCAGATCAATGCAGATAAGTCAGGGGGCAAGGGGAATCCGAGCTTAATTCATTTAACAGAGTGGAGATGTGAGGACTAGATCTGACAAGAATTTTAACAGAGATAATGCCTATATGACTGTTATGTGTGTTTGTGTGCTTCAAAATGGCAGCAGGGGACAGTGAAAGAATAGATATCCCTGTGGGCTATAACATTTGCTAAAATGTT
The DNA here is from genome assembly GCF_037157495.1 of Lathamus discolor. NCBI lineage: Eukaryota > Metazoa > Chordata > Aves > Psittaciformes > Psittacidae > Lathamus > Lathamus discolor. The sequence goes on along the minus strand of NC_088887.1, from coordinate 101,498,612 downwards.
GGGTGCAGTTCTGGTGTCCTCAACATCAAAAGGACATGGAACTGTTGGAACAAGTTCAGAGGAGGGCCACGAGGACGATCAGGGGACTGGAGCACCTCCTGCATGAAGATAGGCTGAGAAAGTTGGGGCTGTTCAGCCTGGAGAAGAGAAGTCTGCGTGGAGACCTCATAGCAGCCTTCCAGTACCTGAAGGGGGCCTATAGGGATGCTGGGGAGGGACTCTTTGTCAGGGACTGTAGTGACAGGACAAGGGGTAACGGGTTAAAACTTAAACAGGGGAAGTTTAGATTGGATATAAGGAGGAAATTCTTTCCTGTTAGGGTGGTGAGACACTGGAATGGGTTGCCCAGGGAGGTTGTGAGTGCTCCATCCCTGGCAGTGTTCAAGGCCAGGTTGGATGAAGCCTTGTGTGGGAGGGTTTAGTGTGAGGTGTCCCTGCCCGTGGCAGGGGGGTTGGAACTAGATGATCTTGAGGTCTTTTCCAACCCTAAACTATTCTATGATTCTATGATTCTAATAAGTTTTCTCAACACCTTGAAGTGCCCACTCCGGCACACACATGCACTTTTCCAGCCCATCCAGCACCCCAGTTCACATCATTGGAAAATTACCCAGCAGATTTTTTAGGAGGAAGGTTTATTGTGACTACTTTCAGTTAAGAACACTTAAGCTGCATTTATTTGCCAAGTAATGTTAACTTCCTGGTTTTTATGTGAAAGAGTTTTTATTTCAAAGGCAAGCTACAAAAGTAGATTCCCCAGTCTCCCTTCTCAGCAGCCCAAGCAATACAGCACTCCAAATCTGTCACAGACTGAGGTGGGGTTATTTTTTCTGAAAACCTGTTGTTAAAATATTGGCAGCACAAGGCTGCTTTAACATCACTGATTCCAAACAAAAGGAGACACAGACATGAGAAGATTAAAGGACTAAAAACAGAAACATATTTTGATTTCCCAGAGAATACAAGATATGCAAGAGTTGTGTTTGTGGAGGATTGGCAGGATGAGGATTTGCCGAACTGGGAGCAGCTGTCATAGCAACCACATCCTGGCAGAGAACCGATGTCAAGTCAGACATCACCTGGAAGGAAATTTCCCTGCTCAGAGGAACATTGTTATACAAGGAAAACTTTGGAAACTGTTGGTTACGTCACTTTCATAAATCCTGGATCATGCAGTAGAAGAAATCCCTACCAGAAGGCAAAGGTGCTTCATGGGAAGTGAATAGTTTGAGACAGAGACCTGGGTCACAGGCCTGGTTCTGTCTTTGGCTTGCACAAACAGCTCTCAGCAAGACTACATAACTCCCAGATGAGGAGACCCATTAACCACCTTTGCAAAGTCCACTGAGAACTTCTAATGGAAAGGTGCCATATATGCTGACATAAGCATCAAGAAAGATGCTCAAGCTTCTATAACTTCCAGTTTCTAGAAGATGCATACACAGACGTATATTCAGCAGGCTCCTTTGCATCCCTTTATGGGGGGCTTTTGCACAGTCCCACAGTGTAGCAATGCTAGCAGCTGCTCAGCAATGACTGCAAAGTGGGTTGCCTTGCTACACATCCTCTTTTCTCTGTTTAATGGCATAGGGCATCTCTAGAGCTCCAGCAGATCTGCTTTCAGTATGAAGTGCCTGGGCTAAGTGAGACAGAAGGAAAACCATGAGCTGGATGCCACTCCCCAGCACCCATCTGCACCAAACCCACTACAGTCCCATGCCCTGGAAGAGAATAGGGCAGGAGCTGGGTGGCTCTGGTGACACATGCTGTTGTGAAGCTTTCCTCATGGCAAGAGAGGTTGGCATTGTGCTCACCAGGTAGGAGACAGCACCTGCTGCGTACGCCTGGCTACCCTGGGAACAAAAACCAGCCCCAAATCAGCCTGCATCTGTAGCTCCAGACATCCATGGTCTCACATTTGTGCACACTGCCCTAGCTATGCCTGGCTAGTGGTGTGTAGATCCTGATACTGCTGTGGGTTGTATCAGCCTGGCTCACTTTGAATTTGCATGCTCTGGTCCTCTTGCAATGCCAAACAAGAAATAAGTATCTGAATGGTGCTTTCTCCAGGCTACTTTATCTCACTTCCCACAGTGCACATGCTCAAGGACATGATTCACTATTCAGAGATGTCTTAGTATTGTTCATTTAGTGCCTCTAATTTAGTATAACTGAGTGCATAAGATATATCCTTATGAGAAATCTGGTTGCTTCCCTTTAAGTTCAGCCCTTTCACACTGAGAACAAAAATGTTGTCATTGTGCTGAATAAGTGGGCACTTTGTCACCAGCAGTAACACTGCGGAAGGCAGTTCAATTTTCTTCTTGCCTCCCTCAGGTTCCTCCTCCATTGCTAAAGCTCCTCAGTGTGTCCCTTCATCATGTTCAGCTATTTTAAGACGCCCCTTCTCCACAGGCAATTGATCAACAGAACAAAGAAAGTTATGGAGTCTCCCAGTGTTAGAGAGATTTTTGGATGCTTAGTCCTGAACTGATTTCAGATGACATTTGAGAATTCCTTGACTTTTTTCCATTAGGCACTACACGCAAGACAAAGCCTGTGCTGTACCTGTAATCCAAAGCCTCCTTAAACCTCAGGTTCTGTCAGGTCCCAGAAAAGAAACATCTGCAGACCTAAGGGATAATAATTCGGTGGGACCCATCATCCTGAAGCCAGCCGTCATATACTGTGCACAAAGTGCAGGTTTCTACTAGATTCTGGTTTTAATAATGGTAATAGTCGTTAACTATGACATCCTTGAAATGCAGTAGCATATTTAACATGTTCACAGCAATTTTCTCTTTCACTTGTATTAATTTTCAATACAGCAGGTACTAAGAAGCCAAAAGATACAATGGAATGCTGACAGTGTGGGAAAGTCATATGATATCCTTCAGCTGCTTGAGGTGACATTGTTTTCATACAAAACAAATTGCTTATCACAGACCCCATTACTCAGGAGACAGTAAACATTTTCTACAATGTATTCCTCTCAGGCACAAAAAGGATCTTTAGGACATCTGTCAGCCTCATTTGATTTTCTGGGGAAACCTTTTTTATGCAAATAAGATTAACTTCATGGAATATAATGAGCAATATAAATGGGTTTCTTTTTCCTTTTTTAACTCATTAAGAAAACATAGGTGGCTGTAGATGCTGGTGGGGATTCAGATGATTGAATTAGTAATGAGTTTGGTGAGGGGTAAACAGATGCAAAGCTAGAAGTAAGCAGACTGGGAAAAAAAAATAGTGCTGATATGGAAAACATTACTTCCGTATTTGGAGGAAGATCTCTTTTTGCATTACCCTGAAGATCGGGTGGTACTCAGGGAAGTTAGAATGGTGTTCAGGGTCCAAGTCTATTGCCTTAATGGCTTAGCTGTTGGCATTGTCAGAAATGTTGTCCAAGTTGTGCAGAAAAGTTCTCTCAATCACCTCTTTTTAAATGCTCATCTCATATGTGCATTGGTTCAACAGTTTGCAGTCATCAGGTGCCAGGTACTTGGCCTCTCTTCAAGCCCATGACGTAAAGGAGAAAAAAAAATCTCTATTTACCACTGTTCTGGACATCTGTCCCCATCCGCAGTGTTACAGCTAGTTAAAGCATCATCACAAGGTGAACACAAGGAAGCAATACCTGTGCTACCTAAACCACTGGACATCTTAAAACCACCTGGCCCAGAAGCTAGGTTGTGAATTGTTGCATACCCTGAGCAGTGCATTTAAGAATTGTCAGTGCCTTCACTCTGCATTGCTATGAAAGGAAGTAAATGTTCAGATTGACTGAAATGGCTCCAAGCAGCTCAGAACATTTAATAATTGCGCTCAGGCAGCTCTGAATAGTTCTCCTGTCTTAGAGGCAATGAAAAAGGAACAGCATGCTTTGCTGCTAAGTACATTCACTTCTTGGCTGTTGAAATCATCTGTCTGAACAAGGCTCAGGCAGCAATGTTTCCTAATTATGAAGGCCAGTGAAGTACCCTGCACTGAGTGCAGCATTCACAGAAGTTTTACTGGAGCTCCCAAAGGGAACTGCATAAAAACTAGACTGCTGAGTCTTTTGTGAAAAGAATTTGCCTATTTCGAAAATACAGTCCTGAAATGTCTCTGTATGGAGTGAGAGTATTTACACCAGTGAATGTGATGGCTTCCACCAAGAAGATCAATATCTTATAAGAGTAAAATTAGGGGGGGGAGGGAAAAAGGGAGAATTGTGAGGCTTAATGAGACTTAATTAGACCTCAATTTTGCTAACATTGCATAAGCTGGAGACAAAACCAGCTCCATTGCCTGGAACAGAAGTTACTGAAAAACAAAGCAGCAATTTTTACTTATGTCCATGAGCTTTCTGATGCAGTGTGGGGAATTTCAATACTAATTATTTTCATTCAAATGTGTTATCAATATTACTTAAAAACAAGTTTTCAGCTTATCTTATTTGCAGATCCCTATAATTTTTCAGCAGTTTCTATGTAGTCATCTGTTAGGTCTCTCTGCTTTTTTGATACCTGCAAGTTAAGCATAGCTATATTGCAGACTGCAGGTCACACAAAATCAGGTGTGCTTCAGTGATCTGACACAACTAGCTAAAATCTCTTTCAGATTCCGCTTGAGAGACAGACTGGCCCAAAAAGCTGTCCTATAATTCACATTCCTTGGTGTTGACAGTGTGTGCAGGTGGAACAACCTAAAGACTGAGAGGCCATGAAACAGCTCACCAGTTCATGATGAATCCAGAGTCACTCTTCAGAGATGAATTCCACTTCTACACACATTGACAACAAATGCAGACTGCTTAATATTTCATTGCAGTTCTAAACATTTAATGTGCTTCCTCTTTGAAATGTCACTGTGTATCTGGGCATGGCTGTCTTTATTTTCTACATGCTACTTGTAAAAAGTCAGCTTCTTCCCTCTTACCACAGACAGGTCTGTTGCCTGTGGTATAACTTCTGGTACAGTTGCCTCTAGGACCTGGAAAAGAAAATTAGTGATGGCTACTACCTCATTTAACATTGTTAAATGGTCTGCAAGTGAGTAGGATGTAACAACAAATTTGGAAATGAAACAATTTGCTGTGCTGTGCTGTGGTGTACTGTGGTATCCTTTTGTAACAGATTCTCCTGAAATGAGTACTCTAATCAGTTAGTGAGAAACAGCTTGAAACCTTCCAGAATTGACAGCTGTACTCTGCAGCAGCAAGTTGTAGCAAAGAGCTGGAAAGTGTGATATGAAGAACAGCAGCAGATATCTCTCGCACAACAGGCTTTTGAGAAGAGACAAGGTCAGGGATTTCCTGCAGTGGCTGTAAGGTGCACAGCGCTGCTGAAGTCAACATGGAAGAGCATGGTGAAACAGATTCTGTGAAATGGAGTTCTAATTTTAGCCAGAGAGATATGAGTAGTAATGCACTCAATCTTTTTAATTCCTGTGTGCACCGTAATTAGGTATTAATCCCAGAAGTGAAGAAAACAAATTACATGTTGACAGTTACTGAAAACAAATATCTCACACTTCAATTCTTAATATGGCCACTGAGCTCCAGGCAAGAAGTATTTCATCATTTCAAATGTATTGTTCTAATTGTAGCTTGTGTTTTAACTGAGATTTCCTTTCTCTATTTCCCTACCAAATGATACTAGAATTCAATAAAAGAAAGTCCTTTACTAACCCTTTTTCTTCCTATATAAAGTGGAGTTATTTCACTTTAGGAGAGGACCCAGGGGCCCTGCTGATATACTGGGAAATATGTCCCCTGTGTGCTGTACAAACAGAAAGCTTACTGATATTTTTAGAGAAAAAGATGGAGGAGAATAACCCATGAAGAGTTACCAAACCACACTGAATCATAGGTGTGGAGCATCTGCTACCACCCTGTAGTGGAGTCCATTGTAAACCCCCAGTATAAGTCTACATGTCTACTTTCTGTTCCTTTTCTGTTCCATTTGGCAGTAGAAAGAGTCTCTTCGGACCCACCCGGCGTAATAATATCAGCTAAGAAATGCAGCTTTACATCATATAACAGATTTACTTTATATCCTTTGAAACATTCATTATGTTAGTTAATCCACTTTCCATTTTCTTCCTCTGGAACAGGCAAGATAAGGACACAGAGCTGGCTTGCTTCAAAACATAGGTGTTTTACTATCCAGATCCAGCAGCTTGTTTGCTGTAAAATAAATGCAAAACATATTTTTTTTTAAGTTTCTGATCTTTGAAAACATAACTCCTAAATAAACACTAATTGACGGTATTAAGTGCCATATAGATTTTGTATTTGTAGTATCTTGTTTTAGTTAATTCTTGGATGACAAGGAACATTAAGATGAGTACAAAGCCAAGAAAGATATAGGATTTTTGTGCTTGCAAAATGTGTTTTGTGTGTGTGTGTGTATTTTGTTCACAGGAAAAAATAAGATAGTTTACCAGAACATAATACAAAGCCAGATATAAAATAGTTACGGCATTTTGACCATTGTTTCTGTGCATAAGTTAAGCCAGTGGACTATTTGCCATTGGCTCCTATAGTTTTTGGATCAGGGTCATGGAGTTTGGTCCAAGCCCATTTAAATGATTGGAATCCTTAACAGAAAACAAAGTATTCACATGAACTGTTTGCTTTCTCTTTAGCAACTACCATGCTTTCAAAAGCCCAAGGTTTTGAAAAGTGGTCACATCTGGCAGAGATTTAGGGAACAAAATAAAATCATTGGGCTGAGGGGCAGAGGAGTTTGCACAAAATCACCAGCTCAGGAGTCCTCTGTGGGAAGCTGCTGTCCATTACTTGATGAAGCATTCAGTTCTTTGGTGACAAGCTGGACCAAAAGTGCTCTGCAAAGTGACTCTCTACTGAGCCCAACAACCTTTCTTTATTAAGTGTACTTAAATATTGATTTTGTTAGCTGGTGTGAAGAAAGTCAAAATTAGCTCTGGCTCCTGAGAATGAAAAAAGGATTAAGACATTTATGTATGCAGGAGGGCTGCATGCAGTTTTCAAAAGCACATGGAGCACTTTGGTTGTTGCCATTGTCTTTACCTCTGATGGCGGAGCTGAAACTTGCTTGGTGCAGGGGTCTCACAGGACCTGTGCTGCAGCAGCTGTACATGAGCATTTCCCTCTGACCCAGGTGGAATTGCATCTGAGATGGACAAGAAAGATGGGGTCACTCTTTAATATGTTCTCTTGGGAACTCATGCAGTGCCTTCCATGCGTGTCCTGTAAGAAAAATATCTGGAAAGTTACCTGAGTGGTTACAGACTCACAGACTCACTCCTAGGGCTTCTAAGTCTTGCTGCAGACAGGAACTAACAGCTGCTTTCCATGGTGACAACAAACTTTCCTCCAGTCTCCACGGATGGTATGAGGCAAAAGCTTTCTGTCTGCTGATGTAGAGCTGTATCTGCTTTTGGCTTCAGGTAAGAGGCAGCTTTTCTGTGCTCTATCATTGCTTTACCATTCCCACTCTGACAAGCCAAACTGTTTTATAACCACTGGGGTGACAGTCATGCATGCGGCATGTTTAGATATGATCATACTTCTAGTAATGCTCAGTACGATCCATAGTGCCTGTTGAGGAGCACAAGATACCCCTATGTGATGAAGGATGCGTAAAGCAGTGTAACATACAGACTGCATAGTTCATTCACTCTTAGGTAGTCAGGAAAGCAAGCAACAATAAGCTAGGCCCTGGTGATATAGACATGTATAATGAAGCTGTGTCATGTGTTCCATTCAGATTATAGTTCTCCTTGTGATGGCTTAACTTAATATACATGGCATAACATAGAATATCCCTAACATACTGATGTTCTTAGCAAATACTGCTAGCAGACTAAAAGGTCCTAAAATTGTCAATCTAAAGATCCAGAGTCTGTCTTTACTCTGCTAAAATATCTATATAAATTTCAATGAACATTCTGTTTCTTGGTGAGGAACATGAAACATGGCCACCTATTTATATGTCATCTAATAACCATCCTTCTTGCCACCAAGAGAACTGAACTTAAAACTCTTTCCAAAATGTCCTCATTTTCTCTGATCCTTCATTATTTAAATAATAATAATAATTAAAACACTTAATACTCAAAAGCATATATTTAAAATCCTGTCTGCTTAAGGGATTACACTAAAATGTCACTTCTAAAAAAAGACATATCTAATTTCACCATTGTCTCTCTGAAAGGTTAAGTATGTAGAGTAGAATTAATGCTTATGTTCATGTACAGATTATTTGTCATGCCATTCAGTTTGACATTTTTTGTAGACTATTTGAAACTCCAGAATGACAGATAAATTGCAGTTGCAACTGATTTCTGAATTTTCTATCAAGTAAAAAAGAAATAGAGAGGTTAAATCACCTCAGGAGCTATCTAAATCTCATTTCAAAACATTTTTAAAGGGTTTTTTTTTTTCATATACACATATTTGCATTTTGGGGAGGGAGCAAACTCTACAGCAGGCAATGAAAATTTGACTCATTTGTTAACATGTAGGTCTTGGAAAGTAATGATTTTTTATTTTTTTATTTTTTTACAGAAAGAGCGTAATTCCCTCTCAAACTCCAGACAGGGCCTTCACAAGCCTCATATTTATGCAGAAAAGCTTCTCCCTGACTTGATGCTTGAATGGTATTATTTGCATTTTCCCTCTCAGTAAATCCCGTGTTAATGCTCAGGCCAAGAGTCTTGGCACTGCACACTGTGCTGCACAGGCAAAGAAAGTCTCCAGCTCTCTGGGGTTTGGGTGGGAGGATTTCAACATGTGTTCTCCTGAAGTCATTCCCAAGACCAAATTTATATAAATAAGGTACTGCACCAAGTTCTTTGACCTTGACTTGCCTCAGTCAAATTCATATCTGAAGGAAGTTTCCAACTTCCAGAGTTCAGTTTTTTTTTCCTACCCTTTGTATTTCTAGATTTGTTGATGACTGCTTTCTTTTTTTTTTTTTTTTCCCTGTATTTAGCCACGCTAAGCAAACATCAGGCACTCAAAGGCATCGGTATCCCAACACCTTATTTCCACTGGTAGTTGCATATAGCTAGATCTCATTTCAGTGACTGCTAGCAGTTAGCACACATTTGTCAAGAACAAACTATGCCTGACCCACCCGTTGGTTTTCCATGGTAAAACGACTGGATTTGTGACTGTGGGAAGAGCAGTGGTTGTTCTTGTGATTGTAGTAAGGCTTTTTGCGCAGGCTGCTATGGGTTTTTTGTACTCAGGCTGGGACTTTATGGTCTGGATGGGTAGGCAAAGAGATGGGTAAAAGCCTGCTAGAGGCTCAGAGGGTCATTGCTCCTGGCCAGCCCCTACCTGGGTGAGTGGGGTATCGCAGATCTGTGCTGGAACCTGTCCTGTTCAATGGCTTTATCAATGACCCAGAAGGGCTGGAGGAGTGTGCTCTCATCAAGTTTGCAGATGACACCAAGCTGGGGGGCCAGTAAATGTACTGAGGGGCAGGAATGCCATTCAGAGGGTTTGAGACAGGCTGGAGGAATGGACAGCAGGAACTTTATGATAAATGCCAAGTTCCACACCTGAATTATCCTGTGGTCCTAAGATATCTTCTGATAATGAACAGTAGTCTGTCACCATACAATTTATTTCTATGTAGCTCCTGTGTTAGCTAAGTGTGACAGATGAAACTTACTGCTTCTAGAGTATTTGTTGGAACGAACTGTGACTTCTGACATCTGTGAGCTCCAGAACACAAGGTGGTCTGTAACTTAGAAGTGTCTAACCACCCAAAGACTGAGATTTTGGAATAAATTTCCCGTTGGAGTTGTCAGGGGGAAAACTGCTTAAATAGTTTCAAAATACAGCTTGACAAATATATGAACAAGATTATGTGGTATGACTGCCAGCAATGGGAAGGATAGAATTCAGTGACCTAGGAGGCTGTGCAAGTTCATGTCTTTTCTTTTGACAAATGCAAGGCCAAGCTCCTCATCTCCAAGACTAAATAAATGGAAAATTAAACATAGTAAATATTGTAAATATTTCATTGACACTTCATTGTGTGCAATTGAAAGCAATCTTTTACCCGTTTTGAAGTTATTAGAGTTTGCAACTGTGAAGCTTGATAGCCATGATAATAAATGGTATTTATATTCTAGTGCAAAATGGGTATCAGAACCAAAACGCACAAAATATGGACAAATCTCATTAAGCTGCAATTGGTTTATTTATATGTGAGCAGCTGAAGGCTATATGATAAACAGCTACAAAGCAGGTGCAGCATATATCATTGGCTCATTTATTAAAAATTGACACTTTATTACAGCTCAAATTCAAAAAAGATTGTTTACAAAATCAGAGAGTCGGTCATGCTGTAATTGTATTGCATTGTAACAAAACCCTAATTTACTTCATGAAGTAATTGCATAGTTCCAGTTTATCATGATAAATCAAGCCCAAACCTGAGCACAGGAAGGTCTAAAAAGGCGAAAATGTTGTCCATGGTGCATAGCCCAGGATGTAATCTAGGGAGGGTCAAATTTAGAATAGTAACACTCATATTTCTATAGCCAAGTCACTGAAATTTTGTATGGCAAAACTGCAGTTTCAGTGGAGGGAAAGCCATGTTCCCACAGCAGCATACTGTACAAAGGCAGCATTTTTCTATTGAGGTATCTGCCAAAGTTCTTACTGGAACCATGGGGAACCACAGCCAAAGCTGTGTTTTCATCTCTTTCAGTTTTAATAAAGCAGCAATCCACAAAACTAACAGACATATTAATATTTACTGTGAGGGTAGACGGAATGCCACTGACCTCCTGCAGCAGGTTTGGGTATGGTCCTCAGTGCTCACAAGAAGGGATGAGACCTGAAACCTGAGGGCAGAAGAGCTCCATGTTCCACTGCTGCTGGTGCCACTGGAAAAGCATGCAGGGAGGAAAGTCCCCAGGGCATGGCTGGTGTGCTTCTCAGAAGTGCAGTTGGATGTGATAGGGCTATTATGGGCTAATCTGGGAGGGGTAAGGTACAATTCTGTTTTCACTGCACAGCAGCATAAAGCAAGTAAATAGTGCTTAGCTTATAATGAAACTTGATAAAATTCAGTTCAGTGGTATCAGGATTGATCACTGCAAGCTGACGTTGCTATTTCCCACATACCTCCAAAAAGCTGCCCAGCATAAGGTACAAAGCAACTGCAAGATTTCAGAGTTGCAACAGCGACAAATGTTAATAACCAGCAGAACTGTGCCAAGAACATAGGCTGCAACTTGGAAATACACAACAGAAACATATTGGGAAAACAAGAGCAGAAAAACAGGTCTGAAAGGGAATAATGTTAGCTAATGTTATGATTGAAAACCCTGCACAAGTTCCCATGCTCTAACCTCCCACTGTTTTTGTTAAAGAAAATAGGAGATTGTTTTGAAGTTTTGTATATGCTTTTTGCATATACAAGTCCCAGTATCCTGTGCAGGGAAATCTGCCTGGTAGGTATGTAATCAGTGTCCATGCTATTAAGAAAGTAAGGGCTTGTTTTAGTCGCTTAAAACACGGCATGCAGTGATGTGTGAAATTCCTAGTCCACAGCAGTCAGGACAGAATGGGGAAAATCTCATTGAAGTCCTGCAGGACATCTGACAGCACCAGGCAAAAATGTGGCACGTCAGAATGCCTCCAGTGACAATAGAGGTCTGTCCTCAGGCAGTGTAACTGAACCCTAAATGTATGTGGTTTACAGGGAAAAAGGACGCAGCATGGTTGTAAAAGTCATGGTTATTTCCAAGGATTTTTCTAATGGGGATCTGGGAAGGAACTTCTTAATCTATTGACATGACCACGTGTTGCAAGTATTGATCAAGGAAATATTTATTTACAGAGATTTTTCAAATACAAACATAAAATAGCACATATAATATATATATTTTTTACAAAAATGAATATTGAAATAATAAACATGGTACAGCACAATACAACATCAATGAGCTAAACATAACCGCAACAGAAATCTATGTCTGGAAGAAGTTTCCTGCTAGTCGTATATAACCAACAGAGCTCTACAGTACCATGAGTGGAATTTCCAACGGACGGAAAAACGTCCATTTACTTCACTTCATAAAAGTACTATAGGGAAACGCTACATATGCCAAGTAATTATGTTGCATTTTTGTAATAATGCTGAAAACACAGAGGCTTAATAAAAGTTATATAGGGCTGAATAAGCAGTGGCTAAATGTTTGGGGAGGAAAAATGTGTAGAGAATATACAAAATACTGATAAAGTGGCTTATTGGTCCTTTTATTAAGTTTTATGTATAGATTAAAAAGTGTTGCAACACTGAATTTTAAACCACCGGAGAGAAGTGTAAAAAAAAAAAAAAAAAAAGAAGAAAAGAAAGGAGAATCGCACCAAAAGATCCTCTCTGCTCATTTTGTGCCACGGTCAATGTCTGTGCGTGCATGTGTGCTTCTGGGAGCGCCGCGCCAAGGGGCTGCTACCCCAGCCTCTGGGCACCGCCATCCCACCTCTCAGTTAACTGGTGCACGCAGGATTTCGCCATTTACCAAAGCGGAGTTTTCCTTGCGGAGCAGACCACAAGCACGGGTGACAAAGCCCGTCCCTGTCCAGCCCGGCCGCGTGGCTCTGCAGAGCCAGTCACCTCCCCGCCCTCCCTGGCGCCACCCGCCACCCTGCCCGCACCCGCTCCAGAGAGGAAGCACTTGAAAACGTCTTGTCCAGCGTGGTTATCCAGAAGAGTCGGCAAGCCCCTGTGGCGCCTGGCAGCGCCTGCGGCTGGGGCTGCTCAGTACGGGTACTGCTTCTGCTTCTTACCTGAGAAGCAGGCCAGCCAGGTGCACACCAGCATGGCCGCCACCGCGCCACCACCTGTGCAGTAGTAGGCCCAGCCGATGTGGCAGGTCCCTGCAAGGGAAACACAGCAACATGGCACAGTGTTAGCCAGGGGAGGAAGCACTGCCACCACCCTCCTTGCTGCCCACGCAGCGGAAAACACTTGTCTAGGTTTCTGCTCGCTTGTACATCCACCTCAGACAGGGAACACAGGGTATAATTCAAGCAATTAGAGAAGCCAAGCTTGTTAAATGTCTCCCCTTAATTTGTTATATACTGGTTAAGCAGACAGGCCTCTGGGATCGCTTGCTTGGCCAGTTACCATTTTCCACAAGGGGGGAATGACATGTGAGAGCCAAAGCTGAGGCTGCTGGCTCAGCCGTGGGACAGGCAGGGCTCAGCCATGGGCACGCATCCCTCTGCCCGCCTGGCCCAGGGAGCGCCCATGGCAATGCTCTCCACAGTGGCTGCGGTCTAAAGAGGGTTTTCCCCACACTTCTCTTTCTTCCCCTCCTCCAGGCAGCATTTGAGCATATACTGATTATTTCTGACTGAGATTTTGAGTGTTTGCAGGTAACTTGGGCCAGGATCTGCTTCCTTCATGAAGAGCTAAGTGGGTCGAGGTCCACCACTGCAGTGACAGGGCTCGAAACCAGACCTGGCTGCAAGCTGCTGGAAGACAATCCAGAACACAGCTGTGAGGAACATGTCTCCCTCACATAAGCATCAACCCTGAACATCCACAAAACAGTGTGGTGGCAAGGGACCACCTTCATGGGGGCTGCTGTGGGAACAGAGTCCAGGAATACAAAAATACAGAAATTTCCCTAACCCCACCAAGGTCACAACTCATTGCTGAAAACTTCACTCATATTTTGTCTAATGTGTCTAACAGTGTCACATTATGCCTTGAATACATTTAATGGCCTCAGTATCTTTTATCAGTATGAGCCAAATTCATCACTAGTGAATGGTGCTGGGGATTCCCATGGTAGACCATGAAGTGATTTCTCCCCTTCCAGGCACCACTGTGCCTTAAGTACAGGAGAAGATCAGGAAAACAGCAGCTGCAGTAGGAAGGAAGCTTCCTCCCAGAGATCTCCAAAAGCAGGGAGATAGGTGCTGTTAATCCTCAGGGTTTCAGCCCATCTCAAAAATAATTTTCACTTGGGCTGCATGATCTTGGTCATTGTGATCTTGAGTGTCTGGGACTCCTTTACCACTGAGGTTCTTCTTGTGTTATAATCTTGGGTGATATCACCCTACTTTGAGCAGTGAGTATTCTCAGTAAAGCACAAGCAGCAATACACTTCCTTCCCACCCTCTGGAAAAAGCGGCAGAAACCATTCTTCCCTCTGGAGAACAGAAGGTAACAACAGAGTTACCACCCAGGAAGACAGAGCTGAAACACATGGCGTGTCCATACTTTGTTCCAGTGGCATCCTTGAGGGCCAGGCTTTGGGTTCAGCTAATCCTGCCTTAGGCACAAGACACACAAGATGTTTGTACATCTCAACATGTCCAAAGCATTAGCATTCTCCAAGGCAGACAGCATGTCCCTTGACTGTCTTCAGGGTATTATCAGGCCAGCTTTGTAAGGAGACATTAGGGAGAGGCAAGACTTAGGTTTTTGGCTGCTCTGAAGATACCATTTTGACACCAGAGCAGGAAGCATAGTACTTGTTGAGTTTTTTTCTTCACAACCCTTAAAGCTTTTTATTAAAAAAAAAAAAAATGTCCAGTGAAACAAAAATCCTGATGTGACCAGAGGACTTGAATAGCTGTGGCTTGAGCTCATTAGCCCCTCTCTTCAGTGTGCTGGAGCAGGCAGGGAGATTTACTTGGTTTTGTAATCTAGTTATGCTCTGTAGATCAACACCTTTCTTGGCTTCATTACAGAAGACCACACACAGAGTCTGATTTCCTAAAGAGAAGACCACTGGAAACCATGAAGAACTGCCAAGTGCCTGTCAATGTCTCTGATGTTCAGAGACCTGTGTCCAGGACATCTATTTCTTTGCCTCTGTACACACATTGTCTATAGCTTCTGCTGGGAATTTCAAAACCAGAGATAAGCATACACAAGATATTTACATCCACTAGATTGCTTTGAATATGATCACATTTATACCAAGGTAGGGTGTGTTAAAGCAAGTCTTATGATACGATTGACTGTATTTGATCGGTCTTTTTAAGTTGCTAAGTATTCCTAAAACTATTAGAGTATTGTAGGTGCAGCTTGAAAAAGTAAACCTTTCTCTACATGATGCTTCCAGGTAGAGAAAATAAATGTCAAAATGACACCTTTAAGAAGAGTTTAAAGATTCACCTGCTAGCACTGCCCAAAGCTGTGACCTGAGTGGGATAGAATGAAGTAAATTTGAACTTTTACATGGCGTGATTTCAACTTTTATGCCTTGGCAGTGAGACAGGGGGAGAAGGTACGTGATATACTTGTTAAGAAGAAAGAACTGTTAAATCAGTGTCAGAGATGCGCTCAACAGATATACAACATGCACATTCAGTCTTGGCTGAAGAGAGTAATGTTATTTCTCCATACCATGCTCCATTTACCCTAAGGACCAGTGCCCTACTTAATGCTCTGAGGCATGGCAGGCAGTCTCTTGATCAAACAAATGCAATGTAGTTCAGAAGTGTGAGTTGGGTTAAGATGAACAAATGAAAGAAAGGGAGAGTGAAGGAGAAAGGATGAAAGAGCCAGGAGCCTGACCTTACAGCTATAATAATACAGCAATAAACCTGGCCATTATTTCCTGCCTGTGTCAGAAGCAATGGGAGACCTTGGATAGAATAGCCTGATCTGTACTCAGATGATGCTGAGCAGAACAGCATTTCAAGCTACTGTGCTGAAGAGCCTGAAGCAGAGAAGGTGTCTCAGGGTAGAGGACTTAGCTGTACTTTTCGTTAGGTCCATAGCTAAGTATAGCTATAAGGCCAGAGATAATCAATCTCAAGGTACCTGGTGCAATGAATGATTGCCTGCAGTGCATAGCCCCGTGTCAAAATGAAACAACACCGCTCCTTCTATAATCCGGTATTGCACAAGGAGAAAAAACATTTTCAGAGTTAACGTTTCTGCTCTGGTGTTCTCATTTTACTACATATATGACCTATTTTATTCCACTATACCCTAAAGAAAGATTTTTCGTTGTCAATAATTGGGTAACTTAGTTGCAGTTTAAATTGTAAAATGACTTCTGCTTCGCTTTGATATTAAACACAGATTTTAAGAGGAACAGGAAGCTTTATAAAAAGCAGGGTTGATGAGTAATTAAATGTAACATCAAATGAAAAGAAAAACATCTTTAGAAATGTTATAAGAGAAGATAGATTTTGCTTTCTCGCTTTAGATTTTTTATTTTATAATAATGGGTCACAGAAGGACCCTTTTTCATGTTCTAATTTTATTGCACGAACATCAGTGGGAGTAGTTGTATTCAGAGGTTAGCAAACAGTTAAGAACTCTGCAGAGCTGAGGCTTCAATTTAACCATCAGGTAGAGCAGTTCTCCTTCATGGAGCCCATCATACTAAAGATTAGAAATGCTGCATTGCAGTTTCTGATATTTTTAACATCAAAACTCTAAAATGAAGAGCAGGACCACCTAATTACTTGATTGAATTAAAACAATTACTAAAAACACATCAATTTTCACACACACATAAAGGCACAAAAATTGTTCATTTCTTAAGGATGCACAGGAATACATATATGCCAGTAGAAGTGTGCTAGTCCGCTGAAGGTGTGGAGATGCGTCCGAGAATATGTACATGTTCTTGCTCATAAGAAGCAATGGATCTGGTTTCATGCCAAAGTAAATTCCCCAGCAGCTGAAGTACTCTTTTAGCTGACAGAGGTGACATGCATCACAGCAATTTCTTTCTCTGCACACGGTTGGTGTTGCTTTTAGGAATTCCGTCTTTTACTTGAAAGGTCAGTATGGTGGGAGAAGCTATGGCTTCACCATTTTGTTAGTTATGAATCTTTGGGGGGATTTTTTTTTGGTAAAGATAAGCATAAATAATTTGAGCTCTTGGTTGCTCAGTGAAGCAAGACTGTCCAAGTCAGCTCAGGTAAATTTGTAGTCAGCCATCAAGAACTTTGTTTTCACATTTGTTTTACTGGGATTGGCAGCAAGAGAGTGTCAGGATGAACACTGAAAGCACAGAATAAAAGACCTTGCAGCTGTATGGATGGATGGCCACTTTCCAAGCAAATAAAAGAAGGAAAGCGTGGAAACATTATACTCCTCTCTTTTGTAAAAGGATTGAGAGAAACTGCAGTCCCTGAAGATAAAGGACAAAAAAAAAAAGGTGACTGAGGACACAGTAGAAAGAAAATTCAGGAGAAATGAGTCTTATAGAATATAAAACAATATTCCCTAAATAGAAAGATCAAAAATTGTATAATGGTAGTTTTGCAGTGATGAACGGGCGTATCAAAAAACACTTCCATGCCTTTTTGTGATTTCTGACGTGATCTTCAAGGCATGATGTATGTCTCTTAGCTTCCCCTTCCTCTTCAATATGTAAGTCATATAAAGATTAAGACAAATTTGGGAGCGAGTGAAATTTGGCAACATAAAATCTGTGGATACTTGATCTACTGTGGAGCTGTGCCAGGATCCAGTTGCTGAAACAGAATCCTACTAGGACTTTTACTCATGATGTCTTACAAATAATTATCACAGTGTTATCAAGGTCTTCAAAATAACATATGATTTTAATCTAAAATAATCAATAATTGACACTTAAGAAAAAATATCCAGAATATGAAAGTGTCTTGGATGCAAACTTGTTAACTGCAAGACTTAGGATCCTAAATATTTGTGCCTTTTTTGCTGTTAATGTTAAGACTATCCTGGGCTTGAAGCCTGGAGTATTTGGCAAACTGATCACTTAACCTTAGGTACAGCCTATTTTAAAAGATGAAGGAAAAAAGTTTTCAGAATTAGCTGGGCTGAAGAATACAAATCATATACCTTCAAAAATAAAAACTACAATTCCTACTTGCAAAAACATTGTGCAGAAAATCTAATTAACAGCTTCACATGAGAGTCCAGTACTACAGGGAATGTGAATTCACGTAATCAATCAGGGTGTTAGAAAAGTAATCAGAGAAAAAAGTAAGGAGTGTGATGTTAAGGGATATACAGGGATTTGGAAATATGAAAGCCACAGATGAATGTTAAAGATAATCAGCTAATTAATAAGAAGGCACAATTATTTTGAAACAAAGCCAAGATAAATTAAATAGCTGCAGATTTTTTTTTTTCCTTGACACAGTTACAGTGAAAAACCATCATGTGAAATCACCTACAAAAGCATGAAAAGAAGTTAAAACTTGGAATGCATCCAGAAAGGATTAAAGTAGGTAGGTGACACAGAAAGAACACTGTATAAGGTAAAACTGCAGCCAAACAAACAGTTGGATATCAAATAAGGAGTTTAGTGAAGCTGGTTTCTTTGTCTGCTGCACGGCTATGACTTTCTTAAGAGATTCATTGGTTTTTAAAATACATGATTTTCTATGCATGCACAGATCAAGCTATTTTGGTTACTTATAATTGGTCAAAGAAAGTGTATGAGCATTTTGGTCTGCAATTAAATGCATGAAATATCATAAAATTCAGAAGTGTAAAAAAGCAGAAAAAAGAAGCACCAACTTGAAATTCTTCAGTTCTACTGCATGCAGACACTTACTTATAATCCTTCTTTCTTTGAAGGATCACGTAATTTTGTTTAACTGAACCTCATATTTGCTTAGGTGTGCATTTACCATGGAACAATGAAGAAGAAACCAATACCTCATGTCAATTAAAATGCTGAAATTCCTGAGAGCTTATGTTGTGCTAATAAGGAGCTTTCCCAGACTCCTGGAAGAAGTCAGCAGAAAGCCCACCTATTACAGGAAGTGAAATTAATTTCACCTCTTTTTGGACATCCACAGTACAGAGATTTACACTGGACTAGTCTCTCAGACTCCCTCTGGAGACAAGGAGAAAAAGTCACTTACAGGAGTGTGTTGCATTTCATCTTAAAGTAGACATTTAAAGTATAACAGGTGAACCCTGCTCTAGTAGCATCTAATTCTCACCCCCTAACTATGAAGGGATTCCAAACAACCAGTTTAGCTGCCCTTTACAGGTAATAAAGAGCATCAGGTACTTGCTTCCAGGTGGCCTGAGTCCCTTTCTGGATGTTCCTGTTTATCTCTATTGACTGCAGAGGGTCCTTGCATACCCATGTTCTAACTCTGGCAACAAAGGCAAGTGCCTTGTGTTAGAGGGAATAATGTTGATCTTGATATAGTCACCAAAGGCTTACAAAGATTTAATAATGAAAGTTATCCAGGTGGCACTAAAGAGGAAATGTTCCTTGATGAAACACTTTTTTTACTAGCACGTAGACTGACCCATTCATTTATCTAAGAACTCAGCAGCTGAAGCTCAGGTGTGCTTGTAAAGATTGTGTTTAGCCTCACTCAAAAAACTGAACTGGTAAAATCTCTGAGCTGTTTGCAGAAGATCTGCAAACAAGAAAACTGGCTTTGTCAGATAGATTGCTCATCGGAAAATATAGCTTTGAAGCCTTTGCCTTTAATAGCATTCTAATAAACTGTCCTACCCTCTAAATCCTTTTCTTGATTGTTTTGGCACTGTATGTCAAACACTCAGCCAGATGCTGAAATGATGCCACCTAAGGCAAATTAACTAGCTGACAAAGCTTTTTTTTTTTATATATCCACTGCTTTCTGCGGGGTTTTTATGTTGTTTTAGTAACTGCACTGTTTGCTTTTAAAGTGCTTTAAAGATAATTGACTCTAATATTTCTATAACAGAAGTAACTATCAAGTCAACAGTTCTCTTTAAGATGTTTCAAGCCCTCTAAAAGTGGCAAAGGAGAACCTTAATAATAATGATCTTTGGAAACAAATACCACTCAACAGAGAAGTTTCTGAGAGCTTTTGAGGGCAATTCAGCTGCTTGTTTAGCTCAGGATGGGAGCCAGCCTTTTAAATTGCCCTCCAGATGGCCACATTGGCCAGGAGAGCCCTTCCGCAGCAGTTCACAGATAGATGGACCACCACAGAGGGCAAGCAAAGGTGCGCATCTGAAGCCACCTGCTTTGATTGCTGCTGCAACTGGGCCCCCAGACCTAAAACGTCTCTGTGTATGACAGGTAGCAATAGAGCATGACAGCCAGAGAACACAAAACAACTGCAGAGGTTCTAGAAGGACGTGTGGAAGAAACAGGGCAGGAGACTGCTCCCAGCCTTGTAAGGATGGCATGAACTCAAACAAGCACAGAATGTATTTTTGGGCAGGCTATGGCAGCAGCTGCCAGGTAGGTAGGCAGGGCATGGTGTGCCAGTGGCCATACCTGAGCCACATGAGTCCTCGCTGCCAGACCTGTGATTTTCACTGCCTTTAATAGCAGTGAAAAAGCATCATGAAACTCAAAGATGAGCCCTTAAGGTAGTTACAGCAAACACCAAGTCACATTTGTAGGATGCTTCTTAGCACAAATGATCATACTGGAGAATAAAAAAGTAAGCCTTAGGCAGGAAATGCATGAAATGAAAAGTAACCTCTTACAAAAAGTGGCAGGATGTGAAAAGTTCTTGAGCACTAATAATCCAGACTGAGTCCTGACTGCCCGAACACACCATATTTCTTCAAAGAAAGACAACTTTATTTTCCAAGCAGTTCAATTAAAACAAAAAATTATTCTTTCAGGTTAATAAGGTACATAATATAAGTAATAAGTAATAATATCAGGTAATAAGTACATATTATCATTTCATGCATCTTGTGGTAGGAAGTGGCAGCTGGAGTTTCCTAGGGCACCTACAATGGCACGAATCATCTACATTTAGGTAAATGAGTCTCACTCTAGATAATAATTTTGCTGTTTGGACTCTTAGATATTGGTCTGGTAGTGTTTCTGGAGCTTATTCACCAGATGCCAACTGAGGCTTGATTTCAGGAGTTAAACTGAGCATGCACTCTACTCTCTGGTGCCTTTTGTGGGATTTAACTGCCCTTTCACCATTGCAACAGAAATGAACATGCAACAACTAAGCAGCTTCCACATGCACATCAATGCGTAAAAATGAAATTGATGACCTAAAATGAAGTCTCATATTGATATTAGACATTCAAAACCAATACTAATGTATTCGTATATATATACTCACATTGCCCTTAAAAAAAAGGCAAGCAAATTCAGAAGATTTCTTCATACAATTTAAGTTTTGCAAAATGTGGTGGTTTTTTCATATGTCTGATGGTTGCAACCTTTAATGCATGTTCTCAACTTAATGCAGGGCCCCTCACTTTAATAAATTTCCTCCTAAACCCCTTATTTTTCAGCTGTTATTCTTATGTGGTAGATTTAGAAATGAAAACAAAATGGTATTAGTGCCTCTAGCTCAGGAAAACTGAATGTGTGGTATATGCTTATATGTGTGATATGCTATAAAGATGCTTGCTTTGGGGAAATTGCCTGTTAATTCCTTTTGCAGACCACAGGATTGTGTAGATGTGACTCACTTTCACACTCTCAGTGGCTCAGTTCTCCTGTGCTACATCAGTGCTGTCCTGAAGAGGCTCACAGGCAACTCCAGGGTGTAAATAATGCATCATAACGGCAACAGCTTGTGTGATGACAAGAGATTAACATGATTTTGATCCGTCCTCAGACATTTGGTAAAAGTGAAAGGCAGTCCCTTTGAGTACTGCTGGTTTATAACTCCAGTCTCCACCTCAAGCATTAGCCTGTAGCCAAATTAGACTAAGCACTTTGACTGGGTCACTGAGCTTGGTCACTGAGCAAACTATGATGGCTTAAATCATAAAATCGCTTTTCTCTTGCCCCATTTATTTATATTGCTGTACTTCTAGGAGTTACCACCCTAAAAACAGCAGCAGATGACTGCTCCAGTTCACAATCTGGTGTTTCAGTAGGAACACTGTTCCATCTATGATCTGAGATGGGATGCTGCAATGTGAGTATATACATGTGAGTGCATTAGTATTCATTGGGTATTCTTTTCTAGAAAACCTAAGCCAACATTGTGAAATGCCCAGCACTTTGCTGCTCTCTTTAAATTGGGTATTTATTTGTTGTTTATTAAGTGAACTATGCCCAAAAGGTTTACCTAAACATTTATGTATTGAATTGGGCTACATTTTTTTCAATCAAATTAAAGCAGCTGAGCAACTCATCTCTACAAAACAGTGTCATTCTTTAACTGATGATGCCCTGCTAAGGGTAGTACATGATGATCTTAAAAAGTCTTTTCCAACTTAGTTGATTCTATGATTCCATGAACAGAGAGCAGGACCCCGAGACCTCCATACAGGTCCTGCTGACTGCCAGGGAGCTGGGAACCACAAGCAGAGGAGCACGGCAGAGATCTATCATGCCCTTGACGCCTCAACAACATTTGCCAAAGGTCATTTGTCAAAGCCCCCATAGATCACTCTGTTTTTTTCATGATGACAAAACCAGATTGCTGAAGAAAAGCTGAGAGCGGGCCCCTTTACAGGTCTATCAGCCTCTCTGCCTGTCTATTTACAGAGGGTACTCCCCATCCTCATTAGCAAAACAGCTCATCCATTGAATGTAACTTAATTGACAAATGGAGTTGTCTTTGGCAGGGTATCTTCAGTTGAAGAATGATGCCTCTTTGTAGAGATGGAGTTGCACAACCACTTTCATTTGATTGAAAAAAAATTATCCTGATTCAATACATAAATATTTAAGTAAACCCTTTGGACATAGTTCACTTTACTTAATAAAAAACAAATAAATATCCAGTTTTAAAGAGAACAGCAAACTGCTGGGTATTTCCCAATCATGGCTTAGGTTTTTGTCCTGGGCTCAGCAGTAGCAGTCATTTTTCTCCTTCTTAGTAGCTGGTGCAGTGCTGTGGTTTTGACTTTCAGCCTGGGAACAGCGCTGATAACATCGATGTTTCTAGTTGCTGCTCAGTAATGTGTACTCTGACCAAGGACTTTCTCAGTCTCATGCTCTGCCAGGGAGGAGGGGAAGCCGTGAGGAACCAGAGACAGGACACCTGACCCAAACTAACCAAAGAGGTATTCCATACCACAGTACATCATGCCCACTATATAAAGTGGGGGCAGTTACCCAGAAGGGGTAGATCACTGCTCGTGTTGGGCTGGATATCAGTCGGTGGGTGGTGAGTGGTTGTATTCTCTTCCCTTGTTATTCCCTTACCATTATTATTATTGGTGGCAGCAGTAGTGATTTGTGTTATACCTTAGTTACTGGACTGTTCTTATCTTAACCCATGGGAGTTACATTCCTTTGATTCTCCTCCCCATCCCTCCAGGAGTGGGGGGAGGAAGGGGGGGGGGGTGAGTGAGCGAGCGGCTGTGTGGTTCTGGGTTGCCGGCTGGGCTTAAACCATGACAGTTTTCTAGAAAAGAATACCCAAATCCACTTATACATAACTTTAAGGCATGGTTATTTTTCCTGCAGCCTTTTTAAATATTGCTTTGGAATGTACACAGAAATGTGTGTGTTTGGTGGGGGTGGAAGTAGGAGGTTCCCTCTTCACAGTATGGGCGATCTCAGCACTATTTGGAGTACCTGTTAGTTTAATGCCTTTTCAGAGACCTTGAAGACATGGAGAAGCACTTCTTGTCTAGCACACCCAATAAGGATTAAACTTTTTTTAATGGGTTCTTAGCATTGCTATTTATTTATTCTATCTAGTTACAAGCATGTTACAGGGAGTGGGGGTTTTTCTTGTTTTGGTAAAGCAAAAATTTTCATTCAAATGCTAATCCTGGAATACTCCTGGTTAACATTACATTTCACAGTAAACAATTCAGCTGTTTCCCAATTGACTTCTTGCAGTCCCTCCTCTGCATCTGCTTCTTGTCCTCCGCATCCTCCTATAATGCATACTGCAGCAGCTGGCTTATCTTTTCTACCTTCAAGCTCAACCATTTTTCCCCCTCACCTTTTGTAAGTCCAGAGCAAATCTCAGTGTTGAACCTCCACCTTTGCTGGCTCTCTGGTCCAGTCTTTCCTAACTGCATGCACATGTTGCCTGTGGTCCATGCTGCAGCAGTTACTCTGCCATCCTCATAAAGGACGCTGTATGCTGTGTGCTGATCAGCATCCCTTTGAACACCAAATATATTCCTTTGAGAGTAACCACATATGCTAAATTAGACTCTCAGTGTCACTCTTACTAGCACCCACCACAGCAGAATGTGAAGGACCAGCACTCCCACCGCCAG
Source organism: Lathamus discolor (assembly GCF_037157495.1). Classification (NCBI taxonomy): domain Eukaryota; kingdom Metazoa; phylum Chordata; class Aves; order Psittaciformes; family Psittacidae; genus Lathamus; species Lathamus discolor. The sequence goes on along the minus strand of NC_088887.1, from coordinate 101,474,505 downwards.
CATTTCTCCCATCAGCAAACCCGTGCAAGGTTCACGGCAGCTCAGCTTTTCTGAGGGCAGAATGCAGCCTGTATATATGTGGTTCTTGAGACAACTAATTTCACAAATTCATGAACAGAAAGCATACCATTGCGGCTTAATCAAATTAAATATTTAAATGAAAGCAATAATTACTTAAATTTGTCTTGAGACTTAGCAAGATTAAGTCTTTGAAACATCATTTTTGGCCTGTAGGCTATAATAAGTAAGCCAGTCTCTAATGATTCAGAAAAGACTAGAGGGTTTGGGTTATCACCAACCAAGAGGTATTTATGAAAGACGATGAGCATTGCGGTTATTAAATAGCTCTCAGACAGTACCTCTTCTTTACAGATAACTCTGCTAACACAGCATCAACCAGGCATTGACATAAAGTACAAAAAAATCCTAGCCAAGCATTTAAATTCCCTGCCAATGTATCTGGAAAAGAGATACTTAGTGACAGAGCTGCCTCGTGGAAATCACTACAGCAAATTTCAGCTCTCATTATAATCTGTTAATTAATGTGTTAACATATGATTGCAGCAGATCAGTGAGACCAGCACTCCTGTCAAGTCTAGGCATGCATAACACATGGCCAGCATACTCCGGGTCCAGAAAATAAAGTAAGAGCACACGCCTTCACAGTTAATGTAATAAATCTCATGGTCCTTACGTGTACCTGGAAGGAATGCTGTCAGCTGAAATTTTTCACATGGGTTTCCTCACTGATGTCAATGACAGGGTGATTGAATTTATGCAGGTATCTGACTCATGAGTCATGAGATGGTGAAGGTGGTCTCAGAGACACTGCTTGATTGTGAGCACAACTATGTTTAAGATCACAGCTTGTAACTGCCTAAGTGCTGTCTTCAAGGAGCTCAGGCTGGCATGACACCCAGCTTCTTCTTAGTTTGCAGAGAAATAGCCTGGAAAGGTCACGCTTTTCTGCACTCTGGGGAGAGCAATGACAAGCCTAGGAACAAGCAGGCTGTCAGGAGACAAACAGGATCCACAGGAGCAGAACTGCATGCTTGGTGTGGAAGGGTAGCATCAGTATGCACCCACAAGGGGCCAGACAGCCCTTAAAATGAGGGAGCTGCTAAATGGGATATCTAGGAACTACTTCAGGCACAAGATTGATCATGGGCAGTGATGAACCTGACTGTTCCCTGCAACAGTTACTGCTGTGTTTTGCCTAGTCTTTCTATTACATCCTTTGAGACACGCTTTGATGGAGTTGGGAATCTTAGTTCTGGGACACTCTTTTTCTGCTGGTTAACTTTCTGTTAAATTTCTGTTCTCATTGCTCTGTCTCCTTCATGTTCAATCTTTCAACTATTAGGTGAATAAAAAAGTTGCAAGAACTTTTTATACTTCACCGAAAAGAAAATTTAATATCAATAGCACAGAAGGATATTAGAGTTCAGAATAATAAGGTAAAGCTTCTACAGCACATTACACACCCCTTGGGCACCACCATTAGTGGCTGCTGATAATAAAAGCACTGATAGTGGTAGAGATGGGTGCTGATATTGGTAAAGAGAATTTCTGGTCATATGCCAGATGAAAAGCACTCCAAAATGCCACAGGAATTGGCATAAGGGAGGGTGACCTGAAGCATGTCTCCTAAAACAACATTTTTAACTTTCAACCTCAATTTATTTGCATATATTTGTAAGAAACATCTCTGAAATGGAAACATAATTCCTTATTCCTGAAGCTTGACAGAAATATCAGTGCAAAACTGAAAGATAATGCAGCAAATTTGTGGTTAACCCTGGGACACCATTTACATCCACTGTTCTTTGCACTGGGATTGCTGCCAGGCTACCAGAAGCCCTGCAAACACAGTTAGGGAAAGGATTTCTAACACTAACCTTATCACACAGGGGCTGCAAATGGGAAGTTCTGTGTGCCTATGCTTGGGAGAGGGAATTCTCACACCGGTGGAGGGTCAGTCTTGCCTGCTGAGCACTGAGGGTGCTCAGTCTTGCCTGCTCCTTCAGGAGGAGATTCCTCTCTTCCTCAAATGACACACGGTCAGAAAGCACTTATAGAATAGGGTGTCAGCAGCTGCATCAATCCTTCTAGCTAAAAAAGAACCAGGATGTGCATTCACACATCAGATCCTAATCATCCACATTGCTTAATCCTTAGGTCACTGCTGGGCCTTTGTTTTCTAGAGATCACTGTACAGGCAGATTGCCCCATACAGCATGGATATGAGCCACATCACTGACTCTCATTCAGTGCTTAGTGCAGCCACCAACAGTAAAACCAGTGGTTTCTTTGTGAGAAAGCTGACATAAGGAACAAGTGTTATTTACCAGCTTCCTAAGGATGCAAGTAACCAAAGCCATACTCTCTAAGCTTGGGTTAGAAAGCCATAAACATGTCAGACTTCAAAGACAGCTAATTGCACTCATTGTGATTTGCCTTGATCTGTGTTGTGACGTGATGCCTCTGCCTACCCTGCCAAGATCTCCAGGAATGTTAGCTCCCATATTGCAAGACTATTAAATCCCATGTCTTAAATTTATACATACATTCCTTCATTTTCTTTTATAATGTTCTTTTGGAAAACACTTCCAGCAAGTCTATCTGAAATCCCTTGCCTTAGCACCATACCGGAATGATGCTGTATGAATACCCCACCACACACAACTGGGTTGCTTCTCCAAGCCTGCACTTATGTCCTTCTTTACTTTTATGGACAACACATAGAAGAGTATAATGTGGCTGAGGTGATCTGATGATGACTCACCCAGTTCAAACTGGTTGGAAAGGTTACCACAGGTTTGTCTGACTTCTTCGCTGTCCCAGCCAAGAGGATAGAGGGCACAACCAGAGCCGATCAACAAACCTATGGAGAGAAAAGAAAACAGAAGTTTATACAATTAGCTTAAACACAGGCTGTCACTTGCAAAGTGTCAAAGTGACACTTGGGAATCTCAAAGAAAAAAGTAAATCTTTTCTTCTCCTAAAAACAGTAGAACGTCATTTCGACTCCTGCTGCATTCTGCTATACTGTTTTTACATATGGTCTATGGTCTGTGGCCTGTAAGCAGCTTTGATAATTAAGCACCAGAAACCATCCTCAGCTTCTAGAGCTTCTGCCTCGGAGCTTTTAGACATCCCTTCTACTCTGCATAACTACTATATACACTGTTTGGAAAACTCAGCCAGGGTTAAATAGAAGATCTGTTAATCACAGCACTTACAAGCTGATTGCTTCTGATTAATTAAAACAACAGTCAACCAGGGTCTATCAGGGTTCTAGCAGGAAAAGTAAACTGTCAGTTGTGCTGATCTGTTGCCATCTTCCTTTGGTTTTCGCCATTTTGAAAGCCAAGGAAGAAAGGTTTCATGTCACCTAATCAATTCACACCACAGATACACAGTCCACAAAGTTTTCTCAAATAATTTCAGCCAAAACAAGCAAGGGCTTGAGCCATTTTCCTTTTATCATGTTTGGCTTAACATTCACAACATTTTTTGCTTTCTCCAGCCCTCATGCTGCCCCAAACAGATGTGTTTTGGCTATGTCCTTCCCTTCACAAGATCTTGCTGGGAATCACCTGATGGGCCATGATTATTTTGCAGAAGTGGCATTTTTTATCAAACTGCATTCTCAGCTGTCACTGCAGCAGCTGCCAAAAAGCGGGGTGTTGCTGGCAAAGCTTCTTACACAGACAGCCTAGAGAGAAGATTTCAATATATGCTACAGCATTTAAATGTACCTCCTTTGTGCCAGATCTTATTAGAAGATTGGAAACAAATCACTGTGTAGGTAATGGGCTCGGTGCACCTGCGTTATTTGCAGGCTGTAAAGGCAAACAAGTGCTCAGAAAGTTTGCAGTGTGGTTTTGCAGTGTTGCCTTTTACCTGTTAGGCAGAGCACAGGACTGGGACAAGGTTTCAAGCCCTACAGCTGTCAGTGCCTGACTCTGGGCAAGTCCCTTGACTTGACACCACCTCACTTTTACTGTCTTGACAATGAGAATAAGGACAATGTGCTCCCTGGCAAAGCACTTCTGCTGCCATGTTTCTAGTGCAGAAAAGCCCTGGGTGTGATGACAGGCACTGTGGACATCACACCAGTTGAAGAGGAGCCCTGGGAGTTGTAAGAATGATCCTGACTCAGGGCCTGGAGCTAGCTTTGCCAGCTATTTCTACTATGTCCTCAAGATGCCTAAGCTTCTTATATTTCTGATGCTACTGTAAGATATAGAAAGCACCTTATTATGTCTTGACTTGCTCAAAGACACACCTGAACCAGGCACTGAAATCCAGAAATGTATCACATCTTCCAAAAGACGTTTAACAATCTTAGCATCTTAGCTCTTAGCAAAGTACCACAGCAATTCCTTTGCTGGTCCTCTGAGCACATCTGCCCTTGTTTCGGCCAAATATTCATTCCTTAGATTTTCACCCACTAAGTTCAAATCTCTTCTTGCTGCTCAAGTCTACTTCTCCCTTTCTTTGTTGAGCAGTAATTGCCATCTCCTCTCTCCATATCTACAACACATAATGGAAAACAAATCCCTAAGGCAGCCCCCTCTCAGATGGATTATTCACCCAACAGCTGTAAAGGGGGAAAAGCAGTTCAGGACACATGAATGCTAGGTATTTTCAGAACTTTGTCTGACCTGGATATAGTTGCTTCTAATGTCCTCACCAACGGCTTTCACAGTATCATCTGATTTTTTTTCGCCCAGGGCCATGGAGAAAACGCCAGCTGGTAGAATCCATGTAAATGTGAGTCCCTTCTAAATAAATTCTCAGAAAGGATGTTTCTCAGACAAGAGAACTTAGGACAAAACTGGGTCTACATTTGTGAAAGACAGCTTCAGACTGAAAAAAACTGATTGATTCTCACTTGAATTGTTAAAGCAAGAAGGGCATTGTGAAGTGCTGACAGCACAGGTGATGTTCTAGTGATGGGCAGGACCCAATGGGGCAAGAAGGAACAACACCACTGATGATGAGAATGGCTGGGAAAGGGAGGAAGATCACCTAGATGTTGGAGATAGCCTCACAGACTGGTGGACTGTGGCAGCGCCAGCCAGTCCTGATGTGAATATGACCCCTTCCCACACTGGCCTGCGCGGTGCCAGCCCAGGCAGACCACAGCTCAGAAGCTGCTCTGACTAAAAGTGAACCGGACTGCCTGTGCTGGTTTCAATCAACTTGTGTCCTTGAACAGACTCTCTGGAGACCTTGCAAATGCTCAAAGGGCTCCACTGCAAAGGTTAGGGAGACGTAGGGGGTAGGAGGGAAGGCAGGCTTGCAGCTGACAGCATTGGACCAGATGAAACAGCAGCCAGCCCTTCCTCACAAGTAGGTCCTGGGAAAGCCTCCTGCCCAGTTCTTCCAGGAGAGCACAACAGCATCACTGCAGGCAAGTGAAAGGACAATTAGCATAACAATGCTGCCCCTCCAAACCCAGAAAAAGCTCTTACTCAGCACTCACCAATTACTCTCCTCAGGTGGCAATAGTGTCTGGTGCCCACTGCATTCACAGAGGACTGTTTGTTTTCAGCTTTATTTAGGTTTTGTTGCAGTAACCAGGTTGTTGTTTGGGTTTTTTCCCCACGAATATCGCTCAGAACACTTTCCACTGCCACCCTCCAAGCAAAGCCCACCCTCTTCCAAACATGGGTACCTGTTCACTGTCTGCCTCTGATGCTACACTGGATACAGTGACCGCTAGCCTCGATAACTTATTTCCTGCCTTAGCCAGACCTCTTCATCCCCCTGTCACACCTCCTTTCACATTTCTGCAAATCCATCTCTGTAAGTCCAAAGCCCAGTTTCAGTGAAAATAAATTCTAGGGTTCAGTCAAAAATTCATTAGCAATGCAATATTCTGTAAAGTTAAACTGCTCCAAAGAAGCAACTGCTTCACTTATACATAATGCTTGTCCTTAAAACCCTTCTGCACTGTTCAGCTCACAGCACCCCCCACTGTGCCTCACCATTAGCTGTGCCTCCTTGAAATAAATAAACCAAATAAGGGAAATCTAGCATGCTATGTTAGAAAACCTCCCTACCCCAGCAACATCTGGCTCTCCAGTTATCTATGGGCTTTAGCAGTGCTGTTTCACTTATGGAGTACCAGACATAGAGCACTGCAACTTGTTTCTGCTCACAGCCTGCATTAACTGTGATGATGAAATCAAATGGGAAACTGCTACCTAACACCAGTGCTGCTGCCCCACGGCCCCAAAGCACCAATGGACTTACCTATTGTAATGCTTCCACAAGGGCTTAGAGCCTACTAGGCAGTAAGAAAAAATTAACAACTTTTGGTTTATGCCCTGAGGTAAGTATGAGTGTGTGTGTCTAATGTCCCATTGCTTTCAACAGGATTCGTCATGATTTCAACACGGCTGATGCTGCCTTGGTCTGCATGAACAGTGAAGTTGGGAACTGGCATTTCAGCTCCCTTATTTTATGCACTAGAAGTGTGGAGTATGCCTCAAAGCCCATGGTGCAAATGGAACTTGGACAAAAGCCCCTCAGCCCTTTCTTTCTCTTCTGATCAATACACCCCTGTTTGTAAGCAACTGAATGTGTGGATCAGACCCTGCAAAAGCAAAAAGACTGCACACTATTACAGCTAATAATTCATACACCCAGCCAATGTGTTTTATCACAGAGAATGTAGATCCTGCTGAATAGCTGCAACCTCCGTTTAAAAATCTAAGCTAAATCCAAGGGCTGCAAACCCAATGGAAATCTTTAAGCTAATTTTGCAGCTTCAGTAAAGAGCAGTTACTGGTTTAGCTCTAGAGTCACATCCTGGACTGCCCTATAGTTGTTGTATTTAGCCAGCTACACTACCCAGGACACCACACCCGTCTTTACAGCTGCTTGAAATGCTTAGGATGCCTGTAACATTTCTTAAGGAAAGTAAGAAAAACCAAAAAACCAACAAACCCAACCACCCTGCTGTAATTACGATCATCTGTCGTCTTTCATTATCTGTCACAGACATTAAAAGAAATAGAAAGGGGAAGGAAACATGCAGGTCTATAAACAGCACCCTCATAAAAGGGGCTGTGGCTTCCAGGTGCGAGGGACCTAGGCAGTGGGACAGGGCCAGCCAGTAGTGGAGGTGCTGGTGGCATTTGGCTGCTGTTTTGGGTGATGTGCCATGCACCAGTGGAGGTGTTGGCACTTCCAGAGACCAGCTCTTCTGAAGCAGTTCTGCATTTGGGATTGAAACAGTCTCCTTGCCCTGATCCATGAAACAAGGCTATTGCAAATGCTGAGGCTGACTCAATGTGCTGGTGAGGCATGTGGGAGAGAGCCACAGGGCTGACATAATGCAGCCAGCTTCAGCAGTGCAAAACTGGAATTAAGTGCTTGGCTTCAATACTCAATAGGGTCTTACTTAGCCACTACACTGGTCCATGCAGAGAGCTGGATACCTTGAAAAAGTGAGTTAAAACCAGCCCGTTTGCTAAGTGAGGAGCTGCCTAGACCTACAAGTTGCAAAATTATAAACTAGAGGATGGATGCCTCAATAGTAAACCACCCAGAGGAATCCTTGTCCATCCCACACTGCCTTCTCTTTCACCCTCACTGCAGGTAACGTGCGACCATATTTCAGTAACACCTCGCGCTTGCAAGATCATCTTGTCTGTCTGGAGTGGACCTTGTGATTGATTGAAAATAATTGCATATAACAGGTTCTGCATATGGCGGATGCAGCAGGGAAGGGACAGTAATTACATTAGCGGCTTGGCACAGATCTAGGTTTCCTCTTTGAAGTGATAAATGATTTGTGGCATGCAGCAATCAGCTTATTCCAAGATGTAAAATATTAACCACTATTACTATCTCCAAGAATAGCTTGGATATAGGCAAGTCTCAAACAACAAACACAGAAGGATTAATAAACCAAGAAATATTAACTAAATTTTTCCATGGGCAAAATGACTGCACTCAGAAGGACCAAGACATTGTCAAAAGTCAATGCACAAAAGCGAAGCTTGAAAATCCCTGTGGAGGGCAGTCCTCAGACTGCTGAGTTAGTGGCCACTGAATATGGGACATTTGACTGGTTCCTTATTGCTGTGGCTTTAATGGGAGACTCCACCCAAAGATCTGATGTGCCTTAAATAACCAACATAGACATCACACCATAAATTAATTGTCTGTAGCTGTCCTGACAGCTCGCAGCTAGCAAGTCCTGTTTTACAGACTCAGCTTTTCCTCTCACTTGAGGTCACAGCGTGCCCCTGATTGCTATATGTCTCATTCTTGTTTTGTTGTCAGCCCATTTGATCATTGCATTCTCAAAAGCCTGTTAAATAAAGCCAAACCTTCCCCAGTGTCCTTCCGTTTCCTTTGAATAGGGTAAACCTAAGCACATTATTCAGATAAATACAATGGGGAAAACCATCAGTTTGGTCAATAAAGAGAGGTAGTGATGGCAGTGAATTAGGCACTTAGCTTTGGATTCAGTCTCAGGGTCTTGCTGCTAGAAAATGCATTTTCATTTGAACAAAACCCATGGTGGCTTTCCTTGATTATGGCTTTTTTAGGAGCCTTCTACATGGGCACTGGAAATTGTATTCCTTTTTTGTATGTCCTCAGCTCCAGTCAGAGTTATACCCTATGAATGCAGTGAAAGAAGGGACTGCCTGGGCACCATAAAGGGCCTCCTTAGGCAGCAGTTAGAGGGGGGCTGCACTGCTGTAGCATGAGGGGGCCTGGGAAGCCTCTCAAGCAGGAAGGAGCCCAGTACCACTGTGAAAACTCAGTCTGCATTTCCATCTAGAAAAGTAATAGGAACAGGTCAGGCTTCATATATGTACTGCAGAGTGAAAATAAAACCAGAACCAAATGCTGCTTTTTGTACAGTCACCTTTAGTAAGAAAAATCTCCAAATTATCTTCCTCCTCACTTTCCCCCATCTTCTACTGTTTCCCCTTTAATTTTCTGACCTGACCAAAAAGAAACCTTGCCCCCCCTTTTTTTTTTTCTAGGCATGTCTAATGAACACTGCTCATCTGACAGATACTCAGACCATCTGGAGAAGCTGACAGACAATAATTTGGAAGTCATCCCTTTCAAGACCATTTTAATGATGATTTTTCTTTTCACATTTTTTCTCTATCAGCCCGTTTGAATCTTCAAGGATGATAGAAAGTTTTCACATTCCCATCTGTCACTTGGAGGTACAATAATCTCTACATGCAAAACAAAACCAATTTTTAGATGCAGCACAGACTTTGACTCTCCACTTCTTGTGATTTAAAAACTCTCCTTGATGTAATGGTCTTAAAGCATTTACCTGATATGAAAGTGAGCCTATGGTATGAAAGTAAAACTGAGCCGGCACAAGAAGTTGTCTGCTGCTTTCAGACATACCTTGGTCAACAAACCATGGGTTAAAGAAGAATTGGTTAAAAACCGTGTTGTGAAATACTTCAGAAGACACAGCTTCTGAAGTCTGTGTTCAAGAAACTCCAGGAGCTTCAACCAAGCAACTGCTGAGTGATAGAAATGGGTCAGAGCAGGTTCAGACAAACTTCAGAGGCTGGGCAAAGCAGCAGGATCCAATGGAGCAAAGGTGGGGATGGGGGGAGCAGGGCCATGCTGGCTGCAGTCAGCCTGGCTCCCATACCTGTGGAGTCCAGCCTCAGTTCAGTGAGCGAGGGACAATGCCTCTATACTGGCAGCTCCCAGATCTTCATCCAGAAGCATTCCTTCTTCAAGGTTACATTCCTACTGTTTTTTTTAACACTGTCACTCTGTTCTTTGGTTCCTTTGTTCTTCTGTTAGAGAAACATTACCATACTGGTTCCTTCACACTGCTGTTAGTACTTGTCCCTCAGGAAACCCAGACAGGCACCTGAGCTGGGATATTATCAGGCTTAAAGATGAGATAACACTTTGGGCAAAAGTTCTCTGTTGATTTAGTAGTCACTGAACAATTGCCTAGAATGTGAATGAATGCAATAAGGCACTCCCCCTTGTCTGGGTGTCCAAGCAGAAGTCCTCAGAGGCACATAGATAGAAACTACATTTATGTTGTACCAAATTTCCTCCCACTCCTCACAAGGATCATGGTATGGGAGACAGCTAGTCAGTTCAGGGCTTTACTCAGGTCAAGTATTTCTGTCATAGACTTTGCTATAGCAGGATGTTAGAGGGAATGTAGACACAAAGCAAAATGAAACATAAGAACAAAAAAATCCCCCAGAGAACAAAATGCTACAACCTTCAGTTTTTCAGATCCTGCCTCCAGTAAAACTTTCATCTTGAGTGTGATGGAAATAGTACTCATGGGGTTTCAGCCAGCAGCAAAACCCCACCACGCTTTCCCTTCTGATTCTGATCTCCAGGTTTAATTCAACACATTTGGCTTTGCTTAGCTCCCCTCCATCTGACTGTCAAGCCCCATCCCTCAAATGAGACTTTTTCTGTTATTTTGGGTTACTCCACACCATGAGCACTCACTGTCTGGCAGCTGCTCTGCTCTGAACCTCATCAAACAGCCACAGCAAAGAGCTGCCACCTGCCTGCTACTACTTCCCAGAGAAAGTAGGAAACTAGGGCCAGTGGCAGAGGAAGCCTAAAAAAGGCATTACAAATGCCTGCCAGCATCCAGCACAGCAAAATGCTATGTCATGGGAGAGTCACAGCTCTTTCTCCCTGACTGCAGGCACAGGGCAATGGAGGGTGCAGATGGGAGTCTTCTGACTGATGAAGCATCACTTTGCTTCATTTGATCAAAGGCAGTGTGCTCATTACTACAGAGGTGCTTCAGGCTCAGAGGGGGAAATCTCCCCTCCCAGAGATGCTACACTGCTACCTCAAAACCTAATGGCTTTGCTCTGTTTGGCCCTGGGCATTTTTAAAGCAATTCTGAAACCTTCAGGAAATGGGGCTGAGGGCTGAGAGAAACCCGAAAGAAACACTGAAGTAGTAAGAGTGGAGAAATCAAACACAGAGCTGCCACTAAACAAAAAGTGATTTAATAAGAGCCATTTGGTAAAAGGACAAGTAACAGGACCACGGCAGCCGCTGTGAGGAAAGGAAAGGTTCAGCATCAATTTCAAAGCCCTGCAAAAATAGGTGCTGGTGCAAGGGACTGCAGCTCCCCAAAATTCAAACCCCTCAGAATCACTGAAAGTACTTCTTTTAACAAGATTTTATAAAGCAGCACTAAACAGGCTTGACAGTCTGTGAAGGTTTGCACTAGATACTAAGAAATCCAAGAGTTTAATCCTATTCTATGTACACAGTAGGAGGAGTAACATGATCTCAGAACTAGTTGAATATACAGTGTGTAGCTGGGTATTTCACTGGAACACCTTTATTACCATGCAGGGGCATCAAGAGAAAGAGGTACCTGCTTGTGCAATTTATATCTGTCCTGGGTTTACCAGGAGCCGTTTTGCTCCTTCTTAGTAACTGGTGCAAGCTCTGTGTTTTGACTTCCAGCCTGGGCAGAGAGCTGATAACACCGATTGTTTTTAACTGTTGTTAAGTAATGTTTATTCTGGCCAAGGACTTTGTGAGCCTCATGCTCTGCTGGGGACGAGGGGAGGCCGGGAGAAAGCAGAGACAGGACACCTGACCCAAACTAGCCAAAGAGGTATTCCATACCACAGCACGTCATGCCCAGGGAGGTAACTGGGAGTTACCCGGAAGGGCACTCTCTCTCTTTGGGGGGGTTGAACTCGTTCGGTGGTGGTATTGTATTCTCTTGTTATTTTCTCTTATCAATATTATCATTGGTGGTAGCAGTAGTGATTTGTGTTATACCTTAGTTACTGGGCTGTTCTTATCTCAACCCGTGGGAGTTACATTCTCTCAATTCTCCTCCCCATCCCTCTGGGAGCGGGGAGGGCCGGGGGGGGGGGTGTGTGTGTGTGTGAGTGGACGACCTGTGTGGATCGGTTTAAACCACGACAATATCTTATTGGTTATGGTTAAGTGAGGCTAAGGTTGGCCAGAGTCAAGGTGGTGCTTATCTGGGGGATGTACCAATTGATTAAAGAATGAATATTCACTGAAGCAAAGGCTCCAGGCTAATTCCCTTACCACCAGATTACATAGTCCCTCTAACATTTTAGTTGTCTCAGCCAATGATGACAAAAGTATTTGGCACAAAGTACAGCACCCTTCAAACAGAAGCTCCACAGATGCCAGGGGATGAGAGACCAAGGTTCCAATCAGGCAAAAAAACAGAAAAAAAAAAGGCTTTCACCACTGCTATTTCTCCCAGCCATGAGTGTTGGGTGCAGACAATCGGATATGAGAGATTCCAGCATCACTGGGTTTTCTCCTTTGGGCCTCCTGCAACACATACTTGTTATGTTCCCATGGACGAGGCAAGTTGGGAAGTACGGAGATGTGAATCAGTGTTCAGACACAAAGCACAGCACTAAGCAGTCTGGATACACTTGTCTGCTTTTGTTTGTCTAAGGGGATATCTGAAGGCATGAAAGTAATTATTGTAGTCATGATTCAGGGTTGGTCCTGCTTGAAGCACAAGGTTGGACTATATGACCTCTCAACATCCCTTCCAACATGAAAGACTTCAGGAATCTGTTTTCCATCATTCAGGAACCTCAGCTCAAGTCACATGCATGCACATAGGACTACTTGCATTTCAGCTGGGTAGCCCACCTGGAGACCAGGTCCTGCTCCCAGAACAGCGTGGGTCTTCCTTTCTAGGTGCTCAGATGGCACAGGACACATCACACCTATGGAGATGCCTCTGTAGCAGCCATTGAATTGAGACCCTTGTCAGCAGAATCAATGGAGTCTAGAAGAATTTTTTCTCACCCTGAAGAATACAGATACACAGGTTTATAACTAGGACACATCTAAGTTCACCTAACTCAAAGAATAGCAAAGACATTCATATGAGACTGGCAGACATGACACATTGCCAGTAGGGAAACACAGATGCTCCTGGGCTAGCAGCTGGAGGTGGGATAGCTGAGAGCATCTCAAATGGCACTGGACACTTGTAGGTCAGTGACTGAACTGTGCTCCACTGGCAGTACTGAGTTAGAGTGGGATTTAGCCCCTCCAAATATGTCACCTTCTGTTAGATTAAGTGCTGTTCATTATCCTGCGTGGCCTCTCCAGAGCAATGAAAGATTCCCATAAGTCCTCTGTCATACCTGCCAACCCATACAAAGGTCTTGAAGACTCTATGGTATCTCTAACAGTGTAAAGCATCTAGATTCAGGATAATGAATTTCACCCTAGATATGTATTGATCTTAATGTGAGCTTAGAAACCTACCTCAAGGGGCAATACATGTATTGTAAACACCTTTAAAAAGTGTATGAATCTGTAGTTGAATCAGCCAAAGTTACCTACACTTTATATTATCCCTTATCTTCTACCCTTCTGCCCTCGTTCTGCCCTTAAGATGCAAGTATTTCAATTCCTGTAATGAATTCTGCCTTCCTTTATGGGAAATGACCTGAATGTTAGGGAAGAAAAGAAGATGAAAGAAAAAATCGTCTTGCTCCTGAGTGCAAGCCTGTATGCTCTACCTTAAAAAGAAATTATCTGTATGCTGCTTTAAAATGGCCTCTGTCTGCCTCAGTTGCCACCACAGAGCTAGATCCCTTGGGACTAGCTTTGGTGAGTCTCTGTCATTCCTCCCAGAGTTTGTTGCACAACAAAATGATTGACACCATTTGTTCTGAAAGGGATGTGACATGGTCCAGTTAAAGGCAGACTGAATCTGCAGAGTGGAACTGAAATGCTTGAAGAATTCCACAAAACACAGTGGAGTCTGACTGTCAGCTCATTTTTGTTTGGCAAGCCATGATCACTGCTAGTACAGTGTATGCTTGGGGGGGGGGGGGGGAAGAAAAAAGAAAAAAAGCCTAAGCGTTATCACATGCCATCAGACTTCTTTATGTGACAACCCATCTGTGTGCTCACCCCATCGTTTTGTGGCTCAGAATCAAATGCTTGACAGTTCAAAGAGTCTAGAGCAGCATATGGCATATGACATGGTGTATTTAAATAGAAATCACTCTATTAGAAACACAAGGGCTCCTACTGTAATTAATAAAAGGTAGTTTAATAACTAGCTTCCCAAAATACCTGATTCTTATAGTAGTCATAGTAGATAAAGCATATTCCTTTCTGTTAATACGAATTTCAATAGCAGCTGAAGACTGGACAAAACTATCCAGTGCTTTTGCAGAAGCTCCATATTCAAAGCATTTCCCAGTATGTGAACTTATCTCATGAAGGACTATGAGGGGGGAATGAAGGAGTTATATCCTATGCTGGTGAAGATGCCTAAGCAGACAAATGGATAAATGGACAGGCATTGCCATATCTTTTCAACACAAACTGGGCAGAGCAAGGTTGTTACAAGCATTAATGAAAACTCTGCAGCAGCCCAACTCCTGAGCACCACTCCATTCATTTTGCCTCAAGATTGTCCCAGCCTTTGGAAATATTCAGACACGGATTAAATACCAAGGAATTGCTTTTCTATGTCTATTAGTTCACTGATCTGTGAAAAACAGTAGTTTGTAAATGCTGGATAAAGCAACGAGATATCCAGCCAGTTCCTTCACTTTGACAGCATATCCCCAAAGTGACAGAGGAACGGGAACTGATGCAAAGCATATATCCTCTGGGGAATACTGCACATCAAACTTTCGCCATTTATTTATTTCTTTTAGTCTGTTTTATGTCAGTTGAGCTGTCCAAGGACTGATGCAAGACCAGCCACTGCACATCACAGCCATACTCAAGGTTTCAAAGTAGCATTTTCAGTACATGGTCTGCAGACCCGCTGGCAAATCAAGGAGTACTTCCAAGCAAATTCATACATGCTATTAGGCAATCTATAACTTGAAAAAAAGATTGAAAAGGTGTGCATTTCTACTGAAGAGTCTGCAATACTCCTCAAATCAAACAAGTTTGGAAACCATTTCTCTAGATAGGAAATATGGTAAGATAAACTGCTATAAAGCTGTAAATGTCAGTGGCAGTCACCAAAGCTGAGAATCACTTTTCCCTTTAACCTGTTCTTACTTGTGCTTCCCAGGTTTAAGCCTCCCTCTACTCTGCTGAAGTATACACACCAGCTTTATTGATACACAGGCCTACAGCCATCAAACACATCTCCCTCTGTACAGTTTAGAGCTCTCTGATAGGTAAGTCATAGACAGCTAAGTGTTATGAAATAAATGGGAACTAGTGAAGAAGTCAGTTTAATGTATAGTTTGCTGCTGTAGCTGCATCACTTTTTAGCAGTTTTTAAAATGCTCTCCACCTTCACAAGGCTCTTTGCAGATCATACAGCAAAGCACATGAATTAATCTATGCATGAATATAGTATATTCAGTGGAGTTCGCCTTTGTGCTGAATTACAGTATAAAATCAAAAGAAATGGAGTAAAATCAAAGCAATAATAGACTCCATGTGGAACTGATTCTTCGTATGGCTTCCTCAAGCTGAAAAACAACTATTACCCTATTCTCAGCTACTTTGTTTTCAGTAAGAAAGATGGTAAGGTTCAGCACAGCTCCAACGTGAACAGTGTGACACTCAGAATATTGTTTCCATGCTGTCAGACTGTCTGTGTTTTGTTCTGCATGATTTTTACATGCTCTAAAGTTTGTTTCCTGTGACATACCCAAGAAAAGGATACTTTTTATTAAAAAAAAATAAAAAATAAATAAAAAGAAATGGAACTTTCCGTGCTTTCTATCCAAAGACATTCCAACTCACTGACCCAATTTGCAGAGGAAAAAGAACTCTATCAAGACAATTTCCCTCAAATAGGTCCCATTTTTCAGTTTGCCACAAAATGTGATAAATCATAATTTTGGATAGGAGCTGCAGTTTGTTACAAATATATTGCACATCTGCAGCTCAGAAAATTTTGGCACTGCTGCTTATCCTCTCCAGAGAAAATCCATATGGACAACCTTACCAACACGTCAAACAGACTTAACCCTTACTGCTAACGAAGACCAGTGTGTAGAGGGTATGCATCTCCCATGATGAGCTCATGAGCCCAACTATGAACTCACTCTGAAATCTTCTCCCCACCCACCTGTGAGTTAACCCAAGGCAATGAAGGGATGCCTCAGCACTATGCAGCTCTTTATATTGAGAGTCTCTTGCTTCCCATAATTTATTAAATTCTTTTATACAGAGAGCATACTTAAAACACAAGAAAACATTTTGGAAACAGCTTGGAAGGGACATCAAGAATGTATCTATCTTATCCATTCTTCAGCCTCAAAGTGAGTATAAGCTGTACCTATATCTTCCAAGAAAATTATTTGTTTGAGCTGATCTTAAAAAACCTCTCACAATAGAGATCACACCAACTTTTAAGACAATGCATTCTTCTGGCTCTGTGTCTCAAACAGAAGCATTTCATATTGTCTAACATGTATCTTCCTTGTAATTTAAGTTCACTCCTTAAATCCTGGATTTTGCTAAACCACTACCAGGGCTCCAAGATAGCATTTTATTTTCTCCCCCCCTTTGAGTATTTTCTCTCCAATGGATTAACCATTCCCAATTTATTCAGTTTTTCCTGATAGAATTGGCCCTTTCATGTAGCCTTCTCTTTCCAGAGGATTTCTGTGGCTGCTGGTTTTGACAATCTGTTGGAATTTTTCCTTTAAAATAGAAAAAAAAACCCAACAAAACATAGCAATGAATGAATCAAACTCATTTTCAATGGAGAGAAACCAAAAGGAGGGTCAAATTATGTTAAATGAAGACCTTGGAGATGATGGCAATACTAACAGAGGTTTCTAGTGTGCAGGCTGACCCGAGCTGCCTATGGAGACTGCTCCTAGTTCGTGCAGTTTGTTCCTGCTTTTTGTGGTTTTCACACAACTCTGTACATACAAAATGCGGTTTTACTCATGCATTTCAAAGCATTTTCACTTTATGGCTTGGGCAGTGGCTGGTGGACAGGGGCTGGTGGAGATATTCAAGGCTGAGCAGAATGTGACTCTGAGCAATGTGAAGATGTCCCTGCTCCTTGCAGGGGGATTGGACTAGATGACCTTTGAAGGTCCCTTCCAGCTCAAATTATTCTATGATTCTATGGTGCAACTAGGGCACCATAAAGACTATGGGATACATTTTTAGACTTGTGAAAGTATTACATTTAGCATACAAAAGGATGCTTGACCTTGCAGGCCCAGTCTTGAAACCTTACACATTCAAAGAGATCTAATGGGGGGACAACTGGCCCATGTGAAATCAATCAGTTTTGCCACTAATTTCAGTGAAGCCAGAGCTCTAGCCACAGCCTTCAGGTTGCCATTTTCACAGGTAGTTTCCACTGCTGGAAACTGTTCAGAACCAAGCATATTGTGCCATGAGAGAAACTGTCCTTCCTTGGCCTTCTACCTAAAGCTAGAATAATACCTAGTAACTGCTTTAAGGGAAGGGTTATTCCCTTCTTCCTGGATCTAAAAGACTTTCCCTTGTCTAACTCCAGGGTCACCTCCACTGTAGCACAAATTATATCCAGAAGCATCAGAAAAGTCCTACAACTAAGTCAGAAACATGGAGATCCCTTTTGTCCTGACTTTTCTGAAACTTAAATGTTCATTTTAAAATGATACCATCACAGCTTCCAGGCTCAGCTGTTCATCCTCTTTTTCTTTGCATTTTACTGTCCCCAAATCCTTGTTCTGAATTATGGGAATAATAATTAGATTCAGGAAGGAAACGGGGATGGGGGGTTGGGGGGAAGGTGGGAGGCATTCATATCCCCTGAGAAGAAGAGATAAAAGTTTCATTTCTGCAAGCTGATGTGCCAGTGGTGGATAGTGGGGAACTGGGATTCCTTCTTAACTGCATGGGAGAGTTCAGTAAAGTTTATGAATAAAACAATTTAGATAAACTCCATTTATGCATTATTTGTACAAGTATCTTGGCAACTGCTTACTTAGCATCTTGAACACATTAGGAATTTTAAAGAGGAGGACTGAAATCTTGCCTCAGCCTCTAAAAACTTCGACAGAAGTGGGTCTGGGAAGCACTGAGGGGGTTTTCTTTTTCTGCCTCACCTTCTTTTTCTTCCTCCAACTAAAAACAATTTTCTAATATCCTTGGCATAACTACTATAATGAAGCATAATTTATTTGATCCTCACACAGACCCCTCAGGATTACTTCTTGTAGATAGCCAATTATAAACTCTTACATACTTTATAGCCCTCATTATGTGTGACAGAGGCACACTAATAAATAATGCAAAACCCCTTTTATACCCAGTTACCTTGTGAGAATACAGGGGTCTGGTGTGGAGGGAAAAAGCACATTGTGATGCATTCTTATTTCCAAATGGACTGAAAAACTTTCTAGCTTCAGCTTGCTTCTTTGGGACATTCTTTTCTTCCCAGACTGGACTCCCATGGCTTGATTCATTACTAGATAAAAATCAAGTTCAAACAGAAGTGGACCATGACACACAAACTGTCACTGCCCTGTCACTTCCTTGTGACATCCTGTCAGCTGCAGACAAGAAAGGAGGTATGGAAGCAGAACAGCCAGGTTGAATACAAATGAATTGATATTCAGTTGTAGGCTTTTCATGGTAATGAAGCAGAAAGGGCCAAGGCCCAAAAAGCACATTTCACCCTGCCTTGCCCTGACTTACTGCTGCAACTTCCAGATACCACCAGTGCGCAGGTCAAGGCTCTGGAGGAAAGCAAAGTAGCTCTGACTGTCCCTCAGCTGGCAGGACTCCAAGAGCAGAGTGAGGAGCTGAGGAAAGATGTGGTGTCAAATACACACATTTAAGGCCCTGGTGAACTGCTTCAGTTTTGTCTTTAATTGACATGAGGCTGCTTTTTGAATCAAAAAAGCTGCAACTATAATGACTGAGAAATGTTATCAAGATCACTACAGAGACCTGGAGAGTCACAAACGCTACATCTGTCCTCACCAGGGAATTCTGTGTAACTAGTATGTTACTCATACTGTACCTTGAAGCCTTCTTTTCCCTACATGAAGAAGAGGGGATAATAGTTCCAAAAGACTCAGGCATTTCTTGCCTCAGTGTGGTGTTTGGAGACCTTGAGGGGTAGAGTGGGGAGGAGGGAAGGTGTTCACACAAGGTTTGCAACCTGCAACAAGAGTAAAACAAGCAATGGGCTGAATCATATGATTTTATTGTTGGACTTGGCTTGATTCAGACTCATTCAAATTTCTTTTCTTCTATCCTTCTGTTTAGCAGGGAAGAGGAACACTTTCAAAAATCAAACCAACAAGCAAACAAACCAGCCCAACTTTCTGAAGGGCAGAGCCCACCATAGCCCTTGTTCCAGGAGGAGTGGGAACAGCTATTTCCACAGCCTGTGATATGGTCTGCGGAAGCCTGAACGTAAAATTCTTGGCACCAAAACTAAGCATTATTCATTAAATGACGTATCTCTTCAGCTAGTGTCTAGATGTCCACAGCTAATTACACAGTCTGAGATTCCAGCAGACATCTGGGTCTATAGCATCTTCCAATATCCCCATGTGGCTTAACACAGATACGGAATGAGTGCATATAGAGAAGGCAGAAGAAAGAGTGGCTGTGTAACACAGATACCTTAGATACAGTTATGTTAAAGCCCTGCCACTGAGTCAAGCTAGATTATGCAATTAAATCAGCAGCTTTTCATAGCTGGCTGTGGGGATGGCAGCAGACAAAAGAAACAGAGACATCTGCCTTTGTGTGCAGCTACAAAGAAATCATCTGACATTTTAACTACAGGGTTTGACTAATGTACACTAGAGCACTCACCTACAATTAGCCATTTAACCTAGCAGATCACGCTGTGATCTGAAGAGGCTGAGATACGTTTAAGTGCTCCTCTTGCAGAAGCCATAGAACTGGCCAGAGCATGCGATAAGCAGGTACAATCCAGTAGGCTGACAAATCCAGCCCTTCCAGGAATGAACAAAAGCAACAGTATCTATCTTTTCCATTTTGTACACTCCTCCACTTATGATAACCTCAGTGGCTACCTACCTCAGTTAGGAATAACACATCCCTGGGAAAGCATGCAAAACTGTCTGTTAAAGATATGATACTCTATCTCACAGTTTATGAATGCATTTTTTGTTTGCTTTAAATAAGTGAAATAAGCATAAATTAAATATGAGATCATTTTTGCACTTTGCAGGCAGCAACAACAAACCTGATAGTGTGAACATCTGCTGTTCTTGGTTAAAATATCACTGAAAATCAGCTTGTACATAGAAAGTAATCAAGACAAGGTTTTGGTGTCTACAGTTTGGGTCTGACTCTGCTCCCTGAAAAGCATGTTAGTGGTGTCAGGGTAACTTCAGCACGGTCAGCAACACGAACCAGAATAAGGCTATCAAAAAAGAAAAGAATTGTGCCACTGTACCCTCCAGCAGATCACTGTGTTCCAGACCTCTGAGTCCAACAGAGCTACACAGATTGGAGATGGAAAAGGACAATTTGCACCCAGTTCCCCTCTCCCAAGGGGCAGCTGCTTCCCTGAGGTAGTCTGTTGTGCTTTGCTCCCTGAGCACATTGCTTTAATCTGTGCTGAACACCATGGTATATCCAAAGTTCCAAAGGTCTCTAAGTAATAAAGGTTTATGGCTTTCCTGGGGCGACTGTTCCACAGCCAAATGGATCGCTCTTGTTTGATTGCAGGGGAGCAATTAAATGAAGGCTTATATCTATGTTTCACCAGGAACACTTGAGAGGTCTCCTAGAACAATTTTTTAAATATACATATAGGGGTAGTCAGACACTGTATACATTCCCAGGTATGTGTTCTTGCCCACTTCTTGCCGCTTCCTACATGCAATTTCAGGCTAACATGAACCAGTTCAGAGAGTAGCACAGGCACTGCTTTCTACAGGTATATTATTCTGTTGGCATTAACTCTCCAAATGGACATACTGACAGATAACATAAGTGCCATGCCAAGGGCAAAGGGCCACCTCCTCCCAAGTAGCCAGTAAATCAGGTTGGGCAAATAATCAAACCCTAGTTCAGGTCAGTTTGTTTTGAGCCCTCCACGCAATGACCCAGACAGGTCAGGAGTACAGCCTAGATACATCAAGGGAATAAGGGGTGTCCAAAGAGTGGTCTGGCACCTGACCAAGTCCTGGAAAGGTGGGCAGAGCCAAAGGGATCTGCAGCACTGCCCATGGCTGAGAGTGGCTGTGGTGCAACGAGATTAAGTGGGGCTGAGGAAAAAGGCTTGGAGACGACTGCATAGAAATGAGAGAAAGAGCACTGCAAATGTGACATTGAGGGATATTCCGAGACATATGAAATAGGAGCAGGCTGAAAGCTGAAGGAGCAAAAACTTTCAAGATGAGAATAGCTTCTATATTAAAGGCAGTTAAAAGGCCAAGGAGGAAAAGATTGTGATAGGAGCCATAAACTTGGATTACTTGCATCAATAAGGGAGAATAAACTGTTGTGTAATACGAAGGGGCCCTGCAGTCAAAAGGCAGTTGGAGCTGGAAAGAGGTTTCTTAAGAGATAATCCCTTCTCAGTTTCCTGATATACAGCCTTGCTACTGTACTTCTCGCGTTCATTCGTTACAATGATCTGCCTACCTGCCTAATAAGCATCATTCCGTCTGTCATCGGAAAGGAGTACATGACCGGCAATAAAAAGCTTGGATGCAATTCAGCAATCCAAAATGCCACGGCTCCAATTTATTCATTCATTTAGTTTTCAGTGGTGCGATGACACTGGCCACAATAGTATCACATGAGGCTGGTTTAAGTATCCAGGAGAGCTCAGGGAGCGGAAAATTCAATTCCCATTGCCATGGTGAGCAATGTATAGCACTGAAGAGAACTTAACTCCCAGGGTAAGAAGGGTGGTCTCCCTGCAATACTCCTTTGGAGCTCACAAAGAGCATTATCAAAACTCTGAACTCATTACTCCGACTGGGGGTGAAGATCCCTCCAAATCTCATTTGGGTGGAAGCTCCCCCCAGCAAGCGGCAGTACTGAAAATGTGCTGCTGACAATCATCAAACAGATTTACTGCATCACACATCAAAAAAGTCCTCTGCAAAGCTGTGCAAGGGCAGTATTTTCTAATTACTTATGAACTGTCACAAGATGAGCCTTCTGAGGACTCCTCTGTCACTACCTTGCCACTCAGCGGGCACTAATTCATTTGATTTTGAGTATTTCCCAAAGGCAGAACATAACTTACTTTATTGACTCTTGACACCATAAAAAGGAGTTGGGTGGACAGTTTGCAACTTAAAGTCCCTGGTGTAGGTACACCTTGTCTTTCCACTGCAGAGCCATGGTAAAGGCGTCTTTGACACCCACCGCCTAGTGCTGGCCATGACATGGTCTCTCAAAGCAGGGGTGCACAAAGCACCACATAGCACTGGTACGGTGCCCAGAGCATGTGGTGTGGTGAATTAGGGGGGAGATGCTTTGTACCCAGCTTTACAGAGCTCCTGACAGGCCTATGAGCAAGACTCAGGACAATGTTATTCATATAATTGTAAAACTAACAGTGGCTTGCAAATGTTTACATGTTCAATAATATATAAGCCTTCTCCAGTGAGTACATCTGTCTCTTTTGGCTTTTCTTTGTCACTCAGAATGCCTCCTGAATGCAGAAGGTGAATGCTGCAAATGAATGATGAAGATGAATGTCAGTAAAAATGTGCTGCCTGTATGACCCACAAAAGTGAGGACAGAGAAATTGGGATTTGTATTCTCTTCTGAAGGGTTCTCCAGGCTGGAATTGGCTCAGTTTGCAGCCTGCCCTTTTTAAGACGTCCTTTTGCTTTCATAAATGCTGTGCAATGATTTTTTTTTTCCTCCAGCATTTGAAATCAGGGAGGCTCCTTCGTCTGCTACCAAAACCAGAACAAATCTGGCAGCCAGACCTCTTTCCTCAGACAGATGATGCTTTTACAGGCAGAACCATAATACTGATACTTTTTGAAGGGAGTGAAAAGAGAGAAAGGTGGCATGATAATTTACTAAAATACCAGTCTGAATCAGAAGGTAGGAATGAGCTGCCTGCAGGAAAAATCTGCCTCATACCAGTGCGAGAGACTACAAGAGAAGGTCAAGAAGGTAAGTCAAAGTGTTTTGCATTTGTAGTGCAGTGCTCGCCATGGGGCAACCACAGCTCAGTTGATATTGGGCAACTAAAGCCCTGCATATCTGATGGTCAGTCTTATTCCTGCATCTCATGGGTATTTCCAGCGAGTCCACTCTGCAGCCTCTGGGGTCATCACAGAGGGGCTGACTACATGCACAGCCCTTGTTAGACAAGAGCAATTTCTATGTTCCCTCTTTGTACCTAACTAGTCTTCACTCATCCTCCCCCACTATTAAAGGAGAAATGGGAAACTGGATGATCTATGTAACAGTATTTTTCAGACGAAATGTCAAGGTGGATATGTCCAGAAACAGGCTGACTCAGTCCTTGCATGGGGGGGGGGGGTATGGTATTAGGCACTGGTGGCTGCTACTTGTCAGCAAGAAATAAAATGCTTAAGACATTTGCTTAGTAGAGAGTCACAAAAAGCTCCAATTTTGCCCACAGAAGAAGAAAATCATTACAAGGTTTCCTGCCTTAACCTGTCATTTTAAGTTTAATAAGACTAGTTTTTCCTGAGTTTCAGTGCAGGAAGATCTTAGCTGACACATTTCAGGTCAGCCAGTGTGACTGATTTAATACAGATGAAAGAAGCTAGGGAGGAAGAGTAGAAAAAATAAGACATTAATATACAGTAAATCCTATTTCAGTTTCTCAGGAGAATATTGCTTTCTCCAGGGATGTTGTGGTTTAACCCCAGCCACCAACTAAGTACCACTCACTCTGCCCCTGCCCTGGTGGGATGGGAAGGAGAATGGGGAAACTGTAAAACTCATGGGTTGAGATAAGAACAGGTTAAGAACTGAAATTGGGTAAAACATCATAAGAAGAAAAAAAGAGAAAAATAAAAGCCAATGAACACAGGTGATGCACAAAACAATTGCTCACCACCTGCTGACTGATACCCAGCCCAACCCAAGCAACTATTGGTCCCTTCTGGGTGACTCCCCACAGTTTATATACTGGGCATGATGTGCTGTGGTATGGAATACCCCTTTGACTACTTTGCATTGGGTGTCCTGTCTCTGCTTCTTCTCAGCTTTCAGTGCCCCTGTTCATCGGCAGAGCATGAGACTGAAAAGTCCTTGATCAGGGTCAGTGCTACTGAGCAACAACAAAACCATCGGTGTGTTATCAGCATTGTTCTCAGACTAAAGCCAAAACACAGCACTGCACCAGCTACTAAGAAGAAAATTAACTCTATCCCAGCAGAAACCAGAACAAAGCAAATGAAAGGCTTATACGAGGGAAAAAAAGAGTCCACAGAGTTTATTTGTGGGTCTCCTTCCTCACCTCACCAGCCAAAAGAGAGTTAATGCTGCTGGTCGGCATCAATTTTATACTCAAGGAGATTATCATGATCCTCTTATGGATGTGGAGCACAGTAGCGCCTTTCCTAAAAGGCATCAGCCTGCAGGCAGTGCTGGGGATGGGACAGGCTTGGTGAGCAGCCGTGCTCTCTGTCTTGTGAAACTGTGGGTAGCCATTTGATGGACAGGGCTAAATTAGGTCAAATCACTGCATCAGTGCCAGTGCAGCTGAGGAGCAATTGTTATGCGACCAATTGTAGGGGATGTTGCAGTGCGTGCAGGGGTTGGGTTAGATTTTTGCCTAAGCTCTTGAGAGAAATGCATTATTTATTGGCATTATTTTGTTAATTATTATAATGCAATATTTATTACTACATTAAACAATAAGCCTAAGATCTTTGTAACAGAAGAGGATGACATTTGCTTGCTCTCATGCAGAACACCCAAGCACAGCCAGCTCCCACTTGTCCTCCCCTGGAACTTCATTACGGAATTAACTGCTCCCAAGAGCTCACTCTCTCTTTCTTCCCTGCCCTCCCCCTTTCCTGTTTTGAACTTCCAGCAGAGAATCGAGTCTTTGTTATCATTCAGGCGTTGGTGAACTATAACCCCCTCCAGCAGCCTTATGTGCCCCCATGGACGCTCCAGTCCAGTGGTGGGTGGAAATGGCCCTCTCCATCCCACAAGCAGGATCAGGCCCTTGCCTGTGTGGATATGTTTCAAGGCTCTTCAGCACAGAAACATGATGTGGATCTGCAGCCATTCAGATGGTATTATCAGAGGACTTAAAGCATTACTAGGAGGAAGAACAGGTTTAATGGATGTTCTTTCACTTCTAGGTTCTCTCCAACATATGTAGCCCAGTCTAGGTGATACACTGACAACAAAAATGTGGGAAGAAGCAGAAGAAGCCTAGGTGACACTGAAGTGTCTCATTAATAGAGTTTATTTTTTCTCTCTGATCTTCTCTAAGGACATTAAGAAATTGCATTGGATCATAATTTCCTTTTCTAGACATGAAAAATGCTGTGAGGGATACCTGCTATGCAACCCAATTACACTACTAATGCATCTGTGAAGTCTAATTTACAGGCACATTTTCAGATACAAGTCGGAAGGATCAAAATGTAGTTTATTAAACCTGTAAGGGGAACATACTGTGCAGCCAGGTTTTACACTGTGGTAGCGTCAAGGGTTCAGTAGCAATAAGCTGGACTACAAGGATGGAGAGGCTTTTGTCAAATGTTACTGTGCTTTGGATCATGCCTGTGTTAAGCAAGAGATCACAACGTTCTTATCAATGGTTGCGGAAACCAGATGCCACTGTTTGGTTATTGCAGCTTTATTTCCAGGAAGCATGTAAATCCTCTATTTTATCAATGCATCTCCTTTTTATAATATGAGTGACAGATGGAGTAAGTGGAAATTGCATAATAAAATGAGCAGAAGCTGATATCAGTTTGAATTTGTTCAGACACTGATGATTATCTCGTGCTTTGAATAACAGACATCTGCATGTCTCTCATCAAAGCAGGAGGCTTTGAGCTACCATGTCACAGCTGCGGGTTTTCCTAAGTTTTCCAAATGAAATAACTGCTTTAACCACTGAAACCTCAGTTTTGTGGTATCTCAATAAAATTAAACAGCCTTGGCTTTTCAGGACTCACCGGCTACTTTGCATGAACATCAAAGTCCCACTGTGGGATTTATAGTATGTAAACAGACAAATTAACCCAGAGCTCGGTGAGAGATTAGCAGAAGAGAGCAGAAAGGTGCAAAGCACAGTTTAATTAGATCATTATATTTCACAATGACCAGCGCATGGATTATGAAGATTCAGCTTTATTAAAGCCCTGGACTATGCTTATTTTGGTAGAGAGCTGATATTCCCATGTAATATCAAGTTCACTGAATAATAATTATTATTGCATGGCACAGATCCAGCGTGATCACCTTATGGGGGGAAACACCCGTGTTTTATTTTTCCAGCACTCAAAAGCACCGAGTAGAAGTAATTTAGCTAAAGTAAGAGGTAGTGTTTTGAGACTGTGGAGAGAGAGAGAAACACACCTGAACGTCACCAGACTCATCCAGTCCTAAATCAGATCTGCTTACACTGGATCTCGGCCTAAGTTATCATCACCCATGAAGTCCAGCTGTGATCAGTGGCTGATGAGCAATGAGCTTCATTTCAATTTCTCCATCTCTTGAGGTCTACAGGCTGATGGGACTGGTCAGTCAGGCCAGCCCACGAGCTAGTGGGCTTGCTGAGCAATTCTAAGAAAGCTGTTCTTCAAAACAGCCTTAACCAAATGTACCAAAAGTCACAAAGAACAGATACAGTTTGAGAAGGAGTAATGGGGACAAAAGCCAAAGTGATGGCTGAAATAGGAACACTTGTAAACCAGAAAATGCAGCTTTTGTGAGCTGAATTGCTATGGGATGTGAGATAACTGGCGTGTGCTAGCAAAGACAGGGAGTGATGGAGAGGAGAGCTCATATGGGAATGGAAGTGGGTATGTGGGAACAAGGGATCAGCACAAAGTGTCTATTCAGTAGATCATTTAATGAAGAATCAAGAAAGTAAAAAGCAAATGATGTCTTTTTGCTCAGAGGGATAAGTAAAATGCTGTTGTCCCATGGAAGTACTCACAGGGTTAATTGTGCTGTCTAATAAACCCCATGTCAGGATGCAGGGGCACTGCATGGTGGGTGTCCACATCATCCACCACTCCAAATCTTTAAACCTGCCCAGCTGGGCTATGTTGCTGTGCTTAGCACCAACTCAGCACAGTCCAGGGGGGAGCCATCTATCCAGAAGCCTGCACAACAACTCTGTTGGTTCAGGAACAATTTTAACTCATCGTAGAGGCCCTTTCTGCCTAACTTGCTGTTCCTCAAAATGGAGAAAAATATTCCTAATGCACATAAAATTCAGACCTGAGCTCCTTCAAAGACCCCGACAGCTTAGCTGCTATGAATCACCCTGTTATGAGTCATTATGAAACATGTAAGGCTGCTTTTTGTGTATTTAAGGACAATCAAAACCTTCATCATAGGACTCCCTTTGTGCAAGATCAGTTGGTGTATTGAGCGGCCGCATACTGTCACACAAAAAGATTTTCTGAGAATGCTTTTGTCTTGTAATAGAGTATCAGCTGCATTTATACAACACAGAAGTACATTATCTTTTGCATGGTTTTGTTTCCAGCCACATTACCAGGCAGAAAAAAATGCTTATCATTCACAAATGTCAGTTCTGAAAAATAATTCTAAGGCACGATAAATCATACAACAAGAATGCTCCAAGAAGGCCTCTTACTGCTCCATTCATGCCCTAGAGCTGCTGATCATTACATATAAAACACATGGTTATTCTAATAAAACGCATTAAGATTTTATGGCACAGTGTCTTGAAATCACTCAGAAACAACCCAGAAATGTCATTAGTGGGTGACTGTGCCATGTGAATTATAGCTTTTGCTCACTATATTACTTCATACTCTGAGAAATTTGATCTACTCAAATTATAATTATTTTTGTTTTCATCTGAACATTAACCCTGCTCCATCTATGGGTGAGTGACTAACCTGGCTCCAAGTTCATTCCCCTTGGAGAGCAGAGCACACGCCAGCGCATTAGGAAAACAAAGAGCCAGTCTCTGTTTCATGTTAAGCTGAAAACATCTGGCAAAATAGTTCTTGTTATATTTGGTGCACCCTGAGAGGCTACTTTGAGATAGCAGGGCAAGCACCAGCATCTCAGAAGAAAAAGGGTAACAATGTGTTATTTTCTCACTTGGCAAAGAAGATGCTAAATAAATCATGTGAATTATTCAGTGCTGAGGGACAAGTTATATTTTCTATTTCTGCTCTTTGCTCAGTCTGATATGACTTTAGTACATGCAGAGGTGAGAAGAAAAGGTCTTTCTTAATCTCTGACGTACGGCTTCCTCGATATTGATTGTAAATTGCATTTTTCTAGGTGAATGGTGGGAATCTGGGGCAGCTGAAGCAACTGAGAGGAATAACAACACAAGGTTAGATCAACATCTCTGTCATGCTAAAGCTTCCTCTACAGCCACCAGGTCTTCCCCATTTTCTTCCTTTCCCTTTCTGCATCTTTCCAATGGTGTGCTGAGACAAATGCTTGTGTTGGTAAATCTCTCTGCATCTTTATGTCACCCCAGAAGTCCCAGGGGGAGGATGCTCACCAACACTATGTATACATTCAGGCAAATCCTGCTGCAGAGAGCGTGTGTCATGTAAGCAGTCTTCCCTGGGATATTTATGCCTCCCTGATTGCAGCTCCGGTCTGACAAAAGTTATGATACCTGAAAGTACTCTATCAGAATAGCAATAAACATTCACTAATGCAACAGAGTGCCCGACTTTCATGAAGCCTTTCTTCACAGGCACTTTAAACAGAGGATTACAGTCCCCCTGATGTAGCATAAATCCTAGGTGACATGTTGGATTGCCGTGAATCAAATCTACACTCTAAGGGCTGCAGCCAGATAGTGGCTGGCTCCTGAAGGCAAGGGAAGAGGAGCGCAAGAGGAATACCCTTCTCTGCCTTGCCATGCTCATTCAGTGTAAGAGCTATGAGGCCATCAAACTAATCAGCATTGGAAAAACATGATTTCAGTGTCTTTAACGTGTGGCAGCAATCTTTGTGATGCTGCCCTGCTGATTTGTCTCAGCTGTCTTCAGCCTTCCACACTGTGATACTAGATTGGTGCTCAGCATCTCAGGTAAATCAAACCTGCCAGGATACCTGCCTTTTGTCCTGGGACATGTGTCCATCACCAGATGAACCAAGCCAGCAGCTCCATTCATATCTATCTGCAGATCCACACTTTGACTGTGGGACTGCAAGGACTTTCCAGCCTTCTCCTCCTCTCTATGTGATTTTTGCTGCATCCTGATTATATGCTGGGATGAAGACAGGATTGAGCACCCCCTGGTTTAACCCAGGAATACATGCAGGGAGGGTTAGCTGTGGGACAAGGACCCTACACTGCATTGGAAATACTGCTGGTCTGCCCATCAGAGAGGATAATCCCAGAGAACTGGGAGGGCAGCAAGTGGATATTTTTATTGTTTCACTGGTCTTTGTTGTTCCCTCATAATTTTCTAACCACATTCACAAACACATGCAGGCTTGCATCTGGGGAAGGGGAAGGCCTCAGTCCCTCTCTCAAAGGTAAGCATTTTGTCTTACATGCAGCACGCACTAAGAAATGGATGTTTTGAATTGCAAAGTTAGACCAGATGTAAACTTGGACCAGAGACTGCAACTTCAGCTGAGAAACATTCTCTTCAGGTGTTCTGAGCACACCTGATTTGGCTAGCTGGATACTGCTGCTTTGGCAATAATTGCAAGGCAGAGTTTTTGTAAGAGATGAAAGGTAATAATTCCATATGACACAAACACAAACCAAACACGTGCAAGTAGATCAAATATAAACACATGTAATAATTACAACAGACTGCATTTTGGGGAAGACTGCCTGTCTTTCTAAGAAGCTGGTTACACCATCAGCCAGGTTAATATTTCTTCCTTGAAATCTGATTGTCAGATATTTGAATAATGGCTTAAAATACAGCTAACTGCTATAGAATCATAGAATAGTTTGGGTTGGAAGGGACCTTCAAAAGTCATCTAGTCCCTGCCCCCTGCAACGAGCAGGCACATCTTCAACTAGATTGGGGTGCTCAGAGCCCTGTACAAGCTGACCTCAAATGTTTCCAGGGATGGGGCATCTACCTTAAGAACAGGTCCTGACAGACTGAAGTAACTTTAAACACCTCTCACTTGTTTTTTTCAGATATTTCTTCCTGGGCTGTCTAAACAAGACATTGCTGAATGTGCCTGGTTTTTCCTTCCAGGCTGACGCAGGGGCTAATGTGCTAAAATTCTTGTGGATTCCTTGGTATTAGGTAGAAAAGGGTCATTTTTCTCTTTACTGAATTAGGTACATAAAAGGCAGATGATCTTTTACACTTAAAAATCTACAGTCAAATGCAGTGAGATAGTTGTAGTTCTATAAAGCATCCTTCTCTAAATGAAATCCTAACAAATGAAAGTTCAGCACTTAGAAATATGCATCTGCTCAAACTGTCATGTAAAATCTTTTGCCTTAAACTTCTGTTATATCAAAGTTTCCACTTATAGCTAGTGCTACAAAGTCAGATTGAGTGACAGTGTTAGAAATGGATGAGTCCTTTAAAAGCTTCTGCTTTAAAATCATTTTATGTAGTCTTCAAAGCAATAACATCAGAGATATTAACAGCCCTGGAGGCTTTATTTTAAAGACCACATAGAAAAAAGGAAATATTTTAATATTAAAAAGTCTTTTATATAACTCCCCCCCCCCCCCATCAAGAAGAGGGGGAGAACTCTGCTAAACCTCTTCAAAATACATGAGTCAGCTTTTGCTCCTGGACTGTCTCAGGCTGAGTATCAAATTGTATTAGCTACCCTTCTGTTGCTCCATCCACGAGACAGGAAGCTGAGGGTGCTACTGCTGATGGTATATGGACTGTGACAGCACCAGTATGGGAAGGTATATCTTGGAATGTGCAGCAGTCAATATGCAAAATGTAAATTGATTACATTTCTTTGTAGCTTTAATAGCTGTTGCCTGCCGGACTGAAGCTGTTCAGACTTGGTTACGCATTCCTGATAGTGCTTGGATGATGTATGAGGACTCGCTTTCAATAGACATTACGTATCTTCTGTCAAATCAGCATCCACATCAGAGGGCCTCCTTACATACCCAATGATTATGTGGAAACTAGCTCACTGCTGGTTCGTAGACACCTAATCTCATACTAGGTATCTCTAAAACATAGAAATTGAACAGGACGGCACTGGTCTGCTTTACTGCAATGCTCCAGTAATTTCTGTCCTGGTTTTCCTGACTGAAGCCACCCATGCACAGATTTATTTCTACTGTCCTTATTTATTGTTTGTTCACCTTGCTTGAAAAATGGATGCTTCCCTTCTTTGAAAGGTGCTTAATGTTTCTAATATCATCTAATGGAAGTTCTTATCAACTGCTGTAATATATTTGGCATCTACATAAAGAAGGATATGTTGCTGGACCAAAAGAGGAAACTACAGACTTGTAAATATGCCTGTCTTCTTGTGACTCCGCATTCCAAGGATGCATCTTGGAGGGACAGCGAAGGCACGATGCTTGCCCAGGTCTGGACCTATGCTGGGACATGGGGAAAGGAGTGGGGAAAGATAACTGTGCTACCTCTGGGGTCTTGTCAAAGCTGTCGTACATTCAATCCCCAATTTCAAGTGCATACTCATGAGACAAATGTGAGTGCTTAGTTGTGTCCCTTAAGCAAGCCATGTGTTACATGGGTTTGTTTTGAACTGGAAGAGAAAAATAGGGTGCTAGACATCTGG
This sequence comes from Lathamus discolor, assembly GCF_037157495.1. Lineage (NCBI taxonomy): Eukaryota > Metazoa > Chordata > Aves > Psittaciformes > Psittacidae > Lathamus > Lathamus discolor. The sequence goes on along the minus strand of NC_088887.1, from coordinate 101,442,627 downwards.
GGCTTTCCCCCTAATGTACCACCTGGATCCTTCCCTGATTCATTTTAATTCTGCTGCAAAACCTGAAAGAGAAGTTCTAGTATATTTCTGACAGATGCATCAAAAGAACTCCCAGTTCCACCACCTGACCATCAGATACTGAAAGATTAAGCTTCTTCCCTTTTCCTCCCATTTCCAAGGCTTTATTTGTGCCAGAGAATGTCACAAAACACCCACAAATCAGTCATGGCAAAGAAACTTGTACAAATGCTCAAAGCTCTTCTCTAGCAGGTTAACAGGTTACTACTGAAGGAAAGTATCTCCTCCCTCCCACCTCACTTGGGGTTTAATAGAGGTACAGCTCATGTGCTGGGAGCAGACGCCATAGAAATGGTAGGAGCTGTAGCAAGGTGAGTAAAATGCTTTGTCATGCATGTTCCCAAAAGAGAGGGAAAATATGGTTCCCAATTGCCTGAAAGGAACTTTCAGACCTTCACAGACTCTGAAACTTTGTTCCAGATGCAAAGAGTACTCTCAAATATCATACTCTAAGAAGAAGGACTTGAAATATAATAAGCTTCTATGAACAGCTTTAAACTTAGGAACTACATTTACGACACTTTAAATACAACAGATGGATTCACATAATTAGCATCTTATCTGCATATATTTGTAGATAAGAAAAGAATACTCTTAATGAGCAGGTGGGGAGCCTGTATTTCCTAATACTCCGAAGTCTTTGGGCTGTCTCTTTGCACCAAATAAGCAATTTCTACTGGAATCACAAGGAGCAGTGCAGGTGGAGGATGCCTTTGAAAATGAAGGAGGCTTTTAGATGCCCTGCCTCCCCAGCCCCACAGTTTCTATAATTCAAGGTATGAAAGGAAGAGCAAGAACAACTTTAGGGAAGAACTAACACTGTTAGACCATCTAGACTTCACTTTTTAAGACCTCCACTAATGACATGGAGCTCCTGCTATGAAAAAGCATACTCAGGTTTCTACTGTAGCCAGTAGTTTTCAGAAAAGATAAACCATTTTTAGTTGTGTCATGCTGGAAGCTCCCGGCACAAGAAATACCAATGACAGATCATCTTATTTCTTTTACAGAGATCAAAATTAATCTTACAAAAAAGGAAGAGAAGTCAAGAGATTATACAGGCTTATAAAAATGTATAAAGGAGAACTTATCCTTGATTTTTGAACATTCAACTTCTGTGCTTTAAACTGCCCAGAGTTTGGGCTCCAGTATTAACAGCATTCATCCACTGACTAAAATGAGCCTACAGTTAATGGACTTTCATTTATCCTGCCCTGAGCTATTTGAGCAACTGAATCAAATGTCATACATCAATGAACAGTAAGTCAGTGGAGAAGTAAGAAAATAGTTATAATGTTGTCTTACCCTTCTCAAATAGAAATAATATCCATCTGAATGTTGGTTTAGGTCTCTATTGCTGAACTACCTCCCCATGAGCACTGAAAAAAGAAGTAATTATTGAGGAGACACCAGAGGAGTCAAGAGCTGTGGACAGGTGAGCAGCTTCCATGAGTGAAAGGTGTGAAGGAAACAGTGGGAAGATACAAGTGGAACCAATTAAAAAATGAGGACTGTCACTCTTGTAAATCCTTTTAAGTTGTTTCTGTTGGTTTTGTGGGGGTTTTTCTGTACTGGCCTGTATACAGCAGAAAAAAGTCTGAATTATTTTTATATTTTAACCTGGAAACTGGGCCAATCTCTTTAATTGATGTTTCAGGAAAACAAACAAAAAACAAAAAAAAAAAACCAATCAAAAAAACCAAACCAAAAAACCCCACAAAGTTGTGAATTTGATGGTTTGTGACAAACTTTAGAAGTAAATTCAGATATGAAGTTCAGATTTAAATAATGCAAGTACTGAGCAGCAGGGACAAGCAGTTACAGACATAATGTGTTGAAGATGATTAAAGTCAGAAAGACGTGTCTGCAGCTTCAGCATGGCAGTTCTTCTGCCATTTTTTTTTAATTTTAAGAAACTTAAAGTTGGCACCGTATGCCAGCAAGAGGAACCACAACAGACCTATGACCAAAACACAGTTTCATTTCCTTCTTCCCTTCCTCCGTTTTTCTCCTGCCTCCCTCCCTCCTCTTCTTATTCTCCCTCTTCGGCTCCTGTCTTTCTTAAAAATCCCTTTTGTTAAGGAATTGTACAAAAGAAACAACTGAACAAAAGAAACCACCATGCCAAAACTTTATCGATAAGATATAGTTTTTGTTATCGATTCAGCAGAATTTGAACCTGTTAAAAATACGATGTATTCAGATTTTCTAAGATTAATAAATCAATTTTTTTTTATTGTTTCGTCTCAGTATTTTTCATCCCTGACACTGTTCTAAGACACAAGTGATCATGACTATCTTTTGCATACTGAATGATTTAATGACTGTACTGACATATTGTCAACATATTGACAAGGATATACCCTTCCAAAAGAACATTAAAACCTACAGCTAATCCACTACAGGAAACTACTACTGAGCTTAAGAGGGGCATTAGCTAATACATTATAGTACAGAGACTGCTGCTTCTGCTGAAATAATATTAAAGCACCTATTTTGAATGGGAGCTTTTTGACAAAACCAGACTTATTTCAGGCCTGTGCCATGCTCTGTCGCTGCCTTGGTGCAGGACAGATTCAGCTGGGTGATGGTAATGGATGAGCCCACAGGCAGCCCTCACTTGGTACCAACAATTACACATCTGTGTGGTCTTGATTTTATCTAACAATTCAGAAACAAATTCTCATGTGGACGTCCTCTCTGTTTGGCAGTACAAGTGATTAACGAAGTTGTTTTCTTGGAAGAAAACCCTTTAAGAGCTCAACTGACCAAAATGGGGTAACCACTGCAGAGATGGGGTGTGTGTGGAGTACTGCACCCAGACCGGAGCTCCACACCACACCGCACAACTCAGCATCCCCAGCTTCTCACAGCAGACAAGATTATTTATGCTATTGTCTTTCTCTCTTTCTAGTGCTGGATCCAACAAACGGCACCTGCATATGATGTAGAGCCTGAGTGCCTTCCTTACCAGGGTCATAATGAACCAGTGCTCCCAGTTCAACAAAGGTGCCTATTTCTATGCCACCAAACCGAGGCCATTCCCCCCAACAGACCTATCTTTAAAAAAGTGGGTTTGAATAAAGCTGTAGTGGGTCAGTGCCAAAGAGCAGAAAGGACAAAACCGTTCAGTGGTCTTCTATACACACAGATGCTGTTAATGTTACAAACCTTATTTCAAAGTGAAAAGATCACATTTACCCTCTGCTCTAAATTCCTATAAATTTTTCATATCTATCTTTTCACAAACAAAAGAAAAAAAACATGTGATGAAAACTAGTGTAAAGAAAATAAAGAGAAAATAGCAGAGATCAAGCTGCTGGAAAAAGAACATCTGCTGGATTTCATGTTGATGTTTCTCCCCACAGGGAAAGTCAAACTCTTTCCACCAAGACCTGGTGAGACACAAATAATGGTTAGAGGAAAACGGAGAGTCCATGTGTTATTTCATTTGGCAGTAACAGTCGTGTTACCCTCCCCAGGGACAGTAAGACACCTGGAGGGAGGTTTGCAGCACAAGAACAACCTGAGCTGAGCCAGCCTGCAGCCACATGCATGGCTTGTTAGGCTTCCGGAAGGAGTGGATTTAGTGGTAATTCCTTAGGATTGGGTTACAGCCTCCCCAGTTTCACTCACGTCGGGGGATCTCAAACCGACGAACGTCCATGGCTCAGGTGGAGAGCTGACCTTCCTGCCTGATTTCACTTGCTAGGTTTGCCAGGGTAAGCAAATAAACATGACCAAACTTTACAAGGTGGCTCATTCTGCTGGTGGATGTTCAAATAAGGATCCAGAGCACACACCTGAAGCTACCAGCACATGTTTCTGCCCCTCACCTGCCTTGGACTCCACCTCTAAGCCTCGGACCTCATTTTTAGCCCCAGATATTCCCATTTCTTAGGCATGGACAGGATGCAACACAGAAAGTAACATCCGGTGAACTTCCCAGCTGATGGCTGTGTGCTTAAACTAGGTCTTCTTGTGACTCTGTGTAGCTCTCAGCTTCCCAGTCTGCTACCATGCAAATGAGAGCTGATTATCTGGGGGCAGTTCTAGGAGAGTCCAGTCCAAGCAATGCCAAATGCCACTGAGGATATTCTGGTCTTCACGAGGCCTACTGACACCTTCAGACACTGCCAAGTCCATTAAAGAAGTGACATAATTAACCTAGAATTATCTAAAACCTTCCCTTTACTTCACTGATAACTCCCTGCCCCAACAGTGATGGAGTGACAGTACAACATTTACTGTACTGTCATGTACATACGGTACTGATGGAGCACTTCTACAAAATCTCCATCACTCATGGCAAATCTAATCGTGAAAATTTTGCCATTAAAACTGGAACGAAGTTAGAATCACCTGATATTTCATCTATGACACAGATGAGCTACATCCATGAAGGAGAGCTCAAATGAGACAGAGTAAGCAGTTTCCAGAGTTTCCATTTTTCATTCCATTTTCCGGCTGGTCCGAGTCAAGGTCAAGAGGCACAAATGGTTTGTCAAAAGGGATCAGACATGAAGGAAATCAGTAACTCAGGCGAGGCTGAGAACCAGCTCCCGGAGAATCAGAGTATTTCTCTCTGTTCAGTAAAGAACTGGCTAGTGAAATACTGATGTAGGACTCATGAAGAAAGAGGAGCTGCTACATGAAATACACCTAATAGAGATTTTTCCAGGCTATAAAGAGTATTGTCCAGAATATTTAGCACGTATAAGCCCCCAAAAGCCAGAGATGCTGACTGATGTTTAAACGAGTACAGAGAGTTTTAGCATTCCCTTGCTGACTGATGTATTTTCCTTTCAGCATTCAGTTTCAACACAGGCTGGAGAGTCATTAAATGTCAGGAGAGATCCTGGTTTGGAAATGAAGATGTCTGTGTGGGTGTAAGATTAAACGTTCCCCCATCTTTCAAATGACTCAATGTCTGAAAGATCCAAATGCAGTATTTTGGTTGAAATGCTGCTTAATCCAAGCCTAGCCATAACCATTCATAAAGACCTGCAAAAGGGCAAAGTATGCTATCTATCATTATGCTGAATTAGAAGATTTTACATCCCTTCTGTTCACTGCTTCGTTCTCTTGGCTGTGTTGTGAAGATTAAGCAAAATGACACAGACAGCAGGCTTTTATAACATCCTTGACGTGGCTGCTACCACCTCTCGTTATTATTGGAAAGCTCTTTGTCTGAAGTTACAATCTGTTTAGCAAATGACAAAAACATAAAGTTGGGAGAGAGGAGAGAAGGACAGAATTTTCAGCTAAGAGAGTGAACTGTGGTTTTAGGATGCAACTTGCATATTCAGAATCTGAAGTATTCTGTGGGATTAAATGTGGGCACAGGTCCACAAGATTCTGTAGACAGTTTTAGGGTGTCTTCTATCACAGCAAAAATTGCAACAGGCACAGAATATAAAGTACTGAACAGGCAAAAAATCACTACAAATTTGATAAAAATTTTGAAAGCATTGACCTTGTTTCAAAGGACTTAAAGTACTGTTAACTTCGGGCTGGACCACGTCATCTGTACCCAACAGCCAGCACAAAACTCAGCGTGCACCTTGGCAAATTCAACAGGAATACGGCCATGGCTTAGTGCCTGTGCTGGATCCTTCTGGTACAGCCAGGTGATTTTGCAGTACAAAGATCTATAATTAATGAACACAGAATGATGACCTGATTTCTGTTCCAGTAACTGATTGGTGACAAGCAGAGCTGTTCCCCCAGAGCTCCTCCGGAAGCACACTCTCCAGCAGACATCACTAATGAAAAGAGGGGAGCTTAACACGCTTCAGCTGAGTCTATCCCTGGCATTAAGCACTCAGCCTCTGAAATTCAGCCTTCTGTAAGATCCCCACCAGCAGTGAGGCAACATAATCACTGGTTACTTTTGAAATCATTGACCATGGGTTATGTTCCCTGGATTTCAGAAGAGAACACCTGTGACTGTGATTTGTGGTGAGCTTCCTTCACTGAAAGCACTGCAAGCCATGAAGATTAAAACAGCATGCCTCAATTCAGCCTCAAGGTATTTGAGTGTATTCTTATGACTACAGCCCGGTGTTGAGTCCCATCCACCAAGCTCCAGCAGCTACTAACATGAAGTTGCGGAGAAGGGACTCTGGAGGTGGGAAGAGACTTTCCCCAGACTGGAGGAAAGCCATGAAGATGACATCCCAAACCCCTGACATTGACAGCTCTGCATGAGGATGCAGGGATTTCAGGCAATGTTTCTGCATAGAGACACAGGAAGTCACAATCTTCATCACAGCATGTTCTGGTGGGTGCAGCAGCTCTGGGGCTGAGCTGTGCTCCCCTTTCCCACCAGAGACACAGGGCTTTGCTCCAGACCTTTCTACCTGCTGTGGGAAGGCAGTGGAGAGAAGGAGCTCAGCCCTACAGACTGTGAAGCTCAAAAGTCATCAGGCAGATGCATTATGGAAACAATTACCATTTCCTTTCTCTGGGGAGCAAGGCTCTCAAATATTGTATTACCTCTCTTAGCAAACCCCATGGTATTTATTTTCTGTTACACAGTGTGTACATTATCTGCATGAATCATTAGTCCTAAACAGTGTTACAAAATGAGAAAGCAGATGATAGTGCTGTTTAACAGCATTAAGCTATAATATCAAGGCTGCTTGTCAAGTGAGCAAAACATCAGAGTTGTTCAACAGTTCAACAGTGCAAATGCAGAGAGAAACAATTCCTGAGTAATCCCCTATATTATTTTGCGCAGGGTTATGTCATAACTGGCCTCTGAATAGAAAATGAAAACAGCACTGGCTTCTTGAAAAAAAAAATTAAAAAAGAATCTGATAAAACCAAAATATGTTTCATTTTTTTTAGTATTTGTCAGTGAAACAAAAATCCCGAACAGATTCATTTCTGTGTCAGCACTTTGAACAACAGCAAATGCCATGAGAAGCGGATTTTTGGCACACTCACACCAGGGCAGTGCCAATAGCCCTCAGCTCGTGCACCCACCCAGGGCACTTCAGCAGCAGATTTTGTTCCCTCCTGGCCGCCCATGCCCCACATCAGGGTCAGCCTAGCTGAGTCCCAGGGCTTGCACTTGCCCCCCTTTGCATGGAAGAAATAATTATTCGATGAGACAAAGAGTGGAAGAGCCTGTTGGGAAGGGGAACTCCTATTTTTGCATCCTAGGACAACGACTATTTAAATACTTTATACTTATTAAAACATCTTCCACAAGTAGGACTGAAACCAGCCCCTTGCGAGTATTTTAGCTTCCCCTAGGACAGGGGCTTGCACCCCCTCCTGTAGAGAGGGCAACCGCCATCTCAAGCTCTCGAGTCCTCTTAGAGACCTCCTGCTCCTCACCATCCCCCTTAGTGACCCTCATCCTGAATACGCCTTCAACAATCTCAGGGCAAGCTCCCAAATACTTTCAGGATGACTAAAAGCCACGTTTCTCAACACAGCAGCTACACAGCACAGGGGAAGAGGTAGGAGGAGCACTGCTTGGTACAGAGGCTTGCACGAACCGGTGAGTGCTTTACAAGCCTGGTTTTGTCATCCTCTGGTTCACCAGCTGTGAGGTTCCATTAATCAACAGGAAACACCGTCCTTGGATAATCTGGAAAAGTCAATCTGTTATGAGTTTTCACTTGCTAGAAATGATCCTGGATGAAGAGATCAGCATGGTGAGAGAGAGGTTTTTAAATAGGCTTTCAGCAGTAACCTGTGTTGTCAGGTGTCAGACAGCGGAGGAGTCCCTTGCTAATGTATTTTACAAGTAAATCTTTTTCCCACACAGACCTTGCTGTAGTATCTATCACTCTATTATTGTTTTCCTGACAATTCCTCTAGCTATCCAAAAGGAGAACTGAAATGTCCTTCTGTTCCTCTGAGTTTGTCCTTTGAAGCCCATTAAATCTTACTCAGCTATGTATACCTTAGAGAAAATAAACTGCTATGCCATGATTAATCATCTCAGATCCAGATATATTTGAAAGGTGGAGATGCACTGAGAATGACCGCAGACATTGAAGGCTATTAGAGCAAATTGAAGAAGAAAGAGAAAAATGAAAGCTCCTGTGCACTAACTAGAGGGGGGAGGGGAACAACAGAAAAACAGGATTAAGGAAAAACCAGAATGACAACCCAAACAGAACCTCTTCCTACTACTTGCAAAATGATGTCACTGAACATCCCACTGCTATTAGGGAGAGGGTGAAAACACATGACATAGATTAGTCACACGGAGCAAGACACTTTGACACTACAGTGGTGAATACTGTGCTGGAAAAGGAAGATGATCTATAAGGCAAAGCAGAGCTTCTGGGTAAGAAAGGAAAGGAGAAAATTACATAAAATTCAGGTACTTAAAATGAAGAAGGAGTAATATCTATAAAGATTGGATTTTTTTCCTTAAAAAAAAAATAAAATAAATAAAATCTTGGTTTAATTGTGCCTTTTTTTTTAAACACCCTGGGTGCACACCACTATCATCCTAATTGACTTTGAAATTGCATTTTCCAAGCAAAAACCACTCTTGTAACAGCTGCTTCTGGAAAATTTATGTGCCTGGAAAGGCATATACCTGCTATGCAGTTCCAGTGGCAGTGATCTAGCAGGGAAGCCACTGTGGAGTGAGACCAGATGGTAAGACAGAAATAGGAAGTTCTGCAGATTTATTTTTTTATTTTTTATAAGGAACAACAGGGGAAAAAGCAGAGAAAGTCAGCAAAAGGCAAACTGCAGAGTAAAAAAGAAAAGAAAAAGAGAGTTAAGCTTGGAGTAAAGGTGGAGAGTGAAAGGGAATGCGACTTCAAATCAGCATGAGACAACTACTCCTGATCTGCACACAATTAAAACATTCCCTACAGATAACACGGACATCAAAGGCAATCTCTGCTTTTTGCAGTTTACATACGCTTGTTAACATAGGTTTCGTCATTCAGTGACTTTTCCTCAGTTTGACTCTTAGATGATACCACCCTACGGCTCTAGCACCAGATATCTGAAATGAGAAAATATCAAATCCTACATTTTACTTATAAGGTTCCTCTCACCCTGCTTTCCTTGTTGGGTAGTTTTGACACACAAGTTTTACCCCACAAGGGGTGCTGCCGCCAAATGATTTAAAGGGTGTTTCTATGTGACCAAGGCCTGAATATATGATCCTGCACACACTGGCAGTGCTATGGTGTTGCCTCAGAAGGAGATGCAGTTCGTGCCAGGCTGAAAAGCCAAGAAAGAGTTCAGAAGTCCAACACAAACCTCCTCTGAGGTGGCACAACCTTGTCTTTTTAAATCTCATTGTTTTCCCTCTTCTTTAGGGAGAGACAGCCACAGCCTCTTGTTTTTATAGTCACTTTTTCAACAGTGTGCAGTGGGGCCAAGGAATCCCAACTCCAACCAAAACCATGCTGCCACTGCTCCCAGAGCGGATGGCAGCAGTGAGGATCACTGGCGGACATGACCACACAGTGTCTGGCACAGCACCAGCTCCATTTGTCTTGTTTTGTTATCTTCACAAAGGGCTTGGGTGCCTCTCAGCAAGAGTCACATCACAAAGTAAGATCAGATTAAAAGGATCAGGACTGGTGCCAAAGTGATATTTGAACTATTCTGAAAACCTGCAATCAGCTTAAATATTATAAAACAGCAAGCTGCATCCCAATCTCCATCCCCTCTCCCCCTTCATTTATTTTACATATAGCAGTAAATTCCTTAAGTTACTACTGAAATCCTTTCTCTGAGCACCATAACTAATTAATCCCTCTGGAAATGGATAGTGTTGTTCCAGAGGAACTGCAACTACAGTGCTTGTCAGTTCATTTGATAGTGCTCAATACATGCGGCAAAGTCTCAACTTTGTGATCAAAGTTGCATCAACACTTACCCAGATTAAACCCCTCTTAGATCTACAGGGGAAATATGTCCAAGGCTATAAGCAAGCATATGAAAATTACTCTGATTTTATTGATTCTCTGTGCTGGCACTCAATCCCATGTCTTTCACAGATACGTTGCCATTGTACATTACAAAGACGCCTCTTCTTTGGTTTCACCTTCCCCTCAACAACAGCTTTCTTGGCAGTAAACAGAGGATGTAAAACATGAATCCTATCACACAGTGAATGCACATCAGCAAAAAGGCATTGTCCCCATTGGCCGTCATGTCACAACTTTCAAGAAGTTCTAGGAACAACAACAGCATTTTGAGGCCAAGAATTGCTAAATGATTAAAACTCAAACAGATGCACTGTGTAGCAGCAGCAGCCTCTATGGAAAATTCACGAAGGTTATCCTTTGAAAATGCTAATCAAAAGAAAAATGATTCGCTTTGGTACCAGCCACTCTTTTAAAATAACAAAGAGTGTGCTCATTTGGATTGCAAGACTATCTGTGTAAAGACAGGAAGAACATTGGTTTAGCATAATGATGAGGTCATGTTGTCAGAAGCCAGCCCAGGCGAATGCATCCCCAGGGGCCACCGGTTTAAGGCAACAGAAAGAATCACTATGCTGGACTGCAGGGATTGCTTTTCACTCTGCAAACAGCATGCTTCACTCTGCCTTAGCGAAAATGAAGGTACAGAGCGCTTTTTCACCATTCAGCAGCACGTGGGCTTTGGCATTGCAGTGTCCATGCCCTTCTCTAAAGCCCAATGAATAATAGATATTGATAGGCATTATGAGAAGTACACGCGTACAGTTTCAACCAAATGTGGTTGGTTTTGAGATCCAGGACTCTAGCGGAGAATAAGTCCCAAAACAGAGAAGGAATTTTCTTAGTTTTCTAGCAGTTCATCAAGAAATTCCTAGCTTCCTCCACGCATCTCATTCTTAGAGCTGCTACCAGCAGTTAGAAGAGAAAGGAGATGCTTCTCACACAGATCAGAGCTTGACAAACATTTGGAAGTTACTGTTAACACAGCACTGCTGTAGAGAGCACACATGGGTAATATCTTAGGATGTGAACAGGCATGATACAGCCAGAGCCTGACTTCACCGATTGTCCAAGGAGACAAAGCAGGTTTAACTGCAAAACTCTTAAAAGCATGTTGCTGTATGAAGAAGTATTGCTGGGAGAGTGCCGTCCTCAGAATACATCTCTGCAGAGATGAAGCAGTGCCAACTCAAGCTGCAGGCTTGCTCCATTCTTGGAGGTTTTCAAAACCGACCTGGGCACAGCCTGCACAACTTGCAGGATCTGCTTTGAGCAGGGGCTTGAACTAGAGACCTCCAGAGGTCACTTCCCATCCGCATGAGCCTGTGACCCTCTTAAGCCAGCTTGGAGCACAAGCAGAACTGTCTGCAAGCACATGTACTTGTGCAGACACATCTGTTTAACAGAGGAAAAGAAAAAGAGGAGAAGGTGCCGTTTCAAATAGGAAAACACTCACCCCTTAACCTTTCTGATTCCGTGCGAGCAAGGTAGGCATTAACTGCACCTTACAAATCAGGGAACCGAGCCACAGAGGGATGCACTACAGTATCCAAACCCACACAGTAAATCAGGGCACAGTCCTGGGTCTTGGGGCATTTCAGTCACTTATCTTGCCCTTAATCCTTTATTCCATACTATATCTCAGAAAAATGAGGGACTATCAGCATATGTCAATTAAACAGAAAATGGTTCATATTTTGACCTCATTCAAAAGAGTTCTTTGAAGTGATTAATTTGTTTGTTCATTGTAATTTCATTTACACACAGTTCAAAGGTGGAGCATTCTCCTTTTTTATGGAAGCAATTAGAGCCTGTCCTTTTTTCCAATTAAGTGACCCCCTGTCTTCTTCTAAGTGGTCGTAAACCAGAATTAAGATGATTCTAGGGGGCAAAAAAATCTATAATAGTAATTCATACTAGTTGGCCCCAGATGAAGTACTGAATTCAGATGATGAAGTGAATTCCTCTATTAAAGGGTCTTATTCAGCTGAGGTGTGGGAATACCCTCCTGTGATAAAAGCACATATTAGTCAAGAAATAGCTTTCAAGGATGGCTGCTGCCAACCAGCATAAATCAAGGACTGCAATTGATTAACTAATTTAAACACTAAAGACAGCTTTGGTTGCTATGGCAATAAAAGAAAGGTCGAAACCCTGATGACCTTGGAGGCTCATGATCCCCTGGAGATTTCAGAAACTAAAGTCTGGAAATATATTAAAAGATATAATGCTAGCCAGATTGCCTTCTAATGGCTCGGCTGTTTTGTCAGCTGGAAGACAGACTTCTCAGCATGTTTCACACTAGTCTCCAGTGTGCAGCTAGCTCTGACTATATGATATCTTTTCAGCATCAAAAATCAGCTGGGACATCTGAAAGCCTCAAACATTTCCTTTGAGCTTTATTGTTAGCCTGTTACTTTCAAATATCAGTTCTCTTTCTCATCGGCACTTTATTAGCAAGTTCTTATCTCTAGGTTAGCTTCCCGGGTAGCTGCTCCTAAATTCATTGTACTTTTCATCCTACATACTCCTTAGAGGTTTGATTCAGAGCCTTTAGATGCATTAAGAGCCACTTCACAAAGTGGCAGAAAAGCAGTGCCTGAATGTCCCAGGAGAAACCCACATGGCCCACGGAGCAAATTGGAGCCCCACCAATTTGCAGCACTTGAGGATGTGGTTGGTGATACTTACGAAGTGCCTTATGAAGATACTCATGAAGTGTTACACCCAATTGCTGTTTGATCTCAACTGCCTTCAGTAGAGCTTCATTGGGATCCCCCTTTTACCCACCCAACCCTGAGAGAAGCAGGGAACTTGGAAACTCTGTATCAGGTCCGAATTCAGCTGTGGTGTTTTATTAACAGACATCTGTGAGAGGCGAGCAAAGATAAGATGACTGTGTGACCATAACAGCCTTACTGTGTAAAGCTTTTGCCAAAAATGCCTTGAATTTCAATAATTACAGAGGGCAGCTTATTAGCCTTTTTTGGAAAACATGCTTTTCATTCCGAGACATACAAAACAGTTGTATGTCTTGTGTTTGAGTACAAACACTGATTTCTTTTGTCAACATGGCAAGCAGTTTCTCTGAAAACAGGATTACTTCTGTGCAGAAGGGCTTCGCTGTTTGAAAATAAAAGCTGTTTCCAAGAGAAAAGCCTCGGAACATCAAGATTATCTGTTATTCCCCACTGCATTCATAAAGATTCAGATTACATTCCAATCTTACTTTCTAGAAAGCATCTGAGCATGCTTTCCTCAGTTTTTAATTAAGATGTTTATCTATAATTGGCATTACATTAGTATTGTATTGTACATTAACCAGGGTAGCATCCGCACTTGTTCTGCCTAAAACCACAGCAACCAAAATTACCACTGCAGTTGCAAACTGGCAAACCCCCTGATATAAATGAGCACTTAAATTTGTCTTTAGATGAGCCACTTCAGATTATGTGTCTGTTTACTGGGTTTAACATATTTTAAAAGCTGACTAATATATGGGAGGTGTTTGCTTTTTACCCACCAGGGGATTTTAAAGCCTTCAGGAAGAACATAGTAAAAGTCATTTTTGCCTGGGCATCACAGAGGAAAGCAGGACAAGAAGGAATCACTCCATTCATTGGTTTAGGGAAGATGAGAAGATTCATGGTGGGAGGACAATGCTTGAGGTTTTGTGTTATAATGATACTCCAGACAGTGCCTGATTTACCTTCAGTATAGCAGACATAGGGTGCTAGAGGGCAACAGTTCAGCTGCGGCGGTCTCTTACTTTGTGGAAGGGAAAGCATCCAGTTGGCTGGCTTTACTTTTCCTAACAAGAAATCACTCTGGGTCCGCTCCATAGGACATCAGGCTCATTTGAATATTAAATATTTTAATTGCCACATATCTTTATCCTCTCTTTTTTCTGCCCTGAATCCATGAAAGCTTTTGTGACAGCTGCATGCTGCTTATTTATGTGAGAGCAGATTATGACCCACTTGGGAATGTCAGTCTCGATGCACAGAGCTCCTGCAGCGTTGCTCCAGCAAGAGCAGCGGGACTCATCCTTCCACTATAGAGCTGAAGGGTGCTTGGGAGGGGTTCACCTGTAAACTTTATAGCTATCAGCATATCTACAACCTTTGACCTTACTGCAGGGTACTCGTATGTTATAAACCTCCACCTCCATCCACAGGAGAGCTGCTGTGACAAAACGAATTCAGTTTTCTCTGATGTCCACTCAGATATCCACCTCTTTTTCCTCCCGGATAAGAGGGTTTCTGAGGAGGAACAGTAGACACTGCCTCTGGTCCATTTCTGCATGCACATCCACCCAAACTAAGCCTCACTTCACTGTCAGACTGTGGCCATAACAAGCCCTTGCACCATGAAAGCTGAAATTTTCACAAGGAGAATGGGAAAGCCCTGGGGAGCTGGGTCCCTAAATTCCCCATGCTCTTCCAAGATCTCAGCCACAGTTCCTTCTCCCTATAACACTTCACAATCTCCGGCCAAAGAAAATCCCTAAACCAAACCACCCAACACAAAATAGCCTGAGTCTTCTTTTACAGCGTCAAAAATCTTCCCTTGTATTTCCCATTGAAAGGAATATGGAGCAAAGGCAGAGGAATCAGTTTCAGGGTAGAGAACCACTGCTGACCCCATGCCTGTGCCTCTGCAAGTGCCTGGTGATGACTGCCCCACATGGGGCTGTTTAAGATGCCTTTGGCCCTTCGAGATGAAGTCTTCCTTAGGCTGCAGCACCAGGAGGTGATGCAGTGTATCACCCTCACGAGTGACTGTATCCACAATGGGGAGGGAATACAGTGATAGAAAACATAAACAGACCAACAGTTATCTGTGTTTCTCTAGCATTCTCCCTCTCCTGCTTTTTCTCTCCATCCAATTTCCTACTCTTGCCATTGCCTCTCGTTTTCTACCAGCAGCAGATGATGTCCCTGCCACCATGCACTGCTGTCCCATCACTGAAATAACCCCCGGGTTTCCCCCTCCCTTTTCCCACCCGCTCCCAGATGCGTGGCACTTGCCCAAAGTTTACGATGGAGGAATTTTAATAGGAAAACCCAACTGAAGCAGGCAGACATGTAGCAGATTTTCCACCCTGTGCTGCTGCAGAACTGAACATGGAGCCGGTGGAGCGTTGGCTGTCGATGGGGGTTCACTGATGCCTGGACAGCCTAAATGCGGTGTATTTTATCTTCTTGCCAAGGCACACCATGGAAGGAAGCAATTGCTGCTGCCTGGCTGCTGCCCTCAGGCGCTGTCCCTGTGACCCAGGACTTTCCTACCTGCCCACTATTGTGCATGCTGCATCTTGTGGCTGTGGAAGTGCTATAACGAGTTTAAAGAGTGAGGTTGTTTTACAAAATGAAGGGTGAGTCTGCATACCTTTTATAGCCTTAGTCATGTTCTTCAAACTTTTTCTTCAAATACATGTGGTCATTGGAACTGTGAACCTGCAGATCACCCAGTTTCACAGAGCCTTTGGTTGTCATTTAGCTGATCTTACTGAATTTCAGATTCCAGAAGCCTTCCCTCAACCAAAGTTTGAACCCAGTTCTGTGAGTGCATCACCAGAGGGCTGAAGCCCCCCTGCAATCCCAGCCAGCCCAGTGTCTCTTCTGTGGTGGCCTCAGTGAGGACAGACATTCAAAGCCACCACCTCTTGCCAAGTGCTTAAAGAAATGGGGAAGAAAGTCCACCCCACACCTCACACACCCTTCTCTGACTCATTCCTATGAAACCAGGATGGGTTGAGAGCCATCCTACTGCCACCTGACCCTTTCCCTAGACTTGGCACAAATAAGATGCTTTCCACAGGCCCCAAGACGAAATACTGAGGAACAACTGGAAGCCGCTTCTTACAGTGAACTGGGATTGAACTGGTTTTCCTAAACATTTTTTTATTTTTCTTTCATTTTTATTCCCCTCTCATTCTTTTGTACCCTGTACGGAAAAGTTAAAGACACTACTTATTACCATGGACCCCCTGATCACTTGTATTTGACAAACATTGCTTTCTCAAGAAGTCAGTCCCAGGAGGGAGTAACACTCAGTTGTTCCCAAGTGTTGATAAACAGTCTCTGGTTTGATGAAGGAAATACCAGTGCCACAAGCCTGCTTTTGTCTAGCACATGCCTCAATCCCACCAGCAAAAGTGGCTCATGCATGTTATCCTCCACTCCATAATTCCTTGACATGATTCAGTAACCCCAAGCAAGGGCAAAATGTTATAATCCATTACTTAGGCCTTTTCCCATCAATGCCAAACTGTTATAAATTATCACTCACCCCAGGCATTCCAAGTTTATCCCATTTGATATGCAGACTGACATTCACAGTCCTGGGATATTTGATGGGGTTTGCCTGACTTTTCCATTTTCAGAATATGTTGGGGCTATATATTCAGCTGACAAATACAGTAGTAATATTAAGGCAAAAGTCATATGCAGTTTGGGCGCAGTCCAGTTTATACAGCAGGATCTGATGTGCCTAAGCCGTGATTGATACCCACCATATAAATTCCCCTAGTAATTAACCTGGACTAATAACTCCCAGCCATGCTTAGGAGACCACCCTTTTGCCCTCACCAGCTATAGACTCATCATTTAAAGTCACAGGCCTCAGCGGCTGCTCCTGGTCACTTTCTGACAGAAGGAGAGAAAGCGATGAGGAGGGAAATCACACATCAATGGGTTCCCAGTTGATATTTTATTTTTGGGAGGATGCTTTGTCTTGCTCAGTTTGCTGATGTCAATTAGGGAAATGGATGTGGGATGCAGAGAGTGAGAGATGATGATGAGGATGGAGGAATTCCAAGTGACAGGGACAAAGCAGCTCTGAAAATGTCTGGTCCAGTGTTTGATTTGCCTGCAGCAGTCTAGCAGGCTTGATTCCCCATTATACTAGAAATGTCCTACAAACCAAAGGGAGCTTAGCTCACCAGCACGAGTTGTATTTTCAGAAATCCAAGAAAATAGAAAATCACACAGGTATTTACACCCAGGAGAAACAACCCTCCTGCCACCTCCACAGGACTCCCTCCCTTCCTCCATCTCTGCCTTTTGGTGTGCCTTCTCACGGAGCAGCCAGAATAAAGGCTGTCATGCTTATGGTCCTCAGGATAAAGAGTGTATCAAGGACATAAATGGAGTGTGCTGCTCTCCTGTTACTTGTTTCCCAAAGCCTGTAAGAAGATAAGCATAAATCAGAGCAGCTATGAAGTAGCTATCTTCATATCAGGAGCTGGCAGGCCTTGCAATACACTCTGGAAAACACTGGACCCAAGAATTCCCTGCAGTAGCTTATGCTATCTTTACCTTTCCATGCCTTTCCCTAGCACAGAAACAGACAATTAAACCCAGTGCACTTAGCTCACCAGTGTACAGCTGTGTTTTTATGATTGGGGGGGGGGGGGGGGGGGGGAGAGAGAATAAAGCAAAAACATGCTTTAGAAAGCACTCCAAACACACATTAAAAGAACAAGCACAGGATTTCACTCCTTTCTGCACACCCGTCTCTCTGTCATCTATTCTGACTTTTAGCAAATGTTACAATTTTTATTAAACTCCCTTTTTAGAGAAGGAGTGGAAAAAGAACCAATTTTAATAGTAGCGTGCACCCATGTAGTTAAACCTGCAAGCAGCAGTATGTGCACGTGGAAGAGTAAGAAAATCTTTCAAAAGGTTCCAAGCTGATCCTCCTTTAGATGGGTCTTTGAAAGAGATGCAGAGGGATAGGAACTCTTCCTGAACTTTAAGACCACAATTATGGATTTACCGAGTCAGATTAAAGATCCACCTAGTTCCCTATCTGGCCATCTGAAGAACAGACTAAGCATGTACAGACACTTCTCCAGATCATTCCTCCAGGCTTGCAGACTTTGCGGCTCAAGGACTTCCCAGCCAGAGACAACGTCCTTATGCTCAACGGCCCTTGGGGAATTTTTGTGCCATGAATTGCTTTTACAAAAGAAGCAGTTCAGCGTTTTCAGCAATTGCTATGGATGTTGCTTACTAACTGTGTGAAGGAACACCTCCTTTTGTTTGTTTTGTTTGAACTCAGTGCCTGCTAATATCCTTTGAAGCCCTTCAGTTTTATAATGAAAAGTCTGCTATTCACTTTTCTTTATAACTCAATATTTTATCAGTTTTTCACATAACCTTTTCAGTAACCTCTTTTCCAGGCTGAGCAGTCCTACCTACTCAGCCCTTACATAGAAGCGATTCCGTAACTTTCAGCAAGTGTTGCAATTTTTATTAAACTCTCCTTTTAGAAAAAAGAACCAGCCCTAAACATAATATCCACAACCTTTGGAAACCACAGTGGGAGGGTTTGTTGTGCCCTGGAGTCTGCCGAGCCCCTTCATTGTAAGTATGTTCCCAGCACCTCTCCAGGTAATAGTTCTTAATGAAAAAGAATACACCCAGCTCCTGCAGAGGTTTAATCCATCTCCTTCTTGGCTCCAAACAGCTTTTCCGACAGGTACCCTTTCCCCACAGGCCTTGGGTTCTTCCACTGGTTGTGGTCTCCTCAGCACAGCTCTGAATGTACCTCCAGGAAGCCTTAATACTTCTCCAGGTTCCGTGTCACAGCCAACGACCTACTGGGTAAGCTCTGTGGTGCAGTGGAGCCGTCTCTTCTCCAGACACCAACCACACAGCCCGTGTCCCCTCTGTATGTGTCTTCCATCCAGGCACATTTGCAGTGCTTATGGGGTGAGGAAAATGAAACAGAAAGAAGGAGCCATGTCTTTGGACTTCCAGGTCAATTTATCAGTAAGCATGAAGAGGAAACCAGAGTCCCTGCTAAACACTGAGCTCAAAGTAAGAAGGGAAGATCACCCTCAAAGAGTGTTTCATGTCTCTGCACCAGAATGTAATGCCAGAGCTGTCAAGAGCACGCCGCTTCTCATAAATGTCACGTAGGGAAGCTGCTGAAGTGTGCCCGATGCGGAAGCAGCACAGACCCTCTGAGCAGAGGCAAACACACCTGGCACTGTGCAGTGTGTGTGAGCCCATCTGCAGGACCTGCCTCCTCTCGTTTTGTAGGCATTTGAAAAACAATGCTATGACACTGGTATTACATTTCAGGATGTTTCAAACCAAGCAACAAGATGATAGCTTCCATGAAATCTTTCCTCTTTCTGCCTGAAAAATCTGCTCAGCTGCAAAGGGATTCCCATTGCTGCCCACACATTGTCCCCCTCTCACCTTCAATCGGTACAGGTGGAATTGCTAAGGCAACCTTCCTCGTGAATGTGTGAGCACCTGCTGGAGCTGTTCCACAGCATTATAGAGAATCGGGGATTAATGAAAACAAGAAAGTGCAATAAAACAGTATAGAAGGCATATCAACAGGGAGTACTGATTGTGCAGCTGAGGTTATAATATTTTAAAACTATGGGTATTTCCTATGCTTGGAATTGCCCGTCACCTAATTTTGAACAAAGCTTTTGTTAAAGATCTTAGCTGAACATTCTTTTTGCTGTTTGTGATCAGCTATTTATGCTTGTGTTTGCCTTAGTGCTGGCTTTCAACAACAGGGATAAAAGCCAGTCAGAGCATTAAGTATTATTAGTTATTGCTGTGGCTGTGTAAAGAGATTTGGGGGCTGGGGTTTGTTAGGGTGTTCACATTTAATTGTGTTCACCTTGAGAAGGAGAGTTATACAACCTCTCCACTTCCAGGCAGATGGGATTCCTTACTTGTGAGCAGGAAGTGGCGCTTTTGGGGGCTCATTTGCACAAAGGCTAATTAATAAAAGCAAAATCATTTGATCAGAAAACTGGCATTCCAATGAAAGTGAACTCAGGTGTTGTAAGCAATGTGGATTCCACCTTGATAAATCACCCACCTCCTTTCTCATTGATTTAGCACTGTAATAAAAGACAATGGGCTACTTTTTTTTCTTTTCTCCCACTGGGTTGTAATGATTTACAACTGCTTTTTTATTTCCTTTCACACAGTACCCTGGAGCTGCCTCCAACCTTTCCCCCATAAGCACTAAGAATTCAGA
Organism: Lathamus discolor; assembly: GCF_037157495.1. Classification (NCBI taxonomy): domain Eukaryota; kingdom Metazoa; phylum Chordata; class Aves; order Psittaciformes; family Psittacidae; genus Lathamus; species Lathamus discolor. The sequence continues at coordinate 101,422,606 of NC_088887.1, read as the reverse complement.
TCCTTTGTACCAGGAGAATAAAGGTAATATTCATCGGCCGGTGGTGTGCTAACTGGTGGGAGGCCATTTGGACTTGAGGCAGCTGTTGCCTTTCCTTCCCATGTCCCCAGCAGTTTGCACTGTCCTTCATGAGACTGGGAATAAAATCATCCCTGCCTCATAGGGACTGCTTTTTCCCCTTTCACAGACAAACCAGGAGGTGCTGGGATGTGCCCTGGGAGCTGCCCTGTTGTTAACTAATAATAATTTAGCTGACCTGTTTTTAACTAATTTGCAGGAGTGGGGAACCCACAGTGGATAGGCACAGGCATCTAGAAGCCCTCTTCTTTAGTTTGCTGATGACACCAAGCTGCGTGATTCGGCTGATACGCTGGAGGGAAGGGATGCCATCCAGAGGGACCTTGACACACTTGTGAGGTGGGCTGATGCCAACCTCATAAAGTTCAACCATGACAAGTGCAAGGTTCTAAACCGGGGTCAGAGCAATCCCAGGCACAGCTACAGACTGGGCAGAGAAGAGATTCAGAGCTGCCCTGCAGAGAAGGACTTGGGGGTGCTGGTCAATGAGAAAATGAACATGAGCCGGCTTCAGTGTGCGCTCGCAGCCCAGAAAGCCAACCGTATCCTGGGCTGCATCAAAAGGAGCGTGACCAGCAGGTCGAAAGAGGTGATCCTGCCCCTCTACTCTGCTCTTGTGAGACCTCACCTGGAGTATTGTGTGCAGTTCTGGTGTCCTCAACATAAAAAGGACATGGAACTGCTGGAACAAGTCCAGAGGAGGGCCACGAGGATGATCAGGGGACTGGAGCACCTCCCGTATGAAGACAGGCTGAGGAAGTTGGGGCTGTTCAGCCTGGAGAAGAGAAGGCTGCGTGGAGACCTCATAGCAGCCTTCCAGTATCTGAAGGGGGCCTATAGGGATGCTGGGTATGGACTCTTCATCAGGGACTGTAGTGACAGGACAAGGGGTAACAGGTTTAAACTTAAACAGGGGAAGTTTATATTGAATATAAGGAGGAAATTCTTTCCTGTTAGGGTGATTCCACAGCTCTAAATATCAAGTGGCTTTGATTTAGAGTTTGAGGCAGTATCAGATTTTGGATTAAAGCTGCCTAAGTCCATAAACTCCGCATGTGAAATATTCTCACTGGCAAACAAAATAGAGCCAATGGAAAAGAGCAAAGAGCATGCGCTGCTTGCATAGTGAAAAAAGCTTGCGTTCCCCTATGTTTAAAGCTTGATACACCATTCCAGTTGTAAATAACTGTAAAATCTCAAAAGCCGACTGCTCAAGACAGGAAAACCCTGCACTTCTACAGAAGGGAAAACCATATTCAGCTCTCAAGTGACTGAGTATGGAATTGTTCCATAACATTGAATTTGCAATGTTGAAAACAGGTTAATCTCACAAACAAAAGACAAGGCTATGGGAAAGCAACTCATCCCTTTGGTGTTACTAATGATAAATGTGCGTGCTCTCAGCCTTGGCAATACAATGCACTCTCCCCAGATGAGTAATATGCTCAAACAACCAGCCTCAGAGACAGGAAATGGGACAATTTATTTCATCTTTACTTATTGGTCGGCTAAGAACACATTATAATTAAAGCAAGTCCCATCTTCCATGGCATGCCCAAGGGTTTTAATCAAAGGGCCTTTCATGGATACACTGCAAAACAAGAGAGAAATGTCTAGGAAAGTTCATTAGTAAATATGTCCTTTTGCAAATGAATTAAAATGTATGTGTACAGACTATGACTATTGCTTGGACCACACACTCCTCCAACCCCTATTTCCCTCTTGTGGCTTATGCAGTCACAGAATAAAAGATATCCCCTTCCTTTACAGGACTGGCAGACAGCCAGGAATGGAACAGGTGAAGCCTTCAAATATACTGGTCAGTAACATGAGATGCTTTACTGCTAATTCGGAGCAGCAGCAAATTGCTTCCCAGGTGCACGAGCAGAGTAATTGCTCTTTCTGGGGATGCCTATAGAAGCCACAAATGCATGCTCACAACATCACAGATTATGTTCAAACTAAGGGTAGAAAAGAGAAGAGAGGTGCAAAGCCATGAGTCCTCCCTCAGCACTTTTGGAGTCTATATCTCCCTTGGAAGTTGTTCCTTTTTTTATTGCATAGCCACTAAAAAAGTAACTTCATTCAAGGATAATTTAAGCTATTTTTCCTTTTTTCCAGCCATTGGAACAAAAAAATAGGGGTGGGTTTTCAGGTGCCCCTAGCTACACTGGTTTTAATTTGGGTTTTGGATTCTGCTCCACATCACTCCCTAGTAAATAGTCACTGAGCCCTCCTGTGCCCAGCTCCAGACCAGGTGGTAAAGGCTAAGAGACAAAGTCCATATGTGTGGTCTTTGCATGTACACACCGACAAGAGATCTTCACATACTGAGTTAAATGAAATTAGATGTGTCTAAAGCTGAATTTTTAGAGCAATTCGGGTGCTCAAACACACACATCTAGTGCCATTTTAAACATTTCCCAGACTCAAGATACCTGTACAGGCCTGGCAGGAATGACAGAGAGCTTACCCTCCAGCTTGTCAGCCAAAGGCCAAGAATACCCTAAAGCACATGATGGGCATTTGGCACCTGAATCGCTTCCTTCATCTCAGTTAGCTGATAAGCCTGTATGTATGGCCAACAAGAGACAGACAGGCACCTCTAGAATGTGAATCATCCCATGTTATGAGATTCATACCTGAAACATCAGTTTACAGTTTCGGCAGTGATAGCACACAGTATATCCATCCCTGGGGCAATGGTTGGACTTGATGATCTTATAGGTCTTTTCCAACCTAGTTGATTCTGTGATTCCATGGTCCTATGACATTGCTATTTATCAAGGAAAACATGAGCTTCTTTACAGTGATTCCTCAGAAATCCCAATTCCTTCAGCTCCAGAGGCTGATGTAGTCAGACCATGTCACCTTGGGGTCTACCTACTTTGCTTCCTAACAGTATACACTTCTCTTCTCACACCATATGACTGAAAATGTGCATAAACAGGATGTACACACCTAATGTTTTATCATAAATTAAAATTACATCAGCACTTATTGACAGGCTTAGAACTTTTTAGAGAACACTTCATTAGTCTTTGATAAAATGCAGATGATTTTGTTAACCTGCTGTACCACAGTGCTTATGGATTGTTTTCCTACAGAGGTAAATGATGAGAGAAGAAAATTAGATTTCTTACAATGACATTTTTCATAGGAAGTTTACACACAGCAAAACTATAGGCACAAGGTCCAAGAGACTCTACCCAGGAGTATGACTTTGTGGTTTTTTGGTTACCAGCTCCTCTGCCATAAGAAAAAGTCAGGAGATAACGACCCTCTGGCCTTCCCGCATCAACAATAAAAATACATGGAGAGTAGTTAAACATATTATTTGTTTGTTATGGGAGGCTGAAAGCAGGAAGCCTTGCCTGAAAATCTCCAAGGTTTGTGAAAGCACAAAAGATCCGATAAAAAAACAGTTACTTGATATTATTTCTTTTTCCTGCTGATCTTCTTGGATGTTGCTAGGTATTCAAACTGCAACATTTCTAGTGCATAACAACTGGTCCTTCAAAATCCCACAGAAACTAAAAAGGCGCCTTGAGTTTCTCATCTCCTCTGGTTTTCTGTTTATTGCAAGTTCAGTTTTACTCAGATACCAATGTAGCATAACAATGAAGACTGTCTGAACAGAACAGGTATAGTGATATCTACAGCAGAAAAGAACCCCGTAGCAAAGTTCAAATCTCCTTTAAGGAGTGAGCACAGGACTTCAGCACTGGGCCATGACAAATGACAGAGAAAGTAGACTTCATCACACTAATGGTGGTTTTCATTTAGTTCTTTTGAACAACACTCAACAGGATAAAAATAAATAAATTGTGTGATATCTCTAACAGATTTCTCAGTCCAGTTCAGTAGACGCCTTCATTTCTGATGTCTCCATCTCTCCAAGCCAGTCAGATATAATCTGGAGGCTGCGTAGTCCCATTAGTCTGGCACAGTGCTTCAACTATTTATGTACAGAGACATGGCAGTTTTGCAACTTCCAAGTACAGATGGAGAATCTTCAGCTGGCTTAAGGCTGCACCTACTGACCTTTCTGCATACTGGTAAGATACTTAAAACAAGTGGAAAATGTTGCAACATATACAAATAGCAGAGAGGAGTATTAGTTTGATTGGCTCCACATTATGCAGAAACTTAAAAGCAAATACCTTACCTGGCAAGGGGTTTGCATTTTTTAGTGAAATGCTCATAGGAACAACAGACTGGACCTATTTTCCAGGAGTCTGAAGAACAGGCCAGCAGATTTTTATTTGTCTTGGTGCTTTTAAAACAGTGAAGTTTCCTCCTCTATGTTCTTCCTCCAGCCACACACTGATTTTCTCATTTCCTGAAAACTAGTTGAATTCAAGTTTTTACTAAATTTGCTGGGTTGCAACACTGATTTCTATGGAAAGAATGACTTTTCCCTCACACACAGAAAGGTAGACTGCACACGCATATGTGTGCTGTGGCTGGTGTACACTAAGAGAGGACGCATTTTACCTCCATGTGGATGTCCTCATCTGATCTGCTCACCCAGTCTTCTCTTATAGTAAGCTGAGAGAAAAAGAAGTTTCTGTACCAAAGCAAGATGATTAAAGTCGGCCAGAGGATTTACAGCCCAGAAATGTCCTCTTCTTCCCCTTGGGTATAAAGGATGTCTAGATAACTATTTCAGACACAATTATCACACTGCAAGCAATCAAAGCCAGGATGATGAATCCCAACCATAATATTTTTGCCCTATATTTTTGTAACTTACTTACACTGTTTCTAGGACCACTGATTATCTGTTTGATTCTATCCCATAAATACATGATGCATTTCACCTCCTTCTGATGTTAGGTATTCTGAGTGTAAGAAAGGAAATTTGTGAGTAGGTTTATGTCAGACAGCAACATGTTGGTCAAATTCTATACATACTGTGACTATTTTGGAAATACCCCGAAGATCATCAAATTGTGGAGGTGCTATATGGTGCTTTAGATCCTGTTCTGTCCTAAACACTAGGTCGTGTTGTCTCCTAGACACTGATCTAAGGATACAGTTCATTCCTAAATACATAATGAAAGGTAGGTTATGTAGAAGGTTGGTTAGCTTCCTTCTGGCCTTCCTCATTCAAGATGTACAACATCTGGGCATCTAAGGATATAGAGGAATTTGCGTGGCTTTTTGGTGCTATCTGAAAATAGCTTTTCATGCATCTCAGAGCTTTCAAAGCAATTCTTTCAAAGCCGTTAAAGCTGGAAAACTTTCCCCTTTGAAAGATGTTTTGAAACAATCTTTAGAATATGTCATCCACAAACTTTAGTTGCTCAATCATGATATGTTCGTTTGCAACAGTATCTACCACAGTGCTTTCTTAAGTGCTATCAATAAAAAATGGATAACTCAGCCATTGACTTTATTCTTTTTAAATAAGTGAAGAGGCTCTGAGTGTACCAAATTACCACATCATTTGTGATGTCCTAATGGAGTCCCCACTTAAATCGGCTAGAGAAAGGAAACCAGAAAAGTGCAGTGAGGTGCTGAGGTTTCCTAGCATAACATTAACATTAAAAAACAGGCCCAGGAGTGAAATGACTTTATCATATCATAGAAGACTTTCCCTGAGCCTTCTGAGGCTACACTAGCCAACCCTTCACAATTGCTGCATTCCGAGCTTTGAGCAGCACTGATAGGTAGCAGCTTACAGTAACACTCATGTTGCCAAATTTTAGTCATCTGAAAGTTAGCCATTTAATCTAAGCTACTCATCAAGTCTCCCCCTACAATCAGTGAAGTGAAATAGGTGCCTGGAGTGAACAAAATTGCTCCAAACTATATAAAGGTTGCTCAGCGAGATGCTGACTGCAGCAGCAAAACTGGTTTATAAAATTTTCATTCCCTGCCACTCTCAATCAAGTTTTCACATTTTCATGGTTCGGTTTGCCACTTCTCAATTGTGCCATTTCAACTCTTTATGGGACCAGGCTTTAAAGCCTACCTCTGATCTTACGAGCATAGAAACAGCCTTTACGGGGGGAACAGTCCCTAATCATGACCACAGTACTGTTGAAGTTGTAAGGTGAAAATGCTCTACTCAATCTGGGTCAGATACATCAAGTTGCCCAAGTCTGTGTCCTGTGAGGTTTTGAATATCTGGACATAGTTTTGGGAAACCTGCTTTAAAGCATGACATAACCTTACTTCTCACCCAGTGACTTTCATACTGTCTGGTTTCTGAGTCATTTTGCATCCATGGAACTACACACTACTACCAAGTGGTCTGGCTCGAACTCCTCCACACTCTCTTCCCTCCCCACCAGTGCTACCATTCTAGTAGGTGTGACGGCAGCAAGATCAAGGACATAATGTAGCCAAAAAAATGCTATGCTTCGTCGTGCTTACTTTCTGTTTCATGATTTCTCTAACAAGTTCATTCTGCAAGTACAGGAGCTTGTAGCAACACAGAGAAAGACTGGAAACATGCTGATGGGCACGTAAGGGAGGACCAGACCATCCTGTCAGAAAGAAGGAAAGAAGACAACTCAAACCTTCACTTTTTGGTGTTAATTAGCCATTAAATCAGCTCAGCTGAAATCATATCCTTAATTTGCATTAAAGTCTCTTATGAGGTTAAAAATAAGCCAAATTTACTCAGTTTCCCTGTTCTAGCATGGTCATAGCAACAGCTGTACCACCACATCAAAAGGGAGGGAATTGCAAATTCAGGAGCAGAAGCTATTTAAGCCAAACTTGCCACTGAAGTCAGCATCTCAGGAAATGAAACCTTTAAATGCATCTTTTTGGGATTAAATGTATTGCCCTTTGGAAGTAGCTCTTTCTCTCTATAGTGACTGCAGACATAGCCTTGATAACTAACTTGGATTACACAGCTGGTATGTAGACAGCTAAAGGCAGCTGAGATGAATCCCCCTCCTGTGGTTGTATCTTGCTGGTAAGAAAGCCTGGCCTTCAAATATTGTTGCATTTCACACATTTCACATGGAGAGCTGAAATACCCTGTCCCTTAGCAACCACCAGAGGCCATTTAAACTTGGAAAAGCTTTTGACCAAGTCCCTTGCTATATGCTCTTATGAAAAATAAGTAGTCATGGGATGAGAGGTAACATTTTGTCACGCATTGGAAAGCGGCTAAGAGACTGAGATCAAAGATAGTAGGCTTGCTTTTACTGTGGCAAAAGATTAACAGCAGGATGCCCACAAATTCCATGCTAGAGCTGTTGCTGATTGAATTTATTAATGATATAGAGGCAAGAGCAACAGTTAGCATGGATGAAATTATTCATGCTTAACCTTTCAGCAGCAAACAAGGCATGGGGAGGAAAAGCGTAAGGGATTTCGTATCACATACATGTGCCCAGCTGATGCGATTTTTAAAGTGATCTTCCCATAAGCACCAATATGGAGCATCCAGAACCATTTTCAGATGCACTGACCATTAGTGGTGAGAGGATACCAGATTAAATTCACTTACAGCATCAGAACTAACAGTTCTTTGCTCCTGCAAAATGTTGAAATGGGCCTCTAGACAGAAACGTAAGACTTGGCATGGTAAAGATACCAAGAAACATCCCGTAAGCTCTCATTCTCATTCTACTATTCGTTATTTAATGGAGAACCACAAAATTAAGTAACATTGTGAAGTCTCTTGCAAAAGCCAAACTGCTTTGCCTTCTACTGGTTTGCCATCTAATCTAGGTGATCATCATTTGAGTCTTCCACTACAGCCAGCATCTTTTCCTTTTAGTGTTCTCTAAGGTTTATCTGCTCTGGGGGAAATAATCAAGTGTTGCATGTAATGGTGTTCATAGGCTGGCCTAGTCTCTAAAGCTCATGTGTCATGCCTGACACCCCAGGAATGCAATTTTTACAGATGAAATAGCCCACTACAAGGAAAAATTCACATGCAGTTCCTGAAGCTAAACAGCAATCACAACATAGCAATGGCCAGTCTATTGCTAAAAAATGGCTAAGTAATAACATAGAGAATGTTTTCCTCCCTTAACATGGTTGGACACCTCTAAAGCATTCCTTTCAGAGGCAAAGACAAAGCTGCAGAGTTGCCTATAGAGTATAATTAATCCTACCTCATATTAAACTGCAGGGGTAACAAAGTTATCCCAGAGCCCAGAACAAAAAATTGCCAGGCTTTTTAAAATACAGTCTGTAGGTGGCTACATGAAACCTTTGCACTAAAATGATCGGGCTTTGCACCCTGAAATGCATAAGCCTATACAAAATCTAACTACCTGCTGTAAATTGAAGCACTATAAAAATAAAATTGAACAATTACCTTTTGTGGGCAGTGTAGATTGAGCTATATATCAGCTTTAACATGACTCCAAAGCAGTAAGGTCCCACCAATTGCAGCTGAAAGGGTCCCAGTCAATGCCCTATTTAAACTTCAGGCTGGGGGTACAGATGGGGTTCAGGAGACAATTATCAGAGGGATCATGGCAGTAGCAGGAGGCAGGGAAATCCATTGTGTCACTACATCTATTCAAAGGTTCAAAATGACTGGAGGAGTTGAAAAGGAAAAAAAAAGGGGGGGGAGGGGGGGAGGAAAGACACGGAAGCCACAAATAATGAGACCCAATTCTGCTGCCAGAAACACGCACAAGACTCTGCAGATTTCAGTGTTCTGGATGAAGGGAAATGAAACTGTTCATGCTTTACAGTAGCTCTTTTTTCTTTCACTTCTTCCTTTGATATCTCTCCTTAAGCTAAACTGGGACTGGACAAAACCATTCTTCTTGGGAACAATGGCAGGACTTTAGAGATAGTTCTCTACTGTTAGGCAGTTCTCCACTAATTCAGAAGGTGCCTCAGTTTGTTCTTTTTCCTGGTTTGTAAATTAGACTGACAATCCTGCTTAGGTAGAGACAGTAGTGGCAGAAAGTGGTAGGGTTTAGATGGGATACCTCTGGGGAATTCCCTGTGGGATCTCACCTGCCCAGAAAGAGTATTTTGTCACTGCAGGGATACACATCTCCCAAGACAATAATGTTAGGTGCAATCTTGTCTAATCTTGCAACAGAGTGAGATGTTTAGTGCATATCTAACAGAAAAGTAGGCATACCCCTGAGCTCCACCCACTACTTCTGTTATGAGCTGAGCAAACTACTATTGCTCTGGTCTGAAAGCCCTTACAGCCACATTACTGAAGTAATGTGCTTAAACTCAATCTTCTTGCAGCCCTTTGAGTTAATATGCAATCAAAGAAGGCATGTTAAACTCGGACACAACCTGGCACTAGAGCAGCTTTACAGATCCTGAAGCCATGATGAATTATGCATTTGGCCAAACCAGAGTGAAGGCACAAGACCTTGCGTCAGCGTGCTCCCACTTCCATGAAAATGTTCTTCCTGTCCATTGAAATCCAATGAGACAATTAGCCCAAGGAAGGCTTACTCACAGGAGTAAAGCTTGGCAGAAACATCCTTCGTGAAGCTGAGATGACAGCGTCCCTATCACATGCCAATGTGGAATAATTCCCATGTTGGCCCTTGATAGTCTACTTCCAGCTGGGAAAGCCCCTGATCCCCAAAGGGCTTTGTCTAAGACAGCATCACAAAATAAACACAAGCTACCACCCATAGTCAGCTGCAGGCACCTCCAGTTTCTGCCCACATTTACAAAAATATTTTCATGCCAAAGTATGCAGTAGACTTTTTGTGTTGTATCTCTTGGCCAAAGATAATCAAAGAGGGGGGTAATAAAATCAGTGTGTGCATGTTACCACTTATTATCACCTACATTCCTCACGGCACCTAAAATTCCTATCCCTCCCCAGCCTTTTGGCTGTTCAGGAGTAAGCTGATCTGGAAACATGTTTTCTCATTCTCAAAAAATTCTGGGATTTCAAAAATGCTTCCTGTTCTTTAGAACTACCTCAATATTGTTTCCTGAAAAAAACATGAAATGCCAACACCAAACCCCTAAACACTCTCCTTACAGTAGACAGCAGACAGGTTGGTTAGAGCTTCTGTCTTGGTTAGGAGGTTGCAGACGGTCCGGAATCAAAATCTCATGTCTGATTCTGATGAAACAAATGTGTGTTTCCTCAGAATGCCCCCAGCCACTTCTGCTTTCTATGTATGTCTCTCATGTCATGACAGAGGCAGGCAAGTGTTTTTACATCTACTTCATGAACAAATCTGCCAAGATGCAAGATTCAAAGTTTAACTTCTCTAGAGTCATCTTGGAAGATAATGATAAGGAGTCTTCTCAGCTAGAAAGATGCTAAACATGACTTTGTGACCCTTTTAGCTACAATTGCTGCTGGTGAGCAATCTTATGACAGTGACCTCCAACTGACTTGTCATCAAGCAGTTTGACTAGGTCTCCATGACTGCAGAAGCTCTGCTCAAGGCCATTTTAGCAAGACAATGAAGACTGTGACATCATTGAAGGGCTTCACCCTGAGGCTGGGGCTAGACAACCTGTAGCAATGTCATTTAAGCCAATGTCCACCTTCTTTGACTTGTGTCTGCCACACAGAGAGCAAATTCAGGGAATCCAATTACCTCCATTTCTTCCTTCCTGCCACTATTTGTTTCAGCCAGACCAGTTCCCTGGCTCAATTTGCTATGTAGTTTTACAGACATCAGCAGCAGCACAAGGCTGGGGCCACCAAGAGCTGTGGATGGGGACTGCTCAGTACTGGTGAAAAAGATTTATGCAAAACAGTTTGGTGTGGAGAGCATTTAGTGCAAGAAGGGGATGCTTAAGCTGATAAAGAAAAAAATTCCTATGGCCTTTCAAATGTTTGAGGCACTTGAACATACAAGACACTATTTCTGAACAGCAGGGTAGACTCTACAATATAGTGGACTCTGGCATCATGTTTGACTTTGGGAGTTAGCTTGGAGGGTTTTGTTAGTACAATCCCCATAAGCCATTAAATCTATTAAATAGTGGTAGACTCTATGACCTGCCCCTTAAAGAATAGGGTACTTAATAAAGGTTGTCTGAGGTGCTATCTTGCTTGTTATGGGTTTAGGTAGCAATCCAGAGACCTATAATAAATACATTCCAGTGACTACACCCTATCACAGTTCCCTTTGAAGATACTTTTACAGGAATTAGTAGGTTTCAATATTATCACGACTATTTAAGATTGTGTTTAAATGCCTCAAGGTCAGGTCTGAACTTTTTCTCCCATGTAGGAATGTAAGACTTCAATCACACCCCAGTGAGGGAATGCACTTTTTTTCTTACTTAAAAATCCATAATGCCATTAAAAATGGATATGTTGTTATTAAATAATTGTATGAAGCTCAGATTAAAACTGTTTGCATTTCCTGCCCTCTGTCAATTATTAATATTGCCCATAATAGAGAGATTAATGCCTACACAGTGGGGGAAAAACATCTAGGAAACAATATAAGCTTTCAGTTTGGAAAAAGAACTATTTGCTCAGGTTTCACACGCAACAGGAAGCAATTCTGAAGCAAGGAGCCTGCTTTTGCACCAGTCAGCACATGACTGAGCAGAGCAAGTTGCTGCTCAAAGTCTGGTCACAGAGAACTGGGAAGGGCACAGCCCATCAGTGGATAAAACCCTGTGTGTTTGCACCCACCAAGTCAGTATGGGAGGAGAAATGTATTTCTGACAACAAGAACTGGAGTCAGAAGCTAAGCAATTAACATTGCTTTCATGCCCCTCTGTAATTAACATAGATCAAAGAGGACCTGAAACCATCGATTCCACCAGAAACAGGAGACAGCAGAGTAAGCACCCACAGAAGCAACCCCACAAATGTGGGAACAAAAGCACTGATTGCACCCACAGGCACAGGGCTGTAACACAAACACAAAGCACCGAGACAAAAACCTTCACATGAATGAACAGAATTCTAACACTCTGAGGTCTGTCAACATATGGACAGAGTAGTAGAAAAGCTGCTGGTTTACAAACAAAGCTAGCAAGTAGTGTTTATGCTAATTCAACTTGTATTCATTATCAAGGATGTGATGAGGGAGAAAACAATACGAGATGCTCATTCTATAGGCAAGGATTATAAATACAAAATGCATATATTCATGGACAGGACGAGGGGGGAAAAGGAAAATGCATCACAGTTCTTTTGACTGCATGTTTATAAACTGATTTTCTTTATTTGCATGCCTCTGCTGCATTGGTAGCAGTATTTTGTTTCTGCAAAGAGCGTTACATTCACATTCGGGAGTGATGAGTTTTGTGCTTGGCACCAGTAGATGAATACATTTTGACTTTCCATTTGTCTGCCCATGAGAAACCAACAAGTACACGGTGCTTTGCAATTAAGAAGCATAAAACTCAGAGATTACCTTGAAAACAAAGCAGAAGACATTGCATAGAACACAACTAATAAGTGAGAAATACTAACTCAAACCAAAGCAACATGCAATGGCCATACTTGTACAAATCATCAAAGCAATGTAGTGTATGTGAAGCATAGAACAGGGAAAATTCCCATCAGGAGATAAAGGACAACAAAACAAAAACTTCTTTTGCCTATATCATATGTTCTTCTGTTGATACCACTTCCTGGTGTCGCTTTATCTTTCTGCCCTTCTTGATCTGCAAGGTGAAATTCTTCCACTGACTCCACAGAATCGTAAAACATTGGTTTGGAAGGGATCAAAGATATGACCCAGCCCTTGTTCCAAGTCAGGATCAAATATATTTTATAATTTGTGCCCATTCCAGGAAACTTTGGGTTGGCAAGTAACTTGTTAGCTGAACTTTGATTCCATCCTTTTACGTACGGCAGGTCCAACATGTGCCTTTTCTTTAAACACAAATAATCATAACGGATATCAATCCTCATTGGGATCATTCAATTTCAAGAATCATTTTTAGGGTCTACTATTATGAAGCTGCGTTAGCTGCTGTATACTTCATATTGGATCAGGCAGTGGGCTTTGTTGGCTTATACTGTTTCCTGAAGATCAGCCCATTGACTGTGCACACCAGGAGATTAATAATGGGGTTTATACTTAGTAAATGTTGTTGTTTGGCACATCCATGGACTACCATTTACAATAAATAAATATCATAGCAGTAAATGATAAATTAGTCAGATCACTCCTGTGCTTCGCTTGAGCATCTTGCCACAGATAATACTAATAACCAAGATAAGAAATAAAGAGATTTTTAAAGCCTTTAAAATAATTCCTATTCACTGGGCTTTACAAAGAACTGTGATCAGTTACAAACTGAATCTTTTATATTTAGATGCCAATAGTAGTTTCCTTTTGATCAGTCTGCCTACAAATGAATTCAGACCCACTAAGAGGCTTTAGAGCTAAAGCTCCTGAAACTTTCACTGAAAGCTGCTACTGAATGTTTGCATGTATCTGATAAAAAATCACCATGAAATATTTCTAAGTGTTTATTAAAAGCTGGAGCATGGTAAATTGATGAGTGTACTAGTTTAAACCAGTTTCAGCAGAATATGGCTTCTTGTCAGTGTTACTTTCATGCAGCTATTCCAGATGAAGAGACCTGAATAATCAGAGAGCTTCAAAATCAGAGAACAGCCAGTTGTGTCACATAACCTCTACACTCCTGTCTGTTGCCTAGGCTGAGGACAAATGCCAGTGGCTGGCACTTTAACTATCAAGAGCTCAGCCACTATTTTCCCCATTAAACTGTGTTTCTCTTCTACTCAGAACAATGCCACCTACCTTCATGAAAAGCTTGGAAGAGGCTTCATCAGATAAAGCACAGTGAAAGTGCAGCTGGCTCATTCTTGTCTCTTGTGAAGACTAGCAAAAGAGCCAATTTTAATGCTGCAGTAAAGAGTCACTTTAACTTGGCTTAAATCCAGATTGCCTGGAAGAAGTCTTCTGGCATTCCCCTGCATCAAGGTTCTAGCACTAGTGTTCACAGAGCTGCATGGTGGGCCTCATCTCATCAAGTCACATAATATTATTCTTTCCTTTTTTTCCTGTCCAAGTTGGCTTCCAGCTGCATCACTTACCTACTATGCCTAGCAATGCAAGTCTATGAAAGCTTACACTGCTCAAGGAAGGTGGCAAGAACGAGCCACGTGAGGCAGAGAAGGTAGGCTCACCACTCCGGGAGGCAGCAATGTCTATAGCATGAAAGAGCATGCATAACTACAGCTTAACCTGTATAACTGCAGCTTAATGCTCAAAAGGCAAAGTCCCATGATGAATGTACCGTATCATTCTCAGCAACGTACCTTCCTAACTTAAAGAGGCAGTCAGCTATTTCAAAAGAAAATATCTACCTTTTAGATAAGGTTTTGTATGATGTGATCATCTGTGGTAAGGGAAGACTAAACTCAGTGACCCAGGAGTTTCATTTCAGTTTTAAAATATTATTATGTATTAATACTATACCATTACTGACTTCAGGATTGGTGGTTAATTCTAGTAATGACTGTACAGACTCCCAAAGACCAAATATAATTGCAATCCGCTAAATAAGACAGGTAGGAACTGTGTGGAAGTTCAGGGCTACTGTTGTCCCCACTGCTAAAGTTAATCTAGCTCCCAGCTCTGTTTTTCCCAGCTCCAACCAGCTTTAGAATCATAGAATCACAGAATAGTTAGGGTTGGAAAGGACCTCAAGATCATCTAGTTCCAACCCCCCTGCCATGGACAGGGACACCTCACACTAAACCATCCTACACAAGGCTTCATCCAACCTGGCCTTGAACACTGCCAGGGATGGAGCATTCACAGCCTCCCTGGGCAACCCATTCCAGTGCCTCACCACCCTAACAGGAAAGAATTTCCTCCTTAGAGCCAATTTAAACTTCCCCTGTTTAAGTTTTAACCCATTACCCCTTGTCCTGTCACTACAGTCCCTGACGAAGAGTCCCTCCCCGGCATCCCTACAGGCCCCCTTCAGGTACTGGAAGGCTGCTATGAGGTCTCCACGCAGCCTTCTCTTCTCCAGGCTGAACAGCCCCAACTTCCTCAGCCTGTCTTCATACGAGAGGTGCTCCAGTCCCCTGATCATCCTCGTGGCCCTCCTCCGTGGCCCTCCGTGGACTTGTTCCAACTGTTCCTGCGTCCTTTTTATGTTGAGGACACCAGAACTGCACACAATACTCCAGGTGAGGTCTCACAAGAGCAGAGTAGAGGGGCAGGATCACCTCCTTCGACCTGCTGGTCACGCTCCTTTTGATGCAGCCCAGGATATGGTTGGCTTTCTGGGCTGCGAGCGCACACTGAAGCCGCCTCATGTTCATTTTCTTATCAACCAACACCCCCAAGTCCTTCTCTGCAGGGCCACTCTGAATCTCTTCTCTGTCCAGCCTGTAGCTGTGCCTGGGATTGCTCCGACCCAGGTGCAGGACCTTGTTTATTTCTCCAAAATAAACCTATTCTAGAAGTCTTAAGTATCACAGATGCAATCACCCAACATCATTCACACTGGGGGCCAGGGATTTTGCAGAGACAGACACAGAAAATCCCTGCCTGAAGGAACTATGGTCTGGGGTCCCTGTTAACTAAGAGTCATGCCAGTGGGTGCACGGAGCTTCTCTAAAGTCCTGGGAAGCCTGTGGGGGTACCATGAAGTGTGGAGTTTGGATCAAAACTGGAAACTAGGAACTCAGGGCAGGCCAGGAAACAAACGGCCTATGAATCTTTGAGGATACACAGGTTGATCATAAGGATGATTTAAAGGAAAAGGGAATTAAGAAGTATGGAAAAGAACAGAAGGGGGAAAGTGCCAAGAAGTAAAAAAATGAAGAAGCGAGAAGAAAGGGGGTAGTGTACAGGAACGAAAAAAGAAAAGGCTTAGGGGGGAATAAAAAGGATTTGGGCCAAAAAGTTTGTCAAGCACTCTATAATGAGAAGCAAAATTTGACAGTAGTTTGTAAGACCATAATGCAGCAATCTGACAGGGTGGATCTGAGAGCAGCGATAAGATTCCAAAGAGGGTGAGCATCTCTCCAAGTCAGTCTCTGTCCAATTTCACACTCCAGAGAGAGTGGGGAAGCTCAGGCCACCTCATTTTCCACCCAACCAAGTCAGGCTGACACCCCGCAGCACGAAACTCTCCATGTTGTAGGCATTTATTCCTTGAGCTTGTCACCCCATAATGAACAAGGACCACAGCTAGTCACTTGCTTATTGGAGGGAAAGCCGGGATCCTGACAGCCTGTTAAGCAAGCAGCAAAGATGGGGACGAGTGGAAAAGGTGTGGAAAGAAATGTGAGAGATCTCACAGATAATGTGGAGCGGAGGCAGCAATGTAATTATAACCCTAGTTTTATTTTCACTTGACGGCACAAAAAAGGAAGGTGAGGAAAAGCTTCTAAATGAAACATGACATTCCCTTATTAAAGCCTGATTTAGACTTCAGCAGTCTTGCTGCTTTGTATATGTCCCAATGCTCCCACACTGTGGGTAGCCAAACAGTAGAGGTTTAATAAAATGAAATAAATTTAAATGGTAATTTCCTGGACAATGAGGACTTGTTTTCTGAGCAAACAGCCCTTTTGGTGTTGTTATCAAAAATGACAGAGCTAGTAGCCATGTTGTAAATATAAGGAGGAAAGATACGGTCTCTATAAATGAGACTTTAAAGTCCTGTATATGCACCTTTGTTTCCTGAGCAAACAAATCTCTTGTGATGACTGCATGGAAAATCCTCATTATCAAGCTACAAGTGCATTGCCCTCACTCGAAACAACTGTGTTTCTACCTGTTTGTTAAAAGCACTCTTGTCCAGCGTGGTCCACTGGAGGCCCTGATGAAGTCTCAGTATCCATCATTGTGGTCTGACCTAAACAGCTTCCATTCATGTCTAAGTGGAGCCCAGACAACAGTCCCTGCCACATCTTAGGGTGACCTTGGGTGGCAAATCTGCTGCACTTCTGGCCTGTGCACCTGGGAGTCGCAGGGTTTGTTTGGGTCCAGAGACAGAAGTAAGTAATCCCTTTCAATCATTCACAGTAATCTGTTTTACACACTATGAAGGACACCCCAAGCAGTGCATTTATATTAAATAGGACACATGGCAGGTGGCCTTACATTTTAGAAAAACTAGAAAATAACTGAACAACCCTCAGGAACTTTATTAATAACTCCTTCAGACGAGGAAGTGTGGGTTTCTTTATCTCATCAACCTGCCACTGCAGCCACAGTTGGCCATAATAGGATTCAAAGCTCCTCCCGAGATTGTATCTGCCCTCAAGGGTAAATAAAGTCAGAGCTGGAACTTTCTGACACAGCTTTGTCACTGGCTTATTAATACTGGCAGGCAGTGACCAGAGAATGGGCAACACCGGCAGCATAGCAATTTTAAGGGAACACTTTCTATAATGAAAGTAGCGGCAGCGGCAGCCAACAATTGCACAAATGCTGTTGTAAGGCTTTTCCTCACTTACTCTTCTATGGACACCACTTTTCTCAATAATGTGGAGAGGGAGACTGCTTTGTTGTTACTGAGTTCAATGGAAAATGCACAGTTGCCACATAATTTGGTATTATATGCATTTAGGGCTCAATCCAAAGCCAGCTGACATCAATGGCACGAATCCTGTTATAACTAGTAAGGACTGTGGTTTGAGGTCTCCCAGAGAGGTCATACAGAAAGCCATACAGAAGATTAACTAACTAACAATAGCACTGGAGGGATACTGTTTGGAAGGCAACATTAAGCTTTCAAAACTAGTCACTTTAGAAAACGGGGTTTGGTTGAGGTTTGCAAGTTGGCCTCTACCTAAGGAGGGCTATGGGCATTCTTTTATCCTTACAATCCCTTCCAACTCACTAACATTTCTAAGGATGCTATTCTGGTCTCTCCTCAGGGAGGTTTTTGGGCCATCTCCCAAAACTGCAAGGTAGCAAGTGCACTGCTTTGAAAAAAAAAACTGTCGGAGGTCATGAGTTTATGCTTAGG
This sequence comes from Lathamus discolor, assembly GCF_037157495.1. Classification (NCBI taxonomy): domain Eukaryota; kingdom Metazoa; phylum Chordata; class Aves; order Psittaciformes; family Psittacidae; genus Lathamus; species Lathamus discolor. The sequence continues at coordinate 101,404,654 of NC_088887.1, read as the reverse complement.
TATTTGAAAATGCTTTGTTACTCAGTGCTGCAGTAAAAAAGACCTGATGGTTGCCAAACTGAGAACATACCACAGGGTTTATAATGGTTACCTGAGGTGTAGATTAAAGAACAAGCTACTGTAGGTCCCAAGCCACGTCTCCCACTGTAGCTGGTTCTGCATATGCTCTTCTCTCCATTGTAATGCCCTGAGGTGCATCAGAGTATCTGTCCTCAAGGAACAAAACAAGGTACCTCAATGTCACAGTCAGGTACAGAAGTAAATACAAGTCTGCCAGCACAGTCTGGGAAAGGAACCAGCTTTTCTTTCTGTCTGACTAGCCATGAAGATGAGAAAGCAGGAGAGTACTGTTGCAAAAGTGACTCTGCCAGTGCCCCTGGCTCTTGCTTAGAAAATCTCTGTCTTTCAAAACTAGCAGTCCTTTCAGATATGCAGTGCTCTTCACAACTGCACGACAAGATGTATGCTGCGAGATGCCAAAGCTAATTCAACCCAGCATCATCCAAAAGCTCATCATAGCTCTTTCAGTTGTAGGTCCTCTTTGCTTCTTAGTTAAGGAAGAAGCAAATCTCTTCATCCAGTGGGATTAGACCACAATGTCTTCCAACAACTCCAATGGAATAAACAAGCCCTCTTAAGAGCAAATGTTTTGAAAATCAAGAAAGTAAAGAGTTCAGGATGCTGAGATATGCCACTTTCGTAGTAGCAATCTGATAAGAAAATGATTTAATATAGATATGCAGTTGCATCAACAACTAGCATCATACAGAAGCCCAGCTTGAAGCCTAAATGTAATAAAGACTTTAAATGGTACTTACCTGGTGTCTATCTGGTCTTGGCCATGTGTTTGGAATTAAATTATAGGTGAATGTGTGGGACTTTGATGATAAGTAGGTTTTGTGCTGGCTCAAATGCTGAATTTCCCCCAGTGAGGAACATTTAGCATGACTGCTTTTGAAAGAAACAGAAGATGTCCTGGAAGATTTCTTTATTAAACAGACATCATCAATTATAACGGGGTCATGAAAAGGGTCTAATTTTGTGATCTTTGTCACAAAACCCACTCCTGCAAAGCAATTCACAAAGGGTTGTGCAGGACTTTGAAGGAGATTGAACCAGTCATGTAGCACTGGTCTTCCTTGAAAACTGCAGTTTGGCCTCCATTTAGCTTCCCTACAAGCTCCAGCATTTCATTCTGCCATCAGACCCACAAGATTTGGGGCCCACAAACACAGAGGCCTTCCCCAGAAAACACTGCAGGGCAGTCTGAAAAGATACCAAAGGCAGAGCTGCAGAGACATGGGATCTGCTGCAGCCTCTCCCGCAGGTTCAGGTGCTCAACAGCCCCACAAGCTGCATTCTCCTGAGCTGCTGCATCCGTTTTTGAAGAGACTGGGAGGTTTGTGCTTCTCCAGAGATACCGAGGAAGGAGCTATATGCTCTGCACGGAATGACCTAATGCAGTCTGGGGACAAAGCAGCTATTGATCACTTTGATTGATAAACAGTAGCTTTATGAATAGAAAAACTGCAAGCAGTGTCAATTATTCATATGCATACGTATGCATATCCTATACAAAGAAAGGAAAACGATTCCACCTTCTATCAGAACTGTAAGTGGTAGAATAACTTCTGAAACGTGCACTTAGGTTTTAATAGTTTTAAAATACTGTTCTGTATCACTCTCCCAAATTTATCTCTGCCAGGCAGCAAGGCGGGCTCAGAGCCACCTGAATGCTGTGATTAACTAGCTTGCTGACTATCTGTGTATGAACATCAGATCTGTGATAGTTTCCCAGTGCCATGTTACATACAGAAGTGGAGAAAAAAAAGTGTTGATCATAGGTAATTATGTACCAGTTCAATAATAGATGGACTGCATATCTTTCCCCACATCTCCCTTGCACACAAATTGCAGCAGTTGGTGTGTTTTGGCAGTTTAAACCTTTGCCCTCCTCCAGCTGTGAGAAGCTGCCATGCTTCAGGCTGAGCCCCAGACTCTTTCGCTACCTGGCAGGGTGAGTGGGTTGGAGGAGGCATCAGGGATACATCCAGGTCCTGGTGAGCAGCAATCCTGCCCCAGCAAGCTCTCTGCTCTCCACGTCCTTTCACCTCCTGTGCCATGCTGAGGAATCGCTACTGCCAGTGAATGCTACAGGTTCCATTGGTGCCAGTGTGTCCTGGGTTCAGCAGTAGCAGTTATTTTTCTCCTTCTTAGTAGCTGGTGCAGTGCTGTGTTTTGACTTTCGGCCTGGGAACAGCGCTGATAACACTGATGTTTACTGTGACCAAGGACTTCGTGAGCCTCATGCTCTGCCACAGAGGAGGGGAGGCGGGGAGGAAGCAGGGACAGGACACCTGACCCAAACTAGCCAAAGAGGTATTCCATACCACAGCACGTCATGCCCAGGGAGGTAACTGGGAGTTACCCCAAAGGGCACACTCTTCTCGGTCGGGCTTGTTTCGTCAGGTGGTATCATATTCTCCTTCCTTGTTATTTCCCTTATCATTACTATTATTGGCGGTACCAGTAGTGATTTGTGTTATACCTTAGTTACTGGACTCAACCCGTGGGAGTTACATTCTTTCGATTCTCCTCCCCATCCCTCCAGGAGCCGGGAGGTGGGGAAGTAGAAACTGCGTGGCTGGCTGGGTTTAAACCACGACACAGTGTCATCATACCATACAGCTGCTTGTAATAGCAGAGGGCTGGATTTGGTGACCCAGGTCTCCTTTTGACCTCGTGTAAGAGATGAATGGCATTTAGGTACGGAAGATGTCCAAGAACAAACCTGTCTTCTCTATGAATGCTGAATGCTGTCACTGACTGAGAAGCCCATCTTGCCAGGTTAAACCCTTGATTTCAAAACACATAAATAAATTTAAGAAGCTCCACAATGCAGAGGTTCCTGAGGAACTAATTACAAGCTCTTCTTTGTTCATCACAGGTATTTTTTCACTAAAGTCACACCAAGTTTTCCCCGTGTTGACTTACACGCCCCAAAAGCCCAAATTCTGTGGAGGCTTAATTACAGTTTCACACTGCCAATTCCCTTTGGTGCTTCTTCTTGTTAAGTTGCATGTAACATATGTTATCAGCAAACTTAAGGCCCTGCAGCAACAACAAGGACTCTGAACAGCTATTCTGCACATCTAGGAGCCTCCAGGAAGGAATACAGAACATTTCCAGCCAGCTTTCATACCATCCAAATGATGTAATTTATTTACAAGCCACCTTGCATTCTTTTGCTCCTGCCGCAGATACCAGGCTGCAGACAAGGAGGTATCAGCCCGGCAACACGCTTCATGCAAGTACTCCACCTCACCAGCACAAGGTTACGCATCCCTTGGCTATACTTCTGCCTTGTTACAAGCTTTGTGACCCATAAATGTTTCTCACCTTTGGACAAAACAAAGCAGAAAGAAGATTTTTTTTTATAAAAATATAGGTACGATTTCTAAATGAATCCACACAAGCTTTCTTGCATAATTTATTTCCACACAAGGCACAGAATAACATAGCTGGGTGGAAAAATACCTAGACAAAACAGAAAATACCTTTCTGAGCTGTCCACCCCTTGAGAAGAGACCTGAACGATCAGTTTGGTGCCACAGCATCCTTCATTTTTGTTATCAAGTTGAAGAAGTGAAGAATTTGATGGTTACACAGATAATCAATTGATTAATCGATTTGTAGCTGCTGAAGGTGGATCCTGACCAGCTGGAGCAATAGTCTTACCCCATATGACCATCCTGACATCCTAGTATGATTTTTGACTGACGTTGTTAACATGAATACCTGTCTTAGGTTTTATACAGCATCCATCAGGTGATATCAAAGCAGTATAGCTCCAAGGAAGTGAGCAATTCTGAAGTCTCAAATGCAGGAAGAAGTTTCCTTCCTAGAAGGTTAATTTCAGAACTCCTACAGTGAGGTTAACAGGATTAGTTTTCCCGTTGCCACTGACTTTGCAAGAATAATACTAGATGAAAACTGGAGGGACAGAAGGAGGGGGGAAAGGGAACTGTGACTCTTCAAAATGCTGGTTAATTGCAAAGAATCTGCTACTGCTTAAGATGGAACTTGCTGACAGGGAGAAAAATATATCAAAGCACAGAGGAGATACATCAAAATATCAGAATTCAGCTAAATAAATCTCAAGGAATGACAGAGGCTCCCTCGCTTAGAACGCAGACAGGAGGATTTCTCATCCTGCTGGCATTAAGCAGCCTTTTTTCTTTCTTCTTTTTTATTTTTTTCTTATTTGGCTCAGTTGAGTCCTATTCCAGCAAAGTGTGAACAGGTATTTTCAAGACCTGTCAGAAATTATTCCATACAGACCAGGAGTTTGAACTTGAAGCTAACCGTTGGTGCAGATAAAATATCCATGAAAATAAGGTTAGGGAGTTGCATATCCAGTAGGGATGGGAGGTGGCTGATTGCCTGCCTTTGGAGGTGCACTACATTATCCATGGCAAATACTACTCTGAAGGCAAATGAACTTCAACAGATCAGAAGTAGGTGCTTTAAAAATATGAATGTCACATTGCTTCATTTTCTGATGTGAAGGCTGATTCCCTCCCCTGAACTTGCCGCCCTAGGCTAGGGAGAGGCACCAGTCTCATGCAAACCTGCTTCAGAGACCAAGGGAAAGACAGGGTAAGAAGTTTTCCCTAGGGAACTCCCTTTGCAAAAGATGCACATGGCTAAACGCTAGCTAAGAAATGTCCGAGTGACACTTCCAATAGTCTGAATCAGCTCAATTTCTCCACACAAAGTTACAGTTCAACCTACTCATTAGCAATCAGCAGAAATCAATACTCTGCATTGGCAACTGATATCCTGCGTCTAAAGGACAAACTGTCATTGCCACAGTGGCTCAGTAGCATTTGAGGAGACAGCAACAGACAAGCTCCAGGCACAAGGAAAAACTTGCCCATTTACAATTACTGCCAAAAAGCCTCTCCTAAAATAAAGGCAGGGGAGGGCCGGTCTCAGGTGTGCTGTAGAAGGGCATTTGCTATCTGCCCCCCACCCTACTTACCACCATGCCCAGGTTGGAATTTGCATGAAAGCCATCTTGGAAGCAATATAGAAAAAGCTGGCAGGGAAGAGTAATTTCTGACACAGTAGTTTATCAGAGGGGCTGGTTACACACCAACAGCTTCACTCAGTTCTTGGGCAGTAGCAAACCCTCTGTCCCCTAGAGTTCTGCATATTCCATATCATAGAATCATAGAACAGTTAGGGTTGGAAAGGACCTTAAGATCGTCCAGTTCCAACCCCCTGCCATGGGCAGGGACACCTCACACTAAACCATGTCACCCAAGGCTCTGTCCAACCTGGCCTTGAACACTGCCAAGGATGGAGCATTCACAACTTCCCTGGGCAACCCATTCCAGTGCCTCACCACCCTCACAGTAAAGAACTTCCTCCTCATATCCAGTCTAAATTCCCCCTGTTTAAGTTTTAACCCCATATAGTCCTTCTTCTCCTTCTAAATCTCTCTGCCGGAGAACACCTGGGGAGGATTCTGAACAGGGACTCTTCATCAGGGACTGTGGTGATAGGACAAGGGGTGATGGGTTTAAACTAAAACAGGGGAGATTCAGGTTAGATATAAGGAAGAAGTTCTTTACTGTGAGGGTGGTAAGGCACTGGAACAGGGTGCCCAAGGAAGTGGTAAATGCATCATCCCTGGCAGTGTCCAAGCCAGGTTGGACAGAGCAACATGGTCTAGTGTGAGGAATCCCTGCCCATGTGAAGAGGGTTGGAACTAGATGATGTTAAGGTCCTTTCTGACCCTAACTATCCTATGATTCTATGATAGTTTGTCACTGTCACCTTAGGCTTCCAGTAACCAGAGACCAGGTGACCAATTCAGAGACACAGCAGAGCATTCAGATATACATATACACACAAACACCCAGAGTGAATCACTTGGTGCAATTAATAAAAAACGATGGCGCAAGCATAGGCCATTCGGTTCATCAAAGTTCACTTAGCTTTTCTATTTAACGCTCTATTTCCTCCAAGAAGGCAGCCTGTGATTAACCAAATAACACCAGTGTGTTTCTACCTCAATGCCTTTAGCTTTGAAAGCCAAACGAAAATATGTTTTACTCTGCACATGCATAGATACCTATTTTCGTGGTGGAGACACTCAGTATGCACCACCTCTCCTTCCATTCTCTACCTTTGCTGTCCCTGTTGGGAGCTACCACCAATTTAGGTAAAAATATTCTTACATATTCTTACTTTTACCACCCTTGCCGCCTTGTGGCCCAGCACTACATCCTAACACAGAAATCCTTCAGCACTGGGCTAAAGGAGAGGAGTGCGCAGATGCGTTCCCTGCTCAGCCTCCTCATTATTGCTGAAACTTGGCATGCAATGTCCCACCCACTTGGAAGAAGTGTCCTGAGGTTACTCCTGAGCTCAAATGCCATGATTTGGAAACAAGAAGGGGGGGAAAAGTTTTCTCAGTTTCCACTTAGTTTTAAGTGGAAATTTCCCTGGTTTTACATCCCTACTCTCCTCTGTCACACCCCAAAGAACTTCTTGACCTGCAACTGCTTATTCCTATTAGGATGTGCGTGCAGCATCCCCAAGCACCCCACAGTCTACCAGGGAAATCTGCCTGTTTCCTCCTCCTGGCTCCCTGGAGCAGCCAACAGCTTTCAACAAGGAGCTCTTTGTTCGATCAAGTGCTAGACTGGATATTACCAGAACTTCAGAAAAGGAAGTTTTAAAGTTCCCCACAGCCTTTGTAACAGGGTTTCTTCCAGGGCCTCCCAGGGTCCTTTCCCCTTGCCCCAGTGGATACAAGTTTCTGCAACACTCCCCAGAAGAAGGATTAAATTCAGTTTTCCTCGCATCTCCAGAAGACTGCCTAAAATAGCTGAAAATGAGGAAATCTGAGGAAATCCGAGGAAATCCAAGGAAATCAGAGCAGGCGCCACATCCTGTTTCTCTGCTCTTTGGCCACAGCCCACGTGATGGAAACAATGCTCCCATACCAAAGAGCCCACTGCTGTGGCCAGGTATCTTAGCAGTTTCTCAGGTTTTGATTTATTTCCTGGAGACTGATTTCTCAAACGTTCAGTCCTTTTAGTAAATCAGGCAACTGCTATTCCAAAGGCTTTCTTTGTGAGCTGTTCTCATTAGCTCTGTTTATTTCTTGGTTTTACCTACCATTTTCTTTCTATTTTCACAGCAAATTCCATTTGCTGTGCAGTGACCCAGTTTCACAGTACATCTGACATCCCTTTTATTTTTTTTTTTTTTTGCTGTCAGCTCTTCACTTACAGGTAAGAGAGAACATAAGAAGTCTGCAGCTGGTTTCTTTGTGCAGGTCATTTAGACAGATTAGAAACACTGAAGGAAGCGCTACCTCCTCTTCTGGCTTCAATCGATACTTCCTCCAAATTTGACACAAGTCTTCTCTATTTTTAAGTGATCTTTTGCTATGTGATACACTGACTGCCTGGTCCCTTTGGGCTGAACAGCAGTCTGGCAAAAGGCACTCCAGTAGGTTGCTGCAGAACCCAAGTAGCAAGCATGTCATACCACGTCCCATCATTACCCACCCTTCTTTTTTATGTATGTGTGTATGTGCTTGTTATGCCAGAGGGACTAGAAGGGAGAATAAAGCTAACAGAAGGGAGAGGACGTGTCAACCTTAACCATACTTTCTCTTGATTGTAACAATTGAACAGCTTCCAGCAAAAACATTTAGCTATGGTCATCGTGTGCAGCCTTCAGTGCCTTCAAGTCTCCACACATTTCCTAAAGTTCCCTCAGTAAGTGGATGCATCTGCATATTTATTTACTTCAGCTGAAACACTCTGGAGTCTCTAGCATTATTAATGACCCTAGCATGCAAAAGCCACCTCTTTTATTTCCTTTCTGCTGCCTGGTGAGAGGTAGGAGCCTTGGAGGCAGTGGTGGCTGGATACAACCCAGTGATCCCACTCGAATCAGCCCTGTAGCAGGGGAAGATCAGAGGCTCAGCCATCTCAGGGAGAAGCTGCAGCTGCTCCAAAGTGGACGACCCTGGAAATAGGAGGAGACACATGCAGGTGCCTGGACTGAGACGGGCATGGTACACTCCCTGGTCTGCACCCTTGATGGGTGAGTTCCAGCTTGGAGGCCTCTGTGCTTGCCTGCTACATGGCTGCAGTTTTGTCACCCCCGGGTTTGCTGTGGCCAGATGGGCTGCACACTGTGGCTGACACACTGCCAGCCTGAGCACCCTCTGCATTCAGCTCCGCACGCTGGCATGGGCAGCACATGTGTAGACAACTCAGGGAACGAGGTGCCTTAGGTTTCCCTCCTCTTCCTCTCCCTTGCTTTCTCTCTGGTGAAGCTGTGTTCGTAAGAGTGCTTTGCATTCTCCTCCCCCTCCACATGTTTCCAAACTCCCCTGCAAGTCATCCCTCGCTTTAGGTCCTTTTTGATCTGCCGGGTTTCTGGAGCTTTGTGGATCAGCATTTGCCCAGATGGGGATTCTACAGCCAGGATAACACCACACCGCTCTGCCTTTCCGAGTATTTCCTCCGGGGCTTTCCTCCCCCTGCTTTCAAGATCTCTCATCTCAGGAAAAAAACCCAGGGCTTTTTTCGCTCATAGCTCTATATTCTCCCCACTTCTACTGCAAGTGTGAGTCAAATTCTGCTCTTTGTCACTCCCATCTCTAGACCTCGAATCACAGAAGAGATCAGCAAAGTTACATTGGATTTACACTGGGATAATGAGAGAAAAAAAATTGGCTGTTTCTCGCTATATTTTAACTTCTTCCCATCATATTTTTTACTCGTGGCAGTGTTATTGTTAGATTTACTTTGATGTGCCTGTTTGAAATTCATTAATTTACTGCACGCTTTAGGAACGCTTTTTATATTTGTTCTCTACTTGGAATATAAAATTACTCTGCTTTACAAAGTATGTTATAATATTCTAAATTTATGACATTACTATTATCTGAGGAATCTCCAGCTATTCATGCATATTCCCCTTTGTTTCAGGCCCTTCAAAGCTAGTACAGCTAATTCTACATTTTCTTCTTTTGGCATCAATTGCACATTATTCTAAATGCTATTAAATTACAGATCCACGCTGCTTTTCCTGGAAACTTGCTGGTTGACTGAGTAAGATTACATCTGGATATTATATGCAAGGGTTTTACATCTTAGGTTTAAGATGCAGATAGTGTATGAACCTCCAATGCAACATTAAAAAGCATTAAAAGCATTAAAAAAATTACATTAAACTAAATTGTGTCATTTCTAAGCAGAATTTTTATCCCTTTCTTTCCTGATTAGTGCAGCCTATGCAGATTTACTAAACATCTCTGCTAGCTCCAGCGTCTTCACCTCATGGCATCTTGAGTCAGCATTTCTGACAGCAAGCACCACCATCGAGTGAAATTCATAAAGTAAATTAGCATTCAGCACTGGGACCGAGGAGGTCATTAGCAAATGTTTCCAAATGACCTGTGGCAATCCTACCTCCTTACCAGGCCTGCTGTAGGAAAATCTTAATTATTCCTGGAGGGAAGGGGGAAGAGCTTCCTGGTGTTCATCTGGACAGCTGGGCAGGAGCCACGGCAGCAGCCACGCTGTGCTGTGCAGGGTGGTGTCAGCACATCCCACTGCGGGCTATGTGTGCATCTCTCCATGCCCAGCGGTCCCTGTGACAGCACACCACGCAGTCTGAGAGGCAGAGAGCCACTCCCAACGGAGAGCACCTCTCACCCCTTCAGAGGAGCAGGAGCTGACACCCTCCAACCATTCCCCATCAGGAAAAGCCTGGATGACCTCATTTGTGCATGCTTGGTTTCCTAATTCAGTAATATAATATGCTTAATATAAATTATAATGGATATTGCAGTAATTCTGCTATAGGTGTGACCTGGTGCATTTGTTAACTATTGGACCTCTGAGAATTTTCTCACTAATTTTACAGGTGGATGCCTGCATATGCCCATGTCAAAACTCTTATTTGTAACCTGATAAAAGCAATAGAAACCCATCTACAAATTTGCATCCTACATATTCACAGCCTACAAATTCATTCATATGTAAAACACATGCAGTTGCTTTCCCAGTTTTGTTGACTTTGGAAGAAAATATAATTGTAATTTTTAAATATATAATTATATACAAATACCTTTTGAAACTTTTAATGTCATCAGCGAGCTCATTAGCTATTATTTGCTTTGCCAGGGAATGTCAGGTGAAGAGCAGATATTGTTTTTCCTTGCCAAGTTGGGTCAGAAAGTGAAGGTTTGTCTAGCCCAGTACTCCATCAGATGGGCCAAAGGAGGATGCTGTCAGACTGGTATAACTTAAGAGGAAACATACAGAGATATTTGGGCAGAAAACACCTCCTTATCCTGTAGTGAGAGGTTGCAGCTCAGGGATTTCCTGCATCAGAAGGCGTGTTGACATGAAGGTTTATGATTAATTTTTGCAGCATCACCTTTCACCTACCCCTCGCCCAGGGAGCTCTGGCCTCCAGGCACCCCCATGCTGTCAGTAGCTGCCTGAATAAGCAGGTGCCTGGTAAGATCAGACCCTGTGCGGCAGAGCAGACAAGAGAGATCAATGGGATTTCTCCCAGGACAGGTTAAGACAGATCAGGGCTCCCAGCGCTGTGTCTACACCCCATCAAGCTGCTGACAGCCTGGTCCTTTGCAGTAGTGTCCAGTGCCCAGGGAGAGTCTCCCAGGGTGATATGAAATAAAAATACTCTCTGTGTGCTGGTGGCTGTTCCTCATGGTGCCTCCACCAGACCCAGCCAAGGAGCAGTGAGTTCCCAAAGGCAGCAGTGGTGGTGGCAAGGAGAGATGGGCTGCCAGCTCACGCACCCCACCGCTGCCATCAGTGTGGGAGCTGCTCTCACCAGGGCTTCTTGTTCACAAGGGTGGGGATGAATGTAGATTAATTTCAGAGGTTTCACCCATGGCCCTTGTTTGAAGCCTGTGCCAGCCGCGGGGGTGGAAGCCATACAGGAGACAGACAGCAATTAAGGCTGGATTTTGAAGCCGAGGGATTCCTTCTCCTCTCACCCTCCCCTCCAGCCTAAGCCCCGGGACTCTGTTCCCAGAGCAGAGATAAAAGGGCAGGTTCCCTTCCCCGAGTTTATTAAACAAAGCGCAAAGGTGGTAAGACAGGACCGGTGGTGCTGCTGAGCTGCCAGGTTGCACAGGCTGGCTTCAGGATTCCTACACAGGCTGCCCATCCGTGCTCCTCCACGAGCAACATCACATCTCCCATGTGTGCATAGCATGGACCCAGGGCCTCTCACCCCACCAAGAGACACCAGAAGAACTTGGTAACCAGCTACCCACAGGCAGGAAAGAGACTGCATACCCTCTTGCATTACTTGCTACATTACAGCTGGGACCTGGGACACAAATGACTTTTAGAGTCCTAATTAAATATGAACAATGTAAAATGTTCCTGTGGCTTTGAAGAGTTAGGACAATTTCAGGCACATGGCAAGATAGGAATTAGCACTTCCTGTAGCACCCAGACAGAACAGATGCAGTACTTGGTGAGGGTCAGACAGCAATGCACAGAGTAATTCTCTTTGCTCTCCCAGCAAACACAGAAACACTAAGTCACTGTGTCACTACAAATTTCACTGCTAGAAACATGATGAGTGTCAATTGTCAAGGTACATTAGTAATGCTGCGTAAGCAGAAGCTGGATGTAGAAAGGGAGCTGTGAAAGAGGCCGCTCTAAACATAATGCTTCTTAAAGCAGTTCCTTTAAACTTTCTTCATCCCTATGCTTATTACTGCTTATGAGATGTCCACAAAGTCAGTAACTCCCTCTGAAACAGTTGTTTGTTTTGAATTGCTGATAGGAAATATATTAAGTTAATTAAAAATTGTTACAAGGGCAGTGATTCATGAGGCATTTGACTACAGAAGAATTACGCACCTACCTGGCTACCTGTCTTGTTGGTCCATTTCTTTGTGAATTACAGTATTTTGACTCATCACATAGTAAAACATCAGAGCAAAGCAATGGGAAGTTACTCCATGTTTAACTGTCCAAGAATTTTCTTTTCAGGGAGAAAAAAAGTGTAGGGATAATTTGTCAGCACGTATAAAAATAGATCTTGAGGCATTATCTGAACTTGGGAAAAATGTTTAAGTGGCTGCCTCCAGTATTTTCATTTTCCTAAAAGAATTATAGTATAGTCATTATACAATAGGTGGCTACAAGTACGGAAGTGTTCCTGTGCATTCATTCAGTGGTTCATTCACAATCTAAAGAAAAAGCCAACCAGGTGTAATGAGGAATCCCTGTTTGGGTGGCTGAGTTTCTTCTTTGTTCTGCTCTTTTTTGCAGGCAGTATTTGAAACCCAAATCTGCATGAGTGAAAATCTTCCTTGGGAAAGCTAACTCGCACTTTGGGCTTCTCCTGCCATGCCAAATAATTCAAGCTGCTTAAATGGATTTGCAAGGTGGATGCTCAAATGCACATTAAAGTGTGAATCCACTTCCCAGAAAACCATCTAACTTATAAATGAGGAATCTTCAGACCTTGAGGTAGCCAAAATGACTTGGCTTTTAAAGGAGATAGATTACTTCCAAAAGACTCTGCCAGAGATTGGCTGCAGGACTCTTAAAACCTAGAACAAAAGATCAAAGACTGCCCCAGTCAAGCCAAATATATTCCACTGCTGAATAAGTAACTCCTGCTCTGCAAACAGCATTTCCCCAAATGCCGTATCATGATTCAGATCTTCTGATAGGTACAAACACAGGCTCGAAAGTGTGAGAAAAATTGTCCTGTGACCTACTGACTTGTGCGAATGAATTGGTAACCAGTGCTCTCAGCACCTCTGAAAACTGGGGTACAGGCCCATAATGCTCGTGAGAGTACACGAATAACCTTAACGTAAGGTGGTGCTAGTTACCGGCAGCACTTTTAAGGCAGGAGCCTTCAGGACGGATCTTTCAGCTGTCCAACCACCATCCAATCCAAAAGGGGCAGATCAGCCGACCTGCTCCCCAGCTGTGCCCCTAGAAATTCATCTCCATGTTCTCACCAAGTCCCACTCCACTGAATAGGAGGTCTGCCCCTGGGCGGTGGGGACAAGGCAAGGAAATGTTTACCCAAGAGACCTCTCCGGTGGGCATGGCCACTAGCAGGAACAGCCTCGCCCCTGAGAGAGGCAACGAGTAGCCGAAGGACTTACAATCTGTTACAGCTGCCAGGGGGGCTTGGTACTTCCCTGCATCATCCCACGAGCATACAGACCTCAAGGGCCAGATTCCCACCACATGGTCTGAGGCGTGGTCAAGTTTTGCTGTGTAAAATGAGTGCCAGAGGGGGAATAAAACGCAAGTGAGGTTGTAATTAGCATGAGGCATGAACAACATCTGGCCACTCTTCTGCTTCCATCTCTATCAAGTGCCAAATATAATTATGAGGACAGGTAATAAATAGGAGTAATAAGAGAGGAAGGCAAATCTCTTGCAATCTGAATATGAAACCACAGCGCCTTCATCCTTCAGAAGCACAGGCAGTCCAGTAAAAAAGAGCCACATCCACGAGACTTTGAATCTTCCTCTTGTGACACGTGCTATCAGCTTAGCACGGAGCAACAGCACTTGACATGGAAAACAATTATTTTCCCAGAAAACACCACCAAAGAATTGTGGAAGAGAACTGGAGAAATTAAACAAAAAAACCCATTAACTGGAAAGCTAAATCATAAATCCTGCAGTGTTGACACAGTCTTCTTGTAGCCCCAAAAAGCACATTCTGCATTCCAGCTGACTCAAGGCATGTCCTGGGTAGTAGATAAGAGCACTCAGCATGCCACAGGGAAGCCTGACTTTGAAACAACGAGCTCTGATACTCACTGGAGAACTAACACGTCTCCAGGTGAAGGAGCACAATGGGCCCTTTCTGCGCTGCCCTGCTTTTTCGCTTTCTATCTACAAGTGCTCACAGCAGTGGTGGAGGAAAAATAAAAGGAAGAAATAAGTGAAGTAAATGTCAGTCAGCCCTGCACCATAAAGGTTCTGTATAATCTTCACATCCTACCACAAAACCATGAGATGTGGCACAGACAAAAGCCATTTGGCCCACTGCACCTGCTGGCTTTTAGCTTGCTCTATATCCTTAAAGAGGAAAGAAAGCAAGAATACTTGAAAGCAGCATGACTTACAGTTGGGTGTACAGGAATGGGTTAAATCAGAGAGTAAGACAGTGCAGTAGTTGCACATTTTCTAATGATTTTTCATGCTTTTCTGCTGTTATTCACAATGTCTTCCCTAGAGAAATCATTTCGTCACCTCTCTGATGAATGAAGACTGACCCCTGCCTAAGGAAGCCAGATTTATTCATGTTAGGTGACTGCATCCATAAAATAAAAGCCATCTTTTGCCAGGATTCCTGAATGTCACACTTTTATTCCCTCTTATCACTTATGTATTTTTCTTTGTCGCTATCTTCATAAATTAATTTGTATTTTACCTTTTATTTTATTGGAGGCTTTTATATAAATCTAACTCTCTAATTTTCAGCCTGCATCTACTACATCTCTGTGGATGTCAAAATTTTATCTTTCTATTAAGTAAACTTTGGCCATTATAGGCCAGAAGTCTCTTTTCATTTACTTTTAAGCTAATCTAAAATAATCCACCAACAAGTAAAATTTAGCCCCTGGACTGGATATGTCTGCTTTGGTGTTAAACAGTTTTCTTAGATGCAGTGAAGAAGTAACTACCTTGTCCAGAAGGTGAAATTCATTTCTCCTACACCTAGCCAGCAAAATGTTCTGCCTAAAAAGCTGTTTGTAGACCCCCGTATGTAGCAAGGAAGGTGTGTAGCATCACAGTGCAATTATCTCCTCTCTCCTGTCATGGAGGCATCCATTTCTCCTCGTTGGCTGCCAAGGGAGTCTATCCCAGTCAGCTTAAGCAAGATACGTACTTTTTATACGTGCAATACATCCCACCAGTAAAGAGCCTCTGTGGAGAATGAGTGCAAAGTACTGAGAGCACTGTAAATTTGTGCCTGAGCCTTATCTTGCCTCGGCAGACAAAAGGCTTTTTATAACCTCCGTTCCACCAGTGAGTCTTGCCTATCAATATTAGTCACACAGCACAGAAGAATCAATTTTTATGATGGTGACAAACTACAGCGCAAAATTGGGCATTTATATGCAGGTTGCCTTTGGGCCATTTGATGAGTCACAAATTAGTCCTGACCCTCCTGGATCTAGCTTTAAATATTTCACTTCAAATGTTTTGACTGTTTCAAGTACCCTGTAACATAGCTGGAATTTGATCTGCCTGCCACTAGGAAATTATTTAACTAGCTTCTGAGTACAGAAAAATACCTGTTTTCAAGAACAGATTCTTTTAGTTCCTGCATTCAGGAAGAAAGATTGGGTTTATTTAATTTCATGTTGTAGGGACAGATTTCTTCACTTCTATTCAGACTGAGTAGTCCTTTACTTTTCAAGTAGCTCAGTTAAAATCAAACAAAGATTGTTTGTCTTTATTCTGGTTTAGGCAGAAGCATGCTGCATAATCTGAATTATTTTGGTTTCACATACAGATGTTCTTTCTAATGACATAATCTGATTCTTCCCATTGTACTAAATCACTTCACATAGGCCTGTGTATGTTATACCGGAGTCCAAGATACATCACCACAAGCGTGATGCTCTTTGCTGGAAACAAGATCAGTCACCCTGACTTAGTTTTAGGATGTTCTGAGTGGATCTTTGGCAGGTACAATGCCTCTCTGAAAACAGTAGCAGCTTTTCTGAGTTTCACAGTTTGGCAAGAAATAGACATATATAAGATGTTTGCCTTTCTTTTAGTGGGATGTGATCTCACTTCTTTCTCTTTCCTCCAGAAAGCTGGAGAAGTGCAAAGTCATTTTTCACGCAACTGTGGGCAGAGAAGATTATTAAGGAATATTTTGTTTGGATTTTTCACTAAAAGCTTTGTTTTCAAGGATACAGGTATTTAGGATATGCTTGAAAGCTTCTTCCTGCTCTTTCTGGTTAGGTATGATAATTTTCAGCCTCTGGTTCATGACTTCATTCTCTAATCAGGGCTACAGCACGTCATGCTCTTCACTTTGAATGAAAAGCTTCTCCAGACTGAAAACTCAATTTGCCCCTGCTAGTGACATTAAGATAAGCAGTCCCTCAAGGGGTCCCAGTCCTTATCTGATACACTATGTTCTTCACAGGCTCTGGCAGAAATTAAGTGGAGCTTCATGTACACACATCTGGGACATATGTACCCCATTGAACAGAACCTTTCATTTGCACATCAAATGAAGCTTTCCAGTAGTCCAGTCACTGAGCTTGCTGAGTTATCACCCCTGCTACAAGAGCCTATAATAATGGCATGCTTATATATCACAGAGACAAATTATTACTGCACCATAGGAGGTGGCTATCAGTCCACTGCCTATCATCCTGTAGAGCAAGTTCCCTATAACAAGTGATTCTTCATATATCTTTTTTGACAAATGAGTTATCCCCTAGGAAAGCTTCATTAGATGCCCTCCATCACAACACTAAGATCGTTTATGTTAGTAGTTCCTAGGAATTTGAGGTAGGGTGCCATGCAAAGTGAAAACATGCAGGCATGCAGGCACACTATGCACATGTTGCTGTATACTCTACTGGTGTATGCCTCCTACTATTTTCTTTCTCTCCAGCTGTTTAACTTGATCCAGCCCTTCTTTTACCTTCATGCTATTGAATATGCATGCTCTAAGTATGAGCAAGGCTTTGTGCAGATTTTCTTTGGAATCAAATGTAGGCAAGTCTCTACAAGGGCAAGGTTCCTACTTGCAGTTAAGAAGTATCTGAAACCGATCATTGAAATTGAATTCATTAAACCAAATTAAACATATATGTAGGAGCTGCCCTTTAGACTGGAAATGGCCCTCTTTCCACTTAAAGAAGAATTAGCTGTGAAGGTTATCTACCACCAACACACCAAGGGAACGAAGAGTCTAGAGAACATTATGCTTAGAAAAGTTTTAAAGGACAAAACAAAGGATTTCTACTCAGAAAAAAAAATGCACTGGGGACCTGGACTAATGAAACCTACACATGTTCCAACTCACCTCCTAAACATATTACCAGAAGCATCTAGAACATGTAATAGAAAATAACATTTTCCTGTGGATTTTTAAATAATCTTCCTGCAGTGAACTGAGATTGATATCAGTCTCATGGCATTGGTGTAAAATGGCTCAAATTACCCTTGAAAATGGTATTTTTATTCCTTAAAATTGCTTCCCAATTTTAGAATAATTTTAATAGAACCCTATTGGACAACCTGGCAGAGTGTTAACTTCATTCCTATGGAAGGTTATGTATGTCTCCATAAGGAGGCAAGGTCAAATGATGTGTGGAAACTGAGCTTGGCTCTACATTAATATAGTGAGTATTCCTGACAGTGGTGGGGGTCAATGTCCTTTTTGATAAAAGAACTGATTGCTTTAGCACTAGATAACATCCACTCATTTGGCCATGGGAAATCTTAGGCTCACCCTCTAGGTGATTTGTCACCTAGAGCTCAGGATGTTCGCTATAGATCATGACAGCTTCCTGTGGAAGAACTTGAGTAACGGAATACAATAGCTTTCCTAGGTAATCTGGAGAAGACGAAAGTAGTGAAGGACTGAACCACAGTAGAAGCAACAGAGAAATTAATTTTTTATTCAAGATGGGCAAGGACTTTACTAGGTCAATGTCAGATTATTACATATGCTAGATCAAGCTTTATGACTACTGTGATGGGTATCAATAACAATCCCATCTCAGAGAATCTGTGTTTCTCTTCTGGTTTACTTACAGTCATATGCTGTGATGTATTTCTCAGAGTAACAGAATGCGGTATTCTCTTGCCAGAGGAGGAGATCATGCATCCACAGCACCATCTTGAAGCAGGGAAAGTACATACAAGATCTACCTTTTCCATTAATATCCCAATATAGTTAAAATACTGCCTCTTTAGAGTAAGACAGATGACAAGCACTCCCCAAAATCAAACAGTCACATAGTCTTTTCCATAACATGTCAAAGCTCCTGAGAAGGGATGTCAGTGTCATGACCCCCAGCCATGGAAGAGGAAGCTGAGGTACAAAGCTGTGAAGAGATTTGATCAGGGGCATCCAGGAGCTGATTAGAAAAGCAAGAAATCCTGATTTCCAGGCAAGCCTTTCTCCAACTTGCATCCCAAGTAACTGGCAATATAGAGGGTTGGGACAGGAAAAGGGAAATGGAGTTCACAGCACGTTTTTGAAGATCTCGCTTGCATCTGTGTTCTTGTCCTCCTCTGAGCTCACTTCTAATTTCGCGAGAGATTCAAGAGATGACCAACATACTATAATTAGCTAAGTGAGTTAGCCTATGCCAGAAATCAGTCACTCGTCGCTGTGCAAGAGATAAAAGCTATATTCAGACCACCTATAACAAACTTCAGATTTCCCTCATTTCAGGTTTACCCTCCCAGAATTTGGGAGTCCAGTTAATCAGACCTTGAGTCAGTTGCCTAAACATAAGTCTTTTCTTCCATCTGAGATTCCTTAGGCTATCTCAGGCCTGGCATGTGTGACATAAGCTCTATGGGAAACCCACACAATTCTGGCATGGCAGCTGAAGGACAGGTAAGATTGCTTTGGGTATCTCAAATTATGCTAAACACCTGTGTTAAAGCAACTGAATGGAGCTTTCTAGGCTGGAGCCAGCCAGAGTTACCTGCAGATATTGATTCAGCTCATTTTAGGTGATAATTTCCCATTGCAGGTGACCTCATTACTGACTACAGAGGATACCTATGGCAACCACATGCGAAAGTTCGGTTTCATAGGTGCCTAAAGCTGGGAGGGATGAGGCTGAGCCATAGCCCCCCAGGTCTCTGTTCCTTGATTCCTTCTGCACTTCTCAGCTCCTCTGCCAATTGCATGGAAAATCCTGCCATCAGTATTTGGAAGAACTTTACATCCACTTTGCAGAAGTATAAATAATTACCCAATAAGGCCTGTTTCCTCCCCGCCTCAGAGAGATATGAGAAAGACACTGTGAAGAATAAAATAGTTGAGTCAGATTAAATTTACCATGTCTGCAAAATTTTCTACTAAAAGGTTACCTTTGATTTAGTGCTTCAGCCTCCAGACTTTCTCTTCCTAGCATTAAATTCTGTTGTAATAAACTTTTACAATATGCATCATTATAGGAAACTTAAATAGGCTTAGCTCTTGAGTGAGACTCAGAGACAGTAGAATAGAGAGAAGAAATGCAAGGTGTCTGGCTTCTTGAATATTTAAGGAAGATTCTTCTTTATTAAATTATGCATATTTGGGGATTTTGAATTCTAAATTTTCAAGGTCATGATGGAAGGAGGTTTGTCTGGAAAGGCACAAACCCCTGATCTCAGCTCCTGCCTCTACCTCTGCCTTTGCCATAAGGCCTTGTGCAAACCAGAGGACAACCCAGCCACTGAGCCCCTCAGTTCCAGCTACAGTTGAGCCCCTGGGACAAATGGGTTGTTAATAGTCACCCCCCTCAAAGAAGAGCCATGTCAATTGCTCTTTTTATTCGTTACATTATTCTAATATCTGTGAGGAAAGGCTTAGAAAATATAAATATCTCAGCTTTATACCAAGAAGGTTGCAGGTGGATTAAAAGTAAAATCCAGGGTCACTTTTCTGCTTATAATGAGCACTGCAGTGCAGGATGGGCAACTGCAGAGACCCCAAATGAGAGAATCAGTCTCCTAGTTACTACAGTGGTTTATGGAGACATTTGGCCTCAGGTATATTCACCTTGCTATTCTGCTGGTAATTCATTTGTTTAAAGTGTAATATCATTGTCCACAAAGATCATGCTACACTACTTTCTAAAGCTCTAAGCATGTTGGTTATTTAACAGACTTTCTGTCACACATGAGTGAAATAAGAGTTTCAGTACCTTGTACATTTGTTTGTGAAGAGGGAATTTATATCCTGTTTTGTTCTTCATACACTCTTGGAATATCAACTATCAGCCCTAGGACAGCCAGGTAGCATACATCAGCTAATGTTGCATTTCATGGCTTGGTATAAACACAGAGAAAAATAGTTGATCCTCACTACGTATAATGTGGAGCTAGACTGGGGCTGAAATTTGTCCATGTTCTTAAAATAACAAATCCTTCATCCTGTCTGTACAAGGAATGGAGCAGAGCCACTGCATCACCTCCAAAGTCTTCTGAGAGGCAGAAGGAGGGGAACATTAAGGCGGAAAAAGCACCTTGATATACTCCTTTTCATATTATTATTCTGCTTCTCCCCTGCCAGCCTACAGAGAGTTGCCTTAGAAAGCAGTGCCCTACACTCGTCAAGCATTAGAGTCCTCAGGATTTTCTCTTTTCCTGTTGCTCAACAGCAGATTTCAGCTAATCAGGAGTCTGTGAGTTTGCATCTGGCTTGGCTGTTTGGGGCCCCTGTACACCTCTGGGAGACCTGATTCCTTCTCTTGATTAAGTGAACACAGAGAGATCCCTGGAGTGGGGAGAGGGAAACAAAATAGCTTGAAACATTGGCTCATGATTTGCATTGCAGTGTCATTTGAAATCAACAAGAGACTCCAGTGCCCTCCATTTAAGACGCTGGCTTTCGTCCCACTAGACTCAGTAATACACTTAATTCTTACAACACCCTTACATTTTATTTTATTTCTGGCACTGCTTATTCTAAAGGTCAAAGGACTCAGTGACTTTCTCAATTGGCAATACTGTTTTATTTAATTATGTTTAACTGCAGAAGACACACCTCTCATCTGTCCTGAGGCATATCTGTAGACACAACGTAACTACAGTCCACAGGGAAACCTTTGCTAATGAGTGTCAATGGGATTCTAGAAACTAATTCTTCAGAAAAAGCAACAGCAAATGGACAGACCTGCTGGTTGAGAAACTTAAACTCTGAGTCGGATGCAGGAGTGATTATCAGAGCAAAGTGTCCCACAAGTTCCAACCAAGGACGCAAAAATATGTCACAGAACCATATAATTTCAGAATGGTTTGGGTTGGAAGGGACCTTAGAGATCATCTAATTCCAACCCCCTGCCATGGACAGGTTCTACTGTAACAGGTTGCTTCAAGCCCCATCCAATCTGGCCTTGAACACTGTCAGGGATGGGGCAGCCACAGCTTCTCTGGGTAACCTGTGCCAGTGCCTCTCCACCGTCTCAGTAAAGAACATCTTTACTGAGTAAAGAACATCTAATCTAAATCTATCCTCTTTCAGCTTAAAGCCATTCCCTCTTGTCCTGCCACCACATGACCTTGTAAAAAAGCCCTCTCCAGGTTTCTTGTAGGAATGCTTTGTGTGCTTGAAGGCTGCTTTAAGGTCTCCTCACAGCTTTCTCTTCTCCAGGCTGAACAACCCCAACTCTCTTAGCCTGTCTTCGTAAGAGAGATGCTCCAGTCCTCTGATCATCCCCACGGCCTCCTCTGGACTTGCTGCAACCCATCCATGTCCTTCTTACGCTGGGGGGCCCCAGAGCTGATTGAGGTGGCCCTTGAGTTTGCAGGAGGTGATCCTTGAATATTAACCAGCTTTCTTGGACCCTTCTTTCCTCCAGGGGTTTATCAGGGCAGATCCCTGAGGAGACTGAAGTCTGCTCTCCTGACATCCCGAGTAGAGAGCTTGCTGTGCGCCCTCCTCACTGCCCTAAGGATCTTGACCTCCACCATGAACTTCATGTTACCCACCAGCCCTGTTGATTAAAAGGAGGTCCAGCATAGCATCTCTTCTCACTGGCTTCTCTATCACTTGGAGAAGGAAGTTATCATCAATATAAATTTTTACTGTGAGTGATATTGTGTTTGGTCCTGATTAAGGGAAACAAAACAAGAAGTATTCATTAAGAACTTCACCCTGGTTTTGTAACTTCACTTTATATTGAAAACACTGCCTGTCAACAGGGAAGCAAACTCACTGAAAGGTAGACTATGCTCTGTCTTTATATGAAGTGCTGCCATTGAAGTCAACAGAGCCTAGAATCTGTCCTTGTAAATCTTGGCAGGTCCTAAACTGACATATAATTTATTGTGAAAGGAAAACTTCATTTTCCCCTTAGCTTTGAAAACGAATAAGTGTTGGTAGCCATTGCAGATCCTCTCGCCCCTAATGGTGAGATCCAGCAGATCTTATGCCATCCTCATCTTTGCCTATACTTACTGGAGACCTCAATTTTGACATCTTCTGACATTGATTCACCTGAGAAGGGTAATAACTATACTAAGAGTATGTACATTATAATAAAAGACAAGCCAGTGAAAACCCTAATTTACTCACATAGGTAAATAAAAAAAGCTTTGGCTTAGTACAATATGTCATTTCTTGCAGCATTCCCCCTGCTGTAGCTAGCCGAACATACGAAGAGCTATGCTCTAAAAACTGAGTCTGGGGGACAAAAAACTGGGGGCAAATATTGGGTCCCCTATATGGGCAGGTAAGGATCCCCCAAGTCACTCCATGTTCCCATGTTCTCATTGCTTGGCAACTTTTTCCAGGACTTTTGCTTCAAAATGGAGTATGTTGGAGATTTATCCATGTGGAGGTGCTGTCCCAAGCAAAGGAAGGGGCAGGCCTTTTTTTAAACACATACGGGGAAACAGTTCCCCATCCTCTGCCAGGCCTGCAAACCAGTCCAGTGTTTACCTTTGACAAGGGAGGAAGGGAAGAATGTTTGCAAGCCTCTGTTTTAGTGCATTTGCCTTCCTCGCTGTTGGGAGGTGCAGACTTTGTTCTGACTGTGGGCTGAGCAGTTCAGTACAGGTTTGAAGAACGCCTTTCTTCTTGGCCAAATTCATTGTTTGGAAGCTGGCGGCTGCCGAATTTATTGCTGCCCAAAGCAAATGAATGAGTAGGAGGAAAAGTAGGAGGAACAGAAAGTGCCATTAATCTACTCTTTGCTGAGTTTGTGGGAAAAAAAATAAGACAAGCATAATTCATCTAGGCTTTCGGTATGGAGATGAGCGCAGCAAAAGCAGCTGGATATTAAATACTAGCATATTAATAGAATGAAGAAGGCAAAGAAGGTCTTATGTCTTTACAGTACAGGAAGCCTCTTGCCAGGTTGTTCTGTATCAGGATCTCACTCAGGGCTGCACTGACTCCCTGTCACCCTGCAGATCCCATGGCAGCACCCAGAGCCACACTTACCCCATCACCAAGTCAAGATGTGGACCTGCCTCCCTGCAAAGCTAGAGCTCACTTCTGCCAAGCACAGAGAGTCAGGTCTAAAATACGTGTACTAAATAAAAGCAAGAAGTATGCAGGTAGTGCCTTTTCTGTAATCATCTTTGCTCCTAGACATGTTTGTTCAGAAAGTATGAGGCATTTTATGAGCTCATATTGTTTTCTTGGAAAACACTATCAGCATTCTGTACAAGAAGGAAAATGCAAAATGCAGAAATCTATCTTTTACTGTAAAGGCCTCTGAAAATACTTCTTCCAATGAAGCAAAGTTCATAAAAATACAAACTCATTTTAAGATCAAAATAGTTTACAGAAGTGTTTTTTAATAAGCCCTTGATAGCCTTCCTGCTGCAGTGGCCATTTCTCAACATAGCTCTATAGTAAAGACCATTGAGAGATATTATAAAGGCAAAGTATGCAGGAAGAAACAACTTGTTTATTAAACCAACTGATCTAGTTGGGTATACAAGCACACTTTTGAGTATTTCCAGCTTTTCTTCAAGTTATGTCCAGAGAGAAGCAAAGTGGTTAACCCAGCTGTGGAAATGCCACGTGATAAAAAATTGATTTATTTAAGAATGAAAACCTAATGTGGAAGGAAGCCCACAAGTCCACTGTAAAATCATCAACAGATGGGAATGACAAAAGACAAGGCAAGGGAGCAGGAGGCATGCCAGGGGTAATTTTTTTGCTTCAAGGAAAGCAAATGACAGGTAGAACTCCCTAATGCAGCGGGTTTCAGACTCCTATCTCTGTGTAACTTGTAATTACATGATTTATTAAGGAGTTTTTTTCTTGTTTAAGTTGACAGGAGATAAGCCAGGTCATTGAGACTCAACAGCCACTCCATGCTTCGGGAGCGTATCAGGAGTTGTGGCACAGGAGTCCAGCCAGAGAGGAAGTAGACCTATTTGTTTCTGTTCTTGCTGATTGCATCTGCTGCTGGGATCACCGCTTAAAATGTGAAGGGTATTTAAAGTGGAATTGACTCAACCAAAACATTCAGCAAATCCCCAGAGATACAGATGTAGAACAGTGGCAAACTTCCAGCCTGCCACAGCAAGCATTCAAAATCCTCTGGAAATAAGTAACTTCAAGGCTTTAAAAGGATAAGAAAGGACAGACAAGCCAGACAGATCTCTGGGCCTGTTCCTGAATGCCCCAGACATGCATAACTTCAGCTGATTTCCAGTCGTGTCATCTTTCCAGGACAAGCATTAAGAGACTGCTGCCTTTGTGCAGGGACAAGTATTGCTGCTTCCACCCCAGCATTGTGGTTTACATGCGGATGGATGTATAAGTGGATGTTTTGGTTTGAACAAAGAGTTTATCTAGACCAGTTCTAGCCTCCAACAGTGGCCATAAGCCCACGTCCAGTGAAAAATAAGAAATGGACATACATTTACAGTGTTTCCCCACATACCCCTTATTATTTTCATCTGAGCAGATTTTCTTAGCCTCATGTGCTTTGCCTGTTTAATAATCTTTTGTAAATCTTCTCTTTCAAATACTTGCCCAGGCTCTCCTTTAACTTGTGCATTCTTAACTTCCTTTGGCAGGGAGTCCCACAGGCTCATGCCTTCTTCTGCCTTCTATTACTTTTGAACCTGTCTCCCAAGTAGCTCCATCTTACAGACATCCATTCTTGCCTGGGATGAAATAGCCCTTATCCACTCTCTCTACATCCAGGATTTTGTAGTTCCTTAGTGTATCCCACCTTTTCCAGGCTGAAGAGTCCAACAGCTTCTCTCCTATTCCTTGGCCCCACAGGCACCAGAGCCAGTTATTTTGCTCTGGCACCTGCCAGATGGGTACACCTGGTACAGGTGAGTTTAAAGATGGAAAGAGGCCTCAACATAGGGCTGCTGCAAGGGAGAAGCGATCAAACCCAGTGCCGTGCTTGGAGAAGCTCTGCTAGGTAGAAGGGGCACCAGCCATGAGCCAGCTCTTGATGATTCCTGGTCACAGGACACAGAACCACACATCTCCTGCCTCTTGATGGAGGGGGCAAAGGCTATATTGCTGCAGTATGAGCCAGTGTGGCCTTTCGCCGTGTGGCTGAAGACCTTTCAGCAACTGAGCACAAGGCAGCAGCAACCTCTAATAGCTGGGAGCACTATGAGATGCTGTTAAGATGCCACATGGTGGGATGGTCCCAAACACTGCACAGTCTAAAGTGATGAACAATGATGGGTTGTAGCTTACAACTGAGTGAACAACATTGCCTATATTTCGCCTTAATGATTTATATGACATGAAATATGTATGACATGAGTCATATAGATATATATCTCATATTTTGCATGGATACATTTTGCATTCCAGACCTTTCTAAAGACCTTTGCTTTAGCATAATAATCCATTTTGGTCACATCCTATATTTTCTTTTCATAATTCCCAAGAAAATTAAACAGAAAAACTATTCTCATTGAAAAAATCAGCTTTTCACATTTAAAAAGGCAAGTATTTTCTATAATACAAGTTTTCAGAATCATTCTGTCATTTGTTAAATGACTGTACTTTCATTAGACAAGACAAATTATCTAGAGCTCCAGGAAAAATTAATTTCATGGGGATGCGAAAGATTGAAGACCTATTGGTAGAGTACAATATATGCTTGGCAGATGTCCCCTGCCTAAGGCATGAAATGGCCTGACTATTATCTTGTCTATGGTTCAAAAGTAATTGTACACATTGCACACAGAGCAACACACACTCACAGAGCAAACACCGACTGATGATGGATATCACTACTGATACAATTCCCACCTAAAAACTATAAGGGCTAGAAAAATATTGTAAATTTTAAAAGGTAGTATGAATGAATTAACTGCAAAGAACACACACAGTTGCATTCAAGGGAGTAGAGCTGTGACAGTAATTGCTGAATTGAGTATTTTTAAAAAGCCCTTTTGTTCTTATTGGCATCAAAGCTATTGTTGAACTGTGCTGTACTGTCAGCATTGCGAATATTAGGGGTTTAGATCCATGCATGCAAAAGATCAAAAGCAGTGATGAAGGATTCTGTAATTATTAGTAATTGCTTCCCAAGTGACCATTTTTAAAAGAAGATTCTTTATAACAAACTGTTCACTAAAGACCATGGGTTGAACTCATATTTTCACAGCAAGAACATGAGCCCATGGAAATTATTTCACACATTATCATCATAGCTGGAAACTACCACTAATAAGAAATACAAATGCTACATGAAATCTGGATATCATTATTACAATTATTACTTGTAACTTTAATGCAGATTGTAATGCTACTTTTCAGTTAGAAAAATTTAAGGACTAAAAATAAAAAAGAAGTCAGTTAAACTAGTTTCAGGTTGAGCAAAGTTTTCATTTCTCTAATACTGTGTTCAGAACTGCTTCATCCAAGTAAAATATAGTTGGTACATCAGCAATGAGCAACCCTTGACTTGTAAAAGGTACTTTCCAGGCTGAAGTCTCCATCCATTTAAAAGGTAAATCTTTACACATACAGCTATGAGCACAGACACCAAGGGAACTAAAACAGAGCCTAAAAAGGATGCAAAAGCTGCATCATGCCCTCTTCTCATATACCCATCCCATTGCCAAATGAGATCAAATGTGTGTCTTTAGAGCTATATTTCATATTTGATCCTAAGGTTTGTCTTGGAGCTGCTCTTGCTCATTCCAGGACTGAATTTGTCCTGAATAAGTTAAAATCAAAGCCATGGCACTATTAAAAATAGTTCATATATGACAATAATAGTCCATTATGTCTTATTAGAAAACATTCAAAACATTTATGAAATCATGGTGTTTTGCTGTCCTGATGTAACATGAGTTGCCTTTCTCCTATCCTTTGCTGAGGATGGAGATCACCTGTGATTACATGACCTACACAACATCTGCATTTCAGTCAAGACAAGCACCAGAAGGGAACAGCTCCCCCATGAGCTTCTAACCCCTGACTATCATCCTCTGGGGCATTTTGGAGTGCACAGCTGCAGCTGTCCAGCTCCAGGACTTTCTTCCTACATGTCAAAGCCCAGTGCAAAGGGTCAACAGACCATAGAGTGTGTGAGACACTGACAGGGAAAGAAGGAGTTTGGGCGTTGCTGGGGAGTGGTCCCTACCTCTCCTCTAGATCAGATACTGGAAGCAATATGTATTTAATATATTAAGTGCTTGAAATGTTCTGTTAAAATCACTGCTAGGATTAATTACAATCTTACGCTCCTTAGGGAAAAAATCTTACTGTGTCTGTCTGCAAAGTGCCTGTTTGGATGCTGTACAAATTAATAAAGAATAATAACAGTGGTGCCTGCATGAAAAGCCAGTGCTTACAGATTGATTTCATTCCACTGAAACCAATGGGACAACTCAAAACCTTCTATTATGTGCAGAAAGCAACATTCAGTATGTGGTTTGTTTATGATCTCTGAAGAAAAACACATAGAAAACCCCTTCAAGACGTCCTTTAATGCAGCCAGGGTTTTTTTGCTTCAGTTGTGTAGCTTTGTTCAATATGCTAAAGCACCCTACTGAAGTCATCATGTGGTACTGCTATTTCCTACATTAAAATTAAAATCTGTTATCCCTTACAATATAGCCCCCTTTACCATGCCAAATGGCTTAATTCCCTTGCGGTTTTCTTTCTGTCATGGTTCAGTCTCCCATCTCACTCACAAGACACATTGATACCATAATATCTATGTCTGCTCCAGGACAAATACTAATTTATCATACAGGGGAAGTATGAATTCTGCCCTGACATACACAAGGCTGTAATAGGAGACTTTAAACAGTCAGTCCAATAGCTCCACTACTTTCCAACAACTCCCTCAATATCATCTCCAAAAATAAAGCCAATTTTTCTTCACTTTCATCAGTGCAATTCAGGAGTAACACAGTGAACTTGATGCTTCCCCTCCAGTAAGGAAGAGTTAGGGCTGGTGTCTCCTATTCATGAGGTAAGTGGGGAAACAAATCATGTCACTATTTTATTTATGTTTCATCGAATTATTCAAGGCACAGCTCACATTCATCCTCCTTAGTGCCTGTCTGTATTCTGCACTTCCCCACCATAGCTTACCCATTCTTCCGTATGGGTTTTGACACCTGTTTAACGTACCTTGACTTGCACCACATTTTACGTGCACTTTCCATATACTGTGTCATGGGGTGAGGGGAGGGGGAAAATACAAAAGAGAAGCATTAAGAAAGCCCACCAGGATGACATTTTAAATGGCAAGAAACATGCAGGCCCATTCTCTTTTCAACACAAGGGAGATTTACTCACACAGTTCCCACTACCATTAATGGTAGTTATATGTATAATTTCTCCCATACGCTGAGGGGAAAATAAACTTGAGAGAGGAGAAATAGAGGGCATTCAAGGGGAAAATATTTAATATGTAAAGCTTGTGGCTGCCTGTTGGTAATGAATGTGGTAGGCATAATAATGGTAATAATAGGAAAAGGCACTTACATATCTGAGTTAGGGTTGTTGTAATATGGCGTACGTACAGAGAAGAAACCATCAAGGAAACCACTAAACATCATTTTGAGGAGACAGTAAGAAAATATACCTAAGACTAAAGACAAAAGAAAAAGGAGAGCAGAAGCAGGACTTGGAACAAGCCAACAAAAGCAGCAGGAAATCAGAGGTGTTTTCACCTAAGGAAACAGCAGCTATCAGCAAGAGTACCAGGAGGACTGGGGAAAGGGAAGAAACAGAAGGGATGACAGCAGCATGATGCAGAAGGCACAAAGATATTACCATCCATCAGAAGACAAAAGCAAACACATTCAGAAGAGACAGGAATAAATTAGTTTACAGGATGATAAGTGACTCAGACTGTTCAATATAAGAGTCTTTAGGTAATGAGATTATGGACCAGAAATAATCACAGAGGCTAAAGCTTACAAATCACTATTAAAAGGGGCACTCTCAAGTGGATCCTGGCGATTCAGATACTCCAGTGGCTCAAACAGTATGAAACACAGCCAGAGGTGCTGGGACAGCACTGATGCTACAGACAGCAGACATCATATCTGAAATCATATATCACAGTATATCACCTTCACTTCTTCCTGGTGCCAAACTCATTGGTATTTACTGCTCATAGTCCTTTTACATAGGAGCAGCAATACAGATAAGCAATACAGATGTAGCAATACAGACAAAATGCAACTGCAGCTGTAGTAGGAGTTACCAAAACACAAATATCACTGACTTACACAAATAATGCATTTTTAAATGGTTCCAAGACTTGAGAAGTAAATGTCAGCAGGGAATTGCCACCAAAGTAGGGTGGCTTTCAGGCTACCCTGACCTTCATGCAGGAGCACCATGCGGCCGGAGCACCAAATACTGAGCACAGACAAATGATCAAGCCTCTGTCACCTAGGACAACCATTTTAGGGTAGAATTAATAACCTCTAATTGATGAAATTCTCTCTCCTTTGACTTTAGAGAGGGTCCAGGTAAGAAGCTTAAGGCAGCTATCTTGTCTGCAGGTGGATAAATTCCACCCTGAGTGATTTGGTCAGGATAACAAGAGAAATTTCTGTTCTGAGTCGTGGTCTCAGGCATGTCCACAGCTGCCTTGTTCTGCCTCTGAACTGTTTCAAGCCTATTTCACATGAGTGGAACTACATGAATTTTAAGTAGAAACTTAGCCCATTGTATGCAAACCAGAACATAAATCAGGAATAATTATTCTAGTACAAAATGGAGACCCCATTTAAAATACTGGTGAATCTTGGTTCTGTAGAAGAAATATTACTGAGTCTAAAGCCTCTAGCTGAGGAAAAGTAAAGTAAATCCAGGTTTTTGAAAGTATAAATTATGAGGAAACACTGATCAGATGTTGCTTCTATAAATAATAACAGCTCATTAATTCTCCCTTTGCTAATCCACACATTTAAAGAACTCACCAACCCCTTTAACCCCAAGGGGACTCATCCCACTTCTCAGCAGAGCTTTAATTTATGTTAGTAGCAAGATCTCATATTTCTAGGAATTCATTACTTTTAAAAAATCCTATTACAGTATGTTTATTGGCACATTCAAAGATATTAGCATAAATAATTGAAACTCAACTACAGTTGTTCAAGGCATTAGCAAACTACATTGGCAAGGCATCATACCTGAATCTTTTTTTTCAGGCACATCCTTTCATTCATGGCTCAATTTCATGCCTATGGAGTGAATCCCAAAAAAGGTCTACTTAATCCAGAATACAGAGTTTACAAGCTGCACAGTGTCCTGAGTGGGCTGCTGTATCAACACAAGTTCCACATTTAATTGCCAAGATTAATTCGTGAACAAAGGATGCTGTCACCACCCATGTGAGAAAATGCAGTCTCCCACCATTTAGATATACAGACAAGGGGTCACCTAGTGAAGATCCTGAAATCAAAGTAAGAAAATTAGTAATGTGAGCCCTGATGTAAAGTAAGGCACAACCTGTAGTGCCAATATTAGCATTCATCAGGCATAGCTTTCTCATGCAGGGGTGATCTGAAGTATGAAATGCAGCCGGGTAATCAATCAGGGAAACAGGCCTTCCACATGGATGGCAGGCAACCACTTCTTTCCAGAGTTGTCCTATGGGATGTACTCAGTGCAATGGAGCATAACAGATGATAAAGGATTATGCTGTGGTGTCATTAAACTGATTCTAAAAAAGATTGTGAGGTGTTTTCATGCCCTACAAAGCCAGCTTGAAGGAGGAGAACCACATCAGTATGTGGCACGGGTGTACTCACAGATCATCCCTAGTCTTAAACTAATACCAAATAAGGTTGTTCAGAGCAGGCAGGATTCATCTCACCAAACTTTAGCCACCTAACAGTGAAGCATCTTATATGAGCTTATTTGTCCAGACTCTCTCTATCCTGACCAGAGGCCCCTCTGGCAGACTATTTATTCTCACTTAATACATGTGGGATCTAACACAGGTGGGACCAGGCTCCTACTGGAGGTGCCTATCTCCCTTCTCTGAACACAGAGAACCTCAACAGCAGGCTGAAACCATACCCCCGAAGACCTGAGGGCTGCCAGAATTAAAAACAGGAGAAACAAATTTGTGCAAGATTGTGACAAGGACTATCAAGGTGAGACAGATGACTGCAAATTCTTACAACAGGAGGTAAAACAATTCAAGATTTAAAAAAATATACAGTGAAAATTAAGTCTGAGTGGAGACTGCTGTCTATATAAATCAGAGCAACTGACGCAGAGAGGGAAAAATAGCTATATAAGCTAAGGGTCAACACTGGCTGAAGAGCATGTAAGTATGTACTAACAATATGTAAATTCATCCTGGATATAGATCAGAAGACTTCTAACCATCAAAGGGCTGAGGATCTAGAACAACCTTTCAGAACAGTGTGATCTCCTATTTCTGGAATGTCATTGCTTGTAGAGAAGCTGCTCTGCTACGTTTATGTCACACGTAAAGACATTATGATGAAGCATTTAAAACTGCTTGTGTAACCCTTGTTGAAGTACAGGATACATAAATATCAGACAACTATTCTGAACCAAGAAATGACCCGCTCCAATGTGAGATGTACATGGGTCAAAATCAGCTCCACATTTAACTCTAAGTGTTAGGATAATTCAGCATGGAGGTTTAAAACTGGGCTCTTTCTGTTTGGCTGCCAAGTTTCAACCCCAGCTTCCCCGCATGTCAGGATCCAGCTCTTCATAGTTATCACTGTCACCGAGATCGTGAGTTTCCCCTCATGCCCTACTGATTCCATAGAAAAAGCAAGTGACTGTGGGGACTGGTTTCACAACGGGCAGCCATGTGGTAGAAGCTAACTTCAGCATCGCATCACAAATTAGACATGGGAGGAGAAGACTAAAATAGAGCATCCTGAATTCAGCTATAATTATGGTATTGTGGTTCTGATATTTATGTTCTTCTGAAAATTATATAGTGACCTGGCACTGCCAGACATCAGACTGGACTTTAAGAAAGCAAACATACAGCAGACCAAAGGGAGAGATGTTTAAAGAAATAGCATTGCAATGCACTTTACATGAGAGATCTGAAATCCACTGGGTATCTGCAAGGGGGTCTCATATTTGCAGGCACTCAGAGAGCAGTGGTCCTAATTGCTTAGTAACATACATTGTGTACATTCAGTTCATTCTGGGACACCAATTCAATTATTTCTAGGTTGGCAAGATTTCTGGAGCCTCTGACACTTTCTGGTCCATTACCTGGAAACAGAAATCTTCCAGAGAATCCAAGTTCCTGGGAACACAGACACCTCTGCCGTTCTTCCTTTGTAAATAAAAAATCCCAAATAATGCAGTCCTCAGGAAACTTGATCCTTGTGGGTTTTACAGCCACAAATTAAAGAAAGTTATATTTGGAGGACCATGTCTTAAGTTTAAAATGCAAGACAATGAATGCAAGGCAGATTAAGCAGCGAAGCTACTAACACGACATGATGGATCATTTTGGTGTAGCATGTAAGGTGGATGCTAATAGCATCATAAAGCAGCCAAGCATAATAACAGAAACACTTCAGCTGACACAGCTCTGAAAAACGCCTTTTTTATGAGTGTACACTTTGCAGAGAAAAAGCCTCAAATTTTCACAACCTGGTTGCAGGCATTAAGTAACAGTCCTCAGAGAAAAGTGCTGTGATGTATTACAGCATTAGGTCTTGCTGAGGAGGACAGACTGCATCATGACTGCATGCAAAATTAAACCTGAAAAACTGCGTTAGAAATATCCATGAGTTTAAATTTCAGATCTATTTTCTTCCCTCCAGAAAGTACTGTTTAAATGTTAGGTACAGGAATCCCACTGACAAGCACTCCTGAGTACAAGCTTCGTACCATCCTGGAAAGAAACAATACAATTGTTTCACTTGTGCCCATTAAATATACAGTGCATAAACTCTGGCTTTGGAAATCTCATCGGCAGAAGGCTTCTTTCTTCTTTTTTTTCCCCACCCCTTGAGGATTACTGAAATCTCTGCATTATCCACTGAATAAAGACAATGTTCTGCAGCCCCAAGCTGTGACTAAGGTTTTGGTCATACATGCTGTAAGGTAGGGGAACTAGAGGCTGCCATTGCGAAATGCATTATAATAGAAATTATTTCCTTTCTAAATAATTAAGCACCCAACCTTGTTTATCACATGTACTTCTCACTTGCACTACGTACTCAGAAAGATCTGGCTACAAGAGACAACCTGCTGGTTTTGGGATGATACTGTTATGCTCATTGGAAAAAAGCCATCAGAAGTTCAGCAAGGCTCTGCTAAAACTTCTTGCTTTGTAATTCCAGCCACTGCTTCTTAGACTGTTCTGGCCACCTCATTTCCATGAAAATGTTCACTTTCCATATTCATCATCACCTGCACTTACATATACTGTTACTCTTAAACACTAGTCATTTTAGGACTCTCCTGATATTCCCACTGAGTTCAGGCTACAAGTGCATGCACACTTTTTTTGGTGACACATACAGTTCCTTGCGCTCTCCTCCTCGTATCTGTGACTGCTCATTCCCACTCCCACAGTATCCTTTCAATTGTGCCAGCACAAACATTTGTGCAGCCGTACTGGGAATCAGAGAGGGGAATTGATCCAGCTAAAAATAACTTCTTCTATTTTTCCCCAAGTCAATTGGACTTGTCCTTCAAGCAATAAATAGCTTGGATTAAAAAATACAACATGAGGAGAACTACCAGATGCCCCTAATAATTTTCTGAAGCGTTATAAAGGGTATGAGGAAACCCAGGCACAGCGTGAAGTGTTCACCTCCTGAAGAAGACAGAAAATAATGAAGCATATGCTATAATCTGGAGCACACAGGTACAAAAAAAGCAGGTGACACTGCTGATCAGTGCAAGGAAAGGCATAGAAATGATGTCGAAGAGAAGCTGCCTTTAACCACTTTAGAACAGACTGAGGAGAAACAGCAGAAGTACAGCAGCCAGTGCATGGGGTACAGAGGAAGTAGAACCACGGTGAAAAACGAGCAAGGCAACAGTGGCAGCATTGTAGGCATCAGAAAATGTTCCAGTGATGGTGGGAGGTGAGGGTTTGGTGAGCAGATGTGGTGCCAGAGCTTCCAGATTAAATGTCTCCCACAGGGGTGGTGCAACAGGGCTCAAGTACCAACTGGTGTCTTGCCCTGTCCTATGGTCTCAACTGCAAACAGTGCAGAAATAGAAACCTGAAGAGACATGTGAGTGTTAAAGACCTCAGAAAGAGTCTCAGACAGTAAAGAAAAAAGCTGAGCTCCTCAGATACTAGCAGGTCTGCAGCATAGCAGGGATACTACAGACACTTTGCTAACGGAGCACACTTTTCCATTATGAGTCTTGGGGCTCATTCTTACTGCCAGTTGCTAAGTAAGATTCAAAGATGGCCAAAAATCTATCAATGTGTTCTGATTTTTTTGTCCTTAGGAGGAGGATGCTGTAGTGCTGTCAGGTGGTCCCCTGGCTCAAGAAGAGGAGAAGTAGGTGTCTGGGTAAAATAGTTGTCTGCAGCGTGTGGAAATGTGAAACAAACTTGATAGAGCAGAAGTACTCCAACAGAGCAAGACAAAGATATCGGCATAAGTGCTTCAGCAGGACAGGAACCATACACAGAACAATGCTTTGCCTCGCACAGAAAGGAGTATCGAAATGACATTTTGGATACTGTTTCATTACTTGTACACTTTCTAATTGTTCAGACTATTCCTCCTGGAATAATTACTCCTCATGACCAAAATTAAGCTTTTCACTTGGGGAGATGGGTAATTAAGCCCCTCAGCAAGCCTGGAACATGTGAAAACATGAAAAATATTTTTCTCTCAAAAATGGATTGAAGTGGTGGGCATCAGACACCTGGTTGTCTCTTCCCTGCAAACCCAGAGCTGGCTGGCCAACACAACTGTTTGGGGATCAGTCATCAGGGTATCCAGCTTCAATATGAACAGATTTTAGCCACTGTTAGAGTAATTAAAATGTTCGCTTCTTTAAATGACAAAATGAATACACTTTTGGAAACGGTTAATGGCTCAAAGTCATAACACTGATTTAAAGTACACTGCTCAGAAAAATAAAAAGGTGTAACAACAAAAAGATAAAGCAAACTGTTGCCTTTGTGGATACACACCACAGGTATATTCTGTGATAAAACTGTCAAAAAGTTTGTAATTTAATATTTTATTTCCATTGAGCTTAGTAAATCTGTAGGTCCAAGTCACCTTCATGAAGAGTCAGGATACACACAAGTCTGAGGGAATAAAACCCAGATGGGTCAAATTCCTTTCCCAGTAAATGGAATTGCGGTTGTGCCTATGCACCCCAGAAAACAGGCAGGTGCATATTCGGATTTCAGCTACATGAGGAGTAAACCCGGAGAAATCCCATAGGAATAAGTGGCATTGCCCTGCAGTAAACAAGTGTATAAGAGTATAATTTTAGCTGACAGACATACACAGGCTCCAGTCACTCCACCACTGTTCATGGCATCAAAAAGGATATATTAAATACAGGAGAATGATAAAGAATGCCTTTCTTCTCTGGAAAACCCTGCCTTAGAGAGAAGTTGAAAGCACTCTTAAATTTTCAGCAGCGATAATTTCAGTAGGAGGTTCTCTCTGGCAACAGTTGAAAAGGCTGAAGAAGACATTCACACAAAAATGCATCCAATCCCAGAAACTTGACAAGACTGGGTTATGAAGCTGAACAGGATTGTTTAAAGCATCTGGCAACTCTATAATTTATTTCATTTGTCCTTTTCATACTGCCAGAGACAGTCTGCCACACATGTGAGAACCAAGCCACGTCACTGGATGCCTGATATAGCGCCAAGCCTCATGAATAGTGACAAAAAGTCTATTCCATTTAATTTCCAGGTGTCAAGCAAACTCATTACAGTGCGTGGAAGGCACTCTGTGCAACCGATCACCTGGAGAGACTTATCTCTGTGGCTGCTGCCTATACAGTCATAATTAAATAAAAGCAAATGGAGGAGGCACTGAATAATTACGACTGCAAGATAACTAAAATGCTGGGTAAGTAACTTCGGAAGTATAATTTAAGCATCTTACTAAATAAAAAGTATCAGCATCTTCTGTGATATGTTTTCACAATTAAGTAGTTCAGAAAATTAAAATAAGCAAGAAAACAATAAAGTAAGTGAAGTGTTAAACTAAAAATATCAAATATATGTGACATGCGCTTAATAGGTAACAGGTACAAAGTCATTCTGACTCACTCTTCCCACAAGCAAATGCAAATTCTGTGTCCTCTGCTAACTCTGTGTGCCAATTAATCTTGCAATCACATTATCACAAAACTCTGTTGTCTGGCACTTTTTCTTATTTCACAGCACATAAGGGACCTGCCCCAGTTCTTCATGGGCACAACTGCATAGAGACTCCATCACTGGGATATGCCAGAGAGTCACTTTAACTGTGCTAGACCTTGCTTGACAGGCTCAGCTATGTAGGATTTCCTGCAATTTCTACAGTGAGGTGTACCAATGCCTTGGTTCTTCTGCAGTTGTCAGACACAGACCCCATGTCACAGTGCTGCACAGTGTATCAAGGTCCCACTTCCACAAATGGTAGAATTCCCATCAACATCCAAGCGCTGCTGTTCCCACCCAGTGCAGACACCAAACCATGGTAATCCATCATGCTGCTGTGCTCCTCACACAAGAAACTCTTAGGTCATACAGGGGCTGTCAGCCTGGCTGTGGGCAATTTCCTGCTACCCCCAAAATGCCGTGGGGGAGAAAGTTTGTTTCCCTTTGCACTGGCAGGGAGATATGGAGGCATACTTCCGTGAGAGATTGTTCACCCTTGGATGAGGCATCCAGATGAGCAGCCCTTCTGAAATCAGAAGATATGAAAGAAAGAAAAACTTCTCCAATTCCTGCCGCTTAAAGGTTAAAATGCATGAAGACTGTGTGTGGGGAGAGCTTTTGCTCTTCCCACTTTTTGTTTCACACTTATGTTCCCCTAACACAGGTATATCTCAAGAGCAGTTAAGAATATGTAGGGCAGTACCAACCTAAAAAGTATGTTCAGTCCAACACTGGTCTGAAATGTTTCCTTCCTTGTGAATATGATGGCATATAGCCTGCTGCAAAGTACTATTTGTTCAGTGCCATGTAATCTGCAGAGCTAGTAATTGCTCATTTGAAAGATCCAGTTAGAAAGTGTGGTGAAACACCCTAATAACTCTTCTGAAAAAAATTTAATCCACATTTCATTAATCTTCTAAATACATATTTGCACAACAGATTAAAAGTGCAGGAATTACGTATTTTACATATACAAAAGATGACCACATAATGGCTTCATGTGATCTTCTATCTAAAATCCCTTTTCTGATCTGTGTAGCAGATCTACTCCTTGTTTGTTTGCTTGCTTGCTTTTCTGGCCAAAAGCATACAGAATTATTGTTCCTTCTATGCAGGGAGAATGGAATGTCCTTAACAAAACTTATCAAACGCGAACACAACAAAGCAGCACTAACTTACAAATCTATCCATGGAAAAAATCACATTTTTTACAGTGGTCTTTCAGTTGGTTTCAGTCTGTGACCTAAGACCATAGGAAGTGTCATGGACCTTTGAGGGGTCCACAAAAGGTAACTAAGCACAGCAAGCTTAGCCATGCCTTTCAGCAGTCTAGGGAGTTAACCAGTCGGGAAAAGTTGAAAACCAGTCATCTATACAAGCGTATATAATCTTTGTATACAAAAGAAGCTATGACCTCTTTTGAACCATGGAATACCATTTATTATTACAAGAAGAGCTTCACAGAAAAGAAAATTAGCTGTGTCTTTCAGTTAGGACATGCCTTCTGCACAACTAGACTAAAAAAAGCCATTTAATTATAGCAGCACGGAGCTCAACAGCATAAATTGCCTTGAGAAACAGTGTGTGTTAGCTTGTCACCAATGCTGTTTGCACAGTAACCCACCAGCTCAGGCTGCACATAGTATAAATTTCTGTCTGCCTCAAAAATGCCAGGCAAATAATCCTTTAGTCATAATTTTGTGTAAGGAAGAGGCACATTATTATACCTTTATGTTTTAGTAGCGTCTCCATATGACAGCTGGTTCAGTGGGTGCTGAACCTGAGACTTGGAAGGCTTCTACTCAACACTTCTTTAAACATAAGTTTCGTATGCAATCTTCAATAAGTTTCTAGCATCCTATCTGCAAAATGGAAATAATATCTGTGCTTAAATACTCTGTGGAGACAAATATTTTATGGAAAGGTACTCTTAAAACTTAGAATATTGAATTCTGTCAATCAACTTTGCCAGAGATGACATCAAATTGAGTACTCCAATAGTGAAGGGGAAAAAAAACCAACAATTATGCAGTTTTAAACTCCCTCAAATCTTCCTTTTTTGCCATCCTGTTTTGCCCTCATCATCCACCTTGAAGACTGATTATCCCTGTTAAAGATGCACCTGGCTTCTCAGTTTTACTTGTGAGCATTTGGAGACAGGCTGCAATGAAAAATCTGATTGCAACTTGTGAATTCACATTTAAACCTGTTGAGACCGTAGGCATGTGTCAACGTTTGCTTTCCATTCTTGCTTACGTACTGCTCGAGATCACTGAAAACCACACCACCCTTCCCTTTGGTTTAGAGCAGTCCCACTCCATATTCAAAGCAAACTTGTATGCCTGATCTGGAAGCTGTGCCTCTCACCATCTGTTAGCAGGACAGAAGATTCTCCATTGTCCCTGTATCTTCAGAAGTTAAGAAAAATCTCTGATATTTTAAAGACAATCTGAGCAGTCTGGATTTAAATAGGAACAACCACTACCATGATGACTAAGGAATGCTTGCTGAATACAGCATAAGTACTTCAAAGAGTGTCCTGGGAGTAAAGGGGAAATGTGAAAAGGAATGGCTTCCAGATGTAAGATTCAATCCAGGTTCACTGTGTCAATGGATGAGGACATAGGTTACCATGTACCAAACTCAGAGGTAAATAGGAGTAGTGGGGGCTGCTATACTCTTGCCAAAGACTAAATTAAGACAACTTGCACAATGAGTAAGCAGAAAAATATAAAAAGTTGGAGGAAAGAAACTAATCCAGTCCAAACCACCTTCCATGCCAAACTTCTTCCCCTCCTAGGTCTTTTCTAGCTACCTTGGCTTTACTGGTTGGAGTGGCAGCTGATTCTATGCAGTCTTTTGAAATATGTAGACTATTGCTGCCCTATTTAAAACAAAGATACACAAACAAACAAACAGATAAAACCCCCTATGAAAAATTCATTCTGCTTTCTCATTTTTACTACAAAGTCATACAGCCTAAAATCACAACACAGTATAAATTTTGACTATCCTCAAGAGGGCCACTGAAATGAAGCATTTGCTTGCTGAGCCTCATTGACTGAAAAACATCTTGACTGGGTACATTTAAAACTGCTGCTTATCTGAACTGTTTTAAGAGATTAGTTTGCATATTTAATATGTTAATGTTTCACAAGTAAGAAGATTTTCAAGTGACTTATTACAGGACATATAACTCGTCAGAGCCCCGAGTCATTTAAGCTGGTACCTTAGACAGTAAATGCCAGTTAAACCACTGCACACCACCTCAGAGTCTGCCCATGGCAGCAAGCCAGTTTCGCAGATCCTCTTCCAAAATCAGGTTAGATTCTGTCTTTCAGTAGGCTATTTCTCAGTGGTTTATAATTTCACTGTCACTAGCATGTCAGTAAGACAGCATATCTTTTGAGCACTGATTAATTTCGCCCTGACACTACTGAAATGTCAAGTATAAATTTAAACTCAGGTTCAGAAATGCTAATCAGTTTTGAAATATCCATAGATTGCATATATATCAAGGCCCGTACTCAGAGACGCCTGTCAGGATCCACATGACATTAGCAGTCTTGCTTCTTTCTAGCTGAAGGCCCACCAATCTAGGTGCTCATCAGGACTGATAATTAGATATATCATCTTGAAACAAAATTACATATTCTTGTATTAATGTCTTCTAAGATATCAAACATGAAGATATAACTCCTCTAGGATTTACGTTTACTTGCATTCTTAAATGATCTTTTGAATATTTACTCTCTCAGAGCTGCCACTGGCCACACCAGTAAAATGTTTCTGTAAATATTGATGTCTACAATAATCCTGGGTATTGCATATCTGCATAATTATAAGATGCTTTTTGTGGTTTAAATCTCAACCATTACGCTAGGTATAAAATTTATAGGAATCTCCAGACTTTAGGATATAAACTAATCGCTAATTATGTGAAAGAGGAAGAAACTTCCTCCAGAGCTATTTGACTGCTGAACAGTCTATTATATTAGGTCTGCTACTTACATTGGAGCATTTTCTGCTGGAAACACTGAGTAAAGATCCTGAACTTCATGCCCTCATTCTAAGACAAAGAAAAATCTGTATTCTTCCATTCAGCTTAGTAGGGAAAAAGCTACAGAAACTCTTACTTATGCCTTCATCCATGAAACCAATGTACTCAGCCAACCTGGAAAACACAAGCAAGATTTCAGTCCATACCCAGAGGTCCATGCACTAAAACTGTACTCTGGAAAGATGTTTTCCATCCCCAGAAGAAAGGGTGAGGCCACCTTTTCCAGCCAGATCCAAGCAAGGGCTGACTTCAGCGGCACCACGCCAATTTGCACTGGCTGCATACCCGGCTCGCTCTTCAAAAGTGACACTTGAAGCACAAAGCACTCCAGCAGCCACTGCTGTCTGGAGACACGGGGGAAACCGGAGAGCCTGTGCTTTCCTGGCAAGACACCCTTGCTTTCTTGGCAGAGGTAAGCTGCCTCCTTCCCAGTAAACTCAAGCCACTGCCTGAGATGTAAACTACAGTCAGCCTATTCACCAAAAAGATGCTACATACGTGAATGCATACGGCTGACCAGTCCTACCCCATGGGAAACCTCCAAGGAAAAGGGGTACTTTGGGAAAGATCCTCAGTGGGTCTTCTCCCACCAGGAGCCACAGAGCACAAAGGTCCCTCCTGCAAAGGAGGTAGAAAGCTGTCCATAACCTCCAGCTTTCCTGAGGGGTTTAAGGAAAAACTAAGGTGTTTAAGGAGGCTCAAGACTATGTTTGAAAACACTGTCTGTGAAGGGACTATGGATACCTTAGGGTAGGTGAAAGCAAGATGCTCCATTATTTAAACTGAAAGGACTTGAACCAATACCTTCTAAAGAGTATAAGGAGAAGTTTCATCAACGAGAACTCTCAATCTGAAAATGATTTATGGTCTTCTAAGCCTGGCTGACCTTGGCTTGCAGTTAGGCACAGGTCTGCCAGTCTCTGAGTTGCCTCTGAATGTGGAGCTCACTTTCAAGAACTTTAAAGCTTCACTTTGAATTAATTTTTAATTAGGTACTTTTTAAAATATTACTGAGAAACCATAGCACATTATTTTTGGATATTCGGTTTGCTGGACTGAAAAAGGGATGGCATTTGAAAAGGGCCTGCAGTCTGCAAATAAAGGCCCTTCAGAGTGCACCTCAAAACCACTTATACTTACACAAAACCATTTATACTTGCACAAATCTGCATCCAGCATCTGCCTTAGACACAAACTTGAGAAAATGCTGCTCTGCGCTAAGGAGGAGGCAGCAGCGATGTGGACAAGAGATGCCAGGTCCACGCTGGGGTGCTTGCGTTTCTTCACTCCACCTACCAAAGACTGAGTATGGGATACTAAAAGGAAAACAACCATGTTTGCTCTCTGCATTCCTGCACTCAGACACACACACACGTGCTTTCCTAACAAAGCAGCTTCCTCATCTGTTTTTGAAAAGAAAACTCACAGAGACTTACTAAGCAGCCGGGGTTGCAGAAGGTTTGTCTCACAACCTTGGATTGTCAATCCAACCAGTCCACTAGTTCTCCTTTTAAAATAAAGCTGTGAATGGCCTGAAGGAGATGAAATTTGCCTCTTACAGCAAGCATTTTAACTGCACTTTTGACAGTCCTCAATGAGAGCACCAGAGAAGGAAGGGAAGCAGCTCCTTTTTTATCATCATGTGAAAAACACTTGCAAGCTGACCTGGCTTCCATATCTTAAGTTTTCTACACGGATTTGCAACGGTGTCTGCATCATCATCTCCATCTGCTCTGCCAATTTATTATGATACAAGCACTTCGCAAAAAAAGCACAATTGCTTGAAATTACACTAGAGTCAAATGTTGATAAAAAGGTGTCACAGAGGGAATGAAAACTAACTGCTGTGAAATTTAATGAAACCTACTGTGTGCCAAGGGCACAGGCAGCCAAATTGAATTTAAAAAGGTGCCAAGCAGGGAAGCTTGTAATCAGACTAGCCACTATGTTAGATGAGATAAGCAGAATGACTTTTCTCTATCACAAGATCAAAACAGACTGCAATTCTTATGCATGAGATGAAAAGTTACATTATTTATCCTCCCAGCTTCCTGTGTTCTTAGCACCGGATCTCCGGCTTAGTGGCCTGAAATGGAATTTGCCATCTCCAGTGTAAGACTTGTCGCAGCCCTCACGGGGCTCTTTCCTGACACAGGTTCTATTGCAAATTGTTAGGGAAAAGAGGAACAAGCTAAACAAAGTTGTGAATAACTCGCCATAAACTGTCTTCAGCCATAGTGTCCCCTTCCACAGCCTGGGGAATAAATAGGAAATAGAAGATTAAAGTAGGAGAAGAAAGAAGCAACAGATTGTTCATCAGATAGCTCAGTGCTGACAAGGAGAATGGTTTGCCAAGCATCACTGCACTGTAGCCTGTTAAGAAATCATTTTACTCCTTAATCATTATAACAGCATTATTTTGAGATAGTATTATAGAAAAACCTCATCTCGCAAACAGAACTGTGTTTGCATTCATTCATGCCTCAAACTCTGGTTGAGAACAAGGGACAAAATAGGTATGCAGTCCATCTCTGTTGGAAATAGTTTCAGCTATATTCTTTATTTCAAGGGGCTTGGGGATCTATCAGTAGTTTGGCGGACACATGGGAAGAGCATACCAGTATTTTTTCTTGGCCCTGGGCTACACAGAGAGGCTCAGGGGGTCTGCACCTTTGCGTCACTTGTGGGTTTCATTACCACAACCTGCTCCAATTTGCTGGACTACTTCTCAGAAAAAAAGTTTCTAGTTAGAGATTTCCAGTACTGAACAAAGCTCTCCAGAGCCAGCCACTGGGTTTCTTGTAAAAATGTCCTGACTTTTTTAACAACCTCTTGATTTTGCAAAAATGTGCCTGTAATGGTCTAGGGAGTTGTGCTGGCTGTAAAGAGCTTTATCCCAGTATTTAGTGCCATTTACCATGTTTTTACTGCTGTGCCAGAAAAAGGACTTGAAAACTAACATAATTCTTGAAATCTAAGACACACTACAGCACAGAAGTCTTAAGTTTTGTGTTTTCCTGCATGTAACGCATACAACATCTGAAAGACCCTTTGTGAGTCAGCAGTAGCAGAAAATATGTATGTCTGCAGGTACAGCAAATGGCGCTTTACAAGGGGATGAAGCCCCTTGCATCCTCCTCCTGTACCCCTCTGCATGCTTTCTTCCCCCTGCAGCATCCTGCTTTCCTCGGCCAGCCTTGCCTACTGTAATCCTGGCCTCTGACTGTTCCCACCTCCACCCATACCTTTCTGAGGCTGCAGTTAGTAAAAGAGCTTTAAAGGGATGCAGGTTATCTGAAGAGGAAACCCTACCCATGAAAGTAATACATTTGTCATTTGTTACTAAGCCAACATTTAGAGGTCTCCTTTTACTTACTCCTCTACAAAGTACACAATAAATTTGTCAGCATCAGTTCTTACCATAGCAAAAATGCACTAAACCTCAATCTCCTAGTCTGACTTTGTCTCAGTCAGGACTCCTCTGGAGCAGCAACTGTCTCTGCCTCTTCTCCCAGCACAATGGATTTCTAGAATTTCCTACACCATAACAACAACCACAACTGTACAACTGAGGATGTTGGTACAAATTTCCTAGGCAGATGTACTAATCTCCAAATGACATTTAAAGCTCGTAGTCATGCACAGGGTCTCGGCTGAGTCACAGTAAAGTTTGAAACAAGTTTCCTCTCACACGTATACTCACAAAGGTCCCTCAAAATCATGCTAGCCCAGTTTCTATAGATTCTCAAAACTAAGAATTCTGTAGTACGTCCTGATAACCCTTCACAGTACCTGGCATTCAGCTGTATTGTGCCTGACCTGAATTGCTTGCAATGCTCTGAATATCAAGTTAATTCTCATTAAAAAAAAAAAAAATATTGACAAAATGTATTCATATATAGGCTTTCAGTTAGCTGCAGACTCAGACAAAAGCCTGAACTTGTAAAGTCAGGTAGCACACTCCTCAGAAGCCATAAGGCTATTTCTTACACTCTACTATGTTAGCAGGTTTCATATCCTTCCACAGAGTGCTGTATTTCAGAAGCAGCTTTTGTTATTCCAGAAAGATCATTCATGGCTTT
Source organism: Lathamus discolor (assembly GCF_037157495.1). Classification (NCBI taxonomy): domain Eukaryota; kingdom Metazoa; phylum Chordata; class Aves; order Psittaciformes; family Psittacidae; genus Lathamus; species Lathamus discolor. The sequence continues at coordinate 101,359,929 of NC_088887.1, read as the reverse complement.
ATCTCAAATCCTTTCTCCTCAATGCAAGGGACAAACTCCATATCCCTTCACATTTATTACAAAACCATTCTTCTCAAAACAACAATACCACTTTATATTACAAAGGCATCTTTATTGGGAGACAATGCAAGGCAAGTGAACTGTCCGATTGAAAAGGAAAGGGTCAAATCTTTACATTACTACAGAAATTATATAGTGTTTATCAGAACTCTGCATTTTCTGCTTCATTCTCTCTGGACCTGTTTGGATCATGCTACATGATAAAAATAACAGTGATTTCTAATAGGTGATTGTTCAGGCTTTCTTCCATTAACATTTTCTTTATATTCCTCCATACTACTGCCAAGCGCACTAAAAGACTAAAAGTCTATTAGCCCCGTCAAGAATTGTACCTGCAAACTAATTCAAAATAGTCAGTCTTCATGAAAGACTGGGCTTTGTCAGACTTATGCAGGAAAACGTGGACTCAGGTCATGGTACGCCAACCCTTTCAAGAGTTTTGTTCTAAAGCTTTAGTCCTGCTACAATTAATATTCTATACCTGGTGAATTAGGTAGGATCTGGCATCCCATGATCATCTTTGTACTGCTACACAGCAGCAATCTCCTCCAAATCCCACTAGCAACAATAAGTAGCAACAGCCCTGAGCTCCAGATCCTGCCCTCCCCTGGGTCCCATGAAGGAATATTGCGGTTGATGTCAGCAGGTCAGGCTCTAAGAAAAAGCCAGCCTGGAGGGAAAAGAAGTCTGCCTCTGTTCCCAGATGTACCTGTGACATCAGGGGACTGACAGTTGAACAAACAATGTAAATGAGATCTAATCAAGCCTAGTGAATCAGCCTTATCACCAGCATTGTCAGGGTGCATTGACCATGCCCAATTTTTCATGCCTGAGAAGATACAGGACAGCTACTAGAAGGGATCTGTCAAATGCAATATTGCCCCTGTGACCTGTGATGTCTTGTGGTGGCAGAGTCATCCCAAAACCAAGTAGAGGATGTTCTTCTTAGTCCTCTGTGGCTTGAGGCCATCCTCACATGGTCTGAATGCCACTTAAGACCTTGCATTTGGGAAACATAAAAAGCTTAACATTGCTTAAGTCAGCAAAGGCATTCCACAGTGCCGAAGGAAATCCTTGACCAGGGAGCAGCCAGTATGATGGCCACCACAAGACATGCAGATGTCAGTGGAGTTTTGGTTTAAAACTACAGTCCATTTCTTAATCACACCATGCTCCTTCCTAACTCCTCACTGCATGAAAAGAATACATTGGTTGCCCTCAAGTTCTAGGCCTGAGTTAATTGAAATGATGAAGGAGATTGAAAACTGTCTCATGTACTTTATAAAGAATAAATTAAAGAACTTAGAGGGTAAAGATTTGTATAGGAAAAGTAAAAGGATGTGAGTGAGAAAAGGAGAATGCAGGTTGAATATTGTGACAAACTTCCAAGTAGGATGCCTAGTAAACTGAGTTTCCTGAGGTAAATGAATAAAGTCCAAAACACATTACATAGACATTTAACACCAGACTGGATGAAATCCTAGAAAATACACCATTGGGAACAATCCTATCCTGTCTGTAGGGCATATGACCTCATCCACACTGGAAAATACTGAAACATTTTGATGCCTAAATGAAGTTCCCAGAGATATTCAAATACTTCATGGAGCTCAGCAAGCAAAACAAACCACATCTTTCAATGCAGAAACAAAATTCCTAACTCCAGCCCAGATTCTGCTCTAATCAACACAAATGCAGAGGATCTCAAGTAAAGTAACTCTGAATTTACATTGACTCTACACCAGCAAAATAGATTGTTTGTTCCCCTGCCTCACATTTTCTGAAGTTTCATTAGGTCATGCAAGCAAAGCCTTTTGAAATGAAGAGCATCACAGAAGTGCTGAGCATCATTGTTCCTTTCTAATAAAAGAGGGGAGAGAAAAAGCAAGAAGTCTGAACTTCATTCTACAGATAAATAAATCAGCACTCCAGGACCTCTTTAGATCAAAAATTCTGCTCCTTACTGCAAAATTCTGCTTAAACATAACACAGCTGCAGCAATACTCAAAATACCACTTTTACATTCAACATCAATATGAAAACAAAGAGAAGCAGAGAGATCCTTCCCAATATTTTAGCAGCATCTTTTAATAATACATCAGCATTTCCATTTTAAATGTGCTTCCAAAGCACCTCAATTCTAACTTGTAGTATTTGTTCCAGCCTCAAACTCTGCATAGGTTTGGGTTTGGCGCTTTTTTTCTTCTGTATTTAGCCAAAATTTATATTGGAGTAAAAATTATAGGCGGAGGGAAGAATCTATGTTTCCAAGCACAATTCAGCATAAACAAGTTAATTTACAGCTTACCAAAGTAAGTCTTCAGAAGGAAACTCAGCCTCAGAACCACACCCAATTTAGGCTAATGTCACAGTCAAATAATCTTATCTCTAGGATAGAAGTATTGATGTAATTTGCACTAGTGTCTCTGACTTCAAAGGACACAGAAAAATTTGCAGCCTGTAAGGGCTCCGCTGCTGTTATAGTATGATTTTGAAATACTGAAAGAGCCAAGATATCTGAAGTGGCTGGGGACAGAAAGAAAAAAATGAAGACAGCAGAGTATGACATGATGGTTACTCTCATTTGTCTTCTTCAAGTTGCAGCTCTACTATTCCAACAGCATTACAACTCCCTGCTTGCTCTACACTGCTCATGACCCTGCGGACAGGGATGGGCTCCTCAGAGCTATTGATTCTGCACTTCATGACCAGCAATGTTTATTACTGATTCTTCCCTGCTCATCTGGTCTATTAAAATGGTTAGTGTTACTTAAACAGCAAATCTCTGCTAAGTCAGGTCTCCTTCAGCGGGACTCCTAAGAGAAGAATTGCACAAAGAGCTGTGCTGTTAGATCTGTCAGAGCAGCAGGCCTTAGCAAGGCTGCAGTCAGAACTTCCATGAGCACGGTGAAAGCAACCACAGGAAATGGGATCCTTTTAAGAATATACAGGATCTAAGTCTGTACCTTTTCTTTATCTATTTCAGATAAGTATCTGCTGACTTTTATTCCTCTCCAATCCGACTTGCTGGCCCATGCACAGACGAAAGATTCAAGCAATACAGGCTACATCTGATTAAAAGTGTAGGAATCTAAATAATGTCATTTATAAACTGAGAGTGACAGAGGACATGTATTCCATTGGTTCAGCTTCCGTCCTGAATTTGTCTTATATTTTACATCCTGTATGAATACAGAAGAGAGAAAGCTGGCTAATCTTCAGTAAAACATATGCTACAAAATCTGTTAGGATAACATCACTGTCTAAATTGCCTTGTTCTGATAATCTTCCCAAATGCTTCCCTGCCTTAACTCATCTGGACTCCAAACCTAAATCCAAGAATTTAACTCTGTGCTGTACCATAGTATGGGAAGGTATTTCATAGTGCAGGAAAGCTGATATTGAACATATGCACTAGTAGCTGCAGGATGCGGTTTAGCAAGTCGAAGTCAAGCGAAAAAGGGATGGAGCTGCAAAACTGTTCACTGCACTCACCTTTTGGTGGATGCCTATAGAAAACCGGAGAGATAACTGGTGTGAAACGTAACAGCTATGAATCAGCTTCTATACAGGTTGGTAAAGAAACCACAACATAGCACAGCTTAAATGAATGAAAATCAACATAACTTTGGATCTTAAAAAGAATATTCATAATGGTCCTCAAGAAAATGTAATTTTGCAATTAAATATTTGCAGTAATGATCTGGAAGAAAAATCGGGTAATTCACTGAACAACTTATGAAGATCCTGCTTTTCTGAAGTTAATTAAGCTCAGACTAGAAGTTTTTTTCCCACAGATATATTCTTGTTCAAACCAAAATTACATGAATGCTTTCCTATGACCCACGCTACAGCAGACTTCAGCTTAAATACAGTGTTCTCTGCTGACCTTATTATTGCTGAATCTATGAGCCTATGACATGCCATGCAGTTACACACTAGCAACGTTTAACAGGGCTGTGTTCCTCGTGTGCTCTTCTTCTGCCACCTCCTAGTGAGGCATCTGTCACTTTCGTATGTCCTTCTTGCAGCATCTTCATATGTGCATGTATACACTGGATTACTACCTAGCCTGCAGTCTGTCTTTGTCTAGGATGAGGACTGCCCTTTCACATGCCTACATGAGCACGGCAAGGTCACTGAATCTTTGCATCTAACAGAAGGAAAGAGAGAGGAAGATATGGTAGAACAGGCCTGAGCAGCTAACCTGCAGGTGAAGGAGAGGGCTTGGTGCTGGACAGCAGAAGGTGCCCCTCCCCAGCCTTTCCCCAAAGTCAGCTTTTCGAAAAATGTTTTTAAGCTAAAGAGGACGAAAGAACTAAAAGGCCATTTTTGCATGTTTTTGCCTGAGGTTTCTCCAGGTACAGATTCTGGAAGGAGTTGGGAAGAATGTATATAGATGGGCGAAATGGATGAGATAGCCTTGGGGGAATTGCAAAAGAGTCTGTGGTAACTGTTTCCTTCCTGGAAATCTCTTGACCATCTCAGATCTTCCCTGTCCCCAGCAGGGCTCTTCTCAGTTACATTTTCTCCCTACAAGCAGAAAATGATCCTGACCTTAGTTTTCCAAGCAGAAAGCAGAGTCCCACTTCAGCTGTCAGACAAAATAATGGTTACTGGTCACTGCCTGCAGCTCAACACAAACCTTTACCAGGAGTTTCTCATCCCTGTAGTCAACTAGAACTAACCTCACCAAAGCCCCTACTTACTTTGCCAGTCTCAGAACCAAGACTGACCCACAGGTTGTCTCTGACACATTTTTTGAAATATGATTCAGGTCCAGCAACTCCTCTCCCAAGAGCCTCCTCTTCTTTAACTGTTTCCCAAGCATTTCCCTTGAGGAACAGCTTCTCTACATGCTGCCACAGTGCTATGACTTGGTGCTCTTCCCTTCTCTGCCCTCTACATTTTAGACCTCAACCTAGAGTCAGATTCAGCTATTAGTGGGTTAATAACCTGCAGATCTCCCTCGTATCAGTCTTTTTAAAATCTCCAGCCCAAAATCTCAAAGGCTTTCTTTAAGATTTCATCACTGACAACACAAAGCCAACACCCTACACTAGACATTCTCCTTATCTTAATGGAGTGTTTCTTATTCTTCTACCCTCTTCACCCAGCACACACTTGTCCTGAGCACCCTATGGGAGATGGAAACAATTATGGCCACTATGGGCATAGGACACTTGGAGAAGGATTCTGCAGCGATTTCATGTGGTGCTAAGAACTTTTTCCAGAAAGCCACTTTTTTTAATTTCTCTGAGACAAAATCAGAAGTCATTGGGATCTGTCCCCCCTTCTCCTCAAATAACCAAATGCTCTTTTCATCACCCCCTACTGCAAGAGCTCCACAGATTTTCTACCCAGCAATTCAACCACAGTTTCAGGAGTTTCAGCACTCTCACGAGACACGAGGGAAACAAGATCATGAGAGGAAGAGAAGGCACTGCTGAGTACTTTGCCCATTTACCGAAGGGAGTAGCAAAAATTGTGCTTTACTTGAGTACAACCAATGAGGGATCGGTACTGAAGCTGACAGTATACAAACCCCATGGCTACCCAGTAATCACAGAGAGGGCTCAGTTCACACATGCCACTCAGGATCAGGGCCAAAGTGTGAGGTTCAGAGAGGTGCATAAGTCAGCAGATCATTACATGCTGTGTTCCTTTGGATTCATCCCCCTCTAAGCTTGGCTTAGCTGTCCTATGCAACCAAAGGGAGTTCTGAGATAGCAGCTAGCATCTATAATTCCCGTGTGCTGACCATATTAATGAAAAGCTTCACCTTGCCAGCATAACGCTCTTTAAATTGACCATCCTTGCAATACTTGTGTCTTTTGATCTACTGCCTCTCATAAAACTGGCTAAGCTTTAAGTTCATTATGTCCTTAAAATCATTGCTCTGCATTCAAGAGAGCAAAACTATTCACCAAATTAGTACGTTGTATCTGAGCTCTCTACCTGCAAATTTCTAGTCTCCCCATTTGAGTGGAATTGACTTGCCGCAGCACAATGAAAATAATGAATCAGTAATTACAGGCTCCAATTTGCAATAGATTTGTTAAACTTCACTTCCTGCTGTCATGGCCTCAGTAGTTATGGACAAAGATACATACTTGTAATCTGTTCTAGACACATTATATATGCCTCAGTCTTCCAAACATTCAAAGGAAACCAGCTGGAAACACTGCGCTTACTGCTATCAGTGAAGACTGTATCCGTCTACATAACTGTGCCCTCAAGAGGTTACAGACAGCATGACTTTCACCTCAGTTGTCAGTTCTTTGAAGCAATCCAACAGAGATGTCCATGACACATGTTCTGAGACAGCAGCAGTTTGCCAGCTATGGACTGCAGACCACTGACAGCCACTGCAGAAATGGCTGGCTTTGGGGTGTTGTCTACTTCTTGTTGCCCACCACCAAACTGCCTTAGAAAAAGCTAAAATTAGCATTGTTTTTCATCTAAGCAATTGCTGTAATGACTACAGAGCTGCCATGTGACCATGCATGGGAAAGGAAGCGGTTCCCATAATTGCAAATGGGAGGAAAAGTCTATGATGCAATCTTCCTCATAGGAACAGAAACTCAGCGTGTAGCATCCCCGAGTCATCTTAAAATACATGCATCTCTGTAGCCAGGATTATCTGAAATAGCAAATACAGACTAAGTGTGCAAGATCATACAATATCTAAAGAGCCGTTCTGACTCCACATGGAACTGCATTTCTTGCAGGTTCTGCCATTCAATTTTTATGAGAAGAGCAGATTTATGGTATAAGCATGCATGAATAATTCACTCCCATGAGCTGCCACATACAACTCGGGGAAATCCCAGCTGTAAAACCTTGGCACCATTTCTCTAGTGCGGAATGCACTGCCTTTATACAGGTGCTATTCCACTGACCTACTTGGAGTTACTACTCCTTCATACTGCTAGAAGGAAAGGATCGGGCTGCTTGTTTACCACCTCTGGTAAGCAAACCTCGCCGCCACCTCTTCCCAGCAGTAAAAATGCTTCAAGTGTTGAAGTTAAGTTTTAGCAGCCTTAGTACTTTGGTTCACCACAGCTTCAGAGGCTTGCAAATCTCACCCACTCATGGGCTTCCCACAACACTCCATTGTCAACTGGTTTAGGTCTTCACCAAGTCCATGTTTTTAAATCATGCTGAGAAAATTACTTGGATCCTGGACTCATGAAACACTACTAAAGCCATAAACTAGCTACCCTGAGCATGTCTTTATGCTGGTTTCTAACTTCAAGAGAAATACAGTTTATTCCAATGCTCATCATCCACCACTAGAACAGGATGGCGCAGGTGACTTAGACAAAAAGAAAGTGAAACTGCCTAGCCATCTCCTTGCCCTAATACAAAATAGCATCACTCAGTGGGCTGCTTATTACCCCAAGGTTTTTATTTCATATAAAGATAGGACGGGATTCTTTCCCCCCATAAAAAATATATATATATATATACATATTTATATATATATATATATGAGGGTTTTATTTGGTTAGATCTCCAAGTGGAGGCCAATCAGAATTACAGTCACTGTACTGCCACTGAGACATATTCAAAGCACACATTGTGGTATATAAGTAAACCTACAGCTGTAGTACAGGGAACAAAGAGCTGGCATTCCTGGTTAGTAAATAAAGTGAACAGCTTGTGACTATCTTGAAATAAAACAACCTAATAATTACAGTGCCTGTGTTAGACATCTGAATAAATGTAGTCACGTCATTTAAACAGTGATACTATACTTATTTATAGCAGCAGGATCTGATCAAGGATGTAAGGATCTGATCTTTACCCCAGTATGTCCCTTCAGTTCATCCAAATCACTGGCTTTCACCACCTGGCCTCTCCCTCATGTCCCCACAGTTGGGTTTTAAGCAGGTTGAGAATTGACAGGCTCTCACATCGTTCATTTCATACACACTTCCAGCAGTGCTGAGTGAAATGAGAGACAACCATAAAAGGCAGTAGAGGAGAAAATCAGACACGCTGTGTCACTAATTTCTGAACTGTAAGCAAAGTTGTTGGCAATTTTCATATCACAAGTTCACATTTCTTTGATTTGTCACCTACAGAGGACAAGCACTGCCTGCTCACACCCTTCCAGGATGGATGGAATGCTGCCTGGTCAGCTGGGAACAAGCTCTGGGAATGGACATGGTAGGGTCTGAAGGGACCTCTCACCCACCTCCACAACAGCCACCATCCCTCCTCAGAGAAGGGTGCATGCATCTAGCCCACACCATGTCATGGGGAGTGGGGTTCCTCCCATGTCCCCCAGCCAGCCACTCATCGATGGAGCTGCCGTGTTTGCTGGGATGGCTGTCAGCAGACACAGGCACGGCCGGCCCCGCTCCATGGGCAGGCAAGAGAGCACTGCCACCAGAGAGAAAAGAGATAAACTCTAAACAAGATGAGCCAAGCCAGCAGCTGGAAAGAGGGGGGTGGTTACAGCACAAGCCTGTGACGGCTCTGAGTGAAAATAGCCAGACCAAGTGGGCTTGCAGAGTGTCACCGAACAGAAAATCCCCTCCATCCCCTAGATGCCCACCTGGATCCTATAATGGGGCACACTTCAAGAAGCTGTAGCTCCCAGCAGTTAACTCTCCAGCAGTTGCTGCACCTTCTAATTGTCAGACAGATTAAACACAGGAATGCCTGTGGATTGCAAAGCTGAGGGAAGGGTGAAATGACGGGGTTGGCTTGCTCTGAAGTACAGAAACTACTCAAAAAGTTGGAGGCAGAGCTGCCCGTGGCCAGGAGTGAACTGTGCTGGCATTGTCTGTCTGGAGGCTTGGCACAGGGCCCTTTCCTTGTCTCATTTGTCTGCCCTGAGCTGGACAGTAGCAGAGTTTTTGTCCCGTTCTTCCTTGGGGCTGCAGTCTCGGGATGTATCCACACTGCTTTTGTGGGCAAGTTTCTGTTTGGTCCCTCTCTAGCCTGCTCCTGCAGGGCATGAGCCAGAGTCCCTGGCTGGGACCGGACACTGCAGGGCACCCAGAACACTGGCACCTGCACCCAAAGCTCAAGGGAACGCATCCCTTTATGGGAGCAAGCACACAGAGGCGGTGGAGCACTTGCACCAGGCAAAAGTGAGTGCCAGTGAGCTGCATGTCACCAATGACAAGAGAGTGATGATTTACTGGGAAAACTGCCCTATAAAAAACACACTTGAGGATCCTGTTTATTGTCTCGTACCCTTCAAACACTTCACAGTTACAAATACTCTGTACAATTACATGCTAAAAAAAGGAGAGGAGGTAATTCTCCAATGCCCGTGGACTCAACAAACCCGTGGCACCATCAGCAGGCAGCATGGGTCAGGCAGCCTGGGAGGGCTCCTCCTGGGAGATGGTGGGACACCCCTACCAGTGATAAGCAATCGCCCACCTCAAACCTTGGCCACAGACTTGTGCTAGATCCATGCAGACAGCAGAGGTGGAGGGAGCTCTGCCAGGGATGGGGTAGGAAGGAGAAAGATGTTCCCACGTAACACAGCCTCTCCTCTCCAAAACCGTAATGCTCCATGGAGCTCTGCAGTCCCATTGCTTCTCCAGGTACTGCCATCCTGGCAGAGCTCTGCTGTAAACTACAGCCCACAAAACCACTGCGAAGATGATGGCCCGCAGAAGTCAACTTGCCATGCAACTCTCAAAGGCTGCACAATGACCAGGCAGGGACTTGAGCACAAGAGAGCGACCAAAGGTGGCTGTGTCTTTGGGCCACATCCAGGCAACCAGCTCAACCACCAAGAGAGCCAAGTGGTCTCCCTCGCCAGCAGAAAGTTTGACTCATCCCCGGCTTTTCCCCAGGCACCAATGGAGTCTCCACACAGACACCCTCATCCCCCCCCCACATGAGCACTTACCCCCCAGGAACTGGATGCCTCCTGCCACCCTGCCCACGGTCCTGGAGATGAGCTCGGACACACAGCAGCCCATGAGCGCTGTGAGGGCCACCAAGAGGAGCAGCCCACAGCCCAGGCCCGTCACCACTGTGCAGATCCTCCACTCGGCGCTCGGGATGGCCTGGAAGGAGGCATAGCGGCCGCACTGCTCCACCATCACGGTTGTCTGGCGGCTCTCATCCCGCACCGGGTAGGAACACCTCCGGAAAGTGCCGAATGAAACTGACTTCTCCAGCTGAGACCCCAGGAGCCAGTAGGGCATGAAGAAACCCACGCAGGAGGCAGCGGCACAGAGGAAGGAGAGGAAGGCCCAGACAACACCAGCACAGGTGAGGCTGGAGGCCATCTCTGTGTCTCCTCCAAGACCCCTTGTGATGGGGAGACGGAAAAGCAGTTGTGTGTTTTAGAGCTGTTTATGGATAATCCGGAGTCGCTCAGCCTTGACAAATCCTTGCACTGGGAGAAGTTCGGATCCTTACAGCCAGGGGGGTGTTTCCTCCCATCATGAAGTCAAAGGACCCTATAATTAAATAACATACAAAAAAAGGAGAAAACTGGAAGTTCAGTAATACTGACACTGGAGAAAAAAATTGTTTACCTGCCAGAGTGCTTTTCCTTCCCACACAACTTTTCATTAAGACATTTCATCTACTGCCCCATCCTTGCAGGCAGCGGCTAGTATCGCTGTCAGTGATACCAGCTGCTGGGTTGGTGGGACAGTGGTGGGAAGCAGCCCGGCTGGCACAGGCTGCTGTGTGCACCCAGGAACACTCTGCAGCCACCTTCAGGGGCTCCCTGGGTACTTGCCTACTCACTGTTCACTGTAGATCTTGATCCTTTTCATATGGATAAAGAAAAAAGGCGAGGTCTCATTTATCCTCCCCTATCAGGCCTTCCTCTTGTGATGCCTGGGGAATGTGCTTCCCATTATACCTGTCCCCACAGCTTCAGTGCAAAACTGCTTGCAGTGCCTAAGGCTTTTCAAGATCAGACCTTTGTGGCTGAGGTAAACCTCATCAACACACCCCCAAGCCAAGTCTTATGAGGTGACATTTTTTCCAGCATTCCCTTACGTTGCTGGCATCTTAAGTGCAAAAAGGAGCCTTTTATCACTTGATGTCCAGAAGTGCCAGGAGCCCAAACTTCAGGTGGGCTCCTGGTAGGTGAAGACATCACCACATCTTCTGGATTCACCCCCACATACCCTCAAGCAGCACATGATTAGAACACAAGGGTCTCTCAAAATAGTCCTGTTCTTACTCAGCCCAGCTCCTTCGCTTCTTTGCCTCTTCCTGCTCAAACCCAGGAGCCTTAACCCCTCTGCCTCCTCCTCAGACAACTCCCAGCCTCTAAGCTCAGCACCAGTGTGACCAAGTGCGTTTGACTGCCACAGAAACCCACATGCTACTTCCCAGAGGTTAGGGGTATGTTTCTTGTTATATCCACGCTGGATCATTAGTCCAACTGTATTTGTAAATGTATGATCGTTTCTCACAGTTGCTGCCAAATTAATTCCGATAGCTATTTATACAGGCACTTTTTCTTCTAAGTGTGATTAGACATCAATCAGTGAATTCAATTCATGTACAGGCAATAAAATTAATACTACTTCAGCACAAGGAGGGAATGTAGAGAAGGAGTCTGCAAGTGAAATTAAGCATGTGCACCACACAAAAGTTTTGTTTACTTTTAAAACACTAAGAAAAGCAATTCTCTTCTACAATGTTAAAAAAGGCCTATGCTGCTACTCAAGAAGTATACACCTATCTACAGAAATGTCTTTCAACCTGCAAAACACCAGAACCCTGGGGACAAAAACTTGACAGAGGGGCACAGGATGCCTCCATCCCTCCAGGGACACCTTCTTGAGAAGAATCTGCCTGTGTCTTGGCGTGGCACCACATGTCTAAGGCAAAGTGGGTCACGGCACTTGGGGAAGATCATTCCCTAAATCAGGGGAGGAGGTACGGCTGGAAATAAGGCACAACATGAAGGCTCCAGGGGTAGGGCTGCGCAACCCGCCGAGTGCGGTGGGGCAGCAGCTTTGCCTACCGGGAGACTGCCAGCCCGCAGCCGGGCGCTCTGCGGGAAGGCGGGCTCTACCCTCCGGTCCCGAAACCCCGCTCCCGGCCCTCCAGGGGTAGGAGGGGGCGGCGGAGAGATCCGGCTCCCCCTGAGGGAAGGCGGCGGCCGGGAACCAAAACTCGTCGGGGTGATGCGAGGGGAAGGCTGCGGGGCGAGCGGGTGCCGTGCCCGCGGGGCCGGGAGGGTGCGCGGGGGAGCGGGGGAGGAAGTGCACGAGATGAGGGGGGCAGGGGATGCGCGGGGGGACAGGGAGGAGGCTGGGGGAACAGGGGGGTCGGAAGGAGCAGGCTGGGAGGGGAAGGGGGTCCTGGAGAGAAAGGGAGATGCGTGCGGGTAAGGGCTTGGAAGGCAGAGGTGCCGGGAGGGCAGGGCGCCTGGGGGGCCAGAAGGACGTAGAGCCGAGAAGACAGAGGGGCCGGGAAGGGAAAGCGGTCCTGGTGGCAGGGAGATCCAGGAAGAACGGGGGCCCGGGAGGGGTAGGATGCGGGAAGGCAAGGGGACTGGGGATACGGGAGGAAAAGGGAGTCTGGAGGGTCCGGTGGAACGGACAAGGGATGCGGGCCGGAGCGGGCAAGAAGGATCCGGGAGGGGCAGAGGGTCCGGGACTGCAGAAGATGTGGCCGCGCAGGGTGGTCACGGGTCTGGAAGGAAAGGAGGTTCTGAGGGCTCAGGGAACCGGAGTCATGCGGGAGATGCAGCGCGCAGGGAGTGCGGTAGGTCAGGACTCCGTGACAGGAAGAGGGTTCAGGGGTCCGAGAGAGCAGGGGTCTGGGAGAAGCAGGAGGAATTGGGTGACGAGGGTGCCGGCCCGGGTCCGGGAAGGTGCCGGGGAGGAGAAGGGCTACTTACTGACACGCCGTGCGCGAGGCTCGCCCGTCGCGGCTGCCAGGAGCACATGGGCGCGGAGCCGGGGCGTGGGGCCGGCGGCTGGCGGCCGCCCCAAGCGACTCTCGGCGGTGCCGCCGCGAAGGCGACGCGGGCGCTCCGAGGCGGGCGGGACAGGGACCCTCCCCAGCCCGGCCCGTCCGTCCTTCCCTCCCCTCCTCCGCACGTTCCTCTCTCCGCGCTTTTGATTCCTCGGCAGGCAATGCACTCCGCCGCCTCTCCTCCCCCTTCCCCCGCCGCCGCCTCCCCGGGCGGGACCTGCCGCGGACGGCGCTGTTGCGGGGCCGCGGACGGGGTCGGGGGCGAGCGCCCGAGCGGCGGAAGCGGCGGACAGGCCACGGCGAAGAATGGGGTCCCCCGAGCCCTCCCTGGGGGGGGGAAGGGTCACGGCTCCGAGGGGTCGGGGCGGGGTGGGGGTCCCGGCTTCCCGAGCCCAGCCGGGGCTGGGGCGGTGGGTCTCGGTTCTCGGGGGCCGGGGCGGTGGGTCGCGGTTCTCGGGGGCCGGAGCGGTGGGTCTCGGTTCTCGGGGGCCGGAGCGGTGGGTCACGGCTCTTCGGGCCGGGCTGGGGCCGCTCGGTCTGGGAGCGGCGGGGAGCGCTGCGGCGGCGCCGGGCTCCTCTCCGCCCGCCGCAGCTCGGCGGCTGCCTGCGGGGCGTGGGGAACTGTGGAGCCGCTGCCGGAGAAGGGGGAGAGGGCAGAAGAGGAAAAAGCCGGCGGGGAAGGAGTGTTAGAAGGAAAGAGGAAGGCTGCAGCCCTTACATGGGAAAATATGGGCTAATCTCCTGATGGGGGTGGGCGTGTGTGTGTCTGTCTGTCTGCATGCGAGCTGCTGATCCAGCATTTTGATAGCAACAGCTCGGGAGCCTGGTCTACAGCGGGAGTAAATGTGACCACAGCACCCAGCAGCTCATCGCGGCTGGGTTAATGCGAACAGCGAGGCAGGAGCTCCAGTCCTTTCCCAGAGTGTCTTCAGTGGGAAAGTTTTGGGGAGGGGTTGCCTTCTGGGGGCGAGGAGGGATGGTGCACACGGAGCCTCTGTGAGAAAGGGAGATTTCCTATTCGGCTTTTTCCTCCCCGCCCTGCAGCTTGAATAAATTCCTTCAGAGGGAAGACTATTTTATGCCAGGTTTAAATTGTATCAGCACCAGACATGCAAAATCTCTTTTGTAATGTTTCTTCTTCAGTGCTGGAACATGGTACGTGATTTAAGTACTGATCATTAATATTATTAATGCTAAATGGAAATGAGGCTTATTGCACTCAGCCTGTGTTTACACCATTTAATAGTAACAACAGTCATGTTCAGAATTAAATTACTTAACCACATTATTGGGTTTGAGGTTTTTTTTTATAAGACTTTCCCATTTTCCCCCATAATGCAAAGTCTTAAAATCAGAACACTACTGAAAATGCGTATTTTCTCAAGGGATAAAAAATGGATTGGAACGTATCTAGCAAGATCGAGTTTTCCATACTGACATTTCAAGCGTATTCTTTAAGGAAAAGTGCTTCAAATCAAAGAATTAGGTTAAATGTAGGCTGAGTGCTAGAATATGTGCAATAATGTGTTTCACAAGGAAGACAGTGAAGGCATACTCCCGAAAGAACCATGCCACCCCTGGCTACCTCTAGGCTATATCCTCATGGTATACACCTGTATTAGTGAGTAATGTGGATTAGTCTGATCCGATCAGTTGGTGCTGAGGACCTGAATATGTTCACACTTTTCCACAGTTTTATTTTTCAGGTTTACTCCAACCTAGGTCTATGGACTGAGGACTCCATGAGCACTCAGAACACATCAGATGCGGTCCTGAAGTTTGAATTCTGCCTCAGTGCCCTGTACACCCACTTTGTGTACTCACCACTGCTGAATGAACTGCAGCCTGGTGAGGCTGATCTGGAGATTCACTTCAAAAGCATGCCCTTGATCCACACCAAAACATGAATGTGGATGTGCCCACAGATGTGCAGGCAGAAAGAGAGCTGGTGTGACTTTCCCAAGGCTGAGAGCTGGAGCCTGCTCTGCAGCATACCATTCTAGCACTCTCCCCTCAAATCAGCTGTCTGCCTGGTGCCAAGCCTCCACCTCTGAGAGGCTCTCAGGTCTCCACTTTGGCAGGGAGCTGTGCACTGCTCCATGAGCATAGACACTCTTCATTTACTGCTTGCGTGCCTTCACCTAGCTCAGTCAGGTGTTTTACCTCCTGCTATTCATTGTACCAGTGCCTGTAATGGCAGGGATACTAAGCTCCCTGTGTCACTTGAACTGTGCTTTTGGTGTAAAGAAAGAGAAGAATCAAGTACTGTTACTAACCCCACAATTGTTTAAAGACCCAGTCTGACATTCTTTCCTTGGCCAGGGGCCTTGCTTATAATGAAATTGTGATAAATGTGTCTAAATTAGGCATGTGTTGGGATTAGACATGGGTAGAAATTGCTTGGCATTAAAATTGTGGAAAAACTTTGTTTCACACATGTGAACAGTGTCTCAGTTAAAACTAGCTTTGTAAACCTAGGCAGAAGCAAACAAGTATGCATTTATTCATGCAATTTATCTCTTCCATGGTATATGCCAAGGTCCCCAAGTCAGTGTTTGCTTTGCTAATGGCATCTCTACAGCAGTTCATTTACTTCCCTTATATGGCCTTTACATTCACTCCCTGAGCTGCTGCCATCCTCCATTCCCTCACAGAAACTGTACACTGAATTCTGCATCTCTCCTGAAGCATCTTATCTTGCCAGCTGTCTCTGAATGCCCCCACAAGCTGGCTGCATGACTTTGGCACTTGTAAGGCAATAAGCTTTATTTCACAGTCCATTTTCTGTCAGAGAAGGAGTTTTGTTTTGATTAGAAACAAATTAAACACATTGTGTGTATAAGTTAACATCCAAACTCTCATTCCATATTTTCCTAATGTTTACAACACAGCATGCTTCAACTGTATCTGCATTTGCTCGCTTTCAGAGAACATTGTGCATAGAAGTATTTCTGCTGGGAAAGTTAGCGGAAATATTTCAGTCCACATCTAGCCTGTCTGAAAGAAAACGGGAGTTATCATGTGATGCTTCAGGATCCACAGTCTCTCTCCTAACCACAAAAGCAGAGAGACCTCCTCGGAGCAGAGCGATAAAAGTCATGGTCCCCAGGGTCTTGTCTATACTGAAATAGCAGCTGCTTTAAAAACTGGTTCTAGTGTTTTGAAATTTAAGAGAATATGCTTCAGAGTTGGTCAAGGGAACCTGAGTTCCAGATTCCCCACTGCTGGAACCACTGGAAGTCAGACTGGATCAAACACCCGTGAATACACTGTCAGAAAACTACCCTAACAGGGAGATGGGGAAATATGCCTATAGATTTTACCATTTCTCTTCTCCCTGACCCATTGACTAAGCTGCTGTTACAGCTGGGGCCCTACAGACTTGATGGAGCTAATCAGAGCAGCAGAATAAAGAGAGAGGATGGTATCACCGAACCTGACTCAATCCTCACTAATATACACATCACAGGCTCAGCCAGAGACTCTTCCATTACAGCATATCCTGTAACACAATCCACTCTCTATAAAATGCCATAGGGAAATATGTATGTTCCCAAACCATGAGGAAAATTAAGCAGCTACTAAACCTCCATCTTATTCTTCAGTCTTTGACATAAAAAGACGTTTTGATCTTGCAGGCCACGATCTGGTTTTCTCTTGTGTGGTCTGCAGGAGAGTGATCATGCAGACATGGTTCCGAGCATCTTACAAAACTGGATCTTCAGGTCATGTCTGTACTTGATTTCAAATGAAAAAGAAAGGTGTAGGCACAACAATAGACTTGAGGCTGCATACTGGGAGCAACAGAAAGTCAACCCAATTATTCAAATACAGTCACTAAAAACCAAACAGACAAGTACTGCTAGGAAAATAATCTGATAATTAATATATTTGCCTGAAATATGTCCAATCCCAGCAGCTGGGAAAAAACAAAATCAACTCAATAGGCAGAAAAAGATAACCACAAATCTAACACCTGCAAATTTCTCCAAGGAAGGTAAGAAAACAAATTCAAGTCAGCACATCCATGTGGTGTCTTTTCCACGTCAAACACATTGCATGTTTTCTACTGTGGGAGGAACTAGAGTCCCAAGAACTGGGGCTGGCATCTAAACCTGAATCCTGGCCTAAAAACTTAGCTCTGAGCAAAAAATCCTCTCTCCACTTCCATTCCAAAACTGCATTATGATTAGGGCTTATTTTTGTGGTGGCAATTTTTATAAATCATATTACTGACAGTATATGAACAGAACACACTTCTGGAGGACAGTTGCCTTACTGGATATAACACTATTGTTAACATCAGTCTGTTAACCAATACACATGCACATACAAACAACATGTCAGTGTAACATAAGAAAAAAGCAACATCCTTTATTATTTGCCATAAACCCTCCCTATGCTGTTTCATCTTTATAAAACTATTACTTATTATCTATTATATAAAAGCCACCAGGTGATCTGCATTTTACAAGGCTCTAAAATAGTAGCTACAGCAAATCAAGCTACTGATTATCTCTTTTGTGTCCTGCTGCTGACAAGCCTGGTGGCTGTGGGAGAGGCCAGAGAGCATTTATTCTGCACCAGCCTCGCAGCTGAAAGGAGGAATGCCTGCTCTGCCCTCGCAGACACTGCCAAGGTGACAGCTCTGGGATGACAGGTCCCAGACTCATCCTCCTTCAACAGGGAATTGGCTTAGTCCTGCACAAACTCAGGAAAAACAAGGATGATTTCAATCCTAAATTTCCACTGTTCCCAAGTGGACTTTGAAAAATAAGGAATGTCTGGATGATGAATGAGTGATTTCCTGGTAAGAAACTGGCAGCATGTTTTCTGTGCATATAGAACCAATACAAATAATTCAATTGTGGCATCTTATTTACCAGGGAAATCTCTGTCTGTCTTCCCTTGACACTATTAAATAAAGATGTGGGGAATGTGCCACAAACAGGTATTGCCACAGTGTTTTCTTGCAATTCATGGCATGTGCGTCCAGAGAAAAAAGATTTTTTAAGGGCACATGCAACCAGAAGATTTTTCTTTTTAAATTAAAGCCTCAATTAGGGATCAGCTTTAAGCTGAGGGTCACATTTTAAAACAAGGGCCAGAAGCGGGCTGCTCCTCGGGTTAGCTCCATAGGGTGCCTGGTGCAGTAGAGGCTGTAGTGGTGCTCGGTGCTGCTCAAGTGGCACTCGCTGGGTGTCCAGGACAGGGAGGGCATGGAGAACTGGTGGAAAAAGGGACAGGCCAGCCTGCAAGCACAGGGGGGCTTCACACCTCCTGGGCTCTGTAGAAATAGCAGGGGATTTGGTCTTTCTTCCTGCTGAAGCATTTGGTGCGGGCTGCAGACAAAGGCATGTGCATGAAAAGTGGGGGCAGAGAGCAGAGTTTGTTTCTATTTTACACAAAGTTTGAGTGATTTCTAATAGCCCTGTGCCATTATATTGAGTTTCCTGAGGTGCATTTACACAAATGGTGACTTTAGTGTCACAGTTTGCATAAACCATGTGTATCTGAGATGGGGATGGAAGGCAGTGACATGTTCCTCCCCCCAGCCCTTTGCTGCAGAACTGGAGCTGAGCTGCTTCTCCCCCTGAGCTCTAGCAATCATTTGCATCTAGGTCACTATATTAGATCACATTCCCAAGCATGATGCTAATGATTTCTGGGGTTTTTAGAAAGGAAAGATGAAAATCCTTTTGTTGGGGACAAAGGCAAATTTGTTCTACAAGTGGAAGCTCATTTCCTCCCCATCATACCCTGAGGTTTGTACCGCTCTCAGGTGGTTCCATGCAGGGTGAATCCCTGTCATCTCCCACAGATTCATTCACAGGAAAATTGGAATGCCATCTCTTGCATCTCAATGCTGAAATGCAAACAGTGCCCACTTTGCCATGTATCAATGTCCAAAACATGTTCTCAGTGGGGGAAGAACTAAGCTCATTTTTTAAAGCTTCCTAAAAGACTTGTCAATAGAAAATCCAGTATATACAGTATTCATATACCTACATAGCTATGCATTTTTGTATTATACATATATATCACCACATATTACAGATACTGCACAGGCAGTACCTGAGACCCAGACTGGGTTGTAGAGTCCAGGCTACCTGTGCCTGGGGAGCAACTGGTTCCTATTCAAACACAGTGGGTCAAATCATGTTCTGGCCATGCCTTGTGTTCACAGGGAGGCTGCAGTGAGCTGAAGAGAGGTGTATCTTGGCCTGTGTATCCGTGTTAAACCTTTTGCTTTGACTCCTGTTATCCTTCAGATTAGAAGTTGTTCTTCCTATGTCATTCAAATGCAGTTTCTTGTTTCCACCAAAAGCTGCATGCTCTGGGAAGAGCTCTTCACTGCATGTAGAAGGGTTCTCTCTGTATTATGTAGTAGCAAAATAACCTTGTCATAGATTGTGCTTCTGCAATATAACTACATATTTCAATATTCCTTTTCCTGCTGAAATAGCTAATTAGCAAGGTCGTTACAGTTGCCACTTATAAGGAGGAAGATAGTAATTCCATTAATGTGCTCACAGGAACTTCATTTATATTACCTCTTAACCTTTATAAGGATATTATCATTTCAATAATTAATTGCTTTTTGCCATTTAATTTGCAGTTTACCATTTTCAAGGGAAATTACCCATTAAACCAAGGACTATTTTTTTTTAAACAAAAATTCCTTCACTCAAATATACACCATAAGCTGTCCTTAGAGTAGGTAGGTTGTGAATTTGCCCAGGGAGGTTGTAAATGCTCCATCCCTGGTGGTGTTCAAGGCCAGCCTAGAGGAAGCCTTGGGTGAGATGGTTTAGTGTGAGATGTCCCTGCCCATGGCAGGGGGGCTGGAACTAGATGATCTTGAGGTCCTTTCCAACCCTAACTATTCTATGATTCTATGATTCTATATTTGCTAAGCCACTTTCACATTTAAGAAGAGAGGACTTTGTGGTAGCTCTGCATACTGAAGAACCGCCCATTGCTGAGCTCTTTCACCATCTAAAGGAAAATGAGGCAGAATGTGGCAGAGGCAGTGATGAGGAGGACAAATTCAGGAAGGCATTGCATCCTTCCTATCTGATGCAGTGAAAGTTGTCTTTCCTCTTTCTTTGCAACCATCTTATTTCTTCTAATTTATACTGCAATACCCATCCATGAATCCTTCTGTTAACTTCAGTGACTGAAAAAAGAAAGGAACTTTGGTTCAACCATGTAAAACACAGAAACTCTGGCCATGAAACACCAAGTGCTTAAGCACATCTTCAAGCCTGTGTCCAAGACTTTGGAGAATGGAGCTCAATACACATATTCCTGCTCATGCACAAGTCTTTCATAAAACAGCTATTCATTTCCATGAATCAGACACAAGCTGATATCCCTGTGGTGGTATGCTGGCATAATATCTCCACTACTGATAATAGAAATTGTGTCCAAATCCCATCATGCTAAAAGAAAATTGGATTAATATTGGTATCTGAGAAGGTGAGTAATGCATCCCAAGTAGGCATATCTCTGACAGAGTGGAACATATATCTCCGAGAGATGGATTTGCATGAGAAGACAGAGAGATGACAAAATTAATAAAGAAAGGAGGCACAGAAGAAGAGGAAACAGAAGTAGCAGGTATGAACTGGACAGCACCATTGATTTATGAATGAAAACCTAGAAGTTTTTCTGTTTCAGGTGTGAAAATCAAATAGCCCTTGGGCAGTTCTACCTTTGCAGCTGGGAAGTCCATGATATGTCACCCAAAAATATATACATCTTGATGATATTTCACATGCCTACAGGCACCAAGTGGATCATTTTACTGTGAAAGTAAGACATTTTATTTATTTAATTGTAAAATAACCCCCCTTCCCCATATGCATAAGGAGAGTCTTGGCTTAAAACAGGATTCAAGCACAGTGTTTCATTTCTGCAGCACAGAAGCTGGGATATACACAGTATTATTTGCAGAGAAATCAAAAGCCACAGTCAGGCCAATAAGGGTGAAAAAACTTAAGTGTCTAGTCAACGACCCATCACACAGGTTTTCTATGAAGCCAGTTTAAAGGACTAGCTCGGGATAAGGCCTTCTGAAAGTGCCTTTCTTGTACTCCTCTGATAGGACAGTTAACTATGGGCTTCACCCTTGACCTTTACATGGTAGAAGACTGGTGAGATGTATCCTACCATAAGTACTTAATTTTGTCTTCAAGTCTTCAGGTATCCAAATTGAAGACAGCTAAAGGAGATTCGGGTCACTTAGTATTCAGAACTTCCTATATCAGATGTGGGTCAGCAATCACATCACTAATAGAGCAGCAAAATAATCTTCTTTTTGACCACTGAAAGGAAAGTCTCGCTCCATGCCACTATGGGCATTTCTTGCCATAAGCTTTCCACAGTGAGGCACAAATATTGCTTGGAGACAGTCTGCTTATTTTTGCCAGTTAGTGCTGCAATCTGCGATCTGCAAGCTGGTTAAGGCACCTGATGCTTCTCTTTAAGATGTTACTGTGTCAGTATTATTAGGATTCTAGAGGTTATCACACAAAAGGCTAGTATGGAACAGAAGTAGAAAGAAGCCACTGATCATCAAAATTAACATTATAATATCCTTTCAACACCTCCAGATTGGCAGTTCACTCAACATGACATTTGCTTTTTGAAAGGCATGTGCTCTGCATGCACAACAATGTTTTAATGTCTCATTGTTTAAGGGAAGCTGACAATGATGGGTGATGTATAAACAAGCTGATGATATTCTGAAGAGAGCTCTATCTGCATGGACAAGAAAGTCCTTGCTAGTTGCATGCAAAGGAAGCTCAGGGCCTCTACTGGAGAACTTAGTCTTTTGTAATTAATACTGTAATTGGAGGTTGCTGGAAATGCTCCTTGAGCTCCTGCCAGGGAATGTGAGTGCTTCAGATAGCTGCTGATGCCATGCCGTACACCAGCCGAAACAACCTCCTCGGCTGCAGTAGGTGACATAGAGCTCCTAGGTTGGCAAAACTCTCGTCTGAGCAACAAAACGCACAAAGCTTTGCCTTCCAATGTTATCACAGTGACATCAGTACCATTCAGCCATCTGACAGCTGCATCACCCAGGGTGGCAAAGCTGAGCTGTCCTCCCTCTACATTTTAGTGCAGGCAGCCCATCACCATGCTCCTGACAGCTGTCCTAGAACCACCCAGCAGGGTCTGGGACAGGCTAGGTAACCACCATGATGCCTGCTCTTGGCAGAAGTGCCCAGGCTCATTCCAGTCCTACTATTTCAGATTGAAAATGGATAAATATACACCAGAGAAGTCAAAGCTTAGAAACAAGGCTGCTTCCTGTGATCTTTGCCTTCACTTGGGAACATAATCATTGGCTGCCAGTGCATCAGCACTGGTCATGGGGATGCCAGTCATGTAATAATATCATGAAGGCAGAAATGACCACCAGAAAGGGGTGGCAGGTAATTTTAGTTAGAAACCGCAGGCTTAAACATATTTCTTCTGGAGGTGAGCAGATCTTTGCAGAGAAATTATTTGCAACCCATCTGCAGTGACTGCGACCAGTGTCAGCTGTTAAGTAATAAGTTATTTTTATCCACTGCAGCTCTACAGCATCTCTGAGGGTGATGGCATCTCGCCAAGGCTTTGGAAGTGCTGCATGAGCTGACACACAAAGATGAATGGTGGAGGCAAGCCCAGAGGACACTTCTGACTCAACTTTACAGAGGAAATCAAATCCAAATATACCAGGTAGCACCACATCGTTGCTCCTGAGAAGTTGTTTTGCTTCTCTCCTGATAGAGTGTGACTTCTAGCATTTTGGAAACTTTCACTTTTCCTGCTATAGCAATAAAGTTCCATTAAATTGACCCAAACAGAATTGGTATGAACACTAGGAAAACCTGCTTATGACACCCTTACATGTAAAATCAGGTTGATATTGTAAGGCTACTATGAAAATTGCCATGATTGTCAGTATTTTTATATGACTTGCACTAGCAACATCCATAAGTTGCAGTTTCACAAGATGATGGCTTTTGTGGTGAAGCTGCCCCACTTTTGCCTCTCTGCCACACCGCTGCTTGTCCCCTCAAAAGTTCTTTGTGCCCTCACGGTTCCAGATTCACTTCACCTGATATAATTGATAGACACCCTTTGAAAGGGAAGTCCTATCCCCCAGAGTTGCTGGCAATATATTCTTGTCTCTCCTGTGCCAATATGAACATTTGTGCAAGATTTGCTGGGTTAGCAAGGTGAGAAATCTATCATCATCTTATGCAACTACATCTCAAGGAACAGCCACGACATCCAGTACAGCAGTTATTAATGCTAAACAACTGTACTTTGGATAGTGACTATGGTAAGGAAATAGGCTGGAGCTGAGAGAAGCCTGTCATACTACCCTGCTTGTGTGGCAGAAGTGTGTGTGTGGGTAGGTACATAAAGAGCAAGGTGGCAAAAGATATACAACAGGAATTTAAAAGGGGCTTTGGAAAAGACAAATAGGTTTCAGAGACCAGCCAGTCAATGAAGAGAGAATGAAATAGAAAAGGCTACAAAAATGCACTTTGTTATAGATTTTATTACTATATACTTGTCTTGCAAAGCAGAGTAATACTATGTTGAAATTCTGTATTAATCCTGAATGGCAGCAATATACGTTATATTTATCATGTGTCTTCAGTGACTTGAACCATAAACACAAAGCGACCATGGTGATTGGGTTCCTGGGATAACAAGAATGCCTAAGCTATGCAGGCATTTCAGTGAGAAGTAGCCATGGTTCATCACTTGGTGTGGTGGCTTAAGGCAGTGGTCTGGATTTCCATTAAGGGATCGCAATGTCACAGAACTCTGCCAAGCTTGCAGCCATTATGGTCTGTGTTAAAACTTGTGCTCCTGATATATTTACTCAAAATGCATTTTTTCTAATGCCATCATTCCTATGTTTTATTAGCTATACCTTTGGCTTCTCATGATCCATGGCATGGCCATGTCATAATCCCATAAATGGCCTTGCGCTGGTTAGCTGATATGGAAGCACTGCCCATTAATTTAGGTATTCACCAGATTTTCTTCACTAGAGACTGACTTCACATGAGATCAGGACATAGTGAAGTGTACTGTTTCTCTGCCTGATGGTGAATAGTTGTAATATTTGTTCAGTAGTTTGGGTTACTTTTATTTAATTTGTAAAACAGAACATATTCCTGAGATGTTTTGCCAGCAGGATATAGGCAGTCATTGCTTGAAGAGAAAGGATAGCAGGCCTGGAAAACACCATTAGCATTATATCATGTGTTAATATATTTATAGATAAATATATTATATATATATATAAATATGTGTTAATATACCATGTGTATGCTTGTGTCTGGCTTTTACTTTTTTAAATTATTTTTCCCAAAAATATTCTTCATCATTGCTATATTGTTATTATAGTCATAACAATAATCTCTATTACATATCTACATAGTAATTAGCACATGCAAACTAAGATAAGCTTTATATCTCAGCCACAGAGACACAGTGTCACTAAGGTGATGTTGTTAGTCAGCCACAAGCAGATATTAGTTCTTCACCATCTAAGCTATTTGTTTCATTTTTTCTGGGTGATATTGGGCCCCTACTGAAGTGAGTGGCAGTTCCATGACCAATGACATTGACCTTGCCCAGGATGTGGCCATGTAGTTGGATGACCTAGATTGGATAGTTGGATGACTTAGAGAAGTCCTGTATTCTCTAGAGTACTAGGGACAAATATATTTAGATCAAACCCTATTAGTTTTGCTGACACAGTGCTTCCCTTGAACTCAATGGTTGGGGGTATCTTTTAGCAGAAGATGAACAGGAAAATTTCATGGGTTTGGTATGCATTAAAGCGCATATTGTACTGCTTGTGTTATCTCTTCAGTGAGTTATAACAAACAGCCCTCCAACCAGGTGGCTGATTCAGCATCACATATATTATAGCCACTACTGCTGACTGGGAGGCATGACAATAAATCCTCAAGTGAAACAGCATGAGCTAACCAAAAATTTGAGAACTGTACATTCCTCTGGACCTTCAAGGGACACAGACAGGTTTCGCTACATGACTACAGGTTGCTGTCAGGGTGACCTTTGGCCAAATAATCACAGAGTCATACCTTAATTTGCAGAATGGGATCAACACTGTCTGAGCTTTAGAAAAACTGTTAGATCAAGGAATGGGCTGATGTGGTCTGGTGGAAAGTATCTACAATATGAACCTCTCAGAAAATAAAGGATCAAAAGATATAACTCTAATTGACTTGAAGACACAGAATATTTTCCTGTACTCCGGCCTATCAGCTGGATTTTCTAGCTCAACCACAGCACACAATGCTGGAAAAAACTAATAAACAATTTGATGGCGGAGAATCAGTGAAGAACATAAGGCAATGATGAATTTCATCTGGGTTATGCTGTGTGCAGTGGAGAGCCTGGCAAAGCTGAGTTCCACTCACCTGACCATCTATACGGCCTGCAGCATAGAGAGCTATGATCACTTTCAGAAGGATAGCATAGCTGAGCAGCAAGCTACTGTAACCAGCTTCCTGCAGATGAGGATTTTTTCTGTAGCTGCATCCAATATTCGTAAAAGAAGAACAAAAAATAAACCTTGGTGTCCTCATGCAAATACTTCTTTCAGTTGTGGGAGGTTAAAAAGTGCTCCCCTTATTACTTCTTCTCATGCACACATAAATGCATGCTGTTTCAGAATCCTATCAGTTCCCACCAGGCCTGTGTTACGTGAGCTAGAAGCATTCTGGCTCATGAAACACATTCTTGCAAAAATGCACACCATTCAATGAGCATCTGAAAGCAGAACTGGGTGCTTAAAAAGAAAATTCATGTCCCAACTGATAGAGGAGAATCTTTGTGGCTCCTTGTATATTTGTAGTATAACTTGCCAGACGAGCCTCAGCAATGGTCTTGACTTTTCTGACACCTGCGGTTCAGATATTCAGGTCTTCTTGACTTCAAAGTGTGCCTTCCCTCTGTCAACTCATCCAACAGGTTAGCAGCATTTGAAATGTTCAAACTGCTAACAGCATCCAATTTATAGCTCAGAGGGAATCTTTCTAATAATAGGATTTTCTTGACATGCTTACATACTAATTGCTCACACTTGTGATGACTGCATACTGTTTTATCTCCTCTGACATGGAGAAGGGAGATCCTGTCTCCCAGAAGCTTAGTCAGAAATAAAGGACATCTAAGAGGAAATAACATCAGTGTAATGGGGTGGAAGAACAGAAACTAAGGGAAACAAGTGTCTGAAAATACTTGAAAACCTGCTTGCTGACTAGCTGAGAGTAGAAACAAGTCACTGCACAGGCTGTTCAGAAAACCTGGCCTTTTATGTAGTGGATCCATGTGAGGAAGCAAACAAAAATAAAAATTAAATAGAAAAACATCCCATCACTGGCCCCATCATGCTAAGATTTTAGGAAGGGGGCTCTGATCATACAATTTTTTCATTAGATAAATGAATCAAAATAAAAGAAAAAAAAAGTGAATTAAACAGAACATCAGTGCTCCATCTTGGGCAAAGGCTACTCAATCTGCTTATAGTTCTCAGGAAAAGCCTTACAGAAGAGCAGTGTGAAGTCTCCTCAAGAGGTAAGCTACTGCTTGAGACTTCGCTTTTTGATCAACACACCATCAGACAAATGGAAAGAAACTTTAATTTGCATATGCAAGGTGCTGTTGTTTTCAGAGCTAATATGATGGTGGCACCCTTGTATTTTCATATAAGAGCTGTGTGAAGTAGGCCTTCTATGATGGGGCCACAGAACAGATGGATAGGGGCAAAGCAGTTGACATGAACTACCTGGACTTCCGCAAAGCATTGAACACTGTCCTGCACGACATCCTTGTCTCTATCTATGGAGAGATATAATTTGATGGATGGACTACTCGGTGGATATAGAACTGGCTGGAAGGCAGCACACAAAGACTTGTGATCAATGGCTCAATGTCCAGTTGGAAAACAGTAATGAGCGGTGTACCTCAAGGATCGGGGTTGGGACCGGTCTTGTTCAAGATCTTTGTTGCTGACATGGACAGTGGGATTGAGTGCACCCACAGCAAGTTTGCCGATGACACCAAGCTGTGTGGTTTGGTTGATACGCTGGAGGGAAGGGATGCCATCCAGAGGGACCTTGACACGCTTGTGAGGTGGGCTGATGCCAACATCATGAAGTTTAACCATGACAAGGGCAAGGTCCTACACCTGGGTCGGAGCAATCCCAGGCACATCTACAGAGTGGGCAAAGAAGAGATTCAGAGCGGCCCTGCAGAGAAGGACTTGGGGGTGCTGGTCGATGAGAAAATGAACATGAGCCGGCTTCAGTGTGCACTCGCAGCCCAGAAAGCCAACCGTATCCTGGGCTGCATCAAAAGGAGCGTGACCAGCAGGTCAAAGGAGGGGATCCTGCCCCTCTGCTCTTGTGAGTCCTCACTTGGAGTATTGTGTGCAGTTCTGGTGTCCTCAACATAAGAAGGACATGGAGCTAGAAGTCCAAAGTCCAGAAGAGAGTCATGAGGATGATCAGGGGACTGGAGCACCTCCCATAAGAAGACAGGCTGAGAAAGTTGGGGCTGTTCAGCCTGGAGAAGAGAAGGCTGCGTGGAGACCTCATAGCAGCCTTCCAGTACCTGAAGGGAGTCTATAAGGATGCTGGAGAGTGCTTCTTCATTAGGGACTGTAGCAATAGGACAAGGGGTAACGGATTCAAACTTAAAGAAGGGAAGTTCAGGTTAGATATAAGGAAGAAGTTCTTTACTGTGAGGGTGGTGAGGCACTGGAATGGGTTGCCTGAAGAAATGGTAAATGCTTCATCCCTGGCAGTGTTCAAGGCCAGGTTGGACAGAACCTTTGGTAACATGGTTTAGGTGTCCCTGCCCATGGCAAGGGGGTTGGAACTAGATGATCTTAAGATCCTTTCCAACTCTGACCATTCTATAATTCTATAATTCTTTCCATGGCATCTGACCTTCATCTGCATACCAGCTTTTCGTCCTTTGGAAACACTCACAGATATCCCTTCATTGCACCTCAGTGCTTGAGATGGGACATGTCATGGCTGCAGCACAAAAGCGGGACATGTAGCCGGGCTCCAGCGGATGTTTGAGCCAAACCACCAGAGTGGCAAGGCTGCAGGCCCCTGTCCAGGCTGTCCAGGGTGTGGAGGCTGATGCTGCCATGGCGGGGGATGTGGATCCCACCAAAACCCTAGTTCATGGAGCCACATCTCCTCTTTACCATGGTGAAAGGCAGATCTGCTACTCTTAAGCCACAAGGAGACTTCAGGGGTAGAACCTCTGTGGCAGTAAATGCACAGCCAAAACAAGATGCCCTCCTCATTTTGACATGTTTTTCCTGTCATTGCTATTAGCTTCTGCAATAAAGAATCAGAATGATTTGGGTTGAGGGGGGCCTTAAAGATCATCTAGTTCCACCCCCACACACACTCTGCCCCCACCACAGGCAGGGACACCTTCCACTAGACCAGGTTGCTCAAACCCCATTCAACCTGGCCTTGAATACTTTCAGAGTCCATTTATTTTTCCTTTTTCATTATGATTGTAACAAAAGCATTTATTTCATGCATTAAATCACAGAATCATGGAATCAACCAGGTTGGAAAGACCTCTAAGACCATCAAGTCCAACCATTACCCCAAGACTGCCAAGTCCATCACTAAACCATGTCACTGAGAGCCTCATCTACACAGTTTTTGAACACTTCCAGGGATGGTGATGCCACCAGTTCCCCGGGCAGCCTGTTCCAATGCCTGACCACCCTCTCTGCAAGAAATTTTTCCTAACATCCAATCTAAACCTCCTCTGGTGCAGCTTGAGGATGTTTCCTCTTGTCCTATGACTTGGTACTGGGGAGAAGAGACCAACTCCCACCTCATTACAACCTCCTATCAGGTAGTTGTAGAGAGCAATAAGGTTTCCCCTGAGCCGTCTCTTCTCCAGACTAAACGACCCCAGTCCCCTCAACCATTCCTTATCAGACTTATTCTTCAGACCCTTCACCACCCTCACTGCCCTTCCCAGGACCCACTCCAGCAACTCGGTATCTCTCTTGTATTAAGGGGCTCAGAACTGAACAGGAACCACAGCTCTCCGACCCCACGAAGCGAACCCTCTTTCTTATCATCATCCCAAAATGATTTATTCATTCCCCCGAGTGCCCCCTGTACCAGGGATCCAACCTCCCCACACTCAGCGGCCGCCGGCTGGCGTCCTAGGCCAGCCCGGAACCAAAGCCTCGGGAGCGCGTTTCCGCCGGAGCCGGTCCATCGCCGCGGCGCTGGGGGCAGCCATGGCCGACACCGCCGCGCCGCAGCTGCCCGCCGTCCCCACCCCGGGGCTGCCGGCGGCCCCTGGCAGCAACCCCTTGTCCCGCAAGCTCAACAAGATCCTGGAGACCCGCCTGGAGAACGATAAGGTGGGGCGGGCGCGGCTGAGGGGCGAGGCGGGGGCCCGGGCCTGCCCGGCGGGGAGCGTCCTGCGGGGAATCGGCCGGATGAGCCGTCAGGGGCAGCGAGCCCCGATAGGCTCCGGGGCTGGGAAGCGAGCCCGGTCGTACCCTCAGTTCCGCTGCGGAGGCGCAGCCTGACGTTTGCAGCGGTCGTTAGCAGTGCGGTTCTTCTCTGCTGCTCCGCTGACATGCCAAGCACCTGCCCGATCCCCTCGGATCGGAGGGAGGTTTGTATTGCTTAGCTCGGGCTGCGTCTCAGGCTTGTTTGGTTTAAGTGTTTTGTAACTGTGGTTAGCTCATACTTTAACCGAATGTGATCTTACTGATGAAGGCTGTTATAAAATAGTAGTCAAAGTTCTGTGTTATAACATGCAAGTATATTCTTTGGATATTAGAAAAAAAAATGGATATTACAAAAAATCTCTTCACAAAGAGGTAATCACGTATTGGAACAGGCTGCCCAGGAAAGTGGTGGACTCAACATCCATGGAAGTGCTCATGACTGTGTAGGTGAGGCCCTCAGTGGCGTAGTTTAGTGGTGGTCTTGGTAGTCCTGGAGTAATGGTTGGACTTGATGATCCTAAAGGTCTTTTCCAACCTGGTTGATTATATAGTAAGAAAGACTCAGCAGTTATTTTACTTGTTTATGAACTGATCTGGATTGTGTGTAGGTATTTTTTTGTCTAAACCCAGTAATAGTGTTGTTTTTTATAAGACCATGGGTTTGGGATGGTTGCACACAATGTAACTGTATGGAAAGCTAAAGTGTGTTTTGGTTTATTTTACAGGAAATGCTGGAAGCACTCAAGGCTCTCTCAACCTTTTTTGTTGAAAACAGTTTGCGCACCCGAAGAAACTTGCGTGGAGACATTGAACGACGAAGCTTAGCCATAAATGAAGAATTTGTTCACATATTCAAGCAAGTTAAAGAGGTAGCATTTTTTACAGTGTGGCTAGCTGTCTTGCAAGAGTACTGCTATGTAATTTAAAGTTTAAACAAAGAGATTTTGACTTTCCAGGACAAATGTACTTTTACAGTAAAACCATTTCATAATTTATTTCATTTGGTGAAAAGTCTTGCGCAGAGAGAAGTGATGTTTCAAACAGATTAAAATCCCAGGTGAACGTTGATCTTTAGAGGTACGCTCTCTCCATTAGCAGGGAATCTAGAGCAAATCTGTTCCTTGTAGCTTGGGCATCTTGTTTTGGTGGGATGAAGCTCAGCTTAGGCATGGCATTTCTGATTTAAATCACAGTTACTGATATTTGAACTTATTTAGGAGCTTGAGAGTATAAATGAAGATGTACAAGCGATGAGCAGCTGCTGTGAAGATATGTCCAGTCGTTTGAAGGTAATACATTAATAGATATTCTTTGTATGTGTTTCGTTTTGAGATGCACCTATTTTATTTTAAAAGTTGGAGTACTAACAGTGACACCAAGTTGTTTCCATAGTATGCGTGTTATATTACTTTAGGACATTAATCGGTTTCTTTTTCCTTGTTTAGAAAATGTGTTAATTTCTTCCAAATTGCGCTTCAGTATGCAGCAATATACTTATTTTGAGAATAGTGGTGTGAAATCCATTTGAGGAGTGAAGATACAATTATGTGTTTGAGGCTAAAGGTTTACTTACATTTGTGTATTTAAATTTAAAATTTGTGTACCTTTCATACTGACAATCTTGTCTTGAGTTACGTCTTCATATAAATACCTCAAATACATTCATAAGAAAGTATCTTCTAATCCAAAGAGGGAGACAAGTCTAGTGTGCCAGTCTTTGTTCTCTTGATTTTGTTTCATAAGTATTTCAGAATGTTGGTATGTAACAAAACCAATTCTGTTCCATATTAATCCTGAATCCACAGCATTCTATGGGGGGAAAAAAAAAGTTGTGTTTTAGAATGTGTTACTAAATCTGGCTTAGGTTTAGTGTACAAGGTTTATGTATATTGAAGTGTGCATGTTTTGCTAAAGCAAATCTGTTCTGAATATAGCACATAAGCTGTATCATGTGAATGAGAATCCTTCAGTAAAAAATCCTGTGACAACAGCTGTTTTTTCCCCTCCTTTTGTGTGTGTGGGTACATTAGGTGTCCTCCTACTTAGATATATAGGTTTCATAGCCATTGTCTGTAATTCCCATAAGAATGATTGTAGTTTGAACTTTTTCCAGAAACTGTGAGTGAATAGTGTAGCCCTCTGCAGTACTCAGTTTTCAATTGTGGTGACAATAGATAAGGCACCTCAGAGGTCTCAGATCTCTTTGAACACTGTTAATGTGGTTGTGTTCCCTAGTGCAGTTCAGGAACTATTTGACTGAACTCTTAAATGCGGAAACGAGTCAAGTGTCCATGCAGATTTTTACTCTTGTCTGTCTTCAGATCATGAATTGTAACTATCATCTGTGATTATTTTTTTTTTTCCAGAGTAGAGCCACACTGCAGTGATTTCTTTTTCTGTTAAAGTCAGTAGGTAGTTTTGTTCTGTGGTCTGCAGGAGATTTCCTCTACAGCCCTGCAGAACTTGTAACTTGTATCAGTTCAACCCATGTTTTCTCTGTCTGCAGGAATGTAAGTTAATAAGCCCATGAACTAGCACTAGGTTGTCAAATACTCTGGTATTTTATCTGTAATAGAACACGAAGACTTGCAGGCATGTGCTCAGGCTGAATAAGAAGACAAAAATGAATTAAATAGAGCAAATAGAAGATGCAAAGACAAGTATCTATAGCATGTAAGGCAGGAAGGTGTGCTGTATTAAGAGAGCAGAACAAATACAAGATATGAAAGGGATTATATATTGGTAAGCCAAAAAGCGTTTTACCTTTTTTTTGTTTTATGAGTTTATAATATCATGCAATCCAAATAACCAGTCAGATCTGATTTCAGGACAATGACTTAATAAATGTAGTGAAAGGGAGAGAAGGAAGCAAGTGCTGCAATGGAGTAAAGAAAGGATGAAGGATAATGCAAGTTTTAATTAGTATACTGAGGTGGGAAGGAAGAGAAAAATATTTCTATTTTGGATCTGCAAGAAACTTCAGATACCAACCTTCTGATTTTTTTTGTTTGGCTTACCTGACTCTTTTCTACCAGTTACCTTGTTTTGATTAGATGTTAAGCTCTTGCATCACATAGATACAATAACAACAGTGTCTAGCCTCTATTTGAATGCATGGAAATAAAAACTGGCTTCCTGATATTTACCTAGATCTAAAAAATCCTGCTTTCCAGTTAGCATTCTTCTTGGCAATCAGTACTTCTGTCCAGAAAGTACTGGAATGGAAGCAACTTTCTTCTGTCTTTCTGGTTTACTAAAATCTACAACTCTGAAGGAAGGGGGGAAGAAACCAGTCTGGAATTAGTAGGTTTACACACTGAATTGTTCAGGTCTAGTCTTTTGTTGTAAGTCTTTTTTTGTTAGGCTGAAGCATTGAAAATATTATTAAAAAAAAAAGAGTTTAAAATACAAATACATTAAAACCCATCAATATTACAATTTATATAAGATATTAAAATCTTAAAGGTATTTTGGAACTACTAAATGTTCAGTAAATTCTGTTGAGTTTTTATCAAATTTGCATGCAAGTCCGGTTGATATGCTGGAGGGAAGGGATGCCATCCAGAGGGACCTTGACACGTTTGTAAGGTGGGCTGATGCCAACATTATGAAGTTCAACCACGACAAGTGCAAGGTCCTGCACCTGAGTCGGAGCAGTCCCAGGCACAGCTACAGATTGGGCAAAGAAGAGATTCAGAGCGGCCCTGCAGAGAAGGACTTGGGGGTGCTGGTCGATGAGAAAATGAACATGAGCCAGCTTCAGTGTGCGCTTGCAGCCCAGAAAGCCAACCATATCCTGGGCTGCATCAAAAGGAGCGTGACCAGCAGGTCGAAGGAGGTGATCCTGCCCCTCTACTCTGCGCTTGTGAGACCTCACCTGGAGTATTGTTTGCAGTTCTGGTGTCCTCAACATAAAAAGGACATGGAACTGCTGGAACAAGTCCAGAGGAGGGCCACGAGGATGATCAGGGGACTGGAGCACCTCCCGAATGAACATAGGCTGAGGAAGTAGGGGCTGTTCAGCCTGAAGAAGAGAAGGCTGCGTGGAGACCTCATAGCAGCCTTCCAGTACCTGAAGGGGGCCTATAAGGATGCTGGGGAGGGACTCTTCGTCAGGGACTGTAGTGACAGGACAAGGGGTAATGGGTTAAAACTTAAACAGGGAAAGTTTAGATTGGATAAGGAGGAAATTCTTTCCTGTTAGGGTGGTGAGGCACTGGCATGGGTTGCCCAGGGAGGTTGTGAGTGCTCCATCCCTGGCAGTGTTCAGGCCAGGTTGGATGAGGCCTTGTGTGGGATGGTTTAATGTGAGGTGTCCCTGTCCATGGCAGGGGGGTTGGAACTAGATGATCTTGAGGTCCTTTCCAACCCTAACTATTCTATGATTCTATGATAGTGTCCTTTAAAAAATTCAGCAAATGCACCTTAGTGGTGCCCACTGTCTATATTAATGGAACAGCTCAGGCTCCCTCTAATGACCAAAGCTGTACTTGAGTAGTTGCAGTTCTGCTTTCCCCTTTCAAAGCATTCCTGTGCCTTGACTGCTTTTCCACTGTAACTGATGAAGTGTGGCAGATAGAAAGGCTGAAGTGAATCAGTGTGTGTATATTCTTGCATTAGACCTCTCAACGGGTTTCAAGACTGGCATCTCCATTTTGGCAAACACCATAATTTAGTGACATTATTCATGCAGAATATCTTTATAGCTGTTTCCACCTCTTCATTTGCAGTATTATTCTATGCTGAATGCATTTTGATTTCAGTGTTTTTTGTTTGGTTAAATCTTCTTATTTTTTGTCCAAATGATCACTGGTGGTATCCAGTAGGAAAATAACTCCTGATACCTTTTATCTTCTTGCAAAGTGATAAGTTTCAGAACTCAGTTGCAGCAATCCCTTTAGTCATGCCTTCTGTCTGTAACAAAATTCTTTCTGCATGGGTTCCCTTACATTGTCATAATTGAACATTTAGCATTGTGATGAGCTAAATGTTCATCACATAAAATGTTTTATATTGGAAAACCTGATAGAATAGTTTAGGTTGGAAAAGACCTTTAAGATCATTGAGTCCAACTGTTAACCTAGCACTCCCAAGTCCACCACTAAACCATGTCCCTAAGCACTACATCTACATGTACACCGGGGTGGTGACTCCACCACTTGCCCAGGCAGCCTATTCCAATGTTTGACAGCCCCTTTTGGTGAAGAAATTTTTCCTAATAATCCGTCTTGGTTCTTACAGCCCTGTAACAGCCCTGTAAGCTGTTTGGACAGTGGAGCTAAACTTGCTTAAACCAGCAGAGCTGTATTCACGTTAAGAATGTCTGAATGAACAGTGGTACTGGGTGGTTTAGTATCTGAAGGAACTTGTTTCATTTTTCAGTTTGTAACAGCAAACAATTTATAGCCAACAGACAAACAAGATAATCAGAACAATTTCCAATGTTTATAATAATATTTTTGTGTTAAATTAATCGATGGTGCATGAATATGAAGAGATGAAAATATATATGGACAAGGTTATTAATGTATATTTTCATGCCTGAAGATAAGTAGAGTTAATGAATACTTCATTCAAGAAGGCCTTTTGTTCCAAAAAGTACACTCTTTAAACTGCTTACGGTCAGAAAGCGTCAAAAGTATTACGTATTTTAAGGGTTGTGTGATACATCTGATATGTTTGTGGTTTTCACATGCTTAATGATTCTAATTGTGTTCTAGGCAGCAAAGGAGCAGACCCAGGACTTGATAGTAAAAACCACAAAGCTCCAGGCAGAAAAGTATGTATACTAGCTTATTTATTTCTTTAAGATATGATAATACTGATGGAATTATCTTATAGATCTTATTCTGCTACTCTTATTAATAACTTTGAATTTTTTTTTTTTTTTGTAATTTGTTTTTAACACTGAGTTTGTAGCTCAGTTGGAATAAAAATACTGAACTCTTAGTTTATTACAGGGGGTACAAAAAGGTAAGAATGTGTTAGTGTTTGTACCAATAAAAATTGGTCTTTCAGAGAATAGAATCAATTATAGTGTTATAGCATGCTTTAAACAGATGTGGTTTACCTAATGTCAGTTGGTAATATAAGTTATATTGTTTTGTAACAGATACGGACGTCCTCAGTGTCTCATCAGTTTCACAGGCTTCTTGTTAATGCATCATATCCAGTGGAAATCATGCTCTTGTTCAGGGACTGTATGTGGGAACAGAAAGTTATATTATAACCTACTCTGCCGTATTTAAAGCTAGCTGTAAAATACGTAAGCACTGTTCAATGAGCCTAACACAGACTACTTTTCCCCTTGGCTCTTTCAGCCTCTTGTGGAAGAAAAGATTTGTATTTTGCTCCTTTAAGTATTTTTATTCATAGGAAGGGGATAATAGCCTATGACAGGTTCAAGTAGTCTTTATTGTTTTTATGGCTTGGGTATTTGGTTTTACAGCTTCAGGCTTTGTGAGTGTAGAATGAATCTCCTTGCTTTATGAGCTTTCTTCTGAAAATTACATGCAGCTCACTGGAGACTAGAAATAATTATTTCCAGTGATAAATTTCTAGTAAAAATTATGGCTTTGGAGAGCTCTGGGTGCACTTGCAAAATCAGTAGGTTCATGTTGTGGACTTCAGCAGGAAGTGGATTATGTCCCGTGAGAGTCTGTGAAGTTAGTGTGTAATCTGTACATATTTTAAAAGTTGAATGTAGAATAGCTGTATAAAATACAGTGCTGGTTGATACAAAATGAAGAATTTGGCAAAGTCACAGTTTAATAAGTGAGCAGAAGTCAAGTAGTAGAAAACTTGTTAATTTAAATATAAAAATGTGAAGTAGTAGGACAGAGAGGTGGTTGTATTTTTTGTAGTCTCAAGGAAAAGAAAGCTGCTTTGATTGCTTGTTTTGAAGCAGAATGGAAGATACCAAGACCAATCCCAAGTGGTGTATGTCTGATTGGCCTTTAATACCATTAAAGGAGATTATGCAGACTGTACATCAGTACTTAACAGTAGTTTACTTAAAGGACTTTCTGGTAATTCCTTTTAAGAGGCAGAACTCCCCCTAGTGTGTGGAGAAAAAAAGGTTTAGAAAGTAGCCTGTCCTTCTGAGGGTCTATAGCCTCAGAGAGCACACATTTTTTAAAGCATATCATGAAGTGCTCACTAGCAGAAGCCAAACAATACTTGTCATATTACCATATAATGGTTATGGAAGACTCATAGTGCCATTCATTAATAAAGTTGTTTTTTTTAGTTTTCTTGGCTAAACTTAAGATCACAAAGCTACAGTGGGAAGGCTGTTTTATTCTGTTTGGGACATTTTAGTCACCTTTTAATTCATTAAGTGACTTTGTTCTGATGCATCACTCTGGTTTACATCAGGCACATGAAGAGGCATCTGCAGCTGAATGTTAGGGGTTTCTTGAGAAGCTGAAGTTTTGCCTACAGTCAGACAAAATACAGGTCTTTAAACTGATGACTCCTTCAGTTTAACCGGTGACATTCCTTAGCCAATAAAGGAGTAAATGGTGATACTGGGAGGGCATGGCTTCTCTGTCTTCCAAGGGTTGTCCTAAAATGGTGGTTGAAATGCAGAGATGAAAGTTGGACCCATTCAAAAAGAAGGCAATAGAAACAGTGACCCTAAAGCAAGAGCAGTTAGTCTTGAAGAAAGCAGTAATTCCTGAGTATAATAAATTTTTTGGAGCTCTTCCTGTAAAAAAATGTCTGTTTTGTTACCATGAAGACAAAAGTTGTCTTCAGATTTCCTCAGTGCCAAATTCCTATTCTACTCTCTCTGGTACTACCAGCTATTTATTTTATGATAGGCTTTTCACAAGAAAACATGAGTCAGGTAGAAGCTTCTTGAAATTTAGGATAATGGGAATTTGTATTTTAATAGCACCAATATAGTAGATTTTTCTGTGTAATTTTTTAATATAACATCAAAATATTTTTCAATTTAAAAAATCCATTTTATGTACCACAGTGTTAGTGAGTTCTTAAATCAGTGCTGAGTAATGGTATGGGTTTATAAACATTACCCTGAAAAATCAAATTAATTATGTTCTTCCTTTTCACATCAGTTATGTTCTTCTTCACAATGATCAATTACTGAGCATTTTGAAATAGCAGAGAGAATACATTATACCATTTTGCTGAACCAGTTGTTTATAGTGTCCTTCAGGAAAGTTTTTTTTGACTTTGCCCTTCACTGTATTAAGTCCTCATCTGTTTTTGTTGGTTTTAGCCGTTTTTAAAAAATAACTAAAGAAATAGTCTGATTTGTAGTAAATGATTTGCTGTACTACTTATGGGTCAAAAAAAGGGTATTCTGTTATGCTTAGCATTTACCTGTTTACTTTAGCTAGCTGTGTTTCTGTTGGAACAAAATGTTAGGGTTTGATTAAATGTTCTAAAACTGAAGGAAGACATTATACTTTCAGATGCATTTCATGCATTTACAGTAACTAGGGATTTAGATTTTTAAAAATACTTAGAT
Organism: Lathamus discolor; assembly: GCF_037157495.1. Classification (NCBI taxonomy): domain Eukaryota; kingdom Metazoa; phylum Chordata; class Aves; order Psittaciformes; family Psittacidae; genus Lathamus; species Lathamus discolor. Next base: position 101,321,869 of record NC_088887.1, on the reverse strand, counting down.
TTTGTGTTTGAAATTTTAGGAAAAATGAGTTGCTGTCTTCACTAAGTGTAACAAAGAAAACTGCCTTAGGCAAATACTTGAATTTGTATTTCACAGCTTCTTATTTACATCCGTTCATTTTCTAAGAATACATTTTAGCTCTGGCTTTGTTCAAAGATGTCTGGCTGGCTTTCTGTAATATTCTTAAGGCTGTTTTCAGTAAATGGCAGGTGGAACCTTTGGCTTAGGTAAACCCTCTTCATGCCTGGTCAGTTCTTGTGGAAAGTAAATTTTGTCAAAAGGAGTCAGAATTAGTATCAAGTTTAAAGCAAACTGCTATTAAAAGAACAGAATGTTCACTTAAAAACCAGCCTAAGAAAAGTCAATAGCCAGAGTCTTTTTGATTGGAGTTGTAACTTTATTCGCCTATCTGTACAAAGGATAGATTGAAATAGTAAGTTAACTGTTTTCTTAGATTGCAACATTGCGGTTGTAATTATATCTTCAGAAGTTTTTCCCTATGTGGCATTTGAACCTGCGTACTGTTTTGGGGTCTTTTTAATCAAGGACTGCATGATAGCAGTGAAGAATAGTTTCCCAAAAATGCAGAGTGGCTGTAGGAATCTGAGTATGAGGATGCACGTTTTAAGTTAGAATACTTGTTCATGCTTTTATCCTTTCATGATGGGTTTTTTTGTTTGTTTGTGGGTTTGTGGGGTTTTTTTAATGTTTGGGGTAGAAAATAAGATGTTAATCTCAGATTTAAGTTGAAACTTCTGCGTTCTCAGGTTGTTGCTTTGCAGCATTGTTTTTCTTGTAGCTTTGCGAGCTTTAGATCTGATTTGGCATGAATGCTAAGCAGAGTATGTTACTTAGATAATAAATTTAAAAAGTAATCTATTGTAAAACATAATGGAAAAATAATTGTTCCATAAGAAAAAATAATTAACTCTCCCAGCCGAAACTAGGACACATTAATAAAATTGTGGTTTATATTTATGTCACAGTTGGTGCATTTCTTTGGTCAGTTAGGTTGCTAGTTCTGTTTTTATTTTCTCTAGAAAGACTAGTTAAAATTATTGTACCTTAGAAGCAGAACAGTTTTCCTTCATGTTATTTTAATTATGAAATCTGCCTAACACGGGAACTGGGTTCTTCCCACCCCCCCACCCTCCCCTTAAAATTGAGACTTACCACAGCTTAATAGATGTGAAATGTGGTGTGAAATAAAAGTAGTCCAAACCATTCAACCCATCTCTCTATAACATAAGGTTAATTTGTTGCTGTTCTGTAATGTAGAATCTTGAATAAAATGTTGGGGATTTTTAATGTATTTCATAACCAACTTTGATAATAAAGAAAAACTGAGGTAGTTAATTTAGACAATTTCCATGAATTGTTAAAAATCCACTTCCATATCTTCTCTAGATTTCTGTACATTTACTTGAGCACACTTTCAGGTTTCTTTGTACCAAAGTAAAGCATAGGTAACTGGACATAACACAGGGATCAAAACAGCTAGAATGGATCTAAAAAAACCCAAAACAATCCACACCTTGATTTGTCATGTTATAGCTATTTCTCTCTATCAGAAAAAGTGCAAAACCTTTTCTAGCTGGCAGCCAGGTAGTCTGTTAAGACATGGACTACTCCTTGGTCAATAGAAATAAGGGATGGTGTTATGGGTTGAGAAATAGTAATCTGAAGTGCAGAATCAGTTACATGATACCATGCCTGACTGATGTTTGTCTAATCTGCTCTTAGAAGAAAAGCCCAGGAACAGGAAGCCCATGATCTTCCTTTGGAATTGATTTTTGTTCTTTATTGTGTTCCTGCTATCTGATTTAGTTCTCCTTTTGCTGCTGGTTAAGCTCCTTTGTTCTAATCTTACTCCAGGTGGATGTACAGAGCAGTGTGTTATTTTCATGCCTGTGGCAGTATTTTTGGATTTAATAGTAAATTTGAAGATAGACTAAGCTGGCCCCTTTCAAGTGTCTTTATATCAGATTGTATAAAAGGTATTCTGAAGTTATCAGTCTCTTTGGTATGACAGTATCAACTAGGTTACCTCTTCAGGATGGAAAAGAATCTGTTCACTGGAAATATACTCCTTTTTAACTCAATCTCTTTTCGCAAGTTAGAAACCACATCTTGTATTGTAAACATTGCTGAACACTGATTTACCTAGTAAGTATATATATTACGATTGCTGTAAAGTTTTGCCTGTGAAAATTGCTTATCCAGACTACTCTCTAGATGCATATCAATGGTGCTTGTGGGAAGCCTGATCAGTATGTAAATAGAAAACTACTGAATTATATGAATTTATATACAGTATATAAGCTTTTTCAATTATAGTGTTTAGTAATCTGTTTGACAAGATTTGAATCATGTCAATGCAGTTAGTATCCTCTTGCTGAATTTTTTGTTTAGCCTTTTTGATTTTTAGCTATTCATTTTTAGAGCAGAATATATTGTATGGTAGGGCTGCAGCACTGCAGGCTAGTGTCTTTAAATGGAAATTACAGATGGGAGAAAACTTCTAAGTTCAATCTTGCACTACTGCTGCTCGCTGTCATTTGCATGATGACTTTCATAAACTCGCTAACTTTTCTGGAATATAACTAGTGAATTATTTTTGCATTTTGTAAGTGTTGTTTTCTTGGAACATTTACCTCAAAAGCTTTTTCTTTCCAGTAAAAGCCTTTCCCTAATTTCCAACTTAATTCTTGGTTATAAATTGCCTGTTTTCTCATGTTGTCCTTTATCTTAAGAGCTTCCTTCATCTCCTCTCATAAATTAGGTTCTCCATTCGCATGATCATCCTGCTAGCTCTGGTCTAACGGGAGTCTGTTGTTCTTGAACACAGATGATTGGGATTGTGATCTGTTTTCCAGATGAGATCTCACTAAAGCCTCCTGTAGTATTAATGCTATTTCCCCGTATCCTGTGAATGTCAGTTCACTATGATTTTCTGTGCCTTCCTTTTTTTTTTTTTTTAATTAAGAAGATTTCATAATTATATTCTGGGGTGGAATTGGTACCTTCTCACAGGATTTCGGTTCTCTCTTTAGTAAGTTGACTGCAAAATGTAGAGTAAAAACATTTCTTCTCAGCATTTACAAATGCATTTTTGCGCCCTGGTACTTAAGAATGGTTTCCTAACACTTACCAGCGCATTTTATTGTATAGTCTTGTATATTTGCCTTCCAGAAAAAACATCACAGAAAAATAATTTTGCCAGCTGCTGCTGAAAAGCCTTTATACATGTCAGTTAAAGATTGTTATTTCTTTATGGGTTAGAAATACTCCATCTTTATGAGGCTTTAAAAATATGTTGAATCCTAAGTACCACAAATTACAAGTAACTTCAGAACATGCTGATATGACTTGTCCTAGGTAAAGGAAGCTCACAGATTTTTATGCTGTATTTGGTGGCAAGATAAAATTAAACTTTTGAAAAGCCTTTTTCTCCTCTATCTCATTTTTTGAGCTGTCTAGGTGATAATCCTAACGAACAGTGCACATTTGTATTTGATTCAAGGGAAAAGTGCATGAAGTGCATAGTTTTCCCAGCCTTTTGAGTTCTCTTGCAAAAGAATTCTGTCTCCCTGGCAACGATTAAAACTGGGGAAATTGCTCTTTGTTGGATTCTCGTCCCCCACCCAAGCTCCAAAGTCTACCACAGCTTGGCACTTCCCCCTTTGCAGCAGTGCAGTGTTCCCATGATCTGTTAGTTTTGTTCTTTTATGCAGGGATAACTTTGGTAAAAAGCAAAATAAAACAAGAGACACCTTTGGGATAAGAGCACAGTGTGTCCTTTCCTCTGCTCTACTGCTCTTGCTTAGACACAGCTTAGAGATGATTATGTTTACAGAAAAGCCAGTTGGTCTTGTAATGTCGAGGTGTCTACGCAGGTACTGACTGCTGTAGCTTGTATATATGATGGCCTTACTCTTGCGTTTGTTACCTGCATTGTGTTTTTCATAGCACTTGGTGCAGTAAAACACCTATAGCAAACTTGAGTAAGGCTAATGAAATCCTAGTTAAATATCTGTTAGATTATGTCTGAGGAAATATATATTTATATGTAAAATTAAATACCTGTGTGAATGTACTGCTTTCATTAATACAGTATACTGCCAGGTATAGCACTTACATGTTCTGTTGCTGATCCATCATCTAGGATATAGAATCTCTCATGCAGATTGATAACTAAGGCAACTTTCATAGCCAGAATAAGCAGAGGTGGCTAGCCTGGGTTTTGAAACTGAGTAGCTTGTTGAATTCCCATGTGCTTTGTAAAGAGCCCCAAAGCAATAGCTTTATCAGATTTCAGACACATGGTTTTAGGTTTAAGATAGATGTTTCTCACTGCCTCCGAATCACTTGTCTTGAGAAAGATAGGTAAAACATTGCTGCCACCTTGAGGGTATTTACATTGTGAAACTTTCAGCTTGCTAGAATGCTGGAGTTTAATATATTTGCTCAGTTTTATAGAAGTTAATTATTGGGAGTGTGTAGAGGGTGAGCAGTTACAGCAGGTATTAGCCAAAGACACAGCCAGGTATTAGAATGACTTTAAAGCAAGATGTTTTATTGAATCTTGTTCTCTGTAGCAGCAAAAAAGCAAGAGGATGGACTGTGCAGAGTGAGGACTTGCAAGCAGAGATTGAGTAGCAAGATTTTCTGCCATTGTTCATTTTTATCACCTCAGGAGTGAACGGAGCACAGAATTCCAGCATAGACTAATGAACGTGCTGATTGTACAGTTCCTGACTCTGGTCCTTGTTCTTTGAAATGATTCCAGCAAAATCTGCAAACCAAACTGAAACAACTGTGTTGCCCAGTATATTGCACTTCTTAAATATGGAGTTCCCCCTGCTCTCAGTTTGGTGAATGTATACATTCAAATAGTCTGAAGAACAGGATGTAATGGTAAATGGAATTTTTCTGTAATAGAACTTAAAATTTTATGCACTCTGGGAATACATGCATCGAAAGAACAGAAAAGTTTCTCAGCATCCCATCTGTGTTTGTGGGAGATCTTGTTTCAGTAGAAGCCAAAGAAATCTTGCATTTGTTTCTCTAGTCTCTTTCCTACCTTCCTTCTTTTCCCTAAAGGGAGGGATAATCCAGTGTATTTCCAGCTTTATGGTTTTGTATTGAATTGAGATTTCCATCACAAGAAGAGAGACTTGGAGCAACTATTGCCTCCTTGTTTTGGCAGCTCACTGTGCTGGCACACCCCTTACAACAAGGGGTGGGCAGAACTTAGTACCCCGCAGTGCCTTAGTACAGGCCTGTGGTAAACCGAATTAGAGAATACGTATAACCTCCACCCCCCAAAAATAAACAAAATAAAAACTTTTGGGTCTTTTTTTTTTCTTCCAGATTTGTTCCTTGATCAGATTCCAAGGTTCTGGCACCTTGGAAAGGGCATTATAGCTGAGGCAGGAGTAGGGATTGCCAAGGCAGCCTGAGCAGCGTGGTTTAGGCTGCCGTGGCATAAGTGTAATGATGAAATATATTACTGCAGAGCAGATCTGACCCATCTTTCATGTGTTTTATGAGAATGATGTGTTATCATCAGAAATTCTCCCACAAACCTTTGTCTGTTAAATCCTCCTGTCTATTGATTCTCTTAAGTATGTTTTGTAGACAGCTTCTGTTGGTATTTTTATCTCTGTCTCCAGCTGAAGTTATGTCATGGCTTCCTCTCTTCAGATTCTGTGGCCTATTCTTCCTGCTGAAAATTTATTGAATATCTTCAAAATGCTGTTTTTCCATGCTCCTTGGACTGTATTGAGGTCTACCACAATTTCTGTGTCAGAAAAGCACAGCAGTGAGGCTGGAGAACAGTGCCAGCTGTTTAGGTTTGAAAATAGTCTTGCATGTCCTCACCCCAATATGAGAGGTTTAGGTAAAGTTATTCAAAGAGAAGATGGGGCAACTACAGTCCCTTTAGACCCATCCCTTGACATGTCTCCCTTCTCTGCACCCAGTCTTTTGGTGCTTTCTATTCTCTCTTAAGGCTATGACTTTTCCATGCCCACCCATTTCTTGTGCATAGAAAACTGACTCCATGTCCTTGCTAAACCATCATGATGCTTCTCAGCCTCTTGCCTCTCTTCCAGATACCTTTCATTTCTTCTGTATCCGCATTTTCTTATTTCCAAGCTGTGCGTGCACTCTTGAGCCCTCCCTTTTAGATTTCTTCCCTGTTCTTCCTCACTTGCAGTGAGCTACCACAAGATTGCTTGGAAAGTGCCATAGTTTTTCATTGATGCTTTGCTGTTCAGTTTGCTAGAGCACTGACACTTGCAAACCATTTGATCTGATTTCTAAAAGAGTTTGTGGTACTGCAGGATGGGAAGGTCATCCATGTCTACAGAAAGGAAACTGGATTTCTGTGCTGCTTCAGCTGAATGAAGTCCAGACACTAGTTAAATAGTAGAGAAGGAGTAAATAAAAGCAAGCTTACTTTTCAAGCTTTGATCTTGCAAGGAAATTGAATTATTGCAGTCAGTATTAGAAGTGTACTTGCCTGTCTCACCACCCTATAATAAGTGTGTTTATCAGCTAGTAACTACATTGGAAGCTGAAATGATCTAGATGTAATTGAGCCTTATTCTTCTACAAATAACTAATTAGTGTCTTCTCAATGTCTTGAAAAAGTAGTCTTTATTTCCTGGAATGCTGTGTGCTCGAACCACAATTTGAGCTAATTTTCTGTTGCTACAGGAATTCCAGCCCCTTCCTGTGGAATAAAACTGTATTCATTCAGGTCCTGCAGTTGTAATGTGTATGACAAAAGGTGCAAAACGATACTGTCCACAAGATGGCGTTGGCATATTACATCCCTGCTGTGTTCATTTCGGAGAGGGTAATCAGCAAGAGAATTAGCCATTATATTTTGATTGCTTGTGAGATTGGTAAATTTGTATCCTGACTGTATGTTGTTAGAAAGAAATGGGTCTATTAGATGATCATTTTCTCATTTTGGGTGCTACAGCCCTCTGTGTGTCTCAGAAAGTGTGACTTGAAATCTTATTCTTTCCTTGATGAATTTGAAAGAAAATAACTGCAACCATTCCAACTGTACGAGCACAAAGTATCTGAATTAGATAATTTGTGATACAAATGCTAAAGGAATATTTTTAAAAGAACTTACTAGTTTTCATATGTGCAAACTTACCATTATATTGCCTTTACTCAGTTATCTAGGTAAGCTTAATAGAAAATTGTATGTGAAGATGTAACTCAAGTGTTTGATGGCAAGAACACACTGTTATAATTTAATAACACTGATTTCTAATGCTAAATATATTCCCAAAAGTATGAATATGTAAAGTAAATCTGAAATTAGCATAAAAAAGTAATGTCCTCTTCACTTTGTTTTATTACAGTCAGAGACTAGAAATGAAAGCACAAGTTGCAGATGCATTTATAGCAAAATTCCAGCTGACACCAGATGAAATGAACCTCCTTCGAGGCACGAAAGATGAGCCAATTACTGAGGTATCTCAATGAATATTAAAAGCTTTGCCCTGAACTAAAATGTAGAAGCATCCTAGCTGAATTGTACATGAGATCTTATTATCAGTTTGTAGCATAATTTCTTATTGGAGGAGCTTACCTTTTAACAGAATGGTGAATTTCTGATGAGTTGGAAATATGTGATGAAAGATTCAAGGAACAAGAAAGAAAATCAACATTAAATTCTAGTTTATATGATGAGTTAAAGAGGCAAATGAGTTATCATATGGTTCTACATTTCAGAAAGACCTTTATGAAGTCTGAATTTTCAGTAAAAATGTTTTAAAGCTTCATCATACTCATATAAAGCAAATGAGAAATCTGCAGCGCTTCACCCTTGTGCATGTGTGCATTTTGCATATGGTTGATGAAGATGTTATGTGCTGATTCATTTTTAGGCACCTTCCAAAACAAGTTTTTGAGTGTTTATGGTTTTAATAGAAAGGCGCATTGTTCTGCACTAAAAGCAGAGACTGAATAATGAGAGAATTGAGTACTCCTAACAGATTTTTATTATTGTGGTTGCATAGAAACCTTCACTTAAATGTAGGCTACCTGCTGAGACATACTGTCTTGTTTCAACAGGCATCCTGTCTGCAGTTGCGTTAAAGCATTATTAAAGACATGGAACAGATAACCATAAACAGTGCTAATGAAAGCATAAATGGAATGTGTTAAATGATTGTGCACTTGAGTAATTGCTGTATGCTTTTGTGCCAACTACTACTGTGAAAGAACATTCAGGTTTCTAAAAACACATGTTGCAGGGAACAATGACAGCAATGCTGTGCCATTTATTCAGTGCTCAGTTTGCAGCAGAATGAGGATTAGTCCTTTGATACTTTGATCTGTTTAAAAAATGTGCAGATGTAATAGAGATACAGTCACAGTTGTGCTACTGAAATGGCAGACTTCAGTAAAATCATGTGTGTGCATTTTCCCTATGATAGAATCAACCAGCATGCTTAAAATATTCTTAGTCAGGCTTCTTTTGGCAATTTTTTAAAGTTTGTTTTGGTTTTTATTTTTCCCTGAAGGAAGAAGGATTTGGGTTTTAATAAACATCATCTTCAACGCAGTTGATTCAAGGCAGTAGGTTAAATCAGTGTCCTACTTCACTTAAAATGTATATATTTTTATATGAGTTGTGCCAGCATAAAACTCTACTTTCCTGAGGCAAACTGTGTTCAAATCACAGAAAATACAGCAGTTATATCTGCATTAACTAGTTCCCTCCATGATGTTTGAAAGATGTCTTCATTGTAAGACATGTGTTTGAAAATATTAGTGGATTTCCATTTGCTTGTATATCTGTGTCTTTTAGGTTGTTTCTTTTTTCTTCACTGCTGCTGCTGAGTTATTCAGGGAGGGAAGATTGTCCTGAAAAAACTTGGCTTACTCTACTGCAAATGTTTTATTTTTCTTAGAAATTGTTACCCCATTACATTAAAACAAAAAACATCAACCTGTAGTCATTGTACTTTAAAGAGCAAACTGAAACATGATAGTTGCTAACATTAATGGGGAGAAGATGATGGAATGCATAGTGATGTCCTCAGAAACTCCCTGTAGTGTTAACTAATAAATGTAAAATACACACATGGTATGTAAAAGACAGGTTAAAAACACATCTTTGCTTCTATTTTTACTTTTTGGGGTTTTGTAGAAGAAAAGCATGATGCAGTGGGAAAGAAAAATTTCCAAAGGCTTTTAAGGTGGAATGAAAAATGAGGAGTGGCAAAGAGGGGCTTGTATTTCAAAAGCAGCACTTGGTACACAGACCTGTAAGGAATGTAAGTACAGAATTGAAATGGGGAGTATAGAGTGCTAGATATCTGGCTAAGAAGCTGGTGCTTTTGAATGCTGCTTTTATTTATATGTATTAATTTATTTATTTATTATTGATTTTAGGATTTTTTCAAGGCTTTGGGAAGGGTAAAGCAAATTCATGATGATGTCAAGATTCTCCTCCGGACAAATCAGCAAAGGGCAGGGTGAGTGGCACATAAATGAGTGTAAGGTAACCATTTACTAGTCAAAAGCAGAAGTTAAAGCAAGGTCTTATTCTTTACTTCCTATGACTGTACAGAGTATTGCACAAAACACTGAAGAATAGTAACATCTTTTAAAATTTTCGTTATTTTAATAATGGTGTATTTTATTTGATTTGAACATGTCTTTGCTAGTACTATCTAAAATAGTACTTGCAAATAAAATCTTTCTGTGTTCTAGCTTGGAAATTATGGAACAGATGGCTTTACTGCAAGAGACATCTTACGAACGACTTTACAGATGGACTCAAAGTAGGACTAAATGTTTTTATGTTTATGAAAATTATTATAATGATTCCTTTAATTCCTTCATGTGGATTGAACTCAGCAAAAACCCCTTCCAAGATTCGTTAACAAGGCTTTGGGTTTCCTTCTTAGTGAAAGATTTGTTGTGAATCAAACAGCTAATTGGAGATTTTCTCCTTTTTGGGGCAGATCTCATCTCTGTTAGTAAAAGTCTATTATTTGTATTTTTAGATGGTTTTCCACAGAGAACAACAACTACAGTTTGGTAGTCTAAGCAAATTGTTAAGTGTATGGCATTTCATATTCTTGCAGGTTTCAGGGATGTTTTCATTTTTGACAATCTGGTAGTAAGATTGAGTTTAGTCGAAGGAGTGGGTTATTATCTTTAAAAAAGAAAAAAAACCCCAATGCAACCATATTTTATAAGGATGCTCTTTTGCATGATAGTAGGCGATTATTTTTTTTACATGGATCCAAGCATCAGTGTTCGATATTACATCTTGATAGTGTAAAATGTAGATGCTTTTTTATTACTTCTCTGTACCTGTACATTGGCAAGAAGATCTGTTGGAAAGAAAAATTATGCTGCAGTGCAATACTGTATTCATTAGCTATTGTTCAGTGCATGCTAAAACCTCAGATAATGGTTGTGGTTTCACCTTAATGAAAAGTCAGTGAATTTTATGCTGATGTTTGATTTAGTTAGTACGATTTCTACATTTGCATGGAATGTACAAGATTATATAGTTAATGTGATTAAAGTAAAAAATACCAAAAGCAGATAAAAAAGAAACAAACAAAAAATTCCAACAACAAAAAAACTGCAAGCAAACACCAATAAAAAACCCCCAACAAAACAAACCCACAGCTTGCTTAAATAATCACTCCCTTTTTTCTTAATAGTTTATCTGGAATGTAGTAAATAGTTATAAAGGAGCCTGACAGAATTCTGGTGGCTGAATGATTTCACATTTGCACGTGGGGGTGCAAATAGATATTAAGCTTCCTTTAATATTTATTCTTGTTGAAATTTATGATGGACATCCATTTTGCTGTGCTTTATGCTTTATTGCTGATTTAGTTGCGTTAACACAAAGTAGGCCAGGTAGCGTATTCTGAAGGTTTCAATTCAAAATCAAAAATGTCTGAATTTTTAACTTATTTTTGTGTTTGACAAGTTGTTATAAAAGGCCTTACAGTGTAAAGAATGCGCTATAATCTGTGTTGATATTTTATAGATGAATGCAGGACTTTGACACAAGAATCATGTGACATTTCTCCAGTGCTCACTCAAGCCATGGAAGCTTTAAAAGATAGACCTGTCCTGTATAAGTAAGTAAATGTTCACTATTATCTCTAACAGAAAGGAGTATTTTCAGCCCATAAAATCTAAAGATGGGCATGAATTACAGTGCCAAGGATGGTGACAATATAGTCTTGTGTCAGATTTTTTTAAAAAATAAGAATATAAAAAAATGATGGTCCAACTCCTTTAAATTTCAGGAGTCTGACATAATTATGGTACAGTAAATGTCATTGGGCTTTTTCCAACTTAGTGGTTTCTAATTAAAGTAAAATGTCAGACTGTTTTTATTGAAGTGAATTTTGAATCTCTGATGCTATCACTGTAGGGTTTTTCTGAATTAAAAAAAAAAAGCCATCCAAAGCACGTGATTGTCTCATTTACATACCCAAAGATTAAAATTGTTAAAAGGCTAAATTAGCTTTTACTGAAATTCTTCTGGTAGTAAGAATGCTTTCCATTATGAGTTGCACAGTAACCTATTAAAAAGTCTATTACATGTGGGCATATAAAGCATAGGGGTACATATATATATATGTATATATGTGTATTTATAAAATGTATTACTGTTTAGTTATTCACAATTTGCTTAGGGGACTTAGTAGAAACAACCACGAGGTGGCACTGTAAGAACTACTTTTATTTGGGGTGGCCATAGCTGAAGAGGTACTTCCATTTCTTTGCTTTTTAGGGTTTTGTTTTGAAAACTGCATTCATCACATTTTGCAGCTATTGCAAATTACTTTCAGCCACAGGCATCCAGGACAGCAGAATCCTTAGGCGCTTTGTCAAAGGCTAGCCTTGTCTTTAAGAGTGTGAAATATGCAAAGGTGTCACAGTGTAAACCTCCATGGAGCTCTTCATGGGGAAAATGCATAGTGCAAGTGGACCTTAAAAATTCTGTCAGTATGAGAGAGAGTGCACATCGTGACATGTTCAGTCAGTTCTGCTGGTTGATGTGAGGGAAGTGGTGTCACTTGACCTCCCGAGCTACTGCATGTGGTGATTGCAGTACATTGTGTCATAGCTGTGGACTGCAGAGTCCTTTCTTGCTTTGTGCCCTCCAGGCCCTCATTCACAGCTGCAAGGGATCAATCACAGCTGTGTTCACAGCATTTTATAGGAGCATTTATGGAAACAGTTTTATTTTCTGTAAATATTTATTTTGTTAAATTATGTTACTTTCAAACTTCATAAAACCATTGTTTTGATTTCTTAACATTTAGGGGAAAAAAACCCCAAACATCTTCTGTATAAATCCATAACTGTCCAGGTTAAAATGAATCTGCAAAAGAGACTTTATTTTTCTTCTGACACCTCTCTCACCACCAGCAGTACTAATGTTACCAAAGGTAGAACTTCTCTCCTGCCTAAAGTGCGAAGTCAAACATTACTGTAGAAGATGTAGCAATATGTCTCTCATCATGGATTATCATGCTTAACTACTTTGCTACAGAAGTATTGTGAAAATTGCAGTACTGATGCTTTACATTTTAAATCTCAAGATTTAATTTATTGCCTTCCAAAAATTTTTGTATGCCTTCAGTACATAAGAGTTTAAAATGTAAAAATTATGTCATACAAGAAAATAATTTTAAATTGTTGTATGGCCATTGCTGTGTAATTTCTCCAGATCATTGCCCTTGCATCTGATAAAGACTGTGATTTGATTGGGTGAAAGTGAGTGAGATGGAGGAGGCAGGAGTTTAGAAACAAAGCTACAAATTCTTGTTTCCTTATATGGACTTCTGTCTTGTTAACTTAGGGTGTCAGAAAGGTTGCACCATGGATGGACTTTTGGGAACTGCAGTCACTAGGGATCTGAAATAAGCATTTCAGTTTGTTTTACACTTCCTGGTTGTAACAGAAAAGTGTTTCATAGGAAATGCATCACAGCTCAAAGCAGTGTTCTCTTCCATCATCCACTCTGGTTTTCAGAGCTTTTTCTCCATTTTCTTCCTCTCCCTGCAGCGATCATTGCTTTACTGGGGTTTTACAAAGTTGAAGCTGGGTTGAAAAGAATCTAAATGTTAACAAGTATAAATTCAGTTATTACTGAATTTTTTAAGATGTAGGATTTTGTAATATTTGTACCCTGTTCCACTGAGAGCAAAACAAAGACTAGTAGTTTTCTTTTTAAAACGAAGTTATCGTTATTAAATGTTGTTTTCAAATCTAATAACAAGAACCCAAGATCTGTTTTGCTGCTGTATTTTTAATGATTTTTAATGATTTTGCTGCTGTATTTTTAATGATTATATTGCTGTTTATTGAAGGGGAAAAAAAGCTTATCTGGTTTCTACAAACACTTGAGATTTTTCACTGCAGTGCTGCTACTCCTGGTCTGTGGGTAGTTGGCAGCTCCCAGATCTTTCCCACTTTTAATTGCTTAATTTTTGTAAATAGCAATTTATTAAAGACTTTTTCATTAGACTTCTTTTTTTAACTCAGCTATTTACTCTCTGAGTTAACAAGTACAGTGTATGAAGGATTTAAACAGAAATTTTTGGATTCTTCAGTGTGCTTTTTACCCGCCCCCCCAAATAGTAATGTTGATTAAAAAGAACGAAAATGAGGGATCCCTATGACTTCTTATAGCCTAATAGAAATCTAATAGAACTTAACTTGTTACGTATTTAGAACGGTATACTATTTTCTTTTGGTTTTTGCTTGGGGTTTTTTTCTTTGTTTGTTTGCTTTGATTTTGTTTTCCACATCTGTTAATTGTGAATGCGGTACTCATTTAACTTTAGTCAGTGAGTAACATGTTTTTTGTTACTATTTTTTTATCTCTTCAGCTGCTGGGTGTCATTGGTGAGTGACACCATACTTATTCTTTGGCATTTATATTGGAAAAATAAACTGTCATGAGTATTTTCTTTTTCTCCTTTGTAATTTATGTGTTTTGTTCAAAATGCTTAAATTTGTTTTTGAAGAAGTGCTACGTGGCTTGCAGAAATCCTGTTTCTAAGCAGCAGTAGCAGGGACATTAGCAGAGCTTAGTTCCCATCCTTCATTTGCTATCATGCATCAGCCCCAGTAGGAAGGTAGCCTGCACCAAAAAATGAGCTGTGTGTATGTTGTTGGTATCTTCTCTACTACCAGAAAGCCATTTGAGATTGTGCACTCTGGGCTGTAATTGTCCATCCATTAAATATCTAAGACTAATTTGATTAAAACAAGTGGACAAGTATCAAATGAAAGTAACTTTTTTGCTACTAATCACACATGTATATGTGTTTATATGTACAAAAATGTAAAAGCTGATTTTTCATTTATGTATTTGTGTGAGGTGAGAGAATGAGAGGGTCAAGAAGAAGTTACCTTTAGTATCTGCTTAGATTAGACAGGAAAATGAGATAGTTTTGAATGCTTCATATCAGAAATATTGATGCAAGATTCCTAGAACTATAAAAATGGTTGCTTATATTAACTATAAAGTTGAGCTAGTAAACTGTGATAAGGTGGACTGTTTTGTTTTACCCATTTTCATCTTTCAATAACAGGTACACGTTGGATGAGTTTGGAACAGCTAGGAGGAGTGCTGTGGTCCGTGGCTTTATAGATGCTCTCACTAGAGGAGGTCTGGGTGGTACTCCCCGCCCTATTGAAATGCACTCCCATGATCCTCTGAGGTACAGTACTAGCAAGAATGTATATGAAGTAATTCTTCTTTTGCCTGTTGGCACTTCGAAACCCTGACACCATAAACTTCTGATTTAAACAAATTTCTGTCTGTCTTTAGGTACATAGGAGACATGCTGGCCTGGTTGCATCAAGCTACAGCTTCTGAAAAAGAACACCTAGAAGCTATGTTAAAGCTTGTAACTATTGAAGGTAGTACTAGATTTTAAAACATAAATTGGGAAGTGATAAAAAGAAAAGTCTGTGATAAGTCAGAAAATATGATAAATTTCTTGGGCTGTGCTGCAGTTATGAGTGTGAGCTTAGATTTCCTGGGAATAATTTCAAAATAGGTGGTGCTTGCAGTTTATCAAAAGAAAGCCCTTAACAAAGAAGACTATTTCAAAATGCAGTCTTCTCATTTTACTATGCTTATAACGGATTTACACTAAATTTGCAAAGGGACATTTTAGACCATAGCTGAGAGTTAAAAAATTGTCTGTAAAATGTGTGAATACATATGTCTCCAAAAGCATTGCCATATAGGGTTGCTTATTGATATGTTGAGTATTCCTATTATGCCTTGCTCATTTGTTTAGTAATTTTGAAAAATAGAATTCTTTCTCTCTATAATTCTTTTTCTTCTATGCTACAAGTAAAATGTAATTTTTTTGTCATGTGACATAACTTAGGATTACAGAGGTCAAAGTAGACTGCTCTATCAGGGTAGATTCTCCTTTGTCCTGTCACTACATGCCCATGCAAAAAGTCCCTCTCCAGCTTTCTTGTAGGCCCCCTTTAGGTATTGGAAAGCTGTAATCAAGTCTCCTCAGAGCCTTCTCTTTTCCAGGCTGAACAAGCCCAATTCTCTCAGCTTGTCTTCATAGGAGGGGTGCTCCAGCCCTCTGATCATCTTCATGGCCCTCCTGTAGCCTTGCTCAAGCAGGTCCATGTCCCTCCTGTGTTGGGAACCCCAGAGCTGGACACAGTACTGCAGGTCAGGTCTCACAAGAGCAGAGTAAAGGGGCAGGATCACCTCCCTTGACCTGCTGGCTGCACTTCTTTTGATGCAGCCCAGCATGTAGTTGGCTTTCTGGGCTGTGAGCGCATGTTGCCAGGTCATGCTGAGCTTCTCATCAAGCAGTTGGCTTTCCTAATTAACGGTATGAGAAAGGAGACTTTAGGAAATACTGTAAATCAAACTGAAGCAATGTTGAGTTTTATCTACAGTTACACAGACTACTATAGAAGTGAATTTAATACCATTTACTGACTGTCTCAGGGAGATGGGAAAGCAGGCCTTGTGATGGTTTAATGGTAGAGGAAAAGACATAGCAGTTCTTTGCAGGTGAATGTCTGATGCTTCTGCTGTAGCTGGGGAGTCCTTCAGGACAAGTCGGCCTCATGGAGCATGTTACTGTATCTGGTTCTGCTGTTGCTTGGGCTGTTGCTGCTGCCTAGGCCTTCATTCTATTCTGAAATTCTTCTACCTTTTCATGCAGTGATTTATTCAGCTATTAAATCCTTTGTCCTTCTGGCAGGGCGTTAGTCTGAGATGCTATGACCATGTAATTAGATAGATGAAGAGCATTTCAGTCACAGATCAGAGTAAATTACTTCAGAATCCAGAGCATAAAAATGTTTTGAGGATTTTTTATAAATTTTTTTTAAATCACCAGGTCAGAACTTTTTTTCCCAAGAGATGAGTATGAACAAGAGATTAAGTATTCCTGTCTGGAGGAAAAGTATGTTTTCCTAAGCAGTCCAGGAACGGGTTTGCCATCACTGTTGTACAGTTCTGAAGAAACGTAAAAAGGATTCTTAGCTTCATACTGGAAGCAGCAAAGCCTGGGAAGTGCCGTCTGTTAACTGTACCTCTCTGCAGCTTTGGGAGATTTGTTTTGATGACAAGAATGGTTATGCAATAAGATCTGCAAGACAGAGCAGTTCTTAATGGGGTACCCCTAGATTTAATAAGAAATATTTATAGGAACTGCAGCTGTATGAAGTACCTTGAGATTATATGCTTTACATAAATACAGATTCTGAGTTTGTAGTGGCTAATCAGTGAGTACAGTGTTTCTGGTACTGAGAGGTTCAAGTTGAATTCCCTGCAGTCTTGAGGTGTCTTGTTGCACAGGCTCCAAGCAGAGATTGACTTAATTTCACATAGCCAATTAAAAAGTGGACATCTTTTTTTATTTGCAGTTACACTTAACAACAGTGATTTGCATTTCCAGAGGGCAGATCTTACCAAAAGTTAGATCTAATGTAGGCATTTCTGGAGGCTTTCACCTCAACTGTTTGGGGTTTTTTCTTCCGTTCCCTATAGAGGGAGCCCAAGCAACTGCTATAGATAAGACACCTAACTGGGGTTCTAAAGTTAAGTTAGTCAAATGTTTTAACTTTAATTTCAACCTGAGTAGCTTTTTGTGGGTGGTACTCGTTTTATTATTTTAATTCAGGGGTGCAATAAAGGTGGATTTGGTCTTAGTGGAAGAAACTGTGAATGCCACATTGTTGGAAAAGTGTTCCTATCCCAGTTTTTACTTTAAAAGAGAGCAAACTATGTAGCCCATAATCAAGTATTCACAAATACCTTTTAAAAAGTTTTAAAATGTTCAGCTTGCAAATGTTAACTGCTTAAAATTAATCTGACCAAAAATGCTATTAAAATTTTAAGCACTGAAACAAATTCAGAGAAGTTTACCTATTTTGTATTATACTGGACAAGCATAAAGCATCTGGTTATCTTCTTTGGAGCTTGGGTGTTCTGCTAACAGGAGTCTTCTAGTCTTACAGAGATCTTGCACTTGGAAGAATTTCAGGCATTCTGTTTAAGGGATGCAGTAGAAACCCATTTTTTTCATGGAGTTGCAGGAACCCAGCTGGAGAGTAGAAGCCAAGCAAAGTCCAAGAAGGGTATTTCTCTTACAGAAGGGTACACAAACATGTAGGATACACGAATGGTGTAGCAGGCAGAAGCATAACTTCAGTAATGAATTGTTTTCTGAAAGTGATTTTGGGTCTCTAAGAGTTGTTTATTCTATAATTCTTTTATGTCCGTGTGGCATACTGAAACTTGCAACAGTTGCATAACCCATTGTGATGGAAAATTTCTTCTTACTGTTTGCTGAATCTAAAATATTCTACTGGGACATGAAAATACGTTTAAAGGCACAAGATTGTGATATATAAAGGCTCCATGTCCTTTGGTATTTGAACTTGTATATATTTTTCAGCTAAAACTTTCATACACAACAACTTGTTGTTACATCAATCTGGTCTAGATACGCTATTGCAGAATATCTGCTAGGTGGTTGTTATATTGATGAACAGTGAAAGTGCGACTGTTCCTAGTAAAAAAAGTGTAAATTGCTAGGGTGTATCTGGGAGCTGGCTGTTACATAACAGACCATACGTCTTGTGGTTTGTCATCTTGGTTTCTGTCTTGATATCAATACTTGAATAAATAAACACATTTTTATTACCTTGCCAATTTAATATGCTGAAATTCTTACGGCCACCACACTGAATTCAGTTGTTACGTGGCTTTTGACGTAGCTTGGTGTGAAGGGGTACTGGCAAAGATCTCTGATAATTTTTACTCTCAGAGGTAATCTCTTTTAGTCTGTAATAAGATCTGTAAAATATAGCTTCAGGTCACCTGATTTCTATCACATGTCACAGCCAGTTTGTTTACTGTTCATTGCATGGGTCCCATCTGAAGATGAACTCCTGTTGACAAGTTTTAAATTAGAATTAAAGTATTGCTTTCTCCATAAATCTATTCTGAGTTGTTACTGAAGTGAGAGCTTGAAGATCTGTTGCTTTCAGTTTGATTGATTTATGACAGTACTGGTTGCCATGCAACAATTCGTTTGTGTTCCACGGTAAGTTAGGACAATATTCTCTTTTGTATATAGTTCTGTGAAAGATGAGTTTCAGTTGCTGCTGGGGAGGAAGCATTTGCTAATGCTGCATCACGTGGTAGTGTGGAGGTACATATGTCACTTAATTGATAACAATGCCACGAGCACGTCAGCACTGAATGCTGACAGACACGTGTATTTATGGTTCAGACCTTTCAAAATGGGTTTGTACTGTCGCTCCTTGAGCATCTCACTGGCCTTTTTTTTTTTTTTCCCTCCTGTTTAATCTCAGGAAATGCTAATATTGAGCGTTACTCTGACAGTTTCTTGCGAGATCATTTTTCCTTCTCCTGGCTCCTTCTTCCTCAAATCACCAGGCGCTATGATGTGCTAGAAAGCAATTATTAGCATAAGGTAATGACTCTTCAGGGCTCTGTTTTGTCATGCAGCTATTTCTTAATGGTTAGACTTGAAGTTCAGTGAAGGTGTGAACTAGTCTTGTGGAGGAAAAAACATGCAGTTCATAATGCTTTTTAGGAAGGAGTAGCTTCTACATTTGTTTATTTGTTTTATAGTCTTGAAGAAAAGAGAATTACATTTGCATAATCTTAGCATGTGTTTACATTAACTGTAGGTGTGGAAGAAAATATTCAAGAAGTAGTTGGACACATCACAGAAGGTGTCTGCAGGCCTCTGAAGGTGAGGTATTTTGTTTTCTTAGTATTCTGAACATGAAAAATATTGTGTTCTGGGTTTTTTTCTAGAACCTGTATCCACATCTCTGCAGTGTATTTTCAGTACTCTTGGTTAAGCGTTAGATTTTCATCTAATTAGATTCTCATCTAATAAAGAAACATAAAGACCTTCAAAATTAAAGATTGTGTGGTTCATAGATACCTGCGTTAAATAGCCATATAGTGAGAGATACTAGGATACTAAATCTGTATCTTGATTTTGTTTTCTTTTTCCTAAGTTTGGGAGTGCTTACATATAAAAGACTGTTTTGGGATAAGTCTATAGAAATGGCATTAGTGGGTCAAATGAAATGTCTATCTGATTTACTACCATGTTTTTCATAGCTACTATTATCATATGCTTAGGGAAAAGCGTACAGGTTACGCAGGTGTGTCATGATACTGTGATAGAATAGTTTCCTCGCCTGTTTGTGAATTTCCTAAGGACTCACTGAGTCATAGCTACTGTGTTTGTATTTAATAGACCTCAGTAGATTTTTCCTGCATGAATACGTCAAGTTGATATGAAATGTTGGTATTCGTAACATATCCTGCGGGAGGGAAGAGCACATTTTAACTCTGTGGAAAGCCAACTCACTTTGGTTTTGTTTAACAACTCCAGCTCTTGTATTGTAAAGAGACCACGAAAAATGTTTCCTACTTGCAGTCTTCATGCTGCCTTGGCTTGCTGTATTTCTGTCACATTCCTCCACAGTTGTCTTTTTTGAAGTTACAGCCTTAGATTAGGAGGCCCATTTGATAGAAATCCTTAATAATGATTTCCATCAAATGATTGACTGTCGTATTTATTGAATGTGCTTCATGTAAGCACAAAATAAAATACTCAAGGTGAAGCTGATACCAGTAATTGCCTGACCATGAAGCACATAAGTCAAAGTGGTTTTGAAGTAAAATCTACTCTACTAAATGCAGTAAATTTCTCATGGATGCTGTAGCTATAACAACTGTCTCCAGCTGTCAAATACTTAGTCTCAAATGTTAATAGGTAGGTTCTGAATACTCTATGTAAGTTCTTGGTAGGAAGAAAGTGCCATTTAGAATGTCACAGGATCACAGAAAGGTTGAGGTTGGAAGGGACTTCTGGAGGTCGTCTGGTGCAGGCCACACAGAGCTGGTCGTCCAGGACTTTGTCTAGACTGGTTTTGAACTCCACAGCCTATCTGGGCAACTTACACCAGTGCTCTGTCACCCTCACAGTAAAAAAAGAATTTCCTGATGTTCAGACAGAGCCTCCTGTGTTTCAGTTTGTGCCTGTTGCAATATAATTATAGTCATCCTTCACAGCTTTTGTTTTTTGACCTCTTGAAAACCACCTGTCATAAAATCATAGAATAGTTAGGGTTGGAAAGGACCTTAAGATCATCTAGTTCCAACCCCCCTTCCATGGGCAGGGACATCTCACACTAAACCATGCCACCCAAGGCTTTGTCCAGTCTGGCCTTGAACACTGCCAGGGATGGAGCATTCACAACTTCCCTGGACAGCCCATTCCAGTGCCTCACCACCCTCACAGTAAAGAATTTCTTCCTTATATCCCGTCTAAACTTCCCCTGTTTAAGTTTTAACCCGTTACCCCTTGTCCTGTCACTACAGTCCCTAATGAAGATTCCCTCCCCAGCATCCCTGTAGGCCCCCTTCAGATACTGAAAGGCTGCTCTGAGGTCTCCACGCAGCCTTCTCTTCTCCAGGCTGAACAGCCCCAACTTCCTCAGCCTGTCTTCATACGGGAGGTGCTCCAGTCCCCTGATCATCCTCATGGCCCTCCTCTGGACTTGTTCCAGCAGTTCCATGTCCTTTTTATGTTGAGGACACCAGAACTGCACACAATACTCCAGGTGAGGTCTCACAAGAGCAGAGTAGAGGGGCAGGATCCCCTCCTTCGACCTGCTGGTCACGCTCCTTTTGATGCAGCCCAGGATACAATTGGCTTTCTGGGCTGGGAGCACACACCACAGCTGGCTCATGTTCATTTTCTCATCAGCCAACACCCCCAAGTCCTTCTCTGCAGGGCCGCTCTGAATCTCTTCTTTGCCCAACCTGTAGCTGTGCCTGGGATTGTTCCGACCCAGGTGTAGGACCTTGCACTTGTCATGGTTGAACTTCATGAGGTTGGCATCAGCCCACCTCACAAGCGTATCAAGGTCCCTCTGGATGGCATCCCTTCCCTCCAGCGTATCAACCAAACCACACAGCTTGGTGTCATCGGCAAACTTGCTGAGGGCGCACTCAATCCCACTGTCCATGTCAGCAACAAAGATCTTGAACAAGACCGGTCCCAACCCCGATCCTTGAGGTACACCGCTCATTACTGTTTTCCAACTGGACATTGAGCCATTGACCACAACAATGTGGCCATCCAGCCAGTTCTTTATCCACTGAGTCGTATCAGACAAACAAACTATTATCGCAGGTTGCTTCTTGCTGAATGCTGATGTCTGAGTTCAGTATTTCTGTGCATTCCAACAAAGTAATAAGGGATAGAAGCAAACCTTTGTATAAATCAGAGGGAGTTTTAGTCTTGATTTGAGTACTTGTGGTTTGTACAGTTTGGTACAAAATACCTTCCATTTTCATTGCCAGACTCTTTACACTGGCATGCTTCTGCTGTCCTTAAAAATATCCCCTGAAATGTTGTTGGTAGGTAGTTACTGTACTAGTAAAAATGAAAAAAACCTGAAAGAACAATTAAAAATTTCTCATTATATTCTGTATTTAAAGAGAATGCAACTTGGGTTAATTCACTGCCAGTCTAGACTTCCCAAAACAAAATATGCGATACTTCCTATTTCTCCTGTGAAAATGTTTCAGAAGGAAAAAAGCAGAAAAAAAAACCCAAACAGAGAAGCCTTCATATAGTGCAGTTAGATAATTGCAAGCCGTTGTGTTGGGAGGAACAACAAAAATAGACTCAGTTTGGAGAAATCTTTTCTACAATACATTGTTCTGAAGATTGTCCACTGTTAAGAAAAATAACTGCATTAATTTCAGGGAAAGCACTCTTTCTTGTAGTTGTGTGGCACCACAGTATATTGCTTTTCTAGTGGATTTCTGCTGCTGTTTGCAAACCTGACACTTTGATTTGAATTGATGTTGAAGTATAAAATAGTCTGATAAAAGCCTAGTCATAGAATTTCCATGAGGACTTTTAAATACTTAAAGAGTTATTCAGAATTTTTTCACTTGTTTATGCTTTTCCATGTGAATGTATAACATGAAGCAGTTCTCTTACTTTCGAAGAAGGATTATGCTTATATGCAGTACAAATTATCCACATTTCTTACTGATAGTTGCTTTGAGTTTTAGTCATCCAAGTGAGTCTTGAGTACTCAGTAGTGGTATATTTTACCACAGGACTTTCACTTCAGAAGGAAGATGAGGTCAAACTAAGACAATGTTTTTGATGCGTTATGTAGACTTCAGATAATCTTTTATGGTCAACGGACTACAGGATGCATAGGATTAAGAAACAGTAAGAATTTATAAATCCAGGACTTCCCTGAGCAGATTAGGTTGAGTCACTTGCAAATTTTGATTCTCCTTTGCAGTAAAGACTTCTGTATGGAAAGCAGCAATGCTTCTTTTCCTGCTTTGCTGCCTTTTTTTTTTTTAATTCTCATTTTTGTCTCCTAACTCCAAAATCTTTTGTATGTTATTCCTCTTTCTGTCTATTCTGTCTTTATCTATTTTTTCTTATTTTCTTTATTGCTTTTCCTTTTTTTTTTTTTTTTTGGTGGGGGGGGTGTCAATATTTTGATTTTCCTCTTTTTCCCCTGACTATACTTGGCACTCTTGCCCAAATGACCTTTTATGCAACACGGGAGAGGGGAGTTTGTATATATATACTTTTGTATATACATATACATTGAAGAGGAAACTTCACCTGAGTGTTGAAATTAACTTTGTGCATTGAGTGTTGTGAATGAGTGTCAAAAGTTATTCTTTGTTGTTGGTCTCTGACTTAGATGCAAAGGGCGAGGATTGAGGAGGCATGATCTTAGCTAATTCTCCCTGCGGCTGGCTCTGACATGGAGGCACTGCTGCACATTGCATTCCATTGAACAGCAGCCAGATAAATTTGGAGGGTGGGTGGCAGCTGGTGATTTGTGTGTAGGCCTTTCAGACACAGGCACGTGGGAAAACAGTGCAGTGATAAGTCACTGTCTGTCACTGCTTCATAAGTGCCCAAAGACTGACCTTGCGGGCAGCCTTTTATGAGTGGATTGGGAGTGTGTGTACCATGGGGACAAGACATCAACTGTTCAACTAGGAAGAGAGTCAGCACTGTTTTGGTCTGTGTAGCCAGCATCTCCTAGTTGAGATAATCAGTCAACGTAGTTGGTCATTAGTTATGAAATACTGGTAGGAGGTATGTAATCTCTCCTTGAAGTGAAGGGGAAACTAATCCAAGTGAAATTGTCTTTGGGGTAAAATACCTAGTACTTTGCATGTTCTGACTTGCTGCATGATGCTAATGATCAACTGTTGTAGTTTAGGGATTTTGCAGCTTTGCAGCTGTTCTTGCTATTCAGTGCTGGGGAGAATTCCAGTATGTACTGGTATAGTCCCACAGATCATCTCTTTATTTTGAGATTTTCAATAACAAGTTGCAACAGCAATGTGTTGGTAAACAGGATTTATTTTTTTTAAGAATATATACATCTGCTGGTTTTCTACACAGAGGCTTGACAACCAAGCATTTTGGTTCAAGCGGAATGTTGCCATTAACTTGACATTTTCTTCTTAAATTTATTCCTGTTTATTTTTTTCATTAAAAAGAGGGACATATATTGCATATAAAATCATACACATTGGCTTTTGAAATGTACGACCTGAAGGAAGTTTGTATTTCTTTATTCTGCAGGTTAGAATTGAGCAGGTCATTGTTGCTGAGCCAGGAGCAGTTTTACTGTACAAGATTTCTAATCTTCTCAAGTTTTATCACCATACAATCAGGTATGCAAAATTACAAAGCGTGTTTAAAGATGCCTTTTTTTTTTTTTTTAATTGTATATATAAAGATTAAAGTAAAAATAGTATTTTGTAGCTTAGTTTCTAGTCTGCACTACGGAATCAAGAAGAAACGTGCATGATGTCAAGCAGATGCCATTTATCTGTTGTCATTCCTTGTTTGTATCAGATCTTCTTTGGAAAATAGCACCAATTTGCCACAGAAACTTATTTTTCTGTGTGGATACAGATAGTATACAAAAAAACCTACACAAAACATTTAAGAAAGTCAAGTCCTTTCTGAGAAAATGTTAGAATTGAATTGTCTCTAGAACTTCAAGTTTTCTTCCTTAAACTATTCTGTTTTGATACATTTTTCCTAAATGCACTTGGATATTTTTGTTGTGAAGATGCTTGCCTCATTCCGCATCTCACTCTTGAAGGTACACAAATCATCTTCCAATCTTCCAGATTCCACCAGGAACACAGAAACTGGAGAAAAGCCAGAACTTCTGGTTTTATACATTGTAACTCTTGAGTAGTTCATGTAGGTCAGAGATCCAACATCCCTGGATTGAATTACTGAGAATTTCAATCACAAATATTACTACTTGAGCCTCTTTTCTGTGTAAAGAGATATTTAGATGTTGGGCAGATTGGGATAAGTGGTTCTTGGGCACCTGCCCCTGTATTTAAAATACTTCATTATGATGGCATTGCAGATCTATGGTAGAATGCTTTTAAGACCTAATTTTATTGTAAAAAAAAAAAAAAAGGAAAAAAACTCCAAAACAAAACCACATTTTTTTTCTATCTCCAAAGTTAGTGTTTCCCAATTGCTGGATGCAGTTGAAAATGTTATGTTAAAATGAAAGGTCTGTTGCATTCGGCCTTAATATTACATTATTTAAAGACCACCAAAGTACCTTCAGTGAAATAATTTCCTCTGTATAGAGGAAGTGCACCTGACTAATGAAGGGAAAATGCAATTTTCTAGAAAAATTATATATTAAATGCAACAAGATTATATTCTGGAAATCAAGCTGCTGGTTTAAGTTAGTCCTATTATGATGCTGTGAATTTTCACTGCCATTTTTGTAGCTTAAAAGGATTTTTACTTTAGACAGAAGGTATATCTAAAACAATAGTCAAGTAGTGCTGTTTAAGGTTTGTGTGGTGTTTGTGTTTAGTGTAATAGCTTGACAGTGAATAGAAAGGCATGAATTCTTGTATTTTTTGGATTCATCATGGTGAAGAAGGAAGAGAGATGATCGTATCGCTAAAGGACAGTATGACAGACTAGTTAACAGTCCTTTTTGTTTATGTAATCTTTTTTCTATAACATAAATAGATTTACAGAGTAACAAAACAGAAATGCAGTAGATTTTCGAATTCTACTAAAAAGGTTGTGCAGAGTTTTAGATAGCCTGCACTTAATATCTGTTTAATGACATAGTTGATAATGCTTGTTCTCACAGTCATCTTACGAATGAATCTCTCTGCTAATATGGAGAACTGTTCACTGCAATTATTTGTTGTAAATTTTGAACTTTGAAAATAATTGGATTTGAAATGCACTGTGAAGTATCCGACCCTGTCATGTTTGCCCCGCCTTCACGTTATTTAATCTTTATTTTCTTTCCAGTGGTATTGTAGGAAACAGCGCAGCCACACTGTTGACAACAATTGAAGAAATGCATTTATTGAGCAAGAAAATATTCTTTAATAGCCTGAGTCTTCATGCAAGTAAACTAATGGACAAGGTTTGTTTCAAAATCATCCAGCTTTCATGTTTCAAAATACACTTCATTTCCCTTTCATCTAGTAAGATTATTAGACAAATAGTTGTTTTATATGCCAACTTTTCCTAAAACTGAAGTTTTGTGGTTTATATATTTTAGCTATGAAATTATATTAAAAATACAGTTTAATTGTTTTAATAGTTTGATTTTTTTTTAATATGACTAAAATCCTCTTTTTAGCAGTATTTGTTTGCAGAGCAGTTTACATATTTTTAAAATCTATGAGAAGAAACAAGATCAGTAAATTTCCCTAAGTGCGATAGAGCAAAGTCAGCTGATTGATCCAGATAATTTGTATTAATGCCTCATCAGATCAGTAGTTAATTACTCATGTGCATAATTCCTTTCTTGAAGTTAAGAAGTATATCCCAAGAGAGTGTGCTAAGTAAAAACAAAACTTGTTTTTTTCCTGTCCTTTGTAGAAATAGTTTTGCCACATGAGCATTGCTGCTGTTGAAAGTAGAATATACATTTGTTATACCAAACAACTGTACCTAATTCAGCTTCACTTTCCTGGTATCTTTTCCTCTTCTGCTGATTGCTTTCAATTGCATTTCAGTGAACTTCCTGTTGTTCAGTAACAATGACAGTTCTTTCTGATTTCTACCTGCTGTATTTGTATCATGTTGCTGTTGGTGGAGCTATACATGAAGTCTCACCTTGATAAAATCTAAGCAAAGACAAAACTGTTAGGCTGCACATCTGATCTTCATCCATCATCCCTGTCTGAGATGTGATGTAGTGACAGGACAAAAGGGAATGGCTTTAAACTAAAAGAAGGTAGATTTACATTAGAGACTGGAAAAAATTATTTACTGAGAAAGTGCTGAGGCACTGGAACAGATTGCCTAGAGAAGGTGTGGCTGCCCCATCCCTGGAAGTGTTCACTGGCCATTCAATGATGGACTTTAGCAAAAATACATGAGTGCTCTTTACTTACAAAGAATGTGCAGTCAAAGCTGCACTTAAGGAAATAAGTTTCCTTGGCTTGAAATTGTAGGACTGCTCTTTATTAATCTGTAATATTTAGCTCTGTTGTATTTATTCTGCTGGGTCTTAGATCTATACTCAAATAGGATCCAGAATAATTTTTTCTACTTGAGTAATATGATCTTCATACTTTTGTTTTGGGTGCTATGTTGTTTTCACTTTGGAGATGTATACAAGAAGGGATGATTAAGGAATTGTGTTCTCCCAGTTTATAATGTGTGTTCCTTATATTATCACTATGGGAAGGTTGCATAATCCTCCTTGCCCTCTTAGTTCCCCTTCCCTCAACCTCCGGCCTGAATGTAACTGTCTCTAGATGCTGCCATTGTTTTAAAAAGGAGTTGAATTTGGTTTTCCTAACGTTAAATGAAGGCAGTAATTGTACTGCCACCTTCAGTAGTGTTTTATTGCAAATAATGAATGGCATACCGAGCCTACCGTGTAATGTAAAAAGATCATAATATTGCTCTTTCTCATAAACACATTTTACAAATTAAATTTGAATCATAAACATTGCATATATGCCCTATGAAGATCTTTCCTCAGGATATAATTGAGATCAAAAGCTTAAAGAGCCTCGGAAGAGGGTTAGATATACAAGTAACTAAGGCATCCACAGTTATTGATTAATCTCTGTGCTTCAGGAATTAACAACGAGGTAACTGTGGCTGAGAGCGAGTCATACTATACTGGTGTGTAGCTCTGTTTTAGACAGTCCTTTGAAGCACCTTATGTTATTATCCTTTATGAGTGGACTAGTGAATTGATAGAGTGATGTCTTATGACTGAAATTAGTTTTACTTCACAAAAATTAATGGGCTGAATTACACTCAGAGAAACATTAGTTTCCATGAGATAAAGACCCCTTTCAATCATAAATCTAATTTTCTTGTTACTTAGTTTATTGTATGTTAATATACAGATAACCAGCTTTTATGCCTTTTGATATGTCTTCATTAACTTAGTAGTGAATGTCACAGTGCTTTTACATTTTGAGGAATCTCAAGGTTGCTTTTAACCATCCTTTTTATTAATGTGTGTTCAGACCAAAATTGCGTATATGTATTAGTAGGAGTTTCTTCACATCCAGCCTTTTTACCAGCATTTTGCTGTGTACACACTACAGCTGCTTCCAAAATTACTTTTATTTTCAGAGAAGATTAAAGCACCGGAAAGCAAACTCCTAGTGCTTACATATTGCAAAGACTTCCTTGCTGCTCCTGTTACGTACAAAGAGAATATTCACTTGTAAAATTAATAAATTACTTTTCACTTGGACAGTCTGAAAATCATGGTTCCTTATTTCTGCTTATATTTTGCATCTTACGGCATTGATAAGCCTGTTTCAAAGAATATCTGTTGTCCTTTACTTGGGTTGCAATATGATTCTTAAGGAAATCTAAATAACTTTGGAAATAAATGAAAGTGCAAATAGTGTGCTCTTAAAGAATATTTTTATTTCTAGAAATGTAAATGCCTCTTTTGTTCAGATCATTGGAAAGTGGTGAATATAGCCTGTGTAAGATGCACCATTTTAGTGATAGCTTTCCCTTAGTATCATCAGTTCTTGCTGTTAATGTGAAAATCATAAACAAGGAATTCTAAATGGAAATTGGTTCTGCACTTTTTTATTTCATTTTCAAGAGAGTTCAAGAGTTTTCTCAATTGCTACAAAATTCTAGAAGACTTAGTCATAATTACCAGTAAATTTGTAACTTGATAGGAGTCTCTTTAGCCCCATGCAAATTCTCTTGTGCTGTAGCATGGGGAGAATGGTCTGGAAACACTGGTATGTTACTGTGTCTTGCTGTGGTATGCCTATTTAACATTTACGGTCTACCTACTGGTTAATAGACGAGAACAGTATTTAAGCAAATCTTTCTCGTAACTATAGCTATTGGGAGCTTTTTTTAAAACAACCCAGGTTTCATTAAATATGCTAACTCCTCAAGATCCCTTCCTGTGGATGGAGATGAATGTTTAATTCCCTCATTTATTAGCATGCTGAGTTAAGCAGTGCCTTCCAGTTGCCTGGGATTTAATTTCTGAAGCACCATGGGAAACTGAGACTTCGCACTCTTCTTTCTAGAACAACAAAATAACTTCCTTCTGTTTTTGAGACGAGTCCTACAGAAGGAGTGTCACAGGCATGGAGCTATATGGAAACTTTAAGGCAGTTTTAGATCAGGATTCTCCCAGTTGGTTGTCAAGCCATCAGTGTAAATGATACAGGAAAGTCCCTAGTTGCTTCAGAGTTCTTACTGGCTTGCTTAGAAGCATTTTCCTATGAACAGGAGATTTTTCATTACATCAGAAAATCTCAGGCATCCTGGTCGTAATCTGAAAGTAAGGTAGTCAGCAATCCTCACAACTTTAGACTGTTCTGTCTGAGAAACTCTTTTTATGGCATTCTCATTCAGACTTCTCAACGTAGCTGTTCACGATCTGAAATCTGAGGAACAGAGACGTTCAGCACACCGCCTGAAATTAGGTCCCTCATTACTAAAAAAGGCAGTACACAAGGGAGTCTCTTTTGCTGTGGTACTTCTTGAAACCTGTTGTGTTAACAGAATCATTGCAAAGCCACTTTGTTTTCAAGGTTTAAAATGCCACTTACACCTTTGAGGTTCTCAGATCACTGCAGTGGTCGGTGCTGACATCATATAGAAGGTGTGCATCACCACCTTTCTGCTGCGTCACTGAAGGTTCAGTGCATCGTTTACTGCGAACACTGTCTCTCCTTTGCGGTTTTGGCCCTTACCCTTCAGAGGCAGTGTTGGGCAGTCTTGCCAGTGCTTGCTGGCTCTGGTATTAATTGATTTGTTCTGGTTGTTGGTTCATCCAGAATATTTTTTGGTTAATGTTAGTGCCCTTGTGCTGAAAAGTCGTGTTTGTATTTGTCTCTCTTTAGCTTTCATGGACCTAGCCATGGGCCTACCAGCAATGCTAGTAAAGCAGACCAGAATTCTAGGTTCAATCCTTATCTATCCTTGTATGTTTCCTTTGACCCTGTGCTAATAAATCAAATATTTAGGGATTTACATAATACTCATATCTCACTGTTTGGATCTAACTAAGAACATAACTCATATCTCACTGTTTGGATCTAACTATGAACAGCCTGGTACTGATTGCCATTTTACAGGTGATGATAATTTAGGAAAAAACAGTCAATGAAAATAATTATCAGAACAACAGAAAATGTTCCAATGAAACTGGTAGCAAAGTTCAAAGCGCCTAATGCACTGGAGTGGGTGGACTGCTCTTTCTGTTCTCTCATATTACAATTGTCAGTTAAAATCATGAGTCCACTGGTGAGGCATTTTAACAAGCCTGTTAGACTAACTTATGCCAGCATGTTTTAGTGGACCAACTAATACATTAGGAAAGTGGGAATTTTGAAGCACACCTGTCCTTCAGTGTTACTCCAGAACAATTGTAAACATTGAATTAAAGGGGATGAGCGTTGTCATAAGGGAACTAAAGAGAGATTACGCCAAACTAAACTGTCATCTGCTGAGCTGTTAGAAGACTATTAGTAGAGTACCCCAAATCAAGTTTTGGGAGTGTTATTCCTTCACGCTTTTCTTTGTAGAGTATATGTATGCAAATTAAGTGCTGTGATTGCATTATCTGTTAAGTTTGTCAGTGGGAGAGGTATTAAAACATTGCATGGGAATGCAATCTTCTCACTAATAATTTGGTTCCTGTTAGAATGAAGCATATTAGGTTTCTGGGAAACCAGATATGGGACAGATTAAATGAGGCTGGTTGATGTTGTGATCAGATTGCTGTGGTTTTGAATGCATCCATGTGAACAAGTAAAAACAGCAAGAATCTTTCTGTTGTCTTTTCTTCTAAGACTGACTTGATAGCTGGAAAGCATGCCATTGTGCATCCTACTTCGGTGATCTCTGAAGTGTCCTAATAATGCTTACAAGAACAAAGGACAGCTTCTCTGAAATTTCCCTGGTAGACCTGCACTCAAGTTTCTTACTCTTCTGCTGCTTAACTATGGTTGAATATTGTCTCAATTTGTAGAATGAACTCTATAATCAGTTGTAACAGACAGGATGATACATCCAGTTACCTTTTTACAAGGTTCCAGGTTTGTAGCACTTTGTCTCCACAACCTGCCAGTGAGGTTTTTTGAGTCTGTATCTTAGGAGAATTCTTTTGATTTTTGTATATTGGATTTTAAAAATTGGGAATTTCTTATTGTTTTCTTTAAAGGCTGAATATATGGTTGGTCTCATTTCTGCGTGGCTGAACTGCAGATTATAACTGATTAGCAGCTTAATACTGTTTTAGAGTAGGTTCTAATGCTGTTGAACTAGCTGCTACAGAACATTATGTTCGATAATTTTTTACTTAGCTCCTGTCTGGCTTGCATCTGAAGCAGGTCCTTCAAAAGTAGAATTCCACATGCATTTCAAGTTTATTTTTCTGGAAATAGAATCAGTTATAATAATCTTTTAGTGCACATAAAACATTCAGATGTTTTTTTTATTATTAGAATAGTGATTTAGCTCACTTGAAGTTGGCAGGTGCCTCTACAAATTAGATATATCTGTTTTTAAATTTTCCTCTTTACTCCTGAAAAAAAATCTATATTAATGTGCCAAAAGTTAGAATTTTCAAAATGAATATAGCACGGCTTTAATTTTCCTCCCACTTACTGGTAATTCTGTCTCTATTGCAGTAGTCAGAATTTTCAGACTAACCCCAATAGACTCTTGATGATCTAAACCTTTTTTCTTTGCCATGTTTTCTTCTTCCATAATGTTGTTCCTTGCTCCTATGTAGAAGACAGTGGACTTAAAAACAACAGATTAAATGAAAAATGAAGCTGATTTAGAGGCTGCTGACCATCAGCTACTTCAGGAGACAAAAATTCTGTGCAAAGAAGCCTGAAATTATCATTGCCATGATCTCTGTGTGTGTTGGAAGTAAAAACTCCATCAAACTCTAGTCTCAAATTAATGCCCAAATATCCCTGAACACGGTCCAGTTCAGGTTTGAGAACAGTGTGTTCAGGATGCAATCAATATCCCTAATAATAACAAGAATAACAAGAAAGTCACTCAGTGCTGTAAATGTCAGTAAACTTTACTACTGATCAGCACTGAGTAAGTACCTCTTTCTGAATTACTGTTACTTCATGGCTAGAGTACTGATTTTATGCTTTCAGTGGTCCTTAGACCAAATAACCATTTTCTGAACCTGTTAGATTTAGTTTTCCATTAGTTCCTCAAATTGGAAAAGTGAGAATAGATGAATACTTTGTATTCAGAAGGATGCAGATAAGTTTTAGTTTTGTTTGTCTTGATAACAGTGTAGGGACATGCACAGTATCTCAAGTATTCCAACCACACAAAGTATGAAAGCTAGGCCTGGCTCCAAAGAGAGAGATTTGTTTCTTCTTTTGCTGCTGGAGTGTTCTTCATTAGGTACAGATTCATTTTGAGAGGGCTCTGTATGCTCCCCTCTAAAAATGCCAGTTATGCTCTCCTTCTTGGTTTCCTTTGGCTGTCAGCCTCTGCCCATTTGATTGGGATTTTGTTTTGGTTGGTTTTGGATTTTTTACTCCCTGGAAGACACAGGACATCCATGTCCTTATGCTGTTTATCAGTAGTGCTCATTTGGGAAGGCATAGAACATGCTGCCTGTGGCTTGGAGGTCCATCCAAAGCTGCCACTTTTTCTTGTTGACTGGAGTCTTAAGTGCATTGCAGAAGGGCCCTCTGCCTTGGTCTGCTGCACTCAGACACCTTGAGTGAGACACAGGCCAGTCCTGGCCAAATTTAATTCTCCGTACATGTTTCTGGATTGATACTATGCCTTAATCCCATGTGATCCAGCCAGATCTATGTTTGCCCTTGGATATAGACAGGAGACAAGTGGAAAGAGGATTGTTGGCAGAAGGAAGCAAGGCCAGCAGCCTGAATTATAGTAGGGGTCTGGAGGCGGCAGGAAGCCAGTTTGAGGCAACACTGAAGACAAGAAGATGCAACTATGTTTGGAGTAGAGCCTGAGGAATGTGGGTTGAGAAAAAGAGTTGTGCTAGGTTTTAAATTATATAAACATGTTATGAAGTGTTTAATGAGTATTTGCCTGTTACAAAGAAGGGCTAAGGTAAGTGAGCCTGGGTTAAAATACCATGGAATTTCAGTCCATTTCAGGTGCTCCAACTTTCTAGAATTCGACTCAGAAAGCCTGTTTTTTCTTTGATATATACAAACTTTTATTCTTTCTGGTTTCTAAACATCTGTGGTTCCTACTTCTTATCTTTGAGGTAGGCCTGCATTCCAGTTCTTGTAGTACCGTTGTGGCTTAGGTAGGGGTAATTGAGTTACTTGTGCACAATTCATTATGTACTTGTAAATTAAGGTAGAAGCTTGCTATGGATAATGACTGTTGCATCTGTGACTGCTGCTTCCATAGCCAGTATGATAGGGGCTGTGCAGCCTTGTCAGGAGCTGCTGCATTATGGCCCTAATATCCTTAATAGCCCGGAGCTCTGCCTGCACTAGATTCTGGAGTGTCTGCAGAAGGTCCTGCTGAAAGTCAGCTCACTGATGCCAACAATGTGGCTATTCTTTGGCACCTTATCTAGCAAATGTCAGGGGTTTTCTTTACTAACAAAACCGGTAGTGTTGGGGTTTCTCTAGCTCATAAAAAAGGCATAGTCTGAACAAAAGGAGAAATTCATGTTGCTTGTTTGTCACAAAATAGGATGGTTATGCTGAAAGTTGCAGGCAGTTGTTGTCTGAGACATGCTAGGTTTGTCTAGTGTCAAGTTGAAGTTCTTCTCTGCATGGCTGCATGTAATTTTATTATTAGCTGGTTGCATTTGTGCTAGCAGATTCTGTCGTTTGCTGTAAATGAAATGAAAAAAAAAAAAAAGCAACAGCCACAAACACAAATGGATAATCTTGTTCTTCAGGTTGAACTCCCACCTCCTGATCTTGGCCCAAGCTCTGCACTGAATCAGACACTTAACTTGCTACGGGAGGTTCTGGCATCTCACGACTCATCTGTTGTTCCACTGGATGCCCGTCAAGCTGATTTCGTGCAGGTATGAGAATGTTTGAATGCTCTGAAGAGGAGTGTTGGGGGAAAGTATATGTAAGTTAGTCTTGGTACACAAAAGATGGCTGAAACATTAATCATTTTGTCTGGTTTTGGAGCTTTCTGCCAAACCCGAGTTTGTAATGTGAATAAGAGGGTGACTAACAAATTACAGTACAGTATGGAGTGCTGCTCTTAATGCAATATCTAAATTCCGTTATCCAATTACTACTCCATTAAGTAAATACACTCTGAATTACCAATTATCTAATCTGGGTTACTCTTCCTCCTGCTATGTTGGAATCTGTTCTTCTCAGGTTTTTATGCTTTTCCCAACACTATGGTATCTGATAACCTGCTGACAAATCCAGCAGAAAACTACTTTCGCAGTTGGAAACTCTCATTTCTCTTTATTCTGCTTTGGGGAATAAGTGCGTGATAGAGACAGAACGAGCTTAGAAGCCTTGTGTGACGTGATTTCTCCCCCCCTTTTCTGTGTATTTGCTATTTTAGGTTCTGTCCTGTGTGCTAGATCCATTATTACAGATGTGTACTATGTCTGCTAGTAATTTGGGCACAGCTGATATGGCAACCTTCATGGTAAATTCACTTTATATGATGAGGACTACTTTGGCTCTCTTTGAATTCACTGATAAACGTCTAGAAATGTTGCAGTTTCAGGTAAGCTTTAATAGTCTCCAAAAAAAATGAACATATTAGTGATTTTTGCGGACTGTAAGTTATGATGTGAACATACTTATCTTTGGTAATGCTGGCTTTGGCTCAATTCTAAATCGGGGAAATGAGATAAAAGGGCTTCTTACTAGAGACCATAAGCAAATAGCTGATATCAGAGTTTATGGTACAAAGCATCTTTCATTTTCAACTGGCAAAAATGATTAAAAGATTTGTTTTTGTTTGGTTTAGTTGCAGATAAACCCGTATAAGTGAATATTTTCATTATCATAATAATTCTAATATTAATCTGCAAACTGAGGAGAAGAAAATGGAAATTGAAAGCACAAACAGCCAAATGGCTGACTATATTCCATCATGTAGTTAATACTAGATCATCATCTTGTTTATACTAGAGTATTGTATAGCTGAAGTTACTACTTCAGTCTGTCATTCTGCCTTTATTTTCTCATTTGTTTGGTTTCACCTGATGTGCCAGAATAGTAATTCATACGTGCTGCCATTTTGAAATAGAAATGTATGTTTATACACAGTTGACTTGGGAAAACTCAGTTGCTTCCCATTTATAGTTTTGCCGCATGAAATCTCTGCAATCTATCTCAGGAGAGCTTTTGGAGCTGGGGGGCTTGGAAAAAAGTCACAACTTCTTACTTGAAGGCATCAGTAAAGATTGGCCGTGAGCCATTTCTTGCTTTCTACTCCTAATCAGGATTTCTAGCACCTTTTAGCTCTGCAGCAAACAGACAACTCCACCAAACTGTCTGGGGCATTTCTAATTTCCATTACCAGTTTCTTTTTCACAGTTAATGTTGCAATTGAATTATTCTTCAAATAAGCAGTAGAGCTTAGGTTATGCATTTAATACCATTTACTTTCTTCAAGCATTTTACAAATACAAGAACAGACTGAAAAACTGTCTCTAGGATTATACATAAGTAGGTTATTAAAGTGGAGATAGAATGGCATATTTAATAAGAGAAGCATTTTTCATAGGAAAAAAGAATTCTATTAAGACAGCTAAAAATCACCAAATTAAGATTTCCATCCTGATTTAAAATGAGTGTTTTTCTAAACAATTTTAAAAAGTAAAAAAGTGAACCCTTAAAATATCAGACATGGAAATCTTACATTTTACTAGAATTTGAATTATTACCAGTTTTTGCTTTTCTTTAGGATTGGAAGAAAAAGAAATGAAATGTGGGCTAGTTGTAATAACAAAGTAATAGTGTGTATATTCCCAAATATTATTCTAAGACTAACAAAGCTAAAAAATGGTTGCTGGTGCTGTGACTGGATTTATTGATTAGGTTTCTCTGCAAAGTGAAGATTATACTAAGAATGTAAAATATGTTTATGACGCTTTTCATATGAAGATAATGAAAGCAAAATTGATAGCTGTAATTTGTCTATTGTTCTTTCTGTTAACTTTTTTCAAATACATATTTATCAGAATTGAGTTTAGAATCACTACTGATTATTATTTAGTTTCAGTTTTATTTTCCTTCTGAAAGACTTTCTCTTTGTTTGTCATAAAACTGCGATGCTGTTGTCAGTATTTTCAATAAGAAGGACTCTTCATCGGGACTGTAGTGATAGGACAAGAGGTAATGGTCTCGGAGGGTAAGTTCAGGTTAGATGTAAGGAAGAAATTCTTTACTGTTCACTTATGTGAGGATGGTGACACGTTGGAACAGGTTGCCCAAAGAAGTGGTAAATGCTCCATCCCTGGCAGTGTTCAAGGCCAAGTTGGATAGAGCCTTGGGCAACATGGTTTACTGTGTGGTGTGCCTGTCCATGGCAGGGGGGTTGGAACTAGGTGATCTTAAAGTCCTTCCCAACCCTAACTATTCTATGATTCTATGATTTTCATCATGTATTTTCAAAGAACTATAGCAAAATAAACAATTTTTGAGATTAGAGTTTAGGTATTCTCTTTTTTTTTTTTTTTCTTTTTTTTTTTTTAATGCTGTTGTATTTACAAATACAAAATAATTAGGTTCTTCTGTCAGATGTGAAAGAAATATCTGTATTTTTATTATTGGCTTCTTGTAATATAAAAGATGTAAATGGATAAAATAGTTATGCTCTATGTATTTGTGCTTTTTATTGTTTATTGACTACTCTCTTTCTTATTTGTGCTTCTAGACCTTTTATCCCCATAGCTTGTTCAATTTAATGTTCTCACATGCGTTTTATAAATACCTTACGCTTAAAATTTCAGATTGAAGCTCATTTAGATACACTCATAAATGAGCAAGCTTCCTATGTGTTAACAAGAGCTGGTCTAAGCTACATATATAACTCATTGCAGCAACACAAACCAGAACAGGTAAGTTTGTCTAATGTTCGTGTCGAGGATATACTGCATGCTTGCCTACTAGAAAAATTTTGTCATTAATGTTTTTGCAAATGAAGCTGCTTCTGAAAGTAAAAGCTCAGTAATACCTGTTGATTTTTCACACGGGACCAGGACTATTACACCTGACACATTGCAGCTAAACGTTTCCCCTACACTGTGTGTTCAGCAAGCCTAGCAGGTTTGGTATGCAACAATCCTGTGCAGCTTATCTGTGTGCCATCAACAGGCTCCATACACCACAGACATCCTGTACATTATCAGACTGACTGTATAAGTAGTTTAATATGCCTCAGAAAGTGTCAAACTGGCTTTAAAACAAATACTGAGTAGGTATACTACTTCCATTGCACCTAGAACACAGTGGACCTACATGAGTGCATGAAGCATTCAGGTTTTTCCTATTGCATGCTATAGCACCATACATGGAGTAGATAAATACCCTGCATGCAGTAGGTACTTACTCTTTTTTTATGTGAAAACTTGGCAGGTGAGTTTAGTCAGAATTTGAAATAATTTTTTCTTTTGTCGTTATTCACTGCTACAGCTGTTCTAGCACCAAGACAGCGAAAGTCTAAAAGTGAAAACTTGAGATTTCTTTGAGTGAGCTGAAAACTGAAATTCAGATTTCATGCTCTTCTTTCTTGTGAACCACAGTTGTTATGTGATAGGAGTTAATACAGCCCTTCTTCCCTTCAGCTGTGCTTATGTCCTTTTGTGATCCTTTGAGAAAGTGAAGAGCAGTGTTTCTGGAGAAAGCAGAACTCTTTTGGATAGCTTTATGTTGTTTCTTCAGCCAGTAATTTTGCATAAAGTCCCCAAACTTGACAGATTTTTTTTTTTTGTGTATAAAGATGAATAAATAAATATATAAATAATAATTATTAATAACTCGGTTTGGTTTCCTATTCATGAGCCTATCTCCTTTTCTAAAACAGATTTCAGATCAACCAGGGCAGATTGTTAATGGAATGTAGCAATTTTCATTTATGCCTGTACAATTGCCTGGCTGCAGAGGTGACAATTCTTACAGCATATGCTAGGGGGTTGATATGGTGATTCAGTTTCCAAACGTTTAAGACCCTGTAGCAGGACCAAACAACAATTTAGCACTGAACTGAGTATAGAATTTATTATTTCTTATCTTTTTCCTTCTTATCTTTTTCCATATGCTAATATGACCTTGTTTTCCTCCGCCTTTGACTACTGATTCTTAGGGTCCTCTTTCAAGTTTGCCAAATATGGATTCTGTGTCCCTAAAGGTTGCAATGGTAAGCATTTTTACAATTTCATATTATGGTGGTGATGCTGTGACATGGGAAAGAATACTATTAATTATATGATGTAGTAGATAGTCATCTAAACAGTCTCTTTAAGAATAGCTAAATTACATGTCTGGGAATACTTTCTTCATTTGTAGTAATTTGACCACTCAAAGTAATAAATACATAAATTATTTGGTAGTAGTAGATTAGTTTCTGAGCCTCAAGAAACAGAACTTTACTTACAAGAATGCTATCCCATGAGTCATCTTAAATTGCTAAAAGCAAATACTTAGCTCTAATTAGTTTTAATCACCAAAGTTTCTTTTTTGCCTGTATGCTTTGAAATATAGGTTCTGCTATCGTTTATAATTTTAGTCCTAACACTTTGATTTTATGTAAATAGCTCAGCTAAAGTCAGAAATTAGGTGCTGGGCATGTCACAGTAGTGTTTTTTAAGTTGAAAGCTATAATATATTTTAAAACAAATTATCAGGTGATACTTTTTCTTACGGGTGTGTGGAGGCTATTTTGCATAGAGATAACAATATCACAGTTCAGTAGGCAATAATATATAGTCTGTCATTATTCTTGCTTAGCCAAGTTTAGCTTCATTCTGAAAGTTTAACTGTAAATAAGGCTCACTCATCCAGCAGTACATGTATACCCCCATGAAAAAAAGGTCTTTTAAAAATTATTTCTCTTTTCAAACAAAGTTTTTTAGAAAGTTGTGTGTTGAATCCATCCCAGTGGTGTCAGTGTAACCTGTTTTCCTCTGCTCAAGTTTTAAACCAGTGATTCTGAAGCTGGTTGGATGAACAGAGCTCTGGCACAGAGCACTCAGTGGTATACTCAGATTGCGTGCATTCTTACTAATATAACCTTTATAAATTTTGCATTTAAAATATCTTCTATTTATCATGGTCTGTACACCAACAAGGAATTTAAAGACTGCAGTTTGGGAACCATCTCCTTAAGTTATATATATGTAACTCCATTATCTATAGTGGTACATAGTAATTTCACTTGAACACTTAGAGAAGACCGCAATTGTTTTATTTCCTTCATTACTTTGTTCAATGTCTGCTTGTGTCCGTACACTTTAATCAGAATGGAACCCAGTATGCTGAAATGAAACCCACAAAAGTCCCATCTGTCACCGTAATCTGTTGGCTTCCCAGGATGTAAACCATGTGGAGGGAGTACTTGCAAGCAGATTTACTGCCTCCCAATTTAACCTGAAAGTTTTGCAGGTCCCGTCTTTTTAAGTTGTTCACGTGTGCTTGCAAATGCTGTTCTAGTAAGTCCGTATCCCTCTCTCAGCTAAAGCTGTATTGCTTTCCAAACAAGGGTAGATAATCCTAAAAAATTAACTTGTGAGAACTGTAACTTCATTAGTAATTTGTGCCGACATTTTGCCAATTTAAATGATGGATGGATGTGGATTTTAGGGTTTACCAGCTTGAGAAGATTTATCCAGTGTTCAGGAAGGTTACCATCATTAGATAAAGTTGCCTAGGACCTTTCCTGAGTGAGTAATTCCAAGGATAGAGCTTATACAGCTTTTCTGGGCAACCTGTTCAGTGTTTGGTGACACTCCTGGTGTGAATTTTTCCCTTAATATCTGATCAGAATTTTCCTTAGGGTAATATGTGTCCAGTATTCCTCATGTTTTCACCCATGAGAAGCCCTGGCTCCATCTTCTGTGTAGTCACCCGTTTGATCATAGAATCATAGAATGGTTTGGGTTGGAAGGGACCTTAAAGATCCCTGCCACGGACAAGGACATCTTTCACTAGATCAGCTTGCTCAAAGCCCCATCCAACCAGGCCTTGAACACTTCCAGGTGCAGACCATCCACAACTTCACTGATAGATAGTTGAAGACTTCTTTCTTGTTTTCCTCTCCAAACTGCTAGAATCAAAGCAACACAACTGTATTATATGGGGGAGGGGAAGTAGGCTTAGAAGCAGTTCAAGGAGTCTGAATTAGGTCCCTTGCTCTTGTTTTTTCCCTTTTGTTTTTTTGTAAGTGCTCCTTATTAAGCAGTGACTCCTTGCCAAAAAGAAACATGCAACATGTCTAACTTGGACAGACTAGATTTCTGTCTGGAAGCTACTATATTCCCTCTGCACCTAATAGGCAAGGTCTGAGCTTCAGTGATGCATGCATACCTGCACTAGCTGCATAGGAAACTTAGATGGATAATTAGGGAAGCTAGGTTCTCATTACTTACCCTTCCACCCTTACTCCTCAGAGTCAGAAACTTAAAATTTTGGTGACAGAGGTGCTGAAGTTAGCTATTTGTTTTGCACAATTAAGTTCTACCTCAAACATTTGTAGATGATAAGGCTCTATCTTAAATACATAAAAAGAGGAAATTTTATTATATGAGAGTGTCGTTTTAACGTAATCACTTTTCAGAGATTTGTGGTTTTACCTATTTTCATGTAACAGCAAGTTCTTAATATGTTGGTCTCATACTCTCTTCCCCTCTGCCCTAGGCTCAGTTCGATCGCTATCTGTCTGCTCCAGATAGTCTGTTAATGGCCCAGCTGAATTTCCTTCTGAGTGCCACTGTGAAGTAAGTACCTTACCTTTGAATTTCTATTATGCCTATGTAATGATCAGCAGGATGAATCTGATTAGGATTTAGTGGCTCATGGTGAGAATTCAAGTTACCAGCTGTGATAACATCTGTATTGTCCTTCAGATCACAATTCAGTTTTGTTCTTACTCTTCTCCTTTTGAACAAGCAGTGAGAAATAATAATTCTGTAACTTGCTGAAGTACTTGCTCTTGATTTGACAGACACCATCAAAATGAATTACATTCATCTATTTTGAACATGTTCCGCTGTGTCGGCAATTTTTGTCAACTTATTTGTAGATTGTTTTAGAACTGTTTTGTAAGCATTCCAAAGACAGATGAAATATGTAATTCTTACTCAAGATTTCTTTTATCCCACTGCTCCATCAGGTCGAGGATTTTCAACCTTGTTGTCTTCTGCTGTAGAGGATTGGCATTTTTGTCTCATGGAATGTTGTGCTGAAATTGCCTTACTTTTTACCTAAAATGTGTTGGGGTTTTTTTCAGTGATTTCTTCTGTGAAGTATAGAAGTGATAGCTCTTATTTTTCATTTTATATTATTTATTTCTTCTCTTGCTTTTTGACTATAACTGAACCCTAGGCTAAGGAAAGTGGCATGAATCTCTTTACAATTAAATGTGAGCTATACGAAGACATTCTGTAGTACATAAAGTCAGAGAATTATATGGTGCACCGATCAAAAACTTTTCTTCAAGTTATTTTTCACACTTCTGGGAAGAATGCAGGTGAGAGAATGTATCAAGAATTAAGACTAGCACATCACATATTGTGTAATGCAACAATATTTGGAGTCTCACTAGCACCTGTCCTCAGCAGGATTGTATTACAGCATCTTGCAATTAAACAGTGACGTATGTCAAGGGAGAAGTATTTATTGTTGGGAATTTATTAGAATAGAATAGTTCAGTTGAAAGAGACGTGCCATGATCAGCTCATGCAGCTGCTGCGTTCTTCTGTATTGTTCAGGTTCTCCTCATCCAAAGACTTCCAGTTTCATGCCATATACTTGGTGCATGGCTTGGCATGGGGGATGTTGGTGATTTTCAGCAGGCTGTTGGCTGTCTTTGCGAGGGTTACTATTCCCACTGAGAGGACCCTGGTGTGTGAGAGCTGTTCTGCTCCAGTACAGATCAAACAGGGTAGCTTGAGTGGTAATGTCAGTGAGGTATTGCAACTTCTGCTTCTAGGTGTCAAGCTATTAAACCTGTATTTTAGCTCTTGGTATTTTGTTAATGTAGATCTATTTAAAAATCATAACAACAGTAAATGTATTTCGAAACCTTCAACTTCTCTCTGCTAACACAGAAGCAGTTTTTCAGAGGTAGACTTTACTGTAACGACTCAGGCACAGTGAAATGACTTTGACTTAATTGTTTTCTTCTGTAAGATGATCCAAGACAAACTGGGCCTGTATGCACACCTAGCCTTATCCCCTTGATAAGGTTTTTAAACCTCTCAGTGCAGTTTAAGCTGAATTCATGTTATCTTGAGAGAGGGGGCAGCTGAGAGGTGCGAGGGGGGCCTGTGTGAGGATGGTTGCTATAGGTGCTAGAGCTCAGCTAACATGCAGGAGTTTATTAACCTGCTGTAACTCAGTGCTATAGGTCAGGTTCTGCTCAGAATTTAAAAAAGAAATAATCTGTCAGCCTTAGACCATGTAGCTTTAAACATAAACAGTCCTTTTGAAGGTAAGATTCCTGTTTATAGAGGTGCATGCTTGTAGAATCACAGTCTTAAGAGTCAATATTTTTTGTAGTGAATAAACTTTCAAAATCCAAAAGTATCTCAAGATTTGATTAAAACATTTAACCAGTACTATAATTTTAATCTTTGGCTATAGCAGTTGAAATTTTTGAGTAGTTTTGCAGATGTTCAATTTTGAAGATGTCTTCCTTGAATTCACATAACTGTGCTAACAGTTGAGCTGCAACCCAAGAGCTCTTTGTTTCTCAAAATCAGACCACATACTTTGATAAGGGATCAGTGTGTGAAATACTCACTGGCAATATCAGTTATGCTTTACAACTATAAAGAACGTTCGACATTTGGCAGTGCATGCTCTTGTCTTTCTAATTCCTTTGCTCATTTAAAAAGTTTCAAGTTACTAATTTATGTCACTGTTGGTCTTGGAAAGCTCTTTGCATTTGTGTTGGATCACAGAAACTGAATGCTGGAATTACTATTTTTAGAAGGTGCTGTCATTTGTGTTAGTGATAAAATGTATCATGTTGTTATGGCAACTGAAATCCTAATGTACTGATTAATGACACTGACATTATTTGATGGATTTGTGAACGGCATCATTTGATGCTATTCGCTCCTCTGGAATATTTTAACGAACTTTTCCTTTTAATATTATTTGGTGCAGTACAGTTAGTTTTATATGAATTCTGTGTGCAATGCTTTAAAAGATTGTCATGTTATGGTAGCTTAGTGATCCCAGACAGTGATTGGAGGATTACAGGTGTTTTACCTGAATGCCATGAATATATTTTCCTTGTAACAGTGTTTCTAGATTTGCTATTATAAGGCCAGTCTTTTTTTCAGGTGTTCTAAAATCTTAGTAATACTAGCAGTTGATAGTATATCAAAAAACTGGATACCATGCATCAGAATACAGTGCAGGTTTTGTCTCTTAGTCTTCTTTCTCATAGCTTCTGCTGCTTAATTATTTTCTGAAAAGATGAAGTTCTACACACTTGATCTTTCAGATTTGTCATTTCCCAGCAGCTGGTGAATTCAGCCCTGATTTTTGTGGATGCAGTTTTGGTGTCTTTGTTCCTTTACTGTGTACTACAGCAGGGCTG
The DNA here is from genome assembly GCF_037157495.1 of Lathamus discolor. Lineage (NCBI taxonomy): Eukaryota > Metazoa > Chordata > Aves > Psittaciformes > Psittacidae > Lathamus > Lathamus discolor. The sequence continues at coordinate 101,277,959 of NC_088887.1, read as the reverse complement.
AATCTGCATTCATGGTTACCTTGTTTTCCTCAGCTTCTCCTGGTGTTCCATTTACATGGGTTTGGCTGTAAAACAGTTGCAACTACCCTTTCTGATAAATAAAAATGTATCTGCAACTATAAACACATCACCATGGTGATTAAACTGATTCAGTGCAGTGTAAAACAAAAATATTAGTTGATCCTCAAAAAATATTAAACTTTCCAGTTGAATTTAGCATGCAGTCTCCATGCATTCTTACTCATTTAGATCCAGTAAAATAACAGGACGCAGACCTCATAGGATTGTTGGTAGAAGGCTGTAGCAATTTTTATATCTCTGTCCATTATTACTTTCAGCTCTTCCTTTTTGACTGACTATGGAATCAGGTGCTATTGAGATACAGCAAATAGAATATATTTGCTGGTAGATGAAAAAGAGTGAGTCTATTTACAAAGGACAGTGAGAAGTCCTAGGAGGCAGAAGGCAGATCACTAAGATTATCAGTCTTTTAGGAGATGCAGGGGAGTGCAGGTGGAAAACTAATGTATGCAAATTAAATCCTTCTACTATTTTTTACATGATTACAAAAACTAAGAAGCTAATTTCTTGGTTATCACGATCATATCTGTGAGTTTATCTGTGTACAGTGAAAGGAGATGAAGAAGCCTTCTTTTATTTTAAAACTTTAAGATGTTTTCACAGTTGAAGTAAAAGAGCTTTTTAATGTAACTGACACTGGTTTTTAATCTGTATTTTTAGTGTGTATTTTTAATTCCTTGTTTGTAGTATAATTCTATTCCTTACAGTTTTCAAATTATGTTTGTGGTTTGTGTTTTTAGAGAGCAGATAATAAAGCAGTCAACAGAACTGGTCTGCAGAGCTTACAGTGAGTTATATGCAGCTGTGATGGATCCTTCAAATGAATATAAGGCTCCAGAAACCATACTACACAGATCTCCTCATCAAGTTCAGGCACTCCTTTCATAATCTTGTTTCCCCCAGGTTTTTCAGAATCCATAATTGTATTTGTTAAGTATTTGCATCGAGTTATTTTTCTGTTTTGAATTTTGATGTGTAACTGTGTTGTTAAAATGTGTAGGAATGCAGTTTTGTTTAATCTGCTTGGCAGAAGTCGTCTTTCCTGTGTCTTTGAATACCTTCTATAGGCCAGACAATAGAATATAGATTAAAAATTACTTTAATGTATTTCTCTTATGGAAATGGACCTTGACAATGTGCAATCTCTTTGAAAAAGAAAAAGCTTTTTCATTGCTGTACATAATCCTTTCAACTAGAGGGTCTTACAACCTCACCAGTACTTTTATTTGCTCTTTTTCCTGTTCTTTCACTCTTTTTCTCAGTTTATCAAGAGTAAATGCCGATAACTGTAATTTTGATAGAACTGATATACTTTGAATGTCTCAAGTGCATCACTTTTACAGCTCATAAATCATTTCAGAATATTTGATGCTGTTTTTTCAAATCCTATTGATTAAATCTTCGAGGCAAAATTTGTGTGCTTTGTTGGAATCCAGTATCATTGTTGCTAGTTCTGGTTGTTTCTGTAAGAAAAAGAAATGTTTTAACTACATACAAGTACAGAACCTGGAACTTAATGCTTTCAGATATTTGTATAAATTTGTTTTATTTGTGAAGGATTTTGTTTTAATGCAGTCGTTCTGTAGCACTCCTTATACCAGTTGAAACTTGTTGATCTCTTAAGGCTGGAACCTTGAGAAGGTTAGGAGAATGGTTGGCACAGCACTGTGGCCATTCCTCATGTACATGGTTTTTGTTTTGACTTTTTTTAAGTATGGGAAAGTCCATTTGGTCTAGTACAAGCATTTATTCAGTTAATAATCCACCAAAAGCTTCATGATTTAGATGTCTGCAGTGTTCTTGCCTCTTAAAAATTGTAGTTAAGTTCACCTGTGGCAGCCACAGCTTGTCCTGGGAATTACGTGCGAGAGCCGGGGGGGGGGGGGGGCGGAGGTGTTTTAGGCTGATGCGTAGAAAGCCATGAGTGAAGGCTTAATTTCTTTTCTCCTTCAGTGCAGAGCTGAACCTGCTTTGTGTAGAAATCTTAATTATATGGAGAGTTACGATTTAGGGGACCCTTGCTTCTAGTAAAATGGAAAATAGATAACTTAGGGCACTTGTTCTCCATTGGGCCTTATGATAATTCTTTGCAAATTCCTTAAATGTATTATTCCTTCAGGAAGGCCTTGTTATAGAGAAACCGTAAGGAAACAGAAATTAGTAAAAGGAACTTGGGGTGCTTTAGGTTAGGTTTTTTGGTTGGTTGGTTGGTTGGTTGAGTTAGTGTTGGTTTTGGTTTTTGGGTTGTTTTTTTTTTTTTCCTTAAGATAATTTAAGATAACTGTTTTTTTGGAAGCATTTCATGATCTTTTTCCTTCTCTCTGTGTGCCACAGAGTTACTACAGTTGCCTGAGTTTGCACTCATATTGGATGTGTCTTATTTATGTACCTCAGGGGAGAGATGAGCAGTCATTCATATTGAATAACTTACATATTTCATTTTATCAGTAATAATATTCCATATGAAATATATACTTAGTGGCAGCCAAGTCTGCAGTTTCGTGTATGCTTGCAAAAGAGCAAGAAATAGAGAAGAGCAGCAGCAATACTTTTTAGTCTCTTGAAAACTCATTGCACAAGATATATCCAGTGTGCTCAGAAAGCAGCTTCCTTGGTAATACCAGAATAAAGCAATAGCTCCTTTTCCAAATGGGCATAATTTGTTGGTATAATGGAAAATGATTTTAAAGTGTAAGTGTCCCTGGAGTTCTTGGATCAGGCATAAATTTTTCTGTAAATGTCAGTGTTGGATTTACTCTGTTTAAAAACTCCAGACCTGTAAGACAGAAAACATTCTAGAAGCTTAGGAAAGCTGTAATGGAAAATTATGCTCTTATATTAGGTAAGGCACTTTAAATTACTCAGATTTTGCATTATCGTAGTATAGATTCGGGCGGCTGTTCATTGTTGTTTAATAATGTTAATATTGCTTAATATGCCTATAATTATTATCTAATATATGAAAATTACATCAGTTGTGAAAGATTTATAAATTAGCTTGTTATTAGATTAACATGCTCATAAGAGGGAACTTTTTTCTGAAACTACACTCAACCTCAGTCTCCAATAATCAGTCAGTAGTTTGCATGAGGATTAGTAAGAAGTTGCTTCCTGTCTTTGAATCCATGTAGAGACTTATCCATGATTTTATCTTCTCTTAATAAAGCTATGCAAATGTAAAAGCTATAAAAATTGTAACTTACAAAAATAAAGTCAATCACTAATATTGGTCTGTGCAATTAAAGTAAATGACAAAGGGTCACAAATGAGAATGGACATTAATAAAAGTACTGATTTCTGCCTTCCATGTTGTTATTTCCTCTTGCTTGCCTACCTAAGTGGCGGAAGGAAAAGATGAATAGATTTTGACCTGCTTCTTCTAGCTGGGCATTCCTGACCTTTTTTATTTTGCAAATTCCCAGGATTCACACACCAGGAACTGTGGCACCACAGTCCTCTAATTGTTCAGTGAGAGGGATGCCCCATAAACACTGCAGTAAATGGAATCATTATGGGTGTCAGTACCGGGCACGTATTCAGTTACTGCGGCTGTGACAGGCGTGACAGTTCATGAAGTGGTGCTTAGCTGCATGGCTGGGTAAGTCAGCACTCCTCCTGTTGGTCCTTCAGCACTTCATTTTGAGGGGCATGCTTTCAAAGAGTGAGTCCCTTACCCTGTTGTGAGCAGCAATATGCTTGGGAAGACTGGGTAAAGAGAGGTGTTTGAGTACTGGCTATAGCAGGCAGCACTCTTGGCATTCGACACTGACAACCCAATTCAAGAACAGATGCATACAAGGCCTCTTTTTGCATCGTTGTGTGATGCAAAGAGCACTTTCATGGGAAGTGGGCGAGCTGGGTTCTGGGCCAAAAGAGTTTGGAATATATAGCTCCCACCTTCCTGGAGAGCACCCAAGCCCTTGGCAGTTGTGTAATACGACATGGGGCAGCTCTGTTTCTTCTGAGTTTAGCAGCTGTACATAAATCAGTACAAAATGTGGGAGGCATGAGACAGAATAAGCAAGGAGTTTGGCCCTGTGGCATGTATGTGTGTGAGGGCTCTCCTGAGGACTCCAAGTCTAGATCTACCTCCAGTTGTTACGTAGGGACCTTAGCATTGACCTCCAATATATGAGTCTCCAAAACAGAATCAGGATCCTGGGACTTCACTGTGAGGGTGGTAGAGCACTGGCACAGGTTGCCCAGAGAAGCTGTGGCTGCCCCATCCCTGGCAGTGTTCAAGGCCAGGTTGCACTGGGCTTTGAGCAGCCTTGTCTAGTGCGAGGTGTCCCTGCCCATGGCAGGGGGTTGGAACTGTATGAGCTTTAAGGTCCCTTCCAAGCCAAACCATTCTATGATTCTATGACACTATCACCCACAGAATATCCATCAAACAGCAAGATGCAGAGCTGACTTTGGGTTAGACCCAAAGTAGTTCCTCCACACTGGTAACGATGCCTCTGTGTTCAATCCTGTATGTGGAAGTTTGTCCTCCCCTTTATAAATGCACACACCACTATGGAAATTAAATACAGAACTGGTTTTAATTGCAACAAGCACACAGCAACCCAGCCACAGTGATTTTTTGTTTTCTGTCATAGGAAGACAGAAGCTTGAGGAGGCTTGGAAAGGTGGCAGTACATTTGTTTTGCAGCATTTCAAAGTGCTCCTCCCTCTTCTCAGAGATTTATGTCTGTAGCCCTGCTTTTTGTCTGTTAATACACTCAGCTGTAATTATTTTTATTAAAGTTTTTGAAATATGTGTCGGAGGAAAATACTTTCAGAACCGCTAAACTTTTCCGTTCACTTAAAAACCTCAATCTGGCCTTTGATCCCTTTGCTTGCCTTGCTGAGTCACTTCACAGGCAACCCTGGGGGTGGGAAGCTTATAAAACACTGAAAATCAAACAAAGGGGTTAGACATATTTCCATGAGTAAAACACACCCTCCAGAAGCAACACAGACATGGGTGTGGGTTTGTTTGAAATCTTCTGCCACCTGCTTCTAAAGGGAAAAAGCAGACAGAGACACTTGTTTATGATGAGGACGCCCATCCAAAACAGCCGTAGTAGGGTTGGATGCTGTAAATTGATGTCATAGAATCATAGAATCATAGAATAGTTAGGATTGGAAAGGACCTCAAGATCATCTAGTTCCAACCCCCCTGCCACAGGCAGTGACACCTCACACTAAACCATCTCACCCAAGGCTTCATCCAACCTGGCCTTGAACACTGCCAGGGATGGAGCACTCACAACCTCCCTGGGCAACCGATTCCAGTGTCTCACCACTCTAACAGGAAAGAATTTCCTCCTTATATCCAATCTAAACTTCCCCTGTTTAAGTTTTAACCCATTACCCCTTGTCCTGTCACTACAGTCCCTGACGAAGAGTCCCTCCCCAGCATCCCTGTAGGCCCCCTTCAGGTACTGGAAGGCTGCTATGAGGTCTCCATGCAGCCTTCTCTTCTCCAGGCTGAACATGTTTGTCATGTTTGAATAGTTTGGAGAATCTTCAAAATGTGGATTAGAAGCAACTGGCAGTGGAAGTGAAAGAAAGGTATGTAACTGAACTCCCTCTCATACTTACTCGTTAAAGGTTTCCAGAGCCTATGCATTTTTCCCCCCTGCTTTTAAGCAAACTAAACTTCAGCTTTTGCTTTTTTGCTCTTTGCAAACTAATCTTCCAAGACAATCCTGCAACTGCTTCACCAGTTCTAACCCTCAGGTGATTCAGAGTAAAATGAGATGCTTGGCATCACCCAGGGACATATGACGCAGTAGCTGAACCTGGAGCCAACTTCATTCTTGAAATAATTAAAAGAAAATGGGAAATTAATGTAACTTGAACTTAGATGTTTGTCCGGAAGGGCAGGAGAGGCAATGACCCTTCATATGGCAGGGCAGGTCTCTCTGGCTGCCTGCTGCACAGCAGGAAGCCAACTTCAGTGTTTCAGAATGAAACCAGGTCTGTATTTTGAAGGTGAGCATGTGCTCCTGTGCTTTTCTAAACTGGGTGTCCACTGCCCAGCTATGCTGCTCGGCTGGTGCTCTGGTGGGGATGCCCGGTATATGTAGTTACTGAATTCTCAAAACCTGGGTGAGCCTTTGTCACACAAAGGTCACCTTCTGATACCCCAGCTATCTACATCCTTGAGTGAAGAGCCTCTTCACACAGAACTCGGGTAGGGCTGAAATAAACTCAGACATCGCTTCCATCTTTCACATCTTTCACAGGCTGTTGATCCCCTCAAAGATGATGTAAGTAAATCTTCAGTCATCTGCAGAATCCTGCGGTGCAAAGCCATGGAAAGACAAAGTGCAAAGGAGCACCTGAAAATGCACATTTATCTTATGCTCATCAAGGTACATCTCTTATGTACATCAAGGCCTAAATGAGGGCACGCCCCCCTCACACTACACAGACTTTGCATACAGTGGAAAGATGGACCACAAAAGCTGTTCTCTTAACAAAGAAAGTTTATTTCTGCTCTCTCGCTTTAGCAGTAAGGAAACCTTGATCGAGCAAGCTATGGCTGAAAGGTGTTTGATAAATTACTGCAGCGCAGCTGACAAAAAAGAAAGAAGGCTGTTGCATGTTTCATATTCAGACAATGAAGCTTTCATTTGCTGCCTAGTTCACAGATGTGGTATTGTCAAATTGCAGGAAAATGCCTGGCAGACTGTATCACTGACTATATTTAGGGAGAAAAAAATTCAGAACACACTATTTATAGAAGCCACACAAATAAGCACAGAGTTCTTATCAGCCAAAGATAACATTAGTCGTGATTTATCAAAGTAATCTTTATTTTATGGAAAATGGATAATAGGGTGTAATTTAATCTTTTGTGAATGTAATGTATATTTCAAAGGGTTCTTTTTTGTCAATAAAACCATTTGTTGTACTTGTTAAACTAATTAGTCTTGTTGCTGTTGCTTAGGACAGGATAAAATGTGCCCTTTAATGAAAAAAAACAAACGAGTAGACTGGTTTGAAAGTTTGTGAAGTGTTTTGTACTCCTTGCGAGCCAGCTTTCTGACCAAAACAGGTTTTGCCTCTTCTGCTGCAAGCTTGCATTAACAAAATTTGTGCAGATGATGCGTTTTCCTCCTTTAATTCCAAATTGGATTACCCCAAAATTCATCTCACCTCTGGGTGTTCCACCTGACACAGGCATCAGGGGCTCCTGTGGCTTCCCTTGGTACTGATGCTGGCGTGAGCCACTGTGCCGACAGGGAGGGTGACAGGAGAGTGACGTTCCTGGCCGCTTCTCCCTGCTCTTGCATTTTTTCCACCATCTGCAAACACATTCCAGGAGCCATGGAGAAAGCAAAAAGGGAAGAAAACAGATTTGCCTGGGTGCATCCTGCGCTGTCCCTGGCCGGCCACGCTCTTGTCACTGAGCAAGGGCAGGTTTCACAGGGGCAGAGCTGTGTAGAGTCTTGGCTCTGCAGTAACAGTGCCACGCTGCACAGGCAGGACGTGAGCTCATTCTCTGGATCGGCAGTTGACTTTGAAAGATCAGAGTCCTGAGTTCATAAGAGTCAGAAGAGGACACATAGTTTATTATGGGTTTTTTCCTTTAGTGTTTTTGGTGTCCTCATTTGTAGCTTAGCAGCCTCATTAACTTTTAATAGGAATTTATGAATGATTTTTGGAATATGACACGTAAAAGACTGTCTAAGCTCTTACAGGTCCTTCTCCCTTAGAAATGGCTCAGAAAATGCTCCACAAAAGGACCAAATTATGGGGAAATCCACATGAGACCCCACCTGGAATACTATGTCCAGCTCTGGGGGCCCCAGCGTAAGAAGGATGTGGACCTGCTTGACCAAGTCCAGAGGAGGACCATGAAGATGCTCTGAGGGCTGGAGCACCTCTCCTGCAAAGACAGGCTGAGAGAGTTGGGCTTATTCAGCCTGGAGAAGGAAAGGCTCTAGGGAGACCTTAGAGTGGTTTCCAGTGCCTGAAGAGAGCCTAAGAGAAATCTGGATAGGGACATTTTCCAGGGGCACGTAGTGACAGGACAAGGGGAAATGGCTTTAAGCTGAAAGAGGGGAGGATTAGATTAGACATTAGGAAGAAATTCTCCACTGTGAGGGTGCTGAGGCACTGGCACAGGTTGCCCAGAGAAGCTGTGGCAGCTCCATCCCTGGAAGTGTTCAAGGCCAGGTTGAACACGGCTTGGAGCAACCTGATCTAGTGGAAGGTGTCCCTGCCTGTAGCAGAGGGGTTGGAATTAGATGATCTTTAACACCCCTACCAACCCAAACCATTCTGTGATTCTATGAACCATTTCACAAGGAGTGTATGACTTAGATTGCTGCATGAGGAGTGCTATCAGTTAGTCCTTGTTCTTCTAATGGGAAGAGGTGTCAGGCCATTTTCAAATCACCTGCTTAGGTATGCAGCCCAGATATGGTAGTGCCTGAACATAAATGTTTAGGAGTAATGCAGGGCACTTACAGAGTGGATCCTGGCATCTTATTGGGTCAACACGGAGAGTGGAGTGGCTCCTGGAGGCTCTGAAGGGTGACACTGTGGGTCCTTGGGACAGCAACTTTGCTGTTTGGTTGCGGGTATCATCAGAGCCGCTGTGGTTGCACAATGAGAAACACTGTACAGGGTACAAGCTCCACTCCCAATTTTGTTCAAGTCAAACCAGGTTTTCAGACATTTATTATATGCCTTTCCCTCACCTAAAGGCAAACCTCCTTGGAAAAGGACCTATGCTGTGTATTTTCTGTTCCTTTATAACGCATCATATTCCCAAGGTTTTCTGATGTAGCCCAGAAAATCCTTTTGAGCGATAAACTGAGACCGAAGAGCAGCAATAATCAATCCGAGCTGTCTGGAGGTGAGACTGTGATGGGTACAGTGAGAGCAGTGACCATGCAAGGCAGGGGGTGGTCACTACCTGAAGACCCCCACTGCCATGGCGTGGTCAGGGAGGTTAAGCAGGATACAGGCTTGGGACCCAGGCTTGTTGCTGCCATGGTGTTTTCTTTCCCTCTGATTCCTCTCTTCCTTACGAAGATCAAACACTGCTGAAGCAAGTAGCTGTAAACAAGACGACGGTCGTCACTTCCCACCTGCGTGTCCAGCCGCCTCCCCCATTGCTAAGGCAGAATTGTCAGCGCAGAACCTGCTCCAATAATCCCTCCTGGGCAGAGGAAAACAGCAGCTCTACTTTTTAGCTTTCATTTTTATTTGAACACGGGATGTTGTGGGGTTTAGTTCAGGGAATCGATAGGGACTGAGGAAATTGCAGGGAGGTGAGATGCGGTGTTTTATGCCAGGATTTTTTCTGTCCTGCAGAACCCGTGTTGTCTTTCGTAAACAGGTGAGGAGGTGTCCGTGGCTCTGAACATGTTCTTCCGTTTTCTTCTTGGAAATCCACTCTCAATTAGTCCGGAACATTGGATAAACTGGTGCTAATGAAATAAAAGGGTTTATTAGGTTACACACCGGTATGCAGTGGCTTAGGGGACAAAGTCAAATATTTACTCAGGCTAACTTTAGAAGAGAAAACAGGCAGGGAGATCACAAGTTAAACAGCTGAAAAATCAAAATTTCATCTATCAATCAGGCAGATTCCTAAGGCAAATAAGGGGATAAATAATAAAAGGGTGTTACATGGGCAATACAAGGGTGTTATTTGGAGACGAACTCATTTTCTTCTGACTCTCCATTGCAGGTCTTTGAAGTTACCACTTTCTCTCCAACCACCCACTAAACGATTGAATTCTGGCATCAGCCCTGCAAAGCTCTTCAGCATATGATTAAAACCAACTTCACAGGAACGTGAACATGTCCTTAACTTTAAGTCTAACAGGTACCTGAGGCCGAAAGACAGCTCTTGCTGAGGACATAGATCTCAGCAATGTCAGCAGCACAGGACTGGGTGTTCAGAGCGATGCATTTCTGATCAGGTAGAGAAAACTGCTTCAGAAGACATTAACTGTGCTCTAAAAGTGCTCATCTGTTCCCCTAGATGGTACAGTGGGGACCAGTTCACAAACAGCCATCTGCACTGGGTCTATCCAAGCCCCGGGTCCTGCTTTGTTCTTGCAGTTAAGTAAGGAAAAGGCAGAATCAGAGAAAAGCAAATAGAGCAAACTTGGCTCCACACGGAACCACCTGGATACTGAGTGCTTGGGTTGGCATAGCTTTAAGTAATCTAAGATCCCAGCATGGCCTAAATTACCCTTAAATGCCACAATCGCATGAGAAATAAAATTATCTGGTGGGCACTTTTAATCTGCTAGACACATACACACACTCCTGCCTGCATTTGTCTGGACAGAAAGTGTAGGCTGTGATGTTTCTGAGATCTTTTTGAATGCCATCTTTCTCGGCATGCCTGGGATGTCCTGGCACCTTGAGTTCAGCAAGCCCCAGCCATGGAGCAGCCATGGAGCAGCCTGCTGCTCCACACTCCTTATTCAAGAGGTACTTTGTGAGGAGCTCAGGTGATGGCAATGACTGCAGTTGCAGCAACAGCAAAAATGAGACCGGGACCTTTCAATTACTGTCACCTTCACCTGAAAAGCTTTACAGCCAGTGCAAATACCAAAGTCCTGAGCAGAGATTGCTTAACATGGATTCACTGAGTATCATTTCTCCCACCCCTAGAGTCATGTTTTCTCACGAGGTAAATGCGTGTTGCTGGGAAATGAGAATGGATCAGCACCAGCATTTCTGAGATTGATTTTACTGATTCTCTGGATACAGAACTGCAGTGGGTTTAAAATACGTCATTTGTGTCCTAAGACACAGACGTTTTTTAGCTTCCCGAGTATACTTATCCTGGATGCATTTTCTGAAGTCATGATGTTCTTAGTCTAGAAAAGCTGCTGAAACTTGTCTAAGGGGAAACCAGAGTGAGCTCAGAGCTCTGTCGCAGGTGACTAACTTGGGTGGGGTGGCAGAGGGTGGTGGTGGTAATGCCTGACTTTTTAATGGTTTATTTCTTCCATAAGTTCCTGATGCTGTAGAAACCTTTGCACACATTTCAGTACATAAGTAATCTTGCTGCATCCATGTATTCCAGGTTAAGCAGGTCATTACAAAGGAAGGAGACATGTACAGCCACTACACAGGGATATGTAAGGCAGCCAATCATTTGAAGTTCAGTCTCTCAGCAGAGGTAGAGTCTTGGAATAATCTTTAAGAGTGTCCCATCACATCTGAGTTATTTTTATATATGGAGAAACAACATTCTTCCAGTCAAGGACTGAATTTGACAAATGTGCTGAGCAGAAACCTCCCAGTCCAGCTCTCCACATGGAGAAGACCACCAAAAGATCAATTTGTTAACAAACCAATAGAAAAAATCATTCTTTCTGCATTTAGGTGTGCTATAAATATGGGCAAAATTTTATACATATATAATGTTTACAAATATGTGAAGGGTAGGTGTCAGGATGATGGAGCTAGGCTTTTTTCAGTGATATCCAGTGATAGGACAAGGGGCAATGGGTGTAAACTGGAGCATAGGAAGTTCCACGTTAACATCAGGAAGAACTTCTTTACTGTAAGAGTGACAGAGCACTGGAACAGGTTGCCCAGGGGGGTTGTGGAGTCTCCTACACTGGAGATATTCAAGGCCCGCCTGGACAAGTTCCTGTGTGATGTACTGTAGGTTACCCTGCTCTTGCAGGGGGGTTGGACTAGATGATCTTTTTAGGTCCCTTCCAACCCTTGGGATTCTGTGATTCTGTGTGATTAGCCAGTATTTACACTTTTAAAGAATCTCTCATTAACCTCAGTTAAAACTAATCTATCCATTGCATTATTTCTCTTTATCCCCTCCTAAAAGGAAAAATAGGCAAATTTCATAGTAAATTGTTAACTTGGATATTGATGCTGCTTGCTATTAAACAAAGGAGCACAGAACATGGAAATCCTCAGTTATGGTTCTTTTCCATATATCTCCTTTCCAAAACATACTTTGTAATGGTCCATATATTAAAAACATAATCTTCACTAAATGTCCTGTTTTCCTAGGGAAATACATAGAGTGCTGTGAATTTTCCATATGATGCCCATTCATTTTAGTTTCAAGACATAGTATATAGAACATTTGCAACTTCTTTTAGACTTTCCTATATAAACGTTCTTCTCTAATGGTCAAGCTGTTAAATGCACTGCCTTTAACTGATTTCTTGTGAAAAATCTTGACTGCAGCAATGATTAAAAACACATTTGGGTCCAAAACCATGGAGGGGCTTGGGAAATAGCAGGAGAAACCAACACATGCAATGTATACTTTGAGTGTAACAGGGCAAGAGTTATCTCGAATACTTTAATAAGAAGGTTAAAAGCAAATTGGTTTGGCAGTTTGCATTATATTGCCTGGAGATCCCAGGTCCTGAGAACAGGAAACCCTAAAATCACAAGTGAGTAAAGAAGAGATTTGGTAGCATCAGACGAAGTGTGAGGGATGGGGGCAAAGCAAGATATATGGTCTGCAGCAAGACATGGCATGGAAAATGCTCACCAGACACACTGATTACTTGAGGCAAAGTTAAGATACAAGTGGCACAGAAAATACTACAGGAAGCTGCTCTAGCCCTCGATGGCAGAGTGAAAAGACAGAGGAAGGGCTGCTCAGCACAGATAAAGGAGGCAGTTGCAGCTGGGTGATGGGGACAGGGACCGTGCTGAAGCTGCTGGGGTGAAGGGTGGAGGGAAGGGTGTTTCTGTAGATAGTGGGAGACTGTTTCTTCCATGGTTTGGGGGGCCAGTGGCAAGATCAGAGGCTGCTCACTGAACAGTGAAACAGGAGAGCTAGTGATCATTCCTGAGCAAAGGATCATACTATGCAATAAAAATAAACCCTGGTGCGCAAGAAAACAGGCTTTTCAGGTTTCAGGTAATGACATTTCAGACAGGCCCATCTATATCAGAAGTCAGAAACATCAATACACCGTATTACAGGTGTTACATGCTGGGCACAAACAAAAACCACGAGAGTTACATTCACTCTTGCATAAGCCTCAAAACCATGCAGCTTGCATGATCCTTAGCCCTGCTGCAGTGCAATGGGCAGGCTGATGAAGGCTGCAGGTGATAGTGATAGATGGGGTGTGTGCCTTTCTCCTGCCTTTGTGCAGAAGGTGGGGAGGCTGCTGAGAGCCTTGAGGGGATGCTTGGGAGAGGCAGTGGGGATGCACAGTGCCAGCAGGACCCTTTCTGCTTTGTGCACTGGCATTTGGAATCAGTGAGCTCTGTGGGAATAGAGAGGTGTGAGGAGCAAACAGACTAAAAGCCATGCCTGAGCCTCAGCATCCCTAGTGCCATGGTGTCGAGCAGTGGAGCAGGGGGAGAAGCTAAGGAGGTTTGCAGTACCCTGTGATGGAAATGTTTGTGGTTAAAGCCCAAAAGGGCAAAGCAGGAAATCTGTGTTTGTTTCCTGGTTGTCACCACTGGTGGGGAAGTCACTTAATCTCTGTCCTCCAGTTCCCCTGCTCTGGGTGTTGTGAATAACTCAACCAGAACCAAGAATAGCCACCCACCCTGATGGGGTGAGAGGAGGATAAACACATGCATGTGTGAGGAAAGGGGCTCTTTTCCCTCCCCAAACCACAGCACTGAATAAGCAGATATTTTACTGCCCTGATACTGTCTGTCTAATCTGAATCTTTCCGCTCTGATTGTGCCCTTATCTGGCCACAGCCTGCAGGACAGCAAGGAGGAGCTCTGCTTAGCCTTCCTCGTGCATCCCCTAGCATCCGCTTGCAGCAGCAGATTAAATCTGCTTATCTGCTCTTCCTACTTTACTTCTCCAGCAGTGGCGTAGATGGATGCCAGATCACTGCCTCCATCTGAAATGTCATTTAGCAAAGACTATGAGGTAGTAAAGCAGTAAGGATTGCTGTACATTTAAATGCCAGATCAGGTCCTAAAGCCAGAAAAAAACAGCCTTGCATCAAATTATACAGAAGATAGCTCAGGTCTTCAACCTGAGTATGTGCCTTTTGTGGACAACAACTCCAGTAGTAAAAACACCCATAGGGGCACAGCTTTGGCCCTACCCAAACATCCACCTGAGGCAACTGAAACTTTAAGGCTTTGCTTTTTTGCTGCTGTTCACGTTTATTGAAAGAGGCTATTTCTTCATTTCCCACCAGCTTTCACTAAGAGCTGTGTCTAACATCTGAAGAATTGTCTCTTGTACATTAAAGGAGAGTTGGCTTTCTGCAGCTTCACACACTGCAGGTCAACTGTACAAAGACATTCTTAAGCTGGTCATGGGGAGTACGGATGGGGCACATTACACAGATATTTACCCTCACTTTTGTTGTTCTTGTAAACCCTTAAGCTCTATTACCTAATATCTGAAGATTGGTTCTACTTTTGTTCTAAACCCTTTCCTCTTTTCTTATCTCTTCTGGCCTTATCTTTTCTATATCAGAATTATCTGCCTCTCTTTATCTTGCCACTTTTCCTCCCTTTTGTTGCTGATGAAGTTTCCCTCTTAAAGCTTGCTTCCCTTGTAAAGCTTCCCTGCCTTTGTGTTCTTTTCCAGGAGCCTTGTCTTCTATCTCAAACTGGAGATCATATCTTTTAAACTTCTCCCACAGTGTTTTATTTTAATCCTTAGTCCTAGTCACTTGTGACTAGCTAGATTGCTTTCATAAAATTATAGGCATTTGCACTGGGATTTTACCCTGTAGTAATCTGAATTGAAGCAGCTCTGCTATTTGTTCTAACTACTTTCAATCAGTTAGTTACTTTTCACTGTGAAAAATGAAGTTCAGGGTGGATTTTCCTCCAAGTTCTTTACTTTGCAGACTATTAAGTTTTATTCTGTACAGAAAGGGCTATATTTCTTTTTTAACCCTCTCTTTGTTGTTTTTTGCTTGTTTATTTGTTTTAACAGCCATAAATCTTGGGAGAGAAGGTTCCCTCTCTTTCTGTGTCCCGGAGATGCTCAAGCTATTTCTCCCGTTTTCCATTTGTTGGCTCTTTGTCCACAGGAGCTACCTGAGATTTCTTTACCACGCTGCACTGCACCAAGTAGTACAGCTTTTCCTTCTCTAAGGCCTCAACATCAGTTCTCTAATTACTTTAAGGATCTGATCTTCTGAGAGATATCCCTGCCCTTGGCGGGGGGGTTGGAAATAGATGATCTTAAGGTCCTTTCCCACCCTAACTATTCTATGACAGAGGCTTACAACATATGAATGCAATAGTAAGGGTAATGCAAAGCTGTTGTTCACCTGATCCCTCAATAGCAGAGGTGTGGGCGCTCACTGAAATACAAATGAATTTATAACGGCAGCAAGAAAAATGTTACATGGCAACTAGCAAAAATTGGGAACTTATTGCCACTGGAGGTTGTGGGGACAGACAGTACCATCAGGTGTAAAATGACTTGAGAAAAACTTTGTGAACAGGTCCATAAACAGATCCTGAAGAAAATAAGCCAGGATGTATTCTCTAACATCCCTAATTCTACAGCTGCTGTGTAGGGCACTACAAGGACAACGGACCTTGGGTAACATCAAGATTTGTGTGTTCTTCTCAGAAAAACCGGACAGACACACTGATTTGACCCAGGAAGGCACTTCCTGCACTCTCCTGTCTTTCCTGTTTATTGCTGGGGATCATTAAACAACGGGACTCATGCTGCTCAGAGATGAGAAAGAACAGGAGCATGATCCTTTGGGGTAGATGGATGCTCAGAGGGCAGCAGAATTAATGGCAGCTGGCAAAATTTCAGAGGTCTCA
This sequence comes from Lathamus discolor, assembly GCF_037157495.1. Taxonomy (NCBI): domain Eukaryota; kingdom Metazoa; phylum Chordata; class Aves; order Psittaciformes; family Psittacidae; genus Lathamus; species Lathamus discolor. The sequence goes on along the minus strand of NC_088887.1, from coordinate 101,262,137 downwards.
GGTGAAACTGAGGTGCTGCGATTCTCAGCAGCAGAAGGCAGAGGGAAGATGTGTAAGAGACTGGAACCTCACCCCAGTGGGTGCTGAGAGCGAATGTGACCGAATAAATATAGACAAAAATTTCAAGAGAGGAAAAACTGATTTATAGGTCTGTCCCGTTACAATTCACTGTGGCTTTCAACGGTAATGAAAATAGTGCAGAATGGAAATAGATACGGTGTGCCTAAAAACTGATAACAAATAGAGTTGCTGTGTGTAAAGCAGAAAATTTGTTGCACACAAATTGATAGTTTCTGACTGAAGCCGGTTCCTGGCTTTACCCAGCTTTTCTCTATGGTCTGCGGAGGGCTGCTTGCTTCTCTTGATGTCAAATCTCTACCCGTTATGTGCAGACAACACAAAACTGGGAAGAGTGGCTGATGCACCAAAGGGTTGTGCTGCTATACACAGGTCTGGAGAAATGGGCTGGCAGGAACCACATAAAGGTCAAAAAAGATAAATGCAAAGTCCTGCACCTGGAGGAAGAAATGCAAAGTCTTGCACCAGCAACCAGCTTGGGGGTGGCCATTTGGAAAGCAGCTTAGCAGGAAAGGACCTAGAAGTCCTGGTGGGCACCAAATAGAACATGAGCCAGCAATGTGCCCTTGCTGCAAAGAAAGTCAATTGTATCCTGGGCTGCATTTAGGAAGAGAATTGCCAAGAGGGTAAGAGAAGTGATCCTTCCCTCTGCTCAGCACTGGTGAGGCCTCATTTGGAGTGCTGGGTCAAGTTCTGGGCTCCCCATTACTAGAGAGACATGGACATACTGGAGTGAGTCCTGGGAAGGGCCAAAGAGATGATAAAGGTACTGGAGCAGTTGACACGCATCATGCATGGAGAAGCTGAATCTGTGATTCTGTTAAGTAGCATCTGTTTCCCCTGGTCTTTAGCCCTCTGCTGTCTATAATTAAGCTGTGGAAATCAGAAACACAGAGGTGGCCTGACCCAGTATCTCAGCAAATTTTAAAATGTCATTGGGCTTGTATAAGTTGAGCAAGAATATCAGAACTTTGTCTTGGTGAATAAAAGTTGTGCAAGACTTTCTATGTTTAGACAGTCTCCATCCCATAATGGGGTGACATGGTGTGAAGGTGAACTACTACCACTCCCCTTCATGAAATCCTGACACATCCTGCTTGGCCCTTCTCCCAGACCACTGCAAGCAGGAAGGGAACCAGCTCAGCTCTAGGTCTGGTCCAGGATGGCAGATTTGTAGCTTCTGCTTATTCATAACACAGGGGGCATTCAAACATGCAAGCATTTAACCAGTAACTGAAGAATAGCCTTTTTGAAAACAAAGATTTTTTGTGAAAACCTCTTTCTAGCCAGCATTTCTACATGATTCGTGTTTACCTTTTCCTGGGGAGTAACTTCACAATCAGCTTCAGCTAGCTCACTTTCCAGAAAAATGGAAAAGACTGAAACCTACAAATAAAAGTAACTTCTAAAAAGAGCTCCAAACTATGTACGAAATAGGAAGAAAGGAGGGAAAGGTTTGCCTTGAACCCTGATAAAAAAGCGAAGTGTAATACTGCCCTGTTCCCTGTTTACCCAGTTCAGCAGGCATCTGCATTCGGTCCTGCCAAGTCAAAACAGCAGCAAAACGTTCCTGTTTATATTGGTGCTTCTTTAAATCTGTTTTGATGGCTGTTTGCTTAGCTCTAGTTTATCAAGAAAAGGGCATCAGGAAAGAGTGGTTCCAGCTGAAAACCTAGAGGCAGGGATCTTTGCTGGCAACAACAGTGCTGAATGAAGTTGTCCAAAAAGCTGGCCAAGGCTCAGCCAGACTGGAGCACTGCTGAATACTGCATGCCGATTTGGGAGGGGATGGGGAAGCTAAAGAATGGACACAAGCCAGAGGTTGTAAAAACATGACACTTGACTCCTGCTTTACTGTAGGCACTTGTGTTAACACCTTTCTATTCTACAGAAACCTTCCACTTGTTACTTACGACCCAGAGCCAGACTGGTTGTAGCAACAAGTCACTTCACCACTGACCTCTTCTGCAGCTTTTCTATGGTCTGAAGCTGGTGTATTTTTAAATACAGTTCCAGCCCTTGTGCAAGCAGAAAAAAACCCCAAACACAACCAAACACAAAAAAATCCTAAAAAAACCCCAACTCAAATCCTTGTTGCTTACTACTCGAAGTGTCAAAGCATCAGCGCTGGAGAAACTGGATGCCTTTCACTCCAGCAATGGGGGGAGGGGAAGGGGGGGGGGGGCACTTTTATCACCTCACATCATGACTGAGGTTTAAAAAAATATATAAAAGGCAAAGAAATGCTTCAAGTTGAACGAATCCTCTGGAGGTGCTGCAATTTGTCGGATTAGATCAAGGTTTCCTGAAACTTTTGAAGTATCTTTATATTAAAGGCTTTCAGAAATCCATGTCACTCTGTGCTGCTGGTCCACACAGGACTGTAAAATAAAGCCTGAAATTCACTGTGGTTAGACAACAGAGGGAGAAATCTCCACTGCAGGATGTCACTGCCCTTTAACCTGCAGTTTGTAGGAGCCGGGACTGCACATATTTGCAGCTAAGCTTTGCACTTTCATCCAGTCTGTTTTGTTTCTGGGGTGTTGATTCTTGCTTGGCATAGTCAGTTATAGTTGTGCATAGTACTGCGATTGCTACCTGCATAGCCTCCATGATTTCAGATTATCTGAGGAACACCATGCTATTAAGATACTGCTAAAAAATGCAAATACGTGCTGTGAGAATGCCCAGAAAAAACAGTTTCCCACCTGACTTTTATTTTTGCAAAGGAAGATAAAGATTAAACAGTGGGAAGAACAAAAACATGATGGGGGTTGCGAGCAGGAGGCAGCAGGAGAAGATAGCAAAGTTCTCGAGATGGAGGTTTTTGCAAAACAACAAATACGCTTCCCTTGAAAGTCACAGACATTGTTTTCATGTGAAAATAGCTCTCACACAGGGTCCTTGGTAGTGATGTAGTCTTACAAGGTATTTTTAGACCGAGGTGGCTATTTCTACTGCCTGAGTGCCTAACCTCAAATACCCACTAGAGTGCCAATTGCTTGCTTATCTTTTAAGTCTCTTGCCCTGGCCTTCAATAGCAGCTAGGGTTTCTGAGGCTGTGTCTATGAGCAGGAGACTTTCTCTGACAGGAAGAATGGAGGAATAATTAAGTCTGTAGAGGAAAAGAAAGTCTGTGGGTTCAAAGCAAGGTTTAGGCAACACCAATGCATACAAACCCAGAGATGAAAGACAAGAAATTTGAAGACCATTTAGAAGACATAACTATGAATTGAAGAATTCTCTTCTTCTTCTCTGTTCTTTTTGTATGATTCAGACGATGTGGACTTTCACAAGGAGATGTTTTAGCTGTACCTCATATATTTAAGTCCATCACTGTCTTCAAATGGTTGAGAGCTGTGGGCATGAAGGGCTGTGCTACTTCACTTAAAAGCCACTTTGCAAAGTATTTTGATGCAACAAACTATGAGGGAATGAAAAAGGAAAAGAGATCAGACCACAGCTGTGCACTTGGAAATTATTTCCAGCCAACGCAATGATGTTCATTTACAGGGATGGCACTAGGGTCCAGAAGAGATCTGGCAGGCAGAGCAACTTGCTCAGTAAAGTCCTTGCTGAAGGCAGTGAGAGAGGAGGATGTAGTGTGCAACATGAGCTCTAAGCAGGCCCTTGGCTAGCCAGGTTGGAGAGCAGCCTTGTACATAAGTCCTGAAACCATTTCAGTTACAAAAGACGTCACCAAACTGACAGATAATTTATAGCTGGCGGCGCCTTTTCTCTTACACTGGTTACAATTAGTACCCAAGAGCAACGTGTAAGTTAGGGGTGCAATTGCCCTAAGATGTACCCTACAATTAAGGAAGAAAAGAAAGAAACTCTCAAATCCATCCCAGTCTCCTGGAGTTGTGTCTCCCTTTCATGCACCTGCAGTTGTGAATCACCTACCTCATTTGGCGTCTAAACTTTAGTAGCACAAATTGGTTTGGAGGCTGTTCTTCAAGAAGGCAGAAGTCATCAGTGATGCAGCAGGAGATATAGTTCCACGGAGGGATGAGTCAAAGCAAGAAACGATACATAAGGCATAGAAGTGATGTGTCTGCAGCAAGGGCATGCCTTCTGCTAATGCCATGTTCCCCAGTAGATCTCTTCTTTTTCAAGGTTTATGCAGTCCTCCCCAACCATGTAGCCGACTGTCTTCCAGAGGACACTAGTGATGGGAATGCCACCTCCCACAACAGGCTTTTTTGGTTTCATCCATAGCTGCAAAGGCAGTTTATTTCAACTGCCCAGCATATACATATTATAAGCTGATGCCTTGCCTCCTTAGTGCAGATGGACCCCAGTGTGAGGTGCTCCTGCCCATGGCAGGGGGATGGAACTAGATGATCTTAACATCCTTTCCAACCCTAACTATTCTATGATTCTATGATTCTATGACTCAGTGTCTAGGTCTAGTGTATGGACCAGAGAGAGCACTCAGGGAGTAATGCAGTGTCCCTAGACATTGTACAGGATGCTGGGGATATCTAGCTAATGAAGACATGGGGTGTGCATTGGTGAGCGCACCTTCCTCCTTTTTGTTCATCTCCTGATGTCAGGAATAATGATGCATTTTCTGTACAACTGCACAGATCTTTCAGACCAGAAAAGAAGACTGGTCTTCCCTCCTAGGATGTGGAGAGTGGCCATCAGGAAAAAGTAGAGGAGACATGTTTCTGGTGCTGGAGTCTCTGAAGACAAGGATAGCATGCTTGTTCTATCTGAGAAAACTGGGGCATCACATTCCCTCTTTCATCTCAGAGCTTTGTGATATCCCTCTTGATTCTGTAATATTTCAAAATCTTTGAGGGATAGCTTAAAATGAATATGTTTTTATACTCTTCCCTAAGCATCACTACGTCAGAAACAGGATCTCAGGGCTGCATAGACCTGTCAATTCTTGTCTTCTTAGCATGCTCATATTTATTTCTATGCCAATATTTTCCACTGGATGAAAGAGCTTTTGGTTATGTTACTCTAATATTCACAGGCAACAAACATATCTCCTTTCTGCTATTGGTTTGCAAGACTAAGGAACCTGACCTCTTTCCCTGTGCACTCATAGAAAAAGTCTCCTTTTCCCTGAGCATCCCACCCTGTGAGAACTCTGCTTGGAGAGACAGAGGGATTCCTATGAGTGCAGTGATGCGCCCAGGGGCGTGCAATTACCAGGCATGAAACATTTCTGAAAGGTAACGTGTTTTAAGGCATCCTATAATTAGCATTTTTCATTTTTCTTTCTTAACAAATTGAGGCTACCTAATAAAACGAATAGGTGCCCTACCAATGCTATTGCAAATGTTAAAATGAAATTTCAAGAAATAGGAAAGCTATAAGATATTTGTCATATTTTTAAAATCTAAAAGTTTTCAGTAAAAGCATTTCTATGAAATATGCAACCTCATGTCACAAGAAAAAAACAGCATCGGTAGTTTTGAGTATGCTTTAAATTAAGCTTACTTATACATGTATTGTTTAGTATCTCTAAGCAATATTTACCTCTCTTCATGCAGATATCAGGTTGCTTTTGGCAGTTCATATGCAGTATAACACATTTGCAAATCTGATTAATTTACTTCTGGTTGTTTATGGCAAGTTAGTATGTTTCTATAGCTAGCAATGATAGTAAAGCTCTCCCAAAGCATGCCAGTTACAGATGCAAGCATTAGAAAGACTAGATAGTGTGTATCATCTTTTAAATTTGTCCTTTGAGATAATGCAAAATGAGGCATAGTCAGTTAAGATATTAATCGCGTATGTTTAAAGTCCCTGACAATGAAACTATTTTATGAAATAGCTTTTAAGGCAGTTATAAGAGCGGTTCTGTCTCCATTAACACCCACACACACGTTTCATAAGCCTCCGTTTCACTCTGATAATTTTAGAACTGGATAGCTTTGTTATGAAGCCGAGAAAGCAACAAACTCCATGTTCCTCTTGTGCTGCTTGAAAAAGGGGGGAAATCATCTCCCAGAGTGGGTGTCCCTTATACTAAAGAGAGTCATGGACAGCCGGGCTTCCACCCAGGTGATTCCTCTGTGTCTCTTGAGGAGCTGTCATCATTTTACAAGGGGCAACCACTGCTGGGACCCCGTGTGCACATTTTGCACCCCTCTAACAGCACAGAAATGATCTGCTGATGACACAGGTGTGACTGGGTGAGAAACTGCGTGCCAAAAGCTGCACCACATCTGTCCGTTCACATTCACCTGGAGGGCTGACTATACGTATGTCATATAGCCATAGATGTACATAGTCACATCTGCTAAGCACATCCATAAGTATGGAGCTTTAGTGAGGCTGGGAGCCAGTGATGATCTGAAAGGCTGTGGGGGAAGGCAGAGCTCCTTTAGAGGGCATCCTGTGGCTACAGTAGATACTGCAAATGCCTTCCCTCCTTTCTCAGCATTGCTTACTCTTGCAAAGCTGCTCCACTGCCAATATCGTTTCCGCCTGTTTAAGTCTCTAGAGCTGGAATGCTCTAGGTAGGTGAGCGCCCACCTCCCAGTGGAGCTTGAGCAGAAACTGGGCCATCAAACATCTCTCCCTCCCTTCCCTCTCTCTCTCCTTTCCCCATTTCAGTTTGCTCTTACAGCTCATTAACTCAGCCAGCATAATGTGTTTGGATACATTGATTTCAAGCTTGGTCCCAGCAAGAGAGGCTGAAGAGCAGTTGCTGATCTGAACAGATATTAGCTGTTATATGTAAGGGATTGCAGTTGGTTGATTGACAGGAGGATAAACTAAGAGACAGCAAATCCTCCCCTATCTTCTCCTCTCATAACCCCTGCTTTTGGGCAGTAAGAGGCAAATAGCTCGTGCCACTCAATGAGTACAAGGCACCAAGATGGGTAATGAGAATATACACAGTTGTACAAGATAAGATAAGCTTAGGCATACCAGTGCTCAGCGAGAGCTGTGGGCATGAAGGGTAGTGGTACCTTCAGGGGGAAGCCCAGCTCATACCTCATGGTTATTCAGAAAAGTCATCCTCAACAGGCTGCAGAGCTGTCCACTGTGTGGTTTCATTCACTTGTAGCTGAAGCAAGTGCTGCTACAGCAGGAGCTGGTGGTGCTGGAGCAGCATGGCTGTGGAGAGGTGACCCACAGGGCTCTGTGTCCTGCACATCACGGTCAGTCCCCCAGACACCCCTCTGCTCCCTTCCTGGCCATTGTAAGGAGAGCCACCTTGAGAAACTATCATGCACCTTTTTCATTTTGACAAAGTATTTCTTCTCTATGCCTGCATTCATCTCAGGGTTTTCAGTGGGAAAAAACCCGCAGGATAACCTCTTCAGGGTAATGTCACCCAGCAGTGCCAGAGCTGCTGGGCAAACACAGCAGCTGAGGTTTTTTAGTTTGTGGTTAAGGTGTGCTTGAAGGCCCATGTTGACCACAGCCTGATATTTTTCTCCACAGCAGGATGAGTTCCCAGTGCCATAAGATACTTTGGCTTAACCACAGCACTGGGGAACAATCACGTCTCTAGAGCACCAGCTGGCACAAAACCTGTCTCCAGGCAAAGCAGAAGTGTTTCTGGTTACTGCCACTTCTGCTGGTTTTGGAGCCAGATTTGTTGCCAGCCAAATCTGTTGAAGATGGCACAAGAGGGATGGGTGAGGAGGGGTCAGCTTTGCCCTACCGGAGGTTGGAAGGGAAGTGCAGAAGAGCAGGGTGGGAATCAGGTGTAGAAACTCAACAGAGCAAATAAATTAACATCCTGCCTCCCGTGAAGAGTCTCCCCATGTCGCTTTCAAAGCCTGGAGAAAATGGGTATTTCTGGGCTACTGCCCGGCCAAGACAGGAATGGAGAATGGCCAGCTCTGAAGGAAGCACCGCAGCGCCAGTGGCTGCCTCTGAGCAGAGGAAGCCTATATAATGATGGCCCATGCTCTGCCCTCTTGTACGTAATTATTTAGATTATTCATTTCCTAATGTTTGCTTTAGAGCAACAGATAGATGCTCCACATGATATTTACTTGCATTTTGCCTTGGTGCCAAGTTCTATTATCGTGTATTCTCTGTATTGAAATGTAATAGGGGATACCACCTGCTTGCTGAAGCTTTCTCTCTCAGAGCACAAGACAGACAAAAGACAGACTGTTTTCTGCAGTTTTACACATGGGAGGAGGAGTGAAATGTAGAGTCGCACTTCAGCAACTCTTAAGCACATCTGCTGTACAGCAGCATGTGCTTAAGGGATTTGCTAAATCAGGACCTTCAGATGGGGCCAAAACCTTTCAGGAAAAAGGTTCCAGTGCCAGCTATTACACGGGGGGTGGCCAAGTCCAAATTTGGTGTCTTAATTGTAGGAAAGTATTTTAATTATTAACGCACTCTTCCAAGTCATATATATATCACTCCTCCACAAGTAATCCGGGAAATCAAGAAAGCAATTTTCAGAGCTCCCAAGATGCAAGGGGACAATAACAGGAAACAATTATTTTTTTCTATTAAATGGTAAAAATGAAAACAAGGGTGCCACTTCTCTGGAAAGTCACATTGGATCTCCTCGCCTGAAGCTTTTCTAGGAAATAGGATTGGGTTCCTTTGGTTCCCTTTGAAGAGGACAATGTCACTGAATTTCAAGCTATTCACTTGCAGAGACCAAAGACAAATATTTTCCTGAACTTTGACTACCTGATTCAGGAAAAGAAAATGTTTATAAACAGCCACTGATGTTATTGATGACATACTTGGATGAAATCTCAAAGGCTTATCAGTATTCAGGGGCTTCTGAAGTACGGAATGTAAATGTCTACTATGCGTGTAAGTGAGTAATTTCCTGTAAATCAATGTACCTTACTTTAGACTTCAGCTTAATAGCAAACCTACCCTCCAAAACAAATGACACAATCATTGCTTTATATCTACATGAGCGCTGCCCCATACCATTTTGCTATTTTCTCTCTTTTTCTTTTAGCAGAAATTTTGTACTCATCATAAGCCTCAATTATAGTAAATGAGTGCTATAAATCTGGAATACCTGAATGTATAATCAGCAAAGGCTGATTTCTTGGATGTTTTTATTAAGAGGATGTACCTTAATAAATAGATAACAACAGCGTAGCAAAGTGGGGACCAGCTTTTTATGGTTTGAAGAGTGCCTATTCTGATCATTTAAGAGACCAGAAAAGTAAAACAGAACAAACACACTGGTTCAAAGTGTAAGCAAAGAAAACAACCCCATTCGGTTTTGGCCTTCAGACCACAGAAAGCAGATGGGTAGAGTTCCTGTATTCTGGATTTCTGGTATTAGCAATATTTTCTCAGTTGGCTCCCCAAGCTGAAGTAAACAGACAATATCATGAAGTCACTGGAGCCCAGCCAGTTTATTGGACCCATGGATGCCCTTCTCTGTTTTTCAGAGCTTCCATTTGGAACATGTGCTGTTCAACCAAGCAGCAGAAATTAAGCAACAGATTGAAGTAGCTCTCACACTGCTGATGAGTCTGGTCCAAAGCTCCATCTTGCAGTTTATTTCCAAGCCAGTAGCAAGGTCTAATGCACATAACCTGTCCTAGAGAGCAGACCTGTTTTGCTATTTCCCAGCCACAAAGTCAGCGAATGGCAGTATGTTTGTCTCTTGCAGGGCTCAGAGGGTGCCCACCTGAATTGCCAGGAAGGGGGAGCCCCTAAAGCCACGGCCCAGCATGAGCTTTCCCTTTTATACCGAACCCAAGGAAAGCAAACAGCTCAGCCTGCCTCCCCCATGGGCATTGGCGTGCCATGGGGTTGCTCGGGAGGCTGACCCTTGGGCCCTGCTCCCTGTCACATGTGCCTAGTTGTGCAGGTAAATATGTGCTGCTGTGCTCTTTGGACGGGTGCTGTTTGCCAACCTTTGGAAGAGATTGAAGCTCTTGTTTCACAACTGAAGGTGGGGAAAACAAAAGCATGTGAGAGTTGTCCCTATCTAAGTACACACATTTCTATTGCTGAATGAGACGCATAAATTGCTAAGTTCTCAGGTAGCCATTTCCATCAGTAGTATAGGGTTACACTCACACTGAGCAAAAGACAACTCCCTGCCCCCCAAAAAACAATTAGGGCTTAAGATCGCTTTGAAATCCATGAATTTTTAAATATCTTCTTAAATTCAGAAGGGTTGCTCAGAAGGAGGGAGGGGGTAGCCTGGACCATCTCATACATTTAAGGCACTACCCAGGAACAGCAGAAACTAAAAAAGACTTCCCTGAGCAGTGGCGTGCATACCTATTCACTGGCACCACTTCCCGTGCGGATTCTCTGATGTCCAGATAACAATGAGCTTACCCCTTCATGATAATTCGCACTCAAAAGCAAAGAATTAAATTACTGGGTTCACCCTGGGCAGACACACACATGCCTGCAAACTTCCAAAGATTACCTCAGGAAACAAGATTAATTCATCTGCTAGAGCAGGAGATGGTACAGCAGCTATTCCTAGCTCTGCAAATGTATAAAATCAGAAGTGCTTACTGAAAACCTAACAATGTGTATGCCATTAGCTACAAGGTATATCCCTGTTACGTATCTTCAGCCATACAAAAGACAGGATTCACCTTCTCATCTTTATGATGAGCGCAGATACATAGCACAGCTACCCACTTCATGATGCCATTGAGATCAAAGGCGAAATCTCCCTGCACTTCAGTGGAGTAGTCAAGTGCATATTGAGCTCCTGCCCAGCCATGCAATGTCAAAGCATGAAGGCATCAGTGTGGATGGAAAAATCCACGCACATGCTCCCCTCATCTAAACTCTTTTCCCTGTGAACTTCATGCAGGGTTGATGCAGGATAACCACCTCCTGGAGAACAGCTGTGTATTTGTGCGTGGTGGGGTCACCATCACTGGGAGGCATCGGATTGCCCTGCTGTGCTGCCCTTGTACTGGGAGAGCTGGACCTGCAGCACCATGCTTCAGATTCCAGTCTTTCCACCAGATATATCATTTCGTGCCATTAACACAAGGAAACGTCCCAGTGAAAACCAGGAGCCTTTCCCTAGCAATCCTGCGTGGGATGAGGAGTCCACTGTGCCATAAGGTGCCCATGGTCTGTGAAAGCTGCTTTTGTTGTCATTGCTTAGCAATCTTGGCCATGATTTTGCATGGCTCTACTGAACGTGAACTACCTTAAGATGCCCTACAGAAAGTCTGCAGAGGTACTTTTTACAAGGGCATGTAGTGATAGGACAAGGAGGAATGGCTTTAAACTGAAAGAGTGTAGATTTAGATTAGATACTAAGAAGAAATTCTTCACTATGAGGTTGATGAGGAACTGGCACAGGTTAGCCAGAGAAGCTGTGGTTGCCCCATCCCTGGCAGTGTTCAAAACTAGCTTGGAGGGGGCTTAGAGCAACCTGGTCTAGTGGAAGGTGTCCCTGCCCATGGCAGGGGCTTGGAACTGGATGAGCTTTAAGTTCCCTCCCAACCCAAACCATTCTGTGATTATATGATACTATGAACTTTGCCATCTTCAGGAGACAGCTGCAGCGTGCTGTGCAGGCACAAGGATGCAGGTGGACCAAAGCACTTCTCCTGACTGCACAGTGCCAACTGGGCGCTATTGGTTGAGTAGCCCTGGAGCCTGGGAAAGTCTAATGCACTGGCAGGAAAGCATGCTTGAATCTAAGAAGCAGTACTCATGGCCTGCAGCTCCTTTGTGAAGGCTCAATGAATGGCTGAGGTCAGTCACGAGGTATGCTGAAAGACCTAGGAATTCATTCCATTGCTGCAAACTTGGTGAGGAGGATTTTCTCTATAATATCTGAATTGTGCTTTATAATAAGGAACTAATTACCTTAAATGAAGTCTCAGTGCAACTAGAGAACTAGATGTAAAGTATAACCATCCATTGTATTGACAGTATAGCAAGTAATTGGCTACTTTGCTTCAATCTTCACCTCAGCTCACCTCAGTGTACAATCACTTTGCTGCTCTGTGTCAAAATTCCCTTCTGTGCCAAGTAAATAGGGGTGCAATCTTTTCCATTAATTTGAAGAGGTTTTGGAGCAAGCCCTGCACATGTGAGAATTATGGCTGCAGTGTGGTGGTGTTGCCTGCTGTCTCCTCTGAAGCTCTCATTTACAAAGCTCATCGCACACCAGTCCATATGCCAGAAATGCACTTACTAGCTCCTTCTAAATATACCTGAGATGTGCTTCCAGCAGGACGATGTTTTTTTGTGAAGCAGTATTCACTGAAAAAGCTGATGCTTTTAGCAGATGCAGACCACTGTGTCTGACTCATAAAAGCTAACTAAGGTCGGGTCAAACCATTCAGTTCAACCAGTTCATGAAAGTACTTCAGCAACTCTGTGTTTGGGACCATTTGGTGAAATGAAGAAATCGGTGCATTTCTGATAGTTATAGGAAGCTCGTGTTTCCTTTTCCACTCATATTCCAGGATGCCTTTGGGTTTTCCAGGTTTACTACTTCCATCTGCCTGGAAAAACTTGAGCATGCCTTAGCTGTTTCCTTGAGCAGTGTGTCAGCCACCAGCTGGGAACTACATTCTGTGGCTGATCCTGGTGCCTATTCTTGGAGTAATTTACTTCATATATAACATTTCAGTAATCACTGCAGCAGAGCCTGGGCCCCAGCTGCTAGTTTACTGTTCCTATGGCTTTTCTGTCCTTGTCTGTCAGTTAATGTTTAAATATTGAACAATTATTCTTTATTGAGAAATATTTACGTGGGAGAGGTATCTTCTGAGATGGCTGAGATTGTAAGACAGATGGGTGAGGTGGATTTCAAGGAGAGGAGAATTCAGATAGAGTAAGGCTGTGAAAGTCAGGGCTGTTCAGCATGGAGAAGAGAAGGCTGCGTGGAGACCTCATAGCAGCCTTCCAGTATCTGAAGGGGGCCTATGGGGATGCTGGGGAGGGACTCTTCATCAGGGACCGTAGTGACAGGACAAGGGGTAACGGGTTAAAACTTAAACAGGGGAAGTTTAGATTGGATATAAGGAGGAAATTCTTTACTGTAAGGGTGGTGAGACACTGGAATCGGTTGCCCAGGGAGGCTGTGAATGCTCCATCCAAGCCAAGGTTCAAGGCCAGGTTGGATGAAGCCTTGGGTGGCATGGTTTAGTGTGAGGTGACCCTGGCCATGGCAGGGGGGCTGGAACTAGATGATCTTGAGGTCCTTTCCAACCCTAACTATTCTATGATTCTATGATTCCATGAATCCAAACATAAATCAGAGTGAGGATTTGACCTATGTCTCTCATCCTTTGAATGAACAGCCCAGGCACATGTCTACAGAATTGAAGAACAACACTATTGGACTATAAGCAGCCAGTCCCTTGAAGATGCAAACACCCTTGAAGGGTATTTGTTCATTTCATAGGCTACATCTCTGGAATCCCTAAAAGGCAGTGTTAGGACTACTCTCAATCAAATCCCAACCCCTAGAAGTGCAGAGAACCCTCTGTAAATGAGAGTGTCCTGTTATGCCTTACTGCAGCTGCCATGGACCTCAGGTACACAGAAATGTTCCCTGACAAGAGGACATGGCCTCAAGTTACACCAGGGGAGATCTGGACTGGATATTAAGAGAAATTTCTTCACTAAAAGGATTCTCAAGCACTGGAAAAGGCTGCGCAGGAAAGTGGTTGAGTCCCTCCTCACCTCTGGAACTATTTAAAAGATGTGTAGATGTGGCACTTAGGGACATGGTTTTGTGGCTGGACTCATTCTTAAAGGTCTTTTCCAACATAAATGATTCTGTGGCAACACTGGTGGTTTTTCTGTACTCTTCCTAGGCATAAACTTCAGAGGAACTCCTTTTTTAACTTCCCGCAGTTGACTGTGGAGCTTTCCCAATCTCTCCTTGACACTGTAAACCTCTGCATTAGATTCTTCGCTGCACTAGGATTTGTGTTTCTTGGGTCTGTCATTCGTACATAGTATTCCTTATTCACAAACAGCTTACTGCACCTTTATTTGCAAACATGCCGAAAGGTGCACAGGATCACAACTCTGGAGCCAGCTGGGAGCCTCATGGCCCTGTGCAACACAGCAAGAAGAGAAAAGGGCAACACCTTTCATTTATGGGCTAGTAATTCAGATGGGGGAGAGAAAACAAAGTTTCTCATTAAATGGTCAGGAGCGCTAAGACTCTGAGGGTAGGTGGTCTCCCTGAGGGATAGTTTGTGTAAGACTCATTGAGATGAGGACTGAAATCCAGGTGTACACCCTCCTTCAGGTGTGCTTCAGCCATGCGTTTGGAGCCACCCCCACCCTCTATGTGTCTGGAAAGTGGGGCAGCTTCTACTGAGAAGAGCACAATACTGACCAAAAGGTAGGCAAGGTGGTTGCAGTACTGCAGGAGCTTTCATCGCACATCAGGCAGGCAATAGAAGTTTGCCCATCATTTGGTCTGTGACAAGATCAGTTCAAGGTCACTTGCCAGCTGCTCGCCACCACGATGAGGGAGGAAAGACCTTGTAGAACCCAACATGGTTTTGTTTGATTTGTTACCTAACGCTGTCAAAACACGGCCAGCTCTAGAGCTACCCAGAGCCAGAGAGCAGGCTGCTAAGCAGGATTTTGCGTCTTAACTTTGTTCATGGGGGCAGATCATGTTTTTCTGAAGTGCTGCTCCACAGTAGCTCTGTGTCTGAACTGTAAAAAATAGCTTTTGGGACTGCTTGAAAAGAACATACCTTGTGAGGAGCATGGACATGGGTGTACATACAAGTGTCTCAGTGAGTGCCCAGCATAGTTATTAATAAATGCCACGGATACAGTCAAGCAGAAAAACTGTTCCCCGGTGCAGTGATATTTCTTTCTGTTTATTCGTATTAGACTTAGAGCACTATCAGCATGAAAAGGTTTATAATAATGAGGGCAGCAGAGATAAGATCATGTGCCTGCGCAGGCTGCTGAAACATTGCACACAGCTTGATCCTATTCAAAGGCTTAGATCAACTTAAACCCTATCCTAATACTTTATCACTTAAAGCCTCTTATGGCTTTAATGCTTCAAAAATACACTCTGGAACAATCAGCCTGACAAACTGGAAAGAGAGGGGTGGCTGAGGCTTCTGATGGCATTTGGGGCTTGTAGCTTGCACACTCAGCCGAGGGGAGGTGGGTGCCCAGAAAGTCCCCAGCAGCCAGGCAAGGTCCTCCCAAGCACAGAGAGCAGGAAGTGGCTCCCTGACCATATCCTATGGATTGGGATGGTGCCGTGGGGACATGAGTGTGGGAACACATCCCTTGCTGGAAGAGATGGGATAGAGGTGGGTTCATGGTGCCGTAAATAAAAGCCTCTGCTTGTAAGTGGGATTTTTGCAAGGGTGAGTTCCTCCCTGGTGCTGGCACCCTGCATCTTGGAATAGGCACAGTGTCAGAGATCCAGCTTAGGGTAGGAATTTGGGAGAAGGGATTATTTTCTAGTGTGTGTGTTCACACTGCTTGGTATAACTGAGACCTCATTATGGCTGGAGCCTGTAGTTTTGACTGGAATATGAAGGGAAAATGACAGCACCAAAGTCACTCTTTGGTAATGGGGTTTGTTTTGTAGAGAGATCTTTTTTTGCCTCTAAAGTTTGAGCATTGCAGGTTGAAGGAAAGGCATTATTATCTGCCATAGCTCCTTTTCCTGAGACAAAATAAGACTGTAGTGTGCTTGGCATTAAAAGATGCTTTTAAAGTGTTCTTTTGCAGTATACTTTGTTGCATATACCCACCAAATGTGGGAATAAAATGTCGTAGTTACTGGTTTACTCATCATGAGGCTTCTCTTGTTTCAATGAAAATAATTGGTCCCAGGCATGTACATGCAATAGCACTTTGCAAGCAGTCACATACTGTACAAAATGCTGCATACTGTACGCACAGGCTAGAACTTCGTGTGAACCCATGTGAATTATTTGCAAGGCAAAATACAGAAGACTTCTCTCCAGGGTAACACTGAGGTTACAGCAGTTCATTTAGCACAGAGGGATCAGCTTCTGGGCTGGAACAGAGTGTTATATGATCGGCTTGTGGGGTGGTTCTGGTTCAAAGATGAGCATGCCAGGAGCAAACACTAAAACGAAGAGTAAAACACATATTACAGAAGATCAGCAGCAATGATTGTATTCCAGCACATGCTGCAGACAGCCTACTGGGGAAGCAGCATATAGTAATGATGTACTTCGACTGCACCGTGGTACTCATGGTGCAGGCTGGGCACCCTTCCTTCTCTCCCCCTCACTTCCCATCCCAGCCTGCTTGCAAACGTGGCCTGATGTACTTGAGGGTGGCTGAGCTGCTGGGATGACAGGGCGATGGCACCTACGCACTCTTCCTACGGATGATGATAGACACAGCGTGTTTTTTGGGTTAGATGCTACCTCCCCACCCCTGCCCACTCTCATGACAGCACAGCCTCTTCAACCTTTAAGTTCAGATGCCCTGATTCACCAATTAAACTTGTTTCATGCTGCAAAACCTCTTATGTTGTCAAGTCAGACCTCATCGAAATTGCTGTCTGGGGGCTAAAGCTCATAGGTGCCATACACATCACTGAGAATATGCAGGTGTCAACCCAAACTATGCACTTGCCAGATGTATCTGGACCCCTACTGCTATCAGCTATTTTTATTTCTTTTCAACATTAAGACCCTTCAGGCTGTGTGTCAACCCTGTGCAGCAGAGCCTGGACTGGGAAACCTCTCTAAGTGCACTGAAGTGCTGAGTCGGTACAGCTCAGATCACAGAAGTTAGGTGGGGTGTGTATAGGGAGCCTTGCAGCCCTGCCCTTAGCCTTGTACCACACTCCTCCTCGTGGTAAACATGCAGTGCTGTCAATTTTAAGTCCTACTGCAATTCTGCCATCCATCCTGTTGGGAATCTGGTTCTTCTCAGGGAATCCCACGGACTCATCCAGCTCCCTGATCCCCCATGCCTGATAGGAGGGCAGAAAATACGAGAGGAGCTGCAGAGCCATCCAGGACCAGAATGTGCTCTGTACCTGTTGAGGACTGGAGCTACCAGGGATCTAACAGCAACAAACCATGGAGCTGTAGGGTGCTCAGCACTGCACAGCAGACAGGCTAAATATGTCTCAAGAATGGCTGCACCCAATAATTAGTATCAATTGTGGGGAAATGTAGATTTCCCTAAATTGTTGAACAGTTAGTCTTCCTGATAACATGCCAGGTATTTATTTTTTTTACTATAATTTTTATTGTTGTTGTTGCCTTCATGTCCTTATTTTGTCTTTGTTTCCACTGCTTCTTTCTCACCTACCATTCCAGCACTAGGACACAGGCTACCTTTGCAATATGTATGATATGAGCCAAGCCAGAATGAGCTGGCTCTACATGACAGAGACTTCCAGCTTTCATAGGTGTTTCAGATCATGAACAACAGTTTTCACATTACCTTCCCTTGCCAATCAACTTCCCAAGTTATCGCAACATTTGAAGATGAACAAATGTTTTCCATACAGGTTGTCGTAGAGAAAGGGAGAAGTCTAGGTGCACGGAACAAGTAGCACTGTGCATGAAATCTGCTGTGGAGATCAGAATCGTAGAGCCAGCGATGGGTCTGTTATTCCACCTGTTCCATCCCAAGGAGGATTATATGCATTTTCTATAGTACGTATAGCTATTTTTGCTCCTTTTTTGAGCAACTGTAAGGGTGCCTCCGTTTAAAACAGCTCCATCCAAGAGAGTATGAGTGGGGTTATTTCTTGTTAGATACTTGGATTTCTACTGAGTTAGGAAAAGCGATGACCTACAGGGAGATGGTATGATCCTCTACCACCTGCATCAAGCTCCTGGACACCTAAGAATCAAATCCTTTGTATTTTGTTGACTGTTTTGGAAACCTGCCTGTGCCCATCTTTTGAGCTTGGTTCTGGAGACCAAGTCTGCGCGTATCTTTGTAAGATTTTAAAACTGGTGCTTATTTTGCCTCTGTGTGAGTGTCCTTTCTGTTTATCTTTCTTCTTATATTCTCTTTAACCTTATGTGTGAACTCCTGCAGCCACAGGAAACAGAGGGAAAATGCTTGCATCAGCTGCAGAGGTGAAAATCACCTTCATGTTGTTCTTCAAAACAAACAAACAAACAAACAAGCAAGCAAAATGATGGCATCCTGTGACACACCGGATTCTCCCACCTGAATCAAGTGCTGAGGGAGGGTCTGGGTAGGAGGGATGGTTTTCTCACTCCCCATCTCTGGCCTAAACCCCTGCTGTGAAGCAGGAAAGAAACTGGGCAAGGGAAAAGCATCCAGGGGTTTTATTCTATTTAGACCTCCTGTGCCTTTCTCAGGCTGCCTAAAGCATTGGCACAGCAGACCTACCTCTGCTTGAGCAATCTGAGGCTGGGACTGGCCCAGAGGCCTCCATGTGCATGCTGGACGGGGGTTTGTGCAACCTGGGCCAGCCAGTTTGCCCTTGTGCAGAGCGGGGTGAAGCAGATGTTGTGAGAGTCAGAGGGATAGCAGTAAGCTGAAGACAAGTGAGACCATCGTTTACCATCCCCTGCTACCCCTGGACACAGCCCAACTCCAAGCCTGGCGTTACGACTCCTCTCACATCAGGGTTCACCCCTGAAGAGGAACCGCTGCACCAACCCAGGGATGCAATAGGAAAAGCGTGTCAAAACCAGAGCCACTCAGCCTCCCTGCAGCCCATTCTCCCCCTCTGCTTTTGCCCAGCAAGTGCCTGGCTGCGTGTTTTGCAAATGTCTGTTTTCTCAACATGACCTGACCATTCATTCCTTCCATTTCTAGACATCACTGGGAAATGGCGGGCTGGGAGTGAAGCTGTGGCCACTCAGTGTGGCTGCCAGAAGATGTGGTAAGTCACTTGGACCTGAAGCAAGCACAAGGACATCTGCTTCAACATCCTCATACCAGAAGCCACAAAAATCCCTGCAAGATGCTAAAACAAGCTTGAAGACTTCAGTAACAAAGACTCAGATGCTTAGAGACCTCACTTGTGACACAGCTACAGAGCAGGAGTGGTCACCTACATCTTAGGTCTTTACAATCCAAGTAAACCATGTTCACAGTTGTCGATCCCCTCCATGTTCCAACCTCCAAAGATAATATGATGGCCATAAAGATGTATCTCAAAGATTTGGAAACTTTTGCCTAAATTGCGCTGGCATTTTTCCTTCAAGAAGTAAATTTGACTTGTCCTGTACATTGGCAGCCACAGCTTAGAGAACTTCCCTTGTGTCCTGGTTTCCATTAGCTGCTCCACATGCTTCCAGGTCTTGGTAGAAAGGTGTATTTTAAAGAGGAATTAAGAAAGGCAACACATCTGAGGTCAAGAAGATTAGCAGTGAAATTCTGTTTAGCTAGACAGATCATTAACTGTACTGCGAGATTTCCAGTTTAGCTGGCCTGGCCCAGCTGTTGAGGTAACAGGGAAGTTTTGCACCTTTCAACAATGCTGTGGGTTTGTTTCCCAGCAGAAATACTTGAACTCTGTCCAAGTGAGTGACTGAATACTGCCTCTCGCTTTTCCCCCTCAGCACAGGAGGACAAGCAAGCCCACTTGGAAGAGAGCTTGCATTTCTTTCTGCCTTGCTCTCCAAAGGCATGTCAGCTCAGCTGCGTCTTATCACTCCAATCTCTGTGGGTCTGAGTCTCTGGTGTTAAGAGAGTTCAGGACCACACAGAATCAGATGTTATATTAGATGGATAACATGAGACAAACATGAGACAAAGACCAAAGCTGAGGCTAACCCTGAGAATTGTGCAGTGGAAAAGCCGACACTGCATTAGCTGCGGGTCGTGGCTGATGCTTTCAACTACACACTTCTTCAATGCCATGATGCTACTTTCTGTATTTTATAAAACAATTTGAAAACTTTAGTGAGATATTTTGCAAAATTCTGCTAATCAGTTTTGGTATCACTATGTGTTTCTTCTTTTTTTATCAGGCAGTTATTCTGTCACTTATTTCACCAAAACGATCCTTAAAAAAAAGAGGTAAAAAGGTTAAATCCAGTATTCCAGTATCAAGGAGCTAGCCTGTGAAAACATAACTTTACAAGCTGCTGCCAGACAGTGAGTTATAAAAGATTCACCAGTGAGAAGACCGGATATGGCCTTCTCTAAAAGTCTTTGGAGTATAAATATTTTGTACCAGCTGTGTAAAATACCGGTGCAATGAGAGTGTGTTCAGAATGCTGCCCAGGCTGCAGCACATCTGACTGACCTCAAAGGCAGCATGGGACCAAGGAGGCTGTGATGGATGTGGGCCAGGAGTCTTCTGCTTTCAGACAAAGGGTTTCTAGGATTATATTTTAAAACATAGCATTACCTACTCCTGAATGCAGAAGGACTTTCTTGCCCCCTAAACTCTGAGTTCAAAATCAGTGTTGCTCTGTCTACTTAAGCACCTCCCCAGTCCTAAATAAGTACCAGCAGATGCCAGGCACCACTAAGGCTTGAAAAATGGAGTATCTCGGAGAGATTCTCCCAGAGCTGG
This sequence comes from Lathamus discolor, assembly GCF_037157495.1. NCBI lineage: Eukaryota > Metazoa > Chordata > Aves > Psittaciformes > Psittacidae > Lathamus > Lathamus discolor. Next base: position 101,241,631 of record NC_088887.1, on the reverse strand, counting down.
TCATCTCTGATGTGGGCCCAGTTGTCACCAGGGGAAAGCTGCATCTGCTGCATTTTATTTTACATCCTGCCTCCCTCTCCCCCACAATGTACGTTACGGAAAAAGAAAGAATAGGCAATATCCTGCATTCACTGAAACCCAGCCATGAAGTAGCCTTAATTACAGAGATTTTCCAAAATGTCAAGGTCTAGTTTAGCATTTCACTTTGGCACTTACTTATTTGCTTTGATTTATCAGGGAAAAACTCATAGTGCTAGGTAGCTTGAAAAGCTTTTGTTCCCTATGGATTTGACGAGATCCTTGCCTGAAATATGTCTTTCTACACAGTACTCTTTACCTTGCCATTCCTTTCTAAACTGCTTTTGCTCAAACTTGGTAAAACCCACAGGAAACAGCAACAATTTTGCCTCTCAAAAATATGGATTCCTAACAAAGTTATATCTGAAAGTGGTGAGAATGGATGAATGGGAGCTGTGTCACTGCTCATAGATGCAAAGGGGACCAGTCAGCTATGATACTCCAGAAAGGTTTAAGTCAGAACTGATGATGGTGAGAAGTGTGCTAAACCAGTAGCAGTAGGATTCAGTTATGTTTTCGTTCAGTAAATCATCTGGTGTTTGTAAGATGTAAGGCAGGTTTGACCACAAGGGAACCCATACATGCCAACCAAAGATCTCTGTCTCACCACCCCTTCTCTGCAAGTGCAACCAGCAGATTCGCAGCAAAAGGCGAAAAGTTTGAAGGCACTTTCTCAGATGCACCCTCCCAAATTGCAGCTGTCCATGGCTCAGGGAACTGAAGCTGTCCTTATTCATACCCTTCATGAACTCTTCTTCCATGAAGTGGTGAAAATTTTCTCTCATATCTCAAACCAAAACACAAAAGAGAAAGTTCAAGATAGAAAAGGAGGACTTGAGGGTCATGGCCTCAAATGGCAGCAGGAATGCAGGGAGAAGAGTGAAAAGAAAGGAACGGCAACTGGTTTGCTGTGTGACATCATGTTATCTTATGGCTTAACAATGTCAGAATCAACTCCTGCTACCCAGTTCCAAAAGTCTGGAAGATTATGTTTTCAAATAAAGTTATTTCAGAGAAATATTATTTCCATCAAACACTTATCTATGTATTTTCTACTTGAATGCTGGCTCTCTAAAGAAGGGATAGCACAAATACTGCATGGCTTGAGTGACTGATTACGCTTCATTAAGAGCAATTATTGTATATCTAAAAAGTCCGGGGCAGGAGCAGCCTGCGGGAAAACATATTCCTGTAGTCCTTGAAAATAATCAACCTATTCCCAGAAATTAGGGAATGATTGGAAGGCTATACCGATGGAACGGTTTAGTCAGAACAGATGATTCGGTTACTCTAATCAGCAAAAATACATGGAGAGAAGTTTGAAAACCACTTAGCTGCTGAATTGCTTAGCCCAGCCATAGTTGTTGCTTGTTTTTATTGGCCATTAATTAACCAGTAAATTTTAAAAGGGTAAATATAAAAAGGCCCCTTACAAAAAACCACAGTAGCAAACTGAATGCTTGGTTTCACCAGCTGGAGTAAAGGTCTCTAAGTTGTTATTACCATCCCCCTAACTCAGTCATCTGGAATCTTCTCTGCAGTATTACCTCTGCCTGCTCTGGGCACAAGAAGTCTTTGTGACCTGGCTGCACATCCAGCCGAGCACGGGGCCATGGCTGGGATATAACCAACCTGAGCGCTGTGTGCGGCTCTTCCACACACCTTCAGAGACAATTTAATTTGGCCGTGGAGCTTTGGTCATGCTTGTCTGCACTTCTGAGCACCTGCAGCTCATGCTTCCTGGCACCCCAGCAGAACCAGTGGCAGGCGGCTGGTCGGGGCGGGCTGCAGGCCTTTCTATATGTATTTATAATGGCACAGTGCTCCAACGTCGCGGGCAGCTGAGAGCAGCAGCCAATGGGAGTGTGCCCAGGACCCTTGTGATCGCTCTGCTATCAGTCACTGTCAATCAGGATGCTAAGATTTAAAATCATGAGCTGATCTGGTTCTGCAGTAAAATGGCTCTCAGCTGGGACACGCTGGTTCCATGAAGGCATTTGTTTTCTTCGACAGAAGTTATTTTCTAAAACCCGCTTAAAAGCCATCAGTCAAAAGCACTCCTCTTCAATCTCTGTGAGACAAAATTTGATTTTCCATTTCAAAGCAACTTTTCAATTTTGTATTAAGAACTTTTCAGATGCCCTAATTCTTAGAAAAACAGTATTTTCATTTTCATTCCCCCCAAATTACCTGACCAGAAGCATTCTCTCTCCAATTTTGTCTCCTAAGCAATTTATTTTTTTTAAATCATTTTCCATTCCATTTCTAAAAAGACTTTTTTTTAACACTGACTTTCTTTTGGAATGCAAAAAAATTGGTTCCCACACGACCTTTTCTAAACGAGGGAATGTGTTTCAGCAAATGTCCCCACTATAAGGAGCTTCCAGAAAAAACTGATTTCAAAGTAATTTAATTTTGCCTCCTTTTTCTGCACAAGCTTCTGTTAGTGTTCACTATGGCTTCTAGATCTCTGTTCTTCATTCTGCAGACTCATACTGACCTCAAACCTCACTCCTTATAAGCTAGGGAACAGAGATTCATAACTGTACTGAATATTGAATACCATGGATTTGGTAGAGATACTTGGTGGATTACTTTGGTGGATTTTACAGCTTTTCATTATCCTCCTTTCCCCACCAAAGCCTTCCTGTCTTATTGGCTACAAATAAGGACACACATCGCCTCTCTTTCTCTACTGAAATTACGTCTGCTCCGCAGGTCCCAGTGACCTCCTCTCCGATGCTCTGATAAATATCTGATTACGCTCAAGGCAATTGCTCACAATCCATGCTTAGCTTTGAACTTTGCTGCTTCTATTTCAAATCTGAAAAACGGCTTACCTACCTGAAAGATTGTCTACTTTTTCAGACTACACTTGTTTGTCCAGTGAGAGATAGTATCTCTACCTACAGACTTTGCCCTCTCTTTTATTACACCTATATTTTACAACAAATATTACTCACAGGAACACCGTGAAGACTACAAGACAGCAGAAGAAGAGCAAAACACCATCATTATGCCAACATCCCCTGTGTTGTAGGCACTGGGATAAGATTCAGCAGACCAAACACAGACATCTCTCGTTTCCACCCACTGTCTGCTGAGGTGGTCCTGCTGTTGGTGTCAGGATAAGGCTGGGCTACTTTACATACAGCCTTGCCTTTTCATAAGAACTCACTAGCAACTGAGAGAGCTGCCCCCTCAGGCCTTCTCCTTCCCTTGAACTGAAATTTTAAAATAAGGCAAGAGGGTCTTCTAATTTGGAGAAACCAGTGCAACTAGAGCAGAAAGCCCTTCTTTGAATATCCAGCACAGGACGAAGCCAAAACCTAATGGTCTTTCCAGCACTTCAACAAACAATCTTGTTTCCAATTCTTCATCAGATAAGTATGTTTTGTGCACGTTGGGCAAATTTATTCTGGAGCAGAGAAGGCCGCAGCCAGGCACAGCCCACCCCACTGTTTCCTGTGGGAGTCACTGAAAAATATTCTGTCCTTCCATTCCCCTGACCAAAATATTTCTAAACATTCTGGGAGGATCTTGCAGGCAACCATGTGACTACATTTAGGAAGCAGGCAGTCACCAGGGATGCACATTCATTCCTTTTCTATCTTGCTGAGGGTTTTTTTTATGAAAGAGAGCTTAACCTTTCTTTGGCTTGCAAAGCTCTAACCAATTAATTGCTATTGATACAAGCTAATTCTTTATAATAAGAAAAAAATCTCTCCCATCCAAATCCTTAGAGGGCATAAGGAATATCAGAACATAAAAGAGCATCTAACTCTGAATATTTGGCCTCCTCTAATAAATATTAGAATAAGAGTGGGGTAATTCTTCCAGGATAAAATCACTTCTATTTCAGGAGAGAATGTGTACCTAGGGAACTGTCATGCAATCATGCAATCTGTTGGTCATTTCCCCCATGTAGACAAAACCTAAGTCTTATTTTCCTACAGTTCCGCAAATACCGTCTTGCTTCAGGAAGAGTTTAAAGAAAAGAAATGTGAATTTATCCAATGTGCATGAACTCCTCTGCCAAATTAAATTCAATAGGGTATTCTGTTTGTAAATCTGAAAAACTAGTAAGTGGAGTAGATTATTCAGCAAATCTCTGAGATAATGAATTAGCTTGAGAACTATGTAGAAAAGCATCACCCAAATAAGATAAATTACCAAGCAGAAATTTTGTAACAAAGGAGACCAAGCTGAAATTAAGCCTGTTGGTAAATTTTTTTTTTTTTTTTTTTTGTAGTTTGAAGTTTTTTCCTCTTCTTCAGCCTATTTCATCATTAAAAAGTGATTAACAGTAAACAGCTCAAATAAAGGACTTGGGGTCCACGAGCTTCATTTTGTTCTGCGTGAAGAAAGGAGCTGGGTCCCAAGACAGCAATATCAGGATTGCCTCTGGCTGTGCAGAAAGGTCCTGCAGGCGCCACATGCTGCTGCCTCTGGAGCACACATCCACCTTCCACAAGTATTTCAGAAGCACCAACTGTAACAGCTGTCTGCAGAGCCTGGGGCAAGTCTTTAGTGGAGTACCTGAACAGGGCTGCAGCAATGGAAGGGAGTCACACTCACTTCAACTTTGCATGAAGAAGAGGAGGCCTGGTGGGCAACTGTTACTATTCTGTTCCATAGCCCACTTCCTCGCACCAGTAACTCCCAGTGGGCCTTGCAAGGGAAGTTCCTCTAATATCCAGATTGTTCTGAGATACAGCACTGTGGTGGTTGCAAGGTGTGATGTGCATTATCTGAACCATCCCAAAATTTCTGTGTGGAAGTGAAGCATCGCTCGTGGATCACTTCAGCATGGAAGTGATGAAGCACTGCGAAGCAAGGGCTGTAAAACAAAACTTGCCTTCCAATCTGGATGGACTCACCTCGCCAAGATCAAGAAAGGACTGCAGTGAAGGCCATGCCCAGATTGGCACAGGTCCCTTGAAACCTTTCTGCAGTGTTTACAGAAGGAAGGATCTGCCCTCTGCACACAAAGATGTAACATTGCATGTTTGGGTTCAATCATGGGTGGCAGCCTAGGAATGGAACAACACATCCAAACTTTATCAGGAGCTTCAGAGAAGTAGCAGCACCCTGAGACCCAGCTCTCTGTCAATGAGCCAGGCAGGTGCAAGGAAGACGCCCCCTTCTGCTGGCTAAGATGTAGAAGGATTTCCAAATCCCATGGCTGTGAAACCAATGAATCCTGCTGTGTTCCTCTCCCATGGCAAAGACAGAGTCAGCGTACTCTTCCCTGCACACTGCAAGCAGTTACAGGAGCACTAACAGAAAATGCTGTTATCCCAGAGCTATCCTTCACCTCACCAGAGCCTTTCCCAGCTCTTCCCTTGCCCGGGTGCCTGACACACTTCAAAGGGACCAGCCACCTCCTCCACCTATTTTTACTATACAAAATCCATGAACTAAATATGCTTCGTATCTCTAGTACGGTTTCATCTCCAATTCACCCAGCTGGGATTTCCCTTCTCTTAGTGCTTTGTCCTTTCCTGGACAAGAACACCCAACAGACATTGAAAAACAACTTCATGTTTTCTTTATATATATATATATATATATATATATATATATATATATTTACAGAGGGATTTCATGCTTTCACTGCTTCTAACCTACAGGATTCCTTTCTGTCACCTACACAGGCTGTTTTGTTACTAAATACGAAACATGCCACATACAGCTAGAATAGCCACCAAGCTGGTTTTACGCAAGCAAACCTGTTTCAGCCTGAAGGACCTGGTTTGGGCCTTCTCCATCTACTATGCAGGGCTGTGATTCAGGCTGAGACAGCCAAATGACCCTGTTTTGGAACTGTGTCCTTGGCAAGAAGGGACAAGTCAGTACATTTTTTGAGCCAGTGCAAGGAGAGGGGAAGCCTGTTGCATGTCTGAAGACAGCGCTTGTCCCTTGGATACCTCTGGGGCTCGCAGAAGTCTGCAGTATCGAGAACCAGAAAAGGAGCTTGCCTGTGTATCCGTTGAGTCTCTGCACTAGGAGCCTCTCTGGCCAGTGTTAGAGCAGACATCAGAAAGTCTAAGTGTGCTGCAACCTCCCCCTCCTACAACAGCACTGCCTTCCCCTCAGGCTACAAACTGCCTGGAGCTGCAAAAGCAAAATGCTTTCAGCACTGCACCAGCTCTCCTGCTTTGTGCATGAAGAATGAGATTCGGCCTAAACACCTCCTGCCCCCTTGCTTCTCACTCTCTCCCCTCATTCACTATCTCTGGAGATGAACACTTCCGCCACCCCCAAGCCATCTGCTTTCGTTTTGCTTTGGACTGAGGTAATGAGCTTTGCTGTGCCATGGGAGTGTGCTGGCTGAGAGCTAGAGTACGGTTTGTGAAGCCTTTGAACTTGAACTAACTGTGGTTGGCATCGTGAGAGTAAGCACAGTTCCTAGGTCCCTGACACACAGATGAGTAAAGGCATGAGCTGTGCCCTCACACAGAGAGCTGGCACATGTCCTTGGCCTCATAGAGACAGCAGTAAAAGGAAGCTACTAAAGTCAAAGCTTTAGGCAAAGCTGTCTGACTACCTGTCTGCTTTCAAGCCAGCATATCATTAGTGAACAGCTTTATATTTCAAGGGGTAGAGGGGAACACTTCCTGATGCATTGGAGCTTCCTGATGGGCTTTCACACAGGCAAAAGTGGGAAGTACTCAACCCTAGGAGATAAAGGGTTACTTGGCACTATATCCACTCCAAATGCTGAAAGGGATCTAGTAAGGCTGAAGATAATTACATACATTACATACATTAGGGTATGCCCAAAGGATTAATGCTTCCTGTCTTCTTTGTCTCTGTTAGTATATTTTATCCACAGCCGGTTATTTCTTCATTATTGCCATAGCAGCAAATGCTAAACAGTTCCCAGCACTGAAACTATATCACCCTTCCTTTGAAACAATAGCTAGGTCCATCCTTTCATGCCTGACAGGTGGTATCCACCCAAGCAATATAAAAAGACATCAGATTAAGATTCAGTTTCTCTGTCTGTGACCTTTCAAAGCAGCATTTAGTTTATTGCAGTTGGGAAGAGAAAGCAGCCTGAGATCCAGGCTGCCTTTCAAGAAAACCCACCATTCATAGGTGGGACTGTCTTCTGGTAGAAAGAGTCCTCTAGACCCCACTTAGTGTGCTGATCTCAAGGCCACCATGTAAAGGCAGGATGAGGCATCAGAGGTAGTATCCGGAAAATGGATGCAAGATCTGGTATTATGTCCCTCTAGTCTCAGTGGAAAAGGTGGACACCCAGACAGGCGGACCAAGTCACTCCCTACCTCAGCACTCGGGCAGAGCCAATCTCTGTCTCAAGTCTCCAGAGGTACCTGCTTTTGTCCGCTGACTCTTCAAGTGGCTGTAATAGAAAAGTGCGCCGGTTCCTTTCCACCCCAGTCCAGACTAGCTGGAAAACAGCCTAAAACACTGGCAGTAGTGTCAAAGTCTGGTACCCTTGTCAAGCAGACTAAATTTCCCTTGGATTTTTTCATAGGATGTCCTCAACCCAACCATAACGAATTATTTTCTGCTCTTTAGTGCACGTATTTCCTTGTTGGGAGCATTCAGCTGATTCGCCCCAGGAGAGATTGTGCAATTCTTTCAGTTTCTCTGGTCAACCTCAAACTTTTCTGTATTCTCACCACAGTTGTCTGCTCCTTCTTATCCCATTTTCTACCTTCGAACCCCTTACCCTTTCTACCTCTAAAGCAAGGTGTCTGCAGCCAGACCAAGAAAGCTGCCATGGCAGTTTTGCCCTGCTGTATGACAGTATTACAGAAAAGTTACAGCAAGCTTGAAGCCAAGTTGCAGGAACCAGTATATAATTAAATGATGTTCTGTAAATTCTTCTAGGCAGGACAATTGGGAGAGCAGTTTCTGAATGCTCTAAACTGCAGCCAAACAAGTTCTCCAGAACTGTAGGATACAAGAAAATATCAGAGTCATTCTAGTTTCACAATATTTCATTATCATCACAACTCTACCCTCGGAGAAGCATGACTTTATTCACAGGTTTAACACACAGAATCAGGTATAAGACTAGATATGCAACAAAATAATTCGTATTGCAGAGAAGTACTATGTAGTTCAAATATCCAGGGTACCCCAGCGTATCCTTAAAAAGTGGAAGGTCTCTTGTGTAAGTTGGAGAGTTTTGCTGTTGGCTTCAAGGTCGGCATGTAACATTAAAAAGTGCAGAATGTTCAAGACAAAAAACAGAGGTCGCCAAGTTTTTGCCATGTTTTTAAGGTGCTTCTGCAGTAAGAGAAAAACCTTTTTGATGCCATTAAAACACCACCCAAAACATGATAGCCTCGCTATTGTTGAGTCTGCAGCAGAATATAAACACGCTCTATTGGCAATGCTGCATGAAATAACCGCCTTCAAGTGACCTTCAGAGTGGTAACACAACAGATCATATTCTTCATTATTATTACTTCCAGGCTGTTCACCATAATATCTCAAGTATGAGCCAGACAAACAAAACTGCATCCCACTGTGCTGATTTTTAATGTCTTGATTTGTCAAGTAATAGGGTGGCTGTTGGCATACATGATTCTCATTCACATACATTGGCGCTAATTGCAGGAGAGTATCCTGAACAGCTATTTTTCAAGCACTTAATATTCACAATTATTGTGAAGAATTTCCCAGCCTGTCCTGGATATGATTAACAGTTTGAGTGAAAAATTGTATTTACTGCTACTGCTAAGCTCTTCTGAGTAGTTTCAGGGTAGTGAATTGATTAGTGCATGCAGTCTTTAAATGATCAGTTTAATAGTGCATGCTAAGAAGACAAAAGCCTCTTTTTGACAAGTAACAAGAAGTCTAGTTTGCAGACGTCAGGGAAGAAGTGCTTCAGGTGTTAAGAGGAATAAATGCCACAGTGTGGCGGGCTGTATTTTAACTCTGTGCATGGACTTGATCAGCAGCACTGGAAAATTCTTTTAAACAGTAATTCACAAGTTTGGGAGGGGAAAATAAGCTTCCATTGTTTGCACATTAGAGTAAATAACATTTGAGGACAGGAAAAGGAACATTTGGCTCTCTCCACCCCAGGACTCTGAATTTGTCTTTCAAATTACTCACTTATGGTTATGCAGTAGATTCTTTAATGCCTTTTTTGTATCATCCTGGGTTTGGAAGCTGCTGTATTTTCTTTTAATCAGCAAATCCCTGGCCTGCCTTGGGATGCTTGGCCGGGACTGGGAAAGGTACAGTGGCTGAATTGATGCCTGCCTCTGCCCCACCAAAGCTGTCGGCTTTTATAATAACCATGCTTGATTACAGAATGGCCATGGAGTTATTGACTGCAAGGTCCAGCTCGTTAAAATTGGACTTGAATAATATAGCTTCACCCACTTACACAAGCAAATGGTCGCTCACTAGTTTTACAGAGAAAACCTGGAAAATGCTGCAGGAGGCTGAGTGAGGTCTCCAAGCACTGGAGGGTTGCCCTCCTCATCAGTTTCTCTTCTGCCTTTCACGAATGTTTGTTCACTGGAAGTGGCAGGTTTAACACACTGGTATTTCCTGATGAAAAACCACTTTGCCTCTCCAAACCCCAGCCATTTACCACCCACCCGTCTTCTCAGCAAATGATAGTCCTTTCTGGGGACTTGTACCAGGGTCACATATGGGTAATGGCACCTACACAGCAGGCTCACAGCCGTAGGATTACAGCTGGGGTAAAAACGTTTGATTATTACTAACAATCACTCAAATCTTACACTCTTACACTGAAATTTCACTGTAAAAGCTGCCTCTCCTTTCTCCCTCATTTCTCCCAGAGGATAGGATGGCTGGCAGCCAAGACACTTTTTTAAGCCATGTTTTTCAGACAGGTGCCTATAGCCCCTTTTTTTTTGGGATGGGGAGGTAATACCAGAGGAAGCCATAGCTGCTGAACCTGCACTGGGTCACATAGGCTCCACAGCAGTCTGCATCCCAGGAGGAGCTCAGTCCCGTGGCTGGGGAACCTCTGCACCAGCACAGAGCTGCATGTGACTCACAGTCACCCCATCAGGAGTGTTTGCGTCCTTGTTTTCCTTATCCATTTTCACTGAAGCTAAAAAACAAACCAGCCATAAATTTTTCTGTTGGGTTTGGTGCCTTTTTTTTCCCCCCAGCCCCCAGATATAGAGCTGAATCAAACCTGGCAGTGTTTTCTTTATGTTCATCATAGTTTTGCTACAAATTCACCACATGCTATGCTGGAAATCTGCCTGACAAGTGTTTTTAATTTGAAGGGAAAATATCAGAAGTTATATCACTTGCAAATTGATGATTGTGATTTTTTTTTCTTTTTGCAAAATGATTTGCTCTCATTTCCAACACCCTCTTCTTGCAGATGTTATCAGTATGAGAAAATCAAGGTAGTGCTGGAGTAGGCTGTTCACAGTTCAGCTAAGTACACATCCGTCCCTTTGCATGGCTTTTTGTGTCTGTGTGTAAGTGCATGAATGGTTTACAAATTCAGCAGTATTCCAGAATGTGACTTTAGACAAGATTCTGCCACTTTGTCTCCCATTATACAGTGTAGTACTGCACACTGCAGCGCCACATACCATACCCTGGCTAGCCGAGACTGTTAAAATCATTTAAGTACCTCACTCCTGTTGGCGATATGGACACTTGTCTTTCCTGAACCACAAAGTGCCCTAAACAAGTGTCCTTTTATTACACCTGTTTTCCTCAAAACTGTGGATTTCTGCACCTGAGACCAGTTCTACAGGTTCCTAGGATGTCAAGTGGAGAGAAAATTGAATTGTCCCAGTAGAATAATTATTACAGTAACTTGTGTTCACACCACAAAAGAAAAAAGAAAATCAGGAAGGGGGTGGAGGGAAAAGGACTTTGAACACATTGAGGAACAAAAAAAAAAATCCACTAACAATGCTGGAATGAACACTCCAGTGAAGACCATTTCAGAAAATAACTGGGAAACATAAACATATGTTCATCTCATCTCCTTTAGGGGCCTGTTGGAGAGGAAATACAACTGCGGAGGAGCTTTCAAAGCAAAGCACAGGATTTCTGGTCCTCCTCCTGTTTTTCTCTCTTGGCCACAGCCCAGAGCAGCAGAGTGATATTCATAATAAATATTCCTCATTGGTCAGTGCCAGCAAGGGGTATGATGTAGGTCCAAGCCAAGCAATATGACTGACCTCCTGACCTGCCCTGAGCACCCAGTACTCTCCTAGGGAGAGGTGGCAGATGAGTACCATCTACCTGTACCTGCAGCATCATGGAAAGCAAAGACCTGACAGAATACTTCTTATTGGGTATATTTCCTCTATCTGTGTTGTGTTTGATCAGATTTTTGAAATGGAGCTTCCTCCACAGGTCAGGCTGTATCTGTAGGGCACAACAGAAGTTAGAGATGCAGGGAACATACTGCATGCAAATACAACACCCACCCCAAATCTGGCAAGGGGTTGTCATTTATACATTTACTAACACATACAGTACTTTCAAACAGAAAACCCATCATATTTTGGCTCAAGCACGCTAATTGCATACCATAATATAAACTGCTGACAGTAAAATTCACTTCAGTAGCTGCTGAAGAAGCTGTTTTCACCCAGGAAAGGAAAGAGTGTCTTACCAAAGCTTTCTGTTACTGCACTGTAATGAGTTAATACAGACTGCAGCTTGTTAAAAGGGCTGAGATGAACCAGCAGATATATGTGGGGAGGTTTATGCTAGCACCTACTCCTACAGGGTATGAGTCAGCACAGTGCTGTTGCTCTTTCACTTTTATAGGCATTAAACTTCTTTGCAAGCTTTTGAGCTACTCTGCAATTCCAGGTGCAGATTTTTAAACTGACAAACCAGCTAAAATGTCTGCAGGCTGATTGATAAACATGCAAAAAGTCTTCACAAAAACCTAGCACAGGTAAGAGAGCAGAGAAATAGTGATTTAAAAAGAGCTTAAAAGGTGGATCCATGTAAGAGTCACAGTGCCAGAGTAAAGCCAAAGGTCTAAACCTTGAATGCTTGAGATGTTATACAGATGTACAATGTTTTAAAGATGATTTGCTAACTTGTCTCATTCAGGGATTTACTTACAAACTGTAATCTCTCTTAACCTCAGCTCTGACCCATGGAGCTTAGATTTTTATATATAATTTTTATATATAAATTATATAAAAATTACATACATTTTATAATTTATATTTATATATATAAATTCGTGGGTATCACTTTCCTTTAAAGCAAACAGTAAAAAAACCCCAAAACAACCAAACCTTAAAACACTGATTGAAGCATGACAACATGCAGAGGACATGGGACACATCACCCCACTGCTCTGAAGACAGAAGTGACTGCTTGAAGGAGGCAGAAAGGCGAGAGCAAAGGCTTGTGTTTGAGTCACCTTCTCACCATGGCTGAAGTAACTATTCTGACTCCTTTGACTTGTGAGGAAGCTGAGGAGAAGCAGGATAGTAAGTCTTTGTTTTCAGGTCAGTGTATCTAGTTTCCCAACCCATTGCAACACACTGTGCTTTCAGAACTTCTTTTTCCAACAGGTTTCTTTTCCTTCACACAATAAAGTGTTATTACTCAGCTACTTTGCCTAATTATATACAGTTAGAAGTAATTTTTAATTCCTCCTTAAAACCTTCTAGAAAAGGTCAGTTTAACTTCAGAGCTAAATCTAGAGTTAAAAGGATGATAGTGGCATAATTTATGTATAAAAAAAGATTTAGGCATAATCTATGTATAAAAATTGGTGATGTTTGGGATAAATTTGAGGTTTAGAAACTGCCCCCAACCCATCAGAAAGAAATCAGAGAGCACATAAGCATAGGTCTGCTACTGATCCTCATTGCAACATGTTCCAGACCTCCTGTGAGAGGACCAGCACCCCATCTCTCTTCAAATATCCTGATGGAGGTACTAAGCCTGGTGGTTATGGCACTTCTGAAAGAAGGGGGAAATGTATGCCTTCATATGGTCTCTAAGCCTGGTTCCCAGGAGCTATGTACTCAGCCGGGAGGTATTTAAGTAAGGCAATCTCATCCATGCTGCCAAAACTGGACTCCTGCACAGCCAGGAAGGAGAGCACTGAGCAATCTGTAGCAGCTGGCAGAGAAAGCACAGGAAAATGAGGACCATATCCTCATTGACAGACATCCCCTGCGAAATTCCTGCCAAAAGCAGGATAGCCAGAGCTGGCATTCCTGGAAGTTTTAAAGGAGGTACAAGTGTGCAGAAAAAAACCACACGAGACTTTGATGTAAGAGGAGCCAGGACCTTCTGAAGAGCTTCTTTTTCCAGCACACTGTTTGTTTCTCTATACTCAGCCATTTCCAGTTTCTAAGCCTTTTGTGCCTTTCCTCCTTCACACATAAAACTTCAAGTAATAATACTTTGAAAAGTCTACATGTCAGACAAAATTCAACACCTCTCTGGGTAACTACATTCCACTGTGCCCTGTAGCTTTCATTGTGAATCAGAAGAGATGACTAATGCCATAACTGCTTATTAAAAAGAAAATTAATCATTTCTTTGTGAGCTAAAGCCTTAGGATTTTTTTAACACTTTAAAACCAGGGAAAATTAGCTTTGATGAGCTACAGCAGAGGCATTTGGTTTTTTGTAGATGTAAAAGAGCATTTTGTTCTCAGCAGCTAGTGCTGATTTTGCTTGACAGATGAGCTTATCAAGTGTCACTGACATTTTTGCAGTACTGTGTTAAAATATGCTTCATTTGCTACTCATCTGAGAACTTCAGATATGTGTCTTTCAGAAGGCACTAAAAGATTGATCCAACAAATCATGTGGGCTTGAAATGCCTCAGTTTCCTAGAGACCTCTTGGTTTCATTCTCAATGCCTACACCAAGAGCAGCAGATAACCTGGTGTAGAGTTCTTTCCCAGGCAGTGGGATGTGATGACTTAAACCTCCTCAGGCTGGTCCAGGATGTCTTTCACCACCTGTGGAAAGCAGTTATGCATTTTGCTCACCCTGTAAGGAAGCTCAAGTACATGTGTAGACATTCAGTGCTTTTCTGGGCAAGAAAACCGATGAACACTTCACCTTCAAAACCAACCAGCCACTCTAAACAATACTGGAAATGGGGCCTCAAACAATAATACCTGACTGACAAACTAAGTAGAAATTAGTAGAAAAAATCAGGATAATAGAGACCACTGAAGTCACCTCATCCAGCCCTGTTCTCATGGGAGGGGCAACATCAAAGCCAGATCAGGGGCTAGAGGATCCTATCCAGTCAAGATCTAATTATATCTGATTATGCCGATTCCCTCAGCCTCTTTGGACAACTGGTTCCAGTGAATGACAGCCTCCCAAACTGGACACAGTTCTACAGGAGTGGTTACTGAAGTGTCAGATGGAGAAGAAAATCAGTTTCCAGAACCAGCTGACATTTGCTGATATAGCTCAGGATCCTATTGACCTCCTTCGCCCAAACTTGTCTACCTGGATCCCCAGGTACTTGTCTGCAGAGCTGCTTTCCAGGAAGTTTGTCCACAGTCTATAGTGGTGCTTGGGTGGTGCTTCACACTCACATTTGCTGAACTTCCTGAGGTTTCTGTCAATTTGCTGCATCAGCTTGCTAAAATGTCACTGAATAGTAACCCTTCTTTCTACTCCTCTTCCCAGTCTGGTGTCACTGGCACGCTAACTGTGATCCTGTCTCATCACCCATGTCATTAGTAAAGATATTAAACAGTTATTGCCCCTTTATCAAACCCTAAGGAATGGCATTTATAACTGATCACCAGTTCAAGCCATTGATTGACCTTTATTCTTTCAATGGGGCAGCCCAGCAGGATTTTATTCACCAGTCTTATAGTCCATCCACCTAGTCCAGAGTCCCCAGTTTGACCACAACAGTTCTAGGGGGACTGTGTCTGAAGCCTTGCTAAAGGCTTGCTAGAGTCTTCTCTTGTTTCCTGAGCTAGTCATCTCATCAAAGAACACAGTCAGCCTGGTCAAGTATGATCTGCCCTTTGTGAGTCCATGCTGGCTGTTCCCAGGCATCTCCTTCATGTGCCTGGACATGGCTTTCAGAATTTGCTCCACTGTATTCCCAGGGACTATGGTTGGGATGACACTGATCAATAATAAATTGACTGGTTTGTTACTCATTTCATAGCAAAGCTTCATACTCTCAAGCCACTCTTGTCCAGAGTTGAAGCTGCCCATCTCTCCTCTCTCTGACCTTCTCAAAGACAGCCCATGACACCAGCAGTCAGTCAAGCTCTCCCATTGCATCTCTGTGATCCCAGTGGCACCATAACCTTGTGACTGAACACAGACTTCTAATTCCCCCTTCAGGTTCCCATGCTTTGTGTTTTGCCATTTCAGAACACAAAATGACAAAAATAAAAACCCCAATAAATCAGGCTCTGAAATTACTTACAGAAATGCAGAACTGATAAAAAATGTCAAAGTAGGATTTTTTATTGGGTTTTTTTTTCTTTCATTAAAATGCCCGTAAAATTTTTAATGTTTTTTCTCAGCCTGTTCTCAAAACCAATTTTGCTTTTGCAAAGAATGTAACTTTTCAGGACAGCTATTTCTGCTATGGCTAAGAGAAAATAGCTTCATTAAGTTATACTGTAGACTATTTAAATACACACAAGTAAGAAACACTAAAAGATTGTGACAGGGATACCATTTGCTACCCGGCATTTCTATTTCCTTCTCTCTTAGCAGCAGACACAGGCTCAAGAAGAAAACATTCAAAGGGTGATATTTAGTTCCAGAGGTTATATTTGTACTTTCTATTATGAGATTAAAGCACATGAGCAACTTTGCCCTCCCTGTACTGGTTTTCATGGGCTTTGCAGAATTTGAGGACTCTTAACTGCTGGAAAACAGCCTTAATATATCACATCTCTGCTAGTAAATGTATCCTTTCATTGAAAAGGTCTAGTTGTTGAGTTCTTTTACTTTATGGAGATTGATGACATTTACCTTACACTTAGGGCTATGTAAATAATTGATTTTGCAGTTCAGTGGCAGAACACAGCTGAAGCCAAACCCAGTATTTTGGAGGTTTTCTTCCCAAAATGAAAAACTGAAATATTTCATTTTCTTGTTGAAAAGAACACTGAACTCAACCAGATGCCAAATGTTTCACTTTGTTTTATTTTTAACAAAAACAAAAGAAAACTAAAGGACAGAGTCACAAAACAAGCATGGAGGAGATTTTCCATTTATACCTGTTTTCCCAAGTGTTTTGCAGAATTTTCCAGTTCACACGCTCACAGAATATTTGGATTTGGAAGGGACTTCCAGAGATATCTAGGCTGATACCTCTGCTCAAACAAAGGCACTCAAGAGCAACTTAATCTGCAAAGCATGTTACACACAGGTCCACAATTTCCACAGGATCTGGATGAGGACAATCCCTTGATCTTTCTTCTCATGTGGTTGCAATGTCACTTTGCACCAAGCCTGAGTGACTGCAGGTGGGTTGAGCAGGAGGTGAAACTTTGCACAGGTATTACAATACAAGCTTTTACACAAGGCAACATTCCTTCTCTAAAAAATGTTTTATGTTATAGAACAATGGAAGAAGTCTTAGCGATTCTGCTGCTTTATACTGTTCTGCTACAAAGAGGAGATACGCAGTAGAGAACGTGGAAGACAGCGGTTCCCACACTACTGAAGAAAGTTACATAAAGCAGGCTAGTCGTGTCTCTTACAAAGCACAGATCTTTCACTTTTTGCCATTTGGTACTGATTTCCCAGAGTGAAATTCTGTTCAAAATGAAAAGCACACCCTTGAGCAGCAGTATCTCATCCTGCAGTGCTCAATCCCCTCTTGCTCTTGATGAGCAGAAGGGGAACTTTGTTTTGGAAGAGGCTACAAAGGCAAGGAGGCTTGTGCTCCCGCAAGTGCTGGGTCATGCATTGCCATACATTCATAGCCAGCCCTAGATACAAGGCTGGCTCTAAATGGGATCCTCATATTCCAGGGCACTTCGAAGCTGTGGCGCTTTGCACCTCTCATTGTCATAAGTTTGGCCAGAGATGAAATGTGGGAGAAAGATTTGACCTTGGCACTTTGAGGACATGTTGCTAATAAAGCACAGAAGCAGGGTACTGAAACAAGCACAGCCTCAGCAATCAGCCTGCCCACCAGATTTACCTGCTCATTTTGAACACTCTTCCTTCAGCGCATCTTTGGAGATGGAGACTGAAAATGGCCCAGGCGTGTGATACGCTACATGATAAAGACCATATCTAGCCAGTCCCTTGCATATCCTGCACCTTTAGCTGGCTCCCCTTTTTTTAATAAGGAGATTGCATGGGGCAGACTGTTTCCACACCAGACTGTTGCACATTTGGCTGGAGGTCTGGGGAATGGCCATTGCTGGGAAACACAGGAACTTTGGTTTTGGCATAGTGTTGGTGGTAATGGTGGGTAGCAGGCTGGATGGCCTAGGTGGCTTGTCCAAGCCGTGATTCCTATGGTTCTTCTCTTCAGCCTTACCTTGAAATTTCTTGCTCTTGTTTCTTCTCCTCTGATGCTGGTAAAAGGCACTGTGGAGAATCTACAGCTTTTCCAAATGTCTAATATGTAGGCAGAAGCTGCACAGTGGAAGGGCAGTTCCTCTCAGAATCACAGAATGGTTTGGGCTGGAAGGGAGCTTAAAGTTCATCCAGTTCCAACCCCCGTGCCATGTGCAGGGGCACCTTCCACTGAACCAGGTTGCTCAAAACCTCATCCAACCTGGCCTTGAACACTTCTGGGGATGGGGCAGCCACAGCTTCTCTGGGAGAGAAGAAGACTGCGAGTTTGCATTCAGTTTTCTCCTCTGCCACAGCCACAGCAATCTGTTCACAGTATCCAAAATTTCTGTGGCATGTGGTGAATGAGAGAACTGCTTTTGTATTCCGTTTTGAGTTACAGCTGAATAATGTAGGACCAGTAGGTCCACCAGGTAAAATAGCTCTGCTGAGCCATCATTGAAAACAGGAATCTTGCCTGCAGTCCCAAATTTGAGGCTTTATTCATTCAAGGCATTATTTATTCATACACCTTGTAATGGATCCTCAGATTGCTGGTGAGGTGGAGAAAATGAAATGACTCCTCAGACATCACTTTTCAGTGAGTCATTAGCAGGTGTGGATATCGAAGTCAAGGACCCCCATTGCTGAGTCCTGCACACTAAACTGCTTGCTGCCATTAGGTCCTAAATTTTTTTTGGTTCCTATTTTAGATACGACAATAATACAATTTATAAGCGATGTTGCAGACACAAACAGTATGATTTTTTTAAAGCCATTTTACCAAAACACAGAGAAAGTGTTAGAGCTGGTTGCAGCTTCTTCTGAGAAGTGATTCAGAAACTGTTGGACTCTACAAAATAAGTCATTTATTAAGAGGTGTAAGAATCATTTCTTAACCTATTAATGAATGCATTATACTGTAAAGCGTGACTAACTTCCCATAAAAAGAGATTAAAATTGTGGGTGCACATAGTCACTTTGTCATTTTTCTGCCATAACTCAGCCTGTTTCTGTGCTGTGCATGGGCACATCCAGGAACAGAGTCTGCAGGTGCTCAAAGCTATTTGGTGAGGGCTGATGGACTCACGCTTTAAAGGGAAACCTTTTATTGCAAAGACTTACTCTACTTATTTGGAAGATGGGGAAAGCAACAGCTGCCTCTCTTTTTGCTTCACCAAGCCTAAGCCTGTTCCCAGTCATGCTAGTAATCTCAGCCTCTTTTTAAGTCTTGTGGCTTTTTTGACCCAGTCTTTATTTTATATTTAGACCATTTTCTTGTAATATGTCACAGCTGTGACTGTCATTTTACTACAGTGAAATGTGTCGACAGGACCAAGAATAGCAGCTGTCTATCAGACCTGTACCTAATGTGTTAATGGAAATACCAAACATTAGAAACAAATCAAAAGGCAGAGAAACAGAGACTGCGACTCTACAGTAAAAGTTGTCTTTAAAACAGTATGCTTTTTAATTTTTACTTAAAAAAGACAGAAGAGATCTTGAAAAAATGAAGCACACTGGGGCTTATCCTGCCCAGATGAATCTAGGATAATGGAATTTACTAGGATAAACCCTCTACTGGGAGGAGTGGAAGATCTCAGGTTATCTGTACCTCTTCAGCATCACCCCTGTGAGCTATTCTGATTGATGCCAGCTAAGAAATTGCACCTTCCAGCTTCATAAAAAATACTGGGAGTGTAACTTCAGACTTGGGGAGAGGATGGCTTGGCTCTGCGTTTTCTGCACCCCTTCTGCATTGAGGTGCCACAGCTGCCACAGAACTGTAGCTCATCTTGCGTTTCCAGAGCAAAGGATCACCCATGTCCACTCATGGAGCTGTACTCCTACAACTCCCCCAGGAGCAACGTAAGATATGAAACAAAAAATGAAGACAGAAATCACAGGAAGAAGCAGTGGGTCTGGCACTCACTTTGGAGGAAAGAGCCCTGGGTCCAAGATCCCTTTTCTGGTGAACGAAAAGTAATTCAGAAAGGAAAACTTGCCACTGGCCTTTCATTATCATCTGTCCCTGAGCTACTATTTATCAACTTTAATAGGCCCTCTGCTTAGTGTTTGGCTACTTCGGATCCCTTTCCAGGTTGATCAACTCTCACAAGCATTACATAAGGTCTATGATTCTCACACTGGGTTATGAATTACACTTTGAAGCTGAAATCTTGTGGCATCCTCATTGCTCAGATGTGCAAATCATAGAATCATAGAATAGTTAGGGTTGGAAAGGACCTCAAGATCATCTAGTTCCAACACCCCTGCCATGGCCAGGGACACCTCACACTAAACCACTCAACCCAAGGCTTCATCCAACCTGGCCTTGAACACTGCCAGGGATGGAGCACTCGCAACCTCCCTGGGCAACCGATTCCAGTGCCTCACCACACTAACAGGAAAGAATTTCCTCCTTATATCCAATCTAAACTTCCCCTGTTTAAGTTTTAACCCATTACCCCTTGTCCTGTTACTACAGTCCCTGATCTGCTAATTAGTTTCTGTGCACAGAAAGATTTTTACTAAAGCCACCAGGTTTTTCGTGGTTTTAAGGACTAGTGTGTAGTACTAATCACCTACAGATGATGATGACAGATGATGATTAAGTGAGCCCTCAGTATCTGTCACGAAAATTTCAAAAGCCTTGACAAATCCTGCTTCCTGAACCCAAAATAACTCCTAGTAAGTCAGTAGGTTGGGAGGAGTTAGGCATAAGCAAATAAGAGAGTCTGCATTAGCCTGGCTGAGTCACTAGTGCTGGGACAAGTTTGACAATCTACAGGTCCCCTGAGACACAGACCCAGCAGAGGTAGCTGAAAAGCATTTCCTTCAGCACCTGGACTGATGCTCAAGCCATTGAGCATCACTAAATGACTTGAGATCAGGGTTCCTGATGTTTTCTTCTGGGAGGGCTGTATAGTGAGCTGAACATCAGGCTGGGGCCAGATAACAAACTTCATGTGGGATGTAGTTCCCTTCTGTTTTTAGAGTGTAATGTAACATGCTTTACTTACTGAAGCTGAAGTAGACCAGTATTTTAGCATGTTCAAGGGAAACATATGTAGTTGATTTCATTGTCAATAATCTGAGACAACCTATATTCAAAACCCACCCAAGAGTGAAGGACTGAGCAAAGGTAGCCCCCACCACAGCTCTGCACATGCCACCCTTAAGGAAGATTCATCCTAATTCCAAGCAGCGTGGCGTGCCTAGAGCAGACCTTGAAGCCATTTGTTAACACTGCACGGGGCAACCGGAGGGCTCAGAGGAGGGCATAGGGCCAAAAAAGTAGCAGAAATTAAACTCATTGCCCTTTCCGGAGCCAGTCTGAACTCATCAGTTTCTTACAACATTGCTGTGTTTTGTGGTAGGAAATGGAAAGAGTGGCAGAGTAATTTATGCTGTGCCTTTTAAAGAAAGAAAAATACCATCAGTAAGTACTATCATGTTGCTCTTGATCATATTGAGAAAGAGTCTACCAGCTTCGAGGACACATTCCCTTTAGTACTGATAGAAGTGGAGTTTGTTCATTCCTAGGCAGCACCATATGAGCATGATGGACTAATCTATTTAATAGATTCTGAGAGCCTCAGACCAAGGGAAACTTCAGACCTTTGGTAAAATAGCTGATAGCGATGCTCCTCATTCCCCTTACTTGTGTTTAGTACTTGGGTCTGGTTGAAAGCTTCTTTGCAGAATAGTATCCAGAGATGGCAAAGCCATCTCTTCCTTGCATAGGTGGTTCCATTGGTTAACCGTATTTCTTTACTGAAATCCTGTCTTTTCTGATCTGAAGGCCTCTGATTTCTGTATCTGCACATTGGCCTGAGTTCTCAACCAAATTGAAAGCCCATTTCATATGATGTTTTGCCTTCCCAAGGGACAACAGTTCCTATTATGGTAATTCTTCAATAACCAGGTCACAGCTAAGCCTTGGTTCGGATAAGCAGACCTAGCTCATCAAGGCTTTCCCTGTAAGGCATTTTTTTCCAGACCTCAAAACATTTTTACAACTCATGCTGTGACCTTGGACAAAATTGCTGTGCTTCAGGGAACCTCTGGAGAGCAAGAGCTGAACCCAAGACAGCGCGTGTCTGACTCAGATACTCCTGTAGGAGATGAAAGAGCTGGGATAAAAAAGGCATGCCCAGGAGGAGTAAGCAGTTCCTTGAGGGGTGAGTTTCAAAGCAATGTCTGGTACAGATAATGCCTGCTCTTAATCTGAGATATCTGAAATACCAAAAGTATCTGAAACACTGATGTTTCAGCAAAGCAAATAAAAAAACCAACCAAACAAAACAGATCCAATTTGTTATGCAAAGAGTTAAATCAGGAAACACAGACAAATAATAACTGAAAAGTGAACTTGTATTTATGAGCTTGTGTTCACAATCACCGCCATCAATTGATTGTACCACGTGTCAGTAAATAACAGGCAATGTTGAGATCACACTCTCCTATTATTAGAAATGTAATAGTCATATCTTGTTTAAAAACCTGTTTCTAAATCTGTTGCCACCTGGAAAACTAGATTAAACAGATCAAGAGTTAAGGTTATCTAGAAATATTCTGGGCAGAAACATAATTAGGGCTGTAATTAGGATTATCATTTAGTAGGCGATGCAGACAAGCCTGAGAAGATAAGCCACTATCGGTTGCTGTTGAGGGCTAAAGTGATTATTAATCGCGTAAGTTTGGGCCATGTGTTTTCCTGGCAATGTGGAAATAATGTTGAACAGTTTCCAAAAACCCAAGGCAGGACTGCAGGTGGTTTCTCCCAAAAAGCTTTCCCAGCAGACAGGTAAGGCGCTGATGTGTGCCAGCACCAGCTTGCTCCAGCACCAGGGTAGCGGAGCATGGAGAAAGAGGTTGTGAAATAGGGCACAAAGCTGAGCAGCTCTCCAGTAGTCCATACTTGCATTACCTCCCCTGGGCCATGCTTTCCACCACTGCTGATTCAGTCACATTACCAGGACACGAAGCACACAGCACTGCTGCACAGCACCCGCAAGGGTGGGCTGAAGGCTTTTCTCTGCAATAAGAAGGAATTTCAATCTAAGATGGAAGACTGAAATAATTTTTATATCAAACCATGGCAAAGAGGTTGAGCCCTTAAGCGAACATGTTGCAGGATGTATAACAGTCAGGCTGAGAGCTCTACGTGCCCCTGCAATGCATGGGTGGAGGACATGTGCACCACTTGAAGCATCTCCCAGCCTGCTGTAAGGTGACAGTGGAGGTGACAGCTCTGCAGCACCAAGTGTCCTCCCCTGTGCTCCCTCTCACCTCTGCCAGTTAGACAGGGAACTCCCCAGCACCCTCGCCCTTCCTTGGAGCTGCATTTCCCAACTCTTCCAAGTCTTCACCACACCTGCTACCAGGAATCCATTGCTGCAACCTCTTGCCACATGGAAACCCACATGGAATTAGGTACTGGGGCCTACATGCTTCCACTTCGCTCCCTGGCACCCACAGCGCAACTGGCAGCACTTTATCTGCAATTCAGTGTCTGCTCTGCACCAGGGGCATGGGACCTTTCAGCACACAGCAAAGAGCTGGCAACGCAGGTCAGCACGTCTCCATGGGGCTGTCACTTGCTCAGACTGGCTGACAGGGCAGCTCCCCGGCAGCCCTCTCTTTCTGCTGCTGTGGCTGCAAAGAACCTAGGAATGATAAAGGGGGGGTTAGGAGAGCTGCAGTTTTGAGGAGGTTAGTGGGCTCTTCCCACAGGCACTCCTGTTGAAGGCAGCAAACAAGCAGCAGCCCCCTGATTCTTTGAAGTCGCTGATGTTTTGCAGCTTGCTGAGGTGCTTAGTGAGAAACCCTCACTCTGTTTCCAGAAACAGAGTCAGAACTTGCTTTCCTTCAATAACTGATATTTTCTTCCTCTGGAAATACTCAGTGGACCTGTTTTTATCTGTAATGTGTTTACTTTCTTAGAGGATTTGCCATGTTTGCATCTCCACATGTTTTTTACCCCAAGTTTCTTCACATAATACACAGAGATCCCAGGGTTGGTCCCTGCTGTTAGAAGGGTAAATCTGCTCCTGAGACAGAAAGTATGGCCCTCCTTGCGACTTTTTCTTTTCTTGGTTCTGTTTTGACACTTTATCTTCCTTCGTGCTACATGAACAGGAAGCACAGAGGCAGCAGCAAATCTTGCTGTCTTACGTCCTTCAGCTCCACTATATTTACACTGTCAGTTGGTTTTCTACATGTGCCTCTACATTTATGAGATAAAATGAAGACGGCAGAACATCTTTTGTTTCAAATTCCACCATGTATAAGAATGCCAAGTGCCCTTCCCCTTATTCAAACCTAGCCAAAGTTCTTTACTACTCTGAATTTATAGTAACCATAATTCCAGAAGATCCTCAGATGCCTCACAGTGTTTTCCTCAGATTAAATAGGTTTTACAGCTGGGTGAGGTCTTACATTACAGAGAAATTTATGCTTAAACATCTGTGCTTAAATGTCCTTCAGCCAGTTGATGTGGTTACAAATCCATCCACAGCACCCTCTGGAAGGCATAAAAAGCCTACTACCCTTAAACTTAATGTACTGAAGTGTTTGCTATTCTATTGGCAGTCTGCATAGCAGGAAGGAAGATGTCAGGAAACTCCAGATTCGTGTCAGATCTTTCCATTTCTGGTTATTTCTTAGCAGGAGGGAAAAGAAACCTTCATTCCCCCCCCCCTCCCAAAGCCTGTGAAATGTGCTTAGAAGTTGAACTAGTTCAGTGTTGCTGTGAATGCACAGTCTTACAGGTCCCAACAGGTAGAAAAGCATGCTACCTTATTTCTGCTTGCCCTAAAACTTCTGATAAGGATTTGATAAAGCTCATTGTGGCACGCTGACTCTGCGCATTTAAGGGACCTACTCCTTGACACAAGAAGTGCATAGCTGAGAGCTGAAACCTACAAAAGATTGTGTACATGATTTCCTTTGCTGCCATGAGCAATCCTATTTGAGACAATTGGGTAAGCATGTCTGTAAGTATTGATGATTTACTGAATTACTAAATATTTCCCCTTGCACATCTTCTTAAAAAAAAAAACAACAACAAAACAAAACAGAACCCCCACCAAAAAAAAAAAAACAAAACCAAAAACAAAACAAAAAAAAACCCCAAGCAACAAAACAAACCAATAAATAAAGATGATCAAACCTGAGATTCATCTTCAAGTAGACCAGCCTGGCTTCGTATGGTTGCTCACCCCCGAGCAAGGTCCTATGGGGTCACTCTTCATGGAGCAGGTCTTCCCAGGGGCTTTCCTAGTCTAATGGGCAAATTCATTACTCAGTTTAGCAGTGTACCTATACAGACCTCATCACTGTTGCTCGTACCCAGAAGTCAGCTGGTGTTACTACTGAAAACTGAAGCAAAGAAGGCGTTAAGTACCTCAGCCTTTTCTTCATCCCTTGTCATTATGTTTCCTGCTGCATGCAATAAAGGATGGAGATTCTCCTTAACCCTCCTTTTGTTGCTAATACACTAATAGAAACATTTTTATTGTCTTTTATGGCAGTAGCTTAGATTAAGTAGATTAAGTTCTAGTTTAGCTTTGGTCCTTCTAATTTTCTCCCTGCATAACCTCATGACATTCCTGTAGCCTTCCTGAGTTGTCTACCCTTTCTTCCAAAAGTCATAACCTCTTTTTGTTCTCAGTTCCAGCCAAAGCTCTCTGTTCAGCCGAGACAGTCTTCTTCCCCAGCAGCCCATCTTTCTGCACATGGGGATCTCCTGCTCCTGCAGCTTTAAGATTTCCCTCTTGAAGAATGCCCAGCCTTCCTGGACTCCTTTGCCTTTCTTTAACACTGCCTCCCAAGGGACTTTGCCAACAGGTCTCCTAAATAGGCCAGTGTCTGTTAGGATACAGCTCTCAGAATCTAAAAACTATCCAGTAAAAGGCTGGAGCTCCACACAACACTGATTAAACCCATCTGGATATTCCCCATTAACAGTACATATATTAAGCTGTCACATTTTTTCTCATTTTCTCGCAGCAAAATTCTCCTCTTTGGTAGCTTGTTTCTATATAACGAAGAGCTGTGTAAGAATTCTCCACTATTACTTATTTTGTTCTCTTTTTTTTGGCTTTTGCCTTGCTGGTGTGTGGAGCTTCCATGGCTGGTACAAGTACAGAATTGGAAGTAGGTGTTATACAGTGGATGAGAAGGAAAAAAAGCAAGCGACATGTGTCAGGAGGAAGAATTTCCATAATAAATACTGACTGCTTTGCCAAGCTGGAAAAATGTCATTGTCCGGAAATAATAAATCTTCATAATTTTTTTCCCCAAACTTACTTGGTATTTATTAATAAAAAATAATAGAATATATATAATATGAACAAACTCAACATGCCCAGCACTGAGAGAGTCTAGGTGGAGGTTATAAAGTTTAAAAAGGGTCACTGACTTTTAAAATCAGCCTTAAATCAATGGTTAAACTTGTGCTGAATCCGGGGATGTAAAATCATACTGTAAAATAGCAAAATTAGAGCCTAAATGCTACGCTAGGCTGAGCTTGGTCTAATCAAATTCATTTAACCCCATTATTTTCTTCCTTATGTACCACAGATGAAAACAATGGAGCCCTTTTGGCAGGAGGCCAGCCTGAAGCCATCTATTACCCTCCACGCTGAAGTTCTGACAAGGAGAACAAGGCAGCTGTCCTTACGGTAATTGATATTAATGACTGAGGTTAGAGACCACTGAGGCAACTCGGGAATTAACAACAAAGAGAAACCCCAGCCTAGCTCTGCAGCAGCAGGGACAGAAGTAGTCTGAAGACAGACAGATGAAGTGGGAGCAGAGCAGTGCTGCAATTTAGAAATACATAGAGATATAGATATATTTTGTTTATTTTGTCTTGGAAATTCTTTAGGTGAGACATCTACATACACTAAATAAGAAAGAATAATTACAATTCACATTGGCAGTATGGTGCTTTGTAATTTTTCTGACCTGTCCTGCGCTGCCTGTGGATGGGCTGGCAGAGGATGGCCACATCCCCAGTGTGGGGCCACAGTCGCCAGGGCGCTGCATCCCCAGGCACGCTGCCATGCAGGGCTGAGCTGCACACAGCCACAGCTGTTCCCCAGCAAGCCCTGGCCTGAACACGGGTCCTGCCCCAATCTCCATTCCCAAGCTTATGACATTCCTGGCAAGGTCACTTTCAGCTCTTTGTGGAAGTCTGCACTAATTTCATCAGATGCATGCAGATTTCACACATTTTTCTGTGTTTGTGCAATGCTGAAAATTAGCTCTTGCTTTCAAATTAGCTGGAGCTGTTTTAACCCGCAGAACCAGTGATTTGCATTGGTGAAAACTGAAGTGACTGTACCTATTTAGTTTTAGTTGTAACAGGCTTTGCTTATTTGCCTTCATGTTTACTTTTTTAACAGAGAAGTATATTAAAATGAACCCATTATCATGAAAAGCCCTCCTCCTATGACAACTGAATGCACCCAGATTAAATGTGGCTCCAGGCTGAAATGAAAAGATGGAGAGGCAGCCCTCAGTACAGGAGACAGTTTCTATATCCTGGAACAAGATTTTTTGCATTGTTGTTTGTTTTAGTATGTAACAGGCTTCAGTTTTCAGTTCATGAAAGGAAAAGAGGTCAAGGGGACAAACAGATGTGAGGGGCCTCTCTCCTATCAATGTGGGGACAGTCATTCTGCTGTGACCCTGGGAGTGACACACCACTGTGTGCTGTGCTCTCTTGTGCCTGGGTTTCCCTGGTCTTCTTCACGTGTTATTTTCTATTTGTGCCTTACCCCACTCTTAGCTTTCATACCCCTCAGCCCCAAAACTGTCTAGAGCACCAAGCAGATCATGTGAACAGTGATCAGCATATACCATAGTTCTGCCTCCTGGAGTGTTGTGTCTTTTGGCCACTTTATCATCAAGTTGTTGAGAAGCTCAGCATTGCAACATGCGCTGTCTATTAAAAGAAATGTAGTGTCTATGTTGTTGTTGTTGAGTAAAATGCTTTCCTAAGTAGGTCCTTGAGAAATATGTTTTCTTCTTGACCCAATTCTTCAGAAGACTGAGATACAGTCAAGTGTATCACACTTTTGAAATTAAAATAGCACTCAGGCTTGCTCTATAGTTTCTGGTTTCTCATGTAAGTATCTGGTGATGCTCCCTTCAAACCTTTCCTGCTTTTGCACCTTTGGAGCTTTTTAGCACAAAGGGACAAGAATGGAGCCTTTCAAAAAGGAAAATCTGTCTGCACATCCTCACTTTTCATGAGAAAAAAAAAAATCCCTGTTGTTACACTAATATCAATGTTTGAAATGATCTTGCTTTCCTAGCATCTCTCTACTGTTACTCCCCTGAAGCCCAAATAACACAAAGTATTTACTCAGTATAACTTCTCTGGCCTGATAATTATTTAATGACACAATAATCTAAATGCCAAGACACAATTACAACCTGATTCCAACAGTTAACTTTAAGCCACTGACACAAGAGATTCAAAGTCATGCTGTAGTCTCCTAAGAGAGGGAGTAGGGTAAAACTTCATTAAGCAAATACCTACCTGGTAGGGGAGGTGGTTTTCCGAGGCAAGCTCATCCCCTACACTATATTTTTTAAAACATTATGGAGCAGAGGCTCCTGGAAGATATTTCAAAACATATGGAAAACAGAGAGGTGATTGTAGAAAGGCGACCTGCTTCACCAAGGGCAAATCATGCAGAGTAATCAAGGGGCCTTCTAAAATGGAATGGCAGTGTCAGAGGACAAAGGAAGAGCTACAGATATCATCTATGTGGCATACTGTAAGGCCCATATAAATGTAAAGTCCCAGATAGTTATAGTGCCTTTTCCCCCCTTCTTTGTGCAAGCACAGTGCTTGAGGCACTTTTGAGACATTGTCATTGTCTCTAGGGATGCCACAGTTAGACTGTGTTAGAAATCAGTTAAAAGAGGTGAATAGAGGCAGCTCATTCAATCATGGTTGTAAAATTTATGGGCACAGACTCAGTGGCATAATATGACTTCTGGGTCAAAAGCAGCTTGCGAGCTGCTCATACAAGGCCAAAGTAAAAGAGCATAGCCTGCAGTACATATGTGCAGATGGATAATCCTAATCCCCAGATTTGGAAGGAGGCAGTGAAGACCACAGTGTGCCACCACCGTCTCCTGCTGGAACCTCTCCCATGGCATTCATGCCTCTCAGCTTTTCGCATTCTGTCATCTCTTGTGGTTGTCAAACATGGGGAATTTGGCAGCTTTGTAGCATAGGAAAGATCACTATCTCAACTGTATGAGGTGTCTCTTGGACCTGTCTTGGCAAGTTTACCTTGAACATTCTGTATAGCTCCCTCGTGCACTTACTTCTGAGCTTGGGCTCTCTTTTCATTTTTGCCTTTTAATCTTTATTAATACGTCTTTTCATACTTTTTCCTCTGGGCTCTGAGCTTCTTTCCCAGGGGAACTTGCAATACCTCCTTTCAGATACCTCTGAAGAAGTCTCCACTTCTATGATCTGCTCAGGTACAATCCTAATTTATTTTTTAGCTCAGATGTTCATGGACAGAGCCTTCCTTTGTGTCTCAAGTGAAGTCTTGGGCTCAAAACAAAATTGTTGCTGTTATTTACAAATGTCCAGATTGTACATTTACATGAATTGCCCATTTGTGCCAAATTCTGTAAAAAGCAGCTCGCAGTTTGTTTGTTTTTTTTGTTTTTTGAATCATGAAAAAAATGAAAATTTAAAAAATTATCCATTTTGGAAATATTGGCATTTACTGTCTGGAGATCTGGATTTCCCTACTTAAATTGGTTGCTTATTTTTTAGGCACTTTGAATGCCTGAAGGCACTGTATGAATGTCATCCATTCGCAAATGGGGTTTTCTGAGCAAAGGTGGATCTGTTTCACTCTCTCTTTAAAAAGATATTTGGCAAGCAAAGAAGTGTCTTGGTGTCAGAGGCTGGCATGCTGTAGCCTGGTTTTAAATATTAAAGCTCATACGCAACAGTGAGCCCACTGTTACACTGTAAGTGTTCAGATATTTTTCATCTTACAGTGATAAAAATGGATCCCAGCCTAACATCTTGTCTGATTCATGACCACAAGACTAATTCTGGGTCATGACTGCCACTCAAGACCTGGAATTTGTGTGTGATGAGAGCTGACAGAAAGGTGTATAAAACATGTCCCTAGTTGCTTGATTGGGATTTTATTTCAGACTAGAGTAAGTCATTATTGAAGGAAGAAATCTTGCTCATACTGCTTAACTGTGCTGGTGAAAGCCTGTCAAACACCATTTTATCCAGAGCTCTGCCCTCCAGATAATGTAATGGATCTTGTAAATGGAGTAACTGATACACTTCTCAGAGCATCACCTTCCAGCTAGTCTTTAAAAGATGAGAATGATACTGATGCTATTAGCTGGTAGGGACTACATGATTACAGAATAAGTAATGTTTTTAAGTGCACTGCTAGTATTAGAAAGGTCACAAGTAGCCATCAAGAGCCTTCATCTGAGAAGATTTAAATACCATTTAAGAGAGCAGTGAAGCAACCTCCTTCTGTAGTAAGCCATTGAAAAAGCCCTTGGTGTTAAAGGTCCAGGTTTCAATTGACTGTCATTCCCATCAAAATAATTGAATTCCACATGGCACAGATTTTTAGATCCGCTGTTCACAGAGGCTTAGAGATATCACATATTGTCTAGAGAAGGGAAGCCCTCCACTTACTACTTGCCTGCCAATAAATCGGCCAAGAGAATATATCTTACAACCATGTATATGGATACCTTGCAACATTTCAAGCACATTACCACGTCTCAAGGGCAAATCGAATTAATGTGTAATTTGGAAGAAGCAGTTTCTTTCCTGAAAAGATCAGGGGACACAGTCCCATGATATTGCTTTATAGCTGAGTTTATTCATAGTTACATGCTTGATAGAATTTAGATGATACTTTGTAAAGCTGCATTTCAGTGTCCGCTGAATAATTATGTCTTTGCTTAGTGGTTCAAACTGTTTTCAATTACTCCAGCGTAAGCACCTTAGATGATTTTAACATCTTAATTGCCAAGGTTGGACCCTAGCAAATAGTGCAATGAGTTTTACTGATATAGATTTGGAAAGGATTTTGGTTTCTGCTCATTTGACAAGGTTCCTGAAATCACTGAAGCCCTACCAGTATAAGACAGGAGCAATAGTTTTTCCCGTGGTGTTTTTTATTTGGTAGACATACGCACTAGCAGGAACTCAAAGTCCTTTTTCTTGTAAAGACGTCATGTGCAAAATGTTAGGCTATAGTGTTACCTGGTATTATAAAGCCCTCCAAAGCCCGCAGAGTCTAGTGAGTTCTCAGCAAGATGGGAACAGTGGCTCATTCACGTCACAGGTATATGCTATTTTTAGCATCCAGTTGACTTTTCCTTATTAGGAAAATAAAAACTATTGAAATAAGATCTTCTTGCTCGGTATATATACCAATTTGTCTGCCTTCAGCCAGGCTGATTTCCTTTCACCTGCAAAAACTTACTTTTTCAAAACTCTGCAGCACTCTGAAGCCAGTTCATTTCAAGCTCTCTCTGTCTCTGTGCTTCCTCTGTGAGCATGGAAAAGAGTTATCCCTTTGGAAAGATGATGGATCTGGCTGTGTACCCAGAGAAGGAGGAGTTAAGGTACACAAACAAAGGGTGGTGAACTCACACACTTCATTTGTCTTTCATGAGCAAAGCACATACCCATATACAGAGGTAGCCATGTATGGGAGAGGATGCAGGGACGCTACATCTAGGCAGTGTTTCCATATCACTCTCAGCATTTCCCTTCTACATAACTTCTCCACTTGAACTTCTAAAAGCAAGCTCTAGAACTGGCTGGGCCAAGAATTCTCTAAGAAGTGAGACAATGTTGATTTTATGTCTTCCGCAGGGATTAAGCAGGAATGTTTTATTAATAATGTCTGGAAACCTTATTCTGGCTTGTTTTAATTGAATACTGTATCTGAGCACTACAACAAGGCCTGATTGAGGACAAACCAGTTCTAACAACATCACTTCAAGACGGCTTTTGCTCTATCTATACCAATCCATTTTTGCACTGAAGTAGCAACTTACCAAATTAATACTTACTGATGCATAGCAGCATAATATATAAGCAGCAAGAAAAGCTGCGTCATTCTATTCTTTATAGACTTTACTGAGGGGATAGGATTATACAGTTATTGTACAACACGACTTTTCCTTATTAGGAGAATAAAACCCCTTTCATTGGAAAGCACCTCTTGGTCATCTCTTAAGGTACTTCAGATTTCTTGCAGTCTCTTCATGTTATTTAAAAGGAATGTAATTCACATCCTTAATGGTCATCGATTATTTTCTGGGTTAGATCTCTGTCAGGATGGCAGGCATACATTATACAAAGTACAAGCGCCAGTAAAATCATGCAAGGCCAGTTGTAGTTCCTATTTTGTTCTGAATGATCAGAGTGGTAAATGAGGGCTATAAAGCTCCTTATTCCAGTATGTATTCATGGTCTCCACTGGAGATCAGCTCCCTTCCAGATTCTCTTAACATAGAAAGAGGAATTGAATTTGATCTAAATAATTCAGATTTTTTTTTTCCTTATAGTGAACCTAAACTGCCTTCTGAAAGTTTTATTGGGTTTAACCAGAACTAAACATGATCAGCTTTATCCACAGCTGAGCCTGAACTGGGACGAACCCAAAATAGATACTGACTGGCTCACAGATGAGGTTTTGCATGTGCTGACGCTCCTGGAGCACCATGGGACTCAACCTCTTGTGAGATTTGGATTGAACCAGGTCTTAGTTGTGGTTCTTCCAGAGTGTAAGTATTGTTTTACTGTGATTCCCCACTTAAGGACTGACGACTTCGTGAAAAGAGGGGTTCATTTTATCTTGGAATTGAACATTTGATTTAAGCTAGTAGTCGCCTCCATTTACAGAGATAAACTGAGGCATATCCAGGGAAAGATTCAAACAGAGAGACAAAATGACTGCTTTAGACTCATCTCACGATTTTCAGGATAAAGTTGGATGAAAATTTCAGTGGAAAGGTCTACCCATTTACAGACACCTTTTTGCACCAGCCAGCTACTTCCTTGTGGTATCTCTCTCCAGTGGAAATCTTCACTCTTCCCGAGACACCTCTGGGAGATAGCAAGATCTTTGTGAAGCGACTGGCTTCATGCCATGTGGAAAGTTCAGATTTTTCAGCAGATTGCTCTTTTTCCTCTGTTTCATCACAAACTGATAGCACCAGCCTGAACAAAACCAATGGAAAATATGCACTGGAAGGTCACCATGAACTAGCAGAAGAAGGGACAGGAAAAGACAGTTTAATTTTTATTTGAATTTCCACAACTGTATAAAA
The DNA here is from genome assembly GCF_037157495.1 of Lathamus discolor. Lineage (NCBI taxonomy): Eukaryota > Metazoa > Chordata > Aves > Psittaciformes > Psittacidae > Lathamus > Lathamus discolor. The sequence continues at coordinate 101,208,668 of NC_088887.1, read as the reverse complement.
ACAGAATGGCGAGAATCTCTCTCCCCTTTCTCCTCAACTCTTGTTCCATCTGTAACTAGTCAACAAGAGATTCCAAAGAAAGAATGGGTTGTTCAGACTTGTTTGTCCAAGAAAATATCCGTTGCAAGAAAAGATCTGAAATGCTTCATTTTACCAGCCAGACTGGGTGAATGCTCTGAACTAGTTATGCACAAATAGTTGTTTTTTTAATGAACCCACTTTAGCTATGTTTGCATCTGCTCTGGTTTTGATTTCCACAAATATTCATGTAATTAACTTTTTTGAAACAAGGTCCTTCTCAAAGTAAATCTGAAGTATGAGCCCTCAAATGTATGTGCAAAGGAAATTTTGCATCGCCTTTCTGCAAGGCTTCAGAAAAACAAAAAACACGGAAGTATTAGGCTTGCTCCCGCTGTCAAGGAGCAGTTAAGAACACAGAGTGACTGAAGTGACATGTCCAAACTCAAAAAGCCAGGTCTTATTTCAAGGGTGAAATCCTAGTTCCCCTGAATTCAGTAGGAGAATGCCCATACACTTCAATGCAACAAAATTTTGTCATACTTCCAAGGTACTGAGTCCAATTCTTTTTTTGCCTAATGGTTAATTAACGCTGACTTAATAAACTCAGTAAAATATCTTTATATTTTGGGGACTTTTAAACAGCACAGAGTAGGCAAATCATCATTTTCCTTTACTGTTCCAAATTCATCTTAGACAAAATTCGGTCTGTGTGACTGTGAAAAGAGCAATTTTGCCAGCCCTGTCTATGCCATCCCATTCCTTCACTCACACCTGGCACTCTGGATGCTTTTGTCTAGCTATGAGCTGACCCAGCAGAAAAAAAGACTTATGAGTTTGCTTTGAGAAAGACTGGTTCCACTGCAGTGAGCCCCCTGATGTGGCTGACAGCTTGGCTGTACAAAGAGAGGTGTCTGTAGAGAGGATATGCAGGAACACAGGGTCTTGGGGGAGCAGGACATGGGGCTGCCTCTAAATTGCTTTCAAGCCAGTTGCAACCTCTCCCCCTGAGATAATCCCCCACAAGAAGTGTGGAAAGAGACTCCTTTAGCTGCTTCGCTGACTCTTCTGGATGGCTTATCTTGAAAAGGGGGAAAAGCAGAGACACCATTTCAGTTTCCAGTAATAGATGAGGGGTGTTCAGGTGGCAAGCTGCAAAGCAGCACGTGAAAACATGCTGGCTTGGAAAATGAGGTTTTCCAGCCCTTCCTCAGAGTTGCCAGCATTTGTAAAAATGGAGAGGTGCATGTCGAGGCTTCACCCTCACCCCATTTGCTTGCCCCTTCGGGTGTACCTGTGCTCCAAGGGGGCTACGAGGGCTAAACCCAGCCAGTGCTTCAGGGGCTCCACAAAATGGTGCTGTGTTGCAGCCTCATGGGGAAGGGCTCTGTCCTTTTCCCCACTGCTGCACCACAACCTACCAGGCTGCTTCTACTTCCCTGCTTTCGAGGGCGCAAACAACACGCTGCAGCTGAGCTCAGGTGGGTCCTAGTGGATTCACAGCTCTGGTACTCATCTTGGCATTAGAAAATAGCCCCGAACTGTCTCTCCCAAGTATTGGTTTTGAAATCAGTGCCCCCACAGAAGCAGGGTAGCCACCTCTTTCCACTGCCAGTGGAAATCCCTCCAGCATCAAGATGTTAGATCTTTGGACCTTATCTAATCTTGCCCACCCACCCCTTTCACCATTCGCCATGGATGCCTCCACAGCCATAAATGTGTTTCACCGGAGCCAGAGTTAGTCATTTCAGGATTCCACAAGAGTACTGTTTCTAGACCCTTATGATTTTCCATTGTGCCTCTGTTGAAATAGAGAACACTGGAAGTCTTTTATGGAGGAGGCTTACGAAATATGAACATCTGTTTGTTATGAAACTTGATGCTGACAGCTTGCAAGAGCCCTCTAAAAAAGTATTGAACTCGAAGTGTTCTTTGTGTATGCTGGAACAAAAGGTTTATATAGGTATACTGGAGGAAGCATCTGTTTCAGGTAAGATTTATTTCAAGACAGTGTCACTAGGGACTTAGAAAGGATTCAAATCAGAGAATATGAATTTCCCAGAGACTTCTTTCTAAGCTGCACTTAAAATGTCAGATTTTCTTGCTTCAAGACCACTATCAGGCCTGTTTTGTTTCCTGAATATGCCTGCATTTCTTCAGTTCTGTCTCTCTACTGTCTGAGATGGTTGCATTATGAAGTGAAAATCACTGGTATTCACTAGCTGCATGTGATGGTTCACAAGGTTATGTGTTAATATTCTGTGACTACAAAGAGCTGCCTCAGATAGGTTCACTCCAATGGAAAGTTAACAGCATACTTATCTTTGAAGTGATGCCATTGAATTACATTTGGTGTAGCAGTCTGTTTTATACCATGGTTTTACATCATACCAGTTTAATAAGCAGGATGAGAACAGGAAAAGAATAAATAGGGAGCTTTGTTCAAAATAGTCTTCAGTTCATCGCTGTATCCAAGAGGGATGAGAGAGTTACTCTTTTCTGAAATGCATCTGTCATATTAATAGACCATTTGGTACATTGCCATATGTGAGTTTCAGATATTGCCAATATTGTTAATAGTGGGATCCTAGAAATTAGAAGTGGAAGAAGCTTATCAGATTTACAGTCTGCCCTTCTGTCGATATACTGCTAAATGACTTTTTCTGGTGTGTTCTGCAATTGCATTTTAAATGAGTCCAAAGTTACACTCTGTTAGTCAGCCATCAGGGCTGAGGAGCCCGGAGCCAGAGGAAACGCGCAGGTTAAGTATTTTTTTTTTGCTGACACTGATTATTGTTTTGCCATTGATTCAAATGGAGCCAAGAAGGCTCCAACTGACAAAGCCGTGCCTCAAAAATAAAGTGCAAAACAAAACATGCTGGTGGTGTTTTAAAGCAACACTGACATATAGTTACAGCATACCGTGGTTCTCGGTTCCCCAAGTGCGTTTGAATTTTTGTCATTATTTATGTACTTTTTTCATGTTTTGCTTTATGAGAAACCAGGACAAACAGGGTAAAGGAGGCGCAAAAGAACTGCATCCCACATCCAGAGATAAAAACCAGTTGAAATACAAGGTTTCTTCTAACCTGCGTTAGTTGGCTTATTTCAGGTGCAACTTGAAACTGTAGGAGACCCAAAGGGAAACTGAGCAGTTTCTCATGTCCACTTGAAGAGATGGTACAAAATATTTAATTTTAAACTTCGACAGACCCTAATTTGTGTTCACATTACCAGTTTAGACACTGATGCATATGAAGCCCTCCAAAACTGTAAGCACAACATAGCCCATAACACATTGTTTTTTCATACCATGGTATGAAATGTCAGCTTAGTAAACACTATTTTATATAATTTATTATTTCTTACAAACCAAGACAAACCTCTGGTGACACGGGAGGTCTCAGTTTGCAGTGGCTGGACCACACACAAGCTGACTTATTTGTGAGATATGAGTGAATGTGTATGCAGGACATACAGTATCTCCTGTTATTAATAATGCACTGGTATGATTATCCCTGGGTCTGGTTGGGCTGGCTATTATTAAGCTTCCAGCATGTTATCTTTTATCTATTGTTTGTAGCTTTGATAGCCTTAAATCCCTGAACACACTCAACAGATTGCTACGGATAGGTTCATCCTGGAGGGTACTGAAGCCATACCAGCCTGAAGACCTATGGAAATGAATTATACCTTCCTTACCCTCCCTCGCCAAAATACGTGATGGGGTGAAGATGTACATACAGCCCGGTCTCAGCCTTGCACAAGCAGCTGGGCTGAGGCAGGCTGTGTACCACAGACCAGGGCCTCAGGGCACACAGCGATTCATCTGCCTGATGAATTGTTCAGAATGGCATTAAGAAAATGAAAGGTTTCCATCTTAGTTTGCAGTAGGCAGGCCTCCTCTGCAGCCCAGCTTGTCAGTGCTTTACCAGCCCCCAAAGCCGCTCAGAGATGCAGCCTCAGTTTGCAGCCACGTGCTATGCGCTCCACATATACTGCTCCACAGTACAGCACAAAGTCAACTGAACTCTAACATGTAACCATGTTAAATGTGATTACTTTGCTCATACTAAGCCTCCTTCTAAATAAGCCAGGCTTCAGAAAATGAGAAACCACAAAAATACCTGAAGCACTATTTTTTATCGACGTGATGCTACCAACTACAAGTGCCAGTTTAAATTAAAACTCACTCCCAATGATCAAAAGGTGCACACCAGCCTGCTGCTTGCAAAGCTCCTCTCGCTCGTGATGTTTTGAAAGCAGGAGTAGATGAAATCCAAGAGATTTCTTACGGCCTTCTGGCTGTATTTAAGGCTAAGGGGAATGGGTCTTCATCACAGTTTCAAACCACAGGGTAAACAACAGTTCTTGTTACCAAGAAAAATCATGGAGAGTTTTAAAAGATCATGTGAACAAATTAAATATAGAGCTTGCTACCTTCCTGCAATTATTCAATATATTATAGCTTATATTTAGTCAGAAAAGAGCTCATGATGAACATGCTTGCAGCAAAGACAGTTATTGAGCAGAAGAGTCAAAAAAGTGGACTACTGATTTATTTTTATTTATTTTTTTTCTTTCTGAATAATCAGTCTTGGTTATATACAAAATATTCCCCAGGGACCTCACTTAAAGTACTGCTGGAGTCACATTCTCTGTCAGTGGAGGTGATTGCATTTTTGGGCTCTTCACAAAAATGCATCAGAATGGCTAATTCTATACAGTAGGGAGAGAAATTGAGCGCTGGTCACTGATACACTGCTCTGCTCATGGCGTTCTTCATTTTCTACTGGTGGTACTCAGGCAATAAAGAGTGGCTTTCCAGTTTGGCAGTGTACAGTTACAACCCATGCCCAGGCTCCATAAACCAGATTAGATTGAAAACCTCCTGCCCCATGCATCTTCTCTATTTGCAGTGCTCTATAACTTGCAGCTGTCTCAGCAGAACCCAAAGAAACAGTTAAAATTCCGCACATTGAAATGCTTTCTGGGCAAGACTCTCCTACCAGATCAGTATATGCCAGCACTCAGCATTGATGTTGTGCCTTTCCTACACATGAAGATCTCTCACGGTTGATGGTATCAAAGAATAGATATCAAAGCTCAGTGGTGCCTTGCAGATTCAAGAAGAGTACTTTGCCTCCTCACAGCAATTTACACAAGGTGCAGTGCATACTACATGTGGCATGAAAATGAAGCCATCATTTTCGTAAGATTCCTTGTGATATTCCAAACCTCAAGAGTGAACACTGAGCAGCATTCTCATGTGACTGGAACACCTTTGTGCATGCAGTCTCTTGTTTTCCCACATTTTGGGGCTCATTGGGTATTCCTTTTAGCAGTGAATCAGGTATTTGAACTTTAAACTTTACAGAAGTAGTAGGGTACGGAAAATTTATATCTGTTCAGGTCTAAGTGCTCTTTCATGTCTATAATTTTGCTTTTTTTTTTGTCCAGGCCCACCTGTTTCTCAGTGTTTTTCACACTGCTGTTCTGAAAACAAACACAGACTGCATTATACTCTCTCTGTCTACCAAAAATGAAGTCTAACCTAACTAGAAGACATTGAGAAAAAAAGGAAAAAGGCAACACAAATGTGTGCTTGCAGCCACACTTCAGGGCAAACTTCGAAGTAACTCCATGTGGGGTTCCTGGAGGTAGCTTGCTCGGGTAAGACACACAGAGGCAGCAGAGCTGCATACATGAACATAAAGAAAATGTTTGGCTACTTCAGTAATTTATCTACAACTTTGATGTAGCTTTCATATAGCTAATGATGTATGTGCCATGCCATTTGGGAACTGTATTTTACACTACTGGGCCAATATTCATTGATATGTCTTCTAGCCCTTGAAAGACTCACTTCTATGAAAGGCAAGCAAAGCAGAAAAAGACATACATACCAGGTGATATATTTTTTCTTCTGAGTTCTTATAAATGCTAATATCTCTGAACACATCTTCAGAACACCTGTATTCAGCTACTGAGAACCTGCTCCATAAATAATCTCTTCCACTCATTCACTTCCTTCATTTTCCAATTTGAGAGAATAAAGAAGCCTCAGGTAAAATTTCCTGTTCATTTCTCACCCCAGTTTTTCCATAATAAGCTTCAGAAATAAAACAGAAGATGGAAAAAAAAGATTCCTTCCAGGACAACTCTCCTTCTCCAGGCACTAACACCACTGTAAACATATTGAACTCAGCAGGAGAAGAATTCACCTTCCCAGCTCTGCTTTCAAGGCCTTACAATAAAAGGACCAGTCACTCTACAGGTGTTGTTTCTACTGTATTCTGAATGGAGAGTAAAACACATCACTGAAGAAAGAGTGATGAAGAAGTAAAGTTTTAAAGGGTAAAAATGAAAAAAAGCATTCAGGAAATTCAGATGCAAGAATAGAGACAGCTATTTCAAGTAAGCAAAACATGAACAAGCACAAACTGATGCCCAGGGCAATGGCAGGCAATGGGAAAGGCTAATCTTTTAGTTCTTGAACTTGTTTCAGGACTGTTTTGCCAGAACAGTAAGCACCAGCTCAGTTACCATCAGCATGATGGCTTTTCCTGGTTGTTTGAAAATGCAGAAACAGTTGCTGAGGTCTCTATTGTAGGACTATCTGAGCCCCTGCACTGACCTTGAATTAACTTCGCATTTATTAGGCTTGGGAGGAGTCTTCCCTACGGTGCAATTTGGTAAAGATGAATGGAAGCACAACATAAAATCCTTTTTTAGCGATGTTTCTGCAATGTCAGGACTTACTGGTAAAACGTTAAATTCCAAACCCATTACTGTTCTCTCTCCTCCTCTGTCCCACTCCAGTGCCAGAGGAATACAAAATCCTGAGACTCCTCATAGGATCTGAGACTTATGGGATATTGGGAATGCAGGTGTGTCTGGGGGGGACTCCTGAAGATAGATGGATTTCTGTCATACCAATAGAGGCAGAAACTGCTTTAATTTCACATGCATTTAACTACACCAAACTACCACAGCATAGAGAACAGGAAAAGCAGAAATCTGTGGACATCTTTTGTGTGTTAGAGCAAAAATAGGCAGATAAACAATTAAGCAAATGCATTGTATTGAGCTTGAGGTCTTGATGCTGCAAGATAGAATATTGGTGAATGCAGTAAAAATACAAATTAGGCAAACTGGGATTTTTTTTATTGTTGTAGTAGTACAGGTGATTGCTTACAAGAGTAAGCAATAAAGATCTCAAAAATGCTTCAAACATATCTTGACAAACAGAAGTTAGGGAAAAACTACCATATTTATGTGTTGAGCAGAGATTTACCATCTATGGCAGGTAAATCTCTTCTGTCTTGAAGTGGCAGTAATCAAACTTCAAAGAACAGATCAGGCAAGCAGCGAAAAGGGACAGGAACTTCCTGAAGACACAGATTTTTTGATTCTCATAAAATTCCTATTCCTTTTTTTTCTTGTTGTTAAAGCAAAGCTGCCTTCTTCTGTGGCCTGTAGTAAAGATAATTCTTTTTGCAGTGTTTCATCTCCATTGAGCCAGCTCTGTCTTGGATATACAGGAGTTGTTTTTTTTCTCCTGAATTCTGGCATTTACTATCTCTTCCTTCCAGCAAACTCTCATACATAAAACTTTTATCCTAGTGATGGAATTGGCAGCAAACTTCAAAAAGAATAGCATCCATCCCTTCCTTAGGCAGCTTTACCTTTGTCCTCTCACCTCCTTCCAAAATGGTGACTGTTCCAGGTAGGCAGAAGCCCACTAAACTGGTTCCAATTGGTAGGATTTGTACAACACAATGTCACTTTACCATTCGTCGTTCTGGCTGGGTCCCTGAAGAACTAACAAAATGTTCTGGTCTAGAAATAAACAGAAGAAAGAGAAAGGAGGAGCAACCCCATACTCCATCAGGAACTACTCCAAACCTCTGCAAGTGTAGCAGGGGAGGGATGGGGGAGGAGGTTGAAAGCAGAGGTACACAAAAATAGTACAAAAGAGAAAACCAGAAAGGAAAATGCATTGATGATCAATGATCACAATATGTCAGCAAGAACTATCCGTTTTCTTTTGCTGGGAATTGCGTGTGTTGCTGGGAAAGTAATACACACAGATATAATTAAAAGAGCGGGATAAGATCTCCAGCATTCAGGCATATGATCCACCCTGCCGCACCAAGCAGCATGACTCAGAGCTGTGACACCATTTAGTCTCCAAGTCCCATTCAATAATATTAGAAACAACATTGAGAACCATGTCCTCACGACAAAATTTCCTTTCTCAGCAGTAGATCCTCACTTGTAACTTACTGATACTTTACCGTTCTTCCCCTCCTCAGGTTCAATTTCCCAAGCCCTCTGCTTTCTCTTCCTTACACATTTACATTCCAGTGGGTTTCATTTGGGGGAGCAACACCTGCACCGTTCTTCTAAGAGAACAAATAATATGATACACTTCTGCAGTTGATATGACACCCAATTGCCATCTTAGCCATCTAAGGGAACTCATTAAAGAACGAGACAAAGATCTCACTCTCCAATCAAATAAACCAGGTCAAGTTTAGCACAGACCAGTAACTAAAGCGCCATGTTCTGGCTCTGCCACTCAGGCAGACAGTAAGGATATACCCAATAAAACAAACATAAACCATTAACATGGAGCTGTGAACTCTAATAGGCGTTGGGTTATTGCCTTTGCAGGAGCACACTGTGCCATTGAAGTACAGAAATTACGCATTCAGGCAAATGGTCCGGGGGATGGTGGCAGAGTGCAATCTTTCGGACCTTTGGAGCTATTTAGCTGCTCTCAAAACACACACACAACAACTCTGATAATTGCACTCACTGCAAAACCTAGGCACGGTGCACTGGAAACCTTTTAGGGGCTCTTTATCATTTCCTGCCTTTGCCAGAATAAGGCTAATTTACTCCTATTTCAGTGGGCTCAGGCAGAGTGAGAGAAGAGAGACTGGATTGTCAGCATTATTGAAAAGATTCATGATTAGTCACATTCGCTTGAAGGCAAGTTACTTGCCAGACACTACACCACTCATTAAAAGACCTGCAAACTGGCAGCCCTCCAGCAGCTGCGAAACAGCTCCAGGGCTGGCAGGCCCAAGAGGACCTCCGTAACCCCGTGCCTTCCTGCATGTTGGAGTGAGAAAGGCCAGTTCGAGCATGCCTGGGTACAACTGGCACCCCAGGAGTTCAGCAAATCAGTCTCATGTTCTACAGTAGAAAAAAAAAAAATATTTGGGAGCCCAGCTGGTGCTAACATCAGGGTAATGCTTTCTGAGCCTGGTCTGAAATTGCTGCCTTTGCATGGCCCCCATTTGTCATGCTTGGGTAGCCAAAAGATTCTTTAAGTGATCTGGGAACTTGGAGTGTTTCTTCACCTGCTTCAGCTCTGATCCGGTTCCTGCAGGAGACACAGAAGTGTGCTGGCAGTATCCTGCCAGCTCAGGTCCACAAGAGATGGTTCCCTATTTGCAGTTTTATTTCCATGGCCTTGACTGCTGTTGCCTATATGTGAGGACAGAGAAGAAACAACACTTCATTCCTCTCCTACGTGTACTCAAGTGTGCATGTTTCTGGGTTTGCCTCTTCTCATTCAACACCAGCTCAAGCCAATCTATCCCAATTTTTCCAGCTCTCCCAGCCCATGATGAATGCGGGCTTCCCACATGCTCTCCAGAAGCATTGGAAGAACCAGATGTTCTTCATGTACTTTGCAGATTATTTGTAAAAAGAGGATGTTTGAAGTGGCATTAGCAACCCACATTTAGCTCACTTAACCCAGGCACTTCATGTGGGGCATAGGAGTAAGGGTTGTTGAGATGGCCAAGCCAATCCACCAGCTCCCTGGCTCCCAACTGCACAATCCTATTCCTCTCCCTCCTTGTCTCATCATCACCCAGTCCAGCTCTCCTATCCCCCTCCTAGCTCCATCTTTTGCATTCATCTGATCCCTCAAATACTCAAAAGGCTAAGCAAATCCCCACCAGCTCCTGCATCAGCCCATAGAGGGACAGTCGGTAGCTCCACGGAGCTTGTCAAGCCCTGTCCACTACAGTGGACAGAGACAGTCCCTGTCCTCAGCACCTTGCGTAAGTCCCTGCAGCCTGGTAGATCAGCAAGGGCCTCTGCCAGCATGTGCTTTATTCTAAGCTGAGGGCTGAGCCAGACATCTGTCTTTTCAGACATCTGAAGGACTTACAACCCAAATGGAGAGCAGCATCTGTGAGTGTGCATGGGGAATAATTACTTCTTCTAATAACACGAAGCAAAGTAGACTTTCCATTGGGAAAAGTTCTTTTTAGTTAATCACTCTTGCTTTTCCCTGTTCCTTTCTTGTAAACGAGCTTTTAATAGAAAACTAGTGCACAGTATGGTCTTATTATGCTAGATTTGTATATTGTATGTGCAGGGGGTATTCATCTTCATACTGAAGAAGTTCAACTGCAGTGTATGAGTAGGAGTCCCCATGGAGAAAAATATCCTCTTCTTCACCCTGAGTGGTTGCACTTGAGCTTTTTTCCTGTCTGCAACAGCACTATGTTGTAATATGTGCATAACACAAATATCTCTGAGGAATCCTTACAGCACAGCAGGGATAGCAGGGCTGATCGTGTCCCCTCTGTCATCCTGCAGAGCTCAGCCCCAAGCCATTCCCCAGCAAAAAGTGAGGGAAGACCATTACCATAACTGAATCCTGAACACCACCTAACCCCCCTTTCCCCGGTAGTTCTAAAGGAGTTCTTGTCAATTTTCATATGATGGAGACCAGACGTTATGAGTTCCAGCTTGAGTTTATATACACTCAGTGCTCAGTACATCCTCTGAGCCTGTGTAAGTTTAGGTGCTGTGCTGGTCACACCTCATTTCATCCAGCCATCTGCAACCACCCTCACTAGAAACATCCTCAGAGTGTTTCTAGGCCTAGCAAAATCTTGCCTGCACTTCATGGAGATATGGAGCATGCAAAAGTCACATCATAACTTTCTCTACTGGGGGTGCTGGTCAATGAGAAAATGAACATGGGCCGGCAGTGTGCACTCGCAGCCCAGAAGGCCAACCGTATCCTGGGCTGCATCAAAAGGAGCGTGACCAGCAGGTCGAAGGAGGTGATCCTGCCCCTCTACTCTGCTCTCGTGAGACCTCACCTGCAGTATTGTGTGCAGTTCTGGTGTCCTCAACATAAAAAGGACATGGAACTGTTGGAACAAGTGCAGAGGAGGGCCACGAGGATGATCAGGGGACTGGAGCACCTCCCGTATGAAGACAGGCTGAGGAAGTTGGGGCTGTTCAGCCTGGAGAAGAGAAGGCTGCATGGAGACCTCATAGCAGCCTTCCAGTACCTGAAGGGGGCCTATAGGGATGCTGGGGAGGGACTCTTCATCAGGGACTGTAGTGACAGGACATGGGGTAACGGGTTAAAACTTAAACAGGGGAAGTTTAGATTGGATATAAGGAAGAAATTCTTTCCTGTTAGGGTGGTGAGGCACTGGAATGGGTTGTCCAGGGAGGTTGTGCGTGCTTCATCGCTGGTGGTGTTCAAGGCCAGGCTGGGCAGAGCCTTGGGTGAGATTGTTTAGTGTGAGGTGTCCCTGCCCATGGCAGTGGGGTTGAAACTAGATGATCTTGAGGTCTTTTCCAACCCTAACTATTCTATGATTCTATGATTCTATTAGTTGGTCATTTTTACTCTTCAGGATGTAGTTCCTTGTCCTTCCTGTACCCTTGCCTCCCAGAAATACTGAACATGGGACTGTGCTCTGAAATGACTCAGTGAAATCATTTGAACTCAGAGCAAAAATAATCTACTTCTCTGTGCATTCATCTATTTACCTACCTATTTATCTGCCTGTCATCTCTTTGTGCATTGATGATTAATTTTTTAGCCCCATCCTACCGACACATCTTCCTGCCCATGGGCCTTCTGGCGCAGCTGAGGAGGTGGTGAGCAGTAGGGCCGGTGCGACACAGGAGCACAGGAACATTTTAAGATGGATTAAACCACTGAGGCCGATACACTGTGCAACAACGCTATTCCAGCCCAGCTGTGTGACAATTCTGGCAGTGCATGCTGCTCTGCTCTTTGCCCTGTAATTGCACATTTTAACTTTCCATGACAAACCTAAGAGCTTCCTTCACCTGCCCACTCCCAGCTGCTGGCTGCTGCGTCCTCCCCAGCTGCCTCTCCAGTGTGCAGATTCAACTGTGTGTGTGGCTACTGTCTAAAAATGGATGGGTGCTGTTTATTTTCTTCCTTTTCAGAAGGAAAGGAAGTGATTTGGGTCATTACAAACAAATGCACAGAGATGAGAAGCAGTAAAACTGGAGCTGAGGGGAAGGGTTTGGGGAGGCAGCAATGTGAGGCATGACAGAAACATATGATTAAGATACAACATGGAAAGACACCTGGAGAGGCCTGGCTTTCTATATCCGTTCAGAAACACAAAAGAAACCAGGAAAATCCTGTTATAAAGTATAACACTTTTCTTTCCATTACTGGAACTTCTTCTGACATCTTAATTCCACGCTCTGACTCAAAGTTATGAAGATTCTGGGACTGAGCACTTTTTCCTTGTAAAATGTTACCATATTTCAACAAGTGCAAATTAGCTTCTTTTCTCTCTTATTCCTAATCCATTCAAAAACCCCAAAGGTGAAATGTGTAAGACAGAGCAACCTGGACCCCTCAGCTGAAAGGGGTCTGATTCACCTCCCGTACTTCTGTACAGCACTATTTCTGGGTTCCAATACTCCAAGAAACAGCTTTTCAAAATAAACTAATAAATATTCTATGGAAAAAATATTAAATATAGATATTTTCTGCAGCCAGAATCTACATTTGAATGACTTTATTCTCTTCCTTCAAGCATGCTATGTTACAGGAATCCCTGGATGTGGGGGTTGAGAGTGCTGCTATGGGAGACAGGCTGATGGGTAGGGCCCATTGACTTCTGAGAGCGCATATTCATGCACATGTGCAGGGAGTGCATACTCAGGACAAATTTTAGACAGCTGCTAATGCTGGTTGTGACTTGCACAGCATTTTAAAAGGCAATTTCTCCCTTTCCTCACCACAGACGCATCCAAAGCACATACAATGATAAAATTCCTAATAATTTCTCTGAACAAGTGACCTTTATCATCATTCTTAGACGTACCCTCTTCTAGTCTATCTCCTTTGCTGTCAGCACGGACACCGGGTCCCTGCCTACCCCCACACTGCTGCGCTGCACTCCCTCCGTTCAGCAAGGATGCTTGCATTCTGTCTAGAGGATTTCACTGGCCAAAGCTGAACCTCTCTGTCACAGATTCATGTCCAGGGTTTTCTGGAGACTTCTGGAAGTACCATGAAGCCTTCCACAGGGCTGCCACGTCCCACAGAGGGAGCCTCCAGCCTGTGCCAGGCAAGCGCTGGTATGTTTCGGGAAGCGGAGGGTAGATGGTGAGCTCAAGAGTGTAGGACGTGTGAGCCACGGCAGGAGGTTAGCGATGAATACCAAAGAATCCCAAAATTACGAGTTGCGAACCCGCAAGCGGTTCCAGGGGAGTTTCCATTCGGGGCCGTGACTCAGCAAAGCTACTGTCACAGGCAATAGCATATCGGCCTCAAGTTGCCACTAAAACCATCTGTGTCAATCGGTCTCTCCTCGAATGAGTGAGTGCCTTACCCCATGGTTTTTCATAACTACCATTATGCTCTCACATAAAGTGTTGACAAGGCAAAAAACCCCAAAACTATAGGCTCTGGGACAGCTGGTCTCCAAGCTGAAGCACAAAACCCATGGTAAAACGCCTTGGGTTCTTCTGGAACTGCACACATAATTTGTGAGAAAACATCTGCTCAGGAGCAACCTGGCCTGGAAACCAGCTGCGAGGTAGGCTAGCTCAGCTTTCTGGAGCCGTGCAAGGTTCACCATGAGATGGCAGCCTTCCCCACAGCCTTTGCACACTCCGCATGCCGGGAAGGAGATGTGCCAACCCCAGCTTCAGCACAGAGCGGTTCTGTCTTCCCAGCAGAGATGGGCTGCCAACATACTAACAAAGGGCGCCCTCAAAAAAAAAAAAAAAGGGAGAAAAAAAGAGAACGATCAGCCTTGCTCTGCAATATATACTGCAACCTTCAGTGAAATCCTTTTGCTTCCTTCAAATTAAATCCCAACCCAGTAAGTACACATTTTCAGTGCATGCTCTCCCCACACAAATTTACCAGATGCAGATTGTCCCCACAACTGAACTTGGCAGTCCTTGGCTGCACCGAGTTTGGGCTCAGCATGGCCCATTGCCATCTCCCTGGTACTGCTTTGCACTTGGTAAAGGCTCTTGCACGCTGCCAGCCACTCACACATAGTAGGGCTCCTTAGTGAGCGACGGGGCAGCAGGGGGTTGAGGGAACAGTCACTATCCCGTTCTAATGTTCCTACGTCTCCAGTGCCTTCTGGAAGCACATTTGAGGTTGGAAGTAGATGATCTTCCAACCCAAACCATTCTATGATTCTATGAAAATGCTGGCATGAAGGGGTAGGAGCAGAGGGCTTTTGGCCCTGTGGCAATCCACTTCTGGGAAACAGCTCTTGTTGAGGAACCCATCAGGACTTACACTGTGAAGCAACTCATGCCACCCCTTCCTTTACAGACACAGAGAGACCAGGCAGATCTCTACGTTACGCTGGTCACACCTGTACGTTATATCACAGAGAGGATCCAGCCAGGTTTGGAAGCATCAGAATATCTTCCTACTCTCCTGGCAGTTGAGCAAGTTGGAGGTAACCCAGGGGACGTAGACAGCACAAACCTAGGGGGGAATAAAGGTGAAAAGTCAGCTACAGAACTGAGGTACTATGTGGAGTCACTCCACAGGTAGGATTCTGTCAATTAAAGTCTGTTTCAATGAATTTTGATCTGAAAGTGCACTAATGTGAATCTGGAGAATCAGCATTGCCTCAGATGAGTCAGAGAAACTCTCATGTGTCAGATGCTGACTTCAGTCACACCACTGTGAACCTGGGCTCTCACACCTCTGGAGGCAGCAGTGTGATTTCAGTGGGATAATTGTGCAACCATGATCAAAATCTGCCCCATTCACCCCGAGGTGTTGTACAGATATTACTGAGAGCAGAATCTGACCTCTTGCAACTTCAGTCTTCGCTAGGCTTACATGTGAAGAGCGGTCGGCCACCGAGTGCACCGACGACAACAGGAGATGTCAGAAGCATAAATGAGCAGGACTTTCCTCCAATATTAGCTTCGCTTATGCCACTGTACAGCTGTGTCAGCAGGGGTGTACATGTGGCACAGCCTGCTCCCCTCTCCAGAGTCTCCAGCCTTCATTTTCAGAGCTAGACCCACAGCAGCTTCATTGTCTTCAACGAAGTGATTCCCAATGGCCCTCACATAAAGAGTGGCTGCATCTGTCCCTCTGGTTTTTCATTGACACCACTTGATGGCTTTCTAATTGTGCTAGTGAGTCCCTCTATGCCTTTCACAGCTTTGTTCAGGCTATAAATACAGTGGGCAACTTCAAAATCACAGGCAGCCGCCAAGCTTGTGCACTGAAAACATTCAAATACAGATGACTTCTCACACTCACTTGCCAGAGGCCAAATTCTTTCGAACAGTGATAAACCTTATTTAACCAGGAAGTCTTAAAAATTCTGGAGTGGGCCTAAAGGTCATGAGGTCTGAGATGACCTTGAAAAGTGACTTTTATCTTGGTGAACATCCTGGTGACTCAAGGCTTAAACAAATACATTCTGGTATCTAATTCTCCCAAGAGCAGGTCTCTGGTGCCAAAGGTTATATACTTAGTGAAATATTCTGTGCAGACATGCAGAGCTGGGAGCCATTGTGTGTATTTCCTCATAATTAACAGGGATTACTCCTAATTAATAGAGGCCTTTAGTAGGAGGAGAATTTGGAACTTCAAGGCTATGCAGGCTTCCTGCAAAATGCGTGGCATTTGATACGATGATTACACAGGATCTGAGGATGTACAGCCAAAGGCAGAAGGATGATCACAAGTCTTTAGGTCTGAGCACAAGGATTTTGTTATTTTGGAGGAAAGCAGGCAAGCACCTTGAATGCGATTGCACCAAGGGCACTTATGCACAGAGCAGAAGCTGCCAGGCTGAGCATGGAGCTGCAGCTACTCCTGCTCATGCTCACAGAAATAACACATGGGCCAAGCAAACAAGGTGATAGAGGCAGAAGGCAAATGAGGGAGCGGGGTGAGCAGAGGCCTGCATTACAGTTGGAGCTCCAAAACACCCAAAAGATGTGCTAAAAGAAAGAACTGGCGGCAGAGTTAGAAGGCTGCAAGCCTCCCGAGTCCCAAGGCACAGCATGAGTAACAGGCTAAGCATTCAGGGCTGGGTGGAGTGCTGCTGGGCTGTCACCCAGGCAGGGCAGCCCCGCTGCAATTCCATTCATCTGAGGGCACTTACTCCAGGGATTAATTGCGGCAAGAACCACAAAGGTATAAAGGTGCTTTTGAGGTGCCTGAGTATTGCTGGGCAATCCAGAAAAAAGTCTGCCTGACCATCTAGGTACTCGGCATTCAGAAATATCTATCCCTCCCTGACTCTAAAAGTGGCCTCCTTTTGCTTGCAGCTGGAGCACCTCACTCCGTTTGATTTGACATTGCACTCTGAAATTCTGTGATACCTAACCCTGCATTTTCTCCTGTATTCCTTGGCTTATACTGAGCCTGGCCAGACGTCAGACCTGTGCAGTGCATACAGCAGATACTGCACTCCACATGCATAAGTTGTGGTTATCTCTAAAACCTCACCAGCATGGGTTATAAATATGTGCAGGTAACAAACTGGGAAGTTAATTTCAGGGCTTCTTCTCTGCAACAGTCTTCCTTGCTTTCCTGTTCTTCTTTGCCTGCTTTCTCGCCTTGGTTCAGGTCTCCTCTGGTTTTATCTTGGTTATCTACAGACATGGATGTGAGTCACATATGTGAACACTGGCATTTCTACTGCATAATAAATGCCACTTTTATCTCAGGTAGAGTAGGAATTTAGAAGGCGCTTTACTTAATCTTTCTGGTGTATCTTGCAGACAAAAGGATGGATGCACACTAGGAACCACAGACTGGTCTCCAAAAGCCTGATCTTTAGTAAAAAAATAATGGAAAGACTTGCTTTAAGACAGCTGTTCTGTTGCTGTACATCAGTTCTATGACATGAGTTCAATGCTAAGGGTGCCTGTGAGGTGAATGGAGGAAAAGGTCAATTGCCAGCAACTTGCATGGGGAGCCATCTTATCTCACTAATAGCATATGCCACATAGAAAGTTGGGTCTTAAATCATGTCTCTGTCCAGAACTTCAGTGCATTATTCTTGTCTGAAATTGGGTATTTCCTCTACTTGGAAACCACAGCTCTAAATCTTTTTCCTAGAGTTGGTCATTTAAGCCCCTTAAAATCTCTCCAAAAGAACGTCTCACAAAGAAGGCAGTGTTCACACCCACATCATCCTCCTGTTCATTAGCTCAATATTTAGAGCATAACTAAATCTCTATCTTCCCCAGGCAGTGGAGGGAACCAAACCCATTCCCTCCTGGCCAGCCCTGTCTGCTGTGGGACTGACAGTGAGAGGAGAGCCAGCACTCACGAACTTGCTGTTACCACCCAGTGTGCCGAGCCCACATCACCTGAGTAAATCCTGCTGATCCCACTGCCAAGCTGGCTGGAGGTCAGACAACACAGGACTGGAGAGGATGAGCAAGGCAGATTCTGAAGTGATACCACTGCAACCAAGACAGAGACCTTTCTGAGTATATGCAAACAGAGCTGTGCTGGAGATATGTTGGTCCCATTTGATTCAATAATGTCTAAAATCAGAGACAAAATCCAAACTGTTACAGCCTGCTTCAGAGCCCCCCTTTGTTTCTGTTCTTTTCCCGTTGACCATATTATTAGACTTCATTTCAGGAGGCAGCTCCTTTTGCTCTATAGGATCTCAGACTCAGACATGGAGAGTCTGTCCCATCTCCTGCAGCTCCATTTCATGTCTCTTCTCTTGTGTCCCTTCCCCAAGGCCTCTTGCTCCTCTTTCTGAAGTTTGAAGAGATCCTGTGTGCAGAAACAGATCCTGCTGCATCTGGGGAAGTTTACCGTTGAGTACAGAGGTCTCTGGGAGTGACAGGTGCCACCAGGGTTCAATGGCAGCACATCTGGGCATTTGAGAGTCATATTTTACATGCAGCATCTAAATCCCTTTGTGGCTTTAACCACAAACCTTAAAGCCAAGCCTCTCAAGACAGCAGAAACATGGTTCAGAGAGATTGGCTGGTTCTGACACATGTATGTTTCATATAATCATAGAATGCTTTGGATTGGAAGGGACCCTAAGGATCTAGTTACAGCCCCCTTGCCATGGGTAGGGACACCTCCCACCAGTCCAGATTGCTCAGATTGCCTATTTAACCTGGCCTTGGACACTTCCAGGAATGTGGCAGCTACAACCACCCTGGGCAACCTGTTCCAGTGCCTCACCACCCTCACACTAAAGAACATCTTCCTGGTATGTAATCTAAATCTACCCTCTTTCAGTTTAAAGTCACTACATGTTCATTTCCAGCTCTCTTGCAGGCCCCCTTCAGATACTGGAAAGCTGCTTTAAGATCTCCCCAGAATCTTCCTTTCTCTAGGCTGAACAAGCCCAGATCTCTCATAGGAGAGGTGCTCCAGTCCTCTGATCATCTTCCAACTCCTCTGGACCTGCTCCAACAGCTCAATGTTCTTCTTATGTTGGGGGTCCCAGAGCTGAACCCAGTACTCCAGGTGGGGTCTCATAAGAGTGGAGTAGAGAGGCAGGATCACCTCCGTCGACCTGCTGGTCACGCTCCTTTTGATGCAGCCCAGGATACCTTTGGCTTTCTGGGCTGAGCTTCTCATCAACCAACACCCTCATGTCCTTCCTCTCAGGGCTGCTCTCAAGCCGGTCTCAGACCAGCCTGTGTTTGTGCTTGGGATTGCGCTGACCCAGGTGTAGGACCTTGCACTTGGCATGGTTGAACTTCATGAGGTTGGCATCAGCCCACCTCACAAGTGTGTCAAGGTCCCTCTGGATGGCATCCCTTCCCGCCAGCATATCAACCGGACCACACAGCTTGGTGTCATCAGCAAACTTGCTGAGGGCGCACTCAATCCCACTGTCCATGTCACTGACAAATATGCTGAACAGGATCGGTCCCAATACTGACCCCTGAGGAACATCATTCTTCACTGGTCCCCGGTTAGACACTGAGCCACTTACCACAACTCTTTGAGAGCAGCCATCCAGCCAACTCCTTATGCACCAACAGATCCATCCATCAAATCTGTGTTTCTCCAGTTTAGAGACAAGGTTGTCATGTGAGGCAGTGTCAAATGCTTTGCATCAGTCCAGGTAGATGACATCAGTTGCTCTTCCCTTTACCCAGCAATGCTGTAACCCCATTGTAGAAGGCCACCAAATCTGTCAGTCACAATTTGTTCTTAGTGAAGCTATAGGGGATGAAAATAAGGCACTTATTTTGCATATGCCTTAACACAGTTTCTAGGAGGATCTGCTCTATGATCTTGCAGGACACAGAGTTGAGACTGCCTGGCCTGTAGCTTCCTGGGTCTTCCTTTTATCCCTTTTTAAAAATAAGGGGTTCTGCTTCCCCTTTTCCAGTCAGGGAGAACTTCACTGGCCTGCCATGGCTTCTCAAATATGATGGATAGTGGCATAGCCATTTCATCTGCCAGTTCCTTCAGGATCCATGAATGCATCTCATCAGGTCCTGTGAACTTACGCACCTTCAGATTCCAGATTTCTTAGATGATCCAGGGGAATTATGTTCTCTGAGAACATGGACATATGAAATAAAAATTTCTCAGCAAAGTACTGTCACTGAATTGGTGAAACTGTTATTCTGTATAACTAGGCAAAACCACACTAGTACAGACTGACAGCCACATTCAAGGCACGTAAATGGCCAAGTGTTACTTATGTTAAAAAGGGGCATCATAGCCTGGTTGTAAGGCTGGGTTCGTTATTTTTTCTGCTATTCATCAGCAGTTAACATAGCAAAGGCTTCACTTCATTTAACAGCAGAGCCCATTCAAAACAGGCCACTGTAAGATACTATATTTAACGGGCAACCAGTGTGCCTTGTAATTCTGTATCACTCATGTGTCACATCAAATTTATACATGCAAATTTCTCCTTTAAATTCTTATGTCATTTCTACAGATTTTATACCTCATCAGTTCACCGGTGTGTTTACATACTCTTTCCACACTTAGATTGTTTTTTTAATCCTAAAAAATCATCGAATCAGAAAGTTCTCTGAATGATGGCTAATCAAAGACTAAGCAGCCTTTGCACTTGGTAGAAATTGAAACAGTTCCCTTCTACCTGAGATTTCCTTTGGGCACACATGCACAAAAACACATCCTTGCATTAGCTGTGTCAGATAAATCTGGGAGTAGGTGGGCTAAGAACGGTAAAAATCATGGTGTTGATAGGTGAATTTTCAGTGTTGTAAACAACCGTTAACAACACTCATTATATTCAGCCCTAAATCCCACTGCTGGTTTTATTTGTGTCCATCAGGTTTTCAAGATTTCTGAGATATGGGAAGTAAATAGGAAAGTTGGTTGTGTGTAATGGCTAGTGGAGCTTCCATAGCTCTCAGTGGCTTTATCTAAACTGTGCTTAACACTATTGCAGAAGTATCAGGGACACCAGGCATGATGGAGGCAGAGGTACTGGTGTGCTCACCTGAGCCCAGCTCCGACCAGGTGGAAGGACATGGTCAGAGAGCATATGTGAAGATAGAAACTTGCAGGCTTCCCTGGGTTTGCTGCCACAAACCTAGCCTGTGAGAGGTGCTTCCAGCTGAATCTACGTTGTTTTGTAGACCGTAACTGGGACTCAGCTAACACTGAGAAATCATCT
Organism: Lathamus discolor; assembly: GCF_037157495.1. NCBI lineage: Eukaryota > Metazoa > Chordata > Aves > Psittaciformes > Psittacidae > Lathamus > Lathamus discolor. Next base: position 101,187,723 of record NC_088887.1, on the reverse strand, counting down.
TTTCAGGATTGATATTTAAACTCCTCTCCTCAAGGTAACAGCAACAATAATAACAAATAATAATGAAACAAGACCATTCTTTTGGGAAGGAAAAGAAGTGTATTGACCAAGACATTGAAGACATTTATTGCCAGAATAAAAATTGCAGTAAATGGCTTTGAAATCAGTTCAGAGGTGAAACATTCCCTTCTTGGCACGAAAGGTTATTGATGTTAGGAAGGATGCATATACATAAAGATTGTCCACTTCTCACATTCTGGCAGTTCTGTACCAAGGGACACCACAATTAATTCTTCACTCATTTATACCCTTGTACTGTCCTGGTTACACCAATTCTACAAAAAGCTGGAACAAAAAATGTTTCAGTGTTACTCCAGGCACAGTGTCCTTTGGTGGCAGTAATGCAAACCTGAGCTGAAGATGGGGAGTATCTCTCCACAGCCAGTAAGACACACTCTGCGTGCAGCTTCTGTGGAGCTTTGGAGATCATGGATTTCTAATGTGTGTGTTATGTGCTCTTATGCAATTGAAAAAGAAACAAATTACAGAATGAAGAGAAATTCAGAATGGAAGTTAATGCATTAGCATTACTTGAGGTATCTCAAGTTCCCCCAGAATTGTTTCTTAAATATTATACAAAAAATGCTTCAGTGTTATCAACTAAAAGAAAGTGTTTGGCCATTTCCAAATCAAATATCTCATTCTGCATGTCAATGCATTTCACTGATGGTCAATTCAACTTAAGTTACACTCAATGCCTCAGTAAGATCTTGGCACTTTGCTGCCTTTTGTTGTTCTTTTCCCCCACTGGCTTTAGCTTTCTAGACAAACTGTATTTCTTACGATGTGTCTGCAAGGGCTCCCTTGGTACCAGCTACAGCAGCTAAAGCTCTCAGAATTCACAGGCAGTTTAACGGAACATGTCTAAAAAAAACAGAAGGCCCAGAGGTTAATTTTCCTGAAGGAAACAAACAGAAAAAGAAAAGTCATGGAAAATTAAGATTTCATAGAAACTGCAATTTCAGTGGAAGTTTCCAATGTGAGCAAGACCAAAACCAGCTATTTGTAATATTGACGGGAGGCTGAAAAGCTAAGAAAATAGACCTGGACTGCCACATGCCCTGCTTTTTTCCACCCACCCTTGGCTTCGTCTTCATTCTTATCTGTGGCAGCGTTTGTTAGCCCTAGTCTCCTAAGAGGAAAGCAGGCAGGTGTCTAAATTACACGGAAAAAGGAGGAGGAGAAGAATGAACTTCCTGGAGGCTTTGGTTTCCACAGCTCTGCTTCTATGCAGACAGAGGCAAAAATGCAAGTACCTGAGATAGTAACTGAAAGAAAACAAAAAGACTGCTCTGAGTTCTTCCTTTAATCTTTTCTCTCTGACAAAGGTTAAATTACCATTTGAATGCCACTGTAGAAGAGCTAATAATGTTGCTTTTATGTTCCAAGGATCCTCTCTCTAGATAATACAGTCTTTTCAACTACAATTAAGGAAAGCTTTGGTTCCAATTATTTCTATGCTGAAGATCCCTGTTTTCGCTATCCAAAAGCTGGTTGGCCTGTTGTTCCTTCATCGATTTCCTGCAGTGCTTCAGGTGGTGCTTTAGAAACAGCTGACTGTGAGGATATGCTCCTGTAGTTAGAAAGAACAGAGCTATACTTTGAGGTCTTTATGAAATTATGCCAAGTGATTTTCAGCTTCTGGACCCCAGGGAGAAATCTGAACCCCTGGCCAAGAGCTGAACAAAAGCTACAGTACTGTGTTACTGTCCAAGAAAGCATTTTTGGGCTGCATTTGAAAATACATTCTCCCTCCTGATTAGGATACTGTGTTTTCATTGCCATTTAGAATGGATTTAGCTATCAACGGAGGTTATCCTGCAGCCTTTCCAGGCTTTCATTGCAAGTTTTGTGTACACTAAGGAGGAAATCAAAACAAATGCCTATTTGTCTTCAGCACTGGCAATGGTGTCAAGTGGAAGACAAACATAGCCAAAGCAGCAAAAGGAATAACAAAACGACTTACAAAGAACTGAGTATATATAATTTTTAAAAGGGCTGCTAATTATTCACAAAAAAATTCTCCAGCTCTGCAGGTTGCAACGGGAAAGCATTTGCAGGGCTGTGTGTAAGGGTCCCAGTGAGGACAAGGCACAGTCCATCCTATCACTGGTGTTTCCTCCTTTCCCCACCCTCAAAAGCCACTGCTGATACTCCTTAGTCTCAGAGGACCCTCTGGAGCTGTGTTACCTCCTTCTGCAGTTGGTACCACACTGCTATAGATGAGCAGGGGAGAATGTGTCCAAATGCCTAGCTCAAGATATTTACATATTCTATACTCCCACTTACGAACCCTTTATGAAGATAAGAACAACCAAGAAACTCTAGGGACATTTACTGGAGATGACATTGGAGAAAGTAACAGATCGTCACCCATACCCCAGGTACTAATGGCATGAACCCTTTCCCAGTGCTCAGGTCTCCTCAAAGAGGCCGGGGTGGAGCTATGTTCTGACTTTAGTACGTTAATTAATGGCTTTAGTTGATTGTGAGTTGTGGAAAAAGAGCAGGGCCTGAATCTACTTACAGTCTCTGTTAAGTTCTGTGTCCACCCTCTATAATTTGGGAAGTTCCTCCTACGGACGCTGCCGCACTCATCACAAAGTCCTGAATAGCTCCACACCTACGCGCTGCACAAACAGACCAGGAGAAAACGACTGGAGGGCTCCCAATTACACAAGATGCCTGTCTAGCCCTTCCATGAATCCCACAAAGGATTTGGGATGTGTGGCAATAAGTTTTGCAAGACAGTTCTACGAAAGGTTAAAGACCTCTCTCCTGCAACAAAGCTTTGAAACAATGTCTCCTCATAAATGCTATCATCATTACATTGCAGTAGCATTGCAAACACTATGGCCTTGCACTCATTAGGAGGAACTGCAGTGTTCCATTTTATGCTTCAGCTCCACTTCCGATAGCACTGCTGGGAACCATTGAATCAGCAGAAGGGGCAAACCCCAGAAAAGCTCAGGAAAGAGAAAATCTTTTGTTGGAGCATCTCAGCACCTCTCTCACCCTAAACCGAGCTGGCAGCTAGAAGTTTGAGGTTCCTTTGCTGACCCAGGTTGGGTGACCTAGCGGGGCACACTGGACATCCTCCCCAGAGGCTGATCAGGTTAGAGCCCATGCAAGATTCAATGGCAGCTGCTCAGAATGCCACTGAAGGAAACGTATCACTTTATCCTTTTTTTTTAAATGCTTTAGTTTACTGGCTAGTAACCTTACCCTGAATGGAGCCAAGCAAAAATAAACTGAACCCTTACTCACCCTTTTCAAAGAAAGGCTTAAACTGTCAAGCTACAGGACTGCTTTAAGCATGCTGTGTGTGAAGGAATGGATGACTTAGGCAGGGAGCGGGAATCTCCAGCCTCACATCTAATATTCTTCCAAGAAAATGAGAAATATTTTGAAACCATTTTGGGTAGGCACGGACTTGAATATGGCTCTCCCATGTCTAGTAAGGTGCTTCAGCCATTGATGGAAATGGTTGCTGTCTTTTTCTTTTCCTGGTTCGTTTCAGTAATACAGGAAAGCGTAGAAACCCAAGGTTTTGTAGTCTTTAGGAAGGGGCTCACAGGGCTAACCTAGGTACCAGGCATTACAGAATTTAACATGGCAGCACCAACCTCAACCGTTGCATCTGGCTCCCTTTCATGTGCATGTGATCTTTGTTGTCTGGCAGCTCAGAGGAAAGAGGTGCCTTCCCATGTGGCAGCATGTTTTCCTGAAGACATTGTAGGATATTCTGAATATTAAACGTATTATCACAGAAATGGCCAAAAAGTAAAGTTCTTCTAGGCAGGCATTGCAGCGACTACCTAACAGTGATTAGTCATATAGCAAAACAGGCATCAGAATTTAGCTCCAAGCTCTCAGACTGATACAAATAGCAACAGACCATTTAACTGTTTTCAGACCTTTCATTTTACTCTTTGGTTTTCCTGTTAAATTAATCTATGCATCTGTCAACTCACAATTCAAAACTCACAGGACTTCATGTCCAATTAAACTCTTCTGGAAGAGGGAGAGCTCCTAAAGTCAAAGTAAATTGTATTAAAAGCTATTATAAAGCCTTTCCACACTGTCATAATGAGGCAAAAAACTTCAGTTTTCATTTGGACCAAGCCACATGCAAAAACTCACAGTATCCAGTCAAAGATCTTATATATCTTAAGGGTCTCTTTGCTCTCTGTGATGGTTTAAAAAAGGAAATCAAGTAGTTCTGCAAGAAAGGATATCGATGGTGCCTCATATTCCACAGACCTGTGTTTCGTGGTTTATGGTGATTTCTAAGCCTATTGTTGTGGCCTCAGCACCCACAAGGCCTCTCTTGCTGACAACATGTGAATTCACTTGCCAGGCTTCCTCTACTTGGGATATTCATATTGTGGAGTTTTGCTCCTCCACCTGGGTACTTATGTATTTGAAACAGTATTGTAAACTCTCTCACACCTGTCTTCCTTTTTTGTCTAAGGTTCAATCAGCCAAGAATAAGAAAGAGATTAGTGAGAGATGATCAGACAGACTGATCACATCACATAGAATCATAGAATCATTCAGGCTGGAAAAGACCCTTAAAGGTGTCCAACCATTAACCCAACATTGCCAAGTATACAACTAAACCATGTCCCCACATTAACATGTCTTATAAATACCTCCAGAGGTGGTGACTCAACCAGTGCCCTGGGCAGCCTGTTCCAGTGTTTGACAACCCTTTTGGTGAAGAATTTTTTCCTAATATCCAATCTAAACCTCCCCTGGCACGACTTGAGGCCATTTCCTCTTGTCCTATCATCTGTTTCTTGGGAGAAGAGACCACCTTGCTGCAACCTCCTCTCAGGTAGAGAGTGACAAGGTCTCCCCTCAGCCTCCTTTTCTCCAGGCTAAACAATCCTGAGTCTCTCAGCCATTCTTCATAAGACTTATTCTTTAGACCCTAGGTCATCTAGCCCAACCCCTTTGCAACAGGCAAGGGCATCTTCAATTCGATCAGGTTGCTCCGGGCCCCACCCAACCTGACCTTTGGTTTTTCCAGGGTGGGGGAATGCCCAGACCTTTTTCCAAACCAGTAGTGGCCACATGATTCCATAATTCTCATTTCAATAGGAAACCAGGCTAAAAATGGAACAGTTATCTAAAAACCAGCAATGTTTTTGTGTGACTTCACAGACTTCGTGTTTCCTAACAACTTTAAAAATGCCTCTGGAAATATCTTTGAAGAAATGCATGGCATTAGATATCTTGACTCTTGAGTCACCTTGACAGAGGCAAGCTCATCTACCCAGGATCCCAAAGAATATTTTCTTTTCACAATATATTAGCAGCAATTGGGATTTTTCTTTCTTCTTTTTTTTTTCTCTTTTTCTTTTTTTTTTTCTTCTGGAACAATGAACAGGAGTTATCTCTTACATTCAAGTGAACATGGCCCCACAACATTTCCTGTATCAATTCCCTATGGAGAAGGCAGGATGTTTAGGAATCGTGATGCTGAGGACAAAGGTTGGTCAAAATACTGCACCAGCCCACTGCAGGGCTGGAATAATGGCTTCAGTGGTATTTTCCATCAGAGAAAACCAAAACTAAATGTAGTTCAACTTTGCTCAATAGTGAGCCAACAAAAATCACTTTTGCTTCTGACAGAAACCTGTCTCAAGTCCAGGACGTGTTCAGACAAGGATGTATTTCTGACTTCTCTCATCCCCAGTATAAGGCTAATACGTTTTTGCAAAACCTGTGCCCCAGTCAGTTAACATACATATTGCTCAGTGACAACGCTGACTGTTTGATCTTTGCTCTATCAGTAAAGCACCATTTCAGGGTTGCTGGGCAGCTCTGTTTTCTTTGCCTTAGAAAAAGAGATGGATTCATTTAGAATCACAGGCCATGGAGAAGGGAGCTCAGGTGTGGTAGAAGTGGCAGGTGGCTAGAGCTGACTTGACAGCAATTAAATGTACAGTTCTTTGATTAGGCTCATGGGAATGGAGTCATTAGTTACTGCGAATGGACCAGCTTGCTTTCCACTGCCTCATTAGCCATAATACTGATACTACTTTAAAAAGCCTGGAAAAAAAACCCTCTCCCACACAGAATTAGGAAAGTTGAATTTCAAGGGAAAAAATAAGCTAGCGTAAGCATTTTCTTGCTGAACAAACACAGCCTGGCTTTTCTGGTCACTGACAAAAAAGTGCCTCATGTTTGCTGTACTGTGAGATAGCCCCAAACCCAGTGCTGCAAGCATTGCGTTCACAGAGATCAGCAAGTTGCTTTTGGCCATTGAAATTTAGTAATGGTATCATCAGGCAACGTCCTGCTGTGCTCCAGTTCCAAATATCTGTGCCTTTAACAACATCCTACCCTGCAAGTGAAGACCTTTGGTCAGTCACACAGTGGAATTACCAGACTGGATGTAAGTTGCACATAAATCTCCAAACTAGCAGGGTTAGCCCAGGGGAAGACTTGGCTTGGGCTGTATTTATCTTACTGTAACATGACCAGTTGAAGAAGGGCTGCAATAACAACATTCTGCTGTAAATTAACGTCCTTCCACCCCCAATTCTACCCTTGCTATTTCATGGAAAATTCATAATGAAATAATTCGTACCCGCTCAGTTTCCTCTTCCACACTTCCTCTGGTGCTCTGTCCCACCAACATAATTTCTCTGGCTTACTAAACCAGAGTCTTCTTGAATCAGAACAAGCACTATCCTCTAGGGTCCTCATGTAGGGGTTCACACCAAGAACTTGACTGCACAAAAGCAATTCAGGACATAGCAAGGCCAGTAGCTTCTTGCCTCTCACATTGCTCAAGCAATAGGCAGAACACCTGAAGCAGGGACAAAGAGAAGTCTTGTTTGTGAGTCAGTGACAACACTGCTGGGTCAGGGCCTTGCCCTTTACAGCAAGAGATGCCACACTTCCTTGGGATTAATATTGTCCTCTTGTAACACGGGGTACTCAACTGCTGCGCACTCATTATACCATCCCTCACTTAGCTGTGAGGTCTATGTCCAGGTATCTCTGGATTCCAGGGGTCTGTTCTCCTGTGCCCAATGCTTTGACAAGATTGCTAGTTCCATGACTTGCTCCTTCCAAGGTTTCACAGGGACAGGATGCTGCAAGAGATCTCTGTGCCACAGGTGACTTACCCACACAGGTACTGGGTAGACAATTTCAGTTTTCACACTGAGGTAGTTTGAAAATAACTATATAATCTCCCTGCAGCAATAATTCACCTTCTTTAGGTGCATTTGCTCTTCATGTGACAATTGATTATGTAAGAGCTAAATACAGAAGAGGAACTGAGCTGAAAGGGATGTTTCCTCTGAAGAAGGAGGTTCATATTGTCAAAGAAGTCTAAAATATGCTGGAGTTACCTGTAGAGAGATAGATAACTCCAGTGAAACAGGGCATCCACCCTAGTCTCAATGCTCAGTGACTGCCAAGTTTGGGTGAAACACACCCCATGTTAGCTGATCAACTCACACTTCGGCTGAAAGACTGAATCCCATCAGGATAGCCTTTCCCAAAACCATAGCTGCAGGGGATGGCATATAAACCGCTCACAGATCCCACAAATATTGGTCATTATTGATGACATTTGATGAGCAATCTCACCAGCCATGTAGCACTGTTTTTCTTCCAAGAAGGTGATGTTAGAAATACAAGGAAAGATTCAGTCAACAGTGTCTTGTGTTTATTTCATGAGAAGTAAACTTCCATGATGAAACAAAATATGCTGTGAAAGAAAAGAAGTGGTCCTGGGGGGAGGAGAAATCCCAGGAAAGAGGGAATGAAGAAGAAGGAAAACTGCAGAGGAAGAAGAAAATACTAAAAAGCTGCTCACCAGCTTCTGAATTATTCTACTGTAGAAAACACAAGCTGCATTGCTTTTTGCTCTTCTAGTTTCTGCCTCCCTGCATTTTAATGACAGTTGAGTGTCTAGCCTGACAGGCATTTTTATAAGTCTTCTTTGATTCCTACCTGCTTATGTATGCACCCAATTTCCTTTGCATGGTCTGGAGTGTTTTCATTCTAGAACCAGGCCTCTGCATTGCACCCCAAGTCACTTTTTACATGGAAATTAAAGCCTCAGCAAGCTCTGATAGGCGCAGAGAAGATGACCAACCTACTTTGCTCCCACTTCTGATCCGTACCCCTCTCTCAGCACCTGCCTCTCCTCGCAGCAGTCAACAGCAGGAGGCTGACTCCACTTCAGCAGTTGCAGTTCATCACCCAATGTCTTAACTGAAGTTGCTGAAACACAAGCAGAAGTCCTCTCCTGCTGGCTCTGCTGTGGGGATCGTAACCTCCAGCCAAGGAATGGAAAAGACATTGGTGGGCTACAGTAGCTGAAATTGCCACATAGAGTTTCTCTGGAGGTCATTTGTCAAGAGTGGTAACTGATTTTAAAGCCTTGGAAAAGTTCACCCTCTATGACTTAATATGGCTTTTCCATCCCTAACTTCTGTGGCTCTGAAGAAAGTGACGGATTTGTAAACAGTGCAGCAGAAACCCTTTCCAGCCAATTTTGGTGTTTTTTTTCCCCTTGCTTCCCATTCGCAGCAAATATTTTGGTAAAAAGACCCGCTAAAACAGAAGAAGAGGATTAAGCAATATCCAGAGCTGTGACTGAAAAACTTGCAGTCCTCCACTGTCCTGCCAAAAACTGTGGCACAGCCAGGATGGAAATGGGAGGAAAATGTATTTTTCACCATGTGTTTTGACTCTGCTCTGGGGCTTAGACGACCTGTTGGTAAAAATGCCTGTGTCCTGTCTTCACAACAGATACATCAGTTCTAAATTATCTGTCCAGTTCTGCCATTGTGAGTAGGGCCCCTGTGGGAATTGATGGCGCTGTATTGTTGTTGTTGTTGGTGGATAGCTCAAAAAACCCAGCTTCCCCGCTGCCGGAGGCCAACGCTGGTGTCGGGAATATTTCTATTTGGGGCAGCTGTGTGCTTTGGGAGGAGGTCGGAGGGGTGGGGTGCCGAGCTCTTTGGTGGGTGCCCCACAGCAGCGCAGGCAGGAGCGCCTGCCCATCCCGCTGCCAACTTTGTGCCTTGCCACTGCACGTCCCATTATATGCAGTGGGAGCCAGGGGTCAGAGCGGGGAGGAGAGGCAATTTGTAGTTATGTTACATTTCCTACTTCAAAACTCTGTTTTTACAACTATTGGCCTCGCCTGCCCCAGGAGCTCTGGCCTCTGCAGCGGGCTGTGTTGTTTCATTTCTGTCAGCAGTGGGTCTTTTCTCTTTGCTCCTGCAGGAAGGCTTTTGTTTCATGTCTTTCCTCCCCTGCTGCACGCTGTGCTGGCCAGGCAGCCTGCCACGTGCTCGAAAGCCTTCTTTCCACTCCTCTCCCATAGCCTCCCACTCTGCTCACCATGCAAACACTCATTAGAAGCTTCGGGCGCAGATGCTCGGGGGGCCCGCTCCTGTGTTTGACCGCAGCACGTTGTGTGATAAGAGGGTGGACACCTGGATAATGGCCAGTCCAAGCATTATGGCCCTCTCTCTTACGTTGTTTACTTTTGTGACAGTCTCTCCTTTCGAATCTCATGTCTGCAATGTTGATCTAGGAGGGTGGCCATCTGGATTCCTGCCTCCACCACTAGCTGCGGCTTCGTCTCCACCTCCTCAGCTCTCTGCCAACCGATTTAACAAGTTTGCCTCCAGCCACCCCCCATGTCAGGGCTCACCACAGCCAGGGGGACCCGGCTATTATCTCTCACCCTTGCTTTTTCCCCTCCTTGGGTTAAACTGACCACAAGCAGCACACAGGGGTTATCTCGGCTCTGTGCCACGGTGGTGGTTACATCCAAATCAAGTCTAACTCTCATAATGAACTGAGGCCCATCTAACCCTCAAGTCCAAAAAAGGGGCATAGCCTCTAGTAAGGGATGGGAAGGAAATACACAGACTCACTTTATTATTAGGATTTCCATCTACCAGGAGACCCTGACTGGGGCTCTGCTGTGGCTTTTAACCTTGGAGCTGCTGCATCTATCTTGTGTGGGACCCCAGGGTGTTGGGTAAGTTCAGAAATCATGTCCGCAGGCCAGAAAAGCAGAGAAAAGTCTGCGTGACTTTTGACACTTTTTTCCTTATTTTTTTTTTCCTCTTCCCTAAAAGATCTGTCTCAGGAAAAAGAAGCAGCCTTTCAGCCCTCCAGCTCCTCTCCTCAGTCCTCAACTGGCCTCTCCATGGGGTTTGCCACCAGGGTCCTGGGCGCCTGGAAAGCATTGGTGATACATCTGCACCGTGGCATAGACACAATGCAGATACCCGTGATGACTGGGACCGAGCAAGAGCTGGAACCCACAAAAGTATAACTCTATCAGCATGGCTCGCTGCCCAGCCTAATTAGACCTGCCAAGAAAGGCTAATTAGCCAGGCTCAGTGCCACACTGGTGTGACTATATTGCTTTCAAGAACCAGCAAGCATCATGTGCAGCTCGCTTTAGCATGGAGATGCCATGTGAAGCTGAACAGACGGAGTATATATTCACAGGGTTTCCCTCTCCGGCATGAGCACACTGAAGTTGTAAGAGCCGGCTACTCAAGCCAGAGTCCTTTAGCATGGGAAGGGGGTTTACAGCAGGACCACCATGAATTGGGCTTCACGATGCCCACAGTGCAGTGAAGCGCAGCAGATCTTCCCTTTTGCCACAGAGGAAAACCAGAACGTGGGACACTTGCTGGAGTTCACAGAGGGAACCGTGGCCAGGCCCAGCCTGCCCGCCTTGCCCTTCCCTGCCCACAGAACTGCCCTGCCTGCCTGCCTGCCCAGCAGCACTTGGCTGCCTTCCCTCCCCGCTGCCACAGCCTTGGCAGCACTCACAGAGGACAGCTCCCGAGCGTGCTTTGGACCCCGTGAGTCCTCTCCGAGGATCCCATCCCTGCCCTGATGAACAGTCACATGCTGTGCTTTTCCCCTGGTCTCTGCTGCCACGTGAAATGCTGTCCGCAGCCTCACGCACTTTGGGGGAATGCTGGCCGCCCGCAGGAGGGCACTGGTTCCACCGTGTCTGCGGTTCCCCACAGCCGTAGGAGGGTGGAGAAATTTGGTCTCCAAGTGCGTAAGAAGGTAGTGAATCATAGGAACAGCAAGCACTTGTTTACCAACATCTCGCTCCGTAAAGATTTAACGCAGTAATTTGTGAGATAGCCGTAGTCTGGCTTCTAGTTGAGACAAGCTCAGCACTGTGCTCGGTTGCAGGAAAGGTTCCTCTTGGCTGATGTGGTGGGGACACTGTCCATGGAGCATAATAGTCCCAGCTCCTCCTGTGGATAGGATCTTGTCTGAGACACACACAAGCACACACACAGAGTAACACACAGTGGGACTCTTGGAGCTGAAGAAAGGGCTCAAGCATTGTCCATTTCCCCCTCAAGTCTGGCTGACACTCTGGTAGGGGTAAAATAAATGAGAAGGACCCTATGGAAGTAGTAAATATTCTGACAGTGGGACCATGGTGTAGAAGTACAGTGAGAGAGAGGAAAGCATAGGTTACACACACCCAGAAATAACTCGGCATGTATCAGTGCTGCATAATGCACCCAAGCGTAGCAGCAACTCGTTACCCTAGCTGAAGGCTACAATGTAATTAGCTTAATTACAATGCTGCCGGCTGAATTCACTTGAGAAGTATGCCATTCTCTGTGCCCTACAGGATAATGCATAATCCCAAATACTTCATCAGTTGAAACTGAGCTCTGAGATATGTTTGTGCTGCAGCATAATCCCACAGCCAGGCTTTTGCCTAATACTATTTTTCCCCAGTTGGCCAGAGGATCCAGCTGCAGTTGGTGCCCACCAACACATTTACATTATCAGTTGTGGGGAGAGATTGGATGGAGCTGCATTTAACTTTACCACACTTGCAGAGGCCACAGGCAGCAAGGACTTCTGCCCCAATACATATTAATGTGACAGTGTTCACTTTATTCCTAAACAACTAAGTACAATTTACAGTTGTTTCCCACATACCCATGCACATCCTCACATCACATAGCCTGAAACCCAAATGCAGCCATCCTGCTTTTCAGGGGCCACAGCTCCATAAGACAAGATGCTCTACTGGGTTCAGAGCAGGTTGGGTTCATGGCCCAGGTTCTGGTGGCAGTGGCACACAGCTGGTGCAGAAGGAGCCCAGCCCCATAGCTGCCTTCCTGCTGTAAAACAATGACTACCCGGGGTTGCTTCAAGACCTCGTCAGCCATAATCCCATACTTACAGCGTTATTTGGACCTTCATCAATTGCTAGTTTTCATCTTCAGCTCCGCTCCCTCATCACCTTCTCCCACACACATGCACTGTTCCATGAAACTTTACCTCAATTCCCAGAAAAGATTGATTTCTGAGACTTTTTCCTAAAGAGCAGTCAGCATCACTGGCTTTTGAATTCAGCACAGTAAGCCTACAATTACAAAATATGTTTTGGGTTGACAGGAAATGAAACTGTATTTTCTTGGTAAAACAATAAAACCCCAAAATTCCACTTTGGATCATCCAAAGTGTTTGGTATGACCTGAAACAAAACACTCCATTTTTGTGTTTAAACTTTTCACCCCTTTTTATTTATTGCAGGCAGGAAAACCTCAAAACAAAAACAAATGTTTCGGACTGAAAAGTTGAGCCGTTTCACTTTGAAATCATCACATCGCATTGACTGCAGTTTCTCGGAATTGCCCTCTTTGGCTGAAACTGTTTTCTAGATTTCAGGTTTAATTCACACAAAGTTTTGCACAACACAAAACAGCATCCCAAGGACTTCACCTGATTGTTGGGAATCACACGCCTGAAAAGATTTGAAATTATGATCTTATTTTGCCAGCAATGTTCTTAATACTGACACCCTTTCAAAACCAATTCCTTCCTAAGAATATATTGCCCTTGTTTTCATAATACGTCATGAAGGGGACGAAACAGAGAAGGGGTGTTGCCTTCGGCTTGGTCCTTATGTGGCAAGTAGGCAGGACTAAAGACGAAATGTCAGTCTCTAATGCACTGCAGGCTGCAGCTGGGATCCCACAGCTGAGCTGCATACAGTGCCACTTCATACTGGGCATGTGGCAAGTGGGATCCAGCTGTGTGGTGCCGGGAACTGGGTGCATCTGGGAATGATCTCCAGACTTAGGTCCAGGAAATAAGGAGCTACGCACCCACCCCTCTTTTGTCTTCCACTGCTCATCAGCCAGTGGGAAAGTTTAACTCTATGTGGGGTTTATTTGGCTTAAATCTGTCTCCAGGTTTTGTCTATTAGAAAGGGGAAACAGCCTCTTGAGATGTTTTATTATTTCCATTTCTAATTTCATATGAAAAAGCAGAACAGGGACTAGATTTGGCCTTTGACCCTACAAGAGTCTGGGGCAAAGATCCCAGCTGTTCTGCATTTTAGCTGGACCTATTCACCATTCTAGTAACATCTGGATGCATTAATGCTTTAAAGAGTGGAAATAGCCTTCAACACAGACCTCTCTGCCTCTAAGCAAAAGTGAGTCTTCCTTATCCTTATGCCTCTGCACAAGCACCCAGATCATATGACACACATAAAACTGCTTGGTCATAAGCAGATACGCAGCAGAATGAGAGGTTAAAAAGGAGGAACAGAAGTGAAAGAGTTAAAAAAAAATGCTACAGCCTCTCCCAGTGTTTCCTTGGGTGGAGTGTGTAAAGGTTAACGATTTCTAAATATTCAGGAGTAATAAATGATCTAAGTAGTTTTCTGGCGGCACCTCATGTTCCCAGAGAAACAACTGCTTCAAGGACATGCACCATTTCAGAAGAATGTGACAGAGAGAGGGAGAGATTTATTTTAAAACTTGAGATGATCTGTCTCATCACCGATAACAAAGGTGCAGGCTCTTTCCGTCCAGAAATACCACCAGCCAAACAGTGAAGAACTCAGTGCCTTAGGATTTGTCTCGTCACTGAAGGGCTTAAAATCACATTAGGTGAAGGTTTTCTGTTTCCACCACATGCGTCTTCATGTGGAGGAAACAGATCCTCTCAAATTCTCCATTCCCCCATAAAACCTTACTCCTTCAAGTTGTTTTGGCAGCACACTTGGTGTTATTTCATTCAACCGGGGAAAAAAAAAATCAGCTGTAAAGATCAAATGGGAGTAAAAAATGTTGTAGACATTTGAAGTGTGGTCACTCCTGTTCCCGGTTATGGGGGAGGGATGGCTTTTGTGGGAAGTTAATTGTCTTTGCAGCTATCCCATTGCCAAGCTTGGATTAAACCAGTCGATCAACTAAAGAAGCTACTGAGGGAGTGAAACAGAAGAACTCATCCCCAGGATGAGCTGCAGTAAATATTTTTTCTTGCTTCCTTGACAAAAGGGGAAAAGACTCTTATCTCTTGTGCACCATTTACTTCAGGAGCAGAGTAAGGAAAGGGCCAAGGAGCGTGGGAGGTGAGGTTAAGACCTGGGATGGAGAACAGCATTGCCCATCCTTCTTCCCCTACTTTTGGATGTGAGGCCGAAAAGCAGGAAGGAAAAGGGATGTAGCCTGTGCCAAGATAAGCATCAATAACATGATTTGTAGGTGATGATACAACGGCAGTAGGAAGCAGGACACATGGTAGAGCAGCTCCTGGGAGAAGAGCAGAGCAAGGTTTACCTCCCACAAAATTGGAGCAGGAGCAGTGTGAGGGTGGGTTGCAATAGGAAGCTCAGGACCTGGCTGAGACTGTAGAAATGCAATAAGTATATGCATTCATTTATTGTGATCTGGCTGAAACCTGGCCATTTGACTAATGGAAAATCCACAGCCAGAGTGCTGATGGTTTGGCACCTTCGCAGCACATAACCTTGTTGAGTTAGCAAGAGATGGTGACTATGCTTGCACTACACACAGGGATGCTAATGGTAACAAGCCCTTCTCAGCCATGAGCAAGTAAGACTAGGGCTTCTTACATGGGATGCGGCTGCAAGGAGGAAAAGCCTTCAGAAGATTCAGGGAAACCTAGATTAAGTTACTGTGGTCAGTGATGCAAATACTGGAGAGCCTAAGCTAGATTAGTATCCGTGGGGAAGGACCCATCTTACCCCCTACACATCAAATCTTAGCTTCTTATCTGCCAGATCCAGGCTTTCACTCACCTCTGAGTGCACTTACACTGTAAACTACAGCTCATGAAGGATTGACCTAGTTGGTGTTAAGTACTGTGACGCTGATCTGCTTCGGTACATACTGCACTATGGGTGTAACGGCTCCCCTGGCTCCGCAGACATCCCTTCAGGTCACGCTGAGTTCACCCAGCTGTTGCTGGCAAACCCTTGGCTGAGGATTTAGTAAAATACTGTGGGATCAGCCCCTTTTCTGACCAAACCCTGACCTGTCACTGGCGTGGCAGCAGGAGCAGGGAGGGATGCCAGCCAGATAGCTGCCAGCCACAGCTCAAGGGTCTTCTCATGGCAAGAGAACCAAAAACTGCTTTCAAGGAGGTTTGCTGGGACAACAGATCTACGTACAACCTCCCTGTCCCGTCAGAAAACAGAACTAAAGACAATCCCTTATACAGAACAGCAATTTAGCAGAAACTGAGTGACTGGCACTGGAATGAGTGTGGTGGGATGAACCCTCACCTGTGGGATCCGCACAGATCCAGCTGCTAGAACAAGCCCATGGCCGAGTGCTCTGTGCACACCTCTCTTGGGTAATAGCTGGGCTGAGGTCCAAGGAATCTGTATAAAACATGCTCAGGACTGCTCAGCCAATTAATCTTTTGTAACTTGCGGGGGGGAAAATGGCATGTGATCATGTAATTAATGGTTGGCTCCTGAGGTGTGTGCACTAATTGAGGTTCAGGCCTCCGGTTGCTCAGCAACTGTGTTTGCAGCATTTTCTAGAACTGAAATGCTTGACTTTACGGCCTGAATAAATGTTCTTTCAGGCCATTTTGTGCATCAGTGCTCCTCAACCTAAAGGAAAGAAGCAGACAGAAAAGGCAGATGGCATCCTAGAGTACTGTCTGCCCACATTGGCCAGAATGAGTGGGACTTCTTGCTCTCCTGTCCTTGCTCCCTGCAGTGAGGGCCAGTAGAAAGCAACAGCAGGTTGTTGCATCCTCCAGGAGCTCATGCTGCTGGACAGATGATGTCTGTCCAGCATGTTTTGCACACCATAGCTCACAGCAGAAGAATGGCAGTGCCAAGAGTTTAGGGCTCTCTTCCCAACACTGCAACAGAGCCTGCTCCGGAACAGTAGCCTTCCTCAGTCTATCCAGGACTGTTTCATTCTTTCCTATCCTCTTCAGCCTATCACTGGCCCGGACTTGTCTTCTCCTCCTTGCTGATTCCTCTCAGCCCCTTGTCAACTTGCTTGTTTTCTCCATTGTCCATCTCAGGTCTCTTTGTCTTTCCTGTCCAGACATATGTCTCCTTCAAAGCCTAAACATCAGCAAATGGAGAGGAGCACAGTGAGTACTTCGTTTGAAGGAAACACCCTGAGAGACTCATGGTGACCCCAGCATATATCCTGTGCCCATGATTACAGGGAAATGTGTGCTCAGCCCCTGCTTCCAGCTGTCTACAAACCATTTTTCAAAGGTTTATAACCTGCTCAAATTTGGGCAGATTTTCCTGGACACAGCAAACAGTATATTCCTGCTTCAGAGGCCTCCTCCTGCCAAATTTCAAGCCTTTTTCCCCTTCTCCCAGGGGAACGCAAGTACTTCAGAAAGAAGAAGTTAACCAAGATGTAATACAGAGACAGAGTTTTCCCTTAAACTCTCAGAAGTGTTCGGAACAGTCTAGTAGTATCTCAGACACTTGTCACGGAAAACATCAGCTTGAACTGTAAAAGCTCAACAATGTTACAAAATCAAATAAAATTGTGCATTATAGTGGGCACTATGAAGGTAGTTGAGCATTGATACCAAGATGCCAACACTCAAGATATTACCAGCTTCATTCATACTAAACCAAAAGGCATTAGTGGAACTGAAACTGGCAATTGTATACAACAGCCTACTGCCTGAAATGTGGTAGATGTTGACGGATGGGTGTGTTAATACACTGACAAAGACAGCAGGTAACTTCTCTCCAGATTTCATTTTCATTCTTCACATAATTTGCTGAAGTTTTAATCAAAAAGGGATGCTTTTCTCACCAAAAAACCTGAACAGCCGGAGCGACCAGTCCCCCCAGTCCCTGGGGACCGCAGCCAGCGACATACTTCCACTGTGGCGCAAGGAACAGACACATGCCAGAGGGTGGGTTTCTGATGTAGTTTTTTAGTGTAATTATACGGCAAGCCCTAGCAACCTCCTGAGAAGTTTACTTAACACCATCCCATTGTGACACTGTGCTACAACAAACTGCCCCGAAAGAGTCAGCAGGGAAAGTGCTTGCTGCTACCAGTGCCAGGCACCTTTAGGCTCCCCATCCAGGGTCCATCTCGACTTTGGGATTTTTAATGGGTGGCAGGAAGGTACTGAAACTTTGGATGTGCTGAATTTTAGGCTACAAGTTTAAATTCCTTTCAATTTTTTTTTATCCCCAGTTACAACCGCAGACCAATAACCCTCTACTGTATTATTTAAGCTGTTCATTGAATATGAAACAAAAGGCTATCAAATCCATCTATTTGTTTATATTGCTATCATTGTTATAGCATACAAATATATGAAAGACAATGTGTTCGGTAGTCAGAACAACGTAACAGAGGCGCACAGCTGACATGTTACACCTACAGAGAGCTGTGTGAACTGAATTCCAATACTGTTCAGCAAAAACGTTGCAAAGAGTTCAGACGCTTCGAACTGGAAACTTACTGTGAGAAATGAATGTTGGGATATTTTATTTCTTCCTTCTTGTAGTACTGTTGGTGTTTCCCCAGCTTGAACAAAGTACAATCTGTACTTATTTTTGGTGTTGAGATGTACTCATTGATGTTGTCTGTCAGACCGCTCATTTGAAAGAACATTCTCAAGTTTTTTTTTTTAAAAAGGAAATTATTCCATTCAACTCCAGCCTTCTACTATTTAAATTGGAAATTTTGCACAGCCTGATTTAATGGAAACTCAACATTTTGGGTTACAGAACGGAAAATTTTACCATTAACGAGCTGAGTATGACTTTTGCAGAATTTCCCTTAGTTTGAAGCTGTCAGCGATAATTTCTCCAGTTAAGAATCTAGCTGGATTTTACAAATGTTATCAAATGGCACAGGATTCACTGCTAGAATCAAGAAATATAGCCAAGAAATATAGTCAAGAAATATGAGTCTTTTAAAGAGAATTGCCTTTCTATGCGTTTGGATATTTGGGGGAAGGACTTATAAGACTGGATGGGAGGACTTTAAAAATAGTTTTTAAACTTGAAGTCCTCTTCACCTTCTCACAAATGTGACAAAAATGTGTTTTAGCAGTTATGGCATATCTGCATCTTTTACCACTGAGTAGACCACCAGACCATTAAAAAAGTTCTAATACGTGTGTTTGACTGTGCTGTGGCTCATGGCATACTGAAATGTCATTGTTCACTCTGAGTGGGCAGTCATTTATCCTGAGATCCTTTAATTCCCACAGGCTTGTCTGCTGGAATACCTGAGATCATCATCTGCTTAGGTACATATGCCTATATGACAATAGTTAACTCTATTGGCATCTTGAAAATTCTCATCCTGAATTATCAATGAATAGAGAAAGGATGAATCTGCTGTGTGCATGAATTTAAGCCCCATAAATCTCATGCACAGCCAGCCATATCCTAAGCTCTTTCCTCTAGATTCCTTCTGTAGTTAATGAAGAGGAAATTCAGTCCCTCCAGAAGGAAATTGCTTCCAGTTATCTTTAATACCTACCTTTGGATAATGGGAGTGCTCTCTGGAATTGCAAATCTCCCGTTCTCTGCCCTTCCCCTTCCTCTTTCCCCGCAGCAATGATGGAAGAGGTGCCTATATTTCCCAGCATCCAAAGTCACTTGTGGTAAGTCCTGTGCTTAAACAAGTGCATACAGTGGCTTCAGCACAGTTACTCATATGGGTGAACCTACAGCCAAGCTCAACCATCTACTTGATCTGGAACAAAACCTGTGATGAGGAATATGGACATAACTTTTATATGAGAAGCACAAATATCTACCTATCCTTTGTGGGAAAAGATATTAAGACCTCACTCCTTTTTCTTCTACTGGCTCCTGTACCCAGATATGTTACCAGTGAAAGTGAAGGTCTTCCCGTTCAGCAGGAAGAGCAAGTTCCAGTCAACATGGGATGCAAATGGGATGCATATTATGCATGAGCCATATTTTATCAACCTCAAACATTTTTCCATGAAAATAAGGCAACATATACACCCTTGCTGCTGCAGAGTGCTTTGCATCTCAGTGTTTAGTGCAGTTGAGCATACACAGAACAGAACTTCGCTGGAATTACTAAGCACCACTTGTCTCCCAACTTCTTTGAAGAGTATTATCCTTTGATCACTTTTCAACTGCATCTCATATTTCATGAGTCTATGAGAGATAGTATTCTGAACCTACTTATATAACTTGCTCGATTTTTGTGATTTATACTGCTTTTCCCAAGGAAGATTGCCCTCTCAGTGAGCAAGCAATGGTCAATTGATTTCAAGAGCAAATCCTGTTGGCACTTAAGACAGCAATCATTAGACCCCTTGTTATCAAAATCCCAAGGTCAAGCCATCAAATATGACTGATTACATTTTCTAATGGTTTTTCTATGCTCATTAAAGTGCATTCAAATATTCAGAATCACCTCTGATCATGACATTCAAAACCTGCTCTGACAGTTCCTGACAAGCAGAAACGTATTCTCTAATCTTTAACCACATAAACAATAGATAACTGCTTGTAATTGGGTTCAAATTGATTTCAGGTGGCTTCAGAGAAAAGCAATTTCTTCAACATATTAACCTTTTAATTAATGTTTATTAAGTATATTACCAGGTGCAGGAATCCTCCTAAACCAGAAAATTACACTTCATTGACATTCATTTATGATAAAATAGCTGATCCATTCCCCGGCCATTATTCACATATTTATCATAATTTCTTGCTTTTCATGAAAATGCCATAAACTCTAATTAAATATTGTAACACTGTATGTTATAAAGACATTGTTCTATACTGAATAAGACAATGGGCATATGAAGATCAAGATGTCCTTTGGCACAGGCTTTTAGAGAAGGAGCCAGCACTCTTTGCAAAATGTCACCATGGGCAGGTTATTCAGCTATAGGATCCGCCTTCTCTAGATGCTTGTGTGATCACTTACGAATGAGGGGAACATGAAGAACTCTGACAGAGCTCACACACCATGAGGAACTTCACAGATGAAAGATAGGCTGCTCTGTTAAGAAGAACGTAACCTAGGTACAGAGAAGTTTATTTTGCCATGTTTGTGATGCATTAATGACTCAATGATTGAGTGCCTGAATCCAGATTGGAAGGAAAGTGATCTGCCTTTGGAAATTTACTTGAGGCTGTTGGTGGTGCTGCCTCTGTATGCAACACTAAATAAAAAAAGGCCAGTTATTTTATGGATGCATCTATAATCCCAAATTTAAAAAGGGTTATTGGTTATACTGTTCAACTGCTAGCTCCTTCCTGACTTTGCTTTGGGCAGCTTCACCTAGTTATCCCCAAGACACATCTGCCATGGAGAGGGCTGACCCTGGCTAATGTGGATGTAGATCAGCATGTACCATTTGGCTTTGGGGCCAGGATCACTCCCTGATCCTCTTTCCTTTAACAGTGTAGATACAAACTCTGAGGCTATTTCTAATTTGCTGCTGCATAAGAAGACCTTCCCACAATCTCAGGTCAACTCTTCTGATGAACAAATTGACAGACCTTGTGTTCTTGGGTGGTTGTTTCATTTTGTTTTGTTGTAATCGTGGAAGTAGTCACTCCCAAGTGCTGTACATTACTTCTCTACCTATGGTTTCAATTCAGCATGCTATATACAAAATATATGGTTCAGGCACCAAGCAAAAAATTGTCTTGAAATGTTCTCATTGTTCCACAGTGTGCTTCCATTCTGTAAAATTATGTGAATTAGAAAGCTTTTTTTACAATAATGAAATAAATAAATAGGTGTAGAAGTCCTTCAGTGTTAAAGCTTGTTATTTAATGTGGAAAGCTTTGTTCAGCTGCTGGTAGTGTATGATTTCATTCCAGTATCTTTTCTTACCTTCCCAGTTCCAAATGAAAGACTTCGAAACACTACTTCAACTGATAAAATATATTTCCTTCAAAAAGTAAAATAATAAAAGAAGGTTGATACTGGCTTTAGGAGAACTCCCTGGCAGACCCGTGCAGGGACTCTCACACAGAAATAGTAGAACTTGTCCAGTCTATGCCTACAGCATCTCTTCCAGAAGGCAAGGGCTCTGCACCAGGAGAGGTTGACGTTGGAATGTCAGAAGTTACACATCTGCCTGCAGCATATGACACATCTCTTTCTGACCGATAACTTCCTCGACACTCTCCAACCAGTGTTGCCTCTTCTTTTGTTATCTTATACAGTGTTAGCCTATAAACTTCACCAAAGACATGTTAGTGAATGGATATCTAACATTCAGATAGGTTAACCACAAACCAGTACAGTCCTTAAAACCTTTGAGGGTTCTCCTACAAGTATCTTTGAAGTTCAGTCAAACAAGATGCTATACAATATGTTATTTGAAATATATATATATGTGTGTATGTATGTTCCTACCTTTCAGTACTTGGGCTTATCTGTTTACTATGAAGCTTTTCATACAGAAATAAACTGTAAGAGGACATGGTAGTATTTCTGTATTTGTTTGGAATACGTAGGGTTCCTGATGCTACAAAATTCTGTCAACTTCCTGAAGAGTTCTGTTTTTAACCAGATTAAAATTAAATTTGTCCTACCATTTCCATTCAGTTTCTTTGAGGCCTTAAAGTTTGACAATTTTTTTAGATATCCCAGAACTATGGAGTTCATTTGCATCCAGTGAAACACAAAGGAGAGTTATTTTTCTCTTTATTAAACGTATCTGAAATACAAAAAGAGAAAAGAACTCCTCTGCAAGACTTACAAAAGAGCACTTAAACAGCTCAAAGGAAAAAGAGTCTACGAAGCTGTATTAGTAGGCTCTGCTTAACAATATGCCACTTCCTGATTAATATCATTCAACTGTAATGCATGAATAAATTGTAATTTAGATGATAGCACATATGCACCATCATATCAAAACCAAAATGAGACACTTAGATAATCATTGCCTCATAGCTTTCTCTCCTTTTTTTTTAACTCCACATCTTTCCCCCTCTCTAACAAGGGGATTTGTATGTCATACACATACTCTAAGATTTTCTGTAAAGGCAGAACCTGTAAAGGTTACAGGGTAGAACATTGACAAAATGGGAGGACTATCTAGACACAGATGCATACAGTTTTGTGGACAACGAAGAGCATGTTACAACCTTTTTAGCAAAAAGAGAAAGCAAAAGTAAGCTACTGTTGTCAAGGCACCACCCTCGGACACACAAGAGCTGGATTTAAGTTCCTTCTGTGCAAGAGAATTCCTCTGAGTTATCAGACACCTGCTTTCTGCAGCCGTTTTAAGATACCAGCCTGACAACTGAAATAACACATCCAGGCTTTGAGTATCTGTGAACTAGGTTACATATCTTTGCAGGGTCCAAATACATTGCAGTGTCCCGGAAACAAGATTGTGGCTCAGTTGTCCATCCTTCACTGCTCTTATCTCAGAGAATCAGAAGCTGTTTGGAGACCAGGGCCTCACAGCGCTGCAGGCACCAGAACAGGGCTTGGTGCAGTACTCAGCCACAAACAGGCACCAGAGATGTAAGTTCATGGACCCTATAGTCACTGTGCCTATCTGGCACAATGAGGATTTATTTAAGAAAAACAGGACTTCCCACCTGATTAAGGCCATCTCCTGGGTATCTGAGGCACTACCTCTGATCACCTTTTCCTCAAGCATCTAAAATTCATCTGAGGAAGGCTGCCCACCTTGAGCTTACCCTGTTTCTGAAAGTTAGGCAGGACTGTCCCCTGTCTTTCTTTCGCCTTCTGCCACTGTCCCTAAGCCAACCATTCTGTCTTTCCCAGGTGCCATGTAATCATCTATCGATTTTTCCACACTTCTTGGCACTATAAGGGAAAAAAACCCAAAATTACATATTTAAATTAAACTCTCTTCATTGAGGGAGGAAAAATGACATAATCAAAAGCAAATACTAGTTACTTAATGGAAACTTATAATGTCATTATGTTTTTCAAGCATAGAATCTATATTTCTCAGGTAAGAATATCGATTGTATGGAAAAAAATAGAAGCCTAAATTGATGTTCTTTATACATTTGGAACAGCAATTAACTTGTTGGTCATCAAATTGTTGTCAGGGCAGCAGGAAACATTAAGATTGTGGGTAGGTCATGATGTAGCAGGTAGAATTGGGATAGCGCTTGGCTTGGCCATATTGAAAATATTTCAGCTGAAGAAGTTGTTGACATAAAACACCAGCTGGGGGAAAATGGCTTTAATTTAGTTAAATGTCATTAAAGTTTTTGTGATTGTTACAGCAAATGCACCCGTTGTGTGTATATTATATGCTGTGGTCTGCCAGGCACTCTGCTTTAGACATGGTATCATTACAGGAGAACCACAAAAATGCTTTAGATTCTTTGGAAAAGTGAAGGGGGAGAAAAACCTCAAGAGATCCAAGAAGGGAAAAGCAGAAAGAGAGAGAGAGAATAGAAGGTTTGTTATCCGTTCTGTTCTTGGAAACTGACCCAACGGGGATAAGACAACAAGGGCGCATATTTATAAAGCACAATAAAAGGCCTCTGTGCAGACATGTCTGCGCAGAGCAGATGAGTGGTGGAGTTCTGGGAAGAATTACATAAGGCATCTTGTGTACACGTGCTTGCGAACGCAGAAACACGCATTTGCACACATACCCACAGTGCGTGCCCAGATGATGCCCCTCTTCACGTACAAAACCTCTCAGTCTCCGTTAAGAAACTCCACATACACTTCAGATGCAATACGTGAGAAGTCCTGTTTCCTGCAGTGCCAAACAACCCAAGTCATAAGCAGCCTAAGAGCAAGACTGTGAGTAACTTTTCTCTGAAACAAGGCTACTTATCCTGACTTCAGCTCAACAAATCCAAGAGCAATTATACACAGACATTTAAGTGGATGTTATGGACTTGGCAGATGAGGACAGGCAGCTTACATGCACAGCTATTCAAGAGTAGCATAAATTAGAGAATCTGCATCAAGAAGCTTTCAGATGGATTTGTTGTGTGTCCATAGCAGCTTGCCATGTGTTCCACCTGCAGTTCACACAGCTTCCAAAATCTCAGTGCAAGCCCTGTGTCCAAGTAATAAAAAGACTGTCTTCTCTGAGAGTTAAATGTCAACAATTAAAACTATCTGGACATACCAAAGCTCTTGCACTCTTCTCCTCTCATATCTCTGCTGTCTAGTCTGTAATTACACTGTTGTGCTGACCACCTAGCACAATATTTCCCTCGTCTGAAACCTTAACGTTTTCTCTACATAATGAAAGCTGTCTGGATGTATACCATCCCAAAGGTGCCCTGTTATACATCCATTTGCACCTTCCTCCCTTGTACAAGTTTCCACATCTTTAACTCTCTCCTTGCCAGAAGTAATGGTCTCTCCTAAAACAGTTCTTGATTTTCCTGACAGCTGTTACAGAATTAACCTATTTTTTACCCCTGAGTTTTCAGAAATGGGTGATCAGTGATGTGTGATGAGATGATGCTAAAGAAGCTGGCTTTTTCTGCCTCTCTGGATAACCCATAAGTTTTCTACTCTGCCCTGTTGTCTTTAAATGTCTTTAGCAGCAAAATTCCTTGGTCCTGTTGGATTCAGCTCCACTTCCTATCTCTGCTATCATCTCCCCAGAAACAAAAGTCAAGTCTCCATCCACACCAATGTCCACATCCACATCCACAATATCCCATCCAGGTTGCGGAAGTAACCGAGAAGACATGAGCTGCTGCTTGGTTAATCTCTATTGGCACTCCAGAGACTGCTGACATCTGCTCTGCCTAATGAGGTAGCTATGAGTCTCTGTTCCCTCCCACTAGCACGTTCCCCAGCATGATTCCCCCTTCCTCCAGGAGTTAATTAATTTGTACGCTCATTAGCTAGGCTTAGAGAGCTATTTATGTTGCCAGTTGGCTACCAGTTCTTAGCGGTGTAATGCCACAGTACAGTGTTTCTGCATTGTAGTTTTTGGCCCCTTTCACAAGCCAGAAATGTACCTTTGGTCCAGAACTGTGAAGGTGTTTTTAAAGGGCCTCCTCTGAGCAGCTGGGGCTGATTGTAAGAGGCCAATATCAGATTCTTGGAAAATGAGAGTGAACTTTTAAAGCACTGCCAGACCATAGTTAGACTTTTGAGCTAAATGTTTATCTCCTAGATGGAAATGGGCATTTGTGTCTTACCTGGAGAGTCTTCCATGAGAAGTGCAAATTTGCACCTCAGAGTGTCTCAGCTCCCTCACAAAGCATAGGCTAGACAATCAAAACTCTTCAGAAACATTTGCAGAGGAAATCAGTAACCTAACAAAGTAGGACTCACCAGTTGTAGCTAGCTAAAACAAAACAGGCTTTCTTCATAGTCAGTAGAGGACAATATGCATTTATAGAGTGCAAAATATGTGATATTCATTAGCATAGACAAATTCTGCCTTACAACAACCTTTTTTTCTCAATAAACCACAAAAGGAATAACAAAATTACGATCTCAGACACAAAATATAGCCTAGGTTTCCTGTAAGTCAGAGCAAGGTAAAACCCACGTCAGTGGCAGGCTAGTCCTCTGAATATCTACGCTGATATTTCAGAGTGCTCAGGCTGCTTTTCCCTGCCAGCATGCCATGATGTGCTGACACATGGGAAGGGATATTACCAGGAAAGGACCACAGCCCAATTCTGATTCTGGGGAACACGGCAGCCAAGCTGGGTACCTCTGAGCTCAGAGACCAAGAACCTCTCTAATGATCTGTGATCCCATATAACTAATCCCCACCTTTCTCTAACTCTCAAGGTTCTTCTTTTCTCCATCCTTATGTCCTTCCTCTCTCTTCACCTCTACTCCTGGATTCCCTCTTCTGTGATAGGTAGCCTCCTGAGGAAGCTCTGAGAAGGTGATGTCTGCAAGACTTTGCAGGAAGGAGGAGGTAAAGAAGATGCTGGTGCAGTGCAAGAGAGTTCTGGGCAGTAGAGTATGACAGCGTCGCTGCAAAGGAGTTGCAGGGCCCTCCACATACCTAGTCATTATAGAGGCCATGAGTAATTGCTCTGGCTACTTTCCCAGGCTCTTACTGTGGGTGGTCTTGCCCCACAGGGTGGGTGGCAGATCCAGGTGTCCCCCGACCAGTTGTGCTGGGAGCTTGGGGTCACAGGGCACGAGGGAAAGCCCAGTAAGGCACTGTGTAAGGGTGCTGGACTTCATCCTCCTTGCTCGGGTGCTGGGGCAGGAGGCAATGGGGTTAACATCCCCTCCACAGAGAGCAATTCACACAGATCCTGGTTAATGCCAGCTTTTTACTTTGTATATGAAGCCAAAAGAAATCAGACTCCCTGCGCTGCAGACTGCTCCAGGCACTTTCTCTCTTCCTTCTCTGAAGGATATCCTAAGATAAGAAAACAGATGAAGTACTACCAGGCAGACCATTTCTGCACAAGAAGTGCACTGTATGGTCCTGACACCCAGATGCTCAGGTTCCCTGCACATACTGACTGCTAACTGTGGCCAACACAAATCCCATGTCCTGGTTGGACTTTGGTTTTTTACGCACAGGCTGAGAAGAGGATTTCAAACACTTGCCTGGGGCTTGACTTTAAGAAGCAGCTGCAGGAAAAATGAAGTGACTGTACCGTAAAACCCCACAGTGTTTCCATATTACATACTCATGAGATACAGAGCCCAAATATACCCCACTCAGCCTCCCGTGGTTGTGGGTGGCTTACCCAGGCAGTGAATTGAGGATCTGTGCCAGGCTCCCCAAGCAGCTGAGGAGAACAAGGACCAGATCTGAGTGTGCGATAGGACTTTAGAAAATGCCCTGGCAAACGTGCTGGGAGTTCAGGACTGGACATAGATGTCAACAGTGCTAGCATTCCATATGTCCATTCTTAACAGGAATTTGCTAATTAGGGCTGAGTAACATAAGGAAAAGGCTATATGCAGACACAGTCCAAGACTGACCAGCCTCAGAAAGCAGCTGCAAGTAGTTTTGCAATAAGATTTTATCATCTGGGCAGAATGAGTTCATAATTGGAAACTGCCCCAATCTTTCAGTCAGCTGAATCCTTACTTCTCTTGACCAGATCTCTGTCGCGTAAGAATTCCTACAGCCAGGGGAGTGCAAAACCCCCTGCAGGTCTCTTCCCTGGGTGGAGGGATGGAAGTTTGAGAGGGGTGAAAGACTGAAGGTTTTTACCTAAGTCTCAGCTATCCATCCATTTGAAAAACCAAAGCTGGTATTCTCTGGCCTAGCCAGACCTACAGAGTCATGCTATAGATGTTGATCCATAAACCTCAGTGGCCTATCCTGCGCCAACAGCTTAAAACCAAACCACGGGATATGGGTATGGCACTTAAGAATGCTAACCTAGGGGAAACAACTTATTGAAAAAACAAACATAGCAATGGACTTTCAAAATAGCAGCTTCTGCCTTGATCACTTCTCTAATATATATCAGAGGCATTTCAGCCAATTGATTTTTCTCCTATATGTCCTGCACCCAAACAAGTCAGTCGGAGCTGGGAGCATTTGGCCGGGCAGGAATGATTAACCAGGTGACTTCAGCTGCAAGGGCTGACATCTGACAGTAGCAAAAACAGATGTGGAAGAAAGAGCCCAGTGTTCTCGATCTAAAATACTGGCTCTGTTCTTCCTGGGGCTAGCAGTTAAAAAAATCAGAAGCAAAAGTACGCATGCTAAAGCTAATTTCACAGCTCAGAAGGGTCAGACAGCAGGCCCTAGAGACACTTGCAAAAAAGGCCACAGATTTTTTTGATTTTCTATCACTCTGGTGATTAGGACTTGACAACTGGAACCATTTCTATGTAATAAAACATTCATGAACAGGCCAGAATAAGTGCTTTTTTGTCTCTAAGTGATTAAGTTTTAGACAACACTGGCTTCAAAATGAAAATGGATGTGCCAACTTCACGGATTTCACATAGGCAGTCAAGTTACGGAAAGAATATTTAGATGTCCTTTCAAAGTAAAAATGAAATCAGGTTTTAGTGTCACATCTGTGTTTTGGGACAGTATTTACAATAATAAAGTGAGTTAGCCTCCACATTAGAGGAATTACTATTGAGTATTCATTCTCATGCTACAAATCTCAGCCCACCTGGAAGGAGAAACAATTTCAAGTGACAGAAATGGCAGAATGCTACTCTTCTCTTAGTTAAACCAAAGGATATCTACTTTTTACTTACTCTTTTCTTTGAATTCTCTACCATGTTTGACTCCTGCTCCTGCTGAATCTGCTTGGGCATTCATGCCTCTGCCACCTCATACAGCTGTTTTGCACTTGACTACAACTGGGACA
The DNA here is from genome assembly GCF_037157495.1 of Lathamus discolor. Taxonomy (NCBI): domain Eukaryota; kingdom Metazoa; phylum Chordata; class Aves; order Psittaciformes; family Psittacidae; genus Lathamus; species Lathamus discolor. The sequence continues at coordinate 101,159,084 of NC_088887.1, read as the reverse complement.
AAAAATCTCAAGTTTTCTCTAATAGCAAAGATAGCACATTAAAAACCAAGTGTGGCTGAGCAATAATTCTGATGCTGGTTCAATTCACCAGGCCAGTCATTTAATCCATGAAAGTGGGAATAAGAAAACTTCTGTTCCTCACATATTCCTTGGTTCAAGAGCAGTACGAATTGTTACATCAGACATGTTTCTAAAGCATATTGTAAGCTGTGGTTGAGTGTGACATAGTTTGAATTAGACAGAGAAATCCATAAAATGTATGGCGTGTTTCATATGGAAGGTGAAGGTAAATTACATTAATTTTACTTAAAGTTCACAGTCCACTACTTTTTCTCTCCCTCTCTCCTTCAGAAATGCATCTTTTTTATTTTTGCCCGCTATAGTCTCAGTATAAATAGAGAATATATAACATATCAACATGTTGTGAGACTAATGACTTGAACACAGACCTGGGAATTTTGGCCAGTATTTAACTGAACATGAGCTTTTCACATAATGTGGTGGCTAAGGGATCTACTTCTGTCTTTGGGTGTATAAGCTGGGGAAGGTTATGCACAAGTAGGGAAGCAGTATTAGGAGGTTTTTCTAGCGCTAGAAAGACAGTTACAAATTCTATTTAGTTTTGGTACACACGTTTCAAAAAGGATGATGAAACTAGAGAAAGGAACATTCAAGAGATAATGCTCTGGATACCAGTGATGATGAGAGCCATCTCACCTAGTTTCAGCCACCAAAAGGTACCTAGTCCAACACAGAAATGCAATCCTTGGGGGCAGATAGGTGTCTCTAGAGAATGACTCATCTCATTCCAAGAGAAGTGTCTTAAACAAGCTGATGAGTCTGTTGAATGAATCATCCTTCTTCATACAGAAGGACTGTAGAAAACTACCTTAGACTAGGTGCTTCTTATATTTAGGCAGCAGAAGATACACCTCATACCACGTGACTACACTTTCCTCTTATGCATTTAATTTAACCAAAAGGAGTCTGCAGTTGGTTTGATTGTGCATAACAGCTTTAGGAGACATGAGGGTTCAGAAGTGGGTTCTCCTTCATGTGAAAACCTCAGTTTAAGAGATGTGCTCTGACTCAACAGCACAATCTGAAGGTAGTACAGGATACATCAGTGAAATCACATGTTCCAGATTATGGAGGTCAAACCAGATGATTTAAACTCATCCTAGCTTTTATCTCTGTCTCATACCTATGAACAGAGGTATTATGTTGGTAAGATGTTGATGAGAAAATGAACACGAGCTGGTAGTGTACACTCGCAGCCCAGAAAGCCAGCCGTATCCTGGGCTGCATCAAAAGGAGCGTGACCAGCAGGTCGAAGGAGATGATCCTGCCCCTCTACTCTGCTCTTGTGAGACCTCACCTGGAGTATTGTGTGCAGTTCTGGTGTCCTCAACATAAAAAGGACATGGAACTGTTGGAACAAGTCCAGAGGAGGGCCACGAGGATGATCAGGGGACTGGAGCACCTCCCGTATGAAGATAGGCTGAGGAAGTTGGGGCTGTTCAGCCTGGAGAAGAGAAGGCTGTGTGGAGACCTCATAGCAGCCTTCCAGTATCTGAAGGGGGCCTACAAGGATGCTGGAGAGGGACTCTTCACTAGGGACTGTAGTGATAGGACAAGGGGTAACGGGTTAAAACTTAAACAGTGGAAGTTTAGATTAGATATAAGGAAGAAGTTCTTTACTGTGAGGGTGGTGAGGCACTGGAATGGGTTGCCCAGGGAAGTTGTGAATGCTCCATCGCTGGTGGTGTTCAAGGCCAGGCTGGGCAGAGCCTTGGGTGGCATGGTTTAGTGTGAGGTGTCCCTGCCCATGGCAGGGGGGCTGTAACTGGATGATGTTAAGGTCCTTTCCAACCCTAACTATTCTATGATTCTATGATTCTATTCTAAGATGATATCCCTCAGAACAAAGTATATAGGCAACGCATGAAATAAGTAGTGAACACTTTATCAGACATAAGCCCACGCATTTCTAATAAAATTCTATGTTTTTTTCTCTGACATAAAGATAAGTGTTCACAGCTTTGTGAAGGTTATTTTAAAATACCCTTGCTTTACTGCACAATTCCAGTCTTGTGTCCTAGAGACACTCCAGCTGCTCCCCATGAGGAAAGCATGCTCACCTGGGTATACAGGTGCTTTTAGATTAGGTCTGCTGTTCTGAAAGTCAACACCAATTGGTGCCTTTAAGGACATCCATTCACTGCTGAAGGAAGTTAATTATAGGAGGGCAGCTAATCATTATTCACATATAATTTGGGGGTTGTAAATCCACAGATGTCTTGTCCTTCAGTGAAAGTGTAGTTTTAGCTGTGGAGCACATTGGTCTTTCTTGTCTCTGTTTGCTCTGAAATTAACATTAATCAACTTTTGGCTCTATGCATGCAGATAATTTTTAAATTTATTGCTTCCAACCTTCAGTGTTTGGTCACTCATTTCTTTTGGTATTGCATCTAGCACTCATTAGTCACATGGAAAGTCAAGGATGTGTGTGCCTAGAAATGTGTCATTTTCCCTAGCACATCAATCAGTTAGTAGAAGCTATTACCCCTCCCTACACACCTGGCCTCTCATAAAATGATGAAGCATAGGCTGCATGCAAAATGCTCTCTGTGAGGCAGGAAAATCATCCCAGAACTCTTCTATGGGCTGACATCTTTTGCAGCAACAGACTTCCCTTTATACTGTTGACAAAGGATATATTTAACTGTTATGTTACAGGCAAATTGTATGGAGAAAAGCAATAATATTTCAAATTATTACCACTTAGAAACCATCAAAATAGTTACAAACAGACACAAACAAACCTACACATCTTGTTGCTTTCTCAAAGTTTAAAGAAAGAACTGGAATCTCAGTGGTAGAAGGCTTAGTTTAGTTGAAAGATGCCATACCCTGTGTCTGTGGGAATCTCTGCAGGGCTACGAACTACGACTGGTAAGTATGAGATAAATTATAAAGGTTTGTTTTAGGAAAACAGGCAAACAGCACTTTACCCCCCAAACCAAACAAATAAAAAACCCACCACACACACACACAAAACCAAACCAAAACAAAAACCCAAACCAACCAAACAAAAATCCCCAGACAAACAAATACATCAGTAAATAGAAAAAACAACCAAAGAAACACAAACCACAGAAACAAAAAAGCAACAAAAAAGAAACTGGCTGCAACTTCATGGAAAATCTGGCTTCCCTTTTCAGCCAGCCACTGCAGGTAAAGGATGCTTTTCACCCATTGCTCATGATACTGACTGTAATTTGGGTTTTCCCCTATTTTTAGTCAGTATATACAGTGCAAATTAATGTTACAGAGAAGTTTCCAGCTCTGGATCCTCTGCAGCACATTTTTGTAGGAGTTCATATGCGGAACAATGTCAGTCCTGATGACATTCATAGAAGAGCATTTCCTACTTCAGATAAGAGTTTTTGAGAGTTGACAGGTGACAGCTTTTGTAGGGTCGGCCCAAAACTGAGAAGGAGGTCAACCTATGCAGTGAAGCCTGCTATTCTTCCAGTATTTCTAACACAGACTTCACATGTCTGCCCTCCCTGACTGCTGCACTGTTCTCTGTATTTCTTGGACTCTGCAGGCTGTTCAGCAAGCTTTTCCTTCACTCTGATGTGTATCTAATGGCACAAGGCAAGAACCTGCAGTGTAAGCTAGTTTTGGTCATAACTACTTCCCTGCCTGTACCAATGGTCTAATGTCTGTTGTCCCTGTATCACTTTTAAACCTCTGAAATCCTCCTGTGGCCCACACTCTCTATCCCCACACACACAGCACAAGCAGAGGCAGCACAACCTCCTTTTTAGAAAATAAACTTTGGCTTTGTTGTGCTTTGATGTAAGAAGCTGTACATAAGGTGTTCTCAGGCTTACACCTGTACCAGGCTCCTCACTGCCATCACCACAGCCATGTGTGTGCAGGGGCACTGAGCCTTGCAGACGAATGTCAAGTCAACCCCAACAAAGTGCAAGTTCACCTCCAGATCTCTGTCTTTAAACAGCTGAGCATCCATCACTGACTTTGTTTCTCAGACCTTTCGCTATGTTCTTTCCTCACACATTTCTGAAAACTGTGGATGCCACCAGATAATTTTTTGTCATAGCAAATCAGCATAACAGAAGAGAAAGAAGTTCACCCCACTGAGTGGGATGCGTGACTCAGGTAGCGATAACTGATGAATCATCTAAAAGTCACCTGGAGTGCTTCTTGAATGAGCACTCAGCAAGGAAACCTTTTGATAATTGACAGGTGGTTCTTCACTTTCAGTGTCAATACTGAAAGTCAGCTTATCACACTATGTGGCATAGAAGGAAGCGGGAAGTTTGCTGCTCAGTTTTTTTCCCAACTGAGACAACAGCCGTTACAGATACAGAAGCTGTTAAATTATTATTTCTCTGAAGAATAACATTTTTGGCACGACCCTTTAGCTCAGATTTATTAGTAATGATTGCCTACATACTCCTTGAAAATTCACCTGGTAGGGGACAATGTAGATTCTTGACCAGATTAGAAATGTCACTCAATATGATACATGCAGTATGCCCTTAACAATAAGGTGAAACAACAGAAATTTGACACTGACCTGTGAAAAGTGTAACTGATACTTTAAATGAGGGACTTGACAAAAATAACAGCAAAAGTTCTTAATTATATGGGATTATTCTTAAAATGTACTGAATTTCCCATAACCTCATATTTGGGACTCAGCAAGTATTGAATATTGGGACAATCAAGTATTGTACCACACAAAGCAAAACTAAATGAATTTGAAATCTATTTCTAAAAATAACTTAGATCTAAAATTTGCTAGTCATTGGTTCTTGCAATGGATTGGTCACTTTCTCCAACAGGACAGATATCTCATAAACCGAATTGACTTGTCTGTTTCTTAGGAGTTCCAGCCATTTTATTCATAATAGTCCTTTCTGTTACTGGGCCCAGAGAAAACATAACTTTTAAACCATTCATCCTACATGGAAGCATAGTTGCACAGCCATTCTATTAAACTGTTCTTGCAGATCTGCAAAGTAAATACGCCAGTGTCTTCTTTCAACATGGAGCAGCCAGGTTCCTTAATCCCACATGTTTAGCTCTGCCATTTCCTTGCCACTTACAACACAATCATCTTTTGAAAATGGTTTACCAGCCATTTTTTATATTTTCTGGAATAGAACACCTAGTTGTAATTTCCTAAAATGACTGGAACATCTATCCCCAAATACAGTGTTTTGCCTCATCTTTCCTGGATCGTCTTCCAGTTCATTTCCGTCTAAATAACTCATTGCTGATGATTCTTTACCTTGCCTTCACTTCATTACAATGTATGTCATTCATTTTAGATCTAAATTTATCCCTTCTGCCCACAGACATAGTATTATCTGCCTGCAAATTACTGAAATCAGAAATGCTGAGTCCTAAGTCTGAGGTTATGGAAAATTTAGTACATGTTAAGAATAATCCCACATAATTAAAAACTTCTGCTGTCATTTTTATGAAGTCCCTCATTTAAAGTATCAGTTACACACTTCACGTGTCAGTGTCAAAAAAATATTAGATTTTGGCAGTTTCAGAAAGCAGGGTGAGCCACACATTTACAAAAGTAAATCATACTGTATGGCTCAAAGCAATAAGGTACAGAGTTTGTTTCTAGGTCACTCACCTCAAGTACACTTTGGTTGTCAGTTCCTGAAATTCATTACAATCTAATAATGTTCTGTGTACATCCAATGGTAAACAATTTGGTCACCTTACTTTGCTCAGATTGATTCTTACAGGCTTTATCAGTATGACCAAGAATTGAATGTTCATGTAAATGGAAACTCAGCCTTGCTCCTATAAATGGTATACCTCCTCCTATAAGAGGTATTTCAACAGAAGTGAAGCTTTTAGAAGCCCTGTAGGGTATAATATGATTGCATGGAGACTGAAGGGTATTGTAGTTGATGGTCCATTAATTTTTCCTCTTATGGTCTGCCAATTCTTCCTGTTGTGACTCAATGCTGATAGAGAAATATTGTCACCTTAGTCCACTTCAGCCACTCTGTCTTCATCCCCGTCTTAAATCATAAATCCATCAAGTTGAATAGCTCTGTGGTTGCACTAACTCCTAGTACTTGCTTGAGATGAGCTTTCGTCCCATGCCTTAACAAGTGTAGTAAGGCAGGTCTGTAATTTTTCTACTTGCATAAAGGAATTTGAACAGACAAAACTGCACATGCCAGGAAGCGAAGCTTTGCAAGTGCAAGTACAATTTAATTAAAGCTGCAAAGGTGCCTGAAGGAGAAAAATAACATATCATTAGCAGCTTGAATCTGGAGCTGGCCATAGGTCTGTATGTCAAGCCAGCTGCACTTTTGGTGTGAAAAGGAAGCTGGCCAGTGGTTCCTACCCAACTCAGTTACAGTCTTCCAAAACACACCCTTTCTCATGCCTCCCATCCTTGTGACACACCTAGCATTAAAAAAGCTTCCAGTAATATTGTGCCTCTGGCCTATATAAAATGAGAGAAATTCAAGTCTACACTTGCCTGTAATAAAACGCACCCTGCTGTGCTAATAGGATTTCTGCTTTAACACCACAAGGAGAAAGTCTACCACTTCTGAACAACAAGCATTCTTCCCCTTTAGCTTCCTAATCATTCTTTTTTCTGATCGTTACTAGGCACAGAATCTACTAGCTACTTTCCTGGTGTATGATGATGACAAGCTTTTTTCCTTAGCACAGACATCCAAAAGCCTGTAAGAACTTCTTGGACCCTGTTGTAAAATTAAAGATACAAGCTGGAGCCAGAAAACTCCATACCAGCAATGGTGGAAAGCTGTGAGATGTTAACCAAGAGACCAAGTTGTCTTTATGTCAAAAGAGACAGCTGATGAGAATCTACTCAACCTTTTCCATATTCTCTGAATCAAGCAAAGAGCACAGTCCAGACCTAGCACTAAGAAAAGAACAAAATTTGCAACCATGATTGGAAAGCAAGTTGGAATTGCAATGATCATCAACAACTTTCATGAAAGAACAACTCCAGCTTGGCATCTTCTCACCCTCTAAGCTCCAAACTCATCTACCTACATCATTCTCTTTGAGTTCCTTCAATGTAATTGAAGATTATTACTGAAGAGAGTGGTATTTTAATTGCCTAACTTGACAGTTAGACAACTACTTATTTTTTTTTTTCCTCATTGGTCATCTGGAATGAAAGAAGATGAGGACAGCAAAGGAAGAGGCCTTTTAGAAAAGGGTGCATGGAAATGATTCATTCCAACCACACAATTCTGTTTTCTGGTGTATGTGTATCCTGTATTGCAGATTAGAAACGGAACTGGAAATATCCCTTGTATAGAATGTGTGCAATGTATAACTGTATAAATTAATCCACTTACTTAATACATTCATGGGTAATAATGTGTCCTTTATACACATGACATAAATTATATTCTCTCTTCTTCTTTAGAAAATTCCTGAAGAACCAGATGGCCACAGAAGTTCACACCTCAGCTGGATAATAACTTTCACTAACAGACGTGGGACTGAAAGGATGGCTACCAGGTGGCATTTCCAGCACCAAAAGCTGAGGACAAGGACGATAAGGATCACAGTGACCTAGTGTCTGGGTCAGCCACTGATGGGAAACATAATGTTGGTTAGCTAACAGTTTAATAAGACAGAAATGTAGGACTAGAGGACTGGTTCTGTGCCCAACCAGGAAGTATGGACAAGATCAACCTGTTCCCAGCTGGAAAGAAGTGAGCTGAAAAGAGGTGAGCCATGCTGTGCCTCTTGCTCTGGCCAGAGGACAGGCCCTAGTCCTGTGCAATTTACTAGCACAGGTATAGCCAAAGATTTCCGACCAGTTGCCCCATAGAATCATGGGTCCCTTTTCCTTCTCTGATGCCTTCTCTTCTACTTTGTGGTACTTCACCTGTGGGTTATTCTTAGTTAGAGTACAGCCCATTTCTACAGGAAGGACCATGTCTTGAGCTGTTACACAGGCATTAGCTCTGTAGGGCTCCCACGTATTTCTGGCCTGCCGGACTCTCTCTCTGAGTCATGGCAGTAGTTAGTTCTCTCCTGGTCAATCAAACATGAGTTCAGTTTACACACATTTAAGAAAAACTTAAAATCTGGAAACAGTGTTTATAGGATGGAGAGCAAATGAATACACCAAGTGTATGGAGCAAACCTTTTCATCATCCCTTCTCACTTCATGTCTTTATTTAGACTCTGATCATGAAAATGATTGTGCATGGGCTTCCCCCCAAAACTAAGTATTACTTCTTAAAAACAAAAAGTGAAGTATACACCAGCGTGTATTACATTGATATATGTAAAACACCTATACAGATGAAATACAAAGAGGAACTAACTTAAGAATTACTAGGGGAAGAAACTGCTGGGAAAAGAATAGAAAAATCACAAATATCAGGGGAAAAGGAGAGAAACAGAAAAGGTGATGCAGAGAAAAACTCATCTGTTTCTAAATGAGTGCAGAATTTTTCCACCAAATAGTTTCCTGTTTAATTGTTGCTATGGGATTCAGTTAATGGGAAATACAATGAATGTCAGTCCACTAGATGATAGAAAACAGGACTTGTCAAACACCTTTCAGGTCATTAGAAACATAGAGAAAAAGGTATGGAAGGAACTTTACGGTTCATATCCTCACCGAAGCATTGTTTGGGGAAGGAAATTCATAAGATAATAAAGATAATAATTCAGATATTAAATATTCAGATAATTAAATATTCAGATTAAAAAATCATTAAATATTCAGATTAAATATTCAGATAATAATTCAGATAATAATAATAAAGATAATAATTCATAAGATAATAAATAAAAACATAAGATAGACCATAATGTGTCTGACTTAGCACAAGTCATTAAAGAGCAGCACTACACAATAGCTGGCTCTAACTTTAAAGCTGGACTTGCTTTGGGTGGGGGTTAGATCAGATGAGCTTCAGAGATGTCTTACAAGCTAAATTATTCTACAGTAATATGAATAGAGTGATGATAAACAAGCAAAGGATTAGTGGAACGAAAATCTCAAGAAGTCAGGAGTGCAGATGAATGCTGATCATTGAATAAAGATTCCTACAGGGGAGGATGTCAGGCAAAATACTCTGCAAGGTTTGGATGATGACTTAAGACCTAATGCAGAACTACAGCTAGTTAAAATCTGTAGATTATGCTGATGGGGGAAAGGGTAGATAATGTTGCAGCCAGAACTGTCAGGAGAATCCATCTGGCTTCATAGAATCATAGAATAGTTAGGGTTGGAAAGGACCTTAAGATCATCAAGTTCCAACCCCGCTACCATGGGCAGGGACACCTCACACTAAACCATGTCACCCAAAGCTTCTGTCCAACCTGGCCTGGAACACCTCCAGGGATGGAGCATTCACAACCTCCCTGGACAACCCATTCCAGTGCCTCACCACCCTTACAGTAAAGAATTTCTCCCTTATATCCAATCTAAACTTCTCCTGTTTAAGTTTTAACCACTCCATTAGAGTCAAGAATGAAATACACATGCAGCAACAATGACTGTAGACTGGACTGCCAGAACTAGGGACCATTATATGGATAGCAGTAAGGTTGGGAAGGAGTTCAAAGTCAAGTGTTCAATGCAGAAACTGCCACTCTGATTTTGTGACCAGAGGTGCAGCTAGAAAACCCTGGAAGGAAGTGGGGGAGAAGGAAGGGAAAACTACTAGAAATAAAGAGGTGAAAGGCAGTTGTCAAGAAAGTAATCTCTGAAATAAAAATGATCTACAAAAATTATTCAAGGGCTAGAGAAGGTACCTTAAAATCTAAGTGTTAGCGAGATCAATCTGTTTAGTTTCTTAAAAAGAAGACTGAGAGATGATTTTATTGCTGTGTTAGCACATTCATGAGAAGACAACACTAGATGGAGAAGAACTTCTAAGCAGAGAAAGGCAGAATGAGAACCAGTGCCTGCAAACTGAAAACAGATTGTGCCAATGAGACACAATTTACCTTCTATCATTCTTTTTTCTACAGAAAAAGTAGAGGTGAAAAAATTATGTCCACTAGGAAAAGTAGTGATTGTCTCTTTCGGGATATCCTTCTACGTGGTAGCAGTAGAATTTAATAGGTTCAAAATAAAGTAGATGGATAAACTGTAATGGCCCATGATTTATGGCTAAGATTCCTGGCCTTGCAAATTAATTTACATTTACCATAATAATCTGCCTTTTTTGCTTATTTCTGATCTTCTTTAGAGTTGTTTGTTCCCATCAAACATCTTACTTGTCAAATCCTTCATAATGTTGGGTCCAAACTCCTAACAGAGTCCTGGTACTGAACAAAGGGGTGAGTAGCACCTAAAGTACAAAATAGTGACGTAGGAGTTTCTTGCTTTGCCTCTGCTTTCCTTGTAACTACGGATGGATCACTTGGTTCTGGTTTCTCGGAGGTATTCAGGTGGCTTAGTGTTCTCTGAACCCAAGGATTATTCTAATGGGAGCCAAGTGTCTCTAGACTTGGGTCTGAAATTTCTTTGTACAGCAACGTAACTCCACTTCAGACACAAGTCAAGGAAACAGCACTGCGATACTGCTGCAGCATGGCCAGTGAGTAGAGTATCTTGTAACATGCTTCAAGTGTTACATAGGTCACTTGATCATAGTCTGTTACAAATACATGCTCCCTACATGATTAGAATCATAATTTGCCTCCAGCAATTACCTGCATCTTCTCTGTGTTTTGGAGGTGGTTTTTTTTTTTTTTTTTTTTTTCCTTTTTAAAAGTTTCCCTGAAAGCAAAACAGCGGCATTTAATTAGGGCTGGAATTTTGTCCTGGCATTTCTAATGAGGTGTCACCTGGTGCTCAGGTCAAAAGTCATGGAAACATCAACATATGAACCATAGCTTTATCTCCACTGTTTTGAACCCCAAATAATCTCTATTTTTTCACTGTAGTGTAAATTGGCAGGCTTGATCATATTCTTTCAACACCAAGCATCAGATTGGATCATTTTCATACCATGGCCAGATTTCAAAATCCAGCTTCTCCCAAACTCCAGGGAAATATCAATGAGATACTTGGGCTGGAGACTCAGAACACTGGTGGTGTTAGGTGTCTGGTGTCAGACTTCCACGTCAGGTATGCAACACTAATGACACCTCTGTGGTTCAGCTGCAAAAAAACCCACTGTTCAGAATCTGTTTAAAAAGACATTGTGAAGTTTGTTAGAATTGAAGATGTATTATGTTTTGCCTTGACAATATATCAGCAGGGCGTTTTGACCTGCTTTGTTAGCATGTTTTTTAAAGAAAGCACTAAAATAATGGGATATGTGGAAAGTTAACAAAAATACCACCTTATTTTCTGTAGCTCATGATACTTCAGTAATAATTTTTTATAAACAGATGTCCTAAGTGTGTTAAATTAGATCAAATATATATATAAGCATGTGATATCTGAATTGCAAACTGGTGACACAACAATCAAGTGGCAAGAATTTCTCACCATGAGTTTAGGAATTCACATTATTCATGAGAGGTAAAACCACCAATGACTCATACAAGTGATTCCAGATAAGTATTGAGTTATGGGGCAGTAGATGCAAATTCCAAATTTTAAAGTCTTTGCTCATGTTAACAACCTGTTACTTCTCCAGGTATTCCCAGTGCCTTCAGCATGAATCCCAGCTTGTCAAATAAATAATACCTGCACAAAAGTGCTCTCTCAGGTGTAGCTTTAAAACTCTTGCATTAGAAGTCATCTAATCACCAAGTTTGCCTGTAATTTTAGGCAAAAAAATCTGGATCACAAAGCACTGTATATAGCTTGGACAGTCAGACGCATTTCTCCAGCTCTCCTTGATCTTTTCTTGCTAGTATTTTACCCCACTGTTCCTTAAATGCTGCCTGAGTCTTGCGTTTGGACTCTGTAGAGCAGCTTCCATATTTCCATCTTTCAAGCTCCATTTCTAAAACACACCAATCCTTATTTTTGCCACCCATATGCACCCAAACTCATGAGTCAGCTGACCTTCTTCAGATACTGAAGATGTTCCTTCTAAGAGATGTTCTAATTTATCACACAGACCAAGTCTGTAGAACATGTATCCTCACATACTCTTGAGAACACAGTAGCAGAACAGCTGTACTTGGCCAGACAAAGAGTCAATTTGGCAAACACCTTCTGAGAACAGCAGAGGAGGACACTAAAACAGTATATAAACAGTTTCAGAATAGAAATCCTTTCCACATCAGTCAGTATATGGGCTTTCTGAGCCAAGGGTTGCATCTGGATTGTCTCTTAGGTGTTGAAATAAGACTGGAGAAATAGGCAATACAAATAGGAAAATAGTTCACTGATACCTTTCATCTCCCACTTTAACTGTTCACATACCTTTGAATTTCCTATTTTGCACACCCCTTTCACAGCAAAGAAATATGCAATAATCTCTTGCTCAGCTCCAGGATGTAAAAAATTCATTTTCCCAAACTAAGCTTTCATTTACACTAACAAAAAGCCCTCTGTGTGTTCTTATGAAAAAAGAATCACACCATAATACTGTTTTAAGATTATTATTTGACCATCTCTGTTCTTCTTATAGAATTGATGTCCATTTCTCTGGAACTTATGTCAGTGATATATGAGAGTTGAATCCTTTAAATTAATAAATATATATTAAACAAGCAAACAAGCAAACACCCCGTTTCCTGACCTTAGCATGAGAATAGACATGTTTCCTTAAGAGTTTTCTTCATAATAATTTCTTTTCTAATGAAGTGTATTTTCCAGTTCAAGAATCAGGCTCATCCTCCTTCCAGGCACTAGACCAATTCATTCATGCAACATCTGTATCCTCTGATATTTCCTGAATCATGAGGGTTATTTGAGGTTCTCTCCAATTTCATATGGTATTCACAAGCCAAGTTTGCCTTGAGGGCTTCCTTTCAGGCATAGTTACCAAATACGTTCATGGTCTAACACTTCTATAGGATTTCCTACTGGCCTTGCTTCTAAGACAAAAATTTACTTCCCGGAAATAGTAACCGGAATAATGCTTTTTGTTGTGTTGCAGATTCCTGTATTCTACATGTTCTTTGTTTCTTCTGGATTTCCAGACCACCTTAGAGTTTCCTTTTCCTGGCCAATAAAATGGTAACTCCTATCCATTTCAGCAAGCTCATCATTTTCTCACAGGCTTCCCTATGTAGGGATGAGAGGAACATTCTAGTAAAGGAAGCTTAAGGTTTAATCCAGACAAAGACGCAAATATTTCAAGAAAGGAAATAAGCCTTGAGAAGACATTTAGACACCTAAATTGATGAATATGTGCTCCTCTACAACATATAAAGAGAAGGTTACAGGGAATGGAAAAAAAAAAAAGGATCAATCAGCAAAGCAAGCCATTTCTCAGCAGACAGAGCATGCTGCGAAAGGATGGGAACTGCCAAGTTTTGAGCTGATCTAGTCCAGCAAAAGAAATTCAAAGGTACTGTGAAAAACATCAGACAGCTCTTCATCTGGGAGGAGGCAAAGGCGCTGTAAGCAATCCAGATGTGACTATAAAACTACGCCAATCATTGTTACTATCATGAAGACTATCACTACTGTAGTTTGGGCAAAGAAAACAGTTTGGCTTGCTCAGCATTAAAACAAAAGCAGAGAAGGGGCAGTACTGCTTTCTACAAAAAGTGAAGAAAACTTCTCAAGGGAAAACATTTTCTTTTTGCTGCAGGGAAAGAACAACTTATTTATAAATGAACAGAGGCTGGCTATGCATACACTGAAAATGTCACTTGGAAATAAAGCCTCTAGCCACCCAAAGAATATGGTTGCAGAACATCCCCTCTTTCACAATACTGGGGTAAAGAAACTCACTGTTTTTAAGAAAGAAGTGAAACGATTTCTCTTTGATATGACTGATGCAGGGTACTGGACACCACAGCCCACCAAATTCTTTCAAGTTTTATACTGTGAAATAAAAGCAAAAGTGAGGAACAAATAAAGTAGAAGTGTTAGCTGAGATGCACATCACATCCAGAGTTTATAAAAGCAGCAATTTGCAGTATCTCCTGCAAAGACTACATACTCAAAAGAGCATATACACATGTTGCAGGGCTTAATCCAAAACTGATTTCCTCTTTACTCAAAGAGGAAATTGCTCTGATTGCTAAGGTAACTGTAGCTCTCCAGGCACCAATGTGTTTTAACAGATACCTTCCCAGTCTTTCTGGCATGATACAACTCATTCAACCATTTCCTATACTTGATTTCACCAACCAGTTGAACAGTGTCTGTGAACTTGTTCACATTGCACTGTTGCAGCTTTAGTGCTCCGTTAAGCTCATACTATGCTTTAGCTGTATGTCATAAATTTTATATGGCAGCTGCTATGGAATTGCATCACGTGGAAAAAGCAGAACTGAAATGTGTGTATAGCATACTTTGCAGAAAAAGCCTCCAACAAAAACTTGAATATATTGAACATCATTACTTGTTTGAAAAAAAAAATAAAAAAAAATCCCCAAACTTGAGATACTGCAAACTCCAGGATTTCATCATAAATTCAAATGCATTTCTACCTCTGCACTCAATAATACAGGCTGTATGGAATCCTAAGTTGCCTAATAGAAAAATCAGAGACAGGCATCACAATTTGCATTGCATTAGTTCCACCTCAAGAAAAAAACTGGAGAAAGGTAATGAAATGGCACAGCTTTCATATTAAGCAGATAGCTATTAAAGCTAGAAGAGGAGTAGCAAATAAGCTGAGATGAGGGAAATCAAAATTACTCATTCAATGGCTTAATATCTGAGCAGATTAATGTTATTGAAATGGTAGCGATTTTTGATCATGGGAATGAAGATGGCAAAAGTTTTTTAAGACTTTTTTTTTTCATTCCAGCATTTATATTAAAAATGAAAATTATGTGTTGATACAGCCTTACCCTGGAGCTGCTCAGTTTTAACACTGCCACCTCTGTGATCCCAGACAAGTTACTGCCCCTCCTCTTCCAAAGATAGCTGTGTGTTCCTCTGCTTGATGCTGATAAACATCTGGACTCCCCCCAGTAAGAAGACTGAAACAAGGTAAGGTAACATGACATTATGTAAAATAACGTAACATACTGAGTCAGACCAAAGACATAAGGTGGCCCCATACTCTGTCTCTTAAGAAACCCAGCAACAGACCTTTAATGAAGTGCATAAAAAAGTGTGTAGGCTATTCCTAACACACAATGACCTATGTCTCAGGTGTTCAGCTTCGCTAAGAAGAAAACTTAAGAGATTGCATTGGGTGCCTTTGGCAAGATTTTGGTAGTGGGGGGGGAGGAGAGAGGCAGTTCTGCAGGGGTGACCTCTGTAGGAGGAGGTCTGGGACTGCCCAGTCATAGCAGGATCTGACTCTACAACAGTCCCCTGAAGGGACTGTAGCTCCTGGAGGAACCACACAAGAGCAGGTACTCCCTGAGAAGACTGTGGTCCATGGAGGACCCACATGAGAGCACAATTAAAAGTAGGAAGGAAGGAGAAGCACAAAAAAAAAGAGTAAGGAACAAGGAGAGGCAGAAAGAAACTGCTACACCCTGTCCCTAATGTTCTGTGCCACCTGTTGCCTTGTCAAATAGACTGAGCATAACCTGTGGTGACAACAAGTGCAAGAGACTAGGAAGGGGAGAGGAAAGGTGTTTTCCAAAGTGCTTGGATCTTAGTCATCTTTACTTCTCAACACCTGAATCAGTGTCTTTATTTAGACCCACAAATTTTCTTGCTTCTCTTCCTATTTCTTCCCCTGTCCCGCTTGGGGGAACAACTGAGGGAGCAGCTGGACGAATGCTTAGCTGCCAGCCAGGGTCACCCACCACAGACTCCAGATGTGCAGAACATATCTCAGGAACTGCAGTGCAGGAAGTTTTAATACAGAAACACATTGTTTCAAATGCCTAAGTGTGATTTTATTGATTACTCTATAGCAGTTGAGCGTTCTGTCTCTTCTGCTCTTCCAAAGTTTCATTTCAGATACCGAAGTGTTATGCTGGGTCCTTCTTTTATCATAGAAGAGTCTGACACTTGTGGTCTGAGTGGCATTGTCTTAGTAATAGATCTCTACCACACAACCAGTATCGAAAGACAAGTACATTAATAGCTCATATGATCAAGTATCGTTGTGACGGTTGGACAAGTTCCTAAAGCAGATGTATGGGCCAGATCCACATATGGACTAAATGGCGTAACTCTATTGGTACCTTCCAATTTTTCTACCAGTGGGAGCACAATTCACAAGCTCTGTACTCTCGCTAGAGCCTGAGATATATAATAAAATATATTTATTATAATAAAACTAATCATGTTGGCCCTTTTTCATTTGGATCTTGTTGAACAGAAGAACACATTTAGATATAAGACCACCAGTAACGAAAGGTAGATGAGGGGAAAAGGCACTGTGTCCAGAGTAGATTATGCATGTGCTCGCTAGCTCTGTGTTGATCATTGAAAAAGAATAGTTCATTTCGGTAAAGTTAAGAATTTTTGGTCATCACCCCAGGGGCTGACTCTTTAGATCTTACTTAAGTCATGGGACGAAAAGTGACTTGCTGGACAAGATTTTCAGCTGCTGGAAACTGGCATAGATCCACTGAAATTAAATGGAGCTATGCCAATTTATACCATCTGGAGACCCAACCCAGCATGAATAAATGTTAAACAAGCAGTTTTTAAACTAGGAAAATGATTTCACTTCTGACTCGCCTTCCAAAATATCCTTAATAAATTGCCTAAATGAATTACAAAATAATTGAAAGGAAAATACTGCAAAAACCTGGCCAAAAAAACCTTTCTGCATCTGTCCTTTCAAATATATTGAGGACTTCATTCTCGTAAAAGAGATCTTGATTTTTTTTGTCAGACAATTGTGAACATCCCCAGGAGATTCACAAGCTCAGGAATGTCTCCCCACCTTGTCCTTCATTGTGAAGGCAGTTAATCAGCACAGATCTGACGCAGAACAATCTGGAATGAATACCAGAAGTGTGTGGGTTACAGTGACTTTTTGGGCCCCAACTCAATGAACTCGGCATTTAGCTGCATACGACTGTCGCACCCCAAATGCAGATGTGCCTGGCACATGCTCCTTCATGGGTAACATTAAGTTATCTCAAGGGAACAAGAGAGAATTTCAGAAGACTATAAAAGGAGATAAATTACAAGGGTACACAAATACACAGTATAATCACACCATTTCAATCTCTCCAGGGAAAGCATTTAGGTTTAAGTTGCTTACCAGTGGAGTTTTACAGCTCTTGTCAATGTAAATTTTCTCCCGTTACAGTGACAAGATGATGTTGAAAAAAAGGTATCCTTCAAGGAAGATAAAACTGAAGTAAAAGCTGTGAAGTGCACAAAAGATAGATAGGCTTATTCAAAGGATATGTCCTCCATAGTGAATGCTGACTTAAAATTAGCTACAGTCCTGGGAAGAAAAGGAGAAAAAAAAGATCTTGAGGATACAAGCCTCAATATTGTTCATGGACAGAATATAACTTTAGATAACCACAGAAACATTCTGAAAACTGTCAGAAAGAGAAAGCAAGGCGATGACTGGAACTGGTTGACTAATCTGTCTCAAACCTTGCCATTTGTCACATCAGGTAACTTATTCATGAGCAATATTTTCTCCTAGCAGTTGCCTTATTCTTTTTATTATGTGGTAGTACCAAGCCTCAGAACAGCTCACAACATGATCTTTCTGGATACTCTGAAGGGTTTTCCTTAGTGAGTCTCAGTACCAAAGGCATGGGACCACTAACCACACTGAGGCACTGGGTTGATAAACTGTCTAGGATGCCCAGAAATAAAGTAGCTTGACAGTTGTCCTTCCAAGTCAACAAAAACAAGATTATCTTTTTCTTAATGGATACTTGAAAATGTGGAGAAATCTGCAATTAGTTCTGCAGTGTGATGAATTATTAGTATTAATGTTATTCTTATTTATGCTTAGAGAGCCTCTTTTCTTGGTATTGTTACATGATGAACGAACAGATGATGACCTTAAGTGATAATCAGTGATAACCTTGGGAATCACTCTAAGATGTATTTAATACTTGACCTTGCCATCGCACGACATGTGAATACAGCTGTGTTAACTAGGACAGCACAGGTAGCAACTAAGAACATAATAAGGGGACTTGCTTTTATGAATTTGCCATCTTCATCGATATAGAAATTTCGTTTATCTAGAAATGAGATCAGATCTAGAAAAGAAATCAGATAATACAACCATATATATACAAACCCCCTGACTACTGTGAAATCAGAAATGTCAAAAATTGCATCTTTCTGACTCTTGTGGCCATTTCAAACTAATCTTAATCTTTAAAGCAATGCCAAATTAGAGGATGGTATTTGTTTTCAAATGTTTGGCGTACATGTTTCGCCATTTCTTCCAAGTTCCACTGGGGAGTGGAAAAAGCTAACATGGATTTCCAGCATTGTAAAAGCAACCCACAGCTAAAGGTGCAGCCACACAATCCAACACAACCAAATCACTGGGTCCCACCACACTATATTGCCTGTTAGACAGTGCTTACCCACGTTCCCTGTAAAATGCTCTGAAATGTAAAGAACTATATCAAGGCTTTCTGACACTGTACTAATGAATTGCAATAGATTATCCACTCCCTCCTGGGGAGGTTAGTGTTTAGTACAAGATCTGAGATGAGGTTGAACATTTGAAAGTTTGAGAGGGAACTGATTCATAGAGACATCACTTAAATCCTGTGATACCAAGTGATAAAGACATATCCTGTGATGAACTTGGTACGTGCCAAGGTAGATGTTATCTGACTGCTCATTCAGATGTTTAAAAATAAACTAGCACTCTTGCAAAATCTGTCTGCCATTATTTACAGCAACAAGCTGCAGAACTATTTGCTTCAGCGAATGCCGCTCAAAGGAACTTTCAGTAAAGAGATAAAAAATTTTATAGCTTTTTTTTTTCCTTTTTTTAATCTTTGCTTAATTGTGTCCCCATTTTACACTACTCTCTTTATTCTCTGCCCTTTTGACATAGCCAGCTGCCTTTCGGAGCTCTGTGAAGAAGCAGGCTGGCTTCACGCTGTAACAGGCACCAGCTCCCCAAGCCTGGTCTATTGATGAGTCACATTGCTTGTGTGTGCCTGTAGGCACATCGCACAAGTTCCTATGCTGTTTCCTTTTGAACTGCTGGGGAGGAGGTGGGGGGAAGTGTGTGTGAAACATAAACTACAAAAACAATGTTGGTATCAGAGTCTCCTGCCCCACCATAGAGCACAATAACCAGTGACACAGTGGAATGTCTGGTTCAGAGGCAGTGCAGGTTCATCCTGTTATTGGCCGAGCAGCCCAGGGAAGTGACATCAGGAGCACGGGGCTCTTGTTTGAAGACAGGGAAACACACTGAGACGTTTCAACACTTCCACTAAGGCAGGAAGTCCCTTTTTTAAAGGCTGGAGTTTGCTCATGCCAGTCCCCTGAGCCACCTCTTTCCCTAGCTGTCCATCCCCAGCTC
The DNA here is from genome assembly GCF_037157495.1 of Lathamus discolor. Taxonomy (NCBI): domain Eukaryota; kingdom Metazoa; phylum Chordata; class Aves; order Psittaciformes; family Psittacidae; genus Lathamus; species Lathamus discolor. The sequence goes on along the minus strand of NC_088887.1, from coordinate 101,139,519 downwards.
AGCCTGGGAGAGGGCTACCACCCTTGGCTCAGAGAACACAGTTCCTTTGGCCAGGCTTACTCTGAAGGACACCAGCCAAGCTGTCAGGAGGAAAAATTCCCACACAGCCGTTGCTCTGCAAACCTGTCTTTGAGCAGAAATTCTTTGTACTCTTGGCACTTACCAAATATGCCTTCCTGTGCTTGATGAGGTTTTCCCTCTCCTGGTTTCAACTGCCATGCCACCATGCTTGCAAGGATCACTTCATCCCCACAGACCCACAGCAGCTCAGGCAAGGCACGTGACAACCTCTCAGGAGGCCAAGCCCTCCTCTGCTCTTTTGGGTGTGCCAATGCATCTCTAAATAGTACTGGTAGTTCTGCCCTTTTCAGAGCCCATGTCTAAAGCAGAGCTTAATTTAATAGCTTAGGTTTGGACAGCGTGAACTTCTGGTGACTAGTTACAGCAGACGCTGTATCTGCTCTGGACAGACTGGTTCAGTTAAGCTCTCTGCAGTCTCACTCATAGATGCCACAGGTGAGAAACATAATTCATATAATTCATCTCCTTGGGCCACTGAAAAACAAGCAGCCTGCTAAATGCTAGTAAGGGCTGCTGGCCAAAACCAGGTTGTAATGCAGTTTCCCTTTTCACTGTGAGATTACTAGAGGGTCCAAAGTATTTCTGGAAGCCTTAAAGTGTTTCCTTTTATTACACAGTCCACGGGAGAAAACCCTTTAACACTGATACCAGCAGCGAAATATCTCAGCCACCATGAGGGGCCACACTGCAACCTTGACCTAAGAGCAGCAAGAGCTCTTGAGAACACAAGGATTATTCTTGGCGTGAAATTCAAAGACTGATCAAAACCCCAACAGGAGAAATTGACCCTTAAAACTCTACCTTCCCTGCAAAGCACTGCAAGATGAAAGTCAGGGCGTAAGTAACATCTTGAAATCCTCAGGTTTCTCTCTGGGCCACCAGAACAGATGAGGTAGAAAGTGTCACTGGTGGTGTGTGTGGAAAGGATGGTCCTGAAGCAGCCACACACTGCACTCTACAAAACCCTGGCTACCAAAATATATGGAAGCGCCTACACATCTCGTGGCCTGATAGCTCTAGAGAAGAAGTGACAGGTACTTCACAGTGCTCACAAGGAGCATGCAGAGAATTGGTGACATGGATTTCCCCTGGGATCAGAGCACATGGATTGAACACCTGTAACCCATCAGAAAAGGAGGTCATGGTGGCATCAGCAAGCACATAACTACATCAGTGCTTTCCAGTTTGCTGTTTCTTGAAATGAAAGCAACTGCAAAACACCCACTGCACTCCAAGTGATTGGTCCACCAGCAATCCTGTCCATTATAGAATTATAGAATAACATTGCTAGGACATTTAGAAGAGACTTTTTTTTCCCACATAAGCCAAAAGCTGGAGTTTAAAATTCCTATTGTATGAACATTAATATGAAAAGAATGCTGTCTCCTATTATGGAATTGTGTTATAAAACTGGAATGCTGTCCCTGCCCCGTCTGGCTCACAATCATCTGGGCTTTGCCAAAAATCATCCTGTACTACAGAGCGTGTGTGTCTCACGACGGGAACTGCCTCCTGACTCACAAAGACAAGAGGCCGCAAATGTGTAAAGCTGGCAGAGGGTGTTTTTTAATCTGTCGGTAACAATCAGGCAACGTGTTTAATCGTTCTGAATTCTGATCTTTACTCAATGTGCAGCCTCCCAACCAGCAAACTGCAGCTGTGTGCCTCTGCTTGTGAACTGCACCCATTGTCCCTCCCAGGAGACTGAAAAGAGCTCTAGCTAATACTCCTTTGTCTGCCCTTCTTTACACTCTTGGCTTTTAAGCAATGACCTAAAAAAATTATGCCCAAAGTTCAGAGCCTTGGAAAGCTGGCAGGAGCCTTCCTCTTTGGTGCTTTGTGCCTCAGCAGCACACCTTGAAAGGGCAGGGTGTGCGAAGGGAGTTCCAGCCACTCTCTGCATGCAGCAGGGCTTCTCTCTAAAATCCCTTCTTCAGAGCAGCAACTGCAAAAGGAAATTTCAAAGGCCGAATCCTCGCTGCAGCAGTGCCCATGTTTGGAACCAAGTTACTCTGGGTATACACTGCTTGTAACTCACTGGAGTTTGTTTACCACATTACGGATTGATTTCCTTTGGCCACGTTCTGAAAAATCAAGATGTATTATTTTTTAAATGTCTGTGCATGACCCTGCTTTGCCAGCCTGTTTCTTGCATGAGATTTTTCTTTCCCCACCATTTCAAACCCCAAAGTTATCAAATTAGCTCAGGAAATGCCTCTTGGGAGGGCTTTTTCCTCTCATGCCCACAGGGCTACATCACATGCCTCATAACCCTGGACAAGAACTGGTAAAATTGCTGGGGTATTTTTGAAGGGAACTTGTTCAATTACACAGAGCACATTCTAAGCCATACAGCCAAGTCCTCCTCCGCACAGGGATGATGTAAGCACATCCAGGAAACTTGGGATGCCAAAACTCTCAAACTCTGGAGGAAATATTTGCAGGTCGATAAGACTGCAGATTGGTTGGAGTTTAGCAGTCTGGGGAGTGTCCTACTCGCAGCTTCAATCTGAGCCTGGAGAATACCAACACAAAGAAAGACACGGTTGCACCGGTCAGGTCACAGAACAAAGCCCTGCTGGGATGGGCTGAAACACAGCTTCTCAGACCAGGGCTGAAGAAAGTAACATATTTTCCCAGCTTATGTGTAAGGAGGATGTGTGAGGAAAACTCACAAAGTTAAGAGGATGAAAAGTGCCAGGATTTTGCACTGATGAAGCTGGTTAAAGTATTTGAATAGAGGAATGCTAGATGTAAATAAAAGTAGGATTGTACTACTCTGACAGCACTGGGACATGTGCCAATGACAGATACCAAGGCAATAGATGGTCAGGAAATATGACACATGGACCCACTTGATTACTTGATAGATGCTTTTTAAAGCCTCTTGTCTGCCTCCATCCAAAGTTATTTCCGATGCGGTTTCCCAAAAGAAGGAATCTCTGGCAAAGATAAACAAGACTGAGCTGCCTTCCTCTGCAGGCTAAAGCGAAGATCACAAAATATAGCGCAAGTGGAGAAAAAAACACAGAAGAGGAAATGCCAGTCATTTTCCTGACTAATAAATGCTAGGAGGAGAAATCCAAGGTTCATGGAAGGACCTGTGTCTCTATGGAGTCTGTACATTTCTTCTCCCTGCAATTCTCTGAACTCCACAACACTGACAGTTCAATTTTGCCAATTATGCAACTACTTAATGCTTTTGTTGCTTTTATGACATGTGTCAGCTGAGTGTGCAATCAAACCAAACACGACTATAATAATAAAATAACCCACATTAACTAATTATCTTAATAACAACTCTGTTAAGAGTGAGACACCTGATAGGAGAGATAGAAGCAATAATAAAAGAGCACTTTCAACTGCATGAACAGACTTGCACTTCCCAGTGTGATGCTCCAAGGATATTAACTCTTAGAGTCCTGGGAGAGAAGTCTTGGGATGCACCAGAGGGTGAGCTTTTCTAGAGACTCTTAAGGAATGCAGACCACAGGGATTAAAACTAGGGAAAAGTTTTGGGCTAGGAATGAGATAGGCAGGACATGCCTAAGAGATATTTCCTCTGTTGTCTGTGAGCTGCCCTCTGCTGCAGTACTTTATTGAGCACGTGGGCTGCTGGGGATGAGCTGTACCAGAAAATAAACACAAGATTTATGGAGCAGACTATGTTGTGAGCTCAGACTGAATACACACGAGGTGTGAAGGGTCATCCCAGGAGATCTTCCCTGCCCTTCACCAGGCCTTGCTGATGCCGGGGCACAGGAATACTGACATCCCTATGGCGTGCAATAGCCCTAGTCTTCCAAAATTGGGGGAAAACCACACTGATGTAACACCAACCACCACATCCTTCAGACCCAGCATGTGAGCTGAATCAAGGCAGAGACACTCAGTGTCTCGTTTATCCTACGAATCCTTCAACAGTCTTCCAGGACTATCCCCAAGGGCAAGGGTAACTTTATCCTATGCACACAGACAGCACAATCTGTTCCACACTTTGGAGCCTGAAATCATCCCCCAGTGGCTGAAAAGTGACCTGATTGATGAAACAACTGAGCTGTGTTTGTCAGGATGACAGATTAGAGAAACATGAAAGTCTGTGATTTTTCTTCTGGAATATATGACCCAAAAGTTATTTCTGCACATGTGAACTAAAATAAAAACATGTCAAGGCAAATTTTTCTTTCTATGACCACTCTTCCTCATGGTGGTACCTGCACTGGACCATCAGCAGGTCCACTTAGAAAAAAGGCATGTTAGTCAAATGGGCTGGGTGGCTGATCTACAAAACCAAATAGATCCAAAGGAACCACAAAAGACCTGAAGGAGGATTCAGACCACCAGCTTGAAGGACCCTGCTCAGGTGCCTTCACTAAGTATTCCCCTCTACAGACAACCAAAAGACATGATGTCTCCAAAGGTCATGCAGGAGTAACTCATCGGTGGGTTACTGCCTTTTTTCAATGGCTGCAGGGGAAGACTAGGGCAGTAATTACAAAGGCTAACATTAGCCTGAGAAGGCTAGTCTCCACAGGTTTCCCTTGTAGTCAGTGGAGGGTGAGAGGCAGCTTTGGCAGGAATTTCATAGCACCTAACAGCACAGCTCCCGCTCAGAGCTGCCCTTCTCCCCAGACTGTTCAAAGAGAAAGGTAAAGGAGAATGACATGGATCAAAATCTCTTTATGAATAGCTGCCTCAGATACTTATTTACATGCACTATGTTAGCCCATAGGAATACCTCAAGCCCCAAATCCAACCCACAATGGGCTGTGCCAGGCACGGCCAGTTATGATCACATCAGTGGGAATAGCTGTTCTGCGTGGTTCTGCATATGCCGGTTTCCTTTAGACAGGTAAGTAACAGATTGTACATCAAGTGTCAAACTGCTACACAGCTTCTAGGTGTTCAAATCAAATCTTTATTCCTCCAGCTCCTGCCTCTCCACCAGCTGTCCTGTTGGCTTGCACTGGAGTAGCGTGGTCCCTGAACGCCATGTGTCAGACTCACTGCAGCAGGCAGGCAGAGGAGGAAGATGAAGGAAGGGCCTGCATAGCACTGCCACTGTCACTGTGACTGCACCAGGCTCTGACACCTCCATTTCCTGCCTAGTTTTGCTATGTTTCTCAGGAAACAGTACTCAGGATTTCCTCCTGGTTCAGACCAGCTGCTCAAAGTGCTGTATAAATGTGCTTTCAGCCTCAGGTACAAAGCAGGGTCCCTTGGTCTTCGGTTTGACCATGCAGAAGTCACTAGTGAAAGAGCTCCTGGCAATTCTGGTGTACAGCTATGGCGTTTTCCTTCCCAGTGAGTTGTTTCAGCTACTGTTCCCAGTAACCCCCAGCAGAGTTCTTTTTGCGCTCAGGGGTTCCCAGTTACTCCCAGAAGGGTTTTTGGTAGCCTTCTGGGGCTCTCGGTGACTCCATTTCCCGCCAGGAACACCCCAAAGGCTCTTGAGGGGTTCCCAGTTTATCCCAGTTACCCCCAGCAGGGTCCTGGTTTTCCCTCATGGGTTCTGAAAAGCCCTCAGTTGCCCCAGAAGGGCTCTCAGTTGCCTTTGAGGGTTCCCAGTGACTCACAGAATTGTTCTGGGCTGCCCTGAGGGGTTCCAAGATACCCCCAGCAGGGCTCTGTCTTACCCTCAGTGTCCCCAGTGACTCACAGTTGCCCACAGGGTTTGCTCCTCCCAGGCATCCAGGGCAGTCCCTCTGAGGTTGCCATGGGCGTCAGCAGTTTTGTCTTGTGACATCACAGAGCTGCCCCTTAGAAAAGCGCCCCGAGCTGCAGGAGTGGGCAGCAGTGCGAAGCAGTGCTTCCAGCAGCTCGTAACGCATAGCGAAGAGGTGCTGGGATCTCGTGAGGAGAGAGGGCTTTTCTCTGTGCCTGGACAGTGTGCTCAGTCTGCAGAGATGCCAGCCAGGTTGGGCAGCTGGGAGCAAGGGGGCCCAAAGAGCAGGGAGGGATGGAGCCAGAAGCCTTGTGCGCTGCCTGCCTTCCCAGCAGCAGCAGCAGCAGCAGCATCAACCCCAGAGCACTGGGTCTGCCTGCACCACTGTCCCCAGTGCACAGCAACCCCGCTGCGGGGACACAGCCCTGAGCCTTCTCTGGGGAGAGCCAAGCAGGGCCAGGCTGCTGTCCCCGTGTCAGACCCAGAGGTCTTTGTGTCCCACACCTTCTCAATGACCTGCAGGTCTTGAGTCCTCAGGCTTGCAGCTGTGCTGGACACACATGGAGCGTGGTAGCCCAGCGAGCTCCTAAATGGATCCCTGGCAAATAGGTGTCCCAACCGCGGGCTTTGGCAACAACACTGTTCCCTCTCTTTTAGACAACGTAACACCTGCCAGAAGGACAGGGGGGGCCTGAGGCTCCTTTTCCTGCTGCTTCCCATCCTGTTCAGTGAGTATCCCTGACCAAAAATGCTCCCCTCAGTCCTGGGAAGAGGGACCAGCTCCTGAGGAAAATAACCATCTCTTGACAATGTGACTCGCAGCTCTTGGTTACTGGTGCGGTGCAATGACGTGGCTCAAGGGCGCGTTGTGGGTAAGTGCCACTTGCTGTGGGGAAGTCAGCATCGGCAAAGGCCCTGGCTCTGTCCTCCCGCCTTCCCTGAGAACATGGGGCGCCTGCTCAGAAATGCCCATCGCCACTGGGGCCGTGCTGGGGGGAAGCACCTGTGCTCATCCTCCAGTCTCCTCAGTGGCTTGATGGGGCTCAGCATGGGGTTCCTCCCCAGTGACCTCCGCAGGGTGGCAGGCTGAAGAGGGGAGCACTTTGCCAGAAGGTGCCTTTGCTGCTTGCATACCTCTTGGAGGGCTGGGGGGTTCAGAGGGAGACCCGAAAGCTCCTCTGCTGTACGTGGCTAGTTAGGGAACCCAACCTTTGGGTCAGGGTCTCTCCAAAGTGACGCAAAGCAGCAGGATGTTCTTCCAGCTCTAGCTAGGGTAGTCTCCGTTGGGAAGCCCTGGCAGTGATCCTCATGCCTGTGGGGTATGTTAATTTTGCAGATGTCCAGGCCTCATGGAGCCGAGCGGCAGCTACTGGGGTAAGAGCGCTTTCTTCCTAAGAGACAGACTCTGTGGAGCTTTCTCAGCCGGCTTCGTGCTGCCTGCCCTTGCCTTGTGGCCAGGGATCTTGATCTTCCCTATTGGTGGTGGAAGGGAGCCATCTGTAAGCCGGAGGAAGGAATGGGGCTGCGGGATGTGGGCTGACCCAAGCCCATAGGACTCTTCTCTGCTTGGCATTTGGAGCCTGCCCACAGGGGCTGGCAGCTGCTGCTCAAGACCTGCTTTTCCTTTGCTTCCAGCAATTCACAGGCCTTGATGAAGGAGCAGACGCAGGACTTCAAGCAGGTGGCGACTCAGGTGTATGCTGCTAGGGGGAGCGCACTGCAGGCTGTGAGAGAGGTCCTCAACGGCCATGCTGTCCAAGAGGAGCAAACAGAGGTAAAGGTGCTGGGGCCGGATCACAGACCTCGCTGTCTTTCTGGGCACTCTCCTGTTGCTTCCTCTCGGCACTCTCAAAGTCATCACCTTTTCTGACAGCTCTTGCCTAGGGTTTTCCAACACAGAGATGCTCCTCGGCTCTGTGCCAGGACTCGCTGCTCATGCAGAACTGCCCCATGTGTCTTTGTGCTCGCTGCCATCTTGCCATTCCCACTTTTTCCCCAGGAAATCCTGCAGTTGACAGAGGTGGCAATTAAGAAGGTGCTTGAGAGCTATGTCCTGATGCCTGACTGGGCTCTGGAAGCCATAGGTATGTAGACAGGAAGTATCCCTGCCATGCCTCTATGCATGGCACTGCCCCGAGCTCTTACAAGCTCTGCTTTCAAGCCTGAGAAATACGTGGTAGTGCACTGCTGCTCCTCCTAATCTCCGGGCTGTCTTAGTCAACTTCTGTCCACCTTCACGTCAGGTGCCACCATCGATGAGGAGAGGACATCCAAGAGTTACGGTGGGGAAGACATGATGACCTGGTTGTTTTCTCTATTGACCTTCTTACCTGCAAACCCTCCAGAGACAATCTTGCAGGTATGACACGGGAAGGCCTGACCTGCGCTTCAGCTCTTTGCTTTCAGGTTGGCAGACCAAGTGCACAGCATTTCCTGCTGATGGTCATGGCTTTCTGGTTTCAGCCCAGTATTATCCCTGGCGACTGCTGGCCTTTCCAAGGATCTCAGGGCCATGTGGTCATCCGGCTGCCTGCGCGCATCTGGCCAACAGCTTTCACCGTCTGGCACATCTCCGAGGCAGTGTCTCCCTCTGGGGAAGTCAGCAGCGCCCCCAGAGAGTTTACTGTCTTTGTAAGTCTTTGCCTTGTGCTTCTCAGGGGGTCTGGCCCAAGGGAAAAGCCATCCCTGAGATGTGCTTCTTGTGGCAGCCCCTCTCAGACATCTGTCTGGGGCTGGCTGCTGCAGAGCACCCCATCCCCTGTGGGTATGTGGGGGTTCTGTGCCTCTGGGGGCTTCTTCTCTGCTTCACGCCCAAGGATTCTCGAGCATGTGCTCAAAGCACCCTGACCCAGAATCACCCTAAGCTGTGCTAGACTACTGCTAGAGCCCAGGGAGCTGGGGAAGGGTTCCTGGCTTCAGCCTCAGCATGCCCTCTTCCTGGTGCCCTGCTAGAGCCCGACCCAATCCCTTTGTCTCTTGTCTTCGAGGGAGTGGATGAGGCAACGGAAGGAACTCTCCTGGGAACATTTACCTATGACGTGCACAAGGGGATCGCTCAGACATTCCATGTGCAGGTACTGCAAAAGGGCTCTTCCATGGCCCTTGCAAGGGGACGTGTGGTTGCCCTTGCTTCCTCCTTTCATCGGGAGCCCCAGTGATGTGCTGTGGCTCTGGCCACCTCTGTAACGATGGCTCCCCTCATTTCCTTACAGAAGGAGCCTCCCAGGACCTTTGATTACATCAAATTCCAGGTGCAGAGCAACTGGGGAAATCCAGAGTACACGTGTGTGTACCGAGTACAGGTTCACGGGAGGATGGCGAGTGACGACACCTGTGAGCCCTAGAGCTACTTTAGGAAAAATAATAAAACAAGGATGTGTGCAGTTGAACTTGAGTATGTTCCTTGCAAACATTCTTCCAACGATGCTTCCATAGCTTGCACCACTAGTGGGGAAGGGACCTTTCTCCCTTAGGAAAAAGATACTGATGGTCTGGGCTGCAAAGGACGGGACAGGGGAATGGGGCTTGAAGGAGAAGCCCCAGAGGTCCAGCTCCAGCTTCTGCAGCGCAGGGTCACTGGGAGAGCAGAATCACAGCCCCGGGAAAGCTCTCCCGCTGGCATTGAGGAGGATTGAAGCAGGCTTGTCTGCAAGGCTTGCCTGCCCTCCTTTCTTGAGCAGCGCAAAAGGGCCTCAGGCCATCCTGGCTCACAGGTGCCCCATCTTCACTGGAGCTGCTTCGTGCAGGAGGGGGGCTTCCCTCAGAGATGCCGCACTGGCTGGCCTCCTGCTGGCTCTGCAAGGTGATGAACAGCAGAGCCCTTCTTCGGGCAGGTCACACCAACGTGAAGTGCATGGCTGAGCAGAGAGGCCAGCAGAATACAGCTTGAAGGGACTGAGGACAACCTCTCTGGCCGTACACCCAGCTGCCTGTTCTCGGGGCTCTGCCTCCTGCCTTGCAGTAGGGGCAGGGCTCTTCCCAGCAGCCGCCGCAGAAGGCAGCCTTTTTCTCCCTCCTTTCCAAGGGTACTCTGGACACAATATCCTGTCCAGCTCTGCTGGCAAATCAGCAGTGGTTGTAGAGTCTCTCAAAACCCACAGAAATACTTACAGACCTTTGCACTGAGGACCCGTTTGGGGTTTGACATATGTGCTGGGTCACACTTGGGATTCACACATTTTACCACGTATGCTGGATGTGCCAAATCTGTAAAGTCGGCTGGAATGGGTGGTGCTTTTAATTAACACTACAACTCTGTCCCACGCGATAAAAAGTTTTACTCAATGAGAAGGGCTACTGAGTAACTTAGGCTAAGTAGAGATAAATCTTGTAAATGTTCCTTTGCTGTATAACCTCTGAGCAACTCCCTGCTCCATTTATATTGCTTTGAGGTCAGACAGGAAGCATTGCTTTTGTGCTGAAAATTAAGGTTTTTAAGATTTCTTATAAGGTCTCTAATACTTATATTTTTAGAGATTTAAAACAGATTGCTATTGTCAGTTTTGCATTCTGAAGGGCATGAGTCTGTGTGGGAATGTCATTAGTGTTGTGATGTGGCTGGACCATGAACCTTATAACACATAGTTTGCTCCACATTTCACTGACAGCTCTGATGCAATAGGAAAGTCAGAGGGCAAGACACACATTGTATGCAAACAGGAAAATAATTTCTGCTGGGATCTGTTAATAAATGGTAAATAGTTTCACACCTTTGCTGTAGCCTGGTGTCAGCAACAACAGGGTGCTATAACAAGAAGTGTACACAGAGCAAGGTTCCTCGACAAATTCTTTGTGAGTAGGAGACATCCAAGACTCTACCTGGCTGCTCAAAAGACAGAAGCCTGTCAAAGAGGAAAACCGGAATATGAGGAGCATGCATAAGAAACTCATGTTCTCCAAGACTAAGCAGTGGTGTGACAAGCCTGACCAAAGGTATTATGAAGGGATAATGGAGATCTAAGCCTGTTTAGGTTTATACCTTTTTATAAATTAAGTTGGTTACGCAGCACATTTACCTGAAAGAGGGAAAAGTAAACCAAAACCTGGCTCAGGAAAATCTCAGTGCTTCACAGAATCATAGAATGGGTTGGGTTGGAAAGGACCTTAAGATAATCCAGTGGACAGGAACGCCTCACACTAGACCGTGTTGCCCAAGGCTCTGTCCAACCTGGCCTTGAACACCGCCAGGGATGGAGCATTCACAACTTCCTCGGACAACCCACTCCAGCGCCTCACCACCCTCACAGTAAGAACTTCTACCTTATATCTAACCTGAACTTCCCTTGTTTAAGTTTTAACCCATTACCTCTTGTCCTGTCACTACAGTCCCTAATGAAGAGTCCCTCCCCAGCATCCTTGTAGGCCCCCTTCAGGTACTGGAAGGCTGCTATGAGGTCTCCTCGCTGCCTTCTCTTCTCCGGGCTGAACAGCCCCAACTTCCTCAGCCTGTCTTCATATGGGAGGTGCTCCAGTCCCCTGATCATCCTCGTGGCCCTCCTCTGGACTTGTTCCAGCAGTTCCATGTCCTTTTTATGTTGAGGACACCGGAACTGCACACAATACTCCAGGTGAGGTCTCACGAGAGCAGAGTAGAGGGGCAGGATCACCTTCCTGGACCTGCTGGTCACGCTCCTTTTGATGCAGCCCAGGATACGGTTGGCTGTCTGGGCTGCAAGTGCACACTACTGGGGTCATGCTGATCTTCTCATCAAGCCCCATGTCCTTCTCTACAGAGCTGTTCTGAATCAGTTCTCCACCTAGCTTTCATTGTCAGAGGTTCTTATCTTCAGATTTTGGGAAGACTTTTACTGTTTATAGTGTTGTCTTGCCCTGTAAGCCCTGCTTAGTGACATTTGAGGAGGTACACAATCCCTGAGGGTGCTCCTGCCTCCCTAAATAAAAGACGGCCAGGGAACAAACTAAGCATCAGCCCTGACCACCCAGGGAACAAGCTGGGGATGACTGTCCTGAGGACAGCTCACAGCCAGCCCCAGAGATGAACCAGTGTCGGGTAAGGGTCCCTCCGCCCTCACATACCATCCCAACTGGCTCTCCCTGGTATGGCATCTCTTGTAAGATGAAGTTATCTGTCCTCTGCTGCACAGGCAAGGGCAAACCTGGCTTCATTCCATGTGTCAGAGGGTTGAATCAGAAAGGAAAAGATTAACGTTCCTCATACCAAGGTAAATCTGGCATTTCTTAATTTTGCAAGTGAAACACTGTTCTTCTGGTGTAAAGCAGAGTGTTACAAGCGCTTTGCTGTGCAAGCACTGAGTATGAGACCAGATCCTACCACACAGCTTGACTAGGCAATGCTTTGTCTCTGATGAGTGAGTGCTGTTGCTTGAGTCATTCTCAAACAAAGAGAGAAATCACAAGGGAGGATGCAAATAAGGAATATGGGTCACTGTTGGATTCCCACAGACTCTGCACTGTTGGGGGTGTGTTTTCTGGTGCCCATATCTAGAAATGCACCTTTGATGCCTGCTGCTGCTTACCTGGTAATTTGGGGCCCAAATAATACTGACTAATAATTTTCCATAGAAACCATAATTTGGGAAGGCAAAAGGGGCCTATTCTACACTGCAGTCTTGCCCCACTGTAAGGTTCAGATGTAGCTGTGTGTATGCTTGGGGAGATATAAGCTGGAGTATATGCTAGAAGGTAGGTACAGGGGAAGGAAAGGCTGGTGTGAAAGGTGAAGCAGGAAGAATAGCAAGCTGTTGGTTCTGCTGAGTATCTAGGTTTGTGGCACAGCAACGCTCAGCCTTAGACAAGTTCAGTGTTGCTGCTGGTCGCGAACGTTGGGAAATTAGCTTCAGTATAAAACAGCACTAATGGCAAACTGTCCTTTCCGCTTCCTTCCTTTACTGCCATGTTAAAAGGTCAAGGACAAATGTTAAAGCACTGAAGAGTTTGCAGCAAGGGTTTCCTTTGCTCAGCTTCACCCCTTCAGTGTGTTTAGACCCCTTTATGTTAACCTGAACAATGCACCAGAAAATGCTGCAGTTTCTGTAACAGGAGAGCTGCTTTGAATTGGTTTGTGCAGAAGATTTTGGGCTTTGATTGAAACCAGCTAAATAAAAGCAAGTAATACAAATTAGCACGGGCTTTTTCTGAGTTCTGGCAAAAATGAGAGCAAAATTCTCAGTATTTTTTGGCTAAAGAAGTTCTGGGTTTGGACAAAACGCTCTTTGGTTTTGGCAGTTTTGGGGTTGCGGTTTTTTCATTCTCAAAACCTTCAGTTTTTCATTGGCAAAATAGATGTCTTCTGTGCAACTTCTTGTTACACTGAAAAATTCCCTTTCTTGGGGTGGCAATTCCTCGAATGGTCCTCCTCGGGGGGAATCTGCTGGCAGGTGCTCCAACTTAGGACAGGATGATGGGAAACACTGAAGGAAACACTTGTGCCTCAGATGCCAGCAAAGGAAAAGAAAAGCAAACCACAAAATATAGAATAGTTTGGTTTGGAAGGGACCCTTTAAAGGTCATCTAGCCCAAATCACCCTGCGATGAGCAGGGACATCTCCAACTGATCAGGTTGCTCAGAGCCCAGTCCAGCCTAACTTGAACGGGCATCTACCACCTCTCTGAGCAATGTGTTCCAGTGTTTCACCACCCTCATTGAAACAATTTCTTCCTTATACCTAGTTTAAGTCTCCCCTCTTTTAGTTTAAAATCACTACATGTCCTATTGGAACAGACCCTACTAAAAAGTTAGTCCTCATCTTTCTTATAAGTCACCTTTAAGTATGGAAAAGATACCCATTGCTTCCATCTTTTCTTCTGACCCCAGCATTTCAGCTGATCCAACAACGCATGTAGATAAATAAAACCCAACAATTTATTTAAGGCTACAGTCTGCTTTCAGGCTCTTCAGGAATGGTGTTCTTGAAACCATTCTTCAAAAATTCTGATACCTAAGAGGTTGTCCTCCAAACAGATACAGAAACAGTACTTTGTAGTGGCCTCTGCTAGCAGTTCATTTCTTCCTTTCAGTATTAGCTTGCCTTGGCCACCAAATGGTAGCATTGTTCTGGATGTTGCCTGCCACCCATATGCACTGAGAAAGCAATCGTGACATGAGAGCAGGTATTTATTCCTGTATCCTTGAATCTAAGCTTATTAAGGTGCGTTGACATATCTGGGCCTCTGTGCTGAACTCTGTTCTCTGCTTTTACTCCTTAAAAGGGATAACTCATATGAAGTGCAGATATTAAATCTATGGAGTAAGTTATTGTGATGGTGGACAGGTTAGCCAGGGGTTAAATAGTATAATGTGCCATCTTCATTCCTCCTAGCTGCCCAAAGCAAGTATGACTAGAAGAGTGTATGGAAAATGAGCTAGGAATTAGGAAAAGATGTAGAACTTCAGCTACTGACATCCCATGTGGACCCGTACTACTATCACCAGAAGGGATGATCTTACACAACCCAAACCTTTCTCCCCTCTGCATGCTTTGTAAGGAACTCCACTGACAGACTGTGTCATACCCTGGGTGGTGCCCTTGATCATGTTAGATTTTTAAAGGAAGTTTGCTGGGTTAGCAGAAATCAGAGTGGTGGAAGTCCATCATGACTGACTCGCCTCTTGTCATGGGAGCATAATGTCATAACTTGTCAGAAAACTTGTGCTAATGGACTTTGTTGGAGATGAAGAGGTTTGCCATTAGATATTCACAAGGCTTTAGCTTGAGTTAGGAACAGATGAGAGTAATGACCGGGAGACAATCTAGTTGGGGAGTCATCACAAAGAAGAAAGAAGCTTTGTGGCTTCTAGACTACTGTTAACTCTACCCAGGTCTCATCAAAGCGAAAAGGACTAGACTGGGCACTCTAACTTATCTGCTAAACTTTCCTGTACTCCCTTTTTTCCATGATCTTTTCAGCTATTCAACATACTGCAACGAGAGTGCTCTGTCTTTTGCTTCATTTTATGCCCTCTTCATGATCTCCATTTTATCCCTCTTATTCATCTTTGAGGCTCTGTTGTCCCACATGTCCAGGGTGCAGAACAACAGAGATGCAAAGGTGATCTGGAAGGCCTTGACCACTGGAAGAGATGAGCCCAGACTGAGCATGACTAAAAAATGCTGTGAAAGACAGGGACAGGGCTGAAAACCATGCCTACAACTAAGAGCCCGTTCCAATGAAGAAGAATAGCTGATCCCTTTTCAGGAGAAGTCTGCATCAGGTTCCTTTTTTTCCCTACCTTTTTCAGTTCATAATATTTATCTAGATTGATGTACGATTCTAACATTCAGATCCCAGTTCTGTTTTCTTGTGCTGCCCCAGATTCACCACTGCCTGTGTAAGTGCTCTTCTTCTGTCAACAAAAGACTGTTGCCAGTAGGATTTCTGGTTGGCCTTAGTGGTCAAGAAACCAGTGTCCTCCTTGGTTTTGTTCAGATGCCTTCACTTGCTTCTTTGGTACTGACCTTAGGGATTGTGGCATATGACTCAGACAGCAGGGTCAGTATCCTCTTGCTCAGGTGGTTTTGGGAATAAAGAAGTGGCAGATTTAGAGAAAGAACTGACAATGATTTTTATCTACACTACACTTCTACCTTCTCTCCCTTACTTATTTTTCAGTAATTTGCAACCCTCCAGTTTTGGTGGATTTTTTTTTCTCTGTTGGTATCTCATCTTGCACTTACTCTAAAGCCAAGCAGCCACTTACTGACAGACAGTTGCATCCTCTGAATGTCTCTTATCAACCAGCACAAACAGGCAGCAACACAAATCTGCACGCCCTGAGAGAGGACTCTCTTCACCTGGATGATCACAAGTGTAAGGGGTATTCTCAGCTGGTAAACATCATTTCTCTGGAGGACTGGGGAATGTGTGGTGGTATCTTGTACCTTGTACATCACGCCAGCTAAGCCATCATACATTGTGTTCCCAAGTGCAGCTTATTGCCTTGTCAGCCTGTGGAAATACGCTGTCTTCAAGTGGACTTATGACACTGGTGGAAATACGCTGTCTTCAAGTGGACTTATGACACTGGTGGTTACTTCCGGGTCCTGACTATCACCTGAGCTCCTTGATACGTTTTGAGAGCAGTAAATTGCCTCGATTTTGCTGCTGTCTGGCAATGAGCTGATATTGCACTTTGATCGCGTCTGATGCCATTCTTCCCACTTGACTTTGAATGTAATTGCAGACATAGGTTTCACCTATGGCTGGTGCGGCACCGGCACTTCTGATTTATCTGACTTTGAGATGAGAAAGCTACATGTCTCCTTTAAGTTACAAGGGGTTGAGGCCTTTCTCTGTGTTTTATCATGCAGACAGCCCTGTTAACAGCACAGAAAAATTCACAAAGTGTAGGGCAGGAAAGAGGATGAGGGCAGCAGGTCGAAGTCCTTAGTGACTCATGATGAGGTGAAATTGAGCCTGTATCTATGTGCAAGGCAGACAGTGTAGACCTGTGCCATGCTCACGAGGCTCGCATAATTGGTTCCTACCTTCTGTACCTCAGTTGGAAGTTCATGTGTTTGCAGCAAAGCCTATCATCTGTTCATGCTGGTGCAGCTGTTGTCTTGACTCATCGTCTACCATTTTAGGTCAACTGACAGAGTCTACCTAGGGGTACAAGGGACTATAGTACCAGTCTGCAGGCGAGGATAAGCAGCCTGGCTGCCCATCCTTACCAGCCATCTTCTGCCGTTTAGCCCTGTTACATTATCTGAAGCACAGAGAATGCATACACTATGCTCTGTGGAGTACATGGTACAGGGGTCTCAGACAGTATGAAATTTGGGAGGTCTGGAGAGTAAGGTAGACTGTAGGGAGCCCTCTCCATCTTCTCACGCAGGTCTTTGCTCTGCTTGGTTGCTGCTCTAGCACTCATGCATAGCAAAAAGTGAATTTTGATTCAACAAAAATGTCTTCCTAGACTCTTTGCAGCACAACCCTTGTGTCTGCCAATAAGGTGTAGTTAATGAGGAGAGAGAGAAATTATTTAGGTTATTTTTTTTCCCCAAAAAAACCTCCTTATTGAACTATAATAGAAGACAATGCAGGCTGAATATCACAGGCAGAAATATCCTGGCTGTGAGACTTCTCTAATCTTCCAAGGGAAGTGATGGAAACCTTATCACTTAGGACATTAAAATAGGCAATACAGAGCACGAGGAAAAAAAGCTATTGTGAAATACCCTTAATTTGCAAGTAGGTGGATGCATATGGCTTCATGTAGCTTTTACATTTATAAATCCTTCTTAGAGCTATCTTCTGCATCCTAAAGAAATATCCTTTGGTTGCAAGCACTTTGTCCCACAAGTAATTAAGCAGAAATGGGCATATTGCTAAGTGCATTTCAATATGTGTCCTCAACTGGCTGGAACTCAACCCCGGGATTCAGGATCTGCTTGTAATTAACATTCCATAGTAAGACTCCACACCCTCTATTTGTCTCTTCCTAGTTATGTGTTGGAAATGCACATTTCTCCTACCATTAGAGATTTCAGCAGAAGAGTTTGAGCTGGGCTTTAAATTGCTTTCCACCTCAATTTAAGTATTCCCTGCTATTTTAGGTTTGTAGACATTACACAAGTAAACCTTTTCTCAAGGCGTCATAGGGAAAAAAGCCACTGACTCAAAAAGACACAACTGCTGAGCTGCCTCCTGAGTTGACGATATCACAGATTTAAGCTGTGATCTGTTAGCTCTTGTGGGTTTCAATACTGAAATTAAAGGTGTCACTCCTAATTAGCACAAAAGCCTCTGGATGCGAGGGGCAATTGTGAATGGATCTTCTTTCTGTGAAACTGTTTTTCCTGCCAATTCATTAGAGCAACTTCTTCATGGCAATATGGATGCTGGGGGCGCTTTTCATTGGGAAGGTTTAGCTGCAGTAGGAGATGGAGAAACAAACTGCTTCATCTTCGGATGAATGGGGGCTGTAACTGAGGTCTATCAGCAAGGGACTGAAAGGCTGCAGCTCCAGGTGTGATAACAAAGTCATGCCCATTGTACACTAGCCTTTAGCAAATTCACCAGTGATGTGTATCATGCTGCTTGCCTGTTCTTTCTGTCTTGCCTTCAGCCTATCTAAAGGCTTATGTTCCCTGAGCCTGCTGTGCCCAGGGTATGTGCTGAGGGAATATGTGACTGGGTCATGACAGCATTCAGCATGAACTTAGAAAAAAGCCTGAACAAGCACCCCTGGGTCTTGCAGGGAGATACATCATCCTCCCATGCAGACCCCAGGAGGGCGCCAAGGGATAGGGGAGGAAGCAGAGGCGTCAGCCCCCCCTTTTGGTCGGAAATGGATGAGGTCCCCCACGTGGAGCTCCTCTGGCTGGGTACTGCTACCACATGGCTGCCAGGGCTATGCTGGGATAATGTGTGTCCGAGGGCAACCAAAACAGTTTGTTCCCAGACTCCACATAGCTTTTAGTGCCCTT
Organism: Lathamus discolor; assembly: GCF_037157495.1. NCBI lineage: Eukaryota > Metazoa > Chordata > Aves > Psittaciformes > Psittacidae > Lathamus > Lathamus discolor. The sequence goes on along the minus strand of NC_088887.1, from coordinate 101,121,363 downwards.
GACTGTACTAGCAATTAAAAGCAAACAAATCTGGATGAGGTCTGTGAGGCTGCCAGATCCCCACAGAGACACCCCAGCTTTCCTTTATGTTTTATATGGTAATGGGAAGCTCAGTGGTTAACTCTTTTCTGCTACTGGTAAATGGTGGCATATGAGACATTGCTCTGGAGCCAGTGAATGAAACTGTGGCTCTGCTGAAGCCAGTGCCAAAACTCTCATTGACTTCAGCAAAGCCAGAGCATTTTGTGCAGTTATTTTCCATATAGAATTCACTGAGGGTGATGTCCACCCCCAACACTTCTCTTTTTCTCCAATGATTAATACGTTAACAATAAGAAAAAAAAACTTTTTTTCTGGAATGGTTCATATTTGGGAAATCCAATTCTGACCTACTAAGCCTGCTCTGTTTTAGCCCTGAGGCAAACTTGAAAACTGGCCTAGGGAAGCTGGTACTTGTTATTGTTGCTTCAAAGACAGTCTATGTGGGAGAGGGAATGAGATGTGTTGGGATTAAAATACCCTAGCCATAAAAAGCAGTAATAATTACCGTCTACATGTGGGCAAGTCAAAAGGGGTTATTACCAAAAGAAATTAAAACTGTTTGCAGAGAAAACTGCCTGAAATCCAGAATTATTCATCTGTGCAGCATGGATTGATTATAAATGTAGTTTTCTTCAAACACCACTTTTATAAGGCTGATTCTAAATGGATCAAGACAACATTGAGAGGTTTGGCATCAGGTAAGTGAGGGTATAATGGGCATGACAGAAGGCAGGTCTGCTCTCAGGAGCTCTGGGAGCTAGGGTGCCAGTGGAGCTGTCTCCCCTGAGAGTGCACAGCACACCCTCCAGAGTCAGGCTGCGTGCTACTAATGTGGTCGAGGTGCTGTGTCTTGACAACATCAGTGTCCTCAGTGAGCAGCTGATCTTTTAATAGAGTATTTTTCCTCTCCTGAAACTAAGGCAATTAATAGATTCAGAGATTTGAAAAGAACTATCAGATCATCTAGTGTGACTTCACATAGATACTGTGCACTTCCACTTATCTCCACCTGCATTCCAGTAACTTGTGATTGACTAGTTCATGTTTTCCCGAAATGCATCTGTCCTTCTTGTGAGAATACTGCTGTTCAGTACATTACTTAATTTCATGCTAATTGTTTTGCACTCAGTCTCTTCTCATTGACTTTAATGAAAATCCTCTTCAGACTTATTCATAGAAATGGGAGGAGAATCAGATCCAAGTCCTCCCTGATGTCTGTGAAGATACCTTCTAATGTCTTCTGCATGGACTTGACAGAAACGTTGGGCAGTTCTGCTGTTTTATAAATTCACCAGGTCTACCCCAAACATGACTCTCACGTGTGGTTGAAAATATTAGCTGAAAATTCTCACAGGATGAAGAGAAATGCTTCTCCATTAGCCATAATTAATAGGATAGTTTCCTAATCTGCAGTTGGTTGTGTGAGAAAATTCCTTATGCCTGAAAAATCTTGGCTGATGATGCCACATGCCATTCCTCCAGCCTCCAGTTTTGTGTTAGAAGTTGAAAGAGTGTGTGTGTGTGTAATACCACTGCTTCATTATAACTTCTGCTCACAAAATGCCATGCCACAATTCTGTCAGCTCCAAGATTAAGGTATTTAATAGCGTCATTTGGGTTGTGTATAATAAGATTCAATCAGTTCATTGTTGCATACATTGTTGGCTATCATTTGATTGGGCAAGCCTGAATGTACATTTGGTTTTGGAAAAGCTGTTGCACAATGCTGTATTCCCTGTTGCTTCATGGAAACTTGGACTTCCTCTTAGTTCACTTTCTGTGAGTTAAACACTGCTGGGGAGCTGTCTTTGAACCAGAAACTGGTCATGATGAGAGCATCTCCTTTTGTGTTTTGGTTTTTTTTTCTATTCCAGGTCCACAAACTCAATTCAATAACACATGGCTTTCATTTATGTGGTTATCAAAGCCTATTTCTTCATTTGATTTTTGGCTGTACACAAGCAAGAACATTTTCCTTCCTTAAGGTCCTTGTGTATAAGTTTAGCAAATATCTGCTTCTTATTTTACTGTTAGATGTTTCTTTTTCTTACCATCTGTTGAAAAGATTTAGCTTATATAACAAGTGTTTTCACCATTTATATCACCACAAAGTAAAAAATCGCCTATAGACACAGAGATTTTCTTGCACTTGCTATCTATTTCCCACCCACCTGTATATGAAGTGGTTCTAGTATGTATATCCTCAGCAGCTCTTGGATCCAAAAATACCCAGCTGCTTTAGAGCCCTAATGAGAACTGCAGTTGTAGACATGAAGAAATACTGCCTGTGAATTTTCCTAAATTTTCACGAGTTCTGCTGATTCATGCTGGGGAGACCCAAGATGTTTGTGAGAGCTGCTGCCTTCCTTGCCCACTCCCTTTGGTACTGAGGGATGGATGGGCAGTGCTCCTGCTCTTCTATCCCCATGAGTACCATGGCATTCTGTGCTAACATGGCTACTTCTGTGTCCATAGAGAGAAATAAGACCTCTTGGGTATAATTTATCACATCCTCACACAGATGTCCAAAGCAGCCCAGGTGACTTGTATGCTGAAAAATTATGTTTTTCTTCCAGTGATTATAAAGGGATGCCAGGCTACTGCCTCATATACAGGTGTCTTTGGTGTTGGCATGTTAAGCAGAATGAGACAAATCCTACCCAAGCATCCCAGCTGAGTAGGTAGTTCTGTAACCTCCTGCAAGTGCCTGCTTATTGTTTACACTACTGCTAGTAAACTCATGGGTGCCCCAGTTCTGCAGGACCACAGAGCCTCTGGAGTCCACAGTCTAACTCACAGCAACTGACGAACAGCAAGCATTGAACTGGGAGGCCAGGAGAATGCACAGCAGGTAATTTCACTTGGTAGCTGAGCCAGTTCATGCTGTGCTGACTCCAAACCACCTGATGGAGATTTTGCTGAAAGCAAACTAGTCATCTGTCCTTCAAGCTTCTGCTGACCAGATTTTGTCTCCAAGCTGGCTCTATTTTGCACTGGGCCCTGCTCTGAATGGCCTTGTACTTAGACCTCATTCCTCTCCCAGGGACCGTGGGACATGCCATGAACTGTGAAACAGACGTTTTCCTGTTGTCTTCACCAGCTTTCATTTGCTTCCTTGCTGTGCACTTGTCAAGACACTTGCACTACACCTATATGAGCTTTTTCATCATCTCAAATGGATGAGACCTCTTAGATACTGATGGCTGAGCTGCAGCAGTTGACAAGTTATAAAGTGCCTTCTGCTACAGGCAGAGGCAATTCAGCATATAAGACAGAAGTGAGCTTATTTGTAGGTGTCCATCCCTGTGGTATTAATATGTTGTTGAACTAGAGAGAACTCTGTTAGCAATGGGTGATGTATACAAAGAGGCTGTACTGGGATAAGGGTGATGGACCAGATGATCTTTATCTACTTTGTTTCAGTACCATGTTGATGAATGTACTATATGTGATCTGGACTTACTGGTGGTCTACTGAATGTTAAACTTGGAGCAGAGATGGAAAAAAAACCCAGCCATTACTTTAATATTGAGTACTCCTGACTTGAATCCTTGGGCTGATGAAAACAGAAGCATATGCTGCAAGATCTTGCTCTGCACATTCTGCAGAGTCAGGATATCCCCGGCGTAGATTTCTGAAGGCCAGGATGTTTTAGTTAAAAATAAATCCAGAGCAATCATGACAGGCTTGTAAATTAATGTGGTGAGTTCTCTGAGCACTAGCTCCCATCAGGGTTACTCTGGTGATCTGTCAGTGTCGTCCCTCACCAAGGCCCTATCACTCTAATGATGCGTTTCATATTAAAGTGGCTCCAGTTGCTGGGAAGAGATTCTGCATGTTAACCTCAAGTGTTCTACCTATGGTGCCTTGGAGAATAAGGCAAATAGTTTCCACAGACAGAAATTCTATCTAATTCTTTGGCTGCATTGAAAAAAAAATGTTTTCCTTCACTGCAGACTTTCACACTCCATCAAGAACTTATGATGATGTTTAAATGATGAACTATTATATAAAGCCGGCATTCCCATTCAGATTAACCTTTATTAAAAGACTTTTAGGCTTGACTGAAATAACGCAATCTGCCCTTGGGGCAGGGGTAACTGTGTGATGGCCCCTCCAGCAGTTGCATGGGAAACAAGCTGTGACTCACAGCCTCACTTCAGTGGCTGGTTCCCCTTTGGTCCAAGGGGAATTCCTATATATGAGCTCCTTCTCAGCTGTAGGTTTCTTCCCTCTTTGCACTACTGTGTCAGCACTGTCCCCTTGCACAGTTCTCTGTGTTTTCCCCATTCTCATTTCACTGGTTGTAGCTCTCCTGAGCTCTCTGCTCCTCTGCCCCAGTGCAGGAGGCTTTGCATCAGCGTGCGCTGTTTCCACTCTTTTAGACAAAAACACCTCCTCTGTACATGCAGAAGCAGGAAGTCAGACGTCTGAACAGCCTTCCCACAAATTTCAAGAATTACTCACATTCGCTGTCATCCGCCCTGGGCTGTACTGCCTGCGGTGGCCTTGGGCTCTGATGAGAGCTGGGGGTACACCTGCCGACTTGACAAACAGCTGGAACTCGTTTGTGCCAGGGCACACATTGGCCACTAGTCACTGGCATGCCCCAGGTTTTGTCCTGCCTCCAATGCCCTGTGATGCCCACTGGGGTCCTGAGCATCTTCCCAGCCCACTTTTCACATCAGTCTACTGCTCTGTGGGGTGAAGAGCCTCAGGGCAGGCTAAGACATGTTTAAACTTATTGCCCTCATGTTTTCTGCCTGCATTGTTGCGCTGGATTTGCCATAGCTTGTCTGCCCTTGTGGCTTAGCTGTGTAGCGTCCTCCTTGGTTCTGGGAATGACCCACTCTACCTTGTTACAAAAGACATGAAGCCTAACTTAAATTTGACACTTTGGGTGTGATGCTTCCCACACAGCCTGGGTTTGATCACTGCAGGCTGACTGAATGGTAGAGCATGGATCCATGTATGGAGTGGATGTGCAGTGGCTCACAGTGAGCTGTTAATAGCATAAGTGGTGGGTGGGTCTGGTCCTCAGAGCAGGCTTTGACCAGAACCTGTGGGTTTTGTGGTACCCATTCAACAGTGTGGGTTTTACTGTAAACATATGCCTATTCTGATCAGTCCAAATCATGCCTGCCGTCTTACATCTGAATCCTGTGGTCCAGCAACCCTGATCACCCTCTTCTGAATGCACCCATGATGCTTCAGGAACAATAAATGGCTCAAAGAGTTATTGCAGATCTTCCAGGTGCCCTCACTGGCTCTCTACTGGGTAGGTTCAGACTTGAAGAAATGTGAGATGGCTGTAGCCTGGGTTTCCACTGCGGTCTGTACCACAGACCTTGGTAACACACAGATGATCATGATTCTGCATACCAAAGTATGCTGGCTGGAGGAACATCATCTTTTAGAGGGGAGGTTAACTTCAGACCTGCCATGGCTAAGGTAGCAGACATGTGCTGACTAGTGTATGCTGCAGTTCAACAGCAGTTTGGTTTACACATCACAGAATTAAGTGAAGAAACTCTTCAGCAATGTTTTCCAGGCTGCTTTACCTGAAATTTCAAACTTCTGATACCCTGAAATGTCAAACTTCTGATAAACACAGTAGTAGTGGAAGTGGATGGTGGCTCAAACTGCCTCTGAACCTCATGCTGTCTCTGTGCTACCTTCTGCTTGAGAAACCATTGTAACATTTATTGTTTAGGGTGCAATATATCTTTGTTCTCTGTTTGCCCTGTGCAATGACCCTGCCCAGAGACAGCACATGGGCACTGACCCATGTTGTTAGAATAATATAAGTAATAATCAAAGTTTCTGAACCTGCAGGATGAAAACCCCATGCAGTATTTGCTATACAACTGTTTTGGTTTGAGAGATTCAGTTAAATACTGACTCAGTGGTTAGGATATGTAGGTTGGGATTATGGTGATAAACAGCTCAGCATTACGTCAGATAGTCATAAGAAGCAATGAAAAAGGGCCCACACTATTTCTAATGCTTCCCTGATGTCATTTAATTGGAAGGAACTGGGTTGCCAGAATGCATGTTGAGATGGTCCATGCATAATCTCTGGCGGGAAGGGGGAGCAGGTTTCTACTTTCATACCATTGTTTTTGCCACAAGTAACATTATAAGTGACTCCTTTATTCTTGCCTATCAGTTATGTTTTGTATAATTAAGGCTAGTTAATAGGTATGAATAAATCTGATTCTGGTGGGAGTAAATTGTACTTACCATATTTATTCTCTCCATGCCTGACTTCTTCTGTGAAAGGCTTTATAAATCCACACTTCTAAGACATGGAGAAAAATGTGGCTGCCCCTGTGCTGGATGGTTTGCACTGCGAACCACAGTCACTAGAGTGTAAAAAGCTCCTGTTGAGTTCAGGCCTTAGAAGAGAAGATAAATGAGACACATGGTTCTGGTTTCAAGGCTGGCCACCACCTTCCTGCTTGGTATAGAAGAAGAGCTCTTAGATGCTAGCCTAGGAAGCAAAGCTGGTCTGCCAAAGTCATTCTGATTGTTCCTATGTCTGCTTTCCATTTCCATCTATTAAACACCATGAAAAGACAGCTGCCAACAGTGCTCACATTTTCTTTGTTTAGTGTTGCATGTGGTCTGGGGCTGTTGGCATCACTGGGATGTTATCCCTTCACTGGGGAGACTGCTGAAGGGAGAAGCTGGGGTAGGGAAAGAGAACTCTCTATGAGATACTGTCTTTTTAAAAAGACATTTTGACACCTGATGGCTGTGAAAAAAATATTGCCTAGTCACCAAAGTGTGAAGTCTTTGCTGTATCCCATTAATGATGAGGGGGTACGTGAAGGAGAGGGAAGGGCCACACAACTAAGGGTTTAAGCTAACTCCTTATCTTGCCTGCACATACATATTTTTACAGACTTTGGTCACAAAATATCCCTAGAGTGTCTGGAGTGAGACAGAAATTTCTGGATCTTCATTGCTTAGTGTTTGGCATTTTTTCTGTACTAGACATTTCCTAGTACTTTTTGAACACAGTAAACAGCCCTCAGGTGGAAGTGACAGCTGTACCCAGGAAAGATTGAGAAAGTCTGTTTGAGCAAGCGAACTCCCAGTCCTCTCACCCACTCAGTTCACACTGTCTTCAAGGTGGCCTTTTCCCCTTCACACATCCACTCCCACGTGGGTTCTCCACATACTCGAGGATGAGACCTGTGCTGACTTTTGCTCTCTCCTGATTCAAACTGAAGTGCTGTGGGATGCAAGTCTACATTTGATTAGCCACTGGAGTTGGAAACGTGACATACTCAATCTACCCAATAGCTTGGTGGACATGGATGCATCCGAGGAGGTAGAGGTGAAAATCTTGGGCTTGTTGGCAAAATCTTGAGCAGTCTCAATGCTGGTCTGACCTGGGGAGGGGTCTTCTTAGAGACCCCTGCACTGTGGCCATGGCTGCAGTTGGCTTTGAAGATCTACCAACCACAGAGCAGGCCTGAGGACCACTGGGCTGCACGCTGGGGCTAAGCGTGCTTGTGAAAGTCCTGAGCAGGCAGATTGATGCTCCTCCAGCCTGTTTCAATTACCATAATGAAGATCATTCTGTAGGAAGAGAAGGAAGCCTCTTGCCTATTCAGGAGTTTCACAAGCGTGGTTCACTTGTGTTTCTGGTGGTGGGAAAGCCCCAGATTGTGGGTTGGGCTGAAGGGACAGCACAGGTGATCTTACAGAAGTCCTGCCTAAAGTTGCATGAAAATGGGGGCTGGAACTAGACGATCTTAAGGTCCTTTCCAACCTAAATCATTTTATGATTCTATGAAAATCTAATTTCACTTGAAAGCTTGAAACCACAAGATTGAAACATGCAGTGACTAGAAGGAGGAACCCAAATGTTTGTCCTTACAAGCATTACCCCACCTGTTACCTGCAAAATGGTCTGAACCAGGAGGAAATCCTGAGTACCGTTTCCTGAGAAACACACAAAAACTGGGAAGGAAATGGAGGTGTCAGAGCCTGGTGCAGTCACAGTGACAGTGGCAGTGCTATGCAGGCCCTTCCTTCATCTTCCTCCTCTGCCTGCCTGCTGCAGTGAGTCTGACACATGCAATTCACAGACCACACTACTCCAGTGCAAAACAACAGGGTTACATATAATGTATATATAATGTATATATAGTAATTTGTGTATGTATGAATATATGTGTATAAATATATGTCTGCACGTGCATGTATATGCGTGTGTGTGTGTGAAGATGAGATGTAACGTGGCCGTGTCAATGCGTTCAAGCCAAGGAACTCCCTGAGAGGTTCTGCTTCAGGAGTGTCTCCTTTGTCTATGGAGAAGATCGCTTTCCACGCAACGTTTACCTGTGGTCCCCCCTGGTTTTACTGTCTCTATCAAATGCTTTTGCCAGAAAAAAATCTACCCAGCAGCACTGTGAGACTTGGCACATTGTTATTTGTGCAGGAAAGCTCGGAAGCTTTGCCTGTGTCACAGGAGAGTGGCAATACAGCCTGGAAATCACGCTTGGGGTGTAATGCAAGAACTCAGTCCTTAGAAGAGACCCTTTCAGGCAAGAGTGGGAACACTTCAGACCTGCCAGTACATTTCATCAGGCCTTGTGGTGACCGTTCCAAGGAGGGATGGTGGCTAAGAAGCAAGCTCCCCACCTTGAGAAATGCCTCAAAAGTTGGAACAGCGTGTTGTGCAACTTTGCACAGCAGTCAGGCAGAGACAGTAAAGCGGAACTGCTCATTTAGTGGGAAAACAAATCCGAGCCGGATTGTCCAGATTTATGTTTTGGCGGTGTTAGCAGAGCTGACCAGCGCCCATACAAAACCTCCTGAGGAACAGCTCACACTTCAGGTCTCGCATGCGAGCTGGTCCCTCACGCTGCTGCCAGTCCCAGAGCAGCGGCTCAGCAGCGGTGCAGTGGGGCAGCTGCTCAGGGCAGCAGCTCGAGGGAGGACGCCTTCAACAGCGGGGCGGGGGAAGCTCCGCCCAGGAGCCTCAACTCAGGGCGGCGAGGGCCACCGAGGGAGCCTCGAGGCCTCGGCAGGACCTGCCCCGGAGCCGGCAGCGCCGCTGACGGGAGCGGGCACTCACAGGGGGCGGAGCCAGGAGGGGCGGCACCGGCCCTGAGTGGGTAACACCTGCCCCGGGGAGCGCGGCGACCGGGGGGGGCAGTTGGGGCGGGCCGGGCGAGCGCTCGCCTTGCGAGCAGGGCCCGCGCTGGGAGCTGCGCTCTGGCTGCCCCGGCGGTGCCCAGCGTAGGCCCCCAGACAGAGCCGATGAGAGGGGAGGCTGCAGGGCAGAGCTCGGGGTGCAGGGAGTGCCTGCACTGGGCTTGTGAGGGAAAGGTGCACGATGGGCAGGGCTGCGCTCGGTGCGCCCTGGTGGAGGCCCTCCTGCGGCAGGGGCTGAGCTGCGGGGTGCTATTAACATGCTGCAAGATGTCGGGGTAGCTGAGAGGAAGCAGGGCCGCTTGCTGCAGGCCAGACTGTGCAGGCGCCTCAAGCACCCCTGTAGCTCATGGAGGAAAGAAGGAGGCCGTTAACCCAGGAAGGTGGGAAACAGCAACAAAAACAACAGCAACAACAACAAAAACTCACAAAACAAAAAACGAACAAAAAAAAAAAAAAAAAGAAAAACCAAACCAAAACAAACCCCACACCAAAAAAAGGAGGAAGAGGACAATAAAAAGCAAGGGGCTTCCTCCAAAATCTGTTGTCCCCACCCAGAACCGCTTTGCTGTCCTGCAGGGGGCTAATGAGGAAAGGCACTTGCACCAGAAACAGCCGGCTGGTGCACAGGTAAAGAAGATCTTTCCCGGTGCTGCCAGGAAAAAGTGGCCGGTCGTAGTAGTATGGGACTCTGAAAAGCCTGACCCAGTCTCAGGGGTGTTGCAGAGAGGCTGCCTGCTATAGTAAGTTCCACAGACTGTTGCCTACTTCTAGTGATCCATGTGGGACCTAGTGATATAAATAGCAGTAGCCTGGAGAACATAAAGAAGAGATTCTGTGGAGAAGGACTTGGGGCTTGATGAGAAGATCAGCATGACCTAGTAGTATGCACTCACAGCCCAGAAAGCCAACCGTATCCTGGGCTGCATCAAAAGGAGTGTGACCACCAGGTCGAAGGAGGTGATCCTGCCCCTCTACTCTGCTCTTGTGAGACCTCACTTGGAGCATTGTGTGCAGTTCCGGTGTCCTCAACATAAAAAGGACATAGAAATGTTGGAACAAGTTCAGAGGAGGGTCACGAGGATGATCAGGAGACTGGAGCACCTCCCATATGAAGACAGGCTGAGGAAGTTGGGGCTGTTCAGCCTGGAGAAGAGAAGGCAGCGAAGAGACCTCATACCAGCCTTCCAGTACCTGAAGGGGGCCTACGAGGATGCTGGAGAGGGACTCTTCAGTAGAGACTGTAGTGACAGGACAAGAGGTAATGGGTTAAAACTTAAACAAGGGAAGTTCAGGTTAGATATAAGGTAGAAGTTCTTACTGTGAGGGTGGTGAGGCGCTGGAGTGGGTTGTCCGAGGAAGTTGTGAATGCTCCATCCCTGGCGGTGTTCAAGGCCAGGTTGGACAGAGCCTTGGGCAACACGGTCTAGTGTGAGGCGTTCCTGTCCATGGCAGGGTGTTTGGAACTGGATGATCTTAAGGTCCTTTCCAACCCAACCCATTCTATGATTCTGTGAAGCACTGAGATTTTCCTGAGCCAGGTTTTGGTTTACTTTTCCCTCTTTCAGGTAAATGTGCTGCGTAACCAACTTAATTTATAAAAAGGTATAAACCTAAACAGGCTTAGATCTCCATTATCCCTTCATAATACCTTTGGTCAGGCTTGTCACACCACTGCTTAGTCTTAGAGAACATGAGTTTCTTATGCATGCTCCTCATATTCCGGTTTTCCTCTTTGACAGGCTTCTGTCTTTTGAGCAGCCAGGTAGAGTCTTGGATGTCTCCTACTCACAAAGAATTTGTCGAGGAACCTTGCTCCGTGTACACTTCTTGTTATAGCACCCTGTTGTTGCTGACACCAGGCTACAGCAAAGGTGTGAAACTATTTACCATTTATTAACAGATCCCAGCAGAAATTATTTTCCTGTTTGCATACAATGTGTGTCTTGCCCTCTGACTTTCCTATTGCATCAGAGCTGTCAGTGAAATGTGGAGCAAACTATGTGTTATAAGGTTCATGGTCCAGCCACATCACAACACTAATGACATTCCCACACAGACTCATGCCCTTCAGAATGCAAAACTGACAATAGCAATCTGTTTTAAATCTCTAAAAATATAAGTATTAGAGACCTTATGAGAAATCTTAAAAAACTTAATTTTCAGCACAAAAGCAATGCTTCCTGTCTGACCTCAAAGCAATATAAATGGAGCAGGGAGTTGCTCAGAGGTTATACAGCAAAGGAATATTTACAAGATTTATCTCTACTTAGCCTAAGTTACTCAGTAGCCCTTCTCATTGAGTAAAACTTTTTATCGCATGGGACAGAGTTGTAGTGTTAATTAAAAGCACCACCCATTCCAGCCGACTTTACAGATTTGGCACATCCAGCATACGTGGTAAAATGTGTGAATCCCAAGTGTGACCCAGCACATATGTCAAACCCCAAACGGGTCCTCAGTGCAAAGGTCTGTAAGTATTTCTGTGGGTTTTGTGAGACTCTACAACCACTGCTGATTTGCCAGCAGAGCTGGACAGGATTTTGTGTCCAGAGTACCCTTGGAAAGGAGGGAGGAAAAGGCTGCCTTCTGCGGCGGCTGCTGGGAAGAGCCCTGCCCGTACTGCAAGGCAAGAGGCAGAGCCCCGAGAACAGGCAGCTGGGTGTACGGCCAGAGAGGTTGTCCTCAGTCCCTTCAAGCTGTGTTCTGCTGGCCTCTCTGCTCAGCCATGCACTTCACGTTGATGTGACCTGCCCGAAGAAGGGCTCTGCTGTTCATCACCTTGCAGAGCCAGCAGGAGGCCAGCCAGTGCGGCATCTCTGAGGGAAGCCCCCCTCCTGCACGAAGCAGCTCCAGTGAAGATGGGGCACCTGTGAGCCAGGATGGCCTGAGGCCCTTTTGCGCTGCTCAAGAAAGGAGGGCAGGCAAGCCTTGCAGACAAGCCTGCTTCAATCCTCCTCAATGCCAGCGGGAGAGCTTTCCCGGGGCTGTGATTCTGCTCTCCCAGTGACCCTGCGCTGCAGAAGCTGGAGCTGGACCTCTGGGGCTTCTCCTTCAAGCCCCATTCCCCTGTCCCGTCCTTTGCAGCCCAGACCATCAGTATCTTTTTCCTAAGGGAGAAAGGTCCCTTCCCCACTAGTGGTGCAAGCTATGGAAGCATCGTTGGAAGAATGTTTGCAAGGAACATACTCAAGTCCAACTGCACACATCCTTGTTTTATTATTTTTCCTAAAGTAGCTCTAGGGCTCACAGGTGTCGTCACTCGCCATCCTCCCGTGAACCTGTACTCGGTACACACACGTGTACTCTGGATTTCCCCAGTTGCTCTGCACCTGGAATTTGATGTAATCAAAGGTCCTGGGAGGCTCCTTCTGTAAGGAAATGAGGGGAGCCATCGTTACAGAGGTGGCCAGAGCCACAGCACATCACTGGGGCTCCCGATGACAGGAGGAAGCAAGGGCAACCACACGTCCCCTTGCAAGGGCCATGGAAGAGCCCTTTTGCAGTACCTGCACATGGAATGTCTGAGCGATCCCCTTGTGCACGTCGTAGGTAAATGTTCCCAGGAGAGTTCCTTCCGTTGCCTCATCCACTCCCTCGAAGACAAGAGACAAAGGGAGTGGGTCAGGCTCCAGCACAGCACGAGGAAGAGGGCATGCTGAGGCTGAAGCCAGGAACCCTTCCCCAGCTCCCTGGGCTCTAGCAGTAGTCTAGCACAGCTTAGGGTGATTCTGGGTCAGGGTGCTTTGAGCACATGCTCGAGAATCCTTGGGCGTGAAGCAGAGAAGAAGCCCCCAGAGGCACAGAACCCCCACATACCCACAGGGGATGGGGTGCTCTGCAGCAGCCAGCCCCAGACAGATGTCTGAGAGGGGCTGCCACAAGAAGCACGTCTCAGGGATGGCTTTTCCCTTGGGCCAGACCCCCTGAGAAGCACAAGGCAAAGACTTACAAAGACAGTAAACTCTCTGGGGGCGCTGCTGACTTCCCCAGAGGGAGACACTGCCTCGGAGATGTGCCAGACGGTGAAAGCTGTTGGCCAGATGCGCGCAGGCAGCCGGATGACCACATGGCCCTGAGATCCTTGGAAAGGCCAGCAGTCGCCAGGGATAATACTGGGCTGAAACCAGAAAGCCATGACCATCAGCAGGAAATGCTGTGCACTTGGTCTGCCAACCTGAAAGCAAAGAGCTGAAGCGCAGGTCAGGCCTTCCCGTGTCATACCTGCAAGATTGTCTCTGGAGGGTTTGCAGGTAAGAAGGTCAATAGAGAAAACAACCAGGTCATCATGTCTTCCCCACCATAACTCTTGGATGTCCTCTCCTCATCGATGGTGGCACCTGACGTGAAGGTGGACAGAAGTTGACTAAGACAGCCCGGAGATTAGGAGGAGCAGCAGTGCACTACCACGTATTTCTCAGGCTTGAAAGCAGAGCTTGTAAGAGCTCGGGGCAGTGCCATGCATAGAGGCATGGCAGGGATACTTCCTGTCTACATACCTATGGCTTCCAGAGCCCAGTCAGGCATCAGGACATAGCTCTCAAGCACCTTCTTAATTGCCACCTCTGTCAACTGCAGGATTTCCTGGGGAAAAAGTGGGAATGGCAAGATGGCAGCGAGCACAAAGACACATGGGGCAGTTCTGCATGAGCAGCGAGTCCTGGCACAGAGCCGAGGAGCATCTCTGTGTTGGAAAACCCTAGGCAAGAGCTGTCAGAAAAGGTGATGACTTTGAGAGTGCCGAGGGGAAGCAACAGGAGAGTGCCCAGAAAGACAGCGAGGTCTGTGATCCGGCCCCAGCACCTTTACCTCTGTTTGCTCCTCTTGGACAGCATGGCCGTTGAGGACCTCTCTCACAGCCTGCAGTGCGCTCCCCCTAGCAGCATACACCTGAGTCGCCACCTGCTTGAAGTCCTGCGTCTGCTCCTTCATCAAGGCCTGTGAATTGCTGGAAGCAAAGGAAAAGCAGGTCTTGAGCAGCAGCTGCCAGCCCCTGTGGGCAGGCTCCAAATGCCAAGCAGAGAAGAGTCCTATGGGCTTGGGTCAGCCCACATCCCGCAGCCCCATTCCTTCCTCCGGCTTACAGATAGCTCCCTTCCACCACCAATAGGGAAGATCGAGATCCCTGGCCACAAGGCAAGGGCAGGCAGCACGAAGCCGGCTGAGACAGCTCCACAGAGTGTGTCTCTTAGGAAGAAAGCGCTCTTACCCCAGTAGCTGCCGCTCGGCTCCATGAGGCCTGGACATCTGCAAAATTAACATACCCCACAGGCATGAGGATCACTGCCAGGGCTTCCCAACGGAGACTACCCTAGCTAGAGCTGGAAGAACATGCTGCTGCTTTGAGTCACTTTGGAGAGGCCCTGACCCAAAGGTTGGGTTCCCTAACTAGCCACGTTCAGCAGAGGAGCTTTCGGGTCTCCCTCTGAACCCCCCAGCCCTCCAAGAGGTATGCAAGCAGCAAAGGCACCTTCTGGCAAAGTGCTCCCCTCTTCAGCCTGCCACCCTGCGGAGGTCACTGGGGAGGAACCCCATGCTGAGCCCCATCAAGCCACTGAGGAGACTGGAGGATGAGCACAGGTGCTTCCCCCCAGCACGGCCCCAGTGGTGATGGGCATTTCTGAGCAGGCGCCCCATGTTCTCAGGGAAGGCGGGAGGACAGAGCCAGGGCCTTTGCAGATGCTGACTTCCCCACAGCAAGTGGCACTTACCCACAACGCGCCCTTGAGCCACGTCATTGCACCGCACCAGTAACCAAGAGCTGCGAGTCACATTGTCAAGAGACGGTTATTTTCCTCAGGAGCTGGTCCCTCTTCCCAGGACTGAGGGGAGCATTTTTGGTCAGGGATACTCACTGAACAGGATGGGAAGCAGCAGGAAAAGGAGCCTCAGGCCCCCCCTGTCCTTCTGGCAGGTGTTACGTTGTCTAAAAGAGAGGGAAAAGTGTTGTTGCCAAAGCCCGGGGTTGGGACACCTATTTGCCAGGGATCCATTTAGGAGCTCGCTGGGCTACCACGCTCCATGTGTGTCCAGCACAGCTGCAAGCCTGAGGACTCAAGACCTGCAGGTCATTGAGAAGGTGTGGGACACAAAGACCTCTGGGTCTGACACGGGGACAGCAGCCTGGCCCTGCTTGGCTCTCCCCAGAGAAGGCTCAGGGCTGTGTCCCCGCAGCGGGGTTGCTGTGCACTGGGGACAGTGGTGCAGGCAGACCCAGTGCTCTGGGGTTGATGCTGCTGCTGCTGCTGCTGCTGGGAAGGCAGGCAGCGCACAAGGCTTCTGGCTCCATCCCTCCCTGCTCTTTGGGCCCCCTTGCTCCCAGCTGCCCAACCTGGCTGGCATCTCTGCAGACTGAGCACACTGTCCAGGCACAGAGAAAAGCCCTCTCTCCTCACGAGATCCCAGCACCTCTTCGCTATGCGTTACGAGCTGCTGGAAGCACTGCTTCGCACTGCTGCCCACTCCTGCAGCTCGGGGCGCTTTTCTAAGGGGCAGCTCTGTGATGTCACAAGACAAAACTGCTGACGCCCATGGCAACCTCAGAGGGACTGCCCTGGATGCCTGGGAGGAGCAAACCCTGTGGGCAACTGTGAGTCACTGGGGACACTGAGGGTAAGACAGAGCCCTGCTGGGGGTATCTTGGAACCCCTCAGGGCAGCCCAGAACAATTCTGTGAGTCACTGGGAACCCTCAAAGGCAACTGAGAGCCCTTCTGGGGCAACTGAGGGCTTTTCAGAACCCATGAGGGAAAACCAGGACCCTGCTGGGGGTAACTGGGATAAACTGGGAACCCCTCAAGAGCCTTTGGGGTGTTCCTGGCGGGAAATGGGAGTCACCGAGAACCCCAGAAGGCTACCAAAAACCCTTCTGGGAGTAACTGGGAACCCCTGAGTGCAAAAAGAACTCTGCTGGGGGTTACTGGGAACCTCGGGTGCAACCCCATGGCCATCAGGGGAACAGGCAGTAACGGGGAGCCCCTCAAGAACCAGCAGTTGTCCCTGGGCTACTACAGTAACTGGGGAAATTGGATGTCCGCAAGGCAACTGAGAACCCTTCTAGGGGTTACTGTGAGTAACTGGGAACTCCCATTCTCTGGAGAGCCTGGTCTGGGACAGTACATGAACTACATCAAGGAGAGCCCTTCTCAGCTGCTTCGTGAGGGCATTATCGCTGTCGAGACTCTCATTGAATCTCTGTTTATCTGTGTTTCCATGGGAGGGTCACTTTGCACGTCAGATGAGGATTTTCTTTTTTACTCCTGAAGCCAGGAACTCCTGTCTTCCTCACCCACACACCTGCCTCAGTCCGGAGTCTGGATAAGCCTGCTTTGCTGCCTGACTTTTTCCAGTGCCTTTGCACCTGTCTTACACAGGAGGTGTTTATCTTGCAAAGGAGGGCATACTGGTGACTGTAGTATCCGCCTGGCAGCAGGAACTCCTTTTCAGTAGCTGAAACAACTCACTGGGAAGGAAAACGCCATAGCTGTACACCAGAATTGCCAGGAGCTCTTTCACTAGTGACTTCTGCATGGTCAAACCGAAGACCAAGGGACCCTGCTTTGTACCTGAGGCTGAAAGCACATTTGCACATCACTTTGAGCAGCTGCTAAGCCTGACCAAGAATTTCTTTCCTAGCCACAAAATAAATACGTATTTTTAGCATCAACAAAAATAGATTTCAACAAATGTCTTTTAAATCAGATAGCATTTCACATCCCTCTTTGATATTGAACAGGGATAAAAACTACCGGGCTTGCACTCCTGTTAGCGTGGGGACCCTAAATGTTGTGACCACAGCTGTCGATGAAGGGTTGCATAACAGTATAAAGATAATAAATGTCATGCAGAAATATCATTAACCAAAGGAGCCTTTTTTTTTTTTCTTGGCACAGGAACATTCAGCACCTTAACAGTGCTGCAAATGAGGCTGTGCGTGGAGGCCATTCATTCTAGGCATATATTCATGCCCCCTGCCTTTCCTTTGCTCCATCAGAGGCCAGACATATTCAACATCCGATCATGCTGCAAAGCCCATCTCCCCTTTTGCTGGGTGCTAAGGGAGGATCAAGGTGTAAAGGCTGCTGCATGGGAGACTGGGACTCTTGATTTGTTGTTATTTGCAGGACTTGTGTTAGCCAGAAATGACAGAGTGTGGGGAGCAGGTCTGCTGTCACAGGCCTGCGCTGAAAACCAGAGGAACTGCTGCAAAGTTTGGAGCAGCATGGAAGACTGAAACCATACTATTTGAGGGCAGACTCTCCCAGTGTCTCATCAAGTCATCTCTTGATTCTTGAGCTATATCTTTGAAAGCCATTTAGGTAGGCATTACCTTAGGAGTAAGACATCCCTGCGGTGATAAAAAGGGGTGCAGAAGCTATCTTAAAGCTGGCTTTTCAGCAGTGCTTTGGGGTTACAATTAGCCTGAGTTTAAACAGTGGCTACAAAGAAGCAGGATGGGTTGAAAATACAGTGCAATGCAAAGCAGACATCCCAGGACTAATTGCCATTGGGGTAGTACAGAAACTGGAGGTCGTATAAACACATCAAAGTTGCACTGTAGAGAAAGAGCCCTGCCAAGAGACCCATGAGCCTAGCGTCATGCTGGGAGGACACACAGGGTCACTCAGTGTTCAGCCAAAGATTTCTCCATCGCACTCTGCTTGCCTGTCCCATGGAGGGCGTAGGAAAATTAGGACGACAAAGGGGATACGGCACTTGGAGTCAACACAGCTGCCAGGCAGAGGTGTACAGAAACTTACTCCTTGGGACACCGCTTATGCATGGGGACTGCAGCTGAGGTTGTGTGCTGCAGAGGGGAAAACATGTGGAGGGCAGGGGCCACCACTCGAGGTCTCCCTCTCCGTCAAGCAAAGTGAGAAGGATGTCTGAATTAATAGAATCATAGAATAGTTAGGGTTGGAAAGGACCTTAAGATCATCTAGTTCCAAACCCCTGTCATGGGCAGGGACACCTCACACTAGGCCATGTCACCCAAAGCTTCTGTCCAACCTGGCCTGGAACACTGCCAGGGATGGAGCACTCACAGCCTCCCTGTGCAACCCATTCCAGTGCCTCACCACCCTTACAGTAAAGAACTTCTTCCTTACATCTAACCTGAACTTCCCTTGTTTAAGTTTTAACCCATTACCCCTTGTCCTGTCACTACAGACCCTGATGAAGAGGCCCTCCCCAGCATCCCTATAGGCCCCCTTCAGGTACTGGAAGGCTGCTATGAGGTCCCCACGCAGCCTTCTCTTCTCCAGGCTGAACAGCCCCTACTTTTTTAGCCTGTCTTCATACGGGAGGTGCTCCAGTCCCCTGATCATCCTCGTGGCCCTCCTCTGGACTTGTTCCAACAGTTCTATGTCCTTTTTATGTTGAGGACACCAGAACTGCACACAATACTCCAGGTGAGGTCTCACGAGAGCAGAGTAGAGGGGCAGGATCACCTCCTCCGACCTGCTGGTCACGCTCCTTTTGATGCAGCCCAGGATACGGCTGTCACCAAGCACCTTGTTGTTTTTCATGTGCCTTACCATGCCTTCCAGGAGAACCTGCTCCAAAATTTTACCAGGCACAGAGGTGATACTGACTGGTCTGTAATTCCCTGGGTCATCCATTTTCCCCTTCTTGAAAATGGGGGTTATATTACACTTTTTCCAGTCGTTGAGAACTTCACTTGACTGCCATGATCTTTCAAATATGATGAACAGTGGCTTAGCAACTTCATTCACCAGCTCCTTCAGGACCCATGGATGGATTCCATCAGGTCCCATGGACTTGTGTAAGTTAAGGTTCTTAAGATGGTCTCGAACCAGATCCTCTCCTACAGTGGGCCCAAGATCTTCATTCTCACAGTCCCTGTGTCTGCCTTCCAAGACTTGGGTGGTGTGGTCAGAGCATTTGCCAGTGAAGACTGAGGAAAAGAAGTCATTCAGAACCTCAGCCTTCTCCAAATCCAGGGTAGCCAGTTCTCCTGATAAGCTTCTGGAGGGGGCCTACTTTGTCCCTAGTCTGTTTTTTTATTTGCTACGTACCTGCAGAATCCCTTCGTGTTATCCTTAACATCCCTGGCCAAGTTTAATTCTAACTTAGCCTTAGCCCTCCTAACCTGGTCCCTAGCTTCCCCAACAATATCCCTGTACTCTTCCCAGGCTGCCTGTCCTTGCTTCCATTTTTTATAAGCCACTTTTTCCCTTTGAATTTTCCTCAGCAGCTCCTTATCCATCCAAGGAGGTCTCCTGGCCCTCCTGCTGCACTTCCTTCTAGTTGGTATGCAGCACTCCTGAGCTTGGAGTAGGTGATCCTTGAATATCAACCAACAGTCTTGGGCCCCCCTGCCCTCCAGGGCTATATCCCATGGAACCTTACTAAGCAGGCTCCTGAAGAGGCCAAAGTCTGCTCTTTTGAAGTCCAGGGCAGTGAGCTTGCTACACGCTCTTCTCACTGTCCTGGGGATCTCCAATTCGACCATCTCCTGATCGCTGCATCCAAGGCTGCCCTGGAGTACCACATTCTCAACAAGCCCTTCCCTGTTGGTGAGCACGAGGTCAAGCATGGCACCTCTCCTTGTCGGCTCCTCTATTACTTGCAGAAGGAAGTTGTCTTCCACACAATCGAGGAACCTCCTGGATTGCTTGTTCCAGGCTGTACCGTCCCTCCAACAGATATCAGGGTGGTTGAAGTCTCCCATGAGAACAAGGGCCTGCAAGCATGAGGCTGTTCCTATCTGTCTGTAGAGTGCTTCATCCACAGGTTCTCCTTGATCAGGCAGCCTGTAACAGATCCCCACAGTAATGTCCCCCATAGCTGTTTTCCCTTTAACCCTGACCCACAAACTCGCTGTTGACTGCTCACCTGTCCCCAGAGTTCCATATCCTCCAGCTTATCCCTAACACAAATAGCAACTCCCCCTCCCTGCCTGCTGGGCCTGTCCTTTCTAAAGAGCCTGTAACCTTCCATTCCAACACTCCAGTCATAGGAGCCATCCCACCATGTTTCTGTGATGCCTATTATATCATACCCCTGTAGACGTGCACACATCTCTAATTCCTCGTTTGTTCCCCATGCTACAGGTGTTTGTACAGAGGCATCTGAGCCGAGCTCCAAATGAAGCTGGCTCATTGGCTGGAGCAGCTAAAACATCTCTACATTGCTCCAAGCATTTATTATAGGTGCTGGCAGCTGACTGGGTGTGCTGGGATGGAATGATGCCCACCTGCCCCAACACATCTAGTTTAAAGCATCCTTGACCAGTCTGGCAAGCCTCCTACCAAAACCGCTCTTCCCCTTGTCAGACCAGCTCCACCAGCACCCAATAGACCTGGCCTCCTAAATCGAGTCCCATGTTCTAGATACCCAAACCTGCCCTTCTAACCATTCATTAACCCGGCCAATCCTCCTAGCTTTTTTAAGGTACTCCCCTGTATCCTGGAGAATTGATGAAAAGACTATCTGAGCTCCAGAGCCCTTAACCACCTCTCCCAGGGCTCTGTAGTCCTTCTTCATGTTCTCCAGGCTACTGCTATCTATACCACTAGCTCCCACATGGATCACTAGAAGTGGGTAAGAGTCAGTAGGGCTTACTAGAGCAGGCAGCCTCTGCAACATCCCTGATCCAAACCCTGGTAGGCAGCACACCTCCCTTGAGACTGGGTCAGGCCGATATAACGAGGGCTTCTGTCCCTTTCAGAGTCCCCTACTACTACAACCGGCCACTTTTTCCTGGCAGCACCGGGAAAGATCTTCTTTACCTGTGCACCAGCCGGCTGTTTCTGGTGCAAGTGCCTTTCCTCATTAGCCCCCTGCAGGACAGCAAAGCGGTTCTGGGTGGGGACAACAGATTTTGGAGGAAGCCCCTTGCTTTTTATTGTCCTCTTCCTCCTTTTTTTGGTGTGGGGTTTGTTTTGGTTTGGTTTTTCTTTTTTTTTTTTTTTTTTTTGTTCGTTTTTTGTTTTTTTGTTTTGTGAGTTTTTGTTGTTGTTGCTGTTGTTTTTGTTGCTGTTTCCCACCTTCCTGGGTTAACGGCCTCCTTCTTTCCTCCATGAGCTACAGGGGTGCTTGAGGCGCCTGCACAGTCTGGCCTGCAGCAAGCGGCCCTGCTTCCTCTCAGCTACCCCGACATCTTGCAGCATGTTAATAGCACCCCGCAGCTCAGCCCCTGCCGCAGGAGGGCCTCCACCAGGGCGCACCGAGCGCAGCCCTGCCCATCGTGCACCTTTCCCTCACAAGCCCAGTGCAGGCACTCCCTGCACCCCGAGCTCTGCCCTGCAGCCTCCCCTCTCATCGGCTCTGTCTGGGGGCCTACGCTGGGCACCGCCGGGGCAGCCAGAGCGCAGCTCCCAGCGCGGGCCCTGCTCGCAAGGCGAGCGCTCGCCCGGCCCGCCCCAACTGCCCCCCCCGGTCGCCGCGCTCCCCGGGGCAGGTGTTACCCACTCAGGGCCGGTGCCGCCCCTCCTGGCTCCGCCCCCTGTGAGTGCCCGCTCCCGTCAGCGGCGCTGCCGGCTCCGGGGCAGGTCCTGCCGAGGCCTCGAGGCTCCCTCGGTGGCCCTCGCCGCCCTGAGTTGAGGCTCCTGGGCGGAGCTTCCCCCGCCCCGCTGTTGAAGGCGTCCTCCCTCGAGCTG
Organism: Lathamus discolor; assembly: GCF_037157495.1. Classification (NCBI taxonomy): domain Eukaryota; kingdom Metazoa; phylum Chordata; class Aves; order Psittaciformes; family Psittacidae; genus Lathamus; species Lathamus discolor. Next base: position 101,099,528 of record NC_088887.1, on the reverse strand, counting down.
CTGCCCTGAGCAGCTGCCCCACTGCACCGCTGCTGAGCCGCTGCTCTGGGACTGGCAGCAGCGTGAGGGACCAGCTCGCATGCGAGACCTGAAGTGTGAGCTGTTCCTCAGGAGGTTTTGTATGGGCGCTGGTCAGCTCTGCTAACACCGCCAAAACATAAATCTGGACAATCCGGCTCGGATTTGTTTTCCCACTAAATGAGCAGTTCCGCTTTACTGTCTCTGCCTGACTGCTGTGCAAAGTTGCACAACACGCTGTTCCAACTTTTGAGGCATTTCTCAAGGTGGGGAGCTTGCTTCTTAGCCACCATCCCTCCTTGGAATGGTCACCACAAGGCCTGATGAAATGTACTGGCAGGTCTGAAGTGTTCCCACTCTTGCCTGAAAGGGTCTCTTCTAAGGACTGAGTTCTTGCATTACACCCCAAGCGTGATTTCCAGGCTGTATTGCCACTCTCCTGTGACACAGGCAAAGCTTCCGAGCTTTCCTGCACAAATAACAAATGTGCCAAGTCTCACAGTGCTGCTGGGTAGATTTTTTTCTGGCAAAAGCATTTGATAGAGACAGTAAAACCAGGGGGGACCACAGGTAAACGCTGCGTGGAAAGCGATCTTCTCCATAGACAAAGGAGACACTCCTGAAGCAGAACCTCTCAGGGAGTTCCTTGGCTTGAACGCATTGACACGGCCACGTTACATCTCATCTTCACACACACACACGCATATACATGCACGTGCAGACATATATTTATACACATATATTCATACATACACAAATGACTATATATACACATGAATGTGTGTGTATATATGACTGACTGCCTTTGTGTCTGTGCATATATAATTTATTACGTTCCGCTGTATTTTTGACATTTGTTATGACATCTATAATTTGTGGTCTGAGAAGGCTGAGCCATGAAATGTGGTGAGCCAGACTGGTTTGAATGTCTTCACTGAAAAATAGGGGGTTGATTTAACAGAAATTTTCCCAAAAAGGTAATCTTGAAATCAGAAAAGAAAAAAAAAAATCTCTCCTTTTTCTATTTCTTATTTTTCATGTCTCAAGGGGAAAGCATGCTCTGTTGCACACCCTCTTTCTCTTTTTTTTTTTCAAGCACCCACCAAAGGGCAGAAAAAGCAGCAAAAGCTAAGTAGCAGACATAGGGTTTGGTCTTGGCTATTTTATTTCTCCACTTTCTTTTATACTCTTTAATGAAAAATAGGAGGTGATATTTTAGGAGTAACAGAAAGCTGGCCTGCCAGTTTTCTTACCATCAGAATGATATCATGTTTTCCTAAACAAAAATAATTCACGAAAAATTTCCAACAAAAGTCTCTCAGTTTTTTTCCATTATATGAGTGTTTACTGAGCTGCATTGCTGTGAATTGCTCCCTGCCCTGACTACCAAGGAAGACGTCACAGGAAGCCCTTGGATGAGCAGGACAAACACTGGACTTGGGATGAGCAGCAGAGTTCCTGGCATCCAGGCATCCATCATTAACAGAGGCGTCCAAGGGACTTGCAGCCAAGGCAAGTGGTGATCGTACGTTTTCCCATTGTCTGCTCAGGTCTTCATACCATATATAAGCACCTTCCAAAGGAGAAAAACAGAGAACTGATGAACATCTGTCAGGTCCCAGCCTAGTTCTTGGGAATTAAAAAACACAAACCTCTGTTGCTCCTGGATGATGGGAGGGCAAAGACATACCATTTGTAACTGCTAGAAAACAGAGAGGTTTGTGGTAATTCTGGGCTGAGTTCTACATTGTTTGGGGTACCCCTGAGGATAGCCCAACTCCTTCACAGAGATGCTCTCTGTTGCAAAGGCAATGTTATCAGCACCAGAAGGGACTCATTGTGATTCTGGGAAGCCAAGAATTACTTAGAAATTACGCAATCCTTTAGAAATCCCAAAACCAACCCTTTGAGCTAGGTGAATTCCTCCCATATGTACCGCGGTGTAGGAGGTCAGAGCAGAGGACAGGCAAGCATATGTCCCTCTCCCACACCATCAGTAGCATTTTAGCACTTGTGCTTTTAAGTCCCCTCTTTCATCAAGAAGAAATACGTCGGGTTTTGGGGGTTTTTTTCAAACTAATCCCTGTGTATCTGAAAGCAGAGTTAGACCAGCTCTTCTCACCTAAGACCCCTTCATCCAGGTACCAAACATTGCCTTTGTAGCTTAATAGTTGTGTACTGGTAATATCTGAAGTATCAAGGCACTGCTGGGTTAGGCATAATAAAATATTTATCTGCCAAAACCACAAAACCTAGATTAATAACTTGAGAATTAAAGCCAGATTGCTGGGATGGTAGGTGGGAGAAGAGAAAATACACAGGGAAAGTAAATGCACTAACGCTTTGAATTTACTTTAAACTAAGTTTGCTCTCCTGAGTAAAGTTCTTGCAGGATAAAAACATTTTATTCATCACAATCGATTAATAAAGCCCTTTATTCTATTTTGCTTAACTACAGAAGTTTTTTCTCTTTGAAAGAAAAAGTTCTGTAGGAGAAGAGAGTCATGTTCATATCCTGTCATTTCAATACCTAATTCATCTTCTATTCCTGTTTTCACATCTAGGAAATTAAAGTACAAGAGCGCAGAGAGAAAATGACATTCACAGTAAAGGATACCCTTGCATTCCTGGTCAAAAGAAGAAGGAGTCATACTAATTACTGAATTACAATGAGGCTTTTTACTACCTCCTGAATCTCTAAGAGGAATAAAAAATACACCCCAAATCAGAGCCGAGGTATCGAGTAATCAGCTAGCTTTGTTCAGACACAAGGGCAGATGAAAGTAAAATGTCTGAATTCTTTCAAGTGGGAAAAAACACAACTCTTTTCCCTAAGGGGAGAAATCAAATCATTAAGTTTTTTTTTTTTTTTTTTTAACTTGGCTCCTTCAATGGTCAAATTTAGTTATGTGTAGATTATCACTGTTCCTACAGACATTTCAACCCACCCTGTCCAAAGCCCATGCTGGGGAGCAGGGGCCCAGCTCGTGCTCATGTGTCATAGGATCTCTGCCAGCTGGTGAAGCTCAGATGAGATGACATTCTTTCTATCCTACCAGGAAAACATTATTTGAGTGCACACCCATCTGTGAGGAGAACCCACCTTCCTTGTGCCATCCACCTCACGTTGCACCCAGGCTCCTGCAGCAAGTGTTCAGCAGTGCCATGGCTCATCTCCCGCAGGCAGAGCTGTGCATTCCCAGCTCTCCCCAGCATCATCAGGCAGCCATGGCTGCACAGCTAGCACTTCAAAACATGCCCACACAGACATGTTTCAGCCTGAGACCAGTGAGATCCCTGGAAGTCAGTGGGCTCCAGGATGCCAGGTGACTTTGGGAGTTTCACAGCAGCAGTGACCCACCAAAGACCCTGGAAATGCAATACCTGGTGCAGATACATCTCAGAGCTGGATTTAGTTCTGGAGATGGGTATGTTTCATCTCTGTTCCTGTAATCCCCTTATCCTATGAGATCTGTTCAAGGCAATACTTTCTACCTGAAGCTGTGGGATTTTGCAGCTCCAAGGGGAATCTGAGACTTTTGTCCTGAGGACCATGTCATGACAATGGAAAAGTAATGACTTTGGAATGGGCTTATTGAAAAAAAAAAAAAAACATAAAATAAAAAGATAAATAAAATCTGGGCCCTTATCCAGGTAGAGATCTTAGCCTGGCATTCCAGCTACATTCTTTCTGTTATTAAAATAATTTAGGAAACCAGGCAGCCTGCTCTGTATTCAATCATGTTAGCCCACGCTGTGTCAATTTGAATTCTGCCTGTGGTGATAACAGTTGAAAATCTGATGGGCCAGATACTGAACTGACAAAAATCGGCATTGCTCCATTACAATGAATGGGGTTTTGCCAATTTACTCTTGTTAAAGATCTGGACCTCCAGTTCTAGGCAGGCATTTTTCCAGGCAGCAAAACAGTCTCCTACCTCTCTGGCAAAGGAAAAAAATAAAGGAACAATCTAGTGATACTTTGGAAAGTGACATGACCACAATAATGTAACTTGGAAATGATGTTCTTAGACCATTATCAGCATACCTGGAACTCAACTAGAACCACGTCCAGGATCTTCAAATGTGATCAATGGATAAAATGTGGTACCATTTTGTAGTGTAGATGCCACAAGCTTCCAAACTTATGATTATTATTTTTTCCATTTTACTGCATTAAGATGTCTCAACAGTTCTGTTAAAAAGCCCCCACTGATGAAAACACCAACATTTGCATGTGTAAGCAGCCACATGAAAATACTTCATCTTCTGTCCAAGTGCTTTTTCAGGATTAAATCTTTTTTTACATTCATCTTTATGGTAGAAAGTCTACAGGCCTTGGGAAATGCCACTTTAAGTATATGGTGCTTAGCTGATCAGCAATTGCGTCAGCTTAGCTCTATCCTGTGCACCCCCCTGCCACAGTTCACTTGATTTTAGAGTGGGTCAGGGCAGTCCCTTCCCCATCTGTGTTAGTTATTTCTATGTCTGAGTAGCATTTCTTGTGGGCTTCCTTGAGGTGTCTCTACAGCTCTGCAGGGTGGTCCTACACTAGTCATTACCTGAAGAACTACTCTTGACAAGTTTCACTAAGAAGCAAAACCTGAAAAGCTTTCATGGTTACACCTCTGCTTATGCTGTTGCCATCTGCCATTGCAGAAAGGAGTGGGTAAAGGAGTGAAAAGAAAGGATTTTGATCTTAGTGCTTGACTGTAATTTGAACTAGACCTCAAACTTCAGGGAGATGTGTTATCCACTGAAACATGACAGGTATTTTTTATTTGAGAAAAGGGAAAGAAAAAGTAATACATTTCCTACAAGTCCAGTTTTATCAAAATATTTCTGCTGGTTATGGCTGTTGCAGAGGAGCAGGGACTCGGCAGTGGCCACAGTTGTCTAAATGCAGCTTTAAAACTGTTCTGAAGGATGTGGACTCAAAGACCACAACTCTACTAGTAAAAAAAGGGCCCAGGATTTGTCTGTTGCTCTAAAAGCTAATGATAGAGAAGACTTGCTTTCATCAAGATAAACACCTTTCCCCAAAGACTTCATCCATAGCAGTCTCTGCTGTCCTGTGACCCATGTACAGGCACTGGCGGAGACCCCACCATTGAAATCCAGCCAAACCTGTACAAGGTGCAATATCATGGACAGTCATGAGACCATGTTAAAGCCTGTGCCATCACCCTGTTTGGTTTAGTAGCATAGACCTGGCCAGACAAGGCAACCAGAGGCTGGTCAGTTTGCATGTGTGTATATGCATGTATAAATGCAACAATGACTTTGCAATCAACAGTCCTGACCAACACCTCCAGGCAATCCATGGCAACCGAGCATGCACTAGAAAAAGCATTTGAATAGTTATGTTCAACCATTTCCATAACAGGCAGGACAACATGGCTTATGGTGAGATGTGTCATTCGAGATTTTCAAAGTCACATATAAGCTGTGGACAGAAAACCCTCCTACAGTTTCCCAGTAAGGACAAATTTAAGCCAGTCCCAACAGGACTCCTACATTGCTATGGATGAGTAGAAAAAAAGGCATCACAGATTAAATAACAGCACTCAATTTATTAAATTGATCTTTATTCCCGATTTCCCAGAGCATTAGGATGGCTTCAGGGATGCAAAGGCAGAGCTAGATCTTTGGATCTGTCTGCTGGAGAAATTTCCTTGGGAAGGATCACCTCCAGTGACAACTCCCATACCAGCCCTCTTAACCTGCCTACTGAGAGCAACGCAGTGCAGCAAGGCCACCCATTATCCCCAGCTACTGGCATAAGCTCTGCTCAGAGTTAGCAGCTGCTAGAGATGTAAGCAGCAAGCCAACCGGTTGCCCAGTTAAGCTGGGCAATATCCAGTAAACCTTGCCTTCTCATGGAGCAGAATGGAGCTTTACACCCACCTTTACCTCTCCCATTGTTAGCTTCTACAGTGAACTGCAGCGCCTGTTATGACAATCCAGCTCACAGAGCTAACTAATACTGTGTAGTATGCTAGTCTTCATGCTTCAGCAGAGATCAAGAATCCTTCAGCTTTTTCCCTTGCTTTGAGGGATTTCCTGTTGTGTTTAGTTTTCAGAGTAGATAGGATCCTATTGATGGCACTCAAATCCATCTACCACGATGAACTCTAAGATGCAGGAAATAACATTTTCTTAAGCATCCCAGGAGACTGCAATGATTATATTAAAATTTTAATCACTAACTCCTTACGTTAAAATCACAAAGGATTCACTGTGCTGGAGAATTTCACAATACGCAGCTCTTTTATAAATTTGTGTCAGATAGCAATTTTCTGTCTGGGAAATGTAAATCAGCTATTAATGAGCCAAATCACTAACATCAAACCTGGTATCTATAAGCAAGAAAGAGACAAAAATCTCTCACAAGCTTATAAAGTTCTACATGTACTATCCTGAACAATTTAATTCCCTGTTTCCTGAATTGAGAGACATAACTTGTTGCAAATACTGTTGAACAGCTGCATCTCAGTAATACCTCCACCTGATCCATGAAGCATTGTAGGGCTTTGAAAGCGATAATCTACAAATTAGCAGCTGAAAAACTATTCTGAAAGACTGACCCATTGCATTTTTGGCTTTGCAACCAGAGACTATAGATTTTTGGTTCAGATGAATGCAGTTCAAGCATAGGCTTCAATCAAGGTGAGAAGACAGTCAGGTCCAAAGCAAGCAGCAAGGCAAAGTCTACATCATCTGCTAGAACCATGCAGGCTCCACACAGGATTTAATCCAATCTCTGGTTTACAAGCACAATCCAGGGTTCAACACTTACCCCAGCAACCCTGACCTGACTGTCTGTTCTGAATTTCAGAGCTGTTTCTTCAATATACGTTTGCACAAACCAAAAATCTTGGATTTTAGCAGCTTCCATATGTTAGGATCCTAGCTGAACTCAAGCTAGCTGTGCTTGAAATCTATTCTGTTGCTTTTTTCTCTGAATGTATTAAAAAAAAATCTATTACTATTGCTAAAGGCTGCAAAAGGTGGTGAGTAATACAGAGTTGATTCTGGGGATGAGTTTGCAATGCAGTTGGAAACCAAGTATTTAGATTTGAAATTCCAACTCATTACTGAAATTAACTCTGAATGCCTTCAACTCTTTGCTAATACCTTCATAGTAAACTACATAGTTTGCATCACTGTGTGATTACCCAATTCATTCACTTGCACAACTGTTCCAATAATCAAGAGTGGACTTAGCCTCTGCAGGTGCAAGAGCATCTCCAAATAACACAAATGGTTCAATAACTGAAATGGACCTTATTCATCAGAGAGAAAATTTACAGGCTACTGGTTCTTTCACTTACTGATTTTTTGAGCAGAACTTAACAGATTTGACTGGAATTGCCACAGAAATTTAGATTTAAATGTAGGGCAGAGGCAGGTAAAATGATTAATTAACTTATCAATTCCATTAGGAGCTTAAAGCGTATCTTGTAATTTACAAGGGAAGGCATGGGATGCAGTGCTGGCTTCATAAGGGTATCTCCCCATGTAGGAGTGTGTCCATGAATAAAGCAGTTTCATTTCCCTCCCATCAGTGATTCAGTTTCAGAGGAGTGCAGATGGAGAGTTTGCCTCTTGCAGCACTATGTGTCTTCCATGCCCAAGTTTGCCCAAAACACAAAGAGCAAAACCAGATGGAGATAGGAAGATTTGTTGTTTGAGGCTTTCAAAGGGCAGCTTCAAACCACAGCTCCTTCCAGTCGTCGGCGAGCAGGAGTGTGAACTCCGAGCTGGGATACGTACAGTAGTACAGCTGTCTCACTTGCACACAAGCTGTGACATGTATTTGCAAGTCAGTCAGGACCATATTCCGACCATCTCTAGGTGCCTGCCTTCGTTGCCATGACAACTAGTAAGACAGTGATGGGCAATTCGGGCTCCCCACGCTCCATGCCTGCCAGACTCTACTCCTTATATAGGCAAGAGAGAGAAGTAGGCATCTAAGTTAGGCACCTAAAATCAACATGCTGACTACACCCCCCACACTTCCACCCCCAGCCAGCTGCTAGATTCCTGTCTGATCCCTGCAAGAGAGTGGGACCCACTACACACGCACCATTCCTGAACCCGCTTCCTCATTTGACTTCCTCTTCCAATGTGTCATTCAGAAGTGACAATGCGACATCTGGGAAATGGTCCAAATCTCTCCATTTTTAAAGTGAAGTGATCCACGGCAATTAAACAGCCAGAGCTTTCTGCTCATCGTAGTATTAGAAACATTCCGGTTTCTTTGCGGTTGAATAAAGAATGGTAAACTCTTACCATTGCACCCGAAATGTTTTTTTCATGCATTTCCAGGTCTTTCATCCTGGAAATGTATTCCACAGATACGGAATCAGACAGATCTCCTTTAAGCTTCAGAATACAGATGGAAAATTGAGAAAAAAGAAAACACATTTCAGTCAAAATTGCTGTAAGAATAAGATCTTGAGACAGCTCCCAGTCCTGGAACTAGAGAAAACCATTCTCTGCAGCTACTTGTGCGAATTCAAATTAATTCTGGGTCACTTCATACTTCTTGGAAAGACATCAAGCCTCTTCCTGACTTCAGTACCTCTTCCATTTTTATGGATTCTTCCCTTGCACGTATAGAACTCCCCATCAGACCTTCATCAGTGTCACCAGCACCAGTCTTGAGGTGTTTTCTCTTTCATCCCCTTTGCAGGTGAAGTGCATGGAGTGGGAAGTCCCACACTGGTAATCTCTGTTTTTTTGTTTTCTGAGCTTGGGAGGTTTCTGTCTTGTTTGGTTGGTTTTGCACAGGTATTTTTATGAGAGCTGTTTCGTTTTTCAATTGGCATGCTGCTGTTCATTTATAATAGGGACTGCCAAAGAAATAACCTAGCAAAGAAATGGACCTTACACTTGGAGCAGAAGGAGGTGTGACTTGTGACATGCCTTAATTCCTGGAGGAGCTCATTACAGATGTTCAGATAACAGCTGAAGCTTGTTTCAATGGCCAGGAATTCCATTATTTCAGCAGAGTGAAATCTGTGACAAGGGTGACCACCCAGGAACTCCAGCAATTCAAATAGCCTTCAAGAACATCCAGAAAGGGCAAGTTTAGGCCCCTCATTCACACTGACTTGTGTTAGGAATTAGTCCTCTCTCCTCACTTGATCCATCTAAAAGCTTAGTACCTCATCTGAGCACAGGGTCTAAGATTTCCCAGCTGCCCATAGAGAGAGACAAACTTCTTTAGGTAACAAAGAGAAGATACCTCTTCTTCTGCTCTTCTACCCACTGAATAGAGAATTGGCTTACACGGGATGCATGGCTATTTGAAAGCTAATGGGAGGAAAAATTAATCCCATGCTTGGAGGCAGTGGGAATTAGGCAGTCTGTAGGAGTCAGCGATCCCAGCACCCTTCTGGGCCTCAGCAGGTGGTTTTGAGTTTGATTTGATGATCTATGCAAAGCCAGTGGAGAACATGGAGAGAAGGTGAAAGGTGCTCAGCAAAGCCTGTGCTGCTGCAGAGACCTACTGCTCTGTTCTGCAAAGAGCTAGGTGCAGAGGGCTTCATTCCCAGACCATCTGAATTACCACAGCCCACCCAAGACATGGTGAAAGCATGGATAGCTGAAGTGAGTTTATTATTGACAATGGTGGGATGTGGGCTCTGAGTCAGGTCAAGCCTATGCAAAAGGTTCAAGAATTATAGAATGGTTTGGATTGGAAGGGACCTTTAAAGGTCTTTAATCCAACCTTCCAGCAATGAGCAGGTATATCTTCAACTAGATCACGTTGCTCAAGAGACCCATGCAACCTGACCTTGAATGTTTCCAGGGATGGGGCATCTCTGGACAAGACTTCCAGTGTTTCACCAGTTATTCACTGCTGCTGCTTTGTGTAGGCAGAGGTTCAAATGCATTCTTTAACTCAGGCAGATGAGATCAGTTTCCAACAAGCCCCTTCCTCCAGCTGAACCTTCACCAAGGCTATGAAATGCACTCCCTCTGGTCACCAATACTGTTGCCTTGCTCAAATTCACCTTCAGACAACTGGTCTTCATGAGTGGCTGAGCCCTTCCAAGACAGAACGTTACCAGGGTGACAGTAAATGTATTTCTGTTAATCCCCTGCTGCTACCACTCGGATTAAAGTTAATGAAGATGTTCACCTTCTGAATATTAAAAAGAGGTAAGAAAATTGATGGTTCTTGTGGGAATCCATCAATAAAGGTCTAGTGATAGTGACATAATTTCCCATTTCTGAGGTCTCCCCTTTGCCCTCCTACTCTGAGTGCTTTAACCTGTGTGAGCTAAACCAATAATTTCAAATTATATTTTCACAGTCGTTTGTTGAACACGTGTGAGCTGTTTTTTAATATTGGCTATGTTCAGGAATTACAGAATAAATGGATCTGTAATTTGAAGACAGAAAAAGAAAAGGCAGTATTCTATGCATGTGTCAGTCACCCTTACCCACTTGCTCAGCAGGCAGGGGTCAGTTTGGCACACCTGGACTGAAATCAATGACATCCACCGCTTGAGTCAATATTCCCTGACAAGAGTGGAGGCTGCCAAGCTAGGCTCTTTGATGTTACTGTTTGGTCATTGTTTTGTCGAAATGTCATCCTCTTTGATATTCAAGGCAGATACATGTATAAATTAAAGGAAGATCTTATGCTGAATGCATTGAAATGGCACTTGTGCATTTAAATGGACATGGAAACTGCATTTGTACAAGCATTTTATCTGCAACAGACAGGGCTTCATAACAAGATGCCTGCCATGACACAGGAACAAGCAGCTAAGGCAGAAGCAGTATTCATCTATTCTAATGTGTGATTACAAAATATAACCTTTTTTCAGTTATTTGTCTAATTGCACAGCCAAATTTAGTCAGTGCATTTGACAGCATAATTAATTGCAATGCACTTAGTAACATTCCACCCTGCACTGCCTGTAAGTCAAACTGCTGTAAGACAGATTTGATTTTTGGAAGGGTTTTCATCACACCGTGTGTACTGAAAATAATGGGTGAGCCAGGAGGGCAGTTACTTTTATCCTGCTAATTGGATATGCTGTCAGTTCTTATGCCCTTGTGGTCAGATGTTGGCCTCATTTGCACAGTTCTAACTAGTTCTGACACTACCTCGCTTGGGTGGTCTTGTGTGTATTTAAGAATATAATTCAGTCTTTTTAGTTTTGAAGGAGCTGAACTAGTTTGTGTGAGCCGTGGCTCTTCTCAGAGGAGCTCAGAACTCATGTTGTCTTAATACAGCACTGAATGAGTGACTACCTATGGCTTAGTTTTGTGAGTGGCTCTCACAAGCCTTTGTAGCTACCATCAGGCCTTCAAAAGTATTCAGCCTGATCTGAAGGGGCTTTCTCCATGGATTTTCACCATTTGCAGTAGTCTTATAAGGTTTGGAAGAAAGTTTTTATGGAATGTGACAGTGCGGTTTCGCAATAATTTGGTTTTGGCAGCTTAAGAAATTCCGCTCTCCCTTCTCTTGCCTTTGCACTGAAGGTCACTGACCTCTCAGTTGTGCCAACACAACTGTTTGTAAAACAGTGTGATGCCCTGGATGAATGACATAATCCAGGTTAAACTGCCTTCTTTTTTTTTTTTTTTTTTTCCCCTGCTTTTGGCTTTTAGAGAGGAAAATGGCAAAATGAAAGGTGAAGTCTGGTGAAAGAAGGAGTGGCTGGGAACAGAACTGTCTAAACAGGGACTGCCACTAAAGCCTTCAACATTGTGCAACTGCTATTCTGAACGTGGCTTGTTGGTGTTTGGGGTTTTGGTTTGGTTTGTTGCTTGTATTCTTTTCCAAACAGAGATCACGCATACTAGTAGAAAGAAAAAGTTGGCAAAAAATAAAAGCATTAATGTATTATGGTTTTTTATCTGCTTCAAGTGCAGATTAATTGTTGGAAGACTACAATGACCTCTGTCAACAGTTCTCAGACTTGTTTAAGATTTTACTTAATCCTTGGGCTACTCAACCACTAGGTTTCTCATCCTGTGGTTTGAGAACTACTGCTATGGCAGTTCAGACACTGGATCCACATGGAGCACATGGATCCACAGAGCAAGCCTTTGGTGCACACAATGAGGGTGAAGTCCCCTGGGACAAAGGAAGCAGGATCAACAGGGAGGTGGGCAGTGCAGGGATGGGGCCAGGGAGAAACAATGCCAGACAAGCTTCAGCTCAGGAGACAAGGAACATTGGGCTGCTGAGACCTGGTAGGGCATGAACCTCCTCACAGCTGGAAGTCTTGGCAAGGGGGAGCTGGCAGGTGACACTGAAGCTGATGAGACCCAGGAGCTCTGCGTGCTCTACTTACTAGAAGATTGATTCACTCAAGATTTTTCAACTGCTTTTAAGGACTAACATCTTTTGAATGAGTGGGAATATGCTGGTCACCTGAAATGGCCAGGCAGCAAGTTAACCAGAAGGGAAAAAGAAGAGGAACAAGAAGGACATGGAAGAAATATGTGGCTGAGGAAGTTAGCACAGTTTCAATTTGCTAGAAAACAGCTTTCAGTATGAACAGTTTAAGAATAAATGGGAAGCAAGATCAGTACTTCTTATAAAACAGTAATACTTATTTTCAAGAACTCATGCTAATGGGTTTTTTTTTACTTTACTTTTCACTGAAATAAAACTTGACAAGTCTAAGAAAACATACTGAGAAGGTTTTCCTCAAAGCTTATCAGAGAAAATGTATGCCCAAAAAGAAAGAAAGATTGATTGCAGAAAGGAAGGAGAAAGAAGAGAAATTCTGGCAACTCAGAGCAAGAATATGCTGGTATTTGGGTTTTGATTTTTCAACAGCAACTTAAAACTGTTCAGAAGTCCAAAGACTACTCTTCTTTTTTCCTGTTTTGTGTTGGGTTTTTTTCCCACAAGGGAAATGAAATCTCTTTTCCAAACTGATTCTAATACTGATAGTTGTAATGTCATTTACAAGCAGAGCTCTCTGTTCATGACCTATTTCCATCAACACAATAAGGACAAAGGACATAATGAAAACAGACATAGATATTTATGTCAGCTAGTTCCAGTCAAGTACATAAGCAATGGTTACAGTAGCGGTAGTACTGGAAGCAGTCATATTTCCTAGTTTATCTCAGCACTGACATCCATTCAGAAAATTGTATTTATTAATCCAAAGTATAGAGGCTTGCTTTAAATTTCAGACTGCATTTGGATGGTGGAGATACTAAATTTTGAAAATGCAATGATCCATTTTACAGTGAACATTCTTTTTGACAGATTTAGACTCCCTAGCTTTGAATTGCACAAAATGCAATAAAATAAAATAGAATAACATAAAATGTGTTAATAAAAATACTCGCTGGAGGAGTAAAGACAGATGGCTCAGAAGACAAGAAAATAGTCATCTTTTTCCAGTAACTAACTCAGACAAAATCAAGGTTAGCAAGAACAAGAGCGAGGTGACACACTTGCATGCTTGTCTAAACTAGCTTCTTTTGCTTGAATAACAATCAGAAAAAGGACTTAGGTTTTTAGAAACTAGCATGTTGCCCATATTAAACCAGTAAATATTTTCCATAAACAAATGTCAGCTTGTTCACCGTTGGTAGTGACTTCAGAATTTACTATGGGCAAGTTGCAGAGAGTGACTGGCCTTCAGAGACACATGATGGTTTTCCTCCTCCCTGACTTGGATAGTAAAATTTCCAGAGTTCTTCAGGGGGTAGGGTTGAAACCAATTCTTTTAGTGAGCAGCACGGCTTGCAAACTTCACCAACTGCCAAGCTTTCACCTGTAGTTTGGCAGGTATCACACAAGTATTTGCACCACAATAATGCATTTGCTTGTAAAATATTCGCATATAAAATATGATTTGAAATACTGTTTATGGAAACCAGATAAAAGGGGTTCAAAAGCCAAAGCAAACTTGCAAATCTTTGTTTGCAAATATTTCCTTTGGTATTCATCCAGCTCTACTGGGAGAGATCTGCTTCACCTAACTCTAGGTTAAGCAGCTAGTTTAAGCATGTAATTTTAAAAAACCTTCTGCAGATGATGGAGAGAAATAGGCACTGTCAGAGGGCAATTCATTCTGTCCCTATTAGACACCCCTTAGAGGATGAGGAACCATCCCCTGGAGATGTATTTATTGCCCGATTGCAAAGGGAATACAGATGACCAGTTTGGAGAAGACACTGGTAAATCAGATTACTGTCATTAATGACTTACCTTTTGCCAACTGCCACACCTTCAATAGGACTTCATGAAGAGATCTGCTGCTATGGTCCCTTTTCTTGAGGCCAGCCATCCTTCTCTTCCATTTGCACACATACCCATGGGGTAGGTGGGCCCAGTTTGATTGCAACTCTGCTTTGGTCAGGATTAAAGTTCTTCGTAACACAAAGGAGATACCTCCACTAAAAAGGATCTACATTCAAACCACCAATCATCCTGTCAGACCCTGGCTTTTAATAAGGCCAAAAAGGAGACTTTCAAAAAATTCCTCTGATAAGACAGCACAAAAGACAAAGGACATTGCTGTGAAGAAAACTAGATGCTGAGACTGTATCTAAACATGCATGTCTAAACAGTGCCATGTAGCTCACAAGCATCAGAACTTAATTTGGCTTTGCTAAAAGGGTCCCGGGCACAGATCATGCCCCTGCAAAGTAACCTTCTCCATGGCCAGACTGTGGGAGTTAGGATTAGCCAGGATTCACTACCAACAGGGAATCTGGATGCAATCTCCAGCTGCAGGGTAAGAGATTTTAAGAGCATGGACGTAGGTTACTGTGTGCCAACTTACCCAAATGCAAGAGAATGATAAGATTAGCTATAGGTGTAGCCCAAAGTATACCAGAAAAGTGCAGCCCATTAGGTGAGACAGCAGACATAGTGATCCATGCTGAACCTGGTATGTCCATACTTGTAGCTCATGTATTTTGATGATCTATTTGATATAGAGCAGCAAATCTTTTCACAGCACTTACAACAGATTCTTTTTTCATATCCTTAATTTTATGACCTTGTTACGTTTGTAATCTTCCAGTGATTCAGCTTTGCCTTATGAGCACCACCTCAGAAAGGTTCAGCTGCAGCAAACGCCTGCTGGGGGGAATGATTACCACATAGCCAACAGCCAAGAATGATCCTACAACTGCCTTCTGCAGTCACCTACAACAGCCATTTTTAAGAGAGGGCTAAGAGGCAATCTAATATCCTGCTTGAAGGATATCTACCAAGCAAAATAGCAAAACTGTTCTTACTAGTGACAGATTATATAGCTAAGAGCCACAAACAAAAATCACAGCTTGGGTGGTTCAGTAAGGACATCAGGTAGGGTTTATCAACTAGGAAAGGCATGCAGCAGAGGAAGAGGCTACCAACATAAATTTGGGGGTCTCCATTTTAGACCTTAATCTTCAAGGTTTGGCTGGAGAAAGCCACAGCAAACCTAATCTAATACCACTGATATTCCTGCTTTAAGTAGGCAGTTGTACTGGATGAGCCTGAGAGGTCCCTTCCAACCACCATTTCTATAGAAATGAGGCTGAAAGTGTCTCAGAAAATTCTCCACTTGAGAGTGCTGTGTGCTCCCTCCCAGTCCTTCACTTCTTTTATGCTCCACTTAGGTCAAGCAGCAGTGCCCAGAGGTCATACAGGAAGGATTATTTCCTCAGTATGCCTTCCTCTTCCTCATACTCTTTCTTCTGACCTCAGCAGAGCAGTGCAGGTTTGCCTAAGGAAAGAATGTAACCTTTTGACAAGAGAGTCATCCAGCAATTTGTTCTAGTTTGAAGCTATTTCCCCCAATTCCCTCTTGGTTTTTCCTCAGCCTCTTTGCCACCAATGGGAAGGTTTGCTATGCTTGGAATGTGAAGTTCTGGTCACCACTCACTGCGATGTAATTCCCAGTTCAACAACACACACCAGAAACTTGGTTTCAGCCAGGAGTTGTGCTTTTCTCTTATGCAATAGGCTGTGCTTCAGTAGAACTTCGCAAACATGTTTTCTGAGGGTTTTTAAAGTAGAAATGGTGAAGAAAGGTAAGCTTATTAAAAAGTACACATTGCCTTATGGAAAAGCAAGCATGTTGGGCTGAAGCAATAGTGATGGCATAGGTAAACATATTACCAGTTATGAAGTTCTTATATTTAATATATATTTAATTGATATTACAGATATGTGTTGTGTACATTTATAAGTAAACACATATACATGGATTTTTAATTATAGAGAAATATGTGCTTACATGTTGATATAAGAAATCAACAGAAATGTTTGTGCAGATTAATTGATTTCTGCATATACACTTTGTGGTTATGGCGGCAAAAGGCAGATACTGCATAGTAATGCAACACGTGCTAAGCCATTTAACCTGCTCTCTGAACAATAATACACAGCACTCGTACTAAAATTTAGACCGGACAGTTCACATCACTGATATTTAATACAAATATACAGCAAAATAAACACCTGCCAAGATTTCCTTTGTTCTATCTCATCTCTCAATGCCGCAGAAGTCAGGCAGAACTCAACGTCCACTAATCCACTATGCACAAGATGCCACTCAGCCCTAAGATGAATTGTGAGATCTTACTTAGAGCTGAGATCAGAGATGAGTGAAAGATGCAAATTCTTTGCTTTACAACTTATTTTCCTCCTAGAAATTCCCCAAATACAATGGACATTCTTTAAATGAATTACAAGTCAATTTTAATTAGATGGAATTTTTCACAAACCAGTAATGCTTTTCAGAATGGAAGACACTTTTACAAGTGACAATTCTAGTAGTCCTTAAAAGCCTATTCTTATTATATACATATGAAGCTTTGATAGATATTTTGAGCTAATATTTTATTGGCCATAAATTATTATTTCCTGCCTGAAATAGCTAGCCTGAGGGGAAAATGTTTGGCTCTTAGAAAGTAAGGAAGATGAAAAAAAGCAGTGGGAAAATGCTATTTTTAAAAAGGCTGAATATTTTTCTAATAGCTTTTGTGTAAAATATGTTGCAGCCACTGAGCACATGGTGTGTCAGAAAGCTTGGATCAGTGTTCCTTTTGGGATGTCTTGCACAATTTGCTCTTAGGGTTTTTTTTAATACAGATCACTAAGATTTCCCAGAAAAACAAATTACTTCTGTTAAGAAAAGGAGGAAGAGATTTTACTGCTAATTTTTCCTTTATTGCTAAAGCAAATGTTAATGGTTTAAGTGGTTATAATAGATGGTCAATTCAATTGAATTTAATTCAGCAGAAAACCCAGAGCATCTGGAGAGAGGCTTCATGAGCAGGAATTCAATGCAGCACACCAGCTGTTGCTACCACCTTTTCCATTTCTGAGCTGTAGGCCTTTCTTGCAGCTGACCTGCACTGAGGACTTGCCTGCTTCCAGGAATTGGTCTGTCCAGCCCCACCAGGCTTTAAAGTGACATGGCATGATGTGCAGACATCCAGTTGTACACAGGTTGGGATCCCTTTCCTAACCTGCCCTCACCTCCCTTAACACACAGCGTGGGTGCTGCTGGGTAGCTGCACAGTTCTTTTTCAGCTTGTAACTCCCTTCCCTGAAGAGCAACAGGGAGAAGAGGACCCACCAGCTCCAGTACAGGCAGAAGCAGCCCGGTTTCACTGGTCACTGTCTCTCTCTGGCAGCTTTCAGTCTATGGAAGCTTCTCATGTTCTTTGAACACAGGCTAACACATTCACAATGCTTGAGTGGAAGCACCAAGTTCCACATTTTGGGCTCCAGTGTTTTGCCTTCTCTTCCTGCCTATGCTGCATCCTTCAAGGGCATTTCTATGACAACAAAACAGCACATGGCTCCATCAGCCTTTGAAGATGGAAGAAGGAAGAAACAGGTAGATACATATTTATGTCACACAGCTCCTGCGAGTCCAGAGTTTAAGCTTGCTCCCCCTCCATGCTAACTGCAGAGATAACAGGTAGGTGCCTGTGAGATTCCACCCTTGGTCCTGATCATGGACAGCACTGTGCTGTTCTTAGCATTGTCAGTGTTTTTCTTTCTGGTGAAGAAATACACTGAAATGAGCTCGCCGTGACATAAAAAATGATTCAAGACTGAAACAGACACAAAAAAACACCCACCTTCAAAGGCAGAGTCCTAACTGATTAAAAAAAAACAACTCCAGAATCTTGTTGTCATCACCTGCTTCAAATTATACCCTGAATGTCCAAAACATTGGCCTTCCCACTCCCAGAGTGCATTGAAACATGCAAGCCCTAATGTGGAGAGCATGAAGGAAGAGTGGGGAATCAATGTTAGTCCTCTCTGGAGGAACTGGTGGTTCAGAAAAATGGGAACAAACCCTCCAGGAACAGCAGCTCGGGCTGGATTATGGTCCACAGGCATCTCAAAATCAAACTTTTCTGTTGACCACTGTTAGTCATGGGAGGGCTTCTCCTACACAGGAGCACAATATCAAAAAGAAATCTTCCAGGGAAGAGGACCTTCTTCCATCTGAGAGCTTCTGAGTTTCTGCAGGCCAACGAGTTGAATTATGTTCATTGGTGAAAACAGTCAGAAGCCAGCAGTGTTTTAGGAACCTGTCAGGAGACTGATCCCCTATAGTGCCTGGGTTTCCTCAGCTTTACCTGAACATTAGTGTTCTGTGTACACAGTGACACATAAACCCCATTGCTTAGCCCAATTAGGGACACCAACAAGAGACAGAAAGAAAGAATATGCAATCAGATAGCTTTTTATTGATGTGGCCTCCTTATCTATAATCTCCAACCACTTCTGCACCCCATTACCATGAAACAATGACCTAATGTATTCTTTCAAAATCTTTGAAGATGTCTCAAAGACAGACATCTGTTTCTTGAAGCACAGGGTTCTGCAGTTCTGTCTATAAGCACAGGCAATTGGGCAAGTCCCCTTTTTATCCTGTTCCAGTTTTCTTTAGTGCATTTGGTAGCAGATCAGCAAGTGAATCCAAACAGTGGTATTTAAAACCTCTCAGAACCTCCCTTGCATCCTAATCTTCAGATAATTAAATTCTGTGTGCATATTCCCCCAGTATGTTCAGTGTTAACATTGAAGCAGATATTTCCCCCTTCTTGTGCATTTTTTAAACAGATGTTCCAATATCCTGAACAAAACTGAACTATAAGCCTCAAGTATGTATACATTATAATGTACTCAGAACAGATTAGAGACAAAATGTTTTTCATCTAGTAGCTACTGCTTGTCACAGAGGCAGAGACAGCCAGGTGAAATCCTTTGTATGTCACCCACCGTCATTTATCACCCTAATGCCAAGCTGCCTCAAGGCAAGGCAAGCCATTCACTGCTTGCAGAGAAGCTCCATCTGGCTCCGTGACTCTTAAACCAGGCAGGTGAAGCTGATAGAGCCTCTGCCAGCCATCTGCAGCCAAAGGATGTGTCCCATCAGGGCCTGCATCCAAAAGGTCCTTGTTGGAGGGTCACAGCCCAATGCCATAGGCTGATGGGGGTCTTCTGCACCATACCACACAGTGTGCCAGCCATGCTGTGGCAGCATCAAAGCTCAAGATGTAGGTGGATGGCTTTGTTCATCCACTTTCAGGTGTCAACACACTGTTCTGCAGCAGTTTAGTCAGTGTCCCAAACGACTTTAGAATTTATATCTGTCATCTAGGAGGTAAATTTACTGGGTCAGAGTTTGGCAACAGCGTTGTTCTCATCATCTGCAGAGAAGACAATGCTGAGGAGTGCCCCAAGCCCCTCAGACACTACAAATATTGCTCTCCCTCTTTGTATAAACAAAATCCAAGACAGAAGTTGTCAGAGGATCCTGCCATGTACATGAACTGTGGGAGCACCTTACTCTTCAGACTTAACAAGTGAAACAAGACCAGAGATGACTGCAGAGTATACAATTTTGAGTTTTCCCTTAGACAATATGACAGGGTGTCTTGCATTTCCAACAAAGTACTTAGAAAACAACCTAATCATTTTATGCAGAAAGTGTTGGGGGTTTGTTAGAGGTAAAAGCATATAACAAAGAAAAGGAAAATCACTCTGCACCTTACATCACAGCCAGGACTTTGGGTCCAAAAAGTGTCAATATTCCTTCATGTGCACATGACTCAGATATGTTACGAAATAGAGCCTTTTTTCTCCCTTTCAACAGGTCATTATAGAGATAGTCCATTATTGATTTTTCGTAGGTGGATTACCTTGGTTGGGTACTAACCAAGCTGAGGTGCTTTGTAGAAGCTGCACACGTCTGTGGCCAGAGCAGCCTCCTGCCCTGTGCATGTGCCCAGGTGGTTATGTCCCCTGCCTGCTTCTTTTACAAACCCTCACTGCATCTTCAGAGAACTCGATTTATATCAGTTCTGTGTGATTTCAGGCTTTGCTTTTTTGGGGTAGTTTCCCCTTTTCTCTTCCCATTGCTCTCACTATTGAGACACGTAGGTAGAGCAACCCTCGGTGCAGGGTCTGCCCTGCAGCAGCCTGTGAGCAATTCACCAGAGCAGCTAACTGGTGATAGCCAGGTGCTGTCAGGGAAGATGCAGGGAGCCTGGCAATCACCCATTAGGTCTTTACGAGGCAGGTGCTGTTCTTGCCAGGCGGAGAAAAATTATATTCAAGCACAAAACTGCATGATATTTTCTGTCCATAAGACAAGCTGCATTGCAATTCAGTGCAAAAATTTGCAGGCAAAATTTTTCAATCACAGAATATTTTCCAAGTAAAAATTCCTTCTTCTGTAATTTTTGTAGCTTTTTCTCTCACAGACATTTGGCTTTGGCCTCCTCCAGCACTAACTGCTGCTAGCTTCACTGTGGATCATGAAGCTGTGAGGGGAAAGCACTTAAATGCACATGTAATTAGGAAAACAGCCAGCAACATCTCTAGCAGAAAATCTCCAGGTTTTCCCAAAAGATTAATTCTGTCCAAGACTGTGATTTACCTGTACCCATATTTTCACAGGGGAAACTCCCAAAGGGCATGTCAGAAGCTGCTGCTCTTTTGCCTAAAATGGAGCGTCCAAATCTTCTTTACATACTTTCTGCAAAAGGTAGTCCCAGAGAGGGCTTTTTATGAAACCCTTTTTGTGACATGCCTCAACATACAGCCTTGCTTTTCCTCCTTTCCAAGTGCCAAGGCTCCAGATGAAGTCCCAGCACATAAGCTAAGAAGATGCTGTCACATTTATGGGGAATGAAGAGACTTCACTAGCCTTCCATTTTAGCAACACTTCCAGAGAAACGGATGAGACCAAGCTGCAGCAAGCCAGATCCTGGTGAGGACACCACAGCCTGACTGCACCTGATGAAAAGCCTGACCAGTGTGTCCTCCCCTTCTGAGGAGATGCCAAAGCACAGGAACATTAAAGCTGCTGAATCTTGTCACATCCACCAAGCTGCACATACGGAAGCAAGGTACCACCAGTGTCCACTTTGGTCATTTGCAAACCAAAGCCCGACTTTGATCGTGACCCTAGACATTGTCCATCTGTTGTCCTCTGTCATGGGAGCAGTTAGCCTGCTCTGGTCAGATGAAGAAAACGGCAGAGGCATTGGCAGGTAGAGAGCTTCAGGCTGTGCTTCAAGCAAGATCCACACCAACGTTTTCCCATTTTGCTCTTTTCCTAGTGGAGAGCAAGGTGAGAGCAGTATTTTCTGTGTCTAGTTTCAAAGCAGCAATCTAGTATCTTCAGTGGGACATATCCTGAATTCCTTCCACATGTTTGACCCCCAAATGCTACTCTAAACCTTGATAAAACCTAAAATTAAACAATGTCACCTACCATGATCCTGCTCTCATCCAAAGAAGGTATGGAGTTTGCTGGACTGTTTTGTACCATCTGACCCTATAACAGAGCACCAAGTCTGTGTTTTGGA
Organism: Lathamus discolor; assembly: GCF_037157495.1. NCBI lineage: Eukaryota > Metazoa > Chordata > Aves > Psittaciformes > Psittacidae > Lathamus > Lathamus discolor. Next base: position 101,077,670 of record NC_088887.1, on the reverse strand, counting down.
CCATCTTCATCTGCATGGGCACAACCACTAGAAGGAAGGACTTGTGAAATAAAGGTGGCAGCTCTACCTTAGCCAAGCAGAAGCATCTGGTGATTCCCCAACACCTCCAGGAGAAGGGTGGGGGACCGAGCTTGTCCAAGTTCAACACTTTCAGGTGTATCACAGTGTGGGAATCCTTGTTCCATGGCACTAGATGAGTCAGCTGTCTTTTGCAAGCTTATCGGTTTAAATCACAATTATTTTCCGGCCTCTCAGCAGGGTTTGCTCAATATGAAAGCAGACTACACAGGGCATTAACTCATCTGTCCTGGAGCTGCTCCAGCAAAATACAGAATTGCCAGCATGTGAGAAGAATTCCCACCAGGAATACCACTCTTTGAGAAATTACTATGATGTCAAGTGTTTGTCTGTCGTTTGGGGGTTTTTTCTTAATGAATGGGTTTGAGCTCAATACCAAGCTGCCAGCAGCACATTTTTCCAAAGATCAGACCCTTCAAGAAAACATTTCAGGATACATTAAAGTTTAGACTACATTCTGTAACCTTCATGACGGAACATTGCTTAGCCAACCCTTACTAACTCAAAACTCAGAAGCAACTTTCCCCACAGATTCACCAATGTTTTCACACTTAATGGATGAACCTGAGCATAAAAATAAAGGAATTATCTACTTTTTCACATAAAGAGTAAAAACTTTCTTGGGCGCAGGCCCAAGACCAAGTTATAACCACTGTGTTATCAGTTAAACTGGCACATATGGCCAATGGCACATGCAAAGTCACCTGATTGAATTCTATTTCATTGTGAGCCAAGGCCAGATAATCAAAATACCTTGTATTTGTCAAAGGCTGAAAGTACACTCATGGACAGTTACTTTCAATGACTTGCAGTAACTTGTTATGTCACCATTGAGTGATATTGCATCTGAGCCTTGAGTTTGCTTTGAGATTTTCAAACGTTTCAGCTGCTTGCAGCAGACCAAATCACATACGACGAAATGAGAAAAAGCATTTAGACATTTCATCAACAAAGAGGTCCATATGGGCCTATTTGAAGTCATGCTGGTTCACAGAGTAACAACAATTAGTTAACACTTTGGTCTTTGAATTTGAAGTTTTTAAGACATTGGTTTTGGTTGCATTAACCAAAGAAAACTGTTTTGAGTAGTAATTTCATATTCTGGTTGTATATACACTGAGAGTCCTTTCCAAGCCATGACCGGGGGGTACTACCCTGTTGTACCAGAACTGCTCCAAGTGACACGCAGCACACTGCATGGCTACAGGTGAGCAGTTGTGCTGTCACCCAAATCACTGTAGGGTTGTCTCCAACTGCATGCATTGCGCTGCTCCCAACAAGCAAACATGAACACTTAGCCCTGTGCTTCACTGCAGCCTTTTCAAAACAGACCTGAATTAAGAAGTGGACATGTTTCCATTTCAGTCTGCTTTTGCAGTGCTGTGTGATCACACTCATATGTACTGATCTGCTCCTGGTTACGTGACCACACTGCCAGTTAAAAGTTTCCTCCTCTCAGGCCACAGAGCTAAGCCAGCTGAGTAGGGACACTGGCAGTCTGAACAGCATTTGGACCAGATGCAGAAGGAAACACACGCACTAACAGTGTTAGCAGCTCCCATGTGGCTGGCCCTGCTCAGCTCTCACAGCCAGCCAGGGACAAAGCAGCCTGGGCCCAGGGGTTTCACCGACATCAGAATCCAAGCGCACTCACGTATCCTTCATCTCTCATGCATTCTTTCTTTTCCCCTGCAACTTCCAAAACACATGAGGAACAAACATGCCCAGGTCAGCAAGCTTCTGGGAGCTTCCTACCCTTCTCAGATGGTTGAAAGCATGCAAGTTTTGGCACCTTGCCCCATTTCCCCCAAGACACTTGTGTCTTACTATCTATTCTTTTCCCCAAGGCATTTCAAAATAAATAAAGACAGGTGGTAGAGTTTATTTCCTCTCACCTCTTAATCATTTTGCATTTATCATAGCACAGGCCAGTGCGTTATTACATGGGTTGCATGCTTCCTCACACAGGCATCTCATATCTGAACCTCAAACTCTCTGCCTAGAAAAACAACTCTAGGCCAAAAGTAGAAAAGGCTTCCCTTTGCTATTTCAAGTCCATTGAACAAACACCAACAGCCTCACCTGTCCCAAAAGAATAAAATTAATTTAATATTTGTTAGGATAAAAGGCAATTGTTCAAAGGGTTCTCCCCCCTGCTAGCTCTGAGCCAGTAAAACACAAGCTGGCTCAACTACTCCCTAAAGTATTATAAAGGTCTTTGGGCAACCAGGAGCAAAAGGAGCTTAGAAAAGGCCGTTGTTTCCCATTCAAGGGGAAGACCCAGGCTGAAGATCCTCCTTTCAAAAAGACAGGAATTTGCCACAGACCACGGTTCACACTGCCCAAAAATATACAGCTGGTCTTTAGGTTTGCTCTGCACAGCAGCGGCTGTGCCTCATGCTGGGCTGTTTAAGAAAGCGTTGCTGATACGTTGGTCAGAAGAGCGTTTCACTGACCCTACCATTTCCAAGCACATGAGAGAAAACCAGGGGATCAGGCCCAATCAGAATGGGCTCATGGGGAGCAGGTCCTGCTTGACCAACCTGATCTTCTTCAATGACAAGGTGACCCACCTGGCTGATGAGGAAAAGGCTGTAGACGTTGTCCATTTGAACTTTAGTAAAGCATTTGACACTGTCTCCCTCAGCATTCTCCTGGAGAAACTGGCTGCTTATGGCCTGCATAGGTGTATTCTTTGCTGGGTTAAAAACTGGCTGAATGGCAGAGCCCGAAGAGTGGTGGTAGATGGTATCACATCTAGTTGGTGACCAATCACTAGTGATGTCCCTCAGGGCTCAGTATTAAGTGCTGCTTAATATCTTCATGGGTGATCTGGATGAGGGGATTGAATGCACCCTCAGTACATTTGCAAGTTGGCTGGGAGTGTAGATCTGCTGGAGGACAGGAAGGCTCTGCAGAGGGATCCGGACAGGCTGGAGGAATGGGCTGTGGCCAGTTGCATGACGTTCACAAGGCAAAGTGCCAGGTCCTGCATTTGGGCCACAACAACCCCATGCAATGCTCCAGGTGTGGGGAACAGTGGCTGTACGAGGCCCTCAGTGATATGGTTTACTGGTGGACTTGGCAGTCCTGGAATAAAGGTTGGACCTGATGATTTTGAAGGTATTTTCCAATCTAGCTGATTCTATGATTCTATGGTTTACTGCATAACCACCCAGCAAGAAATCCTGACCTTCCTGCTGTTTATTGGTGGTGACACTGGCTGTGGATGCCCCAGAACTGTGCAAGCAGCGCTGTGGCATCCGCAGCCAGTGCCACCGCCATAGTGAACTGGGAGTCCCACGAACCCCTCAGAGGTGCTCTCATCCTGTAATTCCCCCACCCTTTCTCAGGCTACTTTCAATTAATTATCTGTAAGAAGTCTCTCCAGGTTCCTTCCATACCCATCGAGAAAGGGATTTTCCACATTTCGATTTGCTTGATCCAAGACCACGCCATGAGGCATCTCACTAGGGCATGTGATGAAGGTATTTCCAAGTGGGGAGGGCAAAGGGAGGCAGCTCTGCAATGCTGTGACTACCAGTATGTTTATCCAGAATTTCATCTATGATATGGAAAAACACTGTCATGTAAGGGACCAGTCCTGCCTCTTCAGTGGCCTCCTGCTGCCTTGTTTGCACCGAAGGCCTTCAATATAAAACATGATCACTTGACTGGTGCATTTGCCTGATTCGCTTCAGCCTCTTCACTAGCAGAAGTTGCTATTTCAAGGCTGAGAGCTCTGCTCATTTGGCTAAGCACAGGTGAACAGTGCTACTTCCAGCTGCCTACAGCATCTGTGGCATCAACATGGATAACGATACGCAACTGGAGAGGCAGCCAGAGGCCATGCCAGGCACATGAGGGTGACTTGAAGGGCACTAGATGTTTGTGTTTAGGCATCCGATTGAGGTCTAGGTATCTACACAGCAGGCAAGAGTGCTAGCCTTGTGCTTATCTCTGTAAAATCTGTTCAGGAAACCAAACCAGAGACGTCACATTCTTTGGAATAAGGTGCATTTTGGGGTGTCCAAGCTGTGGTCATGCCACAAGTCCGAGTGCAGCAGGAAGAGCTGCAGGTTCAAGAGCTTCCATCTGAGGAAGTGCAGCCTGAAATCTTGGCATACAAGGAGCACCTAAAAATAGAGCGGCAAGGTGCAGTGCTTGGAGCTGTAGGCTGATGCAGCAGCCTCCACTTTGGTTTCTGTCACGAGTGGGTTTACTTCAGAAATGTTCATGCTATTTTAGAGTGTTGCCTTGTATTTATTTCTCCTTTTTATCTGTGAAATGAGTTAAAAAATGCCATATGCCTGTTTTTGTATTTCTTGGGCTTCACCCCCACGCACACCCCATACACACACAGAGTTTCCAGTTGACTAAGGAATGCTAAACATTTATCTGTGGCTCGGCACAGCCACTGGTATACCAATGCATACATCCAGTGTGGGTGTACCGAGATAAAGATGCCATATGGAAACCACATCTGACACATACAGCTTGGGACAAATGGGAGAGAAATCTGTGCCACTCACACTCACCATGCAAAGAACTTTTTTCTGAATATCGTTGTTTGCCTTGGCTTTGTATCCCTCTGATGCACCAAAGCACGGATGCCAGCTTGCTATTAGAAAGGAGATGGAGAGAGAGATGGATTTGACTGTGGCACAGAGGGAAGATCGATCACCCTCAGCTTCCTCCCTTCACCCAGATTTGCACGCAGGCTGGACCCAGCTTAAGCAGGCAGCTGCACTATGCCCACCCACCGACTGGCAGCTCCACGCTGGCATTCCCATGGCTGCTGGGAAAGAGCTGGCTGCTGTCCTGCCTCCCAGAGCTCCCTCCCTTCAGGGGACAATATACAATTCACCTTCTAAAAACTGGCTTCCCAGATGCTTTATACAGCCAAATGATAACTGATAGGCAAAGGAGAGAAATGAAGCAGGGCAAGGAGTTATAAGTTAGAACAGAATTTAATTATACCGATGTTATGGTGATTAGGGTCATACACATAGGTAGGTGGATTTCCAAATCCAGGAAGTTCTGCTTCAGCAGCAATAATTTCTTTCCCCTCCATCCTGGCTCCGCTCAGAGCTGGTCTAGACAGCACAGCACTCGGAGTGCCTAGAGGCAGCCGACCTTGGCAGTCCCCCTGCTGCTAATGACAGGCAGGGTTGTACCAGCACTGATGCAACTTGTTCGAATGCTCAGGGCAGGCTCAGCCCCCAGCAGCACTCAGGCAGTCAGAAGGGAGGCTGCTTTTCCATGAGTGGGGAGGAGGAGAACCATGATATACGGAGGAGGCTGGCACTGATCCACAGAAAGGTTTGCAAGTGGGAGGCTCTATCACCCACTCTCTATGCAAAGAGACTTGTACTGCTGTTGGTGGAAGTCTGGCTGAACAAAGACCCAAGGGCTTGGCTGGAGAAGGGAACATGTTGTTCCGTAGTGTGAAATGAATACAGAGCCGAAAAAGTTGGTTTTGGGTGGAGCTGGGGTGGTCGTGGTTCCTGGTTGGTGTGGGAGATGCAGCCAGCAGCACTACCCTCAAGCCACAAAAGACCAAAGCTGCAACACTGGGAACTTAGCTGGGCAAATTCGTTAGCCTAACTCCTAAAATGCATCTTCTACCTGGCTGTATTTGCTCATAAATCATCTCAGCTGGAGTGAATAATGAGAAAATGTCACAGATTTTTTCATCCCCAGCATCAAAGCTGTTTCTAGTACTTATGAACTGCTCTGGGGTGGTGGTGGTGGTGGCAGTTGTCGGTATTTCTGACAAACATTGCCCTCTGCAACCATTATTCTTAGTCAATCCAAACTGACCAGAAAGCCCTAACACCAACGCAGTCCTAGAGACAGGACTAGTGTACATCCACCCAAAGTGGATGGAAGAAGAGGAAAAGGGCAGGAGACAGAGGTAAGCCAGGTTACAAACACAGAGGGGCAGTACAAAAGTCTCACAAAACAAGAGCCAAGGAATGTGCCTGCCCTCCTTCTCCTTCAAGCAACTGCACAGCAAGGTGCTGACTGTAAAAACAAATACAACATTACATTGCAGAGGCAGGAAAAAAACAAATCCCAGTAACACGGAGGCAGAGAAGAAAAAAATTAATCAAGTAATGCCAAACCTAATAATAACATAGTCCTCAGCATCAGCCTCCCCAAAAGAGAGGAAAGGAAAACAAAGACGCTGAAACATTAAACACAGGATTTAATGGAAAATCTCAAACAAACGTAAGAATAACAAGGAGTACAGGACTGCACACTGGCCTCCACTTCCCTTTACCCCTTATGCATACAGAGACAGAGAGGGAAAGCAAGCACCGTTCTCCAGTTGTGAATGGTATTTCTGGAGCTGGTAGGTTGTAAAATTATTTGTAAGCGTTTGAACTGAGAATCTTTACTCTTCTGAATGGTCTTGACTTGATGTAGTAATTCTACTGAATTAGGAATGAGGTCATAGAATCATAGAATCAAGAATAGTTAGGGTTGGAAAGGACCTTAAGATCATCTAGTTCCAACCCCCCTGCACCTGCCACCTTCTGCAAAGCCGGTCTGTTGGGACCACCAGATTTCATCTCAACCAGCATGGTGCCCAGTACAACATTTTGTCATGTCTTTGGCATCAGCCCTGACTGAGGGATGTCATGCATTTCACCTCACTGTAAACCTCGACAGAGGAGACGATACCAGCTGAAATAGTCACCCAAGGGCTGCCCTTGGTATGCAGAGAAACAGCTTTTCTGAGATGAGATTCACCTCACCTTAAAGAAGGTGTCTAAAATAGGTCAAGTGAGTCAATTCAACAAGTACCAATTGCTCTCAATTGCCTGATAAGGGAGTGTAGGTGTCTGGTTTAGGTGAATGTGTATGATTATATGAGATTAATTCCATCCCTAGTGACCTTTAGCAAGTCTCTCTTCTTCAGGCCAGCAATAATGATACCTACTGTGCTCTGATACATCTTCTTTAAGTACAATGTTATATAAATACTGGGTTTTGATTATCAATTTTATCAGTCCTTTAAGAAAATAGTAAAAGTCTCTCCCACTTTGGGGGGGGAGGGGTAACTGCACTTATTTTAGCTCCTTAATTTCCTGTGCACATATCCAGGGAATGTATTTATTTATATTTATTTTCATGAAGCAAAGGAGGAGAGAGAGAGAGAGAAAGCACATTCTTCTCTAGCAATGAGAGCCACAGCTCATATTTGTCTTCCCTTCTAGCTCCCAAGCCCTTTTCTGTGCCCCCTTTTCCAACCTCAGCCACCCCACAACACCACCATCTTCTCAGACATGCGGTGGTTCCTTCTAAATCTTCCCTTTCTTCAATCCCTTCCCACCCAGGCCAAGTTTCCTCAGCCATCCCTCTCACTCAGCTCTCCCAAAACTTGCCCTGCTTCCCCACTGCAGCCCTGAGACTGCAGGAGAACAACACTCACTGTTCCCAGTGTCTGTGTTTGGACATGGACACGTCAGGGTAGGCAACAGTCAGACTGTGGGGGAATCCCTGTCGCTGGATGTAAGTCACGACGCCTTGCTGAGCTAGCTATTTATAGAAGGATGGGAGTTTTGCAAGTACCACGGATTTTCACACATATATAAAGGTATTTAATGCAAGGTACGTAATGCAAGACCACCATCCTGCCACGTTTTGAGTCCATGTCACAGTGTGGGGGAGGCAAAAGTTCTCAGAGAAGAGGCCAAAGGAGCTTTTCAATATTGATGAAATAGTACTTATAGCCCCAGAATTCCTCTTGGAAATGGATGACTCTGGCTGTGGTTTTTTCCTTCCCTACATCCCTCTGCACCAGTGTAACACTTGAGGCAGGTGTGGAAATTCTGCCATGGTTATGAGGACAGTCTCCAGCAACTTCTATAATAGTGGAGCTGTTCACACTGCTGTTCACAACTACTAAAACACAGCATAGCACAGTTTACTCATAAACTTCATTCATCGCCAAAGCTCAGGTAAGTTCTAAAACTTTCTACCCCTGCTTCCCAATAGACAAATTCTGCTCTCACAATGAGATGGACTTCATAGACAACCATGACAAATCTTCTATAATTAAGGTCAAAAATTGCCCACACTGGGTCTTCATCTGATTTATTCCTGGCCCTGTTTCAGTAGATGTGAGTAAGCTGAAACACTGAGTCCACACAACCCACATTTTGGGGAAGTTCAGCTCAGTACCCGCACAGTGTGTCTTGCAACATGCCTTTTTCACAGAAGCCACAGTAATGTTCCTAAAACTTGTTAAGTGTGCAAGGATAACATGAAGAAAAAGCCTTTGAAAAGCTAGGAGGGTATCCTCATGTACTTCTAAGGAGCACTTCTTGTATGTGAGCATGTGAACCTGCTCCCTGTGTTCTGGTTCTCCGCCCTGGTCTCCTTTCTGTTCCCTTCCCACACCTATGACACCCTACACTTGCTGTTGTATCAGCCATTTTTCTCACACAGTAGTACAGGGCCAGTCACTGAGTTTGTCCAAAGCAAGGTCACCCCTGTCTGCGTACTTCTGAGTGTCCAACCTATACCAAGAGCTGAGGATCCACAGTTCACTCGCACAACCTCCTGCAGTATTTCACTATCCCCACTGCTGATCTAACCTGAGCATTCCTTGCTGCTGTTTAAACCCAACCTATTTTCCCCACCAAAGACATGGAAAACAGATGGCTGCCTTCCATTATGCATTAGTCTTGTGGATATCTGAAGGCTATTACCATCTTTACCACTTCCCAATACTCTTCTTTCCATTAAATCACCCCTGTCATTCAGATTTTCTTCACAGGATTCCTAGACTATTGACTACTAGCATGGATCTCTAGCATGGCCTTCCACACACCTACTTTTGTCTTGAAGCCCAGTCTCCAAAATCAGATGTCATAGCTGAGGTTTTACCAGCAGTGGTCAGGATGGGCAACTCATGGAGTGTGTCAGGCCAGACTTTTCCATGCAGATCAAAGAGTGGCATCATGTCTAGTTCATAGCATGTGCGTTGCCATGAGGTCTGGGTTGTTACCATGACCCTTACAGCCCTGTCAAGGCTGTATGGCAGAAAATGAGTTACAATATTGACTGAGGCACTTATCTTAGCCTGCCCAGGTGGTGAGAGAAACAAGACATGCCCTTCAGGAGGCAACAACGAAGGGTAGGCAGAGTGCACCCTGGACCAATGTTAGAAGGAACTGATAAGAGGCCCCAAGGTGTGACTTGTGATTAAATAGTTGTAGGACATTCATTTTTGGCATGTGGAATGAGTGCCTTGCAGAGAGAATAGCCACCAGACCTCTCCTGGGAGCTGGTAATCCCCACTTGATGGCACCAGTCAGGTTCCTGCATCCGGACCACAAACCATAGAAGGGCATCTTGCCAAGTGCTTCTTTCAGGGTGGCAGTGCACTTGGCATGCATGCATTTACCGGTTTTCAGCGGGATGCGAGCCTCACTCACATCATCCCCTCAAACCGCAAGGCCTGGCATATCTCTACTTCTGCTTATATAATACTCCCAAACTGGCTTTCACATTCTCACCGAACCACACACAAAACCTTTGCCTTAGAGCAAAACACTCTTCTCAAGCAGCGAGGAACCAGAGCAGGCTTTGAGGTTACAGGACTGGGCTGCTGCCGCTTAGCAAAGGGCGGCCCCACACCACAGCATCCCCTGTGTGCAGGGCTTAGTGAGGTGTGTGAGAGGAAGCAGCTTTTCCCAAAATACTCCCGGACTCCCCTGCCTCAACCTCAGCATGCATATAGATTGTTGCAACTATGTCAGAAGACCAGGAATTCATCATGGAAACCCTTCCCTGTAACCGTAGCTGGGTGTAACATTTACAGGTGTTAAAGTACTTATGTTTGTGCAACAGCGCTTCCGTACACTGTGTTCCACCTGAACCGTAGGAAGAAGAGTTCACCGTGACCCCTTCACGGCATCATATTTAGGCACAGTCACACTCCTGCCATGGAGGAGGTGAGGGAGGGAGCAGGGAGCTGAAAACTCCCATTTAGTGCCAGCTGAAGCAGTAAGTTGGTGACAAAATTCAGGTTTCCACCCACTTTCTTCTAAATTTGACATTTCTCTGCTATCATTTTCCACAATTTACTTCAGGAAAATATACTTTCAGGAATAGCAGCGTGAATCTAGTCTATGAAACTCAAACTCAAGGAATCAAGCAGTTTTATTGATAAATGTGCCAAACAGCAATGCAGGCAGTTCAGAGAGGACATAAAAGAGGCTTGGGCTACCAGGACGGGTTAGTGCAGTGGGACTGTAGGAGAGATCACGTAGTGACTGTCAGATTGTCAACAGAAACACTCAGATGCACCACAAATTCCTTTGTTCAAGGGAGAATGCGGTATTATTCCGACAAATATGGGATAAATGCTACCCCAGTAAGGGATAGATACACCTTGTATATTTAATCTCCACTTAAGCAGAGATAGAGAGTGCTTTTATTAGATCAACTGTCTCTTATATGTAGCTACTACATGGCATGTGGCAAAACAAATGGAGGAGAGACCAGGCAGCAAACAAGGCTGAGCACTTATATACCATTGGTCGATGTTGTGAGATTCGTGGATTGTTTCTAAACAGCCAACATGCACTGGTGGAGTGGCAGGGAGTTAATGAAACTAATGAAACACTGCAAGGATGGAGTGACCTGCAGCTGGGTGCTGTGTTCGGGTTTGGGGCCAGGATGTGCAGTGCATTCCAAGACTCCTGGGAGGGCTATGGGAAGGTCTCCCTCAGTCCCTGGTAGAGATGCTCCTCGCTGTGAAACAGTTTGGTGCTCCATGGGAGGAAACAGGACCCAGATACTAACCCTACAGCATTTAGCAGGGATGGAGGGATCCAGACAGCTTTCACTGTTCCAGTTAATCACTTTGTGCAAAGTTAAACAGTCTGAACATGAGAAATTTGAAAGAAACCATCTGAAAATGCTCAATGACCTGGTGACTGTTGGAACATTCAGGTCCCATAAGAAAGCAGAGGGAGCAATAACCACAGCTACAGATGAAGTGTGGCACATTGCTCCTCCCATCATTTTGTGTATCTCTCAAGGGGAAGTTCAGCAAGAGGGAATGTGAAATCCAAACCTGCAGTACTTGGAAGCAGATAGAGCTGAAGATGACTTCAGAGAGCAGAATCAGACTTTTCTTCTGCTCTTGGGAAGCTCAGAGAAGTGGAGGCATTGCAGCAGTGTTCTGCAGATGCTGCTGCTTCACATGACAGCAAAGACAAAGCTTGTGATTCCTCTGCTCTGCTGCAGCTCCAGCTGCAAAGGTGAGTGATGCTGGACCCATCTGCCAGGGCTTCATCAACACTACCACACTTGATGATTGCGTGAAAACACTTGGCCCTCATTACAAAGGAATAGCTTAGAGTTGTCCTCTACTTGGCACTTATCCTGCCTCAAATATAGTAAGATGGGGTTTAAGATAAATATGTTGCCCTAGTTAAGAAAAACTTCATAATCAGAATTTGTTACAAACTAATAGATTTTGCCAAATGAAGCCTAAGTGAAGATCACAAGATTTTTGTAGCAGAAATCTGAATTTCCTGTTTGTCTACATAATGTTCCATGCAGTGAGTCCCAACCCATTTGGAGCTTCCAAATGCTCTGAAAATAAAATAGGATACTTAAAATATTGATATATTTCAATTAATCTACTAATGTTACTGATTATAGCACTATTATATTAATACTCTTACTGATAATTAGTACTAATAATTGTAAGAGTAAGGTAATAATAAGCACAATGAAGCTAAAACTGACTTTTTAAAATGGAGAGTCCTGAAACCGCTAGCATTTTAAGCTGAAATACAGGAAACAGATCCATCATCTTTATTTGCTGAACAAATCAATTTTAGTTTGTGAAAGAGCTCGTTTGCTAACAGGTCATAAGAAGGGCTGACAAAAGTATACCAAGCATTAATATATTTGCAGTAGTGCCAAAGGACAGTATCTGGATAGGCAGATTTAATCCTACCTTTATATGACCATTTTTCCCAAAAATAAATCAAAACTGTCTCCTTTGCTAACTAAAAAAAGGTGCTTTCAGGGGTTTAAAAATCTAGTATTGACCTAGACAACCCAAAATGCAAGAAAAAGTCAACACTGAGAGGGGCCTAAAGTAAAACCTCAGACCTGAATAACTCCAGTTTTCGGGAAGGTCTAAGTCTGGTTCATATAGATGTTTCACATAACAGAGAGCTTCCTTTGTCCTTTTGCAAAGAGGTCTTTTGCAGCCCTGCCAGCAGTCACGAGCAGGCTGCACCTATATGACAGGGAACTTTGCCAGGCACAAAAACTCAGTCACTTACACCACAAGGATGGTTCATGGCATGTGTTCGACTCCCAGCCACCAGCCCCCAGGCCTGGCTCAGGAGCTGTGTTGTGGAGGTGCCTGAATAGGAGGGAAGAGTGCTGCTCTTCAGGGTGGCCTTGCACGGCAGGCACATGTGTGTCCCCACTCCTGACTGCCAGGAGCTCCATGATGTGAAGACCTGCTCAGACCTTCCCGTCACTGGCAACCCTGATGCTCACTCCAGCCTCCAGCTGCCTCCTGTTGTTATTGTTTCTGCTTCTCTAGAGTAGTGCAGATGTCACCAACCATGTATGAAAACAGAACTCACTTTTTGTTCCATCAGTAGCCTATTGACATGGAACAGCACAGTGAGCTTTCTTGCTGATAAATAAAAATGATTAACCTAACTGATTGCTGTATATTCATCATTCTTGATACCTAGCAAACATTCTGGTTGTCAAGCAGGTAATATCTGATACATCTGCCCTCTTGTTTGTTTCTCAGTCTACACTGACACGAGTACCCCGTCTTTGTCTTCATTCTTTGCCCACTCTCCCAAAAGGCCTGACTGAAAGTATGGCCACATTTGCATATTTTTTATGTATTTTTTAAACTCCAACAGTACTAAGCTAATAGTGGACTTCTGAAAACTTATAAAAACTCATACTTAGTACCATTATTAATTCCAACCATTTACTACTTGCTGATATAAACACTTGCTTAGAGCTATATTCAGACAACCTAAAATAGCACCTAACACTTCAGTTTCAGAGCCAAAGCTCAGGGGAGAAGGAGCGCTTTGGGTTGGCTCCCCACAGAGCCCATGGAGATAAATAGCCACAGAGTCCGCATTAGACACTTTATAAGTACCAGTTAGAAAACACAGTCCCTACATCTCTGTTGGCTGTATAAAAAGCCAGCCCTCCAGCCCTGGATAGCAAGCAACTTGTTCAGCTCTCAGCTCCCTTGAGCATACAGTTTGTAAGTGGCATGTAAGCATAGCTCATGTGAGGCTCTCTAAAAGGCAGATAGGATACGGCTTGAAGGGCTACATGCAGATAAAGTGGAATTTTAGCTAAGTTCAGTAAAATCAGTAAAGTCTGACAGACACAAAATCTTTTCAGAGCAATTCAGAGAGCTTACTCGAGGTGCTGAGGGCCACCTTGCTACATTACTGGCATAGAGTCAGAAAGTAAACAGTTCTTACGTGATCTTCTCCATTTCTGGTCAATTAAAGTTCTGTACATCTAAAAATAAATGAAATGTGCCTCTGATCCCACTTTTCAGCTTTTACAATAGCGAAAGACCAAATCGTGTTTCTTTACCTTCTACAAATGTATAATGAATTTTCTTTTGGAACTATTAAAAACAAGAACAGCAACTGAAATATTAATCTTAAAAGAAGCTTGTTTTATACCCTAACTACTTTAGCAACAACTGGAAAGAATATGTGCAAAAATAGACAAGATCATCAGTGCTGGATCTCACATGGGTCTGGGTCTCAGCCTCCCAGAATAGATGCAATGCCATATGCTTTGTCCTGGGATCATTAATTTTCCCAGTTCTTCCCTCAACATTGCCAGAAGATATAACATGACCCCATTGTAAACATGGAAAGAGAGAGGCAGAGGAGAACACTGATACTTTCAGTCAATGAGTGAACAACCAGTTGTGCCAGTCCAAAAGCAGCAGGGCTGCAGGGTAGGCAGGAATAGAGTAGACAGGGTTGTGGGAGCAAGTGAAAATAGACGGGATGGACCTTGCCTAATCCACACAGAGGGGAGGCTCTGGGTGGAAGGGCAGGAACAGCGTTGTAATTGGCTGGGCTTTTTCATCTCAGGAGTAGCAACTCTAATGCCATGCGATGCTTCACTGACCATGTAGTCCCTGCCTCCGACATGGCTGGTTTCTGCAAGAAGAAAATGTGCAGATGCTCGTCTCTTTGTCTGAGCTCGTGACGAGCAGACATTCTGCATGAACTCCACACTACACCAGGATCCTGGACCCTTGCTTATAGTTTCCCCAGATGGAACAGATCACAAGGAATCCAGAGATTCTGAGTAGCACTGGAGTCAATGCATTGTGAGAATCCCTCCTGCCTTGAGCAAAGGGGAGGATTGAATTTTTGCTTCACCTGTTGTTTTCTCCAGTTTAAAAAGTCCTGCACTTTCCTTTGCAAGGCTGTATCAAACGTTCCCATGTCTTAATGACAGAAATTGAAAGTGTGCAGGGAAATAGGAAGGACAACCAGAAGGGAGAGAATGACAAAAAATATGCCTGAGACTGGAGAAAGATGGGGAGAGCCCCTCACTTCACATGATTGGATGGCTGAGGGAAAGGCAATGGACAAAAGCCATGTTGCACATGAGAACTGGGCCTAACTGAGCAAATTCACAGTGGGCAAAACACTGATAGATCAGCCTGTGGGGGCAGTCTGGAGAGACCATCAGGAGCACAAGTGAAGATGGGGAATGATGAAAGGGAAGAACTCAGCAGCAAAGAGAAATTAATGGCAAAGCAAAGTTCTGTGTTTCCAAGTGGGAATGACTGGTTCCAGTCAAAACCATAGAATCGTAGAATGGTTTGGGTTGGAAAGGATCTTAAGATCATCTAGTTCCAAACCCCAGCCATGGGCAGGGACACCTCACACTAAACCATGACACTCAAAGCTTCTGTCCAACCTGGCCTTGAACACCGCCAGGGATGGAGCATTCACAACCTCCCTGGGCAACCCATTCCAGTGCCTCACCACCCTCACAGTAAAGAACTTCTTCCTTTTATCTAACCTGAACTTCCCTTGTTTAAGTTTTAACCCATTACCCCTTATCCTATCACTACAGTCCCTACTGAAGAGTCCCTCCCCAGCATCCCTATAGGCCCCCTTCAGATACTGGAAGGCTGCTATGAGGTCTCCACGCAGCCTTCTCTTCTCCAGGCTGAACAGCCCCAACTTTCTAAGCCTATCTTCATACGGGAGTCCCCAGCCCCCTGATCATCCTCGTGGCCCTGCTCTGGACTTGTTCCAACAGTTCCATGTCCTTTTTATGTTGAGGACACCAGAACTGCACACAATACTCCAGGTGAGGTCTCACGAGAGCAGAGTAGAGGGGCAGGATCACCTCCTTTGACCTGCTGGTGATGCTTCTTTTGATGCAGCTCAGGATACGGTTGGCTTTCTGGGCTGTGAGTGCACACTGAAGATCACAAAACAAAAGCCACAAAAGCCAGAGTGGACACCACCTCCTCAAAATAAGTCAGAAAGGTAGCTATAGCGCAAAAGCTAGTGAGATGCCTTCTGGGGGCAACTGGGTGTAATAGGAGACCTACTGCTGATTTGCCAGCAGAGCTGGACAGGATATTGTGTCCAGAGTACCCTTGGAAAGGAGGGAGGAAAAGGCTGCCTTCTGCGGCGGCTGCTGGGAAGAGCCCTGCCCCTACTGCAAGGCAGGAGGCAGAGCCCCGAGAACAGGCAGCTGGGTGTACGGCCAGAGAGGTTGTCCTCAGTCCCTTCAAGCTGTGTTCTGCTGGCCTCTCTGCTCAGCCATGCACTTCACGTTGGTGTGACCTGCCCGAAGAAGGGCTCTGCTGTTCATCACCTTGCAGAGCCAGCAGGAGGCCAGCCAGTGCGGCATCTCTGAGGGAAGCCCCCCTCCTGCACGAAGCAGCTCCAGTGAAGATGGGGCACCTGTGAGCCAGGATGGCCTGAGGCCCTTTTGCGCTGCTCAAGAAAGGAGGGCAGGCAGCCTTGCAGACAAGCCTGCTTCAATCCTCCTCAATGCCAGCGGGAGAGCTTTCCCGGGGCTGTGATTCTGCTCCCCCAGTGACCCTGCGCTGCAGAAGCTGGAGCTGGACCTCTGGGGCTTCTCCTTCAAGCCCCATTCCCCTGTCCCGTCCTTTGCAGCCCAGACCATCAGTATCTTTTTCCTAAGGGAGAAAGGTCCCTTCCCCACTAGTGGTGCAAGCTATGGAAGCATCGTTGGAAGAATGTTTGCAAGGAACATACTCAAGTCCAACTGCACACATCCTTGTTTTATTATTTTTCCTAAAGTAGCTCTAGGGCTCACAGGTGTCGTCACTCGCCATCCTCCCGTGAACCTGTACTCGGTACACACACGTGTACTCTGGATTTCCCCAGTTGCTCTGCACCTGGAATTTGATGTAATCAAAGGTCCTGGGAGGCTCCTTCTGTAAGGAAATGAGGGGAGCCATCGTTACAGAGGTGGCCAGAGCCACAGCACATCACTGGGGCTCCCGATGACAGGAGGAAGCAAGGGCAACCACACGTCCCCTTGCAAGGGCCATGGAGGAGCCCTCTGTGCTTGAAAGCAAAGGCCTGGAGGCTTGCTGAGCAGAGCGTTGGGAACCGGAGGAGCACTGCTGCCTGGGCAGCCGTGGGATGTGAGGAGGGTCCCACTGAAGGCAAGATGTCTGCCGTCCTCACTCCCACCATCTGCCCTAGTGGGACTCTTTCCCCTCCTGGTCCCCTTCCCACTGCTGCTTTCTCTGTGCTGCCTGAAGAACAAGGAAAGCCCTTCAGGTGGGGCAGCTGCCTCCGGCGCCACAGCAAATCCCCGTTTGCTCTCCTCTTGCCATCCTCCCCACAGAACGAGGAGCATGGGAGAGCAGGGGCTGGCTGGGCTGATACTCTGCACTCTTTGCTCCAGGGACTTGCAGACAACCCTGCCTTCTTCCCAGGCATTCTGCCACAGCTTTTGCAGTACCTGCACATGGAATGTCTGAGCGATCCCCTTGTGCACGTCGTAGGTAAATGTTCCCAGGAGAGTTCCTTCCGTTGCCTCATCCACTCCCTCGAAGACAAGAGACAAAGGGATTGGGTCGGGCTCTAGCAGGGCACCAGGAAGAGGGCATGCTGAGGCTGAAGCCAGGAACCCTTCCCCAGCTCCCTGGGCTCTAGCAGTAGTCTAGCACAGCTTAGGGTGATTCTGGGTCAGGGTGCTTTGAGCACATGCTCGAGAATCCTTGGGCGTGAAGCAGAGAAGAAGCCCCCAGAGGCACAGAACCCCCACATACACACAGGGGATGGGGTGCTCTGCAGCAGCCAGCCCCAGACAGATGTCTGAGAGGGGCTGCCACAAGAAGCACATCTCAGGGATGGCTTTTCCCTTGGGCCAGACCCCCTGAGAAGCACAAGGCAAAGACTTACAAAGACAGTAAACTCTCTGGGGGCGCTGCTGACTTCCCCAGAGGGAGACACTGCCTCGGAGATGTGCCAGACGGTGAAAGCTGTTGGCCAGATGCGCGCAGGCAGCCGGATGACCACATGGCCCTGAGATCCTTGGAAAGGCCAGCAGTCGCCAGGGATAATACTGGGCTGAAACCAGAAAGCCATGACCATCAGCAGGAAATGCTGTGCACTTGGTCTGCCAACCTGAAAGCAAAGAGCTGAAGCGCAGGTCAGGCCTTCCCGTGTCATACCTGCAAGATTGTCTCTGGAGGGTTTGCAGGTAAGAAGGTCAATAGGGAAAACAACCAGGTCATCATGTCTTCCCCACCATAACTCTTGGATGTCCTCTCCTCATCGATGGTGGCACCTGACGTGAAGGTGGACAGAAGTTGACTAAGACAGCCCGGAGATTAGGAGCAGCAGTGCACTACCACGTATTTCTCAGGCTTGAAAGCAGAGCTTGTAAGAGCTCGGGGCAGTGCCATGCATAGAGGCATGGCAGGGATACTTCCTGTCTACATACCTATGGCTTCCAGAGCCCAGTCAGGCATCAGGACATAGCTCTCAAGCACCTTCTTAATTGCCACCTCTGTCAACTGCAGGATTTCCTGGGGAAAAAGTGGGAATGGCAAGATGGCAGCGAGCACAAAGACACATGGGGCAGTTCTGCATGAGCAGCGAGTCCTGGCACAGAGCCGAGGAGCATCTCTGTGTTGGAAAACCCTAGGCAAGAGCTGTCAGAAAAGGTGATGACTTTGAGAGTGCCGAGGGGAAGCAACAGGAGAGTGCCCAGAAAGACAGCGAGGTCTGTGATCCGGCCCCAGCACCTTTACCTCTGTTTGCTCCTCTTGGACAGCATGGCCGTTGAGGACCTCTCTCACAGCCTGCAGTGCGCTCCCCCTAGCAGCATACACCTGAGTCGCCACCTGCTTGAAGTCCTGCGTCTGCTCCTTCATCAAGGCCTGTGAATTGCTGGAAGCAAAGGAAAAGCAGGTCTTGAGCAGCAGCTGCCAGCCCCTGTGGGCAGGCTCCAAATGCCAAGCAGAGAAGAGTCCTATGGGCTTGGGTCAGCCCACATCCCGCAGCCCCATTCCTTCCTCCGGCTTACAGATGGCTCCCTTCCACCACCAATAGGGAAGATCAAGATCCCTGGCCACAAGGCAAGGGCAGGCAGCACGAAGCCGGCTGAGACAGCTCCACAGAGTGTGTCTCTTAGGAAGAAAGCGCACTTACCCCAGTAGCTGCCGCTCGGCTCCATGAGGCCTGGACATCTGCAAAATTAACATACCCCACAGGCATGAGGATCACTGCCAGGGCTTCCCAACGGAGACTACCCTAGCTAGAGCTGGAAGAACATGCTGCTGCTTTGAGTCACTTTGGAGAGACCCTGACCCAAAGGTTGGGTTCCCTAACTAGCCACGTTCAGCAGAGGAGCTTTCGGGTCTCCCTCTGAACCCCCCAGCCCTCCAAGAGGTATGCAAGCAGCAAAGGCACCTTCTGGCAAAGTGCTCCCCTCTTCAGCCTGCCACCCTGCGGAGGTCACTGGGGAGGAACCCCATGCTGAGCCCCATCAAGCCACTGAGGAGACTGGAGGATGAGCACAGGTGCTTCCCCCCAGCACGGCCCCAGTGGTGATGGGCATTTCTGAGCAGGCGCCCCATGTTCTCAGGGAAGGCGGGAGGACAGAGCCAGGGCCTTTGCAGATGCTGACTTCCCCACAGCAAGTGGCACTTACCCACAACGCGCCCTTGAGCCACGTCATTGCACCGCACCAGTAACCAAGAGCTGCGAGTCACATTGTCAAGAGATGGTTATTTTCCTCAGAGGCTGGTCCCTCTTCCCAGGACTGAGGGGAGCATTTTTGGTCAGGGATACTCACTGAACAGGATGGGAAGCAGCAGGAAAAGGAGCCTCAGGCCCCCCCTGTCCTTCTGGCAGGTGTTACGTTGTCTAAAAGAGAGGGAACAGTGTTGTTGCCAAAGCCTGGGGTTGGGACACCTATTTGCCAGGGATCCATTTAGGAGCTCGCTGGGCTACCACGCTCCATGTGTGTCCAGCACAGCTGCAAGCCTGAGGACTCAAGACCTGCAGGTCATTGAGAAGGTGTGGGACACAAAGACCTCTGGGTCTGACACGGGAACAGCAGCCTGGCCCTGCTTGGCTCTCCCCAGAGAAGGGTCAGGGCTGTGTCCCCGCAGCGGGGTTGCTGTGCACTGGGGACAGTGGTGCAGGCAGACCCAGTGCTCTGGGGTTGATGCTGCTGCTGCTGCTGCTGCTGGGAAGGCAGGCAGCGCACAAGGCTTCTGGCTCCATCCCTCCCTGCTCTTTGGGCCCCCTTGCTCCCAGCTGCCCAACCTGGCTGGCATCTCTGCAGACTGAGCACACTGTCCAGGCACAGAGAAAAGCCCTCTCTCCTCACGAGATCCCAGCACCTCTTCGCTATGCGTTACGAGCTGCTGGAAGCACTGCTTCGCACTGCTGCCCACTCCTGCAGCTCGGGGCGCTTTTCTAAGGGGCAGCTCTGTGATGTCACAAGACAAAACTGCTGACGCCCATGGCAACCTCAGAGGGACTGCCCTGGACGCCTGGGAGGAGCAAACCCTGTGGGCAACTGTGAGTCACTGGGGACACTGAGGGTAAGACAGAGCCCTGCTGGGGGTATCTTGGAACCCCTCAGGGCAGCCCAGAACAATTCTGTGAGTCACTGGGAACCCTCAAAGGCAACTGAGAGCCCTTCTGGGGCAACTGAGGGCTTTTCAGAACCCATGAGGGAAAACCAGGACCCTGCTGGGGGTAACTGGGATAAACTGGGAACCCCTCAAGAGCCTTTGGGGTGTTCCTGGCGGGAAATGGGAGTCACCGAGAGCCCCAGAAGGCTACCAAAAACCCTTCTGGGAGTAACTGGGAACCCCTGAGCGCAAAAAGAACTCTGCTGGGGGTTACTGGGAACCTCGGGTGCAACCCCATGGCCATCAGGGGAACAGGCAGTAACGGGGAGCCCCTCAAGAACCAGCAGTTGTCCCTGGGCTACTACAGTAACTGGGGAAATTGGATGTCCGCAAGGCAACTGAGAACCCTTCTAGGGGTTACTGTGAGTAACTGGGAACTCCCATTCTCTGGAGAGCCTGGTCTGGGACAGTACATGAACTACATCAAGGGGAGCCCTTCTCAGCTGCTTCGTGAGGGCATTATCGCTGTCGAGACTCTCATTGAATCTCTGTTTATCTGTGTTTCCATGGGAGGGTCACTTTGCACGTCAGATGAGGATATTCTTTTTTACTCCTGAAGCCATGAACTCCTGTCTTCCTCACCCACACACCTGCCTCAGTCCGGAGTCTGGATAAGCCTGCTTTGCTGCCTGACTTTTTCCAGTGCCTTTGCACCTGTCTTACACAGGAGGTGTTTATCTTGCAAAGGAGGGCATACTGGTGACTGTAGTATCCGCCTGGCAGCAGGAACTCCTTTTCAGTAGCTGAAACAACTCACTGGGAAGGAAAACGCCATGGCTGTACACCAGAATTGCCAGGAGCTCTTTCACTAGTGACTTCTGCATGGTCAAACCGAAGACCAAGGGACCCTGCTTTGTACCTGAGGCTGAAAGCACATTTGCACATCACTTTGAGCAGCTGCTAAGCCTGACCAAGAATTTCTTTCCTAGCCACAAAATAAATACGTATTTTTAGCATCAACAAAAATAGATTTCAACAAATGTCTTTTAAATCAGATAGCATTTCACATCCCTCTTTGATATTGAACAGGGATAAAAACTACCGGGCTTGCACTCCTGTTAGCGTGGGGACCCTAAATGTTGTGACCACAGCTGTCGATGAAGGGTTGCATAACAGTATAAAGATAATAAATGTCATGCAGAAATATCATTAACCAAAGGAGCCTTTTTTTTTTTTCTTGGCACAGGAACATTCAGCACCTTAACAGTGCTGCAAATGAGGCTGTGCGTGGAGGCCATTCATTCTAGGCATGTATTCGTGCCCCCTACCTTTCCTTTGCTCCATCAGAGGCCAGACATATTCAACATCCGATCATGCTGCAAAGCCCATCTCCCCTTTTGCTGGGTGCTAAGGGAGGATCAAGGTGTAAAGGCTGCTGCATGGGAGACTGGGACTCTTGATCTGTTGTTATCTGCAGGACTTGTGTTAGCCAGAGATGACAGAGTGTGGGGAGCAGGTCTGCTGTCACAGGCCTGCGTTGAAAACCAGAGGAACTGCTGCAAAGTTTGGAGCAGCATGGAAGACTGAAACCATACTATTTGAGGGCAGACTCTCCCAGTGTCTCATCAAGTCATCTCTTGATTCTTGAGCTATATCTTTGAAAGCCATCTAGGTAGGCATTACCTTAGGAGTAAGACATCCCTGCGGTGATAAAAGGGGGTGCAGAAGCTATCTTAAAGCTGGCTTTTCAGCAGTGGTTTGGGGTTACAATTAGCCTAAGTTTAAACAGTGGCTACAAAGAAGCAGGATGGGTTGAAAATACAGTGCAATGCAAAGCAGACATCCCAGGACTAATTGCCATTGGGGTAGTACTGAAACTGGAGGTCGTATAAACACATCAAAGTTGCACTGTAGAGAAAGAGCCCTGCCAAGAGACCCATGAGCCTAGCGTCATGCTGGGAGGACACACAGGGTCACTCAGTGTTCAGCCAAAGATTTCTCCATCGCACTCTGCTTGCCTGTCCCATGGAGGGCGTAGGAAAATTAGGACGACAAAGGGGATACGGCACTTGGAGTCAACACAGCTGCCAGGCAGAGGTGTACAGAAACTTACTCCTTGGGACACCGCTTATGCATGGGGACTGCAGCTGAGGTTGTGTGCTGCAGAGGGGAAAACATGTGGAGGGCAGGGGCCACCACTCAAGGTCTCCCTCTCCGTCAAGCAAAGTGAGAAGGATGTCTGAATTAATAGAATCATAGAATAGTTAGGGTTGGAAAAGACCTGAAGATCATCTAGGTCCACCCCCCCTGCCACGGGCAGGGACACCTCACACTAAACCATGTCACCCAAGGCTTCATCCAACCTGGCCTTGAACACCGCCAGGGTTGGAGCATTCACAACCTCCCTGGGCAACCCATTCCAGTGCCTCACCACCCTCACAGGAAAGAACTTCTTCCTTATATCTAACCTGAACTTCCCTTGTTTAAGTTTTAACCCGTTACCCCTTGTCCTGTCACTACAGTCCCTGATGAAGAGTCCCTCCCCAGCATCCCTATAGGCTCCCTTCAGATACTGGAAGGCTGCTATGAGGTCTCCACGCATCCTTCTCTTCTCCAGGCTGAACAGCCCCTACTTTTTTAGCCTGTCTTCATACGGGAGGTGCTCCAGTCCCCTGATCATCCTCGTGGCCCTCCTCTGGACTTGTTCCAACAGTTCCATGTCCTTTTTATGTTGAGGACACCAGAACTGCACACAATACTCCAGGTGAGGTCTCACGAGAGCAGAGTAGAGGGGCAGGATCACCTCCTTCGACCTGCTGGTGACGCTCCTTTTGATGCAGCTCAGGATACGGTTGGCTTTCTGGGCTGCGAGCGCACACTGAAGATCACAAAACAAAAGCCACAAAAGCCAGAGTAGACACCACCTCCTCAAAATAAGTCAGAAAGGTAGCTATAGCGCAAAAGCTAGTGAGATGCCTTCTGGGGGCAACTGGGTGTAATAGGAGACCTACTGCTGATTTGCCAGCAGAGCTGGACAGGATATTGTGTCCAGAGTACCCTTGGAAAGGAGGGAGGAAAAGGCTGCCTTCTGCGGCGGCTGCTGGGAAGAGCCCTGCCCCTACTGCAAGGCAGGAGGCAGAGCCCCGAGAACAGGCAGCTGGGTGTACGGCCAGAGAGGTTGTCCTCAGTCCGTTCAAGCTGTGTTCTGCTGGCCTCTCTGCTCAGCCATGCACTTCACGTTGGTGTGACCTGCCCGAAGAAGGGCTCTGCTGTTCATCACCTTGCAGAGCCAGCAGGAGGCCAGCCAGTGCGGCATCTCTGAGGGAAGCCCCCCTCCTGCACGAAGCAGCTCCAGTGAAGATGGGGCACCTGTGAGCCAGGATGGCCTGAGGCCCTTTTGCGCTGCTCAAGAAAGGAGGGCAGGCAAGCCTTGCAGACAAGCCTGCTTCAATCCTCCTCAATGCCAGCGGGAGAGCTTTCCCGGGGCTGTGATTCTGCTCCCCCAGTGACCCTGCGCTGCAGAAGCTGGAGCTGGACCTCTGGGGCTTCTCCTTCAAGCCCCATTCCCCTGTCCCGTCCTTTGCAGCCCAGACCATCAGTATCTTTTTCCTAAGGGAGAAAGGTCCCTTCCCCACTAGTGGTGCAAGCTATGGAAGCATCGTTGGAAGAATGTTTGCAAGGAACATACTCAAGTCCAACTGCACACATCCTTGTTTTATTATTTTTCCTAAAGTAGCTCTAGGGCTCACAGGTGTCGTCACTCGCCATCCTCCCGTGAACCTGTACTCGGTACACACACGTGTACTCTGGATTTCCCCAGTTGCTCTGCACCTGGAATTTGATGTAATCAAAGGTCCTGGGAGGCTCCTTCTGTAAGGAAATGAGGGGAGCCATCGTTACAGAGGTGGCCAGAGCCACAGCACATCACTGGGGCTCCCGATGAAAGGAGGAAGCAAGGGCAACCACACGTCCCCTTGCAAGGGCCATGGAGGAGCCCTCTGTGCTTGAAAGCAAAGGCCTGGAGGCTTGCTGAGCAGAGCGTTGGGAACCGGAGGAGCACTGCTGCCTGGGCAGCCGTGGGATGTGAGGAGGGTCCCACTGAAGGCAAGATGTCTGCCGTCCTCACTCCCACCATCTGCCCTAGTGGGACTCTTTCCCCTCCTGGTCCCCTTCCCACTGCTGCTTTCTCTGTGCTGCCTGAAGAACAAGGAAAGCCCTTCAGGTGGGGCAGCTGCCTCCGGCGCCACAGCAAATCCCCGTTTGCTCTCCTCTTGCCATCCTCCCCACAGAACGAGGAGCATGGGAGAGCAGGGGCTGGCTGGGCTGATACTCTGCACTCTTTGCTCCAGGGACTTGCAGACAACCCTGCCTTCTTCCCAGGCATTCTGCCACAGCTTTTGCAGTACCTGCACATGGAATGTCTGAGCGATCCCCTTGTGCACGTCGTAGGTAAATGTTCCCAGGAGAGTTCCTTCCGTTGCCTCATCCACTCCCTCGAAGACAAGAGACAAAGGGATTGGGTCGGGCTCTAGCAGGGCACCAGGAAGAGGGCATGCTGAGGCTGAAGCCAGGAACCCTTCCCCAGCTCCCTGGGCTCTAGCAGTAGTCTAGCACAGCTTAGGGTGATTCTGGGTCAGGGTGCTTTGAGCACATGCTCGAGAATCCTTGGGCGTGAAGCAGAGAAGAAGCCCCCAGAGGCACAGAACCCCCACATACCCACAGGGGATGGGGTGCTCTGCAGCAGCCAGCCCCAGACAGATGTCTGAGAGGGGCTGCCACAAGAAGCACGTCTCAGGGATGGCTTTTCTCTTGGGCCAGACCCCCTGAGAAGCACAAGGCAAAGACTTACAAAGACAGTAAACTCTCTGGGGGCGCTGCTGACTTCCCCAGAGGGAGACACTGCCTCGGAGATGTGCCAGACGGTGAAAGCTGTTGGCCAGATGCGCGCAGGCAGCCGGATGACCACATGGCCCTGAGATCCTTGGAAAGGCCAGCAGTCGCCAGGGATAATACTGGGCTGAAACCAGAAAGCCATGACCATCAGCAGGAAATGCTGTGCACTTGGTCTGCCAACCTGAAAGCAAAGAGCTGAAGCGCAGGTCAGGCCTTCCCGTGTCATACCTGCAAGATTGTCTCTGGAGGGTTTGCAGGTAAGAAGGTCAATAGAGAAAACAACCAGGTCATCATGTCTTCCCCACCATAACTCTTGGATGTCCTCTCCTCATCGATGGTGGCACCTGACGTGAAGGTGGACAGAAGTTGACTAAGACAGCCCGGAGATTAGGAGGAGCAGCAGTGCACTACCACGTATTTCTCAGGCTTGAAAGCAGAGCTTGTAAGAGCTCGGGGCAGTGCCATGCATAGAGGCATGGCAGGGATACTTCCTGTCTACATACCTATGGCTTCCAGAGCCCAGTCAGGCATCAGGACATAGCTCTCAAGCACCTTCTTAATTGCCACCTCTGTCAACTGCAGGATTTCCTGGGGAAAAAGTGGGAATGGCAAGATGGCAGCGAGCACAAAGACACATGGGGCAGTTCTGCATGAGCAGCGAGTCCTGGCACAGAGCCGAGGAGCATCTCTGTGTTGGAAAACCCTAGGCAAGAGCTGTCAGAAAAGGTGATGACTTTGAGAGTGCCGAGAGGAAGCAACAGGAGAGTGCCCAGAAAGACAGCGAGGTCTGTGATCCGGCCCCAGCACCTTTACCTCTGTTTGCTCCTCTTGGACAGCATGGCCGTTGAGGACCTCTCTCACAGCCTGCAGTGCGCTCCCCCTAGCAGCATACACCTGAGTCGCCACCTGCTTGAAGTCCTGCGTCTGCTCCTTCATCAAGGCCTGTGAATTGCTGGAAGCAAAGGAAAAGCAGGTCTTGAGCAGCAGCTGCCAGCCCCTGTGGGCAGGCTCCAAATGCCAAGCAGAGAAGAGTCCTATGGGCTTGGGTCAGCCCACATCCCGCAGCCCCATTCCTTCCTCCGGCTTACAGATGGCTCCCTTCCACCACCAATAGGGAAGATCAAGATCCCTGGCCACAAGGCAAGGGCAGGCAGCACGAAGCCGGCTGAGACAGCTCCATAGAGTGTGTCTCTTAGGAAGAAAGCGCTCTTACCCCAGTAGCTGCCGCTCGGCTCCATGAGGCCTGGACATCTGCAAAATTAACATACCCCACAGGCATGAGGATCACTGCCAGGGCTTCCCAACGGAGACTACCCTAGCTAGAGCTGGAAGAACATGCTGCTGCTTTGCGTCACTTTGGAGAGACCCTGACCCAAAGGTTGGGTTCCCTAACTGGCCACGTTCAGCAGAGGAGCTTTCGGGTCTCCCTCTGAACCCCCCAGCCCTCCAAGAGGTATGCAAGCAGCAAAGGCACCTTCTGGCAAAGTGCTCCCCTCTTCAGCCTGCCACCCTGCGGAGGTCACTGGGGAGGAACCCCATGCTGAGCCCCATCAAGCCACTGAGGAGACTGGAGGATGAGCACAGGTGCTTCCCCCCAGCACGGCCCCAGTGGTGATGGGCATTTCTGAGCAGGCGCCCCATGTTCTCAGGGAAGGCGGGAGGACAGAGCCAGGGCCTTTGCAGATGCTGACTTCCCCACAGCAAGTGGCACTTACCCACAACGCGCCCTTGAGCCACGTCATTGCACCGCACCAGTAACCAAGAGCTGCGAGTCACATTGTCAAGAGACGGTTATTTTCCTCAGGAGCTGGTCCCTCTTCCCAGGACTGAGGGGAGCATTTTTGGTCAGGGATACTCACTGAACAGGATGGGAAGCAGCAGGAAAAGGAGCCTCAGGCCCCCCCTGTCCTTCTGGCAGGTGTTACGTTGTCTAAAAGAGAGGGAACAGTGTTGTTGCCAAAGCCCGGGGTTGGGACACCTATTTGCCAGGGATCCATTTAGGAGCTCGCTGGGCTACCACGCTCCATGTGTGTCCAGCACAGCTGCAAGCCTGAGGACTCAAGACCTGCAGGTCATTGAGAAGGTGTGGGACACAAAGACCTCTGGGTCTGACACGGGAACAGCAGCCTGGCCCTGCTTGGCTCTCCCCAGAGAAGGGTCAGGGCTGTGTCCCCGCAGCGGGGTTGCTGTGCACTGGGGACAGTGGTGCAGGCAGACCCAGTGCTCTGGGGTTGATGCTGCTGCTGCTGCTGCTGCTGGGAAGGCAGGCAGCGCACAAGGCTTCTGGCTCCATCCCTCCCTGCTCTTTGGGCCCCCTTGCCCCCAGCTGCCCAACCTGGCTGGCATCTCTGCAGACTGAGCACACTGTCCAGGCACAGAGAAAAGCCCTCTCTCCTCACGAGATCCCAGCACCTCTTCGCTATGCGTTACGAGCTGCTGGAAGCACTGCTTCGCACTGCTGCCCACTCCTGCAGCTCGGGGCGCTTTTCTAAGGGGCAGCTCTGTGATGTCACAAGACAAAACTGCTGACGCCCATGGCAACCTCAGAGGGACTGCCCTGGACGCCTGGGAGGAGCAAACCCTGTGGGCAACTGTGAGTCACTGGGGACACTGAGGGTAAGACAGAGCCCTGCTGGGGGTATCTTGGAACCCCTCAGGGCAGCCCAGAACAATTCTGTGAGTCACTGGGAGCCCTCAAAGGCAACTGAGAGCCCTTCTGGGGCAACTGAGGGCTTTTCAGAACCCATGAGGGAAAACCAGGACCCTGCTGGGGGTAACTGGGATAAACTGGGAACCCCTCAAGAGCCTTTGGGGTGTTCCTGGCGGGAAATGGGAGTCACCGAGAGCCCCAGAAGGCTACCAAAAACCCTTCTGGGAGTAACTGGGAACCCCTGAGCGCAAAAAGAACTTTGCTGGGGGTTACTGGGAACCTCGAGTGCAACCCCATGGCCATCAGGGGAACAGGCAGTAACGGGGAGCCCCTCAAGAACCAGCAGTTGTCCCTGGGCTACTACAGTAACTGGGGAAATTGGATGTCCGCAAGGCAACTGAGAACCCTTCTAGGGGTTACTGTGAGTAACTGGGAACTCCCATTCTCTGGAGAGCCTGGTCTGGGACAGTACATGAACTACATCAAGGAGAGCCCTTCTCAGCTGCTTCGTGAGGGCATTATCGCTGTCGAGACTCTCATTGAATCTCTGTTTATCTGTGTTTCCATGGGAGGGTCACTTTGCACGTCAGATGAGGATATTCTTTTTTACTCCTGAAGCCATGAACTCCTGTCTTCCTCACCCACACACCTGCCTCAGTCCGGAGTCTGGATAAGCCTGCTTTGCTGCCTGACTTTTTCCAGTGCCTTTGCACCTGTCTTACACAGGAGGTGTTTATCTTGCAAAGGAGGGCATACTGGTGACTGTAGTATCCGCCTGGCAGCAGGAACTCCTTTTCAGTAGCTGAAACAACTCACTGGGAAGGAAAACGCCATAGCTGTACACCAGAATTGCCAGGAGCTCTTTCACTAGTGACTTCTGCATGGTCAAACCGAAGACCAAGGGACCCTGCTTTGTACCTGAGGCTGAAAGCACATTTGCACATCACTTTGAGCAGCTGCTAAGCCTGACCAAGAATTTCTTTCCTAGCCACAAAATAAATACGTATTTTTAGCATCAACAAAAATAGATTTCAACAAATGTCTTTTAAATCAGATAGCATTTCACATCCCTCTTTGATATTGAACAGGGATAAAAACTACCGGGCTTGCACTCCTGTTAGCGTGGGGACCCTAAATGTTGTGACCACAGCTGTCGATGAAGGGTTGCATAACAGTATAAAGATAATAAATGTCATGCAGAAATATCATTAACCAAAGGAGCCTTTTTTTTTTCTTGGCACAGGAACATTCAGCACCTTAACAGTGCTGCAAATGAGGCTGTGCGTGGAGGCCATTCATTCTAGGCATGTATTCGTGCCCCCTACCTTTCCTTTGCTCCATCAGAGGCCAGACATATTCAACATCTGATCATGCTGCAAAGCCCATCTCCCCTTTTGCTGGGTGCTAAGGGAGGATCAAGGTGTAAAGGCTGCTGCATGGGAGACTGGGACTCTTGATCTGTTGTTATCTGCAGGACTTGTGTTAGCCAGAGATGACAGAGTGTGGGGAGCAGGTCTGCTGTCACAGGCCTGCGTTGAAAACCAGAGGAACTGCTGCAAAGTTTGGAGCAGCATGGAAGACTGAAACCATACTATTTGAGGGCAGACTCTCCCAGTGTCTCATCAAGTCATCTCTTGATTCTTGAGCTATATCTTTGAAAGCCATTTAGGTAGGCATTACCTTAGGAGTAAGACATCCCTGCGGTGATAAAAGGGGGTGCAGAAGCTATCTTAAAGCTGGCTTTTCAGCAGTGGTTTGGGGTTACAATTAGCCTAAGTTTAAACAGTGGCTACAAAGAAGCAGGATGGGTTGAAAATACAGTGCAATGCAAAGCAGACATCCCAGGACTAATTGCCATTGGGGTAGTACTGAAACTGGAGGTCGTATAAACACATCAAAGTTGCACTGTAGAGAAAGAGCCCTGCCAAGAGACCCATGAGCCTAGCGTCATGCTGGGAGGACACACAGGGTCACTCAGTGTTCAGCCAAAGGTTTCTCCATCGCACTCTGCTTGCCTGTCCCATGGAGGGCGTAGGAAAATTAGGACGACAAAGGGGATACGGCACTTGGAGTCAACACAGCTGCCAGGCAGAGGTGTACAGAAACTTACTCCTTGGGACACCGCTTATGCATGGGGACTGCAGCTGAGGTTGTGTGCTGCAGAGGGGAAAACATGTGGAGGGCAGGGGCCACCACTCAAGGTCTCCCTCTCCGTCAAGCAAAGTGAGAAGGATGCCTGAATTAATAGAATCATAGAATAGTTAGGGTTGGAAAAGACCTTAAGATCATCTAGGTCCACCCCCCCTGCCACGGGCAGGGACACCTCACACTAAACCATGTCACCCAAGGCTTCATCCAACCTGGCCTTGAACACCGCCAGGGATGGAGCATTCACAACCTCCCTGTGCAACCCATTCCAGTGCCTCACCACCCTCACAGGAAAGAACTTCTTCCTTATATCTAACCTGAACTTCCCTTGTTTAAGTTTTAACCCGTTACCCCTTGTCCTGTCACTACAGTCCCTGATGAAGAGTCCCTCCCCAGCATCCCTATAGGCCCCCTTCAGATACTGGAAGGCTGCTCTGAGGTCTCCACGCAGCCTTCTCTTCTCCAGGCTGAACAGCCCCTACTTTTTTAGCCTGTCTTCATACGGGAGGTGCTCCAGTCCCCTGATCATCCTCGTGGCCCTCCTCTGGACTTGTTCCAACAGTTCCATGTCCTTTTTATGTTGAGGACACCAGAACTGCACACAATACTCCAGGTGAGGTCTCACGAGAGCAGAGTAGAGGGGCAGGATCACCTCCTTCGACCTGCTGGTGACGGTGACGCTCCTTTTGATGCAGCCCAGGATATGGTTGGCTTTCTGGGCTGCGAGCGCACACTGAAGCCGGCTCATGTTCATTTTCTCATCGACCAACACCCCCAAGTCCTTCTCCGCAGGGCCGCTCTGAATCTCTTCTCTGCCCAATCAGTAGCTGTGCCTGGGATTGCTCCGACCCAGGTGTAGGACCTTGCACTTGTCATGCTTAAATTTCATAAGGTTGGCATCAGCCCACCTCTCAAGCCTGTCAAGGTCCATCTGGATGGAATTCCTTCCCTCCAGAGTATCAGCTGAACCACACAGCTTGGTGTCATCGGCAAACTTGCCCACGCTTCTGGGGGCAACTGGGTGTAATAGGAGACCCACTGCTGATTTGCCAGCAGAGCTGGACAGGATATTGTGTCCAGAGTACCCTTGGAAAGGAGGGAGGAAAAGGCTGCCTTCTGCGGCGGCTGCTGGGAAGAGCCCTGCCCCTACTGCAAGGCAGGAGGCAGAGCCCCGAGAACAGGCAGCTGGGTGTACGGCCAGAGAGGTTGTCCTCAGTCCCTTCAAGCTGTGTTCTGCTGGCCTCTCTGCTCAGCCATGCACTTCACGTTGGTGTGACCTGCCCGAAGAAGGGCTCTGCTGTTCATCACCTTGCAGAGCCAGCAGGAGGCCAGCCAGTGCGGCATCTCTGAGGGAAGCCCCCCTCCTGCACGAAGCAGCTCCAGTGAAGATGGGGCACCTGTGAGCCAGGATGGCCTGAGGCCCTTTTGCGCTGCTCAAGAAAGGAGGGCAGGCAGCCTTGCAGACAAGCCTGCTTCAATCCTCCTCAATGCCAGCGGGAGAGCTTTCCCGGGGCTGTGATTCTGCTCCCCCAGTGACCCTGCGCTGCAGAAGCTGGAGCTGGACCTCTGGGGCTTCTCCTTCAAGCCCCATTCCCCTGTCCCGTCCTTTGCAGCCCAGACCATCAGTATCTTTTTCCTAAGGGAGAAAGGTCCCTTCCCCACTAGTGGTGCAAGCTATGGAAGCATCGTTGGAAGAATGTTTGCAAGGAACATACTCAAGTCCAACTGCACACATCCTTGTTTTATTATTTTTCCTAAAGTAGCTCTAGGGCTCACAGGTGTCGTCACTCGCCATCCTCCCGTGAACCTGTACTCGGTACACACACGTGTACTCTGGATTTCCCCAGTTGCTCTGCACCTGGAATTTGATGTAATCAAAGGTCCTGGGAGGCTCCTTCTGTAAGGAAATGAGGGGAGCCATCGTTACAGAGGTGGCCAGAGCCACAGCACATCACTGGGGCTCCCGATGACAGGAGGAAGCAAGGGCAACCACACGTCCCCTTGCAAGGGCCATGGAGGAGCCCTCTGTGCTTGAAAGCAAAGGCCTGGAGGCTTGCTGAGCAGAGCGTTGGGAACCGGAGGAGCACTGCTGCCTGGGCAGCCGTGGGATGTGAGGAGGGTCCCACTGAAGGCAAGATGTCTGCCGTCCTCACTCCCACCATCTGCCCTAGTGGGACTCTTTCCCCTCCTGGTCCCCTTCCCACTGCTGCTTTCTCTGTGCTGCCTGAAGAACAAGGAAAGCCCTTCAGGTGGGGCAGCTGCCTCCGGCGCCACAGCAAATCCCCGTTTGCTCTCCTCTTGCCATCCTCCCCACAGAACGAGGAGCATGGGAGAGCAGGGGCTGGCTGGGCTGATACTCTGCACTCTTTGCTCCAGGGACTTGCAGACAACCCTGCCTTCTTCCCAGGCATTCTGCCACAGCTTTTGCAGTACCTGCACATGGAATGTCTGAGCGATCCCCTTGTGCACGTCGTAGGTAAATGTTCCCAGGAGAGTTCCTTCCGTTGCCTCATCCACTCCCTCGAAGACAAGAGACAAAGGGATTGGGTCGGGCTCTAGCAGGGCACCAGGAAGAGGGCATGCTGAGGCTGAAGCCAGGAACCCTTCCCCAGCTCCCTGGGCTCTAGCAGTAGTCTAGCACAGCTTAGGGTGATTCTGGGTCAGGGTGCTTTGAGCACATGCTCGAGAATCCTTGGGCGTGAAGCAGAGAAGAAGCCCCCAGAGGCACAGAACCCCCACATACCCACAGGGGATGGGGTGCTCTGCAGCAGCCAGCCCCAGACAGATGTCTGAGAGGGGCTGCCACAAGAAGCACGTCTCAGGGATGGCTTTTCTCTTGGGCCAGACCCCCTGAGAAGCACAAGGCAAAGACTTACAAAGACAGTAAACTCTCTGGGGGCGCTGCTGACTTCCCCAGAGGGAGACACTGCCTCGGAGATGTGCCAGACGGTGAAAGCTGTTGGCCAGATGCGCGCAGGCAGCCGGATGACCACATGGCCCTGAGATCCTTGGAAAGGCCAGCAGTCGCCAGGGATAATACTGGGCTGAAACCAGAAAGCCATGACCATCAGCAGGAAATGCTGTGCACTTGGTCTGCCAACCTGAAAGCAAAGAGCTGAAGCGCAGGTCAGGCCTTCCCGTGTCATACCTGCAAGATTGTCTCTGGAGGGTTTGCAGGTAAGAAGGTCAATAGGGAAAACAACCAGGTCATCATGTCTTCCCCACCATAACTCTTGGATGTCCTCTCCTCATCGATGGTGGCACCTGACGTGAAGGTGGACAGAAGTTGACTAAGACAGCCCGGAGATTAGGAGGAGCAGCAGTGCACTACCACGTATTTCTCAGGCTTGAAAGCAGAGCTTGTAAGAGCTCGGGGCAGTGCCATGCATAGAGGCATGGCAGGGATACTTCCTGTCTACATACCTATGGCTTCCAGAGCCCAGTCAGGCATCAGGACATAGCTCTCAAGCACCTTCTTAATTGCCACCTCTGTCAACTGCAGGATTTCCTGGGGAAAAAGTGGGAATGGCAAGATGGCAGCGAGCACAAAGACACATGGGGCAGTTCTGCATGAGCAGCGAGTCCTGGCACAGAGCCGAGGAGCATCTCTGTGTTGGAAAACCCTAGGCAAGAGCTGTCAGAAAAGGTGATGACTTTGAGAGTGCCGAGGGGAAGCAACAGGAGAGTGCCCAGAAAGACAGCGAGGTCTGTGATCCGGCCCCAGCACCTTTACCTCTGTTTGCTCCTCTTGGACAGCATGGCCGTTGAGGACCTCTCTCACAGCCTGCAGTGCGCTCCCCCTAGCAGCATACACCTGAGTCGCCACCTGCTTGAAGTCCTGCGTCTGCTCCTTCATCAAGGCCTGTGAATTGCTGGAAGCAAAGGAAAAGCAGGTCTTGAGCAGCAGCTGCCAGCCCCTGTGGGCAGGCTCCAAATGCCAAGCAGAGAAGAGTCCTATGGGCTTGGGTCAGCCCACATCCCGCAGCCCCATTCCTTCCTCCGGCTTACAGATGGCTCCCTTCCACCACCAATAGGAAAGATCAAGATCCCTGGCCACAAGGCAAGGGCAGGCAGCACGAAGCCGGCTGAGACAGCTCCACAGAGTGTGTCTCTTAGGAAGAAAGCGCACTTACCCCAGCAGCTGCCGCTCGGCTCCATGAGGCCTGGACATCTGCAAAATTAACATACCCCACAGGCATGAGGATCACTGCCAGGGCTTCCCAACGGAGACTACCCTAGCTAGAGCTGGAAGAACATGCTGCTGCTTAGCGTCACTTTGGAGAGACCCTGACCCAAAGGTTGGGTTCCCTAACCGGCCACGTTCAGCAGAGGAGCTTTCGGGTCTCCCTCTGAACCCCCCAGCCCTCCAAGAGGTATGCAAGCAGCAAAGGCACCTTCTGGCAAAGTGCTCCCCTCTTCAGCCTGCCACCCTGCGGAGGTCACTGGGGAGGAACCCCATGCTGAGCCCCATCAAGCCACTGAGGAGACTGGAGGATGAGCACAGGTGCTTCCCCCCAGCACGGCCCCAGTGGTGATGGGCATTTCTGAGCAGGCGCCCCATGTTCTCAGGGAAGGCGGGAGGACAGAGCCAGGGCCTTTGCAGATGCTGACTTCCCCACAGCAAGTGGCACTTACCCACAACGCGCCCTTGAGCCACGTCATTGCACCGCACCAGTAACCAAGAGCTGCGAGTCACATTGTCAAGAGATGGTTATTTTCCTCAGAGGCTGGTCCCTCTTCCCAGGACTGAGGGGAGCATTTTTGGTCAGGGATACTCACTGAACAGGATGGGAAGCAGCAGGAAAAGGAGCCTCAGGCCCCCCCTGTCCTTCTGGCAGGTGTTACGTTGTCTAAAAGAGAGGGAACAGTGTTGTTGCCAAAGCCTGGGGTTGGGACACCTATTTGCCAGGGATCCATTTAGGAGCTCGCTGGGCTACCACGCTCCATGTGTGTCCAGCACAGCTGCAAGCCTGAGGACTCAAGACCTGCAGGTCATTGAGAAGGTGTGGGACACAAAGACCTCTGGGTCTGACACGGGGACAGCAGCCTGGCCCTGCTTGGCTCTCCCCAGAGAAGGGTCAGGGCTGTGTCCCCGCAGCAGGGTTGCTGTGCACTGGGGACAGTGGTGCAGGCAGACCCAGTGCTCTGGGGTTGATGCTGCTGCTGCTGCTGCTGCTGCTGGGAAGGCAGGCAGCGCACAAGGCTTCTGGCTCCATCCCTCCCTGCTCTTTGGGCCCCCTTGCCCCCAGCTGCCCAACCTGGCTGGCATCTCTGCAGACTGAGCACACTGTCCAGGCACAGAGAAAAGCCCTCTCTCCTCACGAGATCCCAGCACCTCTTCGCTATGCGTTACGAGCTGCTGGAAGCACTGCTTCGCACTGCTGCCCACTCCTGCAGCTCGGGGCGCTTTTCTAAGGGGCAGCTCTGTGATGTCACAAGACAAAACTGCTGACGCCCATGGCAACCTCAGAGGGACTGCCCTGGACCCTGGGAGGAGCAAACCCTGTGGGCAACTGTGAGTCACTGGGGACACTGAGGGTAAGACAGAGCCCTGCTGGGGGTATCTTGGAACCCCTCAGGGCAGCCCAGAACAATTCTGTGAGTCACTGGGAGCCCTCAAAGGCAACTGAGAGCCCTTCTGGGGCAACTGAGGGCTTTTCAGAACCCATGAGGGAAAACCAGGACCCTGCTGGGGGTAACTGGGATAAACTGGGAACCCCTCAAGCGCACACTGAAGCCGGCTCATGTTCATTTTCTCATCGACCAGCACCCCCAAGTCCTTCTCCGCAGGGCCGCTCTGAATCTCTTTGCCCAATCTGTAGCAGTGCCTGGGATTGCTCCGACCCAGGTGTAGGACCTTGCACTTGTCATCGTTAAACTTCATAAGGTTGGCTTCAGCCCACCTCTCAAGCGTGTCAAGGTCCCTCTGGATGGCATTCCTTCCCTCCAGCATGTCAGCCGAACCACACAGCTTTGTGTCATTAGCAAACTTGCTGAGGGTGCACTCAATCCCACTGTCCATGTCACCGACAAATATGTTGAACAAGACCGGTCTCAACATTGATCCCTGAGGGACACCACTCGTTCCTAGTCTCCAGCTGGACATCAAGCCATTGACCACAACTGTTTGTGGCCATCCAGCCAGTTCTTTATCCACTGAGTGGTCCACCTATCAAATTGATGTCTGTCCAATTTAGAGACAAGGATGTTGTGTGGGACAGTGTCAAACGCTTTGCACAAGTCCAGGTAGATGACATCAACTGCCCTACCCCTGTCCATCAGTTCCATAGCACCATTATAGAAGGCCACCAAATTGGTCAGGCAGTATTTCCCCTTAGTGAAGCCATGCTGGCTGTCACCAAGCACCTTCTTGTTTTCCATGTGCCTTAGCATGCCATCCAGGAGAATGTGCTCCAAGATTTTGCCAGGCACAGAGGTGAGACTGACTGGTCTGTAATTCTTTGGGTCTTCCATTTTCCCCTTCTTGAAAATGGGGGTTATATTTTTCTTTTTCTAGTCGTCGGGAACTTCACCTGACTGCCATGATTTTTCAAATATGATGGCCAGTGGCTTAGGAACTTCATTCACCAGCTCCATGAGAACCCATGAATGGATTTCATTCAAGTCCCATGGGCTTGTGCGTGTTCAGGTTCTTAAGCCAACTGGAGAACTTGCAGTGGGAAGTCATTGAAGGACCTGCTGAATAAGGAAACTGGAACATGAGATGGGAGAGCTGAAAATGAGAGAATGAAGCTGGCTGGACATGGAGAAAAGGATATGGAACAAGTCAGGTTTGGCACAGAACAAAACAGAAGAATATGACGATCCTATACACTGAAGTAAGCAGTGCTTCTGAGTCCTATGGCTATGAACCATGACTATGACTATGGACTATGCCAAGAGACTAACCTAAGAAGTTTTGATTAAGTTAAAAACCCAGGAGCCTTCAGTCTAGTCTAACATGGGAGAGGTGAATTTTCCAGCCTTGGAGTTCATGTAACGTGCTTTGTGCATGTATACGTTTATATTTAGTAGCACGGGATGAGTTCGGTCTACTCTATGCAAGAAGCCAAGAGTAAAAAACCAGAACTTTCTTTCTTTGTGATTTACTGCTTCTGGCTCTTCAGCTGGAAAAGTTCATTGGCCTGTCTAGTTTGCGCTCCTCATTGCAGTACCTAATCTCACATCTGATCAGTTGTCAGACAAGGCTTGTCAGAGCTGTCTCATCTCCATTACCTGTCCTCCATCCTAGTTTTTCAAGCTTACTGCTCCACCAGTTTCCCCTTTCTGTGGGAGGAGACCTTACATCACCTCTAGAGGACCGGCTTATTTTTACCTACATTGAATTTAACTTTGCTATGTTCTCCACCTATTTTAAATACTGATATATCTCTTACTTATTGTTTTTCTTTACTTTTTGTTTTTCTTTTCTCAGTGGTGCTCAGATCATCAGTATAGTTTCCTCTGGAGACGTCACCTTCAGCCACAAGCCACCAGTTCTGGTGTCCTCAACATAAAAAGGACATGGAACTGCTGGAACAAGTCCAGAGGAGGGCCACGAGGATGATCAGGGGACTGGAGCACCTCCCGTATGAAGACAGGCTGAGAAAGCTGGGGCTGTTCAGCCTGGAGAAGAGAAGGCTGCGTGGAGACCTCATAGCAGCCTTCCAGTATCTGAAGGGGGCCTATAGGGATGCTGGAGAGGGACTCTTCACTAGGGACTGTAGTGACAGGATAAGGGGTAATGGGTTAAAACTTAAACAAGGGAAGTTTAGATTGGATATAAGGAAGAAATTCTTTCCTGTTAGGGTGATGAGGCACTGGAATTGGTTGCCCAACTAAGCTGTGATTGCTCCATCCCTGGCGGTGTTCAAGGCTAGGTTGGGCAGAGCCTTGGGTGGCATGGTTTAGTGTGAGGTGTCCCTGCCCATGGCAGGGGGGTTGGACCTAGATGATCTTAAGGTCCTTTCCAACCCTAACTATTCTATGATTCTATGATTCAGCAGACTCTTTAGTAGGCCACTCCCTGGGGATGCAGGTCTCAAAGGCTGCTGTATAGCCAGGTACTACTGAAGTGGAAAAAGAACAGACCTGACAGCTGTACTGATAGGAGGGCAATAATACATGCAGCCCTAGCTTTCCAGTCCTGCTTCAGAAGGAAGACCAAGCTCCCTGTACAGCATCTGGTGGTGTGCCCAGCCTGGGCAGAGGACTTCCCCTAGGGCTCCAGGCAATTCCACACAGATTTAGTTATGGATTAGGGGTAGCCAAGTGGCCTCAGTGTTGCCACCAAAATGCTCATGGGGTAACAGCTTTTTTGTCTCTCCTGCCTATTCTGGTGGAAGCCCTCTTCTTGCTCCCCTTCAAATGCCAGCTCCTCAAGCCAGGAACCCTACCCCATGCATTATAGGACTTCTGATTCTCTCATTTCCCAAACCCATACCGCTCCACATACAGTCCCAGTCCCTCAAGTCCTGCTTCCCAGCTCCTCCTGCAATTACTTCTCAGAAGGAGCACTGACTGCTGACCTCTTCCACAATCCATATCCACAACCCCTTTTCCTTACTTTCCGAGCCCGTCACTCTCCCACATCCTCAGTGGAAAGCACTGATTCCATCATTAGTGAAGTGCTCCAGTGATGGCTGTAGAACAGATATTGGAGCCAAAACCTGCCACCTTGCACAAGACCAGCTTAGCACATATGAGTTAATCTTTGCTTAGCCGTAACAGCTCCTTTGCTCACCCACATCACTGCTGCACAAGAATTTCTCCTCTGTCACTGTCCTAGCATTGCTAAAGTCCATACAGGCCCAAAAGAGTAGGCAGGAACAGCTGACATCTCCTGGCCACCTCAAAACTAAGACATATGGAGAGAATGGTTAATGAATTTCAAGATGTAGCATGTGAAAGGTGCTTTTGGCTCCGG
The DNA here is from genome assembly GCF_037157495.1 of Lathamus discolor. Taxonomy (NCBI): domain Eukaryota; kingdom Metazoa; phylum Chordata; class Aves; order Psittaciformes; family Psittacidae; genus Lathamus; species Lathamus discolor. Next base: position 101,038,811 of record NC_088887.1, on the reverse strand, counting down.
TTGTCTGGAATGAGGAGGAAGAGGTGGAGAGGGTCTCAGATGGATAGTTTTCTCCTGGAGGTTTAAACATACCTAGTCATGAATCACTCTTGTCTATGCTGACCGCAGAGCATCACATCTGTTGTTTTTACAGACAAAAAAAAAAAAAAAAAAGAAAATGACTAATGCCTCCTTATATAGACAAGCCACTTGAGCCAAGCCTAAGGCAGAGTCTGCTAACTGGACAAAACCATGGCTCATAATAGCATTTTACCATTTCTCCTGCTTAATGTTTGTGTTTTGGTTAGTTATTGAAGGGTGTTAACCTAGAAGTGGTCACCACGAGGGTTTGAAGTCACAGTAACACCCCATTAAGCAGAACATGGCAAAGTCACTTCACACCTGGCTTGCCAGCGGTAGCATTTCACACTCCAAAGGCTGCCAGCCAAGTCAAACACCAGCACAGGGATCCATGCAATGACTGACAGTTTTACAGTCAGGAAAGCAGGCAAAGTTCTTCCACCTCTTGAGGAAAGCATAGGGGGATTCAGTCAAAGACTGTGAATAGACCATATCCACATCTGCAGTCCTCTCTGCCACACTCATGTGCTCAGGGACATGCACACATGTGCTCCACAGTGGGCAAAGCTGCCCAGTGCATGTGACAACTGGGGGGAGGCAATCTTCATGCACTGTCTGAAGCTCAGCACATAGATTCAACAACAGCAGTGATAAAAGCACACAAAACACCAAAGCAATTGAAAGAGTCAGTAGATCAAGTGAAAGTGTTGGCCTGTAGGACTCAGCCTTACTTTTGTTTTCTGTCACTGAGTTAGAGCCTATGATGTTTCAGTCATGCTCTGGGTAACACTGTGCACTCCAGAGCACCTTTCATGGCTGGATCTGTAGTTTTCAGTCCTCTTCCCTACTGATACACTCAAAAAATTACACACACCACTGTGGCCTCAAGTCTCATCTGCTGCCATTCAACCAGTAAACATACAGCAAGGGGGGAAAAACCCTTTCTGTATTCCTGTAGTTCCCCAGGCTCAGCTCCCAAACTTCCTGTGAAATAGTGCCAACTGCTTTACATAGGTGCTATTCATGTTTTTATTTATGTATGAAAATATATCTAACCTACAGGGTGCGGTTTGCTTCTTGTCCACTGAACAGTGCCGCCTTCAAACATGCACACTTGATCTGTTTGCGGCATCCAAAATAGAAACATTGCTCTAACAGTAATTAGATCAGAGTTTAAAAGGATCAGATCCTCATTAAGGCTTTTCCTCAAAGAATTTACAAGCTTAGAGCTTGAAGCTAATCTTCAGTGTCAGCTGAAAGGGAAGCCAGGGGTTTGAAAGAGGCAAACAACAACCGTAACTTGTGTTGGTTACTGGTAGTGAAAAGAAACAAAGGTTTACTGCTGCAAATAGTTAAATCCGTAAGATCCTTGAGGGAGACCCATGGCCTTGAGACTCTTTTAAGTACCCTTGCTTTCAACAAGACTTTGGTGTATTGTAAAGCAAAGCTGAACTGCTGAGTGCCCTGACTTTCCCACCCTCCCTCTCCACCAAAGCAGCTGCCACTGCAGGCAGGCACACTGAGTATGTGGAATATCTTTGGAAGAAAAATTGATAATAAGGGTGCTGAACCAGCCCTGTTCTGGCTTAATTCAGTCTTCCTGAAGCTTCACCCTCCAGTTTTTTCTCTGTTTAGTCTTGGTTTTTTCTTCCCTTCTTCCTGCCACACTGGTGCCCCTTGTTCCACACCCTGTTTCTAAATAGCGCAAATGAGTCACGAAATATCCTGTTGAGTTAGCAAGGGTTTTATCATCCATGGTTTATATATAGAAAACCAAGTGACAGACATATTAGGTACCTGAGCTAATCAGCTCCAAGACCTGTATGGCAGAGCACAGACCCAACCTACAAAACCATCTTTTCTGACTCCACTCATTCACACACAACCCTTGCATGACGTGTTTCTTGTCTATGTTTCTGTCCTTGCAATAAACTTTCTTTCCTTGCCTACCCTCTAAAGCTTCAGTTTCATTACCTCTCTGCTTCTTAATGTTCTTATTTCCTTCTTGCTTTTTTGCTACAGTACCCACTCCCATAAGTCTTCATTGGTACCCCAAAACATCCCCTTAACAAGATTCAGTAGATTTTCCTTGTGTCAAAGCTTTGCACACTGCAGAAGAGGCTTACATTTAAAAGGTATGAAAGACAGCAAGAAACCTAATAGACACTGGCAGATTAATTTCAAACTATAGAGACGGGTTTAAGATACAACTCATTTTAAAGACCTGACATTTAATATGGAAGAGGAGCTGGAGGAAGTAATCCAATTGATCTAAGCCTTAAGTATGGCCCAGCTCTGCTTGCTAATTAAAAGCAATGATTATGTGTAACCTATAAAGGCATTTGATTTCATTTTAATGGCCTTTGTGAATTGCATTACTGGATCATTTGTTTACAAGAGCAACAGATTATAAAACAAATTTATCACCTCTTACCCCCATTATCACATTGATTACGACAAGTTGGGTGGGTATAAAACTGAGTAGAAACACATCCTTATCTTTGATAATGCTGAACTTCAAATTTCCTTCATATAAAAGAAAATCGTTTTTCTCTAACACCCAAGATGCTTCTGGTCTAAATTTTACAGTATTAAGAATTGTATTTGTACCAGATAAATGACGTCAAAATACTGGTGCACAAATTAACTGATTATAAAGATTCATGAGACGAAGTGAAGCCTATAATTAGGGGCCACAGGTCTCCTACGAAGCCAGGATCAGAGCATTCTACTCATGAGCCAATAAGAACGTGTGATATTACCCTTTGTCTTACCTCTTTACGCTACTCAAATAAGAGTAAAGTACCTAAAATATTTTTTCAGTGCCGCAGCAATGCTTCTTCTGCATTACACTTCAATTTATTAAGATGTGTTACCCACTTCATGCTAAGCCCTGACATCCCTTTAGTCATTAATTAGCTAAATTCCCATCGGACCTGCTGCTACACAGTTCTGAGATTTATGTAGGCAGTTAGGCCTGGCTTAATCAGAGCGATTTCATTGTACAAGCAGTCCTCAAAGGTATGAAAGTACAGAAAAGGATAAGAAAGAGAAAACAATGTTACCTCACATGGATTTCAGGGAGTTAATGGGAAGCCTGAATAAAGACTGGGTAAGAGCCAAGGAAAGAACCTGATAAATCAGCACAATAGAGATGACATTGTCAGTCTGTGGAAATGCTTTCCCAACAAAATAAAAATAGGGTCACCAGCATGCTGGGAGAAATATTTTAAGTGCCTCCAACTTAAACAGAAGTGAAAAATAAAAAGACATTATACATTCTGTACAGAAAGCCAAGGATCTTAGATGTCAAAATGAAACAGCAGCTATAGCAAAGGATTTTCTAGTTCAGTGGTCCTTGTAATGGATAACGAGGGGAAAGAAGAACACAGTATCCAGGCTTCACCCCGCACCCCTTTTACCCTCTTTCTGACAGGTGCCTGAGGACCATAAGGATTAACCGAGCCATGGGGAGCCAGAGGCAAGCAGGGTGTGGTTGCTGGAGCCAGCCCATGGACCAGTCCCGTCTCCCACCTTCCTGTGGGATCTAGGGCCAGGCCCACATAGGGATTTGCCAGAACAGGAATTCAAGGATCACTGCAGGAAAAGAAGGCCGTGTGAGTAGATACTACTGACTGCTACATGCAGAGAAAGGTAGGTTTGGAGGGGAGGTTAGCAAGGCAGAGTAGACGTTATGCATCTGAGAAGGTGGGACTGCAGAGGGGGTAAGTGGAAGGAGGGCAAATTATTGAAACGGAAAATTACTTTCCAATTGAATTATTACTGGATTAAAATAAATTCAATAATCAATTAATTTTTAAAATTATCAAAATCTGTTGAGGAGAGGAAAAAGGAAAATCTGATGGAAAATTGCTGTTCTGCTTTGCAGATGAGCCATTACACCTGCTGAGTGAAACAAAAGGGATGGGACCATCACCTCATGCAAGATAAAGAGATTCACCCGCTAAGTGAAATAGATATTGTGCACATACACCACAGCTCTGGGCTCAGATCCAAGAGGTAACAAAATCACAACTTCTTTTTTGCTTCTGGCTTCTTATTTCACCTCCAACTTACAAACAAAAGCTTATACATTTTGTTTGGTCATGAATCTGGCCTCTCAAAATAGGCTTTTTAGATCTAAAAACTTCTGGAATTTGTACCAAGAAAGAAAGCAGCGATATGAAGAAGAATGACAAATCTGTCCAGTGAGACACCATCAGAAATGCTAACAGAGATCTTTTTGCCTATGCTAATGACTAGCAAACCAGATCACATTCCTATCTGCACTAGAATCAGGGTAATTGAATCAGCAGTGCAGGGAGGGCCACACAGCTGGAGCCAGAGCAGGGCCTGTTGGGAAAACTGAGGCACCATGCTTAAGCTCATTTGGAGGTTTACTCTTCAGATAAGAGAAGAAATCTAATTCACTCTAAAAATTGTCATGACATATGGCTTATGATGATTGTCATGATATATGGTTTGAAATGTACTTTCCTCATTTTAATTTCAATTGTAGGTTGCAAAGCAGGGCACATTTGTTGTTTATAGTATAAATGCAGTAATCTATTAATATCTTCTCCAATTAAACAATTAATGTCAGTTCTGTCTGTAGGATTAATCCAGTGGTCAATGTTTGCTACTTAAAAACACATTATTAATAAAGCATCCTGGAAATATGTCCAGCACATTCCTAAATGAGACTTTAAACCCACTGCCAAATACCTTAGACATGCACATGGGACACATGCACGGTGAGCCAGCATTCAAAGCTCTGATGCAAAAGACAAAGGTGAGAGTTATCCTATGCCCTGAAACCTAGAGAGGAACATATTCTAGCACAAGAGACCCCCGGGTTTCTGCACAAGGTGAATTTTACCTCTGCTGACATATAAACAGTCCCAGTTCTATATGTCAGTATCACACTTCAGTCCCCTTATATTGCCTTAAGAATGCAATATAAAGTTTTATTTCTATCATACATTTTGAATGGGGGGGCTCCTATAGAGGAAGCTCTGAAATAAAATTCTGTCTCCATCATGCTCTGTCTTATATGATGGGCCTAAGGCTATGGAACATGCAGCCCTCTACATCTGAAAGGTAAGTGGCGAAGTGCAGGTATCCCTGTGTAACCCAAATATACTTTAACAGGCCACCTCGAAACATGTGCTCTGACTGCATGTCTCTCCCTTATGTCCTATAAATGAAATCTCTAGGCAGTAATAAGGCTTTCCCCATTTTTCTGGAATGAGGATTCTCTACATTTGCTCCTATCTTCCTAGGTATCTGTCTTTGTAGATCCCTCTTTCTTTGATAATTTAGATATTTTTTATAACGGAGTACCACATACGAAGTGTGCTTTTTATTCTGTTTGTACTTTTACACAAACAAAAAGAATTGTTCCAATTTCTGGGTTGTAATTTCTTGTCGATTAGTTCGTTGTTCAGCTCTAAGCCCAGTGATCAAAATATTCAAAGGGCTTTCAGGAGGTCATCTAGTGGTGCCCAAAGGCAGAATGGACCATACATCAACTGTTCTTGGCAGCTGCTTGCCTAACCTGTTCTTAAACCTCCAGTGATGGAGATTTCATCATCTCCCTAGGCAACCTGTGCCAGAGCATGACTAATCTTATCATTACAAAGTTTTTCTTTCCAGTATGTAGGATCATCTACTGGAAGACATATCAGTCACTGAGAACTGCTTTGAGATAATGCTGTGCTGTCATCCAAATGCACCAGGATTAGGCCTAACATTTGGTCAAGAATATACCATTCTTGAAAGATACAGAAATATTTTTGAGCCACTCCCAAGACAACAACTGATAGCAAGCAATTCAGATTCAATTACCTGTTGGCTCCTCAGAGGCAATAAATATCTCAGTGGCTGCTCCTGGATATCTTCCACACAATGAATAGGAATGAACTGGGACCAACACTTCTCCAAAATACTCACTTCTTAAAGAACAGACATTAAGGGGGGGAGGGGGGAAGGGAGGAGGGTGGGGTGGCAGGAATTGCCTAGATCAAATACTGAAAGCCTCCGGCTCCTGATGAGATCCAGATGGCATTGTGAAACAGATCAGATTAGACTGGATTAGACCAAATATATATTCCAAGTTCTTTTGCCAATGAGCAAAAAGAAGAAGCTTCCAAGAAGGCCTACTGAGTTTGCAATTGAAACTGGCCCTCTCTGCAACATGATCAAATCACTTTAGTGGCAGGCAGCCTTGTGAATGCCTGCTCATTTCATTCATGGCTGTTTCTAATGCAAAAAAAAAAAAAAAAAAGAGAGAAATTGTTTAATGGCACAGGAGTAAAGGCATTTCCAACGGTGTTCTGAGCAGTTCTTTCTTGATGTGCACATTCCAAGAAGGAAAATGGAGGCCAGGAGAAACTGATCACTCAGTCCATTTTGGCTAATTTAATTTTCCATGCCTAAGATTACTGACTTTAGAGAGAGAGAGAGAGAGATGCATCTTTCTTCATTAACTTTTGTAAGAAAAATGTTGAAGCTGTTCCCTTCTCTATTGAAGAAGTTTTCCATGGAAACCAGATAATGAGAGTTAAAAAAGAAAAGGAAAAAAAAAAGAAAAAGAAACAAACAGAAACTCTAGATCTCAATCACAAACCCTCCATTAAAATTTTATTCTATTCAGATCCTAACACTCACTTGGTGCTCATCCAAATGGTGGCTGAGAGATCCCGCTGAGCCACCTATTTTTTGGCTTCTATTATCTGTCAAGAAATTCAGCAAGCTCTGTGCGTGTGTGAAGGCTCAAACACGTGCAAGGAGGCTACGATGCACAGGAATATCCTATGACCCCAAGAACGAACCAGATCACACATGAAACGAGCCAGCATGAGAGCAGAAGAACACTGCAATGGTTTTCAGTGGTCCCACACTGGACTTCCAGAGGACTTGTGCCTGAATCCACCCTCTCTATCTCAGGCACATAACTGAAGTGCCTCTTTACCCTTGGTGACCTCATTAGTCAGCGGAGGAAGATTGGATATTTCCAGCCCACCTGTGTTGCTCTGAGATGTATCGCTCTTCCACCACTGTTGACAGAAGTTTGAAGCATCCAGGCTCCTAAATTAGACACTTCCTTTAAGTGTCCTAAATTTGATAGGATATGATCAGGTCTTACTGCACAGTGGAATGCAAACAGGGCATCTCAGCTAAGCAACTTAATGCCTTGTGTAATGTAAGATGGCAGCTGAGGAGCACATGAACCTATGAAAGTGAGGGGGCCTGTAAACTGTTCTAAGAAATAACCTCTAAGTTTAGAGCTTGACTCCAGAGTGCAGAAAGGTCTTTTTACCACTTCGAGATTCTTCAAGACTTGGACAAGATGTCAGTCCTGTCTCCTCAGGACTCAGGTGGAGAAAGGCAATGCAAGAGCCCCTGCACAGACAACACCCTGTGAATAAAAAATCCCCTGGGCAAGCCCTCCTCCTGCCTGCAGGCATTTCAGACTACTTCTCCTGCAAGACAGCTGTAACCACAAAGGCATTCAGAGGAGCTCCATCTGGTTCTGGCTATATAGCTACATATAGTCCCCATCTCGGCAGGCCAGGTGATCAATTAACTTCTGTAGCTGTGATGAGAATATGTCAATAGGGTAGGTCCTAGAGCAAAACTGAACTAATACTAAGCTAAGCATCTACTTTCTGGCTCTGTGTATGTTTGCACACATATGCATGTCTTCATGGGACTTTTCCTTTAGATTCCTCACCAAAGACCTGAATAAACAAAGTCAGGACCAAGCCCAAATAATCCCAGGGTTTAGATCGAACCTCTTATTTTCTAGCAGGAGAACTTAGTCAGCATTTTGGTAGTGTTCACACATTGCAGACGTGATCATTAAAGAAGGCTTATGGTTGGCTACAGCCAAGACTTCTTGTTATAGACCCCTTCATTATGCAGCGCTGAGGCTGAATCCTGGGACACACTGCAGCAGAATCCTCTAAATCCCTTAAACTCAGCCTTTCCAGACTACCAAGCACAAGCACTCACAGGTTGGGTATGGTTCAGCCTGTGGTTTTTCAGCTGCCTACTTAACTACATCTTTCTATGTCCCCAGCCTGAGGCTGGTAGTTCAGGCTGCGGCAGCTCTAGTGTTTACCTCGCAGAGGCCTGCCAAGAGGGCAGCTGCTGGCGTGCCCCAGGGTGGTGTGGTCCGGGGGAAGCATAGCCCTGCATGCAGGAGAACTGCTCTCTGGGTCTAGCAGCCTGGCCTTGAAGCAGCTCCTGCCTGGCTGGAGAGTGAGCACCACCAAAGGCCTTTGCCAATCAGGCACCAGTGCAGCACCAGCACATAAGTCTGGGAGCACCTTACCTGTCATCTCCATCCTTCATCCCATCCCAGCCACTGCTTTTAAGCAGAAAAAGGAATAGCAGCTAGATGTGAATGCAGTGAAAGCAGAGGGTCCTCACCTCTCCATAGACGTTATTTTGTCCAAACCACTGAATCGGTAAGATTGAAAAAAATTAGAAATAAGAATTAGAATTTTTTACAATGAGGGTGATAAAACACTGGCACAGCTTGCCTAGAGAGGTGATGGATGCACCATCCCTGAAGACATTCAAGGCCAGGCTGGATGTGGTTCTGAGCAACCTGATTTAGTTGAAGATGTCCCTGCCCATGGCAGGGGGGTTGGACTAGATGAGCTTTGAAGGTCCCTTCCAATCCAAACCATTCTATGATTCTGTGATTCTAATTATTTCATCTTAGTTTGGATATGACTGGTAATTAAGAAAAACTTTGTATAACCAATCCATACATTGCCATGAGCTCCTATTTCTCAACAATAAACAGACCTAGAAATTATGGTTAGATGCAGATATTAAATTTTATTGCTTGAAAAACTAAAGATTATAAGCCTACAACTGTCAATCGGTCTGTCTTTCATGTATTGAACAGCAAAAATTGCCCTGTCACTAATAATTGGGGAAAGAAGAAAAAGAAACCAGTAGTTCTCTCTCTTTTTACTTCCCACCATCAAGTCATCCAGAGCCAGTTCCTTATCCTAATAAAGGCTAGTTAATAACTCATTTTATAAAGAATAAGCACTTACACTTTCATCTTGCACCATGATTACCTGCTAATGACAGAAATAAATGTGCTCAGGCAGGAACCTAAGAAGGTTTGGAGTGGCCAAAGAAGTCACAATTTCCTGAAAGGTTATGCTGAGCAACTGACATTAAGTCATTTTCCTAAGCCCTTGGTGAAAACCAGCCCAGCTGCAGGTCTGACACTTTGGGGTGGGTCAGAGCTCTATGGTCCCCTATGAGTTCAGCCTTTATAAAAGGTACATCCAAAGGGAAGCTAGTCAAGTTGGAGCTCAAAGATTAATTAATGGGTCTTGTAAACTTTCAGCCTCCAGATTCCTCTGGTGCAGATACCAAACCTTTACAGAGCAAAGATCCATGTCACTATTCCCTTTTCGCTTTGCTCCTTTCTGAAGACAGGTCATATAGGCTTGTTCTGTGTGAGGCTGCTTTCTCTGTTTGATATAAGGTGCCCATTTCAGTACTACTGAAGCAGGAATTAATATTAATCATTCATTGCCACCACAATCTTGACTCATCCAGAACTGCAGAGATAGGTCTTCTTTACAGCTCCAATTAAAAATAAAGGTGGCTTTATCCTTCTAAAAAGAAACTGTCAGCAATGAAAGACAATTGACAAAAACTTTGATGCCTTGGGATCTTCCACCATTCCCTCTTGTGAAGTTCAAAAGGCTAGCAGGTTTCTGACAGAAATTTATTCACAGGTACCCAGCTAAGTTTGGATTTCAGCTACTGCCAAAAAGGTGATGTATTTCTCAGTGATCAAACTGTTGGTGTGACTGGCTGGAATTTGTCTGTTTCCAAAATAAATGACTGGCTACAGGGGATGCTCTGGTGGCCAGGGGCTGGTATCCAGCCATGACGGAGTATCCATTTTTAAACAAAATTTTGTTCTTGTAAGTGCATTTTGGCTCTTATTTGCAGTGGACCAAACTACAGTAATTTCTGAACAAGGAATTCAGCTGTCAACGAGTGAGCCCCAAACAACCTTTCACCCCCAAATTAATTTGCCCTGAAGGATTGAAGTCAGGAGATCACTTCTGTTAAGATGTGATGCTGTGAAGTGTTTCAAAATACAAGCCCTGGGACATAAGGTTGGCTTTGCAGCAATCTGCCAAACAGGCTTTGCTTTCGAAGCCTCACTTCCTACTTGCCAAGGCAGGGAGGATCTGATTTGGTGTAGATGTCACAGTTTATGCAATATCACCCAGCAGAAAACTAAAATGCACGTGTCCCACGCTGACTCAGCAGAACAGGGCTGCAGGGATGTGGTCTGCTGAGGAGGGATCACGCACAAGCTCAGGTCACTGGTTCCCCCTTTGTGGCCTTCCTCCTCCCAGGCAAACACTCTGTGAGGTGGCAGCTTCTCAGGGTGTCACATAGCCTATAGCCAGGGCAGCACAGCAGATGCGCAAACGCTCAGTCACTACTGTCCCCCAAAACGCACTTGTGGGTGTGGGACCAACAGCCCAGGTGCCAGAGACCTTCTTTGTGAGCTCAGGGATGCTGTGAATCATCTTCCTTTCCTCTTTCTGGGTTATTCCTTCCCTCCCCCAGAACCACTGTCCCTCTGCCTTCCCCCAGCACCCTCCTCCCATCAAACCTGTGTCACAAGTGGTACTTCTGAATCCCAGGGCCTCACTCCCCACACCTCCCAGCCACAAGCTTTTACATGCAAGTGCAAACTTTGGTGTTTCTTGTGTGTTATGAATTCATGCTCCTCTCTTTTGGAACTTGAGCTCAAACCTCAGCTAGTGGCAACTACTCTCATCTTTCTTTTTCCTTTTCAGTTGCTTACAAAGGGACCACCCTTCACATCTGACTCACCACCTCACAGGCAGGCCCAGAAGGAGTTAACTTCCTTGTCACCCTGCTTTGAGGTTTCCTGCTTTGATACTTCAGAGACTCTTCATATAGCAATGCAAAGGAAAAGCAGGGGGAGGAAGCCCTTCTGGTTGTGACACCTGGTCGCACTCTGCTTGTGTGAATAAAAGTTACACTCCCCTTTCTCTGAAGTTGCAGACAATCAGGACTACTTCCCTGCAACCAGAGTCAAATAAGCATGCAGCCAGGCCAAGTGGAGAATAGGGAACTACACATCAGCCAGTGTCTGAGATACAAGTCCCATCAGCTGTGATCAGCTTCAGCAGCTCTGTCTGTGCTGCTGCAGAGGACGGATGAGCAGACCAGCCCACACACACAGTATGTTTTGATGGCAGGCTGGCTATGTCTGTATTACATAGACCCTGCATCTCTGTTACTGTGGTCTCCAATAACAGTATCATAGACTCAGAGTATTGAGATACGGTTGGAAGGAACCCGTAAGGATCATCAAATCCAACTTCCTGCTCCTTACAGGACTACCTAAGACTAAACCATATGACTAAAAGCTTCATCCAGACACTCCTTGAACTCTGAGAGGCTTAGTGCTGTGACCACTTCCCTGAGGATGCTGTTCCAGTGAGTGAATATTACTATTTTTCATGCTTTTCTTGACTGAAAATGTGTGAAGTAGTGAGGACTTGGCTCTGCCACAGGGACATAGTGTTATTGCACTAAGAGTCCATGTTGCATACTCCTGGGGTGACAAGAAGGTATGTGGGTATGTTTGAGGATACATAGCCCTTGATCATAGCACTGGATGACTGCATAGTGTGAAGGCACTCACACGTGGTGCCCTCCCGGTCGCAGTATGAGCTGTTCCCAGGACTCTGATGGGGTTATATCTTCGAGATAGGTCATTGCAAAAGTTCACGAGAGGGCTAGGGAATGAGCGAAGCCGTCTCATGGCTTCAGTGCTCAGGATTCTTTCCTGTCCTTTTCTTTCAAAAGTATGGACAAACACTTTGAGACTGAGAGTGTAGAGAGCCATGTGGACACACACCCTCTCCAAGAATGTCCACAGTGGCATGCCTGCAAGGCTTTTGTCACTGCGAAAGTGGAGCTAGCAAAGATGTAAGATCTATTTAACCCAAGTGAGCTGATCCATAGCAGCTATCTATGAGTCTGCTTTCTGTCTGTAGTAGATGCAAAGAGGCCTGGCTAAACCACAGTGATAGGGGGTTAAGCTGGGTCAGATTTCCTCCCATGTGCCATAGGATAGGAACATGCACTCACTTACCATGCCCCAGCTGATCCTCAATGTATTTATTGTGCTACAATATGCTGATCATACGTCTGAGCCTCAAGAAATGATTAACATTTCTGGTTTGATTACTTGAAGGTCCCTTTTGAAGCTGCAAATAATGCCGCTACAATCTATCAAGCAAATATGTATTTATGAATATTTAAAAATGCTAGTTATGTAAATGTGCACTTAGGGAATTTAAAAATATATGTAATTAATCTCTTTGGGGTTGCTGTGATTGGCTGAGTGAATACATATCCAAGGAGAATAATCAAGCCAAAAAGCCAGCTACTGCAGAAGGATACTCACTCGTACCTCCCTCCTCCCCAGGCAGTGGTAGCACACAGTGGTTCTGGAGTAGATAGTTATGTCTTCAGTCATTTCTTTGTCAGGCTGCAATAGCTCAGGCTGGCTGATGAAGCATCCACTGCCACAGACACACCTAATCAGGGCATAAAGACTCGTTGCAAAATCATTGCTGCAAAGAAAGAGTATGCAGCATCTTTTCAAGATTAAATGTTTGCGTTCACATCCTTCACCCCACCATTCACTTCGGACTGTGTCCTCAAAGGTATTTTTGTAAAGTCTGACCTCGCAGAACCCCACTCTCTGGTAGAAACCTCATCCCCAAGTGCATGTGATTCCCAAGGCACATGGATTGTCTGAAGAAAAAGGTCCTGGAAATCAGCCAACTTGGGATTCACTTAGGTTAGCAAAGACACAAAGGAAAAAGATGGTGCTTAAAGTATTTAAGTGATGTTTCCATTATCTAACAGCTTAGCTCTCAAGCTTGCTCCTCTGTTTTTTCCCCTTGCCACCCATACTGCGTGTATATTACTTCACACCCAGGATCTGTTTTGTAGAAGTCAACAAGGTAAGACATGAACACAGCAGTAGCAGGACAAACACAGCATAAGAGGCTAAATGGATCAGCAGTACATGTCTGCTAGCCTGTTAGCATTCACACACTTGCTAGCAGTCCAGCTGAGCTCTCATGACATCCACATATCAGCCTGTTCTTGTGGAGCAAACAAACGGGTTTAGGAGCCACACATGTTCTCCAGGCTATACAGTGTAAGGACCTATTGAAGAAATCTGGTATTCTTGAGAATTCTTTCAATTTGCTGAATTTGATTGAAATTAGATACTGTTATCTAATGGTATCTAAAACTTACTGGGGGCTGAGGGGAAGAGAGCTAGCAAGAACATATTCTCAGAAGACTTTTTTTTGCATGGTTTTCTCAGAAGACAGTATTTTATAAACTATCTTTGCACATAAATGCCCTTGGTTACTTACCTGGTGATCTGTAGGAGAGTATTCTACCTGAGCTAGAACAGACAAAACACAGCTCTTAAGCTTTTCAGACATTTTGGGCTTCTAGTCCAGTGGGTGGGCTTCTAGCTAGAGCTATTTCACTACTTTTTCCCTTATCTCATGTCAGTTGGTGGTTGGCTCTATAATCTGCTCAAAAGGGCTGTTATCTGACATACAAGAGGTTGAGGATCAGATCCTCCTCATAACCCATTTGTACAGTGTTCAACAGGCAGAATTAAGAAAACTTCGCCCCATGATTCTCTACAGATAGCAGTTCACCTTATTGCTTAGATCAAAGAGAAGGATTTGAACCTGAGGGAGGATGCTTTTTACCGCCAGGTCCATTCTTGCTGCCTGCTGGAAAAGATATGCTCTGAGCACATACTTAAGGTTTGACCAGAGAGCATCCATCTCATGACTGGAGACAGCTTAGCACCCATCCTGTGTGCATGCTTAGGATTTGATTTGCTAGGTTAAATAGCCGTGATTTTCAAGACACCAAGACAACTTAGTTGAAATACTTCTAGATTCAAGGCCTCATGCAGAATTGTGGTAACGGGTGGAAACTTGACTGCTTACCTGGTGACAGAGCTTTCGTCAGTATAGGCCCCTCCCTTGGAATAATACCCCACGAAAACTCTAGTTTCATGTTAATGGGATTTCTCACATTCTGGTGTTAGAAGCGTAACTTTGCCACAAGGCCTGCAGAGGATTCAGCCTGCAGCAGGCCAGCATCCCTGGGTCCCCTGATATCTATCACCGGCCTGTCCATGGATCCCATCAGCCCATACTGCCCACATGCACCAGTGGTTAGGCTCCAGCACAGGAACCCGAGAAAATGAACAACTATTTAGTCAGCACTGACTCACACATGGAAGATAATTCAAAGCCCCAAATATCACACTGTGTCAGCTCTGTAAAAGCAGCATAGACTTTTTTTTTATTTATTTCACATATCAACTAAATCAAGCAGTCAATTTCCCACTCCAGACTTGTCAAAATAAAACAGAAAGCATAAAAGAACCAGCTAAATTTTCAGTGACAAAACTGAGAATGTAGTACAGGCATTTAAAAATAATTGCTTTAAAAGCTTGGGAGCTGGGTCAATTCTCTCTGGAAGTGAGAAGCACATCAGGATTCTACAAAAAGGCATTTGAACAGGCTACAGACCTGCGATACTGAGAGTAAGGGCAAAAGTTATGCTCATGCAGATGTCTACAGCATGTTTGGGCTGCCCTGAAGCCCACAGTCCACATAGTCCTGAGTACCCTCCCTCGCACACATTGTAACACTTGTGGTAGCCACCCCATGCTGGAGCAGTGCTGGTCCCTGAGTAGGTTCAGGAAATGAAGAGGCAGCTGGGTACCAATGCAATACAGCAGAGGATACTGGGGATGGTTACATTTGCTTTATGATTCTTTTCCAAAAGCAAGTAAAGGCAGCACAGCCTTTCACAGTGGGTGAAATCTGGACCTAGAGCCCAGCTTGTGCACAGTGGTGAACTTCAGCCTTTAGGGAACAGGCACTAACTTCATAGGTGCCTTTATGAACCACATCTGAATCCACTGCTATCACAATGTGGTCACAGGAGCAGCAAATGCATCTCTAAACCCTGCCTGGAAATCTGATCAGTCTGAAAGGCACCAATGAACTTCATCATAGTTCAGCAGAACGTCTGTGAGAAAAGGCAAAATCAAAACCATTACGTTCAGCAGTGCACTGACTGACATTTTCATATGCTAAGTTTCAGTCACAAAACCACTTAACTCTAGTGGAAATACTGACACATATATGAACAGTAACACTAAATATTTTTAGAAAAGCATTTTATTTCTGAGTTTAAGACCTACTGTTTCAAGTAGCCACAACTAGTAGTTCTCTTAAACAAATTAAGTCCAATTATCTGATGTCTAAATTATAATCCTCTCCCTCCTCAGCTCCACTTGCAGCAATTTTTAGCACAAGAGCAATAACAGTTACTCACACTTACCTAATTATAGATAATGATCTTTATAAAGAGCTGCTAGAATATGCTAAGCATCTTAGCATAAACATACCCATTCACTCCTCCAGCAGGAGTATGGTAAAGCGCAGTGATCATGGCAAACGGTACCCCTGTGGAAGCAACCTGCTCAGTACAAAATGCTGTGTCAGTCAAATGACCTACCTCCTCCCTTTCTTCCATCCCATCACCTCTTGGTGTTTGTTTCCAACTCAGAGAAGATCTCAGTCCATCGTTCACATCAGCAAGTTTTAGGAAAGCATCTTCTATTGCCTATGGTTTCTGATGCTTCTTCTTTTTGCTGCCGTGAGGCAGGCCAGCCCGAAGACCCATTTTGACCCAGATCCCACACTGCTAGATACGAGTTAATGATCAGGTTCTTCTGACAGGGCAGATTAAAGGCACCACAAAAGCACCATATTTCCTCAGTATGACTGGGACAGGCAATGTAATAGGACTCCAGTCCTGTCCACTGTTCTTTCTTTCCTTGCTTAATCTTTGTAGTCTGATTCTGGCCACTGATGTCACATAAAAAATTAAATAATAGGCAAACAAATCCTTTTGTTCCCCAACAACTGTGGATGAAAGTTTATCTGCACCAAACCACATATGCTGAAATTTACCCTGCACATCATCGGTTTTTCCTCATAGAAGGGTTTTTTTTCTGCTAGGGACAGGTAAAAGAAAGAGATCTCCTATCCACTTGTAAAACTAGGAGCCTGAGCCCAAATATGGTGCTTGTGGACGTGTGGGAGGCTATAGTCACATTAAGAAAAGCCCTACCTTTGAGCAGCTCTACGTCCCAACAGTGCTCAAGGCACAGCCCTATATCACTGTGACGGCTAGAAACCCTCACCTACTGCTGCTCCCCAACACACAGCGATCCCACAGGTAAAGATCCCCAGCAGCACTAAACTTCCCTGGAAAACGAGAAGGTAAACACATTGTAAATACAAATTCCCTGTCACCTGGGGGGCAGTAGAGCAGGAGACTGTCCTGACATTAAGATCACACCTTTGCCTCTCCTGACATTGCATCCTAGGACTGTCATGGTTTAACACCAGCCAGCAACTAACAGCAACAAACGTTGCCAATTGCCAGGATGGTTTATGACACACTTTCCAAGTCTCCCTGCATGACAAAACTGACTTCATCTCCAGCTACTTGAAAGGCAAGCTCTCCTCTTGCCATCATGAGCTCCATGGCATGTCTCTGAAAAACAGCTATGTTCTTGATAGGGAGTTAGAAGGAGCTGAAGCACAGGCCCTGTGTGAGCAGGAGCAGCCACTTAAGACCTGTGGGGGCCTTCTGTCCAGCCCCTAGCGTGCTGTCTGGAGCACACACACACTTCGTTCACATCTGAGGACCAGGTCTGCAAGCCCCGGCGAGGCAGGATGAGCAGCACGCGCATTTCCTCCCCTCGCTGCCAGCAGACCTGAAAAGCCACAAACCACGGGGCTGGGAGGGGCTGTGGGAGCAACCTCTTCACAACAGAGTGGTCCAGCATCTGCGCCTGGTGCAAGAGCCTCCTGGGAGGCTCTACTGGCCAACACGTTTCTGCCAGAGCAGTCTGTGCTCTTGCAGCTTTGACAGCACCGGGCTCACCCCCCATGAGACATTATTCTCGCTTTGTAGCCCTGTGAAATAGCAGGAGCGAGGAAGCCTGGTGCAGATCCCAGTTTCCAGTTCTGTGCTCCAGCCCACCAAATTGCCGGTGGCTGCCTTAGGGTTTTATGCGATGGGAGCGTGACAGCAGCCTTCAGTAGCAGATTTCGCCACCCTGGTCATCTTGTTTCTACCATGGTAGAGACAGAAATTCCTGCACAGAGCATTGTGAGAACTACCACCTAGGGAAATTAAAAGATGCATTTCCATGAGTTGTTGAGGGTCTGTATCTCTTGTGAATAAAAATATGCCACTTCTGTCAGAGGAAACACATGAGGGAAGCACCTTTGCTGCTGTCAGGAAGCACAAAGAGATGCAGCAGTAGGAGAAAATTAAACATGGCCCATTAAGGCCTCAGCTGTTTGATGCTGCCAGATTAAAAGGTCTAGTCAGACAAAGACATGATGCTGAAGCAAAACTGCTTTGAGAGGCCGATCCCATGCTTGGGAAAAGCAGTAGAGATGAAGCTGTTACAAAAGAAGTACATCTGTTGAAGGATCTGCTTGTACGTGTGGTACACTATCTGTGTGAATATCAGCCCCGATGCAAACTTATACAACAAGTGACTGTACAAAACCTTTCGTAACTTAGAGGTGAGGCTGCAAGCCTGCTAACCTCACCGGTACAAAACTCAGTGCGGTGGACAAACCCATCTCACGGTTGCTGCTTACAGCCTATGGCCAGACCCTCCCCACCAATTCTGTACAAAACAAGCCTACAACTTGCTTTTAGGAAAGTGACACTGGTAGTGTGCAGAACGGGTGAGCGTGTATGCTGGGTTACGAAGACTTCCTGCCTCTCACTCAGGAAGGGCATGGTCTGCAGGTGTCATCTGGGGTGAAAAATAAAGTGCAGCTCCCAGTCACTTATTCCTGGTTATCACTTTGAATTTCTAGGTCTGTGTTAGTGAAAGGAGCCACACTGTATTTATATGGAAATGTCTATAGAACACATCAGATAGTAGGAAAAAGAAGTATCAGGTTATTTTGGACGGCAGAGTGCAGTTGAAGCTACACACACACACAGAAATACCCACTCCTTGCAGTGATAGAGGATGGGATGGGTCTTTTTCCAGTGCTGCTGGAAGAAGTAAAACATTGAAGATGTGTCTGCAGCACATTTGCATGACCAACCATTGCTTGCCCCAGGTTGCAGAAAGCAGACTCCAGGGCTGAGGGACACTTTCTACCTCAGCCAGCTGCTCAGCATAGCAGCTTTGTGAGAGTCACCCAAGAATGGCCTCAGCTGGGTGGATTTAACTGTCAAGAAAAAGCCATTTCCTGCTGATACAAGCAACAGCACTAACTCTCTCCTGAACAGAAATGTATTTGTCCCATTTTACAGATTAAGAAACAAAGAAACAGAAAAGGGCTGTGATCCACCTGACCTAGAGTCAGGCCTAGCACCATGTGAAATAGCCAAGAGTTTGTACTAACCATTCATGTGATCCAAGACTTTATCTACAAGGGAATACACCTGCAGAATCAATTGTAATAGTGTCAGCCAGGAGCTATTCTCCAGTGAGTGCATATAGCCATACGGTCTTCAGTACCTGAAACTGCAAGTTTTCTACCAAATGGGCTCTACAATGTGACCTGAAAAAAAATCAAATAAAATATTGATCAAATAAAGCTTTCTATAAAATACTTCCTTTGCATAACTAGGAAATGTGAAGGGCATGTTCTCTTCTGCATGTACAAGCCTTTTGCTGCATAGGAACAATAGGCATTAATGATCCTAGTGCTGACAACTATTTGCCATAGATCTAATCTGGAACAATAATTCTTACAATGTCCTTGAGTAGTTTTATCTGATTCAACACAGAGCTCATACGTTACTTTCAATCATGAATCTTTATTTCCCCAGTTAATACTGCATTTTGCAGAAGAAAAAGATGTGCCTAGGTCATGTTATTACTACAAGTGTTTATGAAAATTGTGTTTTAATGAGACCAAGGCACATGGAGTCAGGTCCCCATCCCCAAGGCCATGGCTGCAGAGCGCAGTAATGTCTATTTTACTAAGCAAAATCTAAGGCAGCAAGATGAGCTCGCAGCCTTTTGCATGCACATGAGATATTTTCTTACTCTTATCCTGTCTTTTTCAAAATAAAAGCAAACCCTGCATACTCTTCTAACTAGCTGAAAGAATAAGGAAGTTGTTCTGTAGCAAGCCACATCAATTTCACCCAGGGACAACAAAGAATTTGGCTTCATTACATCACGATCAGTGGAGGGGATGAAATTGTTTTATCTACTTCTAAGCAGAGTTTTCATATGTCTTACCCAACAGATTAAATGGAAGCAAAGGAGCAGCACCTGCAGTGATTTAAAGGCTTCTGATGATATCAAAGGCAATTGCTCAGAGCAAGACCATATCCCTGGCTGTGCTGCACTTTCCTGTTATGATGCCCACAGCAGCACCCTCCAGGCCTTGATCCCTGGAGGGAACCTACTCATCCAGGCTCTGCTGGCTCCTCAGTCTATCAAGTGAGCACGTCCCTTGCTACACCAAGTAGCTTGCAAGTACTTTTATTTTGTGCTCTCTGCACACAGGTGATGCACCCAGGCATCTGCAACAGAGAGGCAGGGCCAACAGAGACCACGCAATGCTGTACAATATAGCGCACACCATGGCATGAACATCTCATAGCCCTGGAACCCCATGCCTTCAGGCCTGTGGAAAATATCTCTAGCATAGGCAAGATGTGGTCATGGTGTATCTACTATGTATCTCCATCTTGAATACTGGGATTATTTTGGCCCTCCCATCTCAAAAAGTATATAGCAGAACTGGAAAGGGTTGAGTGAAGGACTGACATAAAAACAAAAAAATAAAGCAACTTCTGTATAAGCAATAGCCAAGGAGACAAGTACATTTTGGTCTAGAAAAACAGGGACTGAGGCAGAATATAACATTATATATAATGACACGTATTGAATCCTGAGCAGTATGGAGAAAACAGGGAACTTTTCTTCCTTTGTGTCCTCATAGGCAAAGAACTTGGGGACATTTTATGAAACCAGAAGATTCCAAACAAATAAAAGGAAATTCTTCACACACACACAGAGAGGGTTCAGCTGTGCTCCTCACAACTGACAACAGTTTAAAAAGCTACTGAACAAGTAGGAAGTGCCTGGACAGGTGAAAGTCAGGAAAACTTTCCCAGGGAAGCATGCACTTGACCTTCAAATCCGCACCCTTAGATGCCCACTCAGCCTGCTGTGGAGACTTGCCTGCCTACCTTTGGTTTCACTCCTCCAGACGCTCTTAGGCTGTTTCTCATGACACACAGCTCTCTCATGTTAGACCCTGAGCGAGCTGCTCAGACCATGCCAAGGCAGCCCATCACCAACAGGAGTCGCATAGTCCTGAAAAAAATCACATACCCTCTTCTTCATTTGGAAGAGATATTCATAGGATCACAGTTTTGGGAGGGCCCTTTATAGCCACTATGGTGTTGCAGAGATTACCCATGTGTCACAGTGGGGTACAGAGGGAAGAGGGGATTGTGACAGACAGAAGGAAATGCTGAGGGACACTTCTGAACAGTGCAAAATCCATGAGGCAGACCACTAACAAGCAGGATCCCAGCCCCTCAGCTGTATCATGCAATACATAGCAAGAATTAGCTTTCACAAGTAGCATGATCCCAGATCCACCCAGGCCCTCTGACAGCTCAGCAAACATCACCAGGGGGACTGCCCCAGAGACTCAGAAGGTCTCTTTTAAAGCCGTCTGCTGGAGAGAAGGAGTGGGAAAAGGAAAAGGATAGGGGGAGGAAAAAAGAGAGGAAGGGGGAGGAAAAAAGAGAGGAAGAAGGAGAAAAGAAACACTGGGGCAGCCCTTGGGAATACCTTAACCAGGACTGTGCGCATGTGGCCATTGTTTCTCTGATTACAGCTCAAGCTTGCTGACAGACTGCATCTCTTCCTAAAGTTCTCCATTTATTTCCTAATTGTCTTGATGTGTAAACCTCATGTATTACCTTACATTTAAGACTGAGTTTTGTGTCCTCTTGCAAAGCTTGTTTCCACTAGAAGTTGCTTCACCATAGCTAAGAATAAAGGACCTCAGAAGGAAGGCGCTGAGCTCCATCCACTTTAATTCAGTTAAAAAGAGTTGATCTGTGATTCCCAATAAGCTGGAGGTGATGCCAAATGCATAAACATCAGGAAGGGTGTGTTCTTTCCAGCACAAATCACTTGACTAGGTCTCTGTCGGCCTAATTTACAGAGGTGAAAATATTTACCCTCTTTGGAAATCTACAAACACGAAAGCATGAGATAAGTGCTAAGTATTAGCTAAGGGATTGTAACACTTCAAAGAGACATAGCCACCATGCTGGAATTTCCTCTAGCAATGAGGAAAAGACATTGCCATGAGTAGAGGAGGAAAAGATAATTCCTTCTTATTAACTCACTGAAAGCCTCATTGTAAATCACCCTTGACCAGATGTCATGAGAGGAAGAAATGCTGTTTTTACATTGTTTAGAAATCAGTGTCACTAGCACTAAATGCTCCAAACAGTTGGTTTTAAACTAGGGACAGTAAAATTACAGCTCTTTCCATGCACATCAGCAGTGAGAATGATAATGTAACTAAACAGCTTCTATCACACTCCTGCAAATTAAATGCAAGTGTTCTCAGAGGGATGGGTTTGTATTCAATCAATGAGCAGCCACAGGGCAATCAATTACTGAGTGTACACAGTAGAAAAATTCCCTTTCTCTGCAGGCAGGTGGTTTAAACTATGGATCCTCCACTGCTACTTGAAGATGCACATCCTAAGTCCTGTGGCATTCTGTCCATTTATGCCAAAAGAAAGTCTATCCAATTATAATCAAAGTGAATATCATTGTTCAAGCCTCTGTAAAATGCAAGTACCTATACCACAGGTTGGACGAAATTACAAGTGAGCCATTATAATCATTAAGTAACTGAGCAACCTCTTGATAAGTTCCAAGCAATTGAGTTTTCCCTTGGGCGATGCTGTTGAGTCCATAGAGTGAGCAGCACCAGCAAGACAGCAAGCGGCTGGCCAGGAGGGCAACCATCCTGCAGCTGTGCTCATGCATGCACAGAGAGCTTCTGGAGCACTCACCTCCTTAACCACACTTCCACTGAGCTCACTTTTTAAAGCTACAATTACGTTACACACTCCTGCCAAAAAAGCAGCTGGCATGCGATGAAGTTTTAAAGGATTCAGTTTGGTCTCTTACTGAAGCACTTGTCCTGCTGCATGTTACTTCTCTTGGCAACTTCATAGAAAGCCAATTTTTCTTTGGCTGGTTCCTGTAAATAAGGATCTGGGAAGTGAGCACCTGGCTGCAGGCCCCATGTTTGCCAAACTTTCTTCTGTTAAAATTGCTACTTTTCAAGAAACAAGGAGCGTCCCCCCAAGACAAAGAACAACATCGACCAACTTCTTTATATTGAAATTACTTCTTGGTCCTGTTTTGAACATTAAGAAAACAAGTCTTAAAAATCGGTTGCAATTTATCTAAGAGCAATCCCACAGGTGAGGCACATGCAAATGAGCATCCGGAAAAACCTGGGTTAGCATCTGGAAGTGCCTACGCTGATCTGATCATCTGACACAAACCTGAGTAGCACTACTCTGTGTGCACAGAAATAACTGCACAGGACCTACACACAGACCTATTGGGCCATTTCAAATACCTCTCACAACATAGAGAGGTACCCAAAAGGCTGGAAGGAAGAAAAGAGATAACCAAGCGCAGCAGAGGTTCCCATCTCAGTCAAATCAGGTGCCTGGAACCATCATCTCCAACACCCAAGTGCACCTTCAGGTGCTAGATGTTTCTGCAACTCTGATCCAAAACGAAATTCAGTCCCTGGAGATGACATCTTTACAAGTGCTGTCCTCATCTTCATCTGCAAAATAATTATGTTCTGCTCCTCCTTTTTTTAAGGGTCTTGTGTTCTCCTTACAAATGTTTCTTAACTTAAGAGAATACAGCGTCGTCCCTTTAATTTACCTGACATTGCATGCAACTGTAGCAATGAGATAGAAAGTCTTCTGGCTTTAATCACAGCCTGCCAATTAATGCTGTGTAGGCAAAAAGTAGTTCGGAAGCAAATGAAGTTTTAATCAAAGGTTTTAAGTGCCATTGTGTCATCTTTAGAAATGGGACAGAAGCATAATTTGAATCTATTGCTTTCATGGTTTTCAAGGAAGAAATCAAGTACTTGGCTAAAAGCAGATCTGTTCCTTCAAAAACAGACCTGCATGACATTTTCGTGATATTAATGCTGGCCCATCTCCACCAGCTCTAAAGTCAATGGCACAGGGAGACTGCAACTGATTTCAGTAGAGCAAGGTTAACCCAGTGCTACCTGCCAGCACAGAAGGTCCTGCACATGCACAGGTCGTGCAAAATTAGGGCCCAGATAGCAGAACTTTGAAGTGGGAAGGAAGTAGGTGAAGACGAACAGCAGTGAATTCTGATGAAAGGGGAAGTACCAGTCTGTAGAGAAGCTACTAATAGAATTACTCAGGGAGCAGTATTGGCCACATCTTGTTTAATGTTTTTGCAAGTGACCTTGACATACAAAGAGTGTGCTGCTGTTATTTGCTCATAGCTTCAAGGAGACTGGTCCCATTTTCCTCAGAGAGGCTTGCAAATCCAAGAACTGGAGGAGGAAGATTGCTGAAGACACAAAAATAGGATGAAATTCCAAGATACTCAACACAAGATCATATTTTCCTGGAGTAATAGTGACAACTGCTACCATAAGCTGAGAGTTCATTAACTGGAGATGACTAAGGAAGAGAAGAAGCAGGGAGCATTAGTTAATTATAGTATGACTTAAGCTACCAAGTGATGCAACTATGAGAAAAAGCAAATGTGATCCTAGGATATGTCAGTCAAGGTATTTCCAAAGGAGACAGGTAATTGTTGTTATGGCATAAAGCAGTGGTGCAATATAGAATGGTAATAACATACAAACTGCAGTACTAGTTCGGACTGAGGGTCCTCCTTGCCCATTACCCTTTCTTCAGCGGTGGCCAGAGTAAGAACAGGAAGAATAAGAATAGGACGAGCACATGTAAGACTTCCTTCTGGCACTTTCATAGCCTCAAAGCATTTTCAGCTCAGGGGATTTCCTTCACTAGCTGTGGTTTGACTATTAAGCAACCAACAATGGATTTTTCTTCCAAATGACTCTTAATCTACCCTTGAGCCAGTGTAAATTCTTTGAATTCACCGTGTCTTTCAGCAAGGACTCCTTACGTTTACTGCTTATCACATGAAGAATCTCACCCTTGTTTTGTTTTGAACCTAGTTACCAATAATTTCGTCATGTGGCCCCTAACCCTTGCGTGGAATTAAACAAGGAACAGTCAATCCACATCAACCTTTTCCCTTATTTTGTAAACCTCTATCATACATTTCCAAGTGGTTTCTTCCAGGCTGAACAGGCCAGATATATATTCAGCCAGTCCATATCCCTGATCATCCCTGAAGCCCTACTGTTAGTTTCAATACACCCTTTCTAAACTAAAGAGAGCAGGACTGCACTGAGCATGCAAGGCATGGTCAAGTCATGGGCTTAAACAGTGGCGTAAAGGCTATGTGTTCTCTATTCTGCTTCTAATAGTTCCTACATTTGATGTGGATGGGGATTTTATTTTTTTTTTCTTTCTGAGTGTAAAACTGATGTTTGCACGTCTAATTCAGTCATCCATGCCCAAGAAACTTTAGCTTCACCTTGAAGTACAAAATCAGGCTACAATAATGAATGACATGAAGAGTCCATCATATGAGTTGAGTTTAAAAGAAAAGTTATTATTCCTCTCTGTACATTTCACTCAAAGCACCAGGCAAGAAACAGAGTTATTGAGGAGGAAAGGCAATGTTACGACAAAGATATAAATTGAGTTTGGACGTAAATCAAGTTTCAGTATTCAGACTGGTGATTAGAAGGAAGCCAGAGACTAGGAGACCCTGCAACAGCCTCTCAACAGAAAGGGGGATAAAAATAAGATTTGTTCCAAAATATGGCACAGTCATTTTCTGAAAGGATGGTTGCATGCAGTACCAGCAGATTCGTAACACAAGAATGCCCCACCTAGGTATGCATTTAGTAACATACAAGGTGTTTCATACCAGCTTCCTCTGAGGTTCCATTTAGGCCTTCCCAAGGGCAATATCTCTCACTATCCTTTTAGAAAGGAGTATGTTTCTTTGCATACAGACATCTGGAGGGCTACAGAAAGCATCCTTGAAGAAGTGAAGGCAGAGGAAGCAAGACTGGCTGTAAAGGTTGTTGCTGGTTAGGGTTATAAGCCATTACCAGACGAAGAATTAGCTTGGGCAACTATATGGGAGTATGGAACCTATATTAATCCTTCTACCACAAAGTAAAGTAGTGGGAGGAGCAGGTTACATAATCCCTAACCATTTAAATAATTCAATACTTGTTAAATGCTTAAATCATTTAAGCAATTATTTATGGATTGACTAATCCCCTCATTTATTGCTCCTGGTGTAGACAAACTTGGAGTAACTATTACTGCAAATACCTGAGCTTGTACTAGGTCAGGTAACAGAACTGTGGAACTAGGCACTGGACGGACCAAAGAAAATAGTTTGGTTTGGGATAAGAGGCTTTTTTGGTAGGATTTTTTTCCCACTTGCCTCAGCATTTACAAAACCTCACTGTCAAATTAAAGAGAAAATGAGAAAAAAAAAAAAGAAAAGGAGCCTCCAGACTTCTTCAGTTCTCCTCATCACTCAATATATGACCAAAACACTAGAGGATGCATCTTGGAAAGTTCACTACTCAAAGGTATTATTGTATACACTGGCATAACACAGGCGTGTTTCAAAGAAGTGTAAGGCAACTTCATGACATTTCTTTTTCCCTTGGGAAGTCAGAAAACTGGGAGGAGACGTTTCCGTATGCTCAGTGAGATCCTGTCTCACAGGCAGAAACTGTAAAAATCTCCCTAATTAAATTGCCTGTAGAGATAGCAACCCCGATTCCAAAGAGTAAGACCAGTCCTGTAAACCTCCCTCTACCATGGCTGTCAAAGAGCTGCCAGGCTCTTTAATGTCACTGACAATCTCAGAAGATTCAGCCTAGTGACACTGGCTATGATGCTGTGGTTTAGTGCCAAAGTCATCCAGCCAAAATCCAGTGTCCAGAGGGACAAAGATTTAGAGCTGACTAATGGTAGACGTTGTTAAATGATGTCTTGTCATATGAAAATATGAAATATGAAAAAGTAATGTAAGATTTCCTTAAGATGCATGGAAAAAGATGGATGTAAAAATTGCTTAAAATTACATGTTTGATTAATTGGTATATATGGGCAGTGCACAGATAGAATCATAGAATAGTTAGGGTTGGAAAGAACCTTAAGATCATCTAGTTCCAACCCCCCTGCCAAGGGCAGGGACACCTCACACTAAACCGCGTTACCCAAGGCTCTAATACATTCTTTTCTCAACAAAAATAGATTTTGTTCATCACAGAAAAACACAAATGTGGGTTTGATAACCACTTTCTATATTTTTTCCTCAAAAGTAGGTGACGAATGGGTCACAGCAGTGGCTGCAGAGTTTTAGTGGTCCATCTTCACTCAGCTATAGACACCTGACAAAGAAGCCCCAGCTTCCATGTGAATGAAAAGAGATCAGTAGAGAGCAATGCAGGCTCTCTAAAACACAGTTCCAGTAAATTAAAATTCTTGAAATCTTGTTTGGAGGGGAAAAAAAAAAAAAAAGGACAAAGAATCCTCCTCTGATTTCTGCTCTTTTCCCACTGGGGCTGTGTCATCTCATCATCAAGAATAACAATAAAATCAATTCATTACATTCCACGGAAGGCAGCCTCAGGAGAGAGATCAAAGAATGAAAGGAAACGAAAACTGACCGCCTTTATCACCTTTGGAGTCAGTCCCAAAGATCTCAAATTAATTTAGATTGGTGGGGCAGTGTGTAAAAGCTGGCAAGTCCTTTACCAGTGCAGAGCTTCTATACAAACCAGCAAAGTGCTGCTGTCTCTGGGGTTTTCAATGAGACAAACATTCTTGCGAGCACTAAGTACTTCTTCCTTTGGCCATTTCAAGTTTCTTCTCAGAGGCAGGGGGAATACTTTCACATTTTCCTCTCGAATTCTGCAGGGAGCCATCTCTCTCTCCTGAAAGACCCAGCAGTGACATGTCTGCATGGAAACTCTTCTCCTGCACTAGGCTGCCGTCCATCAGCCCTCCCCTGACTGGCCAGCAGACCACGAGCAGCATACAAGCCAGCAATGGCACCCGCAGGAGTCAGGGGGTGCCTGCAGTGCATCTTTCTCTCTGCTCAAGAGAGAAAGCAGCTCCCTGAAGCTGCAAGTCACAGGGAGTTTACCAGGGTTGCTGCAATACAGAAACTCCCAGGAAGGGGCTGCAACTCCAAGGAGCAGGGATCCTTCCACCACCAGTTACAGCAGGCAGCACAAAACCTGACCTCTCTTCCCTGATCCACACCAAGGCCACAACAGGTCCTGGACCTCAATCACCCTACTGTTTATTTTTGTCCCTTCCCCAGGAATTTGATTTCTGACGTTTGAGAACAGCCCTCTGAGCACTAGCTTCCCCTCCGGTCTTTCCTCGCAGTGCCTTATTGTGTTGTATTTTCAAACCAGATCACCATTTCCTTTTCAGCCTTTGTTTTAATACCCAAGCCCTGGACTCCCAGACACAAGACTGGCTCCAAGCAACTTCCCTGACTTACCTCAGGCCAAATTTTACAGCACCTGTGGTACCACATGCCAGAGGGAAAGAGACAAAATCCTGACAGACACCTTCCCTTCCCTCACCTCCCTGGCAAGTGGCTGCCTTCTGGAAACACCCAGTTAGTCAGTGGATCCCATTAGTCCTGGTGATTCAAAGCTGCGTCATCTGCAGCTGCAGACAGGCACTGACTTTTTCCGCTCCACGGCATGCAATTCTCCATATGGCATATTAAGGTATTAAGCATCTCTGGTCTCATTTCTTATGAATCAAGAATGTGGAGTCTGAGCCTACAAGGCTGGGGAATCTCCCTCAAAATGAGATGTGCTTGACACCTTCTCCATGAGACATAGGATGCTTTGAACTGTGTTCAGAGAGGAGACGAGCTTTAAAGAGGCTTCCAAGTAGCCAGGTATTCCTCACCACGCAACAGAGCCCCACCACCAAAACTGATGCCCTGTGAAAGGCCTCTGTTTTCACTGAACATCCAACAAAAAATCCCTCATTTAGCCCAGTTCTACATTCAGTAGGAGGTAAAACCTCCTGAAAAAAATATGTCTTATGGAAAAGTCCCTGATCTTCCAACTTAACTTACCACCTGAGGACTCCCACAAGAAGTCCCACAGGGACTGTACAAAGCTTGCAGATCCTACCAGCCAGTTCTGAAGGCTCAGCCCTGAAAGAAAGCTGCTCTGAAGAACTGAGGAAAGATGCACTTGTTGCCGTGTTGCCTCACTGGAGGGTAGATAATATTTGTGGAGGGCGTCCTTGCCTCTATTCCCATAGCACAGTGGAGATACATTGTGAATAAACGTAGGTGTGAGCTGTGTCTTCCATAGCAAGAAACCCTGTCCCCAGCCCATCCCTTGATCCACAGGCACTCAAATTTGCATGCAAATAAAAGATTTTTTTAAAGTTGAGATTTCCTGGATTTGAATGCAAGGAGTCGTTTGTCTCGGCTTAGCTCCTGATGGATAGATCCACATGATTAAAACCACTTTCAAAAGTAAAGCGTAGTCAGGGTGCTGGCAAGCTCAAAGGACAGAAAGGAAGAGAGACAGAAGGACTTTTCAGCTGCTTGTCCTGGTGGTCAGCTCAGCTGAGTGTCAAAGTACAGCGACAGTCTAAAGAAGAGATTCTGTCACTGGCACATGCCAGCCTCGCCTGTAAATAAATAAAAGGCATCATTTTCCTCTGCTATGAATCTGGCACTTTTCACCAACACTAAATTGATTTAAAACCTTCCAAAGGAAAAGCCTCAATGTTTAATTTTGCTGGCTAGCTTTAGATTCTTGGCCCCACTTTTATTTTCCGTAACATCCACTCTGTTTCTTTTGACACTTGTTATCCTTTGAAAATGCTATTGTAATTAGATCATGATACTTTACAACCATCTCCAAATTTAAATATTCCCTTTCATTTAAGACAGTTTATGTGTAAATTTCATGAGATTTTGAACAATGTTATCTTGAAAGTACACGGTGTTCAGAGCCAGGGTGGAAGGAAAATAAACTCATATAAAATAAGAAGCAATTGAAACTTCTGCCCAGAAACTCAAATTAAACTCTTTTGATCCTCCAGAAAAGAAATTGCTTTATTTTATTTATTTTCCCATTCTTCTCTGCTCCCTCTCCTCAGACCAGGAGGGAAATATTGAAATACTGTGTGAAAAAACAGAAAGAACTATTTTTTACTGTATTTTCAGCTCTGTGAGGACTGGAAAACTAAAGAGTGTGACTTGAAAATAATCTCAGTTCATTCACCTCAGGAAAGTTGTTTGATTAAGGGCCGTTATATAACATATTATCTGAAACGGGATCTGTCCATTTCAAACCGGTACAATGCCGCAGACTTACCCAGGATCATTTGTTGCTACAACCAAATTCTTTGCTCCTTTGATTTCAGCCTCGCATCATTCACCATCAATTAGTTCTCCTTCACTATTTTTTCCAGAGTGGCTGTGGCCTAATACTAGAAGATTTTTCTTTCTTTTCCCAATTCATCTGCTGAGGAAACTTCTCGAAAATTAAGCAAACTAAACAGCAACTGGCTTCTAAAGACGAAAGGTTCATACCCAGGTATATATATTTGCTTGGGAGTATGGTTGGCACCTCTCTCTGATAGCCTGGATGTCTCCTATTCCACGCCAGCATCCAGGGGTGCCCTGAGTTTCTGTACGGGCCAGAGACTTGGCTTGACAAAGCTGCATGACCAGCCACACAAATATACCTTGAAGGCACTGAATATGGGAGCAAATGAATGCAGGGAGAGGAATCTCTCACCTGCCCCCTCCAAAACAGAGAATGATGGGGTTATACAGAGGTCCCAAGGCAGAGACAAGCAACCAAGTTCCAGAGGTGGTTCTTTCTACCACAGCCATGTTATAGGGCCTAACCACAATCAGCTGCATACTACCTGACACTGCTGCTACACAACAGCCTACTGTGCTGGACAGGACTCATGTTTTATGTTCATGTTCCGGGTATGTAATCTCTACCTTATCTGCTCTAACTGCCATCAAAGTAACAGGCTTGCAGTGATTTCTCTAAAGTTTCAGACTTTACACTCCGGCTCCTAACTCTCCTTATCCCCATGTCTCAAAAACCCCACCCTATAACAAAGCATCCAGATGTCGGTATTGCCAGTCTAAAAGGACACCAAGGATGTTTCTTAACATGTTAAGGTTTAAGGTGAAAAGAAGCCTTTTTTCACCATTGGTGCACTCAGCTTTTAGGAGCCCAAACCAAGATCCTGAGGCTTTTGGAACTGCAGAGAGTTTAAGGCGCTTGGCTTTAGAGCAGTTACCACAGAAATGTGTTGATTTGGTTATTTGTTTCATGTTGATTGGTAAATTTCAAAGCAGATAAAGATAAAACACCTTTTTGGCACATTTTGTAGGTGAAATGCAGCTTTCTTAAGCCTGCCTGTGAAACTGTCCTTTCCCTTCAAAGCGGACTGCTTTTAACAGCTTGGCATTTGTTGCCCAAACCAGGTGTTCCTCTGAGATTGCTTCTTCTCCCCAGTCTCTGTATTCTCCCAGTCTAGTTGGCATATCCTAGGGAGCAGTCCTGCAATGAAGAGGCCCATGAGGACACACATGATCAGTTTGAAGTGACCTAATATCACTTAGTCAAATACTTACAGTGTCCCAGTGCTCCATACAGTAATCTCCAGTGGTTCTCACACAACAGCACGAAAAGCAACCAAGTCCATGAGTCATTATCAGGCAGGCTACCTTGTGCTTGTGTCCTGTATTTCTTAAACCCATGGGAAATGTTGATTTAGCCTGTACCAAATGAAAAACTTCCAAGAGTATTAAAAAAAAAAATAAGTTAAATAAAATCCTTTGAGCATGTTATCTAAGCATTAAGAAAAATTAACAGTTCTCTTTCACAAAATTTTGGAGCCCTTTTCTGTGAGATGGGCTGCCCCAGGGTCAGCTGGCTTCAAAATAAAATAGCAGTTCAGGATCCTTTGTCTTAGCCCAGTCTAGCCTCTTTGTTGGAGTAAACTCATGGTAATTGCATTAATCCCATTCTCTGCTGAACAGCTTTGTTTCCTTCCTCTGCTGATAGCCAGTACTACTGCCAACATCTACGCACCACTAATAGGAAAGGTTTTGAATGACAGTAGTGCCAGAGGCTTCATCTCTTCTCACCTTTTAGGGCACTAGAGTACTCCTCAAAATATGGTCCCACACCTACTAAATCGAGTACCCACCCGAGGAAATCCTAGCTCCTCTCTTACTTTTCCTCTTCTGGAAAACCAGTTCATACTGGGATGAAACTCATCCAGGCTTAACTCTTCCAGTGTAAAACTTGGGCAAGACCTCTAGACGTTTTCATAAGCCTTCAAGACGTTTTCATAAGCAGGTCAGAAGGACTAAATGGGTACATCATACAACTCAAAAAAGTGCAATTCCTCTTCTAAAAATGTACAAAAACAATAGAAGTGCAAAGTTCCTGGGAATGAAATTGGCCTCTTTCTTCTACTGTTTGAGGAAATAAAGGGGATACTCTTTTAAATTAATGATGGTAATACACCCAGTATGTCCCTGAGCCAAAATGTTCTTTCAGTTCCCAGAAGTAGAAGGTGGAAAGAATTTCATGAGACATTATCAGAAAAAATTCATAGTGAGATAAACACTTACTTCTTCCATTTGTTTTCATTCAGACTTGACTTGTCACTAATAATTATGACAGAGGATGTGATAAATGTCCGCTGAACATTTATAAGAACAATATGCTTTACCCAAACATGAGAACACACAGGAAAAAAAGGCTAATCATAAACTAATTATTTCTTTCACTAATCATTACTGCTCTGAGTCACTCTATGAATTGCATCACTTTTTTCCTTCAGTAGTGAAGCAAAGGAATATGTCAACCTTGTTTTGTTCCTTACCTTGCATCTTTTTCTTTTCACATTCTTGTGTACTTTATTTCTCCTTGTCAAGAGTATGTTGATGTTCCAGAACCTACATTTGAATTTTCCAGCCTTCATAAATCTAGTGAATGGCTAAGAGCAGCTAAAATACCAAAATGCTAACCCTGACTGTGTTTTAATTCACATAAAATGTAGCTCCTGGGGAGTTACATTCTTTTCACGGAGCTGGATGGAGCTTGAATGCCAATTTAGACCTGTGCTTTACTCCTCTTTCACCTGCCACATTTTCAAGGGGTAGAAAAGCTCTTCTGCCACAGAGATAAGACCTGTTCTTATTTTGGGCCTCTGCTTTGCTTTCATATATCAGCAACGGGTATAAGCAGACCATCTTCTCACCATTCCTGAATGAAAAATAAATACCCGGGTTTCAAAGTCTTGACACTTCATCCTGCTAGGAGAATGAAAGTCACCAGCAGCCCCATCTTAAAAGATAAAATCTAAATCATGCAACTAACTTTTTAAGTCCTGTGGGACTGAGTGCTCTCACCTTCCCTTGACTTCTAAAAAGCGAAGGATCCTCAGTGCTTTACAATAAGATCTCATCAACCTGCTAGATTTAGTCCTTGATAGAAGCACACTGTTTCTTAGGTAGGAAACTCAGGTTTGTGAATTAAGAGATGCGAGAAGTTCTGGATATTGCATGGTCTCTGGGGAAAGGAAAGAAAACACCAACAAATGAGCAGTGGCAAAATTAACAAACTGCTCTTCAGAAGCTGCACAATCTGACAGTTACATAGCAATTTGGAGTTATTGTCAACAACCCTATCTCCTTGGAGACTGGCTGACGCTGGAGAGAAATATTAGATGGGAAATTAAGGTTAACAAAGGGTTTCCTACTGTTGTTCCTAGTAATATAAGCACTTTACACATTGGTTCTAATTCTGTTGAACTGAGAAAAAGGAAATGGGAGAAGAAAAATTGAAGAGGGACCCTCATTTTACAGCAGAATTAGATAGCAGAAACCCCCATTAAAATCAGAGGTATCCCATCCTCTGTAGACTCACATTCCCATCAGCAATCACTGGTGCAGCCTTACCTTACCTTGGCTGGCTTGTTCAGAGGCAATCTTTTAATTATAATTGCTTTAAAGTCACATGATTTTGCCATTAACCCAAATTCAATAGCTGGTTTTCAGCAAGGTCTTGTTTCTGTTGAAGTGGAAACATGGCATGGTAATGCCCTCAAAAAGAGGACAAATTGTTTATCCAAAAGCTGTCTCAGGCCTGATGCTGAGAGGCAATGGGCAAGCCCAACAAGCAGTGCCACTGATGCAGTGCTTGTTCAGTACTGCTCAGCATCACGTACATCAAATGTTTCAAGTGATTATGAACTCAAGTCTCCTGATAACAGCTGTGTTGTGTTCTGCTTTCCAGCAAGGCCCTGACATGAATCAGGTGAAAGATAAAAATTCCCATTTCTTTTCCATCGATGTATCAGCACTAATGAAAATATTTCAAGAGGTCTAGGAATTCATTTCCAGTCAAAGCCTGCCTTTTCTGCTCTTTTCCCAAATCACTGCAATATTGTCATCTTGCACTGAGAAACCCTCAGGTGTTCAGCGATCATACTGCCAAATCCGCATGACCATGAGTGGCAATGGTTCTCCATGTTCTCACATGCTTGGAAAAATAGAAGGTGGTTATTTTGAAGTAGAAGCAGCAGAGCATGCCTGCTTAGTGGATCTCTCACCAGGACCCTGAGAAGGAGCTAACATTTCCCAGGCCAGTCTCCTGTTTGAAGAGAAAAGGCTTTCCCCCTTGTCCTCATTCGTATGGGGAAGAACACATCCAGCCTTGGACAATGAATATTTCTATTGCACCAGGGCCAAATGGACCTCAGACTTCAAGTTTTAAGTTCTGCTCTGACTCAAAGACTCATGGTCATCCTGTGAGTGCTCTTTGCTGCTTCAAGCTCTGATTCACAGGCATAAAAAGGTTTGCAGAAACTCAGGGGGGAAGGGGGGAAAAAAAGGTAGTTGCTTGTCTCTTTTTGCATAAAAAACAGACTTGGCCTGTGCAACCTCTGCCATCACCATGTGTGTAGCCATGGCTGCCATGTACTTTCCTGGTCCTTTTTATTGCATTAGCTTCTCACTTTGTCTTGCTTTTGGACCGAAAGAAATTTGGAGATGACCCATCTATCTGTAGAGCACAGCATACGCTGGGCAGAGAATTACACACCATGAACTTTCAGGTAGCGTCTCTATCATTTGCAATTCAAGACAGTGGAAGGCTGACATTTTGTAGAACTTTCCTTCCTCTTGAGCAATATAGCCTTGTTTAAAAGGACTGTGACTGAGCGGAAATGATGCAGACTGGACAGCACAGAAATGACCTGCCAGCAGCAAGAGAGCTGAAAAAAAATCAGGAATTCTGGATTTGAAGGTGAGTGTGAATAGATTGGCCAATATTTCCTCCAAACCCTTCCAAAATACCTCTGCCTCTGTCTATCTTTGTTAACGCTGGCTCAAGCTACATGGTCCTAGTCTATATTCCAGACCATCTCCCTCCCTTTACTGTTTCCAGTTTTCCTTGCTCGGTCAGTCCCTACCTCCTCTTTCTCACCCCAGCTGCTTTTCCATCCACCTCCCTCTTTTCTAAATCCTTCATACACCGAAACTGAATTTTGCCCCATTCAACCTCCCAACAGCATTCCTCTCCCTTCTTGTCACCTTTACCTGCTGAGATCCTCTATTTTACACACACAAACCCATATTTGGATAAGACAGCTTTCTCCTCCTTACTACTGGAGAACCAGGAAAATATCCTGAACAGAAGAGCTGTTCTCCACCCTGTTCTCACTTCCAGCCCTGCTCCCAGCTCAGCCCACAGTAGTTCCAGACACAGATGCTTTCTAGCCCACCATAAACTCAGATGCTCTGCAGGGATGGTGCATGCACATGAGGACACTGCCAGGGCTGGAAGGTGGCCAGTGATGAAAATATCTTCAGGAGATTTGAACTCTACAAAGACTTGCAAGTTTCCAGTCCAAATTTGTGCAAAACACAGATTACACACTTCCAACAGTGTCTTATTACTTGATCAAGACAGATTTTCAGAGGGATTCGAAAGAGCCATCTTCAATAGAAAAGCAACCATTTCCTACTGCATTTTTAATCTCTGCTACAAAGAATAGAAATAAGAGCATTAAAAAAAAAAAAAAAAGAAAAATCACTAAAATTATGTTAATTTTTTTAAAAGTTTGACTTTATCTTGAGCTCTCATTTGCACAGAGGGAAAAAGCCATTCTATATTATTATACTCACCTTACGGCAGCACACCGCGTTGAAAATTCAGCCTACATAGTTCAGCCTCAAGAATGCGAGTAATAATTAAAAACAGAATACTGAGCTCTCAGGTATCGCGGAACTTTAATGACAATCAAAGCTACCAGCCCCACCTATAATCATGTCTTTAAAAGAACAGAAATGAACCAGCCATTTCTAATCACTTCAGTTCATTATTGCTACACCTTTCCCCCTCATCTGCCACTCTTCTGCAGCTCCTCCCATCCCAGCCTGAGCACATTGTGGAAAGACCAGTCACAGCCTCAGGGCTGATTGTTTTCTATGACATGTACACAGAAGATTTCACTACATCTGGTAGTTTAATGCTACAGCACATCGTACAATAACATCGTAATATTTTCAAGCAACTGTGTAATGCTCTATTCTTTCTGAATCAGTCAAGAGTTTCATTACCTAAATCCATGTGAGAACACAGGAAGCTGTGTTTCCCCAACTCCTGAAATATCTGCCTCAGGAAGGAAGGTATATTGTCTTTCTGATGCCTCTGTTTTGCTTGTGAGGTGGTTCTGTGTGCCTGTTTTGCAACAGCACTACAAAAGCAAACCAATTCAAATCTCCTATGGAAATGCCATGTTTGCTAGACAAAGTTTGCATCCTTTTAACTCAAGGGTGACTGGCTCTTGGGCATATCTAACATTATCAAAATCTCTATGATCTGGGGAGCTCCAAAGTACAATTGTTTGTGCTGCAGTGGGAAATGAACAATATGAAAATGATTCCCTGCATTTCAAGCACTGCATGTTTTTGTTTTGAGAAAGGGAAATATACTTCCTGAAAGTCTTTAGCTAAGTCCAGGACAGAAAAAGAAAACCCGCTTTAATCTTTCCTTTCAGTGAGTGAAAAATAATATCTTCAGCAAGGGATGATTTTTATGACCTCTGAAGGCATGAAAACAGAGCTGAAATAATAATGATTACTCAGACTTCAATCTTCCTCATTCTTTGTCTACACAAATCCCAATCCAGGCACCAGGAATCTGGTCTGACTAATAAAACCTAAAGATTCAGGACAGTCAAGAAAGTAATACTACCCAAGTGCAAGTTACTGACATGATAAATTTCAATCCACAAGTGTAAATCATCAAAATATCTCTGTGAAGTTTAGCTTCTTGGACTTAAAAGGCTAGTTTTATAATGCTTAAAAATAGCTTCCGAAAATTATGCCTTTTTTATTCCTACATTCTGCTCTTCCTTCCCTACCAACAAAAGACACAGTTCACAGAAGTACACACGCATGAGCACATTGGTGCCTATTGGTGTCAGCTGGGAAGTGAATTTGAATTCATACCAATCTAAACAACCTCTACGACTGATTCTCTTGCAGCATCCCATCCTTACTGACCTGCAAGCAGCTCCCTCTGATACATAGATGTCCAGTCCTGGGACCTGATCCATCATGCACATGCTTCAGTTTAGCTGCAGGAATAGACCCACTAGCTCACAAGCTTGATACTGGCTGCAGTAGGCTTTGGGTTAGACCTGGGAAGATTGCTACTGTAAATTACTACAAATGCAGACAGGGACAAGCAAGCTCTGAGAGGGCTGACAGAAGAGGCTGGCAAGTCCCTTCTGGGCATTGTTTCAGTCACCAAGGGGGGTGAGGGACACAAGCACCCAAGAAGAAAGGGCAGAGCAGGTAACTGAGTCCATCAAGAAGACATCCCACATGACTCTCCCACATGACTCTTTTCCAAAATGGGATATGAGCAGAAAAAAGTCAGTAGCCAGAAGCAATCTTTATACAAGGAAAATGAGCACTGAGGTTCTGAGCCATGCTGCGGCCTGCTGTGCAGCCTGGCGTTTATTCCTGTGGTGAGAACACAAGGCAGCTGTAAGCAACAACCCAGCCTTGTGCTTACCAGTGATTCAGGAAATTTTATCCTCACCACCTTTACTGTTCTCATATTTACTGGACTGGGAGAGCTGGCATGTTCTAGCAAGCTTAGTGCAAAAGGACAATACTTGAAAAAGGTGACAAAGGGGGTTTTCTTCTTGAGATCATAAATAGATGTTTTTAGAATGGCAAGATGCTCCTTAACATAACAGGATACTTTCTCCCCTACTACTCATTAGACTGGATAAACGTTTCACAGCAACAAAATAAAGCCCCAGTGGGCTCTGGTAGTTCATACCACTTGTTATTCTGTCTCTCTCTCAGCTTACACAGGCAACTTGAATTTTTTTTTAATTTCACATATCCATCTTTATGCACAGTCAACATTGGCCATCTGCTATACAATAGAAAAAGATTCTGAAGGGTATAACATAGTGCTTTCAGGCCATGTATATTATCAGCTCAGAAATCTTCCCCACAATAATCTATGGTAAGCAATGAAGAACAAAAAAACACGCTCTTAAATGCTGCTGAATAAAGTAGATAGAACACTCACTCGTTCAGGACTCCTTAATGTGTTTTTTGTATTCTCCCATGGATACATTTGTACTTTATAATTCGGTTTCTCCACTGTCCAATTATCTACAGACAATTTAGTTTTGGGTGGATTATAATAGGTTCTGCTTCAGTTCATCTAAGACAGCATCACAGAAGGCTGATAAAAGGCCAGCAGCAAAGGAGTGGCAGATTGCTGAAGTATTTTCAGGGTCACTTCTTACTCTGAGCTTCCTACAGTGTGTTCAAATGTATTGTAATCTTAACTTATGTTCTGCCTCAGCCCATATCCAGGTCTGAGGCAGAAGTTTCTACTTTCCTGCTTATTTGAAACATCTTTGAGATAGAAACAATTACCAGCTCACCTCTTGTGTAGGGCGCAGAAATAGCCTACCTTTTCACTCTCTGTGCTCCTATCATGGCTGTTTCTCTCGTTTTTTCAAGACCAACAACTAAAGACAATACTCTCTACTGCCAAACTTACCTGATGTACAATCAAGCATAAGAGCTTGGGTTTGATTGTTTTATTTTAACCTCTTCACTGAGGAGGACTGGAACTTGAGGAACAATTCTTTTTAAGTGCTTTTTAAATGACAAGTCTACACTTCACAGTTCAACCACTGTGATACTGCATGTGCCTGGGAATATACTGACAGAGGGATAAATTGATTGTGTTGAGAGCTCAGTTATTACAGTGCATTAATACCACAGACCTTAACTTCTCTGTAATTCTCACATGCAGCTTCCTGTAATACTATAAAGTCTCTATTGTCTTGTACAGTACAGAGACTGGTACTTTCCTCCTTTTTAAAATATACTTGACATTTATAATACCATCAAAAGCTTTGAGGTTTTCTGACAAAAGCTCTCAAAGCCTTGCTTCCTGTTCCGATCTACAGGCAGACACGAAATTCACAGTAGAGCAGCATGTGCACCAGCAAGCCCTCAGTTTCTGAAGGGTTTGTGAGTTTTAGATATTTATTTCTTTTTTGCATTTTCCCTCTCCCAACATGCACTACTAGCTGCTGCTTTGATTGAAAATCAGCATCAAGGTGGTCTTAAGCCTCTGTTTTGAGTGAAGGTAGACTTTCAAAGTATTAGCTGCCAGACACCAACAAGCTTCAAAGCAGATTCTTGAACCCCTGAATGACCTTTTCCATTGTCTGGTTTGCTTTTTTAATTATTTCCCCATCAGAGCTAAAATCTACTGCTTTGGGATGTCTCTATGGCAATCAACACTGAACATCTTGAGCTAGAAGTGATCCAGGCGGTGTGAGTCCTTATCCCAAACCAGTAAGCTCTCCCTGCTAGCCCTTGATCTTCTTCCAAACTATGAGAATGGTTCACTTGACTCATGCACACAACACAGGTCCAACTTCAGTGGCTTCCCTCCAGACTGGGAGTCCCCAGCTGGCAAGAGCACCCTGCTGTTTAGGTGTTCACGGTGACATGAGCTTTGGATCCTGCCAGCAGAGACATGCCTGGAACCTCCTACAGAGAGCACCTGAGCTGTTCAAAAACACCTATCCTGAAGAGCAAATACTGCATTCCCGCTACAGTTTTCTAGATATTTCTGAATTTCCTATTGTTTCCAGAAGAATAACTCATGGTTTATAACCCTACTTGGTGGAGTACCTCTCCCCAGAGGTAGAAATATGTTGATTCTGTGAATAATGGAAGGACCTTGGCAATAGCTTCCACTGGGTAATATCCATTTCCTCTCACTGAGCAACTTAATTTCCATCATAAAATATCCTTGAAAGGATATTTTTCACTTAGATAGTTGTGCTGCCTCCAAGATCAACCAGTCAGACAGGTCTAGAGGGTTATTCCTTTATCTCCAAACTCCTTTTAGCCTACTACACCCTCACAACCCAAAGGCACAACTAAAAAGCCAATATCCACAACATC
Source organism: Lathamus discolor (assembly GCF_037157495.1). Taxonomy (NCBI): domain Eukaryota; kingdom Metazoa; phylum Chordata; class Aves; order Psittaciformes; family Psittacidae; genus Lathamus; species Lathamus discolor. The sequence goes on along the minus strand of NC_088887.1, from coordinate 100,998,769 downwards.
ATTAAACCCTTTGCAAAGGATTAAACTTCAAGACAATAAACTAATGTCGTCAGTGGGCTAAAATAAGCTAGGTTGACTTTCACTATCTAGCTTCTAGCAGTGACTCTGCCAACTCTGCTGGGACTGTTTACATTGTAGATGGCCTCTTAATTTTGTCCTCAAAAATCTAGCAGTGTATCTTGTCCACACCCTGGTTTTGACAGGAAACAGCAATGCCTTTCAGTGCCTCTAGGTGACTGCTCTGTGATAATTAGGCCTGTTTTGCAGAAGCCTTTGGGCTGCAAACAGCTAAGGACGCTCAACTCACTCCTCTCAAGAGCTCATGCCCAGGTCCTAGGACAACCACGAAACAGCAATTCCACACACCTAGTTCCCTGGGCATCTTTCCCCATGAACCATTTCAAACTATTTCAGAACCACAAGGAGGGTAGTAGCAGAGTCCATAATTTCTGATGGGCTGAGAGGTACATCAGAGAAGAAAGTAATGTGATTTCGTGCACAACTGGAGATTGGGCCACAGAGTGAAGGGTCGGTGTTCAAAAGGGCTGAAGAAGGTGGACTACTCCCAGCAAACACATCAGCATCATAGCGTCTTCGCATATAAGACAAGACATCATACTGCAGCTGGCAAATCTGACATGCCAGTGAAATGCAAAGGGTACTCACCGTGGTCTCAGAGATCATTATGATCCATAAACTTCAATTTAGAAATCACTAACTTAGGCTTTAATAATAGAAAAATTCCATACATGGCTTAAAATTTTGTCAAAAGTATTCACCTTTATGGATCTGCAGACCAACCACAACTTTTCTTTAAATCATTGTTCCCATTCTATAGCCTAGTTTCCAAGCTTCCCACCAAACATCTCACAGGATACAGTTCATCTGCGCCCATTTTAGATGTATAACTTTGGATAAGATACATCATACCCCAAAAGTGCCTGTATCTGTCTTTTCACTGACCAGAGAGAGAATCTGGGGTGGAGGGATACAAGCTGGAATGTAAACACCCCTTTTGTAGTGCTTTGAAGTCAGGAGGGAGAGAACCCAGTAACCTAACTTTGAATCAGATTCACTTTTGGCAGCACTGGGACAACATACCAAGAGACAAAGTAGATTTTCCTTCACCAACTGCATCTAAACCAGAGCCAGAAGGTGTGTGTTGCTATTGTGACAAGTCCCATGATCTGCATTATGCAAGTGAACAGGCAGCACTGTTGCAGTGCTTCCTTCTGGCCTTCCATCAGTATACACTTGGCTACGTTTCTTGCAAGGTAGCTTAAATTTTTCACATGAGCAGTTCCATTTATTTACACCATCGGTCTTTGTTCACTGCCTATTGTCATGTAACTCTATGCAGGCTGAAATAAACACTGTATGTGTGCTTCTGTACACCTATGTAAATATATGTGTATAACACATAACTGTACATATACACACACATATTTTGTAGGTTTATGCCTGGATCTTGGTCAACCGTGAGCAAGTCAGAGATACCTGTTCACTCCAGTACGCTTAGATGTTAGTGTCTGTCTTCACCAAGCAGCCCCTTCCTTTGGACCAGTAGCAGTTTCCACCCAGACACTTGCAGTTGTGAAGGGTCACAAGTTTGCTGACATATAGTATAAGGAAAAAAACAGAAAGCTTGTTAATGTAGTTTATTGATCCCTGTGAAGCAACAACCATTTTCATCAACACAGAGAGACGGGAGCAACAGCAGAAATATATCGAAAAAGACCATTTAAATTGCTTTGCAAGCACTGTCAGTTTGGACATAAGTTCTTCCTGGCATTTCTTCATGGTTTGTCCACGGTCCCGGTAAGAACTCAGTTCTGGTAAGAACTGAGATTGTTAAAGAAGATACCTACAAAGACCAGCCTAGCACCTCTAATAACATTCACACCAGTTTCTTGTTTTTCTGCTCCTCAGGTTCTGCATTGGCACAAAGCAGAGGCTGAATGAAACGCAAGTGTTAGCTAGGCCAGTTCACGTCTTGTGTTGCAACTCTGTGGGAGGGAACATTTGCTCTCACTATGATAAATTAGGGCGAATAATTCCCTCATCACTGGCTGGGGTGGAGCTGCCACAGAATTGCACACCTTTGCTTTCTTAAACCCAGCTAAGGGCTATTACAGTTCCATGTGTAACCATGAAGCAAATAATTAGCTTAACCTGTCCATGCTAGCTTGGGTCTGGGACTCTTACTATCCTGGTAGCACTAGGAACAAAGCCAATAAAGCAATGGGAAAAGAAATAGAAAGTGACATGGCTATTTTCAAGCTATCAAGTGAAATCTGTTCTTCAATACAGCGCATAGCTCAGATTTGTTGGGTCACTGTTACACAAGATAAGAACAGCTGCCTAACAAGAATCTGATCCAGTGACAAATGGTCCAGCTGCCACAGGGAGAGAGGATAGTGTTACTAAGAAAAGTTGCTCAGAACAGAGGATGTCTGGTCCCTTTCTGTAGCACCAGGTGACCAAAAGAACAAAAGTTTATTGTAAGTTTAGGAGTTTCTCAGGCACTTCTCTCCCTCTGTGTCTGCTCTGAGCCTGACTTCAAGTTAGCGCAATCATCCGCTGCATTTATCCACCCAGTTCCTCAGAAATATCAGGGAATGGCCAAAGGGCTCCTTCAGTTCTCCTGTGCAAGGCTCTTTTACACACACACCTCCTGTTTACCGTCTGCATGAAGGTGAGAGGGAAAATCTAACCTAAGTAAGCAACCTCTGTAGGAACAACATACAGGCACACACATGTAGGTTCATCTGAAGAACTCAAAACATTTAGAAGCTGTTATTAACTAACCTCCTAAACTCTCGCGTGACATAGATAGGTAGCCCCATGGCTTTGAGGACATGGTGTAGAAGCTCTGGTGTCATTTGTTTGTGTTGTTTTAAACTTCTACCAGCCCATTTCAGTTGGAGCGAGATGGCTGGAAGCTAAACCAGTGTTGAAGCTGAGACCTACAAACTGGAACACATTTGTGGATTTAGCAGCTTAAATTTTCCAACAAATGCAGTTTTATAGCATGAAGTCTCTGAAGCTGAACATCTCAGACCTAAAGACATTGGGCTTAACCTATGCTTAAAGGTCCCTCAGCACCTGATAGACTTCACAGCTGCTGAATTTTATTGCTAGAACCAGACAGTTCAAACTGAGGACATCAGCCAGTTTAATAAAAGCGCAGCAAAATATCTCAACAGTGACCTATTCCAAGTATCATATGTTATGGGCATGCTCATGCCTTATCAACAAGTCGTGTTTGAACAGGTCATTAGACTGGAAACAGCAGCTTGCTACACCTGGCTGTGGAGCACTTGACCATCCCAAGTTGAAGCTGAACCCTCTGGAAGTGAAATCTACCGATCACAGGCTGCAAGAAAGTGACAACACTGCACAGTCTGAACATGAGATGGAGAAGGAATAGGAGGAAGAAAAAGCCTCAGTCTTCTCTTCCAAACTTGTTTTTCTCCAACAAAATTATGAGTAGCTGCGAGTAAATTTGAGCATCAGTCTACACACGGATAGTCTTACTTTGCAGAGATCCATCCACGTCTAAAAGTAAAGGGCCTCCTAGAAATCCTTCTATACTACAAAGTATACATAAGTTGGTTCCTACTAGTTTCTCTAGAGGGTTAAACTGTGGAGCCTTCAGAGAGTGGAAGAGTGGGTAGAGAGGGCATGTCCATTGCCATGAATTATCTCAAACAAATGGGAATGCAGTGGCTAGCACCATAAGTGGGACTAGACTTCTCAGACCAGCACTGGAAAAACAAACGCTGGGGAGTTTCCATGCCCAGAGTCAGTTTAGACCCCAAGTCAGACAGGGCTGGCTGCATTCATTACAAAATTTAAGCTGCTAAACCTACAACTGTGTTTCAGCTTTAAGGTCTCATCTTTTGTTTAACTTCCAGCCAGCTCAGTCTCAACTGAAATAGGCTGGTAAGAAGATAAAAAGAAGAAATGACTCCAAAGCTTCTAGACCAGGAGCACTGTTTGGAGATCTCTTAATCAAATGGATCTGGCTTTGCAGAGGAAAGAAATGCAATAGGCATGTGATTTTTAAAGTTCAGTCCTCTGGGGCTGTCACAACAATGAAAGCTTCCTTGTTTGGCCAGTGCTCTCTGTCACTTGTGTTCACAAGCACAGTCACTGGTGTACGCCTCAGCACCTGCCTCAAAGGCTGCATATTAATGCCTGGGTTTCCCTGTGCCTTGCTTTGGAGAAAATGCTGACCTAGTGTAGCTCCATCTCTTCACCACATCTGCTCTTCTCCAGCTCCATAATTCCCAAGACTTCTTTTCTGGCAAGGTATTTTTTGGATGAATCAGCTCCCTGAACCGGTTTCTCTGAGCCCTGCATGGTCAGCAAATGGGCCAGGACAAGTAGCTGAAGTCTCTTACACTCAGCAGCCACCAACACGTGGAGCCAGAGACAGTGTTGGGTTTGGCTGAAGCAGAAAGGTGTCTCCACTGTTTGTTTTTGCAGGTGAATGTCGTTTTGCACAGACCACTAATAGCCCCATCCCAAAACTCGACACTTGCTACATGAATCCCATTTCCAGTTTCTTTAATGATGGGCAGAAAAGCAGCCCCACACAGCCCTGATAACAGGTCTTTGAGGTGTGTATGCATCTACTGTTTTCTTGAGACTGTCTACCTAGATGCTACAAATTCATCTGCTTCACCCTGACCCTGTGAGCAATAGGTGATGATAGAAGCTGATAAAGCAAGCAAAGATGTATTTAGCAAAATCCGAGAACAGATTTGATGTCTTGGAAACAAAACCAAAGATTTATCCCTGCTTGTAGCCCTAGGGATTCAGGCAACATTTTGTCTTTCAAAGACTGCTTTTAGTTCTGAATACTCTCCATTTCCATGGCCATCTGCCTCATTATGATTGCAGTGGTACCACACTTGCACTGAGAATGGCTCTAGCTGGTGCCAGACTCTCACAGCAACTGACAATGTGCTCACTTTCATGGTTCACACCTCATTAGCCCCACAAATACCATTAATGACACCTCCAGGAGCTGGGAGTCCATGGTTCCCAGCAGCCTGGTGGCCAAACACTCTCCATAGTTTAGACAATTCGTTTTATACAGGACTGTTAATACACTCCGTTTATTTTCTTATTACTATGAATAACTCCATTAAGCTCATTGGTTTGTGTTACTTTGGCATAAAGAGCGTACACTGCCACATAGGACATACTGGCTGAGAAGCTGTTTTGCCTGGACATATGACTGTGATCATGCCCTCCCAGCAACTTTTGTTGGCTCTCTGCACCACACTAACTCTCAGACGAGGTACGTCCTGCCCAGCCACTGGTTTGAAACCCTGGTAACTCTCCCCAGCTCTCTCTGTTCTGCATTGACCAGCAACCGAGTCTGCTCTTTTCCATTGCTTTTTCCACCTGGCACTTACCTCTCCTCCCCAGTCCCATTTCATTTCCCTCCACTCCTTTCTGCAACTCACATGCTTTGGTTTTCTTTCCCCTTAGCTTCTCTCTTGCTAAACACATGAAAGACTTTTACCATAACACTCGTGGCCATCATGCTACTCAATCCATTTCTTTGTTTTCCCTTTTCCCACCCTGCTTCCCTTTTCACCACAAAGACAATAAAGGCTGCAAATCAGAGATGATTTCCTGGAGCTAGGTTTTTCCAACACCCAGCCCAGTGGGGCCCCGTTCTGCCATATACAGTGTTGATAAATAGCAGTATAAATCTCTTCAAAGAGGGGAGGACCAGAGGAATGTGATAGAAAACAGGTACACAGAAAGACTAGCACCCCTTGATTTCTGTCATCTGTCAAGGACTATGTTTATATCTGTGCCCCCCATTACCGGGTTTCTTTTGGACTGTGTCACACTAAAAGCAAGTTGACTATTTCTCCACACCAATGTGATAACTAAGATATGCCTTATTCAAATATAGAGGCAAAATGTGTTTCAGAATTGTTTATAACCCAAAAGGGCATGAAGAAACACAGATTACTTTCTTTTCAATTTAAATTCACTGACCAGAACCACGTTTTTGTCTTCAGACAAATCAGTCAAAAATTCCCTCCCTTCTCATTAAACCTGTTTCTACCAATATATCAGAATCCATTCTCATCTGAGCAATAAGCAAATAACTTTTGAACATGGCAAATGCATCTTGACCTTAAAAAAACACACTTTTGAAGTTTTAAAACAGTACTCCTTTAAAAACGTCCCCTAGAGAAGTCAGTCATTTTTTCAACAGATAGAGCACCCCCACTAAACACAGATGCTGTCTTCACATGGTTTCCAGCACCACTGAAGTAAGAGGCTGCTCTTGCAGCTGCTGAGCACACTATAGTATGCCTGCATCACCAAAGCCTCCAAGAACCTGAATGTGCAGAATCAGAGACCATCCTACCTTCTGCTTTTGACGAGTGTTTTCCAAGTGGGTGAACTAAATTCTTCAAAAGGAAACAGAAGATCAATGCCATTGTGAGCCCTGCAAGGACCACTCTCTTCATGCAGCCATCACCAGGGAGGGCTCAGGTCTCTTGGTGTGTGGCAACCCAAGTTGCAGGAGCAACTTGACTGAGCAGAGCAGCATTTGGAGCTGGGGGCAGCCAAGGGTTCTTCGGTGGGCCAGGCAAGCCTTCATTTGCCAGAGTTTATGCTCCCCCCTTGCGCTGTGGGTAGGAGTCACATTCCAGCAATTAGCACAGCAGCACCAGAAACGCAGCGAGAAGGACTGCCTGATCGCGACCCCACAGCAGCAGGTCTGCCGCCTGAATTTCATCCCCTCGGCTGCCAGAAACAGCTTTGTATCATCACTCAGTTTAACTAATGTACGAAAGGCAACTGTAACTTTGGTATGCAACTGCCTCTTACATTAGGGAATTATGAGGCCTTCCTCAGTCAAATTATGAGGATGCATAGAAATGTGATAAATAAGGGAGCTATCACAGTCAGCCAGATTGTGGGCTCCGTTTATGTGGCCAAAGGTGCAAGAAGTCACAACTTCTGCTTGATAGAAGTTACCACTTACCCACAGAGCTGCAATAAATGACAGTGTAAATACCACCAGACCATTGCACGTGAGAAAACAGGAATAAAAAAAAGAAAGGAAAGAAGTTGACACAAATCACCTCTGAATTCAGTTTATTCAGAGGGAGTAGGCTCACATGTTTCACTTTGCATTTGCAACGAATATCTGCACAGCTTCTGGAGTGGGAGGCAGAGAGCTTCCTGAAGCTCTCATAAGGACCTCAACACATCTTAAGGTTGCTAATGCAGTCAAAACAGGGTTCAGGACAAACTAGGAAACTTTGAGGAAAGGTATGGCAGCCTTCAAAAGCAGTCATACAAAGTCACTGCTTACTACAGATTCTCAGTTGCAAGCTTTTACAGAAATACGCATATTTTCATCATGTTTGGAAAGTGCTTCACACCTTGCAAGCACTATTAATAAAAGCGAGCAGAAGAGAAGCTGCTAAATTATAACAGATGCCAACATAAACAAGAAGGAGCTCTGGATGCCTGGCCTCTAACACTGCACCCATGATTTGGGTGTCACCAAGTCATTGCCAAACCTACTGCCAATAAGAAGGTGGGTGGGAAAAACAGGGAAGAGGGAATGGATCAACTTAATAATAAAGCCTAAGCAGTGCTATATAAAACATACGGCTGTGTATTATTTAATTTGAAATACATTTAAAAGTCCAGGTTTCAGTCAGTTGAAGTACCAAATAGTTAATTTAAACAACTTACAGGTTGCATTTATGAAGGTTTGGATATCTCCATTTTCTTTTAACGGTGGAAATTTAGAGAAAATAACTACTCACCCTGGAAGGGGAACAGAGAGAGGTGACAGCTTTCTTAAAAATTCTTTTTGAATGCTTAGAGAAGAGTCAGCATTGATCAGATTTCACATTTCAAAGCTTCCCAGAGGAAGCAGCTTTGGACACAGATCCAAGGAAAGAAAGCTACGTTTGCAATACATATGGTAGTCCATTAGCATTATGTTTTCAACACTTCAGTGAAACCTGTGATTTCCTGCATGTTGACTGATGCGCTACAGCATAAATTCACTCTCACGCAGTATTTATAGCTGCTGGCATCCAAGACTCAGTTGCAATGTCTATTCAGTGTCTCTTCACATGAAGTCCTATAATGGGCTATCTCAGCTACAGGCAGGATAACAAACCTTACCTTTCCTTCATCTTCAGGTCAGCATTTCTTAATCAGTTATGGTGAGTTAACAAGCCTGGTGTCATTCTGGTGACGTACAAAGGAAAGAGCTCATATTACGGATCTGGCAAGAAAATGCTGTTCTGCCCTCCACTAGAACTCCATCCTACATCATTATAATATTTAGAAAGAGATAAAACTGCATATTTCACACACATTTCTCTCCTGGCTGACCTCGGCTGTCAGCACTGGAGAAACTGCTACCACTGACACACCATTACTTCTAGACCAGTTCTGCTACGCTCACTGTCCAGTATTACCGCTGACTCTCTTTGAAAGGCTTTCACATGCCCACATGAATGACTTTAACCCCTTACCTGACAACAAAAGCAAAAAATGTAGTGCTTTAGTCATGGGTGTGGGAGGGAGGATTGAATTTGTAACGCACTATCTCATCCTGCCCTCAGCATAGCCTCCATAGAGCTGCTAGGAAAGAGCTACTTGAGAAGAACAGAGATTTTGTTTCTCCTTGCTCCGTCTTCCTTGTGCACATTGTTTCTGCCCTAAAAGCTTACAAATCTAACCAGGTATTTTTCATTTGTTACATTATAGCTTATTACAGTGAGACCGTAATCTCAGGTGGTGCCTCCCAGTGAAAGGTACCAAATGAGACTCTCAACAGAGAGACAGCAAGTCCATGACCACTGACAGAGAACTGGAAAGGGACACATGGAGGTTTGAAATTTCCTCACAGAAGGGTGTTGGGCAGTTGTTTCTGACTGCACCTATTCCCAGCATAACTAAGAATCTGAAGATTACCCTTGTAAGGTCAGATCTAAGGTACTCTTGTGCCAATGTCCAGTCCCTAGCAGTGGCCAGCAGTGGAAGAGTAGGAGAGAAGAGCATAAGGAATGGGTCACAGACTGAGTAATCCCTTCCATGGTACATGCTCCAAGCTTCCAGCAACTGGCCATTTACAGAATTCCTGAGCTAGAAGCCGCATCCGGACCATTGTATTTAATAGCCACTGATGGACCTATCTTCTATTAATTTGTATAATCCTTTTTTGAATTCATTTTTACTCTTGGCCTCCACAACATCCTGTTGCAATGAGTTCCAAATTTTAATTGCGGACTGTGAAAAAGTACTTCCTCTTGTTTGTCTTAAACCTGCTGCCCAATCATTTCATTGGGTGTCCCCAGTTGTGTCACAAGAAATACTGATTAATTGTTTCCTATTCACCTTCTCCACAGCATCCACAATTTTACAAACCTCTATCACCTTACTCATCTATACCCACCCTCACTCATCCCTTCTATTTAGTCTCTGCTCTGCTCTTAATAGCCCTGCAATACTGTCTTTGAAAACCAAACAACATGTGATATTTTTGATACAGGTGCAATCGGCATGCAAGTAGTAGTACAACAGAGGTTTTCCATTCTCTTCTCCTACTCTTATTTCTGTTCTGCCTTTTTGCCCACAGCTAATTGTGAGCTGAGACCTCAAAAAAATCCTTCCAACAACTCCATGATCTTTCTCATGGTGATAGCACATCATCCAGGGTTCATTATGCATCCATATGCACTAAACTCACTTTCCCCTTCTCCCCTGTGCATTATTTCACATTTACCAACACTTAATCATACCTGCTGGTTTAGCAGCTAGGCACAAAATATTCTGAAACCCTTTCGTAGCTCTTGGCACAGCCTGACATTTCACTATGCTGTATAACAGTGCACTCGGCAATTTAGGTCATCAACTGCTTCTGCTGATTGTTGTTTAAACTCATTGAACGGCACAGGTCCTTAGGGGAAAGCAATGGCAGCTTCCCTAGTTTGGAAAAGACAAGTGCTACTTGCACCTGAATGGCCTATAGGCACTGAGGATGTCCATTAAATCCCAGTTGTCTCAGGAACTCAGTGAGAAAAATTACAGAAGCCACTGAAAGCCCAAACAGATTACGCTGATCACTTGTGTCTCCACGCTTGCTGACTTAGCCCCATTTGTGAAGCACAGCTCTCTTCAGCAGGGACACAGCCGCTCTTTCCTCCCGGTCACTCCATGCTGAGTCTGTTTTACACGTTCTGTGAAGTTACCCTGTGTGCAAGTCAAACACATCTCTTTCAACTGTGCTACCACCTCTTGCGAAGACCAGCATCACCATTTTTTTAACTTATCTATCTGGCAAGAAGTCCTATTTAAGCAACAGGTCCCCTAGCAGTTATGCTGGAGTCCAGCACATTCAATCTAATTATATCAAATGTTATTATTCAATGTTATTTCTGGAGTCAATACTAGCCCCATCTGCCTGGCAGGCTCTTGTCTTTCTGTACCTACCACACCAAGACCACTAGGATGAAGACCGAAGCTGCTGAGGGAGTCTGCAGGCAGGAGGGCTTCACTTATATTATGCTGAAAATAAACTTCCAGACACACGGGCTTACACCAGCACTTTGCCTGTGGCAGAATGGGACATCTGGGCTGAGGGAAAACCTGCTCAGAAAGGCTTCCTGTGAAAGCCTTGCCTTGCACACCAACAAGGCTCAGTGCAAGGGTTAAAGGAGGCTGAAGCAGAGTGGGACAGGGCCACGGCAGAGCAGCTGCATGGCTCCAATACAAGCCGTTTTCCCAGGACTTACCCTGCCACCCCAGGGCTATTTTCAATTTAGAAGCCCCCAGCAGGAGAGCCTCAGGCAGATGAAGCTTCCCACCTCATAGGGCTCCTGGGGTCATCCACAGGGTACATCAGCTTTGGCTTTGGGTCTCGTTTGGGTGTTGAGAGGTCTGTTGTTTAGGCTGAGAGAGGAGGAAGAGGCAAAGAACTTCCTTAGCCATCGTCACTGGGGCTGAAATAAGGACAGAGGACATTGCCTAGCTCAGCTCCTCTGAGCAGGGTGGAAAGATATTAAAAATAAAACTCAAACACTAACACTCAAGTGCTGCAAATTGATGGGATGAAGTGGAAAGAAAGGGAGGAGCAGGAAGCGGTAACTGATTTGGGCTCCTGAAATGAAACTCCAGTTCTCACAGGGTTTCACAGCTTTTCAGTTGTTTCCACCTGGTCAGAAAGACCCAAGCAACAAATCAGGCAAGGGCATTGTGCTGTCTGTGGCTGCTACTGGACACACTTCAAAATCAAAGAGAAATGAAGCTATTTTTTGCTACATGGAGCCCTTACCCCAGCTTCGTTTACCCTTCAAAGCAATCACTTTTCTTGCTTTGGCATCCTAGAAACAGCTCATACCTGCAGAATTTCTCCTGTTCCAATGCACATACATGTACTTCTATAACGGACTTTTCCATTAACTCCTCTGACTTCAGTAAAATCTCAGCGGATGGAGTATTTCCAAAAAAAATGTAGACATTCCTGCCAAACACAGTTCCACAGTTAAACCCATCAAAACTCACGTGCAAGATCTGGGCAGTTGCCTGCTCAGGTAGTGTCGCTCTAGGGAACTGAGAAGGAAATGCAACCATAGAATCTTAGTGTTGTCTAGGTTGGAAAGGACCTTTAAGACAAAGTCCAACCATTAACTTAACACTGCCAAGTCCACCACTAAACCATGTCCCTAAGTGCCACGTCTACAACATCTTTTAAATACATCCAGTGATGGGGACTCACCCACTTCCCTGGGCAGCCTGTTCCAATGCTCAACAACCTTTTTGGTGAAGAAATTTTTCCTAAGATTCAATCTGAACCTCCCCTGGTGCAACTTGAAACCATTTCCTCTTGTGCTGTCACTTGTTACTTGGGAGAAAAGACCAACACTCACCTCACTTGGAAAGGCCTCTTCATTTAAGGATGGCATGAGCAACGATAATAGATGAGCACAAAGCAAGGATGTAAAATGTTGAGGTTCCCAGTTATGAATGAGCTCTTTGTCCGATTCTTTGCTCCACAGCTCATAATATAGCCATCAGAAGCTTCCTGCAGTGCTCCTCCAGTTGTACTGCACGAAGCCCTCACACCTTTTCCCATTATCTCAGTGATAAACACCCACACAAGAAGTTTACTCGCAAAAAAGTACATGCAAAATTTCTGAATGCCCCAGGGTCCAACAGCAAGTAGAAAAACACAGAATAAGATGGGGCGCTCTTCCTGCCTCCTCATTTTAGCTATCATTTTGGCACATGCCAGAACATTACCCCAAGCAAAACATCACCGACTAATGAACAAGGATTTGCATGCAATTCCAGCAGTGGGCATAACCACAGGCACTGATCAGTGCAAGCTATTCCTTCTGAGGATCTTCACAAAATCCATCTTTGCACACCAGCTGCACAACAAATGGCCGCGACATCTAATGCTATTTGTATTTTTAATTGGATTACCAACTGACATAATAGCTGATGTTTCTGCACAGAAACATGTTTATTACATTGATGCTGAACTGACTCAGAGCACAAAGATGCTTTGAAGTTTCTGTCCTTGATCAGCAGATTCAAATCCCTTGGTGCCAGATTGGCATAAATGCTAGCTAGTCCCTTCCCAAGAGTCAAGCTTTGACTTTCTCTCCTGACAGCTGTAACTACTCATGTACCAATCAGATGTGCATCCTTTCCAACAATGGCTTCGCGAACACCCAAAGAGAGTATCTTTGGATCTTACAACCTTCCAGTTCCAGAAATCAGGCTTTTCAGAAAGTGAAGATATCCTCAGCTTCCCCTAATGTGCAAAAACCTTTCAGAAATGAATGCTGAATTTAAAAAAAAAAAAATAAAAGGGCAAAGCTAAAATAAAGATGGAACTGCAAAGTACAAGGGGAAATTATTTTAAAAATATCTTTAAATGTCTCTATTTTTATGCACAACGTATTCTTTCATGCTCTTTAGGTCTACCTCTGCTCACTTTAAGATCAAACTAGCATTTTTGCCAGCAATTCATCTAAAGCCTGCTCTCTCTCATCTAAAGCCACCCTTCTCCCTCCCCACCTGCAGGCAAGCAGGGATCTGGGCCTCACAAGACTACTGTGGCGTGGGTGTTATTGGCTGTCTGTTTTGGCAGCCTCTTCTCCTTTCTTCCAGCTCTGTTTTGAAACACAATCTAAATTTAAAAAAAAAAAAAGGAAAAAAAAAAAATTAGGCATTCCTTCTTTCTGCACTCACATCAGCACTCCTGCTGCCACCGCGTAAAGCACAACTGTGAGAGGAGCAGCACCATGCAGGTTGGCCTATATAGCCCAAGTGCTTGGCAAATGAAAAACTCTTACTCCAAGAAAAGGTATGTACTTCAGGAAGGCAGGAAGGGACGAGGAAGGCAAGAAGAGAAAATGGAAGATGAGAAGGATGAGAGGACTTCGTGAACTGTCTCACCTTAACAGGGGGAGTGGTGGGAAGAGAAAGATGTCTCTCCAAAGCCCGTGCTCTCCCACATTTAACAGCATTAGGATCTAACATGCAATTTGGACTAAATGACTAACTCTTTCCTGTGGTTTGAAGTATGTCAGCGTCCCTTGGTGGTTTTTTTTTTCTCTCCTTCTTTAACAATATATTACATAACATTCTGATACACTAATTAACATCTCATGTCATAGCAATTTTATTAAGAGCTTATACTTACAAATACCCATTCTGAAAAGATTTCAGGAGTTTTTTTGTCATTTTCTCTGAACTACGCTTCTCGAAGCACTGGCAACACGGCCTGATGCTGCCTAATGCAGCTTCCAGTAACAAAGCGTCTCTACACAGCAAGCCCTACAAGCCAGGCATGGATTCTTCTTGCGTTTAGTCTCAAAGACTTGTAAACAGGTTACTTTTAGCACGCTATGTTGATAAAACACTGGTAACACAGCCCTATTAGGCTCCTGTACCTGCTACGGTTCCAATTCTAGAAGCAATGCCAAGAGAGAGAAATTCCTTTACAGCAAGTAATGGAAAATTTGTTAACTATTCTGCAGTTAGTGTTTGCTCATTAATATGGTATCATCTTGCCAGGCAAGACTTGGTACCATGAAGTATTTTTCCATATAAAATTGCTAATGCCATCAGGATTGTCCAAATGGATAATGATCATCATCATCATTAAAAAGATTACGCGGTAAGGAAAGTGATTACAACAAAGTCTGAGTAGAAGGATTACTAATCACAAGTAGAATCCTGGTACAAATCTCATTCTCCGTATACAAGAAAGGACACAAAACCTTTTAAACATAATTTATATACATTTATGGCTTTATACAACAAACTGTCAGGGATTGTTCTCGTGTGTCTGTAGAAGTACATCAGGCACTTTTGCTGAAAATATCCACGTATGAATTTTAATTCTGCAATGTGACTAAGTCAGAGCAGTGAAGCGTTGAAGAGCTGTCACACCACTCGCAAATAGAACTAGCAGTATGTACATGCCAATCTCTCGATATTGCTGGTTTGTGGAACACCCTCAAAAAAGGAGGCCAGTTTTAACGCCGAGTAATTTGCTTTTTTGCTTGCATAAACCATGCTTCATTTTACATTATGATTACCAAAATAATAATAATGAGAATACCTTATTTAAAATCAGTCATAAATTAAGGATCCTAGCAATTTCACCATAAAATAGGAATTTCAAATCAGTAAAAAAATAAAAAAGTACTAACATACATCCAGTGGTTTAACAAGTGCAAATTTTATACTGTTTTATAATTGGTCCAATTTTAACTTCTCTTCTTAGGGATGCTCTGTTGACTTAAGCCAATAATAAGCAATATGACTTTTGCTTATAAGTGTAGGCAAATGGTCAGTTTATCAAAGCAGAGCTTTCCAATTAATGCATCTACTACCTAAACATATATCATATAGCTATATTATGGAAACAATACATCTTTATATTTAAAATATCTGAACAGCTCTATAATACAATAAACCTTTAATAACAGTACAAACCAGAGAAAAGTCAAAAACAAGGCTGCATAGGTAAGATCATCTGCACAATTCACAAACCAATCATTTACAACAATTCTGACAAACTAAGTTACTCCAGAAACTTGGTACTTTTACTGAAAAAGGATTTATTACTTGAGGTCACATAATGTTTGTTTTCAAGGCCGACAACACGCCCCTTCACCAGACTTCACAGTATTCCAGAGTTACAACTGCAAAATATTAGAATGGCACCACAAATAAAAAAAAATAAAAAAAAAAAAAAAAGAAAACAAGAAAAAAACTAAACCAAACCAAATAAACAAAAAAATGACCACACAGCCCAAACCTGTGATTATCTACAACTGCTTTCTCACAATACTTAAAGGGGCTTCCTACAAACTGTTGTAATTAAGGAACGGCTACATTTAGGTTATTCATAGTTATAAAAGGAAATTAAGAAAATACCTCTATACAGGAAGTTATACAGTAGCAGTAAATAAAAACCAGGAGGTATATTGTTAAATGTAGCATGTTCAGCTGTAACCCCATGGAGTTTAGTATTAAGATGCTTGCTTTGCATGCAGAGGTGAATTTTACAACTGCTTTGCCCTATGTATATCAGAGCCCATCTGGGAGCAAACATTTTTGTATATGCAGCAGAAAGAAGAATCTCCAGAAACACATATGTGAGCCCTCTTGCTTGCTCCACTGCCAGGATTTATTGTCACATTTCAGACACTATGAATTCAATGGTGAAGATGCTACTACAGATACTTGCCTGTGAAAGCAGGCAGCTTCACTGAGGCTTCAGCAGTAAGAGTATTTCATTTTGCTCAACAAAGTTCAAAGACCAATTTCATGCTGGGGGAGATCCTGTATCACAGGACAGCTCAACATCAGCCTCTGGAACTGCTGACAGCCGTAGTAGGATATGTAAAAAAGTAGGACCAGCTGTAATTGGTAGTGATATAAGCCAAAAGGGAGCTAAATGCTAGCACACCAATAAATACATTGCAGAGCCTTAGGAAAGTCGTAACAGGATCATTAAATATACGGCTTGTTACTAAACTTAATTTTCTTGGCACATCCCATTTCTTTCTCCACCATATGCCATCACTACAAGGGAAGATAAGTTTCAATTAGAATGTTTTCCAATTGTGGGTTATGTAGACAAAAGAAAACTCTATGGAGAAATATTTATTTCTCCCCTTCTTCACAACAACCAGTCCTAGCACAAAAGATGTTCATCCTGTCAGTGCATAAAAAAGCTCCAAGGATTTCTCTAACACAATGGTGTGTAGCAACCAGTGAAAACACAGGTGAGGCCTCTTATCCACACATCCATGAAAACTCACCGTGCAATGTCAAAAAATCAGAAACCATTTATTCGAGACCCAATCCTGAAAACACTCAGGTAGCTGTCAGTGTGCCTATTCCAGCAAGACCAGGTTTTCCCACAGGAACAAGGCCTCTGCCGTTAATGCTCTCCCCTACGCTCAAGCTCACCTATTTGTGTAACTTCGCAACTTACTTTATCTTTCTTATGTAAAAAAACCTAACGTTTTGTCCTGCAACAGGGCATGACAGAAGTTTTAGTCTCCCACTCAAAAGTAGCACTTTTGCCTCTTCAAATGTACTGCTTGACAACAGGAACACCAACAAACCCTAAACCTAGCGCTAATTAAGACAAATTACAATTTTGTCATCAATTTTACTAAAATTGGTAATAATATATGAATAAAATGATGAATTTCTCCAAAAGGTCCTGCTCTTGAGTGCACAAACATTATGAGACCTCCATGAAATAAATATAAATGTGAAGCATTGTACAAGCATCTAACAATGAATACTTAACACTTTGTGGTAGTCAGAGTTAAAATGATAGTAGAAGCAGATGACATTTCTAAAAATGCATATATAAAAATGATTAAATATTTCCTAAACATAAAGTTGTCTATATTTATACATCACACAACAAAAAAGGGACAGAAATGTTTCGTATTCAAGATCCTTATTAAGCTTTTCCTTTATTAGCACTCCCAAGTGCTAGGGAAATTTATAAAAACATGTACTTAATCCAGTTAAAATACTGTACAAAATGAAGAGGTTATGAATGCTGCCAGATCTCAGATATTTTTTTTATCTTTTTTAGGTTGCCTATGTAACAAAAGTAGACTTTAACTATAAGAAAAATAGCTTGGAAAGTATTCCAAAAATTATCTTAAGTCCAACAATAGTCATTAGTCTGACAATGAAATCCAGATATATTCTTGCATAAATTTACATGAATACAGGTAACTTATCAAATGGCATTTAGCCTACTGTTTGCTTTGAATAGTCAGTGAGTTTATTAGGATCATATTTAACAGGCTATTCTGTTCCCATATGAAATGTGTGGCAAATTTGAGTAAAATAATGCAGTTCGTACTGCTGCAAGGCAAGTCCACAGTTATCTCAATTCATCAAAACACAGGTAACATCAATGAAGGTTAAACTTACTTAGGGCATGAGATCATCACAGTATTCTTACAAAAGTTTATAAATTTTTCTTGGACCAAAACAGATAGTCTTAAAAAACAATTCTTCTTCTACAGATCATACTGTACAAAACCGAAAGCACAACATGATGTAAGTAAGAGTCTTTGCTGTGATTACATGGTGTAGTGAATTTGGCACTTCAGAGTAATGAAATTTCCAATGGCACAGTTCTTATCTACAGCAGCACATAACCTGCAAATCTTGGGCAAACATCCTGTACAGGAAAATACTCTGTCTGCTGCCAACTCTGATGACAGGAAGAAAAAAGACCAAAAAAAAAAGACCCCCAAGAGAAGCTAGTGCATGCGCACAGCTTTGTCAAGAAAATTAAAAAGGAAGGTGAAGGACATCTTTGTACTGCTTTTCTCAGTTCCTGCTGTCAGACAAGTCTGGAGAATTTAACCGTAGCCTGGGAAGAAAGAAAAGAACAACAAAAAGAACAAATTAACACTCACACCAAAAGATTAAATCTATTAAAATATGCTCAAACTAGCTTTAAGTTACCTTAAATGGTGGGGAAATGAAGTATTCAGCAATTGCTAGCTACCAGCAAATGTTTTGTTTAAAGTATTAATGGCAAAACATTAGTGCTCCACATGAACTAACAGCAGTTGGTACATGGCAATCCTAATGCACCGGTGCAAACTAACAAAGGGCTGGAAAGTGACTGACTAATAGAGGCACTCCACATTCCAACACAGAAGACCACCCAGATTTTATGCATTTTGACATCTCTTTTCCCTTTAGCGGTTTTCAGATTTATTATAAAAAGCACAGCTTACCTCCTACTACATCCTAGCCTGACACCCAACTGTGTGTGGTTGTCTTTACGCTGTGCTGAAAACTTTGGTTAGGCAATACACTGTCAAAGTTAAAATCTAATGTTTCTCCATCCATAAGGTCATTACGGATAATCGACTCCATGTCACAGTCCAACCGTTCAATTAACATGTCATCTAAGTCACTGGGAAGCTTCTCCTGGTGGAGGGAAACAATTCCCACCCTTCCGTAGCCATTGCAACTGTTAACAGGGGCGTACGGGTTCATAGCATTCATCTGCATCGGGTGACTCATAGGCACTTGTAACGAAGTCTTCACTGTCGACAAGCGATTTAGACCTGATGTATGTGACATGGTGTTCACTGTGTGTGACAAGGCACGACCATTAACTGCAGGTGCTGGCTGGCTATGTCCTTGGTGAGGGCGGGCATTAGGGTTCATCATTTTGTTGTGGGGTGGTTGATTGCCATAAGTTGGCATCACTGAGTTAGCAACCATCAGCACATTTTGGCCCAGCCCCCTGCCACCAGCCTGGGAAACACCAGTGTCTACCGACGCCAAGATATCATTGTGTGGTGGAGAATCGGAAGTCAGTAGCTCCTTCAGAAGCCCTGCGGGACAGTTAAATTGGCTCATCGATCCATAGCTTGATTTACTGTCTTGAAGAGTCTGCATAGGAATCTGGGGCAAAGAGTTCATGCTAGCTTGAGCATATGTGAATTTCCTGTAGTCTGGATTTGGTGAACCTATACTTGTGGTTGAGGATGCAAACGAGTAACCTGGTGTTTGCTGCATCAGGGTAGCAGATGAAGACTGAGTTGACACAGTCATTGACGTATTAGGTGACAAGAGATTAAGGTTATCCAAAAGATTTTCCATGTTCTCAGAATTACTCATCTCTGAAAGGCTGGGTAGAGTAGAAGTCATTTTGGTGGCTGATGATGGGTATACCATGGAGTGCACATCCCCATCTCCAAGGTCATCTTGCTCTGGCAAAATAGGAGAAAGTCTTCCACTAATCGTACTAGCATTAGAGCTAGTTCTAGGTCGAAATGTACTCCAGTTATCAAAGTCATCGTTACTGTGAGAGCTGGGGCTTGCAGGCCACTTCGAGAACTGTGATCCAGGGCTGTCACCATTTCCCTCTTGACCAGACTGAAGGGATGCTTTTTTCTTGGCAGCCCTGCCTCTGCTTTTGGCAAACTTGCTGTTGTTATCCATGGACGCCGCTCGCCTCCTAGGAGATTTGCCACTCTTTCCTCCTTCAGGATTGAGCATCCACCAGGAACTCTTCCCTGTGCCTTCATTCTGCACTCTGATGAACTTGCTGTGCAGAGACAGGTTGTGACGGATTGAATTCTGAAAAACAAAATGAGGCGTAAGAAATGGAGAAAACATGCATCTTTTATGGCATACTAAATATTTGTCACTGCAAATATGTTTTAATTTTGTTAGAAAACATAGGCCTAATCATGAAATGGGAAGACATGCCTGTCTGGAAACATCTTTTATCAGCTCACCACTCAGAACTGGATGAAATGAGCCTTCAATGAGTTGCTATGTCAGTTTGACTGTCACGTGGCCCAATCACATCTGGCACTATAAAAAGTTAAACACTGAAGGAGCTGTTTTGAAATACAAATTCCTCATAAAGGATACAAAATATATTAGAAGGCCAAGGAGATGACTGAAGATCTCATTAACAGCTTCACTCTAACAAATGAACCTGATTGCATTTAGGGATTTACTTATTTTTCATTATTTTACATGAAGTTCGGGAATGCTAGATCCAGTCCTGTAGTCCTTATAATAGGTTCTCACATTGCACATCCCTAAAACCCCACAAATATGCCAGCCTGTGATTATTGCCACTGAGCATTAATAAGGTTTATATTATTTGTGTTATGTGAGAAAACATATACAGAAAATCAGTTGAGGATTAAGTTCCAAGTTTTATAAATAAACATCACAAATTACCTAAGAAATCTGTAAGGGAGAAAGGAATGCAAACAGACCAAAAAGATAGACAAAACTGCATTTAAAATCTCAGTCTGAAAACCATTTCTCTCTTTCAAAATCAACATTTTAATATGTGAAGTTGATTCTTCTAATACCCGAGGGCAAAAGATACCTTGTGCCAAGACTGACCAGAGGTACTGAAGCTTTTCGTTATCTCCTCAGTCACAAGTTTCATGTTTTGTTCTTACATACAAAAACAAAAAAGAAAAAAATCCCAAAATCAAAACTCCAAGCCCACAGGTTGACCTGTTAACAAGAGACTACCCTTTGCATTACCAAGCTGTAGATAAACACTTCTTTATTTCATGTAATTTTCTGCTGAGCGCGTGTAAAGAACATTGTATTAACAGAAAAGCTGTCCTATATTTTGACATAATTGCTAACAAAAGGTCTCAGCCTCAAAGAGTGCTGAAATAGGTAGCCATACACATTGGTAGGAAGGTGGGATGGTAGCACAGTCTACATGGGGACCCATGGTCTGTGCTAGGACTGCAATTCATGTAGAGCAAGTAGGAGGGAAGAAACAACACATAAAATAAGTAAACCAGAAATGAGACCTCAGTGGCAGAGAAATTAGTGAGGCAGTAGCTGGCCTCCATTCATTATCATTTTTAGCATTTTGTATTAAAAATAAATTTAGGGGAGCAAAACCAGAAAGACTTTCTAGAAAGCAGTAGTAAAGCTGATCCTGACCATCAGGCCATTTATCTCAGAAGACTACATGGCTGCCAGATCTACAAAACCCCTGGTATCACATCAGTAGACAATCAAAAGTTCCGTCTTCCCTGTTTTCCTACCTTCCTCCTCCCATTCTATCTTAATCTTCTTATTCATTGTCTGTTTTTAATCTGACACCCTGGACACACTACAGCACCAGACTGGGAAGATGATAAGAGCTCAGGGCGCCAAACCAGAGGACAAGGGACACAGCCCCTGCTCTGGTCTCTGCCTGCTTTTGCTGTATTTCCCAACCCTGTGACAGCGGCATCTCCAGAAATGTCTTCCTTCACCTTCTCTACCCATTCTCCTACATACATTTGCTTTCTCAAAGATGCCCATCTTTCCCCATTGCTTACACATCTAGCTGAAAGCAGAACAGGAGCAAAGACCATGAAAAGGCATGCCGGGTGAAACCAGTCATCTCGTGGTGCCCGGCTCAAACCAGGGACAACAGGCTCAAGCTCCCTGGAAGGGCCATGACACGCTGTGGAATACAGGAAGCCAACCATCCAATGGAGGCCTGGCCATCTGCAGAGCTCAACAGGAATGGCTACTCTGGGGTTGAAGAGGAGACCTTCTGCAGATGAGGGCAGCCAGGCAGCAGTGTCCTGAGACTACCCCACAGGACAGTATCTTCACCCGAAACAGGGGCACAAGGCACTCTTTCACAGCAGAAGATGGCACAACATGGCCTCATGTTCAACTAGCTCAGTGTCCAACCAGCTCAGTGTTCAACCAGCACAGCAAGAAGTGAAACCATGTGCCTAACCTCAGAGCCTTTCCAACCTCTCCTTCCCCTCCGAAGAACCATCTTTAATAAACTATCCCAGTAAAACAAACACCAGTGATGATTTGAGTGGTTCCTTACTCAATTTAGAAAGGAAGCCATTCTCATATTAACTAATTAAAGCAGGACTGTACATCTTCACTGCAGGTAACCCTGCAATCAAAATGTCATCCTCTATCTAGCTACAGAGCAGCAGGGAAGGCCTTAAAATTGTGTATTGACCAGGTGCAGCTCACACATTGGGAGGGTAAGCCCAAAACATCTATCTTTGGACTTGCCCGTGGCCCCAGGGGCGGACCAAGAAGCCTTGTGAGGCTGGCCTGGCGCAGCTTGTTGTTTTCACTCAAGGGCCACAGCCGAATCCCCAGCTGACCCAAGTCCAGCCCTAGAAATGTCGCAAGAAAGTTGCTCTGTTGATTAAAAAACCTCCTGCACCAGTTCATGCTTTTTTTTTTACTGTATTTTGTAAACATACCCAGTTGGCTCAGGCTCACTGGTTACTATCAAAATAGGTATATCAAACACACAAAACACACCGGCAGAGAAAACACCGTGCTAAGGCTCGGTCCCCTCTTCTCTGCACCAGAAGAGTTAAATATTTAAGAAATCACTGCTATTCCTTAGTCATCAAAAATGTTATAATCTGGTATTATTGTACCGAGGACATCTGAGGTCGCTCTTTGAGTAACAGAGCTGTCTCCTAACGCTGCCAGCAATGCAAAAAAAATTTTCCTAACAGGAAAAGGTTTGCGGCCCGGAGCTTGTTACATAAATTCCTGTTTTTCACACAGCCAGCAGGACATTAAAGAAGCTATGATTTACTAACTTGGAAAAAGTGTTGAAGAGGTAAATCTTGTGAAAATATGCGCTGCTGTTAATGATGTTGTGTCTACAAATCTTTGCCAGACGCAAACATGACCTGATAAAAAAGTATAGTTTCAGCAGTGGATCTTGGCAGCTGGAGGAGTGGCACGGCTGTCAGCGGCCAGGGTGCTCGGCAGCACCACCAGCCCCAGCATGCTGTGAGATGCTTTCAGCCATGGCTTTTGGTGGGACTTCGAAGCAAAGCTTCCAACAACCTGGCATGAATGAGGCGAAAAGCAAGCGGCCGCGTTCTGAGGCAGGTTTGTGCGCAGCAGCGACACGTGCCAGCTCGCTCCAAGTGCATCCACGCTGGAATTTTATCAAAAACTCGCCAGGACGGCAGCAGGGCTGCTGCCACCTGTGGAGTGTTTCCTGGGATTGAGTTTCTGCCTTTGGATAAGGCACAGAGAGCCTCCACTCCTGCCTGGTCTGAACAGACTCCATGCCATACCTCAGCATATGGACTGGGAACTGTCGATATGCTTATCACTGCTCACTGATTTAAGAGACAAAATATGCAAAACCATTATCTGTTAAATGCAATATGATGAGCACAGACCAGCTAATAAAACTTTTAAAGCCAAGAAAATGATTCCTTTAAATCTACGTATTTATATTATTCAGCTGCACTTCCAACATTTCCCACAGCCGGACTGCCACTGCTACAAGAATGCCCGTCCTGCTACTCCTCTAAGCTTCAAGAAACCTCAAACTGCTTTACATTTTAAAGCAATTAAAGAAATAAAAGTCTCAGCCATTTAATCCCTGCATGTAAATAACTCTGCTGATACCTAATACTGCATTTAAACCAAGATACTCATACTAAAAAATGCAATTTAAGTTTAACCTAATTGCAAAAAGAAATCATACCCCTGTTACAACTCTTTACTTGTAATATTAAGGTATTAATATTTTTCAGTATTTTTCAGTAAATTGTTTTGGTGTTTTACTAAGGAGAAACACCCAAAGGCAGAGCTGCTTTATAAACTTGACAACCTTGTAAGCCTGAAGTGAGACCATCTTTCCTCCAGCCCAGCCTTTGGCGCATACAAAGGAGAGGGAAGCAGAGCAGAGTTCCTGCTTGCAGGCCTCATGTTTAACCCCACTGCAAACCTCTCCAAGCAGGATCTAGCAGTGGATCTGTGAGCATCTGGGGAGCTGCAAGACCCAAACTTTGTAAGAGCCCTTAAGAGTGTCCATGGTCTCTTCCACCCTCATACCCTCAACACTTGGGCATGGGCAGCATCCATTCAGCTTCAGTGCTGTGACAGCCACTAAAAGGAAGAGCAAGGAATAGATGCAACAGTCAATATATTTTACAAATAGAAGTGAATTTGCTGTCAAGGTGCATATGCTGATGGCACTGCGATACAGCATGCCATGGCATCTCAGAAAAGATTCACCGGTAACTAGTAACAAAGCCAGAAGGAGTCAGCCTCTGGAGAAAGATGCAGCCACAACACAAAGTGGAAGGCCATAAAAGCAAAACTTCATCCATAATGCACAGGTCAAGCATTTCTATTAAAATTAACAGTCTAATGGCTGCCCATCAAATTCTTCATTCAGAAGATATCTCAGCAGTTCACTGCTTCCTACACCTCATCCAAGGAGACAGTCTACACATGTTGCTAGTCAGCTGGAATGGCTGCAAATACAGACTGGGGCACAATATCTGACTGTAGTTCTCAGATCTCACCAAACAATATCTGAAACGGATATGGAAGCTGGAGAGAAACTTTCAGGGAATATGAAACTCAAGACTGCTTCTGCCATGACCCTTTAAAATAATCACAATTCAAAAAAAGTAGAAGAAAGAAAAGTGGGTGAGATTGCTTATTTGTTTATTTTAACTGATAGTTGGAGAATACTGCAATAGGAACATGCCTGGCAAAATAAGTCACACTTGAGGACTGGTAGGACAGAAGTTAGAGACCCATCAGCTAACATCATCACTGTTGAGAGGTGTCTGCTGTCATCAGTGGTGGCTGGCACAAGCAGTTGTGTTAGTGTGTCCTGTTACTGACAGCTTACAGCAGATTCAGAATCATCAGAGTCCCTGTGTGGAAACACCACCAAAGCAGAAGCTTGGCAAGAGAGAAGGGAAGACACCAGGATTTCTATATGGTGTTACAGAGGACATCAGACCTGTCACTCAAGGTCTGTGCATGGGGATTCTACAGCAGGTCCAGATATCCAAATCACCCTCCTCTTGGAGCCTCAGTGGCAAGCAGCGCTCTGAACGGAAGTAATTAAAAAAACCTCCTAGGAAAGTATGCAAAGGACAGGAAGTTCACCAGCACATATCCTCAGGGTTCCTTCAGCGCTAGCAGCCAGCCAGCAGCAGCAGGATCTAACTGTGGCAAGTGGTACCATGTAGCATCTATCCGAGAAGAAGTTAGACCATGCCTGGTGAAACAGCCAGGTCTACCTGGAATAGTTAAACTGCCTGCTCCCGCTTTGCTGTGGCTTCCAACCGTCCTGCCAAGTTTGCAGGGGCAGGGTGAGGAGGCTAAGGAGAAAACAGAACATTGATAACTCCAGATGTACAAGAATTTCCTTTGGTGAAACAGTCCACTTGTAAGGCAGTCCTGTTTGTCTTATCTAATGACTATGAGACACAAGAAGTTCAGAAGCAGATGCTGCACATGGAGCTTGGGTTTGCCTCAGAGCTAGTGTTGGACACTCAAAAGCATTTGGTCAACAGATAGCACACTTGTTCATAAAACAGCCTTAGCCCACATTTCTCTCTCTAAAGAGTTCCTGGTAATACCATGCTCACCAACACAACTGCATATCCGGCTGCATTGTTGGAGGTTCCAAATGCTAATGAAATAGCTATCTTTGCCACCCAACTGTAGTACTCTTTGATTACAGCTCCGAAACCTTCTCCATTGTCATATAAGAGCAAGGACAGAAAGCGTGTCACTTAGCCTCAGGTCAAAGAGTCATATTTAGAAGACGCTGGCAATTTGCCACCTGCAGCTGCAAGAAGGTGGAAGGGCAGGATTTCCTCCCGAACAGGTCATGCTTTTTTGGGTCCTTTGTTCTTAGGGGGGTGCTTTTGTTTTACTTCATTTTTGTCCTATGCTCCTACATGGTTAAGAAGTGTCAGCTGGAAAAAGTGCAGAAACACTTCAGTCTTACTAGGGGGATCTTTCACTGTTTCTCTGCACTTTTCCTTACAGATGGTGGCATAGCAAGAGTCTTTCCCAGACCGCCACCCATGAAACACTATCTGCAAACATGAGGATACTTTCATAGACTGTTTCATTTGATAAGATTTTGGCAATGAAGCCCTTGTTCCATGAATGAGTGTACAAGAATGAGACAGACTGTATGCTATCACTATATGGTTGATGTACATGTCTCCCTGCACAAAGGGGCTCTCCTGTGACCATGTCAGTGGCATTAATCTCAGTTCTGCACATTTTGCAGTGAGCTCCTCAGATTTATACTCTCGTAAGCTTCCTTCTCATAGATATAGAAGACTAAAAATATTTGGACATCAAAAGGGCTTGGCCATCCTCCAGGTTGCATCCTGCTACCACACGTGGTGCCAGAGACTGGACGAGATTTCACAAACACTGAAGCTTTCTCCTCTGAAACATGGTATGTAGTAACAGAAAATACATGCACAGCTCCAGACATTGATGTTTAAGGGACTTGTCAATGCGTACTTACATGTCAGAAATGGCAACTCTACTGACATGTGTTTGAGTAATTCCCAATTGCTATCCCCAGACACCTTCCTTTTCATTCTAGGCAGACTCCTCTGAAGAACTTTTCCACAACAGCAGTGTAGATATTTCTAATGAGATAGTAATAGCTTCTTATCTTCCCTAAACAGGCATTTAGAAAGAATGAGTATAAAAAACATGAGCAAAGTAAAGCATAGTGTGAGAACTGTACACACAATGTAAGCAAACACCTGGACACTGTTCCGCATGTGATGACCCCAACCAAAACTGCTTATGACCACTCTTATGTTTTCTGTACCTCCAAGAGAGACAGAACCACAACCACGTTAACAATCACTTACACCAGTGCCCATACTCCATTTTATAACTACATTTATTTCTATAACCACAATACAGGCATGATATAATATCAACACAGCATACACCAAATATATAAACATTTGCTAGCATTTCAAAGCCAAGGAAACTAAGTGACACTGATTAGGAAAAACAACAGACGAAGATGCATAAGAAAATGGTGAGATTTTTTTGAAAGGGATTTGTCAAATGGAACTTCCTCCCTCTCTGGTAAAATCATCTGGGAAGCCAAAACAGCCAACAGGTTTGTCTGAAATGGATCAGTTTTCAGGGGTGAAAGAAAGGCGATAGCAAAAAGGCAACACAGTGTTATTAAAAAAAAGAAAAGGCAAATAGCCATCAGGGTAAAACAGAAGTTGTTAAGTGTAGAAAATAAGGGAAGATTAAAAGAATTCCAAGCTAGCAGGGATAACTACGTATCTGGTGACCCAGACAAATCCTAATAGTGCCTTTACAAAACTGATGCTGCAAGCTTTCTATTCCAACAGATGGAAAGCGAGTGTTTGACAAATATAAGGGTTCCATATTTGTAAATAAACATTTCTGGTTTCCACAGAGAGGGAACATATATATCCATATGTCTGCATAGCTGACGATAAAGACTCATTTCCCAAGTTCACTAGTGACAGAGGAGGCCAACACTGAGCCCTCACTGTAGAGGAACATTGCAAAAGTCAGTATGCTGTTATAACTGGGTCCGCTTTTCCTCCCTCTAAGCACTCTCAGACCTTCTCAAGCAGTTTCTGCTGCAATTATATCAGTAATGCAAAAAGAGCAAAGCAGGAGGACTCATGCATAACGTGGACGACCTGACGTTCAGTCTCGGGTGCTATCATAGAAAAGCTGATAACAGGTGCAATTAATGAACCATCAAAGGTCAGGCATATAATTAATGTCTTTCAAAATAATCCCCCCAAAATATAGGCCATCATACGTGCAAGAAAAATATATCTTTTGTTCAAGAAAGGTAAGTGAGAGAACAGCTGCAGATAAGCCACTGCCACACTGAATGACAGCGCAGCAAATATTAGCACCACGCACCACTGCTAACGTGAGCTGAAAGGGATTAAAACCATTAAAATTATCTGTAGTGCAGTAAGCCATGAGGAAGGCTGCTGAGATTCATGATGGGTAGCCTTCTTGCAATTATGCACTGCAGGCTCTAGCACAGCAACCAGGAATGCAACCGTATAGGAGATGCAGGCACCACAGCAGTTTGAAGCAAGGTTGTCCCTGAATGCAAAGCACAAGCAGGTTACTGCAAGGGAAGCACGAGTCACAATTCTAAGTTCATTAAAATAAATAAAAATTTGGAGTAGTAAAGCAGCAGCTCAGCCGCACAGTGCCCGAATGACAAACAGCTGAAAACTTCATTCTGCAGCTACAATAAAGAAAGACCAAGGGGTGTTTATTTTTTTTCAGCCAGCAGGAATAATTACAATCAGTAGGACAAAAAATGTTAATAACTCATTTCCTGTTTAACAGACAGCCTGTTTCACCTCTGCCACTCTCCACGTTACACCCAATTCATCACGAAGACTACAGCTCTGTTTATAGATAGCTTCCCTCTTTCTTTCTTTCTACAACTAAGCTGCCTTTTATTGACATTTGTTAGCTTTAATGAAGAGATACAAAGGTGCATACATGCTAAATATATCAAAACTAATTAGACGAGCAGATCATCTTTAAAGGATCACTTGGAAGATGTTCTCACCTGTAAGAAGTAACAATGTGAGAAATAGGCCAAAGCCTCAGTGTAAACCACAGAGGTGAGAAACATCATAGTTGGAAAATGGGGCTCATTGTTTGCATTGGCCTTTGTGACCACATGATTATTCTAAAAGCTTTACTAGGGTAAGTGAAACAATTGCAAATATCCCTCCCTAAGAAGTCATGTAAGCTTTACATGCTAAAAGTCCTGCATAATGACCTAAGTAGTCATTTGCCATTTGCCTAGGTAAAGGCACAAGCAGACCTAACCTTAAATGCTTGGCTTCGGCTGGATGCTTTACTAAGGTGCCACACATCTTCTCTTCATGGATCAAGACTATTTACTTCCACAAAATCACTGATAACCTGAAAGGCTGGGATGACTGTCACAACCTAGTGGATTCACAAGCAATGGGCTACCCACAATAAGCTGTACTGCTTTGCTTTACCAGCCTCAGTTTTAACTCATTTTCCTTTGCCTCAGTTGGCTAAGTCCATGACACTCGCCCCATTCGCTGTGCTGCCCATAGGCTAGCTGTAGCTGCAGAGGCTTGAGGACTTAATTCACCTGCAACAAAGCCCACTGCCTGACCACAGACCTCCCTTTAGGGACACCAAGGAGCAGCAACTGCCAGTTTGCAGCCATGGATCCACAGATAGAGCCAAGTGCACCTGCAGCACTGCACCCACAACTCCTATAATGCACAAGCTCATCTGACAAAGGCAGCAGAGAGATGTTTGCTTGTTCGCTGGAACGGCACCAAGCATGTCTGTATCTCTTACCTTGAGAAGTAACATACAAAGAGGGGAAGTACAGGTGCAATAATATTAAAAGCTGGGTTGACTGAGTCTTTGTATAGTTTAATAGAAAAGGAAAAAAAAAAAAAAGAAATACATAGCAGAGGGAGCTTCTCCTTTAGCAAAGGACTCAAATTCTGCAGACATGGGTGTCACTGAACAGATTTTCAGAAACAGAGTCAATGAAAGCAGCAAGCTTCCTTTGCAGCAGGGTTAGCTGTGCCCCACAGGAAATCCCTGGCTGAAGGAAACTGCAACTCTTGTAAGAAGAAGGGCAATGCCTTCCATTTACAGGCTGAACGGTATCTTACGCTACATCTCACTGTGTATTTGACTTTTATTTTGTCTACAGCAAGTGCAAGGATAGCCTAGCAAAATTTCAGTATAGTCCCCAAAACTACACAAAGAAAAACAAAACGGAGTTGAGTGGGGGTTTTGTTTGATTTAGTGCATCTTTAGAGACCGTTTACTGCATTTAGTAGTAAAGATGCTGAAGGTTTCACATTCGTAAAGGGACAGTGTCAGCTTAAAAATAGCTACCACCTGCTGGATTTCACCTAATGTCGTAAATATGTAATGCTGCTAGAGTAACCAAGAGAAACTGAGGAAAGAGGACAGGGACAATTCTCTTTAGTTTGTTTTGTATGTGAATACAGTCCACTGTATAAGTGTTTTCACTACTTGTTTTTCCTCTAGCCAATCCTCTCTTAACCTCACATATAAAAAGAAAATGAAATATAATTCTCTTGTAAAGAAAATATTAGCAAAAAAATGGATTTTTTAAGTTTTTATAAAAGAGCTTAAACAGGATCAGCTTTAAGTTCTTTTTACTGCATCATCTGGAAATACGTAAAGTACATTGCTTTATGTGGTCAATATTTGTTCATTTTTCTTTGTGTTCTGTTTTTCATACTTGTCCTTTACTTCAAAGTTACAAGAAGCAAGTACCAATCCCCAATTACTCCTCTTTGTATATTCTAGAGAGGCAGCACATATACCAGGTATTGTGTTTCCACTCAGCTTCTCTGGACACAGTTTGCCTTGGTACTTCTTTCTCCCACCACAGAAACATGCCAGACCACCAGCACACTCTCTTCAGGAGAGCTCCTTCCAATTCAAGCTTGCTCCCATAGCCTAGATGCTTTTATATCACATGATTTACTACTCCATTGCCCACAAAAAATCCTCATCCAAACATCATTATAGCCTTGAGCTATATTCCAGTGTACATTGCCCCTCATCACTGTCTAGCCAGCTGTGGTCACCCTCTTTCACATACGGGGTGGTTTACACTCAAAGGGGGTTTAGTTTCTCACAAGAGGGTCTTGGGACTTGGAGGACTCCTGAAGGGTGGTTGTACTGCTCATGCCAGTGTCCTCCTCTTGAACACTGCTTTCCGTGACGTTCTCCAGGCTGCAGTCTCAAGGAACTCTGTTGCTTGTCACTGTTTTTAACGACATCTGTTCAGCATTATAAAGCAACAGTCACCCAATCTTGCAAAAAGGGTAGCACCAACCCTGAACCAAGTTACCCCCGGACATGCTCACAGCTTTCAGTAGGCTATAGTATTTCAGTACTATTTCTAAGAGCAAGCTGAGTCCATAGAGGAGGGAAATCTAAAGGGTAATTTCTTCCCTCACAACCTTTTTGGAAGTATTCCTGTCCCTTCACTACTGTAGGATGTGCTCTGTACTTCAGAGACACTTACTAAGGCAAAGGACTATTTACAATCTACACACTGGCAAGTCCTCATTCCCATAGAATGTCATCTGGTAACAGTGACTTGAACCATCAGCTCTGTATTTACTTGCCTTCCTCTTTCCCAAACAAGAAAAGTAAAAAGGACAAGGAAAAGGCATGTTTTTAATGACAAGAATGGAATTAACAGCGTAAAGCACAAGAGCTCTGGTGCACCGCCATTCATCACAACACCCAAACATTAATTTTTTTTTAAAAATGGTAAAATATTACAATGAGGACAATAAAAAGGAAACTAAGTCACACCATTATGGCTTGGTACTTTTGACATACACAACACTGCTGGAGAGGTGCGGGACCACAATGCATACAAACTGAGACAGTTCCCAGAGTGGGATGCAAAACCAAGCTTTGTTAGACATTTTGGGTGCTATTTTCCTACTGTTAACTAGGTCTAATTAACCCCTCCTGATTACTGTTTCTCTCAATTTGATATACACAAGGAGACTGGCCTCGCAGCAGCTACCCAAAGCAGATCTCACTCCCATTATCTCAAAGAGCCCCTCACACAAGGAGGGTCTGTGCGCACTGGGCACTGCAAAAGGTGTCCCAGGAAGGACACTGCCACCACTCTCATCAGAGAAGATGACACTGGTTTTGAAAAGCCTCCAACTCCCCTTCACTAATCCCACAAACTAAAAAGCTCTTACCAGCTTTTGGATTAGGCTCCCTCCTTCTGGAGGTCACACTCTTTGCTTGGTGCAAACTTCACCACTATCGCTCCCTCAGTGAAAAGCCTATGGGTAACTGGGCAGCCTGAGCCTGCCTGGCTAGTTATTCAGATTTAAGGACTGCAAAATCCAACTCTGCAACCACAAAGACTGCCACGGGGCTCCCATCCCTCCCATGTGTTTGCCCAAAGATGAGGACACAAGGCAGTCTTTAGACACTCAACAGGGGCATGGCTCAGTATTTTCTCCTTCTGACAGCTTTCTCTTCTTTTAGGTACCACAGTTTAGGTTTCCCTTTTGCAAATGTTCACAGAGAAAGAAGCAACACAGCCATCTGTGCAGCTCCTATGATGCACAAGCTCTTTTCTTGAGCAAACTGGCTCTGTAGGTCAGAATGGGACATTCATTTAAAATAAATAAATAAAAAATTTCCAGGACACAACCTTACATCGGATTAAAAATAGCAGGAATGTCAGCAGTAGGAGCTGTCATTTGCAATAGCTATCAAGACACAGGAAGTTATTTATTCTGTGGATCACATAATGGCCTCTTTAAAAACAGGGACGAAACAGAAAAAAGCAAGTATGTTTACTAAGGCATGTTTTCCAATATTATTTATGTCATCAAGTTTGTTTATGAAGTTTTATAATGATTTCTCATTGATACATCACATTGATACATCTATTACGTCCACAGATTTGTTAAACTGCTGCCAAACTCCAGCCGACACAGCAGCCCTTGCTGCCTTTATTTAATATTTGGATTATTCTCAGTTTTGAAGATATTACAGGGAATGTTTCCACGTTCTCATTTTGTTTTAAAAAGAAATTAAAGTCTTCCCCCAGAAAGTCAGGTGTTTTCAAGTATTTTGTTTGTTGATTATTCATGTAGTCATAAATTACGCAGAATATTTGGCAGGCCATGCCTTTCTCTGTTAAAACATTTGTTTTAACTTTTTCAGTTATTGTTTAGACCCTGGTCATAACATGCTCAGGTTGTTTTGAACAGCAAAGAGGAAATAAGCAATATTTCAACTTATATCACACTGCAACAACATTAAGTGCCTATGCAGCAATTGCTGCCTATTCAGTATTTTCAGCTTTCTTCCTGTCCACTGCTGACTTACAACAGCGAGAAGATAATTCATAATTTTACACAGCTTTGCAACCTACAAACACAGCTATGAGCTGGTTCACAAGCATGCTCAGAACAAAACACAAACATAGGCAAGAAACAGGACGTTTTAAAAAGAGCGGAATATAAAGTAACTGCATTTGCTTAAAGTTGGTTTTGAAATCATAGGAAAACCAACAAAGCTCTTCTGGAGTCAGGTCACACACCCCCAGGCACTGCAGGTACAGTAAGAAGAGAGAGAGCCCCAGCAAGGCACTGTTTGCCTATACTCACCCTAACACGAAGGTAGAGAGTTAGAAAAGAGACTTTAAACTACATGCGACCCCCACTGCTCATCCGGATCAGGGTCTGCTGCAGATACAATTACTAACCCATCATGACTCTCAAGAATATGCCCTCTGGATTAGACACATTGCTTAAAAGTCACATAATTCACACAGTCTCTGCACTGGAGTGGAAATTACAGAGCTAAATTTCAGGAATTTCTCAAGGACTTTTTATACAAGGTTAAGTTGGACATTATCTCTCAAGCATTTAATTCCCATGTAGCTGGATTTCTGCCTCTCTTCCATTACAGAAGTCATAGGAATCCCAATAAATAAGAGGAAAGAAACATGAGTGCTTCACTAAGTGTTTTCCTTTGGCCATCTCTGTGAAAAATGTAAGAGTTTGAGTTTTGACATAACATCATATTCATGCCTCAAGTCCTCCAAACACACAGGCTCAAAAAAAACCCTCAACTCTCTCTGTACTCAAAAGGCAAAGTGAATGACCCCACCTAAAAAGCACATCATTTTGGATCCCTCTAACATGAACTTTGAAAGATTTCATTTTCTAGGAAAACAGACTTCTGACTCAAAAATAAATGTGCTTGCAAAGATAACTCCCTCTCCCCACAAATACCTACAGTCTACCCAAGCAAAGCTCAGTGTGCTACAGCCATCCAAAAATATCCTTCTTTTGGAGGTGAAACGCATGTACCAACTTACCTGCAGAACATTTCTGTCAAACCAGCAACAACAGAAGAATTCCTTCCCCCACCCCCAAACTTGAAGTGTGTAAGTAAATTAGAGTACAAGAAGATGTGGAAGAAAGAGAGATCTGCCTGTCTGTAGATCAGAAGAACTCATGGATCTTCTTGAGCTGTAAATGTCCAAAGTTGCTATGTCAGCCCCTGAACTTAGCAACTGGGGACTGGGCTAAGCCAAATTATTGACAACTGGGCAATAATAGTTCAATAAAGACAGTTTTCCTAAAGATAAAACTATGTGCATCAATTAGTTTTTCTTCCCTTTCTCTCCCACCACCAGTTGTATGCATGCAAGGGTTGACACCAGGCATCACCATTCCCTGCTTTTATTTTATAGTGAAGGATGCCAGCTTGACAAAGTCACAAAGAAGCCTCTCCAACAGAGCAATATTGTAATGGAGCCTCTGCCTGACGAACTTGATACCAGAAGTTTCAAAAAAACAGTAGTAGAAGTTGAGAGTAAACACAAATAATTGCAGCTTATCTGCTTTTACACTGGAGCAACCCTGAATGTATCTATTCCACAATATTTGGCCTTAAATACTAAAAGGAAAGCTTACCTCCCCTACCCTTTCTCCATCCTTCCATCTTCCCTTACTCCCTATTTCCCCCTGGAATAAAAGTAATAAAATCAGAGAAAACAACAACAGAGTAATTATCTGCTCAGAGGGCAGTGTTGATCTAAACACTTACCAGCTAGTTGTTGTTTGCCGCAAGCTCAAGTTCATATATCTTTCAGAGCAACTACAATTACCAACTGCTCTGATTTAACTACATGTTCCTCATTTACCTAGGAAGGAGAGACAGGTGAGGGAAAGAACATTCTTCCACAACTGGCTTTGTAAAAAGGTACATCCAAAAATCAGCTTCATAGCAATAGGATCTGGACCTAGTACTTAGAAGATATCTAGACACCAGTTATTAATTTAACAAAGTCTAGTGGCCCCTAGACACTCCTTTTAATGAAATTCTCAGTACATTAGCTGAGTTCAGGACCTACCACTTAAAAACGCATTGCACACGCCAGGTTCAAATAATGGCAAAAACATACGTGGGCTCAATCCTCCTTTTTCTTTCTCCGTCAATTATTCAAAGACCCCTCATTCACTCCTCCACTGCTGCCTGCTTCTTTCAGTGCCAGGCATCTCTGGGGGATCTGATAAGGAAGCTCAGCATTATCTCGCTCAAAGTTTGCCTAACAACAGCAGCCATCCCACACACACATACACATTCAACACATTTGACTGATTTTCCAAGGAGAGTAGTAGATGAGTAATTTTGACAACAAAAAAGACAAACCCCAGTGCTCTACAGATCTTTAAAAATATTAAGGGATGTTATAAACAGAAAATATGATTTTTTTCAATTCTCATTTTTGTGTGAAGCATTCAAACACAAAAACATTCAAGATTGAGTGTGATCAACCAGAGCATTAAGATAAACATTCACCCCTAAGGAGAATTGTAGAGAAACCTACGTGTGACTCCTACAAACCCCCAGCTGCAGCGATTTCTATGCAGCATGGCTGGCTAATAAAAAACACAGAAACACTTTTAAGGAAGGCTTAAAGGCCCCCTACCCTAAGCAAGAACTTGCCAGAGAGCAGCAGTGACAAAACTCTTGCTTCCTGGCACAGCTAAGGGCTGTGCCCTTTTGCACCAGCTTACATGGACGCCTCTGCATCGCCACAGAGGCCACCCACTTCTCAAATAGCCTTAAGCATGCAGGTTTTTAACTTTTTAAATCAAGTCTAATAGTGAACTCGCACCCTTTCAATTGTAGTTGTTCTCATCTTGAAGAACATAGACTATCAGGGCCTCCAAAATACTTCCACAATCCTTCAGAAGGCAGCTAGGGGAGGTAGTAGCAGTCAAATGTCCTCTCTGACTGCACTGGCTTTCTTGTAATCCTGGCTTAAATACACCTGCACCACAGGAAGAAAACAGACAATTTTAAGTTGCTGACTCTAGGAAAAGAGCAAGAACCACCTACGATTAAACCCAGTCCCAGACTTTGTCAAAAGGCTGATTAAAGGATAAGCCCAAGGAGATTATCACAAGTACGATGTCAAAGTACACTCAAACAGCAACAGCTTCTTGACAAACACCGGGGGGTTGTAAAACCCAGAACATTTAAGAAACCAATATTGCAGAGGAGAATTCATAACCCTGCAGTCTGTGCATGCAGGAAAGCTCTCCTGGACCAGGTTCTGGCACCCGGTAAACTCCAGCAAATAGTTTTGGTTGCAGCACAACTGAGTTGTGTTGTATTACAAACTCCTGTAACTAGAAACGCAGACAACTCAGATGACTTTGGCATAAGAAAATCCTCCAAGAGACATATTGTCCAATGAAGAAGGTGACATTGCCATTGTTCCATGCATTTTGGGACCACATGGGTCTCCTTTCAGCTGCAAGAAGCCAGGGAGAGATGTAGTAGTGAAGTGCCCAGTTTAGAAAAGGACATGCAAAACCTATTAAAATGTTAGCAAGGGACAGAGGTGAACATGGCTGCCTCTTCTCATTTCTGCTATGAAGGGCAAGAAGCTTTTGGTATCGTACCTACAGAAAGACCTGTTGGGCCCTCCTCACTTGCAGGGAACAAATAAGAGCAGGTCCCAGGTTAGGAAACTCTGCCAGTTTGTGGTAATCTTCCCACAAGAGTAAAAAGACATGGGGGGAATAACCCCCACTAACAGCAGTAACAGAGAAGGATTTAAATACCATGGCTCATTGTACAGCAGTTTCATTGTAGCTGCTCTACAGTAGATACCAGTTGCTCAGTGACACCGAGGGAAGGATCATCTGCTGCCAATTGGGCAACATCTCCCCACTTTGGGTTTTCCAACTTCTCCAAGACAGTCATGGGCCTAACAGGGTGGTGGGAGCAGAAGCTGCCACTCAACTTAAGCCATTTCTGCTTCAAATGAATCCTAATTCCCAAGCACTGCTCACTAAGAAATGTGGCCACACAGATGATACGTCTCCACACCTTAGCTGCCATGTCCTGAATCTGCATGTTACTGGACTCAGGCCCGTTGCTGACCAAAATTTTCCCCCTTCTCTTTCTCCTCCTGCCCACATTACGTTTACTCTATTTCTACCAGAATGATGACATCTCCAATGCCAGGACTGAAAACTGGCACTTTTCCCAACAAGGACACCATTCCCCCACACCAATTCCCAGCAGAAAAACCTGCCAGTAAACAGTTTTCAGTGATTCAACACAGGGACAAAACTTACACTACTCAAGTCAGCAGAAACTCTCCATTTATTTCTCTATATCCAGTTTTTGATTGAGGTTATTAAAATATTATAATTACTACTAGTAGTTCAACCATATGAAGATCTGCTCTGCTTTGGTGTTATTCTTCCTTTGCCTACATTTGGATACAATATGCTTGATATTCTTTTTGTTTCCTTTCTTTTTGGAAGATGAGTCCTATAAGACCCAAGGTAGGAGAAAACACAGTAAAGGCAGTATAAAGAGTGCTTGTGAAGATTAAAGACCATAATGATGGTCACAGGTCACACACAGAGGAGGCCAACACCCTCACTGCTATTTTGGTTGTTGACTCTCTTAACCACTTTGTGAAAGTCTTAAAGAGAGTAATAACAAACAGCCCTGAAGAATAACTTTCCCTCCCAGATGCAGTTCTCCCCAATGAGTTGAGACACAAAAACCTGCAACACACAGTAAGCTGTCCACTCTTATCTACAGACAGCACCACTGCCAGCCCACTGCCTATTTGTGGGTGGAAAGGTGGAGGGAGAAGAGCAGGGAGACGAAAAGGTGGCTGGCACTTTTGTTAGATGTTCAGAAAACACCATTTTCTCTAGCACAGAGAAGGAAGCAAACAGCAAACACTGCAAGCGCCATCCCTCAGCCATGCAGCACGCACGCACATGCACACGCATTTCCTCCAGCTTCACAAAAACAATGAAGTGTGGGGAGGCTGGCTCTTATATAAAGTACGTACTAGCTATATATAAAATTAGGAAAGCAGATGCTTCTAAAGCTCAGTCACCCTTTTATCATCAACAGAGCTTTAATTAGTACCCATCTGCTTCCTGTTTTATACTACAGAACTAACTTTCACCTGTTTCAGCAAAACACTACCTCCCCAAAAGCAAGTGTGTGTATACACACACGAATGCACACCAGAAGTTACACTTAACACTGTTACACTTAAGTGATTAACATCAGAAATCCTCCTTCTGAGCATGTGGAGTATTT
Organism: Lathamus discolor; assembly: GCF_037157495.1. Lineage (NCBI taxonomy): Eukaryota > Metazoa > Chordata > Aves > Psittaciformes > Psittacidae > Lathamus > Lathamus discolor. The sequence goes on along the minus strand of NC_088887.1, from coordinate 100,960,657 downwards.
ATTTGCTTTTGGAAAACACCTAAGCTTTGCCAGAGTTATCAAATTTCACATCCTACACCTTTAAATCACACCCATTATATGCTTCCCCATCAATATCAAATCATTGGCACTCAGGGATCCCAAAGGACAACTGGAGCCCTGTTGTACTGGCACCATACTACACAGAGCCTGCCCAGAGGACTCACAATGGAAGTGTGGGTTTTTCCTGAGGTCCGTCACACACATGAAAGGATTTAAATAAACAATGGCAAGGCTGATAGTTAAGAATGGATTCAAACTCACCCCATTGTTTGAAGAGAAGAAACAACATGCAGAAGAAAAATATTACTGAGGGAGGAAATAGCTTCACCTTTGAATTTCCTGACATTTTTCCTCCCACGCTTTTCCCCTTCACGCGTCAATTCTTTATTTATTTAGCAGGGAGAAGACAAGTGAAAGTTAAGTACACCACCAAAGCTACGTGCTGTCAGACCTGCCCATCCCTCCTGCATGGAGGAGCTACCAGTGCTTGAAAGCTGGCCAAGCATATGGTATCCAGAGAGCAAGACAAGAACAAGCGAAGCACCAGGAGAAAGAATTGCTTGGCAATGGCCATGCAAGGAGGAGCACGGCCTGCCTTCTCCTGGGCCCAACTATAGGAATGGGAAGAGGAGCAAGTGCCAAAAGGTACAGTATTCATAAGGACCCTACATGAATTCTATGAGTACATGAAACTTTCTCAAAGCCGCCCATCATGGAAAGAAGCTTTTCTTAGCACACCTTTAGCATCAGCCACCACCTCCAATGCTTCTTCTGCCAAAATAAACCTGGCAACCACTTGACTCATGCTCCAGTTTTGGAGTGGGAGGAGATCATTCTCTCTTTACAGTTAGAAACCTCATCTGCAACAGCTTTCTCAGCACAAAGCTGATCTAACTCTTCATTAAGAGTTTTCTCCCAGAACATCTTGGAGCTGCTTGCTGAGGTTTTAGACCTGCCTGTCTGCAGGTTCCATGAGATTCACCTCCAGAAGGCTGTTTTGGAAGACTGAGAATTTTCTTCCCTTCACTTGAAATCTTAAACCATTTGCTAGGTAGCTACTCATGGTGCTACCATGAGCAATCAGCCTACAGTATCTTCCTGTGCCCCCTACATGGCCGCTCAAGGGGAGATCACATTGTTTGTAACACCTGATAGGTCAACACTAACAACCCAACATAGCTGGTTGTAAGACTCAGTATTCAGACTAGGTTCCCTAAGAAATTTAGGTGTAGCATACTGCTATTTGTTATCAAAACAGCACACCAAAGTACCACCTATCTCTGTACACATAGATACGGGAGAAACGAAGAGATTTGTCCAGCGCCAAATTTGTCATTCAGAAGTAAAGACTGAGCCTTACTTTTAAGCCTCCAACTTCTAAAAGTTCTCAGCAACTCTTCTGTTATATCATCGTCAACCGAAGGCAGGACTTTGTATGTACACTAAGGGAGGTACTCGTGAAGGGAATGAACTCTGCCTTCAGAGGAAAAAAAGTCAAATTAAACAAACGAGCTTGGTCCAGGCACAATGAATTCTCTGAGCATGTGAAACTGGTGAGAAAGAATTGAGCAAAATGAGCATCAAATGTGAGAACTCCAAATATTCCTTGGAAAAGAAAAGGTGGCTCACTTCTAACTCAACTACTGCAATCAGCTAAGGAAAGAACAGGTCCACTAGAGTTTGGGATTTTTAAGATTTTATAGATTTTATTCATTAATGAAGCCAAATAATCAACTTTCTACTAATAAAAAAAGAATAAATCATCTATGACCGTGTGTTTTCACCTAGAAGATTACACCACCATTTAGATATTTTTCCATGATATCTCAAGCAACATATTACAAAACTTCATCCAGGACTGAAACAACAGATTGTCTCAAGAGCAAATGACAAAATATTTGTACCAGAAATCCTGGCAACGTTGTGTGCAGATGGGTTTCTGAAAAATGGGGTTCCAAGAATAAGTCACCCATGGTTCCAAAAATAAGAGTTAAATTCAAACAAAAACTGGATGTTCACTTAGCAGGGCACTGCAGTCCTTCCCCAGGGTCCCGCCCTTGCCACACACAAGACACTTGCTAACCACAAGCCTCTGAAATCTGAGCTTCAGCTAAATATGCAAGACTGGGAACATGCAACCAAGTCCAACATCCTGTCCGTGTAACCCAGAAAATGGCACGCTATGGTGTGGTCAGCCATTTTACTGCTGATGGGCTCAAACTTGAGCATCAGGACAGAGCCGGGATAGTGCGGCCACCGTCTACAGGGCCTTGGAGCTGTAGCAGGAGAGGAACCATCCTATCAAGCAGGGCCAGGAACACCTCTGCCTGTGGCTGGAGATGTGGGGATGCCGGTCAGGTCTCAGCCTGCCAAGGCACAGCTGGGACCACCTCCAAAACGCTCACCTTCCCCAAACCACTGGGGCAGGCACTGTGTGAACTGAGGCACTGAGGCATGTCATGCTTTGGTGAGGGGAGTACTGGAGCATGACTGCAGCACAGCAGAAACAGATGTCTGAGACTACTCTTATAAACAGGGATGGAGAAATTTAAAACCTGCAGGGTATTTCTCCTCCTCCCCTTTTTCAACAGGAATCAGAAGCAAAGTTCATTGGATGGTACCGACCTTCTTCAAACAGTTCCTGGGTTTTGGGACATAACTGCTTCCAATGCTCTGTTTGGCTTTGAGAACCTTACTTAGCCACATTTACTGTACATCTTCTGTTTTAAAAATAGCTACTGACCTGATAGGGAATTCCAGGATATTTTGAAACAAGAAAACAGATCCTTATTTTAAAAGACATATTTAGTCAATATATTCCCAATCCCTAGAATCTAGAGCCTTCAACAGCCTTTCCACCACTAGCTTCTCTTCTTTGCAATAAGCAACTTCATATATACAAATACTGTTCATAAAGGCTACGCAAAGCTGGTGACGTTTGGTAGGAGCCGGGCACACATTAACAGTTTTAGCCTGAGATGAAAAAGCTAAGACAAATCTTTGAAATGTGGCACTCAACCGAGACCAAACTTTTCTGTTAAGATGATTAAATAACTGGCTTGATGTATTTTGCATAAAAGACTTTAAAATATAATATGGATATCGGAGAAAGAGAAGTGAAACAAGAATGGGATAACTGTATTTCATGACAACAGAGGGCATTACAGTCTGGTGTACATAACCAAACAGTGCCCTCCATTTCGGTTCATCCACTCCGCATTTCCCTCTCTATATGAAGTTAATGAAACAGGGTTTTTATAAGCTTAAGAAATGACATAAAAGCCAGGGCTTAAACTAAAAGCTTGATCTTACTCAATAGAGCCCAAAGGAATGTGATGTGAGGAACAGAAAACAAACTCAACACCCCATAAGATCAGCAGACACAGTACACACCTGTATTTTTGTGGTAATAATTACAAAGCCACACACTGAAGTTTACTCATTCTCTGACAGTGTAAACTTCCAACTTACAGTCCTGAGTTTTCAAGAAAACACCAAGCTGTTGGTGTTATCACAGCAGCCATCTACAGTATACACCATACTCAACATTGATAAATGACAATTAGACCAGAACTTATTTTCTGGCCCCCAAAAAGTCAACATTAATGCATTGAGCTGGTAACTTCAGAAATTCAACCACTTTCCAGTATTTTAATGGCTCTCCATCACATTCATCTTACTTTGACTAAATACATTTATTCACATAGGACAGTCGTGCAATTTTCATTGCCTCAACACATTTAAGGTTTATTTAAGCTGCACTGCAAAATTCTTTTAAAAAAGAAACACACACAAGAAGGTTTGTGCTAAGGCTAACCCAATATAACTTTCTTTTGAGCAGGCCAAATCACTGGACAGAATCTGCAGATGACCATACAGATCACTGCTGACAAGAGATATACTTAAATTCACCGGCAAGGCTCTGCCACAAATACTTACTGTATCTAAATGAGTGCTCATTGGATCTACTAAACAATCTGCTGACACAGGACAAGCAGTATACATGCCAATTCAAAGTGCTGAGAAAAAAACACGCAGCTCTGAACAGTTCGAATAAGAAATAAGGAAACGACCTATATGAGCACAAGAGAAGTTGCAGTGACTCAAAGACCAGTGAAAAACAGTCCAACTCCACCTGATATTTCTTTCTTTGTAAGAGAAGCATGGGAAGTGCCATTCAGTGACAAACCAAAATGAAGTCTACAGTTCTCCTGAGCTCCATGGAAACACAAACTCTGCTTCAGAAGCTCTGGATTTCAAGGGAAATGGGAAGGAGGTTCTCTGATAAAGAATATTGTTGGCAACGTGACCAAGAAAGACCTTATTACACACTGCTCCTTTCCTATCTCACCTGGGGCTGAAGTTCAGCGGAACTGGATGAGGTTAAAAAGTGGTAAACTGAAGATGACCTCTTTTGGTACAAGGAAAGGCAGAAGACAGACCCTAAAAAATGCATGTGCATGCAAATACCAGGTGTAGGAAGGCACCACCAGCCTCACACTCATCCTGAAACCGCCTGTCCATAGAACTGGATGAAGACAAGCAAGTGAGTTCCTACATGCTTAACTTCTAACAGCAAATCACCTACCCCCACTCTTAATTTTGCATCTGCGCATTGCAGTGAGAACAGAAAATAACAATATATTTCTTAGAAAACCTTTTAAAATAATAAGTACATTAATATTAGCATTTTTGAGCCATCAGTGTAGCAGTAACCTTATGATAAAGCACTACTAACCTTCAGTTCAGTCAGCAGTCATTTCATAATGGAGAGAAACCCTTAAAAAAGAGCTCAAATATTCAGAGGCAACATTTAACAGTTGCTGTGCCTGTATGACTAGTAAAATATCCTGAAGTTTTATCTACTGCTAGTAAAATTCTTATGCATAGCTGTGGTGAGACATCTTTGTACATCCAGCTGTAATGGTGACTTTAAATTGATTCATTTAACTTCAGTGTCATTTACTTCTGTAGTATCACAATCACAGCAAGAACATACTTCTGCTTTAGGCACAGAAAGATGATATATTATGAAGAAAAACAAATCATTTTTTGTATTAGTGCAACAAGACCACTCACTTTATATAGTGGTTACCTCTATTACACCTCTTGAAAAGGGGAAAAACATCATCTAGAAACTTTATTACAGCAGTTAATCTTGCCAGCTGGAGGGTGCTTTCCATTACAAACACAACCACAGGCAAGACAGGGCAACACCAATGGTCCCCAAATTCAGCTGGTCATGACACCGAGGCCAACCCAGCAGCAGCTTATTTTTCCCTGCCTCCAGCCCAACCACAGGCAGCTTCTTGCCACCACAAGCACAAGGATGATTAGGGCAGTGTATTACCCAAAAGCCAGGGATGGAGTACACTGGAGCACGGATGTGGGGTTATGCCAAAATTCTCAGCAACCAGCTTTGCTTTATTTTTTCTTTTGGCTTCGTCTGGCTGATCTTCCTCGACAACCCTGCCCAAACTGATGCAGAGCAGCTTTGCACAGATCAAATCACCCCACAAACATTCCACTCCCACCCGAATCAAGGCCAGGCTGTGGCATTTTTAAGAGTTCAAGCCTCTTCATCTAACAGAGGTCACCTCACAACAATACGTACGATCTTTCTGTTGTCCCCTTTCTGATGTTTTCATTTTAATTCTTAAAACCAGCTGATTGGACCCTTTGGACCACAGGGTGCTCTGCTCAAGGCAGCTGTTCATCCAAGTTCACCTAGATAACAAATCAGGTCTCTATATCATCGATCTACCATCATTTTCTTCTGTTATAAATTATATATAGATTGAGCAACCCAGCCTAGTAGAAGGTGTCCCTACCCACGGCAGGGGTGGTGGAACTAGATGGTCTTTAAGGTCTTTTCCAACCCAAGCCATTCTATGATTCTATGATCTCGTCAACGTAAGAATTGTGTCCCATTCTACCAGGCATTCTGCAGAGGGAACAAAACAGTGACCTCTAACGCAGGGGGTTACAACCTGAGATGGGGGAATACAGCAACAGAAAACCAGTGATATGGGAGCAGTATAATATTCAATCAAGGAGGGAACATGCATCTGCAAGTGAGTAGTAGAAGCAATCAACCCAGCCTGTTACCAAGATCTTTAAAACGCTACAAAGACTTGAAATAGGCTTTTGAATGAGGATAATGAAGCAGTTTCATAGAAGGTTTCTCTCCAATAGGAGACCACCAAAACAGGTTTAGTACAGACGCATCAGGTAGGCAAAAGATACTGCAGGCAAACTAGAGGCTGGCATGAGCATCACAGGAGTGAGTAAAAGTGGAAGGGAAAATAACAGTAGGTTATGAGGCCCTGAAAGTGAAGATGAGAGACTCAGATCTGACATGACAGACAGAAGGTGGGGAGGAGGTAGTTAGGCAGGATGTGGCATGGCCCAGTAAAGGGTACGGGTACCACCTTTGCAACCACACTATGAATGGACATGAGCATAGTGCTTTTCACATGGTAAGAAGCACAGTGCAAACTCAGAGCAGCTTCTAGATGCTCAAGAGTCACCTCCAATTTATGTGAAATGTGCTTCAGATACTTTAGCAAAATTGAAAGCGGCCATTTGCTTTCATACCATCACCGCATCGGGTTCCTGGGACTATCTCCCCTTTTCCCTAAGGAATTACCATTTCCCTGTTTCAAGAAAAATACCCTTACTGTGAAGGTGGTCAAACAGTAGCAGAAGTTGCCCAGAGAGGCTGTGGAGTCTCTATCCTTGGAGATACTCAAAACCCAACTGGACCTGGTCCTGAGCACAGCCCCAGCAGATCCAGCTGTGAGCAAGAGGGTGGACTAGATGATCTCCTAAAGGTACCTTCCTGCCTCATCTACCCTGTGATTCTGTGATCTCTCCCTTAGACTATCTCCACTGATAGTCTTCTTGTACACCCTGGAGGCTCTAGCACTGCCACAGGAGGGATGGCTATGTACCCTGTCTTAAACAGCATTTTGATCCACACTGCCTCTGTGATCTTCTGACAGCCTGGCCCACAGCAGTTCCAAAGGAATTGCGCTCTCTGTATTTTATGAAAAGCATAGAAGACTTTCAAATACTTAAATGGAAAATTACAAGGGGCCTCATGTTCCCAAACCATCTTGGACACTGACTCATCACTGTCTGAGCCTTCCAAAACCATGACATTGCGGCTCCAATGTACTCTACCCACCCCTTGAAACAGACCTGGCCCAGCTCAGCTTTGGTTTACACTGCTCTGGAGCTGGCTTCAGAGAGATTATGGACTTTCCATGCAGAATACAGTCAAACAATGACTTCTCCATAGAGCACGCAATGGATTGAAGAGCAGACGGGTTGAGGAGATGTTACCATCTCTCTACTTAGGATAACAGCATTCAGACATAGCCACTGTGAGCTGTGTTCCAGCTACTGTTTGTATGAAGTTTAATTCATCTATAACAGGCCCGTAATAGCTATGGGTATGCATCTGAGGAGCTCAGCTTAAAACAGCATTGTCTCCTTGCTCCCTCTGTGCCCTCGGGGATGTCCACCTACCACAAGGCTCCCCCGAGAGGACCCAGGGCATGTTGTCATTGGAGGTGTCCAGCTCTTCTAGATTCAACCTGCAAGGTAGGTGGTTAGGAGGCATCTGGGGGCTGGGTAACATTGTTCCTGGTACTCTGGAGCTGCAGGACAGCTTTATGGTCATAGATTCTCATTCCAGCAAAAGACTAATACACGGGTCAAAAAGATAATGAAGACACTGGCAAAGCAACTAGCGTTTCAAGTACGGGAAGTTCATCTAAAGCAGTGTCAAAGATTGCAAATGTTAATGTTTTTGATGTTTGTACTTACAAACTTCTTTTGGTCTGTGAAATTCTCTCTCCTGAAGAAATCATACAGGCAGAAAAAGCAGAATTATTATAAAATAATACCCATCAATAAAGACAGATCAGCAACTTCCTTCAAATTAATTTGCATTAAGTGTTCTAAAAGCATTTATTTTTCTGAAGAAAATGTTCAGTAGAAATTCTAATTCATTTTTAGCTCATTACCTCCCGATGCATTCAAATGCCAACAACTAAAGACAAGAAAGAAGAAGTATCTCCCTCTTCTCTCATTTATCATTACAGAAGTTTGGTACAAAGTCTACCTTTAAAAAAAAAAAAGGAAGGGCAATCAAATCCCACAGCTCTAGCAGGCGCCCAGAACAGAATACAATTCTTAATGAAAGTAATGCAAACAGCTGTCATATTAGACAGCTTGAACAATGGACTAATATATTAATACATATTTAAAGCAAGACCAAAGCGGAGAAGGAAACCTTCACCACTGAAATGAATCAAAATATCATTTTGATTAACCACAGCTAAGGCTGTGCAATATTGCTACAGATTTCTGAAAGAAAATTCCAAGCATGTTCATAAAAATCAGCCTATTTTGATTTTTTGCCAGACAGGCTACCTTCCAAGAATAAAAGTGTGGGGAAAAAATGCTAGTACAGTGACAGTACAACATCCCCACTTCTCACTCATAAAAAGGAGACAAACAGAAGATAGAATGAAGGAGTTGACAATTACTTGGTGAATCTTAAAGCTCATGTACTGCAAGAACCAAGGTGTGATAATATGAGATGTCATCTGGAGAAAGCGGATGAAAAGACGGAACACGGTCTCCAAAAAAGCATCAGGATTTCCTTGAGCACTTATCAAAGGCTAATACTAGAGATAGCAAAATTTATTGATTAACGCATTTTTAATTACTCACAAAAAATACTATTAAATTTTGAACTGCACTATCATTGGCAAGGGTGGGTTTTTTTTGTGAGGACAGTCTGATAAATTTACTTCTCCTACTTCTTTTTCATGGGCAATGCAGAGACATTCTCAATACACACACTGTGTAGGTTCCACCAATCTACACTTGACATTTTAAGTGCAATCAAATTAACACGGTCTCGGGCCTATCAAGTCCATAAATTTTTAAGCGGCTATAAAGCAAGAGTCGCTTAATGCAAGTTTTTGTTTGTAAGGAACCAGGCAGTACTCGATGGTGTAAACATGGCCACCTGTCTCTCTCCAAGTCTTCACGTATTGCGTGAGAGCCAGCGTGAACATTTGTTCGCCTAAAATGCTCGGCATATGGTTGAACTGACAATTTAATAATATCTCGATAGGGATGTTGCCAGATTTTTGGCGGGAGATAAGCATGTTTTATCATTAAATATTTGTACTGCAGTAGCACCCAGAGACCTTGAGCAGAAAGGGCCTCACTGTGGCAGGCACAGAGGCTTTCGAGTCAGTGACCCAAAGAGCTGACAGCCCAGGACAACCAGGTTATGAAAAGAGACTGAGGAGGGTATATACTACACATACGACACTGGAAACAAGTCTTTCTCCCAAATACACTACACCCACCCATTAAGACTTCTACAAGTCATAATTGGAATGATCTGCACTGCAAAAGCCTCCCACCGTGCTGAGAAACCGTAGTGACTTTCATGGCAGAGAGGACTAGTTTATCTTCAATATGTTTTCTTTATGCATCAGAAAGCCACACTTCAAAGGCAAAATCAAACTGGGCATTCATTTTCTGCACATAACAGCTAGCAGCTTCATTAACAGCACCACACACTGAAGCTTTGTTTCCTACAATGTTTCCTTTAAAAGGCTGAAGGTGAACATTGCGCTGGCTTTGCATATAATTCCACCTGCAAAATTCATAGCGTACTCTTATTTACAGCCCATGATACAGCAAAAATCCCTCTTCCTCCCTCCAATTCCACAAATACAATTTTGTTTCCAGAGTATTTTTTAGCCCTGACAGCCAAGTGAAAAAAATGAACAGGGGAAATGGATTAAGCGCAAAATTGTGTCTTGGGATACCTCTGCTCCATTCACACTGCTAAAGCCAAGTTAGTTATGTAGACATTATTGAAAGGAGTTCTCCCAGGGTGTACATTAAATACAGTGGCAACCTCCTAAGAACAGAAAACAACCCCCTGTACAGCACAGCCAAGTCTTACCTTTCAAACAGCGTTTCCTACTCAGTGGCTTCCTGTGCAAATGGGCTTTATTAAAGGAGATTGAAAATATGGCCCACGGTCCACACAAAAGATGGGCCAACAAATGTTTCTATTCAAAAAGAAACTCTGTGTGTGGAAACTTAGCAGTAAGACTACAGAAATGAAAGACCTCATCAACAATAAAAATGTCTTAAGTCTGATCCACCTTAATCTTTAGACAATGACATAACACATTTGCTCCACTTTCACAGCTATGACATGAAAGTAATTGCTGCAGAAACAGAATTTTAGCACATAGATGTTGGATGTCTCCTAAAGACTGCATAGAATTAAAGCATCTGCCTTTGCAGCAGCACCATTATTTGTGCATTGGCAGTTCTATGTGGTTTTGCTTTGGTTTTGGTTTTTTACATATAAACATATCATATGCAAATTAGCAAACCACCAATATTTTATCTATATTACATGCATATCTATATAATATTTATATATGTATTTCCTTATATGTGTGTATGTGTATATATATCCTCAGAGGCTTAGATGAGGCACCCTGCAGACTTACATTGCACAACAGCTGGTAATACATCCTTTTTCCCTTCGCCACTCCCAAAGGAATAAGCTGGGGCAGGCTCAGATAACTTTATCTAAGGCTCATACCAACACACAAATTCTAGAATACTTATTTTTGCCTGGCATGTGTTTTCAATTGCTTTTTGTGTACCACATCTGCTCTGACTTCATATTTAACCAAAGGTTTAACTTCAGTAACCCACAGTGTTTTAATTTGCCTTTACAAGCCCCGTTCACAGCTGACGAGTGAACTCTGTCCTTATTGCTATTTGCAGGCATGTCTGCACATGCAAGTCAGCCTTATTCTGCCTTCCTGCTTCTAGGACCTGAGGTAGTACAGACAAGATATCATTTCTAAGTTATAATGGTGTTAGTGAAAGTCAATCTGAAAGACCGGAGACCCTCAGTGCATGATTTTTTTAAGACAGACAGCAGGGTCCATTTTTTTTTTATTTAATATTGTTGTGATTTCTTCCTCTTACCAAGAAATATGACTGAAAGCTTCAAAGCAGCAAGTACCTTCTTGAGGAAGATTCTCAGCCTGTAAAATTTAACAAGCATTTTGTGCACACCAGTGACAGTAATACTGCACTGTATTTCAGGAGCCCAGTGTGACACCGTTAGCATAATTTTCTGTCCATTTAATCTAACGTGACAAATTAAGAAAATGAAAATATCATATTTATGAAGATACGTGTGTAACTTGAAAATTCAGTGTGTTCCAGCTACCCATCTACGTTAAGTTATAATGACACACTTCCCACAAAATAAATTCAAAGCCCTTTCTTGAATGTGAAAGTGTTTCACTGCCTTGATCTTAAACTCTAAATACAATAGGCCCCAGACAGAGACCAGACTGGAGTATAAGGAGCTTAGGCCTAATTCACTAAAGGCCATTTTTACATTCTGAAATTCTCTTTTAAAACATCGTTTGGCTGCGGTCAGGTAGTGAACAGAGCCTGCAGGCAGGCAGTGATAAGTGCACCCAAATTAATTGCTTTTAATTGTGACATCAGGCCTGATGGGTTAAACTTCTCCTGTTCTCACCAGTTCCATCTCACGGATCCCTTCCCATGGCATATGCCTGCCTCATCCCTGTACATCAGTCCTTCCCCCAGTGGGTGAAAAAGCCAGGCACAGCCTTCCCCGGACAGACAGCAATACTAGGGGGGAGAAAATGTTTTACAACTGGAGCTCCTCCCGGCTCCTTCCTCCCTGAATTTGCTATCATTGTGCTGTAAAGCAAACTGGAGGGGAGATGCTGGGATAACAATCGCAGGAAGAGAGCTTGTGACAGCCTGGCTGCAGTTATGGTGCCCTGAGACAGGAGGGCAGAGGTTCACGCAGGAAACGATGCTGAGACCAGGACCCTGCCCCGGCTGGCAAGGGGCCTCTCAGGGCTACAAGTTTTGGAGGGGTGGAGGAAATGCATTTTGCTCTTTACCATTTTAAAGGAATCAAAGGACACGGTGGCATAGAGTCGCCGTGCAGCACAGGCTGCAGGACGTTTGCATTTACAAAAGACCTCAATTCACACCTAGAAAAGTTCACTCTGCGTGGCTTTGCACTGCTGCAAAACTCGCAGTAGGCTCTGCTCCACAGCCTTTTGGCACCATGCGAGGAATCCAAGCATCTCTTTCGCCCAAGCTGGGAAATATTTCAGCACCACCCCCATCAGAGGAAGGGCTTTTCTGGCTCCCAAGATGACTTCCAACAGTGGAAACAAGTTAGTCCTTAAAACAAAAGCATCTGCCAAACCAAAGCAGAGATTTGTGGCTTCCAAAGGACTAGGGTGCATTTGAGAGCTGCTGCAGTCTCCAACACCATTAAACATTGACTACAACAGAAACTGTGCAGTAAGAATGAACTAAAAAGTATCTTTGAAAATGAAATACATTTGGTTTAGATGATTCAGAGCACTATGTGCTCTAATTCTAAAGAAAATCCTTGTGGAAGGATTTCTGATTGTGCTAAACCAAGTTCTGCTCGCCTCTTTCTAGTGACTGTGCTCTCTCTCCTCTCACCTTCTGTTGGAGGAGAAACAACAACATCACATGCTGCGCTGCAGGTCTGGGATGGGATAGATGTTCATAAACACTCAGTCATGTGTCTATCCTGTTTTCCACATTTCTAACTTCATGCCATTTATTTATATGTTTTCAAATTCCAATACAAACATAAGTTTAAAACCCTCTAAAAGCTGCCCGTTCTGGCTATAGCAGTGTTTCTGATTTCTTTGCCTATATATACTGGAATAAAAACACAACTTTGAGTTGTTTCTCTGCCTCATTTCTGTTTGCCCAGGCCATTCACAGCAGAAACACCGGACTTTGGCTGTGCGTATTCTCATACTTCTGGTAACAGCTTCCCTTCTGTTTTACAGCCCCTCTAGCATGTTGCTGCAGCCAGTGACTCGAAGGGTGGTTTTGAACTCGGCCTCCTCACATAAACACCTCTTTGAGAAGCTCTAGCCTGGCACCACTTTCATGCTGATGCATGTGATAGAGGCCAAAGTCTCAAAGCTATAAACCCCAGCAAGTTCAATCACCCTCGGGAGCAGGAGGCACAGCATTCTGCCCACACATTTCTGTAGAAAAAAGCATACCCAGACTTCCTGATCCGATTAGCAATTCTGGCACCAAACCCTCACCCAGACAAAGTATGTGTGACTGATACTTGCCTAGGACCAGCTCAAGGTTTCTCAACAGCGTAGGCAAAATTGAATCTGGTGGCATTACCAGGTTGGTAAGTGGGAAGCTGAGAACAGCCCCCAAAAGCTGTTTTCCACTCCCTGCAGCATGACATCCTCCATCTGTCTACTTCACACACAGTCCCATTGCAGCATGCCCCTCCTCTATCTTCTCAAACCCAGACTCAACTAATGACATCTGTCCAAGGGGGAGGAATGAGGTACGGTTACACAAAGTAATGCAGTTCTCCATCCCAAGAAAAGCACTGTGTGCAGGCAATACATTTCAGAGGATTGCTTCCACGTCCCAGAAAGAAAGACTAAAAGCCACACCTAAATACTTCCTACACTGCAACTGCTTGAGACTTCTTTGCTGCCTTCTCTGATTTTCCATGGGTATCATCTTGGGGGGCAGAGGCTTCTTAGATGTTTAGTGGTGAGCAAACAAGTGCCCAAAGAAATGAAGTGAGTGGACGACCCGGGGGCAGTAAGGATCACACCACTGTTTCTGACACATTATGGTTTGGGTTTTCTCTGCGCTGTGAGCTCAGTGCTCTCCCTGTAGTCTTTTTAATGAAATAATATGCTTCCTAGAAAAACTATCACAATTAGGCTATAGCAAAACATTGCTTACAGAACCTTTTCAGTCTCTACTTAAGACAAATCCAGAACTGGCCCAATTATAAATACTTGTTCTTGGAGGAAAAATTCAAATTTTTATTAGTGAATGTTCTCAAGTTTTCCCCAGCAATATACAGTAAAATATGCCTATATATTCAGCTACAGTTTGTAAAAAAAAAATTCTTATTGCCAAGCAAATAGTTTGAAAGAGGTCTACACACTTGAGCTTCATACAAATCTAGCTTGACAAATTGATGGGAATATGGGAATGGCAGGATTTAATTCATTGTTAGCCTTAAACCAGTGTTTCACAGTAAGTGTGGAGCTAATAATATCAAGTAACTGTAGTAGAAAGAGGCTTGACATGTGTAGAGTTAATCATCAGTACATTCCTGCCGTATGACTACAAAGCTGCTCATTATCCAGCACTGTGCATCTAAGGGAAGATGTAAACCCCTGTATGTCTCTTCACTAACCTGGATTTAGGTACCTAGAATTGAGTCCTGAAACTCATTTTTATCTCAACAATTTTCCTCTCAAAACATGCGCACTAACATCTTTGCTATTTCATAAATAATTATTCACATCAGTCTTTTGATGTTGAAAAGAAAGTATCAAGCAGAAAATTCTCTTAGCTGGATACGTGCCTTGCTCCGAAACGGACGTGTGGTATCTAATAAGCAATGCAGTGCTACAGCCAAAGTAAGTAACAATAGAAGAGAAAATATAAAGTATTTTGGCAACACAGCAACCTACTAAAAAACCACCTTGTAACTCCCAAGGAACACCTACTTACACATTCTTTGTTGATACACATACAGGGTAATTTCTTACTCTGAATCAGACAGCTCTTCCTACTGACACATCCACATGACCACCTTCCAGCCCAACTACAACTCCGTCTCCATACCTAGTACCTGTCTCTCACAAGGAGCTGCAGTGCCCTTCACACGTTAATCCTCTTCTGGGAGAAGCCCCCTGATTCTGAAAACAATGTAGTCCAAATACGTTCAAAACCGAACCAGTGCCTTCCAGTTTCCCTTCAACATGAGTTCAGGCCAAATAAATAAATAAACAGATAGATAGATAAATAAATAAATAAATAAATATGCCCGGTTCATACGATAAATAAAGGCTTCATAATATAAATTCTCCCTTCGGCCCATGCCACCTTTCTGCTTGTGTATTCCGCTCTTCCCATACTGTGATTTGTCAGATTAGATATGCCAGTATTTTAGGCTAGAATCTAGTATTTCCTCTTCATCTTGGAAGATCCCACACGGCACTGGGAGCTACAAGCCTACAGAAAACCAAGTAAGATTTTGGATCCTTGGACAGTTCAAGGAGAACAACACTGGTTGTAAACTTGAGTTTCTTCTGTGTGCAAACATGCGGAGTTTATGCATTTACGAAGCAGCAGCTTAAAGTACAGACTTCATACACAGAGCTGCTCAGCCTCCAAAGAGAAAGAATTAAAAAGAAAAGAAGGAAAGCGAGGAGACTGGTAACTTCGTTTGCCTCTTCTACTATAAAAGTTATGAAGCCTGGCATTAACATTTAACTTACTAAGCTTCAACACAGTTCATGAAAGTTCCTAGACTGCTATGATGACCTGCTTGTACCTCCAATTTTGCCATTTCTAAATGAAGCCTGAAGCTATCAGACTCTCTCTGCTAAGTTTTAATCCATATGTTTTCTCGATTCCTGGTTTTGACAACACATTAAGTACCACATGCTCCCTAAAGCATTTAAAACCAAACCACTACGTAGAATTTGCTGTGGAAATTTATCAAGCAGTCTTTCTGTTGCCTTCCTCAGATTACCCTGTGCAGCCAAGTGGACAACCTGCACTGGTTAATCACAGAATCACAGAATCACAGAATCCCAAGGGTTGGAAGGGACCTCAAAAGATCATCTAGTCCAACCCCCCTGCAAGAGCAGGGTAACCTACAGTACATCACACAGGAACTTGTCCAGGCGGGCCTTGAATATCTCCAGTGTAGGAGACTCCACAACCCCCCTGGGCAGCCTGTTCCAGTGCTCTGTCACTCTTACAGTAAAGAAGTTCTTCCTGATGTTAACGTGGAACTTCCTATGTTCCAGTTTACACCCATTGCCCCTTGTCCTATCACTGGATATCACTGAAAAAAGCCTAGCTCCATCAACCGATTATTTTGACCCCCATCAAACATCTGATATTGCATATATCCAATATTGTGAGTCAGAAATGCTGCAACACCAGTGTACTTTCTGAGCACCCAAGGAGGGAAAAGGCAAAACGGTAAAATATGTGAGTAGAGGGTTTGATGGTTAACTATGGAATGCTGTTCAGTAGCAAGCTTCAAGAAGACATGAGCAGTCTCCTCATCAAGAAGAGCTCGTATGAAGCAATTAAAGGGCAGCTTGAGAGTGGATCATGCAAAGCGTAACTTCTTTAGGAGAATAAATTGCAGAATATATGCATAGGAAGTCTCAGTGCATCTTAATTTACTATTTATACTCAAACATGTACTCAGTATTTAGCAAACAAAAGATTATACAGTCTCTGTCAGATGAATTCAACAACAAATCTCAGCATAAATTTAAGTCTGAGGTTAACTTCTCCATCTTCCTCATAAGAAAGCAGTTTAAGCTCTTGTGTATATGAGCCCACACAGAAGAAACAAGGGGCCAAGATCTTCAGTCATGTCAACCAATTCTACTTGTAGTTTGCCTCTTGCAAGTAACTTTTGCATGTGTAAGAGCACGTCTGAATCACACTCCATTTGTCACTCACTGACAAAAATCAAACTGACACAAGACTCTTTCAGCTATGCAGCTCAGGGAACACATTAGCCAGACACAGATTAAACCAACTGACCAGCAAAAACCAATCTATGGAATCACCAGCCACCTCCTCTCTCAGGAGCACTAGACCTCAACTCTCTGCTGTTAGAGGAAAGAGTAATGAAATAATGGCAGACCCCCCATATGTGGAAAGGGGTACAGTACCCACTTGCACACATGGCTGATCCCTCTCACTGAGCAAGCCAGCCTTCCTCCCAGCATGAGGGTGTTTTAATACCAAGGCCCGGAGCAGAGCGCTGGCTATGGTCCTGCTTTGGAAGACACTCACAAAGGAGACATGACTTTTTGACCTACCCCCCTACTTCTCTGATTCACTATATATATGGAGCTGTGGCATTGAATAGACTAGAGACATCCAGCTACAGGTTGCCTGCTGTGATGCTTATCAAAGGGCAAGAGACCACCTACTATGCTTAAATAGCTACGTGGGAAGAGCCTTAGCTCATCTAGTAATGAGGATCTCAATATTCCTTTACCAGTTATCTTTCAACAATTAGCTATCAAAAGGCCATGAATTTTATAGACACCCTCACTTATCAGTAAATGCAATCGTATTCACAGGCTGTTACTGAAAAAGTAGAGTACAAGATGATCTCACACAATTCATAGTAAAAGGAGCATTTTAGGAGTTGCTTTGGCCAGTCAGACACTCAAATTCTGGCTATTTTTATTCCCAGGCCATGTATTTTGAAGTTATTTATACAAGCACCAAACATGACAGGACAGATGCTTTCACAAATGCAAAGAATGAAAGCCAGGATTTATCATCCAGAAATGCACTAAAGCATTTCTTGGGCTACACACACACGTGTAAGGATAAAGTCACTCACCCACCGTCAAAATACTGTTACCTCCAAGGTGCGACGAAGCAGCCGCTCCGCTTGAACACTACAGGATTGTTTATGAGAAGGGAAACGAGGCTCAACTTCTCCAGCTGAAGCTGCAGAGGAATTTGAGGCAGGCAGAAAGTAATTATTCAGCTGGAGTTGGGCCAGGACACTGGAGCTAGCACTGCTGCTCTTGCAAGCTGTGTCAGGGGACTATGCAATGACCACCAGTGCTGTCTACTGAGTCATGAGCGCCACTTCCCGCAGAACCCGGGTTCTCCTTGGAAATCTCTCATTTCTGGATTAAGCAAGCCCAGCCCTGATTGGTTTGGGAACAGCGCAGGACGAGGAGGAAGGGCAAGAAGTATAACTATTAGTGTCACTTTCAAGAGCAGTAAAATTTACATGGATTAAAGGGATGAAATCTTTATATATAGTAAAAAGGATAATTACAACGAAAGCATCTGTCTAGCTGGCACCACCTACAGCAAGACCTGCAAGCAGTAATTGTACAATAACAACGTGGTGTTTAGTGTGAGGTTTAGGACATTCTGCCAGAAAACCTAAAGCATCCAGGTTGTAAAACACCGTAATAAGTAGGTAATCCCCAGCCTGGCGTCCAAGTTACTGCCCTAACCTGTTCTTTATGATTATAAAATGTCTCAGTGTCAGCAGGTTCACTGTGAGTCAGAGCTGAAATAACAAATGGCTTATTCTCCATCCTGATGGAGGAAATACATCACAGCTCATTGTGGCTCACTTACTGAGGCTTTTTTTTTTTAAACAGGAAAATATAAAAATAACCAAGTCATTCTGCCTTATTGCACTTATTTTTGATTAACAAAGCCCTCATTACAATCAAATTAGAAAAGAAAAAGCAGCATGTTTTCAATATGGTCTGCAAAAACAATACCGTAGGAAAAAATACAGAAGAAAAAAAATACTGCACAAACAGCCAAAGAATATGAAATTTGTGACAAACAGCCCCTTTGCCAAAGTGATTCCACCACTTTGCTCCTGTAAACAACAGGTTGCCTGAGCTGAGGAAAAGGTCTAGGCTCTAACCTCGCTCACACTTTTGCTCCCAAGAAGCTGTCTTTAATCATGTTCTACTGCCCATAGCATGCTCACAACTGCTCAGTCATGTGTTTGCACACTCAGGACCTCTGGCTTTAAACTCCAGAGCAAAAGCACTAGCTCTTGCTCAATGCATTGCTAGCAAGCAAACAGCGTCCTACATCTGGCAGGTCTGCCCAAACATTACACACAAATCATGCAAAATGTCCCATCGAGAAGTATTAAGAGACAGATGAAACACCAGCATCCCAAATACACTCATCCTTCACCTAAAACAGAAATACATAACAGCAGGAGTAATGCAAGCAAGGCGCAATCAGGCCTTACACCATTTGCAAACTAAAAGAACTGTAACAAGTAGAAGAAAATAAGCATCATTATTTTACAGACTTTGGCAAAAAGCAGACGCACTAAGATGGCTATTTGAAGCTCAAATTTTGAGCACATATATTTGTATACACACAGAGAGTGGCCTACATGCGTAGAAAACTTAACAGAACATAGAAATAATAGAACCAGATAGAAAAATCTACCAAGAAATTATATATCAAAGCCTTAAGCAGCATCCTTTTTTAAGAAAAATATCTAAAAGAAAACAGAAATAGACCAGTATTTGCACAAACAGTAAAAGGAAAAAATCTGGGGTGAGTATCACAAAGACAGCCCTGATTGGAAAAGATCTGTCTCAAAGAATTGCAGGCCCTATGACTTTGAAATATACAATAATTTACATTAGGCATACAAAGAATACAAAAATCTTTACATTAAAATGACATGTACTGAAAATATAAAATTTCTCCAGTATTTCACTGTAGGAAAAAAAAAATGTGACATTTTTCTCAATTACATGTATAAAAACAAATTGTAGACTAATGCTTTAGAATGGAGCACAAAAAGCAAATGTTAATTTCAGGAGTACTCCTGCTAATAAACTGGGCATCAATAACTGCTAAGTTATTTATGACCAAAAGTCTAATACTGGTCCAAAAATGCAGATAAAAAGTACAAAGCTGTTTTTAAAGTGGTGTTTCTTGACAGCAAGCTTTTTAAATGTACAGTTTAAATGTACAAATGAACAATTTCCACTTCTTGCATATCCTTTCTGCAGCTTCTTATGCATGCTTCAGTAACTCAAATTCATCATGACCTTTAAAACATCAAGATCTTTTGGGTAACAGTGGCCAGGACTCAGAGCAACAGCTGCAGCAGGCCAGACTTTTTCTTCCCATGCACGTTTTACTGTGCCAGAGCTTGCCAGTGAGACACACTGCAGTGTTGGTTTCCACCCCATGCTGCTTTCTAGCTGAAAACCCCGAATAATTCAAGTTCTGTTCTGGTGCCATCCATCAGCCCTAATTCTTGGCAGCTACTTAAAAGGACTAATGGTCTTGCAATGGAGTCATGGGACTTTGACTCACGGTCCCAGATTCAGCTCCAGGTTCCACCACCAGCCCCCACACAGCTCCAGCCCTCTCCTTTGCCCCACGCTCCTCCTCAGCTGCCCCACCACTGCCAGTGAGGATGCCAAAACCCATCTCCTCTTGGGCCTCCCAAGGCTTTAGACTATTTTGTGGGTGGTTCTGACACATTCAGGGTTGCCTTTGCTTGCAATCGATCCTCTTTGCTGTCCTTAACACAAACACGTATCAATATAAGTGAAAACATTGGCATGTGAAAGGTTCATAGACTAAAGCTATGCAAGCACAAGCCATGCCTGATTTTCTGCAGATTCACCTCCCCCTGACATGTCCCACACAACTTCCCACAGGCATAACCTGAACCCCACAATCCACACTCTCTAACTCAACTACTTCTACTCCTTTATCTTTTGCAGCCCCCAAATACTTCAAGCCCCCAATACATAACCCCTGAACTCCACAGCACCCCTTGCCCCTTCCTAAACAATGTCCCTTAGAGTCCACCAGGTCCATGACAGAGCACAGACTGACGAGCAAGTTGTCACCCACTGGCAGCAGAACAGAAGATCCCAAGCAAGGATACTTAACTCTTGAACTGAACTTTTTTGGGGGGGCTTCTTGGTTTTATTTGCGTGATGTTTTGTGACAGTTAGCCATAAGATGAATATTACAGTGATGAGCACAGAAGCTGGATTCATTACTGCCTTGTGACTCACTGGAGTTTTTTCTAAACTGGGTAAAGTTTCCATAGTTTTGGGGGCACATTTCACATCAGAGCTATACTTCAAAAAGTGTTACAAATCAAAACAATTTTGATGACAACACTACAGGGAAGCACAAGCACCCGGCATTTGGAATGGCAAGAAATAAGGATTTTTAAATATCCCACAGAAACATTAAAAATTTTTTAATCCCCTTCACGCTTTGGACTTCAACCTTTAAAAATGCAAGAAGAATGGTTCATTTTAAGCTTCTGGATTTTTTTTTATTATTATTTATTTCTATTTTGGCTTCTGATGTGAACAGATCCATTCAGTGACATTACACAGCACTGCTTCTGAAAGCAAAAGTCTGCTCTTTTCTATCCTACATCAGTAAGAGCAAAAAACCCTCTTTCTTCTGACCAAAGATCATGGAAAAGAACACGTGTCTAAAAGACGAGACTTGCAGACAGGCGTCATACCTTGAACTGGACAACCGAGTTGGAAAAAGCACAGAAGCTTTCAAGTTACACAAGCTCTTCCTTTAACTCTTTAAAGTATTTTAATTCTCTGCATGTGAATAGCTGTTTTCTTAAATACAAATCACAGCAAGTTATCTTCCTTATTAACTGCAGCTTTTTTATAACACTCAGCTAATTCTGTGTATTTTTCTTTTATTCTCATCTGCATTTACAATGTGATTGTAAACAACATGAACAGGAATTCATGCTTCCAGGTAAAGATTGTGGTTTTTTAACTAATAGGAAATTCTATCATGTCATACTGTTGAAGTTTTTCTCCATAACAAGCCCTTCCATTACATAGCAGATTACATACCTTTAAGATATTCCTTTTCTTCGCGACACACGTTGTCTTCTCTTTAGACAGTAAAGCAAGAGAAAGAAGGATTTTACAAAGCAAAAAACAAGAACACAACTCACGGCACTCATGATTTAACTCACATTTCAAAGTCTTCTCATTTCCTCTCTCGCCTTTTCTTATAAACACCACAAACAGAACACATTTGTTTGCTTTGATTTTCAAAACTCTTCTGCTCCCAAATATGAGGAAATTTCTCTGCAACCCACTGAGCTGACCGGCACATCATGGCCTTTGTCCCCATATTGAAACCATCCAGACTCTGCAGACTTTCTAGGAAGCACAAAACAACTTCCAGTTCAGATATTTCTTAAGTCTGCCCAGGGAGTGGGCAACCCTGAGACTGACAGAGATCATGGCCATCTCTGACTCAAAGAACATATTTCACCATATGCAACCGGGACGTATAGCACCCTGCTCTGTATCCCTGGCTTGCTTTCGAATGGGAAGACGGGAGGAACCCTCTCAGACTGCAAATGCATGGAAGTTATGCTATTTATCTGAAAAACACATCTACACAATGTGTGAATTGTGTGGTTGTGCTCAGTCTTTAGGAGACCAGACTTAAGACCTTCCAGTGCTGCTAAACAGGGAGTCAGGCACTGGTTAACCCCCATGTAAGACTGTCACCTTTCTGCTACTTTGGAGGAGCAGACTGTTGCTCCTGCATTTGACACCCATGACTTCCTAATCTACAGATTAGGAGATGCTTGGTTTTTTAATCATTCTTGGAGAACCCAGTCCTTTAGTGGCCTCTGTGGTATGGACAAGACAACGACTAGAGCTCTGGTTCCAAATTAGTTTGCCAAAATACAACTGTACAGAGAAACCCAGGGATTCCTAAATTCTCAACATCTGCACAACAGGGCAAAATGGGCCAGAAGTCCTCACATGAACTAGAAACAACATGGTCTGAGATACCATGTTAATCCCATGCACTCAGGACTACAGGCTTGCATTTGATGAGGTCACTTTGTCAACACTAGAAACTGTCCCTTGGCCTTTTCCCTAAACTGATGGTATCTCGTAATTCGAGCCTAAAAGGACCTCTGGGGATGATCACAAAGGCTAACTCCTTTCTAGGGAGTTATTCACCACGTCTGATGAAGTTTCTCCTTGTG
The DNA here is from genome assembly GCF_037157495.1 of Lathamus discolor. Classification (NCBI taxonomy): domain Eukaryota; kingdom Metazoa; phylum Chordata; class Aves; order Psittaciformes; family Psittacidae; genus Lathamus; species Lathamus discolor. Next base: position 100,937,883 of record NC_088887.1, on the reverse strand, counting down.
AACAGTTAAGAGCAGGAACCTATTCTCCTTCAGTGACTACCAATCCCAAACAGACCAACCTCCTAAGCTAAAAGCAGACTACCTAACTCTCTTCATATGTAGCTGTCTTCTTTCCCTTCTCCTGTTACCCAAGGGCTTCCTTTGCAACACCAAGCGGTACTTTGAATCACAAAAGTCAACACACAGAAAGGAACCACTAAGCTTAACTAAAGGCAACTATTAGGCTGTCTAACTTCAGGCAACCTCACATGGAGTTCAGAAGAGGACTGTGGTCTACACACCAGCTAATCAGTCAGGGACAAAGAAGAAACCTCTATTTCTTACTTTGAAGCTTTGATGCTGCAGAGGAACCCGAGAACCTCATCAGACTCTCACACAACCGGTTCCATCAGCAGTTACACACATGATCTTTAGGTTGCCAGTACAAGATGAAACGTCAAATCTTGTAAGGTAAGCAAGATCCATTTTTCTTACTGGTGCTACCTATGTGAAAGTTAAGGCAAAATTTACATGGCAGAGGAAGAAGGTGTTAATGGGCAGAAGGAATATTCAGGTTAGTACGTATATGGTTTGCTACTCTATTTCTATTCCTCAGGTAACAAAATCCAGTGTAAGTAGTACTTTAGAAAATCAGCAGCACAAGCAATAAACCTGGTCAGAAATTTTTGACAATAAAAGCACATTCTGCCCTCTGTTTGTTGGGTTTTTTTTTTCTCCTTAAATTCAGAAGGAAGTTCCACATTTCAGTACAATTCAGACCATGTTAAAGACATTTCTAGGAAAAAGCATGTTTCCTACAGCAAAGTTCTTTTAACAGTAATTTAACAGCAACAAACTTAAAGCCTTGGCTGGCAATTTCAACTTCTCCTCTGCATGATTCATATTTATCCCTAGGATAGGCCTCAGCAAGGGATTCTCCCAGCAAAAAACAGACTAATCAAATTATTTCAAGTCAGTCAGATATTTGCTTTATGCCACCCAGCGCCAATGGCAAAATCTCTTGCAATAGCAGATCTCCCAACGTTAAAAAAAATGTTTATGGGCTAAATACTGGCTTAATCAGAGCCAAGAGGCAAAGCTCTAACAGTCAGAAAGATATAAATGTTATCACTGTCTTATCATGCCACATTGGGAAATGGCTTCTATACATACATATGCACCCATTTCAGACACACTTGACAGAGCATGGAATTATCCCCCTGTGCAAGGCAGCACTGCCACATTGCATCCCAGTGGCTAGCACAGATAGGACAGATTTTTGCAAGATGCTCAAAGATACCAGCACAGTGGCCAGGACTGAGCAACAAACCTGGAAAGGCTTGGGGCCCTCCACCCCTCTTCCTGAGCAGATGGGCTTATCCATGTGTACCCAAACATACATTGTCCAGAACAGCAAAATTCTCCTTTCCATTTTCTTGACCACCAGCGTGGAAGGGAGACAGGTCTCAAGTCAGCCACCCCAAAAGTTCACAGAGGGCAGCACAGCAGAGTCATGGGGACACCATGTCCTCAGCCTTGCGCGCTGCCGTCAGGCAGGGACGCTCACGGCTGGGCCCCCGCAGGGATACTGCCCCAAGAGCTGGCTCACGAAAACAAAACACCGCCCTGGGCCACAGCTGCACATTCAGCCGGTGTGTTACTAAACCCTGCTGCTCAGCAGAGCAACTGGAGCAGTCTGGAAACTGCTACCTCGGAAGAAATATCCTCAGCCACAGCACTGCCCTGGCTCACAGGCTCAGGTAAATTCCTGAAGACCAGGGTGTGAGCTGTGTTTCATGCATGCGTCATCTGCTGCTACTTTTACACAACGTGCCTCGATAAAGACACCTAACCTAGTAAATGAATCTTGGTGAAATTATTTCTTACCTCTGTCTCAACCTGGATTATAACTTGAAAATTAAGATGCTTGGTGTGCTTTTGCTTTAGCCTGGTTTCCAAAGGACAGGCTGCAGCATCAGCTCATCTGCTGGGTATCTGTGTTACATGCTGCAGCACCTTGCCCCAGGAGTAGATAGGAAACATGAGGAAAAGATCAGCAATGAAACCAATAACTACAGTGGGTTATTCTCTTCCACCCCTCCCACCCACCTTCTAAGCTCCAAGAGCTTCCGTATCTCCTATCCATTGGAAGAGCCACTCAGACTTACATCTCCTCATGTGCCCCTTCTCTACACCTGCCAAAAATGCTCTTGATCTAATCACCTTTGAAAGTGAAAATAGTTTTGACAGCTTTTATTTCACATGTGAAGAACCTCCTGCACACCTGAAAGCTTGCTGGCCTTTCCCCCATGCCACCCTTGGCTCTAAGAAAAGGCACTGCCTCCTTTAAGGGCACCATGATGCCACCAACGTCACCATTTTTTCCTGCATTCCCAAATCCAATGCAGAGGGCAGTCACATGTTCCTGTTTATACATCCCATAATACAAGGCCCTTATTTATCAATAAATGCCTTGAGGTGCAGAGCAAAGCCTGAGCTAACAAAAATCTGACAGGATTTTCTGCTGGTGTTTCACACCAACGAGAGCAGCAGCCAGGGGAAAGGTAAGGGAAATGATGATGGAACCAAGAGAGTCTGAAGAGTAGAACAGTAAAAGGAAGGGGCTGCTATAGGTATTTGAAGAGCTGGGGAACGAAGAGGGAGGAGAACACAACAGAAGTAGAGGCCCAACCTTTTATTTTCCTTCTCTCTTTTTTTTAACTCTAACCCAAAGTGTGAAAGAATTACTTTAAAAATTACATAGAAACCAGACAGATGCTATGTTCTGCCCGGTAAATAACTAACCATTGGAACCCATGGCTGCAGGAAAGTAACTTGTAGTGATTAAAAAGGGATTAAATGGGGTTTATAAACAACAGTATCTGTTGTTAAACACGCTAAAACAAAATTACAAGAGTTAATAACCCATTTGCTTCAGGGCATAAACTAATGCTCATCTAAGGGTAGCAGAGATCTGCCTGCATGTCAGCTCAATATCTGGCGCAAGAACTTCTCTCCATAGGCAAGCAATCTTTGCTTTTAATGCCTGGCATTTAAAAATTGTCTTTCTTGCCTGAAAAAGAGAGCAGGCTATTGTTCAGGCCTTCAACTGACCTCACATAATTAATTCTGGAGTTTACCAGATATATCATTCCCTTGAGGAGAGCGGGAGAACTGCATGAAAAGAGAGGAAAACAGTTTAATTGCGCCACACTTCAATATTCTACTCTCAGTTTCTTCAAATACAGTTTTTGAGGGCACTAGAACCAAGCACATGTGTTAAAATTCTTGTAAAAAGCTTAAAGATACAAACAAAACACAAAATCTATTTGTACTTTGCCCTGCCGCAGTTCACCAGCCAGATCAGTTTATGAGAAAATCAGATCTTTAGGGCAGGCAGCAAGGGAAGATTTTTGGTACGTCTGAAGAACTTACTCTGCGTGGTAACAATTAAAGCATTATCTAATATCATACCCTGTTCTCAAAGATGGGATGGGGCTGAAGTACAAACTCTGAGATTATGATTCCAGCCCTCTCCAAACCCAAATCCAGACCCAAGAATCTTACTAACGGATTGCCTGGTCTCCCAAATAATTGCTTCTGGACAAAACACGAGATGGATACAACACGTCCACTGATCCGCTGTGGTTATGAATTTTTAGTTTCAAATGCCAGCTTTCTCTTCCCCACAGGTAAGATGGCTGGGTGCCGGGGATGCTCCTCCCCTGGCTCAGGAGAGCTCCTGGAAGAACAGGTCTTGAACATGAGCTCTACAGACCTCACTCCACAAGTGACCCTTCCTTCTGCGTTGCCAGGCTACCCAATCCAGTTTCATTTGTCCACAACTTTATTGTTATCATTTATTTTTAGGGGGGTGCAAATTACAGCTGGCCAGTTCGGCAGCCCTAAAGGTCAGCATTTGAACTGTGTTTTCAAACAAGAACTTTCCGTTTCAATTCACCAGCAGACCAGATCAAGCATGCCCTGTGCCTTGCGAATCTGCAAAAGTTTAGCACTGACCACCCAACAGAGCAATATCAGTGCTGAAGCTGCATGTTAAACTGATAACCAAAGCAAGAAATATCAAGTGCTGCTAGGAAAAAAAACTCTAAAACTTAAGTAAGATTTACAATGAATGTTTCAGACCACTCTATGTATATATTCCCTCTCCTCCCCAACTGCTGAAACAGCAAAGCAGACATGGCAGATGGCATGATTCATCTGAAAATTACTCCAGCAGCACTCTATTAGCCTCTAAGGAGTAAACTAGGATAAAAATATTCTGAATGCTAACTTAAAACTAGGCAGTTGTCATGGGGAGTCATCAGGTCAGTCTACTTGCTTAGTCTGCAGAATTTTTCTTTCAATCAGCAGAAACCATAACGTATGAAGATGATATAATTTATTTGTTCTACCTGCCAGGAATTAATACAGAAGAAAGAAGGGAAGCAACTGAGGGACAAAAAGGTTTATTTTACTACACGTAACTACACGTACCAGCCAAAGTCAGGCCAAGCACATTAATGACAGCACGAGCCATTTCTGGCATGATGGAATAGATTCAGTTTTTAGAGACATCTTAACCGGAAGAACAATTTCCCAAAGGTCCAGTAGCTGAATGCAAATGCGCAGCTGAAGACACAGACGGGACCTCTATCCCCCGCCCCAGGGCATAAGCAATTACGTCCAAGACATCTGCAAGAAGCTGCTTGGTAAGAACACCCACCAAGGGAGCCCCCCCGAGGCTCCAGTTGTAGCCCCCTGGCTCACTCACAGGTCCATGGAGGACATGGGCAGCCAGCAGACAGCCCTGAGGGATTGAGTGAACACAGCGAGGGACATCACACCCCTGCTCTGCTGCGGTCCCACTCCGGGCTCCCAAGCCAGCACTGCCAACCAGCCTGTGTGACACACAGGGTAATTCACCAGGGAAGGGAGAAAACAAATACCAGCATCACATTCAGTGTCAAGGCAACCTTACCTGCCCAAAAAATGCAGTTAGAGCACTGTGCCATCAGCCCCCCTCCTTCACATGGAAGACAGGAGTCAGCAGTGCTGCACATCATCTTCCAGAGACATTAAACTTGGGTTCCCAGCTGCAAGGAACGCTGAGCGCTTGCTCACGGACCTGTTGGGCTAGCACACAATGCCTCCAACTGAAACTCCATCACTTGTTCGAAAAAAAGAAACAAAACACACACTTAGATGGTTCAGCTTATGCTGACAGTACAAAAACTCACTACAGTGCAGGACACTGCCCCAGGACTGACTACTGTAACATTAATTGCCTTGACTCTGGGCTCCAAGCTAAAATCTTCCCAAATAAACAGTCCACAAGAACCAACTTATGTTTTTGCTCCATCAACAGTAATACTCAGTCAGCACAAGCTGAGTATTTGGTGTTCTTTGATATGCAAGTTAACCAACCAAGGGGTTGAAGCCAGTAACGTAGTTGCCCTCATCTTTGGGGAGCAGGTGATGAAATTCTGCTTAATGTCATCTCTTCAAAAAGGCGTTTTCTACATATGTATACGCTACCACGTCAGCCTCATTGCATAACTGGGTTGTGCAATCATGGCAAATTCATTTACATCTTCATTTTTGTTCCAGAGCTCCAGGAGGAGGAAGGATGGACCACTGTCAAAGGACAGGGTGGACTTTGAGGAACTGGTCTCTTCAGAGAGAGGGGGGTGGTCTGAAGAGGGGCTGGAGGCAGGGGGAGGGCACCAGGACTCTCACTACTGCCACCACTGCTCACCCAGAGCAGATGCTGGGAGCAAAGTCTTAGAAACCTCGAAGCAAAGAATGACTTCATAGCATCAGTGAATGACTAGTGTTGGCTTGGACAGCAGGCAGAGAAGATTATGGTTTCTCCTTTTAATACTTATTACTATGTTATTGCCACAGAACTGTAAAGAAGAAATAGGCAAGAGTGCAGTATCAGGTTTTCACAGACTGAACAAACTGGATTATTCAAGAGTGACTCAAGTTTCCTAACAAGCATGGAAAAGTCTGCATTAACACAGCATCTCTTTATTTTCCCAAAATCGATTGCACCAGGCTGCATTTTAAAATCCTGCTTTAAACTCCCATCCTCTTTTTTATTTCAAGAAGGCATTTACTAGATTTACTACATTTGTAGATAAGGAAACAACACACCAACAGTACCAGGGACCAGACCCTAGACCAGCATTAATACTCCAGTGACTAGAATATACACTCACAATGTTAAGAGAGATGCTCAGCTCTTGCAGCAAAGGCAAACCCACAACCATAAAGATGTGACACATAGTTTTACTCACAGGCTGCATGTTCATCAGGAAAAAACGGGAAATAAGGAAAAAAAAAATCACCCATCTTGAGCTGAAATAGAAAGCTCCGGGTTCAGCCCTCTCCATCCCTCTCCAAGGTTTCTGAGCATTTAAAGCACAGAGGTGCCTTCCAGCTCTGCTTTAATACCATCCCAAGGATAGCAGGACAATGACACCGTAACAACTACAAAAAAGTGAAACTGTTCTGAGTTAATCCTGCAGTCACAATCTGCATTTTCACACCTAAAAAAACCCAAAATACACCTTCTTTTTGTATTGCTTCCTTCACTATGGATTTCTAGATATTAATCACAATCTAAATACACCCAGCAAGATAAAACCATGTAGTGCGTTTTTATGTTTGAAATATATAGCACAATTTGATTGGATCACACACGAGGCTGTATCCTCACCCTGAATTTCAAACAGCTGCTGGTTTGAGCTGCAGAGCTCAGTTCCAAGAGTAGGGCTGAAGCAGGACAAGCATAGCAGTGGTGACAGGCAAACAGCAACTGCAAATACCTGAGCCAGATATGGCTCTGGCAATTTAAACTTCCTTAACACCACCACAAAGCTCATTAAAAAAAATAAAATAGTAGTAATATTACTGAATCTAATCAATAAATATTGATCTTGGAACAACAACTTCCATCATGAACCTTTCATTTTAGCACAAGCATTGCTTTCCTCTCCTGAACGTCTGGAGACACTGAAAGACCTCACTAAGGAAAAAAGGCAGCAGCACAGTATCCTCCGGAGAGGCCAAGGGATGTGCTTTAAGTAGTAAGTGACCTCCATGGTGAATCACTGCAGACTTCTCCCTGTAACTGCTAAGAGGAAATGGGATTGCTTTCCCTGACCTGCTCTTCACACCTGAGCAGCAAACAGGGAAGTCCCCACAAACACGCCCAACAGACAGTGGTGTTTCAGCAGGACCCCAACAGAGAGCTCCAAAACCCCAAGGGATGGGCACAGCAGCACCTCACCAGTGCCAGGGAAGAAGCCAGGCTCTAGTCTTCCCAAAAAGCTGCCTGCTCACAGCTCACCACCTCTTCACACCTTCCATCATTTGCATGTGAGAGGACTGCTGTTAAAGGCCTCGGGGAGCATCCCCACAGACTCTGATGCTGGAGGCTCACAGGGCTGTCCTTCAGGGGAGGGAGGCATGAAAGCAAGTAAAAAAGCGGGGCACTAACCAAACAGTTACAAACTACACCTGCTAATTATGCATCTCCAGAAGGGAGGCATCAGCAGGAATGATCCCTCTTCCCTCAGCGTGCCACCGGGATGTCTTCAGAGCCAGGTTTTCTGGGAGAAGGGGTTGTGGGGGTTGCAAATAATGACATTTAATTTGAAGGTTCACATTTGAAGGGAATATTTTTGGAAAGAGAAATCAACACGTTAACAGCGAGCAGGAGCACAGAGCACATAATCCTTTCACATCCTGACAGGGGAGAACTGCGGAGGCCTGCTATGAAGCATCTCTGAATAACAGCATCTTCATTTTCTGAATATCTAATTAGGAGTTTCTATATATTGCAAAGCATCACTATAAGATATAATTTAGTTGGCAAACACCAAAGATCTCAGTCTGTAAGTATGCTTTTGGCAATCAAAATTTAAATCTGGATATATATCCAAGATATGCATGGCACAGGTAACTTTTTTCTTTTAATTTTAACAATTACATTCAAATTAGCAGATTAACCCAGATCAGTTTTAAGCAAATGCAAACTGGAAGCAAATCAGCCTTCACCACCACCACAACAGTATATTTTCGGATGGTTAGTATCCTTACTCCTGTTAGTAGCTTCAAATACATTGAACATCTATCAAAGGGCAACAGACAAAACGAAACAAGTTTAGTCTAAATCTAAGAAGGCTACAGATGCCAGAACTTATCATCGACTTGGACTTGAAACTCCCACATGCCAAAAAAACATTTGCAATTGTGTTAATTCTCACTGTGGGAACTGAAAGGCAGCTTCATAAAACACAACGGGCAACAAATCCATTCCTTTAATTTCAGTCGCCAATTTTAATTAATTTCCATCCAGGCAAACATTAAGTGTTTCTGCTGATCTTGCAGGACGTAAGCTCATTTGCACAATAAATGCGGTCTAACAAGTCACCACATTCAAGCAAGTTGCTTCAGTCTTATCTAACTGCGCAGTTTGAAAAGTCAGTGACCGGTTAAGTGAAACTCCACCCACGTCACAGTTTCTGGAGTTAAGCACAAGAAAACTGACGAAGTTGCAGTCTTCTCATTGCAGGAGGGGCTGCCAACAGGATTTTGACAGTTGGAGTCCATATTCTGAACTACGTGTATAGCCCTTATTCAAGAAGGGAAAAAACCACTTTCATTTTCTCCTACAAAATGAATGCTCATACTCCAATGCTCCAGAGCTCCCCTTCCAAAAACAAACCAAAGACCCTCTGCTGCCTGCTCACGGTACCTGCCAAAAAGATGGCTGAGGGGAAAAAAGTAGGAAAACAAGTAAAGTGAATTATATTGTACACATTTAAATAGGTCAGCATAGAAACAAAACAGCCACAAGGTGTGTCTGTGCCAGGAGGCACAGATCACTCCAGCATTAAAGCAGAGACCATCAGCAAGAACAGGGATTCCCCAGAGGTGGGCCTGCCAGCAGAAAGGGCAGTGGGGCAGCCAGGGACACAGCCTGCAGGTAGCAGCTGCTGCCCCTTCACCCATGGAGAATGAAGACCAGCTCCAGGTGAGCAGCAGTGGTGTGGGGTAAGTGTTGCTTACTTGCTACCCTCCTCCTGTGCAACATCAACAGCAAAGCAAGAGAACAGTGCCCTGGCTGCTCAGCTACTGAGCCGCAGATCAGCATCACCAGAAAGCGGCTGCCCCTGCATCTCCTGTCTTTATGAACCTTCAACATTCCCCAAAACTAGTTTCCATGGAGAGCACAAAGGCTGCTTACATGTAGCACTCCTTCATGTACTCACACCACTCATTTCATTAAAAAAAGTTTTTAATTTCCTGATTTCTGGGCACGATGAAGATTTCATTCTAGTACCAGCTGAAGTGGAGGTGTCTCTAACTGTTTTTATAGGGAAACACCAAAATGCAAGAAACACAAAACAGCCCACTCCATCGTTTCACACCCTGGCACAAGAGAAGCATGGAGGCCCAGCACAAAGTGGCCTCTAAATGACAGATATTTAAAAACTAAAATTAAAGTAAAAAGCTAATTAAATAAAAGCTTTTACATATTATAAAGCACAGCCAGGAGACAATGTAGTCAGCAAATGCTACGGGTTAAGGGCACCTCTGCTTGCAAGCCCTTTTTTGGCAATGAGCTCAATTTAAACCTGAGTATTTACTGCTCTAGAGACCATGTCCCACGCATACCCAATATGTTCTCTCAAGCACACATGTGCCAGGCCCCAGAACTTGCACCCCTTAGACCTATGCCACAAAAACAGCCTGAACAAAATGAAAAAAGAGCCTCACAAGCTCACACCAACACGAGCCTGGGCTGCACGCACCAGCAAAACACTTGGAGAAACATGGGCTGCTCAGAAATGCAATCACAGCCATCCCTGGCATGCTGGCTTGAAGTGGCAATGGGACTGAATGCACTTCCAGCTGCACGGATTCCTAGCATTCCCAAAAATTAAGTTTCTGAGACCAGAACAAGGGAAGACTTGTACCTTTAAGTTTAATCAACTCTAGAATAAGACGTATTTTCAAACAGAACTATAACATCATTGATACTGTGCAGTGATGCAAGATGCCTTTAACAACAGTAAGCTGTGTGAGCAAAATGAGGGCTGCCCTCCCCTCCTCCAGCAAATTTCCAGTCTCTGTCTGATGCAGCAGCTGTCAGAGTCCCAGGGGTTTTCAGTGACTACATTTTTAAACCCAGCCAGCCACTTCTGGTCCCATATACCACAAAGCAGAGCATTGCTAAACCTTTCCCATTTACTGCAGAAGTGCTTCAAAACTAAATATGTTTGCGCCCTTAAGTGATCTGGTAAAGATAAGTATCCACTGTTAAAATCTAGCACAAGCATGAGGCCTAATGAAGTTCTGAGCAGACAATCATCAATCCAGTAAAAGAAGATACATTTATTCTTTTTATTCCTCCACCTCCTCCATTAGGAACAGAGACCTACCAGAAAACATCACGATACAGCTGCTCCACAGCTAACTTAAGACATCTGCCTATCACAAACTACAGTACAGGAATGAAGCACCTTTTCTTGATGAACACATGAATACCATTAATAAGTATATTTAGAAATAATACTTAAATGTGAATAGCACTGGTCCTCCGAGATAAATTTAATTCATGAAGAAGCTCTCTGTGGAAGAGCAAATGCTGTTCTTCAAAATGTGACTCTTCCCAGTGCACTTCATTCCTAAAGTACAGCCTATTATGATGAGTGGTGTTTCCCCCATATTTAGAACCCATTTCAGAAACCAGAATTACAAATAAAATGCTACAAAATTCATTAAAATATTAGTATGCAGTACCATATCCTTAACTATATGACTAGCTGCAGCTAGCATCAGGAAATTCAAAGCTCCTTCTTTATGGGAGTTGACATTAAAGTAAATATATCCATGTTTTACATCTTTCTGAAAGAGAAAACCAAGAAACTATATACCAGGTTTCTCCACTATATCACATGTCAATATTCATTACTCAAGGTTACAAAATAACTTCCACTAGAAATCCCTGTTCTACATACAAACTTTCTCTCGAAACAGAAGGGGCTGAAGGTTGAATCTCTGTAGCCACAGCCTTACATACTTCACAAATCTGTGGCTGCAAAACGTAGCAGCATTTTTGTTCCAAAAGCCAAGCGCTCATTTTACAAAATATTCACCAGTTGTGCAAACAGAGGAGCATATATTTAGGTAAAATTATGCTTTGGAAACGGAAAAAAAAAGTCGGAACAGACATCTCAAGAGTACATCATTTCTGACGTCTTACCAAAAAACCTAAAACACAAAAAAATACTGCCTGTTTTACTGTTGATCGTTGTACTGAAAAAAACAAAACCCTCACATGCCTCATCTAAACATCTTTATCCCCTTGTACCACACTGCTTCCCCTTTCTATCCCAGGCACCAAAAGCCCCAGTTCCCTAAACCTCCAACTTCACTGGTCACAACTTGTGAAACTAAGTAATACAAGAATTATGAGACTAAGGAAGCAGCTGAGCATGTCATAACGAATAAGGTGGCAAAGACAGCAGTTACCTCAGTTTTGTATGAAGTTCTTTAAAGTCAGGCATGTCAGGAAAATTTAGTTCATTATGTCAGTATACAAAGCCACTCAGGCGTTGTGTTTTGGTGTTTAATCTTACCTGTAATTATATAAGTAACTGAACAGATAGAACAAATAGTAAACGGGCAAACAAAACAAAGAGTATTCCCAACGCGTATCTCAAGGCCCTGATGGGAAGTTCAAAACCACCGGGACACATTACACCAAACAACAGAAGCCACTGGCAGTGGGCACATCATGAGCATTCCAGATGCTGAGAAGTGGCTTGGTCCCTCCCAGGCACAACCTGCCTGTGAGATGCAGGCAGGGAATCCCCCACACTGCCCCAAAACCAGGCAGTGTTTGATTTGAGCTCAAAATCAGCTTTTTCCTTCAAGCAAGAGCAAGGTTAAAAAGGCAAATATAAAAGAAGAAACGAATTAAGTTTAAAGGAACAAATAGTTAAGGGCCGGGATTGTGATGCAGCTTTGCCATGAGTTATTTGGGCTTAGGTGAGGAAAGCACCTTACACCTGCAAAGATTAAGCTGAACTTTCATACCTGAAACTAAGCAAAATGCAAGGTGGTGACTCACAGACAGACAACAAAGGTTGCTACAAAGGACTTTTAGTGGCAGTGATCAGGTATGCAAGCTAGTAAATAGTAAAACTCGCAATAGGGTGGGCGGAAGCCGGAACTGATTTGGCCCCAGCTGAGACCAGGCATCACAGCAGAGCAGATGCAACTACAACTTCCAGGTGCTGAGGCTATTACTAGTGCCACACATAAGAAGATACGACTGTAACAGCATTTAACTTGGCAGAATCCATTAACAGAAAACCCAGTATACATACACATACATGCTTACGTGCGTGTGTGTATGTATAATTGATGATAGGGGTCCACAGATCACCTAGGGAAGCGTCTAAAGAGACTGAGGTAAATGCCTACAGGTATGTAGGCACCCACCACTGAGGGAACACGCAGCAACTCTTCAAGACAATCTTCAGTTGTAATATTTCCATGGAGAAGAAAAATCGCATAATAAAAACCTCACAAAGACATACTCGTTTCACTTAAATAAACTGTATGAATTTCCATGATTTAAGTTGTTCACTGATATAGAATCAAAAGCTTTAAACAACTTCTGTGAAGATTATTCTTGTCCTCTCAAAGTCCTTCAAACACTTCACACTACGTGTGGCTTTCAAACCAAATACACCACAACCCAGAACTTATTTTGCATGGAGAGCGATACACTACTAAACAGTCATAACCACAGTGTTCCTATAGTAAGGCCACCCAAAACCACCAGTTCCATGCCTCTTTTGTCCTCAGGATTTCAGGCTTACATCCATTCATCCTTCTGCAGCTAAATATCACCTATTCTCATTCCTTCAGCAATGGCAACAAATAAATCTAGGTGATTGAGTTTTCTTGGGACTAGAAGTCGAGAAGGTGTAGATACACATGACCTTAACACCTGCCACTGTGAAGAATAAACAACACATCCACCTCCAGATGAATGACACCAAAACTCTGCGTTTTCTACTCAAGAAAAATTACACATTTTTATTCTAACCCATTTTCAAAAGCAGGCTGAAAGGATGAGACCGTTCAAGAAAGGTTAACTGTAATAGCTCCATTACAATCCATCTCAACTATCTTGCCATAAAGCAAAGACATCATGAAATATGCACATTACAGGTGTTTTTATATAGATGATGATTAGCCAAAAAGCTATCAGATTCACCTACAGCTGTGGTGAAGTTCTTGGGGGACTACGCTGTCTAAAGCCCTATGTCTCCCACTAGCACATGTAAGGGAAAAAGTTGCTTTCACTTGATGACTACTAGGAGAAAAGTGTCATTCTTCCATGCAACTTTCACAACAATTTCTTTGTTATCTCAGAAACAGATCTTGTTCTTGCTTTAGCTTTGTCTGAGCAACACCAGCCACTACCGGCACTCATTCACAACCAACAATAGTGAAGATCTGGCAGAGCACACCTCAGTGTTTCATTCAAGGTAGCCACTGCTCAGGAGTCATGCGGTCTTTGCTTCCCTAGGGCTCAAAGGGGGTTTTGTTCATAAAGCAGAGTTTGTGCTAAGAAGGGCTGGAATAAACTACTCTGCATAACTGAGAACAATTTTACCTACTTTAATAAGCTACTACTGATCATTTTATGTTACTACCTTTGGCTTCTACCCTTATTTTAAAAGCTATTTTTATTCAAATGTTATTATTTGGAAGAACCTAGATGCTATTTTGAGCTCCTAACAGATAACGTTGACATTGTTTAATATTATTCAGTGGAAAATTAAAAAGCAGCTCAGCATCAGGTATCAAATCAGGGCAGTGCGTAACTCACAAGCATTAGAGCAGTTAGCCCTCAACATCTGGGCGAGAAACACAGCCTTGCCACTATACAGAAAGTGCACATTCTTTTTCATTTCTTGTGTATTTCTTAGATTTTCCATATAATTTGAAAGGTGCCTTGTTGCCCTTACAAATACGCGAGCTCCAACAGAGTGAAGTGTCTCAGAGATCAAGGGGAAAGGAAGACTAAAACCACCCTCTTTCTCAGACTACAAACACCCGTGCGCCATGCACTCCCGGCCCCACGTCGGTGCCAGGCTCTAACGCGAACCCGCGCTCCCTCTGTCAGCAGAAAAGTCGAACGCTGATCTGTGCGCATCGCCGGAGCCACGCTCCTCCTCTGCCGGGCCCTCGCCTGACTCAGGCTTCGCTCCCAGCCCTGTGCCCGCACCTACAGCGGGTCCGCAGCCACCAGAGCACGAGCGAATCAACAGCTCCCAAACTCAAGAATACAAACGGTCCCTATTCAAGCCGAGCTGGATGGATAAATGGTGATGAACGAGGTGCACGGGCTGCGTGCCTCAACCGGACCAGCTATAGCATTGACACCCAGTGGCCACAAGTAACTGAAGCTGAAAAAGCCTGTTTGAGAAACCTTGCACTTACCTCGATGAAGTGGGAGAAGCTGCAAGTGTGTAACTTTCAGAGCAGACCAGCACTGACACAACCAAAGGGAGGGCTTACGGCAACATGTGTCCAAGGCAAAACACAGGGACTATTTAATTTGGGTAGGAGAGTACACGTGTATTTATCGCCCAGCAGTGACAGGGTACGTCCTGCACCCTACCAGAGGGTAGCCCAGCCAAAAAACATGCCAGTAACGCCTCTCCCTGTCACAGGAGAAGCATGTGGGCATAGGAAGAGCTCAGTCTGCCACGGGGAGTTGTGGAAAACTTGCTAAAGCACCACAGGAAAAGCAGCAATAAAATAGGAAGCGCCTTGTAGGTTACACAGCTAGTGGAGTCTGCTCACTTGAATTTGGGATTTCTTTGCTTTGATTTTATTTTGGTTGGTTTGGTTTTTAGCTCTCTTCTACTCATTCTGAAAAGGCACTTGATGCATCTGGCTTTTTTTAAGGAGACTGAAATAACCACGGGGGGTGGAAGAACAGCCTTTTCAATTGACAAGTTACCTTATTTAAACGTTGCCAGCTATCAATCATTCCACTCCTATTAAGGGTTTTCATGAAAGATGTCTTTAGACAATTAGCCTTTACATTTTTAAGTCAAACACATTGACAGAAACTAACAAATAATTACTTTAAAAAAGCTTAAAAGCCTCCAGTTAAAAATGAGTTTAGGATTAACCTCCATTTCCTTAGCAGGATGCTGCTTACCTCTAAAAAATTAAACTTACAAAAAAACAATGTGACAAATGTTCCTAGCTCTGCGATTAAAAATACACAAATACAGGGTTCGAGTTGACACTTTCTGTTTTGGAAAAGGCATGTAATACAGATCCTCAGAAGCAAAGCAAAGAGCTTGGCTGGCCCTAACTGAAACTAAGTCACGAACGCACCAGAACGCTCCGATGCCATGCGTGCAACTCACACATTTATTGCCATCATTTAATCCCTCGAGGGGTGGAGGAGTCTCTGCCTTTACGCAGAGGGCTGAAGCTCATTCTGACAATGCTCTCACGCAACAGTGCTGCAGAAGTACGCGTCTGCCTCCACTGTGAGCAGGGGCACAGGTGAGCGACGCGTTTTCAGCACAGGCCTCCGAGGAGCAGGGTTTGTTCGCAGCAGCAGCAAGCCTTTGCCACGCACAGCGACGTGGAGCTGGAGGGTACCACGGGCCTTGCAATGCCACCACCACGGTGGGCAAAGGCCAGCGTGGCCTCACAGACCCACGCGAAGCAACACCATGTGCCCAGGACGGTGGTCAGTGCCCCAGGACCTGGGGGCGAAGCAGCGTTTAGCAGCCGGCCTTACAGCCCGGCTCTGAGCAGCCCTAGCCTCTCGGACCCAAGCCTGTGCAGGTCTGAGCACAAATCCCTACAGCCAACAAGTTACTACTGCTGCCAGCCTGCTACGGCTACAGAGATCGCGCTGCAGGAGGAAACTCTGTCCCACTGTTTAATAGGAGGAAGACGCTCCCGCAACCAAGGTTTAACAAAGCCATCAAGACAAATACAGCGGCTTACTCATTAAACACGCGGTATTTTTTCAACCCTTGTCCTGCCTCCGGTCTTTCCCCATCCCTGTTTGCTTCTGCCCCCTCTCCGCCACCTGACGGCAAACCCCGCTGCCGGCAAGGCCGCCCCTCACCCCCACGGGGGCCGGCCAGCCCCGGGAGGACGCGGCGGTGCCCGCACGGAGCCCACGGCCAGCCCTCGACACGGGCGTTGCACCCCGGCGGCCACGCTGGGGGAGCGGGAGGCGGCGGTGCTCCCGACGGGTTTGCCCGGGGATGGCGCCGTGACACGGCGTGAACTTTTGCTTTCGGCGGGGCAGGGCGGGGGGGGAAGGGGGATAGGCGGAGAGCGGGGGGTGCGGCCCCAGCCCCTCCTGCGCCCCACCGGGGGGAGGGCAGAAACGCTTTTTTTATCCTCTTCGGATGTGTCGCCGAGGACGGGTGCAGAAATGTCGTGCTGTAAGGAAAGCGAGCAGCCGCGCGGAGCTGGAGCGCTGCAAAGTGCGCGGCGGGCAGCGCGCTCGGCAGCTCGCAGCGCCGCGGCTCCCTCTGCCCGGGTGGCACCGTGTGCAGCGCACGGCACGGCGCCCGCACCGCCGCGGCGGAGCCTCCCGGGAGCCCCCGCGGGTGCGGTGTCCCCTGCCACCCGCCCCTCACCTTCCAGCCGGCAGAGCTGTTGCTGTCGCCCTTATCCTTGAAGTAAGGGACGCTCTTGACCATCCACTCGTAGATCTGGGAGAGGGTGAGCCGCTTCTCGGGGGAGCTCTCGATGGCCTTGGTGATGAGGTCCGCGTAGGACAGGTTGCCCCAGGCGTTGCGGCGCGACGAGCTGCTCTTGCGGGGCTGCCCGGCCACGGGGCCCGGCGACAGACCGGCTACGGGTGGCGGCACCGGCGGCACCGGCGGCGGTCCCGGCGGGTGAAGGCGGCAGCCGGCCTCGGGCGCTGGGAAGTCCCCGCAGCGGCAGGCGGCCGCCTCCGGGGGGGCGGCGGCGGGGGGCAGCGGCGCGAAGTCCTCGCTCTCCTCTAGCAAGCTGAGGTTGCTGATGAAGTCGGCGCCGAGAGCTCCCGAGGCGGCGGCACCAGCCGCGGCCCCGGCCGCCCCATCGGGCTGCCCGCCGCACGACGGCGCCGGGCTGGAGGTGGCCGAGCTGGGCGGGTTGAACTCCGGCCGCGGCAGGGGCCAGGTGCAGGAGCGTGGCCGCGACAGCGGCTCGAAGTCGGGGTCGATGTCCACCAGCTGCGGTGCCTCGGCCATGGCGGGGCCGGGGCGGGAGCGCGACGGCGGCGGCAGTGGGGCGGCAGGGCTCAGAGCCGCCGCCCCATGCGGGCTCCGGGCGCGGACCGGCGCGGCCCCGACGGCGCGGTCGCCAACTCCCCTCGCGGCTCCGGCCCCGCCGCCCTGCCCCTGTCCGGCTCCCGGTTCCCTGCCCTCCTCGGCGGTAGCAGCACCAGCAACAACGACCCGGCCGCCCGGCGCGCACCGACTGGAGCGACCGCCCTGTGCGGGCCCGCCTCCAGCCTTCCTCCTCCTCCTCCTCCCGGCGGGGTGGGACGGCCCGCGCCGCGCCAATGGCAGCGCCGCGCCGCCCGCCCGCCTCCCGCCGCTGGTCCGGTTTGGCAGGAGGGTGCCGGTGCCCCCGTGCTGTTTCTGGGTGGTTTTTGTTTCCCGGCGGCGGCGGGGGGTGAGGAGCTGCGCCCGGCCGGCGGAGTCTCCTCACACACACGCACACACACACGCACACATCCCCGGGCTCGGCGCCGCGGAGGGGCGGTGCGGGGCTCCCCTGCCTCTCCGGGCAGCCAGTGCCGAGCGACCGCCGGGAGGCAGGGAAGTGACTGCTCGCACGGGCCGCTGCCGTGGGGGGCACTGAAAATGCCCCCGAGAGTGTTTCAACCTTGGGTGCTGTCGGTGGGGTCCAACCGCCCGCACCGACGGCCCCGCTGCCCGCCGCCCCCGGGGACCGGAGGGATCTGGGGTCATCCCCCGGTTGCAACGGGGCTGCCGAGG
The DNA here is from genome assembly GCF_037157495.1 of Lathamus discolor. Lineage (NCBI taxonomy): Eukaryota > Metazoa > Chordata > Aves > Psittaciformes > Psittacidae > Lathamus > Lathamus discolor. Next base: position 100,919,824 of record NC_088887.1, on the reverse strand, counting down.
GGGTGCACGGCGGACGTGTGGGGGTCCCGGCGGCTCCCCGCTACCCGCCAGCAGCCCGGCGGCCCGCCCCTGGGACCGTGGACCATGGGCTGCGGCAGCTGCCCTCCCTGCCTGCCTCCCCCCTTCCTTCCCTGCCAGGCCGGCTCCTCGCCAGAGAGCGTGTGCGCCTCCCGGAGTGATAAACCTCCGCTTCGGCTGAGCGTGTTTTCATACCGGGAGCTGGTGGTTTGTTCCGTGGGCAGGCACGGGAGCTCGGGACAATTTCATTGTAAGCCAACTATTAAACATGCTTTGTTTTCCCGGCAAAGCCCAAGGCCACACAATTTGGCCTTCGGGAAAATACTGTATACTGATGGACTTTCGGACGTACACACATTCGGAATACAAGTAAGGCTTGTATTCCCCCTTTCCAAAGGGGCAGCAGTTACAGGACACGCACCTCTGCCTCCCGACCCTGTAAACACGCGAAGAGAGAGATGTTTGAGGCAACACAGAAGTGTTACTCTGTTTAGAATTAAAAGGAAGACGTTTGCTTACGCTAGGGAAACGATCCCAGGGATGAAGCACGACTCAACACAATGTTCAAACTGGCAAACCCTCGTTTTCAGAAAATCTGTTTTGTTTCCATAGAGGGAGTGCTTTTGAGAAAACATACCTCAGACATGGCTTAGTAAGTCACAGAATTCACAACCAGCCATGGCATTTGATGCTGCCTGTCAAAGAACCACTGGAGCGAGGTAACTGTCACCGGCGAGCCGGCAAACCCGTTACTCTCCCCTCCTCTCTGCATCAAGGCGGGGAGTGTTACTGGTATTTAAATGTGGTCATTGTGCCCATAAAAATATTTTCTGAAAATGAGTAACAATAATGAAGGAGAGAGAGCATGAGGCTGGGTTTAGGCCCACAGCACGTAATTTAGTGACAGATCATACATCTACATGCACACGCCGTCTATTACGAGAACACCTTTTAAGACATGTGACGACACCTAACTGCATTGTCAGTGCAACATATGCAGAAGCGCGGTGTAACTGATCAAATTGTAAAGCACTGTTTCTGTCATGTTTATTTTCCCAAATGCCAAAGGTGATTATACCTTATTATAGATTGGCTGCTTGTCAAATTTCAGAGTTGTTTTGCCTGTAAGTCATTTCTGTGTTTTCCAAACCCTTTAAAGGACTCAACCCACAAATGTGTATTGTTTACTGCACAGATTTTAGAAACCCCCTTTTCCAGTTTAAAAAAGAAAAAATAAGCAAAGAGAAAGAAAAGCAGCCCCAGTCCAACCTAATAACTTGCATGCCACGTTTCAGCTTGGAACAGCTTTCTCTGGCAGCGTTACACAACTCAGCTACAGTAGTTGCCCTGCACTGAGGGAGAGCACCCTGCCTTGGAGAAGCAGAGATTATATAATGGTGAGGAGCAGCCAGGGACGCGCAGCAAATAGACACGTTTAAATGGGAGCCAAAACAAAAGAACTGCCCAAGAACACTGAAACGTTTTCTTTTTCTTTCCTTGGTGTCTGAACAAAACCCAAACCCAGACTAAGAGCCAGGCTGGCACCCATCCTGTGAAAGGAAATGGATTTATTACCTGGGCTTTCTCATGAGGGTTTTTTTAAGTCTTGCACTCCTTGCTTTTTGCTTTGTCAAAAGTAGAGATGTTATTCCCTGACCTCTACTGGTGCATGCAGATGCTGAAAAAAAACCACCAGCTTTCCTTTGTCAGATGCCAGTGGTGGAAACTGGAAAGAAAGCTACCGATGGGGGATTTCAGCACTGGTGTGTTCATAGTTCAGTCCAGCTTGTTCTGCAGGATAAGGGCTGTATTGCCCTTTCTTCACCCTACATGGCATTGCCGTTGCTCACTGTGCCTTCTCAGTGGGGCTCTGCTACATTTGTGCCCCACATCACTGGTGTTCTTGCAGTTCAAAATGTAGCAGTGGATACAGAAAGCAGTTTTCAGTGAGGGGTGAGGGACATGGGGTAGAAAGTAATAAAACTAGAGCCTTCAAAATGCTGCACTTGCTTAGCAAGTGGGGCCCCATGACTCACAACGCAACAGCCACTGCAGCAGGGGTTTTGACTATTGCATGCTGTCAATTGGGCCAAGGTCTGCTGAGGGCTGGAGGAAGGATGAAAGTTGATGAGACAATGCTGTGCACTTGCCTGTGATGAGTAACCCAGGCAGTCTGCTCTGACTTCGGCGTCACCACCTGGGTGAGTGAGCCCCTTTGTAAGGCCCCAGTTCACCCATAAGTGATCCTCTTCTTTCATCATAGGATTTCTTCTCCCCATCAAGTATTTGGGGATTGAATCCTTTCATGTCAACCAATTTTAGAGTAAAAGCAACGAAGTGACACATATGCCAGGAGATTCACATGAGCTGCGTGCTCTAGCCCCTCTCTCCCAGTACACCCCAACACCATTGACCACCCTTAGGACATGCTGCTGTGAACAAATCCACCCATCTGGCTGCTGAAGGGGGGCTTCCTCCTCCTAAAACATCTCAGCACAGCAGTGGCTCAGTGCAAGAAATTTTACTGCATCTACAAATGACAGCGTTAAGTTTATCTCATCTCCCACAATGCCGAAATGCTGATGGATGCACCACAATTCATTTTCTACTCCCACGGCCCTCCTCCTACACTCCACCTTTTCATTTCGCTACTCCTACTCCTGCTCCCGTTTTCCACTCCTCTACAATACAATATCTCCTATCATCCTTAGCATCGACTTGTATCTTTTTTTTTTTCTTTCAAATTAAAGACTTGAAGATTGCCTTTTATCATCACTGGAATAAAGCGGAGCCTTCTATTCATATTCTGGGTTTGAGGCAGCCAAAATAAAGGATCTGTACTGTCTTTTTACTACTGTCTGTATAATGCATTTTCTGAGGTTTTGATCAAATTCAGCTAGAGATTACGTGAAGTTGAAAGCACTCACACTCTATGTACAGCTTTTTCTTACATGTATGTGCATGTCGAGGGAGTGCAAACATTTTAACAGAATAAAAAAGCAACCATAAAATGCCAGTTTGCACCTGGTATCATACGAGCCGGGAGAATAAGAACTTATTTTCTGAGGAAGGATGGGGGAGTTCAGCACCTCCAGTTTCCTCTCACATCTCTCAGAAGGGACCGACTTCGGTTTGCAGTCCATGCTTCCGAGGAGCCTAGGTAACCAGAAGGGCGGTGTGGCACCTCAGTCATCACCTCCCTGACCAGGGTGACTGAGGACCTCACCACACAGCAGGGTTTGGGCATGTCCTGGGTGGGCAGGGAATTCACAATGCCCGTCTAAGGGAGTTCAAAGTGCCTGAAGAGCTCCCAACTGGTCTGAAGCTTCTTACACACCCACTGGAGAAAGGCAGCCTTTGTACTCTATGAGTTACCTCCTGGGAGGGGGCATCACTCCCCACCAACCCCACAAACCACAGAGGGAATCTATGGACCTGGTAATCCCTCACCACAACTTGGTAGTGATGATGCCCCTGCTCCCTTTTCATCCTGTCCTTTACCTCCGGCCTTGCACAGCAGCACCCACAGGCAGGTTGGGGTCCAGCTGGCCCAGGGAGAGGTGGGTGTCACACTTAGGGTCATTCAGTGGTCAACTGAGAGAAACACATGCCCCCCATGGGTGATTCACCACCCCAGATGGTGGAGCTGACCAGCCAAGGGGATGTCAGGCTCTTGGCATGAGTAGTTCACACTGACTTACAGCCAGCTACCTTCAGGCCTGCTGATTCCACCTACCTCATTTTACAGTGCATGGAAAATGTGTAATATCTGATTCCCTTGCCATCATACCCCCAAGATTTTGGGGCTCCTAAAGTGGCTGGTGGCTCAGTGCAAGCCAAAAGTGAGGGGCAGAATGAATCTAATCTCAAGGGACCACTTACTCAAGCAAAACAAGCAGTGCTCAGCCTGCCTGACACAAACTTTTACATTATTTCTTGTTATCCACTGTACACTAGGACCTATCTACCACAGAAGGGCTGCAGCCCTCCTGAGCTGAACAGCAAGAAAAAGGCTGTGCCACACAGCAACAGGCTAACAGGCTAACTGAGCACTGCAGAGAGACAGCAAAAGAAAGGCAAACCGATCAGTTCTACTTTTCAGGGGGCAAACTGGGCCACCATGAACCCACATAATGTGCAGAGGACCTCATGGAGGACACATGGGCAGAGACAGACTTTGAAGGTCTGTCAAGACCCAGTCCTTAGGTTTTAAGAATTTAATGTCACCAAAGAGCTGATAGGGTGCTTGCTGGTGAGGGGTTGAAGCTGCCTTGTCTCAGGTCCATCTCCTGCTACACAAAGGGGAAAATCCCAAATGCTCCCCATAGAGGCAGCAGGGCCCTTCTGGATTTACGTCTGTATGACTGAAATGAGGGCCACACGCTGGCTGTGCTGGCTGCCTGCCTCACTGGACATATTTCAGAGTCAGGAACTGCCAGATCCTCACACAGTGTGGTGCAGTTCCAGCATCCAGAAAGCCTCCAGGCAGCTTATTCCTTCTCAGAGGGAAGGGGGAACTACGGCTGATGGTGGGAGAGCTGCCAAACACCATCTCCTTCATCTCCTTACCACCCGCAGCAGGGAGCTGGGCTGCTGTAACCGGGGCTCTCACAGCAGCTGCTGCATCCTCCTCCTCCTCTTCCTGCTCCTCCTCCTCTTCCTCCTCTTCTTCACCACCAGCAATTGACAGTGAGTCCTCGAACTGGACAGCAACAACCTGCAGCTAAAAACCTTCTTCTTCCCCAATTTCTCTGTAGTATCTTCAGTGGCGGACAGTGGCCTGAGCTATCTGTGGGCACTGCTGCCAGGAGGAGGCGTGAAAGGGAGCCATCAAGAGGAGCGAAGGTGGGAAATGCTCCCCAGACTGAGGAAAGGAGAGAAATCTCAGTACAGACCTACTGGCTGTTGAGGCTGGACCACCCTGGCTTGAAAGAAATGCTGCAATAAATATTTAGTTACATCAATTAGAAAAGAATTTAGCATTAATAAAATGTTTTTTCATTAAAAATAGCTAGTGAAAATATTTACTATGTATTTTTAGACAATTTCCTTTGATGTTGTTCATACCTCATTTGTTCTCAGCATCTGCAAAAATGTAAACAAGTAAGATTTGAGGGCAGGGTTTCATGGAAACCATTTCTAAGTCGCGCTCTTTAAAAGAATCAGAATTTAAAGTTTCCTTGTTCAAGAGCTCATGTCAGAAGCACTCCTATGCTTTTCCAGTCAAAGAAGAGAAATAATAAGAGGATTTTACTGGTTAATGTGTCTCAAATTCCTACTAAATGTGGCTCTTACTAGCATTTGGACAGAACTATTTTCACTGAATGAGCTCAAATGAGGCAGAAGTTACCAGGAACCAGTGCAGTGCCACAGTTCATGAACAGAAGAAGAAGGTAAACTGAAAAAAGTATTTGACACAAGCTCACTTCTCAACTCTCCTAATCTAGGCTCAACACCTCCTATTTACATAGATGCCCTCTTGCATCCTGTATACACATCCATAAGTGAAAGACTGAAGTACAATATAGCCAAGAAACAATCCTTACCAGGATGGATACAATAAATACCAAAGGTAGTGTCAGTGCAGCGATATCTGGTTTTAATGTATCATGTACAATCACTAGCTGTGATGTAAAAACAGAAGGCAAGAGTTTATCAGGTTTCAGATTCAGCTGAATCACCCGGCCCACCCCTATGCAAAGGCCAATGTGCCTGGAAGTAAACACAGTTCAAGTGGTGTGTATGTTTTCCAGGGTGTTGGGTTTCTGTTTTGTCATAAATATGATCTCTTACAATATTCTCCCACATCCTACTGTCAATGTTTCAACATTTTCAGGTGCGTTTTTCATTTCTTGTTTTCCTTGTTGTATCGCTGGAGGAAAAACTGACTGGCTTCGCGTGATAGCTTTTGTATATTAAATAATTTTATTGTGTTTGAGCAACAAACTAAAAGCAGGACGCTTGACAGTTACAGTATAATTCAGTGGCTTCTCTTCAGCCTGTAGGAAGGAAAATTCACGGCTTGGTACAATGCAGTGCTTGACAACTATTTCATCTTCCTTTCCTTTGTTTCACTGGAAAACTGATAGTTACCTGTCATCAACGAGAAAAATCATTTATAGCCAGAGCCAACAGAGGGGCTGTGGCATAATAAAAACTTACTTTTTAAAACAAATATTTTTTTCCATTGTTGAATTCATGCTTCAAAAGCATATTTCTATATGTGTACAACTGTATTTCCATACAAACAAATGCATTATGTATACACTGCACAAATGCATATGCATGGTATTGTTATATATATTTTACAATAAATTTATATAGACGCAGACATGGTGAGACAACAATAGTGAGACAGTATTTTGAAATATATGCATATATTCCTGTGCTGCTGGTGACTAACACAGTGCAGGAGGCAGTGTTTGAGGAGGATGCTCAATCGGTAAGCTCTGTAGTGTATAAATGGTGTAAATGTCCACAGCAGGAGGATGACCCTAGGTAGCCACATCCCCTTTCTTCTGTGAAATGCAGTAACTCTATGCTGCCTTTTTTACCTCTCTGTAACATAGGTATAGAAATACCTGCCCATTGCAGCCCTGTTGGTTTAGAGTTTAAGAAGTGCTCTGAGATCTGGTGCTGCAAATGCAAACCTTGCTTATGCTTGGTCTGCAAGGAGAATATACTGATGAAACTGAAACCAGCGAGGTCCCAGCGGCGGGTTGTACCTAAGGCAAAGGCACACCACGTACTGCCCTGAAAACAGATAAGACGAGCAACCAGCAGTTTCAATTTTACATTTGCATCTGCCAAGCCCAGAATAGTGAACCTCAACCAGGATGAGACGAGCTCATGACGTGTGACCAGCAATAGGAAGGCACACAGCAGGCAACAGCTTGGTGCCTTCTCTTTTTATGCAAGAAGGAGATGGGGATCTCTGATGAGATATTAGGAGGGGGCTGAAGGTGGAGAAAAACACTCGATGCAAAGGGATAAGTGGCAGGGCTGTTCAGACCCATTCACCCACACCTTACAGAAATGCTGCTGCAGATGCACAGAAATCAGCAGTGGCTCCCTGAAAACCTCCCACTTTCACTCTTTGCTCCCCTTGTGGCTACCAACCCTGCTGCCTGGTGAAGCAGCTTGCAGCAAAAAACCCAAAACCCCTCAAAACACCAAGCAAATAAAACCAAAGTAGAGTCTCTGACAGCAACTGGAGTCTCTTGTATCCCTTTTTTGCTGAGATGGGGATCAGTTCATCGAGGCACAGGATCAGTTCATCGAGGCACAGACTCACAGGGAGTGAGTCTCCGATGGGAGACAGAGCTGCTAGAGAATGGAAAATGCAATGAGGGGGTCAGAAGGGAAGGGCTGAGTGGAGAGAAAAAGAGAAAAAAAGGGTGGGGGAAATAAGGAAACCAGAAAAAGAAGTCACAGCAAGGGGGGGGGGAAGGGGGGGGAAGTGAGTAAGGAGGAAAATGAGCACAAAACAATGAAATAAATTAGACTTGGGCAATGTATGAAGAAAGAGAACAGGTATCAAAACACCCACAAGAACACTTGCAAGGCACTGAAGGACTCTTATCCCAGAGCTGTGCTGTAATGGACAACTGGCAACCTCTGCAAGTATCCAGGGCAGGTATGCATGGGAGTCTTCTAGAGGGCTTACCCTGGCCACATTCACATCCCCACGTTGCAGAGATTCAGTGGAAGAATGGATCCAGAGCTCTTGCCTCTGGTGCAGTCAGAAGTAATTTTGTGTTTCCAGTTTACACTGCGGTGAAGTTCAGCTCGTTGAGTGTGTGCTGCAAAGTTGGTCCTGCGCCTCCCTTTCTGTTATGCATCATCTGGTCAGCATTTACTTTCCCTTTAATCCTGGGGAATGGCTGACATTGCCCTGCAGCACCCACAGGTCTCGAGTAAGCACCCTGGGGCTGCGCTTCCCTGTGGTCTTCCCAAGAGTGCTGCAAAAAGTCACGAGATTTGGAGTTGGCAAAGGAGCCCTCACCCAGCAGTGCTCTGTCCAGAACAGCCGGGCACAACACTCTGACTGACAGGCTCAGGGATGCCAGGGACTGACAGCTCTTGATGAAGTGGTGTATCAGGCAGCCAGCTGCCCTCTCCTTGACCCACCTGAATAAATGCCAAGGCACCCTCAGCATTTCTTGCCAGCGTTCTGCCCAGGAGGACCCAGCAGTGATGGCTTCTGAGTGTTTGGGTGAAAAACTCAGGAGGCAAAACAAAATGGACAAGGGGCAAAAATTAATTTTGAAGAATTCTTAACATATATGAGTTTGTTAAAAACTTGTACAGTTTCATCGCAAAACTGTATTTTTACATTACAGAAAATCTGGTGCCGAAAAGCAGGACTGCTTGTATCTCTTCCAGACCAGACAGATGTGTTTTCCTTTCAGTTGATATCTTCTTATAATTTTTCTTTACTGAACCTTTCCTTACAGCTTTTTCCTCTCTCCTACTTGTACACCTCATCTTACTCTATATAAAATCTCCATGGTGTGGTTGAAAAGTCACTTTGCAAACAAGCAAGGAGCACACTTTTCTCACAAGACTCAAAAAAGCATTACCCTCTGTGCACATCAAGCTTCCTGCAAAATAAGAATTCTGTAAGGAAAAAGAAGAAACACAATGCTAGATGCTGAAAGTGTTGTCAAGGCTTTAACACAGCCAGGCAGAGCTGCCTTCTCTCTTGTTCCTGAGCAAGCCTTTCCAGCCACCTATGATGTCAGGAGATGCCATTCAGACAAATAACAGCAGCCCACATCTCTGTGGATTCTCCTCAGCTTCCATAAATAGGCACTTTCTTTGCTGCTCCTTCATATGAATCTAATGAGTAGGGGTTTTCTTTTAATACTGGAACCAAATCAGGAGTGCAAATACAGGCACAAGTCTGACCCTGGCTAGATCCTTCCTCCCAACTCTCTGCCAGCAGAGAGGCACTCGTCGTGTGAAGCAGATACACAGCTTCCTCCAGGGCAACACCCACAATGCAGCATGTGTAACCCATCCAAAGTCAGCTCCCCAAACCAGGCAGGCTCCATGCCTCAGCATGCCAGAAAGCACAGAGGTGAGGAAAGGACTACCCTCTCCAGAGCCCCAAGGCCTTGGAGAAGGAAGCTACAGAGGCATTAGCCCAAGGCTGGGAGACGAACTGGTTTGTCACCAGCAGTCTCCAGGTCACCCTTAGACTGACCGATGGACAATAACTGCGTTTGATACTTCCTGTCTTATGGTGTTGGCCCCTGCATCATTCAGACCCTCCAGAGTACCAGCGTGAACCAGTTCTGAACATCTGATGGCTTGGACAGAGGAGAAAGAGTGAAGAAATCAGCATTCAGTCATCTTATGGAGGTCTCTTTGAAGGGTGGGAAGGGTGGGAAGGGTGGGAAGGATAAGAAATGGAGAAGACAACAAAAAGTGAGGACAATGGCAAAGAAGCCCCAAAAGATGTCAGCATGTTCCTAAAAAGCTATCAAAATGTGGCAGCTGAGAGGGGAAATTGTAAAACTCACCACTGAGTACACTGAATTTCTCAGCAGCTGGCTGGTTATCAAGGGTTGTAGTTTACAGGCAGTAATGTCCAAATATTTCTGAATCACCGGGACAGTTCCTGGTTTTATTTCCTTTTCTGACGGGTTTTCAGGAATATGCCTTTGTCTTCCTCCAGTTTTGCAGCATTACTGCTTTTCATTATAATCTTTCCCCTTATTTCTTGTTTCTCTAGGGACAGGACAGTATTCTGTGGCCCAACACAGCATACAAGAAAGTCCCTGCAGACCACTTCCATTCCCTCTTCGGTTTTCAGCTTGACCCAGCTGCAGGTGAGAAAGGATACTCAGTGGTTGCTGGTGCTGTGAAATCATCAGAGTAGCTCAATGGCCTGATGGGTCGCTTGCAAATCATCAGCTGTGGGTCACTAGCACATGGATTGCGCAGCTCTTCATCCCAAACACTGCTGTTACAGCATTGGTAGCAACTTGCCTCCGTGAGCACCCCCAAGATTTTCTTATGGTGGTCAGAAAAAACATCTATTTGAGCACCTCTGTGGAGTCGTGGAAATGGGTCTAAAAAACACCTACATCAATGGATGATTTCTTTGATATTTTAATCAAATTCACGTGCCAGTGTCATAGGAAATCAGCACTTCTCTTCCTCAGTGGCACTACTGTCTAGCTGACAGATTGCTGCACGTGCAGCAATGTCTGAGCCAGCCAACAAGATCTGCAGCTGAGCCAGGAAGTGGGTAAAAGCCATGGAGGTAAACACAAGGTCAAGAAAATGGCTAGAGCAAGTGGAAAGGTAAATGCTAAGCAGAGCACTGACAGGCACCCAGAAGGGTTTTTTCACAAGCGTGCTGGCATGCTGTGCTGCACAGCTTGCTCTGCTCTCATAGGTTTCAAGCAAAAGCAGCCTGTGACAAATATTTTGAGAGTGCTTCGCGTGAATTGAAGCTGCGAGATGTTGAATCTGCACTGGCAGAGCCAAGCACAAAAAGTGGCGAATGAACTTTCTCCTACACAGATTGCACCACGGAGTAAGTTTCCTGATCTGCAGAGACTTTTTACACTTCTTGTCATAGGCAACCCTGCCATGAAAAAGTTTCTGGAAACCTCTTCTGCAAAACCTTGGTGGCATATCTTGGTTGAATCAACTGGGGGGGAAAAAGGCCAAGAATTTCCCAAGTCATATGAAAGACCGATGAAAGCTGTTGAACACTCATGTTGGGCATCATCTTGCAGCAGATGAGGAGAGCAGCCTGGCAGCTGCTACGCTCAGCATGGTAGCGGCACCGTGTTTTTCCCTTATGGATGATTCACAAGGGCTTGGTGAGGGAAGAAGGCAATTCGTGACGGAGATTTCTTCTAATGCAGCAAGTTTAGTTAGAAACTAAAAGAGCAACCCAGGCCATTGGAAACAATTCAGAAGTATGATTTTTCCTCTTGAGAAGATAACAGCTTTTGTTAGCCATATCACTGTGGGCACAGCAAGAACGTGGGAGAAAAGCCCTGTTTCTCAATATAGTGCATGTGGCTTGCACAAAACCTTTGCTCAGCTTCTTTGGGGGAAAATGGAGTTAATTAACTTGTTATGGCAGTAAAACGGGCCTCTGCTGCCTTCTAACAATATCTCCAGGCAAAGGGGAAAGTACCTGCAATCTTACCAGTCATAAGATGGAAGAGCAGCTTTCAAGTCTTTTTTGTGCTGACCAAAGTTTCTGGGGAGACAGGCATTTAAGAGCCTGTGTGAGGCTTCATTTACCAGTTCAATGTGTGGGTAAGACTCACCTGTCATGACTCAGGCATCTAAAACTTAATGTTTAGGTCCTTGAAGGACCTTCAGCTCCATCTGTAGCAGAGAAGAAAATCAGACAGAGAAAAGTCACTTATCCAAAGCCTGGCCTGAAAGCCAGGCAAGCTGAGCAAGCTCTGGTTTGATGTGATGGGAACAAGGATGACCTGGACACCTGTTACCTTCTCACCCCTACATCTTGGTGCAAAGCTCACCCTTCCTGCAGGCTTTTAGAGACTCGTGCAGCTGCTTCAATAGCCCATGCTCATTCTCCAAGGGTAACCCCACCCCTCACAAAATCAGACATCAGCACACTTTGGCTCCGGCTCAGACTTTACAGTCACAGCCCTGACAGGATACCGACCAAGAAAGCCCTCCCTCAAAGCAGTATTAAAAAAGAGTAATCTGCCTTTACAGCTGTCAATCAATGCCTTTCTTTTAAGGCCCGTCAAATTCTTGATCCAATCTACATCAAATATCAACTGATACTTCTGAGGCAATTTCTGTGTTTGAAGACAATGTGTTGCCTAGCACCATCACTTCAATTCTGGATGGAAAAGCTTCACATATTGCTAAGTTTTGAGATAACTTACAGGTGCCCAACGGCAGTGAAGACTGAGAATGTGTATTTTCTTTATGTGAAGATGAATCTCATCATTCCAGACGAGAAATGGAAGGCAGCAGCCTGCTATATACAACATCATTTTTTTAACCATAAAGATCTTAATTTGTAACTGCAAGCCATCTTCTTTTCTATAAAAGAAGTTCAAAGCTAAATGTAAAATTTTGTTTTGTAGTACTGTGTAATTCGTATTGATAGGATTAATAAAAGACTGTTATTTAAAAGCATCTTTATATTCTGTTTTTATAAAAGCTACATAAATTAGTAATCTATGAGTGTTGTTCAACCTCTGCTACTGAATTTACTTCAAAATGCCATGCCAGTGTTGTAGACTTAATAACAACTTAAAAATTAATATGTTGACCTGAAAATGGGCTGGTGTCAGTGGTAAGAGAGAGAAGATTGACAAGGACTTTAAAGTCTGACCACTCTGCATGGATTACAGTCAGAATTACAAATGGCCTTTAGGAGATCAGAATATTCTTGTTTGGACAAGTTTTAGATGGAGTCAGCTGGTGCTGGTACTACAGGGTAAGGTAGATTTCCTCCTCTCAGATTGTTCCTTTTACCTGTTAACCTGTTATTATATCAAAGACTCATCTTCGTTAGCTGCTGTGCCGCAGGGCTCATCTTATCTGCCAGCAGAGAATGCTGATTTCGTATCAGAAGTGGAGACAGGGCAAAGAGTGATGTGGAGGCAGGGTGACCAGTGGAGCGGGAATCTTACACCAGCAACCAGGGATTCCAGGGCACCAAAGCATCCTGGGAATGCACTGGCCACTACGAGAGGATTCTTTTTAATCTTCTTCTGAAAGTAGGAAGAGCTACTTTAAAGCAGTGTGTGCAGAGAGGTGATACCAACTGGGGGTCCCGGGTGACGCTGTCAAGAAGCACCAAGTACGTACTCACAGAAAACAATGTGCAAAACTGTCTAAAGCATGGGAAGAAACACGCCAGCAGCATCTGTCTCTCCAAAGATCTGTTTCACTTAACAGAAGCGAAACCTTTTCGCAAGTCTTCAGACAAGGGCTTCTAGTACCCATTGAGAAGCTGAGTGTGCCCAACCCACACAGCTAAAAAGGGAAAGATTGAAGAGGGGCAGGAGAGACTTTTCAGAAGACAGCTACTTCAGTGCCAGAGACATCTTGACTATGAATGGGACTTTTCACTGTTAGAAGTGAGACATAGATTCACAAAGCTATGCTGCACCAAGAGGCAGCCGGAAAGGTTTTGAAGAGCAAACCTACTTTTGCTGAACACAGCATCTTGTGGTCAGCTCAGCATTAGAGGAACATTTCAGCAGTGAGTAGTTCTGGACCAGGTAGATAAAAAAGCAGAACACGGCCTCAAACATGCACACCATAAAACTGCTCACACGAGCGGAGGAACAATACTAGGGTCAGATGCCAGGTTTCTCCAGGAGAAGCTATACCATGGGACAAAGGCTCATGAAGGGAAGAACAAACATGAAGGCGCTCAGGCAGTTGTCCAGGTAACCTGGGATGAATGCCAGGGATGAATATCCTCTGCAAGTGCACCCATGTAACTCAGTAAACAGCTGAGGGTAAAAATAGGGAATTTTTACAAAGACTATGAAAAAAATTAAGCAGAAAATGGTCTGTGATATACCATGAGCTGAAACTCTAGCCCATACAGAACTGTGGGCATGTTTGCAGGGATGAACTATAGGCTCATAGAAGCATTAAGTGCTTGTGGAGGCACTTCCCTTTCAGACCTCCTAGGGAGACAGCCCTTTGACTTTTACAAAAGAAGATGATCAGCCTCCAAGACCAGCTGGCACGCTTCTCCTCAAACACCCTGGCTTGAAACAGCCCCAGCTCACTTCAGCCTCTTAGCCAAGCACCCTGACACTGTGGGAAATACAGCCTCTTCTTCTCCTCTCACTAGTTTCTTCCTTTTCAAGCGCATGCTTATCTGTTTTCTACAGAAGACACCATTATCAGTGCAGCTCATCGCCTTCACCAATACCAGCACCAGCAATGAGGAGAGATTTCAGGTAACATTTGGCCAGAGCCAGAGAAGTGATCCTGCAGTGCCTGGGACCAGTGGCCATGTATAGGAATGGGGTGAACCCACCCACAGTGCTGACCCACAGCAGAGCAATCCTCCCACACCGAGTGAAGCTAAAGCCACTCTTCATTAAAACACACCTACCTCATTCCTGTCACTGAGAAGCAGTTGCGTCAAGAAGCACTGCTTTGCAGCTACACCCTTTGGGGAGATAGGATGCACTGGATCTGGGTCACCTCTCCCAGCCTTTGAGGGACATCCATGCTGGGATATGGGAGCATCCTAAAGCAGGTTGACATCTCTTCCTACCAGTGCCTCTTCCAGTGGCTGTGAAACCATGCTGAGCTGACAGTGCTCTCAGTGCTGCAGATGCAGTGTGGACATGGTTTATTGCAGTGCAGCAACTGGGCACTCAGCAGCCAAGCAGCCCAGAGGGCAGGTCCTGTGGGACACAGGTTTCCTGATACTGGGCATCAGCACCATTACCTCTGCCACACGGAGGAGAGCTGCACAAAGCTATCTCACTGCAGGGGTGTTTATGGGCTGCGGTAATCTCCCCTCTGAACAGAAAATCATACAAAGTGGGTGTATGTGGGGAAGGATCCCAGAACATGATAAACTGACACTCACCACTCAGCAATTACACTGCTGCTCTACCAGGCATGTGCACCAACGGTTGTGGGCACATCTTCTGCCTCCTGGCTGGAGCAAGCAACGGATCTTTTTGTCTGTCCCCCACAGGGCATGGATAGGTGGGTAATCTGGGATTTCTTTTTTCATTTTGTCTGGTTTGGATGAGGATAAAACACAGGGACACTGTAAAAGGCTTTTGTCATGCAGGCCAAGTTCATGCCAGTACAGTAGGCATGGAGGAACCCTCATCCTGTTCTGTCTTTGAAGGGCTTAAATTCATGCACTTCCCACCGACTACTTCAGCCTTCCTGGGCTCCCAAGGAGATGGATTAAGGATTATACTTTATGGGGCCTCCCTCAGATGCTATCAGCCATGAACATACTTAGGGGCATCCATCACCCTCCAATCCCAGCCAGTGCTGGTGATGGTGGGCTGCTGGCACCCCCAGATCTTGTTGCCCCACTCTGCAGCCACAGCAGAGCAGGCTCCATCCTCTGCCTGGCAAGCATCCTCTCGGGTGTGATTCCTCATTTTCTCCCAGCAAAGAGAACAAGCAGCGTCTGGAAATGATGCATTTCAGTGCTATGGTTTTATAGCCCTTATAATCAGCATAACGCAAACATTGAGCTGGAGGAATAAGTAAATCATCATGAACCAGAAAGAAGAATAATCCTTTGTGAGCACTTTCACAGGAGGCTATTGAAACACCAAACAAACATAATCCAAGAGACTTCTTAAGCTTCAAAATATTTCTGTAAAGTATGCCAAAAAAAAAGATAAATATGTGCTGGAGCTCTCTGTTCACATTTGGGGTGGGGAATTGTAGCTTCTTGGCCATTTATAGCAACCATAGCAGCAGCAGTTAGGCACAGGAAGTTAAGAAGAATACCACATTTTACATGTGAAGAGATAAGTTAGCTAGTCTGAAAATATTTTACCTGAGTTAGGGTGTGACTGGTCTATGGGGGTTAACATCCTTTTAGGGTGTATCAGGCTGCAGCATTCCTTCTTTCTCTTAGATAAGTGTTCCCAGTCCTCCCGTGGAAATTTCACCCAGAATGGAAAAACTATTCATCGGGACGTTGTCTCAAGGGAAAACCTTCCACCGTGCTGTGCGAGCAGGGAGATGCAAGGTACAACGTCTGGCTGGGACCGGGAACCGCAGTGCCATTTGCACGCAATTTCTCATTCATTAATGCAACTTCAGGAGAGATTTCAGAGCTTTAATCACACCGATTGATTGTGATTAGTAATGATTTGTTGCGGTGTATTTCCTTATAATCCAGTTTGAGCGTAAATCTGCCTTGGCAGTTCCTGGATAATTCAGATCGCCTGTACGAATTGTTCCTATGGGAGAAAAAAAAAACGGATGTTGAAACACAGATTTTCATCATAAAATGCCTTTTAAATAAATCAAAACAATTGTTTTCGCTCAGTTTTTCACACTGAAGCGGGAAATGTTTCTTGCCCAGCTGCTGCAAAACTCTGAACCCATTTTGTAGAAAGCTTATTGTGACAATAAAATTGCTACATAAGCTTTAAAGGAATGAGTGTCGACCAGCTTGTCATATACCACAACATTCATAACACCTTCAGGGAGCAGAACAAACGGTTAAAAAGAAAGTTAGCTGACTCATTTCAGGAGTAGCTGGTGTTAGTCCTAGCAGCTTGGAAGTTAACAGATAAAAATGCTATCACGGCCAGCAGCAATATAGCCCCAACGACGACAGACAGAGTTATGTATAATATAAGTCCAATTATCTGTCTTAAGCATGGGTGCAATTTGGATTTGGTATTAATATTCCAGTGGTATCCTGGAGACTGACTGGCTGCTGGATTAAGCTTTAGAGGAAAAGTCTTGCATTTCTGCACCTTCTGCTGGAAAATAATTTTATTTAAAGACATACAGAGACTTCAAAGTGCTGCTCCTTTCAGGTAACTAGGCCAAATTCGGTGTTCAGTCACACTGGTATAACTTGAGTTTACAGTAACTCCGTTGACTGCATCAGCATAATTAAGCATCGACATACCCAGCAATACTGTGGACTCTCCATTGCTGCAAATTGTTAAGTCCCAAATGTTTGGCTTGTTCGCTTTTTTTTTTTCCTAGAAGAAACACATAAATAAATAAAAATGCTGTAGTTGAAATTAATAACCCACACATCTTGTGCTGACCATGATATCAGATTAGAGGGTCTTACTCACATGGGGGATTTCAGGAGCTCGAGGGTAGCATGGGATGGTGTGGACAGCAAGAGCTGTCCCCCAGCAAGAGCATTTCGGACCATTTAATGGGGAGTGAAGTACATTTCTACTGGAGACAAACCCTTGTCAGAGACCTTTGAACTGACTTAGACCTGGATGTCCTGGACTCAAATCTTTATCTCCATTCAAGCAAAAAGCCAAACCATGCAACCTGATACTCACAGTTCACCAAAAAAACCCCAGCATTCGTGAGCCTTCTTGCAAGTTTCTAGGCAATTATTCACCTGTGGCACCTGGATTATCAGATACCACGAGTTATTTGTCGATTTATTACATTTGGCTCCTGTGCAGTAAAATCATGTGTCACTATTTGTAGGTGTGAGCAAGTCTAGCAAATGGTTCAGAAAAAGGTGATGCCTTTCCATAGCCCGATTAAAACCAGGGACTGCTGCTGCAAAGGCTGAGGGGAGCTGCAGAATCTATTCAAATTAGTAGCTGCTCTATCTGGCCTAATTACGAGAATCAAGAGTGAGGAGAGGTGTGTTAACTGTGACAATTTTTATTGTAGTTACTTGACAGCAGCTGCAGTCATTTATCCCTGGGCAGGGTCACACTGCCAGGGCAGAGGCACTGCTCATCCCACACAAGACTCTTACACCAGACCATAGCAAAGTAGGGAGCTAACAGCCCAAGGCAGGTGCTTGTGGAAGGTCCAAAGCCCCCCAGCTTCTCTTTTTTAAATATACGGAGAGGAAAAAATAAGCATGGAAAACTTGCCATGGGATTCTAGTTTCTTGCCATGTTTCAGATTTTATGCCTAATTCTGCCTCCTCTTGCAGCAGTAACAACTTCTCCAATCTCAGGTCCACAACGGCTGCAACCTCAGGCCACACACAAGTCAAATGCATGTGGTGCTCTCTCAGTGCCCATGACCATTTCCACACACCACAAACCACAGCCATAAGCCTATAGCTGCTCCAGACCTGCTGCCACAAGCAACCTTCTGTAGGACCAGCATGTCCCATCTGGTACCCAGACCCATCCCATCTGGGTGGAAGGACTGTTTTTCCTTCTCCAAGAGGCTCTCACCCTGCTCCTCACATCACACAGGAACAGGCAGAGGCTGTGCTCCCTCTGACAGCTTCCCCCTCTCCCAGCTCTCAGGCTTCTCCCACAGCCTCAGTGCCCACCATCCCAGCACATACCCCTGGTGCTTATCACCAAAAGGTTATCTGAATTCATACTCGTTTTGTTTGAGAAGCACTGACCCAGACTCACCTCTGTATCTCGGCACCACTCCACCCTTCCTCATGGTTCTAACCACCACACCCAGCTCTGTTCAGATGAGGTGTATGGGAAATCCCAGCGCCCACCCAAGTGACGATGGCAAAATTATGACAAGGAAAAAGCAAACCATGGGAGTTTAGCTCTTTTTTACCAGCTTAGCGCCATTTCTTTCCTGAGCAATGGCCTCGGGGACCTTCTCCTGCTGGGAAGAACTGGGACAAGTAAAAATATTAGTAATTAAATGTTATAAATAACATCCAGCAACACCCTTGACACAGCCACAGCTGGGACAGATGTTTCCCTGGGTCGCTTTCCCTGGTTGCCCTGTACTGTTACTGTACCACTCACTACATGTTTTCTCCACAGCTACAAGGCAGTGGAAAGTAAATACAGCTTCTATTTCCAATCCCGGCCAGGAGAGGAGAGGAGCGGAGCAGGATTTTCCTTCCCCGTTTCCATGCGGTGGGAGGAAGAAGATCTGGTTAGCAGGTCTCAGCCCTTTTCCCAGGGAAAGCAAGAGGGAAAGCCACGGTGCTCACCGCTCAGCTCTGACTGATGGCTGGAGGTGATGCTGGTGGTCTCACCCCAGGAGACTGGGGAGAAGAGCAGGGACACTCCTTATAGCCCTCTGAGCAGCCAATAGCTCCGCTTTGGCCTCCCTGGCCATGCCTGAGCCTGTTTCTGTTATGGACAGTGCTTTGGCAACCAAAGGAGATGCAGGGATGGCTCAGGGAAGGATGCAGGATCCCCCCTGCACTGCAGTATGGTTGAAATACTTCAGCAGTGGTGGTGAGATGGGTGAAAGCTGTCTGCTTCCTACATTGGCATCTGATTAAACACCCCTTTGGGGGATGTACTGCGGAAGAAAATACAAAGAACAAATCATCGCCAACAGCCAACTGAGGCACAAGCCTTGCGCAGCCCGTTCTCCAAATAACACCACTGCTGAGACAGAAACCCAGGTTTCTTTTAAAATTATATGAAATATAGGGCTCAAGGAACAGCAGGAGCTACAACCCTGAGCCGGTGCGTATGCAGCCAGGTACCCTGAGGCTCAGGGACCAGGGGGCTGCAGGCTGCATATCAGCTGACCCAAGCCCACCTTGCTCGCTGCCCAGTGCTGAACTGAAATGTGCCCCTTCAAGAGCACAAGGCCTGCTCCCCTCCCCTCTTTACCATCTTTTCCATGCAGAAATGGACCACAGTGCAACCCAGCGCAGGGTGAGGCTTTGGAAAGACAGCCATTCCCAGCCCCTTGGATCACAGCAGCCAAACATCGGGGTTGGGTGTTTAAGCTACAGTTTTGCTCAGTGCTATTATCATCACACTGCAGAAAAACTGCCTTGGGTGGCGGTTAGGCTCAAACAAAACCTATGTTTTATATGGTACACACATACCCGGGGAGTCAATGCAGACTGGAAGAAGGCTCACCCACTCCAACACATCTCCTTGGCAGATGCACAGCCACAGTGTTCTCCAGGAGGGACCCAAAGGCAGGCAGCCCCAGCCTGACACGCGAACCACAGGTTTCACGCTTGCAAATGCCCCTTGGATTGGGACCTTTCCCTATGGAGGTGGAGGACAGAAGCTACGCAGCTTGCCTGTCGCTTTTAACATCTGCAGAAGGACCTCACAAAGGAGCAGGAGATGTTTCAGGTCTGGAGAGGGGGAAGTGGACAATTAACAGCAGGTGGGACACTTGGCCTCTGCAGAGCACCTCCCTGATGTGCCCCAGCAGGACCCACCGCAGCTGTAGGGGGCCGTGAGCAGCTCCAGGCAGCCTCTGTCCCTCTCCACCACTGGTTAGTAAATCACATGGCTTGGAATGACAGAGCCAATCTGACTGCAGCCCTGAGTTCAGGCAACCAACCTTTCACATGCCTGGCAGCTGCTTCTGACTTTGGGGCAATGGGAAACTCAAGTTTACACCCTTGTGATCCCGGCACAATCCGGGTCTGGATATTACCACTCAGCATCGCTGCCAATCTGATATAGCACTGCCACTCCGAGGGCTCTGTACCTTGTGACTGACTAAAATAACCCTTTTCAAAAAGCTGCAATATTAAGTTGCTTTTAGGAGAGAGGGGGGAAAAAGTAACTTCCAATAATTTCAATGTTTCCCAGGGTTTTAAAGTCAGTGATGCCAGGGCCTTTTTGAGCAAAACACAGCCACTGGTCACACTGAGAGCAACACTGCCAAAACATTCATTTTTAGCTTAAAATTGGGCTAAACTTGAAGTATTCCTTATATTTTATCTTTCTCCTTTTCCTTTTATTTTCCCCCTTTTTGTCTTACAGCTTGTGGGCTTATAAATCCACCTTTATAAAATCCAATTTTATAAAACAATTTTGCATTTGCTGCTATGTTATGGCCATCATATCTAATATATATATCTAATATATATATCTAATATATATATAAATATATAAATACATATATATATAAAATGGAGTAAAGCCTGGTCTAAGGGACTGGGAGGTTTTAAGGAGCAGCTCTAGGTATGTGCCTCCAGTTCCATTTTTCACCTTGGAAAGCACTAAGCAAACATCCCCTCACCAGGGAGGCTTGTGGTGAGTTCACAGTAAAGTCTTCTTATAGCCAACATGGCAATTCGCTTGAGCAATCCCATTGATTTCAGGGGGTAATCACTAACCTGAGGAACCAGCTCACAGCTTTGCCCTTAAATCGAGGTGGCTGTTTTGTCTGCACCTTTTCCCTTACCCAGTGCAGCTGCAGTGTGCTGAGCATCAGGATTCTATTTAGAAATCAGCTCTGAAGATTATCCCTTGCCTTTGAAAGCTGCCTGGCTTTGCAGGGCATCCCCTGTCCTGGGCAGCCCAGGAGCACATCCCAAGCCTGTGCCAGGGGCAAGTATGCTGGCAGAGTCCAGCCTTGAACAGGCAAAATCCATTTGCCAGCAGAAAAATACCTCTTTAAAGTAGAACCCAGCGACTGCCATGGTGTGGAGGGCAGGAAAACACAAGTGACTTCTTCAGGAACCCCTTGATCCCAGAAAGTCATTTTGGCTGTCCCATGGGTGAGCTGGTACATAACGCACCAAGGGGAGAGGGAGTTTGCATCCCCATCTCCAGCTGGTCTGCACAATGCAAATCCTCTGACTCAGATTTAGGTGGGCAAATGTTTGCCCATACGGAACACAAGGCACTGTTTTTCTGTGCTGGTGGCAAGGCAGGCCTGTGGACAGGGCTGAGCATCACATGGGTCTTGATCTCCTTCCCCGCCTCCCCACTTCCCCAGTGAAATCTGAAACGGGGCTATTTCTGCCACTGCTGACAAATACCGTCACCTTTTGCCCCCCCCGCGGGTGACAGGGTGCAGTGGTGGGGACCACAAATGTATCATTGCTCGGCTTTCACACATAAATCATCGCACAGCGCAGTGGTGGGAGCAGGGCCACCGACACCAGGCCAGCACCCAGTGCATGGAGGTAACCACAGTCCCAGCTGCAAAGAAAGACAGGGGCTGCATTGCTCTTGACTTTCACTGGGAGAATGGGGACAAGTGCAAAGGAGCAGAGAGGGAAGCTGTCTGGGAAACATGCCTATGGCTGCTGGCCACGCTGACTCTTTTCCTCACCATGGCCAGAGCTGCTGGGAGCTGCAGCCCAGGGGAACTTCAGTTGGCCCAGCAAATCCCAGGGCAGCATAGTCCCAGGAGAGGCTGGACAGCACAGGGGCATGGAGAAGCCCAGCCTGTTTTGGGGAATAAAGTGGCAATACCGACATCATCGGATCAACAATAGCAAGATCACACCAAGTCTCCCTGATTCCCATCCATAAACTGATCTGTTGACTGGAATCAAGGAGTGATCATCAGGACTCACCTGCTCACCCTTTACTAGCCCCATATGGCCAGTACTAAAGCCTAACAAAGAGTGGAGACTAACAGTAGACTATTGTGACCTAAAAGAAGCCTCACCATATAATAAACTCTCAGAAAGTGAGAAGCAATATGGCTGGGGAAACTCCCTCCCAAACAAAGCCAGACCTGGCTTGGATCAGCGCCTCCACCACCAGCACTTCAGAGAATCTTCTTCAATGGAAAAACACCTCTGTTGCTGACATCCATCTGAATCCATCTCAAAAGGCATTGAGAAGTTTCTCTGATGGGCAGGGACTGCTATGCAAAAGAACTAAAAGGTGAAGGGGAACTCCCCTGCATTGGACGCTGTGTCCTGGTTTCTTTGCAGGGCCACAGCTCATTGCTCAACACTACAAGACCACATTTTGTTTGTAAAGAAACAAAGCAACCTTTGGATCTACCACCAGTTAAGCTTCTTCAATACATTAATTGACCCAATCACCCTCAGCTCCTTCCTGCAACTCAGCCTGGTCCTTTAGTTTTACTTCAGGCTTCCAGTTTTCCTCTGAGTAAGATATAGAGCACTATTGCATAAGTGAGATATTGCATATTACATATATGCAACTTGTCCCCAAGGGATTAAGGGCACCTTGATATGAGCAAAGGGTTGCCCTTTTTTGCCAGCAGCTCCGCTCCCATTTTGGGGTGTCACTCACGCTCCTCCCTGGATGCCAGCACTCGCCACATTGCTCGTCCGTGGGTGACCCATTACAAAGCACAATGAGACCTGTTGTGCAACTCTGAACAGTTTTTGCTTTAATCTGCCGGGGTGGGGGGAACAGCACAAGGATTTTATATCTAATCCCATAAATCTACACTGACATCTTGTGGAGATCATGAGACCAGAGTGCTGCAGCCAACTCCGCAGGGTGGGATTTACACCTTCCTTGGGTCCCCCTGGAAAACATCTCAGTGGCAGATGAACTTCCAAAACACCTGTGGGTGTGAACACAGTGAAAACTGGGTGCAGCAATCTCAGAAGTCATCACACTCTGTCCATGAATATCATCTTGCTAAGCAACGGTCACAAACCCAACTAAAACGAGACTATTTGCTTTTACATCCTCACTGAAAGCAAACCCGTGGCCCCTCTTACACAAACGCCATGATGCTTCAGGCTTTTCAAGCACAAGCTTCCGATGAGGAGTTATTTTCATGCTGGAATTTTATGATCTCTGTAGGCGCTGAAAGAAAATGGACCTGAGTAGCACTCCAGGACTCCTTTAATGCTCCTCTTCATTTAAAAATACATGGTTTAAGCAAAAACCACCTGCAGGTGGGAACACACACAGCATTTTCCTCCCTATGCATTCCATTCCTTTAAGCTCCTCTGCCAGGTCAGAAGGCGGAAATTAAGCCATGGCCATCCTTCTTCCACTGCTCGGGTAAGTGTTCAAGGAGCACAACCCCTCGTGCGGCACAGGCCACATCAAATCCACAGCGTAATTGGTTGCTAGGGCTGCAATTCCAGCACAGATAATCTTGCAACCGATCCATACAGTCATTCCTCCAGCTTCTTCCTAACACCACGCTGGGGAGCAAACATTCACAGTTGCTTTGTAGGGTCATAGATTGGTTTGGGTTGGAAAGGACCTTAAAGATCGTACAGTTCTAACACCCCACCACAGGCGGGGACATCTTCCGCTAGACCAGGTTGCTCATAGCCCCATCCAACCTGGCCTTGAACACTGCCAGGGACGGGGCAGCCACAGCTTCTCTGGGCAACCTGTGCCAGGGCCTCAGCACTCTCAAAGTAAAGACTTTCTTCCTAATATCTAATCTAAATCTCCCCTCTTTCAGTTTAAAGCCATTCCCCCTTGTCGTGTCACTACATGCCCTTGCAAAAAGTCCCTCTCCAGATTTCTTGTAGGCCCCTTTAGGTACTGGAAGCTGCTCTAAGGTCTCCCTGGAGCCTTCTCTCCTCCAGGCTGAACAAGCCCAACTCTCCCCACCTGTGTCCATAGGAGAGTTGCTCCAGCCCTCTCATCATCTTCATGGCCCTCCTCTGGACTCACTCAAGCAGGTCCATGTCCCTCTTGTGTTGGGGCCCCCAGAGCTGGACACAGTACTGCAGGTGTAATCTCGTAAGAGCAGAGTAGAGGGGCAAAATCACCTCACTTGACCTGCTGGTCACGCTCCTTTTGATGCAGCCCAGGACAGAGTTGGCTTTCTGGGTTGCAGGCGCACACTGCTGGGTCGTGCTGAGCTTCTCATCAACTAACACCTCCATTACACCTTCACGAATTATACGGGCCCCTTTCAGTCCCCGCTTTATTCCCTCACTCTGCCAACACGGAGTCACTGCCCTCCGCCAGGCCTACCACCTGCACCAGTGCCTCCATCTCCTCTGAGATGGCCAGAGATCCACTGCTGTAGCACCAGATGGGTGAAAAATTGAGGCTACAAGGGTGTGATGAAAAAGTGAGGAAAAGGAGTTGGACTTATTCACAGGGTAGCAGCTCAGCTGGGGAAGCCATGCCCATCATTCAAATTGCTAACAGCAGCTACCACCACGGCCAACAGTGTGTCTCTTGTGCCTTTGCATGCAGCTTTGCAGTAGTAGGTCAGCCATCCCTGCTTGGTTAGATGTTCTGTTACGTATCCATTGTAGCCACCCAAGATAAAAAACTGTCACCTAGAAGTCACACATAGACAGGGTTCACTGCAATTAGGGCTCCAGGTCAGTTTGCTCCATCTTCTTGCTCTTCTCAGGGCAGAGTCAACTGCCCCAGCCCCTCCCCAGGAAAGCCAGACAGCTTTCCAGTGTGGGTGTCACAGAGGTATAGCATTAGCAGCACATTAACAAGACCTCAGCTTCATGCATAGAGAAGAAAACATAAGACCACAGAACACAACAAATGCTATTTTGCCTTGAACAGATCCCAACGCTGAGTCCGTTAAGTTATGCGTAAATCCACCTAACCAGTTACAAGAGGGGAAAACCAACCATCATAAGAAAAGCCTGAATGACTCCAGTGTGGGAATCACTAGCTGCAGCACTGGCTGCACTCTGAACAGTGACAGACAGCTTTTATCCTCTAGGCTGCAACAGGAAAGGGGTGATTTTTATGTTTCTAAGTGACTCATCTGTAAGCAACACCTTAAATGCCTGCAAGCCTGCTACCAAGAAGCATATACCACAAAAAACCCACACACATAAAAGCCCTGCCACTTGGGCTCTCTTAATGTGCCTTGAGCAGTCCCAGTCAGCATCCATACATATGTGCAGCTAGGTTTGATTATTCAAATCCTGTTGCCAAGTATTAACTCTCAAATCTATATTTAAGCATCTAAGTAGGAATTACTACAGCTTTCCAAAGATCCTAAGTACTAAGAGCTCTCGTTAAGAGCTTGTCGAAGTACTGACCTCCTAATGAATCTGTTTAAACAATAACATTGACTTCACTCCCAGTGCTGTGAAATTCAGCACTTCCATACACAGCTTCCAAAACTCTTCCATTAAGGTCCAAGCTTCTGAGCGTCCCGTCTTTCATATCAGAACATGTTAGATGCAAATACACAGCCTGTGTATTTGTAAAAGCCTGTGGTGAATTCTAAGTCACTGTACCTGTTTTAGAGAAGGCTTGAAATACAGCATAACACCAGCTGTGCAGCACAGTTTGGTGGCAATCTGGGAAGAACAGTATTTTTGAAATAAAACACATCTGGGCCTTGAACCAAAAACTAAAAATTATCCTAGTAATAAATGGGGATATTTTGATATAACTCTCACTCTCCTTTCCAAAGCCAGCAGGTCTCTAAGCATTTCTGCAGGACTTGAACCTTGCTGTTCTTACAGCTAGGAAGTCAAGAAACTGCTTTTCCTTCCCACTGCTCAAGTCTTGCCCTTTGCCAGACAGGCAAACTCACGTCCTGCAGATGAGCAGAACACAGCGGTAATATTTCAACCCACAAAAAGAGGCCAGCTCTTTGTTCTTCATCTGCTTTCTTGCAATTCTGCTTTTAAAATCAGTTTGCCTATGAAGCCAAGTGTTTTACCTTCATTCCATAACTTCCTCCTTCCTGCTTGAGTTGCAAGGAAATGTGAGAAAAAGACAGCTTTATTTATAGGGCCAAGAGCTGCTAAAGTGTTTGGAATGAATGCAAGAGAACAAGAACACAATATGCAAGTCTGGAAATGCTCTGGAAAGTTAAGAAGCGAGAAGTAATCCAGGATTCTCAATGGCTGAGTGAGCAATTCTGGATGAAAGTTTAGCTAAAGACTGAGATAAAATATACTGCAATTGCTTAATAGACACAAAGGGCCACACATTTAATTAGAATAAAGGATCAGCTAGAAAATATGAAGTTACTTCACCAGCATCAGAGAACTAGACAGAAAACAGCAGTGGTATCATGTGACAGCAATCAGAAGGCAACAACTCTCCTTGCCAGCAACATCAAGTCCTCTTTCTAGCCCTGCAGATGAAGGAGATAAGGCCTCAGCTCCAAACACTGTAGCAATCATGAAACTGCTTGCTCTGATGAAACAGAACTTTATGGATTATTTGACAACCAGACCCATTTTTAAACAAATACAGATGGGAAGCTGGTCATGGATGTATGGATGGTAGGAGAGACTTCCCATACTGTTTTATGTAACTCAGCAGTATTATGCTGTGTACACATCTTGTGAATGTAATAGCCTTTTCATTAAGCAGACGACCTAACAAACATTCAATTCAAATGACTTACTCATTACCAAAAATTTTTAAATGAACCAATAAAGACAATTAGTGAAAGGAGGATAGAAAGGATTAATGCCATCCAAATAAGTGTATTTCATGAATTAGCAAAACAAACTGTTACTATCTCAGTAACAGCTTTGCAAAATTAGAGCCTCATCAGGAGTTAAAAAGGAAAGCATTGCACGTTTTCCAGAATGGGAAAAGTGATCAAACCTGTTAAGATACGCACAAGTGCGAAGGGTGTAGAAGTGGAGTCAGACCCAGTATTTTATATGGTCGGAAGATGAGTTTTGTGTTTAAATTACAACAATTTTTGGTAAACTAAACTTTAAATGCACATTCTACAAAAGCCATACTTTGCAGTTCCTTCAGTTGTCGTAAAAAATACCGACACATACATGGACATGCACACCTGAAAGTATGACCTTTCAGTTTATTCTTTAAAATACAGTTTCCAGGTCACATGATTACTCTGCACTGACAGTACTTCCATTATAAGAAATTGTCAATTTTGATGTAATGATTCTTTAGTTCAAGGTTAAACACTTTCCCAAGGCTCAAATGTCTTTAAGATATTCCTGCTTTTCCTCAAAATACTTGTGAAACCACTCAATATGTTCAATCTTCTGTTTAACACTCAGGTGTGGGTTTTTCGAAAGCCCACAGATGACTAGTTCCATGAAGTGGCGAATAGGTCCTTGCTTGGGAAAGTCTTTGAGGTGTTTCTCCAGAAAGATATGTTCATGAAATTCAGCATCATCTTCCATCCCTAAGAGAAGAGACAAAAAAGGACGAAGTTATTATCATAACAGCCAATTTAACAAAGTTAAAAAGAATTACAGTTAGCAAATAATCTGAAATCACACAAAACATGTCAGCATTATCGCAGTCCTGTCTAGCATATTACTCCCATTTTGTGCTCTCATTTATAACAGTATCTACCTCAACTCCCTGGCTGGTAGTCTTGCTGAAAGCTGATGCCAGGGCAGAAGCAGGGGGAATAATTAACAAAATAAATCAATCTTCTTGCTAAAACCCAGTTTGTTCAATATGTGAAGAGTTTGATTCATCATGGGTACCACCTTTTACATCAGGGACACCTTCTTCATAAATGCTTTATGGAAATACTGATTGCCTAAATTCTGCAGAAGGTTAAAGTATACAAGCTAGTCTTGAACAAATGAGGCAACCTCATGAAGGATCTAATACTGAACAGCGAACACACTTCCATGTTCATTCCAAGTCATGGTTTTAACATCCTATTGTTACCAAAAGGGGCTCAGAAAGCTGTTTTCCTAACACTTTCTGAACCTCTGAGTGTATGCTGACGTAAAAATGTCACGTAGCTCACCAGCTGCTACTTTTAAGTTGCAACCAGAGCAAAGGATGATGCATTCAAAAGCATCCACAGAACAAGAGATTATTGTAGATCTCTAAACAAGCACAGCTCAGATACTATGGTGAATTTTTGTTCTCTGTCCTGTGGATTTCCCTTGCTGTTGTTCACACTATGATGCCAAAGACATGACAAAGACACAATTTGTGTCTACAAATCCCTACGTAAATCGGCTGCTTTCGCAGTTCCCAATTCTGAGACAAAAAAAACCCAAAGTAAACTGGGATTTGCAACTGATTTTTCTTCAGTTAGAGGTATGTGAAAATTTTTATTTGACCCTAAATTTGTAAATGACATTTGCAGCTTTAAGTAAAAACCTATTATTAGACATATAATTTTCAGATTACAAGACTGGCAAATCTACACCACAGACATAAGTGTATATGTTTTTTATAACTAGCTAGGATGTATTATCTGGCAACATTAAATCAGGACTACTAAAACTGAGGTAATTAATCCATGCCGGTCCTAGTTTTCCTCCTGCATTAGAGCTTCAACAGTTTCAGAAGAAATGATGCACATCTCTGGGATGGAGAAGTCTCTCAGCTTGTATTCATTAAGTCTGCACTATTTCACCAGCTCTGTTGCCCTTCTCTGGACCTCCAGCAACTCAACATCTGTCTTGTAATGAAGGGTCCAGAACTCGTCCAGAATCTTGACAGGATTCAGGGTGCAACCTCACCAGTGCTGAGCACACTGGGGAATGATCCTTTCATGATGCCACCCACACTGACTTTCCCCAGTGGAATCTCACCGTACCTGGATGCTGCTGGTTGCTTTCACAAGCTAACATCTTTTCCAGATTTCCATACTTTTTCTGGTCACAAAAATCCAAGAAAACTAAACCAATGAACTCACTACTGCAACAACCTACATAATGCTGCCAGTAAAATTTGGCCCTCTAGATGGTCTTCTCTTTGGGACACAGAGTATCAGGAGAGATTATGTCTCATTAATAATTTCACCAAATTTTATCTCTAACCTGAAAGAGATTAAACCATTGATATGTAGGTCAGAAGGAAATACTACATTGTGTATTTTCATCTCCCATTTGTCAAACACATGATACATTCAAACACGTGGTATATGGTTTGGGGATGAAGGGTTAAGCCCAAACATTTCAGTTAGACCACATATTTCATGTATTTCAGTCCACAAAAAAAAAAAAAAGAAGTGTGCATCACAAAAAATATACAACTGCCCAAAGCATCAGAGGCTGAAACCTCCGGTAGGAATTGATTAGATGAGATATGCTCGCACAATTCCCCCCACCCCCAGCAAGCCATAACTTCCACTGCATGGGAAGAACCATCTGTCCCTCAACCTCTCTTGCACTGTCCTCAGAAACCTGATTTGAAAGAACATGCATGGCGGGAGTCTAACAGAAAAGGTTTTCTTCATCAACCTCAAAGCAAGAAGTCACTCATTCCCAATATCCTATTTCCAATCCCCCACATACTACAATGCAGAAAGTCTGGGGAATTGCTCTAGTTAAAACACTAACCCTTCCAAGACATGGTCAACCTTGCCTTAAAGATAGTATCTCAAATTTGTGTGTCCATCCTTGTAGGGAGTGCTGCTGACATGCTATAAAGATAAAAGCTCCATCCCTGGCAGTGTTCAAGGCCAGGTTGGACAGAGTCTTGGGCAACATGGTCTAGTGTGAGTTGTACCTGCCCATGGCAGGGGGGCTGGAACTGGATGATCTTAAAGTACTTGCCAACCTTAATCATTCTATGATTCTATGGCAAGTCATGGAGCAGAACTAAAGATACTAGAAGCAGAAGAGGCAAGCAGAATGAAGGAGGAGTGAGAACAATTTTATGCATGCTATACCAATGTTTTGCTGATTTGGTAAAGATTAATCAGAGATCAGGGAGATGGAGCAAAAAAAAGGCAGTTTTCTGCCTTTAACTGCATCAGGTAAGGAAAAGGTCATGCAGGCAGGAACAAACAACAGGGCAGTGGGGTGGTGGGGGAAGACTGCTACTGGCCACTGCAGCAAGCCAGTATGTCTAGCCACATCTTCAGATACTCACACCAAGGCCAGAGAGGTTCTAAAAAATCTTGACCTTGCCTGCTATCTCAAAGCACAGCACAGTACCTCGGTAAAGCATTCCAACAAGAACACCAGAGATGCTCTGAAGCCAAGTAAACCAGTTATAAGCAGTCTTCTTTCATTTAAAACTTTAAAGGCGTTGAATATACATGTTTCTTCAACAGAAGACTTACACATGTTTGTGGCATAAAAGAAAATCCACACATTTGTTGATAGAGAACAAGCTGAGATCATGTCCTCCTATTGAGGGAGATGACTGGTACGAACTGCAAGATTAACAGCAGGAAGGGGCATCTTTCTTTTGCAGAGCCACTAAAATTATAGTACATTGATATAATTGGAGCGAGGTTCTCAAGCTTTTGACACACCTGATCTGATTAGCGGCCTGTGGCTGGCATTCTGATACGCTGGAATTTACTGTCCTGGTATTTCAGCCTGAGAGGTGATAGATGTTAGAACATTCCACTGGAATTTTCCACATGACCAGTCTTTGTAGACAAATCAATAAAGACTCTTGTTTAAATATATGTAAAGACTCTTTGTCCATTCGGCACCCCATCCCAGACAGCACGGTTCCGGCCGCATTGCTGCAAGAGAAAAACCACTGGCCGCCAAAGACACTTTGTCAGCTTACGGCCCCAGACAGCAGGGTTCCAGCCACATTACAACAACAGAAAAACCATTAGCCACAATGGTTTTCAGCTTGCAAAAACACGACTAGAGTACACTCAGATTGCCACATGATGGAACTGATCAATTCTGGGAGCAGTGATTAAATTCTGTGAAGAAACTGCCAAAATAGGATGAGAAGAAACATTAAGAAACAATGAACCACATTATGCAATTTGCAACTCAGTATAGGACAGATTTTCAAAGACTCCCAGCTTCAGATGCTAACCTGTCTTGCTTTCAGTGACTGAATCATTCTAAAATAGTTCTGTGTGATGTCTTTAAAGTCTTTAAAAAAACCAAACCAAAACAACACAGCCAAGCCCTCCCTGAAGTTATGAAGTCCCTTTTCCTAACCGTACACTTGCTCTGTGTAGTTGTTCTTCCCTTCCTTAGCATTCACTCTCTCTCTGCTGGCTTAACTTCACACAGAGCTTTTTCTTTTTTTTTACTGGTACCAAAAATAAATACTGTGCACAAAGATGTCTAGTTAAGGAGATGCCCAGAGTGAATTAATATTGTGGCTACTTATTCTTATGAAACAGACAGAACAAAGGGAGCAAGCAACTGTTTTAACACTCAGCCAGCACAGATACGGAACTGGCAGATAGCTGATTAGGATCCGGCTAGCCACTTGGTCTGAGAGCCACACCAAAGAACAGAATCAGCATTATAAAATACAGACAGCAGTTTTAAGATTCCCCATTCAGGTTTTTCAAAGAAGTTGCATAGTAAAAGGTATTATGTAATAGACTTGAATGGCCTTTTGGTATTGAAAGCACCAGGACTGATGGAGGGAGGGAACTTCCCCCCTTTTTGGCAGCAGCCAGCCTGCAGATCAGCCAAACCACCTGGAGGACATCACCTGCAGAGTGCCAGAATGAGTTCATCTGAAGCAGCTCTGATTTGGGACACTTGGAAAGTTGTATTTGTTTACTCTCAAATGCATGACTCACAGCTGAAACGCTACGTTTAAACAGTCAGAGGTCATAACATGCTCTAATTCTTAAAAAAAAAAAAAAAAAAAGATAAATATAGACAGACAATAGAAGTTAACAGTGCACATACCGGCTTCATTGTCAACTGGGTACTCCCACAGTAGTCCGTCTTTTGTCCACTGAATCATCTCCTCAAAACCATTCCGGGGAGGCTGTGCAGTTACTGCTGCAACCTCCTTCGCAAACTCCAGATCCCAGATAGTTGGTGAAGATACTAAAAAAAGAAATTTTATAAAGATCTGTCAGCAAGCTAAAGACTTCTCACTAGCGAAAACTAAGTCCTTTAACCTTCACAGAGGTTAGTTATTTTGGCTGTGAAAATTTTTCTACCTTAGATGCCAGCATCACCTTTCTCAAATGAGAATTCTCTGTTGATATGAAAGTACATTAAAGTCTCAGTTTCCTGATGAAAATGTACTCTGAACTCCTAGGGGACAATATCTTTTTAGACCTTTCACACAGAACAGAAATTTAGGTTTTCCACGACCTTTTTTCCTTTTTGTGTTTCACAACTTCTATATATGACAAACTCTGAACTTGACTGCTGAGCTCTGCTAAAGGAATCTTGCTTACTACAGGAGTTTTCAGGTACTTCACGACTATACTCTCCTTCAGAGAGACAACTCAATCTACTGATGACAATTCTTTCCCCAACACTTGTGAGTGTCTCAGTTTTTGTCTCCTGGGCTTGAGAAATCCTGAATTCCTATTCTCCCAGAGTCAGACAATCCCTTTAGGGATGCATCTCTCCTGATACTTTTTTTTTAAATCAAAGTCTAGTCATATGGCAGCAGAGTTACTCTTCAGGAGTTCCTGTCCCTCCGCCCAGGAGAACTGGTCATGAGCCCAGACTGAATAGCATCACTGCAGTGAAGGGAACAAGCTGTTACCAGAGGACAGGGAGGAACCACTGGCAGTGCCTTGGGCTGCTGTCTCATAAGCTGGCCTAAGTTGTGCTCCCCTTTGTTTTCTTGTCTCCCCCTGTTATCAATTCACACCAAGCTCCTTAGAACAGAGTTCTTGATGTGAATTCAAATATTACAGTCCATTTGACGTGGATCAATGCCAATGAGCTATTATTTTACTACTCGTAAGTGCAAGTATTTGAAACTAAGATACAATTTCATCTTTGGCTTAGTGGCTTACAACTCAAATGAGTCAAAAAAAACTTCCCCCCTCCTTTATGAAAAAAACAAAATGAAAGGGCAAACAATATTTTTACATACTGAAAAGTGGTCTCACTTTTAAATCAGAAGATACTTATGCAAATTATTTCTTATTTAGCAGGGAAATTGACAGAACTATATTCCCTAGCTGCCTACTTTGATTTGAGGGCTGGAGGCAAGAATAGAATACAGATAAGAGACAACATGAGAAACCCTATCAGAATGAAATTATTGTCCACATCTTAAAGAACACCTAATAATGTTGTACTAATAAATCTTTTATTAGAAGAGAGCAGAAAATTCTTTTTAAGCTTACAGTAAAGGTGATAAACACTGTATTTTCACCTCTGTGAAACCAAAAATACTGACATTTTACATTAACAGTTACTGATACGTTAACAGTTATGATTTTTTTGTCAGGACGACAATTCACTTTCCAGTGAACATACAGGTTTTCAAAATAAATATTCAACATGTAACACAGAACTTGCTTTTCTGTTATGTATAAACAACACTTTAACTCATTATCCCCACTACTATGAGCCAAAACAGAATCAAATGCATAAAGGTATTAAGTATCACACTGGTATTTCTTGAGATTAATGCCAAAAAAAATGTTGTTGTTAGGCTCTCTTACACAATGTGTGCACATTCCAGTTTTGTGTTAAAAAAAAAAAAAAAAAGTGTATCTCTTTTTATCTAGGGTGACTACCATGTGCCAGTGAGTCTGCATTGTGCTATGCAAAAAAGAAGGTTCGGTTCTCCGAGCAGATTTGATTCAATTAAAACGCCGGTTACTTGCACATCATATTTATCAAGATAGGTAAAAACAAACACTGCATCACTTATTATGTAAAATGAAACAATTTTAAGGAAATGGACAGTCTTAAAAACCAGCAAATTGAATTCCATTCTAATATGCAGCTTTCATAGTCCACCACAGAAGTGGCTGCATTCAGAAAGCTCACAGCTGCTTGAAAATATGCAAATAGCACTATGTGACATTTTAGTAAAGAAATTAAGAAACCAAATTAACTTCTCCCTGCAGTTTCAAGTGTGAAAAAAAAGGAGGAAACTACTCAGCTAGAATGTGGCAAAAGCCAGCAGTCCTACTCTTGAAACGGAAATAAATATGTATCATTTTTGAAGATAGCAGAGAGGAGTACTACTTCTTCTGCAGCTGCCAGCTTTATATATAGTTCTAAGTCACCAGACTGGAATACAGGTTTGGGTGGAGGTTTTTTTTCCCCTAAATGGCCTTGGAATAGCTTAGGGAAAGGAGTGTATTAAAGACAAGCGCTAATAATGCACATTTTCATTGCTCACAAAGAAAAGTGAGAGCAGGAATTCTTTAGATGGCTTGATATAACCACACCCTCTTAGCCAAAACCCCAACTATAGTAAAGCTAAATCTACATGTGTGGAAGCTATCCCCCTCACGTGGCATTATGGATGCTCCTGCAGAGCTGTGCCATTCAGTGAAGATGAAGGTGGGTCATACCTGTTTTGCTGTTAGTTTTTTAATCTCACATGAGTTTTGGCATGTGTATTTGGTGCACAAGGAATTAGTAGTGGTCCATGGCGTATTGTCTGGATGGTGTCCTGTACTGGAACCAGTACTTTTTAATATCTTCACCAATGACACAGACAGTGGGATCGAGTGCATCATCAGCAAATTTGCAGATGACACTAAGCTGAGCGGTGCATTTGACATGCCTGAGGAAAGGGATGCCACCCAGAGGGACCTAGGCAAGCTCAAGAAGTGGGCCCATGTGAACCCCATGAGGTTCAAAAAGGCCAAGTGCAAGATCCCTCACACCTGGGTCAGGGCAACCCCTGGTATCAATACAGACTGGGGGATGAAGGGATTGCTAGCAGCCCTGCAGAGAAGGACCTGGAGGTGCTGGTGGTGAAAAACTGGACATGAATTGGCAGTGCACATTCACAGCCCAGAAAGCCAACTGGCTCAACAAAAAGAAGCCTGGCCAGCAGGTTGAGGGAGGTAATTTTGCCCCTCTGCTCTGCTGAGACCCCACCTGGAGTGCTGCATTTAACTCTGTAGTCCTCAACACAGGAAAGACATGGACCTGTTGAAGCAGATCCAACACAAGGGCCACAAAAATGGCCAGAGGGTTGGAGGACCTGTCCTACAAGGAAAAGACTGAGAGCTGGGGTTGTTCAGCCTGGAGAAAAGAAGGCTCTAGGGAGACATTAAGGCCTTTCAATACTTAAAAGGGATCTGTAAGATAGATGAGGACAAATTTCTTAGTAGGGCCTGTTTTTACAGGTCAAGGGGTAATGGTTTTAAACTTAACGAGGGTAGATTGAGGCTAGATATAAGGATGGATTTTTTTCACAATGAGGGCGGCAAAACACCAGAACATGTTGCCCAGAGAGGTGGTAGATGCCCCATCCTTGGAAACATTTAAGGTTGGATGGGGCTCTGAACAACCTGATCTAGTTGAAGATTCAGTAACAGAATATCCTGGATTAGTACAGAAAACATTTACCTATGACACTGCATGGAAGTTTGCTTAGCAAAACTCAGTGTTACATTATTCATTTTTTTTTTTTTATAGTCTGAAAGCAGGAAGTTCACAGGTTGTAAGTCTTTTTCATAACAGTGAATCTCTCGATATTTTAAAAATTCAGAACGTGGCTTCACTGGGTTTTTCATTACTGAATTTCCACTAACCTGTTTTCAGTGCGCTTTGTGTTTCTGTAGAAGCCTTAGTGAATATATTAAGCCTCTTTCCTACTTTGAGACTTCTATAAACAAAAAAGAAAAATGATATTTAGTATTTCACAACACTTCACAACACTGCCAGATAACAAATTTAAAAGCACAAAATATTCTCATGAACTAGCAGATCTCTGGAGAGAATAAAAAAAAAAAAAAGAGATAGTGACTCTCACTAAATCCTCAGGCTTTTAAGCATAGAAAGTGTTTATGACTTTGTTATTCGTCTGTAACAGAGCTTCCCAAAACATTTCTGTGTAAAAGAATGAGCAGAAATCAAAACACTATATCTGCATTCTTTACCGAAATATTGAGGAATCTGAACAAATCTAAACAGTATCAAACACAGAACTCAAGCAATTTTACAAAGTTGCAACTAAAAAGTGAATCTGGTGATTTGGGTTTTTTCCCTGTAAAAAAATATTGCACAATTCAGGAAGAGAAAAGGCAGCAGCTAAATCAAACAGTTCCCACATTATGGCATAAATAGCCTTTTTGGAAGATTACACAGCCACCTTCTCTGCCACATGGCAAACTCTTAAAGCGTATCTGTAAGGTACATTTTAAACAGCATCACCCTGATGCTCTCTCTTCTGAATATAAAAATACTAAACTCTGATGACCTATTCTTAATCATACTTATTTTTAGCATAAGCCTATGCTAGAAATGTTTTTACAAATCTAAGAGTTCAACAAGTAATCAGGGGTTTTTTTATATACATAGTAACAAAGAAAAAACAATGCCTTTACGGTAGAACACTCCAAACTTTAGAACAAATGATTCTTTTAATCACAGAATCTTCCAGGTTTCTACTGAATAGGTCCTACTTCATGCTATTACATATTCAGTGACTCTGCCACTAGTTGCCCTTCCTGACCTTAAAATTTCACATCTCTGGATTTACCGTAGATTTCTGCAAACCTGTGTTTGTTATATCCTGATGTAACTACCCCACATCTACTTCAGCACAGAAAAATCTAATTACAGGGCCATAAAAGAATGCTGATTTAGGATTATATTTTCCTATCTGTGTGTAACTCCCAAAACCATTGGCCAAAGATACAAGCAGGACTTGGAAGAACATTAATTTTAAAGTGACTAATTCAAATTATTATATATTTTCCAGTATCTGAAGGGGGCCTACAAGGATGCTGGAGAGGGACTCTTCATTAGGGACTGTAGTGACAGGACAAGGTGTAATGGGTTCAAACTTAAACAGGGGAAGTTTAGATTAGATATAAGGCAGAAGTTCTTTACTGTAAGGGTGGTGAGGCACTGGAATGGGTTGCCCAGGGAAGTTGTGAATGCTCCATGCCTGGCAGTGCTCAAGGCCAGGCTGGACAGAGCCTTGGGTGACATGGTTTAGTGTGAGGTGTCCCTGCCCATGGCAGTTGGACAGGGGGGCTGGAACTAGATGATCTTAAGGTCCTTTCCAACCCTAACTACTGTATGATTCTATGATTATAAAGCAACATCACTCATTTCATTGCAATCTACTGACTCCATTTAAACTTACATATTCTTTCTAACCCATTCTTTTTATATTATCGACAGGTAAGTATACCCATCAGATTTTCAGGGATGCAGGAGGAAACTCAGGACAGGAGACAATTTGCTCATTACAAAACTATTTTAAGGTACTGTTCCTGAAGTTATATACCCAGTACAGTTTCATCACACAAAGAGAACGAGACAGATTCTCAGATATCATAAACTTAATAAATGTTCTCAAACATAAGTGCAATTCACTTTACTTTGCAGTATGTCAAAAGGCATGGAAAGATATAAAATAATACATACTGTACAAGCATGTAACAGCTCAGGTTTTCATGTTTATACTTTCAGACCATTTTATTTCTATCTTTTCAAACTTTCAAAAACTTTCAATCCAACACTTTAAAGTATTTCTCATAATCAGTCAAGAATCATAGTGTAGTAACAAAATTGCTTTCATGTGACTTACCAGCTCTGTCTGGTAATTATCCCAGATTAAAAACACCTAGAGAGATACTCAGCAGCTGATAACAAAATCAGTTCCCCTGCTCCTGAAACCAATAGCTTATAACAGAAAACTTCAGGACCAAAGTATCTAAAATAAAGTGGGTTAGGAGAAGAATCTTGTTCCACTTCTTCCCTTCAACTTCCATTACAAGAAGCCCATCTTGCACTTTCTACAAGCTTTGCATCAGAAAAGAAAACACTGCTTGCTGGCCTTATAGCATTGAAGAGGCCCAAGAGATGCTTCCCTAACACACCTTATCAGTTTGGTAGTTCCAGAACACGGAAGTTACCCAGAAACATTTCAGCAAGCAGGTTACATTCTTCTAATGACTGGCTGTAAGACACTTCTTTGAGGTTTTTTCATGATCTACATGGCTCAATGCATACACTCCAATTTGTTCTTTACATGAAGTCACAATTCACTATCTATGATACACTGAAATAGATGTCTCACAAAAATACCTTCTAGGATCAGAAGACTGAGGTGAAAATCTTCCAGGCTTCATTCTTTGACCATCCTCATCAAAGTCCAATGAAATGCGACTAGATATCCTCACACCTCTCTGAGCTCGGGACTGCCTTTTAACTGCCATTTCTGAAATAACGTTGCTGAAATTAAAAATGTTAATGTAAAAACTCAACATATCAACAAAGCAAGGAAGTTTGGCACATGTATTACCAGAAACGCTATTCTCAATTGGCTCCATGAGCCTCTATAAGACAGAATTTTACATTCCTTACAAAATACACCCATTTTTAAGTCATCAAACATTCAAGTCTTCCTTTTTAAACCTCAGTTGTTATGCTCTATACACATTAAATGAAAAGTACTAATTTAGTCTACTAGATCTACAGTGAAAGCTTTCTTTGAAATCATTTTGTTTCCAATAGAAAAAATTCATATACCTGCCAGTATTTACAGAGTGTACTATGTATGTTTTGCTTAAGTAACTGAGGATACAAGGAATATGCTGAAATAGGGAGGTAAAAACCCACCAGTTTTTTTTACACGAACCAACACTGCCCAGGGACAGAGCTGTGCTGCTGCAGACCGAAGGGAAGCTTGCCTTCACACATCAGCTGACATGGGTCAATCATGCCACCCTACTTAGTAGGTCACCTTTCCTGATCCACTGCAATCTGT
Organism: Lathamus discolor; assembly: GCF_037157495.1. Lineage (NCBI taxonomy): Eukaryota > Metazoa > Chordata > Aves > Psittaciformes > Psittacidae > Lathamus > Lathamus discolor. The sequence continues at coordinate 100,880,978 of NC_088887.1, read as the reverse complement.
TGCATTGCGTAATCACATTACAGCATTAACAGACCACATCTTCCTTTGTAATTCTGTACTCAAAATCATACGTGAAGAGCAAATGCTCTGATCTCAGCCAGCATTCTATGCAGCTCATTCTGAAAACAAAGGGCAAAACACACCACCTTTCTGCCTCCACCACCTAATCACTTTAACTGGTAAGTCTGTTGGTTAGTAAAAACCAAGCTGGTAATTCTTCCTCACAGCTATCCTCTATGCCAACCACTTCCAGTAACATGCAGTCATGCAAAATTGCAGTGCTCAAGGTAGACGATAGAAATATGGTCTCAAAAAAAGCAAAAAAAAAAGCCAAATCAAAAATACTGAATATCCATTTGATGAAAATCTGAATGAAATCCAAACTATGTTTTTGGCAGTTTAAGTCAAAAGAGATTTCACTGACAAGAAATACTTCTGGAAAACTGTAAAAGCTAATTGCCACAGCAACACAGTAGGATTTCTCCTTGCTCTTAGATGTGGTTTCCAACGGCAGAACAAGAACAGCATAGCTCTTTAAGCACATACTCTGAAAGAAAGGCACCTGAAAACACGTTTAAAATACTTTCATTTTAATCTTGAAGACAAAACAATTATAGATCTGTTGTGTATCTCACACTAGAAATTTCTCTATTAAGTGCCTACTGGCATTAGTGAGCTGGTGTTAGGCCAGAGGCTTGACACACTTCTGAGTGTCAAGGGGACATAATTACTAAGGTCAGCCACATGCAGTCCAGCCCAACTGCTTGACTCAGCTGTGACTTGAAAGGCTGGAGCGTTCCCATGCTTCAGGGTGATCAGGCTTGCTCATAGCTCTCCTCACAGCTGATCTTGATTTATTTGTGGTTTTGCAGAGTAGGTCTGGACAGGCTATGCTACCAGGCTATCAGGACATGCAGTCAATGGTATCATATTTCTCACTGGAAAGTTCTAATGTCACCCCATTGCGAGTATATGAACATTTCTGGCAGCAACAATCATTACTCCATCGTTTAAACTGTCCCTGTATTAACTAAAACTACGAAGGTGTTTTTAATGCCTTTTGTAATGAAAACATCAGATTACAAAGTCATACTCCAACCCCAGTGTACCTTCAGTTGTTAGATATTACACAATATTACCTCATGTTCCACCATAACGTTAAAAACCCAAGTTCATAGATACTTCTGCCTTCCAGACATGGGAAGGGGTAGAGCTTTTGTAACAACCACCATTCTCTCTCCTTCCTGATTACCAATCAGTAATTACAATACTAAAAATGAAGACCAAATAAGCTTTGGATATACTTTAGCCTAAGCTCTGAATGACTTTTCTTCTTCACCCAAAACAGGAGCTGAAATTTCAGCTTGTAGTGCTGCAGATTTTATTTTGGTACGGTGCTGTTGTAATTTCCACTGAGTGAAACTTCATCCCACACTCAGGAAAATAAATTCCTGTATTGTTAATATTTTCCCCTCCTAGTGAACACACTGTCCTCATGCTGTCTACAAAACAAGGCATGAGACAACTGCATACAACAGTGACCTCTGGAGGTCATGCCACAATCCCGGGAAGAAGAAAACAGTACAAACTAAAAGATATGAACAATATATGATTTATCATGAATCATAAATCAAAATAGCAGTACCCCAATCTTTTGCAGCTGAGCATTATACAGCTCTACTGCTTGTGAAGGTGTCTCATTTTTAAATAGTTTTAAGTAATGGAGGAATGAATACATACTGGGGTTTGAAGTGTGTCAGTATATTGAATGCAAAACCTTTACTGGAAAAAAATGAAAAGCTAAATTACCCGTGTTCTCTTGTCAAATAAAATTCAACACAAAACAATCATGTATGAATAAAATTGCTTTCTAATGCATTAAAAGCATTTTCATGCCTTGTGAGACTGAGGCATTCTGGAGCATAAAGTCATGCCCACAAAGTCTGAGAGTTGCTGGGCTTCTAAAAATCAACATTTTTAAACACTAAGCAGGAAGCTGAAAGTACCACATTTATCTCAGAAAGGTTACCATTAACGAAGTTTTCAGTCATGACAGTCACCAGGAGTCACTGGTGTTTCTTGAAAACTCATTCACTGGTAAGAATTTCAAACTGTTACCTAACCATTAAGGAAGAAAATGAAACTTCTGAGCACACAGTGGGGGGAAAAAGAGAGAGAGAAAAGAAAAAAGAATCTACATTCCCAGGGGGAAACAAGCTCATGCACAAAGCTGTCCCACAGAGTAGAACTTGCCAACTAAAAGCACAGCAAGCCAACCATGGCATTCCTAGCCAACCAAAAAGGCTGGTTTTGGTTGAGTAAAATGCATTTTTCTAACCATAGTGACTCATCCACAAGCATGTTATAAAATATTGTAACAGCACATCTTAATCCATCAATCAACTATATAGAGACACTATACAGCTGCAGGGACTTCAGTTTTTAAATTTCTGTAGAATTTAAACACTCTTTCAAGAGAAAAATAGTCTTTTTGCGTAGACTGTAACTTCCTTAGGGACCTTCCTTCTTCCACAGCAAATGCTTCAGGGTGGCAAGGACAGCGAGTCCTTGATGCCAGTAGGCAGATGAACCACTTTTAGAGAAGAATATACCTCAACAAATAGATGCAGATGCACATGAGGTTAGCCACAGCACACAGCAGCTCAGTCAGTATCAGTACAGTCTTCCAACGTCTTATCAGGTAACGAAGTAGGTTCTAATAATGTTTAAGTTGGCCACCAACAGCCAGTACAGCTATTAAGACATTTTTGTACTCTGCCCTTCTGAAAACCTCAGTAAAAGCGATGGCACAACCTCACTAGCAACTAATACTTAATGAACATACGCTTTGTATAAAATAGTCCCTTATTTATATTTTCTACATTAGGAAGGGTCTCTTCAAGTTTTCTGTAATGTTGCACACACACAAAAGAAGTAGAAACATGTAAATTTTACATAGAGCAGCCAGACCTCTAACTTTTAAACTACTAATTCTGCCTCCAAAAACCTATGGAGAGAGAAGGTTCTGTCCTCTTCTTCTGATCTTCTATGTTCAGGCTTAAAGGACATTATGAAAACAGTGCACACACAGTGTGTGTCCTTTAGAGATGCTTGCATGTACTACCTAAACCCATACTTCCTCCTCAAATAACACAGACTTCTTAAGTTTGGAGATGCTTTCATTCTGCTCTCCACTACCACCATTAGCAGTCGGCAGGGAATCATGAACACAGGCTAAAAAGTAAAATTGCATAGTTTCTCCCTTTTCCCTTCACAGACTCTGAAGAACATGCATTTTGTTCAACAAAGTTATTCACTGAGCATCATATATTCCAGTCTCTTTGCAACCATCTAGCACAAGCTGCCTGCAATCATCTGTCACATTCTTTCTTAGTTTTCACTCACTTAAAAGGCAAACATCAGCCACAAACATCAATAGCTTGTTAGCTATCAAGTACCTTGATAAACATACAAACATCTTCCACCACTGATCCCTAGAGCAACCTATAAATAATAATAATAATAATACATGGTCAAACTTAACTCCTGGTTTAGGACAAATTCATTCTCACAGAATAAATTAAAACTAGATAAGCAGCTTGGAGTTCAGACTGCAAACCACCATAAAGGTTTCACATTCCTGTACTGCTGAAGATCCAGTATTCTCTTCAGCATTTTACCTGGGTTTAATAATTTATTTTCTGAGTGGTTATCTGAATCCTAGCTGGGAAAAAAAAGATATAACGAAAATCCTCTCTTTAGCCATCCTCCAAAAGAGCAGTATGCCCAACTGTTTCTGTTTCCAAACAAATGTTTCTCATCTGTTTGAAAGCCACACTGGAAATGAGTTAAGCCAAGAGATGAGTTTCTTGGGTTGACTGGAAAGTTTTGAAAGGAAGGGTGGGGCTATAAACAGAGCTACCCTAGTTCTGCTCTGCAGAGCTGTCATGAAAATTCACCACTCCAGACAGAATGTCTGAAACATCTACAAATCCATCCATTGTGTGAGAATTTCAGAAGCTTGGAATAAAAAAAATAAATAATGTTATTTTGCTAGCCTGTCCAAGAAAGGAATAATTCTGACCAGGAAAACAGTTCCATTTCTGCAAAACCATTTTAGAATAATGATGACAAAATTTAGGGAGTCTGGTATAACCAGACCAATGATCATTAATTCCAAGGATAGCCTCTGCAAATATATCTTTTAGCACCATCTTTCCAAGACAGAACCCAGTCACCTTCAAGATGATAGTGCAAAATCAGAATGTCAAACATTATTGAGAATAAAATTCAATATACAGACCGTAAGCTAACAATTCCCCCCTTTTTCTGTTTATCTGTGGTTTCTTCGTGTCGTCTTAGTTGTGCAAGTAGTTCTGATTCTGTCTGCTTCTTGTCGAGTGGTAGGGAAGATGCAACTACAGAAGCAGCCTCGACCAGTTCTGGATTTAAAGGCCTGCCTCTGTAAGAGACACAACAGATAGGGAAATACAAAAAAAAAAAAAAATTTGAAAGCCTTAATATATTTAAATTGACATTTCTGTACTTTTATATCTTAAAAACTCAGAAGTTACACTTGCACATTATCCCAAATGGGAGTGGCCAGGGGGATGTCCAGGTTTGCCCTATGTTGTCCTAATCATCAACTGCCAAAGGACACCAACAAGCTCTTGTTCTCACAGCTGGGAAAATGGCAGCCCTACACCACTGCATAGCTCCTTGGATGTGAAGCCTGGAGAACACAGATGCTATTGCTACCTTTCAAGAGCCTCTCCCAAGAAAAAGGTTGCTTTTGGTAGAAAGTACGCACCACCTTTTGCCCAGATTCTCCCCTGTGATTTAATGCAATATACATCTGTATACCACATTCCCTTACAAGATTATTGCCCACGCTTGGAAATGGCATTTGATGCTTTATTTTGGTTTAGATAACGAAAAAAACAATTTGGGGGAAAAAAAATAAAAGAAGAAGGAGATAAAACAGGCTGAGAGAAGTTTGTTATACTTTACCCCTGGATCCCTTCTCCAGTTCTCTGAAGCGCAGCACCTTCGCTGCCTGGGCTTTCCAGCTTATTTATGGCTTGCTTTTTCATCTGTTGTGCTTTTAACTGTTGGAGTTTCCTCCTGTAGCTCACTTCTACCTTCATGTTACCAATAATGTCTAACAGCTTCTTCTTTGGTGTTTCTGCTGCATCCTCCTTGCTCTTCGATGCCTCTTCAGTAGTGCTGTCTTTGGAAGGGGTAGATTTATCTTTCTCAGTAGAAAGCACCCTGCTTGTGCTGAAGAGTTTCTGTATTTTGCTAGATGATATACAAAATTTAAATAAACAGATAAATTAAAGTCAGAGGTTACAAATAAGGTCTGAGGCTGAATTTTGTAAGTCTACAAACCCCCCCAGCAGTTACAATTGCTTAGGCCTCAGTGCAAACTGAGTATGTTAAATACATGTCAGACATGTACCTGTTAACTTCTGAGAAGGGCTAGGGCACTATTTAAAATTCTTACTATTTATGGTTTCTTCCTCACAAAAATCAAGTACACTTTATTTCCTCCACAAATAAACTGTGTTTAATCTATGAACTCACAACTTTTAAAGTATTTCTGCATTAGGTAGCAGTCTAAGAGTTTGAATCTACTGGTACCTGATATTTAGATTCATGAGCACTACAGAACACTGACTGAAACTCTTAAAATGGGACAACAAAGACATCACTCTCAGCCACCTGGAAAAAGACTGTACACAGATTTAGCTTCACATCGTTTCATACTTGCGGCACTAGTATGGATCATATCCCCCTACCCTATGCTCTGCGATATAACAGCCAGGCATTTGTGCAGACATATGGGGAAATCGATCCTGCTGCAAGATAACCCGGTAACTAACAAAAAAGCTCTTTCAGTTAGTTTTCCCTCTGGAACAGCTATTTTACCTAGTTTACCAAATCACTGTAATGAAGCTAAAACTGACATGGTGCAGGTGAGGATGTGAAGCCAGGGACAGCAGGTTGCTGCTTGGGATGCTGCTGCAACAGATACAACTGCATTCCCTGGAAAAAAAACTACCATAAAATTCAAGTAACTGTTCTCTTTAACATTCTAAAATTAATTTTTAAATGTTTAAATTTGCAACTACTTCATTTATTGTTTAAAAGTCACCATCAAGTTACTAAAATAAAGAAAAAAATTACAATTATTTGATTCAAAATAAAGCACCTCAACAGATCTGAAGGAATTTTTACACACCTCTCCCCCTCACACAATAAATAATTATTATTATTATTCTATTCCAAAAAATACTTATAATCTGTTAAAAATAATAATCTGCTGTTCTCAGCAGGCACCATGTTATTACTTCAGTTGCTCTGCACTTTATAAATTGTCAGCATTAAATCCTAAATTTTGATGCTGAGAACCGACAGCTTCTGAACCACATTACTGTTGGTAGGAGTCCTGCTGTTTCACACTGAGCTGCTCTCCACAGATCTTTTTCAAACACATGGATTTTATTAATTCAGGCTGTATCCTCCTTAAAGCTATTTATCCATTCAGAGATCTTTGCTTACAGCAAGACTGCAAGCCTTAAACATTTAAAGCCAGTAGTACGCTGCAGCTTCTATTACTATATTCCACCTAAGGCTTTGTCTTATGCTCAGAAGCCTCATTTAAGAAAGCAAACACAACTACAAAAGAAACCAAGCTCCTTCATACATGAGGCTATCACAGTATTGGAGCGTGTTCAAAAATACTGAGGAGCTTTGAAATTAAAAAAAAAAAGTGTAACAAAAGCAGTTAAAATCTTAAAAAAAAAAAAAAATCAAACTTCCAAATACTACTTTTAGCCAGTGCTTTGGGGATGTACCTCTGCCAACCGGCAGTACTGCTCTGCTGATACACGCTGTGTAAAATTATGCTCGGGTCACAAAGAATCACAGACTGGTTTGGGTTGGAAGGGACCTTAAAGATCACTTAGTTCCAACCCCCCTGCCGTGGGCAGGGACACCTTCCACTAGACCAGATTGCTCAAAGCTCCATCCAACCCACCCTTGAACACCTCCAGGGATGGCGCAGCCACAGCTTCTGCCAACCACCGTAACAGTAAAGAGTTTCCCAATATCTAATCTAAATCTACTTTCTTTCAGGGTAGAAACTCAATCCAAACCACTCCCCTCTTCCGGGCTTCACTCTCCCAGGACTTCTGCCCACCGGTGTCGGTAGCGCACTGCCCCAGCAGGACACACGGACTGGGACCTGCCCTGCCTCCGGCCCGAGCGGGTTTAACCCCGCGGTACCCGGGAGCAGCGCAGCTGAAGGCGGCACCGAGAATACCCGGCGGGGCACCCGTACCTCACCCGCCCGGTCCAAACACAGAGTCACGGCACTAGCCGCTAAAACACGAGGCCTGCCTTCAACGCGGAGGCCAACGGAGACAACCTGCCCTTGGGGCACAGGCTGGGGCGGCCCCGGCCCCACCTACGGCGAACCGGACCGGCTTTCCCCGGGGAGCCGAGCCCATCCATCCCTCCAGAGGCAGCGGCAAAGGGCGAAGCGCGGCCCTGCCGCGGCCACGGCCCCGTCCCGGCAAAGCCCCCCACGCCGCCGAGGAAGGGTTGGGGGGAGGCGGCTGTACCTGCAAGGGCTCCGTTGCTGCCGCGCTACCCCCACCACCTCCCGGCCGGCGAGAAGCCACACCGCGAGCCCGCAGGAGCCCCCGGCCGCACCGCCCCAGCCACCGACACGGCTCCACATCGTGCCCGCAGCGCGGCCACCGCGGCGGTCCGTCCCCCGGCGTGCTCCCCCCGGCTGGGAAACGGAACGGAGCTGAGCTGAGCCGAGCGTTCCGCGCACCAGCGTTCCGCCCGGCTCGGCGCTGCTGGTCCTCTGCCAAAACCATCCCGGTCGCTCGGAGCCAGGAGCCGCAGTGGCATAGAGCAAGTCTCCCTTGTGAACCATGTAATAGTTGGAGACACCCAAGAGCTTCGGGGAAGCTGCAGGAACAAACACATGCAAGGGGTATCTGTTGGGGCTACAAAGCACCTACCTTTAACGATTATTTTGAGGAAACAAAAAGATTCGTGTCTATTAAGTTCAGGTGTCTCATCGGATGGTTCCCGTTATTTCCATCACTGAATACTCATTAAATTGGATCCACATTAGGGACACCAGTCCTGCCCCAGCAGGGGAGTGGCCCACACATGCTGGTTTTGTAAGACTTAAGTATGTAGATTTAAGTTCACAAAAGAGTTATTTTTTAGACTCTTGTCAGCAGTACAGATGAGGATAAATGAAACAGCAGCATCCAGAACTGTGCTGCCGTCATATCTCAAGACCAAAGTTACCTCTCCAAAGGACAGATGGTTTTTTATATCAGAGCGTACGCTGCTTTAAGAAATTCAAAAGTTGATTCCTTTACAGCCAGCTAATTCAAGTGTCTCTCACCCATCTCTAAAGCTTGTGGTACTGAAAACATTAAATGTAAAATACCAGGTTTCAGGCTGTACAGCGCTTCTGGTGCATGGCTGGTTCCACAGTGGTGTTTTGGCACTCAGCCCCTGTTCACTGCCTCACTTCTTGCCATTTTTTTTTTTTGGCTCTGAAGGTCAGAAGACCCTCTCTGCATCCAGCACAACTGCTGTGCTTTTCCCCTTGTGCTTTCTTTCCAGCTGCATGGCAGATGTCAACCCGTGGCTCAGAGGTGTATGTAGGAAGCACAAGCCAGCAAGGGAGCGGGAAAAGAAGACAACCTTCTTTTTTTCTGAACAAAATCTGTCCACATCTAAAGAACAACTGGGCTTTGAGATGAAGAGATGAAATCTGGTGGTTTTCCAGCCTCCGCTCCAGGATATGCCCATGATGGTTGTGGGGTGTCCAGCCCAGGGACAGAAACATAGTGGATCTGCATTTTGGCCTCTAGCTGTTGCTGAGGAAAATGGCTTCCTGCTGTGAGCACAAATACTAATGAGAACCCTGATCTAGCTGAAAAGGATCAGAGGAACTTCAGATATACCAGAAATGCAAACAAAATATTGGGTCTGGCTCAAGTCAGTCTAAAACCAAACTGCAAACAAAAATCCACTGAACTGGGAACTGCTGCTGTTGGCCAGCTTCCTCAAACTCTGTCTGACTTGTGGCAGTACTCACTTGCCTGTGTGCTTTCTGTCCTGCAAGGCTGGGGGGGGGGGGGTTGTTGGTTTGTTTGTTTCATTGTGTTGGGTTGGGGTTTTTTTTATGGGGGGGGAAGTTGGTGGTGGTGGGTTTTTTTCCTATTGCATGCAATAGCAATTTCAAAGTGACTTTTTTTACCTTTGATACACAAATGTCACATACTTCCCAGACAAAGATCTTTTAATCTAGGTAACTTCACTAACAAATTACTCTTGCTCCTAAAAATCCACTCTTTCATCACACTTTCATCCATGCAACTGCTAGTTATCAAGGAGATTAAGCAATCTAAGGAAAATTATTGTGCAATCAAAGTATAGAAAACAGAACATGGAAGAACAATTCTCATAGTGCAAAGAAGTATCTTTCCTCCAAAGACCTATCTCTGTCGTGGCTTACTGTGCTGTAAATCAGACCCATATCCTAGCCAGACCCCTGCAGTACCAGAAAGCACTTCCATATTCCTGCTGAGCATTTACAAGCCAAAATCTCTGCACGCATGTCCCATTTCTGCCCTGCCTAAATCTTTTGAGGGGAAGCTTGAAATTAAGCTACAAATGGTCCACTAGGACCTCCACGCAGAAAAGTACGTTTTGGCTTGGTAGACTAAGGGTGCAGGTAGCAGAAACAGCCATGTGGTGGCAATGTGCTCCTTGTAGTGCTGCACTGCACAGCTATAAAATATTTCAGGCAACACTCCGAGTAGTCTCACCATCTCGGTGTTTCGTACAGGGTCCAAACAAGACCAAGACTGCTGGTCTGCCCGAGGAGCGGCATTATGGAGAAACATCCTCAAATACTCCAGGCCTGATGTTTCAGCAGCAAACCGCAAGAGCAGGCAGCACGCAGTTTAATGGCATATTAGTTGCAAGCTTCAGTGCGTGAGAGTGCTTTTCACCAACTGGGTCTTCCAACAGCACTGCAGTTCTGCTAAGAAGGAAGTCAGTACACAGGTCAATTCTTTGTGACAAAACAGTGATCTCTAAGTATTTCAGGTCATTTGAGATGCACAGCTAACTCCAACCACTAACTGGTTGCCACATCTTAGCAATCATTTCTACACTGAAGTCATAAAATCATTTACAATTTGATGTATTGTGTCTAAACTCATTTATAACGTACCTTGCTCTTCCTTAACAATTGCCGTATTTTGAATAATAGCCCCAAACCATTAAAAAGAATATTTCAAGAAAGTAGCCATATAAAAAAAAAACATATCTGAACCCTACAATTAATTAAAAGTGATGAGGGGAAATGTACATTCAACTTTCTGGTATTTATAACACTTTTTTCTTGGCTTGGGATTCGAAAGTAGGAGCTGTCAGTTTTATTTGGTGGAAAACACCATGGATGTAAGCACAAATATGTAGCTCTGAGGTCTCAATCCATGCAAACACATGTGCAGCTCAGCAGGGATTGCAGGCGTACAGCACTGCCCAGAAACACTGCCTGGTCCAGCAGAGTATCTCAAGTATTACTGATCACTGAGACACGTTAGAGATACAGTTCATTTAGCTTTCCACAGGCTGCACAGTGTCCTGCTGCTCCCAACTGGGCACTGCTTTGATGAGCCTTATAGCAAGCACTTCACTTAATTGCTAATCAAAAGAAAAGGGGTAAGGGGGAGGGAGGTAGAGTTCTGTGTAGTTTCAGCTGAGGAAAGTAGTATTAGCCCTCATCACAGTGGTTTAAGCCACTACATGCCCACTTCATATTGCCAAGAACTTAGGAGCACAAAACTGGTATCTCAGTTTAGGAAAAGTCACTTGGTGATCAGCAGCAAATTGCTTACAAATGTGCATGTCCAATTTAGAATCATAGAATCATTGAACAGTTAGGGTTGGAAAGGCCCTTAAAATCATCTAGTTCCAACCCCACTGCCATGAGCAGGGACACCTCACACTAAACCATGCCACACAAGGCTTCATCCAACCTGGCCTTGAACACCGCCAGGGATGGAGCACTCACAACAGAATCACAGAATCACAACCTCCCTGGGCAACCCATTCCAGTGCCTCACCACCATATCAGGAAAGAATTTCCTCCTTATCTCCAATCTAAACTTCCCCTGTTTAAGTTTTAACCCGTTACCCCTTGTCCTGTCACTACAGTCCCTGACAAAGAGTCCCTCCCCAACATCCCTATAGGCCCCTTTCAGGTACTGGAAGGCTGCTATGAGGTCTCCACGCAGCCTTCTCTTCTCCAGGCTCAACAGCCCCAACTTCCTCAGCCTGTCTTCATACGGGAGGTGCTCCAGTCCCCTGATCATCCTCGTGGCCCTCCTCTGGACTTGTTCCAACAGTTCCATGTCCTTTTTATATTGAGGACACCAGAACTGCACACAATACTCCAGGTGAGGTCTCACAAGAGCAGAGTAGAGGGGCAGGATCACCTCTTTTGGCCTGCTGGTCATGCTCCTTTTGATGCAGCCCAGGATACGGTTGGCTTTCTGGGCTGAGAGCGCACACTGAAGCCAGCTCATGTTCATTTTCTCATCGACCAGCACCCCCAAGTCCTTCTCCGCAGGGCCGCTCTGAATCTCTTCTTTGCCCAACCTGTAGCTGTGCCTGGGATTGCTCCGACCCATGTGTAGGACCTTGCACTTGTCATGGTTGAACTTCATGAGGTTGGCATCAGCCCACCTCACAAGCGTGTCAAGGTCCCTCTGGATGGCATCCCTTCCCTCCAGCGTATCAACCAAACCACACAGCTTGGTGTCATTGTCAAACTTGCTGAGGGTGCACTCTATCCCACTGTCCATGTCAGCAATGAAGATGTTAAACAAGACCGGTCCCAACACCGATCCCTGAGGGACACCACTTGTTACCGGTCTCCAGCCGGACATTGAGCCATTGACCACAACTCTTTGTGTGCGGCCATCCAGCCAGTTCTTTATCCACCGAGTGGTCCATCAATCAAATTGATATCTCTCCATTTTAGAGAGAAGGATGAATTTAACATGCTACAGGCCACTGTTGCTTATGCACCTATATAGCTAGAGGTTCTAGCAGATGGCAGAACAGGAACACCTTTTTTATTTGTATCTCCACAATTATTTGACTTTTCTATCCCACTAAAGAGGCAGAAAAAAATCCCTTTACTTTTGTCAGTATCCAAGATGTCAGGTATATAACTGTAGACTGTAAGAGATTGCAAATGCTGTGTATTTATTATTTAAGTAGTTGCAAACTTGTATAGCTTGGTCCTCTTACACATGTGTTAAACTTAACGGGAATTTTGTATTTTGAGAAACAGGGAATCACAGCATCAGAGTGATTTGGGTTAGAAAGGACCTCTAAGATCAACTAGTTACCCATCCGGCCAGGCCTTGAACACTGCCGGGGATGTGTCCACCAACGACAGGGTTTCTGGGGGGAAGTGCTGTTGGATTCGAGCAGCAGCAGCCCGAGTCTCGCCCTCACAGCCGCGACCACAGCCCCCACCGGGTGCCGGTAGGAGCCTCAGAGCCGCGCCCCCCAGGCCCCTGGGGTGCGGCGGGGTCGCGGTGCTGCGGCCCCCGCGCCCCAAACCCCTGCCACCGGGCGCCGGGCGCCTCCCCGCCCTCCCGAGGCCGCCTCCCGCCGCCGGGGGCAGCGCAGGCCGACACCCGCCCAGCGCCAACCCGGCCCGCGCTTCCCCCGGGCCGGCGGGGGAGCCGCGCCGCCTCCCTCGGCCGCCTATATAGGGGCGGCGGCCGCGGTGGTGGGGTGGCTCGGGCGGGCCGTGTGCTGTGCGCTGTGCTGTGGTGAGTGGTGGCGCCGGGAGGGGGGCAAGCGGGAGGCTGTGGCCGTGTCCTCCCCGTTGGGGGTGGAGCGGACCGTGGACGGCGCGGAGCGGAGGGCTCCATGGCCGGCAGCCGGGCAGTCCCGCGGCCTTGGGGCTCCGCGGGGTTGGGACTCCGCCGGAAAGCTGCGGGCAGCCTCCCTGGAGAGACATGAGGCCGGGGGCGCTGGGCTCGGCCGCCTCCTTCCGCTGCGGGCCTCTGCCATCGCCCCGCTGAGCGCAGGCCGGGGCTTCCCTGCGGTGAACGGGCGGTGTACCGGGAGCAGGCATCGCCGCCTCGGCAGCCAAGCCTCCCGCTCCGGGTGGAACCTGCCCCCAGCTTTGCCCGCCGCCTGGCCTGCCCCGGCCCAGCTGCGTGGTTAGCACGCTGGGGCATGGCCTGCTGTGACCTTGGCGAGTGGAGTTGTAGCCTGCCTTTATGGGCCCTTGCAAAGAGCTGTGATACCTCCTGGGACTGTCACCTAGTGTTTGGTGCGTGTGTCAGCAGAGTAGTTTGGGGCTGCGGGTGGAGGACTTGGTGGTGCCTGTGCCATTTACTAATGCTGTGTTTCCAGGCTTGAGACTTGGACTCACTTTGGAAGTAGAGCAGTTTTTGCCTTGGTGTATCTACAAGCAGTTTTTTATCTGCTAGCGTGGCTACAAATCTACAAATGGGGGGGGGGGAGAGGATAGGTATGTACATATATGATACCGGTTTAGTTTTGACTAAGTCTTAAACCTTCTGAAAGCAGCAGTGTGCTTTTTATGGATAAGGAAACTAAACTTTCTTGGATTTTAAGCCCAACATGTTTGTATAGGCATCTCTGGTTTTCCTTCTGCTGCCAAGCTTTCAGTGTAGGTCACTTGGCATGTGCTCCCTTTGGGGACTGGCACAAGTCGGTAAGCACTCAGCATGATGCAAGCAGCGTACGTTTTACTGAATGCAGGCAGTTGCTGCTTGCTAGGAGTTCCCCTCATTCATAGGCTGCCCCACCTATCTGTTCTTTTCTGCCTTTAAATGAGAAGCAAAACGGGAGTGCTGCGTGAGCACTAATGAGGATAATGAAATGTAACTTGGTCTTGGAGCATAACAGTGGTGTTGAAATAACATGTAGCATACTTTGCTGTCAATAGTGAAACAGCTCACATCTGTAATAATAATTTGGGAATAGTACGTATTAGTGTCATTACGAGAATAGTGATCTGATTTTTTTTAATGCGTTATGTTCAGATTCATGCAGCATGTACTGGACATGTGAAGTTACGTGCAAACGTCTGCGCTTGTCATGTAAAAGTTCTACAAAGGGTGAGGTTCATACAGTCTGATTTAAATTTATTTTTTTAATCTTTTAATTTAGCCTATGGGAATTTGTGTTTCCTGTTCCTATTACCCCAGAATACATTTTGGCAGGCAACAAGCTTCAGAAGAAGCATTACAGTAGGTAGAAGAGTGAAAAACATCCTGTTAACTGATGTACTGTGCTTGAAGCAAGGCTTAAAAGTCAATGGGGGGCTGATTCATATGTGTATTTGTGTGTTTGTTAAGACTCATGCAACATTTTTGACAGCACCACCTGCCAGGTGTCTTGCTCAGAAAGGGGGTTCTGGAACAGTGGGAGATCGTTGACTCGGTGATCTTACTCCAGATAAGCAAGCTTGTTTTAGCTATTCACCCAGTGAAAGCACCTTGCTGCAAACTTGAAAACTGAATTAATTTGAATGCTTTATTTGAAAGTATTGCCTTTGTATTTCTGCTTTCCAGCTGCCTTCCTGGAAGTTGAGGTGTTATTTATAATATGCTCTTGTGTAGGAGACTTGCACTGGGAACGTGACAGCCAGAAAAAATTCTAAGTGTTCATATTCATTCACTTTCTACTCATATCTTCTGAGAGCCACGTAGAAATACCTGATGTGTTTCAATTTATAGTTTTCTTGGCTGCTGCTCACCATAATGAGAGCAATTCTCTGTTTTGCTCTATAGGTGGGGAGCTGAGATGGGGTGGGGAAATATTCTTGCCAGCTAGCCTTATACACCTGATGGAGACTATGTTTCTGTAAGAAAGCATAGACCCAACTAGGTTGGAAAAGACCTTCAAGATCATCAGGTCCAACCTTTACCCCAGCACTGCGAAGGCCACCACTAAACCATATCACTGAGGGCCTCATCTACATGGTTTTGAACACTTCCAGGGACAGTGATTCCACCACTTCCCTGGGCAGCCTGTTCCAATGCCTGACCACCCTCTCGGTAAAGAAGTCTTTCCAAATATCCAGTCTAAGTATTCCCTGGTGCGGCTTGAGGCTGTTGCCTCTTGTCCTGTCACTGTTTTACTTGGAAAAAGAGATCAGCCACCTCATCTGTCCATTCTCCTTTCAGGCAGTTGTAGAGATAGAAAGGTAATGCTCAACACTCTTCCCTGGAGGTACTCTCTGCTTTCATTTGAGAGATTCAGGGAGACTAGAAGCTGGAAGGCCCAAGTAATTTGAAGGCAGGCAGTGATACACCAGAGAACTAGCATAATGTGGCAAGACTAGTCAGTCAAATTACAAATATGCCAAGTCTCAGTCTTGGGGACAAGCATTTTCTGCCTCTGAATGGCATTGAAGAAGGTAAATTGAAGAGTGGAAGTGAAAGCATTCATGTGATGTTTCTACCTGTCAGTTATTGTGATAAATGATGTATGCTACATCTTTCTTTTCCCTCAGGAGACAAGTACCTCCACATCTGCCAGGAAAGGGGAGACTTCACTCTGGAGTAACTGATAGACAAGTGTGAAGCATGAAGATCAACTCTGCTATTCAGGCTGCTATTGACCTCACAGCAGGTGCTGCAGGTAATGCTGGAGAGAACTTAATTGCACAGAATTTCTTAGGGACAGTTTCAGTGCCTCTGACGGATGAATTATTTACCTCTGTCAGAGAAAAGGGGTCTGTTTGACATTTCATAGCTGGCAGTGTTTATCAGGAAAGGAGGAAGGGAAGATTTGTCTAATGATACTGTTCTGTGCCTACATTCAGGCTAACAGGGCATGCACTTGAGGTTTGCCTGGGTTTTGGCAGTAGAGAATCTTAGAACTAGTTATGCTGATTTCTTCTCTGTTATAGTTCTCCTTTCTTCAGACAGGATGGAGGAATTCAGACCTTTTTCAGCATGACTTAAGTAATCCTAAATCATTGTTCTTGTTCTTTTTCTTTGCTACTTTACAGTAAAGATACAGCTTTACTGTTCCTCTAATATTTATTTCCTATATTATTTCCACATACTTGCTTTGTATTGCTTATGTTCATTGGTAGTGCTCGTTTCTGTGTTAGGTGTGTGTCTACACCCTTTAGAGAGTGTATTTAACTAGGCAAACAGGTAGTTCCTCCAGCAAATGTGTGACCTGGTTTTACCTTTCTCTCTGAATGCAGTCTCCACTAGTTGATAAGTAATGACATATAGGGGCAAGTAAATTCTGAACAAGAATAAATAAATCGTTTAGCTGTCTGTGGGTCAGAGTCCTTTGCCTAGGATCTGAGCAACCTCTGATCACTTCTTTGATAAAGTAGGACTCTTTCTCCTCTTTTCCCATGTTACTATGAGGGCCTCATTTTTCTAAATGTTCAGGCAGGTTTGACTATTTTTTTTTTTTCTGGTTTATTTGGTTTTGTTGTTTAGATTTTTTTAGATTCCTTACTCCTGGCTAGAAGAATTATTTTTTCCTTTAATATTTCAGAGATTAACTGGGACTCTTGGTCTTTACCTTGAGGTAGAAGTTCATGGCTGTAGTTTACTTGTGCCACCTCCAATGACAGTATAAGGAGAGTCCTTTCTCCTTTTGGAACAGCTGTTCACACTCAACTCCCAATTTTTAAGCTTTGCATTCCCAAGACCATGTCTGGATTTCTTGGGCTTCTTCCAGCAGCTGTTATTTTATACATGTGAATGTTTTACATCTGCCTTCACATAGGAACCTAGTATTTGTCCTGTAGATTAATATCTAGCTGACTTCATGCAGATAACATTGGCTAAGCCCTTCCAGCTCTGCTTTTCATCTGAGGCTTCCATGAATGTTACTGGTCTGAGCCAGCTGCTACTCTCCTTGGTTATCTGTCCCAGAGCAAGAAGCTCTTTGTGCTTCTTTGCCTGATTTGCTCTCAAGCTTTTAATGATCCATTTGATTGAGAATGAGGTTTAATGGCAGTTAGATCTTGAGCAACAACTATGTGACACAAATGTGTTTGCAAAGAGTAAAAGTCATTGAAAATAACCCTGGTTAAAACAAACGCTTACTCTTTTTCTCCCCATTTAGAAGAAAAATAACTAATTTTAATTGGATTCACACATTTATTCCTATTTTAGTTTCTTTACAGATCTGCATTTGCAGATAATTATTTTCATTTCATAGCTGAGAAAGCATCTTGTTAACTTGCCCTCTTTAAGGTATAAGCATGTCAACTGTGCTTTCATTAAAGATCAACTTCTAGTTTAGGATGGTTCTTTTGTTCTTTTTTTGGTTATTTTGGCCTAGGATGGTTCTTTTACTAGAAAAGCAAAACTATAAAGCCTATATAAGATACACCTATTATATGCTTTCTGCATAGGTGTTGGCTTCTAATAGGTTGCTGTAAGGATACACTGGTATTTCTTACTGAAAAAGTGTAATGTTAGCTCTTTCTGCAGACTACTGAATTGAGCTGGATCTGTGGAAGAACAGATTTGCACTGTTGGCAAAGTGGTGGTTGATTAAATTGATGGAAATATCTCAAATTTTCAGGGTATTAACCTTGCTCTTGAGTCTGGAAAAGATAATATGATAAGAAACTTTGCCCTTTTCCAGCTTATACTGGACACTTTATTCCAGTATGTGGGAATAAATGTACATAAGAATCATCTGGAGTTTTGAAGTAAAGGGCTTGAGCCTTTGGTTATCAATTCACAGTGTTTCATCAGTATTCTCTTGTCCTGGAGGAATCTTTGTCTCACTTGATTACAAATCTTCCAGTTTTTTCTTATCAAGAGAACATAAAATCAGATGGTTTCTGATTTTATGATTCACTGCAGTAATGAGAAAAGGAAAATGCTGTTAACTCGTTAACACAAGTGACTTGATTGCAGAACAATACCTCTAATTCAGAACCATTTATGTAAGTGATCAGATTCATTTAGTTGCCTGCTTTGAGTAAAGTGAAGAAATGTTTAATGAGAATCAAGCTGTTACTGCTCTTATGCCTGATTTTTCTTCTTCGGGTAACTAAACCCACCACTGACAATTGCTGCCATTGTGCTAAAATCAGTGCACTTATCTTTTCCTGTGGAGAATTAACTCATCTTTTTCTGCATAATTTTGCTAATAATGGTGTTTGTGTGTAGGTGTTTGAGTTGTGATAACCTTCAGCCACCCTCCTAACTTCCACTGCTTACTTAGGTGGGACAGCATGCGTGGTGACTGGCCAGCCCTTTGACACTGCAAAGGTGAAGATGCAGACGTTCCCGGACATGTACAAAGGACTTGTGGACTGTTTTGTGAAAACCTATAAGCAAGTGGGGTTTCGAGGCTTCTACCAGGGTACCACACCAGCACTTGTAGCCAACATCGCAGAGAACTCCGTTCTGTTTATGTGCTATGGATTTTGCCAACAGATTGTGAGAAGAATTGTTGGAGTAGACAGGAAAACAAAGCTCAGGTTAGTAATAGAAATCTGCTTCATATTTTAAAATAAAAATCATTCAACTACTGTATTGTCAGGGTGCAGCTGATGTACTAGGCCTGCCTCTGCCAGTATGCACTGTAGTAAGCTTTGTGCTAGGATATGGTGCTTTACTGCAACAGAGCCATCTACTTGTCGCTGCAGCTGCCTGGTTTAGATAACCACAACTTAACTGGAATACTTAAGACCTAGAATGTTCTTACCAAAGGGACTGAGCATTGCAACACCTGAAAGTTAGTATTCCCTTGATCTCTAGGCTGTTCTGATTTTGCAGGGGAAGTAGTGGCTTTTCTCTCAGGGGGGCGTACTAAGGGGAAAGAGCACTTTTATAATACTGTCTTTATTTAAATTTCAAAAGCTTGAATGGAATGGTGGCAAGACCAAATGTCTAGTTTTGTGGTGTCACTGGCAATAAGTGGTTGTCTAAAAAAACAACAAGAGAAGGGAGTGTTTAATACTCTGAGTCCTCTGCCAGGCTGTGTTCTTAGTTCAGAGGATTTATTGATTATGGTATGATTCCATCAGTAACTGGACAAGAGCACTTGTCCAGCCTCCTCTAGAATTCTTGAAATTCCCTTGCATCTGCAGTATGCTTTGGCAGAGTTCTGCAGGTGATAGTCATCAGTTCTGTAACCGTTGATCCATAGCCACTGTCTGCATGCTACCTGGGATCTTGCAGACCTCTACCCATTGCTCTGTGCCCTTCTTCCTTACCTGAGTATTTTCCTGGATGGAAAGATCCCAGCCCTCCTAGCCAGTGAGCACTGAATCTGTTCGCAGAATCACCGAATCATTAGGGTTGGAAGGGACCTCTGGAGGTCATCTAGTCCAACCCCACTGCCAAGGCACTGCCACTTAGATCATGTTACACAGGAACGTGTCCAGGTGCATTTTGAATGTCTCCAGTGAGGGAGGCTCCACTGCCTGCCTGGGCAGCTCTTCACTCTCAATGTAAAGAATTTTTTCCTCATGTTGAAGTGAAATTTCTTGTGTTTTAGTTATGGCCATTGCTCCTTGTACTGTCACTGGGCACCACTGGAAAGAGTCTGATGCCGTCCTCCTGGCACCCGCCTTTGAGATACTTATATGCGTTAATGAGATCCCCTCTCAGTCTCCTCTTCTCTAGACTAAACAGGCCCAGCTCCTGCATTCTCTTCTCATAAGAGAGATGTGTAAGAGAGATGCTCCTGTAGCTGTCTTTGTCTTTCTCTGGAACTCTTGTAGTGTGTCTGGGCTTCTAGCTGGTAAGACCAGAGCTGTGCAGGGTATTCAGGGTGTGATCGTGTCATGGATGTATGCACTGGCATAGCAATCATCATCTCTTTGTAGTTAGGATGGCTTTTCTCCAGGTGCACCACTCTAGAGCTGTCAGTGGTCCAGCAGTCTTGTGCCTTACTGTTGCCCATTTCTCAAGGTACGTCTTCTGTGCAGCACTGAGAGTATCTGCACCTTCTACATCCTTGTGCTGTTCCACAGTGTATAAAAGACTTCTCATACTGTCCTGACTCCATTCAGAGAGTGATGCAAGGTTAACCACACTTAGCTTTTTATTAATAGCTGTGTTCTGCCTCTGTCACATGTATCCAGATAGAAGTAGCTGAGGAGGCTTTAATTCTCCATTTAAGATCTCTGCCATGATATGGGTAGCTATCTAAGTACAAGACAAATATCTTAAAGTGGCATTAAGTGAGGTGTTTTTCTGTCACATATTAAGATATGCTGTATCTTAAGACTGAGGCCAACTATGAGGGAATATGAAGCGATGAGGGAATATGAAGTGATGAGGAAACAAATTACATTAATTGCTTTCTACTTGCATTCTTTTTCACTGTTTTCTGGTAATTGAGAGCTCTCAGCTGAGACAGAACTGTTTCTTAGATCAGCTTACAGACCCCTTATCTTATTCTACCCACTAAAATGAGGAAGCAGGCCTACCAACAGCATGCTTTGCCTCTTAACTATATTTTGTGATCCTTTTGGGAGGTAGACCACAGGTTTGCAGGGGTCCTAGGATCATCTCTTGATGTGACTGAGACAGCATGTTTATGGTGCATGTAGGGAAGGTAGCATAGGAAGCTTTCAAACAGTATGCATAGGTGTACTACTCCATGTCTTTGGAGTAGGATGCAGAACGGGAAGGTAATTTGAGTATGTAGTAGTAACAAGTGCTTCTTTCCTTGGTCAGGTAATGGTACTTTCCAGATCCATGGCTGTTTAATGCATCATTGATTGAAGAGCAAATAGTGTGACAGCATGGCTGTGCTAGGACAGAACACTTAAAGGGTTTAAGCTTACTTGAAAGATTTCTCCCTTTGTGCTGTTCCTTTGATCTCTTCATCTGGATCATTGTAGGGACATCTTACAGGTGCGTGTGTGGGAGAATTATATTGACATGGCCTGCAGTGGTGCCCCGAGTACATGTAGCCTGTCCAGGACATTCATATTCATTGTGGGAGAGTCGGAAAGCCTTTGTGGTGTGCTGTAAGGGTGGGAAGAAACCCTGATGAGGTGGCTAACCTCCAGACATGACAGGTTAATAACTATAATTGCCTTCATTGCCTCTGCTGTTTAAAAACTGTCATACTGTCTTAGCCTGAATAAGCAAATCTATCGAGTCACAAACTGAGGTGAACCTGACCATTTTTCTTACCCATATATAAGAAATTCCTTGTCAGTTTCCTATTATTTTATAGTGTTTGAGATGTCTCAAATCCAGCTATAATAGTTTGGTTTTGCTTACTTTTCAGTCATAGCTTTAAGCAACTTGGAAATAAGCTTCCCTGGCCTGCCTATGTTTAGGGATACCCTGGTCAGTGTGTGAAGCCTTGCAAACAGTTACAAGGACAGTTACAAAACAATACTTTTTTGAGTTAGGGGAATAAATGCCACTGATGCATGAATCAGAGAAAACAAATGGAGAGAAAAATGCTAAATTCCTTTTATCTTTAACATCTATTAGTCCAACCAACCATTTAATTCCATGCTAAAGTCTAAACTGAGATAACCAAATGGAAAGAGAAGTGCTAAAATCCATTTGACTTTAAATGCCCATTTAGTCTGACCAAACTGATTTCATTCTGCGCCAAAGTCTGAACTGGAATAATTGTTATCCTTGTGTCATGGTTTAAACAAAGTCACACAGCTCGTTCACTCACTCCCCCCCTTCTTTCCCTCCCTCTACTCCTGGAGGGACAGAGACGAGAATCGAATAGAATGCAACTCCCATGGGTTGAGATAAGAACAGCCCAGTAACTAAGGTATAACACAGATCACTGCTGCTACCACCAATAGTAATAATGATGAGGGAAATAACAAGGGGAGAGAAATACAACACCTCAACACCAGCCGACTGATAACTCGCCCCACCCCACCCAACCAAGCACCGACCGATACCTCGTCCAAACCTACAGTACCAGCCCTTCTGGGTAACTCTCACTTACATCCTGGGCATGACGTGCTGTGGTATGGAATACATCTTCGGCTAGTTTGGGTCAGGTGTCCTGTCTCTGCTTCTTCCCGGCTTCCCCTCCTCCCTGGCAGAGCATGAGGCTCAGAAAGTCCTTGGTCAGGCTAAAACATTTGTGTTATCAGCTCTGTTCCCAGGCCGAAAGTCAAAACACAGTGCTGCACCAGCTACTAAGAAGGAGAAAAATAACTGCTACTGCTGAACCCAGGACACCTTGTTCACCTCAGTTGGACTTTCTCAGTACGTGACTGGTCATCTTCAGCACGTAATTTTCTTTGGAGGAAAAAGAAGTCCACCAAGATGAATGCCTTTTGTAGAAGCAGCAGCAGTGTAAGGGCAGGATTCTGGCTTCTGTGATGTGTGATCAAAACTCTCCCATCCAGAAAAAATACTGAATTAGGCATTGTGAGTTCAACGGTAACTCAAACAGGATTCAAGGGTTATCACTTCTGCAGTGAGGTTCATGGTGTTAAAGACCAAAGCCTAAACAGTGGATCTAGTTGAATTTTTGTATGTAGAACTAAACATCAACAGGCAAAAGCAGAGAAGATCTGAATTATGGCTAAATCTATTCCTTTATGTACACGTGCCAGAATTCCTTTCATCTGATAGCATCTGACTTTTTTTGTCTCCTGAAGGACGAAGGATTGTGTGCACTCTTTAGTGTATAGTTAGAAGGTACCTATTCCATATTTTCTGATCCTTATTTTTCAGAGTGTAACGTTACTGCCTTGCTCTAGCTCATAACTTAATGACTGCAGGGCTCAGACACATACTGTATTTTTAACTCTGCATTCTTGAGCTTTAGTGGGTTGCATTTCAGATCCCTGTTCTGCCAAGCTTGTACTGCAAGAGGGCTGTGCAATAAATGTTGTCATTTCTTATTTACTGCATATTATTCAGATGCTGCTCTGCAGGCAGTTACTGATTCCTCCCACTTTGACAGTTCTTGTCGCTGCCATATCTGAATATGTCACAAGCTTTGCATCATGTCACAGCTTTAGTTCTGTGATGCTTCTGTAAGGTGAAAAGCTGTAGCTTTAATCTCTGATACTATAGATGTATGAAACCGCTGGACACAGGGAAAACATCTCCTTTGTATGGAAGGAATTCCTGTGTCCCAGTGAGGTCAGGCTCAGCTAATTCCCCAGGAAAGAAAAGAGAAGCTCCACTTGTTCTGTGCTACTGTGCAGGTCTTGTCTAGCACACCAGTGTTTGTAGGAGCCTGTTCAGAGCTATGTCATACTCATAAAGCAGTATGATTCTGAGTCTTTGAGTCCTGGCAATTTAGCAGCCCAGACTTGACAATTTGGGTAAAATCACCGTAAAGTAAGCCCTAGTTTTGGAATACTGTGAGTCAGTGTAGATTACAGTGCTGTCTTGTTCAGTGGTGTGGTTTGTGCTGCCTCTGATTCATGTGGTTTTGTTCATGACAGCACATCCATAGAAATATTATAGTGGTCCCTTATGTGTTGCTTACAGATTTCTAGCATCTTCTACTGAAAACCTGTATTAATATTGGCAAGGTGACTTGAAAAACACTGATCTTTATATGAAGTGATTATTGTTCTTTTTGAGTACCAAGAAGTTGTCCAATAAGTCTATGGAAATGTTTATAAAAATCTAAGAAGGCAAAGATTTTATAGTGTTGAAGTATAGCAAAAAGGGGAGAGGTTGGAGCTTATCTTCAAGTGTCTTTGAGCTGTGTATGAAGATGGAATGAGCTAGGTTTTTATCTGACTAGTTCAGGTAACTGATGTCTTCCTGGAGAGTTATTCCCTCAAGACTCTGTCAGTTTGTCTTGATATTTAGAGTACAGGTTCAGGAAGCTGATCGCAGGTGCAGTGGCTCCAATGCACTCAGTGTCAGTGCCCAAATAACTTCAGCAGTTTCTCTCTCATAGTGATCTGCAGAATGCTGCTGCAGGCTCCTTCGCCTCTGCCTTTGCCACCCTTGTCCTCTGTCCCACAGAGCTGGTGAAGTGCCGGCTGCAGGCCATGCATGAAATGCAGTTGTCGGGAAAGATAATCCAGGGACACAAGTAAGTATACTGTTTACAAGTAAGTATTCCGTATCTCTGAAACCCTTTTATGTGTATCTCTTATTTTTGTGTATCGGTTCAGGTCATATTTGTAAGTGCACTGTTAACCAGTGTTAACTGGGAGGGTCGCAGCCTGGGGATTTTTCATGTATTGGTAAAGCTGGATACCAGTGAGGGGTTCCCAGCAGGATCTTGTTCTAAGTTTTACCTGAATTCTGGTGTCTGTGCAATGAGTCTAACCCTTAACTGTCACTGCAGTTGCCAGTTGTTCTGTAACCTTCTCATTATCTGCCTATTAAACATCACTAACTGGATCAACCTCTCTATCAGTACAGTTTGGTCAGTAGTGAAGGGTGTTATTCAAAAGGATGGTCCCCTTGGATTTTACCGTGGCCTGTCGAGCACTTTGCTGCGGGAAGTCCCAGGCTATTTCTTCTTCTTTGGAGGGTATGAACTGAGCCGGACTTTCTTTGCCTCGGGGGGATCAAAAGATGAATTAGGTATGGTGCCTCTTTTTCCATGTGGATTTTAGCATGCTGTTGTGGGGGACATACAGGAGGGGGGGCCATATCTTCCCTGAAAATACACTAATGAGGCACAGCAGCTATAAATTACATGTAAAATGAAGGAAACTGGACATCCAAAACATGGAGTTCTGCATTTTGTGTGTATATATAGTAATGAATTCTTGAAGTGACCACTTTGCAATATTTTAAATGGCGAGTAAATACAGTAAGCTAACATTAACACTATCAAACTACCTAAATATCTGACCCTGATGTAACACAACTCTGAACTATTTCATTTCAGCAGCTGTTTAGAGAGAATTCTAAGTCTTTAGCTATATCCTCTTGAACAGTGTGTTCAAGTGTATGCTGAAATGTGTGCTGGCCGTTAGATGTAATGACAATGCTAGTGAGAAAACACTGAAAATTAGACATGAACAAACGAGAAGCCAGAATAAAGATGGTTTGTCTCCTGCTGAAAGACTGAACAATCGTACTTTGTCTTGATGTCAAAACTTCAGTTAAGATTTCAGTTGCACGCATTCTCTTGTAAATAAACATCTGGTCTGGAACACAAAAATAGGGTTGCATTATGAAAAATGGCTGACCACAAAGTAACTTCACTGCACCAATAAATCTCTGTTTAGGTGATTAGTGACCCTGCGTGAAATAGTTTAGAGTAACATCAGTTAGCCTTCAAAAGTGATTACAAGTGTGAAAGGAGAGGAGTTAATTTAGTTAATAGTCAGAATTCCAAGTTACGCTTATTTAGCATGTTCATTAATCTAAGAAGCACTCCTTGTAACCTTTGAGCTTTCTAGTTAGACTTGCAATTTACTAGTGGCTTAAGATTAACTTCAAGGCTTGTAGGGGAGTAGGAACTTTTGTCATAAGCCGGTCCCTTCGACAAGCAGGTTTTCTTTGATTTCTATAAATGAAATAAATAATGTGATATTTATGTTGGTGAATATTTCTGTACCGTGTATAAAGCTTATTTCTTAACTTTAGGTCCCATTCCTTTGCTACTAAGTGGAGGTTTTGGAGGCAGCTGTCTATGGATTGCTGTGTATCCTGTGGACTGCATCAAATCTAGAATTCAGGTTCTTTCAATGGCTGGAAAACAGACAGGCTTTATGGGAACGTTTGTAACTGTTGTGAGAACTGAAGGTGAGTATGCAGCATATCAACTTCATCTCTAGGGCTGCACATTGAAAACTATATCCTCCAACACAAAAAAATTGCTTAAGAAGTGTCCACTGATAATGTGTTACAGACATTTCTAACTAAAAGAAATACTGATGCCTTATGTAGTCTGGACAGCTTGGAATCTAGAAGTTGAGACCATGCCTCCTGGTTCAGGAAACAATTCACTTAAAGCTAACAAAAGCTCAGTAGGCATTAAAAGCAGATGAAGGAATGAGCTCTATTCCCCATGACCAAACCTGTCCATGAAAATTGAAGGGACTGGTTCAAATTCAGAATAAAATTTTTCTTCACCTCTAGAAGCTAATATACGGCTGACTGAGGGCTGTTTGATAAATCAGGCCTATCTAGCCTGGCAGCTTGGGGCATCTACCTCAGCGCCTAATCTCTGGAAAAGACCCGTGCCATGCACTTCAGAAGACAGTATAAGAATGTATGTGGCAGCAGATAAGAATCCTAGCCCTGGTGCTAGGGAAGATCTTCACCAGACCAGGAGTCTGACCTGGGGCACAGCTCTAACATAGTCCTGCTGTTTTTTCTGTTCCCTTTTGCCTGCTGTGGTATAGCTGCTGTGACCCATATCCTCAGGTGACCAGGGTGGCCTTCTGAAGACCCTGTCATACCTAAGATGAGCTTCATGTTACAACTCTAGATGCTCTGGGCATATCAATGTCCAGTAACGCTGCAGTTAGCAGCTACACGAGTGAGTTCAGCACTCTGTGCCCCTCAAGGCAGAAGCACCTGGCCTCAAGGCCAGAAGTACCTTCAGTATCCTTTGAAGGTACAAGCAGTGGTTAATGCAGATAGGCAGGTAAATAAATTGCTAACTGGCTCTGATTTCATTTCCAGGTGTACTTGCCTTGTATTCTGGATTGAAGCCAACTATGATCCGTGCATTCCTGGCCAATGGGGCACTGTTCCTTGCCTATGAGTACAGCCGGAAACTTATGATGAAACAAGTAGATTCTTACTGATACCTTCAAGCAGGTAGAGACTGAAAAGCTGTTTAAGGATCACTTAAGTAAAGGATCAAAAACCTGTAGATCACATCGTGGTCTGAGCAGGGCCAAATCAGTGACCTAATTTTAGGAACTCAGCTGCAGTTTAAGATTTGTAATCTTTTAAATTCAGGTAATTTTATAGAGATATGTATATGGTTGAATTGGCCCAGCAGAACTATCTCCATCTTGCAGATTCTGCACTAGGTACATTACATGTCATAATGTATTTTCCTGACCTGTAATGGTGCTAAAAAAAAAAAAAAGACCTAAGTTGACATCCTGTTGGGTTTACTGTAACATGCAGCAGTGGGCTGTGACTTGTTCAAGGCAAAAGCACTGCTTCCAAGGCTATGCTGTGGTGGTGAATTCTCCCATTGTTGCTAGTGTCTGACTCGAAAGAACAGCAGTCATATCTAATCTTGGTGAATATGGTTTACTTATGCGGATCCCTCAGCTTGACTCCTGCCCTTCTTCCCTGTGACTTTCCAAGGTCACAGCAGTTGGTGTCTGCCTGTGTACTCTGTCCAAGTAAAGGGGCTTACAGAAGTAGAAAGTGCTCACGCCCTGCCTTGTACTTACCTGACTTAGAGTCAGAGATCTGCCTGCATTTGAGATAAAGACATGTAGTTACTGGGTTTAAGGAGTCCATGCAGCATCTCATTTTCTAAATGCTTTCAAGTGCTGGAGTATGCTGAGCACCTCTGAACTGAGCACTTAAAGTAAGGGAGACTGCTAGAAATAGCTGCTGGCTCAGAGCACAGAACTGTAACTGTTCAAGCTCGTGTCTGGGTCACCTTGACATGCATGAGTCCATGTGCTTGAAAGATGGGATGCCAAAGAGGAGCAGGAAGCCAGAACTGAGTTTTTAAAAGCAACTGATGCTCTGGTCTCTGTGGTGTAGCACACACTTGCTTGGCCTGGAGTCCTGCCATTTGCTGTGTCTATTCAGCAGACTGGAAAAAGCTCATATGACTGGATAGCTTATATCACCTTCAGGCCTGGGGGCATGCCTGCTTGGTCATGCTACTTGGTGAAATACATAGTTAGTGTTACCCAAAATGATGTTATACCTATTTCTAGATGCCACTTTCATTTTTTTAAGAGGATGCTCTTTATACAAGCATGCTCTGCCTTGTAAGAAGCAGCAACTGCGAAGGCAGAGCAGGTCTCAGCAATACAGTTCAGGATTAAGGAGATGTACAGAGGGATGGTTATAGGGTTTAAGCGTCAGTCCATGCCTGTGGAGAGCACAGAGCCATTTGACCCAGAGTGATCATCAGTGGTATGCAGAGAGTACCAGTTTGTCACAGCAACCAGAGTTTGGCAGTGACTGGCAACAGCCACAGCTCTAACAGCTCGGTTCTGCATGTTACAGTTCTCCTTTCAGGTTCTAGAAACAGGAAAAAGCTTTAGGTACAGATGAAAGCATCTCAGCACTTGCTGCCTCTTGTAGTGGAGCCAGGGTCCACTTAACACTGCACTGTTACAGCCTTCTTGAAAGGCATGTGCTGCAGTTCCACAAATTCTTCTTGCCTCTCCAGCCTTCCTGTACAGCAGGAACTGTTCATCTTCCTTTCATACACCCATGAGAAGAGGCAGTTTTAAAGCAGGGCATGGCTGAAGAATCTTCAGTGTCTACTGCACCAATTTACCTTGCTTGACTGGTGCACATGGGGAATGATACTGTGCATCATCAGTACTTTATACCAAATGTTCAAATAATTCAGGTAGGAAGATGAGGCTTTAAGAGAGTTGCTAGACTGTCCCTTTCCAAAGTTGTACTATTTCTCTTGGCTAGACATTTGTATGTGCTTCTGATAGTTACAAAAAGGCAAGGACTGACTCCACATCAGTGGAATACTTCAATCTATTTCTTAGATTTGTCTTTGCTTTCATTTTTTAAAGCTCATGGTTGCAATTTTTAATACAAAGTTGAAGCTTCAAAAGAAGCAGGATGTTTAGAACAGAACCTACAGCAAGAAGCCAGTGGCTGAAATAAACATGCAGTTAGAAGGCTTTTCTTTTGAAGGTGATGTAAGCAGTAATTTTTCTGGTCACAGCTACTTCAGCTGTAACATGTATCAGTTGTTCAGCTAAGAACTTCATGATGTTGGTACAGGATTTCATGGGAATAAAGTCTGATTTGATTAACTGAGTGCCTGACAGTTGTTTGTGCAACAATGCTTTTAACAAGCTTGTCTTACTGAGGTGCAAAGAGAGGTTGAAGTCAGTATCACTACTCTTCCAGAATCAAAGTGGTTTTGCAATCAATGGATGGAAAAAGCCCTTAAAACCACAGCTCTAAGAAGGTGCTATGAAACAACTGCAGATTTTTCATAATCTACTATGGAAGATAAAGCCTCTAGTTTAGCTTTTGGCCTGGTGCTTTGTTAATACCAGTCAGTTGTAATATTAAGGTTCAACTCAACTTCCAAGTTTTTAGATCGCAGATTACCATGATTCACACTGTAAGGGTAAGTTTCCTGCCAGCATTACCATCTCCTGATTAGTGGTTCTTGGCTCTCAGGAAAAACGTAGTATCAGCCTTACACAGTTTGTTACTCATTCCTGCTTCAACAGGAATCAACAGCAACCTGACTTGCTGTTTCAGCCCTCACTGCTGTTACATGAAGAGATTAGTTTTCTCCATAGGCGGGAACACAGCTGTCCTTAACTGCCTTACAAGCTCTCAGAAAGGGCATCCTAGGACAGTGATATCAAATTGCCTGAGCTAAGCCAAAAAAAACTTAATCATCAGCCAGTTCTGGCTGCAGTAAAATGACATCCTCTTTCAGCTCCTAGCACATTCAGTGCAGGCAGACCTTGGCTGCCTTCTTGTGCCATCGCCCTCCACTGATGCAGCTGTGGTCACTCCTGTGTAAGCAAGAACCTCTTCCTTTTCTCACACCAGAGATGGGGGTTACATTAACTTAGCCAGCTCACCCCTTGGCCTTGAGGAGCAGTTTACTAAGTTTATGTGCAACACATGCAGTCTCTTAAGCAAGACTAGTCTGGGGAACAGCACTGCACAATTTGAACTTCTGCAGCAAAGGCTAAGCTGCAGCAGCAGACTCCAGAGCCAGCAGATCAGTTCTGACCCTCTGCTCATACCTATCACAGCTGTCAGAGCAGACATAGAATCCCACATCCAATTTCATGTTCCCAATACAAGAAAAGCAGTGACATAGTGAAGCAAGTCAAGCAGAGGACAAGGAGGGATAGTGAAGACCGATTCTGCCCACCCATAACAAAGCTGAGGAAAGCTCTTGCTGCCACCTACAGTTACCTCCTTCATGGGAGGGGATAGAGCCAGGCTCCTCTGAGATACACAAGAGGAGGACAAGAAGCAGCAGCTATAGTCTGCAACATGCAAAACCCCAGTCTGGAAGGAAAAGCAGTAATTAAGTCTTGTGTGAGAACCCTATCTAGGGCGATATACATAACTGGTTTGTGAGCCACCTCTAGCTGGACTTGTTTTGCAAAGGAGCTTGGGCTACATGTGACACAGGCTCACTCTATCCTGCACCTAGAACTGCAGGCAGTTGGAATACTGTTGTTCATTCAGGCCTCCACACCTGAAGTTGTCATGGTTTAAACCCAGTCAGCCACACAGTTTCTACTCCCCCCGCCTCCTTCTTTCCTTCCTTCCCTGCCTCCCGGAAGGATGGGGAGAAGGGTCAGAAGAATGTAACTCCCATGGGTTGAGAAAAGAACAGTAACTAAGGTATAACACAAAATCACTACTGCTACCACCAATAATAATAAGAAGAAAAATAACAAGGGAAGAGAATATGATACCACCCGCCAAAACGAGCCCGACTGAGAAGAGAGTGCCCTTCCAGGTAGCTCCCAGTTACCTCCCTGGGCATGACGTGCTGTGGTATGGAATACCTCTTTGGTCAGTTTGGGTCAGGTGTCCTGTCTCTGCTTCCTCCCAGCTTCCCCTCCTCCCTGGCAAAGCACGAGGCTCACAAAGCCCTATGGCCGGTCTAAACATTTGAGCAGCAACCAAAAAAGTGTTAGCTCCACTCCCAGGCCGAAAGTCAAAAACACAGCGCTGCACCAGCCACCAAGAAGGATTAAAAACAACTGCCACTGCTAAACCCAGGACAGAAGTACAGTATGGAAAACAGCTTCCAACGCTGTGGGAGCTTCCAATAGCTGATTCAGAGAAATCTTACTTTATTAACTAGGTATTAGCTGTGAAAAGCTATGTCCCTCCCCCTGTAACTCTTGGATCCTAACAATAGGACAACTACAGAAGCAATAGTTCAACACTTGCTTCCCATCAAGGCAGACATGAACAGTCTCTACAGAAGAGCACACTGGCATGCTTACGAACTGATGAGATCCAGGGTTTGGGCATATGGCCATCTCAGCCCTCTGTAGGGAAGAGAAACAGCAGAGGAGCAACCCACCCCCAGAGTCAGCTCCCAGGCTAAGTGTTTCTCAAAACCCTACAGCACTGGATTTCTGATGACAAGTGGTTCAGTACCAAGACCTCTACTGGCACAGGCAGACAATGTCTCCCTTCAGATGCCAATATTCTACTGACCTGTGGAAAACCCTGACGGTGCGTCAGATTTTTCCAGCAGCCTCTTGCAGACTGCTGGTCTCCACCCACCATCAGGTTAATGCTCTTGAAGACAATTGTCTTAGCTTAATAAAGAAGGGATTACCTGTACGTAGAAACATCTAATTGCCAAAGGATCCAAAGCTCATTGCCATGTCAGTCAGCTGACACTAAGTGACTCTTCTGAGTATTATTGCTCTGCACAACAGAACTTCATGTAAATTTATTTGACAAGTTGTATCTACACAGAAATACATTAAGTACATCAAAATGTAACTGCTTCATTGTACACTGAAACAGCAAGGCATTCTCCAGGAAAAGAGATGAATTTTGCATATTTTCCTTTTTTCAGCCTTCCCCGCACACTTTTTTTCCTCTTACGGTTCAATAAAGTTGACCTCCACAGCAAATGTCTCAGTATAGACTTTCCATGTTTTAGACTTGTGAGGGTTATCCAGCTCATTCCTGGGAAGGTAGAGTCTGAAAGACAAAATTCAGCAGCATATCGTACAGCCTAAACCACAGTTTTCCTCTCAGTCAGCCAAGAGAGCTCCAAGCTCAGCCCTGGAATATTAACTATAGCCCTAGATCTTGAATTCAGACAGACAGAAAACATGCCTCTCTGCACAGGGCTTTGGATCTGATATAGCTTGAGAAACAGCTTCACAGCTTTGTGGGTCAGGTTCCTCTGCCCCGCAAAGCAAGACTCTTAGAGTAACATCTGTGCTACATTCAGCTAGAGGCCTCCCAGTGGGATGCGTGTGGCAGGAATTTAATAACTGACCTTCCTAATAGCAAGGATTTGATTCAGTACTCATCAAGCTCAGGCATGTTCTCCACTTTTAACGTTTACCAAATTCATGTCTAGTTATCACTTAATAGCACCTGCACATCAGCTCTGGCTGAGTTTGAGATACCAAGACAGGGACACTGCCTTAACAGCCATTTGATTTCTGATCAGGTCTAGTGACCTTAGGTCTACCAGAATTCTCTAGGCAGAAAGGGAAATGCTGGCTCGGCAAATTAGGTTTGGAATTATGAACATACTTATGACTATCACTCCTCATGCTCTGATGGGATCAATTAAGTTTGTTTCCTTCCTGTTCCTATTACAGAGAACACAGTAGTTATCCTTATATGAAGTTTGCTGTTCCTCTGTCTAAATCTGGCTAGTTTGGTAGACAGAAGAGGAGGATCTCCTGTCTCTGCCTCCTGTTTCTACATCACTTCCCTGGAGCAGTAGACAAGCCCAACTTGCACTGGCTCGAGCACCCTGAGGAGTTCTAATCTCAACAAGAGCCACCATAGTAATTTCTAATAAAAGCATGAGAAGCACTCAAAGAGCCTTTCTTTGGAATCCCAAGCATCAGTACCTCTAACTCTGGTCTTAATGTTTGCCTGCTAAGGTGCTGAATGAGTTCCAGCCTCTCAGCAGCCATGTTACAGAGGATGGCCAAGTTGCCTTTGGTTTGAAAGTCAGCATTACCTTTTTGAATTCGAGTTGATTAATAATGGAGTGTTGAGGAAAGTCTAATGGATTAAGTTGATTAAGATATCACATGCTTAAAATACTTGGCACAGTGCAAGCAACTACATACCAACTGCCTGCTCCTAAGTTCCAGCTGAGAGTCAGAGACCAGTACCCACACAGGCTGGGCAAGCCAGCTATCTCAGCTATTAGTACTGTGCTTATGAACTTTTAGCTCCATTCAGACACTAAAAGTTAGGATCTCAAGGCAGTCACTATGATTGCTTACCTGTTATTTTCAATAAAGGAAGTGTTGAACCAGAAGAAGAATGGGCAGTCATCATAGCCTTTTGGGAGATCCTAAGGACAGAGACTCTGTTAGACAATAGGACTCTTTGGCAGAGCAAGAGTACCCACCCATCCTCAGCAGTTTAGTTTACAAAACTAAAGTGCCAGAGCCAGTACACTTGAAGAGCCCAACATCATACCCAGATCACTATTTTCTAGGAAGGAGGCCTACAAGAAATATGGAGGGAGACTTTTTATAAGAGCATGTAGAGACAGGACAGGGGGAACTGCTTTTAACTGATAAAGGAGATATTTAGATTAGATATTAAGAAAGAATTCTTCACTACAAGGGTGGTAATGCCCTGGCACAGGTTGCCTAGAGAGAAGCTGTGGCTGCCCCATCCCTGGCAGTGTTCAAGGCCCGGCTGGACAGGGCTTTGGGCAACCTGGTCTAGTGGAAGGTGCTCAATTAACATGTCTTGGTTGTACTATATGAACAGCCAGATGTCTCCCCTGCCTGCATAAGCTGATGTAGCAACATTTGCTGTACCACTTGCTGCAGTAGGGCCAAGGGAGGAGCAGGAATCACTGGGGAGGAGCACAGATTCTGCCCAGCACAGCCAGCTGGCATCCAGCTGCAGTGCAAACCACAGCCTTTCCTCATACTCAAGCAAAGATCTTTACACTGTTATACTTACCGAACGCGATTCAAATCTGACTTTCACATCACCACTTATGACAGGGCTGTCCTCCAAGCCAATGACTACAGAGTCACTTTCAGCATCAAAGAAGAGCTGGATAACAGAATGAAGTGTTAGTTTTATGAAAAATGGCTGCAGAGAGACAAGGGACCAGTTCATACTCTTTGAATACTCATTCATGGCATACAAATACAATAGCAGTGCTCTAGTAAAGCCAACAATTTAAGCTACTTAAAGTGAGCTATTTGCATGTAAGTGACTTCTAGGGAAATCTTTTGTAGGAAAGTAGTGGTAAGGTAGTGATTCAGCAAAGCTTAGCTTTTTCATCCTCTCAGAATTTACAACATCCATTTAATCTGACAGCTTTACATCCAATATTCAACTTTTACAGGAAGA
The DNA here is from genome assembly GCF_037157495.1 of Lathamus discolor. Classification (NCBI taxonomy): domain Eukaryota; kingdom Metazoa; phylum Chordata; class Aves; order Psittaciformes; family Psittacidae; genus Lathamus; species Lathamus discolor. Next base: position 100,846,722 of record NC_088887.1, on the reverse strand, counting down.
CACTTTTGACCTCTAAGTCAGCTTTCATCTTCTGTGACTCAACTGACATCATTCCATAGTGCTCACCTTGCAGTTTCCTTGACTGGCACACACACATTCTAGTACAACTTGCTTCCTCACTATCACCTGCACCTTCATGTCAGTTCCATTGCCTTTCCCAACTCCTAGGAAAGAAAGAGTTGCATTATACCAGAGCACATACATTAGCTGGAAACATAAGCAGTCAGGAAAACCAAGTGAAATCCTATTCAAAAGTGCCTTCTTTCCAGAATACCTTGTAATAGACTTGAGAACTCAAATCCTAAAGATAGCTTTCAGCCACTGAATCTTGAGCTGCATTTCAAAGCAGATATGAAGCAGGAACAGTCTAATGGAGAGTCTGGTTCCACCAACTGAACAAGAACAGCAGTTTCAAGTCCCCCAAGACCAAGTAGTCCCCTAGAACAATCTTTTATGAAGATTACCAGTACATGTGTGCAGAAACAGTAGTGGATCAAGTTCCACATGCGGAGTTAATCTCCCTTGGAAAGTGATTTCCCTTACAAAACAGAGCAGGCTGTATGTGAGCCACCATTTGAACAGACACCCAGCAAGTGACAGAACACACAAGGCAATCTCAGTCCAAAATGCTTCTCATTGTATTTTAACCGTGCAATTGGAATTCTCAAATCGCAGTAAATCTACATTCCTATCATGGTCTTTGCAAGACAGACAGTAAAGATCAGCTGCCTGTAATAAGAACAGGATAGAGGAATGCCCAAATTCAAGAGTTCTTACCATGTATAGAGTGGATTTTGAGGTTTTTTATTTTGAGTTGTCTCTCTGGTGGGAGTTTCAAGTTATACTTGTTTTTCAGGATCTCATAATACCCAACATACCTACTCTGTAATGCAAAAACCCAGACAAATTATGCAGTTTCTGTAACCCACACAGATTAATTCTAGGCAGAAGCAGAGCAGAAGATCTACTTTATCCTAAATTCTTACCTCTAAGTGCAAAGCTGAGAGGAAGGTAGCCATTTGTTCTCCTTCCCCTCCCCAGTTCAAACAATCTTCTAGACAAATTCAATATCTACATTTTAAGCAATATTTAAACTTCGTGTTCCAAGAAGAATTCTGTACTTCAGTTCAGCAAAAAGTGAGGAGCTTTTATGTTGTAGCTTTTTAAGGGGCAGGATGTTTAAACATACAAGAAACTCTCATTTTACAGAAGCACATTCTGTAGGACAGCTGTACTTCTATTTTATACCAGCAACTGATGTACCTCTGTCACCAGTTTCATCTCGCACCTCTGAACCACACAGTACACAGTGAATCAGAACAAGCAAAGCCCTAAACTGTGGTCTGAGGCAGTAACTTTAGTATTTCCTTGTAAATGCAGTCTGTATAGTATGCAGTCCTCCACCCAGCCACATCAGTGCCATAGCCCCTCCTCAGGCAAGGCTGCAGGCTTCAGTGCATCCTTGATAACAGCCCAACTGTCTTATAGGATCATGCTCCTGTCAGGATGCCCAGAGAGGCTGTGGAGTCCCCATCTGGGAAGGTAGTCTAGACCTGACTAAACACAGCCCTAGACAACCTACTCTAGCTCATCCTGCTTGAACAGTGGGGTCGACTGAAAGCTCCCCTGATCTCACCAATTCTGTTAACTTAAATACCATAATTCAGGTTTGTTATTATGCAGAGAAAGGCATAAGGAATGTACTTGGACAAAGGGAGGGAGGGAGGGGAAGGTGCAGCACAACCCTACCACTAGATGGTCTTCCAATTATTAAGTAACAAATACAGAAAGTTCAGGAGTTCAGCATGCAGGAACCTACATCTGAAACAAGGCAGGAGAGGTGGGGTAGCATAAGCAGCTGCAAGAGTAATGTTGGTTTGGCTACTGTTACTGGACCTGCTGAAGCTTACCTGGGATGGAGTTTCAACTCCCTGAAACTTGGTACTTGTGCTTCTATCAGTTCTTCTCTCCCCAAAATAGTCCAAACTTTCCTACATAGGAAGATAACTTCAAGTGTTAATATATTTATCCTACCACCATTCCCCTTTCCTGAAGGGAAGACAGTAAACTAGAATTCTGTTAGTCAATTCCAATAAGGGAGTGCAAGTAAAAATATGCAATAGTTGTTTTGGTACCTTCTAAAGGAGGCTTTTAACTAGAATAAAAAAGTACTAATTAAATACATTAAGTCTACCATCCATGAAAGACTGAAGGAGAACAATATGCTTTCTAAGCAATTGCTTTAGAACCATGTGTATTCAAGTGGTCTGTGGCAGATCAAGCTGAACTTAGTTCAGATCTTCACAAAGCAAACCAAGAAAAAACAAGTGATTAAATGGATCTACAGTCAGCCCAGACTACTTTGAGTGACCTGGGCCTTCTGCAGACCATGTCTCCAGATTGGTATACTGGACCTGGGAAGCTAAAGCAGCACATGCATCTGTCCTGGCTGGGACTTGCTTTTTCTCCCTTTTCCCAGAAGGGCTTCTTGCTGTAACACTGGCAGTCAAGGCAATTCTTGATGCCTCATACTACTTGGAGACCACCTAAAAACAGTGATGTTGTTTCTAGTAGAACATGCTCAGAAGCCATCTACAGTTCAAGAACGGCATTGCCTGAAAACCTATGTCTATTATGCCTCCAAAAAGAATACTTCAGAGTTTGTATCTGTTCAATTTTACTTTCTCCATTCTTCCTGATCAACAATAGTCTTCATCACAAAGAAACTTACCTAGTAGTAAGATTTGCAAGAACTCTATTTTGAAAAAGAACAAAGAACTTTGTTATAAAGAACAAAGCATCAGTTCACAGTGTCCTTTTTCCAGTATGGAGTTCTTGCAAAGTATTAATGCATTTCACCAAATAAGTAGATTCTAAAGAACTCTGAATACTAAAAGAAACAAAAAGCAAACACCATGTTACCTTTGCACTCTCAAACTGGTCACTGTCTATAAGCCAGGTACAAACCATTGTTCCAGTCCTCCCTGCATTAGAAATAAGAGATAGGAAGCTGGCCTCCATGCAACAAAGGAGTGTTAAATACACCCTGCTACATGAGGCTATAGCATTGTCAAGTGCCAGTCTTTAAGTCAAGAGTTGCTTCTCTGCCTAACTTTTTCACCTCCAACCTCACCAAGAAGGCATCAAGACTGCTAGCACAACACTCTTATATTGTCTCATCTTTGAGTTTAAAAAAAAACACCAAAAAAAGCTCAGAGTTCAAGTCACCCCTCCCTACACTTGTTCTTCAAACTGGCTTTAGCCTGCAGGTAGTTTCAGTATTGAGTTTTGCAAAATCTTTAAGCTAAAGTTCAGACTGGGGGAGACTTCATGTTAAGTAACCACTGGTTTAAGCCAAATACTTGCAGTAATAAAAGCAGGTGGCTAAAGATGCGGCAGATGTTTGCAGGGATGTTCAGTTTATCTATGTGCTATCTATGCACTTCAACAGCTGCTGCACTACCACAAGTAGCAGACAGCACCCACAGGTTAGCTCATGTCATAACTTTGACAATCTTGTTCCCGTAAGACCACATTGCTATATCACATAACACTGTGTACCTTGACTTAAGGTCCAGCAGTACCTAAAACACCCAGGGAAGAGTTAAGGAGCATTTCATCTTGAGTGCCGCCACACAGCTCATACAGGACAACCTGTTCTGTATATGGTATATACAGGACATCAGTCCCAGTCAGTGTGGGTTTATGAAAGGCAGGTCCTACTTGACTAACCTGATCTCCTTCTATGAGAAGGTGACTCACAGCAGATGAGAGAAAGGCTGTGGATGTTGTCTGCCTAGACTTTAGCAAAGGCTTTAACACCATTTCCCACAGAAACTGGCTGGTCATGGACAAGTGTATTGTGCTGGGTTAAAAAAAAAAAACAAACAGCTGTATGGCCAGGCCCAAAGAGTGTTGGTGAATGGAGTTAAATACAGTTGGCAGCTGGTCACAAGTGGTGTTTCCCCAGGGATCAGTATAGGGGCCTGTTTAATATCTTTACATTTCTTTTATATCTTCTATATCAGTTACATAAATATCATATTATATATGATATGTATCTTTTACATCAGTTCTGTTTAATATCTTTATCAATGATCTGGACAAGGGGACCAAGTGCACCCTCACTTCAGTTTGCAGACAACACAAAGTTGAACAGAAATGCTGATCAGCAAGTTGTGCCTGGAGAGGTTTAGACTGGATATTAGGAAAAAATTCTTCACCAAAAGGGTTGTCAAGCACTGGAAGAGGCTGCCCAGGGAAGAGGTGGAGTCACCATCCCTGGGGGTATTTAAACAATGTGTAGATGTGGCACCTGGGGACACGGTTTAGTGGGGGACTTGGCAGTTAGATGATATTAAAGATATCTTCCAACCTAACAATCCCACAATTCCCTCCCTCTCCCCCACAGCAATTAAAAAGCTTGAGGCATGGATATTCAGTGTGGGTGACTGGCTACCAGGGAACCAAAGCAGAAGCTTAACTCTTTTTGACAGTATCAGTGCCAGCAGCTCCCTATCCCCAGCCTCTCCTGGGGAACTGCTGTCCCAGCAGCCAGGACAGCAGGAAGTTACTGAAGAACATTAAGAGATTAGGTACCAGCTTGGATTAAAAACTGATTTGGGCTATCTAGAAATGGGGTTGTGCAATACTAAACACATGGTACTATACTGTTGCTAGTCAGTGCTGCAGAATTTGTCAAGCTATGCTCTAAACCAATCTCATGCTATGGTTTAAGGCCACATATCAAATGAAGCTGTAAGAATATGGTATAATTTGTAGTACACCAATTATACATGAGCAGTCCTACCTTTGCCTCCTTTACAGTGAATTGCTATGATGTTCTTTTCATCTCGACTCATCCATTCACGGACACTGGCAGTGAATTTCAGCATGTCCCTAGATAAGAGGAAAGTCAGCAGATCAAAGCAAATGCCTACATAGAGCTACCATGATGTACACATTTCTTGACAAGACTTACTGTAGCGCTGGGACATTGTGGTCATCAATAAAGATCCTTTCTACCCTGTAGTGGAAGTACTTGGGATCATAGCCTTTTTCACCTACAAAAAAAAATCTGAAATTACGCCAGGAAAGGGAGTAGGTTTACAAATAAGGTGGCTTGTGACACACAGCTGCTCGTCTGAGCATATACTGGTGTTTAAAGTGCAGTAGTATAGACAGATCAAAGTGAAGAAAAAAAAAATAGAGGTAATTTAGCTAAAGCCATGCTTGCTTACTTAGCTTCTAGTTTCACACCTCTCACTTCAGCTAAAATTCATCTCCACATCCAGATGGCCATTCCTTTCCATAGGGATTATTATGGTATCTGACCGTGTTCTGATGTATTATCAGGGTAAACCACAGCAACCACCAGCTAGAGTGGTAACCCTAATGGCTCATCTGTGATCCCTATCTATCCCTCTGCTGGCCAGAGGACAATTTTGCTTTTTCAGAACTTCAAGTGTCAGTGCTCCTTTATCATACCTTGCTTCCAGCTCTGCTATGAAGCAGAACCACAGCATAGTTGTTTCTGAAGTACTCTTCTGGGGTATTTTTAGCCTCCTCTAAACAGAAAAGCATTTAACTATTCCTCCACTTCATTCTTCTAAGCCTTCATTAGGAAATTCAACATCACCCCAACTTTCAGCCCAGGTTTAGTTTTCCACTTTCATTTTTCAATAAAATATTTTGGAACACTAAGACAATTATTCAGCATAAGCAAGGAAGCCTAAACTGCAAGGCCTCCAGTACCTCTTTTGCAAGCTCCAGGACAGCATTAGATACTCAAAGTCATTAATTACTTTCAGGACAGATAGTAATTAGAGACAGCTATGTGCTTTTGACAGATTATATATTCTCGGAGATCTGTTACTGTCAGCAGCATACTTTGAAGAGATGTTTTTCTGTTTTAGCTGTATTTCAGTGTAGTCAGCGGCTAAGTATACTTACTGCAGAGATTGTAGACTTTATAGTGGTCTGCATGTTTGGTGTCCAAAAATCTTGCGACTTCCTAAAGCAACAAGAGTTCAGAGTAGTTAAGTCCCCAGTCTGTATTTCCACTGCTACCTCAACTCCTAACCCCCAGGAAGGGTCAGCAACTGCATTCATAAATAGTCTTTGGACAGCAGGCCTTTACAGCCCAACAGCTCAGGTTCTTATGTGGAACAGAAGTACTGCTACATGTTCTCTGCCCTATATATTTATGTTTCTACAATATCAGCTGGCATAGCTCTGAAAAGAGTATTATATAGACCTTTTAAACATCTTCATTTAGATGAATAGATAGTTCTTATCAATCACACTACTACTAGCCTAGGACAGAACTGACTTGGTTCTCTGAACCACTCCCAAAGAACAGGAGCTTCAGAACACCACTGTGTCCACACTGGGATACATCCCACTAGGCTCACCTGAGACTACAACACAAGCAGTACAGCACAGTGGAGGCTATCACTTAGTCATTCCAACCAGCCGAACCAGCAGAACTAGGATTGACTTACCTAGTCCACATGTAAATTAGTGGGAGCCTAGAAGTGAAAAAATCATTCAGAAATAGTGAACCTGGTAAATGAGATATTTTTACCTCTATAGGGTTCCTATAGAAAGACTGCTTCCCAGAAGATGGAAACGACATTGCAATAATGCGATCTGTGGAAAAGACAGCAAGCTGATGTAACAGGAGAAAGCCTCCCCATATGTAAGAACTACATGATTGAGAGTAATACCATTATGAAATTGCTTACTCCTACCCTAATTATAAGGACAACCTACTCATTTCCAAGAGCCTTTCCTCTGCATTTAGCACAGCTAGAGCAAGGCAATAATGCTCCCCAAAGCACCAACTACTGTTATGCATCAGTGTCCACAGAATCAATCAAAAAAAAAAGTCGGTCAGTTTCTCAGCTCTGATTCACTAGGCCTCAGGAGAATTTCTATCAATACATACAGCCCATGTGACCTCTCTCCTGGAAGGCTAATCTTTGAGAACAGGGTCAGAGTCAGGAATTCATATTTTGAAATCCCACAGAAAAGGAATAAGCCTAGTTGGACCTCATACTTAATTTTCATTAGTCTAAAACATTGCCTGTATTTCATGTAAAGCACTAAACTGAGTAAATAGTCTTAGCAGGATGTAACATGCTGCAAAGTCTCATTTGTTTCTACGAACCAGTAACATAAGTGAGATCCAGATCAAAGCCATCTTTCATATAACGCCTTTTGTTTTCAGAGACCTGCCGAAGAAAGAAAAGTTAATCTTCCAGAGGAATGCCAGAGATCAGCAAGTGTTGCCTGTCACCAGGAACTAAACCAACCATCTAGACTCTGAAGTCAAGTCAAGTAGCAGAGCCTGATTATGCTACAGTAAAGTTCACAGCATTAACCAATAATGTTTCTTGTATTAGCTTTAGGTAAAAGCTCTGTACAGAATTTTTACTCCAAAGCATCAAAGTTCATTCTAGTGTAAAGAATGCTGCAGTTATGAATCCATCATTACTATTTGAGTGTTTGGGGGCTGAGGAAGGGGGGAAGAATGTTAAGGGCAGCATAACCAAGACTGCTTATTCCTGAGCAAGAGGACATACTTGAAGCTTCAAGTACCACTTTAGTTCCCCGATAAAAATAAGAGGCATTTATAACAGATACAGCTTCAACAGCTAGGCTGTTTTGTCTCCACCTGGAATAAGCAGTGAAGCATTAAAATTCCTATCCTCCTCTATAGGAGGGAAAACAGTCTATGTATCACACAAATTAGAAATTACTAATTGAGACACTTGATGGTGCAATCACTTCAGTATGTTGGTCTTTCAGGTCAAGCTGCTGCTTACTTGAGCAAAGTTGAAAATGATTAGCTATGCTGAAGTTGGAGGCAAAGCTCCAGTACCCTGTCATGCACACTAAACAGATGTGCTGCTTAGGCACTATTATTCAGTTGCAGACCAACAGGCTGTGGGTAGTCTTGCTACTACTGACAGTTATATGGAGAAAGAGCTGGAAACAGCAATAGTAGCCTAGATATAGCAAGAGGCCAACTTACCATTCTCCTGGTCACCACTTCAAGTTGCTTCTTTTGTGAAGCCAAGCGAAATATTCTTATCAAGATGACAATCCTCAGAACTCGGAAGAGAGCGACCATTCTAGATGAGTCAGATTCACCATGAAAGAAAATTAACACAATTAAATGCAAAGCTTAAAGCTATTTAAAAGCTCCCTCAGAGCTTAAAACTTTCTTCATATACTTAACTAGGACTTCTCAGGCTGACTTAGGAGAAAGAATACTGTGCTTGAAGAACACCATGTTTCATTGTCGAGTTTTTTTGGGGAGTACATGTTCTGAACAGCTAGCTAGGAACCAGGAAACAAAACTAGGAAATCCCCTACTTGCTCAGACTTTCATAGGCAACTCTGCCAAGAAACAAATTCTTGTAACACTACCTATGTCAACCTCAAATTCTTGTTCCTTGAAGCTTGTTCAACTACATATTTAAACATAAGTAACCATCTGAAAATAGCTGAAAAGAGAAGCTAGACAGGGTCATGCCTTAAGAAACCTGAGGACAGATCAGTATAAACCCTGTGTTTAATCATTCAGCAACTTGAGCAGATGATTTGGTTTGAGGAACTTTGAACTGTCACTGAACTTTGAAGCAGGCAGGATGCTTATGTGAGCGGTTCTACCAAAGCAACTGAACAGCGGCAGCTGCTTTCACATACCCTTAGGCACTAGGGCAAACTAACATTCACTCCTGAAGGATTTAAGTGAGCATATGCTTTTAAGAGCACATGCACTTATTTCAGATCCTGATACACTTAGGCAAGAATCCTGGTGGTGAATACCTGCAGTAAGAGAGACAAACCTCCAGTTAAAGACAGTCTGCTCTCCACTGAGGGAGAGAGTAAAGTCAGCAAAACAAGGCTGTCCTGGACAGGAGTTTCATTTTTTTTCCCCAATGCTTCTTCCTAGCCCAGGATAACCCTGCTGGTTTCAAACAGAGCTCCCTTGGAGCTAGCAGCAAGAAGCTGGAAGCCAAGGACATGAAACAACAGTGGAACGAAGACTCCAAAGCCCCTCTCCCCAGCCTGAACCACAACTCTGAGAAGCATCTCAAAGACTAAAGCAGTTTGCATTCTGCCCTTAGGAAATTAGCCAGTTAAGCATTAGCTCCTCAACACAGCTCTCATTCCCCAGTGTTCTTTTTCATAAGTCAGACTTCAAGGAAATGGGTAACTTAACGCAATGCACACCCAGCTAGACAAGATTAGAAATAAGAGACCATATTCCTTCATCGGGGCACATTACCTTTATAGCCTGCCACTGAATTTTCACTTGTCACATATATACCCTTATCCACATAAAAGCTGCTCAAATTCTAATTATTCTGAGATGTATTAGGTGCTCTAAGACTGCTGTTTCTTTCTCAAGGAATGGCTATGAAGAAAGAAAAGTGATAAATCCCAGGCAAGCTACTGGAAATTAGTTGGATTACGTGGACACTATTCGAGTGTTAGGTGGGAAGATCTCATCCATAAATGGATTCCTCCCACAGATTATCATCTGATCAAGCTACAGAAACGAGATGAAAATATTACTTGATATACACACATAACCAGCATATTTCCCGTGTCCAAGACAGCTGAAAAAGCCAACATGTACTACCATGGGGCTTTTGAAAAAGCAAGGTGGAGGAAACAAGAAATAGAAAGAGTTGCCATTGGATGGAGATTCTCCTTCAGCTGTCTGTTGCATTTGCTATTATAACCCAACTCATGTTTCTGACCTTCAGACTCTCTCAGGACTGCTGCACACCTTCCCCCAAGAAAAGTTTAAATCACAGCATTTGATGGCCTCTCTATCCACTTTTAGCTACCTCAACTGATACACTTAGATCATCTCTGCCATTGAGATGGGGACAGTGTACAGTGTAAATAACAGACCAAAATTAAATGTCTATTACTCAATAGTCTGTACCATGAAATACTATCACTATTCACGATCTACAATGCACACATCTAGCTTAGAGGTGCCCAAAAAAATTCTTAGAAGACTATGAAGAGAGCTCATGTTTAACAACTGCCATACCACTCTTACCTTGGTATCTGATCTGCTGCAGCAAGACTCGAGAAGGAGTATGTCATGTTGATTAACAGAGTGCCCACCACTATGAATGCATCCAAAATATTCAGTTTGGACCGGAAATAGTTCCTGAAGCTGAAACAAAAGTTTTAGAGAGATGCCCATATGGATAACAAACACTGAAATACATCTTCAGGAAGAGAATCACCTGCACATAGGTACTGCTAGAGACAAGTTCTCCTGAAGTAGTTCTTGATACTGAGCACTGAAGACTCACTAAGAAAATAATCATACACCTGGTCTACACTTATCAGTCACAGCAAAGCTGATAGAATTGAAGTGCTTACTTATACCCCAAACATTTTACAGATTATTACACTAGAATGGGAAGCTGTGAATGCTCCATACCCGGTGGTGTTCAAGGCCAGGTTGGACAGTCTTGGGTGACACAGTTTAGTGGGAGGTGTCCCTGCCCACGGCAGGGGTGCTGGAACTTAATGATCTTAAGGTCCTTTCCAACCCCAACTATTCTATGATTCTATGATTATTCTATGGAACGGTAACAGACAACACACACAACCAAGAAGAGATAGGGCCATTGTCTATGACCAGAAAATTAGCCTACAGAACATCCATGTGTGCAGACCAAGCTGGAAGCATTGCTTCCTTACTACCTTGAGGGCTTGCCACACTAACTTAACATTTGCTTATGTCTTACCCTTCAACAAACACTCTCAGGAGAACATCGATGAGGAAGAAGAGTGCTATCGCCAGGGAAACACCTTCAAGAATCTCTCTAACACCCTTCTCACCAATAGCCAGATCCAGAATTACAACTATAATGTCCACAATGATAAGCACAACACCAAATACTCTGCAAAAAGAAAGATACTAGTGAGCTCAAGAGATAGGAATGAATTGCTGACATTTGACCAAAAAGCATAAGCCCAGATTTTTGTTTTAATTTGTTCCAGCAAGGCATGTCTTTTTATATACAGGATTGAAGCATGCTTATATAAGCAAGTTTCCAACTGCATTTAAGTGATCTGCATAGAGTATATAATCCATGTGGAACCATATATTTACCCCAGACTCAGCTGTATTTATTTACCTATAATTCCACAGCTACCTAGAAGTGCTAAAGATCTGAATGCTTTAAGGCACACAAGTGTCAGCGCTGTCTTCCAGCTTACTCACTTTCCTCTTGCACTCCTAACTTACTATAGTCATGATAAAGACAGTTACTTTTAAGGGACTATACTGACTGTAACAGCTTACCTTGTTCCAGCACCTAGATTGCATACAACCAACCAGCTGGTTGTTCAAAGGCTGTCACAGCCTGGTGTAAGCCATTAAAAAAGCTTTTATCCAGGTCAACAGCATTTACAGTTCTGACTTCCAGCTCTAGTTGGAGAACACAGCCCTAGCTGTTTAAGGCTTCTTTCCCAGTCAAAGTACTTTTCTCAAGTCATCCTTTCTGAGGGTGATAGGATTCAGTACTTTTTATACAGAGCAGGCTGGAGCCACTGTTTTTCAAGGAACTTTCCAAGTTCTCACACCAGAAATAAGGACCATTTCTGTCTTGCCCATATTATCACATCCATGAGCTTTTACCTGAATCCAAACGACATCACAAATGGGGAAATTTTTCTCCTAAGTGCACTGCAAGAGAAGAGAAGTTGCATCAAGTCAAGTGACATTTTGCTATTGATGTTAGCCACAAAAGCCCTATTACATTCTTTTGTTCACATTCTTTTCAGTTTAGAATTCTGTATAGCAGTGATTTCTTTAAGAGCAGATTATCCAGTTGTATTCATGAAGAATATAGGTTAAGACAGTACTTGAAAGCAATGCTTTGACCACTTCATAGAAAAAGTGCTCATCAGTACTCATCAGCCCCTAAAAGCATAATAGTATGCATTTGTGCATAACACTACTCAGTGTCATAATTCCAATGACACTAAAAGTCTGGCGTAAAGCTTATAACTGGGCATTAAGAAGTGGGCTTATATAACAGCTATTGGTCAAGAGGAAGATTAAAGGATAAACAACTCTTAAGGTGTCATCTTGTTCAAGATACTACGTTATTATATCAGACATTTCTTTTTTTCTAGGCCTGGAAAAAGCTGCACTTGTTAATAGCTCCAGTACTGCTTCAGTGCTCTTGGAACAGAGGAAGAAAAACACATCTTCTACCATTAGAAGGAAATACCAGTTTGGTGTTCTGATTGAGGTTTTTAGTGCCTTTTAAGAAAATGAGCTGAAGCTAAATTCTTGCAGTACTGAGAATTATCTCCAGCCCTAGTAGGGTTCCACCTCTGTTTTCAGTTACAGATTATCATGTGTTGCTTTTTTGGTGTGCTTTAAGCCTTCTGGTTTAAAGCTAGGCCTTTGTGTAATTGTCTCACTAGCTGAAAGTCTCCTTAGGCTACACAAAGAACTAAGGTAGAAGCAACTACCTGCAAATGCCAAGTTCTGACAGTTTGAAAAACAGATTACCAGTCTGTTAAGTAATCCCAAAATTACTTAACTACTGTAAGTACAGAGTCTTTTCTTAGACACATAAAAGAAAAGAATTTGTCCAAGTATACCACTAACAATAGAACCTACCAGAAGTTCTGACATACTGACAAAAAGTACCAGTAGACTTTCATTTGCATATCTATCTTATCTTCCCTGTTATATACAGCTGCTACATTTCCTCTCCCCACCATCAGAGATACCATTGTTCCAGGAAGCCTTTGTCAGCTCAGTAATGCATATTGCACCCCAGTGACCCTGTCCAAGCTACTTGTTTCCTCTAGGGTAACTTGAGCATTGCATTTCACTTTGGGCATATCCTTAACACCTCAGTTTAAGACAAGGCTAGGTATCTCTGAAGTGATGAGGAAGCATCTTGTTGGCCTTACTAAATTAACTCACACCTCTCATTATTAGGTTCAAGGTCTAACCAGCAAACACCTGCATTCTTAAGCAGAAGGATACATAGGTTGTAGTACACACTTTTCCCACGGAAGTCAAAGATGCAATAACAGGTCTTGTCTTGAAGGCAACCTGGTATACAGGTGATTCTCCTTGCATTTATGAATGCCTAATATCTGAGGAAGTGTAATTATTGCAGTGCTAGCAGTTTGTTGGTCTCTTTTCCCAGTCAATCCTGCAATGCAAACATAGCAGGTATACCTAGACTCCAAATTCCACAGCCTAAGGACAGGTACCTTTATTAGGTGCACTAAAGACTGAAATACATATACACCACTCCAATTTGGCCTGCCAACATCTTACATCAGTTGAGAATGTAGCACATTTGCTCACATACTTAGCTAGAGGTCTTTGTAAAACACATTTGTAAATGTCAACTCCCAAATTCTACAAAGACATGTTGTCACATTGAAGACCTGAGATAACAGGCTTAGTCTTACTGTTCTTGAGCTGCACAGAGAAAGAAGTCAATATGTCAGTGACTCAACTAAGTATGCTATAGAAGTTAGTAATCTGGTGACAAGAGCTAAACACCACTAGAAAATAACTACTTCAAGAACAGAGTTAACCACTAGTAAGTTCAGACATTTTAGTCTTGAGGGCATGATGCTTATTCACCTCAGACTCTCATTCATCTTATTTTCTTGCCAGAATTTGCTCTTCTGTGATCTCCCAAAATCATTCTTTTGGGAAAGCTTAGAGTAGTTTGGACCCTGCATTCTCCATAATATGATGGACTTGTAGCTAGTGCTTAGGTTGGGCTTTCATCTCTAAAGGCATAAAGAAGCTTCCTGAACTTACTTCTCTTTATTATATACTAAAGCAAATGTCAGTATGAAGTGATTCACTGGGCTTATCTACACTTCAGCAAGCCACCTGCCTGCTTACTTTGGCTCAACAATTTCCACTTTTAGGGGTACGCTAGGCATTTAGTATATTAGCTTACTTGGAACAGCTGTCTGGTCCATTATCCTCATCATGGCCATCATCAATCTTTACTGTGGGCTCCTCTGCTGCTGGAGAGCTGGCAAAGGAATAACACAAGTCACATACTGATAGAGAAGTCAACTTTATATATTGCTATCCTTCATTGTTCCAGAGAAAAGAATATTAACTGTCAGCTAAGCAGTGAGGAGCAGACTGGGCCAGAGTACCGGTATCGTACCAGCGAAAGAAATACTTCTCTTACATTGGAACAGCAGAACCTTTCGGCATGTACTGACCTAGTTCCCATTAGCAATCTACCTTGCAAAAGTTTCTTTCGGGGGAGGAAGGGAACATACGTGTTCAGCAATAGGATAAGGGCTTTGAAGTTCGGCATCCAAGAGCCTGCTGAGGATTTAACAGTCCAGACTCTGGAAGGAAACATACATTATATATGTGTATATATATATATATATGCAAAGTTGCTTCCAAGAGTCCAAATTACGTTAATGCTACTACAGTATACTACTTGTACAGAGAATGAATGTTTTCACCAGGAAAAGCCATAGCACAGAGATGTTTTTGCACAGAGCAGGATATCAGACCGGAAACTGGAAGACCAGAGCAGCAGCTGAGCTAGTGCTAGAACAGCACTTTCTGGTGGTATTGGCTGCTTGCCGTAACTTCCTTAAAAGCGTCTCTTTAGATTAGGCTTTTGTTCAGCCACCTGAGAAGCTCTGAAGGCCACATGATATCCTTAGAGAAAGTAACATCCAAATCCAGGAGTTTCTAATTAAGTCTCCTCCAGAGAAATACTATGCTGTATAATAGCACAGTCATAGTGTTTGCTGTGGCTCTGTCTCTGGCATCATTGCTTCTTGGGCAGCAGCAGCTACATACACATGCTCAATATTGATGTTTCCATGCTGTTCTGAGGCAACCTAGCATTAGTCTGAAGCATTGGTGTAACAGCTCAGAAGACGCAAGTAATCTTCATCCTCCACAATGGATCCATGCACCAGCATGCAGTTTCAGCAACCAGTACTGATGGTTCACCAGCTGCACTCAATATTGGGCAGAACAGAGAAAAGATTCCACCCCACGAGTTTTGGCATTTCAGGCTCATTTTTCAGCTCCAGCATCTCCAGACGCTAGTATCTTCACTTTGTTCCTAGAACTGAAGCAAAGCTCTAGTGATGTACAGCCATTCAGCTTTGCTTCTCAGCTATTCTTATGGGATAGTTACTTGGGAGGTTCTACTCAATGAGTAGCTGCTACAGCTAGTTTCCTGCAAGTCACTTGCTTATCCTTATAGACATATGAAGTGCACCAAAAGCCACCTTCTTATCCTCTACTGTGATTAAAACAAGAATGAACAACATTAGTGGTTCGGGTTAGGAAGCCAATCTTTAACACAAAAGAAAACAGGAGCAAAGTCCAAGCATGCTGCTTCCATTGTGCTCTCACACAAGAATTCAGTCCTAGATAATGCTTTCCTCAGTGGGAGTTTGTTTTGCTAAGCACTCCACATCTACTTGTTGTCCAAGCTGGAACAAGCTCTCCACCACAAGCTACTATATCCAGTCTTTGACAAGCAGGTGGAAGACAAAAAAAGATATATTAGAATAACTTGTTTCTACCCCACGCACTCTCCATCAAAGCATAAGCTTTTCTGACTGTTCACAGCTAAAGGGAACTTCAGACTTGAGGCTTCCAGGAGGAGCAGAACAAGAGCATCTTGCGCTACAAGAGACCTTAACAGTGTTTCTGGATGCTAGAAGTGAGTGAGCTTCAGTCCCATGAGCTTCTTAAATCAGGGCTGGGTGCTCTGTACTTTTTAACTACTTCCAGAAGTCAATCAGAGCAGAGTATTTCTCTCAAAGACAGGACTCCTCTCAAACAACAGCATTGGGGTGGGAGAACATAAACACTATAAGCTATATAAACCTCAAGCACTCCATCATTATTTTTGTTACATTTAAAGAAACTCTAGGTAGGGGACCACACACAGCATACCTCAATCCCAAACCCACACACTGGTACAGTTCATTTCACTCACCCGGATGCTTCTGTCAGCTCTGCCCCTTGTTCATACCTCACAACTGTCATTTTCCCTGTTGTTGCTCTGCTGGTCTTAAGAGACACACATCTAGTTAAAGGGGGATCAGTACAAGAAACAGTAAACACCACAATCCTACA
The DNA here is from genome assembly GCF_037157495.1 of Lathamus discolor. Lineage (NCBI taxonomy): Eukaryota > Metazoa > Chordata > Aves > Psittaciformes > Psittacidae > Lathamus > Lathamus discolor. The sequence goes on along the minus strand of NC_088887.1, from coordinate 100,830,542 downwards.
GCACAGTCATGTTACCTGCAGACTTTGCTTAATTTTCAACTATTCCCTCCACCCCAGTTGGCAAAGCAGTCTTTCTCTATGAGGTTACTGAGAATCAGCACACTAAGTAGTACGATGAAGGGCTTTTTTACTGTACCTAAATACCACAGTGATAACTTTAAAACAGCATCTTTACCTCACTAGGAGCCATCTCTCACTGTTTCAAGCTATGAGACACGGCAGAGCCGCAGCTGGCACCTCCGAGAAAGGCGCAGCTCCAGCCGGCTCCGCCAAGCGCGGGTCCAGAAGCCCCCGCACACATCAGCGCCCCGGGAGGGAGGCCCGCACTCGGCCCGAACGCTTCCCCCCTCGCCGGGCGGCAGTCCTTTCTCGGGCACGGCCTCACAGCCCCAGGGCGGGGAGCGGCTCTCACTGCGGCGGGTGCTGGTCCCACCCCAGAGCGGGGCCGGCACCGCCTAGCCGGCAGCACCGCTCCGCTCCCGGCGGAGGCCCCACAGGCCGGGCCCCGGCCCATCGGCTACCGCACGGAGCCTACGGCTCCACAGTGGGGCAGCCCGCGGAGCCCCAGCCCGCCGGAGCCCGCTCTCCCCTCACCTCTGCGCGGCGCGGCTCAAAGTCGATCCCGGGCCCCCGCCCCCGGCGCTCCGCGCACCCAGCGGAAAGTTGCGCTAAACTTCCTGCGGGCTGCTCCCCGACCCTCCCGCCTCCGCCGGGCCGCACAGCCCCACTCACCCGCCGAGGCCAGGCCGAGAAGCGGAGAGCGAACGTAGCCAAAGCCCTACCGGGCTGCGGCTAAATGGCCGAGCGGCGCTGCGCGGCTGCACCTGGGCCGGGGCCGGGCCCCCCGCTGCCGTGGCGACGGCCGCCGCCGCGCCTCGCACCGGCCGGCACCTCTCATCGCGCAGCACCTGGTGTCTCCCCGGGCCAGCAGCCAGGCCAGGGCCTGCCTACACTCCCCTCCGGGGTCCCGCCGGCCCCGGCCCGCACAGGCCCGCGGGAGCGAGCGGCCGCCAGCCCGCCGGCCATGGCCGCGGCGGCCGCCCCTCCCGAGCCTCCGCCGGTCGGGCGCTGTCAGCTTTGCTGCCGCGCCTTGATGATGCTTAATGCGTGTCCCGTGGCGTGGCGGCGGTCGGGACAGCGCGGTGCGGGTGGGCTGCGGGTCAGTCCGGCCACCACGGCGTGTGACAGCGACTGCTCCATCCGGGGCAGACACCTAACACTGGGCATCGATGTCTGCAGAATGGGGCCCTGCGGGACACATCACGGCTTCACGCCTTCCTCATCGCCTGTCAACAGCCAAGTGACAAGCAAGCCCCGAGCAGGACCATCACAGAGGGCTGCTGCTGCTGGGGCCACGACCGCGCTGGAAAGGTTTTCCGCTGAACGGTCGGCAGCAGAGGGAGCTCAAAGCGAGCTTTTGGCGGCTGCTGCCGAGGCTGCTGGAGCTTGGATTGGGGTAGGTACGGTTCACCGGTGGCAGGAGCCTTTCCGGCTGCCCGTCGCCCAAAAGAAAGAAAATCTTTGAGATGAATGATGAGAATAGGGAGCATTTGGGGGCAGCAGACTAAACAGAACGGCCATACTGGAGACGACTGTAGGAGCACAGAAGTCTCGTTTCCCCTGTCCTGGGCTCTGAAAGCACCAAGGTGTGAAAGCAGTTCGGAAATCGAAGCCGACTTTTCACAGAACAACTTATAACAAGAAGTCACAGGAGGGGCTGGAGGCCAGTTTAGACTGAATGCCAGGGCTGTAAATGAGCCAGCTTGCTAGAGGCTACACTTAGAAAGGAAAACCAGTTCTTCCCATTATTCATCAAACAGAGAGATGCTGCATTGCCAGTGATAACACTGTAACTGTGCCTTTCATGTTGCTAATCTTACAGCATTGGTGATGCTGAGCAGATTTGCCAGCTGGTTACTCTATTTTCTTAAAACGCTAACTTCTGGACTCGACTAAAATAAAAACACCACCTTTTTTTTTAAGTAATAAAACCAAATTTCGAGCTCTCAGGTGGTGGAGAAAAGCATAGGACAAGATCCAAGCTTCATAAAGCTAAAAATAAAAGGAAAGCATTGAAAATATTCTGGTTTTTTGTTTGTTTCGTGTTTGTGTTTTTTTTTATTCAAGACTTATCAGTCATTTTCATTATGTTTTGCTGGTTAACTCATGATACTGACATTTAAAGAGCCATCAGAATCTAGTTCTGATCCCTTGATAATTATTCATCAGTGTGAAGTAGCAGAATTGTCAACAAAATGCAGAAGAGATTGAAATGTTCAGTAAGTAATCCAGTTATGTACTGGATAGAGAGTAGGATGAAGTATGCATATCTCAGAGGGGTGATGAACATACTTTACATTCCAAAAATAACAGAGAGGGTGGTAAACAGAATCTCTTTGCTTGACAGGTTTTAAAATTGATAGGTATGGCTCATTTATATCTGAAACTCTTAAGAGAAATAGCCAAGAAAAACAGTTTTGTTTTTATTAACTCTTGGGATAGCATAAATATGCAGATAAGTGGGGAGGGGAAATCAATTTTCTGCCAATATTAAAAGCAGGGAGGTCAGATGACCTGATGCTGGTGGATCTGTCATCTTGGCTTTGCTCCCAGCCGAAATGAGAGCAGAGTAGACAGAAGTTTCAACTAATAAAGTATTAAAGAGTCTTAGTAATCACAATAATTAAAGCCAATCATCATGGGATTAGGAAAAATGATTCCTATCAAACTGATTTATATTTCTAAACCAAGACTACAAGTTTTACTGACAAAAGTATTTTGTTGCTTCTGTAAGCAACTGTCTGGCTAGAAAATCACTTTGATTAAAGAGGTAGAAGAATATAAACTCAATTTGGTTCATATTGGTGAAAACCCAGCACACTAGTCTTAAAATAGCTAAAAGGGGAACCATCCGTAAGCAATTTTCTTTTCAGAGAGGTTCTGCAGGGATTGGGTGTTGTCTTACGGTGCTTAATGTTGTGTTGATTTCTGTTGTTTTGTTTAAAACCATGCCCTCACTAAAATCCCATGTGATGAAGTTTGCAGCTGACACAGCAGTTGGAAAAGTGGTCAGTCAGAAGAACAGCTGCATAGCACTGGGTAAATTGTAACATCTGGTGAGTTCAGATGAGCGAGCGACGTGCTTTTCTATAACGCCCACTGTCAGTCTCAGAACAAAGGACCTCAGGATGGTGCTTTTCAGCCCTTGGTACCTAAAGGACCATGCAACAGCTTTTAAAAAATCATCGGTCAACTTACAGTCCCATTAACTGTCACTGCAAGGCACCTGCCACCTGCACTGCGTATGTGTGTCCCTGTCAAACAGCTTGCAAGCACTTCTGGACTAACTCCTCATGTTGTGAATCACAATCATCCTGACTGCAGGCAGGACAGGCCTGGAGCATCAGCGACTGTTATGAAGACAGGTAACTCTGAAAAATCCTGGGGTAGTGGTGAGGAGCAGCCAGACGTAGATGACTGTGAGATGTGGCTCTGTGTCAAAAGGAGTAACAAGATCCTTTGGTCCACAGACAGGAAAGATGTTGGGTTGGAAACACTGCTTGATCTCTTTACTTGGCTCCTGTCTGCTCTCAGGTCTCCAGTCCTGGTAACCACAATTCCAGAAGAAAGAGAGAAGAATCATTGTGTGAGTTAAAAGGCTATGAAGTGCACTCAAAGCTGCCTGTCTTCTGAAAAAAAAAAAAAAGACGAGGAGTGCCTTAATCACAGTTGGTCAGGGCTGGATCTCAGAAAAGGTCGAGGTGCCCCAAAAGGGGCGTAAGCAGTCTTAAAGCTTTGCAATTTAGATCTAGAAAGATACTTTCTCAGCAGCTGCCTAACTTTAGAGACAATTAAATTGATCAAACATCACTCTGTTGGGCTGCAGAGATCCTTCAGGACCTGCAGTTCTGCTCCTGTGCATGCCCTGGACTGTCCTGGCCACAAATCTTGCCTGCTAGTCTCCTCCTTAGGCAGGATTGGGATCCCGAATCTAGGTAGAAGAGTACTGCAGTCCCGGGAGGCCCTCAACAAGCCTAGTGAGACCACCTCCACTACACCCTGCCAAACACCACCCACATCTCACAGTACCTCTATGTATGTGTTCTGCATTTAACAACCCTGAATGGAATCACCTCAGGACAAAAGCTTGGGTTTGCCCTCCCTCTCCATGCCAGCCAAGTGCCCTGCCGCTAGTGCTCTTCCCTTGGGATGTGCTTGTGCCATAGTGCCCAGCCTTGCCGAGGATAAGCTCCATGTAACCCCTTGCTCCACGACCCTGCTGGCTTCCCCCCTGCAGCCAAAGCAGGTAACCAAGGTTTGGGTTACCAGCTGGGGCAGGCACAGAGCTTGGACCTAGCCTTGAGCAGGAAAAAGACATTGGGCAGCAGCGGGCTCCTCCCCTTTGCAGAGTAGAGCATCATGAGATTAAAGAGCTGCAGGATGAGACTTGGCAGATTCAGATTTAAGGCAGAAAACAATAATAATTAATAATGTGGGTGATTAAGCAGTGGAAGAGCATGCTAAGGTGATGGCTGTTTTTTAAGCACTGAATATTTTGCATCAGAATATCTTTTTCTCAAAGAGATGCTCTCATTCAAATGGGACTGAATTAGGTCAGGGAGTTCTCTGACCTGAGGTAGGTAGAAGATCATGCAGATAATCCACATACTCCCTCTGGTCTTGTGACTAATTCCCTTTGGTTTTCCTGATGTAAGTGAGATCCAGGGGACCTGTGCTTGCCCTCAGGATCTTCCAAACTCATTACGTTTGTTGTGTCAACCCATTAGATACTCACAGGCTGCATGCAGACTCATTAGTTAGACTGAATTATGTCTTTGCTCTTTGAACGTTATCAAAACATTCAGATCTAGCATGTTTCATGGTCTGCCATTGCTCCTTCTTTGTACACACATTTCTGTGGTTACTCCTTGCTAGCAAACCACAGACTTTTAATGCACATATGCTGGTTTCGGTTATTTCGTAGATTGAAACTGTGGTGGCTGATGTCATCCCAATCTTTTACATTTATCTTACTTTTGATGAAACCCTTTATTGTTAGATTTAAAAAATAAATATTTGTTTCAGATCTCATGCATTAACTTTGTCTTAAAAAATTTAGCAGCCAGGTTCCTACAGATGTTTAGTAGCTCATGTATCAAGAGCCTGTGGACCCCTCGTACCTCCAGATCTGCAGTGACTGCAAAGGAGCCCAGCGAGCAGGATGTTCCTGGAAGGTAGGACATGATAGAAAAGTATAAAAACAATGGCAAATGCATAAAGCACCTGGATTCAGTGCAAATGAGCTGTTTTGCTTGGAGCTGGCTCCACTGGCTCCAGGCTACTCTGCATTTTCCTAGACCACAGGTAGGCAGTCAGACTCTTGCTGTGGAAACCTCAGGTCTCTGACTGCTTTGGAGTCTGAAGCAGTCCACCTCATTTAGTCCCTTCTCCTTTTAAGAACAAAAACTGAGGAACTGTTCACGGAATCACCAAATCACTAGGGCTGGGAGGGACCTCTGGAGATCGTTTTGTCCAGTGCCCCTGCCAAGGCAAGGCCACATAGAGCAGGTTACACAGGAACATGGCCAGGTGGGTTTTGAATGTCTCCAGAGAGGGAGACACCACAACCCCCCTGGGCAGCCTGTTCCAGTGCTCTGCCACACTTAACGTAAAGAATTTCTTCCTCATATTGAGGTGAAACTTCTTATGTTTTAGCATATGGCCATTGCTCCTTGTCCCGTCACTGGGCACCGCTGGAAAGAGTCTGGTACTCTCCTGGCACCTGCTTTGAGATATTTATACGCATTAATGAGATCACCCCTCAGTCTGCTCTTCTCTAAATTAAACAGGCGCAGCTCCTGTAATCTCTACTCATACGAGAGATGCTTCAGACCCTTGAACATCCTTGTGGCCCTCCACTGGACCTCTCCAGCAGCTCCTTGTCTTTCTTGTACTGAGGACCTCAGAACTGAACACAGTATTCCAGGTGTGTCTTTGAAGAGTTTTGAGATGCCACCACTGACATCCAGCTGCAGTTCCACTGGGCTCTCAGGGAGTGAATGTCCATCATGTGTCGTGGTCATGGCTTTATCCCAACCCATTCTTTCTGGTGAAGCCCGGTGCTCCGTGACTGAAGGAGTATCAAGAGCTGCTGCAGAGCCACTCTCCTCATTCATATTTATCCATCAGTTTGCATTCTTCCTGTGCTGGCTGTGCATTTAATGTGTGAGTAATAGTTTTTCACAACTGTTATTCAGCACCTACGTACTTTTGCTGGAAGGAGGGTGGAGGAGGGTGGGGAGGTTTTTGGTTAATGAAATTGTTATTATTTGCTGACAAGATCACTGAGTATCTTAAGAGGGAATTTGATCCCCTTCCAAGTAACTGAACAGGAATTTGCACTGCAGAATATGTGTGAAGCGTGTGTATTCCGGGGGAAAAAAAAAGGAGCATTTGTAGTCCCATTGCCTAGGAGGAAACAACACCAATGGTCACACAGCGTCCACATTCTTTATGATGACTTGATTATTTTCGCTCCAGGCCAGTGGAGCAGTACATGAACACACCCTCCTGCTAGACCCACCTCACGTGAACACAGCCTCATGGCAACCCTTCTCTTGTGCTTCAGATGTTCCTAAAGCTTCATCTAGCCTGGGAAAATAAGTTCACTGTGAAGCAGATGTGCAAGAAACACATTCCAGCTGACTGGCTTTTTCACATGCAAACACTGGTGAGGCTCACACTGGTGGAGTCGTAGAGAGTGTGTAAGAGTGCTGCAGATGTCTATGAGAGGCGTTTGAGGAGTCCCTGAAGGAGGGTTGGAATTTGAGTCCTGTTCCTGCAAAGCTGCAGTCACATCACATACACACGTGAGTCCCACCAGGACTGCAGCTCACTGCCCCTCCTACCTAGGGACCTGCAGGACTCCAAGACGTGGGGCCTGGTGCTCCACAGCCATACGGCCCTGCAGGCAGCTGCAAGGCTGACCATGCTTCCCACACCGTGACTCCATTCTGTGGATGGAGTGGCTGCCACTCACAGGACGAGGCCTGTTGCAGATCTCATCTAGGAGCAGGAGGTGCTCATGGGCTGAGGAGGCTGTTGGCCAGGTAGGCAAGAGCATGAACTGGTGCACAGCATCGTAACTGCTGGCTGGCTCCAGCCGGGAAAGAGATGCTGCTGTGGAGGAGCCCAGGTGCGCAATACCCTAGCACCCTGCTGTTGGCTGCAGCCCCTGGCCAAAGGGGCAGAGCAAAGGGTTGAGTTTCATGAGGAAATGTTTCATGCATATAATTTCACAGCTGCCAAACCAGCCTAAAACTGGGTGTAGAGAACAAGTGAGGAGGAAAGCACTGTTTTCATAATCCTTTGGCAGTGAAATGGGTCAGTGTTCTTGTGGGAGAAGAGGAATGCAGTGTTTAAGAAATAAACAGCATAGCTGTGCGTGGTAATAGCTGGACAGTCCTGCTTTCCTGGAGAGTAACACAGAGCTCAACTATGGGCTTATATGCCTTGTCTTTTGTCCCCACAGTCTACCCTCTGAACAGAGCTCTGTAAAGTGGAACATTTCTGCTGTCTTCTTTAAAATAATCTGTAATTCCTTGGCCATAATGCAAAAGGAGGCACCCATCTGTTTGTTTGGGTTTTTTTATTTCTCTCTTTCACAAATGTCCTTGTTTGTGTTAACTAGCAAACCTTATCATCCAGCTCAGAGGAGAGTTACACAACTGCAAACCTCCTGAGACTTCAGTCAAAGAGCAAATCTTGCTTAATACCCCCACATTTGCTTCTTGCTTCAGATTAGCAGCTCCTTTGGCGTTACAGCTGTGCTCTACTTTTACATACAAACCAGAATAAACCGCAAAAGGAATGTTAAACACAAAAGCTGTGTTCTTTCCACCTTGCAGGACTTAGTGAAATGAGCCTGGCTGTATTAAACATGAGATAAAATTCCCACAGGGAGCATTAGTCTGAGTGATTCATACAAACACTGAAAGTAGTCAGTCTTGGTTGAGCTTCCTAGTCAAATAGGTGGGTAATGGCACGCAACCAGCAGAGCCCCTCTCCTTTGGAGAGCACTGCTGGTAGAAACCTCACTGGCAGTTATCCTCACTGGGAAGCAGCAGGATGACTATTGGGTAACAACAGACAACCTGGGCTTTGGGTAACTATCACACAAGGAATTGCAAGTATCTTTTCTGTGCAACTGCCTAGTGCTGTGAGACATTCTTCATCTGCAGCCCTGGCGTGGGCCATCTGAGGAAGAAAATCTCATCAACCTCTAGAGATGCAGCCAGGTTTATGATCACTTTCTTTTGCAGCTGACTTTTAAGGGAGATAATCTTATCAGGAGGAGGTCTGGAGGGAAGGCGAGTTACAGGTATGTGCATTTCACGTGTTGATAAAGGTGTAAATGAAACTGCTTGCTTTCCCTCCGGTCTGTGCTGTCTGGTTTCCAGGAGCCATAGCTCAAACCCATCCTTCCTCTTGGCTTTTTGCCTCCACCCACATGCCCTGTGTGGGGCCCAATTCTGTGCTGTAGCCACCGGCATGGCTGCGTGACGGTGTGGATGAACAGCACCAGCGTCACAGGCTGGGGGGTCCCTGCTGTCACCCTGCACTCTTCTGTGAGCTGAAAAAGTGCCGTGTTCTGGGGCACACACCTGCACGACATCTTTTATAGGTTCCCTCCATGGGGTGCTGCTTCTCTCGGCTCGCTTTGGACCCTGCCTGCCCAGCCCGGCAGATGGCCCCCTGTGGAAGCAGCTTTGCCGGCTCTGGAAGCAGCCCCTAGCCTCAGCAGCCCTGGGGAGGCTAATAGAGCCGTAGCTGAAACAAAGCACATCGCTGCTTAAAGCAAAGAGCTGGGTAGCCAAGTTTTTGCAGCACTTCCAGATGTGCAGCGGGGGAGTCAGTTTTAGCCTATTTTTCAGATTTTTTTAACCCTTTCTGGTTTTTATTGTTTTCTAAAGCACCATACAAACACCCTGCGAACAATCTTCACTGATCACTCGTGCTCAGCTGAACGTTCCCAGTGGCAGCAACTCAGTGTTTTTTCTAGCTGAGGCTCTGTGACGGAAGCCCCATCTGTATGCCGGGGCAGGTTGGCAGCAAGAGATCTCTTCCACTGAAGTCCAGTGACTGTCAGCACACTGCACTGGTGCTTCAGCTTCTCCCAGACACACATCTTTCCCCCGGTTTTGTACTGCCGCTACTTTCAAGCAACCTCTTTAACAATCCTGCAGCATTTTCTGGGGAATTAAACATGATTGTGAAGGGGGATTAAGTTGTGAGAGGAACCAAAGAAACCTCCCGTGCAGCCTGTCAATGCTTCTTTTCAGGTGATAAGAAATGAGTGTGATGATGCCCTGGTTGCTGCTCCTGCTGCTGGTCAGCTTTGGCTCACCCGCACCCAGGTTTTCGGTGCGTATCTTTTACCTAGTGTCTGTACAACCTCTCAATGGTTTATCATTCACAGTCTGTACACAGCCTTTTGAGTTCATTAAAAGGGAGTTGAGACATGCTATTTTTGTCCAAAGTAATTTTCTGTGTATCTGGTCATATTCTGGGATGCTTTGTGCAGCAACAGGGTCATTGTAGAAAAACCCTTTTCCATAGGGTTCAATTCAACAGCCCTTGCTGTGCAAGATTTCTGTATCTTAGAAGACCACCATTGACTCATCTTGATCCACAGGGGCAGTGTGGCATGGTAGGGCCAACAGGAAACAGATACTGCTCTCTCTTGCCTCCTTGTTCCTACCACTGACTGAAGTGTGTGGGGTTTTCTTTTATTTCCTCCATAGGAAAAAGATATCTGCCTCCTAGACAACAATAAATTAAGACAAAGGTCAAAACAGCTTCAAGACTTGCTTTTCTTATACGAACTACAACTGAAGGACATCCTGGAGAACACTTACCATAGAACAAGCAGTGGGCTGTTCTCAGGCAACAGGAGCATGCAGCATAAGACGCTTTTACCCACAACCAGTGGAAATTTGATAGTCTACGACCAAGGTACAGCCTGCAGTAGTGCGTGTGGAAATTTCAGCTCACCATGGTGTTTGTTTCTCCCTGCAGTGCCCCATGTGTCATATTTTATTTCTGATAAAAGTTGTAACATTTTTAAAGTGCGTTGTGTTTTAAAACTGAGATACATGGGAAGAGAAGGGCAGACTGGCCAACAGTGGTGGCCTTGGTACCAACAGACATCCCCTGGGGCCAGAGTGAGTTGGGCAGTTTTAGGCAGCTACCACCCAGGTACAGCCAGACACCTGCAGCTGGGTTTGGGACCCCGGTGCAGAGCTGGACAGGCACCTCTCAGATGCTTGCTGTGAGACCTACTTTAGATATTTAGGGAGAGATGGGTCCTGCTCTTGAAGAGTCTATTTCCCTTGAGCAACCTACTGGAGCTCAGAGCACCTGGCTCAGCTGCAGGCACTGAAACGTATTTGGAGGAGCCCAGCCTCCCCATTGCTCAGTTCCTCCATCACTTCTGTGGTGCAGTAGCAGCTGTGCAGACTCTGTTCTTTGGTGTCACTTTGAGAACTGGAATCATGGCCTGTGACCAAGATTTTGTCCTTCATGGGCATTACATTGAAAGTGTGAAGCAGCGGGGTCCTGAAAGGCACTCTCCCTGTACAGCCCTGGTAGAGCTGGTCACAGGAGCTTAGGCTCTTGTTTTAGAAATTTTAGACCTTGATCAGTCTGCAGCTGAGGTTACCTTCCAAGTGGAAATCAGCTTCCCTGCGAAGTCTTGCTGACAGAGCCAGTCCTGGTCCTGTATCGCTCCTATTCCAAAGCTCCAGCCTGCACTGCAGCCATCTCATGTCTCACTGAAGATTTGGGAATGACTCCCCCAGAGGGCATAGCTCTCAAACCTTGCTGCTCTTTGTCAGGCCCAGCAGTTTGCAACCAACTCTTACCTTACTGAACAATTTGCTTTGGCTCTGCAGGGCTTGCAGATCTACACACAGGCTGGCCAACTGTCCTTGTCTCAGGCAGCCTTTCAACAATGTCTTCTCTTGGCTGCACATACCCCTTTGCTTCCCCCTGCCCCGTTTAACAAGCTTGTACCATTCTGCCCAGATTGCTCTGCTGTGTATGATCGGAAGAACACCAAAAACGGCTACTACCGGATCAGGCCCAGGGCAGACCGAGAGCCGTTCCTGGTGTACTGTGACATGTCCGATGGCGGGGGCTGGACTGTCATCCAGCGGCGCAGTAATGGCAAGGAGAACTTCAACAGGTGGGTGCATCAACAGGGCTCACAGTCACACCTACAGCTTCCACCCCATCCTGCTGCCTGGCAAACCCTCTCTTAGAAGCAGGAGGTGCAAGACTATACTCAGTGATGATAACTCTTTGCATTAGGACAATCTAATGGTATATATAGGTAGTAGGAGGCCATTCTCAAAATGGACCTATAATGCCATGACTTCTCTGTATTTGAGTAAGTGTATATGTGTGTGTATATTGGTTTTATCATTAATGGGGACTGCTGAAGGCTCCAAATGGGCAGGTATCTGCTGCCAGCACACAGACTGATACCTGTTGAATGTATTCTCATATCAGGGTTTTTTGTTCAGCATGGTGTAACATGTTTTCTTATTCAAATAATTCAAAAAGATGCCAGACCACTGGTCCAGACTGTCCTTTCTCTATGCAAAGTCCCAGGGAGGTGACTTTCACCTGGAAATCTCCACAAGGAGAGATGCTCTGGTAGCACAGTTAAGAAGAAATATCATCATGCAGATGAATTCACTATCATAGCACACACAACTTCAGGGCATGTCTGGTGTCTCTTACAGTGAGTACAGTCCATTGCAAAGCAATCTCAACTGGCTTTAAGCTGACTTGCCTAGAGCATGGTAGCTATCTAGCCATGGTAGTTCAGCTGTCAACACAGGTGAAGGGAAAACAACCTGAAGAAAAGCATTGACTAGTATGAAGGTCAGGCAGAAGTGATATCCCCAGTAACATGAGAGAGGGAATAAACATGAGGTTAGTAAAACTGGAAATGATGATACATGGAAGTATACATGAATATTTAAAATAATACATAATACATAAATAACAGAGGAGATTTTAAGAGAATGATGGGGAGAAAGTAACAGCAGGAGATTTCTCTTAGAAAGATGAAGGCAGAGAATGCTGATGAAAAGTATGTATCTTTGAAGGACAAGTTACCACATCCAAATGGTGAACCTGTGAAAAAGCAGAGGTGGGAGTGGTGAATGAATCAAAAGTAGATTTAAATGGAACACGACACAAAACAAACCCAGATATTTTGCTTTTAACTCTATCTATAAGCTTTTGTTTGCAGCTTCTATTCAGTTTCTGATTCTTCACCATACCACACATACATCCAGGAATGCAGCATACTTTACATTGCAACATTCATTTCCAGCCAGGAGTGCATTTCAATTATGACTTGCTGAAGAACAATATCACATGCTTTGCTGAAGACCAGTATGACAGCTGCTGCTTTCCCTCTCCATCTAACTGACAACCTCATTCTGCAAGCACGGCATCTGGCAGTATGAAGGTTTGATCCCAATGTATGTGTGCACAGGTTTAGCAGAAGCTAGCTGCGAGTTGTATTTAATTCTAAGGCAGAGCGACAAATCTCAGCTCAGCTTGCGATGAATCAGATACTTGTAGAAAACAGTGTCTAGAGGCACAGCTGAAGTTTTACTTGTTTCCATAGCCAAGTGTCACAAACTGTCTAGTTCCCTCACATGCTGAAATTGGTATTTGTATCTCACTGCAGGAAATGGGATGACTACAAACTGGGATTTGGGAAATTCCAGGGCAGGAATGATGAATACTGGCTGGGCAATGACCACATCTATGACCTGCTCACTAGAGGTGCAAGTATTTTCCCTCCATAGATTTCTTTCCAATCTGCATGAGATAGTTCTAACATGACATCACTTTGTGTTTAGGAGAGAGCTCATTAAAGATTGACCTGATGGACTGGCATGGGGAAAGACGTTACGCAGTCTATGAAAATTTCCAGCTTGCAAATGAGCAGGTACGAAATGGAGAGCGTGGTGATTTGCTTGTTTCGTCTGTGAGGGTGGGGCATCTGCACATGAAGCATCAGACTGCAGTATCAGGGTTGTAATTGCAGCTCTGCGAAACTCACCTGCTTTGGTTCCCTGGGATTCCTGGTTGGGCTGGCTGACGAACAGCCCTGGGAGCAGGGACATAAGCCTGGGACTTCTTCCTCCCACTGCTGAGTGCCCAAGCCAAGATCCAAGACAGGGTCATGTGCATGTGCTCTCTTACCATCTCTCTACTGCAGGGCACAGGGATTCCCACAGGCGTTTGCCTCCAGCCTCATGGTTAGGAGTCTTCTGTGAGGGAGGAGTTACAGGTTTGCAACCCTGCAAGGAAACTGAACCTGGTTCTCCTACATCCTAGGAGTTATTCTAGCTGAACAACTGATCAGTTTGTGAAGGCAACTGCTTGGCATGGTTTCCTACCAAGTTGCTCTTGATGAGCTAGGAAGAGCCTTCCAGTATGTTTAGTTTTCAAACAGCTGTCAAAAGATAATAAATCCTGAAGCCCTTTGTAGCAGCAGCAGTAATCAGCAATCCCTTCTAGAAGTTTAAATCCTGCCTTGAGCTATACTAGGATCACTGAAGCACAGGACCAGAAGTCACCCTTGCCTTCAACAGTCATGCCTTTCACAGTGGATACAATGGCCAGAGCAAATTTGATCCCAGAAATGGGAGGAAGGGCAGAAAGAGCTGGTATCAAAGACATATTTCACATACTATTGCAGGACAATTACAGGTTATGGTTTGGCACCTATTCTGGTAATGCTGGCGACGCTCTGTCTGGTGGGAGCAATTTTGAAGATCAGTGGTCAGCCTCTCACAGAGGGATGCAGTTCACCACATCTGACAAGGATCATGATCGATTCCTGGCAGGCAACTGTGCATCTGAGAACAAGGGCGGCTGGTGGTTTAACAGGTAAGGAGAGTAGTCGATTCCTTTTGGATGCATAGGGTGTGGGTGCAGCCAAGAGGACTTGCCAGCCTTACGCAGCTGGAGGTTGCTGTGTGATCTTGCCATCTCACACAACCAAACCTAAGATGTTGACACCTACAGATTCTCAAGGGAAAGCAATCTGCTTCTTTCATTATGAAGGAAAGCAGGTAAGTTGCTTTCACTGTAAGAAACTGGGCCACAGGTTAGTTGCATTGATTTTCAGAAAAAAGGTCAGAATAAATGTTGGAGAAATTCCAGGTTGGGCAGAGAAGAGATTCAGAGCAGCCCTGCGGAGAAGGACTTGGGGGTGCTGGTCGATGAGAAAATGAACATGAGGCGGCTTCAGTGTGCGCTCGCAGCCCAGAAAGCCAACCGTATCCTGGGCTGCATCAAAAGGAGCGTGACCAGCAGGTCGAAGGAGGTGATCCTGCCCCTCCACTCTGCTCTCGTGAGACCTCACCTGGAGTATTGTGTGCAGTTCTGGTGTCCTCAACATAAAAAGGACATGGAACTGTTGGAACAAGTCCAGAGGAGGGCCACGAGGATGATCAGGGGACTGGAGCACCTCGGTATGAAGACAGGCTGAGGAAGTTGGGGCTGTTCAGCCTGGAGAAGGCTGCATGGAGACCTCATAGCAGCCTTCCAGTATCTGAAGGGGGCCTACAGGGATGCTGGGGAGGGAATCTTCATTAGGGACTGTAGTGACAGGACAAGGGGTAACGGGTTAAAACTTAAACAGGGGAAGTGTAGATTGGATATAAGGAAGAAGTTCTTTACTGTGAGGCTGGTGAGGCACTGGAATAGGTTGCCCAGGGAAGTTGTGAATGCTCCATCCCTGGTGGTGTTCAAGGCCAGGCTGGATGAAGCCTTGTGTGGCATGGTTTAGTGTGAGGTGTCCCTGCTCATGGCAGTGGGGTTGGAACTAGATGATCTTAAGGTTCTTTCCAACCCTAACTATTCTATGATTCTATAAATGCATATGGAGGAATGATCTAGAAGGGAAAGAGCCCCATTAAAATTCCTTAAGGTGCTTTGGGTCATATCCCAAGAAAGAAACTCTGGTCACTGCAAGGTGAAGTTTGTACATAGGACACTATTGGGGAGCATGTCTAGGAAATGAGCTACCCTTTAAGAATCCTGGTGATGTATTCGCTAGTTGGGCACACCCCACACATTGACAGACAGGGACTTGGGCTGATCAGTCCTGGGAGCATGGACACACTGTGCTCAGTTTTTCTCTGCTTTAGGGCAGGATGTGCCTCTTCTTTGACTGCCTCTCATCACATACAACTTGAAAACAGTGGAGCTACAAAAATGTGTATCAATAGTGGGATTTACCTTTATCAAAAGACATCTACATTTTTAGGTGCCAATACATAGCTGCCTACACTTCAGCTAGAGCCTACCAAATGGCCCTCCACCTCTCTGTTTAGGCAGCTGGATCCTGGTTAATAGACTTGAAGGAGTCAACATGTTGAATTATCTGAGCAATGCAGGTGTCTGCTTGGGATGACCCACATACTTCTCTGTGTTCCACGAAATGCATTAACCAGATCTCCATAGGCTACTGTAGGAGTTTAGATAACCAGTTCAGTACAGACATATCTAGGTGTCTGAATCTGTCAACAAATCCCACCCTGGTATTTCTAAGTCTAGGTTGTGTGAAAATTGTACTTCACTGGAATGGTGCAGTATCTTCCCACACTAAACTTCATCTTTTTTCCCTCTCCTACATCATTACAAGGTGCCATGCTGTGAACCTCAATGGCCGGTACTACAGAACGGGAAGGTACAATGGATCCCATGATGATGGCTTGGTTTGGTCTACATGGCGTGGGGTGTGGTACTCTCTAAAATACTCTGCCATGAAAATCAGGGCTCCATTCTTTGTTGACAGTGAGAGTGGAGATGGTGAGAACAGTCAGGGCAGCTGAAACCTGCTGCTTTGGAAAGAAGTACAGGCTGAAGGGAATTGTACAAGTTAACAGCCAGCCCTCTGCTCCTGCCAACCAACAAGCCTGCACTGCGAAAACTGGAGTTGCTGAAGCTAACATTGTGAGTTGTTTGAGCACAGCCAGACAATAATTTGACAGAAAACATATGGATCTAGTCATGGAATAAATGCAGCAATTTTCAGCACTCATTGGAGAGTGTTTCAGAAAAGCTCTCTGGACCTTGAATGATTAAGAATGTCCTTTCAGCTACCTGTACTCTTGAAGGGCCCAATCCTTCCATCAGTGCTTCAGTTACGAGAACATAAGAAACAACAAGGTGATGGTGAACTGAACTTCATCTGGTCTACCTACATTAATTGATCAGGAGAATGTTTCAACAGCTGTATTTACGGTCCCCAACTGCCACACTTCCATTGCAGAACACTCCTGGAGAGTGTGAAGCCAAGGCAGTGACATGCTACAACTGCTGATGTGAATCCAGACTAAGGCTACTTCAAAGTAAATCCCCACAACACGGACAGCGTGGGCACTGGGTTTGGTTGCCAAGTGCTTCGCGCTGCAGATCCACTTCTGCAGCACACCGCGACGTATTAATGCAAATACAATGCTGCCAATCAGATTTAAGTCCCAGATTAAAATGAGGCAGATTTTGCTGAATTTAAAACACACTCATGATTCATTTGTACGTTTTCGTGCAATTTACCACTAACTTTGAGTTAGTGAAGGGGAATGTGAAAGTGGAAAGTGGCTGAACCATAGGGCCCCCTGCTTTCCATGTATCAGTGGAGTGAAATGAAAAAGCAACACAAATTGGGTACTGAAGATTTATTTTCCACACGGTTTTACTAACAACAGTTACAATGAACAGGAATATCAGCTTGATGCAAATCAGTTACCTACCATGTGGTAAAATGAGCCTATTTCTTTTTCTGAATTACTTTTTTTTAAAAAACTGATTGTTCTTTTCCATTTACTTGCTTTTAGATCCATACATATTGCAATTTGTATTATATATCCATAGAGGGTGAAATAAAACCATCTGAGTAGGTCTTAACACTTTGTATCTCATTTTCAACAGTAGGAACTTGAACAGAAATTTGGATTAAAATCTTGAGAAAGCTCATAATATGAGAAACGCTTTCTTTTGGTGTTGGCTCCGGTGCTTTTACACCTGCTGTCCTGGCCAGCTCAGAGTCTCTGCAAGGTAAGTTTAATTTCCAGGGCTCAAGTTGTCCTGGAGACAATGCAGAGACATGTGAAGGTTCAGTATCAAAACTTGGTTTGGTTCCTCTGCTTTAGGAAAAGGTAAACTCTGTTCTCACTTCTTCTTAGAGATCCCAGTGGTTGCAGACGTGAACACTGGAGAGCAACGGGCCGTGATCCTAAAACCTTCTTCCCACATACCCACACGGAGCAAAACTTGCACCTCCCTCTCTGAAATGAGGTTGCTCTTGTGAAGAAAGGGCTGTGAACGATTTACTTTTTGATCACTGCTTCTATATTTTATACTATGGTAAAATCTTAGTGCAAGGTTGTAACTGCATGTTAGGAACATGAGGAATCCCTCTGTACATGTTACAGGCATGTGGCCACTGATGCAGTGCTGAGGGCAGCAAGAACAATCTTTGTCTAGGCAGAGAAGTATGAGTGAAATAAATTAATGCCTTCTGGCAGATGATACTCAATCCTGCTCTTCGGTAGAGGGGCTATGGAAGCAGCATATAGACTGCAGACCGGTGATGCATGATTCTGCATGCTGGAAATCAACTACAGCACCAAAGAGACAGTATTAGTGGTTTGACAGTTCATTGAGCAGCCAATAACCCATCTGATAATGGAGCTATCAATAATGGAGATACCAAGCTGAAAATAAAGTCAACAGGGCTGAGACAGATAACTGCTACCCAGTCCAGCTCCTCCGTGAAGGAGCAGTGAGCAGTCTAGAGTACAGAGCTTGTTTCCCTCTGTGTCAATACAGAGAGGCAGGCATTATAGTTGGGCTGCCTTCAGCCAGCATCAATACGTTATGGTGCTTTTTTCTCTAAGAGAAGGAAAAAGAGATAAAAGGGGCCCAGACCTGACAAGCTGGGAGGAAAGGGGTCTGCCTTGCTGCCTTAGGTGTAAGATGCACCTAAGTACATGCAATGCATTACAGTAGCTGTTCTGAATGCAGCCCAACACTAAGACAAGGTTGCAGGAAGCAGCATCTGGCTTGGAACAATGCTTCCCATCCTCTGCCCTCCTGTGGTGCAGGGAACCCCCTCAGAGACACAGGTCACAGGGCTTTGTGCAAGACCCCGCAACTCCCACAGCAAACCCCAGGAAGTGTTTCAGAACCCCCTTTATCTCAGTAGGCAGGGTAAAATGCCACTAGCTAGTACTTATTTGATCTGAGGGCTACCGCCAGGCTCACATCACTCCCACTGAAGGTTAGGGGAATGCTTGCTCAGTGTGGCTGTGCTGTACACTTGATCTCCCTTTTCTCCAAGGTCTCCCGTGCTGAGAGGGCTCACCAAATCTGTAAACAGATATTGTAGCCCTGCTGACACCTCACTGCTTCAGGGCGAATGTGCTTCACATGGCAGGCTTTACTTTAGTACAGGGGTGGTAAGTAATCTGAGCAGCAATTGCTTCAGAGGTCTGATTTCCAGCTTATTTAAGTCACTTTGAAGACTTGTTACATTTGATTAGCTTTGGATAACTCTTCAAGTGTGGACATGCTCTCAAATGCTTTAAACAGCATTTCAAGCTGACAGCTTATGGCAATGCAGAGCAGGTACTAACACCACACTGTGCCAAAGGGCTGAATGTCGACAATGCAGTGTGCTAGCCCAGCTCCTGGGAAAGAGGGAGCTCACAGCACCCTGCGAGTCAGACCCAGCGCTGCAGCAGCAGCTGCAAAACATTACCCATCAGAAAGGCCATTCAGACAGCAGGGTTTGACTCCGGCAGCCAAATGCTGCAAGCTTTGCTCCTCTGAGGCTGTCACAGCAAGACCATCACTGTGTGCCTGCCAGGTTACCTCAGCATGATTTGGACACTTCAGTGGGGTGCTGTCGGTAACTGGCTAACACACAGTGATGCTGCTCTTCCTTTAAAACTGTTGTTGGTGTGGAGAAAAAAAACAGAAGTGTGGGGTTGGGAAATCTATCCTTCTGCTCAGAAAGGCAGTTTTGAGAAAGACAGCAGCCTACTGCCAGAGAACTGAGCACATGGTAAGTGTTCTTCACACTCACAGGGGGGTTAAAGGCCCACATCGGGTTGGGCTCCTTCTAGGAGAATTAAGACAGTCCTCTGCCCGAACCTACCTTCTCTCATTCCATCCTCCATGGGCAGCATCTTGTCTTTTCTTGGTTTTGCCCAGTTGCATTTCCCTGGTCTTTGCAAACTCCCTGAAGAGATGGTTATCCTAACAAACAGCAAGCAAAGTCTCTGAGTCATTCTCGCTGGCCCGAGCTCTGTCTCTGTTGTTAACTGGGGTTTCAACCCAGCTCTGAATACTTGCAGCAGTGTGTAATTGTCAATTTGTGATCTCTGGTTTTAAAGCCCGACAAAATCAAACACCCAAAGTAGCTTTTGTGCTTCGCCATAGGATTCTCCGGGAAGCACCAGATGCTGTCAAGCCAGTTTTAGTTTCTGCTCACAAACCAGGTATTCATGAAATGAATTTGTTGTTCGCAGGTTTTGCTCATAATTTATTCTGAGCTTGCTGTAGCAGTATTATTGTCAATGTATTTACATTCTGAAAAGTTTAATAAAGGCAAAGATGCTTATGGAAAGGGTGGGTGATTCAACTGTTCTCTCACTGTCTTTTAGAGGTGCTTAGATGGCTGCAAGTAACATTTCTGTGAGGACTCAAATCTGATCATCCATTTTCTTTGCCCTCCCAGTAGCATGCTTCTTCTACTCACTTCCTGCATGTGTCTGTACATCACTGATTTTGTAGTATAAATATTGACAGAAGGAAAGTATCAAAACCTTGAAGGGTGAGAAGTGCCCCCTCAGTTTTAAATTCACTCCAAGTATTCAGCATCAATTGTTTGCACTTTCATGCAAGCAGCTAAAATAAACACCACCATATGACTTACTTGAGCAATTGCGATGAATCGGCACACTTCAGTAATGACTACCATAAAAGTTATGGAAATTGCTCGCAACTTGAGGTCTGTGTTTTCTAAATGGGCAAGGATTCACCAATTAGGATAGATGGTTGAGGATACTGGACAATGGATGCTTTAGGGCATTATTATCTACTAGTACATGGTCCACAAGGTGAGAAAGGCCAGATCAGTGGCATCCGTCACATATGATGCACAAAACATGACTGCTTTATGCAATAAAAACTATTGGCTATGTCTGTGTCATGCCTCCACTAACACGTGCTTTCCCAGGGTATTTTGTGTGAACTGTACACACATACATACAAAAAATAATGATATGGAAGCACTTTCCAGTAATTAGAAAGGAATGTGTTCCCACAGGCCAGACTTGGGGCATAATTTCCTCGCTGCTCTGCATGGGGGTAACACAATTCCCACTGCTCCTTCCCCCACAAGCCAACAGATCCTGCAGATCCTCTCCCGCTCATGCCCCCTCCTGCAGGGCCGCAATGAGTCTCTCAGATCACCAGCTTCTCGATGCTTAAAGTACTTGTTTCATCCTCTTCATTGGAGCCAAAATACCCAGGGAGGTCGATCATCTGCTGCTCTGCCTCCGTTAAGCCAAAAGTAGTATTATCATAAAAGGCAAACTCAGGATCCAAGGGGAAGCTCTGGCACTTGTCCCTTCGGTACTGGGCAGGGCTTACACTTGGGACTCTCTGGGAATTATCCTTGCCAGCTGAGCCTGTTTCCTTCCGCCACATGCCTCTGGGGTTAGGTGAAGGGCCCCACTTGCTTCGGCTGGGCTCAGGCTTATCAGCTGCCTTCTCCTGACCGGCAGGCTGGCGGTCAGTGACCAAGTCCAGCTTCTTCACCGGGGGCCCTGCCCTGTGGTGGCACTTTGTGCCATGGCCCTGCAGTTCATATCCTGGCGCAGCGCTGTGGGGCTGATCCAGTTTTTCACCAGTTGGATTAGTGTTCCTTGATTTTGGCCGCATCCTGTCCTCCAAACCCTGGTCCCATGTCCTGGTCCTGGAGTTGTAGAGAGGAGTCTGCCGGGGGGTGAGGGTGGACATGCTTCTCTCTCTGAAAGGCCTGGCCTTTTTAGTCTCATGGAAACTGGCTGTTCTTCTGAACTGTGGGTTTCTGTGGCAGCCCCTCTCAGGCAAGTCTCCTCTGTTATCCTGGTGCTTGAAATGAGCTCTTCTTACCAAGGTTTGGGTAGGGCTCACTGCCGCATTGGCCTGTGAGAATGGAAAATCCAGCCTAGGGTGAGAGCCTTCCCCCAGGAATTTGGGCTGACTGGCTGGCTGCTCCAGAAACGGAGATTTGATCCTAAATTTGTTTGCTGCTGCCTCCTCTTGGTTTTCTCCGCTCAGCGGAAGCATCGTGGTGGCACCAACAACCGTGTCCGTGAGGGGATTCTGAGAGACATGGTACACCTTGGTGGTCTCAGTCAGGCCTTTCTTCTTCATCTCTTTCAGCTGCTGCTGTGCCAAGCGGTAGCTGAAGATCGGAGGGATAATTTTTTGGGCGTTTGGCTGGAAGTTCTCACTTCCGGAGGCATCATCTTCTTGGGCAAACTGGAGGCTTCGCCTGTAGGTCAGAGGAATGTTAACAGGGGCATCCCCTCCTTCAGCAAAGCTGTCCCGCTGCTTGTTGCCTTGGCAGATGTTCTCCTCGTCAGAGCTCTTCCGAAAGCCAGGGGAATGGACGGAGTTTCGGCGCACGGCGGTGCTGCACTTCTGAGCTCTGCAGAGCTTCCTCCAGAGGGTGATGAGAACAGTGGCAAAGATGATGAACAAGCACAGGGAGATACCTGTGATGGTCACTATGTTATTTGCTTTCTGGTCCTCTCCTGGCTGGACAGAAGGTGGGGTGGGAGGCTTCATAGCTGTAACAAAGAGCACACACGTCTATCAATCAGAGCTGCAGTGTCATCAGCATTTTGGTATTTTAGGATGGATACCTTGCAAGAAATTAAAAATAACCAGTTAACACAGTACAGGAAGTTGTCTGCCATTAAAATTTGGTCATTGAAGATGACTTCTTATTGATGACTTCAAGCTGGCAGGAACAGATCTACTTACTTTAAACCCAGGCTCCCACGGAACTTTTAAATGTCATCATTACTTCTGCCTGTTCTGCCATTTCCATAAGGCACTCCTAAATAGGTGTAAAATGGGTAACACTATTTGCCTTCTTTTGTGAAGTACATTAAGATCCCATGGTGAAAAGTACCATAAAATAAGTCAACCCAGGCTAGTACTTCAGTATCACTTTAAAATTAGTTTTATGAAAGCTTAAGAGGAGTGAGAATTGCAGTGAATTTGAAGAGCACAGAGGCAGCACCAGCAGGGGCCGCGTAACTTTCTAAGCAGCCCTCTGAGCGTGCTTCTTCTACCACTGCCTTGTGTCACAGCCACAGAGGCTCGAACCTTCCCCTGCCACCCCAGGCTCCCAGTTGAGAAGGCCACTGCTCTGGTGCCCCTGGCATTCTAGTATTGACACTCTTCTGTTGTGGACCGCAGATGGGCTTTCAAACAGGGATGAACACTCTGCAGGCCTTTCCTCACTGAGAGAGTGGTCAGTCTCTGGAACAGTCTCCCCAGGGAAGCAGTCACAGCACTAAGCCTTTTAAAAGTTTAAGGAGCATCTGGACAATGCTTTAGTCATATGGTTTGGTTTTAGGTAGTCCAGAAAGGAGCAGGGAGTTGGACTCGATGATGTCTATGGGTTCCTTCCAGCTTGAGATATTCTATGATTTTAACCTGTAATGTGAACATCACAGATCTTTCCACAGCCCTATTTAAACCCCTCACCTGCGCACTGCACCACATTAGAGATGGCTGAACCAAGGAGAGATTAATAATTCTTCTTCTGGATGAGGTCCCTAGCATTTTAGGGGCAGCCCTGAGCATGTTTGAAAGTGGATGGATTGGTCCAGCAGCTAATTCCAATGTGTGTTAGCACTCCCCAGTTTCTTATGGCCCAACATCATCAGTGTAAGGCCATGACAATGCTGTTGGAGGATAAGGTTGCACAGATGTAGTTGACAAGAGCTGACCATAAAGCTGTGAGCTCACACTGAACAAGTTAACAACCCTGCCCCTGTCTCTAGTTTTATCCAGAACCCAAAGCCTTACATGAGAGTGAAAGAAAATCTGTTATAAAACTTGGCAGATGCCTGCACCACTGTGACTGTCCAGGCATAGGAAATGCGCCCGCAGAATAACAGGAAGCTGATACCATGTTCTTCCCGTAATTCAGAAGGATGCTCATTCAGCAGAAAGCTGGTATTAGGAGGGTGTGCACAATGTACAAATACACTGATGAACACAGGTCAGAAGGTCTCAGGCTGCTATGATAACAGACGTGCAGGGTGCTTGGTTGGGCAAGAGATACATTTCTTTGCCTCAGGTCTACCTGACAGCCCCAACCTCGCTGAAAAAATCCTGCTACTGGATCCACTTTGATCTTCATGTCACTCTTGAGAGCTCAGCATCATCTCAAAGAACACGACCAATGCCTGCTGGATCTTTACTGGGGGATCTCTAAAACTTTCATCCAGCCCAATGCCACTGAGCCAGAGCACTGCTGTTCTGGGGACCTGAGCAGGAATTGAGCACGCTGACCTCAGCAAAGAAGGTAGGACCAGCCATCTGCTCTGTTCAGTACCACTGCAGCATAGCAATTCATTCATTGCTCATCCTCTTCCCATTCCTGTTTGCTTACAGTTATTTTTTAAAGACTTTTTAAAAGAGTTTCAAGACACTGTGCTGTATTGTTTGGAACAGAAAGCTAACAGTGAGTTTCAAACCAGGACTTAGTCCCTTAGGTTTGCTCTTTCTCCACCTCATGTACCTCTGCCCCTGGACTGTGTGCTGGTTTCATTTATTCAGCTATTTGCTCCATCTGCTGGACTAATAACTTCAAACATAAGTTATGCTGAAAAAGAGGCCTGCCTGCTCCAGAAAGGTGCAGACAGTCAGGGGGTGGGAGGGTGACACCCCCAGCTGGAGATCAGGCAGCAGATGAACACTGTAAGATGACAGCGTCAAGTCACTTCCTGAGCAGTCTAAGATTCAATGAGATGAAATCTTGTAGGTGATTCTGTAAAGGAAGCTGCCTGACGTAGGAACAGGAGGATTAGAAACCATGCGCAAGAGAGAAGCAAGGCAATTCCTTCAGATGGTCCCACGGCAATGGGTGCAGACGCAGGCCTCCTGTGCATCTGTGTTTCCTATATATAAAAAACATAGATAACCTTTTTTATTAACCCAGAGACCTAGGTGGAATTTGAGGATTTTCCAGACCTTCCTAGTGCTGTCAGATAGTATAACTCTCACCAGACTGCCACAGGCATGTGCACTGGGTATGCACAGGATTGGTGACCTCTTTGAAAACCACCATATGCATTATATAGTTGTACATATGCATGGAAAGAGTGACACATCCAAGAAGCACCAGAGAGGCCAGTCACCTCTGTGCATGTAAAGCCACGGTGCATACACAAACCACATGTCCAGGACATGCTCCACATGGATGGACCCCCCTCAGGGAACTCTGTGCACCAGAACTGCTCTCTGGGTTCCAGAGGAGTGGGGTGAAGCTAGCCAGAGAGGAGCCAAGCCAAGTACTGTACTTACAGACATACCCCTCCTGCAGGTAACACAAGCAAGGAACAGCACAGTTCAGCATCAGCTTTAGGAAAACACCAACTACCTCACTGTGTTTCTCTGCTGGCATTACTGCCCACACCAGCATAACAGGGTTTGCCACAGAGAAGACAACTAGGCCTAGAGCGGGGCATTAGTTTTAAGCTGGGGCCCTAAACATCTGAGTTGCTCTTCTCTGCTTACACTTGCAGATTTACAAAATAAGCAAACCCACATGGCCAGCATTTTCCAGTCATTAAAAACATCAGATGCTATAACAACAAGCTGTTAAAATACCCTATGTGCTGCACAAACACTGACAAAATGCAATACCTGGCTTCATGGAATATCACTTTTAATATTTTCCCTTCACCCAACCTTTTGTTCAATACAATCTGTTTCTTACAGTGCTCCACAACACATTCCAGGCCTGCCTGTACAATTCTGAGGCCTTCATTCAACAACTTGAAGCTGGTTCAAGCCAACGCCTCTATTAAAAAAGTAGTCCTGCCCTCTTCCTGCTCCAGCTACACATTCTCCCCCTCTGCCAACCTTCCCTTTTCCGTGGCATAAGCATGGCAACAGCTTACATCCCCAAACTTCCGAATTTTTGGCTGGTTCCATTCTAGTGCTCCACATTACACTTTTGCCAGCACAAGGAAGTGTGTGGAAGCAGCCAAAGCAAGAGGTAAGGCATTGACCACTTTGTAATAGTTTAAAATATCTGTTAAATTACAGCCTAAGGGAATAGAAGCCTGCACAGTCCCTGGGCACCTTCTGTTCCCCATCCCTGGTTCCCAGGGAGTTGGAAATAGATAATCTTTAAGGTCCCTTCCAACCCAAACCATTCTATGATTCTATGTTTTGCTAGCCCCAAGATCTCTCCTTTAGTCTTCATTCCCTGGCCACACTGGAAATTTTAAACCCCTTCCATGGACCCACAGAATACCAAAATCTTATGCCTTGGAGACCTATCTCCAGCTGCCCCACAAACACAGACTCCTGCCCTACTCCAACAACCATAGGAATGTGACACCCCTCCAGAATCATTCCATTTTGCAAAGTCCACCTAATAACAGGCCATTTTCTTTTGCTACAGCATCTGCCCATGCAACCACAGGGAAGAGGACAGCAGAGATGATACTTACACAAACACTCCTCCAGGGAACACAAAGAAGTCTCGCTGGGTGATCCAGCACAGCCTGATTTGGCTGACGAGGAGGTGATGCACTCTCGGAAGCGCTCCCGGACGCCGTCCCCACAGGTGACACTGCAGGGGCTCCAGGGCTGCCACAGGCTCCACGTGTCTGCAAATACACAAGCTCACAGCAATGAGGAATGCATCTGCATCCTTACCTTTAAAGACACAGCCATTTGTCTTCTCTCATTTAAGAGAAACAGCAGTAAAAAACCAAACAACACCAAAAGAGCAAGCAGCATCCAGGGACCTGCTCCTGTTCCATAACAGTCTGGGCAAACTCCCACTCCTTGTTTTCCTTTATCCACTCCAGTGCCAGCCAACAACACAGTGGTCAGTCAACTGGCAGGCAAGTTCTTCCTGGAACCACAGCAAATGGAAATTAATCCACAGATCTTTGGAATGGGTTAGTAATTTATATATTCATCCAATTCCTGCCTGACAAATAGTGCTTTTACAGCAGGATAACTTCATTGACTTAAGTGTAGTTACTCCTGATTTATGTGATTGCGAAAGGAGGATAAGTCTACAAGGCCTAATGAAATTGCAATATTGGTTTTTCTCTGTTATCTTCTCAGCACACAGATGTGCTACTGAATCATTCACCTGACAGCTTCCAGGTCTCTGTTGCTTCATTGCTTATAGTTTGGCAATTAACTCGAGACGAAATTTTGCTGGTTCATTTATTTAAGTGGAGGCAAGTTCTAATACTACCTCAAACATTATCACCTTTTAATGTCTAATGAAATCCCTCTTTTGCTCAGACAACATCCTTATCCAGTGTTCAACACTCAAACTTTACAGCAGCAAGAACCCAGAGAGAGAAAGGGACTGCTCCTGCCTGTATCTGACAGCTGTGACACTGAAGCAGGACTACAACTTTCAATTCCAAACTAATCCACAAGCCCAGGTACAATCTTAAAGGACAAAACCCCTGGGGATCCTCCTATATTGTAACAGAAAGAAAAACAACAGACCTCTTAATTCCATTTTGTCACTCACAGATAAAGTTGAAAATCCGCTGAACAGACAATAATTTAAAACCCTAGATTAGGTTAGTTAAAGTTTGCTCTTTCAAATAATTTATAGTGTTGCTTCTGTCAACGCTGGTCATGATCTTTAATTTTATGACACAGTTGCTTTCCTGCTATGATGCCCCTGAGCTCCTGATCAGTGACAAAGTTACTATGTTAAAGGACTAGACAGTGTTCGAAATAGCTTTATGATTTCATAGAATCATAGAATAGAATCATAGAATGGTTTGGGTTGGAAAGGACCTGAAGATCGTCTAGTTCCAACCCCACTGCCATGGGCAGGGACACCTCACACTAAACCATGTCACGCAAGGCTCTGTCCAACCTGGCCTTGAACACTGCCAGGGATGGAGCATTCACAACTTCCCTGGGCAACCCATTCCAGTGCCTCACCACCCTCACAGTAAAGAACTTCTTCCTTATATCCAACCTAAACTTCCCCTGTTTAAGTTTGAGCCCATTATCCCTTGTCCTATCACTACAGTCCCTAAAGAAGAGTCCCTTCCCAGCATCATTGTAGACCCTTGTTATATTGGCTGCTGGATTGCTCATAGTGAGTTATTAAAAGTCTCTAACAAAAATAAATACGGCTGTGTTTTAACAAACATGAAATGTTACCTGCTTTGGGCCCTGTCCTACAGATTTTTGTGACCATGCCAGTCTGAGTTACATCAACACAAGGAGCTTAACAGAATCAGCGGGGCTGCTCTCCTGCATGCAGGTACTCACCTGCACTGCAGCATAGCGCCCAGAGGTTTTGTGCTTACCCTTGTGCTGTCAGCCAAGGCTGTAAAGCGTGTATAGGCACATACTCACACACATCTGTCTGCATGCATGTTCCAGTGCATGTGCCTTGCCTAATGCAGAGTAGAGATGGGCACAGTGAGACACCCCGGTGGTGCTGCAGTTTTAAGCCCACACAACGCCAAGCGACAGTCCTGCCTATTTGCCACTGACTTTACCACAGCATTGTGATATCTATGATCTCAGTCTGTCTTTCACTTTGCGTTCTGTGAGCACCTCTCGGCCTTCACCCTTCTGTCTCTGGAGCTGGTGAGCTGCTACAACAGGGGAGAGGAGCCCAAAGGCAGGCTGAGTTCTCAATCCTCCAGTTTTCAGCCACCCCAGTTCCCAGGAAAGTGTAATGGAGCACAACTCTGGTTAAGTCTCTCTAACTTGAAAGTCTTTAAGACTCTCAAACAGGGGAGAATCAGGTCAGATATAAGGAAGAAATTCTTCACTGCGAGGGTGGTGAGCCAATGGAACAGGCTGCCACGGGGAAGTTGTGCATGTCCCATCCCTGCAGTTTTCAACACCAGGTTGGACGGGGCTTTAAGCAGCAATCTGGTCTAGTGTGAGGCATCCCTGCCCATGGCAGAAGGGTTGGAACTGGATGATCTTAAGGTCCTTTCCAACCCAAATCATTCTATGATTCTATGAAGACTGGATGGTGTGTGGTGTCAGGAGGAAAGGGAGTCAGAGGGTGCCAAGGAGGAGGGAACTGAGAAAGTTTGTTGGAGTAAGGAGTCCCACAAAGATACAAACTCTGGACAGTTGCAAAATCACATCAGCTAGTGAGCAGAGATATTAGTGAGGGCAGCAAGACAAAATTACCATCATCATTAGTCAGTCAGTGGCTAGCTGATCCCTCCTGAAAAAGACTTCATGGTATCACAGTACGGGGGATCTCATGACACTCTTCTTCATACCAGTATCATGAAAGATTCCTGCAGCGTCCCTAATCACTGGTAGATGGAGGAAGGCTAGGTGGAGAAGCACCTACCTCCTCATAGACTACTTTATGTGAGCAGCTTGGTGAGTCCCTCTCATAATTTCTCTCTCTCCACATTCCCTGCTCATTTAAACTTCCGTTAATTACAGACAGATATAAAGCCAGACCCAGAAAGATTCTAGTTGCCTCCAGTGCTAATACTGGCGATAGTGGAGGGCGCCCCATTGATGGAGGCCTCCGCATTGATGCCTGTGGGCTTCAACGTACAAGAACATTCAGGATGAGTAATTTTACAATCTTGATGTCAAATCTATGATGTGCCCATTGCTCCAGGGCACTTTTGACTGACTTTGCCTTCAGCTGAGGGCAAAAGAGCTCCTTAGCATAAATACTTGGCATCCATAGCTTTGAGGCTAAGAGTACGGGCCTTAACCAGCAGAGAGCAGGAAATGCTCCAGCTCCCATGAAAGACCAGACTCTTGTGACTTGCTCTGCAACCTTCTGCAATTACCAGAATGTAAAAGAAAATGAAGCATACTTTATTCTCCCCCAAGGAAATGAAATGATTAATTTCCATTTAAGACAAACAGATCCAAAGTGCCAGGGGGAAACCAGAAGGTGTGCACTGCAAACCAGCTCTAAGAAGTGTGAATTTTTTCACATTGAATTGAGGAATCAATTATCGACATGAAGACCTCGAACTGATGAGTTAGTTTGACATAGCTGGTAGTTGGCAGATCTGCCAACATGAAAGATAAATGCAATTAAGTGTGTTAATTGCTGCTCTGTATAACTATCTCCCCGCAAATTTTTGTGTTCATAAGACTTTGAGCATGCAGTGCTATCCAACAGTGCAGTCAGCGAGAGATGCTCAGCATCATCCTTCCAGCCTGACACACATAATAGTCCTAAACCCTTCAACAAGACCAGTAATATGGGACAAACCCACTGATGATTTACAGGCTCATGTGAAGAGCTGCACTAGCCTGGGGCATTGCAGAGTATTTGTGGAAGCTGAGATCAGCTTTTAGGTCCTGAGCATGGGTGTACACACATTGTACTGCTGTTTGGATGAGACCTGGGAAAACACCCTTCTCACCCATTCCGTGTTTCTCTGTTTCCATGGAAATGAAGCCTGGGTGCACTGAAATGGCGGCATGCTCCAACAGGTTACTAATTTGGACAATGAAAGCATGAGTATCTCTTTAAAGGAAGAAAACCTAGACTCTGCCTGTGCATATTGCAGTCTTTTCCCCACAAACAGGTGTCTTTAAGAATTGTGGAGGCACAGCCTAAACTTTTTTTTTCAGAAGCCAAGAGCTATCCCGGGTCTGTAACATCCAATTTATTCTTAAAATGCTGGGGATGTGGAGAAGTATTCAGTAACACAGGAGGTGGGGTACAAACCAGCCCTGGCATATGCACGTCCCCTGCATCTGTCTGTTCCAAAATAAATGCAAGCCAGGTGCAGATTCAGGCAATACAGCTAATTGTTTCCCAGATTTTCCTACAGATAGGCGGGTCTGATTCAGTGAGTCTTATTCAGGGAGCAAGTATTTGATGGAAGTTGTGTGTCCCTGCCTGACCTCTAGATACTCCACTTACTCCTCTCCTCCCTTACTGACCACTCTTCCCTTCAGAAGGTCTTCCCCTACCTTCCTCTTTCCTTCTGCAGGCAACAACTGTACTTCTTATGCCCTGCTGAGCTCCCAATAGGGCTTTTTTTTTGACAGTCAGCAAAAGTCGGATGAACAAAATTCATCTCTGCTGCTGGCAACTGTGAAAGACTTCACACCAAAGTTGAAAACGGTCTCTGGAGTATAACAAAGAGCTGTAAAATTAAGTTAATTAACACCAGAAATATGAAGAAAATACGCCTGTTTCTATGCGGTAGCATTACTGATTAATTTTATCAGTCTCATCCCATATGTTTCAACTGGGATACAGGCTAGGACATGGAACATCCTTCTAAGGAGTGCAGAAGTTTCACTGCTGGGGACACTTAAAATGCACATGAGCAAAGCACAGGATAAAGCATTGAAAAGAATGAGCCTGCAATGCATCTGTTGCTGGGTAAGATGAGCTTCCTACCTCAGACATTCAAATAAGACAGTCAGACACAGAGAAAAAGTTAGCTGCATGACCCTCCCTAAGTCACCTGTGTGAAACAGCCAACACTCCACTGAGACAAATGAAGTGACTTGCATCTCGCTGTTATTTTTTCACAGGTTCTCCAGTTGGAAGTCTACAAAAAGCTGCACAAGTGCTGGCTCACAGCCCACCTTTAATAGATCTATTCACAGTCTTACATAGCACAAGCATTTTTGCAACACTCGTTCTGAAGCTGCTGCCCTGGCCCA
Source organism: Lathamus discolor (assembly GCF_037157495.1). Lineage (NCBI taxonomy): Eukaryota > Metazoa > Chordata > Aves > Psittaciformes > Psittacidae > Lathamus > Lathamus discolor. Next base: position 100,799,507 of record NC_088887.1, on the reverse strand, counting down.
CTTGGGGCCACTGTGAACATTTTCCTATTCCAGACGCAAGTCAGATTCCTGTTTCACAGGCTGTACTAAACCAGGTTGCAATAAGGAGTAAGGAGCAGGCTTGCCAAAGGGTCAGGAATATAACTGATGCCTGATCCATGGATAATGGGTGTGGCAAAATAATCTTTTTTCTCACCCTCTGTGGTTTGGATGAAGATAATGATTAGGTGCTTTGACCTTTTTATAAGACGATGTCTCTGCTTCGTAATAACAGAGCACATGTTAAATGAAGTAAGAACTGGCTGAGTGACAGATTTGATACGCAATTGTCAACAGAAAACCACCATCGAGTGTAAATGTACCTGGATAGGTTCCAAAGGGATTAATATAAGGCTCAGTGCTGTACAGTGCCTGCCTAGTTGACATGAAAACAAAGATAAAACCATTACTGAGAATATGTCACTGCTGTGATGACATAAGTAGATAGTGCAGTTGTATGGAGCAATGTCCCTGCCCATGGCAGGGGGGTTGGAACTAGATGATCTCAAGGTCCTTCCTAACCCTAACTATTCTGATTCTAATGTAGGGTACTTGCATGTTACGGCAACCGAAGCAAAGTAGATCATTAATCAGCAAATTACAAAATGTAGGAAGAAGGAATACAAATTGTACCTGCAGGATGGTAGACTACATACTAAAAGGTCATACGCAAAAACAGCGCAACAGGGGTTTACAGGGTAAAAGTTGTAGCAAAATCAACTAATGCAATTGATGGAATGAAAGCAGAGGTATGGGTAAGGACAGTGGTTCTGCTCAAGCAGCATCAGTGAGGAGGACTTCTGAACACAGCACCCAAAGCTGGCACCCCTGTTGTCAAATAAAAAGAAATGCTTAAAATAACGGAAATGGAGCCAAAGAGTCAGAAAAGTAATCAAATCCCAAACAAAATGCCTTCCAATTAAAGACTCAATCTTTTTCAGTTTATTAAAAAGAACACAGAGATAACCTGGAAGTACTGAGATGATCTGGATGTGCAAACGCCTTTGCAGGGGGAAGACAGTGGATAGGAAACAGCTGTCTCATCTAGCAGAGAGCAGCAGAGTAAGAGCTAGTCACCACAGACTGAAGCTAAATGAGCTTTAGTTATGAAACACAGAGTTTCCCTTTTTTTAGAAAAATAAAATAAAATCAGAGCATGGTATTGAGAGAAATTACCAGAAAGGTCTCTGTTTTCTCCTGTCTTCATCAAAAGACTGGGCAACTCTCTGGAGGATAAGTGGCAGTCAAATGTAAAGCCTAGCTGCAGGGCTCAGTGCCAGGGCAACTGGATGAAAAGTGATGGCCCATGTTGTCTAGGAGCCCAGACCAGAGGATTTATCACCTCTCCTTGCCTTAAACCGAGTGAGTTCAAGAAGTCCAAAGCAGAAAGTGACTTGAGGAGCAGTGCCTGTTGTGCAGCAGCCGCAAGTGTTACGCAGCTATCGGGGCCTGGGTCTGCGCATACCATCTCTCAGTGCCGTGCTGCAGGGTGAAGGCTCAGGAGAGAGCTTCTGCAATCAGCCAGGAGGCAGATAGCCACCGCAGGCAGCACAGGTTCACTCTGCCTGTTGTGGCTTCAGGCAAATGCACCCCTCCCAGAACACCACGCTCCTTTCAAACACTGCCTACAGGCTTTGAAGTCTCACAGATACAGGCACAGTCAGATGTGCTGCACCTAATTAATTTCAGGTTGACATTTTATTTACGGCTATGCAACGTGGTTTCGCTTTCATCGGCTTTGTAGATGTGACACTTTTAACTTGGCAGATGTTGACTTATCTCTGTTCTTCACAGACATAGCCTGATTCTTTTGACTGTAGTTGTAAGGATCGTGCTATTGGGGAACCCAAGAAAACAAAGCAGATTGCAGGGAGTCATCACTTAAGGTGGATCTCATCAATTAAAACAGTTAAATACTGGGCACAGAAACGTACCTATGTCATACCCTAGGTATTCATCTGCGGGGGTAATTATCTAGATCACATCAGTGTAACATACCACCCAAGCACAGAGAAAGAATTAGAATTCTCTTCCTTTTTCCTTGAGAATTATCTCCACTAAGAAAATATGCTTTCAGTTTTAGACAGACTTTCTTATGCCAAAGGAAGAGAGAGAGTGCCAACAGATAACGCAGATGGGAAGTTAAGATGAAGAGAAGAACTACATACAGAGTTTGGCATGTGGTGAAAAGAGAGGTCATTTTTAGTACAAAGCGTTAATTAAACAGCTAGCAGTTTAAGAATTTATGTAAGAGCATACGATACTAAGAACCTAATTAAGATCGGCTGTGCCTGGACTGTGTGCTATGGAGCATGTCCTACACTCCCAGTCTCCTGCTGATCCCACTCAGATACCTGCCCGTGAAATGCAACGACTGGGGGTTTTTTTGCATTTGCTTTTCAGGGAGACCAGGGTGGGGAGGTGTATAAAATGGTGTACATCTCAAACCTTTCAACCTGAACTCTTTGAAGTGTGAAGATGGGAAAGACAAATACATTACCTATGGATACAAGCCTGCTTTACATGAGAACATTTACTCTTCTGTTCCAGGGTGTAGGCAACACAACCTAACCCAACCCAATTCCCTCGTGCACACACAGCCCCTCCGTCACCGTGGTTGCTATCCACAAACAAAGGATGAGAAGGACATTTGGCTCATCTGCTTCCTCTGCCATGCGACTGCGATTTATAGATTCTGCCAAAGCACGGACTGCCACCTCTGAAGCTACAGCTGCATAAGATGCATAGATAGAAATAGAATGTATAGATGGTTCCTTAAACAGGCCTGAGGAACGGGCTCAAGCTCTGTCTTGTGATTATATGATCACATTAACATTCCTGGACATGGTTCTAGCTTCTGCCAAGCAGCCCTCTCCCAGGCCATGCGTGGTCATGGCCCAAAGGACTATATGAACCACAGACTGCTCCTAGTTGGCAGTTTGTATGATTCTAATCTTTCTCGGGAGGAAAAGTTTAGCTATACAAATGTGACCCATGATCTGCCTAGTGGCCTGATGGGTCAGAAAATGTACCCTGGTCTGCAGACACATGTGCTGAAAGGCTGCTTGAAAAGCCTGCAACCTGTCCAAGTGACACAACAGTGTCTTTCACTGTGGCCAAATACTGATTCATCTCACCAAAAGTTGTGTGCCTAACAGGCAGTACTCTAAACTCCTACAGCAAATGGGCTAGAGAAAACGACACACACAGGTAAGGTTTCAGCCCGTGTATCTTCTACACCTATGAATCACCCTGTCCCTCTTGACTAAAAAGCTAGATAACTACTCAGTGCTGGACCCTTGGCTTTTAGACATTTTGATGTAGGTAAGATTAATCCTACCTTTAGTGTCTCCAGTGGGTGTGATCCACTGAGAGGGTCAAGTTTCAGTTTTGCCTGGACTAGAGAGAGACATCATTCAGAATGCCCCAAATGGTTTGGGTTGGTACTTAGTGTTAACTTAGTGCAGTTTTAAGCTACTTCAGTAACATCTGGTACCAAATGTCCTTGTGTATGCCTCTACGTAACAGTCTATCTCATTCCCACTGCATAAGACATTTACACCACTTGTCTGGTTGAAAGAGTCCCAAAAAGTAGCTATCCAACAGGTGACACCACAATTAAACCTATTTATCATCACCCATGTTGGCTGGGAAGAGTGCTGATTTTGGCTAAAAGAGGACAAACATCAGTACAAACCCATATTCCTTTGGATCATCATGCACTCCTTAACTCTTGTTGGGAAAAGGCTTCGGTTTGAGAAATTAAAGAGGTCAAAGCAGTATTTGTTCTTCCCCACATCAAATAAAGTGCAGTTAAATTCTGTGCTGTTGTCTCCTGGGTGAAGAGTGTTTTCATAGAGCCAGGTTGTTCTCTGAGTAGGATGCTTGAGAGCCTCTTTATAGACGACAATTTTTCCACTGATAGAAGTGCATGGTGGAGACACTACGAAGACCTGAACCAAAGTTTTGCATGTTGCTTCTGGTGCCACAACCAGTCTGTACCCAAATTTGTGGAGGAGATCTATAGGTCCTATGGAGGCAATGATGGAACGTGTTTCTAATGATTTCAGTAACACAGCAATGTATATTTCTTGACTAACAGGTGGGCAATCAAACTCTATCCATTGGGACCTAGAGAGTGGGATTTTTTTGCTAGTTCTAATGCCCAGAGTCTCATCAGAGCTTACTCTTCCGAATTCATAAAGGGTGCTGGTGAATATCACATCGAGTGAAACCACTGTCTCGTTCATGGCACACAGCTGCTCATTTGTAAAAAGTCCAACCTGAAGGGAGCTCCCAAGCACCTCTGAGCTCTTGTTCAAATCAATGTGAAATACAGGCCATTCCACATGGAGGGTGGACATCCTGCTTCTGCTCCACTGGGCAGCACTGCTGTTATCACTGGGAGAAACCATTCTGAACAAGAAGTCCCCAGCACTCTTGAAATGGAAACACTCAAATTCCACCTTCCCCTGGGACTGATTTGCTGGAAGCTCTTTTCTTGCAATTATCTTGTTGGTGCTGGCATCCAGCAATAGGATGGACAAATGCTCTGCTGTCACATTACCACCACTAGAGTACTGATATTCCACAGACACTGTGTCACTGCTGAAGGCTACATGACCTGGACGCTCCAACAGGAGATACTGCACTTCGCCGAGAACTGAAAGGAGAACCAAAGAGACAACTGATTGTTTATCTACTTTATGGAAGAAAACAAAGATTTATAACGTGGATATTTTAGAAGTGCTTCTCAAGCACTTTAAAACGAATCAATTCACACACACACACACATACACACCCATGAAAGAAGGCCCTAGCTATAGCAGTTAAAGTTCACCGCCTTTGTCGAGGGACATGGTTTGCTGCAGCTCAGAGTCCACTGCAGTAACACGCTCAGGAAGGTTAAAAACAAGGTTAAAAAACCCACAAACCTCCGAACAGCCCAGAAGAGTCACAGAAAACTTCACTTATCAGGGTAGTTTCTCAGACTTCTCAACTTCTTTCACTTACCGATTCTTAAAAGTCCACAGTGGCCAGCTGTTGTTCCACTTACTTTATGTATAACTTAGCAAAAAAAAGGATGGCAGTGTCTTAACACAGAAACATGAAAAATGTCCCCCAAATTAAATAAAGAAGTCTGCATGATGCTTTTTGAAGCCTCCCTCTTCCTCTGTCTCATGAATCTTTCATTTTGCTCATTTGCATCGCAGAGTCACTTGAGTGAGAGAGCTGAAAATAACAGGGATCGTGACTGCAGCACTTTTCTTGTCTCAGATGTGGTGCAACATGTCCAAATTACATCATTTCATTATAAATGGCGCAGTTTTTTTCTACATGCACTTCTTGCATGACCGTGTTTGTGCAAGTTGCCAAATTATACTGAGATGTGCCATAACTAGTGGGGAGAGATGATATCTAAAGCAATGGATTGGGAAGATCACACTTCCCTTCTCAGCTCAGCTAGCTTTCCTGTGTTGCTTGAAACTTAAAAGAGATTTCAGACACAGAAAGCTTATCTGAAAAATGGGAGCTGCACATATCCATTCCATATACAGAATGTGCCGTGTGACTTCTTTATTTAATTAATTGCCTGGGAAAAGGCTTCTGAATCTTGGATGGAACGTCCTATGGACGTGTAAAACCCCAGTTAAAGCAATCCTTTCATAAGCAGTATCAACTAACAATACTTTGACTTGTTAAATCTGTTACACATGTCTTAAGATTACCACAAAGACAGCTTTGCTGGAAAAACACTGCAACTGCCAAGGCAAGCACTCAGCAGTCAGGAGTAGCAGGACTCATCTCACATAATATTAGACGCCTACCACTCTAAGCTTCAATTTGAGTTAGTCGCCTTGGATTCACTTTCTTGTCAGCAGGGAAAATTTTTCAGGAAGAAATTGATCTGACCAGCTACAGACATTTACATCTGAGTGAGGTACAGTGTGCACTAAAAGAACCCATTACTCTCCACCAGCTATAACACATCCTTAAAATAACCAACTCCAACCACATCCATGAAGTCCAAAGGAAGGTGGCATGCACAGCCTTACACATATAAATCATGCACATGGTCTGGCATACATGCACTATTACTCCGTCTTTAATTTGCATTTCCACAAGATGATGCTGCTTTTGGCACATGGATGGTGCTTGTTACCAGAGGGCTCTTTTGTTCTATTCTTCCATGGGTAGTCCCATGTATCACTGACTGCTCACCATCCAAACCCCATTCTGATAACGCAGAATTATTCATTTCCCTCACAGACTCTTTTATTGTGCACTTACCATAGTATATTTGTGCATTAGAAACCTAAATGAGTTTATCCTTCCAATATCCCCGAAAGATGAGAGGATGTCACTATTCTTGTTTTGTGTGTTAGGAACCAAGGCACAGGCACAAAGGTGAAAACTGCCAAGTAACTGTGAATGCCCTGAGAAAGCTAGGACCTGATTTCAAATACAATGGTCCTTCAGAAGCATCCAAACCAGGATCCCACTTGGTTCCAGTTGTAGTGAGCACATGGCACCCCAGCAAACCTGATCTCAACTCAGACACTCAGAAAGAAGGAAACAGACCCTAAATGCCTGTGGAAAATGGCACTCTATGAATAGCCCAGCAACACATCTGCCTTGCTCTTCGTGTTTTGGTTCTGTCATCTGTGCCTGTCCATATTTTCCAGTCCTGCTCCTACCATCACCTACTGTCACTATCTCTTGGGTACTACCGTAACTCCACTACCATTACCACAGTTCTCTAGACTCCTGCCTTTGTCTCCTTGTCTTATAGCTCTTCTAACTTCCGCGGTTCCTCAATTCCAGCAAATTTTCTTGCTCACTGCTAGCATGACAGCAGAGATCACAGGATAAGCAACTCTAGTGCCCAATACTACAAATATGGGAGAACTCTGCTGCCCTGGCCTGCAGCAGGCAGTATTGCATGGGGCTGGCAAGAGAAGGCAGCAGGAGGTGGGCATGCTCAGTCCTTCAGATAACTTCATCACTAACTCATCTGCAAGGACTTACATCTGGACCAAGTCTGGGTGAATCTTCATAAGGACAGCAGAAAGGCCACTGTGAGCACTGTAACAAGCATGAAGTTCTCACAGCTGTGTTTCCCAGTGAAATGGCTGCAAGTTGCTGGGGCTTTGTTTCTTTGAACATGGGTAAAATAATCTATTTTTCTACAAAGGAATCATCTGGATTCAACTTAGCCAAAATATTATAGGGAGAAAAAGAAAGCAGACCATGGCAAAAAAACCCTAATGAAAAATTTCAAATTCAAGCTTTAAGTTTACAGCAAAAATATTCAAGGGATAGCAACGAAAAGTATCACTGCTTGTATCTATTTCTCCACTCCCCTTGCTTTCTTTTACAACTGTCTCAACTCTCTTACATTATTTTTTTTATATGGAATATCTCAGGTTTGAAGTAACACTACCGTGTATGTGTGCAGGAGGACTGAAGAGAAGCCAGCTCCCATCAACCTTCATGAAGATCACTTGGGAAGTGAGGAAAGTGAGGATGCTGTTGCAGCACTGCAGAGCTCTGGCTGGTGCACCCCAGCTCACAGCATCTTTTCCCTCATCTTTGGTTAATAACGCAATAACCTGGCACTCCTGGACAGCCCATATAGCAGTTTTTCATGATGCTCCAAAAGGCACTAGTCAGAAGTAGCCGGCTTTCACCACAAGCTCCTTCAGATGCCTTCCAGCCCCCTCTGAGTGCATGACTGTGCCACATGCCAAAACTCGGTCCCAGTTGTTTGGACAGCCAGTCAGGGGTAGCTTTCAACGCATTTGTATATTTTTGGTTGTCATTACAATGGTTTGCCATTGAATGGAGCCTGGCTGTGGTGCCAACAACCTGCCAGAGGAGTCTCTGCAAGAACTCACGCTTAGAAAGATCAAAAGGAAAATCTTTTTTTCTCACTGAAGAGCAAGAAGAATTACTGGAGCATGCTACTATGATATTTATTTATTTTTAATTGTGTTTAAGCCAACTTGGGTTGTGCTGTTGGCTTGTCAGCCACTAATAGTACAGAGCTAAGAACAAACACACCAGAAAAACTGATCAGAAATGAGAATCCCGTTTTGTTGTGTGTTAGAGGTTTTTTTAGCATTACAGTAATTTTCCAGCACATACTGGATCATTTAAAAAATAGTCTTGGTCTAAAACAGAAAAGTGTATGAGTGAAATAGTTACCTAAAAACTGCACGCATGCGATACTCAAACACGTGTATATGCAGAACTGTTTGGAAGTAATTTTCTGAACTATGGACTACTCTTTAACTGGAAATAAGGCAAAAGATGATGCACCTAAAATCTGCAGCAGAGATTTAGCTCTTTAACTGCACTTTGTAATTACTTACTGTGCCACGCTCTATAAAGTTCAGGAATAATAGCTTTTTCCTCTGAGTCAAATAGTCGTGAATGCTTACAGGACTGGCTCACCAGTAGACATTGCAGTCATTCACGTCACTTCTTGGGTTATGTGAATTTAATACTTAACCTCACAGTGTTCCCCACTCAATGCAGTGTTTTCAGCCTGGCTAGTTAACTTTGTCTTATTAAAAGAAGAAAAAGTACTGAAAGCCAGACAAATGCTTCCACCTTTACTGGAACTTAGCTCACCTAAAATATGGCAATTCTAGCTTCTTTAACCTTCTAGTGATCCCTTGTTCCAGAGAGTAAAGGCAGCAAGCACAGAGGCATGAGCAGCATGATAAGTATTGAGTCATTACCTATAATCAGATTTTTCTCACTTCTACAAGGAGAACTGCACAGATTTTTTGGTCCATTTCTCTCCTATGTAAGACCTCTTCAGCCTTTTGGTGTGTGAACTACCTGCTACCACAGTTCATTCCATAAGTGGGGACTAAACAATCCTTTTTCCTTTATTTTTTAATGCTACAGACATTTCAGCAGTGCACGGCTTAATCCTTCGGCATGGTTTGACAATGTACCATGGCTGTCAGAACAATGCCTTTTTTTAAATTAGGAATGTGATTTTCAAAAATATATCTATTATTTAGGAATTGAGTCCCATTTTCAGATTTTCTCATTCACCGTGCAATAAGGAATTAATCCCTTTTGCAAATTTACTTCCTACTTAGAGCATTCTTGGAAAGACAAGACACCATGAATATGATGTCCCTCAGCTTGCAGATATTTTAGTTATCTAACTTGAACTTAAGATGTCTGATCTCCCTCCTTGGCAGATGATGGTGAGAAGGAGGTGATTTTTCATTCCATACATCTCACACTGCAAATGGGTTAGAGCTGCATTCAAGATATGCTGACTTATGTATGGACTACTCAAATGAAACTGATTGCCTCTTGACTAGCTGCCTAATTTTACATTACTAAAATTGAATGAGTACAAATACCATCCCTTTACTTCTTACACAGTCAGAGGAAAGAAACCTCTGTTGTTCTCAAAAGTTCTTTAAATGGCAGCTTAGTTCCATCAGATGGGGACTCACTCAGTAATAGGAGGTTGCCTGCACTGTAGATGCTTACATCTCAGCAGACCATCACAGGTTCATTTTACAGTTAATGGAGAGAAATGGGTAGGTGTGTGGCACAGTTCCACCCAACCTGGTATGGATACCTACAAGGTCTGTCTTCCATGATGTTCATTAAAGATTACGAAATATGAGTCTTACAAGAGAGCAAAGTTCCAGTTCCTGCTTCTAACACAGCCAGTTCCTCAACAGCGCCCACGGAAATCTGTTCATTTACCTTGTTTATTTCTCTGAGCAAATTCAGAGCAGGAAAGGTTCCTGCCACTCTGATCTAAAGGGCAAGTTTACACAGTTCAAATAATCTAGACTATATTCTGTGCATATCAGCAGTGGCTTCTGTGAAATCTGATTTCAGCCAACACCTGGAAACAGTACCATCCAAACCCACTTTGTGAATACTCATCTCACAGTTTTCCCTTGGTAGCTGTAATACTCACCATAGTCACAGAGCACTACTAACAACAGATTTGAAAAATCTTTCAACATCTGTTTCATTCTGACCAGTGAGATCCCAGGTCCTTGTACTCCTCATGTCCTTCTTCAGCTCCGAAGTGCAGGCACTATTTTCCAACACCACCTGAAAGTTTACAAATTACAGCTGTATTGACTTTGCTTTGTAAAATACAAGAAGAAAGGCATCCCACCAATAAGCAAAAAACCCAGGCTATTAAACGACACTTACCTTCCATTTACTTAATAGTTACTGTATCAATGAATTTGAATAAGCACGACTACAATTCACTGTACAATAAATTTTCCCTCCAGAAATGTTGGCTCCTGGGCCAGAATAACAAAGCAGAATAACAAAGACAGAGCACAACAATTTTCCTTTGCACTGCAGTAACTGCTGCTGTGCATGTCTTATTTTAAGATGAAGACTCCTGATAGCAAAATAGCAAGTATTTTATACAAAATGTAACTCTGCCTTCGGCACATATAGATATTGGAGATTTATTGCTGCTACAGAATTCCTATCACTGTCAACTGCTTTCAAGCATGTGAGAGACTTAGAAAACTACCATTTTGGTCCTCAAACTGTCCTATTATTCAGCAATATATTTAGTTATCTGTAACTACCTTCTATGTCATTCAGACTGATTGGATGGAGAAGGTGCTAACTACCACTTTTTCCTCCATCATTTTTAAAGTTTTTATTCTCTGCAGCCTTAGTAAAGGAAAAAAAAAAAAAGGAAGAAAAAAAAAGCGCTCTTTTTGACAAATTTCATGATTTTATGTCCATGTGCTTTAAACTAGTTTTTATGGGTCTCGGAACAACCATATAAAACAGGTTGGAAGCACAATGGTAGCAGCAAAACCAATAGTTTGCTTCAGAAGCAGAAATAGGGGAGAATCTAAGAAGAGAAGATCTACCTCAGGGGAACCATTCTCAAAATACAAGAATTGCTCTTTTGTATTACACAGGAGCAGCAGCAAGTCAGTCCTACTTTGCTCATTGTCACGCAAACATGCAAGAAAGTTCTTGTTCCATTAAGTTTACAACCTAATTTTATGAGAAAAAACTGGCACTGGAGCAGGCAGGAGTTAGAAGCGAACAAAACTGCACAGCATAAAGGCAAAGTGTAGGAACCAGGTACGGCAAAGCTGTCTTTAGGAATCACAAATGAAATATTTCAACAATAACTTTGCTAGACTTGTAGAACTAAGAGACAGCAGACATGTCATTTGAAAGCTTTTTAAACTGTTCTCTGTTCCAAGTGGCTGGAGAGAATAATTTCTAAGAAAAGACTAACAGCATGGCTTTGCTCAGTAGAAGCCCATTACAATAATAGCTGTATGTATCCGAAGGGAATAATCATCATCCAGTCCAGGAACTTGACAAGGCTCCAAAAAGCATTAGATAGGGACAGTGATACCGCCACCACCCAGAATTTCACTTGATATGCCACAAATTACAGGAAGACAAATCTTATGCCTCAAGACAGGGCGGGCTGCTAGCAGAGGGCGGCGGCAAACCAGCCTGCCTCCCAGGGTAAAGGCAACGGGCACAGCGCTCCTGTCCTGTGTTGCTACCAATCCCTTATCAGTTAGTCAAAGCAAAGAATCGAAGTGGTCGAAGGAAATAAAAGCAGATTCATTTAAAAAGACAATAATTGTGATAGATGCCTTGCCCTCTAGCATAACTGCTCAAGGAAAACAGCACAAGTTATGCAGCATTGCTGTACACTGCCCTGAAATAAAGAGGGGAAAAATGCTCTGTGGGCCACAATCATGATTGTGCTGGATGATTTAATGGGTCCTTTCCATTTCAACCTTCCCAGCTGTGTATTTTTCAAATGATTTTTACAAATACTTCTTTCAGAGCGTCAGACACTGACAGGTGAAATTCAAATAATCCTAATCTCAGTCTAATGAGTGACACATTGCAGAGAGGAAACGAAGCTACGGATGGGAGAATAAATCCTCGAGAGAAAGAAAAAAGCCTGTGTGGGAGAGTACTCTTGAGATAGTTGACGTACATCTTAATCTGCACATCAGCTCGACCAAGGGAAAAACAGCATGGTTCACGAGACAGGGCGCCGGCGGGAGGCACAGGAGACCCGACTCCTGTTCCGATTCCTGCCGTCGCCAGACATACCATGTCAGCAGACTGCAGCATTAATCTGCTCCCCTCTTTCCCACCCCATTTCTCCCGCTCTGTATTTATAATACAGGCTTTTCAGGACAGAGACTCTTTCTAACCAAGCCTGCAGACAGAGCCCAGCGCCAGGGCCCTTGGGTGTTTTGGTAACGTCGATCATTTGTCAGACCAAAACCTCCTTCCCTCTGTGTTACCTTGGCTTGCTTGGGAAAAAGACTTCGGTGAGCACTGCAGGCAACACCCAGGCTAGAACTGGAGTATTTGAACCAGTACCAAAACTAACTTCCAATTAGTGAGATCAGGTACCTCTGGAAGCCTAGCCCGGGGCCACTTCACCCTCCAAGCCTCTGCCATCCCTGCATTGCAGAGGGAGCCCTCCCACCTCATATACAGCTGCTTCAGTAGCTGCAACACAGCCCTGTCTTTGAACAAAGCTCTGATTAAAGTGCCTCCACAAAGCCTCCCTGAGCTTTTGCACCTTTGCTAGTTCAATTCTAATAGCAGTTTTGAACGCAAGAATCGCTGCCCCATTTCTGGCTTAATATTTCTACGCACACCCCTTCACCCCTCCTTTCCTGCAAGTTTGTTCCTCTTCCCTCCTTCAATTTCCCCTCTTTTCACCTGGCCCCAGCTTTGGACAGGCCTTACACTGACTTCTAAGCTTGGTTCAGACTTCTCTCCTCTCCTCTTAGTCCTCCCTAAGCCAACTTCTTTCTAGATTTCTTCTCATTCTTAGGTCTTCAGAACTCCCCACATCTTTGCCTCCTGCCCTCTGCTCTATTATTCTCCTACTTTCCATACATAAAATTTTGCTTTCCAAGGCAGACAGTACAGCTTAAATGGCTTCTGCTCTATTCAAATCTTCTGCCTCAAGTTCATTAACTTAGCGAAGTGAAAAATGATTGACCAGAGAAGGCTATCAGACTTTGAATAATTGGCTTTTTTAATTTATTGCTCTTGTGGACAAGCACGAACTGAGGCTTTATTGTGTGAGACGCAGCAGAAGCACAGCAACATAAAAAGATGCTTTCTTCTTCCAAGAGACGGTGTAATGGGCTGATTGGAAGTGGAAAGCTTCCTCTCCAAAGGGAATTAGAAATGACAGATGAGGAGGGGATAAGCTTTAAAACGCCTTGGAAATGAAGACCAAGAGGCTTGTGTATAAAGCAAATGACACAGGAAAACTTCCAAGTCCCTGCTCTGCAACAGATTTTCCTGTGTAGTCTTGGTCACACCACTTAGTTTTCCTGTGTTGTAGCTCTCTTCTGGAAACAGTACCTCACTACCTTGTACGAACAAATCCATCATGAACTGCGAGGCTTTACAGGCACCACAGTGTCAGGAACTGTGCAAGAACCAAACATGACAATTTCATTTACAGTATTTTTTGCAAATGAAGTAAAAGAATAGGTTATAGATACTACCGGAGTCACACATATTAATCTATTTAAATAATGTCACTACTTCTCTACGTCAGTAAAATCAAAGTATTTTGGTTTTACAAACAAAACAAACCACCCACCGAAGCAACAACAAAGCACAAGCCAACGGGATTTATGACTCCCAGCACTTTTTGCAGCAGCATCCAAGGCCACAGAGCAGACACGGCATTTCTCAAACCAGCCACCCTTCCGAGCGCTGTCACCTGCTGATTTAGCACAGCTAACCAGTTACCAGCTTCATCAGCTGCAACAGTATAGCATTGAGCAGCGACTCCCCCCTCGTAAGGGAGATGAGAGGCAAATGAGACCTGCAGTTAAGAAATGGCCATCAGGAATGAATCAGCTACTCCATGACAAGCAGCGAGTTTAATGAGAACACAAACTCACAGCACTTGAAAGCTCTGTGCTCTGGAGCCTCATTAACAGGCAAATGCCACTGATGGATCTCATATTTTGCCCAAGCCACCAGTACCCTCAGTCATCCTCCTCTTTGCAAATCCCTGGCAAGGGCCAAGCCCTCCCTTGCCCTAGCTCCATTCTCCTTCAGGAATCAGGAAAAGGCCTGTCCTTGCTCAACTCTCCTCCAAGCACAGGCTTGCTCCCTCCTTGACCCCCAGACCCTACAGCTCCAGGGGACCAGCCACAGCACAGAACTCCCCAACATGACTTGTGGCACGTATAATGGCAAGGCAAGAAAAAGGCTCAGGGAAGGAGTAAGTGCAGGGGTCAGGTTGAGGACTGATCCTCTGGGATCCAGCCTACCTCCTGCGCAAGCAGCTGCACCTACCCCAGTAACCAGCCCTGGTCTGGAGTGATGCTGTCAAAAAAATTAGTTATTTATTGAAATTTAAAGCAAGCAAAATGTTGCTGGAATGTAAAGGAAGAAAAAAAAAAATCCCAGCTGAAAACAAGTTTTCTTAATAGCTGTCCATTAGTAAACATTTTACAGTCACATTTGCAACCTGAATTTGCACAATTCTGGCTATGCATGAGGCTGACAGTAAAATAGGCTAGAGATGGAAAAGCATGAAAGTCCCTAAACCCTCCTTACATTTCACTTGAGGGATGCCAAGCAGCACGAACAGCAAAAAGAAATGTGCATCTGTAATGTTTCCGCAAATTTAAGATAATTTATCTGTGTGGCAGGAAAGAGATTAATTATTTTCAACCAGCGTTCGCTTATTGCAATGGGATTAGGCAGCTATTGAAGTGTTACCACCTGCTGGGAATTTCAGAGCTTCCCCTATAATCCTCCCCCTTTCACATTGAAGGGAGCACCTCAGGTGTGCATCACATTTTATCGAAATCTAATCACTGCTGACCACTCAGAGTGGTCAGGGCCAAAAATATGCCACTTCCAGGAAGATACCGAGTTTAGCAATAAAAGTCTGTATGTGATGCCTGCCACAGCAGGGGGCTTAGAGCTGACATCCTCAAAGGCATCCTTCATTCTTATTTACACATCAGACAATTTTACATTGTTATCAGATAATGGCTTTATTAAAATTATGCATCTAAATTCACTAGGCTGAAACTGACAGCACCAGATCCTCTGTGTGCAAGAGGAAACCCAATAATTTCCCAGTAAAGCCTATTTTCATCCACATTTGGGGTCAGGTCTCACAAAATTCTGGGATTTCTCAGCTCCTTTTGATATCAGTTCAGCAATTCAAGAGCTAGCTGGCCAGCAACATCTGTCCTTGAAACCTAAGGACTACAGTAGACTGCATATAAGGGTGAGATTTACTTTGGAAAATGTACAGTGAAAATAAGTTTATTAAGCATAGGAGATTTGGGAAGGTGTCCAAGCAAGAATAAATAATGAATGCAAAGAATTACATATATTAGATCATTCCCTTATGGCATAAGGGTTGGAATGCAGTCATCCATTCTTTCCTTTCCCCTTTAGATATTTTGTTTAAATATGTATGTTGTTCACTGTTTCTGGAATTCCCCTGTTAGTGTGGTTATCTTAAAGACCACAGGATGGGGAATATACACCGCACAGCTGAAATAATTAGAAATACATTTGAGAAGCAGGTCTGAAATATCACAAAGTATCAGGACTGAAAAGAGAACCGGGAAGCTGTCTCCTGTGCTTTATACTGGTTTTGCCTTAAACCCACATGGTTTCATCTCGTCTAGCGACTCGTACAAAGTAGAAATCACCAAACGTACTGGAAGCACTCTAAAATTAACGCTACTTACCGCAGACTCGGGGCGACAAACCCACTACAACTACTCTAGGTGCCAGTGCTGCCGGCACTTCGGAGCGCACAGCACCCGGGCTGCCAGGCGGGACGGTCCCTGCCTCACGGGGACCGCGGAGGACAGATCCACAGCCGGGACCTGACCCCACGCAGCGCCTGCAAGCACCCCGGTACCGAGCCTCACGGCCGCCCCGCCGCGGTCCCGCCGGCACCCCTCTCAGCGACCCACGGGCTGTCCCCGGCGGCGCCCCGTGCCGCCGCACGCCCCACGGCCCGCCCGAGCCCGGAGGCTCCAGCCCCCCGTCACCCGCGGCCGGACGGCGCCTCAGCCAGGCCCGGGATCCCCGCCCCGCCGCCCGGGGAAGCTGCGGCCGGGCCGCGGGCACTCGGCTCCCCTCCGCCCTGCCCGCGCTCACCTCCTCGCCGCTGCCCCGCGCGGGCGGAGCGGCCGCCGCACCGGCGACGCCGGCGGGACGCGGCTGAACGGGATCCTTGCCGCGGAGGAAACGCCGCCGGGACTGCCCCCGGACAGGCGAGCGCTGCTCCCTCCCTCGCTCGCCCACCTCCGCCGGCGGGGGGAGGGTTAAATGGCGGCGCAGCGCGGCCCGGCGCGGCTGTCAGGGCGGCTGTCAGCTGGGCGCGGGGCGGCGGCGGGCGCCGTGCGAGGGTAGCCCGCGCCCCTGGCGGCGAGGCCCGGCGAGGCGCTGCCCTGCCCTGCCCTGCCCTGCCCTGCCCGGCCCTGCCCGGCCCGGCCCGGCCCCGCCGGGGTGTGGTGGTCCCGGGGGGACAGGGGCCTCCAGGGAGGCGCTGGGGTCGCCCGCAGAGCCGCCGGCTCCCGGCCAGCCCCGGCGGAGGCTCCGCCGTTCCCCGGGCTCCAGCAGTGCTTTAAGCGGCGCGGTGCGGTGCGGTGCGGTTTGTGTGGCCCCGGGGTGAGAAGTCGTGGGCTCCCCCAGCACAAGAGGGACGTGGAACTGCTCGAGTGAGTCAGGGAAAGGCCACAAAGACGAGCAGGGCACTGGGGAACCTCTCCTGTGAAGCCAGGCTGAGAGAGCTGGGCTTGTTCAGCCCGGAGAAGAGAAGGCTCTGGGGATACCTTGAAGCAGCTTCCGGTGCTAAAGGGGGCAACAAGAAATAAGGAGAGGGACTTAGTACAAGGGTGTGGAGTGATGGAACAAGGGGGAATGGCTTTAAACTGGAAGAAGGGAGACTGAGATATTAGGAAGAAGTTCTTTACACTGAGGTTGGTGAGGCCCTGGAACAGGTTGCCTAGAGAAGCTGTGGCTGCCCCATCCCTGGCAGTGTTCAAGGCCGGGTTGCATGGGGCTATGAGCAGCCTGGTTTAGTGGAAGGTGTCCCTGCCCATGGCAGGGGGTTGGAAGTGGATGATCTTTAAGGTCCCTTCCAATCCAAACTATGCTTTGATTCTATGATAATACAATTCTGTGAAGAAGCTGGAGATCCGTGGTGTGAATCGAGGCAATACCGGGGAGGCAGGTCAGACCTTCAAACCTGCCCAAGCTGCTGTTTCTCCTGAGGTGCGTGGTGATCTCCACCTTTTACACCTCTCCACAAGCCTCCTTTATGGTCAGTAGAGAGTTCTCACCACAAAATCCTGCTGTGTGCTGGTAAAAGCATCCATCCACGCATGAGCTTGCACACTGATGCTGAGACAGGTGTTGGTGTTGGTTGTTGTCTCATGCAGAGAGCAGCAGGCAAACAGGAGGCCACTTTCCTGAGCCAACTTGCAGCAGTGAAGATGGGGCATCATACAATCATCAACAGCAAAGAGCAGCACCAGCTCCTTAAGGTGCCCATCTGCAGCCCCAGAGGTCACATGTGCATGGGTATTTGTCATGTCCAGTGTGTGTGGATAACATTCAGGGACTGTTGTGACAGGATAAAACTATCCTCTTGCAGAAAGACTTCTTGGAAAGAAGAAGAAAACAAACCCTTTCCATCTGTTTTTATGCAACGGACTCATCCGTTTGTCTCAAATTGTGGTTAAATTTATTTCCCTGACACAGAGTCTGTGATTTAAATACAGACCGATGGATACCCACGCACCCACAATGCGACAAAAGGATTTCAAGGGGCATTGAAGTCAGCCAGTACTATGTGTAATGCATCTTCCTGCTTTCCCTAATCCATCTAGAGCAAGCGTGGGCATGAGGTGGAGGCCCAAGAGGAAGTAATTGTTGACTTTTAGTGTTCAAATTAAAACCAAACCGAAACGTTGTTCCTGGTTAACTTGTATCATACAGCTGACCAAGAAAATACAACTTCCACACAAGTATTCCTGCCCCACATGAATGCAGAGCCTGAGCAGTCAATTAGGGTTGTTGTCTGCCCTAGCCCCCTCTTGTCCCCAGCCTTCCCGCTGTCACTCGGCTCTGATCAACCTGTGCTGAAACCCTTTTCCATATGCTAGCCTGGGTCTGCTGTGGATAAAGCCTCACAGGCACGCTGCCATCTGGAGCACCATCAAAAACCTTCCGGAAAGAAAGATAAACACTTGCTGAGGAACTCAGACTCTATTCTGGACAGCAAAAAGTGGAGTATTGATGTGTCACAAAGATATTCCAGGCTGTTTTAAAACATTTTCATTTGAACAACCAGATCCCTAATATTATCACAGAATCACAGAATGGCTTGGGTGGGAAGGGACCTTAAAGATAAACCCCCTGCCACAGGCAGGGGCACCTTCCACTAGACCAGGTTGCTCCAAGCCCTGCACAGCCTGGGCTGGAACACTTCCAGGGATGGGGCAGCCACAGCTTCTCTGTTCCAGTGCCCCACCACCCTCACAGGGAAGAATTTCTTCCTTATGTCTAACCTAAATCTCCCCTCTTTCAGTTTAAACCCATTCCCCCTTATCCAGTTACCACCTTGTAGAAAGCCCCTCTCCAGATTTCTTGTAGGCCCCCTCCAGGTACTGGAAGTCTGTTTTGTTTAATGGAGGCATGCACAGTTTTTTAACTCATCTTTTTGTGTCTGTAAGATGTTTGCTTGGCTTTTTGGAAGTGAAGGGATACACACCGTGTGTCCAGTCTAGTAAGTGAAGGTCACTGCATTTTGCCATCAGCCACTTGCAGCTACATGATCTCACGGAGATGTAGCTCAGCCCTTCCTTTGAATGCCAAGGAGCTTCCATGCCTGGTCCTGGTCTGTGTGACTCGTCTTGCAGCAGGGATTCAGCTGCAGGCAGTGCCACCACGGAGGTACACAGACATACAGGTGCTAAGTCAAGTCAGGAGCTCATTTCACAAGGATCATGTGAGGTGCCAGCTGACACAGTGGATGTGCCGTGGTACTGGGTTCGATTTGGGTGAAACCTGTAATAAGTCATGTGTTGTGATAAAATAATGCTGTAAGGAGATTACACATGATGGGAAATTCAGAGCAGAGGAAGTGTGTGGTGAATGAATCCCTGCTCCGAAATGTCTGCTGAAGTCCCAGGGCTGAAAGTCCAGTCTCGCTTGCTGCCTACATTTGACATCTGAAAAATCCTATTTTGGTGAGTGCGCTGCCAGGCTTTTTTCCCTCTATGAACACAACCTCTTAAAGATTTAATCACTAAGGAAAAAAAAAGTCATTCCTCTAGCAGTGCAGTGGGGAAAGTAAAGAAATCCACACAGCAGGAGAGAGCCTGGAACATGTGGCAAGATATTTTACTCATATCGCAGTATTTTGCACTTACTATACTGCCTTTGATCCAGTGGCCTTGGAGTATTTTATGAGTTATGGGGGATCTTTGGTCTTTTTTTCCCTGCTCCTGATGAAAAAGGTTTTGTCTTAATGTTTCCACCAGTGTAAACTGATTTGCTGAGATTATGCTGAAATTGTAAAGCCAGAAACAAAACAGAGACTGCAGCTCAGGTCACTGCACACCCCCCTGTGCTGCCTTTTAGACCCATCTCGCCTTTGTGTTGACACTTCCAACAGGGGACAGAGTCCAAAAAATACTGATTAAAAAACACAAGTCACCCCTATGATTACATGACAGGAATTGAAAAGACCCCAGATAACAGGAGGATGAGCACGGGATAAATACACAAAGCTATGTTATTAAACCCTTTGAAGCACACTGGATTATGTTTGCACATAACACACCTGCTGTGATGCTAAGGACTAGGATCTGTCTTTGTTAACGTGCCATCCAAATTTCATCAGGAACATATTTTTCATTAAAATACCTCAGAGGAGCTGGTCTGTGAGGCATCTGGCTAGCGGCGGATGAAATGCTGGGTTCCTGGCCATTGAAGTTGGTCTCCCTGGAGAGTGCGAAACTAATAACAGAAGGGGCAGGAGAGAGAGGGAGCGGACGAATACTCATTTAGCCCACAACCACAACACTGGGAGCAAAATGAATTTGGACACTGAGGGATACAAAGGGTGACCTTTAATTGCTGATCTGTAGCACCAGCCGCCAGTGTGATGAACAAGTGGGAGCATGCAGACAGATCCCACCTGAGCGCAGACCCCATTAACCACTGCACTGAGGTGGCTGCATGGCTGAAATGATAACGGCAGCCGTGACAGGAAGGTCAGGCAGGGCAAAGCATCCTGGCCCCTGAAAATGGGAATACCTGTTTCCCAGCTGCTGGCAGCTGCGCAGAAAGCACTTGTATATGTAGTGATGGGCAGTGTCTGAGGGTATGGGCAGCTGCACGCTGCTTAACCAGGCCAGAGCAGCCACGTTATACCATAGAATCACAGAATGGTTTGGGTTGGAAGGACCTTAAAGCTCGTCCAGTTCCAACCCCCTGCCATGGGCAGGGACACCTTCCACTAGAGCAGGTTGCTCCAAGCCCCATCCAACCCGGCCCTGAGCACTGCTAGGGATGTGGCAGCCACAGCTTCTCTGGGGAGCTTGTTCCAGTGCTTCTCCACCCTCTCAGTAAAGAACTTCTTCCTAATATCTAATCTAAATCCACACTCTTTAAATCCAAAGGCATTTCCTCTTGTCCTATCCCTACATGCCCTTGTAAAAAGCCCATCTCTAGGTTTCTTGTAGGTCCCCTTTAGGTACTGGAAAGCTGCTTTAACGTCCCCCGCAAAGGTCTCTCTGAAGCTTTGTCCCAAGTCCAGCCATGAGCTGAAACTGATCTGCCTGATTTTACCCAAAGCAAATTAAGGGTATTTATCTGATGAGCGCCACCAGATTGGCTGTGTTGGTGATTTTCAGTGGGTATAAGGTGATGTGCTGGTTTGTGGCTCTCTCCTCCCTGCTAGCACAGTTGAATTGAGAAGAAAATGTCTTTTTTTTTTTCCCATTGGCATAAACCCAAGATCGTGTAGTAGCACATATTGTCTGCGGACCACCAGGTGTGAGAGCAGAACGGCTGGCTACCGAATTCCCTCTCTGCTCTGCGTAGGGGGGAGAGATGTGACAACGTGTGTGATTTATATCTGTGCAAAATACGTTAAAAGTCTCCTCTTGCTGATATTAAAATGACCTCAAGCTTCCCAACAGGAGCAGTAATAATATCCTGACTCAGAAAGAGAACCGTGCAAGCAGGAGAAATCTCCATTTGCCCTCATCAGCACTGCAGAGAAGAATTAATTGTGAAACCCCCAAAGTACCGCTGGCTGGGATACAAGCTAGCCATCTGCAATGAAAAAGGTGAGGGTCAAAACAGTCATATAAATATTTGGTGCTTTAGGGGGAAGCTTCTGAAAGCTGGAAACAAGGAGAAACTAAAATGTGTCCTTTTAGAAATGATACCTCTGCATTGTTCAAGAGCATTTCTTATGCTATCAAAAGAAAAAAGGTTGCACTGGCTGATAAACCTACAGTCTTGACTGGAGAACTGACAAGAATACTGATAATTTAACTACAGAAGACATTTAAAGTAATAAACATAAGTGGAAAAAATGTAAAATTGTCAGGAATTGGTAGAAATAAAACTGGTGAAGAACTTAAGATCTGCAGCCATTGATGTTGAGTGATAAATGCTTTTATGATTTTAATATATATTTGAAACAAGAGTGGCAGCTATTGTGCCAGTCTACAGCTATGTGAGAGATTTGACTTGTCAATTGGAATGCAAAAGAAACACAGATGTTCAATAATACCTCTGCTCTGCTTTGCGGTGCAAAGCAGATGATAGAACCATATTATGGGTGGGCAACAGAATACTTTCTGTTCCAGTGCAAGCCTGAGGATGGAAAATAAGAGCAGCTCCATTTAAACAACTTAGAATCAGCAGCTCTGGATAAACTCACATCCCTCAATTTGTAATACTGTTTTTCCAGTCAGTCAGTCTGGAGATGCTGTGGAGGTTTCTGACCAGTGGATGAATGCTTGTCTGTGGGAAGGGTTATTGGTTTGTAAAGTGAGAGCAGCCTGGGCTGATGAGACCGGTCAGCCTTACCCCAATTCCAGACACAGGGGTGGACAAGCTGATAATAAAAAGGGGGAGCACCATCACCACTTGACAAGGATTGGTCCCCTGGTGGGTGGGAGGTTGGTGGGAAATGTGTTTTAGATAAAGTCACAAGTTTGTTGAATAAAGGTAGCAGTGTTAATGTAATAATGCTTTACATTTCCATAGAACATTTGGTTTGGTAACCCCTGACGTTTCCACCAGGGACACTTCTGTGAATTTAGCCCAGCATGCATTAAAAGGATTAAATGTTGACTAATTGGTCTCAAAATGTCCTTTCAATGTGTCATCTTCATGCAGGGCACATTTACTTAAAGATTTAAGCATGGATTAGGTGTTAGCAATTTGAAACTTTTATCAGAGACCTAAAAGAAGATGTAACATCCTCACTGCTCAAGATTTCAGATAACACAAATTGGGAGAATGGTAAGTCCTGAAGACAGATCACAGAGCACTCTCTGAGTAAGCTGGGCTTTAGCAAACAATACGTATTTTAATATAGCTCCCATAAAATTACATACCTAGGAACAAAGACTGCAGGACATGCTTTACAGGATGTGCAGTTCCCTCCTGGGTACTCATTACTTTACAAAGATCTGAAGATCATACTGAGCTGTTAGGTAGTTTGAGCTCCCACTGTCACATCAGTTAGTTCGTGCTGCTACCCACAGATTTTGAGCTAAGATGTCACCTTACTTTTATAAGTCTTGACACTATCCCACCTGAAAGTATTATAACCAAGCACAAGAAGTATGGCCAAGTTGCTATGAGGAAACACAAAACTTGTGGAAAAATTGGGGAGAAAGTAGCTACCCTTGATATCTTGTCAAAATAAAGAGCTGATCCAGTAAAATTAATTTGTAACTATGAGAAATAGTCACACAACTATAGCACGAGGAACAACACCTGAGAGGCAAATCTGCAGGA
The DNA here is from genome assembly GCF_037157495.1 of Lathamus discolor. Taxonomy (NCBI): domain Eukaryota; kingdom Metazoa; phylum Chordata; class Aves; order Psittaciformes; family Psittacidae; genus Lathamus; species Lathamus discolor. Next base: position 100,776,395 of record NC_088887.1, on the reverse strand, counting down.
AAGCATCTGTAAGATGCTGGGGAAGGTGCAGGGCAGCTTAATCAGAAGCCCTGAGCCCCTCCATCAACACTGTTGGCTAATAACCCCACTGTGGCTCAGGCTTGCAGTATTTATACCATGCTGAAGACAAGACTAGCTTCGGACACCCACTGGGAAGCCAGGCTGCATTGCGCTTAGCCTAGTGCAGGTTTACAGGAGACCACCCTCAAATCCCACTTTCCCCCTTTGTTAAGGTGCCCACAGGCATGAGAGTTCAGCAGAAACAGGACAAGAGGAGATGGCCTCAAATTGCACCAGGGAAGGTTCAGATTGGAAAAGTTTCCTCACCAAAAGGGTTGTTAAACACTGGAACAGGCTGCCCAGGGAAGTGGTGGGATCACCATCCCTGGGGGTACTTAAAAGACATGTAGATGTGGCATTCAGGGACAGCATTCAGGGACATGGTTTAGTGCTGGGCATGGGAGTGCTGGGTTTGACCAGATCTTAAGGGTCTTTTCCAACCTAACCAATTCTATGATCTAAGTGGTATTTGTGTCTAAGCTGCGTGGATGGGGAATGGACTGAGCACAAACATAGGTTCAAGCACGTTTGATAGCATGGCATGGAGTCTGTATGCAAAGACTGCAAGTATAAAACTGGGGGACACAAATTACCTTTGCAACCAATACTTGTGCAATAGCTTTTTTCGGTCCAGTGCTGGTGTTTGGAATTTAAGGTTATGAGATAACAATGGATAACTCTGTGAAGAGCAGAAAATAGGAACAGTGTGGTGGGCAGAAGTCCAAAAACTGTTTAAGAAACAGTTACATTTTGGGACACCTGGCATGAAGGGAAGTTACCTGTAATAGGGGACTTCTTAAATATAAGGTCCAGCAACTAGAAGCTGAAGCTAACCAAACTGATGTCATACACTGAAAACATTTTTACAACAGGTAATAGTCATTGGAATAATTCGCCCAGAGCTGCGGTGGGATTTCCCTGCAGTTGCAGTCTCTTCTTGTTCCCACAAGAGGAGTTCTCCTTCAAACACGAAGTAAGGGAAGTCCTACAGCTTCTGCTACCCGAAAGGTCAAGCGAGATGGTCATAGTAGTCTCATCTGGCTTTGTAAGCTATAAATAGATCATAGTCCTAGTGGAAAAAAAAATTACCCTTATCTCAGGCTTTCCCAAAACACTGTGGAAAAAACAATAGGAATGCAGAAAGATCAAAAATAGTCCCTTTGCAACATTGTGCCTAGTTCGGTATTTCTATTAATGACGCCAAAACATTTTGTGATCTGGTTCCATAACATCTTTTAAGCTCTTTCTGCTGTCAGAGCTGAGCCATACCCACTGCAGCCACTTTCAGAACTGTTAACTAGTCAGTGTTAGGTAATTACAACAAAGGTTGGGTTTGAGGTTGGCAGGAGTCTTCCCATTCTCATTTAATGGGTGGATCAAACCACAGTATCTTTGCAATTTAAGGACACACCTCAAATTCTCCATCCGATGTGAAGTGAAACCGGGGGGAATTACACCACACACACACACACACACACACCTGCTGAGACTGGCTGGAAGAACAGACATTTCTCATGCACTGTGTCAAATACTGTTATATTTAGGCAACATTTGAAAAGAATTCTACCTACACGAAGTGAATCATTAAATAGCCACAGTACAAATGCCATACCAGCAACAGACACAAATTTATTCCGTGCCTTTATTGTTCTTTGCAAAAAGAAAGTATTTCACACAGCATGTATCCTCCTGCAAATTGTTTGGGTGAAAGAAACTAACAACTCCTGGCTTTGAGTTTCTGAGAGTGTTCTGCATGTATGAAGCAAACACAGGAGCACCGCTTTATTTGACTTCAAAAAACCCAGTGCAAAAGCATTTAGATAATACCAGTTCCTTCCTTTACTTACTCCCTGAGCTAATTTTGATGATTCTGGGGCTTTGAGCAACCTGGTCTACTGAAAGGTGAGTGCCCATGGCAGGGGGCTGGAACTAGATGATCTTTAAGGTTTCTTCCAACCCAAGCCATTCTGTGATTTTATAATTCATCATCAGCCAAATGAAACCCTCCAAGTACATAAAATACTTTGAATTGAACAAAACAATGCAGAATGTCTGAATAATCTGAGCCTCATGGTCAGAGCAGGACTGGATTCACAGAGGTGCTATGACTATTCCAGCCTAGAACTTGCTGCTCATCATTGCTGAACATGGCAGAGCAGGGTTTAGTCTGCTCTTTCATCAGGGGGAATTTGAAATCATGGCATTCCAGTGGGAAAGCAGGAGACCTATGATCCTAGCTCGTCTTTGTTCTGCAGCAGGGATATGAAGCAGGGTGGTTTGTCAGATCTACTTCTCACTAGTCTGTGCTGACTAGCAGGCTGGGGGGTGTTCTGAAGTTTCCTCTCTCACTCCTGAAGTTTTTGTGTTTTGGCGTTTGGTTTGTTTTGGGGTTTTTTTAGTATTTGAATAATACTTTAATTCTCAACCACAAAGCAAAATGACTCTCATGCCTGCTGGGCAGGTTGACACTTGGGCCTCTGCTCCAGAAAGTATTGGTGTATTTTCTTAAAGACCAATGTTGCCAACAGACAGGCACAGGATATCTTCTTAGCATGCGTACTTGCAGCTCATTCTTGGGAGAACAGAAAATAGTTGAAGTCTTCCCAGCAGAAGATGACCTGGAACTAGAGTGCCTTGTATTTCACGCGGATGCCTGAAGCATGAGAATTAGGATGAAGCAGGAGCAGCTAGAATAGGAGAAGCAATGTAATTGACAGATTTGTGAATCTAGCTCAAAAAAACCCAAAACCCAAGCCACTGGAGAGGGGTTCCTCTGAAAGAAAGCAGTGATTGCCAATCAAATCCACAAATGATTTTGAATCAGCCATTCCTGCCTTTTCAGTGGGTATTTTGAAAGAACTTCCCCGTTGCAAATGAGCCTCCTGGGCTTACAACTGTCAGCAACAGGCTCCCACTGTCTCCCACTGTTGTTCTTGTGAATTTGGTGACAACACTCCACTGATCTTACAGGCAGCACACTCAGGCCCTTTGGACAAACTGTCAGTCTGGTTAAAAGAACTGAGCATTGAAGAGTTTAACTGATCTACATGCAGCCAGTAGCAATTATTAAAGACATACTTCTGAAGACTCCCAACTACACATACAGACATACATATCTTGGAGAGGAAAAAAAAACGTTTGCACTTCAGAAATATGGTTCAGATTAGATCCATGTTTCCATAGGCTGAATATCATTTTCCTGAAAACACAGGCAAAGGAGAAATGGAAAAGATATATAGATAGATCCCTGCCCATGGCAGGGGGGTTGGAACTAGATGACTTTAAGGTCCTTTCCAACCTCAACTATTCTATATGATTCCTGGGCAGTGCTCTTTTCCTATCAGAGGTGTAAGAAGGCTTGTGTTTTCACATGAAAAATGTAATCATCATCTAAGATTGATCCCTAAAAAACCCCAAACAAGTACTTTTTGAACAGACCTTTGTTACAAACCTCTCTTCAAAGGACTGTGTAACTGGGCAGCCCTGGCAAAAGGAGATAATGTTCAGATATAATAATACAAATACTCTAGGAATAATCAAAACATGAAAGGTTCGTATAGACACCTTCTGTATTTAACTAGAATGGTCTGTGAGAGGCAACTTCTCTATTTTCCTCTCTCCTTTAATCTTGCTTTGAGACAGACAACAGACTTTTTTGTGGGTAGTACCAATGGAAACAGGTCTTGGCAATGACCGCTTCAGTGTGAGGTACCACACACCCATAAACATGTCATTCCATTTGTTTGCCAAACAACTGGCTCTCAGTATGGTATCACAGATAGGATTGCTGTTGTCTTCCAGCTGCAAAAACGTGTCAAACACCTTTTCAGTGTTAGCACAGGAGACATGCTTGGCTCACTCAGACTGGCTCCCTTGTGAAACTTGCTTGCGCAGACATCAGTGGTTTTGTGATTCTGGCTGGGATGGGTCGTAGGCTGCTCAGCAACAGAACCAGGACATTCTAATTACATTTAATGCTGCCTTTTCATTTGAAATCAAAACTATCTTGTACCCTTTTAGGTACAAAATGAGGCAGCAAAAACATGACATGCTTTAAAAACCTGCCCCACACAACCACAAGATTTTGATGTGTAAAGATTTTAAAGTTCCCCAAAATATTTAGGATGAAAAAAAAACAACAGAGCAGTCTATTTAAGAAAAATCTTTTCATTTTTATTACTTTCTAGTAGTCATTTTCTCACATGTATATATTTAAATTCTAAACCAGCTATACAATTTACCTCTCAGATTTCTTCCCTGTAGAAAAAAAAAGCCAAAGTCAAGGACAAATCTTGGGAAAGAAAAACTGGAGAAAGTACCATCATTCAAAACAGGCTGTATTGTTATTGCTTAATTAAGATAATGAAATGCTCAGGGTTGGAGCAACAGAGGCTGGGAGCTTTCACTTGGCATCTCCTTTCTGGTTTTGTTCTTTTTACAGAAGACATGCCCCCTTGTGGGGAGAGGTTCAGGCCCATAAACCACTGGTCTCCCTCTAGAGGTTTGGGTATCAGGCAAAATAAACAGTTGTCACAAACCAGCTTTTTTCTTCTGAATTTCTCACTTTTCAGTCCCTTCATAGATGTGTGATGCTTGGGGTACTTCACATAGGTCTCTTCTGCGGGTTGTGGGGAGGATGAAGAAAAGCAGCAAGCCGTAAGGCTCTTGAGATGATACTAGGTGGCTAACACAGTAAGAACAGTGTGGAACTGGTTCCTTCAATTTTGCCAAATACCTTAGTTTTAGCACCTCCATAAAACAGAGGAAAACTGCCCTAAAGAAAAACTGCATAAACATTTGCTCGTGACAAGGGTAGGAGGACACAATTCCCTGGATCTAAATGAGCATCCTATACCCCAAAGTCATCATCACTGAAGGGATCTCTGCACTGAACTCCTCATTAGCAGGCTCTTAACCCTTGTCTAAGCTATGGTAACACTGAAGTAGTTCTGAAAGGATGTGCAGGCTCTTAAAAGCTTTCCTCCTCCTTTTTTTGTAGTATCAATTTGGCCATTGTGACCACAGTGCAGTTATCTACGTGCTGTCTTGCCCACACCCTGCATTAATTTTGTTATTTATTAAAGCTGGTCACTTCAAAATGCCAAAAATGTAAGTGACGTGGATAGTGAACATCCACTTACCGTTATTACCATGACAACAGATCTTCAAGTAATGTAACAACTCCACTGGAGTTATGAAAACTGAGACTATCAAATTGCATTCAGTGTGAACACAGGGTGAGGAATACCAGACAATATGATACCTCATGACTATTAAACACAGGGTGATAGTCTTCTTCCTCCCTTCAATATTGAAAGTATATTAATTTTCATATATAAGTAAGCCAACTGTTCTCCAAAACAGATAAAGGCTGATGAAACAAACAAACGATCTTTCAATGCAAGCAGAAAATAAAACCCAAGCACATTAAAGAATGGAGTCTAGTAGAGTGACAGGAAGCCACTTTGCTCCACTACGTAAAGAGAAGACAGAGAAACGGCACCGAAGTGCACCATAATGAGCCAGGAAGGAAGATGGCAAGGGAAGAGAAGGGAGGAAGTCTGTGCTAACAATGCTTCTATCTGAGCTATTAGCATAAGACATGACAAACACCGCATTTTCTAGATTCACATAGCATAGGTTAATCTGTCCAGCAGCAGGTTCTTTCTGTCTCAAAGTACAAGAACCCCAAGGTCCTCTTTCAGAAAACTGTTCATCACTTCAGGGAGAAGGGCTTATTCTACACTAGGTTTGTTCCTTGTACCTCAGTACACATCAAAGTCACTTTTCTTATCACTATGGATACATCTGTCTAATTTGTTGCTCTAGACATAAACAAACTAGGGTATGCAGTAACCTGTCTTTCGGGTGCCGACCCTCATGGCAGACTACAGGGATATTCTTTTCACTTGTGTGAAATCTTCATCTGACTTCCCTTAATGAGAAACTACAGAACACATCAAACAAAACTTGAAACATGAGCTAGCCGGCTCGAGACAATTCACATGCTTCTGACTGAGTGATTCCTATTTCCTTTCAGTTCCACGTAAGAGGATTCAGCACTTGAAATACCTGAGAACTGCAAAGCATTGCAATGTTCATCACTGTTGCAGTTGACTAACAAAATAACAAATGTAAAGTCAGTTGTTGGAAGGGTTCTGCCCTCTGCTCACTTGCTAAACCATTACACAACAAATTGTACACAAACTGTATTAGCTTTGTGTCAGAAATAAATTGGGGTAGAATCTCAAGCCTTCCACTGAATCATCTCTGCAAAGATGGCCCATCTTTTCAGCAAGAAGCAGCCTAGAGAAAGCAAAAGAAGACGGGCTGTATTACTGGAGGACACATAGTAGTGAAGGTACTAAACACAGCAATTATTACCGACCTTTCTTTGGCTAAGAGAACAGACATCCCCACCAGCTTAGCAAACTCATCAGCTGTGAGTGAACCCTTTTCAGATACCTGTTAAAAAACAAATACACAAATAAACAAACTGGCATTAAAAGAACAGTCAAGTTCTCTTAGCTCCTGAATCAGGTCAAGCCTTATGCAGTGATAAACTGGTAGCAAATCCCTTGTGGAGACAAGCGGTTTGTTCGCATTTTTAAAAAGTACAAATAATTATGAGTATTTCCCCTTACAAATACCTCCTCTTGTGTCCTGGGAAAATTGCCAAGCATAAAAAAAGAAAGCAGAAAAGAGTTAAATCTGTGAAAAAATAAATCACAAAAAACTCAAATAATTTTTTAAGATACTTTGGGACAAAATGAAACCCAAATAGCTCAGACAGCAGTGTACTGTCACAGCCAACATTTACACAGCCCAACTATATTAAGTGATTGTGCAAACAGTAAAGCCTAAATGAGAAATAAAAGACCTATCCGGGGCAGATCACCCATTCAGAAATTTCAAGTCATCCCAGATGGAAGTGCAGAATTTTGAGTTTCATGGGATTTAAAATATTCCTACTGCCTATAGAAAAATGACCAAACCTCAGTACTCCACCTGATATTACAGCATACTACAGGGCACAGTAAGAGCCACCATCACATTCAGTTGACACAAAAGATAACTGTTTTTTCAGTCTTGGGACTCAAAACTTTGGCACCATTGTTTCAGCCAGGATAGTTAATGCATGATAAAATTAAAGGATGGTTTGGGTTGGAAGGGACCTTAAAGCTCATCCAGTTCCAACCCCCCTGCCATGGGCAGGGACACCTTCCACTAGACGAGGCTGCTCAAAGCCCTGTACAGCCTGGCCTTGAACACTGCCAGGGATGGAGCAGCCACAGCTTCTCTGGGCAACCTGTGCCAGGGCCTCACCACCCTCACAGTAAACTTCTTAATATCTCATCTAATTAAACTTTGTTTTTTTCAGTTTAAAGCCACAAAGATTGTATAGGCAGTATTAAAATATTAGGTATGAAGTCTAAGTCTTACTGCTACTGCATTGAATTTCACAGATAAACATGTTTGCTTACCCTACAAATCAATAATTCTTCCATTTCTCCATTGCTTCAGATTCAAGCAGACTTGTAAATCCAGATGAAGTTGCCATTTCCTGCTTCCCATCTAACTTGGTGGGGAGGAGTCTATTCTGCATCATTCTCAGCAATAGTCTTTTTACAGAAACTCAGATTAAATTAGACCTAACTTGAGATATTATGAAGCTATGTGATCACATCTGGGTAATGGAAGTCAGCTATACAATTTAATACGCATATAGGTGATTACCTTTCCTTCCTAAACCACTACTCTTGTCAAGGGTGACTTCAGGTTCGTTTGATCTCCTGTCTTCACCAGCTGCTCAAAACCTCTCTCGTGTCTGAAAGCCTGTGAGTTCCTTTCATTTCTTTTCAGAAGTTTCATGTTACTGTACATGATACATTAAGTACCGGGTGCTTCTGGCCACAAGTCTGATCTCCACTTCCCTTTCTCTTATAGGCTAGCCTTCCTCACTCAAAGCCTCTCCCTACATTTTTCTATGGAGTCAAAGTTTCATACTATCAAAATAAAAGAAAAAAGGCACTCCAGTAATAAATCCACCATCTGTTGCTTTTTACTGTTGACCTCATTTGTTATCAAGAAAAGGTTTTTCCTTTACTTTCAAAGAGATAAGCACTCTTACTGAAGGCAACAAATTAATTACAAACCAAAAATAATCAGAAAAAAACCCAACTAAAATGGGTTGTGTTTTTCTGTCAATATAAGAAAATAAACTAAAAGGACTGACATACCTTGAAAGATTTCAGTTTTGATAATTTAGGATGGAATCTTTTAGACCGCTACATACACTTCTCTCAGTTAAAATCCTTTTGATGAGAGAAAGCTATATGGTGACAATTATACAAAACACACTGAAGAGTCTACCTCCCATATCATGTGAAAAAGTGTCTGTGATAGCTCTATTTTATCTCGACTGCCCAAGTCAAAGTTGGTTTTGACTTTGGTGTTTAACTTTGGATACACTGAATCAGCCTTCACTCAACTTTATGAAAAACAAAAAAATTACATCCCACTGTAAAAGACACAGGAAAATGCATCAAATACTGGACTTTATGGATGGACTAATGGACAACACTAATGGACAAATGCAGGACTTTAAAGAGTTCAGAGGTAGCAAGATCACAAAGGTTTACCTCACCAAGCAATTTATACTACTTTTTCCTTAAGCTTAATTATATACGTGCTGCTCTCCGAGTGCTCTTCACAGCAGCAAACTCAGTACAAGATGTTACACATACAATATGCTCTTTTATGAAATAAACCCAAGCTAAACAAGATTTAACAGCTACTTTCACTGCCTACAAGCACACTGTGTACAGTCTGAAGTCCACTTCTGTTAAATTAAGTGTTTAATACATGCCATGGATTCATCCTACAGCACAAAAGATTTAGAGGAAGGCTGAAGGTTAAGGAAGTTTGAAAAGAGATGGAAAAATGATTTATCCCTCGAGGAGAAAGCAATGACTTCAGATTATTGCCTGCACAGCACTTTGAAGATGAAAAGTGCTATTTTAGTATTACTGTTAGATTTGGAAGTGGAATATTTTGTATTTCAAAACCTCAAAAGGAAATCCTGTACCTTAAGTTTTTATACCTAATGTGCTGAAATTTCCCTAGCACGGTCAGAACACTGAAGGAAATGAAGGACACTTACTGTCTCTAAAGCAGAAGCTACCATTTCCTCTTCATTATGAGACTGGAGTTCAATCACCATCACACCACTGTCAAATATCCGAAGCCTAAAATCCAAAGAGAGAGTCAAAGGAACTGAAAACCCTGCTCACATCGCCTATGGTCACATTTCTAATGCACCCACATCTATAACCACATTACAAAAGGAAAACAAACACCAAAAAATCCCTCTGTAAAATTAACTTAACATTAAAAGTATCTTTAAAAAAAACTACAGAGATTGAAAAGAGCAAGGCATATGCTTAGCAAACACTTGTCCCGGTCTGAAAAAACTATATAGGAAGTGAAAAGAATATTGCCTACCTAGCATAGTAAACCATGGTTAAAAATGCATATTTTAATGTAGAGAGGATGTTGGAGCATACAGCAGCATTCTTTCAGCAAAGCATAACTTTACTAAAAAAGACCAAAAATATCTACTGCAACTAACTCGTCAAAAGACCATAGCCTGCCTTGAAGAGTGCCATGTTTTGTAAACACATCTGTAAAGCTTTACCTTAGTGGTAGTTTCAGTGACTCCAGCATCTTGCAAGCATTTACTAAATCTTCTGGTGACAGCAACTATTAAAATAGTAAAACATACTTATTCACAGCTTGCATTTCAAGTATACATCATAACACCACACCAAACACTTTTAGTAACTACAGCTATAAACCAGACCAGGCTACACAATACTGTTATTTTTCTTTCTTTGTATTGTGCAGTCTATTTTCTTGGCTTCTATGCTCTTTTCTGTTTCCTTACTATGTGTTCTATAATGATTCTTCTTGCCCTGTTCACAAAAAAAATTGATCTGTTTTGTAAAAACTCTGAACATTCACCATTCTTTAGTATTCTCCATCCTTCCAGTTTTCTTTAACAATAAAGATGGATTTTCCCTTTTATATGGTATTACAAAAAGCAGCATACGTTATAACAATTTGCAGAGGATACATAAACATTACATGGAAGTAGGAGAAGGGAAAAAGGTAAAAAAACCCCTAAATTTAATAAAGGGCTGATCACTTCATGCTGTTAGACAGGTAGTGTGAGCAATTGGTAGGGAACATTTTGACCCTTTTTCTTTAATTACCTTATCAGTGAAGTGTACTTTACGAAATATGTAATAAACCCAATTTCTCACCTCTAATCCTCGTGCACGATTTACCAGACAGTACACTTCTGTAAGTGACATGAGCCCTCCTCGCTCCTGTGTTAAGCACAAGACTGGTAAGAGAAATAGCATTAATCTCATAAACACAGTATCTCAACTTGCATTTGACTGAACAGGTAAAACAGAGGAGCTCATTGACAGACCGTAATGAAAAAAACCTACCCAGGCAATACCATTTATTTCTGCTGTGTGAGGTTAGTTGTATATGATCCATCTTCCTGTAATCCTTTTAAAATGCAAACCACTGATACTATACCCAAAGAATGTGAATTACTTTGGTTTTAAAGCAAAGAATAAATCTCAGGAATAAGGAATTTCAATATATTAAATCGATCAATTTACTGTTTTTTACTTTTCAGACACAATCAGTTTTCTGTTCTCATCACAGTAAGTAGCACAAAGCTTTTGCAAGAATACTGTAACATCTATGCTTTTTAGCAGACATATAGCCCTCTAAATTGCAACATGAAATCTAACTTTTTGGTGAGACGCCTGAATTCTGTAATAGCTTCAGATCAATTAAAACACGAGATATTACTAAGGTGGGGTAACCAATGTAATAACTCTGTGCTACGTTTGCAAAATGTGTAATTTTTAAGGAGTTAAAGACTGACTACTTCTATTTTCCAAGTCAGTGTTGTTTCACTCTTTCTTTCAAAAAAGTAATATTCTGCAGCAACGGATGAAATCAGGGCTGTTCAAATAGAAGGACTGCTAGTATGATTTTCTGAATATCACTGATATTTTGCAAATTAGAACTTGAGTTGCCATTACTGCAAAGACAAATTTTTATTTACATTTAAGCTTTCTTATTCTGAAAGAGGATATATATTCCTTTCATAAACACTGAATATGAGGCTGTGCTGCTAAATCTGAGGCTTTAAAAAGAGGCACAGTACTACAGTCGAAACACATTTCTATCAAAATTTAGCAACACATGGAAAATGCTGATGCAATATTAGGTACTTTACCTCCAATGGTGTCTGCAGTATTCCAGCCAGTTGCTTTGCCAGTTGCATGTGGTACTGTGTACCAGATCCATATGTTTCCCTAGTAACTGGATTAGCTATACCCATACTCAGTAGATAGGACTTGAACCTGATAGTCTAAACAAACAAATAAGCTTAAAAGTACATCACCTAGTGAATGATTCTGGTTTTTAAAAGTCTTTGATTTTATTACTGTCAGACAGTTTTAATGAATAAATACATTCATTTTACTACCAATAAAGCCAATTATGAGCAAAGAGAAGGCAAGAATTAATACAATTTCTTCTTGACCAGCAGAGGTCAAAAATACAAAAATTTACACAAAGGCAATAAAATCTTTACTTCTAAAAGGAGTCAAAAGACAACACTAAACAAGTAAATCCCTTTTACTTTATGTAGAATTAAATAAAAAAAAACAGTCATGAAGTGTTCTTTATTAACATTACATGTATTAAATGGATAGCTTTTTGCTTTGCATAGGAACACTTCTGTTGACTTTAAAAACAAACTTAAATTTACCTCATCCTCAGTGATATCACCTTGTTTTTCTTTAATCTTATTAGCTATTGACTTGGATAACTCGACCATTTCCTTAGCCTATTAAGAAAGACATATGGATAAGTCAACTTCCAGCTCAACCGCAAAAAGCATGCTTAAAACTGAGAAAACAAGCATAAATCTACTTGGGTAAGTGACATACGCCATACCTTCTCCATTAGTTTGCTGAGATCCTCAAAAGCCTGAAATGAAAAGCAGACAATGCAAATTAGTATAATTACAGCATTCAGCTTCATGGATACAGTAAGCTGCCCTTATCCACCTATCCATCTATTTGTAAATATTATATATAATAGAGTAATAGAACTGACTAGGTTGGAAAAGACCTTCAAGATCATCAAGTCCAACCGCTACCCCAGACCAAGACCACCACTAAACCATGTCACTGAGGGCCTCATCTACATTGTTTTTGAACACTTCCAAGGACAGGTTGATATGTCTGTGTATATCAGGTTTTAACATCAAAATTATACAATCCATAAACAACAAAGAATGCAGAGAAGAAGCAAACAGTCACACGCTTTTCTAGTATGTGAACACTAGTCCAATATGAAGTCCATATTATAGGAAGGAACAACAATAACTGAGGCCCAGAAAAGATTAAACTGTCCAAGTTTATTATGCTCTCCTAAAGCTGGGGGAAGGTTTCTGGATTGTGGTGGTAGGTTTTCTTCCAACAGTTAACCCTCACTCAAGGAGACCTACTGTTTCTGGCCAGCAGCAAGCCAGCTACAGAAGTACTCCTCCTGACAAGACAATTTTCCTCTCATCAGTAGATGTTCCTAAATTAGTAAGAAACGGTAATTTCAAATGAGTGAGGAAGAGGGTATATGCTTTAACATGTAAGCATGCTTAACTGAAGAGACAACACCTCTGAAAATGTGTGGCAATATCTCTTCATTTAAAAGTGTCAGACACTTAGGCAGTGGTGCTACCACAATAAACAAAAAACAGTTCAAAAATGAATTAAATAAGGTCCACGAGACAAACATCAGATTTAAATAAATTAAGATAAAAACTAGATAAAAAACATCCTCTGAAAACTCTAGTTGTTGGATCTAAAACCAAAATGCCTCCCTGAGCAAGGGAAAATTATTTATATAAAACAACTTTTTTCTAAGCTAAGAAAACTTTTGTTTCCACAAAATTTGCAATGAACTGGACACCCACCACAGGACCATATCAAGTCCATTAAGCTTAGTAAAGTGCTATGGTCTCAAATGCAACAATTCTGCAAGTCACGAAAGGCATTTTTAGGCTTAAATAAAACATACTTTAAAAACAAGCTGAAGGTATACTGAAATTCAAAAGTTTTAGTAATGAAAACCAACTAGCATTAAAAAATTCATGTTAAGAAAAAGAGTTAGCAACTATATTAAAAAGCAACTCCCTCGCAAACTCAGCAACACAAATTTAGCCTTCTCACCCACTTCTCTCATATACATGACAACATGCCCAGTGAAACTGGTGGGAGAGATTCGTGAACCTCCTGTGAGAAAGTTTGCCTGACAGCAGCACTCAACTCCTCCAGCCGCAAGTAAAGAAGTTAGAATATGTCAAATGACCAGAGATACATCTAGCCTACAGCTTCCTGCCATTGCTTCTATCAGCTTCCTAGCTTATTCTGCCCGATCCACCTACTGCAAAGACACATTTTAGGAGAGTTTGTGCAGGAAGACTCAATTGTTCCCATCTATATTTAGGTGCCTTACTTAGTAGCTTATTGGTCTGAGACTCAACATACGAAGAAGAAAGGGAGATGCTTCCAAGAATGTATAAGGTTGCTTTTCATCTGAACCCTCCTCCCAATGATGCCACTGTTTCTCCACTAACTGGAGAAGTTTAGCCTCTTAACACTTGGCACCTAAGCTACGTATCCACAATTAAGTGGGACAAGCCTAGGTACAAGGTGAGAACAGAAAATATACCACTGTATAACAATAACTTACCACTATCAGAACAAAAGCTCCTCTTTGGAACATTTTTTCATACTTCCTAATCTACTAAATTCCATCATTTGCTATAGAGTTCCCCATCTCTAATATAAAACAAAGTCCCTCTACTGTACTTATATAAGGTATCAACAAAATGTTTTCTAACAAGGCTTTTCCCAGCTTATTTCTAATCTCTATAACCTGCATGAAAACATCACTCATCAAAAGAGCCCTTGATTTAGCTAAATAAACAGCACGCTGTGTCTAACTCCTCCTCTGCCTGACTCACCGAGGGCAGGCCTGGAAACAAAGGGGAATGTGCACACACCTAACAGGAACTTCCTCAGATAAACAAAAGGCTAAAGAACTGGATTCTTATCAGCAGTGAACAGCAGATGCAGGAAGCCTTTTCCTGGAAGCCAGGGCACCAGTTTTTAAATTAAGTCATTTATAACATTTAAAGCTGGAGGAAGGCAGGATTTTACAAGTCATGGTTTTCCTCTGTTCATACAACACATATAAATGGATTTCTTTTACTTTCTGATAAAGCTACTAAAGGAAAAAATAACCAGACAATACCTTTTGAACTATATACGCATGCATGTAACTACAATACCTTTTGAACTACACACAGAACTTCATTCATTACACTCCTCATAAAGGAAAAGGTTTAATGCTACCAGTATCTGAAACAGCACATAGCCTGCAAAGGTGCTGTAATTTTCTTATGTACCAGATCAGTGAACGCATTTTTCTTTGTGGCATACTGAAACCCATAAAGCTTTGCCATGAAAATGAACCTGTTGCATGCAGTTATAGAATCATAGAATCGTAGAAGAGTTAGGATTGGAAAGGACCTCAAGATCATCTAGTTCCAACCCCCCTGCCATGGGCAGGAACACCTCACACTAAACCATCTCACCCAAGGCTTCATCCAACCTGGCCTTGAACACTGCCAGGGATGGAGCATTCACAACCTCCCTGGGCAACCGATTCCAGTGCCTCACCACCCTAACAGTAAAGAACTGGGTGTCTCTGCATCAATCTCTACTACCAAGACAGAACCAGTCCATTTTTGAGGATATTGTTCCCTGGTATATATGAAGAAATTAATTGCCTATTGTCCATCAGTATTGGTATCTGGAATTCAACTACCGTGCTGTTTCTGGGGAAAAGGATGGGCTCCACCTGGCCCAGGTGTTTCACAAAGACACTTGTAACATCTTGCTGATGCCTGGACTGTAGAACAGGTTATGGTAACTATAAGACTAAGCCTAACATTTAAAACCTGAATATATATAATATTAAAACCTAACTTCACCACAGTTATGTGCAGACACTTGGATCAGCGTACTCTTCTTAACAGATATTAAATTTTTAATTGAAACCAAAATTAGCTATAAAAAACCCCCAAACTTGTAATAGCCTCTTTCTGCACATGCCTTTGTGTCCTGTTTTCCTTGAGGAAAAGTTACTTAACTCAGATTTCTAATTCTGCCAAAATCAATTTTACAAATCTACACCATTAATTTCAAAGAACAGCCTTCTTGAAAGGAACTGTTTAAACGAAGTATCTTTACGTATAGTGAAAAGCCAGTTAAACAAGGTAAATAATTGTAAATTATACACTCTTATACAATTCAGGCTTCCCAAAAGAAACATTAAATAGTCTCAGTTGCCCCTAAAAGAAAATGTGAATGAATGTAAATGGTTCAGACAGGTGTTTGACCTTGAAACTTCAGTGTATTTACCTCGGAAATGTTTTTGTCAGTCTCTTTTCTCTTTTCCTCCAATTTCCTTTCGATCCCTACAATTCCTACAGCCCTTATTCTTCCTGCCTGCAAAAGAAAATAATGAAAGGAATAAAAATAGGAAATGCTAAGTTTTCTCATCCGCCTCCCTGTGAAAAACCTTACATTATAAGACAGGAAATGTTCCCCCAAAGAGCTACTATCATGTATACAATATTTCATATATTTCGTGAAATATTTTTAAACCAGTGCAATAAAACAAACAGTAAGTGTAAAACATGTACGAATTTGCTGTAGTAGAGAGATAATAGATGATTATATTGAAGCTATTAATATGGAGATGCTTAATAGCCTGATCCAGACTGAGCATCACAGCTCATCTCAAAGCCTCCGAATCCATATGAACATCCATACTAGAGCTGTGGAAATACATATCTAAACATGATTACCTCAAGAAATCTATCCTGAAAAAACAGCCATAGAAACATGATGCTAAGTACAGTCTAATTTACACTGCTGAGAGGTATCAGAATGGAGGTGATGGTGAACCTTTCACTTGATGCCAAATGAGTTTCAGAAAGGCTGGTACCTAAGTTACAGTGGTGCCATCCCACAGACCTCTGACTGCAAAGCTTACCACTACTGTTAACGATTTGCTATGGCTTAATAATAAGAACAGGAGGTAAGGCATTCTCATTAAGTGATTCTTGACACAGGCTTCCCCATGAGTCCAAATGCAACGAAGTTTACAGGTACTACATTTACAAAGAACATACGTGATTAGACATTGAACAATCTTTAAATCATTACTACGTTCATGTAGTACTACATGAAACAACATCTACGTTTATCACAGTTTATGACCTAGAAGTATGCAGACACATAAAGGAGGCAATCTAACATGGCAGAGATTCTCTGCGACCACTGTCCATTTAGAATACAAAGAATTAAATAAGTTCTAGAGTTATATAAAAGTTACATGTTGTATATTTGACTTCCAGCCACAAAAAATAAAACAAAAACCACAATTAAAACCAAAAATCTTTCAGCTTCATTAGATCTCTCATGCTGAATAAAACTGTATGCAAATATATATAATATTGGCATAACTGTGTGTGTATGTGTGTCACTACATTAAAAAAATTTATCTCATTCAAGTCTAAACACAGTCAAGAAAGAGGGTAAAATGTTCTCTATCAGGTGAAAAATGCAAAGGAGGAATTAATTTGTTCCAGTGAACAAACAGGCAAAGTAAAGCTGAATTTCAACTTGTACCCATGATGCTGGTTAGAGAGACATGCCAGCTGCAATATAAGGGGACAACAACAAGTGGAACCAAGAGATTACATACAGATTCTGCTCAGAAGCTCTGCAAATACCTGTGGATCCTTGTTAACCTGAATGGTCTGACCAGTAGGCATGCTCTCCCACCTCCTTTGTGTCATTTCTTCAGATAATCGTCTATAGAACTGCAAGCATTAAAGAGTGACAACTCAGTTTCATAAACTGTGTGGAGTACCTCTGGATACTCCTAGCATCTTGGTGGTAGATTAAATAAATTTCACTGTAAGACAAAGCATGGTCACACCTACCCATCCACAGTACAACATTCATTATCTGGAAATTCTTAATGTCCAGTCTTCAAAAATTACTGGTAGTTACCAGTTAAGTACTTCTATTGTAAAATATTTTCTTCAGATGTTCAAGAATGTTTCAAAACATGCCAAAGTTAAAAATGTCGAGGTTTGCTTAAGGGCAATGGAAGGTAAGCTGAACAACACAATTACTATTGATTTGTTAATTCAGCAGTATACAAAAAACCACACAGATCAATTACACTTATTTGCTTACTGCTAATAACAGAATGTGGCATTGGTTAACTAGTTAATAGTAAGTGTACCCCACTGACCAAAATCCAGAAAGAAAACCCATTCCATTCTTGTGGTTGTTCAGAGTTCACAGGAAAGCATTCCAAATTTAGAAAAAAAAGATCTGGAGTATAATTGATATGCTGGGTAACCAGTAAGTATTGTATGTTTGATTTTCAGACAAGAACATTAACATGAAAATAAACAAGGTTAGAATTAAGCAAAACACCTAAACAATTATAACAAAGCATAAATCTGTGCTCATCCTAAGCTGAAAACTGCTCACAAAGCAATGAATGAGGATAATCAAGCACATGCATTTATAAGGCATTTATAAGTAATTCCAAATTGAAAATCTGATATCAAAGTTAAAGTTCTCAGTCTCTTCAAATGAGGATCATATACTGCAAAATTTATTTACAGAGTGTGGTTTCGTCACAATTTTTAGGATAAGCCTTCTTTTAAAAATAGATCATGGGTTTTTTCCAGACTGCTCAAAGCCTTTGAGATTCAGTGTAGATAAAAATAAATTAAAGATTTGTAAAGCATAAAATGAAACAAAGCTCTGAGGCAACAAAAAGTGTTCAGCACTAAAATTAGAGTGATGATTAGGAGTAAGTTGCATGATTCCTGTTCAGTAAAGCATTAAGTACAAAGAAACATCTTTTACTCTGTTAAACATTTAACAGATTTTGGAGATATCATTCTGGAAAATCCTGTGGTCAATTTAAAAGATTTAAAAAAGAAGTATAAGATTATATTAAAAGTACTAACATAAGAAAAAAGCCTAATAATGCTTCTTAACATTTCTAGAACTCTATGTGTGTGATTTAATCAAAGTATAGAACCCTGAAGCTTCATAATGTTTGTGTTCAAAAAGGATGTATTGAAAAAGCTCCACCTCAAAGGTAAACATGGAGAGATCATGGAAAATTATCACTAACACAGCAAGAGAAGAAAAGCATGCCCAAAGATCTGATGTGCTGAGCCTGCATGGTACAAAACTTACCTCAATCTGCCCATGTTCTTTGAAAGAAAGTTTGATGTAGGAATATTTGCTGCTTTGGAATGGACCAGGCTCTTTGTTTGAAGAAGCAGGATGAAGATGAACCACTATTTTAGCACTAAGAAAAAGTTAAAGGAAAGAGAAGTGGCAACTTTCTGTAATATCTAAAAAAGATTTTCTATGATCAAAGTTGACTATTTAATCAAAACTTCTATTAACTTTATCTCACATAGGTGCTGAAGTACATCAATAATGCTTTATGTCTGCGCATTAACATTTAAGTATTCTGACTCAATATCATAGATCTTGCATGAAAACTACTATAACCTCTAAAACATCTCACAAATTTAAAAAGTACCCACCATCAATTCCTAAAAAATAAATTTAATAAATTTCTACATTTCAATTAACAAATTCCGAAAAACCTTTTAGTTATGATAAAAACTAATATTTGAGTTGGCTTTTGACTTGCAGTAACTACAGCCAAAATGCAGTATCTCTGTCACAGGAAAACAAAAGGTCTCAGTATTACATTTAATCTATCCCACTTGTATCCCACTTGCAAACACTGTATGTCAATTTGTCCAAAACCAACATTCAAAGGTAACATGCATGGAAATAACAGTCTAAAATGACACCTACCACCAAAACAAACCTTGAGATATCATTTTTTTAGGAACATAACAGACTGCTATCACAGCACGACTGTAAGTCCACCATTCCCATTTCATTTTACTGATACTTCTTCAAGGTTCTTTATTTGCTTGACTTTTCCAGGATTAGTGAATTACCTGATTTCTTCTGGAAACCCCCAGATATTACCTCACCCATTCTGTAGGCTGCAAGCAGCTGTCAACTACATATATATATATATATATATGCATTTTTTTTCTCTCTTTTTCTTGTGAAACTTAGAATCACAGAATTATTTAGTCTGGAAAAGACTTTTAAGATCACTAAGTCAAACCGTTAACCCAGCACTGCCAAGTCCACCACTAAACCATGTCATATCTACAGGCATCACCAGGGATGCTGACTCAACCACTTCCCTGGGCAGCCTGTTCCAACACTTGCTAACCTTTTTAGCGAAGAAGTTATTCTTAATAGCCAAGTTAAACCTCCTCTGGCACAACTTGAGGCCATTTCCTCTTGTCCTGTTGCTTCTTAGCTGTGAGAAGAGACTAACACCCACCTTGCTACAACCTCCTTTCAGAGAGTGGTAGGCTCCTTTTCTTCAGGCTAAACAACCCCAGTTCCCTCAGCCACTGCTCATTAGATTTGTGCTCCAGACCCTTCACCAGCTTCGTTGCCCTTCTCTCAACCCGCTCCAGCACCTCAATGTCTTTCTTGTAGTGAGGGGCCCAGAACTGAACACAGTATTCGAGACGCAGCCTCAGCAGTGCCAAGATAATCACTTCTCTGGTCCTGCCGGCTACACTATTTCTGGTACAGGCCAAGATGCTCTTGGCATTCTTGGCCACCTGGGCACGCTGCTGGCTTATACACTTCTTTATACACATACCATACTGAGTTCATTATTCAAGTAAGTGGAAACACTTGAGTTCCTTCTAACTATTGGTAGCATTTCCACATTCAAAATCACTCATATGGTCGTGAAAAACTGTATAAGACGGGACACAGCAGAGTTTCTATCCCCAACCAGTTCTGTGGCACAAAAGACTAAAATTAGCTTTCAAATTTCGATCCAGAAAAATCACTGTTGTCATTTATGACTAATCAAATCTAAGCTAGAACACATACTTGTTTAGCGACTACAGGACAGTTATTTAACAAATCACATCAGACACTCTTCTATCATGACTCTCTCACACATTTGACCTCAAGTGAGGCAAGAAGGTCCTTGTAGCTGTCAGTCTGGAAACTCAGATTACAAATGGAACCTACCATGAACTAATACATAATTTTGGGTACCTCACATAACATGCATGTGCAAACTACCAATCTGAAAAAGACAATGACCTTACCTTTTTCCTATCCCAGCTGCTTGCTCTTCAATAAAGACGACCTGAGACAGAGGTACAGCAACGCAACACTCCTGGAATAATCAATGCAAACAAAAATGAAATTATAGAAAGTCAACCATATCGTGGGATGCATCAAAAGGAGCGTGACCAGCAGGTCAAAGGAGATGATCCTGCCCCTCTACTCTGCTCTTGTGAGACCTCACCTGGAGTATTGTGTGCAGTTCTGGTGTCCTCAACATAAAAAGGACATGGAACTGCTGGAACAAGTCCTGAGGAGGGCCACGAGGATGATCGGGGGGCTGGAGCACCTCCCGTATGAAGACAGGCTGAGGAAGTTGGGGCTGTTCAGCCTGGAGAAGAGAAGGCTGCGTGGAGACCTCATAGCAGCCTTCCAGTATCCGAAGTGGGGCTATAGGGATGCTGGGGAGGGACTCTTCACTAGGGACTGCAGTGACAGGACAAGGGGTAATGGGTTAAAACTTAACCAGGGGAAGTTTAGATTGGATATAAGGAGGAAGTTCTTTCCTGTTAGGGTGGTGAGGCACTGGAATGGGTTGCCCAGGGAGGTTGTGAATGCTCCATCCCTGGAGATGTGCAAGGCCAGGCTGGACAGAGCCTTGGGTGGCATGGTTTAGCGGGAGGTGTCCCTGTCCATGGCAGGGGGGTTGGAACTAGATGATCTTAAGGTCCTTTCCAACCCTAACTGTTCTATGATTCTATAGACATATCCAGCCTACTTTTAACACCTCAGGCTAGATTCATAGAAGGACTCAGGAATTTAACAAGTCTTTGGTATCTACGTTCAAAACTTCCACACTAAAATTTCCACACTACTGCAGCTTATCCCTGAATGCACAATACTTATGGGTTCTTAACATTTTTTTGCATTGATATTACTTTGGGAGCTAAAATAATATCTAAAAGCACCAGTCATTTGTGCTTTTTTTGAACATTTAAACAGCTAGACTATCCTCCGAGTGGAAGAGGAATTTCTCCACCTATCCCACACCCACTGACTTAATCCAGCACTTGATGCATCTCAGCACACATTTACTGGACTGTGCTTTAGACAAAACAAAGCAGACCAAGAAACAAGACTGCACCCATCTGTGGGAGAATCTTTCTATATGCTTGAGATAGAAATTGCTCAGGGGGGTGATTCAACAAAGCACCTAATTAGGTGCCTGGTCTTGTTTTGGTGAACATCCTTTGGTGAACATCATCTTCTGCAACACAGCTTGGTGACTGACAGTTACCGATGATACAGGAAGCATAAGCTGCATTCCCTCTTGGAACGTCTCTCTTCCATCTGCCAAGAAGGTGTGCCTAACACCAAGCTATAATGAACACCATTACAGGGCCCTCTCAATCCCTACTACAAAAATTGTTCCTGTTTGCATGGAATAATTAAATACTCATTAAATTGGAGATTAGCAAAGTAGACAGGCAGAGACTTTAACTAATGAGTAAATCTTTCATTGGGAAGGAACATGGGTTGTACTTCCTGTTACAAAACCTCTTAATACAAGCTATCTAGATCCTTTTGTGGCTCCAGATTCTACAGCCATTACAGAAAACAGTTACTGCTTGGCAAAATTCTCAGATAGTTCTGGACACTTTAAACACAGGCAAAATGATACTTCTGTTAAAAAAAGGTTTTGAACATGCCACAAGAGTCCAACTATATATAACACGTATACTGACAAACTGATCGATGCATTTAGTTCACAGCCAGAAAGTTATGAACTTATTGCAAGCACAATGTCTTAGAATCACCCCTTTCTGGTGAGAGATGTGACACAAAAAGAGAGATGGGTTAAAACTGCTGTGAGTTAATTTGTTTGGGATTTTTTCCTAATGTCTCATGCTCACATTATGTATGATTTTATCACTTAAAATGTTGTACAGATATAGCTATGTAACAAACGTGCAATATTTACTTTTGTTTTTTTCCTCTGGAAATGTCTGTATTTTTGATACTGTTCAACTGCAGGTGGTATGTAACAACAGCAGCCATAAAACACAGCTGTTTGGCTTTGTAAAACAGTTTGCTATGTTAACTTAATGACAAGTGCCCCATTTATTACTCCAGCCTGCTGACACAAAAAAAAAAAAAAAAGGAACTCTCTCTACAGCTTTATTCTAGGTATGCTAGGTAAGGTTTCTAAGGCTGATGTTGTATCACAGCTGAAAATTAGCCAACAACTCACCATGAAAATAAAAGGGCACTGTGCTACCCATGTTTCAGTCCTAAGAGCTTGAAAAAGAAGCAGCTTGATTTACCACATCAGTGATCTATATTTGTCCCTGATGAGAACTGGGTAATTTCTGCCAACATCCTGGGCATATATTTCTGCCCTGTCTGTTAATCAAGCCTGGAACTTGTCAAAATCTTTGCTGAAACCTGAAACTATTTTTCTTAATTCTCAAAGATTCTTCTCTGTTGATTTAGCAAATTCAATTACCTGGGAAGAGTACAAGAAACCATGTGGCCTAGGAGCAGGTTAAGAGGTCACAAAAAAGAGACAAATGTCATCTTTTTGTTGGGAAGGAGAGAACAGGGACATGGACAGTTGTAAGACTTGCTGAAACCATAATGCTTAATGTTACTCCAATCAAGCAAAATGCCCAAGCCAGATTAGAAGCAGTGCATGTTGCAGTACATGCCCACCTCTCAAAAAGAGGTGCACAGGTAAGTAATCTCACACTGACAATACCCAAACCAAAAAGCTATAGAGAATAGGTCATGGTCTGCACAATCAACCCCTGACTTGTTTAACAATAACCCCACCCTGGGACCAGCTCTCAAAACATATTGAAAAATTTGCACTAAAAATAGTTCTGCTGTTCCTGCAAACAATCTGTAAAGAAAAAAATCTATGGCTTTGCCAAATTAAGAACATCCTCAGTGACTTTACGTTCAGAAGGCTCTAAGTAGTTCCCTGCTCTGGAGCAAGGATGTGGTATTTGATAGGGAGAGGCTTTTGGGTGCAAGATGTACTTCAGCTATCCTTGTGCAAAACTAGCCCAGTGGAATATAATTTGCCTTTAAAAAGCTGTCATCTGAACATGCTCTGTGTCTAAACTTTGGCTTCCAGGGCTAAGTTTCTAAAATACTGTATCCAAAACAAGCATAATCTAACCTGGTTCAGATTAGGACTTCTCCTTCAACTGCAGCTGTGAAATGGTGTACGCTGTCACAGTCTACTTAGAGCTTTGCATGTGTTTGTTGTCTTCAATTTCAGCCTGCAATCTCAGTCTGTGGCTTGATCATACAAAACATTCAGCAGCAGTATTACTACACTGTAGCTCTGACTGTCACCTGAGCTCTGAGTCAGTTCTCCATAGCAGTACAGACAGATGTTCTGGCTTCTCGAAGGGATGGTTCAGCACAGGAACAAGCATTTGGGAAGGTAAAACCCAGAGAAAACAATATTGCTACAAACCACATCCTATTAGCAAGTCATGGCATGGTGGAAGCAGAAGACAAGGAAACTTAAGACTTGAAAGCAGTGAGGAAGAAAAGGTCTTGCTAGACAAGGAGTATGGGAGAGGAGTTAACATGATGATCTGCCTGACACATTCAACTTCAGTCTTAAATCCAACATGTCTTAGTGCATGAGAGCAGACTCTTCTATTTTTGTTCTGCAGAAAAGGAAAATTTGTATGATTCATTCCCGTCCCTCCTCATCTCTGCATGATTATTTTATTAAAGCAGAATTGGGTGAAAGATCATTCCTGTACATAACTTTCTACTGTGAGCCAAAAAATGGACTATACTTGTAATACAAAACGCACAAAGGGAAGAAAAACCTCCTCTCCATGTGCAGTCTCTTCAGTGGCAAACTACCTGTTGTTTATTACGGCATTTACAATTGAATAGCATAAAAAGGGACAAAAGTAGGACTTACATGATTCTTCTGGTCCCTCCAGAGTAGCCTGTGTGTGCTAAGCAGTAATACTCCACTATCAAATTTCACCTAAACAGGAAAAATTAAACGTATCAACAACAAATTTAACCAGTAAACTCCATAAATACTCATCTTGAAAACAGTACACATTACCATAACACAGCGATCAGATGCAACAAGCCAATATTTTGAGAGCAGTCTCTTTTTTTTTTTTCAGAAAACACAATAAATCAAGTTTAGGAAACAATGGAGAAATTAGTATAAAAGGACTAGATAGATATACACAAACTTCCTTTTTCAACTATATAAATTTTCCCCCTAGGATATCCTGAAGGATCCTCCCTCCATATGTGCAAGATACACAAACATTCTTAAATATCATGTTTTAAACAGGGCTATGGGCTTTGGAACACTATGTGTTGACAAAGAAAGTGAAAGTTATACAAAAAAGCAGAGACACCTACGCTATGTAGATGCTATGCACAGTCTGAAATCTTCCTGCCTTTCTATCACACGAGTATTGCTTCTACCCATTTTACTGTTTAAAAGTTATTTATCAGGCAACAATCAGTATGTGGGAAATGTGTGTTAGCAAATTGCTTCCTACTTGCAAAACCTGAGGCAGCTTTTTATGAGGGTATGCAACTACTGCCATGTGATAGAAATAAGAGATCAAGAGTTTAGTCCAGCAGTGAAGCAAAGCAGTAAGTGGGTAGGCTCGGATACTGATAGAATCATAGAATACCAGACTGCAAGAGACCTCAAGGATCATCTGGTCCCACTTTTTCAGGTAAAGCAGGACCTAGACTATATGCAACCTGTCCAACGATGCAAGAGAGCACCCTTCAGGACCAGAGCTAGAAGGCATTCTACAGCTACCGGGATAACTCAGATGTGAACTGTATGACACGTATACATGACATCCAAGCCAAAGAGAGTGCTTAGTTAGCCCTGACCCGGGAAGTGACAGCCCACAGAGTGGACATCATGACAGTGTCACCAGCGGGGATCCCAGCCCTCCCCTCCAGTGGCGCATACCGCTCGAGGCCTTTCTCAGCCACAAAGCCTGGATCACCTCGCTACCAATCCTCCCGCCGGGCCGGACCCCGGAGCAATCAGGACTGCCCTCCCTCGGTGCTGACGGATTCTCCGCCTGCAGCCGAAGCCCCCTCGCACGCCTCGTCTCGCCCCACGCCCCGATACTACCCGCCCCCACTGCCACCAGCCCTGGCCGGCGCCCACGGCCGTGCCGTTTTCCCCCTCCCCCTGCTCGCCGGCCAGAGCAGGGCCGCGGGGCCCCGAGCAGGGCCGCTCCCGTCACCTTCTCCTCCCCGTCGTAGAGGCGCACGCCGCGCTGCTGCACCACCAGCGTCTCCCCCAGCTCCAGCAACCCGCTGGTCCACGAGAACCTGTCCATGCCGCAGCCCCCTCCCGGCCCTCGCCCCCGGTAGAGCAGGCCGCGGCCGCCGCTCCCCGCCCGCAGCCGCCGGCCCTCCAAGCCCCATCCCCGGCCGCGCCGCGCCCCCTAGCGGCGGCTTGAGGGCGCGCCGCCATCTTGCGGCCGCGGCGGGAGTACCCGCCCAACGGTCGCAGCCGCACGCGCCCGGTCGGTGTGCCCGCCCCCCCGCTCGCCATTGGCCAGTTCAAGCCCCGCGGCCGGCCCCGTCGGGAGGCGCGGTGAGGCGGTGGATTCAAACGGCCTCGCAACGACCGGCCTTGTACTGGGTGATGATGGCAGCGCGCTCGGTGCCCTGGCTGCCGGACAGCCGCAGGTCCGATCCGCTCTACCGAGGTAAGGCCGAGGGTAGGCACCGAGCCCCGCGGGATGGAGCGCCCTCCGGTTGCTGCCGGGGCTGTTCCCTCGTTGCCGCTCCGAGTAGCGCCGGGTGAGGCTGCGGCAGGGGCCGGTGGGAGAGGGGAGCTGGCCGCTGTCTGCGGTGAGAGGGAGGAGAGGGCGAGCGCCTCAGGAAGGGCCGGAGACCGGGTAGGCCTTAGTAGCGGCCGTCGTGACCGTGGTCTCAGAGCTGACCGGTGCGAGCGAGGCTACGAGACCTCAACCTCTTCTTGCAGGGCTGGGGCCGATGCTCGCCCCCAGGCAGGGGTTCTGGAGCGAAAGCCTTTCTTCACGATAAAAGGCACGTCTTAATCTAAGAGCATCTTATTGAAACAAGCAAATGCTCCGACATGCACTTGTGCTCTTCTGTTATTTTCTGACCGGTTTGGCTTCTGTAAGTTCAACAAGCTTAATTGCTTTGACCGGGCTTTGCTCTTTGAACTGGGCAGGCCTCGAATTTCAGAAGCAGAAGGTGCCCAGGAGGCTCTAGGATGCACACTGAGATTGCTGCTCTGCAGCGTCTCTTAGCAGGTACCCGCTGGTGTGCACCTCTTCAGAAGCAGGCCATGCATGCACCCTCTAGGGCTTCATGCAGCCTGGGCTTGGACAAAACATGAAAGATAAT
Source organism: Lathamus discolor (assembly GCF_037157495.1). Lineage (NCBI taxonomy): Eukaryota > Metazoa > Chordata > Aves > Psittaciformes > Psittacidae > Lathamus > Lathamus discolor. The sequence goes on along the minus strand of NC_088887.1, from coordinate 100,749,519 downwards.
CAACACGTACAAAGAGATTCAAAAGGTGACTTCTGCCTGCCTAGAAGGGGCAGAAGTCGGGGTTTATATGTGAGTTTATTAGAGACTTCCACGGCTGTGTGAGCCTATGTTGGGGGGATGGTGCAATGCCATGAGTTCCTGAATACCATAAAGTAATTTTTGTTCTGAGTCAAAGATAATGCTCCAACTTCTTGCTCTCACATCCTACTGCATATCAAACTGTTGAGATTTGGAGTTTTAACTGTCTAGACTGTTTCTGTAGATGTTTGAGCTTGCTTTGGGTGGCAGGGCCGTCTTATCCCAGCTGCTTCCAGCAAGCCAAGGTCACAAACTCCCTACATGAATAAGAAATGTTCTCTGAAAAAGAACAACAGTATAGTCTTATGAAAGACGTAAGTCTCTAGTATGCTGTCAGCCACTGAAAACATGAGAAAGTATCCTGTTCTGGAATTGCCCTCTGTATTAAGACAGTGACAGCTGGCTTCAGACCTTTTCGGTATCATTTCCTGCTGTTACTAACACTGCTGTTGGTCCAACATTTGTGCAGATGCCAAGATCACTGTGGAAGAGAGTCGAATGATTTTGCAATGATCAGATTCAAGTGCATGGTGTTTTTCATGTGTGCTATACTTGCATTACAAGCAAAGTGTGCTTGCTGAACCAACAATGTGCAAAATACTGGTGAGGCATCCAGAAGGTAGAAGAGTGAGCCTGGACTTCTTCCCATCACAATTTCTTTTGGCTTAATACAGCAAACCAACCATCTCTTATAGCTGTGAAATTACATTCAACCACCCCTTGAATAGCCTTTCTTAAGAAATGAGAGAATGTGTAAGACATCATAAGATGTGACCATTAAACTTTCTTAATCCATAGTGTCTACATTTCATCATTTCTTGATAGGTTTCTAAATTTTTGAGAGACAAAATTTGGTATTACTAATATAACAGAAAATATAGTAAATCTTTATTCTTCTTTTTTAAACCCACTAGTACAAAGACGGCAAAAGGTTGAAGAATACCTGTCTAGAAAAAAGACCTTTTCTGGCGTTCCCATTCAAGAAAACGAAGCATCCATCAGGTAGTACTTCTACTATAGCTTACATTGCTTTAAAAAGGTCCATGGTTGGTGGGAAAGACACAAATAGTTCTTGCAGAGAACCTCAACCAAAAGGTGAGACCATGTGATGAGACTGGTGACAGCATGGATTTCCTAAAGTCCTTTTATTGTCAGCAAATACTAAAAGGTTTTAGCTAAATGTATAATAGATGCAATTAATGAAGTATATAATCTGTTCCTCCAGAAACTGTTTTCATATGGAGAGCTTTTTCTTCAGATGCTACTTTGCTGTTTGCTTCTATAGCAAGTGAGAGGAAACTGCCCCAAGCTGCACCAGGGGAGGTTCAGATTGGATATTATCAAAAATATCTTCGAAAGGGTTGTCAAGCAGTGGACCAGGCTGCCCAGTGAAGTGGTTTTAAATACCCTGAAGGTATTTAAAAGATGCGTATATGTGGCACTTAGGGATATGGTTTAGTGGTGGGCTTGGCAGTGCTACATTAGCAGTTGGACTCAATGATTTTTAAGGTCTTTTCCAACCTAAGCAATTCTATGATTCTGTAACTTTTGATCAGCTCCTGTAACATGTATTCTCTTATCATTGGTGACATGGTATGCAGATTGCTTTTTGCAGCGTTTCAAAGTCACTAATTATCTTTATTTTCACTAATGTACCTTCGTATTCAATTTGGCTGGCTTCCAGAGGATCATCTGATGGAAAGATACAGTTACTAACTTCATTGTTAATTTGCAGTCACATAGAATCATAGAATAGTTAGGGTTGGAAAGGACTTTAAGATCATCTAGGTCCAATCCCCCTACCATGGGTAGGGATGCCTCACACCAAACCATGTCACCCAAGGCTCTGTCCAACCCGGCCTTGAACACCGCCAAGGATGGAGCAGTCACAACTTCCTGGGCAACCCATTCCAGTGCCTCACCACCCTTACAGTAAAGAACTTCCTTATATCCAATCTAAGCTTCCTCTGGTTAAGTTTTAACCCTTTGCCCCTTGCCCTGGCACTACAGTCCCTAATGAATAGTCCCTCCCTAGCATCCCTATAGCCCCCCTTCGAATACTGGAAGGCTGCTATGAGGTCTCCACGCAGCCTTCTCTTCTCCAGGCTCAACAGCCCCAACTTCCTCAGCCTATCTTCATACGGGAGGTGCTCCAGTCCCCTGATCATCCTTGTGGCCCTCCTCAGGACTTGTACCAACAGTTCCATGTCCTTATGTTCAGGACACCAGAGCTGGACACAGTGCTCCAAGGGAGGAGTATTCTTGTTAACTCAGATTGGTGAATTAAGAAAGCATCATAGTTTCCAAACACAGATTAGAGAGGCAGATGTGTTTGTTTTGGTGTTCTTTAAAAGTATTGCAATGTGGCAGGGAAAGTGTACAAGTAGAATAATAAAACCAACTAATACAAAGAAATTCAAGATTTATGTTTCTTGAAAGATTCTTGTGATTCTTCCTTGACAGAATCAGTGCAATCAAGCTGCTCACTGGTAAATGCCTTTCCTTGGGCCCAGCTCAACTGCACCCAAAACAAGACCTGGCTATGTGTGAGCAGGTTGGCCTAGAGACACATGGTGCTCTCTCAGGGCTTGGATCTAGCAGAAGCTTACTTGAGGATGGGCTGAGCACTGCTTTCATGGATTATTATAGTTGAATAGCATGACTACACTCTGTATGACCACAGGGCCTAGGGGCTTTGAGCAACCTGGTCTAGTGGAAGGTGTCCCTGCCCACGGCAGGGGGTTTGGAACCAGATGATCTTTAATGAACAGTACGTGTTTTGAACTTCTCTTCCACCAGAGATCCACATTCCAGAGACACGTTTCATATAATGCATCATGAAGCATTTGAGAAAAAATACGGATTTGTAACTTTAAACTGAGGTGTTTTTCTTCTGAGCTGTCAATACATTTTCATAGTTGCTAGGAGACGATACTGGTCTTGGTGGTTTTGCTGCTCACTAAGTAGTCTGGTGCCAGCTCTGGTGCCTGACTACAGGTTTTGGAACCTGTCAGTGTAGTAGGAACTATGTATCCTCGTTCAGACTTGCCTCAAATGGCCTGGCTTCTGATGATGCAGTAGCTGAGCTTCAACTCATTGTGCTTTTCCTCCTTCCCCCTCAACTGCAGCATTTAGAAACTTGACCTTCTTAGCAGATGCACCAGGCCAGACAGGTTGGTGCTCATCCTTAAACATGAGAATGACACCTGCAGTAAATTGTCTATTCTCTTTTCCTTCCAGTTTGTTAGCCAGCTCTTTTATGGTGTAAGAAAGGATGTTTTTCACCCTGGGCCCTGATCAGTGATTGCTTAAGCATTTATTTTTTTTTCTGGAGGAAGAGTACAAGCTGAACAGAAATGCTTCAGTATGTTTTCAGCCTGCAGACTGCCACCCTGGGCCATGTGAACTCACTCTAAAGATACATTCATTTGTTACACTGCAGGGTGATTTAAGATGCCTTAGTTTTGTTTTGTTTTGTTTGCTTTTGCCCTAAGCAGTAGCAGAACAAGGAGAGCAACTAGCAATAAACTGCAAGACAAAATACAGCTCTCAACATCTCCGAAGACAGAAATGGTAAGTATTTGACTGATACTCCAATACTGATGGCACTCTGTTTCTGTGGCTATAACATTCCACTTGCTTAAACTGTATTTTGGCTATATGATTTCCAGCACATATAGTTTGCAGATGCAGAGGTGCAGTTTGTTTAAACTTTAGTCAAGGACTGCTTATGACATGCTTTTTAGAGAGGTGTCACATTACTGTATGTAGTGGATTACACTGATACTCAGTTTGTACCTTGCTGAAAATGGGTTAAGGAGGATACCATTATTGCTGAAATATGACTAAATTTTAACAACTTTTCTTGAGACTGTCAGAGCTTTTTGGATGTATTTTCAGTCTTTGAGGAAGTTATTTAAAAGACGAGCAAATTCTGTTTTACTCTGTTACTTACTGGTAAAAAGGCAGCCTAACAAAACTGTTGAATGTGTGGTGGTTCAGCTGTGATGCTGTCAAATGTAGTGTAATCAGGAGTAGATGCTAATACCTAATCAGAGATGAAAGGAATACTTTCCCTCTATCATTCTGTGTCACTTTTCCAGAGTTAAGATACACACGGTTGTGCTGCTTAGAAAAAAACAAAATACAGATTCTTCTCCAGACCTGCTTTCAAGGAAAGGTGACGGAGGGGGCAACCCCCACCACCCCCCAAAAAAAACCCCAACAAAACCCCCCCCAAAAACCACAAAACAAACAACAAAAAAACAAAACACAAAACCTGTGTTCATGTTAGATCGGTTTGAGTCTGGGCTCTAAAAGACTGGGAGAGACCTGGAGTCGTGTGAGGAAAAAAACAAAACACCTTAAGTTCAAAGGAATTTTAGAGATTTCCTGAAGGGAGACACTTTGGTCTGTTTTAATATCTCGTGATTTTTAAGTTGAGTTAAACTACATTGCTTCCTGGAATAACAGCTTTTGTACTTAAGCTTTAGTTATTGTCTTAGTCGAATCTAACATTTAAGCCTAAATGACAGACCAGGAAAGAAGATGCGGTGTAATTTTCTTACAGTGTGAGGGCATCTTCCTTATAGGAGAATAGTATCAGCTTCTGCAGACTTCCATGTGTCATTCATATTTATTTTTTTTTTTTCCCCCATGCTTTTTTGGATCTTTCAGTCTTTCATAAGCTGGTGCTTGGATAATGCTGAATTGGTTGCTGTAGAACATCATCCTTAGAGGAGAAGGCAAGGTTCCACTTCTCATGGCCTCTGGGCTAGGGTTACACTAAGAACATAGAGCTGAGAGTTTCAGGGAGTAGTAAGGCTGTATAAAATTCATGTGTCTATTCATAAGTACCGCATCCTACACCTCATTATTAAGAAAACTTCTTGCTCTTCTTGTAACATCCTAATGCCCTAACTGAAGGTTTTATTCACCTTATATTTATACACACACACATATATATATATGTACACACACACACCCCCCTTATTTATAAGTCTATCCACTGTAAGTAGTAGAGTGGTGCCGCCATTAAATGATGGACTAGGCAGACTGAGATACTACTTTTTTAACTATATGCAGCCCAAAGCAAATTTCTACTTTGACTCCTCTTAGAAGGTGATTTTGGCAGTTAAAAGACAGTAATCATTTAGAGAGTTTTGTTTCTATAAGAAGAGTGTAGCCCTCAGATTAGGCCTGCTTACTTTCAAGGCAGAGTTTAAACAATCCTTATTAGATTAATTTTTCTTTTAATGTGAATTCTACAATAATAGTTGACAAATATTCTACTCAATATATAGACACTACTTTTGTAGACACTTAGTGGCAAAGTGGCATTTACAGTTAATCACTTTAGTCCTGTAAATGAGTGAAAACCTCTTTGGAAACAAATAACATGCAGCATGAATGTACTTCTAACATGTCCATGGATATGCTTTTGATTTCAGGAAAATAAAGAGAATGCTAATGAACTGTCATGGGACCAATCAAGCGGACCCTCAGAAAAAAATGTTATTTTAAACTCTTCGACAGTCACACTGACAAATTCCAAACTGGGGACAAACTATATTCCTGAGGAACATGCTTCCAAGTCTGAAGTTACTGAAATAAAATCTCAGAATATGTCACTTACTAAGTGCTTCTTGAAAATAAAAAGCATAAAAGAGAAACGATTGCTGGCAGAAAAACAGAGTTCAAGTGTCAGCCTACCAAAGAAACCAGTGCTTGGTACATATCGTGGCAAAGTTATCCAGTCCAAGATAAACTCCTTCCGAAAAACACCAAAAAGTGAGGGGGGAAAGAATTCTTTGCCAGACAAGAAGCTGCTTCCTTCTGCCGCCAAACCAGCAGCAAGTTCTTTGTCCATGAGCACCTGTAGTGTAGCTCTGAAGACCAGCAAAGCCACAAATAACCGTAATTCTGTAAAACCGAATGGTGTCCTCCCTATCCAGAGCAAACCATCTGACAAAGCTGCTATGAACTCCCAGTCTGGTCTGAAGAAAAGGCAACTGACATCTGCTGTAGTACCAAAGAAAGTAACAGTCCAAAAAATGAACGGTGGAAGGGGACCGCAGCCACTGAAGGCTGCTTCTAACAGTTCTGACTGCAGAGTACTAGGAGTGAAGAACTGTGGAGATTGTTGTGAAGATGCAAGACTGGGAGTTCCAGCAAAAACAGTTTCTGTTGTTCCTGGTACAAAGTCGGGGCAGAATTCTAGAACAAATGGCAACAGAACATCTGTTCTGTTGAAAGAGTCAGCAGAAGAGAGAAGGTAACAGTTACTGTCATAGCTTGGTCTTTGGAGGTATCTAGATTCTCTTTCCAAGAATATCTATTTTGATCTATTTCTTGCTGTAAATGCACTGAAAAATAAAAAAAAATGGCGCCCAAGGGCAGCAAACTAAAACTGTAGACTTCGTATTGGAGAAATCAGGATTCAGACTTCTTGCAGCAGCTCTTCAGGCTTACAGCTTGTCCTGCATGGTTATAAATAGAAAACGTATATAGAGCAAGTTTAGGGACTGAGGGACAGCACTTGGCAATGACATTTTTCAGCTTGGTTGAATGCAGCTTAGATGATGGGGTGAAGATTCATGATCTAAAATTAATTTAATAGAGCTCCTTGTAGAAAGTCGCATTAACTAAAAACTGGTGGTCTAGAGGGATGGAGCTGAAATATATATGAAGACCAACTTACATTTATACATCAGTTTCACTGTTTAAAAGCTATGTGATGAGGTTGTTCTGGGCTCCCCATGCTTTGTCTCTTCAGAGACAGTTTCGAGTTGCTCTGATTTGAAGTGGATTAGGGAGGAGAAGTGGCACAGATGAATAAATTGGAAGCATTTTTTATTGTCCTCCCTTGAAGAAAAGGGTCTGTAGCCTAAGTCTTTTGTTGATGCTGGAAAGAGAGAGATTAAAATGTTCTGACCTGATAGATACCTAAAGCAGATAGCAATATGCGTGGTTCTGAAATTTCCATGCAGGTATAAATGGCAGCTGTATTCCTTTCATGATTAAAGGGAGAGGACTCAAGGACTATCTGGAGAGTATGTCTTGGTATAACTTAATCCTAGCTAGTGTCAGTCAATGTAAAAAAATGATAAAACATCTGTCACTTCAGTTAATAATATTCTTACATGCAGAGCTCGCCTGGATGAATGGAGAGCATCTAGAGGAAAAGTGATGAGGAGACCTCCAATACCTATGCTTCTGGGACCCCAGTTTAAAAGTGAAGAATCTGGTGATTCTCTAGAGCGTGTATTGCACAATGAAAAGGTCAACAAGACTCTCTCAGAATGTCTGCAGTTAACTGAACAGGTATTCAGTCCCTTGCCTACCAAGTTCCAGTGATGTAAGTTCTACCGGCATGCTGGACCTCTGAATCAGATACAGAGGACTAACTGTTCCTCAAGTTAAGCAATATCATAGTTTTTTGGTGACACCTGAAGACATTAGACCTCATGTAAGCTTCAGTAACTTGCTGAACTACCCAATAAGATCAGGCAATATGGTAACATAATAAAGTACAAAAGCTGTAATATGAGAGTACCTGTGAAGTAATTAATCTAAAACAAGCTTGCATTTGCAGAAACTTGCCTGGACATCTGAAAAAGCCTGGTTTAAGTAGTTCTGAAGATGTCTACGCTTTCTACCATCCCTTCTACTTAAAATAGTGTACAAATAATTCTCATTTGGAAGAACTAGTGAATCCTTACAAATGAGAATTCTTCTGCCAAAGAAAGAAAAATATACTTGTTTTCTAGCTCAAAACCAGCTAAAATAGAGCACCTCAAAATGTTCATTGCATTTAAATTTCTGTTCTTGTGTTGACTTTAGGAATGTCAAGGCGATGAAGTACGTGCCATGCTGAAATGTCTGACACAGAGCATTCCTGAGGCTAAAAAGCTTGCAAAGTATTGGATCTGCTGCATGCGTCTTGAACAGATGGGTCCTCTTGAAAAGCTTATTGCTGTCTATGAGGAGGCCATTTTGGCAGGAGCAGTGGTGAGCAGCTTGTCTTGAACTTTGAGATTAATGAATATAAATGCATAAAAGTGTGGTATATGAAATACAGCTACTCCTGATTTTAGTAAATCCTTTCATTTTAGAAGAAGAGCCATGTGACCTAGTTGAACATGAAAAATTAGATTTAGTTTGCTCTGTAACCACTGTAAATATTTACTACTTTCAAGGAGAAAGGTCATCAAAAAACCAAAATCAAAAAGATCATCAAAATACCATATGACCTAGAAGAAAGTAAGGACTGAGAGTTCTAGTTCTATACTTTATTACCAGCAAGATTTCAGGCCATTGAACACAGCCGTAGTGCACCCAATACAAAAAATATATGGATCGCTTTTGTTCCAACTTATGTCTAAACAGCATCAAATATGGTTTGTAACATGTATACTACATGGTCTATACTGCTTTCCCTGTAATACCTGTTATACCAAATAGGTTGAAATTATGATTAATTTTAGTGTTTTTTTCCTAAAACAATACCACTCTTTTCCCAGCCTAAAGACGAACTGCGAAACACACTAATAGAAACTATGAAAAATAACAAAAGCCTTTTTAAGTCTGAGGATGGTAAGTCCAAGTACTCCATTCTAGTTAAATGTTTGGCATGACAGGTAACACAAGCTATCTGTTAAAACTGTGCTTATAGTGTATTCTATTTCATGGACACTTCTCTGTGATATTTTATATTTACTTGTCTTTGAAAACAACATTGACCAATCCTTTTCAATTGTGGGCATGTTAAAAAGAGTAGCAGAGATGCTTTCACATTCACTTTCTGCTTAAATTCTATCAAAACAATGTTGTCTGCCCATCTTAGCCTGATAATCAAGAAGTAAATAAAACATTTTTGTAGGCTAAATACCAGTTGTTGCTTTGACACAAACTTCACTAACAGAGGCATGGTTGTGTTATGTCATAGAGTCGGTTAAAAGTGGCATATGTTCTGATTTTGGAGGCAAAGTAGCTATGTACACTCCTGTTGAATATAACATAACCTGACAAGCATTTGATAACAGAAACTGACTGAAATACTTGTTCAGACCTGATGTGTTGAGAATGACTCATCAGGATTTACTCAGCTTGAGTTTTCAGGTTGCATTATTAGTAACTTACATTGCTGTGGCTCTGACTCAAAGCATACTTAACTGTCATTCTCATGTAGAGCTTTAAGATTTCATAGATGTCTAAAACATTAATTTTTCTTTAGTTGTAACTAATCACAGCTGTACTTATCCAATATTTCAATTTTAGGGGGAACTGTGATAGACCTTCATTTAAGCAAGGTAGTGGAAGTCAGCAAGGAACAAAATCCATCTGTAGAGCAGGTTCAGAAGGCCTGCAAGGATATCTGCTCTGATGATGGCCAAAAAGCAGAGAGTGATGACAAGAAAACAGAGATTAGCAGTGAAGTGAACAAAAAAGAAATGGATTTAGACTTGAAACCAAGGGAAGAGATCTTGCCAAAAAAGAATAAAAAGCACAAGACTAAAGAACGTGCGAAAAAGAAAGGAAAATCTGAAGCAGAAGAGAAGCATGAGGATAAGGTAAAAGATACAGTCCAAGCAGTTAATACTCCTGAGAAGGAGAATGACACATCTTCTATAATGAGATGCAATCCACCTACCACTCCGTACTTGGAAAGGTAAGATTACTTCAGGTAACTATGGAAAATTTGCAGTGTCTGGGGCAACAGACACTTTGTCCTCTTGAAACAGGGAGGCACTGCATCTATGAACACCTGGTTAAAAGCTGTCAAGAATTTAAGGGTTTGGGTTTTTTTTTTTTTTTAGGATTTTCTTCTTCCTTCAGGGTGAAGTCTTTTTTAAAAATAAATTCCTCCTTTTTCAAGCTATTTTGCTATTTGAATGACTCGCTATAGAATAATCCAACCCCTGTGGCAGAGACATAAATTCCAGTATTAGAATCCCCTCCCACAGGAAACATGGCGGTAGCAGTTCTACACTAAGATAGGTAAAAGTAAAGGTGACTCCAGTCCTCCCCTGTTCAAATGTAGATGTGGTTATATGTCATATAACATAGAAATGAACAAGATGTAACTGTCCTGTAATGATTCTTAATTGTATCTTGAGGTAAAAATCTCGGTAGTAATCTCAGGACAAAACAGATGATATCTGAATTCTTTTTTTGCCACAAAATTTCTTCTAAGACTGCAGACTTAAAGTTGTGCTCAGCTTGGGCATCTGCTATAGATGGACTTCCATCAGCTGTCTGCTATCCCTCATAGCAGGAAGAATAGTTTCCCCCTGCCGGAATAGGAGGCAATCTTCCTTTTGAAACTCGTTTCAGGATGTTTCCCTGAAAATATTTTTCCCGAGAAGAGTGTATATGTTTTAACTGTATGATTGGGAAAGAGCCTGTTTCCTTTGGCTATGGAAATGGGCTAAATGGGAATCACAATTTGCTGTTTGTAGCACCTGCTAGATGCAACAGATATAGTTTATATGATGGTGTGCCTATGTTCAGTGATGATTTCTTTTTCTTTTCCCAAGTGTGAAGATGCACCATGAGGAAAATGACCCCAGCGCTAAAGACCTGAAAATTGTAACCCCTCTGCGATATTCTCAGCGCATTCGAGAGAAGATGTGCAAGCTGTCATATACAGTTGGAGATCAAGATCCATGTGCCTCTTCATTTGAACAGCTGGGAGAACTGGAATCAAAAGCCACTGCATTTATCCACAAAGAGAGCAATGTGATTGAAGAGACAAGTGCTGAAGTAGAGTGAAAAGCAGCATTAATGCTACATGGGGGTTAAAGATTGATCCTTTTTAAGAAGGGGGTGGGGGGTGGGGTGGTGTTTGTTTTTAGCATCTTTGAGGGGAGCTACCTAAAACTTGAGTAGATCACTTAAGATGAAGTTATACTCCTAGAGTCACAAAACTTTGGAACTTACAAATTTCTGCCTTTTCAAAATCTTGGCAAATCTGGTCTGGTTTAGTACTCATAAACATCAGTGTTTTCATGTTAAATATGCTTCATTAAATACTGAATTAAGGACTAGGCATAACGCTTCACATAACAGGTCATAGTATATTGCTAATACCTACTGTTTCCCTATTGCAATTCATATATACATTTTTTTTTTTAGTGTTACACAATCCAACTTTTAGCTTAAAAAACAGTAATAACATAGTCATTCCAATAGGGCAATGTCTACTACAACAACATTTAGTTTTGAAAACTGAAACCAGCTTTAGTAAGGTGTACACTAAATTTAAACTGTATTGCTTAGCTAAGGTCTGATACACTAATTACTATGTGTCTGTTCTAACGATGGTTTTGCATTAGTCTGTAATACGGTAGACTTATTAAACTAATCAACTGAATTGTATTTGTTCTTTATTTATGGGCTTTAGGCTGGAAACTAATGGCTATAGAATACGGCTATAGGCCTAAGACTGGAATTCTGAACATTATTTTAGTCTGTTCTTAAGTGAACTGTCAGACCAGAATGTGAAATTTTTCATATTCTGCAGATCCTGAGTGTTTTCATAACTTCAGTATGCAGCATTTACATGAACTGTAGCTTAAATCCTAGCTGAACATTCAGATTGCAGTGTTACACAGATCTCAGTCTTATGGCTAGCTAGAATATTCTATTTGCAGAAGAACAAGCTCTTTGCATATAACAGGATGCATCTGACAAGAAAACAAAGTGTAAGTTTACTATTGGACTGTGAGAATCCTAATCACTGAAACGTTAGTCCAAGCATCCACTTGCAGTACTAGAAGGAGTAACACATTGAATGTGTCCAGTTCAGAACATGGTCTAATCAGGGCCTTCTGGTTCTCTGTTGTGGAAGACTTAACTCTGCATTTTCTGGTTCATGTGCTGATCAGGGCTTGTGATTTAAACGTAGCTGGTAACTCAATACCACAGAGCTGCACAGCCCTTTCCCTCCTCACTGGGTGGGATGGGGAGGAGAATTGAAAAAATGTAAAATCCATGGGATCAGATAAGAATAGTTTAATAACTAAAGTACAATATAATACTGTAAATAATAAGGGAAATAATAGGGGGAGAGAATATGCAACTAAAAGGGGAAAGTATAAAACCAATAAACACAAGTGAAGCACAATACAGCTGCTCACCACCTGCTGATTGATACCCAGCTGGACCTGAGCAGGGGTTGGTCCCTTCCAGGTAACTCCCTCTGGTTTATACACTAGGCATGACATGCTGTTGCATGGAATACCCAAAACATGAAGGCAAGACAGCAAGACCAAAGGCTAAGTCAGCAACTTGTTTGTTGGTATAAGGAATGACAAAATGAGTAGGAACTGTAAGATCTTAAATACAGCTAGGAAGGATTAGTATTATATGTTCAAGTCTTAATTATTTTAAAATCTAATATTATCAGTCATGTATGGAAAAATACTTGAAGGGTATATATTATATTCCAACATGAGTGCACTGCAAAGCTGCAGTACATACATTGTAAGTCATAAGATTTGTGCTGGAATTAAACTTTAATTTTAAAATCAAAACTTTTAGGTGTTGCATATATGTTACATAGGACAGTGTTTTCTTCCCCAGAATATGGTGAAGCAAGTTATTTTCATCATTTAATTTTTAGAGAGAATGTTAGATTTTTTTCTTCTGAATAAATTTAGCTCACCAAAATTTGCATGCATGTGGAATTGAAGAGTAGAGGGACCCTCTGTTGAGAATGAGCTATGTTGGCAGAAGCGTGAAGAAGCTTTCATGTAATTTTCACTGCTTGGTTCAGTGGTGCTGTCATACCTCTGCAATACCAATTTATCACAAATGTTTGCTAAAGGTATTAACTCTTGGACCTGTTCTTTAACTTATCAGGCAATGTTGTGGCTGGTGGAAGCTCAAATAGAAAGAAAATAGGGAAAGTATCCAAATATAAGTGCAGTATTTGTGATTTAGTAATTTAGAATGCTCTGTATTATAGGAAAGTTCATATGGAAAATCATTAGTATGCTAATCCATAGATCAGCCTACTAAATCCGCTGTCATCTGTGTTCAGATTGCAGGGTTTTCTTGTGCACTTCCCACCAATGTAACATTTTGATGCTTCCCATATTCAATTTAGTTCCAAAGTGGCCTTATAGCTCTGTCAAAAACAAAACCAACTGAAAAACATCTCCTGTTTTTCTATGTTCTGGGACACTACAAAGAAATAATGCATTTTCTTTGCTTCAGGGACACGTTTTCAACAGGCTGTTGTGGAAACAATCTAGTCCGGGCATAATTCTAGCTTTTAGAGTCCATGTGAGATTTCAGATGAGGAAAATTAAGTCACAGTGGCCAAGACATCACCTATGGGTACATTACAGCACAGACTGGCTCAAGCTATATTGAGTTTATTTTTCAAAACATGTTACCATTCTGAAAATGTTATTGAAACGCAGTGGCTGAAAGCTCAGATTTACCTACAGTAAGTGAAGTTAGGCTTGCCAGTATTTGTAATCTAAATTGTTGTTAATAGTTGTGGTTATGAAATTATTTCAGTCTTTTCTGTATCACAAAACTGAGGGTGTAAAACGCATAGACAACTTTTTTACCTAGAACACTTGCTAATGACTAAGTAAGTCTAGATATCAAATGTATTTGGAGTTGGTAAGAGAATTGCAGAAATGTTCAGGCTAAAAGCATTAGTGCCAATAGTGCTGTTCTGATTGCCCCGTTGTATTTCAAAGAGATAGATAGTGCAACACTGTGCGAATAAGTGAAGTTTTTCTTCCTGACTATGTACTGAAATACCACCTTGCGGTGGGTGGACGTCAGGTGCCCACCAAAGATGCTCTATCACTCCTTTCCGCGGCTGGACGGGGGAGAGAAAACGCAATGAAAGGGTCGTGGGTTGACTTAAGGACAGGCAGAGATCATTTACCAGTTACTGTTACCGCCAAGACACACTCGACTTAGGAAAAAAGGTGTTGCACGTAGGTTGGTGAGACCCCGCCGCGCATTCAGGGCAGCCGGGCTTTTCTGTTGGGCCACCCAACTCCCGTTACTGGCCACCCGAAGCAGGGCGGTGGTTGCGGTTTGCCTGAGGGAAATAGCGCTCCTCCTGCTCCCCCTGCTCCCCGCCGCTCCGCTTCAAACGCCAGCCTCCGTCGGGGGGGGCGAGGGTCCGGGGAGCGCTCCTCCGGGCGTTGCGGTTCCAGACGCGGCCGAGCGCAGGCAGGTACCGCGTCCCCGGCGCAGGGCCGGGCCACAAGGAAGGGAGGCCCAGCCAGGGCAGCCCGCCCGGCGCGCCTCGTCGCCATGGCGACGGCACCACAGCCGGGGCAGGGAGAGCGGCAGAGCGCGATTCCCCGGCGCGGCGGGCACGGCGGTACCCCCGGCGGATCCCCGGCCAGCCGCGGTGCCGGTCCCGCAGCCCCGGAGCAGGAGGCTGGACGCCACCATCCGTGTGTAGGTCCCGCTGCGAGGGAGGCGGCGGCCGCCTCCACCATCACCTCGGCGGGTGACGTGTGCCGAGCCCTATCACCGCGCCCGGGGCCTGGCCCTGCCGCCTTGCCGTGCCGCGGGCAGCCGGGCGGCTGAGGGGCAGGGCCGTGGGGCGCAGCGCACCCGGGCTCGGTGTGAGGGGCCCGGCTGTGCCGCAGTGCTGCTTCGCACCGGCGACCGCGAACAGGAGCTGGCTCGGACCCAGACACCTGAACTGAGTCACCCCGCCGGCGCCTCGAAGTGGTCCTCAGAAACCGCCCGCCATAGAGCCTGCGCGGGCCCCCGGGGTTGCCTGGCCTTCCTGGCAGGAAAAGCCTAGGTCTTAGCAAGCCTCCCTTTCTAAAACTCAGGCCAACTAATAAGAACAGTTTAATGTGTTTGCTGATGTTTAGCTGTGTAGGTCTGCGTATGGATATCTTTCAAGTACCCAGTGACATTATCGTTTCTGTCAGAGGCTTCCAGAGGACTGCTGGTGCGCAGCTGCACTTGGCTGTGGTCTCCTGCAGAACGCAGTGGCTGCTCATCTTGCTGCCGACATTAGATCACATCAGTTTCAACTGAATCAGCATGAAACAGCATATGACCTTATTTTTTCCTTCATTAAAAGAACAACTCTACAGTATTGTTGACTTCAGAAAATAATGAGTCCCAAAATCATATAATCTCACGCAGTACTTTCTACTGACTCATGGTTTAACTTTAGGGTGTACTAAGACTAAGCTTCAAGCTTCTCTTTATGAGACACTCATAAACTTGCTGCTTATTGAAAGCTCAGATCCACAATAATTTGCAGACTTCCAGGAGATGACATTTTTAGGAAGGATCAGTAGCAGTAATAAAAATGTGACAAAATATGAAAAACAGTCATAAAAATGACAGTTTTAAAAGGTAGTGTCTATTTCAATAGCAGAAACTTGAATGTTAGAGCACTAATTGTGCAATACTAATTTGCGGACTTCTTCATTTTAGCCACTGCTTTAAGGTGAAGACATCATGGATAAATATGAAATCATTAAACAAATTGGAGAAGGATCTTTTGGCAAAATATTCTTGGCAAAAGTAAAAGTGGATAATGAGCAGTGTGTTATCAAAGAGATCGATTTAACTAAGGTAAAACAACAAACCTTAGATGGTAACAGCAGTTATTTACCTGATTGTGTTAATTGCAGTCAGCAGGGGTATGAACTCGGGTTATATTTTATCTCCTTTGTAGTTCTATCTTCATTATATAGAGTTAAACTTTCTGAAGACTGTACTCTGTGCTCATATAAGGATTTTACAAGCATAGACAAAATACATATTTTGATATTGTGTTTACTTTTTACTTAATTTTGTTCTCTCAAAAGCTTTTCTCTGCGTTCAATGCCTGACACCAATTCAGATTTTATTGTAGAGGATTCAACTGCGATGAAACTATTGCCACTGAAATAACAAATCACAATCCTGTGATACATTTATCTAAACCTTTTAATTTCCTGAGGGTAAGAAACTTATTATAAATATAAGAGGATATTTTGATGGATGGATACTCAGAGACATGAATTTTTAAGAAGTTATATTGAAAGTGTGATCGCAATGAACCAGGTAGAAGTTTTCCATTTAACATAACAGGGCAAAGTTTGCCTGAAATGTTACAAAAACTTGTAATAGCAGTAAAATGAAGAACTTTTTTTCTTTTTACTCTTTTGAGATCACCCATATTAGAAATACAGAGTCATCTAGATCCTTATTCTTCAAATACTTAAGGGAAGTTCAACTTCAGAGTTGAGCTCTATCCATCAGCTGGCTTAGCAATAGCATTTGTATAGAAAGTTCAAAGGCAGACATTTGCCTGCTTGTATAATGTCATAATTTGGCTTGACTTTGCTCCTTCCAATATATTTCCAAGCATACGCCTGCTTTTGCATCACCTTGGTACACTGTCTTTTTGTATTTGTGGGAATGGTTTGATAACAATGTAACTGTTTTTGAAAAGAGTTAAATATATCATTGCTAGCATATAGTTTCTCAATTCTTTGCAGATGCCTGTGAAAGAAAAAGAAGCCTCTCAGAAAGAAGTCATTCTCCTGGCCAAGATGAAGCATACGAATATTGTAACCTTCTATGCTTCTTTGCAAGGTTTATTCTTAAAATTTTTGTTCTATTTGTGATTAAAGGAGCGAAGCCAACCTTCCTAATTTTGCCCAAATTTAAGCCTATCCTCAGCCTCTTACTTACAGGTGGGGACAGGTTCCAACTCCTAAAAATGACCATGAGGTATCAAATTCAGTCACCACTTGCCCTTTTCATGTGTGTGTGTGTGACCTAAGGTATCATGGCATAAACGCTACATCCTGCAGTGTCTGCATGTTTTAAGCTGAACTTTAGTCTTGATCGTCATAGGACTCCAGAATTTAATGAGAATTTTTGGGATATTCAATAAAAGAAGAAAGCTTTTGAGTATAACAAGAAATATGTCCTGTTGGCCTGTTTTCTTGAACAATATTTTGAGGTGTCACTCAAGAATACAGAATTCTTCAGGACTGAAAGAGAAGATTAAGTCTGTTCTCCATAAGAGCTATTTCCCTGTATTTATTTTTCCTGCTGATGGCTGTCATAAGCAATGCCTTATGTAACGAATGTTATGGTTTGTGTTCAGATTGTTTTCTGTGATCAGGACTGTCAATTTTTCATAGAATCATAGAATCATAGAATGGTTAGGGTTGGAAAGGACCTCAAGATCATCTAGTTCCAACCCCCCTGCCATGGAGGGACACCTGTCACTAAACCATCCAAGACAAGGCTCTGTCCAACCTGGCCTTGAACACTGCCAGGGATGGAGCACTCACAACCTCCCTGGGCAACTGATTCCAGTGTCTCACCACCCTAACAGGAAAGAATTTCCTCCTTATATCCAATCTAAACTTCCCCTGTTTAAGTTTTAACCCATTACCTCTTGTCCTGTCACTACAGTCCCTGATGAAGAGTCCCTCCCCAGCATCCCTATAGGCCCCCTTCAGGTACTGGAAGGCTGCTCTGAGGTCTCCACGCAGCCTTCTCTTCTCCAGGCTGAAAAGCCCCAACTTCCTCAGCCTGTCTTCATACGGGAGGTGCTCCAGTCCCCTGATCATCCTCGTGGCCCTCCTCTGGACTTGTTCCAGCAGTTCCATGTCCTTTTTATGTTGAGGACACCAGAACTGCACACAATACTCCAGGTGAGGTCTCACAAGAGCAGAGTAGAGGGGCAGGATCACCTCCTTCGACCTGCTGGTCACACTCCTTTTGATGCAGCCCAGGATACGGTTGGCTTTCTGGGCTGCGAGTGCACACTGAAGCCGGCTCATGTTCATTTTCTCATCGACCAGCGCCCCCAAGTCCTTCTCTGCAGGGCTGCTCTGAATCTCTTCTTTGCCCAGTCTGTAGCCATGCCTGGGATTGCTCCGACCCAGGTGTAGGACCCTGCACTTTTGAAGGGACACATAAATCTGGTGGTTTTCTGGACCCCAGAGTGGTAACAATAGGGTGATTTTCCATGTAAAATTGTCCCTGTTGTCTATTTCTACTGTTTGGACACTGTCTACTTTTAACCTTTCCCCTAAGCCTAACTGTATACTTAGTAATTATTGGGGGACAATCCCAACTATGAAGCATTATGCTAAGCATTGGCTGTAAGAACATTTCTCTTTCTATCAGTGCAATCTCTTGGGGGTTTTCTCATGTATTGAATATTTTGGTAAGTCTCCGTTTAAATATATTCTCATATCTTAGTTTTGGCATGAGTTTTCACTGGAAGTATCCATTTTTTTCTCATTTACTCTTTGAAAGGGAGGAGTAGATAGAAAATTAGCTACCCCTGTTTGAAACAAGTACCATATAAAATAAAAATAATTTATTGCTGTGTTAATGAGTATTAAAGGAAAAATTATACTTTTCCTTTCAGAAAAGAACAAGCTATATATTGTGATGGAATACTGTGATGGTGGAGACTTAATGACGCGGATAAATATGCAGCACGGAGTGCTGTTTGGCGAGGACCAGGTAAAATAACTTCTCTTTAGAGGAAAGGACATATTACGTAAAACGCATGGTTTGATTTATCCGGTACTAGCTACTGCTTCTTTTCTGGCCTGTTAAAATAATTGAACATTTTAAAGAAGTTAATTCATTATTATAATTTCGATGACATTTTTATCCCTCTTTCCTCTCACTGCTCCTTCCATTGTGGCTGCACTTTTTCTTTGTAGTATACTTAATAAGCCATAAAGACTTTCTTTTAAATGGTAGTGTAGCTTTCTGAAGGAAATTTTCTCTTATGTATTTGACTTAGTGTACTGGATTCTGAGGTTATTTAATCATACATAGTTTTCTACTTTTGCAGGCATAATGAAAATGTATGTAGAAACTACATAACTAGTATCCAGTCTGTTAGTGGAGATATACTACAAAGCACAGAATTGGAAAAAAAAAAAATGGAAGTAGTATTGTGACTTTTCTTTTTGCTTCAGTAGTAAAAGAGGAACTCTTTACTGTAGAAGTCAATTGGAAGTGAATTACTTCAGTAATCATGAATTTTAAGATCCTATTGGGAGTCACACTAGAGGTAGAGAGAACATGAGTGAAAATAAAGATAGGGCAAAACTATAGATCATGAAAACACAAGAGAAAACCAATACACACAACCCCCTTGACAATGAGATAGAATAATATATATTCAAAGAAAGGCAAATGAAGTACGGACATAAAAACAGATTATAGAAACTAAAGATAACATTTGCTAATTAAGAAAGGAAAGCAAATCACCCAATATAACATTACGTCATTAAAATATCTTCGTATTTTCAAATGTATGCTTAAGAAATTCTCATTTGTGGCATCATCCCTATTCAGGAAATCATACGCTTAATGTGAAGCATTGCTGAATAGAAGATTATTACTTGAATCAAAGTCTTTCATGACCATCAATTTTCCTAAATAGAAAAGCATATAATCACATTGTAATTTTGTTTCTAAGTTAAGTCCCAAGGCCCTTGTACAATAAAACACATGTATATTTAAAGTTAAATATATGTTTAAGAGCTGTACTCTGTCAACAACAAAGGATAAACCTTTGTGCTTACTTAGTATACAGGTATCTTCATAGCTCCCTTTGGTCACCACTCATACTGTTTTTTTCTGAACCACATTCAGTAAGAGTACAAATGTGATAACTGGGTGGTATGACTTCTGCCACTGTGGATTAAGAAGACGTTTCCCAATTCTGTCTTAGTTGTTATTTGAACTCACTCATTTCTAAATAAACGTCTAGTATTCTTTCTGTTCTTTGATGTGAGTCTTTGTTCAAGAACTTGTCCTGTCACAGTCAGTGAAAACCTGATGGGGGTGGTGAAAGTGGAGTGGAACAAGTATCTCTTTTTGTTTAGTTTTGTGATAGCACTAAAAAAGGAAAGGAAAAGTCTATGGTATTAATTATAAAAATATTATTTTTACTATTTTATATGTATATGCTCTACGTATTTTAGATTTTATTATATGTTTTTAATGTATTTCAGTAAGATGCCCTACTGGACGTTAAAGTCACATGAATTTATAGGTATCTTTTCCCTTTAACTTTCACTCCAGATTCTGAGTTGGTTTGTGCAGATCTCCTTGGGCTTGAAGCATATTCACGACAAGAAGATTTTACACAGAGATGTAAAAGCACAGGTAGTAAAACTGGTACTGAGAGGGCGTACTTTTTGTCTTGTAAAAATATGCTTAAGAAGCTCTGCCATGTTTAATTTTCACATCTGAGTTTTGGTTGGTTTTTTTTTCAGAATGTTTTTCTTAGCAATAATGGAAAGGTAGCAAAGCTTGGGGACTTTGGCATAGCAAGACAGTTGAACAGGTAAGCACCTTTTTTAGTTAGTCTGTGAGCTACACTAAGTAAGAATGGTTATAAGCAGTCTGAATGCAACCTGAGTATGCAAATTGCTTGTGGATTGGGCTTGTTCAAAAGGTCTGGGATACAAAATGTCTGACACTATGATTTTTCTGTTATCCTAACACATGCCATGAAGTAAGAGATGTGTCTAGCCTAGTAGGATGCTAAGGGGGCTGGAGCACCTCCCATGTGAAGACAGACTGAGAAAGTTGGGGCTGTTCAGCCTAGAAAAGAGAAGTCTGAGTGGAGACCTCATAGCAGCCTTCCAATATCTGAAGGGGGACTACAAGGGTGCTGGGGAGGGACTCTTCATCAGGGCTTGTAGTGATAGGACAAGGGGCAGTGGGTTTAAACTTAAACAGGGGAATTTTAGGTTAGGTATAAGGAGGAAGTTCTTCACTGTGAGTGTGGTGAGGCACTGGAATGGGTTGCCCAAAGAAGTGGTAAATGCTCCATCCCTGGCGGTGTTCAAGGCCAGGTTGGACAGAGCCTTGGGTGACATGGTCTAGGGTAGGGGTTCCTGCCCATGGCAGGGGGGTTGGAACTAGATGATCTTAAGGTACTTTCCAATCCTAAGCATTCTATGATTCTAGCAACTGGGCTTTTGTTAGGTATAGGATGTATTCCGTGTATAAACCTTTTTGTTCTTTGTGTTTCATTAGCACTACGGAGTTTGCTCATACCTGTGTAGGGACCCCGTATTATCTGTCACCTGAGATCTGTGAAAATCAACCATACAACAATAAAACGTGAGTCTCTGTCTTTCCTTCACATGCTTGTGCGTGAGGGCATGCAGGCATGAGATAACTTATTTTAGCAATGTCATGGTTTAAATCAGTATTTTGCAGGGCACTGGACATTTCACGTGTCACCCTTGTGAAATTTTGTATTACTGTGTACAATATTTAGGCGCATCAACCGTATACAATAACTGTGTTATACTGTACAACACTGTCAGTAATATTTTAACGCACAGTGTCTAGAATAATCTTGAGTCTGTTATGATTCATCTAAAGACTTAACATAAATATATTTTTTGGTTTTATAAAATTACTTATACTTTAAACTTGAATCTAATTCTCTTTTAATACTCCTTGTTTGTAATGGTGTGAAATGTAAAATAGATTATTTTTTTCCTTTGCTTTATCTGGTTCTCCATCAAATACTAAATTTCCTTCTGTTTCCAACATGTAGTGACTAATGCAAGTATGGTTTTTTTCATTTCCAAGGTTATGAATTTTTGGTACGCTTACTTGTGATTTATAAAAATACACTAGAAGGAAAGCTGCTAGGTTGGCAATTCTGGAACTCCACAGTAGCTACTTGCAGGAAGGACAAATATGTCTGAGAATTTTAAAGGCTTACTCAGGCTTAACACAAAATACCAGATGAGAAGCACTGAAAAGTCAGGAGCTGAGTGAGCTACACTCCTTTCTCTGTGTGGGGGGTGTGGTGAACACCAAATGTTCTGGAGCCAAGACTAGCATCTCAGCTGTAATTGCTGTTCACACAAGTTTACTCCCTTATTGTCTCCTTAACTAGCAACTCAGCTAGAGATAGCTTTGCCCTTCATCCTGCTAGGAATATGAAGCAGGCATTCTTTACATCACGTGCCTTTTCCAATGATAATGGCAGTACCTAGTTAGGTATCATAGAAACATTGGTACCACAACTAAAAAGAAATGTCCAGTTCTTTTCAGTGCATCTTAAGAAAAATTAAAATTTGCACCGCTATTAATCTCTGATGGAATAATGTTAATAAAATTGAGAGCTGAGAAGAGGTACTGATTACATGTATGAAAATATTATAGTCTTTTCCTTGAAACTTTAATTCCTTTTTATTCACAGAGATATTTGGTCTCTTGGCTGTGTGCTTTATGAGCTATGTGCACTAAAACATCCTGTAAGTATCATAGATTCAGATCATTATCATATTATTAAAACAGATAGTGGGCAGCCTGGAAAAACTATAGTAATAATAGTATTCATAGTCAGCTGCTAGGC
This sequence comes from Lathamus discolor, assembly GCF_037157495.1. NCBI lineage: Eukaryota > Metazoa > Chordata > Aves > Psittaciformes > Psittacidae > Lathamus > Lathamus discolor. The sequence goes on along the minus strand of NC_088887.1, from coordinate 100,727,063 downwards.
TTTCTTTCATCTTATTTATTGATATAAAAGAATGACTGCTAGTGCTTAATTTTTCCCAGTGTGTCTGTTTTGTGTATATTAAAGTATAAAGTATTACATTGCATTTCTACAACTTGCATATATGTGTGTGTATACACATATAAATTATATATTTAGTATTTCAATAAATACTAAAATCTTTCAAAAGGCAGATGAACAATAAAAAGAACTAAAGCCAAACTTCAAAGGTAGGCTTTTGGCATATAACTTCACTTATTTTTATTTAAAATTAGCCATTTATATGTATTAAAGAATTTGAAATCCACATTCCCCAAGAAAGCAGTTTGTGTCCCCAGAAGCATTTTCGTAAACATATTGTTTTGCTTGGAAGCACATTCGTGTCAATATAACTAACGTAGTATTTTCAGGAAGCTGTGTTGTCCTCAGCCTGATCTGATGCTCAGATAATTCTCAGCCTAAGAGTATTATGTGGAGAAGGAAATACAGCAAAGACTAATCCCAGCGACAGGAAAAGGGTCAGTCCTGCATGAAGCAGAAGTTGACGATTTACTGAGCTTGGATGTTGAAGAAGGAAGAGCAGCACTAATAGGGAGAGCAGTTGTGCTGAGCTGAGAGCAAGGGAGTACTGCTGAGGAAAATTTCAGATTTCACAAAATGAGAAAACACTAATGTTACTTCTTACAAATATTAGGTGGTTTATTCTGTATTGCTGCCCATTTATTTGAAGGCAGGGACCAGATGCTGATGTAGACAGGAAATGCAAGTGAAGCTAAGGCAAATTTTGGCTACACTTCCTTCAAAACAGCCATGTCAATAAGATGAGAATTTGCTTTGAAAACTATTTTTGCTGACCTATGAAGAGATCTGCTGAACTCGGAGTGCTGATCTACCTGAGTGGCTTCAGTTAAAAATCAGCATCAGTGCCTGGGAGAACACAGAATGCAGAGGCAGAGGGAGGGTTTGAAGGTGAACACTATGTATGCAGGTCTCTGATGACAGCTTTTAGTAAAAGGTGAACGCTATGTATGCAGGTCTCTGATGACAGCTTTTAGTAAAGCAAAACTTGTTTCGTTCTGGAAAAATTGCTTCTCTGTTCCTGTATGACAGCAGAGTAGGAATAAAAGTCTTCCAGGTCCAAAAGCCATTGAACCTTCTAAGTTCTGCAATTGAAACTAGGAGAATGTAACCAGAAAATACAATCAGATAGTGGATATATTAATTTTTATATTATAGTTTGCTGTGTACAGCAAACTATAGTTAGTAAGAAAGGAATTGTGTGGAGATTACATAGCACAGGGCTTCTGTCAGCAAGTACCCTTTTTCAAGTTTGTGTGCCTAGTCCACCATTTCCAACCAGCAGTACTTACTGTCCTCTTTTTACTGTTTTCATTGATTAAGTTTGAAGGCAATAGTTTGCACCAGCTGGTGCTGAAGATTTGCAGAGGCCGTTTTCACCCAGTGTCTCTGAACTACTCATATGATCTGAGGATATTAATTTCCCAGTTGTTTAAAGTATCTCCAAGAGATCGACCATCTATTAATTCTATTCTAAGGAAGCCCTTCTTGCGGAAGCTCGTTCTCAGGTATTTGCCCCCTGAGGTAAGTGCCTGTACTGCTGCTTGCTGAGGGAAAACTGTATCAAAGAAGTATAAACCGTTCTATCAATCAGATACCTTTTTTCTTATAGCTAACACCCGAAGAACTCAGTCATGCTGTGATACATAGAAAATGGCCTTCAGCATCACAGTCTGGAACCAAGCTGATACAAGGTAATGACAGTATTTTTTAACATTAATTCTACACTAGCATTTCTTAGTTACGATGCATGTGATGGCTATAACTTTTTCCAGCAGTCTTTATTACACATTTGGATACAAGAGTTTTGCACAAACTTAAAAATGAAAAGAGAAGTGCAAGAGCAGGAACACAGCAGACCGTGCATCACTGTCCTGTTCAGGAAAAGAGCTTTAAGACCAACTCATTAGCAGCTTTCAGCTAGAAAAGCTGCTGTGGGAAAGTGCTGAAACATTAGCCTTAATTCTTTTAAGAATAAAGTTTACAAAACTGAGAGGCTTTGGTCTAGATGAAGTTTAGGTCTGTCAAATGAAAAATATCCTGACTTAATTTTACCAAGCTATGTGCAAAAATGCAAAAATCTGTGCAAAGCATGTTTTTACAAAATAATAAAAACATTTTACAAAATATTATAAATTAGATTAAATTGCGAGGGACAGTTAACTCTATTTGGATTTAGTGCTCATTGATAGACCAGATTATGCATGTTCATGAATGAGACTAAATTTTATCTCTATATGAACTGCTGAACATCTGGCATAGTTCTGGGAGCATGACCTTTTCCTAATTTTATATTCTTCAGTATGTCATAATTATTCCTTAAATTTATCTTTGGATATCAAAGCAGTTCAAACAGATTTGTGAAAATAAACCTATGTAGTTACTTGACTACACTATGGACTTTCCCCTCCTCCCTCTCCAAAAAAAAAAAGTTCTTTTGTAGTGTAGGAGCCCATGTTATTTTGCAGCTTATTTTCAGTTAAGATTTATCTGCCTTCAGGACTAATTCAATTTGGACAGAGGCACCTGAACATCTAAATCAGTAGTTGTAAAAAATATCTATGGTCATATACTACCCATAATTTGTATATATTTTATCTCCCAGACATGATACTGTCACAGTCATTACTGAGGAAAGTTTTAAACCTCGGTTAGAAATGACTTCATGCTAGCAAAGACACTATTCTTCCTTATTGCAGCTTAAGTATTTGCAGAATACTGACTGACCAGATGGGAATGGTGTGTAATTGTATTCTCCCACATGGGGAACTGACAAGGTGAACCCAACCTGTTTTGTGTATGCACACTACTATGTTTTGCAACTACATGATCACTAATCATATAGAGAAGACAAAATATAATCTTTTCATATTTTATTGTTAAAAAACAGATAAACTTCAAAAAAGGAGAGCCCAGGACCAAGTTTCTCCAGAATCCGGAATGGTGGTGCCTGTCAAGAAACAGGAATTATTTCAGAGAAATGAGCTGAAACCTCCTTCAAGAGGGCAACAGCCTATTTTTCAGGTACTGTGCATCCATATTCTCATATTTAGTCATCTCCGGAAGGCAAGGCAATCTGCTTATGTATTCTCTAATCTGATACTTCTACACCAAGGGTACAACTTCCTTGCTTCAGACTCCCCAACCTGGTCACAGCTGCCTGAAATTCCTGGAGGCTAGACTTGCTAGTAAAGACTGAGGCAAAAAAGGCATTTAGTGCCCCAGACTTTTCCATGGCCTGAGACATGAGGGCACCTGCTCCACTGGTCATAGTTCCCAGTCCTCTCAATCCTTTTACATTTATTCAGATGGCCTGATTTGTACTCCCTATTGCTTGGGCTTGCCATACTTCTGGATGCCATCCTGTAAAACTTCTTTCAATAAGGGATAAGATAAACACTTTTTGAGGTTACCGCTTCCTTGGGAACATTACTGGCAGTGGAAAATTTTCTTACAAAGATAGGAATTCATATTCTACTGTAATCTGGACTATACCATGTGTAGATAAGCCCGTTTTTAGTGTTTCTAAAAGGGAAAGCAGGGAGGAATAGTTATTGTAGTCATCATCTATGGATGGGATACTTAGATGTTTTTTAATTTATTTAAGAAAATAAGCAAAATTCAGCATTTTTGTCATACACCGTATAGTGTTTCTACCATGGAAATGTTTGTGAATGCCTTACCATGCTTATATCATGCAGTGGCACCTTCCCTCCCTTGTTCCTATGACAAATAGAAAAGACAGTGGAAGCACAGGGGTGTTTCCTCACAGTAAGGATGTTGAGAAATGAAAGGCAAGCTCTCACAGGCATATAATGAAAGAGATGGCAAAGTACCACAGTGCTCCCCTGAAAGCAGCAATCAATGCATAAACTGCCCCAAACTACATCCCAGGTTCCCCTTGCTCTCACATATCAAAATGAGATTCTCCTGAAATAGATTCAGTGCTTTAGGCTTCAGAACAATGAAGTGACTCTAGGGCAATGACACTACAGAGTACAAAGCTGATTGCCTCTCACAACAATATAGGCTGCTGCGTAATGACAGGAGTTGATGGAACAGGGGAGAAGGGAATGACAATTGTAAGATTATATAAAGCCTTGAAAAGTTAGGAAGTTTCTGGTTTATATGTGAAAGGATTTGGAAAACTTACACTAACTATACTGTACCAGTGTGTATTACTGTGCAACTTACACTGGGGAGGACAGGAAGTTAATTCAAGCTTGTACTCATGCAAATGCAGGCAGGTAAATTAACATGCTTTATTATATTTTTAGCCACAGACCTCCAGATTTGAGATGGCAGAGGAGCCAGAAGGTACTAGAGCACACGGTCATTATGGTCATTACTATGATAAGCTTGACAACTTGCAGAGAAAAGCTAATGCACCTTACGAGCTTTCTCATATCAGCCAAAGAGTTGAGGAATATTACAAACTAAAAGGACAAGTTGCACCTCCACCACCACCACTTGATTGGTAAACTTTTCTCTGTTTATTAGTGGTGAACTGTCATGCATGTTTTGAGTTATCAGCCTTCCTGATTAGATAACAGTGGACATGGATCAACCAGTATAATTCCTTCTTTGCTTAGTCTTTGTTATTTTTCTTACATAAGGTTAATTGCACAAGAACATAACTCCTGTTTCTGTGTATCCAGCGGTTCCTTCTGAATATATTGTCCTGATGTTTGACATTCATTATCAAAATGTCTCCCCAGTCTCAGCATTTTATTGTGTGAGAAGTAAGACATAGGCTTTTTGTAGACTTTCTAATTATACTAAGGATAAACACTGGGATCAGATCGATGTAAAGACCACAAGCAGTTCTCCACTTGAGGGAACAGAGTGGAAGGCAGGCCATGAAAATGTTGTTGTTTTTTTTCCCTGCAGAGCTTATATTTCAGTTTCAGATATAAAAGCCCTTTCTCTAGCAATTTGTTTACTCCAAAACCTTTCTCTTACAAAGTAAAGGTACTTTATTAAATTCAAGATAGTCTGTTCCTTCCAAGATTGGCCATTGGTGTGGATGAGTTTTGAAAACCTTGAGAAAGGAAGGTAAGGTATCTTTTAATACTGCCGGCTTTTGGACGCTTCTTTTAAGGTTGGCCGAATCATTAGTTTTCATTCAATGACAACAGTATTTAGAATGTTTCAGTTAAGCTTTAGAACATCTTGTCTGAGCTGAGTTTCTAGTGCCTTATTTAAGGACAAAGTCTTCTGGGGCACAAATGGATTCTGAAGATAGGAAATAAACCAAATAGAAATCAGGGAGCTTACAAGTGACTGCCGGTTATTGTATACCAAAAAAAAAAGAGATGTAAATATGTAGCAACCACAAAACCGGGAAGAAAGAAATAGAGAAGTTGTTGAATATACAACCTCCACTGTGACAGTTTTCACTCATTTTAAGGATCAGGAACACCACCTTTATTTTCATTAACACTTTTACATACATTCAATAAAAGGTGGAGAATGACTTTGCTGCACTCTTCAGAAGGCAAATCTAACTGAAGTCATAGGAAGGGGAATGCCTGAAATGGATGTTTACTTTTTCTGATTTTACTGCTGTGCTGTATTTATCCATATTTATTCATATTTTATCCATATTTGTAGTACAAAGAGAGGTCTGGGTTTTTTTGTATGTGATAGAACCTATAGAGAATTATTTGTGCAGAAGATAGCGAGTCTGTGAAATAAAATGTAGTATATGAACATCTCTCAGGCCTGCCGAATATCTTCAAAGGCGTTTTGAAGCTCAACAGTACAAGATTAAAGTGGAAAAACAGCTGGTAAGTAAATACTGAATCATAGAATAACATCTGTAAAAGGAAATGAATGAAAATGCAAAAGATGGATTTCTAACAGCAGACTGTAATACTGACAGGTAGAAAGTTCTGCTATAGCAAACTTACTGATCTGCTCCACAATGCTCATATTGAGGTTTTATCTTCTAATAGAAAACTGCAGCAATATAAAATTCTACTGTAACTTTTTCTTTCAAAAAATACACACTCGACTCACTTCACTCTTCAGTGGGACAGGGAGACTGAATTGAGTGAGCAGTGAAGAAATTCCTTTGCTCTGGGATATATTTGTACATCCACAGGGACTGCGACCATCCTCTGCCGACCTGTATCATGACCAAATAGAGCAGCAGAAAGTAAAGAAAGAACATCTCAAAAACCATCAGCAGGACATATCTAGAAAGAAAGAAATGAAAGAACAGGTAAATGAAATATCTTCTTTAGCTGCTTAAAGATGCCTTCTTACACTCCTTGATAATAGTGTTCTCTATGTACGATTTGATTCTTTTCCATCTGAACACTAGGATAATATAAGCTGTTTTTATCTAGTTCCATCTTACATAAACTACTGAAGACTTGCACAAAAATTGATGTCCGTAATAATTTCATAAACCATGGCCTTGATTTTAGTTTTACTTCTACTGAGATCAGAGGAGTTACGTCACTGAACAGAGGACAACAGATCCTCTATTGCTGGAGGACAATAGATCCTCACATTTACAAATCAGATAAAATAGTCATGTGTGCATTATTCATGTATGTATATTCATTGTTCATAAGTCATATGATGACATTTAGAATGTGATATAATACCATGTGATGCATAGTACTTCCCTGTCATATTATAAATTTAGGAGATTATTATATATAGGAGCAATACATTTTCCTGGTTTTGCTTTTGGGTGACAGAGAAAACAAACTGACACTTCTCTCTTATATGAACATACATAAATACGTTGAATCTTTCCATGTTTGGTTTATTAAAAAATGACAGATTAAGGATTAATAAAATAACTTGTACATAATTGTCAGACTTTGGAATAGCAATATACTCATCATGTACACATTCTTCAGCAACTGTTGCTGTTTAGTTCCACAAAGTCTGTACTAAATATGCCAAAAGAAAAGGAAGAAATTTTATAGATTAGTCCAATTGTAAGATGGGCAAATTGGGAAAGACTCTCATAAAAAGCTATGTCATGACCCTTCATAAACTGAGATGTTCTTAACACAGAAATTATTTTTTGGCCAAATTTGAAGATTTTGCACCAAAGCAAAAAGAAAGGAGCATCCATAGGAATGTTGAAGCTTCTGGAATAAAAGATTTCTAGGTTTCATTTCATTCTGGGGAGCAAGTTGCAATACAAAAAGTACTACATAATTTTTTTGCTCTCCAAAAATACAGTTTTTGGATTGCAACCTTAGCATCAGGCAGTCTTTAGGTTATTCTTGGAATTAGCTGGTTTAGATATAATTCTACAGTTAAGCTAGCAAGATATAGTCTGAAAAACTTCACAAAGGTTAAAGTCTGGAAAAATTATAACTCAAAAATGTCCTCTAATATGAAGTAGCAAGAAGTCTTTAAAATTGTCAGGAAACGATTCATCCCTTTTTCTCATACATACACAGTTTGCTATTCATAGAATATTTCGTTTAGCTACTGTTATTTCTGTATGTATTTCTAATACGTGTGTTCTACCTTACTGATTTTTAACAGGAGTACCTGAAACAATTGCAGAGAATTCGAGAAGAATACCACCACAATATACAAGATTTCAGAATTAGAGCAGGAGTACTCCAGGTAACAGAGCTCAAACATACACACACTTGTACTTCCTTTTTCTTTTTGAAGCCAGTACACTTAATTAGAAATTGAAATTTTATAAAAATGTTCCCTAGGAGAATCGAAAAATACAAGATAGAACCTATCTTGTGAGGCAAGGGAAACCTGAGGACCAGTCTGAAACTGAGGATACAGCTGGAACAGGAAAAGAATCACTTCAGGTATACGTACTATCTCCTAGTCTAAACAGAATATTTTTGTGCAAGTCCTTGAAGGTCTTTGATTCACTCTCTGTGACAAATCTGAAGACAAGTAAAGCTTAAATCTCACCTGATACTTGCACCATATGGGAAAATCTCCCTAGGTTCCCTTCATGAGTAGCTTGGAAAGATTCTTTGGCTGAGTCCTGAGTTGCTTTAGTAATTATTTTTCATCTGTAAATGTTAGGATGTACTTTTACTTGATTTCTTTTTGTGGTATTTTTCTTTTCCTTGCTCTCTGTGTGAAGCTAAGAAGAAGTCACTCACAGTGCAAACCTCTACGAGAATTCTGTGCAGAAAATATAGCACTTCATGACAGTCCATGTGTAGCACCATGTCCGAAGTTAGAATCCAGTTTTATGTGGAGTCCTTACTTAAACAAAAAATTTGGGGGAAGCAAGAGGAAGAGGCAGAGTGAAAGCTTTCCAGCTACAGTACTCCTTCACTTCTTTCTCATCAAATACTATCAATGCAGCTACTGGAATGGATTTTCAGAATTGTTCCAGTTTTACTTTGCAATATGGCATTGTGAACACCAGATGATGTTTCCAGACACATGCCCTTCTGCAGCAAGAAGTCCACTTTTCTTCAAGTGAAATGAATGAAAGTCTGAATTGATGCAAATTAATCTCAGTGTGCAAATTCCCAGTCTAATCTGAAGGGAAGGCAGCCCTGATCTAGCTATCAGGATTCTTCAGTCAGGATTTGCCTTACGTGGTGTAGGATGACTGCACTGTTCAGCCTGAGTCATTTTGAATATGACCATAAAAAATAAAAGATACAGTATGTATTTCTTGACACAGTACTGTATTGTCCAAACACAGGTTTCTGAAATATCAGTTTTACACTTGATGCAAGGTGGCCTATTTTTCTTTTTGCCAGATAAGCCAGAATTGACAAAGAATGGAATATTCTTACAAATATATGTACAATGGAATCAGTGACTACATTTAGGACTTACACAAGACTTTTTTTCACAGGTATACACAAATTTTGGTGTCAAAGAGTGCATTTTAAAGTTGTTTTTCTTTTCTCCTTCCAGGACATGGAAAAAAACTTTAAACAAGTCAGACTCCAGGATAGGCAAGACCAAAAAATCTTAGAAAAGAGATGCAACACAAAGGTATCCATCCTTACTGATGTATTTTTTTCCGTTTTCTTCTTATGTCTGTACATTTCAAATGATTGTGTTATCGAGGTAGTTCTGCAAACCAAGTTATCTGAGAGTCAGTCAGGAGTGGTCTACTGTTTGTTTAAAGTTTATATGAGAAGATAGAATCAATAAGAAAATAAATGAGCTTTTCTGATAGTCTGAGGGAGGCTCCCTTTAGATATTCCCAGACAGTAATCAGTCCCTACCTCTCATCTTTATACCAAACTCCACTAGTAGCGTATGGGAACTCAAGTTAAGTCAAAGTTTAAGTGAAGTCAGTATGCTAAATTTCTAACATTTTGTTATAAAACATTATTCTCTATAGTGCTTTTTAAATTCTAGAAGGGGATGGGAATTGGACAGAAATGCACAGAAGATACCAGGAAGGTTTCTGTCCATAAGATCATTGTGAAGTGGACTAAAGGTCTTTTGTGAAATATCGCAGAGAAGCAGTACAGTATTCAAATTTTAATACTCGTTGAGAACCAGCTGTAAGAACCAACTGCTGTGTATTGCAAGGATTTGAATTAAATGATTATCAAAGACATCTTTCCTTAAAATCAAAAGTGGGTGCAATCCTTTGAAAATAGCCATAATCTGTATTTAGAGGTCTCCTTTTGTCCTTTTGTTTCAAGTTCATACTCCCATATAAATTGTGTACATTTATTTAAATGTTTTTATTCAATAAAATAAATTACTGAAGTGTGTGATTTTTCTTTAGGGAGGAGTAAAGTTTGAAATTAATTTAGATGTATGTGTTCCTGAGGAGGACAGCGTTCAAGAAACAGAGGTAGTTATATTCAAAGGATTTACATTAGTAATCTGAAACCACAACAGTAACTCCATGATCTAGATTTTGTTTCTATTATCTTCATCCTCTGCTTTCATTACAATGAAGCTTCCTATGGAGGATTTGTTGACATATTGCATAGCTCTGACCTTGCTCAAGAGGATAACTGCTTAGAAGAAAATTGGGTGATATCTGGGTCAATCTTTCACATGGTAAAAGATGAAGGAGTGCAGATATTTAAGTTTTGTAAACTGGCCTTTAGGGGAAAGAACTCATTTCAAAATTGAGTTAGTCTGCAAATGCCAAATTTAATTTGTAAATTGTTTTAATATACTTCTGTTTCTTTTCACTAGTACTGTGTCACAAAGCTAGAATAATATTGTGATGAATCAGATAATATTTAGAAAACGTGGAAGTGAGACCACAGACATTATGGATTTCATTTATTAAAATGACATTTGAGGCTGATTGACATGTAATAGCTGCCTATGAAGATGTTTATTAGCATATTATTGTGAGTGCTCCATCCCTGGCGGTGTTCAAGGCCAGGTTGGATGAAGCCTTGTGTGGGATGGTTTAGTGAGAGGTGTCCCTGTCCATGGCAGGGGGGTTGGGACTAGATGATCTTGAGGTCCTTTCCAACCCTAACTATTCTATGATTCTATGATTCTATATTAGAATTTTTTAAGTATTTGTAATAGCAACATCAAAAATACAATTTCTTTCTAGTATGCATATTCTTAATTTCTAAAGCACTATTTTGTCATCATTCTGTGGTTTCACATCGCTTCAGTCCTTTGCAGCCTTCTGGTACACAAATCATGATATGACTTTTGAGTTCTGCTGTTTCACTTTTTATTACACATATTTCCTCTGCATATATGAGGATAGCTGGCAAGCACAGTAAAGTGAGAAGTGATTAGTTGATGTACCGTACGTATTTTCTCTTTCCAGAGTAACTTATTGTTTTTTCAGGTACCAGATAAACTCAGTGAGACTTTAACTTTTGTGGATGGTGAGAATCTTAAGGAGAACTTGGTGGAAGTTTATGAGGATCATGTGGAAAGAGCTTTGGAAGAACTCTCTGCATGCCAAACAGGTATTCCTTGGTAAATGCAATGATTAGTATCCTGAAGAATTATATAGAAGCTATGTAAATTCAGTAACTCTAAGCTATAGAGTTTATCGGATAAACAGCAAGTTTATCTGGTGAGCTGTTTCTTGATATCCCACAGTATTATAATTGCACTTGAATCTATTTAGAAAGAAATAACTTTGCCTCCTTCTTTAATTCCCGTAAGAGTACAATGACATAGATGATAGGAAAGAAAACAGAAAACATTGGCAAGCTGGAGCCTCTCAGACACCACTGAATTTTTTAGCCGATGCTGATGTCACATCTGTATTACCTGCTATGGCTGAAAATGAAGTTGCTAAGAAAGTTTTGGTTTTCACTGAAAGTAGGGAGCTGCTAAAATTCAGCCAGGCTACTTACAGACCTTGGCCAAAACAGTTCCATACCAGAATATTCACATGATCTGGCAGGCTTTTAATTGCAGGACTTCATAATAACTGAGGTTATTGTATGTGTTAAACCATAGAATACAGTTGTCATTTTCCCCTCTGTCTAATATTGCAATCATGTTGTGCTGCTCATACATATTAAAAGGTCTAATTTTAATGAATCACTCTGTGGGCTGGGTAACAACAGCTAAAAAAGCCAGTCTGTGCAGCTTCCTCAGGCCTTGAGTTGACACACGAGAACTAGGGCAGTCAGTTGCCAGTGCCATCCCAGGATGTGAGGGAGTTCTTTTTTTCCCACTCTCCTACTAATACTGCTACTCTAAACCAGTGTTGCCACACAGCCCCAAGTGCATGTGCACACGGCTGCGACTGTGGGTTCTCCATTTCAGAAGAGGCTGATGGCAGGTTTCTTACAGTACCAGTGCATATCTTCTCAGGCAGCCAGGCATCTCCAGTGACTGGTTGCTGCAACCAAGGAGCTCTTCCAGCATTCAGCATGCTCCCAGAACCCCAGGTACACAGAAATAATCTGAGGAGTTTACACGTACAGTGAAGACAAAGGAGAATATTAGAATCATAGAATAGGATAGTTTGGGCTGGTAGGGACCTTCAAAAGTCATCTAGTCCAACCCCACTGCAATGAACAGGGACATCTTCATCTAGATGAGGTTGCCCAGAGCCACATCCAACCTGGCCTTGAATGTCTTCAGGGACGATGCATCCATCACCTCTCTGGGCAAACTGCACCAGTATTTTACCACCCTTATTGTAAAGAATTTTTCCTCACATCCAGCCTGAATCTCCCCTCATTTAGTTTAAAACCGTTACCCCTTGTCCTATTGTAACAGGCCCTGCTAAAAAGCCTTTCCCCATCTTATTGTTAATATGCCACTTGTCCATTCTGTCTTAGACAAAAGAGAAGCTTTTTCAGCCCCAGGAAACCAACAAGTTTGAGAGCAAGGACTGCTCAATGACTTAGACCTGTCTATTCCAGGCTTAATAAGCAGTTACTTGAACATTAAAACTGATGTTAAAAATGTTTTGGGCTAAATAGTCCCAACTATTTTTTCTCTACAGTATTGATCAGATCAAATACTTATAAAAAAATCTGGAGTATTCCATAAAGCTAAAAAAACCCCAAACCCTAGGTTCCAGCATTACCCAAAGGAAAGAAATCAGTGTCAAAACTAGAAAGTGTGAATCTGACGAAAGACAGCATCAAGCTACATTCATCCTTTAGTGACCTGAGAACTTTGTTGTTCTTCAGCTGACCACACTGTTCTGCCTGAAGACATTCCACGAAACAGGAAGCAATGGAAACGAACACCACCAGGGACACTCCTGAACGTCTTAGTCAAAGCAGAGCTATCTAATAGCTCCTTCATGCACCTTGGAGAAGAAACAGGTAGGATGTTTGTTACTGTAAATTTTGCAAGTTTTACTTTACTGTGTTACATCTTCTACCATTGGCAGATGGTCTGTGATGAGAAGCGGTTGGCTAAGTAGAAGAACAAACGCAGCCTGTCTGTGTAGCTGTTGCTCTGTCCTGTAGCAGGGAAAGGCCTCTTTCAAGATGTCACCGTTTTCAGTAGCAGGGAAAAGGACAAGCCATACTTACTGGTTATTACTTTCATATGTAATTCTTTTATTTGCTTGGGTAGACAGAGGTGAGCTACTACAGCTGGCACATTGGCAGGTACCACAAACCTGGATTTAGCCCCTGCAACTGTTAAGGTTGAAGAAGCCTGTAAAAAACATTATACAAATAAATGTATTTCTGTAGAAGAGCTGTAAACTGTAGTACATGGTGACTGAAACTACAGTGATGTCTTACTTTACAAGGTGGTCCATGCTGATACAGCTGACACTAAAATAGATTTGAACTCACACTGCAATGCACTTTCCCAAAGTAACAGATTGGTTTAAAAAAGACAATTACTTTGCAGAAAAGTTGTTAGCTAAAAAACCTAGAGTATTTTCCACAGAAAGACACTGTAAATGTAACCAGACATTATGGTTTTATGCATAGTTGCCAATATACTTGAATGTGTAATTGCATGATGGGACTTTTAAGGCAGCCAAACATGCCAAGTTTCAACAATTTTAATGGATTGTGAGAAATACCTTTCATTTGCAACTGTGCAGTTAGCACTCTCCTGCTAATTATGCCTCACATACATGTTTTCTCATAGCATAACAAGCTCTTACAAAACTGCACCATTCCGAAGGCTAAACCAGCTAAACGTGCCAGCTAAATTCCTAAGACTAGCTTTATTGCTTATAAATTAAAAACAGAAACAAAAACACTAAAATGCCCCAACAAAATGAAAATTCAAACCACTTTCCAGCAGTTCATAGGACTAAAGCAAGAATAAGTCACACAGGTATTCTAATTGCTGTTGCTTTTATCAGTTAGATTTATTCAAACACAGCACTCTCTCAAACCCGGTTCTGCCCTGCTACTCAAGCTCACATTGTGGAGTACAGTGTTACCCAGACTGACAGATTTCTGTTGGATCACACACAGAAATTAGTCTTTATACTAAAACAACTCCTAGCATTGTTGTCCCACCTTCAGGGTAGGATTGCCCATCAGTCTTTGAAAGTGAGCATTTTTAGGTAACCATAACTACATTCAACTATGATTTTCAGTTTTTCCCAAGCAGTACTCCCCTAAGTTTTCCACTGAAAATGCAGATCCCTGTGCTGGGAACTTAAACATACTAACATCTGATTGCCTTTCTTACTTAACTTTTATAGTTCCGTGGTTATGGTCTACCAAACACACCAGGTTCCACTAAGCAGAAGTTACAAACCACTAACTAAAAGGTGTGATCAAGAATAACAGAAGCCTGGTATTTACATTATTGTGGTTTGAACAACAAAAACATTCAAGCAGTTACATATTTGCTATTACTTTACATACACTTTTATAGGCAGCCAATACACAAATGAATGTTTCTCTTCCTCTCCAGAAGGGAGGTTAACTATATTCCCTCTGACAGAAAACAAGGAAGATGATTCAGAATTGTACTCTGCTGTTGCTATTGACGAAGGCCGACTTGAGCCAAGATCAGATGATGAAGACACGTAAGTCAAGCTCATCAGAAGAAAAATTCATGTAACTGAACAGTTTTAATGAAATGACAGATTGCATTGGCTAAATTTCATACATGAATATGACTTACTTGCTTTACAGACTCTGCTAATTTAACTTTTAATTCTGTAAATGATTATGTCACATGCCAAGGCTGTCATTAAAAATGTTATGCAGAAGTATTAATGTGGCTTTGCAGCTCCTGTTCTCCCATCTTACAAAGACAGGTAAACAATCTCACAGAGAAAGAAGAAACATTCACATTATGTGTGTCGCTTGTAGGGTCTTTATAAAGTGTTTAAAAAATATCTGAAAGGCCTCAAAAGGAGAAAGCTTTGTAACAAAGATATATTGGATTCATAGAATTATCTTGGTTTACTTTATAGAAATTTTGAAGATTCTGAAGATGAACTTGAAGATGAACACGAGCTGCAGGAATCTCCAGAAAAAGTGGCAACTTCTGCAGCAGAGAGAACCGTGAAATCTTCCATTCTTTCAGTAAATAAAGGTCAAGAAGATGAAGAAAAGATGAGTTTACCTCACAAACTGCTTGGATCTGATGACGATGATTTAGAAAATAACCATGGGTCACTTAGTGTTGACACACAGAATGAAAAAGGCAAGCAGGAAGCCAGCACTACCTAGAACACCGGCACCATTACTCTTTCAAAACTTGCTTGAAATTTTAGCCACATCATCAGTGACAACATTTAAGGATAGCAGATATTAAATGCCAAGTAAATCAGCTGCTTTTCAACAGGCTAAATGCTCAATTAAAGTTAATAGAAGATTGTTACTATTTGTTTAAAAGGAAAAATATCAGGCTACTTTTTGGGTATCTAAATGTTGAAAAATCCTCTTTCAGACTGAAATGCATTTTCATCTGTTCTAAACTTCCTGGGACATCTCCGTCAACACTTGCTTGAGCAAATTTCTGATTGCATACTCTCTTTAACCATTTTTGTATCATGTAAGAAAGTCTCCTAGTCAGTATACTGTATTTCCGCAGCTCAATCAACTTATTTTAAGAAGCTCTTCCAGCTTTTCATAATCTCTATGTACTGCCAATACAGCTTTGTCATCCATAATTTCATTTACATGGTACTGACCCTGCATTAGTACCTCCAACTGCTCAGTAGTTTTATACAGTAGCAGTTAATGGGTTTATTAGCACCCTGAGACTTGTGCATTACCCAATTCCTAAGAAAATATGGGACAATAGGTTCTTCCAACCTAATCTTTTCATATACAAAATTTCATATAATCCAGACAAAGCATAAACAGAGGGAAAACCACATTCTAAAGTCTAATTTCAGTAGCTTTTTCACAGAATTGCAGAATCATTTTGGGGAGGGGGGTAATCACTGCCCTGGCCCTGCTGGCCACACTATTTCTGATACAGGCCAGGATGCTGTTGGCTTTCTTGGCTGCCTGGACACAAGCTGCTCATGCTCAGTGGTCATCAATCAGCACCTGAAGGTCCTTTTCCACTGAACAGCTTTCCAGCCACTCTTCCCCAAGCCTGGAGCATTACATGGGGTTGTTGTGGCCTAAGTGCAGGACCCAGCACTTTGCCTTGTTGAACCTCATCCCACTGACCACAACCCATGGGTCCAGTCTGTCCAGATCCCTCTGTAGAGCTTTCCTACGCAAAAGCGGATAATGCAGCACAGGAAATGTGTGATCAGGCCAGGGGAAAGAGAAATGCAGGGTATGTGCAAGTCTCAGGGAGACAATGAAACTTTTCTTAAGTTTGCTAAAATATACTGCTTCAATGGCTCAGAAAAGGACTGTATGTTTTTTTCATTTTTGATACAAAAGCAGATGTCTAATTTCTTAACATTTTTTTGCACAGCATTCAGTTTTATAATAAACAGTAGCTTAGGCCTTTAACATTCATGTTTGTGTAGCATTCAATTATGCCCTCTAATCTAGACCATTCTGTTCCCTAGGAACAGAAAACAAACCTTTCAGCAGAGTAGGGTTGGAAAAATATCATTAAGTGTCATAGCGTGACATATTAAAAAGCAAATTAGCAAACCCACCATAGGATTAATCTAAAGGAATCACTGTAGGTAATGAAATCTCCACAGTCACAATTAAAATCCCACATAATAGTTTTGCCACACAATGGGGGACAGCAAATTGAAAATGTGCTGCAGATTCTGGGAAAGGAGTCTTCTGGATACAAAAGCCATCAAACAGGAGTGCTGACTTCAAAAAGTGTGACTGTGGGAGAAGAGTCATGAAATGAGTGGAGACTGCAAGTATTCAATAAATAAGAGAACTTAAGAGATGCAGTCCTGCTACAAGGAAACATAACAGGTTTTGCAGTGCACCATACTGTCACGTAGTCAGCAGAGAGAATTTCCAGGAGCATTTCCTTCCCAGTTTTCCTGGGTTCAGCAGTAGCAGTCATTTTTCTCCTTCTTAGCTGGTGCAGCGCTGTGGTTTGACTTTCAGCCTGCGAACAGGGCTGATAACACAAATGTTTTAGTCTGACCAAGGACTTTCTGAGCCTCATGCTCTGCCAGGGAGGAGGGAAAGCTGGGAGGAAGCAGAGACAGGACACCTGACCCAAACTAGCCAAAGAGGTATTCCACACCACAGCACGTCATGCCCAGGATGTAATGGAGAGTTACTCGGAAGGGCTAGTACACTGCAGAGTTGGACGAAGTATCGGTCAGTGCTTGTTCGGGTGGGGTGGGGCAAGTTATCGGTCGGCGGGTGGTGAGTGGTTGTATTCTCTTCCCTTGTTATTTCCCTCATCATTATTACCATTGGCGGTAGCAGTAGTGATCTATGTTATACCTTAGTTACTAAACTGTTCTTATCTCAACCCATGGGAGTTGCATTCTTTTCGATTCTCCTCTCCGTCCCTCCGGGAGTAGGGGAGGGCAAGAAGGTGGGGAGGGGAGTGAGAGAGCAACTGCGTGACTTATGGTTGACTTTGTTTAAACCACGACACCAGTGAAAAAGATAGATACTTTGACAGAAAGAAGACCAAATCTCTTTATTGAAGAGGATGAAGGGGTCATAAACATATTTACAGGTAACACCCAGTCAAATATAAAAAGTTAATTTTACTCACATACAGTTTTATTCATAGACATTTATTTAAATAGTGGCTCCACAGATAACAGGAATGTTTCTTCAAAATGCTGGTCAGAAAACCTGTGCACAGAGCGACGGGCGTTTTCTCTGATCTCTAACCTTTTTTCAGGAGACAAAGAGAGGATATGAGCCATCCTTTCAGCATAACTGTCCTCATTTTCTGCTAGGAAGCCTGTAATGTGTCCTTCGAAGGGTACCACAATATCTAACTTGGGGCCTCCAGAGTTGTGAGCCAGGATAACTGTGCCAGCTGCCATACATTCAACGACTCCTGTAAAAGACACAGAACATGCTGATATGAATGTGCACATCACAGACTCTGCCTTTCTGAAAGGCACTGGAAACCACAATAAAGCCACAATGAAATTCACCCAGAATTGTAAGTTATTATAGGGTGCTGTTCTAGAGCAATTTGAAAAATGGAGTCAATGGTCTCATAACAAAAACTAACAAACACATATTGAAGTTTTGCAGTGCTAAGGACTGAAACATGTTTCTCTTAAGCACACAAAACTGAAATTAGAAATCAGATATAACTGGTTAAGTTGTGGTTCTTGTAACATCTCACTCAAGAGAGATTTTATCACCAGTATAAACAGTTGGGGGGGGGAAGCTAGATATTGAAACAAAAGTAAAGATAAACACGGAAGGTGGCTCTGTGACTGAACCCTGCGTAGCTCTGTCCTGCTGTGACAGAATGCAGCAACACTGGTGGCAGTGGTTTTAACTGGTGATTGTGGTTTTAACTTCATGGCATGGTGGCAGCTGCAAAAAAACAATTAAAAATCAGAGCTGATCATAACTGCATTCATCATCTCATTCACACTGAAGAACTTTAGCACTTAGAGAGATACTGAGAGAAAAGCTGACTGCACATCTCAATCAGATGACATTTGGAAGTTCAGTATTTTGCAGATTAAAAAAACTTTACAGCTTTTGACAACTCAGCACAACAAACTTGTAAAAGATGTTACATTTGTAAAAATCTGTATTTTTGATGGAAGAAGTTTTAATGAAATGGAAATCTGACAGCAAGTTTTCCTCAGCCAAACGCAGTGGGATTAGAGTAGCGTGTAATGTACATGCCAACTTCAATTCTCCTCCATGGTTCCAGAACAGACCTCAGAAATCACTTTAATTGCTGGTTCTTCCCAGGTCTGATTTGATTTTTAAGAAGTCCCCCCTAGCTCAAAAATCACCAACTATAAATCATGCCCCAAAGTTTTAGAACATGTTTTTTACAGGAAAAAAGCCACTGGAGGTGAAGGTGAAATCATGCTGGAATGCAAAATCACAGTGTGATTCTAACACTCTTTTAAATTTACTTAAACTGGTTTTTTGGGGGAAATATGAGAAACCATTATTTCCATTTTTTTGGAGGTGCTGCTAAGAAACACTTCAGAGTATATTTTTTTATACCAAGTTGCTATAAACTGCTACTCCTGATACTTACCTTGTACTCTAATAAAGTCTGGTGACATTAACTGCAGTTTAGTCATATTATAGGCAAGTACAGTATTCAGCTGCTTGGCTGCTAACTTCCCTCTTGTAGATTTATGGCAGATGGGCAATCTTGCATTCCCTTTCAAGGTCAGGACTCAACTAATCCCAATAAACTGAGCCCAATACCTTCATGCTGTAAGACAGCACACTAAATGATGTGCCAGCTCCTCTTTGGTGTTCTGCTTCATGCTACAGTGACTGATTTAAGGACTTGATTTACCTGCCTTAGCAGGTGCCTAGTGCAATGAGATAACCAAGGCTACATGGCGGCATCTATATGGGGCTTACAAACAAAGACAGGATATATGGGAGACTCACAGCTCTGTAACAGCAGCTAGAGCTCCATGACCTAGATTAGGCATTTCATCTGGCAGTTGAGACAGGTGAAACACAATCAGAATCTCCATACATGGATGTATGTCTGCATGTGAACTGTGTCTAAGCTCTCCCTAAATACAGTGGAGCTAACAAGGCACAATCTAAGGTGGCAGAACAGAAGCATCCACTGCCTTTTGAGGCTCTGCTGGGTATAGAAGGCTGACAAACCTAACACAGGACCAGAGGGTGACCTGTGACTTTGCAGACTGATAGCTGCAGGTGAGGCAGGACATCCTGAGCAGCACAGATGGGATTCCCGCCCTGTTCAGGCACCTAGAGCTTACCCACAGGAATCTACTACATTTACAGGCTTCAGCTTGCATTACAGTAGCACCTAGTGGTTACTCATCTGAATTGGTCCTGTAGGCTTCAGCTAGGTTGCCTCTGACAAGCCCAGGAGGTGAACACCTGCTCGGTACACAGGCCTCTACACTTAAGACACCTACACTGAGAAGCCTTTATCATGAACTGAAGTCCTCCCCAACTGTGTCCCCAGCTGGGATAAATGGCTGAACACTGATGAAGATACTGACCGATCCCAAAGTGCTCATTCCACATTGTATGCAGGCCAATGGTGGCCTCTGCCAGATGTCTCTTTAGCTCCTCAAAGGGAATGTTTATTCTGAATGTCACATTGTTACTAACTCCCAGCTCTTCACAAAGACCTTTAAGGTTATCTACACGCTCTTCATCTTGCTGGTTACGACAGCCTCCAATTAAGACAAGCTTCAATGATGGCTGCTGCCCCAGTCTCTTCTCTTTTAGCAATTTAGCAAAGGCTCTGATTTGCAAAGGATGATCTTTTTCAGGCCTGAACTGTCCGATGGAAACAATGGAATATTCACAGGTGCTCTTTTCCGCTTCCAGTGGAATATCCAGGAAGGTCTGAACATCGCATGGTGGATACACAACGCTAGTGCAAGCCCCAGCTTTCCAGAGGGAAAGGATATGATTTAGTGTCCAAGAAGAATTAACCATTATCACATCACTGCAGGACCCAACCAATCCATACATGAAAGCAAATAAATAGTAGTAGACAAGTTTAAATCTGCTGAAAAGAGGGCTGTTTGTAATGAAAGCTGCGTTGTTAAATCTGGTATCCTGATTCCTAACGACAGAGAGCATATCGGTGCTGATAGTGGGATAATGGACGTAGCATCCAACGTGGCAACCTCCTAAGTATTTAAAGAGGGGAAGGGTGAAGGCATAACCCATTGAGTCTATATAAATATCAGGAACACACTTTAGAAGAGCTTCCCAGCCGAGAAACACTGATCCTAAACTTTGTCCCAGCAAAGTGAAGTGAGGGTAAAGAGAAGCTTCCACAAGGTAGCGTTTTTCTAGAAACACAAACTTCACAGGGTGAGTCAATTTAATACTGAATCTTCTGAAAGCACCTTCCACTATTTCTTCTCCACTGACACCTCTATCACCAGTGTAAACCACACACGTCACATTTCTGTACCTGCAACAGTAAAGGAAAAGAATTTTGTACATTCTTCATATTAACATGAAACTAATATATTATCCTTTCAAAATTACTCAAGAAGTATGTGAGAACAAAGGACTGGCCTAGCTCTGAAATGATTTTAACTAAATGTCGTGGTTTAAACCCAACCACAAAAGCTCGTTCACTCACTCCCCCCTCTTCTTGCCCTCCCCCTGCTCCTGGAAGGACGGAGAGGAGAATCAAAAAGAATGCAACTCCCACAGGTTGAGATAAGAACAGTTCAGTAACTAAGGTATAACACAAATCACTGCTGCTGCCACCAATGATAATAATGACAAAGGAAGTAACAAGAGGAAAGAACACAACACCTCAACACCAACCGACCACTAACTCGCCCCACTCCCCCCAGTCGAGCACCGACCCATACCTCGGCCAACCCTGCCATGAACTAGCCCTTCCAGGTAATTCCCCGTTACATCCTGGGCATGACGTGCTGTGGTATGGAATACCTCTTTGGTCAGTTTGGGTCAGGTGTCCTGTCTCTGCTTCCTCCCAGCCTCCCCTCCTCCCTAGCAGAGCATGAGGCTCAGAAAGTCCTTGGCCAGACCAAACATTTGAGCAGCAACTAAAAACATCAGCGTTATCAGCTCTCTTCCCAGGCCAAAAAATGAAAACATAACACTGCACTAGCTACTAAGAAGGAGAAAAATGACTGCTACTGCTGAACCCAGGACACTAAATTATACTTTTCCCTATATTTCCACAGGATTTTTCTAATCTGCAGAAAAATATATGGCTGAGGACTTGGGGAATAGTTATTATTTTTAGTAAAAACATAAAACGAGTTCAGCATTATTCTACAGACTTAAGAATGCATTGCTTCACACTAGGAGATGTCTGTCTAGTGCATGAGTAAAATGCATGAGACTCTGCTCTGCACGCCAGTGTGTATGCCAATGTTACATTCAATTCACATACTAAAACATTTTGCCTCCTGCACCAAGAGGCAAGTATAAGCATCACCAGTTATTCTCTGATGAGGTATGCCTATACAATGTTCCCAACCAGTAGTGGAAAACTGATAATGGAGGAGCGGTTCTCCCAAGGAGAGAAAGAAGTGAGAGATGCCCCAGCAGGAAATATCTGGGTAAAAGGATGAAGTGAAGTGGTATAACCGGGTGAAACTTGGATGTAAAAAAAATGTAGGACAGGTAGATTAGTGATACCTATTTCAATATGTAAAATGCCAAATGTGCATAAATAATACCATCAGCATGTCAGAGTAATATGGTACCTGATAAACATATATGCTTACTTTTTCTGGAGTGTCCTTATGGCACACCACAAGACTCTCTCCCCTCCACCACCTGCATTGCAATAGGGGTGGAAAAAGGCAACCAGCAATGGCCGCTTCCCATCTCTTCCTTCTGAGGTCAGCTGTTTCTTCCTTTGCTGTATCCAGAACCGTATTCCCCACAGTAGTACCACCACGCAGACACACAGAATTCCACTTAGAAATAATGCAGGGATTAACAATGAGCACAGCAATCTGAAATAAGCCAGAAATTTTAAACTATAAAATTGCTTTAAAGAAACACTGTGTATGAAACTGAGAAACAGAGGCTGACAGGTAGAGCTACAGGGAGTTCAGCAAGTCCTTCAGTTCTAATCTCAGAAATCAATTATTTGTGCACCATTTCAGCAGTTATGGGGAAAAAAAATTCTACATTGCTTACCAAAGATTTTTTTTTTCCTATAGTTACCTCACAATGTTTTTTATTATTTATTCATGCCATATATCTGCATCTATCTCCATGTGCTATAGACACTGTAAAGGTTGCCCTTAGCAATCTGGCACAACACAATCAGCAAAGTGATTTCTAAATAGATTTATAAGAGTTTTTTTCAGTCCAAGCTCCTGCTTAGCCTGCGTCTGTGTGAGTTGCCTTGGTGCAGTTACTCAGGCCAGCCTGCAGTGCATAGAATCATAGAATAGTTAGGGTTGGAAAGGACCTTAAGATCATTTAGTTCCAACCCCCCTGCCATGGACAAGGACACCTCACACTAAACCATGTCACCCAAGGCTACGTCCAACCTGGCCTTGATGGAGCCAAGTCCAACTGCCAGGGATGGAGCATTCACAACTTCCTTGGGCAACCCATTCCAGTGCCTCACCACCTTTACAGTAAAGAACTTCTTCCTATATCCAATCAAAACTTCCTCTGTGTAAATTTTACCTCATTACCCCTTGTCCTATCACTACAGTCCCTGATGAAGAGTCCTTTCCCAGCATCCTTATAGCCCCCCCCCTCAGATACTGGAAGGCTGCTATGAGGTCCAGAACCTGCATTTTCCATTCCCCTGGGATTTGAAGACCTACGTCAACTGTCAAAAAAGCTCTGCGCAGTTTCTGTCTGTAGAGACCCCTGTTTTGGGTTATCTGAGGCACTGACAGGGGTACTCCCTTTGCTCACCACTACCTCCCCGCACCGCTCTCCTAATCCAGGAACGGGACGTTTCTCACAGCTGTCTCCGTTCACAGAGCACCACAGCACCTGGTTCCGAACGCAGTGCTACGCGTTATGACAAACGTCATTTACTCGACCCTGAAGGAGTTGCCCACGGCCGGCCGCGCGTCACGCCCGACACCTAAGACAACGCTCCCACTCCCGGCATGAAGCAGCGGAAAAGCACATTAACCCATCCGAGCCCGGCGGCAGAGCAGGGCAGGGCAGGGATCCGCTTCGCCCTCCTCTCCTGATGAGGGCATGGGGCAGGCTCGGGGGGCTGGGGGAGCGCGGCTGCAGCCTGGCAGGGGCCGCGCAGGAGCACGGTGTCCTTCTGCCCTCCCTCTCCGCTGGCAGGCCAGGCCAGGCCGCGCCGCGCCGCCCCATACGCGGCCACACATCCCCCGATACCTGATCAGCCCGCACAGGCACAGCCCACCCACCACCATCTTGGACAGCGCTGGCACGCCGGAAGGGGCGGTGCCAGGCGGGCGGAGGCGGGACCAGCCGGCCACTGGCGCCCTCTCATTGGTTCCCTCGGGGGACAGACGGAAGGGAGGGGAAAGAGGCGGGGCTAGGGGCGGGATGGTCCCGGCGAGTGGGGCGTGGCTGTGCCTGAAGCGGGCGGTCAGCGCCTCCTGGCGGGCGGCGGTAGAGCTGTCGCCATAGCCTCAACCGGGGGGAAGCCGCGTCTCGGGTCCAGTGCCACCCTTGCCGCAGGACTGCCAAGTCCACCGCTGAACCATGTCACCGAGGGCGAACCAGTCTCCCCTCACGGCCACCCCTCACGCCTTATGGCCGCCCCTCACCTCTCACGGCTACTCTTCATATCCCCGCACGATCTCCCTTCACGATCTTCCTTCACCCCTCATGGCTGCCCCCGTCTCTCTGTCCTTGTCGCACCCCGGCTCTGGCCATCGTCTCCTCTTGCTGCTGGTCCTCCTCGCCCTCCTCTTGTTCTCACGGGGAATCACCTTCCCCCGAGCCCCAGGCAGGGCTCGGAGCCCGTCAGGGGCAGGGCAGCCCTGCCGCAGGGGGCGCACGGTGCGGTAGGTGAGGAGGCAGCGGTGCACCCACCACATGCAGAATTTGTCTCTAAATACCGGCCATAAGAGGATGGTATTCGATGTCCTGTCTGCCAGCCCTGCCTCAGTCTCCTGCGTGTAACTGAATCCCTCTTTATAGAGAGGTTCCTGCCTGCTCTCTGTCAATGTGTGCACTTCAAGGCTGTGATGCCCAGGTCAGAATGTCCAAAATAACCCTGCGCCTGCTGCTGGCCCTGAAAGGATCCCCATGAGCACATTAACTGGGGACAGTTTGCACTGGAGGATGTCCAGGCTGTCTCTGTCTGATACACCTTGTCTCCAGTACCTGAAGGGGACCTATAGGGATGCTGGGGAGGGACTCTTCATCAGGGACTGTAGTGACAGGACAAGGGGTAATGGGTTAAAACTTAAACAGGGGAAGTTTAGATTGGATATAAGGAAGAAAGTTCTTTACTGTAAGGGTGGTGAGGCACTGGAATGGGTTGCCCAGGGGGGTTGTGAGTGCTCCATCCCTGGCGGTGTTCAAGGCCAGGTTGGATGAAGCCTTGGGTGGGATGGTTTAGTGTGAGGTGTCCCTGCCCATGGCAGGGGTGTTGGAACTAGATGATCTTGAGGTCCTTTCCAACCCTAACTATTCTATGATTCTATGATTCTCCTGTTTTGTCTTAATTGGGAATACAGGCACAGATCGGAGGATTAGGATAGAGATAAGACCGAACAGTGCTGGTTGTAAAAATGCTACTAATGATGTGTCAGTAAGCAGCAAGGCTTTGTAATTCTGAAAGAGCTTCCCACAGAACAATGTAAGCAGCTCATCCTGCTCTGGGACATGTTTAGTGAAACTACCAGACTGTAAGTGAGGAGGCGTTTAGGCAGAACTGGCCAAAACATTTCTGATCTCCTGTCATATTGCTTGATGCTTTTTTCCCCTCACCATGTTCTCCATTTTAAAACACTGAAATGCTTTATGTGACAAATTTGATCCATATAACTCAGTCTCCAGTCTCTGCAAAATTTAAGTTGTCCAAAATTTGAGGGCATTTCAAGCCTTGTTTCTTTGCCCAGGAGCTTTCCAGAACCTGTCATCTTTTTGGCCTCTTTGAGGTCAGCGTGATCTCTTTCATGTCATAGCCACCCGAGCATTTTGAGGTCTTGAAGCTGCCAGGGATGGTTATGAAGGTCACCTTGTGTCTTCTTTGTCAGAACAGTGCTGGTTGGAAACTGCTGAATCGTAGGTTTTTTGGCCATTGGTATAGCCTGAAGTAGAGGAGCGAAGTCCAGGAGAGGTCAGCTTAAGTAATGGCTATTTGATTCTCACCTGCCCAGATCAAGTTTGCCATTTATGAGGACTCACCCTATGGGAATCAAACTGGAAATGTGTCAGGCGCTCAAAGTTAGAGTTTTATTGGTTATTTTATTGGTGTTTTTATTTAAACTGTCCTAAATACCACTATCTGTAGTTTTTACCAGGGCATCGCTGCCTTTCGGTAAGTAGGTAAATTGGAAGTGTTCTGTTCGGAGGTCCAGCAAGTATGACCTAGCATTTTGTTTCAGAATCAACAGCTCTCGTAAACAGGGTGCCACACGCATTGGTTTCTCTCCCCTAATCTTTTTGCTCTTCCCCAACAGAGCAGTTGCCTGAGAAGCATGTGGGATGTTTGCAGAAGAGATCTTTGCTGGATTGACATCTCTCAGCTCAAATCACCTCTCTCATAATGTCAATATTTGAAGATAATTGCCTCGGTTCAGAGGGGAGGCGCAGTTCTTCTAGGGAACAAGAAATCCGGTCTATTTTAGACAATGAAATTTGTGTGTCTGCCCACTGGCTTGAAAAGGTGCTTATAGCTACTCCCTTGGAAAGTATGAATCTCAGATGAAGTGTATTTATGAAGCTGCAGGATCTTCCTTAGCTCATGAAGCTAACCTGTCAGCAGGCTAGCCATGGCTTAATTAAGATGAGAATTAAGTAATGGTGAAGTGTTCCAGGAAGCAAGAAAAGTAATTAGTGAGGAAGTCACCTACTGATCTGTTTTTTGAGTTTCGCTTGCTGCTTGTAGGGAGAAAGCTGCATGATGGTGGGAGTACCAACTAGTTTTCTCATTTCTAATAATCTACAGTTCACAGAATCACAGAAGGGTTGAGGTTGGCAGGGACCTCTGGAGGGCATCTTTTCTAACCTCCCTGCCTAAGCTGGGTTATCTACACCTGGCTGCCCGGGACCATATCCAGACTGCTTTTGAACACCTCCAAGGATGGAGACTCCACAACTCCCCTGGACAACCTGTGCCAGGACTTAGTCACTCCCACAGTGAAAAAGCATTTCCTGATGTTCAGAAGGAACCTCCTGTGTTTCAGTTTATGCCAATTGCCTCTGGTCCTGCCACAGGGCACCACTGATAGAGCTCAGCTCCATGTTCTTTGCAACCTTGCTTCAGGATGAGATCCTCCCTGAGCCTTCTCTGGGCTGAACAGTCACAACTGTCTCAGCCTTTCCCCATAGGAGAGATGCTCCAGTACCTTGATCATCTTAGTTGTTTTTAGTTAATCCCTTTAGTGGTAATTAAAACACAGACATATTCATACATTCATAGTTCTTTTGTTAACTCTTCTTTAATAACAGGGTATTCAGTGACTGACCTGAGCAGTATGAAAGCAGTATTGCTGACAGCCTTACGGGCTGCAAGGGATGCCTTTAATGTGCGAATGTCCAGCACAGACTAATTAACTTGTAACCACTTAACAACTTCTCCACCTGAATGCATATGTAGCAGATGATATCGTATGCAAGCATCTATTGGCAAGAACTTCAGCGAGAGCAGGGCTGAGCTATCTCTGGTGTTCCCACTCCAGCAGTGAGAATGCTATGAAAAACCTTGTCTGTAGAAATACCATGTGGCTGACATGCCGATGAAATTAAAGTAGTCTTGTCATGAAGTCGGCTTTGTTTTCACCTTCCCAGAGATCTACCAAGTTTTTAATCTCTTGCTGCCTCTGTAAGCATTTTTGTCCTGCTTTAATTGCTTTCTTCTTAAGGTCCTCACTCTGAAGGAAAATCAAACAGGACTTCTGAAGTGAGGAGTATTCAAAACAAATAGCAGAATCCACTCACAGTATGTTCTCTGCAAGCCTGTAAGGCATTTAAGACAGTTTTAAAGTATATATTTGTAACTTTCATTCTTGCTGAGTACTCCACATATGAGTAACTTGGTAAGATAAACCCACTGGCGAGTAATAACACAAAGAAACTGGATTAATATTGTGTAAGGATATTCATATGACAGTCATGTGGTCTTTCATACTTTCTTGTAGAGTTGGTTACTTTCTTTCAGAAACATGCATTGTGTAGCAGTCTCTCATTCAGGGCTGCTGTCTTATCTACCAAAATGCCTGGGACAGTTTTTAGCAGAAGGAATCTTAGATCATTCACATACACCGTAAGTCTTTCCTTTTTGCATGTCTTATGATAGGCTGTTAAACATTACTGCGTAGTAATAGGAGACAGAAATAAAGTTGCACTCGTTCTGTGCTTAATATTTGTGAAGCAAAACCCAAGTATTTGAAATAAATTGTGTCACTAATATTTCTAGGACAAAACACTATGGGCTTGTTTGCACTGACATATTGTAATATTGAGTTGTTAAATATAGGCAATTCTAGTAAAATTTAGCAGTCAGTATTACTTTTGAGCTAGATGTCCTAGTGATGGGTGTTTACACCATGTATCTGTGAGCAAAAACTGCCCTTTTTTTGTTTGGCAGAAGAAGTAGAGAATTAAGCAGCTTGGATCTACACAGTATTTTTGCAAGGGCTCCTATAAACCACGTTTATTTGTATCACCAGGCAATATAAGTTGGTTGAACCCATATGTTTTTATTAACAGATTATTTTCAGACAAACGGTCCAGTTGAGCAAGGACCGTGTAGGAAAACCAGTTCCACTGTTGGAGTTTAATCCTATAGATCATTCCAGTGTTTTAGCCTCCCATTGACTCTTCTGTCAGTTCTCGTAAACAGGCATCAGCAAGAAAAGTCAGAATGTCTGCCATTGTTTAGGGTGGCTGAAGGACATGGAGCAGAGGCAAAAATGAGATGGCAAATGATGTAGCCCTACTGATAACATTGCTGAGCTTGCAAAATAACACAAAGACTCACCATAAAGCCCAGCTTTTTCAGCTGGAAGTCAGGGATTCTTGAGGGTCTGAGGGCTATTTTTGAGAGTCTGTGATAGACCCAGACTCTTCCTGCTTTTCTTTCTCCCTTATGCAGATACTAATGTCTTTGTTACCATCTGCACCTAACCAGGACATGAAGGGGGTCATTAAAGGCTACCTCTTTCACAGTAATTCGTTAACATATGTTTAAATCAACTATGAAACTGTTCAGGAAGCTGCAAAACTTCACAGTGTGAAATTTTGACTGAGTTAGGTACCTTCATTGTCAGACTTCAAAGGGTTCACATATTGAAAAAGAAACACCTTGCAGTAACTTGTTCAAGATGCATTTTTGACCATGTGTTTGTGCGTGTTTCTCTTTGCATGTTTAAGGCAGCAACGGAGATACTATTTGGATGAAAATCCAAATTGTTTCACATGAGGCCAGGATGAGGCACAATTGAGCATTCTGTGCCCACGTCTTGGCACTGACCAGGAAAGAGAAAGGAGCCAGAAACTGGCTGTGAAGCGGGACAGAAGGGAGTTACGATTATTGGAGGAGATGGTTTGGCTAGTCTAGACATGAGAGATACAGACACTGTGCCTCATCACTTCCTCTGACTTATTTCTATTCAGGGGATGAAGAAGCTTGAAGGGTCTGTGATTTTCCCCTGGAGTAGATTCAATCAAAGGTTCTCCTCTGGGGGGTGAACTAAGGCTGCTTAAAAGTAGTTCCCTGTTGCACTGCCTCGTTTTGTCAACAAGTAGAAATACCAGGAGGGAATGATAAATGAATTGAGCCTGAATTCTGAAATCTCAGGAGGTTGCTCAGCAACTCTCAGGATGATTATCTTCTTTTATACTGAGCTGCAGAATGCATCGGCTTTGACTAAACATGTCCTTGGAAGAAACTCTTTGTCTGGAGAGCAAACTGAGGTGAACTCTGGAAATGCCAGAATTGCAAGCAGCTGAAGAAAAAAAACATTTCACTGTTGGAAAGCTTTTTTGTATTTGCTTTTTCTCAGAACTGCAGGTTCCCATGAACTCTAGGATTAAATGTCTCCAGTTTCCTCTGTATGCTCATGCAATAAGCAAACACTATTTTTACAGTGAGTTTACATTTGATGAGCTGGTATGCATGCCACAGAAAACAACCCTAGAAAACCCATCTGCATTTGAAAGCAGGATTTTAGCTGTGTGTTTCAATTCAGATGTTAAATGTTTCAGATAAAAATGCTTGTAAACAGAAAGAGGTCTACTTTGTATTGCCTTTTCCCTTAGATGTTTTTTGGAGCATCTCTTCATATGAAAGAGATTGCGTAAAATTAGTAGCAGATTTTCCTGTGTTGATACTTTCTTCTCTGACTGTCACTTTAATTCTGACATTTCCACCTGAATTCTTCCCCAGTACTTGTTGCAGGCTGCAGGTGTTATTTGAAGTAATAGGGAATTGTTATCACAGAATCATTAGGGTTGGAAGGGACTTTCTGGTGATCATCTAGTCCAACCCCCCTGCCAAGGCAGGGCCACCTAGAGCAGGTTACGCAGGAACGTGTCCAAGGGGGTTTTGAATGTCTCCAGAGTATTCCAGCAGAAAAAGAAAAAAAAAAAGAAAAAGCTGCAAATATGTTTTAATCTTTATTTTTAATCTCTCTGCTTAGTTTGTGTAAGCCCCTGTAGTGAATCAGTACAGCTCTAGCCAAGCAAACCTGACGTATTTTCATGGTCACCTGGAAATATGTTTTGTCTGCTGATAGAAATCAGCACCTCTCTGACTGTGCATCTTGCTTGAGGGTTCATGAGAGATATTAGACCTAGGCAGGGCAGTGCTGTAATAGATCCTAGTCCTGAAAAGCAAGTAACTAACAGGATTTTTGTAAAAATATGAGTTAGTTAAATGGTAGCTCACATACGTTACAATTTGGATTTCTGCCAAATGGGAACAGCAAAGCCCTTGCCCTGTGTGCTTCAGTTGGCAGGAATTGAATTTGGGCTTGCCTTTACATAGCTAGCCTGTCCTAACAAAGCCACCATGTTTGTATTTTAGACATGGCATCTCTAATGCAAACACAAGTTACTGTTTTGTCTGTTTTTCTTGAAATGAAGGCGATTGTGGTGTGTATAAATTAAATGGGATTACACAACCTTTTATTCAGAGGCCGAGCAGTTTAATTTGGGATTAATCACTGGCTGTAGAACCAGAAATACTTGCTTGAATCGGAGTTACTTTTTTTTTTTTCTGGTGATTTTTCTTTTTTGGCATGCTTATAAATATGATGTGCTTTATGGTACTTACATAGTGTCAAATGACTCATCAAAATTAAATCTCTGGCTGTCAAACATGACCACAAGAATGACTTGAAACAAGTGCTGGCAAGGAACTAACAGTATATCTAAATGGTGTGGACTCTGGAGTGAAGGACAGTTTAGAGGTTATCTGTAATATGTGGAGGTCACTTAAGACACAGGCTTACATTCCTGATCTGTAGATTTGGCAGGGCATCTTAGAGTCTGCTGTTTGTTTGCATTCTGCATGTTAAATGGCTGCTTACTTGAGGGAAAAAAATATCAGTCTTCCCATTTACTTAAATCACAGTTCAGAGACTTCCCACTTTATTTATTCAAAACAAGTGTAAAAGGTATTTTTAATATGCCACAATAAATACTGAGGAATTTTCAAAATACAACTGGAACTGGGAATTTGAGTCTTATTTCTAAATGTGGGTAACAGATGTAGGTGACAAAAGCTATGATCTTTAACAACAACTGATATAATTCACAAGTAATAGCTATTTTTGCCTTCTAAAATTCATCTTTAAAAAAAGTTACTTTTGTAATGTTACTCATTCTCAAGTTATATTTGAAATATGGCAGTCAAGATGGATAAAATATGGGTCCTTTTTCTCTGTATGGAATTCAAAAAAGCTTTTGCTCAAACTTACAAGCCAAAACCCAGCTCTGAGCAAGAGCAAAGCATACACAATAGCAGAAACCTGCTTTGGAAACACAAAATTGAAAATAGTGGTTTCATTTTGGCACTGCTTGATGAGTTCTGCCATTTCTCTGCCCCTGCTAGGTGAATGAATGTTACTGAGACCTGAACTCAAATTAATCATGCAGACTGCAATTGTTCTTTGCACTTAAACCCTGACCCAAAAGGTGTGCCTCTTCCTGTAGTAATATGATGAGCCTGATAGTTTACAGGCTCTTGACAACAAATTCCTGCAATATAAATAGACAGATAAGAGAAAGGGTCATAATGAAATCCACACTGCTGAAAGCAAAGTACCAAGTCCACACAATTTGAAATCATATTAGAAGCTGTGGAATGAAAAAGAATTAGTATGCATTTGGGGACCCTGTTACAAAAGAGATATTCTGCTGGGTTGTGCTGGTGTAGAGCAAACAAAGCTTTTTTAAATATTTAGAGAAGATTGAAGCTGCTTCCTGAAAAACTGAAGCCAAAGTCAGAACTCTTTGATTTGAAGCAATATTATTTGCGGCAGGTAGGAATTTGATTCCTTGTATTTTGGTTCTGCATAGTTTCCTTTTTTCTTATAGTGTGAGAAATAATATCCTTAGTCATGCTTTTTAATCTCTTAAAAGAAATATATATATATATACCACTCACGATGTAGAAACTCTTGTGTATCTGATAGCTACCTGTTTTCTTAGGACTGTAGCCAAAAAGTTATCTTCCTGATTTCATGGCTCAAAACTAGGGAAAATGTAGGTAAAGAGGCAATTTTGTTGCCTCTTCGATGCTACAAAGTTATTTTATTTTATGCAATATAAGAAGTGTATCAGTTAATTAGGAGAATTCGGCCTGGTAGTTATGTACCATGAGTCTTACCAGTCTTCCACTGAACTTTCAGCTGCAGCTGATTGACTTGGTAGAGAAAATGTGAGGCTTGTGTTGCTTAGCAGGACTGAAAACTGACTGCTGACTAAGCACAGAGATTTGCTTGAAGAAAAAGTGCATACCTTTACTAACTACTTCTCTTCTGGCTTAAAGAGGACTCTGACAGAGGAGAAATAGTTGCTCACACAAGGGCTGGGTGCTTCAAGGATTCCTGCCCAAGTAATGCTGTTAACAACTTCTTGATAACTGTGAGTTACCAGCACTGTTGTTCGTGGTGTTACTAGGAGCTTTGCAACACACTGCTTCCCATCACCCCCCCTTTCTCTTTTCTTAAAGCTCCAGTTCCTGCAGTCACATTATATCTGTAAAATCCAAAGTTAATCTAACTCTGTTATGATGGGGGAGAAAAATTCAAAACTTTTAGCTGACTGCATCCTGAAGACAAATTAAAAAAAACTCAAAATACTGACTAATGTGAAATTGTTGAGGGTTTAGCCTCCTGTCACTGTTCGTATTCCTCAAGGTTCATTGTATTTCAGTGGTTTAAAATTATATCTGAGGAGGAGAGTAGGAAAAGGGTTAACATTCAAAGGCAGACTGGATTTCTAGAGTAATGCTGCTATATCCCTCTTTGCTCTGATGTGATGTGCACTTATCTGAACTGGTTCCTCTTGTCTGTCTGTCAGATTAAGGCAATGTGACCCTCTTACCTCCAGGCCTCAGTTTTCCCCTGGAACCCAAGTGTTTCATCTTTCAAGGCATTATTAAGGCTACTTTAAGATGCTTCCTCTGGGCATCTTAAAAGAGGAGCCAGAGGGATTAGATGCAGGCCAGAACATCCTATAAAGCCAAGAATGAATGCACCCAGGAAAAAAATTTACCTGAAAACACAGAGTTCTTGGGTGTTTATCATATTCTCTGATATTAGCTGGTAATGTAAAGAGGAAACCTCATGTTTTACCATCTCTAGACAGTTTAAGTCAAACGGATTTAATTTTCTTGGCATGTTCTTCATTTTCTCACATGGAAATGCAAGCATCTCTGCCCTATGCTAGCAGAGAGCTGCAAAAACATGGACATATTTGCTATTTGCCACCTAAATCTCATGCTACCCAACCTGTGTGATTCCTCCTGGCAAAACTAAGCTGTGCAAAATCTAACCTTGACCCAGAGAATGATATTGTTAGATAAGACAGATAACATTGCCTTAAGATAGGGTAACAGACCCCAACTAAAATGCTCTCCCCCAATTAGCAGGTTACACAATTAGCATTAATTCTGTTAACTCTAAGGGGCAATCAATTGAGCCAGAATGGGGAAAATAATTTGGATATCAGTAGCAGTCTGTCAGAGTTCAGCACCAGATGGTTGCAAGCTGTTAAATCCCAACAGCTGCCTCACTGCCCTGACAGATCTTGCCACCCTTGAGGTGCCGACATCAGGTCCCTTCCTGAACTGCCTCCTGAACCATGAGAGAGTTGTGGAGTTGTTGGAATGGGGCAGGATCTCTGAGCTTTCAGTCTGCTGTACTAAGGTAAATAGAAATGGTTTGGTTATGAGATGCTCAGTGGTTTCTGCTTTGTGAATGGTACCTCTTCTCCAAGGGCTGCTTGTAATTGGTCGGCTACACAGGTTTCACTTCCCATTGCCATATACCTCTGCTTGAACCTGCAGCTAAGCTAGGTATTTCAGATCAGCTAGACTGGTTGAAATATATCTTGTGCCCCTTTCATCTGAAGAACTATAGCAAACTTCTTTCTCAACCAAATAATTCTCTTAAGGTGGGTAAGTATCTTGTAAGACTGAATGTATTCAAAGCATAACCTTGTATGTTTCTTGTCTACCTCCAAATTGGTGTTTCAGGCTCTGCCAAAGGCAGAGGACTATGGGGCACTAAATAGGAACTTATCTCCACTGTGTTTGGGATCAAACAGATTTTTATCTCAGAGTTATTCAGAAGTTGGAAGGAAAAAACAGAAAGGATGATGTTCGAAGGGGATTGGAGAGAAGAGCCTTACTAAATACCTCTTTATTCTGTCAGCCCAAGCTGAACTTTGCTGGTGAACCTGAAATGAAGAAGAAAAAAAGCGAACTTGGTTTTACAGTATGTTTCATTACAGAATAATTTAATGAATACTAGTTACTTGTGGAAACATGCTAGGTAGGGTTTGAGATATTTTTAATAGTAAGGATACTGTCAGAGATGTGTGGATCAGGTATAGATTTTAGAGCTGGCCAGAAACTGGAAGTTCTTTTCCCTAAGACAATCTAGAATTTGAAATTTCCATTATTAGGAATTAGGATGCAGAGCTGAATAGCTTTGGGTTGGGATCAGATTTTGTTTTAGAAAGACAGCAAATAGTTTTTAACTTGATATATATACATATGTATTTAGTATGTAGTTGTAGCTTTAGTATTTAACGACACTAGTGACATATTTTCATGTGAGCCAAATTATATGATTTTCAATGGCTTGTTTCAAACCCAGTTAAAACCAGTAATTAATGAAGATATTTCATCTTTAACATAGTTTTCTTTTACAGAAGCGTTCCAGCTGAAGACAGGTGTGTTTCTAGTGAGTTTCATTGATATATACAAATGAAACACAGATATTTACTCTTTTTAGCAATGCTCTTTAGAAGGGCCATTTCTCAAAATGCTTTCAAAATAGCCCTTTTTTAAAGTGTAATGCTATCACCAATCATGTATACTAAGGTAATGACGCAAAATAGAGCTACAACAGTATTTTGAGGTTTGCTTCACTGGCAGAAGACCTTATTTTTCCAAAGATGTTCTTGACTCTGAAGTGGAGTCAAGAACTGGATGGTGTGAGCAGAGCTGAGGATTAATCCTTGTGGGGAAGTTATGGCAGGAAAACAAGGAAGGATGCCAATGTTCTGCATGGTAGTTTTCTGGGCTACTGTGTTTGTGGCAGGGGTGGGAAGGATGTACTACTTTCAGAAGTAAAAAGAATCTGAATTTGTCCTGCCAGACAGGTGGATTGTCTGTCATTGATTCCTTCAGATTTGACCCCGTAGGCTAACCTCTGCATAGGACTAAATTTTGGGACAAATCCAAGAGATTCTGATTAAATGCAGACTAATCATTTTAAGGTTTGCCTTTGCAGTGAGGTCACTGCACAGCCAGGGATGGTGTGAACTGCTGACACGTCAGCTATATTATATCAATTTTTTTGGGTGCCCCTGTTCAGGGGTGTCTTCAGGAGTGGGCTGTGCTACTGTGGGCTTAGGGAACTAGAGATGTGCTCACCAGGTTAGCACAGCACTGTGAATTTGCTGTGGGCAATACTAGAGAAATACATTCAAGCTTGGCTTTAGGCACTACTGGTAGCTGTACCCATCGTGTGTATGGCTGTCTGAATTAGATGTTCCTGTAGTTGCCCATAGGATTTAAAGGGAACTGAGTTTGCCAAAGGGAATATCTTCTTTTTTTCTTTACCTTCTGGCACTCATTGCTGATTTAATGTTGTTTGGTTTTTAATAAAGCTTGCTGATGGTAAGGAGGCACATTTCAAAAAGTACAAATATTGTACTCATTCTTCCACCCCCCCATCCCCTTGAAACAAAGAATGAGTGTTCTCGTGCCCTAAATGAGTGAAAGAACTTTGGTCTAGGAACCTTATCTAATGATATAATCATAGGCATGTTTTCAGTGTTAGAATGGGCCACATTTTATTCCAGAAATCCCTGGTAATTTCATAGAAGGAAATGGAATAGCATTGCCCTTTGTAGGAGCTGTGATTATGCACATGGCCACAAGGAACTAATGCCTGGCTGGCTGAGTTAATTATGCACTGGTGCACACAGGTCATGTTTGACTAGCTTGTGAAAGGCAGCCTTGGCTGAGCTTGCTGCAACGCCGTGTGCAAAGATTAACAGTGCAGAACACAGTTTGGTAAGCACGAGGGATGCCAATTGGTGGGAAGCATTTAAACTGGCAGGAAGAGCAGGTGGCTGAGTGCAGCAAGCAGTGTACACAGGGATCACAGGTTACATCTGGGATTTCGTGATGAATGCCTAATGAGCACGTTGATTAGACGGGCAGAACTCTTCAAGCCATTGTAAATGTAGCTGAAAGAAGTGGGGCTGATAAGACAACCACTCTTGTAAAGCTTTCCTTTGGCGCTGCAATATTTAAAGTCCAGAAAGATAATGGAGAGAAAGCTGGACAATAAAATGAAAAGGGAACTGTCCTGCTTAGCTACTTTGAACAACAAAAACATAACCCTGGTGTCTATTCGTAAGCGGCAGGCAGCTCATGATGTGCCTGAACTACTGATTATTGGTGAAAAGCCCAAGACAGGATATCCGATAAAAGCAAGCAGTAACTTGCAGAAGGAAGAGAAAGTTGTGCAGAGTTACTCCATGGGAATGCCAGAAGTCAATGAAGTTGAAAGACAGGTCAGTGGGCTGGTGTGTGTGTGTGTTGGGAGGCAAGAGGTGTTTCTGAACTGGAGAATTTAAAACAGAGCATGTTGGATGCGAATTGTGTATTAAAGGAGGTTAAAACTTCTGTATCTAAATTGTCTCAATCCCCAGCATGGATGCCTGCCCCAAAAGAAGCAGTACACAAATGCAAAGTCCTCAGAAAGTAACCTTTGAAAGCAGATGTTAATGATGGGTTATACTGTAGTAGTAATGAGCATTTTTTTCAGCTCCACCTCTAATAATACAGCGTAGGGATTCTTAGTAAGGAAACCTATTAGTATTTCTCCTTTTGAACTGCAATTGCTTGAGTAGTTTGCCAGCAGCTCATATCA
Source organism: Lathamus discolor (assembly GCF_037157495.1). Lineage (NCBI taxonomy): Eukaryota > Metazoa > Chordata > Aves > Psittaciformes > Psittacidae > Lathamus > Lathamus discolor. The sequence continues at coordinate 100,689,787 of NC_088887.1, read as the reverse complement.
GGTATTCTTTGGAATAACAGAAGGTGCAGAAACATTAAAAGGTCCTAACCGTAGGTAAGTAGTTCATAGCTAAGTGGATGTTAGGGAAGTTCTTGATAATACATCTGTGACAACATTTGTATTTTTTTTTAAATTCATTGATGTATGTAACTATGGTATTTTTGGAGATTAACTGTTGTGAAGAGGCTTAGAAAGGTCAGTGCTGATAAGAATATGATGAGATTTATTATTTTAAAAAGAGGTTTTGTTATTTGAAAGACTTGTAAATGACAGCAGTGTAGTTTGGATCAGTGAATATTGTGAATATTTAAGGAAAAGAAACTCTTCAGACAAATTTTGTGTCCTTTGAAACTGCATATGCTTAGAATAGCTTAAATAATTTGTGTCAGACTGGAATAAAATAACAGCCAGGACAGACCAAATATAGCTGAAAGCTTTTTCTGACTTGAGTTACTTATAATATAAATGTTTGCTAGAAAACAATCATGACATAAATGACTTCTTCCTGCCAAAGGATCTCTCTTCTGTGTTCAGAGTTCATTGGGATATGCATTTTGCTTGTACTGGAGCCATCATGAATATCACGAAGTGTTCTGCTTTAATTCTAAATTGGAAACAATCCATTTACAGCAAGGCTTTCTCCTTTCCCACTAAAGTGAGCCTGGTTTACATAGCTCCCTTTAATTTGAAAGTACCTGTTAAGGTCTCTAAGGTGTGCTAAACTATGGTGTTGGTTTCATTTCACTAAGACTAGCTGCAACTGCGTAAATATTTCCCCATCATCTGTACTGTTATAGAAACTTGTTTTTAGATGTGGAATAACAGTCACTTGGCAGAAGCATTAGGGAACTAACATTTTATTTTGAAAACAAAAGCACATAAAGGCTGCTTTAAAGTAATATTTTCATTGAATCTCAATATCCAGGTGGAGAGGGCAGTTTTCCCCTCATTTAAAACTCAGCAACTGTTTGAAAAATAACAAGCTGTGTTGCAAGTAGTTACTGAAAATAGTAGCTACTGACACTTGTTAATCTTCACTAAACTTGGGGGGAAGAGGGAAGGAAGAATTACCGGTTAAGATGTAATACATTTAAACAATATGAGCTAACAAGATGGATGGAGAAGCTGCACATAAATTTATTAAGGAGAGCAAGGGTTGAATTTCTGCCCACTCAGAAGTGCAAGTATGAAACTGAAGACTCGGGACCTTTGATGTTCCTGAGTCTGCTCTGTCCTCATTTTGTTGTTCACTGCCCACCTATAACAAACTGGGAAAGCATCTGAAGCATTTAATTAATAGTGTGTGGCTTTTCAGTTGTGTGTTACTGCCTGCCTGAATCCAAAGCCATGAATCAGTGGGTTGTGAAAGAACAAAGCCAGAAAGGTAAAACAGTGACACAGATAAGACAATTCTTTGGCAGTGCTTGAAGGTGAGAGTGGGATAGCTGGTTTCAGCCTGCAGAGGTAAAGGGAGAAGAGCAGCCCAAAACCACTGGAGATACTGGGCATGAGGTTCAGTGAAATTGGCATTCTTGGATGAGCAGATGGGGAGAGGCAGAGGGGAAGGTGCTATTCTATGACTCTATGAATGGGCTGGGCCCTGTCTCCTCGCCAGCTGACTGCCTGGCATCATGGTGAGGAGCCTGGTGCTTGAATTTCAGGAAGTTAAAATTGGCATCCCCACAGGCCAGGTGAAGGAGGTGGAGAGCAGCAGAGCAAGCCCCGGGGGAGAGCCTTGGTGGACCACCAGAGAGGCGCAGCAGCTGTGTAGGATCTCCATGTGGGTGATGCACTGGGAGCTGTGGGGTGTGCCTGCCACAGCCTCAGCCTTCGGCTGCAGAGGCCAAGAGTGTTACACTGGCATTCTGGAGGTGGCTGCACCCCTTCAGGGGAGAGGGGTGGCTTTCCTGGTGGCAGCCACTCCATGGGGTGACCATGGATCACAGGGGTGGAGGCAGCATGGGGACTCAGCCAGGGGCAGCTGATAGCTGGGGCATGAAGCCAAGGAGGGCATCAACGTTGTTGACTTGACAGCCATGGGGTTGCATCCGTCATCAAGACACTGGTCACCATGTGTGCATACATGAGGGTCTTGCCCAGTGCTGGGGTTTCTTCTTTGGTTTTGGGTTTTCATTTGGTTTTTGTTTTGGGGTTTTGTTTTGGTTTTTTTTTTTTTTGTTTGTTTGTTTTATTTTCAGTTGCTTTTCTCACATTTATTCTGTATCCCCTCACTGCTGTGTTAAACTTGCAGCCTTTACACTTCTGAATGGGAGTACCCAGAAGAAATAGCCCATTTGTGGGGAAAGTGGGGCACTAGGCCTTTGAGGGCAGCACTCAGTGGGGTGGTGTTGCTGACCAGTGGCACAGGCCATGGACCATGACCAACTTTCCTGCCAGACCTGCTGCCGAGCTCTGGATGCTGTAATGCCAAGTGCTGCATGCCAAGCTGGGGCTCAAAACTTGGTGCTCCCAATCCAGCAATGTCTCCCTGCCCTGCTCCACCTCAACGCTTTCCACAAAATTAGCCCAGCCCCAGGGCACAATCCTGTTGAATGATCTCCTGCATGCTGGCTGGAGGCAGTCGGAATGCAAGCAGGATCCTCTGCCCCTTCCTGCTTCTTCAAGGCCTGCTTTGCCCCAAGGCAGGCATGAGTGCTTCAGCTCCTGCGTGGGACATCAAGGGTTGTTCCTCATGCTGGTTCTTCATGCTCTGAAATTCCCATATGGGGAGCTGAGCTTCAGGTTCCATGTTCGTGCACATCAGCAGTTTCAGTTACTGCTCACCTTGGGTCTGGTTCAGAGCTGTCTTCTGTAGATGCAAATGTTTTCGATCCTACTCTGTTGCTTCCTTTAAAGCTCTCTCCAGCTACCACTGCTTCTGTGTTAGTGTGTTTCTTATCAATTTTCTTCTTCCTTTCTTTTTTTTTAATTTTATATTGTTTAAGTGAGCTCCATAACACTGCTTGCCACAGGAGTTCGTAGCTTTCAGACAGGAGCCTCACTCTGCTGTGTGTGTTCAGTTGCAACTTTTACGTGCAGAGCAAGGGAGGAAAAGAATTGTCGTAATGTTATGCTTTCATTATTTACATGTTTTTTGTATAGTCACTGTAGAAATATGTGTGAGACTGGTAGAGCAAACAGATTTGGAGCACACCTGCCCTTCATAGTAAGTAGACCTCTTTGTGTGTGAGACAAATGGTTGGTAAATGCATGTGGTTCTTTTGCACTCCTTTATGGATGAAGAGTCAGATACATTTTCATTATTGGCATTTCTCTCTAGGCAGAAACAAGCAGGAGGGGCAATTCCTGGGAATTCCAGGCACATTTTTTTCGGCATTTTTGGAGGCAATTGCTTCTCTGATCCTCTTGCAGAGGATGTCCCTCAATTCCTATACAACTTCATTGATGCCATTTTATGTGTGGGTGTCTGCTGCTATCAGGAAATCCTCTTCTGAGACCTACCATGTGCCCTGAGGCAAACTACGGGCGCATTTCTGCATGTGTCATCTTTGTGTCCTCACATGAACCTGCTGTTTTGCTCTGATCTAGTGTAGCAACACCCCTTCTGGAAAATTCACACATAGATGTATCTGTGCCTTCTTTTTTCTTCCTTTAAGCTGTTAGGCAATACTAAAGGCTTTGCAAACCCTGTATCTGAACCTGTGCACATGTCTGGGTTTTCTGGAAGGTAGATTCTTCAACAATTTGGCATTTTGGGCTTTTCTGGGGGGGGGGGTGTTGATTTTTTTTTTTTTTAAGGGAAGCAAGCGTTTTTAATATAGCCACATCCCCTCTATTTTCTCCTTGTCGTTTAAAAATTTGTGTGCAGGGATTTTTCTCCTACAGAGCATAAACCTCTGGTTTTGTCAAGTAACAAACAAAATGTTTTTGCCAACTCTCCTGAATATTTGGATAGCTTTTTAGCCAAAATATAAAGTGCTGCCAGGTTTTGATGTTTCTGTGGCTTATAATTCTTACTACTTTTTATAAGCAGTAGAATCAGTCATTGCTTTTATGTTTTTCAAGAGAGTGGAGGACAAAAAATGCCCTTTAATCCTTCTATATATTTAATATGAATTGCTTTTATGTCACTGGGTACATGGGAAAACTGAGATGGTTGGGTGTAGGGGTGGAGGAATGCAGTGGAGGACATAAGGCTTGTAATGGTTCCTGGGTTTCATCTCCAGGTGGCTGCCAGACACATGGTGGAGCAGGAGAGGGGAGGATGTTCGTCTTGCTCCTCTCTCATGCTCTGTTTTGCCAAAGGGAGCAGAAGGCCTTTGTTATATGAGCTAAAGTAAATATACAGAGTAAGGTCCTGGAAAATCCCATGCAAAGGTTTTCTTTAACGGGTGTTTGTGATAAGAAGAGCTGGCCACTACAAGCAAAATGGGTGGGTGAGAGATTGTTTTCATCTATCAGATGAGCTTCTTTGCCATATAAGAGGCCATATTATTATTTTAAACTGTGGAAAGGCACAAATAGGAGGAAATAGGCATGTGGTTGTCTTTGTGCGTGCTTAAGCAGGGATCCATATTTGCAAGGATGTCCAATTAACTGTTTAAGTTTTGTTTTGAAAGGAGGGGCTGGCTACGCATTTTCCTGTGCGTTGGGGATTTCAGCAGCTTCTGGGAAGGGAAGTGCAAGGAGAGCAGTACGTGCCCTGGGTGCTGCCAGGCCTGTTGGAGGGGGAGGTAAAAGGGAATGTCAGGGCTAAAACATTCTCATGACTTCTTCCCCAGCATCCCCAAAACCTTGAGGTTCAGTGAAGATGGAGGGAGCAAAGAGGGGAGTGCAGGGGGAGCTCCTGTTCGGGATAATGAGGAGCTACACTGTAATGCTGAAGAACTGAAGTTTCTCATTCCTCCTGTTTTAATAAATACAATACAGAGAAGGCTGAAAGCAAATTTTTCTTAATGTTTTACCATTTTGGTCATGACCCCAGACCTCATTATTCTCAAGCTGTCTAAACATGAAACAAAATCAAGTTAATGAATTTTGAATACTGCAGCAAATGAACTGGATGCAGTCTAGTGTTAATAAACAGCCTAAATGCTTCTCATCTGCGCTGTGGTACCAAGGAGGGAGTTTTCTTGTCGGTGGTAGGAAGAAGATTTGTGGTATTGAGCCTGATCTAGTGGCCCCTTCTCCTGCCCCTCCCTGCAGTAATGCCCAGCATCAGGTGCTTTACTGAATGATGGAGAGCCCCTGGCTTCTCAGGGAAGAGAATAGATTTGTCATAGTAGCTTATATGTGAATTTTTAGTAATTAAAGCTACTTTAAGTCACAGACATGAATTTTGAGTTCTTTCCATGAAATCTTACAATGTGGGACTTGTCCATCCCCTTCTCAATCTTTCTCATCATTTTGTGCCAACAATTTCCTTAGGCAACAGAGTCTAGGCTCCAATTACCTGTTCTGTAAAAAGCATTGCCTTTATAACTTGTTTTTTTATTATTTAGTAATTCATTTTGAATTAAATTGAGTGCATTAAACTGTAGAGAGCCAGTACTGCAGAGCCCATGATCTCACTGAGAGATAGTCCACTTGTGACTGACCTACTTCAGTACTGGCCACTATGTCCTGGAAACGAGTGTTGGATCAAATCAGTGAGTTCTTGTATCTCCATATGTGGTCTTCCTGAGGTGCCTCACAAGGAGGTAGATTAAACTAAACCATAGTGGAAGTATCTGAATGTTGTTTTGTGTCTTTAAAAATCTTTGTCAGATACAGATTTTGACTTCGAAGATTTGCTTGCCGACAGCTCTTCAGATATCAGGCAACAGGTCCTCACTGTGCCAGCTGATTTCAGGCTTCTGGAAAATCCTTGATTCTGTTTTCTGTAGGCATTTCTGTCTGGTTTGGTTTGAACTCCTGCAGTAGCAGGTTGGCCAGACTGAGACAGCTTCTGACATTTGTGGACAGACAATCAGCCCACTTTCTGCTGTAACCATTTGTGCCAATGTGCTCTGGAGAGCAGGGCTCAGGCTGCATAGTGAAAGTGCTCTGTGGCTGCAGAAAGCTCAGGTTTTAAATGATTGCATTGGGGTGGAAATATTAAGACAATTTTGCTTTTATGTCCCTCGTGAATATTTTTTAAATTGCTGCTCAAGAGAAGTGTCGGAGGTGTGATTTATCATTGTAGGCATCGATCACTGGTAATATATTCAAAGTGTAAGTTAACATCATGAAGCGTTTTGGTGGTATAGCCTGACTTGAAAGCACATGCAGAACATTGCTGCTTTCACAGGGCTAATGATATTTTACTTTGCCTCTTGTTCCTTAGGCTTTGTCCACCACTGATTCTCCCCCTGGCTGTGAGCTGGAGCCTACAATGAAACACAATTTTGCTTTTGACAACATGGGCTACGAGGACAGCTTTGAAACTGGGCCCTCTTCATCTTCCCAAGAACACACTGTGGCAGTCAATGTTGTGGGAATGACTTGCCAATCATGTGTGCAGTCGATAGAAGGCCGAATTTCCAAGGTGAAGGGCATTGTGAGTATTAAAGTGTCCCTTGAACAGAACAACGCTGTAATAAAGTATCTGCAGTCAGACATAAGTCCTGAGCAGATATGCAAGGAAATTCAGGATATGGGCTTCGATGCCAACATAGCAGAAGAGAGGTTGACAACAGCGACAGTAAATTTGTCATGCTTGAAAGAAGCAGTAGTTAAGCTTCGGGTAGAAGGCATGACATGCCAGTCCTGTGCCACCAACATTGAAGGAAAGATTAGGAAGCTGCATGGTGTGGCAAAAATCAAGGTGTCACTTGGTAACCAGGAAGCTATTATTGCGTACTATCCTTACATCATTCAGCCTGATGACCTCAAGAGTCATATCAGTAACCTGGGGTATGACTGCACCATCAAAAGTAAATCAGCCCCTTTGAAGCTGGGTGTCCTCGATCTTGAGCGCTTGCAGAATGCAAACCCGAAAGAGACACCAGCAAGTCTTGAGAGCAGTGGAGTAGATCCGTGGTTCACCAAGATGAGTAGCGCGGCTACAGTGGCTCTACAGGTAGAAGGCATGCACTGCAACTCCTGTGTCAGAAGCATCGAAGGAAATATATCTGATCTTCCTGGCATACAAAGTATTAAAGTGTCGTTGGAGCATAAACGTGCTGTGGTACAGTATAGCCCAAATTTAATTACTCTGTCAGCTTTGCAGCAAGCTATTGAATCCCTTTCACCTGGAAACTTTAAAGTATGCCTCCTTAATGGTTCAGAAACAAGTAAAGGAGCATCTCCATCACCTGCTTCCCAACATGATCTTTTCAGAGAGCCGCTGCAAGACACGACGTGCATGGCTGTCATTAGGATTGATGGCATGACCTGCAATTCTTGTGTACAGTCCATAGAAGGGACCATATCACAGAGACAAGGAGTGCAACATATAGCAGTTTCTTTAGCTGGCAGAACTGGGACCGTACATTATGATCCATCTGTCACTAACGGAGAAGAGTTAAGAGCTGCCATAGAAGACATGGGGTTTGATGCTTCTGTACTGACAGGTAACAGTGTTGTTTCTTCCATGGGTAGCATGCCAAGCTGGGCCATGAGACACCTGTGTTGAGATTCTCTCCTGGAGAGAGACTCTTGGCACTGTCTTTTCTAAGGGACTGACCTGATCTGACCTCACTTAGCAAGGGAGAGAGATTTCAGCTGTGGCATACCTTATTTCAGCCCTTAATAACTGTACTGGTGGGTGGAAAAGTTGAGTTAAATTATGAACCCAAAGGTTTGAAAGTTGGTGCAAAGTGTTTGAATAGCTGATCACCTTATCCACTAGAGGAAGTTTCCTCCTATGTCTACAGGCTGCTATAAGTAGATTTATCAAACCAAATGTTTTCATTTATGTTCATTTCATTTCTAAAATACTAAACCTCACAAACTTATTGAAATCTCTTTCATTTAAAATCACCTCTTTTTCCCATATACAAGTCCATATTATTATTTTAAACTGTGGAAAGACAGAATCCATTGACCTTTATTTATTGAGTATTTTTACTAGCTCTACTAAGCTTTACTTTAAGTGAGATTAGTAGGAAGATGCAGGTACTCTTTGGTGGGAGCAGCTGCTTCCACATGCAGCTGTGGCGCATGCAGCATGTAGCTGCAGCACAGTTTGTATGTTTTGTATATGTGCTCAATACTTAAGAACTTGCTATGGTGCACTATCTCCTCTTTAGTGAATTTCAAATGTGGCAATATTTATCTGCTTCACCTCAACAGATTTTCTTTCAGATACTGATGTACTTTACCTAGAATGATTTAGTTTGATCACAATAGACCACATCCTGTTTGCTTTTCTCATGGGTCCAATCCCTCTGAATCTGTGGTACTACTACAAATGAGGAGCCCATATGTGGTCTTTCATTACAATTTGTTTGGTTTATAATTTGTTGTGGTGGAACCTGATTTATCTGTGGAAAAGGAGGGGACCCCCTGTGCTAATGTATTCAGAAACAACTCTTGATCCTTTACACAAACCTCTGCTAAAGGGAGGCAGTTTGTGAAGACAGCTGGAGCTGTTGGGTATCTGTTCAGCATCTGGTAAAGAACAAAAATTAGTGCAACAGACCTGTATGTGTTGAGGTCATCTGGGTCTTGCAAATCCTTCCACTACTTGTTTTGCAGTATTTGCAGTGTAAATATTGTGCCATAAAGAGAAACATGTTTAGAAACCTGTCCTTTTCCTTGTTTGGGATGAAGAGCTATGTGTTGTGCACAGATGACAACAGGGACAGAAGGGGTATGACTGGACTGCATTCTCTGTGCTGGGTAAGGACCTTCTAGGTAGCAGTATATCTTTGTTGAGTGGAGGTGTCTGTCAGGCCTAGGCACTGAAATTAGAGGGAACCATTTGCCATCTGAAAGTGGAAAACTGATTCTGTAGAGTTAAATGGTCATGCAAGTGCTACTGGTGAGTATATATTGTTATACAGGTGTATTATTTCCATGAAGAGACCAAGATTACTTCATCACCTTTCAACCAAGAGACTTCACATGATTGATAAATGTGACCTGTTTGTAATTTTGCACCACCCAGTCTCACTGTAAATAGTGCTTGTTCAGTGTATTGTGCATTTATTTAAGATACTGCCACTGGAGAACATAAGCAACAGCCTGACACCAGCAAAACTGATGTGCAGCCTCAAGCTCCAGATCCTCCTCACCAAGGCTGTTCCTCAGATGCTGTTCCAGACAGACCAGATCCTGATGGGCCAAACCAGCCCAGTGGAGCGACAGCTGGGAAGTGTTTTTTACAAATCACAGGCATGACCTGTGCGTCCTGTGTGTCTACCATTGAGAGGAATTTGCAGAAACAAGATGGTAATAAATTTCAATTTCCTGTGATCTTAATTGATGGCCAGGTTGGATGGGACCTTGAGCAACCTTGTCTGGTAGAAGGTGTCCCTGCCCATAGCAAGGGAATAGAACTGGATTATCTTTAATGTCCCTTCTGACCCAAACCATTCTATGATTCTATGACAATAATGAGTCTGTAAGGGACTGTAGGATGGAAACGGTATTCCATGTGATTAATGGAAAAGGTTGTGGTACAACATCCGGAAGTTAAATAGGCTTAATGTTCTTTCTTAGTGCTAATGTAACTGTGTTGCTGTTTAACTATCCTACTGCACTGGTGGATGAACCCAATGGGCATAGTTGTATTGTAACAGTAAGTTGCTGCAATATGATAAAAATTTCAGCTAAGGCTCAAGACAAGAAAATGATTCTCATTTAGTTTTCAGGGCTTTATTGCTTTACAAATCAATCCATCTCTTCCAGAGCTGTTGAGGGCTCTGGCATGTTTGTGATGTGAAACTTACCCTTCAGGTCACATTTGCAAAAGCAGCTATAAGCAAATGCATGGCTCCAGTGCCTGGGTAATTATATTAACTTAGGCACAGCAAAGCTTATTAGGTTAGAAGTCTGCACACTGGAGCTGCCTTTCCTCTGGCCATATAGAAGATGAACAGATGAGCCCCAGCAATGTCTGATTTAATTTGGGTAGGGATGCCTTTAGAGGATTTTGCTTATTGATTACTGTGTTCTCAGTCTCCCAGTGGTGGTCTCACTGCCTTGATTTAAAAATCTAAGAAACTGTTAGCACTTCAGAACAGTTATTTTTGCCTGTGATTTTTATGTTTTACTTTTCAATTCTAAATGTAGATTTCTGTGGGTTGATTTATTTAAAAAAAAAAAACAAAAACAAACAACCCACCAAAAACACCCCAAGCAAAACCAGATAAATAGAAAAAAACTAAAACCAAAACCATAAAGAAGATGAAAAAATAACCCAAAGGGAAAAATTTGTAAAGAAAAAGGCCTAGCATCGTGCTGTGGGGCTTGTTTAGGGCTTTCCAAACTTAAGAGTCCAGGGTAGAGTTTGCAGCAATGAGTGTAAAGATTGCTTCCGTACATCTTTTTTTTTCTCATTAGATCATAGCAAAGTTTACCTCCCTCTGTGTGTAACTGTTGCAGTTCTCATTGCTGAAGGGAGCTGCAATGTGGCTGGATGTCAGGGAAAACTTTGCTGTTGTGACTAGGGAACAACACTAGAAGGAGGCAGAGAGGAATCATTAAGCTTATAACACCTGTTAAGTTGTTACAGCCCTCACTGACATTTACTGGTAATGTTTTATTTTTCTTCCTCTCAAAGGAGCTACATTATCTAATATTTTTTATTGTTGCCACTGCAGGGATTGTTTCAGTGTTGGTAGCACTGATGGCAAGTAAAGCGGAGATAAAATACAAGCCAGAACTCATACAGCCTCTTGAAATAGCACAGCTGATCCAGAATTTGGGTTTTGGTGCTACTGTCATAGAAGATCATGCAGAAACAGAAGGGAATGTGGAGCTTCTAGTAAGTTGTGCATATTTGAAATTATGCGTTGGGTTTGGTCTGGAAAAATAGCTTTCTTGCAAATGCTTCTAGTTAAGGAGTTGTGGCTAGAGCAGGTCAGTCTGGCTGGTGATACTATTTTTTCTTAATTGCTGAAAAGACAAAATCAATTTGTCTTGGAAGAACCTGTGCAAAGGTGTTGAAGTTGTATGTACAGAATAGGCTTCCCATAGAAAAGAAAAATGAAATTGAACTTTTCTGTGAAGGTGCTTCGGCCAACACTACAGACTCTGAGCAACTGAGAATGTAGCACCAAATATGTGTTAATAATGCCTGGGGCTTTGTATAGAGGTTTGAGTACTTTGGGTAAAATTAGTAAACTGTTTATACAAAGGACAGATACTTCAAAAGTCTGTTTTTAGTCTCTGACACATACCTACTAAAAGACAGATAGCAACAGCCAACAGCTGTGCTAACAGAGAATAAAGTAGGAACATGTCTTATTGAAGCCACAGGAAAATTTAAGTAAGCAAGAAAGTCACACATGCAGAGTTTGATTTGGTAATGTTAACATCACTGCTGATAGAACTATATTAGCAATACTGTGGCAGTTAATGCCGTGTACAAGTACTGCTATACAAATATACAGCTGTGACTATAACTGCTGCTTCCAGAATTTTGTGATATAAGTGTATAGTTATGTTCTCAGCTTTGTTTCATTTAAGACAGCTCTATAAAAATCTTCATGCTGAGGCCTTGGGTCAGTACCAGCAGAGCTTGAGTAGTTGTTAGTACCTTTTTGACACCAGGAAGGTGAGTCTCATATTCATCCACAAATATTGGATGAATGTTGGGGGCTGCTAACTATACCTCAATTTGTCTTTTCTTTAGATTGCAGGGATGACTTGTGCTTCTTGTGTTCACAATATTGAATCCAAACTCATGAGAACCAGTGGCATATTGTACGCCTCAGTTGCACTTGCCACATGCAAAGCTCACATCCAATTTGATCCTGAGATTACTGGACCTCGAGATATTATAAAAATAATTGAGGTAGGCTTTAGAAATCTTTTATGTAAGAACAATTGTAAGGCAAAGTTAAAAAGGAAACAAAGCAGTTGATATTTGAGATGTTTCACTGACTTTTGCAGATGACAGTTACTGCCATATGTTTTTATGCTGTTGTGGTTAAGCAGCTGTGCTCCACCGTAGTGCATAGTCACCCAGGTTGTTACTCTGAAAACACACCCTTAAAACTGCAAAACCAAACCTTTCTTATCTATATCTATCTGGTAAAAGTGTCATATATTCATTCTTTGCAATTCTGTGTGTAAAATCATGTGTGTCTGATTCCCTGTCATTTCAGTGAAGTGTTGCTACTTCAGAAAAAAAATACTACTTTCTCTTGCCAGTGAAAAAGGCTGTAAAAGGAGTTTTACAACAGCTCATGCAACAAGTATTACACATCTCTGTTTTCACTGGCATTTATTCCCACAGCAGTTCAGAGGAGAACTTTTTAAACCGAAAGAACAGCCACTAAACAAGAAGAATCCTGGCTTAACAGAAACCACACAGGCCACGAAATCTGTCATTATCATGGCCAAGTTGTGGGCAAAATTTTTTCTTTCTCTGCCCCACCAGAAAAGTGCATGTGTGTGAAGAACATGAGATTGAGTAGTCAGGAGAACAGCAGAAACTGCCATTTGTGTTCTAGAGTATTTAAGCAGGAAAAAGCCCCTAAGCCACAGAATTGGTGGGGCAGCAGTGGTTAACATGTTAACTGTTAGACTGCTTAGGCTGGCAAAATAGTTCTGTAAAGTGTATTTTGTCACAGGAGCATCTCATGGTGCAGGTACAAAGTTCAAATGTATTGTTCTTACAAGTATGCTTTGGGGTTTTTGTTGGGGTTGGGAAGAGGGAGCATAATTCTACTGCAGTAACACATTGAAGCATCAATCAAAACTGGCTATTTGCTTTTATTTATTTTGGGGATGCTCTGCCTTGTCGTTTGTTGTTTTACAGGTTGAAACAAATTCTAGCCACTTTGATGTTCAACTCAGTTTGGCCCACTCAACGGTAGTGTTAAGGAGATGCTCACAAGATTGACTAGCTCAGTGGCTTGTACATTTTTACCTTCTTTTGTGGTTTTTCCAGTCTCTCATAGTTTTCTGGTGGAGATGAAAGGTCATAAATTTCCCTGGAGGAGGAGGGCAGTGAAACTCCAGCTGTCAGTAGGAGGTTCCTACGCCTAAGAAACCTGGAACATTCACTGCATCTATACACTGTGTTTATGTATATATATATGTAGGAAACCCTTTGCAGTCCACATTTTGAGTACTGTCTGAAATATCCTCTCAGGTTGGCAGGATCCAAAAATAAGAAGTTGGCATTTATTAAATATGGAATAGTGTCCCTTTCTGACGTTTCTTCTAAAAGCAGTATCATTTAAGCATGTGATAAGTAATACGGGTAGTTTAATCAAAACTGACTCATCTTCCCTCTCCTTTCAATAAAAAGGAAATTGGCTTTCATGCTTCTGTGGCTAGAAGAGTTCCAAATGCACATAATCTGGATCATAAAAAGGAAATCCAGCAGTAAGTATTTCTCTCTCACTAATGAATGTGTATAGATCATCTTCTGTAACTCCCCCTCCCTTCCCAGTTAGTTTAGCTTATCCTTGTGTAAAGCGTATTTAATTTTACTATTCGCCACTTGGTTCAAGTACTTTTATTACTTTCATTAGTTTAGGTTTTTAACTGATAGAAGTCTATACAGTTGAACATATAAGAGACGCTTGAAACTGTTCCAAAATGCTGGTTCTTTCCCATATATCCTGAGGCTGTTAGTACATTACTAATACTCCATGTTTGGCACAGCGAGCAGTGTTGGCACAGGCCTTGGTATTGTGGGGTGTATGACAACCAGGTATTTACAGCTTCTACTTTTCAGGTGGAGGAAATCTTTCTTGTGCAGCCTGCTGTTTGGTATCCCTGTCTTAATCCTAATGATTTATATGCTAATACCCAATGGTGAGCACCATGGGTCTATGGTGCTGGAACAGAACATCATTCCTGGATTATCTGTTTTAAATCTTCTCTTCTTTGTCCTGTGCACTTTTGTTCAGGTATGTCCACAGACTTCCTAGGGGTTTACTTTCTATTAATCTCCCATTTATGTAATCTGATGTGATAAAAAGAGGAGATGGGAAGGGTTTAGTGGATTAGGCCGGCTGTCTTATCTGTACCACCTATGCAGAATGAAGTGGCACTTTAATGCAAGTTATCCATTCTGTAATAGCTTGTAGTATTTACTCCTGACAAAATTGCATCAGATAATTATCCAAGTGGGGAAGGTAGTGTTAAAATGAAGAAGTACCTGATCAGCTCCAAACTAATTGTGTAGCTGTAGGCAAATACCTCAGCTTCAGTGACTTGTTTACCTTGCATTGCTGAGGGAAAGGATGACATTTAGCTGGCAGAGCTGTTTTGAGAACAAGGAAGGGCAAGTGAAAGGGGGAAAATGGAGTCAGTCTGCTAGCAGATTACTTCACTGAAGTTATGTCAATACAACATTTGAATGGGACAGCAATGCTTTCACTTACCTACTATGCGTTTATAATTCTGCTGTAGGCAGTATTATGTACTCTCTGTTTTCACTGCTGTGATCTAAATATAAGTCTGTCCATGCTTACACCAACAGTTTCTTGGTGGGTGGTATTTTTACGTGCAAGCTTACAAGTCACTGAAGCACAAGATGGCCAATATGGATGTGCTCATCGTACTAGCCACGACGATTGCCTATGTGTATTCCTGTGTTATCCTCATGGTAGCAATAGTTGAAAAGGCAGAGAAAAGCCCCATCACTTTCTTTGACACTCCTCCGATGCTGTTCGTATTCATTGCCCTTGGGAGATGGCTGGAACACATAGCAAAGGTAACTCAGCTTCACATTAATTATTCTGTATTTATGATGAGAGTAGAATAAAACTACTCAGAGGAATTTTGGGTCAGATGTTTCTGCTGTAGCTTGCATTATACAAGGTCATTTGGAGTTCATTTTGTTAATTAGACATCAGCATTTATATATCTCAATATATCTTAAACATTCATCTCTCTTTCCTAGAGTAGGACCTCAGAAGCTCTTGCTAAACTTATATCTCTTCAAGCCACAGAAGCCACTGTGGTGACTCTTGGACCTGACCACTCTATCATCAGGTATATGTTTATGAACCAAAACCGCTTCAGCCTGCCTCGGTGCAAAGACTAGGCTTGATATAGTCTGTGTGAAAGCATTATTATTCTTTTGATGGGTTAATAATCTGCCTGTTCTACTTGTATCTTTTGTAGGGAGGAGCAGGTAGCTGTTGAACTGGTTCAAAGGGGTGATATCGTAAAGGTTGTTCCTGGTGGAAAGTTCCCAGTGGATGGAAAGGTCATTGAAGGCACTTCTATGGCAGATGAGTCTCTCATTACTGGTAACTTCCATTACACTTACACAAAGAAGTGGAATCCTCTAGAATTCTTTCTTACAAGAAAATAGAGCAGACCCAACCCAGAAGCTGCTGTGTGCATAACCTCCCACCTTAATGGATGCTGTGCCCAGCATTTGTGAGCTTGAAGCCAAATCTGTGTCTGCACACAGCCTAAACAGCTGAGGAATTTCTGCTCAGTTTTGTTACTTTTAATAACTTACTGATTAGATGGGTAGAGTCTAAATATTATTGTCATTATTCCAAAGATCTTGTAGGAATTTCTACTGGTATGTGTTTGTAGAGATGGTACCTTCTCACAAATAACTTCTAAAGGGTGATGGGGAAATATTGCTGAGATGTTGGGGTGTGTATGCATGGGCACTGAACAGGACTTCTCCCAGTGCAAAGAGATGGAAAGAAAGCCTCACAACATGATGCTCATTAAAGGTCCTGGGACTTTTTACAGCCTCTGAAATTTTAATTTCATTTTATAAATGTAATAAGGATTAACTACATTGTTCAATTCTTATAAATAAGTAAAGGATATGAAAGCTTTACATTGGTATTGGCTTACTTGTTTTAGTTACGTATCTACTTTGCTTGGGGAGCAAGAACACCCTTAGTTTAAGAGAACCAGTCATTACCACTAACCCTAAAAATAAAGGAAATAAAGATTGCATAGAGCTATTATTTTTTAAGAGGCAGTGTGAGAAGAAGAGCTTTTCCACAAAGACAACTTTTCTAGTCTTTGAAAACTGAGGGTGTAGAAATAAAGACAGATTTATATCTTTATTTCCACTACCCATGGCTATGCAAAGCATTACCTGGAGAAATTCCTAGAAGTTCCTTTTACAACTAATTTGCTCCTGGCTTTTTTAAGGGGTGATGAACTGGAGAGTTGGGACCAAAGAAACAACATTTTCTTTGGAAGTAAACCTAGAAAAATGTTTATAAAAGTATTACACCACTTAACATGCTTTGACTAGATAGAGATAGATAACATGATTTCTAATCATTACTGCTTAGCATACGGATTTTGCTAGCATACAATGAGCTGTGGTCTAATGGACTATATTCACTGTTATTAGGGGCATTTGTTTATTTATTTTACCTTTTCTTTCTAGGGGAAGCTATGCCAGTCACTAAAAAGCCTGGGAGCACAGTGATTGCTGGTTCTATAAATGCACATGGCTCAGTTCTTGTTAATGCAACTCATGTTGGTAATGATACCACTCTGGCACAGATTGTGAAATTAGTAGAAGAAGCTCAAATGTCAAAGGTAAAAATAAAAGGAAACTTTATTCATATGTTTTGGTAAAATATATTTACTTGTCCACCAAACGACGTGTTTCTCCAGACTTCAAAAAAGAATGAGATAAAGACTATCAATCAGACATCTTCATGAAGTTCACACATTTATGTGTTTTGACCATAAACATGCAAATATGTATTTTTTTTCTTTCTTATAGGCACCCATCCAGCAACTGGCAGACAAGTTTAGTGGATATTTTGTACCGTTTATCATCATCATTTCAACAGTGACATTGATAGTATGGATCACAATTGGGTTTATAAATTTTGATGTTATTCAAAAATATTTTCCTGTAAGTAATTTCAGTAAGAGATGAATTTGGGTGTTAGGATCTCTTCCAGTGTAATTAACATATCTTCTGTGTGTAGGGTTTGATGTTGCAGTTTGGCAAATACTTTTATACAATATGGTGTTTTCTACACAGAGCAAATAATTACACTGATAAAAATCTGTCTGCAGGTATAAATACATCTTTTCATTTACCCCTTAGTTCTGCATGTAGTATCTACAAACTGAAATTAATGGCAGTCTTTGTGGACTAAACATGATCTATAGCTGCATTAAAAGGAGCTAAGCCATTTCTATCGTGCCTACATTTTTTTGAACATCCTTGTTCCTGATTGCAGACAGTGGGTTTGGCTTTAGAAAGATGAACTTCTGTTATCTTTAGGATGTGTGTTTGCTATGCTCAGAAACTGTGGGAATCTGTGTACCCAGAAATAGGGTTGTCCTTTACTAAGCTATAAGGGAAAGTTATATTTTCACCTAGAAGCCGAAGAGCAGAGTCAAGCATAAGTGTGCTTGAGCAGCAAAACATACAGAAAATATTGTTGCCATAAACAATTCATAACATTGACCTTTCTGTACTGTTACAGTGACAATAATATATTGCTTTCCTCTACTGGATGTTTCCATGCAGATGTATTTTTTGAAATGACTGTGGTTTATTGTGTAACTATGTTGTCTTCTATCAGCAATCATACATCTCCTACTTTCCCCCTGCCCCTTCTCTCTTCTTGCAGAATCAGAACAAACACGTTTCAAAAGCTGAACTAATACTGAGGTTTGCGTTTCAAACCTCAATCACTGTGCTGAGCATTGCATGCCCATGTTCTTTAGGGTTGGCTACCCCCACAGCTGTGATGGTGGGCACAGGCGTTGCTGCACAGAATGGTATCCTCATCAAAGGTGGAAAACCCCTGGAAATGGCACACAAGGTTAATAGTTCATTTTATACTTTTGCGGCTCATCCAGCTGTTGCTACACAGCAAGGATTTCCTAGAAAATCCTGCTGGTCAAGAGAAAGACTGCAGAATATTGATTGTTTGTTTTCTATTGGTTGCTGCTCATGAAGGGAAAGAAGACAGATCTGACCTTTCTTCAACGCAGTCATAGCAAAATGTTGAGAGACAACCGTTCCTGTAATCTCATAAAAGTGAGGCTGCTAATCTTCTGCATGATCGCAGAAGTTTCTGCATTTTGCGCTCTCTTTACCTCTCTGCAAAAGAGCCCAATAATCCAGTGTTTTCCTTCTTTCCTCAGAGGGCTGTCATGAAATGTATATTGTTCATGATCAGCTGTTTAAAACGTAGGATGTAAGAGAAAAACTGAATGATTTGGAGTTGGTTTAGAGCAGAGAAAAAAGATAGGAGTTAGAAAAAGTCCTTCAAAGGAAGGAAACTGATGAAAAGAGGAGGAGATTGAAGGAGGAACAGGTTTGACGTGTCCACAGCCAGTCAAAAGAATATGTGTTTAAACCATGTTATGGTAGACTGGATTAGACACACAGCAAACACTTGAACTGAAAAGGATGGTAAGAATAAGTCAAACAGTCTGGTAATTCTTGTTCTTGCTGGACATTATAAAGCACAGACCAGAAGTTTTCCCAAGTCTCTGGAAAAAAAAAAAAAAAAATCAAACAAAAAATGACTGCTGATTAGTGTCATGACCTTTTACATTTTGAATCTAAGCAAGACTAGGATCAGGGCTTGGAAAACCAGGTGAACTGTTGGATTCTGCCAAGTTGGTGGGTTGGAATAACTGGGAATAAAAATAGTGACTACTTTGTTGAGCTTTCTGGTTCTTGTGTTTCTCTGTGCTGTGTTATTTTCAGGGTTAGAACTGACTTTAGCTTTGGGTTTCCTTGTATTTGGGGCTGTGTTGTTTGGCTCATTCCAGATTCTCAAGACCCCTTGGGCTGGCTAACAAGAAGGGATTGCTGAATTTGGTGAATAGTACAAGGTTGATTTCGGTTAGGTTGTTGTTTCCAGAACTTGTTGCAGCTTCTTGCACTCTTCCCACCTGCTCTATTACCAAATAAATTAATGAGTCCTCTCTTCCCAGTGCTATTGTTAATTGTTTAGAACAGAACTTGTAAAAGCCCTCCTTTGATCACCTACCTTGTGGTAAAAGTGATTAAGGTGGGTTATGTGAATCCTGAATGTAGATACATACATGCTCACACAGAAGACAGTACAAGTCCTGTAATAAGTGTTGTCTGAGATCTTGGTATAGGTACAGGATGATGTTGTAGCTTTGGTGAAATCACTGTTTGGGAATTGAATAAGAAAGCATAAGGAGACCTACTGTACAGACAGTTCCAGGTACATACACGAATCCCTGCTTTTGCAGGTTTATTCTGTCTTGGTGTGGGTATAATCCAGTGATTATTAAGGTTTTGCCTGTGCTTACGTACCTAAAGCATATGAGCATCTCCATGCTTGCAGGACTTAGGCGGTAACTGGTTTATTTCTTGCAGATCAAGACTGTAATGTTTGATAAAACTGGGACCATCACCTGTGGAGTTCCTAAAGTCATGAGGGTGCTTTTGCTGGGAGACACAGCTGTGCTGTCTCTGAAGAAGGTACTGGCAGTGGTTGGCACTGCAGAAGCCAGCAGCGAGCATCCTCTAGGAGTGGCAGTTACTAAATATTGCAAAGAGGTACTTACCTTTCCAATTCACTAAGGCCTGAAGGGATCTGTGCAAATGCAGTGATGTTGTATAAAATGAGCAAGTCCCAGAGGGACAGGCCTGCCTGAATAATAACAGACTGGAAAGCTGGGTGATTTTATGATTGTTCATCTTAGCCTGGACAGTATCAGAAAGCATATTCTAAGCTTTGCTTTTCTGATAATGCTGTGGAGTTCTCAAACAAGATCTTATAAAATTTTTCCTGAACTAGTAGGGAAATAAAGACTGTGGAATATGTATGTGCAGGAGGAATACTTTTGCTTAAAACAGCATTGTGAAGCAAATGTGTGTGGTGACATTTCATGTGTTACCCGACTAGTCACTTCTATTAGTCACTTGCTTATCTGGACAGATTAGGCAAAAAGCTTTAAATCCTCACTATTAAACTGATACTTGTGAGTTTCACAAATGAATTGATAGATTACTCCAGTCTTTGCAAATTTTGCAAATCCTCAAAGATCATTTCTATATTGCATGTGTTCCTCAAATGCTTCAGGAAGAACAAAAGCACAAATAGTAACCAAAATGGGAAGCCTGGGTTAAATAGACAATTTCGGTTTGCAAACACAAGTCATTAGCTGATTTATGGAAAAATTTATTGGCAAGAACATATCAAACTTATTAGTGGTACATCTTTCAGTGATAAAATTTAGAAGTTAACAGCAGGAAGAAGATAATATGGGTAATATTTCAGTTGCCTTTCTCGTATTTTACATTTTCTGTTTTCAAATTTGTCTTAGTACCCTGGCATTTCTGTAGTCATCCCGTGCACCAGTTATTACTGGGTCATGGCTTATATGAATTGCAAAGCTGCTCAGCATTACTGTTTGCTAATATTCTTAGCGCTTGCCTTATCATCCCTGTGTTGTAAGATCACTGAAATTCCAACTTCCAGAGTTGTATTTCCAGCTTCCAGAGACAACCCAGAATAACTTGTTTATAAATTAATATTTTGGCTTTAAGCTTTATAATGGCTGTAAACTGAAAGAGGGGAGGTTTAGATTAGACATTAGGAGAAAATTCTTCACTGTGAAGGTGGTGAAGTGGTGGCACAGGTTGCCCAAGGAAATTGTGGCTGCCCCATACCTGGAAGTGTTCAAGGCCAGGCTGGATGGGGCTTTGAGCAACCTGGTCTAGTGGAAAGTGCCGCTGCCTGTGGCAGGGGGGTTGGAACTGGGTGGTCTTTAAGGTTCCTTCCAACCCAAAACATGCTGGGATTCTATGATTTTCTCCATTCTTTTGGTAATTCGTAGGATTCTGGTAATCCCTTTTCTCGTCTTGAAGGTTCTCACTGGCTTCTCTCTCTAACTCAACAGAAAGACCCAGTTCCTTTATCATCCACACAGATCACTCTAGGAATCTGATACAGTTTTTCTGCTGTATTATTACCTTTATATAAAAGGCCTGATCCCCTGCAGCCGGTTGTCTGTTAAGTTGATTAGAAGTTACACCTCTTCAGATGCTGTGTGGCTGTATGGTTATAGTGTTTGTCTTTAGTTTCTAGTCTTGTCTGAGGCCATGAACCCCCAATGTAACTGCTTCACCTCTCAGCTATGAGGAAAAGCTGTCCTTTATAGTTTGCTGGTGCTAGGGCTGAGACCTGGATGTGATCTGTATGGCTGCCCCTTTCTAGAAATCTAAATCACAGCATGCCCAGAACATCCTTGTTTTATCTTCTGTGCTACTGGATACTCCATACTGCTTTTCAGTCAGTCAGTCATTGTCAAGAGGATGAATGAAGCCTCTTTTCAGCAGGAATTATCTAATATTTGTACCCCACATAGGTAGCACAGACTGATGATGAACTCTGGTTACATCTGCAGGAGCTTGGTACTCAGAGCTTGGGATACTGCACCGACTTCCAGGCAGTCCCAGGCTGTGGCATCAGCTGCAAGGTCGGAGGTGTTGAGGCTGTCCTGGACATGGCCGAGGAGGGTCTCGATAAGCTGGACGCTAACAGGATTGGGAACAGCAGTGCTCCTCTGGGAGATAATATGCTGGTCATGCTCTCAGAATCACATGGTATGTCTGCCACCAAAGTGACTGCCAGTAACAATGTGAGAGCTGATGAATCAAAAGTGCTGACCACTGTAAAACAATCCCATAGGGCTAGGAACAATGGCCAGGTGGATTTATGGCAGAAAGAGACAAAGAACGTGTGGCACAAAAATGGGCCTTAACAAAAATCAAAGCTCTCTTTCCCTATTCTGAATCTCTCTGTAATTCAGAAACCTAAATAAGAATCCAGATGCTACAATGATTGATAGGTACTCAAAAAGTCCATACAATACATAGGCCCTAAGGCATACTCAGCAGTGTTCCTTTTGGATAGAAGAGCTGTCCAGCAGAGAGTGAAGTTGGCCAATTAGCATTATCTCCCCATTTAGAGCAGTTACATTTAGCATATATTTAGCATATATCTTACTGCAACTTTTTATATCCTACCCTTTAGTTCCATATTAACTTGGGCCTTTTGTTTTCTGTTCATATATCTCTCAAGGCACTTAAATAAAAAAATAATAATCTTTTCAGCAGATGCACAATAAAGCATGATTTATCTGCAAACTGAGTTTCAGTGCCTCATGGCTTTGATTAGGCCAATGCATTTGGTTTTGTTTCAAGCTCTGTGGAAGCCACTTCGCTCTTTTGTAGTGTAGGAGGGAAAGAAAAAGTATTTAAAGCCTTCCTCGAAGCTCATCAGTTCTCTTCAGAAAGCTGTGGCTCTCCTGACCTTTTTGAGAAAGCTATTAGAAGAATTCAATGAAATAAGAACTTTAATCATCAGAACTCTGCCATTTGTGAATGGTGTTAATGTAATATTTTCTCACCTGCTTCATACAGCTCTTGTGAAGTTAGATTGAATTCATAATGAGGTGCCCTATGTATAGTTTCATTGTTTGTTAGAAAAAAACCTACTTTTTTCTCGCCAGAAATAGCCTTTATATTTGAAAGAAGCCATTAGTTGTGAGAACAAAGCAGCATGGCATTTACAAAACATGAATACTGCACTTACTCAGAAAAACAATGTCAACTGGCAAAGGCAAATACTTCCATTAAGTTCATGATGCAGTTCTGTTTATAAACAGGCACAGACTGAGGCTTGAGGGAGAAAAGTTTTATGAGGCTGTCTCAGGTAGCGCCCGTGCCTTTGTGTTTGGCCATCATAGCAGCACTTGAACAAGACTAATTCTGTTTGTGTCCAGGGTGTGACCGTGAAAATTTGGAACACAAAAGAACCCCTGAAGAAGAGGTTTTCCTAGCTAATGCACCCTGACATTGTCATCCTCAAATATCTCTGGCTTGTGTTCACTCTTTTTGAGTTGCTCATTTTGTTTTCTGTCTGTGCACAAAGGTCCATCAGCTTCTCACACATACTCAGTGTTGATTGGAAATCGTGAGTGGATGCGACGCAATGGCTTGCATATTGCAAATGACATAAATGATGCAATGACAGATCATGAAACGAAAGGACAGACTGCCGTACTAGTGGCTATAGATGGTAACTGCTCTTCTTTGGTGTGACTTACTAACATCAGTTAATCCTACCATGGAATGGATAAAAACAAACTGGAGCAATTCATTGGTGCTTAGTGTCAAGAAATTACTAATCTTTTGGTGCAGAACTGCTTGTGAGCTGCCAAGTATCAAGGTGTTCTTAAAATAAGCTTTCACCTCACAACAGTGTTTGTAAGATTTTGTTGGGTAGTTTAAAAGTTTTTTAATTTTATTTTATTTTATGAACCTCCTGTTGCCTAGGACCGTTGCTCAGTAAAGCAGTGCCGTGTCCCATCCGAACTTTACATCACTTAAAGATCACAAGCCTACCTATTGCATCACTGATTTCAAAACATTTCATGACTAAACATGATGATTCATTAGATCATTCAAGTATAATAGATTAGACTAAATGACTTTTGCCAGTGGGGTTCTGTGCTAAGCAGAAAGAGATCCCAGACAATACCTTACTATGAGAAACCACAGTAATGACAATAGATTGCCAATGCATCTGTGATCTGGAAATGGGGCCTCTGATTCAACTACTGAATAAATATTCCTGATGCTTCTAGAGAGCAATTTTGAGAAATGTTTGCATGTCTCAGCCTGGGCTCCCTTAGTAAGCCAGCAAAATAAAGTCCTCTTAACATGGAAATAAGGGCCCTGATATACAGCTGGTGTTCCTATCACTGCTATTGGCAGCAAATAGAGATATGGGGTACAAAACTTAGTTAAGGACTTACTTTTGAAAGGTAACATGCAGTGATAAAACGATGTGAGATTTTGTAAATCATATAAAGGAAATGTGGATGCACTATTGAATCAGTCATTGGAAGACAGGTACAACACTTGTGTATGAAAGTAATTAATTATAATAGAGATTCAAACCTGAAAGATTAGGGGACATAAAAGCAAATACTCTATATGCTTCCTCCTGAAGGAGTGTCTTCAACCTCTGACCTGGGCACAGATACGAGAACTTTCTCTGGCCCACTATTGTATTTGCCTATACCATAAAAGCTAGGCAGGCATACTTAAAGGATACCCTTCTCCTGTTCTTCCCTGTGCCCAGGTATTAAAGGTGTTCGCTGTTTGATCTGAAAGAGATAAATGACAAAATTATGCATGTGTGTGCAAGGAAGAATCCATAACCTAGAAAACTGTAGACAGTTTTTTTAGGCTTATGAGTGTCAATATTGCCCAGAACGTGTTATTTCACAAGATGCCATGGTGTGATAGATGGAGGATAAGTCTTGTTCTCTTGCTGTCGCTTTGCCTCTACAGTTCTCTCTGATAGAGGACATTTTTTTATGCAGGCATGCTGTGTGGAATGATTGCAATAGCAGACACTGTCAAGCAGGAGGCAGCACTTGCTGTGCACACACTGAAAAACATGGGAATAGATGTGGTGCTGATAACGGGGGACAATAGAAAAACTGCAAAAGCCATTGCTACTCAGGTATTTGCTTCTCTGTGTTGCAAAAAAACCAAGCCAAAACAAAAAAAAAAAAACAAACATGGTGGCTTTGTCCCTGCCCATGGCAGGGGGGTTGGAACTAGATGATCTTGAGGTCCTTTCCAACCCTAACTATTCTATGATTCTATGAATTTGGAGAAGTAACTCAGCTTAGGGGGAAACATTGCTCTCTACATCTACCTGAAAGGACGTTGCAGCAAGGTGGGTGTTGGTCCCCTCTCCCAAGAAACAGATAATAAGACAAGAGGAAATGGCCTCAAGTTGTGCCAGGGGAGGTTTAGATTAGATATTAGGAACAATTTCTTCACTGAAAGGGTTGTCAAGCATTGGAAAGGGCTGCACAGGGAAGCTGCAGTCTCCACCCATGGAGGTATTTAAAAGTTGTGTAAATGGGGCACTTGGGCACAGGGTTTAGTGGTGGACTTGGCAGTGCCAGCCTAAGGGTTGGACTTGTTGGTCTTAAAGGTCTTTTCCAACCTAAATGATTCAATGAGTCTATGATTTCACTGAAACATTTTGGTGCATTAAGTAGCATGTATAGCTGAAAACTGGCTCTTCTAACCATTAAACCTTTATTGCCAGGGCTGTAGAGCCTGAAGCTCTACTTCTACATGCCTTGTGGGGTATGACACTAATAGCAGAGTATGGTTTGCCAGCATGTCTGCAGTAAAGATGGAGGGGGTGTAACCAGTCCTTTTTTTATGCTAAAGGCATCTTGTTCTTAAGCTTTCCATGTAGCTTGCAAGTGTTGTCTCCACCAGAATTTGGTTGGTCTTTGTTTTCTCTTCAAACAGAACATTCATTTCAGCATGGAAGCATATCACCAACTTTCTTTGTTTCTTTCTTTATACATAGGTTGGGATCAAAAAAGTCTTTGCTGAGGTTCTTCCTTCTCACAAGGTTGCAAAGGTCCAGGAGCTCCAAAATGGGAGGGTGAAGGTTGCAATGGTTGGTGATGGAGTCAATGATTCTCCTGCACTAGCCAGGGCTGATGTTGGAATTGCAATTGGAACAGGCACTGATGTTGCGATTGAAGCAGCCGACGTTGTTCTTATCCGAGTGAGCACTACAGTCTTGGCCTGTACTCTTTTATTACTGACACTCTTATATTTGACTTGGTATTTGGAAGACTGCATGTGGAAAACTTTCAATGCTTTTCTGTCTTGCAGAATGACTTGCTGGATGTAGTTGCCAGTATTCACTTATCAAAGAGAACAGTTCGGAGAATACGAATAAATCTGGTTCTTGCCTTAATTTATAATCTGCTTGGAATACCCATAGCAGCAGGTATGTGACTGCCAGAGCTCAATTTATTGATGACAGAAGCACCGTTGAGTTCTGTGGTGCCTCTTGCAGGATTTCCTGCTCAAAGAACCGAAGAGAATCCTATTTAAACCTTGTCAGGAGGACAAAAAAAATATTATTATTATTTTTTTAGCATGCTTTGGAAAAAACCCACCCAATAACCTTTGTTCCCCAAGTTTTAAACTCTTGGGAATAAATACTTATATGATGAAATTAAAAGCATGCTTTTATTTCACACAGCAGTACTTGGGGATTAGTTTCTGTATATTCAAACACAGGTCTAACCAGAGGTACCATTCCACTTCTAATGCTTCCTCTTTTACTGGCCCCGAATCACGCATTTTCTCTCCCACTACTTGCATTCTCTCTGCTTCTGTTAGATATGCTCCAAATTCCTCCTTAAAT
This sequence comes from Lathamus discolor, assembly GCF_037157495.1. Taxonomy (NCBI): domain Eukaryota; kingdom Metazoa; phylum Chordata; class Aves; order Psittaciformes; family Psittacidae; genus Lathamus; species Lathamus discolor. Next base: position 100,663,499 of record NC_088887.1, on the reverse strand, counting down.
CTTACTTCAAGTGTTCTTTTTCTTTATGACTAACTTCTCCCTGCTTTGCCTGGGCATTTACCTTGTCTTTCTATTCCTTTTGCTTTGTTTCCTATGTGCAGAATAGCTGGAAGGGACAAACAGTCTTGCCTTGTGTCTGCTGTCTTCTAGTTGAATTGGTGCAAAGGTCATCCTCTGCAGTGGAAGGGACATATTTACAAATAAGTGAATATATGTATATCAATCCAGTTGTATTTACGGAGGTCTCAGCAAGTCATGTTTTAGAATTGCTGATCTATGATATGCATGGACAGAAATGTCTATACTGAGACAGGCGGTCCTGACTTGTGTCCATATATGGTTTTTTGCTAGGTGTGTTCATGCCTATTGGCCTTGTGCTTCAGCCTTGGATGGGATCAGCTGCAATGGCAGCTTCTTCTGTGTCTGTCGTGCTGTCTTCCCTGCAACTGAAATGGCAAGTTCTCTTATACTTATCAACAGGGGAACCATAGGCAGCACTGTTGCTGAGCCTCAAGTGAAATGTTACTTTGGGCTTTGTCTGCATAGAAGTATGTCACAGCCTTTTAGCTTGGGGTTGTGCTTTCTAATCCTTGGCTCCAAAAGAGACAGGTGTCATTATTATGAACACACGTGGACTAAGAAAGTACTGAGCATTCCTTAACTAGCAGCTAAAAGTGTCACTGGATGCCATGCGGAAAACTGTTGGAGATCTAGTTCAATACGAAGTGCAGTAATGATCAGCACTGGTTTTGCTGTGAGTATAAAGTGAAAAACATAATTTGAAAGATAGTTCTCCATAATGTAGCATTAGATGTTTTTTAGATGTGTACCTGATTTTATTTTTTTGTCTATTTAATCTAACCAGAGAGAAAGAATCATAGAATAGTTAGGGATGGAAAGGACCTTAAGATCATCTAGTTCCAGCCCCCCTGCCGTGGGCAGGGACACCACACCTGAGAGAGAAGCAGTGTATTTATTCTTTTGCAGCTTGCTACAGATAAAGTATCTTGCTCTGTATTTTTGGAAGGGACACAATTTCTCAACTATGAAAAAGTTTCCTAGCAATTCTAGTGCCCATTTTGGTTGCAGTTACAATGAACCTGTTTTTAAGAGCTTTGTGAGTAGCCATCTTAAAAAAAAAAAGACTTTTCACAGTGTCTGAAATTAGTCCAAGCCTCCATATATTTCTACTGTAGCTGGCATCCTCTGTATAGTGCAGTGTAGTACAGTATAAACTAATATAGGAAACCTGTTGCTGGATCATGTTTCTGATCCTGCAAATGCTTAATGAGATGGCAATCTAGAATAAAAAATACATACCTACTCATGTCTGTTTGCAGAATCAGCCCTACCACTACAGGATTTTAATCCTGAAATTTTTCTGTGTGTAATCATACAAAGGATGAAAAATTCCATTGAAGGGATTAATGATCTTTTGATTTTGTGCTGATTATAGTAACTATCAGACTCCACTGTGTTTAGCTATTGAGAACCCCCCAAAACATACTTGGCTTCAGACTTATGGAAGCTGTATTACAGTATACTCTGTGGGACAATAATCTTTCTTGAAACTTCACACCAGCTGAACCCAGCTTCAGATTCCAAAGAACAAGCTAATACATATACGTGAAGAAGACCATGCATACTTGCCATTGCTGGGCTTTTTTTGACCTAGAATACATTGAATCAGAAAGTGATTTGGGGTTATTGAATCCATTCTTCTGCAATTGTCTACTATGAGCCCTTTCATAATTCAGCAAACTCATAAAAACTCTTAAAGAATCTCACTTGGAGAGTCCCTCTCTTCTACTGTTGAAATGTCTTAATGCTGTATGACCAGTACTTTTAGCCATTAACATTGTGTCTGAAGTGCAGGTAACATTTGGGTTATCAGAAGTTTCTGATTTATTCTGATGTGAAGACATGTCTACACATTCATTGTTTGGTACTAAATATGTTTTCTTTCTCTTCTTAGCTATAAGAAGCCAGACACAGAAAGTTACGAAGCACAAGCTCAAGGCCACATGAAGCCACTTACTCCTTCGCAAATCAGTGTTCATATTGGAATGGATGATAGGAGGAGGGATTCATCTAGAACAGCTCCTTGGGATCAGATTAGCCAAGTATCTCTCTCTTCCTTGACGGCAGACAAGCTGCCAAAACATAATGGGTTTGTTGAGGAAGAAGGGGACAAGTGGTCATTGCTCATTAATGGAAGAGATGAAGAACAGTACATCTGAAGCACTGTATTCTTAGTACAGGAGGAAACATTCCTCCCCACTAGTGATGGCAGGGACTGACTTATTTCACCAAGAGCTTCAAGACTTCAAATGAAGTAATTCCTTCAGCTCATAAAACAATTGCTACTCAGCTCAGTGTTGGATTGTGGATTTTTTTCAAGTCACCAGTTATTTCTAGTCACAGAAAAGATCTGTGGCTCTGTAATGAACTGGCTCCTTTGCACACAGCAATTAGTGAAATAATGTAAAAGTGTAATTTTCAGGGTCTAAAAGAGTTTCTTTGTTCCGGACTTCGGTGTTTGCTGGGCACCAAATCTCATACTTTTCATTCTTTCTAACTTTATTATTTCAAGAGCACCTGAAGCAAAAATATTTTCAGAGCTGCCAAATAATTTCTGTGTCCAAACTAAAGCAGACATGGCATAAGTGGCTCTCTGGTAGGAAGCTGTATTTTTTTACTGAATCCAAACTAGTCACATCACTGTGAGAGCACCTTGTCTTTAGGATTTATGTGCATCTCCTTGGACTAAAAATGTTTCAGTGTTTCACTAACTATAACTTTCTGAAAGGTCTCTTTCAAAGATTTTCACGTGTTTTCAAGCATTGCATCTGTTTGATGCACATTTTCATTTCTGGACTTGTTCTGTCATTCCCTCTGCTCTCCTAGATTTTCTCTTTTGCTCCATGCAAGCTCTTTTTTAACCCTATTGTTGCACAAGATATCTTCTATGAGTTATTACTATGTTTGCAGATAATCCTGTTTGGGACAAATTTCTTTAAGTCACCAGAAACTTTTCCTTTCCTATCGAAGTCCACAAAATTCCTGATCCAAATTAGCATATAATTTTCCTGTGGATACTTCGAAGGACCCCATGAAGCTCCTGAAAATTGGGCAGTTGTCTATCTCTTCCCTCTAACGGAGTAAAGAATTTATCCCACTGTGAACAAAGGTGGTATTTACCATGGTGTGACTCAGAGCAGAGCTAAGCACTGGTGTGACTCCAGCACAGAATCATAGAATAGTTAGGATTGGAAAGGACCTCAAGATCATCTAGTTCCAGCCCCCCTGCCATGGGCAGGGACACCTCACACTAAACCATGTCACCCAAGCATGGTTGAATGGAGTGAGTTTATTGCATAAGTAAACCCCAGCTTGCTTAAAAGGGAGACAAATATTTAAATGGTAATGGTGGAAAAAGGGCCTTAAAATGTGGGACTTCTATTTGCTATCATATAAATAACCTTTTTTGATGACAGAAAGACTGACACTAAGAAGATTCGTAATAGCTTGAATTTTAATGTAGATTTGTATTCATGTTTTGAATTTGTTTTAATTTCCCTCTTTGCTCTAGTTTAATAAGAAATTAAGGTGCTGAACAGCCCTGTTTTCACTTTAGCATATTTACCAAAGCTTGCAGTAACTTTATTACTGTGAACGTCAAATTCATCCCTTAACACGTTTTAGAGTTAGGACAGTAGGAATCAATGGCTTTGGTGCACTGAATCTAGTCCCAGGGTGCTGCTTTGCTCAGCTGTGGGACTCTGAATTAAGCAGACCAGAGTTTTATAGTCTAATCTAAAAAAATGAAAAAAGAGGAATTACTATGCTAAACAATGTGAAATAAACACACACTTTCATTGATTTAAAGACAGAGCTGTTTACAGCATGGGTTCAAATCCTGCTTTTCCTAATGTAAAAATGAAAAACAAGTCAGAGAGGAAAAGAACTGTACTTGGAGCATTTGGCAGGTCTTCCTATTCTCCCTTCCTCATGGTGTATTTGAGATCTCCTTAGCAAACTTCTAGAGCACTGTTTGAATATCATTACAAATCAGTTTTAGAACTGTAAAATCTCTTTATATATGTAGAGATTACTTTCACAGCACACACACTTTTCAAATATGCCATAGGTGCCTATACATGTCCCTGTGGGGAAGATGGGCTACTGTTTTACTGTTTTATGTCTTTTTATCAGTGCTCACGGTAAAAATACTGTTATTTAAAAAATCCAAACAAATAAGAAAATAACACTGTGTCTTTGCTTTTCTGTTTTTTTTTTTTTTGAGGGGTATAGCAAGAAAGAAAGCAGCAGCAAAAAAGAAAGCAGAAGCAGTGATTGTTGGAATGCAGGATACCTGTACAAGAGAGATTTTGTGACTGCTTTGTGATTTATTTCAGGCAGGAGTATAGAAAGGAAAAATAAGTAGTGCTACATTGTATGTTGGGGTAGGTGAGACTGCAAGTAGATAATCCTAATTGTTGAATTAGGATTCAAAATCTGTCTTGAGAAATGGAACAGAACTGACAAACTTTGCAAACAGGAAAGGAACGAATTAAAACTTGGCAGAAAAAGGTCAAATAGTTGGCTGGCATTCATTTTTGACCCATTCTAACCAGATAGTGATGCTGCAAAATGAACAGAAACAATGAGTGAGATCTACAAAGACTATATCATCCACATGACATGAAATACCTCTTTCTGTTCAGATCTGGAGAGGCATCAGCTGGAGTATCAGGTCTAGTTTTGTACGTCATGCTTGTCTGGAAAAACTGGCAACAGCTCGGAGAAGAGCAATGGGATTTAACAGAAATCTAGAAAACCTGAGCACGTAAGTACATGAGAATGAGAAATATAAGAAGATAAATGGAAGGAGTTTGAGTAGGTTTGCCTACAGAATACTCGAAGTACAAGTCTCCAAACACAAAGAGAACAATTGATTCCTTTCATCTTTCCAGTGTCTCTTAACGTTCGTGGTGTCTAGAACAAGAAATAATAGGCTTATTGCATCAAAGAAGATTTAGATTAGTCACTAGGGAGGAACCCTGTAACAGGAAAGATTACAGAGCACTGGAAGAGATTGAAAAGGAAGCTCTTCAGAAGCACATGGCAAACAGGCACATACCTGATGACAATGTGCTAGGCCAGAGGTGAATCCTGCCTTGGAGCAGGCTGCTCCCTGGGCAATCTCCTGACCTTCTCTCCAGCCTGGCTTTCTCTCCTGTGAATGTAATATGAACTGTGAAACTGTTGAATTAGAGGACTGATCACACTGTCCTGCTCCAAAGAGGTACCAAAGGAGTGGAAGAAAGATTGGATTTGACATCATTTAACATCCTGAAATGAACTGGCAAATATGTTAAGATTTCCTAGCTGTATTTGCATACTGTCTTAGGTTGTGAACTGCTGTGAAATGTGCATAAATGCCTATAAGGTAGCTAGAACAGCTACATAAAGTCAAAAAAAAAAAAAAAAAAAAAAAGGAAAGAAATATAAGTGCTAGTCCTGACACTTTGAATCATAGAATCATGGGCTCAGCTGGGTTGGAAAATACCTTTAAGATCCTCAAGTTCAACCTTTACCCCAGGACTGCCAAGTCCACCACTAAACCATGTCACTGAGGGCCTCATCTACACGTTTTTGAACACTTCCAGGGATGGTGATTCCACCACTTCCCTGGGCAGCCTGTTCCAATGCCTGACCACCCTCTCTGTAAGAAATTTTTCCTAATATTCAGTCTAAACATCCCCTGGTGCAGCTTGAGGCCATTACCTCTTGTCCTATCACTTGTTACTTGCGAGAAGAGATCAGACACCTCCTCATCCCATCCTCCTTTCAGGTAGCTGTAGAGGGCAATAAGGTCCTCCCTGAGCCTTCTCTTCTCCAGACTAAACAGCCCCAGTTTCCTCAGCTGTTCCTCATGAGACTTGTGACTATGTGTTCTTGTTAAACTTGAGCTGACCCACTGGAGGGGCATATGAGATGGAGGACAGTGTCTGCATTTCTGCATAGCTATGGGCTTTTCTTGTCTTCACCAGGACCATCTGCCTGCAGAGCCAGGTGCTGGCCTGTTACTGATGCTCCTCAGCACTGTGAAGCAGGGCCAGTAAAAGGGCTGGAGGAACAGCACAGAAGACATCTAATGAATCAGATCTTTGACTTTCATGTTATTTTAGTACAATAGCTCAGGAGCAGTGTTTCCTGTGAAGTTTTTCATTCTCGTGCTGTAGTTTTGCCATAAATCTTTTTGGTGCCCTAAGTTCATGGGAAAGAAATTACTCCATTTCGTTTCCTCCTCCCTTACCACATTTTCAAGCACATAAACTGTCTGATTTCTGTCAAAGCTGATTACAACCTTTCTCTAGCTAAATATTCTTCCATGGATATTTTCTCTAATGCACCTGTGTGAGAAGAAAACAAACGAGTAGGTGGTGAAATTATACAATTGTGTACAAGGATGGGAAATCGGATAACACCGACACGTCGTATTGAATTTCCTCTACTTGCCAACAGCAAGCGTGTTGCTTTTCAGTGGGAAATCATTTGAGAGTCACAACAAAAGAAGAAGTGGTGAAGCTCAAAGCATCCTGCTCACATGCCTCAGACAGTCACAAACACAGGAGGAGGCAGATTAATTCCTCTCCTTGTTTTGAGCTAGAAGCACCCAGGCTTTGCAGGTAACTATGGCCCACCACAGGCTTTCCACGCAGTGATCTGATTTCACCAGTTGTTTATCTTCATGCACAGAAGGACCATTTCTCAAGTTTCCCCTGGTGCTGCAGTCCCTGGCAGATGAGGAGCTGTGAGGTGATACCAGCTGATGAAAAGGAGCAGTCTCCAGGCAATGCAAGGCCTTGGGGCACCCAGCAGGTGAAGCTCGGGACCAGTGCTTTTGGGGATCAATGATCAGTGAGATGACCCATGCTGTTACTTTGGTAGAGGATGGTTTGTGGCACTTTTTCTTAAAGCAAATTGCTTTTAAATTATCATTTTTCTCTCTGTTTCTCTAATTATTTTTTTTAGACATTCTTGTTTTTCATGAACAGCTGGCTGAGTGTCCATGTCCCCTAAGCTCTTCACCTCTCTCCTACCCTTACAGCGTTAGAGTGAGGGCTAATGGTGGCACCCTGTGATGTGTGGCAGGTGGAAGGCAAGATCTCCTCTGTTTATGGGCAAACACAAGGGGACTGCACAGCAAAGCTCAATACTTCCCAGCTGTTCTGCATCTCTGTGGCCTTTTTGCTTGCCCAGCAGGCAGCAGAGAGTGCAGAGGGGCAGGTGTATAACACACACATGGTGTGGGCTGGCAGCAAGGAGGCAGATAGAATGGCCACTCCATGCTGATTTTAATTGGATTTGGTCATGGGTCTGCTCATCCACACTCAAGCCTATGGGTTTAATCAGGCCCCTTGGGGTACCCAGCGTGTCCCTGCCAAGCTGGTGCCAAGCCTTCGGCTGGGAAAAGCTGGGAGAAGCCTCATGTGGGAGGGTGCTGGATACAAAGGAGTGGTGTGGTCCTCTTGTGTCCACACGTTTTCTGGTTTTAGAGCTGGCTTACAACGTCCTTGCCTGTCAGTGGGACGGTTTCTGGGGCTGAAGCAAGGAACACAGCCAAGGGTCTCAGCCAGGGAGACAGAGGACTTCTGAGTTGGCAGTGAAGATCAAGTGCAAATGTTCTAGTGCATAGGTTTGTGCTGGCTTTCCTGCCAGGTGGGGGATTGCTTCATCATGCACTCCCAGTGACAGACATGATAAATCACAGAATGGTTCAGGTTGGAAGGGACCTTTAGATCATCTAGTTCCAACCCCCCTGCTACGGCATGGACACCTTCCAATAAACTCTGCCCCTGGAGTGAAAATGTAACAGGCTGTTTGCAGAGGAATGCTGAATTTTAGATGGCCCAGATGTGTCACATCCCCATGACCTCTCTGTTGACTAGGATGTGTGGGACGTGTTGCGCAGCCCAGGCCAGGTGCACACTCCATGCACAGAGAGCATAGGCACTGCCATACGTGTCCTGCAGTGCCTCCAAAGGTGCCTCTACATTGGCAAAGCTGATTGACTGTTTTCTGGATGCCCAGGGGCTGCAAAAGTAATTGGTTGTTGTGAAGAGACAAGGAAAACCTTGGCTTTCCTACAGGGCATGGAATTAGACTATACAATATAAACCACTGTGGGCTTAGATACAAGGCTACAAGCAAGTTGTGTAATGACAGTGCTCACATCCACCACATAGAATCATAGAATAGTTAGGGTTGGAAAGGACCTCAAGATCATCTAGTTCCAACCCCCCTGCCATGGGCAGGGACACCTCACGCTAAACCATGTCACCCCAGGCTTCATCCAACCTGGCCTTGAACACCGCCAGGGATGGAGCACTCACAACCTCCCTGGGCAACCCATTCCAGTGCCTCACCACAATCCAGCTCACTCGTGCAGAGCTGGTAACATTTTACTCACCAAGGCAAATAAGACCTGTACAGGGGCTTTCTCTGAAGTCTACCTGTACTTTCCAGTGGCACCAGGAGGAGTGTACAGAATCAGATCCTGCTCCAAGAGACCCACTGTGTCCCCTCAGAAAGGTGTTAGTGTTATTTTAAGATAGCTCTGCATTGCAGTTGCAAATCTGAGTGGCTGGGAGCAACCTGCTGAACAGGTGTCATGGTTTAACCTCAGTCAGCCACAGAGTCTCCCTCTCTCACTCCCCTGCCTTTCTTTCCCCCACTCCTGGAGGGATGGGGAGGAGAATTGAAGGAATATAACTCCCATGGGTTGAGATCAGTGCAGTAACTAAGGCATAACACAAACCACTACTGCTACCACCAATAATAGAATCATAGAGTCATAGAATAGTTAGGGTTGGAAAGGACCTCAAGATCATCTAGTTCCAACCCCCCTGCCATGGGCAGGGACACCTCACGCTAAACCATCTCACCCAAGGTTTCATCCAACATGGCCTTGAACACCGCCAGGGATGGAGCACTCACAACCTCCCTGGGCAACCCATTCCAGTGCCTCACCACCCTAACAGGAAAGAATTTCCTCCTTATATCCAATCTAAACTTCCCCTGTTTAAGTTTGAACTCATTACCCCTTGTCCTGTCACTACAGTCCCTGATGAAGAGTCCCTCCCCAGCATCCCTATAGGCCCCCTTCAGATACTGGAAGGCTGCTATGAGGTCTCCACGCAGCCTTCTCTTCTCCAGGCTGAAAAGCCCCAACTTCCTCAGCCTGTCTTCATACGGGAGGTGCTCCAGTCCCCTGATCATCCTCGTGGCCCTCCTCTGGACTTGTTCCAGCAGTTCCATGTCCTTTTTATGTTGAGGACACCAGAACTGCACACAATACTCCAGGTGAGGTCTCACAAGAGCAGAGTAGAGGGGCAGGATCACCTCCTTCGACCTGCTGGTCACGCTCCTTTTGATGCAGCCCAGGATACGGTTGGCTTTCTGGGCTGCGAGTGCACACTGAAGCCGGCTCATGTTCATTTTCTCATTGACCAGCACCCCCAAGTCCTTCTCTGCAGGGCTGCTCTGAATCTCTTCTTTGCCCAATCTGTAGCTGTGCCTGGGATTGCTCCGACCCAGGTGTAGGACCTTGCACTTGTCATGGTTGAACTTCATGAGGTTGGCATCAGCCCACCTTACAAGCGTGTCGAGGTCCCTCTGCATGGCATCCCTTCCCTCCAGCGTATCAACCGGACCACACAGCTTGGTGTCATCGGCAAACTTGCTGAGGGCGCACTCAATCCCACTGTCCATGTCAGCGATGAAGATGTTAAACAAGACCGGTCCCAACACCGATCCCTGAGGGACACCACTCATTACTGTTTACCCAGCTGGACATTGAGCCATTGACCACAACTCTTTGTGTGCAGCCATCCAGCCAGTTCTTTATCCACCGAGTGGTCCATCCATCAAATTGATGTCTCTACAATTTAGAGAGAAGGATGTCGTGTGGGACAGTGTCAAACGCTTTGCACAAGTCCAGGTAGATGACATCAACTGCTTTACCCTTATCCATCAATTCTGTAGCCCCATCATAGAAGGCCACCAAATTGGCCAGGCAGGATTTCCCCTTAGTGAAGCCATACTGGCTGTCACCAAGCACCTTCTTGTTTTCCATGTGCCTTAGCATGCTGTCCAGGAGAATGTGCTCCAAGATTTTACCAGGCACAGAGGTGAGACTGACTGCTCTGTAATTCCCTGGGTCTTCCATTTTCCCCTTCTTGAAAATGGGGGTTATATTTCCCTTTTTCCAGTCGTCAGGAACTTCACCTGACTGCCATGATTTTTCAAATACAATGGCCAGTGGCTTAGTAACTTCATTCGCCAGCTCCTTCAGGACCCGCGGATGGATTCCATCAGGTCCCACGGACTTGTGCGCGTTCAGATTTTGAAGATGGTCACGAACCAGATCCTTTCCTACAGTGGGCCCAAGGTCTTCATTCTCACAGTCCCTGTGTCTGCCTTCTAAGACTTGGGTGGTGCAGTCAGAGCCTTTGCCAGTGAAGACAGAGGCAAAGAAGCCATTCAGAACCTCAGCCTTCTTCAAATCCTGTGTAGCCAGTTCTCCCGAGAGCTTCCTCAGGGTGCCTATGTTGTCCCTAGTCTGTTTTTTGTTTGCTACGTACCTGTAGAATCCCTTCCTGTTATCCTTAACATCCCTGGCTAGGTTTAATTCTAACTGGGCCTTAGCCTTCCTAACCTGGTCCCTAGCTTCCCGGACAACATCCCTGTACTCTTCCCAGGCTGCCTGTCCTTGCTTCCACCTTTTATAAGCCTCTTTTTTCCTTTGAATTTTCCTCAGCAGCTCCTTATCCATCCAAGGAGGTCTCCTGGCCCTCCTGCTGCACTTCCTTCTAGTTGGGATGCAGCACTCCTGAGCTTGGAGCAGGTGATCCTTGAATATCAACCAAGAGTCTTGGGCCCCCCTGCCCTCCAGGGCTATATCCCATGGAACCTTACTAAGCAGGCCCTGAAGAGGCCAAAGTCTGCTCTTTTGAAGTCCAGGGCAGTGAGCTTGCTGCACGCTCTTCTCACTCTCCTGGGGATCTCAAATTCGACCATCTCGTGATCGCTGCATCCAAGGCTGCCCTGGAGTACCACATTCTCAACAAGCCCTTCCCTGTTGGTGAGCACGAGGTCAAGCATGGCACCTCTCCTTGTCGACTCCTCTATTACTTGCAGAAGGAAGTTGTCTTCCACACAATCGAGGAACCTCCTGGATTGCTTGTGCCGTGCAGTGCCATCGTTCCAACAGATGTCAGGGTGGTTGAAATCCCTCATGAGAACAAGGGCCTGCGAGCGTGAGGCTTTTCCTATCTGTCTGCAGAGTGCTTCATCCACAGGTTCTCCTTGATCAGGCAGCCTGTAACAGAGAGAATGCAATACCACCCACCAACCGATACCCAGCCTGATCACGGAAGTGAACTCACCCTTCTGGGTAACTGCCCCCAGTTTATATCCCAGGCATGATGTGCTGTGGTATGGAATACCTCTTTGGCTCGTTTGGGTCAGGTGTCCTGTCTCTGCTTCCTCCCAGCTTCCCCTCCTCCCTGGCAGAGCATGAGGCTCAGAAAGTCCTTGGTCAGACCAAACATTCCAGCAGCAACTAAAAACATCAGTGTTATCAGCTCTGTTTGCAGGCTGAAAGTCAAAACACAGCACTGCACCAGCTACTAAGAAGGAGAAAAAAGGACTGCTACTGCTGATCCCAGGACAACAAGAGCTCATTAAATACACACTGTCACTGATTTACAAGAAAGTGTGGAGACAATATAATTACTGTAATTATGTCAGATACTTGCTGCAGAGTTGCTGTTTGTGTTGGGAGTTTCATCTTCTCACTATGGCAAGAAGATTAAAAAACCACATACACCTGCCAATATATTCATGCCACAAGGAACTTACTCGGAAGCTGCTGTTTGATTGCTTTCTTTACAGACCGTGCAGCTCATTAAGTGTGCCACCATCTTAGGGAGGAGGGGAGCTAGGCAATGCTTTTGGGTGGTGTGCTGCTTGCTTCACGCCCATGGCAAAGGCAGATTTTGGCTGTAAAGGTGACCTGGCTAATGCTACACTGGCCAAGGCCATGTTGCAGTGAGAAAGTGTGCACCCTTAGCTCGCAAGAAGTGCTGAAAGGGAAGTTTTGGTGGGAGAAGCCTGCACTCTTGGTGTGTGTCCTGGGTTCAGCAGTAGCAGTTATTTCTCTCCTTAGTAGCTGGCGCAGTGCTGTGATTTTGACTTTCAACCTGGGAACAGCACTGATAACACCGATGTTTTTAGTTGCTGCTCAGTAATGTGTACTCTGACCAAGGACTTTCTGAGTCTCATGCTCTGCCAGGGAGGAGGGGAAGCTGGGAGGAAGCAGAGACAGGACACCTGACCCAAACTAGCCAAAGAGGTATTCCATACCACAGCACGTCATGCCCAGTATAGCAACTGGAGGCAGTTACCCAGAAGGGTTAGATCACTGCTCAGTCAGGCTGGGTATCGGTTGGTGGATGGTGAGCGATTGTATTCTCTTCCCTTGTTATTTCCCTTATCATTATTATTATTGGTGGTAGCAGTAGTAGTTTGTGCCTTAGTTACTTAGTTACTTAGTACCTTAGTTACTGGGCTGTTCTTATCTCAACCCGTGGGAGATATATTCTTTCAATTCTCCTCCCCATCCCTCTGGGAGCAGGGGGAGGAAGGAAGGGGAGTGAGCGAGCGGCTCTGTGGTTCTGGGTTGCCAGCTGGGCTTAAACCACAACAGTGCGGGTACTCACCACTGGGATGGGTGGGCTGAGAAAGCCGGCGGTGGGTGGTGGGTGTAAGCTCCCACGGCAGCGCTCATTGAGGGGTGCTGTGGGCAGAGCTATTTTGCCACAACTCATTTCTCTCCTCCACGCAGGTTTGCTGTGGCCTCACTGGCAGTGCTGGGGACATGAGGCAACTCCTGTCTACCCTGAAAACAGGGTGCCTGGTTTTCACTCGTGACTGCTGTGATAGATGACAGCTCTGTAGCCAGGAAAGTATGACTTATATGGTGTGTGGGCCATAAAATATGGGCTTATATGGTGCTATTGGGTAAGGTGAGAAATAGAAACTTCAAGGAGAAGAAATATTTGCAAGGCACACAGATATCTTAGAGGGTAGGAGCTGCTCACCAGGACCCGTAATGAACAGAGGGCAAAACTGGGATGCTTTTGTAGGAGGCACCCAGATTTTCAGACCACCAGGGCACTTTGCTGGGGGATCCCAGAGTGTGGGACGCCTCAGCCACTCAGAGGGGTGCCGGGGTCTGAGCTGGGAGTACCCCAAAACCTGCAAGCCCAAGGCAGGTTCCACACAGCACCTCCTCAGTGAAAGAGGTGGCAGATGAAGTTCCTTTTCCTGCAGAAGCCATTAACAAGTTAATGACTACAGCAGTAACTCCATGTGCTTGAAGTGAGGGGAAGGAAATGGGAGCACATTTCTAAGCACACTAGGATGTAGAAAAAGACCCTCCTGCTTAAATAATAAGCAGGTTGAACAAATAAAAGGCAGCAGAAAAAGAGCCTTGCTCTTGAGAGATCTTCAGAGTAACAAACAAAGCAGCTTTGCTCAGAGATCTTCAGTCTGGGATCTTGGCCCAGATTGGGCAGGGCCTCTATGGCATTGCTGAGAGGGAGGGCTGGGGACAAAGGTGAATCAAGGCTGAGCCCAAAGCAGCCTCTCTATTTTCCTCCTTCGAAAAGTGCCAAATTCCACAGAAAAGTGCACCACTGATTTGGTAACACTGTCACTGATGTTGTTACTTAACTCCCTGACCTTTTATTAAATGCAAACCCTGAGATAAAGGTGAGCAAAGCATCAAGCCACTTCCACAAGGAAAGTGCTGATGGCATCTTACAAGAGGTTGAGCTGAGGCACAGGTAAAGTGACCTGAGTGGTTTCTGAGCCCAGCAGGACCGGGATGCTTTGCATTTCATCCCTGTCTCTTCACCACCATCTTCCCCTATTCTCCTGATTGCTTGGCTTGTTTGTGAAAAAACAAATAAACTGGAATTTAAAAGGACTCAGTTCTAGCTTTGTAAAAACAAATGACCAAAACTGTAACTCACCAGCAGACAAGTAACTGGTCTCTGAACCAGATGCGTATGATTGTTTTCCCAACAACTTCTTCCCCCTCTCCACTCTCACCAGCTCGTGTTGAGTAAGTCAGAAAAGAGACACATTGGAAAACCCTGTAATAAGAGACTTGCAGAGTAATGAAAAGAGCAGATTACAAGTTCTGCCAAGGTGTGTGTATTATCTGTGTGTCACGTTTACCCATTGGGGCTGATGACAGTGCCTCCTCTGAATACTCTTCTTCTGTTTACTTCTCTATTAATTAAAACACATGTTTAGAAATGTCAGTAGGTGTATTGAGAATTTTGCCATTATTAACACTCTTCCCCTTTCATGAGCTGTGCTGTGCATACATACATTTGGTGCTGTGAATGGCCACTGAGATTTTGCAACACATATGCTGGCTTCAGCAAAAAAGGGCTTTTAACATCCAAGAACAAAAAAAAAAAAACCAGACAGAAATGGCAAACCACAGCAAGTTATATATTCCCTTTATTCTGGTGAGTTGTTCAGACAGGTACTGGGGCACAAAGCAAGCCATGATACTCAAGGCAATTCCAGCTCTTGCCACCATCACTTGCATAAAGGGCAGTACCAAAGCAATAACTAGGAAGTGCTAGCACATTTCCCCTTAGGGCTGCTTCCCCTGCATCAGCTGCTATCCCAATTTATCCTCTGTTGCTCTGAGAGAACATTAGTCCTTCTCTTTGTTTTCTTCCTGCCTTTCTATTGATTCCGAGATTCCTGTTTACAGAGTTTGGTGCTTTGATGACCATGGTTTCTTCTCAGCTGAGAGTCTCCTATTGCATTAGAAAGGAAATTATCTTTCCACTTACTTAGTAAGGCCACTCCAAGCTTAAGCCATTAGCCTGGCAAGAGAATGCACATAGGTCATTTAAATTTGCCACTTGTGCCAATGCTTGACTTCTCTGTTTCTCATCTTCCCCTGCAGGTTCTGCTGGTGTCTCGTGTGTAACGTGCTTTGGGATTCATGTGTGGAAGCAAAACAGGCTGCACACACAGCAGCTCAAGGGCAGAGTCTGGAGAAACCAGGCCTAAGTCACCAGGGTCTTATACCACCTCTCTTGTTTTAACAACAGAGAAAAAGCCCCCGTGCTGCCTCTCCAGGTGGATTCCACCATCACCAGTGCATGATGTGCACTTTTAGCAGATCCCAGGGTCATATTTATTTTTTCAGTCCCATGTGGTGCTGACACTGTGGCCTGGGTCACCATGCACTGACTTCAGATCCATCTCCCCTTTCTTCACCCTGCTAAGGTTGAAGTGGACTAGTGTGCGCTGTTCAGAAGAGCAGGACTCAGGTATATTACTCCCAGACATGTAATAGTGGCTGACATACTCCTGGGTCTTTCCCACATGGTTTCTTTTTCTGCCTAGAAACTTGTGCTAGCATTGGAAGTTGCCATCCAGTTTCAGTCAGACAACTGGACTTATTTCTGGAACAACCACATAGACTTTTGGGATACATGATCATCTACATGGCATACCTTCACAACTTGTTCTCCTGTAAAGGCTGTAGACGTTGTCTATTTGGACTTTGGTAAAGCATTTAATGCTGTCTCCCACAATGTTTTCCTGGAGAAACTGGCAGCTCATGGCCTGCATAGGAGGACTCTTTGCTGGGTTAAAAACTGGCTGAATGGCAGAGCCCGGAGAGTAGTGGTAAATGGTATCACATCTAGTTGGCAATCTATCTGTCATTAGTGGTGTCCCTGCATCTCTTTTTCTATCTGATGTTTAAAAAATATTAGGCAGTCCCTCTTGCATGTGTTTCTTTCCATTCTGCCTTTCTCCCCATCTTATTTTCCACACAAAGCAAGTTATTTCAGACTAAACAAGCTATTTCTCGTTCACTCTATTAATATTTTCAAGTTCTGGCTCAGGCTTTCCTACTGCATGGCAGTTTTCCATCTTTTATTAGTTTCTATTTAAAATAACATTGCAGGATTTAGGTGATACCAATTGCAGAAGGAATGTAGAGCTCAAGTGTGAGAAGTGACTGCAAATGGCTGCAGAAAGATGTATCCATCTGGTTTTGTGAAGAAAATGATACAGCTCTTATAGTGCTGGTAAAGCTTTTCCATTGCTTCATGGCCCAGCTCCAGTTTCCCTCTGACTTCATTAACGCTCGGCTGAATCCCGGTTCATTTTGAAGATAATTAATTGAGGAAAGCTATCTTTATCAGTGTTATTCAGCCCCAACTGAAGCTCTTCAGCAACAGCAGAAGCTATCAGTACTAGTTAGGGTAGTAACTAGCTTCCAGCCCAGCTTCTTTTGAGTGTTTTGGGGTAGGGAAGGGATCTCACCTCTGCAGTGATTCCTTATCATGGAGAGACAGGTGAGCATGGCTGGTTGGGCATTTTCCTTGTGTGCTGAAGACTTTAACTGGTACAAGCAGTCAGGATCCAGCTCTTTAGTCAAACTGGGTGAAAAAAAAAGAAAAGGATAATGCCAATCTAATATAGTGAAATGTAAACAGTCCAGTGTCATCCCTTAGAGATGGCACCAGCAATTTACAGCTTAATAAGAGAGCTCTGCTTCTCCAGCTCCTTGTGGAGGCTGTGGCTGATGCTTAAAAGCAGCAAGAGGGTGATTTTGTCTCTCATTGCTATTTTCTTCTGGCTGACCCTGGGTAATGAGAGAAAAATCACACTGCAGATGATCTCTGCCTTTGATTGCAAATGCAATACTGGACACTCAGATTCCATAATGAGTTTCTTGTGTTTCTTGTATTCAATGGCCTTGCATGGCTGTGACTCATGCAAGCCTTGGGACTGATGCGGCCACTGGGAGCAGGGACCTGGTACTGCACAACAGTAGCATGATTTTGTGTGAATGCTTCCTTCTTTGCCTGCTTTGTGCTGGCTTTTCTTTTTGTGGGCATACAGTGGAGCTGGTTGTGGCGTTTGATGTCCCTCGCAGTTATGGAAATGATCCTTTAGTGTGGGGGGATTTTCATGGTACAGTAACCTAAAAGGCACTTCCAGTCTCTTGGAAATGGCTGGTGGGATGGCACCAAGTGCAAACCCTGCAGCAGAACTTGGGTAAAGGGGAATTAAGGTTTTCTCTGGTACATTATGTTCATGGTCACATACTTCAAACATCTGAAGACTTGGAAAGGGCTAGTGATTAAAACTAGATTTCTGGAAGCCAGGAAAAGCTGACCACTTAAACCAGGGAATACTGCTCACGCCTGAATTTTGTGGTAGTGACAACTGCTACATGTGTGCCCCTCAAGACTTCACAGACCTTTTTAATTTCACTGTGGGCTGCAGGGCAATCTCTGCTCTGGAGCACCTCCTCCCCTCCTTCTGCATTGCCCCTGGTGTCTGCAGGATGTTTCTCTCACATATTCTCACTCCTCTCTCCCACCGCAGGTTGTTGCACAGGTTTCTTCCCCCTTCTTAAATGCGTTTATTTAAGACAGAGGTGGTACCACCGTCACTGGTGGGCTCGGCCTTGGCCAGCGGTGGGTCCATGTTGGAGACAGCTGGCACTGACTCTATCGGATATGGGGAAGCTTCTAGCAGCTTCCCACAGAAGCCACCCCTGTAACCTCCTTGCTACCAAAACTTTGCCACCCAAACTCAGTACAGACAATGTCCAAGCCCTTTCCAGACATCACAGGGCACATTTCCTTCATATCAGTAAAACCACCTTGACAGAAGTGAGCAGAACCGTATTGCTGGCAGCCTTCTCTCACAAGAGAGACAAAGATGAGGTGGACTGACAGGCTGGGGAGTGTTGATTGGAGTTTAATGATCCCACCACACCTTTTGGAGCCATCAAATTACAATGCAGTGAAAATGCAGTGCTTGTAACCCTGTGCACATACATGTTTCCATCTTAGTAATGCCAGCTGCTCTGTACAGACCAATTTAGACACCTGAAATCTTGCTCTACTGTCTTCCAATGCCATCTTCCTAAAGCCCAGGGCTCTCTATGCACCAGCCAAAAATAAATATGGACAATGTGCATGCACAGCCAGGCACGCATGTTTGGTCTAAGAATTGGCTGACTCTATTAAAAGATGATTTGCTTTTTCCCCTCTGTATCTCCTGAACACTCCCCCCCGCCCCATTAAAGGAGCCCAAATTCAGGCCGCAAAAAGCATCCAAGCACTGCAGGAGGTATCACTAGAAATTTCATCTAGCTTTTAGAGACCTTTGAGTAAAAAGCACTTTCCAAAGCATATGTGTCAGGCAGGTCTGAATCTGACTGTGGGTGTGATTATACACTCCAGCTCTCACACGGCTCCTTGGTCCCTTCAGGGTTTGGCTCAGCCGTGACACAGTCCTGTGGAAGACCAGCATCATTCCCTGAACCACCCAGAACAGATCTCATAGGAACTGTGAGCCTGCTACCCACTAAAAGCATCATTTCACAGGTTTTCTTATCCAGTGAAATTAAAGCATCTGGGTTCAATCGATGCTGACCCAGAGACATCACGTTTTCAGGGAATGCAAGGGAGTGAACCAGCCCCTGCCTCAACATCTGTGAGTGAAATCTTCCTGCAACCCCTGAGGAGCATGTCCCTGCTTGAGAGCTTGGTAAAATGGGCAGAATATTTCTGGCTGATATCACAAAGCCCTTCAGACAGAAAGCAGAAGAAATGGCTGTGCAGCTTCAGAATTGCTCTTGTGTCCCCAGAATCTGCCCCGATTTGGGGGGAAAACACAGTCACTTGGTCATGTTTTCTGCACACTGGTTATTACACCCCAGGTCAGGAAGCAAGCTTTATTCCTGCTGGGAAAACACGTGAAAAATCATCAAGGCACTTTGAAATGACTACAAACGCCTACAGGAGTCTAAAAATAAGCAGCGCTGACAATGTGTGCAGCACCAGTTATTGTCTCTGTTCTCGAGGCTGCAAGCTGATAATTTCACATGCCAGCATTAAACTGAGGAGTCCAACATCTCTACCTAAAACACAAGTCACTCTAGCAATGCAACATCACATGTTTTGTCACTGTTCTTTGTTGTTCAGTGGGAAATAGGGACACAGTGAGGAGGGTTGTGCTGACCGTAGCTGCCGCCCGTTTGGGTTTTCCTTGCAGTGTCCTCCCTTTCCAGCCAGCACTTCTGCCTGCTTCATTTTGTTTCTTTATCTCTATTTTTCAAAGCATGTATCTATAGGTTGTATGATAACTTGCTGCTGTCTCCAGGCAGCCTGCCATGCATTGAGGAGGAAGGTTGGGATTGAGCTAGGCTGGGCAGCTCCAGCAAGGGGAGGAGATGGGACAGGAGACAAAGTATAGCAGGGGGTCCAGGGCGGCAAAGCTGGTGGCTCCTGCTGCCAAAGTGGGTCTCAGAGGGATGAGAGCAGTGTATCCTGCTGCTGGAGCACAACCCTCTGCCTGAAGACTGAGCTGTTCTGTAGGAAGTCCAGCCCACAGGTTTCCTATAACGTGGGAATCAATAGTGTGCTATCAACAGTAATGGGGTTAAAAATAGCATTCATCTTGTCAGGGTTGTCACAAGAGAAGCTGGCCCCATTGCTGGCAGTAAGAACATGAGCATGCCGTGTGTGAACATGTGAAGTGTATGGTTTAATGGTGTGTAGGTGTCTGAAGTCATAGAATAGAATAGTTAGGGTTGGAAAGGACCTCAAGATCATCTAGTTCCAACCCCACTGCCATGGGCAGGGACACCTCACACTAAACCATCCCACACAAGGCTTCATCCAACCTGGCCTTGAACTCTGCCAGGGATGGAGCACTCACAACCTCCCTGGGCAACCTATTCCAGTGCCTCACCACCCTAACAGGAAAGAATTTCCTCCTTATATCCAATCTAAACTTCCCCTGTTTAAGTTTGAACCCGTTACCCCTTGTCCTGTCACTACAGTCCCTAAGTCAGGGGTTATCACTGGGTCAAACATGAGCCTGGAAATCGGAAATCACTGTGTCAACGTTTGAGAGGTTTGTACAGCACTGCTTTGCTCTTACTGCTGCTTCTGTGGCCTCCACTGTGACTGCATCCAAGGAGTGGAGAAGGTGACCATGGTCATGCCCTGCGAAATGCCTCCAAAATGCCTCTGAGAGCCATCTGTCTGCTGTCAGACAGGCCACCCCAGCCCAGACCTGTGGACATGTGCAGGAGTTTAATGCACAGTGGTATTAACCACATCGGTGCCTGAATATCAGCGTTTAAAGCTCTGGACCTCAGTCCAGACCTAAGGTTTATAATGTATATTCAGTGCAAGGGCTCGGGTCTTGAAATGACAATGAAGATCACCTGGAACACAGCCCAAGAGGTGAGTAGCAAATTTCTAGTATGTTCTGTGGGGCAAGTTAAGTGTGGAGACCTGAGAAAAAGCACCAGGATCTGCTCCTCACCACCCCGAACCCACCCAGCCATGGATGCACATGAAAAACCCTACAGTCCTCTCCAGAGCTGGGCCTGCAGCAGGAAAGCATCACTCCTCCCTCAGCACCAAGAGATCTGTGCTCTGGAAAGCAGGGCTCTGCAAAAGACTCCTCAGGGAAAGCCATGGACCATGACTCCAGTGTGGGCTGCAGTTAGCTGGCACCCTTGGACTGGCAAGAGAAAACTCCAGGTGTTGAAAAACTGATTCAGTCTCATGAAAAAGCTGAATTAGCAAGAAACTGGCCTGTTTAAATGGAAGTTAAGGATATGCCATAATTAATGTCTAAGCATGAGACTAAGGAGGGAGGTGGAACCTATTCACCTGTGATATACTGTAAGTTCCCAATTGAGAAATGTCAGCTAACAGGGTGGGTCAAAAGCAAAAAGCACCAGATTTTTATCTATCACAGAGATACGTGTGCCAGGAGCTGTAAGAGCCAGTGGTATGGAATAGGATGCTCAGTTGTCACCAGGCTTCAGTTACATCAGGTATCAGTGGGTGTTTTAGGTACTGTTGGCAGCTGGTGTCACGGATGGGGTGGAGATCTCAAAGGAGTTCTATTCCTGGATTTGCCACAAAATCGTTTTTCATCCTTAACCTCTCAGCCTCTGTTTGTGTCCTCTTCTTCAAAATGGCAATAACATCCTCTCCACAGCTCTTGAGAGAACTCTGGGGTAAATGGCACACTCTGAATAGGAAGTACCGTACACCATATATGTATACCATATAAATATATAAGTACTATAGAAGTGCAAAGAACCCTGCTGCTGCTGGGTTTCAGCAGGCTGCTGCAGGGCTGATGGTTCCCTGCGGAGGGATGCTTTCAGGCTCTGTTATTTATGCCTTCATTAGAAAGAAGATCAGTTTACACAAATTCCCTCTCTTCATCCTTGGGTGCTTCAAGCGATATCTGCCCAATTAATCAGTTCCACCTCTATCAGTCCTTGATTGCATCTGCTCCCAAGGAAATGCTGCTCCCCAGTTGATCAGTGCAAAGGGTCAGGTCATAGAATCGCTTCTTCACCTCTCAATGTTCAGCACCTCACAGTGTTAATGACTTCCCATCAGGCTGCTGTTTGTGCTGGCTTTTTAAATCAAACGTTGCTGCTAATTGCATAGGTTCAAATCTGAGTGCCACTGAGAAGAAGATTTTGTGTACCGTGGGAGGATGTAAAGCCAGTGTAGGTCACTTCAAAAATTAAGTGCACGTATGACAGGTATGTAGCAACCAGGGGATGTATCCCTTTCTCTTCAGTGGGACTTCACGTGTTTGGGCTGCAGCTTGAAATTGCGAGAGTCTGCAGGGAAAGCTGCTTTTTGCGAGTCAGCAGGGAGGGAGGCACCGCTGTGCTCCCAGCGAGATGCTACTCTGGTTCACACACCTTCCCTCCCACCTGCAATACAGCAGTCAGGCCACAAATACTCGGAGTGATCTGGAAGAACAGGGAAGAAAACCCATACATAAACTGGAAACTTACTGGCAGGGTGAGCAGCCAAATAACAGCTTTTCAACCCAATTTCTATTTCAGTGTTCTCAGGCTAGCTAAGAGCCAGAGCTCTGGAAATGTGGCTTTCACATGAAGAATCATAATAATAAGAGCAGTAACTCTGCTTGCAAAGCTCCCACGCCAAAGCACTCAGAAAGCTGTGCTGAGGGATAACAACATCGTGACGCTTTAACTCATGTTGAAAATGTGGAGGGTGGACAGCTGTGTTTCCATTCATACCAAAGAAGTGTGCTCTTGAATTAATTTTCCCATCCTATTCTTGAGCAGCATGACAAGGCACGAGATGCTGATGAAGGTGATGGCATAAGAAGTATGTTGTCACAGCCCCACGGTGAGGTCACTGCTTCCACAACGTTAACGCTGTGGTAAGTCTGTTGCTGCACAGCTGCCGCTGTTAGTGATTGAAGCAATGTTTCTAATAGCAGAGCAGTGCAGGTGATGGCTAGGGCAGGGGCACCGCGTTCTGCTTGCACTGCACACACTGACCGGTTCCTGGCCACCTTTTCTCTCAGTACATGTCAGTGTGTACATACACATGCACCGGCACGCACGCAGAAATCACAGAGGACCATTTGCAGCCAAGAGAAGCTGGTTGGTTGCTTGGTGGTCCTGTGTCCGGTGTGGCAAACCCGAAGATCCAAAATACAAACTGTGTTTATCTTCACAACTCCGGTGCTGCCACCAGGGTTTCTGAAGACCCCAGCCACAAATCTGCGTTTGATTTTGACAAAAGCCCACATCATCAACCGTGTCAGCTTGTGCTCAGCTTCACCATCTGAGTGCTCCCCTTCACCACCTGAGTGCTCCCCTTGCCTGCTTCTCATACTGCCGGTGAACCATGACAGCGAAATCCCTCTTTTCATTCTAAACATGGGTTTCTATGGGACTTTGAAACATTTCAGGTACTCTGAGGGACAGCATAGAGCGAACGAGTTGCTGGATCAGAACCAAAACTTTACCCCAAATCCCCAAATGTCACGAATCCGGAATTCCCTCCCTTTCTGCAGATCATGCTGCTGGTTAATCATAAATATAAGATGAAAAAAAAGAAAGAAAGGGAGAGAGGGAGGGAGGGAAGGCAGGCAGGCAGGCAGGAAGGAAGGAAGGAGAGGGAGAGACAGAGAGAAAAAGAAAGAGAGAAAGAAAGAGAGAAAGAGAGAAAAAAAAAAAAGAAAAGAAAAAAAGAAAAAGAAAGAAAAGGAAAGAAAGAAAAGAAAGAAAGAGAGAGACAGAAAGAAAGGAAGAGAAAGAAAGAAAGAAAGAAAGAAAGAAAGAAAGAAAGAAAGAAAGAAAGAAAGAAAGAAAGAAAGAAAGAAAGAAAGAAAGAAAGAAAGAAAGAAAGAAAGAAAGAAAGAAAGAAAGAAAGAAAGAAAGAAAGAAAGAAAGAAAGAAAGAAAGAAAGAAAGAAAGAAAGAAAAGAAGAAAAGGCAGAGACAGAGAGAGAAAGGGAGAAACATTGATTTTCAGCACTATTAGTTGGGCTTGTTCAGCACTGAGAAGAGAAGGCTCTGGGGAGACCTTAAAGCAGCTTCCAGTACCTAAAGGGTCCTACAAGAAATCTCAAGAGGGGCTTTTTATAAGACCAAGTAGTGACAGGACAAGGGGGAATGGGTTTAAACTGGAAGTAGATTCAGGTTAGACATTTGGAAGAAGTTCTTCCCTCTGAGGCTGGTGAGGCACTGGCACAGGTTGCCCAGAGAAGCTGTGGCTGTCCCACACCTGGCGGTGCTCAAAGCCAGGTTGGACAGGGCTTGGAGCAATCTGGTCTAGTGGACTGATAATGATTCTAGAATTGTTTTAAGAATAGTTTCTTTGTGGTTCCTCTCTCCTTTAACCTACATTAGATGTTAATCTCTGTCAATCTCTGTTAATCTCTGACAGGTTGTTTTTCCCCCATCTGATATTTTCAGCCACAGATTCCACCTCCTTCTTCAATTTCCACAGCACCCTCTGCACTGACTTCTCAAGAATTCAGCCAGACTTCCTGGCAGAACAGCAGCAGCATTGGCATTTGTGGCTGGATGCTCTCCACACCTCCAATTTCCATGAGTCACAGTCCTGCCTCCCAGCTCCTTGACATGCCTCCTATGCAATGACTGACACACAGAATAGGAAATTACAGCTATATATACACACACGTACATACCCATACATATACTGAGTAAATTAGATTTCCTCCTGTCACTCTTACCATTCTGGTTTACGACACCTGTAGACAGGTTTAGTTGACTTAAACGACTCTACCATTTTCCGTGTTCTGCCTCTCCCACGAGTTAGCTCCACAGCTGCGTTGGGAATGCTTTCTGATGACAATGCTGCATTTTAAATATGTGCAGGTGAGCTCAGGAGCTAATTCTTTCTCCCACTCAAATGTTTATGCTGATTTGGCACGAATGACTCAATCTCTTTATTGCTCTGTGTGGGAGTTGCTACTTACACTGGCAAGTGTAAGACACGTTGGGCTTTGGGCTGTTATGTGTTCCTAGTACAAAGCTGCAGTCCATAATTTCCACCTTTGTTGTGGCCTTGAGCAGAAAATAGCCTGCTGTGAGTCGCTTGAGCAGAAACTTGGAGAGAAACGACTCCTAAGTATCACCTAGAAATATGAGTATCAGATTGATTGGCGACTTCACTGGCTTGTGCCTGAGGCCAGGGCTGCCTTTCAGTGCAGGTAAAGTGGGACCCCTCTGCCTTAACACACATTTTCTGTAATGTTGTCTGTGTTTTTGCCCAGGGAAGGAGTGCAAGGAGCGCATTGCCTGCAGCAGAAAGCAGGTAACCTCTGGGCATGCAGCACAGCCAGTCCGTCAGATTTCTGTGTCCCTTTGTCAGACCACTCTGTGCAGGACTTGCTAAGCCTTCAAAACTTTACTAAGCACAAACACCTCATCGACTTTAAATTAATTGCACTGCCAACATATAACGTTTGCTCAGGTTCACCACGTTTCCCTGTGTTTGGGTTTTATCCCTGTGTTTACTCTGAAATTACACTAATTGTCCTGCTTTAATGCTTCTTTATTTGACCAGCAACCACAGGAAGTTTGATTATGGCATAAAGCTGTGTCAGTGCCTGTTCTGCGTGACTTTGTGCCACTAAGTTCCGCATTCATTCTCGACGCACATGGGGCTGAGACACTCTTGGGCACAGAACAGAGCTCTTGTGGTGGCATTGGTCTGCAGAAGAGCACACAGGCAACAGTGCAGCTCAGCACTGATACTTGGTGTCTGAAGGGCTCAACTGCCTCACTCCTGCCTGAGTCTCTTTTGGGAAACAAGCACTGCAACCTGGACTTCCGGCACCTTCAGGGGTTGGGTCTGGATGCTGCAGATTACCCTGATTTTTCAGTCTTTTTGAGGGAGGGCCAGAAGGGAGGGCAGAAGCCTTCAGATACCTAAAGCACTCAGCCAGTGAGGGAGGCTAAAAGCAGTTGGGGTGGGTTAGTCTAGGGAGACTTGGTTAAAGATAATGTGGAGCTTCAGACAGACAAATATGTGGCAAATGGAAGAGCTATTCACCGTCTCCACTGTGGCTAGGACTACAGATAGCTGAAAACTGCAGTTAGGGAGATTCACCTCAGACATCACAAAAAAACCCCAATATAAGTAAAGCCCTAGATAGAAGGCGATGGTTGTGCAACAACAGTGCTGGGTATTAATCAGAACAGCTCAGAGGAGTGTTTGCACAAAGCTATGGCTGCTTTTGAGGCACACGTGGCCTTAGCAGCTTCTTCAGGTCCTTCAACTCCGGGTGAGTCCATGCTTCAAAACCCTTTAGTTCTTCAGTGATGCCCTATTGTTTCCTGGTCCCGACAGCCAACCTACACCAGATCAGCAGCCCTGCTTTTCCAATAGACTTATTTATGTATTTTTTCACTCTGAATTTCATGTCTCGAAAGCCACCACGTGCATGTTGCAGAGGTGATAAATGTAACCCAGCTTTTCCTTACAGTAGTTTATTTGTTCTTCTTGTTACTTTACTACTCCAGAGAGCTGGCAGAGATTTGCTTTGTCACTGGAATTCATCCTTGGTCCAGAGCTGCTGGATGCAGAGCAGGTGCCCTCTAATCTCCCACCAGCCCCAGTAACTCTTTTGCATGTGGTGTCTCTCCAGCCGTGCATCCAAGCAGGGACCATTATGAAGCTACTTAAGTGAATGGAGTATTTTCAAGGGAGCTGCCAACAGTCTAAACCCATATTGGTACAGGCATTGCTCTGGCTAAACTTCTGGCTCGTCTGTGCTGCATCGTGTAATGCTTTAAATTTCACAGTTGTATTATACTGACAGCACTCTCACCAGGGAAACACTGTTCTGCTCTGCTGTGAAAGAAGAAAAGACTAGGAGCTCTCCTAAGAGCATTTCATGTGCTTCAAGTTCTTTGCAAGAGAAAGAGCACCTAATTTTAGTTTAAATGAATGTTAATTTGACGTGTGGATTTGAATAACTGGGATAAATTATTGGCTTTTTGACATTAAAATACAGTAAGTGACAACTGCTTTTTGCATGCTGTTATTTTCTGAAAGCTTCTTTTCTCTTTAGCATCTAATGATAAAGCTCTAATGCGTAAGAGTCCTGAATTTGCAGGAAGTTGCACTGAATGGTCTAATAGGTCATTTTCATCTCTGGCTTATATGGTAATAATAGAATAATGATAACAGAGGTTGCAAAGCATTCCTACCCTGGCTGAATCATCTGGCTTTTTTAATGGACTGGTTATTCACTGAGCAATGAATATTCATGGGGTTTTTTTAGGAAAGACATGGTATATAATTTCACTTGAACGAAATTAAACAGGACAGGCAGCCTTATCCCACAGCACATCACAAAGGACTGAATTTGAGTGTCAGGCTTGAGTGACAGCCTAAGTACGCCTGACAGTTGCAGAAGTCATCAGACTCTTCAACAGCAATTGTAAAGGCTTCTTACATTGTGTCCTTGAGCTTTTTCAATGTTAAAATCCTGTATTGAAGGAGAATGAGTTACTAATGCTACCATATCACAGAAAAATTCAGTGCCTGGTTTGACTCAAATGAATGCTTCTCACTATCGCTCCTCTCCCCCTACGCTCCTGGATGGTTCAGAGGGTCAAACGTAGACTTGCGTCTAGACCAGCCTTTACAGCTCAGCCTTGAAAAACGCGATGCATCTGAGCTCAGTTCCACAAGAGGGGAGAAAATCCGCAGCTCCTGCGGCACAGCTCAGCAGAGGGAACCGGCTCTGCACTTCTATAAAATATTGCTGAATATTGACCACCTGTTGCACTGCACTTATCAAGGATTTTCTGTTGGAGGCTCCTGTAACTGCACCCGCAATGGGAACTCAGCAGGTGAATAATAATCCCAGGCCCCGTGTGAGCCCTCCATTGCTCTTGCACACACACACACACGCTCACACTGCTAAGTTTATTTCCCCCTTGCTGAGGGACTTGCTGCCAACTTTCCCTCCAGCGTGCATCTTTTCCCACATGCTGCTGACTTCTGTAATCCTTCCCACTCCTTTCCGCATCTTCTGCCCACGCCAGCAAGGCTGATGCCACAGCTGCTTTCAGACACACAGCGGATGCAGGGGGCTCACCCAAGCAGGTAAATGCTGCCCTCGTGTTTCCAAGAGCAGCAGTAAGTTAAATGGGAAGTCAAAGCCCAAACCTGGTTGGACAGCATCAGTTGTCTCATTAAGACTCAGGAATGTCAAGTGTCACTCTTAAAAATGGGGGATCTGAGGGGCCGATTTATCAGCGCCTTATTTGGCACTGAGTTGGCAGAAACTGCAGAGTTAAACTGTCTTCTGCTCTGAGCTCCAGAAGATGACCTCAGCCAGTAAGCCCTCACTTTCCTGTGGCTTTTCCAATGACTCCTGGTGAAGCGGCCAGAAAACCCTTCCCCAGGACTCAGCCAGCATGAACTGCAGTGGCACCTGAATGTCAGCCTGTGCCATGCAGGGCAAAGGACAGCATTTCCCTAAGTCATTTCCCATTGTGACTCCAAGTGCTGCTGGTTTGGAGAGGGGCTCTGCCAGGACCAGCCTTTGGCACTGTACTGCTTCCACCAGCCCCAGTCAGCAGGTCCCAATCTGAGGACAAACTCTGCCCTTTTTCCCCTGGTGCTGGAGGCACTCTCATCTCTTTGACCCTTGGCTGAGTCTCCTGCCCCTTCACAGATCCCCCTCAAAAATGTACAGCTTCCAGAATCATGCCAATCTTGAGCAATGAAGAGAAAACAAGAACCTAATTTTCCGTTCACTAATCTACCTGATGATTCCACAGCTAGGATTAAAGCTGGTTACTTATTTATACAGTTTTATTAGATTTATTATGACTTATTACACAGTGCCTCCAGCTCCACAGCAGGGAGCAGGCTGTCCTATAAATAAAAAACTCTTGATATTAATATATTATGAGCTTGCCTATCCCTTGCTGTAGTCAGGAAAGGGGCCAGGGGATTTTGTGAATGCAATGCTGCTAATGGCAAGATTGTTCTGCTCTGTGTGAGGAAGGAGAGAGCAGGGAACGTCCCATGCCTGCGTGATGCCTTCAGGGCACAGTGACAGGATGGGCACTTGAGGCACTCATGAATATGTAACCTATCTGCAGATGGTCTGGCAGAAGATAACACATAGAAGACTTTCAGGAGCTGCAGGTGGAAGCTGGGGGAGATATCTCAGTATATACCAGGGCACGGGGCACCCATACTTTGAGTGCCACCTCAAGTCTGTCTCTGATTTATGTGGCTAAAGCTTCCTCTGGATCCTGCCTCAAGAGGTTACCAGACCAAATCAGAAACTCATTTTGCTTTTATGAGTCTTCTGTCTCCTGAATGTGCATCAAGTGATACAAATAAAACTTGGAGAGCCTCTTCTCACATGGCATGGTAAAAATATTCCCGTTTGTTCTTTTACCGCGCTCCTGTGGCAGGCTTATAAAGATACAGGATAATTACACCAGAGTACATTTTTCAATTAGAACATCATTACTAGCTCACAGAAAATGACTGAATTGTAACATTTTGTTCCACAAGTCTGCAAACACTCTTTCAACTGTCATCAAAATAATAGTCATTGGGTTTCTGCAGGTACGTCTAGGAGTGCAGAACTAATGGCTAACAAGACTGATGTTGCTTTAGGTCTGTTCTCTTACTAGAGTGAGCAAATGAAATTGAAAAAATTGTGCCTTTGCTTGGCACAATTCTTGGTATTCTTCTTGCTGTTACCATCTCTTACCATCAGAAAAAACCCACCACAAAGCGATCTAATAATTGTGGTCATGCCACTGGAAAAGTCAGCATTTGTAAAACTCTGTGACAGAGACATGCAGTACTTAGAGAAGTGCAGTCCTTATGGCAGTTGGCTCTCTGATGCCCACTGGTGACTGTGATCCATTGGTCACCTCCAGTGACATAACTTCACAAAGTCTGAAACCATTGACTGAAAGTCCAGTGACGCTGGAAGGAGTCTCTGGGCTCCTGGCAGAGTGTGAGCCACAACTGGTGCTTTGTTTCATTTTCATGCTGGTTGTTTCTGAAGAACACCCGTCTGTGGGTTATACCAGCCTCACCAACCCCCCTCCTGCTTTAGGGAAACTGTCTGGAAGACATGAATAGTCCTTACACTAAACATCAGGCAGACACTTAAATTATGTTGTTACGATTGTACGCCTAAATTTGGCACTCAAGGTAAGTGCTACTGCATCTTGTGTTGTGCAAGGGATGGAGCTAAAGCTGAGCACAGATACAGCCAAGACCAGACGGTTTTCAGAAGTGAATCTGTGATCCTAAATCTACCTGAAAGCTTGCTTTAGAAGAGGTGTCTGACTTTTAAATGGGATGCTCCTACTAAAGTCATCAGGATCAAGCGGTGGATGACTGTATTTGAAAATCAGGTCTGTCTTTATAATAGGTATTTTAACATGGATTTATGTTCCTAGTTTTTGAAGTTTTGGTCAGTCAAAATTCTACTCTGTGGAAGTGTTTAATTATATACGCTGTAAATGCACTAGTGCAAGTTAGCTACTGACACTGCAGGATGGGAAAGAGGTGCTTTACCGACAAAGTTGTCTCTTTTTTCTGTTGAAATTGCATTAAAATTTAGAGAAGGTTGCTTGATACCTGTTTGGTTGTAGAGCGCTGTCCCAGTGGCCTCTGTTTGTGAGGCCTTGATATAAATTAACCTCAGTAACCCAGCTTGCTTGATGACAAAAACAACTATCGAGCTAGCAACTGAGGACAGGCAGAAAGAATGAGATGCTTTGAGAGAAATGTAGGAGAAACCAACAATAAAAAGCATCATGATTGGTAGGAGATAACCCTTGGAAATCTGTTCCAGCTTTTTCTGTTTCAAGGCTTTTTCAGACCTTCACAGGTCACAGTGCTTTAGCTAGAAGCAGCTTCTACCAAAACACTTCTTCCTTGTGGGATGGCTCCGACGTTTTTGTCTGAAGTTCAGAAATTATTCTTTTGTTTTTAAGTAGGAATAGTTCAAATAGATACAATCCCATTCAGTAGGAGCGTCTTCCTGCTCGGGGAAGCCTCTTATTCTCAGATGAGATATTTCCCTCTTTGCAAATGGGTTTGTAGACAGGTTTTGCCTTGGGTTGTAGAAAGGTTTTTCCTTCTCTCAGTTTGGTTCATCCCTATCTCCAGGGGCTGTTTCTTCTTTCCAGAATGTTTTCATGTGCTGTATGTTCCTGCTATAGCTCCCCATTTGACACTACAGCTGTAAAACACTGGTGATGGAAAGAATACTATTTAGTCAAGTGCTTTTTGAATTTTAAGGAAAACACTGATTTCCTCAACAAGAAGTTTTTGTGGTGTAACTGCAGCAAACAGCACAATAAAGGCTGTATGCAGCACTGATATGGTGGAACCTTTGGGTATAAATTTGACATTCCAGCTCTTTCCACTAATCCATGGAGTTGCAGCAGCAGGATATATTATTCCTTTCTCTTCTGATTTTCTTCAATAGCCTCCTTCCTCCTCACAAAGTAAATTCTCTGGCCAGAGAGGTCAAAGCTTTCAATTCCCCATCCTTTGCCATTCAATACAAATTTCCTGGTAAAGTGTAGAGATGGATTTCATTCAAAAGTGCTTTCAATGTCACTCCTGCCAGTAACAACCTTCAAAGTCATGAGATGGGGGTGCAGTTCAGGTTCAGACTGCATGTAGGTGTCCGAGTGCTGCTGTCTACATGCCAGCAACATCTGGAAAGCAATTCAGCTGGCCAAAGGCACGTCCTACTTTACAGTGACTTGAATCCCACCACAGACCCCACTGGCTGTCCTGAGCAGCTCTCCATTGGCCTTAATGAGAGGTGGTACATCTGAACAGCATCATTTCGGTGCATGCAATTCGGATGTGATTCCCGGACAAGAAGTCCAGCAGAGGTGGGACTTGAGTCCATGCCCTATGTACATCATCAGATGCCACCCATTAGACGGCAACAGTTAAACTTGTATGTGCACGTGTGTGTGTGCTGTCCCAGAGAGAGGAAAGGCTTTGCTCTTTGGTGACACTGCCATTTCCGCTATGTACCAATGAGCAGGGTCTTCAAAGCGGGTCACTAATTACTCTGCCCCAGTGGTCCTCATCCGTCACTAAACAGCAGCAATCACTTTCTGACCAATGCTGCAGCTGTCTGGCCAAATTTCCCCACCTGTCCAAAGGCTTTGATTTCTGCCCACGTGGAGATAAATCGTTAAGGGAGAATCTGTGTTCCTGGAAATGTTACTGTGCACAGGAGGGACCATCTGTTGTTGCTGCAAGTGCTGAAGGAAGTAGGTATTTTTAGAGAGAAAATGAGATGGCAGGAGTTACAGAATCACAAAATATCTTAATCAAATTTAAGCAAAGCTCTGCATATGCGATATATACCATATGTTCTGTGGCACCTTCCAGTGAATCAAGCCAAGTTTTGGTTGCAATTCGGTTCTGTAAGACTCAGCTTTAGCAAAAAATAAAGCCCTCTGGACTTCTCTGTTTCAGTGATCTTCTCTCACAGATACTCCACTGTGTCATCACCTTACAAAAGCAGTAATCCGGTACAGAGAGGCCTTTCCATGGCAGCCTTCTGACCACTGCGCACAGCCCTGCCTACACTGTACAGCCATGCATGTCCAGAAATAGTGAGGGATCATCTTAACAAACCTACCACAAAAACATCAACACCAGCAAATAACCTAAACAACCCCCCCCCAAAAGTCCTTCAGTTGATTCATTTCATGAAATTAAGCTCAGAGAAACTGTAAATAGTCTGAATTTTCAGACCAGTTTGTTTCAGATCGGATGAAGAGTGTCTGATAGTTCTCCTGCTTAATAAAAGACATTTTCTATAGGCACTGAGAAGATGTTTCTGACCCTTGTTGCTCTGATGGTTAGAAATCAACTTTGATCTCACAGCCCCTTTATACTCATTTTTTTTAAAATTTAAATGTATTTTGTATATGTAATTATTTTCTTGGTAAATATATCCCTGGTATATGTAAGTATATGCCCTTAGCCTTTGCCTTAGTAGGCTGAGCTAGCTGAATCCTATAAATTCATCTAAAAAAAACAGATTCCCCACATCTCTGTCTTTTCTAATGGCTTTTCTCCCATTTTTTTTTTCAGTTTCTTCTTCTTTACAGTTGCTATAGTAAAACAGATTTAGCAAAATCTGTTCCAGCTTCCAGCAAATATCAATATTGTTATTTTCCTAACGATGAATAAATTCAAGTCATCAGTGTTGACTAAAAACTTTCACCACATGTTTTTATTACTATTATTCATGACAGTGACCCACAGGGGCCCCACCAGCCTTGGAGTTCAGACTGAGTGTTGCTTATACAAAACAGGACTGTGACCACCCTGGAGAATTTACCCAAAACAGACTAAGCAGCCATTCAATAGAGAAGAATAGCGCATCACCACCTCTATTTCACAGCTCAGAATCAAAGATCAGATGAGAAGTGCCTTCACAGCTATTAAATGACTGATATGTCCCTCTGCAAGACTAAGCAGCAAAGCCTTATGTGCATTTAGGAAAAGCTCAGTACATGTTACAATTCATGTTCTCGAATAGTAGATTTGCACACTGATGATGGAAAACTTGGAACCTGATCCACTGTCTTGTGAAGCAAAGGGAAAAAGCTCTTTGCATTCTTCCCTACCAGTGTAAAACCCTCAATTTGTTCCAAATAGTCTGCAAAAGTGATGGGTATCTTCAAACTTTATCATCATCCTCTCTTCCACCAGCAAGTGCTAAATGTGTGTGGAAGAGGAGACACTAAGTGGAGAGAGCTGTCTTATCCTGCTCAGAGCAAAATGCTGTGAGCTCTCTCTTGGCCTTTTCTGTTGCTGCCAGCAAGAAGCACCTTGCATGGCTTAATGAACTGGGCACATGTGAAAGAACAGCATCAGCAATCAGTACATCCTGCGGAAGAAATGTCCAGTAAAACATAGGCGAGCTCTCCTGGAAATAAAGTATTAACTGCTAGGCTGTAAGTAACGTGAGGTGATCAATCAGCTGCGGGAGGAGATCACTAAAATGACCTCAGGCTGCAGACAGTGACCCACCACGTGTGACCATCCTTGTGAGCATCTTCCAAAGCAGTTGCTCTGCTATAACACCTCAAAGGTGAACACACAGAATGGTAAGGTTTAAAAAGCCCCACACATCCTTTTCCCGAGTTTTAGGCTGAGGCCAGCCGGGTACCTGTTATACACAGGAAGGGTTTGAGCTGAGCAGACTCCAAAAAGCACAAAGACCTCTTCTTTCAATTACTGCTTGCATCTCCCTACTACATAGAGATAAGTAGAGCCAGCAAAAGTGTCATGCTTTGTCTTTGGCGCACCTTTCCTATCCCCCAGGGATAGTAAGTCCATTTTGGGACATGCTTTCTTAACTGATTTGGCTACAGGTGATGGAAACTCTAGTCTTAAATAATTTTTAGCTAATTCTCAGATTGTCAAGTTCTGGTCTTTCAGATCTGAGGCTCCTGTAGCCCCAACTGTAATTCAAAGGAATGGCACGGAACATACAATTTCCTGCAAATCAACACTTGAGGCCTCACTTGCACACTCTTTCTGAAGGCTAGGGAGTAATACCAAAGAATAGAAAAATCTGGTTCTATCCTGCCTCAGAGCAAAAATGCACTGAAATCATCTTTCTGTGCTGGGTTATGGTTGGTGACCTTACCTGAAGCTTGTATCAAATCTGGTAACCCTTAAAACTGGCTTTGACTGTACTACTTGCAGTCACTAGCAGGTATATCAAATATCTTCTTTGCTGCTTTTCTCTTTTCCAAGCATAAATAAGAAAGGACCAAGATATATTAACACCTTAGTTGTTTCGGTCTTCTACTTACTCTCAAACCAAAACAGAAAGCAAACCACAAGCAGCTATAGAGAACAGCGGTGTTAACAGCAACACGTCCAGCACCTCTGTTTCATGCCCCCCTCTCTTCTGCTCTTTCTCCCTTTCCTTCCTCTCACTTTTTATTTCTCCATACAAATTAAGGATCCTGCTGACTTTTGAAAGGATTGATTTCTTTTTCCTTACTGAGAATCACCACTCTTGAGATAGCTGTTTGGTTTGTGCCATGCGGCAAAGGGAATGAAGCCTCTCACCAAACTCTCATTGCAGAGGTGAATGTGCAGAAAGCTGGGGCAGCACAGGGATGGGTAAGCGCTCTGCCATCTGACATCAGACACGCACTGGTGTTTCAGCATCACTGTAGCTCCTCAGCACAGCATTTCCTCAGTCCCATCCCCTCCTTCTCAGCCTTCTCCTCATTTCCTAAGTCATTCAGAGGGCGTCTGGATATGGCTGGTTACAACCAGCAGCGCACTGGATACAGCTTCATGGGCAGGCAGCTACAGCACAGTTGCAGGCAGCTACAGCACAGTTGCAGCCAGCTGGCCCCTTGCCAGAGAGCTGGTCACTGCGGTGCAGGACAGGTGATCTCCGGATGGTGCCTACAAGCATCATCTACTGGGACAAGCACTGTCCCCAGTGCAGAGAACTCTGTTCAGACCTCTTATGCCCATTAACCCCAAGGGACACGGCTGTAAGCAGAGCTCTGTGGCAGTGCTCTGACAGCACTAAGCCACTGCACCTCACGTGTTAACCTGTGTGAGTCTTGCTGCCCATTTCAGCTGAAGAGGACTTCTGGACGTACTGCCGCAATGAGATAGTATGAAAACACAAGACACCTTGTGAATGGGGCTGCCATATATAGTGCGCAGGGCACAGGACGTGGTGCTTCCCCTGAATGTTGGGCTGGAAGCACTTGGAGCCCACCCCACCTGCAAGGGAACATGACTTAGCTTTGACGTTTTCTTAAGAGTGGAGTCTCGTGTGGGGCATGCTAAGGTTGAGCACCAGGAGCTGCAGTTCGCAAGGCAGGTCCTGGGCGCTCACACTCCGTATGAACACCTCTAGCCCTCCTGCTTGGACACCTTGTCCTCCCCTGTGCCATCCAGAGTCAACCTTTGAGCACAGTGCCATCTGGTGAGACTTGGGACACTCGTGCAGCCAAATGTCACATCGCTCACAGCCTCCTCGGGGCGGTGAAATTTAGAGCTGGACTTAAACGCCAACACACCTCTGAAACAGATTTCAGCAGGAGAAGCAACGATAGGCCTAGCATTCACCAAACTGGATCAGGTGCACACGCGAGTCTGCTTGCTCAGGTAACAGCCAGAGGCCAGATTTACCATAGCTCCAAGCTGCAGTGAGGTCTAAAATTGTACTTTTTGGCGCCTGAGGCCCAGGATAGCGAGAGTTCTTGAACAGACCCAGAGGGACCCCAAAATACTGTGTTTGTTATGCCAGGACAATACTGCATGAGCTGCCTGGAGAGCTGCTATCACCTCCTCCTTGTGGAGGAGTATCTCAGGGCCCCTAGGGGATTCCTGGGGCTCTTGCTCAAATAGAAACTGTCCTGGAAAGCAACATCACTGTTGAAGAAAATGTTTTCTTACGAAGGACTTAGCGCCTGTTCTAGATGCCTTCTTTTCTAGCTATGAGATGATGATCTGTGCACGGAAACGCATGGCTATGAGAAGCCACAGGGCTGGTTGCCACTGAAGCACCTTTCTCACAAGCATCCCAAGAGTTTGGGCTCCCACCTCAAACCTCTCAGCTACAACCTGGTCCCTTTGAGCAGGCGATGTGGATCAGGAGCCAGTGGGGTGCGTCCTACTTCATGGGAGGCACTGCATGAGGCAAGATTTCGTCTCCCAAAACAGAGATTTGAATGTGTTACATAGACATACATACATACAGATGCATAGAAGCGACGGTTATTTCTCTGTGCATGGGGGGGTCTAGCACATACCCCTTGGCACAGCCCTACAGAAGAAATAACCACAAACTTAACCAAATCCTGCCTTTCCTTCTGCACAGACTACAGAGGTGGCATTGTGATCCAGACTGCAGATAACTGAACGAGGCTGTCAGTGATATAAGCATCTACATACACAATGCAGGTGCCCAGCCCCGCATCACATTAGTACAGACCTAGCCAATACAAGAGCTGTTCTGATAAATATAAGCTTCTACAGGTGCCTTCAGGTACCCTGGACATCTATCCAGGGCTAGGAGATATGAGACAAGACCTACAGGAGACAAACACCCTCCTGGTCTGGAGGCTGCAAGACAGGCAGGATACCTACAACATTTAGGGAACTAATCAAGCCATCACATAATATTACTATTATTCGTGACAGTGACCCTCAGGGGCCCCACCAGCCTTGGAGTTCAGACTGAGTGTTACTTATACAAAACAGGACTGTGACCACCCTGGAGAATTTAACCAAAACAGACTAAACAGACATTTAATAGAGGGGAAAAGTGCATCACACCTCTATTTTACAGCTCAGAATCAAAAGATCAGATGAGAAGTGCCTTCACAGCTATTAAATGACTGATATGTCCCTCTGCAAGACTGATCAGCAAAGCTTTACGTTCATTAAATATAAGCTCAGTACATATTACAGTTCATGTTCTCGAATAGTAGATTTGCACTCTGATGATGGAAAACTAGGAACCTGATCCACTGTCTAGTGAAGCAAAGGGAAAATGCTCTTTGCATTAGGATGACATAGGTAGTTGTCCTGGGTTTAGCAGTAGCAGTCAGTTTTTCTCCTTCTTAGTAACTGGTGCAAGCTCTGTGTTTTGACTTCCAGCCTGGGCAGAGAGCTGATAACACCGATTGTTTTTAACTGTTGTTAAGTAATGTTTATTCTGGCCAAGGACTTTGTGAGTCTTATGCTCTGCTGGGGACAAGGGGAGGCCGGGAGGAAGCAGAGACAGGACACCTGACCCAAACTAACCAAAGAGGTATTCCATACCACAGCACGTCATGCCCAGGGAGGTAACCGGGAGTTACCTGGAAGTGCACAGGCTCTCTTCAGGGTGGTCGAACTCGTTCGGCGGTGGTATTGTATTCTCTTCCGTTGTTATTTTCTCTTATCATTATTATCATTGGTGGTAGCAGTAGTGATTTGTGTTATACCTTAGTTACTGGGCTGTTCTTATCTCAACCCGTGGGAGTTACATTCTCTCGATTCTCCTCCCCATTCCTCCAGGAGCAGGGGGGTGTGGGGGGAGGAAAGAAAGAGGGAGAAAAGGGGTGTGGGGGGGGAGTGAGTGAACGAGCTGTGTGGCTCAGTTTAAACCACGACAGTAATTCATAGGTAGACAACTCCTAACTCCACGCATGTCAATATTGCACTGAACTCTGTCCTAACCCATCCACAGTCACTTCACTGTACTGCAGAATTCCTTCTTTGAAATCCCCTCAGCAGCTTTTCTCATTATCACTTACCACAATTACTCTACACTAAACATATGGTTCTGCTTCCCATGAGTTAAGGCTACAAGTAGGGATTTTGGTCCTCACGTTTGAAGGATTCCTATCTTCGGTTCTGTTGAACAAATACCATGTCAAGTGTGGGTTGCTATCCTCTGGCAGAGGATAAATGCATTGACAGGTGGCAAAAGGCATATTTTATGAGTGAGAAAATGAAATAAACAAATGAAAACACACAATGTTTTTTTCTGCTGTCAGTGGAACAGTGCGTTTTATTGTGGCTGTGTGCAATGGGAGTACTAGCTCTGATCTGCAGAAGTACAAATTAAACTGCTGATTTAGATATCATATTTCATTATAGTAACTTTACAGACTTTGACTCTTTTTTATTGTATGTAAAACCTTACGAGTTAGTAGCCTTTTTTGTCAACTGTATTTTAGAAGTGAGAGGTTTATTCCTGCTATTACATTAAAGGAGGCATTTTGCTGCTAGGAGAGTTCAGCATTTTATTCAGCTGTGATAACTTTCCCTTCTACTCTAGCACAAAATGCAATTAAGACAGAAATGTTCAGTAGTTTTATTATGCCCTTGTGTGGGGAGCTAATCCCCGCTTCATTTTTCAGAGATTCCCAAAGGATCTTACAAACTCTACATGTTTGCCCAGCACACTCTGTAGTGGCATAAACAAAGAATACATGGATCTCAACGGGGGCTTTGGCTTTTGTACTTTTAGCAATTCCACTTTCTCTTGTCACAAGTTGCGTGAGCACTGGAATTTCCTGGTCAATATCCTGGGCTTATGGATAAATTTTGCTCACTTTAATTTGTTACTTTAGTGGGTAAGCAAGGAAACAGAGGGCTGGGTTTAAATGTCTGTATTATTATTTCAAGGAAAATTCTCTTTACACAGAAACACGCACAGGTTCACCTCTGAATGACCAGTGGGAGACAATCTCTGATTAATGGTATTCAATAAAAACGAAATAAAGCTTTTTTTTTCTTTTTTTTTTTTTTTTCCCCTGTAAGAAACCAGCAAACATTCCTAAGGAAATAAATAGTTTCACTAGTAACTTTTCATACACCAGTGTTTTGTTTCAGCCTGGCTTCCTGTAGAAACACCCTGTGGGCACAGTTGGGATTTTACCCTGTTCACTGTTTGCTGCCACCTCACATTCTGACACCTTCCCTGTGAGCTACTGCTTCCTCTTCCCATGGAGCTGAAGGCCCATGAAAGTGCCAGGCTATAGGTGTGGGAGGCTGGACCTCTTTTCTGATCCATTGCTTTCAGCGCTCAATGATGTTTCTCACCATTTTATCAAAAAGATCTAACAGTATCTGGTGGCATTCTCACAGTGCCATGCCCTGCAGTGCATCCTTGAGCCACAGAGCCCCCTCTGAAGCCTCACATTGTGTGTGAAAGATGTGACCTAAAGAATCAAACAAGAAAAGCAAAGACTTTGACTTTGATATGGTTTATACGCTAAAAACCTTAGCTTGGACTGAGCAGGGATTGAGCAGGCAGCACTGCAGGTGTGGTACAAGCTTCTCTGCTGACCCTGGCGTTACCTGTGCTCAGAATAGGAGCATCCAGGGGACGCAGCAGCCGGGATGAGTTAGTATTCCACCTCTGCCACTCTGCTAGGCTATGGAAAGCAGGCAGTCACATAACCATGTGGTCAGTGCTTTTTCCAGTGCAGATGACAGTGCAGCAGGGAAAAGCGTGGAGAGTACAAAAACCAGCATGTGCTTGTCTTTGTGCACAGGCACATTTTGCTTACTCAGTGGCACTCAGTTAGCCATCAAACACCATCACTTTCCTTCCCTTGGCTGACCACAATGTGGATGCCCTTTCCTTAATGCAAGACCTTTAGCACTGGGAATGATACTGCCACTGAACTGTGCAAACCTGACTGCTGAAGGCAGAGTTGTTCCTCCTGAGCTGGAGCAGGCACTTTGTCAGCTCCCTGACGATGACTAACACAGCACGTAACCTTTTCTTTCTGTGTGGGGCCTTTCCAAAAGGATTCAAAGTGCACATTGATTGTTATTAATGCTGCACTCCTCCCGCAGAGGAGCTCTCCTCAAACCCACTTCACCTGGTTCAGAGCAAGGGCTTTCAAAAAATTGATGCCACACCTAGAATTAGACCCGAGGTACCAAATTGTCACCTGCTGATGGGTTGGTGACCTAGCAAGTAACCACCTAAGAGATCTCTGCCAGGGTGACATAAGACATACACACTAGACAACAATTAACACTACATATGTGGCACTTGGCAAAGAGCTCTATCAACTGCATAGGTAGGAAGCAGTGGGGGGGAACTGCATGAAGAAAGAATCAAGTACTTTGCACTCAGCACTGATTTCCGAAAAAATGAATTGTTTTTGTTTCCAAAATAAAAGACTTTGAAGAAGAAATTTCTGTTTTCCTTCCTCTGGTACAGTCACAAATGTGTGGGGTCCTTTGCTTCCCCCTGCTGACACCCTGCAACGGCACAGGGTGGGCTGCGGCTCCAGCCTGCCGTGGGAGTGGGGAAACTAATGAGGATGGGCTTTGTCGGCAAGAGCTCCTTCATCCCACAGCTCCCCCGGCGCTGCTGCCGAGAGGTGTGCGAGCGGGCGGACAGGAGCAATAAAAGCAGCTGAGCCCCCCTGCGCCTCATCACCTGTGTGCCGAGCACGGCTCTGGGGTCCCACCGGAGAGGACGTGCCCAGAAGGCTCCCTCTGAAGGCTGGGTTTTGTGGTTCCTCTGCCTAGTCTCTCAGACACACAGGTGAACGGATTTGGCACCCCTGGCACTCTCAGGTAAGAGGGATTTGCTGGGAAGCGGGCAATGTGCTGGGGTAAAAACCAGAGTGGGGCGTTGTGGTTTGTTAGGAAATCATCATCGCTGGAAGAGGACTTTGAATATTTGAGAAGGATGAAAAGAAGCCGTTCCTTCTAGCAGGCTTTAGAGAAGCACCTTGCTCCGGAGGGGCTTGCTGGCCCATGTGACCTACTGTCTCCCAGCACAACCCACCGGCAGTCGGGAGCCATTGAGTGGGAACCAGGGTCTTAGGAAGCCCCAGCAGCTCTGCGTGCTGTGTTCACCAGTGCTGAGTGGGGCACCTGAAGCTGGGAGGGGGCAGAGCTCAGCTGGAGAAGACTGAGCACTGCAGGACAAGTGTGGAGGTGACTCTTGTTTGGGCTGACATACGGTGGGGCTAGTGTGAAGCTGCCTTTCAGGGTTGCTGTGGGTCAGGGATATGACAGTTGGTTACTGCTCCTCTTCTTTTGAATTTTGTTACCTTAACATTCAGAGTGAGAATAATGATCACAAAAACAACTCACAGCTAAAACTGAATGAAAAACAGTTCACAGCGAAAACCGGCTGAAATAACAAAGGAACCAGGATGGAGGCTCTGTGTTAGAACTTAGCACTGCTGCTTGTTCTGAGTCACAGCAGAGGCAGCAGTGTGGGGGACAGCATGAGTGCCGGGCAGGGAGCAGCCAGTGCTCTGGGGCAGACCTGGGCACTGGCCACCAGTGGCGAGGGCAGTGAGTGGGGAAGTGCTGGACAGGCTGGGGGAGGCACAGGAATGCTGTGGCTCTGCTGTGGCTGACTGCAATCTGCCACCCCAGAAAGTGGCTGTGTGGAGAGGTCCAGCCCCCTGCAAGGGGCTCAGAAACTTGTGTCCCCTGCTGACCCCTGTAGCACAAGAATGGGTCCCTTCACCTCAGGCAAATGACCCCAGAGGACTAATGGGGGAGGTAGAGAAGCTGGCTTTGGACTTTTTTTCCTAGTTGTGGCTGAGTTTTCCATTTTGCCTGTGACTTTCCCAACTCACCAGCAAGCCAGCAGCAGGCACTGGGCAGCAGGACATCTGCCCTCCCTTTGCATGCTACCAGCCTTCGTGCCACACTACTTGCGGTTTCCTGTGAGTTTCAGTGATTGTTTCTCTGTTTCAGCTGGGGAACAAAGCTGTTCCCCAGCCACCTGGCTGTTGAATTGCACTTTCACAGACTCATCTTTACCACCACCAGCAGCTTCTGCAGAACCTCTGAAGGGCTGGGGAAGGGGCAACACCAATTTATCCAGCAAACAACTTCTCTGAGGGATTTTTCAGTCCTGTAGGAGTCAAAGCCAATGCTTGAGGAAGGGCTGAAACCATCACCTGGGGGTTATGCGTGATGTGTCCTTGCGTGAACACGTTTTGTGCAGCCATCAGGAATGAGCATTCATCTCACATGTTAACTCATGGTTCTGATTCACAGTCATTTCTGGGCTCCATCACTAGATGGTGA
Source organism: Lathamus discolor (assembly GCF_037157495.1). NCBI lineage: Eukaryota > Metazoa > Chordata > Aves > Psittaciformes > Psittacidae > Lathamus > Lathamus discolor. The sequence goes on along the minus strand of NC_088887.1, from coordinate 100,621,420 downwards.
CATGCTCCCAGACACAGAGTCATCCCTCGGTTTGTCTTTTTCCTTTCATATAAAATAAGAGTAAATTTAGACTAGACGTATGTTTTACCCTCTGTTCACAGAAATGCAGCATTCCCAGCCACACGCAATTCTGCTCAACACGATCTGATAGTCAACCAGTTTTTAATACGGCATTGGTTTTGTTAACACAGTTCCTGTAAGAGTGACTGCTATAAAAGTAATTCTAGTCATGAACATTTATGTAAAGAAATATTACTGCTGTCTGCATAATTTAGAATCTATTTTTCAGCAGTCAATGGCACACTCAAAATGAATGCCTGCTTGTGCGCTTTCTGGGAACAAATCTGCACCAAAAGTTTTAAAGTTTAGAATGAATGTGTCATTTGCTTGTGGAAGCTGCCACAATCCCTTCCCCCTTCCTGTTTTATTTGAGCATGCGACAGTGCTTGCCTCCTTCCTTAAAACAAAACATTTGTCAATACTTGTAGCCCAGAAGCACCGTATTTGCTCTTCTAAAGAAGGTTAGGTGACCAGGATGAGGAGCATGCACTCCTCAGTGGTCAGGCAGTCACATATAATCTCCATTCCAGTCCCCCGTTCAGTTTTGATTGAGATGTCCACTGGGATTTGCAAGGCTTATTATGGCAGTAACACCCATCAAATGAGGCTTGTGGCACAGTATGAAGATGAGGGCTGGAGAAGGAGAGCTAGAATTCATGAGATGCCTGATGTGATGATGCACACTAGAAACCTGGATATGCATACATAGGTGCCTGGCTGCCACATGCAAATACCTCAGCATGGGTTACTGACCTGGGGGGGTGTCTGCAAAAGCTTCAGTCCCTGCTACTTGCTTGCCTGCTCATCAAAAGGTAAAGCCATACTTGCCTCTGCTGGGAAACAGAAACTGCAATGCCAACGTGCGAGGAGTAAACCCAATCCATTCCCCCTAGGGGCAGAGGGTCCTCTGCTGCTGCAGCTCATAGGTCTCTGGGCTTGCAGGAGAACGCAGACTCCCAGGAGACACTCCGCTCTGCTCAGCCATGTCTGATAGGGCTTGGACAGGATTTGGAGGGGGGTTTGGCCACATATAGGCTGGGTGGGACAAGTCTGTCCTTATCTTCAACACAGGTCTGGGGGCCTGTGATCCCTAGTAGGCTCTGGGCCAGGTTGGGCTCTGTATTGGATGACAAGAAATCCCACTGGGGTGGGCTTCATGTCAGCTTAGAACAGAATAAGGCTAAGTTTAAAATATTGCTCTTCCATCCTCAGGAAATTTGAAGAGGATAATTTGAGGTATGCGCAGAAATGCAGCTTCCCCTGTCCCATCCTCCTCTGCACACACCTTCACCTATCACAGTTGCTGTTGGTGGCAGACCTGTGGTGACCCTGGCCAGAGGCTGAGGACTGGAGTGTGTGTGTGAGCTTTCCACACTCCCATTGACACTGGATGCTACTGAACTGTCTGGCGCCGTCTGACGCCCAGACCTTGGATGCCTAGCTGCTTGCTCACCCCCCACCCCACCTTGTAAAAGTTCTGCTTTACAAAGAGCTACTTTCTAGTCCGGCTGCTTTCTTATCAAAGGCATCTTGTTCTGGGCTCCCTGTGGTTTGCAGGTTTTGTTCTATATTCCTTTTCAGCATCCTCCTTGATCTTAAAAGTATTTTCATCCTCTCTCCTCCCCTTTTCTTAAAATCATTTTTGCTCACTAAGCATTTTTTGGTGAGGTTTGTGTAACGAACCTTATCTGCTACACAGGGTTTTCTCATAACAGTTAAATACACTTTGTCCTGCCCCAACCCCAATTAAAACCAAGATAGAACCTTTTACAGTTTTCAGAAAGCCAGCATGAATACTTCTTCCCCAGCTTTCCTGCTACCCCAAAGCTCTAGCATCAGCAGCAGGCAAACCCAAAGCTGCTGAAAGGCACAGCTGACAATGATGGGTGCTGCCTGGGTTGTGGATACTCTGAGATTTTAGAGGGCAGGGAAAGCCTGTCAAAGTTTCCAAGTGACTCTGGGTAAGTTAAAGACACTTTTCATAACCATATTAATTTCTGTATCCCCACAGATACCCAAAAAGGCTCTTCACAATGACTGCTGGCCTGGAGAAAGCCTGCCACCGGTGCATATCCAAAATTGCCAGCAATGGTAAGGCACTTCTGGTAGTAACCTTCTGTATTTAAGTACCCCTGTTGCCAAGTTGGGTATACGAGGGAATTCAGATGGTAACAAGTCCTGCCTGTATCTCCTACTGAAGTTCCCTTTTCTTCCCTCCTTTCTCAGGAATTTCCTTTCCTAGGTAATTTTGGGCACTGATGGAGTGCACAATAGTAAATCTATCCCCACAGAGCCTCCCTGCTGCAGTATTTGGATTATAGCAGACCAGCATAAAATTTCAAACAAACGCAAACACCACGAAGTACCTACATATGGGCTGCAGCAGACAACCTAAGCAATGTGCTGTGTTCATCTCCTGGTTCAAGGGGTATCTGACGTGTAATCCAGCAGAACTATCTGCGGGGAAAATCACCAGGTAAAGAGCAGTGTGGCCATCTTGGGAACAAAGTCCCCCACAGCCAATTCCTGCAAAGCAGAACTGCTGCCAGCCTGTGTGTTGACATGGGAACATGAGGCTGGTGGTAGAGTATGGTTGGGAATAGCCCCCCCTTTTCACCCAGAGACATTTGGAGCAGGGTCTGCTTCCCTCCGTTTGCCCAGTCCCTGGCACAGCAGGCATGGGTAGCCCTCAGAAGTGGCCGCATGTTGTGGGTAGGAGGTATCAGTTATCTGAATGGAAGCTTTTCACAGACAGCCTAGGCTCATCCAGGCTTATAGCAACAGGTTCATCCTCACATAGCGGAGGATGCAGAGAGATGTGACAAACCAACAGCTCCTGGACTAGGAGAAGAAGCTGGTTCTTGCTCTCTAAGAGGCAGCGCGGCAGAAAGCTGACCTAGGCTGCTGGCTGAGGCACAGGAATCTTACGCTTCAGAGGTGGGATTTTGTAAGACCAAAGAAGTGTCATTGGCATAAGGTTAAACTCCAAGGGTTTTAAAGCAGCTTACTGTCGCTGACTGCATGTCCTTTTAACTCCAAGTTGCAAGTGCCTTTTGCTTTTGCTTGTGGGCAGTAGCAATTTCTAATTCCACTCAAATATGAGAAGAAAACCCCCTGACCACTCACCAGAACTGATACTTCACCCACACTAATTGCTGTGTTTACCAGTGTAGGGCTGTTACCTTGGGGTCTTTTATAGTCCTGCTTTTGGCTTCAATTGAAAATCCCTCAGAGTTCAGAATGACCTTTTATTAATGGTTAAGCCCCTTAAACTCCTTGCTGCCTTACAACCCTTCAGAGAAAACCATGCCGGGGGGACAGAGAGCCCTGGCCTGGGTTCAAAGCAGGCTCATCCTCTGGAAGCCAGCACAGGCAGGGAAAGAGAGGGTATTTTCTGCCCCACTTGTTCATGCTCATCATTGGCCCAGGGGAAAGGAGGGCTGGGGAGACACAAACACGGAGGGGTGCAGAGCTTGCAGTGCCCTCACTGCACTCCAAGAAGTCCTTGGGAGTAGGACTGGGCTGGTGTGGGCTCCCTCACAAGCCACAGAAAGGATACGCAGGGGGGATCTGGGCACGTTGATGAATATCACAGTGCAAAAAGGTGAAAGTTGTATTTTCTCTGATTTTTGTTCCTACCTGTTACAAGCAAAATGTCACCATTCCCTACTGGTATTAAATTGCCACTGAGACTTTAATGATGACAGAGAAAAGAAATGATCCTTCTGATCTCATGTATGCTTTCTTACACGGAAGCACTCTCTCGGTTACCCACAAAGATGCCCATGAATAAGGCAACCCAGAAATACTGCTCCAGGAAACTCACTAGCTTTAGTTTTTCGTTACGTTTAAGTTCAGAATCAGCTCAGCTTTAGCTATGGATCAGCCAGAGCATCCAAAATTGGTTTTCTGTCCATTAGGATGCAAACCCTCCTGAAGCACGGTGACACTGGAGTTCAATTTTTCTCATCATCTTGTGTGTATTTTTCAAAGAGCATTTCAGCACAGCCCCACATTTGTCCCTGTGGTCTCCTGATATTTAAATGACTCCAAAGAGTCAGCCTACCTGTGCAGCATCATTTGAATTCTTTTCATTCTTGGTACAGCAATTTAAGTTCAGAACATTAGGGCAGTCTTTAATTAACTGACCAAAAATAAAGGTGGCTAATCCACTACCCTGGGTATTGCAAAGCAAACTGGTGGCTCTTTATGGAACGCCTAAATCTTGTTTTAAAAGTACATCTTCAAATTAATCACAGGGGGCTGAATCCAGAGCCTAGACTTAGACCATAATTGTAGTTCAGTAGCTAAAGGCATGGCATAAAATCCAGACAACCCACTCTGCAACACTGCTTAACCCCAAGCCACCTACATCTACATCTGCATCTCTGTCTACATCCTCCCCATCTTGAAGGTTCCCAGATTACTGGCACCTCCTTACTCCACACCATTTCTGATGAGAGAAGCATTGTTGGTGTCACTGATGGAACCTCCAGTTTTAGGTGGCGTGATGCTGGCATAGCTTATCTGGGTACCAAAGTATTTCACAGTGACACAACCCTGTCTAAGCAAAGAGAGATGGCAGACAGCAAACCCCGAGCTTGGATTGTGTCTCAAGTAAGTTTTACCACACTTTCCTTGCTCCCTACAGTGGCTTTGCACTGGGACGAGAGACCTCCATGGGAGTAGCTGTTCCTTACACTGAATCCTCCAGCTGCTGAGTATCTAGTTTGTTCAGAGATGAAACCACCCCACGGGTGGGATTACTGCCATTTGTCCCAAGAGACTATTCTATCAATATATCTCCTTGCTATGGCACTTAGACTCATGGACAACGCAATCTTTGTTTCTGCCCAAGTTAATTTCATATCTGTGCCTTCTTACCTCTGCGCATCACTTACAGGTCCTTTTTGAGTGTTCAAACCTTGTGGTTATTTTCTCTCATTTGGCCTTTGGCTAGCCAGGCTGAACAGATTTAATTGTTTTCCTTCAAAGTTAGTTCATTCAAGCCTTTTCTGCATATCCCATCTGATGTAGTGACATTTCCTGTCACCCAAAATCCCTGAAAGACATGCAGTATCCACAGCTACCAAACCCTTGGGCAGACTCCTTCCTGGTCTGTAAAACATATGGCCTTGCTGGCGCTGGATCTCCAGGGAGATCCATTGAGATTCACTCTGCCACTGCAGCACACACACACACTGCATCCTTTCTTGTCTCCAAGTCCCTATCAATACTGCAGGGGATGCCTGAAGATACTGTGGAGGAATAAGATGTAGATGAAAATATCTGCTACCTGCCTGCACTCCAGCCTGTTACACTGCCCATGCTGCTGCACAGCACACCTGTGTGACAAGTGACACTGCTACTAAGCTCGTGCACTACTGTCTGCATCTGCCTTGGGGCATGATCAGTCCTGGGGCTGGGGCAAATGACCTGAATTTTCTCACATCCACACTGCTGAGAGTCAGCCCCCTTCGCAGCAGCATTCCTATGGGGAGTCTGAAGGGGGTAATGTGAGTTTACAAACAGAGTTTTGCTCCTCAGCTTGCTCATGCAGATGAATCCTGGGGTAACTGCAGATTTCTTTGGAAGCTGGTAGCATCTCATTTAAAATATATATATATATATTCTTATTTTTGTCAGGAACCTGACAAGCTATAGACCGAACAGCATTTGGGAGTGATGGTAATGTACACAGCACTTCATTTATTGCTGTGTTTATTATCAGAGAGCTTGTCACACACTCTACTGAGTAGGTTGCACTACAGCTGCATTAGCATACTACCTAAGAAGAGGGAGTAGGTCGAGATCGGTACTCATAAATCTCTCCTGAAAATCCCATGAGAACTCTTCTTGCCTGAAAAGCCAGAAACTTTTCTCTGTCTTCAAAGTAACCAGGGACAGCCTGGGATGATCTGAAACTTCCAAATGCTTTGGAAAATCTTGGCGGCAAAATAAAGGCTGAGGGGGCACAGGTGAATTGGTGTCACCTCCAATACTGCCTCCGGATCTGCCCCACGTGCCAGAGACAGCTCATCGGCTGTGTGCCCTGAGGCCAGGCACGGAACTGGGGACAGGAAACAAGGGAGTAACAGGAGGAGAGCTGCACTGCACAAGCATGGTTATGGAAGATGTAATGGGTCAGGCACCGGGTAGAAGAGGAACATAGAAAAGAGACTATAATATAATAATAATATAATATAAGATAACACAGAAAAGAGACTATAATGGTGATTTCAAGTTGATTTACTTCCTTGGGAAGACCCTGCAGAAGTAACTCAGCTAAATAGCAGATTTGCATCAGATGACCATCCCTGCTGGGAAGGAGACAAAATCTGCACCCACTGTGCCCACAGATGTCAAGGCCAGTGCAAGATACAGAGCCGCTTGCTCTCCTCTTCCTCTGTTGTGATCCCAGACATGAGCTCTTCCCTTCACCCATTTCCTGGCACGTTAGGACTCACTGAATAGTGCCTTCCTCAGGAGGACTTCACCAGTGCCCCACCATGCACTGCCTTGCTGGTACAGAGCAGGGGCTTTTCCTGTCTGATGCCCTGACACCAGCTTTGTGGAACTGAATGTTCTCCTAAGTCATTCTTAGAAACACTTCCCTCACCCTATTCTGTTTTTAGAGACTCACAGTCCCTTTTTGCTACTTTTTCTAGGAATAGATCCAGGGGCATCTCTGTGAGGTGATATCACCAAGTTAAAAATATCACGAGCCCCACATGTGAAGCTGCACAGATAGCAGGGCTCTATCTGCTGAGCTGTGCTACCCTAAGGCAAACACCATTTTCTTGAGCAATTTGTCTGTGGACCAGAACGGGGCAGCAAAACCCAGACAAATCCAGGCAGAGAGTGGCTGCATCCTGACTGAGCAGCAGCTCTGTGAAAACCCCACATGTTTTGGGGATAACACTCTTCAGTGCTGCTAGCGGCATTGAGAGTGGCTGCTGGGCCCTGCCAGTTGTGTAGTCAATTGTTGAGAGTCTCACTTTGTTAAACATGGATCTGGAAGCCTTCCCAGATTACACATCTGCCCCTCCAATTCCAGACCTAAGAGGCTGTAACTGAATGGGGAGATAATGAGTAAATACATTCCCAGCAACTGCTTTGAGAGGGGAATTAATGAACCATTATCTCTTTCTCTTGAGCTCCAAATGGTCCCTACCTCCCATTTCTCCCCTCTGAAATAAAGCTATTGGGTAGATGCTAGACACAGGCAAACACTGACACCTGTGTGCCAGATGTGCAGCCGCACACATACATGGGCCTCACCAAGCCTTTTACTGAGCTTACCCAGTAAGCTATCCATCTCTCCCCAGGGGTCAGACAGACCAAGCACTGCGTGACTAAGAAACTACATGATGCCTCCTCCTGACAGGGTCCTGAGTACTTGCCTGTGCAGCAAGGGCAAGAGCAGAAGGTGGCTGTTAAACCACAGGCAGAGGTGTGACACTGCTGAGAGCTGCACCGTGATGACAGAGCTTCTGGCTACAGCAGGCAGTTGATGCAGCTCCTGCAGACATGAACTGCAGTCGTCTGGGTACCAGACAAGTGAGTTGCCCAGGCTGAGGGCACTGTGTGCAGGTGATGTTCTTGGGTGTGTTGGTAGCCCAAGTCAGCTACAATATCATTGCTTCTGAATATGAAAATAATAGTCTAGGTAATTTAAAAGCAAGAGGACTTAGCACGAAATGTGATGTGATGTGATGAAAAAGGAGGCTCTAGGCTGAGTTAGGCTAATGAGAAGCTGTCGGTGTTTGAAAGAGCTTAGTCAAGTGTAGGACACTATTCAAGCAGAGGAAGAATTCCTGTACTGTACTACATGTAAGAGATAGGAGAGCCTGAGAAATAACTGTGAGAGACAGACAGAGAGACAGGCCAACAGGGATAGGAGGAGAGTGGCACAAAGGAACAGAAATGCTTTTTTAACTCAAAATATCTTCGGTCTCTACCAATTCATAGCGATAACAAACGCGTTAGTTGTGAGGAAGAAGGCTGTCTCTCAAACGCTGGAGTGCAGGATCCTCGTTCTGTGCAGGCAGAGAAAGCAGCATGCGGGGGATGGGGTGTTCCCATGGAAAGTGTCTGCGAGTCAGAAAGCCTGGTGGATCTGCCCTGAATTTTGATGATGCTCCTATGCCCCGTCTCGGTTTCTCCTGTAAAATGGAGGCAGTGATGTTTCCCTTTTTCTCTAAGGCACCCTGAGGGTGATGCTTTGGCACTGCTGCAGTTTCCCAGAGTGGCACTGTACACAGGGTGCTGGCAGTGTCCCCGCTCCTGCGCAGCGAGGAGGATGCCATTTGCCTTGCAGAGGTTGCAGTTCTTTGGCACAAGGAACTGTGTGACACAGTTTGCCTGGGGAAGAGCCTGTCCCAAGCCAACCCTAAATGCTTGCTCAAAGATTTTTTTTCATAATCCTCTGAGGAGATACCCCACTCCTTTTCTTATCCATGCCCTTCTTGCCCCCTCTGCAATCTATGCCCACCTCCGCTTACTGCCCTTTTGCCACCTTAGGCGTCTGCTTGCAGATTAAGCCATTTGCAGAAGCGCTCTGCAGGGATGCTTGGACACAGAATGTCCTCATTATGTTTTACTCTCATTTTGCAGGGCGGCGTTTCACTTTAATATTGCCAAGTGTTCATGATTAGGCACAGAGGTGACAGCTCTTGTAAGACAGGCTGCTCACTCTTCTTGATGGTATTGTTTCTCTCTTTCTGCAAAGGTAAACATTCATCCTCTGCACTATCAGGCTGTGCTGGGAAAGTATCAGAGCTCAGATACATCAGCAGTCCTCTGGGGAGTAACTAAGCTCCTCATATCCACTCATCTGCTAGAACAGTCTATGTGCACCCCTAAGAGCATCCTTCCATGCAGCTTAAGCTGATCTATCACAATGACAAGTCCCACTCCTTGCAGTGGAGCTGCTGCCTCTATTTTCATGAGCTGAGCTGGCTCAGGGAGTTAAACCAGCCAGAAACTATTCACATTGGCAATAAAGACAGTTTATTTAGCTATCAGTGAAAACTAAGTGAAATGACATTAAAGCTGCTATTTGCTTAGCAAACAGATACGGCTCATCAGTTGCCATGGATTAGCTGATGCAAAGTTACTCGTTACTGCACAGTCACCTGGCAGTGCCTCTGAAGCTGAGGGTGGCTAAGGTAGTAGTGGTGGCTGAGACTTTGCCCTTGCTAGGAGTAGTAGCAACAAAAGCAGTTTGTGCCTCTCATTGTTTTTCCACTGATACAAGGACTAATAGTGTACGAGTTAAAAAATGGAAGCTTGAGCTCTGGGAGAGTGATAAACCACTTGCTGGTCCCATCATATCAAATGCTGCACCACAAACGATATTCCCACCCTACCAAGTGCACTGCATTTCTTGCTACACAACCTCACGAACAAACAGCATCTACAAAGCACTGGATGGAATTGCTGGTCTCTGAAATTCAACCAGTCCCAATAACGCTGTCTTTCTTTTCTCATCCACAGCATGCTTTATATTTGGGCTCCTTGCTTTCCTTGCCTTACCACTGTCCATGACTTTTATAGGTAAGTTGCCTACTAAAGCAATTTAAAACCAGGAACTTCCCAGCACTGTGTGGCAGGTTAACACATCCAGAGGGACAAGGGAGTCAGGAAACTTAGTTGAACGTGTGTGTTGATACTTCAGCTTCAGTCTAAATCGCAGCCCACAGTGAATGTGCTTGCATTCTGATCCTATTTGTCTTAAATAACCCCCCAGAATGCCTTACCTCAGTATAGGGCTTCGTCTGTGGGAAGAAGCTCAGAATCTGCCACATGAGAAGATTTCATTAATCAGGATCCCTCTCTATTAACTGCACTGCAAAAACCTTAGAAGTGTAGGGCTGGAAGGGAAGAAGAGATGATCTAGGCTGCTATTTCTCCACCTTTTTGTAAGTGATACCTGGTTTTCAGCTGCTCTGTCTCTGTCTAATCCCCCAAAGGCTGGATTTGTGAGTAGCATTTCAAGATCAAATATTTAAGAAAGGAAAAGAAAATCCTTTGAGCTGCAGAATTTTATACATTTTTAAACTGCACAAGGCTCTCCTTTTCTTAAGCATCACCTTTTCCTTGCCATTAGCATAGATTTTATTTATTTATTTATTCATTTATTTATTAACTGAGCAATTTCTTACACTTCAGTGCTCTCTTTGGGCCTTTCACATCCTCCACAGGGTTGCGGCCCACTTGAGGAACATAGGTAGAGACACCAGCCCACCTCCGCTTTCAGACAGGCTCACATGCTCACAGCATCCCTGACAGATGTCTGACTTGCCCTTGCTCAAGGAAATTCCACAGCTTCCCAAAGAGCCTATTTCAGCATTTTATTGCTCTCACAGACAAAATATTTTTCCCTATATCCAACCTAAATCTTCCCTATGGCAAATTAAACAGATTACAGCCTGTCTTACCTACCGTGGTCACAAAGACAGATTGGTCACCATCCTTGTGAAGAGAACCTTTGAACTGTTTGAAGGCTGCTATTATAACCCCACTCCATCTTCTCTTTTTTTCCAGAGATCTCAAAACCGGCTTTTTTCATCCTGACCTCACAGGTCACTGGTTCTGTAGCCTCTTTTTTTGCATTTTTGCCTCCCCCCTTTGGCCTCTGGCCAATGTAACTATCTTTTCCTCCCATCCAAAAAAAAAGATGGAACACAGGACTGCAGCTGAGGAGTGCAGAATAACCAGCTCCTCTGTTTAACATGCAGGATTCCTGTAAACATACCTCAAAAAGAAACATGCTCTCTTTGCACCAACTCATTGGCTCCAATTTAGTTTATGGTGCATTGTAAGCCCAGACAGGTTTTGGCAGTGCTGTTTCTTATCAGACACTTGTTTTTTTATTTACACTGAAGTGCTCTCTCCTATATTCACTGTTGAGCTTTTTCAGCTGCCATCTCATGGATTTTTGATATCTTTTTCCAATGTAACCAAATCACTTTGGTTTTTAAGTCTTGTCCTCAGGAGTGCTTACTATCATTCCAGACGGGTGTCCTTGAGAAGCTGTGCATCTTCTGCCTTGTTCGTGAAAGACGGTACAAAAGAACTCTACATCCCACCTAGATTTGGACTATATGCATCTGTAACCAAGCTCAGTGCAATGTGTTGCCCTTGCATTAGACTCTGAAAGTCCTATTCCCTCTTCTAGGTGTCTGCATTGAGATGACCTTTAGGGGTGTCAGGACACCTAGCCTGTTAGGAGGTATAGCTGGCCAAACTCACAAAAAAAGTGTTCAGCTAAAGTGTTCAGTGCTGCTTCCTTTATCGGGGCCTTTTGAGTACCAGTGATGACTGTGGAAGGATTCTGATTAGGATGTCCTAATTAGGAATTAGGGAGTTCTAATGAGGGATTAAAGAGCTATTAGGAAGTAGGGAAATGGACTGAACTGTTCCATCTCAACACTTAGGCTCTTATGGTTATTCATGACTTAAAATTGCTATTTATCCCTGAAGAGGATTTTAGCTTTAGCTTTTCCCTAGGCTGAATATTCCTGAGCCGTGGAAGAGAGGTGGGAAGGTATAACTCAAAGTGTGGTACAGCTTGCATGCATATTGACAGGCAACCCTCTGGAAATGAATCCAGGGTTAGAATCTGATCACTTATAATTTCCTTGGAATATTTCATAGTACCTTTAAGATCAGTGAGAAGTGGAAAGTATATGGTAAGATATTAGCCTGGAGCTTTGGGTATCTCCTGCATCAAATACAGAGCCCCTTTTTTCACAATTTACTGAAACTAAGAGATAATGTCACTGTAATATACTGTTGTCAGAGGATATTGGCTTCCTGCAGCTACAGATCTGCAGAGGCATTTCTAGGAAAATTAAATGTCAAGCAAAATGCAGATATTTATTATCCAAGCAAAAGCCTCTGATTTTCTGATAACATTCTGCTACCATGATCTCAGAGAATAACTTGTTGATGTGCCTCCAGTCATTTTGGCTCTTGCTTTCTGCAGAGAAAAACTGAGCAATATTTTCAAAAGTTAACAAATAAATTATACTAATATTTGTTAAAACTCAGAGATGAATAACTGGTACCCCAGTAATAGTTAACATTAACACACTAACACTGTACTCTTTTAAATCTGGTAGTACTGCAAATCACAGTAGAAATCAAGATACAAGAAAAGGACTCAGCAGATTTTCCAAGCTCCAAACCTGTGACATCATTCAAGCCACAGATTGTTTAGCAGCTTTCTAACTTTCACTGGTAGAGACGATCCCCGTTTTTCACTAAACATTCTAAACCTAGAGATATGGAAGGACCTCATAGACATCTTCTGAGAATTTGCTTTAGTTTCTGGGGCAGTGAAGGATTGCTCCCAAAATCACATTATTGTACATTGTCTAGACTACCTTCACACACAGTGTTCCCTAAGGGTAGTTAAATCACATGTGAAAGCTGATGACATAATTTTCTCAATAAGCAATCTAAATTTTCCCCTGCTCAAATTTACCCCAGTACTATTTCTCACGCTCATATCTACACTAAATAATTCCTCAGCTCTCAAGTGCTCCCGATAGTTGACTGATGCCTATTCTCAGACTCTGTAGCATTATGTGAGGGCCAGTCTTGCCCTTTAGCAGCTGTTAACATAATCTTTTGTTGCACTTCAGTCCTTCGCCGTTCCTGTGAGTTTTCTCTGTTTTGCTCATGTGCTTTCTGATAAAATGGTGCCCAAAAGCAATTATTTTGAGAAAAGTCCTCTGCAGCACCTAGCTCCTAGTGTGAAGCCTACAGTCTAGGGCCTGACCAAGGTCTGTGCTAAGTGATGGCAGCTGCAGTCATCCACTAGGAACAACTGAAAATGGCCTGGCATGTTTTGTCCTCTGCCTCCTATTAAAAGAGAAGGCGGGGAGTGGGCACCAGACATCACATTAGCCTCGCTATACAGCAGCTCTCCTTTACTAGAGTGATACCTTTACTCAGTCATTTTCAACTTCCTGAGAAGAGCAAAGCAGCTAGAATGAGGCCAATGCTGTATTGCCTTTCATTCATCCTGACCCTTCACCTCATGGATAATCGTGAGTCATGAGGACACTTGGTTAGTAGTGATCTGTTGCCACATCACTGCCCAAAATGGTGTCCTTAGAGGCACTCATACCGTGATCACTCACAACTGCTCTTTCTACTAGGCTAGACTTTGTGTCCTGGATCCCACTGAAGTGTTGTTCTGTGGTAACAGAGGTAAAATGTGCAAGTACCTCTGCTCCCTCAAGCCTCCCATCTCTTTTTCTCCTTTGGACACGTGCAAGCTGTTGGACATCCTTGTTGTGTCTGAGTTCGCAAAGGTTGCTGGTTTGTTCATTTGCATTTATATGCTGATCTATGTCATGGTTAGGTTCAATTGCTCTGCACTCTAAACCACAGATTGCTCTGGCTTGCAGAGAGCATTGCACTAGAAACAGAGTTTTGATCTCTCACAATCCATACATCCCATCCTTAACAGTCCAAGGACAACATATTTGGTGCCCATGGGAAAGAAGAGCTAGCACCAGTACTCTCCTACTAGTTCTGGTGTTCCCAAATAAATCAGGTGCAAACTGATTGGCACATGATGAGCCTAGATTTCACTCTAACAAGTATCAGTGCCCTTCTGTCAACAGCAGGTCCTATTCACCCATAGTGTTGTATTTTTTAAGTTACTACTGTATTACCCTGTTTCCCCTCCCCTTTTGATACCATATCTGCCTGCAGTATTCCCCCCAAATCTACAGATTGCTACAGCGTATCATTCAAATCATTCCCAAGACCAGCTGCTGTTATGTTACATATATGAAAGGACTTCGTAATAGATTTGTCTGAAAACAGAATCATAGCTCCATGAAAAAAAGAAAAAAACCCAACCAAACCAAACCGGCACATTCATTTTCATGGGTTTTTTTTCTCCCTCAAACTCAAATCTCAGTAACACACTGGAAATAGTAATTGCTGAGGTTCCTAAACTGCAATGTATTCCCTGAGATCCCTGGCCAGCTGCTTTTGTGGCAGGCTATTACAAGGCCAAGGACTCTTGAAACCCTGGCAGCAGCTTTCTGAACATGATATAATTCATGATGATTTCCCTGCTGCCCACCCCTGCAAAGCTGGGAGCCTGAGCAGGTCTCACTGTTACATAGTGGCAAAAGGGATAAAAAATTACAGCCTTGCAACAGCGGACAAAAAGGGGCAGAGTCCAAATCCATCTATGTCCAGCCCTTTTCAATTATGAGACGGCTGGTAATAGACCGGGTAGAAGAGTGCACTGGACTCCGCAGCCCTTACACACAGCAGATCACCCTGTACCCTATGACTAATGTAAGAACTACGCAAGTAACCACAATCCACACCACCTGTTAATACCTATAGCATAATTGCTATAAAAGAAGTGCAGGAGAGGTTTAGGACATCAGCAATGTTCTGGACCAGCAATAACCCAGATTATTTAGAGAAAAGTGAAAATTTCTCCTTGAAAATGACATATACAAGAAGAAAACAGAAAATCCTTTCTATTCTCTACAACTGATCAGTCGAAGCCCTGAAAGACAAGATCAATTACAATAAAATTTTAATGTAATGAACAGTTTAAAATTGACTAAAAATGCCACCGGGTGAGAAATTTGGGCAGAGGATTCATCCCAGCTAACTTTAGGTATCTACAGCTGGCTCTCTAGATTCCCTGTATAGCCATGGAGAGAAAGGCATTTTCAGAGCCCAACTCATTTGCCCTATTTCAAATGCCTATCTTAGGATGAGATGAATTGAATTTTACAAGTGTCTATCTCTCCCTATTGACTATAGAGTCTAGAAAACTAGTTCAGATATACATGCCTGCATTGCAGACATCTATATTTGGACAGATGAGTCTCACTGCCACAGACCTGTATCACAAGCTTCAGTGTCTACTGCCAGCAACATCCTTATACTGCCACACTCTCCCTTCCCTAAAACTTATCCAGCTTTCTAGCAGTAGGTTTGGGGGTTGCCAGGATCCCCAGCTCCATAACAACCAACACTGCCAGCCTGCAGCAACCCAAACATCTTGGAAACTTAAGCTTCTGTGGTTTCCTACCAGCTGCCTGGGAAGCTAAAATGGTTTCAGGCACTCCCACAGGCACTGGCTCCCAAGTTTTGAGGCATCTGAGTTGGGAACATGTCACACTCATGGGAGCTAATGAGGAGGAAAGGCCTGGGAGAAGCTTGCCAGAATTCCTTCTTTTCACAGTTTTGATTTTCAATTACTTTTCTACTGCTGATGAAAATTTCCTGTCCGGCTCAGTCAGTCGGTCATTAAACAAAGATGCAGGGGCTAAAGATGATGCCCTGTCTACACAGATCTAATCAGCAGTGCCAGAACAACCTTTCTAGTTATTACCTTTGATCTCTCTCTTCATTTTCCTACCTTTTGCTTGTTCCTACCCCTCATTCCTGTAGTGGGAGATGCAAGCCTCCTTTAATTCATCCCCCATTTCAACAGACACCGGGTTTAAGCACTTGACTTACAGCATCTTTAGTTTTCACTGTACCTCTTGTTGCACTATTTAAACACTTGAGATAACAAACATTAATTTTTGCTATTCAGGAATGAAGTTTTTGGAAGATTGCCCAGTTCAGCCACTAATTCCATTATATCTGCTGGTGGGTGGCGTGATTGGCAGCTTAAAGGTAATGTGCCTTCTATGTGTGAAAAATACTTCGTGTGACTAGACTTTTTAAGAGATAATGATGGCTCCAGACAGCTATGTGCATGCAGTATTTAAGAGAGCTTTCAGGACTGAACTGTACTTGTTCCAGCACCTAAAACACCCATCAGTGAAGTGAGATGCTAATGAGTTCAGCACTTAGCACTGTCCCACATACTGTGGTGTGACTTTCTCCTACACCACAGCATCTACCATTGCTACAATCCCTACTGAGGGAAATGACTATGTAACATGGATGCCTGTGGTAAATGTGGTCCTATTTCCACAAGAGGTCCTCCAAGCCTGCCAGACCTTTCTCCTTCATTCTCAGACACAGGATGGACAAGAAGTGAAGCTACTCTCCTAGCTTTGGGAATACTGTAAAACTACGGGTGTTGGTGCACAGCCCTTCACGAGCTCAACTTATTCCCACTCTGACCTTGCCAGAAAGAATGACTGAAAAACAACAGAGGCAGCACCATTGCTTCCTTCCAGAGTAAATAAATCTCTACATCACAGCAAGGCTTATTAATCCAGGCACAGTATATTCTAACCATAGCATCTTCTAATCACAGCTATCTGTCTTCTATTGGACTATACTCACATCTTTATTGAACCTGAGCCTGACTGCTTGACAAATAGAGACACCCCCATGTCTATGTTACACCCTGGTTATTATAACGATGATTCTGCATTGACTCTAGGGTGAAGGATTGCCCCGTTCTGACTGTTCCTTTGCAAATGGTGTTACCTGGCTGTTTGTGGGCATGAAGAGACTTGTCACAATAGATTACAGAGCTACTTTTAGGTTTCTCAGCAGGATTAAGCAAAACTATTTTTTGCTGTCCCAAAGATGTTCTTGCCAAAGGAAAAGGGGTGGAAGGGAAGGAAAAGCTTTGGAACTGCACTGCTGGGGCATGAAGGACTAAGAACAGCAAATGCTACTGCAGGGGGGAACATCTGCACTGATGGTGTTGCCTGGCCTGCATAGCTAATGGGGGCAGTAGCAACTGATTCGGAGAAAACTCCAGGAGCAAACTTGCCAACAAAGTTTTCAAGCTGACAAGCAGGTATTCTTCATTGTGGCGAAGGGAGACATGGGGGATGGCTCCTCCTAACGTGTGTCCCTCTATTGCTACACAAGCCATCCTTATATAGTCCCTGGGCATACATACATATTCATGAGGCTACATATGGATTACATCATTTTCCTGAAAGGTCCCTGCATGCGTACGGAATTGTGGTGGTGGTCTCTTAGGGTCGTTTACTTCTTCCAACAATCTTCATCAATTCTGGCAGCCTTTGAAGCATGCGCAGTAGATGCTCATACCAGCTTAATTGGTTCGTTAGCACCAGAGACATAATAACCCTCCTGTCCTCCTACTTACCAGTTGGTTTAACTATAGCCCATCCTGGACACCTTCTGTTCCCAGATACTCCTTATCCCTGTGTCCTGTTCTTCTAGACTGCTTTTCTTAAAACTACGTCAACTATAACGGTGTATCTTGTACAAGAATTCTCAGTATGTTCTCTAGTTGTACTCTTATTTTTTTCCTATGTATCATGCACCCCAGTAATTTTCCATTGCTACTGTTACAAAGCCATCGAACTTAACATTACTTAAAACTGATTCTAAAGGTTTATATATTCCATTTTGTAATTTTGTGCCCCGCCCCTTGTTTCACAACCCAGCACTCACCTACGCTCCCAGGAGCCCAGCACCAACAGACCAGACCGGGTAGACCTGATAGGTTGGTCATGTCCTAATGTTTCAGATAGGCAGCTTGGCCCTTTAAAGGGAACCTGCTAGTCTCCCACTTGACAGCATTGCATATTGCAGCCAGTAGCCACTCCAAACAGGAGCTAGCTACAGTACCCTTGGATAATGTTTCTAGACCCTTTTCTTTGCCAGGATCGAAACAGAGGAAAGAATATTCCTCTGCAGGCCTCAGACTCCCCTGCACTCTTTCACAGTGGTAACCGAGATGCAGTGCATCACTGGGATATGAATCATCCCCCCTGAGGACCTTTGGTCAGTAAATAAGTAAATGGAATAAAAAAAAGAAAGTGCTTAATCGTGTTACAAGGAATTTGTTGTGCTATGATTTCTACTGGCAAATGCTTAGTCATTTGATCACACCAATGGCCTTATCTGTACACTCAAAGGTTCACTTAATAATAGCTTAGAAAAGATTAGAGCAGGATTGAGAGAAAAAATTCATGCTAATGAATTGAACCCTTCATCAAAAATGTTGACTGTTTCTCAGCTAGTCCTGGTTTGAAGTCAGTTTTCCTTACCCTAAATAAAATGGTAAGTGGATCAGTTAATATTCATGCTAACATCAAGTAATGGCTTGAATTTGGCTTCAGTTGACAGCAGGACTGACCATTTTGCAGTCTGACAATACATTTGGTAAGAACTTGATTGATCTAACTCATGTTTCATCTTCTAGTGTTGTATCTGTAGCCAAATTCCACCTCTTCCAACTCTGCCTCTGTTAAGTTCATCAGACTGCACCGACTCTGCTGAACAGTACATTTGCTTGATCTCTGAAAGTTAAAAGGTCAGAGAATGACAAGATGAAGTCTAAATGAATGCTGTCCTGCGATGGACATTGTTTAAAAGTCACTCTGGCCCAGATCTGTAGGCTCCTCATTGAGTTTTTTACCGCCTTTTTTAAAAGGCAATGGTAACCTACAGTTATTCACCAAGGCAACTGAGCCATTCCACAGCATCCAGAGATGCCTGCTGAATTCATGTCATGCTGCTCCATAAATGTATATTCAGGAGTTATTAACAATGTGAGCAACTGCCAGAATTTGCTTCAATCACAACTTGGGAAGGCAATAATCTGTAAGAATGAAATACACTCTCCACAAACTGGTTAGATGCAGTCGAGATCCATAAATCCACCTGGGAGGTTTCTCTGACTTCAGCAAAGCTGATGCTCATCTGTCATTTAACCCCATTCTCATTGCTGAGCTTGGTGAAGCTTGACTAGAGGCAGCTGCCTATGTGCTGAGCTAACCTCAAATCTAAGGAGATCCACAAAGCTGCAGGTCGAGCACAGGTCCCTGTGCAGAAATGTCAGACCCACTGGCCAGGCAGGCTTTTCCCTCCTGTGTGTCATGAGCTTGCCTAAGGCGGGGAGGGGGAATTGCCCTTTATGTTAGGGGTAGACTGGAGAGTATGGAACTCTGTCTGGAGCAGGTGAGCAGTTTACAGAGAGTTTGTGGGTCAGGGTTAAAGGGAAAACAGCCGTGGGAGACATTACTGTGGGGATCTGTTACAGGCCACCTGATCAAGGAGAACCTGTGGATGAAGCACTCTACAGACAGATAGGAACAGCCTCACGCTCGCAGGCCCTTGTTCTCATGGGGGATTTCAACCACCCTGACATCTGTTGGAACGATGGCACTGCACGGCACAAGCAATCCAGGAGGTTCCTCGATTGTGTGGAAGACAACTTCCTTCTGCAAGTAATAGAGGAGCCGACAAGGAGAGGTGCCATGCTTGACCTTGTGCTCACCAACAGGGAAGGGCTTGTTGAGAATGTGGTACTCCAGGGCAGCCTTGGATGCAGCGATCATGAGATGGTCGAATTTGAGATCCCCAGGAGAGTGAGAAGAGCGTGCAGCAAGCTCACTGCCCTGGACTTCAAAAGAGCAGACTTTGGCCTCTCCAGGAGCCTGCTTAGTAAGGTTCCATGGGATATAGCCCTGGAGGGCAGGGGGGCCCAAGACTCTTGGTTGATATTCAAGGATCACCTGCTACAAGCTCAGGAGTGCTGCATCCCAACTAGAAGGAAGTGCAGCAGGAGGGCCAGGAGACCTCCTTGGATGGATAAGGAGCTGCTGAGGAAAATTCAAAGGAAAGAAGAGGCTTATAAAAAGTGGAAGCAAGGACAGGCAGCCTGGGAAGAGTACAGGGATGTTGTCCGGGAAGCTAGGGACCAGGTTAGGGAGGCTAAGGCCCAGTTAGAATTAAACCTAGCCAGGGATGTTAAGGATAACAGGAAGGGATTCTACAGGTACGTAGCAAACAAAAAACAGACTAGGGACAACACAGGCCCCCTGAGGAAGCTTTCGGGAGAACTGGCTACACAGGATTTGGAGAAGGCTGAGGTTCTGAATGACTTCTTCGCCTTGGTCTTCACTGGCAAAGGCTCTGACTGCACCACCCAGGTCTTAGAAGGCAGACGCAGGGACTGTGAGAATGAAGACCTTGGGTCCACTGTAGGAGAGGATCTGGTTCGAGACCATCTTCAAAATCTGAACGCGCACAAGTCCGTGGGACCTGATGGAATCCATCCGTGGGTCCTGAAGGAGCTGGCGAATGAAGTTGCCAAGCCACTGGCCATCATATTTGAAAAATCATGGCAGTCAGGTGAAAGTTCCCGACGACGGGAAAAAGGGAAATATAACCCCCATTTTCAAGAAGGGGAAAATGGAAGACCCGGGGAATTACAGACCAGTCAGTCTCACCTCTGTGCCTGGTAAAATCTTGGAGCACATTCTCCTGGACAGCATGCTAAGGCACATGAAAAACAACAAGGTTCTTGGTGACAGCCAGCATGGCTTCACTAAGGGGAAATCCTGCCTGACCAATTTGGTGGCCTTCTATGATGGGGCTACAGAACTGATGGACAAGGGTAGAGCTGTTGATGTCATCTACCTGGACTTGTGCAAAGCGTTCGACACTGTCCCACACATCCTTCTCTCTAAATTGGAGAGACATCAATTTGATGGATGGACCACTCGGTGGATAAAGAACTGGCTGGATGGCCGCACACAAAGAGTTGTGGTCAATGGCTCGATGTCCGGCTGGAGACCGGTAACGAGTGGTATCCCTCAGGGATCAGTGTTGAGACCGGTCTTGTTCAACATCTTCATCGCTGACATGGACAGTGGGATTGAGTGCGCCCTCAGCAAGTTTGCCGATGACACCAAGCTGTGTGGTCCGGTTGATACGCTGGAGGGAAGGGATGCCATGCAGAGGGACCTTGACACGCTTGTAAGGTGGGCTGATGCCAGCCTTATGAAGTTCAACCATGACAAGTGCAAGGTCCTACACCTGGGTCGGAGCAATCCCAGGCACAGCTACAGATTGGGCAAAGAAGAGATTCAGAGCAGCCCTGCAGAGAAGGACTTGGGGGTGCTGGTCGATGAGAAAATGAACATGAGCCGGCTTCAGTGTGCACTCGCAGCCCAGAAAGCCAACTGTATCCTGGGCTGCATCAAAAGGAGCGTGACCAGCAGGTCGAAGGAGGTGATCCTGCTCCTCTGCTCTGCTCTTGTGAGACCTCACCTGGAGTATTGTGTGCAGTTCTGGTGTCCTCAACATAAAAAGGACATGGAACTGCTGGAACAAGTCCAGAGGAGGGCCACGAGGATGATCAGGGGACTGGAGCACCTCCCGTATGAAGATAGGCTGAGAAAGTTGGGACTGTTCAGCCTGGAGAAGAGAAGGCTGCGTGGGGACCTAATAGCAGCCTTCCAGTATCTGAAGGGGGCCTATAGGGATGCTGGGGAGGGACTCTTCTTCAGGGACTGTAGTGACAGGACAAGGGGTAATGGGTTAAAACTTAAACAGGGGAAGTTTAGATTGGATATAAGGAGGAAGTTCGTTCCTGTTAGGGTGGTGAGGCACTGGAATGGGCTGTCCAGGGAGGTTGTGAGTGCTCCATCCCTGGTGGTGTTCAAGGCCAGGTTGGATGAAGCCTTGGGTGGGATGGTTTAGTGTGAGGTGTCCCTGCCCATGGCAGGGGTGTTGGAACTAGATGATCTTGAGGTCCTTTCCAACCCTAACTATTCTATGATTCTATGATTCTAAATGTTCAGCTGAGAAGAAGATGCTCTCCTGGTTTGAACAAACCTGCCTGAGTGCTCAGCTGAATTCCAGACATTCAGGGGAAACACCATTTTTTTCACTTGTGTTGGTGCTGGGACTTTAATCTCTGTTTCTCACAAACTGGTGCCAACATCTGGGCCACAAAAAGAAGCTGGTTTTGTGAAGTAATATTTAATCATTTATACATAATTGAACAGTTTTACAGGGAAGAGCAAGAGAATCTTCTTCCTGGATCCTCTTGCTAAGCCTTGCCTCTAAAAAATGGGGCAGATGGACTAAAACCTGAACCTGGCAGAGTATATACCCAAACGGGCTTTCCTTGGTCAGTGTTCTCACCATTGTTCACTGACTAACGAAGAAGGTGTAAAATGGTGCTCTTCCTTCTTATTTCAAGCATAAAAATGAGCACAGAATATAACTCTGGGAAAGAGAACATGGCTGAGAACCCCTACTTAGACAGTATGTCCCTCCCCTCAGCCATTTATAAATCCACATCTTTTACCTTTCTCTCTGAATTTCATTCCTGGCTGAGCTGAGGCAACTTCCTGCTCAGTTGGTTTCTTAAAGTCCCTTTCCCAAAGACCCAGCTTGCTGCAGGGAGGCTTGTACAGGAACACAGACACCTTAGAAGGTGAGTTGCAATTACAGTAGTTAGTGCCTTGAGGTCTAGGCCAAGTGTTTCAAGTGCAGCAAGGTAACACAAGTTTCACAGTGTTTGGCCCAAGTCCTCATTTAGCCCTGTATATACCTCTCCTATAAATCTACCAAAATTAAGAAAGTCATTTAGGGGACAGAAATTTGAAAGCTTTTCTACACTGCAGTCAACCTACTGACATACTTTGTATTCCGAGACTGAAATAGAAATCATCTAAGCATTGCTGATGAGTCCTACTGCATTTCCCTATAGACCAGACCTTTCTATCCCCACAGTATCATGTTATTTCGCCTCTTTTTCTGTTGGTTCTGACTGAAGACAGGAATGGAGCAATCTGAGAAAATGATGCTTAATTGAAGAAAACTTGACAGAATCAGTCAAAGTATTGGAAGCAAATTATTTGAGGTTTAGGTCAAAGTCTAGACTGTTCATAATTTTATTTAAGCTGATTAACCTATATAGCCATGAAAAATAATGAGGAGAGACAAATCCACCCACTACAAGGCAGGAAACACTCAAGTCATTTAGCAGTTACTCTAATCTGTTCTTAAAAGTCTCCAGTGTGGGAGCTGCTGCCATCTCCCTACACAATCTGTTCTCACGCCTTTCCATCCTCACCACTGGCAGGTTTTTTTTCCAATGTCTGGCCTAAATCTCACTGGTGAATAAACTGTAGAGGAAAAAGACATTATTTTCTAGCAGGATCTGCCTCATTTGTGGCTCCTCAGCTTTCCCCTACGTGATTTTCCCACACCCAATTTTAATTTGGCCCAAAGCCTGGCAATGACCAGAATGTGTTGAGACTTCCCACAGCCAATTGACTTACTCCCTTTTCTCTTCCAATGTCTCCAGGTGACCCTCCTGCTGTACGACTCAACCAGGATGAGGCAGCTGCTTTCCAAGTCTGTTGTGATTGATGATGATGATGATGACGAATATCCCTGGAGGCAGAATGCTCACAAGTACTACATCCATCTAACCCTCAGCCTTTTCCTATTTCTTTGGTTCATTCTCGGGAACTACTGGGTTTTTTCTGTGTACCTGCCAAACTTCATCCCACCTTTCCATCAGCCTCAGGATTACTGTGACAAAACCCTGTACATTTTTGCTGTTGGTGTTCTCATCATTAGCCATACTGTTCTCTTTCTCCTTATCTTTTGTAGCTGCTGCATATATTGTTTTTCCAGGCAAAGATACTCTTCTGAGGAAGACTAAATGCCACACAAATAAAGTCCCAGATGTTTGGGAAAGAGCGTATAACAAAGAATAGGCAATAATTCACCCTTGTGTACATCTTTGTTGTACTCTATATATGTACGATAGCAGTAAACTGCAAGAGGAAATTGTAAAATACAGTACCATCTGGGAAAAGCTATGCTGGAATTCAGCATAGTCAATGTAAAATTGCTGCTATGGATGGCAGGGTGCACTCCTGCTGACTTTTGCATCACTTTTTTAACTCTTGGATAGTCTATCTGGAGCAAGATCTTGCAGATGGCGAACTCCTCTAAAACCAGGTCCCCTAATGTTGTTTCAGCATAGTACATCTTTGCCTATAAAAGCAGCCACGTTGTTCTTTTCACATGGATCTGAACATCTCTATAGCCTTGCTGAGGTATGTTACTGTCCCTGTATTACAAATGAGGGAGCAGAGACAAAGAGATAAAGGGCCACCTTGCATGCTGCATGGACTTTGACAGCAACTTAGATGCTCACTACAGAGCTACTGTTAGACCAGCCAGGAAGTAGCTATGAGAGAAATATGAGCATGTATAAAAGGCAGTCTGAATATGGCCCCCAGGTATCTTCCGAACTTGGATTTGAAAGCATTTATATCTACCTTTGGTGCTAAAACAGATAGTCTGAATATATCCATATATATCCAAAACATCCAAGCTGATCCAAGACCACAACACAAATCTTTGGCAGAACAATATACACTCAGCATTCTCCAACCTGGGGAGACTGCTCTTCTCCATTTTTTGTATAGCAGTAACTTGTCAGTACCACACCAATGCAAAAGTGGTTGTCAAACCGTTGTGACCATGTCCACAGAAAAACTGATGATGTTATGTAGGTGTTTTAAATATAAAAGATAATAAAAAAATACATGGGCAGGGATGCAAGAATTTCAAGCGGATGTGTTCATAGAATCATAGAATAGTTAGGGTTGGAAAGGACCTCAAGATCATCTAGTTCCAACCCCCCTGCCATGGGCAGGGACACCTCACACTAAACCATCCCACACAAGGCTTCATCCAACCTGGCCTTGAACACCACCAGGGATGGAGCACTCACAACCCCCCTGGGCAACCGATTCCAGTGCCTCACCACCCTAACAGTAAAGAACTTCCTCCTTATATCCAATCTAAACTTCCCCTGTTTAAGTTTTAACCCATTACCCCTTGTCCTGTCACTACAGTCCCTGACGAAGAGTCCCTCCCCAGCATCCCTATAGGCCCCCTTCAGATACTGGAAGGCTGCTATGAGGTCTCCACGCAGCCTTCTCTTCTCCAGGCTGAACAGCCCCAACTTTCTCAGCCTGTCTTCATACAGGAGGTGCTCCAGTCCCCTGATCATCCCCGTGGCCCTCCTCTGGACTTGTTCCAGCAGTTCCATGTCCTTTTTATGTTGAGGACACCAGAACTGCACACAATGCTCCAGGTGAGGTCTCACGAGAGCAGAGTAGAGGGGCAGGATCACCTCCTTTGACCTGCTGGTTACGCTCCTTTTGATGCAGCCCAGGATACGGTTGGCTTTCTGGGCTGCAAGCGCACACTGAAGCCGGCTCATGTTAATTTTCTCATCAATGTTCATCAGTGTTCACTAAAGCAGTGCTCCAGTGGTGTGAGTGTACATTTGATTTGTTCACCTTGGTGCTGTACATATGGAAATCTATACTTAATAGACAGATGTAATACAAACAGCTTTTAAGTCAACAGAAGTGTCAGTTTTAAAAGAGCCAGCATGCAGAGAGACAACTGTTTTGTGGCATGTAGTGGAACAAGCCTGTAACTGGTCCTGGAAGATTGCTTTTTCATGTATTGATGAATGCTGTGTAAAAGTGCTGTTTCTGCTTTTGCTTTTATGCACTTTTGTTACTATGGTCAAAGCAGAGAGGGTCCCCTCTATACAAGCACAAGGGTGGCCCCAGCACAGCTAGAGGATGCATGTTTTGGGTACCTTTTCTGTTAAAACCCACAGTGCTGAAACCTGTGTTTTAGAGAAACCTTGGAAGAGTTACAGGATGTCTGTGAAAGGGTGGGAGCTGTAAATGAACCTCAACAATATGCTACAGCTGAAGAGACTCTGCCCAACCATCCTTCCTGGGACTGAGGCTGAACACAGTGTTAACATCTGTGGCAACCACCTGTCTTCAACCATGAACATTTAATCAGGGGCTATTGGATAGATAACTAAGGGTGAATTTGGTCTATATGGGTTTTAATTCAGGCTCTGGCCTTAGGAACTGTTTATTTCCAGAAAACTTATCTTAGAATGAAGGTAAGATAAAAGGTGAAATACTTTGACAAGAGAGCAGCATCAGTGTAGCATTCGCCTCCACAGCAGCCACTCAGAAGAAGTCACAGTCAGGCTGTCCCTGATCAGAAATCCATGGGATGGGAATTACTAACACTGCTGGCTGACTTAGGCCATGCACAGTTGTATGTAGGGAGACATGATCGATGGAAATATTTCCTTTTATTCATAGGCCCCAAATTGTGTTTGGGAGAAATCACAGGCTATGTTTTCCCAAGAGTCGTAACTCCATGCATCACTCAAATGCAACAAAGCAGCTGCTTATCATTACACATTAACTTTACCCAAAAGCTTGGAACTGGCATAAAAAAGAAAATTATACTCCGTTGATACTGCAAAAGCAATTTAGCAAGGAAGCAGCTGCACACTTCACCCATAGGACTCCCTGCCTAATTCAACAACTCCCTGTTGTTGCAAAATGCCGCTAGAATCATTCTTGATCACAAAGAATTAAGGGCTCATACTCCTGATTAAGCCTGAATTGATTCCCGTGTCACTGCTATCCAGTGACCTTGCAGCAAGTGATGATGTGTGCTCTCCTACCTGAGCAAGCACAAGGTCATTTTAGTTCAGCCCTGATGAGGTATAAGCTGAGTCACATTCCCTTGTGTTTTCTGTGTGCCCCCGTGAGCATGGTTACAGCAGCTCAGCAGATGTGCAATGATTCGTCAAATTTCAGCCACACAACAGTAAACCCAAGGCCTGTGTCTCATTCAAGGGAGACTAAAACTGACTGACTCTCTGCAGCCTGTCATGGAGACTTAATTCTTTAGGTGTGACAACCCAGTGCATTCACTGACATCTTGCGAAAGTGCTAGTGATCAATTCCTGCTTGGCACAAACACAGAATGACAGCGGAAGTATTAACGAAGCAAAAGGCACTTGTGAAATACTTTCAAGGTATCAAGGGTAAACAAAAAGCTCTGTTAGAACTGGGAGAGGAAAATTCTGAATTGATAGTATTGATTTGTGTACATCAATAAACTATGGCACATGCCAGCTTGAACATCAACACCTCCAAAAGTGCTGGAGCCATCAGTTCTGTATCCAGCAAGGTCTGAGCATGCCTTCTGCACTTTGATCGCTACTGCCTCCTTCAGCAGGCTAGAATCATGCAGACATAGAGCAAGGACGGCTGGTTTGGGGCATAGGATTAAACACAACTGAGTCATAATGACTAAGTTACCGTGCTGCCATCAGCAGCATGCCTTCTCTTGAGTTGCTCAAATGGCGAAATAATGCACTCAAACCGAAACGAAAGTAATTTAATTGCAGGCACTTTCTCTCACTTTGGGCTAATCTAGGAAATGTACATGGGCCACAGGACTTCAACTTACGAGCAGCAGCTTTTTAAATTGCACAAACTGATGGTGTCCCAGACAAATGCTTAGTCCCTGGAGAAGTGGGCACATTTCCTCAGCAAACAGCTCTGGGGGAATTATGACATTACAGCCCAAAAGTCAAATGGCTGAAAATACAATCTACACCTTGGTATAAAAATGTTTCATATATTGCCAGTAGACTAAATTGCAAATTGAAAATGTTCATTTTTTTCCCCCAAAGTAATATAAATGCCTTCTGAAAACTGGACAAAATACACCCTTCAGCTAAATATTATGAACTCAGAAATGTGTTGACTACCATGCAAGAAAACAGCTGTAACTGCTCCAGTTAAGTCCTCTCCCCATCTTTGGAAAAAAAGCTCGATTTCTAGGTTTTAAAGGAAAAAAACCCCATTATTTCAATGGACTAGATAGCCTGCTCACTGCTAGACGTGGGCACTACAGGAATCTAGTAGTGTAAGGACACAAAGACATTTCTGCGTGCAAACACAGACTCTAGACTTACATGCATCATAGATGCAATGGGAGCAGCCGTGAAATAAATCACACTTATTACAGTTTATTGCCCACAGTATATTTCTCGTCCCATTACTCCACCTTCTTTAGCAATGGGCAAAATATTCCAAAGAAATAGGGAGCAGCTTCCCAGAGCTATTTTAAAAGCTGCAGCCAGACAGGCAAATGTTTTTTTCCTTCATTCCAAATGTTGAACACAGCCAGCTCCTGCCTGCTGACTCAAAGTGAGGGAAGATGAGCATCAGACATCACAGACCTCATCTCCTCTGGAGTAGAAACAGGAATGCGCTGCTGCAGATCTCTCTCGCACAGCACTCTCTCTGAGCTTGATGAGGTCCCAAGACATCAGACTTTAAAGCTACAAGTGACTGCACAGAGAAAAAACCAAGAAGCAGAGCTATTCTAGGTTATGTCAAGAGCTGTTCTGAATGTCTCAGACCCTGCAATGTGAACAGTTGGTGTAAATGAGCCTAAATGCTTTGACTTCACAGGCAAAGGGCTATGAAGTTTAAACTGTTGGTACATTGTACAACATTCTAAACCAGCTCAGTTTCTGTAAATTACCTCGAATCTTATCTCTGATTATTCATTCTCCCCAGACTCTAGTTGATAGGGACTTTGCATCAAGATGACAACCGATGTATGTTCTACATATAATATAGCAAGGAGTATTGCATCATGACTTCAGCTTGAAATTGCAGCTTCTTGGCTTACGTTTCTTGAGGTTCCTGTTCTCTACTGGAGTACAGAAAAGTCCCACAGGTCTTAGTCATAAGAAGAAAAAGAAAACATCTTTAGAAAGTTTAATATTTGAGGGAAATAGAAAAAAGCTGAAAATGCCGTCTGATATTGCATAGTACAAGAAAACTGCTAAAAAGAGCAGATTTCTGAGAAAAATTGTACCAAGTTCTGAGAAATCACATAAACATGTTTGTAACAGTGAATTTTAACCAAATGTCTCATTTGAATAAAAATGCAGGGAGGAAGATACTGACCTCTGTAAGCGCACGAGCCCATGTGATTGGACTTTATAAATTATGGTACTTTACATTTGCAGTCATGCTAATTATAATCAACCCTGCTGCAATTTCACTGAGATGAATAGTTACATCAGAGGCTAATTTCACCCATGGTTTTGAATCTAAGCCATACTGACTCTCCTGTACAATCACTAATACTAAAGCAAATCTGGATACCTTTCCCTGATGCAATATAGCAACTCAAATGTGAGAGATGCTCTGAGATGCAGACTGTGGGCCTACACAGGTTTTTAAACTATTTTTAACAAGGTCCTCTTGATGCTCATGTGAGTCAGGTACCCACACATCTCATGGATTTGATCCTCAGTCCTTTGGAAAAAAAGAATTTAGCTTTTCAGTAACAATAGGAAATGAGTACATAGGGTGCAAATGGTGAAGAGCAAAAATCCACCATGCACACTTATCCACAGGTTGTTATAGACAACACCTTTTTATTATCATTGCTTATGTTTTGCTCTTTGTATTTCCACTCTACTCCTGCCTGGATTTTACATAACTAGTTCATAAATTCTGCTTATTTTCAGAATATATCAGAAAGAGTTGCTTCACTACTTTTAATGGACTTCTTAAAAAAAGTGTCCAACAACAGATGAAACAAGACTTACTAAACCAGTCTGGTGGTTAGGGGAGGGTTTGCCTCCATAGCCTTACTTTAATAAGTTTTACCCATCTATCTCTGTGGGTTCTGTTACTACAGCATGTCGGTTGTTCACAGACGTAAAACTTCAGTCCATTCCTTTGGCATTTGAACACTATGTACAGCAACCGTATAAGCTGACGTGTGTCTCTTGCCCTCCTTGTAGTTATCTCTTGGTGGATACATACAGATTGTATCTGCAATTTGGTAACGATTGTGCTAGAATAATCAATGCTAATAAGCTGTAAGATTTGCAGAAGAATAAGCAAAATAAGATTAAAAAATGGAGTACAGCAGAACTCACCCGAGTCAATAAACCCGTGTATCCCTGTCCAACTGCTGGTAGTAAGAACAGTAAAAACCAGCAGAAGCGCAGTAACAAAAGAAACAGGCAGCTGAAGAAGATATTAGTACAGATAACTGCATTACTGTCACAGCCCAGCAACAAATGTGTGCACTCAAACATGTTGCCTACTGTAAGGACAAAGATAATTTTTCAGTCATGGGAATAATAAAATTGATCTTTTATTGACTAAATATTTTCTAAGATGAAAATCACCTATAAAACTGTTATTTTGAAAACAGTTATATGCTAAAGCATACAGAAACTATTTGATACATTGGAGATTAAATAGGTTACCAGCAGGTTTAGCTTTGGGAGGACACTCGGCAGTTCTTCTCCTTGGTATCTCCAGGATATGCCTGTCCCTGGGGGGCCCTGCAGGCTCTTGGAGACCAGGACCATCAGCGTTTGATGGAGGAAACCTTCTGTTAAGTCCAAGTAAGCCATTCCTAAGCCATTCCTTTTACTGGCCCCTTAGTGAAAAGGAGTAATTGAGCTGAGCTGATGACATACTACCACATTTGTTTCTCAAGAACAAAAAGCTATTTGGTCTGGGGAAAGCCTGACTGTTTGTTGGAAACAACACTGCTGATGACAGTGGTTGGCAGATGTAGTGATGACTTGGGTGTAAAAAGCACACAACAAAGAAAATACCCTACTGTTCATAAAGACACCACACACGCAAGAACTTTGACCCCTCTCTGCTTTCAGGATGAGCAGCTTCTGCTTCTCTCACCCTGCTCCTAGCAGAAACACTTCAGGCATGTCCCTGGGACCTCAAGGCCTGGATATTCCTCTTCAACCACTCGCCAAACCCTCCGCTTCA
Source organism: Lathamus discolor (assembly GCF_037157495.1). Lineage (NCBI taxonomy): Eukaryota > Metazoa > Chordata > Aves > Psittaciformes > Psittacidae > Lathamus > Lathamus discolor. Next base: position 100,590,911 of record NC_088887.1, on the reverse strand, counting down.
GCCAGGGAAAGGAGTGCTGACTGCCTCTCCCCAGGCTGCTGGCAGCTCTTAATTGCTACTGCACTCACTGGGGCAGCGCTAGCTTCTAAAGCTGGAGGCTTCAAGTGTTTTGCATCCAGAACTGAGGCCAGCACGGCAAATGCAGGGCTGGGAGCGGCTCTCACACCAATGGTGGCTTGCACGTGGTTGCTGCTTCCTTTGAAAACCTGGCCACCACCATAGACACTGAGCTTTCCTGCAGATCTGGCCCTTAAATCCTGTTCCCGCTGCAATCAGTGGTGACGTTCTGATTGATTTAATGGGGGCAGGCACGGAGACTTAATTAGAAAATTGGTAACTTCAAGGAAAGGAGAGAATGCACAACAGCCTGCCAGCTCTCTGGTAGGAGGCAAGCAAAGGAACCAGCTGTCCTTAAGACAGAGATCTTAGCCTCTACTCTTCCTTAACTAAAGGATAATAAAAGAGATTGGCGAGATGGCCTTGAAGCTGCTCTTAAACATCTTCTATAATATATAATTGCTTTTCAGCTCAAGTACTCTACCTTTTTAGATCTGCCCCCTGGGAAGAAAGTATGAAACACGCTGAGACACACAGCCCTTAACAGCAATCAGTATTTTCGATTTCTGTGTTGGGAGGCAACTAAAGCTTTGCTTAAAACTCCTTGCTCTTTGACAGGTACAAAGATGGATCCAGTCTAAGGTGTGTTTTTCATGTTAGTCCAGCTGGGGGCCAGGGAGGGATTTTTCATCAGCTCTTGTATCTTAAGAAAATACTGAGATTCTCAATTCATTACTGTAAGAGAAATCATAATATCTGAAGGCTCCCAGTCACAACACTCCAGAATTTTGATTTGCCTTGAGGATTATCTGCATTGATGGACAACCTGCACAACAGACTTCAGGGCTATTTCTGCACTGGTAAATGAATCTACCTGAATGCAAGATCACCAATGCAAAGTCAAGCTGTGCAGTCTCATCCCTAGTGCTTGGAAACCAACGATCCCTTGAGCAAACTATGCCCCCAAGGATCTTTGAGCTTCTTTTGGACAGAACCATCTGTTTAATACTTCAAGAGAGCCTAGGCATCAACATTCATTTGCCTACTATAGGCAGTAAGAGGATCGCAATCTGGGAATATGCTATGAGTTATTTGATAGCATAGATACACCTGGAGTGTTATAGTCCTCAAGGGGAACAGTTAACTTCAGTATGTTTTATCAGGGCTGAACACTGGGTTGTGTTTAGCCAGGGTGAAGCCATTTTGTTCTGTGCTCAGATGAGGGAAATGCCAGGAGCTCAACAGAGCTGCGGCTCTCTTGATCCAGCTCCTTCTGTAGGGAAGCCAGGCTACACATGTATGTCAGTTGCTGGCTATGGTAACTATCTGAGATTTTGGCTGGCAGTCCATGAGAATTCCTTGTTTAAAAGAATCCCTGCCATTCAGAGCAGTGTCCTATCAGAGTTTAATGCTAAGCAAGTAACAATCATGAAAGAAAACAAAAGCTGTACGTTTCCAAATTTCCAAAGCTCCAGAATGGATTCTCATCCAGCTAACAGGGTGTATCAGTGGAGGATTCAGTACAAAAGGCAATGTGCAGCCAAAACTCTTGATGTAGAAATTTTGCCTGTGACAGTACTGTGAGGCAGGCCCACAAAACTATGTCTTACCTTCCTCCTGCACACAAGCCATATTGCCTCATCCCTGTTATGGCTGGGTTAGCAGAAAGCACTCGCACAAACTCTACAGTCTCCTGTCTCTGGAACAATACAAAAGCAAAACATCACAGGGGGTGAAAAGAGGTTGCAGAAACAGCTGTTAGGGCAGTCTGCAACTGCTTGCTTTTAATGCAGCTCTGTTCAGAGAGAGTGCTGCGATGATTCATTTCTGGGTGCAAGCTTAGGCCTTCATTACGGAACAACCAAGTGTTTCTAAGCAGAAATCTCTCAGCTGAGTGTGTTCAGGGATTGTTGCACTCTGGCAAGGGCATAATTTCTCTGTGTTTACAAAACCTCCTGAAAATGGCATTTGTTGGAAGGGTATGGCTAACAGCACGGTAGTGGTGCTACACTGTTTATGTAATGTTCTCAGAGAAAATTGTGTATTTACCAGGGTGGTGCTGGCTCCCAACCCTACATTCAGATGTCTTCTTAGCAATCTTATCTTCTCTAACATTAATAAAAGTAACATGGTGTAATTGGCCATTACTGCTTAAATCCCCCAATATTATGAGCTGCTCTAATGTATTTTTATGTTTGACTCATGGCCAGCTTCTGCCATGCATACTCATTGGTTAGCACTTCAGGGACGCACTAACACCTTACTCATTACAGACCAAATGGTTTAGCCTGCAAGGAATTCTGTGTCTGCATACACCTCATTTACTTTCAGAGGTCAGCAGACTGCAGGGATGTACCCCCAGTTTACGAGAAAAAGACTGAAATGACAAACTTGCTTGTACTAAGCCACGGTCTCCATGATAAAGAAATGTAGAAATGTAATAAAAGGTAAAGGTAGAAATGACAAGGGAATAAAGCACAACCTGGCTTACTGCATTTATTCACAGGAACTTCCACAGGGTTTTTACTCTGTATGGGGCTTGCTAATGTTTTCTCAAGCTAAACCCACATTTCCTGCAAGGAATGCAGCTAATTCTGTGGCATAAGCAACCGTGGAACATTGTTGTTCTCCTAACAGGACACTGAGATGCACCGAGGGTTACAAAGCCCAGGGTGAGACATTCTCTAACTAGCATGGAAATGTGAGGCAGCACTGCAGTTTTCTGCTTGGGTACTCATAGCAGCAGATATGCCCACAGAATTATCTGCTTTTTCCCTGCTGTGTGTTTTCCCCGAGCCAGGGTTCGAGGAAAGTAACCAGACAGACTTGCACAGGCTGTGAGGGAAAAGGAGAAGCTGAAGGGCTAGCAGAGCAAGGGACTGAAAATGGTAAGAGGGAATATTATCTCAGCCTGCATGCAGGACTCACACAAGCTGAACATCTGCTCTGTTCACAGTGAGTGCGATTATCTAACATCATTATAGCAGCCTAGGCTGTACAGTTTAGGTTGCTAATTGCATGTTGTAGATGATGATCACAAAACTATTTCCATATAGCTGCTATAGCCCGCAGTTATATACTTACAGATATTATAGAATGTACTGCAGTTCAGGCTGCCATTCATTTTCCATTATAGCATATAACATTCTGCCCCTCATAGGGGGCCTATAGGGATGCTGGGGAGGGACTCTTCGTCAGGGACTGTAGTGACAGGACAAGGGGTAATGGGTTAAACTTAAACAGGGGAAGTTTAGATTGGATATAAGGAGGAAATTCTTCCCTGTTAGGGTGGTGAGGCACTGGAATCGGTTGCCCAGGGGGGTTGTGAGTGCTCCATCCCTGGCAGTGTTCAAGGCCAGGTTGGATGAAGCCTTGGGTGGCATGGTTTAGTGTGAGGTGTCCCTGCCCATGGCAGGGGGGTTGGAACTAGATGATCTTGAGGTCCTTTCCAACCCTAACTATTCTATGATTCTATGATTCTATAATATTTCCAAGCTGTTCCTTTCTGGGCCAGAACTCTCCACTTCAAACACCAGAACCAGGATGAATTGTTTAGGAACACTTCAGTCAGAAACTCCAAGAACAAAATCAGTTTAAAGTGACTCAGGCTGCTGGTTTTAAATAAATTCTTTCAGCTGTTTTAATAAGAGCAAGCGTTTTCAGGTTTCATGCCAAGGTGTCATTTAGCTGGATGGTCTCTGAATGGAAGAAAATATCACTGTGAAAATGTGTGGTTTTGCCCTCTGGAAACTGATTTCTCACAGAATACCCGGTACCAGTGGACAGTGCTGAGTTCAAAAGGTTTAACTTCATGGTGGGAAACACAACATGCTGAGAAAGTGGAAGACTTTAGTATGAGGCCTTTGCCAGAGATTAAGAAAAAAGAAGCATCAGACTAATGTACAGGGTCAAAAAGGACAAATATTCTCATTCCTCCCCTATCTCTGCTACTGAAACCTGGCAACTTTAGCTCTTGAGAACTTCGGGCTCCCAAAGTAGCTTCTCTGCATGTTGCCTTGAGTACCACGGAAAATACATGAATTTATCCAGCTTGCATACTGAATTCTTTAAATGCATAGTCCTTTAATATACTTAAGACATAATTATACCTACAATGACAATTTCTCATGGCTAATATGGGCTGTCCAGATGTGCAACTCTCAGTGATCCTCCTGGGCTTTGTAGCTCCAACACACATACCAGAGAAATCGAAACAACATTCTAAATTTCACTCCCTCTAATGCAATAGCCCTTTCCTACTGGCATGCTTTACCCCATTAGTAAGAGCCAGGAATTTAACAGGTTTATTTGTTACATAAAATGCTACTTGGTGTGCCCCAACAGGACTGGTTATGTTTCTGCAAGAGCATCCCTTTGACAGCTTTCTAGAGCAGAGGGTGCAGGCCCAAGTCCTGTAGCACTGTTCCCCATTCCCAAAACATGACACCCCATTTCCTGCTCTGGCTGGGTTGACAGCAGCATCTGCTCTCAGCACAAGCCCTGGAAAACTCTCCTTCCTTCCTCAGCCACCACCTTCACTAGGCACAGCAGTCTCCAGCATGGTAGGGGGCTAATGCAGCCATGGGCTGAATGCCAGGCTGGCTGGAAGCACCCCAGGTTGGGTGGTTAACAGCAGCCTCCTTTCTTTGCTGGTCAATGAAGAAAGAGGGAAATGGAAGGGATAAGAGACACCAACCCACAAACCACTGTGGGGGATGAAGGAGACACAACTCCCCGCACAGACACACACCTCCTTTCCTCACACCGTCTCTTGCCGACAAGCTCGGACAGCAATAGCGGCGGCGGGCAGGCAGGGCTGGACTGGCCGCCTCACATAAAGGCAAAAGAGGGGCCAGCACGTCCTGGTACCGCAACGCGTGTGGTTCGTGACGGGGTGCGGGAGTGCACGAGGTACAGGCGGCTGCTCCCCCCGGGCAGCGATGGGGCGGGCGCTGCGGCCGGGCTAGGGCGTTTCTGTGCGTCCGCGGGCGTTTAACCTCTTCCAGGTGGCTTGGTGTTTTAGGCGTTCTTAGTCAGAGCGTGCCGAGCCCCACCGGAGCGGACTGATCTCGATGCCTTACCTGTGAAAGCCCACAGCCCTCATGAGCGTCATTGTTTGCCTTGTAACAGGCAAACACCTTCAGTTCTTACTGCGTCACTCCTTAGTGTCCCTGGCACTGTATGTGACCTGTCCCATGGGTATGGAGGGTAGTAGGGAGAGGGGAGGTGTTTCACATTTGCTGAGCTGTGAGGGGAGGTGCTTTTCAATCCTTCTCTGAGTTTCTTTGGAAGTATTCTTGTTTCTCACAGGTAACTCTGATTTATTCAGGACCAGCTGTGAGTCTGCCTCCGAGCACTTCAGTCCAGCTGATGTGGAGGTGATGTGGCTGGAAGGTGCTTTCTGGCCACTGGCGCAATGAACAGCATTGGCAGGGCCACAACCAAAGAGACAGTGAGGGGAGGTGAGACAGGCTGTAATGAGGGGCCTGAGGGGCCATAATGGAGAAGGTGGAGGGAAGTAGGTTTGGCCTTCCAGTGGAAACACAATTCCCTGGGATGAGGGATCAGGTGTGTTATTTTACAGGGCTGTTAGCATCGGTTAGAGGTTTAAGCATAAGCAATGAAAACTAGAATAATGAAACCAAGTTAGCGGAAAGGATCTGCAAAGTGTTTCTCAAGTGCATGTTTACTGAAACTGTGTTATAGTGGCATCTAAGGATGCTGGTGATGGATCAAGGCCCACTTAAGACTGATTTGGTACAAGCAGCGGCTTGGATGAATTTGGACTGGTTTGTAGAACTTACAAATGTATCTTATGATGAAAGAAAGCAATTGGCTGGGCTAAGATGAGATGAAAGAAACAACATAGTTGTGCTCAATTGTGATGATAACCTGCAGTTTGTGCACTTTAACTGATTATATGCAACCATTTTTTGTTGCTCACTGTAACCAAGGAGATGGTATGAACTGGAACTAGCTACTGTCGAAGGATAAAACTAATCTCTTTCAGAGTTGACAAAATAATTCCTGTTGTGAAAGAGTGATAGGAGTTTTGGCATGTAGAAAAGGAGGAGCATGTGGTTTTTTGCTCTCTTTGCCTGCTTAGGTTTCGTAACTATATTGTGAAGGAAAGTGGTGACTCAGTTAAATTAAACTAATTCAAAATTATTAGCACCAAAGAGCCTTTGGGTTGAAGATCCCCATCAGTGCCAGGATGTGATTGATTTTCAGGTTCCCAATGCTGCTATTATGTGTAATAGCCTTAATGTAATTATTGCTTTGTCTGGTGACTGGATATGCCTGCCAGGTTTTGCAAGCTGTCAGGCTGACTGGATCTGTATAGATTTTGGTCACCATGTCTTGTGTCAGGAGCTAGAAGAACATCAATGGGCACGGATTGGTTGTCTGATACCTTTTGTGGCTGTTGCTGTACATATAAAGTTAAAATGGCTTAACAATATGTTCCTGATCCTGTCCTCGAACGAGTTGCTCTGAAACTCAGCATCAGTTTTTGGGTCTCTGTCTTCTCATTGAATCTCTTCAAGTATATTATGACAAGAATATAAGGAGTTCTGATTCAGCAGCAGAATAACCAAGCTCTGCTGGCTTTACCTTCAAGCACTGCATATCTCTGTAAATAATGATGTCTTGATGACAATATTTTTAGCTCAAATTTCCTCTGAATTGGTGTCTCATGGCATTGCAGATTTGGGCTCTATTTTACGCCTGTGAACAGCACTTCCAGTTTGATGCAGTCTTCTCCCAACCACTCTGACAATTCCCATGTATTGTTGAAGTTCAAGTAATTTCAATCTTTACCACGGAAAATAAATTTTAATCAATTTCTTAGCCTGTAGGTCACACCAAGACTGTCCTCTCTCCTTAACAGCAAGAAAAAGGTTCATACTCAAAGACCTTAAACCCCACCTCTTCTCACAGAATGTTTTCTGCTGTAGACTATACATAGCAGACTGTCATAGCAGCCTTCCAGTATCTGAAGGGGGCCTATAAGGATTCTGGGGAGGGACTCTTCATTAGGGACTGTAGTGATAGGACAAGGGGTAATGGGTTAAAACTTAAACAGGGGAAGTTTAGATTGGATATAAGGAGGAAATTCTTTCCTGTTAGGGTGGTGAGGCACTGGAATCGGTTGCCCAGGGGGGTTGTGAGCGCTCCATCCCTGGCGGTGTTCAAGGCCAGGTTGGATGAAGCCTTGTGTGGGATGGTTTAGTGTGAGGTGTCCCTGCCCATGGCAGGGGGGTTGGAACTAAATGATCTTAAGGTCCTTTCCAACCCTAACTATTCTATGATTCTATGAGGCTGTTTCTGATCAGCTTGAAGGCCAGATTCCATGTGTCTGATTTGTACCTGCATGCATAACTTGTGCTGTGCCCTGTTATTTGGGAGGTATTTCTAAAACACCTGCAAATACACATCCCGAACTGCTGTAAGATCTGTAATTAAAGCCCTCCATTGCAGTGAAGTCACTGTGAGGATGTCCAAAGAAGCGAGCATTGGACACTGCACCTTCTGGTTGCCTGCCTTTTCTCTCACTCATGAAATCTGTTTTCCCTCAGATAAAGACTGTCTTTCATTTTGATCTGTATATATTCAGTGCCTGTCTGTGCATGGTCCCTTCCATGTATGGTGCATGTGTAACACAAACATTTGTTAGGGTTATCTGTATGGTTATCCCAGATCTGGGAGCTTCCCACCACTGCCTGCAGTTGTGCACTTGGTAAAAGTAACCCAGCCAACTCTGGCAGTGCAATGGAGAGCTGGAGAGTTTCAGAAGAACCTTGAGGTTTGTTGCTTGTATGAGCTGCATGCCCAGTTGTGGTGAGTTAACCATGGCCAGGTGCTCACCAAAGCCACTCTATCACTGCCCTCCTCAACTGGACAGTGGATTAAAAATACAATTAAAAGGTCATGGGCTGAAATAAGGACGGGGAGAGATCACTCAGCAATTACCATCATCGCCAAAACAGACTTGACTTGGGGAAATGAGTTTAATTTATTACCAATCAAATCGGAGTAGGATAATGAGAAATAAAACCAAACATTAAAAGCACACACACACCCCCCTACTTCCCAGTCTTGACTCTGTTTCTGAACTCTTTACCTCTTCCCCCAGCTGCACAGGGGGATGGGGAATGGTGGTTGTGGTCAGTTCATCATATGTTGTCTCTGCTGCTTCTTTCCTCCTCACACCCTTCCATGCTCCAGTCCCTCCCACAGGATACAGCCCTCCATGAGCTCCAACATGAGTCCTTCCCACAGGCTGCAGTTCTTCATAAACTGCTCCAGTGTGGGTCCCCAGCAGGGCCACAAGTCCTGCAGCAAACCTGCTCCAGTGTGGGCTCCTCTCTCCATGGGACCACAGGTCCTGCCAAAGAATTCCCCACCCCAAAATTAAAATATCATCATAACATTGGACAGAAGTGGACAACATACACAGGCAATCCGCCTCTTGTTCCTTCACCACAACTACAACAGGAGTTCCTCAGGTGTTCTTAAGCTCTTTTTCAACCCTAACTATTCTATGATTCCCTGTTTTGTCTGTTACCTCTCTCAATTACCATCCCAATCTGAAATTCCTCAGGCTCCACACTGGGCACCAAACAGGACTGTGGTGGGGTGACCTTGGCTGGATATCGGGTGCCCACCAAGTAGCTCTCTCACTCCCATCCCCAACACTACAAGGTGGGGAGAAAATAAAAGCACAGCCCTGTGAGGGCTGCTACAGGGAGAAATAATTCCATCTCAGCAGAGAGCAGAAATCTCACAGCTTTCCTATTATATCCACTCCCAGTGTCCTAAACTGGTTGTTTGAAATCTCTGGACAGACCTCACTGATATTTTTGATGCGTCTTCTCTGCTTGATGGGACAGCTGGAACTGTGCTTTTTAGGGGGAATTTGTTCCCGAGAATGGCCCAAGGCTGGTGGACCCAGGACTGCTATGCGTTGCTATGGCTCTAACCAGCTCCCTGCTTCCAGTTCACCAGCAGGAGACATGGGAGCCCTGAGAAATCCGCAGACCTAAGCTTCAGCAGCATTGATGAAAAGCCACCGCTCAGCTCTTGGCAGCAGAGGAATGGGACTGTTAGCTGTGCCGAGCTCAGGAGCGTTCTGCTGCTGGGAAGCGCCCATGGCATTGCAGTGACCGCCTGGCCAGTATTGCCACTGCTGCTAGCAGGCTGCAGGCTTCCCGCAGTCTGGAACTCAATCACGAAACGCTTTTTGTGTCATTTGGTTTGTGTCAAAAACTAACCCCAAAGAAGGGCTGCGAACTGCACATCGCTGCCTGGCCCTCCCTCTTTGCTGCTGGGCACAGTCGGTAATGAATGGTCAGCTGTGTTTCTGGTCGGAATCCACCAGGTGGCACGGTTCAGCTGGTTTGAAGAAGTAAGGAATGAGCTGGGGTCTTTCGAGGAGAAGCAGTGATGGAAACGATCAATTAGGTGAGCCGTTTGTCAGTCTGTTGTTTACTCTTAGAAAGATTGTTAATGTTAAAGACTTCTGAGGCCTTGAGGTGTTCCGTGTCATCATTTTGCTGCTTTGTTGGTAATGGTATTTTCATATGGACATGGAAACATCTAGCAGTTTATCATCCATATGGTTTGAAGTGATTCAATTTCACTGGGTGATGTTTTCTGTCATTAATAACATCACCATCAGCATGCTGTTTTATTTAATTTTTGTTGTCAGAAGGTTCTGTGATGTCTTAACTATCCCTAACTGTGTGGCTGAGACTTGCCAAAGTTAATGCATTGCAACACTCTTACAACAACATTTACGAGTCTACAGCACTGGAGTTGAAGGTTTTATGTGCCTGAATAACATGCTCTTGATTTGCTAAGATTGGCTGCTCTGTGAAGTCCTGTGTGTGATCCTAGTTCTATATTCTACATACTTTTCCATCTCCTTTTCTTATATATCACTTCCTTACTTCCTCCCTTCTTTTAGATATTTTTGCTTTCATGTATATCACTGTACATTATACCCCTGTAGCTGTCATTGCTGCTTTTGCTAATTATTGAGGAGGGTGTGCTTACGGAGAAGTGCAGTTGCCATCTTTCTATCTTGATGCACTGGTTTTGGTTGGGACAGAATTAATTTTCTTCATAAGATCTCCTATGGTGCTGTGGTTTGGATTTGTGACCAAAGCAATGCTGAGAACCCGTGTGTCCTGGGTTCAGCAGTGGCAGTCATTTCTCTCCTTCTTAGTAGCTGGCGCAGTGCTGTGGTTTTGACTTTCAGCCTGGGAACAGCGCTGATAACACCGATGTTTTCAGTTGTTGCTCAGTAATGTTTACTCTGACCAAGGACTTTCTGAGCCTCATGCTCTGCCAGGGAGGAGGGGAAGCTGCGAGGAAGCAGAGACAGGACACCTGACTCAAGCTAACCAAAGAGGTATTCCATACCACAGCACGTCATGCCCACTATATAAATGGGGGGCAGCTATCCGGAAGGGCGAGATCACTGCTTGGGTCGGGATGAGGATTGGTCGGCGGGTGGTGAGCGGTTGTATTCTCTTCCCTTGTTATTTCCCTTATTATTATTGGTGGCAGCAGTAGTGGTTTGTGTTATACCTTAGTTACTGGGCTGTTCTTATCTCAACCCGTGGGAGTTACATTCCTTCGATTCTCCTCCCCATCCCTCTGGGAGCTGGGGGAGGAAAGGGCTGGGAGTGAGAGAGCAGGCTGCGTGGCAGACTTGCCAACTGAGCTTAGACCACAACACCATGGTTTAGTTGTTGTTGAACTGTGGCTGCACAGCATCAAGGCCTTTTCTGCTCCTCACCCCACCCGACCAGCAAGTGGATTAGAAATGGACAAGAAGCCGGGAGGGGACATAGACAGGACAGCTGACCCCAGCTCACCAAAGGGCTATCTCAGACCATACGATGTGCTCAGCAATCGTAGCTGAGGGAAGAAGGAGGAAGGGGGAACGCTCACAGTTATGGTGTTTGGCTTTCTATATCACTGTTGCGTATGATGAAGCTCGGCTTTCCTGGGGATTGCTGAACGCCTGCCTGACAATGAAAATGAGTAATTGAATTCTTTATTTTGCATTGTTTGCACACACACCTCTGCTTTACTTATTAAACTGTCTTTATCTCAACCCACAAGTTTTGTCTGGTTTACCCTTCTGATTCTCTCCCCCATCCCACTGGAAGGGGAGAGAATGAGAGGTTGTGGCTTAACTGCCTACCAAGGTTAACCCACAGCACTTGCATGGAGAGCTGTCATCATTTTAAGTAGTGACTTGGCTCTTGAGCACAGTATTTTGATTCCAGTAATAGTATTTTGAATGGATCAAAAATTCTGAAGACTTTTTATGATTAGAGATACCATATTGAGTAAATTTCTGCTCATTGGTTTCAGCTCCCTAGTGTGACACAACCAGCATTACACTGCAGTTCTTTAATGAAGGTGAATTAGATCAGTCCTTAAGTAAAAATAAATACTTATCAGCTGTCTATAACTGTGTAATCCCATGGCTGCAGTAAGACTGGTGATTATCTGTGTTATCTTTTTCTAGCTACAGCCAGACAGCCTGGGAAGAGGGGTGAGTCTGACCTCTGAAGGCTCCTTCATGTTCTGTTTTCTGTCATTCGGTGAAATAAGACTTGAGGCCAATAATTTTCTTCCCTAAAAGCAGCACAATTACCACATTTCCACTTTTTGGTAGGCTGCAAGCCTGTAGTTTCTCTAGTCGTGAAAGAGTATGAGGGCACTGCAGAACTTGTTTGTGACCCTGGGGACAGGGCGTTTTTATAGGAAGCATTCAGTGAAGCATTAGACAAGCTGTACAAGGAGTCCACAAGAGCATCCTTCTTTATAAGTTCTTGTTCAGAAGCAATACAGAATGATAATAAAATGCTTTACCTGCAGCTTGACAAGCTGTATCCAGACTTAACTTGCTCTCCCTGATCATCTGGACAGAGATCCAAAGATTTTTTCCATCTTCATAGCAACACATGTTGAAGTTCAGTGCTGTATTGGAGTTACTTGGCATGCACTGGGCACTAGAACGTTCTCCTAATATGTTAAAGTAGATGTAGTCATTGCGATTAAAGAAAAAGACTTTGCTACCACGACTTTCATAGCGAGCAGGCCTGTGTGTCTTTTTTCTGACCCAATGTGACAGTCTTAGGCAGATAAGTGTTGATTTACATCCTTTTCTCTCTCTGAAATCACTTGTAATATTGAACATTTGCCCAGAAAACTTCAGCTTTTCTGTACCAGTAGATAATGGTGGTAACTTTAAAACTAGAAAGCTCTTGGAGAGGTCTCGAATTAGAAACAACAGAGCAGCTTTTGGACAGAAATGAACATTACAAGGAGAAAATTCTGGCCTAACTCAAATAAGGAGCTGAAATGCAATGGCTTGAGAGAAAAAAATCATGTGGTTTTTATCTTCAGTCAAGCAGAATTACAGGCAGGGAATAATGCCTTACAATTTTCTCAGCTCCTTCTCTTACCTCATTTGCTTGTGTAATGAGCATTTAAAGAAGTAACTTGGAAAGACAGGAGGTCCTTTAATGATTATTTGTTGTTTTGCATGGGAACACATCCTCTGCATAATTATTTTAATACTGCCTTTTCCTGGGATACGTCATAGGACTATAGGAGAGTCTTTGAGGCTAAGTGCTATCTAAGAGAAGAGTAGGAGTTGACATGCCTTTTGTATGTGGATAAATACCACTGTGCTGGTACTGGGTAGAATACAAATCTGTAAAAAGCATGCGAATTGCCTTAACAAACAGTAAAAGGTTTTTGGTGTTTGGAGAGAGGAAATATTTCTAGCTTTAGTGGTTTAGAAAATTATAACTTTGCTCTGTGTCAAGCTTTTCCATTTCTTTTTTTTATTCTATTGCATCCACATTCCTTTCCAGAGCAGTTAAAAGCACTGCGAGGCTGTTGTGACATGAGGTGGCTAACAAGGACTTAGCAGTTAATGCAGCATGAAAGGGTGTCCAGAAGGCACCCAACACTCTGAGGCAGCTGGATTGAGCACCTGAAAGGGCGCTTTTCCTGCCATGGTTGGAGCAACTGCCCCTGGCAATGTGGAATCCTGGCCCAAACAGAGCTCCAGAGGAACGATGGGGCAGATGCTGGACAGCAGGGAGTGACTGGTGCTTCTTCCTGAGCCTGGGGCAGAGCATGATGGTGGCCTCATCTGCTGGGTTCTGCTGCCATCAAAGTGTGCGGCTGCCAGGTGAAGTGGCAACAGGAGATGAGCAGGCTGCATAGCCATAGGGAACAGAAACAGGAGACTGACAGGATCTTTGCAGAGAGTAGAAGAGCACAAACCCCACATTGCATAGAAGAAGGGACAGATAGAAGCTATGCTCATACAAGTGTTGGATAGACACTCCCAAGATGAGGAGGAATGGAAGCTTGTGACTGCTGGCAATAGAAGGCAGGCTCATTCTCTGCCTGCAGATGTGCATTTAGAAGACAGGTATAGTGCCATGGTAACAGATGAGGAAGAACAAGCTCTGTCAGGGTAGGTGTTGGAGACAGATGAGCCTGAACCACTGGCTGTCAGCACTGGGAGGAAGTGGTGGGTGATTATGGCTGGAGGCACAATCCTGTGGGGGATGGAGGCACCCATCTGCAGTCTTGGCTTGATGTCTTGGGCTGTTTGTCTCTTTCTGGGCAGTCAGATCTAGGGTACTGTGGAGAGTCCAATGAGGCTTCTCTGGACCTGAGACTAGGACCTCTTCTTGCCCAGCATGGGCATCCATGTCATTGTGAGGGGTGACCTTAAGTTCATCAAAAGTGCTTAGGGAGAGTGAACGGCATGAGAGCCCAAGTAGTGCTCTCCTAAATCCTTCCAGTGGAAGAGAAAGGCTTGGGCAGGAGCATACGTACCCTGCAGGTTAACACCTGAGCATGCCACTGTCACTTTGGCCTTTGTCATTTTGTCTTTGGCCTTTATGACCCCTTTGACGTTCTCTGAGAAATGAGCCTTCTGAGCAGCAGTGACAAAGTGGAGCAAAAGTATCTTTGGCAACCAGCTTAGGTTTGCCTTTGAGAAGAGCTTTAAACTGGTTTCACTGGTTTTCACTGTGACCAAACCCACAAGAGTAGTGGAGTCATGGGGAAAGTGAGTACATTTCTGGCATTTGACAGCACAATGGAGGAGGCTCTCACAGTTTTCCTGTGAAAGTAACATGACTGAAGCCCATCTCAGGTGCCTGTACATGAATATGCATAGCATAGGAAACACAGGAATCCATGCATAGCTGCAGAGCTGTGATCTCACTGCAGTTAGAGAGATATGGTTGCCACAGAATGGTTGTATACAGACCCTTTTAGAAAGGCAAGCTGGGAACACAAGGAGGAGGAGTTGTGCTCAATGCAAAGGAGTGGCTTGAATGCGTGGAGCTTTACTCTGAAATGTATGAGCCAGCTGAGAGTTTATGGGTAAGGCACAGAGGTCAGATCAATGTGGATGATGTCATGGTGGGTGTCTACTGCAGACGTCCTGGTGAAGTAGAAGGAGCCTTTTTCAGAGGTCTAGGGAAGCCCTGTGATCGCAGGTCCTGATACTCATGGAGCACTTTGAACCACCCCAAAACCTGTGGCAAAACAGAAAGACATAAACAATACAGGAGACTTCTGGAGAGCATCAGGGACAATGTTTTGATATGAGTGTTTGACAAGACAGCTAGAGGTGATCTCTGCTGGGCCTGCTGTAAGTAGCAGTCTTCAATAGCTGGTGGAAGTGCCCATGAGATTGTGGAATTTAAGATCGAGACAGGCAAGAAGGGTGAGCAATAATTTAGTCTTTGGTTTTAGGAAAGCAGATTTTGCCTTTTTTTGTATGGATCTGCTTGGCAGGATCCCATGGGAGACAGCCATGGAGAGCAAAAGGACTTGGGGAAAAGGTGGTTATCTTCAAGGGAAACCTCCTCAAAGCAGGAGGTGCTTCCTGTTACCTGGAGAAAGGGAAACCGCCCATCTCCAGAAAAAGCAAACAGGATTTAGGGAAGTACAGGCTGGTCATCCTCACCTTGCTCTTCAGGAAAATTATGGAGCAAATCCCCATGGAAGATAGGAACATGACTGAGAACAAAAGTGTAGATTTATCAAGGGCAAACCTGTCCTGACCATCCTGGTCTCTGCGATTGGTGAGATGACTTTGACTATGGACAAGAGGAGAGCAGTACTTGCCGCTTCTCCTTCACTATGCCAAGGTTTTTACATGGTCTGCTGTAGTATCCCTGTAGCCAGTTTGGAGAGATGTCATTTGAACTGGTGGATGACAAGCTGGGTGGAAAACTATGTGGAACATATGGCTCAGAAAGTGGCAATCAGCAGTACAGAGCTGATCTGTTAACAATATTTTAGTGTCATCCCTGATGAGTCAATGCAGGAGCAAAAGCTGTTGAATGTCTCTTAGCTTGGGCGATGGAGTGAAGCGCAGTGCTTGCCAGAATGCAGATGATCTCTGATAAGGGGGGAGGCTGGAGAGCCGGGCTGCTGCTCAGGGGGATTTGACAGGTGAGGAACTAGGCTGATGTGAACCTCATGAAGTTCACCAGGAACACATGCACAGGCCTGCCCTGGTGTGGGGTAACCCTACAGAGCAGTGCAGGCTGGGACGGGCTGGCTGGCGAGCAGCTTTGCAGAGAAGGACCCAGTGTTGTGTGCCTCGGGGTGAGGGAGGCCAACCACACCTCAGGCTCTGTGAAAATGACTGTGGCCAGCAGGCTGAGGGAAGGGCATCTTCCTCACCATTAAGCCTTTGTGAGACCACAGCAGGAGTCCCGTGCCCAGTCTGGGGTTCCCCAGAATGAGGAAGTCATTGATGTCCTGGAGCAAGTCCAACTGCCAGGGTGACGGGATATGGATGTGTGATGCGCAAGGAGAGGCTGAGAGGGCTGGTTTTGCTCAGTGTTAAGAGAAGGTTGAGATGGGACAGTGTAGAGAAGGCATTCTCATGCTTCTCTTGGAGGTCTGCAGTGCAAGGACAAGAGGCAGCAGACACATATTGTAACAGGGAAAAATTCTGACTAGATAATAGGATTTGTTTGTTTGTTTTACCATGAGGATGCTCAAACACTGGAGGAGCATTACTATGCATATTTTAAGGACTAGAATTAGAATTCCCAGTTGTCCATGTTAACTTAAGTGTTTTACCTGTGTTCTGGAGATAAGATTTTTTCATACTGTTTGAAAACCTTTTCGCCTAGAGAGGTCTTAACAGCGAAGGGTCCTGAAGAGTCATTGGTTTTGGTGACATTGTTTTTGCTACTCTAGAATATTTTCTTGCATATTCTGGATATATCTGACTCCAAGGAAATCTGGAAGTTTGCTGAAATATTCAAA
Organism: Lathamus discolor; assembly: GCF_037157495.1. NCBI lineage: Eukaryota > Metazoa > Chordata > Aves > Psittaciformes > Psittacidae > Lathamus > Lathamus discolor. The sequence goes on along the minus strand of NC_088887.1, from coordinate 100,574,507 downwards.
ATGGAACATAAATGAAATGTGTGGGTAAGTTTGCATATTTCAATCCTGTGTCTGCCTTTGGAGTGAGTAGCCTATGAATTTGTCAAACAAACAGGTAGCTTGCATTTCACAATTTGGCCCACAGTTACCTGCTTAATTTGCTCTAAACGTGTTTGCGTTAGTCTCCATGTCTGTTTACTCTTGCCCATTCTCAATTCACACGCAGAGAAATGCTACAAAAAAAAGAGAGAAAGGCAGTAATTTTTTAGCTGCATATTTTGGAGTTCTTAGCACACATTTTCTGTTAGACTCTCATTACCCTTCTTAGGTTTTATACTCAATCTTTTTTCTGTCTTGCTTCCTTAAGTCTTATTTACTTTGGAAACTAACATCTTAGATACGTCTTTTGCTTAGCTGATATGGTACATACAGCTTACTTTTTTCTGCAAGTCTGACTGCATTAAAGTGGCAGTTAATTCAAATATAAAGGCACAGATTCATTTTCTTGTGCTAACTTTCTTCTGTTGTCAGAATTCAAAGTGAATTTTATTTCGCCACCGAATTCCCCCTGCCTGCAGAAGTACAAAAACTTCCACCTTGCAAAATGTACCCACCTGAAGTGAGTTTGACCCTCCTGTGGGTCTTTCAGACAGAAACCCAGCAATGTGCAAAGGCGCAGTTCTTCCAGAAGCAAAGTGAAACGAACATTTTGGTTTAGTTTTAAACACTGAACAAATTAATTGATGAGGACCTGTGCTAGCGTATCACTTGAATTAGATTTTATCATACAAGCAGAAGCATCAAGTTCTTCTTTCCCAGCTATGAATCAGCCACACTAGGGAGATGCAGCTGCACAGAAGAAGTTGAATAATAATTATAGTGGACGAGGGCAATTCCTGTGTTATCTTTCATGAATGCTACGTGTAGATCTCCTTTGTTCATTTGTGTATCACTTGCTGCATGACTGTACGAGAAGGCAAGGAGGTGATTGCACATTTGAGCAGATAAGGTAAAACAGGTAAGTTAACCCAGCCCTTGCCTGAGCTCTGCAGAAGTTGAACAAGAGGATGTTTCCTCAGACTGTTCTCCCTAGGCAGCAATAAGGGTTAACTTTGAAGCTTTTAGGATCAAGAGGGACTTGGTTGAGCTGAAACAGACTGTCTGTGCAGGAGAAAGCTTCTTGTGTGCAGGTCAGACACACATAAAGGACCAATGCTTTCAATGGTGTGGGAGTTTTCTAAGTCAGAGATAGGGTAATAAATTGTATCTGCTGGAGTCTTAGTAGGAGAAAGCTGCATGGAGAAATGCCTCTCAGGGTAGACGCTGTGTTAAGTAATTTTCATAAGAGCTAGGTACCTTTGGGCATGCTTTACTTTGGAGAAGTTATTTCTGTATCGGTAACTATCCATGGTTATAGGTTCCCAGAGAAAAACTTGGCTAAATTAGATATGGCTGGTATATCAGTTGGCTGTAAACTAGAGTGTGGGCTGAGAGAACAAACTAAATTGCCCTCTCTGCCTTTTTCCCCAGAAAAGCTAAAGCCTGAAGGGTGACATGGGTCCAGATCCTGGTTGGAAAATCTGCAGTTGTCCCCCTCAGCAGCAGCATGGAAGCAGTAAGTCATGACTGCTTTATTTCTGCAGAAATAAGATGGAATAATACGATTTTTTTCTTTTTCATATCTTCACACGCAATGTGCTCCTTCCATCTTTCTTTCGTTGTTGGCTTTTTTCCTATCTGGATTTTAGCTCTGGTCAAGTAAAGGAGTGTATAGGTTGTAATTATCTAAGAACGTAAGACTCTGAACCGTACCATGCTTTAAATGCAGGGCATATAGTCTTTGAATTCTGTATCTGATTAACATTCATATAAGCTGTAGAACTGCACATCTGCAATGCTGAAGAGCTTTTAAACCAGGTCTGTAAATATGTTCCTCTTGACTGACTTGTTAGTCTGTTTTCAAGCATAATGGATGTTAGAGTTCAGTTCTAATTGGTCATCTGACTTGTGAAACATACTTTATATCCTGGTCTTTTCTTGGACGTATATGGGGTAAGTGAATGCATAAGTCCTCAGGTAGATAAGATGAATATGTTAAAAACAAATAGTGGTTAGATTAGAAAGTGAACTTCCCTGAATGTGGAACACCACTGACTGGCTAATTAAGGACAGCTCACTAAAACAGAAGGGGCAGAGTCCTCTCTGGTGTTGTCAGAATATGCAAGTGGGCGAAGGTCATGAAAATGCAAAGTACATGTTGACAGTTCAGGCTCTGTATGGTTTGTCTAATATTCAAGTTCAAACCGCATCGAGCAGGCAGCAGCAGCCGTATCTGTGCTGGTGCCTAACACACTTAAAATGGGGTTCGGATACAAACACCACGTGGCTTGTTATGGTTCTGTTATTGCTGTCATATAAAATGTCTTACTTTTTATCCCTGCTAAATCCCCAAGAATTGTTGCTCTGATTGCTGGAGCTCAGTGAAGGTGTAGAGAGCACAATAGCTGTGCAGCACTTACACTGTAATGTGGGAGCACTAGCGAGACACGTGTCTGAAATGGCACGTTGCTGGTTGAATCACTCCATCAGTATGAAACTGAGCGACTGTCTTGGGGTAATGTGGGCACACTTCCTGGGGAGCTGCCAATCACGATGAGCAGGATTTATATGTGTATCCTTTAGTTAGTGTGTTGTTGCACTTACATTGTCTCCCACAGGATGGCCTTGTACTTAGGAGCTGGGCAGCGACAATCATTTCTTCTGATGAGACTTGCAGACTTCTGAGCCAATGCTTCCTTTTTTTTTTTTAATTTAATTTAATTTAATTTTCCTTGTTTTATTAAAACTCCCAACAAAGACTTTCCAAACTGGCAATATTCAGTCATTTTGGAGAAAACCTGTCAGCCTTGGTAGGCAAGTTCAGCATGCTCTTCTTGAAGCACTAGACATTTAACTAAAACAATCATTGTTTTATAGCCTGCCTCACTTTACTTTTACTCAACACATCTTATTGCTTGACATGGAAAAATGGCATATATGTTATGTTTTTATTACTACTGGCCAGTGAAGGGGATGCTAAAACACGCTCAGACATACATAAGTAATGCTCCCAGCATGCATCTTTTCTATTGTCTAATGTGCTCTCATGTTTTAATAATACAGCCATATATATTTACTCTCTGTGCAAGAAGAGATAGGCCAGAGGAAATAAAATGCTTTTTTACAACAGTAGCAGTACAGCCCATCTACAGCAAAATTACCTGACCTTCATGGGTATTTGTCAGTCTCTTCCCTACACGTAAGTTATATCTAACTGGTGTTTCACAGAAGGCAGAGTGGCCTGGTGGGCTGTGCTCTGAACCGCTTGGAAGTCAGGCAGCTTGGATATCAGCTATCATTCTGCCATAAGGTCACTGCCTGATCTTTGGCAAGAGAGCCTCACCTGTGAAAAGGAGACTATGATACTCATTTTCTTTCCAAAGAGCTTTGAGACTTACGGATGAGAAGTGCTACGTGAAAGGGTAAGGTTAAACATAATCGCACACCCACTAGCTGTACTGAAGCCTAGGTTCCCAGGACACAGAGGAACCCTTATTGAGCTGAGTGTTGTAATTCAAGGGAAACGTAAACCTTTGTTTTGTCTTTCATGTTCATTAGCTCTTCCTGTACACTCTGCTGTACGGCCCTCAGAGACAGCACACTAAAATCTTCATTCCTGATCTTGGACTCAGCAGGCAGATCCAGGGATGTCTCTTGCTTGCGACTGCATAAGCTGCAGGCTTGACAAGATAACCAGGTCAAGGAGGACTGTCAGTGTGTTCTTTTTTTGAAAGCCTTGAACATAAGAAAAGGAAGGCAATTTAAATGACTTTTACCAGATGAATGAGCCATTGAAATCTGTATAATAAAAGGGGAGGGTTTTTTTTTGTTCCCACTTTTTTCACAGTTGAAATAACGCTGTTCCTAATAATACTGTAAAACTCAGGCAGATGGGAAACTTCACTGAGTGCTGTGCTGGCTGCCTGCCTTTATCTGAATGTTAGCAGATTAAAATCCTCACCAACAATTTACCAGTAACTGCCAAATAGGACATCAAGCAAAAATTATTCTAGAATCCACCAAGGCACTTGGGTCTGCAATAACTGCATCATCAATTAATTTGATGTTATAAACAGGCAGTGCCTTTACAAAATTACTTCTGCTGAAACCATAATTTTCTTTACAAATCTATTCCGAAGTGCAGGTTTTAGGGTCGCTTTAAACCTGTAAAGCAGAGAGGAGTATGTATTCATGTACTATTACTATACATGATATCCTGTTGACTTCCAAATCTGAAATATGAATCCTCAGGAGTCTTCCAGGTTTTGTAACTCAGCTTTAGCCTGCTACCACCAGCATTTTGGAGCGCTGCCTTCACAGTGTTTATATTTTCTCTTAGGGTTATTCTATGTTTTGCTTAGTTTTGTGTTCTAGTACAGAACAATTTGTAGCCCTCTGTGGGACAGACCAGTCTGTGATATACGGTAGACTTCTGTACCTTGCATGGGGATAGCTTTCACTTTGGTTATACTGTGGTAGAGATGGTGAGATCCACAGAGAAGTAACTCTTACAGGAATGTGCAGAGCTACCTTTCTGCAAAACCCAACCACAGCGTTTTCCATAGAGCCCCCTCAGCTTCTGCCGATGCAAAAAGAGCATACTTTTATTTAGGAGTTTGTGCAGCTGACAAGCTGACTTTTGTACTGTTTTGTTTTAAACAACTTTGCGCACGAACTGGATGTTTATCTCTGTAACAGCTCCTTGTTTTCTATGCTCGCGTCATCAAAGGCTCACTCTGTGATTGTGAAGGCATTGAATTACTGCTCATACAGGTTGACAAAGGAGTTCACTGCATGGTGTTCAAAACAAGAGTTGTTAATTGGACCACAATATGACATTTCTCAAAGAAATTGGGAAGATCTTGGAGCAAGCGGAGCAATTACAAAACAGACCACAAGGGAACGTGTGCAATTCCTTTAGCAAGTAAACATGAAACTTAAAGAAACATTGTCGTGGTTTAAACCCAGTCAGCCACACAGTTTCTCCTTCTGCACACCCCTCCCTGGCTCCCGGAGGAATGGGGAGGAGAATCGAAGGAATGTAACTCCCACTGGTTGAAATAAGAACAGTTTAGTAACTAAGGTATAACACAAATCACTACTGCTGCCACCAATAGTAATAATGATAAGGGAAATAACAAGGGGAGAGAATATGATACCACCCGCCGAAACAAGCCCGACCGAGAAGAGAGTGCCCTTCCAGGTAACTCCCAGTTACCTCCCTGGGCATGCCGTGCTGTGGTATGGAATACCTCTTTGGTCAGTTTGGGTCAGGTGTCCTGTCTCTGCTTTCTCCCGGCCTCCCCTCGTCCCTGGCATAGCATGAGGCTTACAGAGTCCTATGGCCGGTCTAAACATTTGAGCAGCAACCAAAAACATCGGTGTTATCAGCTCTGTTCCCAGGCCGAAAGTCAAAGCACAGCACTGCACCAGCCACCAAGAAGGAGAAAAATGACTGCTACTGCTGAACCCAGGACAAACATTCATGTGATCAGCACTTGGGCAGGACTGTGTATGAACAAAGTTTATTCCCATTAAGTGCCGTGCTCCTTGCTTTCACTGGAATTACCATGTGTAATGTGCAGACTGATAACCCTTGGTGTCTAACCTACTGTATGATAGAGTTGGTTGAATGGAGTTGCTCTATCCTTATAGGAAGGTTTTGATTACACTGTGTTTATTATGTATGATTTCCTAATATGTGAGCTCAGCTTCAAGACGTGCAACTTACAGGAATTTTTCCAGAGAAAAGCAAATGTTGAGAGGATGCTTACCTTTAAAAGAAATTGTGCATCAGTCCCAGGAGCCCCTTTAACTAGAGAAAACGTGGCCAGCAAGTTCTGTGTCAAACCTCATAATGTGGAACTGGGCTATAGCTTGTCCAGTAGGTTTCTCTAGTCAACTTCTCACCTAGCAGAGTTCAGCGAGGGCAAGATGAAATCCTGTATGTGGGGGTGACAGACTGGATGGTTACTCAGTCTCTTCTGCATTCCTGCTGCTTCTGAGCAAGCTCCCAGATTCATTTTGCTGAACTCCTTTGTGGAACAGATTTTAAAGGGATGTTCTATACCATTTCACTGCAAAATTATTTTTTCCACACTACTCCATCAGCGGGAGTCAAGCTTTCAGTCCATGTAGACAATATACCTCCTGATGGCTGGGAAAAATGACGTACAAGCATCTGGCCTCTGTCACACAGTCACAGATGCAGGTAGCACAGCTGTATGTACAGACTGCCATGTAGGTGTACTCGTGGCTCCCTGCCTGCTGGGTCTGAGATGTGTGTCAGAGAGAGGCTGCTGCTCAAGTTCCCACCATGTGAGTAGCTCAAAACATCCTGCTCTTTTCTGCAGGCACTCAGACCTGTGCAAGAAATGAGCTATAGTCCAGGAGAACTGTTCAGACAGAAACATCCTGCTCCCAGGTGCCACATGTCCGTTGTAGATACAGCTGCTATGAAACAGACACTGGGAAATGTGGTGGCCTCAAGGCTGAGCATCTCCATCCACAGAGTATCTGCTTGAGACAAGGACACGCGCTCCTCAGAAACCCCCAGGAGCAGTGGCGGTTTTTGTTTTCTGGTAAAAAAAGAAAAGGTCTTCCTTTGTTTCTGACAGAATTCCTGAAGTCCTCTCAGAAGAGGGGCAGGATCACCAAGGTATCCCAATGCTTAATGTTTTCGGTGCAAGGCACATCACTGTTGATCACCACCTTTCTCTTCATCCGCACCTTTGTGTTCTCTCTTGGTCTTTTAAACAAAACAAAAAACCCCAAACCAAACCTGTACAGTTTGAACACAGAGATAATTAAGGGTTAATCACACTTGATATGCTTTACCATCATGTTTAATCCAGCTCTGCAGGAGGAGGTTTCTCCTTTGACAGACATAAGTGATTTTTGTGTCAAGGAAACGTACTCGAATGCTGAAGTGTTCATTTTGGAAAGGCAGATGTCCAGTGTGTTTATATTAATTTTGAGTTATTAGCAAAAGCATATACAATTTGGATGCTACCTTGATTTCCTGAAGTGGGGGGAGAAGGGAATGGAGTTTCTTCTACGAAATCAGAAAGGAATTTTTCCTTTTTCATTTTTTATATTGTTAGTGCAATTCATGCTTTTATAAGCAGGACTATGTCAGACAGCACATTCATCTGTAGCTTTCCCTTTCACTTAGAAATTGATTTCTGTATTACTGCATGCTGCAGTACAGCTGTGTTTGGCAAAACACATGACATGAGGTACGTGCAGCGCCAGGCCTCTGCACTGGCTGTGCTTAGCATTCTTCCTATTGGTTTGAATGTAGCTGCCATACTATGCGCCAGCTTTTACATGAATAAAGATGTGGAGGTTTCAATTGATGGTGTATCCGAATTGACAATATACCTCTTATTAATAAGGTACATCTATTCTACTAATATCGCACTAAACTTCTGGTCCAAGCTGACAAACCAGCCCAATCAAAGAAGAACATACAATATCCAAGTGTATTGGTTAAAGTACTAAGGAGTTTGTGTTCAAATAATTAAAACTAGGACAATATTTGGTGAAATATTTTGTACTGGGTGAAATTAAATGCATCTGTCTTAATGCCTGCTTAATGATGTGTCCCATCTGTGTGTCCTTTGAGATACTAGCACTTACCATAGGAAGCTGAGGTCAAAACTGGTCTTTTTTGCCCTCTTGTCTCAAAGCAAATGAGCATGTGGTTTTGTGGGGCAAAATTATGGAGTGCTCTGACTCTGTGGGATTTATAGAATTGTTAATAAACTTGAGGAAGAGAGGAGATGCTGGTTTTGCAGTTGTTTTGTGGTTTTAAATACGCACATAAACTTCTGACAAGCTGTAGTTGCTATAAGCAGGATTTTTGGCATTGAACATTTGTCTCATCCAGCTGGAAAACAAAACAGAACTCAGTTGTTAATGAGGCAATGTTAGTGCAGTCATCTTTGCATCCCTTTAGAATTAACAAATCAACACAAAGCCCCTTAAAAGTGTAGATTAATCTGTGGGACAGTAAAATCAAGCGTCATCATAGCTGGTGCATTGCAGCTCTGCCAGTAGGAGATGCAGCTTATTTAACCAAGACATGATGTTACTTCGCACTTGAAGAATCCGTAGCAAATCGGAACTTAATCCATGCTCTCGGCTTGTACTGAAGGAATTGGTGTTTTTAGGGTTTTCACATGGTGCCAGTCTCCTGTGACAGTCTCCTGTGACAGTAGCTCTTGTCTTCATGATGTCAGCCTTCAGTCCCCCACCACTACCAGGGAGGACATATGGGCTCTCATTATTCACTAGCAACTGCCTTTGCTTGCATTTTCTGCTGAAGACAGGCTGCATTCACTCATCTGCTGCGCATTCGCTTTGTTTCATTTGCCAGGGGCTTAAGTATACTGTGTGCATATGGATGTCCCTCTGATTACACAGAGGAAATGAAGATCGCTGTGACTGACGGGGAAACTGAACAGTTTGTGCACCAAGCATATAACACATTTGATTTTGGTAGCATATTTATAAACAGGCTGCATTTTAACTGGGTGATCTCACTGCCTCTGCAGAAAAGAGGTTATAAAGACACATGCTGAAGTCTTCATATCTAGTGGAAAACATGGCCTTGGTAGCTCATGGAAAATAATGTGTTTATCACTGACATTGAATTGTTGAACTGGAGCCATTTGTGAAGAGAAGAGAGGGATTATCGTACTTGAAGCAGAAACAATAGACTAAATAGGGCCAGATTCATTTGGAATTTAACACGTTTTAAAATACAGTTTTTAAAATACAGTTTGAAGGGAAAAAAATGAAAAATATCCCTGAAGAAGAAAAAGAAAAATCCCTGTGTTGACTTGAGCGGGTGAAACATCACTAGGTGTGTCTGACTCACATACACACGTGTTGAACAGTGTTTTGAATAACAAACTTTGCTGGTCATGGTAACAACTGTGATGGGATATATTTGTGTGGTACGTATAAATCTAAGCCAAATTAACACTATAATGGGGATGGACCCAATAAGTTTCCCCAGGTAATCTTAGCTCAGCCTTGGGCACACCACATTAATATTCCACCCTCCACCCCATGCCAAGGGCTCCTTTATCTTCTCTAATTGTCATGCTGGGGATTTAAGAGACGTTTTTTGTGCGCAGCACAAATCAAAAGCGTCAGTGTACTCTGAGCGATTTCACAGTGAGAAGGCAAAAATGGGTGAGTCTTAAGTGAACATGCAAGGCCCTGAGAAACACAAGTGCGAAGCACAGTTTGCTTCTCTTTTTCATGGCTTGGCATAGGTACGTGTATGTATGTCACACAGGGAGGTAAAATGCATTCCCTGTTCATTCACTGGCATCGCCTCCACCCAAGGACCTGACGCATTTTGCCTTCAAAGTCGTGGCTGAATGTAGTGAGCAGTTTGCTCCATAAGCACAATAAACATAAAAGTCTATAAAATGACTGATGTGCCTTTTGGTGAATGTGCAGCAACGCGGACTGCTGCAAGTTGAGTTGGCATATTGCAAATAAAGCAGCAACAAGAATCATCGCTAAATTTGGATCAAGTGTCAGAAGTAAAGAGACTTTGGGGTTTAGGTTTCTGCAGAGGGTGAGGAGAAAAGAAAGCTTTTTTAAAACCAAAAGTTAGTGTTGGTGCCTGTCTTTTAGGTACTTCTTACATTCTGACAACTGCACTGGAAAAAGCAGCTGATGCCAGACTGGTGAGTATGTGATGCTGTTGAAAAGCGGTGGTTTACTGTTTGTACCTTCTGGTTTGTGACAGCATTTCTTTGACTGTGCTAGCAATGCAGGATTAGTTATAATCTCTAGAAGCCTCATGGATTTTACTAAGGGCCACCTCCTTTCCCAAGGCAAAAGCTCCTGCCTGCTACTCTCAACCCTACATTGGAAATCAAAGTAAACACTTCCTTTGGAAACTTCCCCTTTTACTTTCCTTGGGGCAAGTTATGTCCTGCAGTGTAGTGCAAAATACCTGTGACAGGAGTACAGAACCTCAGAGATCTTGGTGTAAAATAGGACAGCAGGTTTATTTTTGAAATGAAATTTCCCAAGTTTCGTACAGCCTCCCGTTTTCTAATTACCTTCTATAAATGCTAAACTTATCAACTACAAACCGTTCAATTCTACTGTTTTCTTTCTCCCAATTGCTTTCCAAAAGGAAGAAGCACAAAGTTGCCTGAAGGAATCAACACCACTTAGAATGAAAATGACTTCCTAAAAAACATCCTGTTTTTTTCACCTCACCTCCGGGTACGCCTCACACATGAGCACAAGCCGAGCACAGAGTATGCCGAAGAATCCTGCTCCCTAGGTGTTTCCAAATGCAGTCCGAAGACCGCATTACATGCATGAGTGCAATTGTGGGGAATTCCTGGTTCTGTTTTTCATTCATTTGCTTTTCATTCCTTTGATTACAGATAACTGTCTCTTCTGGGGCCATGCTTGTTCAACATACCATGCTAAACATACCTGACTTGTAGTCAGGAAACGGGACATTTGATGGAACTATGATGTATGCACAAACAAAGGTACAGTTCATGCTTTTAAAACAAAGCCCAGCACATTTGCTAGATGGCTTATACCATCTGCTTGGCAAAAAGCCAGTTGTTCACTGTTGCTTGCACATTGCACCCAACCTATGCAGAAAAGCACAAGCAATACTCTTCAGGAGTAGGATGGCATGGACTTACAAATGTATACCATCTTGCCTGGAGAGCATGGCTAGACTTTCATTTGATTTAAGATAACTCTCAAGGGGGAAAACTGTCTCTTGCTGACAAACCCTTTTCTGCCTGCTCAGTTCTTCCCTACAGTCTGCAGCAGCAGACCGGTTCAGTAAAAGCACTGTAACCACTTTAAAAGTAAGCTTGTGGTCAGGATATGGATTGCAATTACCATGGTGGTCTCTGACAAAATTATCCCATAGATCCAGTCAGGATGAGCAAGGCTGTATTTCTGTTATGCACAAATGCCCTGGCCTTTACAGCACATTTGATGTAGTTTATCTCCCTGGGAACTAATTTTGTGGACAGGCTGTTGAATTTGATGCTAGTCTGGCTATTTTTGCTCTGTCCTGGAGATAGCAAGTTGTCTTGACAGAACAATGGGGAAAAGCTCACAGAAACATCTGTTTCTCTGTTATGCACCCCAGCTGGGCAGACACTCCAGGTAATATCTGCTTGACACTGACTGTAATTCTTTCTTTTCAGGATTAGTCTAAAGGCAAAGAGAAATAAAACTTTCTAAGTGGATGTCTCCAACAGATGCAGTGATTTCTTGGCTCCAAATTGGTGCTTAAAGTAGTTTTGTAGCCCCTTGGTAGCTCTGTTCTGCACAGTGTCTGCTATTTGTGTATATCCAGAGAATAATGATGGGCAATGAATGGTTCCAGCCCTGGGCAGATGCACAGCAGAGCCACAATGCTTGAAGCTAACCTTTAAGTTACATTTGTAGAGTGACTGTTCAATACACAGATAGAGCTTCTGCCTCTGTAAGTACCAACCTGCAGACACTGGGAGTTTGCAAGGGCATGTAGGAAAACAGAGCACGCACCGTTGTGCAAGCTCTGTTCCTCTCCCCTTCCTCTAAACATTTACTGCCGTTGGGAAGCAGCATGTTTGGCTGGAGAGCCCTTTGTCTGAGCTGCAGCTGTTCCTCAGTGACCATGGCTTGACAGGCAGGCATCAGTTACCCAGTACGCATGTGACATTCCACAATACCTTACCAGCCCCTAACACCCAAACTTGGGATGCAGATTAGCAATCCAGTCTCTAGATCTTTTCTAGGGATACAGTTTCCCACATTTGCTTCTGATGGCAGAAGCATTTACCCCATCTACTTTACACTTGAAAGCTGCCCTTTCCAACTAAATGTCTTTAAAATACATTTATTGTTGCATAGACTTTATGGATTTCAAGTCTAAGGAAATTATCCCACCCTAAGTTCAAGGACTCTGCAACCCCCAAAGATAAACAGCCATGAGGGACGGGCCTTCAGTCATCAGCTGTTTGACAAAATAAAGGGAAACCAGAGTTTAAACATGAATTATGTAATTGGTTTAGGTACTGATGACTACACCATTTCAAAATACAGCGCTGCAACTGGTTTCATAAAAATGGTGAGAAAACAAGAGCTAAAAATCCTGTTAGAATACCTGAGTTTGGGTATTTCTGTTTCTCCCACATCTGGCGTCTTTGCACAGTCCAACCATTTCTGTTAGAATATGAAGAATATCCTGTGCACAGAGGCCCAGGGAGCTGTTGTGTGGATGGCAGTTATCATCTGAAGCAATGAGTTTCCTGAACGGATTCTTCTTCCAAGGTAAGGCAGCAGTGTCTGACTTTGCATAGCAGTGGAGATCCCTACGTTGCCTGAACTGTAGGACCCCATATGGTTTGGCAGGGGATGAAGGCCAGACCAGGCAAGTGTTGTTCAAAGGACAAAGTATTTCTCAAGATCATTCCAAGCTTAAAAGTTCAAGTGAGCATTGTTCAACCAGAGAACAATTGTGTTAAGTTGTTACCTCCCTGTTTTTTTCCTCTAAAGTAGCTGATAAAGACTTAAAAGCTTTTCTTTAGGGAGGGTTGAGCATTTTTTAACAAAAATAGCTGTCAGCAGGACTGTGCCAAGAGAAGGTGAATCACAGCTGTCAAATAACGTCTTTTAGGATGTTGAGAAATTAGCATCCTTCTCACAGAGCACTGGGGATCGGCTTTGCTTTGATAGGCTTTTCTTGCCTGCCATGGTAGTTACAACTGCCAATTCCCCTTTCTCTAACACTGGGAGATTGAGCACAGTGGCATTTTTGGCACTATAAGCATAGCAAATGGAAAAATAGGGCAGAGACTTTCTTTTCTCCCAGACAAATGGCAGGCATCTTAGTAGGAGCAGCTGGAAGCATAGATGTCTTAATGGTGGTGTGCATCAGTGCAGAAGGAGAAGGGTAAAGCTCATGGTAATTGCTTACACAAGGCCTGTACTTTTGTTGGATGTGGCCTCCAAATCCTGGTTCATCGAATTTCTAGGTGGAACATGCAGGAAGTTCAGACTTTTCTGGATTTGGGTTGACTTTGTCCTTTCTGTCCCCTCCCAGACAGTCACACGAGGTTGGTTGACAGGTATTTAACCAGACCTCTTTTCTGTTATCGTCTGAGACATGCAGAAACCCCACATCCCAGCTCGTCAGTCTTTTTTGTAGAACCAGACTTTGCGATTTTTGTACTCCTGTCACCTTCTGGTCCTAATGCTTCTGCTCAGTTGTTCTTTCTCTAAGACCATAATTCCACCAGCCTCTTGCCTTTAGCTGTTGTCTATTCCCAGCTTTAGTAAACAGGGGACATACTTTGGCTCTTTAGCTATAGCTAAGACTTTTGAGAGCTTTGGTCTTGGCATGACTACTCTTAAGGCTGCAAGAGAAATCCTGTGTCTGTGTCCCATGCTTATCAAATAGTGATGAAGTCAGTTATTTCTCTCTCTCCTACTTCCCTTTGGAAACCACAGCTTAGTATGGAGCCTCTTCAGGCCCTTTCAGTAAAGGGCTTTGTATGCAGGAGCACTTGCCACAGACCCTCACCTAGTCCCTTTGCTCATCTGGCCCTAGACAGCCTTTTGCTGAACCAGTCACACCTTCCCTCCGTTTCCTCTGTTCTCTTTTATTCTCTTCCCTTTGAGTGCAAAACAAAGTCAACTTTTTGATTTTTAAATAAAATTTAAAAAACCAAATAAAATTAAATTAATAAAATAAAATTAATTAAAAATTAAAATAAGTATTTTTAAATAAATGAAAGGAAGTGAGACTTCTACAACCAGGATTCACTGCATTTGCCAACATAAATAAGAAGTGTTTGACACAATCCAGCTTTCCAAAGACTAGAAGCATCTTCTCCATGATGCTGAACCTCACTTTCATGCATAATTCCTAAACTTTAGCACAGGCACTAGGCACTATGGCTAGGTAGGAAACGGTTCATGTTCAGTGATGGAGAAGGGAATGTTCCTTTGCATATTTCTCTCTCTCCTCAGTTTTCCATGAGCAGAGGTCATGTGGTGTGTGCAGCCAGTGACAACATTTGCTCTTAAGAGAGGAAACATCTCTGCTCCCCTGGGAAGTGTGATAGGTTTTCAGAGAAATCTGCCACCCAGTATTGCAACAGCTCATACTTTTGGTCTCAGCTGGCTACTGCAGAAGTTGGACTCACTAAACAGGCTAACAGTGCTGCTCTGACTGCTGCTGCACAGACTTCTGAGAGCATTGTCACAAGGTTCCCAGGCTCTAGACACCATGTCCTTAGAGAAACATCCCTTGGAACGGATGGTGATATAGCTGTATTCCCAGAGTGAGTGAAGAATATGAGATTTGGAAAACCAAGCAAAGTGTCAAATTGAGAAAATATGGTCAGACATCTCTATGTTGAATACATGTTACTTCTGGTGATTGTGCAATTAGCTGACGTTCTGTAGCATTTAGAATTTAACCATTACTTTTAAGCATGCAAATAAGCGTTATAAGACTGAAAATAATCCAAACTACGAGGTCCCAGTTGGGGAATTTGTGTAGCACTAGAAACATTCAGGAAGCAAGGAAAAATCCTGTCTCATGCTGAAAAAACAACCTCTGCCTGTAGCAATGATTTCAAGTTATTGGTCTGCAGGAGTTGCACTACTGACAGGGAGCAGGAGGCATAACCCCACAGTAAAGCCTTCCTTTATCTGTACTGCCCTGAGCTACAACCGAGCTCTTGCTCCCCAGTCCAAGTCATACCACACTAAAGGACAAGTACTCTTATTCCCAGAATACAATTTAAATTAACTTGATTTCTGTTTTGGAAGATATGTTTAACTAACAGTGTTTTCAGATCCCTAGAGGGTAAGTTTCCTAGCTTTAACACCATGAGGTATATCTGGGCGGTATAGTGTCTTGAGGAATACATCTCCTTCGTGACAGAAGAGGTAGTTAAACGCATCCATAAAGGCTTTCATTTTTTGTCTTCCAGCCAGGCAGCCAGTCCGTACCCACTTACCCCTGGCAGGCACCCACAGTCCACTGGAGGACAAGGAGAAGCTAATGGAGGTGCTGGAACAGTTCTCCCCGAAAGTTTAAATCCACTCGTGCAAGAACTTAGCGTCATTGCCAGCACAGTGTTACTGCAAAGCTGCTAATTGCACAGTACCGCAGTGTGCTTCCTGTTGAGGGGAAGAAGGATGCCATCAGAATGTTAAAAAGAAATTGGGTTCAGGTGTTCTCATCATGGGGGAGAGTGGTGCAGAGCCTCTCCCACTGTGCCTATGCACCTGCTGTCTCAAGACACAGTAAACTTGTGTTCTTTGAGTTGGAAGAAAAATGGGGAGGCATTAAAGTAAAATCAAGGCTTGGGGAAGTTACCCCAAAACATTTAAAACACTCAGAGAAATACAGAGGAGCATTCCCTCAGTAGCCCTCATGAAGGACATCAGGAAAGAAGTAGTAAATGTTTTAAACTATGTTTGACTACTGTACTTGACAGGCTGGTCGCTTCTTTCACTGTGTGAGGGTGGCTGGGCTCAAACCTACAACTGGGAGTAGAAATGCGCCCTTGCATCACCTGCTTAGTTTAAAGGGAAGGATTCCTCATGGCATTCAGTTTCTATAAATCAATGCTGGTATGCAGAAGTGACCTGCTTCCTCATGTTTAAACAGCAAGAATTTAGGAACGCTGCCAAATGCCTTCCACATTACTTTATGGAGTCAGGCCTGAATATCATCCTGTTTGTGTCAAGACACCATGAAGTAGGAGGTTTCAACACATGCCACAACCAGACATGGCAGGATCTAGAGGAGAAATGGCTGCACGACAGTAGGCATGAAAAGAAATAACATGCTAAGCCATCCGTGTTTGCTGTTCCTGTGAGAGATCAAAGGGAATTCCTTGATCATTATGAATGGATTAAGAGGGGGAACACTGGGGGCACAGATTTTAGAGAAGTCCACCTCCTGATGAGAGGGTTGTATTTCCAGACACAGAGGATGGGATTTGCCTTACCTGAGCTCTGAACATTTGAATTTCTCATTGGGATTCTCAGTGTTAATCAGTTGAGAGAAAACAGGCTTTTTCGCAGGAATTTACTTGATCTAGTCTAAGAAAAAGCACCTGTATGCCTACATCTTTGTACTGGTGGTGAAGACAATCAGCTCAGACTAAGACATTCAGTGGGATTAATTTTGCCTTACATATTTCGAGTTCACTACAAAGCCAAGACTATTAATGACAATAGTAGTAACACGTTTTCTCCTGAAATGAGTGTGTTTGATAGCAAACTGCATACAGCACCTAACCAAGCTGCACCACTGTTTTACACCTAGCTGCAGACCAGTGTGGTGGGTCAAAAGACCTAGGCATAAGTATGACACAGGCATTCCTGGGCTCTCTGCAGAGAATGGTAGCTAAAGGCCACGCTGATGGGCAGAGGAGAGCGCATTATGTCTGCCTTACATAATTTAGGAAAATCTTTGGGATTTTTTGGGAAACCAAAAGATTTTCTGCTGGCTGCTGGCATTTACTCATCATTAAAAGAAATCCTATGAAGTGTCAGTTCATTAGAAAAAACCCTGCTTTTCAGCCTATTGTCAGTCTCCTTGGAAATAAAGGCTTTGCTGTCAGAGAGGCCCTGAAGTAGGTTTTCCCATGATAAGCAGTGCTGAGGCAAGTCAGGCTGTGACAGCTCTTCCTGAAGAGGCTGGATCAGCATTCAAATTGTTGCTTCATTTTAGAAACTTAACTCCTTCTCGCACTACAGTGAAAAAAACCAACAGCAAGGCTTATGCAGACGTTTATTTCCTACAAGTCCAGTATTAACATTTATATGGTTTAAACTGCTAAATACAGTTACTGAAAACAAGAGCATAGCTGGAAGATTGCACAGTAACTACAGTTCGCAAACCAGTAGCTGCAAGGTAATAAAAACATTTGTGTTATTAAGTCGTTACTCAGCTCTGCAGTATGAAAGTTTAATGACTGGTATTTTAATAGTTCATAAAAATGACCCCAAAGTGCACAATATATATAAAGCACATATATTTTAGTCCACAGTCTCTACTGCTGCATTTGAATAACCTGTATTTGTCTTTTTAGTCACAGTTCGAAAATGAAGCCAAAGGTACCAAAACTGCTTTAATCAAAGTTTGGTCACAGTGTAAAATAGCCAAATACTATGGTTTAAGAGCACTTGTGATTTAAAAAGAATTAAAACACAGGACAGGAATTAGAAAGAAAATCGAGAGCCTCCCACGTTTTGGTATTATGGTCCCAATGACGCTTTATCTAAGCCCTTTACCAGAAAAGCAAATGTGGCATAGGGCGGTAAAGACAGCGAGATGCTTTGTGTTAATGCAATTCAGAGCAACTCGTACCTGCACACAAGCAAATACTTTTAGAGCCACATGTAAAATTTTAGAGGAACGAGAAAAATGACATCCAGTGGCAGATGAGCAGGAATAGAAGATGGTGCAAATTCTTGCTAAGCAGTGCACACTGTGGGCTTGAATACACACCTGGTTTATAGGAGCACAAGAAATCTGGAGAGGGACTTTTTATTAGGGCTTTAGGGATAGGACAAAGAGGAATGATTTTAAACTGAAAGAGGTGAGATTCAGATTAGGTATTAGGAAAGAATTCTTCCCTGTGAGGATGGTGAGACACTGGCCCAGAGAAGCTGTGCCTGCTTCATCCCTGGCAGTGTTCAAGGCCAGGTTGGATGGGGCTTAGAGCAACCTGGTCTAGTGGAAAGTGTCCCTGCCCATGGCAGGGGGTTGGAACTGGATGGTCTTTAAGGTCCATTCCAACCCAAACCATTCTATGACTATGAAAAGTCAGGGCTCAGCCCAGCAGCAGTGCAGTGGGGATGGCTGCAGTAGTGCAAGGGTCACTGAGTTTTAGGAGGTCAGTATAACAGGGAACAGACAATTTTGTAAACTGCATTTCCTCCTTCCCAAGTTTCATTCCTGGGCCATGTTTATTCTTTGTAAAAAACCTCACCGTTTAACCAACCTGTAGGTGAGTAAGCACATAATTTATTAGTTGATTAAAACACATAAACAGCTGTTTGTCATCTGCTTTTGAATAAGAGGACATTCCCATACATACATCACTATTCTGGAGTAAACTGCAAACACCAATTGTATGCATTTGCACTGACACACCCACCAGCTTCTGTGCTGCCCCAGCTCTCTACACTTACACTGTTCCCCTCACTGGGAACACCATGGAAGCAGGGATACCCTTTCCTGTTAAACAAGACTCAGGTGGGACGTTGAACATGCACTGCCTGGGCTCAGAGATGGGAGTTTTGCAGTAGACTTCAATGTAGACAGACTTAAGTCAGTGCTGGAAAACTCAGTGTAAGCAATTTATTTGCTGGGACTCAGCCCTGGGCCAGACATTTCAATTCTCCATTCAATCTCTATTTTTGGGAAGACAGAGCATATTTTTAAAGCAGGAGCAGTACTGGTTTCCATTAACCAATATTTAACTCAGAGAGTGGAGAGCAAACACAGAGCTACTCTTTCAGAGAACAACCCTGTGGTTATTGACTCCAGTGGAGAAGGGCAGCTATAAACTAGTTTAATCCCTAAGCTCCTTTCAGCTGTGCCCTTTTTCCATTCCCCCTGTGTGTTGCTCTCACATGCTCCCTGCAAAACTAAACCCCCCTTCTCCTGACACCAGATCCCAGTTATCTAAAATTAGTGCTGGTCAACATCCACCCACTGCCTTTTTAAACAAGCTGTTACCACTCTGACTGGCAGTAGGAAGCTTCACATCCCCCCTGCATCAGCTCAGTGTATTTTCCTCTTTGTCCTCAGGCTTACATCACTTGTTTGATTGTGAGAGGCAGTCCTGGGTGTGCTTGGCCAGAATCAGTGACTGATGACAGGAGATAATTTTGTAATGCAAATAAGACAACTTGAAAACTCTGTATTCCTGCAGTCATCCTAAGATCAGACACTGAGAGAAAGACAGCGTTGAAAAGGCAAGGAGCCTGTTGAGGGAGCAAGTGTAACAAAAAAGAACCACTTCTGGGAATAAAAGCTACCAAATCCAAGAGCTTCAATTTGTGAAGTAGGTCAGTATTTACCTTCCTCTCTCTAGAGGAAGCCTTCAGATAAATGTTAGGAAAAATGATGTGTTCTTGTGAAGGAAACTTGTTCTCTCTCAAGGCAAAAGCTCATGCACAAGCCTTACAAAGAGACACAGTGCCATCTGGGCCAGAGGTCTTCAGCAGGTTTTCATCCTGCCGTCACAAGGAACAACTTAAATCTTTGCTGTGACAGCAGTACCAGTGGTATTTCACAGCTAAGAACATTGCCAGAACAGAGGGAGAGTGATAAAACCTGCTGCAGTGCTGCAGACTTCAAAGAGGGAGCTCCCAGGAAGCGGTGTTTTCCTTGATGGTCAAAAAACATCTTGAGCATCTTGCCTTTACTTTCCAGCTGAGAATCTGCAACCCACAGGGAGCTTTGGAGCAATACAGAAAATCCTGGAATTCCTTTACTAGCCAAACGTGCTGCCTCCCTCGGCTGCTCACCCGCTGCCAGCTGGTTGAAGTGAGAATTCATCATGGCAAAGGAATGACACCATTTGCCCATACAATAATGGTCAGTTTTATGGCAATTCATAAAACAGGAAGGTAATTGGGTCCAGGCAAAAATCAGTAACCCCAGTTTCTCATTACAAATCAACACACACGCAGAGAAGGAAAGTAATAGCCAGCAGCTGAAAGAAATTAATTTGGTGGGATTAAAATATCACAATTTATTCATTTACTTTGGAGACACTTATTTACACACTGGAACAGAACTGGAAAGTGTTATAACACAATTGGAAGAAAAGATGGTAAAATTGCAGAGCTGTATTCCTAGAAAACACTGACATGAACAAAAGCCAGCAAGATTTCTTCCATGTAAATACCCTCTATTCTGAAAGACAACAAACCCCACGTTACTGGTCAGTACGGTGTTCTTAACTTGCCAAGTAAAGTGAGAAGCAATGCTCAGCCCTAAACCACTCCTGAAATTAGTGACAATGGAAAAGGTGAATTACATACTCATTTTTATCTGAAACTTTCTTAATTACTTGGTGGTGAATTTTCTTGGACAAAGTAGAAGTGTTAATAATGGGTCTTTCATGTCTAAAGGAAGCCTGACCCATGGTGAAATGTTTGTATTTCATTAGCATCTGCAAAAATGCTGAATTCAGTGAACAGGGATGAAAAAAACCGTGTAAGGTAGCCTGGAAAGTACGAAAGTGATAAACTTCAATAAATTCAGATTTTTTAATGTCTAGGGAGCCAGTAACTGGAGAGAGGCAAAACCTCAGTCATCACAGGGTCTGACATCTCTTCTGCACCATCTCGGTAGTTATGTGTCTCTTCCCCATCATTTCAATTTCAGAGTGCCTATGCCTTTAATGCACTTCTTAAAAGCACCACTTGAGATAGATACATACTATCAGGCAATTAAACCAGAGGACAAGAAACTAAAGTCAGATCTTCATAGACTCAATCTGTCACCTCATCACCAGAACTGTTCTACACTCCTCATGGCTTCTGGTTCCTGACTAGGCTGCTGGTCAGCTCGTGGTCTTAGATGGGCTAGACTGTCAACATAAGGGTGAATTATTTTTGGCCCGGTGGGCCCATGACACTTCAGGCTATCAGGGCAGAGATGCAACATCCAGATGGGCTCGTGAATGAGGGGTGGATTTAATAATGAACAATATTGCCCAGGTCATTCACAACTCTGAAATGTGTGCTGCAATTAAGCAAGCTAAAAGGTTAAAGCCTCTTTGGTATGGAGGACGATGGCTGAAGTATGGGGAAGCCTGGCAAACTGATTATATCACACTCCCACCGACCCACCAAGGCAAGCTCCATGTGCCTGCTACCATGGTGGAAGCAGCCACCGGATGGCTGGAAACATATGCTGTGCCCCACACCACTGCCCGGAACACTACCTTGGGCCTTGAGAAACAGATTTTGTGGTGACACGGCACCCCAGAGAGAACTGAGTCAGACAATGGGACTCAATTCTGGAAGAATCTTATAGACACTTGGGCCAAAGAGCATGGCATTGAGTGGGTATATCACATCCCATACCATGCACCAGCCTCTGGAAAATCGAACGGTACAATGGGCTGTTAAAAACCTTACTGAGCGCAATGGGGGGTGGGACTTTTCAAACATTGGGATACTCACTTGGCAAAGGCCACCTGGTTGGTCAACACCAGAGGATCTGCCAACAGGGCTGGCCCAGCCCAGTCAGAACTTTTACATTCTGTAGAAGGGGATAAAGTTCCTGTGGTGCACATAAAGAATTTGCTGGAGAAGACAGTCTGGGTTATTCCTGCTTCAGGTAAAGGCAAACCCACTCGTGGGATTGCTTTTGCTCAGGGACCTGCATATACTTGCTGACTAATGCGGGAAGATGGGGAAGTCTGATGTGTACCTCAAAGGGATTTGATTTTAGGGGAAAACAGCCAATAAACTCAGATGGATGTCGTTGCCTGCTATGTAGCACTATTATAGCCCATCAGCTAGATGTCGTCAGGTCACCAGTGACTGGCCCTGATTTCCCTCCGACCATCATCCCAATGAAGAATGAAATTTGATGAAACCAGACGAGCCCAGCAGTGACCAGACGAGTTCCGCACTGTCATCACCAGGCAACAATCCAACACTGCACACCGTCTCTCCTGCTCTGAAAGACGGTTACAAGAGATGGAGCCCGACATCATGGACCAGATGAATTCAGCAGCTTTATAGGGATTGGTCCATTTACTAAGGAATGATATCTCTGTGTGTGTGTGTGTGTGTTTGTGTATGTACATGTATATATATATATGAGACAAGAGTGTTGGTATACTGAAAAATGTGCTCCAGTACTTTCATCATTTTAGGGGCCCTTCGCTGGACTCTCTCCAGTAGCTTCCCCTCTCTCTCGTATTGGGGAGCCCAGAACTGGACACAGTTGGAAAAAAAAGTGGCATATCCTTCTCTAACAGCAATTTCCTCAGCTGGCATAAAACAAACTTTCCATTCCTACACTTTTTTAGGATCATGCACAATCCTTCTCTTGTGTCCAGACAACCACCTCCTTATTATTAGCCAACCCCTCTCAGTCAAAGCATAGTTATCACTTCTGGTGCTATAAGAGTCAATGTGCTGACATTCAGGTGATAGTCTCAAATTCAAGAGGACCAGGTAGGGAAGTCACCTGTACTGCACTGTAAAGAGTGCTAACAGCTGAGCACAATAATGTCACCATTCGGGATTATTCTCTGTTGCACTGTCTGGCTCTTAGCCCTATACACTATCTTGTTTCAGCCCTGTCTAACCACGATATTAGTCTCCTGCTATCATCAGTGCTGTCATTCCAAGCAGTTGCCCACATACTTTTCCTTTTACTAAGTATTTTCAGCTTAAAGAGACTGAAGCTTGGCTCAGGTTGATCTTCCTTCAGCCACCTGGAACACAACTGGCTCATGTCAGCACCTCAGGCACTGTGTATGTGACCAGTGCCTTCTCCATCACCTGCCTAAGTGCTACAGGTACTCCTCATTTTAAATCCAGGAATGGCTCTGAAGCATACTGTTTTTTCCCCAAGCAAACACCAGCTAAGAAAGAAGAGAAAGTAATTTTTTTCTGAAGTGAAGAGCAGAGGAAGGCCAACCTTCTTTGCACAAGCCTTGGCACAGCTGGAGATATCACTGAAAGCCTGCTGCTGCACTTCAGCAACCCCAGGGAATGGGGACTTTGCTTCACTTGAGTGTGTGTGGGTGTCTGCATGGGTTGATGCATAGTTTACATCTGTACCAAAAGAATCTCCCCTCCCGGCTCCAATA
Organism: Lathamus discolor; assembly: GCF_037157495.1. Lineage (NCBI taxonomy): Eukaryota > Metazoa > Chordata > Aves > Psittaciformes > Psittacidae > Lathamus > Lathamus discolor. Next base: position 100,551,549 of record NC_088887.1, on the reverse strand, counting down.
ATGCAATTCATTAAAATAGCTGAGATTTGTTATTCAGCAACTCAAACGAAAAGGACCAGACAACAGGGATCCATTTTTGTGTGGTTCTAGAAGACAAAAGAAACTGAGATTGTTACCCTAACATGACAGAACAGGAAGGAAAGTGGTTTAACTGTCCCAGAGTCAAATCCTTCTTATTTCATTCGGGAGGTAAAGAGACACCTATTTTCTCTTCATAACTCTACATTATAGCTGTTAAAGTCATAGCAAAGGGACAAACTTCCCTTTCCCTCTCAGCCTCACTTTCAGTTTATATAGTTTTCTAAGTTAAAAACAGTTTGATCTGAGACTGTGAGATAAGGGGATGCTCAGCTTAAATTCAGATAACCCTGCAGGTAGTTTAGTCAGAAAGAACAGCAAGGAAATTTTGCAAAATGGGTATTTTTACCCAACATCCACCCATAAGTAATACTGGTATCATGACACCTTGGAAAAGAACAGGAGGGAGGTGGCCAAGAGTTTACTGCAGAGCTGTCCAAACACACCTCACTCCCAAATTGAGTCTCCTTTGGAGTCAGTTCCTCAGCTTTGTTCAAGTGTTACATGTTCAGAAGGACTAGGTGTTGACCCAGGGGAAGATCCCTCAGCTTGAGGACTCCATGCTCCATCAGTGTAAGCACAATTCATGCTGGAGTTCCAGGCGTGTTGCAGCTGCTGTGGCTCTTCAGGAAAAGAGCGCTGAATGGTGATTTCAATTCACTTCAGTGCTCCCATGTTTCTACCACCATGAGAGATGCTGTCTGTACAGCATAGTCCAGTAATGTTTCATACATCTTCTCCAGCTGGAATGAAATACTGGCAGGCAACTTGCTCATCTTGCACAGCTTTGTCAGCCAACCACACTTCAGACATCAGAAAACATGCATAAGGTGTAATGAAAAGGCTTCCAAGGGGAAACAAGCACTTAGCTTCCAGGAGAGGAAGAGGGAGGACTTAGAAAACAATTAACATTCAAGCTGGAAAAAGAATCTTTTTAGTGCTGTGTGAATTACAGTTGAAAATATTCTTTTAAATATTCTGCCTAGAGGGATACCAACAAGCTGTATGACTACAAAAGCCAAGGTGACAGCATTTCGGAGAATATGACTGCAAAATGCTTAAGCACAGTACAGGATGTTTAAGAAGAGAATTTCCCCTGAAAATACATAGCAGCCCTGTGACATGCACATGAAAGCCCACTCACCCTTCACTGCAGCAGCTCACTGGTCTACAGTTAATGCCATAGATTGTGTTTTTTGTTTCCTCAAAAGTGAATTACTGCTGGGCAAACAAAGGAGAAGCTTTATTTTCTTTCACCTTCAGCCAAGGGACAATAGCAGTCTTCTCTAGGTAGCAGTGTGCTCCGTAGCGATAAACATCATGGACTCCCCACTTCACAGGGAGAAAGTAAAGCCCAAAATGCGGCAAGACTGAGCACCACTGATGTGCTGTGTCACAGCATCTGCAGACCATGAGGTATGCTTACGTAGGACATACAGGAAAGCCCTGGATCTAGTCTCCAGTTGTATTCTTTACACCAGTTTCTTCAAGGCACATCAGCAATAGCATGCTGAAAAGTGAAATGGATTAAAGGAAGAGAGAGTTGACTCTTCAGAGAAGAGCCCTTTGCAAAAAAGAGCATTTTGCTTATTCATCTTGACAACATCCTTCTAAAAAAGGTAATTTTGGTCAATCCAGGTTTTTAAATGCTTTTTATTTTTAAAAGAAACTTTAAAATATGACAATAGGACAAAGGGCATCATTTATCAATATCAGTTTCTGCTCTATAGAGGAAATTAATAAAAAACATCAGCATTTTAAAAAATAAATATGACTAACCGTATGAAAAACAGGAGAATCAAATTCATCTTCAACAACACAGACAGGTATAAATGCTGAAATGTTGCTGCGCAAGGTAGAGGTAGAGGTAAACCAGACCTTTCAGACCTAGACCAGTTTTAGACCTGCCCTCCTCCATGCACACACTCCCAAAAGTTCGTGTTGCTAATAATTTAATTTGAATCAGCCTGTCAGCCTCATCAGACTCAAGCAGGCCTGTGTGCTCTCTGTAATGCTCTGAGCAAGAGAAATATTTCAGGTTTTGTAGAAATTAGTTGCTAAGCAACCTGTCCCTTGGTTTTGCAACTTGCGCAGCAAGGGACAAGGCAGAAAGATGGATTTTAGCTACTAGAAACCAATGAAACACTCTCTGGATGATGCCCACTAGGACAAGTAGATGGTAGAGCCCTTTTAGGAATTGCAATAGTCCGTCAGCTCCTTGGTGATGCACCCAGAGAACATGCAATGCTGCGCCTGGAGTTCCTCCACTGCAGAGAGCATGATCAGCAGGAACATCCCAAATCAACAGGTACTCACTGTGGGGAGAGCTGGTTGCCTTATACAGTATGTTCCTACCAAGCCCCAACATGGTAAGACACACCCTAAGAACCCTCTGTACAAAGCAGCAAGTTATCTCGACATAGTGAAATATAAAAACTAAAAATTGCACCGCACACGGATTTCCCAAACAAACTCAAGACAACAGAAGTCAGATCGTACAAACCGTTAGTTAAAAAAATACCTTCTTGTATATTTTGAGAGTAAGTGGAAAGAGTCTTCGTGCAAATGTTCAGCCTTGATCAAGCAGAGGACGTAAAATTCTTGTAAACACATTAGTTCCTTTCTCATCTGCTGTGTGTGCCCAGCATTATCTATCTTCTGCAGGATGATTAGGGTTAGAGATCTGTTTTTTTCTGTAAATATCACTTTTCAAGTTCCACCGATGCACCATCAAGACACTACTGGTGTCATATCCCACAACTGTTAAAACAGTAAAATATAACAACATAGTGAATAATGGTAAAAGATTTTAAGATACAGTATAAATGTAATCTTTTTTTGTGTTGGTTTGATTGAGAGAGGTTCTATGGCTAGAGGTGGATGCAGCAAGTCTGAAGAAGTTTGAGTTTGATTTCCAGCACTGTCAGACTGGCGGAGGTTGACCAAATCACATTTTATATGTCACTATGCTTTACTCTTATGAGCCAGATTCACAGCTGGCCTTAAGAGAAACCAAAACCCCCACACTATATTGCTAACTTGAATGATTAGTGTGGCCATAACACAATGCAATTGTTGGAGTTTTTTAATTATTAAAGCTTTGTTATAAACTTATGCATTATTTTAGCTCTTTCTTTATCCAGCCATCCAAACTGAGGTTCACCACGTTGAAATACAGTTTATCTTCTGAGAGGAAAAGCTACAGTGAGCACCTGTCCCAACTCCTTCAGGCAATAACTTCATAGACCAAGACCTCGTTGGTCCTTATTGGGCAGAAGCCCATCAGTGAGAAGTGTCTGGATAGAAGAAAGTGGGTAGAACATACCTGCAGACACATGGGAGAGGAAGGACAAATGAAATACAGGAGATAGAGCCACCTCCTTGCTCTTACCTTAATAACCTTGTCTGTCCCCGAGGTCAACAGCCATCCCCTGGTTGCATCGAAGTGTACGTGAACGATGTTGTGCTTACTGTCATGGAAAGTAGCTGTGGGCGCCCGCCTGAAGAAAGGAATCAAAGGATCGGCAAAGACTGTGACTGCAGGATTTTCCCCCAAAATGTTCTCTATTGAGAAAATAAATATTTGAATGCTGCTGTAAGTCATTAATTCAGCAATCTCTCCGTTAAGTGCCACTTTAAGACCTTTCTGGCATGAGAGCTCTCTATCCCTCCCAGTTGGGTGGTCACCAGGGACCACCCTGCCTCACTGCTCCCTCCCAGAGCCCCACATCTGCCTGGACCCTCCTGGAGGCAGGAGTTTTGCCTTACTCCAGTGCAAGCCAGCCCAGTGTCCACACTTACTCTTCATCCGTTATGGACTCATGACAGCTATCACAGACTCTCACTTCAAACTCAAACCCCATCAGCGGGATGGAGGAGCGCTTGGAGCTGCATTTGCCACACACAGCTTTGCCACACTTCCGGCAGTGATGCTGTAAGAGACAACACACAGAAAGGCATCTTCAGCCACAAATCCATATTACTGCTCAGGTCCTGCTGGCTCTACTATCTTACTCCAGCAATATCCAGCTAAGGCTGCAGCAAACAGGAAAGTGACACCAGGGAAGATGAAGGAAAACAGGCTCCTCCTGTTTGGCACACAGCAGCTGATCACTAGCATGGACACAGGAAGTGGCAGATAAAGCAGTACCCAAGCTAGGTGGACTCCACCTCTCTCCGAGGCTCCAGGCTGACACCATACACCACCTAGTAAATCACCCCTGCCTCCACCACTTGGCATGTGTCGATGTAGCTGTGGGTCAGGGCTTCCACGTTGAGTGTGACCAATGTTGCAGGGGGCTTTCAACAGGGTAGAATGCAGAAGAAGGAAGTCCAAGCTGTCCTCCTTTGGTAAGCACAGCTAGAGACAAGGAGGACAGGGCAAAGAGCCCTGCTATGCACCCAGATGTGTCCCAGCCAGCTGGACACCTGCCACAGGGCTGGGAGCTGTAATTACCCCGACACTGAAAGTGCCACTTTGGGGGATTATGGGGGTGACAACACCACTCAGCAGCATGTGACACATTAAAACATCTCCAGGTTGAGGCAGGACAGGGATATATCAATGCAGTGTCATTCTGGAGTCCCATCCCAGTCTCTAAGTACCAACATCTATCATCTAATCACCTTGGTCAACTCTTTTGGCCGTTTTCAGCCCCAGAAGCACTTGTGTTTCTGTATTTTGATGCTACCCACCTCATGTTTTCTCACGCACTGGCTGTCTGGGATGACAAGGCAGCCTCACCAGCCAAAGGATAGGCAGGCTCTGCTGTGATGAGCATTACATAAAGAGAAGATGCAGCTCAGCTCTGCCCCAGGCACTTGACTTCTCCAAGCTTCATGAGAACAACCTTCGTAGCATTTTTACACCCCTCTCCCAAAAGTCTGCAATCCGCAGCAGTCTCCTACTGGGCAGGAAAATGCAGCAGCATGTTCCAAGCAGACCAATAAGCCTTTTCTAACACAGCCTGAGCAGTTACAGATGTTTACCCGACCTCATTGAAAACAGCTTTTGTTCCAGCACAGTCTCCAAAAATCAGCTGCAAATTTCTTTCTACAACACATTCAACTAACAATAAGCAAAATCCCACATGGCTAAAGCCATGGAAGGCCCAAAACCAATTTACTCAGCTCAAGGCCTATTACATGTGGTTATTATAGGGACTGGGAAAAAAAAAAAAAAAAAAAGAAGAAAAAAAAGGAGAGAAAAGAAACGTCATAAATCAAACCTCGTCAGCAGAAGAATAAGGTGCAAGTTCTCAAGGCTGTAGGGAAAAAAGGCTACCATGATCTATTATGACAGAACAGCCTAATTGCACCATGTTAACACACTAGAGGATGCATACAAACCTGCCTGAGGCCTATTTTCTTACTGTCCCACATTTGCTTGAAGTTCCAGAAGAAAGGCTGGTCACATTTTTGACAAGAGTCACTATCCAGCCACTCCGGGGTCTGCAACACACACACACAAAGACAAAGTGGGATTGAGCAACAAACAAAAAATCTTCCAACGGATCCTAGAAACAGGACAAAAATTGTATGTTGGGGTGCAGTGATGTGGCCAACTAAACTTGATTAAAAATCCCCATTTTTACAAGATGCCATTTTAATTGTTCCTTGGGATGTCTTTTTTGGTTCAGCTCTGATCTGTGAAGGATGAGGGGAGAACACTTCTCACCCAAATCATGAAGCAGGGTTCGATTATAAGACCATAAAAATAACCCAGCAACAGGCAAGCTTCCCCCACCTCTCCAAGTCTGGAATTAAGCATATAAAAATATTCTGTCCTGTCTGGACAGCATTTACCATCTGCTATTGCCTCTGGTGGGATCTGGGGACAATTAGTATTTCCAATAGCTCATCTGGAGGGAAGTGGAAGGTATACGAAATGCTGATTTGGTTTGGGTTTTTTATTTAGTGTTTCTTTCTTTAATACTGTAAGAGGCATTCTTGCTGTCAGAGGTATCTATGATACAAATCACACATAAGGGTAAGAAAGATGAGATTCACCTGGACAAGTCTAAACCCTAAACCAGCTCTTTTCCCCACCTTTACACAAAGATGAAGAGAGATTTTCTATTTTCTAACACGGTGTGTAGTTTTGCACTCACATTGTGGATTAAGTGGGTATGAAGATTTAAAGAAAAGAAAGAAAATATTAAAGGCACTTCTCTCTCCTGCGGCCAGGCTTTGCTGTGCAGAGTAGTATAGACCAGACACTCTGCAGGGAAGCAAGTCTTGCCAGATCCTGAAAGAGCTCAGGAAATGCCCGAAGTGGCAGGGGAGTACATAGAAGGGACAGTCGATATCCTCCCTTACATTTGGGTCCCTCAACACTTGCCTTGCACTGAGCTGCTTGGGGAACATGGTGTGTCTCCCCACAGTGTTTAGGAAACCTTCTGGGAGATGCGAGACTTGGGAAGATTCTTGGTTCTTGACCGTTCTCCAGCTGGTGGGCTGTCAGTCTGTCTGTCCTAACCTGACCTAGCAAGAGTGATACTCCTTCCCTGCAGAAGACTTCTGCTCCTTTCTCTGCTCTGCCAGGACAAGAGCTCATCCCAAAGCCAGTGCTGGCAAGTGGATCCATACTGTCCCCTCACTGGGGCAGCCCAGGCCAGAAGCCCTGCCAGCACTGTCTCAGGGCCACTGTACCACACTCCCACCAGTCCCACCAACCCCATGAGATTAAATGAACACTAAATAATGTTTAAAACTTTGTGAGGAAGTCCTATTAGCAAACTGCAGTTGTCTTACCAGAGCCACTGGCTCCCCACGTGCTGCAATTTAAAATGGCAAGAAACATAGCTGAGATTAACAATTTAAAATAATACAAAAGCCAGACAAAGATAAGGTAAGGCTGGTGTAGATCCTCAGCTCTAAGAACAGCTTTGATCCCTAGCCATAAAGCAAACACCTGTATCACCTTCTTCTGCTATTTACTCTAAAGGCAGTTCATTCTGCTGGCAAATAATCGTCTTTTCTACCCACAGCAGTCTTTCCATTTAATGCCTACAGATTTACATTGTGTGTTACAGCTTTCATCTCTTACACATAACATTATAGATGAAGACATTTTGCTTGTGACAAGTAAACACTTTGTAGTCAAATAGAAACACAGCTTCTAACATCTTTCAGATGTTGTCTTTTTACAGCTTTTTAAAAACAGAGAAGAAAATAAAGAATCAAGGGCTAAAATGGTTTCACTCACTCTAATGTAGCCTCAGAGATATGAGATAATCTGATAGCATCATGTCATGCATGCCCAGTACTCACTTTGGAGAAAACCCTTAAACAAGGGCAAAAATACCAAAGTCAAATTCCAGAACAAAATGCTCTGGGATCCCAAACCAAGGTCAGTATTAAAATCTCAAAGGTTCATGTTTTGGGGACGGTTCAGCAGCACGAGCACCCTATTGTGCTACTGAGAAAATGAACCAGCCCACATAGCCACAGTCAGAGAAAGCAGCGCACCCATTAGCACTTGCTGCTAAGCCCTCAGTTAGCTAATGATATGTCTCCTCCACTTTTTAAACCAGCCTTCTCACAGCATTGTTGCCTGGTTTGTGACAAGCCAGTCCTTTACCCTTAATGTGGCCTTTCAAAGGCAGCAAATAAATAAAAAGTTTGTATTTCTGGATGTTCGAGTTGCAGCTAAAAGGAAACATCTGTTGGGAAGGAGGAAGCCACACTGCTTTCGTTTCACTTTGGGAGCTGATGACATAATTGGCCATTAGATTAGCAATTGAAGACAGCCAACTGGAATGCTAATTCACATAAAAAAGGGAGCTCAGTTCCTCCCTATGCCTATTTCAGTAAGTTTCTTTAAAATCCAGTTTTCCACTTAGCTTTCCTTCCTGCTCAAGGGAGTCACACATGACCAGGGAGGACAAGCCCCTTGAGAACCAGCAAAGCTGGTGTAACCCATGCGGCCAAAAGCCTTGTTCAAACCCACCTGCTGCAGGTACTCAGGGTGCCTTCCTACCCCCTGCAGGAACACAGCAGAAGTTTGCTGTGACTCATGTCACCAGGATTTGCCACGCTGACGCTTGACTCACTCAGCACAGTGTTCCTTCTCTCCCCCTTCCTGAGTCAGGTCTCTGAAATCACCAAGCGGAGGCTGCTCCAGCAGTTGCTGAAGACCTGGAGTGCACATTTGCCCCCACTTACATTCACTGACTGCACAGCACAGAAGGAATTAGGAGGGCGTGGGTGAAATCCTACTGTCTGGATCAGCAAAGTCACTTACCCTGCTTCTACATGGTTACACCAGAGGGAAGCAAGACCAAGTAGTGGGTGAGATTGAAGCCCTAGTTAAATGTCTTTTTAGCAACTATAGGAAAAAGCCTGAGTTGCAGAGATGACAAAGAATTTTCTTGCTATGTTTTCTTAAAAGCCCCTAATAATTATCAATCCGTCCATTTACCGCTGAACTGATAATATTTCTCATGATGTGCTGAAAAAAAAAAAAGCAGAACATCTCACAATACCCTCCCCATAGAGATTGTCTTTCAGAGCAGTAATGTAAAGGGTAAGAGACATTTAGCAGCCTACTTCATACACATTTTCTGCCAGCCAATTTCCCCTGTACCATATTATCAAAGGCACAGTGTAATTGCTGTAATAACAACTGTAGCATGTCCAAACAAAATATTTTTAAAGCCTGAAATAATTCTGTTCAGATTGAAAGTTGCACATTTTAGAAAGGCCCCTTCTTCCCAAGATTGTTTCACACTAAATTGACAAGAACCAAGCACCTACCTCCTGCCTCTCAACATCCATGTTCCAGACGACAATTCCCCCATCTGCACCACAGGAGATGAGCTGCCGGGTGTGGTGAGCATAGGAGAGAGACTGAACTTTATCACTGAAAAAGAAACAAGACAGTTACTGATCAACCATCTATGCCTAGTACACAAGTAAGAATATAATATACGATAAATTAGTACAAACCACTTGTTTGTCCATATGTTCCCCCCACCACCACTGTACACAGCAGCCATGGTATGCAAACCAGCCTTTGCTGTCTAGCTGGGACCAAAACCAGAGTGTTGCTCATCTGGGCAGCATCCACAAAAGCAAAATGATAACTGTCCTGATAACTGCTTTGGCTGCTCCTAAGATGGAAAGTCCCAGCTGCAGTGGGAAGTCAGAACTGCTCTCCGAAGGCACATCTGGATGCATAAACACAGCCCCAGTAAGGCACCTTCTTTGTCAGACAGTAACAACTTTGTTTTTGTAAATCTCTGCAACACGTAGGAATGAAGCACTGAGAAGCTACTGAAGATTTTCTTTTTGCATTAACAAGCAAAGAGAATTTCAAAAAATAATAAAAGAATGACCAGATTGTTCCTAGGCCTTCTAAAGGCAAGGTGGAAGATTTAGGTGCTTCTGCTTCTTCTTTTAAGGAAAAAGCAACATGGGAGAAATAATTCAGCTTAAACCCCCAAAGCTGGGTTCAGTCCTTCGTAAAAGAAAGAAACCCAGGTCTTATCTCAAGCTATTTATAACCTGGGAAACAAAGACCGTACAACACTATGATGGAAAAAACAGTTACAAAGAGATGGTAACTGAGTGTACAGTGACTGGAAATAACCACAACATGTTGTTTTCTTTGCTACCACCACTGGTCTTGTCTACTCAAAGGACTTCAATTCTAGTGCATCTGCTTGTGCATATGGCTGCTCCTCCAAAGAAGAATGTGTTTATGGAACAGTTTGGTACAGCACAGCCTGCCTTCACCATGCCCTCCTGCTGATGGCAGCAGCACCATCAGGTGAAACATTTCTTAGTCCCTGTTGTTCTTGCAACCAAGTCTCTGTGCTGTACAGTGCCGGCCAACAGCCATATCACAGACTAAGATCCAGAGGCTAGCCTTGTATTAGGAGAACTAATTTCCACAGCAACAAATCTAGCAGCAGTGCATTAGCAAGCACCACTGGTAGGGTACAAGGGTGATCAGGACATTTCAGCAAAGGCTCTGCAGTGCTCTGAAATCCCAGTGGCATCAAAATCGCTCAGCAGAGTGAAGCATCTCTCAAAAGAAATGTATGAATATGTAAGAAACTGTCAGACCAAAGCCACCACAAGATTTTTTCTCTCCAGAACTAAGCCTGCACACGAGCCCCACATATATGCACTCCGTATACACTGAAACAACCCTGTTGCATTGCTAGTGTTAAAAGGCTAGCAGATCATTGCAACTAGAGCCGTTCTGGTCTCTACTCAGTGCCCAGCACAGGCCTGTTCTTCAAAGACATCTCACTATCCTATGCAAATATGAGCTCTATAAGTGCAAAGATGAAGCCTCTTTGCATTGAGGAGATAGTGAAGGCTCCTATGGATAAAGCACATTACTTAGAAGTCATGCTGTAGGTAAAGCGTCATGGAAAAAGTTAGCATGGAGGAAAAAAGGACTAATTATCCAAGCCTGATGCTCCCTCTAGAGGAAGGAAAGACCTTAGCACCTAAAACCCGAGAATTCTCTCCAGCTGTTCTCCTTTCAGGACCCTCTGTAAAGACGCAAAGACGCAGGCTCTGGCATAACATGTTCAGGACATTCACGACTATAGATATTGTGCTTCACTTCACCACCCTTTGCAGCCTTTCAAACCAGCCTGTGGGCCCAGTGCTGGAAAACTTACTATAAGCAACTCATTCCTGTTGCATATGGACCACAGGGAATCACACATAAAAGCTTGAGGTTTGTGAAGGCCTTTGGGCTGTTTGTTTCCAGGTGTTGCTTCTGCCTTTAGCTTTTCTCCCACAAAACCAGGAGGAAGGTCTTTGAACGTACTTATGTCCCTGAAGCTCGATGGCTGTTCCTTTTCTTCCTCCAATATCCCACATTATAATGGAATGATCAGAACTGCCCGAGAACAAAACTCGCTGTATTGGGTCCCAACAAAGAGCAGTGACACCACCTGAAATAGGAGATGCATACAACAGTCATTTCAGCGGAAGACAGGACTGTAGATATGTATGTATATATACACATACATAAAGATACAACAAAATATATGGAGTGATTAAAATGCAGGTCTCTTTAGCAACGGCTAAATGCAGCCACTGTGCTTGCCAATTGAAAACCTGCTGAAGCCCCATTTTGCTCTTCTGTGGGTAGAGGGCTACGCTGCCACTGGCATGGATGAATCCACTGAGCAGCGTAATGTAGCAGAAAGATGGTCATAGTGTGACTTTACAGCTTTTCATCTCCATTATTCTCAGATTACAAAAGAGAAGCAAGTGTGCAGTACTATGGACAACTTCACATTATCCTAGCACGCGGATTGAACTACCTTGTGCTACCTCATGATTGAGCTATTAGCTTTCAATCAGAGAGAGATATGGAGAGAAAATACTGAGGAATGACTACCTTTTCTTCTGTTAGATGGCAGGATCACATCCCAGGGTTGCTGTTTTTAAAGTGGGACTGTCATCAGCTGCAGCAGTGAAACAAGCAACATCCAAGATGTGTGTCTTCCACTTGGGCAAGTGTCTATCAACACTGTTTTTCTTTGAGAAGCACCCTTCCCCCCCCCCCCCCACCAAATTAGCACAACTAATTCTAGTCTCACCCAGCTTTAATTAACAGCTACTGATTGTGATGTTTTCTGCCTTAGAAATTTTCTGATCAGAGGTATGATCACTCCCCTTTTTTACCAATAAACTTCCCTGAGCTGTAGTGACAATTTAAGGTCTATCTTCCTTCAGAGCTATGCACTAACAAAAGCCAACCTAGTGTTTCCTAGGAGCATCAAACCACCATGATGCTAATAAGCACAGACAAACAACCAAACTGGGTCTCCTCCTGAGGCCTTACCTGTGTGTCCCTTAAATGTTGTAACGAGGCTGCAGGATTCTTGCTCTAGTTTGAGTATGGTCACTTGCCCAGAATGATCACCTACAAACACGTGCCGGGTTTCCACATCAAATCTGGTGGAAAAATGTTGAGGCAAAAATATTGCTTATACAAGCTTTGCATTCCTTTCATGACTCATTAATTCTTTTAATACAAGTATACTGCAACTTTGTGAATAGTCCTTCAGTCTCAAGGAAGTATTCAGAGTGTACTTTTAGGCATCCAGCTCATACCTCTTTATATTAATAATGCAGTCTCTCTGAGTAAAGCAAAGAGTGAGAAAAAATGAGACTATTTCAAAGGACACAATTTGTGGTTTGCTATGAAGCACCTTTGAAGTAGCCCTTCCCCATGAACAGAGGAGTTATAGCACTGATTTTATGCGCATGGGATACTGCGGGAAAATCCCACGTTCCTGGCTCTGCCAAACTTTTTGTAATATTTGTCAATGATTCTCCCCTCACCTGCCCTCCACCAGCATCATCTGATGACCCAAATTCAAGTGTCCTCCAAAAATTTGAATCACTTGGAATGGTGCATTTTCTGAAGAGATTAAAGAAATATATAACAAATTCCTTTATCACACTTTCAAAAGTATTTATCATTCGATTAAAAATTAAATTCAGTCTTCATGCCATTTAGATTGGCCAAACGACCAGATTATATAAAGTAAGCCCATGTTCAGACAGTAATTATGATTCAACCTCACTTCCCATGAGCTTGCAAAGCACACATCATCCATATCTACGTTTTTTCCCTCCCCACGGCAGGGGGTAGGAACTATCTGATCTTAAGGTCCTTTCGAACCCTAGCTATTCTATACCATGTACACTGTGAGGCACTAAAAAGTCTGTTTATTCTAACCCCTGGTTTCAGCCTGAGAACTCATACTTTTCCACTTCCCTTTCATTTGCAATAAAGCTGAATTAATATTTCTTTTATTGTCAGGCAGCTGGGGCTGCTGTAGGTGAAAAAGCCACCTGAGTGCCATTCCTGGAGCCATTTAGTCTTTAGTTAACCCAAATTCCCAATACGTAGTGGGCTGTTCCAGAGTGAAGGACAAGTACTCATTATTTTATATTAAAGTTATTTAATTTTTACCATGCACACACAGGCACACTGACCTGATCACTGACCTACTTTGGTACCATCAGTTCTTAGAAGAAAGCATGTTTAAATGAAGCCCTGTCCATATTTATTACAATAGCAGACCACAAAAGGCTGCAGACTGCCCATTGTTTTGCTCAAAAATGCTTAGACCTAAATATGCCACCACACATTAAGGAGACAGAGCAAGGAGAACAGTTATTAAAATTGGCTTTAAATAACAGCTTCTCTCACGAAGTACAGAACCTATACAGGGCACAGAATTTGGAGCACAACTAGAAAATGATTGTTTGAGTGCCAAAGAGCAGAAATAAAGCTGAAAGCTCAGCAAAGGATACTGCAGGCCACAGGCGCCTGCACTGGTGCGGTACCCTCCCAGGCGCTGGCCGCTCTCTGAACAGTGCCATGTGAAGTGTTTGTCTTGCCCGGTGCTTAACACCCACTCCATCTCCAGGACAAACAGAATCATCATGACCCTGCTTTGATGAGCTGGAAATTAAGCAGACAGACATACAATTGCATTGTGGACAAGAACATGGGGGCAGAAGACCACGGCAAAATACCAGATGCTCCCAACTCCTCAAATCTGTAATCACCCACTCACACTTCCCTATAGAAGAAGTTGGTGTTTGATAATCCCATTGACATGAGCTACCATGCAAGCTTGTAAGGTCCCTGCTCTGCATGTTGTGTTTGCATGAAAAAGAGCAGAGGGAAGACTTAATTCCTTCTATGCCTATTGTAGCCACGTGTCTTCTACAGTAGCACAAGTCTTCCTTCCATCATTGTATCATCACCAACAAAGCTGCCATTGTGCAAAAGACTCTGGGCTCCACTTAAACCTCTTTTGAGGTCTGGTGGATCTGGGCTGCAGACTGCGGTACCCAAGCGGAATGATGAGTTACAGCACAGGCACAAGCCTGCTCCAAAGGCAAGTTTTAGCATTGCATGTAAACCAGCTAAAAAGGAAATTGGAATAAGATAAAGTAAAAAAACAAAACAAAACAAAACAAACCACCAAACCAATCAATAAAACAGAAATCCCTAAAAACATCACAGCTGGGTAAGATGAACAATACAGCTGAAGGAATAAATCTCTGCTGCTACCTAAATAAAGCCATCAAAAGCTTTTCATTAAAACAAGGGAACCCAGGCTTATACAGATGGGTGGTTTTTTTATGAATGACCAGTGGGCTTGGTTGTGAAGTGCTGACTGAAATGACTTTTTAATAAAACAAGTGCCTGGAAAGACATGCAGAGTTATTCTCAGCTGTAATTTAGCAGCAAATGCCACACTCTTCAATCTGCAGCCCGACTGGTTTATGAGTGTTCTGAGACTCAGCAACATGTGTCATGCAAAGCAGGGTGCTTGTATTTGTTCCTGTAAAAGCTGACACACTGGAAAGATTAAATATCTTTGGAAGCTTAAAACCCAGCCTGAAACCTCCATTTGAAATGCAGAGAAATTCTTCAGAATAGAATGGGAAGACGGTATGAACTGCCTGCCCTATACAAATATACAGCACAGATGAGAGCTGTGTTCGAACCCTATGAAGGAGAGCAAGTTGCAGCAAAGAACAGAAGGCTTGCACAAGCCAACATCTGCTCCTGATCCACGCTGCTTTTTAAACCCAGATTCCCTGAGGAGAAAAGTCAATAAATGCATTTATACAAGTTGCCATAACTGTCTGGCAGCCAGACCAGTTTAGAGTGTTACACATGAACTGTGCCCTGATGCTTTCACCCTTGCCCACAGAAGAGCTCAGATTTTGGCTCTTGTTTCCACACACTTTTAAACTCCAGGTTTGTAATCAAGGCAGACAGATGGGACCACCCAGGAGCCACTTGAGCACTTAAACAGATCCTCTCTCCTCTCCACCCTCCATATATCTCTAGGAAGAAATTCAGTGACCCCATGGGTGACTAATGCTTGTCTCTACCTATTCGTTGGTCTCTCCACCTGCACTAGCTGGTGGAGTGGTACACTGCAGAAAGGGCCATAACGGGATGCCTGTTGCTGCAGTCATCTGATGGGCTCATATACAGGCCCCAGGGGGCTTGTGTACACCAAGAGTGCTACAGGCAGACCTATGCACTTCTGCAGGACTTGCAGACATAGCTGAGATCAGACTGTTCAAGGCCTGTCCAGGAATGTTTTCTCAGCACGTGGCAACTGCTACTGCTAGTGTTGGCTCCTCATGGTTTGAACTGGCTGTGGGGATACCTGCCACTACCCAAGTCACCTCAATCTCCTCCTAAAACTTCTTCTAAAAGGCAGGGCTTTTACCTTTTACTAGAAGTGGTGCCCATGGATGGCAAGACAGTGCTCTCTAGCAAGTGTGGAGTAGACATTAATGAAATAAGTACATTCCAAGAGGTCAAAGGGATGTACATAAGGCTTTGCTTACCCTCCCTCCCCCAAAAGAGCTTTCAGCTGAGGCTGCTGAAGGGAGGGAAGGGTTTCTTCAACACCCATAGCCTCGCAGGTATGTGAGAGACATACACACACATCAATTTGGGGATCCCAGCAGCCTGGAATCACCACACTCTTTCCACTCCCAAAACTAGATAACTTGCATACTGCCAGTATTTTTTAAATTAGGGGAATACAGTTTCCATCATCTTGAACAAGGAAATTACCAAACATCAAACTCTGGGAGCAAGGGAGGAAAATGGGACAGGGCTCCATGCCCTTGAGGGACACATCATCAGTGAGCATCACGAACACTGGCTTAAAAGAGCCCAAAGGCAGACACTGTTTACTGTCAGCAGTCACTGTGGTTTGGGCTACAACTGAAATTGTATTCAATTTCTATTCTGGGCACAGTATTGCTTCACTTGCCCCAAAATAAGTTAAGAACTTTCAGATAACACATCATCTGAGAATCCTGATACAAAATGACCAGAACTTATCAAAAACTTTTCCATGCTGAGACAGGCAGTCTAGGAAGGAGGCCACTGCAGGTGGGACTGTGGTCACCTGTTATCACCTCTCTTCTGATGTTAATGGACTCAATAGAATCCCCTGTTGTCCAGCGTTTGAGGGATGCCATCTGAACTCTTGGGGTTCTTCCACAGGACAACCCATGGAGGTTCCCCATGGCATCTTCCTATGCAAAGGATTCTGCAGCAGCAGCACATCTGGCACACTGCAACAAAAGGCCAGAACAGCCTTCATTTTCTTTTATCTTTTAATTTTATGAGGGGCTCTCCCCAGGTCTTGGGTGGGCTGCCACAGTCAAGTGACCAATCTGCCATCCTGCCGAGATATATGCTGTATGTTCCCCCCATCAAAATTTTCAGCCTTTTCCCTCAAGAGCTTGTCAAGAAAACTGGTCTCATACATATGTTGCTCTGTATATACAGCAGATTTCAGCTCACTCTTCCTCAGCTGTGATTAGCCTGTAAGATTGAATCCAAGCAGGCAAATGTATGAGCTAATAACAAAGGGGGTGACAGAACAGTCATAGGACTTTTCAGTGCCACAACCCTTAAATATAAAACCTAAGTGTGTGAAACTTTGGTGATTGTGGGGCAATCACAAAATTGGATACTAAAGACTTGTATCGTCAGACTGCAGCAATCATATTTAACATTCACATATACATTTTATCATCACTGCATGTTCTACTTCAGTTTTTACAAGCTAAGAAAAAAATGAAGGCATTCTATCTCAATTTTACAGTACAGCAGACATTCATTAAACAGCTGAAGTAAAACTCAAAGGCCAGCGCATGTTAGCTGTGTTATACAAAAATCAAGATTCTCTTCATGCCTTAAAATCTAAATGTTACAAAGTGATCTCCAGAGACTCCATTTAGAGATTTAAATTATCCTCTCAACCTTTCAAGATGTAAGACTCAAAATACACGAGTACATGTATATTTTAAAATGTATGCGAGAAATCTCAGGCAAACATATCAGAGGCCTCTATACAGAAACATAATGCTTAGCATATGTGATATGACAGCAGAGAATACCACATCACCTCCTAGTCTAACAGCAGATGAGAGATAAAAATAAAACGTTGCACGTTTTAGTTACTTTTGTAAGAATACCTGTCCCAAGAAGAGTGTCCTTTAGAGGTTTGACAAGCATAACTAACTAGGTTTCTTAAAACATCACATTAGTGAATACTAGAATATAGTTAGAAAAGGTATGGATTAGCATTTCTTGACCTTTTACTATGGCAGGTATTCACTGATAATCCTGAGATTACTGAAGCCAACAGTTACTGGAATATAACTAGAGTAACCCCAAAAGCTACAGTCCTGAATGCTTCAGCCCTAAAAGACGGGTTAGTTTCCTACAACGTTTCATTACATACACTGGATCACTGAAGATTAAAAATGAATACTCCTCTTCCCCAAATGTGGCCTTGTGTCCTGGGTTCAGCAGTAGCAGGCATTTTTCTCCTTCTTAGTAGCTGGTGCAGTGCTGTGTTTTGACTTTTGGCCTGGGAACAGGGCTGATAACACTGATGTTTTTAGTTGCTGCTCAAATGTTTGGTCTGGCCAAGGACTTTCTGAGCCTCATGCTCTGCCAGGAAGGAGGGAAAGCTGGGAGGAAGCAGAGACAGGACACCTGACCCAAACTAGCCAAAGAGGTATTCCATACCACAGCACGTCATGCCCAGGATGTAACAGAGAGTTACCTGGAAGGGCTAGTTGA
Source organism: Lathamus discolor (assembly GCF_037157495.1). Lineage (NCBI taxonomy): Eukaryota > Metazoa > Chordata > Aves > Psittaciformes > Psittacidae > Lathamus > Lathamus discolor. The sequence continues at coordinate 100,533,836 of NC_088887.1, read as the reverse complement.
CTGCGGGGTTGGACGAGGTATCTGTCGGTGCTCGGTTGGGTGGGGGGGGGCGAGTTATTGGTCAGCCGGTGTTGAGATGTTCTATTCTTTCCTCTTGTTATTTTCTTTATCATTATTACTATTGGTGGTAGCAGTAGTGATCTGTGTTATACCTTAGTTACTAAACTGTTCTTATCTCAACCCGTGGGAGTTGCATTCTTTTCGATTCTCCTCTCCGTCCCTCCAGGACTAGAGGGAGGGAAAGAAGGGGGGGAGTGAGTGGATGAGCTGTGTGGCTGGGTTTAAACCATAACACCTGGATTTTGGACAGTTTGTTGTCTAGAATGATATTTCAAAGGAACATTTAAAGGGAAAAACAGAACATGAAACAGCTCTTTAAAAGTCTTGCAACCTCAGAACAAAGCACACTATAAATCTGTTGATAAAACCAGCATTACGTAAAAAAAAAAATAAAATCAATCACTGCAATTCACCTCTCCATTCCCACTCCTTACAAGAACAATTGACAGAAATTAACGGTAACACAAACCAATTAATGCAGATCATGGTTCTTACCCTGGTAACTTTTCACTAGTGTCATCTTGTTGTAATCTTCTGATAAAATGAATTCCTGAGGGAGGGAAAAGAAAAAACAAGTGAAACAGTGTTTAGAAATGCAAAGTGTTTGAGAGTGGTTTAATTTGATTTCGTTACCAAGGTAAACTCTCCCTTCGTTGCAATCACAGTGCTGTCTACACTTTTGCTAATTTTGAGTACCTCCATCTAAAAAACTGAACTATTTCACTTTGTAAAGCTGCCTGACAAACAACATCACAAGTGCTTTCTGAACAGAATGGTGGAGATAAAAGATGAACTACTAAAAAAAGGAGTCAAAAAAAGCTGACAGAAATTCCCAGCTATGAGCCAAGGTACTAGGAAGTGAGAGACTTGAGGTCTGGCTTGTACCAAATATCTATTACTCAGGACTGCCTGGGCAGAAACCTGCATGTACATATACACATGTACCCATGGGTATGCGTACATTACACCCCCACCTGAACACTCGGGAAACTCAGTCTAAATATGTAAGAGTCCCTTGAAATCACGCAGTCCAAACTATGTACCAATAATCATGGAATGTTTTTTGTTGGAAGGTCCTTTAAAGATAACCTAGTTCCAGCCCCCCTGTCATGGGCAGGGACACCATTCATTAGACCAGGTTGCTCAAGCCCCATCCAGCCTGGCCTTAAACACTTCCAGGGACAGGGCATCCACAGCTTCCCTAAACAACCTGCACAAGTGTCTCACCACCCTCACAGTGAAGAATTTCTTTCTAATACCTAACCTAAATCTGTCTATAATCCATACTGGGAATACATTTCAGGTTTCTGCTCAAAAGTCTCAGTGCTTCAGATAAATAGAAACTCAGACTTTCTCGCCCCTTGGTTTTATTCTACTATTGGTTAGCATTTATACTGGTGCCTCAGAAGCAAACTCTCTTACTTTGCTACTGGTTCACTGTGGCTAACAAGCAGATGTGCATGGGATGAAGGCTGGTTTTCCACACAATGTGGCTACCCAGGGAGAGATGTGTGGTGTGACCTAGCTGGGCTCATTCCTGTGGCCAGAGGAGAGCACATCTATGGGGACTAGCTCTGAGCCTGCAGCCTTTGTGCTGCTGTTTAACCACCAGTATGGCTTTCCACAAGGAGATGATGAAAACAGCAGCTAAGAGTCTGCATGGCAGCCTTGGCTCTGAGAAAAACCCCATGTGGTTAAACTGACTGAGCACCTGGGTGTCCCTAACACTTGTTTTGAAGAAGAGAGTTGCTCAAAGCTGGGGAAACAAAGCGGCCACAACAAAACTCCTGCAACATCTCTCTGGAGGAAACACACAAGCAAAGGGTAGGCTCTGTGGCACCACCGCATGAATTAGCTTTCAAATTTCTGTCAGGTATCTACAATGTGTACACAACATACTCAGAGAAACACCAAGAGAAAACAAGGCATGTAAAAACACATCCTGTTAATAATTTATAGCTAGCTACACAAAAGCTCCCTGAGCTAATCTACCAAGGGGACTGAAGAAGTGAAGCCTAACTCCACCTGAAATAGGGTAAAAAAAGAAAGAAACATTATAAACACAAAATAAGCTAACTTTTAAAGCATACAGTTGTGAAATGTTTGTCTGTAAGCACTGCCAAAACCACTGTGCAACAGTAGAGAAGACTGGATTTCACGAGCCTACAGACTATATTTATGGCAAACCGAACATTTAAGGCAAAAGAGCATAAGAAGACATTTTAACCTCCAAAAAGCCAGCATTTACCCACAGTTTCCAAACAGGACTTAAAAAAAGAGTTTTCTGTGGGGTCACTGTAGGTAATCTGCATGGCTTTCAAGCACCAGGATTACCCTAACACATCACAGCTACTGTTTGGCACCAAGGTGGAGAGGCCATAGTACTAATCTGTGGAACATCTATAGATCCCAGCTTCCAGGAGAACAACTGTGAGTGATTTGAGGCAGCTATGCATTCTGTCATTTCCAGGTTTCTGTTTATAAAGTGGTTATAACTGTGTTCTCTTGCTCTACTTCATCTTCTTTTCCTTAATCTGTTCCGCCACCCATTATCTTTCCCCCTGGCAGCTGAGGACTACAATAGGGAGTGTTATTTAAACAGCAGCAACAAATCAATTAAGTCAGCTGAATTTCTACACCAGGGTCACCTTAACTCTATAAACCACCAAACGTTAAAAAACTGCTATGCCTCCTTAGCTACTTAAGGAGAACTGCCTTTCATTAACGATTGCCTAAAGAACAAAAAACCACCACACAAAATGCTTTACTACAAAGCTGACTTCAAGCAAGAACATTTGCTATCAATGTTAACTTTCTACTGTTGTTACCTAAAAAGAAATGGCTTCAATTACTGTAACACATGGTGGGATAATATGTCTACCTTTCCCATCAATTTGGCTGTCCCCAGCTTTGACTGTGGTGGCACACAGATGCTGGTGAGATGAAGAGTGTGGTCTGCATTCTCATTTTTCTTTGCATTTTTCCCTTGATAAATCTGATGTGGCCTGTTTGTTCCATGGTCCGAACAGTCCCACAATTTAATTGGAACACTGAAAAGGCTTTTGAGTCTCTCCATTATAATACAGTGAATCAAACACAACTGCAGTTTGTAAGGTCTACCCAAGTATTGATTAGCTCTGTATGCTTTAATACAAACCACAGCTATGCACTATTAATACACAGCTCCATCCAAAGAGATAAATGAATACAGTACAAACCAAATACAGTTCCAATTAACCTAAATACTGTAATTTTTTCCTTCTCTTTCCCCCCCCTCCCAAGACTTCTTGCTTCTCATTCTCTTCTTTGAAAGCATATCATAATTTGCAATGCATTTTCTTATTTTACATTTTATAATCTTTCTCCAGGTCTTTTACTCCCTGCTCCTCTTTACATTATTATCACGTATTCCTCCATTGCACTTATTTCCCTCTCCCTCTCAAGGCCAAACATATTAATTGCATCAATAGACAGGTATTTTAGCACAGGGCACCTTGCTCAAGAAATTCATGCCTTATCGCACATACATTGTGTCATATGAATTACAAAAACACTGACTACATCTCTTTAACATTTTAGCAGCAGAAACTGGTTTTCAATCCTTCCATACACAGATGTTTTGCTCCTCTCAGAGCTGCTGATACTCACTTCTCATTAGGCAGCTCTTTGGCTCTTCTTAATGAGCTAGAAAGGCTGGGGTGACCCATACAGCTTAGTCAGTGCTTGTTAACAGAAGTAAGAAAGATTTCCTAGTCATGTGTGAGTCCTTTTGTGCAGGAGAGGTTGAGATCTACCAGAGTGCTCAGGATAGTAAAACCAAAACCCCTCCTTTTAGGGATTAAAAATATTTTTTTTCTGGGAAGATCATTCTTTGCTCTTCAGAGGGTTTTTTTGGAGCTACTTTACTACTTTTTTGTACTGTACTAGAACCGTTAGTCATCAGTCTTGTCTGCTTCAGGTAAGCTTATTATTGCAATAATAAGACTTGGTACCATGAAAGCCTTCACAAAGCAGAAAGATGTCTTAAGCATCTGAAAAGACTGTCCAATGTAGTGCCCACTGTTTTATAGTCTCAGCTATACCTTCATGGAGCACACCTTCCTCACACTGAAACATATACACCCACCACAAACTTTCTTGAGCCTAACACCTCCGTAAATCCCCATCCTGGAAATATCAGTATCCTATTTCAAATTACTCTTGTTAAGGCAAACAAAACCCATGCTCAAGTCTGTGCCATTTCAGGGTCATGAGGCTGCTAGACACGGCCCAGGGTCTAAGGAAGAGCCACACCTTCCCCGAGCTGCAGGTGGATGACAACTGATGTATCCCCAAATAGCACTAGAGACCTCTGCTTAGACAACTGAACACATTTCTGAAAGTTAATAATCTTAATAAATTAGTTGTGTCACCCATTCACAGCCTAGTTCCCAACCCAGGGAATTTACACTCTGATAGATGATGCCATTTTGACAGCACACTATGGATCTCCTTAAAGGCTTGACTTCATCCTGTTAACACAAGTGACTGATAGCACTGTCATGTCTCCCAGAGAACAAGAAGCTTGCTTCAGAAATGGAAGAGAATGAAGACTCTTAAATCTACTGTCAGACACTATATCTATTGCAAAGAAAGCTCTACAAAATTATTACAGTTTTTTTACTTTAGGAAGTACAAAAACTGGGAGAAAACAAAAACGATCTGAAGTTTTCCTGAAGGAAAACTTCCCACAGCGGTGGAGGGTAAGGGTGCACATTGACAGGTAGGTCCTGACTCAAGTCTCAGGTATTCAAACTCTGTTTATGGCCAAACCTGTAGACATCTGCAAGATCAGATTATGTGGAAGATGACTTACCCAAATAAGTACCATCCCTAAGGAAGAATTTTGAAGGGGTTATTCTGGTGCCCTTTGATCCTTGTGACCCTGCTCAAAGTGTCTAACAGCTTCATCTAGACACGAGCATGGTCAGCAAAAAGGATCAATTTAATTCAGCATCAGCTACCTGAAAAGTCACCCTAACCCTCATTTAAATCTAACCAGAAATGGGGAGATTTATGCCATTTTAAAACAGTTTCTAGGGTAAGTAACATGGTTGCCTCCAAAGCTAATTCACCTTTTCTTTACTGGCTGCAGAACCTAATGATTAACTTTATCTAGGAAACTAACTTTCAGATGAATGAAATTAGGTGAAGAACCTCATCTTGGCTGAGGGAGTTTTCTGTCTATTGCAAATAACAGACCTTTCCTCTGTTTCTTCTTGTTGTGATATGCTTGAGAGATTTGCACGTTTAAAACATGTTTTTCTCCATTTCAGAGCAAGGAATTTATGACCATGATAAAGTCTTTTGGCTTCCAAAAGGGACTTCAGGCACTCCCTAATACATAAAGCAACAGAAAAGACATTTCTTCTAAAAAAAAAACACAAAACCCAAACCCCCAAAACAACATAAACAAAACAAACAAAAAAACCCCAACCAAACAAAATTTTTTTTCTTTTTACTTTAAGTACCACTGCTTTTCAAGCAAGATGTTAGACAACCCTTCACTAAGAGAATGGTCTATAGTGCCGCACAAACGTGTGTGCAGCCTTCATGTTGAGAAGTTACAAAGGGTCGAAACCAATCTTTTCATCTCTGTAGAAACAAAAATTGTCAACCTCTTTCACAAGGAAAGGTTGCCATACAAGCTCACCTCATGGTGGCTTTGCTAGAAGATCTATCTGTCTGTGACTACAGCATTGCTGCCCATCCTTCTTAAAATGCACCATACACATTGCTGATGTTGTAACTAAATTCCACACAGTTTACAAAAATTTCATGCAAAAGAAAAAGGGCAGCTCCACTTCCTTATCTCCATTTACACCTGAAAGTAAAAGCAGTACTTCCTGGCACTACCAAAAGCTTAGTTGAGATTATGTGGCCCACTCAAGAGTATTATATCAGCTTACACCCCTTGCCAGGAGTCCTTTCCTTCTACACAAAGTGAAGATGTAGAATGATTTTCAGCAATTTTTTTTTGGCCCTGCACTCAGCATACCCAAAGGTTTTGGGCATTTACAGAAGTACTAACATGGAATAGCTGACTAATTCCCAAATATTTCAAGTTACTCAAGTAAATTCCATGTACTTTCCCTTCGAGGGCCACACAATCAACAATAAGTACCCTGAGGTCACCTTGTTGAAGTAAGTTCTCTTATTTTGCGGTCAGTGTGCCCTGCTTGTATACTCCTGTGCTAAACTAATCATCATAGCTGTGCCCGGGGAGGAAAATTTATTCTTTCCTTCAGAGGGTAGTTGTAACCCACTTCAAGTACCTGGGGATTTTTTCTAACACCCCAGTATTGCTGGGACTTGAATAGGTGGTTACCTGTGCCACTCTTCCAGTCTTACTTCCACCACTTCTTGTAGCACATGACAGTTGTGGCTTCTCTTACAAGCCTTAGGTTTGCTATGGAGGGGAAAATTTCATCTTTTGTGGAAGTTTGTGGAGTGCATTTTCTGCACAATCCTTTACCACACAACTGCCTGCAGCTACAAGGGACTAAATCAAGCAACACAGACAATCCCTTCCCCGCCTCTTACATACCTCTATGCAGACTGGGAAAAGAAAAGCCAAGCTTAGCAACAAACAGAATCGGCCTTTTATATGGCAATATATACCTGTAAGTACCCAAAGTCACCTGTTCTTTTACCACCTGCATAGCTCATTTACCTTCTTTAGCTTCAGAATAGGAAAATATTTGACTCCATTCAGACTCAAGCACCCTTTGACTCTTTAAGGCAAAATGCTCCCAGACAAACACACATCTCTTCCATCATGCCAAAGAATTTAAATACCTAATTTACAGTGCCTTCACATTCTTCAAAGGCCTGATGAAAACAAAAGTGCCTAGTAGGACTGGCAAATTCCAGCTATTTGAAAAAGTGGGAAGGAGTGAATTTCAGAGATGTAGGGAATTCTCTTGCAGCTGTCCCATCTCCTAGGTACAAAAGAAAAAATCTCCTACAGGCAGGAGGAAACAAATCTCTGCTACAAGCCATTAATAGCTTTGTAGGTCAAAACCTTCACATCTTCGATACAGCTTACAGGCAACAGCTAATAGGGTCACACACCCTTTCCCAAACACCATCTTGGCTTTAGTGTAGACAGCTGCCCTTACATCAACCTGCAATGCTCATTCAGTTATAAAGGACGTAAGGCAGAGAGAACAGCAGTAAAAATCTGAAGATGGTAAACTGATCTCAAACTATAAGAGAAGTCTATTGATGAGGCATAGGCAAAAAATACCTCTGTCTCATGACCCCTCTACAAAGTGATATAGCTCTTTACTCATTACCCCACAAGAAAACTACAATGAATAAGGTCAACTGCTACCATCTGCCCCAGATCTATAAACCACTCTTACTTTAATCCCGTTTCCTTTCCACACACACATCTCAGATGTTAACAAACCAAATCTCTCAGAAACAGCACTGCATTAGGAGCAACTCCTCTGAAGGAAGTGAGAGGAAAACAAAGTCTGAACTCTGAAATTCGAAAAAGCAGCTAGATATGGAACAGAAATCTGCTTTCTGCCTTTCAGAAAATTATTTTTCCCCTCATAATTGCTGCTTTCAGAACACTGGTATGGAATAATTAACAAGGCACTCAAATTTAATAAAGCAACAGCTGCTTTTCTGCATTGTTATTTTAAAACCAACATGCAAATTAAGATAGTCTGTTGAGTTGCCTAATAAGTATTGTAAACCCCACTCAGTCTCTTTGTGGAAGCTGGAATTACATTTGTAATAATCTGCCATTTTCTACACTACAGCTCCAGTTCCACCAGCAGTAAAGTCTCTCTCCCAAACACTAGCACAAACATCCTCACCACAACATCACACAAATACTTCTCAAAAGGGAAGCATTTCAACTAGAAATCTTTGGATGTACTTACTGAGATTGTACCATTGTCTAGACCTATGGACAGCCTTCTGGTTTCCGGGTTAAAAGACATGCATGAACATGGAGCTGAAAAAAATGAACATGTTGATGAAGTTAACAAAACTGATTCTCAGTTTCTTGAAGTTCTGGAAAGCCTAAAAGTAGCTAACATGCTTTATGATGCTGTTCAGCATTTTGCTTCTGATAGACAAGCAAAGTGTTCTTGCAATTCATTTAACCATATCTTATTAGGACATGGAACAACAGCTATTTCTTGCTCCAGCTCCTTCATTTTTTTCTTACTAGTTATCTGAAAACAGGCATGTCACACAAGAGCAGTGGTGGTGTTTTGATATATGAGGCACCTGACATTTCAGTATAAATCTGAGAGATTACTTAGCTGAATAATTTTTTTACATTTGCCTGAAGCTCCCTGACAATAAAACACTGTATTATGGCACTGTATTACTGCAGCCTATACCTGCAGTAAGAAAGTTAACTTGTAGGAATCAACGTATCAGCCAATATTAAGGACTTTGAGACCAACTGTCCCCTACTCCACTTCACCACAGACAATGCTATGATGGTATCACATATTTTGGCCAAAGTAAAAGATTGTGCCAAAACCTAGCCATCGTTTTAGTATATCAATATTACTCTAATAAACACCAGGCTAAGCTCTTCAATCACACACAAGTCAGTTGTACTAAGCTCCCCAGAGGATCCGGCAGGGTTTGCATCAAGGATAGAACCAGAATTTTCTTGCAAGAATTCAAGAGCCATGCTTGGTTTCATTGAGAAATTGTGAAGTTGCATTCTGAAGGCAGGGATTATTTTTACTGCCCCACACAGCAGCATGCAGGTGCGAGTCCTCCTGTCCCAACAGAAACCTTCAGGAATTATTTTTCAGCAGCAATTGCCAACTGCATCTAGGGGCAGGCATTCTTGCTCCTTCGTTAGTGACAAGAGTACTTTTTAAACCATATTCTTGTGATAAATAGAGTATAGTCACATGTGCTTTTAGTTCTGCTTTCCGTTGCCACCTGCCTTGGTTTCTACTCTCCACTGTGATTCTACAGTGGTTTTGTTACTAACAAACCTGGAGTCCTCTTTTTTTGCAATACTTTGTATCTGGTATATTCACAATTTGTGTAATGTCTCACCTACGATTAATCAGTCTATAGCTCAGCAAATCTTCCTCAATAGTTTAGTTGGCAACAGAGCTATATGAAGAAGAAGAAATTCTATGTTGACTGGTTAACAAAACTTTTTCTAATTTCAATATTATTTCTCCCTTGAAACATTTCCTGAATTACAACCAACTGCAAGCACAAAGCCTACCAGATCCACACACAGGCAGGCATCTCAATTTATTTCTTTCCTGAAAGGGCTGAAAGAATTAAATCAAAGAAAAGGCTTCAGTTCAAGGAAACTGCCCAAAACCTAAGTTAGCGCTACCAACAGTGACAAAATCGCTCCTTCCCATAACTCTCCCTCAGAAAAGGCAAACTCGAATTGTCCCTTCACGCGGTGGTGCATTGCTATTATATTGAGACTTCTTCACTGTAGCTGAATGAGACAGTTGCAGGAAAAACAGACAGAAAAAAAACCAAACTCAAAACTAAGCAGAGTAAAAATCAAATCCTTTTAAAGGCACTTAATGACAGAACAGCCATATTCCACACATCAGCTCTCAAATTCTAGATACTGTGCATACACTGAAAGAGTTACTAGTGACTCTGCAGGCAGTAAACAGCTTGCAGAGAAGTTCTCAGGTAAATTGGCTATCTGAAGTATGCTTTTCCAAAATAGACTGAAACACTTCAGACACAAAAGGTACAAGCAGCTGCTTGACACAGGCTGATTACAAAAACCAGCCACTTTTAAATTCCAGACCTGTGTGTACACAGTCATAGCAATGTAAAGATATTTATTTTGCTATAGTCATCTTCCTAAGGGAATTCTTCAGTAACACATGCTCTTAGAAGAATCATTATGTCAGCACTAAAATTACATCCAGACTAGCTACACTAATGTGGTTAAAGCAATGCCAGTTGTAACAAGACTGCAGCAACTTACACTTTAGTGAAAATCAGATACTTAAGCACTGAGGCTCATTAAGAAGGGGGGGGGGGGAAGGAAAATGTACCCCAGAAACAACCCCAAGAACCCTAACTCTAAGCTTCTGAGATGTACTTTTAAAATAATAGCCAGGAAAAATAACAGCCCTCAACTTCAGCACCTAGTTATAATTTGGATTTCAGACTGGAACAAGATTGATCTGAACTACTGCAGAGGACAGGCAGGATATTCCTGATGCAGAAGTCTGGCTGTAGTCTGTGTCTTAAATACAGAGCAAATACACACTGATTTTAGCCTTTGGAAAATGAATTACTGAGGAAAAGCCCAACTACATACTTCATGTTCTCAGCAGTGTTTTACCTCTATTAGAGGCTGACAGAAGTAGAAGAGAAATACAAACTTTGTACCTACAGTTTCAGCCTCCCCCTGCCCATTTGAAGTGCTTAAGTGGCATAGTTTAAAACCAAAGAAGCATGCTTTGTGTTGCAGTTTTTTTACCCTCCTCAAAAAAAAAGTATTAGCTATGAAAGTCATTGTAAGACTGTGTATTATCTGTCTTAAAGACTGGATACTCCAGTACCATTCCTCCCTACAATAAATCCTTTACTCTGTTCACATCTGTGAGAGATTTTGGATGACTGGGTCTTTTTTGGGTGTTGTTTTTTGTTGTTGTTTTTTTTTTTTAATGTGGGGTTTTGTTGGTTTTTTTTTTTTTTCTTACTTCTTTTGACTACAATTCCTTTCTGTGTCTCCTGTCACACATCCAGCCGTGGTTACACATCTATTGCCCGTTACACATGCGTAACCAAGGGTCCACACCTAACCATGAGGAGGGTTTACATGCTCATCAGAGATCTGTTGTTACTACACTGTTAAGACAATGCTGGCATGAAGACAATGTGTTAGCCAGGTTTCCAGTTTACCTAGTTTGCCTTACTGACAATGTAACACTGTGTACAGCACCCACAGTTCTTTCTTTTTCATGCTAGAGATAATAAAAAATGTGGCCATCCTGTCCAAAATTTTCCAATCACAGAAACACCTACAGGTAAGGCATAAAACTTTGCAATTGGGAAAATCCCAACTCTAAACAGCAGTGTCCCTACTCAGAAGCGATCTACAATCCTGACAATTTTTCTGGGTGTTTAATGGGTTTCACATTCAGAATGCACTGATGGCCCCAACTGAGTGCAGAGCTTGACCAAAGCACATGGCTGTCTCAGCCCAACTCCTCATCCTCCTCACCTCCCAGAGTAACCAGGGTGCAAACTCAGTTATTAAGGCTACCTGATATTAAACCATAAAACAGTGTAGGTCATGTACCACCAGAAACCACTGACGAGTCACGGACTAGCATGACCACCATGAGTCATGCTAACAGGGTATCTATAGGTGGGACTGCCACTCACAGCCTGCTAAGCAGCACAAAGGCACCATCACGACTACTACATTTTTACACAGAGAACCTCTGGGCCGTTGTCATTCTCTAAACAACAAAACCAGTATGAATCTAAAGCAGAGGACAAAAATGTGATCCATACAGAAACAGACAAAATGATCATTTCCAGTCAAGTGCAGACATGTGCAGAGGCTGAGTCAGAGCCCTTCCTATAATTTCCCAAAGCTGAAAGCCATGGCTGATAACAATGTAATTGGCATTGCTCCAGTCATTAATTATACCTGAGCATTCTTGAAACTGGTGAATAACACAACATAATTTTATTATCTCATGGCTCAAAAGCTTATCAGCTTTCCAAATGAAGGAGCAGTGTCAGGTGTTCAAATTTATGAAGGAGCTTTAAAATAGTTCCCTTTGAGTGGATCTGGATCTATTCCACCATTTACAGTGAAGATGTTGTTACTGGCAATAATGTAGCCTTGCTAAGACCAGAGAAGAACCTAAGATTTTAAAATGAAAATGTATGCAAAAGCACCACATGGAAAAAGAGAAGTATCCATGACAAACTGCTAGAATAGTGACTTCATAACAGTTTAACTGGAAGCAAACCTCTTAAGACAGATCAAGAGAACTCAGGACATTGCTAGTGATTGTGACTGAGCTCCACAGACTGCCACATCATTAGCTGGTTTCCAATACCTTTCTGTGCACAGTCCTGAGCACAAAGTACCTTTGAGGCTTGATATATTCTTATGAGCTAGTTCATCAGCACAGGAAGAAGAGAGATTCTTCTCTCTACCAAAGGAATGCTTTTTTAGAGCAGGCAAACACAGTGGCCATTCTAGGGTCCCAAGCTGATGTTGCTGTGCTACTAAAACTCTTCAAGTATTTTACGCATTGTGGAGATAGAAGTCTCTTCCAAGTCTAGCTATCTTAGCTTAAAATAATTCTTTCTCCAGACAGTAAGAATACTTCAGTGGGACTTGATAAATGCTCCCCACTGTGTGGATTTAAAGTGAGCTTCATAAGCTTTCCAAAGACAGGCTAAACAAGCACATCTAAAGCTGATTGAGAAGCATCAGCATACCCCCGCTTCTGGTGACCCGCAGAATTATACTCCTGCAGTCAACACAGCTAGGGCTGTGATTTCCTCCACTGCCTCTTGAAAAAATGGACATCAATCTGCCATTTGTTTTGAAGACTGAACACTCTCTGGTAGGAAGACATAACAGCAGATCATACTGGAGGGATCCATCAAGGAGATTTGGTTTTCCACATTTGGGTAAAAGTTAAAACAGGGGAAGTTCAGGTTAGATATAAGGAAGAAGTTCTCTGCTGTGAGGTAGGTGAGGCACTGGAACAGGTTGCCCAAAGAAATGGTAAATGCTCCATCCCTGGCAATGTTCAAGGCCAGGTTGGACAGGGCCTTGGGTGATATGGTCTAGTGTGAGGTGTCCCTGCCCATGGCAGTGGGGTTGGAACCAGATGATCTTAAGGTCCTTTTCAACCCAAACAATTCTGTGATTCTATGATTCTATCATTTAATTGCAGGGATAAAATGATTCTTCTTCATTGGAAGAGCTACCTTCCCTATCTAGTATCCTCTCTATCATATTAGCTGCCACAGGATATTAAGTTCTTACCAAATAAAGCCATTTACCATTGCACTCTAATGGACTAAACACATGCAGTAGGAAGGGCAGACTGATTTATAGTGTAGACTTACAAAGCTTTATGGACTCCATTAGTGGCAGAATGCAAGCCTACATTTTGAGCTCCCTTTTTTTTTTTTTCCTATGTTTGCATTAAATGCTGATCCCTTGCTTGCATATCTGTATCCTTTTGCTGCTGTAATCCCTGATGCCTCTCAGAAGCATTACCATGCAACTTCGTAAAGCTTCACAGAAACCAAGAGGATTGTTCCTGAATAAATTTAATATGGACTAGTAAATTTGCAAATGGTCATGAACATGAAACTTCATCAAAACCAGAAAAGCCATTTGGCAAATACAGAGTAAATAGCAAACATCTCCTTATACTTACATGGCATTGCATGGTATATGCTGGGCCAGTACTGCCCACTGTCTCTCTTCAGCCAGACACGAACTGTTCTACAAAAGAAAAAACAGAACACATGCATAAAGAAGAATAAAAAAGTAACCATAAATGAAAACATGGTGATGATGAATGCACAAGACCTTCTTCAAAATTAAATTATGTTTCTGAGAGGGAAAATAAACAGGTAAATTCCTACAGCAAACTTCTACACCAGTCTCAGATTAACCTCTGTAAGGTGATGAGGTGATCAGCCCATCCTGTCCTCTGCAGAAGCTTTCTCCCTACTCTCCTGGTAGGCCTTGGTTCATCTGCTGCCTGTTGTTTCACTGTTCAGCTTTAGGAACACCTCTAAGCAAATGAATATGGTTCTGAGATTTCCAGCTTCCATTTACTAAGATTATGTTTATTTGTGCTTGAAATGAGCTTTTTAGATTCAGGACCTTCCCCCTCTTCTCAGTGCACTCAGACTGCTGCTAAATGCCCATTTTGCATCAGGCTCAAGAATCCAAACTCTTACCCTTCTCTGAAGAGGATGATTAAGATGACAGGCAGCCTAGCCGTTGGTTTGGAGTTGCCATCCTTCAAGAGAGGCATTTAGGATCATGCAGTGCTCCACACGTCCCCACAAATGCCATCAGTAGTTTCCTCTCTCCTAGAAGACCTTCCTGATGTACCTCAGGATTACTTTTGCTTTCTCATAATGATGTCATATTGGTAGCTCCCTGTTACTCAATCCATGCCCTTCACACACTTGAGACTCATTGCTTGTTTCATGAGCAGAGAATCTGGACTGATGTACCACCTGGCTCATTAAACATCTATTATTTCAGTCCTCACTGTCATTCACTTGTTTTGGTCCAATCTTTGAGGCCTTTTTCAAATTGAAGCTCTCTCCTAACTTTATCAGCTAATTTCATCAAAATATGCCTTGTAACTGTGTCAACAGTTAAAGCAGCAGGCAACCAGTAATCTCTACCACTTACTCCTGCACAGCCTTCTGTCATCTTAATTAAAGCCAACTGTTACCTGCGTTTCTGTTCCTCAAATCCTTGTAATCTCCAATTTTAACTAGTCAACTCTCCATATGATACTGTATTCCACACTTTACTGATTTACACCAAATGTATTAACCTCAAAAAATTACTTATCAAGACAGCAAGCATTGTGTTAGTGTAGCTCAATAGGTTGTAACCCATCACTCACTTCTATTTAGTCTTTCCCACCAAAGTTAATATGCAGTAGTACATACAAGAGGGATCTAAAAAGCTACTGTTTCTACAACTTGCATTTGATATCAAGGACAAAGAAATAAGCAAGAATGGCCCTTTCCAGTTCATGAAACATGAGGAAGTATAGCTTATGGAGAAAAACACATGGCCATTTCTACACAAAATTCAGTAAAGCAGATTTGAGCCCTCCTTAGCCAGTAAAAGTTTAGAGCAATACATTAATGTAATATATATTGATCTAAGATACTACATCACACCAAGATACACAAATTGAGTCTGAACAGAGATGCCATGCAACATTATAAAGCAATTCAAGATCTAGTTATCTATCTTGCAAACTTCAAGCTAAGGCCTGCTTAACCACTGTGTTCTGGGATTGCATATATCTAAAATCAGGTTTCTGCTCACCCTGCCCTACATCCAAACTAATTTTTCAACAAATAATTCAGACACCTGCGTATCTGGGGAACTACACAAGCTGCATACACACGCATACATTTATGTTGCATTCCTGATATTATGACACAGTAGGTTACTCTAAGAAATAAATTTTACTGGGTTAACAAGCCCCATGGTTAGAAAGTTCTCACAAATTACTCAAAACATACAAAATTCAGTATAATTACCTCCTAAGCCATAGAATCATAGAATGATTTGGTTGGAAGGGACCTTAAAGATCCTCTACTTCCAACCCTCCCATCACAGGCAGGGACATCTTCCACTAGACCAGCTTGTTCAAAGCCACTGAAGAAAAGATCTGAACTAAAACCACCAATATTTTTCCAGGGGCAATTCAGCAGCTGATAACAACATTATCATATTTTCAATAGCTAGAGGGCCAAACCCTCTGTCGTTTCTCACTGTAGCTAACCACAGCTGTTGGAGTGGCACTCTGTCTCCAGACCTCAGCATACAGGTCCGGGAAGATGTCCACAGCCATGGGGCTGTACACCAGTTCTGGGGCACGGTCCAGAACCTTTAAGTTTACCCAAAGGGGTCCACCTTTGGTAAGAAGGCGGTCACTGTAATTCTGGGGGCAGATCAGCTGCTCTATTTCTCAAGCAGATAAGCTCTTACTAACATGTTTATCTTCAATAGGTGAAGTTATCATGGGAATGAATGATGGTGCAGAAAAAAAATAATGAGATGAATCACAGGGAAATGAAATAACTCAATATGAAACAGCCCTGAGGAGGTGTGCCAACATCCTGTGAGAAACCTGTCCTTGCTGATCATCCCAATCTATACATTCAGTGACACTGGGTTTAAAACTCCGAGGCTTCAACAAGGTGCCTCTCCTCTCCACTTCAAGGCTTTGGTAAATAAGAAATCCAGTACAATATCTTACAGATAATTCAGCTTGTTAAAATATTACTATGTACAAGAGATCTTTCAAAAGCTGGAGCAAATGAAAGTCAATTTTATTTGCAAAAAATGGCATTAATTTGGATGCTTTGGGTTGTTTTTGTTGTGTTTTTTAAATCGTACCCACTGCAGACTTACCAATTAGTATGATATTTACGTCAAATCTAAAGGCAGTTGAATGATACTGAAGCAAGAAAAAATTTTCTGCTTAAGCTTAAATATAAACCAAAAAACTCCCAAACAAAACAAAAATCTCTGGTGAAGGTTTGATTAAGAGTGAGGCCCTCACTAGTGTAGGCCTCTTCTGTAAGTACACAGTATGTTAATTTCTTTACATAGTCAAATACATTTCAATTCAATGACTAATTCATGCAAAATGAGAAACAAAGCATTCTAAGAATAAAAGGGCTATGCAAAGATGTTATCTACCTCAAAGGTGTGTGAAAGGGAACATAACCAGCAAGTCCGTTCATGTAACTCATTACAGAAATACTTATCTCCCCAGAAAATCATTTTGAAGGAAGGAAAACAAAAGATCTTGTAAACAATTTATTTTAAAATTAAGGACAATTACTACGCATATCTTTAAAACAAGCATTTAAAAGTTAAGCATTATAATGGTATTTCCAATATCTACGTATGTGCTGATGTAAAAGCAGAAAAATTCTTCCTTATGTCAGAAAACAATGACTCATTATTTTCTTCACTTAACATCACTGGATTAGATCAGGCATTTTTTTGAAAGAAGGAAAACTGATCTCAATTCATTAAACTCTTCTGTGTAACATTTTTCTCAAAGTAGATTCAGGCTAAAAAGCCAACTGTGCCAGCAACTGAACTTGGGAGAAGCTAAATGTTCTTGGAAGGGAGCGTCTTTTTTTCAGCTGCAGTTCCTCACAGTTTCGTATACCTCTCAACACAGTACTACCCACTACTTGTGAAACCCAGAGCTTTTGAAGCTTCCAGAGAATGCAAAGAAGAAAAACATCAGAACAACAAGCATGAATGACAATGAGCTTTTTAATGGTTATATAGCACGAAGAGTACTTGCTGGTTGCATGGTTACTGGACTTAAACACAGCACCCACCCAGGTTAGGATCCATTCTTCAACTGCTCCAGAGTGATTCAGTTAGTATCACCATGGAAATGAGTTGTCCCTTCATTTTCTTGCCAGTGAATTGGCTTGGAAAGATTTTTAGAATCTGTCAGTTCAATGGATACTCTTCTAGGCTTTTCATAACGGAGATGATTTATTTAAAAATGAGACAGGCTATACAGAAATAATTCTGCCATGCGAAAGACAGGCTACATCTTCATATACTAAGGAGATGTGAAAGTGTGTATTTTAAAAGAAAATTGCTTCGCTCTGTTATACTTAAAAGCACGTGCCTCAAGTACGGGGGGTTGTGGTGGTATCAGTAGGTCTGAAGCACACTGTTAGGCTCTGCCCCTGTGCAGGAGGTAGGATTCATCTCCACCACTCACACAGGTGCCCATGTCAACAGCAGCATGTCCACCTCAGCATGGCAGCTCTATGCTCCACCATCTACAGAAATTTATTCATTCAGTGGTACATTCCATGGTATCTTCTTTCTGATAAAGATGTTCTGCTCATACAAATCCCAGTTTGTGCACTTAGAATCATAGAATGGTTTAGGTTCTGAATGACTTCTTTGCCTCAGTCTTCACTGGCAAAGGCTCTTGACCGCACCACCCAACTCTTGGAAGGCAGACGCAGGGACTGTGAGAGTGAAGACCTTGGGCCCACTGTAGGAGAGGATCTGGTTCGAGACCATCTTAAGAACCTGAACGTGCACAAGTCCATGGGACCTGATGAAATCCATCCACGGGTCCTGAAGGAGCTGGCGAATGAAGTTGCTAAGCCACTGGCCATCGTATTTGAAAAATCATGGCAGTCAGGGGAAGTTCCCGACGACTGGAAAAAGGGAAATATAACCCCCATTTTCAAGAAGGGGAAAATGGAAGACCCAGGGAATTACAGACCAGTCAGTCTCACCTCTGTGTCTGGCAAAATCTTGGAGCAGATTCTCCTGGAAGGCATGCTAAGGCACATGAATAACAACAAGGTGCTTGGTGACAGCCAGCATGGCTTCACTAAGGGGAAATCCTGCCTGACCTATTTGGTGGCTTCTATGATGGGGCTATGGAACTGATGGACAGGGGTAGAGCACTTGATGTCAATTACCTGGACTTGTGCAAAGCATTTGACACTGTCCTGCACATAAATTGGAGAGACATCAATTTGATAGGTGGACCACTTGGTGGATAAAGAACTGGCTGGACGGCAGCACACAGAGTTGTGGACAATGGCTCAATGTCCAGCTGGAGCCCAGTAACGAGTGGTGTCCCTCTGGGATCGGTGTTGGGGCTGGTCTTGTTCAACAAGATGTTTGCATGTTGCAATGCTGTGAACTCCGTTGTAGGGAGATCCAACACTACCACTGCCTTGAGAAACAAGTTATCCCATCCCACTTCTCCAGAATAGCCATAAACCCTCCAGTTCTAGTTGTACACTGTGAGTGAAGAAATCCAGTACATTAGTTTCTCATATCAGATCCCTTTTTCTCCCGTTTCTGAATATTTTCCTTCCTCACTCCTACCTTTTTAAACACTTCTGTTTGCCGAGATGCACTTGTGTAATGTATTATCGCCTTCATGCCCCTGGTGTACACCAGCTGTATCACAGAGCACAGGTAATTCCTCAACACATACAATTTACTACAGCATTTTGTAGGTATTCTTGGGCTTCAGGAAACTGGTTTAAGTGGCATTTTAACATACTCCTGTCCTGTCATTACTGTTTATACCTTGGACTTATTGTGGGTCTTCTTGATCTCTATCTTGCTGAGGGACCAGAAGAGGTAAACATCAAATCCAGTACAAGGTGTGAGATGAGTTTTATTCCTATATGTAGTGAGCACCCAGCACAAAAATTTTCATCTGTCACTTCCTAAAGTCATATCACATTCATCCAGAGATCAACCCCTACCCTGTGTGCATTACTTGCTCCTTGGGAAAGGGAGTTAGGTCATCACTGCAAATGACATTACGGGGTTAAAAATAAAGACATCCCCTGCTGTCAGCTGTTCTAACAACAGAACCGATTTAACACAGTTAAAGAACAGCTTCCAAACAGGAAAACAAAAACACTAAACTATTCTGGAAAATTCTTCAAAATGCTCATCTAGCTATTCGATTGACAGAAGAAAGGAAAAGAGATTACAGTTAGTACAATCTGTGAGTTTTCAGGCATATATGATGGAGCACTAACACATGTTCTCACTATAACCCACTATACTGAAGTCTTCTTTAGTGTTGAAACAAATAATTTTAAAATGTTCCTAAATATCTAGTAATAGACAATTCAGAAGTATTCAAAAGCCATGTCTCTCTGGAAACTAAGTATCTACAGTAGAAACAGTAAAAGCTTTATCTGCTGTCATTAAATAACACAACACTAGTAGTATTTGAAGTCCAAGTATAGCACGAACAATTTTACTGCCTTTAACAGAGAGACATTGTAACTAGAAGTGGGATAAGGAAAACCACTTAACAACTGCATTAAGGATGCTACTGTACTATAAACCTCCCAACTCTTCCAGGGACTTCTGTGAGCGAGAGATGCGAAGAGAGCCTGGCTCCCACCAATTAATGACAGCTGCTGCTGAGATTTGCTGAAAGAATAAAAGATCTTCCATATTTACTGGCAGCTCACAAACCACTGCCACTGTACTGGAACCAGCAACTATGAGTTTTGACTTTCAAATATATGAAATCAAAAGTCAAAATCAGAACTCATTTCAGAGCCAACCTGTATTTCAGGCAAAAAGAAATTTAACAGCAGAGTGCCAAAACCTCAGGCACCAAGAGGACTTTAGATAACAGGTCCTAAACCTATGTCCTCCTGAAAAAACTAAAACAAAACTAAAACCAAACCAACCCAAAACCCCAACACTTTCACACCACTACCCCACAAATCCAACCCCAAACAGGGCCATCTTAGAGAAGTTCTCTCTTCGAAGCGATTACACACAGGCATTTCTAGAAGATACAATATCTTCATTGTAACCTCCATCTGTGGTAAAGAAGCCCTCCATGATACAGGAAGCTCTCGGTTTGGGCTTCCTATAAAACAAAAGCCTTTTGAGCAATAATTGCATTCTTTACTCTGTATGCCTGAAGCCCTGCAACAAAGCCATAGGAGTGGTAAGTTTGGCTTCAAGAGGAAGCTGGGCCACCTCCCAACACCTTTGACATCCTGCTTTTGTATCCAAAACTCTGCTGCCATTGTTGCCAGTCCAGCAAACCTCATGCACAAAGCTCTGAAGCACCATAGGAACATGACTGCTGCAAGGGAGATGAACCAAACAATGGCTGCACACAGTCCTAGACGTCAATTGCACAGGAAGCACACTGAAAACCACGTGCAGGCAGCGGGATCTGGCAGCAGTAGCTCAGGCACCAACTCTGTGGGGGAAAGGAATCTGATGAGTTGAACATTCAAGTGCACTGTCAGTCCCATCCAGTGATATAAAATGCCACCGCTTTGATTTTATACATGCCCAGGCTAGCAGGAAACATTTTAGGTGAGGTTCATCACTACAGCAATCCCATGATAACGATCTACACATTACTTGTCAGATGTGGGTCAATAAAAGTCCAGACTTTTAATTTCTCCTTCTGTCACATAATGACACCAGATGCAGAATTTACAATTCAGGCACCCACCTGATGCTCAACAGAGAGCTCAGGAGCAACTCAGCAATCTGGTGCGAAGACGGTAGGGGAGAAATGCACAAGGGGGTTCACTCATGGACTTTTTAATCACCAGCTGGCAGCTACCTTTAACGATTCGCCTTAATAAATCTGAATAGTCTTATTTGTTCTCTTTCATAATTGGCCCCTGCGAATGTCTCTTGCCTCTTCTGTTTTCAGTCATTAGTATAGTTTGTTGCCACGGGCCACATCAAGACCCTGGATCCTACAAAAATCAAACTATATTTATGTTATATAAAACTTCTGATCATAGAATCGTAGAGTAGAAGGAAATTGTCTTCCACAGATCCATGAAGAATCTGATTTTGAGCCAACATCTCCAGAAGAGACAGAGCTACTCAAGTGTTCTGCAAACTAAGCTCAGAGGTTAATGATCTCATAGAACACCTTACCAGTTCCTTTCTGCTTTGGAGGAATATGGTGGGAAAGTCATGGAATGAAGCTCAGTGCAAAGGTACACCAGGGAAGAAACTGCAAACTAAGCACTGCTCATTTACCACCTATCTTCAGAAAAAAATACTGCATAAAACAGTACATCAAGCAAGCAGACAGATGGACCGAAAGGCAGGAATTTTTACACAAAGCTTACACAGCATCCTAACTCAAACTATCCTTTATATTTCCCCATTTAATTCATGCTGCTATAAATTAAATGCAAATGCATACTGCATAATAGGGAAAATGTCAAAGTTTTGCTGGGTTATATGCAGCTATTCAATTGCATGGGTTTGCCAGGAAAAAACTATTATAATCATGAGTGGTACTTCAACCCAAGAGAAAGAGACATCACTTTATTTAACACAGTTTTGGTTTACATAGAAGGCTTTTTTGGTATTTTGTGGGAAGTGACTAGAAAACAAAGATTCTTGGTAAACAATCTCAGAAGAAATGGATTTTCATGACTCAAAAGGAAAAAAAAAAAAGATAGCAACATGACAGTTCTACTATTCAGCTGTGAAACAGTTTGCACCCATTTTTCAGTTTTCTGGACAATGAGCAATACAGTTGAGCGATATTTTCAGTTACACAAGCACATACGCCTGGAACCAGTGCATGCTCTGCTGTTCAGGCACTGGACCAAAATCAGATTCTGACCAGTTTCCACTGCAGAAACATCAGGCAAGTAAAGAGAGACCCCAAAAATGAACCAGAAGTTACAACTACTGAAAAATATTGTGTTACCTTGACGCTACTAGCACAAGGTTCAGAGAGCTGAGCTACCTCAGGTCTTCAACAGCTCTACAAAATCACTGCTTAATCATGCATCATGTGAAACAGTGCAGTGACTATACCACATTCCAACATAAATGCTGTAGGGAAGCTGATTTTATCTGCAAGTGCAGGTAAATGCAGGGCTGGAATTCTCAGTGAGCTACAGCTTTGGAAATTATTAAATGAGTGTTATATCACACCAGGATTTTTTTTCAAGCAAATTTTCAAAATGAACTCCTTCACTAAGAAGCATCAGCCTTTCTTACAGAGCTTTGGGGTAACAAAATGATCTTCATCCCTCCCTCTTACCCACAGACCTCCCTCATCTGCACCCCACCAAATGATTTCCCTTCCAGAGCAGATGCAGCTTCAGTGCTTCTTGTACTGATCAATTCCCGTTTGCATTCAGGGAAGCATAAACACACAACCTTTTGAAGGTAATTGCATTGGATGATTTAATTATTGCAATCCAATTACTTTCACCTCCTTCCCACATTCAAATGTTTCAGTAATGGAAGTTATTAGAAAGATCCTGATTTGATTAAAATAAAAGCCTGCTATGCAGTAAGTGACTCAGTAGAACCATGCTAAAAATACCTGTTAGGTCCATGATCTGCAAGAAAGCAACCCTTCAGCTCCCCTCTATGTTTGTCCACAATACCAAAAGTGAAGAACGGAAACCTACCAGGTAATCAGCCTGCTTCCAGCTGCCTGGTAGGAACACCTGGCAGCAGACCACAATGCTTTTTTTTTCTCTTTCCAAAGTTGCTATGGGCTATCAGCTAAGTTAGTGATCATTTTTAAGTTATGCACGCTTCACTCTGCCTAAAAATGAATTAATTACTCAACAGATAAAAAAGCTTATGCTTTTGAATCTACGAAGTGACACCTGGAAATATCAATTTTCAATTTATATACCATCAGCATAGCATTTCTAAGAAATTATACGCATATATAGGCTAATTTAGGAGAAAAGACTGATGTTTTATCCCAGACACTAAATTAAGTCCCTAGCTGGAATTTACAATGAGCATAAATGCTAGTATCTGGAGTAGAAAAAAAATATAAATTCCTCAGTTTTATTCTTCTTTCCCATTCTGTTCTGAAATGATGCTATGGCATCAGTAAGATAACAGCACAGCATCTGGAAGGAGAGATGAATGAAGAAATAAAAACTTTGCAAGTAAGAAAGGGATATGGAGGAAGAGGAGAGATCCTGGCCTAAATAGCCATACCCTTAGGCCTCAATTTGTTTTCATATAAATGTTTTCCTTGTTTAAATATACAGTGCAGCATCTAGTAAATTATGCTTCTACTGTAGGGGAAGGAACCCACATTTCCACATCCATAGGATGATGTCCTCTCTCAGCATTTGAATTTCTGGATGCAAGTCATCTGCATCATCCACTGCAAAAGACTTAATTAAATCATTAACCACTTCACTGCTTCTTGATGGATATTTGATGTATTAAATGGCATATAACTATTAAGTGCTGATATTTCAGAATCCTAGCATAAGGAAAATGAGGTTCTACCTGCAAAAAGACAAGAGCACATACAACCTGTGAAAGTCTTACTTTCCCCTTACAGTAAACTTATCACATTCAGACAGAAAGCACCCAACACTTCATTCATACAACACAAAGTTGCAGGGGAAAACCTGTGTTTTTTGAATTTTGAGAAGATCATCAACAATATTGCTATGCAAATGAACCCCTTTTCAAGTAAGCAGCTGTAAAGTCCTAACATCCACAGAGTTCCCATAAAGACATTCCTTCTCAACTTGCATATTTATTTCTGTCACTATATGAACCTTAATTGTTTCTCTGGGTTTGTTCTAAAAATTCCCAAAAGAACTGTGCTGGTTTTGACTGGGATAGAGTTAATGTTCTTCATAATAGCTGGTATGGGGCAATGCTTTGGATTTGTGCTGAAAACAGTGTTGATAATTCAAGGATGTTTTAGTCGGTGCTGAGCAGGGCTTACGCAGAGTCAAGGCCTTTCCTGACTCTCACCTCACCCCCTAGTGAGTGGGTTGAGGGTGCCCAAGAGGTTTGAAGGGGACACAGATAGGACAGCTGACCCCAACTGACCAAAGGGATATCCCAGGTCATATGATGTCATGCTCAGCATACAAAGCAGGAGCAAGAAGAAAGGGGAGACATCTGGAGTTATAGCACTTGTCTTCCCAAGTCGCTCTTATGTGTGACAAAGCCCTCCTTTCCTGGAGACGGCTGAACACCTGCCTTCCTATGGCAAGTAGTGAATGAATTTCTTCTTTTGCTTTGCCTGTGCACGTGGTTTTGCTTTACCTGTTAAACTGTTTTTATCTCGACCCACGAGTTTTCTCACTTCTATTCTTCCAATTCGCTCCCCTATCCCACTGTAGGCGGAATGAGCGAACGGCTGTGTGGTGCTTAGGCATCAGCTGGGGCTAAGTGACAACAAAAAAACAACCCAGAACCCAACCCTTGTACATGTATGGTACAGGTAAGTCTCTTAGCCCGCAAACAGGGCAATCAGCTGGTCATATGCTGCTGCAGATGCTGAATGCATTTTCAAATATCCTCTCTAAGAACAGATAGGCTTTTGTTTATCAAATGCTGATAAACAATTCTAGCACTGTTTTTGCAGCAAACACATCTACTTGGAGTGTTTTTTCATGCTCTGTGCCACAAGATGCCTCTGAAGTGCTCTCCCTGAGACATCAAGGCCTTTCTGTAGAGGAACCCCATTTCCAGTTCCTCCAGTCTACCACTGAACTTAAACAATGATTCATGGCTGATAAAATGTTCCCTCAGCTTTTCAGTTCATTGCTATTTTCTTCTAAAGGCAGCCTGACTCAGAGATATCTTCACTGTCCTCACACAAACCCAACTCCTACCTGCTTTGCTCCTCTAGAGGAGGCATGGAGCCATTCTGTTACTCTGACCTAGCAGGACAACTCTGGGGAGTCACAGTACTCTGGAAAACAACAAGCTCAGCAGCTTTAGTGCCAGCAAAAAGGGACAGAGAAAGCAGGGCAAAGCAATGCAAACACAACCTTGTCCTGAAAGGTTTGCTCTTCAGATGCAAAGGAACTGCTGCCCTGAAGTTCCTTGACAGGGGTTCTCAGATTTCTTCTTATCACACATACCGTGGAGTGCTTTGTGAGGTGCCAGCAAAGCCCAAACCTCTGATTGTATTTTAAATGTGATCTGGCATTTCAAAGGCTTAGAAGGTAGTCAGTTTGTCACCTCTGCATTCCCATGGGTGTTGTGCAGGGAGATGGAAATCAACACAAGTAAATAGTAGCCGTCTTCAAACCTGTATTGCAAGACTGAACATCACATTTGAAACTGTAGGGTTTATTATTAAAAAAAAACCACTCCACCATCTCAAACATGCAATGCCTCTTCACATTCAGCTACTTCTTTCATATAGCCCCATTGCAGCTTTCCCATTCTTCAGCATTCAATTTGATACAATGCTAATTTTATTATATCATCTTTCATACACTTAACTGTGAATTTCAATGAACACGCTCTTGCTCTTGTGTTACAAGAAGCTCTGTTGTCTCTACTTTCTCCACTGGTTAGTTGCTGCGCATACTCCTAAAATTTCTTATGTTTCCTTTTCAAGGTAATCGATATTTCCAGTCTCTTGGGAAAGTCGTTCCTGTGTCCTGTTTTCCTTACCTGTCTTCCAGTCCCTCTAACGAGCCAATATTCTGTCTGAACTGGCTGCTTCTGTACTAAACACAGCAATCCAGACACCTGCTAAATTATAAGAGCATTATCGTTCTTTTCTTTATCTGTCTTCTCCCCATACATACCTAGCAGCTTTTGCTTGTTTGGCAGCAGCTGTATATGGTTTTTATTCCCACTGTCATGATTTAGAAACCTACAAACTACGGATGAGGGAAAAACGTACATTTATCAATATTAGATTCTCTCTGTGATACAGATATCCACTTGCTAAGTCCTCCTGCTGCTCTTCACATCTCTGCAGACCCAATCGGGTTATCTGCTAATTTGGGGTAGACGACTGGCTGAGACTGCACTGGTAGGGGAGGGAACAAAGGGGAGGGAACAAAGGACTCATCAGCTATAGCTCCTTGGGCAACCCCAGAAACACATGTTACTGGCAAGAGAGGTTGAAGAAAATTATGAAGGAGACCAATGGGTGGAAGAAATCACATGCCAGGAAAAACCTTGACAGTATACATCACACTTTCTCCTTTTGAAAATAGGACAGGAAAGCAATGTCTCTACATAAGCATAGGCAGGACACAGGACCAACTCTCTCCACAGGTATGGAAAGATACATTATTTAAATACACAAAATAGTGCAATATATTACAGTGCAGTTGTTAAAGGCATCTGGTAGAACTGTGTACTGACAGGAGGCCATTGCTTAGGTGACTGCTACCCATCCACCAAACCAATAAAGCCTGTAGCAGCTTCACTTCATTTATCTAGTTCTTGTCTCACAGGCAACTTCTACTTTGCCATAAGGGACAAGCTCTACTTCAAGGCAAAAGCATCAAACATTATTAAAACCTCTCTGCTGGCACCCTGTTACCAGCTTACTTTACTGACTTCTTTTTCTGTAGAGAGTTACAAGAAGAATCCTTTGCAATTCCTGTGCAGATGCTCTCTCAGCTTGCATTCTCCAGATCTTTACTGCTGCCATTCACAGGGGAAGTATCAGTATTATCTTGGAAGAAACAGATTTGAGGCTGCGAGATAAAATCAGCTCCAAAGATCTGCTTCTGTTTTGCAGTGCCTCACATTTAGATTTTATTCCAAGCTAATACAAAAAGCAACACCCTGAAGTTCCAAAGTAGTACATTCTTACTAGGTTATGCTATTGAATGTGGTGATCACATATACGTGTCAATGTTTACATAGTCACAGGAAACAGGGATTCCAAACAGAGTACTTTCAAAGAAAGGATTTTCAATGTCATTGCTGATTTAACTACTGAGCAAGTGTACACGATCACTGGGAAAAGCTGATTAGCCTTCCCTATCCTGAATAAAGATGAGGTTTCTTACTAGGAGCTTCTTTTTAGTAAGCTCCTGCACCAGCCTGTTCAAATTCAGACAATTAAGGATTCCTGAACTCATGTAAAAGAATACTAACAGCTGGCAGGTACGGCGATTACAACAGATGCAAAATATCTTTTAATATTTACCACATAGCTGGCCTACAACAGCAGCACAGTGCAGGTTAAAAATCATCCCCTGTGCTACATCATCAGAGACAGTGCATGCTGTAAGTGCTGTACCACCCATCCCTATCATGATCAGGATTGTGCCATGCCTATTACTACTGTTAATAAATTAAGCAATCCTCTTTGAAGAGTAGTAAGGATTTGGACAGTAAAGATGTAGACAGACTAAGCTAGTAAGAAGTGCATGACTAGAACTAGATGATGGGGATTGGAACTAGATGATCTTAAGGTCCTTTCCAACCCTAACTATTCTATGATTCTATTTTGTGTTTCTTTTTAGGAAAGGGTAACTTGGTGTAAATCAAGGCAATTACGCACTACGGATCCTTGACTTAAGTAATATTTTCACAGTGGCCTGAGTTACCTTCAGAGGAGCTGCACACGCATGAACACAGCTTGTTTTACACCACTTCATTCAGAGATGTTGACTTCCAGCAGAAGACCATTAGTTACCATAGGCATGGAGAGTGCGAAGAAAGGTGTCTGAAGTAATGACTGTGGGCTATTTGAGGGCTGTTGGAAGAAGAGGGTGGCAGCAGATTGAAGCAGACTAGATCTGTCACTGACCTTGGCAGAGGACACCAGATTTTAAAAGGTAACACAAGGTAGAAGACAGCTAGAGATCACCCACTGGGCAAGTAAATCCTTGTGCTACTAGTTAAAGCATAAAATCAGCTCACCACATCTGCTAGGGAAAACTGTGAGCTGAGATGGAGTAAAAGCAGTAAATAAGGTAAGGGTCCCTTTCAATCCTGCTGCCATGCAGGGTCAGCGCTGCCTGAAAAATTAAATCCGGTTTGTAATTGTGGCTCAGCTATTCACAGGTCAGACAGGATTGCTACTTACACAGAGGGCAGGGAGATGAAGAACAGCTTTCTTTGCAGACAGTTACATTACTATGCAAAAAGGCTGAGACGCTACATCCAGCTACCTCAAGCTAGGTGATATGCTTCCCACAAACTAAACCCTACTCTTTTGATTTCAAACCTATGTGTGTTCCCCTGTGTCAAGCAGCTCCTCTTCTCACTCTCCTGTGCTGGTATCAGAGGCATGCTGAAAGCATACAAGTGGAATGACCTGACAGTCCAGTCAGTCTCTTTCACATGTCATATCTAATACAAGTGAATTGTGCCTTCTCAAACACACACAGTGAGCTTTGGAGGGTTCTACCCAATTTGTGAGCAGTTACCAAGAAACGTAAATCACTAACAAGCTGCAGTAGATTAAGCAGTTTACTTAATTCAGAGGTGTCCCAGCTACTGAGCGTCCAGAGGGAAGCCGTGCATGTGAAGGGCAGTATTTTAATAATTTACTCAGAGGCCAATGGCAGGGAACAATTTATATAATTTTCATTCCAGTTGGAGGGGAGCAGGGAGATTAGACAGCTATGCTGTGAACAGGATCTGGCCCCTAAAACAGATCAGCTGGACAGCTTGCTCTAAGTAATACCAATATACAGGAAGAGCAAGTTCACAATACCCAACAACAGTTATGACCTTGAACACTGCACTGACCAAACGGGTTGTTCTGGGAATAGACCCAGATTTTCGTCATCTGTACTGCACAACAGAAATAAATGCAAGCTAACAAAGGCTCTTAGAGATGCAACAACCAGATAATTTCACAAACGCATCTTTACCCTGCTGGCACTGCACCTTTAAAATACTTGCTTCACTCATGTAAGTCTGAAAGATCAAGGGTTGTCTTTGTTTTTCCCACTCACTTGTGGGTTTCTTTTCTTGGCCATGAAATGGTTTTGTTTCATCAGTTTCTGAAAGGAACATCTTTCTGCAGAGGGAAACAGAAGCTCATGGTACAGCAGCTACATGCTAATTAGAAGCCACTGAACGCTGAGGGTCTACGAACTAACTTCCCCTGTAGTCAACCAATAGCCCCTGCTTAAGACACAGGAACCAAAGAAGACAGTCCAGTAGCCTACTTCCAAATTATGAACTTAGAAGCTCAGACATTTTTCTGTACTCCCATCAGTTCTCCAAGTCATCCCACACTGTCTGCTCCTGCGGCACCCTTCTTTTTTATGCACATTTCAACCATGCTACTTCTCTCCCCAGAGTTTTGGCTCCAGCACCATGGTTCAGCAAAAGCTGACAGTGATTTACAAGTCCTGCTAGACTTGGCTTTTCAAAAACACTCATGCTATTGGCAAGAACATACGTTTCAGATATGTATGTGTGTGTGTGAAAGGCGCAGATAGATATTCCCTACATATCCCAGTCTTCCTGTTTCCAGAAACACCCCTTAACCAGCAGGTACCAGAATACAAAGGTCACCTCTCCTTGGCAGTAGCCTGCCTTCAGCATTTGCAAACCTTCAAGCAACTGCAGAGATACCCCACGCACCTGCTCAAGTAGCTGCTGTCCCCTTCCACACCAAGTCCATCATGGCTTTAAAGCGGTGAGGCAAATATTGCCATTCCCTCCACCTCACTGCAAAGGAAAGAATCTCTTCCCATTTGATTTCCATTTCTCTACTGCTTGTGGCATCCCAGCCCACCCCCTGTTTCCTTAAAGGCATCATGTATTCACTATCCCTCAATTACTCATAACAATTGAATACATTTTAATAATAATTAAGCAAGTTAAAAAATATCCAATAATAAACTGGGAATTACTATGGACTATTGCAAGAGCACAGAAGGATACAGTGGGTACCTCAGCTTTTCAGTTGGCAAAACCTGGCAGGCAAAACCAGCTAAACACACCGAAGGCCTTTCACATCACCAACACACAGGTGATTTTTACCAGATTCTTGGCACAAGTGTTTTTCCTGATCCAAGATGCCCATTTCACTTTCATATCAGATGACTGCTGGATATTGATATTTAACAGCATTCAGCATTAGCAAGGATGAGCTGCTGCTCTGAGTTAATACAAGAAGGAGATAGCTTGCCTTTTTTGAATTCCAAGCTGATAAGATGGGGTCACTAGAAGAATTAATAAACAGGAAGGTGAGGAAAGGAGAGTGAGTTGAGAGGAGTTGTGCTAAAGATAAAACATGAATGGGAGGAATGAGCTGTAATAAAGTACAAAAAATACAAAGCCTACAGTAAGGATTGGCATCAAGCATCTGGTTCAGCAACCCCCAGACAAGAAAATTGACAACTGAAAGAGCACAGTGTTTTGATAATAACAGATCTATCCAAAATGAGGCAAAAGGCTGAAGACAAAACCCTTCAGACCCCAAGACTCTCTCTGCACTCCTATTACTGTGGTATTAACTCGGCTTTGTGCATGTGGTCACCAGAAGGAAGAAGTCCAGCTCCACACTTTACATTTATGAAGCAGCCTGCTGATGACAGACATGGTAATGAAAACCCTGCCAGCTACACTCAACAACTGAGCATTTCCTTGCATGTAACCTCCAAATATGTAACATGGAAAGTATGTCCTACATTAAGGCTTCTCTAGGTAGTCCACTTGCACTTACCTCAGTACGTCACAGACATGAAGTTCTTCCTCTGCTACTTGGGTCACTAAATCCATTAAGCTGTGTCAGTTTTGTCTTAACAGACAGGATTCTTTTTGCTTAGTTTTGGTTTGGCTTTGGTTGTTTGTGGGGGTTTTTGCATTTAAGACAAACAAAGGTTCATTATCTCTCACTGCAAAATAAGCATAGAGGAAAACAAACAATAGTTTGAAAAAGGAAGTCATGACCGACACAGACTATCCGGATTAAATTTCAGGCAATCTTTTCCCAACTCTTACTGCAAAATTTGTACTTGAAAGAAAATGTTTTCACTGTCCATTTTTTCAGGGAGAGAAAAGCTTCACTTCAGCTGGCTTCCTCTGCAGCCACCATCGTAAGTTTCAAGTCTTAGACCTGGCTCTTTGAAAGTTCCTACTCTTGTTTCTTCCTCAACTTGAATCAAGTTATGACTGGGTCTTTAGAATAAAATATTTTTCTGTTCAAAGCAGCTTAGCTTTTGAATAAACACACGTATGGAATTAAACTTGGTCCTGTTTGGGAAATATTTACAAAACATGAATATTAGTAAAAAATTAAAACCATGTGTTTGACATGTTTCTAAATCGATCCTGGACAGTTAAAGAAAACAACGCCATGACCCAGCTCCAGAGGAAAACATGAGGACAGTGAAACCAAATACCAGCAGGTCTATGGTAAGCACACACATCTGGGAGTCCTGCTCTCACTAAAGAGGTATGTACTGAAAAACAGGCCTCTCATTAAGCATGGCAGTTCAAGACAACCAACACAAAATGCCAAAAAGATGTGTGGAATCCCACATCCTCCTCAGACCTGGACTTCTATCTTGTACTGTGTAAGCATCTCGATCCCAAACTCTTGCCTTATGACACCCATTTTTACTCCAGAATAGCTTAGCAGTAAAAGGACTCAGCTAGGAGGACAAGGCAGACCAGAAGACGTCCTGAGGAAGCAGGGACTGACACCACCATCCCCAGAACCTCATCTTGAACTTGACTCTTGGGGAAAATAAATTATTAAATAAACAGTTGATGCTATATCCCCTGGTAGGATGAACATTAACCTGGCCATTTGCTCCCCAGGAGACTCAGAAGTCAGCTGCACTTACTAAGTTCTTACAATTGCAACTCATCACCGTACAAACTTATTAAAAATGAAGCAGTTACATTTTTACATAGCATCAAGACTGGATATGTACCAATTGAACGAGAATTAAACTTCTCTGCAAGGAAGGATGGATAATCATACATTCTCTTCGTACTCTCCCCCTACAAAGAAACTTTCCATTTCAACCTGTATCTTCAGCAACTGATTTTTCCCCAATTACCCATTTATTTTTTTCTCAGATAATACATAACCACAGTATATTGCCAAATGGCAACACCAGTGTCACTCTGATCTGCGATTTCAGGAAACAATATCAATGTAGTTACTAGGAGGAAGGGGAGCCAAGTTAGACATCTTGTTCAGTTTATTTTTATGTTACTTCTGCATAATTGACAGCTATTCATAATTGAAGTTTATTTGACTCCAAATCTGCTCCTCTCTCTTAGTATCTGGTTAAAATTGTTGTTTCCACAAGGTCTTACAAGATTATACAATGAAGGCCGAGCAGAATTTCTATTTGTGTCCACAGTAAGAAAGTGCAATTTTATGGTATAGCAAAAGCAGCAGACTTTGTAGAAAAATACTGTGCTGTAGAACAAAGAATGCTTTACAACAAAGAATGCTGTAAAACCCTTATGTCCTGGGTATTCAAGATAGATATGATTCTAAGGATTTTTTTTTTTGCTTTCTTTATCCTCTGATCTTGGACCTTAAAAAGGCAGTTATAATAATATAACATCATAGGGCTGGGCTAAAGAAATGCCACACAATTTTCTCAGTATTAGATGACCTGTACCAGATGACAATTTCAGACCAAGCATTCTGAGAACAGATGAAACAATATTAAAAACTAAACAAGAAACTTTTCCTAGAAAATGAGTAAACAGAAAAGTCTTTTACAAGAAGACACTCTATGTAAGAAACACAAACTAGAATATATAAATTCCCTCACAATCCAGAAGGGAACAAAAAAGTACCGTGAGGGGTGAGGAAATCCTGACACTCCTCACCACTGGAAAACCTGGCTCCAAGACACAAAACCCAGCTTAGCAACTTGGTTCAAGCTCAGGAGCAGGAGAACGCAACTGTCATGGGGCAGTACCATGCCAAAGATGATACATGCTCATGTATTTTGACTCCACCATTTCCCTACCCCAGTTACCATGGCAGCAACAGCTAAGGGAAGCCTATCATCCTTCTGCCCACTCCAGCATCTCCTGCAGTAATGCAAGTATCAGCTGCTCATCTGATCCTGCTCATAATGAGGTCAGCTGCAAGACTCTCAGATGACACTGGAGCAGGATGAAACCAACCATTACAATCTTAGTGTTTATGTATTGAAGCAAAAGCAATGACCCCTTCTTCCTAGTGGGAGACATCAGTGTCCCCACATCAGTGAGTAAATAAAAAAAAAAAAAAAATCTGAGATAAATATCATGTGAATCCTCAATCAGATACCCAAATGGAAACAGTTCGTACAAAATAAGTTATGTATGACTGCAGAAGAGAGACCTTGTCTTCGCTCCAAGCCTTTGCCCCAATGACATGTGTAACTTCTGTTACATTTATCAGCGACAGGTAAACCTGACAAGGCAGAAAGACCTACACAATAGTTACAGAACAAGCATCTCAAGCTGTACAGTGCTTTCTATTGCAAACGTGCTCTGAAGATTAAATTATTGTACCTTAAGTTTCCTATGGCAGAAAAGATCGCAAGCTATGGAGGCAGCCCACTTCCTCCTCTTGGTTTCTTTGTGGCACCACCAGTTTTACTAGGAAATTATTTTCTTATCTTCTGTCCACCTTGAAGTTTTAATAAGCTACATATCCATGTTTTCTACAGTCAATTGGCAGCAACACTGAAGATCCTATTGAAGCCTTGGTTGCATGAAAAGACGTATGGGTGGAAAACAATGCTTGGAGTAAGGCCTGTGGTGACTGTATGCCCAAATTATTTCAAGTATTTTAGTGATTGAAAGGAACAGAAATAGCATTTTTATGACTGAAGGTCTTTTCAAAGATTAAAAGCTGAGGTAAAGCTGAGGTAAATCCTCACTGCAGAGGGTCTCTGGACTTGCTTAATCTTCTCCAAGCTGTGCTCTCCATTTGGATCACCCTGATGAAGAATTCTCTCTTCAGCAAGTAAGACCCAACTGTACTTGTGTTTGAAAGAGGCAGATGATTAGCTGCTTGTATTTCAAACAGCTTAGCACTGTTCTATGACTTCAAAAATACAAGACTAGAGGTTTCACTTATCTTGAAACACTGGAAGGGCTGTCACACTTCTCAGAACTGAAGCCTGGGCTCTTCTACTGACAGCCCATGAAGCAGCCCCAGTGCAGCTGCAATGACACCAAGCCCACTGAAAGGATGCTATTCCTGGACAGTGTAAGCAGGGAATGAGCTGGCATGTAAAGCATTCATGTCCCGTCTCCCAGTCCTATAGGACATGATGAAACAATGCTCTTCTCAAACCGAAGATACTTCTCTGGATGTCAGAAGCAAAGGCTCATGGAGACAAATTATCTTGTGGCTGTTGAGGAACGTGAGATACGCTTACACAGGTTGCAGGACCAAAGCTTGGGCCTCTGGTGGTGCAGCAAGTGAACACAGTGGTCTGACTGACTCAGCGTTCCATCTGGGTTCCAGCCCTGGCTGCAGCCCCATGGGTCACCGGCTGATGTTGTACACAGGAATTTGGCAGCATGTGCACTTGTGCTCAGCGTTGCAGCCTCAGGAGACCTGCCCTCCCCCAGACATCTGGTTGAAGTTAGTCTTACGAATCTCAAAATATTTTTGGTCTCAAACTCAGGCTTTTAAAACTTATTGTTACAGATCTCAAACCAGCAGAAATGTTTACAGGCTGTGTCTTGCTAAGGGCTGTGTCTTGTTCAAACCAGGGACTGGCTTGTTTTGTTTAAAATCATAGAACAAATTTCCCATAGGCAATCTGACACTCCACCAGCAGGGACAGGCACATGATCTGTGTGCCCCAGAGATGTCAAACACACCTAGATTAATAAATGACACAAGCCTGGGACCAGTCTCTGGCAGTGAGGCCACCTGGCATATAAACCAGCAGCTGCATCCAAGCTGTGCACTGGGAACCATCCCTGGTTCAAGCTGACTCCCAAATCCTGTCTGGGGACTGATGCTGCGCAAACTGGCTCAGTGCAAGAACAGTGCTTGATACCAACAACCATATGGTACAGCCATTCAAATCCTTGTGCTTGAAAACATACCCTCATGCTATTTAATTTATTAAATAGTCCCGAATCCTGTCTGGGGATTGATGCTGTGCAAACTGGCTCAGTGCAAGAACAGTGCTTGGTACCAACAACCATATGGTACAGCCATCCAAATCCTTGTGCTTGAAAACATACCCTCATGCTATTTAATTTATTAAATAGTCATGGCAACTGGCTCTGGGTTCAGCTGCCTGTTTCTCCCAGCTGGTTCATGCAGTCATTGAAAAGAGGAAACAATATTGATTCTGCTGAAGTCTGCCCTACATACACCACCTTGTGCAATTCTGGGTTTGTTTAGAAGAATTGGGAAGTCGGAACAAGGGGTGAGCAGAGACAAGAAACAAGTGCTCTGCTTTCTTGTCACACTGTACACTAGAATAACATCTCAAGTTGTTCCATCTTCTCCCACTTTCCTTCCTTCATTTTTATTAGCATGAGGTCAGTGTAAAAGCATTGGCCAGCAACTGAATAAACAGCAGTTTCTGGCTTAAGGTCATCATATGCAGCAATAAAGGGAAAATCAAACTCAAAACAAAAAGATGACCATTGCCAGGATAATGCTTCAGAGTATCACAACAGCTGGCTTGCAAATTAGGAGCCTGCTTGCAAGCACAGGCAATTTCTGGAAAAATGCCACTGAGTCTGGGGTGTCAATACATGCACACACACTGCTTTTTAAAACCACCGTTTGCACTTTTTAATCCACAGGCAGAACATCTGAACACAGGTCACTAAGCAATTACCCATGTAATTTGATTTTCCCACATCGAGAATTTTTGTCAAAATGGTTATTTATCACTTTGCATATGAAACACATGCCTACACAGGTAATAGTCCAGGTTTGTGATTAAGAGCTGAATAACAATTACACTTGTTTCTAAAATAAACTGTCTCTTTAAACCACATAAAAATGTTCATGTCAAAAAGTCCACATGAAAACAAGTTCAGTTTTAGAGCTAACAACACTGGAAACACTAACTAAGGCAGACCAGGCCATTTATTAGGTTTATCCAAGCTTCCTGCTGGTGACCTCAACATTTGCAGTCCTTGGGCCGTTCATTCAGATGTGTTCATACCTTGTAAAAAGCAGACAACAATGTTCAAGGATGAATAGAAGCTGTGACCAAAAGGATCCTGTGGATGAAACTAGTTGGGAATGGTGACTTCTTGGCTTGGCCTCTTGTTAATGAAAACTTAAGGAAAATCTCACCAAGCTTACCTGTCATCTACAAAAGAGCCTATGGGGGAGGAGGGAAAAGAGGAATAAAAGCATCCTAAATCACAAAAGAGCTTTCAGAATTCAGATAAACTTCATGCATTTCCAGCCACTACAGCATGTAGATTTCTCTTAAACAATCAGTACGTTCATAACTCCCTTTCCCTACTGCTTTCTCTGGTATCTACCACATTAGCCATGGTATTTGAGGAAAAATTAACTGCTGGAAACCTAAGGACCATGACCACCAGCATTTATAGCATTTCTTGTTTAACAAAAACCCCTACCTGTGCTTTTAATCTTCAACTCCAAACCCAACATTTTGGAATTGAATTAGCAGTACAAGCTACAGTTGGATTTCCTATCTTCCTGTTGCTCATGTTTTCCCCACCCATTCTAGCAACCATAAAGAGTTTGTACAAAGGGGAAGAAGAGATGCTGAACAACAGAGATCCCAAATGTCCCCCAGAGCCACATCCACAGCTGTGCAGCCTCCAAAAACCCTGTCTGAAGCAGGGCTGAGAGCATGTCTCTGCAACAGCCTATCACATGCAGGAGGGCTCCTCATCTGCTCGTGCAGCTCTGGCTGTCATGGGACTCCAAGCACAGCATCAAGCTCTCCAGAATTTTATGTTCTTTTACTTTTTGGCTAACAAATAAGCCTAGCATCAGCATATGAACCTGAAAGTTCAGTGTTTGTATGGGTCTGAGCTGATGTCCCTACTGAAAGTCCAGCAGGATCATTCACCAGTTGATATTTTGAAGACATGATGATGGATTCATCTGTTCCCACTCATTTACTGGCAGTGCAGAAGTTAGCAAGAAGAGATTTGTTCACGAAGTCTGATTCACTGCCTGAAGGGAAGAGACTGTGCTCTTCTTCGGAAATGGATTAGCACCTATACATTGTGTAACCAACCCCTGCTTCATAACACACTGTGCAAAGCACATCCATTGCAGTTGATCCTCTGATGCTAGCTGCTTTACCTGTTTTCTCCTGCCTGAAGAAATCTAGCATATGTCCACTCTTAGCTAGCAATGGCAGATCATGCAGTCTCAAAAACTCCCATTACTCCTGATTTCAGATGCAACACAACCTAGAAAACATGAGGTAGTATCAGACAGGCTTTTGCTCTTCAGACAGCACTAAAAGCCTCAGCTGCTAAGACAGCACAGAACAGCCCATGCAATGCTCTGGTAGATCTGACACACACTTTTGGAGCTTAATTATAATTATTCTGACTGAATGGGACATATAATAGGGTTCAATGGTATGGAATAAAATGCATCATTTCACTGCAGCAAAAAAGTATCAACTTCTTATTTCTAGTCTTTAGATAACTTTAGTCCAGGTCTATGGCACAATAAAGCCAAAGGTGTAGATTTTGACTTGACAAAGCACAGGTGATTTTGAGCCAGCTTTAGTCCTCCCTTCCCCATGTTAGTACTACTGCACTGCCCTACTTCACACTCTTGTTTTTATCAGTATCTGCTGCTGCTTTCACTAAAGTAAACTGTTACCATGGCATGGCATATCAAAAACATTAGAGATCATTAAACTCCAGAAGCCAAATGCAAGGCTCTTCATAAAATGCCTTTTCACCTCCCCTCAGTCTCCTGGACATCAGAAAACAGGCTACATTCAGGCTGCTGCCAGACCAAAGCCTCTTGTGCCACAGAACTTTAAAGCAATGGGACCAACAGGACAAGAGCAGGCACAAGGGCTGTATGCCTGATGTTGGAGAAAAGCACGGGCATAATCGGGCATGAGCTTTCCTACTGGACTTGAAATAATTGCAGAAGTGCAGTCAACCTTCAACAGCTTATTTCTGGCAGAGCTGCTGAAACAGCCAGTGAAGAAAAGGCACGATAGGTTAAGTCCAGCCACGACACTATGCAGAGGATCTCCTGGGCCACCAGAATGCTGCAGCTGTCTTTAGTCAACCCTGCATGCAGCAGAAGCCAGGCTGGACCACAGGCTATGTCCACACCATCAAAGTGCAAAGCATCCCCTCAGAAATTTTTCTTTCATTCTAACCCATGCACATGGTGCTGCAGAACATGAGGCCTTTGCAACCTCAACTTGGACCACTCATTGGATGACTTCATAGCCCACATTTGCTCAAGCAAAACACACAGCTGAAAGGAGGAACAGAATTTCTCTGTATCAAAAAGGAAAACAGAGATGGAGTAGAGGAATGAGAAGATACAGCTTAGTAACACTAAGGATCAAGAATAAAGTATGTAAAGTAAGGATAATTCAGCACATAAGCAGAATGAGTGCAAACTAGTTACAAATGAAATGCAAGCCCTCATTTCCAGTTTCACAGCACAGACTCCTAAAGTTTCCAACATACATAAAGGGAGCAAAATACTTAATGAGGACCTGTCTCTTAAAAGGGATTACAGCACATGGTTTTCCAAGATAAGGGGCAATTGTATTAAATTAAAAGGCAATCCCTTCTGGATTCCCCTTCTCGGAGGAG
This sequence comes from Lathamus discolor, assembly GCF_037157495.1. Classification (NCBI taxonomy): domain Eukaryota; kingdom Metazoa; phylum Chordata; class Aves; order Psittaciformes; family Psittacidae; genus Lathamus; species Lathamus discolor. The sequence goes on along the minus strand of NC_088887.1, from coordinate 100,494,970 downwards.
CATCCAAATCACGAGGCATCTGTAAGATAAACCTTGCTGTACTACTTCAGAAAGGCTAAACAGCAACAAGAAAGAAAACATCAGAACAGATAATTTTCAGTGCTCTCCTGTTTCATCTTTCCTGGAATGCAGTAAATCTACTGGATTTCCTGTTCTATATGCCTACATGTTTTTTATTCCAAGCCATAGATAAGCTAACTAGCATGGCAGCCAGAGACTACCTATATATCTAAATCTTGAAACCATTGTACCAGGAGAATATATACCACTGCTCTGAACCAATACCAAAACTCTCTCATCTCCCATCTTTCAGCATGTGTTAGCTGGCATGAATGTAATTATGTTTTTGCTATACCTTATTACCTTTTAAGCTGAAGTGAAAGCTTTAGCACCAACTCATGAGTGTATCTTAGTAGAGCTTTAAAAAAAAATAAATTAAAAATAAATTAAAAAATCTATTTACTTTAAGACCCTGAAGTACTCCACAAGGCAGATTCACCACCTACTTAAAAATACAATGCAGCCTTTATTTGCTATTGTAAGTGAATTCGAAGCCAAGGGTATACTGAACACAGGCAAGGGTCTTCTCTCTACATCCCTTCAGAAAAGGGCACTATATTTGTTCCATCATTTGATTCCAGATAACTCTAATCCAGATAATTCAACCTGGTGGCAAAATAGGCCAACTCACATTAGGACAGCCGTTTCTCAGATTTCTCTCTATGGGACTTAACTCCTAAGGAAACCAAGATTACAGACTTGTAAAGGTCAAAAGCATTGACTTCTGGGTCTGATCGATCACTACAGTTATTTCAAAAACCTGATAAAAAAAAAAAATTGATCTTTTACCCTCTCTTAAAGTAGAGGGAACAGTACAGGTCTTGGAGAAGAAAAGACAATGTTAGATCAAATTCCTCTGTAAACTTGGCAGCACAACAGCAATGCTCTTCTACCCAGAACTGTGCTTTGGCAGTGCCTTTGATTCAGTGATCAAGACCTTAAGAGTTCCCTGAAAAACTCAATTTCGTGGTGAATACACATGGTATGACAAGCAAAGCCCATATGTTCAATGTCTGGCCAAGGTTAGTTACACAATGCTATTTCCCGCAGCTTGACTAAGAGAAAAATTAAAACACTTTTTTTTAACCCAGCCTCCACAACTGCTCTCCCTCTCCTCCCATTAGGATGACAGCTGTATTTTGCCCATCTAAAATTTCAGCACAGCCTAACTTGCAAAATTTATTACCTGCTTTCTGAAAGCCAAATATCCATTTTGACCATTATTTTTGCACAGTTTCAAGCCATCAGGCATGGAATCTGTGACACATGAAGAACACTGAGAGATACGTATGGTTTCATGACTATGTAAAGCTTCCTCCTTAGAGGGCTGTCTGGTAAACTTGCTCTGTCTCGCTTCTCATTTCATGAAACTGTCCTTTTCCTACTCCAGGCTTGCTCCAGCCACTTGGCCAACTTGCTTACTGGGGTACTTGCCATTCCTGTGTGGATGCTTGTTTTATAGTTTTCCCATTTACTGCATTTCATACTTCACCTCACAAAGTACAAAGAAGGAAGTTTTATGTTCTTTCCTAAAAAGACCCATGAAGGTTAAGACTCTGTTGAACATGTTGCATCCCGCTGCATGTAGCTATTCTCAGCACTCCACCACTTCTGTCCCCTCCCATGGTGCCTATCCCAGCCTGCTGCATCCTGCAGTGCCACAACTGCATCCATCACTCCCTCACATCATATGCAAAAGGGAAACCACTGTAGTTTTCCTTGCTGCTGTCTCTGCAACAGAGCACATGAGGGAGTACTGCAATTTTCATCAAATCCCTGGGCAAATACATGCAAGTACTGGCAGAGTTTTATATAAACCCACTTGTATTTCACAGGCATTTGACAGAAGCACCATGGGCAAGGCAATAAAACACGGCTTCTGGGGTTGCTTTTATGTGAATAGCCTTCCAATGCATGAGAGGTTACAGGACACAGAAAACAATGATGCACAGAAGACACTTGTGCAAATGCCAGTTGCTCTCCTTAGGGCATTATGCATCATTTACAAAGCTTTTAGAGTTCTTTAACACAGGAGCACATTCATGCCTGCATTACACCTTCCCATCCTCTCCCATTTGTTCTCTGGTCCACTAAATATTTTCTAACTTCTCTTAAGACTGTTACAAACAGTATTTCACAAAATGTGTGCCACTTTTGAGCAGTTGTCTTGCATGTATTATCACATAGTTGAAAGTTGTTGCTGGGAAACCCATGCACAGATCACTGTTAGCAGATACCATGCAGGAACAAGTGCAGCTGGAGGGAAGAAAAATAGTCTGCCTCAGCAACCAAGGTAAGTCAAACAAGCTACTGACATATTTCTATTGTGCTACAACATCACATGCTATTTGAGAACTTCAGTCTGCTAAGTGACCCACAATGAAAGGCCAGACTTACTGAACTAGTTTGATAGCTTCAAAACAGTTGCAATTCTTTCATTTTAAAGTATTGCAGTTGATTAGTGCTGCAGCATCCTCCGTCTTTCGCTTGAGGAGAAAAAACTACTAGTTTGCTGCAACGCCTTTGTTTTTAGTTACATGCCAGCTCTGTACTGCATGTAGTCCATAACTGCCATTTGTTTTTCTTCCAGGGGCTGCAGAGCACAGCGCAGTCTCCTCTTGGCAGGGAGCACTGTTCAGCTGCAGAACTGGAGAGACTGCAGGGGAAGGTCACCAAGCCTGACAGACACGAGACATGCCGATGAGAGATGCAGTCTCTGTGCAAGCAGATGCCAATGCATTTAAAATGGGGTCAGGGAAGACAAGAAATAAAACGAGAACTAGGTAATGTGGGAGATGGATTCGGCATCTCAAACCTTACTGCAACTCAAGCATTGTTCAGCAACTGGCAGAAAAAGAAGCTACCATAAGGCAAACAGAAGGCATATTAAGTAGGTCTTCTTGCTCCAAATAAAGCTTGTAAGATAAGAGACATGCATCTAGACCTTTACAGAAACGAATAATCCCTAAAACAGAGAAGTAAGTAAAAACCACTGCATCTCTGACTCTAAATACTCAAGCACCTTATGTTCAACTCTACTTTGACGCCTAACTGTGCAGCTGAAAGTGGGTCTGTACAAGCTGTGGTCCAGGCCATGTCCTACCACATTTTTGCAGTTAAGACGTGAACTTAATACAACTACAGGAGTTACACCAATTTGTGCACTGACCTGCATGAGCTAGCAGCTACAGGATAGCTGAAATCAGGAAGACAAGACTAACGGTTGTGCTTTAAATCTTTAAATGATACTAAGCACTCGGGAGAGCATCACAAGGCAAAGGTTACACAAGCTCTGGTATCTCCTGGTGGCTCAAAGTGCCAGAGAGGGTTAAAAAAATACATGACAAGTCTCCCAACAAGTTACTACGTAGAGCTTATGATCCTCAACAAGCACTCAGCAAAACATTTTATGTGCTAGGCCCAGATTTTGGCATCTCAACAGGATACATGTTAGTCAACCAGGAACAGTTAGGTTTCAACATCTGCAACAATTTCTGATTCCAACAGCTTTTGGACCTTGTTTTCTCTCAAACCTCTTGCCAGCATCCAATTCTCTCACTCAAGCAGCCAACTCTAACCTCCACCTTAAGCTTTATTCCCAACACAGTCATCAACTTGCAACACATCAAATTAGTTTTAAAAAATTCAGAGCGAAAAAGTTGCATTTACAGCAACAGGTCTCTTACAAGCCTTTTCACTGTTAATGTAGAGTTCCTTCATTCATTTTCAACAATCTTGTTGGTGACTGATGTTTTTATCAAAATTTAAAGAACCTCCAGGCAGTGACAAGTCTTTTTTCACACCTGTGAAGAGCATCTACACCTTCAGCAGGGCTTGAACTACTGCGCATGCTGCCAATAACCTGGGTGTGAAACCTACAGGCTTAGACTGATAAACATGCACAGACAGCATCAAAATCAGTTCTCACACCCCCTGCACTTCTGCTGTGAGCCAGCAGCCACACACAAAGCAGAGTGGCCATTGGTAACATAACCCTGTGCTCAGATGAGAATTACAGACCTATATTGCAACCATACTGCTGGACAAAGCAGTCACTTTCTACCACTCCACCACAGGAGAAAGAAAACCCAGAAATTCCCAAGGGTCTGCAGTTCCTTGCATCCTGCCTGGATGCAGCACTGAGTGAAGAATCCCACCTTTCCATTAGAGATATTTCACAGGCATGAATTATACTGCTATACACTTCATGCACTGGATGTGGACAAGAAAACCACAAAGAGCAAAAGATTGCTTTTGATATGTTTAAGGGTGGAAAGATCACACTTCTCCACACTAGAAGGTATGCCAGCAGGACACCAAAGACAGCCCTTACATTTGTTGTCACATATGCAGATTCCCATTCCTAGTTCACCATTAGTTTAGCGGAGCTGAGATTTCACCTGCACAAGATGGTCATTTGGTTTTCGCACCCCCTAAAAATCCTGCTAGTTAGCATACCCAGAAGACAACCGCTGGACAAAAGCTTAATCAACATTTAAAACCCACATCTACATTTGAAGGCCTCAAACTGTAAACCAAACCTAGCAACAAGCTCTACATAGTTGGGTTTTTTTTTTATGTGAGATGAAGACACTAATATGAATGTAAATGACAGTCTGGGCTTACTGTTTATACAGCTATCCATACAAAGAAGCAGAGACATCTCAGTTCAAAAGGAACTTAATATGTGGTGCAAGGTACTGGAGAAGACAAAGGTCTCTCTTCCATTATTAATATATATATAAAAAATAATTTCTATGGCATAAATATTTTCTCCTGCATTTTGTCACCTTCCAGGAGACAAGAATGATTGCTTTTTAAAAAAGAAAGGATTCGGACAATTTCCAGTTGATTATGAAAGCTTTTGCCTCCTGCAGATACTTTAAGAACAGTTCTTGACTTCAACACCCGCATTTCCAAGGTCTGGAGCATTTAAGTGAGCACAGAACCCATCCATAAGAGTGCACAGACCAGAGTTCGTAACTACCAAGAAAGTTGCCTACACAAGCATACGTCTAAGTTTTCCTCACCTACAACATAGTTAGTGGGAAAAAAAGATGGCTAGTGTCAAAGAACACGTTTGCCACAATGGCACCTACCTCCCTCCTGCCAGTCTTGCACATGACACATGATCAGCACATCAGACACCAGGCTGAATTATCCCTCACGTCACTGGCAGGCTCTTGAGAAATACAGAAGTGTGGCAACACTGTGCAGAACTGCTTGCACCGAAAGCTGGGTGAGTCAGTGCACTTCTTCCACTGCATCCCCATGTTCAGGTGAGATTAGTGACACTAAATCTTCTCTGGAGCATGGAGTTAGACATGTCTGAACTTGACATGCCAGTGACCTAGTTTTCAGATATGCCTAACACCCACATCTCCCTCTGAAGGCAACACAAGACAAGGATGCTCACTGACTTTGAAATGCTTTTTAATGCACAGGAACTTGATGACAGCTTACGGCCACCTGCACACGTAAGGAAAATTGCACTTGAGCTTCACATATAGCACCTAGGGCATGAAATGCTATAGATCACTCAAGACTCTACATGTTTGGATATATGTGCCTGTTAATTCCAATGTTTGCTGGCAGGTGAAAGACCATGGATGAAAGCTAGTAATTTCTTTCTTACATCCCTCCTGCATCAGATTTATACATTCTTGGATAACAAATGCTGCCACTCCTTTAACTCTCACCTGCCTAGACAGGTGCATCCCTTTTCCTTAGAAGAAAAAGTATGTAAAACATATGGGTGATGCACACTGAAAAGAAACTCCAATCTTGCAGGTTATGTAAAGGTTAGAAAATCTAGCTAAATACGTAAATCCCACTCCCAGACATTCAGTCTCCCTTCCCCCCTCCATGCCATTAGAGGAATGGCCACACACTCCATTATTACTCAGTTTTCATTTTATTTCTCAAAATATGTGCATGTATGTGCTACAAATACAATGATTCAGGGCTACATAATGCATGACTATGTCTGCAAGCTATAGCTGAAACCACTTCTGTGTCTTTTAAAACCAGATAAAACCACTGGTACCATACAAAATAGAGAACAGAGACAGCCTCTGCTTTGGAGGGCTTATAGGTATACAGCCACATTGTGCATTAAAGGAAATCTTTACAGTGGTACAGTTGTTGTGACTGTTAAGACTACTAGCAACTTTGACAATGATATATGTTCAGCCTTAGCCAGCAAACCAATGGAGAACTCCCTCCTCTTCATCTCCTGAAGACCCATCTTCCCCAGCCTGAAGAGCAAGCACTAGAGATGGCAAGTTCTTCCTGCTGAAGTTCTCCGCAGAAGTTTCAGAATATTTCTCTCATATGAGCAGTACATGTCACAGGCTGGGAAGCAGGACCAAAACTCACTCAGTTAACAAGTAAAGAGGCAGACAGCATCTCCATAACTGTCTTTTACAGTTTTCGGGAATCTCTAAAAGCCCTCCACATTCCAAGGCCATTAAACAACTCCATCAATACTAACATTAGAAGGCAGGTCCAAACAGGAAAAGGCACCATAAGGATCTGCACAAACCTAATCATAAACCACAAGTATTGAAAGCCTGGTAAATTATGCTTCCACCGCAGGTATCCTGAAACCTCCAAGTTTGACTTCCAACCCGCTATTCTTTCCAAATAAGATACATACTCTCAACCTTTTAATTACAATTAAAATGCTAATGCAGGTAGAAAATTAAAGAAAAAAAAAAAAGCTATCAATTAACATCTTCATGCCTAAAGAAATAAAAGGCACAACTGTAGCTTATAGCATCTTGAAAACACTGCAAACCAGCCCCACAAGCAGACAAATTACCTGGTTAGCACCTTCAAACAGAAAACAGCCTGGGAACCTCCAGACTTACTACAGTATTTTAACATCTGCAGAGCTATTCTGCACCATCATCAAAACTTTAGATATCTAGCAGCACATCTAGAAACAGATTTCTTTACCCAGCTTCATCAGCAAGCAGGACCTAACTGACATGCACCCAGGGTTTGCTCTGGGACAGGAAAGAGTGATGCTCATGAACTGGTGAGCATCACCAGTTTTCACACTAAGTGAAAACAGTTTTCTGCTTCACCACTTGTTACTTGAACCTGACATGAGAGTTACTAGTGAAACAAAGACCTCTGATCAATCCCTTTCTGTATGTATAAGTATAAACTTGGAGCATCAACCTGTTTTCAGCAACTCATACATTCTGAAACAGCAGAAGCTATGTATTTTGCCTATGAGAGAGAATCTATATGACAGCAAATTAATTTCAGGAATACTTCCTTACAGATAAACAGAATTGACTGAATAAGCTTAACAGCTACGGTGAGCCAAAACAAATACAAGTTTTATTTAGCTTCACAACAAACACATAAAAAATGTAAAGACAACAAAATCGTGAGCACATAGTAATGCAAAACTGCTTTTTGACAGTGTACTTGGTTGATGCAGCTCAGTTCCTCTTCCTAGGAGGCATGAAAGTTCACTTGGAGACGACAGCTTAGATGAACTGAAATGATCTTAAATTTGCACATTTTTTACAACTAGCTGAAAACTAACTCACAGTGAGGGCAAAGACAAGATGAAAGAAATACTGACAGTTTTCCAGAAAGCCAGCGGAGACATAAAAGCAGCTGCTCAGCAGGGTAACAGGCATCCAAGAAAAACAGTCCACAATAAAACCCCAGCCTTAAGAATCAAAATATATTCACAGTGGACAAAGTTTGTCTTTCAAGCTGGGGACACAGGTTACACCTGAGATGCAAAGAAACTGCTTAAAATAACTATTTACGGTCTCTGGAAGAAAAAAAAAATGCTCTTATTTTAAAGGAAGACACCTTCAGGATAGAGTTTTGAAGCTCCAGCTGCAGGGCTACATCGAGTTTGAGCTCTTTTCAGAAGGGACAGGGCTGCCACCGGGCAGCTTCAGACCTCCCATAGCCCAGTTAAATGGCCTGAAGATATTCTCCTCTTTGGCAGCTTTACAACAAGAGATTTAACTCCAAGATCTTATCACTGATACATGGTATTTTTAAACAATTACCAAGAACTGTCTGGAGAGGGGAATCAGGAACCAAAACTACTGTTCTAGCTAAAGCCACCACAATCTTTAGGCAAGGTCAAAGATCTCCACAGCCTCCCCAGAAATCTTTGCAATGCAGGCGATCTCAAATCCCATTTTAACCTGGTTAAGAAAAGTTACTCGAGTCCTTCAAGTTTCAGCAGCGCTCCCGCCCACTCACTGCCCTGACCCATGCATGCTGCAGTGGAGGAGAAGACAGACACCAAGGTGAGACCCCCAAGCCCCTTCTCCTGCAGGATGCGATGTGGCTGCCTTAAGCCATGTCCTGACGCTGGACCACCGTGACCCTGGCTCTTGCCTGGCGTCTGTTGGTGGAGTTAAAGCCACACCAGCAACAGTGGTGGTCTGTCACCACATCATCACTGGTCATGGACCACCACCGCAGGACCTGCCACCTCTCGCCATCACTCCTCGGTGCTGGTGGTGGCCCATCACCGGTGGGTCCTGCAATGGTGGCCCATGGCCACCACCATCACAGACAAGTGATGGGGGGAGATGACAGCCCACCACCACACCCCCACAGGACCTGCAGATCCTCCACTCCCCGGTACCTGTCCTCGGAGACGCTGATGACCCCATCCTCCTTGGGCACTATCGCTGCCATGTTCACCACCTCCTGCGAGCCCTCCACTTTGTGGAGCAGGAGGGGCTTGCGAGTCAGCGCCTTGGGCTGAGGCTCCGCCGCCATGGGCTTCGTGGGGCCAGCGGGCACCGCCGCTGCGGCCGGAGGAGGCTGCGGCCGGAGGAGGCTGCGGCCGGGGAAGGCGGCCCGCACCACCGAGCCGCAGGAGGGACCTGCCCGAGCCCAGCGCCGCCGCGGGCTCCCCGGGAAGCAGGAACCAAAGCGGCGGCGGCGCCGGCACCGCCCCCGAGCCGGGCTGGGCTGGGGCGGGTCGGGCCGGGCGGGGCGGGGCGCGGTGGCCGGAGGGGGAGGAAAATGGCGGCCGGCAGGCGCCATGTCGCAGTGTTGGGTTGTGGTGCCTTAGCTCAGGGAGCCCTCTGCTCAGAACGCGGTTTAAACACACATCTCCTTCAGTGACCGCCCTCCCAGCGGCTGTCCGGGCTGAGCGCGGGCACGCCTCAGGGGGCAGCCAGGTAAACCTGTCCCGCTTATGGCGAACGCCTGCTGCTCCTGGGTTGGCACGGTGAGGCTGTGTGGGGTCCGTCCCGTAGTCAAGCCGCTGCGAACCCTTTAGCGAAAGAAAGGGATGTTTACATTGCTTTTTGCAACCTGAGCTTATCTTGGGGACTGAAGGTCGGCATGGCATGTGAGGTAGAGGTGGGACTTCTGATGCTACGTTAGACCATAGGATCTCGCTGTACTAAACTTTGTGTAGCGTTTTCTGCATCAAACAACGTTTACACAGTTGCACAATTTCTATGTAAATTTCAGTATTCGGTGTTGAAAATGGGTGGCATAAGACACAGGGCCAGTCCGGATAGAGGTGATGGTCAGTGCAAGCCTTGTGGCCGGCAAGGGTTGTTAGTAGGAGGTTTGCAGTGTGGCAGGGCTGCTTGAGAGATGGCAGTAGAAATACATTGTCCCAACTGCTCATTCCTAAGGGAAATGCAACAAATTTTCAGCAGGTCATTTTACAGAAGATGCTACTTTACACTCACTTTTCCTGATGGATTCATTGAGGTCCAAGAAGGTCAGACAACATACCCAAATCTGTGCTGAAGCCTGTGATAAAGCACTTCCTGCTGAGGTATACACCAAACTTTCATCATCTGTCTCAAAACAGTCTGGAAAATCCTGCTCAGTGTCTGAACTGTTGTCTTGCGTTGCAGAAGTAATAAGCAGATTGGAAAGCATTATGTGAGTTGTAACTTTACATGTGCCCACACTAAGCTAATGAGCAGCATTTCTCTGTGGGGAAAAAAACCCGAGGTATGAAAAACTCAAAGATCAGGAGTTTACTTTTTCTCTGGGAGTGACGCAGAGCAGTGTCAGCAACAGAACAAATCCTGGCTGCCCACTTGGCGCTTACGTTGCTTATGTATATAGGCAATAGAGGACAGATATAAGTTGTTGGGGGTTTTTTTGGTGGCAGAAACTAAATTTTCACAATGTATAGTAATCTCTGTTATGCTAAACAAACAAGCAGTGTCTGCAGGACCACGACAAGACATTTAAACTTTACTCGACTGAACTATTAGAGGTACAGAAGTTTACGGTGGAGGGAAATGTCCAGTCAACAACATAATGGCTGTATAATAGCATATAGGAAATGAATCTGCAGTCTCAAACTATTTCCCACAGGAAGTGTGATTGTACGAGATAGCATCTCTTTCTTATAATTCTTCGAAGGAAATTGTTGCTAAAGAGGCAGAGACCAGTTCTCTTACTGCTATGGATGATACTGCGGTCCTAGGTTAAACCTAGAGACAGAAATGTTTGCCTTGCTGCTTGATGAGATGAGATATGGGAGATAGTCTCTAAAGACATCAATATACTTTATAGTTTTCAGAACGATGTGTATCTAAACATGTCTTATAAAACTGAAGTCTGTCAAGGTCCGCTGTCCTTGTAGTAGTTTTTATTCAAGATTAGGCACTGTGCATTGCTGACAGATAAACTGAGAGTATGTTGGACACAAGTGACTACAGGCTCTTTGGAGACCCATAAGACTTTTTGCTAAATGGGCCTTTAAGGAAGCAAGTAATGGAGAAAATGAGTGGCTTTGATAGGCAAAAGTGTGGTTCACAGAAGTGGAAATATGTCCTGCATATTCCCCAAATTATCTGGATTTTCTACAGTTGCCTGTTTAGACATACTACATTTCCCCATTAACCTTGTCTTTCCTGTATCTTTAAACAGTTTCAGGTCCAAGACTAATCCTTCAAGGTTTAAAACATTGAGGGAAAACACTGGAAGGTGGGCATGTATTCTGGACCAAAGCCAAATAACAATATGCTGAAATGAAATATATGCTTTATATGAAGGTTTGTTCTTCGTAAATAAGTTACCCTTTGGGGGGAGGAGGTGGAAGACAACACAATACAAGACTCCAGCAGTGGCCAGTCAAGATAAGAATCATAAGGGCATGTTTTAGAACTCATCTGTAGTGGTGACTTCCTCTGCAAGACCAGGAAGGAACCTGAATAACAGATAGGTGTCTTTAGGTCTAGTACATCACTTTACCAGGTGTGCAAACCTGAGGTCTTCCCTTATAAGAGGGGGAAATATGATTGGGTAATTATTGCACACCAAAACAGTTTTGCTATGGCTGAGGGAAGAAAAAGTACTGCATAGAAACCTGGGGAGAGGAGGAAGGGAAGCAGAGGAGAAATAGAAAGGTTTCAAAGTGAGACAGAAACCTGAAGCTTCCTCCTGCATTCCACCCAGCAGGCTAAAAGAATAATGTCATAATGGTGGAAAAGGCATTGAAATTACCACCAAGACCTGAATGTTCTCTCAGATCTATCATTGTCACACGCATTTAAACAAAAAACTTTTAAACAACAGTTTTCCCATATTGACAAAACTAATGGACAAAAGGATTTAAAGTTAGAATTGGTGTAGACATCAAGTTTTATGAGCACATTCTGAAGCAAAATTAGGGTTAGTTTAGAAAAGTGCTTCCCCTTATAAGTAAAAAAAAGAAAGAAAAAAAAAGTCAAGAAGATAAATCTTACAAAGACTTCCTGGCAGGGTTTTTTTTTTTTTTTTTTTTTTTTTTAATTTGTTTGGGTTTTTTTTTCTGTCATCACTTTCAGATCAAATCACATGGATTAAAACTATTGTTAGGACTGAAAGCAAGATGACTTAGTAACTGAATTTGAAGCCAAGAAAAGCAAACCTATCCAGTTCCTTTTCTGCATTTAAATTATCTGTAGGGTTAAGAATTAAATTACGTACCTCTGGTATCTGCTTTTTGAAGGAAATAAAAAATGACAGCGTTTAAAGGTTCTTTTTCATGTTAATATACATTCCGAATTGGTAGATGTGGTCACTAGGATGTTGTGCTTGGTTTATTTGAGCTTTCTTGGAAAAGTATATCCATAATAGAGTGAAAAACAAGCTGGAAAATTCAGCTTACTTTATATCAAATTAATATTACCTTATCTTGTTTCTTAGTGTCATTTCTCTTACTTTGCTTTTTGGCGTATCGCCATGGTAAATGAAACATCCTTCCTGTGTTAGTTTTGTCCTTTATTTTCTTGATGGGGGTTGACTTTCACTCCTTCGATTTGGATACAGCTGAATCAGGCTGCCTGCCTATGAGCAGTAACAGTGGCTCACGGGTTCACGTACAGGATGACAACAGACCTCTGGGAAGAAGCAGTTTGAACTGATGCATTCACACAATGGAGCCACTTTCCATATCCTCGTACTGCACCCCAGAGTCTTGGAAGGCTTTCTCCAATTCCTCATCTGCAGTCTTGTTTGAAGCTTAAGATTTGGAGCAAACTGAATTCCCCATCTTCTCCGGTAATTTGCTTTAAAAGCTACTCTCTGGCTCCATCTTCTGTTTTGTTGGTTGGTTGGTTTGGGGATATTATTTATTTGCTTATTTATTTATTTAGGCATATCAGGGTAAGGAATCTTCTGAGTTTTTCAAACTAAAAAGTAGGTAATCACGTCTTGTGTGACAGTTGAGGCAAGCAGGAGAGAACCCCGACCTGCAGGTGAAAAGGGTGGCCCAGAGAAGAGGGAGCTGAATGATAACCAGCTCTGCTGTCAGCCCTGTGTTTAGATATTCCTGTCTGCAAAGTTGTTTCTGTTACAAGAGGAGAAGAAATGATTTGGCCAGGAAGTGCAGAAATATGTTCTGTTTTGGCATAATTGTAACTTCTCTGCAAAATGATGATCATTCCATGATCTGGCAACACAGTGACATCTCTCATAGCTTTCAGCTTAAACTGGCAAGCACAGGGGCCACTGAATAAGAGAATTTAATAGATTGGCCTCTTTATGAATACTAAGAAATACAGTCTTCTTATAAAGTGCTCAACAATAATAAAAGTAATATTAACAATCCCAAGAACAAGCCTTTAATAAAGAAAACTATTTTATGGTGATTAAAGTTTAGGCCCAAACTATTCAACACATGCCCCTTTGAGCCATTAAGTAATCTGATTCCAGTTGCTCTTAACTCTGCAAGAGGGGAGTTAGTGTGGAAGCAAAACTGCACTGTGACTGATTCAGTGCTTAAACTTAAAACTGCTCTGTTAACAGTAAGCCAGATTTTGGCTTCAGAGGCTTCTTCCTGTCACCCTTGCAAACATGAAGAATTTATATACACAAAAGATAATCACATGAAAAAGGTAAAACCACTTGGCAACAAGTAGAGCTGCCTCTCAACAGCCATTGAATGTGGAATATGTTATTCTCTCCCTTGCTTTTCTTCCCTGCCTGTTCATAAACAAAATGTTTTTCAGCTTTGCAGTATATGGGATTTACAATTACTTCAAACCTTGTACTTCTGTGCACTTCTCTCCTTCTTCAGTTTTGTCTGCAATGATAGCCTTCATAAGATAGCTACTGAAAAATATTTTTAATTTCAGATGCTACATCATTCTTGGAAGCATGTGGGAAACAAATATAGATGAGCTCTTTATATAGAAAGGCAAACTTCACAGAGCACCAAAATGTTCTGTGGAAAATTCACTTGTCCATCTTGCTTAAAAATACAAAACTTGTTATAAAAATGCACCCTCAAATTTAGACATTGCTCATTATTTTGCTCTAGGTATTTATAGGTCACACAATGCATAGTACCTCCTATCATGTTTCTATTAATAAGTCCTATATGCTCATTCTAACAGTTTTATATTTCATTAATTTTGTTTTATGTGGGCACTCAGAAAATGAGGACATATCAGAAACATCTTGAATTTGCTGTAGGACAAAGTTGTGGAGAAAAAGATTAGCTTTAAGAAATATACATGTCCGTATCACTGTGCCGCACCTTATTGAAGGGGAATACACTCATTTTTAGCTTCCATGCAAGTGCTGTTGGCTTTGTAACTGACTGTGAACATGTGAGAACAAAAAAAGTGATGCTGTGTCAGTGTGTGGGCTGCAAATGAGAACTCCTGGCTCATACATTTTGCCCCATAAGCAGTTCTAGCATTGTATGCAGTCTTATTGCTGTTTCCTTTGTCCTCATTGATCCTGCTATAGTATTACTCACATTTTGGGCTACTAATTTGCCGTAAAAATCCCTCTGTAATTTAATTCACTGTCTTTTTGGTAGAACTTTCTGACCACTAATTCTTGTAAGCTCATTATTCTTGTATTTCTCTAGGCCTCAGGACTTCAGCACTTCAGTTTTGTTTTTTTTTTTTTGTTTCCTTCCCTATATGATACTGAAGAATCAAGGAGTATCAACATAAAAAGGACATGGAACTGCTGGAACAAGTCCAGAGGAGGGCCACTAGGATGATCAGGCAGCTGGAGCACCTCCTGTATGAAGACAGGCTGAGGAAGTTGGGGCTGTTCAGCCTGGAGAAGAGAAGGCTGTGTGGGGACCTCATAGCAGCCTTCCAGTACCTGAAGGGGGCCTATAGGGATGCTGGGGAGGGACTCTTCGTCAGGGACTGTAGTGACAGGACAAGGGGTAACGGGTTCAAACTTAAACAGGGGAAGTTTAGATTGGAGATAAGGAGGAAATTCTTTCCTGTTAGGGTGGTGAGGCACTGGAATGGGTTGCCCAGGGAAGTTGTGAGTGCTCCATCCCTGGCAGTGTTCAAGGCCAGGTTGGATGAAGCCTTAGGTGGGATGGTTTAGTGTGAGGTGTCCCTGCCCATGGCAGGGGGGTTGGAACTAGATGATCTTAAAGTCCTTTCCAACCCTAAATATTCTATAATAGTGGACAAAAAATTGGACTTAAGCTGGCAGTGTGCACTTGCAGTCCAGAAAGCCAACCATATCCAGTACTACATCCAAAGGAGCATGGTCAGCAGGTCAAGGGAGGTTATCTTGCCCTCTGCTCTGCTCTGGTGAGACCCCACCTGCAGTACTGTGTCCAGCTTTGGGGCCCCCAACACAAGAGGGACATGGACCTGCTGGAGTGGGCCCCGAGGAGGGCCACAAAAGTCCTCAGAGTGCTGGAGCACCTCTGGTATGGAGACACACTGAGAAAGTCGGGCTTGTTCAGCCTGGAGAAGAGAAGGCTCCAGGGTGACCTTATTGCAGCTTTCTAGTACCTAACCAGGGCCTACAAGAAAGATGGAGAGAGACTTTTTACCAAGGACTGTAGTGACAGGACAAGTTTTAAACTGAAAAGGGGTGAGCTTAGATTGAACATGAGATGAAATTTTTTTACTGTGAGGGTGGTGAGGCCCTGGCACAGGTTGCCCAGAGAAGCTGTGGCTGCCCCATCCCTGGCAGTGTTCAAGGCTAGGCTGGACAGGGCTTTGAGTAACCTGGTTTAGTGGAAGGTGTCCTTGCCCATGGCAGGGGGTTGGAACCAGGTCATCTTCAAAGGACCCTTCCAACCCAAACCATTCTGTGATTCTATGATCTGAGCACACAAAGAGAAAATAAAACAAACAAACAAACAAAACCCCCTGTTATTAAACTGTTAAATACTGGGGTTTGCTTGCTAATGTTGAAAGTATCTGAGAATCGGGAATGAAGGATTTTAAATATTTTATAAAAAAAAGAAGTCTGATACAATTTATGGTCAAAAAGATACTAACAGTGCTATTGCTAATAAAGCTGTAGCACCATTTTAATATGCATTTTCTATAGAAAATTTTTGGAGATGGACAGTTGACTTTAAGTCAAGACAATTTATAGATTACCTCTTACTGCAACTACATGAAAAGCTTCATACTGTACAAAATAAGCATCCGAGTCTTTAAAAAAATACCCCCACTGAAGCTGTCAATTTTTGTTGACTCAAATCTGTGACAAAATATGGCTTTAAAAACTAGTGGTTCCTGATGCAGGGTGGCTGAACTCATCTTTTCTGTGGGAAACAATTCCTGAAAGGAAGTCCTGAGAAGCAGCTTGAAAGCAAAATTGCAGAAGTTTCAGTGTACACAGGGACTTATGACTCAGTACCATAGGGGTGTTTGTGGAGATAAAAAGAATCCCAGATTGTCTAATCAAACTTTTTCATGTGTTATTCTGTGCAAATGTTATGAGTCATGTTCACTTCAGGAGGTAAGTCACCATTTCTGGCCATCACCGCAGGAAGGGGTTTCTCAGCCTTTAAGTGTATATATGTGTCCCAGTGACACCACATTTAGATGGGCACTATTGTGGATGGTGGTGTGGAGCATTTGGTTCCCCGATTACCTCATGGCCATTCCTGACAAGTACCATTTTTATTCTACATAGATTAACAGCCGGAATGTCTGATTGCTTTGAACATCTTGCACAGTAGTGGGCCCATATGTCTGCAGTCAGAATCTACAGAGTGCCCTTTGATTTTGAAAGGATAACCATATCTGAGTCAGGTTTAGCTACTTTGGGGAGACATCCTTTGGGACAAAAGTGGGTGTGGAAGCCCTAGCTCACTCCAGGAGAGCCACCAAATGAGAAAATTCATGAAAGTTGGAGAAATACTCTTTATTTGTAAAACAGTAAATGCTGTAAAGACAAGAGGACACGTGTTTGTGGGGAAAACCAATTATTCGGTCATGTCCTCACCTTTAACTTGGTTACCTCGTTGTGTCAAATTATCATCTGTCAACACAGTAGAAATACCTCTGTGAAGACTCTGGAACTGGGAAATGTACATCTTGTACCTCTGAAAGTGAATGAGGAAGCTCCAAAGGGGATGACAAAGGAAACCCTCAAGTCAGCCTGTCTGGGACTAAAAAAAAAAAGAAGAAAGTCTGGCATTCTCAGTAGTTTTGATTAGACCCTGATATTCAAGCTACTTGCCCCAGAATAGCCTCTGTATTGTATGCTTAACGTGAGCACAGGACAATTTTCAAACAGTTTCTCCATCAGGCTGAAGTGTCAAAAATAAAGGTGCTCAGAAGGCTCCATCTGAAGCCAAGTGATGCTCTCAAAGTTAAAAGAACTTGTTCAGTGTGGCAGATCAGTCTGCAGTAATAGGAGGGTACCAGGGCAATAGTTATCTTTCACTGAACCATGACAAGAAATACTGTAAGAACTGGCATTGTTAGTGCTCCCAGAGTGTTCAAAGTGAGAAGACAGGTAGCAATTAAGAATGTAAAGACCCTCAAGTTGTAACGAGTAAGTGGTGGAAACAGGTTTCTCCATCTGAAAAGCCGCTTGAGTAGGTATGCACATACTTAAACACATTAAAAAAACCAACACCACAAAACCAAACTGAAAAAAAGAAACCTTTCTCTAAGACTAGAGAGCCCAAGGCCAAAACTGTAGCAGGAAATTTTGGCACCTGCACGGGATGAGTCCAGTTCTATTAGCTCTTTAAACAGACCAGAGGTTGTTCTTTGGGTTCTGAAGCCAGTGTCCCAGCTTGCACCACAGAACTACATTTTCTTCTTCCCCCAAGAGTGATGATGTAAAACTGCCTTTGGGAAAAAAAAATGGTCCCTGTTCCATGATGTCCTTCAATCCATGTCCAGGTACCCTCTGAGTGGTTGCCAAGAGTCACATTCCAAAACTGCCAGGCAACATGCTGACAATTCAGTTTTGAGAGCTCTGCCTAGCAGTGCCCAAGTGCTTTGAATCATACCGGTGTAGATCCAGCTGATGAATCTTTCTCCAGGATTTTGGTACCTTCCAATCCAGCAGTGTGACCACAATGACCCTTCCACTGTAGGAGCAGGTACCAACAAGACAGAGAATCACAGAAATCATAGAATGGACATCTAGCAAACTTCTTGGGATTCAGGAGATATGAGCTGCCAGAAGCCTGACAGTTACAGGAGCACTTGTGTGCAGGCAGTCCAGTTTCTCTCCTTCACAGTGGCACACAGTAAAGTATGAGCCATCCTCTCAAGCACTTCACTGTGCAGATTTATTTTCTAGGGACTCTGCATCTGTCTTGCAAAATTCTTCCATAGAGATGTCTGACTGGACCCGTTTCAATCAGCATTCAACTCCTTGCCTCTGTCCTCCTGCAAGGGGAATGCCAGATGTTAGGGACTCTCCTACCTCCTCTTTGATACAATCCTGCCCAATAGTTTTCTTCTTCCAAGTGCTAATAACAGAAAAGGGGTGTGTGTGTGTGTGTGTGCGGTGCAGAAATGAGAGAAACTAGAACAACTTTCCTATACAGGGATGGGCTTGAGCCTGATCTGAATGGGGAGGAGAAAAGAGGGAATGCTTGTGCAGCTGCAGCATGATTTCATACTGTGAACAAACACATCACTGCCCAGGGCTAATGATCTGGCTCCAGTGCCTCCAAATCCTCCTGTAAGACTACATTTGCCATATGCATAAAAGTGGCAGAGAGGCTTTGTTACCATGGACTTTTCTAGGCATCTACCCTTTCTTCCACTTGAAGGCTGGCAGTGTCCTGACTCGTATTTAGGGGAGATAATTTTTCTTTGAAATTGTATTTTGATTAATTTCAGGAGGTTCTATTCATATCCTTTTGTTTTGGCCAGAAAAATATGGAACTACTTGCATTGATATATGCAATCATTCATGAGCATAAAGATTCAAAAGAGAATGAGGGAGAAATACCACTTGTGACTAGGCATAACAATTCTGAAGGGGAAATTTATCCACATTTTATGGTTTTGTTTTTTAGTAAGAGGTGACATGCTGCACTAGTGCTAACTTGTAGCAGGAGAGATTAAAAATGTTTGGACCATCAGCAGCAAGAAATCACAGGGCTGTACTTACAGAGGTCATTAACTGTCCAGACATCTGTTGGGTAACAAATTCTGCTAAACATAGATCATGAAATGGTTCTTGAATTATGTAGAGGATAATTTCACAATCCAGAAAACAGAGAATTCAAGCAGAGAAAAAGCCGTGTAAGACCTTCTATTGCCAGTTAGGGAGGAATTCACTACGATGTCAGAATTACAGGAAAGGTCGGTGCTAGTGGCAGTACTCTGCTGGACTGCTACCAGTGCAATAAGGAACAGATTTATACAGTGGTCACTATAACAGTTACATATTCCACAGAGTAACTGACATTATAGCAATACTGGTTATATTAATTAGAGGGACACTGTGACAAAAGTGTCCAGATAACTAGGCAAAAGTAACAATTCCAAATGTCTTAGTGAACACTACTGTGAAGCGTGTTAGCACAGGAATAATTGATTTCAGTCTAAAAAAGGGAGTTAGGAAATAATAAGCAGATGCAGCAATGGAAAAAATCATGCTACAGTGAAAACAGGCTAGATTATTCCAAAAATTGTATAAATTAAAGCACAACAGACCCTAATTCCCCTTGAAAAAGGCATACTCTCCCATTCTCCATAAGTTAGCTGTAGTAGCCAGTTGGTAGAGGACCACAAGTATGTCCAATTATACTGCACTGGACTATAATTGGGTTAAAGGGCTGTTACTTACCTCTGAAATGAGAGCTCAAGTGGTATCTCTCAACCTTTGGAATCAGAAGCTGCTCTGGATTCAGGAGTTACTTATTAGCTGCTGCAGAAGTCAAGCACACAGCGCAACCAATCACCAAAAACACGGAGAGTGAAAACACTTATCAGGGTAAATGAGTAGTTCTGGCTTTTTTCCCTTGGCCCGCTGAGGAGAGCAATAATGAATAGCTAAGTAGAAAGAAAAAGAATTGTAGTAGAAAAAAACATATTGTAACTTTTTTTTCTGAAGGAAAAGATAGAGAACCTGAAATGGGAGATCTGAAGAAAAATAAGAACTGATAAAGGAAATTAAAACACAAGCCCCAGTATTATGAAGGTAAATGTAATGGATATAATAGTTAAAAGCCTGATTTTTTTGTCTTCTTTACATTGTTAAATTTCATCTTCCTTCAAGACTCCAGTTATATAAATCACTGTTAGCTCTGTATTCACAACTCACATAAACCAGGCAACATGAATGCACATAACAGTGTCAAGGGCCTAGAAAAACAGAAATATCAGAAAATAGGAACACCTCAAAAGGGGAATGGAGCAGGAGAATCTCAGAGAAAATGTTACATTCATCATGCAACTAGTGTACGCAACATACTTTGGCAAATCTAGAGAATTGTAAACTTAGCATCAGCCTGAATTATGGGAAGGGCTTTCCTGGACTTTTTATTTTGGACCCATGTTTGGAAAATAACCATAAACTATATATTGCCTTTAAAATGGCTTATCAACAGGAAAATATTAGAACTGATCCAGAAACATCCAAGGCTTTCCGATTGCAACATCATGAAATTGAAAGCCATCTCCAACAACAAAAGAACTCATCACTGACCTAAATAGCACTGCTTGGAGAAGACTGCTGTTATAAGATTACATTTGTAACTTGAGGTTCATTATAAGCTGATCTCAAGTCAATTCTCAGGTTTTCCTAATGAGAAATGCTTTTTGTAATCTCAGCTCAGTAAGAATTATCCTTCTGTGCTTTTCAAAGCCATGTTTTAAGTGTCCCTCATTCCAGTTTCAAATATTTCTAAAACAAGACACTATTTTTCTCCACATTGGTGCAAGACAGATTTGCTCACCATGGCATACATTCAAGTTTTCTGTAACAAATAGGTCTTATATCAAGGCTTCAGTGTGTGCATAAAAGTAGGAAAAAAACCCAACATTTCCCTTCATTTTAAGTGTATCTTTTGAGTAACATGCTAAGCAAACAGAACCAGACACCTCACAAAGGTGCTTGAGATCAGGGAATAGAAATGAACAGATTTCTTCCCTGGATTAAAAAGGCTTTATCAAGTTTCTTTTATTCTAGAAGACCAATATCTGTGTTTTATAGATGGCTTTTGTAGAGATTTCCCATTAGCTACTAGCCGAAATTTGATAAGTTTTCATTAACTGCTAAGTGGCAAAAGACAGGGCAACAGATCTATATTCCCTTTGACACAAGTCATGCCAGCTGCTTTGCAGAGACCAACCAAGGGGATCTTTCTTTCAGAGTGTATTTTGATTTTGGGCAAAAGACGGCGATGCATAATAAAATAACAGAGTAAAAGCTGGATAATAAACTCCTGCAGCAGAGCAATATTTTAAAGAGCGAGCTCCCAGCTCTCAGATACCACATGCAGGTGTGATACCTCAGTGGGAAGCAATTTAGGGATGAACGAATAATTCTGTCCTGTTTACCAAGACTATACCCATTACACTGGCCATTAAAAAAGGAAACAAGAAAAAAACACCTCATTGTTTTGCCTCCCTGGGAATTGCTTGTAGACTGTCTTTAGCTGTAACTGCTTTATACTTCAAGCTGACTGTAGCTGGAGTTGATGTCCCTTAGCTGCTCGATTAGTTAGATAAATTCTGCATGCCTGTGTCTGGGATCCATGGTAATGGAGTTATGTTGCTATGCTATAAAATGTGCAAGAGAGTCCAGCACTTCAGGAAGGATATGATTTCTGGGGCTACTGCAGCTTCTTAGTGTGGGCAAGAAGGAATGCTTGGAGGAACGAACAAAAGCAATCACTGGAACGATGACAAGGAATCGCTCAGGTCAGCGGGTACAGGCCAGGAAAGCTTCCCAGGGAGGGATGTAACAACCATCTGAAAGATTGTTGAAAAGTGGTGGTGTGGGGAAAGAATGCTCTAGTTCTGCTCCTGTCATTCTGAGGAGAGCCTGCATGGCAACACTGTGTTACTGTGTTTGTGTGAAGGGCTGCATGAACTCCCTACCACACATGTGGGAGCTTTTAACAAGGGCTACAAGAGGGTGGACTGCTACAAATGATCTCTCTCAGACTATAGATGTAACTATAAAGCCAGGTTGGATGGGGCTTTGAACAACCTGGTCTAGTGGAAGGTATCCCTGCCCATGGCAGGGGTGTTGGATCTTTAAGGTCCCTTCCCACACATACCCTTCTATGATTATCTCTGGCCATCCTGACAAGAGAGGTTTGCTTGTTGGTTTTTTCCCCCTGGCATAATAAGCAAGGGTCTCCTCAGATCCATTGTTTTAGCAAATGCAGAAGACTTTGTCTGTCTTCATGGCCTGAAAGGCTGGAGGGAAGCTGAGAACTCTACCAGTTTTTCCCTGGGCGCTCTGTTGTTACCAGGAATCAAGTGGACTGCTGCTGCCTGCTACTACCAGCATCTCCAGGGTGGGAAATAAGTTCAAAAAGAAAGAAATAAAGGGGAAAAAAAAAGTAATCCCAAACCCCCAGGTAAAATCACCTTTGTATGCTAGAGGATATCTTCTGTTCTCTTTGGGCCTTGACATGCCAGCTGAGAAACCCAAGAGATGGAATAAATTTAAAGGCCCAGAGCTGAGATGGGTTTTTGTTCTTGATCAGAATTCTACCTTAACTGAAAGGAGCAATGTAACATATAAGGAAGGATGTATAAGAACTGCAAATCTATTTGAATTCTCATACATGTTACCTTATTACAACTGTAATTTTGAAATGTTTGTTTTAAGCAGCTTTCTCCATGTCAGATTTAATATTCCCTCATGGTACCAGATATGATAGAGGTCCTGCTCTGTTAAACATGGTGAAATACATATGAATACAACTCATAGCCAGGAAGACCTTTCAATCTAAAGCCAGTAATACTAAGGGGAAAGCATGTATCAAACATAGTTTGATTTTAATGACAGAAGCCTCCTTATCTTCTATTCAGGTGCCTTGCAATCTATCCATCACTAACTGACTGACTTCTGCTGTCACAGCACAGATGGTCCTCAGAGATTTGTTTTTCCCCTGAAAATAATCTTATTGTGCACTTCTATTACAACTTTATTTGGAATAATTTAAGTACTTCACAAATATTCACGAACTTGGTCTCCCAGTACCTACATTCAGCCTGTACAATTAGAAAACAAACTATATCAACATACTATAGTACCCATTTCCTTGCATTTCCACATTAACTGTTCTTCCCTGGGATGGTACACTGCTGTTTGCTGCAGTTCCAACTCTCGAGCCAGGAAACAGCAAGGGATTTGGATTACTGGAGGGGTGGTAGGGAATACAAAAATCCCTAGGAAGCTTCAAAGGCTATCCTCTGGGTTTCCTGGTGGATGAACAATGGAAAGGAGGCTGTCTTTGAAGGTGGGCCAAGAGGAGACAGAATGCAACTTTCTTTTAGAGGTCATTGTTCTGCAGAGGGATGTAGTTTCACTGTGCTCTGGTGCTGGGGAAGCCAAAGTACAGGCTTCTAAAAGGTGCTAGACAGTTTCAAAGGAAAACAGCTGCCTCTGGAAATGTTAGAAAAACAGGCATCCTCAGTCCAAGTCCTAGAACGTAAAAACCTGAGATCCAGTTATCTTAATGGCACTTTTCTTAAATTTTTTTGGTGTTACATCTTATCTGGTCCCAGCCTTCTCAGTGGTTACTCAGTCTAGGATGAGCTTTGTAAGTTTACCTAAGGTACCTGAAGTATAAGATAAAATCAGTTTCTCTTTGATAACAATTACAGAAAGAGAGGAAAAAATAGGGTCAAAACCCATTGAACTGAAAACTAGTAAAACCAACCAAAAAATCCCCAACAATATAAGCCACGGTGTACTGCATACGCAGACAAGCGAAAAACAAACTTTTATTTACAAATAAAGCATGTTGAATCACAGAACTTGGCTAGAGGAAGACTAAACGGAATCATCAAATCAGAGAATCATTTAGGTTGGAAAAGATTGAGTCCAACCATGAACATAGTGTAACGGAACTATTAAAAGATAATAAATTGAAACTCAGAATGCTGTATAAAGATTTATACTTTAATGATAAGCAGCAACATAAAAATAGGTAATGGAAAATAAAAGACTTTTAAAGAGGGAAAAGTTTAATGATGACAATCTACAAGGCTGTGGAATGGTATTCTAAAGGAAGCTCTGATAAATTTACCTGTGTCATTAAAACTTGGACTGACCAAGATTTTGAACAATTATTTGTGAAACAAATTGAGGAGAAAGCAAATAAATAAATAATAAAAAAAAAGTTACACTGTCAATTTTAGTTCTCAGACCTGCTTGAAGGTCTTAATCATAACATCTCCCATCCAGACCTGCAATTTAGGACAAAATAAGGCTAACACTATGTGATGACAAAAAAATCTCACAAGTATCAACTGGGAGAAGAAACTGTTAAAAGGAAAAAAACACAACAGCAAATTATGCCAAAAATGTTCTTCACCGTTCTCATATGATATTTTAGGTATTTTCATACTTCTATTTGATTTTTCATTTATTAACTTAGCCCTCAAATTTAAAGTGAAATTTGCATTTTTAATACCATTTTATTTGTCCCTAAATGGACACCGCCCATTCTGAAGATCATAAAATGGGCATTCTTAGACATACATACACGTTTGTGTTTCCTCATGGATGCACAATAAATAACAAGCAAAACCAGTATGGAAGCATCTGGAATCTTTTGTATTGTCAGCACAGCTAAAGTATTCCTACAGACAAAGCTGTGCTGAAATGATTCATCCAGTTTTAGGAGAAAAGGGGGAACTGGCTCATTTACACCACGCATGGGGTATAACTTTACCCTCCGTGTAAAAAAGCTGAAACCAAAGAAAGACGGGTCTGTTTTCAGCGACAGCCTCAAGCTCTCTCCCTGCTCAGCTGTGTCAGCTCTACCAGTAATGAGCATAAGCACTAATATCACTGGGTTTTGTTCCTTCACAGCAAATCTCCTATACAGATTTATAAATGTGACTCTGATGGCAGTACTAGCCATTACGATTCTCACATCAAGAGGCTGATACACACTTAAGGCTTGGGTTGATTATCTATCTTTGAAAGAGTCTTTCTCAATATTAATCAAATTGGCCTGCTCCAAGCAGAAATGGACTAATGCCTACCACAGACAACACACACCCAGCCTTGATTCTGCCCTATAGGGGACCTAATACGGATCTAATATAAGATGCACAGGAGCAGGAAGAACTGAATGTTCCAAACGGCTTCAAAGATAACAGTGAAAAGCAAGTACACACAGAAAAGTGATTCTGCTTGTATAAATCCCACTGGAACTGTGTGAAAGTTTTGTCTGTGGGATTTTCCTTTCAGTGATAATCACCAGGGCTGAAGAGACTAGGGGTACAGCAGGCCCACCTGCTTCAGTCCTACCTTCCTCTTGGTAAGAAAATTACAGCCTACAGTTTGCAGTTTTCAAAGTTGATTCTGAATTCATGCTGGTTTTTGGCTAATTTCTACCACTAAGAGATAGCATGCAATTCCCCCTCCCCCCCCCCCCTTCATTTACTGGCAACAAAATTTGAGAATTCCAAATTACCCTCCAGGATTTATGCAAAGTCTCCATGGCCCAGGCTGCCTTTTACCATGACATTTTCCTGGTACAGCAAGGACTCTAAAATGCCTTTTTTTCCAGCACTTTGGAGAAGAAGCCATTCCAGAAGTTTCCTATTTTTAGGATAATCTCCAAGAAGATGCATGATGCTTGACACATAAAAGTAATGCTGATTTTATTAAGACAGTCAATGAAACATCAGCAACATACAAACAGAAGAGAAGGTGGCATGTCTGAAGAAGGTGCCTATCTCAGAGATTTAAAAGGAAGCCAGGTAGAAGCCAGCATCATATGCTCACTCAACATTATTCCCAAATAACATTACTAATCCCAAAGCATGATTTGTTAACACAGCACTGCACTGCAGCCTTTACTTAACAACTTGGATCCCTCCGCTTTAGGGAGACAGTTACTACTTCAGCAGCAGCCAGTCTTGCTGACCTTAAGAGCTGCAACTTTCTGTAGGTAGCTGAGGGGAAGAAAGGTGTTCTAAAACACCTCTGTAGAGGGAAAATGACTGTGAGTCAAGCCTTTCTGTGAGTCCAAATATTTTCCTGTGTAACGGGGGCTGGCATGCAGCTGGATTCCAGGGCAAACTGGCAAGGTGGCCCCTGTGGCACCTGCTGGCTTGCTTCTTCTGACAGCAGGGGTTCAGATTAACCAGTAGAACATGGACCAAAACAGCACTGCTGTTGGTCACAAGACACAGCATCACTGCTGGGGCTCTGACATTGAACTGTTGGAAAGATGCAAGCAGCTCAAGAGCCACTGGGTACACCTGGGTGAGTCTGGCCACTCTTACCACCACCACCAAAAGTATTCATGCTGAGAAATACTCATAGGAAAAAATGGTGCTTCCAAAGAAACCCACTCACTGAATTTTGGTCTGCACTGGCTCCAAAAATGCCTTCCCAGCTTTCACAGTGTCCTTGAGACTGGAGATTCCTTAGGGCCTTGAATGGTGAACTGGGCTGAAAAGAGGTGTCCCTGACTTCAGCCCAGTGCCTGAGAAGGGATGGCACAGGTCACAGGTGCAGTGCTGAAAGGAAAGCCAAAATAAGCTGCTCACAGACACGAGAACGCATACCGATCTGTAATGGAAACAGGATTCTGTCCCTCCCTCCTCCTAGAGACTAAATGCTAATCATTCATTAGCCTCAAAAAAAAAAAAAAAAAAAAAAAAAAAAAAAGCCCAAACCAGCTCTTGCCTGGCAAGACAGAAATCTTGCCTGGGTAACAAGATGAATCAAACCAGGACACTGCCAATTTTATCTTGAGAGAAGGAAGGAGCACAAATGGCTTCATACCTTCTAAAGCAGTGGCTGTGGGAACACATCGGCTGGATCAGGAGAAAAAAAAATCAGTCAGATAGGAAACAGAGCAATCTCCTGAACAGATTATGCTAAGAAATGGCTCCAGAGTTACTGCTCCAAGGCTATGAGAGCAGAAACAGCAGACCCAACTGCTGGGGAAAAAACAACCCAAACCACCAAATAAACAACAGAAATCTTCGTCATTAATTGGTTGGAAACATTCCATGATTAGATGATTTATAGGAAGCATATTTGGAATGCCCTCACGTAACATGTATCAAAGAAACATTAATCTCCGGCTGTGTGCAGGGGAAAAGGTCACAGCTAGGGCTAGCCAGTATATTTTTTTTCCTTTTTATTTTTGCTTTTCTTTTTCCCTAAGCATCGAGTGAAAGGCTGGGCCACGTCTCTGCGAATTCACCATCAACTGATACCGAACACTTTTCCACGTCCTAAACCCAGGGGATACTGCAAATGCTGCCCGCCTTGATCCAGGGGGTTTCAGGCTGCCCTGGGGTCCCCTGACCGCCCCCTCTAGCCTGAGGGTCTGCGTTGGACCCGGAGCGCCATACAGGCCCCCGAAAACAGGAGGAGGAACGCCGGGAGAGAGGCCAGACCGGCCGGAGCAGGCGGGGGCTCCCCGCGGCCCGGGCACCTTCCCGCAGCCTCAAGGAGAGCCGCTGCGCCCGCCCCCTCCCCGTTGCTCCATCCCCCCGTGACTCACCACCCGCGCCGGAGTCACGGCCTCAGCAGCCGCGGGGAAGCCTGCGGCGGGCCGCGCTCCCCCGGGGCCTCCCCCGCTCCCTCCCCAAGCGCCGCCGCGCCCCAGAGCGGGCGGCTCGGGCAGAGCGCTCCCCCCCGGGCCACGGCTCCGCAGAGCCCCTGCGCGGCGGAACCCCCCCCACCCTGCCCCAGAGCCGCCGCCGCACGGACGGCGCCCCACAGCCCTGCCCCGTACTCCCCGCCCACCACTGCGCCTGCGCGGCGGCAGAGCTCCGCCGCCACCCGCTTCCCTCAGCGGCTCCGGCTGCCGCGCTCCGCCCTCCCCGGTCATTTGAATATGCTAATGAGGTAGTTACCGGGAGCCCTATGGTGGGGCCGAGACGCGGTCACGTGGCGCCGGGACGTGTCCTTCAGAGGCGGGCCACGACCTGCCCAGGCTGCTTTAAAAGCGGGCGGCGAGCGAGGAAGCGCCTCAGTCAGAGACAGAAAGTGCCGGGGCGGTGGGGTCGCGGCTGCTCCGCCCGAAACTTCTGAGTAACATCAACAGGGGGAGGGGAGGGCGGGCGACGGCGGAGGAAGGTGGTGTGGGGGGAAGGCTAGCAGCAGCGCAGCCCTATCCGCCTCTCCCTCATAAACCAGCCTGTGTCGGGCTGAGCAGGCCCCTCACACAAAGGAGGGCAGGGCAGGCAGGGCTGCCCCCTCTTCCCCCCCGCCTCGGCAGAGGGGCAGCGGGGACGCGCCCTTCCCCGTGCACAGCACTCACAGCCACTTACTCCTCTCCTGTCCCCCGTCTTCTCTTCTCTTTCCCCCTCCTTCCCACCCCGCCCCGCGGTTCTCCCCTCAGCCCCCCGCCCGCTGTCCATGTAGCCGCCCGGCCGCCGGCCCCTCCGCACTATGCCCATCTTACTCTTCCTGATAGACACGTCCGCCTCCATGAACCAGCGCACCCATCTGGGCACCACCTATCTGGACATAGCCAAAGGCGCTGTAGAGACTTTCATGAAGGTACCGGCTCTGCCTTGTGAGAGGAGGCGAGAGAGAGCGAGAGTGACTGCGCGGGGAGGGGAGGGGGAGGCAGGGCACGGGGGGCTGCCTGGGCCGGGGGCGCGGGCCGAGGGCGGGCGGGGGTGCGTGCGTGTGTGTGTGTGTATGCGGGCAGGCAGGGACGGGAGGGCCGGGCCGAGTCGAGTCGGGGGGCTCTGGCGGCGCGGCCGCCGCTCGGCTCACCCTCTGCTTTGTCCCCCGCGCCGCAGCTCCGAGCCCGGGACCCGGCCAGCCGGGGAGACAGGTACATGCTGGTCACTTTCGAGGAGCCTCCCTACGCTATCAAGGTAACCCCCGCTCACTCCTCTTCTCCCCACCCCCCCCGCTGCTCCCCCCGGCTTCCTTCCGGCCCCTCCGCGCCGCCGCGGGCCTCTGCGAGCGGTCGCCCCCCCCATGCCGCTCGCGTCGCCCGGGCTGCCGGTGGTCCGGGACAGCGCGGCACAGACGGGCTCCGGCGGCGGCAGCGCTGACATCAACATGGCCGACGTTTTTTCCCTGTGTGGTGTGTGCGAGCAGCAATGAACTGTGGGGGATATTTATTCAAGTTGGGAGAAGTGACAGCAACTCCAAGGAGAGTTCAGCTTGGAAGGGGCGATCTGGGGAAGCAGCAACTTCAGCCCGAAGAGTCTGGACTCGGAAGGGGAAGGCACTTCCCTCAGCCCCGCCGGGGCGGGGGGCGGACCGACGTACGGCGAGGGGGTGGGGAGGGAGGAAGGGGCGGGGGTCCGCATGACACAGGACAGTGAACCTGTTGGAGATCGGATCGCCGCGCAGTTTGGCTTCCATCTAGGAAAGGATGTGCGAGAGCCGTGTCAGTAGCTGTGAGGGTTGTGCAACCGTGACTTGGCTGAGATTTGTCCCGTGGAACAATACAAAACCTACCTTAGTTGGATAGATGAGAAGTGAATCTTTCCAGTCTTTATGGAACAACACTGAATATTATTAGTAACTTTTAAGGTGGTTTGTTAGCATTTGTAAAGAGCTACATGTGGCAAAGATGGCACTTTGTAGCCTCATAGAAAAGCAAAGCTCGGATCTGGAGAATAAGTCTTCTCACATTTCTCTTTTCAGGCTGGCTGGAAGGAAAACCATGCAACGTTTATGAATGAACTGAAAAACCTTCAAGCTGAAGGACTCACAACTCTTGGCCAGTCCCTAAGGACAGCTTTTGACTTATTAAACTTAAATAGATTAGTAACTGGCATAGACAACTATGGGCAGGTAGGTTGACTATTAATAGGTGGAAAATTGTAAAACACAGACTTCCTAGAGGCAATAGTTAGGTAGTTGTCCTAAGTGGCATCATCATGAAATACTCAGTATGGGAGCTTCTTCAAAAGTAAGCAGAGCTCACAGCTGGAAGAAATGCAGTTGCTGGCTATAGTTCGATACCCAACTTCCTTTTTCAAAACTTAAGTTATTCTTCAGTTTGTAAACTGTGACATAGCTCCCAAGTTGACATTCTCAGTTAAGCTTTGTCTTTTCTTTGTTTGAAGACTATGTTTCAGAACCATAGCTGGTGAGCCTGATGGGGTAGTCTGCTTTCTCTATACACTGCTGTACGATCAATTAAGTACAGTGTGGGAGATGAGCCATTTGTCTAACAACATGGCATGTCCAAAAGTACAGAATAGAGCACAACTTTTTCAAAACCTTTTCTTTCCATTGAGTTTACTGCAACTTTTCATATATTTGTATAAACCTGCCTGTTGTATCAGTCTTGAGAAGCTGTGCTTTTCTAGTGTCTATATGCAGCTTTCCCTTCATAAACAGAACTTAATTTGAGAGGTGGGCCAGCATTCTCTTGCTCAGTAATATGAGTTGCTAAAAGACAGAAACTGAAACTGTAGGTTAAACATGTTTTAGGAAGTGTATCCAGTTCTTTCAGGTACTGGATCAACCCCTGGATTTTTTTATAAGGAACATTATTAGTATTGGGCAAAGTATATAGTATATTTTTCACATGGGATGTAATAACTTGAATTTCCCTGTTTTTCTTGTTCTTATGTAATGCTCACTCTACTGTTTGAGGAGGTGTTACTGCTCTTGGTATTTAACATGGGAACAGGATTGTGAAAATAAGTCCCCTTCATCCCTCTCCTGTTTCCAAACCAAGCACAGTTTGTGTGATAACACCATGTTTGTTTGGGAAGGAAATTTCTGTGTCTCGTGTTGCATTGTATGGCTTTGCCACTAGGTGATCAAGTGAGCCTAAATGTGTTTAAAATGCCAGTTTAGTGATGAAACTTTAGGGAAGAAAAAAAAAAGTGCTAGTTCAACACATGGTTGTGTTTTGTTGTTTTTTTTTTTTTCTATTACCATCTGCTGTCCTCTTTTACATCTGTGTGCTAATCTTTCCCATTTTCTGATGGTTTTGTTTGGTTACATGAGCTATATGAAGCTTTGTTGAACACATACCACTGTAGGCACACATAAAATACTTGCTCTTTCCCATTGCTACCGATAATTACAATATTCTAATTAAACCCATGTCAAATAATTTCCTCCAAGTGAACTGGCTGTGCTCAGCTACTCAGTCAAGTGGGCAGTTGAGTTGTCATGACTGTTTTGACTCACTGGTAGTGTTCCTTACTGCAGATAGCTGCTCTTTTGCCTGAGGAGCAATGATTTTGTCTGATCTTTTGGTTACTAGTCTCAGCCTGGGCTTGAACCCATCTTTGCTTATTGCATGTTTTTTGTTCTATTCCACATGGGGAGCTGGCTGTTGAAGAGGTGTTCACGTGTGCTGTCAGGTGCCTAAATAGGATTTCTAACTCTTTTTTAGCATCTGCAAAAATAGAGGAATATATTGCAAGTGCCAGGTCATCTGCTGCTGAAGTCACAGGCTCCATTTTGGCTGTACTAATCAAAGTAGCGTTTTTTCATAAACCCGATCAAATTCTGGAGCACTTAAAGGTTCCTTCAGTGCTGGCAGGATGAGGTCCAGAGCAGTTAACTTTCCTCAAGTTCACATTGGCCTTTGAGCATTATGTCACATTATCTTGTCAACTTCCTGTTGTTCATGTCTACTATTTGCTCAATATAAATGGGTATTTAAAAGAACATGCTGTAAGAAACTTAGAAATTCAAGGTAATGACAGTGACTGGAATGCTTAGTTGCATTTAGAATATTTTTCACTCAGAACATAAAGGAGTTATTCACTTTTTTTTTGTTTTTAAAGCAGCTACAAATGTTAGGACCATAAAATAGTAGTTAGCTAAAATACAGCAGACACGTTTAAAGAGTGGTTTTCTTGGAGTGGGAGGAGAAGATAATTTTACAAAAATACAATGTTTAGATGATCTTAGTTGTGGTATTATATGAAGTAATAAATCCTAGCTTTTATTAAGCTTTTCTCTGGAAAATTTCTTTGGCTTAACATCTTTTGACTGTCATGCTTGTTTTTTGGTGTATTGACAAACTTTTAAGATGTTTGCTAAGGTCCACTTGTTTCCTATGTAGAAACCGTAAAATAGGATTTTATTATACATTCCAATGACAAGACATGATCCGAGCTTGATGAGATTGTGTGGTTATGTCACAGAACATAAAGACACAAGCATTGTGTGTTGTCCCCCTGCTGAGTATGAACTGTTTGTTTAAATGGCAGTGTGACTCACTATACTTAATTTCTTTCAAAGTAGACCAGAGTTCTCCATCAGCTGACTTCCCGCACAAGAGTGATGGCTGAACTGTCATTCTGAAAGTGAGGAAAATCTCCTGCTTCATTTTTTTTTTGCAACATTAATGTTTGGATTTTTAATGAGTCTTTATCATACTGCTTTTTTAGTAAATAAGCACTGACTCAGTTGTTCATGAAGATTGAGTTACCAAGCGTACAGCTGTATTAGCTGATCACAGTATCTCACATTCAGCTCTTAAAGAGACACTGTCAACACATTTAAATTGTCAAGAATCTGGAAGACTTGGAAGTTTTTTCTGATACTAATGCTATGGTATGGCTTTATAAACCCTTTGTTGACCCTAAGGTCATTAGATCCATGTTTTTGTGAAAGATTTTTCAGCAGCAAAAGATTTTGGAAAGTGCACATATTTTAAGGTGACTGTTCCTTTAATTTTTGCAGCATTTTCAGATAAATTCTGTATTATATTGCTTGAGTCCAGCAATAGTTACAGGCTTTTTTCACCTGTAGTATGTTTTGTGCTGGTTATGGTAGCAGAAGAATGAACATTCACATAGGGTGCGAGGTTTTAGCATTTGCTAAAAATAGTGGTGCTCTTCACCTTCTGCGTTTTTAAAGAAAGCTTAGGAAAAAATACAGGATTTGGATGTCTTCAGGAGAAAAGCAATTTAAACACATTAAATTCAGCAAGGGCTCACTGTCATATGACAAAAAAAAAAACCCTATTATACTTCATTAGCCCAGTTTGCACTTGGCTGATTGACTTTTCCCCAGTTCAGCTTCTCCATTGTTTCAGTTAGTCTGAAATACCAAGCCTTTTACTAGCAGATTTTTCTGTCCTCTTGGAATACACTCTTAAATCTTGCAGCTATGGTTTGTTCAGCAGCACATGTGTAGTCACAATTTAATTGAGTATTTTCGAGTGAGGCAAATGTGTTACAGTGGATGGAAGGGTTAGATACTAATAATGTCTTTCTATGGAAACAAAACAGCTATTTTTATAATGCAGTAAAAGTGTAAACAAGTGGTTGAATTGGGCCATCTATGTACTTGAGTTATTTGCCATTTGTAGTGGAGTTTCTAAGACTGAGCTGTGAATCTGAGGTTGGCAAATGTATATCAATGGTGTTTTGATACATGCAAAGCACCAGCACAGCACTACCAAAACTTGAATCTGATGCATGCTTGAAATTACTAAAGCTCTTGATTCTCTGATGCCACATGTATTTCACCTTGCCTTTTGTTATTTGTGCCATGAAGGTCTCTTACTATTTTTTTTTTTTCAGCAGTATTGGATAGAATGAGGTTTGGAAGGATAAAATGTACTTACCTGAGCAGATTTCAAAGTGGTTCAGTTGATATATCAAGGTATTTTTCCAGATTTTTTCAGGCTGAGATTTCATTTTAGTGTCGCAGCTAGAAACAGCACTGTTCAATAACATAAGCTTTTTATGAGCTTTTTATCTCACTACAGTATCTTGCACATATTCTTCAGCATCATAATTATTATTGATATGGTAAAACTGGCTTAGAGATGAGTTTGACTTTTAAACAAAAGGACATGCTAAATTAGTTGTTTTTAAACAGGAAAACAGACTATAATGTTTCTGTAATCCAAGTGGACTTGGGATAGGTTTTTTTCATTCACAGTAAGGAATAAGGTGCTCTCTGGATCTGGACTAATACAAGAAACACTGTTTTGATGACTTGCCAGGCTGTGTGCAGTCTTGGTGAAAGCTTGTTTCTCTGCACTGTGTTTCATATACGTACAAAAGCATAACTAGAGCATTTTGAGACAAACTAAAATCCAAATGGAATTCAACCAATTAAGAATATTTTAGGAACTTAAAAATATGCTAAGGTCTTGGAAAGACCTATTTCTGACCTGGAAATTGGAAGGTGTCCTGCATATAATGACATCACCACAGGGTTTGTTTTTTTCCCCGCAAGGGTTTTATTCATACTGTGTGTGACCATCAAACAGTACAATCTTAGTGTAATTGCTACTTCATAATTCTCTCTCAATATATGGTTAGACGCATTTGTAACTACAGTAGCAGTATTGCTGATGTGTTCACACAATAAAACTTACTGTTGGTCAGTAGACATCAGCATGCTGTCCCATGAGTGCTTAAATACTGTAGTATTCCAAATATATGTAAATAGTATACCTAGGAGACCAAGTCTTAGTATGGCTTGTAGGCACACAGGAGCTTTGTTTTTAAGTAACACCTTGCAGACTTACTCCTTGCTTATGTGCTTATTTGTGTGTAAGATCTGATGAGCTTAAAAAATAACCCCAACAATCATACGTACGAAATGTTGTTCCCTAACTTCGCACACATTATGCTTTTGCAGTGATATGTTCTGCTTTCTTTAAACTGTTGAGCAATTTCATTTTTGCATTGTTTTTTTGAGACTTGCTACTGGATTTCCTTACTTTCAAAAGTCAAAATCCTTTGAGCATGACTTTTGTCTTGGCATTCTGAGGTCATAAACACTGCACTGGAATGGCCTGTGTTGAGTGTGCATCCAAATTTGGAACCAAAGTTTAGGTTAGCATTTCCTGCTTTGTCATGCTGGCACAGTTGCACAGGGAGTTTGCTTCTCATGCTGGTAGAGGCAGGGGTTTGCTCT
Organism: Lathamus discolor; assembly: GCF_037157495.1. Taxonomy (NCBI): domain Eukaryota; kingdom Metazoa; phylum Chordata; class Aves; order Psittaciformes; family Psittacidae; genus Lathamus; species Lathamus discolor. The sequence continues at coordinate 100,460,194 of NC_088887.1, read as the reverse complement.
TCTAGAGTAGCTCTCCTATTATCTTCCTCCTGCCCTTCTCCAGCAAAACCAAATGTGAGAACTTCAGACAGTAGAAACCAGCAAGTTTAAGCATGGGAATGGCAGAAGTACTTATAGGAGGCTTTCTTATAGTCTGTTTTCTGTGGAATAGGAATGGTTTTCGTGTAAACCTATATGCCTATTAATGTCAGAGATCTGTATGTGAGGTGCTGGTGGAAGTCAATCTTTCTCACCTCCTACATGACGAAATCAAGCATAGTGCTTCCAATTTATACTTTTTAGGCTATAACATTTAAACACACCATCTTGTCCGCTCTTGAAATGTTTGGGATTTTAGTTAGCTTTGTTTTACAGTATCCTTTAATGAAAGCTATGGCAGGCATTGCTGCAAGTGTGTTTTCATGTTGTGAGGTGGAGCTGCATGCCTTTCAGCCTTCCCAGCACAACAAAGTTCGTTGAAAGTCTCAGTCGCATCAAACTTGAGTGTTCTTAAAATCACTTGTCTACTTCTAATTCAGCATTTTGAAAGAAGAATTAAAAAGTTAAAACAAGCTTACAAAAGGTACTTGATTTTTTCCAATTAAAATTATCAATTGGTTTTGTTAGCAGAAAGTAAGATACTTTGTCATGTTCTGAATATCAAATAATCTTTGACTACTTTGAATCTTAAAGTGCTCAGTATTTCAATAAAATTGATCAGGAAGGGGCAGTGCTGTAACATGTTCCTTGTGGCTTTTGATTTTTCGGGATCAGGTGAGCACAGTCATGCTGCCAAAGCTTAAGCAAATGATACAGATGTCTGTCTCTGACTGATACTCTTGGATTTGCTGAACAGTCATCAGAGAAAGTCTGAGGACAGTTATGAGTGCCAAAATTTTATCTCTTGGTTTGACTTTATATCTGGAACAGTTTAGTTGCTTCAGGTCATTATAGAGTCCTTAAGATATATTAGCTTTCTTATTTGGGTGCTTAGAGGTATGTGTTCCATAGTTGAAGTATTCTTGTCTTTTTGAATTGTATTTGCACTTCAACACAGTCAATTGTTAGGGAGGCAAAGCAAATACGTAAAAAGCCAGGAGCTGGTTGTCTTGTGAAGCACAAGTATTTATTATTCCCTGTGCACCACCCCCCCCCCCCCCCCCCCCCCCCCGGTATCTCCATTGCTATGGTTATTTTCTTTAGGCTAGTTTTTACTTTTCTGACTGAATAGTTACATCCAGTCTTGGGTTTCTGTTGTAGATGATATATTTCTCTGATGTTTGAAGGGAAGAGCATATTTGTGTGTGTGCCTGAATTTTAATTCAGCTGAGCCTCAGTTGAAACTATGATTGTGTTGCTTGAGAGTCTTGCTTTCTGTTGCTTTTTTTCTTGTAGTTCATTCTGTATGTTTAACAGCATACTGAGTCTTCTAGTTTATAGAATATCCTGATATCTGCATCTCCCACTTAAAGAACATATCAATGTTTCCACTTCCTGTTGTGTTACTCAACATTTTATTGTCTGTCCCTTTTTTCAAGTTGCTTTCATCTCTTGTTTATGCAACAGTTTGGAATTTAATTTAATTTGCGAGTGCTAATATCTAGCTAATACAGAACTCCTACCAAACATCCAGTTTGCATTGTGTGGTTACGGTGCTGATTTTAATCGTCAAAAGTGTAGGCCAGTCTCACTCATTCATATTAAAACTGATACTGCAGATAGGAGTTAATGGTTATACGTGTATTTAGGGTAAATCTTTCATATGTATTGAAAGATCCTTGATTTTTTGAAGTGGACTAGCCTGTGAGCCATAAGAAATTTCTGGTGATCCTGTGATGCCGACAAAGGATATCACACCTTCATGAAGTATTTTCTATGTACCAGTGTATTTTTACTATTACAATTCTGTATATTGACAACAAAGATGATTTCAGGTTATTTATTATTGCCTGCATATTTTATTAAAAAAAAGAAAGAAAAATAATAACTTTGGTACCATACAGTTGGCCCCTGGTCGACTAGATTTTTCAAAAATATATTGCATAGGCAATTTCAGCCTTACATTAAAGAGAAATCAAGTGTCTGTTATCTAAGCACGTTTTTTTCATTCTAGAGATAGTGTCCCAGCCTCAGTTAATTGATTTGCCATACCTCACATAAATCTACAGTCCACTATATATTTAAGCCTAAATTTTTCCAGTGGGGAAACTAGGTTAATGCCTACAGCTGAATTAAAATAGACAGTTAAAGAAGTTAATGGGTGCAAGTTACGACACCAGCCTTAGTCAGGAACCTTGAATGACTCAGACTGGGGCACTGAGTAGGTAAGACTTCTGGTTGTACGAGACAGAATCTTGTCCTACTCTAGTTATTCTAATATGGGTGGTAAGTGTGAGTCTTGCAGCAATGTAGTGGTAGATACCTAGAACAGTGGGTAAGTAAATGTTGATTATGTCTAGCATAGTTCCATGGTTCTAACATTGGAGGTCTTTTAGAAGACTGACCTAGCAGGAACTGCCATGTAAATGACAGTGATTTAGGGGCATACACATTGAAGATAATGCTTACTGTCTTGTTGACTTTGCCAGGAAACTTTTACCTGTATAATCACATTTGGTGACTGCTCAGTGTAGCCACTCCCATTTCCTTAATTTACAGTGGTTTGTTTCTTTTTTTCCTATCTACATTTAATTGCTACTGCTTGTGGACAGCAGGATGTTAATCTGATTTTGTCTAACAAAAATATTTGAGGATAAATTACCTAAAATACATTGTGCATTTTTTCAACATCTCCTGGAGCCAAAAAGCTACATTGAACAAATCCAGCATATTTATCACTGAAATCAGTTTAGAGCACTGACATTTTATTTTTTTTTTATGCTCAGCATACAGAATGAGAGAAAAGTGGCCACTGTTTTCTTTCACCATTGTGCCCCCCCCCAGGTTTGAATCCCAGGATGCTGACTTGACTGTATGCATCTATATGTAAGACACACTCAGCCTAGCTGCCTGCTCTAATCCTGAATTTAGGGCCTCCTGTGATCATTGTGCCAAACTTGCTTCAAGTTATATGACTTCATGTAAGTCAGTGATTGATTCAGATCCTTAATAAGCTGGACTGTGAACTGTGGTGGTTCGAAATCTGTTTTAAAACAGCCAAGTTGCTCCTGATGTAGTGGTAATGAACTCTGGAAGGAGTTGTGGGGAAGTCTTGGGACATTATTCAGAAGAATTGGCCTATGTTCATGAGTCAATAAGCTACTTTCAGTCAGCTTGTCAGTACTATGGATTGATAACTGCTAAAAAGGTGGGGAGAATTCTGTATACAACTCACTCTTTGGCTTTCCCCCTCATTGTTTATTTGTTTGCTTGGTTTTTGTGTTCTCCCAAATCAGCTTGCTGGCAACTGTGACATTCATTACCCTTCTAGTTATAGGGAGAACAGAGGCCTGGCTTTGCACTGTGAATTGCACTGACTGAGCCAGGACCAGCTATGTAAAGTCATTGCTGTGAAGCAGAAAGGCTGCAGTAATTAGGGACTTGATCCAAGGTTTGACAAGGTCAGTTATTTTTGGAATAAAACATTCAGAAATATTTTTAGGAAATACAACCAAAATCATCTTTAAACCCAGATTCTTTGGGGCTGACTTTAAAGTCCTGTTTGGTGTGGGTGTATATTTTCGCTATTTTTTTTTCTTTTAAGCTTATAAAAGCGTAAATCTAACCTATTTTTAGGAGGTTGCATTTGCTGTATTCAGTCAAATACCTTTGGAAACCACCAGGATTTGTTGGTTGATTTATTCAATTTCAGATGATTCCAGTAGTGATTCATTTAATAATTTGTAACTAACTGATAAGGTGCATCTTTTTTTAAGTAACAATTTCTATTAATTTAAGGTGAAAGTAAGGACAAGTTAAAGTTCTTCCCTTTTTGGGATTATCATATATCTGTCACATCAGTGCTACATGTTTCAAATGTTTTCTTCACTTGCTGGAATTCGCTATATATGAAGTCCAGTCTATGTATGAACTTTGTTTGTTGTTTTTTCTTTGTCAGGATGTCAGGGTTGTGAAAGATTCAAGGACTGAATTGTTTTTGAAACTTACCAAGGACCTCATCTAAATTGGAGCACTTAGAAGTTAATCAAGAAGTTATCACTTATATAATACATTATTTAGAACGCAATTAAATTTGCTCCTAGATGAAAGAAACAGGACAAACCTTTATACTAAACTGGCATTTTTGAAACTCTGTGACTTAGTAATGTTGGGAACTCTGTGATTCAAGCACATGAAGACGTCAGTGTATCTTGATGTTTAAGTTTGTCTTAGTAAATCCTACTATGTATTCATCATTCCTTTATTGTTCATTATGAATACAGTCTACAAACGCGTTCTTGACACATATCCCTTCTGTTTTCACATGTGCACTATTCGATACAGATGTTTTGCATTCAAAAATAATGATATCTTGCACTGAGACTCCTTTCCAGGCTGCTTTGTGTTGCTTTTTTGTTGGTTTTTTTTTTCTTGCTCTTAGTTTGCTTTTGGTTTTAAGCACAAACTTTCTGACTAGAATTCCAAGATGACTAAAGTTGCACAATTAAATAGCTTTTAAGCAGTTAAGCAGTACATTCAGTGCCAGACTTGGAAACCCAGAATGCGTGGTTATAAGCATCTATAAGAATTATACTAAGTACAGACAATTTTTTTGTTGCACATTTCAGGATGGATATGCAATGAAATCATTGGCTATAGAAAACAAACTTGCAAGTTCAGGCTTGCAAGTCTGTGTTCTATATCAGCAAGCATCTGATGTGCTTAAATAGATTTCTGTGATTTTTGTTTTTTGCACAAAGCTTGGTGTCTTGTGCAATTCAGATAGTTGTTCTCTGTAGTATTTTTAATTAGAAAAGTGATATCTAACTGGATCTTGGATTCTTTGTAGGGCTTTTAGACTGAGCAGGACAAATATAAGATGACATGTTTAGAGCTTCAATAGTTAATTGAAGCTATAAATGTCTTTTGGTGTTTTTTTTTCATATTAAAAAAATGCTTAGGAGCAAAATACTGATGAGCAAATTACTTTTTTATCCTATTTATTTTCCTGAATACCATAAATTTCCTTTTAATGAATGGAATTTACATGGTCTGTGTTACAGACATGGCGTGATTTTTCAGCCATAGGTTGCTTCCTTCATTCTTATATTCTGTAACTGGTGTGCCAGGGAGTTTGAATTCTGACTTGGCTTTAGGGAAAGTCTGCTGTTTCACTTGTCTTCTGCTTTGAAAAGCTTTTGCTAAGTTTCTTTTTTGTTTAAACCTGAAATACAGGTGGCTTCAGTTGTACCACCAAATGTCCTAGCTGAATGTGCAGAAATAATTTTATCTACTGCTAATCCGTAGTACCAGTAAGGGATGAAGCAAAAACCATGTAACTGCCTTCTTATCCTCCACAGGACATTCTGAATATGAATCTGATCAGTGCATGTCTTGGGCATTGTAGTAACTCTTGGGTATTTGTAACATAGTTAAGTAAAGAATTGTCTAGGACATGAAAAATTACTTTGCATATAACAACCTTGCTGTAGCCTATAGGGAAGGACAGCTGTACATATCTAAATTTAAATTTTGGAATCTCCTCACGTCATGGAGGAAAGGTCTTTCTTGGTAGCCATCCTTAGTACAAAATCATTACATTAATACCCCGACTTTCAGAGTGTGAATGAGTGCAGGAGAAATAATTATTGCTTGAACAGTGTTTACTATTTCCTTGGGTAAAGATGGTGATTTAATGGAAGCATGAGTTTAGATATTGGTAAGTTCTAGTAGACTTCCCTAAAACTCTGTTTTTAAGGTCTTCTGCAGAAGATGAAGTAATTGGAGGTAGAATACTTGTTTTTAACTTCAAAAGAAGAAGGAGTGTGTGTGTAATGCAGTTGAATGTTTATGGATGAGTATTCCAAAAGATGGGCAATTGACAGCAAGAAAGGGAGAGTATATAGTATGTGCTGTCCCTGATGTCAGAAACCATGAACTAACTGCTGCTGGATTAAACATAAGAGTTAGATCAAGACATTAGGGTTCAGTAATTGATTGCTTCTTATTTGTACTGGTACAGTCATTTAGGGATTTTCATGTATACACAGTTTTAGAGAAGTATTTACTTCTTTCCTGGGTATTTTGAGGTGGTGTTCTAGGAAAGCGTGCCTCACATGTTTATCTTCTTTTGATTCAACCGCCTCATGCAAAGTGTAGATTTTATTAACTTGTGCCCCCTCTGCTGGCTGGTTTTCCAATTACAAAGTAAAATACAAGTTAATGTAGGTGAGGTACTTTGTGATGCACAATTTTGGTCAAACATCAGTTTATAAAAGACCCTTTTATGGGGGTAAAACTGCAACAAAAACTTTGTGAGTCCTAATTTGTGAGAGTCAGCGATGGTGTTGAGAGTTGGTGTTTTCGTAAGTGCATAGTTACTGTCTTGGGCTCAGTCAAAACTACTTCAGCATTTCTCAAACTTGTTTCCTTCATTCCTCAGTTGAAGAGACTTAGTCTTTTTGCCCACCTTGTGTGTGTATATTGTTTCACAGAGGAACTAGATCTTTATGGTTCTTGGGAGTATGGAGGACTATAATTCAAGCTTCTAAAGCCTGCTACTATCATCTGCAATTCTGGTAGCAGTCATTTTCCCCTTAAGATATAGAGCTTTCCTCTTCTGGGTGTAGTAAGGGGCCTCCTCAAATTATCTTTAGCAGATGATTACCTGTGTTCTTCCCCAAACCTGTCTTTGTGGGTGAGGTAGTATTCCCAGCTGCCTAGCATGAGTGAGGTAGGGCATAAGTCCTCCCATCTTTGATACTGCAGGGAGAGCTGAAAGGTTTCAGTGTTATGACAGAGAATGTGTGTCCATAATGCAGATGTTTGTGGACTAGAGCTTATAGTAAGAATCCCCCTGTCCTGCAGCCCTTTCAGAAAAACACTGTGCATTTTTTCTTGTTAGTAGTGTAATTCCTGGAGTAGTGTTGCATTAGGTTGTTTTATAAGATTCCAATCTCTGACTGATCTGAGATCTGGCATCTCTCTTGCCATTAATCAGGCATCAAGGGAGATTTCTGGTTTATATTATGATTTCTTTTATGACTTAAACTTCATAACAGAGTTCAAAACGCTTCTGCTGTGTAAAACTGGAACTGGTTAGTGTAGCTTTCATTGAACTTTCTTCTGAGGCTTCTGAAAGCGTCTTAAAGTATATTCACTAATCCAATATCTAATCATCTACTAGAAAGACAGAATTGCCACCACTGCAAAACTGCATTACCTATTGAATAATCAATGTCATCAAGGGAATATATCCAAATCCTACAGACAGGCAAACAGAAATGAGTTAGCAGCTAACTTTGTGCATGAAGCCTGACTTGTCAGAGGTATTAATCCTGTACAGAATTCCGGTATATTCTTCAGCTCTTACTCATTCATGCTAAAATTGCTAAAGTGTCTCTGACACTGAAGTGGTTCCTGTTCATGGTGTCAGTTTCTATTCTAAAACAGCCGTAACAAACAAATATGGTCTCAAAGCTGGTTTTATTGTAGGGGTTGGCTTAGTTGGATTACACTATGATGTAGTTCAGAGATGCTGTGCTTTTCAGTATGGCCACAGAATCATGGAGAGCTTGTGACATATCCTGTGAGAAGTCAGGTTTATCAAAGCAAATGTTCTGGTAGAACCTGATTGGCCTTGCTCTGTTTTCCTCCATCATATTCTTCCTTGCATTTTGGTAGATTAGAGTTTCCTAGCATGTGCTAAATATTAATTAGGTGATATGCAGCATAGCTTCATCTGGGAAAGCTTACATTTAAAGCCATTTTGCTGCTTAACAACTGGTAGAAAATATTGTACTAATCTACTGAAGTAGGAAGCATGCTTATTCTTGAGTACTGTAGTGTGTACATACATCTGCATGACTGTGGTGCATGTCTACATATATTTGAAAAAATCTTAAAGGTGAGGTAGTTTTTGTGAAGAGTTATGTTGCCAGTTATGAATTCACTAAAATATTATTGTGATGCCTGTGTTTGTAACTTGGGAAACAATTGTGTGAATGCATAAAATACAGTTGGTGCTTCACAACTATATTGATTGGTTCTGCAGGGGTAATAGAAGGTAGTCAAAGTGCCTGATATATGAGTTGGGACAACTAAGAAGTTGGACTAGATGCTTCAGTTCCTATGTAGCTGACCATAAGAGGATAGAGCAGCTGTTAAATACCTCTGTGTACTTGACTTATAATTTCTGCCTTGAGCAGTGAAGAGGAAAGTCTCTAATAAATGTTAAATTAATGTTTTAGACGTTTCATGATTTTGCTAAAGGGTCACTTAAGTTCCCAAGGTAAAAAATTGAAAACTATGTTAGATTTCTACTGTCTGTTTTAGTTTGTTGAAATTCAAGCCGAGTGTTTTGATATTTTTTTTGTATTTTATTTTTAAGCTTTTATATATTTTTTTGTTGTGGGATTTTTTTTGTTTGTTTTGTTGGGTATTTTTTAAGCTTTTAAGTTGTTAATTATTCCATCATTCTGACTTCTAGACTTCATTTTAAACTATTGTTTTTGAACAATGGTTGCTCACAGATTCTCATGAGCATTTATGAGAATCTTGACCTTTTGAATTCTAAAAAAAACCCTGATTGAATCTAAAAAAACTGATAGTGCACTTCTGTTTTCCTGGTCAGATGACTAAATTTACCAGCAGTTAGGCCTGATACTTCTGAAAATAAAAAGGCTCTGCTGAGATATATAATGAATGGTGGATGAGCAATACAATTTCTGTTAAATTTTGTGATTTACTGCAGTGTGAAAGCATAACTTTTAGATGTGATTGTGATCTGAAAAATTAGGGTTTTTTTCCCAGTGATTAGGAATGTGTTCTGTTAAAAATATGCACTTTATGTCAGTTTACATTTATTTTCAACTTTTAGCCTTTCTTGGGCATGAAGCTTTTGTACTACTAAATACTTCTTTTTATAGTAGTTGCTTGTTGAACATGTCATTTTTAGTCCCTGACTTGGCGCTTTTTTGGTCGTGGATCTACCTCAACTATTTCATAAGTTTTTCAACACCTCTGACTCTGGAATTAATATTAAAATATGTGCATTGAGATAACAATAGTCTTAAATCAATTTTCTCTTACTGCATGCATAATATTTTATACTTGCACATGTAAAGGTCACAATAGCTCTTCAGTTGCTTTACCTGCACACTTTGAAGAGGAAAGAAATAATCTATGAATGTGTTACTCATGCTGAAACTCGTTGCTAAGCTCACTTGCCTACAAAAGTGAATTCTTAGTTTTGAGACTTTCAACCAGATAATAATGTGTCTTGATAATCTGATACACTTCTGACTTAGTCAGATCAAGCATCACCTCCGAAAGCATCACTCAAGCTGGCTGTGCCTCTTTCTGTGACCCCTGGTGAGTGGTGTGGAGCTCATTGGTGCTCTGAATTTGCTTTGTATCATCTGAGCATAGAACTATTTCAGCTGGAGACTGGAGAAATGGCAGCCAATGTAACTGAGTTACTTTGGGATTTGGAACAAATAGTTGTGAATCATAGAATCACAGAATAGTTAGGGTGGGGAAGGACCTTAAGATCATCTAGTTCCAACCCCCCTGCCATGGGCCTGGACACCTCACACTAAACCATCCCACACAAGGCTTTGTCCAGCCTGGCCTTGAACACCACCAGAGATGGAGCATTCACAATGTCCCTGGTTAACCCATTCCAGTGCCTCACCACCCTCACAGTAAAGAATATCTTCCTTATATCCAATCTAAACTTCCCCTGTTTAAGTTTTAACCCATTACCCCTTGTCCTGTCACTACAGTCGCTAATGAAGAGTCCCTCCCCAGCATCCTTGTAGGCCCCCTTCAGATACTGGAAGGCTGCTATGAGGTCTCCATGCAGCCTTCTCTTCTTCAGGCTGAACAGCCCCAACTTTCTCAGCCTATCTTCATACAGGAAGTCCAGTCCCCTGATCATCCTTGTGGCCCTCCTCTGGACTTGTTCCAACAGTTCCATGTCCTTTTTATGTTGAGGACACCAGAACTGCACACAATACTCCAGGTGAGGTCTCACGAGAGCAGAGTAGAGGGGCAGGATCACCTCCTTCGACCTGCTGGTCACGCTCCTTTTGATGCAGCCCAGGATACGGTTGGCTTTCTGGGCTGCGAGCGCAGCTGTCAAGTTGTTCAAGAGAATGCATGTTGTGTATCATAAGTTAGCTTGAAGGCTTTGAGTCTCTTACAAGCTTGCTAGGCTAAAAAGGCACAAGCAAGATTGTACTGGTATTGATGCTGATTTTTAAATAACTTCATAAAAGAGGTGTGGGGTTTTTTTTGTGGTCTTTGTGCCTATCAGTCCTTGAAAATGCAGGTGGTAGGTGAATGATAAAACCCGTTTGTATGACTTTACAATTTGGTGGTTGAACAGGATGATTAACCATTAAAACCTTAGGTGCTTCATCTTTCTGCTAGTAACCTTCAGAGTGAAAAGTGCATTATTGAAAGGAATTTGCAGTCAGATTACTGTAGCAGCTCTTTAGACTGAAAAGGATACTAAGTGAAACAATTTGCCTACATGAAGCAATTAGCTGAAGTCCCTGTGGGAGCTAGTTGCCACTGAATTTTCAGCTGGAAAAAGAAATAATATTATTTATTCCAAAATTCTTGTTTAGAAGCAAATCTATTTAAAAATAAGGGTTTAAAATCAATTTGAAAATACTTTTAAATTTACTGTAGGCCAAGTAAATTAGGACTCAAATTGCCACAGTTTAAATATAGTGCTTGAGTTTCTAGACTTTAAAATGTTTATCCACTATTAGTGGTTATAATCTGTCTGGAAGCAGGTATTGCAAGAACAGAAATGTCTATCCTTGTATGCTTGTTGGAATGTATATATAATATAGAATATATGTAGCATGTTTTTGAACATGTGTAGAAAGAATATATAATGCTAGCTTAAATTGTGAGCAATGGCCTTAATGTTTCTTAAGGTATGGGTGCTGAGGCTGACCTGATCTTTACCCTACTTACTTTAAGAACTCTGGGTTTCAGACTTTGAATCTTATACTATCCTGTGTGGGAATGTAAAATGATACTAACATTAGCTGCTGGATTATTTTTTGCTTTTGAAATGGAAAAAAAGCTCATGATGATTAGTTAGTTGTCAGAGTAAGTTGTAAACAGGCATATTATTTACACCTTGGTATGCTGAGCTGATTTCCAGTGCGTTTCAGCATACCCGTAAGCTGCCAAATATCTGGTAATGGGTGCTCTGTCACCCACTGTTCTACTATGTAAATAATAAAATAACTAAATTAATTGAGCTGTGCCAAATTGATTTCCTATGCATTCACAGTCTGTGTTGCTACGTATTTTGAAGAAGTTTTTCTAAGACATGTAATTTCAAAGTGGTTTAATAGTATATTACTAGAGGAAAAGCAACAGAAAATAATTTTACTATCATAGAATTAGATTCATTAGATTGAAATAAAGTTCTAAATCAGTAATTGAGAAAACTGCTGCTGCTTAGTTTAAAAAGTTGATAAGTCTTCTGGAATTTCATTTTGCCAAATTTACCAAAACATTTGAATTTTGAGAGCAGGTTGGGTAGGGTTTGGGTTTGGGTTTTTTTTTTTTTGGATACCTGACTTAATACTGGTTTTGTGTGCTTTCATGCAGCTAAGATGAAGAGTGGGGTCAAAAGAGTGAATGGTGTTCCTCAAAAATTAATATAAAGAAGATTCTTAGTAAAAAATGGTAAACCTCTATAATAGGCATTTTATGTGAAATTCTTCCTTGATGTATGCTAAGTATGTTTCTGCTCCTTTAGGTGGAATGTAGATGTATTCATTCATGTTTCTAAATTGCATGAGGCTGTGAAGCTCAGTGCAGCTAAACGAATACAGCTCTGTTCACTTGTCTTTAACAAATTCAATGGTAAATAGTGTACTTTTGACTTGATTTCATAAATTCTTTCTAGAAAGAATAATATTTAGAGCTGTATTGATGAGTCAAGGAACTTGAGACTACTGTATTTTCACATCTAGTTAGTGAAGAAGAGATTTCAAGGGGAAACTTTGCAACAGGGCACTGCTAGTGTTTCCATAGTTATCCTGTAGGTGATAAATATGGAAATATGGGTTACTTTGTCTTTGGAGTCAGAGGTTCTCAAATCACTTCTTACTCTGGCTACAAATGAGTATTGTTCTGGTAGAAAGACATTCTTGCTTTTGTAAATATGTTGCTATGTGAGTTGATGCTTGAATTAGTATGGTGGTGATCATCCATTGTACAGGTAAAATGCTTGTGAAATTCTAAAAGATAGACTGAAGATGAAGTAATTTCTCCTTCAGACCTTTTTCTTTGGGGGGGGTGGGGTAGAGGGACTTAAAGCTTAGAATTTCTTGTTTCCTTCATTGAATTTCATAATCATTCTGTGCCCAAAGTGTTAACATTTAAGGGTTTAATTTTAGATGGCTAAAATTGAGAAAGGTTATAGTTGAGGTACACAAAAACATATAAGATAATGAAGATATCTGCGTAGTAGGGGCTATTGGAGACTAAATTTTTAATAGTTAAATTTCAAATTGGACCAGAGTATTGCATACGATACTTTAAAATCTTGTTTTATCAATTGTCAATTTTACAATAATTTATTAGCAATAGGATTAAAGTATTTTTATGTTCAGTATTCATGAGAAAAATTATCCTTTTCCTTTAGTTAGAAACTCAGCTTTCAATATTATTTCAGTGCAACATAATTAGCTTCCAGCTGATGTTTTGCAGTTGTGGTGAACTATTAGATGGCAGAATAACGTACCATAACTGTTCTTGAGAATTAAATAAGGTGAAATATTCTTAGGAAATTATTTTAATTAAAATTGAGTGTATTTTGAGAGTCCTTAAATTCGTTTGAGTAATTGTTTAAATTGGATTATGAACTAGCTGAGCTTTCGAGGGAGAGATTGATCTTCCTTATTTGATTCTTATTTTTGCATATTTTTTGTTTGTATTAATAGTATGCTGTTTTAAAAGAAAACTTCAGGATTTTCACTAAGGGTTGAGAAGATACTAAGCAAATGGAGTTTTAATTTTTCTGTTGGATATAGCGAGTTGATCACAATAAATGCGGTGTTGCCACTTCAAATGGGACACGCCTCACCAAATATGTTAGAAATCATGAGGTGATATTTCTGTTCTAAGCGCACAATCAGTAGATGATCCCTGATATTAAAAGGGTTCTAAAAAAACCCCACCTGTTTAAAATGTCTTTTTCTTAAAACCTGTTACTTCTCTCCCCATATTTTTTGAGTAAATTGTAAGCATTTATGAGGTTGTCTTTATAAGCAGAGCTAGGCTGTGGGTCTAGTTGTATTTTTCTTTATTGTTTTCTGAAGAGGAAAATCAAGGCCTTAAGCTTGGCAATAGGAGAGTAGAACCTGCTAAACTAAAGCTTGTGGTGGTTTTTATCCAGTCCATCTTTAACCCTGGCTAGAGTGGAGTGTGCTACCTGGCTTAGAGTAATTCATGTACATAAATTACTTTGGGATCTATTTTTTTTCAGGAGGGACAGACATTTATAATATACTGACAGTAGGAAAGAAATTCCAGTAGCAAGCCAAGGTGGTTTTTGTTGTTTGGTTTTTTTTTTGTTACAGTTAGACTATTTGAATATCTTGGTGGCATCACAGAATTTCTTACTTGTATATGTTTTTGTCTTAAATGGCAGAAATGTCTATAGAAAGCTTATCTATTTTTCAGATATTTATTTCTGAAGTTTTGTGTGCATGGCTGAAACACTTTGGTAAAAACTTAACTGGTACTATTCATGTCAGAGTCTTCCTTAATACATAGAGTACGAGTTCTTAACCTGGGGATCATGATCGCAAGGTATTGTGCAAATAAGTAAATCACACATAAAATCAACCCTGGAATAGGAGGAATTGGCAGTATTTCTGGTTTAAAGAGACGGTTGTTCCTCTAAACAGCTGCTGGTTTGTCAGAATACTGCAGTATATGTTGTTCTTGAAGTTAACCATTTTTGCCATGCTTTTGTATGCATTTATTGAATACAGAAAGTGTCAAGCTTTACAAGGCCTAGCTGCAAAAAGACTCAGAAACCCATAGCACTGTACTATATAGTACATGAGAGTAAATAACTCAGTCCTTGTTGTTTTGTTGGTGGGTATCAGTGGTTGTTTAAGGACTGAACAGAAGCTTTTGAATTTGTTATAACGTTATAAATGGAATGTCTTTTTTTTTTTTCCCTTCAGGGACGAAACCCCTTTTTTCTGGAGCCAGCAATAATTATAACAGTTACTGATGGAAGTAAATTAACTACTACTAGCGGGATACAGGAAGAGGTAAGATCTGACCTCTGTTTACAGTGATGTGTACTAAACCTTGTGTTAGAATACTGTGTACAGTAGGAGCATAAATGACTCGTCAAGTGTATGCTCATTAATAGCTTAAACTTGCATATTTTTTCCTTTTTACTTGAAGTAGTTTTATGAAGTACTACAAAAATCTGAATAGCTCTTTTTCCTTACAGAAATATGTAGTACAACTGTTGGTCCACTTAGTAGGCTTATTTTGCTGTTTCTATCCAGAGAGTTCATGCTTTTCAACTCAACAAACAGAAGAAATATATTTCTGTAAAGCTTGTATGTCTTTAGCTGGTCTGGATATAAGCTCTTTATGTGCAGACCCAAATTAATGTAGTGCTTTCCCAAAGGATGTGGTCACTAGGGAGTGTATAAAATACGTGGTTGTTTCCCACTGGGCTCTTAAAGTGATTATAATGAAATTGGTAGTGTCCTTATCCAAGACAAGAGCTGAAGAAATATTTCTCGAATTACGTCTGTAGATCAGTTTAAAACAGTAGATCTTAACATACTGAAGTGAGTACCTGCTCAGACATCTTGCAGATTTGTAGCTATAGAAAATGTTGAGGCACTGAACTATTTTAACTTACTGGCTGGTTTGAATTCTTTCCTTAAAAAGATGAAAGAGGTCACTAAGGGTAGGGTTGGTCTGGCCAGCTCAGTACCCATTCCATGCATTAGTCAGAAAAACCAAAGAACAATAAATCCCCAAGATCATTCCCTTTTCAGGGAAAAGGTTAATATCCAGAAGTCTGTCCTAAAGCTAAAGGGGAGGATCCAGGCTTTTTCATGTGGTACAATGCGTTTGACAATACAGTCATATATTACTTACTCAAATTTTTTCTAATACTCTCTTATATCACATTTATTACAGCATTTACAGAAGTTATTTGTATGAAAAGTGTTATTTGGATGCTTTTGTCTGATTTAGAGGAAGAAAGTTGAATGGCAACATAATGCTATATGGGCTACTAACAAATAGTCATAGCCAGTAACTGAAAGGGAATGCTTGGATCCATGATACCAAGTGGGATGTCTCTATAAGACTTCACTTGCATCATATGTTTTTACCCACTAAGCTATTTTCAGTTTAATCCAGTGAATGATTGGGTATGATTCAAAATACTGAGTAGAATAGCAGCCTCATATTTACAGTGGTTGTCAGTGAGCTACTGTTAATTAAACAGAGGGATAGTGTGACACTTTTGGAGCCTTCTACAACATTTAGTGCTGTTACCAGTGGAATACTGTTTTGGTTTTTTAAGAGCTAATTGGGTAATCACATAGCTGTGCAAGCCCTTTCTTGAGGGGAAGCAATTTGTCTACTGTCAGGTGACACTGATATCCTGGAGTGAGAGACACCAAGACGCTCAGAGGGGCAAAGCAAATGACATCTGAGTAGAGACTGAGAACTGGGTTTGTTTAGCCTTTAGAAGAGAAGACTGAGGGATGGAGGGGGGAGAGTGTCTTACCACTACCTGCAACAACTTAGTGAAGGAGGGAGCCCAGCTTTACTTGGAGGTATACAGGGCTGAGAGGAGACAGCTGCAAATTGTACCATAGGATATAAAGAAAAAAAATTTAACTGTGTGGGTGATTGAACACTGGTATAGGTTGTCCAGTGATTGTGAGATCTCCGTTATTAAAGATGCTCAAAACTGAGTTGGACAAGACCCTGAGCAATCAGAAGACCGTGGACTGTATAACCTTCATGTGTCCCTTCTCATGTACACAGTTCAATGATTCTGCATTACATTTCCTTTCATCTTGTTCATTTATCTGAAATGGTTTAGGTAAGAAAGCTCTATTTGCTGTCATGAACTCTTTGCTTACAGCAAGAGTCATTATTTTTTACAGCCAGCAAGTTATTTTGTGTTCCTTTGCCTTCAAATGTGGGTACAACTTTCTCACCTTTGTCTTCCCAAGAAGACATTTTCTGATGGTTAGGCAACCATCTGGTCACACATTCACATCTTTAAATTGTTGCAACTTATGCTGAGAAAATGGGTTTTCTGGAGGCTGCTTTTTGTGGTTTAAGCCCAGCCGGTAACTCAGAACCACGCAGCCACTTGCTCACTCCTCCCACCCTTCCTCCCTCTGCTCCCAAAGGAATGGGTAGGAGAATAGAAAGAACGCAACTGCCACGGGTTGAAATAAGAACAGTCCAGTAACTAAGGTGTAACACAAACCACTGCTGCTACCACCAATAATAATAATGATAAGGGAAGTAGCAATGGAAGAGAATGCAACCGCTCACCACCCGCTGACCAATCCTCAGCCCAACCGGGCAGTGATCCAGCCCTTCTGGGTAGCTGCCCCCAGTTTATATACTGGGCATGACGTGCTGTGGTATGGAATACCTCTTTGGCCAACCGGGCAGTGATCCAGCCCTTCTGGGTAGCTGCCCCCAGTTTATATACTGGGCATGACGTGCTGTGGTATGGAATACCTCTTTGGCTAGTTTGGGTCAGGTGTCCTGTCTCTGCTTCTTCCCAGCTTCCCCTCCTCCCTGGCAGACCATGAGGCTCAGAAAGTCATTGGTCAGAGTAAACATTACTGAGCAACAACTAAAACCATCGGTGTTATCAGCGCTGTTCCCAAGCTGAAAATCAAAAACACAGCACTGCATCAGCTACTAAGAAGGAGAAAAATGACTGCTACTGCTGAACTCAGGGCGCTGCTTTAACCTACTAAACTTAGGCTTGGCTCATGAGTGGTGCTGGCTGACAAGTGTGTGCTACACCTGGAGTTTTAGTATCATGGTTGTGACGTTGTGCCAAATCAGACACCTGCATGGTTTGATGATTAAACTGCGTTCTAGAGAAGCAGATACTCTTACTAATGATAGTGAACTAATGACTTCTTCATAAATGAGCAAATTTAAAGGCATTTTCTTCTGGAGGAGCTGATAGTGACCTCTGCTCTTCCTTCCTGCAAGACAAAGTGCAAGTTTCTTTGAGTGCTCTTCCATCTGTATTTACAAAGTATGTATTTCATACCCAGCAATAGATGTGGTTTTATTTGTGGGTTTTTTTCTCTCTTGCCATAGCTGTACTGGTAGGAATGTCCTTAACAGTACCAAAGAGCAGGGAAACAAAGAATCCAAAATTGCTTCTGTCTTTCAGGGATGATCATCTGCTTTTGTCGACATGTGTCCTATTGATCAGAATTTTATTTGGTGTAGCTTGAATGTCCTTTACAGTTACCTCTCAAGTTGGACATGCAGAAATTGATACAGTAACACCACCCTGGAGATACAGAAGTCTGCTGTTGCTCCTCTGCTCAATGACAAAGCTTTTCAGTTACTTTGAAATGTCTCTTCTGTTCTTTGGGTTTGACTTTGGAGAGGCTTTTCAGAGTCGGTGTTGGAAGTGATCATATCCCACTGGCTATGACAAGTTTTTACATCCTATGTAAAAGTTCTTATGGACTAAGGCAGTATATTTTTAGTTCTTTTAAAACTTATGTACAAGAGAACCGTCAGAACGTTGGTTTTGTTCCATGTGAAGCCAGCATGGAACCTGGAGGCAAGTTTTCTCAAAGCTTTGACAATCAGATGGACATTTGTATTCTTACCAATGAAATCAGCTTTGTCACTGTGTGAATACTGTCATTTGTCCTAGAGTGAAACAGTCAAGCCTTTCCTTTGTGAAATTTAATATGGGTTTTGCAGATAAAGAGCCTTACCCATTCAGCACTACTTTTTCTCCCATGGATGTAGTTCCTCAAGACTGAAGATGGAAATGATGCAGTCTATAGAATTGTCATCTCCACTAGCACAAGTTAGTAGGATTTTCAGTCCTGTCCCATCTGGCACTGACTTCAAATGCACCAGTGCCAATACAGTGAAGAGTGCCAGTGCCAGTTCTACATTCAGTGTGGTACGTAGACCAGATTCTTTCCTGGATTCCCTTGTCCCAGTCGTAACTTGAGGAAGAGATGAGCTCATTCTGTTGGAATGCCATCATTAATTATTAGTCTTATGCTAGGAATTCCTCTCAGAGTGGCTTTCACTTCTGGTCTGATCCCTCAAATTTAGTCTTAGTCCTTTCCTGATCGTTCCTTTAACAAGTGTTTAATTGCTTTAGGGGATTTCTCTTTATTCCTCTTTGTTATGAAATAAAATGTCATACTTCATTTTTGCAGCTGCTGATCTATGTTTCTTTATCTTCCTTCTACATGCCCTCTGTTTTAAAAGGAAGCATTAAACTCCTGTTTGCAAGACTAACTTGGTTATTGAGCTATTGATACATTCTTATAAATGGTCAGGCAAATAAAAAGCATGGGCAGTGGTGTTTGGCATCTCTATGTTGCCACTCTTCTGATCTTCCAGTTATGAGAGGTTCTTACAGGAGGAATCAGTGATTTTCTTGACTCCTCTTCCCAGAACTGTTCGGCATTGTCACATTGATTCTTCCCAGGGTTGGACATCTTGTGTCCCTGCTGTAATAACTGACAAGTGGCAAGGTCCTGCTTACTTTCATGAGTAACCAGGAACTGTAAACATTCCATATTTTTAATCGTTGTTCCTCCAGATAAAAATCTTGATTTCTAAACAATTTCTGCAAGAAATGCGTAGCAGCTCTCATTAGAGAGCTGTATGTTCTTGTCCTTCCTTATCCATGTTATTCCTGTAAGCAGCAGTTGCTATGATCACAGCATTTGGCACTGGGCCCCAGAGCTTGTGACATGAATTCTGTGTAACTATCAGCTCAGTGTGCGCTTGCTCATGGTTAACGCTAGTATCAGAATGGCCAAGTATAGCGTATCATTAACATGGTGTGTCAGATGACCTACTGTGCCTCTGTGATCTGAAGTTATTTCCTGTGGAAGAAAAAACTGTGGCTTTCTGTGTTACAACTGCATACAATTGGATGGAAAAGATAGGAAAATAAAACACTGTTAACTGTAAGTAGAGTTAGTCTCTTAAGGGTCTGTTTTCTCAGCTGGGCTTGAATCTTGTTGCTATCCTTAGTCCTTCAGGATGAAATGCTGCAGTTGTTTGGAATGTTAGATGTGTCTTTTTATGTGTGCCAGAAAAGCCTTCAAGTAAGGTTACTTGTAGATATATTTTTTTCTTTTTACTATTTTAGAAAAAGAAAGTCAACTTGGCGAAGTTGACTGTATGGATATTTTTGAGTGCTTAAGTGTGTAACAACCTTTTATGACATTTCCTAAGACAGAGCTGCCTGTAGTTACCTGGGTACGAAACCTTAAGCAGTGCTAGTGCTGCCCATTGTAATGTGTAAGCCTGTATGTGCAGTCATTGCCAGAATAGCTGTTCTCTTTCACCAAATACCATGCCACTGCAGAGTTCTCTAGTGCTTGCGTAGCTTTTATTCAACCTAGGGTCTGTAGGGTTCTCTGGTTTTTGAGGATTTCAAGCTGTGCTGCTGTTTATGATTGCATAAATGTATGTAGTAGCATGGACTCAGAATAAGCAGAAGGCCTGCTCACCAATAATAGGGTTCCTTAAGATCTCTTCAGTAGTTGTCCTCCAGTCCCTCTGGGTTCATTTTAGTGTATTTAAAGGCAGGGAGGAGGGGCATAAGGCACACACTGCTATCTTACTATAGCATTATGTCATTTGGGAATGGTAGGGTTTGTGTATGTTCCTACAACCTAGTGTTGAGATGAAACAACTGGTTTCCTAGTGCTAAGCTAGGAGGACACTTATGTGCGATTATATAGATAACATGTTGAAGACCACTGCTGGTAAATAACCTTCCTTTAAATTGTTCAATCTGTCTTCTTCTCAATGACCAGGATGTGTGTGCCTTCATATTGCTTGGGGAAAGAGAAATTAAATGCAAGATGTACACTTCTAGGCTCCTCTTATTTTCTGCTAGGTATGCAGTTGCTATGGTAATGCAATACCAGTTAAAAGTAACTGGAGGTGGGAAGACCAAGTTACTAGTATCTGTGGATAATGAGGCCTGGTTTGGATCTGTAACTTCTCCAGTAACATGGATGTTAAATTTAACTGGAATTAAACTGCATCAGAGAAAGTGAGGACATTTGAGTGGATTCTGATGGCTTTGCATGTCATCTTACAGTTTCTGATAGTACATAACATAGTGGCCTGCTCTTGAGGACTGTTTGGTTTCTGGGTTCTCTCAATATAACAAGCTGAGTCAGAGAAAGGTTTAGATTGAAATGAATTGAACTTGGCATGATGTTGGTGCAGGGTCCAATTTCATACTTTACATATAAATATATATATTTAAAAATATGCCTATATACTGCCTGAAGAAAAAGAGTGCTGTTACATAGGCATGTTTTGCAGATGCAGTGTTCTCTTCAGAGCTAGTAAATCTCTGTTCGGTCAGATCTCAATAGGAAAGCTTGGTGAAGAGTGTTCCTTAATAATATCCCCAAGTGTGAGGATGGTGTAGTGCTTGCAGTTGAGTCCTCTTACAGCCAGGTTTCTAGGCTGTTTACTAAGTGGCTATTATTTTAACTGAATTCCTTTTGCTAGGCAGGCATTGTTGGATTTTTGTGCGAAAAGGGGAAACGCATGTGAATCAGTAATAAATCAAAAGTGTCCTGATTCTTGCCCATGTGTTAGGAGAGTGGATTTGTCATGTTTGTTGTGGCTTTGAGATTGTATCAATCAGTTGTTTCTTTTTCAAACACAAAGACACATTTTTCCCAATATGCGATGTTTGCAGTTGTGTAAATAGAAATAGCTGAGGTATGCAGTTTGGAAATTAGGTTTAATGCTTTCAAGTTAATCTGTCAAAAACAAGCCAGCAAGGGCTGGAGCACTGCTCCTATGAAGACAGGCTGAAAGACCTGGGGTTGTTCAGAAGAAAAGATTCTGGGGAGACCATAGAGCAGCCTGATAGTACCTAAAGGGGCTGACAAGAAATCTGGAGAGAGACTTTTTACAAGGGCATATAGGGATAGGGCAAGGGAAAATGGCTTTAAACTCACAGAGGGTACATTGAGATTAGCTCTTTACTGTGAGGGTAGTGAGGGACTGGAACCCAGAGAAGCTGTGGTTGCCCCATCTCTGGCAGTGTTCAAGGCCAGGTTGGATGGGGCTCTGAGCAACCTGGTCTAGTGAAAGGTGTCCCTGCTAATGGTAGGGAGCTGGAACTAAATGTCTTTAAGTCCCTTCCAACCCAAACCGTTCTATGAAAACATTTTCAACAGCTTGTTGTAAACTCCTCAACTGTAATTATTATGAAGTAAAAGTGAAGGCCAACTTCTTGGCTGCTTTTGCGGACTTGCATCAAGTTTTGGAACAGTCAAATAGTTTCCTTTGCTAACATTGAGATTGAGAATTGGAATTTTTTGAATGCTGCATGAGAATGAAAATGTTTGAGGAAGCATTGAGTCTGCTTCAGCTTCTGGGCTTAACACTTGTGTTCTGGCTCTTGGCATGAGTCATGGCTAAAGTGCTCCAGGTGAAAGGAGAATTTTGCTTATACTGACAGTGGTATCATCAGCCAGGGATCTATCACATATTCTGAAACAATATTTACTTGCTGTAAGTCTAGTCTATTTGTTGAGGGCTTTTGTAGCTGAATGTTTTGATGAGCTTGCTTTCTCCCACTAGCCTGTGTGAGGTATCTGGATGCGAAGAGAGAAGGTGGAGTTTTCCAAATGCCTTGTGCTGTCCCATAGAAGCTAAAGCATTGAATTTTACTTATTTTTTTTTTTTTTAATTTGTTTCAGTTAACTAGTTACAAATCAGCCGCTAAACCTGGGGATTTTAAATGTTCTCTTAGTCTCTTTGGCTGTTGGCTGTTAGTGGTTAATAAATAATATCCTTTCAGTTGCTGTATCTTTAGTACAGCATGCTTGAAGTCTGAAACTTGAATCTCTTTACTCTCTTCTGGGAATTGAAGCAAAAAGAAATGCTCCCATGTATTATATGTCCCTCCATGGTATCTTCAGTATTTTGAACTAAAACTTCTGCGCAGTTCTTTCCAGACAAAGGCAATGTAATGGCACATGGCAAGCAATTCTTCCTTGTATGGGTAGCCTTTTCTACTGCTACCTATTATCTATAAGTGAGACCTCATTTTGCATTTCAGAGTTGCTTTTATCTAAAGGACAGGCATGAGTTCAGTTGTGGGATATACTCGAGTTATGTAAAATCTCTGCCTTTTGATTCCTTAATATAACTACTGCATTAGTTCACTTGTTGGAGCTGAGTTCTTTGGAGTAGGACATCCTGGCAGCTAGATTATTTTGTTTTTGAGCAACTACACCTAAGTTGTATTTCTTCCGCAGGAGTCGTAGTTTAACATTACCTTTTCATTCAGGTGTGCTTTTTATCTTGGCTAATCAAGGAAAAGACTGAGCCGAGAACGGGCCTGTTCTGCAGAATGCTGAACAAAAGAACGCTGCAGTGAAGCAGTACTTAGTGCTGAAATTCTAAAGAGAATATTCTGTTCATTCTGAAGTTTAGATCAGGTTTAAGAAGTGGTTGTTCCCACTCAGTCTGTAACTCTCAACTTTGTGCATTACTTGGCTTTGAAATGTTTGAAGTATTGATTAAAGTTACAATACCTGAATCAAACTATAAGTATCTGTGAAGAGGTTATAAATATGCTTGTATGGAGTGAATTGCCATCACTATGTAACCTGTTTGGTTTTTTGTTTGTTTGTTTGTTTTGTGTTTTTTTAAGCAGTATATTCACAGATTTAAATTAATTTTCAGCTCCATTTACCCCTCAATTCCCCTCTACCTGGAAGTGAGTTGACTAAGGAACCCTTTCGATGGGATCAGAGGTTATTTGCTTTGGTTCTCCGTTTGCCTGGTATTACAGCACCAGAATCGGAGCAGATGACAGGGGTACCGGTTGATGACTCTGCAATCACACCTATGTGTGAAGTCACAGGAGGTGAGTGCCCTGGTTTCCTTTGAGGAGTCAGTACTTGTGAAAATGAAAATTAATTCAATTTATTAAGTTTATTAATTGTGTACACGTTGTGGAATCAGTATCTCCAAATTCTCATATTACTTGTAAAAACTCATAACTCCAGTATAATAAAACTAAAGAAACTTATTGCAGTAAAGCTACAGATAATTTAATGTAGCCTGCCTTGGAAGAGTGGGAATCTACTTTCTTTAGCAGTTTCTTAGAAGAGAAAACTTAATTTTTTCTAATACATCTTGGTATCACAATTAAAAATTGTAAAAATTGTTGTTTCTGCAGTACAGTTTTGCTAAATTCCTGTCATAAAGAAGCCAAAAGTGAAGAAAATGTGTTGGGTTGTTTTGTTTTTTCCCCTCCCCTTCAGAGCATGCAGAATTCAATGCAGAATTCCTGTAATGCAGATGTATAGTAGTTCTGCAAAATCAATACTTTTCTCTATATCATAATTCATAACTGATATTCTTATTATATGTATTAATTATAATTTTAATTATCATCTTAATTATAATTTTAGAAATTATATTCCAGATCAAAGTCAGGCATTTATTTTATAATTTGTTTGTAAAAGTTTTTGGTCATACCAGATATTAGAAACGTGACTTTCCTGATGTGTTGGAGATGATGTGATGGAGAGCAAAGGAATTTAAAAAACGTTCCAAAAGGATTTCGTTCCATTGCTTTCTGATTGTCATGTCGGGCTGTACTGATGGGGCTTTGCCTGAAATTCGTGGACAGTTAAGTGTTTATGTCTGTCACAAGGGGGAGCCCATTTTCCATGAATGCAACCAAGCATTGGAGCTGAAGTCATTGAGGGGCTAAAACCCAAACATTTCCAATGACGTGCATGTAACACTGTCCCTGCTCCACTAGGCTGCCTTTCTGCTTAAAGACAGAGTGTTTGGGAGAAGCTTTAAATGAGTGACCCGTAGATAAATCAATGTGTACAGTGGGTGAACAGTTTTAAATGATCCAAGTTAAGATGAGGGGTAGAAACACTGAACAGCTTCAGTCTTGACTGTTTTATTCTAGGTCGATCATATTGTGTGTGCTCCCCAAGAATGCTGAATCAGTGTCTCGAGTCATTGGTGCAAAAAGTGCAAAGTGGAGTGGTAATAAATTTTGAAAAAGCTGGACCGGATCCCTCACCAATTGATGGTACTTGACGTTTTTTACAGTGTGGTATCAAATGGCAGGGATGACTATCAATATAACTTAGTGAACTTCATGTAATAGTTGACAAAAGATAAAATGTTGTCATTTAAAAGACATTACTATAAAAAAGGACCTGTTCTGTCTATAAGGGTGCTGTACTTTATCACAATTTTGGCTATAGGTGCTACACACTATGTAAAACTTCTACATTTGGTCGTGTTGCTTAAGTAGTCTTAAATGCAGTTCTTCATATCAAGGATAGTTTAATGGGTTCATGAATTTTAAGCCGTATTTTCAGTTAGAAATGTAAAGAGCTTGATACGGAAATACTGTGGGTTTATATGCATATCCTTCTGTTTGATGTGGTAAAGGGGCTGCATTAAGAGTTAAAATAGCAAATATGACTGTAGAGCCTTCACTAACTTCTCATTCTAAGTGGCTTCTAAGCTGGGTTCCTCCTAGGATGTTACTGTGAAGTGCTTGTGGTATATTTTTTTTAATCCTGCTTTGCTGCAATAAAAAGTCTAGTAGTATTAGTCATGTCTATCTTTTTTTTTTTGTATGCATGGAGATTTGAAGGTTATGTGTTCATAACAATAGGAGGAGAAAGAAACTGGTTATTAAGAAGGGCTTCAGATAATTGGCTTTTTCAACTCTGATCCTGTAAACATTCAATGCTTATTTGGTTTCTCATAGTTTCTGGGGTTTTGCAGAAATGCTTACTGACAACTGTTTGCTATTCTTAGAAATAATATTAACTGCAGGAAGAGCTCCCTGGGGGTAATATTTCTTAAACTTCACAGAAGTTATTTAGTATTCTTTCTGAGTTTTAACACTATCGTGACTCATAAAGCTTTTTTCTTCTGTAGATGGGCAGGTGGATATATCTAGACCCTTTGGACCCCAACCTTGGCACAGCTGTCACAAACTTATTTATGTCAGACCAAACCCTAAAACTGGGGTTCCTATAGGTCATTGGCCTGTTCCCGAATCCTTTTGGCCAGATCAAAATTCTCCAACGCTGGTATGTACTGAAGTTAAAGCAAAGGATTGTGCATGGGGGAATATTTCAGGATTTCCTGTTCACTGATTTTGAAATGTTAAGATATGTGCTTCATTTTAGCAACCGTAAAAACAGTGTGACCCAAGAAGGAATGACACTTTTGAACCAGTTTTGCAGTTCTGTCGGATAAATTACTGATGAGAAAATAATATTATGGGGTTTCTTTTTAGTAATTTTGAAACATTGAGAAACTGCCCATAACAGATTTGTCAACCTAGTACATGCCTGCAGTGTTTCTGTTTGAACTCTGTTAAAATATCAAACCAGAAATATAGTGGCACTTTGATAATAGCCTATCAAATTCTATTGCTTCACAGACGGTACTAAGAGAAGACAGTATTATCTTCCCAATTTCGAATCCCTGTGGTAGCTTTGTCTTCATTCTAGCAGTTGAATGTAATTTTATCTGCAGTTGTGCAGTGTAGTCACACATTCAATTTATCCCAAGTGGAGAAACTCATCTTTTTTTAAAATACTGCCCACAGAATTAATTTTACTTATATTTTTCATAAAAAATGTAGGCCACTGTCTTTTCTTTGGTCTGAGAACTAATCATTAGTATGTATTTTTGTATTTCTGCTAATCATTAAAGTTGAAATAATGCAGTTGTATAATTGTTCCCTATATTTTATGACAATTTATATCAAACTTTTGTAGATTTTTTTAATCTGAAATTAGTGTGCTGACTAGTAAACTCATTGGACTTTTAATACTTTTTTTTTTCTTCTTTGTTTAAAAAAAACATGAAGTTCTTTGAAATAAGGTTATTGAGGATTGATACTAGTATAAAATCTTAGTCATATTTACAGGTTTGATATTGCTGGTGTCTGTGGCCACATTAACTGAAGAACATGGATGCCTTCCTGAACTGCAAGTTAGCATATAGGAATAAAATTAAATCTTCTATAGTAATTTAAAAAATGAAATGTCATTGTTTACAAGATACTAACAAGTTGCTCTATATGAAAACTGTCCCTTGTCCTCCTTGTAATCACTGTCATGGTGTATCTGCCTCCATTCACTGTAGAGAGTCAGTACAGTTTGCCTGCTGCTGCAGATTTTGATCGAGATTGCTAAAATAGATCTTGCCAAGTGAAGAGCTGTTGAACTCAATCTGCTAAAAGCATGAGGTTGACTTGGTGAGAAGATGACAAAAAATTCTTCTCTTAGTTTCAGCCTGTATAGCTCCCGTGACTGCATAAAGCACTGGATTATTGCATATGCATCTAAATTCCTGTTGACATCAATTGAAATTCCACATTGAACCTTCCTTATGCAATGTTGGGGCGCTAAGTTTGCTGATAGTGTTGCAATACTTCTGTTTCCTTAGTGTTCTGAAAATACGGCGTTAAAATTTAGCATATGTTGTAACTCTTGTCTACTTAAGAGTCTGTAGTTAGATATTTTTCATTTCCTGCCTGTTATCTGATCCACAGTACAGTGTCTCAAACAGTGCTACTCCAACAACTGTTTTGTGAACTGTAGGTAATGATACTTTCAAGTATCATTGGGAGATCAACATGTAAAATGGCTGCTCCCATTGCTCTGAGGAGCAGTTGTTCTGTCCAGCCAAGAGTTACTTGAGTTCTCAAGTCTTAGCACTGAACTTCTTTTGCAGCTTTTTTTATTCCTAGTATAACTGCTTCATGGCTTGGTCAAAAACTCCACCACAACTATTTACTGGAGGCATCTTCTTTGAAGAGAATTGCAGTTCCTGCAGTTGGTTTGGCCTCCTGTTTTGTATGCACTTGGACAGTACACCTTCTCAGAGTGGAGACACTCAAGGCAAGACCAACTTTATGGGCAGATAACATTTGGGTGGCCTATCCTAAAAGGAAGAGGCTGGAGCATAGAGATGTAGAAAAATTACTTTCAAGGTGAGGTGATAGGAAGGTCCAAGAAACCCTGTGTTTCCTTAGTTGATCTTACGTATTTATTAGCTACCTTCTTGTAAAGAGAGTAAATAGAAGGAGCCTTCCCAATTGAGCTCCTCCCCAGATTCTAGTGGCCTTGAAGGAGGCTCAGGGTAAGTATAAGAGCTTATGTTCCTCTCCTGAAAAACATTCAGTAGAAGATATACAGCTCCAATCATCGTCACACAAGAAATCAGCTTTCCCTTTCAGCTAAAGAAATTTCAACTATGTTGTTAACTTATACTTGAAACTTAAGGTACAAAGGTCTTTTCCCTTTGACTAATAAAAAGGTGAAAATCCAAGCACTAAAATTGCTTGAATTGAAATACTTTTTCACAGGTTTAGTTAAAATACAAGTTTTTCTAAAGCCTGGGTTTTTTGTTTTGTTTTTTTTTTTTTTCTTTTCTAAGTTCATGCTGCTGTTGATTGTTAGAATTCAGTTTGAATTTTATAACAGTTAAATTTGCCAAGAAGGAAAAGTGCTGGAGGAAGTCAGCAAATGCAGAAGTACAGTGCCTGCTTCTGTGGGAATAAAGATGGGCGTGCCCCAGAGAAGCATTGAAGAGTTTCGTTGTGTTTTTTGTTGTCCTCCCTGCAATTTAATTCCATTTGCAGAGTTTTTGTGTATATGCAAGAAGTTTTACTTGTATACTCTGATGATCTAGACTTACCAGCTAAAATAACTGGCGCTTATATAGAAAATAAGATTCCTTTAGATTTTGAGACAGTGCTAACATCATAAATGAATTGCTTAGGACTCATTAACAGTATGTCTGAATCCTGTATTGAATTAGGCTCCTTAAATATGTCTGTTTTCAAAGAACGTATATTACTTAAGTTGTCATAGCACCATCGCATTGTAATTGTTGTGCAGACTTATTAACAGTGGAATGCTTATGTTTAGCCACCTCGCACATCTCATCCTGTGGTGAAATTTTCCTGTACTGACTGTGAGCCGATGGTAATTGACAAACTGCCTTTTGATAAATACGAGTTAGAACCTTCACCACTGACCCAGTTTATCTTGGAAAGAAAATCCCCTCAGACCTGCTGGCAGGCAAGTAGAGTGCATGCTGAACTGAAGTTATTTATAAAATGTTGTTTTTCATAGACTTTATTCTATAATTAAAATAGGATGTAAAATTTCAGCACATACAACATAATGTGTTTTTTTGGATTTACATACAACATAATGTGTTTTGTTGCAGGTATATGTGAGCAATAGTGCAAAATACAGTGAACTTGGTCATCCTTTTGGGTACTTGAAAGCTAGTACAGCGCTGAACTGTGTGAATTTATTTGTGATGCCTTACAATTATCCAGTCCTCCTTCCACTGCTAGGTAAAGACAACTTCATAAAAGTTTTCCTAGGTGATAGGCAATTGAAAAATTGATCTCATCTAAGCAGATTACTGCAACTAATGCCAGTGTTAATCACACACCTGTAGAAAGGTAGCATGCTGAGCAGTGTCATCAGTAACTTGTTTCACTTGTCACCAATTGACCACTCTGACTCAGACTTCATGTGAGATGTTTTTATTAAAATATGTTTTGGTCTCACTTCTTTCATTATTTTAGGAGCCATTTTTCCCAATCAGTCTGTCTCAATTACAAATTCATTTTGATAAATAATTTGTTATGTTCGTCCTTTGGCTTTTTTTTTAACTTGTGTGTGTATATACTTAGTCATATACATGTTAAAATACATATGTTAACTTCAGCATCGAAGAATTTGTTTCTTTGAGAGTTTCTTTTATTAGAAAAAATGATGCAATGCTGCCTAGACATGTCTTTCATTTTGTCTCTTCTTTTTATAACCATCAGATGACTTGTTTAAAGTACACAAGGCAAAGCCTACATTGAAATGGCGACAGTCATTTGAAAGCTATTTGAAGACAATGCCTCCATATTATCTTGGGGTAAGATGACTTACTGTGTTAAAACTTCTATTTTATCATGTAACTATAGTTGTCTTCCCACTATGGGTATATTCCCTATTTAAAGTAGAATATTTATTAATAAAGAATAGCTAGACTTCATGCATAATGATACTTGCTGTTTTAACTGGAGTCCCGTGGAAGTCTTGAGACTTGAACATTATAACAATTTCATCAGCTGTTGACTCATATATAAATTAGATTTCTGTTAAATGATTCTATATGAATGGAGCAACGCTTTAAAAAAACAACAAAAAATGCTTCCCTGAAGGTCTTTGGTTTTCTGACTTTGAGGACCTTGGGTTCTATTTGCAATGAATACATTAGTTGATGTATACAACACTTGCAAAGTTAAATATGACTGTACAATATATTCCATGTTTCAGCCTTTGAAGAAAGCTGTGAGGATGATGGGAGCACCAAACCTTATAGCTGACAATGTGGAATATGGACTTAGTTACAGTGTCATTTCCTATCTCAAAAAGTTGAGTCAACAGGTAATGTTAAAGCAAAAGAGCAGTAAAAGCTAATTCTAATATCAGGATGATCGTAAAATACTCAAGTTGAATGGCTTTGAAGGAAGAAAGAGCAGAAATATCAAGTTAATAACTTCCCATAAGCAGTTAGCAAAAGGCATTTTGATTTTCAAAATTGAAGGAAAACTTAACATTTAAATAGACTTTGTAGTCTGGACTATGAAGATATAGATGTGGAGGTACAAATTGAGATTGTTGGGTGTTTTTTTTTAAATAGTATGTTTTAGGAGCATTTTTACTTGTACAGATGGTAACATACTTTTGTCCAAAAGAAAACATGTTGTCTTTGATGTTAAAGATGTTACAGTATTTTTTCAGAAAACAGATATTTATACTTTGTGCATCAGAATCAGAAAATATCTTTTCTTTGGCTTGTGAAATGAAATGGAGAGTGTTCAGTAAATAAAAACTGATGAAATTCAGAATCTCAAATAAGGATACAGATGTAGAAGTGGCAAGTGACCTTTTGAAATTGTTGACTGTGTTCAGAATAGTGCCCTTATCTTTGATTAGTCTCCTGCACCAGCGAAAGCATTTCTGCCCTGCTACCTCTGCTTTTATTTTGTTGAACTGTGCATGTTAAGCTTTCTTGTTCAAAATAATAAAATGATGCAGTAGGCTTGAAACTTCAAGAAACAGCAGTGCAAATACTTGTAACTTAGCTAATGAGTTCTTATAGACCAGCTTTTTCTTAAAACATTAACATAAATGATTATTGGTGGAAGCAAACTTCTTGAAGTTTACAGTATATCCTATTAAATCATAATACTGCTCAGTATTCTGTGAACTGATTTCTCAACTTATGCATCTTAGACTCCTATAATGTAATAGCATGCACTGCAAATTGTACTTAAAGCTTTTCTAACTTCTGAAAGGCACTGCCAGTAGTACTCGGCATTCTTAAAAAGTAAAAATTCAGATTCTGATTAGTCTATAAATTTATGCGCATCTGCAAAACCAACATTGGCAGGTGAATTACTAAATTACATTTGGCTCTTTGTTCAACTATATTTTGCCAAAAATCTGGCATTTATGAACATGTTTGATTTTGGTACAAATCTGACATAATACTAGGGGTTAGATCTGTGTAAGCAAACAGAATTGGGTATTATTGTGCATTTATTTATTAATGTTATGTCTATTTGTATTGTGGTTTTACAAAGGTGATTCCATTGTGTGACTGATCGCAACTATAGTTGTGGGAGAATCAGTCTTTTGAGAGTTACAGTGTTTAGCTGTTACTGTAGAAAAGTCTATTAGAGTACAGAGAGATTTGCAG
Organism: Lathamus discolor; assembly: GCF_037157495.1. NCBI lineage: Eukaryota > Metazoa > Chordata > Aves > Psittaciformes > Psittacidae > Lathamus > Lathamus discolor. The sequence goes on along the minus strand of NC_088887.1, from coordinate 100,428,997 downwards.
AGCATTACGAGTCAAATTATGGCATTTTATGAAAATAAAAGCATTGCATGCATATTGGTGCTTAGATACCATAAAGAGCAGGAGAAGACAAATATGCAGAAGACCTAGGCACAAACTGTTCACTATATTTAAAATTGTAGTAAGCATTAAGTGGTTATGTATTAAGCACTCCTTAAGCACTCATCCTGGTTATGGTCGTCATAGTTTATTAGCACATTGTTGAATCTTCTAGGTAGGAATTTAAAATGAATAAGTCTGACTAATCCTTTTAAGAGTATATTGTCAATTTTATTTATTTATTTATTTCAAATTAAGGCCAAAATAGAGTCCGATAGAGTCATTGGCTCTGTAGGCAAAAAGGTAGCGCAAGAGACTGGAATTAAGGTCAGAAGCAGATCACACAACCTGTCTATGGCACATAGGAACGATTTTCAACATCTGCTACAGGGGATTACTGGGGAAATTCCTCATAGACCTCTAGACCTCAATATGAAGGAGTATGCTGGGTTCCAAATAGCTTTGCTGAATAAGGTAAGCACCACTGTGTGTAATGTTGTTATTTTCAATATACTTCCATTGAAATGCTAGATACTATTTCATACACAGTATTAATTGGAACTTTATTTATTGGAACCGTAGGATTTGAAACCTCAGACTTTTAGAAATGCTTATGACATACCCAGAAGAAATCTTTTGGATCAGTTAACACGAATGAGATCTAATTTACTGAAGAGTACTCGCAAGTTCCTCAAAGGACAAGATGAAGGTTAGACAACAATTTATTTTTTGTCTACCTGTGATATGATTGGTGCTAAAAAAAAATTGAAGACAGTAACAAATAGGATAGTGCTTTAAAACTTAGTGGGTGTCTGATACTGCCATTAAACTGCATGGGTACTCTAGGCTTTTCCTTAAGTAACTTACTGAAAGAAAAAATGGTGAGGGGAGGGAAGATTGCACGTTCACTGCTCTGTCCTTTGGTCTGTATGAGGAGATTTGGGCTTTTAGATAAGATTTTGTTCACTGTTTTTTCCAACTGTCATGGGTATCTGAGGAAAAAGTCACAGGGCAGTTCTGAACATTATAATCTTTCTCCATAGAAGTGTACTGTGAGCAGTGGAAAAGTAAGCTTGCTCACTGGGTGCTGCCAGTGTGATCCTTTTGCCCTTCAGGCCAACAGCAGTAGTCTGCTGATTTATTCCTTTACCTTTCTACTGGGTCTTCTGGTAGTACTTTACAGCATCTAACAGAAGATGATGAAGTAAGTGAAGAAAATGAGAAGGCAATTCAAGTGACAGGCAGTTGTATGCTGCATTAGTTCTGCCACTACTAAGGTCAGATTAACATCTGTGATCAAGTGATAATGTAATGTGACATGCAGAGAAGTTGCTCTTTAGGGAGGGAGTTAAACCACATAAAATCTAATGTTGTCTCTGCTATTTCTGTTAGTGTACATTTTGCTTGATCAAAGGCTTGGCAACTTTAAATCCATAACGAGTTTAGAATCAGGTCCTAAGGATTTTAAGAATTTGTTGATTTCAGTGGCCAAAAATCACTGTTGCTTTTGGAAAATGCCAGTCTCAATTAAATTCTGGGTGGCTAAAACTGGGGAGAGTTATGTCAAAGCTGTATGTAGCATGGCATTGCTACTTTGCATTAATGTATCTTTTGTTTGTGGTAATGTTTTAGTTACAATTTGTTCCCGGTCTCAGTTTTTTCACCCATCTACTTTGTTGAAAAGTTATGGGACATATTGGAAAACTAATGTCCATGCATGACAACTATTGTTTATTTCCCTGTCATAATGATAAATATGCAAGACAGATATATTTAAGCAAGTTTCCTGCACTCAAACCATGCTGTTATAAATACCAGTTAGGCAAGAATAATGGTGAGTGTTGCACATCTGTTTCGTTAATGCGTTTGGTAAAAGACTGAAAACTTGAGTTGTGAAGTGGATATAGATTAAATCGTCATAAGATGAGCAGTATAATGTACTAATAAACCCTTCTGTTATGGTAGACCAAGTTCACAGTGTACCTATAGCACAAATGGGAAACTATCAGGAATATCTAAAACAAGTACCTTCTCCACTCCGAGAACTTGATCCTGATCAACCACGAAGGCTTCATACGTTTGGCAATCCATTCAAATTGGACAAAAAGGTGACTCTTCTATAAAGCTTTTCAAAAAATGTGCTTGTGGGTGTGCGTGAGTGTGCACTTCTGATTTGACCATTCAAAGAGCAATATAGTGGAGAAACACTTTCAAGTATTTGGAAAAGTACTGCTTACAAGAGAGCGTCTCAGATGTTTTTCCATCGATAGGACCCTAAGGAGGGCAGTCTATTCAAAATCCAGTATTACGCCTCTGAATTATATTATAAATGAAATACGTTTGTCACTGTAGTATAGCTAATATCTATCTAATCATGTTTCCTTTACCAAACTTCCCCCATAAAAAGCTTCCCATAATTCTGAGAGCTTGGACTCTCCCTTCTGTCCATATGTGTCGTTGACTTGACCACATTGCCGATATCATTTTGAGCTGCTCTTTTAAATGCTTGAGTCATTTTGCAATTTATTGAAAAGCTTGACAGCCCACTCAATTGTCTTGGCAGACTATTGGTTGGATAAGGGCCTTAAGCACATTGATTTGGTCTGGGAATGATCTGATAGACATTTAAGAGTTCAGTGCATAATGGTGTGTTGTACATGGTAAACAGCATCATATACATGGTATACAGCATCGTATACAAAGCATTAATTGTCTTTAATATGATGAGGTTTTGGCATAAAGTTTATTAATTCTCCACATTAATTTAATTACAGGGAATGATGATAGATGAAGCAGATGAGTTTGTATCAGGGCCTCAAAATAAACATAAAAGACCTGGAGAACCAAATATGCAAGGGATTCCAAAACGACGACGTTGTATGTCACCCCTGCTCAGAAGTCGACCACAAACTCCTCCAGTTGTGAATAATCACATCGGAGGAAAAGGGCCACCAACACCAATTACACAAGCACAACCTGACCTTGTTAAACCTATTCCTGTTCACAAAAGTAGGTGAATCTTCATGACCTTTTGAGTTTGCATTTTAATTTATGCAAAAGACTTATTTATGTAGAAATATGTTTGGCTGATTTCCCCAATATGGCTATTTTATTCCTTATTTTTGAAAATGGAGTATTTATCATCTGGAGTTAATTACAGAAAGAGTTAAGATAGTCTTTCAGACCAAAGTCTCTTTTATATGAACTTCCCACTGTAAACAATGTCTTTCATGTACTAAATGAGAAGACAGTATAAACAGTCAGAAGGGTGTTCGTCCTTTGCCTGGGAATTCAAATGCTCCAAAAGTATCACAACATGAACTTAATTTGAATTTTGCTGTAGCTTGATGAATTCACTTCCCTTAGAGTGGAGCTGAGGTGCTGTGTAACAATACTGTTCACTGTTCAGCCCTAAAGTGAACTTTGTCAGTTCAATGTAATATGGGAAAACAAGCATGTCATAAAAGCACATTTTACAGGGGCTTTTTCTTTTGCTGGTAGTCCATATAGCAGTTTCCATTTTCATATAAAGAATATACTTGTGATTTTTTAAAGCCATTAATTGCCAGGAGATTATAGAAATCTGCTCAGTGTTACAATTCGCAAACAAGTTTTCTTATCCCTGGCGCGTACACTAAAGTATATAAGCTGGAGTGTAATTTTATGAGAGTTTAATACTGAAATGATTCATTGACTTCTATCAGATGATGAAGAATGTGAAACTGGCAAATGTATCTTTGTTTTTTTCAGCATCAGAAACAAATAATGAGGTTACAATAGATGATGTGGTTGAGAATCATGTTACAGATCCACTTTCATCAGATGTTTTCCCAAATGCTGTGGATTCAGAGTTTTCAACGTCCTCTTCTTTGTTCAATTCATTGGATCGACCAGCAGCTCATACAGAGGATGTAGGCCATGAACATTTAGGGAATAACATGAATGTTGATGGGTTTTTGGAGAATCATGAGGAATCAGGTGGTAAAGAACAAAGTATCGAAGAGAACTTGCCGGAGTCTTCACCCAGCAAAGGGAAAAAGCCAGTGCATTGCAGAAGTTCCAGAGAGATTAATATAGAGCTAAGAGCACAAATTATGAAAGAGATCCGAAAACCAGGAAGGAGTAAGTATACAAAATCTTTCTTTCAGATGATTGGTGTGAGAGTTAGACAGAGAATTCATATTAGATCACTATTTTGGAAACATATTGAACCATGAGACTGGAGCAAAATAAATTTAAAGCTGAAAAGATTTGTTTTGAAACCTCTGCTATAAACTTCCTGGATAAGTGATTAAAACATTGCTCTACCTATCAGTGTTTATGAAAGTCATGGTTTTTTGTATTATTGATATTAAAATGAACTTGTTAGGTATTCCAGTAACATCCTAACTGCAATATCCTGTGTTTTTTCATGTTAGTGTTTATTAAACAGTATATCATTGCTACAGGTCTGGTTGATAGGTAATATATCCTAAAAGCTTACAAAAGCTAAAGGAAATGTGTTGCATTTCGGTCAGATCTATGGCAACTGATATCTGTATAGGCATTTAAGTAACTGTGATTTTGCTCTTCTCTTTAAGAATATGAAAGAATCTTCTTTTTACTAAACCATGTACAAGGAAGCTTACAAACCCGACTGATATTTTTACAAGATGTTATTAAAGAAGCTTCAAGGTAGGTAACTGAACTGTATTAATCTTCTAAAACTGCACCATGTACTGTCATACATAACTGCTTGACAATGATGCAGTTCTTTGTTTGAAACTTGCCACAGTGCTTTACACTGCAAGTAAATAATTCCCTAGGAAATGAACAGAAACACGTAAACTTCCTGATGTGTGCAGTTTGCACGAGCTTACCTTTTTGCCTCAGATTTTGTCTTAATGTTAGCAACCGTAACTGCTGAATTGCCAGAAATGTGGATGGACAATGGCATAGGAAGAGAAGTTAACTATAGAAAATGCTTCAGATTCCAAAGTTAAGATGTGAGCATACTGCTAATTTGAAAAACTTGATGGAACTGAATGTTACTGTGAATTAGGCTTCCAGAAACAGTTGAAATTCATTATTCTGCATCAACTCAAAATCTTGTCCTAAAATCAATTTTGAGATCCAGGTATGTTCCATAAAGATATGTCTCTGGTCTTCAGATGATGCATTTCCTTGAAAGTCCTGTCTGAGGCTCTGGAAATGGGAGGTAGTTTGTCACTGGAGTGTAGAGACTTGCTGAGGATTTAAACCCCGTGTTGTTAATCCAGGTAGAAACTGTACCTTACAGCATCCTTAGACTGACCATACTTGCTTGGCCTTCTAGAGAAAAGAAAGGAGAAATGTGTAATTATGATTGGAACCTGCAGTGTTTGAGTTGAAGTGAACTAATAATTCCAACATCTTGCTTGGATCATGAATATAACTGTAACTTTGAGGCTTATTTCAGAAGGCCATGTAGGTCATAGTCTGTATATTATACATGCTTCCTCACTGTCTCAGCACACCGAAACAATACTGTTTCTTCTGGAGTCTGGGGCAGCCCTTAATGGGGTTGGAATATTTATGCCTCAAAAGTTAGGCTCTTTAGATAATCTGTAATTCTTATCTCTGTTGCACAGCCTCTCTATTCCAACCATATTGAGTTGAATCCCTACAAAATTTGGCAAAAGTGGAATGTTGCATCAGAATTAAATCCTACCTCTCACCATATCCAACAGTTCACTGTACCTGCTGGTGGAAAAGGCTGGCAATTCTGTTTCTGTTGAGTGTTGTTAAACTTACCTGTTACTGGCTGGAGTGCAGGAACAGCTTCATCTCTTCTTCCTCTTCTCTCTTAGGTTAGATTTTTATAGTGAGGTCATTTTATCTAGTGAGGTCATTTTATCTAACTGAATAACACTGTTTACAATCCCTGTGCAGTTCTCTGCTGCTTTCCTTACCCAGGCAAGCCCATTTAACCAAGGTTACCTGGTCCCTCCAGAAAACATCTCTAGGCTCTCCAGAGTTGTCAAAGTCTTGTTTTGTTAACTGTTTAGCAGACCTTCACAGTGCCACAGAATGCAGTTCAAATTTGGGATGCCTGCTTTCTTTCCCAAGGATCTGTAAGCTCTCAAGCATTTCAGCAACAAAGTGTGTGTATAGAACAGTCCTGGTTCAGTTGTGGAGGTTAGTTCACTAGAGAGTTGTGAAGAGAGAGGAAGATTTCTACAACAATCTGCAGTTTTCAGCTTGCTTTGCAAACCGACTACCTCTTCTGGTAGCAGATAAGCTATCGCTTTTGAGTGGCAGAAATCAAGATGAAGTAGATAATGGATTTTTTTTTCCTTACATTCTTCCATTTCTTGAATTGTGAAAATACTAAAGCTGAGGAGATAACACATCTCTATTTCAGATCCTTTGCTAGTCTGACAAAGACTTTTTGAATGCTTGGTGACGCACATTTGGCTCAGTGCTCATAAAGAGTCCTTACTGAACACAAGAGACACATCTCACCCATAGATGGCTGTAACTTTGGAGAATGAAGAGCTGTTTAGGAAGGGGCTAAAAAGAATTAGCCTAGGTAGTGGAGAAGTCTTCAGTATTTCTGCAGTTGGCATAGCAATCCATTTCTGGTCCTAGCACTGAGAATAAGTTTATTTTTTTATTCTCTGCTAAACAGTATAGAGTAAAATCTGACAAAACACACATTAACATTCCCCAAATCAACCAACTTCTCATTATAAGAAATTCAATTCGCTTTCAGTTATTCAATCAATTCAGCTATGCAATCTGGACATCTGTAAATCGATGGGTCCGGATGGAATGCACCCACGGGTGCTGAGGGAGCTGGCGGAGGTCATTGCTAGGCCACTTTCCATCATCTTTGGTAAGTCGTGGGAAACGGGCGAGGTGCCTGAGGATTGGCGGATGGCAAAGGTCACACCAATCTATAAGAAGGGCAAGAAGGAGGACCCGGGTAATTATAGACCGGTCAGCCTTACCTCCATCCCTGGAAAGGTGATGGAACAACTTATTCTTGACTCCATCACTAGGCATATCAAGGATGAGGGGGTCATTAAGAACAGCCAACATGGTTTTATGAGGGGGAAGTCATGTATGACCAACCTTATAGCCTTCTATGAGGAAGTGACTAGGTGGAGGGATGATGGTAGAGCCGTAGATGTAGTTTTTCTTGATTTCAGTAAGGCATTTGATACTGTCTCCCACAGCATCCTCATAGATAAGCTAAGGAAGTGTGGGCTTGACGATCAAGTAGTGAGGTGGATCGAGAACTGGTTGAAAGGAAGAAGGCAGAGAGTTGTGGTCAATGGCGCAGAATCTAGCTGGAGGTCTGTGACTAGTGGAGTTCCTCAGGGGTCGGTGCTGGGACCGGTGCTGTTTAATATTTTCATCAATGACCTGGATGAGGGAACTGAGTGCACCCTCAGCAAGTTTGCTGATGACACAAAACTGGGAGGAGTGGCTGACACACCAGAGGACTGTGCTGCCATTCAGCGAGACCTGGACAGGCTGGAGAGTTGGGCGGGGAGAAACTTGATGAAATTTAACAAGGGCAAGTGTAGAGTCTTGCATCTGGGGAAGAACAACCCCATGTACCAGTACAGGTTGGGGGTTGACCTGCTGGAAAGTAGTGAAGGGGAAAGGGACCTGGGGGTCCTGGTGGATAGGAGGATGACCATGAGCCAGCAATGTGCTCTTGTGGCCAAGAAGGCAAATGGCATCTTAGGGTGCATTAGAAAGGGAGTGGTTAGTAGGTCAAGAGAGGTTCTCCTCCCCCTCTACTCAGCCTTGGTGAGGCCGCATCTGGAATATTGTGTCCAGTTCTGGGCCCCTCAATTCAAGAAGGACAGGGAATTGCTTGAAGGAGTCCAGCGCAGAGCCACAAAGATGATTAAGGGAGTGGAACATCTCCCTTATGAGGAGAGGCTGAGGGAGCTGGGTCTCTTTAGCTTGGAGAAGAGGAGACTGAGGGGTGACCTCATCAATGTTTACAAATATGTAAAGGGTAGGTGTCAGGATGATGGAGCTAGGCTTTTTTCAGTGATATCCTGTGATAGGACAAGGGGCAATGGGTGTAAACTGGAGCATAGGAAGTTCCACATTAACATCAGGAAGAACTTCTTTACTGTAAGAGTGACAGAGCACTGGAACAGGTTGCCCAGGGGGGTTGTGGAGTCTCCTACACTGGAGATATTCAAGGCCCGCCTGGACAAGTTCCTGTGTGATGTACTGTAGGTTACCCTGCTCTTGCAGGGGGGTTGGACTAGATGATCTTTTTAGGTCCCTTCCAACCCTTGGGATTCTGTGATTCTGTGATTCTTTAAATTAAGAGCTTTAAGCTAACAATACACAGAGCAAAGCCCAAAGTGTTTACCTAGGCAAAATGCTGTGCAATACCCACTTGTGATAAAAGTGTTGGCAAGAATTCATACAACCAATTACAAAATAATAATGAAGCTTTAAGCTCAATAGCTACTCAAGGAAGTTCTATTATTAAGAGTACTAATATTCCTAGTAGAGTGAGCAGTTCAATTGTAGTCAGTGCTTAAATATGCAAATTAGAATATTTTATGTGGTAAATTGTTTCTGCTGCCTTGAAAAAAAAAGTTGTTTGCTGCAGGGTTCAGCATTTGGAAAGGAACTTTCAGTGAGATGTACTGAAGGGCTTGACATAGTGCACTGTAAACCCAAATTCTTGTGCAAGCAGTAAGGTGAGAATAGTTAGCCATGCGTTTTTTCTCCACCTTCCATCAGGTTTTAAGTCTGTAGGAATTATCTGCTGCTGACTTGTACAGCTGCTTCAGAGGGGCTTGAAGGTATTTTGGGAAGTAACATTGCCCAGTCACTTGCACAGAGTATGAGCATGCTGAATTTTCACTAGGTTTTTATATATTACAGCACTGCTGTTAGCTTTAGACTTTTGCTAGAAGGAATAAGAATGAATAATTGTCTGGTTCGCAGGTTAATGCTTTTCATTAAGCAGGGAGCAGTTGTGAAAGCAATGAGGAAGAAGGGAGGGGAAGCAGTAATTGAAGTGTGGGATTTCCGTGGGGTTACTGAGGAGAACCGTGATGGGAAAGGGCCCAGAGCACAGGTATTCACAAGATAGTATGTGCTTGGGAATGGGAGCTTGTTTCCCAATAGTCAAGCTGGGATTGTGGGGAGGTCTGTTGTATGGGAATTAGGGGCAGGTCACAGGTCACAGGACTGAACTCAGTGTATAGTTCAAAATAGTACTAAGTTGAGAAAGTGAGGCAGAAATGTTGCGAAGGAGGGGAGGGCTAACTGGAAACAGCAAGGAGCTGTGTGTGCCAAGGCAGGGGTGTAAGCGAAGGTGACAGAATGGCCTGCTTTTCAAATGTACGTAACTGATATGGAATAGAACTGCAGAGACTCCAGGTTTAGGTTACATCTGTGTTTTCTTTCATTTCTTTCTCAAACTTCTGATTTGTATTTTCTTGTCAGGAAATCTGCTCTGTACCCTGTAATGGCCATTACTTCACAAGTGCCATCTTCACTTAACTTTGGTGAATGCACCATGAAGGCATGTAAATAATCCCTAAAAATTCTTGCCAGCTTTAAGTTTATAGTTCTTTTGATGTACGTTTTATTTCTATACTTCAGAACTTCTAGAAACAGCAAACACTTGACTCTCTTTTTCCTGGCTTTCTGAGGGCTGAGTGATGTTCAGAAACATGATAGAATAGACTGTAGTAAGCATAGTTTTGTATTAAATGGAAAAGCAAGTTAGGAGCTTACCAGAACTTTAAGAGACAACATATGTACTTATGATGAGATATATATCACCTCAGCATGCACAGGACCTAAAATAACAACTGAAGTTTCCAGGGTTCACTAAAAGCTTTGTGAATGATGTTTCATGTGTGCTGCATCTATTATTATGCTTTCTTTTAAATACAGGTTTAAAAAACGAATGCTGATAGAACAGCTTGAGAATTTTCTGGAAGAAATTCATCGCAGATCCAATCAGGTCAACCATATCAACAGCGCCTAAGAAACACTGCACATGAGAGAAAGCCACAGCAGGGCTCTGCTGTCCTTACTTGCATTCATTTTTGACATGCGCTTTTATCTCAAGGTCTTGTATCTGAAAGAATGAGAAGCTGCTCTATAAAATGACGAGAAAAGTATTCATCATCTTTTTTCTTCACTTCTGTTATTTTTGTAATGTGAAAAATATTACAAAAACATTCTAATTTAATAAATGGAAACTTCTTGCTTATCATGAACTTAAGTGTCACTTTCCCTCAGGTTCTATTTTTCTTAATCCAACCTTCGAAACTATCACCTCTTAAGGTTGAACTTTGCCAAAAAGTTGCTTTGTAATTTTCAAAAAAAAAAAAAAAAAAAGGAAAAAAAAAAAAGCACATACATTAAACAAGGTAATGTTTTGTATATACAGTTATTTTGGATATATTATTGTAAGTTGTATAAATGTATTTTGAGAAATATTTAAGAAAAGCACTTTTGTTATTCCATCAATAAAATCTCTATTTTAATCTTTGTGTATGATTGTGTACAGTTTTTATTGGAATGGTTCATTTTGGCTTCCCTTTCCAGAGCTTGTGTATTCTAATATCAGTGTTAAAGGATGAAGAGCAATTTTGTATCACTGGATATGCTGTTCTTAATCAGAGAATGAGCGAAAGGATGCTAATCCTGAATTGCAGCTACAGTAGGATGATACCTTGTGTACTCCTTGGTGACTTTGGCATAACAAAATGATATCCCATGTGCACATCTGCAGCAATGATAAACCCCACAGTTATATGAGGATACAACATAGTAAAGCAGACATCAATAGCCTTTGAGGCTGCTGTACAGTTTTTCTGCGTCAGAAGTTTTTACATGCTTACGAATGCAGGAACAGCCAGAAGGTGCTTCTCCTTGGACACAAAATATCACTTTATTGGCCACATTCTTCATCTGTGCTAAATGCTCTTAACTTCTGGGAAGTTTGCTGTGATTCAGTGGGAGCAGCTCCCCTCTGATGCTTTTCCTAGGAATCAGTGGTTTGCAGTCTTCACCCAAAAATGTTTATGGGCCTAGGTTTCTGATGTTTGTGCCATGAGTTGCTGAATCTTGTACTAAAACACTCAGTGTACCCCAGTTTTTGTCAGGATGCTGAAAAAAAAGCATTTTTCTAGATGCTTTTAGCCTCATTCAGTGTTCTTTAGGAATGTCCCTTCTATGCTGTATTCTCTTTAAAAAGTAAAATAAAAGGTAGTAAATGTAGTACATTTTTTGGTAATAATATTTATTTGGTCACTGATTTGAATAGGTATTTCCACTTCCTACCTGTTTTGTCAGTCTTGAAATAGCCTCTGAACTTGATTTCCTTTTCACAGCATTTTGCTATTTGCTGGTTACCTTACTGTCTCAGCTGGTTATAGCTGAGTCTGGGACCAGGCTTTAATTTCAATTTTATTCTGAATTTTTTTACTTTAGAACAGGAAATAAAGTTTGCTTATTCTTGAAAAAGTTATAATGTTTAAACCAGTGTTTTAATAAATACATGTAATATAGCCTTTAATTTCATTGAAGGAAAGCGCACCATATGAGGAACAGAAGACAGTATCTTTGCCTAGTGTTTGTTATGAAGGATTTGTAACTCTTCCTATAAAGAGTACTGAACCTGTAAATGAAAACCATATTAACATTATTTCAGTTTGGGACCGCATTTTTAAAGTGTAGTACAGTTTAAATACATAAATTAAACATGGAACTAGCAGATTTGTGATCATGCATTCCTTGTATGGAAAAATCAACCGCAATTGATGCTTGCGTTAGAATGATTTGAACATTTCTGTATTAAAAAACTAAAAGGTTTTTCCAAATATTGGTAGCCCAAATCAGAAATTTGCCAAAACCGTGCGACTTACTCAAACCATTGCCTAAGGAATTGCTTCTGAACTGAGCAAAACAGCCTAGTTTCATTCCGTTGTGTTGATACTGTAGTTTCAGAAGAGGTTATTATAACCCCTTGAATCAAATCACCGTTTCAGACTAATTGCATCTGTGGTTCAGTTGCTTGTATTGCTGTTCCCTTGCCTATCCTTCAAAGGAAATGTGTTCAAACCCCAAATTCAGATTAACACCCCCTACCCCCATTTTTTCTATTATTTTGGGCAGAACAATGCTATTTTAAGTCTTAGAAAATATATTTCTGCTATTACTAGAAGACTGATGCAGTGAAGACTTTTGGCCTTAAATGAAGATTCATTGTTAAATTTATGGGGATAGTAAGTTTTAAGTGCCTCTAAGTTAATAAAGTCTATTACAAGCTGATCTTATTTACCCTTTTCCCCTTTTCATATCCAAACAACTTCAGTCACTAAGTCTGAACAAACAAAATGACTGAATGTTTTCAGTTTCACTTTTTGCATTAGAATACTTAAATATCAGAAATGTACTTTTGATTTTGAGTTGATGAAAAGTTATGCATCATATAAAAATCCTATTTTACATTCTGATTTCCTTTTTATATATAAAAATACACTGTAAAGTGAGAAATTTTATTTATCGAAATCCATTTGTTCTTAATCCTGAACAGTCTGTGGCTTTGGTTTCATAGATAAGCTTTTAGTGCCTTTTTTAAAATTCTGTACTTGCCAAGTAAAAGTACTTCTATTCATTGAATGACAGTGATCACCAAAAGTGTATTTGAAACACCAAAGTAGTGTTTTTCTCTTGAACAGAATGCAAACGCATCTCTTTTAAAATGTAAGATCCAGGTTTTTAAAGCAGTGTTGCATACACAGGTACTCACTGACCGAGAGAACAGTGGGTGTTGCTTGGAAGTGAAAAATGATTCTCTTTGGTCTTCTTGACAGGCCCCAGTGTCTTACTGAGTGCTATAAATGTCTGTATCTTCCCTGAAAATCTAAGTGGATATTACCCCAGTTACAAAAGAAACTTGGTGGTTTTGAAAGATTTTTAGGAAAATACTTCAGGTGCAAATTTACTGCATTGCTAAGAATGGTAAGAGCTGTTGGAGGTGGTGTGATACTCTGGAGGAGCAAGCCCCTGCTAAATGGTGCAATAATGCAGTTCTCCTTTATTATTGCTAATGAGCTATATAGTGTTTTCCTTTGGCAGAGATTCTGGAGTAACCTGTATGATAGGATATTTGAAATTAGACTGTACATCTCATACTGAAGCAAGGGAGTGCTGTGATGTTTCACTTGTTCAGATGTATTCTGCACTTCCGTTTGGATTGGAGTTTTTCTTGGTCTTGTTTTGGGGCTGGGGAAGTTCATTTGCCAGAAAAAGTTGTAAGATGCAAAAGAAATATAGTTTGGTTTTTTCTTCTTTGTTTTTTTTTTTTTTTTTTTTGTTTTTTTTTTTTGTCATTTCTTTGCAGAAGTGAAGATACAAGTTAAGCTTTTTGCAGAGCCAAGTTACCTGATGACATAAAGTGAATACCCATGGCTTTTGATAACCTAAATGCTCATGAGGATGCCAAGTAGTGAAGGGTCGAGATGTGTAAAACTGTTTCCTCTAAGCTGTTGATTTTCAAAATATGAGGGAAGAGAAACTCGTTTCTGCATTTTTGTGAGCTGTAGCTAGGCAAAAGATTGTTGGTCTTCAGAATTTCTGAGTTATCCCCCTAGAAACTGCTAAGGTAGGAATTAATATAGGGTGTTTCAGGTCTTTGTGCCTACAGGCAGAAGTCTGTTTGCTCTGTGCCATCTGTATGTGCATGAATAAGTTTTATTTATAGGAAAGGATTTCTTTCTTCAGATATTAATCCAGCTGATCTAGCCCATTTGTAATTTGAATTGCCCTGTGGAGGTCAGTCTCTAATCCTATGGCATTTAATCATAAAATCAACTAGGCTGGAAAAAGTCTTTAAGATCAAGTCCAACTCTTACCCCAGGGCTGCCAAGTCCACCACTAAACCGTATCACTGAGGGCTTCATCTACATGTTTTTTGGATGCTTTCAGGGATGGTGATTCCACCACTTCCCTGGGCAGCCTGTTCCAGTGCCTGACTACTCTCTCGGTGAACAAGTTGTTCCTAATATCCAATCTAAACCTTGCCTGACAGTTTGAGGCCGTTACCTCTTGTTCTATCACTTGTTATGTGGGAGAAGAGACCGACCCCTACCTCACTACAACCTCCTTTCAGATAGTTTTAGAAAGCAACAGGGTTCCCCCTGAGCCTTCTCTTTTCCAGACTAAACAACCCCAGGTGCCCTAGCCTGGGGATTTGTGCTCCAAGATCCTTCACCAGCCTCGTTGCTCTTCTCTGGACCCACTGCAGCAACTCAAGATCTGTAAGATCTTTCTAGGCCTTATATTTGTAGTAAAAAACTGTTTTAGTATGTACTGCATATAGATAAGAGAGGCTAACCTGGCTTCCCTGACTTCTATGACTGTCATGCATTCTTTTTAAACTGTGTTCCCCATGCTTTAAAGTCCCTAAAGCTACTGTTTCCATAGTTGCTGAAGTTTCCTGGACTGAAAATGATGTGCTATTTACAAAGAACTTGTTAATTGCTTTTGGTTCTACTCATGAAGGATTCTGCTACTGAAACACAGAGCATGCATACCTGTATTAGCTTCTCTCAGGAAAAATGTGAAAGGTCGGTCTGCCTTGAAAATAGGCGTTCGAGATCTTTTTAGTAACACCATTGCTGTAATGCAACACAGAAAACGTTAGTAAAATGTGTCTGTTTTCTTTCCATCTTCTGTACAGTGCCCTCAAGCTCTGATGTTTGGTAATTTGAGTTTTGCTCCTCTGCTTTAAGAATAAAACAATTTTATCCAGCAGCGAAATTGGTCTGGGTGAATGATCAAGGTAAGCGTTGTGAGGCAATGTGCAGGTGATTTGTGTGTGTGTTGTTGAAGTGAGTCTGTCTGGCTTTGGAAAAGTAATATAATTTTTGTTGTTACCACAGCCCCAACTGATGCTGCCTCTTGGATTTCCGCCTGAAAGAAAGGAAAAGAAATGGGAGAGTCCCAGCTCTTGCCCTGATCTGCAGTCAAGGGCCACCAGTGTTCGCAATGTGCATGTGGCATACATCTACAGTTGACACAGACCAGGGAAGCAAAGGCAAGATGTGGTTAACTATCACCCTTCTGCTGTGCTGGTGTTTGAACAGCTTGAGAAACATGTTCAGCCTCTCAAGGGAAGCAAGCAAGCAACAGTAATGCCTGCATAAACTACACAGGGGTCTAGGGCTGCCATTGCCTTTCACATGGACTTGCAGCAGCTCTGGAGCATCTGAGGTTTCCAAAAGGGCAACAAAGAAGAAGGAGCTTTCCTCGATAAGGCTCATGTGACCAAAAACAGAAGAAAAATGGGGATTGCACAGCTCATTAATTTTAGTTTTATGTAAATTATACTGGAGAATTTCTGTTGAGACGCCATTCAGCTTGTGAGAGTCATTTATTGGCTCTGTAGTCCATAGCTGAGATTTCACTCTGGATTTCCCCACTCAGCCAGCCCCACCTGTTCACGTGGATATGAGCTGTTAGCAGAAGCTACTGCACATGAAGGTCACTCTGCAAAGTAAGAGAGAAGCCTGCCTTCAAGGAGACAAAACTTTCCTATCATTGCCTTTAATGCTATCAAAGAGATCAGCTTCAAAATACAAAGCTTGTAACAGTTCAGGAGCTATAGATAAAATGTTAGTAACCTTTTTTCATTTTTTTCTTTTATAATCTGAGCAAACAGATTTAACTGACAGAAAAATAAGTGTTTTATTTTCTCAAACTGGATTTTTTGTGGGCTGATAAAGCTGGATTTCTCTTGAGTCTTTAGTGTTGGTCTGAGATCAAGTATTTAAGAGTTCTTATGAGCAATTGCAAAGGCAAAATAGAAGTGTGTTAAATATAAAAGTTTAAATTTAGGTAGGAATACATTTAAATGCTTCTATGCCTTAATAAGTAAGTAAGTAAGACTAGTAGTTTTTTTCTGTAGTTATAAGCCCCTGAAGTGAGAAGTACAGTCTGTATATTTAATTTACCTGTAGCTCCTGATGCCTTTGTACCATCTTCTGTTATTTCAATCTGTGCTTTGTGAATAGCTTCTGAAATATAAAGATTATCTTGCTCTGCAGAAAAATACCAACAAAACCAACCAAACAAAAAAACCAAAGCAAAACCCAGAAATGGATATTTATAGTTATTTTCTGAATTTCAGTGCAAACACATTCATTTAAATAAGTAAATTTAAATTAATTTGGCACTGGAATAGGTTTCCCAAGGAAGCTGTGTCTGCCCCATCCCTGGCAGTGTTTAAGGCCAGGTTGGATGGGCCTTTGAGCAACTTGGCCTAGTGGAAAGTGTCCCTGCCCATGGCACAGGAGTTGGAACTAGGTGATCTTAAGGTCCTTTCCAACCCAAACCAGTCTGTGATTCTATGATTCTATTTATTAAAATTCAGAATGCTGTTACCTTTTTTTCTGCAGAATCTAAGGATCACATAACTGTTAGGTATTTCACCCAGGCAACTAATTCAATGGCTGAACCTGAACTTCCCTAAAGGTTGGCTAAACCAAAGGATTCCAGTCCCTTAGCATTTTGCTGGAACAGCAGCAACTGCATCATAACCTGATGGTGCTGGACAGATAGTGTAAAAAGTAGAACAGCTGAGTGTGAATTGTGTTTTACTGTTTAGCAGAAGAAGTAGTGCAATCAGCTCTGAAGGCTCAGGTCTACTGGATCATACTCTACAACTATGGGGTCAGCAATCATTTTTATTCAGTCAAGCCTCTTACCTGAAATGCCTTTAAAATTAGCAGTGATGGGATCAAATGCATCTCTGATTCCCAAGGCAGAAAAAACTGTCTTTAGATCAAAAAGGCTTTGGATACTGAACCTGAAATTAATAGATTTTATTTGAATACATGATTTGCAGTTTCATAGAGCTAAAAGGCGGAATAGATGCATTTTATTGCAAGCCTTTGCATTTTATCTATTTCGGTATGAGCCCAATGCATTCTGTCTGGTAAGTGTACTTTGCAGAAAAGCAAGTCATCTTAACCTGAAGACAATAACAGAAGGAATCCCTTGCCTTCATCTATTGCAATCAGACTGCCTCTCAGTGTTCTTGACACAGGAACTCTGCATTTCCCCAGGTGTCTTCTTGTTAACAATCTTTCTGGCTGTAGCAAAGGGCCCTTTGAAACATTTGCCAAAGATTGGCTTGTAGAAAAAAAAGAAATTAATGTACAAATTGTTTTTCAGTGCCTCATTAACACGAGGAATGCATTGTGAGATGTATAATGAAGCCCTTCCATGCTGATCTGTACAATAGGTACAGCCACAAAAGGGCTTCCTGCATCAGATGCCTCCTGCTATGCGATTTCATTTGAATAGATGATAGAAAATACCTCCAGGATATGTGCATTTTCTAGCAGCAGCAAATGACTAAGACAGAAAACTGATGGCTGAAACTTCTGTGCACAATTTTCTTTGTGGACAGAAAAATGGATATGACTGGTGGGGGGCCCCCAAGTTCTTTGTAGGGTACTTCCGTAGTATGCTAACAAGTTGTAAAAATAAGCAATTGTGTTTTCTTAAAGGTTATCTATTTATTCTTCCTTAAGCAAAGTGAAAAATGGAGTGTGGGAAAGAGTCAGGAACATTTCTCTCTTTGTAGATTCTTAAAGGATTGTTATACCCCAAACAAATTTTAAGTGAAATCTGTAGGATCAACTGAAATACTTGGTGTCGGAAACAGTGCAGAACAAACCAGAAAATTTTGGCATTCCTAGCTCATCTCTTCATGGCTTAAGAAAGGGTTGGAGGTTTTCTGATCATGTGATGAATAACAAAATCAAAAGCACCTCATTTCATTTTGCCTCGTACACTGCTTGTATCAGTGCTATCACACAGAATTCTGACAACTGAAGTAGTGAAGCCGCCTTGGAGTACTGACATTGCTTACCTAGGTAGAAAAATGTCCATCTTTGTTCTTTTTAAGCTGCTGGCCCAAATGGTTATGTTTTTGGCAGAAAGGTGTGACTCAATCTGGGACAAAGATGTTCTGTGGCTGGGAAGCACTAGGAACATGCTGAGTTTCTCCCCCAGGTAGGGTAATTCAACCATGCTGAAAGCTTCCAGAGCTGCTGTCTCGAACTGGCCTGTGGGTGGGAAAATATAGATCTTTAATTCATCATTCAGGTGGGTAAAAAACCCCAAACCTCACAACCTAGGCCTGGGTAAGGAGACAGTTCAGGACTGCAGTGATGGGGTGTAAGAGGTTGTCTCTAGCGCATTAGCAGCTAGCTCAAGTTGCTATTAACTCACAACAGTGGCTCATCTGAACAGAGCTGATTGTGTGAAATACCTGTATATAGAGAGATAGATACAGATATCCCAGAGAAATCGTGGATGCTTCATCCCTTATTTGTTAATTAGAAAGAAAATCAAAGGCTTGAGATGACTGAGTCAAAACATTTAGCGTTCCTTACTTGAACTAATTTTGAGCATCCCATAAGGATTATATATATTCTAAATCAGTATTCAAATATAGTTGATAAATTGCCTGGGAAAAAAAGAATATGTAAAGTAGCTGCAGTACACTGCATGTGTAAATAGTAATAGGCATGTTTAAACAGTAATGTTGACATTTTCTTAGAGCAGTGTTAATTGTCCCCAGGCTGATTTGTTCTGCATGGCCATGTTAAAGGGATAAGCAATGTTGTAAATGCTGCTATCAATAACAAGTCATTGCTAATCTTTCTTGCTCTGTGTTCTGGATCCTGATGGGAGACAGCTGTTTTCATTTAATAATGAAAGAAAATTATCTCATGCCTCTCCATTGTTGTACTGGGCCAGCCGTTTGTATTAATTTCAAACTGACTTGTTAGACATGCTTCTAGCATTTCTAGTGGCAAAAACTGAACTGGCCCTATCAAATCTGACAATCAGCAAATTTTAAATGATGCCTTTTATCAAGGATAATCAAGTCACAGAAAGCAATAAAAAGTGAGATAAATTGAAATATCAGGTGTGTACCTATGGAGATTTCTCTCACCTTGATTTACCTTGGACTCATCAGCTGGAAAAAAAAAATGGAGAAAGCAAAAAGGCTCAGGTGGGGTCAACCCTGAGTTACCATCTTGAACTGATTCTGTAGTGCATTGTTTAAGGTATTTTTAGTAAGTCATAGAAATACTAAGAGCATTTTATTGAGCATGTATATGGGCTCATTGAAAGCATTATGGAATGCGAGTAATTAGTTTTCAAGAAAGATTAAATTGGTAAAGTGCAGAAAAGAACTAGTAGAGAATTGGAGTATCTGAAGAGCTCGGCATCTTCAGCTTAGCTAACAGGAAATTGAGAGGCAGCTTGGTGACTTGTAAATGCATTTAGGAGTAAATATGGAAGCTGAAGGGATAAAGCTGGCACAATGCTAAGAGATATAAATTGGTCTTGAAAAAGTTAGATTTAGAATTAGGAAGGTTTTTACCCAAGTACAGTTCTGAAATCTAGGGTAGAAGGGAAAGGAGCTTTTTACAGTTTGAAAGAGATTGTAGGGCTAAATGGATGAATTTCTGGTGGTAGGAAATTAAGCCTACAACCTGAGTCCTTCTGTCAGCAACCCACATACTCCAAGCCTTTGAAAGGAGCCAACACTGTATTCACATATTATATAAATGAAAGTTTGGCCTATGTTTATACTGGTTTAAGCCTGTGCTGAGATAATCCACTGATTTGATATAAGGTCCATAAAACTTTCTCTCTGCTTTGTTGCATAATTTGGCCCTAAAGATCTCTGATTTTACCCTAAAGCCTTAGGGGCAGGCTGTGACCAGAGACAGGAGGGATGGGTGTGCAGTGCAGTGCAATGATGCTATCCTCTCTCCGGGGCTTACACACTCAATGAACAAACAGTGATAAAGCTAAGGGGGCAGGAAATTTCTTACCTTTCCAAGCTGGGAAAGTAATACATCTTAGTGTGGTACCTGTGGAAATTAAATAAATACAACTTCTATGTCATACAATAGAGCAAATCTGGATTAAGGACAGTTACCGTAGTTAACTTCAGCTGTGTGATGCATTGTGGGCACTTTCAGTGTTGAGCCCTCTGCCGTGGTAAAAGACAACATCTGGGTATCCATAAAGGAAAACTTCTTTCGCCACATGCTTTTGAAGTACATGGTGCTCACCAAGGCGACCTGGCTGAGTGGCAGCCCAGCGCTGTCCAAGCTCATGCTGCACACATCCCCATCTGCATGGAAAAGAGATGGGCAGGGGGACACATGCCATCCTACTCACCGAGGCCTGAAGGCCGAGTCTGTGTGAGTAAATAAAGCAAGTTGGGACTGCTCTTCATCCCTAAGGGCAAGAGGCACAATTCACAAAGGCACTGTTAACCACCCCCCCACCCCCCCCAACTGTACATGCACTTCATTGGGGTTTTCTGTTGATCCATGCTCTCCCCAGCTTGAGTTGGTCAGTGTTGAGGGCCAAAGTTATGCCAGGACTATGCTACTCACTGAACAGCACAGATGACAGCAGCTCGCTGCTCAGCATCATGACCTGGCCCTAACTGGTTTTCTAGCTGAAATGCGCCCATATCTTGGGAATAGTTTATCGTCAGCACCAGAAAACTCTCATGAAATGGATTCATGATGACAGGCCACTTTACAAGGTAACTAAGTCAACTGAAGCTTATATCCTAATTCTTCCCTTCTCCTATTCACTTGCCAGTTCAAATGATCCTGCTTGGGGTATCTCAGCAATTTTTGACAGTGCAATCCACTTTTAATTCAGTGATATGTAGGTGAGCACCACAGTATGAACTCCCGTTTTAATACCTGCTTCTAGAGCAATACTTTTCTACCATGAAGCTGTATCACTTATTACAGTTCATATGAGAAGGATAGAATTCTTATTTTAATAGTAGCTTTAATATGTATGTTTAACATCCCCAAATTAACACTCACGTAACTTAAGCTGATGGGGTAAATCAGGGATTGATTTGCTTTGCGGCTTCTAAGGACTTGCTTTTTCAATTATTTTTTTCATGAACACAGAATTTAATTTCATTACTTTCCTTGCTTGTGGAAAGTAAATTCTTTTTAGTTCGCATTTTGGCTTCCTCAACTCCGAGAGTGACTGCCAAGCTTATGGACCTGCACGTTCCCCACAGCAGCATGAAAGCATTCAATGGAGCAGACTCAGTCCCTGGGGAATAGGGCTGCTCCTCATTAAAACTGGAAACACTACGAAGGATTGCCATGTTAAAAATTAGAGGAGCAAGGTCAAGAGGTTACCAGCTGGATACTGCAAATGTATACTCTCAGATTCAGACTATTTCAGCTCTTCATGTTAGAAATCAGCATTATGGATATTCCTGGCTCTCAGCCTTGGTTTGGAGAATACAGTGTGGCAAAAATACTTCATACTTGGTTAAATGCAATTTCTCTCTTTATTTTCATTTTAGATTCTATTCATGTGCAGTCATTCTCATGGGTTGTTACGTTACCTCCAAGGTTACCAGTGATGGAATCCTGTATTTGGGCTGTGCTTCTGTTTGGGTCAGTGAAGTCGGTTTGCTGCAGGCTGCTGTTTGCCCAGTGCACAGCATGTGCAACAAAATGGGGTGAGAGCTGCACTCTGGCGTCCACAAAGAAGGAACATGCCAGCTGAACCACCATGCCTTGGCTGGAATCTGTCACTCCTTTGTACATTGCATGTAAGAACTCCTGCACACTTTGATCTGCCAGGCAAGAGAGAGGGAAAAAATGAAATTATCATGTTGAGGTTAAGGAAAGCAGAGATTGCACAGCTCTCTCCAGCTCCAAACTCCAGTGCTGATGCTGACGCAGCACTGATGATGCTCCTCTGAAAGTTAAATCACTGTCACAGCTGAAGCACCCTTGACTTTATGGGGTATTACTGTCAAGTGCTGCTTTCAAGGATGGTGATGCGCTGGGCATAGGAAAGCACACTTTATGTTGCTGCAGAAATCACTCTAATGGACTATGTCAAGTGGCTGATTTCACATCAGGCTCACACTTCCATGCAAACACAGCTTTTACAATGCATAAGGTACATAATCTTTTCTTGGGCACTCTCTGAGCTCCCATTACACTCGGTGGATAAAGAACTGGCTGGATGGCCGCATGCAAAGAGTTGTGGTCAATGGCTCAATGTCCGGCTTGAGACCAGTAACGAATGGTGTCCCTCAGGGATCGGTGTTGGGAGCGGTCTTGTTCAACATCTTCATCGCTGCCATGGACAGTGGGATTGAGTGCACCCTCAGCAAGTTTGCCGATGACACCAAGCTGTGTGGTCCGGTTGATACGCTGGAGGGAAGGGATGCCATCCAGAGGGACCTTGGCACGCTTGTGAGGTGGGCTGATGCAAACCTCATGAAGTTCAACCATGACAAGTGCAAGGTCCTACACCTGGGTCGGAGCAATCCCAGGCACAGCTACAGGTTGGGCAGAGAAGAGATTCAGAGCAGCCCTGTGGAGAAGGACTTGGGGGTGCTGGTCGATGAGAAAATGAACATGAGCCGGCTTCAGTGTGCACTCGCAGCCCAGAAAGCCAACCGTATCCTGGGCTGCATCAAAAGGAGCGTGACCAGCAGGTCGAAGGAGGTGATCCTGCTCCTCTACTCTGCTCTTGTGAGACCTCACTTGGAGTATTGTGTGCAGTTCTGGTGTCCTCAACATAAAAAGGACATGGAACTGCTGGAACAAGTCCAGAGGAGGGCCACGAGGATGATCAGGGGACTGGAGCACCTCCCGTATGAAGATAGGCTGAGGAAGTTCAACCTAGAGAAGAGAAGGCTGCATGGAGACTTCATAGCAGCCTTCCAGTATCTGAAGGGAGCCTGTAGGGATGCTGGGGAGGGACTCTTCATTAGTGACTGTAGTGACAGGACAAGGGGTAACAGGTAAAAACTTAAATGGGGGAAGTTTAGATTGGATATAAGGAAGTTCTTTACTGTGAGGCTGGTGAGACACTGGAATGGGTTGCCCAGGGAAGTTGTGAATGCTCCATCCCTGGCAGTGTTCAAGGCCATGTTGGATGAAGCCTTGGGTGGGATGGTTTAGTGTGAGGTGTCCCTGCCCATGGCAGGGGGGTTGGAACTAGATGATCTTCAGGTCCTTTCCAACCCTAACTATTCTATGATTCCATGATTCTGTGATTAGCTAGGTCTAGCACCTCTGACTGTGACCGGCTGAGCTGCCAATGCCACAATACTGCCATCTCCTCTTCCTGCCGTTATCAATGCCACCTATCCCAGGAAAGGCACCTCCCTGACTGCCCCAGGTCTGTCTCTGCTACCCTTGGCTCTGATGTGTTGTTGTGTTTCTTGAAGGATGGCATCCTGAACTAGCCTGTTATTGCAGGTGAGCCCTGGTAGTGCCAGATAGAGATGACAGGTTGCTTCATGTGTGTTACAAGCAACTCTTCTTTTTATATGAACCCCAACAGTATCTGCTGGTTTGTTTGTTTTTTTGGTTTGTTTGGTTTTTTTTTTTTTTTAAGTACAATTATATTTCCCATTAATTCAATTTGTTTTTAATTCCTAGGAACCCTCAGATCCTTTCCTTAAAACACTCTTCTTTGGCCCATTGTTCCCTTATTTGGACACTGATTATTCCCTTTAAATGCAGAATTTTGCACTTGTCCTATTCACTTCATGTGAAAATCACTCTGATTTTCAAGGATCCTCTAAAATTCTGTTCTCGTCTTCCAAAATGCTTGTAGCAATTATGAGCTCAGTGTCATTCAAAACTCAGTAATGAATTCTCTACTTTGTTCTCTACTAATGAAAATAGTTGAATAATGTCCCGGTCTTCTGTTCCTAACGGTAGTTCAGCCGTGGTAGCTTCTGTGATGGACACAAGCTTGAGGTGTGGGCCCAACAGGAGCACGAGTCCTGCAAACTTAGAGGCTCTTGTGTTTCTAAAATCACACAGTTTCTAGTAGGCTCCTCTGAAGGGTGATTTAGCAGCCATTTCTGTCTGTAATTATTTTGCTTGCTGTAATGATTTGTCATGGGATGGTTCATGCTGAGGTGACCTCCAGAGGCCTGAGACTTGCATCCAGACTGAACAATGTTTACAGGCTCTACATGAAATTAAAGGGAAGAATCACCCAGTTTCTCCAGACACCTGTGGGTGTAGACACTGCTGGAGGGAAAAAAGTCAGACTGGACTGCTGCTTGGGACATGGGCAGCCTGGGGCAGCTAACCAGGGAAGTCCATCCTGCCTGGACCAATGCGTCCCAAGCTGAGTGTCAGGTCAAGGGCAGCATCACTGTGAGCCTCTAACTGCCAGCCAGGTCATCAGGAGACTGACTGCCTCATTTCAGATTCTTGATGGGGTAAAGGCAGAGTTTCACATCTAACAGTTTCTATCACCTGAGAATCCAGTGCATGTTTTCTGACCTCACAGGGAAAACTTCTTCACAGAAAGGGTGGTCAGGCATTGGAACAGGCTGCTCAGGGAAGTGGTGCAATCACTGTCCCTGGAAGTGTTCAAAATACAGGTAGATGAAGCCCTTGGTGATACGGTTTAGTGGTGGACTTAGCAGTCTTGGGGTAATGGTTGGACTTGATCCTAGAGGTGTTTTCCAGCCTAGTTGATTCTATGATTCTGTAGTGCTCCTTCAATAATGTACAGAAAGACTAATCACCTATGGGAAGTTTGGTATTGAAATTTAGATCTATTACTCTTTAAGGGATAAACTATTGAACTCCTTGAACAGATGTCAAGAAAACTCATACAGTCTGAGGTGTAAAGTGCTTTTCTCGTGTGTTTTTCATTAGTGCTGGAGCATTTGGCAAGCTCCCTCTGGAGGATGTGAGAAATCAAAGATGGTAAATTGGAAGCAGATGTTAACATGAGGTATGGTATCCTGAGCTTGTAACTCCAGTCATATCAAAGTGCTTAGCTAACCAAAGTCCTGAACTCTTACTTTGAGAACAGTTCAAAATTGCTTTAAAATACTCTACCTTCAATAAAATAAAGCAGCAAGGAGAAAGCATTTTAAAGCATGTCATTTTGTCTGTGTTGTCTACAGAAACATCCCTTTCAATATTGTTCTCATTAGTACTAGAATAAAGGTGAACAAAACTTCCAAACATTAAAAGATTACAAGTGTATGTAAGAACGGATTCTCCATGAATAGTGAATGAACCATCAATGTTTTCATTGTTTTCAGCCTGTTAAGTTTTTAACCACATCCTTCATTATTGTTCAAGACAGACCATCAGAAACATTAATGCAAATATCTAATGGAAGAAAGGAATTTTATCAGATATGCATATGTATGTGATTTGGTTTTACTCACCTGATAGGAAATTTGATCTTTTTGCTGTATTTATTTGATTTAAACCATTTAAGTAAGTTGTTTTCTTCTCTATCGCTGGAAATGTGCTATTACAACAAATAGCAATAGATCCCATCCTATTTTATTTTCACATTCATGCATTAATATTACTGAAAGCCAAAGCTCATGTGGCTTGTGCCACAGACAACTAAAATGGATATAAAACATCTGCTTGGTATGGTGTGCCACATGAGAAGTAAGGCAGCAAAAAAGAGCTAGCAGGTCATTAACAACCTCTGCACTTCACTGCATTTTGTGTGGAGATGTGTGCCTGAATTTCACTGTGCAATACTATTTTTAGGATTCTTTCTCACTAACTGAACCCCTGATGACCAGAACTGTCAAGCAAGGTATAATCCCTGTATGAATTAATGTTATTTAGAATTACCCTGCTGAATTTACAGAAACAGGAGTCTTATAGGCAACACTTCATTGTGTCAGTTGCTCGTGATAGAGATGCATTGTCCTTGTGTCAGTACGTGCAGCTTTATCTGTATATATCAGCCAGAGGTAGCTCTTACCTCTCTGTTGGTTTTGAATATCAATGCTATACAGAATGGTAATGGTGCCTAAGGCAGTTACAGCACAGGCCAACAAAATTGCTGTAGGTTTTGTCTTTAGTCTTCATACACTGACAGTAAATCTCATGCTGAGAAATAGCAGTGTCATCTCTATACATAAGTTTTGTATGTAAGCTGCAAATTTTGAAGATGAGGCAGTCATCTGCTTTTCATAAACATTGCACCCATAATGTAAAATAGTTTCTGACGTGTGATGTGAGATGGTAGGATAATCCAGAGCTAAAATGAAAACAGCATCCTTAAATTCAGCTGACTTAATGCTGGATTTTAAGACATCTGCCTTTTCCATATCCCTTCCAGATTCCCTGTGAGTTTTATTTTAGCCTGCTTTCAGGGAAAGATGCAACTGCACCATCCATCTGTTGATCTGTCTCTCTCTGCCAGTCTCCTTCTTGTAACTTTTCATCTTTTTGTCCAGTTGTAAAAACATCAGAAAAAGGTTAAAAGTCTTAAAGATAATTCAATTTCTATAGGTTTCATAAAATTTGTTAATGGCATGGGAGAGAAAACATAAGTGGAATTGGAGAGAAAACAGCTGTCCTCTGCCTGGCACCTCCTCACAGAGGACACAGGGACACCAGCACACAATGGACATGGTGGAACTCTGGGAAACCAGGACCAATTCTGCTGTTCATGCAAGTAGCTTTTCTAGATGTATTTTGGTAAAAGAGTAAGTACTGACCAAGAGAAAAGAGGAACGATAACATGTGTGTCAACTATTCCCTTGAGTTTCCTTTCTCCAGCTGGTACCCGGCTATCAAAGATGGGGAAAACACTCCTGAACTACATCTTGCAGTGATACTGAAGACAGAAGTTTAGTATGATGTGTGTAATTGCTGTCTCCCTAGTAAAGCTGTGAATTTATGGCAAAATGTAAGATAAGAAGTATTTTTTATAAGCAGTACATTACCAAGAATGTTGTATCCTAGAGCCTCCTGCAGCTCCATAAAGGTATTTCCTTGAGCTCCAAACTGCAGAAGCTCCAAAGAAACAGCCACGCTTGCTGGAGAGACTACCAGATTGGTTCTGTTCTCTGCTACATGTCGGTAGAGATTGATGGCAAATTCAGTCTTCAGCTCTTTCAGCTCACCATAGGAGATGCAGTTTGCTTTGGTTAAGCAAGAAGCAGACAGAACAAAAGCAGAGAAGAAAATGGGCAACATGAAGGCGAGCTGGGAACACTCTCCACCAGCTAATCATACCTGCAATTAACAATACAGATTCATTTAGAAAATCAACAGATTGAGCTGATAGAGGAACTTTCTCTTTCCATCAGTGTTAAGATATCACTTGCAATAGTAGTGATCATTGTTAAAATACTTGTCCAGGTCTAACCAGTAACTATGGACATAAAAAGAAAAAAATGAGTAAGGACATGCTGATGACTCTGTTCACTAACAAGAGCTGAGTTTTCCAGAATGTTATACCGCATAGGAGGTTTGGCCATTGCAGTGTATGGAGACACAGAACCCCTTGGTTAAAGTTAGCTACCTGCACAGATGGTGGGACACCTTAATGCAGTCTCCATGGTGCTGAGCACCCACAGCTCCTTTCTGTTCCCAGCAGAAAGGGGATGACATCCAGCACCCCCAGAAGGAAGGCCACCCCTTGTGAGGTGCAGGTGTCTAACTGGAGGCTCCAGTGTGGGTTTTAGATCCATGTTTGCTAAAGGCTGGATTCAAATTCCCCCTCCCCAGACCCTACCTCCACCATTACTCCTTCTATGAAATTTATCCCAGTAAAAAAGGTTATATTTACAAAAGGAACCAGTGCTTGCAGCACAAAATGACTGCTTCGGAATTTGGTGGGAAATCAAACGTTGGTCAATGTTCTATTAAGAGACACTTAGATCCTTATTTAAAGGAATAATGCTAAAATGACAGAACAGCTTTCCTTACAGAATTTCACCTTTCAAAATTTGTATGTAAGTAAGTATATATTAAACCACACTGCACCGTCTTTCACTTCAGAATTTCCTACAAATCTTTCTCCATGCCCTTTGCTCTAGAGAGCACCTCTAATGCCTTGTATTTACTCACAGTTAGCTCTGTTAAATTGTCTTGCCTTTCTGTGTCCTTCTGGGTGTCTGAATGGAAGCTGTCTATGTACGTCTTGTCTCCTTTAATAGGTAGTGGAGTAAAGACTAAGTCATGAGACTGCATTTAAAGGGATAGTCAGTGATCAGAGTCTCTGTCGGCGATGTCTGTACCACTCTGTCCAAATTCCTGTAGGCTACAAGCTCCATGGAGAGCCAGGCAAAGCAGCATGCCAGTGACCAGGAAATCCAAGGCAAGGAACAAAAAGGTACACATGGAGATACAGTCAGCCGCTTCCTTGCAAGCCTTGCTTGAGCCTCATGAGGCTTGTGACCTGCTGGTACCAAGCAAGACATCTCCTATCTCTCTTCCCACCCCCCTCCTTTTTTTGTATGAATTCCATTGATTCCTCTTTGCCACAAAGGGGAAGAGAAAGGGCTCTCTGTGTACCAGGCACACAGCTATTTCCCCCCCCCCCACTTTGAAACTTACTCAGAAATCCCATGCAATTAAAATGTCTTTATTTGCCTTTTTTTTTTTTCCCTTCTTTTTAATGCCATCCCAAATAGCAAGATTTTCATTCACTCTTTAGTTTCCAGGAGGAAAGAAACAACAGAGCAGTGCACTTGAAGGAGATCAAATAAGGAAGAGGTCACTTTGAATTGACCAGAAGCAGAAGAGCTGTAGTTGTGACCACTTTAAAAGCAGTTGCAGCTGTTCATGGCTTTCTTAATGCAACAGGATAAAATCCTGACCATCATACTCGCAAGTTCAGCTTCATAGCTTCACAGCTTCACAATGGCACCAAAGGCAAGCAAGGTTTCAGCTTAAAAATGAGTGTTCATTTTTACTGAACCTGCAGCTTATTGATCTTCTCAGAGTTTGACATTATATATACTCTTTGCTATTTTACAGCATATGTTCCTGCTGCTACTGGGAAAGAAGACATGGGGGAAAAGGTCATTGAAATCAAGAAATAGTGTTTAGGTGCTCCTGTTTCATCCTTAGCAGGGAAGGAGCAGCCACACAATTGAATCAGGGCCCAAATGAGAATGAGGCAATGGGTTTTCCTTTGTCTGTACTTGTGCTTTCCCTCTTTCTGCTGTTTTAAGGAGATGACAGAATAGACACTGATACTGGGATCTGTCTCAGGATCCTGGGGTTTAAACCAGATTCCTGCTAGGGCAGATGTAGGACAAGAATTTGTCCAGTCCCAATCTAGTGCAACAGGCAGGGATGTAGTTTTTGCCATGGATGTAAGTGACAGTATCCTCACACTGAATATTACATTTGGGCTTAAGCGTTTTGCTGAGTGAGGACCTCTCTGCAGAAGTTACCATTAACAGCATCCACTGGACTGAATTAACAGCATCCACTGTTTCATTCAGAGGGAATGAAACAGATGCTACCAAGTGATTTCTTGAAGGGCTCTTTGCTGTCAATAAGTAAATAAACTCTGGTCACTACTGAGCTGTATTTGATGTGATGTTCCCAGAGGCCCCAGACCTGATAAGCCTCTGTGCCCTGCTTGGTACTCTCCTGTGGATTTATTAAGATTTGGAAGAAAGATAGGGGAACCCCTGAAGGCTTAAGGTAATACTGTCAAAAACTGATATTTAATTCCCACTGGGCAAAAATGTTGCCATTCAGGATTGGGGTAAGTACTTACGGAAGATGCAGTTGAAAATTGGACCCAGTTTAAATGTGGTAGGACAGTGTAATTTCTGTTGGAAAGGGGAAAAAGCCATTCTGGGTCATGTCTTATCACAGAGGAGACTTAAAAGTTGGGATGTTTGCTTCAACCCTTCCTCCCTGCGCCGGGGGTTGGAACTAGATGATCTTGAGGTCCTTTCCAACCCTAACTATTCTATGATTCTATGATTCTAATTTAGGGAAGGAAAGCTGTGGAGGAATCTGAGAAGCAAAAACAGTGTTAGTGGACAAGGAGAGAACACTTAAGAAAACTGAGAATGAATCAATGCTGTTCAAAGCGTGCATGGTGAATAAAAAATGTGCTTTATGTATAATGAATTGAAAAGAAAACCCATTAGTAAAGTGTTAGAAAGATAAAGGGCAGTAGAGTGAGAAAGAAGGGTCAGTGAAAATACCTGTGGCTAAAAAATAAGTGATACATTACTGGGGGATGGGTGTGAACATTTATCATAATCAGGGTCAAACCCAAAATTCTCACACACCTTCAGGTTAGCAGCCTAGGTTTTAAGTTTTTCTTCCCCAAGCTGGGATCCAAAGTTATGAACCAGGTGTCCAAGGAGTGGGGTGAGTTTGAAAACAGAGCTTACCAAGTGAGCTGAGATGTCCAAGTGAGGGTAGCTAAAGGGGGCTGCAAACCAAATAGGTTTGTTACAGAAATTCCCTCTCAGAAACAGAGGTGTCCTGGACTTACCAAAGTGTTGGGATTGGGCAGCTGGAGAGAAAGGGAGTCTGTCTCTCTTTATTTGCCTGTTTAAGCATCGCATCCTTCTTTGGGTCTTAATCTGGCTATGCACCACAAGGTAGTGAGGAAAGTACTGATGAATTTGATGGCAATCATTTTGAGACACTGAAAATGCATTTAAAGAGAAAATGCAATGCCTTGGTCCCTGAGACTAATCTTCAAAGACAAAAAGGAGCAAAGGTAGCAGCTGTATTTTGGGAAATGCTTCTTGATTGAGATAATTTATAGACTGCCTGTGATGGAAGGAGGAGCCTGAAGGATGGAGTGCTGTGTCCCCATGGAGCTCCTCTGGGCATCTACAGGAGAAGTTCTGAAAGCTTCTGAGGAAGCCCAACATGTTTGTGCCCTCACTAAGTACAGAAAAAAAGCACTCTTTAAGAAGGAAAACAGCAAAGATCTTCCTGATGTCTGAGCAAACCTGAAAAGAGGGAACAAAACTGCTGGAAAGTGTTGGATCTCTCCAGCAGGTGGTGACTGCTTTCACTGATGGATTAGGTCCTGCCTGCACCTGTGGTGTGCCAGTGCTGTTATTGCATGGGCCCTTGATGTCCTCCTGTGTGATCATTGTGGTGAGGAAGGGGACAGACTGTTGAGACATTCCCCACTGCTCAGCACTGACAGGCACCATCATGGCTCTGCTATGTCTGGTAGGAAAAATACACAAGAGTAGAAAGGAAAGTTGGAGGAAAGAGAAATGGTTGGAGACAGCTGTTCTCTAGAACTTCATCTTCGAGGTCTTCATGGGCCAGATCCTGGTTTTGGGTACAGGACTGTGAATGCAAACCAACCACATCAGTTTGAGTCCTAGAGCAAATCGGGAGCTGCTGGGTGACTATGGGCTCCTCCAGGGGACAGGGTGGAAAACAGACTCAAGGCTGAGCCTCCATGGTGGTGGTATCAGGAAGGAAGGTGAGGAGCTTGCTCAGCCCTGGAAGCAGCTAGTCAGTCATAGGACTGAAATGAGAGATTAGACAGAAAGGCACAGCCTGCACAGTCCCTGCGGGCAGAGGGAGATCTCTTTGGAAGCCTTTCCCCTGAAAAAAAAGTGTTTCTCGATTCATCAATCTGTGTTCTAATAAAACTGGGCCCTGGTTTGGCATGGCTGTGGAGAGGAAAAGGGGAGTAGTTCTGCTTTTGGGCTCTGGCCAGTTTGGGCTTCTGCTGCAGGCACTTTACGCAGCAATCTGGAGCAGAATTTGACCCAGGGAGACTGGAACAGAGGACGGTGAGAGGACCAGGTGAGAAGCAGGTTTTCCACCTCAGCATGCTGTTGGTTGCTTTCCCATGTCAGGTCTGTCTCCAGCAATCTTCCTTTCGCTCCAGCACAGCCCTGTTATCAGTAGGATTACAGTACATTTATCCCTTCGTAAGTGAGAACAGATTTTAACCTTCTATCTGCATCTGCTTTTTTCTGTGTGCTTTCTCTCTTTAACATATGTAACGCTGGGGAAATCAAATTGAATCCAAGCCAGCTTCCTTCCCCTTACATCTCTCCTCTACAAGAAAGCCCACACTGCAAGCTGCCAGCACTCTTTCTCCGTCAGGAAGGTGGCTCTGCTGAATTCCAGGATAAGAAAGCTTTGCGTCACCATTTCATACAGAGCTTATTTCACGAGGAGGCCATTGGCTGCAGTGGAACAATTTCAAGTGAATTTGCTTACTGCTATCCACATGCCATGCAAAAACCAGCACTGCATCTGCCTCCGCCTCCTGCTGGGGTGTGGGTACAAAACCTGGCTCTTCAAAGGGTGACCACTGTAGAGGATCACCTTCGAAGAAGTCCAGTGAAGTCACTCATTTCCATAGGGCTTTGCTAAAGGATAAAGCAGCCAGCTGACCCTGTGATGGCATCTCAGACCAAACTCCACATGCTGGTGCGGCAACAAACTCCTCCACAGGGCATGCGCTTGCTGAACAGATGATCTTGGTGCCAGCACCTGGCCAGCCAGGACCTGCTGGGGAGAGCACACAGTGCAGAGCCCCACAGTGGAGCTCCATTCTGCAGGAGCCCCCAGACCCCTTCCCTCACACCCTCCTGCCCAGCTCCAGACAGAAATAGGGGCTGTTAACAGCAGTAAAGGCTTTTTGACAGCTGCAGGCAGCCTCGCTGCCCATGGCTGCAAGAGAGGTAGCAGAGGCTGGCTGTGACCAAACAATGCAGCACTTGGCTCAGTCTCTTTCAGTCCCCATGACTCTAAACCACGAATACAACATTTTTTTGGGGGGGTTCATTTTCCTGTATCTCTAATACTGCAATTGGAATTAATGGAACAGTGATTTTACAGCATCACACAGGGAATCAGTGTTTCCTGCCCTGTGAGATGCCTAAGGGCACATGGGTGCCCTCAGGGATGCCTGGGGTGGTAGGCTGGCATTGGAGGACTGTGTGGGACACAGGTTTGGCTCAGGCTCTGCAATGGCGGCTTTTTGGATGAGTCCTCAAATAAATGAGGCCTGAATTCTACCCAGGGGCAGTTTTGGAGACAGGAAGTGGGAGCAACCCCAAACTTAGCCAGGGAGTAAGTTAACAATAGGTGTGAGCTATCGGTCAACTCCTTTTTCAAATTGCAGGACAGGTATTCCTAGTGTGCTGTGTGATGTCTTCTGCAGTGGGCAGAATGACGCCGTTCTCTGGTGGAAAGCAAAGCAAAGCAAACATGAGTTCCTCTTTTACTGAATAAAGTTAACACTGGTGACACATTTCCACCTGCAGAAGTGTGGGCTGAATAAGAGCCCACACCAGGTCAGTCTTCCAACTGATGGTGACTGTTCTCATGTGGTTTTCAATAGACACAATTGAAGAGGGCTGAGAAGCCACAAGCACAAAATCACTTCTTTTTTTAGGCTGATGAAACTTTGACTTTAAAAAGAAAGGAAGAAAAGCTTATCGAGGAGAGAGAAAGATTTTGTACATACTTACTGTAATCCAAGTGTCTCTCCTATGCATGTCTCACAGGGGAAGATGGCTTAAGAAACTCCAGGAAAAATGAGGCATGAGCTCCAAAGAGACAATCTCAGCTGTGTATATATTTCCTGCAGTGTTGTATGAAGATCTTAGCAGTGAAGCCTCTTCCCTGTGGACTCCAAATGTATGATAAGAGCCTTCCTCAGTGCACAGATGACCTGTGACGGCTGCTGTCACAGATCAGCTACTTTGCTGCCAGCAGTATCCCAGAGGTGCTGAATCAGCACGTTCAGAGTTGACCTCCTGGTCTGTGAAATGCCACCTCTGCCCTCTGAAGTCACCCTTAGGTATCTGCGGATTTAAAATGCTTCTGGGAGGGAGTCAGTACCCTGCATGGGGCCTGGTGGAAATTCACAGTCAGACAAGAGCTGCCACTGAGCCAAAAGCGGGAGAGGGGAGCAGCACTGTGGCAGCACATTTTCCTCCCAGATGACTACATGAACTGACAATTAAAATACATTCACTGTTGACAAGGGAATATAAAGTATGTTCAAAGCTGATTTTAATGCAGATATCCCCCGAATGCTTATGTAACTGACTATCACAGTCTCCTACAGTGCCAAATAAATGATGCCAAGTAAATGCCATTGGAAGAGGTCCTCGTGAGCATGTTGCCTCCTGCAATTTCTGCTACTGATCCGGCTGAACTGACAGGGAACCAAGCAGAAGACGAAAGCATGAGGATGCTTATGAAATTGCGGAGCTGACTTCCCCTAAGAAGCCTAATTTTCAGAAAGAGGGGTTGAGTTGTGTAGGGGAGAGAGATGAGATCAAATGGAAACTTACAGAGTGAATCATGTGGAAGAATGTTATTTACAGTGCAGGTCTGCATAGGAAAGTTCATCAGCTGCAGTTTAACCTCTCCTGTGGCCTGAATCGACCGGGTGGGCCCATGTTGAAAACCACATTGCCAAACTGGTTTAGTACTGAGCCACAGCTTTTATATCCTGCCTGTTATTCCATAGGTGCCCTCCTTTCGGCCTGGGGATCAGGAGAGAAAAACAATTGGACCCAAGCGAGCAACATCTGACTGACCTTCGGCTGCTGGGCCTACACAGCAGGAATGGCACATCCTCAGTGAGTCCCTTTGTGGCTTTCATGTGTAGCCCTGTGCTCACTGCAGGCTGCCCTGCCCTCTCACCCCGGCCTGTGGCGTGCCCCTGAGCTGCGCAGAGAAGCAAGGTTGTTTGCATCTGTGTGCGTTGCACATCGTTTCTCATGCACCAGCTCAGGTGCACCGAAGCTGTTTACAAACCCTCCTAGCCAGCCCCAGTTCCTCTCTGCAGGACTTTCCTCCCTGGCATTCAGTGCTTCTTCACCAGGGTGCCCCTCACACTAACAGGAGTGGGAAGGTTCAGCCGTCACTCACAGCTCTCTCTGTATCTTGGGCATTTCTCCTGACAGTATTGGCTTCCTTTTTCCTAAGCAGATTCCTGTACTTGTGCCATCCCAACGCTGGCACAGCAGCACCAAAGAGCAGCAGGGCAGGGGGGGGTCCCAGCTCTGGAGGGCCCGATCCATGTCCCTCACCAGTCATCTCCACCAGAGCTCACAGCAGAACCCTGGCAGGTTTTTGTAGCAGCAGCAAGGGTTAGGCACTGCCACAAGGAAAGATGGTCCTGCTCCACTGGGGCAGGTGGAGGAGAAAGGGAGGGGGGGTGCTTCCTTCTCCCGCTGCTGGCAGAGCAAAACAAACCCTCTGTTCTTTAGAGGCTGATCTGCTCTTGCAGCTTACTCCCCACTTCAGGTTATAATCCCTTCTGGTGACATCACAGGTACGGCTGTGGCCACCAAAGTGATGTCACCATGAGAAGCTTATGATTGTAAATGAGGAATGTCACAAGAACAGATGACCTCAAAAGGAGCTAATATCCTGTTATTATGTAAATGCCCCTAATACTTACACAAATGTGCCAGTAACAAAAAATAAGAAAGAAATGTGAAGCCGATGTGAAGATGTGTGTAAATCTGGCATTTTCTCACAGGTCTGTAGATCCTTTATTAGTCTGTTTTGCCTCTAAAAATATTTCTACTGTTATCTCCATTTACATGAAGCTCAGCTTTTTTAATCGATCCTTCTTCATTTAAAAATACTATTACATTTAAAATTAAGGGAAAAGCATAGAAGTTCTCCATCTTTTGACATGCCAAACAACCACTTACATGCTTAGGGTTATCTAAACATCTCAGCAAAATACATTTTAGTGTCAGAAATATGTTAAGTAATTTGAACATATAAGAAGAGCAAGGTAATGTATCTTTTCTGTGTTTTCCCCTGGGCTCTGTGGGGAGTGCCATAGACGAGGCTATCTCATTATTAGATGTTGTATTTTTATGATAAATAGGAACCAATAAAATGGAAAACTAGGTACAACTGTATCCCAGGAAAAAAAAGCTTTATTGCAGCTATAAAATTTATACTTCTTAAGCTGAACTAAATTCTTAGAAGTTGGAAATAATAGTCAGAATCTCTAAGGCCATTTTTTGTAAATGTCTTGTCTCCATTGTGCTGCTGGTTTATTATTTTCCACAGCCAAATATTTGTTACATTTCCTCCTGGACATTTTTTAATGGATTTTCTTGCTTTGATAGGATAAGAAGCATGTTTAAATGCCTCTAGGGGTAAATAATTTCACATGAAGACTTTCAAGCACAAAGTCTGGATCTTCATAGGTTTTTACATTATGCAAGTAGATGTTTAAGGTACTTAATACTTTCTAACCCCTGGTGCCCTTTTTACACAGAGACAGGCAGTCAGCAGGGATTAATCTGATCCTAATTAACCGCAAACTCTTCTGATATTTGGTCACTGCACAGTAGCATGCTGCCAGGTACCCAGAGGTAAACTGATCTGGATTATCTGCTGGTGCATGTGCTTCACAGAGGGAGGTCTAGTGCTCCGTGTTGTGGGTGAGTTACAGGCAGATACAGCTTGAAATAATAGCGCGGGGAGGCTGCTGTACCAAGCTGGGGTTGTAAAGAAAGGGGAAGTCACTAATCAGAAGGCCTCTTTCTAGCGACTTTCTATTGAGATTTCCTTTTTATAGATAGAATTTGTCAGTGTGGCACTGCAACAGGGCAGAAGGTAAAAAGCATGAAAATCCGAAGAGATCAGTTTCTTCTTTTTCAGGTGCAAAGAAACACAACTTTGTGGATACAAGTTCTCTCTCTTTTTCTTTCCCGTGCACAAGCACCATGTCTGATGGAGCCTCAGGAAGGTGTGAGCGTGTGTGTCTTTTCTTGTATGCTGTCCACTGTGGTTCACAGCTCCCCTTAACGAGGAGCCAAGCTCTGTGCTCCTCCTGCGACATGGAAAGCAGAGCACTGAAGCTCTTCCCCAGCCTCATGGTAGCCCATGAACCAAAATGAACATGCAGCAAAGTGAGCAAAGCGGGTAGGAGAAGAGTCTTACACTGGTGGTGGGGAGAAGCAGCTGTGAGAGCCTGGCACTGCTGGAGCACTGCAGGCACAGTGCTGGGGAGGAGAGTGATGTGTCTGCTCCTGGTGCGTGAGCAAGAGGAGCAACGGAAACCTGCGGGAAACACAGAGGCCACAGCAAAGATCTCAGGCTCTCGTGGTCGAGATGTCCTGATGCAACCCAAAAGCCTAAAACAGACTCCTACTCTCCTCCTTCTTCCTGATGCAGGGTCAATCATAGCCCACAGTGTCCTGCACCAGGAAAGTCAAAGCCTTTAGCTTACTGTCTCTGCAGGGTAACTGCTATGTCAAGTATTCCTACCTAGCAGTCCAAGCTATCAGCTCATCCCATTCTTGTGACTGCTGGGAAGGACAGCTGGGGAGACCTAGAGAGGCGGTTATGCACAGAGACGAAGGGAAAATGCAGAGGAATTTGTTATTTTACAGCAGTGAGGATAAGAGCAAGGGGAAAGCAGGAGGTCCAAAGGTTGACCAATAAATACATTCACAATGGCTCTGGTAATTAGTTAAATTAGTCGAAGTGCAGAAGAGAGCATTATGGAGCTGATTTACAGTAGGGCAGATGGGTATCACGAGCTGCTGGTATCCGATTGGATGTGGCCTGGATGAATTGGCTCAGAAATGAACCACTTTGTGTGCATATGTTCCCCCCCTCCTGGTCGCACACCATTATTTTCCTGATGGCAATCTCTTCTACAGAAATGTATGCATTTGCATTAATAGCAGGGCTTTTTTACTTTTCCAACAAGGAAACTGCCCTAGCACACATCCTTCACAGGTCTGAGCAGGTCTCTAGCAACTCAGATTTGGACCTGGCATTTGGTTTCTGAACTAGGAGATGCAGCAGCTGAGTCCAGACTGTCCTTTCTCTCCTGATGAAGTATTGAGGGTGTAAGGAATTCTCCCATCTCTCTCTGCTGTCCTTGAGAGAGATCTAGCTGCTAAGAATAAGCCAGGGGCTTTTCTCACTAGGAGGCAAAGCAGATTTATTTACTCTTCAGGGCAGAGCTCAGAAAATCATCCAGTGATTCCCCTGCCAGTAGCTGGCCCTGTGCCACTCATGTCCCTCAGCTGTGACGGCCTGGTGCTGTCTGCTGGCCATTCCCCAAACCCCCTCCCCACCAACCCTGTCACAACTCAAGGACTCAGGCAGCTCTCCCAGGCTCTGGCATTCAGGTCTCACCCATGGCAGCAGCATTTATACTCTCCCAGGTATGAAAGAATCTGCCAGAAATGGGATCCTGATAAGTAACTTGGTGATCCTGAAGTGGCTAACATTAGGCTAATTCACCAAGGAGCTACAAAAGATTTTCTTCAGATACCATAGTGACCGGGGCACCTCTAATCCTCTGAGCACAACATGTTTCACTGCCTGGGATCTACTTTTGTTCAGCCTGCTCCAAACAGGAGAGCCAAAAGCCAGGTCAGGCCACAGAAGTAGGGAAGAACATCTTTGCATTAACAAATGCTGGTTTCCAGAGTAGTTTGTTTGCTTTCCATGCTCATTCTTCTTTTTTTTTCCCCTAACTCTGAAGCATGCCTGTCTGAGCCATAGCAGTTCTTAGAGATCAAGAGGGTTAAAATAAT
Organism: Lathamus discolor; assembly: GCF_037157495.1. NCBI lineage: Eukaryota > Metazoa > Chordata > Aves > Psittaciformes > Psittacidae > Lathamus > Lathamus discolor. The sequence goes on along the minus strand of NC_088887.1, from coordinate 100,390,551 downwards.
CCCCAGAGTGGCAGCAATTCTGGGAAGCTGCCCTCTCTTGTATCAGTGTGCAGCCTGCTTCATATCCAGCCATGAGCTCTTTCTGACACAGCTGGAGTCTGGCAGGAGAAAGCAGCTAGCTCCAAGCTGAGCTTTCAGGGCTCTGATGCAGGCCCAGCTCTTACAGAAAAGATGCATTGCCTCCTCCTCCTCCTTTAAACTGCTCGAATAAGCGCCTAGCAAAAACCTACTGTTTTGTTTAGGTTTCTCTCTATGAGCAGTGCTACATTAAACTTAGGTTTGGTAGCACAATGTTATTCTCAGTTTTTGTCTGTGAAGACTGGGGCATCACTCGGTTGAGGGTCTGGTGTGAAGCCATGCAGAAAGCATGTGCCATTCACTAAGGGATGGCTGCTGGTATCTCACCTGGAGCTGTTCTCTGTGCTTTTGTCCTGAGATACCTTTCAAGCTAGGACCCTCAGTACTGATATTCCCAGCCCCTGAGGTTGCACCTTTGAAAACTGCACATCTGTGTTCTTGAAGAAGACAAAATTAAACTGTTAAACTCTCCTGTTTCAGCAGAAACCTTACCAGTAATAGAAAAGAAAAAGTGTTACAAAGCTAACTGCTTTTTCTGAAGGTCACTTCTTCAAGGACACAGTGATGTGCTGATTCTGCTTGAGATGTGGCATAGCACATGTGCTCACTGAGTAACTGCTGTAATTTAATGTAATGTAAAACATTTATTTCTCAATGGATTTGTTTCTCTTTGCTTAATGTATCTCTGTTGCTGCTTTGTCTCGTAACAACTCTATTAATTAAGAAAAAGTGTCAAAGGACCCGCTGATAATTGAATGAATCAAGAAATTACAAAATTGTTGTTTTTCAATGGTTTCTTTATTTAGAGAGAGAACAGCTACATCTGTCTGTAAGTGCTCTTGTCAAACAGGGGGACATGTAATACTGCAGTTCCTTGGAAGTAAGACTCTTCTTTTACTTCAGCATTTCAAAAAGACAAAAATATTCACAGTTTGTTTAGGGGGAAAAAAGAAACAGCAGTTGTCACAGTGTCAAAAGTAATTATTTGTGATTGATTCATTTGCCTTGATCTTTGTGACCCTCGAGAATTCCAAATACTTATCAGTCACTAATTTAAAATCCTCAGTATTGTGCACTGTGGTAGCTTAAAGGGGAAAGACATTAAACAGTCACATCGTAAAGAGGCTCAGGGTGCCTCCACTCAAACTTAGTCCCCCAGAAAACACCCAGACTTCTCAAGTATCCCTCCTCCTAGCAGGTAAGACCTCACACACTGTAGTTGCACTTGTACAGATCTGATGACTTGCCCCTGCCAATAGCCCCCGTTTCCCCAAGACAGCAGAGCAGCACTTTACTCCTTTCTTGGTGTGTGACTTCCCACCGTGCTCCTTCATCTGCCAGGCCCTGTGGCTCGTGGAGCTGTCCCTGCCACATGCACACAGAGTGCACAGAGAGATGTGCTGCACCAAAGTCACAAAATCTGCACATCTGCTTTCCCGTCATCTGTTATGATTTAAGCCCAGCCAGTAGCTCAGGACCACGCAGCCACTCACTCCCCCCCTTCCTCCCCCTGCTCCCGGAGGGATGGGGAGGAGAATCAAAAGAATGTGACTACCACAGGTTGAGATAAGAACAGCCCAGTAACTAAGGTATAACACAAACCACTGCTGCTACCACCAATAGTAATAATGATAAGGGAAATAACAAGGGGAGAGAACATAAAACTAAAAGGGGAAAAGGAAAACAATAACCACAAGTGATGGACAATGCAATTGCTCACCACCCACCGATCAATACCCAGCCCAACCTGAGCAGTGATCTGGGCCTTCTGGGTAACTGCCCCCAGTTTATACACTGGGCATGGTAGGACAAAGTGTAATGGGTTCAAACTTAAACAGGGGAGATTTAGGTCACATATAAGGAAGAAGCCCTTTACTATGAGGGTGGTGAAACCAACTAAGGAAGTTGTGAATGCTCAATCCCTGGTGGTGTTCAAGGCCAGGTTGAACAGAGCTTTGCGCGACATAGTTTAGTGTGTGGTGACCCTGCCCATGGCAGGGGGTTGGAACCTGATTATCTTAAGGTCCTTTCCAAGTCAAACCATTCTATGATTCTATGACGTGCTGTGGTATGGAATACTCATTTGGCTAGTTTGGGTCAGGTGTCCTGTCTCTGCTTCCTCTCGGCTTCCTATGCCCCTCCTCACTGGCAGAGCAAAAGGCTGAAAAGTCTGCGATCAGAGTAAACATTACTTAGCAACAACTAAAAACACTGGTGTTACCAAGCATTGTTCAACTAAGAAGGAGAAAAATGACTGCTACAGCTGAACTCAGGACATCATCCTACCTGCCTCCCAGAGGAAGTGTCAGCACCTCCCAGGCTCTAGGATATGAAGTGTCCCCTTAGTGAACATCAGCAGAAGAACCCAGCACTGTCACATTAGTTATTGAACTCAGCAGAAGCAGCTGATGCCCTTCAGCAGCACTCCACTCCTGTACCTGTAGGTTTTGCTCCACGCAAAAAACAGATTCCTGTGGCATCTTCAGTGAACCTTCCCAGAAAAATGGAGATTATTTTCATGGAAAAGTTGTTCAGTCCCTGAGACTGAAGTTCCCCAAAGAGGCTAGTTCTAAGAACCAGCAATAAGAAAGAGGACTGACTGTTATTGCTCTCACCTTTGGGAGAATTCTCTTACTTAACTTTATTTTACTCAATTTATGTACTTGTTTTCTATACAGAATCCTTCTCGTGTACCCAGAATCTTAACTCCTGTATCACAGATTGCAGTCCCCTGTCTATACTTCTCCTCCATCCATATCTCAAGTTTTTTTTTTCTCATGCCCATCTTTATAGGATTGCATATCATTTTCAGAAGACTTCACACTTCTGAAAGTCCATATGGTTGTCAAATTCTTTTCTGATGCCACTTGTTTATGGCTTCAAAATAACCAACATGGATTCACACATCTTTTCTCCTCCCCCCCCCCAAGTCTCTTTTGTACACAACTTCAATATGATTAATTCCCTTCTCCAAATGATGCTGCCAAACTTACCACATCAGCAGAGAAGGCCTGGGGCAAAAACCTGTTCCATCTCGCTATGCTCTTCATTGGTGTCAAGCTGCAAGCTAGCTGTCACTCCAGAGAGCAGCCAGGTTTTCTTTAGACCATTTACCAAAACTCACAGCATCAGAAAAAGTTCTGTCGACCTGGTATGTCTAACGTGAGCCTCCACGTGCAGAAAAGAGCAGGCCAGACTTGCAGCTGCATCCTTGTCATGTCACTGAATGATTCCCAGTGATGCTGAAACCAGGGTTTTGAACTCTGCAGTGTGCTAGAGATAAGGTAAGTATCAAATCCCATTGATTTAGTAAGGAGATGATAAGGAGAGGGCAAGAGGAAAGGAGCCTGGGTCTTGTCCTGCTTCATTCTGGACATAGCATGGCCCCAAATTGGGTCCTCTCTGAAGAGATGAGACAGGGGATGTGCTGGGGCATGGGGGAGTGGGCAGAGCAGAATTACCTCCAGGCTTGCATTGGCCAAGGAAGGGTTAGTGCTGTAATAACAGTGATTTTTTGTGGGCCTGATATTTTGTGAAGGAAATGGGTGAGCTGAGTGGAAAGAGAACGAAAAGGGAAAGTGAAAAGAAGGAAGGGAAGGACAGGGAAAAGGAGCGTCCGTGGGGACAAGCAGCATGAATCAGTGGACACTCATCTGCAAAGGAAGGCGTTCAAACAGCAAACAAGCCTGTCAGCTCTGAGCAAAGGTTGTCCTGGAAACCTGGAAAACACTCTGTGCAGTCAGGCCCTGATGGCAACCTTCCAGCTTCAGTGTCCTCAGCTGCTGGGGCTGGTGGTTCCTCTACACCATCTCCATATCACACACCAATGCCTTGAAGAGCAAGGTCTTGCATGGCCCCGTGTGCCTGGAGCTGGTGCACCATCTGGGGCTGGGAAAAGGGTGCAAGGTCTCAGCTGGATCTTATCTCTTTCCTCCTCTCCTGCCCTCTGGCTTGTCCCAGCAGCCTGAGGGTCCCCCTGACCTCATTAACAGCTCTTGCCTCCCCGTCTCCTACCTACTGCTGTAGCCCCAGCAGTGGTTGTTCCTAGCGTTGCCATAAGCAGCCCCGAAACGCCTTTTTCAAGATTTCTGTCACAGTCTTTATATACGTGGCAGGGTGGTAATAAACATCCTCATTCCTCTTGTGGGAAACCTGCAGTGCAATCAGCTTCTGAAAGAAAGCAAGGCATCAAAGTGCTGGGGAAAGAAACTTGAGGGTAGAGGCTGCATTTCTGTGGCTTTATGTGGCACAACAAGGGAATGCTGGTACCTAGGCAAAATCCACAAGCAGAGCCATAGAGTTATTAATGAAAGCTTTGCTTTCTTGTGACTAAACTCACCCGAACAGAATGGGAAGAAGTGGCACTCTTAGCCATGGCACGGCAAACTGTGTGAAAAAAACACTGCTCACAGTCCAGTTACAAAACTAAATCTGTCCATGCAACAAGGACATGTGAACTGCAAAAAGATGGCTGCTCGTTCACCAGAGTAGGAGGAGTTATACAACTGGCATTATGGGTTGCATTCTTCCACTGTGTCCGTCCCAGGAGGCCCTGTCACCGAGTTCATGACACCTGGGGATCAGGGGCATTCTGGTGGCACTGCTAACCTCACAGGAAGCATTGCTTTGGCAGGAGCTGGGTCATACTGAGCAGGATATCTCTGTACCAGGAGGGCCAACATTTCATCAAAATAAATAGTGCAATTTATGACAGCCATACAGCTTACCACCTTGTGCTCATGGGCTTGCCAGCAGCAGATGTTCAACTCCATCCTGAGCACAGCCTGAGTGGTTGCCCCACGGGCTGCAGCCGCTTCCTTGCCTGCAGCTCTGACACAGCAAAATGACAAGGCAGTGCTGTTTGAGTCTGCATCATGAAGCTGCTGGGTTATTCAGCTTCCCAGCTTTCACAGATTCATAGAATGACCTGGGTTGGAAGGGACCTTTAAAGATCATCCAGCTCCAGACCCCCTGCCATGGCTACAGACATCTTCTGCTAGACTGGATTGTTGAAAGCCCCTTCTGACCTGAGCTTGAACACTTCCAATGACAGGACATCCACAGCTTCTCTGGGCAGCCTGTTCCAGTGTCCTACCTTGGTCCCATCATAAAAATAAAAAATAAAAAATAAAAAAAAAAAAATTCTTTCCAGTCTAAATCTACCTTTTTTTTAGTTTAAAGACATTATTCCTTGTCCTGGCCCTTTACCAGGGCCCCTACAGGCCATAATAGAAAGTTTCTCCATCCTTCTCATAAGCCCTCTTTATATACTGAAAGACTGCAACAAGGTCTCCCTGGAGCCTTCTGTTCTGCAGGCTAAACAATCCCAAGTGTCCCAGCCTTTCTCTATAGCAGAGGTGTTCTAGCCCTCTGACCATTTGTGTGGCCTCATATAGACCTGCTCTGAGAGATCCATGTCTGTCCTGTGTGATGGAAAGGAAAGCATGGTGGCAGGGTGGAAACCCAGCACAGGCACTGTCAGCAGCTAACACTGACATGCAGGATGTAGAGGATGCTGGGCAGTCTAGTCTTGTTGGCAGATATGGCTGGAGCAAGGCTTGCTTTCTATTGCACTGTGAAGCAAACTTCATCACGTTCACCCCATACCCTGTGAGGATATTTGCTGCAAAGCGCCCTATGGACCCTGGGGACGGGGGCACATCCCATGCTGTGGGGTGCTGAGGGGCCTGCAGGGTCCCCGCTGAGTGCTCGCCAGCAGCCTGGGCTTGCAGCTCCTTGCGCTGACACGCGTGTGCATGGAAACCACGAGATGGCACTAGCCACTCTTGCGGGCTAGCGGCTTCCCAGCGAGGAGCACACAAAAACAGAGCGCGCCGCATTGCTGTGATCCTGTCACAAAATACAGGCGCTCCGCAGACACGGAGATGTGAACAGGGCACTTCTACTGACTGGGCAGTGTTGGCTAAATCCGTTTGCACCGCCATTTCATCATGTACTAATGGTTAGCAGGTTTTATTTACAATGGGCAGATTGGATTCATGGCCTCCACCTACCAAGCTATTTCACATTTTATCCCTTATATATTCTGGAGAAAAGTGATTAAAACTGATTCTAAAGTGAACCATGCTTAATGCAAAAGGCTGAGTCAAGGCAGAGACAGGGTGTGCCTGTTTAATAGCGAAGCTCTCAAAGACTCCAGATGCCCTTTCTCTGGCCAAACCGAAGCAACACTGTTTATCTGTAAATTGCTAAATGAGAGCAGACTGAATATTGATCTCCAGCTCCAAGGCCAGCCTGTATGAGCACTGTATGAACTGTGTGCACACCCTTCAGAGCTGTTCCATGGGTCACAAACACACCACAAGCAGCTGGCCTGGCTTCCCTCCCGGACTGCTGTGGGATCCTTACGGCTCTAGGACACAATTACTCCATTTTGCAAGGGAGGTTGTTATCCTAAATAAAGTCAGGACTAAGTTACATCCCAGCTGAGAGGCGTTCTTACAGGATGACCCTTGGGCGGGGGGGGGGGAGTTTCATGCCTTGTGAGTTGCCCAAGGGCATGGGGGAGGACAGGAAGATGCAAAGTCAGGCGGGCCAGTGTTGGAGACAGAGGGCTCCCTGTTTGATGCAGCTTCTTCCATAGTGGGAACAGTCCTTGGTGTGAAGGGCACCAGATAAGTGTTTTGGAGAATGCTGCTTGAAGAGGTCCAAAACAGAGCCAACAGGCAACCGGAGGATCCAGTGTCTGAACCTTTTCCATGTCCCTCTTCCATTTACCACTGTAGACATTTCCCATCACAGGATTTACAACACCTTGCAGGGCTTTACACATCAAGCAGTCGGATTCCTCCCCCACATGCACAAATGCAGGACATTTCCTCCCAGTTATCTCATAACCTGTTTATTCCTGGGCTCCGGGCAACAGGATCCTTTCCAGGTTCTGAAGTTACATTGCCCAGCACTCTGTATTGACTTCTCCTGAAACAGAATGTACTCAGTGAAATTGTCTGAGTGAAGGATGCAAATAAACGTGACTATCTTCTCCTGAGGGGCATGAATTCGGTGGTGTTTATTGCCATGAAGTGCTGTGGAAACCTGAGGAATAAAGAGAGATTCAACAGAAAATGTGACAAAATTGACACAGGATAAATCCTTTGGTAGCACAATGTAGCAGTTGGTCACACAGTGATCTGAACACAGCTTTTGGCTCAGGAAGTCTGGATTCTGTGTAAATTTAGCAATGTACACTATGCTAAGTCCTGGAAGCTGGGACAAGATGCCATAGGGAGGATTGCTCTGTACTCAAATGACACTTAGGTTCAGATGAGACACAATTCATTACCTGAACAGAAATAATTTTGTTTGGGTAAGAATCAGAATGGTTTTATAAAGGGAAATCACTCCTTGTAAATCTATTAGAGGCTTCAGAAGGCATCAACAAATGGGTGTACAAGTGAGAACAGTTTTCCAAAGTGCTTCATCAGAGCCGTTTGAAGAAACCATGCTGTGATGGTTTATGAGGGAAGGTTATGTGAATAAAGGACTGATTAAAAGGCAGGAAACAGAAGGTAGAAATAAATAGCCAGTTCTGCAGTAGAAGGAGGTTGGCAGTGGAGTCATGCAGGGATTTGTACTCAAGCTTATATTGTTCAGCATGACTTAAACCTGGAAAAAGGGGGGCTTTGTGAGCAGGGAATTTGTTGGGGTTATTAAGCATCCAAGATAGTAAAGATGATGGACAACTAGGAAAGTTGCAGAGTAGTCTCACAATACACAGCAACTGGGCAATAAAAAGGAGATCAATATAGCCAATTCTAAAATTAATTACATAAAAAAAATCTAATTTTACATGCATGATAATAGGCTCTGAACTGACTTTTACTGCTTGGGAATTGGACCTTTGGGCTATATAAAGATCTATGAAAGGGGCAGGTCAGTGCTCTGACATGGACAAAAGCAGCAAGTCACATTACTAGGAAAGGAGCAGAGAATAAAATAGAAAACACCTTCAAGCCGTTCTGTAAATCCACCGTGCATCTACATCTCCAAAACTGTACGTGGTTATGGACCTCAAAAAACACATAGCAGAATAGGGGAAAAAATAATACAGAAGAGTAACAAGAATGAACAAAAGCATGGAATGGTTTTCTCTTGAAGAATAACCGACTAGATTAGGACTTCACAGCTTGAAAGGAGAAATCAGAGGTTTTATAGAAATCCATAAAACCATGAATAGCCTAAAAATTGTTACTGCCTCTCCCTAAAGCAAACGTAGGGGGTATCAAATGGAGTTAGCAGGTAACAGGTTTGGCAGATAAACTTTCCTGTACAACATGTAGTAGTCTCACATGCCGCAGTGGAACTCCCTGCCAGAGGCTGCTGCAGATGTCAAATGAGCTCAGAAAGCTATTGGACAATTCAAGAGAGGAAATCCATTTACAAAAGTGCCATCTATGACACCTCAGGCCTTCCTGAGCCACGCAGTCATTTGTATAGTCTTTAGATGTGGTCTCACGAAGGCAGTTCAGGTGCCCAAGCTAGGCCACTGCTTGCTACCTTAGCATGAAACTGCAGGACTCAAAAGCTTCTGTACAGGCTCACAAGAGCTCATCTCCTTGCTGATACCAGCCACTGAAAACACCAATGTATTCCAATATCCTGATTTCTTCAATAGTTAACACACCTACAGTTTTACTCTGTTTCTAAAGCCCTTACCAAAGACCAAGGTAGCTCAATTGTCCTGGGCAGATGGACTGTCCAGAGGCAATGCCCATGCTGCTGAACCTGAAAATCACTCCTGAAAGACCTCAACACTCTCAGGATGTAAAACCAGATGTGATAGATATGATGAGACAGCTGTGTAACTAGAGCTGCCATGGCTGGATACAGGTTCTTTAGGAAATGACAGCAGATGGTGGTGGGCAACTAGTGTTCTAGGCAACTGGGTGGCATCACTTTGCGAGGGAACAGAGGATGAGACAGTCACGAGCTCATGGGTCAGGAGAAGCTAACAACAAAGATATTATTGTGTGTATCTCTCACAACCCACTCAATCAAGAAGAGAAGACAAACAAAGACTTCTTTGAGCAACTGGAAACTGGTTCAGAACAGACTAGAACAGTTCCTGTCTTCTGTAACTGGAAGATATTCTCAGTTGGAAAAACCTGGCTTCACTCACAAGATGTTTACTCACAAGGTGTGTCTGCATTTAGCAGCAAAGCTTGGAGGAGAAAGTTACTACTGACACTAGCAGATTGAGTCAGGGATGCAATAGGCTGAACATATACAAGTCCATGAGACTGGACAGAGTACATCTGACAATGCCAAAAGAACTAGCCAGTGTCACTGTGAAACTTCTATCGGTTTTGAAAGATTGGTGATCGGTGAAGTTCTAGATGGCTGGAAGAAAGAAAATGTCACAACCTACTTAAAGACAGACAAGAAGGATGATCTGGGGAACCACAGACTGATCAGTCTAACCTCAGTCCCCTGTAAGATTATCAAGAAATCCTCAAAGCCATTTCTACACTCAAAACGGACAAGAAGGTGAGCCAGCATGTATTTATCATAGAATCATAGAATGGTTAGGATTGGAAAGGACCTTAAGATCATCAAGTTCCAACCCCTCTGCCATGGGAAGGGACACCTCGCACGAAACCATGTAACCCAAGGCTTTGTCCATCCTGGCCTTGAACACCGCCAGGGACGGAGCATTTACCACTTCTTTGGGTAGCCTGTTCCAGTACTTCACCACCCTCACAGTAAAAAACTGCTTCCTTATATACAATCTAAACTTCCCCTGTTTTAGTTTAAACCTATTCCCCCTGTCCTATCACTACAGTCCCTAATGAGGAGTCCCTCTCCAGCATCCCTGTAGGCCCCCTTTAGATACTGGAAGGCTGCTATGAGGTCTCCACGCAGCCTTCTCTTCTCCAGGCTGAACAGCCCCAACTTCCTCAGCCTGTCTTCATACGGGAGGTGCTCCAGTCCCCTGATCATCCTCGTGGCCCTCCTCTGGACTTGTTCCAGCAGTTCCATGCCCTTTTTCTGTTGAGGACACCAGAACTGCACACAATGCTTCAAGTGGGGTCTCATGTAATGGTAAGTCATGCTTAACTAACCTGACTGCCACCTTTAACGAGATGGCTTCTTTGGTGGGTGGAGAAATAACAGTGAATATAATTTTCCTTGACTTTATCAAGGCTTTCAGCATAGTATCCCACAGTACCCTTGAAGCCAAATCAAGGAAACATGGACTAGACTGGTGTACTGCAATGTGGGTGAATAACTGACTGGATCGTCAGGCTCAGAGGGTACTGGACAACAGTTTAAATCTAACTGGTATCCAGCTGTAAGTGGCATTCTTTTGGGTCTAGTGCTATTCAACATTTTCGTCTACAATTTGTGTAAGGTGATGAAAGACACCCTCAGCAAGTTTCTAGATACCCCTCCAACTGGGGGGAGTGACTGATACACTGAAGGGCAGGGCTGCCATTCACAAAGACCTTCACTAGCTGGTGGAAGGTGCCAATGAGAACCTCAAGCAGTTCAATAAAGACAAGTGCAAGTCCTGCACCTCGCATGGACTAACCTGGTACAGCAGAAGCTAAGCATCTACTGGCTTGGGAACTGCTCTGCAGAAAAGGACCTTGGGTCCCAGTGAATAGCAGGTTGAACATGATTAAGCAGTGAACTCTTGCAGTGATAAGGCCAGCTGGGTACATACCCAGTACATACTGGGTAGTATAAGCCAGGGAGTTGCCATCAGGTTGATGGAAATCATTCTTCCTGCCTGCTGAGCACTCCTGAAACCACATTCAGAAGGCTGCATACAGTTTTGAGTTCCCCAGTATGAGATTGACAAACTGGAGAGAGTTCAGATGGTCAGGGAGCTAGAGCATATGCTGCACAAGAAGAGGCTGCAGGAACAACTGCAGTCTTTCAGCACCTAAAGGGGGAACTACAGAGAAGACAGAGCCAGAGTTTCTCAGAGGTACACAGTGAAACAACAAGAGGGAAAGATCACAAGCTCAAACATGGGAAATTCTGACTGCAGATTAGGATGCAGCTCTACACCATGACAATGGCTGAGCACTGGCACACGCTGCCCAGTGATACTGTGAAACTGCCTCCTTTGGATATTTTCAAACCTGACCGGACAAAGTCCTAAACAGATTTAACTTCCAAAGCTTTGAGGTTTGAGCAGCTTTGTGCCTTCTTTCAGCAGGCACTTTGAACTAGACAACCTTCAGAGGCCTCTTCCAACTCCTGATGTTTCTACAACACTATAACTGCCACATAAAGATATATAAAACCCACAACGTTAAACCATAAACCATAAAAACTAAACAAAGCCAAACCCACATAGCTCTGCATATACAATGTAATGGTGACATGCAGACACGTCCCATGATGGGAATAAAGAAATGTATAACACCACACACTGACGGAAATAGGAGGGAAGGACTACTTTGAAGACCAACATACACGAAACAATTCAAGATGGGATTTAAGCATGCAAGATTACCAATATGTGTTGCAGCTTCTGTTTTATCATTCAGCTTTACTGGAGCAAATGATTTACATCACCACAGTGAGAATCAGAAGATCTGGCCTGCAGAGGCAAAGCTGAGTCCAACGTAAAAACACTTTTGCTATGCTTAGTTTGTAATTATCCCACTGATACACACTGCCAAGAGCTGGAGAGCTTGTGTCACTGCAGTCAGTTTGAAGCCCAGCTAAACAGTTGGTGAGTCCGCAATACTTCATAAATGAACATGTAGAAGATTAAGAGCAACTGACTTCTCATTTCTATTTTATTCCACAGAAGCAATGCATTCTCGGGTGAGAAGGAGAGAAATTTCAGGGAAAACCTGAAGTTCTAAAATGACATTGTTCATAATTTAACCAAAACAATAGGTAAATGCCATGAAACTTGCGCATGTTCTCTGAAGAGATCAGCCCTTTCTTAAATAATGGCAAGAGAATTAACAAAGCCTACCTTCAGTGAAACACTCTTCAAAATCTTGCTTCCTTTATTATAGACAAAAAGTTTTCTGTACACGACCATCTCTGGTTTTCCTGACAGTATGACACTCAGTTATTGCAAAATTTGGTTACAAGCACCATGCATGTAAACTATTCAACCCAGTGGAGACAGCATAAATTCAGAGTCTATGAAAGCTCATTTGGCTTTCTTCCTGTTAGAATTATCATGGTAAAATTTGGAGTTGAGATGCTTGTGGAGCTGCCAGTTAATGCCACACATGAGCCTCGTGATTGACACTTGAGCTACCCTGTGCTTGTTTGTAGAGCTCCAGTACCGGTGTTTGCTGCTGTGTCAGAAGACAGCATCCAGATGTGCTGAACCCCTTCTTGCAGAGGCACACCCTAGGCAGAAAGATCTTTCAAAGCCTTCTCTTCATTAAAAGCCTGAATCAGCTTTTGTCAGGAGTCTGAATATTGGCATAATGATCAGACATACATCAGCTCAAACCAGCTTTTGATTTCAAGTTCAGATCAAATGTTATTCATGTTATTAAAACACTGTGAAAAGGCTTTTTGTTTTTCTGTTCCAAATAATGAATAGTATAATTTTTATCAGATTTGAACAAAATTTATCCTGTTGGTTGTCATATCTGGAAGTGACTAGTGTAGATAAAATGGCTGTCCCATAAATTTGCAATGTTATTTCATCACTTATTTTTGCACTACCACAAATATGACAGAAAATAGGGAATCGGAAGTTTAAATCTGTGCAGCCTGGCTGTCATAGGCATCACTGCTTGTGTGGTGAACTGCAAGCTGATGTGAAAAGCTGCTGGGCTGACCTCGCAGTGTTTTACATGTATTTTGACAGGGTGCAAACAATAATGTGGAGCACAACTTTACATAAATTGGGTCCACTTGTTCAGAGGGGGTTTGACCAAAAGGCCAGGAAAGTCAGAGGAAAGGCTGTGTGGACTCTGAAGGAGCACAGAGAAGTAAACACAAGCACATCATGACAAACCCTTGTTTGGTGCTGTTTCCACTTCCAGGTATTTCTTAAGGGAACAGTTTACTCAAAACTGCAGTAAGCCTAAACAGCTTGGGAGAGTGGGAGAAGGCTGGTAATCTGTTCTTTTAGAGCTTGAATAGATTGCTCCTATTTATACACTGTGTTTAGCACAAAAGACAAGATCTACCTCTTTATGATAGCATCTCACAGAGAGGAGACTTGAACTTCAGCCTGATGCCTCTTTGTGTGGAGAAAATGACAGCAAATGGAAAAAACCTTGAGGAGTAGCATCCTGACTCTTGATGATCCCTCTGGCCTGTTCTGGTTTGGGGGTGGAGGTTTAATGGAATTCCCCCTCCTTCCCTATAAACCTGTACTCAGTTTCTCCCAGGCTTCCTTCCAGAATTGTTTGTACAAACTGTGCATTTACTTAAATGAGCCAGGGGAACAGGAAAAAACTGTTCCACTTTTTGTAACTGTTATTTAGAATATGTATGAGCTTTTTCCATTTTATTTTTTTCCCCCAAAGCAGCAATTCTTCTGGTTAAAACTGCCTGGTAATATAGCAAACATTTTTTTCTCTACAAATTCGTTTTTATTCTACCCACCACAATGCCATCATGGCAAGTCTTCAGCATCTCTACCTGTATATAGCTTACATCCAGCATTATACGTACACATTTTAAAACGTTCATTTTCTCATTGGCTAGATCAGAGCTACAATCAGTGCCTCTTCTCTGCCAAAAATGTAACTCTTCATGATGCAATCTGTTTATACAACTTAAATCCTGGTGAAAGTACTTAGCTGTCATAGTAACAGCTTTTAACTTACTTTTTGCTTTCAATACCAAATTAATTGGAGCAAAACAAGTTATCAAGAACACATACTTAAAAATTTACTTGAAAATCCAGTAAAATTTGACTTTTTCTTTCTTTGGAGAGAGGTATTTGAGAGAGAAGTATGCTTGAACTGGAAACACAAAGAATAAGTTCCTACATTAATTATTTTTAGTGGAAAAAAACCAATCCCTTAAAAACTAAGGAGCTGCTATATATTTGGGACTAGTGATGTAGCAGTGTAGAAAAATGACGGGTTATCTTCCTTGATTTGTATTCCGAAAAGGCAAACTCTGTACTGCCTGAATTATAAGTGGTTTACTTGGGTTACCACTGTCCACAGGGTTCAGACAGTAGCCCAGATGGCTTCTTTCCAGCTGGAAAGCATACGAGTTGAAAATGTTCTGTAAAGTTTCTCCTTTTGGCACTTTCCTCATCCTGGACTATCATTGGATATAGTGGAGCTTCTTCTTCCATGGGGAAGGAATGACACTTCTCACCCACCTCACCACTGCCAGCTCTCAGAAATTAGAAGGAACTGTGTGTGTCCTCACAGAAAACTTCTTGTCTGACTCTACTGGAGATGTGTTACTGGGACCTGCTGTGCTTAGAGCTGCCTTTGGAACTTGTGAAAGAGAAAGAAGACCCCTTTCTCCTTCCATCTTTCCTGAGTTAAGGGAATTTCTCAGAAAAGTTAAAACAGTTTGGTGTCACAAATTACTCTTCCTTTTCTGCAAAAGAAAAATGTATTATTACGTGCCTCTTCTGGCATTGTCTTCAACATCAAGGGTCAGTCATAGCAACCTTCCACCTTGCACTGCTGTGGAGAAGCCTCAGTGCTGATCATCTCCTCCAGTACAAAGGTACAGGGTGCAAGCTCAGACTACTTCACTGTACATAGTTTGTGGACACCCATCTCTGAGGGATCTGAGTGTTTTCTTCAAATATCCAGCATTATCTGCTGCATCAGCTCCTCCTCAGCAAAGAACCTTCTTCAAGCTCAAGCTGGGCCCACTGCTGCCATTCACAAGTAGAACATGTTTGCTCTAGAAGGTGTAAAATAGACACCTCAGATGTAAAATTCTTCTTCATTAACTGATGAAACTGGGCAAACACTTCCACCATCATCCAGAGAACAAGGAGCTGCTCTTGAGGACTGTTTGTGCTGCTTGGAGAGAGATGCTGATGTAAATGAGCTGGAAGACCATTCAGATAGAGGTGGCATTGAAGAATCAACTGACTCAAAGGTATTGCACATGGCTGATACAGGCCTTCCACCGGTGGCTGCCTGTTTAGCCTTACTGACTCTTTGTTTCTGTGGGGGAAGAGAGGTGTCCAAGTCATTGAAAAATTCGTTAAGAGCAGAGTATGCAGAGACCACAGACAGGTCTGAGAAGGACAGCTTCAACCCTGTGTCTACATCAGTCTCCTGGGCACCCTCCAAGTCATCAATGTTAAGCCTGGGGCTGCATCTCCATGTTTTTAACCTAGTTGCAGGTGACCCAGTATTTAAAAACTGAAATGGTTCACTGAAATGAGAAGTCTCTGAGGCTGAAGAGGAGTTCGCTGTGGGCAAGCAGAACAGAGACTTGCTTCGCTGAAATGACCACGAAATGCTGGAGGCACTGCTGCATCTGCGTGTGAAGACTCCTCGACCACTGTGTCTCAAGTCCTGCTGGGAGAAACCAAGATAATGACCAAGGCTGTTTGTGTGATGTGCCTTGTTTTGACCCATTTCCTTTGGTTGTTCAGGGACAGATCGGTGGCTCTGAGGAAGAAAGGCTGGCAGTGTGGTGAAGCAGGAATCTGTTGACACAGATGGATATGGTTGCTTGCTCTGCTTTGCAGACTTCCTACACCAACTGCGTGCTTGCTGCAGCCAGTAGAGGGAGAAAAGAAGATCACATTAATACAGAATTGGCAGTCTTACAACCGTAAGTCTCTGTTGCTGAGTTGTTACTGCAAATAATTACGAAGCAGACTTCATTCAGTATGCTTGCAGCAAATGTTTCACTTCAATAACAAGAGAAAGTACTCTGCCAAAATCCCAAATATTTACACAAGGAGCCTTGAAGACAACAAGAATAAATGGTAGAGGAGCCCTGCTTTGCGGGCTAAATTACGCTAGCTCGGAATTCTCACTTCCTATTGACTTGTTCGGATTCATTCATATTCTGTCTCCCAACATTACTGCCTTAGTGGGTAGCTGAAGAACAGAAATGAAGAAATGGGAGATGTATTTTACCATCATTCTAATTTCTCATTTCTTCCTTACTGTGGTGCAAATGTTTTGTTTTTTCCTCTGAAACGTCAAAAAGCCTTTAGCAAGCACCCTCATTCTCTGACTTCTCAATGGGAATTATTATTTCTTTCAACTCTTTCACATCTGGGTAGCTGAGCAATGTGCTCCAGAATCATATTGCTCTATTAACTACCTTGTAATGATTTTAAGCACAGACATCTAATTTGCTTGTAGCTACCTAGACTGTGAAGACCTAACCTGGTGGTTAAGACTTCAGTCTGGACCTGAATCTCAGCCCCAGGGTAGGATTCGGTTCTCTGCCCACCAGATACTTGAGCATTTGAACAGGGACAGCAGCTGTGACAAATGGGGAGCCAACATCCTTCTCAGGAAGCAGCTGGAGGCCAGGTGGACTTCCTATGGGATTAGACACTTATGTGTGGGTAACTGTACTGAGGCCCTAATGTTTGAGCAATAATAAGGTTATTCATCAACCCACTTATCTCAGTAAGGTTTTATAAGTTTGAATTTTAAAATGTTTAATTTAAATTCTTCTTACTGGTATTTCTCACATAATACAAAATGCTAGATTTCTGTCACAGAAGGGACAGGAACTAATGGGTCAAAGTGCAAGATCGTATCTAGTA
The DNA here is from genome assembly GCF_037157495.1 of Lathamus discolor. NCBI lineage: Eukaryota > Metazoa > Chordata > Aves > Psittaciformes > Psittacidae > Lathamus > Lathamus discolor. Next base: position 100,373,789 of record NC_088887.1, on the reverse strand, counting down.
ATCTCATCTATGGGACTTGTCAGTTGGAAGCAACCGATGAGAAACAACTAGGTATCTAAGTCACTATGTGCTATTAAAATGAAGACTGTGACAAACATTATTCTGTGGAGTCCCAAATGAGTTAAAAAAGTATTAACGCACTATAGACAACACTGCTAATGCCTCATCCAGAATGCTGCACGTGACTCAAATTATGCCTATGTGAAAAAGAATAAATTCAAACTGACAAAGATGCAGCCACAAAGAAAAAAAAAATTAAAATCTATCCATTAAAAAGCCTGAACCACAAACTAATAAAAGCTTTCTAATCACAACACAAGTAGAAGAGTCTTCTGGGGCAAGTAATGGATAAAGATGGAGCTTGATCATTTTACCAAACAGATTATATGACATGACTAAAAGGGATGAGACCCTGGTAACCAAGGAGATTCTTTGCACCCCCTGTCTCTAAAAGGACTCCATACACTGCTGCTTCTAACATCTCGGTAGCGCACATCACATTGTCTTAGTGACCCAGATCTGCCATAACCAACTTCTGGTTTTTATTGCAGTGATTTTATAAGCAAAAAAGGATTTTCACATCTGCGAAAAACGTTTTGTTTATCCGTGATTGCCTGGATAGAGGTGATTTCTAGGACAGCCAAACCATAGGAGTTCATTTTGGCATTGTAGACGAATATATATACACCAATGTATCTGTAATGAGGTATGTTAGTTCATAACTTATTTCTGTATAATATAATAAGCTATTTTCCTCAATGCCACAAGGAACTAAATGAATTAATGGGGAAATTAACTACAGTAGTGTAGCAGTTTCATTAACTGACAAGAAATTTAATACGAGTCAAATAAAATGAGTCAAGTTGTCAACAAAACATTAACCAGAAATTACTTCAGACCTCTCACACAACATTATTTTATTTATGTAAGATGTGAGTTAATTTGTTTAAAAAATTACTTTGCAACATAAAAGGCTTGTGCCTGGAAGGAAATGCCAGCTGGTTCTTAACTGAAGACATTTTTGGGTAACCCAGCAATAACAATATGATATGCTGAAAATACACAACCAAGTAATCGCACACTTTTGATGGGTTTGCGTAAGAAATCGCTTCTCATACTATTTTGTTTATATTAACCAAAGGTGCTATTTTTTTTTCTCTGTGGCAACTCTGATACCAGATACACTACAGGGACTCAACCATTATGCTTGGTCAACAAGAAGTCAACAGAAACACCTCCTAAAACTTCTCCTACCTCTTGGAAAGAAAATCGTGGATTGACTGAGCATTGGTTGTTTTCACACTATATTCTTGTGTTTTTGTAGACTTAGTTGATAATCTGGTAGATCAAATATCCAAAGAAACCAAGCACCCCCACAAATACAGTCTTCTTGTTCGTGTAAAGGTAAGGAGGCCTTTGGGAGCACAAGCACCGGTTAGCAGTTTGAACAAAACTGCACCTGAAAACACAAGGCTTTTGGGAAATGATCCAAGACTTGCAGTGGGGAGAGTTCTGCAGGAAGCACAAAAGCCTCACCTTTACCTTGTGCAGACCATGCCATCTTTCTTTATATATAGAATCATAGAATCAACTAGGTTGGAAAAGACCTTTAAGTTCAAGCCCAACCTTTACCCCAGGACTGCCAAGGCCACCACTAAACCATGTCACTCACCTACATGGTTTGTGAACACTTCTGGGGATGGTGATTGCATCACTTCCCTGGGCAGCCTGTTCCAGTGTCTAACCACCCTCTCTGTAAAGGGAGGGCATATGTATATAAGATAGGCATCAGACATCACGGGTAGGATTTAGTTCTCCAGTTAATACAGTCAATGGAGTCTGGAGAGAAATTCAGCTTTCTCTGAAGAAAATTCCTGGTCTGGCTAGCTGAACTACTTTCTAGGTCCTTGGACTGTACTGAGTACATACCCATCGATGACAGTGAGAATGCAGACTGTAGCTCACACAAAAATACATGGATAGACATCAGGTTTAGATGTCTACAATCTGGACTGAACCAAATCTTGAAGACATAACTCCCATGTGTTCATTTTGCTTTGATGTTTAGAGGAGGTACTTTGCACACCAGCAAAAAGCCTCATGCATGCAGATGGTGGTAATAATTTGTTATTTTTATTTGTTGACATAATTTTTGACATGTGTTAAAAAAAAAAGGTAGTTTAATTGGGTCTCTCAGGTCACCATTAGTGAGAGATACTGGGTCTGATTCAGTTTTCAAATACTAGGTATCTGTCTGCTGTACCCTGCTTGGCCTGCAAGCACATGCACAGGCCACTCCCTATCAGGGATTTCAGTGTCTGGAAATGTGCCTGAGCATGTTTAATTTATTAATACAGGTAAAGTTTAAAGAATAAGTTAAAAATAAGTCTTTTAAATAAGTTTAAAAGAATAGTTGTTTTGAGCTCTATCTAATATTTACAAACCCTCCAGTTTAAATCAGAAAGAAGTGCAACTAAATAGCTTTAAGTACCTGGGGTAACTTGGAACATGCCTACACTAACGAGAAAAATTTACTTTGGGTAATACATTAGTTTCAGGGTTTTCTTATTTTATTTTTTTTTCCTATCTCTTTTAGTGTTCTTTGGACAGATAAAAGCATCTCATTTTATGCAAAGTATTTGCTCTTATTCCTGCTCCTGGGTTACAGCTCCCAGTCAAGGCCAGTTGGCCTGGCAGGAGGTAATGGTGGATCAGCAAGGAGAAGGGGACAAGTACAATCTGACCTTAGGATAGCGGCCTGCAGTGCAGGCCAAGAGACATCACTAACACAGCTTCTTTCTGACCAGCTGTGTTTATAGGAGGTATTGCTAACCTCAGTGCTTTTATGTTTAGATGCATTATGATATTGAAGATCTATTTTCCAGTGCTGCTCTTCATGATATTAGCAGAAAGAGGAAATAATAAAGGGAGATATTTTTAATATTTTCATCTGAAAGCAACATAACTGGTGACTTTCCTGACTGTGAGAATACCAGACTGCGCAACTGCACTACAGATAGAGTGTCAGAAGTTCCAGCTCATGAAATACTACTGAATAAAGATTACAGGCTAATCCTATATTGTAGGGAACTGGATTATGTGAACTAATAATTTTTCTGTATCTACATTCTGTAACTTGTCAGAGATCACAGAGAAGATTCAATGATTTAGTCAGGATTAAAACTTCAGCAAACTAGCTTCTAGTTCCATACTAAGGCCATTTACTATGCTCCTTTGTACCACCCTGGCATGGCAAAAGGAGAGCTGTGTTCAGCCTATGCATTCATGTGATCACTCCTCTTCATTTTAACCTTACAGTGCCACAAAGTCTGCTCACCAGAGAAACCTTGACAAGCCAGCGGGAAATGCTAATCTTTCACTACCCTTTGTGCCATTGGATGCTGAAAGCAGCAAGACCTATTTTTGTAGCTTGAGGACAGTGTGATGCACATGCAGCTACTCTTTGCAGCAGAACAGCCTTCTACTGCCTCCTAAATTCTGCCCTTGGCTTTGGAAGAAGTTGCATCTGCTTTAATTTTCTGAATTCTTTTCTTTTTTAAGTCCTTATCTTCAACCTTCTCACAGCTTGCTTTCTGCACTGCCTGTTAACCTCGCTGCAGCCTGGCAGTGCTGTCACGGGGAGCATGAGACTGCCATGCTGCCTTGCCTGCATCAGGCACAAACGTGTCGGAGATGGCAGAGAGAGGGTCAGCCATATGAAAGGACAAAGAATCTATCCAAAATGACCTGTCAATTCTGAAATTCCAGATACGGGGAGATTTGTCAGACCCCGCCACAAACATGCACAGCAAACCTGGCCATTGACTGAGCAGATTAGCTTTCTAACAGAAGAGATTTTTTCATCTGGGGCTAATCTGCTGCTCATTTATAATCTCTGCACAAATCTTTGTGAAGCCTGGAGGGATTTAGAGTCTTTGTGTATCACAATGGGCTGCAGAAGAATTTCATGACAAATATCCGGGAATGCCATAAACAACCTGCGGTGAACCTCACAGAAGGGCACTTTCGACTTCACTTGGACACAAAAAATCCATGAGTGCTCCTGAAGTCTATTTACGCTACCTGCTTTTTCAGAAAGCAGATAGCGATCTCATTATGCATTATCTGCATTAAGTGTTGCCAGCAAGGCTTCGCTGAGGTCAGAACCCAGCCAGCACAGCAGCGACATCACCATCCTGAACCCTGATTTTGCTTGCCTTACTCAACACGAGTGCGATGTGTTTAACTTTCCATCAGTTCAAAAAGAAACTAAAATTAATTTTGTAAAGGAGCCTTTGCTTATCCTTGATGCTTTGCTTGCCTTTCTTCCTCTTTGTGTTCAGATCTGCCCTATCTGCTCTATTAATTCAAGCAAGCTGGAAGCTCTCAAGATGGTGGTGGTGGTATTTCAGCAAGAAATTGGTCATTACAGGGTGAAGCAGGTGCCTAAATATAGGTGTTCGGTCCATTCTGGTATATCCTAGGGTGCCTGCCTGACATTGCAGGAGGGTACAGACCTCATGTAGGTCCTGAGTCTAACCTGCCAGGACACTTCTGGATAGCTCAGGTACCTTTTGGGATGTAAACTGGCAGTAGGTCTCATGCTTAAGCACTGTGTCACTACCAAGGTGAGATATTTATTTGCCCACCTACCTCTCAAGTTTGCCTGCATGTCTCTCCTCACACAAAGAAGCTAGGAAATTCTGCTAAAATGTTATTTTACTTTTCCTACCCTATCCAAAGACACTCTCATAACTTAAAGAAGCCATATGTGCACTTTCTTCTCTCTGCTCACTATTCCTGCTTCCCAAACATGAATGGCCAAGCCAGTCTTATCAGTTATTAACCTTTCCTGCTTCCAATGTTGCACTGCCAGGAGTACAAGTTCATTAGCACTTCAGCTGTCTCCGAGAGGATTATGCCCAAAAGCTGCCAGGAGTTTCGACAAGAACTATAAAACTGGCAGTGTATTCAGTATAGCACTATATGGTATATTCTTAGCTACATTATTTATGTAGTCTTCTGACTGCTCTGACAAGAGGTCCCCAGAGCTCCTGCTTCTGGGCTTAGCACTGGTGAAGCAGTAAGAATGTTTTCCCACAGGATGCAAACATGCTCTTAAGCCTTGCTCCTGCTAAAGCCAACTGAAGCTTACCCTTTGCTCAGCTGGTATATAGCTGCACCCTTGGAGTTAACTTGCCAACGTGGAAAAGCTACTGTGACAAAATAATTTTGAGGAGATTCCTCGCAAATGAAGGAATAGGTTCTGTGCTATCGAACACATTTATCCTGCCCATGAATAACTCCATTTTCTCTTGCACTGACTCTATCTAAGCCCCTTCGTAATTGCATTTGCAAAATGAGTTAAGAACATGGATCAATCTGGCTGGCCAGTATCCAAGTCCCTGTAAGCACACCAAGAAAAACACAGAGGTCACATCTTGTTAGTCTAATCATGGAGGTATATCCAAACTTCAACCATTAAACACTGCCTGTAATTCAACAGGGACGTTTATCTACCATTTCGGGTATAATGGGTAATTTTGATCTCTAAAAAATGCAGTCATAAATAAAAATATTCTGATGATTCCTAAGTGCCAACTGATATGTGGGCTGAAAAATACTAGGAGGCAACTGTTTAGGTTTCATACAAATGGGAAGAAGTGGAAATTATTGCCAACAGTGTGGCACTGATAACACTGTTAATAGCAGTACTCAATGAGAAGTCAAAGGTCACTTTAAAAGGTAGATACTATAATTGTTTTGAACTCAGAATGAGTTAAAAGAATATAAGAATAAAAGAATATAGGGAGTCCATGGATCACCAAATCCAGTGTTTCCTATAACCCATGATCCCATCATACAATCCCTTTTCCTTAAATGACCATCCTGTCTTGAATTAGGGTATTAACCTGTCTGCACATGCTGGGTGGCTGTTACGTAGCTGGCCCTCAACACCTACAGCTGCCAATTTAAATCTATTTATCAACAGTGTTTTGCTCCTGTACTAGAAGAGTCATTTAGTGAAACAGCCTTTACCCATTCCTGCCTTTAACCTTCAGGTGTATTTTCCAAGCACAATCAGGCCTCCCTTCAGTTGGGAAATTCCCTTAGATTGCTTTACTTTTCAGTTTCCATTTGTGTGACAGTCTCTCCATTCCTCTGTATGTGGTGAGAGCCCTTCCCTGTACGTGCACCTCTCTGAAGTCACCTCAGGGGATACTAACTCTGGTACACACCAGAGACTGCACTTTTCTTTTAATGGCTTTGTTGCATTGGTGGCTTGTAGTCATCTGAGTACAAACAGGACACTTCATCTCCAGTTTAGTCATACAGCTCCATTTCTGATTGAATAGACTTGTTTAAAACCTGTACACCAGGACCTAGTCCTCATGACCTCACAAGCACGTAACTTAGACACAAAGTCTCCCCATTGCTCCCCCTGCCATTTTGCACATATTAAACTTATTTTGCTTTACTGCACTTCAAATGTGATAATTTCCCTTTCTGTAACTTCATTCCTGTTTGCCATTTTGCCCTCCTGTTCAGCATCATCGCCTTTACTAAACACAGCAGCGAAAATTAATTGCACTTGGAGGCCACACTTATCAGGATTTGCTCTCCTCTTTCGGTGCATATGGGTAATATCTTATTCTGACGGTTTCTGCAGGGTTTACCTTGGCCTGCTACTTGACAAGTACCAATTTATCTCTGTACTGCCTGGCACCTGCTGTTTCTGAAAACTTGCTGGCTTGAAATCAAAAGCCTTATTTAGAAGCCCTGTTGTTTGGTTGGTTGGGGTTTTTTTACCCTTCCCTTCAATTTACCACTGCAAGATCCCATAAACCAAAGTTGCATAACATGGCAGAAACCTCATGAAAAAGAACAGTGAAAAGTGGATGTGGGTGAGTGTGGTTGCTGTGTAGAAGTTTGGTGATGGCTTTTGTAAGCTTAAGTTTACAAGTAATCTCAGGCTAACACAGTGCAAGCAGTAACCCTGACAAACCAGGGACTGTCTTGGCAGATAGGAAGGGAAGCTGAGTTGCCTCCTAAGCCCTACACATGTGCTGTTCAGCTCTGGCATGGGATGTCTCTGTGGGTAGCATCTGCTGAGAGGCATTGAAAGGTTTCATCACCACATGCATAGGACTCACCGGAGCATAGATGCCCCTTGCACCTGGATGTTCAGCCCCAGGAGCTACAAACCCAGAGGAACTGTGCTGCAAGGGGCAGGACACACCTCTCTCTATGCTGGGTGGTCCATGCAGTGGAGGGATGGCACACAAAATGCCTCTTCCACAGAAACCAGGTCAGACAATTTGGCAAGCTTCATGAATGCAATTCACTCTAAACTAAAGTCTTCTTCTTTGAAATCTGAACAATAGTCTTCTAAAGGTGAGGCTCTGTGCTCCTAGATTTGAACAGTAAGCAGCAATAAATACTCTGCAGTGTAGGAATGCATATTAACCTGGCTCTGGCTTGCCACAGATAGCCCCTCTGCAGGACAGGCAGCTATTAAAAGCTTGCTGCTTGTTATCCCCTTTATCTCCCTCTGATGTGGTGTAGTGAAGCAGAGCATGCTGATACATTGCCCAGAGATGGTGCCTACAGATGTCTTCACAAATAAGCTCGCTTTTAGAACACGGTTGTGAGCACTTGAGATTAGTTCAAAACGAGAGTCTGTGGGAATGTCTCTCTCAGGCTGCTCTTCAGGGCACATTTCTTTTCCTTCACCACCTCTCACCCCATCCTGATAATCACAGTGCAAAAGAGATGCAGTTTGTCACCCTGTGATGCTAGAAAATAATGAGTACCATCAGGAATTCTGCTTGTCTTCCATAAAAGAAATCTCATAACTGAGAGCTATTTTATAAACCCCTGTCAGTTCTGTGCCTATATTTCTTACAAAACTACACCCATCAGCCATCATTTCTCCACTCAGGCTCATAATTCTTTCTCTCCTCATTCTTTTAAACAGCTACCTCATCTGACATCACTCTACATAAACTGAGCTTGACTGATATCTGGGTAGTATTATCACTGCTTTCCTGATTTTACACTTACAGAAAGAGGTTTCAAATTCTTTCCTTAGTGGTGCTGTCCTGGCTCACTCTCCTGGGATAGAGCAAAACCAAAAAAAGCCTCCTTTTCTGCTGCCATTGCAAGTTAAGCTTTCCTGCACAAAACCAGTAAATGTGCTGCTGTTTCCCTTTGTGCTGAACTTACCTGCAAAAGGATCCTATTTCCATCGTGGTCTTCCGTCTGCCACCTGCCTTCACTGATGGGGCTGCAAGGGTTGGGCAAGAGAGGCACAAGCTGCCCCACATCTTTTACTCTGAACTCCAGCACTGCTGACTCTGTTGGCATTGGCACCTGGCCCTTCGGAAGCTTTTTTAAGGAAAACTGAATGTCTATCTCCAAGTTAGAATAGACAGGAAAAACACAAAAGTCCGCTTTTTTCTGACATACTGGTCTTTTCAGTATTAACTCGTACAGCTTCAAAATGTCAGCGAAGTTTTCACTCCTGCAGTATATAGTGAAGCGGATAATTTCTTTCCCATAGTGCACTGGCCGAATGGCCCACAGAGGAGTCTCTGGAGCCAGAGTGTAAAAGTCCTGGCTGCATGGCATGTAAGGGAGGAACTTCCCATGCACTTGCTCTGTGTGGTGGTAACGCCAAGGTGGCCGCTGAAAGGTTTTGTGGAGCTGCAAAATGGGTTCCTCTCCATATTCTTCCTGCAGAAACAGGATGATGGCAAGGGCTGGCTGGGAAACACCAGCCTTACCTGGCTTCCTGTGCTTCTTGGGTGCTCGTCTTTCTGAGACTCGAAACAGCTGGAGGTCTGGGTGGATCCAGGCTAGAAGCTTATCAATGGCTTGCTGAAGAGTCTTGGATTCCCCTGGGTCTGTGATAATATGTACACTAACAAGGAATGGGTCTTGTATGCCTTCCACTGAAAGTTCACCTGGGAGGATTAAATGAAAAATATCCTTTAAGACTTGAAGCCAAGTTGTCAACAGTTACATGATCCTTAAGGGAGCAAAGGTCAACATGGTCACACTGGGCTTTTTTTCCAGCTCTCTCAAAGTCACCACGAAGCTCAGACTAAAAATGATGTGCAGAGACATGGCAACCACAAAATAATGGGAAGACAGAGGTTTCATCAAGCTTACCATAAAAGTTGCTCTTTCTACTGAGGTAGCACCCAAGAGACATTAACCAGTGTGTGCATCTGTGTTCAAAAAGAGCTGCTCCGTACTGCTGCGAGGTAGAAAAGACAAAAATACTGACGTAGAATGTGTGTGTGTGGGGGGGGGGGTAAGGGACACTAATGATGTGTGGGATGATCAGGGCGGACAGTGTTCATCCCACCTTGGTTTAACATGTGCCAGTTGGCTCCGGGCATGGAAATCACACCACTGAATTCTGCTCTATCACCTTGACGGTGGAGTTTTCCACCCAGTTAAGAGTGTTCTGTGTCCTGGAGGCAGCTGTTCAATAAGTAAGGCAAAGTTTGTAGGGAGAGGTAATATCTTTTATTAGACCAACTGATACAGTTGGGGAAAAAAACAGACAGGCCTTCAGGCACACAAGTCCTTCTTCAGGAAAACATATTACTTGCCCCTACAAATCCTTCACTGTTTATATCTTCAGACCATCAAGACTATACGGTTTTTATAAGATTAGGCAAGACTGGTAAGAGCAGGAAGCACAAAAAAATCACATTTACTCGGGGGAGAAAAAGAACCCTCTAGTTAGCCTTAGGAATGTTCACAGGGGCTCTCTGTTGTTGTCCCTAAAACCTCATTGATAGCTCAGAAGCCGAGCAATGGCTGGTTGGAGGGCAGAGGAGAAATTGTGGCTTCTGTTCTGCTGGAGTGGCATGCTAATCAAGTTGCATGTGAATGGATGCCCCAAACGGTTTAATAAATCATCCAGGTAATCTGGATATTTTTGCTGAAGTTGTTTCCCCTGTGTGGTGCTCTGAAACCACCTCCATGTCTGAGACCCCAGGCCTGGGCACAAAGCCTAAATGCGTAAAGCCTTAGAAAGGCTTCCCAAGCTTTTCATTGTGCAGACCACATTTAATAGGGGGATTGTCTCACAGGCTGTTTCCCCTGCCATTGGCAATCAGTACAAACCTCTCCCTCCTCCTTCCTGGCAGCAGAATAACATTCCTGTGATACTTCAGCAATTGTTTTAATGGAAAAGCAGTATTACACAAGTAATGTATTTTAGTTATCTTTGAATACAGAATAGCTACAAGATCCAGAGAAAAGCTTGATGCAACTGCATAGCTTTCCAGAGGTGACTGGTAAACATACCATCAGCCTCAGTTTAGAAACAGCAGAAGGATATAGTATGCAGAGCAAATAGCAAGCATGCATTTTGCCTATGGCAAATATAGAAAAAGCAAGTAGATAATAAAAATACAATTACATCAGAGTTCTTGTATCGCTGCATGAAATGGATGATGAAGAATGACTTTGTCAGATGGTTAATGGAAGAAAAAACTGAAGCAAAAAAATAATCTGTGTCATTATATGGCAAAAGGCTTTGCTGTGGCAATTGTTACTGGTATGTAATACTTTGAGATATTCCCTGTAGATAGTCACAGTGTGGAAGAAAGATAAAAGGGATGTGTGGGGGTGTCCTCTCATAGTCCTTTACACAGGACAGCAGGACAGGAAGGGAAACAAATTGCAGAGGACAGTGATCTAATAAAACCAGAAAGAAAGCAATTGCTATAGCTATGCAGTCATTCATTTTCCAAGACTGGAATGGAAGATGTTCCACTCTTTTCTCTCTCCATTCCCTTTGTTACACAAATGCTATCAAAGACTGCAACAAGTGACAGCCTTGATATTTATGCATATAAATGACTGCAGCTCTGAAAGAAGCCTGGGCACAACAGTGTGAAGCAGGCATCGTTTCTGTCGGCTTCTTGCTCTGCATTGGAAAAAAGGAATCCCTGAGCATGGCTTTCCTACCCTCCTGTTGCTCAGCATGGTGCATGGACACTGAATGGCTAAAACAGCTTTCAAAAGTGGAGCCTTGTGGGAGCCAGCCTCAGCATTAGCATTCTGCAGCCATTGCTGCCTGTGCCCAGCAGCACCAGATGCTTGCAGAGCCAGCCTCAGCAGAGCACCAGAGCATGGCACAAAGCCATCCTTAGGATCTAGGGTTATATGTACAGCAGAGCAAATCACCCTTTTTTTTGAGCTAGAAGCAGCTATGCTTGAAGGTGGAAAAGTGTAACAAATCAGTACAGACAGAGCTTCAGTATCTATTTTATGTCAGTAAAGATGCTTTTACTGCAACACTTTTACACCTTTCATTATGTGGCTTCTGTGCTTATAAAATAGCAGCCCTTTCTGTTTTGGTAAGAAAAAGAGAAACATAAGAAAAGCAGAAATACGAGGCAAGGATCTAAGAGAAAGTCCCCCTGAAGTGATGATAAGTTGCAAATTGTTTCTATGTTACTAACAAGTTTTTTTGCTACAGCTGACAAGGAAGGGGGGAAATGACACCATTTCTCATGACACCGTTCAATTTGCCCCTGGCAAATTGTCACAGAAGCAAATGAAAGCTTTGCATATGTATTAGCCTTCCTGTGTTACCAGTTAATCCCACAGAAAATATCAAAATGCTGAGGCATCCATTTGAAAATGAGCTCCACTGTTCTCACAGCTTTTAGATTTTTTTCCTTCCTATGACAGAAGGGGATTAGTTCTCTTTGTGTTGGCAAAGCACTAACATTGCTAAGAGGTAACTGCTACCCGTATTTTACAATTCTAAACTATCTACTCCTCTGTTAGGTAGCATTAACAACCCATGACAGGTTAAAGCAAACTGTCAGCCAAAACGCTGCAGGGCTGTCACACTTGATGATCCTAAAGCTGGGAGCTGAGGGTGCCCTGATATTATATGATCAGGCTTTGACTGGGCCCTTTTCTATGTATTAGTTTTATTTTGTTGCTGATGCAATATTGCTGAGTGGAGAAAACAGAAAGTCCTGTAAAGCAGAATATCAGTCTTACCCTGTGGTTCTTCCTCCCTTCTTTCCCCTGCCTGGGAACCAGGATCTTTTAATCAAAAAGATAATCTGACAGAAAGCAGTGGGTGCTGTCAAGTTTGTCTGTGCCAGCTGCCTCATTTCGTATGACTTCACCGAAATCCGAGCTTGTTTGTTGTGAGGACAGGCAGGAGAGGTACCTGTCCGTCTAGCCCAGTTGTCTGTGCTACCTGCTAGGCTTGTAGAGAGAGGTTGCTGTCTCTGAAAAACCTGCAGGGGATGATCTTGCCTTCCTAATTCCTTTCCACCCCCCTTACTCTGTAGGGAACAGTGGTGTCTTCAGAAGACAACTGTCTTGGCATCCAGAGCTGCCCAGTTCTCCGCTGGCCAAAGGTGCCTAGCAAGAGGGCTATGACAACAGTGGTGATCTGGTGACACCAGGGTGAAGTGGGAAGCAGTGGGTGAAATGCTCTGCTCCCTTGGGGTGGAGGGTTGAGGGCACAGACACCACCCAAGAGGTGCGTAAGGATTCCAGTATCTAATAACACAATCCTTGCTGCGGCTGGCCAGGAAAGCAGGGCTCCTGGCCCAAAGCAGGCACAAGCAGGAGTAACTTCAGGTCAGCAACCCTAGCAGTTCGGAAGCAGCTAGGCTCATCTGGAGGTACAGGGGACTGGAGCTACAACTCATTCTCCCAGGAGTACATATGCATTTTACATTAATCATAGAATCATAGAATCATAGAATCATAGAATCATAGAATCATAGAATCATAGAATCATAGAATAGTTAGGGTTGGAAAGGACCTTAAGATCATCTAGTTCCAACCCCCCTGCCATGGGCAGGGACACCTCACACTAAACCATCCCACCCAAGGCTTCATCCAACCTTGATTAAACCAGACAAGAGGCAAAATGTCCCTGGAAGAAATGAGCAGAGTTTTCTCCCATGCCACCTGAATAACCTTAGCTTAGAGAAGTCTTCCTCCTGCATTTGCTTTTCAGCCTCAGGACTCTTGCACACCTGGCTCCAGAAGAATGGTTACTGGGTTATGTGGCCCAGACCGAGTAGGCTGGTGCCTCTTTTATGCTGTGAGAGGTTGTACTGCTGCTGGAGCTGCCCTGCATGAAGACTTGTACCTTCTCAAGGCAGTGCTCCAACCATTTTTTGTATTTCAGGAGAAGTCACCACCTTCAGCAGTCCTGAGAAACATCTGATTTTCCAGGCTTCTCCAGTGGACTTGGCTGGAAATCCACTGACTGCCTAAAACCAGCACATAGCAGAGCTTAGGAAGGTCTTAGGAAATGTCTCGCCTAACCCTGAGTTGGTGAATCAAGATATGGACCTAAAGACCTCTCAGACTCACCAGGAGATACTTAATGAAGGGTTATATACAAGGTTCGGCAAACCTGGGAAGTATGTGAGCTAGGATGGTCTCTGGCAAAGAGGGATTTTGGGCAGACTGGATCCCAGCCCCAGTTTGTGCATGGGAAAGTGCCTTTCCAAATTTGGCTGGTATTTTCGATTTTCCAGCCACCAACACTTTCAATCTTCTATCTGGGAAACTCGGAGGAAGGATTCAACCTATAAATACTTGACATCAATATTTTTTTAGTTGACCTGCAACACCAACTTCCATTTTCCTGCTGTGGTAGGCTGCTTCCTGGGAACCAGTGCCTGAACCAATCTTAAACCATACAGACTAGATTTCTTTATCACTGCATTAGGCAGTAAGATTTCACATTTCATTTGACCAAACTGCATGATGCACTGCAGGAGATGTAACTCAGGCAATAGGAGAGGGTCAGAGTGAATGAACCAAGCACCTGAACTGCAACTCCCATCGCGTAGTACTTTATTTTCAGGAAATAATTGCTGTCAGGAAGAGATGAAATAATTCAAACTGAACATCACAGACCATATTTTTTTCATTGTTAATAAATAAAAATATTTTAACTGTGGGAATGAAAAATGACTCTATAAATAATGTCAGAAAACAAAAGCACTATAGTATTTCCTAACTGAAACTTCACAAGATTTCTGTTGCAAAGAAAATGTTAATGTTACCCTATTTCAGTCCTATTCTGAAACACAAAGAAATGTTAAGATGGTACCATTTCTCACTGAACAGGACCTTCACATTTTATCTTAGTCCAAGGCAAGACTGACTGCTTTAGGTGTATTAATTGAAAGTCTCATGGGCAGACACAAAGACAGAGGTTATTTTCATAAACAAGGAGCATCACTGTATGGGCATCTGCAACAGAAGCAGCAGCTGGACACCTCTGGCAGCAGAACCCAATGCTCTGATGAATTATGCATCATCAATAATCTTTCGAACAAGCAGGATGTGACAGATTCACCAGCTTCTCCATTCTCTTTCTCTGCTGTTTAATAGCATCTGACAAATGCAGGGCTGCAGGATAATTTGTTTCTCAGCATGCCCTGCTTTGCACACCACTTCAAGCTCATGAAGGATGTTCAGAAGCAGTAAGAAAGGGCATATTCTGCATGGCACAGTGACAGGCTCTTTCACCCTCCCATCAAAGCAGCATTTTCCTGTAGAGCTGAAGCTGAATGTTCTCTAATGGAGATAGTGGTGCTAGGGTGCTCACAACTTCATCCATACTAAGGTAATACAGACAATGCACAGCAGATCAGCATACTAACAAGCATGGCAAAATACTCCTTCAGATGGGTACATGGTACAGTCTCTCTGTACTGTTACCCGGTTGTTGCAGTATTAAGCAAAAATAAAGCTGGAAAATTAAGCCCATTATCTGCCTGATGGAGATAAAAAGCTTTCGCTGGTACATTAATATGAATGCTCTTACATGGTATCATTGCCCTACAGCATGCCGGCAACCCTGTGGGAATGAATCTTATCAATAAGTAATACCTTAATGCCCACAGAGGCCCTGCATGATCAAGCAAAGGCAATGGCAAATCTCATCATGTGGTACCTTCGGTGTTAGATGGTGCAGCAATTGCTAAACCCCCTGCCACGCTACAGCACAGTGTGAATTCTCATTCCTTCCCCCACCAGCTACATTCCCCTGACTTGCCTAAGGGTAACCTTACATGGTCAGCTTAAGCTGCCATTGAAAGGGACCATCTCACTCCATGCACTCCTCTTCACTCCCTTATGTTGGTGTGGATACTTGTGTAGCTACGCATCTTAAGCTGGTCATGCAACTTCACCCTGATATTTGCTCTCCTGTTTGTAGTCATATGGTCTGTGGTGCCAAGATTGCCACCTGGACTTGCTTTCAGAAACATGTGACCCCCATCTTCTTCATAGGAAACATAACCATTGTGGCCCAGAGTCATCCCATTGAAAGTCAGGCACCTGACAGATGTCCCTCTAGCAGTAGTCTGGCTGTCCTAGGCTCCTGTCCATTGGAGAGACACAATCAAACCTCAGGTAAAGCCCATCTTCTGTCCACAAGTGTAGTGGGAACCAAGTAACTCCACTTCCATCTTAGGCCCCTCCGCCATGCAACTAAAACTGGAAGGAAATTGGAAATTGGAAAGTTTTGTGTGTACATGCTTATCCCGAAGATCATTCTCGTTCTATTATCTTATCTTGCTGTATCAGTTTTGCAACACATGGGACAAGCTTTTGTGATGAGCGTTATGGAAGATATGCTCTTGAACTACGTGATTGTCAAATCTTCCATTACATCCTCCACAACCAAATTCTTTGACTTCTTTAGTCAGGCTGCTGACTGCTCATAGCAAAGCAAAGAGTCTGTGACTTCTTAGGTCACAAACACACTCTTCAGTAGTCCCTATTTCCCTCATCTCCTCATTCACAGTACTGCAGCTTTCGCACTTAACTCCTAGCTAAATGGCAGACAAGAAACAGTTCACACTATGTATAAAGTCACCTGTGGGCTGACTGTCCAGCTGCAGGTTAGAAGAGGTAGCTTGAACTCACATTGCAGCCTTATTTCTCCATGGAGACTAAAGTTTGTCCCACTGCCTTTCATCCAGTTCTGATGAAACCTGTGGGAAGTTGGTGTCTCTGTGAAGATGGCACGCAGTCACATCATGTTTCCCTTCAAAAACAGGCTAAAAAAAGAAGGGATGGGAGTGCCACGTTGTGTTTCTGGCTGTGTAATCCCATGTCCCTGACACTACAGGCTTCTTGCTGTGCCTGTGTCTTCTACCAAAGCTTTATGGAGCCTGTAGGCATGTCAAAAAAAGAGGCTGTGCTTTACTGTGTATTAAACACAAAGCAAAGAAAGAGCCCAACTCTGAGAATAAGGTGTATGGGATCTTCACACAGACAAACTGTAGGAGTCCACAGTAGGTGCTTTCACACCATGGTTACAAGCAAGCGAACGGCTTGGCAATTCCTCACAAATACCCTATCCAGATAAGGACTTTTCTGCCAGTGCTGCAGTCTTCTCCATGAGCTCTTTACTCTCATTGCATGGCTCTCTTGCAACCTGGTGCTCTCCTCCCTCAAAATATGCTGCTGACACCATATGTTACATTGGCAACAGCAGTGTGAGGAATGATCAGAATTTCAGGGTTTGTTTTTTTTTAAATAATCTATTTATACTCTGGGAAGCAATGAAGTCTTACTTCAATACTCTCCTCAATTACAGATTTAGCTGCTAACTTGTAGAAAAGCAAAGTGTTGGTGTACTCATACGCCTTCAGGGATATTCTCCTGAATGTCAGCTATTCTCATTTCCCCTCTTCCTTCCCATACAGTTCACCACAATTCGAGAGCTGTCTTGGTGTCTCAGTCTGTACCTGTGCCCATGACACAGAACAGATTCACATGATTAAGCATCTTCAAACTGCCTTCACTCAAAAGTCACAATCTACCTCTCTCTGCCCATCTAGGGTATCAAACATCACACAGAGATTGATTTTCACAGGAGACCCAATACCCATAAGAGAAACAGCAAGGAAAAAATGTTTGATACCCTAACAATCCTCATCTGTGGAAAAGAGCTGGCAATTGCCATTCTATGTATTTCAGAAACACACTAGAAGAAACAATGATCAGAACCCGCTGAGTTGGGAACTGAAGCACAATCATAGCCTGCTGCTCAAGGTATGTGCCACAGTGATTCTGGTGGTGCTGCTGGCACAAATGGGCCCAGGCCACCAGCGTAAGACATGGGACTTGATTAACAGCCTATATCGTTGCTAAATGCAGTCTACTGGAGAAATACAGGGAAGCTGCATTAATTATTAATTATCAATTATGTTAATTTGTTTTATTGTTATTTTATACTGCTTGTATAATGCAGATTCAGCTTTGCAAAGATGCATGTCTTCCTCAATCATAACATCTTCCTAAAGAAAGATATGTACCATTGTACTTGGCAAGAACCCAGACACTGATCTTCGGTATCAGACTCTGCATAGAGTTACAATGTGTAGTAATTCAGCAAAACTCCCATCAGCAATCACCGGTAAATCAAAAGCTGTACAATACATGTCAGCATTCAAACTGCATCCAACACCATACTGTTCAAAGTCATTTGATTGCAAGCACTGTATTTTCTTAAAATCTGACTGCTATGTAAAGCTCAGATTCTCAAAAATACATTTTTTATAAAAGGGCAGAAAGAACATTGCCTTAAAAATACCCAAGAAGCGCTGTACACTTGAGCAGCTTACAAATGTGGTCCAGCAATGAGCTCCGTACCTCACACAATGTACTCTAGTTAACTGAGGGTGTGATTTTACAATGGGCTTAATACAATTTAAGGCTTCACTGCTGGCACTCTTCCCCTTACTATTCCCAGCTAAGTGTTTCCAGTTCTTCTCATGTGTCAGACCTAGGTGCAAGTTGAAGCAGCTTTCTGAGTAGACTGAAAAGAAGCCTTCAGGCAAGGAGTAATGAGGATTGTGCCTCCTGGTAGGAGTCAGAGAACTGATCTGGCTAAAGGTGTTAGTTTTCAGACAGACTTCTTCTAATCAGTTTGCACTTTTGCACAAACCTTCCTGGTACCACAAAGAGCTGGCAGGGAAACCCAGCCAGAGAGAAGGCAGAGGCCACAATAAAGCATTTACACTCACAACACATTCAAATAAAATACGGGCTCTAACCCTGAGGCATGGACAAGCATTGCCATGTTTGTGTCTCTGTAGGCAATCAACAATATTAGCATCATAGCAGAGGAACTATTTGGACTCTACAGAAGTGGAAAAGTATTTTGAATCTCATAATCCTTTCAGCCATCAGCAGAATGTGGTTCAAAAGACCTACTCCACACCAGCTGGTGGAAAAAAGAATCAGCAAGAGAAAACATGCTTTGTTGGTGGTACTTCATCCTCATCCCATACAGTGGCAGCCAGGAGCCACTTGGTAATTATTTCATGAACCTTTTAGACATTACAGAGAAGAGATATTTTTTCCCTATACTATCAATCAACAAATATGTGGTACCAAGAAAAATGAAGCAGGCAGTGGACATCTGCTTCTCTAGAACACAACAAGCACCCATTACCAAATATCCCAGCTCCCCACTGAGCTTGCATAAATAAATTTTTTTTATTTTTAAAAATTCAAATTAAAGAAAATACACCGTGATAATGTACTGTGTCCACAAAGTGAGAAAGTAATTGTTGGCATTCTCAAAACAGCACTCATTTAGTAGAAACTGCCTTAACAGCTTCAGCCTTCACAAGTGTTCTGTCACTTGACTCAATGAGTCAGAAGGCTTTTCCCCTTCTGCCACAACTAGTGCCTCTGAGTCAGGAGTTGCCATGGGACAGATTTATTTCTGTAGCTTCCCTCTTCGGGCTTTAACAATTCAGACAGATGTCTCAACAATTTGCAAATTATCCTCATCATCGTACCAGCTGAACCTGGAATGCCACTATCTCTCTTGCAACCCCCTGCTTAAGGTAAAAGACCTACTAAATAGCTGCCTAGCTCCTTGTGGTTTCCTGGGATGGCAGACGTAACACTTCCACAGAAGGAAATTCAGCCCACATCACCTAATCCAATGTGACTTTCTCTATAGTCTTTCCTGTAATTTTTTACTAGAATTGTGTGGCACTCAGTAGCTCAGTGTCTATCACAGATTTCCTATGCTTCTGGATCGCACTTGAAAATGAGAAAGGAAATACTTGCTTATATGGTTTTGATTGCTACTATGCATGCTTAAAATATGAGCTAGAAAAAACACTCAAGATAGTAATTCTTACATGAATTATTATTATTTTTTAATAACTAATCTCGTTTATATCTGCTGCACCTATATGATAACATAAAAAACTGGATGTCGTCAGAAAATAATATACAGAACAACAAAACCAGAGTTTTGATAGCTCTGCTCCAGTAACTGTTTAGGGTGCAATTTTATCCCCTTGATACAAAAATCCAAAGCCAGCACTAGGCCGGTAGGAAGTAATTTAACCCTGGGACACTCAGTTTGATGTGATCCCAAAGACTGGAACTCTGATTTTAACAAAGAACAGAGATGCATGGGTACATTTAAACAGGAACTTCAGTCTTTACAAGGGAAGCACATGCTTATGGTTAATGCCACACACTTGGCATACAAAAATCCAATCTAGATCTGATTTCAAGAACAGTTACACATCCATTCGTGCATGTTCTTACGCATGACTGCGCCTCATTTCTTTTTTTATCTTCTCTCTCAGGCCACTGGCCATTGTTAGTCATGTCATAAGGGCATGTTTCCTCTCTACTTCTTCTGCTTCTAAATAACCATGTGCAGTTAGACTAACCTCAACAAGCTATCTACTTACTAGAACAGCATCCTAACCTCAGATTCTTGAAAGGTAAAAATGCAAATAGCAAGGTTAACTCAACACCAACATCTCCAGCATGGTTTCCAGGCAATGGTGCTTAGCAGCAGTGATAACTCCATGCCATTCCTGACATAGCCAAGAGTCTATTTACAGATCCTAAAAATCAGGATGCATCATGTGTGAATACATGTGGATGAGACTGGGATGTTGGCAGGGCAGGGAGGGGGAATGGTACTGTGTGATCAAACACCAGCAAACCCAGAAGAAGCTGATTAAAAATTATCCAGCTGAGAGGAGGAATTAGAGACTGGAGAGCAAAGGGGCCTGCCGATGTTGCTCTGGATGATTCAAACAGAGATACAGGAAATTCTGTTTAAACATAAGAAAAAAGCTTTTTATTGTGGTGATCACTCACTGGAAGAGGTTGCCCAGAAAGGCTGTGGGGATATTCAAAACACAATGGGACACTGCACTGAGCAACGTGCTCTCAGTGCCCCTGCTTTCAGCAGAGGTCTTGGATTAGACAATCTCCAGAGATGCCTTCCAACCTCAGCTTTCTGTGTTTCAGTGCTATACTTTTCTATGCTTTACGCAAGTGCTTCCTCCTTCACTGTGGTGGAATTTGATGATAAGCAGCTACATAAACATGTTTTGCACATCCAACGACTTCTAGGTGGCATGTAGCAATGACGTTTTCCTGCTTCCACAGCCCCAGTGGGAAGCAGCATTGCTCTTTACCTCTAGCAGCATAAACTGGGTAAGGAAGATATGCAGAATATGCTCACTGTATTTTCCACAGAAGCTGACACTTCAGATTTCACTGCTATACAAACCACCTGAATTTGCAATATTGACAGATGCTTCAGGCTAAGAGCTCTACATGATTTGGGTTCGATTTCCTCTTTCATTTTTCCTCATACTTTAATAAGTCTTGCTTTTATAATAATGAACACCTTCTGGAAATGCAGCATGATGCTGGCAAGCCCACTCTAAATTGTTTTTACAATTGTATTTAATACAGCTTGTTGCCAGCCATTGTAAAAGCATCTCAACTCTCTCTGCACATAAATATAGAATCACGGAATCATAGAACAGTTAGGGTTGGAAAGTACCTAAAGATCATCTAGTTCCAACCCCCCTGCCATGGGCAGGGACACCTCACACTAGACCATGTCACCAAAGGCTCTGTCCAAGCTGGCCCTGAACACCGCCAGGGATGGAGCATTCACAACTTCCTTGGGCAACCCATTCCAGTGCCTCACCACCCTAGGAAAGAATTTCCTCTTTATCTCCAATCTAAACTTCCCCTGTTTAAGTTTTAACCCGTTACCCCTTGTCCTGTCACTACAGTTGCTAATGAAGAGTCCCTCCCCAGCATCCCTATAGGCCCCCTTCAGATACTGGAAGGCTGCTACGAGGTCTCCATGCAGCCTTCTCTTCTCCAGGCTGAACAGCCCCAACTTTCTCAGCCTGTATATCACAAGATATACCAAAATATATCTTTTTATGTCAGTAAAATAATATAATTATAACCTTACACTTACTACATTTTTGGAAAAACAGTAGATAGCCAGTCCAGCAGTGCCTGCGTCAGAACTGATTCGAACTAACCTAACGTACAGTAGGCAACTACATTATGAAATTTTAGCATGGTGACAAATATTTAGAAGACCAAATCAAACCTAGCCCCCTTCCTGCTCCTGGTTATTTGTCATCACCTTTAACAGTTAAGTGAAGGCAGCCGGATTTTTAAATGATACCCAAGTAACTGGAAGCCATTTCTCCATATGCTATTGTTACAAGGCACCTATACATCTGCATAATACTGTAGATTCTTACATTCCTGTAGCTCCCACTATCCCTGCAACCAGGAAGGCTACCTCCTTTTTGTCAAAAGCTCCATTAGTGCCCATTTTGACAGATGTGTCCCTTTGGTCTCTGGAGTGTTTGGTAAAAAAATTCTCAAGAATTAGAAATGGGAGAACTTCTGGAGATGCTGACTTTGCTCTCCTCTATAAAGGACCTAGTGCTCAGGCTAGCTCTATGCTCTGTTTTATTCAAGGGCACATTTTCACGTTTCCTTCCAACAGTACTTACAATCTAACAGATCAAATAGAGAGGGAAGAGGAAGATTCTTGCCAGGTAACATCAAGAAGCAGATCCTGGGGGTTTGCCAGGGAAGAGAAAAAGAGACAAACCAGAAAGACCTAAAGAGAGAGGCAGCATATTGCTACATGCACATGGTATGGAAGTTTGTGAAAACTGTCATGTAAGTGCCCTGGCAAGCTACAAGCACGGATGGGACATGTGGCCTAACACTCGCCCCTCGCAACCTACCTGATAGACTACACTGGCACTTGATTGATCCTCAGGTCCACAAATGTGCAATTTCTACTTCTAATGAGGCCCTAGCATCACAGCTGGCTTCAGTGTAAATACAGTTACTTAAAATGAGGGCAGATAAATACAGCACTGAATCAGGAAAAGAATGTAACACAGCTTCAGGAAAGCACAGGTTTGCCTCAAATTCAGGACAGTGCTATCTTTCGGGCAACCGTTTTTATCTTATCTGAACATTGTTACTTGACTACATGCCATAAAAAAGACAAGGAGTAAGCCTGAAAGAAAAAGGATGTCTTGGACCTGTTTGGGTACATACACAAACACAGGTTTCGAGGGGCTTTTCATAAATAGCAAGTATTGTAGTGCTGGTGATTTCCCATTCCCCATGGCCATATCCAGCACAAAGAGCAGACTCCCTGCAGCAAATAAAATCTACCATCCAAAGTGCCATTAGGGCAGCCTATTCCAATATACAGCTGGTGCGTGAAGGTAAGATACAGCCTTAGCACTTCACCCTGCCTCTGGAATCAAGAATAAGAGAAACCTTACCCTTACCAACCCTCCATAAAGACTGCAAGTTTTGCACATAAGGACTCTTTCCACTTGTAGAGAAAATAGAGTCCAAACCCAGCCCAGGGAACTGATGCAGATGACACTGACAAAACATTGACCAAATCCCAAAACAAAGATTGGAAGTTATACTTGCAGAGGAATAGAACACCAAACAGAAAAAAGAATATTGAAAGGAAACCTGCTCAATAACCCACTTATTTGTAAATCTGCCAAAAGAAACTGTCTTGCGCTAAATTTTTAGAACCAGAAAGTGGGTGAAACTCCATGGGTTAGGAAATATGTGCAACACAGACATAAAATTTTAATATCCCAGATCTTGGGTTTACCGTGGAAGAATATGAACAATCTAAAAACACCTCCAAAGGACTGAATCATTTACCAGCTGGTAAATGAAAGGCAGGGGAGCATGGCAAGGCAAATTGCCAGCTTTCCAACTACAAAGCAGGTAAGTGACAAGCCCTTTACCCCACTGAGAAGCACATCATGCTTAGGGTTTTACCCTAAGGGTAATAGGGTTTTACCATCTCAAGTGCTCTAAAATCTGTCACAAGCTTGCATCTTATCCCATAGGGCCAGTTTTATGTTTCATTTAACAACTTAGCTGGAACAGTACAAATGTGTATCCAGGCAGCTCCCTACTGATTGCCTAGCTGAAAAATGTCAGGAGACGAAAATAAAATCACTCGCTTCCATGGTTATTTCTAAGACAACCTGGTTAAACTGGCTCCAGAGATGACTAGATAAGGGATATTTCAAATGTTACAAATCACAAAAGTCTTCCTTCAAAATGCCCATTTCTGATTTGGGTCTTTCTGAAGAGCCATTTCATAAATGCAAAGATTATGCAAAGGAGGAAATAAGCAGCCCCATCACAACTCCTCCTCCCTTGTTGAAAATCATCCCTGAAACACATCTCAAAGCAATTTGAAGATAATTAAAATGTTGATGTGCAGAGACTGTTGCTTATTGTGCTGACAAACACTAATTAATTATTTCTTCGTGATTCCAAGTGTCTGTATCCATATGCCACTTATGGTCTTTACATCTTGGTATTATATACCTTGGGTAAAGGTTTCTTCTATGTGTGTAAAGTGCCTCGCACAGTCCCCTCATATATAGGATTAGGGGTCCCTGATGGTAATTGAAAACCGTAATTGAAAAGGTAATTGAAAATATAAGCAAAAAGAAGCTTGATGTATTTCCTAGATTAATGAAGAGCACACCAGTAAGCAAAGTATCCTAATAAAACAAAGGACACCTCCTGCTAGAGAACAAAGGGAAAAGTGGCTCTACACACAATTCAGGGAAAACAATGTCAGAAGTAATTTAGCACTTCTCTTTCTTCAAATCACACTGCTGAACCTTTCAAAGCTGTAATAACTCAAAACTCAGCATCCAGCAGACAGGTTAGTGTGGCCTATTTACTCTGCTCAATGAGAACAGACAAAGCGGCACACAGTCACCCTGACAACAGGCAGAGCCTGCAAAGCAGATAACTGCTGCATTTTTCTTGCCGAAATAAACACACTCTGCAAACTTGAGTACTCTTTCCCAAACTACTCACTGCACAAAACCACAAATGTTAGATGGATGCTTCCAGTAAAAAGCTTTTTTGGGTTACACAAAGCTGGGACACAAGGGCAAAAAAAAGAACTGGGATGCTGAATAAGACCCAAGGTCCAACCAACCCACCAGGCAGGGCTTTGAACTGCTAAAGTGATACCCTGCCAATGATAACTGCTGCCATATGCATAGGGGGAAAAACTTACTAGAAATAACACATGTAACAGAATGATCCTTCCATTGGCATCTAGCAGCTGATGAGATTTTACTTCTGACTTGGGGGGGAGTCTAGGGTTCCTGTATACTTTTGCATTGGTGCTAAGTCCTGCAGTTTGTTCAGCTGCTGTCATCACAGCACATGACAGAGGCAGCTGTAGTTAATTCACCTGCTAAATCTTTCTTATCCTTTTCTTGGCATGTCTGTGGAAAACTGCTGTCCAGTGGACAATTTAGAAGATTATTCATTTATTAGACACTGAAATTGGAGCTTCATTGGTATGACCAACTAAGACTCCTGTAAAACCAAACAGGCCTGTAATCCTTCTGGGTCAGATAAAGTCCACTTCATTAGAACAGGAGCTTCCACTGAAGCAGCTGTAGGTAATGTAGGTAATGGAAATTCTTTGCCTTTTAACTTACAACAGCTTACTTCGTATTATGCTAGGGCCTAATGGTATCATTGATTAGGCTGCTTTTTGTGCTATGAACGATACCACTTACTGAATCTTTTCCCCAAAGAAATTAAAATGGCCAAATCACCTTTTTTTCCTAATAGCTCTTCCCTAGTACTCTTTTCTTCAAATGCATCATGCACCCCCTGACTGCCAGCCTCTAACGTGAAAGCATTTTTATTTTACTGAAATACTCTCATGTAGCTGTTTCTGTTACTCCTGCACTGTCTGACCAGACCTACCACACAGACCCCACAAAATGCTAAATTAAACACTGCTACTTGTGAAGCTGTATCAATGTAATTTGCCTTGGAAGCAGGAAAGAGAAAGAAGGAGACTGTCTCATCTCTTGAACTTTTGTGTCTTTGCTGGAATGATAATGCCTCCTTGTACTGACAAATTACTGTGTTGAAATACAGCTGTAATTCCCACATATTCTGGACAGCCATGGCCAGCAAGACACTGAGGTGACCACAGTGAAGATGACACACTGTAGCTGCCACACACCCAAAAATAATCCTTACAAACAGCTTGTTTAATGAAAACAAAGACTTACAACCATAATTTCTGTTACCTTTAAATGTCACCTCTATTTGTAAAATGTGCAGCAGTCATGCAAAGTTGGTAAGGGATTAAACCGAAAGTTTTAGATGAGAAATACCTCACACCTTGTCTTCCGTACTTCTCTGCCAAATAAGCACTTCTACGAGGCAAATAACTGTAAGTCACCACCCAGAAAGAGGAAGAAGCTGGCAGTGTATTCCCGGAGCCATCATCCAAAAGTGTGAGCTGTGAGGGTGGCAGGGCACACATCTGGTGTAACCAGTCAAATCCAATATGCTTTTACTATCACAATTGCCTCCCAATCATTAAAAAAAATCACATCTGGCAGCAGGAATCCAGAAATCTATTTAAACAACAGAATTTAGGACAAAGCTGCACTAAATTCTTTCTTTCTCAGACACACACACACAAACTGAGCAGATGGAGGAAAAACAGAGAGCTCCCTGCTAGTCACATCAGCTGAGGAGCCAGACATTATGAACACTATCTGATCCAGCTCTTGTTGAAATCGATAAAAGCCCTCTGCTGAAGACCATGGAAGATGCAAAATAACCCTCTCCACACTTCAGCCAGAATGTGAATGAGAAAAAACTGGCAGCTTTCTTCCCCTCTGATTTTCATGGTGCTTAAAGATCCAGATTATAAAACACAATTCGTCATCTGTGAAGTTTTGTGAAGCTCATGTCTATGTGTGAATCAGGGAGACAGGCATCACCTTGCACTTTGACAAGAAAGAGGTACTAGTAGCTGTGCCTGAATAAGCATTATTACATTTCAAAGTGCTGTGGACACAGTATGTCCTACAGCTAAGAAAATGGTTGGAGGGGACAGAGAGAGGACTTAAGAAGTGCTCCTTGTTCCTTAAAAAAATGTGATTTTGCATTGCTGAAGAAGAAAGGATAATCCAGACACCAGCATTCAACTTCTATCAGTCAGATAACCTGAAATTCAGCTGGCTATCGTAAATGTCTAGAAAGCTGTGATGCTTACTAGAGCATCTATAATCTTTGGAGTCAGAGAATGCTTCACATATTTTACTCTCAAGTCCTTCCTTGGCACCAGCTTACAATAAGCATTCAATTACTCCTGCATCCCCCAGCTCTAGTGACATCCATCACTGCAAACTCATTTGGCTGGAGGACCCATTCGCACTGGCCACACAGTGTCTGTAGATTTTGTTCTCATTTTTATTGCATTCTTGTGAGCTCCATTATTTATGACTTTACACATGGCTCATATTATGGTCATCAATATCAAATCAGTTTAATTTTCTATATTGTTTCTAGACACAGACCAAAAAAGAGAAGGCATTGGGGCTTAACTGTGTCAAAGTGAACTCCGTCATAACACTAGGTTGATATTAATAAAAATTAGCATCCAGAATAAAAGAAAATATGAGAATCCATTTAAAAAAAAAAATCAAAGTTATACTTACTGCTGGTAGAAGACATACGGCTGTACTCAGACCTGCAAGACAAAGATTTTTGTTAGACCATATTAAATCTAAAAGAGATCATGAAAAATGTACCAAATCTAAGTTACACGGCATATTAAAATATCTTAACACCCATTTAGCATTATTTTTGTGCTAAGATAATAACTGGAACAGGTTTTGAACATGGCTCAGAAAAACTGGCATCTCACATGAATTTTGGAAACACCTACATAGAGTAAGGCAGCTGAGGTTTTGTCTAATGGCTATTCACGCTACCTAACTTTAGGCATAAAAATTAAAGCTTAGAAGGCACTCTATAAGTTAAAAATAGGCTGCTCCAGGCACAGGCTGGGGGCAGAAGTCTACTAGGTTTTGACCCTGCTGCTCTTCCTTATCTTATGTCCTCTAAATGCTGCTTTGCAGATATTTTTCCTTTTTTAAGAGAATTCTATTTGAAGAGCAGAATTTTTATTGTTCTTTGGTCACAACTGGCAGGGAAGACACAAAACGAGTACCAAATTCTAAACATTCAGATGACAAAGCTTTTTGTTTTAGGAAACGCTTTTCCTCTTCAAGACCTCTCTCAATAAAACCATACACCCATTGGTTCTACTTCAGTGCACACTGGATTACCCATGAGAAAATCAGCAGTTAAGTATTTTATGCAATGAAATTCTGCTCCCGCATACAACCCCCAACTCCTGAAAACCCCTTTCTGAGCTGATTAAAACATGGCACGTTTATGCCCTAAAGATTCAGAAATACTAAGGTAAAACAAATATGCCGTCACTGAGTATTTAAAAAATGATTCATTTCCACTTTGAGGCCCTACCTATGATTCAGAGTGTGTGGTTTTGGAGATCACAGTCACGCAGACTCCACTTCCCCATTCACTGGGTCCCTAAACTAGACCTCACTCACAAGAGCTCTCTGCCACAATTAACATCCTGCGTGTATGCCCTGCAGTGCCCTAAACATAACAGGCAAACTGTCTGGGGAGCTGTAACACAGTTTTTGAATTCAAACTTTGTTTTATATGCATATGGAGAAGAGAAGGCTGTGTGGAGACCTCATAGCAGCCTTCCAGTACCTGAAGGGGGCCTATAGGGATGCTGGGGAGGGACTCTTCATCAGGGACTGTAGTGATAGGACAAGGGGTAACGGGTTAAAACTTAAACAGGGGAAGTTTAGATTGTATATAAGGAGGAAATTCTTTCCTGTTAGGGTGGTGAGGCACTGGAATCGGTTGCCCAGGGAGGTTGTGAGTGCCCCATCCCTGGCAGTGTTCAAGGCCAGGTTGGATGAAGCTTTGGGTGGGATGGTTTAGTGTGAGGTGGCAGGGGGGTTGGAACTAGATGATCTTGAGGTCCTTTCCAACCCTAACTATTCTATAATTCTATGACTCTATGATTTGCATCAAGTTTGCAATATTGCTTTAAATTAAAAAACATGTGAGCCTTAACTCCCAATATATTTGTCTGTAAATAGATACCATCTAAGCATATTTTCAGGATACCTTCATACTATAGGGTCTCAGACATCTAAGGAAATAACAGACATCAACCCCTCATAACTATAATGGCAGCTTTCAATTTTAGTATGGACATATCTCTGCAGAAGAAACAAAGCAATTATAGTCCAGTTCTGGGCCCCTCTGTTCAAGAAGGACAGGGAATTGCTTGAAGGAGTCCAGCGCAGAGCCACAAAGATGATTAAGGGAGTGGAACATCTCCCTTATGAGGAGAGGCTGAGGGAGCTGGGTCTCTTTAGCTTGGAGAAGAGGAGACTGAGGGGTGACCTCATCAATGTTTACAAATATGTAAAGGGTAGGTGTCAGGATGATGGAGCTAGGCTTTTTTCAGTGATATCCAGTGATAGGACAAGGGGCAATGGGTGTAAACTGGAGCATAGGAAGTTCCACGTTAACATCAGGAAGAACTTCTTTACTGTAAGAGTGACAGAGCACTGGAACAGGTTGCCCAGGGGGGTTGTGGAGTCTCCTACACTGGAGATATTCAAGGCCCGCCTGGACAAGTTCCTGTGTGATGTACTGTAGGTTACCCTGCTCTTGCAGGGGGGTTGGACTAGATGATCTTTTTAGGTCCCTTCCAACCCTTGGGATTCTGTGATTCTGTGATAGTCGTCCAAATACTTCATAGCCCTGTGCAGCCCTGTGCTTAGCAGTCAGTATTCTGCAGATCAGATGCTAAGACTGTTGATTTAGATGAGAAAGACCATTAGGCATTACCCCCTTGCTGATCCTGCTGGACTAGTGAAAGATCACACAATCTGAATTTCTCACAATACTTGTGAAAGAAAATCCTCCAATACTATCAAGTACCATGAGGCTATTGTAGCTTTTGAGAAAGGTCTGTAATGCTGCAGAGAGGCTTGCTGATGGGGGCTTATAGGTCTCTCTCACTCTCTACTAAATCCTGCACTGCCAGCCACTTCAATAATGCCAGGGAGCAAGGAAACATCTTCGTCACACATGGCAGAGACCACAGAATTAGGTCCTTAGTAGCCCCTCTCAGTCACTCCATATATACCTGCTAAGCAGCACCTCCGCCATGAACAAAAAGCTATTCCTCAACCCACCTCCCCCAGGACCTTTACATAGCTGGCAAAGGCAGAAGCAGTTATGACATGAGCAGAGGAGATCTTGCTACTGCTGGGCCATGTACATACTGCTGGTCTGGCTCTGAGCAGAGACCAACGGGAAGCAATCCCAGGGACTGGCTAAGTAGCGCTGTGCAGGCCATAAAGCTGCACAGTATTTGTGCACCAAGTCCCATTAGTATCATTTGGCACCATGTATATTTGGAAGGGTGCAAAAACTGTGTAACGTGTCACTGTTCAGAAGCCCAGAGGCAAGCAATATACATCCAGCTGCCTCCAAGCATCCCAATAAAGGATTTATTTATTCTGCACTTCTGTTTGAAAACAGCCCGGGGCTGTCCTTCAATGTAGCTGTGCTCAGCAGTTGGTGGCTAATTCAATATGAATCTGCACTGCTTGGATTTTAGATAGAAGCAAGACAACATTTTGCCTTTTGCTTACCGCAAGTAGAAGCAGCGTTCTATTACTTCACACTCTCATTTTATTACCCCAAAGTGCTGCAGGCACATAGGACATGGAGAATTAATGAATCCTGAACCAAGGAAGTGGCAGTCTATGTACAGGCAGAACATGAAAAATGAGACAAGAGGAAAAATAAATAGATGGGGAGCGAGAAAGGAAGTGACAACAGTGTGCTTGGAGACTAATTGCACAGACACGTTGTAACAGGCTTGAGAATCGTATTGGGGTTTTCATGTAATTCTAATAAGGTTCAAGGTAATATTTAATTCGTGCTTGTTGCATAACCAACATACATAGAATTAAAAAAAAAAGGGATGATTAAGCTCAAAGGCTCATGTAAACCTCAGATGCCAAAATGAGGACTGTACCCTCCCTCAGCTCCCTCTATAGTCAAAGAAAAGGGAGGTCTGAAGTGTATCTCTCCCTAGCTGTTCTCTAGAGTTGAAGCCTACAGAAAACACATTCCTAATATAGGACCCTCGGCTACATGCCTAAAGCCAAATGGAATGAATCTGAGTATCTCAGTGTGCTCTTAGGGCCTACCTGAATCACCCTTTTCCTCCCTTTGACGCCTTTATTTCTTAGAATTTCTTTTGAATCTAGTCCCTAAGAACAAAAATAACAGTGTTGGTAAAATCCTCAATATTTTCAAAACATCAGCACAAACCAGTCAGATTCATGACACGCACTGGCAATTGGCTTACAAAAACATTTTTTTCCTCCTTACAATCAATTCTTTAGAACACTGAATTCTGAAGTTTCTGTACGTCTTTTATGCTTTTTAGACCAGAATACACAGCAAACATTCCTTTGGAAGAGATCATGCATTAGAAAAATTAAGTACCAAAATAAACATCTCCTGAGTCACACAGATTCTCTGGCTATCAAGCAGTTTTGTTCCTTCCCATTCTTTCCATTCCTGTTTTAAACATCCTGAGTATTGGCTTCTATCAGTTCCCTTGGAAGAGGATTTTCCCACTGGGATAACTGAAGAGTTTAGTACTCATGGGCTTTAACAGTGACAGACTGGGGCCGTACTGGAGCTCAGGGATTCCAGGCCAATGTCTCGCAGCAAGCTATTTCCACTGGTAGATGTTACATTAGAGTTAAAAGAAAATAGATATTCAGGACAGAAACTGAACAAATGGAGGCCTGTTCCCTTCATAGGCACATAATGAGGAAAAAAATGATCAAAAAGGGTATTGAAGCAGTAGGAGGTACTGAAAAGGAGGGCTCATCATTCAGTCAAAAGACAAATCAGTCTGCAAAGAATTTGTGCTCAATGGTCAGCCACCAGCGAAGAGGAGTTGTGAAGTTGTCAAGAGACATTAAAGTAGGAATGTAGAAGCTTGAGATAAATGTAGGACCTCGATTCCCATTAGCACTGTTGAAGAATCAGGACTGTGTATTATCAGAGATGCTAAGACCATCAAGAGCACAAAAGATCCTGAACAGTCCTCTGAGACCACCACACACTACTCAATGTTGATTACGAATACAGAGCCTCAAAATACCAAAGCAGGAGAAATAGCCCACTGAATACCAGTAAGCAGCTGCTAGTGCAACTTGCAGTTACTGAGTATGGTGTATATGAAACCATGATAAACCTGTTTCTTCCTGAGAGAAGCAGGGCTGTGTCCCATCTCTGAATCACACTAGCAAGGTAGCGCTTGGGTTACCCTGGCATCCTGATCAACCATGGCACAGCATCATGTTAACATAGCTGCAGCAGTGACATCTATGGTAATAAACAAACATGCTCAAGAGAACTGTCTGGGACTGAAGCCAACTGCCATGAAACAGTCTGCACCTATACCTTTAAAACCTCTTGCCTTCCAAAACATTCCCAGTGGTCTGTTGGGAGTGGTCCCTGCGCCATGGGAATGTGGTAAAACAAGTGCCTGGCCCACAGTAAAACACACCCAAGAATCACATGGGAGATAGCTAGATGGTCCCATCCAAACTGATTCCGTTAACCTTTCTAACCATTCAGTAATATGGACAACTCTGTCCATGCGCTCAGGGACACCTTCACGCTGTTTCACACAGTGACATGCTGCAACTAAGGTTTCTGAGCCAGGCAGCATCTCCACAAAGCAGTCTACCATATAAAACAGACACAGATCTCTCAAGTTATTCTAGCAAAATACTACACGACAATATGCAAGTCTCCATTGCCAGGACTCCTTAATCCTCGCAGATGAAATCGTGGAAAGTTTTCTAGCTCTTCTGCTGTCTGCATCCCTCTCTTGCTTAGGAGTGATGGAATGGCACCTGCTGGATTCGTATTTCCCATATCTTCTCTGCCTAAAGTTGTTTCAGATTTCACTGTCTCATACGGAGAGCTGTATTTAAGAGCTTCTTTGCCTTCTCTCCTCCAAAAAGCGCTCCATGGGGCACATGAGAGGATTTTATAGCAGTTAAACTACAATGCCTGAGTCAGAAGATTTAGCTTTGTAGCTCTGTCTTGGGTTTCTTCTCACCAAATTCCTGCGGTTCAGATTACAATCTGAGTCACTAATATCAATTCAACGCAAATCCATTATCTTCATCATACTTCTACTTATGTAATGAAGACACCTGCAATGGAATAACTCAGAGAAGCTGGTCTCAAAATGCCTTTCTATGGATTTCTAGTAGAGCAATGAAGTCAGATGATGGATTCCCATCACTGAGCTCTAAGTATTGCACTCAGGAGCTTACTACCAATAGTGCTGTTTGAGGCCCCAAATGAGACATCATCATCATCATCATTATATAAGGATGAAAGGTTGTTTGTCCTTCAAAAAGCATCTGATGAAGCAGGACCACACTATGCTTAAGTGAGCAAACCCACCTGCCTGCATGCTCCGCATCCAAAGGGATGCATCAGGACTCAGGTGGCATGTACCTACCCATCCAGAGCTAGGGAATAAGTCACCCTCCCAAGGTCCTCATGCTCTTAACTAACAACAGAAGAAGCCTCATTTATACCAAACCTTCACACAGCCACAGTTAGCTGAGGTGAACCTCACTGCCTGCTGGGGCCTAGCCATCTTAGGTGTCAGCACTGACCACCTGGCCACCAGAATGTGATTCAAAGTCTGTTTCAACCTCAGTTTCAGAGCTTGGCCCCAGTGCTAGCAGAAATGCCTGCCCGAGGTTCAAGCAAACAGCTTCACCAAGGAAATCTGGTTAGAAATGGTGCCTCAACACCAATTTGCGGCAAATAGCTTGACTTTATACTATTTGAATGTCAAGTCAGAGACAAGCTGTCTGCCTTTGCACATCTGGAATGATGGATATATAGGAAGTGAAAGTCTCAGGGGAAAAAAGAAACAAGAAACCTCAAGGTAAAAATAGGCCTCAAAATAGGTTTCAGCAGCTGTGATTTGTATTCCTGAGTTTCTCATAAGTGGATGAGACGATGCATGACAAGAGACTAACATGCCACGTTGAAGGACTACCATACAGCTGACAAAGTCAAAAGTGCTGAAACCACTTATGACTTTGAGCTAGAAACATGTGACATGAAAGCAACTTCTGACCCCAACAAAACATTCAACTACTCACATGTATTGAAACCTTCATAATGCCAGCTCAGTGAGGTGTTATGCTCAGTCAAGGCCTACATGCTTGACAAACAGGAGAGATCATTGCTATAGAAGTAATCCTTGAACACAGCTAACATGACCAAACAGAAGTTTAGGAATAAAAAAATTAAGATTTTAGGTCCAAGAAACTACCTGTTTTCCACATTTGCTACACCCCACTCAGGATATTGGTCCTGAATGCAATTAATATAGCTGATGCTTTGCCCTTGACGTCAGTGGTAGCAAAAGTCTGTCTCATTGCCATTCAAAATTACATGCCTAACAATGTCTTTTTGAGTATTTGAGTATTTTGAGTTTGTCATTTTGAGTATTTCAGTCTCCCAAACCTTTATTCTTCTATTCGGAGTAAGGACAGTGAAGTAACAGCGTTTGCATGGCTTGTAAAAACAAGAAAATTTAAAATCAAACATTTTTACCACCCATTTAAAGTAGCTTAGCATTAATTTTTCCTAGTTATTATTTTTTTTTTACAATTTATCTGCAGTTCTTTTAATGTATGTTTGTTGTCCGATTTCTTTTTCTACTTGTTTTGCCCTCTGTTTGTTTTCTAATTGAAGACCAAAGAAAGACCATTCCTTTCTCTTAAACCATCATGTTTTATAGTACAAATCCACTACTAAAATTATTACCAGAGAAAGCTTTCTGTCTCCCATACCTCTGGGTTAAAAGGCTTCAATAGCAGATGAAACAAGGCGTTTATATTAAAAAACCCAAAAGTACATTTCCCAAGAAGAGAAGATTTCTACGGGCAATGTCTCTCAGATCAAGGATGGTCAAACTCTTTCAAATATCATTAATAAATAGCCAATATACACTAATTGGCTTATATGTTTTACTCCCTTTATATAGGTATTGACAATACCAGCTCAATCCATTCTTACTGGATTCAGGAGTTCAAAATACACTATGTTTGTTCAGCAGCTTCATTGCCAGCCCTATTTATCACAGCAAATGCAGTAAGAGGAACATATTTTTCAACAGATTAGGAAAATGAAGGCTTCAAACTGTAACTGATCTTGCCTGTAGCACCGAGTTTTGCCTGCTTTTGCAACCAGAAGCCACAGCAAAACCTTAAGGAACATATGCCCTGTAGAGTACTTGATGTATTCAACTGGTTAGTTGCTATAAGCAGCTTCAGCAGTACAGGCTCTGTAGAAGAGCTCACACATCATTACATACAGTCATCAAGATGACAAGAGCTTGCAGCGCCTGGATTTACTATAGTCACTATCCTCTATTGTTCCCTCAGTGACAGAAAGAGACCACTTGATGTAAAGCTGTTATTGAATTAGTCTGGTAGTTGCATTTCCTCGTACTTTAAGAGGATGATGGCTGAACTTCAAAATAGTTCTTAATTTTTGTTTTAATGTTGGGTTGTTTTTTTTTTGTTACTGTTGAGTAATTAGAGAAAAAAAACCACAGCTCAATTCACAATAGCTAGAATGGGACTGAGAGAGCAGAAAGCAGATCTGGTAAGAGGGAAAAGTAAGTGTTGCTAACAGTTGGTTTGGTGAGAAAACTGAAATATAAACATTGTGAAAGAGACATATGCAACGTGTTTATCAAACTAAAATAGCTGCTAAACAGAGCTAAAAACAATAATTGAAATGCAGAGACCCATTGCTTTTCAAAATAAACTTCGGTGCAAAGCACTGCAGTTATTAGTTGCTGTCTGTCATTGCTCAAATTCCTCAGACAGACTCTTCGGCTAACCTACACTTTCCAGCCAAGCCTGGGACAGGGATGCTTCATAAAATCATCAACTTTAGCACCTCACCACCATCAGGCACAAGCAGCTGTCATGCTGGTCACTGAGGTCTAAAGGATAATGTCACCAACTGGGCCAAATCCTTCCATGTGCCCTTCCCATGGAAACCCAGTTTTTTTCTACTCCGGATAAACACAGCAAATGAAGAGTGACTTGATTCATTAAGGATTTTTTGAGCTTTGAACCACCCATGAATTCACCAGTTATTTTGTCTTCCTTTTACTCATGTTTCTCAAAGATGACTGAAAACCTTTTGTCTCAGTATCTGGAAAGGAGGCTTGGATTTTTTCCTTTAAGCTCCATAAAATAATTTTAAACTTCTACAATTAACACAAGGTGACAGAAAAAACCTTCCCAGACCACAGAAGCAATTAAAAAAAAAATATCATTTTGAATTAATAGCTGGATGTATGAAAAAGGTCACCATATTCCATTTCCATCTTTAAAAATAATTGTAATATTGACACTTCAGTTCTGGTGCTGTGCACCTGCTACCACTTTGCAAGGAAGCTTTACAGTTTTGCAACAGTTGGACTAAAGATCAAAGGAGATAAACCAGACAAGGAGCTGGGAGAAAAACAACCAGGAAAGCCAGAAGCAGGGAGAATGAAGACCTAGGAGAGAGCAGTGTTAGCAGGAGTGGGCAACCTTTTCTCCTTCTGGAGCC
The DNA here is from genome assembly GCF_037157495.1 of Lathamus discolor. Taxonomy (NCBI): domain Eukaryota; kingdom Metazoa; phylum Chordata; class Aves; order Psittaciformes; family Psittacidae; genus Lathamus; species Lathamus discolor. The sequence goes on along the minus strand of NC_088887.1, from coordinate 100,337,762 downwards.
AGAGGAGGAGAAAAGTCTCAGTGTTGTTCCCAACAAGATGGCACAGCAGTATGTACAGTGGGATGGAAAGCACATCCCTCTCTCCTCACAGAGATGGGCTGAAGGTGGGTACAGAAAGGGGGATCACATGGATCATCCTTGCAGCAACATGGTCTTGGGAGAAGTCATCCAACTAACAAACAGCGCACCTCTACCATCAGGGTCACAGTCAGAGACAGTCATTCTCCTTGACTTCAGTATGACACTTAACTACCAACAAAGCTCACAGCACTTCATAGGTCAGTATGATGAGTATTATGACAACACCAACCCAATTTCAGGTTGCTGTAAGTCTAACCTGCTTTCATAGATGGATCTTTGATGGTCCTTTTGAGCAGTCAACTTTGTCTGCCTGGTGCTGTCCAGGTGTCACTGACACAAGGACAGCATAGGTAGCTGGGCATGCTTCCAGACTATCCTCAAGACAAGTTTTCCTGGGACATAGGGATGGTGTGGAACCCAACCCTCATCAATGTGTCTACAGCCCATAAAGCACAGCTCGGGGCCCCACCGCTGAGGCAGCACAACATGCTCTGGAGCTCAAACTTAAAGCCCATGGCCATGATCTCTTAGTATCTTTCTCCCCATGTATCACAGATGGATAACGAGATGAAAACGGAGTTTTTACAAAGGTGTGTAGTGACAAGGCAAGAGGGAATGGCTTTTAGCTGACAGAGGGGAGATTGAGATTAGTTATTAGGAAGGAGACAACCGAAGGAGATGGTGAATTCCCCGGGGGATCCCAAGCACGGCGATGCCCGGTGGCAGAGGCACTCCCGGGTGTGCAGTCGGAGGAAGGCTCTGCTCTGGAGCCCTAGCTCCGGCCCCGCTACTGCCGGGACGTGCTCGGCGGCGGCCGCCGGCAACAAGTGCAGCGCTGTGGCCCGGCGGGGAGCTCCCCAGCGCCTCGCCGCCACGGCCCGGCGGGGGGAAGGTACAAGCCCCGCACCCGTCCCCTGCCACTCGCTCACTCACCCGCCCGTCTCGGCTCCCGAGTCCACGCAGTCGTCTTCGCCGCCGGGCTGCTTCTCCATGGCGGCGGCTCCACGGCCGCCCTCCCGCGGGGAGCGGCGGCGGCCGCGACTTGCCCCTGCCGGCGCCGCCGCTCCGCCGTCTGAGAGAAGCAGCGGCCGCCGCCGTCCGGCCAGCCCCGGCCCGGCCAGAGAGTCGGAGCCGCTCCGCCGGCCCGGCCGCTCCGACCTCTGCTGCGGCGGGCACCGAGCCTCGCTTCTCGCTCCCGTCGCCCTCCTGCCTCGGGGGAGCGCGGTCGGAGCGGGTGGGGGATACCGCCAGCCTCCACCGGTCCCTTCAGAATAGCCCCGTCCTGCAGAGAAACCCGTGCACCCACGCCTGTCGGCAGGTCACCGCGTTTACGTGCTCGTATGTTAGAAACCACTACAGCACCCTCGTTCTATCACTTTTGTTTTTCCAGTTGGAAGAAGGACTAAAAGGTGCAACGCCCCATATCCAGCAAAAGTTAGCAGAGCCCGTTGGGTAGATGTACTCACTATCCCTCTGGTTTTGGAATCTGCTGTTGCTGCCTTTTATTTGAAGTCTTTTGCTGCGCTGAGCTTTCTGCAGTCTCCCCCAGCGCTGCCTGACACTTGCTCATTACATTGGATACGATCATTTTGAAATTACACACAGGAGTGGGCAGGGGATGGATTTTCAAGCCCATGAGAATGTCTGTAATGATGACAAAAGATGATGTGATGTAAAAGAAGCATTCTGAATGCTGCCTGTGAAGAAATGCTGATGTAGGAAAGCCTGCCGGTAGTGGGGCCATCGTATTCAATAATGTGAGAGCGCAGGGAAAAGCTGCAGGTGACCTCCTGTGTTCTGTGCATGTCACACGTGCCTCCTGGTTTTGTACTTGGAGGTGAACACCTCTATGAACAAACCTCTCTGTTTCTCCATCTCTTACATAAATACAGCTATTCACCCATGTGGGTGTGAACCAAGACCTCACACAGCCAAAACCAAAAATCAGCCTTTCCTGAACCCACTTGGTCATTCAGGCTGTAGCAGATGACAAGAGGAGGAGCAGAACTGATTTCTTAGCTTGTGTCTCCAAGCAGGGAGACCATCTCTCCATTTATTCCGAATCAGGTTCAAGCACAAAACTTGCTGTTGGGAGGTGGTGGTCTCACAATCTGGATATTGTGGGGCAGTTACAGTAATAAACCTACCTCAGAACTGGGGAACCATTAGTGTTTTCCAGCGAACGTCAGCTTTGATGAATTGGAATTTTCTCTTCAAAAATCTCTAACTACCAAATCTCTGTCAGTTGCAGGAGATGGCAGAAAGTGATCAGAAGTAAAGAAAGAAAAAGTTGTGGTTTAAAAAAAAAAAGTATTTTCTTCTACCTTTTATTATTTGTGTTACAAGAAAAAAAAGAAAAATAATGAAAACCTCAACATCTGAGTCATAAAATAGACTGTAAAATAAAAATACACTGCACAAGACAATCTTACATTGCATAAAAAGTGCCAAACTGGTTTAGTTTGCCATGTGACAGGACAAGGGGTAACAGGTTAAAACTTAAACAGGGGAAGTTTAGATTGGATATAAGGAGGAAATTCTTTCCTGTTAGGGTGGTGAGGCACTGGAATGGGTTGCCCAGGGAGGTTTTGAGTGCTCTATGGTTCTATGAGTGCTTTTTTAAATATGTGTACATTGCATGGCATTCATATCCTCCATTTCAAGATCTTTTCAAGCTTGTCAGTGCTCTATCAAGCTGTATATAGCAGCATAAACTAATAGTGACATCTAGCATTGCTTAACAGGATGAAAGTAGCTCATGCCACCGTTGGCTTTACAAGTATATGGCCCTGGTTCTCTAAAATAGAACTAGGGTAGGATTATTGTAAAATCAAAGGAAAGAACACTGTGGGGAGAGCTGTCAAGGTGTTGTTAGTAGGATTAAGTAGGCACCAAAACCAGAAATACTTATTATATTAACCAGTTTTAACTAGCGAATTCCTGGTGCTCTACCACGAAGAGATACTGGGCTTATGCACAGTCCCATGGTCTCTTGGCATTACAACAGGTCAGCCCACTGTTTGTCTCCAGTGATCTTTAGAAGAAATTTTCAGCCTCCACTATTCATCAAGAATTAGAAGAGAATCATTGTATAGGAAAGTTGGCATCTATTCCATTTTAAATATCTGGCTAGGTTTACAGGCATGCCATTTTGAAAGCAGAGAAATAATTTTTCAGTTTATGTGGACGATTTCACATAAACATTCCCATAAATATAAATCCCATACCTAAATACATTTAGGTATGGAATTAAGCCCCTTTAATTGTGATCCCTCTTCTGCCTTTCCTTCCCCCTGCAAGTTAGTAAAAGGTAGTTTGGACAAAATTGAGAGGGGTGGCTTTGTTCAGCCTGGAGAAGAGAATGCTCAGGGGAGAGCTTAGAGCAGCTTTCAGTACTAAAAGGGCTGCAGGAAATGTGAAAAGGGGCTTTTTACAAGGACATGCAGGCATAGGATAAAGGGGAATGACTTTAACTGAAATAGAGGAGATTTAGACTAGATATTAGGAATAAACGCTTTACTGTGAAAGTGCTGAGGCACTGGCACAGGTTCCCCAGAGAAGCTGTGGCTGCCCCATCCCTGGCAGTGTTCAAGGCCAGGCCAGACGGGGCTTTGAGCAACCTGGTCTAGTGGAAGGTGTCCCTGTTCATGGCAGGGGGTTGGATGTGGAGGAGCTTTAATGTCCCTTCCAACCCAAACCAGTCTGTGATTCTACAATTTTATGAAAATGCTAAAACATGTGCTCATACAGAACTGCCCTGGACAGGCACCTACATCGTAGTTCAGAATGTACAGAAACAAACTCTTCTACCCTTCATGACTGTGAAACTGCTATCCGAACCAATTTACTCACAAAATTAAATGCATGGGATTTCTTCTAGGACTTGGCCCTAAATGTTGTTCATAACAACTGTGAAAGTAACCATCATGAGCTGGTTCTCAGCTTGCTAGTACTTGAATCATCATATTCAGGTAAGAGGCATTAACTTGTTTTTAGAAGCAATGTGTCATTAAGAGACTCATCCAAGTCTAAGAGAGAAGCAAAACTGAAACAACAACTTAGTCTGTCTCTCTGTCTTTAGTCTGTCTGTCTATCTATCTAATCTATCTATCTATATCTGTCTATCTAATCTATCTATCTATCTTGATTCCCAGCTTAGGCCTCTGGTTTGGGTAAATGTTTATTCTCCATCAACTGCAGCGGCCATGGAGTAGCCTGAACTCGCGAAGGAGATATCAGCACTCTGTGTTACCAGAAAGAACAGACCTTGCTGTCTCACTGTTTCTTAGTCTACACACATGCATTTATTTAGGTATTTGAAAAGAAGGTCGCTTCCATTTGCTTTTAAATCTGATTTCAAAGTGAAATAAATGGACCCTAGCCACCGCAGACCTGATTTAAGATGTAACCAAACCTCCTTAAATATTTAGAAGTAGGTTTAGTTAAATTGATACATTTCTGTGTGTAAAATTTTAGGTGGTCAGCTAATAGATCTTTTCCATCTCTGACTTTTATTATTCTAGTTAGTTATGTTTAAGCACTGGCATATGAAAGGGTCTGGAATAGATTTTATGCTGCATTTAGGATTAATTTATTCCATCTGTCCCAGGGAGGGAAAAAAGAAACATTTGAAGGAAATATATAATTAAGATAGTAACTAAAGCTACCACAAACTCTAGGCTCTCTTATTTATGTATTTGCCTCATTTAACTCCGTTTTATTCTGGTCTTTCACATAATTACGGTGAAAAGTAAACTTCAATAAATTCCAAGACTTTCAGAGATTTTATTGAATGAGGTGTTAACTCCTGGCCTTTGCTTAAATGTTCCCTGTTATCTGTGCTTCAGATTATACCCTACGTAGGGTTTGTTGAAAAAAAGAAGTGCAGTTTTAATTACTTTCTTATGAGGCTGTGGTATCAGTTGAAAGATAACAGTGAAAATATTCCTAGGTTAAATTTCCTCAAATTTCAATCCTTTCATTAAGTAGCATTTAATAGTAGAGATCACAAAAACTCAGGTGTAAAAACATCAGGAGACACCTTCAAAGATGCCAAAGAGATAAAGCACTCTGTTGTCAAAAACAAACACCAAGCACATGAAATTAATGCTAGTTCTGCAGAAAGTTCTCTTGCTTCTAGTTGTGTAGGGCTGGATCTAAAACAAGACTTTACGTTCTTAAAAGAGGATGTAAAGCAAATTTTTATGTCTGTATTCAAATCTGTTATCATGATAAATCATATGCAGTGGCTAATTAGGAGGTGTCTGCCTTCCAAAGGAAACTTTCACTGTGTCCAGACTGTACAATATTAGCCATTCATCAAAGTTAAGCATAGCCTAACTCCAGCTTCTTGCTGCCATGACTTCTGACCTTGTGGAAGCAAATGCGCGCAACAGAACTTCGTCCTCATCTCTCACATAATGGTTTTAGTAACTGAGAGCATGGTGCAGGGAAGTGATAGCTGCAGCCCAGAGCTGAAGAAAGGCAGAATGGAAAGCTGAAAGATGAACCACACGAGATCATACATGTGCTAAAACAGACGAGGAACTGAAAGCATCGATTTCCCTGATGAATTCACACCTGGATTCAAATTGCAATCTCTTCTCCCTTAGTCCTGCCTGCTGGGATATTATCTTTCCAGCACCAGTCATGAGGATGTAGTGTAAGGAGAACAGCATGAGTCTGGCTCTCCAGCCCAAAGAGAAGTGAGCTAAAAGAAGTGACTCATTGCTCCGTGTGAATGTCCTGCCAATTCTGCTATCACTTATGGGATATTTTGAGCTTCTCTGCTATATTTCTTTCTATACAGTGGCAAAGCTTCTCTCTAGGGTAAGGAGAGAGGAGAAAAATGTGTCCCTTCTCATGTAACTGAAATTCTGGCGCTAAGGGCACTATGCGGGGAAAAAAAAAATCACTTGATTTGTTCTTTTTTTTTGCAGCATTTTGGATCTCTCCCTTTTTCTGTGGAATTCCAAAAGAAAAGGGGACACATGCCACTGCAGTTCCTTCTGGGATTATAGGATAAATTAAAGACTCCTAGTTTTTGGGAGACAGACGAAGAACCTCGCTTAGGAGAGGATTCAGTACCATAGACAAAGAAATTACAAAGATGCTAAAGGATGGGATTTTTCATTCCCATCTGAATCTTTTCAAAATTGACTATAGTCATGCTGTCTCCAGCCTTTGCTACCTGGCTCTGGAGTCAGAATCTTACCTCTAATAAGGGGTTCTGGATTCCGTTCATGGTCCTTTGCATCCCACTCTAGATACTGAATTAATGAACTTCTCAGTTTACAGGATATGGGATTTGTAGAAAATCTTTTCTCGTTTAGTAGTCCCCATGGGAATTAGCACTCTGCAGGTCAAGACTTTGTTAACATTCACTCACTACTGGACTTCAGGCACTGGGTTGTGGCTTAAAAAAAAACTGAGGCGATTGCAGTTTTGGAAGGAGAAGGAGAGTTACGACTTGGCCTATAGTTCAGTCTTCATGCTAGGTCAGCCCTAACAGGCTGACTTTCAGACTGGCAAATGTTGCCAAAATATTTGTGGCAATTTCTCACATAGACTTTTGGGTTGTTGGGATTTTTAAGGGTTATGATGAGGTCAGTTTCATTTGTGGTGGGTCTCCAGCCAGACACCCAACCTCCTAAAATTCTACAATTTTGAGGTAAAATACAGCTATGCAATAAAAAGCTGTTTCTTCAAAGCACTGCGGCAAGGGTTTTCAGTGGAGTTTAAGGTAGTTTGGTTCCCATGTCCCTCTCTTTTAAGTTTCATTTGAAAGCCATAGAACACACACTCCTACCAAAGTTCATGATACAGTGCAGCAAATATGTATTTTATAAGTAAATTGCTCTTTTTTTACTTGAATTCTAGTATATTAAAATTTTTATTGAAAACTTCTAGCACTCAGTAACAACTGCTATAAAAGCTTGAGCATTTGGAGTCTCTTTCTGTATCATCCCAAAGCCCAGAACTCAATGGCAGTGCAGGGATGAGCAGAGCTGCACCCCATCACTGTGCAAGCATCTGGTTGGAGGTTTGACTAAGCTGGGCAATGGAAAGCCCTTTTCAGGGGAAGTAAAGTTGAGCTGACTCCATATGGAGGACTTTAAGGAATTAATATTGTTCTCATGCTGACAATGATCCTATTCAGCCAGGTCTTCTGAGTGGTTGTAATCAGTGTGTTTGCTGCATGTAGGTGCCAGAATCAGCACCGAGGCTCGGACTTTAAAGCAGGGGCTCTCTGTCAAGCAATAATGAATCAGTCCCCAGGCTCTGTGGACTGATTGATGCTAACATCCTAGATATAGTACAAGAGGTGAACCTTTATGCCAGACCTTGACCCAGCCCTCACTGGTGTGAGAGAATCTGGAAGAACTTAATACCAGTTTGGGCAGGCCTGAAGGTGAAGCCTGGTGTACAAGGGCTACATGCCACAGTTGTGTGAAGAGATGCGGAGGCCATGCAGGTGACTTGCCCCTTTTTCAGTCACACTATTCCCACTTGTGTTACACTGCGCCTCTCCTTTGGGGCCCTGAATAAGAGAGTGCACCAGCACAATTCAAACAAGGCCATCTGGGACTCCAATGACACTGGAGAGCTGCTTTCAAGATCTCAGTGGACAAATATAGCCCTACAGATTTGCATGTATTTCCAGGTACTCTCAGCATGCTTGGCCTGAGGCTGATCTGTGCTGGCTGATGGATGGAGAATGTAGTTGTCTTCTGTGATCTTGTTGAGTTGTGAGGCAGTGCTTGAGCCAGAGTGTGCGTTAGGTGATGCTTAAAAGTTTCACAGAATTACAGAATCATAGGATGGTTCCACTCACCCTGCCACGGGCAGGGACACCTTCCACCAGACCAAGTTGCTCAAAGCCCAGTCCAGCCTGGCCTTGAACACCTTGAACAAGTTTCTTGTTTAAAGAAGTGCTAGCAAGTGTCATATGGAGCCACATGTAGGAAAAGTTTACCAGAAGAGCGGACAATGGGCTTGGTGTCACCTTTATGAGGTCAGTGAGACAGTCCTGGCTGCTGGTGAGCATCGTGAGCCCTTTGCATAGACTCAGTGAATGACCATCCTATTCACAAAAACACTCTTGTGCTGGTAACCATGACAACTATTATTAAGTGAACTTTTTCATTAAATAGTGTGCTTTACAAGGCAGAGGAAACATTTTTAAGGACCAATCCTGTACCCACTGTTTTTTAAAGAGAAAGGATTGAACCCCTATGGCAGCAGCAGTAAAGGTTGTAGCAACATTTACTCATAGACCCTTCTGAAGGGGAAAATGGTCTTCAGGGTTTTTTTTTTCCTTTGGATCTGGTCGTGACAGTAAAACATTTTACTCTAGAAAGCAGCTACATTAAAAACGGTGTTGGATCTCCAAGGGAGATTTTATTTCTTAATTGTTCTACCACATTTTCAAAAATCCAGTTTTGAATTACCCGTGATATAAATTTCTAATCACAAGATTGACAATCAGGTGGTCCTATTAGGTTTAATTTAGTTTTTTACTACAACTCTTCATCCAGTAGTTGTGAACTTTGACAACTGATTTATCAAGCAATCATCAGGAGTGCTTATTCTAAGCATAATCTAAGCCATGGTAAACACAGTGAAGTAGATCACAGAAATAAAACATAAATAATTTTTGCTAGAAGAGGTTTGATTCTGTTTCCACTTCTGAGAGTAGGTTTAATGGTGTAGAGGGAGACATTAAAGTCCCATTTCCTCTGGCAGGTGTAGGAGCTCCTGTGTCCAGTGGTTTTGTACAGCCTTCCTTTCCTCTGCTGGGGGACACTGAGGATGTAACTACTCCTTGTACTGATATAGTGAGAGAAGAAATCTTCAAATATCCCTTCCTTCATGTCAGAAGGGATATTTTAAGATTTCCATGTATGATGTCTCTACCTATTCTGAGAGTATTAGGAGGCAATGATTGCCAGTGAATTGTGAGTCAAGAGTGTTTTGCTTTAGAGGCATCATTACAGATGATCAGCATAGGGAGAGGCAGGTGTGAGAGAGAAATCCTACTTGGTATAAATGTGTGCTTCTATTCGTAAAAACTAGCAAGGAATGAAAGCAGAGTCTTGTATAGGAACAGTAGAAAGAGCAAGACCAGGAATTAAAAGGAGGAGAAACGCTCTGCCCCAACATACGGGCCAGGCAGTTCTTTAATGTCCTCTCACAGTAGGCAAATTGCTGAAAGAATGTAAAGCATCCCAGTTTTCTGGTTGGTCCATTTTACAGGGTGGCCTTTTCTGAGAGCTTATAGATCAAATTAAAGGTCTCAGCTAAACCTGTAAACGGCATCATCCAGTGACCTGCAGAACCGGGGTGTCTCATTGTTTTGCTAGCAGCAGAGCTCCTCAGCAGCTAACGCTCAGCTAGAGCAAGGCTGCCCGTCTCCCCTGTCCCTCACCATGCATGTCCTCCTCCTTGTCTCCACACTACCTGGAGAATTTGAAGGAGCTGATTTGACTGAAAACATGCCCAGTGAAAGAAAGGAGTGGCTTGTCTTCAGCCAAATAATTTTCCTGGAGAGATTCACCTTCTGCTTGCACAAATGCCACCGGCAAGACAGCAGAGAGGGACAGAACAGCATGGCTGGCAGTGCAGGGGTCCTCCAGGGCAGAGGATAGGGCCACAGCAGCCCAGATTTAATCTGACTTCAGCTGCTGTTCCCCAACTGCACTGAAAGAGTTGCAGAACAATAACTGGACTATATAAAGATATGAGAGGCAGAAAAAATCTCCCCAAAAAAATTGGCCCAAAAATCCATTAGCCAGAAAGGATTATTAGGGAAAAAAAATTGGATGCTATTTTTGTGGTCTGCAAGTTTTAACTGAAAATTGAATAATTTATTTTGGCTTGTGTAAATCAACTTTTAAAAAATAGCTTTGATGTTTAAGAAGCTCAGACATCTTGCTCTGGCATTTTGTAAGAGTTCATAAAGTAGCTTAAGACCATTAGTATTTGTTGTTGTAAATTCATTCTGTAGCTTGGGAGCCATCTGCTTATCTACAGAGTTTATTGCCACTCATCTACCTTAGTGTTTTGGATGGCTGCCCATCACTGGAGCGTGTGAATGCCTTTCCTCCAAACAGCAGTGCCTCCTGGATTCCCTGGCTGCTCTGCAATCTTCTTTTATTAGAGACTAAAAGAATGGTTGTACTAGGTCATATCCATGATTCTAGTCCACTCTCTGTCCCAGTCAGTAGCCAAAAGCAGATGTTTAAAAAAAGCATAAGGACAGGACAAACTTCTCATGATACTCCCTTGATTTATCTCAAGATGCAACTCTGATTCTTAAGAAGGCCAGGGATCATGAGAGTGTATGAAGTGGATCAGAGCATAGGTACACTTAGCCCATCTCTGGCTGTGATAACAGTTTGACTATGAGAATACACGGCTGATTTTTTGAATGCTACACATTCTAGTAGCATTCAGGTAGCATCACATGGCTAGTGATGGGAAAAAATCTTAACAAACCAGGAAAGCTGTCTTGGCAGCAGTTACACTCTAATTTCATTACCCCTGGAAAGCTGCACTGTGTAGGTGACAGAGTGCCTAATGGTGGTTGTCTTCAGCTCTCATGTGCCTCAGTCAGAGTTTTGTGATGTCGCAAAACTTCTTGGTGAATCTGCCAAGACCTCCACACTGGTGGCTGTCAGTGCTGCTCCCTGGAGCTGGCCTGTGATGATTTAAAGATATTACAGTGTACACAGATGGGTGGTTATATCATCTCTGAGTATATTGATTTGATTTGATGGGGGAAAATAATTGTCTGGAAGAATAAAGGTAAAAATATCAATCACCATGGAAGACATATTAAGAGACAACATCCCACTATGAAAGCTGCTAATTTCATCTCTTAGCTCCAAGCTGTTTGACGCAATAATGAAAGCCCAGATGCCCACAAGTGCAAGGAAACATAGCTGGATTTAAACATTTTGCCTTTCAGGGAGAATGATATCCTGTTCCTGACAATAAGAGTGAAGTGTATCTTCTCTCTATCACGGTACAGGATTTGGCCTGGCCCTGCACAGCCCTGCCTAGTTCCACTGGCCCCCTGGAGTAAAAGTATCAGTATGGCAGCAGGAAGAGGTCTAAACTCTCATTTCCCTCCTCCCCATTAACTTTATCCCTTCCCATAAAATTCCACGTGGCTGATTTTCTGGGTGTACAGGGGCTGTGTGACTTGGGGTGGGAGTGGTGCCCTGCAGTAGGAAGTTCCATACCCCAGGAGAATGCAACAGCAAGCAAGCTGTATTCAAACTTTAAAAACCCACCAACCTTCAAAAAAGAAAGGAAAAAGCCTAGCTGTACCTGATGTTGTACTTACTATAACAGATCTTAGGGGAATACAATCACTGCTGTAGCAGAAAGGCTAAAATCTTTATAGGGTGAACCAAGAAATAATTATCCAAATAGAAGCATTTACTCTAGTAGTTGGGATCAGTTTTGAAATGCAGATGGAAATGAAATAACTAGGAAAATAATCTTTCTAAACTTACTGTTTTTCTCTGATGATTGCTGGATTTTTCCCCACACTCAGGCCCATGCAGCAAATAGATCCTTTCAGAGAGCCCAGATGGGCAGTGCAAGGATGAGCAGAGAAAAAGGTTCCCAAAAGCTATTCTCAAGGCACCTGACATGTAGCAGCTGAAAGAAAGACAATAACATGTGCAAGACACTCTTAATCCAAATCCCGGTAATGGAGTTACACGATAGGTTGCAGCCTCTTGCCTCTTAATTTATAAAGGATCAAATGGTATTAGAGCCAGTCAGCTATGCATCATAAAGTGCTCATCACAGCATGGCAGCATGAAAAAATGTCACTCCCAACAGAACAGGGAATAAATTCGTCATCTCTCCTTTAAGTAGTTATTCAAGCAAACTGATCAGCATGGTCTTGAATGTGAGGAATGTTGTTCATGTGCAAAGAAATGGTGTGTGACTTTCATGAAATAGTTTAGATATGGATACTGGGCAAAATAGAAATGCATAAAACCTATGAAACAGCTCATTGTCTGAAAACGCACTGTTCATCTAAGGCAACCCCATTATTTGTATCTGTTCAGCAAATGGCACCACTATGCAAAAATGTTACATTTCATTTTTAATATATACATCCTTTACACCCTTATGTGTGTTTGTGTGTGTTGGCATTTCTGGGACTGCATACTACGGCCTATCACTGTATAGTATGTTATGGATCTACAGAGTATTTTTGTTACATGCACCATGGACAGTATTGTATGTTTGCAGCACTGATCTCATAAAATGTCCATTTTCAGCTATTTTCCATGATAGTGCTATAGGTCAAGTTGCACAATGACCCTTAAGAAAAACTTACAAGAAAAAAAAAGTAAAAACATAAGTCTGAAAACTTGTAAAAATTTGATTCCAAAGCTGTCAAAGGAAGAAGCAAAATACATGACTTTAAGCACTTGTGTTTGCTCAAAGAATGTGAAAAGAAGTTTTACAAGTTACTTCTGCTTGCCCAGAATTTGTTTCCATAACTGCTCTCCAGAATTTCTATTCAGGGGGTAATGATAAGGATGCTAATTTTATTCACCTGGGATTTACCAGAGAAAATCTCATCCTACATTTGGACAATCACTTTCAAGCCTATATGTGTAAAGTTAGGGTTAGGTTCCCACATAAATCTGACAAGATTTTCAGTGCTTGCTGTCCACGGGCAATGCAGATGCTCGGTGTTCATCAAAATCTACATCTCTTTTATTGCTCTGAATATGAACCATTAGTTCAAATATTGGTTGCAGAGGATAAAGAAGGTCTCAAGCGTGTAAGAAAGTGATGAAGTGATTAACAGAGAGGCAGAGGATCCTCTTATCCTATCCAAGGTTACACAGTTCTTCTATTTTGCTCCAGGTTTCATATATTTGGGGCTTTTGGGGGTTTTTTGTTTTTTTTTTTTTTTTTTGGCTTATGACCCTAAGAAAATTACTTTTTTAGAAGTGGGGTTTTTGTGTGTGTGTGTGGTTTTGGGGGTTTTTGGGGGGTTTTTTTGTGGTTTTTTTTATGTTGTTTTTTGTTGTTTGGTTGGGTTTTTTGGTTTTTTTTTTTTTTGTTTGGTTTGTTTTGTTTTGTTTCAAATTAACTGCCACAGCTTGACCTCTTTTAACACGTCTACAGGGTCCCTCTCCTATTTGTTCCTCAAACCCCTACTTTTTTCCTGATACTCTCAAGAAACCACAGTGAAAATGCCTCTTACTACAAGTTCCAGCATCTGCCTATTGTCCTGAGGCAGTCAGATGAAGTTTGAAGAATATTTAATATAAGGCAGTGCAGGAGTACAGGAAAATCTGTACTGCTGTAAACAAGGGTTATGTCATCTTCTCCTTCCACTCTTACTGTACACAAGTCTGTGTTGAACATACGAGAGTAGCAGATTTTTGCCCAGAAAACTTCATAGTGTTGACTTCTAGGTAAAAAAAGCCAGAGGCTTTAGTCACCAGCCGAGTACAAGCACAGGATAGAGGAGAAGTCTTCACTTGGGGAAAGGTTTAAAGGAAATGATTTGGCTGTAAGAAGGTTTGAAAGAGAAGAATGGAGATTAGCTATGTGTGAAAGGAGGGAAAGGTTCATTGGGTGGAGACCTGTGTGCAGCTCCATTTTGTACTCTGGGGAAACAGGGACCATACCAAACAGGTATCAGACAGAATGGATTTTCCTTAATATTAGGCAGTCTTCTGAGCATTGTTAGGTGAGGAGCTTAGCTGACCTCGTCATCTTCTTTTGTCAGTGAAGAAGGACAGACACGTTCAGGGTGGTTCACATCGCATAGCGTCTCTCTTCATTGTTAAAGAAGCCTACACATGGGTGGTAGGGAAATGGTGTCCAGGCTTGTGATAGCATTCTCCTATATAGACAGATGCCTCCAAATTCTTCATTCTTGAAGAAATTTTATAATGCTAACTAATAAATGGCAGTTAGTGTAAATGTCTTAGCATACCACCTATTTCTGCTAGAAAAACATTTTGTGTGGGTAAGATAATTTATCTGGTGTAGAAAAGTTTTTTTTAGTAACTATTATAGTTACTGTGGTTGCTATATCGTGAGATCACCCACATGAAGAGGATGTTTATTGGATTGTTTGAGTGATTGCTTCCTTTCTTGCATTTTTGGCAAAGCTTTTGGGCACTGGAAAAAGTAAATGGACCAAAAAAGTCTTATTCACCTCCCCACCCACATTGTCAGCCATGATTATATCAGCCATGATTATATCAGCCATGATATAATAACATATGTTTAAACATTTTGTAAGTAAGGAAGAATTTTAATGGGTGATTATAGTGGAAGCTTATGGTATAGCTTGTGACTAATTTTGCAGTGGCTGTAGAAAGGGTATTAGATGGCTCAGGGAACTGAGTGTGGGCTCTGGATCGTTTCACCAGCCAACAAAAAATAGTAGTGGTTTGCAGTCCAATAACTATATACTGATTTATCTGCTGTAAGTGTCCCAGTGTAAGTGTAAATGACGAAAGACCACAGCCATATGTAGCCACCTAGTAGGGGAGGGAAAAGGCTGGACACAGAGGGAAGCCAACCTTCCCTCAGAGTAGGTGTCTGATTAAAGCTGGGTGTTGGTGGAGTGTTGAGGACACGTAGGAGTTTGTTGAGGTATATGGCTAGGTAATGTTTACAAAGTGCTGCGAAGATATGAATAGCTATGAGTGTTGTCTTTGTTGTTTTGCATATGTTAGTAAATATAAAAGGCTATGAATCCTGCTGCTAATCTGGTCTCTTTATTTGCGAAGTGGAAGCTCAACTTTCAACAGAATCCGCAGTAGCAGAATATTTATTTAGTCTGGAACAGAGACACATTGCTATTTGCTTTTCTCACTATTTATACAGATCTGGTTATAAGAGGAAACCTTTCCATGTTATTCATCACATTGTTTTTTGAACTAATTTTAGGGCTGTTCTGCAGTTACATCTTTGCTTTCTTTTCTTTTTCCATGCCGTTAAATAATGTATGAGGACCCGCCCTCACTCCACTACATTGCAGGTTAGCCTTTGTGCAGCAAGGAGCTCCCTTGATCCTGAGTGGGAACAAGGGACGGGGTATCACTGCAGCTGTTGCAGTAAGGTCATTGGGCTTGGGCTGCCTGTCTGCTGCCCCTCACAGCACTAGGGACATGGTGCTGGAGGACTGTGGCTGTGCTCCAGGAGATCTCCCTCTCTCCAGCGTAGCAATGGTTCTTGGAGAAGATTCATCGGCAAGTGGTCCAACTGCTGAAGTTTAGACACCCAGGCTGGGAAATCAATTGCTCTGGACTCCCGTCAGTGAAGAGAAATAGGTCCTCTGAGTCACTTCCAGGAGAATTTGTTCCCTTCCAAGCACTGGTCAGCACAGTTTTTGCAAGTAGGCGGTATTTTAAACATCTAATTTCAGTGATTGGAGTTAGTGAAATCCACAGCCTGTGTATGGACTTGCAAGGTGGATTTCATGCCCTGAACCAGAAAATTCATGTAATTAACATAGAATCATCCAGACAATAATGACCAAACAAGCAGATGTTGGGATACTGAGCTATATGTAGACTGTTACTCGACCATTTATTGATCATTTATTCATCTTCATGGGTCACTGATCATTTCCAGCAGGGTGGCCAAGGCAGATAGAAAGCAGCCACAAGAAAGGCAGATGTTGAGTGATGAGGTGCTACTGGTGTTTATCCAAATTCCATTTTGCAATGAAATCACTAGAAGTTGTATGCTTCAGGACTCCTGGATGCATTCGAGCTACAGTAAAAGTCTCCAGCAGCTCAAGACCTCTTTTCTAAGAGCATCTATCTTTAAATGGTGGACTACTTTTTCTACTGCTTTGAAAGTATGAATGGTCAAGAGAAGAAAGTGACTGCTTTTAGAGCATTAGAAATCCACTCTAGCTTTCATCACTTAGTGGGATCCTAGGTCTGTGTGCTAGAAAATTAAGTGCTTCCTTTTCCACTCTACAATTAAATTCTTATTAGACTTCAGTTCCTGTGGCACTATCAGACATCTTTGCCTAACATGTCTCCGTCCATCACTGTGGAGGGAAGATGTCAGAAGGGATGTCTGTACCTGGGAATAGAACACAGTACTGAGATTCCCCAGCTGGGTGGAATACGCTCAAGCTGTGCAGATTTACCAGTTCAAGTCCCAAATCACAGAGACTGAATTAATGTAACAGTGCATCTGAAACAAGGGTTGTGAAACTGGGTTCAGTGCCATGTGAACACAGACTGCTTTGGAACCTGAGCAGTGTCATATCCAGGTACCTTCCTTCCCTCCCCACAGCACTTCTTGCTCATATTAAAGGATACTCTGCAGGCATCTCTAGCTCTTTTAAGGCTCTGTCTGAGATTTTATCATACTTATGCAGCATAGCACATCCCTAACAGACTGCTTATTCTGGCCCTCAGGGCCAGGGAGAAATAAGTCTGATCCTTGCATGAGTTGTTGCTTTGAGACTTCACATTAGTCTCACTAATGAGAATGTTCTACCTAATCTGATCCATTTTCTAGTATATCCTCATCACCTCCTTTTCCACATCAAATAAGAAGAGGATTAGGATTGAGAGTAATTTATTTTTTTTTTCCCCTGTAGAGAAAATCTAGAACCAGTCTATAAATAGGTGATGTCTGTCTGTCCTAATGAAAGTAGGCTTCATGTCTACATCAACTAGGCTCTTCCTCTTAATACTTAATTTCCATATAATCCACAGGCAAGTCTACATGACAGAGCATGTTGTTCAAGGTTGAAATTGCCTGTATCCACACCTCTGTAGAAGAGAAACAGTTATGGGAGGAATGAATAGATGTGACATCAATCTTGACATCTTGAAGGGTGGGTGAGGTAAGCCATTATATAGCCAGGACAATGGTCAAGGAGGACAGAATGCTGCTTATTCCAGTATTGACTTTGCTACAGCTGAATTAAAACACAGCTTCAAAGCAGGCTCCACAAAGCAAAAACTCCACAAAAATGGAATTGAGGAGCAGGAAGAAAATTGAGAGAAAACTCCTATGCTTAGGAAGCTGTTGCAAGAATTTTAACAAGTTAGTGACTTTTCCAGGGGTGTGCAAGTTAGATGAGTTCTCGCTTGCAGAGACATCATTCTGGTCTCTTCTTACGTTCTTATGCTATCACCTACATGAGGAAAGACTCAGACTTGAGGAGAGCAGCAGTTCATGTCTTTTATTAGACCAAGTTGCTTGGTTTTCTTTGTGAAAAGCTTTCTGCCCGTGCCTGGAAAACCCTACTGAAATTTCTAGGAAGTGGGGGCACTTTGTAGGACAGCTGCCTAAGGGCATGAGAATGCGAGGAGAGCCTGACAGGTTTTATTTCTACAAAGTTCCTCCTAGCCACTGTTGTCACTGCCATTCTCTTCTCTTTGACAGCAGGGGCAAATATGACCATGGCTCTGACTCCTGGGCACAGAGCAGTCTGCCTGCATCCCCACACTCCAGTGGCTTCATGCCGTTAACCTAATTGTATCAGACATTGGAACAAGCTAAGCCTTTGACTTGTATATCTGACTGGTAAAACTACATTAAACTTCATACAATAGAGACATCAATAAAGTTTTTCTGTGGACACCTTTATTAGTAATTAAATAAAGGAACAGATCATGAATCTACTGGATTTGATGCATGTCTAGGCAGCAGCTGGCTTATGAATGGAAGAAAAGATTTAAGAAGTTTGGCCCATCAGATGAATGTTCACATGACTGTGTTACAACTACAGATTAAAATAAAACTGAAATCAATTATGAACTCAAATTCTACTTATCAGAATGACATTCTCTCTTTTCCCGTACATCAGGGTCCACTCTGTTTATGTGCATTTTCTACTTGCAAAATCTAAGGCGTCTGCAAATCACGGAAAACTGAGAATGATTAGTATAACAAAAAGGTGCTATTTATAGCTTATTTATTATTTCCAGTCTTCCATTCAATGAACACAAGCCGTATCACAGAAGGCAGTGATAAAATACAGTGACTTCATCCTTCATTCCATTCTGATACCGTTGTCAATGAAACTTCTGCTTCTTTTCTCCAAATGGTTTTCACAGTCAATAGCACTTCTTAAAGGGACGCTGGCAACCTGAAGTGCATTTGGTTTCAGAAATTAATACAAAGTACTTTCAGATAGTGCAGCTGCTCATGATTCCTGTCACTTGCTGCCTTAGGGCTTTCTATTTTGGGTGAAGCTATAACTTCTTCCCTTCCTTGTTCCCATATAGAAGATGTATACAAACTGAATATTATTTTTTCATGCTATCATCCTGTAATGCCGAATTTGAGGTGAGTTTAGCCAGAAACTCCAGCTGTTGAAGGATTTTCCTGGTTTTGGCTGGGATACAGTTAATTTTCTTCCTAGTAGCTGGTGCAGTGCTGTGTTTTGGATTTAGTATGAGAACAATGGTGATAACACACTGATGTTTTAGTTGTTTTTAAGTAGTTCTTACCCTGATCAAGGACTTTTCAGTCTTTCATGCTCTGCCAGTGAGGAGCACAGAAGCCGGAAGGAAGCAGAGACAGGACACCTGACCCAAACTAGCCAAATGGGTATTCCATACCGCAGCACATCATGCCCAGTATATAAACTGTGGGGTGTTACCCAGAAGGGTCTGATTGCTGCATGGGTCGTGCTGGGTATCGGTCAGTGGGTGGTGAGCGGTTGTGGGTTTTATTCATAAAATCATAGCATCATAGAAAGGTTTGTGTTGGAAAGGACCTTAAAAATCATCCAGTTCCAACCACCCTGTCGTGGGCGGGGACACCTTACTCTAGACCATGTTGCTCAAAGCCCCATCTAACCTGGCCTTGAACACTGCCAGGGATGGGGCAGCCACAGTTTCTCTGGGGAACCTGTGCCAGTGCCTCAACACCCTCAGAGTAAAGAATGTTTTCCTAATATGTAATCAAAATCTTCCCTCTTTCAGTTTAAAGCCATTTCCCCCTGCCTTATGCCTATACACCCTTGCAACGAGTCCCTCCAGCCCTCTCCAGATTTCTTGTGGGACCCCTTTAGGTGATGGAAAGCTCTCTGTTTTTTTGTTATCTCCCTTTTCATTACTATTATTATTGGGTTTATTGTTATTATAATTATATTTTACTTAATTTCAATTATTAAACCACTCTTATCTCAACCCATGGCTTTTATCTTTTTCTGATTTTCCTTCCCATCCCAATGGGGGAAGGCAGGGAAGTGAGTGAGCGGCTGTGTGGTACTTAGTTGCCAGCTGGGGTTAAACCACAACAAGGACCATGCCCTAATCCTCCACAAGGAATGAATGGAAATGTGTACACCAAGAAACCGTGACCAAGCCCAAGATTTTCCATCCCTTTCAGCTACGATAACCCCAGTGTTATTTGTGGTTACACCAAACTAACAATTTTCCAAGAAAAGTAATTTTTTACAGTGTCTTTCTGAAGTTTAGACATAGTACATTTAGACTTTAAGTAGCTTGTCCCACTGAAATAACATATATGGTGTGGACTGGCTCATACACATAAAGCCTTGTCCTCATAATAAGCAATAATATTGCTTGTTAAAATGCAATTTCTTCACAGAGGTGATACATCTTCCCCTTCCTACCCAATCCACAAAAAAGACACCCGATAAAATCAAGCAGAAGTATGAAACAGATTGACTGAAATGAATAGAAAGGGATTAATGACGTCTAGAGCAATGACAACACAATCCTAACCCCAAGCAAAGCCCAAGAGAAAAGAAATGCCTGTGAGGTCCATGAGAGGGTTATTTTGGCAGTCTGTGCTAGGCACAATTCATTTGAAAATGGCAATGTGAAATTCCTGGGTATGTTATAACAAAAACAAATCCATGGAAGTTTTTTCCTGACTTGTACTGATCTGTGCTAGTGTGCACCAAATCCTTGACTAGAGTGAATGTGTGTAAATCCTTTGAATTAGCTTAACTATATCAGCTCAGAGCTTAGATTTGAGAGCTATGCTTATACTGGTAGATGAAACAGGTTCATGGCGCCATGAAATCATGACTAGCCTGCTTTTCAGCAGTTTTAGCTTGTATCAGCTAGTGTTCCATTGAACAGTACTCATCACAATTTGGGCAGCAGCACAATCCTTCCAGCTGTCATAAAGACAAAGGCAGATATTCTGGGGTAAAACCAGAATTTGTCTTTCACTACTTGATGTACCTGCACAGATATAGCCTCACATGCCACTGGGTGACATGAGCAACATCTAGTCTAAACTGCTCTGCAGTTTAGTAGCAATACAGAAATAAGAGATGTAGTACTGTTTGTGAGAACAGTCACAGGGATAACCAGCAAGATTACATCAGGTGTCTGCACATTATTAAAGAAATAACTGAAGAGCAAGAAACAAGGAACTTCACCCCTTTGCCTCTGGAGCTTTCTAGGCTTATAAAAGAAAGGACTAATTAGAAATTCTTTTCAGGAATAGCCTTCTGAGTTACTAAGCAAATTTCTATACACTGTGCTTCCTCTTTTCTTTGTCAAAGTATTGAAATGAATTTGCTGTCTGCTAAAACTGTAGAGTTCTCAGCATCTGACTTGGCACTTGGGAGCAGAAATATCTCCCATTGATCTCTGATGTTGGCTAACAACCAGCATGAGTTTTCTTCAAAAGCAAATCCTGAGTTCATAATCATGAGTATTCAGCAGTTCAGATCCCATTACTGAGAGTTACTAACTCAGTCAGAGAATGATCCCATGAGAGCAATATATCCTAAACGCCCTGAATTCCGAACATAAAAATTCACATTGAGCTGTTCAGAAATAAGATACTAAAAGTATTCATTCATAGGAAGTATTCGGTACTTTCTTATGATAATAATTGAAACCTCAGTTTTTATTCACGTGGTGCTTACAACCAGAAATGTTATTGGTAACTCAGAGTATATAGCCACTGTTTGTGTTATGTCCTGAGACCTCAGTGCTATGCTGGGCATCTCAGTGCCGCTGAAGGGAATAGCCTTCAACCAGCTCTGCAACCCCCAAATACATATTACCAGTGACTACCCCCTGTGCTGAGATTGTTGGGAGCACTGATCCCATTCTCTTTCCTTTGATTATCCATGGCTGATGCAATCTAGATTCACATTGTTAGTAAAAATTTACATAGCCCTAGTGATCTCTACAGCTTTATCTGAGAATGCCACCACACCTGTGAGGCTTATACGGTTTCATACCTTCCATGTATGTACCACTGATCTCTAGAAATGCCTGAGCCCAGCAAATTGTTACTTAAATATGTGCATCGGCATAGATACCTCACCAAGAAGCTCGGCTGTGCAATTGACTGGTCAGAAATCCGGGTAACTCCGGAGGTCAAGGCTTCCATCTAGTGGTAAAACTGAAAGGTGCAGAAGGAGCAGGTGATTGGAATGAGGATGGCTGAGGTCTTGAGAGAATCCTCCTTCTTGTTTCTAACGATAGCTGACTGAGGAGAAGAGCAAGAAAATGAAAGGAGAAAAAAAGCCAGGCAACCCACAGCATCTCCGAGGCTTGGGACAAGCGTGACAGTTCAGGAAAGAAGGGCATACAGTTCACTGGGGTGGCTGTTTTAAAGTCAGGCAGGGTGTTCTGCAGATGAACTGGCAGTAGCAGGGTACACTGCATGAGCTGTGAGCACAACCCACAGCCTCAGGCATGGCAGAAAGCAAAGCCTGGTCTCTGCATGGTGATCTACATTTTCAGGTTTCATTTTTCAGTAAAACTGTATCTCTCACGGAGGGTGAGGAGAATGACATTTTCCAGATTACGATCATCCTGTCAGGAGCCTTTGATAATCTTTTTCTCTCACATGGTTTAGAATTGTAATCTGGCTCATAATCACTTCTGCAAGGATATGCCAAAAAGAAGAAACATAGCCCTTCTTGGAAACTATAATGACATTATAGACTCTGCAACAGCAGTGAACTCTGTAAAGAAAGAGGTCTGTGACCTTGTGGAGGTAGCTTTTGCAAGGTTAGCCTACCTCTTTCCCCTCTTGACACCTCCCAATCCCTCAAACACCCCACCCAGCCACCACAGAACAATACCTGATATCCAGGCATACACCCAGACACGCTGTAGAGGAATCTAAGTGCATATTTCATAAGCACATCAATAACCATAACCATATTCACTATGAAAAAAATGAAGAACAGTGACACTGGAGTGATAAAAGATAGTGTTCTGCATACTGTTGAAGTCAATAAGGTGAACTGAAGTGAATTAAATTATGAACTCAGTTTCTGCTGCCTCATGTTTTCAGACAATTGGATTTCTCTTTATGCAGGAAGAATTATGGGTGATAGATTGCACTTCATTTCCACTGCATCAAATTTTCTGGATATTCCTGTTGAGCTTAGCTCCAGTGAATGCGTTAAAAGATCCTCCATGAAGTCCTTGCTGGCTGTGTTTTGACTAAGAAATGCAGTGACCTTTGCTTGCTGCCAGCTCTGACCACGATTTGATCTGTTATTTCGGCCTGTGCATTCCTGTAACTACTACGTTTCCTAGAGATGCTTTTTCTTAATGATGGTTTTTGAAAAAAATCACAAGAGGGATGAAGGCTACCTCAGTCCCTTCCATTCTGAAGTGCAGCAGCTGATGGCAGGTCTCTTCACAACTTCTGTGCAGCCACTGATTTAGAATTACATGTTTTTCCTCATATTTAGATTCCACACAGCAGGTGAGCTACTGTGGAAGATGACATCAATTGGCTGAAAATTCCTGGGAGGATATAAGCAAACTGTCTTTGCCCCTACAAATAGCTACAGCTTGAAGAAGTATGTGATTTAACTGTTCACTGTTGATACAGGGGAAATGCTTTTTGAAGTTTCCCCCATCCTTCAAGTATGTCTCGCTGAATACAGACTGGCATGGCTGTGTTACAAGCGCAGTGGAAGGGTAGGTGGGAAGTGAGTAGAGGCAGAAGATCAGACTATCAGAGGAGAAAGAATTTATATTTATCTGTGGCAGTATTTCCTCTTAACACTGGCAAATGAGCAAGAATAACATGGAATCTGAATCCTTCCACTTATTTGCTGTCCACTCAGAGATAGGCAACCAAAACTCGTCCTGCCAATCCTGGCTAATGATCAGTAAAACCTCTTCCATTCCAACTGTCCACGGAGTAGTAACAACAGTTGCTGGAGCAGATGGCTGGTTGTGTGCACTTACAGTAGAGATGGCATTACAGGACTCAGTCCTTGTAAGGTGTCATTGAAGGTGTGGCTGGTTATGTTGAAAGGTCCTGACTGGCCCTTTGTATTCCTTAGCATGACCAAAGTTGTTCCAATTAGAAACTGCTTTTGCAGGTGCTGAAGGACATGAACTAGGAGATATGTTTAAGAAATTTATAGGAAAAAGAATCATTCCTTTTCCTTAAGTCATGGCAGCAGGGGCAGAGGCAGGGCAGGAACACTGTGTGTTAGGCTGTATACAGATGTATTTTTCTCCAGTGACATAGTGATCTGAGCAGAACAACAGTCAATATACTAAAAAAATCCCTAT
Organism: Lathamus discolor; assembly: GCF_037157495.1. Classification (NCBI taxonomy): domain Eukaryota; kingdom Metazoa; phylum Chordata; class Aves; order Psittaciformes; family Psittacidae; genus Lathamus; species Lathamus discolor. The sequence continues at coordinate 100,314,150 of NC_088887.1, read as the reverse complement.
TGGGAGTTAAAGATGTACTTCTCTTTCTTTCCATCCTCCCTAGCGTCCCTATGATGTGTCACTTGTACATTCCCAGACAAACTGCTTCTTTGCTTCTTCAGTTAAACTACTTTCTGCTCTGTTTCACTGGGTTAGCAGAGTAGGAAATAGAAATGGGAATTAGGGACCCAAGGGCAGCTATGAGAGTGCTTGCAGGTATTGCGAGTGGGCTTTTTCTGGAGATGACAGATATGGTCTAGCAACTCTTTGGCTTACCCAAAGATCCATACCTTCCCCTCTCATAAATCCTCCTTTGGACATTCTTTGTGGGAAGGATAAATGGTGCATTAGAATTTAATTTGAACGAGAAACGGATGATCCAGTTAAAGATCAAGACAGACAGGTCGTTTAACTGTTTGACTTCTATAAACTAATTTGAAGAACTGGTGCTTACAACATCCATTCCTCATCAAGCTATGATGAAAGAACCTTAGCTATTCATCACATTCTCCTTGCAAAGACTTTATCAATGGATGATGGATGTAATAGGCAACAAGCTAGACATCACAATAATTCTTCAGACATCTTTGGAACAAAAGACTCAAGAGGCGAAACAATAACTGATTCAACAAAGAATAACAAAGCTTTGAAAGGTCCTAACAGTGTTTCTGCTAAAAGGACATGAATTCTTCCAATGAAACAAGCAAAGCCAACTGGTTGTCCCTTGACCCTGTGCGACAGAAGACAAGACAAAGTTCTCTTGTCAAGCTTGTCACAGAGTTTTTAATGACAGCAGGGTTATTTGAGGAAACAAAGGGAAGGAGGAGGCCAGATAGAGCAGGAGATAAGTGTGGTAACCTCTCACCCTCTGAAAAGGCTGCCAGGCAACAGCTATAGAGATAGCCTAAAGCAGGGGGTGTTTCACTGGAGTGCATTTATCACTTTGTCATAGGATGCTCACAAAACTTTTCCCAAAAGTGATGCCAGAAGAAATAATAAATAATCAAAGAATTGACTGTTATTTCATTTGTGTGATCATTTCCTAAGCATCTTTCTGTACATGAATGACATTTCTTTATTTTTGCATGCCTGATAGGAATGCAGTCACTGCCTTGGTTGGTCGCAGTTAGTGCTTATGCTGCAAGAAAACCCATTCAGTGAATGCAAATTTTGCATGTGGTGAAAATTTATGGAGAATATGCAGGGTCTAAGTCAGATGGAAATACTTGGATTCAAATTTAAATTAGATGGAAAGGTGATGCTCCAGATTTACCAAAAATACTATTCATCCTCTGGCAGGAGCCTCAGTTTTCTGACTCAGCTGGTTTTGCAGGTCAGTGTTGCCTGTGTGACAGCACGGCTCAAGTATGTACTCAGAAAAAGAATAATCCCTGTTAAATCTGATATAGGTGACACATTTAGTTTTCACTGCACTTATGTCTAAATCAGCTCAAATGAAAATCTTTAGCTATATTATTGGGGAAACTTATTTCTCCAGCTTCATGCCTCAGAGAAGCAATTGTAGACATTTGAAATGCATGATACCAGAGTTGCTCTCCTTTCCTATACTTTGAGAACTTCCCGAAAGAGGAATAATACCAAGCAGTTGCTGGTAGCAGTTTTGGGGATGCAGAACTCCTCCTGACTGCTATCTTATCGGACTGAAAGAGAAGAAACAACCCGAGGATTCTTCTTTTGATAACAAGATCCATTCTTCTTCTATCTTCCCTTTTAGTCAATGAAAGGGAGGATTCCTGCGGTATTTTACCTCTAATAGTGAGTGTTTCTTTTCACCCACCAAAGCACTGACATTCAGCACCTGATCTATAATTTGGGAATGTCCCAGCATCTAATCTTTTCAAGTGTGTGTGGCCTTGGAAACAGTAAGCATCACAACAACCACCATACGCAGGTATCAAACCTTGGGATGTTATTTTTCTTTAGTATTGAACTGTGGGCTCAGCATTCCTGCATTTATTCATTTTCTCTTAAATCAGTAGGAGATTTTGTAATTTTTTTGGTGTGTCTTTGTAGAACTTCAAGGGAACATATGAAGTGGCATATAGTAAGGGACTAGCGAGCAAAGTGTAGATGCCTGTTCTGATGAATTCGTATCTCTGTTTTCCTCTGTTTTGTTGCTCTCTCCAAACTGTTTACCCTTTTATGTAGCTATATATACATAGCAGAATTCAACAGAGATTGACAGCTCTGATTTAATTTCTGAATTATCAAAAGTAACAGAAGGCTCAAGAACTTCACTCTCCACTCACATGTTTTGTAAGTGTGGATTTTTCACTTTACAAGCAAAGTGTTTTCACTTTAAAAAAATATAAAATATAGTATCCTGACTGAGATATGACTTTCTGATAGAGAAAGAATACCTTTTCATCTGCAGTTTGTCAAAGTTTTTTTCTTTGGCATCAGAGCTTTACTTTGTTTCAAGGATGATTTGACATTCCTCTGCATCAGTCACTTGAGTGAGATGTAACTATCAAGTAGATAGATTTAGATGCTTGATATAATGTTATTCTGGAGATAGCAATGCATTTTGACAAACAAGTTATTGTGGAAAACTTAAAATATGTGTGACCATTTTTAATTGCATTTATCTAAAAAATTGATTTTATTGTTTTGTGTTTTTTTCTTTATTTTGGGGTTTTTTGTTTGTTGTTTTTTTTTGGGTTTTTTGGTCTTTTTTTGGGGGGGTCGTTTGTTTGTTTGTTTTTTCTTTCCCAACTGTATATTGAATTTAGTTAAACAGGACACATACGTTAAATCTTTTAACTTGATTTTCCTACCCAGTCATGGTGGTTCAGAAACTGCCAGAATGGCAAGTCTAAATAATAGAGCAGTTTGGGGAGTGATTGGGTGGTGATCCATGGAACTTAGATCACTCTGCTAGCTACAGAGTAGGCACAAACACTGAAAACAGTAACAGGAAAAAGAGAAGTCACATAAAATAAAAAGCATTGAGTAAAAGAAGTTAGATTCAAGTAGCCAAATAAACAAACAAGGTGTGAGCATTGCCTCGTCAAAGTTAGTAATCTTAGATGCCATTAAATATTTAGTGTGGTCTATTTGATTAGTGTGGTCTATTTGATCTGCTTCTCACAAGCTGCTTCTTCAGGAGGTCTTTGTTTATGGTTTAATAGCTGCCCATAAACTTGGTACTTTGAATTAACAGACTAAATATTCTTTCATTTGCCATTTGATGAGTGTCATTGTGCAGAAGAAAATAATTCTTGAATAAGGCCCTGGTTTTTAATTAACAGCTTTCTTAAATAACAGTAGCATATTCAGTCCCCAGCAGCAACACTGGGGAAGAGACCTGTGATCTGTGGTGGCTGAATTATAATTGTTTTCTTATTTACTTGAATAGGGACACTTACATGTACATGGCGACCAGAATTTGACTATTTGACACTTTTCAATGCAAATGCTTTATAGGATAATATCTTAAAAAGACACAGGGTATTCTTTTTCTCTCAAAACGCCCTAGAGACACTTGTGACCTTTAAATATATCCATTATTTTTCCCTTAACATTCTACATCCATGGAGCTGTTTGAATTACAGTAGATACTCTGAAGAAAACAAACATTCATTTTTTACAATAGGAGAGGAAGACTGTCCATAACTGATGAATAGAATAAAATAGTCATGTCTGAAATGACCCTTTATCACTCAAAATTAAATTCTTGTATTTAATGCAGCTACCGTATTGTCTCATGTGTTTATTAATCCTTCCTTATTCTAACACCACTGTGAACACTGGGAACCACATATACGTCGGTGCAGAATAAATGTAGTCCACCAAGCTTTTTTAAAAATTGGCAGTGAACATGCTTGAAATTGAGAATCCTCTTAAGAGCCTGAAACCGTTTTATCTAAATTAGTGAGATGTCATTTTATGTTTTAAGTACCTAGTTGAGGGAGGATAGGAAAATCTATGGCCCATGTAAAAAGTTTTCCAAATCAAAGTGTATATCATCAAATTTAGTCTTCACAGGTGTATCATCCATGGTTTCATGAACAGAAACTTGAGGTGGCTTTGCTTGTTTGTTTGGGGTTTTTGTTGTTGTTTGATTTGTTGTGGGGTTTTTTAGTTGTTGTGGATTGATTTTTACCCTGTAGCGCTTTGTAAGTCCAGATGAGCTTAGAAATCAATTTACTATTGAAAGGCAATGTCTGATCCTATCAGCAGTTGCTTGGTGGAGTTCCCATTGACCCTTCTGGTTCAACTCTGTGGCAATAATTCCTTGGACTCCCACTGATTTTCTTGAATCACAGGTTTTGTAACCATCAGTTCACTTGCAGTGCCTCTCTGAGGCTCACTGGCATTGTACAATGTTTATAATCAAAGACCAGTGTCCTCGCATGTAGCAAATCTAAGCAATTTTTTGTAGGGCTATTCTGGAAAACTCTAAATTTTGCAACTAACTTAGTAAACACATTGTCTAGAATGACTATGACAGATATTTATCTTACTCATTCAGTACAATAAATTAAAATCCCCTTGTAGTCTTTTGCTCTGAAAATGAAATAAATCTATAGATGGAATTATTTTTATTCTGTGTTAGTACTGATGAGCAGAAACTTTCTCCATCTCAGATGTGCAATTTTGAGGAGAGATTTTTTTAAAATTTCTAATGGTCTATGCTAACATAAAGTCAACTTAATCTATTATCTCGCTGTGGGATTAAGTAGGATTTTGGAGGTTATTAATAACGGAATACCTTTGTACAAGCACAGTGTCTAGGCTGCTCTCAGCTGCAGTGAGAATTTTTTATGCTTATGCTAGTATTACAATGCTGAAAAAGTATCAGAAGTTAGTTTGTCTCAATTTTTAGCTATGTTATATGGACCTTTCAACTTTATAAGCTGTAAAAGGAACAAAATGCATGTTTTAAGATGGATGTGTTTTATGTTTAGTTTCAGTAAATGAGAGTTCCTGAGGGAATGGATGCAAATTTATATTAGAACTTATCTTTCATGCTGAAATCGTGGAGCTCTTAGGATGCTTAAACCTCCACATGGCACTTCAGTGGCATTAACAGACATTTGCTTGGCGGAGTCTGAAGGGTGATATCCACTATCTTTCAAAATAATTATTTTCTCAAGCATTCAGTGCTCGATCAGGATGAATTATGAAAACTCCTTTGAACATGTTAAATCTGGACATTACTGCTTGCTTTTAAAATGTTTGGATTGTCTTAGTCTTAAGAACCGACCAAATTTGATACCTACCTATGTCTAAGGCATACATCATGTTGTCACACAGTTACAAGTACTAGCAATGCTTGAATATGCCAACAACAGTCAAGGTTCTCAGTAGCTTTCAACCAAAAAAGCAGTCATCAAAACCACTGTATTGGGTGTTCTTGTATTAATCTAAGAGAAGAACTAATGTGGAAAGACAGAAATTCATTGGTTTCTGTTTGCAGTATTTTGCCGGATTAGTGCTTTGGAAGAGTGTTTTATTTTACAGCATCCCTTACACAAGCCATCTTTGTATTGAGTGTAATAGAGACTGACATCTGAATCCACTTTGTTCCTAGTAGTGCTGCAGTATCAGGTAGCTGTAGCCATCTCCTGGTTACAGGAGGGTGAAACCCAGGGTGACTTCTTTCATCAGCTGAACTCCACTCAACAGAAACTATTCTTTCCCCACTCAGACTTTTATCCCTGACGAGACCGGTCTCAACAAGCTCTTCCCAAAAAGCATCTAGTAGAGGGCTGGCTGCCGGGTTACCTTTCTGCGCCCCCGGGAGGCAGCTGGATGGTCGTGGCGGAGCGGGAGCGGTTCAGCACCACGGTCAGCGCACGGCGCCCTCCGACCGCTTGCGCCGGGCGGGGACCAGCGCAGAGGAGCTCGGAGGGAAGGTGGGAAAAGGAGGAATTTCTGCCTCGATGTTGATGGTTTCCACCGGGAGCAGCAGTCAAACAAAAGGTCAAAGCATGCTGTTTGACCTCCTGTACTATATTTTAAACCGACGAAAGGACAAAACTGTTTCACTGACACAAATGGAGTTGAAAACGTGGTTCTTCATTACCATCATGCTCTTCACAATGTGTTAGTTTGAAAGAAGCAATTTGTGCAGCAATAGAGTTTGCCTTTTTTCTCCTCATTTCAGTGAGTGGCAAAATTGTCTGTCTGCTGAGAGCAAGGGTAATAGCTGCTGATTACCAGATCTAGTGTAAAATTAAGGAGCTAAAAGAGAAAAGGTATAAAGGGGAGAAAGTGGCACACTATGTTCAAAAAGATCCATTCTATATTTCATCCCAACTCCCACCGAAGAAATGTGACAGACGACATCCCTTACTGTGAAGGCACTGGTTCTGCGGTGAGACTGATCCGCAGCACTTCTATGTATGTCCTTGGAGGTGAGCAGGAAAAAGTTAGTGAACCACTAAAAAAATGCAGAAGTACAACCAGCATAGACTCTTGCTTCCAGCCAAAAGAGGAAGACAGAGACTGGATGTACTCGAAGACTCAGGACTGCTTGAAGTACTTACAAGACCTGTTAGCATTGAGGAAAAAATATCTTGACAACATCAAGAACTTGAAATCCATGCATATGGCTGCAGATTCCCCAATGTCCACAAAATCATCCAAAACTGGAAAGAAGTCATTTCTTCCACTTCCTTCCAAAGAATCTTCTAAGGTAATTCTTAAGAGCTTTTGCCATGTGCTTGGTCCTAATCTACGAAGCAATTGAAGCTCTATGTCCTGTGTTGATTTTCTCCTTCATTGGTCTCAGGCAGATGTCATTTTACTGTTACATAAGTTGAAATGTTGCTAAATACCTGAAGATTCTTTCTGCGTAGTGTGAAATTAAGTATGAATGGTCATGGAAACAAATGTATATTCCTACTTTTGGGGTGTGTGTGTGTGTGTGGAATATGAGAAGCAAAGTGGCATGAGAGTAGAGCAAGTATCTGAAAACATGTTACGAAAGAGTGAGCCGTTCTCTCAGTACTCTGGCAGGCTATTTAAATGCCTCTGAGTTCTCCATTATGGTTATTTAAAGCTGTTAATGACTGACAAGCACAGTAATCCTAGGTTTACTGGCAGTCTTTTTATTGGCATAAAATTACTTACACAAAATAATTGTAAATTCGTTGAAATAAATAGGAATTTTTCTAACTAGTCAGATGGCTTGTCAGTGCTACATTTAGCAGCAGTGCAAGCTCTACTGATGGGCTGTTGGGAATGAGAAATTCTTAAGGGCTCCTTACTCTATCCATTAATAAGTTGGCCGATCATTTTGAGACAGTATAATTCTTTACCCTTTACTGTAATGATACCACAAAAGCAAAACTGAAATATCTTTAGTGCAGACTATTTCCACGTATCCTAGAAAGAAAAGCATCGCAAAGCTTTGTCCTGGTTGCAGCTTATAGATTGCATGTCACTAGACATTTCAGTGGTTAATTTGACTCTGGACTTGATGCAGTGAGGACAAATGGAAGAATTGCAACAGGTGGGGAAATCCATTCAGGTTATACAACCACAAACATGACTTTGACAGCAAACACATAGGTTACACAGTGCAATCTTTAAACTGGGTAATGATGGGGATGGTGGAAAGAAGGGCTGTTTGGCTGACTTACCAATTAAGCTAGGTAGCCTTCCCAAAAAATTATTGCCACAGTTAGATGTGTTACAGCAGATTGTCAGAATGGTTGAAGCTAAGCTCTTTTGCAGGCATTCCTCAACCAAAGGACAAGGCTCACATGTTTAGGACTAGATAGCACATTTTTCAATTTTACATTTTGATCTAATACCCTTTCAGTCAGTGGGATTTTTCATTTTGTTTTATTAGGCTTTATGTCATTCTTTTCAGTGAAGTGACTCTCAGAAACTAGGGATAATAGGAGGAAATAATATTCAGCTCAGTGGGCTGGAGAAGGTAGATTTTATAAAGACATTATTCAGGCCAGAGAAATAGCCAAAGAGAATGACTGAGATATAGAAGAATGGCCTGGCGGTGCCAGGTGCCAGGAGACAAATCTCAACACTATAGACACAGTCTGTGAACTAACTTTTTACACTGTCAGACAATGATTGGCTTGAAGTAGCAGAGATTTACAGCATGCCAGTTCTGTGATGAGCTGAGCAGTGATGTAGTGGAGCAATACATGACTAACCATCAGCCAGGTGGGAAAAAAATGAGCGCAAATTGGTACTAAAAAAATGGACCAGGAAGCTGGGAGATACATTCTGCACAACTAGGCTTCATGCAGCTTTGTGAATCTCTGGGATTTGCCACTGAAAATACTAGTTAGGAAATACAAATGAATCTCCTACAGGCTGAGGCTAAAAATGCTGTCATCTGACTGTAGCTGGCTAGATCTTATGTATGGACAACCCTGGTACTGACTGGCATGCTAACTCCATGAGCTGTTCCCTTAAGAACAGACAGGGACATGAGCAGGACATGTCACCCACAAGTCATTCTTGCCAACACAAATGGCAGGATCACAGCTATCTAGTCTTGGCTTTGCAAAATTAGGGAAAGGTCATGGAGACTTCTAGAATAGCCAGAATCCTCTGCTTCCTAACTACAGATTTTATGTTAACAGATTGCAAGGTTCATTTTATCACTAGGCTTGAATGGTTTTGTCCCTAACTACCTGCTTGTGTTAAATTGGCTGTCAGTGGAAATTCACTTCTTTCTCCTACATGCTGGATGATTAGTAGGAAAGGACTTTGTCCAGACAACCTTGTCATCATGGGAGGTTTAATCCAAAGATCTGTAGGACCTGGAATACAGGCTGACTGCGTGGATTCAAAATTTGCCACTTGGGTCTACTAAGAGAAAAGAATGGAGGGGTGGGTCAAATGCTGGAAGTACATAGGCATTTATTTAAAATGGTTTCTAACCTCTAAGGGCTTAGTCATAATAGCAGTCACTATTTTCAGTAGATATGTGATAGCAGCTATCTTTTAGCACTTCTGAGGATTTCAATCAACCCATAATGTCAGAAGGGGAATAAGCTGCCTCATCTCTCTTCCTCCACAGAACAGAGAACAAGCTGGTCCTTCAGAGATGTGCTACAGCATGTATCTTTTGTTTGTATGTTTGAAAACCAAGGCAGCAATTTTCTGACTTGGTATTGCAAAACAATACACCTAGCTCAGTCTGGCAAGGAAAATATACAGCTCCTCATTAGGTAGAACACAGCAGGAAGTATTCATCCCATATGGACCTACAGAATTGCCAGCCAAGGCTTTATGACTGCTGCAACATTTGTAGGCAGGCATTTGCTTTTTTATCAAGACACAGGCTCCTAATTTTAAACCCTGTGGCTTTCCTGTGGGAATTAGCACAGTGTTGAATGACTCATATTTTAGCACACACGATCCTTTTCCATTTCAAAAGGACTTTAGCAATTTAGATCTGTATTCATTTCACCTAACCTAGGCATTTTAATAAGATGCTTGATTTAGTAACCAAGTTACCCCACAATCCCTTTGCAGCTAAGAGAAAGAGCTGCCTGCAGAGGAGAATTCGGCCTACCTAAGGCCTGACTCATCTTCTGAAGATACTGGAGCCCTGCATTAATTACAGAAGGAACCCCGCATGACTACATTTCTAATGTGTGTCTCATTAGGTGCCTACTGCTAGGTAGAATAAATTAGGCCACAAAGCCCATCTGTCACTTAGCCGCCTAATTAAATGGACTGATACTGGGGTTCTGAGGGATTTTATAACACCTGGCTGGCAGTGTCCAAGTGGAAGATGTTTGGTGTTGAGCAAGATGGGCATTTGTTAAACTGCTGTCCCACTTTCTTTGATGGCTACAACCTGTGGAGTAGTCTGACCTATGTCCTTTTCTAGCTTGAAGTACAGAGTCAAATACAATGTTTTCAGCTTTTTTATACATTTTTCTCATTAAAAGGTCATTGTGCTCAACCCTTAACTAACCTTTTTCTCCCTATCTGATCAACAGGCATCCATGGAAAGAAAAGGCCCACAGTCCAGTTCAGATGTAAGGGAAGCAATAGCTTTCTTTGACTCAGTCATTGCAGAGCTGGATTCAGAGAGATGGCGGAGAGTTCCTGACATGGATCTGCCAAATGTGGATGTTGATTTTGATGGTGCAGTATAAGCCAGCCAAAATAAGATTATTTCTGGTGTGCAAAGGGTAGAGGGAGGAGGGGCATTTTAAGACCATTTGTGTTTATTTAATGAACACAGTTTGCCTCCAAGTTTTGTTTCCCAAATCTAGAACCATTGCATGCAGCATGTGAAAGTACAGTAATATATTGCTTGTTCCCTGCTGAAAGGGTACAACTATTTTATGTGTGGCCATTACATGACCAAATGTAGCATGCGTAGTGCTGAAATAGTGCTTGCTTTCTGCTCAGGGCTGAATGCTTTCTTCATCTATTTTTCATTTTTCTCACTGAGAAATGGCTGGAAGTTTTCTCTCCAACCAGCAAAAAAAATAAGTCATTTAGAAATAAGGCTAAATAATTGTACATTTCCACCAGAAATGATGGGATTGCCTGACTAAATGAAGATGTCATCTGAGCTTATCTTCTATCCTAGTATAATCAGTGGAGAGAAACTGACATTTCTCTCCTTTGTCTTAGGCTAAAGTGGATATTTAAAAGAGTCCTGATTAGCTGTGCCTTAGAAATGTGTATAAAGGGACTCACTCTGATGTAGCTGTGCATGTAAATTATCACAGGTGAACTGTTAATGCCACATTATCTTACGTCTTTCAGTTGCTACCAGCACAAGGGAACACAGTTTACATTCAAACTGGATCCTTCGTGCTCCCCGGAGATACTCGCAAGAGACTGCCCAGACAGCAAAGGCTGCAAACCAATCTCAAAGAAACAGCCAACGGGGAACCACTAACTCTAGGAAGAGGCTGGAAAGACATCCCATGTACTTGCCCAAAGCTGTGGAAGGGGCATATAGCACTTTAAAATTTAAGCCCAAAACACGTAAAAAAGAATATTGAAAGAATATTCCCTCTTCAGCTGAAGATAGAATATCTGGAGTAGGACATGTAAGACTTGCTTTTGTTTTTTAGCCTCTAATCCATCTCTTATGCTGTGGAAGTGACGTGTGCAGTCACTGAAGGTTCTTTGTGTGGGACATGTTTTAAACCATGGCTATTCCAATGTTGGACTCACATGAGGGTTTGACTCATTGAGTTCATTGTGCCTAACAATACTGCTTTGTCATTCAGCTTAGGGGGAGCTCCAACTTGACAAGCCTCTTTTCTGGGGCTGTTATTGAAAGCAATGATTCAGAGATTGCCTGGTGCAGTAATTTTTTGAGTCTAGTGCAGCAGTTCAAGCAGTTCAGTGAATATGTTGGAGCTTTTGCACCACTGCTTCCAACTTCAGGGCAGTGAAGCAGAATTTTCTCTTTTTTTGCATGGGAAAATTTGTATGTGCCATCACCGATTTTGTGATCTGAGGGTGTACAACAGCACTGAGGTACAAGCAAGCTGTGGTACAAGCAGAAAAAGCTGCAGTGAAGGAATCAGCATTAGAAACCTGTGTTTGGAGGAATTGCTCCAGTGTGAATTGAAAAAACAAGCTATCTTGTGCTCTGCTTGCTTTTGGGAATTGTTCTGTCCTTGGATACAACATTAAGGGATTCATTACATGCAAAAATGCATTCAGCCTTTCTTCATATGGTTACACCACCTGTTAGTTTTTTTCTATTTTAACACCCAGTTGCTGAATCTAAACATCCCAATGCACACTAGAAAAGCTTGATGTCTTAGAAAAGAGCCCTTTGAGAATAAAATGGAGCAAAGGTTGTTTTCAAATGCAGCAGATGATCTGCAGGCAAATCCACTGTATCAGCTTTAATGATGAAGTAGCAGAATACCAAATATTGGATATAATCTAAAGACTATACCTGAGGAAGAATGCAGTCTAGAAGTGTTCCTCTTTGGGTGTTTTAGTCTTAGAGGTGGTACATCTTCCACAGGATACTTGGAATTGTTAAGACCTGTGTCTGCCTGTTCCACTGATTTACAGCAATGTACAAATGCATACAAAGTGACAAGGCAATAGCACCCTGCGGAAATACTAGCCCACGGCCCTTCAGATAAGGCAACACCATTTATATCACAAGCATCAGTCTGAACCACAACCCCCAGCTCATGCTTTGTCTTAAGAATTTGCAAAGGTATTTGGGATCAAGCCTTTGCTTACTTTAATATTTTCCATCTGGTGTTCAATTGGTGGTTCACTGTGACAGGTGCATCCTGGCAGCATTGGTATGACAAGCTGGTGATTCACTGGTGATTTCTTGTTTCTATGTTTAGTTGTTTTCATGTCCACAGGCTTGGACAAATTTCCTAAGGCACTAGCCATCAATATAACCCATCTGACACATCATAAACTCCATGAACCTTGTGCCCACCACACAGAATATTTGACAGGTGGCAGTTCTTGCTGATTTATCTTCCTAGTCTTTGGGACTGAGTTAATCAAACAGCATTTCTGTCGTGATGTGGAAGTACCTCTCAGATCTCACTGATCTAGGACACTTTCTGTCATGAGATAGGAGAGTGCCAAAAAAAACACATATTTCTGCATTCAGAGCCAGCATCTCCTTTTTGATTAAAGGATTCTGCTTTTTTTCTGGTGGTGTTCCTGAAGGGGAAGAATTGCTTCTGTAGCACTTTAATTCTAGAGGTACTTTTACTGATCTTTGTCTAGGCTGTATCTTCTTGAAAATGACCAGTTTAACCAACAGCATTAACATATATTCATGAAGAGATTAAATTAAGGTCTACATTTTGTTTTCCTTCTGTTGGTGCTTCTCATGATTAGTCTGTATTCTCTGTACAATGTTGCTGCCTTTGTATGTTCCCAGTGGTGTCCTGACTGCCCTGAACTGAGCATCATAACTGTCGTCAAAAATGTTCTGCCTTTGACATGACCATTTCAGGCCACTTGGCCAGGTCAGATAGCCAGAGCAGAGCATGTTCCAAACACACCCCTTGTTCCTGACATGCCTCAAGGTTGCAACTCTGTGTATGTGTGAGAGGAGAGGGCCAGTGCTCAAACTTGCATATTTTTGGCAACCTTGTCACCCTGAAACCCCTCTCCAAGCAGAATCTCACCTGAGCTGCCAAGGAACATTTTTACTGAGTGTGTGGTCACCTTTTTGCTACTAGAACCTGTAATAAGGGTGGATTTTGACAGAAAACCTCACCGTCTTTTTGAGTTGATATCACAGAATTAGGAGTGTGGATAATTAAAATACTGATGAAAGAAGAAGAAAAGGATTCCAATGGTGTTCTGCCCTGGGCTGTGCTTCCTATTCATAGTGCCAAGGTTATACGCATTGGAGTAGCAGATCTTTTGCTACAGTTTTAAGGATGCACTGTGATGTGCAGAACCAAACTGCTTCAGTATGTTTGACCTTCCCTGTGACTTCTGTCTGTCCTTGTAAAACAGGTGTCTCCGGTCCTCTAGCTGTGACAGAGGGTCAGGATCCCCCTGCTGTCCAGCACTCAAACTCTAGTGTGAAATGTGTTTGCTTATATGAATAAGAGACAGAGGAAAATAAGATGCGTAATTTCAATTTGAATTCTGTGATTGGTTTGTTTGGGTTTTTTTTTTTTCTCCTTTTCCTAAAGGTCATTTCAAGCCTGCTATAATCTTGGTAAATTTTAATTAAGCAAGTGAAATAAAGCAGTTTTTCTCTGAGAACATTTTATACCTCCTATCCCATAAATGTAGACAATCTTCTCATTCTAGCATATTAACCCTTGTATTCTCCTCACTGGACATGTCTCAGCTCTAATAGGTCTATGGAGAGTGGTCCTAGTATCTTAGGCCACTCTCTGGGGAGGTGAAGGCTGGGGGAGCTGAGGCCCAGAAGCCAGGTCTTGTGTTACCTGTATGAGAAAACGGCAGTTGAACATAAAAGGAGCCGGAGACAGGAAAGGTAAGCATTTCCAGCCTCTATGCTGTCTGCGTCCTCAGAGAAGGGTTTGTTGTGGATGGCAGCGCCCTCTGTATGCTCTGAGAGGAAACCATGTCCCTGTCTAACACCGACTCACCCTACGCAGTTTTCCACGTTTGCAGGAGCAGTTGATTCTCCTTGGCTTCCCTGAATTATTTCCCCAAGAGCTTTGGAGGCAGAGCTCTCTGCATGGACACTAAAGGGGTTCTATTTACGTTGGGTAGGGTTTCTAAATGACCTTGCTGCAACATGCAGTTATTTTCAGGCATTGCAAAGTTGGAATTAAGCACTGCTTAATTAAGCACCTACAATAGGTGCTCTGTTAATGCAAATTGTACAGAAGAATTATTCATGACCAGCAGAGCTCTTCATGACTTCGATCCCTTGCAGAGATTATTACTGAACTCCTTCAGTCATGCCCCCAGGCTCCCAGGCCCTGATAAAGAAGAGCATCAACTAGGAGCAATATCAATCAAGGCCACTGTGTGTGAGCATTCCTCGCAGCACTGATCCCAAAAGCTCTTTGCAAGAGAGCATTGGAGTAATGAGCAAGATCTTTAGGAAGGTTTATCTTATTTTGTTGTTTCAAATTCAGGTCATCTGAAGTACTGGGGTATTTCAGGTTCTTCTAGCTGCTGTCATTGCAGAGCACTACCTCTAAACAGGCTCTGGCTATGAATTTCTGTGATGCCACATCCACAGTTGTCCATAAGAAATCAAAGACACTGTGTACAAGAATCCAGTGACTGAAGGGAGATAAAGTCTGTTGAAGAAATCATGTCCTGAAGGAGTCAAAATTATTTTGTCCTTTTGCAATCATGATCCTCATAAGTGAGCTGAAATTGTAAGTGTCTTTGGCAGAAACAGAGGAAATATAGGTGCTAATGGAAAGTTGGCAGCTGGACAAGATGTACACTCTGGTTTGAATCTTGCAGTGCCATAAAGTTACAGTGAAGGCAGAAGGTGTCAGAACTACAGTAAGTAATGCAGAAAGCCCTCCAAGATAACGCATAGCAAAGATGGATAGTTATCTGATGCTCCAGTTTGAATGGGGTGTCTAAAAATACTGCATTAACACCTAGTGGATGACCTCAAAATCTTCGCAACTGTAGGTCCAGTTTTCACTTCTGCTTAGGCTAATTCAGGAGAGTGCCTGTTATGTTTTCGTGATAGAGTGGCCCACAAGGAGATGAAAGCAGCACAAAGCTGGCCGGTAACCACATGGTGTGTTTAGGGGGCTTTTGACAACTTTTGGACCTGTAGCTCTGAGTTATGCCCATGGTAAAGTGGCACCAAGTTGCATCAAGTCAGTGGAATGGCTCATGACTTATCTTGAGTTTAACAGCTAGCAAAGCTTGTTCTTCTAAAAGAATTTTGAGGGCAAGTCAGAACATATGAGTCCCGCTGCTTCAGACCAAGCTGAAAAGCAGAGGGTAGAGTCTTACTTGACTAGCAATAATATAGTTGAAGGTCGTAAGTTTTCTACTAACAAACTAGATGATCTTTTTAGGTCCCTTCCAACCCTTGGGATTCTGTGATTCTGTGATTCAAACAAACAGGCTTGTCATATTAAAAAGTTATCTTCTTTTTTTTAAGTCAAGACCTGGGATCATCACTTGAATCTCTCCATGATTATGATACCCTGACCCCTGTCAGAAGAGGAGGTGACCTATTAGAGAAAATATAGGACAAATTTATGGAATTAAGAGATGTGTTCTACCCTTTTATTAAAGTGAGACTGAGAAGGGAGCAAGACCTCAGCAAGAAGCCTATGGCCACTGATAGGGACGAACTGCAAGTACCACAGAAGTGAAATGTGTGATCGAGCAGCAGAAAACTTTCGCTTGTAAGTGCTGGGGACTGTCATTTCGTCTCAGTGCAACAGCTCTTGAAGGAGATTTCTAGCAAGGTAGCTAAAACTGCTCCTTGGCCACACGGTGGCAGTTCATTCCTAGCTATTCTGCAGCCCTCCTAGTTCTCTGGTCAGCAAGAGAACGGGATGAAAGCGAAAGGGAAGTGTTTTGTCCTGCTTCATCAACAAAGGGTCAATGTGTGTATCTGTTATTCACTCCTAGGCTCCTTAATTCACAAGCATTTTGTTCGGCAGTTTCCAATTAACATTAGTTCTTTAAATGAGTTTATTCTTTTAGGGAGATGATTTCCTTAAGAATTAAATAACCATGACACCATAGAGGACACTGAGACCTCAGTAAATCATGCCTGAGATGGTGACCACTTGCCCCTGACTGTGTCTGAAACAAATGGACAAAGTAATGTCATTGCCAGAAACAATGCACTCAGGCATAGAAAATACGAAGATGGATTAAGAAAAATAAGCAGAGGGTTTGAAGATTCAGATGTTCAGTCTGGAGACAGGCTTGAGCTAAGAGTTTCTGACCAGATGCTGAAGTTCCTTCCAAGGCCCAGGAGAATCAATAGATGAGGTTTCCAGCTTCTTGGGGTCTATATTGTTTTTATTCCAGAATTTGTTAATCCAAGCATTTCAGTTAGTCAAAAGCTAACCTGCTCCTGCATCAGCTGCTGCTGTGGCTTCCAGGGGTATGTTTGTACTTGGTGAATGCATTCTAAACTTCTAGAAGTTTTGGGGGGTTTTGTAGATATATTTTTTTTTAATGCCAAAATACTCATCTACAGTGGAAAAAAGGCAAAAAAAACCAAGAATATGCCTTTGCACTGGTTATGACTCCACATCAGCAATAGGAGCTCTCATTAATTCAGATGGCTCTATGGTCCCAAACTGTTCAGATTAATGAGGTTCCCTGCATTAGTAAGGCCTTGGTATAATGTCAGAGCTGGGACTGCTTACAAACAGGCTCTTAGTCTGGGCTTGCTTGTGGTTTGATGTATGACACTGCACCGTTTTTTACTGACAAACAGTACCATTGTCTCCAGGTAACTGTATGGGGAACAGCAAAGGGAGAAGTGGATTGATCAACAATAAATCAGTCTGTGCTGTTCCTAAGTTGGAGCTTGCTTTACTATCACTTCACTGTGGAGAACTGATTCATCACATTCTTACCCTTTGATAGCTTTACTTTTCCGTTTCCAATAAGCAGAATTAATTTTTGCCCCCCTGCACCTCAATGATATAGGTCTTTGGAGTGCCAGGAAAGTGAGCAGTTCAGTGGAAGGGCTGCAGTGTGAGCAGAGCTGACCTGTAATTACAGCTGAATAAACTGAACTGAGCATACTAGGGGCCAGATTTGCAGCCGCCCTTAGTGGGATTTTCAAAAGGCACGTAACTAGCATCAGTGGGAGTTAAGTGACTCTGACAATTGCACTGGTGCCTGACTGCTTTTGGAAAAGCTGGTCTGGAGCCAAGCTTGAGCGGACACAGCTCCACTTCCAGGAATTAAATTAGACTCACAAGAAGTCCAGAATTAGCCCAGTCTGTCTGCCTCCAAGCCCAATAACTTTAAGACCTGGAGTGGCATAATTCTGAATGAAAGAATTGTCCCACGCATCTGTCAGATTTCTGCAGCTCTTCCTGCTCTCTTCCTGCAAGGCTGGTGGTTGGTACTGATGCTCCCATGTAACCTGGGCCCTAAAGATTTGTTGGTAATGTTCCTGGAAGTGCAATTACTCACAAACCCAGGACTTCTGTGAATGCCAAGTGAACTTGAGAAATGCTGCTGCTCTTATATTCACACAAATATGCCCAAGAGCTCTTGAAAAAGCACCTGGGTGCCAGGGGATACTTGCACATAACAGCACGGTATTTTCCACAGACAAGCTGTTACGGAAACATCCCACCACACTTCCTATTCCTTAGAAGAAGATTTCAGACTTGTTTTACCCTGAAGTGAGATACGAAAGATCAGAGTCTGATCCTCTTCACTCTGATAGATCTGGAGTTTGTCTGTTGACTTTAGGGGGCTGAAGGGAAGCAGAGGATGGGAAGAAATGAAATAACCTAGAAAAGATCTCAGGGTGAAGAGATTCAGTGCAAATATTGCCCTTTTAAACACAGCATTTGGTCTTTCTACTTCTCATGTGGTCTGATGCCTTATGGTGACAAAGATCAGGAGGACTTGCCAGATGCAGTTGGCATGCAACTTGTGGAGAGTACCCGGTCAGCTGAGGCAATGGACTGCACTTAGCTGGTTCGACAAACCCTGAGACACATACAGGCAGAGAGCATCTGAGCTAGCTTAACAGCAGCACTCAGAGTAGAATCTATAGATTTCAAAAGTGAGGTTTCCCTGTTACAAATAACACCACCACCACCCACTCCCAACATCTCCTGAGCAGCTTCATGTTTTCACCTTCAAACACTCAGCCCAACAAAAATAACTTCTTCCTTTGTTTTCTTCAGAGCAGTGCGCCCTGTTCTCCTGGGAAAGGATACGCGAAAGTCAAATGCTGGGGGTTATATTTTTCTGCGGGTCTCTCAGTCCTGTGTACCATGGGCTCTAGACAATCAAACCTGATAGATTATAAAAAAAAACAAATGAAGTTTCTATTCTGGTGTGCCAGAACAGCAAGAAGGAGAAGCAACTTGGTTACTGCGAAGAGATGAGCACCTGCCTTGCAGAAGCTGCAGGCAGACAGCCAAACCATAGTAAACTTCCTTCAGCATCGCTGTTCAAGATGAAAATATGAGGTATGACTTTGAAAAATGTCAATAGCAAGCTTTGTAAGTCAGATTAAGATGCCAATTACTGTGCGGTTTTCCAAAACAAAACAGTTGCCTTTCACTCAAGTCTGATATGAGATCCATTAATTCCCCCTTTTTATTCTGTCAATAGTTTCGCCATATCGGTTCTGAAAGGATTCAAATTAACCAGAGATTATTTTCTTGTAACTGTCTTTAATTACAATCTTGCTTCAAAACTTACTATGTTTTCTTTATGGAAACTTGAATTACTGATGTGAAGAATTTAGGACTGGAGGTCAAAATGAGCAGAGCTATTGAAAAAAACAAATGTATGCAGAAATGAGGGCATTGTTGTTTTCTTTAGAGGCTTGCCATTACATTTTAACTAACATTTCAAGAGCTCTGTTTTTCCCCCTTTATTCCACAAGGTATAATATGTTAACGTTTAACCTCCCTTTAGTTTGGATTTATCAATTCCTGTCTGAAATCTCTTAGTATAGAGAACTTTGGTAGAGAACCTGGGGAAAAAACTCAAGTAAGTGTTTTATCCTCCAGAAGTGAAACACTGGTCCTGGATGGGGACTTTTGTAATGGGGCCAACGGGGCTTAAAATGTGATTACATGGTGAGGAGGATTATCAGTAGAAGTGGGGCCCCCACAGCTCTGCACTTCATGATTATAATTAATTCTGAGCAGCCTGTGCCAAAATTCAGTGCTGAGTCATATCCCTATAGAAATTGAGTGGTTTGTGCTCAGTGTAAATCAGGAAACAACTCAGAAGAGGCAAAGACATCCCACACTGGTGGTGACATGCATTTGTCCATGAGGTTAATAACACCTTTACCTATTGCCAGATTCACGTTTCCCCTCTGGGTTTCCATGTGTGGCATATCATAAAACAGACTTGTGCTAGAAAGAGGCGAATGGCTGTCAGAGATCCACTTGGCTTGGAGGTGACCCACCACCTGTCGGATGGAGGAAAGCCATGAGCCAAGTCACATGAGTCAATCACTAATGCCAGTGATTGAGGGAGATGGCCTTGACTGGAAGGGTTTCCTGAGTCAGTGAAGGGGCCTCTGTGTGGTTAATCCTGAACTGTGGCGTGGGCTGGGAAAACTCTATGAGGGGAAACTCATGCAACTTGCCTCTTCGCAGCCCTGTTTCTTCGACAGGAAGGATGATTTTATTAACAGACCACAGAAAGTACATTTATAGCTCAAAACCCCTCACAAAGTTTGCAGCCTGTTGTTAACTGAGCCCATTACTTTTTGGGTGTTCTCTTGCTCAGCAGAAATACTAAATAACAGGCCCATGGCAATGGACATCCTAGCAATGCCAATACTTGTGGAAAAATGAGTAGTGAGTTTTCTCACTAGTAACTTTTGAAACAGATTCAGCGGCTGCTAGGTAGTTTGCATGGCACACAGCTCTCTTCCTCAGGAAAGAATTTCCATCCCAATCTGCATTGCTTGCCTTAATTATTAATATGAAGACTAAACACAGACAGATGGCAAAATAAACTCTGTTAGGTTGGTGTGAATCTGAAGTTCCTTCCACCAACATAACTGGGAGCAGATATTGAGCAAAAACATATAGAAAGCTCTCAACTTGAGTCTGAGATGTCACAGTTTGCACAAAAAAGATCCGAGAGTCAAGTTCTTGGCCTCTGGGGCCCGTATATCAAAGCAGAGTAGATGGTGACATTTGTAGAGATTTTCTGGCTCTCTTCAGCATGCACACACATGCTTAGGTTGGGCCTCACACTCATTTTTTTTGTGGACCTGGCAGCTTGCTTTCTATGCTGAGCTGATAGTAGTTTTGTCTTTCAGATGTTTATTTGTGTTGTGCCTGCAAGCTCGCCAGAAACACTCAGGCTGTTCTGCCTGTGCTCTGATTTTCTGCTCTCAGCCTCTAAAATAGGTTTGCACACTGTGTTTTATTCCTCCTTTCCCCCCCATTATAACTCAATTTATTCAGTGCTGCCTTATTGCACTAATATCAGGCGAACAGGAAGAAAATAATTAATAATAGATGTAGCCAAGACACAAGAGAATGAAGGAAAAGAGGACTGACTCACTTAAGCATTTTGTATTAGATATAAAGAAATGCATACATGTGAAGTCTTCTGGGTAGAGTACATGAGCTCATATTCAACCTGTATAACTGACTGGAATGACTCTTACTGGCTAAAGACTTATGTGTCTAGTATAAGCCATGCTTTGTTTCCCTGTGCAGTCACCAGAGGCTGACAGCCATTCATGCAGGCTATTCATCTTGGGGGTTGGATGGGCAGGATGAATCACTTTCTGAAAATACCTTTCTCTCACAGTCTATAAAAGGGCTCTAGGCAATTAGCTCTGACTACATGCATGACTTTCAGCAATCCAAAGGTAGGTGAAATGAATTGCAAATCTTTTCTTTCCAACATGTATGGATAGAGCAATTCAGCCTGCCTGCTACCCAGAGCTGCTCAAATCCAGTGCTCTTGATCATAAGTGGAAAGGAGTCACATACTTAAGCACACCGTGAGCAGTCTGAATATACCTCTGTCCCTTCCTCTGCAGTTCTTATGCTGCTTTGATGACGCTTACAGGGCCACGAGAAAAGGGTTGCAAATTAGATCAGCCTCAGTATCCGTGCTGGGAAGATGTCTGAATTTACTGCTGACTGCTTTATGCCATTAGTGTCTCAGATCAAGAAAGCAACCATGACAGAACCTGTCTCTGTCAGGAAATTAACTAGGTAGATAAGAGGGCACTAAGAAATGAGCATTCAATTCTGTATGTTCCCTGTGTAGAGGAAAATATTGTTTGTCATAACACCGTGGTATAGGTCAAGGCTTATCAAAACTTGGAGTGATTTTAGGTATTCAGCTTACAATACATTGTGGTCAGTTCCTCTGAAGTATTTCAGACTAGGTATCCAAAACCTGGTTTTGAAATCTTGGTGTTAACCACTCCTCTAAACTCATTACATCTTTTTTTCCCTTCTCAGCTTTCCCCTGCTCCCTCTGGGCCAGAGACTGACTCTTAGGCAGGCTTTTGTAGCATCTGACCCACCAGGACCAGGGTCTTGTCTGGGCCCTCTGAAGTTGCTGAAGTGCAGAAGATGCAGAGGGACACAGAGTGACAGAGGCTATGGGGACTGACTGTGGCCTTCTGCCTAGTTTTTTTATGAATCTTATCCAGAGCATCTATGGATCTTCTTTATCAATAGTGGAAGAGAAGAGAGCTCTGCATTCAGTTGAAAGTGCTTAGGATAAACAAGCATAAAGAGATAAGGATTTCTAAAGAGATAAAGCTAGAGGACTACATTTTCTTTTCTCACATGGTTTCTTTTTCCACTTGTGTTTCTCTTTGAAGAACTGTACCTTCTGGAGAAAGCACAAAGAAACTCCTGCATGCCCCCCACATCCCACCACTCTAAAGACCTCTTAATAGGGATTGACTCAATTTCTATATTGTTCCTGGGAAATTGCTTTATAGAATCAGGAAGTTCAGAGAATGCTGGACCCTGCTTTCTAGTCCTCCTGTGTTCAGCCGTATCACTGACAGGGTCATTTTCTGAGGGAACTAGATTAGACAATTTTCCCTGTATGCCACCTTAAGTCATTGTCCTCTGCATTTTTCAGAACCAAGGCAGAAGTCAAAAACACATTTATGACCTATGGTGTATAGGGTTACTTATGCAAGGTTACTTGTATAGGGTTACTTATGGCCTATGTTACTTATGCAAGAAGACTGGCACAGTAACTAATGACAGTTTCTTACTTCTCTAAGGCTTAGAGAGCACTGACATCTATCCTAGTTCCTCCTAGCAGATCTTGCTGTCGTACCAAGAGGTCAGATTGTGGCATATCTGCCTATAGACTCTCTCTGAGGGAAAGAGGCCACCATTTCCCATATCAGGGTAAGCCCTGTGAGGATTTTTCTTGCAGGTGACAGGGTCTTTCACCTGGGTTTGGTGAAAAGACATGAAAAGGGCATGCGTATATACTCTACTATGTCCCAGGCCTTCCCTCTGATGCCAAAGTGACACTTCCAGATGGCTAGATCTAATCAGTCCTCTTACAGATGATAGGCTTTGCTGGGCATCAGCATGCCTGTGCAAAACTAAGCAGTGACATGTAGCCCCCATTCAGACCCAGACTGTAAACACTTCAGAAGCACTACCTCACATGTACTGTACCTAACCAGGTGTGCCCAAACAGTCTTGCTTTAAGGAAACCTGTGATTACAGGGCACCTTCTGAGGAAGTGTAGTCATATGCAGAGATTCATAATACAAAATACTTCAGTTTTTCAACTCGGGGCTCCTCCTACTCCTCCTTATTTTTTTTTCTTCTGAAATGGCAGTGCGTTTCTACATGCCAGGCTCTGGATGAAATAGATGGGGAGCAGCTACATGAGCTTGATAGCCTGCAGATTAAACCAGTACGTAGGGTAGTGACACACTTCTTGGGCAGGCTGGGAATGGTATTCCCTTTACAAGGGCAATCAAAGCTAGAAGTGGGTTTATGAACAAAACCTAAGGTACTTGTGAGCCATATCTCTGTGCATATAGAAATGCTCTATGTTGGTTTCAATGCATGATTTGCATTATCTATGCTTAAAAGTGCCTGAGATCTGATATCTTGGATGGTGTTTAAGACCTGCTCACTTGCAAAGAGACAGCACTGGCTGTTCATTTGAAGATCAGGATTTATTTTCTGTATGTGTGTATGTATTACTGTGAGCATTAAATTGTTGTGGGTAGTGGGAATCATAGTAGAAATTAATGGTTGCTACTCTTAGTCCTATGGCTTTAGCTTGATCACATCCAAATAGCTGTGGTTATGCAGCTGGTGCCTGTATGTAGTGACAGATAAATAACACAGCAGAAAGTAATTGAGATAGCATTTAAAGGGTCAGATGAACATCGTTATTTTGGGGTTTATAATTCATGTTGGGTGTGGGAGACAAGACTTGCTTTTCCAGCTTGCAATAATATAATTATGAAATTGCCTGGTGCTTCCATTTCAGAAAACACCCATTTTCTCGCACTTTTCACCCCCTACCAGCATACACACAGAGAAGCTTCACAGTATGAACCATTTTTACTCTGGACGACATTCTGAGCCAGATGTTGAACTCTGTTCTTCTGGTGTAAAACCTGGAATCATTATGCCTTGACTAATATTTTTTGAGATTTACAAAGTTGAAAGAATATAAATCATTATTAAATATGGTTATAATTGTTCTTTACATGGCATATTTTATATCCAATAGTCCTGCTGATGAGTTAAGTAGCAGCAGAAATGCAGTTTGAGCCACATGGAGAAAAGGTGTTTCATCAATGAACTTTTAAAAATGGCAGGATGCTGAATAATTTGCTTAAACCATTAAGCCACAGTATAAAGCTGTGACTGGTTTTGAATCAGGTAACCTAGGGTCTGTTGCCAGAGTTCTTCAAAAGTAAAGTGACAATGGAAATTTTTAATAAAGAGAAGACTGCAAAGGGGGAGAGAAGCATGTAGCATTCCTTGTGCTGCAGAAGTTTAACAGCCCAAAGTGGGAAACGAGAATGGATACAAATTCAGAAAATGGAGCATTTCATAAAGATAATAAGGTGCATTCAATGATTTACAGAAATGAGGAAAATTGCTTACAATTTTCTCTGCCAGTTTGGAGGGTTTTTCATCTACCAGAAATGTTTTAGAGATACCACACATTACAGCCTTGAAGTCTAAAGAGAGATGAATGAGTTGGATTGTCCTTTATCTTGCCATCCATGCAGGGTCTGTGAGATAAATCAGGGCAAATGACTGTATTTTATACAGGTAAATGACTGAAGGGTACTTCTCAAATGTGATTCAGCTGTCATATTTTAGATGTCTATTTTAAGATGAGATGAATTGCACTGAAGAAATGCCTGTTTCTTCTTATTGACTATAAAGGGAGCCTGGGGTGACCAGCTTAGATATGGGAAAACATAGCAAAAATGTGTAAGAGTATTAGGGAAAGGTCGTATGAGCATGTAATGAAAGACTGCATCATCACTCTTTCACAGACTGAAGCAAAATGAATATTGCATGCACCACTGCCATCTCATGTTTAGTAAATGCTTATTTTTCAGCCTTTGTATTATCTGAGTGTATCATGTTAAAGCAGTCTACCAAGATGATTCATGTCATACACCAGGACATGAGCACACTCACATATGTTCTTCTTTACGCCATTCCCTAGATAGCACAAGATGAAGCTTCTCAGGAGACAAACAACTGTTCAACATTGTTGTGAAACTGAGAAAAGAAATCCTACTGGGATATTGTGCAAAGTGTGTGAAATTAAGGCAAGGTGAGAGAGCATCCTCTTTACCTCCTGTACAAGGGTCAGAATGAGTTATGGGTCTCAGCAGTACAGACACTTTCCCACAAGGGAGACAGCCTGCTGAATATAAATACTGTATGCAGTGAGTCACAAAAGATGATATCATTGATTTATGCAAGGATTGCAGAGTTTGGATTTGGTGGGAGAGGTTTTCTAGTCTAAATGCAGCCAGACCATGATATGCAGTGAGTTTATTTTCTTCCGACTGTAGTTCAGCTTTTGCTTAACTTCCATTTGTATGGTGCGTTGGGTTATCTTCTCAGGAAAAATACGTATCCTGGATCTCCTTTGGTTTCTTTCAGTTGTTTTCTGTACATTTTGTCCTTAAAGGAGGCTGATTTTTCAGCAGTTACATAATTGCTGCAGTTACTCATACAGCCGGAGGAGGAGACAGGAATGGTTTTCAGTTAGCTTCCCAGAGAAGTGTGTGAAGTGAAAAAAATGAAACACGTCTTTGATAGATGGTGTCAGATGGGACACTGATGTTTGGAAAGATGATGAAGAGGAAGAGAAAGTTCATTCTTTGTAAAATGATAGCTCCTCAGATATTAGGTATGAACTGTTGATGGCTATCTACTACCACCACTAATGTTTATACATACACACTCATATATATATATATATATATATATATATATATATATGTACACTGGCCAAGGACAAGATCTTAGTTTTAAGGATCATGGATCTAGAACATGACAGGATTAATACACAGTATGTGTTTATATACATTCCCAGATGTGCTACAGTTCAGTCCGGGTTTTGGGGACTGACTTTGGTTTCTTTTTGAACTCTTAAACTCGTAATTATTAAAAAATCTGCAATTTGGTCAGCCACAGAATTTCAATAGGCTGAGGCAGCCAAGATACTGCCATTTCTACCAAGCCACATGAACTATTAATTATTGCTTTTCTGTGTTCATGAGAATATTTGTAATGAAGAAAGCGTTGTCTCAGAAGATCCCCAGGACAATGAGAAGAGCGTGCAGCAAGCTCACTGCCCTGGACTTCATAAGAGCAGACTTTGGCCTCTTCAGGAACCTGCTTAGTAAGGTTCCATGGGATATAGCCCTGGAGGGCAGGGGGGCCCAAGACTGTTGGTTGATATTCAAGGATCACCTGCTGCAAGCTCAGGAGTGCTGCATCCCAACTAGAAGGAAGTGCAGCAGGAGGGCTGGGAGACCTCCATGGATGGATAAGGAGCTGCTGAGGAAAATTCTAATGAAAAAAGAGGCTTATAAAAAATGGAAGCAAGGACAGGCGGCCTGGGAAGAATACAGGGATGTTGTCCGGAAAGCTAGGGACCAGGTTTGGAAGGCTAAGGCCCAGTTAGAATTAAACCTAGCCAGGGATGTTAAGGATAACAGGAAGGGATTCTACAGGTACGTAGCAAACAAAAAACAGACTAGGGACAACATAGGCACCCTGAGGAAGCTTTCGGGAGAACTGGCTACACAGGATTTGGAGAAGGCTGAGGTTCTGAATGACTTCTTTGCCTCGGTCTTCACTGGCAAAGGCTGTGACCGCATCACCCAAGTCTTAGAAGGTAGATGCAGGGACTGTGAGAATGAAGACCTTGGGCCCACTGTAGGAGAGGATCTGGTTCGAGACCATCTTCAAAATCTGAACGTACACAAGCCCATGGGACCTGATGAAATCCATCTGCGGGTCCTGAAGGAGCTGGCAAATGAAGTTGCTAAGCCACTGGCCATTGTATTTGAAAAATCATGGCCGTCAGGTGAAGTTCCCAACGACTGGAAAAAGGGAAATATAACCCCCATTTTCAAGAAGGGGAAAATGGAAGACCTGGGGAATTACAGACCAGTCAGTCTCACCTCTGTGCCTGGTAAAATCTTGGAGCAGATTCTCCAGGACAGCATGCTAAGGCACATGAAAAACAACAAGGTGCTTGGTGACAGCCAGCATGGCTTCACTAAGGGGAAATCCTGCCTGACCTATTTGGTGGCCTTCTGTGATGGGGCTACAGAATTGATGGATAAGGGTAAAGCAGTTGATGTCATCTACCTGGACTTGTGCAAAGCGTTTGACACTGTCCCACGCAACATCCTTCTCTCTAAATTGGAGAGATGTCAATTTGGACGTCTTGATGAACCACTTGGTGAATAAAGAACTGGCTGGATGGCCGCACACAAAGAGTTGTGGTCAATGGCTCGATGTCCGCCTGGAGCCCAGTAACAAGTGGTGTCCCTCAGGGATCAGTGTTGGGACCAGTCTTGTTTAACATCTTCATCGCTGACATGGACAGTGGGATTGGGTGCGCCCTCAGCAGGTCTGCCCATGACACCAAGCTGTGTGGTCCAGTTGATATGCTGGAGGGAAGGGATGCCATCCAGAGGGACCTTGACACGCTTGTGAGGTGAGCTGATGCCAGCCTTATGAAGTTCAACCATGACAAGTGCAAGGTCTTACACCTGGGTCGGAGCAATCCCAGGCACAGCTACAGGTTGGGCAGAGAAGAGATTCAGAGCAGCCCTGCAGAGAAGGACTTGGGGGTGCTGGTCGATGAGAAAATGAACATGAGCCAGCTTCAGTGTGCGCTCGCAGCCCAGAAAGCCAACCGTATCCTGGGCTGCATCAAAAGGAGCGTGACCAGCAGGTCGAAGGAGGTGATCCTGCCCCTCTACTCTGCTCTCGTGAGACCTCACCTGGAGTATTGTGTGCAGTTCTGGTGTCCTCAACATAAAAAGGACATGGAACTGCTGGAACAAGTCCAGAGGAGGGCCACGAGGATGATCAGGGGACTGGAGAACCTCCCGTATGAAGACAGGCTGAGGAAGTAGGGGCTGTTCAGCCTGGAGTAGAGAAGGCTGCGGGGGGACTTCATAGCAGCCTTCCAGTACCTGAAGGGGGCCTATAGGGATGCGGGGGAGGGACTCTTCATCAGGGACTGTAGTGACAGGACAAGGGGTAATGGGTTAAAACTTAAACAGGGGAAGTTTAGATTGGATATAAGGGGGAAATTCTTTCCTGTTAGGGTGGTGAGGCACTGGAATGGGTTGCCCAGGCAGGTTGTGAGTGCTCCATCCCTGGCAGTGTTCAAGGCCAGGTTGGACGAAGCCTTGGGTGACATGGTTTAGTGTGAGGTGTCCCTGCCTATGGCAGGGGGGTTGGAACTAGATGATCTTGAGGTCCTTTCCAACCCTAACTATCCTACGATTCTATGATTCTAAGTCACTGAGGTAGCCTCCAGCTCTATACAATGAAGTTTTGTATAGTAATAAAAACCATGTTTGCATTATTATGTTCAGGACATTTTTCTGGCAACATCTCCACAAAACTTGTTTCCTGGACTTCATACAGCTTCCATAAAACCTTGTTGTGGGCAGAAATTTGGCGCTAGAGAGCAATTTAAAAATTATTACTAAGGTTTTCTTATGTTTTGCTTGTATATTTATTTTGGGAAATTCACGTTAATTTGATCAA
Source organism: Lathamus discolor (assembly GCF_037157495.1). Lineage (NCBI taxonomy): Eukaryota > Metazoa > Chordata > Aves > Psittaciformes > Psittacidae > Lathamus > Lathamus discolor. The sequence continues at coordinate 100,285,786 of NC_088887.1, read as the reverse complement.
TGCTAGGTTGCATGTGACTGTACCTATTTTCATGAAGGCAGATTTAATTTCTTTATGATGCTACATGGCTCTCCCTTAGCTCACAATAGACTAGTAGAATAGAATAGAATAGAATAGAATAGAATAGAATAGAATAGAATATGAACCTGTTGCTTTTACTTTGGTAATGTTGCATTCACTGAGAGTAAGAGAATATATGTGCACATTGTCACAAGAACTGAAAAAAAAATAGCTTTCAGCCTGCTTCATAGAAATATGCCAAACTACTGCACTAGCTGATGTCTCTTTCCTTACCAGAATAAACCAGCCAGCCACATTTTTAATTCATGCTTTTGATGAAAGGTGCAACAAAATATTACTGCAGGCAAAGTAAAACGAAGGTTCATTGAAATAGTTCAAATTTCTTTGAAAACCTGAAAACAAAACTATTTTCTATTTTCCAAAAACCTCATTCCATGGAAAAGTTTGACAAGTTTCTACAAATCAGATATTTTGCTTTGTGGAAAGCAAAAATAATTTTTTATTAATTGACTGATGCTCTGGGACCCGTTTATTATAGATAAAGGTTTCTGAAGGTACAAGGAGAAGAAAGGCATCCAACACCTTCAGGAAGGCTTTTTTTCATTTCAGCACCACTTATGCCACTCATAATCCTCTCCCTGGTCTTTGTGTCTCACTTTTGTTTTGTTATGTTCCTTTACAGAAAGCTTGTAACTTATTTCTGATCCTGTTTATACAGAGAAGCTTTGAGCTAAAGACAAGATTCAGCTGTGCATTTCCTTCCTGCATTGTGTTTGACGAAACAGTAGGGCAGTATATTTGGGTTGACCATGGAACTAAACCTTTGTTTTAGAGAAATTAGTCTATAAACTGGCTCCTTACCTGGTACATATTGCCCTAGTCTACTGTGAAATCAATGCAGATAGATAGATATACTGATTTTTTATTTGTTTTTCAGAGTTTTTCTATTCTAATGTTGGAAATCAAGGAACACCACATTGTTGACTTGATGCATGTGTTAATATACCTGGAAATGAAAACCAGCTTAGTCAGCATTCCCAAAGTGATATGTGTACTTCAGGACACCAAGACTGGGGCTTTGTGACCTTCATCAGTACTGTTTCCTAAAGGAAAGGGTTGAGACTAAAGCAGAAATCTGGCATCTTGGAGTCACAAATCTGTCAGAAATTGAAGCACAGAAGTTATGGGTTTGGTCAGCCGAGGACCCCCCTGTAGTCAGTGGGGAGAGGGAGATCTCCAGACCATCTCTGGATATCCAGAGATCTCCAGGATAAAGTGACTGACTTTATCCCTTGACTACAGAGGGAACTTAGAGTGACAGTTTCTTGACATTAAGTGTGATGATGCCCCTACATTAAGTTGCTTAATCTGGCATCAACAATGCTCATATAAACATTGGCCCCCTGTGATTTTTCCTGAAGATGATAGTAGCAGCAGCCCCTGCTCCCAAAGCAAGGATGAGAAACAGGACTGCGCATCATCCAGTGTGTCTTTTTTATCTTTTCATTTCCTCTCTTACCATAATATCAGTCTTTCCTTGTATGCACCATCCACACACATCTGCAGACACACATTGTGGCATTATCTTTCTTTTCTTACGAAAAAGGTCTTTTTTTTTTATCTTTATTTATGAATTTCCTTCCTCCTTTCAGCTGTGGATGAAGCAGCGAATATTCAGAAGTTCACATCAGGAATGTGGAACCCAGGGACCTGCTTAAATAAATTTTTTTCCATCATCCAGGTACTGCTTACCTTCCATATTTTCAGCAGGAGCAAATGTGTCATCAGCTTTTGTTCTCAAAACAAAAGGAGAAAATTCATCTGAATCATGGAGAAACAAGTCCATGCTGAAATTCAGAAGTATCTTTTTACTTCTCTCCTTATGGAATGAAAGCAGGGAGAGATTTAAGAAAAAAATAAAAGAAAAACCATAACAAAAAAAACCCAACCCAAAACCAAAAGAAAACCCCACCACGACAACAACAAAAAAATCCAACCAAACAAAAAAAAAAACCCCAAACTCCAAAACAAAAGCCTTCAAAAAAACCCCAAACCAAACAACTGAACCCAAAACTAACAAAAGCTTGAGACACTGAAGAGTTTGTGAATATACATTTTATAGTAAAAGAAACTTGAATGTGATACAGAATATTAATTCTTCTGGAGATCTTTTTCCCATTAGCACCCTCCATTCCCAAGCACCCAAGATCCTAAGTGTAATTTTCCGGTATGATCAGATTCTCTTTGCGTTGGCATAGCTGCTGCCAGTGTGAGCTTTAGTGTTGACTTCAGTGGGAATGAAGATGGATTGCCAATGAACGCATTCAAAAATATTTTCATTAATGCATTATTACAATGATGTTAGCTCCGTCCTTGTTCCTAACAGTTTCTTTTGAAATGCCTTGTCCATCTTTAAATGAAGGTGACAGTGTTTGTAAAAATGTCTGGAAATCCTTCCAAGTGTCTTTGATGGTACTTCATGAAACAAGTCCTGCATTCATTGAGTCATAGGGCAGGGACTGGAGATGACGCCTTGCAGCAAGGATATGTTTCCTAGAAGACTGTTGGGTGTACAGAACTTTTCCTAGATGGTTAGCAGTGGTCTTCTATTCTGTGACCAACAGCCACATTCATAGGGGAACTGACTACTTACATCTACGGCATGGAAACGAGAGAGCATAGTGTTGCCAATGAATGAGGTATAGCTTCTTCCATGAAGGAGTTCAATGAGAAGAAGCCACAGCTGCACCTCAGCCCATGCAGGAGGCTTTACTCAATTGTTTATACTAGCCTATTATTACAGCTTTCCTTTCAAAGTGTCTTGTTATGCTGGGACAAGTACTACTACGTGTGTCTAAAAAGTATTAAGCATTGCTAGATTGTGTTGTTTCTGTCATAGACTAATCTCTGGGTTGCAAAGGTGTAAAGGAAAAAAATGTATGTGTTCGTAGTGCCATTGGCCCATGCTTTTGTTTAAAGAATCTATGATCTGGATGGAGTCCATGCCATTCATGAGGTACTTGTGCTCCCCCAAGCTCTGCAGCTTGGCTTAACTATAGGAGCTGAAGATGCAATTCCCTGACATTGCACCTCATGATGTGACAAGGAATCTTACCCTGATGAGCCAGTGAGACCTAGTAGAGACAGAGCTTTCAAAACAGCTGGAGAGGAAAAAGGAAGAGCTCAGGCTCTTTCTCAAGAATTTGGAGACAGAAGAGACAGAGAACTTGCTGTAGGCCATGCTGTAGAAACACATCAGCTTAAGGAAGCTTAAGGAGTCAGCTTAAGTAAAGGAACATCTTCATCGTTGACATGGACAGTGAGATTGAGTGGGCCCTCAGCAAGTTTGCTGATGACACCAAGCTGTGTGGTCCAGTTGATACGCTGGAGGGAAGGGATGCCATCCAGAGGGACCTCGACACGCTTGTAAGGTGAGCTGATGCCAACCTTATGAAGTTCAACCATGACAAGTGCAAGGTCCTACACCTGGGTCGGAGCAATCCCAGGCATGGCTACAGACTGGGCAAAGAAGAGATTCAGAGCAGCCCTGCGGAGAAGGACTTGGGGGTGCTGGTCGATGAGAAAATGAACATGAGCCAGCTTCAGTGTGCGCTCGCAGCCCAGAAAGCCAACCGTATCCTGGGCTGCATCAAAAGGAGCGTGACCAGCAGGTCGAAGGAGGTGATCCTGCCCCTCTACTCTGCTCTCGTGAGACCTCACCTGGAGTATTGTGTGCAGTTCTGGTGTCCTCAACATAAAAAGGACATGGAACTGCTGGAACAAGTCCAGAGGAGGGCCACGAGGATGATCAGGGGACTGGAGCACCTCCCGTATGAAGACAGGCTGAGGAAGTAGGGGCTGTTCAGCCTGGAGAAGAGAAGGCTGCGTGGAGACCTCATAGCAGCCTTCCAGTACCTGAAGGGGTCCTATAGGGATGCTGGGGCGGGACTCTTCATTAGGTACTGTAGTGACAGGACAAGGGGTAACGGGTTAAAACTTAAACAGGGGAAATTTAGATTGGATATAAGGAGGAAATTCTTTCCTGTTAGGGTGGTGAGGCACTGGAATGGGCTGCCCAGGCAGGTTTTGAATGCTCCGTCCCTGGCAGTGTTCAAAGCCAGGTTGGACGAAGCCTTGGGTGACATGGTTTAGTGTGAGGTGTCCCTGCCCATGGCAGGGGGGTTGGAACTAGATGATCTTGAGGTCCTTTCCAACCCTAACTATTCTATGATTCTATGATTCTATAAAAATGTGGACGCAGGTACTTCAGGTTCCTTTCTTTTCCTCTGCGTAAGGTCGTCCTAGTAAGTCTGGTCTTAAACTTTGCAGTTCCCTTTGGAACAGTGTATTTACAAGAGCAGTGCCAAGCAAGGTATCCTTCTTCTCTATGGGATGAATTACAACACCCAGAGCTTACAAGCATCATCAGGGACCCTTACATCTATGATGATGGGGAACAGATGGCTGCACGTGAAGAACACGCCTTGCCTGGGAACTTCAGCTATGAGAATAGCATCGTAAATCCATGCCTGAGTACCACTGATACAAAGCTTTTCAAAAGAGAACCTTGTTATGAAGAAGTAGAAGCAGAGGTAGTTCACAGCAGAAAAGGACATCGATGGCATAGGCCTTAGTTGGTCTTCAATGTAGAATATACCAACTCAGCAAAGTTCCATACAACGCTTGCTAAGCAAGCACTTTTTAGCACTCCAGCCAGAGATGTCTGCCTAATTCTTGCTTAGCACACACAATTTGCTGCCCACTTTGCATGTGCTTATTTGCTTTAGAATTCTGAACTTCAAAGTGTGACTGCACAAAATGGTGACCGTTAGATTTTTATTATTTCTGCAAACTCATGCCTTTAATTCTTCACTGAATAGGGGTTAGGAGAGATTCTCTGATTATGGCTGAACTGGGAGTCACAAAAGTGGTCCTAAATTCCTGGATGCAGATCTTTATCTTCACCTTTCAGAACTTCACAACGCACCATGTCCCTTGTCTCCCCGCTCCACCTTTCATAGGCAGGAAAAATCACTAACTGGGAAAGGAGCTGAGATATCTAGTTAGCAGGCCCCAGACTTGTCAGTCCACGACTCCACAGCACATGTCCACAACACAGCATATGTTTTCTTTGGTCTCATCCTGCTGTGTATCATGAGCCTCTCTGTGGCTCTTGCACTTGCACTTGCACTTCTCTCTAAAGAGATGCAAGATAGAAACGACTCACATTCTGCCTAACAGGGCTGAGGATATTAGAGTACTTATGTTGGGATGTCAAAAGAAACTTTGAAACGAAATGGCCATGCCATGAGTCAGTGTAATTCAGCTTCCAAACAGGAAATTACAGGAACCTTTCCTATGCTTACAGGGAGCTTTTCTTCAGCTATTAAACCAATTATTAGAATTTTGACAAGTTAGAGAAATCTGTTAACGTCTATTACTGACTTAGTCTAATAAGAATAGAAGCCTTTATGAAGAAATGTACATCTAAGAGCTGACTTCTTCCTTGGGAGAATTTGATTCCTGCACAACACTCTTCAGTGATATAACTTTCACAAATACCTGCTCTGCCTGTGAGCCTATGCTAACAGTGAACATACTGGATTAAATGTATTCCAAGTGTGATTGATTAGGCAATGTCCAGAAAGTTTATAAAGTAAATGTTTCTATTACTGATTTCTTCAGTGTTGGTTTGGTTCTGGTTGGGGGTATTTTATTTTTTTTGGGGGGGGGGGGGGGGGGAAGCAAGTGGGTTTGTGTTTTTTGTTTGTTTTGTTTTTATCATGAATTTTATTCTCTCTAACCAAACAGAACCTGTGATGATTATGGGAAGTGGAACTGGCTAAAAATTTGGGGTTGGTAGGGTTCCTCCAGAACTCAAAACATCACTCCTTGTAAAGTGACACTCCTTCTCTTTTCGGTGCTTTGAGATAAGAATGTAGAGATCTTTTCAATTTCCTTTTCACTCGTCCATGTAAAAAACCCAAAATAAAAATTTGTCACTGAAAAATCTTTGAAATCATAAAATATAATTGCTATCCTGAATAAGGGTCATTTTATGCTTTCAATGGTTTATTCCGTACCTTGAAAGGAAATGGAAGCGTCTACCACCTCAAGAAACTGGACCATTATCTGCATCTAACTCACATCTATGGGAGCTTTCCCACTGACTTCAGTGAGTCACAAGAATTGGGCATTTTATGACTGCAGAATTTCCTGCTGTCAGGATGAAATAATAGGAGATGAATAGCCGGTGTCTGGGGGCATCAGTATCCATGCTCAAAGTGTAGCCAATCTTGTATTTGGTATGACAGTTGCCTCCCAAGAGAGGATGAAATCCGCAGTTGAGAAGCCCATTCAGGCAAGGATGGCTGAATCCTTGCTTTCAAGTAGATGTTATATATCGGTAGATATTTAAGCAAGCCCTCAAGTTCCAATGAGCATCAACATACTTGCACTTCAGGTTAATACTCATGTTAAATGCTATGATGAATTCGGGCTGTGGGGCTTTAATTTTGTATCACGAAGAACTCTGCAGTCCAGAATCCAGTAATGCACTAAAACACGTATTTAACAGTAGCCAAATAGTCAGTTCACTGACAATTTAGAGAAACAAGTACTTAGAAACAAACTCTGTTGGTGTTTGTGTTTAGGGATAACTAAAAAGTCCTTTAGTAACTCATGCACAGACACAAAATAATTGATGTAATGGTTTATTCTTTTGCACTTACTCTTTGCTTGCAAGATCTCTTTATAGAAGGGCACACGTTAAATTGTTCATTGAAAATATGGCATTTTGCCATTCTTTATTGGCCAGCTCCAAAAGAGTAACATTAATTGCATATGCACAGAACACGGACTTCAGCATGCTCGGTAATGTGGAGGAGAGAACAGTCCAGTGGGAGATGTCCAAAGGGATGTTTGCCTTGGTTACAAGCGGGCTGTAATCCCTTCTTCTCTTTTGCCAATTACTGTCACCAGTGTGACAGTCAGAAGATTGCATGGCATGGTTGTTCAGTAAGGATTGCTAAATATGCTAGGTGGTGACAATGAGATGTGATGTATCATATTTCCTTTTTGATTCATACTGTCTGATCAGAGTTCAGATCCACTCTGGACCAGTGCTGACTGAGGCTGTTGATGAGAAAATGCCAAAGTACCTCTTGCTTGGAGAGGCTGTCAACATAGCCTCACACAAAGAGAGTCACAGTCTTCTCAGGTGCATCCACCTCAGCTCAGCACCTTTTAGGTATGGAAAAAGAAGTGCCAAATGGAGCAAAATAAATAACCCTATTATTTTCTTCCCCATCACTTCTGGCTAAAGCAGTCATACAAGGGCCATTTTGGTATTATCTGCCACAGGCTACTTTGGAGATTTCATACAGGATGGTGTAGGACACCCCTAGATCAGTCAGTTCAACATGTGAGTCAGTGGAAAAAGGTAGGCGCTTCAGGGGACAATCTAGCATGTCAAAGAGAGACAACAAGAGAAGCTGTAAATGGAGGTGTGAACAGTGCCACCCACAGACACACATCATGTGAACAGAATTATTTTCACATTACTTAATATTTCCACCCACCACCTAAAATCCAGGTGCTTAAATGGAGGAGCAAGATCCCCCTAACCCTCACCTTGTAAAACTCCTAGCAAATGCCTTACACACAAGTCAGTTGCTGACAGACAGATCCAGACCTCTCGGCAGTAGCGTGCTTCCCTGTCTGGACAGGTTTCCATGGGCTTGAGGCTTCTCACAGCAACAGGGTGTACTGAGTGAAGTAATAACTTGGAAAGGGTATATCATCCACTGCCTTCCGTGTTTGGACTTTTTGCTGGCAGGCTCTCCTTCTCTTTCTATTCAGGCTTTTACCTGGAGAAAGTTGAGCTGCAGAGAATGTGGTGAGTCCTTCAGCACCTCAGTCTTGTATTCTCTAGTGCTCTCTTCAAGACTGGTGCATTACAGCGGTGGGACTAAGAGGCTGGAACCAGGCTTTCTGTGAACATGCAATAAAGTGAGAGTAAAGAACAGAGGGGAGAAGGAAACAAAATATATAGAGGATCCAAAGATGTTGCTTTGGTCACAGAAACATGAGGTTTTTGCAGGTCTATAGATTTTGTGGAATAATCAAGGCAACACCTTTGAAAACTTGGTCATAGGATTTATAATTGTCCCTACCTAGGACAGAATTATAATGAACCTATTTCCTTGTAGTTCTGATTCTGGTTTCCTATTTTACACTCAGGTTCTTCAGCAGGGATGTGTTGGCTCTGATTTATGGTTCACACATTTTTATTGGTCATGGTCTTCAGAATAATTCACAGCTAAAGCAATTTTGGGGACATCCAAAAGAGCAATGCTTGAAAATAAGATTTCCATGACCTGCAGTGATTTAGTACCTGGCACAAATCCTAACCAACCCTAAGCTCAGCAATAAATAACTTACAAGAACAGCTTTCTTACTGTGGCATTACTTCCTCCCCTAGTGAACAAATAAAGAGTCCTACTCTGTATTCTATACTCAGGCAAAATTTCTGTTGATGTTAGTGGGACTTCTGCCTCAGTAATCTAAAATCTGCTCTGCCATTGTCACAGTACTGACACAGTGGATTGAAGCTAGACTGCCTTGCTCCCTGTGTAAAACCAACGTTCTAAGCTGGCTATCTTATTCCTAGTCACTTTGGGCATCACTTCATATCATGCAACCCAGAATGATTCTGATTTTATCTGCAGGAAAAACAATGTCCAGCTTGTGAGATCAAGTAATTTGCATGTTGTTATATAAATCAGGAAAAACACTTTTGCATGCACTTTAGGAGTTGAGCATCACAGAGTCTTTTTGACTTGTATTGTGCATTATCAACATGCTCTCATAAGAACAGACATACTCATTAAACACAGTCACGAAATGCCATTTGCTGTGCTCTACATATAACACCTTCACATATTTCACACCATCTGTAACTACTGTAAAGTGCAATAATAAACAGAAAAATAAGTGTGCAAATGAAGTCTTAAATGCTGAGAGCAGATCCCCCCCTGAGAAGTCTTGCAAAGCTCTTTTCTGCTCAAAAAATAAAATTGCTGGCAACAAATACTTTTTATTAGCACTGCAGAGCTAATGGAGCTGTAGGAGAGAACTCTGGATTCCTTTCTGATTCATGCCTCACAGTGGAATTGTTAAGTTCCAGTTGCAGGATTTTTTATTTCTGGTGATGATGCATGAGCCAGAAAAGAACAGAGGCCAAATGGTTGCAGAGCTGGCATTCATGAAGATTTCCTGGTAAAAACTGAGCAAATCAGACCAGAAGCCATAAATATGGATCCTCAGGCTCTTTTCCTGTTTTCTTGTTTTGATTCATTGTGAAGTTTGGATACTTAAATGAAATATGCCATTACAGGAAGCTTCACTGAGTCCCAGTCCTGCAACATGACATGCCTGGGCTGAGTCCTACCCAGTGTACAGGGACAGAGGCAGGACAGCTCCATGTGGTTTAGCTGTGTACCCATGTGCTATACATTATGAACTAGTTTTTGAGTGATTTTCTCTTTCAGTGAATTTGTACAGCAATTTAATATCTAGAGTACCCATTCTTTATCCATTTTTTTGGTCTCCTTTCTAAAAATAAATGTGCTTTTGATATCTCTTCTAGTCCAGGAAGATCCTTATCAGAAGTACCAATCTATTGTATACTGACTGCTTGGAGGATTGGGGCTGACATTATTAGGTGCTTTTATGCCATGCTATATAAAAGGACGTAGTACACGGGGAGCTGTTTAGACCCAGGACCAATTACAGCACAAACTCACCTAGAACAATAAGCTATTGCCTTGGGTACCATTGTTCTGGCCATCGAAACGTACCCAGCATTAACGAGGCTGCACTGCCATTTCAGATTTTAATTTCCTTTTGGTAATTCTTGGTCCCCATGTTGCCGTAGGCTTCCTCATCCTAACTTCCACATTTTCTTTCGTGCAGAGCTCTGCCAAATTAAAACTTCAAAATAGATGAAAGAAGAGAAACTGAAGAGGAAGTGAAAGGGAAAAGAGCCACATGCCTTTTGAGGAAGAATCAGTATGCAACTGAGGATGAAATCAAAGTCTCACTGCAGCCAGGCTGAGCAGAAAGGCACATACAGGGGGCCTGCTGGCCCAATATAAAGCAGATAGAGCAATGCTGTTCTGAATTCTGGGAAAAGGTAGCAAGTTCAATTTATTTTAAAGTGTCAAGTAATTCGGCCATTCTTCCAAAAGCCCAAAGAAAATCCTTCAAGAAATTCAATTTATATCACAGTGTCCAGTTATACCTTCTTTTCCCCTTCCCTGTTGGCTGTCAGTGAGCACACTGGAGAATATGAAAATGAGATAGCGGGATGTCTTTTGAAAGTAGGTGGAAAGGAAAAATTAAACAATAGACATAAAATTAGATCTATGCCTCCCCATGCTTGGGAAACCACACGTGTAAAACAGCGAAACACTGTCCTGGCCCAAAAGAGATAGCGACCAAGCACTTGGAATTGGAGGACATAGAACAAAACCTACGTGAATAGGATATCAAATGATATAAGAGCTGAAGTTTTCTCTATCTCATTAACTTTAATATTTTGGAGAGTGTCGGTGGAAGGGAGAGAGGAAAGCCAACAAGCACTCAGAGGCAGGAATAGGGGAACGTGTCTTGAAATGACCTGGGTAGACCAGGAGATAGGCACACAGAAGGACATGAGATCAAGGGAAGAACATTGCACTGGGTCAGAAACACAAATAGAAACTTCTCCTGGGGTTAGGAGAGGGAAGTTTGAGGGATCGCTTAGGCCTAGAAACATGATCCGAATGGCTGGTTTTAAGCCCCATTTCCAAAAATAATTCCCTTGGAATATGGAATATGTGCTGCACCCCACCTTCACAAGTGGCAGCCTATGGTTGCACAGAAAGTTGTGTCTCCTTGGGCCATGTAGCACCCTCTGGTCTGCCAGTAGGAGCCAAACAAAATCTGTGACTAAAACACCTCTGCCCCTGAGAGGAGGGGACTTCACTGCAACATGTGCTTCCTTAGTGGCTTGTCTTTGAAATGGCCATGGAAGGGGTGTTTGCTCCTATCCTGCAGTAAATAAAAAGAACAAATGTCAGCAACGTACCATGAAGTGGCCCATGAACCTCAGTCCAGATGCAAACGCTTTGCCTGTTCATTGGCTCATATATCACTCCCCACAAGGATGGGACCTCACCATAGAGAATGAGTGAAATACCGACTGAGCAGGAGCATCCGTGTCAAAAAGTGAGTCAGCAGGATCCCACTTCCCATCTAGCAAGATGAAAAGGCTATTGTTTCTGGCAAAGACAATGTTTTGAACCTCAGGAGTGTGAAAACAATTACAGATTTATGAATTCCTCCTCAACGCATGAAGCCACCAGCCTTTAGCCAGCACAAACGAGGAGTGCAGATTCTACATGTGCTGGGCGTGCAGGGGGTGATGCTGAGATCGAGAAGGACAGCTAAGCTCATTTCCCACTTTTGTGCCCAAATTACATACGGGAATAACAACGTGAAGGTGGAGGAGGACAGTCAGATCAAAGGTCTGTCTAGCTCAGCAGCCTAGCAGGGGCCAGTAGAAAATCTTTAAGAATGGGAAATGCAGAGACTGAGGCTCAGCTTGGCATCCTCTCCTGGCTTCCAGCAGCCAGCAACTTAAAGGCTTTCTGGGCCTGGGGTTCTGTCCAGACCACCAAGTTTAACAACCATCACAGATTTACCCTCTCTGAATTTGCCTAATCCCTTTTTGGACTCCATAGCTCTGTGATAGCTCTGCACACACAAACACAGCTTGGCGAGTACACACGCACTTTTGTGTGGATGTGAGGGTCCAAGCACTCATTTTAAAGGAAAACAAAATGTAAGAAAGTCTGGCCCTTAAGCGTCTTCTTCCCTCCCACTCCTCTTCTGAGTCCTTGGTTTCCAGGTTCCTTAGGACACTAGGCGTTGCTTCTTCCAGAAGCAGGTGCTTGGGCAGTGAGGGCAGTGCTGGGAAGCCCGGGCAGTGAGGTGGCCCCTGTCATAGAACACGCTGATGATGAGCAGCTGCTCACCACAGGCAGAACTGCTAGCAGTGAGTACATCAAAGTCGTTTTAAAATGGTCCTGATACTGTATTTTGTACAAATGGAGGTGGGCTGAGGATGATCCAGAGTAGCCTAATAGATCGAAGTCATATTTCATCTGATTGCTATGGCAAATAGTGCCCTGAGGGCCACATGTTTGGGGTTTTCTTTCCAGATCATTTATGTGCTCCACTTTTCCTCATTGCTCTGGGAGTGAGGGAACTAAGTCCCTTCAAAACCTGGCCATTTGGCTTTGCTACTTGAGTCCCCACATCCCTTATTATTTACCTCTGTTTGAGAGACAGGAGGAGAGGTGGAAGCTGTGGCTTTGTTTACTGACCTGGGTTTGCACCTAGTCCCTGGCTATTCCTAGGGTAAAGACTCACGATTGCCAATGCCAGTGGAAATCTGTGCTCCAGCCTGGTGGACCTGCACAGCAGCAGTGGGATTTGGTAGTGGGGATTTATGCTAGTACTAAACCCAAACATAGCTGAAGGGCATTACTACCAGGTTCCCACCACAGTGAGCCATGCTAAAAGCCAGATTCCATATTTTGCAATATGTAGGACACTTTAACATCAGTCGAAGCAATTTTATTACCTGTTTTGTTAACACTGCTGCCATTAAATACAATACAAATCTGGTCTGGTCACAGCAGAGTTCACACTTTCATGGGTTGATGACGAATCAGTATGAGGGTCATTTACTTTGTGTAGAACAAACCGTTACCTGCTGATGTCAAATCACCTCCCTCCAATAGCCATTTGCCCTGCAGCAGCCTCACTTCCAAGTCACAAAGTCACCTTCATTGCTGAGTTTGCAGACTTTGGAATCTCCTAAGGACATAAAAAAATTACGATTGGCTTCATGGTGAAATGAAGGTGAATGAGTCACTAGATCTCCAAGGGAAAAAAAAAAGGGTAAAAGAATGCAGGCATCTTGTGCTTCTACAGTGTTGCTGCCTCAGTCCACCATCCTCACCTCTGGTCTACTAGGTAACAGTCACAAAGCAGAGAAGCAGCATCCCCAAGACTTTGTGCTCCACTCCTTTGGTCTGACATGTCCCTTCGAGCCACCTCTCGCATCTGCTGTGCCTGGTTTTATGCTCCAGCCCTCCTGTCTTCCTCTGTCTTCAATAAGCAAGTTCCTAGCACACTTTCACTCTAAGGTTTTTGGTTTTGCTTCTTTTCCTATGTGACCTGTAGAACTTGTGATATAGCATGTGACAAAAGAAATCAGAAGAGAAGTAGCAGCTGTGTCAGTGCTGGATGCAATGAACAAGCCCTACCCAGGAGAACAAGCGAGTTCCATAGGCATCTAAGAAAAAGGCTTGTCAACTTCACCAGAGTTTTCTCCTGGGGTGGCTAACAAGCTAGATCTGTTCACACGGAGCACTGCTTGGAGATTTTCCTGGCACTCTTTTTAACACCTCTTTTTGTTCTCACTTGTTATCTGCCAGCAGCTGAAGCCAGTTGGCTTAATGGAGACTGTATGAGAGGGAACAATGAAGAGTGGCTTTCCAATCAGACAAGGACACAGAGCTTTAGCAATGGCAACAGACATCCTAGGCTTAGTGTTTTGTTATAACACATGGAAAAGAAGGAACAATAAATTGCAGAAAGCCTGATATTGAACACTTTAATGAAACAAGATGGTGAGGTTTAGGTCCAGGCTATAAGAATGCCAATACTGTGTAATAAAAAAAGCAAACAGAAGTGTTCAGTGCTTTTGCTAGTGAGTTCCAAAATGAAAAAAAAAAAAAAAAAGAAAAGAAAAGAAAAAGAGATTAAGTCTTACTGCTTATTTTTAAAGAATCAAGTGAGAGTCTAGAGCCTTTCTCTTTGGCTGCTAATATAACATCATGAAACAGTGACTGACCTTTAAAGGAGGAAAGAGCCCCCAAACTTTGGTGTGCTAATATGACATTTGCTGAGAGACTACTCTAATAAAAAACACACAGGATGAGGGCAGGTGTCTACAGGCTGGATCTGGAGCCGTAATTCAAGTCCTGTGCTATACGGAAGATTCAGAGGTAACATTCACCAAGGACTTTGGCTCCTTTGCTTGATTTCATTCACAAGTGAAGCGCAGCACAAAGTTAAGCACAGGGAGCCAGAGATCCGGTAGTAGGCGGCCCATGTAATACTTTGGCTAGGAAACCGAGATTGTGTAGCTCTCTAAATTCTGGAACAGCAAGTACCTAAGAGTTATTACTTACAGCCATAGGAAATATTTAGAACCTGGGGTCTCTGTGACCTATGGAGACCAGGAATGCCTCTTATTAGCAGACTTAAATCCACCAAATCATGATGTGTCCTTCCCTTAGAAAAACTTTCAGGGATCTGCAAACAGGGAAGAAAAAACTTGGGAGCCACAAATTTAATGAATTGAATAGAGCTGTTATTTCTGGCGCCGACACCTGCTTTATTCTCATGCTGATAGGCTCTGTCACTCCTTGATGTTTGTGCAGACCTGCCTGAATGTTCTGCTGTGATTTCTTCCTTTTCTGCTGCAGGCATTCCCAAGGTCAGACCCCATAAACAGTTCACAGTAGCTTGGTTACTCCTTGGCAAAATTTAGCGCCTTCATTGTAAGCACACCAGATGCCTCACTGAGCTGCATAAGCACCATTTGATTTTGCTCAACTGGAAGGAGACACAGAAAGACAAAATGGCTCGGCAAAGATCAGGATGTGAACAAGGGAAATCTGGGACTCTCGGCCTCCACAACCTCTTACTTTCTGTTAGGTCATCCATAGAAAAGCTCCCACAAGCACTCCCAGGCCCATCCTTGGGAGATAGGAGTGCTCGTGGCTCTTGTAGTGCTGGCAAACATTAAGTCACACTGTCCTATCTCCACTTCTAACCCCCCTGTCTGGAAAGCAATTGAAGGCAGTGCTGAGCTGTGTTTATTATTATGTCCTGTTGTAGCTGGCTGTGTTAACCACATTCACACAAATTCCACAGTTGTGTGCCCCGGCAGTGGTGTGCAAAGCCCACAAGAGGTCATGTAGATGTACATGGACGTCATGGCCTTCACTACGCTTGGCATTCAGCATCAGGGCATTTACCTAGCCCAGGCAAAGGATACAGAGAACAGGGGACAAAGTGAAAGTCACAGTGCTGTTTCATCTCTTTGTGCTTCTGAGACATGCAAAGATGAGCTAAGAGAGGAATAGGGCAATTTGTGGGGGGTGGGGGGAGGGTTTAGGTGTGATGGGGCTGAAGAAACAAGAGACCTATCAATGACATTACAGTGGAACACAGCAATTTCTGCATTATGGACCAGCTCAATGGGACAGGGGAGGAAGGCTTTCTGAGATGTCCCAGCTGGCCCAGTAGGACAGTTCACTCATTTGTTTGGATTCTTCATGGCTACTCAGTGTTACCACAGCTCAGGAGCTCCCTCTTGAAAGGAACAGCAAATGGGACTAGGTGTGGTTAGATGGGCACAGCCATATGATGAATAAACAGCCAGTGACAGGAAATGGCTCTGAGCTTTAGGAAGCAGATGATCAGCTTTAGCAGACTAGAACTTCTAGCTCTCTTTTAGGTTTTATGCTTGGTTGTGTCATTTCAGGTATGTGTTAAAAGAAACAGAAGCATTAATGTCTTCTGGCATCTAATGTTAAGGGTACAGTATCTTTGACAGATAGTCCAAGGAAGTTCTCCAAGCTCTTCCATGATCTAGAAAAAATTGCTAGGCCTCTATCCTCGAAGGAATGTTGTCTGTGTCCAAATGACACAAAGGGAAAAGATGAGTATTTCATAGATGTGGAATTTCCCTGCTCATTAAATGAGATGGGGTATACATTCACCCAGCAAATGTACTCTTGACCCTTCTGTGATGCTCTTAAACCAGGACCTGTATGGAGGCAATGGACTACAAATTTGAGCAGAATGGAGTTGCTTGAATGCCTTGAGATGTCGTCTCCTCAGGAAAGCAGAACCACCTCCTTCCAGCTATCTCCCTCCTCCATCTTATGGACCATGTCTGATCTTAAGAGGCCTGGTAATGAGTATGCTTTGATTAGGGCCACTGAGAATTATTGATTTTCCATTTATGGAGGAGACTATGCATTGAACTGAAACAGAAAGGGGAAAAAAAATCCCTATATTCAGCAGAATGAAACAATTAATTCTGTCTGACTGAAGCATTTGAAGTGACCCCAAACAAATGCTTTCCTTCCATTGCCTTGGGGCTTTAGAAAAGGCAAAGAGGCAAAGACAATTAGAGGAGGAGGCTGGGTGTCCTAGCCAAAGCTGTTGAAAGAAATGCTGTCTTTCTCCTCACTTTGTTGATGAAGGTCTTAAGCAGTAACAAGTAGGGGCTCGTGCCTGGGATGTGTACAAATGGGCTTCAAACCTTTGGTCTGCCCAGTTCATACTAGCATTAACATCTTATGAGGAGGTGTGAAGATGGGCATAAGCTTTGGATGTTGAAGTTGTTCCACTTTCTAGAAATGGTAGCTGTGCAGGCAAGAGGAAGTAACTGTGTGATGAGAACTTGAGGCTGAAGCTGAAGGAAGTGAGATCCAGCTGCATGCAGTGGACACCCATCTACTCGCGCCTGACATTGGGAATGACTAAAAACCACAACTGAGTCAGGACAGCTTCAACCAGGATGCTGAGGAGAGCATCCTGATGGTGGGGAGATTCTGTCGTAGAGCCACAATGCAGAGCTGTCAATAAGTCAGCATGGGTATTTGAACTCAGCTCAGAAGTATTTGAACCTATTGCTTGTGTACTAGGTTCTTAGGGGCAGCTCCAAAAAAAACCCTCTCTTTGCAAAAGGGGCCCAAGTCCCCTGAGAAATCAGCCCCTCCAGATGGAAATGGTTTGTATCAGAAATGTCAGCACGGAGCATGAATAACGCTGGTGGTCACCCACTGTTGGCTTTCGGCAAATAAAAGGTGTGCCCAAACCCTCATCCCTGTGCGCATTCCTTTCAACAGCATTGCCACAGATACAAAATGAAGGACAAGCACAACATGAGCTTTGAATAGACGGTATGATGGCACATTTGTTACCTAGACTCACTGGCTGCTAACCATGTCATTTACTTGGGTTGCTTGTTCTGCCAAGTCCACATAAGTCATCAGGAGAAATGCAAACACATTTCCAATTTTTTACATGAATTAGAGTCATGGCACAGGCTTTATTATATCTTGCTTCTATGGGAAATACTTTACTTTTCTTCTTTTTCTTTTGTTTTCTTTTATTTTGTACCTGTCAGTTTTCCTCCTACACATCATGCAGACAAATAAACAGCCCCACAATCTAGCCAGGGAGGTTAGCAGGCTTGATACTGTGCTGTGTCGAACTGAGCCAGTCTTTTACATATGTTATATATTCACCTTTTCTCTGGCATCTGCATTGCACTTGGGAAAACACTCGCACGCAAAGGGATGGGCTCTGGGGAATGGAGAAACATTATCTAGCACGGGAATACTCAATTAATTTTCAGCAAGCAGCTTTTATAATACATAACATACACTTAATATAATACACTTTGGTCTTGCGCCAGAGATTCTAAATGATTAGGCTGTATCAATTTACTCTTGGAACACTGATTAAAATCTCAAAACTTTCATAGCAAATGATGCATGAACCAGAATCTGAAATGTGATGATTGAAATATTGCAATGTCACAGATTCATCACACAGCCTTTCCAAATCCACTCTCAGTTTCAGCTGGCCCCTTAAATGTTCCACTCACACGTCCTAGTGATCAGCTTTTTTCTCCCACTCCGTCTCCCCCTCCCCAACCCTCTGCCTCTTGGAAAGATAATAGCCAGGCCTTAATTGAAGCAAACAGGTCATTAAAATAGTAATTTTGTAGACATTCGCAATGACAGACATTCATTCACTGCCAAAGACAAGCAAAGAATCAAGGACTGGATATTCCACGCACATTAATTCTGCCATAGACCAAATCAAAGTTAAACATCCTCCTCCCTTCGTACTGTGAGAAATTTCCATTGGGCACAGAATTAAAACAAAGAAAACCGAAAAATAACTATTCAGCTCTTGCCCTGTGAATTGTGCCTCAGCCTAGAAACGGGACTTGACAAATGGTGTCACACCTTCTCCGAGAAGGAGGACTCTCATCTCCTGTTTCTGGGTGCACAGTCACATCTTATCATTTGTTGCAGATAAGAGAGATCAAATTACTCCAATTACTTTTAAAACCTCTCTATAGGATGACTCTCATCACAGTGCCGCTAAAATGCACTTAGTTCTCACTGGAATCCACAAACTCCAAGCCAAACTCCAAGCCTGCAGTGTGAAGAATGTTGTCCAAAAAAGATGCCTAACCTAGGGACCATTGTACAGGAGGGTTTTTTTAAAAGATATTTTAGCAGCAAGCCATTGCTATAAATCTAGTACTGGGTCTCAAAAGTCTGTAAAGATAAGTACACTTGGTCTTCTTCAAACTGTCAGTTCCAGGTCCCCTACTTAGCTATCAAACTGCAGTGCCTCCAGGTAGAAGCGATGTGTGATTCAGAGTCTGATAGTGAGGGCATTCTGGCCTGCTCCTGCCAAGGAGAACAGTCATCGCCCGGAAGGTAGGCATATGGGCCTGGACTCATCCCATTTAACTTCAGGCCAAGTTGCGAGTCTTACTACATTAGGGTTTTTTCCCACGATCTGTAGAGAGAAGCCCCACCAGACCCTTTGTCAGCACTCAAATAAAGACACGTTTCTGTCTCCAGTGACTTTGGAGGAAACTGTTTCTGACAAAGTGTTCAGTTAAATGCCTAAAATGAGGTGAAGCGATCTGGACCAGGCAGTAGCCCATTGTAGCTGCCTCCACATGAACAGCCTATGTGCTTCATTGCCAAGTTCATTGACAGGTGAGGACCAACATGTCTGGCCATGACTGGCATAGCATTAGCATCTAAGGATACTAGGGGAGATGACCTGTGCTCCAAGCATTTTTGGGGCCACACATGGGAGGGAGAAGCCAGAGGAAAAAACACATCACCATCTCAAGGTGCAGAGTAGATGCCTGGCTAGAACCAGCATCAGTCCCTGGAGGGCTCCCCTCCTCCTAGCTGGCAGTACTCTCTGCTATGTTTTCTGCATGCTTGAACCCATGTCCGCGAGCTCTCCTGATCCATCACACGCCACTGTAAGGGGACAACTTCTGTACTCTTTTCAGAGCTTTTACTCCGCTTCAGCTCAAGCTGTATGCATGCATGAAGGGGAAAAAAAAACAAAACCAACTGAATGAGATCATTTTTCTCTTCTCATCTCAGACATTCAGCCTGCTAGCCAGGGTTACTGGAATAAAGCAGGGAAGCTCTTTTTCCATAGCAAGCCATCTGGTTGACATAGACTCACACTGATGCTAATCTGTTGGTTTCTTTCTTTTTTTTTTTTTCTTTTTTTTTTTTTTTTTTTCCTGAGGAACACTTCATCTGCAGCTGTAAATTCAGACCTGCTCCCTCTGTGTGCCGAGCATTCATTTTGCACACATATTTATTACCGCATTATGCCCCATTGTAGGTGTCAGGAAATCATTGTTATCTTTGGTGTGTCTACGTTGTTCTAATGTCAGGGATGTACTTTCAAATGGAAATTAAGCAATTATGTTTCAGATGGGGAAACCTGACAGACGCATAGATTTTTACACCACTGGCAATGTCGCTGTCACAAAAGCAGACATTGTTCTCGGTGGACTGTCAAAGAAATATAATGTATTTCAAGGGCAAAGCGGGAGGGGGAGGGGAGCAAGGAGGGGGAACGTGGGGTAATTAACTGTGTGATTGGAGTTCATAGATCATGGAGCTGTTTAACTTCAAAATGCAGTAACGACATGACAATGAGGCTACTTAACTCATCCTTGAAAAGGAGGTTTCCAGTAGCCTTTTAAAGCACAAATAAAAGCTTTCCACCCTATCTTCACCTCCAGCCTGGTTAAACCAGGATGCTACTGTGTGTTTACTGTTTGCACTGATTATTTAGGAATTGGTTTAAGTAGCCACCAGGACAAGTACCTTAGGAGTGAAGAGCCGCGCTGGTTCCCAGTTTATTCAGCATCAGCCCTCTCACAGAGCTGACCAGGTGGTGTCTTTGGGGCAGGGAGCTGGGGGATCCTTTGCCTGGTGAGGACTGTGCGCTGCAGGTTGGTGCCACTCATGGAATAGGGATGGGGACTTTCTGCTTAGCCCCCGTGGCTCTGTTGTAATGCAGCAAACAGCACCGGTCTAGAGCCTCGTGCAGCACAACCCGCCTTCCCTCCTCCTTGCCTCCCCCCAGTGATTTCTGGTTTGTTACAGGCTTTATTCAGCAGCGTTTTGTGTAACTCTTCTCTCCCCTTGGTCATTAGCTTCATACTACTCCCCCGGGTGTAATAGACCAACAGCAGTCCAAAGCCGGCAGCCAGTGAGCGCAGGCAAAGGGCTGTACTCGTGCCCAGTCGAAATCAACAGGAATCTAGGGCCCAAGGAAGAGAATGTCTTAAAAAATGAAGACTTTCAAAAATGTTTCAATCAAATGCTCACCAGTAAACACACACATTTTACAGCAATGGCTGTAAAAATCTACAATGGAGTACATCAAAAACTAAGCATCCAGTTAAATGGATTTCTAGACAAGATCAAAAAAGCATGCTCAGGAAGTTTTATTTGTTTAATGGATATTTTAGATGGGCAAACCCTGTAGTCTTCACTATGGCAAAATTCTTCTGATTGAGATTACAGAGGGATAACTGAAGATCGGGCTGCTGCATGAGCATGGCTGAGGAAATGGGCTTCGCCTCAAGAGTCATAGAATCATAGAATCATAGAATAGTTAGGGTTGGAAAGGACCTCAAGATCATCTAGTTCCAGCCCCCCTGCCATAGGCAGGGACACCTCACACTAAACCATCCCACACAAGGCTTCATCCAACCTGGCCTTGAACACCACCAGGGATGGAGCACTCACAACCTCCCTGGGCAACCCATTCCAGTGCCTCACCACCCTAACAGGGAAGAATTTCCTCCTTATATCCAACCTAAACTTCCCCTGTTTAAGTTTTAACCCGTTACCCCTTGTCCTGTCACTACAGTCCCTGACGAAGAGTCCCTCCCCAGCATCCCTATAGGCCCCCTTCAGGTACTGGAAGGCTGCTATGAGGTCTCCACGCAGCCTTCTCTTCTCCAGGCTGAACAGCCCCAACTTCCTCAGCCTGTCTTCATACGGGAGGTGCTCCAGTCCCCTGATCATCCTCGTGGCCCTCCTCTAGACTTGTTCCAGCAGTTAAAGAAGCTCACATTAAAAATACATGGCATCACAAACCCACTGACAGGAAGGCAGAAGCAGAGATTTCTATTCTCCCCCCCACCCCGCCTCTATGAGGCAAAAAAAGGTAATATCTCACTCCAGGTCTCAGTGGAGTTTTGGAGCAAGAATTGAACCCAGATGCCAGTCTGGGCTTTTAGGGTCCTCCTCTGGTCAGTCAGGTCACCTTTACTTGGGTGAGCAGGGAATAAAACCCACAGCTGTTGGATTGGGTCCACCGGGGTGCATGTGTCCAGGGTCTGCTGCTCCACAAGATGCAGAGCAGAAACACTTGTTGGTACCAGGACACATCTGTTGAATGTGAGGAGACCCTGCCCCATCCCCACAGCCCAAGGAGCCTTGCTGGGAAACTGCCTCCTGCCACCCATAGCTCTCAGGCTGGGAACCACTGTTGATGCTGTTGGCTCCAGGGCATGAACACTTCTGTCCCTGTCTTCTGCAGCTTCCCACTCACGTTTCCTGTCCACTCACCAACCCTGGTCACATGCTCCAGTTTTAATTCTTTTTCTGGTCCTCCAGGGAAAGCAACACTTGTTCATTAAGACACCCCCCTCCTGTCCTTTCTCCAGTCTCATTTATTTCATTCTCAGTCCCTTGAAGAAGATCGACCACATGAAACTTGAAAGCACTCCTTGAGGAGAATAAAGATCACTGGACAAAAAAGTGCTGCTGTAACATCAATAGATTAGCACTTCAGTAGATTAGGTGTGGCCTCTTCAACAAGAGACAAAAGTCAATGCCCCACATCGATTGGGTTGGGTGGGAAAAATGAACAAGCCCAATGGTAGAGATCCCTGTAAG
Source organism: Lathamus discolor (assembly GCF_037157495.1). NCBI lineage: Eukaryota > Metazoa > Chordata > Aves > Psittaciformes > Psittacidae > Lathamus > Lathamus discolor. The sequence goes on along the minus strand of NC_088887.1, from coordinate 100,263,584 downwards.
TGCAGAAGGTGCATCAGTATCAGCATCAGCTGGGTTTCTGGCAAGCAAGGATGGGATGGTGGGAGATGACCTTTTTTGGCCCTCTGCAAATACATGTTTTGCAGTAACTTGGCAAAATCCACAGATTTTTTCCTAGGAGTATTTGCAGCTGGTTGGGTGCTAAAGGAGAAAAACAAGTTAGTGTCATTGTCAGGACAGCGGGCCACAAGTAATCCATATGCATGCTAATGCTGTGATGCCAAGGGGTAAAGAGCACAGGCCACCCCAGGAGGCAATGAATTTGAGAAAAAAGCATGGTGTGGGCCCAGTGTACTGCTGATGGGCCACCCACACCATGTGCAGCATTGTGGCTGAAAGGGGGAATGTGATCCTTGGATGTTAAATTGCAAGATCTCAAGTAGGATCCAGATTTTGAAAAATTCAGACTTGAACCAGGAGAACAGGCAAGCAAGACTTATAGCAAAGACTCCAACCTATTTATCTTCCCCCCCAAAAGCTGAACAGCTCAGGGTACAGAGCGTGGTTATGTTCTCCACCCCACAAAGAAGGAAGAAATCCAGTGGCTAGAATCATAGAATGGTTTGGGTTGGAAGGGATCTTCAAGATCATCTAGTTCCAACCCCCCTGCCACAGGCATGGACACCTTTCTTCATCTTCCCTGCCTCTTTCCAGAGCTTATATCAGTCAATAACAACTCTTCACTTGGGCAGACTGTCCCAGTATGCCTGTTATACCAATGGTGCTGCACTGTTGCATGGAGAACTCTAGTTCCTTCTGCTTGTTTCCTAAACTGACTGCATTTGTGTAATTATACTTGAGGCAAATGTCCCTTTGCCCTGCTTAATCATTTATGAAGTCTTTCATTTATCCAACGTACTGCAGCCTTTGCTTTTGACCTTGTACACTGATACCTCACTTAACTCATGACAGGTCATCATCGTCACCTCCCTCCCTTGTCCTTCCTAGTCCAGCTCCCTTTACCAGGCTGGTCATCCTATTGGCAAAGATGCTTTTGTTTCACCTTGTCAGGCAGATCTCATCTCTTCCTACAAGGCCTCAATCCTCAGAGTGGGTCCCATGGTAGTAAATGCCAAATTCCTGTGGACACCAGGTGTGCAAACACGTATTGACCCCCCAGAGCTATCTGTTCCTCCCCAAGCCCTCTCCTTCACTCATGGAGACCAGGTATTGTGGGCATAATGGCTTTGGCTCTGCCAACCAATAAACATAAGTACATTAATACACACTTGATATAAACTCAATGCTTCCAAACCCCAGAACAGGATTTAGCTACACAACTCCCATTCTGCTCAATAGGATTTGTGTCGTTACACTTCGGCAGAGTTCAAAATAGACACACATAGAACAGACCACATGGACGTAAGTACGAGGACATCTGAGAATGTCACTGTTTGCAGTCATTCTCAAGTCCTCTGGGCCATATATCTCATCTCTCAGTGGTCTTCAAAGCCAAGTAGGACTTTTTTGTACCCTGTAGAAATAAACAGTCTTCCATACAGAACTGCTGAAAAAGGCCCTGGAAAACTCTTGACCCAGAATCTCTCTGATCCTTGCAAGTGCTTCTGGCAAACTCATTTCTGTGGTGGTTTTCTCTTAAAAAGGTCCAGTAACTTTTTCTTCTTGCCATGGAGCAGCATGGCTATTCTAATGAGTTACTGCTTTTTAGTAGTTGCCTGCTACCTTGTGGTTTTCACATACCACTGGCACAAGTAAAGAAGAACATTTACTGCACAGCTCCCAGACAAAATGAGATGATGGAAAAGTGCTGAACGCCAGTCCTCTTTGCTCCCCTGTGCTGCCCATCCTCTCTCTCTTCTCCCTGCTCCTCCTACATCTGCTCCCTTATTTCCCATCTTGAACCTTTTTTCCCCCCATAATTTCCTGCAAAAAATTACTCTGATCCCTGTAGAAGATCATTTGGCCCATGCTTCTGGTCACTAAGCAGTAGCCCTGGAAGGGAAATGTCAGCCTCTTTGAGCCCAATGTATGCACACAGGGACAAGTTGCCTCAGAAATAAAAGACACAGCCGACAATTATCCCAGAAGGTCTCCTCTCTGCCAAAGCTGCTCTCTAACCAACTGGCTGGGAGAAAAGGACATACCACACTTGCTGCAGTTATGTGGCAGCACATCGATTATAGTCTTCACAGAACTATAGAACACCCCAGGCTGGAAGAGACCTCAAAATAGCATCTGGTCCTGCCGTTTGTGGGAAAGGGAGCCTAGATTATTTAGCACCCTGTCCAATCACATCTTGAAAACCTCCAGCAATGGGCACTCTACCACATCCCTGGAGAGGCTGTTCCAGCAAATGATGGTTCCTACTGTAAAAAAATTCTTTCTTATGTCAAGGTAAGTGTAACTAACTTATACCTGTTGCCCCTTGTCTTCTCATTGTGACTCCTCATGAAGAGAGAGCCTCCTTTCTCTTTGTAGATACCCTTTAACTACTGGAACACTAGGACGAGCTTCCCCCCTGAAGCTTCTTTTTTCCATGGAGAAAGACCTAACTCCTTCAGTCTTTCCTCATACAGCCTTTTGATCATTTTTGTGGCCCTCCTTTCAACTCTCTCCAGTCTGCCCACATCTTTCTTGAATTGTGGGGACCAGAACTGGACACAGTTCTCCAGGTGCATCCTAACATTAAGCAGAATGGGACAATCATGTCTCTACCTCTGGTAGATTTCCCCACTACATTCAGATTTCTTCATTTCAGCCTCACTCCAGTTCTGCCACTGCTCCATCTGCTTAGAGCTGGAGCAGAGCACATGCTTTTATGCCTGTGCTGGGCAAGGAACTCTTGCGAAGGTTAAAATCCTGTCCTGCCTGGGAGGAGCCTTTGAGAAGGCTGCGTGGAGACCTCATAGCAGCCTCCCAGTACCTGAAGGGGGCCTATAGGGATGCTGGGGAGGGACTCTTCGTCAGGGACTGTAGTGACAGGACAAGGGGTAATGGGTTAAAACTTAAACAGGGGAAGTTTAGATTGGATATAAGGAGGAAATTCTTCCCTGTTAGGGTGGAGAGGCACTGGAATGGGTTGCCCAGGGAGGTTGTGAGCGCTCCATCCCTGGCAGTGTTCAAGGCCAGGCTGGATAAAGCCTTGGGTGGCATGGTTTAGTGTGAGGTGTCCCTGCCCATGGCAGGGGGGTTGGAACTAGATGATCTTGAGGTCCTTTCCAACTCTAACTATTCTATGATTCTATGATTCTGTGAGTGTGCATGGGGAATCTCTCCTTGACTTCATGGATCTTGCAAGTTACCCAAATAACCTGTCATTCAATAAACTATTCTGGGAGCAACTACCCTGCTGAAACTCCGTGAACATGTTTTTGGGGGTGTTTTTTTGCTAGGTTTATGGTATAACCATACTCCAGCAAGGACAGCAATTACAATTTGTGCTTACTAAGGGCAAAATCATACCCAAGCAACACAAAAACTGTAGAGGCTTTTGTCTGTGGCAACAAATGGCAGCATTAAATCCTCCACAAAGCCTCTATTCTGCAGAGCCCAGCCTAAGCCAACAACTCATCACCTGGATCTATAGCAAAACTTCCCTCCGTGAAGATTAGGGAGCCTGGGTCAGGGCCCAGTTACTCTGCAGCAGGTTGTCTGCCTCACACAGTGTTACAAATCAAGTGGTAATCTCACATTGCTTTACCCGAAATCAGAACAAATCAGTGTCTCTCTGTAGCTTTACTCTCCAGAGAGGTATTCCTGCTTGTGGTAGGCATATGGGAATTCAAAGAAGTTCAGGTTGAGTTCACCGGATTCAGTTTTAAATGTATTTTTATTTAAGCTGTAATCCTGTGAGCTAGTAACTGTCACAACTTACTGTGACAAGGTAGGGAGACATAATTCACAGTTTATAGATTGAAGGCCGAGGGACAGAGAGTTGAAGCACGCTTGGATATACTCTTTCAGTTGAGCCTTAACAGCTTAAACAGTTACGATCCTCTGGCTGTTGGTTGCTGCTTTAATTCACGCTGAAAGGCTGCCTGTGCCTCTCACACTAAGTCACAGCATCGCAGCCAAAGGGGCAGGGGGCAGCTAACAGCTGAGAAACAATAACTGGAAATTAAAGGCTAAAACTCCTTAAAATCACTCACTAGAGTACATCTGGAAAGGGGGGAAGAGGCCCAGATCAACTTACCTACCTTTATTTCTTGCAGATAGAGCAGATAGTCCTTCCCTGTGGGCTGATGGGAATGCTTCAGGCACCAGAGGGTGGGCTGTAAAATTATTACAAGCAAATTTTGCCCTCTCAAACATAGAACACTAATTCGGGACAGTGGGGTGGTGTAGTAATAGGACAAAACTTCAATGATTGTTTTAGTACCTTCAGAGAAAGCAGTATGGCAACAGTGCAGAACACAATCTGTAGGGTGGAGAGAGGAGGTTTGCCCTCCCAGGAGAACAGGTTAAAAACTAAGTTTATTATGTATTTATAAAATTGGGAGGAAGAAGAGAGAGAGAAACAATACTTACTGGCAAGCTAAAGAGAGCTTGAGAGCCTGAGATATCCTGTTGAGCCTGGAGGCTAAATTCAATTCCTCAAATACAGGACTGCCTCCAATTCTTGAAGGCACAGCAGTTATGCTGAAGACAACCATCTACAGATTTGTGGGCAGGCACACACAGTGTCTAGGCTCATCTCTGTGTTCATGAGAAAAAGCCACAGCTTCAGTAGGCCATACTGTTGGAATACAGAAGTCACCTTTTCAGGATGCTCTTTATTAATAGCAGAGAAGCTATGTAGACATCTAAATTTCAGGTGGTTGAAATGAGGAGGAATGATTCCTTAATGACTTCCTTCAAAGTAGCTTCACTGCTAATCTCTGTAACCATTCTGATTAACTTAATCTTTTACCTTCACTCCTTTCAATTAAGTTTGAATGGTTTATGAAGAACTCCTAGTAATGCCAGCTACGCAGGGAATTCAAGAGGAAGCTGGTGGTGGTTCCGTTCACACCAGGACCAGCTTCGCTCATCTGTAGGGTTGCAGAAAACTTTGATTTTGTCTGTCTTCATGAGTGCAGGTGCCCATTATGAAACAGTATTCTTGCTTGGCCTGAAGTCAAGGGGAGGTAGGGCTTTACCAAGTTAGCAACTTTTGAAATACATATTTGAAGAGTGAAAAGACAACAGGTGAACGCAACAATGAACACAACCCCAAATTAGAAGCAAGATTTTAAAACACAGCTTTTCACTTGTCTATTAGCTTCCATTTTTTACTGTTGATGAGCCTGGCTGGGGCGTTGTTTTACCTGTGATAACATTGCTTGCTTTGCAACTACCTCAGGGTACCAAACGCATTTAAAAAGGGAGCTTTGGAAAAATGACTGCAGCTATGGAACAGACCCTAAGAGACGTAACAGTCGTGCACACAGAGGGTACTAGAGAGCTAAACTTAAACATCTGAATTGTAGCAGTCCTTTAAATATGTAAGGCAATGAACCATTTTCTTTGGTTTTTTTATTACTTTGACGTTTGACTTTACTGAGCAAAGCAGTGTAAATGCTTTTATTGTTAAATACAAGCTGCCTCAGTGCTTTGTCCTTAGCACTGCTAATTCCATTTCTACAGATAAGTGCTGGTGAGTGGTGGCTTTATGAAATGGTACAAATCTGACTGCTTTTCTTGCTTGGTTCTCACTAATACCAGTAAACCAACTTGACTGCCAAAAAAACTCCCAAACCACTATGTTTGCTTTGCTTTGCCTGTTGTTCTCTGGATTTTACAAATGAAATGGCAGTAACTCTCCTAACAGCCTTGAAGCCTCCTGTCAGCACTTAGGGCAGCATCATGGTGATACCAGGATAGCGTTTTGGCAGAGGAACAACTTTTCTCTTGTGTTTGATTAACTGCCTGCTACAGAAAATATGAAAAAAGCCCTATCTATCAGTTCTGTTTAAATCTGTGACAGAGCACCTATATACTACATATGTGATGGAAAGGAAAGACAAAAAAAATGACATGAATATCACATCACTCTTTCTACCTTCACTCTCCTCATCTCATCATCACTCAGATTCATTGCCATGCTAATGAAAATCAAAATAAACAGAATACTTTGAGCAGTCAATAAAGAGTTTGTGGGTCAGGGTTAAAGGGAGAACAGTGATGGAAGACATTACTGTGGGGATCTGTTACAGGCCGCCTGATCAAGGAGAACCTGTGGATGAAACACCCTAGAGACAGATAGGAACAGCCTCACGCTCACAGGCCCTTGCTCTTACGGGGGACTTCAACCACCCTGATATCTGTTGGAGGGACGGTACAGCCTGGAACAAGCAATCCAGGAGGTTCCTCGACTGTGTGGAAGACAACTTCCTTCTGCAAGTAATAGAGGAGCCGACAAGGAGAGGTGCCATGCTTGACCTCGTGCTCACCAACAGGGAAGGGCTTGTAGAGAATGTGGTACTCCAGGGCAGCCTTGGATGCAGCGATCACGAGATGGCCGAATTTGAGATCCTCAGGACAGTGAGAAGAGCGTGCAGCAAGCTCACTGCCCTGGACTTCAAAAGAGCAGACTTTGGCCTCTTCAGGAACCTGCTTAGTAAGGTTCCATGGGATATAGCCCTGGAGGGCAGGGGGGTCCAAGACTCTTGGTTGATATTCAAGGAGTGCTGCATCCCAAGTAGAAGGAAATACAGCAGGAGGGTCGGGAGACCTCCTTGGATGGATAAGGAGCTGCTGAGGAAACTTTGAAGGAAAAAAGAGGCTTATAAAAGGTGGAAGTAAGGACATGTGGCCTGGGAAGAATACAGGGATGTTGTCCGGGAAGCTAGGGACCAGGTTTGGAGGGCTAAGGCCCAGTTAGAATTAAACTTGGCCAGGGATGTTAAGGATAACAGGAAGGGATTCCATTCTGTAGGTACGTAGTGAATAAAAGACAGACTACGGACAACGTGGGTCCTCTCTGGAAGCTATCAGGAGAATTGGCTACCCTGGATTTGGAGAAGGCTGAGGTTCTGAATGACTTCTTTGCCTCAGTCCTCACTGCAAATGCTCTGACCGCACCACCCAAGTCTTGGAAGGCAGAGCAGGGACTGTGAGAATGAAGACCTTGGGCCCACTGTAGGAGAGGATCTGGTTCGAGACCGTCTTAAGAACCTGAATGGGACTTGATGAAATCCATCCACGGGTCCTGAAGGAGCTGGCAAATGAAGTTACTAAGCCACTGGCCATCGTATTTGAAAAACCATGGCAGTCAGGTGAAGTTCCCAATGACTGGAAAAAGGGAAATATAACCCCCATTTTCAAGAAGGGGAAAATGGAAGACCTGGGGAATTACAGACCAGTCAGTCTCACCTCTGTGCCTGGAAAAAATCTTGGAGCAGATTCTCCAGGAAGGCATGCAAAGGCACATGAAAAACAACAAGGTGCTTGGTGACAGCCAGCATGGCTTCACTAAGGGGAAATCCTGCCTGACCAATTTGGTGGCCTTCTAGGATGGGGCTACGGAACTGATGGACAGGGTAGAGCAGTTGATGTCAATTACCTGGACTTGTGCAAAGCGTTTGACACTGTCCCACACAACATCCTTGTCTCTAAATTGGAGAGACATCAATTTGATGGATGGACCACTTGGTGAATAAAGAACTGGCTGGATGGCCGCACACAAAGAGTTGTGGTCAATGGCTCGATGTCCGGCTGGAGCCCAGTAATGAGTGGTGTCCCTCAGGGATCAGTGTTGGGTCTGGTCTTGTTCAACATCTTTGTCGGTGACATGGACAGTGGGATTGAGTGTGCCCTCAGCAAGTTTGCTGATGACACCAAGCTGTGTGGTCCGGTTGATATGCTGGAGGGAAGGGATGCCATCCAGAGGGACCTTGACACGCTTGTGAGGTGGGCTGATGCCAACCTTATGAAGTTCAACCACGACAAGTGCAGGGTCCCACACCTGGGTCGGAGCAATCCCAGGCACAGCTCCAGGTTGGGCAGAGAAGAGATTCAGAGCGGCCCTGCGGAGAAGGACTTGGGGGTGCTGGTCAATGAGAAAATGAACATGAGCCAGCTTCAGTGTGCGCTCGCAGCCCAGAAGGCCAACCGTATCCTGGGCTGCATCAAAAGGAGTGTGACCAGCAGGTCGAAGGAGGTGATCCTGCCCCTCTACTCTGCTCTTGTGAGACCTCACCTGGAGTATTGTGTGCAGTTCTGGTGTCCTCAACATAAAAAGGACATGGAAATGTTGGAACAAGTCCGGAGGAGGGCCACGAGGATGATCAGGGGACTGGAGCACCTCCTGTATGAAGACAGGCTGAGGAAGTAGGGGCTGTTCAGCCTGGAGTAGAGAAGGCTGCGTGGGGACTTCATAGCAGCCTTCCAGTATCTGAAGCGGGCCTATAGGGATGCTGGGGAGGGACTCTTCATCAGGGACTGTAGTGACAGGACAAGGGGTAATGGGTTAAAACTTAAACAGGGGAGGTTTAGATTGGATAGAAGGAGGAAATTCTTTCCTGTTAGGGTGGTGAGGCACTGGAATGGGTTGCCCAGGGAGGTTGTGAGTGCTCCATCCCTGGCAGTGTTCAAGGCCAGGATGGACAGAGCCTTGGGTGACATGGTTTAGTGTGAGGTGTCCCTGCTCATGGCAGGGGGGTTGGAACTAGATGATCTTAAGGTCCTTTCCCAACCCTAACTATTCTGTTATTCTACTTAGGCCAACAATTATATGTACTCATAAATAAGTTGTCACTACAACATCTGTACAGTAAGGTCCTGAAGGATTAGCCTAATTGCTTCATTGAATCTGTCTTAATGAACTTGCACATTTGTATCTATCTCAGGATTCATTATTTCCTTCAATTCAGTCTATGAATAACTCACTACCTTGGGGAGGCTAACAGCATCAGTAATCTGATTGCACTCCATTTTGATTTGTATTTTTCCGAGAAATTAACAAAGTATAATCAATAGATTATTCCAAAGGTATTTATTTCTTTCTTGTACATGAATTAAAGATCTTACAAAAACTAGAACCACGCTTTACTGGAATATATTATCTTATACATCAAGGATTTTTTAATATGTAAGCTAGAAAAATAGAAATTCCATCTTGGACCCATATAATATTCTTGCAGTATTGCCTAGAAAACTGTTGCATATTTTTTCCTTGAAAAGCAATAGCACACATTTCTTAACCAGACAAGCACAAAATTAGCAAAAAGAATTCAGTGCAAACGTCTAAAATAAGCATCCAGATTATATTTCCCTTTATACATGATTTCTGAAGGATTAACAGTTCAGGTTTTTCCTATTCTGAAACCAAACTGATCAGAATCAGTTGAAAAGAAAGCTGAAAAAGCTATTGCCTCTTTGTCTTGGAATTTATTTTCAGCAATGCTCTTCTTGGAGCTCTTGTCTGACTTGAAGGTAGACAGAATTTGCCAGAGTGGAAGTAAAGTATTTTTCATTTCCTTCTTATCTAGAATGCTTCAAATATATTTAAGCTTTACAGAACATTCTGTCCATTTGCTGTAGGTGTCTGCAAACTGGGGTCATAGTTAAAACTTACAGAATTAAACATTCATTATGTTAAAAATCCTGCCAGTTGCTACTTTTTAAAAGTATTGCAGCAAAGAGGTAATATTAATGGTAGTTTGATAAACAGGTATCTAACTTAAAAACATCAGGCTGCATCTGATACAGATCACATGAGGGCTCATTAGCATCATTTTCTGTACGTCAGCTCAGGTTGACAACTTGGTTTAAATCGCTCCACAGGAAGTGTCTCTTACATGAGTAGAGAAAATAATAATTAGGTCTATTTTTGTTTTTTACCTAGAGGATTACCCAGGTTTTGGTTTAGTTCTTCACTCAAGACCTAAATGTTATTTTATACATGGTTTTAAGATTTCAATCTCTGAGAACAAAAGTAAAATAAGAATGCAGCTTCTCCATCTGTACTTCTGAACACACATGCTGCCTCAAGCTTTATGAGTCAGACTATCCACTCAACCAGAGCTAGTTAGCATCTTTTGGATAGTAAGTCAGACTTGACCTACTGTTTGGACAAAACCATGTAAATCAAGCTCAATGAAATTATTTCAAAAAATGTAAATGTCCTAAAAATTAAGAGTTAACTTTTTTAATTTTGGATGATTCTGTGTCTGAACATTGGACTTCTTCTGAATTTATTAGATTTTGGGAAAGAAAGGAGAAAATTGCATATAATTGCATATTTTGCTATGCAGCTTCTAAAACTTATGGCCACTAAAATCATATGCTCTGATAAAAAAAAGAGTACAAAAAAAAAAAAAAAGAAAATTCATACAAAATCAGGTAAATATTTAAGACTTGCTCAAGGATGCTGGTGTCTAACCTTGCAAAATACTTAGGCAGGTGCTTAATTTTAAGCATGTGAGTCATTGTGCCAAGAGAGGTTTTATGGTGAACACTAATGCATAAATATTAGACTGGCTCTTCCACTTCAAGATAAGCATGGACGTAAGTGCTTTGCTGGATATGGATCAGGATGCTCAGCACCTAACAGGACTTTAGGCGCTGATCCAGCAAAGCACTTATCCACACGAACAACACTGCGGACTTTAACATCACTTCTCATGTGCTTAACATTAGGCATGCTCGTAAGTGCTTTCCTGGAAGGGCCCAATAGACCAATAGTGTATAAGCTATAAAATTTGAAGCAGTGTATGTTTAACACACCGCATATTTAACAATGTTAATCTGCTGAGATTTGCTTTTTCTTGGAACAGGGCTTGTCTAACTTCAAGCATTTATTTTCAGAAACTGTGTAAAATATGCCTTTAAAAGCTGCTTTGAGATTATGGCAAGTTAAAATAATATTAGTGAGTCTCCTTATGCTCCTTTCATTTCTTCTTTGCATGTCTTCGCCCAGGCATCTAAAAAGAGAAGAGAAAACCCTAGTCATAAACATTAATCTATTCAAATGAGCATCCATGCATTTAGTTTCCCTGTAAAAAACAGAAGGTCAGACACAACTGAACACCTAAAAACAAGCAGCTCTTCTAGGTTTTAGATCCGAACGCAAATTCTGCCAAGTGTGTCGCCTTTTCCACTGAAAATATTAAAATCACCAATTGTCACTTCTACAAATAGAACTAAGTTTATTACTTAAGACTGAAAATGATTGCAAGTTCAACCCTTACATATCCCTAAGTCAGTGCTGGTATTTCCATATGAAGTTTTCCATGCCCACTGGTGTCAATCCATTTGCAGTGTGAAGTCTAAAAAGTGGAAATGTAAGAGCTGCTTAATCCCAAACCAACAATTATAAAAGCATCACAACTCATCAGATATTTAACATGAACATGGAGAGATATCATGTTAATCCAGAAAAAGAAATAAAGTAAGACCACATTTCTGTAATGGTGCTGGCATATTTTTTCATAGTAAGCTAACCAAGGAAGAAATAGCAAAGCAGCACTTCTTAATGACCTACTGCTACTGCTGGCCAGGCACAATAACTATATTTAAATCCTCATGGCAGGAAATATTGTTTTATGTATTTGGCACCATATGCTCTTCATAACTTCTTCCTGCTACATGTTGAGGAAGTTTCGAAGTTACTAAATGTATTTCATTCTTTCCTAAAGGGAAAAGAGTTTTTGTTTTCATCTGAAAGCTCTAATGGCTTTTGGAAATGGCTTTTTTGTCATGCACAAATTCCCGCTCAACCAAAAGCACAGTCACTAATAAAATTACAATTGTTTTAAGTTACAGCATAGCTGACAGCTGAAGTCGAGATGTGACACACTAAAGCATAACGCACCTATGCACAGAGGAAGAACTCTACTTAGTCCCCGAGTGCAGTGGCAGATGTGAAAGCCATGTACAGAGAAAGAAAAAAAAGAATCGGTACCCCAGACAGAAGTCAGCACAAAGGCCTCCCATCCCTATCAGAACTGTCTTCCTGTCCTACATTCTGATCAGAGAAATGGGGACTGTTTCTTAGAAGAAAGGGTCTCAAACTATTCAGTCAATGAAAAGACGCATTTCCAATGTATGTTTCATGAAACTTTTCAACTATTAAAACTCAAACCCCTAAAACTAGCAGATTTAAACATCCAGAAGAAGAGATTCTATCATATATCCATCCTACTCACAGTTACTGTTTCTAGTGTAATTCTCTCCCACTCTTGGTCTTCCACTCAAACATCCATCCCATGCTTGCCTGCTTTCTCAACATCTTCTAGTGCCCAGAATTGGCCTGCCATTAATAGATACGTAATTCCTTTCCTCTCATTTATAAAAACGCTCCTAGGATGCTGCTTACTACAAAAACCTTCACAGAGTATATGCCTGGTTATCTTCTTTTTCCCCTCCATAACATTATCCTGCACTTTTGAGTGGTGGTTTTCAAAAGTTGTCATCATTGGCATATCCCTTCTCCTACTGATATGAAGTTGGGCAGTTTCTTTGACTGCCAAATAAACTGCTGGGTTAAGCTGAATGTTTTTCAAAATCTAACCCTTCCAGTTCATGATCGCAATTGCTCACTCTGGGCTCACCAAACGCTAGTTCTTTCCAATCATAGCAAAGACCCATCAGATAAACCAATATGTGCTGCTACAGGGGGGGGCTTCACTTACAGCCTAGACCAATTCTAAAGGTGGTGCACAGAGAAATTGTCAAATACAGTGATGCCTGCTATTAACTTTAAAAACTGTCTGACAGTTAAAGGAGAAAAAAAAAAAAAAAAAAAAAAAAAAAGGAAACTTTACCCAAAGGGCTGATGAAATTCTGCTGCAGACAGCTGAACAAGGCAGTGTGGGGTAGCAGGAACTTCTCTATGACTCCACATCGCAATTCCTGGAAGTTTTGTGTCCCCTACCTCTTCCCACACCCTAATATTGTTTCAGAAAGTTGACATTCATGACTTTTATTTTATTAAATAAATTTTATTAAAGCACCAAATGGCTTGGGAGAATGATTCTAATCGAAAAATGAATAAAGTCTCTGCATCTGAATCCCACACTTCTCAACCTACACTCAAACACTAATAGTACAGGCTGATTTCCACAGGTAAGGAAGACTTACAATACTGATACCTCAAAATGCCTGAAAAGCTTTTTTTTTTTTTCCCTAAAGAACTTAATTTTGGGTCTAGATAATCCACTTCAGACAAACACTTTTAAAACTAGGAGCATTAACTGTATGCTTTTGGGAGGCCATCCACATTTGTTAGATAAATCTCTGTAATTTGATATAATAATTCCATAGACTTCCAAGTATTTTCTTTTATCTGGAATTCCAACCATACTGACTTCTCTGTTTACAAGCTATGTCCAAAACTGAAATAACCACTGATCTGAAAAGCACACAAACTCCAACAATGGCAAAACTGCACAGAACACCCAGCAAGGCTTCTCATTCTTTTCTGGTTGAGAGAAAATGCCATAGTGCTCTTTAACCTAACAGACAACACTGTAAACCAATAGTTGTGAATGCAGCAAGTAATCTGAAGTGGAAAAACAGTGTAGTTACTAAAGAAACTATTAGCTTCTCTGAAACTCCCCATTATCAAGGGACACAGGCAGATTCTCTACTGAGCTGATGAATGAGCGAAGAATGAAATAGTTTGAGTGTCTTTTTTAAAACACACACTGTAGTTGACCCACAGTAATGACTCAGTGCAACAACTGGCGGATGAAACAATGACTTTTCTGCAGAACTGGCTAGACCTATACTAACGATCCCAGTGATTCCATACTCTTTGATTCTCTGAATCAGAGAACTTGCAACTTAGCAGACAGCTATCCTTCTGAATATATAAGAATACTCTGTAATGTGGAAAGAATACACCCGAAAGTGAGTAGCGTGTTTTAAGTAACAGTCCTACCTTGTGCAAAACTTCATAAAACTAAAACTTGTCTAAGGCACTCATACTTAAGCTTTAGAATCCAGGTCCAAATACGCTTGTTTAAGAAAACGAGTTTTGCCTTTAAATAAATCTTTTCTTAATTATTTTTGTAAGAACCTACTGACCTTGGAACTGAACATAAAAATACCCCTGTATTGCTATGTGTTAAAGAGATTTATCATGTAAGCCCAAAGTGATGCTGTAATTCTTTAAGGATTAAAATTTATACACAGGAAAATACCAAAACCCCTTAAAAAATGCCCTGAAGCCCAATCTAAGTCTTAAAATGTACATCAAATACAACAAGCACAAATTTGTTATACAAAGCCCTTTATTGCATTACATGTTGATTGATACTTATTGCAATTTGTTTTTAGCATATTCAAACCAACCGGAATCCAAATACGGACACTGTTTTTGCCTCCATAAATTGCCACCAATGACAATGCTTACATCAGCACTTAGATTTGGGTCAGCATAAAAATCTAATGATGACATCCTACTCTGGTGTTATACTCGGTAAAAATCTCCATAAAAATCTCAAAAAATAATGTTCCTTATGAATGAAAAAAACTCCTTAAAAACTCAAAGGAGGGCATGTTTCCAGGCTGGAATAGAGTGCAATGGAGAAAACTCTGTGGTAGCCTTGACTGAGCTTGCTCTAGACCAAGCTTGCTCTATGATTCTATGATTCTATGAAGCTGCAGTACAGTGTGCTTAAACCTTGCTTCATGGTTCACAGGACCATGCTGCTAATGCAGCAAGTCTATCTTCCTGACCCAAGCTGGAATATCTGCATAGCACTGCTTTGCACAGCTGAGGCATAACAGCTCTGTCCCGTGCTCACTCACAAACTCTGCCATGTATACAGACATGCCCTGCACATACTATACTAACAAAAAAAACAAGGAGACATCTTTAGCTTAACATAAAAATAATCCCTGTAAAAAACTCTTTCAAGAACAAGCCCTTATTTTGATGCTTTAGGTTTGGAGCTGAAGAAAGCAGAAATTGATTTCATTCCAGTCTTATCAACTTTGGCCAAAGCCTTCTGTGCTGCAGACATCTTGCTGTTTGCCTGTTAGTGAAATGATAAACAGAAAAAGTTAAGCAGCATCTCCATAGGAGAGCTATAAAGTCCTAAATACAGAAGTCAACCAAGAACTTAAATTGCTTTTTTAGTATACAGAAGTAAATATAATGTTGTGCAGGCTTTAAATTGTAAGAAAAAAACCCTTACAAAACAAATCTGAGATTATTCAAACAGAAAAATACTTGTCACAAATTACCTAACCTCAGACAAAGACAGAGAATCAACTACAAGGACAAGGAGGTGAAACATTTTCTTTCTGCAGAATGAGGTATCCCAACTCAAACGTTTACTTTGTGATAATCCCTGAGTGTACATTAAAAGGAATAATGCACGCAATATAACAGATGCATACTGTACCCTCCAACTCAATCTCATGATTATGCTGTCAGCAGGCTGAATTACAGCCTTGCATTACAGATGATGAATAATTCACACTGATTTATTATCAAAGACTCTAAGCATAGTGAAATAAAGGGAAAAGAGATGGAAGAAAAGAATGAAGAAGGTAACTAAGATTTGCAAAGCACTTTGAGGCCACTGGGACAACTTCCCAGACTTTTACACCTAAAACACATTTTATGAGCACATTTTACAGAGCTGACCTCTTTTCTTTCTTGCATTTTAAAATGTTATGGTTTAAATCTCTAGCTGTTTTCCTTATTAAGAAAACTTTGCATTGACCTTTCTTTATAATACTCCTCAGTCTGCAGGACTTCACAATTACAATACTTGGGATCAGCTAGAAGATTATGGATAGGATGGAGATATGCAACAACAGTATGATCGTCTGTGTTACTATACAAACAAAACCACTGCCAAAGTATTTTAAAAAAAGTAGTACAATGTACAGAGTCCAAGAGCTATCTTTTCTTTCCCAGATTCTCTCATCAATGTGCTTCATTATTTCAGAAGTAAAACATATTTAATGTTACAATTAATTATCTCTCCTCAGCTTATTTCTATCTTTATGCTCAGTTCAAAAGCTATAGGTGCATAATGGGGGAAGAGGGGAAACATGCATATTTTAGACTATTTACCACCTTCACTTAGAGGGCAATCCTCCTCTTACTTCAAAACTAGCATGTGCCCTGAGTTCAAAAAATTCTGGGGCTGTTGGGGGGAAGGAAGGAATGTATCTGTCACCAGCTGCTTCTCTTTGCAGAGGGATAAAGAGTAGTCAGCATTAGTCTGAAAGTCACAAGATCAGCACAGAGGGCCTTTTCGGGTCCCAATGGATTGGAGAAGGATTCATTTTCTTTCAATATTCAAAGAAATAAGCCAGTACAAGCCTCACAACCTTGGCACACACAGAGAGAATCTTTCTTTTCACATCTCTGTTGCTCTCCTAGGAATAATACAGTGGCAGGCACCACTGGACTCAGACCTGAATTGGCCTACAAACTTGTGCTGGAGCTGGCAATCAGCAAGCTCTGTGTTGATTTAACTTCATTAAGTTGACATAAGTAAGTGCACAAGCAATATTTCTAAGTAAAAATAAGGCCTGTCTTAGCATCCCTTGGAATTTAAGTGAATGCTGCCATCTTTGTTTCTTTTTCAAATTACTGAAATTTAACAGCTGCTATCACTAAGCCGCAGGATTTCTCATTTCAAGTTCTCAAAGAGCTTTGCAAACGTTAGCTGTGCACCTTAACACATGTGTCCAAGTCTGTGAGGTTCACTGGAATGTTCACTGATAAAGTACAGTCAAACCGTAACAGTATAAAAGAGTTCAGAAAGGGACATGAAGACTATCAAAGTAAAATTAAACCTGAATGAAAAGTTCCAAGGAGATATAATTACAAACATCTGTGCTTTGTACTTGTTTTTCTGACGTGTTTTGGAGGAGAAAAATAGGCATTCTATGCCAATGCCAGAAGTTAATCTATGCTTTAGCAAAACATGCATGAATGCAGGGCTTGCTTACCTTTTTGGTTTTCAGATTGCTGCTGTTAAACTTAGTATAGTCTTCTTCTGCTTCCACAGGGGCATCTGTTAATTTCCTTTTCTGAAATGTCAGAATGAGGAAGTTGCTGTGTCAACCACTTTTATGATGTACACACATGGAAGTTTAAATTTTTTGGCTTTATAATGTAATCATAGCACCAAAATAGGACTAGCAATCAACTGAAGAATCCTCAGTAACAGTGGAAGATTTCTCTCTGCAGTTGTCTTCTTTACATGTGAATATACATATTCACCAGTATTCAGAAGATATTGTTAAATGTCATGGGAAGCATTTTCTTCTTCCTAGACTTCTGAAGAAAGACTTCTAGAAATCACCTGAATCCCATTTTTAACTTCCATGATTGTGATTTTGGTGTCAGAATCTATTTGGACAACCTTTAGGAAGCAGCTGTTGGAAGTTCGTGCATAACAGCCAGGGAACCCAGACTCTGGTCCCCATGGTCTGATGGAACTGTGCAGCAGCTCCAGTGTTACTGCTATCTGCCAGCACAGGTGGATCATTATCTAGTCTATTATCTGCTTGTGCACAACCTTTAGAAGTAATTAGTTTCTGCAGTTTGGCAGCAGTGAAACACTGACATAGTTCTGCTGACTGCTTCATCACTTGAATCCAACAGTATATTAAGAAGCTTGACTGCATGTGCTGGGTGCCTTCTAACTTTAAAAATAATGGAAGTGAACGGTTCTCGGCACTTCACATAATCAGGCAGTAAGAATGAATATTTCTTTCCATAAACTGTGAGCATGTGTTTAGTTTAAAGGTGAAAACTTCCTGGTATGTTTCCAAAAGGGAAAAAAAGTATATAGTATTTTACAACACTATTTTCATTATTATTATATATCTGATATTACTACCATGTCCTTAATATCCTGTGAAATCTAAACTGTGGCCTTCCTAGTTCTTGTGCCAAAGAGAGTGATTTTGCAAGCAACTTGGACGGTACCATACATTTTAAGATCCTGTTTTATTCATTTTGTTTATGGTGCTTGCGATCTCTCTCTCTCTTTCCCCCCTCCCTCTCTCCCTTTGGCACAGAAGCCAGGTCTGCAGCTTAGATTTCTCAGCTGTTAGAACCACATCCAACAGCAGCCTTTTCTTTTGATTTCAATGGGATCTGGATCAGCCTCTCTAGGGGGCTGTTTACTGTGCTGTGATTACATTTTCAAATGACAATCTAATGAATAATTACTATTCTTCCCTTTTTGGAATCTGATAAACAAGTTTTTAAAACTTACAACAAAATGTTTGTGCTCCAGCAAAATGTTTGCTGTTTAGTTGTAGCAGAGCCTACATACTCTTTGTAGATGTCTCTCATCATCTGCCAGTGGCCAGGCTCCCTGTGCTGACACTGGACAGTATGACAATTACAACACAACATCAATGGCTTACAATTAATACACAGAACATGTAATTTTGGTTTAATCATTAGATCACAGAATCTAGGCTGTACCCAGTTTACTATTACCCAGTACAAGAGAATCTCTTGTAGCTTTTCTGTTAATCACTGACGTTTCTAAATCTCTCCTCCCTTAAGAATTTATTTTAACATGATTTCTAAACATGCAATTACTTTACCATAACAGGAAATACATGTTAGACCCTTCTTTATCTACATTAAGCCTATACTAGGTCTATCAATAAACCTTACTTTCATGAACAGAAATATCAATGCAAGTGAATAAAAATGGTCTGAAGGAGACTATAGGTTCCAGTGTACAAGCCCGCCTCGCTCCTCTGAGACTCTGAAATAAACAGGAGTTTTAATCTCTGAAGTTGCAAAGACTTAAACACAGAAGCATCACACACACCCTGGTCAGTGCTCTGGATATTAATCAGATCCTCAGCAAGATTTCACTGCCCAACAACCGAACAGTTCTAAGCCTCATTTCCTCTGTAACCAAGCTGCTGAAATAAAACTATTTTTAAAAATAGATTCTCAGAACTATCCCAATGGTATAAAAGTGATTCATACATAATATGTAATGTACATCACATGTAGTTTAATATACTTGTTGCAACATGCTTATATGGTTAATGAATATCAGTTGGCTCCTGATGTGCATTTAATATTTCTTACAATGCATAAAGATAATTCTTAACTGAATCAAAGGGCCAAGTAACTGTGCAGCCAGGACAACTGTCCAACCACATGGAAATAACTTACATCCATTGATATACATTGGAGAACAAATGCTATTAATAACAGTAGGGCCCAATTATTCCTGCATGTGCTAGCTGACGTACTGCTTAGCAGAACAGTCACTGAACCGGCCAGAAATTAAGTTATTTTAGACTTTGTTTCAGTAAGTAGCAGGGACATTGCAGGAAAGGTCGGTGTAGTAAGTAATCTAGTTTCTGTAGACACAGGGTGCCTCGGTTTAAATTAAAGAGAAAGGATAATCAAAAGTGAGGGTTTTGATTCTAAAGGGGCAAACTTCACAAACCATATAACTTACTTCCGTAAGCCAAAGCAAAGGCACTTGATGTCCCCCTTGAGGAAGACACTTGGAATGTAAAAGAAAAAAACGGAAGTGATTTTGACTCTTTTACTTCAACCCAGGTGAAAAATCTTGAAAAAGCTTCTCAGACTAAACTATATCATAGAATACCAGGTTGGAGGGACTTCAAGGATCATCTGATCAAACCCTTCTAGGCAAAACATGACCTAGACTAGATACCTCAGCACCCTGTCCTACTGTATCTTAAAAGTATCCAACACTGAAGAATCCATCACTTCCTAGGGAGTTCATTCCAATGGCTGATTGTTCTCACTATGAAAACCTTTCCTCTTGTGTCCAGTCAGATAAGTAACTTGTGCCCATTATCCCCCATCTTTTCCATGTGACTCCTTGTAAAAAGGGAGTCTCCATCTTCTTTGTAGCCACCCTTTATATATTGGAACATGGTCTTCTATTCTCTAGAAGGCTCTCAGTTCTCTCAGCCTTTCCTCATACAGCAAGCTTCCTAGTCCTTTGATCATACGAATGTTACCCCTTGCTCACACAGATGCACACATATACCCACCCACCCCACCCCCCCAAAAAAAAGGATTTTAAGAGTAAGCAGAATTCTACAATGAATGAGAAAAAAGACTGCCAAAAACCAAAATTTGTTTTACGGGTCAGGTAATATTGGGATTAAGTGAGAACTGCCAAAAAGTCAAGCTGAGTTAGACCTTGGCAAGGAAATTAAAACAAATAGTAGAAGGTTGTTTAGCCACAGAGGCAAAAAGGGAAACAAAAAAGAAAAAGTGAAGCTGCTATACAGTAAGGATTGGATAGATTTTAAGGCTAATCTATGTGTAGCCCCAAAATGGAATAAATCCTTTGCCTCAGTAAATTGTTTTCAGTAGAGATGAAGAGGTTAAACACAAGGGCAGAAAAGAGAATAGAAATCACTCTATTCAAGACAGAAGTAAAACTCAGTATGCTGACACTGTTGGGAGACTGCCTCAGAAATCACAAGTCCAGAGCAAAACCTGGCAACTGTTCTATCAAGCAGGGACCATAATGTGGCAGAATAGCCAAACACCCATCTGTACATAAGGAGGAGGAAAAAGTGGTAGTAGGCCTCAGCAGAATGGAGAGAGGGAGAAAAAGCTAAAGAAGGAAGAATAACTGAAGATGTACAGTAATTGAAAACTAAACGTAGGTAATGCCTACTAATATTTTGTTTCCTTAAAGATAAGATGTTTTCTGGTGACAGAAACATGAAGGATTGCCAGAGGACTTGACATGGTGGCACTTAAGCAACTGAAATTATAGAAAACAAAGACTGCATAAGAATTTTAAGATAGGTAAGAAACTGGGTAAAAGGGAAACAAAGCCAAAGAATGAAGAAAGAAATGGCATTGGATTGGATGGAGATTACTAGCGGAGTGCCATGAACAACATCTATTCAAAATCTTCATTAATTGTTAAAGATAACAGCATGCTTACATTTACTGAATGTACACCATGAGTGCCTAAAGAGCTTTATCACAGTGAAGAAAAAGCCAGAGAACCTTCACGACTAGAAACTTTAAAAACAGACGAAATGCACAGAAGTACAAGGTCACGAACACAGCAACTAACAGCATGATTTTCTTGTAAATCTGAATGCTGATCAACTGAAAATTGCAGTGGAGAAAAAAACCCCACCTGTGTATCCTAATCATTCACAGCAGGATTGTGAGCTATCTGGTACATCACACAGTAATAGAAGCAAATGGGACTCTAAGATGTAATGAGATGAAGTACTTCCAGTTAAGACAAGAAGGGAAGAATGCTATCATATTGTACCAGTAAAGGTTTTATCATGAATACTTACTTATGATTCTGGTCACCTGCTTTGAAACAATTGATTACATCTTGGAACAGGAGTAAAGAAATGTTCCTGCAGTGATGAGCGAATGAAGAACCTATCTCACACAACCAAGTTTGGCCTCACAAAATGAAACTGAAGGGATATATGTTTTCCTTTTACACATTAAGAAAAGATAGGGAGGGAAAACAGCCGTTTCAATTAAAAAGTTAAAAGACAATGCTAGCATGGAAGTGCGAGGGAACAAACTGGCCATGAATAAATTCAAGGTGGAATTTACAGAAAGGTTTCTAAGAATCAGAGAAATGAGGTTATAGAACAGTCTTCCAAGAGAAGTAATGGAAATAAGAAAGTCCTAATGAAATTTAGACTGAAGAATGGTCAGTGTAGAAGATTATCCAACATGGTTTTCTGGAAATGTTCTGGAAACCCAAGAGATCCCTTTCAGGGTCCTCATAAATTACATATGAAAGAAAGCCTATGAGGTCATATTGTCACATCCACCTTAGTAAAACTGAATAAGCAAAACATGTATGAAAAGACTGCTGACCAAAACAAAAAAGAGAGACATAAAATATGTCTCTTTCTCTCCCCTTTTCTAAACAGGAAAACCAAACAAAATATTTCTTATAAAAAAATTAAATACATGGTAAATTTCTCATGTTATTTCAGACCAGCTTTTCGCAAGGCCAACCTACTTATTGTATTGTACCCAGCGCTTGGCCTAGTGTAGTTCTAATAATAATTCAGAGTAATTAGCTTACAACACATCTGTCAATATCTCAGTATTCTCCTACCTTCAATGGTGGCTCCGCTGCTGGGCTTTTAAGTTCTGGGAGCCTGTAGAACAAAAGATTTTAAGTTATAAATTAAGACGGCTGGACTGCACAACCTAAAGCTTATAATTCCTTCCCCATAAAGTCTGCTTTGGTTATCAGCTGCTCACACATGGCATGCATTTGCAAAAAAAGCTCATGGACTCTATATTAGATAACTAAAACAGAGCCAGGCACCATTACAGAAACATAGGCTCTTTTAAAAGTTCTTAGATCTGGCAAACAAAACAGAACTCCACCTTACTTTTGAAAACCTTGCCTATTAGTAAGATGGTATTATAAAGCACGTAATATCTCTTCCATGAAACAGTTAAGCTATGGGACTTCAAGCTGCAAATTGCACATTTTTCCATAGGCCACTATAACACAATCCTTTGAACAGAGCTGAACTGAGGGACAGGTGCAGGGTCCCAGTGATGCTCCAAGCAAAGGCTGCTGCTGGCAGAGAACACCAGGGTGAGGATGCTGGCTCACCTTCCAGATTTAAATATAAACTAACACGGGTTAGATATATGAAGTCAAACCCCAGCAGCACTGAGCAAATAGGGAAAAGGAAAGAAGACTGGGGATGAGGATTCTGCTCTTGGCTCTGCTGCTTGTACTTGACAGTTCTGGACAAACTGCTGCAAGTCTTTGGATTTCCTTCCCACTTTGTTTAAAACGAGATACACTGCTCAGGGTTTCATGATACAACTGTAGTAACAGACATATCAGACTTTCATATCACATCTCTCTTACAGCCCATCATAGGCACAACAGAAAGGCATTATCAACATTTGGGAAAAAACCCACATTTAAAGTGTGGCAAACACAAGCTTATAGTGTTATTCATCGCAACCATGATGAACAAATCCCAGTAATTGAACAGCACTGACCAAAGGACATTAATGCACTGCTTATAAAACTAGCAGCTAGCTGGAATGATACTTACCCTAAGTATTTTAACAACTCTTTACTCAGATCTTCAGGAATATATTCTGATATTAACCCATGGGCATAGCGTACATAGTCTTCAGGACCAGGGCAGGGAATGAAAAGCAGATGAAAAAGAACATTCACATTATACAGTCACGTTGCCTTCGCCATGTTGCATGTGCTACCATAAATCTTAAGGTTGAATTAATAGTAAGAGACTTCTAATGGATACACTGTGATGGTTCTCTGTGTCGAGTAGTTTATGTTATATGACACTTGTAGGTTTATTTAAAAAGTAGACTTACGACACTCACTTTGTCAGCACATGTTATTAATATCTGCTGTTTGTACTTTACAAAAGCTGTTCACTTACTGCACATACTAGATATCATGTATTTTTCCAAAGAAATTAAATTTTAAAAACCTGCAAAAGTAAAAAGCTGACTCAACAGAACACACAATCATTAATTTTAAAGCATCTGGATCTTACAATTATTTGGCAAGGGCTTCAGTACTAAAGTACATTTTTTGGCTTCAACTGAAAACAATTAGATGAGACAACGAGTCTATTTCAAAGTCTTTTGTACTTAATTTCAGTACTTTACAGAAAATGCCAAGGACTATCTAAACATCACTGACAAGATGGGATAATTATCTGTGGAAATACGAACTACTAGAAACTGTTTTCAGTACAGGGCACTCCTGCTACAAACATTTTTCGGAGCAACTGGAAAAAAAAAAGTGACCCTTTTAAAACATAAAGTCCTAAACCAGATCTTTTCCGGTCACGTTCTACACAAGTACTTACTGATCACAGGCTGGATCTTTTAAACTTGCTATTATTGGGGCTGCTAGGGAGTAACAGCACCCATGCATAGGAAGTATTTGCCAGACAGACATTCAGCCAAAAGCTCACCTCTGAACTTCACCTACAATAGGACAGCTCTATCTGTTCATATGCCTACGCACTTGAAGAGTTCAGAAGCATACGGTAAACTAGCCTCAGGGTGGTCAAGAACTGTGTTTTCTGTGCCAGGCAGTTTCCTTTTTTCAAAAAGAAAAAAACCCTAAAAAGCCCAATGCAAACTGGCACTGAAGCAGAAAGAATTAACAAACTGACACCAGTACATGCATTTCAACTATACTGACATCAAAATCTTAGTATCTCCTATCTGCACTTCTACTTTCTCCACTGTTTAGATTCCTCAAGGATTTATCACTCCCTACACCCACTTTGGGGTCAGGAGAGAAAAAGAAATAATTCCAATCCAAGAGAGAATTTCACCTCAGCACTTAATATGTCCAATTTATTGATTAAGAAAAATATTCCCATCATTTCACTCTTTACATCATGACACTGAATGGTGAGCCCAAGTCAACTGCTATTATTTTGTACTAAATAAAGAATCCATTCTCTTTACATTTCTCCCTTGAAGCAATCTTCACTGACTTCCTTTACCAATTCAAAAATACTACTGTTTGCCTTCTAGGGAGTTTGTATTCTCACCCTAGCCTTACTTTGTTATTAACCTCCTGTCAAAAATCAGGAATACTTGTGTACCTGCCTTCTTTGTCTTCTGAATGAAATATTCAGGTCTCATATGTTAAACCTCCCCTTCCTTCCCCATTAGCACTCATTATATCCTCCGAGATTTTTGCCCTACAATGTCTGCAGATGCTAACTACATACACCCATCTATTTATAAGGTACTGAAATTTTGTAATACCCCTATGAAAGCAATCTCTACAGAAATAAATTGCACTGTCATGGCAGTGAAAGGATCAGACAAGAAAATTAGTCTGATTAAAAATAAGTGTTGAGTAAGGTCCATTTGACTTCCTGTCATTCACCTTGCTACATACAGAGTGGCTGCCCCCAAAACTTACCTACTTTTAACTGCTAGTATTCACTATTTCAGTGCTGCTCTTTAGATTTAAAAACTGAAAAAGGGTTTTAAAAAGACTGTTATATCCAGGCATGAAAAAAACACTGCAGATAAGCTAATTATAAATTTCAGAGATAAAGTAATTTAAGCATAATCAAGATGGTTGCTGTTAGGGTGATTTTCCCTTTCTTTAAAAAAATGGGGGTAGAAAAAGGATGAAAAGCTACTGTAAAGTTAAAGTCACAAGTTTTGCAGCTTTGCCCCTTTTTAAAAACCATATATTACAATCTCTGTTCTATAAAACTGTCTAGTTGCCTCTTAAATCCCATTTATGTTGTTTCCTTTGATATCTTTACTTGGTAACTCATTTTCCACTTTGTCAGCAAGTTGCTTTGTTTCTACTTATTTTTCAACAGCATGCAGACTTCTGAATGTCTCCATAATAAGAAATAACTTTCTTTTGTTCATCTTATTCTAAACTTTTCTAATTTTTCATTAACATTCAAAGAATTTATTCTATTTTCAGGTTTCTCTACACTCATATACCATTAACATTCAGTACACTGCCCTCCCCAGGGAAAAGGTGACTAGAAGCATACAGGATCACTACAGACTTTTGGGTACCAGGATTGTCAACATCAGGACAACTTAATACACATATTATTAAAGGTTTTGCCCTTTGTGTATTCTATACATTTGTCACATAAAGTAATGTTCAGAGCAGGAGCTTTTCCTCTGTGACTATGACTTCCTAAGAACACTTCTCTTTTTGGAGAATCCTATGAAGGGTATTTGAATGCTAATAAAAATAACAATAAAAAAGAACTCTGTTCTAATACAGAGAAACTTATGGGATAGATACTCATATTATTATAAGCATCTGTCCTACTGTTCAAGACAGTCTCAGTTTAGCGAAACACTTCAGCACATTTCACTGAGCAGAAAGTCTTCTCCTTGAACTTAGAAGCTAAACAAACCCTGGCTGAGACCTACCACTAATTACAATGTCACCCAATGAAGACACCAAAGAACTCAGAAAAGTCAACAATTGTTGTTGACACAGCTGACACAGTCACAACATATATGGAATTTTCTGTACGAGGAATAAATTTACTGCAAAGGCCAATTTCAATACATTTGACTAATCATGTTTTATCTCCACCTATGGGACTTCACAAAAAATGGAATTCATTACAATGTTTAGTTTTCTTACCTTCTTCAGTATCTGTGATCTGTTTACTGCTGATAAATGTAGCTGCATATACCCTTTCACCTACGGTTATATTGTTGCTTTTAAGTGCTTTCACTGTTTGACTGACCTATAGGAAACCACAGAATGAAATGTCTGTATCAGTGTTGTTATGCACATGTTAATGCAGTGACAAAGCTCTTGTAATTTTATTTCAAGCATATAAAACACTCAAGTTACAGGCTGTGGTGAAATTTAATATACATTTGTAATAACTAGCATATGAGCTCAAAGAACTCAAAAAACCTATTGTGTCTTCGAAGATGTTGCCTTGGCAACAGTTTTGGAGCACCCTAAGATGAGCCGAGCTACTCAGAGGCAACAGCCATGACTACACAGGTGAGAAATACACCTCGTTGGAGAACAGAGAATGGCTGAGCTCAGCTGGATTGCAAAGGCAGTCCTGGAGGAAGTCAAAGATTAAGGACTTTACGAGGCACTGGATCTAAGAGAGAGGTAACTGGCAGAAGACATTTTCAACAATACAAACAGGTACCCGCTTAAATGCAAATATTCAGATACTCATTGCAAAGTAAGATATCCCCACTCCTCATCATTGCAGAAAGTAGACCAGATTTTGTGCTTCCATTAACTAATTTAAGTGAGAAGGTTTCCTTGTATCATGTGATGCATACAATCTTTTTTACAAAGTGGCACCATAATAGGGGCACAAGCATGTGCGTAAAAGGAGATTCACCTCCTTTATACCAAAATACAGACCACAATCAAGCTTTGCTGTAACACTAGCTTATTTTCTACATAATATACAGACCTCTTGGATCAGGGCAAAAGCAACCATACCAGGACCATCCTGAGAGACTCTGCCAAAACTTTATGAGGAAACCCATTTGCAGCACAAAACCAAGGCATTTCTGTCCAGCTTTAATGCATGTCAGAATTTAAAAGCTGCAGTAGTCAAAGCTCTCCTCTAGCTCATCTGTGAAGTGGACAAAACAAAAGACAAAGCCCCTCACCTTATGCAAAGCCTAACGAATACAGCAATAAGCTGAATTTCAGCTGCTTCTTGTGCCTCCCTTTACTCCATGAATCCCTTTTATGCCAGCATGTCAGAAAGAGAAATGTAACAAACTTTCCATTTCTTTAATATCTCATCACATTCACAAGTGCAACAACTTCACTGTTACGACTCTCCTTCCTGCACAGGACACAAACCTTGAACTTAGGCACACCACATGGCTCAAAAGCAGATATGGACAAGTTAATAAGCATTTTCATTTTAAACATAAAGCAATTTTTAAAGCAAAAAGAGAAACAGAATACCTTTTTCTTTAGCCACTTCAGTGTCTTCTCTTGGCTGTATTTGTGGAATTTCTGGCTGCCAATCTCTGAGAAAACATAAGTAATGGTAAGAAAGTCATAAATGGTTTGAACTGCATTTTCAATACATTTAAAGTCTTTTAAGTTGTAGATACACCATGAAACTTAATTTGCAGCTCGCACATGTTTGATATCAGGGCAATAAGTTTCAAAAATATTGGGAACGTGGAAAAATAAACAGACTGGGCTGATATGCACAAGTCTGAACACTTTGACAATTCTGTAATTAGGCCACAACCAAGCCAAGCAGATGTTTTATTTATTTATGTGTAATCTTGGGCTGCCTGAATTCACTAAGACTCTTCTTGTAGTTTGCCAGACCTTCACTGCCATGTGTCTCCAAACTGGTCACCTTAAGTGCACAGTTCACAATATAAAATGATGGTTCCATAACAGCTTTAAAAAAAAAAAAAAAAAAAGCCCATAAAACAAAAAACCCCACAACATATTATCTTAAATCTTCACTTACTGAATTCCAGCACCTAGTAAGGGGCCAGGACAGAGAGCTGGTTATGAAGATAAACCATTCACAGTTCCAGTGAACACTTTTCCTATCAGTTCTCCCCTCTCATTTCACAGTGTGACTAAAGCAGAAGTTTTACTTCTATTCCCCTTTTTACACAGTTTAGTATCATGTCAAAAGAAAATACAGAATCCAAAAACAGTGAAACACACTCCTTGTGGGAGGAAGTACACGATTCATTTATGATTTATTGAGCAATATAAATTAACTCAATGATATAAGAATTTCAGAAGTGTTTCCCCTGTGATAACTAGGGTATCATAGAATCACAGAATAATTAGAGTTGGAAAGGACCTCAAGATCATCTAGTTCCAACCCCCCTGCCACGGACAGGGACACCTCACACTAAACCATCCCACACAAGGCTTCATCCAACCTGGCCTTGAACACTGCCAGGGATGGAGCACTCACAACCTCCCTGGGCAACCCATTCCAGTGTCTCACCACCCTAACAGGGAAGAATTTCCTCCTTATATCCAATCTAAACTTCCCCTGTTTAAGTTTTAACCTGTTACCCCTTGTCCTGTCACTACAGTCCCTGACGAAGAGTCCCTCCCCAGCATTCCTATAGGCCCCCTTCAGGTACTGGAAGGCTGCTGTGAGGTCTCCACGCAGCCTTCTCTTCTCCAGGCTGAACAGCCCCAACTTCCTCAGCCTGTCTTCATACAGGAGGTGCTCCAGGCCCCTGATCATCCTCGTGGCCCTCCTCTGGACTTGTTCCAACAGTTCCATGTCCTTTTTATGTTGAGGACACCAGAACTGCACACAATACTCCAGGGGAGGTCTCACAAGAGCAGAGTAGAGGGGCAGGATCACCTCCTTCGACCTGCTGGTCACGCTCCTTTTGATGCAGCCCAGGATACGGTTGGCTTTCTGGGCTGTGAGCGCACACTGCTGACTCATTTTCTCATCGACCAGCACCCCCAAGTCCTTCTCTGCAGGGCTGCTCTGAATCTCTGCCCAACCTGTAGCTGTGCCTGGGATTGCTCCGACCCAGGTGTAGGACCTTGCACTTGTCGTGGTTGAACTTCATAAGGTTGGCATCAGCCCACCTCACAAGCGTGTCAAGGTCCCTCTGCATGGCATCCCTTCCCTCCAGCGTATCAACCGGACCACACAGCTTGGTGTCATCGTCAAACTTGCTGAGGGCGCACTCAATCCCACTGTCCATATCAACGACGAAGATGTTAAACAAGACCGGTCCCAACACCGATCCCTGAGGGACACCACTCGTTACCGGTCTCCAGCTGGACATCGAGCCATTGACCATAACTCTTTGTGTGTGGCTGTCCAGCCAGTTCTTTATCCACCGAGCGGTCCATCCATCAAATTGATATCTCTCCAATTTAGAGAGAAGGATGTCGTGTGGGACAGTGTCAAACGCTTTGCACAAGTCCAGGTAGATGACATCAACTGCTTTACCCTTATCCATCAGTTCTGTAGCCCCATCATAGAAGCCACCAAATTGGCCAGGCAGGATTTCCCCTTAGTGAAGCCATGCTGGCTATCACCAAGCACCTTGTTGTTTTTCATGTGCCTTAGCATGCTGTCCAGGAGAATGTGCTCCAAGATTTTTCCAGGCACAGAGGTGAGACTGACTGGTCTGTAATTCCCCAGGTCTTCCATTTTCCCCTTCTTGAAAAAGGGGGTTATATTTCCCTTTTTCCAGTCGTTGGGAACTTCCCCTGACTGCCATGATTTTTCAAATATGATGGCCAGTGGCTTAGCAACTTCATTCGCCAGCTCCTTCAGGACCCGCGGATGGATTTCATCAGGTCCCACGGACTTGTGCGCGTAACACTTGCTAGTCACATGTGATCAGCTATCTGGAGATATGCGAGTTCATGATGCCGAGGTAAAGAAAAAATTACAAAGGCTCATGGAAATTTCAGTATAAAAAACTTAATATTAATTCATAGAAAGTTACATTTTAGAAATGGAATGAAATGCCTAATAAGATTTCACAGGAAAGACTCTAACAGGTATTTCAGTAAGTTTTAATCTCCTGTATACCATTCCCATAAATACCTACATTTGTTCCGTGTCATTTACTGATCCAATATCATATTCCAATGCTCAGCTCACGAAGTTTCCTTCTGCTCTTACAAACAACAAGGTATTAGTTATGGTTACTTCAGCATTTCTTTATTTGGCTTTATCTTGGCTCTTTCAAATGGCATTCGAATAGCCAACTATTATGTGCTCTTTGTGTATCCATGGTAGGGAGTATGGAGAGGTTGAGGAAAGCTGTTTACAAGCTAAAGTTTAAAAACATCTCAACAGTTGTAGAAGATCATAATGCAAAACTTCTTCAGAGCAAAAAGGAAAAGACCACCAATATACACTGATTAATGAAGATGATGAGCTGCAGGTAGAGTAATTAGCTGTGACATTGCTGGCTGGAGCCTTTAGGATTTAGAAGCTTCTAAATGACTCTGAAAGAAGCAAAATATGGGGGAGACATTCTGGATACCTGAACCTGCTTCTCAAAGAGCTAACACGGTTTGGGTCCAAGTACAGTGAGTCTGATTCATGGATTCCTTTCTTACCTAAGAAAGTTTGAGTAAGGAACATCCCTCCAGTCATCATCCCCCAAAACTCACGCTGAAAAGTAATTCCAGTCCAGATTCCCAGGCAGACTCCCCCACAACAGCATGATTCAGAGTGACTCAGTTAGGGAAAGGAAACATAGAACTGTGAAGCCATTTTCATTAAAACATGTGAAAAATAATTACACTGAACCCTTCAGAGATCACTTTGTTTGAAAATATTTTGTGTGCTTGACAGTTTTGACTATTAAACTCTCAGAACTGACAATATTTGAGACCTCTGAAGAATTAAAGTGAGTTATGAAAGTCACAAACTGCTGACAAAAGGATTCAATATTGGAACGTGGATTTAACATGTGATGCACATTTGGTATTGGTGAGAGTTAGCGACTATGTTTGATAATGTGAGTATATATTGGAAAGCCTTTTGTTCCCTAATGTGTCTGGTGCCTATAAAACTGGTCTGAGACATCTGGAAAGATTGGGTTTGAGAAATACAGATGGAATATAAGTGGTTCTACAATTAAATAATATGTTCATGATCGGGTAATCGCTATGTAGACTTCGAAGTTTCCCTGATGTATTGTTGAGCAAACTGCCTAAAGCACATTTTAACATCCATTTTCTCAGTGTTTTCCATAACGCTGAAACTCATATGGCCCCTTTTTCCCTACCTTCTGGGAATACAAGCTTGGCAATATTACTTAGTTATTCTAATCAGGTAAGTTTTCTTGGCTCTTCATGTTAATCACATCAGACAAGATCACAGTACAGTTTTTGCCTCGCAAAATGAAACAAAGAGTAACAGTCTAGAACTGGAATTCATAACCTTTTCTTCAACCTTCTCAACTGCATTTCACACCCAGTGTTTAAATTCATTAGCAAACAACCTGCCTCACCCAGATTTAGTGAGCTGTAACACACCCTTTCCCCAGCTACTAAACAGGTAACTCGGAATTTAATCCAGCAAAATGGATTTTCAGTGCCCTTCAACACTGAGGCCAGGGAAGGTGGACTCTCTGCTAATTCAGTAACTGTAAACTGCAAGCGCTCTAGGGTAAAAATTTGTTAGACAGATGTTATGTGCCTTAAGATGTAATTAAAAATGAAATAAATACATTGTTAAGCTCTGCCAAACAGCACAGAGGGGCAGAAAACTCAGCACAAAAGATACTTTTTGCCCTAAAACCTTAATCCTTAAACAAGAAAGGCTACCAAGTGGATAACAGATCCCAGAGCTAGAAAAGAGTACCCTAGTCATATTGGTACTTTTTACAGGCAATAAAAGACATAAGAATATGAAACACATAGAAGTGGATTGAACAGAAAGGTGACCAAATTTTACCTTACATTTCAAAACAAAAAACGGAAGTGAACATAACTCCTTTAACAGTTAATATAATTTGCTGGCAAAATGACACAAACTTACGGGTGTATATAATACATTATTAAAAATACTAATGCAAAAAACAAGCAGTAAAGCATTTTTACTACGTCTAACAGAATACTGTTTTTCAGGGGATGCTCTGATGGATAACAACTGCATATACGGTTTCAGAATGGGTACAGAGGTTAGGCCAAGACACAAGACCTTGTCTACAGCACTTATATATATATATATATATATATATTTTTTTTTTTTTTTTACTTTGCTGTTATGAAGGGAACATAAATATAGCCCAAAGGCAGCAGTGTTGTTTGGACGAAGTGCCCCTTCAGAAAAACAATCCAGACCTTGTCCTACATTCCTGTAGGATTCTTCTTAGTTTGATAGCCAAGAGGATCTGGCATAATTTTTCACCTTCTCAGATGGGTGCACAGAAGGTTAGTACTCCTTCTCTCACCCCTAGCT
Source organism: Lathamus discolor (assembly GCF_037157495.1). Lineage (NCBI taxonomy): Eukaryota > Metazoa > Chordata > Aves > Psittaciformes > Psittacidae > Lathamus > Lathamus discolor. Next base: position 100,231,211 of record NC_088887.1, on the reverse strand, counting down.
CCTTACACAGTGTTAGACAAGTTGTAGGGCACAACAATTGCCTAAAAGCTTAATAATAGTTATTACTGGAAACACTTCTCACTTCGTGGGAAGGCAAAAGCGGTACTGCAGTTCAGATGCATCTGTTTCAAGGAAGTCTTCTATAAAGTCAGACCTTAACCAAAGAAAAAGGTTCCCTGCTCCCAGTGATACTGAATGTAACCAAACGTTTTCTGAAGGTTCTTTTGGAAATACAGGAGTATCACAACAGCACATAATTCCAACTACCACAGTACCAGCAAGAATGTAACAACAGTCTTGCTGCCCAGATTTCTTGTTTTCTTCTTGTTAAAGTGACCATTTTCCATGGAAACGTCCTGCCCTAAAGTTCAAATCAATTTTCTGGGGAAGACAATTGCCCTACATTACATTATGATATGCACCATATTGTACTGGAAATATTTAAACTTGTGCATCTAAATCTTTCAGGAAAAAACTACAGCACCCTCCTTATCGATGTTGTAGATAGCAATAAAGAGGTCTGGTGTTTTACTTCTCAGCAAGGTTTTCATTCTTCCATCACCTTTCTTAGCCACTTCCCAATTATCTGCATATTACCTAAATATTTTTTCTTGTATATATCGAGGGCAGAGTGCTTCATGAAAACAAATTCCTAATGTTTCTGGCTTCTGTTCTGTGTACTTCCAACTCCCTGGAGGCATTCTACATGTGTAAGGCACCTTAGCTGTTCTGCATTTGGTGGTAAATTCCATGTTCTTAGACTCCTGTATTTCCTTCTGTAGACTTCCCATCTGTGTGTAGGGAAATTTCCATGCCCTATCAGGAAGTCAGCATGCATAAGGAGAATGGTCTTTAAAGGACTGAATTTAAAACCTGAGGTCCTGTATCTTCCACAGGTCTGCCAAGCTGCAAAAATTATGCAGTGCTACTTCCTCTTCCCTAGAAAACATATATTGTACTCAAACAAAATAAAAGACCCCATACCAAAGTGTATTCTGGGCAAAGGTTTAGGAATCTATGCACAGAATTGATACTGTGCTGATTTTTTCCATTTAGGTTTTCTCTCTCACACACTGAATTGAAGGAAATAATGAATCCTGAGATAGATACAAATGTATTCATTAAGACAGATTCAATGAAGCAATTAGGCTAATCCTTCAGGACTTTACTGTACAGATGTTGTAGTGACAACTTATTTATGTGTGCATATAGTTGTCAGCCTAAGTAGAATCACAGAATAGTTAGGGTTGGAAAGGACCTAAAGACCATCTAGTTCCAAGCCCCCTGCCAAGGGCAGGGACACCTCCCACTAAACCATGCCACCAAAGGCTCCGTCCAACCTGGCCTTGAACACCGTCAGGGACGAAGCATTCACAACTTCCTTGGGCAACCAATTCCAGTGCCTCACCACCCTCACAGTAAAGAACTTCTTCCTTATACCCAATCTAAACTTCCCCTGTTTAAGTTTTAACCCATTACCCCTTGTCCTGTCACTACAGTCCCTAATGAATAATATATCCCCAGCATCCCTATAGCCCCCCCTTCAGATACTGGAAGGCTGCTATGAGGTCTCCATGCAGCCTTCTCTTCTCCAGGCTGAACAGCCCCAACTTTCTCAGCCTGTCTTCACATGGGAGGTGCTCCAGTCCCCTGATCATCCTCGTGGCCCTCCTCTGGACTTGTTCCAACATTTCCATGTCCTTTTTATGTTGAGGACACCAGAACTGCACACAATACTCCAGGTGAGGTCACACAAGAGCAGAGCAGAGGGGCAGGATCACCTCCTTCGACCTGCTGGTCACGCTCCTTTTGATGCAGCCCAGGATATGGTTGGCTTTCTGGGCTGCGAGCTCACACTGAAGCCGGCTCATATTCTTTTTCTCATCGACCAACACCCCCAAGTCCTTCAAGTCCTTCTCCGCAGGGCAGAGGACTAAAAATTATTTTTTTTTATTTTTTAAAAAAAGTCTCCTTTCTCAGCAGCATGTTCCCTCTTTTTCAGCTTTTCCCTACTCATCATTTTAATGCCTTGCAAAAAAGGGAGAAGAAAGCTAACTGGACAATGGTTAACTCCTTCCACACCAGACCATCCAACACTTTGTAAAGAATTGAGAGAGTTGTAAAACTTTCATCAAAAGGCAAAGAAACTTCACAACACATACGGTATGTCAAGAAGAGAACTTCGATCATTTTATCATTTTTATGACACGAATTGCACAAGTATTGTGCAACAAGACTGCACAAGTATTTTAGTTAGATAATCTGAGATCCACACATTACTATTCACAATACTGCAATGACAATTTCTAAGCTTAAACATCTGTTCTTAAAGTACAGCTGCATTCAGCACTCTGGGTGTTTGGTAAAGCAAAACCCAGTATTTAAATCTATCTTGTAATGAAGTGATTTTTTTTTTTTTAATTTGCCCCAGCCCCTTTTTTTCACCTTTTACTTCTGTTATATGATGTATGTACTGCTTAACATCTGCACACTTCAGCACCAGTGGGCAGCTAGGATAGTCTGCGTCTAGCACAACTTGATCGAGTGGCTGAAACTTTCCTTGTTGCTGAAAACACAAAGGGATTATATAGCGTTATTATAATGTTAAGACACATATACACACTACACTTATATAGAAATACATATGCATTCAATGGCCATGGCATTAAAAAGGATTTAAAGAAGATCGTATTTTGAATGGTAACACATGACACAATCAGAAACTGATTACAAAGCAAGCTATAAATATGTATTTCAAACCAGTAAATACCTGAAAAATGCTGAACTCTTCAACTACTGCACTTAAAAGACCAAATTTAAAACAACACTGGGAGAAACTAATGTGAAGTACAGTGGGATTTTTTGGAAGATGACACAAGACACAGTAGTCAGTGTGTGCCAATAGCATTTTAGATCAAAACCTGTTGGATTAAATCCAGTGTCACAGCTTCCATTCAAATTTTGCTTCTCCTTCCATAAAGATAATTCTCAAAGGAGCAGGGCAGCTTCTGGAACACAGTATTAACCTTTCACCTCTGCAAAGTCAATTCCAGTTTGGCCAGAGTATGTATATAAAGTGATTTTGGCACAACTTAAATAGCCCCACACATGACAGAATCATCAAACAAATTCTGCCGTTGCCAAACAATGCATAATCATTCAGCACTGTTTGGCACAACTGGCAGCCTTCCCTTTGGAAAGATCCTTTAGCGCATCAGTACAAAGACTCAGTGAGCTCTCCATCCTTAGAGAGTGCATGGTCTCAGGAGCCAAAGCTGAAGTCATTGTACTGGTCAGCATGAAAAAAACCCACTTGGGTATACTGCTTTCACTATTCATTAATCCTCTTGCTGGACAGTCAGAGGCTTAATAAAAGTAACCATCCATTGTCAAATCACAATAAAAAACAAGCAAACCCCAAACAAACTAACAACAACAACAAAAAAGAAACAAACCCCAAACCACATCAGAAAGTATTGTAAGTTTTTTTTCTCCTGAAAAAGAAAAGGCACAATAACAATGGCAAAAAGAATATTGTAAGATGCAGAAAAAAAGCTGGAATAGACTGTTTCCTACAGGTAACTTACCTGCACAAACCTTGCTTGTGTCCCAAAACAAGACAGCCACATTTACATTGTGCAGTAGAAGAGATACTAAGCCAAGAAAACCTGCTGGATAGGAGATGGCTCTGCGCAAAAGACACATTAAGCAACCCTTCTTCACACTATCAAAACCAAAGAATGGTGCAAAGGATGATCCTAACACACCCAGTGGGTACTCTGACACCCACTAGTTCAAGCCAAGTGACTGTGCTGCATTCAAGCTTGTCCTGCACGAAGTGTCTGCAACACAATCCTCAAGATTTCCCTTTACTAAAAAACTAAAAGGCTAACTTAGGCAGGGCACAGCAGGAATGCATTTGCCCTGATTTAGGACTCAGAACAGCTCTATGGCATTTATCTGGCATCATGCCTGGCCTAGAAAACCGGAAAACCTAGAAAACAATGTACCAAGAAAGTAAAGGGCGGTAAACAATGCTTCCCAGGTACAGAAACAGCAGCAGTTGTTCTTTACTCAGGCTACCTCAACACTTTACCACATAAACAGAGGACACTTACTGCTTCCCTAATTTAGGGTTTGGTATAAAGCTTTAAGTGGATGCTGAATTCGAAGAGAGCAGAATGCCTAGAGAATGAGCTGAACTATTCCTTGTGAAATGACTTCTGATGGGCCATCCTGAAGAAGGAACAGACCACAAAAAACCAGAATATATTTGCACATCCTATACCATAAATAATTTAAAAATAATGTCAGAACAATAGGTTACTATTACAAAAGTGTAGTAGGACTTTATTTCTTCACCATATAAAAATTTTCTCTTGCATTCGCCACTTGCAGTCTAAAGCACAAAACAACAAACAACCTCATAGGAAGTGCTATTAGAGCAAAAAACTCTTAGGACACATAGAGTGAATTTACTGCCTCTATGAAAAAGAAAAAACCCAAGGATCAACATGTACATTTTATTTTATGTCCTTTTTACCACTGGCAGATTATAAGCCATAAATCAATAACTTTGTCTATGCCTTTTGATAAACTTCAGAAGTTTAAGGAGCTTTTGCCATACCCATGATAAATCCAATTAAGCCATTTATCAATTATACAACTTTTGGACACTTGAGCATCCTGTTGCTGATACAGCATCTCTACAAATACTGCTTCTGAGAAGGCAGTGTTTCCTTTTAAGTTCAAATTGCCATAGAAATGTTTCTTCTTTTTCTCCATAGCACCCAAATTCTTCTTTCTTTTTCTCTTCTTCCCCAAAATTACTCATCTACTGATGCCTAAAAAGGGCACTGGTTTGTTTTACTCTAATGACATCTCATAATTTAAAATTCAGTAGTTCTGGGATAGGCACTCACAAAAGGGCAATAGAGATTCTCTGTTTCTCTTAAAAAGGAGATGATCAGAATTTGCTGATACTGGAAGCTGACTCCTGGAATATACTTTATTGACAAAAAACACTTCATGCAAATAAAAAAGAAATTCTAGGGTGGGTATCTCTGCTTTAAATGCAAATTAAATTTCCATTATTATGGAAACCTCTCTTTGTAAAATTAACACAACTTCTGCAGAAGATGAAGACAGAAATAATGTTTTCTCCTAAGAATTCCAGTGAAAAAATAAAGCAGGCTTACCTCCTTGTCTGCCTTTATGAGGTAGTAAAGTATCAGAAATAAGGGGTCCATCGGTGTAACAAACAGCAGGCGCCCATCTAAGTGACAGATATGTAAGAGTAAGCTTAGTACCAAAAAGCTTAATATATTAATTTTTCTTTTTTAATGTTTTTCAGGAGTGTGGACAAGAAGAAGAGATTTTGTTGGGTTTTTTTAGTATTTCAGTATTTTAATAAATGGTCAGGAAAACAGTCTTTGTGATTTTACACTAAAAGTTCTCAACCCTGCCAAACCGAACAACAAGCTCCACTACAGGTCTGCTGGCTTCAAGCACTCTTAGTTTTGCCTTTTTCTTGACTATACTAAAACCAGCAAAATTGAAGGTGCCCTCTATTGGGAGATTTGGGTGTAACAGAAACTTGGTTTTAGATGCCAGGTATATACAGTATACTCCACCTCAAACACTGGGCAAGGCAACACTGTGCTGGCTGAAAAGGTAGGCAGGGCAAGAAAGAATTTCAAGAGCTAGTTAAGTTAGATATGCCTCTCATCTGTATGGGGAGAATCTGCATGCAATCTCCTAACAGAACAAAATAAACTTAAATAAATCAGAAAATATGGCTCAGTATGTTGTATTCAAAGTTACACAAAAGGAAGAAGTTGGTTTCCCACTGAAACAGACACCTCGGCCCATCTGGACCTCATTGTAGGCCAATGGCTTAGCCAGGCTTTTTGTATAATTGTAGATAATTGGAAACAATGTAACATCAAGGAAATTCACTAATAAGACCAAATAATTGATGACAATTTGACATTAATTAGCAAACCAAAAGCAAGTAAATGTAATTTTTCTTTTGTTTTAAATCACATGATTAAGATAATTAAAGAAAAGTGCATTATCTTGCAATAGCCCTAAAACTAACAAAAGATGCGGTAGGAAGAACACGGTCTGGACAAAGCTAACACCTGCATTGCTAACATGATGCACTGCATGAGGCAAAGCAAGCATTAGGCAAAACAAGCATCAGGACTACTTACAGAAACACCAGTCACTTTCTCAAAGCTTTCATTTAAATGCTTTCCACTGTACCTTTAGGAAGAGGTATTTTTATTTGTTCTGAAGAGTTCGGACTCACTATAGGTGTACAAAGACCTCTGGCCTCTGCACATAAGACAATTTGCAAACAGTCAGGTTTTTTGTGTAGTTCTTCCCCTGACTGTTTCAGAGATGCAGCAGCTTGACATTCACGAACAATTTCCCCCTCCCTGTATGTTTTAAAGAAAACTCTGGTGATGATTCCCTAAGGCAACTGTTTCCCAAGGGCCAAAACAGAGGTTAGAAAGGGAGGGGGAGAATACAATGTGGACATAATTTGGAGCAGGGAGCAGACCTGGTCTTTTGGCTCACACCCAGATGGAGCAAGGAAAAGCTCACAGACATACCGCTTGCATTGCTATATGCGCCTGCAGAGGATGTTTAAAAGTTAACACACGCTTTGGGATATTACGGTTAAAGAACGCATATGTCTGGTGGGGTTGCTTTTATTTATTACTAAAAATGGTTCTAGTTAAAAAGGATAAAATAAATATACTTTCGTCTCCTGAATTAATATTTATTACTTGGTCTATGGACATGCCATCAGGGAAACACTACTGAAATAACATCCTTACTGATAAAGGATTGCTAAAGCTGTCACAAACAGTTACACAAGTTTCCTCCACATTTTCAGAAAAGCAAGGTAGGATCAGAGAATGACTAGGATGTTATAAAAGAGCTTACTTCAGACCAAACACTGACATGGCACCTTTAAACAGCAAACCTATCTTGAGACACCAGCACTCACACAGGGGACTACAGAAGTAACTAAAAGAAAGCAAGACCATACATTCCAATGCTTGGAGCTCTAACACACCACTCAGAGCTACGGCCCCCCAGCCCTTCCCCCCCCCCCCCCCCCCCCCCCCGTAGGATAACACGTATTTTACTTACGGAGAAGACTTTCTGGTGTGATTGACAAGGCAAGCTAAGTATTTTATGGCACTTCAGTTTAAATATAATTGAATGACCTCCCCTCCGCCCCAAAGACAAATGAACATCTGTCTAATTGAGGCTGCCAAAGGCAGCCTTTTAAAGAGAGACCACAAAGCTCCCAGCCCTGGTTAAATCCAGATGGCAAATGAGTGTGTCAGAAGGTGGGGATGTGATGCAGCATGCCCCAAACAACTCGGAAAAACACCTGTAAATTTACTAGAAGAGAGAGGAAAGGCCTTTGTATGAACATTAGTTACAGTTGGGAGAAGGATACATTATATTTCTCACCTTGTTGAACAGTCTGACCTATAAACCAGGAACGATTTTCCTCATGAAAAGCTTTAACTTCAAACAGCTGCTGTGCACCACTATTGAATAAGTAAAGGGTTGCTTCCCCTGTTGAAAAGAAATCTGGTTTGTGTTTGTAAGCTTTCACAAAAATCAAAAGAATACCCAGTATGTCTGAAGAATGTGCCTTATATACATACAGACACTCAAACATACACACATTCTACATAAACTCACTACAAAGAAAGCTCAGACAAAGAAAACTATTATATACAGATGTTCATTTACTAGCTTTATAAACCAAACTGAATTTGAATCAATAAATAAGATGTGCGAATAGTTCATCTTACAAAACAAGGCCTTTGATCCAAACACAAATCAAAATCACTCAAGAAATCAGCTTTTGTCTCTGTACTGAAGGGGAAAGGTGGAAAACAAGAAAATACTTGCTCCTTCCATTATGTTTGTCTTCAAGATATCAGGCTCTAGGCTAGGGGAACAAAAGCCTCAAACATTAAAGTGGCAATTTTACATCTATTTTTTGTGTGCATCAAAATGGACTGCAAATGGCTCAGTATAGGTAGACAAATAAGGTGAACTAGGAAGCTAAAAAGTTGCTTCAAAATGCCCATCAGAATCTTGATACTTTGGAAAGCAAAGCTTTATTTTAGGCCACCCTATAGCACAGCTCTGCCATTTCACATTAGTGCTGGGTTATAATAAAAAGGGTGACAAATATGTTGTGAACAGGATTGTGTTTTCCATATTTAAACCAGAAAGCTGCCAGAACTACAGAAGGGGCCACTGAAATTTGGTCAGCTGCATCTGTGGCTGGACTGGTCCTGCCTTGGTTGCCAATCCAACTTCAAGAACAACTGCAACATGGCAGTCCTGCTCAAAACACATAAATTGCAAAGCTGCACTGACTTGCTGGCTCTAAAATGTCTCAGTGTAAGCCCCTGCAAGCTGACGCCAGCACTGCTGTTCTCAGTCTGCAGAGATCCCTAAGGGTGGAGGCATGTCAGCTAAATTGGGCAAACACATTCCTTCCCCAAAATGACTGATAATGCTTTTTTCCCCCTTTATCCGAAAGACTGACCAGATGTTTAACCTCACCTAAGGAGATAATTTTAGTTCTCTTTTTCTTTTAGTTCTCTCTTTCTTTCAGTTCTAATTTTTCTTTTGGGGAGGAGAGAAGTGAAAACTAGATAAGAGGGGGAGCACAGATTTCAATCATTACCACATGCTTCTCAGCAAGGGTCTACACCATAGTTTGATCAGTACCAGACATCAAACTGCTCACAGAAGAGCTCACTAAACAACTTAAGACTCCTACCAGTGAGCATGCTAGCCAAATGCAGTGATGAGCTACAAAATTTTAGGAAAGGGACTAATATTGCCTAACTTCAGCTTCTTAATTTACTTTCTTTCGTTAAAAGGACAGTCACCAGTCACCACAGGTTCCCAGCAGTGTCATTAGACAGAAACTCCAGAGGATGGAGAAAAAACAGCTTTGAGAATGAGCAGCTTTGCTCATAACTTTACCACTTCAGTGAGTTGCCTAAGTTTTGTGGTATTGTTATTTCCTTTCTTTTAGTTCAGCACTTTTAAAAATGCATCTTGTGGTACTTCTGAACTGCAAGCTAAACCCGAGTTTATAGTCTTTGTTGGGGATAAAAATATAGTCCTTTTTACCTGTCTAAAAAAAGGACCATGCATACTTTTATTTAATAAAGTGGTTCACATGAATTCTACTGTGCCAAGTTCTTCAGTGTGCATTTATACAATATCTGGCATCAACAACTCATCTGTTAGACACACATGTAAGGAAAATACATTAATAGGGTGTTCTCAGTCCTTCCATTTTCAGACCCTATACTTATAATGGTCTACATAACTGAAAGGTTTTGCAGGTCTATAAATAAGCTCCTGTAAATTCTAAAGGAACACACCCAGACAATTATACTTTAGGTTTTCCCCAGAAACCTTTCCCAAGATCTCTGATTCCACAAGGTAAATAGATTTCTTCTTCCACAGAGAAAAGCAAATTAATATCCATGGTTTTAAAAACATAGCAGATTAGAGCCAATATAACACGGCAGGTGGAAAATATCTGTGGCTACATATTCCCACTGCAAATCTAAGCATTCAAAAAGCAGGTATCACGATGAATAAATGAGTTCACATTTTATATCTATTGTTTTCAATTATTTTCCCCTTTCAAGAACAAGTAGCAGTTACTATACTGAAACATTAATATGTACCTGAAGACTTTAGTTAAACATATATAAATAGAAGCAGTTAATTTCAAAACAAAACCATACAACTTAAGTCTACAGAAAACAAATGAGCCTATGAAAAGGAAAAAAACCAAACAACATGAAATGTGGTTTTCAAACAAAGTATTTTAACCCTAACAAAGGCTTACTGCAAGTTTCTGTTGCAATCCCTCATACTCCAATTATTACATTATTCAGTAATAACGAATCCTTGACAAAAAGAACAATTTGTCTAGCAGAAAATAGCTGAGGGATGGTAGCGTCATTATATTGCCTGCATTTGCTGGTCTTTCCAATGTATTTTGAATTCAAAGTGTCTCATCATTTACTAACAAGAAAAGAGACACCACCACTTGGACCAGGGCAAGAAGAAAATTTGATTTTAAAATGAAAAGACTCAAAAACTTGGTAAGTATAACTGAATCAGCTCTTGTAACTCTGCCTATTTACTTTATAGCATAAGATGAATGCCATGAAGCCTAGATTTGGATTAAAAAAAAGCCTAGGCTTAACACCTAACACTGTAAGCTCCCCAAAACTAATGAACTTAAAAACAGAACTTACATTACACCTCTTTGTTTGTGCTGCCAATATTCCTGATGAATAAACAGTTCAACCAGTTGAAATTATAAAAGAAATCCTAAATGTTTGCATAGCATTAACTATCTGGCATCGCCTGCAGCGTTTTTTGTGTGTAAGACTTATACTATCATCATTATTTCAGTTTGCAAAATATGAACCTTTTGGTGGTGGAGGGAATGAAGCAGAACATTAACAGGCTCATGTCACAATTGCAAAACTTGCCTGTGCTTGGATTGCGCAGCTTTGTAAACAAAGGTTCACTGTCAGGTGTCTCAGGAAAGTCAGTAGCAGCCTCTGTAGGGGGAGAGGAAAGAGTTGTGACCTTGTAAATGAAGAAGTATTTCACATTCTGCCATGCTTCTCCAAGGCATTCAGAATCAACTGGACTGACACTTTTTGAAAACTCATGTATTTTCTGCCTGAAAGTTATAAGCTTCAGCCCAAATTCATCTTACCTGATCAAGACACCTAAATTATAATTCCAGACTTCCTGGCCCTCTCTATCTGCCACAGGAAAGATATGCACCTGGGGATGATCTAGATTTTGAAAACCATTTCCCCCTAGAGAGCCTCAGGCAAGAGAGGCCCTAAGTTTGATATTTCAGTTAAGTGAGAGGAACTGATATGTTGCCCTGTTTAGTCACAAAGACAATGAGAAGGCTTTAGTAAGTTAGGCCAAGCACAGCATGGACACTAAAGAGTTAAAAGTGCAAAAGGTAAAATATTCATGGGAAGAAACAGTGGTCTTCTAAAGCTTTCAAGAAGCCCAATTATGCAGGAATATGGGTCAGAAATTGTCTGAGTGGTTGTTACTAAACATGCACACTTGTTTATCTGTTATATATAATCTTGAAAAATAAAGAGTGCATTTAACTCCCTCCAGAGGAAAAAGAAGCTGAGGGAATACAGCACCTCTGGCTTAAGCCTCTGACAGATGCTCTCCTTTCTGTGTCTTTAAGCAAAAAAACCTCCCCAAAACAAACAACAACAAAAACCCCCCACAAAAAAATCCCTAAAAAACAGATAAAAAACACAACCACGAAGTATTCTTTCCCTGTGAAAATAAAAAAAATAAATATAAACTAGAAAGGAAACAGCTCCCACAAGGATGCCGAGTCAAGTCTGAGAAAACATCTATAAGGATCCCCAGTTAATTATACTCTGTCCAAGTTCTCTTTTAGGGGAATTCTAACTTATATTTATGAAAACAACTTCCCACATCTGAATGAAGAGCAACATGACAGCATCATCCTTCTTAGCTTGCATGCTGCCAGTTCTGTCCCAGTTCCCCTCATATACGCATTCATCAGAGCAAGGAAAATTACTAAAGCATTTCACATACATAACCGGTATTCAGACCCCAGAGAATGGACTGACAGAGATCAGACTGATATTCGCTGCTGAGGAAAGCAGAGAGGGGCAGCTGAGGCGAGCTGCACAACTATTCACAAGGGAGGCCACTGGAAGGAACAGAAGTGCCACATCGTCGTCCTTCACCTTTCAATAGCATCCAGGAGGTTTGTGGAGAGGGAGATAGCACAGTTCTTGTCTATGGAAAACAGGGAAGTAGGAACCTCAAGTACACCAAAAATAGGTGTCCTCCACTCTGGCTGAAAGCCTTTCCCCAACACACTTGGAAAGGGCAGGTGGACTTCTCACAGGCTGTTCACTGGCACCTCTGTGGCAAAAAAAAATTAAAGCCCTAAATAACCCCCATCTTTCTACATCCACTCCTGGTTATTCAGTCGTGCCACAAACAGAAATCGCCCAGATAAAGACATAAGCAGGGCTTAAAAAGCAAGTGTGCTTTGTGATAAAGTGTTGAAGGATAATAGTTCTCAGAGAGATTTGGAGAATTTACAGTCATTTTCTTCCCCCAGATTTTTAGCGGAGTCTTCACGTGGCTTGAAAAAGTGCTTTAAAAAGTTTCAATATCAGTTGAGGGGTTTTAATGGAAAAAGTCCGTATTTGCTAACCAGACTTGCTTCATATGCTGATACATAAACACACACGGTTGTCAAGCTACATTTGCCCTGGTAAAGGCGAACTTCAAATTTCCAGAGCTGTGTATATTTCAATTCTTGACCACAGTTTAACATTAGTTTATTTTTTGTTACATTTTAAAACACCGCAGTGATTAATGACAGTGAAAGAAACACACTGCATGTGCTTACTTTGATGTGTTTCACATGAACATGTTAAAATATACACACTAAATGTGAGTTTCAAAATTTAAAACAAAATGCAAAACAAAAATCCCCAAAGGAACTTTTAGCGCTCACTTGCTCTGCTTTCTCCATGCACAGATTTATGAACATTGGGAATGAGTCCAGCTGAGCCCTAAGTTGCATCTTCTATAACGCGAACAATTAAGTAGACAATCCTTCCTAATGTAGCTGTTCTTAACAAAGTTCACATCTTCAGCTGATCTGTTCCTAACTTTCTAGGAACACACTGGATTCATCCCTCCCGCTAAACCTGGGAGACACCTGAACACAAGGAGCACTCAGTGTAACAAACCCAATGGATACAGTGTCCCATCTCTTCCTCATCAATCCTCCGTCTTCCCAGCCCAGACAACTGTACTCCAGCACCACGCCCTGCCCCATACTAGCCCAGCCTCAGTACCTTCTGCTCTGCCCCTTTGTATACCCAGCCTGGCCCTGCAGCTGCCTTGGCTCGGCCAGTAGCAATTCCCCACATGAAGAGGAGCACAGCTATGCTCATTTAGTTCTTTGGTCCTCCCCAAGCTCCATGGAGTTCATCACTGTACAGAGGACAGCAGTGACCATACCTTAATGAAAAGTCTGAGTTGCAGCTTTCAGTCCCAGCATCTCCTGCTGACAAGATCATAGCAAATGTCACATTCTCCACAAAACGCCCTTTACCAGAAGGGGAACACACACAAGAAGTGGACAAAGGCAAAAGTGGTCTCTTTGAATTTCTTTCACCTTCGCTTTCCTCAAAATGTAGGCAATACCTCACTACATTTCCAGGACCATCTGAAGTATATTTTTGTTACAGATTGGCTCTACTAGATGTCAAGCTGGCAGATAAAGAGAGGAAACTGGGAGAATACCTGCTTGGAAAACTGCATGCAATATTAACATGGCCTTAAGGGCAAAAAAGGCCCTAATTATCTGAATTGAAACACTTCATGACTAGGAAAAAGCTGCACAAGGGATTTTTGAAGTCAGGTGTCCACACCTAACTTGTGTGTGCTCTGGCCTTTAGCCAGGAAAGGTAACTGGATTTCTTTAATATTTATCATTAACATTTATCAGTCCCTGTATTTGGGCATGGATCTCTCCTAGCTAAGTAAATACAGACTTCTTAAAAAGCAGTACTGTAGCAGTTTTCTAGCAAAACTAAGAGTTAAACTACCCAGTGTCTTGCAGCTTACAGCTGCAGGTTACATACAGCGAGTACAGGTCAGCATAGTAACAGATGTGCCAGTATGGTATGCTATTATCCTAGGAAAACATTCACTACAAGGATACAAAAACTGACACAGGGGTACAGAGAGGCTCAATTAATTCTGTCCGAAGGAAGCATCTCAATTTGCAAGCCACCCTCTAAACTGCCAGGGAAGACAGTTGACAGGTACTTCCAGGGGGCACCCGAACCCACCTAAATCCTAAGCCCACCTGTATCATCCACTGCAAGTACATGCCTCTATCTCCATTGAACTTACTCACACCTCCAGCAAGACAGAATGAATCCAGATATAGTACCACTGTGGCTGTACAGAAGAGGAAGTTCTGAGGACAATTAAATGCCAACACTGGCCTGATAAGTATGTCTACTTGCTTAAGTCTACTGTTCATTTACTGTTAACCGAATCATACAAAGTCCATCTAAAAATGTAGGTGATACATCCATCAGTTGTATTAGACTCTACAGACAGAACCTCAGAATCCTGAAACTGAGCAAAAGAGACTATAAAAGCTTAAACAGAGCCTTCCATTACAGAAAAGGAGAAAAGCCTATCGTATTTCGTGGAGGTCAGACATACAACCAGGCAAATTCTATAAAATATATAAACAGAACAAAGTGAAAATGAACCAGCTGTCAAAGGATTTCTGGCAATAACTAATTCCACTAAGGATAGATATGAGGCACTAATGAATCTGGCTATTTAAAAAAAAAAATGTTAGCCGGTACAGCAATATGAATAAATTGGAAAAGAACATAAAAACTCCCACTAAGATCTATGAAACTGTTACGGATGATGCAAAGACTATTCACGTGTTTTGGTGTTTTTTTTCTGGGGGGTTTGGTTTGGGTTTTTTTTTTTTTTTAATTGCTTATAGAATACTATATATAACAGACTAATATCAAGTTATATGGAATTCTCATGCAAAAAGCTGTCAGCCAAGCAAGCAAAAAGGCTGTAAATATCTGTCAATTGCGTAAGAGGAAAAAACCCTCTGAGAGCACAAATTTCCCTACCACCATCGCCCTGCAAAAAACAGGATTATTTAAAAGTCTGGAAATATAAAGTTAAGATTTCATTTAAAAACAGATATTAAACCATACGTCACCTACACAAGACTTTTCCATTCCCTTCTTAACTTCCAACCATGCACGAAAGGTTTGTCAGACAGAGACATTATGATGGAGCCCACTAAATGGACATTTTATGGAAGACCTAAACTCTGTAGCCTAAGGGTAAGATATGCTAAATCAAATAATCATTTTATTTAGGCTCTTTTTAGAATCAGTCAACCCTGAAGTAAATGGTTTTAACTCAGTGCCTGTGTCCTCTGTCCTGTAGCATGCCCTGAAAAGAGTTCAGTGAAAATTAATAAATCCAGTACTTTGTAGCACCCAAACTTTTGAAAACTTTTGTAAGCTAAAAGGTTATTAACTATAAGCATAGTGAATGAATTCAAGTATGCACCGACTGAGGGTACTGTTTCATGAATGGCTTCAAACGACCAAAGATCACAGGTCATTCAAAAGCTCAGTCCGGAGGTCCCAGCCTCTGTTCACTCCCCTGTTGTACATCGCTGCTCCTTTCTTTCCATTAAACGTAGCAATCTCATGGCCACATAGCAAGTCAGCTCAGTTCACTGATCCATCTGAGAAATAACCAGTCACAAAAAAAAAAAAAAAAAGGATTGATTTTCACCAAGGTCAGTAAGCTCTTCTCACTCACCATAGGGTTACATGCCAAGTGCAAGCTACTACACCTGGGTCGGAGTAATCCCAGGCACAGCTACATGTTCGGCAGAGAAGAGATTCAGAGCAGCCCTGCGGAGAAGGACTTTGGGGTGCTGGTCGATGAGAAAATGAGCATGAGTCAGCAGTGTGCGCTCACAGCCCAGAAAGCCAACCGTATCCTGGGCTGCATCAAAAGGAGCGTGACCAGCAGGTTGAGGAGGTGATCCTGCCCCTCTACTCTGCTCTCGTGAGACCTCACCTGGAGTATTGTGTGCAGTTCTGGTGTCCTCAACATCAAAAGGACATGGAACTGCTGGAACAAGTCCAGAGGAGGGCCACGAGGATGATCAGGGGACTGGAGTGCCTCCCGTATGAAGACAGGCTGAGGAAGTTGGGGCTGTTCAGCCTGGAGAAGAGAAGGCTGCGTGGAGACCTCACAGCAGCCTTCCAGTATCTGAAGCGGGCCTATAGGGATGCTGGGGAGGGACTCTTCATTAGGTACTGTAGTGACAGGACAAGGGGTAATGGGTTAAAACTTAAACAGGGGAGGTTTAGATTGGATATAAGGAAGAAATTATTTACTGTTAGGGTGGTGAGACACTGGAATGGGTTGCCCAGGGAGGTTGTGAATGCTCCATCCCTGGTGGTGTTCAAGGCCAGGTTGGACGAAGCCTTCCGTGGCATGGTTTAGTGTAAGGTGTCCCTGCCCATGGCAGGGGAGTTGCAACTAGATGATCTTAAGGTCCTTTCCAACCCTAACTATTCAACGATTCTATGATCATTGGAACAAAACAACAGAACCCATGGCAGAAGCAGATGGCATAGAATGTAACTTGCTGTGTATGTGACACTGGGGTCTTTGACCAGTGTAAGCTAATTAGAAAACTAGACTGTATGCGACTTTACAGAGGTAACAAATCAAGAGATGAACCACAAGACTACATTGTTACTTCCTTGGCTCACAATACTCTCAAGGGGATACTCTCAGGTACACTGCTGGATTTACCTCTGCAAACAGCCTTGTTTTGCAGATGCTTATATGTAAGATATGGCTTTGCACCTGCAAACACTTGATTTTTGTCAATACCTTCTTAGTTGTTATGCAGTTATGTAAACTTCATGTTACCTGACCACCTTATCCTCTCCTTGACCATATATATTACTAGCTTCAGTAAGAGGACTTTTGCCATGCCTGCTGTAAAATAGACTGGTTATCAGATAGACTGGTAATCCCAGCATTTAGTATCTGGTACCCTAAGGAAGTAACATGTAATGTGACATACTTTATACCCCTTAAAGTCTTTCTGGCTCCCATTTCACCTGAAAATCCTATAATAAAACATAATGATAAGTTAGTACTGAAAATGACATTGTTTTCTATCTTGAGCGAAACTTCACATGGAAATGCTACTAAATGGTTTAAAAGGTCCTTTGCTCCAGTAACTGCTATACAATACAGCTAAATATTAAGGATTCTGCCTGAGAGCATCTTTCGGCTTCCCCTTATGCTGGCATAGTCCACTCCTTAGGCCAAAAAACATGTTCATGGACTCAGTGGCAACAATGGACCATACTAATTCATCTGTTACTGAAATCTCGATGCTAGGCAGAACATGTAGGACTTTGAGCTTAATAAAGGAGAGATCAGTCTTGAGAAGTTCAAGAACAGGTTATCACTTGGAAGAATAAAAACTTCAGACTTCCCTTCTCAATATTTATAGGGTCAACACTGGTGCAGATGTATTACTGCCTGAATCAGACCTATTCCCAGAGAGGCCTAAATTGGCATAAATTGGTCTCTTCCAAGCCAGATGGCAGAAAGCAGAAGTAGGAGATGGTGTTACACATTAAAACATCTCTTTTCAGTTATTTTATTTGCTATGCTTCCTTCTGGCTCCTTAGTTTGCCAGTTATATCTGCTTCATACACAGCTGAGCTCAGTATGCCTTTTAAGAGATGACATACAAGAAATGGTGCAAATTACCTACAGGCAAAAGGCTTTGTTCAGGAGATGCAAATGCCCGTTTAGGGGGAGGTTAAGCAAAAAAATGCCCACAGAGTCCTAACTTCTGAAAGAAGCATATTCACATTCACCTTATTAAAAAGACACAAAAACATGTGCACATATTTTATATAGTATTTCTAATATTTTAAGTCAGCTATTAAAACATATATGTATTTGTTTATTGTAAACATTATTTCCAAGTTCTTTATCTAATTCATTCTGGAAGTATTAATGTTCAAGTATCTTGCTCAATTTTGACATTCTTACAACTCTGAGACAAACTCCCTAATAGTCCAGCAGTGTGGTCTCTTTTGTAGCAGATGACCTGAACTGGCTTTTAAATGCTAACTAAAAGCATGTATCAAAGCTTTAAGGGCAAGGTATGAGAATGGAAAGAAAAAGATACAAAACCTGCCTAATTTTAAAGCAAAATACTTTCACGCATTAGGTATTCCACTACTTCTTTTGCTATGACATCTTCTCTCAATATGACCCAAAATTTTCAAGTCAAATGTTTCCACTATTGTTCCACAGAGACAAAAGTTCCTTAATCTCATCTGAGAGAACAAAGGATTAATGTGTGCTGATGCCCTATGGTTTGGCATCACAGTCCATTTATTTCTCCCTCCATCTGACTTTTGGCACACATGAGATTTGTTCAAACAACTTGCCAAGTCTAATGTGAAACTGCTCCTTTTATTTTTAAATAAGTAATTCCTAAAAATAATAGGATTGTTAATTTCCTTCCCCCCTTGCAATCCTTCCAGTGGTACTCATATGGCAGTTCCCATAAAACAATAAAAAAGCTAATCAATTTACTGTTGAAGAAAACAGCAGACTGAAAATATGTAGTAAACTAAACTTGCCTAGTTCACAAAAATAAAGGCTGAAAATAATTTTCAGCTTGCAGCTAACTTCTACTTCTTTTCCTAATAAAGACAAACTCCGGACAAATTAAATACAGCAGTCTTAACTTCAGGTGTAGAGTGGAACACCAGGCTTAGAAAAGTGCCTTCAATTCCTGACCTCTTTGCTAAAACCAGTGAAGGATATAAATAATTTCAGTTTTGACGTAACACCTATCCCTGAGAAAGTGTACTGAAAAGAGACTGCCCTTCACACCCACCCTGTTAAGCAGCTTGTGTCATTTTGGTTACTATTCACAAGACCAGTTTGAAGCCACTATGTAAGAATGTGTGTTTGTTATACAGATCCCAGGTAGGATCTAAGTCACACAGAGCAACTTTATCTAAGCATCCGAGGGTCTTTCAAAGCTCTGCCTTTAGAACCCTACAATTAAGTGGGGTATTTCTGTCTAGAAAATAGTGTTTCTTATTTTCAGAGAAAATATTAAAAATGGTAGTTCCATGGGCCCAGCTCACAAAGCAAGTACACATTTCCTATATGAACATAAAAAAAATAAACCTCATTGGTTCAGGTAGCAGGATTTAAAAAAAAATGTACGTGAATACTCCAGAAACACAGACAGAATCTCCTCTAGTAAAGCACAAAGCACACCATCAGCATTCTTCTAGCTGTGAGATGGCCAGGTTTTAATCCTCAGGAGCTACCTTGCTTCCCTTCTACCTGTTCAGTAGCCAGACCAATACAACAGGAAGCCTGTACAGGAAGCTCTACATCCTCAAGGATAAAGGGGGCTTGAATACATGGGTAATATAACACTCCTGATTATCCAACTACTACAAGAAACGCAGAAAAGCACAATCTGGAAAATCAGTCGTCCATCAATGAAGTCAATGTGGGTCTTTCAGGACCTGTTAGCCCTTTGGTGTCTCTGTACCATGATTCCTCCAGAACTCCAGATTTGGGAGGTCTTCTTAACCATCGACATCAACTACCCTGCATAAAGCAAGTTCAGATCCCGGTTCCCAGCCAAGCTAATAAAATCCCCTGGAACGTGAACCACAGCACAGAAACACCCAAGTGGGTCTGCACAGAGCCAGCTTGGGTCCATCAGGACTTATTAGTTCAGACACTGTCTGAAAGCAGCTGCACTGCAAAGCTGGTCCTGGAAATAGCAGAGATGTGTTAACATGGCACAGCGCTTGAACTAATAAACTGTTAGTGCTGAGCTGAGCCTGCTCTAGGCCAAATCTGGTGCCTGTATATCCACAGCATAGTTAATCTGCAACTGGAGAAACTGCCCAAAGAATTGACTCTGTTTCAAGCCCAGCACGCACAGCTCTACTCCTACCCATACATCCAAGTTTTCAGTCCTCATCACCTCCCTCCATATGACCAACCACTCCATCTACCCTCTTCCTGTTTGTTCATCATTTTCTCTTTTGATTACTCACATTCATTTCTCAACTTTCCTCTAAATGTCCATGATAAGGCTGCACAATCCTGCCTCCATGGAAAAAAATAAATAACAGCAGAAACAACATCACTGGAGCTCTCACCAGGACAAGGGCAGGCTATTATTCCTAAAGATAAAAAATGC
This sequence comes from Lathamus discolor, assembly GCF_037157495.1. Taxonomy (NCBI): domain Eukaryota; kingdom Metazoa; phylum Chordata; class Aves; order Psittaciformes; family Psittacidae; genus Lathamus; species Lathamus discolor. The sequence goes on along the minus strand of NC_088887.1, from coordinate 100,211,218 downwards.
TACCTCACCTAGACGCAGTTTACCAGCCAGCCCAGATATGACTGTCTGAGGCTCTCTTTTCCTCTTCCTACTCAGACTTCCCTTGTGTGACTCTCACATGACAAAAAGCCTGAGTGCTTCAGTGCGGTGAAGGGCTGGGGGGAGCAAAGATTGTCACAGGGCTGCTGGTAAGAATGGCGAACGAGGAAAGAATGCCACAGGAGAGAATGCAAGGACTGATGGAAATGAAGCACAGGGTGACTGGCCTGCTGACTGAACATCAACTCTGCTCCCCAGCTCAGGTAACTCTGCTCACCCTTCCCACCTCCACCCACCTCTATAATCCACAAAAAATACCTAAGGATCTGTGCTGTGTGTAGCTCTGTCCTATGATGGTATGAGATGGACACTAACAAAGTTTTACAGTACCAGAAATGTAATGATAGAGTTAATCACTTGAAACAGAAAATGACAGTCTGAATCTCCAGAACAGTTCAAGAGGGCTGAGATAACATATATCATTCATAAAACAACCACTCCAGCTGCACTACTCCTCTAGCCATACCATGTCTTCCACAAAGAACTAGGCAGTTCTACCTGACTGAGAAGATTCCTTGTTTCTAAGCTGTTTCCAGAACACTAAAATAAATGAAAGAATTACAAAATCAGAAAGAAAATTGAAATTTAACTCCTCTGTCATCACATGTGCTCTAAACAGCAAGCAGCAATTTACTGACTATTCAATATAACAAAGTGTATAAATGTATACTGAAACAAGGAAATGAGTAATAATTTTATAACCTTCAATACTAAATCAAACAAGCATACTCTGCTCACTTTCTATGGCAACTAGAAAATGAAATCTGCCTGCTTGGTTTTAGCAGCTGTGTTTCAGACATCAATCCCATGTTGTCAGTTGCTGAAGTCCAAAAAAGAAAGAAACTCATCCTTCTCTTGCATGTGCTTTTTATAGTTCTGTTTCTACATTCACATAACCAACAAAACCACAGTCAGAGACTTATGCAAAATCAGCAAAAAACAATATAACAACTAAGGAATCAGAGCAACACATGCATCACGGTTCAGAAGACCAGCCATAATTCTGCCTTGTTCTAGGAAGCTACTGTTAAACCCCTAGCAATCTTAATGATTGAAAACTACTGATACTTCAGAAAGCAAGTTGCGGTTCTCATTGTTTTACTTCTATACTTGTAACAGATCACATTCTTCTCCATACTAAGACATTGAGGCTCTTCGTAGAAGTAGTTACCTATAAGGGCATGTAGTGACATGACAAGGGGGAATGACTTTAAACTGCAAGAGGGTAAACTATAGATTAGGTATCAGGAAAAAATTCTTCACTATGAGGGTGCTGAGATACTGGAACTGGTTGCCCAAAGCCGTGGATGCTCCATCCCTGAAAGTGCTCAAGGCCAGATTGGATGGGGCTTTAAGCAACCTGGTCTAGTGGATGGTGTCCCTGCCCATGCTATGACCTCCACTTATACAGAAACTTTTAAGATATCACATGCAAAGAGAGATGGATGGCATATATCCAAGTGGAGATGCTATTAGGTTGTGCAGGATGGTACCAATTATTAACCTTAAAAGCTGTTTTAGGAGGCAGACTACCCAGGTGAGTAGTTAAAACAAACCTAAGCTCTTGAAACCAAGACCTTAAAACGTATCTTTATTACATGAGAGGTTTTGGAGCTTCTTGCATACTATTAAAACACACCTTGCTCCTTCTTCCCACTATGCACAGGATAACAGCCACAGGTACAAGAAGATAAACAGGCCACTGACACCCAGAAAGTGTTGGTAGACTTATTAACAAATGGTATTAAATTCACATCCAGAACCAGATCTTGCAATTATTTACACCAGATATTTTTATGTATGTATGTGGCATAATGCTATGCAGTTTTATGAATATATGGATTGCCATATGAATAAAATTTAACATAAAGAGCATTTTTTACTATAAATCCAACTGCATCCATCTTCATTCACAAAAGTAATCAGATCTTCCTACCACAAATTCTGTTAAATGGCCAATGAAGAACTTGTGTGATCCATTCAACAAAGCAAAGAAATGCAAAATTCTGGAAAGTGTCAGACACGAACTTTTAAAATAATCTCTTTTCTGCAAAAAGTTAAACCCAAACGAAAATCATTAAATCTATTTCATTCCAGCAGTCCTATTTATACGACGGGCAAGTTTCATCAGCCTTGGAGTTCTGAAATTACCAGCCACAGAATTTTTTTAAAATCACTACGTGCTCAGAGGTTCTACTAAGGCTAATAAACTTTCTTACAGGTCTGGAGCACTATATAAATTTTGTGAGAGCTGTCCTGGCATAATTTGTAATACAAACTGTCTGGCTTCATGAAAGTTACAAGCTCTGGCTCCAATCCTGCAAATACTTACTGAAGAATTTAACTTACTGCACAGAACTGACTACTCATGCATAAGTTAAGTGTATTTGTAAATATTTGTACAGTATGGACATCTGTTGGCACAGCCAATCATCTGATACAAGATACGCCTTTAAATACTAGTCTGCAGGAGTCAATATTAAAAAAAGGAATCCCTCACATTTAAATTCCTTCTTTAGGCATTAAGCATATCAAAATCCAAAGGGTGGATTGAAAAGTTAAAACCAGAGGAAGGGTGGAATCAGTGAAACATAACAATTGGTTCTGTTTATCATGTAACTAGAGAGGACTGGTTTCCTATGGATACATGTCTCATGACTGAGCTCTTGCATGTTTTCAAACTTTCCTGAACTAAGCTTTTGCTGAGTTCATACCTTTCCCTGAGAGGTGCTATTTATAACACTTCTCACATCATCACAGACATTTTCACAAAGCTCATAAAATTACTTCAAAGAGTTCCTCCTTTTTATCAGGTTTGGTTAAAACTCAAACGTTTTGGGTGGGGTAAGAAACAGGCACAATACAAAGATGACCCACATATAACTGGAAGTTGCACTTCTTTCAGAAATGAAACTAAAAAAAGTACTTATGAAATGCCTCCTAGTGCCTTGGAGCTTGAGCACATCCTGTTTCAGTCATCCTCTTTAACACAAAAAACTTGTGATCTGTGAATTTAAATTTTAAACGTGAAAAAAAAGGCACAAATAAAAGGGAAAAGGCATCTTCCTAGTTATTCAGCACAAAGTGAGGGAAAGTACACCTACATCGTGCTTAAAGCCCTGTGTATACTGCATCTGCAGAACTGCCATGTGGAAGTCTCCTTTAGACTATAGAGAGGAAGAGCTGAGGAGAGCTCACTCTGGCTTAGGGCTTACAGTTTCCAAGGAACTTGTTTTAAAGCTGAGGCTTAGGGCATTAAACCATTTCCTTCCAAAAAAAAGTAGGAAAGGGCAAAGGGGACGGAGGCAAAGTGGGCTACCACAGCAGGTTGATGAGGGTGAGGCTCCACCAGGGACCTCACTGACGAGACCTCTCTTCTGCACCTCCTCTCCCCGGGGCTCACAACACTGTTCGCGAACCAGGACAGAGCTGGCCTGCGGAAAAAACTAATGACACACAGAAATAAACCGCAGGGATGCACTGAGGGAAGCAGGGTCCATAGAGAGAACAAGGCAGGTATACTCTGTAGGGCCTTGTGTAAGGGCTGTCTCCAAACGTCCTAACCACTGTAGGGCTGGGGCTGGCTGCACGCAGCAGCTCAAGAGACCTGCCCCATCCCTCGGAGAGACGCACCGGTCACCCGGCCGAGAGACCGCCCGGCCCCGCCGCGATGCGGTACAGACGAGCACGGCCGGGTCCCGCCTCGGGGCCGCGCTGCGTTACCTGGTGCAATGAGCACCCACTGGCCAGGGTGCGCGCCCGCGGGACGCTGCTTCGCGCCGTGCATGCTCCGCTAACCGCGACCGCGCCGCCGCTCGCGCCCCAACATGGCGCCCGGGGCGGGGCCGCACAGGCCATGAGGGGAGAGGCGGGGAGAGGCGAGAAGAGGCGCCGCACACTACCGTCTGCCCGGGGCCCTGCTTCCCGCAGTCTCTTGCGTGGCGGCGGGCGGCACCACGCCGGGGGCGGGAGAGAAGTGCGGGCGGCAGCAGGGCACTGAGATGCGGGCGATTCACTGTTTCGTCCTCTGTCGTCTCCCCCTCCCACGCGGAGAGAATGGTACAAGCCATTGCGGGCAGTACAGAGAGCGGCAAAGCTTCTCCTCATCCCTCGGGCGGTTGGGCGAGCGGAGCGGGGGGCGGAGGGGTTGCGGAGCCGTTTTCCGCTCCTCTCTTCCGAGGAGCGTACAGGTAGTGGGGCTGCTTTACCATACACGTCTTCCACCTCACCCTGAGGGCCGGCAGGCAAAGGCTTTCTTTTAACCCTGACCCATCCCAGGCTTGGGGATGACCGTTTTGCAGTGGTTTGTGGCAGACGTTAGGATGAGCTTAGCTGAGCTGTGCCTGTCGCTGCTCCGACGCTACCAACCCCTGGCAGGGGGCGGCCTCTCTGCAGAAAGCTTTGTGTAGAAGGGGTGCAGCTTCGATTAAGTGTGATGAGTTTGGACATAAGGGCTGAAATGCAGGGTCACGGAGGTGGTTAACGGATTCCAACATCAGATGTGAGGGAGGACGGAAAGCTGGAGCTGTTCAGCCTGCAGAAGATTTGGGGGATCTTAATCCATGCACATAAATATCTCACAGGGGGCCTAAAGAAGATGGAGCCAGGCTCATAGTGGTTGTCCCGATCAGTGGAGATGTTAAAAACCTTACAGGACATCACCCTGAGCTCCCACTGTAGCTGGCACAGCCCTGAGCAGGGACCTGGACTAAACTCTCTCCAAGGGTGCCTGCCAGCCTTTGCCATTCTGTGGAACTTCGTCCTCCAAGGCTGGGCATGGGCAGTCCTCTCATGGCACTCGGTATGTATAATCTGATCCTGCTATAGTCTGGTCCTGTATCTTCAGATTGCACCATGGAGCCATAGTCAAAATAGGATCCACACTTGCACGTATTTTCCTACGCATATACATATGTACATACACTTCATTTTATCAACACAAGAATGGGTTGATGGCCACTGTCCCGGAGATTTAGGAAACAAATATTACATGTTATCAAAAGTATTAAAGTATATCTATCAATTGTAAATCACAGAGATATGAAACAAATATTAAAAACATACTAACATCTATGCCCCAAACCAGAGCAGAACTAACCAAGGCCAACATATGCAAAACAGCTGAGTTGATCTAAGGCTGAAAGAAATAATTTCCTGAAGTTTGAGCATATACATTCATAACTGAGATTACATTAATCTAAATTTATTTTATTTTAATTTTCCTGATTTTGTCCCCTGCTTGAAGTAGGGCAATATCTAAGTGCCAAAAACCACACCACACCATGTGTTTTGAAGGAGTACATGCTGAAATCACTTGCTTTCAAAGTGATTGCAGTTTCCATAGCATATGCCTGGGTTGCAACATTCACTGATGAGTCTTGTAAAACCCTTCTTAGTACTTTCGTTAGCAAAGAGAGAAAGAGGCTCGCACCTGTTCCACTGTAATCATACAAGAGTACTGGAGGAGCAGAATAGAGCTGGTTGCTGTTGAAACCTTCCTAGAAGGAAAGCCTTCCATGTGGAGAAAAGGTTCTCCATAAATAATGACACTGATTTGGCCTCCAGTTCTGAAAATGACAATGAGATGCAGGCTGTTGTACACCACTGAGCTTAACAAAGCTCTGGAAAAGCTGGGAATCCAACTATACAAGCCTCCAGGTACAGTGTTTGTCAAGGTCAAGTCTAGAGGCAAAATCTGCAGTTGTTCCAGACATCCATTTCGTACCTGACTGTGGTGAGTGATGGAAATGTTGTAGCAAACGTTGCTGTACATACACAAAACTGACTTATTGAGCTCACATTTTTCAAAGCACCAATCCATCCTTATTTAAGCACCTGGTAAACAAGCTAATTTTCAGAGGTACCAAGTACTCCTGACACCAGTTGAACTGAATGGACATTCCAACTGTTTGTTTCTTTTAATTTATGAGCATCTCCCACAATCTCTAGATGCATATTGGCCCTGGGATCTGTAATGTCCCTTTCCAGGGACATTCCCAAACAGAAATTCGCAAATGGGCCAGAATAAGGATTTAGAATGACATCAGTTTTGGAATAAAAATAATGCAGTAATTTATACGTATTTAAAGCTTTCTGTTGTTACTCATGCACATTTGAGATATACTCTCTCTCTTTATAAACAGAGGATATACTATATCATTATAAACAGAAGATATAGTAATTAGGGATTTCTGTCAGGAGCTGATGATACTAAAATCTTATTTGCTTAAGAATTAAATCGTTTCCCTTCAGGCTTGCCAACACTTTTAAACCTTAGTGATATCTCCCAGAAGGAAAATGCTGACGTTTAAAACACTAGACTGATCTGAACTGCTGTGGTGATATCATTGTAAATACTCAAATCTTAATTCTACACACCATGGGTATTGTCATTTGGCTACATATGACTCATCCAGAAAGCTAAATGCATGCAATATGGTACTGCATCCTATCTGAGGAAAATCAGTTTACACATTTCAGAGCCATGTGATGTGCATTCAGACTTCACCTGCATGCTGTCCACTCATTCATTTCTTCTGGGGCTGCTTCTCATAATCCAAATGGCTGTGCAAATGCAAGCATCCCTTTTTGCCAAGCAAAAATTACTGGCTTTCTGCTGCCAAAGAAACCCTACCTTTGTCTACCTTCAGCTGTGGAATTTACCCTTTCCTCCTCCCCAGCACAAGTGGGGATGCACTTAAATGCACAAGTTGCATTTAAGTGAAGTAACTCTTAAATCTTGCTTGGAGCAAGAAATGGAGCAATGTTTAGAAAGAAGTGTGGTTCATTGTTAAGTCAAGGTTGTCACTTGAAAGACAAAAATGTTTCCACTTACGATTATGTTTCATTTTACACTGTTTCAACAAACAAATTATGTTTATGGGCCAAGTTTATCTATTTTATGCTTCAGTGGTTCAAACATTTGCATGGATAACTTTATATCCATTGATCTGCACATTTAAGGGTCAGCTGTATGTATGCAAGTGTTAAATTTCATCCCAGGCTTATTGATACATGTAACTTTAGCTGATGTTCAAGGATAATTATGATTCATTTAAAGTGATTTAGCTTCAAATACTGCTCTCTGTTCATCACAGTTCAAGTTATTGTTTTGTTTGGGTTTATTCAAAATAAAAGATGTATGGCATTGAAACAAATGGAAAATATTTTCTTCAGTCTTTTTTTCCCCTTATTTTTCTTCTCATTAGACAAGAATCACATCCTTATGATTAATGGTGGATACACAGAAATAAAAATAAGATAAACATGAAAACTGGAAAGCCTAATAAAAATGTATAAGGAAACATGAATCATGCTTCATTATACATTAAAATAAGCTAATTTAAATGACAAATAGTATATTCTTAGCATACTTTAACTGAACATAAACTGATGATGAAGTATCTGTACTCTGACCCACGGAAGCAAATCACAGTTCTTCATTGTGTGACCAAAAATACTCCATGAATGAAATGCAACATCATTTCAAGTACCTGGATCATCTTGTCACACGAGCCTTGCTGCTGTCTTATTGTATGGCAGGAAAGATTCCATTTTGTCATATGAAACACACATGTGCTGGCACATAAGAGGGAATGAGCAGTCATCTTGTTCTCCAGAACAGGTTAGCTTGCCTCACAAAGTGGTTTCCCAATCTCATTTTTTTTAATTCACAAATACCTAACAGCTGGTTAATCCCTGTATTTAAATCGTAGTGACCTTAGAAGTTCTGCTGTGACTCAAAAGAACATATGGAGGTCTAATATAGAGATGGCATTGACCAGAAAGAACACATACAGGCATACACACATCAAACCTATAAAACAACTCTCAAAACAATGTTTGAATTTCTAATTGGAATTCCAAGTCAATTTTTCAAGCAGAAAAATAAGTATTTGAAATAGTTCTTCATTGCAGTATTCCATTTTAAGGAAAATAACAGTATTCATTTAAAAACATTCAAGCAATGATGAAAAAGATTCTGAACAGAAATCACTTTGTCCTTTGAACTCTAACAAAGTTGTGTCACACCTATTGGTAACAATTGTCAGGTTTTGCCTTAACAGAAATAACCTACTGGGTTACAAAGTTTGCCTGTGTGTCAGATCAAATAGGAGTAAGACAGAGAAAAGGAAAGAAACCAGAATTAGATGGGGAAATGTGGATACACCCACAGAAACCAAGGGATTCATACTGCGTATTTTTGTATTGTGAGTATCTAGCTTCAAGCTGATTGTTTAGGGTCAATGGAGAGAAACAGAGTAATATTTGTCTGACCTGCTTTGTAAGTTTATCTCAAGAGTTAACCCATCCGTCTAGAGGTAGATAGCCAAACTGCAGATACCTTTTTTCTGTACAGGGACAGGCCTTAGTTTTCATACAGCTGTTATAGTTATCTCTTACTTTTTCACCCATCTTTCATGCATTCATCACACCTGAAGGATAGATGAAGACTTTATTATGGGGTTAGGACAAGCAGGTATTTTTTTGACCGGAGTATGCTGGATCTCCCACTTTTCCTTCAGAACACCTAAGAACTATTATTTTTCCTCTGTTTAATCAACCAGAAAATTTGCTATTTGGAGGTGTGTTGCTATAGCAAGCAGAACTTGGTCTGTTTATAGAAGCTGCTGAGAATGATGTATACTGTTTGGAGAAAAGAGTTGAATGAGTATACAGATTGTGAGCTGGCTTGAAGTGAACAGTAGCAACACTTGTTTAATGTGCATGATACATTCATCCACAGCAATAAGTTACTGCAAAATATCCTCCAGATTATGACTCAGAAACTGGGAAAAAAAAAAAAAATTAACATTTAAAAAAAAAACAAAACCCAACAAACATACGGAGACTTTTCTGAACATTTTCAGATTAGAAGTTGTTGCATAAGAAGTATTATAGTGGCCATATTAACCCTGCTTGCCTGTACTGCAGATTTCAATGAACTCAGCCCTATCAGGACATTCTCAGAAAATAAGTGTTCACTTGAAAAGCAGAGCATGGAAAAAAAAACCTCTGCAAACAAAATGTCCAGGTTGGTGAGAATCATAGAATCAGCTAGGTTGGAAAAGACCTTTAAGATCATCAAGTCCACCCTTTACCCTAGTTCTGCCAAATCCACCACTAAACTATGTCACTGAGGGCCTCATCTACACAGTTTCTGAACACTTCCAGGGACAGTGATTCCACCACTTCCCTGGGCAGCCTGTTCCAATGCCTGATCATCCTCTCAGTGAAGAACTTTTTCCTAATATCCAGTCTAAACCTTCCCTGAAGCAGCTTGAGGCCATTATCTCTTGTCCTATCATTTGTTACTTGGGAAAAGAGATCAGCCACCTCCTCTCTCCATTCTCCTTTCAGATATTTGTAAAGAGTGTAAGGTTCGAGAAAGAAGACAACACTTGAATTTGAACATTACAGTGAACCTCATAAGTGCCATGTGATGGTATTATTACTATAATTCCCTTTGATGTTCTATGTTCCCATTTTCCCTCTTTCAGGAATTCTCTCTGAAAAACCACTGTGTGTTTAATGATTTCATTTTTGCCTATTTTTTTTCTCCCTGCTTTTTACTAACAGCAGTCTGTTACTAAAGCAACATGTGCATAATTTGAATATCCAGCAATAACTAAGACAACATTCCATGCACAAAAATCATTACAAAAGTCCATCAAGGTTAATTATGAAACTTAAAAAGTTAACATCTGCTTTCAGTCATACAAGTGTAAACCAACAGACTTATCCTCTTGCAGAAAACCCTGCAGGTGGGATCTCAAAGAGCAGAACTGTTTATAGTGCTGTCTTCAGAGAGATCCCTTCATTTGGGCTCAGTTTCTTTCCTAGCAAATACAGTGTGCCAAGCTGCCAAGCATAGTTGTTGCCAAAGATGGTCATACATATGCTTCAAACTCAGACTTGGTCCCTACCAGGCCCATTGAATTTCTGTCACTGGGGGTGGCATAACAGTCCTTAAATCAGGTAGAATGTCCTCTGCCATGGATAGAATAGGATAGGGAACTAACAGTGACATAAAAATAATTACAGAAGTTCTGAGCGGTGTTTATAGACCAGTCTCCTGAGGAAATAGGGCTTGGAGGAGCATATTGTGTGGATGTATGCATGTCTGTGTCCTCCCTCAATAAGAGGCCACTGACTTCAGCCACCTTTGATGCAAATTCATGTTTTTCCCCAACAACTCTCTAAAATCCATGGCATTCATTGACTGCAGGCTTGGTTTTGTGGCTGTGGGAACACCTGACCACCCACTTCTGGTCCAGCAGGGCACTGGTCTCCTGTACATATTTGGTCATACCCTCTAGCCCCATATGCATGTGTCAGATATCTTAAGATATCTTAGATGGCATTAGTGACCTTTCTGGGGGAGAAGAGGATTGTGAGATGAAGAAACATAAATTCAAAATGACTTAACCATGAGTATTTTGATGGTCAGGTCCAAAAGGTAGTGGAATATCAACATTATAGCCAAGATTTCTCTCACCTAAGAATTCTATCAAACTGGGTGTGAATATTCCTGAAAGCTTCCCTGCTATGAATGATAGCATTCATAAAATGGCTGGTATCTGCATGGATTAGCTGATGTCTAATAAGATATGACTGTTCCCAGTATGAACAGGGCCACCCTGTTTTGGGGAAAGAGTACGGTGTCAGCATCATGCTTCTTTCCTAGGCACCATGAAAGGCTGGTCTGATTCATCTACTGGTATAGACACAGCTGTGCTCTGGTATATCTCACAATGTGGCAAGTGAGAATTTTTGCCAAATAGGTCTACTGCAAGCAAACACAAGAGGTCAATATTTAAATAAATCTTATAATGCATTCTTATTTCTAGGAATTGTGGGTGAAGACTGCGCAGAGATGACCAGTTCAGGCACTGTGAGCCTGACATTTCTGGAAGTATATGGCTTATCGCACATGCAGAAAACAAACTGTACTGTATGTCTGCATCTGTAATGTGTGCAAATAGACTAACAACTGCAGACGAGTGCAGGTACTGGTTAATGCATGGTGGCCATGTGACCAGAAGTGACAGCCCAGACAGAACAATTGCCATAGCTCTAAACAGATAGCCAGACATGCAGAAATCCTTGACAATTAACCATGTTTATCTTTTTCTGACAACACAAAATTTTGAGGTGGAAAAAGAAGCCTTTTCTGTGGAAATATGCAGATATACCTAACTCTTTTTATACCTAGGACTTTTTTTACACCTAAGACTAAGATTTTCGGTTGCTTCTGAATTAATGGTTTCAGCTCCCATACCATATAAAGCTATTCGTTTCACAACAGGTTTTCATTTATCTTTTAAAAGTCTTCTGAATTCATGTGCAAAATGAATCTTGCTGGGAATTAGGTATTTGGTGAATTCTTAGCTTGTTGCACATCTTAATCGTGTTGAAACTAGATGTATTCTAGGGTTACTTTTAAATCAGACTGAAAATCAGAATTCTCAGTTGAATTGTATATTGGCTTATGAAGTGTTGTGTCTTCACTAATGCAAGTAACTCCATTATTCTGTGAGCACTGCAAGGAGATTATATTGTTAATGTACATAAAAATTGATTTCAGCCAAGCATGTTCTCAAGGGAAATTCTAGAAGGCAAAGGGTCCTTGTTATTTAGAACATCCTTAGCAGTATTTTGTGACCTTCAAAGCAGATCATTAGAAAAATTACTTGTTAAGGTGTATGTGCCATTTATAGCTTTATTGAAACAAAGGGCCTGTGTGAGATGCTATATCAAAGATTCTGTACAGATCAAGAAGTGTTCTCTTTGACATAACCCTTATCAGAAACATCATACCAAAAATGAAGGATTGGCAATAAAATATCCCCTGTACTGGATTTGGGAAGCAACCAAACTGATTACAAAGAAAGATTGTAAATTGATTTAAAATGTGAAAGGGTAGCATTAAACTTAAAGACTGCTGTACTTGTTCCATATCTTTAGAAGTGACTGGCTGAAGAATGACTTGCCTATAGTCTGAAACAGACTTCTTATCATCTGTCTGCTGGATGGAACAATACAGGCATGTTTCATTTATTTAGAAAATGGCCAGAGTCCAAAGAAAGATTAAAAATGTAAGCAAGAGTCAGTGCAATGGTTGTTCCTATAATAGTTAGGCATTTGGACTGCAATATCAGCAAATACTGCTGCAAAAGATATATTCCTACAACACAGAATTTGCATTTGATATCCTTGAAAATCAAGCGGTATGTTAAGGACAGGCTTACCCGTTACTCCAGCAGTTGAATTTGAAATGCATTTGGCGTTTACAAGAGTAAACAAAAGCAATCAACATACTTGAATAAGTTGTTTTGCGAGCAGCAGAACTAATGAATGCAAACAAATTCTAAAAGGAACAAATTGTTTCTTATTAATTTCTATCTTTGTACTTCAGCCTCCCCCATCATAACCCCTGCTCCCCTGCCCAGGTCTTCTGCGTCATTTCAACCTGCTGAGATTCATTGTATACTGCAGCATATCTAGAGCTGTGGGTTTACTGGTTGGGCCCCCAGCCACAGCCAGACAGACCATGCAATAGCTGAGCTCTATGTGTCTGTCTCAGAGAGGACAAATTGTCTAAGGACCTCTATCCTCCAGAAGATCTTCTTTGATGTATACATGCCTAAGATGGGATCAAGCCTGCCTAAGTGAGGGACCTAACTTGATCTTAAATTCAAGAAAGCTACAGAGCCAGGCTTTTTTCAGTGTTTCCACCCCTACCACAAGCAACAGAAGATCATCACTGCCTTTCTGAGACTAGGCATCTGAATTTCACAGACAAGATCTGCCTTCAGAGACATCCAAAGGCATTTACCTGTCTCCACCAACTGTGGAGGGAAACTTTGCTCTTGGAGGACTACTTCTCCAGTTCCCTGAAATGTTTGTTTAAGAACCTTAGACAAGATTGCAGTCTGAGCCCTACTCTTTCTAATCTGATTGAAACTGGCCATGGAGGTTAGGAGAGGAGGACAGACAGATTGCCCCATTGCAAGAATTATGGGAAACCAGGCTAAAAGCAATAGCAATTAGGAAACGAGTATTTAATATAGTGATTTATCTGCTTTAATATTGCTATAGATAATGTAGAAAAATACAGCAAAGAATATAACTTTTCATTTAGTACCATTAAAATGTTTAATGGATAGGTGAACACCAGTCCAAAACTTGTGTATACCTGGAACAATTTAATTCAAGAAACATAGGAGAGTTCAGTCTAGGATTTAATTTCGGGTAAGGGAACTGATTCTTCTATGTACATCATAAATGAGTTGAACGGAAGACTAAAACCTTTTGAACAGAAACTTCTGTAGAAAAGCCATATCTTTACCAGTCAAACTCAGGTTTAATAATATTTCTGAGTCTTCTGAATGTACCCAGACTCATGTGTAATGTGATTCCTTAACCTTATGTTTTAAATTTTTCCTTGACATGCAGGTTCAGGAGAGATCCTTTGTTTTGTGATTTAACTTCACTCAACTGTTTTGGAACACATATAGCTCATTGCACAAAGAGAGAAGGAGGACAGCTAGTTCAAAAGGACAGTAACAGAACTTGAAATAAGTCAGTTTGAATAAAATAAGAAACAGGCTGAGCCTGTGTCCAAAAATCTGACTGATTTCAAGCTGAAATCTTTTTAATATTTGGGTAACAAAGAATACACTATGAAATTTAGTTTTGTGCCTTCTTGCTCTGTTGGGGTGACACTGGAATAAGGATGCACGCTAATAGCACTTCCACTGGTGTGCTAATCTGATGACCAAAAAGTAGTGAATGTGACTGGGCAGTGGATGAAGTCTCACAGGATGCCCATTTTTAGAACGGTTGCAGAGGCAGAAGTGAGCTGTTTGGGAGTGAGTGTACATAGTTTTCTTCTGTGAATGTCTGAAGACTTTACGATATGACCCAGAAATTTATAATATGGACTGCTTGTCTGTTTGTCCACCCTTGCTCATGTTTGTTTGCTTGTTTGTTTTAGTTTGTGTTTGTTTGTTTGTTTTTGCTAGGATATGCATTTGTGAAAAGTGCTAATGAAATATCTAATCACCTAGGCTGGCTTTGTCTCCAAGACAGCATCCGAAGCAGTGATGAATCCTCTTCTATGAGCGGTGACATTGGCACAACAAATAGCAGCTCTCCCTGCTACAAATAACCAGCCTCTTTTCGGATGGCAAGTTGGGGATTTCATTCACAAAATCACAGAATCATTAGGTTTGGAAGTGACCTCTAGAGATCAACTAGTGCAACCTCCCTGCCAATGCAGTGCCACCTAGGGCAGGTGACACAGGAACACATCCAGGCAGGTTTCGAATGTCTCCAGAGAGCGAGACACCACAAGACCCTGGGCAGCTCTGCCACTCTCAATGTAAAGAAGTTCCTTCTCATGTTCATGCCATTCCTTCAGCTTCTTCCATTCACATGCAGTGGGACTTTGCTTCTTCTCTTCTCCAATGTACAAATACACTCAGAGTCTGCCATGGTCTGTCTGTAGACCCATCTTCAGTCACATTTCTCTTCAGAGAGATAAGACTTTCCAAGTCAGTTTAGCTTAAGCGGCAGAATGCTTAGGGAACTATCCAGGACTCAGAGAGAGGTATTTCCACTGAGATAGTAGAGATACTGAAGTACTAAAACCATTATCTGAATGTTCCTGAAAAGGAAGAAAACCTAAGTAATATGGAAAACATCCTCGGTTTATCTGTGCAATGTATCATTTGTGAATTATATAGAACACATCAACAGCAGTATCAATCCTAAGGAGGATTGATAGTTCTGCCTCACAGGATTTCCACATTCAGTGCACCTAGCAGTGGAGTAGTAAACAAAAGCTAACCCCTTTTTCCTTGTTAAACTAAGACTTCTATGCGCTACTTTTAAGTGATTTAATGTGGAAAACCTGAGGGGCACAGTTCAAAAGAAGGAAAAAGCAATTGGAAATAAAACTACAAGAAGCAAGGGGGACATAGGCAAAGTAGGCTAAAAAGATATAGAAAGAAAAAGAGAAGTGAAATATGTCTAGTGAGGGAGAAAGTTACTGCAAGGATCACTAGAAAATTCCTATCCGTGGGACCGTCTCAGTGGCTCAGAAGGAAGCAGCTGTACCCAGCAGAGACCCAGATTTGTCAGACCCCCGGGGGGTCTCTTGCCAGAAACTGGACCCAACTTGCAAATGCCAAGGAAAACAGGGTTAGAAACAAAGAGAACTTTTTGCCTTAAATAAAAGCTTTCAAAGGACTATCCTCCTTTCTCCTTTTTACTGTATGAAAAATAGCAAACTTTAGCAATGGCTGTTATTCTCCATTGTCAAGGACTTGGTTATAATGCAGCTTGCACAGCCACGGTGGATGAGGCCAAAGGGTGATACAAATGGAGTGAGTTTTTTTTGGTTGTGTTTTAGTTTTCAGTTTTTATTAGAAAATAACTCTTCACTTTAGGTCTCTACTTAGGCTTTTTGCTTAGCCTAGATATAAAACAGTTTGGCTCCATCCTAACTGGCCAGCCATACTGTGTTATAAGGTCAGGCCATAAACAAATTTAACAACTGTTGTTAATTAAATAGTTATTGTAGTATAGATGGGGTCAAACAAAGGGTATGGGTGGGAGGGGAGGGGAAGAGAGGGCTTAAGTGGCAAAAGGTGGGGGGAATCTTGGCTTCTGACTTAGAAGGCGTGAACAAGCAAGAACTCTGTGGAAAAGACCTCTGGGACATGAAAATAACGGTTAACATTTCAAATTTTGGTGCAAATATGAAGCAATTAATAGCAAAAGACAGCTTGTGTTCCCTCACTCATACTTTGCTATGCTCTGAAACCATCATGGTAAGCAAGACTTGGCTTTCCTCAAGAAGAAATCCTCTGCCTCCATCAGCAGTATCATTTTAACAGCAGCACTTCATTGACATATTAATGCCTCCCCATGCCAGGATGTTGTACAAATTCCAGCTAGTTAAAAGAGTTGTTGGAGATTTACAGAAGAGCAACAGGGAAAAAAAAAAATTGATTACATTTATTTTCAATGCTCAGAAATGTGCTTTCCTTGTCATAAACGTGGAACCCTCCCTGTGTGCCTGCAGCCTGCCTTGCATACTGATTTTGTGTGTGCCTAGCTAAAACCAGTGCATGTGATATGATCTGATTTTGACTCTACAGAGGAAGGCAGGAGGAGTAAAATTTATGCTTCAGGTCTGTAAGGCATTTTAAAGTTAATCGGGTCCTTTGGGTCTGATATAATTTGCGTAAGATTGCTGTTGATGATTAGAATAGCTATTTAAGATTTTTGTTAATAGTCTGTTACATGGACCCAGTGGAAAGATTCCAATAGCAGTCTGTTAGTTTTTCCCTGTCACATTCAGGTTACAGACCCTTCACAGATGTTGTAAGTAGACATCAATACTAAAAGGGAATATTACACAAATTAAAATCATAAGTGTGCTCAAACTGCCAACACAGATATTTTGTTAAAAACATCTGTCACATAAAAGCAAACATTTAAGGCCATTATATTTATATCAATTGTTTTCATTTTTAATATGTACTACATATTTTTCTTTTCTTCTGTTACTCTGAATATTTTTTCTTAGACTTTAATACTTACTTTTTCCAACATTACTTATGTTCTTGACCATATAAACAAGAATGTGGACTTTTAATGAAAATAAACAAGTCTCAGTGGTTGGAAATCTAATAGATACTTGCACAATGAATGAGTCAACTGAGAATCCAGCACCGTGTTCTCCAAAAAATATAGAGGTATCAGATATTATAAAGACAAGTATGAAGTTGGATGTCTGTTCAATTATATCCAGTTATTTAATTCTGTTTTGAAATAAATTTCTCAGGTGAAAAGGATAAATCACATATGAATGTCCTTTTCTGGGCCTTTTTGTATACTGCTGATGCAGCTGTTTTAGTCATTCTAGTATGCACCATGGCACCCCCAAAGAGAGCATTAGAGCCCCCCCAAAGCTGGAAACCTCTAGGGTGCTTTCTTCCTGGCACACCTACTGCACTGATACAATCTATCTATCTCTTCCTTCTCCCCTTCCACTGCCATTTCAGGGCACAGAGGTATCCCTCTGATATCTCTTAGCCCAGAGAGCTCTGGGCTTTTTACCAGTGTTGACCTCTTAAGCTGTTTCTATCACAAAGTAAAAGCAGGTTAGGAACCACCAATGCCACCATTTTCCGTGCTTACTGCTCTTCTCTCTCAGAGGTTTTCTTTGGGGAGATGTATTTGGAGCTAAGGCATGAATGGAGCTAACAGTGAAGAAATGGGGACAAATGCTAAAGCTCACATCCTTCCCTCCTTCAATTAGCAGCAACCCATCTTAACACTTCCTAACAGCTCAAATATGTCATAAGATTATATAAATTCAATGAATTGTCACAATCAGCAAGGCTTTGCTGCTCATAAATCACCAGTCTTGGTCTGGTTGAAAGTAATGCTTGCTGTTGTCTGTATTATCTGTTTTCTGAAAACCACTTAAATATATGATATCATTTTAGACAGTAAAGGGCATCCCTGTAGCATCCCATAACTGCTGCAGCAGGGTTCTGATTTGCCATAAGTTCCGTCATAACTGTCATATCTGCCAGCCCTGTATAGATGCCTCATTAGGGTAGTAGACATTTCAACTAGATACCTATATTTAGGTACCTGAATGAGCTCCGTTGACTGTACCAAAGAAGTTTCAGCTGATTACAACAGGAGCTTCTACAGCATGGTCACAGTTAAATAACTGCATAGAGACACCTATAGGAGCCAAATCCTACCTTAAGTGTCAAGAGGTTTCCAGAAGAAAATTAGTTTTGAACAGTATTTTAAAGAGCAATATGCCTGTCTTTACTGTGGAGATACATATCCCATACCCTTAATGTTTCAAGCAAAACGGTAAGGAGGCCATGCTGTATAAGCCTGGACTCTTTGTCTATGCAGTAAACCAGCCTTACTCAGGCTAAATCTTCGTAATTTAAGTTTTGCTCATATATTCTTCAGGAGTTCTGTGCTGCCTAACACTTAACTGTATAATAATAGTATTTTTTTTATTTGAGCATTTAATAATATTTGTTCAATTGTATTCTGTTGTTATTTTTCATTTAACAGAAGATACCTGAGAGAAAACAATAAGAAAAAGTAGTGAACATGCATAAAAAGGATGAGCTATTGCAACTTCCCCCATAAAACCGACATACTGTATTTTTAGACTTTTTCAGTGGGAAAATGGGAACACAATGGGTCACAAGTAAAGTGTTGCTCTGAGCATTACTGCTTTTATGAACTGCAAACCAGAACCACCAGGCGTTCTGGCAGTGTGTAGATAAGAACCATCAGTGTCAAGACACTAACCCGACAGATTCCTGTAAAGCATGTAGCCCCTAGGTACGTGACCTGCATGGGTTCCTGCACTGCAAAACATACAATTTCTTCAGTATATCAGTTCCTCTGTTTTCTGCTCATCTTAATCTTTGTGAGTATCTTACTTCAAGATGCCTTATTTGCTGTGTTCTGCATTAGTATAGAAAACTATTTCTCAGTCCGCCTATGTGCATAGTTCCCTAATTTCCATTATGTTACTCTGTGAGCATAGTTACTGCTGTTTGTGGTATGAGTTCTGGTAGCATTGTTTGTCCCTGTTCTTTATGAGGTTAAAAGTGCATGAATTCAGGCATTCCTCTAACTGTCTTTCTAATTTAATGCCAAATTAAGTTATTCTCTAGATTTTTACTGGGTACACTGGTAGAGATTTCAGAGAACTGATTTAGGCTGCATGTACACCCAAATAGCTATTTACAGCTAAAGGAAATGAGCTTTTCTGGGGTAAATGGATTGGAAGTTTTAGAAGGAAACAAAAAGTGAGTATCAAACAGCTAGGGTTTGGTTGGGTTTTGTTTGTTGGAGTTTAGGGGTTGTTTTTCAACAAGAATGAAGCAGTAGTCTGAGTTGAGAGGTAGCTGAGGAACAGTGTAGTGTGTAGGGGGTTGGGAGGGACTTTTCCTCTAAGTGATTTTATGTTTAATTTCATATGTATTGCAACTAGGCTCTGCTGAGGCTGAGGTAAACTACGTCGGGAAGAGCCAGTATGCAAATACTAGCTGCAAATCCACTGACAAACCGTCTCTTAGTATCTTCCTGTGCTCTCTTGCCTTGAAGGGCAGAAAAGTGGCCCTTTGAAATCTCTTACCTCTTAGTCACAGACAGGTTGACAGGTCAGGAGTCTGTTGGTACCAGAGGTGAAAGGCTGTGCTGGGTCAGCAGGCTGGCAAACTACACGTAGTAACTGTGTGCAAGACCTGACAGGTTGGGAGAACATAAGCTCTGGTCTTTGAGGCTTGTTCTAGGTCCTTCCAAAGCTCAGTCGGAACTTCAATTGCTTTTTCTGAGTGCTGGTTGGGATCATCAATGCATAGATTTACACAAGAGTGAGTTCAGATCCTACTTCATGTACTCCCTGATTAACATAGTTTCATAAACACTTTGTAGCAATGCTGCCTTTGAGCTTAACTGTTGCATCTATGGCTGTTCTCTTCCTTTGTGCATGCAGCTGTACAGGAACCTGTATTTATCCTCACATTTGTTGTGCTTTCAACTGTGTTCTGCCTTTATGAGTGTCTTCTATTTATTATTTTTTTGTTGAAGCCTTTGTTTGCCTAAATCTTTGATCTCACATATTCAAATATAAATATTCTCTCAAACACTGTACTCAGACGTCCAGAGGAAGGAACAGTCTTTGCAAATACACATTGTGTCAGTATCTCAAATATCAGGGAAAGTCACATTCATAAGGCCAAGCTTTATCCTCTGTTTATAAGACAGTAAAAAGTAGGGAAGCTTCTTATCACTGCACAGAGCAGCTCTGCACGGGAGGGAAGAGGCCCCAGAGAGGGTCAGTCCTGTGCTGTTGCTGTATTGTGGTGATACAGAGGGGACAAATGTACTGGGAGGTTAGGAATGTCATGCAACCCTTCTCTGTTCCCATTTCTTTCCCAGCAGAAGGCTGAGGCTCTTTATGATTTACATACTGTGGCCTTGGGATGAGAGCGGAGGGTGGGCCAAGGCTAGTCAGGTGTGCCTGTGGAGTGCTGTGTCTTCCACGTACTCTTCATGGTTTCTACAAGGGAGGCTCTTAGACCCAGCAACGTCTTTGATCTGCCCCACAGGACAGCTCCCATGCGAAGTGGGAAGGCAGAGATATGGCTAGTGCCACTTACTTTTATGCTGTAAAGTCTCGAGTGAGAGACAGACTTGCAACATGCCTTAAAAATGCCTGGACACCCTGGGAGCTATGTAAATGGTATGACTGAGCAGGCATTTCATAGGGGATATTCAGAGAATGGCCTATTCCAGCCTCATGAATTCTGCTGTGGCTCATTTATGCTTTCCAGTAGAGTGTCTCCCAGTTTCTTGAGAATAAACAGAACACCAAATGTGACTAAAAGCCCACCCCCACAAAATGTTATCTGATTATTTGATATGATAGTAAATTAAATGTTTAACAAAATGGATATTTAAAGTTTCATGTATTTGTTTTTTTTCATGCCCAGAAGCATGAGATCTATTTTGTTAAGGATCTCTTTAAAACAACTCATACCCTAGACCCAGGCCTTCCTCTGGCATGGTTCCCCACAAATGCTTATGCAAGCATGTCTGCTTCTATAAATTGTGGATCTGGCCCTGGTGTTTTAAAATATAACTTTTAATTGTGGAGCAATTAGAATATCTGTCCTCTCTGGGGAGATCCTAAGTCCTTGAGTTTTATATGTTTTCAGCCCCTACAGATTCTTTGTTATTCATGCCCCAGTAAAAGGGAAGGGGCCTTAGTGGCTGTGGTCAGAAAGCAGTGTTTGCAGTAAGGAGATTCTAGTGTTTTTATTTTATTAAAAAAAAAAAACCAAACCCACTAAAATGTGATTGTAACTTGGTTGGCAATGACAGTGCCAAAGGGTGCTGGAGAAAAAGGATGCTGGTGACGTTCAAGACTTACAGTTGTGGAGGGCATTCACAAGTCTGCATACTTTTCTTTCAGGAGGATACAGTGCCCTCATAGGGACTCCCTCACAGAGTGTGTTCCGCAGCCACGGCGGAGCATGCATGACATACTGGACAGTACTACTGCACTAGCCTTGAGGAAATCAGTTGTTAAAGAGAAGGCAAGCGTACAAATGTTCTAAGTATGACTGCTACAAAAATGACTGTCATCTACCTCAGATGTTTGTCATGCAAAGTGGTTAAGAAGTTCAATCTTTATTTTCTGTCAGTCCTGAATGTCTTTCTACCATTACATATGGGATCCATAGGGGAGTATGTTAGGCATCTGCGTTGCCTGCCCATGATGCCTCAACTCCCTCAGAGGAAAATTTAATCTCTGTTCTGCCCTTATTCACGTGCTGCCATTCAGGCTTTCCCTGAGTACTTTGTCAATGCAGAGTAAGTGCAGAGCAGGATTTGGTTCTTTCACTTCAATTTTTACGGTATGTTCTTATATAAATACATTTCAAGGAGTTTTACAAAAGCTGCATAATTCAAGACAGCTTTTGGCAAGATGAAAAGAACTGAAAAGAGGGCAGAAAAGATCCTTTCACTCTGATTTCAAAACGAAGGAGTAAAAAGTGTCCCAGACATCTGAGGTGGGAAGGTCCAGAAAAGACTTCTTAGCAGCCCCCTATCTACATAAACAGTGACAGAAATGAGCAAGTATGAAATGCCGTGAAAAGCCACACTAGCTCCAGCCTGTACTGTTCAGGGTCTCAGAGGCTGAAAAAACCCATCAGGTTTTAAACCTAGAGCTTGTTGGGAATTTTTCCTTGGGCTGACTTGTCAGACAAGAAAGAATACTCTGCAAAGCCAACACTGGAAAGCACTAATTTTGTTTATAATAATAATAATAATAATAATAATAATAATAATAATAATAATAATAATAATAATAATAATAAAAGACAACTTCCGTTTGAGAAATTCTAGTTAAATATTTCATTTGAGGTTATTTGTTTAGCCAGTTAAGAGTTATTTAAACTCACTTGGAAAATGTAATTACAAGTCACTGTAAGAAAATAGTAAGGAGTCCACATTGTTGCTTAAATGTAGCCATGCCATGTTGTCTGAGATACGCTGCTGTATCTCACTTGGTTTCCAGCTGCTGCCCCAGACAGGCACTGGTCTGCCATAGCCCTGTGTCTCATCTGTCAGCCCTTTGTGGATGTCTTTGGTACTTTACAACACACCATCCTCCTCGGACCCTGCAGCTGACCCAGGCCATTTCTTCCTTGACACCTTTTTGAGGCCCAAAACTGAAACTCAATTCACCAGTGTATGTTCCTGTGAAAGCCAAAGGTTGAAGACAGAGAAATCTGGCATCTGTCTTGTTGTTCTGTCTGGTTTCCCTTTTACCTGCTGAGCTGACTGCCCAGTCTTGGTTTCGGAGTCCTGTGTAACTAGCACTAGCTCTGCCATGAGTAAGACCTACAGAATAATCTTTACATATATTTCACAAGCTGTGGATGGAAAATTCAGAGAAAAAGCAGACAGATACCTGGACAGAGTCCCAGATCTTTGGGAGGGGGCAGAGGAGAAAGATTTCTGCAGTTTTTTTCTACTCGGGAAGAGATAAGATTGGGTATTATGTCCAGTGTACATGTCTTTTTTACAAATGTTCTTGCATTAAGTATAACCATCCATAATATATACTCTAAATAACCCTCCACATGGTATGAATCTATAGGTAAGTAAAATTAGAAATGGTTCAAATGAAGTCTGCCAGAACCAAAAGTTTCCTTCTTTTTTTTTCCTGTAATGGAAAGTAGACAATTACACCCCTGGACTTTTTACTTCTTCCAGCTAAATTTCAGTTTGACCATGGGGCATTCAGGTGAGTGAAGATACAGAAGATTCATTGTAAAAGGTCCAGTAGCCCATTACAACTTCAAACGTGTGAATGAAGATCTACACAGGAAAATTAACCACTTCCTTCAACTATTTAAGAAAATTATAATCTTGCCTATGTGAACCAGACCAAAACATGCATATGTATTTTACAACCCCCTTACCACATCTAATAAAACCTGGTTCTTTTTAGGCACATTGCCTTAATAGAATCAGAATAATAATGAGACATTCTGTTTTGTCTAAATTTCCACACTAAGGAACTCAATGCTTTTTGGTCAGGGACATACCTTAACTGTGGCAGCTTAGTTGAATTATATTTTTTAAATACTTACCTGACCAAAAAAGCTTACATTAAATTAACACAACAGCAAAAACAAAATTAAATTTGCATTAATTTTCATATTATAGTAATGGGATGTTAATTTATAATGACATTAAAAAGGAAATCACCTACAGCAAGCACCAGGAAGTTGTCAGTAATTGAGATTATTTATTTTTTTTTCCATTTCAAGGACTATATTGTGTGGTGCTTTCAGGGTCAGATATAGCTCAGATCTGGGTGGGGGCCAACAATCTAGCTACAGAAATACTCCCATGTCATGCTGCTCGTCTGGCAAGTGTTAATGACAACAGGACAGCCGTATCATCTTTACTCTTCCTTGTAAGCACATGCCTGACTTCTGCCATCAAACAGTTCAATAGTTTTGGGCTTGTTTTTTTGGTTGGTTTGTTGGGGTTTTTTTGGGGGGCGGTTGTATTCACATGTCTTCAATTTGTGACATATTTGATTGTCACACATTTGATTGAAAAATGCTGTGTGAAAACAGGTAGAGTTAGATATGGGCAAGGGCTTGCATGCATTTCCATGTATCTATGCGGGGTCTTTCCTGAAGACTCAAAGCCACACTGAACTTTACAGCAGTCCATGACAATACTTGGAAGACAAGACCATGCACCGCGTAGGCCCCTCTTTCTAGAGAAATCAGCTTTGTATTTATGGCCTTTGCAAAAGAGCTGTAGTCTTCATTTTTACCTTTGGAAAAAAAACCAAAACCTGATCTTCAATATTACACAGCAAATCTCCCAGGAAACCCCCATCCGAATTATGCAAACTATCAAGTTTATGGCTATGGCTGTTAAACTGAGTTGCTGTCCAATTATATTCATGCTTCAGCTTGAGCTGTAAGAAAGGGACTGAGCCATATTATAATTGGATTAAAAATATAGTATGCCCCATGTAGAGACCCTGGTCCTCTCCCAGGACTAGATGACAGAGGGATTTGGATTGAAGCGAATAGGCTGTCATCACTTCTTCCTGTACTGAAAAACTAACTGCAAATATAAAACTTTTCTCTGAGGCTGACCCTATTTTTGCCTTGCATTTTCATCCTGGATTCTTCCAGCCGTTTGTAAAAGATACAGGTTTCCTTCCTTCTTTTCAGATTAGGTAGTGGTGAGACCCTGCAGTTCAGGGTCTGTCTTTTCTGGAGCTCCCCCACCATGGGCTGGTCAGCCTCCATAGCCCTGTCTGTTAGTGACCAGCATTGCCCCAGCTGTAGGGTCTGTGATGCGCCCCCAGCAATGACACCAAGCCAACCCCAAGAAAAGTTGGGCTTCACTTGAAAAGCACCCTAGGCTAAAGGAAAGTCAGGGCATCATCTGAAAGTTGGAACAGATATAATTTTTCCAGTTACTCTCACTATGGACACCATTACAAGGTCTAACTGGATTAATAGTGTCCATTTAGCAGGCAGTGCCTGGCTTTCATCTACACTGCATGGGACAACTCTCCTCCTGAGCAAACTGCATCCATAGCACCTTGGCTCAAGATCTCCTGCAGACAGCATTCGGTATGCCTTGTACTCAGGTGTCATAATTTTTCTGTGTAACCTTTTCAGCTCAAAGTTTCTAGAAGAGTGCAGGCCAAGGCTACAACCCACCAGAGTTATGTTTTTACAGCAGGATTGTGAGGTCCATGGTTCATGCCCTGGACTGTAACATAAAAGCATATGGAGGGGTTTGAGGATGGAAAACCTGCTGGAAGAGCATTAACGAATGGTATAAGATGGAGAGTAGCAAAGCTGGCGCAGCCTTGGATAAAACAATGCTTGGGCACTGTCTTGGACAGAGCTGACTGGAGAGGTCAAAACTGGGGAGAAAATAAAACAGTAAGTAATGTGGATAATAGAGGGTTCAGTACTGGAGCTTAGAGCTCACTACTGGTCCTCCTTTCCTTAGCACCTGAATAGAAATATTCAGGGAAGGCATTGTACAGCTTGTGTCTGCTGCCTGCCTTTAACATCTGCAGGCAAGAACAGTCACACTGGGCCACATGTTCCACATCACCGCCAAATTGAAGTTACACTGCTGTACACATGAAGATACGAATAGAGCTTATGCTGCCGGCTACGTGCACTGTGCTGCCCTCCCAGCTCAGAGCAGTTCTCCAGCAGCAGGAGCAGGGGTAGAGGGGGACACTGTAAATTTAGCATTTCCCTCTGCCTGAAACTGCAGTTGCAAGTAGCAGCAGTGAGTTACCAACAGGATCCCACCAGTCCATATTCCCCAGGGCCAGACAGTCAGGCCTGTACTCACCTTCATGCTGCTAAGGCTCCCACTTCCCCAAGATGTGCCTACTGTGAGTCCAGACCCCCTTTTTCTGTCACAAGGGCTCAGCAGCAAGTGTGGTATAACCCACATGTATTTGGCTGAGCACCTGATTAGCTGTTGGTGGTTTTGGTTTTCACCTCTGGTAAGGGCAGTGCTAGGGTCAGAGGGATGGGCATGACAGAATTCAGGGGCTTAATGTGTATGTATATGGAGCTATAATCTTCCTTGAACCCGTTTCTGTGGGTTCAAGCAAACACAGCATTTGTGCACTCTCTGCCAACAGCATCATTTTTCTACTGTCTTCCATTTCTTTCACACATGGCTTTCTGAAAGGGCTGAATAAAATGAATTATATTACAGTTTTATTAAATAGCTTTGGTTTATGTTAGTATATGCCTCAGGACTGCCAGCATATGTCCTATTTCTGGGTATTTTTAAGCCGAAGTGGTGATGCCTTATAAAACACACATGGCAAACCATCAGAGCTGGCAGAAGAGATGTCTTCCTGTGAAAAATGGTGACACTGAGTGCTATCAAAACCAGCCTAAAACCACTTTCAAAAGGATTTTACCTCAACGGTTAAAGAAACCTTTCCCATTTAAATGTTCTCTGATTCTGTAAATTAGCAATGTTATTCATCTTAGTCTGTCACAGAAAGAAAAAAATGTACATATGAGTTTAATCCCTTCGTTGGTTTATAACCTTAGAACTCAGGCAAGAGAGTCACAAATCCATGTAGACATCCCTGAGTGCTGACTTTTGCATTTGGATTTCTGATTTAGTTGAAAAATATATAAAAAACTTGTGTAGCCAGACAGCTCCCTATTGGCTACACATCTGTATGGGCTCAAGAGCATTGTGTGCTCTGCAAAGATCTGGAATAAATTGTGCTCAGTGTGTTGGCCCCTCATATGCTTTTTTCAAACAGCAGACTCGGATGAACTCATGTACCATGGGAGCATCAATGGCAAAACAATACCTCTTTGGTCAAATCTAGTGGGAGCTGCCATCATAAATGTGGAAGACGGGTAGAGGCAGAAATAAATAACTTTAGGGAGGTGGAAATGTACTTACAGATCAATATTAGTGACTCTACAATAACTCTGAAGATGAGTATTTTCTATGGTTGGGATTCACCTACCTGATGTATGACATCTAGAAAAGAGATACTTGGCCTAAGCCATACATCTAGAAACATCATTTATAGGGAGCTTCATGGCAGTTTGACAATGGAATATCATTGTTGCCCTGTGAGGTTGCTTCTTTTTCCTTTAACAAAAGGGAAGATATAGAGGATTCCATTTAGATTGCTAACCTTGAGTTTCATCCTGCTAAAATTAGGAATCTCTTACTAAATGCATACTCAGTAAACCCTTTACCCAGCCCACATGCATAAACAGAAAGCAAGTATACAATCCTGACAGCAGATTTATTAGGTTTTGTTGCTGTAGCTTCATCCACACCCTACCCTGAAGGGTTGACTCAGCCTCTTTTGTTAGACGAACAATCCGTCTTGTTCACCTGACCCAACCTTGTTTCTTTAACAGCAAGATATTTGTGAGCCATTTTTCTCCTGTGAAGGTAAACAGCTCTCAGTTTGGTATCACTAACTCCTAACCAG
Organism: Lathamus discolor; assembly: GCF_037157495.1. NCBI lineage: Eukaryota > Metazoa > Chordata > Aves > Psittaciformes > Psittacidae > Lathamus > Lathamus discolor. The sequence continues at coordinate 100,184,007 of NC_088887.1, read as the reverse complement.
TGTGAAAGTTTGGTTTTCTTTCATGACTGGGATTCTGCGAGAGCGGGTAAAAACTGCACACAGATTTATGAATCCTGCTGTTCACCCAGCCTAATTTTTGGCTCTGCTTCAATCTCTTTCTCTTCCTGTTTTCCCAAGAATGTTCCCCTTTGGAAGCCAGCTTCGTTAGTGCAAAGTTCAAAATTACCCAGAGACTCCCTCCCACCTTCCTAGCCAGCTCACATCCTCACTAGGAGCCTTGCAGGTCTGTCCCTACCAAGCTGGGCTCCTTTCCAGGCCCCCCTGGTCAGAGCTGTTTCCTCCTCCTGCCACCTGACATCCTGTGTGCAGCACAAGCTCAAGTCCCTCAGCTCTTTTAAGCTCGATTTCCTCTCTGAACTCCTCGCAGAATTTAGGTGACCCATAATGTTTCCCAGAAGGTCCAATTATGAGTCACTTGCTCTTAACACATGAACCATCCTTCAGCACATCTGCAAAGTGAACTGTAGCTAGCACAGGTGAGACAGAGCCTGTAGCAACTCCCTTCCATGCCAAATAATGTGTATTTAGGCTTGCAGAAAAAAAGGAAACCATTCACCTATCCCTACTTCTAAAGACACAGGACTATATTTATGTGTGTTTTTTTAATAAATAAATAACTAGTCCCACTTATTCCTGGCTAATATTAATATTGCTGCTGTTGGGTTAGCTGTGGTAGCAGCCTGATCAACATTGTAAAACAGCAAAAGTATCTCTAAAGAAAAATAATCTCCAATCTCCCATGGAATCATAGAATCACTTGGTCCTGCCTCACAGCTTCCCGCCCTGTGTGAGCACAGGAGCCTGCATGCCTGCATATCTGCAAAACAAGCTTCTCTGGGGAGGGAATCCAAATCAATCTTGTTTTATTGCTGGATAAGATCAGCTTCTCACTCCAGTTCTCTGCACAGCTACAAAGGAGATGGGGAGAGACTGGGACGGTGCCTTTCAGCACCAATGCCACCTTATAGTGACTTTCAGCATCCATTGAACTGTACCTTCAATTAGTTTACCTAACATTGCCCCTAAGGAAATGCAAATTTTATCTCTTTCAGAGACAGAAAGAGACAGAAAATTGAAAAAAAAAAAAAGAAAAAAGAAAAAAGTAATGTCCTTCTACAGTGGAAACTGTTCTGAGGACAAACCTGTCACTTCAGGTAATTACATTTGCTTCAATTTCTGTCAGATTTTACTCCCCAGATTTTACATGGAGTTCTGAGTGGTTTCAGAATATTTTAAAAAGAAGCTTTTGTCACTTATAAACCATCAGAACACAGTTAGTAGGTAAAAAAGTGTATACAGCATCTGAAATAGTTAATGCAGAATGATAAAGATGTACTTCACTCATCCAAGAAAAATACCAGCCCTTTCTTTACTCCAACATCAACATGTTTACCACTGGGCTGGAGGGAAGACAACACCCTAGGTATACTCTTAAGAATAAAGTTATTTTGACCTGCAGGAGTTTTCATTGCTTTTACTCTCACAAATACGGTGCATTTGTAGATATTAGGAGAAAGCATTTGAGAAGCCATAAAACTGCTAATCATTTTATCATTTACTCATATTATCTATATGATTACCCTGTCTTTAGCTACAGCAGCACGTTAATCAGCTGTGCTCAGCACTCACACATTGCAGATGAACCACTCTGTGCACTGCTCCTGTGGTGCTCTAAAGCTGATAAAACTCAGCAGCTTTTATTTTCACTGGCTTATGCAGAGCATAGTGGGTGTTCTGGTCACTTTATAAATATCACCTTTACACTTCCAAATGCTTATAAGCACATTTATTTCTACCAGAGTATCTCCACTTAGGTGCAATGTGTATTTAGTTGGTGTTATATAAAAGGCTGGTTCTCAGGGCAGAATGTCTCCCCAGAATGACACGTATGAGAGAGAAAATATTTTTGTATTTGTATCCTAGGAACATACACCTAAGTCTGGTCTAGTGTTCACCGCAGGAAGAGCCACACTGGTGGAAGAGGCTGCAGCACCCCACTGCTGTGCCTGGCACTTGGCTGAAGAGTCCTGACCCCAGAGCTGAGCCAGCAGAACCGGCCATGTGGGCTGTCTCCATTGCCCTGATGCTAAGCCACCTATATTAATTCAGTTGTTCATCATTTGATAAGTGAAATGGCCTGACTCTGCTTTCAGGACAAGGGACAACCCCAGCTGGCCCTCTGTGGAGACACTAACCTGTAGCAGGACAATGTGAAGAAGCTGGAAAGGAGCAGTAGGGAAAATATGATAGAGGTCTGCAAAACGCTGGCTGCCTTGGAGAAGTATTGACTCTCACTCATCCCTTTCAGTACATGACCTATGGGCTATAAGGGAGTCAGGTTGAAAACAAATGTTAGGAAGTGATTTTTCAGGTAGCGAGGAGGCATGGATTTTGTTGTCAGAAGACACTCTGGCTTCATGGATGTAAAGGGGGGGTGGACAAGCACCTGGAGAGGGACCCGCTATGGGACACTAAACATAAAATATCATGGGCACAAAAATGCCTCTAGCTGAGAATGGTCAGAGGCTGCAGAAACAGTTTACAGCTTACTTGCCTATTCTCATTCATCATCAGGCACCCCACTATAGTCAGTTTTCTTTTTTCACAGGGAAGACCATGAATGTGTCCCTCCATTGCCACAGTTCAGGCAGAGGAGTTGCCTGTTTTGCAGACAGATGTGAGGTGAGTACACCCAAAATGCTGGATGTGAGCTTCCTGCAGGGAAAACAATGGGGAAGAAGAAGAGAAGAGGAAAGGAGAGGAGAAGATATAATTAGGACAACCTAATCAAGTTCAAATTAGATCAACACATTCTAGGAACACATGTAGCACTTTTTCTGGACTTGCAGTCTCTCCTGAACCTGAGTGTTCCCTAAGATCCTGCTCCATGAGGGCCATCCCACTAGCACTGTGACATGTAAACAGCAACATCAGCAACAACAGCAGTGCAGAACCCAGCCTTTCCTGGTAAATCCCACTGTCACCAGCTGGAGACAAAGGCTTATGGACTCAGACACTCAGGCTTGTCAAAAATTGCTGTCAGGTTTGATTAGGCTTTAGAGTTAACTGCTTTGAGATCTTAGTCTCTCTTTCACCGCCACAGTCCAGACACTCAAGTGCAGCAAGATCATCCCAAATCTGCATTACTGAACACTCCAGCACTTGTCAGCAAGGCCTCACCGTCCTGATACCATCAGTGGGTGCCAACTCAAACAAGAAGTGAGCATGGCGCAGATGGGGGAAATGGACCTCTCCTCGTGCACAGATGGAGACGGAGCAGCACATGGCACCAGCCCGGCAGCCCCTCCTTACCCGAGAGGCACAGAGCCGGGACAGCAGACTGCTGCAGGTGCAGAAAAGCCACGGAGCTCCAGTCTCCCCGCAGATTTCCTCTATTCCTTCCAAAGTCACAATATTTTAATTGATATTTCTTGTGAGAATTCAACAGGTGCAACATAAATCCCATGGATTGTGCTGAATCTCACAAAATTTTGACTTTCATTTTTGAAGTGGGGGGAGAGAGGAGTTTTCTTGCTCTTTGGGTTTTTAGCCTTGAGCTACGTGAGACAGAAAAAATGCTGTATTTTCTCAAAGTGCTGCCAGATTAAAATAAGCAGCTATTCATCTTTTCCTTTTTTTTTTTTTTTTTCTTTTTTTCCCTGAAAGGATGGTTAACTCATTGAGAAAAACTCACTGACTGTAAAAGTACATTCAATTATAACAAAAGTAGGGTAAGGACAAACTCTGCTTTTACTTATACATCCTGGATTGAGGGGCAGATGCTTCTCCATCCATTCTGCCCCTTCAGACATACTTGGCAGAAGCAGATGGGACAGCAGCAGTGTCAGGAAGAGAACCTCTGGATTTATGGATACACACTAGAACCCTGTTAAAAACAGTTAACAGACCCATTCTGCTATAGTTTAAGTTATTAGGTGAAAGGTACTAGCTCTAGCAAAGGTAGATGTCACAACATATGATTTTTTTAGCATTAAGTCATGCTATATCTCCTCTTCGTTTAGTCTTTACCTGACCAACAACTCAGTATATTCAGGGCTTCACATGGTATGCACATAAATAATGAGCAGATAGGGAGACAGATGTTGGAAATAAAAACTGACTTCCACTTCTCGTTTTTGCAATTGTCCATGGATAACATTTTTCTAAGAAAATTCCTGATAAGGGTTTGTTAGTGGTTTTGGAGGTTTTTTTATGTTTTTGCATAGAAGAAGTTTTATAAAATGTTAATCCACCCCAAAAATTCAGACCACCTAAGAAGACCGTATTTCCAGCATTTAAAAAGTGAGCAAGCTGATAAACTGCAAATCTTTGTGTTCTCCACATTCCTGTATCCACTTCTCTGCAATTTTAACTCATTTCCCATTTGGTTTGAGTGTCTAGCATGGGTCCTGCACTGATGCCAGGCTAGTCTGGTCATCCACTATAGGAAGAACATTCTGCTTATGGATGTCTATCAACTGATGGATTAGGTTTACACCTTTGTGAAAAAACCACTTTTTTGTTTTCAATGCAATGCTAGGGCTCAGCACACAAAACCAACAACAATAAAACTGCTGGTAGTAGTAATATAATGCTAAAATTGCTAATAATAGCAAAGAAAGAGCTTTACTGAGAACATATTGAAGATATTCAAACCCTATAATAATAATATTTTCACTTCGCACAATGAGAGATGTGACTTTTAAAGAAGAAATAAACTAGGTAGAAGGGACAATCTCTTCATTCTTTTCATTATATGTACCAAAGGGGAAGAAATGATGGTTTGTTTTGTTTTTCTACAGAAAATCTGAGATTTTTCACTGAGAATGAAAATTTGAAATGTCACTAGATTTTTGTAAACTAAAATCTAAAACAAGACAAAACACAAAATGTGGATCAACACTAGCAAAACACTTATCTTACTCCTCTTTGGTGTCTTTTCTCTATACCTTGACTTAAAAGCAAACTGGAAAACATCACACTAAAAAAAAATCAAACTTTAAAATATGTGCCTGGGTGTTTGAATGCATTATTCTGTCTTTCTAAACATTTTTTCCTGATTTTTAAACAAAAAATTATAAAAGTGGACATTCTCCAATAGTGTATGCTCATGAATCCAGATTTTTTGACAAAGACAATTTGGGGAAAATTTGTGCTTGATTCCATGTCCTCTTTGCCTTCCTTTGAAAGCCTGAAATACTCTAATACCCAGCTCTTTTACTGTACGGGTCTGAAAACACAGTACCGTGGGAGTCAGCATCATTATCTTGATTTCCCACAGTGGGAGAGTGAGGGACTTGCCCCAGGGTAAGTATGACCCCCGCCATGGAGCTGAAAAGAGAGGTTTCCCCGTCTAGTCTCAGCTTAGTACTCTTTTGTCTTTGCTGTGTGACCAAGAAACGGGTCTTTGAGTTGTTAGTTTATTTCTAGCAGTGAGAAGGGATTGATACATTTGATTTTGGAAGAGTTTGCGACGGTAAATCCCTGCTTTGAGGAGCAGAAGAAAGACCAGCATTTCTCCACAGGGACTTGCTGTGAGATGTTCTGCCCAGTGACTGAGGCCATGTAGAGGGGTCCAAAGAGAGCGGGACCAGGCACGTCCCTCCTCATTTCCCCCTAAGAAAGCAGATTTATCGACGTTTATAAAGAACACAATGATGAGAGAATGCTACCTAAAGTTTAACTAAAGAGCAAATGGAAAGTTTAGATAAAAGTCTTTCAAGGAAAAATAGTGAGCAGAATTATGGTAGAAACAGCTGCTATATGGATAAGGCAAAATACTTGACAAGGAAAACATCTCTGAGAAGAAAGCACAAGGGTAGAGCTATTATAGCTTCTGAGGACTTTTCCCTCAGACTTCTTATTTTATAACATATTTCTAAAACACAACACCCACAACTGTTTTTCTTCATCTATCAAAGCATTAAATTGCCAGTCCTTTGACCTAACTTAAATGAAGGAAGTAGCAATGTTAGGTTTAATTAAAAACAGCAAATATTTGTACAGCTGTCCCTGGTTTCACAGCACAGAAATAGGTTTAACATCAAATCTTACAGTTTTAAATCCTTCGGGAACCATATTCAAAAACATATAGGATCCTTCTGGCTGACGTGCCAAAGCCAGAAATGCCTTTTTTTGGAGTTATTTCAGGTGGGGCTCATTCAGCCTTCCCGTTTCCAACACACTGTTTTCCTACTTGAGATTTTTTTTTTTTTTTGACTTCTTTCCGTGCTCCAAATGCAGTACTATCAGCTTGACAGGTCTAGATACATCTGATGCGTTTTGGAGTTGTGAATAATAATAATAATAGTAACAAAACTGAGGGTAGGCTGAGAAGTTTTGACTTAGCAGTAGCCATAGCTTTTTGGTGGAAATCCTGATGGCCAGACCCAGCTGGGTGTTTCCAGGGGCCTCTGCCTCTTGGTGTGGGTGTCACTGGGAGGCACCTGGCATGGGACGCAGGAGCAACAACCAGATCTGCACCAGACACCCCGGGAAGCAGGAGGGGTCTGGAATGAAAAGCTTCACTCCTGGCCATTGTTCTCCTTTTAAATTACACATCAAAACATGTTGTAAACTCCTTCAGCACTGAGCTGCATAAGGCAGCCTCCAGAGGGCTGACTCCATGTGCACCCCACCCCCTCGAACGGGCAAGCCTGCTTCCAGCAGGGCTCATGGGAGGATTTGCACTGCTTGGTGCAAAAGGCTTGGCAGCCCCAAGCTCTGCACTCACCCACCCTTCCGAGCAAAGCCAGCACTGGTGGGGTGGAGAGGCAGGTGGGTCGGATGGCCACCCAGCGGGGGTCAGAGATAAGAGGGAAGAGGGAGGGAAGGGAGCAATCCAGGTTTTAAAAGCTGCACCCAAGTCTGGAGTGGGAAGGGAGGTGGGAGGGAAGGCTGATGGCCGAGCCGTCTGCTCTGCTTGTGTCCATCGGGCACCAGGCAGAGGCTCTCTGCACTCTCCAGGCTGCTGCAGCACCCCATCCTCCCTACAGCCCCCCACAGCCTTCCCACACCCAAACCTTCAGTGCCAGCAGGTCTGGCACAGCTTGGCACAGCCTGGGAGCAGTGATGGAGGTGTCAGAGCCTGGTGGGACTCAGGAGCTGGAGGAAGAGAGAAAAGCTCCAGGGAAAAGCCCTAAGGAGGAAGGGAGTGGAGACCTACCTTCTCTCAGGCCAGGTGAGCCCAGGCCAGAGAGGCTGGCCTTGCCAAGGCTGGCAAGGTGTGAGACACTTCGAGAGAAGGCTCTGCGCAGCAAGATGTCCCGAATAGTAGAAGCGACTTCCCGGCTTGTACAAGTAGAGCAGTCTCTCCTGCTCCCTCTCCTACAACAGCATCCTCTTCCTCTCCACCCAAAAGTAAGTAAGAGAGAGACAGAATTTCACTTGTCTTGGGCTTTGGGCAGAAGGGCAGTGGCCTGCATCCCATAACTGCACGTGCTGGGTCTTGCCATGCAGACTGGAAGAGTTTCATTTGCATTAATTTTCAGTTAAATAATTTAAGCCTACAGCCTACAAAACAGAAAGCTACTGACAGTTCAGTGGAGTTGCATCACAGGGGTTCAGGGGATAAAAACTTTCTGGCACAGTGAAGGCTTACTGACATGCTGACTAGCCTGGAAAGATTATTTAGAGCTTTTTCAGAAGCCAGTTTTATATGTCTAAATTTCTATAAATGCACAGAAAGTCTTAAACTATAAAGCTATTCTCCAGTTCTGAAAGAGCCAAAACCCAACAAGAGATGCAGAGATGACTGGTAACTTGCAAGTGAAATATGATCGACCTGCAGAGCCCATGGCTGTTCCAGGCTGACACACATATATCCAGCATATGAGACACTATGAACATACAGCTGAAAAATCCTCAATTTTCCGAAAAATACAATGGCTATGCACATTAACCCAGGAGTAAGTCTAAGGAAAAGTCTAGATACTTTGTAATTCGTGGATTTAGTTGTTGGAGTCCAAATATGTCTTGTTCCAAGTCAGTTTATTTTGGCATTGTCCAAAAGGTCTTTACCTTATGATGAGACAAGTCTTGGGTGTACTATGTAGAACAAGATGGCAGTTCTTACCCAAAGTGCATGACGCAAAATCCCCATTATCGTAGTAGACGCCGATTCCTGGGCTAGCTGAGCTGAAAAACTGCTCTTTCACCTTTATGCCAACCTTCCCATCATAGACCAGCACAAGGGGGGTGCACTGAAACAGAAGATGTGAACACTGAAACTCTCATCTGATGAGAAATATTTGTGAACAAAATTTTGCTATGACTTCTGGTGTCTTAGTATCTTAGTGACGAATTTGAGATATTGCAAGTACTGTTTTCACATGTGCTAGATCAATGTGCTGAGTCCAGCTGGCTTTCTGATGTTGTTCGCAATTTGTTTAAAATCAAATCCAAACTATTTCAAGTCAAGATAAAACTCGGTCACCAAGATTCAGAAGCAACCTTTAAATATTTGGGTCCAAAATATGTTCAGTCCCCAGGAATATCCATCTAAGAGTCCACTAGGAATAAATACACCTAGAGATGGAAGGGCCAGTACTGGAAGCTGTGCGTACATAAAAAAAAAAAAAGTGTGTTAAAAATCAAATTAAATTTTTAGACATTATTCTTCAAAAATGGGAGCGACAGGGTGGACTTCTGCAATACTAATTTTCCAGCAAGACTTCTTCACTGCACTTAATTTTAAATAAACAAAGCTAATGACTTTTCTTTCTTTCTTAGGACAAACAAATGCAGGCTTGATGAAATACAGCCACCTCAGAGAAATTCTGTTTTCTCCCTCTTCTTTCCCAGAACTACTTTAGTATCTACTTTTAGGAAAGCAATGTTTAGATACCACTGGGAATACAGTTTACTTTGGATTCTGATTTTCCTATTCTACTTAAACTAAGTTAGGTCCTTTTTTCACTGAAAACCCAGTATCATGACCCACTGAGCTCTGGGACTTTCCCCACTTCCCTTCTACAATGAGGTTACATAAATTCTGCACTGGGTTTCCTCAGACCCTGTGTCATGGATAACCAACCCCTTTAATTGCAAGTAGTTTCACTGCTGAAGATTTTATTTTTAAGTAAATTGGATTCCAAGGGGTACATTTATATTATAACCTGTCCATAAATCCAGATGAACAAGCCCATAAGAATAAGCTCTAAGCCAATGAATTGGCTAAAATCCCTTCAGAATGGCAGCCTTTGGTAGGATGTCCTTATACTCACTATTTCTGAGGGAAAGCTCTGGGTTTATGACTTAGGGACACTTAGTGATTCTAGTAGTCAGAGCTTGGTACTTCTCATTTATTGCTACGGTTATGTCTCTTTCAGTTCCTTCTTGACAGTCTTGACCTTCCTGTTTTACATTTGTTTTGTGGTTGTTCCTTTTTTCCCTTTTATTGGCTTATGGCATCAGTATTGGTTTATCAGCTGAACTTGTTGAAAAGTTCACTCCATAAAATGCTCCCAAAAGTGATAGGCATAGTTTTGAAGACAAAACAGATTCCAGGAATAGAAAGGACAACACTGAAATAGCCGATCCCCTGTAGGTACCAGGAACAACACTTTCTTCTGCGCCCCAGTGCCCGTTAGACAGTGCTAGTCCTCAGCTATTACAAGGTAGGTGTTAATTTCTGATGAAAACTGATACCCTTTCAAGAATTTGGAGCAAATCCTTTGCTAACGACAGCAAGTGCCTTGTTACTGATTTTGCGTGAAGCACAACTGCAAAGAGACTGCTTAGCCAGTGAGTCTGTGTAAAGATGGAGAAGGGTGAGGGACCTCTTTCCCCCAGGTGACCGCATTGCCCCACTGCCTAACCAGCAGTTTACTGGCATCGCACCAACAATCAAACTCCTCTCGTCTTCTGCCTCTACAAAGACTCCCTGTGATAATGTCCACGTTTTCCTTCCTCCATAATTACACTGCCAAGGCAAACAGAACAGTCTTTTTTTTCCTTTTTTTTTTTTCCCCGAGAGATTCTGTATTTTAAGCAGCAATGTGAATGGATTTGAAAAGTACAAGGTATAAGAGCTTCCCAAAATAGCAGCATGTGGCTTGCCCTGGCTGTGCTCAGGTGCAGCTATGCATTACTCCAGTTTTCTGATAACATCCTACCTCCTGTACTGGAGTTACTGAGGGGTCGTGAGGACGGTACTAAATCAGAAATGTGTAGCGGATTGGACTGGGCCAATCTCGACAGCAGCCAGCGGGGAATGGAACATAAATCACGCTAAGAAGTTAAAATAGCCATCCCATTTGCAAAACAGTCATGGTATTTTCCTTAAGGGGGAAAAGAAAATAGTGTCCTTGGAAAGTGCCAGATTGGCAGGGTGGGATAATAAAAAAACTTCTGACTGTGCAAGTTTCTCCTGCCCATGTGTATGGTGCCTCTGATTTGCCTGGTGTGGAAGAAGAAGGTTGGGGTAGCAGCTCAGCTCTCATAGCTGCAGAGCAGCATCAGCAGACCTGCATTTTCACCTGTAGTCCTCTTGCTCCTGTCAGGGTGAAACAGTGCAGTTGCTGTGAAATCAGCCCAGTGGCACTTCATTTGTACCAAGAGTGAGTCACATCACCAGGATTCAAGTGATGGCATGAAGGTAGCCCTGCCCTTTTTCCCCCAGGCAGTCAGGGGGATGGTGCATTGCCTCTGCTAAGTCTGCTCACAGTGGTGCCAGCCACAAGCTTTGTTTTCCTGATGTATTGAGACCCATCTCTAGGGCAAAAACCCCAGAAACCACAAGCTCATTGCAGGCCAAACAACAGCCACAGCACTGGGCATCACTGAATTGGCAGAGGTGAACTGAAGACCTGGTGATGTCCTGTTCCTTAGTAGGAGAGCAACAATGGCTGGTGGAACCAGGCATATCTGCCAGCTGCTCAGCACAACATAAGCAAAGGGCTCTTCACACAGGGGATTTGTACATTTTGGGAGAGGAGTATGGAATGGGTGGCTGTTGCTAGATGACATTTCTAATGGTAGTTAATAAGCTTGTTTTCTGGTTGCTGATTTCCTGACACAAATCAGAGATCGGTTCTCAGTACCTATGTGACTTGTTCTTCTTTATGTGCGAGATCCAAAGACCAATTCATAAATGATGGCTCAGGGGTGACAGAAGCAAGATAAATTGCTTTCATCAGAATTCACATAAACCAGCAGTGGAGTCCCTGCTTGCCACCATGGATTGAACAAATGTGCCAGCCTGCACGTTTTTCATTTTGCAGCCACTGATATTATGAAGTTGTTCCTGGACCTAATAACTTTGAGTGTTCATTTTTCTTAAGTAATTAATGTGAAGAGTGATGCTGGAAAAAATTGCCTCAGCCTCCATAAAGTTATTTGCAAGCCGTAGGCATCATACTCACTTCTGTGGATATTTTTTGAAATACTGACAAATAGACAATTTGAGGTTCTTCAAGAGAGGAATTGCTTTTGAGATCTATCTGAAAGCTTGGAGGAAATATGCTTGGGCAGTTCCATTTTATTAATATGATAGTGCTGCACTGCACATTCACGGGCACCTGCTATGTTAGAAAGAGGCTTTGCAGCAGTAAACCACAGAATGAGCTACAATAGGGGCTTGAAGGATTATTTCAAGTTTTTCTACAGAAATAATAACTTTACAAGAAATTATTAGACATGCCACCATTCTTGATGGTATATATCTTCATGTATACCTTCCAAATGCAACTGTTTTAGAAAACAGCAGTTGAGAGATGGATACAGACTTGAGGTGGAGCTTGTCTGACCCATGGAGTTTTCCCAAAGGCTGAGCTGCTCAAGGCATGTTCCCTTTAGGGTCTCTAGAAAGAAAGAGGCACTCCAGATTCAGTTCACCCTGTAACAGCCATCTAAGATGGTTCAGAGAAACCTTTCTTATTGCTCCCCACTGACCACAGGCAGAGCCTCTGGGAGAAAGCTCTGGGTTAGACTTTCATGTGCCCAAGGAATGCCACAGAAATCACTTTCTAAAATGACCACTTTATTCCTCCAGAAGCTGAGCTATCCTGAGAATTTATATACTGGAAAAACATAAAATAGGTCAGTGGGGGTGGAGGCGCTGAGTTACCAGGAATGGATATTAGGAGCTCTGGCACTCCAGGCCTGACTCCCGGATTTGGTCCGCTGATCATGGAGAGCATCCAGCACCTGGACCAGGGCACCACCACTGCCACTCTGCCTTCAGTGGAAATTCTGTCTACCAGGGCGCATGGAGATTAAGGAAAAATGTTGAGGGTTGGCAGCAGGCCAGGGTCTAAATTCAAGCATGCTGAAGAAAAAGGCAGCTGTCTGTAAAAGGCAGCTGTAGGAATCTGTTTGATGGGTCAGGTTGGCATCACTGAGTAAAATAAAAGGTGGAAGCAAACAGTTTGTATCTACTCTAAGGAAGCCTTTATAAAAGTGGCCTCTTCATAAATGCAAAGCAACTTGGTGGATAGTATCAATTTTATGTTAAGGTTCAAAAATAAAAGCTGAGCCATCAGAAACATCCTGAAACTTCAGACTACCACTGAGTGACAACTGCATGAAACAGACCCAGGGCAGTGGAAAATTTTAAGCCATAAATTAGAGTGCCTTGAAACTAGTAGGCCATGCTGTTTTATATTCTGGGGGAGGTTCTTTATTAACTCATCTGTTTAAACATATGGATCTTGACAAAGGAAAGCTGCGGGGAGGATCCTACTCCTGTCCTGCAATTGAAAACACTTAAAATCAAATCACTGCAGATATTCCTGTTACCTTCTCCTAAATGGGAAAGTACTGCAGGAACAGTTGCTCTTTATCAGCTCAGCTCACAAGGGCCCTATTTCCTGAAGTTAAAATGGAAAAATTTCTGGTCTGAAACTTTTTCTTCTCCTTCAGTTAGTTACTGCACACTTTTACTGAAAGGAGAGAGATAAGTCAAGTTTTTGTTCTCTGTCATGTATCCTGAAGTTCCCATGTGCTGGACACCTGCAAAAGCTAGCAAAGCTAGCTTGTTTACTTAGTGCAATTTATTTGACCTTTAATATATTTGAGTAAGGATTTTGTACCTAAGGCAACTTTACAGAACAGATTTGAAAGGTGACCTTCAAAGGAAACATCAAAATCTTTCTGAAAAAGGAAACTTTGGAAATATATGTGAAAAAGGCTGCTTTTCAGCTAACCTCCTGACTCAGGACTCACTGGCTTTTTGGCACAGGAGCGTACCAGAGCAGTGAGTTCACCTTGCCCACAGCAAACCCACAACTGCTATCATACAATACCTAAATGCCCAGGAATGGTGCTGGATGGCTAGTTTCAGTATTTCCATAATGAATGCCTTTTATTTGCTGGCTGAGGCAGTCAGGCAGCACTGGTTTTGATGTTAACCCACATTTTAAACCTTCAACTGCCAATCCTTTGTTCTGTTCCCATTATGAAGCTGTGATTGTCTTAGTGAAATGGAGTTTTTTAATTGGTTTCTTTGTTGTTTTTAATAACAAAGGTAAAGCCGAAAAAAAGTCTGAACCTTCATGCTTTTAAGAATATTAAAACTCCATTTCCTCTCAGCTAAAAGCACAGGCTGCTACTAACTAAAAGAGTAAATACATCAAGTGAAGGAGGTAAGAGGTGCCAAAATCTGGTGTGTACCACAATCTACAGGACAAGGTTCCCCCATCCCCTGCAGCTTTTCCGGAGTGTTTGTTTCTTGTGAGACCTCATGAAGGCATAGGCTGTGACAGAGACCATATTTGCAAATAAATTTTAGGATGACAGTGGTTGATCCTGCTGACAGAAAGATCCTCAAATTGTCATTCCAAGCACTGAGATGTTCCTTCCTTTGTGCTGACACAGCCATTTCTTAGACAAAACCAGGCTGGAGAGCCATTGCAAGTTAAAGCTCTTCTTCTGCCATCTGCTTCTACCCCTCTCATGGGTTGCCCCTGCAACATAAGATGTTGGTTTGACTGCATTTGCCCATGGAGAGCATTTCCTTAGCACAAGCAGGTGTTGAAGCAGCACTTTTCATTCAGCAAGCCATGCCACATCTGAAGGACTGGGAAGTCTAAATAACTTATTACGGTGTGTGACCAGCAGAGCTGTCAAGGTTATCTGCCTCACTGGTGATACCAGTCACATCACAGATGAGGGACACTGCATAGAAGTGATGCTTCTGCAAGGGCTGCTGTCACAAAGTCCCCTTGGGAGCCATTGGGAGCTCTCCCTAGACATCTGGATATAGCATTTCCCTGATGTGATACTCCTCCCTGTCAGGGAAGAGGGAGTTTAATTGCTTGAGAACAGCTACAAAAGGCCTCTCTGGTAGAAACAGAAAAATAAAAAACAAACATTAATTGCTGATGCCTGTGGAATAAAGTGCCCTTTTAAAGTGAGTAGGTGAAATTGCAACCCAAGGCTAACTGCCAAGACAGCTTGCAGTGGTATTTAATGGTTACACTACATGTATCTCAAAACTGAAGATGTTTCCCATTAAATCTGAGATGGACAATTACGATTAAGAAGTTTCTGCTTAAAAAGGAATCTAGAAAACTAGAAAACTTGGGGAGCATTATTTTTAACTCACTTCTTTTTGCTTTTGCTCTTAGGATAGCATTGAATTTAGAAACATCTGTACTCATATGGTTTTACAAAGAGAGGGACAACAATTTGATAGAGACTTACATGAAGCCCACCAGTGTTTGAAGACCATTGTTGAGAAACTCATTTGTTCACTGGCAGCTTTTCCTTCAGATTCTTGCATCCCAGTCCTATCTGCTCTGAGACAAATCCGGCAAGATCTCCTGGCAATGTGAAACAGCAGGCTGCTTGGCTAAGGAAAGAGCAAGGCCTATGAGCTGTAATGGTCCTATAAAAATAATAGACAGCTTGAAAGGTGAATTGTGGAGATTTTGCTGTAGCAAGAGTTCCTGCTGTCTTTACATCAAGGAAGACTTCCCAATGGAAATGGTGTTCCTGCAAAGTCTTGAATAGCCCTCTCCTACCAAACTCATACCAAAGTCACGTTAATCATATCTGGGAACTTCTTCAGAAGTTGCTCTGGAGAAACAGGAATTAATTCTTCAATAACAAGGTCTCAAAATGAATATGGAAAAGTGGAGGCTGAGCAGACAACCATCAGAAATCTACTTTTTCATCACAGCCCAATAAAATGTGTTTTCAAGTAATTCTTTATGGAGTGGACACTTGAGAGAGACAGAGAAAATATAGTGCTCAAGTATGGACTCTTTTGTGAGAAGGTGTACATCCTGCTTACACTACATATGAAGATAGCCTGCTAAATCCTAATTACATCTTATCATAATAAGCCAAGAAATCAGTGGAAAGGTGAAGGTGCAGTATATGCTGTTCAGAGAAAAAAATAAAAAAGAAGAAAAATGTGGGACCAGTGGGATCAATCACTTGAAACCAATAAAAGGTCTTGGTAGATGATCCAGTGAAGGTGAATGGAAAGCAAAGCAAAAGAGGCATTAACACGGTGAAGCAAAGGTATTTATAAACTGAGGTGAAACATTTGTAAAGACTGCTTTGCAGAGCTTTCTCAGCCCCTGTGACTGTGCAGCAGACAGCATAAAACTCCACTCTCCTACTGCCAAATCAGGAGGGTTTATGAAGTCACTTACTTCTGTCAAACAGCTGCAGCTGTAATGCTGAGAAGAGGCATTCTCCCCCTTCTCTCTGCAATAAGATTTAATGTCTGTGTGATTGCTGAGCAGGAATAACGGTTTGCAAAACATTTTTTTTTTTCTTCAAAGGGGTAAATTAAGCTCCTTTTAACTGAGATTTGGGTAGCAGGTGAGGGAATTTTGTAGGCTATGAGATAGAAAAGTATCTCTTTCCATTGGCTGGAGGAGTGAATTTCCACGTGTGATTTTTCTTCTTTCTTTTCTTTTTTCTTTTTTTTTTTTTTTAATGTGTGATCATGAACATCATCAGCTGAATACTTTCCGAGTGTGGTTCCATACTCTGATTGATTTGCCATATTTTATGTTCACACTTTAAATGTTACACTGGTGTCATTCTCACAGCTATAATTAAGGCTACCTCAAAATACTTATTCAGTAGTTCTTAGTGTGAATGCAGACAACTGCCCTGGGTTGAAATTTTGCATGGGATGGCTCAGCTTAGAATTCATTTAGAAATGAGAAATAAAACCATGATGGTCAGGCCAGCACCAGCTATCTCCCTTTTTTCTTTTAAGTGTGACCTCAAGGGAAGAGCAAAAACGGCTCCATTGGGAGCAGAACATGGTGGTGTTTGTTGGAATGTTGTGATCTCCAGAGCAACACTGAGCATAACGTCAGGCAGCAAACAGACAGAGGGGGTCCAGACAAATGTTATACACACCCCTACACAGGTGTTAGTGAGTGTCTACTCCTGTTGGCATCACCCTTCATAGTGATGGGGCGGAGGCTTGAAGTCTTGTGAAATGATGGTTTTGGCTATTTTTTCAAACGTTATCCACTTGGAGGAGAGATACATGGGCAGCAGAGGGGTCAGGGGAGGAAACCTGGGTGAAGGCAGCTGCAGTTCTGAGGCCCCTCTGCTTTGCAGAGTGGTGCCATCGCTCCCTACCACCTGCTTTGGTGTGACAGCCACCCACCGAAGCCCAGACCCCCTCTCACACAGGCTGCAAGGGGCTTTCTTTATTTCCCAGCACTTAGGGAGGTAATTTCCTGGCTTTCTACACTTGTTTCTGTTAGTTTACTCAATCTGCTCTCACAAACAAGCACCCTATTACAGGTTTTGTGCTCCAGTTCCTTCAGCAAGGCATTAGCCCCGAGCACAAATTGGTTTATCTCTGGTTTCATTAAAAAGAAGAGCTTCCCCAAGGGCTCTTTATACCCCTCACTTGTATCCAGCTTAGTGCACTGAAATCTTGGTCCGAAGATCAATAGCAAGATCCTATTGACTTCACCAGGGCTAGAATCTGATCTATGCTCTCCAGGTTGAAGCTCACATCGTCGGTGTTGCTAACAGGGTTGGCATTGGAAAGTCTCTGTAAAAAACCCAACCCAAGCTAATTTCAACTCTCTTCACCCAGTCTCATGCATGTGCACACAAAATTAATGACCAAGTACAGAGGAACGAAAGCATTTGGCACGTAATTTTCTCGTCAAGCTTCTAGGAAACTAGCAAGTACTACAGATTAAAAGTACATTACATCTAGAAAAGTACTGTGGCCACAGTTCCACCAAATTGCACAGGCTCCCTTCTGGATGGCTCTTACCCTAGCAGGTAAGAAACACTAGACTTAGGGGAAATTCAGGCCTTCATGTTTTTTTATGTTGAAAATTTCCAGAACTCTTTCTTTCCCAAACATCCCACTTAAAATGAATATTTTGGTTCAAGGTCATTTAAAAAGAAAACATTGTTAGATTCTTTGAAATTCTCTATAGAAATTTAAGAATCCCTTGGGAAGCTTCATCTCACATTGGACTGTACAGGACAGGTTTTCAATCCCTTTCCTTGTCCTCAAGATGACAGTGCAATGGAATGGAAGGGCAGTGGATTCTCAGGCCCCAAGTCTGCAAACACTTTGGGTATGGTTTCATGACTCGAAGCGCTCACATTACTGTGGTTTAATAAGTTACCACCCATCAGCTAAGCCGTGGCAACTGCCTGTACACATACAATTAGCTCACCCTAACTGCAAAATGTGAACTCACCCCCTTTCAGGAGATCATTGCAGCTGCACATTTATATCAAGTTACCCCTTGGCGTGTTTGAGGTTTAAGGCCCCGTTTCATCATACCTTAATCGAGATGAAGCATGGTAGAAGATATGAACATCCAACATGCCCCTGGGATGAGGATTCAGAGCTCCCCCAGCCTCATGGCCTCAGCAGGCTCTCAGATCCCTGCTATGGCAAGTAGACCTTGAGCCAGGGTTCAAGCTGCTCTCTGCAGTGTGTTGTGTTTGCTATGCAGCAGATGACAATCAGAGCATCAAAGAGAATAGCCTGAAATGTGCCTTCCTGCCTCTGACAAGGGAAGCAAGCATGGTGCAAGGGAACCTGCCACCCAGAAGCCACCCTGGCTCAACGGTGACTGTGTCACCATCTCTTGCATCACACACACTGCTGCCACACCTCAGAAAGCTCACTTTTTTTTAAATGTTAAAAGACTCCACTTTGGGTTCAGGTGGAGAACAAACACTGTTTGCACCTCTGCGATTCCATATACCCACCGCGACATCCTGCCCTAGAGCATCGGTGTTTCCGAGCTCTCCACGTGCATCCTCTCTTTTTGTTCCAAATAACCCCACCCAATTTAGCAGAACTGCTGTGCATATGATCCAGAAAACCAGCCTGTTCGCCTGGGTTGTTATGTATTTACATCTTCTGCTACCAGGCATCTATGAAACAACTTCCTCTTCTCTCACAGTCCTTCTGGGCTTTAATGACTCAAAGCCTTACTTAAGCAGTCCTTGCTTGAATACGTACTCTGTTGTTTCAACTGGATTTTCCTGCAGCAGTGTCTTTAAAGGATCAGGATGTTTCCCACCAGCATGCCAGGTTTCAAGCATAAGATACACTTGCTACATCATGAAATTAGTGAATGAGAAACTGATCCTGCAGAGAAACCATCATCATGATTGTATTGATTCTATCTGATTAAAGTATTTTCCAACTACTCAGCATGAGTCTCAGGTTAGCAAATGGGACAACCTAGTTCAGGAAAATAGAAAACATATATTGTAACACAATAAAAACATACACACAGCTCCCCCCACTTTCTATTGCATGGTTGGAACTACTGAATTTTATTTTCAAAATCTAAATATTGATGAAAAATCAAGATCAAAAAAATAAATTAGAAAAAAAAAAGATTTTTAAGTAAATATTTTTTTACCTAAATAAGTCTCATGCTAACTGCTCCATGTTTTATTTTAGCTGTTTGAAATAGCTTGAGGTTTAAATTGGAAAGGAAGTCTGGAATGTTTTTTTTCCAGAAGGTGTTAGTTTTTTCTTTGACCAGGCCTATCATCATGGTAAAGTTTTTATATCCTGTAATAAATTTCCTCTGTCATTCACCTTTGAGCAGTGCACCTGCACTAGTGAATCCCTATTCAGGGACTGCTTTTGTCTTCCAAGTTGATGACCAGCTTCAAACAAGCACAACTGCTTGTTTGTCAAACATTAAAGAGTGTTTCCTTCACAGCCAGCTCTAAATACTTGGTCCTAGATATATACCAGGATATATGTGCAATACTGATGGACTACCACAGCTAGAAATTGAGTATTTTTAACAATTTTAAGCTGAATATCCCATTGCTTAGAGGCAACTTGCTTGGAGCCTGTGCAGACAGTTGCTAAATTTGTGTTTAGTTATGTGCAAATTTGCATGTGCTACAAATACGTCATGCAAAGGACCCAAAGCTGCTCTAGGTAAAGCTATTATATCATTTCACCCCACCACAGTGTGCTCTGCTTTCGCTCTTTCCTGTGTTTGTGGCCATTACTGAAGTGCAAAGAGCACTGTTATGGAAGTGGCATCAAGCAAGCAATGGAAAGACAAGTCATCAGGGTTAAGATTTCCTGCTCCTCCTTCAATTCGCTCCCTTTTGCACAGGCATAATGCGACAGTTCTTCATTCCATGATTACAGACTCTTTATCAGAAGGCTCCCGCTCCACTGCGTGCATAGAATGGACAGTGTTCACTGAACATGGCATTTAGTTCAGCACACAGTTTCGTGTTTGCCACCTGCTGCTCTGTGCAAAGGCGGTCAGGATGAGGATAACTCGGGGAGGCGGTGGGAGGTATTGCTGTTGTGCAGAGGAGGAGTTGCGGCACGCAGAGATGACAGCTGAGAGCTGCCACCCGTGCGGTGAGCCCAGCTGCCGAGCACCTCAGCTGCCAGGGCGCTTTGTGCCTCCTATGGTCCTCACCGAGCCCCCAGCTCTGCTGGGGTTGACCTGGGTCAGCATCCCCTGGGACGACCCCTCCATGGGCAAAGCAAGAATGGACCTGGGCTCAGCCACCAGATGGGGACAACCTGGGAAGGGTCTCAGAACCTGCACATGTGCACCAGCCTGGGATGACCCCTCCATGGGCAAGGCAAGGATGGACCTGGGCTCGGCCACCGGATAGGGGCAACCTGGGGAGGGTCTCAGAACCTGCACACGTGCACCAGCCTGCGCGGAAACAGGGTCACCTAGGCTTTTACCAACTTTTAATTTGGCAGCCCAGCTCACGGTACTGTAACATGGGTGCACGGAACTTAAATGTCCAATGTAACCTTGTTTCCCCCCCAAAAGATAGCCAGCAGGAACTTGTGACAGAGTCCAGCAGCCACTGTTCCCCAGGGAGGTAGGCAAGGGGTGCTCACCTGTGTATGTCAGGCTTTATATGCTCGCCGCCTCCTCGCCTTTAGGCCAGTTCGTGGCCTAAAGCCGCCGCAGGCGAGCCGCGGGGGCTGCGCGGGGGCTGCGCGGGGCCGCGGTTTCAGCGGTCGCCCAGCGGGTGGCGCTGTCGAGTCGCCTACGGGGCGCGGCGCGGGGAGGTGCGGGCGGCGGGAGGATGCGCGGAGGCTTTGCGGGGCTGAGCGGGTGAAAGGGAGCCGAGGGGCGGAGGGGCTGCCGGCGGGAGGGCGAGGAACGGAGGGGTGAGGCGGTGGAAAGGTGGGAGGGGTTACAAGCGGAAAAAGTGACGGGGGGCTGGGACCCCGGGCTGGGGGCCGGGACCCGGCGGCCGGGGCGTAAAGTGAGGGAAGGAGAGGAAGAAGACAGGGAAAGAAGGAGGGAAAGAGAAAAATAAATAAATAAATGAAAGGAAGAAACTTCTCTGTAGTTCCCCCCCCCCCCCCAACTTTTTCGAAAGATCTAAATATTTAAGTCAACTATTGCTATTTTTTATTGCTGTTTCATTTCTGTCCACCTCCGTGGTATCTGCTGGGATTGAAAGTGGAGGAACTCACAGGCTACAGGAAGGCTGTTTTCAGGTACAATAGTTGCAAAGCTCTGGAAAACTCCAGAAGCGGTTGTCTCAGGCTTTCATCCCAATCTCTGAATTATGGCCGCTCTCTGCATAGCAATTTTTAATTTTGCCTCTATATGATGTCAAGAGACAGGTTTCTTAATCACATTGTTAATTTGATGACACCACAAGTGTAGCTCTGCCTTCATGTTCCAGATAGCACCTATCTGTCCTGAGAAGGAAAACATTCCTCCAGCAAAGAGCAGCCTTACAACTGGTTCAAAACTGTAGGCTTGTCAGCAAGACTATGCCACTTTACTGTCCCACAGCATCCCACAGATAAGTGTTGTGTTCAGAGTCACACTAAGGGGCTCTGTGCTTGCCATCAGTGTGAGACTACACAAAATGGAGTAACATTCAGTGTTGCTCATTTTAATGGCAGCTTTGGAAAGTTGAAAGCTTTCTATGTAAAATCACATGAGATGGATCTTAGTGCTACAGTAATTGTCTTTAACCTGAAGACTTCACTTGCTTGAGTTGCTTGGTTTTTTTTCTGGAAAATCCCATTTTCCAGCTTTTCTTCTTTCTTTGCATTGTCCCTTGGAAGGTTGTTAGCGTTGCGATGCCCAGGCCCTGCCCATTGCACACCAGTGAGGATGGGCACAGCACTGCCAGGAGACACACTGCAGCACACATGTGCACAGGAAGGAAAGCTAGAACAGCCCACTTTCCATTTGTGTTTTTACTTTTTAAATAGCTGCTGGTGAGTCAGGCGTGACATGGCTCCTGTAATCTTCACAGATAATTAAGCAATTCATACCCTGTGTCTGTGGGTAGACGCTGCTGTCAAAACTTAGCCCATTCTGGAAGTGGCTGAAATGCTTTCTTTGGGAAAAAAACCAACCCAAAACCTCTTGCTTTCTCCCACCTTTGATTAAATAATCTTAAATACCATGACTGTATGGTACGGAAATTCGCTTGTGTGGGCCATTGCTTTTGAAGCTGATGCGACAGCTTGTTGCACGACTCTTCTCTGTACGCATTCTTTCATTTCACTGTGAGGAATGCAAGAGATGAGCAGAGCAAGAAGGTTTTGATTTTTGTCACTGCAAGTTGACAAAATACAGCTTTGTCAGTTCTGATGCTACATTGACATCAGTGTTTCACACCTCAGCAGGCTGAAAGTGGCTACAGTGTCTATAGCACGGGCTCAGGTGTCCCAAAGGCAAAAAGGGTGGACTCCACTTGAAGCCAGGCTCTCGCTGACATGCATCCCACTGCCTCGTCCATGTCAGAGTGAGCAGGGAGAAGTCTTGCTCCCTGCACAGGTTACCATTTACCTCTGCCAACAGGATATTTTGAGTAATGTGTTGTCTTAAGTTTCCTGAACTTTTTAGCATGGACAGGGGTTTCCCAAATAGCTGCAGCATCAAGGAGCCCTGCAAGGGTCTCAAGATAGCTGGACCCCAGAGAGCAATAGGAAACTTGTGCTAGAGGTGAAACAGGATGCAGCATTGAACCAGATATTTAAAAGAGATCCAGACTCTGCAACACAAGGACATAAATTAAGCTGGGGAAAAAATAAGGTTAGATTCATGAAATCCTTAGTTGGAGGTGAAAAACTGCCTTTGTCCTCCTCTTTCCCAAAGTGAAATAGGATGATTTCTTTCATAACTGCACTGTCCAAACCACTTCTTAGATTCATGGCTTATTTCCACTATTTTAGCAAAGGTGTGTGTCAGTCTGCACGTAATATTTGAAGTAGTGGGGTGCTTATTGCACTTTCCAGGTTGGCTGGTCCATAACCACATTGAATATTACCATGGAAGAACAACTCCTCAGTCTCACGCAAAGGGAGGAAAAATTGAATGCAGTTAAGAAAATGCAGATGCAACTCAAATACTGGGAGGATTTTTCCAGTTGCTGGATGTTGCAGCTGGTGGAAGAGTCCCTCCAGAAAATACCGGTTCACCCTTCATCCTGGCACTTGCTGAAGCCATCTGAGCAAAGCAACAGCAGACAGTAGAATTAGTCAAGGAGTCAAGCACGTTTTGATAGAAAACCTCATAGACCATTTCTAGGTATTTCTCCTGTGACACCCCTCTACCCCCCGCCCCCCCTCCCTTTTTGTTTTAAATGAGAAAAGCAGTTATGTTAAAAACATCATGGGGAGTAATTTTGAACTGGCAGAGAGACGGGATAGATGATTGAATAGATTCTTTCCATCTCCACATTTCGTGATCTATGAACTCACCTTTGGGAAACTTTTCTCATTTCAGACAGAGTTTCACTCCCCCAGGGTCGTCTGAAGAAGGTGGGATATTTAACCTGAGCTGCATTGTCACTACCAATGCACTTTGGCTTTAAGTTAGTAAGATGTTACAGCACTAAGAAGCTTCATCACAGACTATCTTTTCTCTGATTTGCTTTCTTCTTGAAGGCATCCCCGTATTTTCTGCTGGTGCTTCATAGTACAAGCCCAAGATAATACTGGTAGCTGGACATGCTGGAGACTGAACCTGCTCCACAACCAGCTTGATGTTTGCTGCACCAGGTCTTCTGTGACTTCCTTTTGCTTCCTCTCCTGCTTCTCGCAGGCAGAACGTTCATAGGAGGGTCACCAATGAAATATGGTGCTATTTCTACTGAAAAGCCCATTTTTTTGGACCCTGATGGATGTTCCCATTGCAAAAGGTTGTTGTGTTACTTAGAAGCCCTGGGAAGCCCTGCAGCTCCATGCTGCTGTGTGCATCACATTAGTACTTAGTGAGTGTGGCTGTGTCCTCAACCAGTAATCCCACTTAATGGGTCTCACTGTAATGCAGGGTAACTGGGTGGCAAGTGTCCAAGTAATTCTTTTTAATTAAGGAATCCACAGGGAAGTTCACATGGCATCGAACGGCTCATGACACAGTGTTTGCACAGAGCAAACAGCAAATTAGGAGACAGCCTTTAAAGCATGAAAGGTGTGGAGGAGGGGATTAGTGTCCCCAAAACAGCCCAAGCATTTGATCAGGCACCTGGGAATGAGAATAGAATAATAGAATCATAGAATCATAGAATCATGGAATAGTTAGGGTTGGAAAGGACCTTAAGATCATCTAGTTCCAACCCCCCTGCCATGGGCAGGGACACATCACACTAAACCATCTCACCCAAGGCTTCGTCCAACCTGGCCTTGAGCACTGCAGGGATAGAGCATTCACAACCTCCCTGGGCAACTGGTTCCAGTGTCTCACTACCCTAACAGGAAAGAACTTCCTCCTTATGTCCAATCTAAACTTCCCCTGTTTAAGTTATAACCCATTACCTCTTGTCCTGTCACTACAGTTCCTAATGAAGAGTCCCTCCCTGTAGGCCCCCTTCAGGTACTGGAAGGCTGCTATGAGGTCTCCACGCAGCCTTCTCTTCTCCAGGCTGAACAGCCCCAACTTTCTCAGCCTGTCTTCATACGGGAGGTGCTCCAGTCCCCTGATCATCCTCGTGGCCCTCCTCTGGACTTGTTCCAGCAGTTCCGTGTCCTTTTTATGTTGAGGACACCAGAACTGTACACAATACTCCAGGTGAGGTCTCACAAGAGCAGAGTAGAGGAGCAGGATCACCTCCTTCGATCTGCTGGTCACGCTCCTTTTGATGCAGCCCAGGATACGGTTGGCTTTCTGGGCTGCGAGCGCACACTGAAGCCGGCTCATGTTCATTTTCTCATCGACCAGCACCCCCAAGTCCTTCTCTGCAGGGCTGCTCTGAATCTCTTCTCTGCCCAACCTGTAGCTGTGCCTGGGATTGCTCCGACCCAGGTGTAGGACCTTGCACTTGTCATGGTTAAACTTCATAAGGCTGTCATCAGCTCACCTCACAAGTGTGTCAAAGTCCCTCTGGATGGCATCCCTTCCCTCCAGCGTATAAACCGAACCACACAGCTTGGTGTCATCGGCAAACTTGCTGAGGATGCACTCAATCCCACTGTCCATGTCAGCGACGAAGATGTTAAACAAGACCGGTCCCAACACCAATTCCTGAGGGACACCACTCGTTACTGGTCTCCAGATGTGATGATGTCCCCAGCCCTGCATAAGGCTCAGGGAGTTCCCCAGCCAGGTTCTCCTCTGGGTTCACTCCCATGCAAGCCACTTCTGTCACAGCACACAAGTGTTGCTTCATCATGGTTGGTTTCTCCTGGATGCTTGATTTTTCTCCAAGCAACTGCATTTATAGTGAAAAGTCCAGGACTCAGAACAATGTCTAATTTAGTGTACAGAGCAGAGGATGTAAGCAGGAAGTAATGTGGATATCAGTTCATGAAGAAAACAGTAACCTGGAAAAAGAGGCAGAAAAGGACATTCACTCATTTCAGCTAGAACAGGTTGTCATCAGATGGTGCTAAGGGGACAACGTCAGCCAGAGAGTCCAGTAGTCAACAGTTTTTGTTAAACCTTCCAAATTAGAGAGAGAGCAAATTTACTCAAATAACAGTATGTAATATGTAATTCTTCTTGGTGTAAAACTGACTTCTGAGGCCAAGAAACAAGAAACTATTAAAATTAAGGGAAAAAAAATCAGGAAAGTCTCATTGCATTTGTGTTTGTTTTCAGACTGGAGTTTTGTGGCTCAGTGAGTGGATCCACTGACCTTTCTCTTGTGCGATCTTCAGCTCCTGCTCTGCCACAGGCAAGTGAGTGCAAGTGAGCTCCGTGGTCCTCCCCAAACCCCAACACACACAGACTCCAGTGATCAGGAGCCTGTGCTGGTCTTGCCACAGATTTCCTGTGCGGTCTTGGATAGGAAGGTGTCTGTGTGCCTCAGTTTTTCCATCTGTAAAATAAGAATGATGTTACACTGTTCACCAGCACAGCTAAATTTCTGCTTAAAAAGCAGTCTGTGACCTTTGGATGAATGGTGGTAATGAGCTGTTCGCCTTATTTATAAGTGTCATTCGGTGTGATAGAAATATTTTTTTTTGTGTTGTGCACACTGTGTTTATTTTGTGCAAGCAAATGCAGTCCCAATGAAAAGAGAGACTGAGTATTTTGCTTTCCCACATAACTCAACCAGCGTTCCCAAGTCCTGATCTCTAACACCTCTGCTATTGCAGTTCTGGGCCTCTCCTGAGCAGAAACTGCTGATTGTGCCAAATTCTCTAGTGTTTTGTAATGTGGGCTAACATGCGCCGGGGTTTGGATGAGACCAATAGGCTCATTTTCACTTAGGGCCTGCGGCAGCTCTGGAGCTGGAGAACACAGAAGTGAAAGGTCAGCGTATCCCTTCCCTAAGCCACACAGCTCCTGTTTGAAAGCAAACAAAAATATCATGTGACTGCTATGATTTTTAAAATTCTTTAATAGCTTTATTGCCTTTCTTCCTGCAGAAAGTCAACTTTATACCAAAAGGAAAGTGAGATGCTGTTACTTTTCTACATTTGCATTGTTTATTACTTGGACAGCTTGCTTGGAATAAGAAGAAAAACTGTAAACCTATTATTTCTCTCATTTTTCTAATTTTGTGTGTCTCAGTCTATGTGTATAGTGTTAGCCAATATTTAGATGACTTTCTGGAACAAAACTGGTGAATATGACCATGCACTTTGACAAATTAAGGTCTGAATAGACACTGACATATGATTAAGTTACCACAGCCTAACAAGTGTCTCTAGAGAATGATTAAAGGGAGGATTTAACTTGGGTGGGCTGGGAACATTGTGCATATCAATTACTATGGCTTTGTAGATGATGAATAAATTGTTAAACCCCAATAAATTGAGAGTTCTCCATGTCCATACCCTGAAGGGCATGATGGTATCATATCCCCTTTCCACTTCCAAAGGGTAATTTCAGCTGCTTTTCTGTGTTCCCTCTACAGTCAATTAGAGACGCAGGCATTCACAAGGGGGTAGATGATCCCACTTTGTGCTTCTGTTTTGGAATGGTAGAAAGCAAACTCTTTGATGGCTGAAGTTGGTGAGATGAATCCCACACAAAATACTTACAATGGCATTATTATCAGAACTCCTATTCTTGAAGAAGGGTAACCATGGGGTAGTAGATCCCCCAGATTTGGTTTACCAGTGCTTAAGTCTAAACCCAGATGAGGAGATACAGTATTATAAACCTCAGTAGCTACCTCTAGCAATGAGGACAGTGGACATTCCTCTGCTACTACTAAATAATATCAAGGATGATCCTAAGTGCCTCCTCAACTTAGACTTCAACAATAACCTCAAGTTGCTTCCCAAACAACTGTAAAACAAGCTATATAACTTGGAATCTCATCCATTGTTGTTCTATTAAGAGCCACAAATTACGGAATCTTGTCAAGCTGATAATCTCTGACTGAAGAGTTACCAGGTTCATTAGAATAATCTCCAACACTGCTTGTTGACTAAATACATTCTAATAATACATTTCTGAAAAATTAGAACAGACTTCTTCTTAGAATACCTAACACAAGCCCCCTGTACATCAGTAATTCTCTGGCTATTGGGTATATCACTAGGTTGTAAATCAACAGCCCAGACTGTGACAGCATTAAAACTTGAATATTCTTGAGTGGGACCTATATACATCTGACTGGCCTGAAGAAAGTAAAGGCCTTACTTACTTTATCCTCACTCAAAATTTTACTTTCAATAGCCCACATTTCCTCCAGAACATGAGTAGAGACATGAGAGTTCAAATGACCTACGCCATGTCAGCCTTTTTTCATGGGACATCTCTAGAAGGATTTCTAACTCAGTTTCTAAACTCTAGCACTAAGCCCAACCTCTTCCCAAGATGACATATTCATCATTTGCGCTGGATTTCCATACCAGTTCCTACCACAAATTTGATAATCATTATCCGGCTACTGCTCTATCTCTGGAATAGCCTATTCAAGTATAATTTTCCTGGACACTATGGATAACATCGAAAAAGTTAATCTCTAGAATATATATATAGAATATACACAGAATCTATACATTATACATAGCATGTATATACAAAACCTACAGGCCAGCTTAGCAACTCAATACACTCATCAAACCTCTAGAAAGTTGGTAATGCAGCCAAGCCCTCATGTACTGTTACCACCACATTTGCTTTGCCAAGAACGCTGTTGTGAACAACCTGTTGGTCTAAGAAGGTCTGTTTCTCAACACGTATACTACTTGAGAAAATCATGTCATGTTTTTGAAGGAGCCATCCAAGCACCACATAGGGAATTACTTCAGTACCAAAAGACAAACCCAAGGACGTTTTATCTCTTGTTGTACTACGTACCATCATGCCCTGGAACCTATGTAGAATAACACTGGGCAATTGCAACATAAGCTTATCTCTAGCTATAAACTCAGTTCTGCCCTTCAAACCCTTGTCCTAGACCTGGTATAAGCTCACTGAAATCTATGCAATATGAAATTGACAGGCATTAAAGGAGATGCTGTATGGAATGTATTCACACGGCACTGCCTCAGTGCACAAACGAGCAGGCATGAATTTATCATTGTGAGGGGAGGAAAAAGAAGAGTCAACAGGAAGAAGGAAGAGGGCAGCATGTAGAAAAGAGAACTGGCACTTGTCTGCTGGGATGAAGGTTGTCTTTTCCAAGAGATTAAGTGAATCGCCATAACAATATTTGTCTTGAACAAAATAAAGAGGCAAAACCCATGGAACTTCTTCAGAAGCAGCCTTAATGGGAACTGAGGTGAAATCTCTGTGGGCTGCAACTAGAGTGTCCATCAGAGCCATTGAGAAGGATGAGGATTCAGAAATCCAGGATGCTGAAAGGGAGGAGAGCCTGGGGGTTCGCACTGCCATAGCCATGGCCATGGAGGAAAGCTTGGAAGAAGCAGTAACGAACAGAGCTCAGATCCAGTGACCTGTGTGATCAGGACATCTATTACAAGTTAAAGCACATCCATTATCAAAGCTTCATGACTTGTTTGCTAAAACTTTACTCAAAGGTATTTTAAAATTGAGAAGACACTTCTCTGTTATGGGGTCTCCTGCAGATTTTTCTAGGGAGAAAATTTCTCTGCCCCAAAGCTCTCTTCAGTGATAGTGTAGCTCAAAGTATCACAGGAGAACTCTCTGTGTGTCACCTATGCATCACTTCAGTTTTTGTCCATTTTGTCTTTGTAAAAATTCAGTTTGGTGCTCTCACTGAATCTACCCTTGTCTTATTTTGTCCCTAGAAGAACTGTTACTGGGGTGCCAAGTCAGTGAGGAAACATGCCAGTTCCCAGTTACTACTGGAAACCAGTTTTTAGACACGTAGTTTGGGTTAAATTGACTTGGATCAAATTATTTACAAAAAGGCTTATCATCGATACAAAAGGAAGGCTGGATAAATTTAATACACATGAACACCTTAATGATTTTGAAGATTCTAGTATGCATTAAACTTTGTATTCTCCACTGTTTCGTACCCGCATGCTGGTTGACACACCTACGTGTTATATTTTAATCTTCTATCACTAGAATCTCTCATTTTTATTCTACTTTCCAAAGTTACCTTTGTATAAAACTGAATAAATCCCTTAATTTTGGTACCACTAAAAGGACTAGAAGTGTGTTCATGAGCTGTATCTCATTAAGGGCAAACATAAAAACAAAATGGAAATTTTTTAGTGTAAGCAGTTTTCAACTTCTAAGTGAACAAGGAAAGGCTGGAAAATTTTTAAGTAAAATATCTCTGTGTTTTCAAACCTCCTCTCTTAAAAAAGGCTTATCAGATCAGCCTTAAACTTTCCAAAAATATTCTTCTTTGCCAAGAGACCACACGTGAAGTTTCAGGTGGGAAAAAATTTGGCTTAAAAAAGAAGAAGAAAAAAATATTGGGCCTTAGAATAAAAATCAACATGGAACTGCTACTGTAGTTCCATTATAAAGACTCATAAAAAACATTTCCAGTTGCTCTCCAGTAGGTCTGATTTCCATAAGTAAAGCCCCACTTTATTTCTTCCACAGTTCCTTATAGGTCTTTAAGGAGCTATGAAAACTCTCTTGCCAACAGGGAATTTCTTGCAGAAATAAAGTATCTTAGGAAACATTTTTTTTATAGATCTGGAAACATATTAATGATTAAAGGCCTGATCCTTCAGAGCTGAGTGTTTGCAGTTTCCATTGGCTTCTGGGGGAATGACAGATGCTGGGTACCTTTTCATATTAGATATAATATCTGCATACCTCAACTCTGAGATTGCACCAGGCTTGTGAAAAAATTCAGTGCTTGCTCTCCAAACAACACAAGGCAGGTCCCCATATTCAAGCCCAAGATTTTCAAATTAATGATTCAGGTCCTTAAGATCATGGGAAAGACTTAAAATTAATGAGCTTTTTCAGTTTTTATGTGATTCGTGAGTTTAAACTTCTTTTTCTGAAACATAGGTTCTTGCCTTTTAGGTTTTCTCTACAGGAATCTGGGCTGGAAATTCACTTTTATTTAGAATTGAGCAAGGTTTTTCCTGCTGCCACCCATCTCCTGCAGCTGGGGCTAAAGAGAGATGTCGAACATCGCAGGACTTACTATGGGACTATACAACATGGCCGTGGCGAGGCTACATGGTGAGGCTAACTCATTCGCCTGCTTCCAGGTCTGCCACCATGCTCATACCCATCTCGGCACAGCTCCATGGTGCTGCCTTTGCTTTCTCAGCACTTAGCTGGGGACACAGGATCAGAGCAGAAAAAAGATCTGTGGGAGGCAGAGCTGCAGCTGCTGGAGGAGCTTATTTTATCTGTCAGCAACTGTATGTGAACCCTCTCTACTGCAGGATAAAATCTGACAGAGAGGCATAAGTCCTGACAGAGAAAGTTTTATGTACACTAAAGTCCCCATCAACCTGTCAATGCGTAAATGGCCATATACAATGTAAGTGATGATTTCAAGTGATCCAAAAGAAAGCATTTAAAAACCAAATGAACCTACCGACTACACCAGATCTACACCAAAGCTTCTTGATAAGTTAAACTGTTTTTAAGTCACAGAGATCAGCAGCAAAAGCTCTGACTGCCAAAAGGCATTTTAGACATTCAGCAGATTTCCTATTAAAATGTAAGATAAGAAACCATCAAAATGTACATAAAAAAGACCCCAGTCAACTGTGTAAATTTTGTTGACGAATCAAAGAAAGCATGTCCCATTTGTGGGACTGCTTCCAGGCCCTTCTCCCTCTCCTTCAGCTTTTGTGCTTTTGTGTTTATGGCAAAAACAGTTTACAGTTGGAACAGCTATGTTCAGCATGCAGCCCAATAGCAGGTCCTTCTCATGGAAAGATATTTATTATTCTTACTGCCTTTTGTTGCCTGGTTAATCTGTGTAGCCAACAACTGTAATCCATGTAATCCCATGGCCCTTTCACGTGTCCTTTATTGACCAGGCAGGTATTTGTTATGCTGCTTGTTGTGTTCTTCCCTACAAGGAAGCTGTCAGCTCTTCACACATGAGGATTTCCTACTATATATTATGTTTGCACAGTGCTGGCACAATGGAGCTGCCTGCTTTAAGCTTCCAAGGGCTACTGGATAGAAAAAAAACAAATATCCCTGAAGTCACCCTAGCAATTTGCTAAAGTCCATTTGCTTATTTATGTCATTAAACCTGGCAGATGGCAGGTGAATGGAGAGAAAAGTTATATTTTGTTTAAGAGAAGAGTAGAAAATCAGCCATTATGAGGAACCAGTCTCCATCTTTCTCACAGTGCTTTCTGACCTTTGGGTGGTCTTCTAGGGAAGTGCCGGAAATAAACTCTAATTTTTCAAACTTGAAAATCAGCTTTATCAGAGAATCACAGAAGGGTTTAGGTCAGAAGGGACCTTAAAGATCACCTAGCTCCAACCCCCCTGCTATGGGCTCTTCCACTAGACCACGTTGCTCTAAGCCCAATCCAACCTGGCCTTGAACACTGCCAGGGACGGGGCAGCCACAGTTTCTCTGTGCCACAGTCTCACCACCCCACAGTAAAGAATTTCTTCCTGATATCTCACCCAAATCTGGCCTCTTTCAGTTTAAAGCCATTACTCCTTTTCCTATTTCCACGTTTGTGAAAGTTTTTCCAGGTTCCTTGTAGGCCCCTTTAGATACTGGAAGGCTGCTTTAAGGGTATGCTCTATGTATTCTGTAAGGGAATGACAGTTAATTCAGTGTCTTATAATCCTCTGAACCTTTTTGTCAATATAAGACACCTACTTAATTGTGTCACTCAAATCACATTCTGATTGTGAATAGAAAATGTCATTCTTGATTTACCTGCATTTCTATGCCACTGAGGGCATAAGATGTATCTATCTACTCCAGTGATAGGTCTATATGAGTATGCGCTCTAGACCTACACAAAGAATAAATGGCTGTGTATATTTGTCAGGCTGCTGCTAGGAGTGGCCTCGTATTATCCCAATTAGCTTCAGATAAGAGTCTAAACAGCTGGATAGTTATAAAAAACATCCAGAGCTCCTGAATATTGAGGCTTTTCTCTCATTCCTTTGGACGTGTATGTGAAATCGTCAGTGGGCACAGAAGTGCTGTAGCATGAGGGATAATCAGCCAGTGGACAGAAATAGGAATCAGATGTCTTTCAAATAAAACTTGCCTCTCCACCAGCAATCCTCCAGCGAATCTCCCACACCTGTGAATGAGGGGTTATGCTGCTGTTACTGCCATTCAGAACTCTTTTACTGCTGGACGTATTTTTAAAAGACAGCTCTTGCAGCTTATAAAGCAAGGTTTTGGCTTTGGCTAATGAAAAGCATTAATGTACTGTGGGAGGTGGAAAGAGAGAAAGATTATAATTAAATCTCTACACTCCTCTCCCGTCTCTAAGGGCTTGGATAAGAAACAGTTCTGCTGGGCAGCTGAATTCAAGCTAAATAAGATAGCTGGGGGAGGGAGCCTTCTTGGTGGTTTCATATAGGCTTGCACATGTGGTAGGGCCAGGGAACATTTCTGATGAAAATAAAATTGTTCTGGGCTCAATCCAGCTGCAAATACCGACAGCCTGCCGGGCCCTGCAACTTTCATAAGGTTGCAGATCCTGGCTCCTAGCAGGAAGCTTGGCCCAGCTGCCGTGGAAGGCCCAGCAAGCAAAACAATAATTTTAATCCTGAAAGTTGCACATCCAATTGGGAGAGGCAGGAGAACTTGTGCCAACATGCTCCCTCTCTCCCAACCCTGCCAGAGTTGGACTCCCTCTCGTACCTTCAATCCCCCTGACCCACACCATGCAAGTGTGGCCAGGAAGTTGCTTGGGAGCCCAAAGTTGGAGGCGGTTGCTCCTCTGCTCATAAAACAGGGCTGGTGGGTCTTGGTATCTCACAGGCTGGTGGTGATAACTGGTAATGGCCTCCTGCGGGACGAACATGATTCTCCCCTCATCTCCCCGTGGTTTTTTACTATCAGCCTCTCTTGAGTTTGATTCATCCTCAAAGAGCAAATGTTTTGTTGAAATTATTTATGACTTAATTTATATTGTGCCCTTTATGTACATCACAGGAAGGTTTTCATAACAAGTAGGTCTGAAACAATGTAGGTGCCACATGCCAGAAAAATACAGCTGTTGAAAACAGAAGACTAAAAGACACCAAACAACGTTTTAAAACTTCTGAGGGAATTTGATACAAAAACTTTTTCTGGGGTGAAGGGGCTGTTGGATTCCACAGATTTGGATTGCCAAGAGATGCCTATCACGCACTTTCAGGCTGAGACAGGATACTGAACCTATGGTAGGCAACGGAAAGTAAGCTCATAAGCTTGGTCAGCTGTTAGAGACATGGGCAACAAAACTACTTTAAACTCAGTGCTGCAGAAGTAATTCCTGCAGCTGTCTGGATCTGACTCAGCTCTGCACCTTCTCAGCTTTTTGCATCTCTTCACCATAAAATCACCAGTGGGCCAGAACTTCTTCCACCAGGATAAGGTGGCCTGCTCCAGGAGCAGAAATAGGGGAAAGACGAGCAGAGTCTGTTCACCTTTCTGACACGCAATCAAATCCAGCTCTGTAATTGTGCTCTAAGCTTCTTTTAAAGGGGAAGTAGAAAAGTTCCTACCATCACACAACCCTGATCCTGGCAACTCCGTGCCTTCTTCAGGGTTTTACTGACCTGAAGTGATCCAGAGGAATACAAAAGCCCAGAGCCACCGTTTGGGTTTTTTTGGGGTTGGTTTTTCTTTTCTTTTTTTTGTTTTTGTTTGTTTGTTTGTTTCAGTTTTTGTTTCAGAAAACTTGGAAAGAGTGATCACAATCACAGAACACAGAAAACATGGAATATAATAAAATGAAAAATTATGTTGAAGTAAAACAGGGCTGTTACTTAATGCCCCTTATCGTCTCTTCAATCACTGATTAAGCCCTTGTACCCATGGCCATTTCATGTGATTTCAAACCAGCAGTAATTAGTTCCCATCCAAAGAGCACTTAAACACATGCCTTAATTCTACACATCTGAAGATCTCTACTGATGTCACTGTGAAGGCTGACACCCTGAGATGCTGCCCGCACACTTGCACACTACACCAAAGCGTACATTTTCCCTTCCCAGAACCAAAATGGATCTTTTTCCTGTGCCTATGGAGTTAACTTGAAAATTCGCCCCCACACAG
This sequence comes from Lathamus discolor, assembly GCF_037157495.1. Lineage (NCBI taxonomy): Eukaryota > Metazoa > Chordata > Aves > Psittaciformes > Psittacidae > Lathamus > Lathamus discolor. Next base: position 100,149,519 of record NC_088887.1, on the reverse strand, counting down.
ACGGCCTGACGCTCTGGAGTTTTTGCTCCAGTGAAGCTTACTCAAATATTTCAGCTGCAGTTGCAGAGCAGGCCTCATTCTGTACTTGGGAAGTCACTAAGAATTTTGCTCTTGATTTTGGTGTATTCAGGATCAGGCCTCAGCAAGCACTAGAAGTCAAATAAGTCTGTGTAGCCTGTGTTTTCAGAGGTTCTCAGCATCTTGGACTACCAGATCAGTCTCCTTTAAGAAGCATAGATTTGAAGAGTACATACACTCACTCCATACATAGATATACGTACATTAGTACTACTATTTCATCAGAATTGTGCAAACATGTTAGGTGATCAAAGCATGACCCAGTATTATTTTAAAGATGGAAACTTTTGCTTTTCTCCACCACTGTCTTTGTTGAACTAAGCCAAGACAACACTTGTATCAGAAATATATGTAGACATATAATCCAAATGACATGGAGCCCCATTAAGCAGAGAGGGACTTTACTCTCAGTTATACAAATGTAACTTTTCTTCAAGACAAAAGACATCCCTCTGATCTTACACCAGGCAGATGTACTTCTTCTGAGAAGACAGAAAAGATCTGGATGTAGACATGACTGCATTACATATAAAAATGTAATAAAATGTTTTGCCTGTGAACATGCAATAAAACACACTTCATTTTATGGGAGGATATGTGCGTGTAATCTGATTCTTACATTATAACATGTTTCAAATGTAGTATAAATGCTCTCTCACTTTGAAGTGATAGTCTGCTTAGGAGGAAGATTCATGAAATAGGACTAGAGCCCTCTCCTCCTGCAAATATAATCTTGAAACAGGCTTGAGCTCTCCAAGTGTGCTCAGAGCTGGGGCTCACCGTTTTGCACAGCACTGCATGTGATCTAGATAGCTTCACTTGGGAAAGACCCAGGACCAAGGCACATCCACACCAGGTCTTTGACCTGCTGTCTACTGAAGGGGTGGCTAACTTTAAACAAACGCTATGAGAAAGCCACATCTCCCTCCAGGTCTCATTCAGCAGCTGTTTTTCTCTGCTGTGCCTGCCTTCATGCATTGTACTGGGAAGCGACGTGTTGTATCCAGATGGTCTAGAGAAGGATCTGAGAGTCCCTCTGCCTTGGGTCAGGGCAGCTGGCAGTATTTCAGAACAAATAAAAGCTGCCACATGATGGAGTCCGGACCATTTGTAAAAGCACAGCGCAGCGGGACAGGGGTGCGATATGAGCAGAAAGGGACAATGTGGAAAGGGAGGGGAGCAGTGAGAGTGTGAACACCACGTGTCTGATGTTAATCCTGTGTAGAAGGACACATCTTCATGCAGAGAAAGTACTTAATATTGCAGTGACTCAGGCAGCCTCTCAGAGCAGGCATGGCAGTTTATGCTGTACATATGCGTAGAAATGCACATGACAGCATCAATGCCAGGCTTCCACAAAAGAGTAAAAGGGGTTGTTTTTTCCATCTTAAAAATAATTTCTTTATTGTTGTGATGGTACACAACAACACTGTTCTCTCAGTATTTAGGTACTGAATTCTCCTTTTTCAGAGGGGACTTATGTATGAGTGACCTGTAGTCCCACCATCTACATACTGAGCACTGTTATTTGTGCTTTTTGGAGAGGTTATGCTCCTATGATTTGTATAAATAGTCTGCCGTCATATGACCCCATGATTCTATCTTTTAAGTACTAAGATCCTCCTTGTTAGAGGTTACTTTAACTACCATGTACACACTCAGCCCCACAAAATAGGTCTTTCTCTACCAGTGTCAAGAAAGCTTTTGTTAGAGTGCTCTTCTGCTCTGCAGTTAAATCACACCTGAGAGGCAACACTCCTAGTGTTTATAGCATCCTCCCATGCCAGTAGCATGTTAAGCAATACCCAAACCAAAGGGTGGATGTGGCCATGGGTTTTGCAGCTCTGTGTGTGGCTGTGAATCCCAGAAGTCAGCTTGGGTGCAAGGGGACAGGACTGGGCACAGGACAGTGGCAGCATCCTAAATTACTGCAAGGAGTTCCTTAAATAATGAATGCTCAGGCAAAAACCAAAATCATCACCACTGAAAACTGATACAATGAAAAGAATTAACTTTGCGATTAGTAAGTCCTTCTCATACCTTGCCTTTTTATCTCCATAATTTCACATTTGTGAAGTTCATATACTTGGTATGCAGTTATGCTATTAGTATAAGATAAAATGCTTTTGTTTAGGGTGTTCAGGCAAATGAACTTTACACAGAATGAATACTAGAACGGTTTTAAGCATGTGTGGAGAAAGGTTCTTGAAGATACCATAGATCAGAAAGAAAAGCCAGTAAAAAGAATAGTGAGAAAAAAGGGGTTTTAGAAGACATTTACTGCATGGACCAAAACACTTCAATTCCACAAAAAAGTGTGAGTGAGAAAGGTGACTAAGACTAAAACAATAGTAACAGCATATGAGATGTGGCAGGTAAAAGATGATGCAGACGCAATGTAGAAAAGCAATAAGGAAAGTAAAGAAATAAGGAAATAAACAGGCCTATTAAATACCTGTCTTTCCATTGAAGAACTGTATAGATAGATCATGAAGATAAAAAGTCCTATGAGTGCTAGGGGAATCTCAGTGTTTACAGATGAAAAACTTTCTGAGAAAAACATAGCCATTGACATTTGAAATAAATCATTCAATGAGACACTTCACAAGTGGCAGAAGGAGGCACATGCAGCTCACACTAGTAATACAGAGCAATTTACCTGTGCAAGTTGTTAAAAGTCACCTGCACCAGAGGAGGATGTATTTGAGGTGACCTTTGGCTTTATATTTAAGACATGCTTAAGAGATTATAGAATATCAGGATAATTTCAGAAAAATGAGAAGCAGTATTTGGTTTATGTGGCAAGGGTTTGGTAGCAGAGGGTCCACAGGGGTGGCTTCTGTGGGAGGTTGCCAGAAGCTTCCACCATATCCAATAAAGGCAATGCCAGTTGGCCCCAACACTGATCCACCACTGGCCAAGGCTGAGCCCATCAGTGACAGGGGTAGCAGCTCAGGGATAATGTACTTAAGAAGAGGGAAAAACACCTGTGCAACAACCTGCGGTGGGAGAAAAGAGTGAGAATATGTGAGAGAAACATCCTGCAGACACCAAGGGTGGTGCAGAAGGAGGGAAGGAGGTCCTCCAGGCGCCAGAACAGAGATTCCCCTGCAATCCGTGGTGCAGCCCACAGTGAGGCAGATATCCTGTTGCATCCCACGGAAGACCTTACACCAGAGCAGGGGGATGCCTGAAGAAGGCTGTGACCCTGTGGGAAGCCTGTGCTGGAGCAGGCTCGTGGCAGGACTGATGGGCCCCAAGGAGAGAAGAGCCCACACTGGAGCAGGTTTGCTGCAGGACTTGTGACCCACGCTGGAGCAGTCTGTTCCTGAAGAGCTGCACCCTGTGGGAAGGATTCATACTGGAGAAGTTCCTGCGGAACTGTTTCCTGTGAGCGGGACTCCACACTGGAGGAGAGGAAGAGTGTGAGGAGTCCTCCATGGAGCAGGAAGGAGCAGCAGAGACAGCGTGTGATGAACTGATTGAAAACCCCATTCTCCATCCCCCTGTGCTGCTGCTGGGGAGAGGAGGTAGAGAAAATCAGGAGTAAAGTTAAGCCTGGGAGGAAAGCAGGGGTGAAGAGAAGGTGTTTTAAGATTTGGTTTCATTTCTCATTATCCTACTCTGGCTGGATTGGTAATAAATTAAACTCATTTCCCCAAGTTGAGTCTGTTTTGCCCTTGACAGTAGCTGGTAAATGATCACTCCCTGTCCTTATCTTCACCCACAAGACATTCTTTGTATTTTCTCTCCCCTGTCCAGCTGAGAAGGGGAGTGATAGAGCAGCCTTAGTGGGCACATGGTGCCTAGCCATGGTCGTCCCACCACAGGAGATGTTGACATTGTGTGAACATTCATGAAAGCAAACAGGTAATTATAAATGAAAGTAATGAGAGGGTCTCTCATCTGACAGAAATTTTAGGAAAATAAAGGAGAATCTGAAATGGCATTCATCAGTGGGAGAAGCAGATGAGTGAATAGAAGTATTTTCCTACTCCATTTGCAATTCCAGACTTCAAATTGTTCTAGATTTATGAGATGTTAAAAAACCCCCACAATTGATTGGAGAAATTGCTTTGTCTAATCCTAAAAATTACAATTTTTTGGTATTCAAATAAAAAATGTTCTTACAATAGAGCTGAAGCAAATTTTTAGATTAAATATTGCAGAATGAAAAATTCAAATATTCGGTTTTTTGAATGTCAACCCAATACTTTTCAGCTTTTAATTTCACATTCTTCTTGTACCCATAGATATATAGACGCACTTCTTTTCAGCTGAAATAATTTGAGAAAATTAACATGATTTCAGAAAATACATCAGTTCATTTCAATTTACATTTTTTGAGTGGAATAAAGAAGAAACTTTCCACTGATCTGTAATAAGGAAATAGCAGGTGACAAAAAAAATGCCAGCCAAGATAGTTTATAGAAAAATAAACTATGTTAAATAAACGTGTCTGATGATGAAAGGCAGTGTAGAGATGTAAACCACTCACCGAATGCTACTTGGTTTAATATCAAACCATGCACCTATGTAGCAATGCAAAATACAGAAGCTGTGAAGCAGCTCTGGAGTAGGTGAAGAACCAAATAATTGGCAGATCCTAAACCAGCACCTTTAACAGAAAACCACCTGATAACGAACAAAAATCTACAGAAATTTATGACAGAAATCTGTACAAATCAGTGCTGGTGATGATGCTACTCTATTTCTATTGGTAACCTAGACAGGAATGTAAATTAGTACTGAAAATGTCTTAATGATATAAAGCCTGTTAGAGTGAAACAGGACTGTGAGGGCTGGGCAGATGTACAAAATTATATGTGCTTATCATACAAAAACCACGTGTTTTAATACTGGCAAACCCCCAAAATTGGTGTGTGGCACCAAGGAAGACAAGGATGGGGACAGAGTCATGAAGAGTCATTGCTCAGGAAGGCAACGCCTCTGAGAAGGACTTGGGACTCATGAGCGAGGAGTTGCATTAGAGTTCGCACTGCAATGCTGTGGCTAAAACAAGTCCTAAATGTAAAAAGAGAGGAGCAAGCAGTGGAAATACAGATATAATTTTACATTTGTACATAGCTGCAGGGACACAGATGTTGGAACATTACGTACAGTTCTGGTCATCCCATATTCATAAAAAGATGTTGAAAAACTGAAGAAGATGCAAAAACGTTTGCCAGGAAAAATATTCCAATGCTGGGAAAAAAAAATTTCTGCACAGCTCAAGACCTAAAGACCTGATCAAAAAAAATGAAGAATAGGTAATCTGAGTATGTCATGAGTGCTTTCATCACAACAAACCACTATAGCGCTAAAGTGGGGAAAGATACTGTGGTGAGCAATGGAGAGTAAAAATGAAATGAATTCACAGGAGAAACAAGCAAATGTTTTGGAAAGCCAAAGTAATTTAAGTTATTGGCCCAGAAGTCTTCACCTTATGACTAGCTGTCTATATGGAAGACTGTGATTTAGGGAAACTCCTGATAGACAACACGATTTGGAAGTAACTTGATTAAAAATAGCAAAAACCAAAAAAAAAAAAAAACCAAAAAACCCCAAAAGCCCAACAATAAGAAACCCACAAAAAGCCACAAATACAAACCAAGAAACAAAACATGGCCTATTTTGTCCTGGGAAAATCGGTCCTAATGATATAATAGCCTTTCTGGGCACATCTGTGTGACTCTCTGACTCTGTTTCTATGGATAACACTTTGTGGAGCAGTCCCAAGTCTTGCTGCGCATCCAATTTACCTTTCTGGCAGAGAACTGAGAAGAGAGATAGTTGTGTAGCTCTTGCCAAAGCTAACGATAACTGTATCTATCTTACAAAAGACAAAGACCTGCTTGCAGAGAAATTTAAGCCAAAATGATGTCTAAGTGCAAGCAGACAGTGAAGTCATAAACACCCTGGAGCCTGTTTTACCTTTGGTTCCTAGTTGCTGTTGCACAGTTTTAAATGATGGGATGATTGAATTTGTTTAGGGCTGCACATCTGTACCTTGGCACTTTCAGTGCTCCATGGTATTGTGAAGATAAAAGTTTGGTGATGTTATTGTCCCTCTTCTGTAAGGAAGCCATTATCCGTAAGAGCTCATTTAAAACTATCTCTGTGGGATCCTCTCCATTGATTCCTAGAGACTTTAGTCTGTGTGTTTCAAAGAGACACAGCAACAACCTCACAGAACCTGAATTTGTATCCACAGTGGTTTGCTGTATCCAGAGCTCCCAGCACAATTTGAGTTACTGACTTCAGAGAGGCCAGAGCCTTCAAAAGGTTTTATTTCCTACACCTATACTTCCTAACTTGGAGTCTTAAAAACAAGACCTAAAGCAACCCAACAACGCAGAAAAGGATTTGGGAATCATGTCTAAAATTGTTCAGAATTTGACCCTTAAAAATCCTTATTCATTAAAGGGTTGGAATTTCTTTTTCTTAAGAGAACCGCCAACACTCATTTCTTTTAAAAAGTCCAAATATCCTGGAAAGCATCAATTATGTGCTTTCATTGCAAAATAATGTTGATTATACAGACACCTGCGCATAGTGCTCCATCCCAGTATTTGGCCGACATGAAAACCCAGATAAACAGCCCTGTTAAAATCAATGGGAAAACTTGCCTGGAGAGGTGCTTCACTAAGTTAAGAAGTGTCATCGTATTTCAAAGTGAACTTTTGCAGGCCATTGATCTAGGATGTGAGCTAGTTCCATTGGGTATTTTGGAAAATCAGAAACAACATGTTTATTTAATTTGGAAGAATTATTTCCATCCAAGGCTGTTTCTCAAGAAACAGTCCTGACAGCCTAAAACTTGCAAACTTGCTACATATACATGCCAGGCAAAACATAAAGATAAATAGCTCAATACTTTGTGATACGAAATCTCGCTGAACAAGTATTTTATATCGGTTTGTAACAGATCTTGAAAGACCTTCTAGCATCCTGGAAAAATAATTATAATTTTAAAGAGACAGTAAATACATATTACACAGTAATTAGAAAATGTTTCAATAATAAACTGTAAAGATTCTTTCTAACAATTTTCATTCCTCATCCTGGAATGATTATTTATGTTGCTTTTTTTAAGGTTAACATTAAAAAAATACAGTAATAAAACATAAACTTTCCAAAATAGTAAAACATTGCAGTTCTCACTCCAATAGGAAGAGCCAAGGACATTAAGAATTAAAGATGACATTGCCAATCTAGATTTTGACCCCAGCTAAATAATTGTCATGATTCTGGCTTCTTTTGTTCCCCTGAGGAAAATGGATGAAACCCTTCTCCCAAATGCTGAAAAAGTACACCTGATCTAAATTCTTCCAGATTGCAGACTGAAAAAGAAGAAAACCCAGGTCTGTAAACTATCCCTATGTCTGTGTTGTTACATAAGGCAGAGTACACTTTGCAGAAATAACTAAGTGAATTATGGACGGTGTTAGTCTGAAAAGTGTTCAGTTCTGTTACTGCCTGCTCTAAAGGAGTTTCATTGGAGTTTCTCCTTTGTGCTATTTAAGTATATTTTAAACTTGAAATTTAAAAAGGTTATTGCAAGGATAGAACAAACAGGCAGAAAGTACTCAGGTAGAAGCAAAATTTTACTACAAGTCAGAAACCCCAATTCCTACCTCCCTGGGAACATAAGATAAAAGACGCATTTTGCCCTAAACCAGATCTCCTGTATGAAATATTAAACAACAAACAAAAAAATTCCGGTGATGCTTCATCAGAATATTCTTCGAGGAGTCATGGCTTAGAAACTTTCTGTATTGGGGTGGATGTCTTTATATCCTTTTCCTTCCTTTCACCTGATGTCTGCTCTGTGCATTTGACGCCCTCTCACTCTTTCAGGTTCTTGCCCTGGGTGAGAGTGAAAGAGGGGTTCTTATTCACTTTCTCCATCTCTGTCATTCAGAGATTCAGCATTTTCATTCAAAACTCAGAGGTTTTCATGGTGTAGACCAGAATGGAATAACTGATGGACAGTTCAGTAGAGCTGAAATTTAATGTTATAGTTACAATTAAGTGCCAAGGTTTCAGTAAGATGCTTGTGAAACATTTCTGTTTTGTAAAATCAGATATTTTCTGATAGAAAACCTGTCTTCTGGAAAATTTTCAAGCTTTTCTGAGTTCTATGCTACATTTTTGGCTTGAGAAGCTAAGTCAGGGCTCTTTATTTTAATACAGGGTATCAGAATTTATTATCAGAAATTTCACTGACATAAAGGAAAATATTTGGGCCAGGGCATTCATTGTTATAAAGACTGTTAACAGAACTTTCGCACTGCAGTCATAACCACATATTCATATGGACTAACTAAATGAAATACAGATTTTGAGTAAACAAGGGTAGAATTTTTGGCTAATACATGCACGGCAATATCTTCCTGGAGTCTGACTTTTATCAGTTCAGGTTGTTCAGCTGTGACTAGAGATATTTTGGGCACTTAACTATCTGCTTATAAAAAGAAGTTTGCTCAGAAATGAGGGAGGCCAGTGGCCTGCCAGAGATTTTGCCATCTCGCTTATGGAGCAATCCCAAAAAAGAAATGGCAAAGAAGGCAATTTTGTGTTTGGTGTCTGTATGTTTCTTAAGCCCTGCTTCAGGCTGCTCAGGCATGCTTGTCACGTCCTTTTTCACCATCCCTTCTGCCTATGCAGCAATGAGCCCACATTTTCCCTGCTCTTCCCTTTGCTGCTGATAGATTCTACCTGGGGAGGCCTTTCCTCATCAGCTTTCAGGTGGGCTCTGGCTTTCCTAACCCTAGTCCTGCATACTCAGACAGTATCTCTGTATTCCTTCTGGGTTGCCTGTCTTTTCTACTTCTTCAATTAAAGTTCAAAGTTTAAACTTCAGGTTTCTCTGAAACACTATAGGAAAACATTGTAGAGAGGCAAGAATGAGTGACAAGCTGAGGCATGGACCACATTTCTTGAGTGCTGATGGCTCTTGTCATATACTATGTTGTCCAGCTAAGGAGTGACAAACATCAAAAACTTAGCTCAGAAACACCATTCAAAGCTTCTGTATGGAGGCTTGGAGACTTCGAGGACTCCAAGACTTCACTGAAACTATGTCCTGAGCTAAGAAAGTATGTGTGGTAGGTCAAACACATTATGAAACCTTGGAATATTTTATATGGATATAGGCTGGGAAATACGGACTATTCCTAAAAGGTCTGGCATTAAACGTGGCATCCGTTATCGTGACTTTAGCTCAGAAATACGGCAAGTATTGTTCATACTGCCTTATTATTAGATATGTAAGCTAATCAGGAGGAAAACTGAGCCCCATATGGGAATACTGAATATCGGTTTATTCTCCTTGAAGCTGATGATTAAACAAAGGAAATAAAGGGGATAAAGAGATAATTTTATTTCACTAGAAAAGTTTGGGGGTTTTGTTGATTTTGTTTTTGGTTTTTTTAATCCTCATTCAAAATCCGCATTGCAAAACCGATATTTTTCAGAAGTATTCAGAGGGAGAGACAGATTTTACTACCTGCTTAACGCACACTGGAACAGCTGATTATACTAGAAGGGTACAGACACCATTTAAGTCTTTCTCAGAGTCTGGGGGCAGGACTCGAGCCAAGTCTCTGAAACCCCAACTGAGTGGCTGCACCAAAAGATGCCTTCTGAGGCAGTTGTCTCCTTTCTTTGGAGGGGAGCTTGGTCAGGAGCTTCTGAACAGAAGTTTTGCTGAAAAAGACTCAGCTTTAAGAATAATTTTGTTTTCAGAAAATAGGCATTTTCCAATTTAAAACACATGCTGTGGACAAATGTTTCTGCCTTGCTCCAAGGCTGGGTGTTTTCAAAGCCTGGAGGTGTTCACGAAGATGGAAGGTGCTACATGCAGATGGAGAGGGCCAATCGTTGCATAGGACTGCATGGCGCACACAGGAGATGCAACAACAGAGATGAGCTCAAGCCAGGGCTTTTTTTGTGGTCATTGAGAATTGCTCAGAGCTCATTTGTGTTTGAACACAGTGGTTTGTTCAGTGGAAGGCTGTTGGTCTCCTTCTGTTGTTGTCCTGTCTTGAATGCTTGGGGAAATGAAAGACAAAAATCTGAGAGTGTGGCATGGTGAAACTTCTCCAGAAGAATGGCTACCTATCGAAAGGATTAAGTGAAAGTTAGCTTTTCTACAGAAGTCCAGGTCTGGAGATGTGCATGCTGATGGAATAGCAAATTCCTATTTTGCAATTACAACTAGGAAAAGAAATGTTTTCCATTTTCTGCCTCCACTCCCACTTGCCCAGCCTGGGATAAAGGTCTTGTTCAATTCAGCCTGAGAGATGGAGGCTTGGGGAGATAATAGGAGCTTCACAGATGAGAAGAAAGAGATGGGAGTGTGAGGAGAAAAGATAAAGGGGTTGGGGAGAGGTAAGAGTCCTGGCACAAATATTTAAGTACTCAGACTGTTGCAAAACGAGGCCTAGTAAGAATAGAAGTAATGGAAATACAGACCCTGTGGTTATTTTTTGTGCTGCTTGTGACGATAGGAGGTTAAAACAGGGAATGATAAGTGAAGAAGAGTTATGAGCAGTGAAGACAGAGGCATCCAGGTGCGGGTACACACACATGCAACGGGCAGTTGGCCTGGGCCCATTGCTGAGCCAGGACTCTGGCCAACTTTCCTTGTTTTACTTTTTCATCTTTTTTTTCCCTCTTGGAAGAAAAGGAGTGAGGTTAAGCTGCCCAGGGAAAGCAAAGCTACCAAAGCCTTTTGTGGCCTGTAATCTGAATACAGACTGTCATTGTCAGGCTGTGTAACACAGTCCACTTTTGTTGTTTACTTGCAGCAACGGGTGGAAGGAACTGCAAAAAACTGTGTTGGGTGACAGGGAGCCAGGAGGAGGGCTCTCATGGGAGGAGGGTCCGCTGTCTTCCTGAACTTTCACTTTTGATTTTCAGCTGAGCTGGAAACACAATTCCTTATTGTTATTTTTTTTTAATGCCTGGACCTGACGCCAGATCCTCAGCTGGGATAAATCAGCTCTTCTTTCCTGCAGCCAAAGAAGGTAGGATGATGCACAGTGATTCGGGATGCTACCCTCCTTGTTTAGAGACTGGAGCGCTTCTTTTCCTTGGTAAAAATCAGACCACCACATTTATATACTCAATCATCAAGTACATGAACATTTTTCAAAAGCACAACTTCCCAATGACCCAGAGTGCCTTTAAATAAAGAAGTGCTATTGGACCTCAGTAGTGTGAAAGGAGCGGTTGAAACCCCTGTCTTGCCCAGCTGTTAAACCTGTGTTTGATTTCTGAAAAACCTATAGAGAAAAAGGGTTAAAGGAGACCATACAAGAAGTAGAAGAAATAAATTGAATGCACATGTGCAATCATTATTCATACTAATGTTCTCTGTATTACTTCATAACACAGCTGTATACACAGAAAAACAGTCTAGTTTGGTTTCTTCCTATTCGAATCTTATTAATTTCTGTTTAATGGAACACAAATGTTTGTGCTCTTCATTTTGACGAATGCAGCTTCGTAGTGTATTTGTTAAGCATTAGCTAATGTGGTTGTGACCATCTAATACAAATGTCTCTGGGCCTTTCATGGCTCCTGACAGGACATCTTTTGAGCATGACAGTTGCCATGGGGATGGGTGCAATGCCTATTTGGAAGGAAAATTGGGAGCAATGCTCATTACGTCAAAAACTACATCAGGGAGGGGAGAAGGAGAATGTTTGCTTCTTGTGCTGACACTTAGCTGCTTGTTTTACCCGCCACCCACACACTTCCATCAAACAATATCTCTTTCAAATGCAGAAGTCAAAGTTTGCATCTCCTATCGTTCCAGCTGGAACAGGAAGGGGCTGTGTGAAATGAATATCATAGCATGCAGGGCCAGGGCACTGCCTGGCTGACTCTATCCATCACTTCATAACACAGCAACACTGAGCACTCTCAGTTTTCCTCTCCTCCTTCCCTTGGAGGAAGGCTTCGCTCAGCTACTCAGGGCACTTTACTCAAACCCAGCAGATTATTGTGGGTTGACACTGGTGAAAGCAGGATTGGTGTCTGTGTGATCACAGTTTCCACAGACAGCATAAGTGGCAGTAACAAGCACAAAGACCATATCCTCCCTGTCCTCCAGTACACTGTGAGAAGTCAAGGGGAAAAATAACTTTCGTAGAAAAGGAGTCCTAGACCCTTCTGTTTTGAACTGTTTCTTGCCATATGCTCCTCTAAAGTCTGAGCATCCTTCCATTAGAAACTAGCTATCGCTATATTTTCACTGAGTTGTTCTGTTGACTTAGACTTTCAAAACCCCCCCAAACCCACATAAAAAAAAAACCCCAAACTTTGCAAAAACTGGATATCAGCCAAACAGTAGAAAGAATAGACAGCAGACTCACCACAAGGCCTAGGTCTGGGAGTGTGAAGGAGCTACAAAACGCTCAGCTGGATGCTGGGGTAATGCACAAAATCTCAGTGCTTGCGACATCTGGCTGATAGCCTGTGATGCCCACACTGAATGGTGGGGCTGGGCCAGCTGCTTGGTCCCTGAGATACCTGGATCCTGAATGATTGCCCTTTACCATCCTGCTTTGCCTTCTGTGTTTTACAGGGACTGGGTGCCCACAGCAGCATTCAAGGATTTGCATTTCCCCTGACTTTAGGATCATACAGGTGATCTGGAACCTGTTGAGTGCACACGCTAGATGTCTTGGAAATACAACTTCCCCAGCATCTGAATGAATACAAGTTATCTCATGCATGGAATGAGGACAGGGTAATGGGGTTGGCCTCTGCTTTGCAGGGGAGTGTGACTTTGGGGTTTCTATGTGCTCTCAGAGCACTTTTTCATTCTCCTCACAGTGAGGTTGCAGATGTGAAATGAGAAAGAGGCAGCTTTGACACACTTGCAGGTTTCCTGGCCACAATCAGTCTGCGGTGTTTCTCACTGGGGCCTCGCTGCACAGAAAGGCTCCTTGGCCAGCTCCCTCTAACGCATTGCCCTGACTGCAGGCAGCAAATAATTTCTAAGGTTTTATTTACATAAAAAAAACCCAACCCTCAACCCCCCCCCCCCCAAAAAAAAAACCAAAAAACAAACAAAACCCCTCCATTATGTGCGGCTGTAACAATTCTCCCCTCATTCAGTCATACATCAGCAGCTGCCTTTAAACTTGAACTTTCTCTACTCCTGCACAGCCTGCTGCTACTTGAACTGCTTGGCTGATACCATCACCTAGCAGCAGCGGCTATCTTGTCTGGAGAGACAGGTTTCCAGGTCTGAACACCAGAGCTGCAGTGGGGGCACAGACATTTCCCACAGAGTCACAACCCCCAGGAGCAATAAAGCTCATTTTGCACAGGGGTGACAATGGGAGTCCCAAGTAGCGCCCAGACCTCAGTGCTCTCCTCTCTCCCTTCTTCCTTTTCCTCTTGTGACATTCACCAAAGCCAGGAGGCCATGTCTGAAAGGTGCGGGAGCTCCACTGGGCTCTCCTGGCTCTCCCTCACCTTGCCCACCACCTTTGCAGGGCTCATTTAGCCCTGTCAGATGGTTCTTATTCTTCATTAAGAAGTCCAGCTCCTTCCAGCTTGTACACCAGGGTCTACCCTCCTGATGAAGACATTGCAACTTATGAAGTAGGTAATTTTGTCTAAATACTGATGTGTTTTACACTGTTTCATTGTATGCTACATCAAAATATGTGATAAATCCAATTTTTATGAATATAAAATAATAATGTCAATACATATTTTATTTATAAACTAGTTTCCCTTTCACTAGATGTAGCTAAAATAATTCTAACACATAGGAAAAAAAACCCAACACTGCAGAAAGTTTCAGAGTTAACTTGTGGTATGTGTTTGCCTATGGCAAACATGAAGCAATTTGAATAAATTTAGCTGTCCCTGCTAAGTGGCATCTTCCATCATCATAATTTATCTGGCTATCTGATCATTTTGTTTTCTTCAAACTTTAAGCCTAATTCTTTCTCAAGATTTATGCATGCAATGGCATGTATGTGTCTCTTAGGTTTAGTGAGAATTATGGTTTGTCTCTGAAGAGAGGGCTCTAGACCAGAGGTCTACGTGTTTAACAAAATTTGTATGAAAATGACTCTGGACAAGAACATTTTCTAATAGACCAGTGTAAATTTATTTCCAGTCTTACTGACTGTACTATTTGAAAGTGTAATTTTCATAAAAATCTAACTTAGCTGAAAAAAACTAGGTATTTCTGATAGCTGTTATAAAGTTATCGTTTAGCACTTTTATAAAGAAAAAAATATTTCAGAATTTTCAGGATTTCATTCTCAAGTTTTGAAGGTATTTAATGTTGAAGTTTTAGTGTTATTATTTTTACACCATTTCATGGCATTTATGTCAGCATCAAAGATTACAAGCAGGAGGCACTTTGAAAAGAAGATAAAACTATTACATGCTAAATAACACTTGCATCTACGATTTTTGAAGATAATTAAAACAACAGAATACTTCAATTAAGTAATTACGTGCTATCACTGGTTACACATTGTGAAATACTGTAAATAATAAGTATAAAAATGAAAACCACATTGCATTAAAAGAAAATAAAAAAAAAATCTGAAAAGAACTTTTGCAAATCATCAGACTTTCAATGTTTCACCTCATGGAAGATTTCAGCTGTATCTGGTTATGTTCTAAGTCTCTGACAGTCTTAATAGATGTTAGAGATCTCAGAGCAGGAAAATATATGTCATCTCGAAAGATTGCTGTCACAATTAAGTCTGCTGTCTCACAGAGACTCTATTAGGCAGGGAATAAACACCATCCTAAGTGTTAGGGAGAAACTCTGCTTTCCAAACATTCAAGATAACTGCTTTTTGTTCAATGGCAGCCAGGTTTCAGAAGAAAGTGTTTCACTGTCGCCTGGTGCAAACCTCCCACTTGCTTTTGCTTTCTCCTGCTTGCAGTGCTTCACAGAGCCATGCTTCACACACAAGGATCCAAAATCAGCCCTGGCACAAATAATGGCCCATGCCCAACTTGGCCTACAGGCGTGTTTAGACATATGTCAGCTTTTCTGCCCAGGGTCCAGTCTTCCATTGAGCTGTCATTTCCAGCGCCCCAAACTAAAAGAGGCTTGGAAGACCCAGTGGGACTTCACCTCCCCTGACATGGCGTGCTTATAGAGGAGACCTCTATGTCTGAGTGAGTCACCATCAGCTCCATGACTCTTCTGGCCTGTTTTAGATACCTGCTTCCCAGGGAGGAGAGTGTGCAGCAGTGGGGCTTCTGTCCTGTGAACACAGTGGGAGCCTGCAGGACTAAAACTGCAAAGGTCTGCCTATGCTCAGGTCCAGCATGCTCAACGTTCTTAGCAATAATCTGATCTAACAGAGAAGATGGGTTACCAACTCCCTTGGACATTATTGGAAAATTTAAACTAGCCAAAAACTCTCCTTAGACCTCACAGAGTCTTTAATGGTGCTGTGCTGTGAGGCCCTCACTCAAATATCCTCTTTTCTGATCCATAAGGTATTTTACACAGCTACAGGATGCTCTGAGTGCATCATTTTCCTTGGCACTGGAAGGGCAGGGGTTTCTATACAACCTTAGTGTGGTACTCAGAGACCAAATTGCTCCTATTTATCGAAAACAGCAGTATTTCTACCATTAGAATGATAAGAATAACTTCTAGGGAGTTAGATTTACTTTTTCTTTATAGACAGTCAGGGATTTCTTCCATATTTAAATTTGGTCAGTGGCCAGTCTTTATGGGCAGGCAGAGGGATGGAAAACCCCACTGGGGGTCTCAATCTCTTAAACAGAAAACAGAAATTTAGAGAAAGGGAAAAGTGATTCAGATCTAAGAAATATTAGAAGACAATAAATGTTTGCTTTCCCTGAATTTCCAGGATCTTGCTGAAGGCAGCCTCCCAATAAAAAATGGCCATCTGAAAGGTAAGTGCAGCAGTTACATTAAGATTTCGTCTCCTTGCTGATGCAGCAATAGACCTGCTTACAAAGAGCAAGGATGTCTGGTACAGCTCAAGTGTGTGCTAGAGTTCCTGCAATGTGCTCCTGCTACCATGGCCCCTTGCTTTGTCATGCTCATTTAAAATAAAATCACTGGCTGGTGATTAACAACATAAACACATAAAGAGAAAACAGTTATGGTCTGATATGTCTGCTAAGTCTGCATCACTGGTAAATGAAGAAGACTATTGTTTTTAGCTGGGAAGATTGCCATCAGAGACTGAAAGCTAGGGTTGCATCCAGACAACACAGTAGAACTTGTCCAACTAACCACAAGATACCAGTATCCAGATATTCTTGAAGAACTGGGAGAAGGTATGTCTGGGGATGACGCATCTGTGAAGTTTCCCTTTCTTGAGTCAGATGGCTGAATCGCTTAAGCAGGATGATGCTCTTGACAAGCCTTTGAAATAGTCTCTCACTGGGCTAGCCACTTTCCCTTCTCCTGTAGCTCTGTTGTCCAATACCAGCATCATTAAGTGTAATCAGCTACCTTTTCCACAACTGAAGCCCAGATTTATGCAACTTTGTATATTCTGCTACTTCAATCCGTTTTCTGGCTACATGCCACTTGTACCAACATTGGTATTCCCAGTTAAAGCTGTTCAATCCCTTAACCTGTTGCATGCCTAAGGCCAGTGTTCCAGTTACCATTACAAAGATAGTTCATTGTAAATCAACTCTGTCCCTTCTAGGCAATGGAAGTCTAAATCAAATGAGAGTAACAATGATATTCTCTTTCTTAAAATTCCTTTTTTCTTTTTACTCTAACTAGATCCTTCCTTTTTTGAGCTGCTCTCTTTTCTCTCCTTTCTCCTTCCTACATGTCTTTCATGAATCCAAAGCCCTCCCTCCTGCCAAAGGTGAGGTTCACATGCATTTCCTTTCAACCACCCAGGGATTCAATTTGCTCCTTTTCAACCCACACCCAAACTCAGGCTCTAACTGGTGAAACCACTCAAATCAGCAGCAAACAATTTCTGCTTCATGTCTCCTCATGGCTACATCCAGGCTTTGCAATCCCAATACTCCAAGAAACCTTCACACAGTATCTTCAGAGCGTTTCACAGGGTTTATGGTTCTTCATTCTTACCAAGGCACATCTGTGTTTCCTCACTCAACATGCATACCCTTCTTAGATTTTCTCCTGTCCTCTCTATTGTTAGCTATTTCAGGATTCCTCCTCAAATAAAATTATGTGGAATCTTGTCTTCCTAGTCTCTCCTGACAAGGAAAGAAGAAAATAAATTATTTTTTAGATACTTTACTCTCCAAAATGTGATGCTATCTTTCAGGAAAAAACAATGAGCAGAAAAAGTGAGTTTGGTCCCCACCTTAGCCCAACATGATGAATTTCTTTTGCATTTGTTCTGGTTGGGCACACAATTCATGTACTTGTCACTGGTATTGCATCCCTGCTCATGCCCTTCTATGAACGCGGCCCAAAAACTTTCATCAAAGATGATACTGATACTCGCAACAATCTCAAGTTTGAATCCCTCTATGTTCTATATTAAGCAAGTACTTCAAATGCATGGGAAAACATTTCTGTACCAAGCTCTATTTCTTCATTCTTGGAAAAGGAATGTTCTATAGTTACTGAAGAAGCTTATGCCATATGGTACCACCTACATGGTCTTCCTTCCTGTTTTCACAGTATGTTTTGCACTATTTAGCCACTTTTTTTTGTTTTGCTGTAGATGTACCCTCAGCGATCCAACAACAGTTTCTTGCTGTTCAGCTGTGTAAGAATTGCGACACTAACCATTCCGCGCCTGGTGTGTGACTGAGTCTAATAGGCGGTTGATCATTTTTCCTGAAATTGTTTTTCCCAGCTCCATCATCTGTCTCTCCTCCTGTTATTAATATTGTTAACACTGTTCTTGTCACAACAGCCAGAGGCTTTGGCCTGCAGCTGCACGAACCATTGAAATACACTGTTTTCCTTTTCCTTTTCACTATTTATTAAGGTTACAGCAAGATATGCTTCACTTTCTCCGCTCCTTTTCCCCTATATTAAATGCAAATATGTTTTTATGTAGTTAGGTGGGAAAGTTGTTAAGTGGGAAAGACAAGTCTGCAAAATTCAGAGTGCCAAATGCCCTGTGTAGAATTAATTTGCCTCCCCCACCCCCGTCTGCCAGTGCCCACAATAGATCATCGCATTTTTCCATCATAGTCAGAGGAGGCAGAAACTAAGAAAAAAAAAAAAAAAAAACAAGACCAAACCCAACAAAAACAACAATGCAATGACAGGAAAATATGAAAATTGGATTAAAAAATCACAAATGTGGAAAAATAATAGAAGCCATCACCAGCACTAGACAACAGACTCAGTGAGCTGTAACTCTGTTATCCAGCTGAGGGTCATGTCCTGAAATGTCTGAGGAACATCCTGAAAATTTCCTGAGCTATTAGAAACTTAAATTATTTAGTCTTCAGGCCTGATTAAAGAAAAGATTAATCACTCACTGTAAAACATTTCATATTATACCTGCTGTGTGAGGACCTCTCCACAATTTATAAAGGCCAAAGTCACAGCTCTTCTGTGAAGCAAATATTATTCCTGCTACAGAAAATGAATTTAGATGTGCAGAAACTTGGACTATTTTAAAGTAATCTTTATATTGTAAGTTATACCATAATTACCAATGGAAATACATTCAATTAAAAGGAGATAAGGGATTTCCTTTAGTTTCCTGTCCTCCCTTTCTCTTCACTACTTAGTTTGGATTCTGTGTTACTTTGTACATAATATAGATACAAATGCAAACATAGGCGGGAGTCTGTCACTTACTCCACAGCATACAAATTCACCATGTTCAGCTACACATTAAGGAGGTTGACTGTGAAGCTCTCTCGTATTTATTTCCCTGTTTTAGACAATCATCTATTAGGTTCTAGGTTTAGAAAACAAAACAAAACAAAGCAAACCACTTTATTCCTGTCCTAAAACACAGGGTTCTGAAAGACCAGCTCCTAAGACATGCTTCCTTGCGGTCAAATTCAGCCAGCCTTCTACAGACTGGCACTTGGTATTACGTAGCTCAGTTCATTTCATCAGCTACTTTGGTGGAAATGAGGGGCGTATCAACCTTTGCCCTGCTGGAACACAGCTACCCCTCTAGGCAATGGAGGGCCACAGCTATAAGGCCAAATACTTTTAGGGAGTTGTCATGTAACTGGTATGTGAGCATGGGTTGATTATTCTTTCCAACTTGTTAAATTTTAGCATGATAGTCACTGCTGCCATGTTTTTATGGCACAGAACTTTTTGTCTGTGACTATGAATAGTGTTACACACTGTACATTTGATTTGTTTCCCGGAATGGCTGGACAACTTGGTATTTTCATGCAGATCTCATAGGTGCAGATAGGTTTATGTTGCTCTTCTATGTTTAATCTAGCTGGGAACTCTGCAAGCATTTCAATGCCTGCTATTCAGTAATACTTATTAAAATAATCTTAAAACCTGTGATGATCTTCTTAACTGGTATGCCAAGTGAATGGAAACCACAAGAAGTGTCTTGACTAGATAGCACATCTTTACACCTTTTGACAGATGCTTTACATACACAGAAAACCTAGTGACATTTTTGCAGCCATGAGATTCTGACCCTCTGCATAAACTTCAAAGGGAACACACCTGGAAAATTCACTCTGATGAAGACTGAATTCATCACAGATTCCTCCTTAGCATCTGCCTAGACTAAAAATAAGCAGACCCAGAGAAATTACCACATCAGAAGCGAGGAGGGTATAGCCAAAGGTCAACTTTCTCTTTCCCAAATGCTGCCAAGAGGTGGGGAAGGCAGCTCTTCTGCTCTTCTGTCATACTTCTGCTTGGCCTTTCAGCTAGTCTTTGACTAGAGTGACCTTAAAAGGCTGCTAACGCTCTCACTGGTGACACTAGAAGGCATTGGCAGAGTGGTACTAACTTTATTATACCTGTTCCTGCTTTTTGTACAATTAATTTAGGTGAGCACTCCTAGCACTCACATATGGTGCCTGTAGGGCACCTGTTTTTCACCACTCAAGTAAAACCTATATATAACTGTTACCTATTATTAACTATTAGTTATGGTACAATGTACATGTGAAACAAGCCCTATTATTGTAAACAATATGTTAGTGATGCACAGCACTTTTTGAGTACAGGAGACAGTTGGGGTTTGGCTGAAGGCTTAAAGTTAGAGTAAGAACAGACCAAAGAGAGCTGAGGCTGCATGAAAGAAGAAAACGTTAAAAGGGATCAAGGGAACTGCAAATTTTTCTGCCCTGTGGAAAACAAGAAGCTCTCTCAAGACGATGGAGGGAAAAGACTCAAGGCCATGGTGTACTCACCTGGTTTGCAAGGAGAGTCCCCAAGCAGCACTACCTGTCATTTAGTTATACGGGACTTGACAGATTAGTAATGCTACGCAGAAGCGACAGTCCACAATTCTGTGTGGGGAAGACAGATGTGCAAAAGTTATTATAGCTGTTTAACAGGTAGGGTGTGGAGAAGGAAATGTATTGCTCAGGGAGAGTGCTCTGGCATGGCTGGGACCAGAGCACAGCATTCCTACATTCAGGCTTCATCCTCTCAAAAACCTGTGGCTTCCTTTACACCCTTATCACTATCCCTGAGGGGTCATAACATGCAGTTAAGGTTCCAAGTCTTCTGTTTCATAGTACAGAAATAGGTTAGTTTGCCCTTTTGAAAATCTAGCATAAAATGTTAATACAAAAGCAACAACTTTTATTGAGCATGAAACAATGTCATGGACCAGCAGACCTGCATGGCCACTCTGTAGCCACACTTACATACAGAAACCACAGAAATGTACAGTGAGCAGCTGAATTGCATGCACGTAAGAAAAAGAGAGAAATCTGGCCAGCTCCAAGTGCAGGGACACCTTCTCTCCTTCCCATCCAGATGTATGGGAGAGTGGCAGGTTCCCCAAGGTGCTCACAGTCAGATTGTGAAAGGCTTTTGGGGCAGCAACATGTGCTGCCTTTCTATTCCTCGTTAGGGAGCTGTTTCTATTTTGACTCCTAAGGAGACATACCAAACAAAAGCTACTTTAATTTCTACCACAAGCTGAAAACATCAATTTTAGTAAGCAGTTCCTCAGACCTAGACTAATACAAGGTCAATGAAGAAGTTAACAGCAGTGTAGCCTGAGTTTTGACAGCCTCAAGAACTTAAAAATTCTAAGCTCCATTCCCCCATATGAGACTGGCTGAAAACCAAGCTATATTCTTTTGAAGCACAGTTCAGGCTGCTTTTATGTAAAGTCTGAAGTCAGAGTGCAGTTTCCAGGTCCTGAGTCCATGTACTCTTTTTTTCCTTCTCAAATGCAAACATGTACTGACATGACTGTATAAACCGAGGGTTCATTAAAAAAAAAAGTCTCATTGACATGTATCTAGTAAAATATCAGAAGCTGACCATGTTGTGACAATGGTGAAAAAACAAGTTTTCTAAAAGAGAAGAACTATTTTGGTCAGTGAGGCTTCTTTTTGCTGGCTTTCAGTATCTCAAATATGGGCACACAGAACAACGCATCAACCCAGTCAAGAAAATAAACACGAAGCTATGAAAAAAAAGGTGACTTATCTTTTTTTTACACTTTCCTACCACTTAGCCCTAGATATCACCAATACCAGCAGTAAAAAAATTAAGCCTTTCTCCAGAAGAAGAATCAGTGAATATGAAGAAAAAGGAAAGGGGAAAAAAGAAAGATCTAGAAGTTTTTCTTCTTATTGTACACTTACAAAGCTTCTATTTTTTTGAAAGCAAAATATTTTTTATTTCTATTACCAAGAAATAAGGGCAAATCAAATTGAAACATACTTGAGTTTTCTCGCACAAGTGTATACAGTGCCTTGAGCTACTGCGCTTCTGAAGAATGGTCCTGGTTTATAAATGAGGTGAGTAGCCACAAGTAATGGTGCAGTGAGTGGTATCAGGGCTTAGCTCATCAATGAAACTCCTCACATAAAAAATTAAGCAAAACAACAAGGACATACAAAAGCGTTTATAGGGTTAGAACAAGTGATGAGTGCAATGGAAATCCCTAAACCAGAGGGACAGGCTCCACAGGCTTGATCTGTAAATCACAGAGCTTGTTGCACACACTGACTAACGGCCATGCATCAGTCTTGTGTAACAACCATCAGAAATATTTCAATAGTCCATATTTTACAAGTGGTAAAGATCTGGTGGAAAAAGCAGTAATTATACTGATTTATAACGGGCTCAGAGACATGAAGCGGCTGTGTCCACTCCAAGATAAAGAAAGGGCTTGAAAACAAAACCTAAACCATGGTGTCCTCCGTCACTCCATGCTTCTCATGTAGATAGGTGGTTGTCTGTGTCCTGGCAGCAGTCTTCTAACAGCTTGTGCCTATAGTGCAGGTACCTAATGCTAGACATCTAGCCAAGCCTGTTGTTTGCGGTCTCCTTGTACTTGATGGACAGACAGGCACCAATCTTCCCACTGATCTTGAATACCTACAAATACCTGGGATGGATGGCACCCTTATAGATGTATATCTCTCTGCATTGATTATATTGAATGACTTGGGCAAGACATTAAATTTATTGTCACTTAAAATCAGGCTGAAAGAGTTATACTTTATACTGAGAAGACTTAACTTCGAATGCTCCAGCAGCCATGAAGCCCTTCAGAGCCTTTGCAAGCATCTACTGACCAATGGTGCACAGTGAGAAAAAGGCTGCCAGTGCATCAGGCCGAAGGCACCCTGCATTTTTCAAGTGCTCTGCTTTCAGGGGGATCTAGAGCTTAAGCACAGCCTCTTTTAGCATGGGTTGTATGTTGAAAGTGCAGTCTCATGTTAGACACCTGGCTAATATATGTATATGCTTAGTTGAGAGAGTAAACATTCCCCAAATATCCAGAGTCCTGGGACTGCAACCTTGACATTTTGGCTTTCTTCACACGCTAATAAATGCCATCTATCACACATGCCACATTAGAGTCTACCCCAAAAAACCTAAACCAGATCACTGTTCCATGAAACTGAAAAAAAATATTTTTGATAAAATTTAGAAATGCAAGATTACATCGTAATCCTCTCTCCAAGAAGGAAAGGAAAAGAAAGGCTGAGAAAGGGAAAAAAAAAAAAAGAAGGCAAATTATTCCTGCTGTGGCATATGAAAGCTAGAGGAATTTAATTTTCTGGTCTGTTTGTCCTAGCATGCTTCTCTAGGCTTGTCATCAGTTCCACTGGAACACAGGGAATGTGGAAGAGATTTTAATACAAATCACTGTATTTGATTCATTCCATTCTCCTTATAAAATTGTCTGCTGTAAAATTATGTCTAATGTGAAATAGTTACAATTTGCTCACTACTCACTGTATTAATACCTATTAAAACCAACCACAGTAGCACGCACTCAGTTCTTGCAACTTGCAAAACCCACAAGATTTATTTCAGTGTGTCTAGAGAGTGCCAAAGCATAAAAACATATTGAAATTTAAAAGGTCTAACGTAACTATTACACTGATCATGGACAAAGCTGTCAGTCAACTCAGAATGGCACAGTCAGCTATTTCTAAACATCATTCTTACAAAGCCATTTCTGTGATGTTTCCTACAGGAGTTCCGCCTGTCGCAGGATTTTTTGACCTCATTTTCAAGACTTGCAGTGTCCATAGACCTCTTTAACACTGAAAGGCTCATTACCTGAAACAAATTAATTTAAGAAAACATATCTATAAGCAGTGCTAAAGTAACCTCACAAAAAGCTGTATGTTTACCATCAGTACTAATTGGAGCCTGGAACCTGACCCCAGAGTTAGAGACTATCCCAGTACTGGCTACAGATCATCCATCTAACAAAAAAACCCCTCTAAACAATGCCACATGGAAGGCCGGTTGTCTCTAGTAGGATTGGCCTTTGGTGATAAGATCAATGGGGGGGCGAACATGACTAGCAGGATTTCAGTGCTTTGATACTCTGGTGACAGGGACTATGAAAAGCTTCAGACAGTTTATACCAACCCACGCTCACCAAGCATGGCAAAATGCCAGCTCAACCCTCTCTCTTGATGGACAGAAGCAATGCTGAACATGGGGGTTTCTTCCACAAACCAGTGAGTGGTGGACAGGGATCCATGGCAGTGAGGTGACAAAGTGACAAGAGCTTTTTCCTCCTGCAGGAAGTGCATGCATCTTCTCACAGGAGGGTAAAAACTGCAGCCATAAAGAATGCAAACCAGGCAGTAAAGATAGATAACTGTGAGCCTGCTAGTATGTAGATTGCTAAAAAACTGCAAACTTCAATCCTTCCTGTGTATAACATGTAGTTCATACTACCTCTTACAGCTTCCAGCTGTGGGAGGCTGAACATATGCAGCAGGAAATCTGCAGCCGTATGTAAATGGAAGGAGGAATCCATATGTTGTGTGCTTAGAGGGAGGATGCCTGTGCTTATGTCACTGCATGTCATGCAGCACTAGACAACATACAGCACAAGGAGCTGCTGGGGAAATAAGGACAGCTGCGTGGGGACACTGTGGTGCCTCCATGCTGTATGAGGTTTTGATGAATTTTGAGGTATCCTGACCTTTGTCTGGCCTTTTGTGCCAGGGGCCCTATGAAGCACTTGTGCAAGGAGCTGTGGTGAGGCATGTGGGCTGGATGAGGCTTAGTCAGAGGAAACTGTGTAAATCTCAGCAATGGCTAATTTGTGGCTTCATCCACAACTCATTTAGGCAAACAAGGACAACCTACTTCCACTGCAAGGCTGTAAACACAGACGTTTCCTAATCCTCCTGCTCCCCTGTGAACCCAGAAAGCATTCACTAGCCTGCCTGGAAAATCCTCTGAACCTAATGGCTCCTTAGAAAATGGTGGTTTAAGAATGTCAATGCAGAAAATGGCAAGCAGCGTCCATATACACTAGAGGGAGCATCAATAGGAACCCAGCTCTGACATGATGAAGGGAATTCACCCTGCTCTTTAGGACTTTCTCCACTGGCTCTTGTGTGCACATCTCGGCTTGCTGGCTATTGCAGATCCCAGTCTTTGCCCAGCAGATGTAGTGCCTGACTCTGAGTAAAGGCAGGGCCCAAACATGAGAAAACACAACACTCTGGACCTTCTATCAGTCCCACAGTACTTAACGCTTTGCCTATGGGAGTGCATAAAGAATGATGTCTCTCCTTGCCCAACTCATTTGCAGCATGCTTCGTTAATGTAATAAAGCAAATGAAGCAGTTGATAAGAATAGGAAATGCAGGAATACAAGGAATGGAGATAAGATGTGAGTGTGAGATTGAGAAATTCAGCTATAATTACTGGCAAATTAACTGTGTCCATCGCTGTCCTATAGAAACGAGAACACTGAGCAAAGGATAGGCTGCATTGCACTTACACTCTGCAGATCTCCAAAGGAAGGTGACCACATCCAAACTGCTTGGGAGTAATGGTCAGCGCCCCATGCTAACTCCCAGAATGAATTGTGTTTGACATACCGGTGGTTGGGCTGGGCTGAAAATGCACCTGAAAGGACTATGACACATTAGCAATACAGATGACTGAGTCTCTGCCCAGAAAAGTTCTCTGGCATTATTCAATTTATTAGCAGACACTTTGCCTTTGGGATCTCATCACCATGGGGATTAGCTGACGTTTGCACCACTGCAATGTGCTAATTGCTACTTTTAAGAATATGGTCTTCTGAATATTGCTGCAGGAGGCAAAACAAAAGGCGAAGTAACTTTCAGAAGTGTGAGCGCATTAAACACAAAGATACTCATATAATCTGTGGAAGTAAGACATCATCATTTCATTACATATGTTTGGTAGCATCAGAGAAATCATATTGATTAAATGAGCATTAAAAGAGCAATTTCATTACCTGGCAAATCTAACACTGGATGTAAACCCCTTGCATTTGAATGACATTCTTCATACATTCCCATAGCAGGGACATGAATACACCCTGACAGCCCTGTGAAATTAAAACTAAAAGGGGAACAGAATATAACCTGCAGAGAGATAGGAATTGCTACTGCAGGCTAGTCAAATACCTTCCACAATCTGGTATTCTGCACAGATACTTTGAAGAAGGGTGCAAACCCCATGCGATGTACCACTACGCGGTGACTTGCCCATGGAACAGTTTCTTCTTAACTTTAGGGGAAGCATTATGTCTCAGAGCATGAATACTTATCCCAGCTTGCATGACTCCTGCATTTTTATCCTAGTTTGTATAAGAGTAGACATGTTGATTCATACACCTCGTTTGGTGCGGCTTTTAGAATTTGGGGAGGAAATGCTAACTGTTCTTTCTTATTTGTTTAACTGATTTTCCCCACTAGAGTTATCATGGGGCTGGGCACAAAAGAGGCAGAAGCAGGTGCTCTGGCTTCAACTTGTAACACATCTAAATTTAGATCATTTCTTCCAGACTTTAAAAATGCCAGGAGCTGCAAAGGGAACTACATGGCATTAACAGGGCTGGCCTTGCTTATTAAATATATAACTTTCAGGTTGAGACAGGCTTTATTTCTGTTTGTGTGGTGGCATGATACCTTGTGACTTTGATTTAAGTGGGGAAGCAGGTGGGGGCTTTGGTGACTTTCCACTGGCTGGAGATTTCTCATCAGGAAGCCACATTCACCTGCTGGCTTCAGCTGTGAGCCTCCACACACCTCCAGGCTCCTTGGTTTTGAGGTCTCTTTTGCCCTCAGGGTGGGTTAACTAATGACGTTCCTCTGTTCCTGCCATCTCCTGTTACCTAGAGAGCCACACAGCTCTCAGGGCTCGTTGATGTGGTCCCATCAATCCATCATCATGTCAAATGTTGTGGGCCCTGACACCCCCTCCACCCCTCATGCCAGCTTCCTCACTGGAATTGTAGACCTTGTTTCCATTTGCAAGCTTGGATCTCTGAGGAAGGAAGAAATGCTTTATGAATCACCATCCTCAAAAGCTTTACAACTCAAGATGAAAATGTAGGAGGATATTGTTCAGAGGTCTTTCATTTTGCTCTAAAAAGCTGTAAATTCAGGTGAAAAATCCAAAATCTTGAATTTCTTTATTTGGCTATATGGAAATGATTATAGCAAAATGCTGATACCTGCAGAACCTTCCATATAATTTTCACAGTTAGGAAACAGCAAACACAAAGACCCTCAGCTTCAGGCTGGCTTGAGAAACGAGCTTCCACTTACCATTGTGTGCTTTGCTCTTGTTGGTGCCAGTAAACCCGAAGCAAGTTGTCTGCAATAGAAAATCCTTACATTGCTTAAGTATAAATGACTTTTTTTTTTTTTTTTTTTTTTTTTGTGAAGGAATCCAACATTCTGGCTGTATCAGAAGGGGAAATAGGTAGAAAACATGATGAGAGTGTAGTTCTTAAATGGCAAGTAGCAAAGGGAAAGTCCAGCTTCTAATGTATTGTGGAACTGTCTGGTAAAGATTTATGCATGCTTTTGGGTTCCATTTCATCCACAGATTAGGAGCACTGAAGCTGCCATAAGAGAAGCCAGGCACATTAGCAAAGTAACACAAGTACTCCACCCTTGGAAGAACTGTAAATACAGTACTCCAAAACCGTCTGTCAGCCCTCCAAAACCACTGCAGGAAAGGTGAATATTAATAATTGCTACTAACACCTAGAAACAGCAAACTGGGATTTCTTCTGTGTGATGGTTAGTACTTAGACTAAGACCATCTTAACAGCTCCTTCTGTGACCAAGGTGGAAAATGGTTGGAAAGGGGGGGGGGGGTGGCTAAAAAATGAGAAAAAACTAAGCCAATTCCAAACACTGAAATTCACCGCTGAAAAGTCAGGAGTTTAAACAAAGCAATTGCGACTTGCAGATTATCTGACTTCTGACCCAGGGTTGTAGAGATCATTTGGTTGACTTGTTAGATACTTTTAGTTCAGCTAAGAATGACAGCTTCCTTTTCCTCTCAGGAAATTATTAGCCACTGGAATTTGGATGACAAGGGAAAACACTAAATACTGCTTGAGCCACCTAAAAATCCAGAGAGCCACCAAATGAAAAACCAACAGAGAAAGAGCCTATAGGTTGATGTGAAGAAGCTGAGTGATGTGAAGTGCCTCTGATTTATCAGCCTTGTGAAACCTTTCTTGCTTTGTTTTAGCCCCCCTGTTCTGCTTGAGAAGGCAGCATTTAAGGGAGCCAAAGAGGTACTATCAGAAGAACTCAATACAACCTCCTTCATATTGAAGTTTATGGTGGGGGATGGCTATATAAAAAACCAGCACATGGAATATCTTGGTGAAGGAGCCACACAGTTTTGGGATGCTTGTTCTAGTCAGACTGAGTTAAAGCTAGGCCTCTGACTTTTTCTTACAGAGGTTTTGGGGTTGAAGCCTGCAGCATTTCTGTGAGTTTATCAAGAGAAAAAAAAAGGGGAAGCTTGGATCAGCCTCAGCTAGACCAACAGAAGTGCTGGGGCCCATCTTGTATCAGGATAATAGGAACCAGTGTTGAAGGAGAAGTCCATTGATGCAGGCGATGCTTTTATGGCATCATCCTTTGTTACCAGTTGTGGCAACAGGGGACTACTGGAGGTGGTGGCAAGTTGGAAGAGTGTTTACAGGGCTCCATGCACATTGAACAAGAGACAAAAGGCCTATCAATCAGTGTCATACCTTCTTCTTTTCCTCTTTTCATCCATGACACACAGTTCTGCTGCAGTGAGATGGATGCTAAAGCGGTTTCGCAAACCAGACAAAGCATTCAAGCTTTCAACAAAAGGCCTCAAAGTGCTCTTTGACCTTAACATGCCCAAAGATCTCATTGCTGCCTCTGCCAGATATGACCTAATTTTTGATGAATGTATTTTCAAAAAGCCTTAGTCTTGATCATAGAATCATAGAATGGTTTGGGTTGTAATGGATCTTTAAAGGTCATCTAGTCTAACCCCCCTGCAATGAGCAGAGACATCTTCAACTACATCAGGTTGCTCAAAAGCCCTGTCCAACTTGACCTTGAATGTCTCCAGGGATGGGACATTTAACACTTCTCTGGGCAACTTATGCCCGTGTTTCACCACCCTCATTGTAAAAGGAAATAAAATATCTTCTTTGTACCTACTCTAAATCTACCCTCTTTTAGATTAAAACCATTACCCTGGTCCTACCACAACAGAGCCTGCTAAAATATTTGTCCCCATCTTCCTTGAAAGCCTCCTTCAAGTACTGAAAACTGCAATGAGCTCTCCCTGGAGCTTTCTCTCCTCCAGGACTCTCTCAGTCTTTCTTTATAGGAGAGATGTTCCATCCCCCCTATCATTTTTGTGGCCCTCCTCTGGACATGCTCCAACAGGTCCACGTCCTTCTTATGCTGGGAGCCCTAGAGCTGAATGCAGTACGCAAGGTGGGGTCTCATGACAGCACAGTAGAGGAGAGTCACCTCCCTCAACCTGCTGGCCTTGGTCCTTTTGATGTGGCCCAGGATATATGGTTGCCCTTCTGGCCTGCGAGTGTGCATTACTGGGTCGTATTCAGCTTTTCACTCATCTGCACCCGCAAGTCCTTCTCCTCAGGGCTGCTCTCAATCCTTTCATTCCCCAGCATGTGTTGATACCAGGTGTTGCCCCTACCCAGGCGCAGCACATTGTACTTGGCCTTGTTGAATGTCATAACGTTCACATAGGTGCACTTCTACAGCTACTAATAGTCTTGAGTTTGATAATCTATATATATTAGCTGCATATATGTTATGCATATATATATGTTGTCTGTTATCTGCAAATGTAATGTTGCATGCTATTTACTTCCATTGTGTCTGTGAGACACCCTGGGAGCAAACTCTATCACTGAAGTATCTGCAAAGTATGCTCTTGGGTGAAACGAATGAAATGTCTTAAATGAGTTGGGACACTTAGGAAATATGCTAGAGGTATCCATCCAGGCTTAATGAGGAGAAAATTAACATTCTCCCTTTCTCTCTAAACTTCCTCCTTTTCATTTATGAAATAAAGGTAAACTTCAGGACAGCCATGAAATGAGCCATACTGACGTTAATGGGAATTAAATACTGCAGGCAGATTCAGGAGTGGACTTGCTGTGGCGTATGACATGGAAAGTGTCACTGCATGTCCTGATACTTGCTAGAGTATAACAGCTAAAGAACTTCCCATGCCTCAGGAATCTTGACATAATGTAGAATTTTTCAAAGGCTAAATTGCAGGAAATTGCACTTTACTCTTTGTGAGAAGTTACTGACACAGAGATGACTAATGGTGGTCTATGAGCTACAGTGACATTTTCTAACTTAGATTTCTCCAGTGGTGCTTCAGAAGTTCGGCTTGCTTTCTTCCCTGCCCTTCATCATGGCTGGGCACTGAAGCTGCACCACTAGCCACTGCGTTAGTCAGGTGTGATACTCAGAATCACTGTATTAGTTTCTGTGTTTCAAGGCTTATTTCCAATGACAAGCAGGGGACCCCAATACCCTGAGAAAACGGAGCATCCTGACCCAGTTCCTCCCACGGCTGTTGCAGGAGAGCATCAGTCCCACGGACAAGGAGTGAGACCCATGGAGATGAGTCAGCAGGAGAGGATCTCCGGAGCACCTGGCAGGCTGAGGGGGGTTACTGCTTGTAGGCGAAAGGCATGCTGGGGAAGGGCATTTTGGGGTTGCATGAGATGTAGGATGGGTCACTTAGGGGAAAAAGGTGGTGGAAAAAGGGAGGTTCCAAGGGGGTCTGGGATGGAAATAAGCATGTGACAATAAAAGGATGAGCGGATAAAAGGGGCCAACTGTGCAAAAAGGCAGCTGACCAGATCATTTGTCTGGCCACGTCCTATGCCTGATCAGCACGGTCTGTCCTGTTTCCTGATTAAATACAATTTCTAACTCTTCTCCTGGGAGAGGGACCCTGTTCAGCATCCCTGGGTGTGTGGGGTTTGAGTGCAGCAACTGGAGCAGGAGCAGGGTCAGAGGGATGTGTGACAGGAAATACCAGAGTGCATGTGTATTGTCTAGGTGCGTATGTGTGTTCACAAATACCAAGCCAGACTAGCTGGCGAGTAGGATAAGAGGCTTTGGAGAGCCAGACATTGAGGTGCCTGTAGGCTGGGCCACATCCTGGAGAGACCTAAGGGGCTGGAGGGACCAAGGGAAATGGGGGACAACTGAGGGACATGTTAGTGTGTGTGCATGTGCGTGTGTGTGTGCGAGGGGGTCTGTATCTCAGGTACCTGAAGTGGGGCCACAATCCAGGGGTTTGCATGCCCAAGTGCCAGTGCCTGGGGAGACTGGGATCAAGAGGCAGCTGCTGGGTAGGCTAACAGTCCCAGTCCAGCTGCTGGAGGGAATTACACTACATGTACCACAAACCTTTATGCTGAACAACCAGAAAGCGGGACAGGATTAGCCCATTTGAGACACCTGTGTCTGCGTATTTCCTTCTGTGCTGATCAGTGTGGCCAGCCATGTGTGTATGTGCATCTTTTGCGGATGCATGTCTCTGGTGGATATGTGCCCAGGCCCTCCACAGGATGGACCTGAGGGCATGGTGCTGTGTCTGCCTTGCCTCCATCAGACTGCTGGGTTTGGCAGCCCCTACAGCAGATTGCTTACAGAGGCATGGCTTCTTTTCACTTTACATCAATTTTGTTGAGAAAATATGGAATCAAGTATAGCAAGAGGGAGCATTTGGGCTGATTGGGTTTCCCAGTCAGAGGTGTGACTGGACTGTAGAGCTAGGTTTAAGATCCCAGATCAGGTCTGCCATTAGTGTTGCTTGTGTAGCTTGGACTTGAGTGCGGTTTAAGCACCCAAATAATTACCCAAGACGCCGATGGTTCTTGAAAACTGCACTGAAGTTGTCCATGGTCATAGCAACTTGCAGCCCACTGAGGTCTGGCCCAATGGATGACAGATAAAGAGAGGGAAGAAAGGGACAAGGACAGAAAGCTGTAAGATAAGAGCCTGAGATGAGAGAGCCACCTCACTAATCCACATGCAACACAAGTTCTGTTCCAACAGCTCTTTAAGCCCATTTCTCCACTTGAAACTAAAAAAGAAATAAGATAAAATAACCCAACAATAGGGCTCTGTGTGATTCAAGCCACAATACTATGTGTGTCACAAAAGAAAAAACTTTGTTTCTATTTGTTTGGTATCTAGAATCATAGTGGCCCCAAAGATTTTCACCAGCCTTTGCACCATCTTTGACAGTCCACAGATGTCCCCCGCTGCTGGCTATTTCAAGTTTGAACTGGTTTTAGTGATGAGACATTGCAGACAGCAGCTCTGATGACCTTTCTCTTAACTGTCTTTTACCTTATACAGTGCTTCTTGCTTTTCAAAGCATTTTACCTTTTTTTTTTAAGATTCGGACAAAAGGGGTTAAATAGTGCCATCAGGAACTGGTGAAACTGCCAGCTTGCATGGTGGTATTTTCACAGCCAGATACAATGACTTGAATGGTAACAAAGCAAAAATATCCTAATATTTCCTCCTCCACCCCATTTTCCCAAATGTCTGAATCTAATCTATGCCATAAGGAGTATGTCTTCCAGTCCAAGGAAATACTTGAATGTGATGTGCTAAAGAAGATACTGAGGACAGTGAATAACCACCCTTCTCCCACTGTGCTGTTTACTGATTTTGTCATTGTGGTTTTTTAAATTGCCAAGCTATTACACTAACCCTAAGTGACTTTCACCCAAAAGAAATGTCACTTCAATTCATAAATCACTTAATTCACCAGTAGTGGGGCCTCCTCTGTCAGGCACCTGATATTTAGTGAGTCCCTCAGCATGCAGCACTGCTTTTATTTCTCTGCAGGTAATAGATTTTGAGGACAGGACTCACCATGAACCTTCAAGCCCATGTCCTTTTTGCACGGACCACAGGACTTGCTGAGATCAGTTTCTGCGTCAGTTCCAGAGACAATGGTTGGAATAAAACAGATCCTTCTGGAAAAACTTCCAGTATAAATATTTCTCTTAATCCACTGTGACTTTTTCCAATGATGAAGTACTTTTTTACAGTCAATTACTTTTAATTAAAAATTTATTTCCAACCCCAGCCACTGGATCTTGTATTGTATCTCTGCCAGACTGAAAGTTTCTCCACTCAGCTGTTAACATATAGATGGCTATAGGTTGTAACAAGCCACCTTCTGCTTTGACGGTCCCTTTAAATCTCTTTCTACCATCAGGTGCATTTTTCCATCCAGCGTATTTTTGTGCTTTGTGAATAGTCTCAGGAACATCAATGTCACTGTATGATCTCTAACTCCCACTTGCTTCCTTTCACCCCAGCTCTCTCTCCCGCTGCACACAGAAAACAAGTATATCAGAAACATCTTTAGACAGTGAACATACCCTTGTGCAAGAGTATTTTGATACCAGAGGTTTGCCCATCTTCAGTGCATCTGGCACGCGCTGAGTTGATTCTGCATCACCCTTGTTGCCTGATAAAAATGTTAAGCAGTACCAACCCAAATCCCCAGGATCAGGCTGACAGGTCTACAAATTATCTGGGTCATGCTGTTTATCGTGCTAGCTTTCTTCCAGGCATCTGGAACTTCCCCAGTGTGGTAAGATTTATTTTCTTTGGCTGGCTTGTTTTTTCTCAGACTGCTGGATACAGGTTACTCAGATCTTTATCTGACTTCATTATCTGCTGTTTAACCTTCCCTTTAGTTACAACTAGAATAAAAACTATGTGATCACTGTTGGTAGACATGAATAAATGATTAGGTGTGTCTCCCCCTGCCCCCACCAGGATATAAGACAAAATATGATAGAACAAGCCTCCTTTTACTTTTTTCTTATTGGCAGTTTTACTATTTCCATCTTGTAATGGACTCATATCATTGTTAGTATCCTTTATGATCTGGAAATACTTAAATAAAATCCCAAACATACAGCATAATACTCAGCAGGCAGCTTTGCTCAGCTCTGCTTGTCATGGTTCTCATTGTGACCTGTTGCTCCTCTTACCAGTTTTCTCTAAAACCTACCTTCTAATTTATATGCGTTGTCATTAAGAGCTTTTTGCATTTTCTCTTGGGGTCCAAGTACACATATGCATAAAAGTTTTACTTCCCTTCTGAGGCAGACCATTTAATGACTGCAGATTTCTTTCTTGGGTGTGGCTTTTTTGGGCATCCACTTAAGTATTATCCAATGATTCTCAATCATCATTCAGATTTTCCTGTTAATAAAGTCTTTCTCCCAGTTGAATTTCTCCCATCATTGTTTTCAGCTAAAATGAAATATTCTCTTTAAAGCACATTGAATACGCTTTATTGGATTGAATTTCGTTCTATTTGGAGATAACAATAAATCTAATCCCACTGTGATCAGTTATACCCAAGCCATTGCTAATTGTTCATTTTATAATCGGCCTTTCTGACGTAGTACAGACAAAATCTAATCTAGGGGATTTGCTGGTAAAGTGTGGTTCCAAGGTGCAGCGCACACAGTTTGCTTTTTACCGTTATCAGTATAACAGAGAGGATTAAAAAGGAAGATACACTTGAAGAAAAGGCTTGTAAACACAGCACCTAACAAAAAATCCCCTGGGTCCCTGCATCTGTACAGCACAGAGAGATGAGGTAGATGTAACTGCCTCATACAAATGCAGGAAACACAGCTTCTGGAGCTCATTTTGTAAGGAGAAATTCACTGTTAGCTTTTTCTGGTCAACCAACATTACATGTCAGTCTCTGAGTTTCATTTTACAAGTCCACGCACCCAGCATTACATTAAAAAGGGTGGCGTTGTTTTTGCCTTAAATTTCCTCGTCTTCTATGTTGTATTCTTTGTGCTGTGGTGGCGAATAATGTTTGATATAAGAGGCCACCCTGCTTCATGAAAGTTACGTATGAAAATGTATCTTGGAAGACTTTTCCGGACAATACAGAAGAATTCTGATTTTGTTGTGAAATGATTTTTTTCCCCTTTTAATTATGTAATCTTTTTTCTTTTTCTTTTCTTTATCCCTCAGTGTGCTGACACTTGCAGGAGCAGCCTGTATTTGCTCTGTAGGCCACCAGTAGCTGATTCAACAACACAGGAGCACAAATGCACATAGACTCACTCACACAAACAAGCACACGCACAAACACACAGAGCTCTACAGAAGAGTAATTGGTCACCAGTTTGCATGTCAGAAATGTGATATTTCTGGCTGAATAGCTTTTTACCCATTCTTTTTGGTACCAAAACCATGATGTAAAGATAAGAGGCAGAGCACTTAAGACATGCTTACAAAGATTAAACCACTGACTTGGCTTTAGTTAAAGTAAATTCTCCTGCTTCCCACTGTGCAATGAAGGTTTGCAAAGGGAGGACTGGCAAAGGTTGCTTCGTCTTCTTTCCCGGCACTCTCTGTTGGCTCCAAAACAAATGCAGGACTTTAACCACATAAAAAGGCAGCAAGGTATTAGCACTTTTGAGGGGTTCGGCAGCTGACACATTCCTAATCTGCCTGGATAAGTTTTAGATCCCAACCACTTCAGTGCCTTTACAATGACAGGGCATTTTAATCAGCCCCAAATCTGACCTTCCCTCTACAGATTGAGTTACTGAGCCCAGCATTTAACCCTGATTTGCTGCCATTGTTATCAGGAAGGCTGCCCACTCCTCTGCTCTACCCCAGGGCGGGGGAAGCACAGAGAGGGGCAAAAAACATTTGCCCTAAAGCAGAGAACATAGGAGATTGACCTAAGGAGGGATTTTAGAGGCTGATAAAAGGGGGAATTGCACAACTGCTGTAATAGTGTGGAGCTACTTTGGCATTTCAAACCAGCAAGGTTAATTTGACAGTATTTTTAGAGAAATGACAGAAACCACCAGCACTGAAGACACCGTTACTGCGGGGAAGGACCTACCTGCTCAGACATCCCCTGAGAGTGGTGGCAGAATGACCAGGGGACAGCAAGGAAGAGGAGTAACAGCAGAAAATAATAGGAAATGTCAGGAACACAAGTCCCAAGAGAAGAGATAAAAAGGAAATAGGTAAGGGTTCCCCAAAAATGTATTTAGAGATCTCAAAGACATCTGGAACTTTTCTGTGAATGTCTTTGCATTCACGTTAGTGTGATGCACTATTCTGCACCACTTGCAGAAAGTGATTGTCTTGGCTATGACAGGGGAGTAGGAAAGACCAAATGTCACACCTACCTCCAAATAAATTATGCACCTATCAGAATATTCTTCTCAGAATTTGTTGCTATAACAAATACTGATTTAATAACAGTAGAAACAGTAGAACAGAAGAAAAGAGTTAAATAACAGCTTTTCACTTTAGTCTGTATTTGTCCCTGAAAACAGTCAACTGCTGCAGTCAGCTTCGGGAGATGTAATCCAGAAGAAGACACAGTGGGGCAGGAAAGCTATACGGGCAGAATATGGTATTGCTAGTCAAAGTGGAAGGACATATGGGCTGGGTGCAGCATAGCCTCTTCCAGGTTTAGTTGTGTTTGGTATTTTTATTCATGCCCCAGACGATGGAGCAGAGAGGATATACAGATGGCAGCCAGCAGGGAGGGACTGTCAGGAGTTTGGAGGACAGGATTAGAATTCAAAATGATCTTGGCAATGCAGTGTGTTTAAGATCTATCAGAAAAACACACTACTCTAGAGACAAGCTTATAGATTCTGCACCTCACCAGGAATAACTGGCTATATACTACAGGACATAGAACAGCTGCCTGGAGAGTAGTTCTGCAGAAAACCGTCTGAAGGCTATAGTGGATCACAAGCTGAACAGTAACTTTGTGTTGTTGGAGAAGACGATAGCCCCAGACTGGCGAGGCACAAGCTGAATTATACCCTGTGAGACACATAATCAGTTTTCAGGTCTACATAGTGACTATCTGTGTGCAGTCTGGGTCACTGTTCCCTATGAAAGATATGAATAAATTATACTAAATTGATAGAACAGAAGAGGTCTTGAAATAATGCAGGAGAAGAAGATTTCTTGAGAAGAGAGGACTTTCTCCCATGAGATGGGATGACAAGAGACAGGCATAAATTAAAAGGAGGAAGACTGAGGTTAGAGATCAGGAAACACTTTCCTAATACTAAAGGGGGATCACACAGGAACAACTGAACCATGAAATGTCCACCGCTGTAGCCTTTCGAGGGGCTTGCTTGAGTATCTGAGACGCAGCTGAGCCCAGCTGACAGCAGAGAGATGCTGCCCCCCACCACAGGCTATTAATGGGGTCAGGTGGCTACCTCACACCCCACTTCACCCGGGGAACACTCAAACTAGTTTCTAACTCTCAGAACTGCCTCTCAGCACTTTGGGAAAGGAGAATTCTGCAGTGGAAGGGCCCAAAACACAACCTTTTCTTAGAGCATCTTATGATGTACCATCTCCTTCCTCATACTGGCTTCTGGCATTCTTTAACACCCAGCTCCACCTCTTTGTGATACAGGAAAGTGGGGTCAGTGGTAGAGAGTCTAAGGATGTGCACAGGGACATTGCAAGCCTGGGAGGTATATTCAGTGGTTTGCTGGGTCAAGCTGCTGCCATAATCACTGAGCTAAGCTTATTTTATTAGGAATGGGGTGAAATAAGTCTTGGCAAAAATGTTTCCCTGAAATCAACAAGTGAGTCAGAACTAGAATGAAGAAGAAGATTACCAGTGAGATCTCTCTGCTAATCCCTTACACTGTGGCCTCTATTGTAGTGCATATACTGTGCAAACAAGTCTCTAGGAACCTGTTTTCTTAAGAAAAAAAAAAAAACTGTGAGTCAAACAAGGTTAAAAGCAGTGTTAGCGCACAGATCTAACAGCCACCTCCAAAAAAAATGAACAAAAGAGAAAATTGTGATTTTAGAAGGACTTTTCTTTGTATTTCAAAGGAAAACAGTGTTTTAACATCGATTTTCAGCCTGTAGTGTTAGCGCAATGCTGGCAACCATCTCAAAAAAATCCACGTCAAAAAATTGCAGACGATCAGTGGATTTGTGTCTTGGGGATTTAAAATGCATGGTGTACAACCCAGTTACCAAAATTCATAAGGGAAAGACTGTGCTGTGAGACTTTCCAGGAGAGGTACTTGCTCGCACTCAAGACCATGAGCGTGGCACAGCCAGCTGGGATTTTAAATGCCTACCATTGTGGTTTGCTTCATCCATCAGGCCGTCAGCTCCCAGATAAAGTTTCTTACAGCGTTCGTTTCTGGGCTTTAATGCTCTTGAGGACCAATGAGCTGTTGATTATGGGGGTGCCTCAGTCTGTCAGAGGGTTTCTTTTACCCTCATTACATGGGATGTTCGGGGGCGGGGCGGGGGGGTGTGTGGAATAAGCAGACAAGACAAACTAAGGAAACATCTAAAGACCATGAAAGGACATATTTTCAACACAGACTCCCACATGGCTCTTTTGCAGAACTTGCAGGCACGTCTATTTGCATTTGGCAAGTGGGAAAATGAACAGAGAGATGACATTTTATACAGGCATTTGCGGTTACTTCTTTGTTGTTCACAAAGAAGTTGCACAACCATGCAAGTTTCTGCACACAAAATGGATGCAACTGCAAATTCAGGTGCACTTAAAAATGCTGTTAAAAACATGCATATGACTCTTTCAACATGGAATTCACTGTTCTCACTTCCACTTCTTCCTTACTTCACATCTTTAGCCAGAAACACTAAAAATACACAGAGCTTAAAGAGAAAGAGCAGCTTCAGCTCTGAATCTCCGTGTTTTCCTGCGTTTGAATAAAAAGTTTAATGTTACTTGAGCTGGCAAGAAAGGTGGGGGGTTGTGTGTGTCTTAGTAGAAATTAATGTTTTGGTTGGCTGGACAAGCTCAGGAAATCTCTGTAGTGAGCATGATGACAGAGGATGTTTGGCAAGATGTTTTCCAACAGCTGGTACAGGTGAAGGATTAGGGGAAAAAAATTGCTTAAGAGCCTTCTCCCTGATTTTCTACTTTGTACCCCTCTTAGACATACAAACAATTTTCCAGTCCAGTCCAAATCTCACTGAAATCCATGGATCTCTTTCCACTGGCTCAATAAGACTTGAAAAAGACACTCCAAATGTTGTGTTAGTTATTAAAAACATTTTGACATTCCTCCCCCTGCTCTTAAACACAACTATTTTGGGAAGAAGGAGCAGACACTGGCCTCTCTGTGTAGCCTGGGCTTGAAGAAACCACCCAGGTGACTCTGCCCATGGTAGGTCCAAATGATGTGTTGGGGTCCCAAGATGACAGGTGATGGGGTGAGGTGTCCTACTGGTTCTGCCCTTCCTCATGGGCGGCAGATGGGGGAAGAAATGTCATGAAGGGCACAAACCTTTAAACCGCCTGATGGCAAAAGGTGGCATAGAGAGGGATACGCGTGGCAACATGCTTGGACCTGTTGTGCTGTACTTTGTGAACACAGAGGATTGGGATGGCCTTTAGCTGATGGCTTTGCCTGTGGCTCCTTACTAAAGGTTGCATGATGCAATAAGGGAGCAGGATCAGGCTCTAAACTCAACATAATTTGTTATACAGAGAGTTTCCAGCAATTGTCTTCTTCTCATTGCCTCAGCAGTACAGCTCTGCTACACCATAAACACTTCAGAATATCCTTGATGTATTTGGTATTTGTAACATAGAGAATTCTGAAAAGTGAACATTTACCGACTCCAGATTTCCTTTTTCTTAGTTCATTATGAAGGTCAGAATTATTATAAATCTACCCAAATTGACATAGCCTTTTGGCATGGCTCTGACATTTGAATCAAGTTAATAAAAACAATGATATATTGTATTTGGGTATCATTTAATCTTAGGAATCCATAGTGAGCACAAAGACCAAAATAAACTCTTGCAACACACATGTTTATTCACATATTAAGATTCCCTGAGACTGTTCTACATTACTGACTTTCATATGCTTGGAAAATAAGAAGGCTTTTTCATATTCATGCTCAGTGAGTGAAAACACATCACTCAGGAGACCATCTGCTTCTCTCTGGAGTGCGGATCTTGACCTTAACACGTTGGGCTGCATACAGACTCTGAGGGGAAAAGATGTATTTGGGCGCTTCAGCGTAATCTTAAGAGCATGGATAATTCAGTCAGCATTCAGAGGACTCAGTGTTAGTTCAGCTGCTACAGCTACCAGAATTATGGGACACGATTCAAGTTTTCACCTATCTGCCTCTGTACAAATATTCTGCCACAACCCATTTGCCATTTCACCCTGACTCATTTACACAGGGCCAGACCTGGGTCCCCAAGATGAGGGGTTTGCACTGACTTCACTGGGATCAGGATTAAGCCTGCAGCAAGGAAAAAAAAAAAAAAGGAAAAAGGAAAAAAATTTAATAAAAAATTAAAAAAAAAAAAAAAGGAAGAAAACTAGAGGCAGCAAGTCCATCTGGAGAGTGGCAAGCTGCCCACCACCTCGGTGCCCACAGTCAGCACAGCCCAAAAGAAGGCAGGCTAGGAGAGACGTGCTTTGGGCACACACTGCTTTTAAACCCACTATGGCTCCCTGGGCTCCCAGAAGGATGCAGCACCTGCTTCCTTAGGCAGCCCCTCCAGAGGAAGACACTTTCTCTTGGGACTATATGGAGAGTTGGAAGAGGCAACCACAAAAGAAGCGCCACCAGCTCTGAGAGGCAGCAGGATTAAAAATGAAAAAGAGGGGTCGTGCTGGGGGGGGGGGGGGGGCAGAAGCCACCTTTAGCACATCTTGTAGCTCAAAGTGTCAAGTTGCTTTGATTTGTGGGTCTGCGCAAGGAGGAAGAGCTCAAACTCCTTTATCATTTTCAAAAGACATATTTCTTCCAGGGATGAGTCCTGAAGGGGTCTCTGAAACAGATTCCTGACAGGTTCCTCCCTGCTAAGAACATGCCCTCTTCTCCCTGTGCTGTTGGTAAAACTGCAGAAGAACATTTTGAGAGGGACCGGTTGCAACAGGAAGAAGAAAGGTGCTGTGCTGGGGTATACCCCTAGGTTTAAAGGCATAAAGACCATAATGCACAAAATGAGTCCTAATGCTTTGCAACAAATTAATTCCTGACTCAGGGTTCAAAAGCTGAGGCTGAACCAAAGCAGAGTTATCCTAGGTGGGGTGATTCCAGCACAGGTACATATGCCATAGATAGCCTGAATAACTGCAGGAGGAGGAAAGGTGGTAACAACAGCAGCAGAAACACTGCTTTGAATATTCTGGTAGTAGTTCCCCGGTGCTGCACCTTCACTGTGTGGTTACCTAAATCAAACTAAAATTACCTTGGTCAGTTTGCCCTTTGCTGGGTCAAACTTACTGCTCCTAACTGCTGTGCCAGCATTGCTTCAGGTCTAGGCTGTCATTGGACTAACTGTCTCAGAGTCAAGGTGCACCCTACTTGCCTTCAAACCCCTTCTTTGAGGTCAGAGCAGTTTAATGAGATCTGTGCAGGTGGTGCAGTATGAGACTAAAAGGGCTCTATGGGTGGGAGAACATGGAAGAGAAAAATGGCAATTTTGGACTGACCCAGTGTAAAGGACTAATCTAGTCCCACTGCAAAAACTGGGAGAATGCAACTGCCAATGTCAGTGAGAAAACTGCCCATAACAACTTCTTACTTGTTCCAAATAAAGAAGAAAATTAGAAGTAGTAAATCCACCAGGTGGTGGGGTTTCTTCCTT
Organism: Lathamus discolor; assembly: GCF_037157495.1. Taxonomy (NCBI): domain Eukaryota; kingdom Metazoa; phylum Chordata; class Aves; order Psittaciformes; family Psittacidae; genus Lathamus; species Lathamus discolor. The sequence goes on along the minus strand of NC_088887.1, from coordinate 100,107,821 downwards.
GTGTTCAAGTCAACCATGACATTTACCCCTAATATTAGGAAAAGTGCCATAGTGAGCTACATATATCAAGGAGCACTATCAAATCCCATATATGCACGAAATGACAATATTTTCTAAACAGCACAAGAGAAAGTAGAAAAAGGCATCCCTCTCAAAGCCTCAAAAGGAAGTAACAGATGCACAGAGTGAACATTTTCTTGTACGAGCATTCACAGTGACACCTGGAAATCCAGAGGAGAAGCACCTCCAGGGACATAACCTTAAAGATTCGGATTCAAGACACAAAAAAATTACCAGTCTATGAGAAGCGTGAAGGGAGTAAAGCATTACCTAGTAATAGTTACAGTGAAAGACAGCGTTCTCATTTCTCATGATGAGGAACCAAAGGAAACAGCTGAGCTGCAATGACAACGCACAGAATTTGGGGAATAAAAAATATAGACTGGAATAGCAGTCAACCAAGAAGTCTGCGATTCTAGAAAACTCATGCGTGAAAGATATGGGGGACCTGATGTCCCAGTGGAAGACAACCAGAAATATTGTCAAGAGAGCTGCAAGGCAGTAGAGCAACACTTGGAAGAAATCCAAGTATAAAGAACAAGGGATGGCTTGAAAAAGACCCTGGAAAATTATGGAAAATCAACATGAGGTAGGGGTCACATGCTGCTAGACTCACAAGACGATATTCATGATTGGAGGAGAAAAAGTAAGAAAGTGCTCCTAAGAGCAAGGAGATGGCATAGACAGTGTTAGACACAAGGAGCTTGGACATGTGTGAAAAACGAAGCCCTCCAAATTCCAGAGCAACTCCTTGTAGAAATGAGAAGTGACATGTGAAGAGGCTTTGGCTCCGCCGAATACCAGTACACAACTGTCATTGTTTAAGCCAGTCGGCAACTCAGCCACGCAGCCCTCCCTCACTCCCCCCCCATTCCTCCCCCTGCTCCTGGAGAGATGGGGAGGAGAATCGAAAGAATGTGACTCCCACGGGTTGAGATAAGAACAGCCCAGTAACTAAGGTATAACACAAATCACTGCTGCCACCAGTAATAATAATGATAAGGGAAATAACAAGGGAAGAGAATACAATCGCTCACCACCCACCGACCGATACCCAGCCCAATCGAGCAGTGATCTAACCCTTCTGGGTAACTGCCCCCAGTTTATATACTGGGCATGATGTGCTGTGGTATGGAATACCTCTTTGGCTAGTTTGGGTCAGGTGTCCTGTCTCTGCTTCCTCCCGGCTTCCCCTCCACCCAGGCAGAACATGAGACTCACAAAGTCCTTGGTCAGAGTACACATTACTGAGCAGCAACTAAAACCATCGGTGTTATCAGTGCTGTTCCCAAGCTGAAAGTCAAAAACACAGCACTGCACCAGCTACTAAGAAGGAGAAAAATGACTGCTACTGCTGAACCCAGGACAACAACTTGTCACCTCTGTGCTTGAACCCTGGGGCCTTAGGTGCTGCCAGAGATGCCCATGCAGCTGCTCAGCTATGAGCACAGTAGCAGCCATAGCAGGACAGGACACTTTGTTGTCATTCCCAAAAGGTCAGTGATAAAGGAGAAAGATTGATGACATCTTTCCATTCCAGGGAGCAGTTTTGAGCCAACTCCCAGAGCTATCCCAGTGGTAATCAGAATTAGGGCTCAGGAAGGGTGTGGAGCCAGGGTTTGATAATGTCCTGGTTTTGCTACACTACTAAGATCAGGAGGCGAACTGAGGAAAGTTAACTATTTACGGCAAATCACATTTGATAAAATGCAGAAGGTATTCTGGTTTGGTTTCTGGTTTCATTTCCCATTTAAAGTTGAACTGAAAATGTGCTTTCACTGCAGGAGGTAAGCCAAAGTGTTCAAAGGAATGCAAGAAAGAAATACCTTTCAAATATTAATCCTAGTGGCACTGGTCATTAGTGCAGTGAGGTCTTCACGCTACCTAGTTTGTAAATTAATTCAGAGTAGATTCTGATCTTGAAAAGCAAGACTTGCTCTATTCTAAAATGAAACACAGAAACATTAAAGCAAATTAAAAGATTAAAATGATCTGTAGATGGCTCCCTGTGGGCAGACCAATAGGAACATTCAGCATAGAATTAACTTAAAATTAGCTCTAGTTTTCATTCAGAGCTGGCATGGTTCAGAGTCATCAGCCACTATGCTCTGTGTCAACTGCTGCGGGACCTGCTGAAGCATGGGTCTGGCATTTCAGCATCCTGGCCTGCCAAGCCTTTTTCTACAGAACAGGGCAGTTTTGCAAGAAGTCTTTGCAAAATATTTTAATAATGAAAACTTTAAAAATACACAGCTGTTTTGCAAAACCCTTGTAACAAAGACCTCTTTGAGATCAGCTCCACACAGTCTCCGTGGTGGATGTGCTACCATCAGTACTCTCAACAGAGACATTATGGAGTCTGACATTCCCTTCGTGCCTCTTTCACCCCCCAGGTCCCCTGCCTGGACCTTGTTTCTTTCAGACACTGCTGCCTGCTCAAAACCCTGCTTCAGTCCCTTTATTTAGGTGCCAGCAACTGCTTCCAGAGGTTAGGCACAGTTGCCCCTTGGGGTGACCTCCTCAGAGGACTACTTGTCCTGCCTTGCTGCTGCTGTGGCTCAAACAGGACATGCTGGGGCATCATCTGGGGGTGAAATACAGCTCCCAGCAGAGCTGGGTAATGCTGGGGAAAAGAAGTCCTTGGGACCTACAAACAGTTGGGCACCACTTAACTCCTGCTGTTCTAATTTGGCCTTTCTGGACATGGACCAACATCTCTTTGCATGCTGGGAGCAGGGTACAGGTGCTGCTGTGCCTGAGACCTGCATATTGGAGATTGACATCAAGCTGGATTCCTCGATGATTGTTCCCAACAAGTGTTTAGTGGAATCCCTTTTCTAGAATGAACAGTTTATTGGGTTTTGAATCATTGCAGTGAGTTCATTGCTGTAAATAAGGTAATGTCTGACTAGGAAATCTATTTATGGCGATTTTATTACTGCAGGGAAAACGGGGATTCAGCTTTTCAGTGTTACAAGTATTTCCCTTAAGTGGTCATTAGAAGAAATAACTCCTAGATTCAGAAGTGCTGGTATCTGTATGTAGGCTGTATTTCCAGTAAGTTTTAATGACAAAAGAGGGACCTGGCCAAGGCAGCACATGGTGGCTTTCACCTCCTCCTACGGAAGCCAAGAAGAATTTCCCATCAGTTTGAACAGGAGCTGGCTACTCACACCCTATGTTGCCGTACCTCCTTGCCTTAGCGTCACAGGTGGGTGACATGGGAATCACAAACCTGGCAGGAAAGAGCCAGGTGGGGATGAACCAGCCTCTCCCATACATGCACAGGATAAAACCCTTGTTTTGCTCTTCTGTGGTGCTTCTTCTGAGAGCTAAAGCCCTGTCTAGCTTAGTATCCACCTCTGAAAGTTGCCAAATGCACTCCTTGGGGGAGGGAACAGAGCAAGCACATACAATCCTTCCCTGAAATGCCATGCCAGACTCAGCAGTCTGCATATCACGGACTCTTGGTGGCCCCTGAACAGGAGACCATTGGATATTGTCTCACCAGGCACTGTGGTGGGAGCTGTCTTGACGAGGCTTTCAGTGGGCTACACTAAGCCATGTGCTGCTGAGCTGAGAGCTGACTGGTGTTTTGTCAGGCTTCACCTTATCTATAACCCCTTTCATTTCCAGTGCTTGAAGCTGTCACTGAGCTTTTACCTCATCCCAAAAGGGATGGTGCAAAGGGAGGTGTTGCTTTCTTCAAACCGTGATGGCTGACTACAGCACAGCTGGGTGGCCATGTCTGAAATAGTAGCTTGGGCATACTGCAGCATCTGGCAATCAGCCTGAACAAGGTGTACAGGGACCCGGGTGGGACCAGCACCCATGAGGATGCTATAGGCATTGAGAGGATGCCCAACCCACCAAGACATGAAGGCCAGCAGAGCTGGGGTGGCTGGAAACCAGTACTTTGGAGGACATCAGTTCAAAGCCACCCTGCCAGGAGTGAGCAGCAGTAGCAATTCGCCCATGTCTCCCAGTTGTTTCACAGGCAAATACTGAAAGAGGCTCAGTTTCATCTGATTTGCTGTAATCCTGTGGCAAATAAGAAGGATATAACCCCTGACAGGTATTATTCTCACCTGCTCTTGAAGGTGAGTGGAGGAGAGACCCACGGCCTCCCTAGGCAGGCTGTGTTTTGTCACTTCATAGCTGGGAAGTTGCTTTGTGATGTGGATCCCAAATCTTCCTTGCTGCAAATTAAGCTGAATTCCTGTTGACCTTTTCCTAACAGCCACAGGCAACAATTTTAATCGCTGTTCCCTTTGTTACAGCCTTTGCATTCTAGAAAATGTGTCACTTCCCCCTTAGTCTCTTCTCCTCCAGAAAAATAAGCCCCATTCTCTCAACCTTTCCTTCTAGGTTATGTTTTCTAAACCTCTCCTTGCTGCTCTTTGGGTTCCCATCAGGGTGTCTGCTTATTAAAATAGAAGCTTCATTTCACAAACATTGCTGCATTACTTGGCACAGCAGAAAATAGTAACACTACACTGCCACTAGAAAATCCACGATAAGGTTACAGAGTGAAAGGATAGGGTGGATCTCAAGAGATCATCCAGTCTGTTTCCTTGCACTGGAGCAAATTCAAGTGAATCAAGACAATCCCTTTAGATTTGCCAGGTCAATGGCAGCAACTTTCAGTGGTGGCACATCTCCAGTTTCCTCGCAGCCTACCCCATGGTTTTTATTCTCCTTGGGCAAGTTTGCTGTCTGTTGATACAACCATGCAGATTAAAAGCATTAAAAATATGCATTGACATTTTTAAAGAATATTTAAAAATCACATATGGCTATCGAGCTCCAAATCAGAAAATAGTCATGGGGAACAGAAGCATAATGATAGATCTACCATCTGTAATGACGTAAGGCTTTTTCTTTTGATTTTTTTCACTATTCCTGTAATTTGCTGCTCCTTTATTTTCTCTTTCAAGCATTCAACTACAGGAAATGAAGATGAGATGGATAGATGACATCTTCTTTAAAGATCTGGTCTTCACATGCAAACTTTGATACCTAATTTGCACTTTACTTGGCATTTCCTTGGCAGAATCTCGGCCATAGAGCAGTTTTTCATGCTGCAAGTGGCAAAACGGCAGGATTTCCTGGCAAAGGGAGAACTAATTCTCCCTATTCTCCCCTCTCATTTAGTTCTAGGCTGATTTCACCCAAACCAGATGAAAAAAAAACAACCCTCCACCTCTTGTCAATTCCCTGCCACAGCTACATTGGCAGGACTGTCAATTGTACTGAATATTTTTGCCAGGGTTTCCCTGGGCCTGAAGTCCATGGGAGGTTTCTGCAGGTTCCAGGGACAGAAGACCTTTTAATGGTCCTAACAGGAGTTGGCTGAAAGTTTCACCACAGGCTCAAAAAGTTACTTTGAACCTGTGACTTTATACCACTGTTTTCCTTTTGAGTAACCACTCTGCATAAGTTCACCGCTGTGGATCCTCTGCTCCTGACAGTGTCTTGTCCAGACTGCTTTTCCTGTCCTTTTTCTATGCTGGGGTGCCAGGCCACAGATGCCACCTGGCCCAGAGTGGTCAGGGTGCTAGCACGGGTGCTATAGGGATTGGCACCCAAGTGCAGCACGTGAGCCCTGAAAGCAGAGATCCAACAGTATGTGTCAGGTTGCACTGGCTCTTGCTCAGCTATTGCGTTATTACTACTCATAAACAGAAATGTTTTGCACTGCAGGGTTTCCATGCATGGATCCTGATGTCATCTCTCTTCTCAGCACAGATGTGAGGAGATTCTACCAGGATCAATGCAGGAATCAGTGCAGGAGCACAGAAAAGGGGGGGTGTTAGGCTGCTTCCTTAACCAAATGGGTCTTTCAAAAGCTGAAGCTAATGAAGACCCACTTAACAGCTCTTCATATAGCTCTGATAAACAAAATGTTTCCAACTGGAATTTACAAAGCAGAACATAATAATATGAACAGGGAATAAGAGCTTCCCCTTGTCAACTGGCTACTAACAAAAGAAAAATATGAGGAGTGAATACTTAGAAAAAAAGACCAGCAGTGCTGTAATATAATTAAAACCATTAAAAATGCTGTACTCTGGTTTTGCTCCCTGAAGCAGCATGTTATTTTTCTTTTTTAAGCTGTCACCACATTTTGATACCATAAGGAATAAACTAAATCAAGACAAACCTCCATTTCAAAGTTGGAGGATTTGGTAGAAATATTAACTTAAACTTTGTTAATTAGCAGATGATGCTCAATCAACTGCAGTCATCAACATCTCTCTTTTTATTTGTTGACAGTAGGTATTCTTCAGGTATATAGACGGTACTAAAGTGGAAGAAAGAAAAATGCAGGGACAAGCCCAAAAGAAAGCACTCACAGAATAAACGCGATTTTAGAAACTCAGAAAAGGCCCCATTCAGCAAAGTTCTGAACCACATCTAAAATGATCCATATCATATGTGTAACTTAAGAGTATGCAATCATCTGGCAGCCTTTCTGACAGAGATAATGCAACCTTTCTGTCCCTTGCTATCATAACCAAAGCTTTTCTGAAGCCGTGGAGGTGATGTAACTCTGACACAAGAAGAGATTTCACTTGCCAGCAAACCGTATGGGGCCACCCTCCTGTTAGAGACATGAAAGTATGAATCAAGGAGCTGCAGGACTGAGCTACCTCATGTGTTTACCTCTTTTACTTTCCTTCTTGAGGAAAAACTTAGTCTACTCGCATTGGGAACAGGAGTGGAGGGCAATGCACAAAGCAAGGAACGTTCACAAAAGTTATTGCACATGACTGTACAGTCACAAAATTTAATCATAGAATAGAATCATAGAATAGTTAGGGTTGGAAAGGACCTCAAGATCATCTAGTTCCAACCCCCCTGCAATGGGCAGGGACACATCACACTAAACCATCCCACACAAGGCTTCATCCAACCTTGCCTTGAACACCACCAGGGATGGAGCACTCACAACCTCCCTGGGCAACCCATTCCAGTGCCTCATCACCCTAACAGGAAAGAATTTCCTCCTTATATCCAATCTAAACTTCCCCTGTTTAAGTTTTAACCCATTACCCCTTGTCCTGTCACTACAGTTCCTAATGAAGAGTCCCTCCCCAGCATCCCTATAGGCCCCCTTCAGGTACTGGAAGGCTGCTCTGAGGTCTCCACGCAGCCTTCTCTTCTCCAGGCTGAACAGCCCCAACTTCCTCAGCCTGTCTTCATACGGGAGGTGCTCCATGCCCCTGATCATTCTCGTGGCCCTCCTCTGGACTTGTTCCAGCAGTTCCATGTCCTTTTTATGTTGAGGACACCAGAACTGCACACAATACTCCAGGTGAGGTCTCACGAGAGCAGAGTAGAGGGGCAGGATCACCTCCTTCGACCTGCTGGTCACGCTCCTTTTGATGCAGCCCAGGATACGGTTGGCTTTCTGGGCTGCAAGCTCACACTGCCGGCCCATGTTCATTTTCTCATCGACCAGCACCCCCAAGTCCTTCTCTGCAGGGCCGCTCTGAATCTCTTCTTTGCCCAATCCGTAGCTGTGCCTGGGATTGCTCCGACCCAGGTAAAATTTAAAGCAATAAACCATGAAAAAAAAAAAAAGGAAGTAAAAATGTATTTGCAGCATTCCTGGTTAGTCAAGAAATACTGCCAGTTATAATTTTTTAGCCTTGTGAAAAAATGTTTTGTTTAGTAATGTCTATCAACCTCTTTCACCTTCTAAAAACTCAAAAAGCAACTTGAAAAAGCTCACAGCACATTAACAGCAGGTTCCTCACTGAGCTCATGGCTCTACACAGTGACACAGACGAGCAATACTGAAATTCCAATTGCTATCTTCCCAAGGGTGAGCAGGACTGCATCAGTCTGCAGGGCCCCTGGGCATTGCAGAGATGGAAACTGAGTGCATCAGTTCCTGCACAAACTCATCTTAAGGTCTGAAGGCATTGAGTTCTCCTTTCTTATCCTATACCCTCAAGAAAGGGAAGATGGGAAAAATATAAGAAATACACTGTAGACAGCTCTTTCAATGATAGGGGGATAGGAGCTATAGTATTGACGTAACTGTACAGTCCAAATATATTCAAAGTATTGTTAGAAGATAGAAAAACAGTTGAAAAGCCTTCACACCTTTGATAATAGCCATCAATTGATTACATTTTGGCGGACTTTGCTGCATAGTTGTGTTTCGTAGAGGAGCTTTGTAGAGCTAGTGGTAGTGTAATAGAATAACAAAACAGAAATGAATGTTGCTGTTCGGGGGAATATACTTCACAAAATGTTGTCTCTGCAACTGTTTTACCTTATGAGCCAAAATCTAACAGTTTACCATAAACCCTTGGTATACTGTGCCCTAATATTACTCTGTTCCAGCAAATCATAGGTAGAAGAGACATATTGCTGATCCAAGCACAGATTCCAGGCTGACAAGATGAAGACAAGTTTCTAACTAATACAAATGATCCCTGGCACCAACTCAGCAGACAAACATAACACATGCACCCAGTTGGAGATTCGCAAACCTGCCCATTGAACTCCTCAGAGGCCAGAGTTGTTGTCCTCTATGTAACGTTGAATCATTTCGGCCGCATACAAGTCCTTGCACATAAGAACTGCAGAGCAAAACATTCTCCTTTGCTTTTTTGGTTTGCCACCACCCTGTTTTCAGTGACATCTGGACCTTTCAGCTGAAGGCAAGAATATTCCATCAGCAGGACAGGACACTTTGCATTAGCACTGCCAGTTTAAACAGGAAAAGGCTTAGCCAAGGCACCCAACAGGATCCAAGACTGAATCCTGAAAGGTGCCTTCTCTGACCCAGTGCTGGAGACCAACCTCAACCACTACTTTTTCCGTGGGGATAAATAGCAAAATAGTGGTAGGGAAGACAAGTACAAGGATTTTGTCTCAGGGGAAGAGGGGACTAAAGAGCATTTGTGGTACAATAGTCTAGTAGAGCACTTTGTGTCTCTCCTGACCGCAGATGAAATGATGGGGCCAGATGTGTCTCATGGGCCACCAACTAGAGAAAACTGGTTGTGAACCTTCCTTGGATCAACATGAAAGAAGCTTAACGTTACTGAATACCAAAGCTGCCAAAGATGAGACTCTTTGATGTTTTTTATGAAAAAAAAGACCCAATGGACAGAAACATTTTTAATTTCACATTAGCATGTTGTGTTGTGTTTGTTTTTTTTCCAACTGACTCCGTGATTGTTGATATTAATTAAAGTGAAGGGTAGATTATTTTCTAAAGGCTATAATTTAAACCAGTAGTTGAATATAGGCTTGAGTGTAACATTCTTCAGCTCAAACCACAAGGTATGCAAGCTGGGAATGAACTCTATTTTTTCCCTGTTGAAGGGCAGATTAAATATTTTTTTATTAATCTTAATACTAGCAAAGAAAGTCAGATCCCCATTTTTCCTTCGATTTCTCTGTATACTTAATTCATGTAGTCTACCAAGCTGTCAAGCTGCTTTTAAAATCCATTCTTTTTTATAGAAATATTATCCTTCTTTTATTAGTTTGAGTTGATAAATGGATCAAGAGTCTTTGAGGGTATGGTATACTGTCAGCGGAATACATCTTTCAGATGCATCCACTGCACTGGAGCTGAAAAAATATATATCATGAAACACTTAATAAAAAAGATACACAGATTTGTCTTTTACAAGATTATGGGACTTGAGTCTATCTCCAGGGAGGAGTTCCAACATGAGAAAGAAAATACATAGTTCAAAAGCCCATGTTTTCAATTTGCAGCCACATGGTTTAAATTATCCCTGTATTTATTAAGGGCGCTAAATGGGCAGCTCAGCTTAGGGGAAAGGGTCATTCAAGTTGAGAATAGTCATGTTTAATCCCTCAACTAGCTGCAGGTTAATTGTACTTTAAGACGCTGGATGTTCTTTATATAGTTTGCATTAAAAAGCCATGTGAGACACAGCTGGAGGGTTTTTGCCATTTATTGATGTGTATTTTTTTAACTTCTATATCTCTGCATTATAAACAAAAGTAGAAAATTGTTAAACACCTAGTCTGGAGGCACAGCTATCCTATATGCCACCAAAACCTTTTGTATTGCCATCCCTTACCCCTCAGTTTTGTATATGTGTGCACTCAGTGTTTTGACGTCATCTCGAGATTTCATTCAGTAATGTGGATTTTCATGTAATCAGAACCACAGAAAAGTAATAAGATGTCTTTTTCACTTTATACTGGCGCCTAAAGTAGTAGGGGTTTGGATATTTCATATACCTGCCTGTAAACTTGCTAACTCAGGACTTCAAGAGGGAAAAAAACAAAATTAGCTGAAATTTAAAAATCAGAAGTTAAAGCAAACAAAAGAGCATTTCCAAATGGACAGGCAACACGAATTTTAAAGTTTTTCCCTGAAGACACCCATTGATATGAAAACAAGTAGCTATTGATTATCAAGGCAGTTTATCCAAATGTCACTGTTCTTTTATTTTGGTGGTTCATCCACAAACAAGCCCTGGTGGGAATTCAAAATACATTTCTTGTTCTATCTATCTGTTAGTTCACTCAGGCAATAGTCTGGATTTTGCTCATAAGATGCAAATGGATAGTTGCAAATATCCCAAACCTGATGCAAACCTGAGACATGTTGCTTCAGTTCTTCAGTTGGGCTGAAGCGAAAGGCTGTGGAAACTGGGATGGGCACTCACATCCAGCTTCAGTTTCTGAATGTTTTCAAGGAGAAGAAAAAATAACCCAGAACTTAAAGGATTTCTGAGCATGGTTGTGTCTACAGTCCCTTTAAAATTCAAATAAATATTTGTGGGAAAACTGCTTCCCCTATTCTCCTAGCACTCATAATTTAATTATAGTAGCCGCCAGGCATCTTTAACTTTTGTGACCAGCATATTACTCTGGGTCTCAGTGACCTTGGCGGTTGTAACAGGGTAATATTTTCACAAGGATGAAATGTTCTTGAGTACATTTCTCCAATGTACTGGTGTTCACAAGCATTTCTCAGCAGATCTGACCCGAAGTGCAAACATAATTCTTCAGTTTCACCTAGAGGTTTATTGACAAACTCCAGAAAACTCGAGTTCCCCTTCCTTTTGCTGAAACTCATCCTCTGTGAGAAGGCAAAGCTGTTGGTATTATTCCTTTGAGCATCTGCAGAATTCCAGACCAAAGGACTGAGCCCTGGAGCCTTTGAAAATCATCCAGTGGACAAACATCTAAACAGGAAGAACATGAAGCTACAACAACAATAATAACACATATATATAAAAAAAAAGCCACGTAAGAACACAATCATTTGTATTTTTCAAATTTAAGTGTAACGTTTCATATAAAATTGCTGCTAAATTTCATTGCAGACATTCGTTGACAGTTCAGTGAAGAAACCCAGGCAGGTGGGAATTAGTGTTTTAAAAATTACACTCTTTCACTAGTACTTAAAACTATAGCTGAAAAATGCAGGAATTAAATCAGCAGCTTGAGAAAGATGCAGCCACCAAAATCTCTGCATTATTCTGCTGGTGAATAAGCTCCTACTCTACATTCAGGCAATGTCACTTTTGCCCCCTTCCTCTCAGAACTTCACACCTTTTTTAAAACTAAATAAATCTCATGTTAGAAGAGCTTGAACGCATGACCTATAATTCATTTTTTCCACTTTGGGTCATGCAAATTCATATTCTCACCTTTATCATAGAATTGCAGAATCATAGAATCATAGAATGGTTTGGGTTGGAAATGACCTGAAAGATCATCCAGTTCCAACCCCCTGCCTTGGGCAGGGGCACCTTCCACTAGAGCAGGTTGCTCAAAGCCCCATCCAGCCTGGCCTTGAAAGCTACCGGGGATGGGGCATCCACAGCTTCTCTGGGCAACCTGTGCCAGTGTCTCACTACCCTCATAGTAAAGAATTTCTTCTTCATCCAAATCTCCCATCTTTCAGCTTAAAGCCATTCCCTCTTGTCCTATCCCTACATGGCTTGTAAAGTTTCTCTCTGTTTTTATTGTAGTCTGCCTTTAGATACTGGAAACTTGTCCTAAGATCTTTTCACCAGGCTGAACAATCTCTCAGCCCTTCTTCCTAGCAGATGCGCTCCAGCCCTCCAAACATCTTTGTAGGCCTCCTCTGGACTCACTCCAACAGTTTCATGTCCTTCTTTTGTTGGGAGCCATACAGTTGAATGCAGTGCTCCAGGTGGAGTCTCATGAGAACAAGTAGCATGGGAGAATCACCTCCCTCAGCCTGCTATCATGATTCTTTTGATGCAGCCCAGCATACAGTTGGCTTTCTGGGCTGCAAGAGCACACTGCCAAGATCATGATAAGCTTTTCATCAACCAACACCCCCAAGCCCTTCTCCTCAGGGCTGCTCTCAATCCAGTCTCAGACCAGCCTGTATTCCTGTATTTGTGCTTGGGATTCCCCTGACTCAGGTGTGGGGCCTTGCACTTGGCTTGATTGAACTTCATGAGGTTTGCACTGGTCCATCTCTCAAGCATGTCAAGGTATCTCTGGATGATATCCCTTTCCTCCAGCATATCAACCGAACCACGTAGCCCAGTGTCATAGCTATGTGGTTCAACTTGCCGATGGAGCACTCAATCCCACTGTCCATGTTGCCGACAAAGATGTTAAAAAGCACTAGTCCTGTTACTGACCCCTGAGGAACACCACTCATTACCAGCCTCCACTTGGACACCAAGCCACTGGCTGCTACCGTTTGAATGCAATCATCCAGCCAATTCCTTATTCACTGAGTGGTCCATCCATCAAATTCATGTCTCTCTGATTTAGAGACAAGGATGTTGTGTGGGACAGAGTCAAATGTTTTGCACAAGTCTAGGTAGATGACATCAGTTGCTCTTTCCTTTTCCACCAATGCTATCACTCTGTTGTAGAAGGCCACCAAATTAATTAGGTATGATTTGTCCTTAGTGAAACCCCTCCTGGTTGTTGAGAACAAGGTCCAGCACAGCACCTGTCCTCATTGGCTCATCTATCACATAGAGAAGCAAGTTATCATCAGTGCATTTCAGGAATATCCTGGATTGCTTATGCCCTGCTGTGTTGTCCCTCCAATAAATATTGGGGTGGTTGAAGTCCCCAGTGAGGATCAGCTGTCCATAGCGGGCCACATCTGCTCAGCCTTCCTGGTTGGGAAGCCTGTAGCAGCCCCCTACTATAATGTCCCCTGTCCCTGCCCTCCCTTTAATCCTGACCCATAAGCTCTGGGTCAGCTCCTTATCCATCCCCAGACAGAGCTCCATGCACTCCAGTTAGTCATTGACATAGAGGGCAACACCTGTTCCCTGTCTCTCCTGCTGTCCTTTATAACATATTGATCTGAGTTGTCTATACAATTTTAAGGGAAGCTTAAGAAGGACAGCTATGTGCATTCTGATTACACTTGTCTCATTTAAAGAAATTACGTATAGCTTACTTTTCCAAGTGCTGTATTTTGGCTAAGTACGGATAGACTTCCTCTGCTGAAAACTATTGCATTACTCCTTGAGAAATCACAATAATATCATATAGCAGCACATCAAGATGCAGGATTTAGAAAAATAGATAAGGGCTTTCATTCTTGCATGTGAAAGTTATTTTCTTGGAGAAGGACTGTAAAAGCCCCAAATACTGAAAATTTAACTGAGCCAAGAACCAGGTCTTTTCAAAAAACATTTCAGCTGATTTTTCAAACCTCTGAGTTTGAACACATATGTTCTTCTAATCTGTGGGCTCTTACAAAATGGAACAAGAACCCGTATCAGTTTAGCCTTTACATCTAAATCAAAGGAAGACTGATCAACAAAACACAGGTCTTGCCTAGCTGAAGTGGTTGCAGTGTGCTTAATGGGCTTCAGACACTTTGTATCTATCTCGCAAATTCAGTCTGGTTCAGTTTCATAATGTATGGAAATCACAGCTGAAGGATTCATTACCTAATACTAGCTGATGCAAAAAAAAAAAAAGGAGGAAAGGATCAACCTAATGTTTTTTGCCTTACACACTAAATTTTTTCTTCACAAAGTGCTGCTTTTCTTGAGAAGAGATAGACAAATTAAATTTAAGCAAGGGAAAACAAACCCACTGAACTTGACTTTGGGTAGCGTAAATATTTCCAGAAGTGGTTTTACTCAAACTGTGCTCCAACACATCCATCTTGTTTGAAAAGGTTATCTATGACTAGATAACCACCATAAAAGCTACTATCAGGTTGCAGCAATCTGGATTAGTTTGCTAGGTAGCCTTAAGAATCTGAAACAAGGGGATTTCACTAAGGGCAAGATCTGGAGTGCTAAAAGTATAATGTGGAACATTTTGTCTCTAAATTGGAGAGGCATCAATTTGATAGGTGGACCACTCAATGGATAAAGAACTGGCTGGATGGCCACATGCAAAGACTTGTGGTTAATGGCTCAATGTCCAGCTGGAGACCAGTAGCAAGTGGTGTCCCTCAGGGACTGGTGATGGTCTTGTTCAACACCTTTGTCAGTGACATAGACAGTGGGATTGAGTGCGCCCTCAGCAAGTTTGACAATGACACCAAGCTGTGTGGTTCGGTTGATACTCTGGAGGGAAGGGATGCCATGCAGAGGGACCTTGACACGCTTGAGAGGTGGGCTGATGCCAACCTTATGAAGTTCAACCATGACAAGTGCAAGGTCCTACACCTGGGTCAGAGCAATCCCAGGCACAGCTACAGATTGGGCAGAGAAGGGATTCAGAGCAGCCCTGTGGAGAAGAACTTGGGGGTGCTGGTCGATGGGAAAATAAACATGAGCTGGCTTCAGTGTGCGCTCTCAGCCCAGAAAGCCAAGCGTATCCTGGGCTGCATCAAAAGGAGCATGACCAGCAGGTCGAAGGAGGTGATCCTGCCCCTCTACTCTGCTCTTGTGAGACCTCACCTGGAGTATTGTGTGCAGTTCTGGTGTCCTCAACATAAAATGGACATGGAACTGTTGGAACAAGTCCAGAGGAGGGCCACGAGGATGATCAGGGGACTGGAGCACCTCCTGCATGAAGACAGGCTGAGAAAGTTGGGGCTGTTCAGACTGGAGAAGAGAAGGCTGAGTGGGGACTTCATAGCAGCCTTCCAGTACCTGAAAGGGGCATATAAGGAAGCTGGGGAGGGACCTTAACTATTCTATGGTTGCATGATCTGTCTCCTCAGAAAGCTTCAGGAATCTTTGGTAGGAGATAAATGTTTACCTCTTCAAACCAGGAGACTTGTCACCATGCTCAGAGCTTGCCACTGAATTCCTTGTGTCAAATTTCATGAAGATTTCAGGAGGTCTGAATCCCCTGGATTCCAAGGTCATTATAACCCCATATTTAGTGTGTCAATTAAAAGCCAAACTATCTCAAAAGTCTTTTCTACCCTAAACAATTCTATGATTCTATGATTCATTTTTCTGCAAGCAGCCACATTAGGGATGGATTTGCAATTTTAAAATACTCTGAGAACCAGTGTGTTTGCTGTCTCATCCAATATTTTAGTCCCATGTTTGATTACCTTCATTACAGAGTGAATATGCTAAAGCGATATTATAGACTTCAGAAATCATGGAATCGTAGAATATTTGGTGTTGGAAAGGACCTTAAGATCATCTAGTTCCAGCCCCCATGCTATGGACATGAACACCTCACACTAGACCATGTTGCCCAAGGCTCTGTCCAACCTTGGCCGTGAACACTTCCAGCGATGAAGCATTTACAACTTCTTTGGGCAACCCATTCCAGTGCTTCACCACCCTCACAGTAAAGAACTTCCTCCTTATACCCAATCTAAACTTCCTCTGTTTAAGTTTTAACCCGTAATTCTCTTGTCCTGTCGTAACAGTCCCTAATGAAGAGTCCCTCCCTAGCATCCTTGTAGGCCCCCTTCACACACTGGAAGGCTGCTATGAGGTCTCCATGAATTACATTGTTCTTTTGTTATACTGGATCTTATTTTAAAATTCGTTTTTCATTCATTTTGTTTCTGCACTTCTGTAGGTTTAAACAACACAACAATCAGTTTAACCACTGACTTAGAATAATTTAGGTTGAATCACTGAAGGTAATCTAGCCTAGCCTCCTCGAAACAGGTCCAACTGGATCAGGATGCTCAGTGCAGTCAGTCTTTGAACACTTCCAAGAACAGAGCTGCTAAAGCCTCTCAGGGTAACCTGTGCCAATATTTTACCACCTTCCTGAGAAAAATTTTTCCTGATAGCCATCAGAACTTCCTTCATTGTAACTTCTGTGCTTGCCTTGTATCCTTGTGTACCTCTGTGAGGAGTGTAACACTGTCTTCTCTCTTTTGCCACTAGCTAATGTGTAGCTGGCCTAACAGCGCAGCCCACCTAGTTGGCTTGTGAATCTCTAGCGTCAGGAAACAGCCCTTGCAACTCCCCAGAAACTTCTTGGGTTGCCTGTGCCCTGCCATGTTGCTCACTGAGATGGTAAATCACCCGTGAAAGCCAGGGCTGCAAACAGCTCCTCCTGGCTCTCACCGACAGCTTCTCACTGACCACTAAAACAAAAATTAAAAATACTATTAAAACAGAAATCACATTTTTGGGGTCTTATGATCAGTGACCAAGAGGCCTGTGTTTTGTGGTTTGATTTTTCTTTCTTTCTTTCTTTTTATTTTTTTTTTCCTTCCAATTTAGAACACATTAACCACAGTTTTGGGGAACATCTATTGTTCTGTAGTCATTTGGCTCATCTACAGATAACAAAATGGCAAGGAGTGTATAGCTAAACTTCACAAGTCCCTCATTCTCACATTTATGTTAGAAATAAATAATAATGCTTTGGATAACGCCTCAGGTAATAAATTTACATCTCCATGGCATAAGTGTTTAATTTTAGCAAATTGTTCATATCCCTCTTTGCTACAGCTAATAAAATTCCTATCCCACAACTCAGCATTTCAGATGGGCACAGATAAATACAAGTAAGAAGTATTTATCGGCCTTTTTTGCCTTTTTGTATCAGATTTCATGATTTTATCATATGTATCTAGCACTCAGCTTTTACCTGGCAGAGAACTGTCTTGGCTTTTAACAGGCTTAAAAAAATACCTTCTCTTTTTTTCAACTTCATTGGGAGCAGACCTTTTTTTGTTGTTGTTGTTGCTCTTAATATATTTCTAAATGTTTTATTTTTTTCTGTCTAACTAAGGAATTTTATTGTTGTTGTTCTACATTACCTTTTTTTTGCTGATTGAATCATGGAGTTTGGAACAACTAGAACAATTTGGACATTCTGTATTTTTCTCAGCATCTTCCCATATAAGATGCATATGCTCAGTCTGTTATGCCAGAAAATGCTTTAAGCTTTGGAAAATTGTCCCTATTAATGTTCCAGGGAGTGCAGATTTTTTTATTAATGCCCTATATCATTTGTATAAAGTAAATTTAGACTGACTGTGATCTCTGGTACCTCAGCAACTGTGCTTTTGGGGGTCTGTAACTAACACTTTTTCATTCAGCAGACTTAAGTCCACTATCAGGTTACTTTGTACTGGATACAGGACTTCCTGTTTTGAGAAGACAACATTATTATTTATAGAAACACTAAGGAAATCTGTTATTGGCCACAAGAGATCAGCAGCAAATGGCCCTTGGGTTGAAGTCATCCATGATAAGTTTCTTGGTTGCCTTTTGGCTGTTGTTATTTCCCATGTTCCCTACAAATTATTAACAGATGCTTCAGGAACAACTCCTTTTATCTCATAGAAATTGTTGCTGGGTTATAAAAAACCCTTACCTGTAACCTGTCTTTTGCTTCAAGTAACTATTAAAACTGGGCATTCAGATTTAAGTAACCTTAAAGACACATTTGCAGGGTATGAAGAACTGGAGTACAGATATAGGCACATTAGTAGACACCCCTGAACACAGCATAACACCCACCTCTTTAACAGGATGAGGTTCAGATGAAACTTATCTCAGTACCCTGGAACACTGCACAGGAGATAGTAAGTGTCAACACTGTGAATCATTAATTTGAGCCCAGGCAAACATGGTTAAATTGCATCTGGGCACACTCCTTCTCCCCCAGTACATATCAAGCTGTCCCCAAGACAGCTCAAGTGTCACTGCACCCATCATCACCCAACTCTCCTCACACTACAAACTCCAGGGTTAATGTGGAAGAGTGAGCTCAAATATCTCCACATGTGCCAGTGTGGTCAAGACCAAAATCTTCCCCCAGCCTTCTGTTTTTCTCCTTCCATCCTTCATTCAAAGCCTTAGTTTCTGGAACAGATGCAGGGCACAGCCAAAGACTGAATCAGGAGGGAGAAAAGCTAACAGGCACTGGCTCTCTCGTCTTCATTCCTCTTTCTACCATCCAGTATAGGCACTGTTTTAAATTACACAAAAATAGCCTGTAAAGCTCTCATCAATCTCACTTGTTCAAATGCAGCTTTTCCACGTTAATCATTTACAGTGACATGAGTAAACAATGCCACATGTGGCCACAGCAATGGTGCTCTTCCATTATTCATTCATCCCAAAGTGCACTGGTTTTGTATTGAGTATTACTCCCTCATTTCTTTCTTTAAAAAATAAACATGAAAAAGAAACTATATAACCACCTTTTCATTTAAGAGCTAAAGACAGGAATATTCAAGAAGAGGATCATAAACTGCCCATGCCAAGGAAAGGAAAGTGTTGCATTTCAACCTCCCAGTACTCATCCTTTCTCTTTCTGCTTATAAAGATACCTGACATAGCTCTAGATACTCCTGCTCAGATACCAGAAACAAGGCAGCTTCATTAGCTTAGCATGCCACAAAATCTAACTTAACCTGCCACTGAACAGTTGTACAGCTATGCTTCTTGCTAGTCCCCAAACCAGCTCGTTGTCTGCACCCAAAGTCTATTTTTAAGACCCAGTGTAATGTTTTGGGGTAAGAGAGGGAAGCATCCAGCAGTTGTTAAAGAGAACCTACTTCCTACCTTACACTTAGTGAGTTATGCTAAAAAGTCCTGGGCAGGTTTAAACTGTCAGCTCATGGCATTGTGCTATGCCATTTAGATGCATTCTATGCTATTTTCAAAATATAAGTCAGAGTAGAAAGAGCTTCAAAAGTGGGAGGCTGAATTTCAAACCCACAAGCGTTCAGATCCTGGGGTGTAATTTGGACTCCATCCCCACAAAAAAACCATCATAAAAACACTTCCCAAAGCTGCCAGCTCTCCTGATTTATCCAGCGTTTCACAAACGTAAAGCTGGTATTCGAGTCCCAACTTGGAACGAAGAGACCGAACACAAACCTCAGCTTTCATTCCTGCAGAAGAAGTTTCCATCCCTCCTGTTTGCAGAGGAAAGTTTGAAAACATGACCTGACTGCACTCGAGCAGGCTGCTGGGGAGGGAGGGGGAGCTGACTCATGATTTTTGCTACCCGGGGATTGCAGTGCTGGGACGCTGGCCAGGTGGGAGCAGAATTTGAGACTTTGGAGCCTCATTCATTATTATGACTGTGCTGTTGCTCTGGAAGATGCCACTCTTCACTGGAATGGAGACCAAAGTAAAATGTTTGGGGTTTGAGGAGAGGTATCAGTCTGGTGTCTTCTGTCCTCCTGAACAAGCTTACCTTGGAGAAGGCTGTGTTCAATGCAGTGCATACAGGAGACTTCTGGTGCCTCATTCCTCCTGGTAGATGGCATTAAGGAACATTCCAACACATTTGCCCGTGTGTAAGCACCTTCAGACGGATGCCAGCTCCTTCTACCCATCCCATTCAGCAGGGTCCCCCTCCTAAGATATGGATGTTGACTGTGATAACCTCTCAAAACTTCCTCCAGCAATGGCCCCTAGCAAAACGACCCAAACAGGCCTATCCATCTGTCTTCACTGCAACCTTCTGACACAGGTCATATTACAATAAAAAATTATTGCCCTGTTTTTATAAGAACCTCCTAATTAACTGCATAAAAGCATTAAAAATATACTAAAGGGACAATCAGATAGGTGTGATGCTTGTGGCACTGAAGTATACTGGAATAGCGACACACCCACTCTACTGTCATGACTGGGTAGAGAAAAGGAGAGAGAGGGAAAGTGGTGTCAGCATTATTTCAGATTATAATGAAAAGAAGAAAATAACACAAACAAGAAGTTGCCAACACAAGAGACAGGGTTTCCAGTAGGATTCATTGCTGTCTCCACTCCTGCTGAAGCTACTAAGAATTTCATTGCCCATCTTAAGATGTGCAGAATTAGGCCAATGGAGAACACTTCTAAAAGTCCCAACCATCAAGAATATTTTCACTGTTTGCATATTAAAACCAGCAGTAAAACAACCTCTATTAAGAAAAATCCTGGCTAGCTGGAAAAAAAGACCAAAACCTACATTTAAACTGTGTATTCTGTGACTGCAAGAGAGACCTCAGCAGGAACAGGTGACTAGCACAGCGCGACAGAAGAGGACTAGCTGAGAGCAGACCATTTTGCAAGAGGTTTCAGCCTAACGATATATGTGGGTCTACACTCCTCTTTCACTCAGTACCCTGAGTACTGGCTACATGCTGGGTGCTGAGCTACTTGCTGAAGGATCGGGACTAGTTTTGATGAGCAGAGGTGCTGCTTATGCCCAGGATCTGGATTTCTCTTCACAAATTCCATACAGCTAAGCAGCTATCTGGAAATCTGCTTAGGATGAGAAACAGAAGGAAGTGAGGAAGGGCAGGAAGGGGAGAACTAATTTGTATGTGTGTGTGAGTGTGTGTGTATGCGTGTGTGAGTGTGTGAGTATGTATGTGTGTGTGTGTCCAGTGTGTGTGAGTGTGTGTGTGTATGTGTGTGTGCATGTGTCCAGTGTGTGTGAGTGTGCGTGTGTGTATGTGTGTGTGTGTGTGTGTTAGGGTTTTTTTACAAGATTGCATTATTTTTCTGGCATTTCATTTCTTGCTGTTGTGCTGGGTTTTGGGTGTGGTGGGCTCTGAGCTTTGTCCTGTGTGCCTTTAGGAACAATATTCTCTGGGCAAAATTGCTTTTTCCATTTCATTGCGGCATTGTGGTTATGTATTTATTTCATAAGGAGAGTGGGTTATTTGGCAATTGAGGTTCATATTGTGGGTGTGGTCCCTGTAGATAGTTTTCTTCTGGATTAAATCTTTGCCAACTGTTATTTCTCTGGTAGTACACCAGTGAGCAGCACACCATTCTCCTGTGCAGGATTTTATCTCCCATTTAGTCACCAAATCACCTATTTCTTCTTTACACAGTGGATTCTCTCACTTTCCAAAGTGCAAGTAAGCACTGGAGCATGCTTTCCCTCAGTTGACAATGGATATGAATCCAAGAATAGCCATTCAATTTAGGTACTTCAGGTATGTGCCTGACATGTAGTGATGTGAATGTTATCTTTAGATAAAGCACTGCTGAATGACTTCCGAGTATGAATCCGCCTGCTATCTCAAAACACACCTCCTGCAAAGAAGCAGTAGGCAACCACCCTAAGGTTTGCCCTGACACGCTGTCTGTTAAACATATCCTGATTATATCATGGGAAATGCAATTTCTAGCCAGTGGATCAGGTCGCACCTTGGTGAATCAACTTAGACCCAAACGTCTGGCAAATCTACTAAACCAACCTGTTCCCCATGGAATTGGGAAGGTGTAAGGGGTGTCGCTGGCTGTATCCCAGGCAGACATCCCTCCTGGCAGCAGAGAGAGTGTGCCTCCAGCACCACGAATGCAACCTGAGGCAAAACTTTGCCTCTGGCTACAACAGGAACAGCAACTATTGCAGAGCTGTTACTACAGAGGCAGTAAAATCACACATATCACACAAGAGTATTACAGGCACAAATTAAGTCTGGTTGA
Source organism: Lathamus discolor (assembly GCF_037157495.1). Lineage (NCBI taxonomy): Eukaryota > Metazoa > Chordata > Aves > Psittaciformes > Psittacidae > Lathamus > Lathamus discolor. The sequence goes on along the minus strand of NC_088887.1, from coordinate 100,085,955 downwards.
GACCCTTTAAAAAAAAAAACAACGTGGCCCATTAGGTTTAATTTAGAATCTCTTTCCTTGCAACTACAGAGCAAATTGACAAAACAGACTTTTTAAATCACCTATGAAACTTCACTCAATGACAGGATACCAAAAAGACTCTTTTGTGTTAAAGTGTTAATTATTAAAACATGACCGAATGGTTAGTTCAATTTACAGCATTGCCATTAGAAGGAAGGCTGGAAACAACGCGCACATTAAAAGGCTATATTATATGTTCTGTTACTTGGAGAGACTCTGAAGTGAGAAAAGACAATTTGTGGAGCCAAGAAATTCTCCACTGGAATGGCGTTAGCTCTGCTTTTCTCTCGGTACAATCTCATTTATCTGAAATGCTACAGGAAGCAGAAATTACTCAGTCAACAAGAGATTCAAATCATCGAAACAAATCCTGGGGAAGCAATTCAGCCAAATGTTTGAACAGAAAGGACACTTCGGATGAAAATACCAATCGCTCAGGTAAGTGGCAGTTCATTATGCTTCATCATTACTTTGTGGCTGGGTTAGTTGCTCTTGCAAGTTCAGTGATCATTTGGATGATTCATAAAAGATGCAGCATTTACAGCAGGTTTTGAAAATATTCAAGAACAGACTGATATGAACTTAGCTATAACTTCCAAAGTTCTCCTGAAAAGTGTCCATTCATCTGTCCTGAAACAAGAAAGGGTGTCAGGCTGAAAAAGCCACTTTTCTGAATTAGGGGGTCTACTACATAGTGAGTCAAAGAAGCATGATATCAAGGCTGCAATTCAATGATTCATTTCAAAGCACCTAAACACCATACTAAGATCTGGATTCATGTCATGGCAGCATAAATCCAGCAAATGGAGACAATCTGGTTGGTATTTCTGTATTGGGTTGAGCTAAGAATATACAGTACCAAGAAAAAAAAAAAAGCAAGCCATACACAAAATAATGAAACCAGTGTAGTAACAGTTTACATAATTATCAATTGTTCACAACACCAAAAAAATTAAATACACAAGATCCTCCAAAAGCCCAGATCACATCTGCCCAAAAGACACATGGTATTTATGTCATTTACCCAGGGCTGGGGATCTGGCCTGAGATGTACACTTATTTCACAAGTATTTCTTTTTCCCAGGCCTATTTTTTTCTCAGACCTATTATGTACAGTACCAACGCAAACTCTGAAGCTCACCTCATAGCTGTGTACAAGTGTTTAGGTCAGTGATAGCAAACTGGTGTGAACCAAGAGCAGAATCAGATCCCGTGACTTGCTGTGGGGCTTTTTTTTCCTTCAGTCCCATTCTTTATTTAATTTACAACCTCCAGTTCTGTTCTTCTTCCTCCATTCCCAAGTCTTTAGTAATAACCCTATTTCTTTAGCTCTTTTCCCATAAATAATTCTCCTGAAATAACATGAGGAGAGCCTGCTTTGCTAGAGCAGTCCCCCTTGGAGAAGGCCAGGAGATCAATTACTCTCATTGAAACACCACGGGAAAAGGAGAATTTCAGAACAGGATTTCACACAACAGTTCATAACAACAGGGTGGGAGAAGGAGAAGCAGTGAACAACTTTGTTGCATGCTCCCACAAAGAGAAAAGATAAAAAGTTACCCAGGCACCACTGGAAATGACTATCCTCAGTGTTTATTTCTAATTGATTTTCTTGACATTTAATGCTATCATCTCAATGATAGCTACTGTAGCAATATATAGACATGCACGTTTTTTTACTTTACAATTCCTTAACTGTTTCTTTTAAGTTAGCACACAATAAAATCAGTCAATTGTGCCACTAATTAACTGCTGCATTGTACTGTGAGACAATATAGGGAAAGGACTTGAAGGACTCTAAAATTCATTCTAGTTCAATGGAAAAGATCTCTAACAAAATTGTTTACTAAATGTAGCAACTGCTTTTACGAAACACATTTTAGACTTGGTGTAATTTTACACCGCTTTTGCATAAAGTGAATATTTAAACAGCAATAAAAATGCCTCTATTGTAATCCTGTAGCTGATGCTTGCAGAGTATTTCTGCTGCTGCGCAAGTGTGCAAGTGCAAATAGCATTATTTCTACTTAGTGCATGGTTGAATTAGGACCAGGAAAGGGTACAGCAGCAGTACTTTGATTAAGTACACACCTGCAGGAGTGAGGGAGGTAATAGCACTTACTTATCAAGAGGGTGTTTAAATGAACCTGCCTTTTTCTTCCTCACTTCAGAATAACCTTCAGAAAAACATTTCCTAATTTCCAAATCCAGCTTCAGGGCATTTTACTTGTCTTCTTAAACAGGATTTTCTTTCCTCCAGGTACGGGGGAACTTGTACAAACAATTAAGGTCTGTATTTGGATGCCATGAATAGGTGATAATCAGGGATGTTAAAGGCTCAGTTTAAACACACCAGCAAAAAGCAGACCTAAAAAATTGTTGAAGTTCTTGGCAGAGTAACAGTAATTAAAAAACAAACAAACAAACAAACAAAACCCAGCAGCATCAGAAAAACCCAGACCCTCAGCTAAATGTGATTTTTAAAACTGGATATTCTTCCTTTAAAGTCTCGAAAATGTCAGCACAAAGACAAATTTTCCACTGACATATCTCAGCGTAATTCAATCACAGAGCTGTAGTTATTTACATTAACTGAAGTTCTGTCATATAACCTCCTATTATTATATGAAGACCTGTTAGTTCTTAATATTATACTGAGTTAGAAACATACTTTCTCAAGAGCTCCTTGCCCTTTTATTTTGTCATGCTAGTTAGTGCCAGTTCCATTAATTTACTTTTGTGTACGCAGCCAACACCCAAATCCATAGGCCAGGCCAAGAACATGGGGGCAAACTGCCTTTTTTTTTTTTTTTTGTAACAAAAAAGCTTAATCCAGCTCAAGTGTAAAAGCTTTTTACTACCTGCAATTAAATCTCCCTGCGAAAATGCTGATTTTCAAAGGAAAAACTGTCTCTTGCAGCACAGTGGATCATGAGCAAGCAGCCTTTCCCCAAGGGGAAAGCAAGGAGGTCAAGAAAAATTATTCTGGAGGAAAGATTGAAGGTTTGGTGCTAGTTAGTCTAGAGAAGACAAGACTAGTGGAGGTGGTATGGCAGAAGAAGAACGCTCCTCCATGCCACGCTGACCATAGCAGAGTGAAAGCAGGGCAGAAGTATACTTTAGATGGTAGGAAAAGCTTTCCAGCCATTTGGTATGGACTAGAGACATCTGCCTACCACCCAGAGGAAGCTCAGTGGTGGATGTCCTAAGCACAGGGCAGACAGACATCACCCAGGAGTGACATCGGCAACACTGAGGGCCAGGTCAGCCTAATGCTTTGTGACTCCACAAAAAGGCACATGTTCAGCGGCCAGCGAGTGAGAGCGCACTCAGCTCTGAGTCAGAGAAACACATCTTTTAGAGGATTAGGAGATGATGTAGGAAGTTGAGACTGCAAGTTGCCGACAATGAATACCAGACGGCCGATGTGGAGCTGCCAGCTCATCAAGGACCTGACTCAGCAAACGGCTCTGCTTTCTGCGACCGCCGCGCCAAGGGTTTGCTGCTCCCACACTACATCGCATGCCTCAAAAGCCAGAACTATTTTTTTTTCTTTTTGTTTTTCCTCTTTTTTTCTGAAGCTGAGGGAGATCCTGAGCCAGGGTCTTCTAAATTGGGAAAGCAGAAGATAAGCGGCGAGGTAGCAGGAGAAGGGAAGCACATGGCTCCAGGACCCCCTGGTCTTCGTGCCCAGCTATAGACACACAGTGCTTATGCAGGCATCTGGGATCTGCGAAAACAGCTGTTAGCCTGTCTTACCCCTCTACCTCCCCTCTGGTTACTGTGGAAACCCTCCTGCTGCAGTCACAAGCAGAGCTGGGATTTGAGCAATGACATACTTGCTCCATTTCTGCCCCACTCACCTGGTGCTGGGCAGAGCATCCCTCCATGTAGTCCAAGCAGGCGGCAGCAGGCAGACCATTGCCACCTGCCTGCACTGGGAGAGAGAAAGCTGGCCAGTGCAAAGGTAGGGGGAAGAGAAACAGGGAAAGGGTTTTAGTAAATGGTAGATTGTAATAGATGGCAAAAAGTGGGGACTGAGTGAGTAGGAGAACATCACAAGTGGCATGAACCATGAGAAGACAGCAAAGGGATGCACTGATGGTGGCAGTTTGCATCTCCCACGAACAGCAAATGAGCACGCAATTTTCCTCCTCACTTCCTGCCAGCAATACCCGGGTGCTCAGTCTTTTGTTTGCACTTTCCACCAGCACATGGACACATCCCACATGCTTACAGCGCCCAAGGTTAGTAAGAAGCCCAGGGCGTGGCTTTGTGCTACCGTCTCCACTGTGGAAGCAGTTGGAGAACAAGGATTTTCACTTTGCATGCAAATTCTGATGTTAAAGTTTCTCCTCTGAGCTAGAGACAAGGCTGCTGCAGTTTATCCTTCGAAAGGAAACAAATGAAAACAATCTGGAGCTCATTTATTCCAGAGCAATTAATCAGGCTGTTCCCTGAGGTTTGGACCACAGGGTCCAAGGTGCCCAGAAGAGCTGCTGCAGCACCTAAGGTGTAACCAAAAGCTGCAGGCTACTGTGAGCTTCCAGGGAATGGGTCTGATTCCCAACACAAACCTGCCTGTAAATGCAGGGACACTGATAGGTCTCCTAAAGACTCCTTTTGCAAGAAAATGCTTGTTCACCCACTGCAAATGTTTAATCAGAAAGCTTACTGGTTCATTCCTATTCTCACCTGCAATATTTGGTCTCCTTTGATCATCTATTTGATTTTATATGGTTCATTATAAACTTTAATGCACCACAGATAACCTCTCAATCAGTGTACTACTAAACTATTAATATGTTCCTCTTAAGAAGCAATAATAGGGTTAAGTACTTGCATGGCTCATTTATTAGAAAAATGTGTGCAAGTAACTCAAGGAGTTTTCAGTGAGTTACTCTTTATGAGCTATATTCAATCAAGATTTCGTCTGGCTTCCAGGCTGCGATAATTGTCCAAGGGAGCTGAGGCGCCCAAGCCACAGTGCCTGCATTGGTCTGATGTTGCTTCTCATGGCAGCAGAGGTGGACAGGGTCTGTGGCCCTGCTCAGCTACCAAGCTCCAGTCCATTTGATCTCCCTGGGTGAGAGTTCTACACCCAATGGACAGGTGTCAAGGTGATGCAGAACAGTTTTCCAAACCAAGGACTTGACGAAGAGGTCCTGGTGGCCTCTTTGCCACTGGAGTGATGTGGTACTGCAAACACATCCGCAGATTGGTCAGGTCAAGCACCAGGGAGCACCAAGGTGGGTTGAAAGGCCACAGCTCCTTAAGAGCACCAAATTTGTCTGAGCTGCAGGTGACAAGGCCAGGCAAGCTGTCTCACTGAGTGTGCCTCTGTATCTTCCACATAGGAGAGAGTCCTGTTCCGCAAGCCTTCTCATTGACTTAGCTGCATGCACCAGAAAGTGGTCTTGTCTTTCCCTCTCTCTTCCCCAATGTATTTTTCTTATTTTTAAACAAGACTTTATTGGCCAGAAAGAGTAATTTTTTAATTCATTCTTAATTTTATTTTTTGCAGCCTAGATGTATTCTGTCACCATTCCTAAGCTGAAATGTTCTCAGATTTGGTGTTTAGAAGATGTTTTCAGTTAGAGAGTAACTCTTTTTATTTATTTATTTTATTAGGATTAAGCTAGCCAAAACCAAGATGTTCTATTTTGGATTAAATCAACCATTTCAGGTTGACTATTCCCCTCTCATGTACTTGAAATACAAAAAGAGAAATAGGCTTTGTTGAAACAAAGATAAATGTATAAAACACTTTCTGGCCCGTTTTTCTTGCAGCTGCAGTCAAAATTTCTTCCACTTGGATTAACTCTTCCCACTTCTTCACGCAGGCTACCTTATTCCAAGCATTCAAATGGAAGATGTAAAAAACCCCTTCAAATAAATAAGAGCTACCTGCCATCTGCAAAACAAAACACGGAAAAGCAGAAATGAATCTCTTTTTAATATGAAACAGAAATTTTAAGCATAGAAATTTCAGAATGCAGCCCCACCCTACAACTGCCTGCATTGGCTCTGCTTTTGGTAAACCGAGCCACAAATAGAGAGCTAAAGCCTTCGGCAAACCACATACCTATGAAGCAAATGGAGCATGAATCAGATTGGGGGCCATGTCCCTAGTTGGAATATTTTGGTGTAGCTTTGCTGAAGTCAGAGAAGACACAGTTGGAACAGCAGCAGCTGAGATCCAGTGTCTTGAGGTCTCTGAAGCTGAGGAAAAATACTTGTGTCCATTCTTCAAAAACCTTGCTCATTGTAAAATGAGGCAACTACTAAGACTTTTCATCCATTGGACAAGTGATTTTTAGCTCCTCTACATGTGTTTCACATGCTGGGGGGAATAAACTGGGTTAGAATGCAATTCTGTTCCTTTACCTGATATCAGAGAAGTTACTTCTTACAGAAGAGACACCTCAAACAACTCAGGTTTCCAGCACCTATCTTCAGTGCTGCATCTACACAGAATATGAACCAGACCACTCCAGATTCATGAACGCTTATGGCAATAAAGTCCCCAGTAAATGGGACAAGTTTGAATCCATTTCTTTTTCTTTTATCTTTTTTTCTTTTCCTCCCTCACCCCTTCTCCCAGTAACCGGAAAAGATGTAATCCCAGCAGGTTTGTTTCCTGGGTGGCCTGTGTAAATGCCCCTTTCATAGGCTCCAGCACCAGACCTTTACAGACCACTTCCTTTACAAGCAATCTCCCTCTATTGCCTCCAGACATCTCTGAGGTCTCTTCCCTTCCTAAGTCTGTTGTGCTTATCAAACCAGCCTTGTTCCAGGCCATGCCAGTTGACAAATAGTCCGTTCTGTGTTCTGTCTATCTCCCTTGCTCCTGCACAGAGCACCCGGCCATGGATGGAGAGCTGCACAGCACAGCTTACAGGCTGGAGGGCTTTTATCTTTTTCAGAGGAGAAGGAACAGATGCCTCATGACTGTCCTATCCTCCTCTTCCTCCTCCAGGACCAGTCTGCGGTAGCTCTGCCTGCCAGGTTGATAGGGCCTCCTGGGCAGAGGGCTCCTACACTGTTCAGGAGCACTTTGCCCTTTCACAGACAGTCCATCCCCACCACAGCTTCTTCGTCCATCTCTGTCTGCACTACCATTCAGATTAGTGTGGCTGAGCCAAAAGCTAACTCAGCAGCATTTCCCACTGTATAAAGCCATGACAGGCTTACATCATGAACACTTTGTACAGTCCGGATTGTTCTTCCACCCCCACATCTTAAAAAAGATATAGTGGAAACTGGAAGAGGTTCAGAGAAAAGCAGCAAGGAGGGTCAAAGGTACAGAGTAGTTTGCACACAAGGAGCAGCTGAATGCCCCAGAATGCTTTAGCCTGGAAAATAGAAGACCTGAGAGTGGAAAAAATCAAAAATCAAGTAGCATGGGAAGGGTGAGTAGGAAGTGTCCATTCACAGCCTCTTCCAGTGCATGCTGTGGAGCTCACAGCTGGTAGCCGGATCAAAACCAGTGAAAGAGGGTGGTTTTGTACAGGGTGTACACTTAAACCATGGATGATAGAAGTTCATATGGCCTCAAGTGGGGACCGGGCAAGTAAAAATTCACTAAAGGTAGATCAGTGTACTGCAGCCTCTTCTGCCTTAGGAAGTCCCCAAGCTGCAGATGGGAGAGAATGTTCAGGAAAGGGATATGTGTACTTGGACCCCATTAAGCCACTGTCGACTACTACCAAAACCCAAATCCTTGCTGGGCTATCCTTGAGCTCCCCCAGGCCTTTAGTTGTAAAGAACAGGTCAGTCACAAACAGAGCTGAGCAATCATAGCTTAGCTGGGAAAAAACATTAACGTAAGCTGCATTGACACATTTCCTTTTGGGTCAACCTAAACCATTACATTTGACAGAGTATGAAATTTTTATTTATATTTTGGAAGCAAAAGCACTCTCCTCACCATGGTGAGTCTCAACCTATCTCTTGGACCCCGACTGCAACATGGTACCATAGTGGGGTTTAACTCCAATAATCATGACCACAATTAAATGACCTGGTGCTGGAGATAGGTCTGATCTTAAACCGTTGAAGCCTACATCATTCAAACCAAAGGTAGCAGCAGCTGCATAAGTAGTGGAGTACAGGCAGCACCACAGCATTGAACACAGGCAACACCCTATCATGCCTTGACACTTTTTTACTTGTAGGGGCCAATGCCTCTGAGGAATTAACAGCAATTTTCAACTTGTGTCCAAAATCAGATAGGAAACAAGGGCTTTGTGGAGGCAGAAAATACTGTCCTACCCCCAGCAGCTTCTCTGCTGCTTGTCCCTGAGCACTTTGGCTCTGTCATACTTCTCCTCACATCTCTGGAAGACTCTGGTGTTCACCCATGCATATTCACGGCTAGGCACTGGTTTCACTAAATTGTCTTAGAAAGTCTGTTTAATTCAAATTAAATTTGTTTAACTGAATTAACTTTGTTCAGGCCAATGCTGCGTTCTTGTATTCAGTCTTTTTCAAGTGTGTCCAAAGCCTCTGACGCTCTGTCGAACGTGAGTCACTCAGAAATCCCAAGGAACCTTGGAAAAAGCTGAGTCTACATTTGAAACAAACATGCTAAGTAGCTTGCCAAAATATCATGCCCAGTGTTAGAGAGACGTCATGCCTTAGGATTGTACATCATGTGACTGCATGATCACAGGATAGGACTGTAGGTACCCTGAAGCCCTGAGTCCTGCAGGACTCCCATGGGTCCTATAAAAAGCCTGTTTCGCATTCCCATGGAAAGAGCCTGCTGCAGGCCCTATAGCAAAAACTTTGTCTATAGTCATAACACTTCCATCCTCCCCAGAGATGCAGCTTTAATATTTCTTGTTTTTACAAAACTGTTCACCACGGTAGCTCACTCTCAAGGGCACCTCATCACGGTCAGTTAATTCATCATTTTTGCTGGTCTCGTTAATCTCCCTCTCCCCTTCCACAGATAAACCACATTTAATGGCTGTGTTAAGTAACAAGCAGTACGCCAAGGAATACCTTGCATACTTCAGAAGGGTAATGTCCTACCAGATTTATCGGAGTATTTAAATCCCATTTTTAAAGAGTTCTCTCAGTTACTGATCTAGTGAATGTAAATTTCATAATGATTTATTTCAGAAGGGAAAAGAATGTATTATTATTTCCTAGTTTCTCAGTGTTTGTCTGGCAGGCTAATATTTCGATTTCAAGTCCTCATAATAGGACTTTTCTCAGGTACAACCCTGCATGTCATCCAAGTATTTGCTCAATAAACATTGCTCTTAATTTCCTGGTTCCAGACATCACTAGCCCAAGTGGAGACCTCAGCTTACACTTGGCAGAGCCAATGCCAATACACCTCACTTCCCATCTGCTGTTTGTGCTAGCCCAGCGAAGACGCGATGGCTTCCACCTTGAGGATGGGTGTTGAATGCTGTCCGTGCATGCATGGCCAGGGTCTGCAGTCCTGCAGTCTGTGATACAGGGGCAGCAAGCAGCACGCAGTGTCAGGTCCTCACCAAACCCTCGCTGTGTCTACCCCGCATGCCCGGGCGCTACAGAAACCCCATTTTGCACTTCTTTGTTTATTTTTTAAAGCTAAGCCTTTGACCTTCTAGGTAGCAATAATTTTCTAGTCATCAAACAGGCATAAGGAGTGTGGCATGTGCCTGCCACAGACTCAAACCACAACTGAGAGCTTTGAATACCCTCTCTCATTAACCCTAACAGGACATCAAAGCCAGGCTCAAACGCTAAGCTCTCACTATCTCAGCTAAACTTCTGTATTTTGCTGCTAGTTATTTCTCAAGCAGGACGGGATGGCATGGCAGAAGCCAGATGTGGGGATCGGGTGGATCTGCCTGCATCTGCATCTTTCTCTTAAAGAAAGCCCCCCTAAAATACAGAAGGGCTTTTCCCCTTGAAACCTGGAATTTATTAGGAGATCCTGTCATAGATAGGATGGGAAAATGCACAGCCAGAAGGCAGAATTACTGAAGGATTGTCCCAGAACACAAGCTACGATTAAGAACATACATTTCTCACAAACACGACCCTTTTTAAAATTAATCTCTTTACAGGTTTGTTTATTTTTAAGTACAGAATGTAAGTTCTCAAATGAGGAAGCACAGTGAAGGAAACACTAAAAAATGTCAGCACAGGAAGATTTGATTTTAAAACTCCGTTACCAAAGTTAATCTAAATTACTTTAGGTTCATATTCAGCAATGTTTATCCAGCCTCCACCATACTTGCTGCTGCCTACTTCTGCCTCCCTCAGATGAGTGTATCCCAGGACTATGGGCACACTGATTCCCTGACTTGCTTTCAGCCATTGTCAATTTGCTTTTTGAGGGGCTGTTTATGTTTCCTGTAAAGAATATTTCCTATTGTGCTGTTAGGTTATTCCATCTCTTGGCACTTTAACACAGTCTTCACAAGCTCTGATCTCTTGCACGCTCTCATTGAACTGCTATTTTGTTCCTCATGCACGGATTTAAAACCCACCCATCACATGCTTCAAACATGAATAAATAAGTGTGTGGTGTCTCAGAAACACAGTCTGATGAGAACTTTTGATGTCGGGATGACTGTGCCATCTTCAAGACATTAAAAATAAGGAACTGAACTTTTCTGAAATGGCTTTTCTTCAAAGCTTTGCAGCACAAAATGGTGTCAGGTTTTGCCATGCTTTAGAAGGCTGCCAGCTCCCCATGCTGTGCTCAGGAAAGCCAGAGCCTGCAGCAGGGTACTGCTGTGGCTACCCTAGCAAACCACCTGCAATTCGCCACCTGCGATACACCACCGGTTGCTGAAACAAGACAGAAATCGGGTGGTTTTCAATCACAGAGATTCAACAGACAGTTAAGTCTCCTGTAAAACACACTCATAATTGTAACAAGCCTCTACGTCTGCAGCCCCTGCCATTTTCAAACAGGAATCATACACACCTACTGCAGACCAGAGCAGTCACTGAGGATTGGGGTCTGATCTCATTACCCTGCTGTGAATCTAGCATAATTCAGTCACTCACGGCAGGTACATTGGACTTGCACCAGTGTCACGGTGACCCAACTCTGCATCTCTGCCTGTTTTAAGAAGAATGTTTTGGAAAAGATGCCAAAATGTCTTTTCTCCAGCACAGGTACTGGCTAAGAGCATGTCCTTGGTTATTAGAAATACCTCACCATCTGGTCATTCTGATTTCAAATATGCCATCAAAATTCACATTGAGTGCTACAGGGGGCACAGTGGGACCAAGCACCACAGTAAGCACAGTGTTACTGCCTGCAGAATATTTTGGTCGCTGCTCAGCCTGGATGTTGCCTGAGCCTGCACATGGGGATCCTGGCAAGGCTGGAGAAAGGCAGAGCCGAGATAACCTGTACTTGTCTAGTTTCATGCAGGAATCTCCCCCTTTGGTCTGAGCCAATGCCCTACGTAGGCTGATTGCCCTGCCTCTAATTGTGGAATCGGGGCTTTGACTGCCTGTGGGGAAAAATGACATTTTCCTCAATCCCTTAAAAGTATGGATGGGGTATAGGTAAGCCTAGTTTGTATGGCTTTTACAGTTGATTCTGAGTTAGAGTTAAAACTGCCTCAGTTGACAGCTGGTGGAGACTCAGACCTGCCACTACAGCACACTGTGGGCCTGAGTTTTGTCCACCACAACCTTGCGCATTGCAGCAAACCACCATTCCCTTGCAGCCCCTGCTCCAGAGACTGACAGCAGACTTCCTAGTGTTACTGCTTGAAGGTGCAACAAAGTGAGATCAGATGAGAGTTAAAGGAAGGGAAATAAAAGCTGATACGTTTGCATCACATACTGTCTGGAGAGCTAATCAGCCTTGGTTCTAGCAAACACACTTGGGGGGATGACACCAATCAGCCAAATTAACTTACCATTTCCCTGGAGATCTTCAAGGCATTAAAGAAAAAAAAATGATTAGCATGCAATTCTGACACCGACACAACTCTGTGCGTGCTTTCTACACACCATTGTTATTGGCTAATTATGGAAGAAGTCAAAAGTGTCTCTGTCTTTCTGAAGCCCCAAATTCCTGTAACAGTCATGGTCCTGCATCCCCAGGGTACTTTTCCCTGTGGGATATCAGAAACCACCATCATCTGGAATTCGTTTAGGCAGTTTGCCAAAATTAGGACCCTACTCAGTCCTGTTGTGGAAGCAGGAGACCACAGAAAGGATCGTGCCTCTCAGGACACAGTCCCAGGGCAGAACAGGTGACAAGAGTTGAGGCAGAAAGAGGCTGAGAGCCAAAACGGCAGACGCACAACTTGACCACCATGAAGACTGGTAGTAATGCAACAACACCAAGTAGAAGCTCCTTCAATTAGTCACTATTAATTTTTTTGATATAAAATGGAGGTTCCTCAATAGTGAAACACCAATGAGGACAGGAATCTGAGTGTGCTGCCATGTCCAAGGATAAAGATGCCACGAGGAAGCCTTGTACCACTGGGGAACATCAAAGGAGCCATGAAGGTCTGCAACACTGAAATGTCCTAAAGACCTAGTGCCATGCAACTAAAGCAGCCCCTCCAGAGCAACTGTTGCAACAGAGTTGGGAAGCCTGGATCAACAGGCAGACCAACAACAAACCTGTAACTAAGATGCCCAGATGTAACTAGAAGCAAACAAGACATTTTAAATTAAACAAGCAAATAAATATTGTAAATATCGTAAATATCAGAAGAGATTAAAGACCTGAGGATAGTAAGAAGGCTGACAAAACGAAGTACAAACTGAAATAGGTGAAGAACACAGATAGTGTTTGAGTCTAATCCTTTTATAAAACAGCACCATAAAAGGTCTTAAGGCAAGGCTGGTCAAAATTCCCCATCAAAACCTCTCAATTGACCACTAAAAAGAGTACTTTCATGTGATCACTGTGTCTAATTTTTTTTCTTTTACCCACAACAGCTGCTGTCCATGAAAATTTTCGACATTTTGTGGAAACACCAAAAAAAAAAACCCCAACCCTCTGTTTCTGGCAACTAAACATTTTCAGACCAAAAAAAAAAAATTAACATTTTTGGTGAGCATTAAAGAATGGCTTGTAGTTTTGAGACATGACTAATCCCTTTGTTGCCAAACACTGAATATTTTTTGGTTTTCCAATAAAAAGTCCAAACTTTTCTCTGGGTGAGGGGGGGGGACACTTTCCAAACCAGCATCACTTTAAATGTCAAAAGGTAAAATTCAAGCTCAATTCTGGCTTTAAGGAATGGCCAGTACTGAGCTCTTGGTAAAGAAAGAGCACGGTAGTCTGTTCAAAGGGCAAAACCAAGCAGAAAAGGAGCCTAAATCTGGACAGGGTGCAAAGAGAAATGGGAAGAAAAAAGAAAACCACTTTGGTGGGTTGGCCCTGTCTGGATGCTGGGTGCCCACCCAGCTGGACAGGGGAGAGAAAATGTAACAAAAGGCTCATAGATCAAGATAAGAACAGGGAGAGATCACTCAGCAATTACTGTCATGGGCAAAACAGACTCGACTTATGGAAATGAGTTTAATTTATTACCAATCAAATCAGAATAGGATAATGAGAAATAAAACAAGATCTTAAAACATCTTTCCCCACCCCTCCCTTCTTCTCAGGCTTAACTATACTGCTGATTTTCTTTATCTCCTCATCTCCAGCGGCGCAGGGGATCAGGAATGGGGGTTGTGGTTAGTTCATCACACTTTGTCTCTACCACTCCTTCCTCCCCCATGAACCTCCCTGGGCTGCAGGGGCACAGCCTGCTTCACCCCAGCATGCACCACAGGCTGCAGGGGAATATCTGCTCCAGGACCTGCAGCACCTTCTCACCTCCTTCTCCACTGACCTTGCTGTCTGCAGAGCTGTTTTTCTCACATATTCTTACTCCTTTCTCACACTGTTCTGCACAGTTTTTCTCCCCTTCTTAAATACATTATCCCAGTGGTACTACCACTGTCACTGATGGGCTCAACCTTGCTGAGCAGCAGACCCCTCTTGGAGCCAACTGGCATTGGCTCTATTGAGCATGGGGAAAGCTTCTAGCAGCTTCTTATAGAAGTCACCCCTATAGCCCCTCTGCTACCGAAAGCTTGCTATGCAAACCCTATACAACCAGAAAAAAAAGAAAATAATTGAAGTTTTTAGGCTTGGAGACACAGTGACAGAATTAGAAAGCTGATTGACGGGTTTGTTGTGCAGTGTCAAAAAGTCATTTTGGGTATTGGAGAAGCAGTTTGTAACTGAGAATCTAATGACTTGGAGACCAAGTAGTCACAGTTGTGAATACTTGGCCAGTCAATGGCTCTGGCTGCCTCAATATCTTTGGTTGCTTTATAATGACAGAGAAACAAGTGGTACTTTTTTTATTTGCCTTTGCCAGGGCAGGCATTGTCAGGCCAGAAACGTTTCTTGAGCCTAGTGAAGTATCGTTCAGGAAAATAAATATATTATTGAAAAAAGTTAAATCAAAATCTAAATTCCTAACATTTATGGCAGGAATATTATATGGTGCTGTATACTAAAAAATGGTCATTTAAGGAAACCTTTCTGGTGGATTGGAGCCAACACTTGTGTTCTTAGTAATAAAATATTTCATCTCGTTTCACCTCTAACTTTTGATCTTGCAGCAGGTATCACCAGAAGATGGCAGGGTAAGCCAAGGCAGCTGTAAATGTCATCATGCATTAGTATAGGACCTGGAAGTAATTTAAACCTATTTATTTCTGTGATTCTCATGCTTTCCTAGCACCTAGAAGCTTAATTTATAAATGCAATAGTAGCCCAGGGTAGACTTTTCTCATGAAATTTCAGGTTTAAACATGGTGCTGCAAATTATTCCCAGCAGCTGATGTGATAATAGAGGCCAAGTAGCCAGATCTTCTATAAGGGATAAAAACCATTCTCCATGGGTCTCCTACATCCTCAGAAAACTTCACCAAGCCTGAAGAGAGTTAAAACATAACAAATCTCTTGGGATGATGCTACCTTCTGTTGAGGAACGGCTTGCTGGAGCTGATGGACTGGTATCAGAGCTATGGTAGAGCAGAAAAGGTAGGAAGAAAAAGGTTCTCGATAAGAAAAAGACTAAATATTTGTATCTCTGCCTGTCTGTGTTAAGATGAAAAGAGGGAAGTACCCCCTTGCAAAAGCAGAAACCAGGTCACACACGGAATTAAGGTGAATTAACTTTGAGGGAGGGAGGGAGGGAAGTTAACTGGCAGGGAGAGAGGGAGGGAGGGAAGGAGGGAAGGAAGGAAGGAGGGAAGAAAGAAAGGGAGGAAGAAAGAAAGGGAGGAAGGAAGGGAGGGAGGGAGGGAGGGAGGGAGGAATGGAAGGAGGGAGGGAGGGAGGAAGGGAGGAAGGAAGGGAGGAAGGAAGGAAGGAAGGAAGGAAGGAAGGAAGGAAGGAAGGAAGGAAGGAAGGAAGGAAGGAAGGAAGGAAGGAAGGAAGGAAGGAAGGAAGGAAGGAAGGAAGGAAAGAAGGAAGGAAGGAAGGAAGGAAGGAAAGAAGGAAGGAAGGAAAGAAGGAAGGAAGGAAAGAAGGAAGGGAGGGAGGGAGTTCGGTCTTCAGTCTGTTTCTCTTTCAAAATCCTTTCCAAATGGAGACACTGTGTCCATTGAAGGATGTGGCTTCTTTGAGTGTAGAAGTTCCAGGTAAGGATGGAGCATGTTGTACTTGGATGCTGTAAGAGCTCATTTAGGGATGTGTTTGACTTTCTCTTCAGAATCAGTTGAGATGTGATCTGTTCTGACTGTAAAAAGGCAAAGGGAATCACAGCCGATAATGTCAGAAGATGAAGGTTGAGAACAAGTAGATATGAAGAGAAAAGAGGAAAGCATAGAGGGACACACATGCCTGAGTTCAAGGTTAATGGCAAGGGTATTCAATTCCTGAATTTCCTGTGGGACCAATCCCATTTGAAGCCCTTCTTGCTTCAGAGAAGTTACTTCTGTTTCCCATCCTTCTGCATAAAGTATTATGGTCTTTTCATTAAGACTCCGCACAAATTTCACTCTCTTAAGTAAAATCCACGTCCGGCTGGAGTGCTGGCTGAAGGCTAAATTCAACCTTACAGAACAAGCATTGCTCATTTTTAGTCTCAGTGTAGGGTGAGGAAAACATATAGTTCCTTCTGTTGGTTTGCTGCTTAAAGAAAACTGAAAGACATTAATGTAAACTGTGAATTATAAAATCTTGAAGTTAATTAATTCTCCTTCACTAGCTTGAATTTTTAGGCACTTTCCCTTAAACAGCATGACAAATTTAAAAGCCTACTTCCAAACTCATTAGGGCCAGTATAAATAAGGAGTAACCACTCATGCTAATGGAAATACACTAGTGTACAAATTAGCAAAACCAGATTTAGTTTTACTTAAACTGGTTTTGGATGTACTACATCTAGTTCTACTGGTTCCTTACAGTTACATCGTGAGAGGTGTTGCTGTGCATTGCACACTTGCACAATAAGTAAGACTATTAAATAAACAGGGATACAACAAAAAAATATGAAGTTTCAGAATATTCAGGAAATCATCATTTCCTGGAGCTGAATAAACATTTTAGAAAAAACTCACCCAGCAGGAAGTGGAGCTATCTGAAGTGGCCAGTAGGTTCAGAGGATGTGGAAAGGCGTTTGCTCAGAGGCGTTAAATAAACAGAGTAGAATGCCTTGGGAAATAGTTCCCTTTATTTGCTTTCTTGGCTAACAATGCTCATTTTACATTCAGCCTTCAGCAAAAGAGACACAAACAGGCCCCATGCGAGATTACCAGGCTGAGTGTAAACTGATACACAGTCTTCCTGGTTCTGCAGGCATCCTGAAATGATAGCTAAGGGAAATCTCGCTGCCCTGCTCAACTCCTGAGCATGCTACCTCTGCAGATTAAGGATTTGACAAGTTAAATATTATCAAATCAACTATTTCACTGCTCTCAAATTTAACAGGTCCACTTATCCTTTGGCTGAGCACCAGCTGACCTCTGAGTAACAGGAAATGATACAACCATATGGTGACAGAAAAGCCTGTGGCACATCAAAACCTGATAGCTGGGAGATGACATTAAACCTAAAGTCTAAACATCAGAACAACACAAAGGAGGAGAATGTTAATAATAGTATTTGTGCTTAGATCTTTAGTCTTCTATCTCATTATACATCTATGAAGAAGAAACAGCATTTTGTGGGTGCCATACCGGAATATCACAGAACACGAGGACTACGCTGTAGTTTTCAGCTCTAGCCATGCCTCAAGAAAACAGGCTTTTCAGTCCAAACAGTTGAGCCAGAATCATATACAGCACAGTGAGCTCAGACTATAATGTTTCGTTGTTTTTTCTCCCCCTATTCTCTCTCCTTGCCTTAAATTGTGCTGAGTTTATATTCCCCCCATAAGACTGTAGAAAGAAATGGATGGCCTTGAACTCTCTGTGTGGCCTTGACCCAGTCACCGTGAGGAAAGTTTTCTATGGTTTCTACAAGAAAGTCATTCCTATACCCAGTAAAATCTGTAGGTTATATAGAATTAGACAGCATGCATAAGGACATCAGGCTGGGGAGAAAATATGTATTCACAACTTTATGTGCCTAAATGCCTAGTAAATTTATCCTTATTTTCTCTAAGCCTCAGTTGCTGCTGTATAAGACTGAGGCTGGAATCCCTTTATGCCTGAGGAGCATGTGAGGTCTTCTGGGGCAAGAGCTATCTTTTACTGCCCAGATACACAACATTTGGCACTGTGGGTCCCAGCATTACTTGTTAATAAAATATTAGCAGGAGCAATGCCACTTGAACCTTAATCTCACAGCATCTCTGAGGACTGACAGAGCTGTCTTTTCAAGGGGTATGTCCCATTACTGGAAGTGTCATTTATGGAGCTTTTGGAGAAGGGATGAAAGTGGGGACATAGAGAGAAAAACATGAGGCTTCTGAGAAATGAAGAGGCAGTGGAGAAGCACAGTGAAGGAAGAGCTAATGGGTGAATTAAAAATAAGGTGAGAGATTACAGCAAAAGGAAGCCAGAAAAGATACATTAGGGAATTTGAGAAGAAGCAGAAATAAGATTTAAAGGGGTGAGACAGTGGACCAAGAGGAGCACAAGGGGAAAACAATTCCGGCAGGTCTGATAACAGACCTGTGGTGAGGCTTCAAATGCTTCAAACAAGGAATATGGGCCCCTCCCCAGCAAAACTGGGCTTCCACTGCCAGCAAAACTGTTTTCACAGCTGAAATTGCACTGCCAGCGAATGTCTGCAGTCAGCCCATCCAGGTGCTCTGAGATACAGGCAGCATCAGACTCAACCCATCAAAGATGTGGGAATAAATCTCCGGGCCAGGAATGAATACTTAGGCCCCTGCTTGGCTGCCACTGTGCAGAAACAAGAACATAAGTAGTCAAAAAAAGACACATTCAAGGTTTAAGTCACCAAAAATAAGAAGCAGACCTTTTGACAGAAGACATGCTAACAAATCAAGTTCAGAGAGTAAGAATCAGCTATGCTGCAGGAGGGACAAGGACTCTGCAAGCTGCTGTAGAAGTCTGATATGTCAATTTGCAGAAATGCTGTCTATTTAAATTTTTTAACTGGACTTATGCTAGTGAACTCTCCCATTTGAGCTTTTTGTTAATATTGTATGAGCTGCAGCCTGCAGGGAGTCTCCAGTTTTCCTGACTATGTAGTTAATCTCTGGCATCTTCATGAACACCAGTGTGATTTCTCCTGTGGATTCCCAAGATTGGTAGGTGAATTCATCAGCAGTACCATGCACCAGACCACCACCAAGCTGCCATACTGCTTCCTTGATGCTCAGCAGAGCCAAGGGCAGGGTGTTGTGCACTGCTTGTTCCACATGTAGCTGCACTGACCTTGGGGGATTATTAATTCAATGAAAATAGGGGTATGACATTTTAGTCTGATGGGAAAGAGAGAACTTCTCATCCAAACCTATTTTTCCAAGCATAGGTCGAACGCATGAATGCACTATACAGCAAGGGTAGGTGAGATTTTCTACAAACAAAACAGTAACCCAAATACTACTGAGCATCTCCCCATGAATCTGTACCAGAAAATGACAAGACTAGGCCAAGAGATGCCTTTTGGGGCACCACATTCAACTCGCAGCTGTTGCAAGAAAGCATGTCATAGGGTCTTTTTCATAACCCCCAATTCACTTATGTTTATCATAGTGATAACGCAGAGTGTTATCTTACAGCCATGTCAAATATTCATCTTTTTATCTTGTCACAGAGGTTTTTGTGAAAGAATCCAGGTCTTGGACTGGAGAGGGAGCAACATGGCTGCTAATGCTTGTCTTGACCCCTGTCTGGTCTTTGCACAAAACTTTAATGTTCACTACATACAGCTAAACTCACAATCAAAACCTCATATGATTTAAAGTTATGAGAGTATTCCACACTAGCAAAACTGAACCAAGCCTTTCTTTGCTGGATGATGATCATTTTAAAGGTAACGACCCACTTTCCTGGGATTCTTTCTGCAATCAACAGCTGACTGACTCTGAGCTGAAGTAATCAGGCTCCCATATTGAGCTCAGCCTATGAGCAGGACAATCCTCAACTTCATGTTACATGGGGCAAGACTGAGACATGGAGAAGGTCCCTTCATCAGGAGATGGTGTTTTCTCCAGGCCCCAAAGCATTCACATGATGCTTATGCTGTCCTTCCTCTGCTAACCCCCTGCTTGGACTGGGCTCCACTTCAGCTGTGAGGGAAGAGTCCCAGGAAACCACCACCATTTTCACCACTTGCTCTGTCTTGAATTCACTGGCGTTGTGAACTCTCCCAGTTGTGTCAGCACGGTGACAAAGATGAAAGTCTGTGGCATCACCCAGAAGGGGTTAATTTAACCAAACAGCTGGGCAGTTCTAGAGGAGCACCAGGAGGACTGAGTCTCTGAGCAAACCCACCTTGTATTTTCTCAGCACACCTCTCTAAAACTAGATTTGAAGCTCCTCCAGATAGAAATCACAGATCCAAAAGAGTTCAGCTGACTACCTAGCATGCTTAAGGAAGGTGTGAATCAGACATGTAAATAAATGCCTTTTGCCTGCTTTCAAATGTACCCAAACACAACATGCAGAGTCAGGCACGACACCTACTTGACACTGATTTTGCAGCTCTGGTCATTTCAGGCTCCATTAGCTGCTGGCCTTTTTGTGCTCACAGCCCATCAATGCTGCCAACAGCCCTCTGCCCTAGGTGAGGCAGAGTAAAAAGGATGCTCCCATCCAAAGAAGGAGGCAAGATATCTCCCTTTTTTGAAAGCCCAAATCAAAGGCAATGCAAAAGGCAGCAATATTTCTCCTGGGGAAACTCAAATTCCTTGTAAATAAAGAAAAGAAGAAAAGAAAAAAGAAAAATCTACCATGAACTTCCAAATTAATTATATGCTTCCTGGGAAGAAGACAGCATAATTCTTTTGCTAAATCATTAGTCACCAAAAAAACCCGCTATTTCAGGTTGGCTGATAACTTCCAGAAGTTTGACCACATTCAACAAACTGTTATTGTCTAAGCAAATTAAGACTGGTGTGTTCAACAATCAGAATCAGCTTGTTTAGACACTTTCTGAATATAAGCCCTTCATATTTTTGCAATATTTAACTTTCTGAGTACTTATAATCAAAGTCATGTAAATAAAGGCATGTTGGTAGTAGTTAACCTTCCACCCAATAGCACAGTACGTATGTCCTCAGCCGGAAAATGAAAGATGCAGGTTTGAATTCTTCCTCTGCTTGAGGAGCTGCACTAATGTCTCAGAGAACTGCACTGGCCATCAGTCAGTGCCAGCATGTTTCTGCTTTCATGGGTTCTTGTGGACAGTGCCACAATTTCTATGAACTAAGTGTCCTTTCTGATTAAAAGTCCTGGCTTGAACTGAAGTCTTCTACCGCTTTGGAGGACAGTAGCCGCTCAATGTTTGTTGGCCCCTTTCAGTTTTTCCCAGTACTTTGCCAGCTCCTGCAAGGCAAGATGCTGAGGATTCTCCAAGGAGGAGAGCACTGCCAGGAGATGAGGGTGACCAATGTGCGGGAGGGAGTCCTAGGCAGCGCATGCAGCAGACAGAGCTGACTGTGCCGGTACATCCCGTGTTCCGTCACAATCTGTGCAGAGGAATAGCCATGGGTTCCTTTCAAGTCAAAGAAATGTCCACGCTGCTGTCAGATTTATTTATCTAGCATTTAATTTTCTTGGTTTTTACTTCAGAACTCCAAGAGTAAAAATTTCTGCAACTTTTTATACCCCAAAGTTTTGGTTGTTTTGGGTTTTTTTGTTGGGTCTTTTTTAAGTTCTTTACACTTTGGCAAGGAAAAAATCCTGTTGTCGGGAGAATAGAACATGGTCTGCATTGCAATTATTTATTTCAATTAGTTTTCAGATGAGCCAACAAGTGTATTACTTGGTTATTTACACATTCCAGCCTTGGTGCCCTCATTTCTCCCATTTCCATTTTATTTATATGCTGTCTGAGTAAGACAGGTCAGTTGTTCCCAAATTATGCCAGGCTTCTCCCTGGCATCTTCTACCTAGTTAGGTCTTTGTCATGGACTTCATCACTGAACTGCAGTCACCAGAGTGCCTGAGAGGACAAGCTGTTTTTTCTCTTTGGATTAGACAGCCAGGAGGCCTAATTTGTCCCCAAGTCCCTGAAAATATTTGAAAACTTAACCTCACTAACCACAAACTTTCAAATTCATTTTGTACATCACCATCTGCATTTCTGGTAGATACAGTGGAAAATAAAGACTACATTTGTTTGGCATAAAAAGATTAACAGCACAACATAATTTTGCCTTTTGTAACATGCTTCATTGTATAGCTGAGGGAGAAATCAGCTGAATTTCCCTCATGCCTGACCATATGATCAGGAGGCAGCTACTGCGGGTTCAGTTCTGCAAGAGAACTCTTTTGAAGTCAGAAGTCAAAAAGACATTTGGGGGTTTAAATGCCTTTTTAATGTGGTCTCTTTTCTGTGTGGAGTACAGGCCACACTTAAAGGGCTTTCTATGTGCCTTTGAGAAATACGTTTCTTGAAACTCATATTTCTTTTCTGCCATACAAACTCTGTGTAAGAACTCCGACCACTCAGTAGATTCTCACATGCTTCAAAGTGTGCTCATCTTAACTATGATCCTGTGAGGTCCCAGAACCAAAGCAGTTTAGTCTGGATCACATAACACAGGTCATGGTCTAAACGCTCAATGTAAACATCTATTATGAAGGTAACCAAGACTTCTTTTTCTCCTTATTCCCTTCAAAGCCAAGGACATCTACTTTGCACTGATTTGATTGTATTTTTCATGGGGTAACTTCATTCTATCTTGATTTTGAAGCCATTGCTCAGTGAGAGTGCTGCATGTCTTGGCCAGGTACCAAGCTCACAGTGGTCAGGCAGGACCAAATCCCTGTACTCCTCCAACTACAGTCTGCAATCCTCAGGGGCAGAGCAAACATCACTGCACACCAAAAAAGTGCCTTCTCAAGGAGACACAAGCAGGCATTGCCTCAAAAAGGACAGAGGGGTGCCTAACACAGTAGCATTTGCTGCCATCTCTGGTCATGACGCATCTCACAGAGCTGGCCTTAGGTGCATAAAGTCTTTGAGTAAGGCTTTGTCTTTTCTCTTATGATGGCACCATGGTTGGGAGATGGCTTCCTTGTGCCAAAATACTCACTAGTGATACTTGTGCATGATCCAGTAGGCACTGTCAATGAGGCCCACCATGGTAAAGGAAATCCAGTGACTGCATGCCCTTTCTTTAAGATTGAGGAACAGGGTAAAGTATGTGTGGATCTGGAATCATCTATTTCTCTCCCTCAGAGACTTTCCCTCCCAGCATAACATCTTGGGTTGCTGTGTATCCCCAGGCTACAAAGGGAAAAGAAGAAAAAAGGGGGGGAAAGGGACAAAATCCAAACAGTTTCTGTAACAAATTTCAGTTTTCATAGTCCTGTCACCCAGTGCAAGTACAACAGTCGAAGTAATTACGCAAGCATTCTAAAATATCCCAGTGACATATGAGGGAATGCCACTTTCTGCAAAGACTCCTTTGGGAGCTGCCAGGCTGCCACTGCCATCAGCAGTGTGTTAGGAGTGAGCACTCATGCACCTTCATTTTCACAAGGGGAACAGGAGTTTCCAGAGTCCAGACAGGATGTCATGACAGAGAAACATCCTTCTGGTGTGAAAGTCCCCTTCATTTTTGGATGATCCTTCAACAAAAAGATGAATTGCTACTATTCTGATTTGGGAAGATAAAATGTTTGCAATCTGAATGGTTCGCAGATCAAGTCTTTCAAACTCTCTGTGATCTGCTGTTAGAGTATGTTCGGCCATAGAGAAGCATGGAATAAAGCTGGGGCTGAAATGTGTTATAACCTGATTGCTAACCCCTTTCCATGGATTTTGCCTAAAATCACCTGAGAGTATCTGAGAAAGCAAATGACAAGTCTGTTTTTACTAGACGGAATAGTTGTTATTTTAGTATTTATTTCACAACGTCTGACTAATCCCACGACCTTCTCTTCAACTCATTACAAAACCACCCAACACAGCAAGCTCATAACATTCCCCTCGATTAGAGAATGAGAAACTGCCTATCTCCCTCCCTGGGTGGGAGTTCGTCACCCGTATAATCTCTGTCTTTAGTACTGCTATTCCTTCAAATGTGGCCTAGGATTGAGACGTACATGAACTTCTGAGGATTAGCCATGCTTGGGGCATGGGTCAGCAGACCTAACAGGAATGTTTGGCCTTTCCTCTACCCAGTCTGCTTCAATGAACAAGATCTTTGTCCTGTGCAAAGGTGCCAGACATGTTTAGGTTCTCATAAACAACTCCAAAACTCAGCCTGTGCCTACACCTGGGCATATGCTTGCATGCAAACAGAGAAGCCAGGATGTGGTATTCAGGAAAGACTCATGATTAATAGGCAACACTGACATGCCTGGGGACATAGAAGAGCTGTGCCGCATGAAGGCCCCATTCTCCCAGGGAAACAGAATATTTATAGGTTGGAGAGGACAGACTTGATTATTTACACAATGATATGTGATTCCTCTGACCAAATGTCTCCACAAAGAATAGATGTCCTCAGGCAGGACTGCCTCTTTGGGTCTGCGGTAAGAGAAAAAAAACATTTCTTGAAACAAGTGAGGAAGAAGATCCAGGCAACTAAAAGACAGACAGTCTTCCTTCAGTTCTTGGGAAAATTATGGAGCAAGTCTTCATGCAGGTCATTTCACTGCACACAAAGGGAAAGAGAGCAACTGCAAACAGCCAGCATGGATTAACAAGTATCAGGCAAACTCATAAATAACCTGGACAATGGGACATAATGAGCCCTCAGCAAGTCTCCTGATGACACCAAAATGGAATGTATCAAGAGTGCCTGATACGCTGGATGTCACCTAGGGACCCAGATGAGCTTGAGTAATGGCTTAGAAGGAACTTCATGAAATGCAACAATGGAAAGTCCCGCACTGGGGAGGGCTAAACCCCTGTGTCAGTACAGAGTGGGGGCCAACCTGATGGGAAGCAGCTCCACAGACAAGGAGCCTGCTGAACCCAGCTTCACACTGTGACCTTGCGGGAATGAAGGCAAAGCACTTACCAGCTGTATTAGCAGAAGTTTGGCAGCAGGCTGGGTAAAGTGATTATTCCTCTCTACTCAGGACTTGTGAAGAAACACCTGGAATAGGGTGTCCTATTTTGGGCCCCTATTGGAAGTGAGGAAAAAGTTTTACAGTGATGGCGGTTGAGCACTAGCAAAAGTTGCCCACAGAAACTGTGGCATCTCCATCGCTGGAGACACACAAAGTGACTAGACACGACTCTGAGCGACCTGATCTAACTTCAAAGCCAGCCCTCCTTTGAGCTGAAGGTTGGACTATGAGACTGCCGGAGATCCCCTCCAGCCTGAATTTTTCCATAATTCTATGATTTATGATAGCTCTTAGCAAATCCTGTTCCATTATGTTGTCGAAAAAATGGTCTGTACTTCTGTAAGGGGAATGTTTCAAGCAGTATCAGTACTTCCTATTGAAACTTTGGCAACTGCGTATGTCAATATTTTTAAAATGTTTTTTAACCTTGTTATTTTCTTTGTTTTCCCAGCTTTCAGGAGGAAAACAGATTATTAGTAAATATGAATTTTCTAAAATTACTTCATAAAAATGCTGGCAAAGTATCTGTGGAAATACATTGTAAAACATGCAAAAATGTATCAATTTCAGATCACAAGGAATGGAAAGATTTTCAGAATGTCAAAAATAGTGAAATAATTTAACTAGCTCTGTAATTTCTGTAATGCAATAAACATACGCATTACCTGCTGGGTAGAAACCATGAAGACATTTTCCATTTGAATTAAGTGAATTCAATCCCATAATTTCCATTCTTTGGTGCTCATTTTCCTTAAATTATCTCCTGAAAGAGTTTCTTGGCAAATACGTTCCCTGGAACAATTCATTTTAAATAAATGTTGCACACATTGCAGAAAAGGCAAATTTCACTTTCATAATTACCCCACATTCTCACTACAAGCTGTACCATGGGACAGTAATACTGCATATAACCTATATGCAAGTCTGGACATATAAGTTTCCAGTAACAAATATTTCTGATTATTTCCTCACAAACATCCACACAGACGAAGCCAGCCCTTCCTTCTTTGTTTATGCTTAGCTACACCTGCAGCACAATGACAACAGTTCCTTCTTGTGGTGTACCTGTCAGCGCTTCCAGAAAGCAACCACTTCATGTAAGAAAGCTATAGTTTTATGGGAGCACCTGGGAATCGAAACTCATATCTAGCTGAGAAACAAAGAGAGCTCTGGAATATCAGAGCTGTTCAGCCTGGAGAAGAGAAGGCTGCGTGGAAACCTCATAGCAGCCTTCCAGTACCTGAAGGGGGCCTATAGGGATGCTGGGGAGGGACTCTTTATCAGGGACTGTAGTGACAGGACAAGGGGTAATGGGTTAAAACTTAAACAGGGGAAGTGTAGATTGGATATAAGGAAGAAGTTCTTTACTGTGAGGGTGGTGAGGCACTGGAATGGGTTGCCCAAGGAAGTTGTGAGTGCTCCATCCCTGGCAGTGTTCGAGGCCAGATCAGTGAGGCCTTGGGTGGCATGGTTTAGTGTGAGGTGTCCCTGCCCATGGCAGGGGGGTTGGAACTTGATGATCTTAAGGTCCTTTCCAATCCTAACTATTCTATGATTGTATAATTCTATCAGAGTTTGCATCCTTTCCACCTGTATTACTTTGTAGGCCTGCACGAAGTGTTGTTAAGACATAAAGCAACCTAAACTGACTCAAAATTCTCCTGCTCTCTGGTCGTAGTTGGGCTGGAGGATCCCTGTAATCTTAATTATTCTGTATAATTACATCATATCATGGTGATACAATGACTGCATTTGAATTTTTTTCTAGAGAGCTCCAGACACTGGGCTGAAGTAATGTCCATGATATGACTTACACAGATATGGTACTACGGGTACCATAAAGCACATGGTTAGAGAATATCAACTTGAGAGCAACCTCTGACCAAAACTGATTTGAGAGCAGAGGCGTATCCTCAAGACAGAGTTAATAATGCATATATTCAAACACTTCTGCCAAAATCATTATCAAGCTGGCCAGAATTGTATCACTGCCCTTTCATTTTCTCCTTGATTGTCTGCATCTAAAACTTATCTTGTAGCTTGTAAAAGACTGTTCTTTTTAATTCTATGTACTAAAATATTTTTAGTTATGAGTATTAGCAAGCATGTCACTATGGAATATCAATACCAAGTAATTCTTTCAGTAGATAGTAGTAAAAGGAAAATAACGGAAATTCTTTCCACTGAATTAATTTAATTCAAATGGAAACACCTATATAGAAGATACAGATTTTTTTGTCAAAATAATAATATATATTTCTATTATACAAATATATATATAAGATATATAATATATATTTGTACAATAAAACTGGGTTTAGATCTTTGTTCGAGCAAGCAAAATAGCACTTCTGCTGTCAGGTTTCTTCTTCCTTCTGAATATCAGTATTTTGCTATTTTTTTCCCTAAAAATACCATATTTGTATTATCACACAGCTTTTCTCCCTAACTCAGTGTATATTTTTTATTCTTTATTTTCCAAATGTTCATAGAGCATACACCACACTAAATTAATAAAATGTGGTCTTTTCCTGAATTATTAACAAAGTTGGGAAATAATATGTGTTTTAGAAAAAATCTTTGCAACACCGAAAATCAGTCCAAATTTCTAAGTTTTCTGATCACTCTACCCAGATTTCAGGTTATGTGTAATGTTTAGGAATGAATCCATTTAATTTTTCAGGTAAAACTTTACTAGACTTGGAGAAATGCTCTTCTAAAGTATAAATGCTGATCTTCATCTTGCTTTAATAAGTACAATGAAGTCAATATGGTTATGTTTGCTTTCTCCAGCTGATATTTTGACCTTCAATATAGCATCTAACTCATTTTCTTCATCCACTAATTACTCTGAGCTATAAAAATGGTTTGTCTGACAATATTTAGTTTTGATAAATCAGTGCTAATTATTGATCGCCATTTTATTGTCCTGTATGTGTTCAAAGATTATCTTCCTTATCAGATGTTGAGTTTAGGATTAAAGTACTTTAAAAAATGGTAATTACTAAGAACATTCATTTCTTTTGAGGATTACATGTCTGCTTCTGTTCTTGTTCCAGTCATTTCCCAGTGCTCTTCTCTTTTAAAAAGTAGCTGACCATGGTTAGGTAAGTCTTCTAGCTGGCTAAGATATAGCTCATGTTTCCTAGCTGTTTTGTCTTTACCCTTAAGTAACCATATGATGGAATTACGCAAAATTAGAAACTTTTTTATTTTTTAGCAAAACACTTTAAAAAGGTATTGTCTTGGTCTCAAATTGTCCGTAATTACATACGTGTTCTCAATTCATAATGGATTTTTTCCCTAGGTTTTCTATCTTGCATTAATTAAAAGTCAAGGATAAGGATTTCGTTTACTTCATTGATAAAGAAGAGAAAAAATTCTCTTCATAAAGAAGAAAGAGAGGAAACTTTAATTCTTTTTAACCTCAATTCTCTTTAACCTCAAGGGCTAATTCACACAAACGCACAAGTTCACCCAGTTTACACTTATTTCACACGAATAACAGTTACTGAATTGTTGTAACAGCTCCTGAGTAGTCTTGGCTAGGTTTCCTTGCCTTCTGCCCCTGCTGTATATTTTATTACCCTTGCTGTCCATTGTGATTTGAAGTCACAATCAATGAAACAATCTCTGCTGAGGCTACATGTGCTCTTCAGTCTCCATTTTGAGGACAGGTACAATCTGTTGTACCTTAATACTCTTCCACTCATTGCAAAATTGCAGAATTGTTGAGCTTGAAAAAGACCTCTCTAAAGCACTTGGTTCAAATCACCCTGCTCAAAAAGGATCTCCTAGAGAGGGCTGCCCAGGACCATTTCCAGACAGCTTTTTGATGCCTCCAAGGATGGAGACTCCACAACCTCCCTGGCCAACCTGTGCCAGTGCTTGGTCACCCTCACAGTAAAAAAGTGTTTCATGATATTCAGAGAGAACCTCCTGGGTTTCAGTTTGGGCCTTCTGGTCCTGTCACTGGGCACCACTGGAAAGAGTCTGGCTCCGTCCTTTTTGCCCTTCAGGTACTTATTATACATTGATGAGATCTCTCTGAGCCTTCTCCAGGCTCAACAGTCCCAGCTCTCACAGCCTTTTCTCATAGAGGCGTGCTCTTAATCACTTTTTTGGCTCTTTGTTGGACTCTCTCCAGTGTGCCCATATCTCTCTTGTGCTGAGGGGCCCAGAACTGGACACTCCAGGAATGGTCTCACCAGTGCTGAGCAGAGGGAAATTATCACTTTCCTTGACCTGCTAGCAACACTTCTCTGAATGCCACTCAAGATCCAGTTTGCTGTCCTTGCCGCAGGACACCTTGTTGGCTAATGGTTAACCTAGTGCCCACCAGTACCCGCAGGTGCTTTTCTGCCAAGCTGCTTTTCAGCTAGGTGGAACACTGTATATGTTGGTGGGTGCGCTTGTTGCTCCCCTGTGCAGGACTTTGCACTTCCCCTTGTTGAACTTCATAAGGTTCTTGTCAGCCCTTCTCTCTAGCTGTTTCTCTCTGTTGGTTTTAAAGCCTCAGTCCTGCATCTGCTAAAGCTGGTAGGATTTTCCCTATTCACATCAAAGAGGCCATGAGTAAGCTGCTAATCAAACTTTTCAGAAACCAGTTATCTATGCACTCCTATAATGAGTAAATCTGTTCCTTGGCCTAATGAATCAGAGTAACTTTTCATAGCCAGCTTCCCCATTATTCTCAAATCATCGTTGAGCAGCACAACAAACCCCATTAGAAACAACTAAAAGACTCCTTGTTGATTTCCGTTGGCAGTCTTGACCAGGACCCTTCTTGGTAGTACTGCAATTGGTCAGCCTGAACAAAAAAAATTGTTATACTTTCTTAGATGGATTAGAAAATATTTTTCAATTCATGTAGGAGGATATCTGGATGAATTTTTAAAGCAAAGTTTTCCTCTACTATCCCAGTAAAATAAAGCTGCCTGATGCTCTTATATGTTTACCAGACTTAAGGTACTCACCTCTCCAAAGTTCATTAAGAAATGATATATTTTTATATATTATTTTGCCAGACAGCAAAAATGCAAGCTTTCCTGCACTACTCCATCAATTACTTCATGGTTAGAGTGGAAAGGTTGCTGCATTCAGGGGCCAAAGGGTGACTTACTCTGTGCAATTAGTACAGCTAACAGAATATTTGGCTTATTCAGCAGAAAGACAGGTATCTGTTAACATAGAGTCAACAAGTTTTGAAAAACTGTCTGTGAAGAAATTACTCACATTTTGGGCAGCATCCAAAAATCATATTTAAAGTGAAGGACACTTCAATTTGAAGAATGTAGCTGGTGTGATATAACAGCAGCAGTGACTTCAGTAGCAGTTTTGGGAAGTATCAGTTTTCTCGATCACTTTGGGAGATGTGGAAAGTGGATCTTCAGTAAATGCACTGATATAGTCTCAAGAAGCTCAGCTATAATCTCAGACAGTTGCTATGAACACCAGCATTGCTTAGTTCCAGAAAGGGGACTACCATCCAGACCTTCCATGCTGTGTTAGGGGAAACATTTCTTGAATTCAACCATTTCTCCCCACCCTCTCCAAAATTTTCCACCTGATAGTATTTTGAGGTAAATTAAGTTAATCCCTTAGAGGTTGTCATAAAGCACTGCTGGTTGTGCTAAATAGATTGGGCCATTCAAAAAACAGCAGTAAATCCCTGCTTCTGTGCTTCCTCACCCCAGATGCTTTGAACTGTGGAAACTGGTTTCAGCAAAAAAGTCTTCCCAGGAAGATGCTCAGTAGAGGGAACAAAATGTTCCCATTTAGACCTGGAATGGCTAAAGGTGTCAGAATGAAGACCCACTTAGGTACATATTTCTTATCACACTGGTAGTATCTCTTTGAGTTATTACGCAATTGCTGTGCAATTAATATAAAAAAGTAACGGTCTAAAAGAGATTCATCTGTTTATATTCTTATTTAAGGGTTCTGCTGTGGATATAGACATCAGGTTAATATAGAGGTTTCCTAATTTGGTACCAGTCTGATTAACAATATATATATATATACTCATCTACTAGCACACTGGCTTGCTGACCATGTGCTGAAATAGACTTAAATAACCAATCATTAAACTATCAGACACAGCCATATATGCACCAATACAAGCATTATAGCCTCAGCTTATTTCCCCCATGAATATGTCTTACCAGTTCAATTACTACAGGATTTTCCAGGAGGAGCCTCTCAGAAACTGAAATAAAAGGCTGTGCAGCTACAAGCAGCAAGGTTGACCCATGTGACAAAATTTATTTTGCGGGCATGAGTGACCTATGGAACTGAGTATATTCTCAAAAGATAATAAACACTAAGATGAAAGAACAGATTACAAACTGCAATATTTTTCTTATTAGCACAATAAGAAACCCACTGATGAGAACAGACCTCAAAAGCTGCATTAACAATGGGGAATGAAAAACAGTGTTTAAATACAGTATTGGAAAAATATGGGAATGAAGTAACATCAGGGAAAAGATCATTAACAGCGAAATCAACGACAATTTTCACATAGAGTTTTTCCAAGATGGCAGCTGCTCTTAGGAGCTGATCCAAAGCCTACTGAATTCAATGGAAAGATTTAATTTCAATGGACTTGGGATCATTTTAGCTTTTGGCTGAAAGAATTCCAAGTTGAAAGAGAGAAGACTTGGCAAAAGGTAACTGAGGCTTCAGCACATTTAGGGTCAAAAGACCTTAATTGCTGGACCAATTCATCCCGATGTGATTCCACCATACCCAGAGGATATACAGAGTCAGTTTTTTACTGTCTGATGATGCCATGTGTGATTTCCAATGAGTTCAATGTGTAACTTAGGGTAGAATTTGACCTTGTGGATGTGACTGTACTGTAAAGTTTAATTAATTTGAATACAATAGTCCTATTGGTTTAAATAACTGCAGAAGTTTTTCCTAACGCATTAAAAGGCTGTATTTTATGACTATACCTTATAGATATGAAGTATAGCTCTCCAGTGATATGACTGTGATATATAACTTTCTTCCCAACAGCTGCTGGTGGGAATTTCACTGTTTCTGAAATAAATATTATATGCATACATACCATACATGAAGGGAAAGAGAGAGCAATAGGAAATACAATGAGCTGACTCGAGATGTGTTATTTATTTGCACACATTATTAATGATCTCATAGCTCAGAAGTGGTGGAGGGAACCTGAGCCACTTGTGTATTATGAAAGGTCATCAGTAACTCATAGCAATATATGACACATCCATTCAGGCCATCCAGACCTACTCCACGCTTGGATCTGTTTATCTAACACCAGTTTTAGTTTAGTCTGTACTGTGTGTTGATTTCATAGTACATCATGTAGCAATGAGACCTCTTGGCTACGCTCCCATGTAAGATGACTAAGTTTGAAGTATAAGAGAACCTGAAACAAATTTTCAGAGTATCAGTTGATTGAACTGAACCACACATATCTACTTCCAATGACATATGTGATCATTAAGTAAAGTAACATAGATATAAATATATCAGATTGGGTGTGTGCACGTGCATCTGTAAAAACACAGTCACATTTCATACAGCTGAAACTCAAAACTTTTCCTCATGCTTGTTTCTCTCCCTAAGAAACTGAAAGAGCAAACATGCAACAGAGATTACTTTGATAATAATATCATAAGACACCCAAGTGCTACAGAGACGAACATAGTATAGGACTGAAATTAATGACAACTCAGTTTTTCACTGTCTTTAAGCTAAAAGACACTTTTTGTTCTCAGACATATATGTGAAACTGAACAGTTCGGTATAATCCATATAAAGACATGGGTATAATTTACCTCTGCTTTTCTTAAAAATTTTACAGGCTATAGTTATACATGTTTTAATTACAGCTGCTTTGAGACAGTTCTCAGACTATAAACCATGCTTGAAAATGTTATTCTGAAAAAATAAGAGTCTAAAAGGGTTTCGACCAAGGGATCTTAATAAACTAGCTAGAAAATACTAAACTCCTCTGCTAGTTCCCCTAATCCCGTTGCTGGTACTCACTATATCAAACTGACCAGGCAGTGCCTGTTATTGACTGCCAAAAGTTCATGGCAATACCCTAGGGCAGAGCTCGTTTCTTCCATCCCCAAGTACCAGTATGTTTGTTACTTGAGCTAATGGAAACTCAGTGTGGGAAATACATGGCACGTGGCACACCACAGAGAGTCGTGATGAACACACATTTTAGGCAGTTCTGCACACTTATAAGGTGCCTAATACTAGCACTGTCATCACTACTCACACGTGCAACTTCTCAGTACAGATCAGTATCCAAAAGCTATATGCAAGACAGGATGCATTTTAGTGACCTACAGATGTGCTTTTTGGGATGGCTGCAAATATTTAGGCATTCGGACAAGCACCCACCTGGCTCTCTATCAGCCCAAACGCTATATAAACTGTTTTGTAGTGTTCCTACATCAACTTGGCTTGACCAAAAAGAAGTCTCCAGACCAAAATCCTCTGAGCACTTCTCACATCACATGTGCTATTTAAGTCAGACAGACACTCAAGTCATTTATCTGCACAGTTTTTCTTCCATCTGACAAAAAAGCGCAAGCCAAAGGGTCTTTAATATCAAAGAAATATTAACTCCACACATGCAATTCTTGGTCTTTTCAACTACTTTAGGCAAACTCTCATGCAAGTCATTTAACATTTTATACAAGAAATAGAACATTTTGTTTATAAACCAGAACATGACACAAACATTGTTTCATCAGAGCAGGAGAACAGCTCTCAGTCAAGCGGCAATACAAAACAATACTTTCTAAAGGCTGTTGGGCACTACCACATCACAAGAGAAAGTGAATGTTACCTATTTTCTGCCAGAAAAGGGAAGAAAACATGGTGCTGTCTTTTGCTGGCAAAACCTTCTCTTAGCTTAATGGCAAATATGCCTATCTAGAAGTAGTATCATGACACCCTGCAATTAGTTTATGAGTTTTCTTCCTCACTGTTCCTTTTTCCCTTTAGAAAGTGTCTTGCTTGTTTCCCTTCTTTTACCTCAAAATTGCCTTTAAAATAACTGAGCTATCAGGTTAATGTAAAATTTTTTTGTTGTTGTTTTAGTGTTTGGGTTTTTTTTTCTCCTCGAAACGTGACAGATAACTTTCTCAAGGTTAAAGTAAAATCACTGGCTGTAACATGACAACTTCATATCTTCCCATCGAGCAGGCTTTCCTTTGAGGAGTCTGAAGGAGACTCCTGGACCTGTGCCCAGTTGAGATGTTGTTGTGAATCCTTCTTCTCCACTATAACACTGCCTGCTACACTGGCAGGAGTCAGCCTGCAAGTGTTAACAGGATGGCAGTGCTGAAGACCTCTGCACAGCAATGCAGGACTCTGCTGAGTCAGACACTAACACTGTTTGCAAAGAGACAGAGAAATTACTTTTGACTCATATCTGACATATAGACATTATTAGCTATGGTAAAAGGTGAAGCCATGGTTGTCTCTCTGTAGAAGATCATAGAACCATAGAATAGTTTGGATTGGAAGGGACCTTAAAGATCATCTAATTTGAACCCATCTGTCATGGGTACGGACACCTTCCACTACGGACCAGGTTGCTCTAAGCCGGTCCAACCTGGCCTTAAACACTTCCAGGGATGGGGCAGCCACAGCTCCTCTGGGCAATCTGTTCCATTGCCTCACCACCCTCACAGTAAGGAACTTCTTCCTAGCTAATCTAAATCTAACCTCTTTCAGTTTAAAGCCATTACCTTTTATCCTAGCACTACATGTCCTTATAAAAAGTTCCCCTCCAGACATTTCCAGACAGTGGCATCCTTCACAAAAGGAGATTTTTTTTTTTTTAATTATTAGGCCACAGTCAGAAGAGTAATCTCCAACTGGCTGAAGATAAAAGACATTAAACAGAAGCCATCAGAAACTGAGGTGAGTGTCAAAACATAACGATGACTTCTATCACAAATACCCAGAGCTGCAAACAGAACAACCCTATTTAAAGCCAGAAGTGGATGGTTAAGAAGGACAAGGTGCTATCGCAATGAGCTTTAATACATGACATGTTTCAGAAAGTGTTAAGAACAGGTTAAAAAAAGGGCATATATGCTCTTACAACAGGATGCCCACTTGTCCTAAGCATTAAAGCCAGCTCAGAAAACCAGGCTATATTGAAGCTGCCTCTTACCCTGTGAAAGGATGGTCTTCTGGGACCAGGGGAGATCATTTACAGAGCTCTAGAGAAGCTCACGTTTCAGCTACCAGCATTGCTTCTGGCCTGGGGATAAACTGAGTCCTGAAATCTACAGTGCTTTCCGCAAGACTTCAACTCTTCAGAGCCAGCTGTAAAAACTGTAAGTAAAAAAAAGCAAAGAGCCTATTGTTTTGCACTTAGCACTTCTTCCAGTTACTGCATGAGCACACTGGAGTCAGAGCAAATACTAGGAACCTGATTCTGACATCACCACATTAAATAAATCACTATGTTAATTTAAATCAAATCACTGCTGATTTATCCTAATATTATATCAGAGTTAGGCCAATGAGCTGTTCAATATGACTGCAGAAGTCAGGTGCTCTGAGTGCAGTGTTGATGGGTCCTATACATGTACTTGAACACAACAAAATGGAATACACCAGAGCCTGACTAACATGATAGAATCATAGAATCATAGAATAGTTAGGGTTGGAAAGGACCTCAAGATCATCTAGTTACAACCCCCCTGCCATGGGCAGGGACACCTCACATTAAACCATGCCACTCAAAGCTTCATCCAACCTGGCCTTGAACACTCCCAGGGATGGAGCACTCACAACCTCCCTGGGCAACCCATTCCAGTGCCTCACCACCCTAACAGGAAAGAATTTCCTCCTTATATCCAATCTAAACTTCCCCTGTTTAAGTTTTAACCCGTTACCCCTTGTCCCGTCACTACAGTCCCTGACGGAGAGTCCCTCCCCAGCATCCCTATAGGCACCCTTCAGGTACTGGAAGGCTGCTATTAGGTCCCCACGCAGCCTTCTCTTCTTCAGGCTGAACAGCCCCAACTTCCTCAGCCTATCTTTATACGTGAGGTGCTCCAGTCCCCTGATCATCCTCGTGGCCCTCCTCTGGACTTGTTCCAGCAGTTCCATGTCCTTTTTATGTTGAGGACACCAGAACTGCACACAATACTCCAGGTGAGGTCTCACAAGAGCAGAGTAGAGGGGCAGGATCACCTCCTTCGACCTGCTGGTCACGCTCCTTTTGATGCAGCCCAGGATACGGTTGGCTTTCTGGGCTGCAAGCGCACACTGAAGCCGGCTCATGTTCATTTTCTCATCGACCAAGACCCCCAAGTCCTTCTCCTCAGGGCCGCTCTGAATCTCTTCTCTGCCCAACCTGTAGCTGTGCCTGGGATTGCTCTGACCCAGGTGTAGGACCTTGCACTTGTCGTGGTTGAACTTCATAAGGTTTGCATCAGCCCACCTCTCAAGCGTGTCAAGGTCCCTCTGGATGGCATCCCTTCCCTCCAGTGTATCAACCGGACCACACAGCTTGGTGTCATCGGCAAACTTGCTGAGGGCGCACTCAATCCCACTGTCCATGTCAGCGACAAAGATGTTCAACAAGACCGGACCCAACACCGATCCCTGAGGGATACCACTCATTACCGGTCTCCAGCTGGACATCGAGCCATTGATCACAACTCTTTGTGTGCGGCCATCCAGCCAGTTCTTTATCCATTGAGTGGTCCATCCATCAAATTGACGTCTCTCCAATTTAGAGACAAGGATGCTGTGTGGGACAGTGTGGAACGCTTTGCACAAGTCCAGGTAGATGACATCAACAGCTCTACCCTTGTCCATCAGTTCTGTAGCCCCATCATAGAAGGCCACCAAATAGGTCAGGCAGGATTTCCCCTTAGTGTAGCCATGTTGGCTGTCACCAAGCACCTCGTTGTTTTTCATGTGCCTTAGCATGCCTTCCTGGAGAATCTGCTCCAAGATTTTACCAGGCACAGAGGTGAGACTGACTGCTCTGTAATTCCCCAGGTCTTCCATTTTCCCCTTCTTGAAAATGGGGTTTATATTTCCCTTTTTTCCAGTCATTGGGAACTTCACCTGACTGCCATGATTTTTCAAATACAATGGCCAGTGGCTTAACAACTTCATTTGCCAGCTCCTTCAGGACCCGCAGATGGATTCTATCAGGTCCCACGGACTTGGGCGCGTTCAGATTTTTAAGATGGTCTCGAACCATCTGGCATGAGACCAGGATCGAAGCCTTGTTTTTCTCATCCATACATCACCACCACGTTTTTCAAGTGCCACTGTCGTTAAGCTAAGATACAAAGTAATCCATCATTTAAAGCCATTACAAACACATTTTTTGGTCAAAAAAGGTGACCTTTCACATAACCAGGTCTGCAAAGACAAACACTTTCCCAGTGTGGCAAAGGGAACTAAGCAGAGGAATGCAGCACACTATCAACAAGTAATTCTATGAGCTTGGTCACTAATTAATTCTGATTTCCACTGGATTTGTGCTTCATGGTTGACTGAGCTTTCAAATAAATCTCAACTATGAACTCATCCTCATATCACCCACAGTCCAACCACAATAACCACAGTTCCCTCATTTTTCCTCACTATAGGACTCCTCAGTCCTTTACCACCACATTCTTATGCCTTTTTTACTCTCTCTTCTCCTACCTATATCTTTCAACAACTCTGACTAGCTTGCTGGTAAGCCAGGAGGCATCAAGATCTTTGCTGGGACCAGGGCTACATGAACACAGTTTGACTGGCCAGGACATACACAATGTTTGCTCAACCAGTTGGTCAGGTGTCAAACAATTTTCCACAGCCCAGCCCACCACAGCGCTTGCAGCTTCCCTGTGACAAATTCTGTCCCACATCTCTTTGGGAAGAAGACAGGGCATGGAGGAAGTCAGATATTTGTGGATCCTCATGCTTTTTTACCACACTTCTTAGAGACCTTTTGCAGAAACTTTATATATTGGAGACTTGATCCTCTGCTCAAATGATGAAATCAGCTAATGAATTGAAAAATTCATAGTGAGGAAAAGAGCTGGCATACACACCTTCAGTGTGACTACATTAACATCATTTCCTTACTTCAAGAAGTACCGTTGATGTCACATAAGCACACAAAAAACCTGCGGGTTTAGCAGAAAGTAGAAATTTTCTCACACAATTTCAAACACTTTCTGGTGTGCATTTTCCACAGAATTGCTCAAAACAATAAATTAATGCACCATTCAAGCTAAAAAATTCTATGAGTGGAAGAGATAGTTAAGTTAGTATTACTCCCCTCCACTGACTAAATCACCTTGGCCGATGGAACAAGGTTTTCTTCTCTTCATTTGTCAAATCTAAAAATAAAGATGATCAAGGCCATGGAATACCTACGGTCTTTCTGAAGCTTCATGCAGTGTTTAGAGGAAGAAGAATTCAGTATGCAGACGCACAATCTTCTGCTAACAATAAAGTTCCAATCCTTTGGCAAGTCCTTTTGTCAATAATTACCCTTCAACTCCAGAAAGGCTGTTCTTTGCTCAGGCTTCTGCTGCTGTAGTAAACAATTGCACATTCCTTGTTCAAGCCATAGGCACTGCAACTGCTCCTAACCACTTTGAATTCTAGTCCATATTTTTGACGTTCAGTGTTTTTGTCAATTTAATTTATTTAGGCATTTGTAACAGATGAGGGAATGACAACAGCTGATAAAGACAACAGCGGAAAGGAACTCCAGCTGAATAAGTTAATTCACAATCCCATTTAAAAATCAGGCTGTTCTGATTATCACCTTCCCCTCCTTCAGTTTCAGCATGATTTTTAGCGACCACACTTCTCACAAACCCCTAGACTCAGCAAATAATATTCTAAAGTAAAACCACTAAAAAATGGAAGCAACAATGTTTTAAATATAGCCTACTGCCCCCATCCTCTAGACAGCTGCTGCTAAAATGTGGATGGTGTGAAAGTGGAAAGTGGAGCAATCCATTATTTTTTCATATGTTAATCAATAAGATTCAACAGAAACACTGTGCATAATTAGAAAATAAGCATTCCAAAGGTGTTCTTGTTCATGGTACTTCATGATAGTGAAGGTTTGGAAATACCTGGCAGTTCTTTTTATCCCAGCAGGCACTAAGGCTGTTAGTCAATATGCCAGGATGCGTTATTACCACTGGGAGCTCAGACTGGTCCACCTGTATCATTACTTGAAGATAGAGAGCTGTCCTCTGGTAATTAATACATTTCCACCTCTGCGTAATTAGAGACATCCAATGCATTCATTCTCATTCAAAAAGAAATGTAGAGCTTTGCAATTTCTCCAGTTCGGGGCTGTAAGAGAACTTCAAACATCAGAATAATTTTCTAAAAGTAATGAGTTTCCTCATTCTAGTGGGTGCTACAGTCCTGGTAATAAAGCATCTTTGCTAAAAACTGCTGTTTGAAGACTGACTCATTCTGGTGGCATGAGAGAGGGATTCAGACTGGGAGCACTCTGTAGGGAATCTGTGACAGTCTTTCATCAGCTGCATATTCTTGACTTATAAAAACAGAAACAAAGGCATATTGTGAAGTTCATGGAGCCTCATTGCTGGGCTGCAGTGTTTTAGCTGAAGATTTCAGACTCACATACAACAGTGTGCTTGAGGAAAGGGTGCCATATAAACTTAAAATCAAGTGTGAGATTTCTGTCTCCATTGCTGTCTGTACAAATCAATGAAATCTCAATTACCCTCCCTCGAGGCATCTTGAGGATTTTGTTTTTCTTTTAACAGACCCACTCTATTTCTTTGAAGTGGCAAGCAGAGACAGTGGGTTGCCTCTCTGGGGTAATACACATAATGCATGTGTTCACATACAGCTATCTCCTTTCTTGGCATATTTTCAGGATACTTGCACCAGATTCTTGTCCAGATCATACCAGTGTAAATCTTGAATAATTCAAACAAGAATCATTATCTTCTTTCAGCTGAGAAGAACAAGTGGCCAACAGGCTCCAACAGGAGACTGGCCTAAGCAAACTCTGCAAGACTTTATCATAAAATCACCTGAGAGAAACATCTTCAGAAGGTAACCCTAGGCCACTGAGCTCCTAACTTAGATGACATTGCCTTGCTTTCCAAATTAGTCAGAACTGGGGAAGAGACAGAAGCTTGGGCTACAGCCCACCTTCCCTTTGTTTTGCGTCCTCTGACGCTGTGGGGCATCCTGGGGGGAGTTTTTCTGCTCCTTCAAGTGTGGGAACCACAGGCATTTCTGGCGCTTTGCATGCAGCACTTTCAATATACTCTCCCCTCTACTCACACCCACATTAAGCATAAAAGACAGTGTTTTCCATCAACACTTACCAAAATGCCAGTACTCTGAGAAGAAAAACTAAGGGGGGAAGGGGAATTCAGCTGTAGAAAATGAAACCACTGCCGTCAGCCCATTGAAAACTCTCCTAAAAGCTTTTTTCTTCCATATTCCCTACCAGAGTGCCAAACAAACAGTAATTAAAATATATATTATGCTCAAAGCCATAGATTATTCTTCCCACTGGATTTCTTGAGCGGTTCTCCTGTCTTCTTGCATCAGTGTTTCAGACTCTGAGCTCTCTGAGACATGACTTTCATTATCTCTGGGTCATTAGCAGCTCATAACTCACTGTCAGATAATACTGATAAAGAGAGACAAAGGGCAGACCTTTTTCAAATTGTGGAGCCATAAGTATTGCACTGCATTGTGTAAAGTCAAAACTGTATGCATTAGTTACCAAGCAGTGACAATGCTGGGCACTTGGCTTGTTAAGAAAAGTAGATGGCACAGCATATTGCCTTCAGCAGCGGGATTCACACAGCTGTTCAAAGGCAATCACTGAAGGCCAGGTTGAGTCAAAGATGGGTTGGCAGGGATATTGGTCACCAGACCAGAATCCAGACCCAGAGTGGTTCAACTAGGGCAGAGTTATATCCTCAGAAAAATCATCTAAAAACACCCCAAAAACCTCAAACTTTGCACTCCATGATGACCAATAGGAACCACAAGCCACAATGATGTGTCTGAACTCTTGCCCCACTTTGGAGATTCTGCACTGAATGCAAGAGATGCCTACAGCTACCCACAGCTTGCAGTGTGCTCCATGGGATCTGCTGCCAAAGATACCTAGGAAAGCAGGCCTAGGCTCACTCTTTTAATAATATCAGCATCTTACAATGAAAAGTACTTTAAAAAAGTCATAATATACTAGCATCCACTTGGGAAGCAGAAGGTCAGGCTCCATTCTCACCCCCATCTGAAGTCCATCCATGTCTCCTCTGTCTTTCTGCCGCCAAAATGGTCTCCAAGAGCTAATCTGTCCTGTCAGCATACGCACAACAAAACCAGCCAACCTTCATCCAGAACAGAACGTATGACATGTAACCAAGCAGACAGGCTCTCATGACTATTACCTTATTGATCCAGGGTCTATCTGAACACAAATCTGTGCACTGTGCTTGGAGCACAGGCCAGCCCTGGGGTACACTGCACCAGCTGAACACCCTGACCCTGAGCAGCCTGAGTCATCTTCCCACTTGGTTTTCATTCCAGCCTTATGAATCCCACATTATTTGCAACACTGTAACACCACTTCAGTAGGAAGATTTGGAAAAGCCCTCCCACACAACCTTATTTTCAAGGGCATGATTCAAGTTATTCCCCAGTTCAGTAGTAAATGTGGTTTTAAATGCCCTCAGGCTGATGGCGGTGGTGTACTCAGCTTTCTTGCTCCTTAGTTGTACCACCTAACTCACAGCCTAGTATGTAAAGGCACTGATGTTGTCGGTTGTTTTGTTGTTGGGTTTTTTTTAAGGAGACAAGAACTCATTTAAAGGCTGATGATGGTGAGCACGCTCTTGTCTCATGTTCACTGCACATGGAGCAATCATGAAAAATACCTCTCTAATAGCTGGGGACATGGTGTAGCACAAAGACCGTGTGGTTCTAGTCTTTGATCTAGCCTAGGTGCTTTCTGGGACCAAAAAGGACATGGCCAGATGAGGAACCTGCCAAGAGGGAGAGTTTGAAGAATCATAGATTTTATTAAACCTGCCGACAACCACCTTATTATAGACCTGGCACCATGCAGTTTTGCTGCATTCCCCAGACTCTTCCAGGGCATGAGCACTTACCTACAAACCTCACCCAGTCAGCTAATTTACTTCCCTTCACCATCACTGAACTTTTAGCTTGATGGAAACAACCAAAATGCTGACATCAGGGTGTGAAGACCCTCTAGGATAGCCAGTCTCCTGAGAAGCTCAGCTACTGGACTGCACTGACAGCAACATACATATTTTTGGCTAAAAGGTCTTCAAATGAAATAATTTTTTCCACATGACTTTCAGAACCTTGTTTGGTCAACAGAAAAAAGTTCAATATTGTTATTCAGGGATTATTTTTTTTTTTATTATCATGTCAATAATTTTCTTTGCAACTTTTTCTTTCCTTTCTTACCCTGTGAACCGTTACTGTGCTTTAAATCCTTCTCAGTTAAAAGAACAAGAAAGCAACATTCAGTTGTGATCCTAGACAGACACTGCTGAGCCTTGCTTAATTGGTCTGGATTTTGTTGCTAAATGTATTTTTTAAATGAATGCCACATCTTTGCAAGGTTGCTGGGGAAAGAATGGAAATAAAGTATTATGCAGCCTACTGAAATCCTTTGCTACTGTGGTGTAACATGCCACTGACATTAGATTTTCCCTCTCCCACTATATATGCATTTGATGCCAAATTGTTTAAAAAATTAGAGAAACTCCTGTTTCTGGAATTATCCTGCATTTATATCGTTTTATGGAGAACATTATCTGATAAATTTCTGAGTTAAAGATGGAAGAGTCCAACAAAGGAAACTAAAAAGGAATGTTAAACTTCTTAATTCAAAGGAGTTAAACTTGCGTCTGTTGGAGGCAAGCTTGTCCCAAAGTGGAAGGGAAACAGTATAAAGGGAGAAAAGAATGAAATGAAACACATGTATTTAATGGGAAGTTGCTGATCAAGTTTAGAAACAGGGGAGTAGGATTGATACTTTCAATATGTTAAAGGATATAGCCATCACAACTTAGGCATAACCTA
Source organism: Lathamus discolor (assembly GCF_037157495.1). Classification (NCBI taxonomy): domain Eukaryota; kingdom Metazoa; phylum Chordata; class Aves; order Psittaciformes; family Psittacidae; genus Lathamus; species Lathamus discolor. The sequence goes on along the minus strand of NC_088887.1, from coordinate 100,043,106 downwards.
TATGTTTGCGCAGGTCGGTGGCAATTCTACCATTAACTGGCGAAATGTGAACAATGCAGATTTGTCACCCTGTTTTCAGAACAAGGAAAGTGAATTGCTTCTCTGATGGACACCTGTAACAAAATGGAGGTGCTGATCTCCCCCAGATTTCAACAGGTTCCAGATACTATGAAACACAGAATGACAAAGGCAGAGCTAGAGATGGAGACTCTTGAGACTCCAGGGAGAGTTTCATGGGGTTAGAGGAAGATTTCAAGTGTACAGGTTGGCATGAACATGCTTTGGGTGTCAGGCACTTATAACCAAGAAGGAAAGAAGGGGATCTGAAACAACAGTGCCTCCATTCAGAAAATACACCTTGGACCCTCTGGAAAGAGAAAATTTATAAAGACAGTTTGAAACCATAGGCCTCCTTTTTCATGATAAGGGTCTGCTGCCATCTCCAGCTCAGTTGCCACCATTGCTAAGAGTCACAGCTTCAATCTGGTGAAGTAAACACCATGATCTTGACATGCCAAATGGTTCCACCTGCACTGCTGCACTGAGTGACCTGAAGAGTAGGTCTGAGACTGGGACAGCCAGGAGCCTTTACCACTCACCTGGAACAACACCTAACCTGTCAGCCTACAGAAATCCCAGTGCTGCTGCTCCCTGGGAGGCACTTAGTATCTGGCCAGGGTTTACAGTGGCACACAACACAGGCAACTCTACCTGCCATGCAGGCAGTTCCCAGATTTCTTGATAGCCATCTGTCCTTGCAGTTACTGCATCAGGCTGGAAAGGCTTGAAGGCACCTACCATCCTTCCTAAAAGAGTCACGATAGTGCAAGGGTAAGAGGCATGTGCTGACAGCCCAAGCACAACCTGTGCCACTCAGCCCTGAGACTGAGCACACTGCTGGAGTCAAGGAAACACAGCAGCGCTGCAAACCCTATCCTTTCTGTAACTACCTCTATGACCCAAATCACCAGTCAAGATATCATGTAACCACACCTTTCCCTCAACAAGCCTTCCCTGTGACCATAACATTATAAAGGATGGATAAACTAATGAACATTTCAGTACTATTTCTAAACACATTTGTCCCAGACATTTTAGAAATGTGTATGAAGGAAAGAGGTTTGATTATTCCTCCAATGCACACATAATACTACCAGGAATGAAAACAGGGCTTAACAGCCCTGCTCTGAAGATTTTTGCAGCCGAGTGATCAGACCATGTTTTGTGATTACGGACAGCAGGGAGAAAGAAGTTCTTCTTTTCATTTGTATCATCCACAGTGCTGCTCCTGTGAAAATACAAGTCATGAATGACAGCGGTTGTAAAGCAGGGCTGCCCTGGGATGGTGTGAAAACAGAGCTGCAGATAGACATTTAATCCTTATAACATTGTTTTCAGTGGGACAAAGCAGAGCCTGGGATTAGAGCATGGAAAGAGAAGGCATGTTTAGGAAGGTCACTATTTCATTTAATTAATTTGAGTTCAGGGCAAGGTAGGGCAGCTGGGAAAGAGAAATGGAAAATGTTTTTTAAATGGCTTTATTAATCATGACAGGATCTAGTGCTGAGAGGTGGAAGAGAAAAACATCATTCTTTTGACCAGTATTTTAAAATAGTCCCTTCTTCAGATGAACACAGTAAATGAGTATTCCTTCAAGCAAAGGGTAGCAAGAGAGACTTTAAGATTGATTTCTGGGACATTCATAGCTTCTTTTGTGTTTTCCTATGTCCGTAACAGAAATAGTAAGGGACGCTGAAATGAGTACTAGTAAATTTCGTAGTAAATTAAATATGCCAAGGACCAGTCTCTGGCTCCGACAGCAGCAGGCTGCAAACAGCCCACATCTGTATTACTAACTTCACTTACTCTCTAAAATGGGAAGGCCACCACCAAACTGCTCATTTGGAGCTTCTCCTTCCCTGTGCTAACTCCAAACCCACCAGGCAGGAGCAGAGGGTGACAGTTAACTGAAGCCAAACCCATGCTAAGGACTCTTCTAACAGTTTAGCACTGTGGGCAATCACTTTCCTGTAGCCAAAGGGGCTGGAAATACAGAGGCACCATTCAGCAGCAGTCAGTAAGAAGGATCCCACTAGACCTCACTTCTGAAACAGCTTACCCTACAGGCAAACTCCATGTAGCTCAATCATCTTCCCCTTTGCCTATGGTTGAGATGCAGGAGAGGCAGTCTTCCACCCTGATCATTTTATGCCAGTGGAAACTTCCAGTGCAAGGCCCTACCCAAGTTACCTGACAGAGATGTAAATGGCTCTTCTGGATCTGAATTTACAGTGCAGACTAGTCAGTCTTCTGGGAGAACAGAAGTGGCTGGCCCTTGCCCTGCCTCTGCTCAGGAGTGGAATCTGGAGGAAATGGGGATGGTGCTCAGCCAGTGGGTCTGCAAGTGTGAGAATCACTGACTTCACAAAAAAATCTCCCTTTCAAAGGAGACAAAAGGGTGACAGCTGTTACTGCACCCCAGCAGTTGCATTAGCAGTGCTCCACTCCCACTGTCTGTGAAAGGACCCTGTCCCAGCCCCAGTCCATGGAGCAGTGGTCATCCTCCAACACAGCCTGTTTATTCATCTGTTAAGGGTTTGGCCTTCCATGTTTAATCAAGCAAAGCACCTACTGAAGGAGATGAGAGCTTTGCCTGAGGGAGCTCTGCAGGATTTTGGCTTTTCAATTTAATGGTTAACCAGCTCCAAGCTTCGACCTTCAGCAGGGCCGAGGAGCTCCGTGCAGATGGGAGACTGCTCCTTCTTTTCTTGTGGTAAAATTAAAAAGAAGCTCATACATCATAAAATGTGACAATTCCCAGAGTAGTTCTTTTGGGGCTCCTTCTACCAAAGAGTTGTAGCACTGCCAGGCAAAAGGAGAAATGATGTTAATCACCCAAACCCTAGGCAAACACTATATCTTTTTTGTGAATCAAATTTAAACAGAAGTTATGCAGGAAGGACCAAGTCAAAAACCACTTTTTCCAGATGTCAGAAAAATTGAAACACACATGAGGGAAAAAAGCAGTGTTACGAACTTTTAGCTTGATATATCTGGTAGGTGAAAGAACTAATGCAGTAAAGAAAATGTTTGCATAGTGCTGCTGAGTCTGCTCTAGACTATAATACTGGTTAAACAGCACTTTCACCAAACTTTTCTTAACCATGCTGCTGTTTGTAGAGCAGAAAACATGGGGAGGGGGAGAAAAAGAAAAATCTAAATGTGAATACAAAGTTCTATTTACTGAGATAACGATTGAAGAAATAGATATGGATATAGAAAATGCTCCTGAAATATGTTCCTTGTTATAAATAAACCATGTTGCCAGCACTTAAATAATAAAATAAAATAAAATAAAATCCCTGTTGAGAGTCACAGGGGAGCAATACCATGGCCAGAATATCTGCTGATGCAGCTGAACTATGCTTAAGACATCTGCTGAGATGAAACTACTTTGTGGCTGGAGGTATTAGGAAAAAAAGAGTTACTTCAACAAAAAAGCAGCCAGTGTGTGAAAACAAAACCACACCAAAATGTAACAGAACTTGTGCTTCTACAACTGTGGCACCACTGTACAGTAGTTATTCCATCAATCTACCTGCCTTAGAAGTGAAGCAAAAGATTGTAAAACAGGCTGATAAAAGAGGAAACCTCCCCCACGGCACTGCTTTCTGCAGAAATCTCAGCTCCTGAAGAGTTGCCAGCTGTTAAAAGAAAGTGAGGATCAAAAAATAAGCGGGATTTAAAGACCATTTCTTGAAAACAGATTCCTTGTCCAGATTGCCACCGAAGTGCTGAGTTCAGAGCCCTGAAGCCCTGCCTGTTGCGTTCATTCACACCTAAGTCCATGGGAGCAGCGCAGCTCCCAACCAGTGCCCCAGGTCAGAGCCATGCCGCCAGTGGCAGGCACGAAGCACAGGATGCAGGACGCAGGCAGCTATGCGTTGTCCATACCAGCGTGCGGCACCTAACCAAGGGTGTGTTTTAAAAACAAGTTCCTTAACTTGGAGCGGCTTTTACTTTGGTTTGTGAGCGGTTTGACGTTGGCTTCACTGCAGCTGATTCTTTCGTGGCTGGAGCTACACCAGGCAAACTGCTTGACCAGAATGGACACAAGCACCTCATTTTAACGAAACTGGTTTAAAACCCAGCGTCAACAAAACACAAGCAGTTTCTCTGCACAAATCACATCTTGCCTTTTGAGGGCTGCAGCCTTCCATTTAGTTTTTACAATGAGTATAATTCTGTGCACTTCTTCTGTAAGGAAAATAGGAATTCACCTTATTTTTCACTTTAATTTCAGTATGAACTCTTAACTCCCACTTTGTAAAACACTGTGTAACTATTATTAACCATAGGTCAGGGCTTAACCAACAGGGGACAGACTGGCAGATCTAGTGCACACATACACTGGAGACATAATTCAGGAATACTGAGGAATAGGTATCCCCTTCTACAACCAAACTCTCACTCGGAACAGCAGAGGGTTTCTGTAAGCCCCCTTCTCCCTGCATTCCTTTCTCTCTGGTTTCTTCTCTTACCATCTAAAATTATCACAACACAGCTGTTGTCCCAGGTGTCACTCGGTAAGCATCTTCACCCTGACTTGCTGTTTTCCCCAGAAACGCCTACTACCAGCACCTAAAAAAATAGTTTCCAGCCACCATACATAGAGTTCCCATGTTCCCTTTTCCTGCCAACCTAATATCTTTTGCCTCGATTCTTGGTTTGTCATGGGTTGAAAATATGAATCAAATACAAGATTATCACAGAATCACAGAATCACAGAATCCCAAGGGTTGGAAGGGACCTAAAAAGATCATCTAGTCCAACCCCCCTGCAAGAGCAGGGTAACCTACAGTACATCACACAGGAACTTGTCCAGGCGGGCCTTGAATATCTCCAGTGTAGGAGACTCCACAACCCCCCTGGGCAGCCTGTTCCAGTGCTCTGTCACTCTTACAGTAAAGAAGTTCTTCCTGATGTTAACGTGGAACTTCCTATGTTCCAGTTTACACCCATTGCCCCTTGTCCTATCACTGGATATCACTGAAAAAAGCCTAGCTCCATCTGTAAATCGATGGGTCCGGATGGAATGCACCCACGGGTGCTGAGGGAGCTGGCGGAGGTCATTGCTAGGCCACTTTCCATCATCTTTGGTAAGTCGTGGGAAATGGGCGAGGTGCCTGAGGATTGGCGGATGGCAAAGGTCACACCAATCTATAAGAAGGGCAAGAAGGAGGACCCGGGTAATTATAGACCGGTCAGCCTTACCTCCATCCCTGGAAAGATGATGGAACAACTTATTCTTGACTCCATCACTAGGCATATCAAGGATGAGGGGGTCATTAAGAACAGCCAACATGGTTTTATGAGGGGGAAGTCATGTATGACCAACCTTATAGCCTTCTATGAGGAAGTGACTAGGTGGAGGGATGATGGTAGAGCGGTAGATGTGGTTTTTCTTGATTTCAGTAAGGCATTTGATACTGTCTCCCACAGCATCCTCATAGATAAGCTGAGGAAGTGTGGGCTTGACGATCAAGTAGTGAGGTGGATCGAGAACTGGTTGAAAGGAAGAAGGCAGAGAGTTGTGGTCAATGGCGCAGAATCTAGCTGGAGGTCTGTGACTAGTGGAGTTCCTCAGGGTATCTTACAAGTCTTGCTTGGTACTTGAAATATTTGGTATAATACTGCAGCAGGAGCTGCACAATTTTATTCAGGAGCAATTTAGCATTCAAATTCTATTCATTGAGCCTCTTACTCATATGTGCCTTGAGTATGCCTTGCACAGACCCATGAATATTCCTGAGGTTATAGGTCAATCTCAATTTTTCTTCTCGATGGTTTTCTGCCATACATAAATCACCAAAAGCTTCACCGTGTAGCAGGGGCTTAGATGTGTTTTAGTCTCCATGGCACTGTGTGTACAAATCTGGTGCCAGCAGGAGATGCTCCATATCGCACTTGTGTCACCTAGTGGTTAGGGCGCAGCCTGGGGAGGTCAAGATCTTAGTACAACAGGACTAGAGGTGGATACATGCCATGGCCATTGTATCATAGGATAAAAAAGGCACATCTCCCCTGTTTCCTGTTTTGTTTTTCATATCTAGTCCTTTTTCTCCTTTGATTTGCTCATCAAATGGGGAAATGTCATCTCTTCTTATATGAGATAGTCTACTCACTCCAAACCACATTCAGGGATTTACTTCAGCTTGGAAACCTGGGAGAAAATTCCAGGTGAAGCTAAACCAGTTGTGTTGCCTGATTTTATTCCTCTAGAGAGACCTAGGTGGCCAATCAAAAACCCGGCTTCTCAAACGGTCCAAACTGACACCTTTTCACCTGTACAGAAGGGTGAGGCCCTGGTGTCCCAGGTGTGCTATGCACTGCACAAACCACAAAAGGTCATGAGCTCGCAGAAGGAGGATCCCTCAGATAATTCATTGACCAGTGGCAGCTTTTCTTCTGATGATGCAATATGTGAAACTTAAACTCCCTGCTAGAGCATTTTAGTGAATTAACAGCTCAGAAAATGCTCAAAGTCCCATTTGTGTGGAAAGCAGTTGTAGCCTCTCTGATTTACCTCTGGTCCCTTAAGTAATATTCAGTAACTATGGTAAGCTTCATTACTACATACTCGACAGACAAAAAAGATAACGACAGTCTTGTCACAGCAAGTCTTGTTGTGCCTGTTGCTTTTCCTTACTGCCATTGCCTTCTGGTCCTGTTTACTGGGAAAGCTGACTCATCTCCTACTTTTGCAGAACAGAGTAATGCAGAATTGGGGGATTCCCTGCTGGAAGAGCTATTTACAATTTAGTTGTCATCAGCACAGTTTGTACAGGGTTTTTGATACATGTATATATGTGTGTACACTCTCTGCTGAACCTAAGGTGGTGCTTATATGGTAACTTGCAAAACAAGATAGGAAGGACAAAAATAAGCTTCTATGTGGGTACTTAGATGTATCTCTAAGATACAGACTGTTTTTACCACCTGCTGATGAATATGAACTTAAGAAACATGCAGGCAGTTAGAAAAAGTATACCAAAAAGCAGCTAAACGTTAGTCATGCTAAAATTATTGGAAGACAAAAAAGAGACATTTTGTATTAGGTATACCTTTTTGGTCACAGAGAATAGGTGGTAACATTATGCAGATGGTGTGTATCACGCGTTGATAAACACTTAATAGAAATGCTTCAAGTTCTCCCACCACCAAATAAATGATACACAGATGGTCTTGGCTTAGTGGCCATTTCAATGGGCAAATTCAGTGGGATTCCATGTTATGTTTATCTGTATTGGTTGCTTACCCATGTTCCAGTTCCATATATAGTCCTTTCAAGCATCAAGTACCTGCTAACTTTAAATGGCAATCCAGAACATAAAAGTTTTGCGACTCAGTCAGGGAGGTTGTACTTAAGCCCATTGCAGGAGTGCATTCATAGCAAGAATATCTTATGATCTAAGATGACTGTTCCAAGATAAATTCCTTCACAACAGACAAGTGCTGTCTGACATCAAAATGATAAAAATAGTTTTTCTCCTTTCTAAGAATCACTGTAGCTAATTTTCAATGCTTAGAAACACTCATGCAGGGAATATGTACTGCTTTCATTGTGAGTAGGTACATGCTAATCTCTCACATTAGAGAGCACCATGACCCAGTGGCACATTCTTCACTCACCTAAATGCTTCAGTGAGGAGAAAAGAAGGGTCTTTATACAACTCAGTGCTGGAAACTGGAAAAATAAAATCAAGCAGGAAACAAAGAAATGACGCAGAGACAGAGATGCTAAGAATTTCCATTAATATATATATGCTGGTCTTTTCCACCCAAACAAGTCTTCATGCTACTGTAACTATTCAACTGATTTTACTTCAAAAGATACGGCCAGATCTGCACACATTTTTCACCACATTTTTGTGGTTTTCACTCTTTCAACCCATTTTCTGCTATGGAATTAATTTACAAACAATGTGTCTTGTCCTCCAAGTAACTGTATGTGAAAGATACCCTATGCAATGAAGCATTTCATGCCGTTCGTGCCACCCAGTCTGCCCCCTGGAGACATGTGTTTACGTTTCCGTTTTTATATGGTATTTGAAGCTGAGAATTTTCTTATAAATGCTTGGCATAACCTTTTTATTAACCATGGTATACTTCTCACAGAAAGAAAGAGGCAAAGAAGAGAAAATTATAGGAACTTATTTGTTTATGGTGTTTATGTCACAGAACATCTGGTATTAGCTTTGATTTAAATATCCTTCTGACATGCTAGAATTTGTAAAATTATTTTGATAAAGAGCATTTGGCCTACACATCTTGCTATGTGTGATAGGAGCACAACAGTTCCTGAGAATTAAAGTATACCAGGTTTTGACAGAAGAAAAATTTTTCGGTGGCGTTGTAGATGGGGTCCAGTGTCATGTACCTAGGACTAGCAGTCATACCTCTAGTATGAAAAGGCTTAAACCATGACAATCTTCCACCATTTTAAACATACTGGCACATGATTTTAGAAGCATTGTTTCAGACTAGGATAAATATGGATACCAGACACAACTCCACACTTCTCCTACTTCTATAATGAAATTTAGGGAAAGGCATATTCCCCTGCACTCCCAGAAGTTGGTAACAGCCTTCCTGAAGGGTGGGTTTGGTCTTCGGAGGTGCATGTTTCCATTGCAGCATTTCTCAGCTTTTTCTCACAGCTCTGTTGGGAAGTGCCTTAGTTGGACCTTCTGAACAAGCTCTTGTTTTCCTGCAATAAATAATCTCTGCTTATTCAGTTCCACTTAGCTTCACAACCCCCCCTCTGCCCTCTTCCTCCTGTTCTGCTTCTGTTCCTGCCAGCTGTCCCCAGAGTTACGGCTTCGGCAGCTGAAATCCACCTCTGTCTTCCCCCATCACCTCACAGTCAGCCCAAGGTGCTGAAAACTGCGCCAAACGCTTCTGTAGCACCCATGTTACCATGCAAGAGACATGCTGAAAGTTGTAGAAATTACTCAACATACTGTTCAGACTCATGGGAGTTGGTCCAGCACCAAAAGCAGAGCTGCCAATAAGAGACAAATGTGGTTGAGGTTCAAGGTTCAGAGTAGGGAACCTGAGATAAGGAAAACCAGCCTTTCTTGTGCTATTACCATAGAGGAAGGTTCATGGGGAAGTCTACTTTTCAAACAGAAGGGAGATCCAGGCAAGAAGAAAATTTGCAAGGACAGCTGATGCTGGAAGAGGAAGATGGCATTTAGGATTTGCAAAATCAGCAGGCAGTTTTTGGATACAAGTAGCCCTATACCATATGGGTGTAAGTATCCCTAACAGTCCAAGAAGAGAAGGTGATGCAATTGCTGGGTGCGTTGCTTGCAACCAGCATTACTGCAACAGAGCCACTCCAGACAAAAGCTCATACATGGTCCTTGCAAGGTCCTTTTTACTTCTTTGTGTGGGCTTTCCTCCTCTGCTGCCCATTGGGCAGAAAAGAAGTCACTGGAAAGCCTCAAGTCAGCTTCAGCAGTGTGACGAATGAGATGTTCTTTCTTCTTCCTACTCCTCCCCAGGGCTGGTGTGTAGGGCCCAGGTTTTGTGAGGAGGCAATGCAGGAGCCTTGGCTACCCCTGGGCAGGCACAAGGACAGAAGCCCCTGCCCTGGATGCCCACGGCAAGCTGTGGTGCACCTGGCCTGTTCAGTGCCCTCAACCCCAGCCTTACAATCAAAGCAGAAAATCGGGAATCTTCATCCATGGCTGAGTGTTTTTTAAGCCTGGGAGCTTCACATTTTCTAGATTTTCTCCATGACCACAACAGTTAAATATATATTTCCTTTTTAATTTGTTAACCAAAGCTGGACACCTGTCTTCTGAAACTGGGACTTTAATTCCCCCTTGTCCCCAGCGAGTCTCTCCCTTCTGTATCTCCTCCTCCTCCTCTTCCTCTCCTACAACACCTCAGCACTCATATTTAGGAAGATTTATGCTGGAGCTGGCAGCAATATATTAGGAGCAGAAGGTGGTATTCGAGTAAAGGCCAATGCAGTGCAGAATTGCAGAGCTGGATGTAAGAGCAAACAGAAAGGAGCCTCTTACCATAAGGTACTTTGCATCAGAGCTGGCTGTACATTTTACATCTAAGCAAATTTTCGTTTAAAATTATTCTCTTCTTGGTCAAAGACAAACTTTTCATGAGAGGTGTCTGCTTTTGCATTTTGACTTCAGATAACTGAAGGCTACAAAACAAAAGATATTCCAATCAGCACATATTCCAGCTCGCATCCAAATTGTGTTTGACAAAAATCTGTCATTTCTCAGGGAAGAAAAGAACCTTTTTTCATCCAGTACTATTTTATAAGCCTACAGTATACAATGACTATTGTTTTCAGTGCTGTTAAACCTCTTACCATAGTTCAGTATTGCAGCTGGCTATCATGCTTGTGTTTGTATATTGAATATCTGTGGGGTAGATTACTTCATCGCTTTGTATCAGTTCCCCATTTGGAAAAGGGACATACCACGTCTTGTCTGCTCAGCTGATAAGCATAGTGACTGCTGTCTCTTACTGTGCTTGTGTACAGTGCCACCTAAAATGGGTCACCAGTTTCAATGAGCACTAATGTTGTGCTAATGTCATGCAAGCAACAGAAAATAATACTCTTATTAAATGAGTATCTTATGATCAGCTCCAGAGCAGGCAAAGAAACACATGCTCAGGGCTTTTTTCCCAGAAACAGGCCACATGAAGCAAATCTTCCTGGTTTTCTAACAGTGGCTGATGTTCATAAATCTTTGTATGTCCATGCTGTTTGCTGAGCACAGTGAGGACAGGGGTATCATGTGAGATTATTTGTGTACTAGTGATAAAAATCACATTGATATGAGGAGAACTCAGTTCTCATTCTTTCCCATTCTTCCAGCAGCTCCCCAGATTATTCTCAGTCTCTTTTTTTTTTAACTCCTTTCTCAAAATTATTGTATTTTTTCCACTGTCGGTAGGAATTTCCATTATATAGTAGTGCCATTGCATGGTAGCTGCTCTAAACGTTGTTCCCATCAGCAGATCTGAGCTCAAGTTTACTATGGAGAGGAACTGTATTTGCAGGACTATTATCCTTGAGTGCTCTTCCCAGAACAAACCAGTTTAGATTTGCCGTCTTCCCCCAGAGGACAGAGGCTGGTAGAAGAGGTCTGGAGGGGCTCCAGCAGTGCTTGCATGTCCCATCCCCATCATAGCTAGTGCAGGACAGTAGGAGGTTTCTGCCCAGTTGACCCTTCATGCACTGGCCAAATCCTGAGGTCTCTACAGAGCCACCGTGTACAGTACCAATGGTATCTCCAGTCACTTGTGCCATGCTGTGCAAGTCTGTCACACAGCATTACTGGCAGGGAGCTATAATGCAACACGGCACCACCAGCATCACAAAGGAGGAAAAGCTCCAGGAGCAAAGATGAGAACCAAAGTATGGATGATGCTGTCTGCTTGCTTTACTCCTCCTGCCTCTGCTTTCAGGTCCTGAAACAGCTCTTCCACTGGCTTCCCGCTGAACTTGAGCCCTCAGATAATAAGTAATGCAGACCAAGTTCTGGAGTTGTGCAGAAACAGTTCAGCACTCAGATTCAGGACTGAGCTCTAAACAGACTGCAGTAGTTTAGTGCATGTAAGTGTCCTGATAGCAAGGGATGTTACAGGCATACAAAACTCACTGGCTCCCTTGTGTCGTATGTCTAAGTATCTGTTGTAATTGGCTTTGGTTGCATCTCTGAACTTTGCCTAAAGCACGTAACACTCATGAATCTGCAAAATTGGACTGGAAGTCTCCAGAGAAGAGGATTACCCAGGAGAATTTTAGTATTTCCTGCTTCCAATTGGGCTGGAACCAACACAAAAACAGCTATAACAGTATTTGGCTCTTGCACGCCTGGTCCCAGCCAAAAGGCAGGAAATTTAGAGGTATGTAAAGATGAAAAATAAATGATGGGAGATTGGGGTGAGGAACAGAGCCAAGGTTTTGAGAAACTAAAGGGGAAAAAATTCAGTTGGGTCAGTTCTTACTTGTTTCTGAAGCATTTTGCTAACCTGCAGGGCTAGGTCCTCCTCTCTGCATGACACCTGGACTTCCTTACAAAAGAAGAATCCCTAAAGGCTAGATCTGGGGCCTTTGGCGCTGTTTTATACCTTCCTGAAACAGAATAAAACTGCCAAGTCAGACTGGGATCTAGCCCAGAGTTTGTATTAATTAAATTATTTATTTAGCTGATAATTACAGGCTTCCTGGGCCTCACTCTCCTTGTACTCACACAAGTACTGTTTGGAGACCTCTGCTGAATTCAGAGGAAAATGTAATCTTCTCACTGTTCTTCAGCAGACCTGGCAACTGTTAGAAAGGCCATAACAACTCTGCATTATTACAGATCCATACATAAACACAGCATTTCAGACAGAAACCACCTATCAAGATGAACAGTGGGAAACTGTTTTGTGTGCATGCCTGGAAATTGAGTGTTTAGATGTAGCACTGCAGTTTTTTGCTGCTTGTGACCTCCCTCACCAGCACAGCAAATTGCAATTTGTCAAGGGCAGGGGTGGATTTGTACATCTATGGGGCATGAGCACAGCCTCTTGGGCTACTGGTTGCATTCCATAGTTGCGTGCAAAATAGAAAATTGACCCTTTTAATAGCAAGCAAGGACTCCAATAGCAATCACAGGGCATCCCAAGCAGTTTGTACCTAGTTACAGTAAGGTGGTGATGCAGATGGCAGGAAGAGCCCTGTCGTTGTGGATGTACCTGGCAAGGTACTACACTAGCCTCTCTAGATCTTGTAGCAGTTCAGCTCAGCTGGCATCATGCTCTCTGCATCTGTCAGGAGAAAGCCTGCTTTTAAGGACTGCTGCTCTATACTCAGAACTGTCAGTAGCTTCTTCTCCTCTTTGATACACTCGAAATTGTATCCTGGCCAACCAGGCCAGGTTGGATGGGGCTTCAGGCAGCCTGGAACCACATAATCCTTTAGGTCCCTTCCAACCCAAAGCATTGTACGATTCTATGATTTATACTCTTAGAGCCAAACCTACATATAATATGTATTTTTGCCTTTACTCTTGGGCTGGGTAATCCAGTGTAGACTAAGTGCATGAAGGTCTCATGTGCCACTACTATTCGTATAAAACACCCTGACCTACTAATAATAGTTCACACTAGGTGATGAAGGGGTATCTCTTTGCTTTTAAGCTATATGTGACTGCAAAGTGTTTAAGTGCAGCTCTTCCCCTGTGGTAACGTCAAGCAACCAGCAGCTGAGGCTGCCAAGGAATTTGCCTCTATAGCTGGGAGAGAATGTGGATAAGGCTGATAGCTCTGGTCAATGCCACTGATAACCCCAGCTGCCTGCTGAATGCTCAGCACCAGGCCAGTGGGCAGCATGGGAGTGGTAACTCTGTAAAGATCCTGCTCCTGGGTCTTCCATTTCCGCAGCCCTCTGACAGATGAGAGGACTGATAGCTCTCAGCTGTTTGTGTATTTTGGTATGCAGCTCAGAAATCTGGCTATCTCACTCTGTTGAGTCAGACCACATGTATCTTGATAGCTGGGGATGTTCATCCACTCCTGAAGAGAGGGAATAATCTAATTAGATTCTTGCTAGGCATAAATAGGGAGTAGGCACAAGTAATGTAAACAAGTGAATATTTTCAACTGGGTTTCATATCCCTGGAAGATAACTGCCTAAATGTTTGGGTATTGGTCCTCTAATTAGATACATATTTTCCTGAATCCATTGTATCGTGTGAAAAAACACTTATAAAAATTGGTCTTGAGTGATAGCTTGCTTTAGTCTTACAGTACCTTCACCAAATGAAAGTTATTTTAAAATCTACTCTAGTCCCAGTTTTCATCAACAAAGAAGGGCCAAGCCCTATGGGTCTTCGAATACCAGGGGTCAAATTAAAAATGAGACTGCATGTTTAAGAAAAAAAAAGTATCTTGGTTTTAGACTTGCAAATAAAAGCACAAATACCCTTGGTTTAACCTTCTTGTAACCATTTACTCACAATGTACTTACATTGCCATCCAAATGCTTAAACAGAAAAGCTTTCTCCCATGGCAGTGACCTTCTCTCTGTTTTCTGAGGTCTTGTGCCTCAGATTCACATGTCAGGAGAACATGATATAACTCCAATAGCACATGCTACCAGACCACCCCATTCGTAGTTTTACTACATTTCTGTCAAAGAAAATGGGCAATGGCTTTGCCTTCAGCTGTCTCTTTTTACTGGCATCTTAACTTTGACATCTTTCACCACTTGGGGCTTAAGATACTTCTTAAAATTGAGAAAGGACAAGTCCAGCTCTTTTTTCCCATAAGCCTGTGCTGTGCAGGTCCCACTTGGTTATCAATGGCAGTGTTATGAAAGTTCAGCAAGGCTAAACACTCGTTAACTACTTACAAGCTTTTTTGGCTCAGCAAGTAAATCCTTCAACAGTTCTGCTTGCTTATTCTGCTATCCCATTAGACAGGATAACTTTTGGGCTAAACAAGAAAGGTTTTCACAGCCATGTGCCTTTGCAAACAGAAAATCCTGACTTCTTAGGGTACATTTCTTGCAGAGCCCAGGTGACTCTTTATGCACAACAGGTTTTTCCATTCCAAAATCAGAATGCAACTGTGAGTTGCATAAAGGGTCCTAAAGACCACAGCAATACAGATAATAAATAACCATCTCACCCTAACACACACTCTGAAGTCAGGAAAGCAGATTGGTTGTTGTTGCCACTTCTTCTTCTTCTTGGGAAACACCTGCCGCATTTTCCTTCAGAGTACTGGTGGAACAGGAGTACAGAACTAGATCTACTGACAGCTGGTGTTAAGGGGAAATTCAGCCAGCATCATATTATGATCATTTTGGCCAATATTAATCTCGCTTGAACTCCAGTTTAGTCCCTTGTGAACTTTATGACCAAATCACTTTTGGGGTCCAGCAAGAGCTAGGAAGCCTATGATTTAGAAATAGTAGTGGAATTAAGGTCAAATGAGGATTCTTGTTGGCCGTGAAGTTTAGAAGTTAAATCCTCACCTGGATGAAGCAAATTGTTGTTTGCAACAAATATCCATCAGCAATCTTGCTTCGTTTTCAGTCAGGAGCATCCCTGGGCTTGGGCAATAGGTTTGTAAGTTTCTAAGGACATGGAGGAGAGGCTTTCTGTAACCTCAGTAGTACCTGCAGTGTTTCTTTGGCATAGTGAAAGCTGTGAAAATGAAATACTGCTTTTGCTCATTATATCCCACCTTCAGAGTTTACCAGCTCTCCACACAGTCACTAGTCTCTGAAGCAGCTCAAAGTCAGAATGTTCAGATCCTTTTCTGTGGCATGCAACCTGACTAAGCATTGCATCTATTACTTCTCCCCTTTCACTGGAAACTCTCAGCTGAAGTCAAATTCTGTCGACGACGATCCATGGATCCATACACTTCAGCTTACAAATGTTTGTTTTCTTTCTTCCTCTTCAAGCTGTTCCTACTTTTCAGCAGTTTCTATAATCTTTTTTCTTCCACCCAGTTCCTATCCCTGCTGGCATGTCCAGTAGCCTGTCAACCTCCATTTTCCCTTCTCTCTCCTTCCGTTTCCTTGTGGAACACCATTTTGTCTCCAAAACCCCCTTATATAATCTTTCTACTGATCACTGCTAAATCTTCTCTTCCCCAAACCAATTCCTCTTAGCTCAGGTTCACATATTTGATATTGCTTCACTGACATCTTGCTACTCCCTTGGCCTAGCTGGCAAGAACAGACCCATTTCCCTTCCTGTGCCCTCTTCATTCCTCCAGCCTTTCCTCTGTGTGGAGTTTCTACAGTCTGGAACTTCTTCATCTTCCACATAACCAATAACCTTATCTTAAGTTTCATACCCAAGTCATCTGAAACTGTATCTGTGTTTTCACTCATTAGTCGGGCTTGTGAGAGGTTTGGATTTCATTTACATCTAGAGAATCATAGAAACATAGAATAGTTAGGGTTGGAAAGGACCTTAAGGCCATCTAGTTCCAACCCCCCTGCCATGGGCAGGGACACCTCACGCTAAACCATGTCACCCAAGACTCCATCCAACCCAGCCCTGAACACTGCCAGGGATGGAGCATTCACAACTTCCTTGGGCAACCCATTCCAGTGCCTCACCACCCTCACAGTAAAGAACTTCTTCCTTATATCTAACCTGAACTTCTCCTGTTTAAGTTTGAGCCCAGACTGTACACGACATTAGTTGCCTCCGAAGCAGTGCTTTGAGGTTAGGTGACAGGTGAAAGTCTAGCTGCCAGCCCAATGTGGGGAAGAATCCTGCCCTCCTCAGGGTCTGCACTGAAGGGGAAATATTTGAGAAAGAGACAGGAAGAAGAACTCTCCAGCCCAACTATATACCAGCAATACTGGAAACACCATGAAGTTGGAGGAAAGTTCACTTGATATAAGGCATCGTTTAAACTGTGATGGTTATGTACAAAACCAAAGCCCCAGCATGGATGGTATTCCACTTAGAAGTATCTGTGTCCAGCTATTTCGGGTTTTGGAAGAAGTTAAAATGGAGTTAGGAGAAGGATGCCTCACAGGGTTTAGTTTTGTTAGAGTCCTCTGTACCCCCTTCTCATCCCTCTTCAGCCCACTTTGTGGCAGGGCTCACCCTCCTCTTCCGCATTCTGTTCATACTCCTTTTTCTCCTTGAGCAACCACCGTGTTTGCATGAAAAGCTTGGATAGGATGTCAGAAGCTTGGATAGGATTGGAATTCAAAGGGTTCTCTCCTTTAATTTTTGTTCACAGATTCAAACTCATCCTTTGTATCTTCTAAACTTCTTTTATTTGGACTCAAAGTAATAGTAGTAGCTCCTTTACTGGTTACTTTTCCCTTCTTATAAAAATGATAGAAAAACATAAAAATAATCAAAATATGTAAAAAAAGCATTAACTAATTAGCACATTAATTTCAATCCAGTTTCTTGGGGAAAACAGTTAAATTTAGCATTTTCTTCATTATTTTTGTAATTTCTGCCTCATAACAGAAGCCACTGATTAATTTCAGTAAAATCAGGCAGATGTAAAGAAACCTCAAAATATTAAGTTCAAACAATTGCTTAATTTTAAGTAGTGCAACTGAAGCTATGAATTCAGTGATTGGGAAATCAGCAACTAAAATGAGGAGAAAGACACTAAACAGAACTTCTGCCTATGGAAAAGCTGCAGTAAGAGCTGATCATCTCTCAGACTGTATGCTGCTTTAATAATACTTATCTAGGTTTCCATTTCTTACTTTTAAGCCATGTGTTTAATTTGTTGGGTTTTTTTCCTCATTTTCAGGGAAAGCACTGTTTTCACTTGTTGTAAGCTTTTATTTTCCCTTTCAAAAGCCAAATATCTGGTCATCCCAACAGTCTTGTGAGGAGTTTGTCATGCGTTAAGCTGCACAAACTCACAAACTTGGCCTTAATTTTTAGACCATTCACATACTGATCTATTGTTTCTGCAGGAGTCTGATATCTGGTAATAAATAAAAAATTATATCCAAATGTCACATATTTCTTGGAGCTGAAATAGTTCTGGAACTGATCCATTAGTAAAGTTAACTTTGTGTTATCCTTTTACATCGCAGAGATGAGAGAACTTCCAATACGTCATGCCCAATCACATGAAGGAAAGCAGATGCTTGTCGTTTTCCTCACCATCTTGCTGGTACATAAATACCGTTCAAGTGTTTGTCTCCCCCTTCTCCTATGTTAGGATAAGGCCTCTAAAAAAATCCCGTTTGTCAGGGTGCCATGTGTCTGCTATTCTCACCATCAGTCCAGTGTAATAACAGTCCAGCTGTGCTGGGGTCGCAGACACTTTGTACAGGAACAAAGGCAAGGCATGAACTAACATGGTGTTTGCAATTGCTCCAGTCAGCTCAGCTAGGAGAGTGAAGTCCTTGACATACATCAGAGTACCATGTAAACTGCTCTAATCTGGTTAATCTGATACCTCACAGCAGTCACATATATCACTATAATGTTTGCCTATGCTAGAAAACCAGGTCATGCAAGAAAAAAGACCCTTAAGAGTTGGGGTTGCTAACACACTGTTAAATACTCAGCTCAGGCAGACACCATCATGTTCAGCATTGTGGCAGCTGGTCAGACCATGGGTTTAACCACAACCAGCTGATGTGATGTTAAACACAACAGTCCCTGTCTGTGTTCAATGTTTAGCAGCATGTTTAGCATTGTCTTAGTTACCAAGATTCCTAGGGGTTGTGTTTTATCATGATGCAATTTTCCAGTGTGGAAGAGCTCCAAAAGGCTAGATTTTACAATCGTTGGAAGATAAGTCAGAATATAAAGTGTCAAAGAGGAATAGATGGGTTTAGGCAGTATGCTTGGCTTGTGGCTATTGAAGAGATCTTCCTCCTACATGTGATATTGCCACAGGTACAATCCTGGGAAAAGAGATCCTTTGTTTAAGAAGGAGGCACAGATAGCAGGTATTTTTCCCTTCTGGGTCCTCCATTCTGGAGGAGCCTCCACCCTTTCTTTATGAAAAACCTCAAATTCACTGACTTGGGGGCATCCTGGCAGGATGCATCTATTTTCTTAGCTTTTATTGGAAATGACAGGTTGAGCGAATCAAGATGGCAAGTCGAGGGAGCCTCCTGCTTTGGCACAGGAACTGTTGTAATAGAGCAAATCAAGATATCTTGGATTTTTATCCATAGCTGTGTGTATATTTAAAACAATTACCCAAGTGTGTGGAGTCATCCTGATGGGTGCTTTTGAAATAAACATGGAGAAATAGCTGAAGCTAAACACATTGCATCATCATGTAACTCCTGTAGTTCAAATAATCCACTGAGCCTCTTCCCAGATATTGAAGGAGCAGCAATTCAGCCCTCAGATAAACTTTGGAGAATCTTGGGCCTGGCTTAACAACCAAGTTTTGAATCTTGCCTCCTTTATCTATTAGGAAATAAGGTCAATCTTTGATCAGAACATTCCTGAACTTTGAGAAATTATGAGTATGATTCAAATAGGGTGTTGGACCTTTGTTTCCTCCAATTTGCTTCACTCTTTGTGAAGCTGGGTCCCAAGGTGACAGGTCCTCAGATTCTTGACGCAGTTGCAATGCGATGGGTTGCAATGGATCCTTAGATTCTTGATGTAGGTTCCTGAATGAACCTTGAAGCTCTCCTGCCAAACATTGCAAAACCTGCCCAACTTTGCAAAAGTAAAACTCTGAACAACATATCTAGCTAATCTCTGTGCCCTTCTTTTGCTTAATAAACAATGGAGAATTTTGGGGAGAAGCATTCATGTTCCTGAAACATTAAAATTAACTAAAATATGTAATGTCAGGGAATGTAAATGTTGAAGGACTTGGGGGTGCTGGTCGATGAGAAAATGAACATGAGCCGGCTTCAGTGTGCGCTCGCAGCCCAGAAAGCCAACCGTATCCTGGGCTGCATCAAAAGGAGTGTGACCAGCAGGTTGAAGGAGGCGATCCTGCCCCTCTATTCTGCTCTTGTGAGACCTCACTTGAAGTATTGTGTGCAGTTGTGGTGTCCTCAACATCAAAAGGACATGGAACTGCTGGAACAAGTCCAGAGAAGGGCCACGAGGATGATCAGGGGACTGGAGCACCTCCCGTATGAAGACAGGCTGAAGAAGTTGGGGCTGTTCAGCATGGAGAAGAGAAGTCTGCGTGGAGACCTAATAGCAGCCTTCCAGTACCTGAAGGGGGCCTATAGGGATGCTGGGGAGGGACTCTTCGTCAGGGACTGTTGTGACAGGACAAGGGGTAACAGGTTAAAACTTGAACAGGGGAAGTTTAGACTGGATATAAGGAGGAAATTCTTTCCTGTTAGGGTGGTGAGACACTGGAATGGGTTGCCCAGGGAGGTTGTGAGTGCTCCATCCTTGGCAGTGTTCAAGGCTAGGTTGGATGAAGCCTTGGGTGACATGGTTTAGTGTAAGGTGTCCCTGCCTATGTCAGGGGGGTTGTAACTAGATGATCTTGAGGTCCTTTCCAACTCTAACTATTCTATGATTCTAAGGCACCTTTTCCTAGTGGCATGTCAGCTCATAAAGGCGATTCAAATTTCAGTGAAAATAAGTTGTCTTAAAGACATGTTCTATAAAAAAATCACAGAAAAATAGTTGTTTATTGGAAAAATATTTTCTACCCTTACATTTGCAACCATACTGGCTATGCACAGCAGGACAAAGAAAAACAGAATTGTCTTGACTCTGACATTTTCTGTCTTTTGAGTAAAACAGGCCAAATGATAGTTGGTGGCTTCATCCAAAGTGTCATATGAACGACAGTGGATCAGATGTAAGAACTTACTATTTTAATACAGTCCCAAGCAAAATATAAATTAATTATTACCCTAGTACTTACATGGTTTAGGAAATTTGTCTATAAATTGTTATTGCTTACTATTCTCCTAACTCTGCTTTGGGTTGCTTCTTTAGGAAGAATACAGGGATGTTGTCAGGGAGGCTAGGGACCAGGTTAGGAAAGCTAAGGCTAGTTAGAATTAAATGCTAGGCATGTTAAGGATAACAGGATAACAGGAAGGGATTCTATAGGTACATAGCGAATAAAAGACAAACTAGGGACAACGTGGGACCTCTCTGGAAGATATCAGGAGAATTGGCAACCCTGGATTTGGAGAAGGCTGTGAATGGCTTCTTTGCCTCAGTCCTCACTGCAAATGCTCTGACCACACCACTCAAGTCTTGGAAGGCAGAGCAGGGACTGTGAGAATGAAGACCCTAGGTCCACTGTAGGAGAGGATCTGGTTCGATACCATCTTAAGAACATGAACTTACACAAGTCCATGGGACCTGATGAAATCCATCCACGGGTCCTGAAGGAGCTGGCAAATGAAGTTGCTAAGCCACTGGCCATCGTATTTGAAAAATCATGGCAGTCAGGTGAAGTTCCCAATGACTGGAAAAAGGGAAATATAACCCCCATTTTCAAGAAGGGGAAAATGGAAGACCTGGGGAATTACAGACCAGTCAGTCACACCTCTGTGCCTGGTAAAATCTTGGAGCAGATTCTCCAGGAAGGCATGCAAAGGCACATGAAAAACAACAAGGTGCTTGGTGACAGCCAGCATGGCTTCACTAAGGGGAAATCCTGCCAGACCTATTTGGTGGCCTTCTATGATAAGGCTATGGAACTGATGGACAGGGGTAAAGCAGTTGATGTCATCTACCTGGACTTGTGCAAAGTGTTTGACACTGTCCCACACAACATCCTTGTCTCTAAATTGGAGAGACGTCAATTTGATGGATGGACCACTCAATGGATAAAGAACTGGCTGGATGGCTGCACACAAAGAGTTGTGGTCAATGGCTCAATATCCAGCTGGAGACCGGTAACAAATGGTGTCCCTCAGGGATCAGTCTTGGGACCGGTCTTGTTCAACATCTTTGTCGGTGACATGGACAGTGGGATTGAGTGCGCCCTCAGCAAGTTTGCCGATGACACCAAGCTGTGTGGTCCGGTTGATACGCTGGAGGGAAGGGATGCCATCCAGAGGGACCTTGACACGCTTGTGAGGTGGGCTGATGCAAACCTTATGAAGTTTAACCATGACAAGTGCAAGGTCCTACACCTGGGTCGGAGCAATCCCAGGCACGGCTAAAGGCTGGGCAAAGAAGGGATTCAGAGCAGCCCTGAGGAGAAGGACCTGGGGGTCTTGGTCGATGAGAAAATGAACATGAGCCAGCTTCAGTGTGCGCTCGCAGCCCAGAAAGCCAACCGTATCCTGGGCTGCATCAAAAGGAGTGTGACCAACAGGTCGAAGGAGGTGATCCTGCCCCTCTACTCTGCTCTTGTAAGACCTCACCTGGAGTATTGTGTGCAGTTCTGGTGTCCTCAACATCAAAAGGACATGGAACTGTTGGAACAGGTCCAGAGAAGGGCCACGAGGATGACCAGGGGACTGGAGCACCTCCCATATGAAGATAGGCTGAGAAAGTTGGGGCTGTTCAGCCTGGAGAAGAGAAGGCTGCGTGGAGACCTCATAGCAGCCTTCTAATATCTTGAAGGGGGCCTACAAGAATGCTGGGGAGGGACTCTCCATTAGGGACTGTAGTGATAGGACAAGGGGTAATGGGTTAAAACTTAAACAAGGGAAGTTTAGATGGGATATAAGGCGGAAGTTCTTTCCTGTTAGGGTGATGAGGCACTGGAACGGGTTGCCCAGGGAAGCTGTGAATGCTCCATCCTTGGCGGTGTTGAAAGACAGATTGGACAGAGCCTTGGGTGGGATGGTTTAGTGGGAGGTGTCCCTGGCCATGGCAGGGGGGTTGGAACTAGATGGCCTTAAGGTCCAACCCTAACTATTCTATGGTTCCATGAAGAAGACCACTTCTTGAGTACCTCTGCACATGCTGAAAATCTCTTACTTTAGGCATTCGTTTTGAAAACCTTGACTGTTGCACAGTCGTCTTGATGCAGATACAGCAAATTATCTGTTCCATTTTGGTCCTTTTCAGCAAGCCAGCTGCCAGATAAGACTTACCACAGTGCTTTTGTCACTTGTAGATCTACGTCAATGTGGTTGCAAATTCTGGAAACTCGAGACATGAAGATAAACTCTTGTGAAGTGTGATGATGTTTCATGCTTTTCAGCAGGGGACAAGTCAGATAGGCGCCAGCTGAGAGAGCCAGCCACCCTTGGTACTGGCAAGAGTAGGACCTTCAAGGGGAGAAAAGGAGTCTGTAGGCAAAGTTCTGTTTTTTTTTGTTTAATTAATGTCCCAGACAATTATGTGAAGACAATGTCTGATTTATCAAGCAGTTAGGATATTATCAAGGCTTCCAACACAGCACCATCACATATACTGTGGTGTACATAAAGGATATCATCTCAGGGGTAGTTTCAGTAAGTGAAAGGGTTGGAAGCTACGTAAGGTAAACAAGGCTGTTGGGACTTTTTTCCTGGTGTAGCCACACTTACAGCTGCCAAAAAGGAGGCAAACTTTTGCCTCCAAAAATAAAAAGTGATTATACTCTGTCTAACCAAGCCTACTCTTAACTACAGCACTGCCTATCACAAAGAGAAGGACAGACATGTATTTTGTGGTATTATTTTTGGAAAGTTTCCATTCAGGAGTTTGCAAGAATAATATGGGTGTGTTGCTGGTGAGGAGCTGAGTGCCTCCATGAGTGTGAACTCATGGTCCTGTAGACCACTGCATTATTATCTTTGCAGTTTTGTATGGGCACTGGACACTGATTTTTTGTTCATCAGAGTATCACCCAACTCTCTCTAAAGGCCTGATCCAGCTCCACTGATGGCTGTAGGAGCTTCTGCACAGACTCCCATGATGATTCCAGGAATGATGATCTTTGCCTAGCAGATCACATGCAGTTAGCAAAGTAAGAGACTGTGTACTTCCCTCCACATTCAGCTATGTTTACCTATCCTCAGACAGGCTCATGTGATACTTCTGCACCTGCTCTGCCCAGACTTTTTCTGCATCACTAACAAGGACAAACTTTGGTCCAACTTTCAGTCTTCTGTACAATTTTGAATAGGGATGATATCATAAGCTCTATGACAGGAAGAGCAGGAGTCTCAGCATGGCTGGTTTGCTGAGGTATCTTTGGCTGAAGACCAAAATTCTAGCCTGCCTTCATTACATGTGTACTTGAGCAGGTCTGATCCCCATCAAAGGGTTTTTCACGTCTGTTTTTCAAATGGTGAATACATAAGCTCTTACACCAGGCAATTTTATTCTAATTTTGTCTCTGCTACTGGCATACTGCATGATCTTGCAGAAGTCACTCCATCTCTTCATGCCTCTGTTTCTCCTCCCAATCATCCTTCTACACCTCATCAGTTGAGCTGCTCAGTTTCAGGGGCTAGGGTATCACAGGGTCCCTAATGTGCTTACAGTATTCAGCCCTGACTATAATTTGGAACTCTTGGCACTTTCACAACATGAAGAATAACAGCCCAGTATGGGTGATTGCAGGTTTTAAGTCAACAGTAAAAGAAGGGGTCCTGGATGTGTGCTTTCTTTGCACTAGCAGCTGAATTCTTTGTGTGCTGCTTCTGACTCATCCAGATAGGTTTTAAAACCAGAAATTACAAGGTAGGATGCAAGTTGCTATAATGTGCCTGGCTGCACACTCTTAACTTGTTGTATGCTTTACAAAAGTATCCTACGCAAGGGCATGTTCAGCCTTTGCCTGTTGGGCACACTGGCAGCTTGTCAGGATCTGAGACAATTTGAATTAATTAATTAGCACAGCTACGTTATCCATCTGGGAGCCCTCCAGGCTTCAGGTTCCAATATGCTCTGTTTCATCTTGAGGAGAGGAAACACTGTTTAGTCACGACAGGGCACTGCATTGTGGGGTTTGGGCTCCATGGGTTCATCTCAGGAATTGAAATGGGAGAACAGCTGCAGGCTGTCACATAGCACTTCCTGGGTGACTGCTTGGTGATGTGCAAGATGCATAGGAGAGATGGCTGGATCTCAGTTTTGTGTTCCCCTGCATTTCAGTTCCCTTCTAGCAAAATGGCAATAGCAACACGTAGGCTTCCTGGCTAGTCTGTTATCTGGAGCATCAATTATTTAGAGGAGAGTATGTTTCTAATATTTTTCAGCTGCTAACCAAAAGCACTGTGCAAATCTCTGGGTTTGAGTCAAGCACAGAATTTATATAGCAAGTATTCGCAACAATGCTTGTAGAGATAGCAAAACACACCCAATCCCAATAACCTAAAGAGTAGTCACAATTCTAACCCTGGAATAAACTGCAAGTTTCATTTGTTCTCTTTAAGAAAACCTTTCCTATAATATTTCTACACTTTGCAAAGAGCAGTCACTTTTCTCAAGAAAAACTTCCCTCTTGCTAACAAAATGGTGAGATTTGTTCAGAACAACCAAGTCAAAAACACGGGAACAAAATTAAAAGAGGACTGAAAACCCCCAAGTCACAGGTACAACTGCTTTGTCCAGCTGCTGTCTGTTGTCTAGAGAGTGGCCTATTTCATAAATTAAACACATCTTCCTTGTAAATAAGTTAATTGTCTTTTGATAGGCCCCAACTATCTTCCCACAACTGAAGTGCCCCAGGCCATGGCAAAGACACAGCATTTTTTCAAAGTCCCACCTACTGTCACGCTTCTTAGATGTAGCATTGCTTCTTCACCCTGTTTTCCAGGCCACAAATGGCACAACACAGTAGTAAAATATTAGCCAGCTATCACAGACAAGAAGTTTTGCCTTGTAAATCCTTTTCCACACTCAGAGTGTGCACTGGTTTAATTAAAGGTGTGCTTTAAAATCAAATTAGTTAAGCCAGTGCAAACACTGGAATCTTTTTAAAGTAGGCTTGTATTGATTTAGCTTAATCTGATCAGGAAATGACTTAAACTAAATTGATACAGAGCAGATTTAAATCAGTCTGAGTGGCCACGTCTTGTGTCAGTTTAACTAAGTAATTTTAAAACCAATTTTGTGTGTACCACTATTGTGCCATGGAGTATGAGCCAAAAAGGGAGAATGAAATAACCAGATAAATGAATGACAATTAGGACCTGATTCAGCACTGCAATACTTTGGTGTAAGTCTGCTGTCACAGAGTTGTAGTTGTTCACAGCTGTAGTAAAATTCACAATGGAACATGGTTTGATAGCGCTTCCTTTAGGCATTTTGTAAGGTTTCCAACCCTAAAACAGGGCAAGCTATTTTGGACTTTTTTTTTCAACCAGCCCTGGCAGTAATTCTCAGATACAGTAATTTCCTGAGTCTCATATTCATTTTTCATTTTTTATTTAAAATTTCTGAAAACTTCAAGCTTAGAGTAAACAATAATATTAAACCTTGCTTGACTCCTTTTAAGAATTATTGCTTTCTAATCAAGGTTGACAGTCTTTCCTTTCTAACACAAATGAGGTAAGCACATTTTCATAAATAGTCATTTCCATCCAAGATCTGCTCTTTTATTTATGCTTAGGAAAGCAAAGGGGGAGGGGATATCGCATTTTCAAATAAAATTCCCCTAAATGAAATCCTACAGAAGCTTAAGGTCTGAAATAGGTTTCTTGTGGTGCTTTTATATTGTAAATACTGAGGGTTTAGATTACTTACTTAGCTTTAGTCACCAGCAGAGCTGGCTTTAAAATAAAATGAGAACGCTGAAACAGCTGTAGCAGTGTACATGAGTCACCTGGACCTTGGCAGAGATGTGAACATTAAGGTAGGTGTATCACTGCTCTGCAAGCTTACCAAGACGCCTTGTTATTGGGAATACCCCCAGGCAAAAAATGAATGATGTCTGCTAGTCTCAAACACCACGCTGCAGGAAACCAAGCAAGGCATATCAGTGATTTTATTTTTTTTTAAATAGGTGGTCACCAGTGTTTGGGGGTTAAATAGGTCTTCCAGTGTTAATATAGGCAGGCAACAGGAATGGGTGTTGTAGAATCGGATGTGCATATTGAAGGGTCTGTCCTGGTGACCTCCATGAAGAGGGAGGAACAGGATACTTGTCTAGACGAGCTCAGGCTATAACGGAGGTGGCAGAAAGATGAACATAGCACTGATAAATTGAGTTTTTTGGAGGCTTCACTGAAAATCAGCACAGATGGCTCTTTCACCCACACCCTAGCAAAAATTGTGATTTATGGTTGGAGGCAGCAAGCATGTTGCCATGAATTATGGCAGTTTAAGAAGCTCACATTTGTAATTGGGAGCTGGCAATTATTTACCATGAAATGTGATCATTACTGTCAGGTGACGATGACATTCCCCTGCTTTATGCATTCAGTAACTTTGAAGACTCTGCATGAACTCTTTGGGGGATGGAAAGAGGAGAGCTGGCTTCTCTCCATCACTGCTACCAAAACGGGTGTGTGTTTTGGCAGTAGTTTTGCTTGGAATATACGGTTCAGATTAATGTAATTTCAACATCTACTGTCCCAAGTGTGTGCTGGTGCCACTAAACATACGCATTTGCCAGCTATGAAGTGCAGGTCGTGTCATTCAGCATGGAAGTGAAGTGATTCTTATCTATCTACCCTGTGTGTACCATTCAGATTAGCTCCATTGAGATCAATGGCATTACAAGGGTTTAAAAGCAGCAGTGGTGAGAACTATTCTACTCTATTCTAACAGTCCCAGGAGAGTCAGTAGATTATCAGGCAATTTGGGGTGAGCAACTGTGATTGTTTGGGCATTTAATAATCATCTTAAATAAAGGTGCAGCATCACATTCTGGTCGCAACCATTCACATAAACATGGAAGCAGCTGGGAGGTACTGGGAAGAAAAGGTCCTTTTCTCTCCAGTCACCACTCTCCCTGGTCAAGGGATCCATTTTCTCTGGAGCTGTGTGTAAAGCAAGCCCATGTTACAATATTTTGGGATGCAGGTCCTTCTGAGACTGTGTTGTAGCTGGTTCTTCTTTTTATCTAATTCATAGCAAATACATATGACTATCACCAGTATTAATCAGAGATTTCATATACTTAGATTTCATTAGATTTCATAGATATTATTTCCTATTCTTACGAAGTTAACACATTTTATTTTCTACAATAGAAGACAGGCATTTTTATTTTTTATATTTTCCTGTGTCCCTGGCATCTTAATTTTCCCTTGCATGTGTATATTGTAAATTCAAACTACTTCTGAGAGTTTCTTGTTTCCCATAATACCAGCCTCCCAGTTGTGTAAGGACAGATGTCTTCTCCATTCTACTAACTGATTGATTATTTGTTTGTCTATGACCTTTTAAATTTCACCTCTTTATGAAAACATTTTCAGTCTTAGGAACAGGAACATCCCGAAAAGAGCATTCATGCCAAGAAAAAGAGACTAATTTTATTTTGCTGAATCATCAAGTCTCTCAAAAAAATTACAACCTTCATCCTGCAGAAAATACAGATGGACAGACCACATAGGGATTTGCTCCTACACAGGTGTAGATTGCCACAGTCTGGTCAGCCCAGAGGTACCACTTTCCTTTCATCTTGGTACAACCCTCAGTGAAAATCCCTGCTCTTGGGCAATCCTGTTTTACCATCTGCCTTTGCTCCTGAGCAGCCCCATTCAGCCAGACCTCACTCTTGACAGGTATGTAAACATTCAGTTAACAGAGATGCTGACCTCTTCAGGATGTAAGTCCCATACTTGAGTTACTCTTAATTCCCTGCACCATATTTTTGCCTCCCCAAAAACTGGTAGTGCCTTCATGAGACTGTGAAAAAAGCAGAGCTAGGCAGACAGCCCAGGAGATTGGCCCTTGGGTTCCCAAAGACTGCACAGCATGCCATTTGCTGGATGGATGCTGTTATACATGTTAATACTCTTCCATTGCTGTAATTTTTAAATTTCTCCATCTATATGGAATTTTTCAGGCACATTTCATATCCAGGTGGCTTCCTTTGTGCTTTCACCATAACAAATAGCATGGGGGAGCAGGGAAATAGCTGCATTGCCACTAAAATTCTTGATTATTTTCAGACTATATTTCTTTAAGAAATAGGCTGGTATATGCATGGTGTGCTAGGAGGCAAATGAACACATGTGAGGGAGAAGAACTAGTATTTAAAACCCATAGAAGAAAGAATTTAGTTACAAAAATAAAATGGGAACTACTTCTAAAAGTAAGTTCTGGCTTATTTTGCATTTTTAAGGCATAACAGACTCCACGTCTTTTCTCTTCATGCAGTATCTCTAAATTTGCCTTAAAAAGGAATTTAACTGTCAAAAGAATAGCTGGAAAAAAAATCATTTATGCCTGAACAGCTCACAGCAGATATGAAAAACAAGCAAGAAAGAATAGTCTTTGTCCTGCTCACTACTTTGCCATATTGACAAAGCTCTGTGATGTTTCCCTAACAGCCACCCTTTTAATTTTCTCTCAGTGACTTTTTCATGCAAATGCCTGCTTTGGTGCTGTACCAATGAGGCAGAGCATCCTCGAGTCCTGGGACTCAGAGCTCCACCTCTAAGCCTAGGCACTGCCTCAGCCCAGTGCTGGGTTATCATCTGGACTGAAAGTTTCTGTGCATCCCAGCACTTGTTGGGAAGAGGGGACATACTCCTGTACATACAGTGGTTGCTAAATCTAATGGTGTGTTATTGTGCAGACTTTCTGACCAGCTGTAGCTTGCTATTTGTAAGACCCTGTTATCATTGTCTTGTGCTTTATTTTAGGGACATTAACCTGCGTGTATGCTTTTTCCAGTGCCTTACCGGTAACCTTCTGTGCTATGCCAAGCTAAAGACTCCTTAACAAAAGACTCTTTGTCAGACTTCATTTAAAACATTTGTTTTTAAATTCTCCTCCTCTTTTCTGCCCCCTCCCATACCCTCTCTCTTCCTCTTTTTCTCCCTCTTTCTTGGTTTTTGCTTCTCTGTCTCACTTCTCTGTCAGAGAGGATACCCACCCAGGAAGAAGGGTAAGGAGACAACACCTGTAATCTCTGCACTGTCAGGATCCCTCAGTGGTTTGCTGGGAGCACCAACAATAAGCTCCCCCATTAACAGAAGTGGACTAGGCAGCAGCCTCTTCCTAAATTTTGAATCAGGGCTCCAGCAACAAGCCTCAGTTTAACTAGGTTCCTGTGGGCTGGAAAAGGAGCTGGTAACCAGGCAAACCTCCTCCACTCCCCATCACCAGCACTAGCAACAGGCAGGATCTAGTTCTCAGGCTGAAACAGCAAAGCAAATAGACACAAATCCTGATGTCAGGTGGGGTCACCATCAGAACTATAACCAGCCTTACTCCTTCTTTGATAGAGCTGTTGAGGCAGGAGGAGAGGGGAGGGAGGGAGTGAGGGGAAGGCAGAGGAGAGGAGAGGAGAGGAGAGGAGAGGAGAGGAGAGGAGAGGAGAGGAGAGGAGAGGAGAGGAGAGGAGAGGAGAGGAGAGGAGAGGAGAGGAGAGGAGAGGAGAGGAGAGGAGAGGAGAGGAGAGGAGAGGAGAGGAGAGGAGAGGAGAGGAGAGGAGAGGAAGCTGGTAGGCAAGAACACAAGCACAGAATTAAACAAGACACAAAGTAAAGAAAAAAACACATAAAGAAAGTGTGTATTGCTAGTAGTGTATTTGCTGTCATCTTTTGTCCCTTTACAGTTCAGTCACAACATGATGATCAACATTTTTCCTAGTTTTCCAGGCCTTCACTGGCATTTTTTCACTCCCCATATCATTCAGCACATTTTAAAAAATCTTTTTATTCAAAACAATTCTCTCTACACTACAAATGATCTTTTTAGAGCATTTTTTCACCTAGGTGCAACCATGCATGGTTGAGCATGATAGAAAAATTATCTGGAAATAGAGCCCTGGGTAAGGTTCAGAGAATCATATCAAACTAGTAGTGCTTTCAGTTACACATTTGATGATAAAGGTATGTGAGGGCCATGAGGCATTTGGTATTGGGTAGTTGTTTACCAAGACAAAAATGTGAAGAGGCAGTAGGCCAGTGTCAGGAGGAATTAGACCTGTCATCCTGTTGACCTTTGACTAATCTGGAGACTGTCACTTCTCTTTTCTATGCTTTTCTGTCATTTGTCTGCTTTCCTCCACAAAAGTCCTCAAAGCATGCTGCATGTTTATACATTGACCAAAAAGTGCCAGCCTGGATTAATGACTATATTGCAGATGCTGTATTGTTGCATCACTATATTGCAAAACAGATTGCAAGAACAAATTGCCCTTGTTAGGTTAACCCTAACAGAAGGGAGAGCACAGTCACCAAGTTCTGCACACCCACAGCTGGACAATGATATCACATGGAAAATCACACCTGCAGTGGGACTGTACACAGGATTTCTGACCCACAGCATTCCTGCTGCTCTTACTTGGGCTGGCCATGATCAGAGGGTTTCCTCCTCTGACCCCACTTCTCTTTTCCATTACTTCTTCCTTAAGGAACCCCTTCCTTTTGGGCAATTCTGCTTTCCAGGACACCAGGTCCTAGATTTCACAATCTGAAAAGTTCATGTGCCAAAGCACAACATGTGATCAGTCTTCTAATAAGTGTCTCTGACCCACATCTCTTTATTAACTGGAGAATTCAGGACATGTTACTTTTGTTTAGCCCACAAATTGACAAGCAGCCCGTACCAGTCACTATTGGTAAGTAGCAGGCTTCTGCTTGGGACTTCAAACCTCGTTTGGGGGTATTCACACACACACAAACACACATGCATACAGTTATCTGCTGCCTGTCAGAATTCACAGTTTAAGCCGTTTTCCACCCACAGCACCCACAGTTCCTTGTCCAGTGCTGGATTATTTGGCCAGGAATAAAGCTTGAGCTTTGAAGATTTTCACGTAATTGGAACATCTCCTCTCCCACTGAGCTCACTGGTGTTCAGCCAGGAGCTGGATTTCTGCTCACACTGCTTTCCCAATACCTTTTGTTAGGGCTTCTCTACTGCCTGCAGAAAATCTGTAGGAGCTAAGTGTCCCTGACCCAACAAGTGAAATTCAGATGAACTTGGCCATCTTGGGCTCTCATGGGCTGCTCTTCCCCCAGACCACAGGAAAAGTTAATGGTCAGCCAGAGTGAGGGGAGTGGGATTTTTTCCTGGTTTGGACTGAAATTCACGACAGAGAATTTTTTTGTTATTTCTTATAATTTTTTTTTTTTTTTTTAACCAAAGGAATAGGCTCTGACATGGTGGAAATCCCGTGACTCATGAAAAGTTCACGAGACCCGGACATGCTCCACATTCCTGACCTACTGGAGCACTCCCACCAGAGCTGTCATCACAGAGCCAGCCATCCAACTAGAGAAGAGAAACCATACCACGTGGCTTACAGTTAGTGTCATTTTTTAAATGCTTGTGAGAGAAATGACAATGTGTCTGAAGAGTTTCCAGGGTGAAATATATCAACACAATTATTCATTATGAATAATTCTTCCAGCACTATTTCCTGTCACACATTAGGTTCAAAAAGTGGAAAAGGACATCTGAGAGAGAAAGCAAGAAAGAAAGGAAAGAAGGAAATTCTCCTCCCACACACTCAGAAGATGTATCATTTCTGGATTGCATCAAACAGAAAGGAACCCAATAATTATGATTTCACATTTCCAGCAGAACTAAGCCCAGTCTCACACAAATAGCCTCACTAGTAATATGCTGCTAGCCAGTCATCCTAACCCTGAACATGCTATAAACAACAGACCCAGCAGGCTACCAGTGCTAATTCTGGTTGTGGCTAGCCCTCATGTTTAGTTTTCATTAACCCTGTATAACTCAGGTGTTCATTAAACCTGTTATTCATTCTATCTTCTGATGTGCTCATCTGGATGTGTCTTCAATGGTCAAAACCCAGACTGCATGTTCACAAAATGGGAGAAGGTTCAGGAGCATCAGCAAAGAGTCTGATTTATGTTAACTTATGAAATTATGGCATCTTACAGATTTGTTTCTTTATGTAAACCTGAGACTGCTATGGTTTAGCCAGGAACAAAGCTGCTGAGTGGCCTTCTTGCGAGCAAGAGTTGTCTTCTGGGATAGATGGTCCAAGTCCTGAAATACAGGCAGATCTGAGCTCTGTCCCTAATCAGAAATGAAGCAAGATTTTGCTTGCTTGACTAGTACTTTTCAAGAGTTGTGAGACCTTCGCCTAGGAAGCACCTCATTTCTACAGTGTTTTGAAGTAATAAAAGTGCACAAAGCCAGAGCACAGCTCAGGCTCACATCCCTGAAGCTGGCTCTGAAGAGGTTTGACCACCTTTTCAACAGACACAGAGAGGCATTCAAGTCACAAGAAGCTATAGAACTTTCAGCTTGGTGACCCCCTCTGTGCAAAAGACTGTTGCAGCAAAACTGCTCTGGTAAGAAGTCTTGTTCCAAACTAAAGTTCACATAGCAGTGAGAAATCTGCATGAAGCCAGGTCCTGAGCACATGTTTAAGTCAATGTAAGCAAGTAGACCTTCTGACGTCAGAGGAACTGCTCCCAGGAGTTACTCTACTTGTGTGCCCAGGTCACTAAGCGCTGGATGTCAAAGCGTCCTGCAGCAGCACAATGGGTTCACAGCCAGGAGAAATTCTGGTTTGCATAAGTATTTTTTTATTTTTAAAGTAGTATATCAGCTTTTTCAGTGTCTCCCTGGAAAAGGAGATTCCTGTCTCACAGAACACGGCAACAAAAGGGAACATAGAGATTTTTATACCCTTTTTCATCTTTTAATGTTATTTTATGAACTGTGGTTATAGCAGTTTCAAATTGCAGCCATGGCTTGCTGCTTTGTTTCTACTTACCGGATTCAAAGTCAAAACTGAAAGTAGAGCTAGCATGTTTGACATACTTCATCCTGCGCAAGAGTGCAACCTATAACCGCTAGGAAGAAAACATTGAATTAAAAAAATAAGGAAAGAAAGAAAAGGAAAGGAAAGCTCTTTGTTTTAGGGAATTAATATTCAAAAGCTGCAATACATGGCTCTGAAACTGAGTGAAGTAGCTGTACATTGCATAGACTAGTGTATGCCTTTGACTTGCTAAACACTGATACCTCCTTATAATGATGTGTTAATGTAAGGGGAGTGATTTTGCAAAATTTTATGCCTTATTAAGGAAATGATTCAAGCCCAGGAAATGTGCGGGTTAAGTACTTGCTTTCATAAACATGGGTTATGGTGGAAAAAAAGATTTTAGATATTATGTGGAAAAAATGCAGTAAAAAGCGCTGAATTAGCCCATTCCATTACATTGAATTGTTCAGCAATTATGGTCATCCCCCGGCCTAGAAAATTAAAGTATATGATGAAAACCCAATCTAAAGATACTCACTGCTCTGCTACTGGAGACACAGCATATCATGCCTAAAAGGCACTTAAGGCTTCAATGACCAAAAAAAAGTTATCTGAGGAGTAAGTTTAAACCAGCTACAGTCCCAGCCCAGTGCTGCCCTCCTCTCTTTCCTTTCACTTTCAAGCCACTTACACAAATAGGAATTGCATCAGACTATGAGGGGCTCAAACGTGCTCTTTGGAAGTGGAAGATTTCCTGCAAAACTCTAAGACTGCAAGAGCAGTCTTCTGTGCTCTTTGCTTCAAAAGGCAGGATCAGGCCACAAGGCAGCGTGATAGGGATGGCCCATCATGCTAGGGAAGGAAAATGCGTCATGATCTGATCTGGACGGAGTGGAAGAAATAATTTGCAAATATTCGTTTGAACTTGAAAGACACTTTGTATTTCACTGCTTTCCCTGTGCCATCATGTTCGCTCACCGCAACCATCTTGTTCCTGGATGGTACGTAAATGCATGTTCATGAAAAGTACGCTCTTCATGCACATGCCTGAGCAGTGTCTGCAAGTCCTTTTCAGGCTGCAGATCTATCTGCAGCATGGCTTTTGAACGACACTGATTTTCTCAGTTCTATTTATGATCTAGTATTTACTAGAGACATTCACACCTACTGGGTATTAGCTTAGCATATCTTTCTCTTTCAGCTCCAAAAGGCACTCACTGATCCTTCTTTTTTGCTTTCTCTCAGTTGCCTCTCCCCAGTGTTTAGAAACAGTAACTTTAGCCAGATTTTTTTTTTTTCCCTGAATTTAAAAATAATAATGTGGCTCCTCACTATAAAATGTCTGTCTCCTCCACTCCCAGCCTCCTGGGGTTGCCGTGGGCATGGTCTGCAAATTAAGTGGAGGCACTCAGCCCTCAGTTCAGCTCTAGTCAAACATTAGCTGCAGTGTTTACCCTTGTGTAATCTTCAGTTTTGCATTAATTTAATACTTCTCAGCACTTTTTTAACGTATTCAGCAACTCCGTGGTACATAGTGCTTTGTGTCTGTATCTCCCCCACCAAACCAAGTTTTGATTTGTGACCAAACTCATCAAAGTAAGATCCCTGCAATACTTTTCTCCCTCTACTTTGATCTTTACATAATAAAAAAAAATATGTTGCTTTATGTGGTAATTCAGCTATACTCTGAGGGTTTTTTCCTCCTTAACTTCAAAGAGAGCAAATAGGAAATTGTTTTCATTTTTCTTTCACATTTTACAAACAACATGTTCTAGTTGTTTCTGAGCAGCAGAAGACAGTAAGCATCTCCCAATTAATAATTCCCAGGTAATATCATGGCCTCTTGCAAGCACAGATCTCAAGAAATTCAGTTCATAACACAAACAAATAAAATTCTCTTTGAAGTTCTGGCTAAAGGACAGCCAGAAACGGAGTGGGAGCACATCATCATTCTTAATCAGCCTTCTATCTTTGAACCTTCTTCTGAGCAAAATAAAACAAACAGAAATCTTGGAGTATTTAGTTAGAAAGCCACTCACCTCCTGGCTTCAAAACTGCAAAATCCCACTGCACTGGAAAGAGCATCAACTAATGCCACACAACCCAGAGGTCTCACCCCAGCCCTGCTACAGGTAATCCCACAGAGAAGAGGGAAGAGATTTTGCTAAAGCAAGGACTGAAGTAAAGTCAACACCAGACCTTGGGCTTTTTGGCTGTCCAAATAAAGATCTAGCATTTCACACCCACCAAGGACACTTGTATAACTCCCACTGCACGGCAGAGTGGGCAATCAGGCTCTTACATCAGCATTTGAATTGCATGATCTTTTCGGGGCTGGTGAGGCACATCAGCACATGCCTCATCCCACCTACACTGATATTAATAGCTCTGCAAAGAATCAATAGCTGTGTGATGAAAAGGTTTCAGGCTTTGTGTGCTTTCATCACGTGGGGGCCCACGCAGGACCTGGAGGGGACCTGGAGGAGCCGGAGGCAATAGGGACAGTTTCCATGCCACATCACAACGCCCCAGAGAGGAAAGCTGGCAGCAGCAAGGGCATTTAGGCTGAAGTTAGGTTATCCAGAGGCACAAAGCCCAAGAAAAAGAGCTGCTTGAGCTCTAACACTCCCCCTTGCCGCTGATTTTTCTTCAAATCCCTCTCACTGTGCTACTCCCACCCTAAGGACCCAACATGCCTGAACTTGGCCCACAGGGAGGCGGGGCTGGCTCAATCTCTGGCATGCCAAATTTAGTACAAATAGCAAAAATCCCAGAGCAAACAAGGGAAAACACAGAGCTTGCTGTTCCTTGTACATGAGATAATTCCCTTTAGCTTATTGACATACATCGCTTTGTTTCTTCTCCCATTTAGGAAAGTATACAATTATGTGCATGGCCGGGAGCTGGAAGCACCGAGCCAGTTCTGCTGAATGGTACCCTAATAGCTGAGCATTCCCCAGGGACCCCCTTGATCTCCTCACGCCTGTCTGAGGCTCTGCTCAAGTCAAAGAGATTAAGGAAAAGTCAGTGAGAATTTAGGCACGCCTGGCTCCAACAAGCCTTTTGCACCAATTCACAAAGGAGAAACCTTGGAAGTGTTTCCAAAAATACAGGCCAGTCGTGTGAGTTAAGGCTGTGAGGGAGCCTAACGCGCAGACTTTCCCCATAATCAGGGTTTACCTCAACTCTGGTTATTTTGTAAACTCTGGTTTCTCAACAGAAACGGCTCATCATGCTACACCCCAGCTCGACAGACATGCACAAAGCTTTTGTAAAGAGCTACAAGTAGAACAACCCGGCTGTTTCTTTCATGAAAACTGTTTGTTAGCAAACTATCTCATCATTTTCCAAGCATTTGGGTGGGAGGGGGAAAAATACTAATAATGATTGCATAAATGGAAAGCTGCCAGATTGACGACGCTAAAAAGCTGGAGAGCATTTCAGGCCATGGACAATTACCAGTGCGGACAGTAGCAGCATAGCTGTCCCCACAGTCTCTGATTAGGGAGCTGAGAAGAAGAGCCTGGTCTTTATCTGCGAGGCAAGTGAATTATTCAGAGCCAGCCATTTCCTAGATTGTCCTTTTCCTTTTTTTTTTTTTTTTTTCTCTTTTGATTTGAGGAGTGAATTTCTGCAGAGCCCTTATGATTTCAGAGGTTTATTTACCAGAATTGTTGAATAACCCTTGGCCCATGGCCCATGACCTGTCTGCAAGCTATTCACATTGTGGCTGCACAGGCCAAGCAGCATGAGGAAGGTTAGTGCTAGGTACAGGCTGGGGCTGGAGGCACCAAAACCAAGCGAAAGAACTCACACTGGACCACCACAACCACCTCAGGGCTCACCCCCAAAGGCCGGAGTGGTGCTACATGTCCCTTAGCTGAGGGGAGAAGGCAAGACCACTCCTGTAGCAGAACTTGGTGGCTGTGCAGTACAAGCTGAGCTTTTTGCTGCTTTACTCTTGGAAACACATCAGTCCATCCGTGCAGACTGTGCTGCATCCCCACAGCTACCAGCAGAGACAGAGACTGTATGTGCAGATGTAGCCATGGGGATCATTGCTTTTCTCTATTGCTTTTCCCTATCACTTTTGTAATCAGAAGTCAGGACTCAATACCTGTATTCATTTATTTAGCACTCACTAGGCTATCAAGCTGAGTTTCAATTGCAGAGCGACATGAACTGCATCACCAAGAATTTGCTTCTCAAAAAAATCAGTCAAGTTTTTGTGAGAAATAAATGCACGTAATTTTGACTTGATTGATGTTACCACAGGGTAGACCCACCAAAATAATATGGAGGAGAGACAGTGATTCCCCTGCACCAGGATGACTAATAAATCAAGGGCAACACAACCTGGATCGAATTCAAGCCCCCGTAGACTCTTGACTGTGTTACTGCCAAACCCTGAGCCGCCCAGTCCCTTTCTCCCTCATCCCCCAAAAATATGTTTAAATTGTAAACACAAAGCTTGATTGTTTGTTAAGGAAGTGGTTATGGTGGGAAAATAATGCCACTGTGGAGGAAAGAGCAGGAGGGGTTTACAAGATGCAGTAGGATTTATCATCGTCTCCTGCAGATCAACTCTCTCACCCCTTTGTTATTCCTTTGCTTTTGCTTTGATTCTTGCTGAAATAGAAGTCCCTTCTCTGGCTGTGGACAGGGTGGTATGCAAAACCCACAAAGGATGGCTGCCCTGTATTGATATAATGAAAAAAGATCAGCTTTCCTTGTATTCATAGCCCTGGTTAAACATGTGGCCTTGTTTAACCCCTGCTTTATTCTCCAATGCAGCTGATGTAATTACAAACCAAACATATTTTACACCGTATTGTAGTGTATCGATGTATCTCCTGTTAAACAGAATAATTTCGTGCATGGAAACTGGGATTAACTTTCCCCTTTGAGGATGTAAGACTGTGAGCTGGTACCTAGCTATCTATTCTGTGTAACAATACCCGTGAAGACACCACAAAAATCCATAGTCACGTATTTTGGCTGCTCAGATCTTAGCAGCATGTTTATAGGGCCGAAGTCATCTCTCCATTGTGTCCTGTGGAGCTGTACCAGGGACAGGCTCACCCTAGTGAACCACTGGTGGCAGAATCAGAAAATTCTCAATAATGGAGCAAAGCAGAAAACAATGCTGGCTTGTTCCTAAATCCGCAGCACTCACATCATGTATATCTTTACTCGGTGATGCAGGATGACTCACAAAAATGTTAGCTCAAGATATATTTTAAACTCCTGAGCTAGCACTGTCCTGAGAAGAAAATTCTAATTTTGCTTCCTGTGGGCATACTTTTGAGAGCAGATTATAAATCTGAGTAGTGAAAATTGCACTCCCTTTTTTTTCCACACAGGCAGTTATGGAAGATCTGGATTTTTCACTGCAAAAACAGCAAATTGCCCACACAAACAATTTACATGCACACCCAAAACCACACACCCCAAATCCCATGCTCCTGTTCTCCACCCTTGCACAGTGTGTTGCTCTCTTTTCTTCTCTGGTTGGTCTAAACTTCGCTTTATGAGATTGCCCCTAGCTTTACAATAACAAATCTAGGTCTTTCCATCAAGGCAGGAAACATTTGCTCCCTAAAACCAGCAGAGCCTGTTCCATTTCTGGCTGGATGCAGTCGTGTCTGCCAGTTCACCCCATGTGTTTCAGCTGGAAAGTTGTGCTGAGTCCATTTTGAACGTCTAGCTTTGAATGTCAGGCATGAAACAAGTCTGAGGAAGCTGGTCCTGCAGTGGGACACAAGACAGCACTGAACAAGCTACTGCTTCCAACTGAGCTATCATAGCTGCCTTCCCACACTGCCATGCCCATGCTGTCTAGCAGGGCCTGCTTTTCTCCTGGGAATCTCTTCCCTCCTTTTAGACCCAGCTCAAGGTGCCCTTCCCACCACCTGATCCCACATTAAGTCCCAGTTCCCCATCCCCTGTCAACTCCTCATATGTCTTCTTGTTCTCTTTAGGAGCAAATCAAGCACTTTTCTAAAAAACTTATATCAATGTATGGTTCTAGGAATAGCTGACTTCAAGGACTGCTCTCTAAGGAGAGCACAGGCAAGATTACAGCTGCTTTAGTTTCTTACAGTACTGCTGTGTTGTTTTCCAGCAAGCTTTCAGAATCACGGTATCACAGAATGGTTGAAGTTAGAAAGGACCTTGAGAGATCATCTGGCCCAAAGTCCCTACTGAAGCAGAGACACCAAGAGCTGGCTGCCTAGGACCGTGTTCAGTAAACTTTTGGATATCTCCAAGAGACTCCACAACATCTCTGGGCAATCTCTACTACTGCTCAGTTGCCTTCACAGTGAAAAAGTGGTTTTTGATGTTCAGAGAGAACCTCCTGTGTTTCAGTTTATGTTCATTGCCTCTAGTCCTAACTCTGTGCACCATGGAAGGAGCCTGACCTCATTTTTGCCCTCTCCCTTTAAGTATTTATATACACTAGTAAGGTGCCCCTGATCCTTCTCAAGGCTGAACAGTCCCAGCTTCCACATAAAAGAGATGCTCCATTCTCTTAATCCTCTTTGCAGCCCTTTGTTGGGCTTTCTCCAATATATCCCTGTCTGTCTTGCACTGAGGAGCCCACAGATAGACACAGTACTCCAGGTGTGGTCTCTGTAGTGCTGAGTAGATGGTAAGGATAACTTTCCTTGACCTGCTGGCAACACTCCTTGTAAAGCAATCCATGATCCCATTTACTGCCTTTGCCACAAGGGCACATTGCTGGCTAATGGTCAAATTGGTGTCCATCAGGATCCCCAGGTGCTTTTCTGACAAGCTGCTTTCCAGCTGGGTGGCCCTCACATATATTGGCGCCTGTGATTTTTCCTCCTTGTGTGCATGCTGAGCACCTCACTAGGGATGAGTAATGCTGTTCTCCCGAAAGCAAAACAAAAACCCTAGAAAACAAAAGTACTTCGCTTTTATTAAAAATTTCTTTCAAAAATTGAAACTTTGGTCCAAACAAAGCAGGAAGAAATAAAGACTCTAAAATTTTCCTGAAAAAAAATCACTTGATGAGAAAGTGAGATTCTCAGCAAAAATGCAACAACAAGAGACATCTGTCAGACAATGACTTCCATTAGACTACATGTGCTGGATGAATATGGCTGGCACACACAAAATAGAAGTGTCTCCTTGGAGGGACAGAAAGGACATCCTCCTCTTTTAGCCAACAACACATCAAAGGTAAGGGAAAAGCAAGTTTACTTTCTGACCAGAGGAGATCACCAGATCATGGTCTCCACCTGCAGACAACTTCTGTATGTCCCTCAGCTTTCATCCTCAGTTTCTAAAAACTGACTGAGGCAGCAGGTTCAACCAGATCACACGGGAAGACACGTCAGCAAGCAAAGGCAGTCATGTATTTTGCTTGTTATCTGCATTTTTTTGCATCCCATTTGCATGAAAACTTACTCTGTGGTCACTCCATGTCAAAGAAAATAGGACCATGAGGCCACCTAGGCGCTAGTGTGAAAAACATTGCCCGTGCCTGGAGATTAGCTGTCTGTTCTGCTCAACTGTTAGGATGGACCCTGAGAAATTTTTCAGGTCAGTCAGGCCCTGGCTAAGTTTCAGGGACATTGAAGAGGCCACTATGGACACTGGGTATGAAAAATTTGGGATGTGGCTTTGTTCCATGGCAACTAGCAC
Source organism: Lathamus discolor (assembly GCF_037157495.1). Classification (NCBI taxonomy): domain Eukaryota; kingdom Metazoa; phylum Chordata; class Aves; order Psittaciformes; family Psittacidae; genus Lathamus; species Lathamus discolor. The sequence continues at coordinate 100,002,165 of NC_088887.1, read as the reverse complement.
TCTCCCATTCAGTTTTCAGGCATGATTCAGGAGCAAGGAGCTGTTCACATGGGAAATTTGGACAGGTGCCCCTTTTTGGAGGTGAAACACTCCAACAGGTAAGGAAGTGGGTTGTCCTACAACAACAAATGGTCTTAAGGACATTTTGTTTACCACAATAGAGAGACAGCAAGGTGAGCCAGTGTTTTCAGTGGTCCCAGTCCTTAGGGATGTTAGTCCATGTTGCAAAACCACTGTGCAGCACACGCATCTGGCTTCCCAGTAGACACATGGCACTAGAAAAGAGGCATGCTTCAGGTCCAGAGACTGGTAGAAAAGGTGCAACATGCACTGCTTTACCTCCAGCCCACCACACCTATCCTGGGTTCAGCAGTAGCAGTCATTTTTCTCCTTCTTAGTAGCTGGCGCAGTGCTGTGGTTTTGCCTTTCAGCCTGTGAACAGCGCTGATAACACCGATGTTTTTAGTTGCTGCTCAGTAATGTTTAGTCTGACCAAGGACTTTGTGAGTCTCATGCTCTGCCAGGGAGGAGGGAAGGCCGGGAGGAAGCAGAGACAGAACACCTGACCCAAACTGACCAAACAGGTATCCCATACCACAGCACATCATGCCCACTGTATAAACTGGGGGCAGTTACCTAGAAGGGTTAGATCACTGCTCGGTCAGGCTGGGTATTAATTGGCGGGTGGTCAGCAGTTCTATTCTCTTTCCTTGTTATTTCCTTTATCATTATTACTATTGGTGGCAGCAGCAGTGATCTGTGTTATACCTTGGTTACCGGGCTGTTCTTATCTCAACCTGTGGGTTATTCCGATTCTCCTCCCCATCCCTCCGGGAGTGGGGGGGAGGAATGGGAGGGGTGGGAAGTGAGCAAACTGCTGTGTGGCTGAGTTGCCAACTGGGCTTAAACCGTGACACCACCCTACTCCTCCTTCACATAACACATTCGAAACGTAGGGTAGATTTTATGGGCTTTGCAGCCATGCTGTGTCAGCCCAGACTTACCTTGCCACCATCCCCAGGGCACTTTCACAGACAGGGGGATGAACACTAAATTTACTCAGCATTTCAAAAGATGTTTCTGCCTACCTTGGACCCCTCATCATCTTCTGAGATCTTTCCTTCTCTCTACTGGGTCCTGAAGAGCTTTGGGTGGCTGCTATCATACCTCAAGTCCCTCATTTAGAGGGACCTTAGAGATAAATCTAAGCCAGCATTTCTGAGTAATATCAACCAGGAAAAGGCTCTCCTCTCCTGCAAATCCAGATTATGCACTCGCTGCAGCTTACAGACCAGTTGTACAATTGGTGCATGACGTCCTTCCCTCCTTACATCTCAAGCAAGGTCTGGCCAGAACAACCAGCCCACTCTGATACTTGGATCTGGCAGGGTTAGATGTCCATTCATCACTTTTTGTGTTGGAAACTCAGCACATGCTTGCTGGGAGATGTTCAGCAATGCATGATCTGACTGCTTCTTGTGGTGTGTCTTTCAAAAGCTGCAAACACTGGCACTACTCTACTTGCATTTAGCAACAAAAAGAAATCCATCATCATTTTTCAATAATTAGTGCATAATGGTATTTAAGCAGTGTATCATAATTAGCTTCTCTCTCGAGACCCCTCTCTACCACACACAGATTCAGAACATCTTTATTTTCTTATAAAAGGCATTAATCTTTACAATCAGGCTTTTTGGCTTCTTTTTCTCCTCTATCTCCACCCCAATAAAAACTGTCTTCTCTGTGTGAGTCAGTTAGACAAACCTACAGAGCACTGCCTAGATTTAAACTTCAAATCCAATGGCATTTCAAAACAGACCTTCTGCTATAGTTTGTCCAGAAGTTTGTCCCTGATTTGACTGGTCTGCTACAGTACACAATGTTGTGAACTCATACAGTGTTTTCTGCACATAAATGTGAGTTGCTACTGCTGAGTAACTTATTCTGATCTCTGCTGATATTTTGTTTGATTTTTTTTCCTTTTAAAGTAGGTTTGGTGAGGAGAGGGAAAGGAGGCTCTGGGTTTTGAAGAAGCTTTATAGTTTCCTTGCACCAAACTGCTGATGCTGTGTGTGACCATCACACCCATAAGAGCTGGAGTCTAGTGTGCTGGGAAGAGGAGGGTTAATCTGCCTGAGTCCAGCCATCAGGCATAAGGGAAGAGAGGAAACAGATTTCAGCGGACTGTTCTTATTTATGCTGCACATGAAAAGAGAAGCTGTCCCAGGCACACCATCCTTCTGAGCTTAGGTAGATCTCAGGGGGTCGGGGGAAATAGGGCTGGACCCAAGCTCTGCCTCTCATCACTGTATGTTTGTTCTGCATGTAATGTTCTTTGCTCTTGAAATTTATTTCAAGGTCAGAGAAACTTACCTTCTGTGTATATTGGGTTGAGGCGTATTTTGTTAGCAAAATTTATAAGATGGCTTGTTTTAACAGTTGTTACAGTAGATTGATTGGGTAATATTTACTTGCGCTATAATTATCTTATTTCATAGTACTGAATGTAAGGAGACAGCTAGGCATGCTGAAGCCAGAATAACAGAAATCAGGAGGTTTGCAGCAGGAGGCAAGGTGTTGTACTGTATATACTGTTGTGTCTTGTTATTTATATCAAGCTAAACTTGTTTTTCCAGCTATTTGTGCAATTGACCAGCTACCCAATAAATTACATCATTTCCAGCCCTGAATGGCACCATGACATGTTAACTAGGAATTTAAGCACCAGAAAATAATCATGAGTGACTTAAAAGTGCAGCTATAAAAGCCCAATGAAAGCTAATTTTCTGAGGCAGGATGGGGAGGGGGAGAGGTAGGAAACAGGCAGGAGGAGGAAAAGAGGGAGAGGGGCTGGGAGACAGACAGAAAGCCTCATGCCCAACCAGATTCACAGACGTACACAAGTTTGAACATTCCTAGTTCAAAAATATATTCCCCGTAAAAATTCACTTAGGTTGATTGATCTCTCCTCTCTTGGCTGAGCCAAATCTCAGCCCTTCTCATGTTTTCGGGTGTAGATGAACGTCTGCTTAGAGGTGAATTGCAAAGAGCTCATGTAAATATGTGTAGCTATACATGGCAAATGTCCCCAGATAGAACTGTAAAAGTAGAGATGTATTCCCCACATTTATTTCACTTTTTTTTTTTTTTTTTTTGCATAAAGGAACAAGCCAATGTGGAAAGAAAAAGGAATTCAAGAATTATGGTTTTGTTTGGGTTTTTTTTTTTAATTAGACTGGCACAAACTTCTTAAATCCTTCATGTAAATGATCTCACAAAGGCACCATGGTCTGAGACAGTGAGACCAGGAAAGGCTAGCACCTGCCATCAGCAGGCACTTGGTCAAGGCTGAACAGACCACTGGGCACACTGGCTTCCCAGAGTGCTCAGCCCAGGCAGGGCTGGAGGGTGCTAGGGTTCCCTGCAGCCCACTCACTCAGGATTTCTCTGTCTAGGGGCTGACCAACATGAATTTAGGAAGCCAGAAGGATCCCTGAGTCCCAGAGGACAAACACAACAGAGGGAGCCTCTTCCAAGACGGTGTCCCTTTAGGTGGCCCCAAGGCAACAGCCCAGCAATGAAGCAGTGAGAAGGATCCCTAGGTGGAAGAGGGCTGTCTACCGTCATCCCATCACAGCCCCAGGACCATTTTGTACAGCCTGACACCAGGGTTTGCCCTCTGAACCAAGGTTTTCCCCAAACCAAGGCTCGTGTAAGCTTCAGTTAATTTTAGCTTAAGAAAAAAGAATCCTGCAACTGAGCTGCCTGCTTGCCTGCCTGTCTTTCAGCCTCCCCTTCCCTTCAGTACAAACACCCTAATAGATTTTGATTCCAGTTTCACCTAACGTTAAGTAAAGAAAGAGAAGATAGACACAAATTTGTGACCCCAATGAGGGAAGAGTGCACCAAACTCAGCTGTTATAGTTGGCAAGGACAGCCCAGGCAGACAGCACAGCCTTTCCGGCTGGCAAGTGAGCACACACTCAGGCTACAAATGTGCTCTCAGCTATACAGTGCCTCTCGGCTGGAGGGGAGCTGGTATGAGCCACAGGGTCAGGGCATTCATAGTCAAAAGAATCAGGTCGGTATGAGACAAACCGTCAGTGGTATAAAATGTCAGAGTGTAAAATGGCACAACAGGAATTATTCATGGTAGTTGCGTCTGCTTTTCATTTTTTGCATGATCACTCACAAGAACAGAGGTGGCGACCTCCCTTCAGTCAGAAAACAAGGTATCAGCACAATACCTCCTGGGGATCCCTGCTCTTGGCTGGGAGCAAGGTCAGCACCTCCTTCATGGGTAGGGCAAGCAAGCACGTTGACTTCAGTGTTACCCAGTTTCTCATCTGAGCAAGGCGCAACCAGAGTTTCACAGCATGCTGAAATACAGGGATGCCTGGAAGAGCCTGCAAGCTCTGAGGATGAAAGCTCAGAGCAGTCGGTTTCCCAAGAACCACAGTATCTGTGTGTCTCTCATTGTCTTCCTTCTGAAATCCACACGTTCACATGCCGTAACATCCTGGAGTGAGTAGATTTATAAACTTCCTCCAGCCTTCTGTCTCTCAGACAGCAGGGTGCTGGGGCAAACCAGTGCCATACACACTTTCATGTCAGCCCTGCCACTTACCACACATGCTGCCATCTCTGCAGGCAAGATGGGGACTTGTGCTGTGCCAGGTTCTGCTCTCAGCTTCTTTTCCCCAGGGTCAGTAGGTTTGCCCCAGTGTAAGCAGGAGTACAAAAGCTGGCCCTTAATCAGTGGGTTTTGGTGCTCTTTAATGGGATTAGCCAGTTCTACCCAGTGCTGGTTGCTACAAAGGCTTTTTCTCCTGTCTCAATGACGTGTTACATCTTAACGTGTGTGGTCATATCTGCAGTCGATTTGTGTAGCTCTTTGTTCTTTGCACATGTTTTTATTGCCTAGGGGGCATGCAGCAACCAGCCAGCAAGCTTTTGTGGTGCCCAGTTTACTTGACTGTTTATACAGTTAATGCACTGCAGCCAAAATAAGAATCTGCAATATAAATTCATTTAAAATAAAGCTGTATGACAATTGCAGTGCACTTTCAGGTTGGCAGGATGTAAAGGATGCAACACGGCCAACATCCCATGGTATAGCTGAGGTACATATCATTTAACTTTAGCAACCCACTTGCTTGGCAGCTAGATGTTTCACACCCTGCATGATAAAATTAAATGAGAAGTAACACCTTCACAGGGCAATTCATTCCCCCTCCTTTAGACACCTACTGAGGCTGAGATGAAACACTCTGCAGAGGTCCCTCTGATGCTTTCCTTCCCCACCAAGGATGGAAGGAGCCTCATACAACTGTTTTTTCAGTGGCCAGTGCCAGGGTATGTGCATCACCTTAGGTATCATACCACACGGGACTGTTCAGGACTCAGAAATCTCAGACCTTTCTCAGATAAGCTCCCAAACCACTGCTAGAGGGTATGAATATTTGATCAATAATGACCTGAAGTGCCTGTGGACATTTTGTTAGAAACAGCATAGAAGTGAAATGCTCTCTGCATACTGCCAATAGGTATATGGTTTTCCCCCATCACAGACCATTTATCATAAGACCGTGGATCAGTGAGCACCCTTACAAAAGTATTGGCCACTCAACAAGGTATGAAATGTCTCCTAACCCTGGCACGCATTATTCTAGTCCAAGCAGCTTTCACAAAGAAGCATTCCCTGGTGAGTAGTATACAACAACCCAGTTTCAGTCAGTGCATCCAAAGTTGGGGGGTTATTCAGGGAGACATCATCAAGAGAGCTAGGGTTTTAGATCATTTGGAACACTTTCTAGAGAATTATCTGAGATAACTCAAGTTTCAAAACAGTCATAGAAAAATATTAGCTATAGAAATTGAAATTTTCTATGAAATCCTATTAATATAACCAGCCATAAAACATAAAATTCAGGAGGAACATTTATGTCTCATCACTGTTGTGAAGTGACCTAAAAATTCCTTTACCTGAAAACAACAATTAATTTTTGTGCTGGCAATCAGAAAAGTTCATCCTTCATTTTTAGTTTTGAACTCTTTTATGTTCTGAGTACTCTTTCCTCTTCTTTCCTCTTCTTTTTAACTTCTTTCCAATTTTTCACATGAAAAAATGGAAAAGCACTGAGAAAAAACTGAGGATTATTTTGCTTCTTTCCTACTTTTTTTTTTTTTAATCAGATCTTCCTTTTCCCCAGGTAGGGAAAAAAAAAAAAAAAAAAGAAAGAAAGAAAGAAAATAAACATGATTAAAGGATCATGAAATGTTATCTATAACTGTAATTCTATATAGCAAGAACAGAAAAGTCTTTTGGAAGTTTTGTAGGAGAAATCAGTGCTTTCCCTTAGCCTGCCCCATTCTGGGAGATCCGCTTAATATGTCCAATGTTTCAGTGATGTCTCATCCACCCCTAGGCCCCTCAACAGGGGTCTGGTTGTGTCAAAGCAGCTCAACACCTTCATGTCACTCGAGAGCCCACATGTGACTGGGCAAGGTGTGTTTTGGGCAGCTTTTCATGGGGCAGGGCTGCCTCTGCCTCCCTTCTGCCAGGAGTGCCTGGCTTTTGGCTAGGCTGGTTGGTCCCACATTATGGTGGCTGGAGCCTGAGAACTGGCATTTCCATCCAAACCCCTCTCACATGTGCTGTCCTGTATCGGCAGACACTCTTGAAAGCATCCCCAAACCATACAGGTTAAGACATAATAATCAAACTGGAAACTTTCTGGCATTGCTTTCCTACACTGTAATCCTCAGTAACAGATTAGCACACCAAAGCCTCTAAGTGAATGCAATGACTCCTTCCCTGTGCTCACTCCCCTCAGCAAACCTATGGCTGGAAAACCTATAAATGTGCTATTTCAGCTGTTTTAAGCAGCTTATCATGATTTTCTGAAAGTCTGGCCTCAAGACTCTAGATCCCCTTCTTAATAACTTTTAATGCTACCATTATGTAATTGAATCCATTTTGTCTGTGTGGTGGGAATATTATTAAACTGTAATTCATTTCACTGTCTTGATGCACTTGGACTTCTATGTCTAAGGCTGGAATGTTGAAAGGTTCAAGGAAAAGAAAAGAAAGGAAGAGATGAGGAGAGGAGAGGAGAGGAGAGGAGAGGAGAGGAGAGGAGAGGAGAGGAGAGGAGAGGAGAGGAGAGGAGAGGAGAGGAGAGGAGAGGAGAGGAGAGGAGAGGAGAGGAGAGGAGAGGAGAGAAAGGAAAGGGGGAAAAGAAAAGGAGAAAAGCAAAAAAATTCTAATCATCCAGTATCTTCCATTACCTGATTTTTTTCCGCAAAGAAAAATTATCAGTTCCTTTATCACCCCTGTTCTTATATTTCTTATTTTTTACCATATGTGCACAAAGCCCATAAGGCTCCTATTCATTTGTCAGAGCTTCAACCTTTCCCGATATGGGGAGATTCTTTGTTATCCTGATTTGCTGAGTCTTAACTTTTTTGCCAGAGAATTTTTGGAAATGCAATCATGTCAGGGATGGTACTTTTTTACATCTGTTGCCCCCTCCATATTAAGTGCTTGGCTTGTGGCCAGCCATCTTACAAGTAGCCATATTATTATTGAAACCACATGCTCATTAGTGAGGCTGGCACTGGCTCAACAACCACTGTCCGAGGGTAACATTATATTCCATTATATCCCAGACAACAGGACAGTGTAGTGTACAGTTTGCTCAGAAGAACAAACAGTCTCAGTTGACAAAATCTGAATCTTAAACTGTCAGAAATGCAATCCATTTTGTGTCCCTTTGTATGTGGGCTCTGGTAGTTCAGGGAGAGATGAGTTTTGAAAGAAAATACTGTACCACTAGCTTATCTTCTTGATTTTTAATTCCAAGGTTTGCAGGGACAGCAGGAGTTCCTGGGCCCTAATCTAGTGGGTTTAATCACTTTATCCCTTGGGAAGCATGGAAGAGTATTTCATTTAATATACAGGAATGACTCATGATCATTGCTTTCAATTAGGAATGTCCTCTGGGATTTCTGGGAATGGTGTTCCTCTGGTAGGGGGAGCGAAAAGAATAAGAAGGAGAAACACAGACAGAACCAGACAAGTTTGAACTAACTTCCTCAATAAATGTATTTCAAAGAGGGTGAGCTCCCACCTTTCCTCGTACATCCTTACCCAGCATAATTACTTGCACTGCTCCACAGACATTAGGTTTCTTAGCTTAAATCAAGGATTTATGTGAACTTCATCTTGCACTAAAGATCTCGCTTGTTTATCTTTGATGGCCATGTAAAACAACACTTGCTAAGGTCAGAAACCTCACAGGCTGGAAAATTGACTGGGACATTTTCAGTGTTTCTGCTCCTGCTGGAAATAGCTGCAGCTGAAGGTCAGTTCCTGTTTCTCCTGCTGTAACAGGTATTACACCAATGTCTGTGTGCATGAAGTCTCAGGTGCAATATAATATTTCTCAAAGACTTCTGGACTAGCTTAAATTCAGTGATTTCTTACAGCACTAACCCTATTCCATTAAACTGCTCTCATACTGATGACAGGGACTTGCAGAAATACACAGGATTGAGTCCAACAGTTTTTCAGGTCCATGCAAAAAAGTAAGACCATCCCACTCCCATCCAAAACATGAGAGGAAAACACTTTCCTTGGATTTAAGTGTACCCATTCTTGTGTGAAATGACTGTGTTATGTTCCCAGAAGCAGGGATAAACTTGCATTTATCATAACTCTGAAGAGAAATAAAGTCTTACACAAGAAAAGGCCATTATAAATTCCTGAAGTTCAGAGTTTTATAGAGGCAAGACCCATTTGCAAATACAAACTAGAAGAAGATAGCAAATGAGCTTCTTTTCTTTGAGGAAGGGAAGGGTTAACCCTGACAAATGACATGCTAAATTTAGAGTCATTTTTGCATGTGGTTGCATGTCTAGTTGGAACGAGTCTGCCAAAACTCATTTTACTTATGACCCTTTACAGCTAGCAGAGAAAGAGGTCCATTGTTTTCTTTGTATTAGCAAGATTAAAAACACAGTCCCCCCAACTGCAAAGGCAAGCACTCGAAGCACTGTCTGAAGCAAAAAGAAGCATTTTTAATTCTTAATAAACCACATACAGACACACATCTATATGTATGCATCCAACACATGCAAGCATATGTATATCCTAGAGGGCTGGATCTCATCCTATAAGCAGCTACATGCCATGTGGGTGAAAACAAAACAAGAGAAAGAGGGATGCATATCTCATTGGCCACCCTTACTTCAAATGCTGCAGCAGAGTCTTCTCCTCATAGCCCTCAGGAGGTGCCTTGTACAGAGGGTCTGTTACTGCATCTCAACCAGATGTGACTAGGGAAAGACGCAGATGTGTCACTGCCCTTCTGGCACAAGTAGCAGGCACCATGTGCTGTGGATGGCTCTCTCCCTTTCCGGAGTAGCAGCACATTGTATGGGGTGAGAGCAAGTCCTGTGGGTCCAGCCAGCAAAGAGGCATCCACCCACTTCTTCTTTGGCAAGCACTTGCTGAGGATGGGATCGGTTGGATGTAGATATCTATGTCTGACCTAGTTACCACAGTGCTCATTTGGCACTGGAGGGAAGGGAGAAACAGACACTTTTGGACATGCTTTATCTTGCTCTAATGCAGAATGTCATGAATATGTCTCTGTGGGCTCTAAGGGGAACTAGATGACTAACGCAGGTGTGGATGTCTCTACACTTGACATCAGCAGCTAGCCAGGATGAATCTTGCCCTGGATATTTCACTGTTCTTCATATTTCTTTGCAACAGGTAGTCTTTGCCTCCTGCCTGCTCCTGATGAGGAGCTGGCCTTGGCCCTCCCAAACTTTATTGTAGCTGGCAAAACTCCTGGAGAAGCTCCCCCAGGGTACAACCAGCTAGGAAAGGAGTCAGTCTCTCATGAAAAATAGCAGAGCAGCTGCACAGCTTTTCTGTGGGGAACACAGTGGCTGAGCAGCAGGACTGTAATAACTGTGTCTACCTACACAGTTCTTCAGTTCTCTGTCACTGGTAGAAAACTCATTCCTCTTTCCTCTCAGGGTGAGAATATTTATCTTCTGGCTGCAAGAGGTGCACATTTGCACAAAGTACTTGGTTTTATTTTGGGCCGTTGAGAGCCTTCATGGAAACAAGGTAAAGCTGATAGAAAGAAAAAACATCTTGCATCATACGAGCTGAAATGGTTAGGAAAAAAAACAGATGAGGTCCAGGAGCTGTTCATGAGTTCAGAAAGGAAGGCAGCAAACTTCAGAACTAAATCTGGAATGTGAACTGTTGCTCTGAATTTGGCTATGTTAATCAGGGAGGTGATCTGAGAGAAAAGATAGCTTCTACCAGTTGTGCAAGTTATGCTACTGAGAAGAGAGGTCCCTATGGGACAGATAGTCAAAGAGAGAGAGGTAATTATCACCAGTGTAACACCAAAGGGTTAGTTGGAAGGAACTGGAAAATTACAATGTGCATAAACCAACTTCTCAAGCAGTTTAGGCAGAATTTAGTCACCCATGTCCAAATATGTGATCCACAAAGTATTTTCTTAATCCTTTAGATGTCTGAGAGTCTGTAAGTGCTTGAATTTGGACAGGAAAGCTTAGTCTGGCGTCAACATTTCTGCTACAAACCATGCCCAATGGAACCATGATACTGGCTGAGCCAAATATTTTCTCTCCATCTCTGCCAAAGACTGAGATTCACGGCTTGTGCTTAAGTTCATGGAGACAGGATCCAGTAAACATGTTCAAAGTACACCTAGAGTTCCCTGATAGTCATGAAAGCTTGAGATGCTTTGAACAACAGGGGTGGTAGTGACAGTCTTATACATAATAGTTCAAAGTTAGCCTATGATACCCTCGAAGAGGATGACAGAGGTTAAGTTATCTCATCTTTGGTGCTCAGACTCCATATCACTCACTCCAATGAAGGTGTCCAACTTCGGACCACATCAATTGTTTGTTTCCCTGAGAGGCAGGTAGAGTAGCTCCCACACCTCCTGATGAAGATGAGCCCCTGTGCCAAAAGGAAAATGGCAATATGTGAGGCTAGAGGAAGGACAGGCCAGGCTTTGCAGCTTTCTGGTCTAGGCACTTTCCCCAGCAATGGGGGCTCCTGAGCTCTTGTTCTTGAATTATTTAGGTTCAGCTCAGCCAAACCAGCAGGACTTCTCAGTGTGCACAGCTGCAGAGTGGTAGGAAACTAAGAGCTTTTTTGGCTCAAATTTTGGAACCTGATGAAAGTTTAAATCATACATTAGGTATCCACATCTTTCTCTGGATTTTGCTCTAAGGCCCTATAGGTATATATCCATGCCAGGGGCATTTATGGACCAAAAGGTCTTCAGATCTGCAGAAGGTCTTCAGATCTGCAGACATTCTTGCTGACAAGGAGCTACCACATAGTTAGGTCCTGTCCCTGATGCCTTATTATTCCATCTTTCCCTTTTGCCGAATTCAACAGCCCACCAAAGTCCAGCAGTTGCCAACAGTTTCTAAAGGTGCTGATGGATGCAATCCTCGAAGTGCTTGCATGGAGAGGAGGGCACCAGCACTTCTCTCTCATATCCATACTCCTGAGGCATCTTCTTTTCACTTCAGATGGCTGCCAGTGAATGATCAGTCTCCAGATGCATCAAAACCAAGTTCAGTAAACAAGAAGAAGGTTTTACATGTCTCACATCCAGTGTAGAGTAGTTTTTCTATTTACTAGTTCATTGTTGAGATCCCACAGGTCTTTGCACTAAACAGAAATTTCTGTATCTCTTCAATGCCCTCTGTCTTTCTGATCTCAGTGATGTTCCAGAATAATGATTTTCGTAAGTTAAATGTATGCTGTGCAATAGATTCTATAAGTTTTGATTTGCTGTCTCAGTTTCACTGAGTGTTCCCCTGTTTTATTTTGGTTTGTTTTTTTCTTGTGTAAGGAAAAAGGGTAAGGAAGAGCATCTGATTTATCTTCCCAGTTCTATTAGCTAGCTTGGATAGCTCTACCATATACTTTTTCATTTCCTCTCTAAATGATCCCAACCTTTTCAGTCTCTCTTCATCTGGAAGTCATTCCATGCCTCCAATCTTTTTTTATTGTCCATCTCCCTATCTAGTTTTACTGTTTTCTCTCCAGGGCAGGGAGACCAGTGGTGAGCATGCCGTTCCAGGCAGCTGGAGGAGTACCATTTATGCCATGACACAGTGGGATTCAGCAGTCTCAAACTGTGAATTCCATTTTGTATTTGAGTCTCCATTTTGTACGACATGCTGAATGTGTCTAACCCTGAGCCAGGACAGGGAAACATGCTCCAGTACAGCCTGCTGTCAAGGAAAGGTATTAGACGTTACCCGAGAAAGCCATTTCATAGAAGTCTGGACCCAACAACAGCAATTGGCTTTGAACTGTTGGCCCAAACCCAAAGGAAAAATAGATTTTAAACAGAAGGTGCTGGCATGCCTGGTGGATCTGCAGCTTCACAATCTCTGCACATGGCAAGAGCAAAGATATTTCGCTTAGCTGGAGGTATCACTCTCAGCAGCTTCAGCTGCTGATTGCCACATGATGAACTACTGGTAGGAAAAAGAAGCCCCTCATGTTCTGGCTGATGGACATATCTCAGATTCATTAGAAAGGTGAGGTTGTGCAGAAGGAAAGGCGTAATCTCAGATGTTTGTCATGAGGCAAAGTTTTGTGGTGACTTTGAATAGAAAAAAAATATGTGGAAATACTATACAGTAAGGAATTGTCACCAGACTAGCTAGTCCCTCAATAAATTAACTCGTAGGTGGGTTAGAATTCCTGTGATTTAAGCACAGATTTGATCTGCTATGAGTCTGGTGGCCACTACTTTGAATGCTAGATCCACTACATTTTACATTGTAGATTTTATTCATACGAACCTTTTCAGGGTTTTGATTTGGTTGGGTTTGTTGTTTTTGTTTTTAATTATTGCTGTATATAAATCTGCCCTTGTAGTAACCAAGCCTCTCCCAGTCAGTCACATCATTTTATCTTGCTTTGCCAATGTGGTTCATGCAGCAGTACATGGGCTGGCCCTGCTCAAAAGATATTTCTATCCAGCCCCACACTGCCCTTTCTCAGAGGATGCACTGCTTGTAGGCTACTGCCCCACACCCAGAGACTTGCCTGATACTTACAGCCTCCACTGTTCCCATCCCATCTCCCCAGGGCATTGAAGGCACCTGCCCAGCTTCACATGTGCAAAGTGCAGCACAGACAGCTATGTTATTGGCACAGCAAATAAGCCCAGGAAGCATAGTTTGGAAATAGAAAGGGGCTCTACTTGCACAAAAGGAAGGCTGCCACCCGTTGAAGGCCTTCTGAAGCTTTGGATGGAGCACTTGAAGCCCTGGGTAGAGCATTGCACTGTGCTGGGGAAGACGGCACTGAAGAGCTGTAATTTGGACACCTAAGAACTGCCTCAGGTCTTTCATAAATCTCCCTAGAAAAGCATCTTCATTCCTCTCTAGATTCTTCTATACTTAATCCTGAGCCTTTTATTCATCTTGTTACCCCTTCACATGATGATCCCCTGAAGACTCCGTAATGTTCCAGACCTGTAACACCCACCCTACCTCCATCTTTGCCTTGTCCTGCCAAATAGCGTGCAGCATCAGTAGTCAACCAAATTCATGGCAAAGAACAGCAAAATTGTCAGCTAGAAACTTGTGGAAGAGGAGGGGAAGAAGTGACCTCAAGGCTTCATAAAAGCTGAATCAAAAACAGACGTGAAAGAGTGAGTGTTCTGGACACTAGGAATGGCAAAGGCTTTGAGGCTTGGACATAGGAGCAGAAGTGAAAGAGGGAAGTGTTCTCCAAATAGCAGAGGCAAAAAGGAAAAGCAGAGAGAATGGTACTGGATTCCTTATTCACTGTAGCGGGAAGCTGTTCTTGGCTCTTGCCATAGGCTGTTACATGCTTTGCACACACAGCAAATAAATATTTCAAAAGAAAAGGAAAAAGAAAAAAGAAAAACCTTTCAGAACAATTTATTTTCTTCCTCTGTAGTGAGGCTGGACAATTGTTTCTGAAAACCTGTATTAGTTGCTGACTTTGACTGGCCAGGGTTTTTTTGCTGTTTATGACTAAGTTAACGAACTGAACAGTAAGTCACTCCTTCACATTGAGAATTGGAGACCCATTTCAAATCTCTGGATTTACCAAATGAAAGCAAGTGAAGAACAGCAGTGGAAAGCAGGGATAATGAATCACTATGTGCAATTATTTGGACAATTATCATTGCACCGTAATTATTTAATATGCCTTTGTATTATTTATAGGGAAAAAGCAAAGCCTCCACAGTGCAAGTGAAAATTACAGCAGTATGTCTGTTACTAAGTGTTTGGTGACACACAGAGTGGAACTAGCTTTTCTGCTGGCCTGCCTTGTGTCAGACAGTGTAAAGGAGGAAGGGTCCTGCATCCCCTCTGTGGGTTACCTTACACATGAGGGCCAAGAAAATTAAAGTCCAGGGGAAAAGTTCCTATTTCTGAAGGAAATGCCGGGACAGAAAAAGAGGTAATGGCCTTCTGGTCATGCCATTAGTGGGATCATCTTCATGAACAGACTAAAATCACTGAACTAGAGTCATGAAAACACTGGGGAGAGGAGTGAATGGTGAAACACGCTGATGATTAACAGTCACCTTTGGTGCCTCACTCCAGAATTCAGACCTGTGAAATCCCACTGAACTTTTGGATAGCTTTAGAGGCAGTTTAGAGCTGGCTTCTCCAGAAGTGCCTTCTTCTAAAGGCATGTTGGATAAATCCGTCTCACCACAAATGATGTGGGTGAAAGAATCAACAATTGCAACTGTACCACTGCCTCCTTTGTGCACAAGCTCAGTGGGAAGAATATTTATCATTTTTACAATAAATAGGGTTCAGCATCCACTTCTGAGGGAGTTGAAGCCTCCTTGGAGAGAATTCAGATACTTGATCACACCCTTGGTTGACGAAAAGTTCAACCTGACCCAACAATGTGCACTTGTAGTCCACAAAGCCAACCTTATCCTGTGCTGCATCAGAAGCAGCATGTCAAGGGACATGATCCTCCCCCTTTACTCTATTCTCATAAGATCTCCCCTGCAATACTGCATTAAGCTCTGGGGCCCATACCCCATGAAGGACATGGACCTGTTAAAGCAAATCCAGAGGAAGGCCATGAAGATGATCAGAGGGCTAGAGCACCTCTCCTCTCTCAGCCTGTCCTATGAAGAGGCACTATTTGGGGACATGTAGGGACAAGACAAGGTGTAATGGCTTTAAACTGGAAGAGGGTAGATTTATATTAGATATTAGGAGGAAGTTCTTTACTGCGAGGTCAGTGAGACACTGGAACAGGATGCCCAGAGAAGTTGTGGATGCCCCATTCCTAGAAGTGTTCAAGACTATGTTGGATGGGGCTTTAAGCAACCTGGTCTAGTGGAAGGTGTCCCTGCCCATGGCAGGGTGATTGAAATTAGATGATCTTTAAAGTCCTTTCCAACCCAAACTATTCTATAATTCCATGATCTGTGACCTGACCAGGAGATAGTGAGATTGTTTCTCCTAATTAATATAGCCCAACTAATATACCCTGGCTATAAGGGAGATGTGGGGACAGTGAAGGAAGCAAAATCTGTGGGTTTGCTCCTTCCATATGTTACATGCTTCTGGATAAACGGTGGAACAAGGAACAGCGCTCTCTTTTTAAAAATATTTGCTTGGGTTTTTTTTCTGGAGGAAGGATTTGGGAGCTAGTCGCAAACCAAGAGCATGAATTTCATTCTGTTGCATCATCACCACAGAGGCAGCAGGCATCTCGCCTCCATTTAGTCTGATTTGCTAACCCAGAGACTGCAGAAGACATTTCACACCTGCTTGGCAGGCTCAGTTTGGCAGGAAAAATAAACCCTGTGCCCTCAGCACAGCCGCCTGCATTGCAAGAGACTCAAATCTGCTCCACCAAAGCTGGAGCTTGCACCAGGGTTCCTCACATCCCTAATAACTTGAGAGCTAGGCAGTACCTTTTCCCCCACCCCCCCAAGTTATCATCTGCCTTCTGAGGCGGAAAGGCTGGAGAGAAGCAATGTACACCCTCAAAACACTACAAGGGAGGGTGATAAATTCCTGGCCTGGCTATTCTCTAGCTGACACAAACCTAAGTCAATAGTACCTGGCTCTAAGATTCATTAAAGTTACCTTATAAAACTTAGCAACATAAAGAGGCTCAAAGTGGAATTTATAACCTAGCTGGAGGTGTTTACTTACGCTGACCTTAGTGTAAATGGGAATCAGCCTGGTAGACTCTGTAGATCATGAGGGCTTGTATAAGAAAACACCCACACTAGATTTGAAGGAGCTACTATTAGCCAAGAAATCACAAGCAATAATTCTCCTTTAGAAGAAATTAAATAGCTTATACTCATCAGACCAGACAATCCTCTTCGGGGGAAGGGCTATAACCAACTAGTCTGTAGTAGAGATTTCTAAAGTGTGTGATTTCCAATTGCTTGTGAAAACTCACACAGAGTTGCCAGATAACATTTATCAGCGCACACAAGGAAAAAAGATTAATTCAATGGAAAAAAAAAAAAAAAGGACCATTATTTTTCTATTAAACCTGATGAGGAGGGTGAGGAGAAAGTATCTCCCTTCACTACTGTCTTCATCACATACAAGGAAGTATAAACCTGTTTGATACAGGAACACTTTGCTTCTACAGTTATCTACCAAGCTGGTAAAGACAGTAACAGGATTAAATGTATTATTTGAGATTTGAGATGAATAGATTATTTTACATTTTGAAAGCTAAGCAACATAGCTTTACCATGTACAGAACAGACCAGAACTTGGCTGCAGTCAGTGCCTTGAGGAATAGACTCCTTCTGGCAATCCCATTCAACAGCGCAAGAAACACCTAATGGTCCTAACTGAGAAAGCTTTTTCCAGAAAGGAATTGTAAGGGAGGGACAAACAATGCCTTTCCGAGCCCATCTTTACCCTGAAGAGTCCTTCCACATTGCTCTGTTCACTGAAACACACAACCAGAAAACAAACAAAAAAACTCGCAAACTAAAACCCTCCAGAAAACTCTTACTGACTCATTTAGAAACAGTCAGACAGGCTTTGGATGTTCCTGTTTAACCAAACTATTGCCTTAAGGAACAAGCTCTACTGTCATTTTAAGTTCTGGCAGATGAAGTAAACATATTCAGATCCAAACCACGTTATATTACATGTGTGCCTTACTGTGGATCAAATGCGTTAGTGTTTTCGTAATGTGTTTTACACATGAAGAAATGGTAACACATCTTTTTTGCACATACCATAATAAGGCTGCAGATGACTGTATGAACAGAAACCAGAAAAATAGCTACATCTCTGTACTCAGAATCAATGTTTATCATTCTCTCACGTCCATTGTAAAACTACAATGAAATTAATTAGGAGCAGAATGATGCCAAAGCTACAACATAACCTTCTCACTTCTGCATCATGTCCTGAATATATTCATTCAGGTGCAGACAGAAATCTGACCTGACCTCTGTTTGCAAATCCTTTTGCATTCACTTTATGTAAGTAGTTTTGCAGCAACAAATGTTCACTAAAAGTCACCTAAAATTAGCATTGCAGAATATTTGTGCGAAGTCAAGTTGAGACACGTAATGAAGCGAAATTGCACTAGAGAAAAAGATTCTGAATGTTAAACATACTCATTTAGGGAACATTCTTTACATCAGCCAAAACAGCTTGAATTTCAAATATCAATATACTCATGGCCAACTGATTGCAAACAAGCTACAGACCAAGAATTACTCATAGAAATTATTTGATTAATTGCTTCAAATAAATTTCAATAACAATCAAATGAAAGAAAATTGTAGTCAGATGATGGAAACTTTGTGAACAGAAGAGATGAAATTTGTTGAGTTACTTATTCAGAACTATTTGTCCAGCTCTGCCTGCTACCTTACAGTAATGGAAAAGCTGTAGGAAGCTTCTTTGGAGGCAATAAAAGGTAGTTGGAGGAGTCCTTGTCCAGTTGTCCTGCCACAAAGCCCATTTTTCAGGACAGCTATTGGAGAAATACAGCTGGGTTTACACTGCTGGCACAGGGCAATGTATACTATTGAAGGAAACTACTTTTTTTCCCTAAAATAAAAAACTTTTTTTTTTTTTAGCATTTATTTTGCCCATGGAAGGATACAAACTATTTTTAAAATAACCAGTTCTCTGAGCACCACCTTTTAAAATCCCTTTTGAGCTTGTTATTATAAAATAGCTCAGCTGTTCATTAGAGAGCCAGAAGTTTTAAAGGGGCATAAGGAAGATCAAAATATGGTCCTTAGTTGAATTAATAACCTAAGTAACTTCAAGTAACTTCTACCCAAGCAATTGCTGCCCAAGAAAAGAACTGGATCCTGTTCTGAATACGTCTGAAACCCGATTACTTTTGATTGAGTGACTAACAGGGAAGATATACACTTCCCTGGAGCTCACATCCACTTCTTCAAAAGGCTCAGCATTTCTCACATTTACTTTCACTATATGGTACCTCTTTCCTTCATCTAAGATTCTTGGCTCTGTACAAGGATCTATGCATAAGGAAGAGAGATTGTATCGCTGTTGACAATAAAACTGCAATGCGAAAATACAGCAAGCACTTTGGTTTATGAGTGCAAATAAAACATTTCACTTCAACACACTGAGGACAGATTTATTTTCACTTGTTTCTTTATGAAATGGCTGCCTATACCACTGCATACATTTGCACACATATGCAGGCATATTAGAAAAGAAATCATGCTGGTTCTTGGTTGCCCCCAGGACTGCCAGAGAGTTAATGTATGGTCCAAGAAGAGTTTTCAAATGGAATTTTAACCTTTTCTTCCAACAGAGATTCATGTATTCGATTCCTGTCATCGCTGAAGCCAACAACAAAACTATTGTTTATTTCTGTGGGAAAAGGATCAGGTCCTTTATTTTCAATTTTGGCTTTTTTCAGAATCATGTATTTTTTTATTAAAAGGAAATAAATCCCTATCTGCATTTAATCACACAACTAGCATGAAAATGAACTCAATGAATAAAAATGTCAGGAGTGGGAAACGATACGGTTCTCTCTTAGCCAAGTTTTCTGTCTAAATTTAGCCTGCCTTTCTGGATTTACTGCTGTTATTAAGCGAATGTCCTTTTGACAATAAAGCAGGGCTCCTTGGATTTAGACAGTGTTGTGAAGAATATGATAAAGTGCTCTGTGATGTATGACTTTGATTGACTCGAGGGACCTTACTGTTTCGATGCTGCGGTCTGTTCTTTGTTCGTTAGATGAAGACTTTCTGTTCATTTAATACTCAGTTCAGGACCAGAACTTGGAGAAGGATGTGTGTAAAGATGTAGAGTACCTTGTTTCTGCCATGCTAACATGATGAATTATAGTGTATTAAGGAAGTGTTGACACATGTGGGAATAGGCTCTTGACATGCTTGCCAGTAATTAAGGCACATTGTATGTAAAGTCACTAAAAAAAGTTGGAGGCTTATTCTTTGTTATAGGGGTGGTTTGCCAAGTGGTGTTATTCATAGTCTTGATGGAAAATACTTGTATCTTCAAAATTGTTGTGGTTCACACAATAATGAAGGCAACTGACAGAGATTCGTTAGTATGAAATTTTTTAATGTTTCCAAGAGCTGGATAGGTAATCATTTTCCTGCTGGAGAGGAAAAAGTGCACTAAGACCAGTGTCTTGCTGATAAATCACCTGAGCCCTACCAAAGCAGTCACAGGGCTTCAGGAGGTGTTACTCAAGTGCAAGGGTTTCTGAATCCTCTGCGCAAGCACCTGGAGCCTGCCCCTGAGACCTGCTCTCCGTCTGCACCCCCTCACACTCATGACCAGGCCCATGAATTCTCCACATTCAGCTCCCTGCCAGGATGCCAAGGCAGCCTCTGTGCCTTGCGAGGAACCAAAGCCACCCTCCCATGGACCACAGGGGCTCAGCCACAGCCTCAGACCACTGTCTTCATGCCCACTGCACGATGCCCCCTCCTAACCCTGGGACACTGCCTGTTCATCTCCATGGACCCTTCCTTATATCCAGCCCATGGTTGGATATAAGGAAGAAGTTCTTTACTGTAAGGGTGGTGAGGCACTGGAATAGGTTGCCCAAGAAAGTTGTGAATGCTCCATCCCTGGCAGTGTTCAAGGCCAGGTTGGACAGAGCCTTGTGCAACATGGTCTTGTGTGAGGCGTCCGTGCCCATGGTAGAGGGGTTGGAACTAGATGATCTTAAGGTCATTTCCCACCCTAACTATTATATGATTCTATGACTCTATGACCTAGTGTAGGTTTAGGGCCTGAATTTCCTCCAGGCTTTACAGTGGGTAAGATAAGCATATTAGTCTGTCAGGCACTTTAGCCAGGGCACTGATTAAGCTACCCACATGATACATTATGTTATTCTGCTACCCCATGCACATTTCTGCAGAAGTTTGGCTACCTCTCCATGCTCCAAATGGATGAATCTGCCCCTTTCCTACCAACCCAGGCACTGGTGCTGCTGACATGAGGTTTTTTTGCAGCCCAAGAAAGATTTAAACCTCTCCTGGCCTGGTTTCTATCATTGGTGAAAGGTGTGAGCCTCTCCATCACTTGGAGGGGCAGGGTCCAGCAGCGAATTAGCACAGTACCAGTTCCTTAGCTTCCCTCAGGGAGTCTACTGAGCTCACTGTAATGCAGACCAGCATAGCCTCTCTTTCTTGCTTTAGGATATTTTGCTTCCTTTCCTTCTGAATAATTTTCTTGAATATTGAAATTATGAGACATTTTACCCAACTCCCTGCTAAATCCTAAGATATGCCCTGTTTAGATAGTTTCAAAATGTGTAATGCATGCATTTAGCAGAAAGGTTTTACTCAGGGACATGGCTATTAGTATAAATGCTGAAAAATTTGGGCTGCAGAGAGAATTTAGCACTTGATTCAAAATTGCAATACACCACTGAAAAACAGGCATTAGAGTGATGGGAGACAGCTAATAGGCTGCCAGTTACTCAAGCATTTAGTACGAATAAATGCAAACCTCTTACTGTGAAATTTCTCAAAAAGACTGTGTACAAGTGTAACTGCTGAATGCATCTCACCATACTTACAAAATCAAATGGTACCAATATTGACTCTAAAAAGTACATGGAAATGCAGCTTAGCAGGTGTCTCAGGTCTGCGTTCATGGAGGCACAGTTAAACTCTCTGGAAAATGCAACATTCTGGTTTTCAAAACCACCCTTGGATGCTGGGGATAACACCATTTATAAAGCAACCAGACTTTTGCAGACAGAACAAGCAAAGAACAAACCCCTCATAAGACAAAAGTAAACTGGAAATTATTTAAAAGGATTTTCTAGTCTTTCTTTCTTTTCCGTCTTCTGGTACACCCTTCAATATCAGAACTTTCCCCAGAAGATTTTCCTTCAGTCCTGTGCTTAGACATGAATCCAAATGCCTATTGATTTATCCAAAATATTTAGTTCAATGAATTGTATTATTTACACTGCCAAGTTCCTTTATATCTTTCCATTGGCCAGCATAGACTCCACAGAGCATACCAGCCAAATATATAAATTTTACATGTGTTTCTACTAGAGCAATCGGACTCACAATTAAGTCCGATTAGTTTTTCACTCTCAAGAATTTAATCACATCTACCACAATATGTTCAGTAAATCAGAGTTTTATATCTCTTATTTCTCTTGGGTTTTTTTTTCCTACCTCACTAGAGATTTACTTAAACATTCAGCTCCTGGGACTATATGAACCCTCCAGCTCTTTAAGGAAATGATAAAGAAAAAAGGATGGAGAATAAAATAAAATCCAAAATGGTGCAACAGAGGTAGGTAGGGAGCAATACCGATGCTTCTCAAGTACCAGATCCAAGGAGCACTCATTGAACCATGAGGCAACCAGTTCAAGGCAAATGAAGATATAGTTTTTCACACAGTAGAGGCCAAGTACCATAACTGGTTGCAAAAGATGTTTGTGGAAGGTAAAGGTATAAAAGTGGTCAAAAAGGGATTTTCCAGATTAGTGGAGAATAAGCCACTAGTGGCTATAAAAATGATGGCTTAGCTGCAACTCGAAACAGACTGCGGGAAGGGCAGAGGGGGAAATCATCCCTCCAGCCTTCCATTCTCTCTGCTATTGCCACTCAGACACTGTTTACTCCTCTTCAAAAAAATGTTAGGTTATGGTGGGGGGTTGGACTAGATGATCTTTTTAGGTCCCTTCCAACCCTTGGGATTCTGTGATTCTGTGATTCTGTGTGACTTTTGATCTGACCCAACCAGTCTGTCAGTCCCAATTCTCCTGTATTTGCAGCATGAAGGTGTTATTTTGGGTGGCTCCTTGCGCAAAGATGCTAGACTTTAAAACTAAAATAAAAAAAATAAAAAAGAATAAAACATAATATACACTGTTATGCTGAGGAAAGGCTGAAGATGTGCTCTCATCCACAACTTTGGAGTCCTTTTTGATCCTGTTTAACAAGACATAGAAGACATTTAAAAGGTTCCAAATGCTGCAATGAAAATGATTCAAAGAATTAATAGTGTGGGAGGGAATTTCTACAGGAGATATAATTTAAAAAAGAATAAACAGGACCATTTATTTTACAATGGACAAAGGAAAACATATGTTAGATATATATAAAATACAGTGTGCGTAGAAGTCCAAGAATACGTTTCTATCCACACTGTTATAGAATCAAAAAAATGCACTCAAAATGAAACAAAATGTAACAAGTGAAAGAAGACAGATTTGTTTGCTGTTCCCAAATACCTTTTGAAGATTACTGCTACCACATATCTTTGAAATAAATATAACCAGACCAAACAGGTTTAGCAGTTTTCTTAGGGAAGGGCTTTTTCTGTTCTGCTTGTTCTTAAAGAGTTTCAGCCCCGTTTTCACTTGAAAAAAAAAATAATCTGTGCCATTGACATTTTTGATTTTTCAAACTAAATTTCAAAATGCATTTTTAAGCCACATTTTTAGCAGTAAGAATAAGAGTTAAGAAAGAATCTTATTTCCTCTCAGCTGGCATTGCGTTTTGTATGGGTTTTTTTGTTCAGTATTGGGCTGTTTCAATGTTATGAGAAAAAGATTTTTCTCAAAATGGGCTAAACACAAGAACACCAACACTATTGCAATTTAACATTCAGAAATCATTTTGAATTCTATTTTCACAAAAATGTAAAACAAAAAAAATAAAGAAAAAGAGGATGATACATGAGGGAATTCTTCATAACAGACAATTCTTCTTTTGGAATTATCCATCAAAGTAAATGCTTTGAATTTATTTTAGTTCATAAGTTTCAAAAAGAGATTAGAGACAAAAGGAACATTAGGACCATGCACATTGAGAAGTGGTTATGCAGAAGGGAAGAGCCATAAATAGTTCTGTTTGTCAGCCATTCATTAATTATTGCTTTAGTATAATCTTAGAGAATAAGCAGGTAAGCACAGAAAAACTGAGTTATGAGTAACCTCCAAAGAAGTTTTGTAGCTTCTGTCAGTGATGCTGGGATGTTAGTGTATATGAATTATTAATAAAAATATAACTTAACAGTTTGTATGTTTCTAGCAGGTATTTATGCCTATTTTGGGGTTCAATCTTGTAATCCTTATTTGAGAGAATAAACAGTGTCCAACAAAGAAGGAAACACTGGTGGACCATCTCCTGGTGCTCACACTTGGACTTTATTGGGTCAAAACTTTAACTGAAGGTAGTGAGAGTTTTGCCTGAGTAAAATACAAGCAAGGACTTCCAGGTTTGTCCCAGTGGGACTGCTCTCAGGAGTAAGGGTTGAATTGTTATACCACAAAATACCAGCTGTAGTTACGTTAACCAGGATAAAGTTTCAAGGGATATCCAATCCCAATGCCTCAATGTAAAGCTAATCACCAGCTGGACTACAGACCAAATTTCCCCTCTGGTGTAATATCGCACAATTATATGCATTATGAGGGTTTAAAATCTGGCATTGGCTGTGCTATTGTTGGAACTAGGAGAACCACTCCAGTTCCAACAAGAGGCTATTCATCTGTGCTAATTTGTAGGTTAGGGAAGATTTTAAAATAGGAAGTCTTTTCTTATGCAAATAGGGTCATAGCATGGGTAGCTCGAGATTACTCAGGAGATGGCAGTCCTGGTCGGACACTCTCTGATTGCCTAAGCACCCTTTTCCAACCAGATTTGCATATCCCACATGCCCTTGGTCATCGTGTTTGTAGTAAGCGTGCTCAAAGCCCTTCCAAAATCTTTGCTCTCAAAGCCAAGCCATCAAGAAACCAGGGGCCTGCAGACATCAACCTGAGGCATCACCAGATCACAGAGGATGAGTATCACCAGGCCCACACACCCAGGCAACCTTCAAAACCAGGCTTTCATGGCACGCCAGTGTACAGGTTGGGGGTTGACCTGCTGGAAAGTAGTGAACGGGAAAGGGACCTGGGGGTCCTGGTGGATAGGAGGATGACCATGAGCCAGCAATGTGCTCTTGTGGCCAAGAAGGCAAATGGCATCTTAGGGTGCATTAGAAAGGGAGTGGTTAGTAGGTCAAGAGAGGTTCTCCTCCCCCTCTACTCAGCCTTGGTGAGGCCGCATCTGGAATATTGCGTCCAGTTCTGGGCCCCTCTGTTCAAGAAGGACAGGGAATTGCTTGAAGGAGTCCAGCGCAGAGCCACAAAGATGATTAAGGGAGTGGAACATCTCCCTTATGAGGAGAGGCTGAGGGAGCTGGGTCTCTTTAGCTTGGAGAAGAGGAGACTGAGGGGTGACCTCATCAATGTTTACAAATATGTAAAGGGTAGGTGTCAGGATGATGGAGCTAGGCTTTTTTCAGTGATATCCAGTGATAGGACAAGGGGCAATGGGTGTAAACTGGAACATAGGAAGTTCCACGTTAACATCAGGAAGAACTTCTTTACTGTAAGAGTGACAGAGCACTGGAACAGGTTGCCCAGGGGGGTTGTGGAGTCTCCTACACTGGAGATATTCAAGGCCCGCCTGGACAAGTTCCTGTGTGATGTACTGTAGGTTACCCTGCTCTTGCAGGGGGGTTGGACTAGATGATCTTTTTAGGTCCCTTCCAACCCTTGGGATTCTGTGATTCTGTGATTCTGTGGATTCTGTGAACTAAAACCTTAAGGCTGGGCCTCTATGCAGGGGTGAATTTAACTTTGAGTTTGTATCCAGATCCTAAAATATTTCCAACAACCCTCCCATCCAGAGAACAGGGAAGAAAGAATAAAAACTGAGCAATTAATCCTAATAAATTGCTCTCCAGAACAAATGTTTTCCCTTTCATTGTTTTCCCTGGATTCACACGTGACTGTGTTTGAAGTATTCAACAAACTCTTTGTACAAACAATGAGCACTCTCACTTTTGATCCATAACTCTGGGCTGTTTCAGGACTGTGCATTGGACACGTATGCCACGTGACATTGGTTTGTTTTCTACCAGCTGTCTACTACGTCTGACTTTAGCCTAAGGCTAACCTGAAGAGAAAGAGGTTCCTCTGTGCCATATTGTTAAAAGATGTATCTTTTCTTGAAATCAGAGACTCTTTCTTTGATGACCAAGGAGCTGGTTCCTTCCACTCCTTTCATTTTTGAATTTTCCAGTGGAGAAATTCCCTGTAGAAATATTGCATGTATTGTCTGATGTATATGAGCTTCCTGTTCTCAATCATGTCACACACACTCCCTTGAACTCTCTAGGTACCCAGGGATGATCACTTACCTACATCATCAATAACCTTTGGGAACATCCTGCAAGGCTGACATGAAGGGTCAGGATGATGAAACAACCTCTTTTACGTCCAGCATGAGCCTTTACCCTCACATGCTTTCTGTATGCACAATCAATCCATGATAAATACTAATGTATGAGTTTTCATGATATTTCATGTAGGAAATAGGAAGATGTTGTCAAACTTTCTTGCAAGAAGAGGAGGCTGGAGTCCAGACATAATTTCACACCCTCCCCAAGGCTGCGGTTTGCAGGGGAGTATCACTGTGGAACTGCAGCACACTAGGCACACCTGTAGCTCCAGCTATTTCTACTCTTAAACACTGGGAACTTTTTCTGTATATTATTCTTCCACCTAATTTAAGAAAAGCAACCAACCTTCCAGAGTAAAATTTAAATACAACAAAAAATACTTTGATAGGTGCAAAGAATAATGTAAGGCCTTCAGCGGTCATGTATCAAAGCCCCAAGTACGTACTCCCAATTTGTATCACTAAGGTTTTATATACATAAAATGTTATAAACACAATTCCCATAGGTTTGAAACAATAACCAGGGTGGGAAAAAAAGATGGCAATATGTAGAATAACACTGTTTTGCAGCTGAGTGGAAGACGGTGTATTGATGAATACTTTGGATAACATTACAGTTCCAATTCAATACTTTATTTCCCCAAAGTCAGCAGGGTGTTTTTAGATAGCAGTTACAAGAGTTACATGACTCTTCCAATATAGTGAGTACAGTCATTCTAATGTCTGAGTTCAGCGCAGCACACCATACCAGAAAATGGATCATCTAGAAACAGTCTAGCACATACTAAACATACTAAAAACTGAGGAGTCCCCAGAGCAACTCAGTAGAGACTACCCTTACAGTGAGGATATTTTACAGGATTTATTTTCATCATTTACTATGTTTCTCTGCTATCCAGTATAAAAAATCTGCACCCATTTCTTGCAAAGTCTGCAGATGACACAAAAATCATGGAGTGGTAAATAATGAGAAAAGCAGGGCTGTTGTACAACCAGTCTGGTTTGTATGGTAACCTGAGCTCACTAGGAAAAAAAAAAAAACAACAACAAAAAGCAAAACCATATTTTATTGCACACTTAAGCATAATTCTGAATAACCTTAGTTTGTACATTGAGGATGTAAACTATATTTTAGAAACAGACTTAGAAAAGGATTTGGCAATCATGGCTGATAACCAGCTGAGCTGCACAAGAGTTCCCCGTGCAATGCACTGATAAAGAGAGAAAATGTGATAGTGGTATGTGCAAGCAGGGAACTATAAAACACAAGGATGGAAAGGCAGATGCTCGCTGTTCCTCGGAATATTAATAGTAGGGGGAGAGCAGGTCCAGCTCCAGTGTCCATATTTTAAAAAATACTACTGACAAACTGGAAAGAGTTCAAGAAAAAATGACAAATATACTTGCAATTGGCAAAAGCTGCTAGTGAGATACTAAAAAAAAAAAAAATCTCAATTCATTTTATTTATTCAATTGGAGAATAAATGGTGATTTGTCTGTGGTTTATAACAAAGCTGGCTGGCTATTCTGTCTTAACAATAGAAAATGAAATCTCCACAAGAATTTCTATAAAGAAAAAATAATGTTAATTTTCCTTCAGGACAAGCAAAATGAAATAATTCACTGTAAGCCACTCCACCTCGATTTGTTCTGTTTGAGGAAACTTTAAACTTCACCTTCTTGTGAACATGTTTATCTGTGGTGTAGGTACCTGTTTTCTCCTACAATCCAGCCACAAGGTAATTTGTCACTTATTTCAGAGTTGTATATAACATTACAGGAGCTGTAGTCCAGCCAAGAAGCCTCTGCCTAAGTTGAATAAGGACAGCATTTGTTCAGGCTATAATTCCCAGGAGCAATGCAGCATTACAGGAAAATATTTGTTTTTAATATTGAACTGACACAAAAGAAAGCCCTGGTCAATCAATTCAGTGCACTCGAACAAGAGTCCTACATGAAAGAAAACTACATTTTTGTTTAGAGTTGCTTTTTTGTGTGTTTCCATTCTGAGTAATCTTTATGCTAACAAGGCAATTTTTTTAATAATTTGGAGTGAAAACAAATGTTGACAAGTTGCATCTGCCCACTGTGTAAGAATTCCAAATTTTATTCGGTCTTAGCTTGCAAGTAGCTGTATTATATTTCTGATATCAGAGGGATCTCTGAATTAGCAGACAGAGACACGACATCCAGTAGGTGGAATCCGACACTAGATTAATCCGAACTAGATAAATGCCAAGATTTAACAAGGGAGGGAGTTAAACACTGCAACAATTTATCTAGGAACAGGATAGACTCTGTACAATGTGTGGTATTTAAAGACAGGCTATCTCCCTATCTGTTCTAGCCGGTGATTCAATCCCACAGGCTGTGTTGTAACAGATAATAGCAAAAATCCCTGCAGCCATAGCATCTAAAAATCCAGCAAGCAGTATTTCAGGGAGAGAAACTACTAGTAACACTCTGTCTTTAGGAACAGAGAACAGGGATAGTTACATTATACCACTGAATACCTTCTCTTGTCCATCCATAATACAGATTCAGTGTAATTAAACATTTCATAGAAATACCCTATAATTGGTCTGTGGTTTGAGGCCTGACTTAAGTCTAGCCATCGTAAATGCTGCCCTCTATCTTGCGCTTGAGGAGCCTTTTTCTTGCTTTCTTACTTTCCTGATGCCCAGTTCCCAAACAGAAATGGCCTATTCTGGCTCCCAGAATGAAGGGGGGCATTTAAAGCCCGATGAGAATATTTTTAAATGATCGGTTTATTTATTATAGAATTATTAAATGAGAACTCTGTATGGCCTCTTAGTAAAAAATTAAGTGAAAATAATGTTGTCACCATCACTCACCTACAACAGTGTCACACTATGAGTTGACTCCTGTTTCCTGGGGGACGTTGACACAACAGGCAGAGATGAAAGCCTGCAATAAAAAGAGTTGGATATTCTAAGCTCAAGTTAATCCATCCAGAGAACAGGAAAACCTCTTTCAGTAACAAAATAGCCCTACTGAAGGTCAATAATAGCAGACTTCAGTGACTGACAACAGCTTACTGAACACAAAAGAAGTGTGACTTTTCCTTTTTCTTTGCTAGGCTCAATAGTTTTGTTTCAGCCTGCCTGTTTGCTTACAAGAAAAGCCTCTTGTGCAAAATGTATCTTTCCTTGGGCAAGATATTCCAGTACGCCAACTGGATTGACTCTGCACTCACCGCAGTACCAGATAGCCTTTAACATGACAAAGTGTTGGAGCTATGTGTGCAGTGATATAGAAGAGGCTAGTTAAGGTTTCCAAATATATGGCATTTGAGCAGGGACTAGCCTCATTGTAGGTTTTCCCTCCACTATTGCCAAATGACAAAACACTAAAAGCTCAACAGCACACAGCACCATTAAATTGACTGATGGCAAGAAGACATCAGAAAACACGGTTCTGTAAATCTTTCCCTGCACGCATAAAAACAGGTCTCAGATTTCCCTGCCCCCTACACACATACACATGCATCTCATAATTTCCCAGGAAGCCCAAATTGCATTGCATTTGTAGCACTACCTCACAAAACAAAGCCCTGAACTTCTTGTTATTCAGATACTTGAGCAATGTTCATTATGAATTCTCACAACTAATTTTTCCTCTTTTGAAGCGTAGTAGGAAAAAAGCAGTCTCCCACTTTAAAGATGTGGAAACAAAGGGAAAAAAAGAGGCTGATGTCACCAGGGTTTTGGAGACAGAGCTTGTGTGAGATACAGCTAGAGGCGAGGGCTCACATATCCAGGAAAAACTCTCCCAAACATCCATGGGAGCTCTTCACCCACAGCTGAGGAAACAATGAAAACTCAAAATTTCCCGGGTCTGGTCTCACTCTGCGCTCAGCCCAGGCTGCTCTAAAATTAGACCTGTTTTACAGACTCAGCTTCAGCTGCCACAGGAAGCACAGGCAGCACATGCCAGTCTTGCGGGATTATTATTAATAACGGGGAGGCAGTCCTGGCCTGGGGGCAACCCTGAGCCCCAGCAGATGCGCGGTGGGCAGTCCCTGCACGGACACGCTCACCATCTGCAATGACTGAACGGAGCAAGGGTGGAGCAGCACAAATGTTGTTATTATTAGCCCTCACAGGGGATTTTTTCATACAAGCTGTCCGTTTGTTTGGTAAATCCGAAATGGCCAGCAGAAACATACCACCATCAATGATGCTCTTGTTGGAAATACTTCCTCAGACCCACCGTGACGTTTCAAGGAGGAAAAGGCCCTCCTGGAGAAATCATAAGCCACCCTGAGTCCCGCAGGAAGGTGGAAGATGAGGCCCATTTTCCTGCATGACCTGACCCCCAGCTTAGCTTTAAGCAGAGTTTGGGTTAGTGCAAGCAGTACTCAACTGAGTTTGCAGCTGCAACAAGGCAAAAGAAAAACGTTTGGATAGGAAGCTTCAGGTCACCCTCTGCTCATGCTCCTGCCCAAGGGTGGACACTGGTGTGACCTGCACAAAGGCTGGCTGGACCCTGCTCCCAGCACTACGTATGCTGCCAGGACAATCCTTATACCATCCAAGGCCTAGACATACCCCATGGGGATGCAAAGGAAGGAGGGGAAAGGCACATATTAGTGCTGTAGGGCACCCTCTCCTGTTGTCATGTCCCCTGAGATTTGACCTTCTCACCCATCATCAGCCTTTTCTCCTGGTCCCCCTGATGCCGGGGGGGACCCAAATGATCTTCCCACCCCATGCTGCCAGAGGAAAACGGCAGCACATTATGAACCACACTATGTGTGGGAGCTCCATGAAGCATGATATTTCTCAGCAGTACAGCCCCTCTCACACGCTTTCTCCCTGGATAAGGTGGCTCCAAATGTGGAGCTTTTACCAAGCTCTTCCTATCTTTTACTGAGGGGCTGTAGTAACAAAAAAAATATAGTGGTTCCCCAAGAACTGACTGGATCACGCTAAGAAATTAAAAAATTAACTTTTATTTGGAACATTTAACACTGATGGTCCTGAGTGTGAAAACAGGAACTTTTCTGAGGCTCATGAAAGGAGGGACGGTTTATTCTTTGGTCCTCAGAAGCAGCATGCAGAATCCCCCAGTTTCCAGCCCCTTGCTTTAGAAAAGCTGGTTTAACTGCTAACATAGAACCCAGACACAGAACATCAAAACAGTCCCTCCAAGCCTTCAATAAACAATGACTGTTCCCAAAATAACTTTCTCGTTTTCTTATAATGTACTTCCATGCATCAACTTACGTGACCTTGAATTGATATCATTTCTCACTGGGGAATTTTCCCTTCGCATTCGTTTCTGTGGCTCTTGAAGTAAGAAGAATGAAGTGCTATACTCTTACACTCTTTCATTTCTTCCTTTTATTTATTTTGGGTTTGATGGGGAAAACATTTGACTGAGTATGTCACTACAGGTAGACAATATGATAATCTCTAGCTGATAGGACAGTGACCCCAAAAACTGTCTGTAACTTGTTCATTCTCTTCTTATATCATGAGACTGGAGGGGGTGGGAATAAAGGCACTGCTTTTGGCATTTTTTTCATTTCCAGAAATGCTACAGCCAATGTCCACCGTGTACAAGACTTCTGAAACAGAGATTTTGGAGCATGGCAAGTTTCTTTCTTGCTTCTTTACAATCACTACCCTAAACCTACTTTCAGAAACCTACCCAGAAGACTGTTTCTGGAGATTTGGAGAGTTCATTCTGAAGATGCTTATGGGTCTTAAAGAGATGCTGGTCCTCATGAAGCAGTTGTATCTTCTCCCAGGATGCAAAGAGTGGATACAAAAGTCTCACTATCATCTTTCCTGTAGAAAAGGCAAGGTCAGACATCAGCCACACCCTCCTTGTGCAAGGGGACCATGATGCTTGGCCAGAGGAGATGAGATGATCTTTGGGCACTGAGTCATGG
Source organism: Lathamus discolor (assembly GCF_037157495.1). Lineage (NCBI taxonomy): Eukaryota > Metazoa > Chordata > Aves > Psittaciformes > Psittacidae > Lathamus > Lathamus discolor. Next base: position 99,970,415 of record NC_088887.1, on the reverse strand, counting down.
GAATGAATGGCCATGGAGGAGGTACAAGATCTGGTCTTCCCACGCACTTTGCTATTGTCACCTCTTTCAAGGCCTTCTGTTGCTCTTGTTCCTTTATTTGCTTGTCACTGTTGGGGTCACCTTAGCTGTCAGCTAGTTCAGCTGATAGCTAAGAAAAGGGACAAAGGGCCTGAGCCATCCATTCTCCTGCACTTGCAGAGGACAGGAGCTTACCAAGAGATGCAGTGCCCAAGCACTGGAGCAGCAAAGAAACAAGGGTCCGCCAGACCAACCTTACCCGCCTCCTAACTTGACTTTCAGCACTGACAGCAGTGCTACAGGAAGGACAGACATGGGCTGCATGGCTGATCCCTGCTGAAAGCACCTGCAACTCCTGCACAAGTTGGCACTCGCTGCCTGCAGTGTCCCTGGGACTCCAAATCCCAAGGCCCTGGTTTACTGCAGGAGCTGTAAAGGACAGCCTCAGGCTTCATTCACAGCAGGAAAAACTACAAGGGATCAAGTATACAGAGGCACCTCATAAAGCATCCCTTCAAACCACACGTGGATTTACAGGAGGGAAGTGAGTGGCCCTCAGGGGGCTTTTGCTTGTCTGTTAGTACTGGCCAGCACGGGGTGCATGCTGAGACCCCAGGATGTAACTGACTACACAACCTCACAACTTCTTTCAAGCACAGACAGGCAGCTGTGCACGTACCTCTGGGCTGCAGCAAGGACGGATGGGGCACAGCAGTAGGGGAATAGCACCCTCCAATTTCCTTTCCACTGAGCTCCTTAACAACTCTGCCCAGCAAGGGCTGTCTTCAGCCCTCATCTCCTCAGGTGAATGTGGGGCTGGGGAGCAGGCACATCCCTGTCAAGCAAAAAATCCTTAGATAAGCCTATGAATAGGTAAAGGCATGAAAAGAAGAATAAAAAATAAGGCAATAAAAAGAGGAAGAGCAGAGTGGAAGAAAAGGAGCAAGGAAAAGTGCAGGGCTGGAGGGGGAAGCTCTTTTGGAGAGACAAGGAGAGGTGAGCAAAGTGAACCCTCTGGATCATATGGGGATGCACAGGAAGAAGAAACATAAAGGAAGGAGAAACATAAAAGAAGGAAGAAACATAGGAGATAAGAAGAGGTAGAAGAGAACAGGGATCTGACAAACGGATTTAGAAAAAAACACATCACAGTAAAGAAATTCAGGGCAGGGGAGGAAAACTATGTACTAGGGGAGCTGAGTAGGGGACAGAGCAGGAGGAAATAAGTATCCAAACGAAGAGAGATAGAAGCAAAATGGTCCCAGAGGAAATGAACTGGGCACTCTGAAATAGTGTCAGACATAAATAAATCCTGCAGGAACATTTGGACACTTGGAAAAATGGGAGGAAAAATACAGTGTGATATACAATAGCAGGAAAAAAGTGGAGTGATGGCAAGGGAAAAGACGGAAAAACAACAAAGAGAGAGAGAAAGAGGGAGTGAGCCAGATAGTCCAAGCAGTCCCGACATATTTACATGCACACTTTGAGGTGTTTGCTCTAATGAGCAGTTAGGGCGACAAAGAAAGTACAGAGTAATGCAATCACATCATTTATATGGTCAAGAGGGGATTTTGCAAGCTGGGAGATATATGCATACAATAATTGTGGGTGAAAGTTGGGAGGCCAATAATTACACCAGTAAATCATAATCCTTTTAATATATTATCAGTTTGATACCCAAGCAATAAATGCATACACATATGTTTTTTGAGCTTAAGAAGCGGCAGGAAACTTGACTGCTAAAACAAAGGGAAGGGAGAAGCTCGTTTCTCTCTCTCTTTTGAGTGAGAGAATGTAAAGAAATCCACTCCCTCTCTCTCTCCCCCTCTCTGCGATGGCCATCATTACTAGAGTTGGCTGGGAGTTTCAGAGCACAGTATTTTCTAAAGGGAATGCACTTACTAGGAAACAGAAATTTTCCACAGGAAGATTTTGAATTTGCTATAGAAAAAAAATCCTATGAGAAGGAACCAAGTGTTTCATTTTGGGTGACTTCAACTCAAGCCAGAATTTTTAAAAATCGATATGGAACTTTTTATTACATTACTATTAGTGGAACCTGGACATTTTCAGTTGGGAACAAAGCTTCTTTGAAATGTCACAAACCAGTTTACTCTAAATTTTGCTACAGTCACTGTAACTGAAGCTTTGTAGTAGGAAACACACCTGTGTGTGTGCGTGCGTACAAGCGTGTATATGCATTTCCCCCATGCACAAACAAACAAGTGAATAAAATTGAGGGAAATAAAGAGAATAAACAAACATTCAGAGTTTATCCTAATTTTGAGCTGATTGCAAATGAAAGTCATTGTGTAAGCACTCTACCAGGCCATCTGTGTAGTTCTGTTTTTCTGAGGGGATTTGGTGATCCTCGGGCAGGGAGGGATAAGGGAAAGTTGTTAAGCAGTAATTTAGACCATGTCTTTAATAAGAAACACCAACCCATGTTCTGAAATGGTGAAGGGTAGGAAATCTACCATAACCTTTAGTAAGCAGTTCCAGTGATTAATCGTCTTCTTGTTTAAAAATACACTGCTTTCTTCTCATCTGAGGTTGCCCAGTTTCATCTTCCAGCGGTTGGACCTTATCACATCCTTTGTCCGCCAGAGCAGAAGAGCAAGCTATGATCAAATTTCTGTTCCTCATGTACATATTTATAGATTGTGATCAAGTCACCTCTTAATCTTCTCTTTGTTAGATAAACAGAGAATGCTCCTTGGGTCTATCACAGTAAGACATGCTTTCCAGACCTTTCATCATTCCCGTGACTTTTCCCTCTGAACCTTCTCCAATTTATCCAGCATCTTTCTTCAATTGTGGAAATCAGCACTAAGGACAACATCCCACAATGGTGCCAAAGGCAGATGAAGCCTCCCTCTTCTCATTTAGCAGTCTCTGGACCAGCTCTGTGGAGGACAGACTCCACCAGCAGCTCCTGATTGACTCACATGCAAACCTCTCAGTCCCACCTTCTTTGTGGATCATTTGATAATATAGATATGGCTAGTGATTCCTGGAATCTTCCTGAAATCCTACTAAAAAACCCTCCGCTTTTGTTTAAATTCAGTTTGTCAAGTAATGCAGGACATTCTTTATTCATGTCTGTATTTCATTCTGCTGACTTTTTTTTATCCTGCATAACTCTTTAGAAACAATTATATGTAAATCTCCAAGACAAAGCACTTGAATAGGAGAAGATTAGCTATCACTTGTTTGAGTACTCCATTCAAAACATCAAGGAAATCATAAATTTCCACCAGAAACTGTGTTTTCAGCCCAGTCAATGTGCTGTCATTTAACTCACTTTCAGTGTGACAGGCCAATTTCATATCTGTATAATTAAGATTTATAATTAAGGAAATATTTGTTTTCTTAATCAGATTTTCTTCGTGTGCCAAGCTAAATGCCAAAAAGAATTCAAAGTAACTTCTATCAAATAGTATTAGATGTGTTCACCATAACAATAACCTTATTTGAAAAAGATATCAAGTTAGTTGCAGAAATATTTATTAAAAGGTTTTTACTATGATAATCTCTTTCACAGAGTTATTAGCAGAGTCCAACATCAACCTTAATTTCGTTAAGACCAGAGAAAGTAAAATGAAAATGCACATGACTGGTGTTCTCATCCCATACATGCCTTATAAATAAAACTGTATCTTTCCAGTCCTCTTAGATTTTTCTAGTGTTCAAAGTCTTCTGGAAAACCATTATTTATAGTCAAACGAGTTTCTTGACTTGTTCTTTTCAAACTTGTGGACAGAAATTGTTCAAGGCTCTCATTTAACATACCTACTTTAGTAGCTGCTGTTTAAATGTTTTCTTGAATTATTGTTGTAATGGAAAATACATCATCACTATTGCAGGATTATATATTTTCAGCTGTTTTTTTCCAACCAACACAGAAAGCTATTCTTGTCTTTTCTGTGTTAGTATAAATAATTCCACCATTTCTATCCATTCAGAGAAACATCACTGATAGGTTTTCTTCCCTAACACAAATTAAAAACTCCTTGTCCTTAACTCGTATTATCTTTGACTCTGTTCGGCAAATACCTCTACCTACATTTTTCTTGCTTCCCTTACGAATTTATCACCATTCCTGTCTTCTGATTTAGATTAATTTTTGTTGCTTCACTTTTTTCTTCCAACTGTTACATGTGGGGTTTTGTATAATAAAACAGCTTTCACTTAAGCTATGTTGTTTTGTTTTACAAGAAGTATGGCTTTTTAGTAAAATGTTTTTAAACAGTTTGCAATTATCATTCACATTTTTCTGTTTAAATTCTCCCAGTAGATTTGGCTTATAATTGTTTTCAGCTTTACAAAATTGGCCTTTTTGAAGAACCAAGAATGTATATTACTGGTTCATATTTTACTCTCTTTGCACACAAATATAATCAAGGCACGATCTTCTGCACATAGCAGACATTTGCTTCAATTCTGTAATCAATTTCTCTCTATCTGTCATAATTAGATCAGTTTTTTGCTGAACTTCAGTGCATTTGAAATGCTAACAGAAGAAATAAGAGCTCTGCTTAGTGGTTAGGGGAGCTTGAACTGAAGGCTCTGCTCTACATTTGGCAGGGAGGAAGTCTGGACCCTTGTGGTCCTGGGTGAGCATCCTAGCCCCTGAATAAATGACCCTTTGAACTCATCCTCCTAGTAAATCTAGTCTTTGTTTTCCAATTTTATTCTGCCTTAAAAGTAGTATTAAATGTTCCTAGATGGTAGTTAATATTTGTGGTCAAAGTTGCATATTCATTTTCTTATTATTCACACCTAGAATGAGAAAAATATTCAGATTAAGTTGAAAAGATATTTTTGTTAAGTCACAAGGAAGAAAAAAAAAAGACAAAAAAACCCTCACTGTTCATATTTATGTAATTGTAACCAACCACCTCATATTCTATTTGTATGAACTATCTCACCCAACTTTGGTACCACAGCATGAAACATATATCCACTTTCCCAGCACTAATGGGTCATCAATGACTGAACATGTTGGCTTTATGTGCTTGGACAGCTTTATTCTTTACTTGCTCTGGAGTTTGATTTTCTACCAAGCAAAAGTATATCATTCCCCTTCTTAAACTTCTTTTGCATTATGACTTCAATATCTTCCTGGCTATTCAAACCAACTACTCCATTAAATTTTTTTTCCCTTTCCAATGAGTAAAATATATCCAAACTTTGCATGCTTCTCTTCTTAAAGAAGGTAGACAAGTATGCTCAAAACCATCCTTCCATCTTTAAAGATGGTCATCTTGCAGCATCAACCTGTGTGTTACTTCCCCACTACTTTTTTCAGGTTGTCTCTCTCTGCTTTACTGATCAAAATAAATATCCTAGGAGGCCACATGAGAAATTCAGGGCTGTCATCATGGTGAATTTTCCTGTGAATCCAGGGTGATGAAGCTTAACAAGACCAGTGGTTCAAGACGTCCTCAGTTTCTCTGAGTCTTTGAACGTCTGTACTTGACTCTGTTATGCAGTGCCATCCTTCGCTGAACCTCCATCACACCATTCATACAGAGGCCTTCTGTACATGGCCCTCTCCCTTCAACTGAGCTATATTCATTCTTGACAATGGGTCTCAGAGATTTTATTACATATGCCTGCCTAAATAGCCACGAGTCTTACTTTCAGGTAGATAGATAACTTGCACTCATCATCTGCATTTTTGCCATTTCTGGTTTAGTCCTGCAGTACATCCTTCACACAAGGCTGCACTGCAATTTAATTGGAAGCATGCTGTGGTTCAGGAGGCAATCGCAGACCTGGTATGCACATCTCTGTTCTGGGACCCAGGTCAGCTACTTTGGAGTAGCTTGACTGATTTGAACATAATGGTGTGGGCCTAGGAAGTCCAGAGCCTCCAGGGAAGACCCTTCATAAGACAAATTCTTGGTGATGTATCTATCAGAGATGCAGGCATTAGAAGCACTGGTGACTGGATTTTGTTCCACTCAATAGAGCAGAGAAGGTATAGCCAGCAAGATACTCCCAAAAAGCTTCCTAAGCTTCATAAATCCTTTTCTGTAGTCTTAAACCATCTGTATTTATTGACTTTTAGGACATGCTACAAGACCCATGTGCTGGAGCAGCTCTATGAGGAGTCTTAGAGAGGACTGGTTGATGAATGGGGCTCCAGTGTTTATTTACTTCAATTTAGTAGAAGCAGTGATTCAATTATACTGCATTTTGGTTTTGCAGTTGCAAGTTGGCAGAGTACTTAGACCCTACATAGGAACATATTTTACTTATTTTCAATATCTGAAAAAATATTGAATAAATAAAATGATGCAGTTGTTGTAAGATTTATGATGTCCTGAATTTTCCAAGATTTTAAGTGGTTGGGTTTTTACATGACGTGTTAGTCAAGTATGCAGTCCATTACCAGTCTTGTCTGGCTTCCCAAACAAAAGGTCTTTTGTTGTGGTGAATCACAGAGAAAGCTTTGCAGGTCCTATTTTTATTATGACACTTACAAGCAAGAATCCCCACAAAGTCCCATCTCCCTTCCTGGAGAGGAAGGGTTAGGATTCGTATAGCAGATACAGTGCTGTCAGTCCTGCAAAACTCAACACTGAAAAAAAAAATAATGCTAAATGACTTCACAGTTTTTGCCATCATTTTCCTCAGAAATTATCCAAGGCATCTACATCATTCAGCAATGAACAGACAGAACCATAAAGTCTCTCAACACCATTCACCTAGTTACATGCCCCATTAATTTTCCAGTCAAATTAATTAACAAGCTGACTGCCTCCTAAGCCAAGCTCAGAACTGACAGTTCTCTTTGTCCCAGTAACATTGACAATAGATTTATGCAAAATACCCTTAATAAAATAAACTGGATAGGTACTCGGACACATCACTTACCAATGTTGTACAGCCCTGTGAATGTTAACATCTTCAAAGCAGATACTCACTTCAGCCCACTCCTCGCTTAAGTGTTCCAATAAAATACATCCCAAAGTCACTGTGAGCCTTTCCGCTTGGCTTCAGTGGACATTGGAGTAGTCTCTTGAAGGGTTTCACCGCTCAACAGGTGAGCTTTTCGAGGCTTTTCTTACTGTTAGGACAAGCTTTCCTTAAAATAAATTTTCATGTCAGGAAGGCCCTAACACATGGCCAACAGGGCCACGAAATGTTTAGCTGATCACAAATCCTTCCATGCCAAACAGAAACCTTCTAATATACTGGAAAGCCACAGCTAGGTCTAGGAAATTCTTAACTAAAGCATTTTAAGGTAATTATGGAAATTAATAGATTAGAAAAGAATTGTGTTGGGGGAGTTATTAACCAAGGCAATCCAGGCTGCCTTACCAATGTGCCATCATATACTCTATGTTCTTCCTTAGCCTTATCCTAATGTGTTTTCCTTAAGGCTCTTTTCCACTTCCTTAGTTCGTGAAATAAAGTAACATTAGCTCATCTCAGTGTTAACAGATGTTGTGAAAAATTATTTTCAAGTCACTCTTCTCCTGTAACTCTCTGTATCTTTTACAACTAATGCAGCAAATTTTAAAACATTTTGTCCAGAAAAAAATCCCACAAAACTATAGATATTTACACCACACCCTCACTATCATTAAATAAACCTGGCACTAAGTTAAATCATTGCAGGCAAAATAGTTTAAAATGTTTTAGAAGTCTTCTGAGCACCCCCAGCTCTCCCCTGAGCTGGCAGAGCTCCAGTTTGGGACACAGTTTGTACATCTTAGAAAGCTCCACATTTGGAAAATCAGAGGGGGTAAAATCTCGGTGGAGAGAGGCCATTGCGTTCACTGGTCCCTGCCTTACAGACATAGTAACAAATCTGAAGTTTCAGGAGCAGAGCAAGGGGTTCTAGCAAATGCTGTTTGATTATTATTCTTCTTCACTGCCCAAATACAGTTTTCCTAGAAAAGAAATTATAATCTTAGTCCAGTTGAGAAGAAGGAACCTGTAGTGTTTTAAAAGTGCATTTCCAGTAAATTTAGGTGATCACCCAAAATTTCAGCTATCTACCTGAAGCCAACATGATGACAGCAACACTAAGGATCTTCCCTGATAGGTATGGACCCAAAGTTCAATGAAAGCAGTGGAAAAAAATCAAACGTGTTTCAACAGGCTGCTGTTTAGACCCCTGCCATTTCAGAAAATGCTGGAAGATGCTTTCTGGGAACAATTCGTTTGAAGCTTCTAATGTCTTTTTTTTTTTTTTTTAATTCAAGTGATATAAATACAATCAAACCATCATGAAATGCTCAATTTCTTCTTTGCAAATTTATCTACAGGGATTATGAAGTAGCCTGAGTATCCAGTGTGTGACACACATGCTTCAGCAGGCTTGCCCCAGAGCAAGGACTTGGCCAGGACACAGAACCATTGCCACCAGATCACGAACATCAGGCTTTCCTGGGGTGGCAACCAGGGTGGGAAGGAGTAAGCACTATCATGAATTCTGCTGCACCGGGGAGCTCAGGCTGCAGTTTCAGGCATTGGGGATCATTCATAGGTCCCTCTGTTTTGATGCACCTTTTCTGTCTTAATGACATTGAGATAATGAAAGTGGGATTTTGTCTCGAAGACCCAGAGTTTCCAGTGAAAAGGCCTCACATTCAGTTTTCATTGTGACCAGGGAGGGACAAACCCACCCCATTTCTTGCTTATAGAATCATAGAATAGTTAGGGTTGGAAAGGACCTTAAGATCATCTAGGTCCAACCCCCCCGCCATGGGCAGGGACACCTCACACTAAACCATGTCAACCAAGGCTCTGTCCAACGTGGGCTTGAACACCGCCAGGGATGGAGCATTCGCAACTTCCTTGGCAGACCCAATAGAATCATAGAATAGTTGTCCGTGCTGTGTGAAATTTACAAAGGCATTTGTGGTCACACAGTCCCAGAAACACTTAATGGAAACTGAGTTTACTTAACTATTTTTATGGTTTGTTCTTGATTCAGGAGTAATTACGTACAGTGGCTAACACTCTCATTATTTTCACAGAAAGCCTTCACTGAAATAGGACTGGGTATAGATCATAATTTCTTCTGGTTCAGACTCCCCACAATTCCTCCAACATGAACAACAGGACCGAAACAGATTCATGTCAGGGCAGAATTTGTCCCACTGATGTCAGCCATTTGAATACACATACAATATGCTGTAAAAACAAGTATTTATGAAGACTGGGCCATGAATGTGTAGAGACAGGGCTGAATCATATTCTCGTCCTGAATGAGTGATGACACCCTTTTACCCAAACAAAAGAACTAATGTCTACTGGAAGGATAGCCTGGGGCAGTATTGCTTTAGGAGAACAAAGGCACTTGGTTTTTTGCAGCATATGCGGTAAGAGCGCCAACAGATCAAGCAAAAAACACAGTTGAGCTAAAGAACATTTAGATCTGCCTTGTGGATGGGACCAGGGGTCTGGCATGTACAGATTACACGTTGGTTACTGAAATAGAAACTGGTGACAAAAGTTTGATAACAACAGCAAGAGGGAAAGAAAAAAAGGAACATGAAATGCGCAGTTCTCACATGCGGTCACTGATGAAGAAACATGGTTCCAGCTTCACTTAAAGGCCCACAAGATAAGCAGGGAAGCAGTATCTGGTCTGATGGCTGAGTGGGGAAGAAGGAGGCTTTAGCACTGAAAGACTTTACGTTTTGTTTTACAAGATGATATCTTCAACAACACTTTGGCTGAAGAAAGATACCGCAAGAACTAACAGCTGTCAGGGCAGTCTTTAGTTTAGAAGAAAATTATTTACAAAAAAAGTTATTTACATGTCTGTGAGCACAAAGTTGTCAAGGTATTGTCTAAGAAACTCCCTCAGATGGTTGGACTTGATGATCATAAAGGTCTTTTCCAACCTACTTGATTCTGATTCTATGACCAGAGGGAGCAGAGCAGGCAGCTCTACTAGGCAAGGGCTTCACCCTTCAAGCTGTGAAGAATATCTTCTTTCTCTTGATAGGGAGCACCACAATCTCACATCACTCTGGGGTTGTTTCAGTACCCACCTCTATGCTCACATGGGAACATCACCAGGTGCAGGGCATGAGTCCTGGCCACAGGGTCTCCCTCCACCTTGCCAAAGGAGAGTTTTCTGAAGATGCAGGCAAGAACTGGCACTTTGGGGCCAACATAGGGCATTTCTTTTGATGAAAACTTGTGTGGGGTCCTGCAACACTGATAATTTTTGTCAGGCTGTTGGGTCTGCAAGCCACCCTCAGCCTTCTCACGCCCAGCCGCGTGACTGCGCACTTGTTCCTCATGAGCACTTTCTTGTGGAAAGAGAGCCCCTGAGCACACACTCCACGCATACAGCATTCATATGATTTATATGTGCATTTTATACCACGTATGGGATACATATATGTAATGTGGCCATGGGCCTGCCCTCCCCAGATGACAACATCGCAGTGCAAACATCACAGCATCACTGATGCCAAAACACAAACATCATAAAACAATCATCACGCTATTGGGGCCATAAACATCAAAACATCAACCCAAGCCCTAACAGGCTTAATTCATTCCTTTAGGCAGTGCTCCAGGAAAAATGACAAAAAAAAAGAGAAAAAAGGCAGGGTGGGTGGGTGGGTGGTACATGCAGGTGAGGAATGTGGGCACCCAAACATCTCCTTCCCTCCATGGTCCCCAGGAGGTATCTGCACTTTATTAAAGCTGGCTCTTCCTATCTGGGATTCATGCATCTCAAATCAGGATAAACTCCTGTAACCACATTAGTCAATCCAGACAGATTCATCCATTACTTAATGCATTACTCAGATTTCAGTAACAGAAGGTATGTGATCTAAAGTCAAGTTCTGTTATGCTTGGATGAAAATAAAAACACCGAAAAAAGCTCTTGGTAACTGCACCTGTGAGACAAGATCCACTGATTTGGGGAATGATGGCTGAATGTTTTCTAGCAAGTAATTAAAGAAATACGTGTCTTCATTTACATTAACAGCTCTGTTCTTATGATCATGTCAAAGGCCTATTTGACCAGCAACAAGCTGTCTCTGTCAGCAGGAAGCAAAGGAACTTTCTCTTCATCGCTGTTTCAGCAACTAGGTTTGGTTCTGTGCAGTTATTCCTACAGTAGCAGGACAGCATAGAGGATCTTTGGCTGTTCACCAGGAAAAAACAGTCAGAGAAAAGAAGCAGGTTGCTGAAGTTAACGCAAGGAAATCATGCCCACTATGTCATGTCAAATTTGGTTTAGAGAAGAAAAAGAAGAAAGAAAGAAACAGAAAAGAAGAAAGATGACCCCTAAGGTCATTGTTAAGTTTATACACACTAACACTGTGACCCCCAAGCACAGCAAAAGCTAGGAGATCTGCCAGAGTTCAGCTCCACCATTGATCATGGCTATCGCCTTCTCTGCAGCACATTTGCAGGCATCAAGCCAAGGAACATTGCGTGACTATATGCTGTGGTCCTGGCTACTGATATCATTACAGTACTGCCCATGTACATGGGACTTCACCAAACTCTGCAAGCAGCCCTAAAATCTGCTGTTGGGGTGACACATGCCACTCAGACCCAGTAAAGGGGACCCTTTGAGGCTGACTGTAAATGTCACTGCAGACATCCAGGCAGTGTCTGGGAGGAAAGCCAGGAGGTGAGTTTGTGGGACTTTGTATCCACAGTTTTGTCGATGTGTGTGTTGAAATCTCCCAGGATGACAAGTCAGGGTATTTCATCACCATTGTCAACAAGGTATCAGTGAACTCCTTTATGAACCCTTTAGTCTGTAGAGGTCTGTAAATGAGCATAAAACTCTGTGTTAGCTTTGGCTCAGGTTCCTATTGTCAGATGAATGAATTCAAACTTTACTCTCAGCCTCTACTAGAGCTGCCAAATCCCACCCAGAGGAGCTATCTGGGGCAGCAAACTGCTTTATCAAACCTCTGTGCCCCTGCACTTAGCTGAACTGTTTTCCAAGTGCTGTGGATGACCTCTTTGCTTGGCAGAAAAGACCATGCACACCCAGCAGGAAAGTTCACAAACCACATAGATGTTTTCTGACCTTGTTCACCAAGTGGCAGGCAGACTTCCACCCTGGAGGACACTATATTCACTCATCAAGGGCTATCAAACACTCCATGACTGTAATCTAATTGCATGGTTTGGGGCTTCAGCAGCTCACCTGCAAGAACCAGGAAGTATTGGATTTTTACTCTAGTGTGCATCTGGCTTCATGTTTTCTGACTGGTTGGTTTCTTCCTTACCTTGCTCTGAAGTTTGGCCACAGCTGAAGAGTCAGTGCTCAAGGGTGCCGAGATATCACAGAAATTAGTCTCTTCTTGGGGGTTTGAGGGATTTTGGTTTGTTGGTTGGGTTTGTTGTTTTGGGGCTTTTTTTCAGTGAAACGTGCCCTTTTCACATGTCCTGACATAGCAGAAGTCACTCGAAACCTAACTTTTAAAACTCCACTGTCAGCTAGGAAATGTCTGTTCCCTGTAGCTGTCACAGAAATCCTATCTGAAGGTCTCAGACTATCTGAGGGCACCTTTCTGAGACCCATTCAGCCTGTATTCCCATCTTGTCTAGGTCTGCCAAAAGATGGTTTGGGTCCTACCCAGGGGAGTAGGACCCAGATTAGGAAGCCAACAGTAAGAACATGAGTGCCAGAGGCATCTACTGCTCCATGGCTAATCAGACAACCAAGGGCACCCCCGACTAAATGAGCAAGACAGTGATCATGCTGCTAAGAAAAGGAAAGCACCCTTTTTGGATGCTTATAACACATGGGTTATATGTAAAAATAGCAGCTAGTCAGCAGCAGTGTTGCTCACATGTGTGGGCAATATGAGAACAAGTTTTTTTCCAAGTCCCCTTTCTCCTATTAGTTCCTTGCCTTTGATTTTATGTGGGTTATCCAAGGATGAAGGTTATCTGAGGACTTATTTTCAGCAACAGATATTTTTAAAGGACTGGAGGTTATCTGAGGTTTAGCTTGAAAATAACAGTACTTTGGAGAGTTTGCAGCCCCGCCTAGTATCGTTTAGTTGAAGATATGCCCACATGCACAACTAGTCAATTCACTCTGGTAATTTAACAGCGTTGTTGAATTCCTCACTGATGCAATGGTTCCACTTGCCAACTTTTATAAATAACACTTTCTAAAAATCTCTGTTTACCCAGGACATCCTGGCTAACAGTGTTTTGGCACAGGTTACTTGTTCCTTCATCATTTTGTAGCAAGACCTCAGCAAAGCAATCCACACAGACATGAAGCTGTCAGCCCTTACAAAACTCCACTCAAAACAGTGAGTAAAATCTTCCTCAATGGCAGTCATTATCAAACTATATTAAATCATTTCTTCATCTTCAACTTTGCCCTCCCAGAAGGTTAAATTTCACAGTCTGAGTTTTTTTCTTCAAGGAGCCTAGCTGTCACAGACTGTGTCATCTAAAAGTTCACCCAAAGCTGTAGGAAGAAGGGTGGCTGACAAGTGCATTCCTGACATATTAAAACTACTCACAACAGTTCAAAAACCCATCTGGGCTCAGAGGTTTCCTATAGGCAGATCCTGAAAGTGTGCAACAGACTCCCCCAAAAACTAAGGGGCTTGATAAATCTCATTATCAGCAGCTCCATAAGAAAATACACTTTATTTTTGCTCCTTTTTTGTTAATAAAATCCCAAAGCAATGTTGATGAAAGAAAACAGAAACTGGAAAAACTGTGACCCCATCTGAGACACTGTCACCATGCCTGCTGTTCTGCGTGTCCCCAAGGAGAGGAGGAGTGAGACTCATGTGACAAAGGTAGGTCACCTTGTCCAAAAACAGCTGCGTTGGGCTGGGATGCCCTGGTGATGAGAGCTGTGCCCTGGGCAGGTTTTACACCAGCATGTGTAACATCCCAGGCCCTGGGGTGAGGTATAAGGACCTTCTCCTTCAATGCTTCAGGCAGCCTCCAAAACCGTAAAAACAGCCACAAACTGGCACCTTCTGGAGAGATGTTATAGTAGCCTTCCAGTGCCTAAAGGGGGCCTACAAGAAACCTGGAGAGGGGCTTTTTACAAGATCATGTAATGATAGGACAAGGGGAATGGCTTTAAACTGAAAGAAGGTAGGTTTAAATTAGATATTAGGAAAAAAGTCTTCACTGTGAGGGTGGTGAGGCCCTGGTACAGGTTGCCCAGAGAAATTGTGACTGCCTCAACCCTGGGAGTGCTCAAGGCCAGGTTAGATGGGGCTTTGAGAAACCTGGGCTAGTGGAAGGTGTCCCTGCCCATGGCAGGGGGTTGGAACTAGATGAGCTTTAAGGTCCCTTCCAACCCAAATCATCCTGTGATTCTACGATTACCTCCATGTAAGCAAATATCAGCAACTTGCCCTTTCTATCAAAATCCATGTTTGCTTTTGCTTTAATTTAAGGAGAGGACACCGATGTGTCTAGAAATTGCATATTCAGAGGTCAAGAATTCAGTCTGTTCTAGAAAGGCCTACTGCTGGTGCTCTTGGCAAGGCTCATGCAGGGCTGCCGTCAGCCAGTCCCCAGGAAGCACTCTTGCTCAAGGAGCAAGAGCGGTGCAAGTGGCCAACGTTCAGGCTTGGCTGCTGAACCAGTAAAAGGTTTTCAAAACGTCAGCTCAAATCAACCTAAATCATTTTCCTGAGACATAAAAGGATAGTGGGGGAACTGAAAATTGTCCCTCATTTCTGTTTCACATCTCATTGTTTAATTTTCAGTCACTGAAATGAAAAGTAGAAGGAACAAAAGGCCAGACAGGTCTTATCCCTTCCCTGTCCCACAGAGCAGCAGTCAAGGAGTCCAGGATATGAGTAATCCAAGTTCCCTTATTTTTCCCCTTTTTTCTGAAAGGATTTGATCCCCACTTACTCCATCCATTTCTCAAGAGTCTCAGAAACCTTCCTCTGGGCTTTCTGGGCATGATCCATTTGTCAAAGCCAGCTGGTCCCCAGGAGAGACCAAGACATTACACAATGGTGAATAGACTCATGAGGGCTGGAGATGTGGGTTCAGAACCATTCAGACAAAACTGCAAACCTTACCTGGCTGCCTCACACTTTCTGAGCATGCCCTGTAGACTTTGTGATTGCATGAGAGCTTTAGGATATTGCTACATGTTTCAGGAATGCCCCAATGCATACACAGTTTCCAGCGCATGGCTTCATGATTCATTCAAGGATGACTGCAATCTCGTGAATGGAATATCTGGTTTCATATTGATTTTTTAAAAACTTCGACTACAACTGGAAGGAGACAGTCCATCCCAAAGTCCCAGGCTTTGGCCCAGTGCTGCACATGCTTGAAATCTCTTGATTGTGTTTGGTATGGGACTGGTTGAAGACTGGGAAGACTGTGAGAAGTTAAGCCTCACTGTAGCCCAGCTCCACAGGGTACTAAGCAGCATCATCTAATCAGGAATAGCATTTTGGGGTTGTTGCGTATGATGCTGGGGTTGAGTAAAACCTTGCATTACTCTCCAAAGGACAGATACAAGAAACTTAGCAGAAAAAGACAGTCTTTCTAAAAGCAAGAGTTAAAAAAAAAAAGCAATGAAGATAGTAAAGCTTCCTTCTGAAGGCACCAGTATAGCAAAGGGCAACATCTGCATTTTTCTTTAGCCCACACTAAGATGAGTGCAAAAAGAGACTTAGACATGTGCTATGAGGAAATTGTTAAGCATCAAGAGAAGGCAGAGAAAGTCTAATTTCCCTTTGGAAAGGATGCCACGGATCCAAGTTTAGTGTTCAACATCCTCACACCCTGGGCAGCAACCAGAAGCCCTTTAATGTAATATTGGTAGAGGAACAGAAATGGTTTTCCTAAGTAAAAAAACACAGCCGGGCTGCAGGGGATTCCCTATCCCTCTGAGCAGTTTGTGCCCATCTGTGTTGCTGATAGCAAACATTATCACATCCAAGAGAAAATGAGCAGTGTTTGCAAAGGAAAGAAGAACAGCCAGCTTTGCCAAGCCAAAGAGGACCCAGTAACAAGTTAATGGTTATTTTTCATTGAGTGCCTATTTTTAGTAAAAGGTGGTAAAATGTGTGTCATTGCGAAGGTCCACACATGTACCTCACTTACAAACATTGGCATCCGTGTGGCATATGACCTTTGTTCCCATGGCAATTTTCTTCAAGATATGTATCACTAACTTAGTGTGTTTTCTTAGAGTGTAATGCTTATATTAGCATAACAGTGTCTTACAGCATCACTACAGCTAAGCTTGTGTCAGCATTTCCATTACAACTAGCCCTCTTCGGGACTGTTTGGAAGAAGCAGGATGTGTAGAGGACTGTTTAAGAGGCAAGTTTCAGTCTTGATCTTGAAAAAGTTGTTTTTGTTAAATCAGAAGATGGCCGGGTTTCTTGGCCTCACATTTGATCAATCATGACTTAAATCCTATTCTGGGCAGTAGTGGTTTTTGTGGATGGGATTATTATCTTTTCATAACTAGGAAAAAAATTTTGCCAAATAACATGATTCAAACATGAGGTTTGCAGTATGCATAGCTATTCCTAAAGACCCAACTCTTGGCTTTTGTGAACATCAGAGAAGCTCCTATTTTCCTATTTAACGTCTGTGTATTTGCTGCTGTGTTAAAATTCAAAAAATGAATAAGTAAATAAATAAAAGGCAATTTCAGAGAGAAGCCAGGGCACAGGAACTTTAAGGATTCCCATACCCTGAGTCAAGTATAACAACTGCAAAAGTATTAATTTTAACTAATATTTTCAGCCAATAGTTTTTCATGGTTATAGGCTGAATATGTATATTTAGCTTACATATATATTATACATAAAACATATATTATTTATATGTACATATAAATATATATTTACATATAAATTAATAAATTTATCAAACACTTTCAGCTATATAAGCTTCAAAGGTTTTAAGCCCATGACAAGATTCATAACATTCAACAAAGTAAAACTGACAGTGTTAACAGTGTATTTAACAAGCAGAAAAC
Source organism: Lathamus discolor (assembly GCF_037157495.1). NCBI lineage: Eukaryota > Metazoa > Chordata > Aves > Psittaciformes > Psittacidae > Lathamus > Lathamus discolor. The sequence continues at coordinate 99,953,428 of NC_088887.1, read as the reverse complement.
TCAGAAAATCCTCCAGTCCAACCCACATAACAACTGTAATTTAATCAGGGATTCTGGCTTGCAGCATGATTACAAGTTACAGAAAGGACAGAAGCTACATCCATGGCAGTCTGGGTTTTTTGCTAGGTACTATGCACATATTTAAAAGAGGCAGTCCAGTATTAGGAGTGTTTATGGACAAGCAGTTCAGACAAGTAGAAGTCACTGGAGGATAAAAGGGTGGTTGTGATTATGTAAAGGACTTGCAGATACCTATCAGAAAAGAAATTTCTATGTAAATTAAACAGTTCTGACTCAGTCTATCACAATTGAAGAGTTTTTAAAATACCGGGTTTTACATAATTTGGGGAATACTTTTCAATGTAAATCTCTAAAGGCAAAATGAAAGCGGACAGTAGTAAAATTCACATATAATCAATACTGATGGTGTCTTATAAGCATAAATATTTCTCTAATATAGGGTATTGTGCTAATGAGGGCTAGATGTAGCATGCATTAAGAACTGCTTTACTTTAAGAAAGCCTTCATCTGACATCAGAAAAGACTTCATGCATCTTTAATAGTGTATCAAATGACAGCCTCAAATATCCTTTAAAAGAGAGGACAGACATATTGGGAGATACCCATAGGTGTCATTTCTCCCTTCCATGTGGATGTTCCTTTGTGTAGGGGAATAAATGAATTGGTTTCCCTTCAGAGAAAGAAGGGGAGAGAGAGTCATAATTTGTGAGTGAATGGTAAAAAAAACCCTTGACTGCAACTAGTGGACCTAGAGGAGTAGTCATAAAACCTACATTATGTTCGTAAAACTTGTCACTGCAAAGATACACAGCTCTCCTGATAGACCACAAGAGGTTTAAATTAAAATAATGTCATGGACCAGGGAGGAGCCAGACCCAAGCAAAAGCACTCATCCCCTAACAGGCACCTGCAGAGGAGGGGAGCAAGCAGGCTCTCCTTTCCCCTGGGGTCCTACTTCTCCGGCCAGGGCACTAACACAGAAGAATGGGCAAGCTCTGATTCCTCAGCTCTGGAGAAAAAGGTATGTGCTATCTCCATAGCAGAAGAGGATTCAGAGGTTTGGAGCTAGAGCGGGAGGTCTCAATCATGCCACTCTGAGCCAGGTGCCAGAGCTGCAGGGTGGCTGGAAATGCTCAAAAACACCCATTTGCTCCCTGTTTCCTCTTCCCTTTTTCCAGTCTCGGCACATCGGTCTTTCTGGGCTTGTTTTCAGAGGTGCCTGTGGATTGAAGGGGCAGCCTAAGCACCTGACTTCAGCAGTCTGGATTGCCCAGCTGGGTAGTGCGGCTCCTGAGCTATATGCCAAAAAGTGAGTCTGGCTCTCACCCTGCTCCCTTGCAAGGAAAGGGAACACATGGCTTTGAAATGCAGGGGTTTGCGAAGCACAGACTCATTCTCAGCACCCAGTCATGTCTATAGCACCTTTGCAACTGGCTCATTCCCATTTAACAGCACTGTTTCCTGAAAAACACTATTCTTTTCCCTCTTTGGTTGCTTTATGGCTGTGAATCTCAATCTAAACTGAAAATAATGCACATTACAGTCTTCTTGTTCGCAGTGGCTTCGACATGCCAAGCATTTTCATGCACATTAAGAAAGCAAAACCTGAGAACTGGCACAGCTTTCTCCTAGTTCAATTTGTGCTTTTAATACTTGTTCTGCAGATGCAAGCCTTACTGTCAGGGCTATCCTTTATTAGATGGAAAGAAGCTCTTCTATTCTTATAATGGGTTTCATTGAAAAGCAAAGCCACTTCTCTGCATTTATTTAAGTGCAGAGCTAAAATAGAGACCAGCATGATGAATTTTAAGCGGAGTTCACATCTGGTCCAGAAACCACAATCAATTTATTGCTGTATCTGAAACATTTTCAGCATCTGTCATATAATATATTTTCACACGTTTCTAACAAGACATTTTCTTGGACGTAACATAGACAGGTATATCTGTCAGTTCAATTTCATGCAAACGAAACAGAAGAATTTTTGGCATGGTTTATTATACTGTCTTTGGAGCAGTGTAACTATCATGTGAAAAGGGTATTATTTAAGGATGCCAGAAGCTCAGCAATTTCTTCCAAAATGTGGAACTACTGACTACACAGCAGATTTTATTTTTTAAGAATCTATACCTTCCTTTCTTTTCCATTTTGATAGAATCCATTATCCAATGTATTTGAGAGAGAGTTGCAAAATACAAAACCTACCTTAGCCCATTCTGGGAAATATCACGTTTTATGTTTAAGCGGAATCTTCCACTCAGGATGGCCGTTTAATCATTACTATATTCAAAGTTTTATTAAAAATTAAATGGCAGTACAAATCATATTAAAATCCTTAAGAGCTTCACGTTTTCACCCAGACCTGTCACGGGCTTTCCCACACAGAACCACAGATGTATCAAATAGCTTGACAGCTCTGCAACCCTATAAATAGGCACGCCAACTTGCCCCCATATTGGCCCCAGTACAATCATTTACCACCTCATTTTTGGCTACATAAACTGCCTCTAAGCACTTTCTCATTTGAAAACCCTAGGGTTCCTGTAAGAGCACTGCATCAGCACACAAAATCCTGCACTCCTCACCCTTCCCCCTGTGCTCATATAAGATCGTACACAACCATTACATCTCTGATGAGACAAATAAAAGTCAGCCAGTGGACTGGGCTGACTATGATGTCCTGCTGATGGCTTACTTGGTTTGTTTGCTCTTTTTTATCTCACTCAAGTTGAGAGAAGATGAAGCTTGTCAGGTCATAGTAGGGTACATCCACAAGCAAGCAGGTCTGTGCTTTTGCTGTAAGTGCACTCAAGAAATGGGGAATCAGATGGGCCTCCTGCATAACAGTCCCTGATCACATGAGGAAGACCCTGAGATGATTATGATCTGTTCTTATTACATTAATATCTGCCACAGTTAAGGGTGACATTTAGCTCCTAGAGCTGAGAAGGAGGACCGTATTTGACTATCAGGAACAGCTAAAACAGCATGGTCCCTGCTTGGCAGACATTGGCTATAAAATTGAGCAAACCAATCTGTGACTGCAGAAAGCCTGCAGATAAAACTGGCAGAGGAGAGAAAACTCTGTAAGCAGTGACTGAGGCTGTTCATGCCACCTGCAGGAATCTGCTCGGAGGCCACGGTGCCGCAGGGCTTAGTGGCACTGTGCAACAGGACACCATGGGCTGGAAAATCACAGCTGAGTGACTGAACCAGGCCATTGGGGTTTGGTGATCCCATACCAGTATTTGTCTGGTTTCTGAGCTTTGCAGCAGGGCTTTTCCATCACTGGAGAAAGAGAAGAGTCCTGTGAGGAGGGGAGTAGAAGGCAGCACCGTCACAGGCACCCCCATGCTTCCTGTGCCTCAGGGATGCTCAGAAGCTTATTTTCTCATGTCAAAATCAAGGTGGGAAATGGCAGTGCAGGAGCCAAGGCAGGGTGAGGTGGGTGCGTTGTTGTGATAGGATGAGGGGTGATGGTTTTAAACTAAATGAGGGGAGATTGAGGCTGGATGTGAGGAAGAAATTCTTTAGAGTGGGGGTAGTAAAACACTGGCACAGGTTGCCCAGAGAGGTGATGAATGCGCCATCCCTGGAGACATTCAAGGCCAGGTTGGATGTGGTCTGGGCAACCTGACTCAGTTGAAGACATCCCTGCTCATTGCAGGGGGTTGGACTAGATGACCTTTGAAGGTCCCTTCCAATCCAAGCTGTTCTACTATTCTATGGTTCCTGTTTGCTGGGCTGAGGTGTCCTCAGGCTGGTTGCCACCTTTCAATTTCTTCCCTGGAAGCTCTAGAGAAGGCTTGAGTCAAACATGGAACTTGAAAAATGTGCCAATTTGAGTTCTATTGCATTTTAATTTGCAGTGTTTTACTAACATTCTGCATAAGCCTGTGTTGGTTTGAAAGTCTGCTTTTGTGAAGCAGTATTTATCCAATTTAAAGTCATTGTGCTCTAACCAGACTCATTAATACTATCACTATTAATACTATCACTCTTGTTTTATATTTCTCCATTATCAATCCAGGTTTTCACAAGCAGATTCTCTGAAGACATTTTATGTTGACTTGGTACCACAGTAAAAATACATTCCCAGTGAATTTGCCACATGAAGCTTGCCAGCTCCTGTGAATAATTTTAACCATTTGATTACTAAACAGCATAGAGGGTATGTGGTGCTGAGCAGTTCCATATCCCATATATGTCTAATTAAACGTATGTTACAGCGTTGGTCTCTTTCATGGACACCCCCTTGTCATGGGGAAAGAGCTTGCATGCCCTTGTGAGGTTGGGAGATATGCTGGTGGTGGCATATGCCTCCGGTAGTGTCTCCCATGCCAGACAGGTCTCAACTGAAGGGTCAAAGTGTGTCCATGGGCAGGATGGGCTCCCTAGCCTTCGGGCAACCATCCTAGGAGAAGGACAACCCTAACTTCAAACCCAGGCAGATGGAGCTCGTATAGCCCTATAAGGCCATCCATCTAAGAGAAGGATACTCTAATCAAACCCATGAACTGAAGACTTTGCTGCCACCGTCCAAGCTCGCTAGGCCCTGGCAGATAAACCTCGGGTGTAAAGGGTGGGGCCAGTTCCGCACACGCTGTGCCTCACCTAAAAAATCCACTGCGCAGGCCCCAAGGGTTTACCCACACTTGCAAAGCCCTGTAGCGACAGGCGAGGGACAAAACAGCAGGTGATAAGGGGCACTGGAAGTCGCAGACCCATCCCTGCATGCTGGCTGCTCAGGACATCAGTCGCTCCATAGCACCATTGTCTCCTTTGAGAACTCACGCAGAATTAGTCTTGAGGAGAAAAGACAGCGTAGAAAGAATCGCGCCCCGCCTGTACCACCCAAGGAGACCTTTCACTGTGCTTTTTGCAACCAGATTTGCCTACCCCACATTGGCTTTTTCAGTCATCAGAGTGCTTGTAGTAAGTGTGGGTAAAGCCCTTCCCAAATCTTTGTTCGCAAAGTCAAGCCATGATGATGCTGACAGTGTTGGTATCTTAGTGATAGGTTGTTCTTCAAATAAGCCCATAAAAGTTACAATGGCCTAAGACAGCGAAGGGTTAAAGAGGTATACCTCACACTGCAGCATGAGCTGAATTAACAAGAAATAAAAGGAATTTCTTCATGGGAGAAATTAGGTGGTATCTGACATATACTCAGAATCAAGCTTTTCCAATATATATTTCTCATTATTTTAGGCTGAAAAAGAGGGCACTGTGCTTCACCTGTGGCTTTGAAGGGCTTTAAGGTCCCCATTTAACAGCAATGTTTTAAAATAACTGCATGTTGGCTTTTAGTACCAAGTTATTCAATAAAGTGCAGAACTGATGGGTTACAGAAAATTGCCTGTGGAAAGAACAGATTTTTATCTTTCTCAAAATACTGTGATATGTTGCCAAGATTTATAACTTCCCTAGAAGCTGGAAATCTAACTTTCTCCAAAGGCACAGAGAAGTCAATGACTGCTCTGCAATGAGAAAGCCAAATCCATGGAAGAAAACAGATTCTTGAGGAAGTGGAACACTTACATCTATTTACACATCTGCAGCCGTTTGGGACAACTGACATTCAGAAAAGAAAATTCTCACATCTTTCTCCCACTTAAGCCATAAATAGCTAAGACAAGGTCTTCACCTGTCTTAAATTTTGCTGGTGTGCTGTAAAGAGGTCACAGGCAGTCAGGGACTCACTTCAGAGGCAGATGAAGACAGGGGCTGCAGATGGATGGTGCAGGGTGGTAGGAGACAGCTGAAGGGGTTAGCACGTCACCCAGCACATCCCATGGGCAAGCGCCAGGTGAGCGGGGCACTCGGCATGAAATCTTGGCACACCGGAGGGGAGCATTTCTGTCCATCAGGCTCTGATTTAAAAGACAAGTCTGAGCCTGCAGCATAAAACAGATAGGCCTTGACAAGCCATATCAGATTAGAAGCTGCACAGTCATGTTTCAGGTTACAAGTATTTCGAATCAAAATGCAATGATCAATTTTCCCCTCTCCATTTGTGCAGATCTGCAAAATGTTTTTACTGTCTCAGCTTTAAATATTGATGCTGAACATATGTATAGCATGACAATTCGCAGGCATTTTGTGCTTTAATTCTGCAGGGATAACTCAGATGTCTGCAATACCACGCATGCTGCACTAGTTGTAGTTTAGTGTTAACAAACCTGGGACCCCTGTATTTCTTCAGCTTTTCTTCAAATCACTGTTCCCACACATTACATTTGTTTCCTGTCACTGCACCGTATCTTGAACTTATAGGAAACTCACATGTGTATTCAGTTTGTTTGTGATGAGCCAAATTTGAGAGTTAAGGCATGACCATTTAGACACCTTTCCAAAGAAGAATACGGCCCATATACCTCCAATCTCAAAATGTGGTATCATCTGCCGTAGCCAGAATTATGAATGAACTCGTGGGACAAAAACTCATTGTATGGTCTTCGCAGGAAAGCTCCCTGAAATTGTTTCCACTGCAGCTTCTAACCAAAAGGCAAACTAACCTGTGTATCTGAATCACCTGCACCTGCATCAGCCTCAGGTAGGTCTGCTCACTTTCTCTATAACTTCCTGGGATTTGGTTGTCGGGCTGGGATCTATTCCAGTGCGTCTTGCCCATGTATCTAACACCCAACAGAGGATCTCCCAAGAGGCTGCCTCAGGCTGTAGACCTCAGAAGGTTCAAAGGGAAGGATGGGCTTTTTTTACTGCATACAGCTCTGACTGATTTGCCACAACTGTTAAACAAATGCTGTTCCTTCGTAGGAGAGGTTTGGCTAAGTTGCACTGAAGACAGTCATGTCTGGCTGAAACACAATGCGGAACATTTTTTCTCATGCTTGCAGCATCAGGACTCAAACTCATGAGAAGAACTAAGCAAATAATTGCTTTTTTACATCTCACTGGCCAAAAGTTGTTTGGGATTGACCAAAACCAAATAATTTTTCGTGTCCCCACCCAAAACAAAGCACTTCAAAACTTCAATCTAACAAAAGGTTTATTTCAAACAAAAGTAAATACAAAGCCTTTTGTTTTCCTGGGGAATGGAGAGAGGAAAGGGAAGTACTTTATTATTTTTTAATTAAGGCTAGGTCAGCCTCTAAAAATAGGAATCTCAAAACAAATACAAGAAATATTTGTTTTCAATTATCAAGTCAAAATGTTTTGATTGCTTTTCTCCTTTCCCTCTCAGAAGATGTTAATGACTTGAAAGAGCATTTTCAGCAGGAAAAGAAAAAAAAAAAAAAGCACAAAACCCAACACAAAATTTCACCCAGATCAACTCTTGAAGTGTTGCTTTCAAAAATAAAAACTGTCCTTTGCTGTGCTGTCACTCGATCTGCAACCCACAGATGACTGGGATCAGTACCACAGTCGGGAGTAGTCTCCAAAACCATTGCAAAACAGGGTGCTTGCAAATCAAAATAGTCACAGTTTTCCATGCAACCAGTGGGTGCACAAGTGTTTGCTGGGAGACAAAGATCAGAGCTGGCTCCGTACTGCTGCCAGTTCCCATGAGGATCATCCTCAGGGTCCTCAATTTTTCTGATGAACCTGTTTATTAAAATTACAGGCTTGGGTAAAGCAGCATCATATTGCATACCTAAATACTGACTATGTTTCTCTCCTTCTTCCCCTTCCAGCTGGTAAACACCAGTGCAACACAAGATGGCAGTAGGTTTTTCGGGTTTTCTTTTTTTTTTTCCTGAAGGGTGAGGTGGTTGCTAAACTGAAGGAGGCTGCTCTACTGCATTAACTTGGAATTAATTGAGTGAACATACCTGGCAATTATCCAGTAATGAGCAGAGAACAGAAATACAGAGAAGGCCTGTTTCTCCTCACTTACTCTGATCCATGCATGGGCATAATAACGGTGCATGTCACCCAAAGCATCTGGCAAATCTCATCACACTGTCAGGCAATATCTATATCCACCTCTGCTCTGTTCAGGGGTAGACATAGGCCGTTAGAGGAGATGAGTCCCCCCACAGACACATCCAATGGCTAATGCTAAAAACAAATACAGAAGCATCCATAGTGTGCTCCCCATTCCCAAACAGTCCACATATTCTATCCAATAATCATGTAATGCCAAAGGATTAAGTCATCCCAGAGCTCTGCACCTGCAGCTAAGAGATCTAATTCCCAGGCTGCAGGGAGAAGAACCCTTCTTCTGTGGCACAGCAACTCTTACATTTCTTCCTACAGCCTGATCAGGGGAGATGGAGAACACCTCTTGAAGGAGACCCCCTGTACCAGCAGAGAGGGAGCTTGTGTGTTAAGAAATGGAAGGTGCATGCATAGATCCCTTCAGGGCTAGTGGAAATGCACTGTGCATCCTCTTAGCACACCTTTCAGACCATGGCCCTCATCTAGAGGGACATCTCCTGTACTGAGTGGTGAAACAGGCACCACATCACCCAACACTGACAAGATAGATAGGACCAGTTCTGGGCAAACACAGCAGCAAAACTCTTGTGAAACCCAGTGAAGTAACAGTAATAGCAACAGTACAACAGGGTACAATCGTTGTCTGGGATTCAGGCACATAAATTCTGCCATATTTTCTCTTTAAACAGCTAAACCCTCAGTTGCTCGTTTACTTCTCTGGGTCTTAGTATCCAGCTCTTATTGCAGAGAATGATCTGCCAGCTGATCCTGGAGGGATGGGAATACTCACAAAAAATTCCAGGCTATGACAATTCTCACCTCAGGTGGGTCCATACATAATTAAGTACATTAACCACCTGAAATGAGGTTGTAGTGAGGTGGGAGTTGGTCTCTTCTCCCAAGTAACAAGTGATAAGACAAGAAAAAATGGCCTCAAGCTGCACCAGAGGAAGTTTAGATTGGACATTATGAAAAATTTCTTCACAGAGAGGGTGGTCAGGCATTGGAACAGGCTGCCCAGGAAAGTGATGGAATCACTGTCCTTGGAAGTGTTCAAAAACTCTATAGATGAGGCCCTCAGTGATACGCTTTAGTGGCAGTCCTGGGATAACAATTGAACTTGATGATCTTAAAGGTCTTTTCCAACCTAGTTAATTTTATGACTCTATGATTAGTTCTCACAAATTGAAGCTGTACTTTAACCACCATGAGCAGCATGGATTCTTTGAGGGGATGCAGCTATATACGTTAACAGGATATATATTGACTTGCAGATGTTGTGATGAAATTCCCCAGTCTGATTGCTTTCTGTAAAAGCTGTGTAATAGGGAGTGAAAAAAAACAGTTTTCCAAAGGGCCTCAGTTAGCAGTCAGAGGCATCCCTCTACCTCTGCACCCCTCCTGACCTCTCCAGTGTGTTCTCAGATGTTTCATTTCCCAATACAGACCTACTACACTGAATTTCCATCATGCAACATGAAGGAAAGAGATGTAGCAGACACATAAATATGACCTGGGTAGCACGTCCTGAAAGCTATTTGTGGAATGACTAGATGGGTTGATTTTGTTCTGGGCAAATCATACCTCCCTAAGGATGATTTTTTCCAGTGGAGCAACAGTTATCATTGAAGGGCTGCTGGAATTGGAGAGGCAGAAAACTGGTGATCAAATTATCTTTTTTTGATCCACAAACTGTCCTTTCCACATCAAACCTCAGACATGACAGTAATATAAAGAAAACTTCCAGATCTAGAGCAATGTGTTACAATGGAGCAAGCTGCTTTTCAGGGCCGGAAATCTGGCTCTTATAGCAAGCACTGCCACTAAAGATCTATTTCAAAGGGCATAGAAAAAGCACTCACTAGCCAACTTAGCCCAAAATATGAAGTCAGATAGACTGTGTAAGTTCAATATCACTAAGGCTAGTGAATAATCAGTGGAATGAAATCTCTGCCCAGAAAAATACCCTGTCTATGGAGTAATGCTGCAGACACCCCTGAACAGATGGGACCCAGAAAGGTCCATGACATTTAGAAATGAAAATATCTTTTGCAAAAAAGAAGCCCACAGCATTGCAGGCCTGATTCTGATCTCACCTTGCTGTAAATCATAAGTCACTCCATTTAGGGTGGAAGTTGAGTGAAATCAATTTAGGACCCTTAACTTTTAGGGAAGGATAACTATTTTATTCCCTCCTTTCCCATTTAAAGCAATTCCTCAAGTATCCAGCTGGCTTCAGGCTGTAAAAGAGCATTTCTCTGGACAAAATCAATCCTCCCACCTTTAAATCCCCTGCCCTCTAGTAAAACACTTGAAAAACGTGTAAAAGCTATTTTTGTTGGGGTATGCCCAGTTGTCCCAGACATAATATAGACTGTCTCCCAGTCCAAGATCAACTCAAGTGGCCACTGTGAAGCTGTGAAGTCAGAGACATGCAGCATGGGAGCACCAGAAGTACCTTTTAAAACAAAAGGTGGGTCTTTCCCCTTTCCATGTCAAATCACCTGCAGCAGGTGGAGATTCATCCAGCAAGTAGCTGCCCGGCCTGTCGTTGGCCTCTGAAGACATCCAGTCTCTGAAGGGCTCTTTATTTACATCACACCCATTTTCAAAACAACTCAGTTTCTCTGTGGGAAACTTAAAATATTACTGCAAGATGCATTTCTTCTTACATCTGTCAGGGTAATGTTGCACATCCTGATCTGTGTGAGAGACAAGCAGGCTCACAGACCAGGCTTGGTTTTGAGCCAGACACCACCAATATTAAAATGTGCAGCTTCTGTGTCCAACCTAGCATCCAAATTGAAATTATAAAAACAAAAATTGCACAAAGCTCTTGAGAGAACCTATGTGATCCCAACCTCTGTGCACCCTTCAGTCACTGCAATAGCATTAAACCATCTCCAAGTAGGGTTAATTCTATCCTTATGATTTAAGTGAAAATGTTCTTTCTTTCCCAAGCAAGCTTGTAAAGTCATGGGAACATATTCTGCTACCTTCCTGACATAAATCAATGGATATATTGGAGGGACAGGCCAAAAAATATATACATTTCTTGCCCTTCAGCTCTATTTCACCCATAAGTGTTTGCCCACATTCTGGAACAGAAGAAATGTTTTCTTTCCATTGAATTTCCCTCTTTACTATTTCTACAAAAGTTGGCCATCACCACACAGTTGATATTAACAACTTGACCCAGAATCTGCTAGGAAGAGGAACTCTTTCATGAGAATGACATTTATAATCCATCCAAAAATACCTACAAACAGAATAAAGAGAAATAGAAGTGATTCCTGTTCTTGAAGGTACTGTCTAATATAAATTTCTTTCCAGTCTGGCTTTCATTCAAACATACCTTTATTTAACACATAATTGACAATTTCTTCATCCTACTACTGTTTAGAATATGCACAAATTCATCATTTTGAATACAACAAAAGATAAAAAATGATGAAGAACCATGCATTTCTTTACAAAGTACGAACTGTTACAGTTTGTAAATTAAGGCTGCTGAAAAGTTCAAGTTTATCCTCCTTTCTAAACTACCATAAAGAACAGTTACAGGCAATGTTTCAAAAAGGAGGAAAGAAGGAAAGAAAATAAAAAGATAATTAATTACATGAAACATAATGTAAGATCATAGAATCATAGAACAGTTAGGGTTGGAAAGGACCTCAAGATCATCTAGTTCAAACCCCCCTGTCATGGGCAGGGACACCTCACACTAAACCATCCCACACAAGGTTCTGTCCAAACTGGCCTTGAGCACCACCAAGGATGGAGCATTCACAGCTTCCCTGGGCAACCCATTCCAGTGCCTCACCACCCTTACAGTAAAGAACTTCTTCCTTATACCCAATCTAAACTTCCCCTGTTTAAGTTTTAACCCGTTACCCCTTGTCCCATCACTACAGTCCCTGATGAAGAGTCCCTCCCCAGCATCCTTGTAGGCCCCCTTCAAAATACTGGAAGGCTGCTATGAGGTCTCCATGCAGCCTTCTCTTCTCCAGGCTGAACAGCCCCAACTTTCTCAGCCTGTCTTCATATGGGAGGTGCTCCAGTCCCCTGATCATCCTCGTGGCCCTCCTCTGGACTTGTTCCAGCAGTTCCATGTCCTTTTGATGTTGAGAACACCAGAACTGCACACAATACTCCAGGTGAGGTCTCACAAGAGCAGAGTAGAGGGGCAGGATCACCTCCTTCGACCTGCTGGTCATGCTCCTTTTGATGCAGCCCAGGATACGCTTGGCTTTCTGGGCTGCGAGCGCACACTGAAGCCAGCTCATGTTCATTTTCTCATCGACCAAGACCCCCAAGTCCTTCTCTGCAGGGCTGCTCTAAATCTCTTCTCTGGGGCATCAGCCCACCTCACAAGCGTGTCAAGGTCCCTCTGGATGCCATCCCTTCCCTCCAGCGTATCAACCGAATCACACAGCTTGGTGTCATCGGCAAACTTGCTGAGGGCGCACTCAATCCCACTGTCCATGGCAGCGATGAAGATGTTAAACAAGACCGGTCCCAACACTGATCCCTGAGGGACACTACTCATTACCGGTGTCCAGCTGGACATTGAGCCATTGATCACAACTCTTTGTGTGTGGCCATCCAGCCAGTTCTTTATCCATCGAGTGGTCCATCCATCAAATTGATATCTCTCCAATTTAGAGAGAAGGATGTCCTGTGGACAGTGTCAAACGCTTTGCACAAGTCCAAGTAGATGACATCAGCTGCTTTACCCTTGTCCATCAGTTCTGTAGCCCCATCACAGAAGGCCACCAAATCAGTCAGGCATTATTTCCCCTTAGTGAAGCCATGCTGGCTGTCACCAAGCACCTTGTTTTTCATGTGCCTTAGCATGCCTTCCAGGAGAATGTGCTCCAAGATTTTACCAGGCACAGAGGTGTGACTGACTGGTCTGTAATTCCCTGGGTCTTCCATTTTCCCCTTCTTGAAAATGGGGGTTATATTTCCCTTTTTCCAGTCGTTGGGAACTTCACCTGACAGCCATGATTTTTCAAATACAATGGCCAGTGGCTTAGCAACTTCATTCGCCAGCTCCTTCAGGACCCGCGGATGGATTTCATCAGGTCCCATGGACTTGTGCACGTTCAGATTTTGAAGATGGTCTCGAACCAGATCCTCTCCTACAGTGGGCCCAAGGTCTCCATTCTCACAGTCCCTGCGTCTACCCTCTAAGACTTGGGTGGTGCGGTCAGAGCCTTTGCCAATGAAGACCGAGGCAAAGAAGTCATTCAGAACCTCAGCCTTCTCCAAATCCTGTGTAGCCAGTTCTCCCGAGAGCTTCCTCAGGTGGCCTGTGTTGTCCCTAGTCTGTTTTCTGTTTGCTATGTACCTGTACAATCCCTTCCTGTTATCCTTAACATCCCTAGCCAAGTTTAATTCTAACTGAGCCTTCGCCTTCCTAACCAGGTCCCTAGATAGTTTAAAGCATCCTTGACCAGTCTGGCAAGCCTCCTACCAAAACCGCTCTTCCTCGTCAGACCAGCTCTATCAACCCCCAGTAGACCTGGCCTCCTAAGCTGAGTCCCATGTTCTAGATACTCAAACCCCTGACTATGGCACCACCCTTCTAAGCATTTATTAACCTGTCCAATCCTCCTAGCCTTTTTGTGGCCCTCCCCTGTATCCTGGAGAATTGATGAAAAGACAGTCTGAGCTCCAGAGCCCTTAACCACCTCTCCCAGGGCTCTGTAGTCCTTCTTCATGTTCTCCAGGCTACTGCTATCTCTATCACTAGCCCCCACATGGATCACTACAAGTGGGTAATTGGGATTATGTTTCGGGTTCAAAGAACTTGGGTGGCCCATATGAGAAAGATGTGGAAGGGGCAATGATAGTGCAGTGTTGTGGTCCCCTTTTGCAGTGTCAGTGTTGCTGCAGCTGTAGCCATTGTGGCTCTCTGAACCCTAACTCTTATATGAATGGCAGGTTGGAGCCAAGGCTGAGGACCCAGGCTCCATGGGCTTCCCAGATGAGAAAGATGTAGAGGGAGCAATGTTGGTGCAGTTGCTCTTCCCTTGCTGTGCCTTTTGCAGCATCAGAGTCCCTGGAGTTGTAGGCGTTTTAAATCTCTGAACCCTAACCCTAATCTGAATGGCAGGTTGGATCTGAGGCTAAGGTCCCCAGCACCATGGATGAAAAAGGCAAATGGATGAAAAATAGCTGAGAAAGGCAAGCAAAAAGCAATGTTGGTGCAGTGTTGTGCTCCCTTGGCATGCCTAACCACTGCCCCTGTTGGCTTTGTGTCTCTCTGTACCCTAACCCTAATCTGAGTGGCTGGTTGGAGCTGAGGTTTCCAGCACCATTTGTGGCCGAGATGAGAAATCTGAGTTCAAGTTAGGGCTATGGTTGTAAAGAACCCCTGAAGCAAAATGCTCCTGGCCTTTGCAGACCTGTGTGGGTCCTGCTCTGCTAGAGACCCACTACCCTTGCTGTGTCAGTAAGAAGTGCTTTGTTGAAGGGGACATCTGGGGAGTCTAGGATAGTGCAGAAACATTACTCTAGACCCACATCCCACACCTGAGACAACAGTCCTACCCTCAGCCATAACCACCTTGTATCTCCTGCAGTCTGCACAAAACTGGACCCTGCTACTGCCTATTTTTGCTCAATTCACCCTTCTGGAGTCTCTCCACTGTTTCCTCAAATCACCAAACATCCCATCCTATACAACACTCACTAACCCCCTGCCAGTTTTGTATTTGCTTGACAAGCAAAACAAACCAACTTTTTCTCAGTAATTTGGTCTCAGACTTCATCCACAGTCGATAGTTCCCCATGCAAAAGAAGGCTCCCCATACGTATTTGCTATGTTTCTCACCTCTCCAAAAACACCTCTGTCTGAAAATTACCTTCTTACAGGATGTCCATTCCATGTGTTCTTCTTTCCTTGGGATTTCCTTCCTTGTCAGTGTCAGGCAATATTTCTTTTTGATAAGAACAAAATTTGCTTCAGAAAAGCAAAAATGAATTTGGGTTGAATTTGTCTAATCCAGCTTCTGCTGGGGAAAAAAAAATACAAAGGATAAAGTATTTTAAAAGTGATTAAATTTTCAAAGCAGCATTCATTGTTTCAAAATTGACCAAAAATTAACAGTCAGTTCTGCGGGCAATTCATGAGCCTGTTTCTGTCTAAGGAGCTGAGAGTGATTTTTACAAGTCTGAATGCATGATAATAACGTGTCCAAAAAATTGCAGCTTGAGATCAGTTTTGAAAACAAACCTATTCATATTTTTGCATCAATTTGCCAAAATGTTGAATGTAACTGAATGCAGCTGTCACTCTTAGAAACAGGAGTTAATTATCTGCTGTGATCAGCTGTAATCTGTTTTATTTCTTATTGACTCACATGCTTTGACATCCTCTGTAGCAAGGTGACTGTAAACACTGCTGCACTGTTCCTAGATAGTACATCGCTGCAGTGATAGCAGCCACTCAAGGATGTTTCTCTTTAAATAGAAAGTAAACAGGTAGTAAACAGGTTGTCTGAAACATTTTATTTGATGTCCATTATTATCTATTACTACTCTGATTTTTCCATTTTTATTTACATTGACATTTTCACTTTTCTCAGAGGTGCACAGTGAAAGGATGACAGAAACTACAAAATCTATTTGGATATTAGGGAAGATCTCACCATGAAGGTGGTCTGACTCTGTCATGTATTTCCCAGAGAGGTTGTGGAGCTTCTCTCCTCAGAGATACTCTGAATTTGATAGGGCATGGCCCTTAGCAACCTGCTCGACTTCAAAGCCAGCCTTGCTTTGGGCAGGGGTTTGGACCATGTTACTTTCAGAGGTCCTCTCCACCCAGAATTATTCTGAGATCCTGTTTACTTGTGTGTTAATGTCTCTTTAACAGTTCCTGTCCCCCCATTTAATTTTTCAGCTTTTGAAAGTTTTTCTGCTAGGGTCTTCTCTAGCGTCTCAGGGATTCTGACACCTTGAGGATACACAAGAAATCATTGGATTTGTGAGTGAGCCCCTGAGGGCAGGTACCTGTGTTTCATTGCTGCAGCATGTCCCTCCCTGGGCTGACACCAGACGCAGACCTCATCCTCTGTGGCTATTGAGGCTGTGCCAGGAGCCCTGGTCCCCCATCATCCTCCCAGAGCTCAGGAGAAGCTGAGCCTCCAATATCTGCCCACGTCCCAGGCATCCAGCACACGTGAACAAGAGAGTAAAGCCACCAGGTTTGGGCTGCCCTTCTCTGGCAAGCCATCGAGCTGAAGCAGTTGCTCAGCAGAAGTTTGAGGACTGGTTTATTTAGGTAAAATGTGTCCTCACTGAACAAGTGTCAGTGTCCAGATCTGGTGAGAGCAGAGAGAAAGCTCAGATAGAATGTGAACTGAGAGCACAACCATGATCCAGCACACCTGGAGACACGGGTAATACTAGAGAAATTACTTTCTTTTTCCTTCATAAAGCCAAATAATTTATTTCCTGGCCTTTGCATTTTTATTGCAAACTGCTACGTGTAAATGGCTTTGTTTGTTTGTCCTGCAGCTTTATAGGTGGAGACTTTTGTAATTTAGGGTGTTTTTAAGTGATACGTGTATAAAATTGAAGTGGGCAAGTGGAAAAAATAAACAGAAGGAAAATTTTTAAGAAGTTATTTGAATTGGCCATGATGTTCTTCCCAACTAGCTAGTGAGGTTTTAATTAGCATTGAAAATCATAAGTAACTGGAGATGAAAGAGCCCTATTAGGTCACTCAGTCCAGTTTCCTGCCAGTTTAGAATTGTGCCCAACAGTGTATTTCCCAGTGTTTTGTCAAGTCCTGCAGTAAGCCTTTTCATTACATGAATAATATGCTCTTTTGAAGTAGCAGGAGGGGAACTGCTCACAATCCAGATCTAGACAGTTTTTACAGTTATAACAAAAAACGAATGATAAAGCGAAGATGCAAGCCAGTATAGAAATTTATATGCGGGACTCCACGTGGAGTATTTATTCTCATTATTCTTACAGGGGAGCTCACACGTGGCCCAGTAAATAAAAAGGATGAACTAAATGTCGTAGCAGGGATTGCGGGAAAAGTGTTTAACTGCTTCACTGAAATTATTCTGAAGGGGCCCAAAGAAGGGGGAGAGAAGGAGCTGCAAAGCCATCTTCATTCAGCTCCTCCTGGCCTGGGTCAGCCCTGGTCCCACAGGAATACCATGCACAGTTCACTCACATTTAAAAATAAAAAAACAAACCAGCAAGAATTAAAACAAAAAACAAAACAAAACAAACAAAAAAAACCCTACCAAAACCAAAAAACAAAACCCAGCAGAAACCCTCAAGAATATATGTCTTGGGTGACAATTCCCATAAACAAGCAGCTGGTTGTCAAAAAAATGGTGAGGGTTTCTAATAGACCAGTGAGTCAAATCAGAAATCAGGATTGCTAGTGTGAAAACTACATTTTGACAGATGGAGACAAGAGATCCCTTCACATCCAATAGGAAGATATCATTAAGATTTCTTTATAATATCTAAATTATTTTTCTAATAAGAAATGCCTTGCACAGTACACAACTCTGTGTTATACATCACTGAAAGTAAAAATTACAGACAGTAAATTACCATAGCAGTCTTGATCAAAAGGACAGCAGCATGGACCAAAAATAGCCAGTCTCAACCACTAGCCTACTTAAATACAGTTTTATAATGACATAGTTATGCATACAAAACTTACTCATAGAATCGTAGAATGGTTTGGGTTGAAAAGGACCTTAAAGCTCACCTAGTTCCACCCCCCTGCCATGGGCAGGGTCACCTCCCAATAGACCAGGTTGCTCAAAGCCCTATCCAACCTGGCATTGAACACTGCCAGGGATGGGGCAGACACAGCTTCTCTGGGCAACCTGTGCCAGTGTCTCACCACCCTCACAGTGAAGAGTTTTTTCCTAGTATCTAATCTAAATCTACCATTTTTTCATTCTCCCATTCCCCCTTGTTCTGTCACTACACGCCCTTGTCAAGGGTTCTTCTCCAGTTTTCCTGTAGGTCCCCCTTATGCACTGGCTGAACAAGCCCAATTCTCTCAGCCTGATTTCATAGGAGAGTTGCTCCAGCCCTCTGATTATTTTCATGGCCTCCTCTGGACTCACTCATGCAGGTCCACGTCCCTCTTGTGTTGGGGGCCCCAGAGCTGAACACAGCACTATAGGTGGGGTTTGCCAGAACCAGAACAGAGTAAAGGGGAGAAACACCTCCCACAGCCTGCTGGTCACACTCCCTTTGATTCAGCCCAGCTTTCTGGGCTGTGAGTGCAGACACTGCTGGCTCATGTTGAGCTTCTCATCAACCAACACCCCCAAGTCCTTTTCCTCAGGGCTGCTTTCAATTCGTTCTCCACCCAGCCTGTACTTGTGCTTGGGATTCAATACTACCGGTCTATCCAAGTGGAAAAAGAAAATTAGAAGCAAAATCGACTAGGAATTCAAAACTAAGAAACAAAATTTAAATGGCGAATAGAGTTCCTTAGATAGCCAAAGCCATAATGTCATAATCAAGAAAGATAATGACTGACTAAAAGGCTACCCTAGTGAAGGGAAAGATGAAGTTAGAAATAAAAGAGCAATATATGATAGAAGGGTGAGGAAGGGAGAGAGCAACTATGTAAACTTAAAACTGAATGTGGAAAATTAATATGGAAGTATCAAGACATAAGGTTAAAATACAGCTAATAATAACAATAAAAGATATTTAGAAAACACGGAATTCCTTGCAATATTTTAAAAAAACATTCTAGATGATGTCTGAATTGCATAAAAATATGCAAAGAGGCAGAAGTTTTGAACATCAGGTTCTGGACTCTGTGGAAAGCAGAGTAAAATGCAAATACCATATTCACATCACATGAATAAGATGAGGAATATTTGACTCTATCACAATATGAAAGACGTTGAAGATCTATTAAAGATAATAATTTTTATATGAGAAAGCCCACGGAATGTACACCTGAAAGTGCTTAGACTTCTGTTTAAGGCAGTAGTTGTCTAACTTATATTCAGTTTTGATGCTTCTTTGAATGCTGGAGCCATTCCACAGACTCAAAGAGTACAGTAATTTGACAAAGCACAGAAAGGGAAGGCCATGTGGCACAGGTACCCAAAATCTGGGCAGCTAGATATTAGTACTGAGCAACATTTACAAATTGATAATTCTATCGCCAAAGAATGAGAAGATGACAAGAAAATTATTGGTATCAGTACAGTTTCAAAGGGAAACGGTCTTGTCATCCTAAGAATGAAGGCAGACTGCTGTTTATTAAGTTGTTAAGTGTCCAGTGTACACGTCAACTTCTAGGGTGTGTTCAGCTCCCTAAAATTAGCTTTATATGCAGTCAGTAAGGCTGCAGTAACTGAACCAAGTTCTAACTAAATGACATATCCAAAAGTAGTTATCAGCAGGTGAATTTTCCATATGGGTGCACCTGATGGAGAGCTCTGCAGTGATCAGAGCTGGGCTACACTATTCAGCTCACTTTTCATCAGTGGCTTGGGAGTAATAAAGAATGTTTTAAAGCAGTAAAATGCAGAGCAGCACACCTAAGAAGGAATATAGAGTAATGTGACAGTATGAGCGCCCTAATGCTCTTTAGATAATTCACCAAATTTTTTCCTCATCAAATGGCTTTAGCCCATAACTATGTGACGATTAAGTCAAGCAGAAGAGCCCCCAAAGGAGATGAGAGCTCCAACTCTGCAGCATGACAGTATTCAGATGCTATATGGACGTTCATGGTCAGATTGCATGGCTGACGACTTAGCACTACAGCCCCAACAGAAGTGTAACAACAGCAAAATCCACACCACATGCCTTACTTAGGTAACAGGGATGGAGAATCAAGTCCTTGGCTGGGCTGTAGATGCTGAGGGACACCACCTTTTCATGCTTCGGGAGAGGACCCCAATTAGTGTTCTGTCTGTGAGCTCTTTGTAGAACCAGAAACTATTTTAAACCTCTTATAAGTGAAAACGTACCAAGCAGAAAAAAAGTTTTGTCAGGACTTCAGTCACTGCATCCACCTACAGATGTTAAAATAGCAAGTTAATGGCAGACAAAGGCATGTGCCTGGGCATCACCCACAATGGGTGGTGAGAGGATGCTCACAGTAGGCCTACATCCAGGTCTAGGATTTAGAAATTTTTTCCTGCATTCTGGCAAGACAGAAAGAAGATTTTTTGCAGTTCTGTCATTCATCTGCGTAAAAGGGTAGTCAAATATAAGGGAGGATGTTGAAAAATGTTTTAAAAGGAAATAGAGATTGCCTTATTGAGAGAAAATCATAAAGCAGAATCTGTTTACATTATTTCTTTAACTGCTAGAAAAAGGACTGGGATGTGACTTGACTACAGCATGTGTAAGTACCTTGCTATATGGTGTTTTCTCTCCAGTAAAGGGCTGTGTTACCTGGCAGGGAAAGGCATAACAAGAACCAAAGCCTGGATTCAGCTCCCAGCCAAATTCAGATAGGAAAAAAGCCACAGTTTTTAACCACTGAAACAAAGTACCAAGGGAGCGTTAACAGTCTGCATCCCTGAATGTCCCCAGATCCAGATCTGGGTTCTGTGATTTAGCCAAGCTTAGACATTACTGGGTTTAGTAGGAGGCTGACTGGGTAAAATTTAATGGCTTGTGATATACGGGGGTCAGACTGGCTGATCTAATGGTCCCCTCTGGCCTTAAATTTTGTGAAAGACTTCAGCTAACTAGCAAACCAAGTGCAAACGACCCAGCGGTTGCAATATATTGCTCCACGTGCGGTTGACCAATTTTAAATAATTAGCTATTACCAAATCCTTTCTTAATCATAAACAGGATTGGGAAAAAAACCTCAAAAAACAAAACAAAACAAACAAAAAAAAAACCAACAGAGAAAAGAAAGAAGGGTGATGGAGTTAGTCCCTGAGAGTGGTGTACTCAGCTTTAATCCACATAAAAATTGCATCAAACTCCTTAGAAAAAAAAAAGGTGTGCAGGTCTTTTTACAGAATCAAACCTAGACTTTACAAGAACAAAAATGACTTCAAAAGTCCACTTAGTGCTTGGCATAGACCTATTGCCTTCTACATTGAGTGAAAGCACACTTCAAGGGCACTGGGGATCCGATTACTATCCTGCAAAGTGTAGGGGTTGGCTGAACAACCCCAGAGTAACTCAAATACCAGGGAACCTGGCCTATTCCCTGTCCATAAAATACACAGAAAATGATCCCACTCCCTGACATTTTTTCAGCTGGGACAGCTGCTATAACAACTCAGAGCTTTTCAATCTCTGTACAGAGCTCATGTGTAACCTCTTCAAGTTTTCAGCCTGCAACTACTTTTCTTCCAAGCCCATCTTGCTGGTGCAACCAAAATCACTCAGAGAAAAGCTTTTTGATAGCCTCAGGGGCTGGGGTGGGGGGCCTTAAATCAATGAAGAATTTGAAAGGTGGGGAGGGGGACAAGGAGCAGGGGAGTAGGGTAGAAAGATTTACAGCGAAAAGCAACTTACAGCTTGAGTCTGGTCCAAGAGGAGCCACAGGGGGCTGGTGCCAGTCATCACTGATGAAAGGGTTTGGATTTGTCAAGGAGAAAGATGCTGTGTAAAAATTGCCTTCAAAGCCCTGGTGAAATAGCGTTAAGGGGCTGGTCCTTACAAGTTTTGCGTGAGCAATGACTCCAGATTTGTGCACTCTAGGACACATACCAATCCCCTCCTTCACACCCCACTTCCACAGCAGCCCTGCGGCTCCTGCTAGAGCAATGCTCCCTGCAAATCCAACACAGGCTGCAGGAAAACGCTGTGTTTAGAGAATCAGCTGCTTCTACCCTCACAGCTGGATTTAACTGGTATTCCAGCCACTTGACTCTCTTCATCACCCAGCCCAGCCTGAGGGCTTAACTTTTTTCCCGGTGGAAATTTGCTATCGCTATGATACACCTCAAAATCCTCTCCATGTGCCTGCTGATGGGGTAGAAAGCCCCACAGCCCACCCCTGCCCAAGAGAGGGCTCAGCAAGCAACCGCAAGAGCTGCTTCACATTCTTCTCCTAAACCCTGCCAGCCCCTCAGTGCCCCTGGCTATGCTTCTGTAACATCAAGGTATGGGGGGGACTAGTAATTTGTAGTATATTACTAGTAACTGTAATTTGCTTGATTTAAGGGGCCGATGGGGTCCCCTCTCGTATTTGGCATGGGAATGTTACCTTTGGCTATGCTCATACTCAAGGGCTGAAGTTTCCATCAGCAACTTAAAAGCCTTATAATGGAAACAGAAAAGGCAGAGTCGATATAAAATCTCCAACAGTGAAATCTGAAGCATTCAGCAACTGAATGCAAAACACAAAATGCAAACACTCTTCCAGCAAGCCATACACTGTTACCTTTTGACCGAAGCAGTCAGTTAATATTCAGGGTCTTATTCTTCCCAGTGGGCTGGAGAAATTAATGTTAGTGCCAGGTATTTCTTTGATGCAATACTATTTAGTTTGAAAGACTGTAAACAGAGTCTTATTTCACTGAACAAACATCAAGAGGCAAATTTGCCTCTTTTCAGTCATGTTGCACTCAAAAATGCTGCTCAGACCTACAGTGCAAGGTCTTCCTCACTGTCTTCTTCTAGGTCTTGCTGCTCCCAGAGTGCTAAGCAGCCACACTCCATTTGCCCAAACCCCCCCAAGGAAGAGCTGGCAGCCCCCCAGATCAGCTGCTTGGCAGCTCCAAGCCCTGCCTGCATGTTGGGTGGTGGCTCCTGCTGCTTCAGCCCTCTCAGCCCAAAATACATCATGTTCACCCCAAATTAGTAAAGGCCAAACCTCGCACCAGTTCTGGCAATGACAGCCAGGGCAGCGACCTCAGCCCCACACATCCCTGCTCTGCGCCTCTACCTGCCAGGCATTGAGCTGCTCTGCGGGAGTCTGGCTTTTCACGGGGGTAAATAAACACCCGGCTGTGAGTTCTGCTTCACCCCACAGCAGAGCAGGGACTTTTTCAGAGGCGTTCATGAGATGCATAGAGTATTTTAGCAGCTCCTGTAACCCTGCACTATCACTTCAGCTGCAGAGACACGTGCACCACACCTACATCTTTGGGGAATTTCCTTTTGTTTCACTTTCTAAAATGTCACCCTCATAATCTGTTAGGTTACAGGCCTTCATCTCCTCACACCATCAGTCCCAAGGCCTGAAGACTGAAATTTTAAAGTCTGGCTCTGCTCATCTGGACAGGTTCTTAGGGACCTTGACACCAGGCCCAGTCCTGAATGCCCAGACCAGGTTTTGCACTACATGCCAGCCTAACTCTCGCTTTCATTAAGATTTTGATGGCTTATTGGGTTGCAGCCACGGTAAGAATCAAGCTCCCTCTGGAAAAGAAGCAGCTTATCTGTGCCACAAGACTCATAGCTGCCCATGCTGTGGGCTAAGGAACCTGCAGCACAGCTCCAGCAACATGAGAGATAAACCCGGGCTTGAAGCATGACTTCATTTCTTGGTGCTTTTTTCCTAGCTGACTTGCAGCGTCACCATTGGCATAAACAGCCCTGACTTCTCCATCAGCTATTTCCTTCTTCACTTCCTCTTGCACCAAGTGCATGTTTTTCACATTTGTATAGTACTTGCAAGCTCAGAAAATCTCATCTGACTGTGACTGAAACTCTGGCACATAGCTTGATTTTTTTTTTCCCCCCCTTTTACTGAGCTAATTTTTGCATGATATGCTGCCAACTTCACTTTTCCCCCTTCCTTCTATATAAACAATATTCCTCTTCCAGATATTTCTTGCACATTTGATAAAATGTGTTGCATACATAAGATGACTTTGGCTCAATTTTATAAAGATTTGGCAAAACACAATATACTAACTCAACTTTGATTCACTAAAAAAATACATGTCATTAAGAGCTGTATATACTCCTGATTTTAGTATACAGCTGTGATTGACTGTTTCAGTTGTAAATGATGAAGACATGGCCAAATATAAATAAAAGCTGTACACCACCTTTCAAAGATGTGCCTCTTGTTTATTTTGTAGGAATGGATCAGGTTCTGAAGTTTTCAGGAGGTGTTGCTTCACCAGTGGCACTTCTGCAAGTGCAGTGGTGTTACCCTTGGTTCTCTGGCCAGATTCTAGTGTAGTTAATTAGATTCCACACACTATGAAATTCCCACATCATTTTCAATTAAGGAAGTTATTTGCCACTTCTCCCACTCTCTGAAAATTACTGGTAAGATCTGCTGCATACAAAATGGCTGCTCAGCTCCATCCCAGCAGTGACTGCATGTTAGCCAGCACTCATACGCAAAGATGACTTGGCTATAAAATAAGTTTAAACCTTTATTCTAATCAAGGTCAGTGGAAACTCTCTGGTCTTGTACTTCACAGGTGAAAAAGGAAGGACAGAGGCTGCGAACATATGAAGACATCTAAAGGCCTGGACCTCACCTTGTTAGGACTACTTGGAGATGATCTGAACCCAAAATTAACTTGAATAGCAAATTGGTTTGGCATTCAAAGCTACTTATTTCTTGTTCAACAGAGGTGTGATGGAAGGATTATATCAAGCTGTTAAGGTCCCCCCAAGAAGACGAAACATTCAAGCTAATATTCACACCGGCCTTTCAAGGACCTCCCCAGGCTGGGTGGCCTCTGGCAGTGAACTTTCCTGGCAAGCACACTGCTTGCTGGCCGAGATATCCTCAGTCCCAGCCAGAGAAGCTTTGCCCTTGTCTTGCTATATGTACACAGTGTCCCAGCAGACTCTGGTCTTGTTTTCAAGCCCATTAGCCACCCCAGGACATTGTTGCTGTTCATGACAGTTGGGGAAGGGCAATGGGAAGGAGGCGGTTTATGGGACTGTGAGCTCACATCAATAGCTCAAATTTCATGCCAGATAGTCAACACCATGCCTTGTTCAGCTGGTGAAGAGATTTTTCCAAAATGGTAAGGTCTACCATCCCACACCCCCTGTGGCCTAGCACCTTCGGCATTCACTGTCAAAGCTGGGTCATGCTCACAGAGGATGCTGCCAGGATCACTGAGTGCTTCAGTCTTAACAAACCGCACCAAAAAGGGAAAAGCCCTTCTATTTCAGTACTGGGAGAAGGATGCATGCTGGAGCGCACTTGGCCAAACTAAGGCTGACCTTGGCCACTGACTCAGCAAATATGTCTCCTCAAGCACAAGGTTGTGTCTGAAGTCGCATTCCTACATCATATTCTCCCTAGTCTCTGTCTACAGTGGCTTCTTCCTGGCCTTAAGACACAAGTTCCTTTCCAGCCCTTCCAAGTTTGACTCACTCCCTCACTATTAAATTAACAAATATAAAATCATAGAGTCATAGAATGGTTTGGGCTGGAAAGGACTGTAAGTCCTTTCTAAGGACTCATCTAGTTTCAACCCCCCTACCATGGGCAGGGACACCTTCCACTAGACCAGGTTGCTCAAAGCCCCATCCAACCTGGCCTTGAACACTTCCAGGGATCAGGCATCCACAATTTCTCTGGGCAATCTGTGCCAGTGCCTCACCATCCTCATTGTGAAGAATTTTTTTCTTGTATCTAATTTAACTCTACCCTCTTTCAGTCTAAAGCCATTCCCCTTTGTCCTGTTGCTACATGCCATTGTAGAAAGTCCCTCTCCAGATTTCTTGTAGGAAAATTTTCTAAGGAAACTTTTCTAAGGTTTTGCTGGAGTCTTCTCTAGGCTGAACAAGCGCAACTCTCTCAGCCTGTCTTCATAGGAGAGGTGCTCCAGCCCTCTCACTATCTTCATAGCCCTTCCCTGAACTTGTTCCAATAGCTCCATGTTCCTCTTATGTTCTGATCCCCAATGTTGGATGCAGGTGAGGTGTCACAAAAGTGGAGTAGAGTGGGAGAAGAGCTTGTGAACAGACCCCACCCCTCACACCTGAGCACTCCCTCCCACCAGGTGGAGACACCCCAGACAAAGTGTTCTTACCTCCCTACTATTACGCTCTCACTCCTGAACTCTATTTCAACATGACTCATTATTTCTAAGATTTTAAACAGGTAAATTAAATTATCTTCAGGAGGAGCTGACAGAAGCCATCATCTTAGTGAAAGAAGAGTGGTGGAAGAGCCCAGTCTGGCATTTTTTTCTACCGACAATGCCCTCACCATCTCATTTATTAAAATGTTCTAGGGAGTAGCCCATTCCATCTCTTTGTCAACATAAGGAAGGCCTCCCAAGGCATTACGTTGTACTATGAACTGCTAAAATGGAGGTTGGCTATGCCAAAAGTACATTTCCAAATACAGTCATTGTTTTGAAGGCCAAATTGTTCAATAATGGCCCTACATCTGTCAAACAGGGGCACTGCCACTGACCAAGTGATAAATTTAATCCATGAGAAAGCTCAGAGCACATAAACTATATTGTTCCCTATCCAATTAAGCTGGAGAGTAGTTAACTCACTGTGAAGCTGTTATTTTATAACATCTGAAAAAATGTTCATAATAACGATTCTGTGGAGACTGTTTTAGAAGTGGGTATAATATTGGAGTGCCTGTGGTAGTGACTCCCTGGGAACAGCCCCTTGTAAACCGTTCATAAACAACATGGAGAGGGAGAGCTCTGTGTGTGGTCTTGACTTGATCTTGCAACTTTGGGATCTGAACAACTCAAGGTGGATCCATTTCATAATTGCCTTATTTGTTTTGAAATCTCTCAGCATCCTTCAGATGACCTTCATAGGAGTATGAGGTAAGAACTTTAATTATTATTTTACATAAATCTAATGCTTATCACAGAGAGGCCCTCAATCTCTGCTGGAAGCTCTATGCATTATTGCAATAAAAACAAAGGAATACTACCACTAATTACAAAATGAGTACTTAATCTCTCCATCAGTAAGCCAATGTTGCCGGTGTGGCTCACAGACCTAGCCCTGGTAACTGGCAGACAATAAATTCTGCAAATGCTACGTGACAGACATCTGTTTCGAAGATCCCTCTCAGCTCCTTTTCTTCCTATGGGTTTCTCAAAATAACTTGGTAAACAACCTGCTGATGGTGTGCTGCGGGTGCCGCTAAAATTGGTCCCTACTTGTCCACACAAGCCCTGGGATTCCAGGACTTCAGCAGTCCGAGAATTTTGTGGACATGCTGAGTATATGAAGTGACATACATTGCAGTTTCTTGGCTAACCTGAATTAATGGTGGCATTAAGAACACCCTAGCTTGTAATTTTGGAAAGGTTACCTCAAAGGCCACTGGTTCAGGCAGAGGAAGAGACAGTGTTATTTTGTACCGCTGTGCTGCAGAAAGTCCCAGTAACAGAAAGAAGTAACAGATAGCTGCGGAGCCAGCATGTTTTAAGTTTGGTGGCAGAAGCAACCTCAGGAACCCAACTTTGCAAACTATTTCCTTTCCCCAAATCCTAAATAATATAAGAAATAACAATGCTTTACATCAGAAAGGGAAACACTTTGAATGAGCTATTTATAGCTCCGAAAAAGTCAGCCTGCCACTTTACAGAACAAACAAGAAGGTGTTGCCCTTGCTAGAAAGATGTAAATGTTATTTCAAAGCTTGTTTAACAAAATGCTATCAACAGGCTATAAAAAGGAGAGAAAGAGTGAAAGAGATTACCCAAAGAAATAGTACCTGGGCCTTGTTACAGCATGATGGGATATCATAATTTCTGCTAAAAATACAAATAAAATATCTTCACAGAGATGTGGGACTTCTTAAAGATCTGAATGAAAACACAAATAAGAATTATCTCCTCAATGGGCAATAAATGCAATCATCTCATCCTGCCATGCTTATCTTTTTACTGCATAATCGATAAAGTCAACTAGGAAAAAAACTGTGACAATTATGGCGATTGTTTCTTGTACAGCCAGGTTTGGCATCATCTGATGGGAGGTTAATTAATAGTTAACTTGGACAGCACAATTACCCAGTGAAACCACATTGTTAAACCTCCGGCTGAAACCAACTTGTAACTTGAGAAGGATTTGCTCACATCTGGCTCTGGCCCATGTCAGAGACTGAGGACTTTAATGCCTACTGACTTCTGCAGGTATTTAGATAAGTGTCCTGGGTTGCTGCCTCATAAAAACAGACCCATTTTTGCTTCTTGCATGCAATCGCTGGGAATATCACCTGGATTTGCTCTGCTCTGGAGATAGATAACAGTAATGACTGGCTGCTGTGGAAGTATCTGGACAGCAGTGGCCTGTTGTGCTCCAGTCCAGCGCACACGGGTGCAAATGCACTCAGCAAGAAGAGCAGCGATTTCTCCTGGCTGATATCTAAACATCAGTTACATAAACACAGGATTAACTCAAAGGAAAAGCAAGTCAGTTTGTTATGAGCTCTACAGGAGACGATGGTCAAGTCAGAATGTGAACTGCACTGTCCCACTGGGGCTCTTCTAATTAACTGGTATGGTGCCTCATGGGTATATGATTTAGAAGAAAAGTCCTCAACCCAAGTCTACATAGCTTCTCAGTAATGCTATGCCTGTGACTGTTGCCCTGAAGTGCAAGGGCTGGTGCAGAGTATTTTCAGGGTGAGCTGCTGTGGCTGTGTGCTCATCACGGAGGGTTTGACCCACATCTCTCACACTTTCAAGTCTCAGTTGGTGTTTGCACAACCTCTAACAGAAAAAGAGACTGTTTTGCTTTTGAAAACTAGCTAATAAGTTACTCCTCATAGCTTCAACAGTTTAAGCCTACTTCCAAGACCCAGACAGTTGAGGGACCTACAAAGAAGCGCTAATACTCTCCATTTGTGTCTATACTACTAAGTTAAGTTGTGCCTGGAAAGAGTCCTGAGTCTTGGTAAGAGTCCCGAGTCCTGGAAAGAGGCATTATCCCTACTTTTAAGCTGCTGGAGTGGCCCTATTATGGCACAGTTTGGGCCTGTGTCAGCTAGAGTGTCCCCCAGGCATGGTTTGGGAGCCGTAGGGTGTCCAGGGGCAGGTGGTCTACACAGCCCCCGAACACCCAGATACCCTGCCAGCCCAGGCACTCCAGGCGCTGAGTAACAGGGGTCAGACTCAAGCACGTTTCATGTACTAACACACATGCAGCCTCAATTCCCAGAAGAAAAAGCTGGTTTGAAACTGTCAGAAAATATAAAAAAGAGCAGATCTGCTTAGTACTTGATCATGAAAAAGAAAAAAAGTTAAACCAAACACTTTCCAAAGCAGAAACGAGAAGAGTCTCTTGAAATGCTACTGGGTGAGTTTTATGCAGGAAAATGTAAAATTATTTTTACCTTGATTTCAAATGGAATTTTATTTTACTTTTTTTTATTTTTCGGATTAAAGTGCATTTTTGCTTTCACTTTCTTTGTTCCTGTCTGCTCTGGATTTCTCTACTGGAAAAAGAGAAGCAGGGAACTGGAGGAAAAAAGGGGAACTCTTTGGGGTTCTGCTCTCACTTGTTTTTCTTCTGTTCAGAAGACAGTAAGGAAGAATAAAACATTTCTCCTGCCAAAAAAAAGAAACAGCCACAAAATCTACATAGCTGTTCAAAACAAGATGGGAAATAAGAAAGAGAAATAGACAGAGGGCCTGGGCAGAGAGAGGTAAGGCCCTGGAAGCAAGGTTGCATATAACGGTTGACTGGAGATGAAATCCATCTGGAGCTGACCAGCTGCTTTGAGTGTTTGCTCAAGCTGTACCAACATGATTTGAACAATGAGTCTTCTGCTGGTCCAGGTCCAACCTCAATTCTTTAGCTCAGTCTGCACGCTCTGGACGTCTGTATCTTTAACAAAAAATAATCATCAAGGTGAAAAGAAGGGTTTAATTGGGCATATGGCACCCTCAAATGGAAAGGATGGAGACAGAGCCCTCTTTCTGTGGCAAAGAATTTTGTTTAATTTCCTATTTGAGGAAAAGAGACAAGTGCTGTACAGTATAAACAAAGGGGAAAGAGTGTGATATTGGCCAATAAAACAGTCAGAAAATAAAATCCAAAAAGCCAAGAAAGGATGGACACCAGTGATTGATATTAATCAAATCAGTTAAGATCCACTGAATCAGCAAAGTCACATGTTTGATATTTATTTCATTTGCAAACTAAATCCTGGCATGACTAGGAGTGATTCAGCCTATATACAGACACTTTTCTAGAGACATCTGAAGTACTACACACAGTCTAGGGCCAGATCCTCTCTGTTTGCATTTCTTACAGGAGAAGATGCAATGTAATACGTCAGTTCCAGAATTTGGTCCAATAATAGAACTCCAGCTCACATTTATCCTGATTATGCACTCATTTAATTTGATATTGTATTAATTTGGCAAATTCAAAAGTAATTCACTTTGAAAAAAAAAAAAAAAAGTTAAATAACTGTAAAGTTCCCCAGCTCTTTGAAAGCCTAAAATAGAGTCCATTTCTCCCATTGCAACTCCACCTCTGTATATAGCCAAGCAGTATTGCCATTCAAACACTTGCACAGTGGCATTAAGAGCCATTGGCTGAAGAAAAGCAATAGAGACAATGCAAATCTGAGACATTGCTAAGCATTTTGCCATTTGTGGCACGAAGATTACTCGTGCTCTGTTACAGTTATTCAACTGGAATCACTAACTGAGACTGAAACCCTGGTCACTATGTGGTCTGGGTCTTGAGAGAATAGAGGATTTTATACTACACTGCATTTTGTAAACAACAATTTGTTGCACACAAGAAAGAGCTTGAATATTATTTATCTTGATGTAGATTTCAAAGTGTCAAAGAACCAGGGCTAATTGAGGTTCAATAACAGATTCAATAATTTGAAGCCCTTTTTTTTTTCTCTTTTATTATAGAGAAGAAAAGCAATGGCTGTTATGTCCTAATTTGTAAACACTTTATTTGATGGTTGAGACTGGAAAGTATGTTAGTGTTGTTTGCCCTGTCAAAGGCTTTGGAACGGTCTGAAGTCTACAGAACTACATCTGTTGCTATTTATCGGGGGGGTAGGGGGGGTGGGGGGGTGTTGCCCTATTTCTAACACAGTTTATAAAAGGAAGAAAAATCTTAAACACTGCAATTAGAATTTAATAAGGGGACTTTTTCTTCTAACAGAAATTAACTAAGCCTTTCTTTGAACTTCCAAAAACAATATGTATCTTGTAACACTCAAACCCAAAATGTTCTTCAGTTTTCCATCTTGCTTGTGGATGTGAATTCTTGTGGATGCTCAAGTTCAGATGTGCACTAACAGCGGGACACCTAAGCTCAGCAACCACATTTCTGTTCTTTGCATGATCTTACATCATGGAAGTGCCTGAACATCTTCCCAGGAGCACCCATCAGTGGAGTGAGCTGCTTCCCCCATCTGCTCCTCACAGGACAGAACCCAAATCCAACACCCAGCTTTGTTCTGTTGCAATTTTAAGCATAGAGCTGGAAAAGCACTGTTGGCCCCTCACCCCCCAGTCGCCAGCAATCCACAATTATTAACGTGGTTTTACTCTCACAACACCTCAGTGAGGAAGGAAAATTTCATACCTGTTGTACTGGAAACTGAGCCAAGGACTGAAAACAGGTTTGCTGAATACCATCTTAATACCCTGCCCAGTCTGCTATTTGTCAGCTTTGACGGCATACCTGCTGCTGTGCCAAAGCCCAGGCTGAAGAAAAGCCCTCTCTTTCCATCTTCCTTCCCTGCAGGACAGACACAAAAAAAGGGCAACCCACCATCTGTGCTTTTGAGTGCTCCACAGGTCTGGCAGGAAGAGCAGGATTTTAGCATGCAGTTAAATAAGACACAGTCTTCTTGCAAAAAAAAAGTGTTGGAAATTATTCCATTCCTAAGGGACAGACTTAGAGGCAGAAACAAAGCACAAAGCAGGTAATGAAGAGACCGTCAAGACTGGCACCAGCAGCAGAGCTCAAGAGTTATATGGGATGCGTGAAGAAGAGCTTTACACTCACTATTTAAAGAAAGTACACCCTTAGAATAAAAGTGATGATTTAACACTCACAGCCATAGACAAGGAACATATATTAAGCAATTATAGAATCATAGAATAGTTAGGGTTGGAAAGGACCTCAAGATCATCTTCCAACGCCCCTGCCATGGGCAGGGACACCTCACACTAAACCATCCCACACAAGGCTTTGTCCGACGTGGCCTTGAGCACCACAGGGATGGAGCCCTCACAACCTCCCTGGGCAACCCATTCCAGTGCCTCACCACCCTAACAGGAAAGAACTTCTTCCTTATATCCAATCTAAACCGCCCCTGTCTAAGTTTTAACCCATTACCCCTTGTCCTATCACTACAGTTGCTAATGAAGAGTCCCCTCCCAGCATCCCTATAGGCCCCCTTCAGATACTGGAAGGCTGCTATGAGGTCTCCACACAGCCTTCTCTTCTTCAGACTGAACAGCCCCTACTTTCTCAGCCTATCTTCATACAGGAGGTGCTCCAGTCCCCTGATCATCCTCGTGGCCCTCACAAGAGCAGAGTAGAGGGGCAGGATCACCTCCTTCGACCTGCTGGTCACGCTCCTTTTGATGCAGCCCAGGATACGCTTGGCTTTCTGGGCTGCAAGTGCACACTGAAGCCAGCTCGTGTTCAGTTTTTCATCGACCAACACCTCCAAGTCCTTCTCCGCAGAGCCGCTCTGAATCTCTTCTCTGCCCAACCTATAGCCGTGCCTGGGATTGCTCCAACCCATGTGTAGGACCTTGCACTTGTCATGGTTAAACTTCATAAGGTTGGCATCAGCCCGCCTCTGTCCAGGTCAGTGACAAAGATGTTGAACAAGACCAGTTCCAACACCAATCCCTGAGGGTCACCACTCATTCCTGGTCTCCAGTTGGACATTGAATCATAGAATTATAGAATCATAGAATAGTTAGAGTTGGAAAGGACCTCAAGATCATCTAGTTCCAACCCCCCTGTCATAGGCAGGGACACCTTACACTAAACCATCCCACACAAGGCTTCATCCAACCTGGCCTTGAACACTGCCAAGGATGGAGCACTCACAACCTCCCTGGGCAACACATTCCAGTGCCTCACCACCCTAACAGGAAAGAATTTCTTCGTTATATCCAATCTAAACTTCCCGTTTAAGTTTTAACCCATTACCCCTTGTCCTGTCACTACAGTCCCTGACGAAGAGACCCTAGCCAGCATCCCTATAGGCCCCCTTCAGATACTGGAAGGCTGCTATGAGGTCTCCACGCAGCCTTCTCTTCTCCAGGCTGAAAAGCCCCAACTTCCTCAGCCTATCTTCATACGGGAGGTGCTCCAGTCCCCTGATCATCCTCGTGGCCCTCCTCTGGACTTGTTCCAGCAGTTCCATGTCCTTTTTCTGTTGAGGACACCAGAACTGCACACAGTACTCCAGGTGAGGTCTCACAAGAAATTGAGCCATTGACCACAACTCTTTGTGTGCAGCCATCCAGCCAGTTCTTTATCCATCGAGTGGTCCATCCATCAAATTGATGTCTCTCCAATTTAAAGACAAGGATTTTGTGCGGGACAGTGTTGAACGCTTTGCACAAGTCCAGGTAGATGACCTCAACTTCTTTACCCTTGTCCATCAGTTCTGTAGCCCCATCATAGAAGGCCACCAAATTGGTCAGGCAGGATTTCCCCTTAGTGAAGCCATGCTGGCTGTCACCAAGCACCTTGTTGTTTTTCATGTGCCTTCCAGGAGAATGTGCTCCAAGATTTTTACCAGGCACAGAGGTGAGACTGACTGGTCTGTAATTCCCCGGGTCTCCCATTTTCCCCTTCTTGAAAATGGGGGTTATATTTCCCTTTTTCCAGTCGTTGGGAACTTCACCTGACTGCCATGATTTTTCAAATGTGATGGCTGGTGGCTTATATGGAAACATAACATGAAGGGACTCGGGGATAAAGAAAACAGAAGTAGAGGGGAATCCCAAATGTTAGCCTCTTGCCAAGTGGAAAAAATGGGCTATATAGGAAAGAGAATATCAGCTTGGAGAAGTGAAATATAAATCATGAAAACATGTCTCTTCAGTGTCTCTGTGTTAGTTTTCTGATATTTGGGGGGAAAATTCCTTTGTGAATTTCCAGCTCTGCTGAGAGCCATGGAGCTGCGATCTCATCCCGTCTTTGTGACACTCCTCAAATGTGGAACAGTGATGATAAATTTTTAAATATTCTGAGGTAAAATTCATGCAGCTCACATACTTGTTGGCTGTAAAACCAGTAGGGATCCTGCCTCCTGGTCAAATCTAAAAGTCAGTATTTATAGAAATACCAGTACAAAACCAATTCATTTTTCCCCTTTTTAAAATGCAAATGACAAAAAAAATATTAAAAAACAAGGTTAACTAAAACCAGAAAAAAATACGCTGTGGTGGTGTTTTGTGGGAGCCATCATGCCGATCTCCTGTGACTCTTTCCCCTTCTGCAGTCTGAATTCCCTTGTTAATGCCACATTTCCCATTCTTCACAGACTTTGCACTTGCAGATAGGAAAAGGAAATCCTCTCTGGTCCATCATATAAGAAGTAGTTCTTCCTCTTCTTTTCACCTTTCTCAGAACTAATTCAGAATATAATGACAAATTATTTACAGAAACCTGAGTACACCTAACCCAAATTACAGTAGTGTTACTTTAACCTGACATCATTTCGTCCTTGTCAATGCACTTGGGCCTTCTAACAAAATAATAGATAGGAAGCACACATAGAAAACTGATGTTTGCACTGAAATACCAACATTCTAGCAGTGGCTACCATCGTGAAATGTCAACAAGCACTGGTATTTTGGTTTTAGCGTTAGCAGCAGGTGAATATATGTGAAATCCAGCACAACGTTCTAGCAAACCACTTGAGCTGTCTGCAACACTTTGTATGAATTATTACACTAACGGGCAATTTAGTCATTACAGTATGAGAAGTGATTGCAATTCAATTTCCTTATACTTTCTCTTTTGCACATTTTAATTAATTTTTTATAATTATTACAGCAGTAATGTTGCTCAGTACTCACATGGATCACAGTTAAAAAACCCATTTCAGTTTTCCAGATTCTCAGCCTTTTCTTGGCCCTTTCACCATACTGGTGGCATGAAAAACGCTATAAATCTAGTGCAAGAGACACTACAAGCCATCCATCTTCTGTGACACATTCCATATTCCATTAGTAATATGTGAAGGATCCAGGAGACAGGTGGGATGTGTCACAACAGCTAAGTACAACTTGCAACAACCTAGTCTGCGTTTAGGAAATTACACAGTCCAGGCAAAGCAATGAAGGGCATGAAGCCATCTTAAACTCATCTCCTCACCTAACCTCTGTATTACTTTGGATGCAACCATAGCATCCACTAGCAACACTGAAAACCCATATATTACACTCTTAACAGACTCAGAAATGGTCTGCAGTGCAAAGTTTCCTTTTGAAAGCAGGCACAGCTCAGATGTCCTGGGAAACACAGTCTGAGACACACCTATTTCTTGGTAAAATGAGCACCCCTGATACGTTTTTAGGGTTTGAACAGCATTCCTTCAAAACAGCTCTTTATTTTCAGTTTTTCAGTCTTAAATTTTCCCAAGTATACCCAAACTCCAACAGCTTGCTAGAAATCGAGCCAGAATATTACCACAGTTTATTAGTGAAGGTGGTGAATGTTAGATAACAACAGATCCATTAAATATTTTGGTCTCCAGTGTAATGAATATTTCAAAACAGACACATGAAAGTTAACAGTCACCATAGAAAGCAGCATATGCTTACACAGTAGGAACAACAGGATATACATTTAACATTCTTAAAAACTCCGCTCTTGCAGAAACAACTCCTTCTTTAACTGTTTCTGTTCTTTACAGTTTTTAAAACCCTCTCATCCATGTATTCATTTCCATAGCCTTGAAATTTCTTTTTCTGATGAATGATTCCACGTTTGCTTTATCTCTACATCACAGAATCATCTTAACCGCAGACTTGCCACACTTTCCTTTTTTAAGTATCTCATAAAAAATGGACTAACCAGGAGACTTACAACTCAGACATCTCATCCACTTTGCAACAGCTCAAAATAATTAATTTGTGTGCTACAGAATTAATGCTCTTCACTGTTCTTTTACAAGGAAGCATGAACCTCTCTCTCAAAATTTATCATTAAACCTTTGCCTCCAGAGTGGGATGCTCACTTCTGTCATTCCAAATATACCTATGTCTGTTACAGAAATGATGTCTTGACAGGCATCTCAGAATCATGTTCCTAGGTTAATAATTCAATCTTAAGTGTTGTGATCTAACAGATACTGTCTCATAATCCTTAAAGTTCATGGCCTCACTGTGATTTAGAGCCTTTAAGTGAGAACAGATACCATTTATAGGAATCATGCTGATAGGCTTTGTTTCAGTTTTATGGAAAAACTGTAATCTGTGATGGCTCTGATGGCCTATTCTGGACAAATGGATCTGAGCCTTTCTCTCTCACCCATCCTTCCTGGAGCCAGAGCGTGTTCATGGTACACATTAGGATAACAGCCATAACTAAGACTCATATTTCAAGCTTCACCTGTACTTATCAGGTGCTTTTGTATCCTTGAAATGAACAGCTTTGAGGTCAGTCTGGAAAGAATTTTCCTCTGGGCAGGCTTGAAGAAGTTTGCTCTCTCTGCTACTCAAGGGACAATGCATCAACACATATCACCTCGATCCTTACAATCACAGCAGAACAAAAGGCTTTCCATTCTCCACCAACAGCACTCAGGTTTTGACAGGAGGAATATTCCTCCCTGTCCTGGGAACTGAGTAAAATGTGACAGTGATGAACAGGATATTGGGCATAATCTCTGCAAAATCTATGAAATGTGACTTGGCTCCAGAATTCAAGCACATTTACTCACTCTTTGCAGAGTTTGGTTACTGCCTTCTCAGTCATCGATAGCTAATACAATTAACAGGGTAAATAAACGTGACAAGTGGCTCCTCCTACACTTGCTCATAGATGATGCCACTTGGAAAGGATCAAAAACTACCACACAAATTACCACAGGGACAGTTGGATCAGGTGTATGGGGTCTGGCTAAGATAGGGTTCATTTTCCCCACAGTGGCACTCACAGTACTGTTCTTTGTATTAGTAGCTAGAAAGATTTTGATAACACACCAGTGTTTTGGCTACTGCTGAGCAGGGCTTACACAGCAACAAGGCAGTCTTTCAAACTTTCCCCCTCATCGGTAGGCTGGAGGCG
Source organism: Lathamus discolor (assembly GCF_037157495.1). Classification (NCBI taxonomy): domain Eukaryota; kingdom Metazoa; phylum Chordata; class Aves; order Psittaciformes; family Psittacidae; genus Lathamus; species Lathamus discolor. The sequence goes on along the minus strand of NC_088887.1, from coordinate 99,916,339 downwards.
GGCAAGATCTTGGGTGGGACATTAACTGACCAGGGGGATATTCCATACCATGTGATGTCTTCTCAGTAATAAAAGCTAATAGAAAGAAGGAGAAGGGGGTGTACTCATTATTACGACATTTGTCTTCTGGTTAAACCACTACACATACTGAAGCTCTGCTTCCCAGGAAGTGGCTATACATCGCCTGCTGATGCAAAGTGAAGAATAAATCTTTTGTTTTCCTTTGATTCTGTGAATGGCCTTTGGTTTCTTTTATTAAACTGCCTTTATCTGAACCCATGAGTTTTTTCCTTCTTATTTTCCCCTCCCTTCCCCCATTCAACTGAGAAGGAGGGTGATAGAGCAGTGTGGTGGGCACCTGGCCTCCAGCCAAGGTCAACCTACCACATCAGGAAATCTGGTTTGCTTTGCAAAAGGTACGAGAATACAGGCTGAGGAAGTTAAAGGCTGTTAGATGTCATCTTTGATTTAAACTAAAAGTTGAGCTGTTTTTTGCCATGCCTAATGGTTTTTTCCCACCTGGTTTTTCCCCAGTCCAATGTCACCATGTCATTAGTTTGAATCCTTCACAGAAAATAAGTAAATGGTAAATGCTGCTTCATACCATATCTGTGGTGTAGGTGGTAACATGAGCTGATATTGCCAGATAGAGAAAGGCACGGTGGAAATGGCACCTCTGTAAAGCTGTACTTCAGCTATGGGATGTAACGATAATTTAGGTCCTACTTGGCTTTCTCTTTTCTCTTTATTATTGTGTTGTCCTAATCCAGCCTCATAATTAGTTGTAGTTCTAGTTCTCCCCCTGGATTAACAAAGCTGCATTTTTAGTTCGCTTGTGACCCATCAAATTTTCTAGCTTCTAATAGTTGAGCACAACCAACCCAGTGCTTCCCAAGATAGCTGTAGGCAGCAGCATGATTTTAACAAGTTTTGCGCACTCATATTCTCCAGTGAAGTCAGAAAGCTCTGCAGGTATTTCACACCTCTAGAAAACACCACTATGCCTGACTTGACATGCCATGGGTCAGTATTTTACCAAATATTTTCACATCTGAGTACACACAGCAGTTATTCAGAGAGATAGAAGATAAGGATCACAAAAGGCTACCTTAGTGCAGTTATTTGATAGAAATAATGTAAAATGCCTAAGTATGGAAAAGATCTTAATGGAGTTCAGTAAGTTTTTGGAGAAGGCATCCAATATGTCTGAAATATATATACATGTATTCTGTTCTTTGTCATTTCACTGCTGTGCTTGATGATGTGCTGAGCTCAAGTTCAATGTTCATTGAAATTCAACAATGAAAAACCATTAATCAAACCTTATAAAGAAATAAAGAAAATGTAGCAGCCCTAAAAAATGTCAAGCTTGACTTCTCCACATTTATTTTCTTCCTCTATATAAATCAGAGTTCAGTTTACGCTAATTGTTGTGGGTTGAATGTAAAAGGTATGTCTAAGCAGGCACTGAATGTTTGAGCTTATTTCAAATATTTGGACATATTTGGTAAGATTTTCAGACCCTGCTCCATCTCTGTCTCTTCTGCTCTGTGGGAAGGCTGTTTCTTAACAGCTTGACAGTCTTCTCCAGATTTCCCCTACACTGGGTTGAAGTGGGTATAGACCATAGCTGGGGCTCTCAGCCAGCCTTACACTTTCAGGGCGTTAATCGCTTTCGTTCCCTTCCCTCCTACCCAGATCGCTCATAAATGGCAGAGAAATGCCATTTAGTATCTTATCTGCAGTTTTTATGAGAAGGAGATTGGAGATTCCTAGTATCATCCCCAACAGAAAAGTGAAAACCTCGTAGTAAACCCTTTTCCACCAACAGCACTACTTTCTTTGCAAGTGGCAGACTGTTCTATTATCCATATAATCTCTAAGATGATCTCTCTGCAATATTTCTTCGGTTCTTGCCCTAGTGAAGCTCAAGCTGACTTGCTGCAGAAATTAAGAAAGTTCCTGCTTTATCTTCTTAGGGAAAACATGAAAGATTTGAATTTCCAGGACTATTGCCAGGGCAGCTTGCAAGGGACTCAAGATGGGGGTGCTAGGAAAGAACAGCAGGAGCATTCCATACAGAGAAAAACTATTGCCTAATCACAGGCAGGTCTAAACCCAGCCCTGATGCACAGGCAGGAGGAAAGTGTATCTGATCCTCATGTGGCAGAGAGTGGTTATCTGAGTGGGATCTTCTACAGAAACCAAAATGTTTCACTGTGTCTGTATGTATAATAAATGAATTATAGAAACAGAGATTGCTTGAGTAGGGAAGGCTCCTGTGCCATTCATTAATCCCTTCTTCTGCTAACTATTTGCTGATCCTGCTTTTCTTCCTACATCATCTCAGCCAAGGAATGAGAGTGGGTAGGAAAAGAGGGAACTCCCCATGGCTGCCCCATTGTCCAAAGGGGGGGCTGGGATGAAAGCAAAGAGAAAATAGCTGAGCCTATTGGGAAGTCTATATCATCATTACCTTTTGACTCATAGGGTTGTCTACCCAACTAAATGAAGACAAAAAAATAAATCTGAGGAGCCTGTTCCTGCATCTGCAGATTTGCCATGTGAATTTGTGCAATTTCTCAAAATCCTCTGTTTCTAAGATACTCTATTTATAAAATGGAGCTAAGAGATGTTGTCCTTTAGAAAGCATTTTCTAAACCTTATATGAAAAATGCTTAGTGGTACGTCTCATTTTTACCAGTGCAGCTGTCCTGCTCAATATATTTCTTCTTGGAGAAAGTGTGTTCTACAAAACAAAATAATACATTTTCTTGGCCATGTCCCTCTAGCACATGAATACAGCCCCCAACTCCACTGAACATTGTAGCAGACAAGCAGAAGACATTGTTTGTGAAGTATTTTTGTCTTCAAGAAGCGAAGGAAATTAATTGTTTTTCCAGACAGTCTCATAGTCATTAGTGAGCTCATGCAGAGTATTGAAACCACACCTCTTCAAAAATATACATATCTCACATTTTGTCTATATTTTATCTACTCTGCACTTCAGCAGCCCACTTTAAAACCCTTCAAGAGTCATTGATTTTGACTGGCTTTGGACTAGTCATTCATGCATTCAACTGCATGAATTTCCATTATTACCTGAAAACAAGAGCTTACTTAAAAATGGAAAAACTTCTCATGATTACTCTCTAGTTCTGTTCTGCAAACCCATGCATGTCTTCCCACAAACAGCAGCTGCCACATCTCACCCTAAATATACAGTGCCCACCTGAGCTTTTAAGCCTCTAGCAAAATCTTTTTGAGAGGTAACACAAAATGTAGGAAAGGAGAATTCCTCGCAGCTCGTAGTGAACTCCACCAGCCCTACAAAATTCAGAGACCATCCTACTTATACTTGAGTACTGCCTCTAGTTCTTTGACAAATCAGGTCTAGGTTCAGCAGTGATGGAAGACAGTGGGCATAGTGGTGAGCTGCTCCAGACTGCCACCACCCTGGAAACGTTCAAAAACTGTGTAGATGAGGCCCTTAGTGACATGGTTTAGTGGTGGGCTTGGCAGTCTTGGGGTAATGGTTGGACTTGATGATCTTAAAGGTCTTTTCCAACCTGGTTGATTCTATGATTCTATGCACAGCACTGAATTCTCCTAAGGCTGTACTCCAAGAAAATTAACTCTATCCCATTGTCGTGGTTTAAACCCAACCACAAAAGCCCGCCCACTCACTCCCCCCCTTCTTGCCCTCCCCCAACACCCACAGGGACGGAGAGGAGAATCGAAAAGAATGTAACTCCCACGGGTTGAGATAAGAACAGTTTAGTAACTAAGGTATAGCACAAATCACTACTGCTACCACCAATAACAATAATGATAAAGGAAATAACAAGAGGAAAGAATACAACACCTCAACACCAGCCGACCAATAACTCACCCCACTCCCCCCAGCCAAGCACCGACCGATACCTCCTCCAACCCAGCAGTCCTTAGCCCTTCTGGATAACTCCCAGTACATCCTGGGCATGACGTGCTGTGGTATGGAATACCTCTTTGGCTAGTTTGGGTCAGGCGTCCTGTCTCTGCTTCCTCCCAGCTTTCCCTCCTCCCTGGCAGAGCATGAGGCTCAGAAAGTCCTTGGCCAGACCAAACATTTGAGCAGCAACTAAAAACATCAGCGTTATCAGCACTGTTCCCAGGCCAAAAAATCAAAACACAGCACTGCACCAGCTACTAAGAAGGAAAAAAATAACTGCTACTGCTGAACCCAGGACACCCATCCAAACCAGGACACCAAGTCACCACACAATGAAAGTAACAAATGTGCCTTGAAATCCTTTTCCAAATTTTACAAATGGCACCTTGAGGAAACAAATAGCTGCTCATATTTAACCAAGATACAACACCTCCTTGCACCTCAATGAGCAATAGCTTTCTCTGTAAGCATGAAAAAATATCATCTAAAATATTAAAACGTTTCCCCAGTCAGATGTAAGAGATCTTTAACAAAGAAACCAAAATTTTGCAGAGCTGACCAGCATTGCTGCCATCTGGTAGTGCCCAAGGGCACCAACTAGTGCTGCCTCCTATTTCCTGATGATAGGTGTGATCCTTCGTTTAATGACAATGCTGTGATGGAACAGCTATTGCTACTGCAGAGCAATATAGGGGTGGATTACCTCTTTTTACCTTTGGCTTTTCTGCTTCTGTTTCACTCCATGCCCACAAGAAGGCCAGGTACAAGAACTGCATTTTAAGTAATGCTTGCTGATCTGACTTTTCCTACCTATTCCTTCTCTTGAGTTAAACTCTAGGCATTTTATCTAACCCTGATAACAGTTTCAGTCACAGAGAGCAGTTTAGGGAGACCCTTTTCTGTTTTTCTTGCTTCCCTTCCTTCTGAAAGAGGAGGAAAGGGCAGAGGAAAAGGATCAAGCACTTAACTATAGCTAAGGAAGATGCAGTCCCTCTGTTATAGCTTAGACACATGTAATGGGTAACAGTGCTTGCCCCTTGGACTAAAACTATACAAATTTCCTCTTATTTAGCCAGTCTTTCCCCCAAGCCCTCCCCAGAAGGCCCTAATCTAAATCAGATCTGGATATTCAGGAAACTTACAGCCCACTACAATGAGCAAAACATTTGCGAGTCATCCAGAGACTCAATTTCCTTCCTAAAGGAATAGCACAACAGGGTTTATTTATAAGGAGAAAAGAAATCCATTTCTAGGTGCCCACAGTAGGTTTGCTTCTTCTCTGGCCAAGCCCCTCCTGAGCATCCAGGAGCTGAGGACAACTTTTTCACTTTTTAATGATTTTTTATCACTACCTTGTCCACTTCCAAATGTGGAAAAAATTCTAGCATAACAGTGCTAGCACCAAATAAAAACTAGCTATTTCCACCCTCTCAACAATAAAGAGAGAAAAGTGATGATAGTAGAATTTTATTGGCTTTATTTAAACAGGCTTCTTCTCCCCCAACAATACTGTGCTATTACTATAAAACTTTTCTGACACATTACTTTAAACATTAGCGTATGGACATGCCAGCTCTGCACTTCAGGAGCTACAGTTCAATGCCAAGAGCTATTAGTCACATTAAGAAGTCTATTCACAATATAGAGGATAGAGAGGAGAGTGTCTAAATCCTCCTGCCGCAAATGCTGCCCTGCGCCCTGTCACCCCCCATGGCTGTGGCCAGACTCATAGACAGGGCAGTTAAGAGAGGTTTTCTACTGGCAGTTGGAAGAACGAGAGCTGCTGGGGAGGGGGTACACTTTCTTTCCCCCTGGCTTTAGGGTGGATGATGCTGCAGTGTTCTACAGGGATTGCTGCAGTCAGCTGAGGACAGGTGATGAGAGAAGGGAAGAACAATGAAGTTAAGCAAACAAATGTCTCGTCTAGGTCTGGGGAACTTCTAGTCTAAATACATCACTATCCTCCCTCAGTATATATGTGTGTGCTGCTCATCAGGACAAATAGGGCCTTTCTTTTCAGCCCCTTTGACTTCGGCAAGGATTGCACAGCTGGGATGATGATTTGTCTGCTCTTCTTAAAACCACTTCTTACAAGTGCTGACTGTGTCTACGTGTTTCTCTGAGTCATTGCTTCAGAGGAAAGAGAAAAATAGAAAATATTTTAAGGCCCAATATATTGTCTTTATACGCTTATGCTTATATTTAATTTGAGAAAAAGATATCTAATATTATTAAAAATTGTGATCTATTAAGTAACCATCCTGGCTGTTTGTCTGTCTACATTCTTCCCCATGTATGGGAAAAGACAAGAGAATCTGAAATGACCAGCACACTCTGAAGCAAAGACACATCCCAGCCAAAGCAGAAGGAATATTCCAGCAGAGACAGAGACAGAGGCAGCATCCAGGCAGTCAGAAAAACCACATATATGACTGTAGAGAAGTCTTAACCATACATATAAAATTAGCACTATCAGTGGACTCATTTTTGTTTGTTTCTTTTACTTCTTGTTTAAAACAAGCACATTCTTCTTATGATCTCTGGCACTGCCCATTTCTGACATAACACACAAGCTGAAATACAATATGGAAAATGTGTACACACACTTCATAAGACAGGCTACAATCTGCTAAAGTGAATGTTGCATCCATATATCAATTGAAATGGCCTACAGTTCAGGGAGTAATTGTTTTGAAACAATCTCACATGAATTCACCTTCACGAGATTAGAGGCTGATGTCACCACGAGGGTGAAGTCATCAGCAATGACTTAAGCTCATGGGATAATGCCAGAAGAACTCGATCAGCCGGCCGTCGTGCAGAGCTTAACTCCTTCTGAGCAACGAGGAATGCTGAGAACTGTTTACCTCTTTTGTTGCAGCATTTCCTGAGTGGGTTTAGCACAGGAAAGCTCACAGTTGACTAATGGGGACAGGGAATGAAATCTCCTTCCTACAGCGCTGCTGGTTATCTCTGGAGATTTTAAAGCCATATGTCTGAATTCAAACTGAACTTCAAGATAGAGAAAACTGGCAGTAAGCTGTGAGGATAATTTTGTGATGTATGGTCAATACTAACTCGTGGGAGTAATCCCTGCTCATTTTAGGTCACTGGCACAGGGGGATTTGGCAAGAGGACTTGGGCTCAGCTTTGCATCATTAGAGACAAAGATGTAGAAAAGAGATGTGGCCCATAGAGACCATGGTAAAATTTTCCCAGACACCATAAGCAAACTGAGCTACCCATAACTGCACATGGTGTGCTGACACAAAGCCGTACCAGGTAGTGGTCCCAGCCCAACACGAGTTGGGTGCTCTCCTGAGGTAAAAGAAAAGCGCATGATTTAGAGTCAGTGGCATTAAAAACCATTGGAGTCATCTGGAAAGTACAGATATTTTTGTTTGACTGTGTAATGCATGCTTGTGTGGGAGTGGTGTGAGCTTGTTCTATTTACAGTCTGTGAGCACCGAGGTGTGACAAGCCCGCTTCGCCACTCATTCATGACACTCCCTGGAGATGGTGAGGAGCTCGGACAAAGCAATAACAATCTGAAAGAAGTAAACTTAAGAGGTGGGCTGGATCCTGAGCACAACAACATTCAGCATGTGCTTGGATTAGGCACCCAGCGCGGAGCTTGCAGGAAGGATTTTGTTGGTGAGGTCAAGTGACCTTTGCCAAGCTCGAGAGCGCATGCTGCGCTCACTTCTGATGTGCATGTTCTCAATGCACACAGTCAGTATGGCACCTAGGGCAGCTTGTCTGGCATTGACAGCATTTAAGGGGGCCCCAAGGCCTCACATTAAATGCTGCAGTTTCATCCACAGCTGCAGAGCTCAGGTGGGCTCCAAATCTGCTGAAGTCAGCTTTGCTTTGCTGGAAATAAGATCAGGGCTTGGCCCTTTGTCTTCTTAATTTATTTTTTTTTACTTTTTTAAGCCAAATGTTTTATTTAACCCCCTCTTACTCTGCAGCACTCTTGCAACTTGCTCACTTCATGAAGCTTGAAAGAGAAAAAGCGGGTCAGTCATTTTTGCATTCTCTTATAAACCAAGTCTATGTTTCTGGTTGAAAAGCTAAAGGTTAAATGCTGAAAGCTCCTGCAACAGTACATGCTGGTTGAATTACAAATATGGAAATGCACAAGTCCAGCCAACAAGGACATATCTATCTTAAAAGACCTTAAGTTATGAACTTTTCAATGTGGCTTAGCTAGTTGCCCATAGGCCAGAACTTGCTAAGTAGGTTAACCCATCATCTTTTTCACAGAGGAGATAAAGAATGGCTATTTGGGTAACAGGCACAGCCAACTGTCCCCTATGCCTGCCCAGCTCCCAGATCTGGTGTTGCCACAAGGATGTGGGAGTACTGCCTTCTCCAGACAGAGAGGCAGAGCAGCCTGGGCTGCCAGCCCCTCTGGCCATGTCACTGCAGCTCGCAAGGGAAAGGTGATCCCAGAAATAAATTGCAGCCCTTTCAGCCATCAAAATTAAATCATCTGCACTTAAAAGATTAATGTTTTAGTTTCAAAAGGTCTCGTGCTTAACAGCATGTTCTCCTAAAGCAGGAAGCATTTGTTGAAGAAAAAATCTACAGCTGTAGACATAAGGACTCTACAGTGGTTTAGTGTAAGCTTGTCTTTGTTTCACAGGACCCAGACAGAGAAATACTGAGTGGTTCAGAAGTGTACTGCAGTCAAACTATATGATCCGTCCTTCTTTCCTCTTCCAATGCACTCTCCATCCAGACAGCTCAGTTTCAAAGCAATCTCCACCCTGAGAATGGATTAAGTGTGAACTGCCACACGTGCTGGAACAGAAGACATCTCCCACACAGGTAACTCACACTTATTTTGAAGAAATGAAGAGTCCACAGACTGGGGGATAGCTCTGTTTCTGCATTTCCTATTTAGGCTCTCTGTTCTGGCATCTTACCCAGGCAAAGTTTCTGTTGTTCCTGCTGGCACAGAAGGGAAGACAAAGTGCTCAGTGTCTTCTGAAACACCCTGCCAGAAGGCAACTTCTGAGCTGCATAACATGCTGGCAATAAAACAACAGATCAGGGCAGAGCCAAGAGTACTGCTGTGGTATCCAAGGAGTGGGAGCTACCACACCTTCCCCCCAAAACCATCCTGACCCTCATCCAAAGAACAGCTGTCCTGTAGGGCTTACCTAATTAACACAGTTGGACATTTCCTCTACAGATCTCTAAATAGACTCCTCATCAAGAGACCCTATGTATTACTTAAAAAAGGCTCCAAATCCTACAGTGCCAGAGTTGGACAGAAGTGCAGGGACCTGAACTCTCTTTACAGCTAGAGAAGGTGAGGGAGCTCCTCCAGAGCTCAGTTTGAGTTGCAGGAGGATTGCCTTGACCTCTGAAAGGGCCCAGCTCCTTTCACCAATTGCAGAGGGACCTGTGGAGGACTGGGCACCTGATGGAGGTGTCATAGATAAGCACCTGAAGTTTGCTGGAAGGTGACATGCATTTCATGCCCTGGGAAAGCAGCTGGCACACTCTTGCTCTGACAGACTCGGACATGGGTTGTAGTACCCAGTTCCTCAGGACACACTCAGAACCTTTCTTTCAAATAGAGAACTGTGGTGGTACAGTCTGAAGGTAAGACATGAGGTAATTCTACCCTCTTATTATCCTAGTTTGCCTTACATAGTGGCCTAAACTGGAAGCTTATAAAAAATATTGAGACCTTATATTCTGCAAACCAAGTCCTGGAAAGCAAAATTTCTACAATCTTAATTGCAATTTGCTGTAGGAGGTCCAATCCCAGCCAGTTCTCCAAGGCTTGTGGCATCTGACTTATTATTCTAGCACGCTTGATGGAAATACAAAATTGCATATCCTTCTTTGTAAGATGACTTCTTGGGCTCTGGTGCTCACTAGCTGTCAGTGGATTATATATTGGATTTTTCTGTCAGCGTGTAATAAAAGGAAAGTTTGAAAAAAAATTGAAGCAATACATTAAAATAATTCCATTCATATTAGGTTTTATAAAACCCACCAGCTAGTTTAAGTCTGCCCATGTATGGATAACTGAATGAAAAGGAAGAGGTCGCCAACCCCTCGCAGAGCTATGTAAGGCTTGGCCATCAATTTCATTTTTATGCTACCAGGGAGAACTGGGGATTTCCTGCTACCAGCAGTTTTCACACACTGTAAAGGATCAACTCTAGATTTTGCCCAACTGAAATACCCAGAGCTGGGGTGACTTGCAGGAGAAGCTTATGCTTTGTTTTCTCCCAAGGCATTCATCAGAAGGCTTTCCCCATGCTGTCTGGCTGAAGTTAGCCAGAGAAACACCAAGAAATTACTGTGAGGAGGCCTTCCCCTTCCTCCTCCTCCTTCCTCTCTACCTCAAACTACATGTAACAGAGCAGAACTATATGATTGTCTTAAATGCCTTAGCATTGTATTTCTCAGAGCTTGCTATCGACCATGCCAAGTTATTCAACCTACTAAAAGGTGACAATATGCAGTCTTCCCCAAGCAAAACACGCACATTCAGCAACGCTGAGCTCTGAGGGATCCAACAGGGTGCATTGCACACCATGCAGCATGTCATGCAGCACGAGGCACATCTTTTTTGAGCACTGCAACCATCTTACTCCTGGTCCCAACATCATACAGGAACCTGCTTTCACATAGCAAGAAAAACTGATTACACATCTGATTGAGAAGTCAGCACCAAAAGGATTAAGCAGTTCAACAGAGCTACTTTGCTGGTAAGATTTTAGAGAACTGAAAATGGTTGAGAGTTAACCCAGACACATATCTACTCTCTGACTCAGGAGAAGAGTATCAGTTGTCATATTAAAACATGCCTGAATTAGCAGAGCTGCTTAAAAATGATCCATAGCTCATATTGTATCTAAATCTGTGCAAATAATCTGGTCTTTATTTCTTTGGCAAACAAACAGCAAGAAGGAACAAAATTATTTTATTTTGGGTCAAACATGATTAATTTTAAAGTGTAATTTAATTCCTGTATTTAATGTTAGGTACATTTATAAGCAAAATGCCATTTTCAAAACAAAAAAGCATTTTATTTAGAAAACAACCTTTAATATTTTTTAAAGGAATCAGCTCTTTTTCAGCCAAAATAATTTGATGAACTCAACACAAATTTTGCCAGCAGCTTCAGTAACCCAAATCTCCATTGTATACTCCACATAAATAGAAAGACCAAAGCATTTCACTCAGTTCTAATTACAGCTTTAGTCCTGAAAGATGTCCGTGTTTCACATGTTGGATATGTTGGATGTGGCATATTGTTCTTTTACTTGTTGTTAATATCTTCTGTGATATTAGGGAATTGAAATAGTAAACACTGAAAAGGAAACCTTGCTTTTTGTTATCTGATCTTTAATCCCAGCTTTCCCCTTTGTACATTATATCTAGGGAGCTATGTTTTTCAAAAACACACGGGAAACTCATCTGCTAATCTGTCAACAAGCCATCCATCTGTAATGTCTGCTCTACATTTGTTTTGCTATGTCGCTATGCACTGAATGTTTGATGCAGATGTTTTGACACGAGTGGTAGAGTAAAATGGAATTTGTAGCTTCCTACCACCACCTCCCTCAAAAGAAGATTTAGTTAAACAATAAAATCTGCCCTGTTTTTTAAAAATAGCAGAGTCCTCCGTGACAATGAGCGACTTCTCAATATCTTCGGGGGGGGGGGAGGGGGGTGTTCCCTTGCTGCTTGAAGGAAATCACACCGGCAAACAGTATTAACATTACAAACCTTTTATATTTCCTAGGAAGATACAGAAGAGGGATTTGACTCTGATTCAATATTTAACTCAGAATCCACTGCTCACCTTCTGTTAAAGACAGGTAGAAAAGTTGGCCTTCAAAAGGCACCTCCCAGATGAGAAGTAGCCCAAGCACCCAAAGCCAGAATTAAATGCTTCTGTCTGCCCCGTACATTGCACTAATAATTGTGCCAGACATCTTACCACCTGAGGACGGATGGAAATATATCTGCTTTCTTTCAGACAGTGCCTTACACTGAGCACCAGGCTGCTGCTCACTCAGTCCGGTTTTTTTTAACTACTTCCACTTCAGGAGACGGGAAGGAAAAAAAACCTAACCTTTCTTTCCAGCAAATATTACATAGGCAGAGTGGTTCATGTAGAGATGGTTAGTGGGATACACAAAACCATAGTTTCATATTTAGATTATATTGGCAACGGGTCAGGAGATATTTCAAGGAGTTTTTGTAAAGCATACCCTTTGTATGAAACCAAATCTCCTGGGCACTACTGGGCTGGTGGATCATAACCTGGTGGCAGTCTTTATTTAAAACACCCCATTGTACATAGGAAGGAGCCACGGCCATACCACCTGCTAGCGGACAGGATCCTGGCATGCAATGTGGAAGGTGGATGAACACTCGTGCCTGACCCAAGACACAAAGCCAGCCTGGCTTCTGCCTTTCCAGAGGGTTCCCCAAAAGCCAGAACTGAGGGCTGTGCTTGGGAATCCCCGCTAACGGCAGGGCTGGCAAGTGAGTTTAGACTTGAGAAAAAACTCACACCCATGCTTACATGGTTACACAGGCACATCGTAAAGGTAAAGAATCATCCCATTGAACTATACCTATGGACCCCCTCAAGTCACTGGGTTGAGACAGGCTCCTCCCAGGAGCAATGTCTTGCTACTGGGCTCTTGGTCCTAAATTAGTCCGAAGTGGATCACACCCTGCAGTACCACTTTCTCTGCAGGCTCCCAAAAATCCCTACCAACTTTCTTAGACTAGGTCTAAATGCAGATGAAATTAGCTCAGCCATAGTGTCAACACCAGTACACTTTACACCTTTTTTTTTAAAGTGCATTCCTAACCCACTTCACTCCAAATAGGATCCTCAAAAACATTTTAAATTTACAGTGGAGAAAAATATGTCACCGTCACACTTCTGAGCCTGGTCAAGGTGTCCCCAGAAGCCATCCAGGGGCGGGCCTTTTAGACATGAGGAAACCCTCAACCTGTAAGGGCATAAAATGAATTCACAACCGTGAAGATGATGCCACCTGGACTACTTCCAGAGGCACTAGGACCATCATAAACTCTCTCATGGCTGCCAGCCAACAGCTTGCAGCTGAGGCAGGTTTTCTGTTATCCAGCTGGGAGCATGAGACGCATCAGGAGAGGCAGACTGGGAGTAGGGGAAACAAGGAGAGAGAATGAAGAACTGCTGATTTCTAGCACCGAGTCTCATTGTATGACTAAGTTCAGTAACTAGCAGACTTGGTCATATTTTTATTACCTTACACCACCTCATCCTCTGATCCAGATCAGGTCTTCAAGTCATTGCATCTCCTCATCACTGTGAGCATGACCATGCTTGACTATGTCCCATTTCCTGTTTTTACATCCACATTTCCTCAGCGTGCTTGTCACATGAAAAATAAATATTAAACCAAAATGCCATGTTTTGGAACCACTATGTTTGTTGGACTGCTGCAGACAATGCAGCTGTCCCTGTTTCCTTCTGCTTGAGCTAAATGACTACAATGATAGAGAAGCAATATGTCTCTTGTGAGGAATCACTTCAGAGTTTTTTTCTGTAAAAAATGTAATCTGAGACTTTGAAGGAAGAACTGACGACTTTCTAGCTGCGTTACCTGTGCCGGCTGCTCTCCTGACTTCATAGTATAAAAGACTGATAGTATCAAAGATGTATATCCTCTTCATATAACTGTTATTATTGCAGCCTATCCAAGAAGTATACACTAGTGGAGGAAGGAACTGTGACTATCTGAAATGCGATAGCAAGCACTGCTTTTCTGTTCAGGGATTCATAGTCATTCTCCCATCCCTAAACCTGCTCTCGTAATTTGGGATTAGAGGGGAGGCTCTGTGGATCTTCAGTTCCTTCTCACACTGTACAGCCAGTTCAAACTAGCAAAATTAAAGAAGTGCTCTGTCAGCTTCAGCTGTTTCAGAGTCTGAGAATTACTTGGTCAAATCAGAAAAATCACCACTGATCCATTAAAGAGAGCCATCTATGAAGTACTGAATGACTCAAAGAGGAAATTAAGAACTAGCAGGTGGCACAAGAAGTTGTATATGGCTTCATAAGCACCAATTTAATCTGATTGGCTTTTCCCAAAATTAACAAAAATGCCAATCATGTAAATCAAGATGAAGCTGTTGCTCACAAATCAGTCTCTTCCTGGGTGTGCTTTAACTTTGAACTCTTTCGAATTACTTTGCCTCTCGGGGGCTTGTCTGGGGAAAGAAGCATTAAGTATCAGGAAATAAATGCAATGTCCAGGTGCACTTTCACCAGAGTCTAGGGGCAAAAGAAAATGGCTGTGCAGGGCATTGTGCCTTTCCCTAAGCACTGCTAAATAATGCTGAACTTTCCTTCGTATTGCTATGTTGCACTGTAGACTCCTGTCTCTTGTGTCATTTTCTGTCACATCTTTCAGCATTTCTCTGTCTCCTGGAAACCTTCATTTAAGATCCTTTTTCAGTGGCTACTTCCCAGAATTCATTCTATTTCAATATTCCCTCTCCATGTGCCAAAGGGCCAGGAGGGTAGCTTTCCTCTAATTCTTCTGACTGAGCGGGTACATCTACTTTAGGGTTTCAGTTTGGATCTGGAGCATACCTTGAAGTGAAGCTCCACGTTCTCACCACTTAATGTGCATCAGTTCACATTGCAGAGCGTGATCTCAGAGTACAAAAACTGGGTTCCTTTCAAACAAAGCTATTGCAGAAGGTGTGCCTATGGAGCCAAATTACTCCAGCAGCTAATGGGAATGTTGTGCATGGCCCCAACTAGGGCCAGTGCAAAGTAAACGTCCCTGAAGCATGTATGGTATGGATGTCAGGATCTCAGCTGCAACTGTTTTGCTTCACAAATCTCCTCTAGATCTGCACTGCCTGCTAATTCAGATACAGTTGGCAAATGCTATAGTCTAGTATAAATTGTGAGCCTAAAATATTTAAAACTGGTGTAAAAAGAACTTACTTAAAGCAATGGAAAAGCTGTCCAGCTGTTGCTATATAAACCTTATCTTTGTGTGAATACAGTTAACCTGCAATACAAGCGTTCCCAGAAGCACAGCTTATTTCTGGTGTAACCTGAGTTTACATTTGGTCTTTTACTAGTATAAATATTTTAGTGAAACAAGCCAGATCACAACTGGCACAGTTCTCTTGGTAAACCTTCAAGCCTAAGCTGTTCACAGAGTGAATGAGATTCAGTCCTTGATCCATAGCCTAAGTGACTGGCATAAAAACACTGCAAAACTGATCTTCTGAAGCCTGACGAAGGTTGCGTTCCCATTAAAACAGATCAAGACTGGGCAGAACATCAGAAGGATGTTCATCACTGGGGGAGAGCAAAGTTTGTGGCCTCTCCTGAGGATGTCTAAAACTATGGTGATTAGGGAACAGGTGATTTTGTATGCTAAAGATTTAAAAGCTAATGTTGTTCTTCTAACATCTAATGGGAAAATTACCACGAGGAAAATTCCCCTTTGAGGAAACCAATCAGTGTGGAACTTCCTCAAAGTTACCATCTAACAAAGCATTAATTTTTATATAGATGTGTTGTCATGTACGACATGACTTTTGGGGCTGGGCCTGCTTACCTTTTCACCGGTTTTATGCTGATGTGATGCTAGTTTACTGTAGTACAGCTACTCCTGACCTACAGCACTGCAAGTGTTAAAGTATCTGGCTACTTGGGTGTATGGATACTTCAAAAGGCATGAGGTCGATGGATAAACGGAGTTACTCAAGGATAACACTGATCTCTTTGAAATATAGTGTGGCATATCCCATTTCTATTATAAAATGAAAAACTACAAAGAAAATAAAAAAAACAGCGGCATCTCCATTTACAGGAAGATATTTTACAGGATGCGACACCAGTGGGAGCTGGCAGCTCTCTCTGTTCAAATCCACAGATCTAATACCATTCCAAAATCATTCCCTATACTGTTGCCATCATGCCTCCTATTCCAAGAAACTAAGGCTATGACCTAAGAACAAATTCATTTTGAAGGAGACAGTTACTAATGTGTAAACTCATATGTTGAGGATGTGCTTAAATGCTTTCCTAAAGTAGGCCCTAGAACTGGTAGAATAGAAAACCCAGTGCATTCATTTCTAGAGGAGCCATCCTCATTGCACACATTACTGTACCTATTTGCTCATCATCACCAGTTACACAAATGTACTCATTTACCTCAGTATTATTATTTATTCTAGTGCTCCTACCTGCCTCTAGACAGTAACCTTTGCTCTTTACAGCATGTTAGTTTTGAGCTCAATTTATTTGTTAAAAATTTGATTTGGCAATTCAGAGAACAGAAATAATGGTAGTCATCTGCACTGTACAAATAAAGAGCATTAAAACGCCACACAGAATAAAATGAACACAGCATGCACCAAAAGCAATACCCAAAACACTTAGCAGATGTTTGCTCTATTTAGAACTAGAGTGAACTTCCAATATATTTGCAAGCAAAGAGGCTATGTTAACATAATTTACTCACGGCAAACCATTTAGCTGTTCTACTATGAAATGCAGCCAATACTGCAAAAATCCTTTGAATTTTGAAACAACTTTCATATAAATCTTGAGAGCACTCGAAGTAGGCCTTGTCTGACATAACAACTTTATACAATGGGTCTACACCTCTTCATATGACTTTTGGTTTATATTAATTTTACTAAAATTATTTGTACTTTGATGATTCCTATGGTCCCTAGGAATAGACTAGGACCCCATTATGTAAGTACTATACAGACGTAGATGAAGAACCTGCACAGAAATGTTTAAAGTAATGTTCAAGTTGCACTGTCATTAGAGTCTGAATACCCTGTACTTTAGGAGTGACTTTGTAAGCATTTTTTTCAAAGCTTCTACCACTCAGATAATGCACTGAAATACCTTTGGGAAGGCTCTGCATGACAGCATGCATTCATACTAGTAAATTATTGGTAAAGTTAAAACTCTCTCCCATATTACACAATAGCATTAGGCCTTTTGACTTCTGCTAAAATGAAAACATCTCAAGACTGTTACACTTCTGACAAGCATTTTTTAAAAACTACATGAAAGAAAATAATGTTGAGAACTACATACTCTTATAATTTAATTACATAGTTGTGTCATACTAAATCATGACCAGGATTCCTAAAAAAAATCGGTCTCTGAAATAATTCTTCATTTATGATTCACACAAACATGTTTTATTGTTAGCACTCTGCAGATCAAAGAAAGAACATGTAGAAAAGCTGGGGAGTGTTTCTTTGCTCACTGGAATGAGAGTTTTGTGAATATAAAGCACAAGAGAAGCCTCTTTATTTAGATGCCTCTTTAGTAGCTGAGTCACGTGCATATTGTTGGACATGAAGGAAAGTTTTAAAACAGCCTGGCAAAATCTTACCTCCCAGGGGTATTATTTTCCAAACTGAAAATATCATGAGTGTTTTTGTTATCATAGTGAATGACAGGCAATGAGTTCTGTACCTCGGCTGGCACATGTCCATGACAATTCTGCAGAAATGCTTTAAGATAACATACCAAGCAGAAAATAAGCAATCAGCTAGCCTTCTCAATTTTTACACAAGTGTGTGCCTGCTGTCCTCCCTGCCAGCATGCCTGAGCCCCTTGCCGCCTCCCATGAGGGTTTCCACTGCACAGGAAGCAGCATTGCCATTGCCTGCTTCACTGGGACTGAGGAGGTAGACGCAGCATGACAGCACTAGAAGCGAAGAGCCATACTTGCACCCAGAGCAAGGACAGGGTTCCTTTCACCTGCTCCCCTGCCTCCCTAGCTCCTGCCTTCCTGGAGCAGGGTCGATGTCCTCAACAGTGGAGGCAGTGACTGCCTTCCTTCCAAAGTCTGCAGCCTAGGAGAGGACAGGGCCACAGCACTAGGCAGCTGGGGTGCCAGTAGTAGGGACAGAGACTACCTCCAGCCACAGTGCGAAAACCCCCAGGAGAACATGACAGCACAGGCATGGGGGATGAGGGGCCACCATGTGGTGAGGACAACCCAGACCAAGGGTACCTGCCAGGATGCTGAGAACCCCATGACACCTCTCCCCACGATGGGTGCCACCCAAAAAGGGAGGGATGCTGCATGGCTAATAAAGTGCATTGCATTTGTAACAAGTTCTGCTTACCTCTGAGGCATACAAAAAGCTGTAGGAGCTCAGGCCATCTGGAGCAGGACCCCATTGTGATCCCAGCAAAGACAGGGTGAAACATCCCTTGCCAAGCTCCCATCTTCTTCATCCTATGGGTCAGGGACATCTGAGTCTGCAGCTTTCCTTGTCCTATCTTTTTCACCCTGGAGGGACTAGGTCTGCATCCATGACTTAAGATGTGGGAGTACTGAGTGTTTATACAGGTGGATGATGATAGTTTCTCTTTTATCCTGTGCTCCTTTTGTAATAACCTCTAATGCTCATTTTGTCTTTCTGACCACTAATAAGCAGGGAGCAAATTTTAACTCTTTCCTGAGAGGCAGAAAGTAGAGATGTTGTATTGTATGTTATGTACATAGTTGGTCTTATTTTTCTTCTTATGTCTCACCTTACATATTTTGTCAGTGAATTCCTAGTCCCTGATGGCCTCTTTTCTACAAGCATCATCTCTTCTTCATGATTCAATCACTCGGCATTGTAAGATCTTCATGCAACTTATCTCAATTGCCTTTAGCTTTTTTAATTACCCATAAATATTGCTACCTTGGTGTCCTGGGTTTACCAGTAGCCGTTTTGCTCCTTCTTAGTAACTGGTGCAAACTGGTACCATCTCTTTGACTAGGCCATTTATGGAGATACTGACCTATAAAGATACCCTCAAATACTTTCATTTGTGTAAATTAATAACTTCTTCCTTGACCTCGTTTCCCATTTTTTAATCAAACACTAATCTGTATCTCCACACGGGTTCCATAACTGCTGATTTTCTTTGAGACTTTTGAATTAAAGTTTAAAAAGAAAAGAAATGCAATCCAGTGTTTTGCTGGACAACATCAACCTGCTGACTACTTGTGGACAAGTATCTCTAACCGTAAAGTTAGGCTATAGCCAGAGCCTTGAAAGAAACTGCACATTTAACGCAAATGTTTTTAAGTTTACTGTCTTTAGATAGTCCTTGGGGATATCGTAACAATAAACAAGCAAAGCAAAATTTGCATTCTGGCCTGAAGTATGACTTTCAATTTACATGTGCCAAGTTTTGTGAATTAGTTTATTCTCCTGGTTATGTCAGCATGCGGCTTAGATGCTGAGTTACCTGATTCGTGGGGATAATCAGGTACTCAAATGACCTAAATTGCACAATTACTGGTTCTGGAAGATTACAATTGGAAAAGTAAGACCAGGCCATAAAAGTTTGATCCTTTGTGTCCATAGTCATAATAAAAGTTATGGTTGGTGATTGATTATAGGAATATTAAAATGAAGAGAAAAAAAAAAAAAAAGCTGGTTTAAATTGCACTGTATTATTGCATTTAAGGAAAAAAAATGATTGCTGTTATCTTGACACGTTTATCACTTTGAGGCTGAGCCAGTCGTTATCATGTGAGCTGACAAATGTGATCAAGTACTATAAAAATCATTATGGCTCATTTATGCAGCTGTAATAAAACAGGAAAGCAAATACAGTAACCATTTAGATTTAGGACCTTAGTCCTTGCACACATCCATTAAGACTGCGTCTTGAAAGTTTCGACAGAAAACAAGCCACATTCTTAACTTAGCTGCACAGGTTTTATTCCAGAATTGATCTTAATAGCAATCATTGTCGTTTGTGTGAGAATAAGAGAAAACTGAATCAAAGACAATATATTGAAACCACGTATTGTTGATCTCTTTTGTTTGCCAAGGACTAGTCTGTACTTTTCTAGCTTATCTGCTTCTTTCTTTTGGAGTGAGCCTCAGAGGTCTGAAAGTGTCCCCTGGCTGCACCTCATATCTGTTTTCTTTCCATAGCACATTTTGAAGCTAGTCTTTCTGCAGAAGTGTCCTCCTGCAGGGCTGCCTTCTCTGAGCACTGCTCCAGCAGTATGTGCCAGCTGCTTCCACACTCTGATTTGTGATCAAACCCTAACCCCACAGTTGCCCCCACAGCCTAGACTGATGTACCTCTGCATTGTGCTGTACAATGCTGCAAACTGCTCCCTTACCAAAATGATGCCAGGGTGCAGTCAGATACTGCTGCCAAGGATAGCCCAGACTTACCCTTAGAGATGTCCGTTGCTCACCCATTTTCCCTGTAGATGTATGAATCAGTTCAGCTGGAAGGTCAGAGTCACACCTACCACAGCTCCTACACTCATAGGAGGGCTGTGGGATTTGTTGTATGCCTCAGTCATGCTCCTCAGACAGGACAAGATGTACATCATTTTGGTGTCAACTTGCATCTTCCCTTCAGAGTCTGCTGCTGCTGTTCTACCCTACAGACTGAGGGGCTGAAACAGTTGAGCAATATCACATACCCCACATGTTTTGCCTTTTTCCTCATTCATCGTGCTTGAAAAGGCTTGAAATATCTCTTGGTTTTGATCATAGAAACTAAATCAGGAACATTTTACACTCCTTATTTAGCTTTCACAGTGAAAAAGGTCAGATTGAAACTGTAACATAGCTGTGGACACCTGCAGCATCAAAAGACACAGATGGCCTTTGCTTGCATTTATAAAGAGACAGGTGTGCACCAAGAAGTGAGAGCAATGGGTTTCATCTGGTTTTCTCATTCCAGAATGCTGGAATTTATAAAATCTAAAAGCATGCCAAACAAACAGAGAAAATAAATTCACGACATTGAAATACAACAAGGGGCTTCAGGGCTCATCTCAGCACTTCATACCAGTGTCTTCATGGACTCACATCCTATCAGTGATATATGAGAGTGCTGGTTTGGTTGGATGACCAAATTCAGCACATTGAAGGATCAGATGTAAGTCAGCATCCTCGGAAGAGCCAACCTCATTTACAATGGACTGGAAGAATATGAGAAAAATATCATACCCAGGACACTTCTTCCATAGTTAAACACCCTTCAGATGATTCACCAGAGCCTGTATCTAACTCTCTTAGAGCTACTATCCATAACTGATGATAAGTCTCCATGCCTGACATTTTTATGGAACAAAAATAATGAAAAATAAACACCTGTGACCAAATGTCAGCCCATATAACACTGTATTATAACTGCCTGCTGAACTGAAATGTTTTCTATATGCATACAGTGCTATGGTATATTATGGAGGTTGAAAGCAAGAACAATGAGAATGGCTCTGGATGGATTACCACCACCTCCTTGTTCTCATTTTGGATATGTTAAGAGCCAATAGTCACATCTTTTTCTCTCAGTATTCTTTATATTACCTTTGGGCAGCTCCTAGAAGCAATGCTGAGGACCAGGGGCCCAAGACTAGCAATGGAAAACAGCCAAGAGATGGCTTTCAGGTGGTACCACAGAAGTATGCAAAGAGTTTATGGAAAGAAGTTTCTTTCTGTCTGATGGATATGTTGACAGTCTGCTGTTTTAAAACCCTCTCATTCCAGCTGCTTGCAAGCTACACTGCTGAAAAAAACTACACTGCTGAAGAAACTACAAACTACACTGCTGAAAAAGCAGGAGTTAACCGAAGCAAACACTTGGTGTCAAGCAACATGATTGTCTGTAAACACCACCAGTCCAGGACCCTTGGTGAGAAGAACCCTGGGTAGCAAGTCCAGTTAGGTAGGTTGAGTAAATACATTGTCACAAAACACTGACACTCATCTGAAAAATAGAAAAGAATCTCACCTCGGGCGAAATAGACTTTTACAGCCGAATGCATCAAGCGGTGCCAGAAATGCTAGCAGGGATCAGCTCCTAGCAGCTGATCCAGTAACCGTTTGTTCAGAATGGCATTTAACTAGAACAAAACAAAAGGTACTTCTAAGCTCCTTTCCCTTTTTTTCCTGTGAGCCTCAGGCATATAGCCACATGAAATGCTTCTGCACTGATTGGTAAGTTTCTGTATTGATTGGCTTCAGAATCTGATTAGATAAGACAGAGCCAACTAATAAGAGCCACTAGAAAAATCTACTGGAGTATTATCTGCTGAGATAAACTCCCAAAGCCCCAAATCAGTCTATTTAGTAGATATTTTATCTAAACATATGCTGATATTGCTGACAATACTGTGCACAAACAAAACATGGGATGCTAACAAAAGGGCTTTGGAAAAGAGTGACTACTGTCCTGGAGAGAAAAAGAAAGCAGATAGCCTAGACTTTAAATTCTGAAGTAAGAAGTGGCAGAATGACATTAACACCTGCCATTCCTTACCTGTAATTCAAATTCTCCTCTCATGCCTAAAACATAAGAATAAAACTCTAGGATATATTTGTCAGATGCCTCACGTCCCATCACACTGACATTAGTTGTTACCTCCTTCTTCAGAGGCCCAGCTGGGTAATGGACACTGTCTAACAAAAATGCTTTTCTTAAGATGTGCACTCTGCTTATCTTCCTTCTTTTTACTTTGTCATGTTGTTTTTCAGCTATTGTACTGGATCAGCCTGAAGCCCTCCCTCGGTTTTCACACAGCTCTTTTGGAAGTGAAAAATCTTGTGACTCGGTAGGGGTTTTGGCTGATTAAAACCTAAGTAAGGGAGGCAGGGAAAAGCCTGGTGTTTGTGCTTCAGCTTTCCCTTGTTCAGTCCTGCTTTCAGCCTTGCTATTCCAGATCCCTGTATTTCCCACAAAGTGTAAATACCAGCTACTGGAAGTGATTTGGGGGTATACAGGACATGAGGGGAATGTCCTGTGATACAAGATCTGTTGGGATCTGCAAGATGCACAGCATTCATTTAAGGCAGATCTCCAGGAAAGAATCCAGCTCAGCCTTGAGCTCGTGCATCAACCTGAAATAATAAGTCTAAAGAGGAAAACAGGAGTTTGAACAAACTGTGTGCTCTGAATTTCCTCAGAGGAGTTCATCTGGGAAAGGCAAGAAACATTCTTCACCCTGCTCTGGCTCACACTGACAGGAGGTTAAGCCACAGGGATGTTCCAGTGTACTGAACTAGGCAAAGGCTTTTCAGAGCTGTTATCTATTTTAAAATAAACATTCCAGTGCGTATTGTTATCACATTTTGTCTTGCTCTAGTCATTTAGGGAAAAAAAAAAAAAAGGCTTCTGATTATCAGTTTCAGAGGGCATTTGTACAACATCTGTCTCCCATATAGCCTGCCCACACTTTCTGTTCAGGTTTTTATCTAAAGAAGACTTTATTGCCCAAGAAGGTAACTGCTCCTTGAGACTGACGAAAAAGGCTGATTATTAGGAATACATGGGAGATGGAAGCCACATCTAGTAATTCTTCCTTTTAGGGCTGTCATCACACCAATTAAAGGCCTCTCACATAATATCGTAAGTCCAGAAACTTCAAATCACCCAAGAAAAATTTCAGATGGTGACAGACAGCCTTTCACTTCATTTATGGTACTTCTTGCTAAAAAAAGAGTTTCTGTGCCCCCCTCAATCTGCTCACAGGCCTTATGGTCCCAGATCTGGAATGCTGAAGCTCCCTGCAGAGCTCACATGGTACAGTCATGGTTTGGTTTTGTGTTGTTTTTTCATTGAGGGTAATTAGTATACAGATTCCTTAGATAACAAAGCAACAGCAAAGCAGAGTGCATTTCGACTGCCTCAAAACAAGAGTTGCAGGAAACAGCCAACTGGCTAAATGTTTCCCATCCTTGGCCACCGCCGAGATCCAGGTAGCTGAGCAGACAGGCAAAGCTTCATTTCTATTTAGTTCCTAACACAGCAGCAGTATACACTCAAAGCTACTGTTATCTTCACAATACTGTCATAAAAGTTCTGCCTTCCATGCCAGTGCAAAGGTTATCAACTTGTCTCTGAAACACAAATTCACTGTAAATCTCCAGGATTGCTGGAGAGTGAGGTGGCCTCTTTGCAGGTGACAAAGGGAGAAGGCTGGTCTCCAGAATGCCGAGCATCTAGTAAGGGGGCTGAACTCCAACCTCACATTCCCTACAAAGAGAAAAATGTTGATTTATGTGTGCTACTTCACACAGGTTAGTGTGCTAAAAGGGGAAAGCTATTGGAAATCCCGGGGATTTGTATCTCCGTTACAGTGTCTCTCAGACTTGGAAATGGGAGCTTCTTTGTGGGATAATGCACAGACAAGTCTTTAATATGATGCTTATCCTGTATTTTGCATTCATTTTGTCTTCACCTCCCTAGAGTATGGGCAGGTTTTCAAGGGCTCACTTCCCAAGTAAAGGTGAAGAAAAGGAGTATCCAAGTGCTAAGAGGAGCTCAGAAAACGGCTGGATTTGCCTACTCCCTTTGGTGTTATGGCAGGAGCTGGGCAATTGATTGTGGGCTCCGCGTCCTTTTAAAAAATCTGGTCCTTAACACCATGTAATTGTTGAACGGTTTATAATTACCCACAGGTTTAAATCATGAGTAACAAACAAGCAACAACTAAAGGTTTCCTTGGCTGCTGAACTTTGAATGCTGCTGTATTTGTTTCCACTGACTTATTTACACCTAAACTGCACGATTCAGTTGTCTGTGTCTATGATTTATTTATAAGAACAAAAACCTCGAATAGACATTCAAGCAAAAACCAAGAAGGTATAATATACATTTTCTAAAACTTAAAGCAATTCTTAAAACACTCAAGAACTTTGTACCTTAGATATGGATGAGTCAATTCTAACACAATGCATTAGCAAAGAATAGTTTCATATGCTGAAACTGAGTCACGTAATATAAGTAAAAAATCACACAATATAAATAAAAAAGTCACACAAAAATAAAAACCACCCTATATTCTGTGTCCAGGAGTGCTTTGCATCCTGAATTGGACAGAACAAATGAAGACATGAGTCTGCCTGCAATCTTTATTCAAAAGAAACTGAGCTGAAGTTGAAATTGGCTCAGCAGATAGCAGCTAGTAGTAGGAGAATGGGAATTACATCAGGTCATATTTAAACCATGTATCCCATGATGAATTTACTCACAGCCAACAAAAACAAGAGTCTAACATTTTGTTCTCATATATGCTGTGTGCTCTAAGGGTGTCTAAAAAGTCCATCTGTTGAAGAAGTAAGGCACCACTGGACTCTGTTTTCTTTCCAGATCTGCATTCTTGCCTTAAAGCAATTGTATTCATTGACACTACATTCACGAGTTACTTAATTTGGGCATACTGGGAAAAAAAACAGAACACGTTTGCTAGCAAGCGTGCCCTTTCCATGTGGGAAATCATTAAAAGCTCAGAGACATTTCAGCTCTGATGGGAGGTGTCTTTCACTAAGTTGAATCAAACCATGCATATGAGAAAATGTTGACAGAATGCTGCTGAGTTGTAAATGGTCTACAAATGTGAAATTGTTCTGTGTTACTGTGGTGTTGCTTAAAATAATATTTACTGATGATTTATCTCCTGAAGTCGCATAGGTAATGATTCTGTTTCCTTCATTTCTGTTTTCTCTTAGTACAATAAATATGTTACCTGAGAATTAACGCTGTATTGGATCCTGTCTTTTCTTACAATTATGCAAATAAGTGAAAATTTCATATAGTACTCTGCTGTTACACTGAATTCTGGAGCTAAACTGCTTAGATGGGAAGTAAAAATTGCACTTTATATATTGTAACACTGTAAAGTGAAATCAATGTGGACTTTAATTACGGTGTGGAGCTTTCGATTGAAACCTACTTCTTTTGATGAGCAAGAAGAAGTACATTTAGTTTGCCTGTCCAATTCTTAAATGAGCTTGCAAGGCAAGAGTTAACCAGAATAAACCTGCTCAGCATGAGCAGCAGTTCACCTGAAGCTTCCCGGACCCTTTCTGCATTAGGCGCTGTCTAAAATCACCCAGTGATCAAAGGGAAATACAAGAATCACGTCAGCCATCCTATTACCTTCAGACGGCCAAAAGCATGGAATATCTACAGAACTCTTTCTTGATCTCTAAGCACTTTTTCAATTTTTACTGAGTTCTTACTGGGTCAAATTCTGGTTGCACTAAAACAGAGTTCATTCTGTGAGCTGTGTACATCACACACACAGCTGCACATCCCACCTCTGCAGGGACAGGCTGTCAGTCAGCACCTGAAGATGCAGCCCTGTCTTTCTACATTTATTTCTGTATCTTATTAATAATGTTGTGCTATGGGCAACAAAATCAGAAACAGGCTGGAGTAGAACTTTGATGTTAGCCCAGTCTTTCTATGGAAGTTGGGTTAAGCCCTCTGCAACTTCTGGTGGCAGGAAGAAAAAAGATTGTCTTACAGCTCAGGCTGTTGAATGCTGCTTTAAAGAATTGGATCTATCCCTGCTGCTGCAGCAGGTTTTCCGTGGAATGTCAGATTAATGAAACAAAACTTGTCACTTGATTTCACTAATCACTTGTGCCTTTTTTTCCTGCATGCTCAGTTTGATAATCAGAGGTCCAAAACGTTAAGCACTTGCAAATGCAAATAAAGCCAGTGGAAACATGCCTGAATGCAGCTGTACTACGTAATGCTGGAATGGTGAGCTTTGTCTCACCCAAAACCCTGATCTACACTGCACCTATAACCAATGAAGCAAAAAGGACAGGCTTGTGTCTGTCTCACTATGCACAATCCCTCGGCATACACGAGGCACCAACAGACAGGAGGGGCACTGCACACTTTCAAGACAGGGCACTCAGGTGGAGACAACCCCACTGGTGGATATCACTCTTATGATGAGCTGAGCCTTTCCCTAGGAGGTTCAAAAGCAGCATGGTAAATTGGTCCTGATCTTAATTTTTCTGTATGTCTGCTCCCTATTTGTAGAATAGAGGGTATCAGGAAGACTTTGTGAAGATTACTAAGAAAAGCACGAGAAAAAGACTGTCTTTAGACCAGAGCACACACTGCAGAAGATGTGGGGTCACACCTCAACTAGTGATGATAAAACAGCTCACACAGAAGCAGCTGTTCCTTGAGGGAGGCAGCCGAAGAGAAGAGTACATCATCTGTACTGAGGGCCAGCACACACAGGGACCAATGTTTCCTAATGGGAGTGATTGATTTTGCAAGTGCTGCAAAGACCTTTTAATCTGCTTTTAATACACTGTGACCTCTGTGTATTCAAGTCCATCAGCTGAATGTTTCTCTTTTTTCAGCAATAAGACTGCTGCAGAGACTGTAGAAGGTGACAGATGTAGTTGTACCTTGCTTTGTTGAGGAAAATTCAGTCTCCTATATGACCCTTGCATTTGTATCAAATATCAGCTATGTGAAACTGAAAATACCCTTACCAAAGATTGAAATAGGGTTCCTTTTACTGCATTACCTCCATTCTTCCCCTGATTTACCCAGCCACAGAAAAATCTGCTCTAAGCTGTGAGAAGGGGCATCCACATCCTACTCCTGTAGGAGGGACTATTATTCATAAAGGCCCAGCATTTAATCAATATGGCAACAATTGTCTACCAGATGTACTAGCTCATGTTAGCATGGAAAAAAGTAGTCAGATTCCCAAGTGATTCAGGCTTTGAGAGCGGTTTACACTGAAGCTCCAGGGCCTCCACAGCTCTCAGATCTTTGCCAGTGCCTAATCAAGGACTTTATCTTAACCAGCAAAGCCACTGATGGATTAAACCCAAATAACATCTCCATGACACACTGAGGCGAGTCTAATTTACTTGGGCATACAACAACAACGCCAAAAATTTTCTGCCATAACCAGAAGCAGGGAGCAGTACATAAAAGCTCAGATTTAAAATAATATTAACATAGATATGAAAAATACAACTTAGACACCCAAAAAGAGCAACTCCTTGAAGTCCCACATCAATGAGGGCTGAAGCTCCCAAGTCTGTAGAGACTGAGTCCCTCAAAACAACATCACCTTATCATCACTAAAATACATCAAGGACAGTCAGAACAGATGAAAAAGAGGCTCTAAAGCTTACATTTCTCAATAAAATCAGAATATAAAAACTAGAATTCCAGAGGCTTCCACAGCTCAGTTTTTGTATTCGAGTCAAAGCAGAGGCTTATCTTGGAGTTTAGAAAGACACTAAAAATGGTAACTCTCACATCTATTCATGCTTCCAGGAGAACATCCAAAGGGCATAGCTCCTCAGCAGCACCTTGGTGAAACAGCCAGTACTTGACACCCCACTGAGAACTGTCAGCTGCACCATTTGGCCCTGGAACTTTAACGAACTACATAAATTAGCAGAGTGTAATTGCAAATATGAGCCGAGAACATTCTGAAATGGATTCGTGCTGAGTCCAAAGTGCGGTTAGGATGACACGTTTCTCTGACTCCTGGAAGCAAGAGAGAATTTTAACCATTCATTTCCATGGTCAGTTTGCCCTAATCCAGGATTTAATCCTTTTCCCGCAGTTCCCTGAGATTTGGAAACTTTTATGCAGAAAACCACTCCAAACCCCTTCTTTTGAGTTCCCTCACAAGAATGGCTGTACAGCCTCTAGCCATCCCTTTCAAAACCAGTCCCTGCACAGGGAAGGGAAGATTAGGCTTTTAATGAGTACTTCATCCCAGGGATTGATTTTTGGTAACGGAATCTCTTTTGGTTATTTTTTATTTCCTTCCCTTTGTTATTTTTGTATTTTTATTCCTCCTTTTTTTTTTTTTTTTTTTTTTTTTTTTGTCCTGGCATGTTTTCCAGACCCTAGATCCCATATTTAGTTTCCTGAACTTCTCCAATATTAGTTCTAGCCACCCTGGTTGCCTGCCATAAGTATCGGTTTCCTTCCTTCTGGTTTGGGGGTAGGGAGGGAGAAAAACTGTTTCCAGGCCAAGCAGCAGTGCCACTCTGGAGATCATTTGGCAGGTTGTACAGTCTGAGAATGAATCATTGCCTGTAATGCTTAAACCTTCCTCAGTTTCTCACTTTCTCCTTTCTAGGGAGCGAGGAAGAGGTGGTGCCAGAGGCTGCTACATTTAGTAACGCGCAAAGTGAAAGTAAACAGTTAAGATTAAAATTAACTTGATTGCTATTCGGAAGCCAGTCAAATGCTATGACATATTGCTTGTCAATTACTGAAATTACTCATTTTTAATAGAAATTACTTATTTTTAGTAGATTTTCAGTGAATCAAACCATCTAGCAGCTGTAGCCTGCTTCCTACAAGATGCCTCCAATTCTCTCTTATACCACTACACAACTAATGGTGATTGATTGCTTAAATTTTCTTTGTAGCCTGTGCTTGATGTAACTTGCTTATTCTCCATCTGCAGTCACTGCCTCATAACTTCCCCCAAGAAGCTGTCTTTTCTGAATCCAATTTACTAACCCTCTCTTTCAGCTTGAAATGGTGCTTGAAAGCACATTAGTTTTCCTTCAGACTGTGCTCTCAGTCTTACTGTAGACCCTTACATGAACACCTTAAATACATGGAAATTATATGCAGTGCCTTAATGGTTCACCTGCCTTCACTCCTTCTTAAAAATCCCTTTTTCAATACTAAAAGGTAGTTTAGGAGAACAGTGGTGTAATGTTCACAGCTGCTGGTGCAGAGTCACCAGCAGAGCCTGGACTTTCAGATCCAACATGGCAAATAGCTACAGCCAGCTTGAAGTAACTCTGCTCTGGCGGACTTTGCACTTCCCAACACAGGCTCAGTCCTGCCCCCACCGATTCTTGTAGGATGAGGGTACAGTCTCAAAGGAAGCAAATATGTTTCATGTCTCATCTTTCAAGGGTCAGTGCTTAAACTCACAAATCCATTCTCTTTGACATTATAATCTCTGGTTGTAAAACGGATTTAGTGGTTTAACATTAAAATTTCAGGCACAGTTAAGGAAGCAATTGCAAAAGAGTTAATAAGCAAAATAGTTTAACAAACTTTGGCAGAGAAGATTGAGAAGCTCAAATGGTCTCCTGGTGAAAATAGTTTAGCCCTGGCTTTTCTAGTCTTTCCATTAAAAACTCTCTTAACTTATTTTTACTTTTTTAATTTGATCAGTTTTACTACTCCTGAAACTTAGAGACTTTTGAGCATGGGAAAAACCAGTCAAATTTCAGATAATCACTTTGCAAGATTCTGCTGGCTCATCTCAGACCTGATGTGCAATACCCTTGCCATTTAACTCTTGGACCTCTGCTGAATGGTCATAACAAATGATGTGGGTCTCTGTGGTGGACACAATGCATTAAAAAGTACCAGAAAAATACCAGATTCATTTTGCTGGTGATCCCACACACCATATACAAACTTTTGTCACCAGAGGAGGTTACATTCATGTCCCCATCTTCCCTTCCCCCTTTGTTTTCCAAGGTTTGTGTCTGGGATGTTTGACTGAAGTGTATCTCTGGACACAATCCCTGGATGCTCTGCAGGAGGTACACAGATTCCTTCACTGGCTCCTCAGCAAGGGACCCTTCTGGTGATGATGCTAAAATGGTGGCAGAAAAGGTCTACCTAACATCAGATCACTTCTGAAGGCAAATCCCTTCTCCCCCAAAAAAATATAAGAATACAGAAGTATAGAGGAAGAAGCAAGCAAGAGGCCTGACCTAGGCTTGGAAGCACATCCCCTCCAAATGGCCCTCTGCAGTAGTATCTGTGTTTGCTGAGACAAGAGGAGAGAACATGGAGAAACTCTAGCTAATTAAGCCAAAAATGGCTGAAGCCTCCATACTTGCTAAAAACGGCAACTCCTCCACCTTTGGAAAGCAGAGTCAGCACTCCCTCCTACGCTGGCCCAACTCCCTTGACTCAGCTCTACTTCCAGCCCAGCACCTGCATACATCAAGCTATTTCAAAGAAAACAACACAAGGTTCTTATTTTACCTCTTGTCACTCTATATTTCTGTTAAATATGATCAAGAAGTCCATTACACAAAAAGATTAAGTCCTTCATTGCTGTCTGTGCTGTGGACATCTGGCCAAAATGTCTCCCCATTGCTCTGTTCTGTGGTGACTGCTGGAAAGGTCAGGCTTATTGTTCTGCACCATCCTAATGCATTACAGGAAACCACAATAAAGGGATAATCCTCCTCCACCAAACCCACTTCAAAGTGACTGGGCTCTTCATGTATAGCCAAGGCTACCTAGGTACATGAAGAATGCTAATGTATGACTTTTAGCAACAGTTATAGCAGATTAATTAAATAACAACAAAAAAATTCTGAACTCTTGTAGGAGTTTGAAAACTTTAAATAATTCAAACTTCTGAAAGTAAAACAAAATCTCTTTTTCAAATACAGAGATATTGTAGATCAAACACTATTGGCAATGAGATTTTTGATGTGGACAAACAGAGCCAAAAAACAGATGTGCACCTGCTCTCTTAAAGCAAAACACCATACACACTGCTGCATCGGGCATCTGCTTCACGGCTAAGAGAGGTGAAAGAGCGTTCTGTTCTTGAAAACACTCTCACAATGCATTCACCTTAATAGCCATTTCAGGATTACAAGCAAGAGCACCAATTGATTCAGGTTGATTAACTCACTGGTGACACAATGCCAGCTGTTGAAGCCAAGTGACAGTCACACACTCTGTGCCACCATGAGAGATCAATGTTATTGGGTAGGTACCCAGCTCATGCATGCTTTCCCTAGAGTGACTCCCCTCCCTGTCCTGTTAGTAGAGACTCCTGACTCCGTTAACAAAATAAAATGCAACAATCTCCCAAAATAGATCTTCAGAACTGGAGGGCAAGGAGATGTTAACCAACACAGTCTGTTGCAGCTACTGTTTCTGAGTTACTCATTTTCCATGCCCAAACGTGAAGCCTCTTAAAAGGCCTGACTTTCAGAAGGGCTAAAAAGTTCCTTTTATTCAGTAAGTGTATCATGATGGGCTCTTGGGTGTGGGTAAGTCCTTAAATCACCAACCCATTCCATTTGAAAATCTTTTGCTTATATATTTTTCAACTCCAGAAAGAGATCACCCATTCCTGCTACCTCCCCAGAATAAATCATTCCTTATTCCTCTTTTCAGATTTGGGGGGGTTTATGCTACGGAGTTTGGAGATGATAGACATGAAGTAATCTCCTGCAAAATAGCCTGCTCTCTGCCAGGCAGGTCATTGCTCACGCACTGGGAAAATAAGGTACATCATCCTGTATCTACACCATATCCTGCCTTTTTTGGCAAAATCAAAAACTGTGACTGGCACTTCTCCACAGCCAGGGATGACAGACACCACAGTCACCCCATCCACTGGCGAGTAACTGCTGAAGCCCTCGGGTGAGGGCAAGCCCGTAAATCATCTTGGCCTTTTCCAACCATTAGAGATGATTAAAGATGGGGGTGGTTTGGAGCTGGTGTGCAGAGCAAACAGGGAAGATACAGGGAGGAGGTGAGGGTCAGGGCATTTGGGGAAAAAAAAAAAAAAAAAAGAAAGAGTAAGAGAAAAATGCTTATTTTACCGTTTAATGAGTTTCTTGGGTGTGTATGAGTGCACATGTACCTCTGCACTCTCCTGGAAAGAGCGGAAACTGCTGCCATGGGTGCCCTGCTACAGCAAAAGCCAGCAAACAACTCCTTGTAAACAACCCACTGCACTGGGCAAACTCAGCCTTTTCCCAAGAGGCTGCTCAGCTGCCAGTGTGCAAGCTGCAGTGCCTGTCTTCCTGTACCACCTGGGTGCCAGCCTCTGGTGCTGCTTTTGATGCCCCTAGGGAGCCCATTTCTCACACTTTCAATGCCTTCTTTCCAAGATCCCTCCAGTCCCTGTTGGAAGGACTGCACTCCTGCACTGGCACTAGTGCTCACTGGTGCTATGAGCTGCAGCAGGCATGTGTGGCTGCCACACTCCTCCAGAGATGTAAGGGTGCAGCTGATGCTATGTGCCATGTCCTAATGCACCAGGCAGGCACATGGTACTAACAACACCATCTCCCACAGGTCAAAAAGGACGAAATTGAGGTTTTTGAAAAGGATGCTGCTTACAACAGGTTGCACCCATGCATTTGTGTGTCTCTGGATAGGGAAAAGGAAAAAATACCATGAGGAGTTCAACAAAACATCATCTTGCAAGGGCAAGTAGTACGAGGGGCTCCTCCTTATCCTAAAGCATTCCTTCATCACTAAGGGCATGAACAGCCAAGACCTCCCTTTCTCTCTCAAACCACTCAAGCCGCAGGCAGCCCTTGTCTAGAGCACTGAAGATGCAAATATCACCCTGCATTGGACAACGAAGCCACAGGATAGCTCCGTTTACACACAGGACACCAGTTCCTGGGAGAAGCATGGCATCCACCTTGGCTTTTTGGCAGAGAAACCACAACAAGAAGGATGACGAAAGCTAAGTGATCAGGTAGGAGAAAAGACAAGAAAGAATGAGAACAGTGTGAGCTTTTGTTGTGGTTTAGCCTTAGCCAGCAACTAAGTGCCATGCAGCCGCTTGCTCATTCCTGGTGGGATGAGGAAGAGAATCAGGAAAAAAAGGTAAAACCTGTGTGTTGAGATAAGAATAGTTTAATAATTGAAATAAAATAAAATACAATAGTAGTAGTAATAACATCATAATTGTAACAGAAAGGGAGATAACAAAAAGAGAAATAGAAATAAAACCCAGGACAGACAAGTGATGCACAATACAATTGCTCAACACCCTCTGACCAATGCCTAGCTCATCCCCGAGCAGCCATCAACAGCTCCTAGCCAATTATCCCAGTTTATATACCAGGCATGACATGCTGTGGCAGGGAATCTCCCTTTGGCTAGTTCAGGTCAACTGTGCTCCATCCCAGCTTCTTGTGTTCCTCCTCACTGGCAGAGCAGAAGACTGAAAAGTCCTTGACCAGGGTAGGTGTTACTCAGCAACAACTAAAACATCGGTGTGTTATCAACGTTGCTCTCAGACTAAAGCCAAAAAACAGAGCACTGTACCAGCTACCAGAAAGCCAAAACCAGAACAGCTTTAAATAGAATATTTGTGTCCAAGTTACAGTTCTGCGGAGTACCCTCTGGTAGGCGGGTGCAAAACCAACGTTTGTACCAGCGGCTTGTTTGGCCTCTGATCTAAATGCAGTGTGCTCTATTTTCTTTGTAAATTCATCTTGCACTATGGCATATCCGCTTACATTTTAAGACTACCTAAGGCGTAAATAATTTGCTGTTTTCAACAGGCATACTGGGAGTTTCAGTCTGTTATCCATTTTTAAGTATCAGGCAGTAAAACTGTGCTTGTTTTTTTGGCTGGCATCCTGGCTAATGATGTACTGTGCCTATTCTTTGGTTATGGAGGAATTCTCACGTTGTTTCTGGGGTAAGCTAATAATGAATGTTACTCAGAACAAATCTAAAGTTTGTGCTTGTCTTGCTGCCAATGTAGGAAATCACATTATGAGCATTATCTCAATCTACCTCCTCCCTCTCAAGCACAAATTTTTAATATTAATGCCAATGCAATCTAAATCTAAGTAAACAGTTCTTACTTGGTATGAATTATACTACACCCACTCCCTTTAATAGTGTCAACATGGCATTTGTACTGGGGGTAACCACCTTGCTACCTCACCTTCCCAGGTTGTTTTGAGGCATCAGCCTATTTCTTATGTTCGGCTCTATGCTCTTCTCTGCTTTGCAAAAAATTCCTACAGTAATGCCCATAAAATGAACATGCCTTAATTGTGATCATTTGAATAGATTAAACTGCACTCTTTAGCCCCAGAACAAAGACAGAAACAACTACGCATCACGTCACAGGTCATATCTGTCACACAGCAAACACAGTAGAACGAAGTAGAGCTGTTCACTTTCAAATCTTCACTTACATATTTGTATAAAAATAGAGCTTTCAGGAACAACAAGATACGTCTGGAAGCAGAGTGCTGCAATTAGGGTCTCATTCACAGTACTGCCTGGGATAGCATTAAAAGAACAGTCCAACTGACTGCATTCAAGCTCTGTTAGGTAGCTGCATTCATATTTGGGATCCAACCCGCCACAGCCTTCAGAGCTCCATTTTTCTCTGATGTGGTTAACAAAGACTGGAACATTTCTAGCGTGACCAAAACTTAGTCACGCCTCAGTAACGTAACTCAGATTCCACATCTTCAAGCCTGAAAGTAGTTTGAGGGGCACAATTTTATCCATGCCATCCATAAAGTGTAATTTAACCCTGTTTTCCTGATCGCCTTGGATGTTGTGGTGTGCACAAATCACCTACCCTGCTTATGTGCTCAGTGCTGTCCAATAGGTCATAAATCCTATGGCTGCTGCCATCCCGTTATGGTGTATGGGAATTTTCCTTTAAAAACCCTCCCCAGTGTTAGCACAGTGGAACTTGTATTCTCCCCACTGTCAGAACCAAGGCTTTCAAACAGTTACGTAATACAAGTAACAGGGGCAAAACCACTATCTACTTTTACGATGGAACGCGATCGGTGTGTGAAAAGTCCATATGATTTGGTGACGACAGCAGAAGCAGACGGGACTGAGTGACTCAAGCTTTCCTTCCAGGCCCCCCTTACCGTGAGGGCTCCCAGGGGCTCTCCTCCTGCTATAAGATAGCGCAGTTCTTTCCACTGACGTGGAGTTATGTCCAGCTCCATGAAAACTGAGCTTGTTCCTTGATTTGTTCCTCTCTGAACATCAGGTGAGTTATGGCAGGGGAAAAAAAGACATTTCCTGTCCCCCTCATCTCACTGCCCAAAACCCAGTGGCAAAATTCAAAAGCTGAAGGCAGCTTCTTGATGACTTACAGTGACAAGACCCCAAAAGAGAAAGACAAACATTAAGAAAGCAGAATATCTGACTGAATATGATGCAAAGATTTTGATTTCTGCCTATGCTTTCCCGTTTCCCTAACCTAGGTCCAGGTTTCAATTGTACATACAAAAGCTATGTTACTGAATGGGGTTTGAAACAACCTTTTTCTCTAGTTAAAAAACAGAGCAGGTCAAGAAGTAATAAAATGAGATTCTTCTCAGCATCACAACACCTTCTCAGCTAGCAGACCTCCTTCATGACTGTTCTTGGAGCCTCTTCATGTTACTACTGGAAGTTAACTTGACTTTTAAAACTCTAGTCCTGTACAGCCAAAGAAAATAAGAGGCTGAAGTAGAGTCAAATATGTTCATGAAACACTGTATTAGCATATGCAAAATCACGTGTTACATGAGTGTCACTGAGGTCACAGCCTGGAAGTGGCACAGCTCTGCCGATACAAAGCAAATTCATCTTGATACAGCAGTTGTCATAAAAGAAGGTAAAAATAAATAAATAAATAAAGCCTTGCAGACTTATTTTACAATTTCAGGAGGAATTTCAGGGACCACCGGTTCTGAAAAGTGTGTGTGTTTGTGGGAAGTGAGGTGTAGAGGGATGAGTGTTTTTATAGCCGAGCGCAACAGAGAGGGGGTTTGAGAAACAGAAGATGTGAACCCACAATGGAATGAGCAGAGCAATTTTTATACACACGAAGTGTTGGAAAGGTGAACCATAAAGAGAGAGAATTTAGTAAGTTCCAATAAAATTCTCTCTAATATTAACTACTTCATGGCTAGTGGTACGCAAGCTTTCCCTTTGCTACATCAAAAGCGTACCACTTCCACAGTCAAGAGGAGCAGACTTCACAGTAGGAGATGCCCACAACAGTAAATTTAGCAATTTTTTGAGAAAAATGTATGCATGGGAGTGGTCCCATGAAAGCTCTGATCTGTCCCGTGGAGAGCACACTGTTCTGGAATGCAATACATTTTCATGTGTGGAATGCCAGCACCCAAACCACTTTTTTTTCCATGAAGAGGGTGTTGTTTGGGAGCACTCTCTTGGGATGTCTAGCACAGCAGACCCAGCCTGTACCAGAAATCCCCTCTGCCTTAGCATCCTGATCCAGATTCATGCCTCCCATCCTCCCTCACTGTGTTTCTTCAGCTCCTCATGCTCTTGCGCCTTTATCTTGTTAACCAACTTGCTACATCTGCCCACGGAATTCTCCTCCTGATGAAAACCTCCTGCATCGAGCTTTTCCTGGTCTTGCCACTTGTCTGCTCTCAGACATGTAGACACAATATGGTCTGAGAAGTTCAGTTTCTTCTTTGAGGCCCAGCCTTATCTTCCAGACAGTGGTTTATGCAGTGGGCTCCCTAAGGAATTTTCCTCTTTGCACATAGAGTCATTCCCTTGGCCAAAAGCTAATGAATGTGGCACATCTCCAGACTGCACCATAGAGACAGGCAGGAAGGATGCACACGCGGGCAGGGTTCTCACGCACTCAGACATCTACTCTGAAGCATGGGGAGAGGCTTTACTGTTGGTGCAGCTTCCTTCCCAAATGGGTGAAGTATCCCAGTCTCTCAGCAAAGACCTTACACAGACAGTTTTGCTTTTTTTCAACCTATATTCAGTGTCTGCAATGTGGATTGAGGCATTTCATACCTCAAGTCCAAGGCTCTGTATTTCCCCCCCATCAGCATCATCCCGCAATCACCAGACCCTTAGCACTGCTCCTGCTGTGGGCAATGTTAATGACCCATTGACTGCAGTACCAGAAACATCAGAGATGAGTTTCCTGGTCTCTGGGGAAACATGGAGCAGGCAGGGCATGTTGGCCTAGCTCAGGGTGTCATGCTCTACTCGTCAGAGACATTGGCCTTTTTGTGCAAGTTCCCTGTGCAATTTAGGGTCTCCAGGGTGTAGCTAGGACTCCAGCTGCTCACAGCTCTTTCCCCCATGCTATTGGAAGGATGGTACTTGCAATAGTGCTGGGAAAGATAGAGCTCTGCCTTGTAAGAAGCAGCATGAGCTGGAAAATTCAGGCAAGACACAAACTCTTCCAATTTGGAAACAGAATCATAGAATCAACCAGGTTGGAAAAGACCTTTAAGATCATCCAGTCCAACCCTTACCCCAGCACTGCCAAGGCCACCACTAAACCATATCACTAAGGGCCTCATCTACATGGTGTGTGAACACTTCCAAGGATGGTGACTCTAGCCTGAGGTTTTAAAGAAAAACATCCACATCTGAGATTTGATTAAGGGTCATTTCTCACTATTAGCTGCCCATGGTTGTACTTAAACAGGCTTGGAGTTGAGCTGGCTCCCCCATCAGGCTCCAGAGCTGTAGGCGCAGCTCACAGGGAAGCAGAGCAGCTCAGCAGGCGTTTCTGTGTGGACCCAGGGGCTGCTGGTGTGGGACTACCTTGTCCCACCAAGGACTGGATGGTACAGCTGTTGACATCACCTGCCAGTGGTATTAGTTTATCTTGCCTATTTACACATGCCCCAAGCCCAGTAACTGCCTTCCCTGCTGCACCCTCCTCTCACAGTGCAAAGCACAAGATCAGCTGTCCTCCCTTCTTGATGAAGAGCTACCTGGCGGCAGCAAGTCCCCTCACCCCACTCCCTGGGTCAGCTGGCCCTCCCTGGTCACAGACACGCACCCATGGCTCAGCCCTCCAACTGCAAGAGCAATGACCTAATTTTGGAGTTCTTCCTTCTGCTACATGCCCCAGCAAGGCCCATAAATAACCCCAAACCTCAAATTACCAGCACCCTCCCCTTTTCCTGATAACATGCTTGTTTCCCCAAGAGTGCAGCTGCAGATATAATCTTTTCCCAGTTTTCCTCTAGAGGGACCCTTACCTTGATTTTAGTTTTATTAGCTGTGACTGAAACACATTTGGCTATAAAGAAGCCTCACTAAAACCAAGATGCTAACCCCGCAGAGGTAGTGGCACGATAACCATTCCTACCACAGGCTGTCTTAGGACCGAGGAGAGTCCTGGGTGTGTGAGGAATCAAGACAGAACCACTGCAGCGCAGCTACTAAGTTTTACTGAACCATACAAAGCAAATATATTCGTGTGTTTAGTCTTAAATGTAATTAAATGTTTCAGTAGCAAATTAAGTGAAGAAAACAAATCAACCACATGTTTCCAGATACTGGGTACATAAATATTAAATCATTATAAAAGGCATATGAAGAGGAAAATGCAAACATTATGCAGATTTTAATTTCCTCAATTATTGCTAATTCCCCCTGAGCCCTACATTCATTCCCAGTGATTGCAGACAGACTAATCACTCAAAGCAGGACACCATTTAATAAGATGCAGCAGCTGAAACACAGAGTTTGTCACTGGCCCCATGTTGGCATTGTCAACACGGTGGCACTGTCGTCTCAATCAAGCTCCTCAGCCACAAGTGACTGTAGTTTGTGACTCCCGGGTCTGCAGGTATGTAGGTGATGTGTGTTTCACACTGCTCTGCAGTCTGGGGAGATCTATCCATCAGCATCTGCCTTCTAAAGCCTACAGAGATCTATTTATGTAACTCCCTCTCTGGAGGAAAGGTGCTGGGAAAGCAGCCAACAATAAATGGAGTGGGTGTGGGAAAACGAAAAATAAGTAAGCAGAAATACTACATAAAAGAATGACCATATGGTTTAAGCCACAAGCTATATAAGTCACAGCTATAAAGCTGTGTCTGATAACAGATCCAGCAGAGTAGGTGCGTATGGCCAGAAGCTCCACAGAGAGGGTCCCGGTGGGGGTCAGATGTGGGGATTGGATGGGGATTCAGAGACCTCCACCAAGAACAAAACAAGCCAGAGCAAGCCCAGAGATGGCTCTGCCTTCTCCCGGACAGCCACAGACCTGATTTGCCCATCCACAAACAACATCCTGCAGCCAACACCTGCCAGAGCATCTGTTCACTGGCCACAGCATGGAAAAATAAAACAAACACCATTCAATCCTATACACTGCTCTGCTTTAAGGACTGATAATTGAGCAGACCAAGTTGTTGATTCTGGATCAGGAAAAACATGTACACCCTCCTTGTTCATGGGTTTCTCAAGGCCCCTCCAGTGATCTCCAAAGCAACCATCAAAAGAGATAAAGAGAAAACCTACTGCATAACTCTTCTGTCATTCAGTATCATGTAATACGCAGGCTGAGACAGAATTGATGGGCAACAACTGTATTTCAATAAGCAAATTAGGATCTTAGCTCTTCCAATGAATCTTTAGTACAAGGGCTTCAAAGCAGCTTGCTGTCCTGACACACACTGCTGGGAGATAGCTGTGGGAAGTGCTCCAGCTCACCATCTTCACAGCCCTGCTAGCTACCTGGTCCTGCCTTTTAGAAGGTGGGAAACACTCACAGAAACTGAAGCAGGAATTAAGGCAGACTGTAGCAGGAACATCTGTATTGGGTGGTGTATTCAGTTGCTTTGGAGAAAGGGAGTCAGTTGTCACTTCTTCACCTGCATCCAGATGAAACCATGTGGATTAGCTCCCTTTTAAATCGGGCACCTTAATTAATTAATTAATTAGTTCCAGCATGCTAGTCCTCCAGCCTTTTGGTGAAAGGGACTCCAGGGATGACAGCAGTTACTCACCAGTGGGGTGTTATCTGCTTTAAAGGAGAAAGTACCCTTTACTCAAGACAAAGTGCTGAGATACTATTAAAATCCGACCTCAAATAGCAAGGATAGACTGCAGGATGAGAGGTGCTGACCCAGATATGCCAGTTTCCCTCCTTTCTGCAAAGGGACCTCAGATTTGGATGCTACATCTGGTCCAGGTAAACTCACATCATCACAGCAGAACACTGCTCCGAAGCTCTCATACTGTGGCATGAAGCCCCAGTGGTACAGGCCTGTCCCTCACATAAGACATCTCTTTGTCATCTCACACCATGTTACAAAACAGACTCCTAATGTTGCCTTATCCATCAGCACACAGCACTGAAACAGAATTGAAAAGGTCACTCCAAAAATCAACCTTGACCTACCACTCAGCTTGGACAAGCACCGCTGCAGAGGGTCTCCTCCAGCTCAGCAGCGGTGCTGGAGGTGAGAACAAGGTGGGCAGATTTCATCTTATACCCCACCACATTTGGCAAAAAAGTGTGAAAAGGATGGAATGGGAAACATGTTGTTTGTGCCTGTTCACGCCTGTGGGAACAGTGTGTATAAGCAAGTCATTTATCCTCCTCAAGCTTCCTGTGGCAACTAGAAACCAGATAGTTTGGCAGATGATGATGAAATGAGTAGAGGGCAGATTGGACTCACTGTTATATGTATAGTACAGTTCAGTGCCATCTGCGGAGCAATACCACATTCGAAAGGAATGAAAAAGCTGAAGAAATAGCTCATCAAACTGAGAAAAGGGGTGACAGACAAAATGATTGCTGCTTTACAAAGGCCAATTCTTCTGCTGCCACCCCACAAATGAGCTCTAAACTGATGCAAGCAACAGAAGCAATTTCTAAAGTGGGCAGTTCTGCCCCTTGCAAAGATGGATCAGAGAATGGAAATCTGAGATTGATACAACCATTATATATGGTCGTCAAGCCAATACTCCGCAGTGTATTTTGTGCAAGATGTTTATTTTTCCTTTCATATGCCCCCTTTTTTCCCCACAAAGACTTCTTATTTACAGGATTAAGTGCAATTCTTGCTGGATACTTGTTCAGAAAATGGAATTTTTAGTTGTGATTGTTCAGTTCTATTTTTCATTTAAAAGTGATTGTTTCCCAGACTAGATTTTAAATTTGCACTAGCAAAAAAAAAAAACAAAAAACATTAAATTCCTTAAACCCAAACTTGGGTTTTGGTCCAAATCCAGCTGAAATTCAGTTCAGTTTGAATGTTATCTTCTCTGAGTTGGACTACTCTATTTTAAACTACCTCTTCCCCAGTGTAAGGTGACTGTCTACACAGGGAGACACCAAGATACCCTGGAGCTGTGGCATAGCAGGGATGTCCAACCTCTGATGGAAAAGTGAGACATCATAGCTTCAGTAGTCTATCTTTAACAGCACTGTAATTCCCAGGAGGCACCAACATGTTATGCTGCAAAACAGAGCTGCCATTACAGCTGAAGATAGTCACATTTTTTACACCTAATGAGATACTTTAAAGGGGAATATGATGCAGGTAGTGGAAGGAAAATAATCACCCCTCTACCAGCCACATGCAAGGACATATCTGCCCCATGTAATGCAGTGTGGTATTTGAGTTCATCCCACTGGAGTGCCTAGTAGCACAAGCTTATCTAAGGTCATTTGTGGTGGGACAGAGGAGAAAATGGGGGGGAAACATACCTGCTGACTGGGGAGATCATCCTATATCACCTTCAGGGGCTTGGAGAGTGAGAGAGGTAGGAAGTGAGTGCTTGTTCGGGGATGCCTGCAATGTGATGCTTCACACAGTAAAGATGTGACCACCAGCAAGCAAACCCCAGGATGAGCCATCAGCCTTCTCCCTTTTGCAGGGCTGC
This sequence comes from Lathamus discolor, assembly GCF_037157495.1. Taxonomy (NCBI): domain Eukaryota; kingdom Metazoa; phylum Chordata; class Aves; order Psittaciformes; family Psittacidae; genus Lathamus; species Lathamus discolor. The sequence continues at coordinate 99,874,175 of NC_088887.1, read as the reverse complement.
CTTTCCCACCCTCTCTGTACTCCTGCACGCACCCAGCTTTTCCAGTGAAAACCTCAGTTGGGATTTCCATATAGACCACCACTGAAATCCCAACATGTAGCTCAGCTCTAGGGAAAAAAGCTGCACACCACTCACTGCTCTTCAGAGACTGCAAGTGCGCTCTGCCGAGTCAAAAAAGCAGAGGAAACCAGGATTACTTCTGGCTCAAGGTCCTACACATGACAGCAGAAAAGTTTCACCTTTCCACTGCAAGATTTCATTTCCTGTGCCAAGCCAATGTCAGACATCACGGCAGGCGTCAAAATTCTCCTTTTGGAGTTTTCCATTCCAAAAAGAAACCCAAAGTGGTGCTTCCAGGAGGAAGCTACAGGCTGCTGTCTGGTTTGATGTGTGTGTATTTTTAAAAATGAATGAAAAATGGTCTGGATGGATACTGAGTAACAATATGTAAGCCTGAGGCATCAGATGGTTAGAAAGCTGTATTTAGTGTGCACAGATGTAATTCACTGTAAGGAATATGTGACACCACACAGCAGTTCAAAGTAACAGGCTGCTACTAATTACTATGCTCTTAATGACTTCATCCATCAGACTATAACATGTTCTATAATTATACAGCACAGCCATATGACAACCAAATGCCCAACCACTATTTCATAGGAGATGGTTACACAGCAAAATTCTCTGCTGATTACAAGCAGAAAACTTGAAAAATAACCACATTTTAAGTTGTATGAGTCCCATGATGGTTTTTTACCCTTTTGTGAGGAGAAAAGGTAAACCGCTGAGCACCTGGGAGGAGAGAGGTTACACACAGATAAGCTAGGGAGGCTCTGGTGGGATTTGTCATCATACACATCTGAGATGTCCACAACCCACCGCGATTTGGACCAGTTAAGAACACCAGGTGGACGTACCTTGGCCTAACAGAGTTGTGCTTCTCCACAGGGACCAAACTGTGGCCAGAGACCTGCCTCGCAGGCAGACAGTGGCCTCAGCATCTTCAGAGGGTGAAGTAGGTGGGAGGATGAAGTGTGTCTATGACAGATCCTGAACTTCCCTGCAGCAGTGGCAGGGCCTTCCGAGGGTCTGGGCACTGCTTACATCACCTCCACCTGGACTGGCAAGGTCTGTATCTTGGCTCTTCCCTTCTCTAAGATGAACATGCTTACAGCATCTACCATCAACAGCTACACTTGTCCCCAGCCAGAGAGCACACTCCAATACACATATTTCTCCCCCTGGGGAGAGGGTGTCAGATTAAACTCAGACAGATGTTATTCACACTGCTGTGTGAACTACAGAAAGATGCTGTGGTGCTAGAGCAGCAGAAGGCAGCAGTCTAGCCCCCAGTTTTCTGTAGCTTGTTCTTCATTCCCTCCTGAGATCCAGTCCCTTCATCATTTCTGTGCACGTGATGACACCCTGCTCAGTGACACAGCATAGATGGAGGTAAGCATAATTCATCCACTCATCATCTGTGTAAAGCTGACTTCACCCTTTTTTCATACACATCAAAAAAGGTGTGATTCCCACGTTTTCATTTACTATTTCACCATTGCTTTTTTTCCAGAGTCACTATGGAGGGTGTTATACAGGAACCTAAACAATAAAACTACAGATAATACAGAGTATGTCAGGATGAACTGCATATTCCCAAGCTAGTAAACTGTGAAGCTAACATTGTGCAGATATCCTGCAGCAGACACCTGCAAGCCCTAGAGCTGACTGCTGGCTGGCTGATCAAGGCTGTGGTGGGTCCAGATGCACTGAGCTCTCCTGTCCTCAACCCATCACGATGAAGCAGAGGGCTTGTTCCCACCTTACAAACTTAACTTGCGTATCAGAATCAGAGGGCTAATCTCCCTAGAGTTTCTCTGTAGAGCTGAATGAGTGAAACACAGAGTAGGTGAGTTTACGACCTCTTCTATTCACTGCTAAGTTGTGTGGGAGTGCTGGTTTGCAAGATGCACTGGCACAAGGATCATATTTATTAAATAGCATGAGAAAAACACAGGTTTAGAAGATATTGGTCAGGAGCACACCAGAACTCTTATGTCTCAACTAATCAGAAAACTACTGAACTTCTTGTCTCTAATTTGGGAGAGATGCAACTTCTGGGAAGGGCATGACACACACGCAGTCAGGCAAGCTGAGCAGACAGTCTCCAGAAAGCATCAAAGAAGGGAGATATCTTGCAGGATACTTTAGTCTTCAGCAGAATATATTCTACGTATTGGCAGAGTCCTCAGGTACAGCACTAGTTCAACAAATTTTAGCAATCAATTGCCAGCTTTACCAGCCCATGGGTTTTTACACAGATATTGATTACATTTCAGCAACTTGACCCAGAGACCGGCACTCCTGATCCAGAGATGCAAGTTACTCGTCATACAGAAACAACCAAAAGACTGGGACAGGTGAAAATAGCACTTTATCCTAGGAAAACCAGGAAAAAACATTTTATTTAAAAATGGACATAATGTAAAGTGCTCGTTCCTGTTAGAATTTACTAAATCTTTAGAGTATTTCACAATTTAATTATTGGCATAAAATTTGCAGTTATTTTTCATTAGTATGAAAATTAAAATTTGATGTGTTTCTATTCTAGGAGTAAACAGTAGAGTACTTACCTCTATGAGTTTTTTGTAAGATTAATATAACTGCTGAGAAAGAACTACATAAAACAATTCTACTTCATCAGTTTGTACTTTTTTGCTGAGCGTGACAATGTCCAGTACTCACCTCGGTGGTATTTCTGCCCTCAGGGCGCTGCTGCCAGGCTTTCTTTCCTATCTCCATGGGGTCACTGGAAGCATTAGTTACACTCTCAGAGTACCTCAACTACAGCGACCATACCCTCTCTTTTTGCCACCTCTCCTCTTGTCCCAAGGCTGTCTAGAGCTTCACCAGAACAGTTGCACTTCCCTGGGCCTCCTCTTCTTCTGATTGTCAAGTATTTTCAATGACCATGGAGCACACAGGTTGCTGGAACCAGAAATGCCTCGTACCGCTTGGGTTTGTCTACAGAGCGTGCACAGTTCGCTTATGGCTCTTCTGGTTAAAACACATGGTTCAGCATGACATGGGGCAGCACAGGAATATCCTGGAGCTCCTGAAAATGTTTCATTGTTAAATACCATCTCAAAAATATTTTCTTATTTTTCCCACAGGTTTTTTGCCCTCACACCAAGCCATTGCCCTACACAGAACAGGACACTTCTTGAACCCTATCAAGGTTTCTACCTGGACTTGTGCAAAACGTTAGACACTGTCCCACACGGCATCCTTGTCTCTAAATTGGAAAGACATTAATTTGGTAGATGGACCACTCAGTGGATAAAGAACTGGCTGGATGGCCACACACAAAGAGTTGTGGTCAATGGCTCAATGTCCAGCTGGGTAAAAAGTAACGAGTGGTGTCCCTCAGGGATCGGTGTTGGGACCGGTCTTGTTCAATATCTTCATCGCTGCCATGGACAGTGGGATTGAGTGCGCCCTCAGCAAGTTTGCCGATGACACCAAGCTGTGTGGTCCAGTTGATACGCTGGAGGGAAGGGATGCCATGCAGAGGGACCTTGACACGCTTGTGAGGTGGGCTGATGCCAACCTTATGAAGTTCAACCATGACAAGTGCAAGGTCCTACACCTGGGTCGGTGCAATCCCAGGCACGGCTACAGGCTGGGCAAAGAAGAGATTCAGAGCAGACCCGCGGAGGACTTGGAGGTGTTGGCTGATGAGAAAATGGCCATGAGCCAGCTTCAGTGTGCGCTCGCAGCCCAGAAAGCCAACCGTATCCTGGGCTGCATCAAAAGGAGCGTGACCAGCAGGACGAAGGAGGTGATCCTGCCCCTCTACTCTGCTCTCGTGAGACCTCACCTGGAGCATTGTGTGCAGTTCCATGTCCTCAACATAAAAAGGACATGGAACTGCTGGAACAAGTCCAGAGGAGGGCCACGAGGATGATCAGGGGACTGGAGCACCTCCCGTATGAAGAGAGGCTGAGAAAGTTGGGGCTGTTCAGCCTGGAGAAGAGAAGGCTGCGTGGGGACCTCATAGCAGCCTTCCAGTACCTGAAGGGGGCCTATAGGGATGCTGGGGAGGGGTTCTTCATTAGGGACTGTAGTGATAGGACAAGGGGTAATGGGCTCAGACTTAAACAGGGAAAGTTTAGACTGGATATAAGGAAGAAGTTCTTTACTGTAAGGGTGGTGAGGCACTGGAATGGGTTGCCCAGGGAAGTTGAGAATGCTCCACCCCTGGCAGTGTTCAAGGCCAGTTTGGACAGAGCCTTGGGTGACATGGTCTAGTGTGAGGTGTCCCTGCCCATGGCAGGGGGGTTGGAAGTAGATGATCTCAAGGTCCTTTCCAACCCTAACTGTTCTATGATTCTATGATTTGCTGGGCTGTCAAGTGGCCATTTATTTCTACAGGTTAATGTTATCTCTGGCAACTTCTCACCCCCACACCCATATAGCTTCCTTGTGTGGTATTTTGTCAGAAGTTTAAATGACTGAAGTCAGCATGTCTTCCCTCCTACGTACTGTCCTGTTGATGTCACAGAGCAATCAATACATACAAGCACAGGAAGAACCGTTTGCACCCAAAGTAGTCAGTGTGGTTAACCATGGTGACCTGCTTCTGCACAAAACAAAGAGCTGACATCTCACACCAGGCCACCAGCAACCATGACAAAGTGACACACGGCTGTCCCAGACAGCACAGCCCAGGCAGTGGTGGCTCTGAAAGGAAGGAGATAAATTGCCCTTGCAGTATGGGGAGGTGCCCGGTGCCACCAGCTTGCTCCTGCGTAGCTGCAAGGGTAATGCCCCTGAGAAGACTGCATCAGTCACTATTCTCTGACGTGAGGACTCATAGTATCACAGAATGGTTTGGGTTGGAAGGCAGGTTAAAGACATCTGATTCCAACCCCTGCCACTAGACCAGGTTGCTCAAAGCCCTGTCCAACCTGGCCTTGAACACTTCCAGGGATGGGGCATCAGCACCTTCTCTGGGCAACCTGTGCCAGTTTCTCACCACCCTCACAGTAAAGGACTTCTTTCTAATATCTAATATACCTAATCTTTTTCAACTTAAAGCCATTCCCCCTTGTCCAATCACTACTTGCTCATATAAAAAGTCCCTCTCCTGCTTTCCTATAGATCCCCTTTAGGTCTTGTCACACTTAAATGGATTTTTCTTTGGCTTATCCTACACCTTGTTCCTTTTTTCATTCTGTGTTTGAATACTGGTAAATAGTGCAGGGAAGGATTGCCTTAATACTGGGGTTTCTGCCCTATGTCACCTCACTAGAGCCATGCGTTATCTCTGCCAGTTTGCACCAGTCCAGCACAGCCAAGGCTTCATTGCTATGAAGTGTTTGACATGAAAGGAGACTGTTAGGTCTAGCTGTCTATCACTCAGTAAGTTGTACTTTGGGTTGTGCCATGGGGTTGGGTTTTCCTGCCTATAAGTCTGTGTGCACTGCTGAAAATTTTATTCCACAGCCAACTTTTGAGCTGACCCTGGTAATAAGCACTTTTTGCACCTCCACAAATTTAGCTCGTGTATCTCCAAGCTAAGCCTTGCAGGTTGTCCAGCTCCCCCAGGACTTTCATATTGTGACTGCCAATTGCTCATCTAAGCCCTGCCTTTACCTCAACTATCACTCACTGGTGTCATTTACATCCACTTTCATTTTCAAAGGAACAGATGAACAGAAAGAAGAAAGTGTTCATAGAAGGTCTCTTTTTTCATTATTGTTCCCATTTAGAAAAATCCCATTTGCATTAGGAGTTTTTCACAGTCGGTTTCGTGGGTTTGTGTTGGTTCTGTTTTTAAATCATTAATCCAAGGCAGTCAGTCCCTCTGTCCACAGGTAAAGCAGCACACAGTGTTCCAGAAACTGCCACCTTACACCATGGCTTTCTATCCAAAAACAGGAGGGAAAAAGTTTCAAAGAAGGGACTGTTGCTAGCAGAGCACTAAGACATAGAAGGAGGACCAAGGACAGCTGGAAAGAATTACCTCACCCAGCATCCTGCATGTGTCATCCTTCTCCACCCCTCACTCCTTGTGAGTCTCCACACCAACATTTTCCTCCTGCTGCTGGCACCAGTGACTCCCTCAACCATTCCCACCTGCACATGACCTTTATTTTTACCCTACAACAACAAACAAGGCCTACCCCTGAGAGCCCAAAAGGACACACAGCATAAGGCACCTTTCTCAGCTCCCTGTGCCTTCCCAAGGCAAGCACCAACACCAGCTGCCCAGGTTCACAGTGAGCAAAATGGTCAGAAGAGCCTAAAAATGGTGGAGCAAGTTGGAAACCAATGAACTGAACCAGCAAGGTAAAATATAACTAGCTAGTCAAACTGGTTATTACTTTATTCGCCCTTCAAAGAAAAGACTAGTGGAAGTGCTCTCATGCTTACAGCCGATCTTAAAGAAGGGTGCTGTGGTATTACATCAGCCACAAGACTGCTTTGCTTTCAATATCACTATCCAAAGAAGAGTTAAACACACATAATAAGACTGCATCACAGAGAAATCATCCTCTATAAAAAAACCTGTTTCATAATAGGTAACTTTATTACCTTTCCTGCCTGCAGGAGATGATGAAAAGGGGACTCATCACCCAGCCACACTGTCTCCGGCATGGCAGGCCAATGTGCAAGTGATATTTCACTCCACTTCATGAGTAAAATTGGGAATTCGTAATTCTGTCTAACATAGGAGGACTTGAAAGCACTTTGGAGGAAGCTCATAGGATGCGATGCCAGGCAATGATATCATGGCCCCAAGGGAGGGCCATTTCTAAGACTAAAACAATAGACTTTGTTGGGGTAAACCTCCAACACCGGACGAAGGATGGGTTCAATTGTGTATATGTGTGCATATGTATGTACATGCTTACACACACAGACTCAGTGGAACAAGCATGTGCTTAGCCTAATGTAGCTATCAATAGTTGTGCCACTGCGTTTCTCCCAACCTTCACTAAAACTGTTTCAAAACACAAAAACAAGCACTTCATGATACTTAACAAGTTTTGCAGGAGCAGTTTAATATGTGGCTTCATTAAATCTTTACATCTTGGGCTATCATAACTGTATCAACAAGCAACAAGCTGTCACCAAAGGAGGCTGTTTCCATGAAGCAACACAGCAGAGCTCTCATGATGTGTAGGTCAGATGCTTAAGCGGGGCCAGGCCTGACTCACTGCCCATGAAGCCAAAGGATGAAAAGCACAGGGAAGAAAACCTGTAAACAGATGTGTCCAGGCTGTGGTGGTCACTCGTTTTGTCTGAGTTGCCAAGTAGTGAGACCACATCCATCTACTTACCTTCCTGAATAAAGTGTAGCCCATGTTAGATCTCAAAGGCAGCCAGCTCCTACCAGAGCTCCCCTGTCTGCCAAACCAGCAGAAGGCAAAGCATTATTTTAAACCAAGAACAGTGAAGAACAAGCTGTTGTGCCACAGGGCAGCTCTGCCTGCAGGGAAGCCTTCTCACATCTCCATGCCCTTTCTCTCTGAGCAGGCTTCTTTTCCAGGGGAGAGACAAAGGGCAAGAATCAATCTGCCCTTCTACATTCAGAAGCTTAACACTGAAGCCTGAGGTTGTTACCCTTTGCAGTGGGTGCCCAGAAACTGATATATCGCTACAGGGTGATACATCTGACTTGCCTTAGATATGGCTTTGGCAGTGAGATGAACATCAAAGCTTTGACAGATGAATCCTATTCAAGGCTCCAAGCACCAGAAGACACTTCGCAATCTCTTTTTCTTCCACAGCTTGGAAGCTCTTGTTCTTGCATAGTCCACCTTTCCTTGCTTTGCACTTTCTGTCTGTTCTCTTGAAGACCCAAAGCCCCATCAGTTTTGCAGGCCCATGGCTAGAAGGAATTGTGCAGCCTGTAACTGCTCTGTGCTTTCAAAGGTCCAAAGGACATTTTAAGGAAGATAATGGGTGTCCTGCACGTTAGAAAATGGTTCCTTTCTGTGTGTTTATTACAGGAATTTATACCATCCAATGAAGATGGGCCAGAGACTAAAAATCAGCAGACCCGAACTCCACAGTTAGTTTACTAATTATCAAATATTTTCAACTCTGAAACCCAGTTTCTTAGTCTATAAATTGTGAATTGTGACTTCAGGTGTTTAAAATACTTGAATGTTGCTTAAGGAAAGGTGACGGGAAGAATTTGCTGTTCGTACACCAAATCAACATGGGGAATTTTTGTCCCAGAACACTTCATTCATAACACATTTGCTAGACTTCATTCAGTAACACTTTAGAGTGAGTTACTAGGGAACTCATCATGCAAACCTCAAAGAGAAGAAGGCAGAGAACCCACTGCATTAAAACACAGAAGGAAAAAGAGGGTGTGCTTGGTTTGGGTTTTTTTCTTTTATGACTCAGTTACTTATGAAAGAATGTGGGGTGGTGTGCGGGGGATCTGAGAGAAAAAAGTGATCATGAAATGGCAATACTCCTGAATAGGAGTAGAACTGTGACATTTCATTTATCCTAGGCTGTGGGCAAATGCAGGTTCTGAAGAAACAGGAGCTACAGAAAGATGATTTGTCCTTGAAAATCTTAAAATCCTTGCTTGCAAATAACTTTTTCTAGATTTCATTAGGGGTGTTTCTTTTTGGCACTAACTTGGATGGAATTTATTGTTGAAGAATCTGAATTCCGGCTCCTTGGGTTTTACATGTGTAACACCTAAGTGAAGAGCTGTGTGCTGTGAACACCTTTGGGCATGCTAGCCGACTTACTTAGAAAAGGTGACTTGGAACTTTTCAAGTCTTTTTATTCTTTTTACAGTTCTCTGTTTTTCCCCTCAGCATATTTCCTGTTTCCTCATCCTGTAATAGATATGTATACTTAAACAGTGGATCAAACACCTTTTGAGCTGTTGTTGTCAAGTTTTATTAACATTTCCCACATCATTTCCTGTTTTCATACTAATACCCCAGCAAAGGTCTGCATAAGTGAGCAACGTAGCTGGTCGGTATTCAGCTACCCTGAGTGCTGTCAGATCATTCTTTTCATAGACCATCAGCCATCCCAACAGATATTAAAATGGTGTTGCTGCAGCCATAAACTTAGTAGATATTAAAGGAATAATTTCACCCACCAACAAAGTTCACCCAGCTTTGAGGGAAATGAAAGGCTGGACACAGACCTAGGCCAGGGATGTTGCATGTGCCTGAAAACACAGGGGAGGTGTATGTTGGTACACAGTCTTTTTCCAGCCTGGTATAGGAACAATGCCTTTCACAAAAAAAAAATGGCAAAAAATGGCATTTTGTTCCTGCAAGCTGCAGCACCTCAATACCATGTTCCATGCCTTGAGGTTACCCTTCCAACAGTGCAGTGTTTCAAAGAGCACTGAAGTCAGGCACTCATAAATTAAAATGAATAAGAAAAGTTTCCACAAACTTCAAAGCAGCAACTGCTTGCAAGCATCAAATTCTACTAATACTTAGCATGCAAGATGCCCAGTCTATAAGTGTGTCATGCCATAGGAAAACGGATTGCCCAAGTCACCACCATGAAGCGACTTTACGGTTGCTGTTGCATTGCTTTCCCATGTAATCTGCCTGCAAAATAGAGCCATATTTCTCTATGGTAATACAAATTATGTGTGTCAGTAGGGGAGAACAAATCAAGTGCTTTGTGTTAGCCAGCAATATTAAAAGCAGCGGACACATCAAGGCATATTCAGAATTTGTCAGACAGTGACTGAAAGCAATAGGAAGAAAGCCTACGTTCTCCCACATCAAGCTTCAATAGGGTCTGAGGGAGGGGAGTGGAGCCTTAAATGGTTTGGGGCTTAAAAAGAAGCCAGATCACAAGAGAAAGCCATTTCAGATCCAGTAGGTCTGCGTTTCTAACCAAAAGTCTCTGTAAAAAAAAAGGAACAGAGAAGTGTGTTTTTCACAATTTTCTCTTGTGGTGTTTTGCTAAGGCTGTTACTTCACAGGATGTTCTATTGTCTTCACTGCCACAATGCACAGAAACACCCTGCAAGCCACTGTGGGCTCTGATACAGTGCCTGGCAACATGAAAGATGTGTTTTTGCTTTCAAGACCAACAGAATGAAAATGAGTAAGTGAAAACTTTGCCACCCACACCTGGCAGGCAACCTTCCTGGTTCAATGAGATTTGGATGTAAAGGAGAAAACCCACTAAGCCCACTGCATCCAGGTTGGTGTTTGCTGGACTCCTGAAGTCCTTTTGCTAAATCCCAAGATTCAGTCATAATTGTGCTCTTTTTTGTTTCCCAAGGTGCTCTCTGTGAACCAGGAGGGGATGGAAAGAGGACCACTGACTTTTCAAGCTTTTATTTATTGTGCTTGAGACAAGCTATTTTTCCAAAAGTATTCACAGCTAGGATTGCTGTGTAGTCTAGGGCTAAGACTACAAAAGAAAGCAGATTTTATGTAAAAGTCATCAGCACAGGCCTGGGACTCCATGAAGATCAGCTTGTCTTTGCTTTGGTGGCCTGAAATGAAGGTCCGTCACCAGAAATCAGGAAGACCAGACCTTGTACCACAAAAAACAAGATCCCTTTGTTTTCAAGTTGTCAAGCACAAGTCCCTTTGTCCATGGGGACCTGAATTTCACCATTCTTCATGAAGCAAGTTCCTGAAACAGTGGTAGGTAGACATGAGAAAGGGCTGGTGACCAAAGATCTGAGACTACACTACAACAGGAGCAAACCTGGGGATATGCTTACCTCCACCAAGACCTATGGCCACTATTTGTCTGCACATCCATAGCATGCAACAACTTAAGTCAAAATGGGCATTTCCAACGGGCTGACTTTGGGGAAGTAAGATCAGCAAGCACCTCTCACATCAGGCTCCCTCTTGAGCCAAAACAAAAAGGTCCTTGTGAAGAATAACTTCAACAGCCCCTCACTGGTCATGCCTATGTGCACCACAGCCTACTCCAGACCAGGACATTAGATGCCCAATAGAACTCTCAAAGAGGCACAAGATGAGCCAAAGTGCCAAAATAACATCTCTATGCTAGCGAGCCTGCATTCAGTTTTAAGGCGGCTATGTTTTGCAAGGGGGGGGGGGGTTGAAGGTACAGGGGGAGGTTAGTCTGTGTCATAAAATGTCAGTAACTTTTTTATACAACCAGAAAAAGTCTTTTGGGGTTTGGTATGGGGTTTTTTTTTTACACCTACAGAGACTATACGTTGTCTTTTAGATGCCCCAAAAATTCCCCTAAGCACTTTTATCATTCAACATCACCCCAGAGTTTAGTCAGCCAAACCATACCCTTTTCCAGTTAGATGAATTGCATCTTGAAAACAGCACAGCCACTAGTATCACATCGTCCTAGAGCTGAGCCACATGATACAAATCTCTATCCTGTTTTTCTACAGAGATGAGTAAGATTTTCCTGTGCAATTAATTTATGATATCTTTCCGTGTATTTGTGTAAATATATAGAACAAAGATTCCACTGCAAAGATAACAATTTGCCAAAGTGCTTTTTATGTTCTTTCAAGTGTGGTTGTTTTATTTGCAGTTTACTGTATTTTAGTCATGTTTTGACATTTGACAAATTTTCATTGAAAGTAGACCTTGTACTAATAACAGAACCAGACATGAAACTCATAGTAACAAGGAGTAGCAGATTTACTATGATCTACTATTATAATCTTAAACAACAGATTTACTATTTATTGCATACATTTATTATGTAGTAACAGAGTATTTGAATACAATGGAAAGAATTGTATTTTTTTTATGAGGCTAAAAACATAATTTACTTGCACATATATAACAGTAATAACAATAATCATGATAGATATTTTTTGATGGATTTTGCCACTTTCAAATACTTCACCCTCTTAACGACAACAGATCTATTTCTATGAGTAAGTCCTGCATGTTGCAAGGAAAGCTGCAAATTCTCTATTAACACAGAGGTGAAGAATAATTTACAAAGACATAAGAAGACAAAGTCCTGATTGAAAGAAGCCTAAGTGTTTATAGCCAATTTTCTATCATGCACTAGGCCATTATCACTGAGATCTGGACAGAACTGGGAATTCTGTCAGTCTTGGATTCAATCCTTATTTAGTAATCTAACAATTAATTTCAAACAATCAAGCAGACTGAAATACTCTATTTAACAAGTGTTTTTACAGAATAAGTGTTGCCTCATGATAAGATGGGGTATATGACCTTACAGAATTTCATGCTCTCATCAAACAGTGGGATAAAATTGTCGCTGATTCATGAGCAGCAAATAGGGGGCATAGAAAGACCAGAACACGCAGAAATATGGACAACCAGCTTGATCTATGCCTGCTGATTTTGGAAAGGAGGCATTTGTTCAAATGAATTCATTTGTAATGGAAGACTTTTCCTCTTCCCTGGGCTTTCTTGGAAGTATGATACTTCTAATCTCTTGCAGTGATATCAGATTTTTCAGCAACATCTGAAGCTCTGCAGCAGGGGAGGTCACGGGGAGGCTGTTTGGCTGCTCAGAGTAGCCAAGCCATGCTCAGCCAGCGAGACACTAACTCAGCTCCTCTGCTCTGAGCACACCTAGCACTGATCTTCCTCCTCTTCCTTCCCCCTTTTAGACAGCCCTTGTGCCTCCCAGCTTGAATTTTTCATATTCAAAATAAGGCTGCTTGCAATTGCAGCTGCATCTGCAGTCACGACAATGCCTGCACCCAGTAGTGCGAACCCTTTGCTTTCTGTCCTTCGAGTGGCCTTCTGCAGAGCCATACATCCCATTTATACCCCCTGGTTTCTATTGTCTCCCTTTGATAACTGTAGGACACATTAAGGTAGTGCAATTCACTAAGGACAGCTTTCTATTTGCTCTAAAACCTGAGCAGAACAGTTGAGAAATGTAACACTGGCCTTGTTCTCACCCTCTCTTCTCACCTTTTTAGGATTCATTGAATTCTTCATTAACAGACATGGACAAGAACCATCTGCATGTCCTATAGATGCAGTTCATGTGGGCCAGCAGGTCACCATGTCCCATGGCGCACTCCAGCCAGGAGCGCCCCACCAAGAGCAGGTTCAGACACAGGGGCTGACTGGATCTGCCGGAGGAGCATGATGAGGAAAGGCAAAGGGAAAGGGTATCTCCTGGGAAAAGTTTGGGAGTTTGAATTTTTGTCAGCTTTGCTTCAAATGATTAGCACTGCTTCAGAATGCAAGCTGTGCAGTGGATAGGGAGTTGTCTGGTTACACGCACTGAGGTTTTCTCCACATCTGCCAGCAGCATCCAAGATCACTTACAAAGCACTGTTCTGCACACGGTGTGGGCCTGTGGTCCTTCCATGAGGCTGGACTCTGCCCTAGGGCTGGGCAAAAGTGCAGGACTCCTCAGGAGGGCAATGGGCAGGGGCTAGCTAGGGAACAGGCAGGGACATGAAGTGCCCACTGTCCTCCTGGCACCCAAACACTTTTCATCATCTGTCACACTTTGCCTGTGCAAAAAGGTCAAATCCAGGGAAAAGCAAAAACAAAAATGGCCATTTATTTCAGAAAGGCAGGTCTAAACATTTTCTTTTCGCCTTCTCCCACTTCAGCATAGCCCCATCCTCAGAGCAAGGGTGAGAGAAGGTGTCCCATGCAGTGGGACATGCTGCAAGAAGCATGGGCACAACACATATATCTTCCCAATGAACAGCATCTGCCCTACTTGCACCGTGCCGTCACACAGTCAGATGTGCCTGTGTCATATGGAAACTAGGTTAAATGAAAGGGGTGTAGCTCTGTGAACCTTCACTTCAGCATTGTTTTGTACCTTCTGGGTCAATACCTGAGGGGTTTGGTCAGTTCTCGTCAAGACAGAGGTAGGTCCACAGGAAGCTTGCCTGAGTAAGAGCTAAAGCAGGAATCTGAGATTTCAGCTGCTGCGAGGAGAAAAGACACCTGGAAGAGATGTTTTATCAGCCTAAAAGTGCTACTCTGTGTGTTGTGTACTGTTTTTAGCTGCCACACCAAAGCCAACCTTCCCAAAGGATGCATTGGAGCCTCAAGCCACAAAGCTGCCAATACCCCACCTTTCCAAACACTCCTAGTCTCCCTGTCACAAAAATAAAGCCCAAGTTAGCACATTGTGCTGGGAGCAGGTGGTTGTCCCCTGCCAGTGCAGGCTCAGTCCCCATCCCTCACCCCTTCCTCCCTGGGGAGGCAGCAGCTCTCACATCCCCTTTCTGCCCAGGGACAAGGACCACCTTCCCCAAAGCCTCCAGGGACATGACATGACATTAAAAATACCATTGTGCTAAAAGATATGGGAGAGCTGTGAGCAAGCTGAACCTTAACTCTGGGCAGGTTACTCATGACTAACTCCTACACAGGCCAGATCTTACTCAGCAGACACAGGGCTGGAGCCTAGGTTGCGCTTTCACAAGCAGTTCAGCCCACCGAGAGTGAGAAAGGGTGTTTCATTCCTTGTGGCAACAAAACAGTAAACAGCTTTCTCTGGTGATATTGTACCCACCATGCTTTCGGCATTCACCATTTACCCAGGGAGAGGGGACTTGCGCAGCCTGGGTCCCTCATTAAAGGGAATATTGCCCTGCAAAAGGTGATCTAAAGTTTAACTAAACAGAGTTTAATCTAAAAAACAGCTTGCAGTGTTTCAAGCCAATTTGCAATTATTAAGCATCATTATCAATCCATTCTGCTCTTCAGACCATCAGGAGATACTCTGCTACTGACTTCCACGCCATGCATAGGAGCTGGGTCAGTAAGTTGATTTACGCTGCCTGTAAACTCAAGTTTTGTTACAGGTGATATATTTAAATGCTGCTTGTTCATACTGAATGTCGATGGCGTTGTGTTGTGGTATTTGTTGTTCCGTGTGTATCCATCTGCAGTATGGCCATCGGCACCAATTTTGCTTTCCTCATCCACACTGTGCCTGCTGGTACTAGTGGCTATTTAAAAACAAGCCCATCAGCAGATTCAGAATATTCTTTCACCTCTGTTTCCTTCTTTTCCTTCCTGAAAAGCTCCTTCTAAAATGCTGTTTAATACATCCAGAGAACAGCAGAAAATTAGCATCGTCCATTTGTGATTGAAGCCCAAATACCAACTGAGAAGATTTCGAGATATTAAAAATTATGTTTACAATGTGATAACAGCATTTTCCCAGTGCAAATGGTACTGGTAATCATAAAAGCCAACACCTTAGGCCATCTCTACTGAGCACAGCTTACGGTATTGGTCCCGGAGGAGCACGAGTACTCCAGTGCTCAGCGGAGGAGCTCTGGTATAACAAATCCACTGACCTGCACTTGAACCTACCACTTGCTGTTTTCCTCTTATAATCTAAATCTGGAAATGTGCTGTCTGGTCAGTAGCATACTACCAAATCATTCAGTGAAATGCTCTGGATGCCATAAAAGCGTGCCTGTGCTTGCAGCGCCATAGAAAACCAACTTGTAAAATATAGCCGGAGCGCGGCTCGCAGCCGCCGCCGGTATCGCAGGCAGCCCATGTGCTGCTGCAGAGGCACCTCTGTAACGCAGCCAGGCAGCAGCTGTGTGCATTGCAGACATTGCGGGCGGTGGGTGGCTGTCTGTCTGTGTGCTCAACAGCTGTCCCCACCGCCACGCCAAGCCAGCACCCGGCCTCCCCAGAGAGCACCCCGTTCGGCTCAGCCAGCACCGATTCTGGAGCACACTGTGGGAGCAGTGCTACTGCTCGTACCCATCCTGCTCAGTGGGGTCTTGGGGGATGCAGCCACCTCTGCCAGCCTCAGGCATGGGGAGAGCCCGGTGCAGTGTTTGCCTCTGGGTAACTCGATCAGCTGCCACAGCCGTCTTTGTCATAAATGACTGCAGACACCAAGTATTTACTGGACAGATTTGTGTTAAAAAATACCAGGGAGTAAACTGCAGCTTTGGAATGTTGCCCTTTTTATTCCCCAGCCCTGAAGTTTAGTTGAATCCATTCACTTTGGTGTGCCTGTACATCTGCTGCCTTTCAGCAAATCCTGCATGTTGATCCTGGTTGTGCTGAAGATGTGTATGTTTTTGTAAAGGATGCCATTAATCCATCCACAAACCTTCTTGGTTTATGCCATTTGGTAAGTAAAACAGAGTTCAGTATTTGTTACCAAAAAAAGTCCAAAAGCCTGCATTTCCAGGTCTATTTGGTCTGCCATCAGCAGAGGGCTGCTCTTGGCCATGTTTGCAGAAGCCACCAGCTCACAGTGTGAGGGTCCTGGGACAGGCCAGCACCTCAGAAACGTGAACCTTCAGAACTGCATCTTCTCACTGCAGTTCAGAAACTGCTGTAGCAGCTGTAGAGACCACTGCTTGGATGGCAGTGAGCACTGAGGACACTGGCAGCTGGAGGGAGCCAAGTGCGTGACCTCACCTAAAACCGGCTGAAATCACTATGTGTCTTTCAATTGACTTCAGTGGTCTCCGCCTCCCTCCCCAAATGAGTAACAAGGATCCCCACAGATTAGGCAAGATGCATGCACAGACAGCCACACAGTTTTAAACGTGCTTACTTGTGCTTAGATACTTTAAACTTTCTTGAAGAGACTGACACTCTCCATGAGTCGTCATGGGTTTGCTTCTGGGGTGTTTTCCAGTTTCATTGCAAAAATCCCCACCAGCTATTTCAATGACTCCTGTGAGAAAGGAGCATTTTTCAATGTAAAGTGGGGTTTTTTTCAGGCTGTATATTGCACCAACACTTAAATAACATTAAGCAAACGGTTTACTCTTCTCAAGCTATAATGTGTCACTTAGCAAACTTTTAAGCAGAACTATACACTTTGCTCATTCTGACTAAAATACTGGATTTTTTAAAGCCATACAATATGCATGAGAGCACCAACTGAGCAAACGAAACCTTGTTTTTCCTTCCCAGGGTAACTGCATGAGCTCTACTGAATTTTCCATTGTGATGCGCTCTGGCTGCAGAGGCAGGCCTGTGACTGTGCTGCACATAGGAGGTGGCAGGGCTGGGCACACAGAGATCTGAAACTTTAGGACTATTTTGGGAGTACACAAACCATGAATGTAGGGCCTGAGTTTAAAAATAGCCTCTTCTTTACAACCGAAGCTCCAGCTCAGAACACAGCGACTGCAATGAAGCAAGTAAAGATTAAACAGCTTCAACGCAGGACTTGGAAATCATAGCTCTAAACCCTTGCACAACATAGAATCATAAAGTGTGTTTAGGATTGAAAAGGACCTTAAGACCATCTAGGTCCAACCCCCCTGCCACGGGCAGGCTTAATGTCATGCTGAAGAGGATTCTTCTAGGCTTGGAAGAGCAAAAGAGGATGGAAAAATGAACAGGATTTGTAAAACTTCTCTGATGGTGTTTTGTTGTTGTTTTTTCACATCAAAAAAATTCACCCTTCTATTTTCCCCTCTCTTCATCTGGCAAAGCAGCTCTGCTGCCTCCAAACAGGGGCAGGCACGGGTTAGGTATCAGGGACAGTTGGACAAGCCTTCCACACTGCCAGGCTGAGGTCCTTTCTCAGCTATAAGGCTGCTCTACCTTATGCAGAAATGCTGTTTAAAAGCCAGCTGAAAAGAGGAAAGGAAAACTGAGTTACGCAAAGAATTTCTGTCCCTCTTGCTCCATCTGACCAAGCAGAATGGAGAGGCAAGCAGAAGAGAAAGCAAGCTCAGAGGAGTCTTTCCTGCTTTTCTGCTGTCTGTAAAACCCCCTTGGCATTTCCTGTGCACTAAAGATAATCTCAGAGCTCACATGCAGTGGCAGCACAAACACCATGTGTCTCAGCACACCTGACACCCTTGCACAGCTTTGTGATATTAAAGTTGCTCCTATTAGATAACAGCGGACAACAAGTACTGGTACCCACTCTTCTCAGCAGGCCTTCAGGACTTGGCAAGGGGACACAGGGCCTCTTCAGGACCTCTTTATGCTTGGAAGAAACCAACTAAGCCAAAGGAGATAGGTAGATCTGTTGTTTACAGTGAGGCTGTGGCCCAATGCTAGAAGCAAACCTAAATGATAAACTACATACAGCATGAAATTATTAAATCCTACACTGTATGAAGAAGCATATGTTAAGAAGTGTCCAGAAACAGTTATTTTCATTACCCACTGAGGACCATCTATTTAGCAACTGATAGACTTTGGAAGCTGTTTCATCAGCACTTGCCAGACACCCACTCCTCTTATCAGACCTCTGCTCCCAGGGAGTGCGGGCTGGGAGAGCCCTCCTATGCTCACAGCTTCTTGGATCACAATTAATTCTTTATGTTTACAAAATCTTTATTAGCCTCTGGAGACCTCAGATAAAGACAAAAGACCATAAAAATGTCCATAGGAGGTCAGACCAAAGGTCCCTCTAGTCTAACATCTAATGCTGGCAATAGCAGATACCTAGGAAAGAACACAAGAGTAGGGCAAGCCTATAATAAAACTACCATGACATATTCTCTCAACCTCCAGTGATTTGGAGGTCAGGGACTTCCTGACCCAGATATGGTATGTTTGTGTTTGAGGGCAGAGAAGGATTTGAACCTCTATTCCAAGCATTTGAATGCTACGGGGAAAAAAACACTTAACCCAGCTGGTGAGAGAAATAAAATGTTCACTGTAAATACAAAGCTGGTGGAAACAGACCAAAAGTGCATTTCCAAGCCCAAAACATTACCTCTAAGAAAACACTCAGCCTTCTGAGGCCAAGAAGCATCTTTTAGCCTGAGAGGCTCCAGCTGCTCAGCATTCCCAGGGCAGGGCTCACCCAGACCCCTTCTTCCTTCAAGCTGATTGCCCAGAAGAAAATGGGGAGGATGAAGAACTCTTAGCAACAAGTAGGACCAAGGCATCCAAAGCCTTCCCATTAAATAATTCAACTAGATGCTAAAGGTTCTTCTCAGGAGAAATCACAGGTTGGATAGTCAAGCATCAGACCAAAATGGTATCTGATACTGGAAACTGGTGGGCAAGTGAATCATTTACTGGCCAAGCATAGCTATCCCAGATGGAGTTAATGTAAGGAAGTAGTTGTGATGTTGAAGTCAAGGGGTTACCATGGTGGCCCAAGTGCAGATGATGCACTAGCACGCATGTGCTGATGGTACCCCAGGGCAAAATGCTGCCACATCATGAACTGCAGCATTCGGACCCAGGTCACCAAGACAGATATCACAACAGGTCTCGGTAGCGACAGCAACAAAAACAAGCACGGGTCCCTCCACCACATGAAAGGCTGCACAAACGTTCATTCCCCTGCAACATTCCGCAGGGCCCTGGCACTCACATGAAAGAGCAAGTGCATTTCAGACACACTGCACTTTTCTCTGCCAGCCACCACATCCCCTATTGAAATAATTTCCTGTTTTATTTGTAAGATTGCTGCTGTCATTAGCTGTTGCTGGGGTGGGGGTGGGGATGGGAAGGTGGTGTCTGACCAGGGAGCACAATAGCCTGCTGGATGAGGGGTCAGCTTGGCTGCTGATCTGTGGGACAGAGTCGTGGTGGAAGAACACTATGGGGAGCAAGGGGAGGGTAATGCTCATTGCTCCGTAGCATGTCTCCTGGAAAATCAAGGAAAACAGGCTTGATAGGACACAGGGGGAGAGTCTCATCAATGCTTCGACTACAGAGTTGGTGTTTCAGGCCCTTCTAGTGGAAGAAAAGCAAAAGCTGTGTGGGACAAGAGTACCTGTTTGAGGATGAGTCTCTGTAACTAGAACAGAGATACACCACACAAATCCAGATTCTAGTATCAAGAGCTACAGCCAGCATAGCCATGCCCTCTCCTTACGGTAGGCATAGCAGAAAAAGTAAAAAAAAAAGGGAACTCTAAACCAAAAATGGTGCTAAATGATGCTGTTAAGCTACAACAGCTGCATTATTGCTGGTGTTACCTTTGCCCCTGGGTTCCATGTTCATGTTTCATTTAAGTCTGTCGGTCCACTACAGCCTCCAATTGGATTTATTTGTCTTCAAAACACGCAGAGCGAGCGGCAGTTTGAGCGGGGTGAGGGTCAGATGGGAAGGCAGGACTGCAATTAGCAACAACCCAGCTGCTGGAAATTATTTTGCAGGCTCTGGAACAAACTGCTCAGTTTCACTAGGGGCCACTGTGCAGCACAGCATTGGCCCTTTCCACGGGGGTGGCAGGAAGGACCAGCGTCACGCCATGGGCACAACGAGACAGGGGGAGGAGGATGGGTTTTGGTGCAACAAATTGATTCTTGAAAAGCCAAGATTTTCGCTCAGAGGAGCTTTTCAGAAATTCACCAGCAATCCGTTTCCAAAGCCTGAGTAACTGCAAAATTCAGCTTTTTTTTCCTCTTTTTTATGCCAGAACTCAAGTAATTTTCATGGCTGTGAATCAGAACATCTTCATTCTTGTGGCATGTTTTTCACTTTTATGAACACTAATTTCACTGCATTTTTCGAGTGGTGACTTTAGCCACAGCGTGGCTGCTGGTAAGTTCCCACGGCTACCAGTAGGACTTTTATGTGGGAAATCTGTGGGCAGCAGGGAGCCTCCCTGTTTGTATCAATATGAACTTCCCAAGCACATCAGCCTGACATTTTCTCAGCCGGAGAGCCGGAGCACACATGCTCTCACTTAGAGCTCTCTTTTCCTAAGCTGAAGGACATGTGTGATCATTTTAATTCCGACAGTTTTCTAGGAGCCTTTTGCACACACAAAATTCCTGAGGGTTTTTTTCTCTTCAGCCACGCAGAAGCCCAATCCTACAAACTGCTGAGTGCCGCTGCAAGGCACCAAGGGACTACAAATCCCGGGAGATGTAGGAAGCATCCTTCCAAGCATGCTGGAGACCCTGCGTACTGCAGAGGCACCCACGCTCCCTCTCCGCCATCACAGATGGGGCTGTTGGTGCTGGCAGGTCATCGGCACAGCCATCCCGCAGGAGTTTCCCAGCCTTTCACTCGGTGGCTACGCATTCCAGAGATGACCAGACATAAACACATCTCCTGCACTTGCATACTGGAGAGTGCTTTCTGCAGCTGAGTAATAAGTTGAAGCGCACATTAAAAGCATATATATTATCTGCCCAAACTAAAAAATAAAAGCTGATTATATTTTGTTCTCAGAACATAAAAATGCAGCGGGAGGGCAATGGGTGAATTGTACGGCTTCAGCTTTATTAGAGATAATATACTGCAGGAAAAAATCAGCGGTGGAGAAGACACCGTTTAGCCTACATTTAGAGAAAACACACAACCCACAGACATAACAGGACCATGCTCAGTGATTCTAGCTCACTATTGCTTCCTATTTGCACAGTTGCAACCACACTAGCTGTGGAAAGGTTTCAGGTCCATAATCACTTATGATGGACATCCATACTCAGCAGTGTGAGGCACTGTGAAGCAGGGAAGCAGAAAACCTCCATCAATTTTCATCACTTTAGTCACATTTATCACTTCAGTCAAAAAGGCTGCTTGTCAGTGAGAGATGCTCCAGCTTTGCAAGAAGCTGAAGCCAAAGGAAATCTTGAAGTCCTGATATTTCAAAACCCTCATAGCTCCCCATTTTTGATCCAAAGTGTTCAACTACTTTATGAACCCATCCTTTGGCAGCTGCTGCAACTTTCACTCCTTGTACCTGGCTGCAAGTGAAGTCCACATGACACTGTTCTGGGCATATTTCTCAACGTCATGCCACAGGAATATTGTGAGGTATACTGCTCTTCAGCTAGCAGCGAGGATGTCAACATAGAATTTACAAGGCTTGAAACGGAAAAGAAAATAAAAAGCTGAAGGTACTTTCACTGTTGTTGCAGCCAGGATAGTCTAGGGCTATAAATGTAGTGAGGTTTATGGGAAGAGGTAGTATCTTCCCCAAGACCAATAGATATATCAGGGGGGAAAATAAGATAACCTTCCTCTAGATGAAAGCTGTCACTGCTGGGCTTTAAAGTTCTCAATTCTGACTACTAAAACCTGGACTGTTTCCCCAGGCAGAACAGGGCTTTCCCAGGCACTTGCTAAATGGTGGCTTTAGAGATGCTACATTTTGGCAGTGCCTAAACCATGACAGTCAGAAACACACAAAGACATCACACCTGGGTAGAATTCCTGCTGAAAATACTCCCCAAAGGCTAGTGTAACCAGTAGTAAAAGAACACCCAAAAGATTTCTCTGTTGTCTATAACTTAGTCCCACTTTGTAAAGCAGTCTCAGTGTCTGTGTGTGCACATCTATGCCTTTTCCCTTCAAAAAGTGGCTGAACTCCTCAGCCAAAGGAGCCAAATGTGACAAAGATCTCAAAGTTACCAGCATTTCTAAAAGCTGAATGAAAATAATTGGTCTAGTAGAAGAGAGGACACCCATACACAACCTCTACAAGCAGTCGCACTAAAAGCGGAGCTGTGGTATGAACCTGATGTTATGATGTCCTCCAGCACCTACTGTAGGGGAAAGAATCTGTAACACTTCAGTAGGGAAACGGCTTCAGCACTGATTTGTACTCACCCATTATACGAATCCATCAGGCTTCAGTGGTCTTGATGTTCAACTGATTGTTTACTGACATTAAGAGCATGTTCATTTGCAGGGTACAGGGTTGGAAATGGGATTTTGATAGGTACCTCATGGCTTCACCTCATTGAGTCAATGGCCACTCTTTACTGACTCCCTGGCCTCAAATGACATCAATCCCACCAAGGTGCCTGCAGGCAGGAGGCATGTGTGGAGGTGCCCTGTGTGTCGGGCTGGTGAGAGGAGCTGAAAAATGAGAAATGCGCAGAAGAAAAGCAGAGAGCAGCAAAACCAGGGCAGAAGGTGAGATGGAAGGATGCAGGAGGTCAGTACTTTGGTCTCTGCAAAACTGGTAAGGACTTTTTGGTGTCAATTCATAAGAAGAGAAAGTGGGTAGCTCTAGAAACACAGTAAAAATTAGATTAACTTGCCTACCAAATTCTCAGTCATCCTCCTCTCATAACCACTGCCAGGAAGTATTAATAACCCATCTAAATTAAAATAGAACAAAAAAGAAAATACTATAGAGTGTGGCTGAACCACAAAGAAACCGTGAATTTGCTCTTTTAATAATTAAAAGTGACACAGCAAATTTTCCAGAGCAATCATCTCTAGTTCATGGAATAAAAGGCTATCTTCACTGCCCATGTATGCAGAATGTGCTGCATTATCTGCCCAGATAATTGCATCACTTTGCCTGTTTGGATGAAATTACATTTTGTGAGAGTGACAAAGTAATTCCCCATGCACCAGTTATTTTTCTGCTTAGAAAATCCATGCAAAATTATTCCATTCATGGAAGAATTGTAATGCCTTAACTACCTACTTGCTCATATTTTGTAAATTATAGAAGCAAAAAAAAGCTCATTGCCTCTGCCAGCGTGAGACAAATATTTCACTGCATATGACTAGGGCTGACAAAATTTCCACCCCAAGCCCTTTTGAGTTCAGCTTGGGACATGCCTTACAGACTTCTGTTTCAACTTTCTGCTCTGCAGAACCAGTGTGTTCCTCCAGCTCAGTTAGCGCTGCGTGTGCTTTGACCTTCAAAACCAGATTTCTAGATATCTTCACCCTCGGATATTTTTAATGGACTTACTTCATTGAGTGAGAGAAATGTCATTAATATCTGTGTCTCGGGAGTTCTCCAGCAGGCAATGTCTGAAATGTAGCTCTCTGGGAGCTATTCGGAGAAAGACTTCACCACTTTTAATCCTTTGCAGCACAACTGCTTCACACAAGACAGTGAGAGTAAATACTGTGCAAAATGAGTAAAGATGGCAGGAGTGAGTTTGCAGGCAAAACCCACCATGAGTCAAACTGTCCCCCAGCTACCACATTAAATCATGCTGATAGAGGTGAGATTGCGCAAATGCCATGAAGACAGCTTCGGTTCATTAACATCTGAGAGAGCTTTTCTCAGATATGAGTGTGGTCCCAGATCTGAAATCCATTAAAACCTTGAATCATTCCGGATCTGGCTTTGAGAATGAAGGGCAGTTACTGGTGTTGAGTGTGACTGCATGTATTCAAGCAACCGAGGCCATTGACTTCTCAGTGCTGCTGCAATGGAAACAAAGAAGGAAGCAGAGATGAAGGGACTTCTGAGAAATGTTGCAAACCAGTTAACTGGACAGGAATTGGAACAACCTATCAAGCAATATGGAAAGAGACTGGTTCCTAGGGATATGCCAGGTACAGCCATTTTGTTCATACAGCGCCTTTCAGTGCTCCAGTAATCAGATCCATACATAAGTGTTGCGATACTGAACAAGAAAGGAAATATCCTTTAACGATGTCCATAGATAAAAGCATAATCGAAGTAAAAAATTGCTTTTGTTGCTGTACCACTGTGCACAACAGCTCTTGACTAAAAATGAATAATGTGTTGCTTACCGTGCCTACATACCGCATCTCAACGAGTCTAATTTCACGTTAGAATCACAAGCCTTTGCCTTTTATCACATAGAGAAAAGGGAAATTAGCACTCTCTTTGTCATGTTTCAGAACAAAACTATGAGCTTTGAAGTTATGCATTTGTGAAAGAAACCATCGTGGGCTGTTAAAACAAGCTTTTGGTACTGAAAAGGTTAACTAATTTTGTTTCACCGATAAGTTTATCTATGATCAGAACTGAGTCATACAGAAAATACTCCTACAAGATCTGACCTTTTACTTGTATCCCACACTGAGATAATATTATACTTAAAATGGATATCAATAAGAACTTTGTTTTAAAAAGTATATTTAAAATAAATTACTTTTAAATAACAGAAACTGTTTTCAATTAGCCCTGTTAAAGGAAATCAACTAGAAAGTTATGTATGCTTTTTTATTTTCTTTATATAAATTATACCCAGGAGTCCTATGATAGCAGCACTGTACAAACTATGCACTACCTTTATATTTATTTCTTACCAAAATAAACTGAACAAATTAGATTTGTTTTTACAGCACTTTATATCCAATAATGACAATGTTGTATTGGTCCCAGGATAAAAACAATGAAAGTAGCAGCTGAATGGTATTTTTATTAAGAGTTAACAAAAATGTCTTGTGCAAACAGAGTGTATAAAGAAAATTAATTCCATAATTCCTCATGATGAAGGCATCCCTCTTTTTTTCTTTTTTCCTCACAATATCAATCTCACTTGGAAAGATCATTCTGAGGGGAAAACTTCAAGTTTTAGCTTGACTTACTCAGCAAAATGATATGGCTGAACTTAAACATTGCTGACTGCTAGGATTTAATATTAGGACCTGGCAAATGTTTTGATAACCTAATACTTTTTAAAAGAAAACTTGTTTGTTACTGAAGATTTTGGGAGCTCAGAAGAAATATAATCCAAAAAATAACAGAAAGTGCTAAAGATCCAAAGCAATGTTTCTTCTTTTTCCTATTTTTTCCATTTGCTCTACCTTGAACTGGTTCCTCCATGCTAGCAATTTAGAGGCCTTTTTATTGGTGGCAGATTCAAGTATCTCTGAGATATTCACTGTACAACTCGGCAAGAGTCCCTGTTTTCCTCCAGCAGTGGCAAAACGGCAGAGCTAATAGTCTGGGGTTTGTTACTAAAAATGAGTCCTTATACGAAAAAAAGAGAAAAGAGAAAAAACAACCATTGTTTAGAACATGTGGTTTGCTGCTATTAAGTTAATAGTGGAAAACCTCATTACTTTTAAAGTTCATTTTATTTTGTGGTGGGATTGTTCTCTAGGCTGAAGCAGATTTTCTCTTAAGCAGAGCCTCTAATTCCACCTTACAATCTTCTGTTCAACAAGGCACTCTTTGCTTGGCCAGACGCATTGTTTTAAGTCAAAGTGCTGAATTAAAACGCAAAAAAGGAAAGAAACATTTTCCCACACCTGCCTCTGGGGCAGCTAGCAGGCACTCGTGTGCCATCTTCTCCAGCTTTTGCTCTGACTGGAGGAGTTTTCCAATAAAGATCTTGGGTTAAAGGTGCTCTTTGAGCAGCGCTAACAAACTTGCTGTCTCTAATGAAAGATCAGATGCTGCTGAGGGCTCTGATGAGGTCAATTAGAGGCTGGATAAATGCCGATGCCAGCTCCGTGCAGGAAGCGCCATAGAGAAGCAGAGATGTAAGAAAGGTGTAACGTGGTTTGACGGAGCCATGGGTTCTGAAAATCAAAGTGGCCAAACAGAGAAGAAACTAGAAGATTGCAAAGGCTTCTAGTTCAGGTTTCTCCTCAAATTCTGGAAGCATCTAATCTGACTGTTCATTGAGGCTATAATGATTAACAATAACAGAGAACCAAATCTGCAGTTTGAGAGGAAAATAACCCCAGGCAGAAGCCTTGCTTACAGCTTGCGTGCTATGTATGCCTATATATATATATATATATATCCTACTTACAAGTTACTATGACTCAAACCTGAAACTCTCGTGGTTTAAAATACCAAGCGCAATTCAGAGTCACACAATATTTGTGTTCCACCAACAGCCCAGTATTTTTTTCAGTTACATATGTTCACACCATATAAAATTCACTTTTGTGTAGACATGAGCTATTATATTGTAAATTCCACTCACAATAATCCTTGTGTAACTCAGTCTTTAAGCTGTATTTCAAGATACCCTTAAACCTTCAAACTCAGCCATTCCCCTTGCACTCTGAACTTTCCTAGGTACCAGTTCACCATGAAAATTTGACATATGAATAACCAAAATTCAAACACACCACACAAGATCACTGATTATCTGATGATGGGCTTTTTTCCTGAACATCACTCTAGCTCTTCTCAGCAAAGTTGCTAAAGCCCGAGATCTACATCTAGAAGCTGACTCACTTAGCCCCACTGCTGCTCAGGTCTTCCTTCTCCATCAGTGATAATTCTGGAAGCTCAGGAGTTCAGTCCCTCAATGTTTTGGGGGAATGAAAATGGATCAGCTGCCAGCAAACAAAGGAGCCCTCACCAGTCTGAACTCATACACGCTCAGCAATGACTGCCAAAAGTAGCTGTGTCTCACTGCAGTTCATAGGTTTGCTTCGAGCCAGTTATACTAAGCTTGGTGAAAACACAGCAGACGGTTGCTGGTCGCTTCACTGTAAGTAAGAGAACCTCGGGAGGAGGGGTCTGATCTTCAAAGGGCATGAGCACCTGCAGCTCCCATATCAGCTCAGAAGAGCAGCAGGTATTCAGCATCTCTGAAATACCAGGCTTTGAACTTAAAACACATGAACGCTTGGATAACCTTGCAGAGGTGGGGTGACTCTTGCCATGTAGAGATTTAAATAATTAGTTCAGAGGCCAGGATTGGCCTCTCAAGTCCCTTGTTTTTCAGACAAATGAAAGCTGTATGTAACCAGCCTGGGACTGAGAAAATTTCATCTCTTGGCAGATGTCTGAAGTGTCAGCTGAGATGGAGAGTGAGACCTTGCTTGGGCAGAGGGTGATGCTTTAGAGCTGCGGTGTTCCTCTGTTGGTGCAGTGAAACCAACTCATTTTTGACATCTCACACACATACAATTGAAAAGTGAACTTGTAAAAAGGGGATATTGCAGGAGCTGAGTGAAACTAGCTTGTTCAGTTCACAGTTTTTGTGTTAACTTTCTTATGTCTTGCTTCGTACAGTCGTATACCCCAGGAGTTTTGCTTTGAGTTTTAGCTTCAAACAAAGCAAAACTGATTGTAAACCACTGTATTTTGACTTCTCATTTTGAAACTGTATCTCTCACAGAAAGTTTCAAAAGACAAAGTGCAGAGTACTGGTAGCCTGGGCTTTAGCTCAGCCCATGTTCAAGCTGTCAGACTGAGCGTTTTCTTACATGCAGTGATGCTGAGACCTGGCTTTTCTGTGCAGTTTCATGTCTGCTATGAAACTACACAAAACCACCCAATTTTATGTAGTTTCTTCCAGGAATAATAGTCAAAGCCATTCCAGAGTTGTCAGATTAAACTAACATTAAATAGTGGCAATTAGCAATTGTTAGTTTTAATAGATTTGTTTCCAGCTAGGTCCAATAAAATTATTATGAATACTTGCTTAAACGGAAATCCAGAGATACAGATAGCACTGTTTACTGCTAAATGAATGCTGTTTCCTTACCTTTACCTTAACAGACATGATTTGTCAGAAGCAGTAGGGTAGCGTCCAGAAACGCCTTCCTGAAGGAAGCTTTGAAGAAACACCTACCTAAACATACTTTTATCCTTATTTTATCCCCTTCCACATTTATTTTCTTAGCAGCCCTTCAGCCCGATGGTTAACACATTGGATTATCATTCCTAATGGTCACAGAAAACCATTTCTGTCTAATTTACAACAGCACTTATCATATTTCCACAGTCATCATTTAACTTTCCACTATATTAATAACCAAGACCAATTTTACCTAGTGAGTAACCTAAACTGCCTAACTTGACAAAAATATCACACGCTTATTTCTCTTTCTAACCATCAAAGAAGGTCACGACGATGACTCTGGGTATCAGCATTTTTCCTGTGTGATTCACTTACACCAAGAAAACCCTCTAGACACATATCCTTTTTTTGGGGGGGGGCTTCATTTTAACCAAGAGGATCAACAGGTCCCTTTCTCTGTGGGTGGTGATAATGTCAGTACACCACTGCCCAAATAACCTTTCTCTATAGGGAAATGCTAACATTTAATTCTTTAAATTTAAACCACATGTATTTTGGTCTCAGAGCTGCACTCTGTATTAACTGCCTTTTGTTATTAATTTGTGTCACTAAAGCTCCTAACGAAATTGGTTATTTAAATTGGAAGTGTTACGTGCAGTAGAAATCTAAAATTCATGCATAAGCTATAATAGATCAAAATATTTAAATATTAACTAAATATTTACCTAGCCATTGTAAACTCATTTTCAGAATTAATAATGACACAGCTCTGTGTATGTTCAGTGTAAAGCTGTGTCTCAGAAGAACTGTTCTTTTTAGCCCATTTCAGGGAACATAAACAATGGCTTCCAAATGGTTTCTATCTCTTACCTTCATCTTATTCAGAAACAAGAGGTGTCATTAAAGCGCTGTCTGCATGAGACCTCCACCAAGAAGCGCAAATTATGTGTGGGTTGACCACATCCAGTTTTCCTCCTTGGTCCTGTCTGGAAGAGGCACTGCCACTGTATACATTCTTTGCTTACATTGCTGTAGGGTGACCACAAATACATAGCTGTCAATGGAGTAAAAATGTTGGTATCTGGGACAAATGCTCAGGGACTTCTTGTTCAAACGACACAAAACACAGTTAGGATAAAGTGCAACAGTTTCCCCAGACTGAATTGTTCCTCAGTAAAATGTAACACAACTGTAAATATTAAAAAATGAATAGACAGATTAGCTCTAAAACTGCAATTACACTAAAAACTAGTGAGGGTAGAAAGACTATAAAATTTTTGAATATTTTCTGTAATCTCTGGAAATTGAACAGTTTATTTAACATTTACACATGTGATTTAGATAACATTTGCATAGTTCTATACTTCTAGTCATTATCTTAATTATACATTTCACATTTCACTGTATAGATATTTAATACACATAAACCGTAAACCTTTACGTTGCAGATAGCAGAGTTTAGATACAAGCACATTATCCTTTGAACAGCATTTTTTGAACCATGTGCTGCCTCCCAGGGACAAATTCATGCTGCCTTTTGTTTTTTTCAATCTGAATTCTGTAGCTAATTCCATAAACTGCATCTTTCACTGACCAGAGTGCGCTTCAGTCTCCTGGAATAACATTAATAAAAGGAACATTTCCCACTCTGGCTGGGGGAGCTTACCGGGGCCTGGTAAGTCATATCAAAAATAACAGTCATCTGAGATGGTTCCAATAACTCAAGAGATATTCTCTGGGCTTGGTCGCAAATGTCAGGGTGCTTAG
This sequence comes from Lathamus discolor, assembly GCF_037157495.1. Taxonomy (NCBI): domain Eukaryota; kingdom Metazoa; phylum Chordata; class Aves; order Psittaciformes; family Psittacidae; genus Lathamus; species Lathamus discolor. The sequence continues at coordinate 99,844,321 of NC_088887.1, read as the reverse complement.
GTTGTAGTTCTCTGAGGCTTGCCATAATGCACATTCTTTCCAATTTCATAATCTTTCAATTAATTCCCAGTCCATAAACTTTTATCGCATGCCCTGGTATTTAGTAAAAACATTAAAAATGCCATTATAGCCTTCTTAAGGAACAAACCATTCCCAGTTCTCTGTAGGAGCCTTCCTCCACCTTCATTGAGGCTCAGATTCCCAGCAATCAGTGAAATGAATGACACCAAGAGGGTATCTGTTTCTTGTTTCAAACCACCACTGCAGCCACGCCTTGGGGGTTGGTCCTGAAGAAACATAGAATCGTAGAATAGTTAGGGTTGGAAAGGACCTCAAGATCATCTAGTTCCAACCCCCCCTGCCATGGGCAGGGACACCTCACACTAAATCACCCCACACAAGGCTTCATCCAACCTGGCCTTGAACACTCCCAGGGATGGAGCACTCACAACCTCCCTGGGCAACCCATTCCAGTGCCTCACCACCCTAACAGGAAAGAATTTCCTCCTTATATCCAATCGAAACTTCCCCTGTTTAAGTTTTAACCCGTTACCCCTTGTCTTATCACTACAGTCCCTGATGAAGAGTCCCTCCCCAGTATCCCTATAGGCCCCCTTCAGGTACTGGAAGGCTGCTATGAGGTCTCCACGCTGCCTTCTCTTCTCCAGGCTGAACAGCCCCAACTTCCTCAGCCTGTCTTCATACGGGAGGTGCTCCAGTCCCCTGATCATCCTCGTGGCCCTCCTCTGAACTTGTTCCAGCAGTTCCATGTCTTTTTTATGTTGAGGACACCAGAACTGCACACAATACTCAAGGTAAGGTCTCACAAGAGCAGAGCAGAGGGGCAGGATCACCTCCTTTGACCTGCTGGTCACGCTCCTTTTGATGCAGCCCAGGATACGGTTGGCTTTCTGGGCTGCGAGCGCACACTGAAGCCGGCTCATGTTCATTTTCTCATCGACCAGCACCCCCAAGTCCTTCTCTGCAGGGCCGCTCTGAATCTCTTCTTTGCCCAATCTGTAGTTGTGCCTGGGATTGCTCCAACCCAGGTGTAGGACCTTGCACTTGTCATGGTTGAACTTCATAAGGTTGGCATCAGCCCACCTCAGAAGTGTGTTGAGGTCCCTCTGGATGGCATCCCTTCCTTCCAGTGTATCAACCGGACCACACAGCTTGACAAAGACTTGAAAAAGAAAACAACAAAAAAGAGTACATGAAAACAGTTCTGGCTCATTTAGAAATGATAAAATTACTACGGTGCCCCAATAAATCAGATTTCATGATTTCTTCTTAAGTGACCCAACTTCACTCCTTTTTCTGTAACAACTTCATTTTCTAAACTTCTACAAAAGCAGTCCAAATTCCTATCGCTTGCAAATGCTAGTGACCGATTAAAAAAAGCTCATGGGAAAGTGTTCTCTACCCATACAACCCTAATTAATGCCCATGGTGAATTTTATCCAGAATGTTCTATCTTTCAATAGGTTTAACTTCATTTTGAAGATGAGTTTTGTATTTTATATGTATGCAATTTATAATTGTTACACATATACAGCAAATTGTTCTTTTTATAGAAGAACAGTTCAGTACTTCTCAACGTCACATTCACAATTCATATATAACTCGACTAACTAATATATTCAAGGTTTTTAACTTCCCTCTGATTCAGTAGACCATCAAAACAGGGCCTGATTAACATAGGTTTCTAATTGCCTACATTAATGCAAGCATTTCTCTAATTACCTCTATCTGAGTTCCCTGGTACCTGAAATTACTGCTTTCTTCATCAAAATTAGTTTGCTGCATCATGCCTGAAACTGAGGAATTAAGCTTACTTTTGCCAGACTCTCAACAGTTTTGAACATCAGACTGCTATGTTCCTGAAGAAAAGCCCCAGATTTCTGGCCAGCACCTTTCATGGTGCGTACCCTCAGCAAGAGCAGCTCCCAGCTCAGGCATAGGTTCAGTTCAGGCACCATAATTCAAAACAGATTCTTGATAGCATCCCACTGAACACAGTAACTCTGTACTTGTTAGATACGAAATTACTTTCCTGCCTCTATGTCTTGTTAAACTTATATAAAACACCTCAGATGGAATTCCCTTCACAACTGTGCTATCTTTAATTTTGTTAAGCATTTGTAGAGACATATTATCTTTTACATCAGTTATCTAAAGGAGAAATTCAAATGCCTAAAAGAAGGTACTTCATGTCTGCTGAAATTCTCTGGAGCATGCAGGGCTGGAAGAGATGATGTGGAACTTACAGGAGACTCACACCTTTAAACTAGCAGTGAGAGGCCAGCTGGGATACGCAGGGGCTCTGAAATGTCTCAGGTCTGTGTTTAAGACACATGCACTTCTTCTAAAATTAAAACACTAACACTGAAAAATAAAAAAGACTAAACAATTTTTTATATGATTTCACTTAACTAAAAGCATGAAAAAAATAATTGTAAAAACTCCAAAGAAATAATTTTGTCTAAATCTCATACCTTACTGCATAAAAACGTCTCAGAGATCATCACCACTTGCTACGTAGGTCCTATAAAAATAAAGCACATAATGAACTGGTCACATTCATAATACTTTTATACTTTCTAATTTCAAATTTTAGAATACCACTACATTTCCAAAGTTAAATACTCAAAAAACCAGAAAACGCTATTGCAGGCTTCATGCAAACCCAAGAATAGAGTGAAGTTATTAATTCTAAATGTATATACTATTTTTTCTCATTCAGCAACCAATTGCTTGATATGGGTAACAAGAAAAGCCTTGTGACATCTGTAGTTAAATGATGTCCTGACAAAGTTATGGCTGACTACAGTACGCTCATTTTACATCACTTTGTTGTGATTACAAATTCTAAAAATGTAGAATTAATTCCCACTTCAAGATGCTTCTTGCAGCCAAGCCTTGGAGCTTGTTCTCATAGTTTTCCTCAATCAAATTTCTCTTTTTGATTCCAAGAAGAGTTTTGGTGGAACATCGTATCAGAGTAGCAAATAATCCTTTGTAGTGGCACTTCTAGAAACGGCTAAGGAAAAGATAAGCCTGGCTGGGCTAGTCAACTGGAAGATGACTTCATTGAAGGTACAAGAAAAGTAGATATAGTGCTAAGATGTATCAGGTGAAGTATTTCTAATAGAGTGTGAAAGCTGTTGCATTAATGTTGTATGCAAGGCAATAACTGAGGATACACACTTCTGCTTGCCTTTGTTTAAAAACAATCAATTGAGCTTAAGATAACGCTGGGGGATAGAAAACTAAGCTTCTGAAACAAAACATCCAGTAGGATATCGGGTGGGCAAGACTCTGCATGGATTTACAGTAATTTTGCTTTTCACCACCAAAAGACTAGACTCAGTAGACCAGGAGCCCTCAGCAACGAACCAGCAGGATCTTGGTTGTTTATAACTCAGCCATAGTTTTCTCACTGTGATTATGAAACACCAAAAAGAGTCTCTTCATATTAATAAAGGCTGCAGCTAATACCCAGATGGACACTTAAAGGAAAACATAGATGTTACAATAGACATAAAAATGATTACATGATTATTTTCTGCTTGAGGCTTATTTATGGAGTAGAAAATGAAATACTACTTTTGGTTATTTTAGCCTAAATCCTAAGCAATTCTACCGATTTCAGTTACTTCAATAGGATTACTTCAAGTTCACCTTGAAGTAAATGAGATCTGAATTCAATATCTTAATTCTGTGTTTCCTTTGGGAGAACTAAAGCCAAAAGGCCATCATACAGATTGATGAATATCACTGATTTTACAGTCATGGGCTGTGAGTAAGCAGTGGTGAACATGTCACAGAGAACAGCAGAAAACAGAAGACAGCTTTAATTAGACGTTGGTTTGCGTTACTAATCAATCTGTTGGCTATATGTCAGGATTACATGCTGCACAAAAAATTAATGACAAATGCAGACCAGCCAACTTGCTTTTGGTTTTGATTTGGAGTAGAGTATCCTTCAAAAGCCATATTTTAAGCAAACATAATTTTTTTCTTCTTTGTCACAGCCAAATTCTCCAGTTCAGGAATTTACAATATTTTCCTTTTTCCAGAATGACACCTGCTGGTGGGAGAAGCATGGATGAATTGCAGATACTTTATAGGTTTGATTGTAGCTAACCTGACATATTCTCAGAGCATGCTCAGCACCTGCGTCCAGACGAACTATAGCAAATAAAGACTTGGAAACTGTAAAGGTGCTGTAAGGAGCATCTTGCAAAAGTAATAGTTTTCCAATCTGATTTAAAACCCTCCCTATCTTACGCAAAAAGCTGCTGTGCTGCTTCAAACCGTCAAGTGCAAGTAAAACCAGCTGCTAATGCAATTATTGGTGCTTAACACCCCAAAAGATTAGCATCTCAAAGACAAGTATTGTGCACATGTTCCTGACTCGGTATAGGAGGACATTGCTAGGAGAGACAGAAAGCAAGCTGTACCTTTGCCAAAACTGTGACAAATACTCTTCAACACACCAAGCAGCATTAGGCTCTGTAATGGGCTTCCATATTCATAGCACCTCTGTTGCCTGGGTCTATTGGCATAGCCTCCCCTCCAGCTAAACTGGAGCCAGGCTTGAGATTTTGACGCTTTCAACACATTTACAGCAATATTCCCAAAAGTGATTCCCAATGCTAAGAACATCCTCGCTAGGAATGCACAAATTTATTTCCTCTTTCTGAGATGCCAACTATCCGCCATCTTCTATAATGGTAAGCGGAAGAGTAGGTGCTCAGGACCCTGAAGAAAAGCCTACAGCTGGACTCTAAATATCTAGAAATATGAATTATTGAAGCTACTCTAGGATATTTTTGGACATTAAATTGTGGTAATTTTAAGAAATCAGATTTTGAGACCTTTATGTTTTAAACATGACTTGAGAAGAAATATTTGTGGAAAAAATGCTCACTTATAAAAAAACAGTATTAGAAATTCAATTCAGAATTAGAATTCAGACAGTTCCTTTGAATTATTTAGAAGAGGATAGGCAAACATACAGATTCAAATGTGCTCCCCTTCGGTCAATTATTAATATATAGGTATTGCTAAGGCATACCTCACTAACATCAGAAGGCAAACTGTCTTGTTGATCACAATATTTAGTGGCATTAGGCTGCAACTCAGGAGACTTGGTTTCTGTTCCTGGATTTGTCACTGGTCTTCTTTATGGCTTTGAGCAGATACATGGCTTCACAACTCTGTTCCTTCAGTTCTCCCACCTGTGAAAAGAAGATAACATTGCTTTATTAGGATAGTTAAGTGACTGATTTACAAACAATTTTTTTATTTCTTTTGGTAAATGCAAACACATGAAAAGGGAGTACCTTGCTGTAAACTAAGGCACTTTAATAGACTTTCTACGGATAGTTTAGATCTGGAGAGTTTCTTTGAACATATTTCTGTGAAGTTCATCAAAACTTCAGTCCCACCTCTGGCTGTACATACTTCTGTTTATAGAGTCCTTGCTTATCACATATGATTGTGACTATCAAAAGCTGGAACCTTATCATAACTTTGATTTATCCTCCGTAACAAAGCAAGCATTTCATAAGAAGCCCAGCTACATCCCAGCAGCTTCAGAGTGGGACCTCAGCCCAGGGTAAGTACTTTGCCGAGAACAGAAGCAGGCTGGAAGCAGAAAGACTGATATAATCCCCCAACCTATGATAGCTTGGCCTTCTCCACAGGGTTTGAGCTAGCTGAAAAGCATAGAAAAATGCAGAAAAGATGCTTGTGCAGATATGTTCCTACTTTTTTCTGCCACAGCCTGAGGAGATTTACTGAAAAAGGTTTCCTAGCTGCTCCACTTAGCTCAAGGAGTGTCTCCTTGAGTATGTCATTATCAACAATTGACTGACAACTCTGTTATAATCCAGCAAGAAGACCCTTCTCATCCCAAAGTGATAGTACTGCTTGTCTTGTCAGAGTAAAGGTCAGCTTGAGTTTTGAGATCAGGTTACTGCTTACCCTTAAGCAGTCTTTCCAGTTCTTAATGCCATACATGGTGAATAAAATACATGCATGGGACAGACACAGCCTGGGATTCAAACAAGCCTCTGCACAAAGATGAGAGCTCTGAATCTGTGCGAATTTGGCAGAACTGTCCTGCTCTCTCAACTCCACTTACTGAACTCACATGGCATGGAATAACCTTGGTGTTGGGATTACTTTCATGTCCCATTCTTTTCATTTCACCTAGGAGATTCTCAAAGTTTTTTAGCCTTGCTCACCAAGTCATTAGATACGCACAATCGCCACAGATCCATCCCACTTCTCAGTAGGCAGCTACCAGGAAACGGGTTTAGACCGAAGCACTGCAGCAACAGTGTTTCTAAGCGCTCTCATCACTTCTGGTAATGTGTTACCAGCATCATTTCCCATAGAAATTCTCCTATCCCTTCCCCCATCAAACAACATATGCCCTATGACCAGTCCCAGCTGATCCAAACTCCCTTAGCTGCTAAACCATGCTATCACCAAAATGCTCCTCCTCAAATGCCTTCTGGCTTAAGCTGACCTCCCTGAGGATATCACTGGGCTCCACGGAAATGATCTCCAGCATCAGAGTAAAGCATTACTTTAAACTGATCCACATGGAACAAGAAATAACAATATATCATGCCATGGTTTAATTTTCTCACTAGTTTTGCATGTGTAGCTTTTCCTCTGCATGAGGGACATACTTTTCTTCCTCCTGTAACCGGCCGCCTCCAGCTTTGGTTGATTCTGTAGTTCAAAGAGTACTTTCTTCCCCAAAAAGACTACAATGTCCTTTTCTTCTCTCTTTTGTATCAAGCTTTCTTTTTTTGTCTTACCCACATAATCTCTGTATTTGTAAGGGACTTTATCAGCACTTACTTTTCTGTGGCCTCTCTCAAAGGACCACAGAATCACAGAGTGGTTGAAGTTGGAAGGGACAATCAGGGGTCATTTAGTCCAACCTCCCTGCTCAAGCAGGGTCACCTAGAGCACATTTACTCAGGATAGTGTCCAGACAGTTCTTGAATATCTCCGGGGAAGGAGCCTCCACAACCTCTCTAGATAATCTACTCCAATGCTCAGGCACCCTCACAGCAAAGTTCTTCCTCATGTTCAGGTGGAACTTCTTGTGTTTTAGTTTATGCCCATTGCCTCTTGCCCTGCCACCTACTAGGGTGGTAGAAGAGTCTGGCCCCATATTCTGGACACCCTCCTTTCAGATAATTCTATACATTGATCAGATTCACGCTGAGCCTTGCCTCCTCTCCCTCTCCTCTCTACTATTATCTCTTCTCTAGGCTGAACAGGCACAGGACCCTACACTTGCCTTTGTTGAATTTCAGAAGATTCCTCTCTGCCCATCTCTTAAACTCATCTAGATCCCTCTGAATAACAGCAAAGCACTGCATGGGATCAGCCACTCCTCCCTGTTTTGTATCATCAGCAAAGTTGCTGAGGAGGCACTCTATCCCTTCATCCAAGCCATTGAGGAGGAAGTTAAACAATACTGTACCCAGCACTGGCCTTTGGGGAACACCACTCTAAGAGAAATTCCTCTCCTTCCAACTGCAGTCCTTTGCAGCCAAGTCAGAGGGTTATTTCTAGGGTTCAGTAACTGCTTTGGGCTGCACAGATACTGTGCAGCCGCTTCTCGGTTCACAAGCACTTGTCCCACAAGGATGTATACCAGGTAACTTACGTTTTCTGAATGCCACTTACCCTATATTGACCTGAAGAGATCTGGAAGGCTCAGGTTTGCAACTGGGGAAGCATGCCCGTTTCTTCAGAGCACTAAAGGCTGGTGAGTGCTGGAAGCCCCCGGTGTGCAAGGGGAGCACACACACAGGGGCAACACTAAGTGTACTGCTGTGTAGGGAACCAGAGCTCCTGGAAACCTGGACCAACCCATCTGTCTGTACTCCCTGTGGGACAGACCTGAACACAGCCACAAGTACATGCTGCCCTCACTACACTTGAGGAAAGCTCACTGTGCTCTTTGCTGCGCAGTCTCCCTGCCCAGACCACGGAGCAGCAGAGGAGGTGTACATCACCCCCTCCTTCCCTTTAGGAAAGGTTAGTGCTATACAGGAGTTTGATCCCCAAACTTGATACAGATCCAGAACCACAAGAGTTCCTCTGCACAGAGGAAGTAAGAAGGTTCCTGAGTGTTGCATATTTTTGTATTTCTATTTTTTGCATTGTCTTTTTTTCCCTTCTACACTGTTTCCCTTTCTCTGAGTTGTCACTTTACAATCCTACCCCAAACACCAGAATTACATTTAAGGTTTTCCAACTAAAAACATATACTTTCAGCCAAAATGTCATATATTTCAAGCTCTGATAAGAGAGAATCTATGCCGTGTGTGTCTTCTGTGTCTGCACATGACTGCAGACTGCACAGGGTGTATTGTCAGTTCGTGGAGAACAAAAGCATAGCTACCTGACCCAAACTAGCCAGTGAACTTGATCAGAGAATTGCTATTTCACTACTCTAAGCCTCTTTATATCCCCCCTACTTCCTTGTTTGTCTTCTCAGAGAAAAATATTTTCTGAGGACATATCAAATATACTGCTGTACCAGAGCAAATTCTTCACTGAGATCCAGAAAGGTTAGATTTTAAAACATGTCACTCATCCAGCAAAGCAATGAACCAGATTTCAGATTTGCTCATCGTGTTCAAGGGCTTTTGGGGGTTTTTTCTTGCTTTTTTTTCAATTTTTTTTTTCCTTTTTACTGTCCAGAAATTTCTTTCCTTCAAGAACTGTTTCAAAGCTTTGCACCCCAGAGGTCAAATGAATAGGCCTGCTTTTGTCCATGCAAGTCTCTCCTCCCTTCTTACACAGAGAAACTGGGCTCTTGTCACATGGTCCCTTTCCTCCTTATGAGACATTCACACATATAGTTTCATACACATGTTCTGCCTGAATTCTGGGTCAACATTCCACTCCCCTCAGTGGACCCCATTAATTGCCCTGAGCTTTGCTCCCCCATCCGCTGGTTATCTGCCATTCCCATGCTCACAGTAAGCCTCCAGACTGCCCTGGTGATAGACCACCATCAGTTTATCCAACACAGATTGTAGTTCATCTTCACAGCACAGGAGCTTTTCTCTTTCCCACATTTTTTCTAGAGGAGGAACCGTTTGGTATTTCTATCAAGATGATTTCATTTATTTCCTTTATTCCTACATACCTTGCCTTCTGAGACACAACCTTCTTTGCCGGTCCCTCTTTTAACTCTGTCCTTGCACTACCTATTAACATCTTTCCTGTGATGATTACCCATTGAATTAGATACGGTGCCTTTCCCGACTATTTCTTTCCTTTTGCTTAGGATATAAGTTCTAGGCAGTTTTCACATGAAAAACTTTAAAACCTCTGCACCTCCTCAACATTTCCACACCTTGTGTCCTCAGTCTGGATTACTTTAGTAATTAATTCATGTAGTTTATCAAAATACTCCTTTTCAAAATCAGTCCTGCAGTCCTGCTTCTATTTATTCTTCTGCTTAACGTGAACACAGTAGACTTGTGAGTACTTGTTTCAATGTTTGTTTTGTTCTTATTCTTCCATAGAAGCCATGGTGCTCATCAAAACTATGTCTAAAATAGGACTGGTTGAGAAATTATTTTGTGAAGAGGTATTTCATCTACCATGTTTATGGATACCCTGAGAATAGGTCCCTACTTCATAGAATCATAGAATCCCAGGTCAGAAGGGACCTCAACGATCATCTGGTTCAACCTTTCTAGACAAAACATGACCTAGACTAGATATCCCTGAATGCTGTCCAGCCAACCTACATCTAGGAAGGCTCAGTCTTCCATAAAGATATAATTTCCAGATGTTATTTGTTTCTCTATACTGCAGAGATCTCTGTTCACGTCTAGATGATAAAGATTAAGGACTACAGCAGCCATCTGGAATGTTCTCTACAGGTTCTCTTCTAACTTTTCCCAAAGTAACTTCAGCACAGACAAATTTTGTGTTAGGCCAGCAATAAATCCTAATAATTGCTTTTTTCTTTTTATTTTTTTTTTCTGAAGGAGAATTTATGACACACTGGGTTTTTGAGAAAGCCAGCATACAACATTTCCAGCTTACTCCCAGAGCAATTGCATCATTGGACAGCACAAACCCCAAGGCTGCTGGACTCCTGGCTGCCCTAACACTGGGATACCTCAAAAAAAGCAGCCACCTGTAAATTAGGAAGCCTTGGGGCTGGGTAGCCTAAAGGCGCAGCAGCCTGAGGACTCAGGAGGCTTGGGAAGGCTGACTAAAAGGCTTGATCCTCCACCAGCCTCGTAGGAGGCACGGGAAGGAAAACAGAGAGCTGCTAGCCCACTACATGGACAAGGTGAGCTGGTTATGCTGGAGCCGAGGGAGACCTGGAGTAGGGGAACCAGAATTTACTCCTTAAAGGGCGACTTTACTCACTTTGTTATTTTCCACCACACTGGTGGTCTACCAGCCCACCAAAGAAGTGAGGGGTGGCTGGTGGGAGCCACGGGACAGTGCAGCAGCCCCCCACCTCAGCTCCCTCTGGGGCTTCAGTGGAGCTGATGCACCCCATGGACAGCATTTTCACCCCGCAAAAGTGGCATTTGCCAACTGAGCATGGCTGCGTCCAAAAACTTCTGATGAGCCCTTGCCCGCAGCACGCTACCGTATCAGTTGCCAACACAACGTTTAAATCTTTTACAAGCATTGAAAATGTGAAGCAAGACGAGCATTTCAGCCACTAATGAGTAATACCTCTGAAGCAGACTCAACAAGGAGCTTGTGGGAATTTTTGTCTAGCATTATTTGCTACTACAAATTACTTACCAGAGCTAGCCTCTTCAGGCTGCTGCGCTTGTTACACTAGCAGAAAGAAAGCTGAACTCTGGGAGCCTTTTTCTGTTGCAGTCTACTCTCACTCACTCTCACTAACACGATACGAAAATGATGCCTGGAATTACAATAGCGTCATGGAAACTTTCCACTACACTTCAGCAATCCTTAAGGGAAAACATGTACATATGCACTACAGATATTGTATGCATTGCCAGGAACCTTGTCAAAATTGGTCACATGAAAAAAAACCAAGTCAATTAGGAAGAAAACTGCTTCATCAACTTCTTCCGTTACTCATACCATAGGGCAGATACAAGACCAAAACCAAAAGTGTAATTTTCAAAAGCCTTTTGAAAACCTGGCTGGATTTCCTACCTTGTTACCTTCATGAGCCACACAGGGAATGAGCAGTCCATGATCTTTTGAGACACAAAACACCTAAAGTAATGACAGGTTCCAGGATTAGGTCCAAACACTGAATTGTTTAATTCAAGAACAAACCACATTGTATTTTGCTTATGCATCTGCAAACAGAATAGGATATGATGAAACAGAAAAGTCTCCTTGTGGTTTTGTGCATACCGTCGTTGCCACTTTCATAGAGGACATAGGCTACCATTAAAATCAAATGCAAAGTTCCCATTGACTTTAGTAGATGTAAACCAGGCATTAATATCATGCTTTTCAGCTTTCTTGAGGTTTAAGCACCTCATAAAATAAATTTACAGATGAACTAGTAAATGTACACTTACAAAGAAACCTCCTAAGGACTCCCCAAAGCCATATTTTTAAATGCTGCTATTCATTCACTTTATATCGGACAGATTAAGGGACTGTCAAACAAAGGTGCATAGATCAAGAACAGCAATAAGAAACGCTGAAAATACATTCCAGAAATATAATTCCAAAAATCATTTGACATATTTGACAAAATGGACTTGGAAGAGGGCTTTATATTATGCGACATATTACACAAGCTCATAAAACCCTATCTATTTATTTATCTGCCTATCCATTTCAGCAATCTGTAAATGAAAACCCATACAGTATATGCAGCAAGGGTTTTTTTTTCAGGAATCCTTTCAAAACCATTCAAATAAAAATGCAAGAAAAGCTAATTGAGAAAGAGGGGAAAAGTGAGGGGGGAGAGAGATTCTAACCAATGGGAAGTCAGAAATACTACCATCCGGAGCTGGCATTTTCTTCTTTAGAGCTATGTGCCCATTGGGCATAATTTCTGATCTCGCAGACTTTCCACACGTAAAACTCCAATTGACTTTAGTGCAAATGAATGAACTGCAGGGTCTAATTAAGCCTGCTGAGGTCTGAGAAACAATCTCATATGCTGCCTGAACATTTCCATGAATTTCAGAGATTTTCAAGATAGTTTGCTTCATTCATTGCCAAATAATAACTTATACATAATTATAAGGTGTAAATATAAATAGAAGGTGAACATTAGATAATAAACAGATATAAGGAACTAACAATTACCTGACTTGATGAAGGCAGTATTAAATTGAACATCATACATGACATTACCAAAGAAAGAGTTGCAATTGATGGATGACATGTGCACAACCATCTTGTTCCTGATACTACTGGCACAAGCAGAAAGGTGCTTTTGACAATTAATAACCACTTGGGAAGCGTTTGCCCATTAGCAAACAGGAGCATGGTAGAAGAAAGGATATTGTCCCGCTCTATGGAGAGAAATTCAACTATCGTAACCTGGAGACCTTGTTTTCTTTTACTGCCATGCCCTGCTTTATTCAGAAAATACCTTGTACCTTCTCAACAAGTGGAGTTCTACAGTTATCATCCACCAGTTCTCCTCAGTGCTGCTTCATCTCCAGAACAGGCTTGTGCTAGATAGGGATGAAGCCTCATGAGAAAAAAACAGTGCAATCACAAAACTAGGGTCAGTGTTTCAATGCAAGAGAGATCATTCTGTTATTCTTAATTTTAGGATACTTGTCCATGTAGCTTGAATATTATCTCAACGAGGTGTTTTGCATATGCTTGATTTTAAAAACAAGCTAATAAAGATTGTTTCCACTATGTGCATCATGCCCGCACTGATCCATTAACTAGGATGGTGCCTTCAGGGCCACACAGAACCATGGGCATTAGATCACAGAACATGGAACATTAAGTCAGGAAGGATCTCAGGAGCTCATGTGATCACACCTGCAACTCTTTGTAAGACTAATTTCAACATTAGATGTGGTTGCTCAGGACCTTGTTGAGGTTTCCAACCTCTAAGTGCATTCAGGCTAGTGGCAAAGAGGAACTACACTGAAGGCTTGCCAACAGCCCATGGATGAAAACATTTGGGAGCCCCAAACAAGGGTCAGGCTCTCTGCTCTTAGTTCCACTGAGAAGCATTGCTGCAGCTCAAACTAACACCCAGGGACAATACTACAGAGGTTGTCTCTGGTTTGGCCTCTGGTGCAACCAGCTCAGTCATTCTGTGAAGATGCTGTATGGAAAGTCTGATCACAGAAAGGAGCTGTGCAAAGGCAGAGAAGACGAAATCTGGAAATATTTGCTGCTAGACTTTAGTAAATCTCTGTGGAATATTTGGTAACCGTGGTTTTTTCCATGTCTTGAAACAGTTGACCAAATTTGAAAGGCTTTGTGAGTATGGCATAAGGCACATACCTGACTCAAAGACAGAGAAAGGTCTCTCTTTGCTCCACAATCTTTAAAAATACAGAAAAGCATAATTTTTACTAGCCTTTTCCTTATAAATAGGTCGATCACTTTTCCATTAAAAAAAATAAAAAACCTAGAGACTGACACTGAATAACAATAAATTTAGCCCAAATACATTAAATTTGGCAAAGCTCTGAAAAAAATGAAAAAGAATCTGATAACAGGAAGTGTTAGGAAACCTTCATCATGGGCAGAGCTGCCCATCCTGCCTGTAATATTGTTTGTTAAGCGTTCTGGAATCCTTATAAGTGAACAGAACCACATAACTGAAGCCGCTGGACTGCATTTCTCTGCTCCCCATTTCTGCTGCCATATCTTACTGTTAATTATTGTCCTAACCCGCAGCTGGCTGGTGGGAGCACCAGGCAAGTATGCTTTCCTCTGGAACTAAACTGCAGGAAAAGAAAAAATTCTGAGTATGCACTGCATCAGGATTAAAGGCACATTTTGAAGTTTGCTTCCAGAGAAAATGCTGGTGCATTCAAACCCTATTAATGTACAGCGGAGGGAGTGCCAAAGGACGAGAGCACTCCACAAATACAGCTGCAATTCCATGAAGTCAGAGCAAACAGCTCCTTGCCCACAAGATGAGGTAACTAAGGGATGTAAGTGTAACAGCCCACATAACACAAACGGATCTTGCAGCTATCTGGGCTGTGAGGCCCCAAAACTAACAGTACAAAACATATTGTACATATAGCTTTTGTATTCAGCTTGGATTTTATTTGTGGATTTTATTTGACAGTTCCAAATCCTGACTTTTTAAAAGTGTTCTTCCTACCATCATCATTATTACGGATTGTTTTTTTCTGAGCTTCCAGTATGCATCATCACTGGTAAGGGACTGGAGCTGGTAAGGGATCACCGATGAGCTCTCCATCCTGTTGTACTCAGCAGAAATTTGCTACTGATTTCAGAGGAACAAAATTTTCACCCCACAGGAAATCAAGGTAAGTGGGAAATAATACTCGTTTCATCCTATTAAATAGTAAAGCTCACACGTTTTCAGGATCTCAGTCCACAGACATTTCCGTTTTCTGTCAGAAAAATACAGTTGGAAGGATATGTAACAAAATACAAAAAAGGTGCTGTAACACAGGGTGAGACAAGGGGGGCAAAGCTGTAAATTCCTTCCATCGACATGGTAATCTGTATTTGTAAAAGGCCAATATTGAGCAGGCAGTGAAAACAGAAACGCATAACCACATCACACCATGCCACTGCCAGGAACATTCATACTAATTTCACCATCAAACACGCAGTATGATTACTTAAAGCTTTTTTTTTTAACCAATCCTACTTATAAAAACAAAATCCTCAAGATGGTATAACTTCACATTTTCATATTCTGTAACATGATTATACATCAAATTGGCAACAATCTGCACCTTGTGTACAAGCCTCCTTCAGGGTCATTAACATGAAATCAACTCCTTGCAGTAAGTAAACACTTATTTTTCTTGGGGTTTATGTTAAAATTTGAAAATTAATCTTGCAAGTAATTTTGAACCAGCAAAACAGGGCTGACAAAGCAAGCACTGTAGTACGGTATCTTTTATTAGGCCAACTTAGAGCTCAAAAATATGCAAGTCTCCTTGGCCACACACAAGTTCATGTATGCAGAACTCCAGGCTGGACCCATAAAATGTATTAAACTACTTTGTCACTACAGGTATATATATAGTACATATGTATATAATGCATATGCATACACATTTTGAAAGTCTTCAGAATAAACTCTTCATTGATAGAGGTTTAAAATAACAATTCTGAAGGACTTCTGTGGGTTGGCATGTAATCTTGCTATATATCACTGGGTTTAATGAAGAAAATTTAGCAGCACACAAACCAAATCCTGCTTCTGATTTCTAATGAGGTCTAGTTCCTATGAAAAACTCGTGACTCTTAGTAATAGTGTTAGCAACCATAGGTTCTTTGCTGCTAATAATAACAGTGGTAAAACCCAGAAAAGATACAGCACTGTGTTTTTGTGGTTTATATCAAGTGTTTTACAAGGAACAATACAGAGAGTCAGTAACCTTGTAATAGATACACTTCAGGATGCTATATGTAGGTAAAACCCACTCTAAATGGATGTCTCTTCTGCATAAGAATCCAAATGTTTCTAATGTCCACAACAGGGTGTGTGCATAACCCACTCACCTCTGCTTTTCATCCACAAGCATGTAAACAGATCACCTTTCAGTTCTTCAGCAGCACTCAGCCCACATGACAAGCCTTCCACCCAGGGAAGAGAAGGGATGGTTGTGGGAGCTACATACAAAGGACATATCAAAGAATTACAGTATGAAGGCAACCACTTTCTTCTTTCTTCAAGTTCTGGCACCTGTGAAACTGTTTCTGGGTGTTTTGTCAGGAGTGCAGTCACACCAGTAAATGCAAGCTGTTCATTGGAACAAAGACTGAAGAATCAGTGTCCTTCAAGCCTTTGTGACACGAGCCCAACTACTGCTTCATGAGTATCAGTGATCGTGTGGTGTTTCTACAGTCTTCAGCTACTGGAACTCTACCAGCACATGCTGTGGCAGTACCTTATGTTCTAAGTTGTATATGCCTTGAGATGGGTTAGTGGATCTAACCTGATAGCATCAAATGTGACTCTGATAAAGTCTGCTAACTCATTTCTAGTGAGTCTGAAGTTGACGCTATGTCTTTTTAGATTTGATTGTGAACAACAAAGGCTGTTTGAGACCAAAGAGTGCCACAGATTTGCAGAAGAGCTTTGTCTGGCTAAGGCTGTATGTTCATGAAGGATCGACATTTTGATCCTTCTGCTGGAGAAATGGGTCATGGAAACAAATATTGGTAAGTGGATATAATGATTAATAAGAAACCTGAAACCACCTTTAGAATAAATTTAAGATGTGGCCTCAGTGTTACCATATCCACCTGAAAATAATATGGAGGATTAGTCATAAAAGCTAGAACTTTATTTATCCCTGAGCTGAGGTAATGGCTACTAAAAATGTGGATTTCATTGACAGATGATTTAGCGAACATGATGACAGACACTCAAACATGGCTCCATTAAAGATAAAACCAACATGCTTAAATCTCATGAGGAGAGATTTCTTCTTATTGGTAGAGAATGTATGTCAAGACCTTTAGAAACCTAGGAACCACATAGTGAGAAAAAACCAAAGAATCAGCATTCATAAGTGTCTGGCTGAAGTTCCCACTAAATGGACTTTGATAGATCATTTTTAACTGACAACAAAGGCACCAGAAGGATTGCCTGGATTGTAGCTCCTCGCTGAAATCTGTGATGAAAAATACTTCCTGCAGCCAAATGGAAAGCTAAGGAGAGAACTTTCTCCCTAGAAATATGTTTTTTTGCAGATACACTGTGAATGTAGTCTAGAGATACCATCTAAGAATATCAATATCGTCAGGGGCAGAAACAGGAGATGTACATATAGTATCAGACAAAAATATTGGGACATTATGTTCCTTGAAGATGCCAGCTTTATCAGTGACTGGGAAGACACTGAAGATCTAACTACTAAAGTTTGCTTTAAAGTTTGCTAGACTGGGGACCATAAAGAAAGACTACAGAGCCCTGGGAGAGGTGGTTAGGGGGGTCTGGTTCTCAGTCTTTTCGTCAATTCTCCAGGACACAGGGGAGGACCAAGAAAAAGCTAGGAGGATTGGCCAGGTTAATAAATGGTTAAAAGGGTGGTGTCATAGTCAGGGGTTTGGGTGTCTTGAACACGGGACTGAAGTTAGTAGGCCAGGTCTACTGGGGGCTGTTGGAGCTGGTCTGGTAAAGAAGGGGAAGAGCAGTTTTGGTAGGAGGCTTGCCAGACTGGTCAAGGAGGCTTTAAACTAGATGTGTTGGGGGAGGGGGGCATCATTCCATCCCAACACACCCAGTCAGTTGCCAACACCTATAATAAATGCTCGGAACAACGTACATACATTCCGGCTGCTCCAGCCAACGAGTTGGCTTCAATTGGAGCTCGGCTCAGATGCCTCTATACAAACGCCTGTATGGGGAACAAACAAGAGGAATTAGAGATGTGTGCACGTCTACGGGGGTATGATATAATAGGCATCACAGAAACATGGTGGGATGGCTCCTATGACTGGAGTGTTGGAATGGAAGGTTACAGGCTCTTTAGAAAGGACAGGCCCGGCAGGCGGGGAGGGGGAGTTGCCCTTTATGTTAGGGATAGGCTGGAGAGTATGGAACTCTGTCTGGGGATGGGTGAGCAGTTTACAGATAGTTTGTGGGTCAGGGTTAAAGGGAAAACAGCTGTGGGAGACATTACTGTGGGGATCTGTTACAGGCCACCTGATCAAGGAGAACCTGTGGATGAAGCACTCTACAGACAGATAGGAAAAGCTTCATGCTCGCAGGCCCTTGTTCTCATGGGGGATTTCAACCACCCTGACATCTGTTGGAACGACGGCACTGCCCGGCACAAGCAATCCAGGAGGTTCCTCGATTGTGTGGAAGACAACTTCCTTCTGCAAGTAATAGAGGAGCCGACAAGGAGAGGTGCCATGCTTGACCTTGTGCTCACCAACAGGGAAGGGCTTGTTGAGAATGTGGTACTCCAGGGCAGCCTTGGATGCAGCGATCACGAGATGGTCGAATTTGAGATCCCCAAGACAGTGAGAAGAGCGTGTAGCAAGCTCACTGCCCTGGGCTTCAAAAGAGCAGACTTTGGCCTCTTCAGGAGCCTGCTTAGTAAGGTTCCATGGGATATAGCCCTGGAGGGCAGGGGGGCCCAAGACTGTTGGTTGATATTCAAGGATCACCTGCTGCAAGCTCAGGAGTGCTGCATCCCAACTAGAAGGAAGTGCAGCAGGAGGGCCAGGAGACCTCCTTGGATGGATAAGGAGCTGCTGAGGAAAATTTGAAGGAAAAAAGAGGCTTATAAAAAATGGAAGCAAGGACAGGCGGCCTGGGTAGAGTACAGGGATGTTGTCCAGGAAGCTAGGGACCAGGTTAGGAAGGCTAAGGCCCAGTTAGAATTAAACCTAGCCAGGGATGTTAAGGATAACAGGAAGGGATTCTACAGGTACGTAGCAAACAAAAAACAGACTAGGGACAACATAGGCCTCCTGAGGAAGCTTTCAGAAGTGGCTACCCTGGATTTGGAGAAGGCTGAGGTTCTGAATGACTTCTTTGCCTCGGTCTTCACTGGCAAAGGCTCTGACTGCACCACCCAGGTCTTAGAAGGTAGATGCAGGGACTGTGAGAATGAAGACCTTGGGCCCACTGTAGGAGAGGATCTGGTCTGAGACCGTCTTCAAAATCTGAACGCACACAAGTCCGTGGGACCTGATGGAATCCATCTGCGGGTCCTGAAGGAGCTGGCAAATGAAGTTGCTGAGCCACTGGCCATCGTATTTGAAAAATCATGGCAGTCAGGTGAAGTTCCCGACGACTGGAAAAAGGGAAATATAACCCCCATTTTCAAGAAGGGGAAAATGGAAGACCCGGGGAATTACAGACCAGTCAGTCTCACCTCTGTGCCTGGTAAAATCTTGGAGCACATTCTCCTGGATAGCATGCTAAGGCACATGAAAAACAACAAGGTGCTTGGTGACAGCCAGCATGGCTTCACTAAAGGGAAATCCTGCCTGACCAATTTGGTGGCCTTCTATGATGGGGCTACGGAACTGATGGACAAGGGTAAAGAAGTTGATGTCATCTACCTGGACTTGTGCAAAGCATTTGACACTGTCCCACACAGCATCCTTGTCTCTAAATTGGAGAGACATCAATTTGATGGATGGACCACTCGGGGGATAAAGAACTGGCTGGATGGCCATACACAAAGAGTTGTGGTCAATGGCTCGATGTCCGGCTGGAGACTGGTAACGAGTGGTGTCCCTCAGGGATTGGTGTTGGGACTGGTCTTGTTTAACATCTTCATCTCTGCCATGGACAGTGGGATTGAGTGCGCCCTCAGCAAGTTTGCCGATGACACCAAGCTGTGTGGTCCGGTCGGTCTGCTGGATGGAAGGGATGCCATCCAGAGGGACCTCGACACGCTTGTGAGATGGGCTGATGCCAACCTTATGAAGTTTAACCATGACAAGTGCAAGGTCCTACACCTGGGTCAGAGCAATCCCAGGCACAGCTACAGACTGGGCAAAGAAGAGATTCAGAGCGGCCCTGCGGAGAAGGACTTGGGGGTGTTGGTCAATGAGAAAATGAACATGAGCCAGCTTCAGTGTGCGCTCGCAGCCCAGAAAGCCAACCGTATCCTGGGCTGCATCAAAAGGAGCATGACCAGCAGATCAAAGGAGGTGATCCTGCCCCTCTACTCTGCTCTTGTGAGACCTCACCTGGAGTATTGTGTGCAGTTCTGGTGTCCTCAGCATAAAAAGGACATGGAACTGTTGGAACAAGTCCAGAGGAGGGCCACGAGGATGATCAGGGGACTGGAGCACCTCCCGTATGAAGATAGGTTGAGGAAGTTGGGGCTGTTCAGCCTGGAGAAGAGAAGGCTGCATGGAGACCTAATAGCAGCCTTCCAGTATCTGAAGGGGGCCTATAGGGATGCTGGGGAGGGACTTTTCATCAGGGACTGTAGTGACAGGACAAGGGGTAACTAGTTAAAACTTCAACAGGGGAAGTTTAGATTGGATATAAGGAGGAAATTCTTTCCTGTTAGGGTGGTGAGGCACTTGAATCAGTTGCCCAGGGAGGTTGTGAGTGCTCCATCCCTGGCGGTGTTCAATGCCAGGTTGGATGAAGCCTTGTGTGGGATGGTTTAGTGTGAGATGTCCCTGCCTGTGGCAGGGTGGCTGGAAGTAGATGATCTTGAAGTCCTTTCCAACCCTAACTATTCTATGATTCTGTCTGGTATCAGCGAGGGTACTGAAAGGCTGGCTAAGAGCTGTCCTCCCTTTCTCTGTGGGCCTCAGTCACCACTGACTGCTGCAACAGTTCTGGTCTTGAAACCCTGGTCTTGGATGCAGCTGATGACAGTGGGTGACTTCAGCCCTCTCATTAACAGGACATTAGAGGAGAGAAACAGACACTTCTAACATGTGCTTCTTCTTATCATAAAATAAATGTCAAAAACAGGTCGGATGAATAATTCCCCATAATTACCTCCTCCTCTCCATTAACTTTAGCAAGATGACATGCTTAGATACAAACATCCATATTGCAGACATCTACATTTAGATTAGAATCCCACCCTAGATGTCTGCATTTCAGAAGAGTAAAAATTGGTGCCTTATAGCACAGATGCATCTAGGAGGTGGTATTATCATTGTATTACAGCCTTCCACATTAAAAAGACTAATAATTTTGACTCCCAAGTCTTCTCTGAGCATTCACAATGAATGTCAAACTGCACATTTGGAAGGAATGTGGCCTACTTCTCAAAAGCAAAACACAGATCATGGCCACCATGTCATCCTTCTTTCACACAAGGCTTAAAACCTGGGAATTTTATAAAGCTCACCATTAAATGAAATTGCACATATGTTAACTACAGTTTTATTTATTTGCCGCAAATACCCGCTGTAACAATAAATACAGAAATGAAGTACAGGAGTAACAAACCATCCCTGACTAATATGTCCAAGGAAACATTAGGGCTGATCTGCTTCTTTGCCAAAGAACCAAAATGTAGAGATATGCAGGGTTTGAGGCTGCTTTTCACCCCTGGATGGAGTCCTGCGCAAAGAAAATATACGTTCTGTGATTTAACAAACTCGGAGAAAAATAAGCTTTTTCTGTTGCTTTGTAACAAGATTCCTCCATAATATTTTCATAATTAAAAACTAGGAGTAGGCAGGTGAGAGGCAGAGCTGTTCCATGTGAACAAAGAGATGAGAAAGAAAGGCATAATTTGGGCTCCTACTTCCAGTTCCTATTGCACAAGCTATAAAATCACTGCAATGTCTTTCTCAGAGAGCTTTAGTATGTTATTTCATATTGTCTTCCAAGCTAAAGTAGGCCTACAGACCTCCTCTGGTATGTTTACACTGAATTAACATCAATTAATGATGAAGGGTACAATGAACAATCCATTCAGCTGGCCAAATGTAGATGCCTACATAAGAGTGAGATGAATTGTCTCTAAGCTCCATTGATTGTACTGACTAGTTTGACTACAAAGACCATTTAGACACCCAACTCACATGTGGACAGCTACATTCACCCCAAAGGTAAGTGTCTAAAATCTCTCCCAGGTCTCACAACTCACTGGCAGATAGGTGAATATTCCAGACTAGGTTAGTAATGAACTAAATGATCTTTAACCATGACAAGTGCAAAGTCCTACACCTGGGTCAGAGCAATCCCAGGCACAGCTACAGGTTGGGCAGAGAAGAGATTCAGAGCAGCCCTGCGGAGAAGGACCTGGGGTGCTGGTCGATGAGAAAATGAACATGAGCCGGCTTCAGTGTGCGCTCACAGCCCAGAAAGCCAACCGTATCCTGGGCTGCATCAAAAGGAGCGTGACCAGCAGGTCGAAGGAGGCGATCCTGTCCCTCTACTCTGCTCTTGTGGGACCTCACCTGGAGCATTGTGTGCAGTTCTGGTGTCCTCAGCATAAAAAGGACATGGAACTGTTGGAACAAGTCCAGAGGAGGGCCACGAGGATGATCAGGGGACTGGAGCACCTCCCATATGAAGACAGGCTGAGGAAGTTGGGGCTGTTCAGCCTGGAGAAGAGAAGGCTGCGTGGAGACCTCATAGCAGCCTTCCAGTATCTGAAGGGGGCCTATAGGGATGCTGGGGAGGGACTTTTCATCAGGGACTGTAGTGACAGGACAAGGGGTAATGGGTTAAAACTTAAACAGGGGAAGTTTAGATTGGATATAAGGATATAAGGATATAAGAGGATATAAGGATATAAGATTGGATATAAGGAGGAAATTCTTTCCTGTTAGGGTGGTGAGACACTGGAATCGGTTGCCTAGGGGGGTTGTGAGTGCTCCATCCCTAGCAGTGTTCAAGGCCAGGTTGGACGAAGCCTTGGGTGACATGGTTTAGTGTGAGGTGTCCCTGCCCATGGCAGGGGGGTTGGAAGTAGATGATCTTAAGGTCCTTTCCAGCCCTATTCTATTCTATTCTATTCTATTCTATTCTGTCTTAACAAAAGGGAAGAAAGCTCTGAAAACAACAGGAGGCAATTCAACTGAGACAGAATAAAGCTCTACTCTTAGGCAGCACATGAAGGATGGGAGATGATAGGCTAAGAAGCATTACTGAGAAAAAAATAATAAATTGAAGATCAGTTAACAGTATCATTTGTTTATTAAAAAAAGCAGTCATAATATGATAGGAGCTACACCCGACAAGGTATATGAAGGAATCCTTACATTCTGTTTGGCACAGGTTACATTACATTCAGTTTTGGGCACTGCACATCAGGAAAGATGGAAAATAAAAGTAAAGCTGCAAGAATGCCTGGAGGTCAAGAAAATAAGTTATTCTCAAGTCATTTCAAGTCAAGATCCAGTAGAGGTAGCAATGGGCTTAACTAGCAGCAAAAGAGATTCAAGCTACAGATCATGCTTTCACATATAATACGCACAAGTAAAAATGGACAGTTTTCTAAAATGACTCAACACTAGAGAGAATAGCTTTACAAGATTCTGAAATGGCCTTTTTTGGAGACAGGTTAAATCAGGAAAGCAGGTTAGTCAAACATCTGCTAAGGAGAACATAGGTTTATTCAATTTAATTTTGCCTTGGTCAGAGGGAAGGAGTAATGACCTCAACCTGCTGTAGCCCTGCCTTCTATAATTCTTTGATAACAACCCATTTTAGAGATGCAGAAGCAAAAATATTACTTGCCTACGTGTATGACTACAAGTGTGGCACATCCAGAATTAGGACACCGTGGCTTATCTCATTCTTTTAAATAACATCAGCCACTAGTATCAGCATATTCTTAAAAAAAAAAAAATCTTTTAAATAGCCACATTTTTAAAACAGATCACAGGATCATAGATAATTTGGGTTGGAAAGGACCTTAAGGTAAAAATCACCTAGTCCAATCCCCCTGCCCTGGGAGGGGACACCTTCCACTAGACCAGGTTGCTCAAAGCCCCATCCAGCCTGGCCTTGAAC
This sequence comes from Lathamus discolor, assembly GCF_037157495.1. Classification (NCBI taxonomy): domain Eukaryota; kingdom Metazoa; phylum Chordata; class Aves; order Psittaciformes; family Psittacidae; genus Lathamus; species Lathamus discolor. The sequence goes on along the minus strand of NC_088887.1, from coordinate 99,820,689 downwards.
ACTGACAGGGATCGGGCAACCACAGCTTCTCTGTGCAACCCCTGCCAGTGTCTCATCACCCTCAGTATAAAAAGCTTCTTCCTTATGGCCAATCTAAGCCTACCCACTTCCAGTTTAAAGCCATTGCCTCCTCTCATTGTCACTACAGTTTCTCTCCATCTTTCTTACAAGCCCCCTTTGTATATTGAAAGTCCACAGTAAGGTCTCCCAAGAGCCTTCTCTTCTCCAGGCTCAATAACCCCAACTCTCTCAGCCTTTCCTTATAGGAGAGGTGCTCCAACCCTCTGATAATTTTCATGCCCTCTAGACATCTTTCATCTCCTCTGAACCTGCTCCAGCATTTCTGTCTGTCTTGTACTGGGGACCCCAGAGCTGGACACAGTACTGCAGGAGGAGTCTCATCTGAGCAGAGTAGAGGGGCAGAATCATGTCTCTCAACATGCTGGCTGTGCTTCTTTATATATAGCCAAGGATATGATTGGGTTTCTGGGCTGCAGCCACGCACTGTCAGCTCATGTCCAACTATTAATTGACAAGTATCCTGAGGTCCTTCTCCGCAGGGCTGCTCTTGCTCCATTCAACCCCTAGCTTGTACTGAAACTGGGAATTGCCTTGACCCCAGGTGCAGGACCTTGCAGTTGGCTTTGTTGAACTTCATGAGGTTCACACAGGCCTACCCCTCAAGCCTGTCAAGGCCCCTGTGTACGAATCCCTTTCCTTTAGTGAATGAACTTCACCCCTAAGCTTGGAGTCATCTGCAAACTTTCTGAGGGTGCACTCAATACCACTGCCCATGTCACTGATGAAGGTACTAAATAGTTATTAGCCCCACTATGGACTCTTGAAGGACACCACGCATTACTGGTTTCCACTTGGACATTGGAGCATTGACTGTAAACTTTTTCGACACAGCTACCCAGCCAGTTCCTTATCCATCTTACAGTCCATTCATCAAACCCGTGTCTCCAATTTAGAGGTAAGAATATTGTAGGGGATTGTACCAAAGGACTTACGAAAGTCCAGATAGATGACACCCACAGCTCTTCTCTTTTCGACAGATGCAGTCACTCCATTGAATAAGGCTCCTAATCAATCAGGCACGATTTGCCCTTGGTGAAGGCAAGTTGGCTATCTGCAATCACCTTCCCTGTCTTCCACATGTTCTGATATACCTTCCAGGAGCATCCGCTCCATGATCTTAGATGACTGGAGGTAAGCCTGACTGGTTGGTATTTCCCAGCATCCTCCTTTTTTAAATATAGGTGCACTATTTCCCTTTTTCCAGTCACCAGGGACTTCAGCTGATTATCATGACATGGTTTGGCATGGTTTAATGGGAGGTGTCCCTGCCCATGGCAGGGGGTTGGAACTCGGTGGTCTTAAGGTCCTTTCCAACCCTAACTGCTCTATGGTTCTATGGTTCTATGATTCTATGATGACTTTTCAACTATCATGGAGAGTGGCTTGTCAACTACATCAGCAAGTTCCTCAGGATCTCTATGATGGATCTCATCAGGTTCCATAGACTTAGAATCATAGAATCATAGAATCATAGAATGGTTAGGGTTGGAAAGGACCTCAAGATCATCTAGTTCCAACCCCCCTGCCATGGACAGGGACACCTCTCACTAAACCATCCAACACAAGGCTTCATCCAACCTGGCATTGAACACTGCCAGGGATGGAGCACTCACAACCTCCCTGGGCAACCCATTCCAGTGTCTCACCACCCTAACAGGAAAGAATTTCCTCCTTATATCCAATCTAAACTTCCCCTGTTTAAGTTTTAACCCATTACTCCTTGTCCTGTCACAAAGTCCCTGACAAAGAGTCCCTCCCCAGCATCCCTGTAGGCCCCCTTCAGGTACTGGAAGGCTGCTATGAGGTCTCCACGCAGCCTTCTCTTCTCCAGGCTATGCTTAGGTTCCTTAGGGGGTCTCAGACCTGATCTTCTCTTACAGTAGGAGGGGCTTTGCTCTCCCAGTCCCTGCCTTGAAGTTCAGGAGCTTGAGAGATGTGGGAAGGGAGATTACCATTGAAAACTGAGCCAGGCTGGATGAAGCCTTGGGAGGGATGGTTTAGTGTGAGGTGTCCCTGCCCATGGCGGGGGGTGTGGAACTAGATGATCTTGAGGTCCTTTCCAACCCTAACTATTCTATGATTCTATGATTCTATAAGCACCTCAGCCTTCTCCACGTCATTTGTCACTAATCTTCCTGTCGTGTTTGGAGGGGAGGGAGAAGTACAACTTGCAAATTAAAGTAAGTGCATAACTACATTATTGTTGAATCTGTAAATACTGTGTAATTTCACTATTTTAATGTATACAAATCAGACTCACATTTACAGCCACATCAGTTACTCAGCATAATACATACAATATGTAGCAAATAGTGATACAAAACTGTGCATGCAATTTCATGCAGTATTTTTGTATCTTTTTAAGTTGCCCGTAAAATCCCTGAAACAAAGATACCAAAGAAAACTCAAAAGACTGCAGCAGTATTATCTCTGTCATGTAAAGATCACTTTCATTTTCTTCAGTGACTTCCCTGCAGAATAATACAAACACAGACCCAGAAGTATGACCTCATTCTTTGACCTTTTCAAAACAGATGGGTTGGGGGATCACCATGAAAACTGCAACTTTGCAGTCTTCTAACATGACTGCTAAAATCATGTACCTTCTCAGAAACTGTGCCAATCATTTGCACTGAATTAAGGCAATTTTCTGGCATTATATTTCAATGACCTTGGAAAAATACTTTGTAATTTGTTCTACATGGCTCAAGCATATACCCACTACTTCTGTGCTATCCTATGGCAATACGACAGAGCCTCCCAGCAAAGTAAGGAGCCTTCAGGTGGAGGAGGAGTACAAACCAGACTATTAACATTTTAAAGCCATGTGTTCTTTTACATCTGTGTGGGCTTCACCTGCCTATACTCCTTTCTGCAATGAATTTTCACGGTTAACTATTTCTCAGGAATTCTTACCAAGTTTTAGAACTTAATTGAATTTCCCAATTCAGTTTCGGGACAGGTATCTTTACCTGCATCATAGAACTCTGGGAGAAAAGAAAAGACTAGCTAAAATGGTGTGTCTGCCAGAGTTGGATACCTACAATGTCTCTTCTCTGTGCCTTGTGAAAACCCCCTTCAAAATCAATGTTCGGCAAACTGGGGTTTTATATGCCAAGCCTAAAAGACTAGTCACACATGCTACCAGACTTTCAAATTTGTGACCTTATAAGATATCAAGGTCATCAGATCTATCAGATTACAACAAAACTTCCATGCTGTTTTCGGCTTCCACAACCTCCCAGGCAGCAATGTAGAAGCCACTGGCTTTCAGATAGGCACTGTCTTTTGGAACTCTAACAGTGACATTCACCATCCAGATCCACAGACACTGCAGCACAAGCAGTTTAGCCCTGTTATCAGGCCAAAAACACGCTCAGGATTTGTCCAGACAAGGAACTTTGAGAAAATTAATCTGGATCCACCAAGTGAAGTGAACTGTATGATACTGGATTTACACTCTGAATAAGTGAATAAGGGTGTTTAATACTATTTAGTAAATCTGCATTAGAAACCTACTGAGATTAACTTTCATGTCTCACAGATAGGAGTCTTCTGTGCTCTGTGACAATAGCAGTTTCTTAGTATGAGCTCCCTAATGCCAGCCTTAAAGCCTTCCTTTTTCTCAAGACTTTTTCAGAGCTAGGAGGAGCTCCACCTAAACCTGCAGCTCTTAACCAGGCATCAAGAGGAATCATGGCAGTTATGAGAGCAGCGACCTATCCACATTAAAAGCGTATGCTTACATTTGGGGTTATAACTAGAGGTATTTAGGTATTATACATTTTAATAGTGCCCTGCTGATATCAAGCTTTTCTAAAATTTAGATTAACGGTACATCCCCAGTGAAGAGATATTGTCCCTCCCTCCACAAGAAGTAAGAGACCAGAAGTGATTCATTATGTATTTGACTCAAAAAGCAAAAAATGCATAACTGAACATTAGACATATAAAATACAGATGTCTACACCTGACCTGTCAGATCATGCTCTACACAAATGGGACACAGCTCCTCTCTAAAACAGACTAGATGAATTACAGACTCAAAGTACCTGCTTCTCTCTTCTGACTATAAAGAGGTGTGACATGACATGGTTTATGCCGTACACCTGTAAGGATAAATAATATTAATGACCATCAAGTTTTTCCTAATCCTGGTTTGATCTTGGCATGCCCTGTAAGGACAATCAAGTTAACGACTGTAGGTTTCAGATCTCTGGCTTCATATTGTATTTCCCCTGTCCCTCTGCAGGACAGCTTCTGTGCATTGTCATTACATATCCAAATGAAAGTCATATTTTAATGGTTTATTTTTCTCTTAGTGTGCTCCAGAGATCCAACTGTTCTCTTTTTCTTCTGCTACAAAGGGTGTCTCAATGTCACTTGGCTCAAACACTGGTGTCTCAAAACACCATAGCCACCTGTAGAAAAGATGGATGGAAAAAGGCTCTAGGGCAGTGTCTCGCATCAGATTGCTCTAGCAGCCCCACTGCACAGACTGTGACACCACATCAGCCCTGACAGATGTACTTCAGCTTGTGAGCCCCACTTCTCTGGTTTGATTTCAGTCAGGTTGGTGCCCCCCTTTATAGGCAGTGCCTTTGCTTGAGGTGATAGTTTGAGAACTGCTGCTCCAGGCCTCATAAAGGTTTGAATTAAGTGTATACAGTCTTTTCCAGATTACTAGACTAGGTAGTGACATACTAATCTAGTTTCCTTCTGCAACAGGATAACAGATGGGAGAAGCAGGAGGTGTCATATCTTGACTGGTTTTTATACTGACATGTATTATTCTTCTACCTAAGACAGAGAAACACAGTTTAGAGGAAACTAGCATGGGATGAGTATAAACCGGCTGGGAAGTCATTCACTAAAAGCATTTATCAATGGTTAGTTATTGAAATGAAAGGATGCATAAGCCAGGTTTCCCCAGGAATCTGTGCTAAATTTAGGGCTTCTCGATATTTCCATTAACAACCTGAACGAGAGAAGATAAATTATGCTTATACATTACTGCAGATAATCCCATGCTACTAGAGTTTGCCAGCTCACTGGAAGATGGGTTAGAAATTCAGATTACCAGTATACAAAGTCCTGCACTTTCACATTGCACAAATACAGGCTACGCAAGAATTGGTAAGACAACAGCTCTGTGGAAAGGAGGGGCGCACAGCCAGGATATAATCAACTACACTGCTGCATTTAAGTGAAAAAAGAAAGCTAACCCCAGAGTGGGATATATAAAGAGTCAGACAGCATTCAGAAGACTTGTCTGCTCCCTCACAGCAGCCAACTCTTAGCTGGAATACTGAGTCTAGTTTGAGATATGTCAAAAGAGGAATTGGATGGAGTTCAGAAAAGAGAGGTTAAGAATTGTCAGAGGTCAAAAAAACATGACACCTATGAAGAAAAAGCAAAAGGATTGGCATGGTTTAGTCTATAGATGACTACAGAAAACACCAAGACTTCCAACATGAAGGATAGTTAAACACTGGCATAGATTGCATGGGGCTGGGGGGGGGGGGGGGGGGGGCGGCGATGAAATCTGCATCCTTGTATCATGGTTTAAGTACAGCCGGCAACTCAGAACCACGCACCCACTTGCTCACCCCCTCCCAACCTCCCCTCCAAGGGGGCTGGGGAGGAGAATCAAAAGAATGTAAACCACATGTGTTGAGATAAGAACAGTCCAACAACTCTTGGACAACATCCGCTGACTGACACCCAGCCTGACCCGAGCAGCAATCTGCCCTGCAGGGTGACTGCCCCCAGTTTATATACTGGGCATGACGTGCTGTGGTATGGATACCCCTTTGGCTAGTTTGGGTCAGGTGTCCTGTCTCTGCTTCCTCCCGGCTTCTTATGCCCGTCCCCACTGGCAGAGCATGAGACCAAAAAGTTCTTGATCAGCTTAAACACTTCTTAGCATCAACTAAAACATCGGTGTGTTATCAGCATTGTTCTCAGAATAAAGCCAAAACACAGCACTGCACCAGCTACTAGGAAGGAGAAAAAATAACTGTTAGAGCTGAAAGCAGGACACCCTGGATGTCTTTAGGAACAGGCTTGACAAATGGAAAAGACAGATAGCCAGTCATCAGTGCGTAGGGAGAGGTTCAATGGGGTCCTTTCTAACACTGTTTTCTAGAATGCAGTCATTCTGCATCTTCTAAACATTTTGTTGTGATTAGTTGTGTTTAGAGTAATTGTGCAACGACCAGCATTTCTCATTCAGCATCCTTGGAGCTGAATGAACCTGAGTTTTTTACTTGTTATAAATTCAGTAAGTCCGCTGCTTCTCAGAGTTCACTGCACTAAAGCTAAGGCAGTTAGACAGCCTGCTTTTATAATGCTTTCATTGAATAAATTTGCACAGCTGCTACCTAGAGTCTACATTATTGCTCAGCACCACTTTGTTAATTTGGAATCCAGATCTGGTGACTGATTTAGGAAAACAGTTCAGCTAATCCCTAGTGAATAGAAATCCTCAGCCTAAAATTGTATGGCTCACTGGATTCCCACACGTGCAAATGCAGCAGCTGCCTTGCAAAGGGAAGTTAAAATATCAAGCCCAAACTTTGGGGGTTTTTCATATGACATGCTTATTTTCCTTCCTCAGAGACTAGGGCTCCAAAAGGAAGGAGCAGAGATGAGCACAAACTTTTCCAGTCGACAACTTTTGTAGCAAGGTGGCAAGTGCACATATGTATTCTGGAAAGCTCCTTGAGGGCAGCAATTCTGGCAGTAGAACGTTCAAAAATGTTCTGTTAAAAAACCTTATTCTGCTAATTAGCCTTGTCTTGTTTCTTCAATCAACCAATATAATTAGCATGAGTATGCATGTGATATCAGTAATCCATATATGTTAAACTATTTCCATGTAGTTGCCTCCTGTGTGATAACACATTCAGGCAGAGTACTGTAAATTGTAATTCCTCAGTAGGAGCTTCTGGGAAGACATTCATCGTTATGGGAAGGCCCCTGTGCAGACTGTTTCCTGCCTCATAGGAAGCCCTGGATTGACCCACGATCTGTTGAACTTTGGGAGACTACACAATGTCGATTTCTTCACTCAAACTTGGCAAGAGGTGGGCATGCAGCTGGTTTTCCTGGGAAGCTGAGATAGGCCAGTCAGTGAGACACATATTACAGTATATATACTGTACCTGCTCCTGCAGTAGCCATCCACATTTAGAAATAAATGAATAAATGCAATGGAAACAACCATTTTAATTATGACAACATTGAAAAGCCATTTCTTCCTCCGAATTATTTTGAAGATAACTGCTCTCAGATTAAGTCCTTTAAGTGGCACTGTGTACGTGAATGGTTCTAGTTTTGACTAGTTTTGGCTGAAGACAAGCACAAAACTTCCACCTACCCATACTCACGAGAATATCCCTCACCTACAATTCTTTCTATCATCATATTACTTACAGTACGAGTTTTGAGAGCATTATGTACATTGCCTGGTTATACATCGATTTATATATGACCCTGGCTATCTCAGACCCATGCTTCCCTCTTCTCATTCTTGCTATGCCCTCCCACCCCACTTTTTTTCACTTTCCCCTTCCTATACTTTCTTCCAATGTTTCTGAGATTTCTTCTTTTTCCTTCCAAATGTAGTTTCATGGGATTAACCTTGGAGGTTCGTTTCAACAGACTGGTACTTCTATTCTCAGGAACTAAGAGATTTACTTATACAATAATCTTACCTCCTGCCAATTACAAAATGGAGTGCAGTTCTCTAACAGTGCAATGCAGGACACTAGACCAGAACAGCTGAAATCCCTTCATTGGAAGCAGGATATCCTTGTCCAGGTTACTTCCTAGTAAATGTACATTTACAGGTGCAATGACAGATCTTTGATATAATGCCTAAAAAAAAGAATGAGGCTCAAAATCTAAAGCTACTCAGATACTTACCTCCTATTACCCAATGAGAAATATCTAGATAGGAGTCAGATGTACAAAGATCCCAGATGACATCTGGGGATCTGGGCCTATGGTCCCATCTGAGCTCCCCGAGTACCAAGTAACTCAGGATGTTCTCAGATGGATGAGATTTTCATGTGGAAAACTTTGCCAAAGTTTCTGATCCAAATGTTCTTCTGGACAGTGAATTAGGTGTTGCTGCTCCATTTCCCAAAAGCTGTACCAGAGATAGCCAGTGTATCCCAGAACTGGTTGTGTGTTACAGGTGGAAAGCAAGGCTCTATACAGAGATGTGTTGACTGTGTGAACTTACAGTTTTTGTAGTGTCACACATAGCTGAGCTACTTGAACTGTAGTAAAAGCCAAGCTGCCTTTATTAAAATAAGGTAACTATTTTGTGATGAGCGAATACTTTCTGTATATCATTTTACACTGAAATTCTTCTAACAACTAACAAGACTTCCTATAACATTTTGTAGTTTTATCTGTCTCGCTTACATCCTTAGGCCATCCTGGCTATGGTGTGAGTATGATATTTTATAAGCATGCTACAATTCTCCATAATCACTGTAAGTCGGTATACAGCATTGCTATAATGAGTTAGATGGTTTCTGGACTCCCCAAAGATTGTCTTATCCACGTAAGTTTAGAATCCAAGTAGGCAACATGCAAACAAGAACAGGGTGTTACAGCTGATCAAAAGAATTTTAAAAATACCTGTTGAAGTGAAGAAACGCTGATCCCGAGGGGACATTCTTCTCCTTTTGCTGTTTTTCCCCACAATTTTTTCTTTCTTTGTGGGGAAGAATGACTGTAATATTCAGAAAAAGAAATGTAAGCGGCACAGTACCTGTAAGCTAGATGCTACCATATGGAGACTTCAGGGACCTAGCCTCTAAGGTAGGATACAAAGTCCCAAATCAAGTGCTTCAATTTGCTGTGAAATACATGAGCAAATCTGGACTCTCAGAAGAGTGACAAATACTCATGACATTATATAAATTATATAAATACTCGTGACATTAAGTCACGCAGAGTAAGGTTATACAACAGGCCGGGTGTGTGAAGCTTCTGAAATCTGATTTCTCTCTAGAGTTTACACACCTTGAAGCAACGACTCAAAACCAGTTTGAAGCCTAGGCTGAAACCTATGATTGTCCTTAAGCACTGAACATTGCTAGTATGAGCGGGCACCTCAGCAGGAGCACTACTGTAATGCTTGCATGTTGCAAATCTCCCCAAACACATCATTACTCGGACTCTTTTCATTTGTATCTATGCAGATGTTTCTCCATATATTAGCCCTTTAGTAAGCTAATCATTTTGGTTACTCTTCCCTGAATTCCCCCTAAAGCATTTATTAATTTATGATAAAGAAGTAATATTAATTAATCCATTAAAATGAGGAAATAGACATTCAGATGTATGCAGAGAAACATTTTTTTCTCTATTTACTCTTAATTTACATCTTTATGAGTCACATCCCCACTGTTACATTGCCAAGTCAAACAGAATTTCACTGGTGATTAAAGTTGTCCTGTAGGACCGCACGAAACACACATCTTTAATGAATTTGGTCTGCTAAATGCACATGGCTAAGAAAGAATATCTCTTAAGCAAAAGTAATGAATAAATAATTTTTTCAGAGACACCGGCATTTCAGAGTGCAAGTAATTGTCAATTTCAATAAATAAGTCTCAATATTGTTGATAGTAAGTGTGGGTAAAGCCCTTCCCAAATCTTCGCTTGCAAAGCCAAGCTATTAACTATGTATAACTCTGTATAGTAAGTCTATTCCCCCGGAACTGTTGTCCCACACTTACAGGTACATAAGGTACTCCAATAGCATTCAGCTTGCTTGGGAACTCTAAAAGGCCACAGCTGAGATGCAAACATAACTCTGCTTTTAAAAAATAATTAAAAAAAAAAAAGTTCATGAGAGTTTTGGGGTTGTTTTTTGGGGTTGGTTTTGGGGGTTTTTTTGGCTTTAATTTCCAGCTGACGGGCCCGATTCTGCCACCACAAAGGAATGGCCAGAACAAGGGCTGCTAGCGGGAGCACGTCGGGTCACCACCGAGCTGGGGGGAGCCGCCGGGGGTGTCCTCCGGGAGGGGAAAAATCCCCCCATAACAAGGGATTGGACCACACGGTGTATCGGCTGTAGCCGTAAAGCAGCCAGGCGGGAATGAGGTTATCTATCTGCCGCCTTTCCGAGCTCTAGGCTAGACACTGATTTTTACATGGAAGAGGTGCGGGATCCGGCAAACAGACAGTAGGGCAGCAGGCTCCCCGCGTTACCGGGGAGCGCGGAGAGGCGGCGGGTGGCTGTGAGGAGCCCGGAGCGAGCTGCGCGGAGAGCCCGGTGCCAGCTCCCGCACGCCGGCCCTTCCCGCACGGACCTTCCGCCGCAGGGCTGCGGCCGGGGCAGCGGGTGTCCCCCCGAGTCCACCCCTCCGCGGCCCGGGCCCGGGTGCAGCGCCGGTGCCGCAGGCAGCTGCCGCCCTCCTTGCCTGCCCCTCCGTGCCTGTCCTGCCTTCCCTGTCCTGCCTCCCCCCGGCCCGGCCCGGCTGCTTACCCCTCCTGGCGCTGCCCTCTCACAGCCTGCCCACCACTGCCCCAGCTGCCCCAGCACCATCCCAACGGTTCAGGACAGCCCCAGCGCTATCCTAACTCTCCAGCGTTATTCCAGCACTGTTCCAGGACAGTCCCAGTACCATCCCAGGAAGTCCCAGCACTATCCTAACTTCCAGGACAGTCCCAGCACTACTCTAACCGATCCAGCGTTATCCCAGCACTGTCCCAGGCTGTGCCAGGACAGCCCCAGCACCATCCCAACTGTCCCATCATTGCTCGAGCACAGTCCCAGAGTCCCAGCACTGTCTCAGATCCGGTGAGGATCCATCTTCCTCCCACAGATCCCTCGGGTGGCCTCGCGCGAGGCTGGACCCCCCGTACCACCGGCCAGGCAGCACGACAAGGGGAGCTCGTCCAGCACACCCCTAAATGACAGTCCCAGAGCCAAGCGCAGAGTTGATCGTGCCCCAGGACAGCTCACGGCCGCTGCCACAGACGGGAGAAGGAGCTGAGGGCTCTGCGGATGGAACCCTCGGGTAGCTTCACAGCCCAGCTGTCCTGCTCATAGCGTTGCGGCCGCGGGGAAACGCCAGCAACTCTCCAGCTCCACCATGGAACTCCGAGCACGGACAAATCCGCAACTCGGGCGTCAAGTTTGTAGAGAATGGACGGACACAAATCTCTTTCGCATTTTTCTCCCGGAAAATAACTAAATAGACAAACAAAAAGACAAATAAATATTCTGGGCCCGGGAGATAAATGACTGTCTAGGGGTAAATACTGACCAGCAGCAGCAGCTGGAGGAGAATCACCCTCACACCACCAGCGTTTTAACTGCAGCGTTTAGAGGAGAGGAGGGGAAACGCTAGATCTTGCGAGTCGCAACCGCCTGCACGCCACTGGCTTCACTGGCTCCAGTGTCTGCGAGGGAAAGATAAGAGGCTGGTGCAGAGGAACAATTAAAACAAACAATAATAACGAAGAGGCGCTAATGACGTGGAAGCAGCCGCGGCCCCGCCGAAATGCCGGCCCCGGCGGAGAAGCGCAGCGCAGGTGGCAGCGGCAGCGGTGCCGGTGCAGCGCCCGGTCCCTCTGCCCGAACCAGGGCGGCCAAGGGGACACGGGGGGAGCGGGAGAAAACGAACACCGGCCACAGACGGGGAAAGCCCGCTGTCCCCCGGGGAAGCGTGAGGGCACGGAGAGCGCGGCTCGGCGGCACCGCGACCCACTGGCTGGGCGAGGGGCACGGCGGGCTCCCCGGGGGCTGGGGGGAAGGCAACGTCGCAATCCCCCCAGACACAGGCGGTTCGATTTCAGCTGAGCGGCGTGGAAGTTACTGTCATTCGCTAACAGGTCCTGAAAGTCTTTCTTGCGTTCCAGGCAGCCAGAAGTCACTTTTCGTGTCATTCCCGCCGCTGTCCTCCCGTATTTCCAACACACCGGAAAGTTTCCGTCCGAACAGCTTGAACGTTTTCCAGTAACTACTCATTTTCCCGGAAGCCAGAACTAGCCTGGGAAGCAGCTCTGAAGCGGGCTGCCAGGGGCTCCCCGCCCCGCTCAGCCTAACTCGGAGCGGGTGTAGGCATGGCCCCGGAGCCGGGACCCCCCCCCCCCCCACCCCGCCTCACCGGCACCGTCCGGGAGCAGCACCGAGGATCGGGGGTTTCCCCGGAGGAGCGAGAAGCCGAATAGAAGCAGCCGTCTCAAGCCCAAAGGGCGGTTACACCTGGGAGGAAAAATGACAAAAGAAAGGAGGGAAGAAGAAAAAAAAAAAAAAAAAAAAAGGAAAAAATAAAAAGAAAATAACGAAGAAAAATCAAAGAAGAAAAATACAAGGAAAAGAAGGAAAAAATAAGAACCACAAAAAAAGTTGTTCCTGATTTTTTAACAGCCATATCCCAACTCTTCCCGACCCTCTGAACTTCTTTGCTTAATCGCACCGCTTGACCTTCTGCTAAAAGGAGGTGATTCTTCGCTTCTTTCTATATGTTAAATAACTCCTGATGTGCCGGGAGAAATAAAAGTACCAGCAGACACCCAGCGAGCCGAGGATTTGTGTTTGGTGTTTTTAACGACGAGATTTTAAGTTGCTTGATTTAATTCTGCCAAATAGGAAAGTAACAGTTGTCTGTAGAGCTCAAATTACCTGAACTTACACCCAAATCTACGCGAAGTTTGACAAGAGACAATTCCGATAACCCCGGTGCCACTGAGGCGGAAGAGCGACTTGGGGGGACGCATAAAAACATGGGCTTGAGGACATCCCTGAGGAAAAGGGTGTCCGAAAACGGGGCGCCCAGAAACCTGACATCGAAGGGATGAGGGGGGTGTTGAGCCTGGCACGAAAGCGAGCCGTCATACTGAGATTTAGTTATGGGCAAGACAAATCTTTGGACTGGGGAACGAAATGGGGAAAGAAACTTAATCTCCGTGACTGGGGAGGAGAAGTGAGATCCCCGGGCCCCTGGTGCCCGGCAGGCACTCTCCGGGCAGAGCGTTTCTGGGATGACACCCCCTGCTCCTGGCCAAAGCTCTGAAATAATTAAAGTTAAAGAGAAATATATATATATATATATGGGGAAAAAAAATCGGGAAAAGACAAGTCGTCGCTGGGACACCGCTCTCCAAACCCAGGTTACTGTATTTCTTTCGCTAAAACCTGTCATTATTTGCTGTATGTCCTCCCGCTAGTCAATCATAATGAGCAGGTTTTAAAACCTCCACTAATTTACACAGAACGAAACCACTTTCCAGCCACGCTGGAAAGAAAAAGAAAAAAAGAAAGGGGAAAAAAAAAAATCCAAAACTTCGACTCAATTAAAAATAACGATTTTGTTCTTGCACAGCTACCAGGTTTTCGCTCTTACCGTCCCGGGACTTTGATTTAAGGTCGGTAACATCCTGTAAGGCTACAATCCTTCCGCATCCATTGCCATGGTGCCCCGCCAGCCCTGCCCCGCCGGGCAGCACGGAGCTGCCCGCAGCCTGCCCGCACAGCGGCTTTGATCGCAGAAAGGAACGTGATGAGGCACACGGGGTTCTTTAAGCCTTGCAAAGATCCAGCTGGTACAAGCAATAAAAAAACACATCCCGGTCTTTAGCAACCTGGTTGCATACGCTGAGCATAGACAACGGGGTCTGAAGAAATAATGACGAAATTACGCGGCTCTAAACACACCCAAAAAAAAGTTTCCGGAGCGAAAAGTCCAAAATACCTCAGTGGGGATCGAAAAAAGCCCCGAAATCTTCGTTTTGAGGCGCAGAGCACGTCCGTTCCCTCCACAAGTTTCCCAAAACCCCGCTTTTCGAGCCCATTCTGTGGATACAGGGGCAACAGGGAGGGGGCTCGCCCCGCCGGGACTGCCCGGGGAGGGGGCGGCGGGTCCCGGGGCCGCCTCGCAGAGCCTGGGGGCTGCAGCCCGGGGGAAGCCGCGGGGCTCCCGGGGAACTCCCGAGCAAATCCCATCCCAGCGGGGTGCCGGAGTCGCTCCCACTTCGCTGGAAAGGGAGCCGCACCGTGTCAGCCCCGGCACCGCCAAATCCCTTCTCACCCCCCCGCGCTTCCTCCCCCTCTCCTCCTCCCGGGCTGTATCGGATTTTTATCTTGTTATTTATTTATTTCACCCACCCTCAGCACAAACGCCTTCTCCCCCGTCTGCGACATCTGGGGCTTGTGAGCAAGGATTGCTCTGAAGCGGCGGTTACCACCGCGCTCTTTCCGTGACACCACGGGGGAATTTTGCGGGTTCTTTGAAATAAAATGAAATAGAATAAAATAAAACAAACGGTGCGGGGAAGGCGCTGACTCTCTTTGGCGAGGGCTGGCAGCACCCGCCCAGAGGTGGCTGCGCCACCGTGGCTCGTCCCCACGTCCCCCCGCGTCCAGCTGTAAACGCAGCTGGGAGGGAAACGGGGCTTGGCGAGGAGCCACCTCCCCGCCGACACCAGCCCTTCCCCGAGCCCCAAACCCAGAGCCGGCGTTTTTCCGCCCCGCTCCCCGCCCAGGGGCACCGGGATCCGCTTTCGATCGCTGATTCCAAATTTCGCTGGTTGCTTAAGAAAGGAGACTGAAATATCACTACTGGGGGAAAACGCACCTCTGCTAAAAGTTTAGTAAAGAGCTTCAAATCAACTCCCACCGCTGCTGGGAAAGTTTCTTTTTTTAAAATATATAGGAAATAGGATTTAATTTCTCTGTCCCATTTCGAAATGCGGGGAGTTGCCGTACTTGGCCAATAAACCCCTAAAAGTTTGCAAAAAGGTATGAGGACTAATGATGATAACACCAGAAGCGGCGCTTGGACTGGTGTGTAACCCCGGCAAACGCCTGACCAGAAAATCCAGGCGCCTGGAGCCGAGTTTTGTCGTTTCACTTTGCTGTCAACGGCGTGTCGATAAATACGAAGTGAGAACTGGGGGAGGAGAGGGCAAGGGAAAGGTATCCAGGGCTTCTCTCCGAAAAGCAATGATGGGCTTTTCTGAGGTCTTTTCACCTCGATTCTTTCGTCATTTTAAATATAAAACCAAGCTGGCTGGGTGCTTTCCACAGCCCCTCGCCTGGCTGGGGCAATGCGGTAACCCCGCGTAGAGATTACTTGAATCAAGTTGGTAAAACGCTCTTGATTCTTCCCCTGGTGCCGAGCATTAAATAAAAGGTCGGGTTAACTGTCCGAGCTGGATTAAACTAGAAATATTGAGAATGTGGACATTGGGAGCTTAATCGTTGCTACTTTCATATTAGATTACTGGGGGAATATGGAAAGCTGTTTGGTAAGGTTGTGATAGGAAATACAATTTCCTTCTCTATCTTAAGCGCAATGTGCAACACGTAGTAACTTTTCCCTATAAGGCATCTATTGCCCTGTGCAGGAAACAATCGGTAACCCTGCGGAAAATAAAGTATAGCTCTTAAAAACTTGGGGAAAGAACCAACTTTGTACTCCGTTTAAAGCATCTTTTCCCTTCCCAGACCAGCTGGTAAACCAGCCCCGAGGCAGACACACTGCTCTGCCCGCAAACCTGGGGGAAAAACACCCAAAAACTAAACAAGAAAAAGAAAAACCCACCCAAACCCAACCGCCCCCGAGGGCGGAGGCATTCCTGCCGGCAGAAGTGAAACCGTCTCGATCCAGGCGGGTTTATTTGTAAACCCGGGAAGCGGCGGGGGAAGGGAAGGGAGGGGAGAGGGGGCGCCCGCGGGAGCGCGGCCGGAGCCGCCGGGGCCGGGGCTGGGGCTGCCGCTGCTGGCTCGGAGGAGCGATGTAGGTCAGAACGGGTTCCCTCAAGTTACCCGAGTTCGAACAATTCAGCTTTTCTTTCGAGGCTCCCAACGTGCTGTTGCAACGCTCCCGAACGCCGGGGCTCCTGCCGCGGTTCAGCCCCTGGCTCTGAGCGTCTCACCTCCCGCCCCTGCCCTCCCTCGACACTGCCAGCACACCCCTAGGTTCATTTATGTTGTTAATCTTTTATCTCACAGCCGTGGGTTTGTTGGTTTTGGTGTTGGTTTTTTTTTCAAAAGAAAACTTGTGCCAGCGCGTCACACTCCCCATTTTTTACTAGATTTAGAGAAGCAGCAAGCGAATCGCCTGCCTACTCCCCATTCTGCACGGCTCCTTCCAGGAAGGCTTATTCACGGCTCGTAGTTTGGATCTATTCTTTATTACCACTAGTTACTACTTTCCACCACCAGTTAGTTTTTACACCATCTCTTAAAGGGCTATTAACAGAGTTCTCTCTGGCCACGGGTTTTGTGCGCAAAAGACGATCAGTCTTTTGAGCGACACGCAGAAATGCTCGTCTTCCAAATGGGCGATTTTCGTTATTTTCCTTTTTGTTCCTCCTTTATTTATTATTTTTTCCCCATAGCAGAGCTGGAGGAGAGGAGCCGCAGTCCACACGGAGGATGAGCAAGCGCCGTGTCCTGTCTCAAGAGCAGCGAAGCGGGACGGAGACCTCGCCGCGAAGCGCGGAGCTGCGGAGGAGAGGCAAGCCCGGGATGAGGGGACTCTCCAGGACAGGAACTGCACTCAGAGACTGGATTTTAACCCCTCGGAGCTGTTCCCAGCCGTCACCTCCGCTGCCCAGCGCTGCAGCAGGCAGGGGCCGTGAGCGGGCTGGGGACATTTCCGAGGGACTCCCACTCTCCCCTAGAAAATTATCCCCAGGAAGGCAGCCGCTGTCACGAAGCACAACTAAGAGGGGAAATCATCCGCCCACAGAGTTCACAAAAGCGAGCAGTGGGGGAAAAAGATAACCCAAAACTCCTCCCGACCGAGAGCTCTGTTTCTACCGGGCACACGCACGCCCCGTGTGTCCCTCGCGGGTGTCTGGGGGCAATCGCACACCCGGTGTCGCGGAGGCTCTCAGCCTTCCCCTTCCCTGCCGTTGCTCTCCAGCCCCGGCCGTGGTGCCAGCGGGCGAGGACTTCCCTGTCTAAACACAAGACGGTTTGGCCGTCGGAGCAGGAGCCCCGCGAATGTTTCCCCGAGCAACAGCACCAGCGGCTCCCCCGAGCACCGAGGCCGGAGCCGGGAGCGCTCGGGCAGGCTCGGACAAGCCCGGCCCCGGCCTTCGCCCGCCCGGGGCACGGTGGCTCTTCCTCCCGGGGCGGGAGGGGCCAGCCCTCGCTCTCAAAACAAAACCCTAAAAACCCCCACAAGACCGGTGTTGAAAGAAAAAAAGAAGACTGTGTGTGTGTGTGCTTGTGCGTGTGTGTGTGTGTGTGAGTGTGTGTGTGCGTGTGTGTGTGCGAGTGTGTTGTGTGCGTGTGTGTGTGCGTGTGTTGGTTGCTTTTTCGAGGCTCACTGCCCTGCCCGGCCCCGCCGGCGGAGAGCTGCCCCGTCCCGCGGCACCCGAGGGCGGTGGCCGGGGTGCCCGGAGGCGCTCAGGACGGGGAGAGGGAACCGGGCGGGGAGGGTGGGGGGAAGGTGGTCAAAGCTCAGGACCCGTTTGGGAACCCGTTCCCCAGCCTCGGCGGCGGTGGAAGGCCCTCCTCTGGTGTTTGCAGTTTTCTTTGTTTACATTCAGTTTAGAAACATTGGCCTTCGGCCAAAAAAAGCGCCGGTTACATACACACACCACTCCCCCTCAACCCCCCATTCCTGCCCCGGTTCAAACTTTCACGACCCCCCGGTTGTTAAAATGTTATTCCCAGATTAACCCTTCTCCCACCTCGGAAAGAAAACACGGTTGGACGGGTGCGTGCACCTGCCCTCGGAGCTCCCAACCGAGGGGCTCGCAACAGGTTCTACCGGGGGATGGAAGCGGAGGTTACCGACGAGGAGAGACGCGCTGAACAGAGCGGAGCGGCTCCGCCGCTCGGTTCAGCGCGTCTCTCCTCGCTGCCCGCGGGGCGGTGCTGTGCGGCAGCGGCAACCGGGCGGGGAAGCGGCGCTGCTCTCCCCGCCGCCGCTCCGCCCGGTTCCCCCCGCGTTGCTCGGGGCGGCGGGTGGGGAGAGCGCCGAGGTCGCCTGTATGCTGTCTGTCCGTCTCTCTGTCCGTCCTCCCCTCCTTTCCCCACCCGGCCCGCCTCTCCACCCCGATATCTTCCACCACCACCACCCCCCCCTCGGCGAGGAGTAAGTGCCACCGCTCCGCCTTCTCCTTTTCGCAATGTTGACGCAATCTATAAATAGTGGAACAAAAGAACCAACTTCCTCGCAGCTTTGCTGAAACTGCACAAAAAAGGCAACCGGGGGGCGAGGGGGGGGACGGGACACACACGGTTATTTTTTGATTTTATTTTTCTCCGGTTAAAAGGCGAATCCTCCCCCCCTCGGCACACACGCTACTGGAAGATTATTTATATTTTTTTTTTCCTCGCTGTCTCCTATGCTGGCAACGTCCTGCGAGTGGCTGTTTTGCTTTTGCGCCGAGAGTACGGCTTCCTCCCCTCCTCTTCTGACAGTAAGTGCCCTTTAACTACTGCCTTTTCTACTGGGGGAGGGGGGACGGGGACGGGGGGCTGTCTGCTCGCCTACCTGCTTGCAGCCCCAGAGGAGGGACCAGGCGCTTCGGGGACGGGGGAGGGGGGGCTGTTAGAGGCGGTTAAGTGCAGGGGTTGCGCGCACGGGGGGCGGCGCGGGGGTACTCGTGGATTTGGACGGGGTGGGGGGGAAGCACGACCCGGTGAAATAAGGTGATCGGGAGTGGGGACGCTTGCCTCTGCCCGCCGAACAAAAGCTGACGCCGATATTAAACGGGCTTTTGTTAGGGGGAAGTGTGTGTGTGTGTGTGCGGGTGTGTGTGCGCGGGGGGGTGAGGGGGAGAACAACACCCCGCCCGCAGCAAGTTGCCGTGCGGCGGAGGGCACCTTAGACTTGTTTACCACTCGGCGCCGCGCTCACCGGTGTGTTTACCCTGCACACACGCCTCGGGGCTCCCCCCCTTCAAACCCCTTCCCCCCACAAGGAAAGGGGGGTGGGAGTGTGAGCGGAGAGGGGTTTAAAGGTGGGGGGGGGCGCGCTGAGGAGATGCTGATACGATCACGCGTAAAACAACACCCCCCCCCCTTCCCCTTTGCCAGTCGGATCGGCGCTAGCGCAGGCAGTTACTGGCCGGAGGGAGAATTACATCATCCTCTGCTCCAGTGATGCTACCTTTAGTGCCGCTACCATGAGCGCAGGGAAACAAGGGGGGCGCGCCTCTAGCCCCCCCCCCGCCCCGGATCGGGAGTGCGCTCGATGCGAGGGAGGGGGTGAGGCTCACCCCCGCGTCATTCACACACACACACGCCCGCCCGACTGTTTACAGCGCTCACACAGGCGTATTGTGACGTCGCATGATTGACAGCTCGCCTCACTAACTGGAGGGGGGGGGCCCCGACGCCTAGGCCAGAACACGGGCGCCCCGCCTGGTTTCCCCTACTGGGGGGTTGGAGAGCCGAGCCTAAGACTAAACACTTCAGAAGTTAAGCCGAACTTAGACGCTCCAGCACGAGGGTGGTTTAGGTGCTGCCGACTGATTGGCGTGTATGACGTTTTGTGACGGTTTATGACGTTTCAAACGCATGCTACACGCTCGAGAAGCGATTTCTTGCGAGAGAAGAGAGTGTGTGTGTAAACGGGTCAGATCTGTGAAGTTAAACCCCCGCCTAAGCCTGGCGCATTCCCTCTGGGAGCAAGTGGGGACACGACGGGCAGGTTCTGTGCCTGAAACATGTTTCTGGTGGGGTTGGCACAGAGAAAATGTCACACTGGTGGCCTTGAACACGTCATTGTCCAGAATGGACAATAAAAAGCTATTTTTTATATACGTATATACATATTTAATGAAAAATACATTTAAGCACCGAGAACAAAATCTCGGTTTCATACACTGTCTGCTTCCCCCGGTGTTACCAGTGCAATGTTATAGGGTCAGAAACTTGTTGCAATATGCTACTTGGGGGGAGAAAAAGTGTTTTTTTGGGGGGGGTTACGTAGCCTGTGAAAATACTGAAGTAGTACTTACCCACTGCAAAGTCAATAAATCCATATCACACTAAAACCAACCAAAAAGTGTTTTAGAAACGTGTCGAGAAGTGTTTGCCAGAATGCAGCAGGGTAAAATTATTACTAAAAGATCAGCATTTGCTCACTGCAAAATCCAAGGAGCCGGGAAGCCCTGTTCAGCAGCACACACAGTTTTTCATGTGTTAATGGTTCGGGTTTCTTCAAAGTGTGTTACTTTTTGAAGTCTGGGTGTTTCTATTTGTGCAGAAAATAGACTGAGAAGCTTTGAGCTCCTACTGTTACAAAAGTTAAAAGGAAACAAAGTTGAGCTGCTAAGTCGGCAGTCTGGAATGAGTCAATAGTATCTCCTTTGTCCTGCTAGCTCTCGCTGCTGTGGTGTATCTTTGCTCTATTTCCTCTGCACAAGCAAATGGGCATTTCTACCCTTGGTATATTTAATAGTTTGCCTTTATAGGTCTCCTAGCTCCTAAATATTGTAACCCACCAGTAAAACTCAAGCGCGTCTGCCTTTCCAGGCTGTATGCAACAGCTGTGATACCGCCAATGACAGTACACTGCTCACTTTAACCACGTAGAGACTTACACATTTTCCATTATCTATAATTAATGGGGCAAATTATTCTTGCTTTGTTGTAGTAAGCCTTCACAAAGGAACAAGTAGGCATTTTTAAAGTATTCCATCACTTCTTTAAAAAAAAAAAACAAAACCAAAAAAAAACAAAACCCAAAAACAAACAAAAGAGATTAGGATGGAGACATGAAGGAGATGTAAATAACCCCCCCCTCATTTACTTGGGGATGCCCTGGGAGTCTCAGAGGGCAAGGAGGTAACATCGATGGCTTTTACAACAGGATCACAGGTCCTGACACAGGGTCACCAAGAATCTATGCTTGGCTAGCCCTGTGCTCCAGTTTTGTTTAGCTGGTAGCTAGTCCCTTGAGGGATCAATGTCAACTGAAGCATGCTAACTTCTATAAGCAATGGGTTGGTCAGTGACCAAGAGCTCTAACCGCCTCCTGGAGGGCTCCCTAGTTCTGCTGTGCTTGGAGTTTGAGTGCTGCTGCCAGGCTGCTTCTGCAGCTCAGGAGCTTGTTACAGAAAGAAATCAAAGTGGCTAGAGTATAAAGCAAACCCCAACTCTGCCCGTTTTCTGAAAACAAAAGGTGGGTGGGTGTAGTAGGCAGATCGGAAAAGCAGCTTGGGTAGGGACGTGGCTCTTAGGCTGAGGCACAGAAACTGGAACCAACTCCCGTCACTATGAGCTAAGTTTCTGTGTACCACAAACCCAGTTCACTCTCAAACTCTGGCCTTGGCGTCAGCATTAGTCTTTCAACAGGCCTGTCACACTCCCACAGATGATAAAAACCTGTCAGTTCCATATCCCACATGTAAAGGTACTAGCGTTCAGCAAATAAATTAGCAGCATACTTTCTCTGTAATATATGTATGCCTTAAATGAATCTACTAAGGAAGGAGGTACATAAATATATATATGCACACACAGGTATCTCCTCACACTGATAGCCCCTTCTGGTTTAACTATCAAAAAGCACTGGCAACTAGAATTGGGTTACTTCAGTACAAAGAAAAGTGAAACTGTATTAACTCATTGGGAGGTCGAAACCTGTATTTTAATATATGCTTTGTGTAGTTTTCATTTATTTTTATGTTACAATACAAAGGCTTTTCAGGTCTGCAAGGTCAAGATAATTTTGATTTGTTTGTTTTATAAAAATAAGGCTTGTTTATTATTAATTTACCTAAACCTGCTTTTCTTTCGATTAACTGAATTACACAAGTGAGTAATTTGGAGTATGATTGTCTGACTCACAGTCCCTTTCCCTTTTCACACTTGAAAAATATTACGAGTCAACTACCGCTGCAGTATTGTATCTGTGACCGTTCTGACTGTACCATTTGGTTGTCTGATACTTTAACTTTTCTTTATGTAACTCTGTACTTCACCCACCACTTCTTTTAAAAACCGCAGCCTCATAATTTCTAATAATAACAAGCAGTTTTCTCCGGTCACCATAAAGGCCTGTGTTATGAATTTCTACAGCTTTTGTTTAAAACTCTAAATATATTCCTACCTTTTCAGTTGTGAAGGGTGTTACTAACTTATATTTGGAAATCTGACTGGTACAGACAGCATAGTCTTCCTGGTTCTGCAAGCAGGCAGTTCCAGTGTTTCAGCTTTTGCACAGTAGCACTTTAACAAGCAGCAGCCATGCATAACTAACAAGACTGCAAGTCCAGTTGCTGCTTTTTAGAAGCCTGTACCCAGCTCTTAAGTTATCTGAAATGTCCATTTTATATTGTTGCAGCCATATGTCAAAACTATTAACAGCAGGAAAGTGCAGTAGTTATTCACAATGGATAAGATACGGGGCGGGGGGGGGGGGAAGTTTTAAAAATGGAGCCCAAGGCACAGGAAGAAAGCAGCAGAGCTCCAGCTATCCTTTTATAGTAACTGGTGTTTTATGGAAAGTGGGAAAGAAAAGAAAACTCTCCTTTCTAGCAGCTAGCCAGTGATAGCGTGACCCTTCTAACTGAAGACTGATAGCATTCTTGGAGAAATCTTTATGCAGGTTTCATTTCTAGTATCTGAGAAGGAGAAGTACAGTTTTCCCCAGTTCCTTCTCTTGAGCCTTACTTCTGGATTCTGGGTCTCCAGCTATACTGACGGATGTCTAACAGAACAGTTTTCAAGTTTGGCATTAATGCTTCATAAAAAGAAATAAACTTTTGCAGAATATTTTGAAGTACTGTAGTAGTTTTCATGAGTATTTTCTACATGTACCTTTTAACAGTTTGAGTACTGCTCACGTATAGATGATGTTAGTTAATCAGGGCATTAGTTTAAAACGTGTAAACAAGATAGACCTCGCACAGACTAAAGAAGTGCTCTCAGCTTGGATTACAGCTACAAATGAATATTTTGTAAAAGATGAATGGAAGTTAGGAAATCAGATGAGAAATATGTCCTTTAGACTGCCTAAAGAAGCAAAAAATAAACATGCCGAAAACTAGGCAACACTAGCAGGCAAAACGGAACATTGAAACCACTGTACTTTTTCAGGACTCTTAGTATCCTTGTTTCTGGCTGAATGTGGTATGTGCATTGACATCCTTTCTTATAAAATAATATATTTCATAAAGATTCCACTGTATGACAGTGTACTGATTGGCTGTAACAACTACTGACTAAATATTAATTTTGGTAGGCTTTCCAAGTTAAATCCATGAACTACTATATCTGGATAACTTCTAAATCCCTGCCGACAAGTGAAACGCCAACAAGCTGATTTCCTGACTTGCAAATTGCCTATCTTTGTTTAGAAAGGTTTGTTTTGTAATTTACTTCAGTTTATCATTTTTACCTTTTGCAGTTGGTTGGAGACATGTCAGATGGTCTCTTTTGATTTGGAGTTTACTCCGTTTCAGTTTTTACAACACTAAACATTGTGATAAACACTGCAGACTAATGAGAAGGAGCTCCACATTAGTGCAGTCGCTTTGGTTTCATAACTCCTACAGATTTTTATCCCTTACACACAACGATTTACATACCAGTGAGGGAAAATGAAAATGAAGGGGAAGCTCATTATAACCCTCTAAGTGTACTTAGCTTCTCCTGACACGGACTAGATTAAACCTGGCCTATGTCACAAGAACTGTGAAGCGTGAGAGCAGAGGGTCCTTCCTTGTAACGGTCATGCACATTTAATGCTCTCCTCACTCAACAGAGAAAACCAGACCCAAAATGGGAAGGAGGATCTGGGCACCCATTCTTTCACCTTCGCTCCCCACCCCCACCCTTTGAGCTGTAAAGAAAGGATCAGGTTGCACTGTTTTAAAAGCTGGTGCAGTATGCACACTTCCTCACACCGTATATTGGGGAGCACTGGGAGAAAACCTCTCCCGGACCTCTCTGCAGGAGCATATACTACTTCATAACATCCTTTATGCAGGACTGTGGCTTCTCAACAGAGCTGAGCCTACAGTTAAATATGAAAACTTCCCCTGCAAATGCACAGTATGTTTAGGGATGTATTTAAGTATTATTGAACTAACTTACCTTTGACACAGGGTTTTGAAAGCTTCATGCTTGATGTCAGTCGTAAAAACCAAACTATCACAATAGCTCAACACTATAGGTAAAGTAGACCTGAAAATAAATGAAAAAACAAAACAAAAACATTTAAATGACTTAGCATAACTTCCTGAACACACTTAAATAAACTGGATTGATTAACACATTAAAGAACAGAATTGCTCTCTCTTTCATCCCACCATCTGAGCGCAGATTGCCACTTACTGCTCCTACAGACATTTAAAGTTAAATCATAAAGCTGATGTTAAATGTGTATCAAGATGGAAGATGGATGGTGTTTTGGCCAAGGTTTGGAAATGAGAGTTCAAACATGGAGCATAATTCTGTCCCTGGCTCAGAATTTCACCAATGGCTTTTTTATCCTAAGATAGGGACAATTAAAACTTTCTTACCTCTCACTGAATCTAAGAGACAAAATAACACTTATAGGGTGTCCCAAGGCTGCATACACAAAGGTTACAAAAGGTCTAAACCTAAGAGCTGAAATAAGTGTTTAAACACATTTTGTTTAACTTGTCTTTGTCTTTTCAAAATATAAAAATCATAGTTCCAGAGGCAAGGTGCCTAGTTAGCAGTGCCTACTGCATGTCAAAAGGCTAATCCAGCTAGGAAGATCCCCATGCTGTATCATATCTCCACATAAAATAACTGAAAATTATGGTGATTCAAATCCTCACCAGTCTTCCATATTGCCAATATGCCCTTCATATTAGATATAAAGACCTGAATAGGAAAAGGTACTAAAAGCCCTCACATCTCACCCAGAGAAGGATCTTTCTGTAGGAACTGTGGCAGGAAGCCATAAGCCTCCTCCTGCTGGAACAGGGGAAGTTTTGGGTGCAGTAGGAGAGCCTGAACAAAGCACTGCAGAGATGCTGGGCTGTGAGTCAGTGGCACTCAAGAGGCTAAAAGAGCTGTATCATGGTATCATCTGACAAATGGCCCAACAGCGAGAAGGTATAAATGCTGTTTAATCTTGCCTCAGCTACTTCTATTCAAGCTCTGAGAGTTTTAAAAGGGACAAAATCTCATAGCAGGCTTAAAAAAAAAAGTTGAGATCTTCAGATACAAAGCTGTATATTAGATCTGGGTATTACTATTGTAGTTGTACATGATTTCAACATACAGGTATTTCTTTTGAAAGCAAGAATTAAAATAATGATGGGTTGTATCATATGACAACATATTTATGAGTAGTAGCAAAACTGTCTTTTTCTCATGCGGAAGATCCATCATTCTAGAGGGAGAGCCAGCTGGAAATATGCAAGAGGCGCATGAAGGGAAGGAAAGATAAGAAGTTCAGTGGAAGATGCTGTGCTGGATGACTGAAGTCTTCGTCAAATAAAAACCCAGTATCCTATTTGCTTTCTGATGCTGTGTAAATGGATGAATCAAAGCCCACACATTCTCTTGCAAATCATGTCACAAGAATTCCACCTCTGTATGCCCCTGAGGTCATGAGTGACCATGTACTGACCCCGGCAGACTCCTGCAGCCTTTAATACAGCGAGCATACACCTCTCTAACCACTTGAGCCCATAAGTACTACAGATTGTACACTGCCTTCCCTACCTTTCTAAAAAAAATTATTCTAGCAATATATACCCCAAAAAACATTGCATATTATCTGTTCCATCTCTCTACAGCCTGAGCTGACACGTGTTAAGGTATAAGGAAAAACGTAAAAATACAAGATTATTTCAGGGAGAGACCCAGCAGCTTTTCAGAAAAAGGAGTACTTTATTTCAAAGAAAAAAAAAATCTTTTTTAACTGAAAGAGGCTCATGTTTGTATTACCATAAAAACTTTTGAAAAGGGGAGGAAACAGTAACTGCAGACCATAGTTCAAAAGGAAGTTCTGCTACAGGCCAGGCCAAACAAATTAAGTTCTTACAGTGTACAAAATATGCAATCAATGCTGAACTTATGCCTTAAATATCAAGCTGTGCGTGTGGACTGCTCTTTCATGTATCCAACAGCCTTAATGCTGAAACCTATACAAGGAGATCATTAATACAATAGCATTCGCCAAGCACAAAACTGAGATATTCTTTCATTGAAACTTCTCCAGCTCTAACAAAGGCACCATTCAAAAAAAACCACCAACAACAAGAAAAGCATTTCAAAGATCACTGTAGTTGCTGGCCATAGGGTGATTCTTGAGTTAAAGACAGACATCCGCTAGCCAAAAGGAATAACTCGAACAAAGGAGAGACTTGCAAGTTTGAGACTTTCAAGTCTGAGACCTCTAGTTTGAACTTATCTCTGTTTTCACACATCAGTAGGTTCAGTGGAGTTAGAAATATCCAGTATGTGTAATGAAA
Source organism: Lathamus discolor (assembly GCF_037157495.1). Lineage (NCBI taxonomy): Eukaryota > Metazoa > Chordata > Aves > Psittaciformes > Psittacidae > Lathamus > Lathamus discolor. The sequence goes on along the minus strand of NC_088887.1, from coordinate 99,794,202 downwards.
ACAACCTTTATCAGTGGATACAGCACGAACATGATAACATATGTTTTCCAAGCCTAGAGCAATTGTCAAGCAATTACTATTTGTCAAGGCAACACACTTGATAGTCAGGGTCATCTAACCCTAGGTCATCTCTCTCTACCTTATTCAAGGCAGGTCTCAGCAACTCAGCTGCCCAGCTTTCTTTAATTTGCTCTGATCATAAGTTGCAGACGCAGGTTTCTCTCGCTACACGCAGTGAGAAAGCAGAGGGAAGCAGCAGCAAGGGGTGCAGTTACCGCATCACGATGGCTCATGTAAGCAACAGCTGCTGTGGTTTTGTTCCAAGAAGAAGGAGGGCCCGTGCAGGTCAAAGGGGACTCCTGGACAACTGATTATTAACCAGGGCTTTCTAAAGCACTTGCAAGGCCCATATTGTGTTTGTTTAGGACCCACAACTACAAGTGCGTGCTATTAGCAGACTGGGTGGATTGGTTTGTGTCTCTCAGTTACATTACCAATTCTAGCTACCTTTCTCAGAAAAGAGTAAGGCCTTCTCTTATGCTACGTCAGTCCAGTTTTACACTACCTTTTTTTTTCTTCTTCCTTTATTTTAAAGGCCCTTATTCAACTAAATATACCCTCTTTATAAAATATGATTCTTTTTGCTATCCAGATGTTATTTCATGCTTGTACAATTTTTATTTAATCATCTATATAACTGGCCTCTGATTCTTAACTTTTACATTTTACAATAGAAAATTTGATGGCTTTTCTTTTTCCGCACGATTCACTCTTCCAATTATAATTTGTTAACTGTGTATAGATGGAAAATGGAATTCAATTAAAATGTAGCAAAAGAGCACTTTATTTTTTATCAGTTAAATAGCCATAGATGTACACAGCATGTAAGAAAACAAATGATCAGAACATACTGCACTGAAAACTGATTTATTCAACAAGGAATAATCGCTGCTGGTTGGTGAACTCATGTGATTGTTTCTGGTCAGCATGACCTTCTAGACTTCAGAACTAGTACATCTACACCCTGTCACAGCTTTCACTCAGAGATCTGATGAGAAAAAATTAAACTGCGTGCTTTCTCATCTCCCAGTGGGTTTCTCAATTTTGAACACACTAGTCCTTAATACAAAGTAGATGAGCACATTCAAAGAGAAAAAGAAGAAAAAGCTATCAGAAGCAGGTTCAGCATTCTGTAGGTTACAGATCCAGCTGCTCTGCCAGGGACTTCCACCCCTTCAGTGGTTTGACTTTATCAAAAACTTTGGCATCAAAAATGTGTTGCATAGTATTTTTATTGTGTTATTTTAAAATACTATAGTAAATTTAACCTCAGTACTGGCTGCCACACTTCCATACTTAATTTTAAGTGGTCTTGTTAAAAAAGAAACATTTAATTGAAACACAGCGTACATGTAGAAGTCATTAGACACATATTAATCATTTCAGGAGGCCACACAAGTAATAGAAAAACGTTGATTCCTTCCTTTCTGATTTATCAGCCATTTATGCTATAGTATGTTCAAAACAGAACAGGTTCCTACTGTGCTAACTGGTGTACATGCAGAGTCAGAGAGACAGAGCCCTGGCACAGAGGTTTGCCTTCGTTTGCTCAACACCTGAGGTGTTACTAGTAAAAAACCAAACAGGAGAAGCTTTTTTTGCCTTTTAAAGCAGTGGCTGTTCAGGTGCAGATTTACCAGCAGCAGGAGGCAGAGGGTGAAAGGATGTTATGAAAGGCTCTAGATCTGACCCTGTTCCTCCAGCCCTTCCTGTTCCCCTCCTCCTCCAGCTCTAGCTGTGTTCACCTATGCCTATCTACTGAAAATCGGAAGGACTTTAAGCTAACCAGGGAACTGAACATTAGCATTGACCATGTTAATCTCTGCTGAATACAGAGACTTCCCATTGAATTTCCTCGTGCTTGCTAAGTGACTTAGGAGGATAAACGTACTATCAGGACAACTCCCCAGACTGAAAGGAAAAGAAGGAAAGTTATTTCTGAGAATGTCCAAAGGTTGTGATCTGAATCTGAATCAAAGCTGAATTTTGGAACATGACTTATAGATTTGGCATTACAGATCTGTGGATCTGATTTATTCACTTAACAAGATCAGAATGAAATTCCTCTTCCCAAATTGCTGTGATGGAAACAACACTATCCCATGGATTTTCTATTAATTCTCTTGCTCTTTTCTTTGGCAGGCTCAAATATTTCCTCTCTGTAGTAGAAAGAATATGACAGCCAGCATAAAGAACAAGAAAAGTCATTACTCAAAATTACAGTGCTTGCAACAAGTTTCTAAAGAGATAAAGATGAATAAAGTTTGGTTTAGGTAAGGGCATGGCCAAGTGAGGAAAAATTGGTGAGGAAGAGGTATTTCATTATCATGTGTCATAAATCTTTGAAATACCACAGATGGTGTTAGCTAGCAAAGCTGACAGTGCAGTAAAAGGAATAAGAATTACTAAGGTTGGCTCTAGCTGATTGAATTTAAAGAGAGACTTTGACTGTGAGTAGGCCAAGATTCATAAATAAACCTTATTTTAAGAATACAAGAGAGGTCAGACTGGTTCAGGACAGGGATACACTTGGCCCATTTACCTATCTCCAACAGCAGACATAAGCCAATTCTTATGCAAGTACTCTCTCAGAGAACAGCAGAACCAGGACAAGCACATTTGATGGTGCTCATAGGTTCCAGCATCCAACTTGGATTTAGCTCGGGAGGATTCCTGAGCCTGATGTGGTTTGTCTAGCCAGTGACCTTTACTAGATCTCTTCTCCAAGGTCTTGCACAGACTGTCCGTAAATCCACCTGAACTCTGTTATCCAGACTGTCTTTAGGTAAATAATGTCATGAGCGTACTACCCATGAACATATTAAACAATATAATTTAGTGTAGTATTTGCTTTGAACCTGCCCACTGCCAGCTTCATCTGATGCACTCTCCTTTTTCTATTGATAGAGAAGGTGAAAATTTGATCCATGTCCATCCTTTTCACATGTGACTTTAAAACATTCATTGCTGTTTTGAAGAAGTGTTAGAGGGGTGCTGTAATTAAAGTCACCAAAGAAGAGTCCACTGCCACTGTGCTGGAAATCTATTTCTTAGCTCTGCCAATCCACCACCAGTTTGCCTGCTATCTGTGGCAGATGCTGAAGCTGCTATTGCACAGAAGTCCTTCCAAGATCCTGGGGAACTGGAAGCTTAGATGAGCACATTCTGAGAGAGCCATTCTTTTCCACTGTTAGGGAAGATGCATTAGAGGAAAAGATGCAGTCATGCATATTATGCTCTTAAAACCCTGCTGGTCTTTCTGCAAGCAGAATCTAAAAGAATAGTAGGGAATGGAAATAAAGAGAAGAAAATTTGCCAATCCACAGAAATCAGGCCCATTCTAAGAAAAATACTTGCTAACAACTAAAGCTCAAGGAATCAATGTAAACTTTACCTAAAAACCAAAGTAGAAAACTGAAGATAAAGTAGTTCAGGCTTCCTCTAAAGGAGGAGGGCATTGTTTCTAGAGTTTGGCAGTAGACCTTAAGTACTCAAGGTTAACATCATAATTAAAACAGCAGAAGCTTGTGAGAGTTTCCTATTATTTCAGTAGGAAACCCATGCAGTATAATCCTGTTTTCCCCTGCTATGTGTTTTACAAGGCATGGGAATATTTCTGAAGCAGACAGGAAAGCCTGGTTTCTACTAGTAAAAAATTATACAGATAGGTAAAACAGGTTTCCATTCTTAGGTAGAACATAAACAAAGCCTTTCAGAAATCTTTCTACAGGCTAAGGTACATTGTATCCATGTACAGCTATTGCAGAAAAATGCATTTTTAGAGAAATTATGTAAACTCCAGTTAGTGTCAAAGCTATTAAACAGTCCTGTACTATTGAAGTAGAAGAAGTTAAGGGAGACTGATGATGCCAGGACACTCAAACAGGAAGTCTTTTCATTTAGGTTTGTGAGTAACTCTAGTTAAAGTGACTCTATTTGACACAAAATGATCTGTACTGTTGCAAAATAGTTTCTGTCAGCAGATTTCATCTAGGCAACACCCAGTCTATCAGCTATAATCATACTGGGTTTGGCTGCAGGATCTGATTATTATTTCGGAAGAGTATGTTTGGCTAAGCAGGTAAAGAGACTGTACTGAAAGTTTCACAAGACACATAGAAAGGCACACAAACTCCATGTTATTAAACAGATATATTTTTTTCAGGAGCTGTCATCATCCCTCTAGTTAGAATGGGACATTATTTGTGTCTGTTATGAACAAGCACACATTTAGGAGTTTGAAAAGGGCAGCTCTGGAAGACAGGTCATTGCTGTTGGCTCCTTGCTATGATGGTTAGATATGCTGAAGGTTAGAAAGGCTCAGAACCTCCAGCATTACCAGCTATAAGCCCAAATGTTGCCTGGTTTTGTCTGGCTTAATTCCAAGCCATATGTCATCTAAAAGTTCCTGAAGATGGTCTTGCCCCATACTGGCTTGTTGATAAAACATATAATTGATTATCCCTTTGACTATCAGCACTTGTTTGATAAGTCCCTGAAAACCAAGCCCAAATGTACTTTTTGTTCAAGGCAGAGGGTCCTGACTCTGATATGTTTATATAGAGACAAAGCATTCCCTAAACATCACAGAGATTTTGAATGTGAGCAGATCCCTATCTCTGAACAGACCTGTCTGCCACACAAGCCCTTGGTATTTTAAGGTAGGAAGACAACACTGTTCCAGGTTTAATGAGGAGAGTACTTCTCTGTGTACCATAGACATCTGATGCAGCATGTACCAGGTAGTTGCAAAGCCATGGTTCCAGTAAACTTTGTGCCCAATGTAAAGTACAGAATGTTTTGTGAGTGACTATAAATGCTGAGGTTTTCACTGATCATAAAAGATAATCTAGAATTTGATTTAACTGTCCGGTTACTGTCTAGGATCTCTGCTTTGGGAAGCAAAACGCTCTGATAATATGACGTGTAACACCAAAACCATACCAAGTGTTTCAAATCAATACTGCTGGTTTTGTAAGTCTGAGAAGTATTGATCATATAGTTTTAGACCTGTGTGAACCAAATCAATCATCTGTTGATGTACTGCACTTCAGTCCTTTATCTTCTGACACAGGCTGTGATGATAGCTCTTTCTGGGGGGGGAGAAGGCAGAGGGAACAGAAAACTAACAGAAAATTCCTGCTTGATTTACAAGAAAGACTGAAGGGTACCACTCTGTAACACAGTCTAGTGCTCCTGTGAAGAATCTCATGTCTTTGCTGCATGGACCCCTTTGTAAAAATAGACATCTTGCAGGCTGGCAGTTCAAAATCCCTGAGGATTAGTGATTGGTTAGGAGATTATGGATACTCCAGTCTGAATCTGAAACAGCAAATGAAAGTGCTGAGGCACTGATTGTTGACACTGAACTGCTAGCCCCCTCACCCTTCCTGTAAAGTTGCAGATACTGAAGGCCCTGTCACTGATTTATAATGGTACATTTGCTTCTGCAATCAGTCATAGAAGGGAATCTTATTTCTGGTGTTTATTGCTTCTAATAAACTGGAGAGCTTGTAGAAAATAAGAGAGAGAAAAGCCACAAGACCAGCAAGTCACTCAGCACTATGTACAACACCGTACTGAAAATACAAAGACAATCACTACTATCAGGGTTGTAAATACATAAGGCACTCAACACAAAGCTAGTCACTATCAAGGTCCCTGCAGGAAGCAGGCAAGGAATAAAACAGGTCTTTTCAGGCCCTGGACTTTAAAATACATTAATTAAAGACACGCCATATTGCTGATGAACCTTTTATCCCTTGCTACATGCATGGGCAGCAACTTGTGCTGGGAATCACACTCCTTTTGCCTCCATCAGACTTCCCTGCCAGTACAAGCGAACCCTGGTAATGGGTATGTCCAACAAGCTCAGAATCATAGCTTTTAGGATATCGAATAAGTGATACTGTCTTAAATCATAACTGTAGCTTTACTTGTGGAATTTAGAAATAAATTGATTTCTGTTCAAGGGAAGTCTTCTCCCTCCTCTGCTGTATGTTCCCTCTTGGAAAAACGAAATGTTACTATGGGACATATTGCCTGCTGAAAAATCACACTAGGAAACATCTTAAGCCCCAGTAACTTATGATTTCTTTATCCATATCTAAAAAGATATATTTAGTATATTAACTCAAACTGTATTTTGCTAATGTTGTAAGAAGACTTAATTTACAGCATGAAATTAATTATACTATTACATATGAAGTTAAATGACTCACACAGTACATACACTGAATTATTTCCACCTTTTGGTATGATGGAAATAATGAAATCATGAGTGTGTGTACTCATGTCACTATTTAATGCCCTGAGGATAGTGGGCATGAGGGTGCTTCAAGTAGTAGTCTGCTGATACCATCTAATGGACTCTGCTTGGCCAAATAATTTCTCCTTACATATGTGCACTTCTTATGTATGTGCACTCACTGGGCACATACACACCAGCAATGAAATCCATCTCCACAACCACTCGAAGAAGCAGCCAAAAGCATCCCAGATGAGTTATTCATGCTCTTTATAAAAATTGGGCAATTAAAATAACTCTCTGTGCTTTGGCCAACTTTGATGGAAAACTCAGCTATACAAATTAACACACACATAAACTGCATTAAGCAAGCAACCATCTCTTTATACTGTTACTGTACATCACGATATTAATCTGGAGAGCCCAAAACAAATACACTTTCTAGTACTCTAGAGAAAATATTTTCTTAATCCTGACATTTTTGTATTTATTTCTGAAAATTTGCCAAAAAACTTACATACTCTTAAATGCTAAGACTTACACTTTCCAACCTATATCCAACCCTAGGGTTGACTTTCTGAAGCACAATTTGTACTACTTCGTCCAGTCCAATTGCAGTTATGTTAAAGAAGGGGACTGCCACCACTTTAAAACATTATTAAATCTGCTAAAATAGAATAACTCAGAATAACTGCACACCATGTTTTCACAGTTTTACCTCCAATTATACATTCTCCTGCCAACTTAAATAAATATTGTATCATTCCAGTTTCCTTGTATATGGTTGTTTACCTCATTTAATCAAACTGCATATACTCTTTTTCTTCCTAACCACCCTTTAATTGTTCTTACTGTTTGAGTGTCCTTATTTAACTTGTAAGTAATATTTTCAGAATTATTAAATGACAAATTCACTGGCACCTTTGAAAATGGGAGTTAGATCCTTGTATTTTAGCTCTATATTTTTCTGAGTATCTCACTACTCAAAATAGGCACAGGCACCTTGCTGGGGATTGATTTCTCTAGTAACTGCATTGGGCCTCTGAAGATATTCAGGAAAACTAAATTTCTCATCACAACTTCCCTCTGGTAAAGTAAATATTTCCGTTAGTCAGCAAAAATTAAACTGTTCAGTAAGATATTAAATGGGAAAGCTGAAAAAATAGTTCACATTTTGTAACTTGAAAATATAAATTTAAATGTGAATGTTCAGTTACTAAAAAAATTACATTAATATACATGTTGAAAAGCAAGTTCTGACAAGTAAGACCAGACAACCTTAGACGTCAACTGTAAGTAAAAGAAGCCTTAGTAGTTTTTTTCATCTTTCTCAATTTGTTCAATTCTCTATGGCATCTCACGGTTTAGAACCATTATTCTCTCTTCACGAAACATCTTGGATTATAAGCTACTTCTTTGACTTTCATGAGAAGTCTTTAGAGTCCTTTTTAAAACACTATTTCACATCTATCCAGGAATTATATTTTCCTATCCTTGTAAAAAAGTGTGAGTTAAACATTCTGAAGATATTTGCTAGGCATTTTCCTTCAAAAGCTTCTCTGACTATACTGTTTTTCTTCTATATACAGTGCATTAATATAAAGGTAAAGTGGTATGTGATTCATATTCTTGAATAATTCTATTCAAGTTGACTACAATCTTTCTCCAGATTGGCTTGTATTATAAAGGTTTTAAGACTTTAGTGATCTTTTTCTAAGTTAATTCTCAAATAGCGTAAGTAGATGTCTCCTACTTTAAAAAACCCATAAACCCAGGTGTCTAGATGATGAAACAGAAAAGTTATACTGGAACCCCTTGGTTCTATAACAAGACAACAAGACAACAAGACAAGAAGACAGAGCAAGCTACAAAAGCAAAGGGGTGCTACTTCTTTTACTCAGATCTTCCTCTCTGGGAGGTTAACCAAGTGAAAGCCGTTTGGCTCTCTATACACTATTCATATTTTTAATACACCTGCTTCTAATAATTGAAATGCCTCTAATACAATTTGAGGGAAGAAGATGCAATAAAATGTCCATTTGCAAATGTTCACAGCCTTTCCTGGCACAGACCCAATACAAGAAAAAACACTGGAAGATAAACACTTTAATTTGAAGACTTTAATAATTGTTTGATATGAAAACATAAGTCCTTAAGCAGCTAACAGATTATCAGAGTTCTAAATGGTTTTCTCAATATCCTCCAAACTGAATCTCTCAGAAAGACCAGACATGCTAGCCAGTATCCTGAATAGACTGTATTCTGTCAGTATTCTGAATAGCCAAATGATCTTCATTCCTTGCTCTCCTATGTCACTCATTTTATGTTCTAACAAAAGCATATACATGAATGATTCACATTTTAATCAGGCCCATGAATGCTGGTAACCATACATGAACCATACATGCTATTTAATATTGTTTCTGAGTACAGAAAAACAAAATACCTTGAGGTTTGGAGCAGAAATACAAGTGATACTTTCTAATATCACTAATCAATTTCACTTGAGGGTTCCATTATCACAGCATAGGTTTCATTTTTATTACTAACAGTCTTTATTTATCACAGTAAAAACAGGCTGTTAACCACAGAAAGTGAAATTCATCATGAAAGTTCTGGTTTTGTTTAGGAATCAGACCTTTTCAGTTATTCTGTCAAATAATAAACTCTGGTTATCTATGTGTGACTTAAAAGAAACTGCATATGTTTTGAATGCAAAATATTTCCCTTTAATATCTACAAAGCTATACGTACCTGAAGAACATGTGCTATATAGAATTAGAAGCCAAGGAAAAAGGGTATTGACAATGCTGAGACCAGCTTCCTGGCCAGAGGATCAAGCAGTGTAAACAGAGCAATAGTACTGCTTGCACGAACAGGCAAAAAATCTTTAGCGACTATCTGCAAATGGAAATTATATGTATATGAACTTAAAAAAGTGAAAATTAAAACATAGAAAGGCATACAAAATACAAGAATACATCTATTGATAAAAGAATGATACCTGCATTTTGGATGATTTATCATCTGTTCAGACTATCCAATTTCATCTCCACATTCCAAATTTATTTTTCAAATTACTTCTTAATATTCCAGATTATTCATTGAGTGGAGCCAACCATTATGAAAGAAGATAGATGTAAGAGCATCTGGATGACAGAAACTTTTTGTGTAATCTGTTTGAAATTGCCAGCGAGGAATATGCTCCGGCATCACCTGATAGTCTGGTTCCAGTCTGTCCTTGTCGTTAGAAGCATTTTCCAAATATGTAACCTGTCCTTTTTCACTGTAAATTAAGATAATCTTTTCTTGTCCTTCCACAAGTAGGTACAAAAGACAACTGATGACTGTCTTCTTCACAATAAACTTCAAATGTTACATTATTTTTCTCAGTCTTCTCTTCTCTGGACTAAATCAATACAACTCTTTTGAAACATGCCTTATAAATCTTGCTTTCCAAAAACCTTTTCATTCATGTGCTCTCCTATGGATTCACCTTTAGCTGGAAATAATCTTCCTTTTCCAGACTTTAACACAGATATACAACAATTTTACTCACTGACTTTTACTCTGTCTCTTTTGCATGAGCATTCTTTGATTTTACTTCATCTATTAAACTAGGTAGGTTCAGTCATTTAGAATTTTGTGGTGCTGAAGAGCAGTAGGCTCCACAAACCCTTCAAACACAATACATTTTTTTGGCAATCAGTAACGACATTTACTTTTCTTTGAATGTAGAATAAATCACTTGTTCTTATTATTTTTCTCTGTCTTCAAAGAACTTGATAGAAGAGGGATTTTGTATACTTCCTACTTAGTAATATTATAACTTTTATTTTAGCTGCTAGAACAAGAATTATAATACTCTCACATAAGCAGACAGATAGATGGATGATCAGGCAAGCATAAAACTAGTTTTCTTTGAGAATCAAGCATAACAGAAAGAAGATTTGACTCAAAGTCTCTCTATTGTCTCAAAATAGATAATGTCTAGTCAAATTGAGGTAGAAGGATATTGCTAGTTGAAATCTACTATGGAGTGTCTTTTTGATGTTTACACAGTTAGTCATTCATAGTTGAAGTATGTCATGTTCTCCATTGTTTTCAACGAGTTTTATCTGAATAAAGCAGAAATATTCTGAACCATGAAAAGTAAAACAAAGGATGTAAGATAGTAACAGGTTGAAGTAGTGCTCTAAAGGCTGCAGTGGCCATCTGTCTTCAAATTTATTTCCAGATGCCTGCCTTTAGAGAACTGAGTCTCCTTACATTTTTTAACCCGATACAGTTTATTGCAGGAATCTCCAAATTATTTCCTTGGAAAGAAGAACAACCAACCAACCAACCAAACAAACAAACAAAAGTGAAAACCTGGGCAGCAGTTTATGACATCTAGCACAGTTTTTCTGCTTCTTTGCTCTACTTCACTTGCACGGGCTATGCAACTATACCATAGCCACACATGAAAGTTCTTCTAAGAAGTGGTTTCTATGGTTTGGTTTTGCTTTTTAATACGCATATAGTTTATTCATAGGGTACTTTCATAATGAATTCCTGAAATTTACTAGTTGTTCTTTGTAATCTTGTTTATCCATCTGCAAAGCATCCAAATCCCATGACACCCAGGTGTGTTCTCAATATACTAAATGAATAAATCAGCTTAAGGGCTCACAGCAGCATTACACTCCTGCTCAGAGCCACCCATTCCCCATCTTTGGAAAAGCCTTTTTACAATTCTTCTACTCTTCAGACAAAATTCTGATGTAGTCACCTCCTCCTTGCCATACTCCAGCTTAGCTTCCAGCAGCTCCTAAAACCTACATCCCCCTACTTCCTTGAGAAACATAGGCAAAACTCCAACAAGCGATTATCTAAGCAGGAGTGATGGGCACAGAACATATTCAGAATGGAGAGAAGCAGTTTATGAACACTTCTCTAGCAGACAGTTGTACCTGCACTATCTGCTAAAACATTTTTCAGAATCTCTTTTCACAGAAGTCTGAAAACTATTTTCCTCAAAACAAGAACTACCAGTTCCGTCACTTCAGACATTAGGTTTAAAATATGTAATATATTCAGAGAAAAGTGGACAACTTCAAACATGTTGTTTGGTTGTTTTATGTCATTTTCTAAAACTATGCTTGAGGGGATCAGAATATTATAATTTCATATAATGTATTTGCATTGCAAAATTACAAGGTCATTATAAGAAAGAACACTTTTCAGCTATGTATGTAATACATGTGACAGATTTGCTTTATATTTTTCTCCATCTATGTGTATATAATTCTACCTATGCTTTTAACTTATATTCTCTTGATTTATTAATGAATCTTCAATTATTTTCAGAATCAATTTCTATTATTCACAAGAACAAAACTCTACTGAAGCCAAAGCAAGCCAAAGGTGCAGAATCGCACATTCATACTGCAGAAGTGGTATTTCCCAGCCTAGTTCCCCACTGTGTTGCACATACGGTTGATGGCAATACAGTAAAGCCAGAAGAACCAGTTAGTTTCTCCAGAAAAGCTGCCTGTGTTTCTGCAGGACTGCTTCTCCAAATACTTAATCTACAGGCAAATTTATTGCTGAATAGTTGTTATGATGGTCTATTTGCTTCTCAATGTTCCATTAAGAATAATTTCCTATTAAGAATTGTTTCCAAACACCTACTTCCAACCTTCTTTCTCAACTTCTGGCCATTTTCCTTTGATCTATAGCACCCTAAAATTTTGCCCAATTTATTTATTTCTGTGCTTTATGTCCTCAGCACTCACCAGAGGAACCTATCCCCTTTCAGAATCTGCATAGAGTTTTTATTTGAGCAGTTTATTCCTCTCTTTACTTCTGAGTTACTTAAGTGACAACATACAACTGAATGCTAACGCATCCTGTTCCAACACTGTCTGACTTGCCACATTTTCTCTTCCCTTTTCTTCCCTTTTTATTTTCTGTCTTGAGATTTAAGCAGTTAATCCCAGATTACAAAGAAGTCTATGAATGTAATTTTATTTCCCCTTTTTGTGCATCCTGCACATAGTTTTCTACAACCTGTAAAATTAGAAATTACTGTGAAAATAACAGGTGACCTCACTAGGTCAAAATCTGACCTGGAACCTAGTAGTAATTACATCACGTATTGGAAACTATCCAAGTAATACAGACATTATGTTAATCCCAAGATACTATTGCATATCCCTTTTGAAATCTGTATAAATATTCAGTAAGCGCTTATCCCATCATGTGCACAATGAGGTCACTATATTGAAGTGTGCCCACTTCAGCATCAGGTCCTTCTCAGAACTCTCAGAGTAAAACACCATACACAAATGTATTATATTTTAGGCTTTTATCCTACGAGAAGGCCCACATAGGTGGGACCCAAACTGCATTTTAATAATGAACTAGATCTGTTTACCCAATTTCTCAGCCTCTGAGGAGGAACGAATCTCGGCTACCGCATGTTACCTCCGCTGGGCAGGATAGGGGTACAGAATCTGAACCCTGTAATATTTTCAGATATTTTTTTCTATACTTTCAATTACCATTTTTCTTTGCTGTCTCTTCAACCACCTTTTCAAATAACTGCTCTGATTTGTAAACAGTGGTCTCAGATTTCCTTTTATTCAGTACTGCTCTATTGAAAGAAAGAGAAAAATTGGAAGTTGAATACATTTGAAAAAAAAACCAAACTCTAATGTTTCCTTAAAAGTTTCACTTATTTCAGGTTATTTTAGCAAAAGTATACTAAGCAGATAACTAGGCTCTCTCATATAGCATGACATGTTCTGAGCTTTCTTTATCTTTGCATGATGGCAAGCTTAAAGTTCCCATTTCCAGTTCTGTTTTCTTTTCTCCTATTTCATTCTTCACATTTATTTACAGTGGAATCTTGTTCCCATTCTATTGCAGAGTTATTGCTGAACCAGTTTTTTGCTGCTACTCTTCAAACTCTACATTTCTGTCAGTGACTTTCACAGTATGTTTACCCTTTTTCTGGTCACTTTATTAAACTGTAAGTATTGTACATTCAGAAAGTCACTCTTTATTTTAGTTCAGAAAGTTCATTCTTTATTTTAGATCTAGTACCTTTTTTTTCCTTATCGCTATCAGATCCAGGACTGAATTAACTCTTATTATTTTTCCCAGTTTTAAGTACCTTACAAAAATATCCTCCTGTTGCTTATTTTGAAACATTTCTCGCATTTAATTCACATTCCTGTTTCACAGCTTTTCACATTTATTTTCATATACAAAGCAATATATGGGTGTATAATATACATAAAATATGTGTATATATATCATAATCATAGAGATACTCATAATCCTAGACAAAGTTAAATGAAACAAACCTTTAATACAATCTTCATTGATTTTGCCTCTTCCATTTTCATTCGTGAAATTACTTCTGTGTTTGCCAGCCACATGAATCGCAGGATCTGCATGCATGGTGGTTGTTTTATAAATTATGCTTCCCTCACCTTATCTTCATTATATAGCAACAGATAGTTATATTCTATTTATGTCTTAGCCAGACTTGTTTGTAATGCGATCAAAGAACATTTCATGGAATTTGTAGTGCTGCTTCTCCTCTCAAGACCACATGTACCTAAGCTGTGTTTTTGAAAAGAAAGATCTAATTTGTCACTATTATTTCCAGTAGGACTTCATAGATGAAGTATGTTTTCACATCTCAGTGTAGCAATATTCACTCAACTTTCTTTTCCTCTTGCAAGTGTTTCCTTGTGGTTACACTCACTCATTTGCTGAAAAATCTTTCCTGTTTTGTTAGTATTTCCAGCTATGTTTTCCTCACTGTTCTTCATATATTTAAAAAACCAGACATTTAAACTGGTTGTTTTAACCAAGACATTATCACCCAAAAATTGCAAATCAAACATATACAAATTTGAGTGTAAAAATAATGTTCTCTTCAAACAACTAACTTTTAGATTAGTAGTCCTATTAAACAAGCAACAGTTTTCTAACCTAACAAGCAATACCAATACAGTACTCTCAAAACCAAATTTTCTAGAACTATGCTTATTCAAATCAGTTTGATGTACCTCCTTCATACAATAATATGGCATTGTTAGAATTTTATTATTTCTCATTATGAGTAAGAGCTTATTCCATAACTAGTTTACTATAAAATGAATACAAGTATTAAGTAAGGGACTATTTCAGGATCTGCACTGTATTATATAGTCAACAGGACACATCTTCAGTAAGCAGTGGTGACTTTGTTTTACATAGTTTTTAATAGTCTTTCTTTTGTTATGGATCATTTTCATGTAGATCATTTTTACAAAATCAGTTGCAGTTGATTCATTCTAACATAAAACTTACTGCTACTACCGTGCAACGCACTCATCATCAGTGTAACTGGTTTAGAGATTCCAAATTTCCTCTGCTTTCTAATCCTTGTCTGTAATGTCATCCTCATACTCAGTAAATTAATCTGACAAATAAGGTGTTTTTTAATAGGCTCAAAATTACGCAAAGTCCTGCTTATAACTACACTAGTTAAAAACTTTTAGGCACTATAAATTACATTCTCAGCCACACCTCAAATAATTTTCTAGTAAGTTGCTATTATTGCTGTTATTGCAAATTACTGTAGGTATCAGAAGAGTCCTCAGAATCATATTTTTCACATCTAAATTCAAAAGTTCTGAACTTCACTAGTTAAGTTTTATCATGTACTTGGCATTCCTTTTATTGCAATCCAAAGAATTCAGATTATTTACAGAACATTTACTATAACTAATAAACTATGTAGGTAACTACTCTTCAGTAAGCATTATCTTTTATTTAATATTTCTGCTATAACAAAGCATGATGTGCAAAATTTCTCCTGACTTTATGAATGTCAATATTCTAGTTGTTTGGGTTTGGTTTTGGTTTGTTGGTTATTTTTTGGGGGTTGTTTGTTTGTTTGTTTTACTTTAACTGCTTATATTACTTTCAATACAAAGCATTCTTTCCATTAGCATTTCTCTTTATCTGCAAATAAAATCAGAAAACTTCTGCCACACTATTCATGACTGCAACGTTTGCTTTCATTCAGATGGTCTTTTTAAGTTAGCATTCCTATATTGGACAAGTACCATAAGTCCACATTTTTACAGGAATGTTTATCTCTGTCCATAATTACTATGCCATTGATGTAGGAGGCAAGGTACTTTGATTCTATGAAGGCATATGTGTCATAAAAAACTTAGAAAGCTGTCACTGAATTGTTAAGTTTCTTATCTGGTTTACTGAAAGTCCTAAAATAGCAGATCCATCCAGTGTCTAGAAGTAAATATATTCTTGAATATATACGATCATGCTTAAGGGCAGTACTTTAGGCAAATGGATGCACAAATGAGAGAAAAATGGATCAGTATTGAACCATAAGAGTTAGGAGAGTTCAGTGCAGAAAGGAACAGGAAACTTAGGTTAACAAAAGGAGCAAAAAAAAAAAGGGAGAAGACAGAGAACTCAAGAGAAGGAGAAGACTTTAATAGGTATAAATCGAGAAAATATTATCATAGGGAGGAAGAGAATAACTTCACCCTTTAATAAGTTAGACTTTACCAGCACACAACTTTGTAAGTCTACCTCACTTTTTGTAAGTGAGCCATGTAGCACTCAGTTTTTAAAATAAAGACTAATGCTATATTTTGTTAAAGTTAAATGTCTTTAATATGGATTTTATATTCTTCATGTTTCATTTTACATTTCTACAAACACCTTTAAATTATGAGTACGTTAGGAAACCAGCACATTTTATATGAAGGCAGAAGAACAATACTTCTTGACTATTCAAAACCATTAAAAATTCCATGAGTGCCATCTTCTTCTTTTTCTATGTCTTCACTACAGTACTATCGCTCAGAGAAAATACTGGTATCAGCATCAAAGGAAAGGTTCAGCAATCTTCCATATCAGAAGTTAGCACAATACTCTCAACATGGAAGGCAGGATGGTCAGAGAGGTAGCAAGCGAAAAGCTTCAGAAGGAATGGTAGCTAAAAAGAGTCAGGAAAAAGAAAAACAAACAAAAAAAAATAAAAAGGAAATATAAGATAACAAATTGAAAAGATCAGGAAACAACAAAATACACAGGAAATAGCAACAATTGTGCTTATTCATTTTAGAAACAGTACAGAACACTGACAGAAAAGGTGAGGAATAAGGCAGCCATTCTTAAAGAGTTCTTCAGAAAAGACCTAGTATGGTATGAAATGCTCTGTTATTCCTCTCTTAAGGTGACAGGCCACTCTTAATTTTTAGTTTGAGCTAGTCACTTCAAAGCAGGATTCCTGTGAAGTCAGTAGACTGAAACAGGCACCTCCAGAGGGCGATTCATCCCATCCTAAGGTCTGAATCTTAGACCCTGAATCATATATTTGAAATGTAATTAATTTTGTGAAGTTCAGTAGGTATTTGTGAACCTAGCAGTGTATATTTAAGCTTAATTCTATGGATAACAACATGTGGATTAAAATAATATGAGAAACAGTATTCTTTCAACTTCCTTTACTCTGAACAAAGCAAATCTACTAATGACTTTCATCTGCATAGAATATGTAATAGGTTTGTGCTGCTTAATATTTTTTATTACTGAACATTACTCATATTCACTATACTGAGCACAAAAATTAAGTCTGACTCAAATAAAAGAAAGCTTGCTTTTCTATTAGGACTAATTAGGTAATCCTAGGACTTTAAGTTTATCTGCTGTAAGTAAAAATTAAAGCTCGACATCACTGGGATTCTCTATTACCAGCATTAAGACCTGATTCAGGCAATATCACATTTAACTCATACTTACAATGGCACTGCTAATATTGCAATAATTTGTTACTAAATACAGTAAATACTGTTGTGAAAACAACACGCTGAAATCCTGTCATGGTCATGGACACATTATAATGGTTGTTTTAAAAGAACTATAATTAAATACAGGAGTCATGGGTGAAGGGCTGGTTTGAAAGTCCATATATAGCCCAGTCTCTGCACAAGAAGCCTCAGTGTGGAGAAGGCCTATGGGGACAACCTGTTCATACCACCTTCACCAGCTTGCCAGCCCAGACACAAAAACAAGACTCTGCTGTTACAGAACTGCAATACCAAAGCTTAAATAACCAGAGAAGAGGGTGGAAAAGAGAAGCTTTCATCCTGAGCACTGATCTGGGGCTGGAATATACACCAAAGGGACAGTTCACAATCTGCACTTCCTTGTTAGTACGAAAAGTCTGACAGAAATAATCTTGGGACTCTGCAATTCATACCTCACTGGAGACCTATGCGTACAACAGTCTTCCACTAATGACTATTTCAGAATACAGTCATCCTGATACTGCCTATTACACTAGGACAACAAAGAGTTGTCAGTTACAATGCAATTAAAAAGACATCTTTAAAATCTAAATATCACACTTGAAATGTGATTTTGCACTGAAGAATTTACATAATCTAAACAATTCTAGAGTCATGTAACAAAACAGTGCAACACTAACACAAAACAAATTAACAGCAAGGTCTAATTATAAAATACAGCATGAAGTCGCTTCTTTAGAAGTTCAAAAAGTTGTATCTGTATTTAATTTCATTTTCATTTTAGAGTGAACATAAAGAGTACAGCTATGTCAGTTTCTGAGTATTCATATATTCACTGGGTGCTCTTAAAAACTGTTTCCCAGTGAATGATGCACACTGCACAGGAAAGGGAACCCTCTCAGACAGCAATTTATAGCTTAATTCTTATGCAGTCCTCTCTATCAGCAGAAATTCATACACCACCTTCCAAAAAGTACATGCTACCATATAATCTCCAAAATCATTTGTGAATTGGCACCATAAGGCCTCTCCCTGCTCCACCCATTTTCACTCTTTCAGTCCCCAGAATGAGGATAGAAATGGGGCAGCTTTAGAGGGGATACTACTCTGTTATACATTGGCTCAGGGCTCAGTTACATTCAAGTGTTGCTCAGGTGGAAAGTTAAGGCATTTTATGCATACTACACCAAGTGAATACAAGAAAATGGGAGGTCCCTATCTCTGTATTTAAAAACAAGTTTTTAGCATGGTAATTCACAAAGACCAGTTACAGTTACTATGTAAATATTACTTGCTTAGTTTTAAAAATACGTAATTTCCCTAAACAGTTACTGCACTATAATGCCATATATAGTCCTGGGTATCATACATGAACAAATTACTTAATTTAAACTTTTCTTTCCCATTTCCTAATTTATTTTCTCTTCTTACAGCTTACGGATAAAATCCACACACTGATGTCTAACCTGTAATGAAAGCTGATGTAAGTAATCCATTGTTTTACAGCTATATTTGGTGATGAATTAACTGACTTTACCTAGTTCTGTTGAATAATGTTTAACAGTTTTGATTTTCAATTTCAGCATTATTACAATTAGGTTTTGCATGCAAATTTTGCCACTCTTAAGTGTTACTGCCAGCCCATCTGTCTGTGCCCTGCCCCAAATTGTAGTGATTAGAATTAACAGAAATATATGTAAAAAACTGGCTTTGATTTTTTGATGTCCAATAGTGGGGTTTTTAACAGCTAATAGTGGGTAGTCCTCATTTTCAATGCATTTTGTGACTCTGATTAGCTCTGAGTGTCAATTTAAAGCCTTCCTTAGAAGCAAAAATGCACAGAGAGTAAAGTACAGCTCAGCACAGCAGTTATGTCAGAAAGGTGAAGTCTCAAACTGTCTTCCATGCAAGCATAAAGGATGACATGTCTGAGTACTAAATACAAACTACTAATGTAAATACTTACCTGACTCCTCCCTTCTCACCCTGTTATTTCTCCTATGCTCATTAAATTGTTTTTCATCTTTCCCTTCCTTCTGCAAAGGAAAAGAATTTCCTCTTCTCCATTTCAGTTTCTTCCTTTCACATTTGCTTTTTCCTACCCACCTGCACTATTTCTGAAATTCCCAAATTTAAAAGGGCTACGGATCCAGTCCTGGGTTGAAGTATCAAGTCCTGAAGTTTTCAGAATGGCTGAAGATCAGTGACTTGACTTTTAAATGTTTGTGTTCTTTCATTTTCAATAATGATATAAAATCACCAGAATAAAGTTTAGCAAAGAAAACATATTTAGGTAACTGTAATCTTAGAATGAGATCACCATTCTGTGAAGAGCTCTGCTCATACAGCAAAACGTAATGATTTTTACCAATTTGGAAGTATATTATTTCTGATACTTTATTTTTATGCTTAGCTGTTATGAGAAGCCCACGTACACTTTTCTCCTTTAGTAGCCATTTTAAGTGATGCACTGAATGCTTCAACAAATGAAATGATTCATGTCTTTAAATACTTTACAACCAGCTCGTGATGAGATATTTAGGAGATAAAAATAGCTAAAGTTAAGCCTAGCATATTGTACATAAATGTAAATATTTTTTCTCCTGTAGCAATTCATAAACAACATTTATTACTTGTATCCATGACATACATTTTTAGATGCCAGCTCTTCTAAACACAAAATCCATCTTCACAAGACTTTTTTCCAAGTAACTTAATAGCCATTATATCAAATGTTGTTTCACACATAGTATCAACATTTGATGTTTCACTGACATAATAACAGAAAGTCAGCCCAGTGTAAGTTACTTTGTAGAGGACAGTGCTAAAACTTCAAGGCATTACCTCTCAGGAATCAAGAACTCCTGCAGTCTTGAAAGATAAAATGATATATGACAAGAAAAAAGAGTAGTGACAATTTTTAGGGATCAACATTGACTAACTGAAAGAGGGATCTCTATATCCACTATAAAAATCTGCCTAAGAAGGAAGCACCAAAACAGTTTTCCATTAAAATGCACTCTCTAACAAAGTATGCTTTATTTTACTACTCTTACGGTGATTTTGCTGCCTAACTTGTCTGTATTGTTAGATGCTGAGAGGCTTATTAATTAATAACTGGATCTGAAACTTTTACAGAGATGATGCTTCTGCCTAGATAAGTCACAGACATAAGTATGCAATCATATATTAAGAAGGAAAGCTTAAATAAAAGCTTAAGAGTTATGAAAAGCACTGTGGCAAAAAATAAGAATGCTGCATTAAAAAAAAACACCCTTGCATTTTGGGATGCCCTAAGACACTGGCACAACTTCTAAGGGAGTGCAAAATAATAATAAAGTAAAGCAATCATCCAGGGATTCAACGAGTGATTCAACTTATCACCAGTAGGTGCAATCACCCACTGATTAGTTAATTTATTTTTAGGAAGGTCATAGATCACAGAAAAAGGCAAATCAAAGGGACCATGCTTGAGAAATCTGAGATTTCTTTCTGCTGTTTAGCAAGACAAACATTATCGAAAAAATCATAATTCATTATCTGCAAAAAAAAACACATTCTAATGAGTACTACACAGAGAGGGTAAAAAAAGAAAAATAAAACCCAAAACAGTTCACCTATGATCAGCAGATTTCAAATGACAGGACGTGTTCCCCTTGGAGAATATGCGAAGTGTATGTTGGAAAGGAGAGACATCATTATTTCGCACCCAGCACTTTCACAGCATCTCAGTCAAATCCCTTTTACCTCAGCACTGGTGAGGCCACATCTCAGATACTGTGTTCAGTTTTGGGCCCTTCACTACAAGAGAGACATTGAGGTGCCAGAGCAGGTCCAAGGACAGGCAACAGAGTTGGTGAAGGGTCTTCCGACTTGAGTGGCTGAGAGGACTGGGGTTGTTTAGCACGGAGAAAAGGAGGTTCAGGGGACACCTTGCTGCTCTCTACATCTGAAAGGACATTGTAGTGAAGTAGGTGTCAGTCTTCTCCCAAGTAGTAAGTGGCGGGACAACAGAAAATGGCCTCAAGTTTTGCCAGGGGAGGTTTAGATTGGATATAAGGAAAAATGTCTTCATCTAAAGGGTTGTCAAGCATCGAAACAGGCTGCCCAGAGTGTTGAAAAGACGTGTAAATGTTGCATTTTGGAACATGGTTTAATGGTGCACTTGGTAGTGGTAGGTTTGTGGTTGGCCTTGATGATCTTAAGAGGCCTTTCCAACCTAAATGGTTCTGTGATTCTGTGATTCAGTTGTCTGCCTGCATGTGCAGCGGAGAACCCCATAGACTAGAGACAGAAAAAAGCGTAGTGGGACAGAAGAGAGGCTTTAGATGGGAGGGATTTCTGGGACCATTTGTACTTTTGTGTGTAACTGTTCACAGAGTAAACAGGAAAGTAGGTTTTCCAATTAAAAGGGTCATGTGCAGGAACTGGAGAAGAAGCTGGGGTTCCAGAAGACACAGGGAAGGGTGTAGCTATGGCAAGTGTAGCATGAGCCAGATTCAGCTAGAGAGCTTTAGCCATGTTATGTTGTTAAGTGACTTCCAACTAACCCGAACATGTTTATCCACTTGTGACCTCTCCAGCTCTTACAGAAACTCTGTTCTGACTCCTGTTCTGAATTCTTCACACACACTCATCCCAGTCCTACCCATACACCCATCACTGCTTCTCTATGCATGTGCCTTGCTTGCATAGGCACATGAAGCCCTCCCTCCTGTCATTCGCAAATGGCACAAGAAATAACCTTTTTCCTTACTACAGCAGAAAGCACTCTCTCCTCCCTTACATGTTCTTTTCTGATCCAAGGCAAAGATTCCCCTCCATCTCATATTCTGCTAGCAGCTTAAACCTGAGCAAAGACAACTTCAGAATGATGCAAGGTAGCAACAGGTATTCAGCAAGATAATATAAAAACATCTGAAAATGTTTTCCATTACATTTTCCATATGTATCAAAACACGTAAGAAACACGGAAGAAAAAAAAGGTTACACAGAGCCTGCCAGCTTTCTTTAGTTCCTTTTAAAGCACTATTGCCAGTAACATTTGTTTCCAGTATTTTGTTTGAATTCCATAAAATACACTACAGTACTATTAGATTAGACAAACTGGTTTCAAGGTAAACATATTTATACCATTTGAATAAGCCTTATAATTTGGCATTTCTCTAATTTGACACCATCATAATTCCTAACATAAAGAAGTGCAGAATGTTGGAAAAGACAAGATCTCCACAAATTAGTTATGGATGTGCATGTATTGTACTCAGGACAATAGGAAGTAACCTATGTCAAGAGCAAGTAAAAGCACTGATAATAGAAATACTTTATGAGTTTGGAAAATTTTCACTAAGAAAAAAAAGTAATAAGAGACCTGATATGAGGACAAAGAAGATTTCTACAGCATAAAATTACTATTCAGGGAGCTTACACAAAATAAAAGAAGTTGGTCAAGTAGAATTGGGATTTCTTTTAAAAGTAATAAACAGATACTGTAATTAGACATGCTAACACTTGAAAGGAAAGTTTATGTTAAGAATGACAGAACAGAAAATGTAAAAATCTCTTTTTTCTGGTGATAAGAAACCAGGTATTAATTCAAAGACATATAGGTTTTAAACTAGTGGAGCTGACAAGTTTAATCTTCAACTGATGAGGACCCAAGACTTGAAAACCTATACTCACCTCTCATAAAACTAAAACTACTGTGCATGAATATTTATGAAAAGTAGGTGTAGCAAATACTTTTAGTGATCCTTAAGAACAACAAAATGATTGATAACCCCACAATCCTGTTTCTGGGGAGGGCCTGGTGGGGACAGAAGTGTTAATGCTACCCGACTGCTCCTCCGGCTCCTTTCTGGGAACCTCTTGCTGTTGCTGGTGGAGAGGCATGCAACCTATCTAAAGCTGAGAAAGCGGTGGGTGCTCTCTACCTTTTTACACACTCCAGAACAGCGGTTCCCGTATTTCTGGAACAACAGATCGCTACCAGCCCTTAAAATTTTTCAAAATGCACCACACACCCATCTGATCAGAGTCTTAATTGGAAACACTATTTAAAACACTGTTAACTACGGTTTAGGCAAACAGCTGTTCAACTTACCATAGCCTTGTCCACCAGGGGTTTGTGGGCCACAGCTTGGAAACCATTCTGGCTGTTTCAAAGGTACAATGATGTCTTCTACTCCATCCCTCCCTCCAGACCTTCTGGTTGCCGTGTGAAACATTTTTACTTCTTTATCTGGTTCTCCCTGGGATTAATTTTAGGGCCTGCTACTGTTTTTAGCTTTCTGAAGTAGTAGCAAACCAGCATTCTCCATTGCCCACATTTCTGCAAACAACAGAAGTGAAACTGATCTATCTGCCTACCTATAATATTGCCACTGCCAGAAAAAGAACAAATAGAAGCTGAGGATAGAAAAATACCTGCAGAGCATTTGACATTTGGTTAATGACTGAAAACTTATCACTTATCAATGAGGAATACAACCTTTTATTTACAGAAAAGCAGTAATTCTGCACAGGTTGGACTTTGGCCAGAGCTGGTTCAGGTCAGGTGGAGTTTTCCAGACCAGGTTGGGTTTTGTGCACTTGAAAAGATCTATCCACAAAACTATGGCAGATAAAACTGGTGCTAAGCAGCCTTTTGCCAACTTAAACATCACCTGAATTAAATAAAACAGCTGCCAAAGGCCCCTTGTCATTCTATTATGAGAAACAGGGAGTTACAGTCCTCTATTAAACACATGTATTCATAGTTTTAGAGACCTTTCTCATGTTACCTACTCTTCAGTCAACATTATTTCAAACTGAGGAATCCTGATCCATTTACTGTCCCTGCAGAAGAGCTATGCCATACCTCTTAGTCATCCTTTTCTATAACATGTACAGTTCTCATCAAAGTTCAAAACTGACCACCATGCCTGTGCCACTTCTCTGTCTCAAATACCATTTGCTAGCCACTTTTTGCTAGCATCAACTACATCCAGAATAATTTTAGGAAATCAGCAGGAGCTGCTACAAATCCATGCAAACACCAGTGAGATGGATTGAGACCTGGCTTCTCACAGCAGCCAAGTACCACCTTTCAGTTTAATGGTGATATTCCACCCTTGTTCTTCAGAGCTGTGAAATCCTGAGAAATGGGGAGAAAGAATCTTTAGCTTGCAGCCCCTGCTGTGGTTAGAAAGAACAGCTACGAATCCCTGCCTTCTTGAATGGCAGTACTGGTCACAGCCTGCTGAGCTCACAGCTACCGGGTGATAGCTCCTGTAATCCAACAGCCACTGCATCTCTCTGCTGATAGATACGACTGAACAGCAGGGTCAATGATATCTGGCCTCTGTGACAACCCTGGCTCCTAGATCACCACAGGTCCTGCTGTGAGATCCTTCTGCAGCTCTTCAGGGTCAACATTAGGTCTGACTCCAACTGAATATTTTCCTTTTATCATTGGCAATCTTTATTGGTGCACTTTTTCAGACCATTTAGGAACAGGTGGACCGGCAAAGGTGCAAATCTCTGTGAGGAGGCATTGTTAAAACTGCCCATTAGTTTCTATGCTGTTCCTCATTTTGTAACCATTTACTAATCCACAAATAATTTTAAGTAACTCAGTACTTCATTTTGGTAACAGTCTTTGGTTATGGAGCTTTCTTAAATCTTTTGTGTCACCCTTTCCTGTGTATCTGTTTACTTCTTCAAAAAAATAGCAAAGCTCTAAGACAAAACCACCTTGTACAAAAGCAAAGATCATGCCTGCCTACTACACCTATTCATGTCTCTAGTAATTATATTCTTTACAACATTCACTGGCATTTTGTCTGTCATGGTAGTCAGACTTGGTCCATTAGTCCACAATCATCCCTAGGCCCCTTTTTAAAACTAGTGTCACATTTGTTACTTTCCATTCCTCTGTTATGAAGGCTAACTTAAGTGTTAGACTATACAACACAGTTCATGGCTTGCCAATTTCATTTCTTAATTTCTCTGGGACTACTGAACAAACAACGTGTAAGCTGGCAAACTGTTCATGTTTATTTAATCAATTTGTTAAAAAAATCTTTTATTGATATTTCAGATCTGAAATATTCCCTGTAAAGAACAGCTTTTATGCGGCCATGTTCTTAATTTCCCTGTAATAAGCCTTGTCAGTGCAAAGAGCTCATTTGTTTCTTTCTGCAATAGCTTTGTCATAAAATATTACTCCCCACCACTAGCAACATTTACACTTGAAAAAATAAATCAGTTTTGGCTTTTAGGATTTTAGCCTGTTGCATATCAAACTCTTTCTGTTCTGCCTTATAATAGGTCTACATTTAACTTGCCAGAACTGTGCTCTTTTCTGCTTTGCTTGGTTGGATTTCACTTTTTGAAAAACCTCTACTTATTTCTAGTCACTTCCATCACTGTTCAGTTGTGTTGGACAATTCATATTCATTTGGGTTAGAATCAGAAAGCAAAGTCCCCATGTCACTTTTAATATTTATTTGGATTGTATGTTCATAATTCTTTTTTAAACAATACTGTACTTTTCTTAATTGTTATTTATTTAATCCTACAAGTACGAGAAACTTGAGTATGATGCATATCACTACTGAATGGCTCTTCTATAGTCACTTCTTGTGTGCTAATCTAGACTAAATCCAGGGCTCTCCCCACTCTTCTGGATTCTCTACCTGCTTTGCTCAAAATGTAGTTCTTGATGATACCTAAAAATACAGCCTGTGCATGATGGCCTAATGTGGCCTAATGTTAAGTTTATCCAGTCTATATATAGATAACCAAGAACTCTTTGTTATGATCAAGCTTTCAGGTTGTATAGCTTTTCCAGTCCCCAACAGCATTTCATAGTCACTGTCTCCATTCCACCAACTAGTGCACAGTTCTTACTAGGCTTTTCTTATTCAGATAAAGAATCATTTATAATTGTTTTGTAGTTTATTCTGATAAAATTAACTTATTTGACTATATTGTCTTTGGTATATACAGTGCCATTCGTCTGCATAGTCCAGTCTACCATCTCTGTATCAGCTAGGCACTAAGCATTCTATCATCTCTGTACAATTTATACACTGACATTTCAGCATCCCTTTGAAAAAAGAAAAGGGATACATGCAGACCAACTACCAAAAAGAGGGTGACATACCTGGGGCATTCCTTATGGAATTCATGCTTACCACTCTTCTGAAGAATTATTAACTTCAAGGCACAATGGAAATAGAGCGCTACAAGACAGCAATGTGCCAAGATACCAAATTAGAACTAGTGTAGGCTCCTTCTCAACAGAGATCGGACAGCATTTAACCAATGGTATAGCTGGAATAACTGCTTGTGGTTATTCAAGATTTCTGTACCAAGAGATGCTGTGTCAGGAAGTGAATGCACTAAGGACCAGAAGGATGCTATGGAAGTATAAGGAGACCTTTAACCTTTTGCAGACACTTCAGAACTCTGTAATATTTGCATTTAGTTCCTTCTATTAGAAGGAAGAGCCTGCTCTGGCTGCTGTGGAGAAGAGAGGGATGCTTCAGAACACAATGCCAGCAGCTATTGGCTTGGGTTTGACAGTTCAGAAGGCAACTCACTTCTTCCTTCCCATTTGTGAGTCCTCTAGTTGGAGCACCTTTTTTCTGCAATAAATATGATGTGACATTAGGCACAGCAGAATCCAACAGCTACACTGCAGTATCCAGTGCATATTTATTATCATTTATTTGTATTACCATAAATCTTTGGAGGACTCACCCTGACCCACTTCTCATTATGCTGGGTGATGAGTAAACACACAACAAAAAGTAGATGTGCTTGAATTCTACATAAAGAGACCACATAGAACTTATGGCAGAATACAAATGCAGTGACACAGTACTACTGTGATAAGCGTTGGCATTAGTATACCTGCAACATAACTGCTATCTAGGTGGATTGTTTCAAGCTTCATCATACATAAAACTTATAAGAAAACAGTTAAAGGAAGATAGTGAACAGTTCTATTTATGAAGAAGTCAACCAATATGAGAGGCAGCTGAGGAAAAAATATCCAGTGTGGTTTTATTATTTAATGACTTAATGGTGAAAGCTGGTATCATATGTTGATCAAAACTAGAGTCAACCTCTTGATACTGAAGGAGAAGTATCAGGTAGAAGTAGTCTTGATGGGCCTTAAAAACAAAGACATAGCTTATCTTTATTGCTTTAAACTGAAGGAGGAAATTGAAAATACCAAAGAAGTTTGGAAGCTGATATTTACATGAGCATGGCCAAGACTGCATTTTTCAAGGCAAAAGAAAAAGATTTTCTAACAAAGACATGATCCATGGACAACCTAGATGAAAAATATTGCTGTCTGACAGAGAAGACCATCCTTAAAGGGCTGGAGTAAGATTCCCAAAACTCAGATATAACCTAGGTTTGATGACTTAAATGACAGCGTGGTGGTGTCATTCATACAGGATGCAAAGAGGTTTTGTAAGGCCCTCAACCTAAATATGAAAAAGCCTACTAACAAATGACCAATAGTTCTAACTGGAAATAAAGAACTGAGGGCACAACTGAAGAAAATTCTCATGCATTATATCTGCTTAGGAGTGGAAAAGAAGATGGGAGGAGGTATGTGAAACACATAAAACATTGTTTTTCCTATAAATACTGCGAAATGAGAAAATTCTTTCATATCACATTTATTACTAATACATCACAGCTATCTAAGCTACCACGTTTTGACTTTCAAGGGTTGAAGAAAAACAATGTTTGAGATGTTATAACATGATGGGTGCCTCATTCAACATAAACAAAACATGCTACATCCAGCTTGAAGACAGGACAGTCACAATACAAGCCAAATGCAAACAGCAGCAGAGAAAAAGACCTCATCACTTAAACTTACAACTAACATGCAGAATGCTCAGGCATGTTCCTTTGTTCTTCCTTCTTAGTGCACAGAACCAGGGCTACCACCTTGGTTTGCCACCAAAAGAAACTTTACTCTCTGCTGTTGTAGTTTTGTATTCCAGCTCTTCAAGTATTCCCAAGCCCACACAATGTGTAGCTGTGTAGCAAATGCTCACTCCCTCCAAAACACCAACTCCTCTTCTTCCTCATCTGCTTTCTCACTGTTCTAGTTTCAGTCATTTACAGCATGGGTTAAACCAAAGGCACAATCAGATCAAGTGCTCAACAATGGGGATAAGCAGCAGTGAGTAGTGGAGAGCTGGTTACAGCAGAAGACAATTCAGAGTTCCTTTTCTTCCAAATAATATTTGTAGCAGCACTACTGCAGGCAGAACAAAGCTGACATTATCTCCCTCAAAGTACCGGGAAAGTACATCACAGGAAAGAGAAGCAGTCACACCTAGGTGATCTGCCTCTCAGTGGTGACAAGTGAAAAAACTAGATACATACGAAACATCCAGGGGATTCCTCATACCCCACTCACTAGTGTGTCATCTTTTTCCCACTTCTTCTCCGAAACTAGATCTATTCTGAGGCACTTCTATCGATCTGGTTTGGGGTGGGGCAGGCACAGCTAGAGGGTCATATTCAGGGTTCTTTTGCCACCAGCTGATCTTCCTCTCCTTTTAGTTCAAGTAATATGCCCAATGGGATTAAAACGTGAAAACAGTAAACATTTGGGTCTAAACATTTTTTAAAACAAAACATGCTGATCAAGATTTTTTTATGCAAAATGAAACATCCAATGTTCTCAAATCTTGATTGCATTTTATATTGCAAAATCTCTATAGAATCACTGTTCAGTTATAAGCTAGAACTTTGAAAATTTCCATCCCCTAACAAACATAATGAAATTGTGTTTTGAGCTATTGAACATGATACATTTCAGTATCATTAAGTTCTCTGTTTGAACAAGAAATAAGGCTTCTGCTTAGCACTAACTGTAGTTTAGCATATGTAACTCATTGTCCTCGGTTCTTAGCTGTAACTGTCATCTTGAATCCCTGGTTTATACAGGTGATTCACAACTACTCACTCAGTCTTCTTCAAAGCCCATATACTCCCCTTCAACAGAAAAAAAAATAGAAAAAAAAAACCTTACTGGAAGTTTTAAACTTAAATCTGTCACCAAGTCAATTCAATGAGAAATACCAACAGCTATGCATTTAATTCTCCTTTCAGGCATATTTTTGCCATCAATTTTCTGGGGGTTTTTTTGTTTGCTTTAGTTTTTAAGTTGGACTTTCTAGTCTGCTTTTGATCTGAGTTTATATCTCCTTTGGTCTTGCTCTTTCTTCATTTTCACTTCATGTTGCTCTTGTGTCAAGCAAAAATAAAAATACAAAAAAAACCAACCAACCATCAAAAAAAAAAAACCACAGAAAAGTCCTCTCCTCAGTCTTTACTGTCCAATTACTACCTGTGTCATTGCTCCATGGGAAAGAATCTAATTGTCCTTACATATATATTCTCTAGACCTTTACAGCCCCTTAATAATTATTCACAAATTCAATAACATTTCCAGTTCTTCCATTTTCAGACACTGAGACCCCATTGAAATCGTTCTTGTATTTGAATACCAGAAATGAAATACAGCATCATAAAAAAGGGCATGGAGTTTACAATACCCCTTTTGTTATATAGGGAAAACACCTACATGTAGCTTTTGCTCATTTGTATGTAAAAATAGGAGTCATAGCAATGACTGTACCCATAGCTACAGGAAAAGAACTTCCTCCTTAATCCAAGCATAGATATTTATAGTTATTTTGGGTGAATCCACTGACATATGATATGGGTAACTATTATTGATTAAGTACAAAGTACTTAGATACAATAAAATATGTAGTTCCTGCCTAAAACTAAAACTAATCAGCATGCATGATCAAATTCACTCTTAATGCCAGCTCAGTTTAGTTTAATTTTACCAAGTTACATTGACAAAAGTACAAGTGTATATTTATTAACATTTCAATATTCAACTCAGCAGGACATTTATGTTAGTAAATCCGTTTGCTATGTCTACACAGATATTGGTGGTATAAACAGTTTTTATAGATCTATAAATTTCAGAAAGTTTATGGGTAAAAATATAAAGCAGGACTCCAGGTTCTCATGGTGAATTACCCAAGAATAATGAAATCCTTAATGGATATATTGTATATTTTCTAAAAAGAACTGAAGTCAGTTGACGTAAGTCAAACCCCTTGATTCACCTTTTTATCGTTGTTAGTTTGTCAACATCAGTAAAGACTAACTATTGAAAAATTCAATCATTTCAATGTACTTACAGCTGAATTTTCTCATCATGTGACAAATTATCCACAAAGCCTCAGTGCCATTAAGAAGTTTTGAGGAATATAGTATTTGGTACTGCCAAAAAAAAAATAATTAAAAGAATGCATGTAAATGACATTCATCTTCTGACTAGAAACGTTCTATGATTATTTCATATCTAAAGTACATTTGGGGGAAAAGCAGGACTTACATTATCCCAAAAGGCAGGTTCCAGCACTATCAATGATACACTGACAGAATTCACAGTAAGGAGTCACAGTAGAGTCCTGATCTTGCAACTGAACTTTCACAAAAAGAACCCTGCACTATTGCAGAATCTCCTGAATTTCAATAGGGCCCTACCCACACATAATCAATTACAGAGTCCGCCTATGTGGGAGCAACAACAGGGAGAACAGGACCTGCTCCTCCACATACCTGCAAAAATATCAGGATAAAAAGAAGAAAGAAATTAGTAACATGCAGCAAAGCCTACTGATAGCTTGTTTTGTTACATCATTTAGCACATAAAAAAGAAGCTCCATACTCCTCTAAGTTGCATATTACAGAAATTTCTAACTCCTTCTTTAAAGAACGTTGGCTTAAAATTGCTTATGGTTTCACATGTAGTGACAGCACATTATAGGAGCATTTACTGATATGTATCTGAAACATACATTTTTAATAATTTTCTAAAAATTTATTATCCTAGTTTCTTTAGTCTATGATGCTTAAGCCTTCTTAAAAGCTGTCCCACAACACCCATTTTGGGAGCACAGCATAGGCCTGTGAATTTGAGATATTCATGATTGTGAACGTGTCTGACCACACATAGCAGCATCCAAGACTAAGGTCTTCAAATATACATGATAAGAAGTAGTTTAGTATTAATCACTTTTAGACTAAAAAGGATCAGCTTTTTTTAAACAGAAAATGCTTATGTAAATCAACCATAATTAATGATTTTCTAAGTTTAAGCTCTTAGAAAGCACCATTTAAAACACAGGAAGCAGACAACATGATGTTAACAAGAATATACCACCACTTTGCTGTTCGCGCAGAACTGAATCATAATCTGATCTTATTGTTCTTATTGAAAATACATATATGTTGATCTTCAAAAGGAAAATATTATAAGCTACAATGTTTTTACATATTGTAAGCCATTTAAAAACAGGTTAGCCATAGGTTCCATGAAATAATATTTAACTGGTGACATTATGCAAGAGGACTGGTGATAAAGGTTATAAGAACAACCACTAGATCCTAGAAACATGCAAAAAAAAACATTTCTTCATCCCTTTCATACAGATAGCATTAGGGAAACATAAAAATTCTGGACTAAATGAAAGGATTTGAGAATGTAACAGAAAAACCAAATGTTCCATATAAATGGAATGCAGTCTTTTCTTTTTCTTTTTTTTTTTTTCTTTAATGAACAGTTGTTCTCTTACTGGCTTTGATTTCATGAAAACACAGACAAGTAAATAAGCAGAAAACAGAGAAGAGTATCACAGTTTTTCATTCCTTGCTGCCAGGTTGATGGTTTTCAACTGGGCAGGAGGACAAACAGAAAAATCTAAAATAGACATTTCAGGCTTTATGACAAATTTCAAGGCAGTTGTCTTACAATATTGAATTGGAAGGGTTTCTTCTCATGTTACTGCTTTTAAATTTTATGTTTCATATGCATGACTCTTAGGCTTCTCTTATTCTGAGAAATTCAACTGTTTCTAAAGAACAGTGCTACATTCTATTTAAAAAGCATTATATCTTGGCCCCTGTCTAACATTACACAAAAAATGTAAAAGTATCCGCCATCTGCCAAGTTAGCGCTGCCCACCTAAGCCTGCA
The DNA here is from genome assembly GCF_037157495.1 of Lathamus discolor. Lineage (NCBI taxonomy): Eukaryota > Metazoa > Chordata > Aves > Psittaciformes > Psittacidae > Lathamus > Lathamus discolor. The sequence continues at coordinate 99,761,982 of NC_088887.1, read as the reverse complement.
AAGTGAACAAACCAGTGCCTCTGGCAAGTGCAATCTGCCCACTTCTCACTGGAAGAAAAGAATAGGCAGACCATACCCTTCAGGACAATCCTGGTGCCCATAGTCATGCAGCTACAAATTTAGCATTTCCCAAGTTGCAATGCAATGTGGTAACTTGATGCAGCCAGATCCTAATATTGTTTTCTGTCCCTGTGCCTATCTCCACATCTTTCTTCACAAAGGAAGTTAACTGGAATACAATGCATGTTTCCTGCACTGCTACAAAAGTGTAGGTTGTAAGATGGGTCAGGGACACATAGCTGCACTCTACATAACAGTTTCTAGCAAAAGCTGAAAACAGTTTTACAATTTTGACAGCCTAAGGAATAGCTCAGAGCTCATATCCAAACAGTCAAAGAAATTAAATACTGAAGCTGTCTCAACAGTTCTCTTCTCTGACGTGGATAGGAAAAACATGCATCTAATCCAGGTATAGAAACTACCATAAAATTGAATGATTCACAAGTAGTTTGGGAGACTAGAAGGCCCTGGCAAAAACAAGTTGGGTTGGTGGTTGTGGTTTTTTTTTCATGACTAGCAGAAGTAACAAAGTCTAGCTACCTATCAGTGTGCTTGTATGTGCCGCAAACACACCTGTGCAGTAATCACAGGCTGACACTACGCTGGATGGTTTCCCATCCCCTTCTAAACAGCTTTCCCTAAATTCCTGCAGAAAACACCAGCTTTTGAGCTCTGGAGAACAAGAGGCAGCTCACACTGTGGCTAGGTCTGAGCTTCACATGTGTTGACGACTGGCAGACTGACCAACCATGCTGACTGGCAAGTCAACAGGTTGAACAGAACAGAAAATTTCTGAGTCCATGCTGCAGCTCTTTCTACCCCAGGGGCACTAATTTGAGTCCTTTCTCTGCTCACAGCTGCTAAGTTTCACACAAATTATGGAAACTTGACTTTGTGACCTCTATCTCTATATCAAATGCAGCTGAAATGAAGCGGTGGAGTCAAAAGTTATTAGGAGACAGCACAATCCTATATATCTTGTTTCCTTCAGAAACTGGGCACGAAAACATTGTAGCATAATCACTGCGAAAATAAGTAATGAATTTTATGTCACTTATTGTTTTCATTCAGAAGTTACACCACAAACTCAGCTCTAACAGAACACAGATTTTTACATGGTGATAGCACACATGAATCCAGAGAATATAGAGACTGTTTAAAAAAAAAAAATAGCTTTGTTTTGCCACTGAGAACAGGGCCCCAAACATACGTTGCTTCATAAAGGTGAAAATTTAACAGAAATAAAATTTAATATATATTTTTTTGCACTTACCAAGCCTGTAGTTGACTGCCCTTCACTGAGATCCCTGCTTCTCTTGCAATTCCATGCTGTCTCTCATAAGGCTTAAGAGAAGTTCAGTGATACATAGTTCAGTAAAAGAACAGTGACACAAAGTGTAATGAATCTATTCAGTATAGACGGACTTTTCTTTTGTGAGGTCTTTGCTTGGTCCTTTTTGGGGGGGGCTTGGTTTTGAGGGTTTTTTGATTTTGTGGTTTGTATTTTTTTTTTTTAATAAGCACAATGATTTTTAAAGAATAACCTTAAAATCTTGATTCTGCTGCCTGGATCCAGGTTCTGATGTCCCAATTTAAGGAATCATTTTTAATAATATGCAAGTCCCAGTTAATTTTTTTCTTTTTCCACAAATGAAATCTACAGCGCTCTGCATACCCTTTCTATTGATCTAGCCCTGAATTTTGACTTGTGTGTTTCTCACCAAAAAGGTATAGCTGAAATCAGAGGGTTTTATTTGTTGTTGGATTCTAGGAACTGATGAAAGGAAATAAAAAGAAAAAAATATAGTTACCTCCCCAAAACTCCAGTTAAAAGAAGAGAGACAAAGAATAATCAGTATGAAAAAGTCAACAGAAAACTGGTCATTAGAGGAAAGGTTAGCAGGAAACAATGGGTATAAGAAGAGTCAGAGAAATGAACATGACTTAATCAAAAAGGGGATGGACTCAAAGAAACAAAATTATCTTTTTAGCAGAACAATGAGAATGGGCTATTCAAAAGTGTTTGACGTTGGCCTATCTCTTATTCTACTGAAGTAAAAGACATCAACTCAAAAAATGCTTTAGGAAAACCTTTAAGCCACTTAACTTGAACCATTTAACTATAAAGCACACGGAGTATCTAAACTCTGCTGAGCCAAACAGTTAAAGAAGTGCTTAAATTTGAAAATAAATTTAAATCATCTTGTAATCATTCACTAGCTCTGTAGTATTGAGCACACACTCAAATCTCAGCCCCAACTCCTTATCCTGCTAACATGCAGGCTCTCACTTTGGCACTAGTCTGGATCCAGCCTACTGGTTATCAGACAGGCAAAGTCAAGTACAAGACACAAGGGACTAATGTGGATTCAAATTTTTCTCTCAAAAGCCATAGTCATGCAAGTATTGTGACTTAAGTACAAGATTGTTTGATGAAGCGGAATGTAAACAGTTAAGTGCTTAAAGTTAAGAATCAGGTCTCAAAAAGAAAACTAAAGGAAAAGCATCTGTGAAAGAAAAAAGAAACAGATTGTTGAATGTGTATTAAAAATAAATGACCTCTGGGTTATATCTCAATGCACTCTGCCTGAAAACCAGCGCTTCTTTCTGGCTTAAGTATTAAATCTTATTTTTAATACAAGAAATGGTAAATAGCCTTGGCAAAGGTTAAATTAGTTCAGCGGTTGATAATGGTACTAAAGTAAGTCTTAACACAGGGTGTAGTTCAGTTATGGGTATAAAGGGCTCACCATCTGTCCTGCCTATTTAAACGCAATTGCACTTCCAAACCCAGTTTGGTCAATAGCTGGTAGAGAGTTAATATCCCCTATTCCAATCTCTATGGTAACAACCATAGAGATAGAAGAAAATGTGGAAATCATAAACCACTAGTAGGGTTCTGTCCTTTTTACTCCTTACTCTACAATACAGTTACTAAAGGCAAACAGCAATTGAGCCACTTTTTGAGATACCAAAAATGGTCTGGGGCATCTCTCAGTATTCTGCTATCATTGTGATTTATCTCCCAAACTATAGATCATTCTGTGCACCATTATTTTAAGCTGTCACTTACCTAAATGAGTAAGAAGCCAATACTAGCACTCAACAACTATATTCTTACACACACAACCCTCTGCTACCAATATTCCACCCTTTATCTATAGCTGTAAAAATAGGAAACTCCCTGGTTTTAAGATATATGCTTAACAAAACCACCCATACAAGAACTGTTATCTAATGAACAGCACTACAGTAAGATTAAAGATCTGATTAAGGCAGTGAGTTAGAAAGAGAATTGGTTCATCTATAGATTCAGTCACCTTTTCATAAAATGGTTAAATAAAGTTATTATCCATTCTTCTCAGGATAATTATGAGCAGTACTAAAATTTTATAAACGTTTTGAAGCTTGGATTTCAACATTTCCCACAAACTGGGAAACTGGAGAAGCAAATGAACAACTTCCATCAAGCTCTCTTAAAAGAAATAAATTGAACAGCATAAAGACAAACAAATTAGTACAAGCTAAAGCATTTCCAGATCCCTCACTCCTGCATTCATTCCAGCAGTATTTCATTTAAATGCAGGCAAAGTTTAAGCTTCAATCTTTAAACAATTCCACATATCTGAACTTCACTCCTCTAGGTGACGCAACTGATAAAACTATGCATGTGCACAAAGTTAAGCACATGCACAAGACTAAGGTTAAAGCAAGTAATAAAGAAATTAGCTAATGAATTCAGCATACCACTAACAATTATTTTTGAAAAGCCAAGCACTGCTAAGAAGATAGCAAAGCTTGAGAAACTAACAGCTGAAATTCTGCGGGGAGGGGATTAGGTTATGGTCCCAGCAATTACCCTACAAAAATCTAACTTCAGTTCTAGAAAGAAAAAGATATAGAGCATCCCCTCAGTAACTTCATAGTTACAACCACCACATGATTTTCTCACCATTTGATGAGTCCTCTTCAGTTCAAGGCTGAAGTTCATGGGTGCTGTGGAGAAGATCACTTGGCAACTGCTCTGCTGTAAATTAAACCACGAATAAACAATGGGCTTCAGTTTTTACAGATACCAAGCCAGCACTTTTCACAACTATTAAATCCACAAAAGTATTAAAACATTTAGAAATTACAGTTAGGCCATTTTAGCAAAACTTTACCACGAAGCCTGAGTTCAATAACAAATCTTCCTGAAATTCTCAGGGATGTGTTCATTATTATTAGTTAGGCCTATAGCTATGTTAGAGTCAACAGTGTAAGATCTGAATGAAATACAGTAAACCCAACCTTTCGACACCGCTAGTCTTTTCGCTATGTTGAGCATTTTAGAAGGAGGTTTTTTGGCTTTTGGCTTTTTTTTTTTTTTTTTAATCTGGAAGTTTATAGGAAAATCTAATTAAGCAAATGCAAGTCCTAAGCACATACTTCTTGCAGCCCTAACTGCCTGGAGAAGCATCCCTAAACCAACTCTACACTGGCAAATTCAGAACTCTGTTTTCACTGTAAAATATTAAATGCTGTCCACTTCAGTCCTTTCTAGATTACAACCTCTGGCTATAGAAGGAAGTAAACTCATACATGAAAGAGGATGCTCAGCTACAGCTACCAGGTTATTAAACTGAAATTTTAAACTTCAACTGATATCAAATTTATACAATAGGTCTGGAGAGAGGCTTAGATGAATCCAGAAGAGGAATCTAGAAGGCTAGAGAAGCATCAGGGTCAAGGCAGGGCTCAAACTGGAGAAATAAATAGAAAAAAATACAGAATTTCTACTGGCTGTACGTCCATATGCTATACAAACACAGAATACTAAAATAATATGTAGATGTGCAATTATTGAAAAGATTATTATAAATACTACTTGGGTGTGCTCTCCATCTGGTCTAACTTACCTAGGAAATGGACCAGTTGAAGGTAATGGAGTAACATGCAAGTACTCAGGCAAGCCAAAGAACCTAACTAAAAAATTACGTGGTAATGACACAATGCCAGTTTTCATTACAACAAATTCCTCGAATCCTTACAGCTGTAAAACAAATCTTAGAAATGCATAGCAAGGTAATTTGTAAAGTAATGTGTGCCTGAGTCAGAAGACAGCCCCCAGCTTTCTAACCATTCCTGACTAGCTACGAGATTCTGTGCCATTTTGGCATGTAAGTACCTTGCTTTGGGTTTGCCACCTCTCAACTGGACCTCAACTTTGGGCAATTCAGTATGCCCAAGCCAAAGTCTGCTGCATATAGGAAATTCCAAATACAGGAAGCTGGGGGGATGCCATCTTACCAATGTGGGTTATTCTAAGTCCCTCTATTCCACTCTATACTGATTTTATCTAGAATTTTAAATTACAAATTCAGAGTCTCAAGATCCTCCAGGGCCTAAATCCAAGATTCCTAGAGAAATGTCTACTTGGTCTCTAGACTGGATCCAGTTGTCAACAGTTTCCCTCTTCTGACATAAAAGAACTTGTGCAACAAAGGAGAAAAAGCTATCATTTCCAGAGACAGAACTTTCTCAGGGCTGGTACAAGTCTATGGAGTAAATGTGCCTAGGAGCAAAGGGCTATAAGAAACCTAACTGCATTTTGCTTGAAGAACAAAACACATTACATTGACCTTGCCTCACTACCATAAATACACAGTACGTATATGGAAGGAAAGACAGATAAACTGAAAACATTCAGCTGCACATGCTCTTTCCCCTGGTAACAAGAGAACAGCTAACATGACAAATGCTGGTCATGTCACTTATTACGATATGAGGAGGTTCTCTGACAATATAATGACACTCTCTGGGGAGGAGAATCTATAACAGACACAGGCACTACTAGAAGGTGTTCAGGTAGTGCTGTAATGAGAACTGTATGAGGAAAGGAGTCCATTATAGGAACTGCAGCTTAACTTCATATTTGCTATGACAGCAGATAAGACTTTCACCATTCTGATGAGCCCAAGTTACCTGGAATGGAAATTCAATCTAAACAATTGACATCGCTTTAGGTGAGGCCCAAAACCCCTTTCTCGCCCTTCTGTCCTCAGCTATTTTCCTGCTGTGACTTTCTGGCTTCACTAGTCATTGAGGAAACAAACTAATGATTCCTCTCCAAGATGCTATAATGAGAGAATGCAATACCCACCTCATATTACATGGACTTTTAGACTATAGCAATTGCCTTTCTCACTTGTTCTGATACTCAGTTAAATATTTACCCATTCTGATCCTTAAATTATTATAATTGCACATTATTTAAGAAGTATGAATGGAAGATGTAAATCAAGAGTACTACATCAGGCTGATGCTTCACACAGTCCTAAGTAATATTGAGAATAATGATTGTGTAGTATCACTATTAGTTTCTTAAGTCTGAAATGCAAGACCATAGTAATGAAGAAAACTACTCAAACTACTCAGTGTGCTTACACATAATAATATGCATTTCAGTCTGTACAGGATGGAGGCCTACATGCATTAACTGTGGAATCTGAGAGCAGGTATTCCCTATTAGGGGATGTAAAAATTTCACTTTCATTAAAAATCTCAATGAAACCTTAGGAATGACATCTGAAACGACATTAGTGTGATTCATGTATGTCCTGCTAAACAGAACTACGTATCTTCTATATCTTATTCTTACATTACTGTTGGAAAAATGGGTGAAAAATAGTAACTGGAATTATTTTAGGGAAAAACTATACATAATCTAAGTACAGAGAAGTGGTATCAGCAACATAATAATTTTGTATTTTTCTTGACTTTTTTTTCATTGCTATTTCTATTGCAAAATCCTCTTTTCACAGCCACATAACCTTCAGAAAAAAAAAATAAAAAAATTAGAAGACATTTACTATCATTCCTTTCAGTCGGAAGGCACACTTTTTGAAAATTTTACTCACAGTAATTTTAATAAAATCAGAGAAAAATGTAAATACACTGCAAATCATTTCTATTTCCTCCTTTTTTAACAGAAAGGTTTTACGAACTGAAGTGTTGGGTTTTTTCATCTGGCTGATTTTCACTAAGAAAGTTGGTTTAAAAAAATGAGGAATCAGTTTCTTTAGCACTACCAAACTTTGAACCTGAGGAAAAAATAGTAATATAAACGCATAACACTAGCTATTTGATTACTTACAAGTCGCCTTGCACTACTTTTTCAGTAAGGAGCTCCAGAATTACTTATTTTCTGAGTAGCTGTAGTGTTCGTAGCCATGATGGTTTCAGCTTTTTGAGCCCCAAAGCCTGCTGTTTTCAACTGTTTCGGTTAAAAAAAAAAAAGAAAAAAAGGAAAAAAAAAAAAAAACAAACAACAAAGAAATTACCTCTCCCTTCAGAACTTGTTCTTACATTTTTGTCAGTGATCTCTAGAAGAGAGCAGTGGAATCAGAAGCATTAGGCCCTGAGCCTGCTAACGTTCGTCTGCATGTAGTCCAACTGAGTTTAAGAGGACTAGCTCGCAGACGTTAAGGGAGGATTTTGAAAGTCAGTGGGAACAGAGCTCCCAAACTCTCATTATGTACTTTTGAAAATCTTCCCCAAAGTCATGGGAACAGCAGCCTGCAGGTCCGAGGCCTCTGCCTTCTGCTGCTTTCCTTTTCCCTTTCTGAAAGCCTATCAGATTAAAAAACATGAGACCCGCTGAACCCAGCGCCGCTGGGGAGCCGCTCGCAGTGATGCGCTGGGTCTCTGCCGAGGCAGGGGTCCGCACAGCCCGCGGAGAGCTCACAGGAACGACTCCTCCAGCAGCCCAAAGTCAAGTGCAAGCAGTGGTTCGGGCGGCACTGCAGCCTGCCTTCCCCGCGGCTTCCAGCGCCTCGCAACCTCCATCTCGGCTCCCCTGCCTGTGAAACGGGGCCAGGAGCACGAACCCAACCCTCAGGTACCTATCACCAGGCACAGCGCGGGGCGGACGGGCTGGAGGGGGGGAGATGGGAGGACGCGGCGTGAAAATGAAAGTTCACGTTTCCCCCCCGGCGCACCGCGAGCGGCCGAGGCGGGAGCGCTCTCACAGTTGAACCTCGGCTCCGCCAAGTTCCTCCGAGAGATATTTATTTTCAAATGACCAGCATACGGCACTCCGGGCCCTCTCTGACCCGAGATGCGCCCGCACCGCACCGCACCGCACCGCTCCGCTCCGCACCGCGCCCGCCGGAGCCTGCTCCCTAGCCCGGGCGGGACGGGCAGGGAGCCGGGCGTTATGGCTGCGGGGGGGGGTGGGGGGGGTGTCGGCCGGTTGTCGGGGCCGCTGCCACGGAGCCGGTGCTCTGGAGCGCGTGAGGCGGGCGGGGGAGGGGGAGCGGCGGCGGCTGCTGCCAGCGCGGGATCGGGCCCGCGCGCTGCGGGCAGCGCTGAGCGCCGCGACCGCTCCGGGTCGTGCGGGGTGCGCGGACGGAGGGCGGTGCGCTGCAGGCTGAGCGCCGCGGGAGCCGCGGGGGTCCTGCGAGGCGCGGGGGGGGGGCGGGGGGGGGGGGGGGGGGGAGGGAGGCGCTCTTCGTATTTTGCTCAGGTCCTGTGGCGCACATCCCCCTCCCCCCGCCGGCTTCCTCTCCCCACCTTCACAAAACGCGCTGCCCCCCCCCCGCTCCCCCTCCCGGCGCCTTTACCTTGACAAGTCCGCGGGGCCGGCGGAGGTCTCGCTGCCCCTCTCTCCTCTCTGTCTCCCTCACACATCCCTATCGCGCCACCTCTCCCCCCGGGGCCGGGACTCCGGGTGACATTTCCCTCTCCTCCTCCTCCTCCCTCCTCCTTCTCGCCCCCCCCCCCCCCCCCTCACCCCCCCCCCCCCATTAGTGGCGGTTGGGTTGGTAGCGCGGGAGCGCGCGCTAGCGGGGAGGGCGTGGAGCGCGCGCTGCCTGCGAGCGGAGGGGAAGGAGACGGGAGGGGGGGGCCACAGGGGGGAGGGGGAGGGGCGGCATTGACAGCGAGCGCCGTGTCCGTAGCGCTGCCTCAGCCCCAGCAGCTCTCCCCCCGCGAGCCCCCCCTCCCTTCCCGGCATGCCCCAGGGCAGCGGGGCTGGCGCTAACGAATTTGAATGAAGAGCCCTGCTCTTTCGGCGCCATTTTCGAGTGATGCCCTATCGCATCGCTGCCGCGGGGGAGACGCGGATCGCGGGGCCGACCGCTGCTGCCGCCGAAAGTCACCTCCCTCACCCGCCGTTCCCCCTCCTCTTCTCCCCCTCGCCGCCACCACCACCGTGCGTTGGAGCGGGTGCCGCCACCGGCATAGGCGGTAAGCGCCGGAGGGACCGGGCGCGGCTGGGGCAGAGGGAATTGGGCGGGCAGGCGGGGGAAGACCGTCTTCGGTAAACGGGGGTAACCTGCACCCCGCCGCTGCTGAGGAAAGTCGCTTCAGGATCCCGGTGGGCAGAGGGCGGGAGGCTCCCGGAGGTGGCGGCAGCTTTCGCCGGTGGCTCCTGGGCGGATCTGTCACTCGCTTCCCTCAGCCTCGGAGGGTGGGAGCGGGCGGGAGCGGCTGCCTCCTCCGGCAGGTAACCCTGCCGCCCGGGGCGGCGGGCAGCATCTCTCTCTGGTGGGGATCACGGGAGCGCCGCTCACCCCCCGGCGGCCCGGCCCGGCCCGGGCAGAGCGGTGCGGAGGCGGGCGGGGGGAGCCCGGGGCGGGCGGGAGGCGCGGGACAGCCGGAGCGGAGGGTCGCGCTGTGGACCCGGTGTGCGCCCCACTCCTTCGTGACATGACATGACAGGCTTCCCTCTGATCTCCCCCTCTCCTTGCCACCCCCACCCCCCGCGGATCCCTCCCTCCCGCCTTCTCCCCCGCCTCTCTGCCGTGGAAATTTCGGGGCAGCGCTCGGGACACGGCGGCTCCTGCTTCCCGGCTCTGCAGCAGCAGCCAGGATGACTTCCTCACTTACATGCACATCTCCCTTTCTCGCACGCCTCCTCCTCCTCCCCCCCCCCCGCCTCCTCCTTTCTCTCTCCCCGTGTTTTCGTAATCCGGATTAATGCCCCTTCTCTCTTTCCCTTCGGTCCCCCCTTTCCCCCCCAAAATAAGAGGACAACCTTCCCTTTTTTCCTCCGTTTGTTTCCTTTCCATGTTAGCAGATTAACTTCTCCGTTTAAGCGCTTTCTCCACCTCCCACTCAAGCGCTTAATTTCCCATGTCACGATATCGGAGCCGCCTTTAGCAGAAACCTGGGTGACGGTTATGCTGCCACATGCTATCACATTTATCATCTCTGTCCCTTTGGGTATTAACGAAGGACCAAAGTGCTGTTCATCGCGTATTGCATAGGGCTATTTTTCCCCACTCTTAACGTTAAAACGCGAGTTTCCTTCCTGAGCTAGAGGGGGGGAAACATAATCCGAGGCCATTTGAATCGTGCCAGCTATTTGTAGGTGTTTTTCCTCTCCTCCTACACACCCCAAAAACGAGTAAATACCCTCCCCATAGATAGCCCAGCCTAATACTGTGATCAGAGCTGGCCATTCACCTCCTCTTCTCCGCCTACAAAATTCTCTGTCTCTGTCACCCGGGTCGCTATTTGTCATTGGCTTAGCTATTTTTTGGTGGCTGTTTCTATGTCATTTCTCGGTGGCCAGCAGCTCTCGGGTTTTCGCTGCTGGATAAGCTCGATCGTGCTTATTGTGATAGGCGCCGAATCCACTCCCTCTCTCCCTCTCGCAGTCGATCTGGGGAGCGATTCCCTCGTCGCACACACATAATATGTGACACCGTGCCTTTTCCTCCACGATGCCGTTTAACCCTCTCGGGGCCGGGGTTGGCGTGGGCACTCGCGTTTCGGAGTTGCACACACATACAGACACGCAGAGAGACACATACAAGACATATTTTTGTTGCTGCAGCTCCTCGGTGGGAGCGCGGGCAGGGATAACGCCGTGCAGCGGAGTAGGGAGCTCCGCAGCAGCTCGGGCGCTGGCAGGCCAACGGGCTCCTTCCCAGCTACAATTTCTAGCGTTACTTTTCATTCCTCTTCCTACTTCCCTCTTCGCTTTCGGCCGCGTACCGTTTTGGTGGTTTTTTTTGAGTGGTTGGTTGGTTTTGCTTTTTTTTTGTTATTATTTATTTTATTTTATCCGGAGGCAGGAAGGCGTATGGATATATTCCCCGATGCCGTGCGATCGGCGGGCGCTCTGGGCTGCTGTCGAGCTGGTGGGCGCGCAGGATGCGCAGCGAACGCAGCATCGGGCCCCTTTGAAGGCGCCCGTTGAGCGGAGCCCGGACCGGCTGCTGCCCCCCCTGGTTGCCTGCGGGGTCGCGGGGCTGGGGCTGGGAGGTTGGACGGGGTCACAGCCTTGCCCCTCTCCTCTACCCCCCTCCTCCTTCACCCCCCCAGCCCCCATGCACATCCCTCCGCGGCGTCCAAAGCCAAAACCGGCCGCCTTAGGCTTAGCACCCTTGCCACCGAAAATAACGAGTTAACCGAAGAACGTAGGAGGGACGTAGAGAAGACTTGGGGTGCAGAAGTGCTGTACAAAAGATTTCTGTGTACATGGCTGAGAGCGTGTAGTCTTAAAGTGAAATGCAAAACTTAACGTTTCCAGCATGGCAACTGGATTGTGATTCAAGGTATTTTCTGTGTAATGCAGAAATACACTAATTCAAAGAGGTTTTTCTGCCTCAGATCCTTAGTTTCCTTGGATTCTTTTAATCCAGTACACAAATTACATTTTTCAGTCCTTTTTGTCCCTGGGAATAGCTGCTTCGTTTGTCTCTGCAGTTTATACCTTTATGCCCTGAAAGCCAGAAAATTCAGTTTAATCTCTGAAATTGTGATACTAGTGAGATCCTATTGAAATTTAGCGCTTATTTCTTTAGATTTGCATCGATACTTTCCAAGTGGTTTCAGAAACATTTTTAGCAGTTAGTATGGGAATGTGCACAGAGCTGTTTCATTGTAGCTGTGTATACTTCCAAATATCAGGATTTGAAGAGATTTACACTGTTCAGCGTGGAAGTGCACTCACAGGCACTGACTTTCACTTTCAAAGAAATAACTGTCCTGACTCATAGCTAATTTGTAAAAAAAAAAATCTATAATTCAGTGTTGTACAGGTGCGCGTACATTTTTCCCTGCTATTTGACAGTCGTGTTCAATGGCATGAATTTTATACCTTTTTTTATTTTAATTAAAATCTGTGCTTAGCACATATTTGACTACATAAACCAACTGTTCTTTTCAGGTTTTTATTTCTCAGCTGCACCATTCCCATATTTTACAATTACATAAAGGTGGGTGTGGCTAAAATGAAAGCAGTAAGCAATCTAATATCAATATATGTGTCTGTTAAGTAGGTTTTCCTTTCTTATACTTGATGTATGCCTTATTTTGAGATATTTTGGGGGAAAAGAGTCATGTAGCTTAAATAGACCCTCGTAGAACTGCTTGCATTTTTCACCTTAGTTAAAATGTCAAACATTAACTGGATTACTTGGCCCTGGAAAAGTTACATTCAGAGGAAATAGCAAATGAACTTAAAGATCTAAACATATATATTTATATTTATAAGCACAGGTTCAAGTTTTATGCTTAATAGAATATTGCTTAGGTATACTGTGTAGCATACATAGTGTGTGTATTTTTTTTTTTTTTTTTTTTCCAACCTAATCCTTTATCTTGATTTTTGGGAAAACCATCCAAATAAGCTTCAGGGTTTTTTTGGGAGGGGGAGTTTTGTTTATTTATTTATTTATTTTTCCTTTCTTTTTTTTACCCCGTAAGTTGTACTGAAAGTTTCTAAGAGATACCCTTCAATTTTCTAGATATGTATCTACTAAAGCTTGGAGTAACTGAGATTATTAATTTTTTTTATTTATTTTCAGAAATAATAGTAATTTGAAAGTGTGACTCTACAACTGTGTGACTTTTTCATGTATTAGGGTGGTTTTACATAGCAAGCTTACTGCAGTAACGTTTTAAAGGTAGACTATATGTACAAGGCGTCATGGGGGGGTTCTATTTGGTTGGTTGATTTTTTTTTTTTTTTTTTTTTTTTTTTTACTTAGCTCCTGGAATTCTGAACTTCTTACTGTTCCATCCAAAATCTAATGTCATGGAAGGAATTTTGCTGCTAAATGGTAGTCTTTATTTCCTTAATTATCCTGATGACTAATAAGTCAGATTCTGTACTGAAGTACAAGTGGAACTGCATACACTACCTGCCTGTGTACACCCTGCCTGTGAACTCTAGGAAAGGTGCACATCTTGTCCATCTTGAATGTCAAAAGCTATCCTAACAGGTGTATCAAAGCTTTCCTGTAACTCTTCTACATAATGTACCAGCACACGACCTTTTTTCACATAAAAAGTAGCCATGTAACAGCATTTCTTTTATAGGACCTTACAGGGTTTTGGTATTTGTATTGGGAAGCAATTAACTACTGAATATATAAGGGAGGACTGAGAGGCTTGTCACTATATTCTACAAATATGCTGCAGGCATTCATTCTGTTTTGTAGATGCAGTCATCCACCCACACCCAAAGGCCCATTGCAAGTCATTTCAGTAATTTACATTCATTGCTAACTGTCAAAGGTAGTGCGCATCTTCGGCTAGTTCTGACTGTCTGTGAAAGAAATAGGGAATGAAACTGTAGACTTCTGTATACAAACAGAAAAATATCTTTATGATGAAACTTTTTAAAACTAAAAATAACTTTATGTAACCCAGTAAGTGTTCTCCACAGATAATTTTATATCTATTTATATTATTACAAGTTCTAAACATCTTAACACTGAAACCCGATTTCAAAAATTAGGATCTTTCCTATTATCAGTAGTACTTGGGCTGCCTCTTCAAACATTTTCCAAATTACTCTGGTACATAGTCCCCTGTGACTCTTCTCACAGCTATCTTTTTTTTTTTTTTTTTTTTTTTAAATAGAGCTAGTAATGAATTTTAAAGGTAAAACAAAAAAAAACTATATGCCCCACCAATACAAGGGGGCCATCAGACAGAGTAGAGATGTGTATCCGCAGGTTTCTATTAACTTTCTTGTTACTCAAAGAAAATGTTCCTTTGCAATTTTATTTTTGTTTTGTACACTATTGGCAGGAGTTATATAGAATTTTTAGGTAACTGATATGTTAATACATAACAAGCTAGGTAAATTAGGTTTCAAAAGCAATCATTTTATTGAAAAATATATTCATTTTGGATAGTGGACAATTTCAGAAATGGTTAGAATCAGCTAGGTCTAAAAGATTTTTGCCCATGTTTAATAGGGTGTAAGGCAATGTCTGTACTGATTTCTTTTTCTTTTTAACCCTTTATTGTAAGTTTTTAAAACACTCCAATTCTAATAAAAAAAACTTTGGGCTGTGTCTACTCACTAGGCAGTTGATAGTGCCACAATGGAGGAATAGTTTTGATCTTAGCTTCGTATGTTGTTTTGTGAGAACTCCAGCAGGCTTGCATGAATATTAGAGAAGGGTAGCAGATCTTGAGCTCTGGTGCAGCTAACACTTAAAGTTTGGCAATTTTTTACTCTAATATTTGCATCTAATATTTTAGTGTATCATTAAAAATAGGTTCTTTTTAAAGAGAATATGAAGTTTTATAACTTTTTATCGCTCTAAACACTTTTCCATATCTCGGTAATGAAGAGTTGCTAGTGTGTAAGGATGACCTTAGACACACACACATTTATCACCAGATACAACTGTAGAAAACCTAAAATACATACATTTAGGTTTTATTTTGTTAACAGTTTCCTGTGATGTCTTCTAAAACTGTAGATGATATTGTTATATTGCTCAAAACTGAAAAATAGCAGTGACTTTCAGTGATCGTTACTAATGTCTAAAGGAAACCACTGTTAGAAATAGGACCCCCCCCCGGTGACTATTTAGTTTGTTTTCAGACACTGTAATGAGTGTATCCACAGTAAATAGATTATTAATAAACTTTTCAACATTGAACCTAGTGGCAACTAATTGTTTTATTTAGCATGAACTAAAATTCAGTTGAAGATTAGGTCTGAGGGAAAGATAATTACACATCGAGCAGGGCTTAAGCTTGTATTTTCAGTTTAAGTGGTTTTATGTAAGACCAAGTTTCAATATTATCTTTAAGTATGTTAAATATCAATATAAGCATTATGGGGAAGGGGTTTTCAGGAAAACTTTTGTGCTTCTGTTTAAGAACAGAAACTTTTTTAAAAGGTGAACTAGAAGATGTGTGGAATACATGAAAATAAAGACAAATTTCTTTTTCTTGTTAAAGCAGGGTGCTTGTTACAGTTCTATACCTGTGAAGGAGGAAGTTTAGTATTTTCTGGAATACACTTAAAGAGTAAAGAACAAATTTATGTAAATATTTGTAAACAAGTGACCAGAGCTAGGCATCAACTACTCACTTATCAGGCATAGGATGTGTTTTGTCGTCGTATCTAAAGTGAAAAAGTCAAAATGAAGTCAAAAGAAATTTAAGAATTTGGCTGTGTGAATACATTGTTTCCTCCAGTAGATGCTTGACTATAGTTACTGCCTCTATCAAGTTATACTTGGTTCTTGCCTGATCATGGCTAATTACTCTCATGGCTGCTTTCTTTTACTTTTTTTTTTTTTTTTTTTTTTACTTTTTTTTCTTTTACTTTTAAAATTTTATTTTCATAATATTATGTGACTGTAATATTTTCATTTATGTTTTATAGAAGCTAAAATTTGTAGGCTGTATTTTAATAAAGGCAATAATGGTACTGCCTGGATGAGCAAAGTAAATTAAAACTCCTTAAAGGAAAACACTAGAAGTTAAATACTTAACAGTAAATAGCATGTGTTAGAAAATATGTCAGGAGTAATCACACAGCCCTTAAGTAGTTTAGTCTTACCTGTTTGCTTCTTTGAGATTGGAGGGAGAGACTGAGGGGAGGGGGAGGGAGAACAACACCCTCCCCTCCCCCCAACTCCTGGGATTATTTTTTTTCCTTCGTCTTACTTTCATCTTAAAATGCTGTGGGAAGAATGAAAGCAGAAACATGCTGATTTGTTTCAGGAGGCTTCTGATAATAAAGAGGCATATCACAGGTGTTCCTAATCAAGTCAGTTTGGTTAAAAAAAAAAATAAGTATTTTTAAAATTAGGATTTCCTGTAACATAGACAATGTGAGGGTCAAGCCGATGACCTACATCTATGTTTGGGGATCAACCATGAAACTGTGGGTGTTGGAAATATGTTATAATACATGACATTTTTATTGCAGGTTTCGACCTTTCAATAGAGAGCTGATTTTGGAGAACGGCTTGCTCCTGTGATTGAAAAACTCTCTCTGGAAGGTTGATGGAGCATGAGAATGGTATATTATATTAACATTTCTCTTATTGCGCATGTTCTGTATTAAAAAAAAGTATACAGTAGTATAGCTTATTCAGATTATTCAAAATAGGTCAGTTCTGCTGGGTTTGTTCAAGTTTTTCATTTGTTAAAATAATTCTTCTTTACACTCCTTCTGTAAAATAATAGAAGATTAAGTAAAAGTACTAGCACAGGCTGTGCTCAGAAGGAAATGAAGTGGCCAAAAATATGTATAAAAAACTGAGTTTGCAACAGCCTTGATCATTAGATTTACATAAATTCTCCATATAGTATTGTTCTTATATTCTTGTTTTGGGAATTACTCCAACTGAAATGTTGCTAATCCAAACCCAAAGTATGGATGATACAGTGTTTATTTTTAAATAGCTAGTTTGTTGTTTGTTTTTTTTTTTTGTTGGGGTGGTGTATTAAAGAATAGAATAGAGAGCTAGCTGAGTGCATTTCGATGTACTATGCAAAATTTGTTTTTAAAGGCATTAGTAAACTAGCTACCTGACAAGCAAAGAAGTAGAAAACAGGAAGAAAATGGTCTTCAGAGCCCTCTGCCTGTACCATAATAGTCAGAATTTTTATTTATTTTCTCTCTTTGCTGGTAAATGCATATTATATAGCAAACCAGTGAACATTTAAGAATAATTAATATGGACTATGCTATACTCATATTGCAAGTCCTGCTTTGCACTAGAAGTACTAATTTGGCTGAAACTGAGAAATCCATTCAGAGTAATCATAACCTATCTACATGTATATGAATAATCTTAACTAACCATTTACATAGACGACTGAAATTAAAATAGTAACTGCTCTTGGATTGAGTAAATTTGTTTAAATACTAAATGGAGTAGTAAAAACTGTAAGACTTTATCTTCGGCAAAATATATTACAGTACAACAAATTTTATGAACGTGTTGTGACTTTAGCAATTCCAGCTTTCAGCTGGAATCCAGTTTTTATCCATAATCAAATCTGTCTGTCTTCAAGAGCATTTTTTTCTTTTTTTCATTTTGTAGGAAGTAATTGTACCATAAAATGAAAGAAGTTTTATACCCTAAAATTTTGGATTATCCCAGTAACTGCTAATTTATACCAAGCAAATCCTGCGAGGTGTAAATTTCATATTTCCTCATTGTTGTAGCTAATGGCTAGTTAGCTGAAGAACTGCTGGCTTTTACCAGTAATACACCTCCTGTTACAGAAGTATTCAAAGTAGACATGTTCTGAATATATTTTTCACATAATACTATGATTTCAGGATAGTTAAGACCTCCTATGGAAAATTTATCAGTTGAGAAACAAAGCTCTGAATACAGAAAGTATAGGAAGTGAAACATAACTTTACATAAGCTTTTCCATTTGTGATTAGTGCTTAGGCAATTCTTAATTTTTAACCTTTCCTTTTTTCTGTGATTAAACACAGTGAAAGTATTTTGATTAATGCTCTAACAGTGGTTGGGTAACATGTCTAATATGCTCCCAAATAAATAAATATTTCACAGTGTGTCCAGAAGCTGCTCTGAATGTACTGCAGTGCTGGTTTGAGGGAATATTTTTTTTTTTTTAACTTTTTTCCTTTTTTTTTTCCTTCTTGTTATCTTAGGAATATAAGGGTTTCACAGAACACTTCTTTGAATTTCATTTTTTTTTTTTCTGTACAAAAGCAATTACGTTCTTGTTAATGAAAATCAGGATTATATTGCAAGGCAAAGGTATCTAAGGCTCCCTTGTGAGATGAGGTGAAAGTTTGATGGAGTGTTCCTTGGTCTGACACAAGTTCAGAGTATTTCTCATAGTTTCTTATTCAGCAAAAAAGGTGGTTTCTGGTTCACAACTGTAAATCAAAGGGGTTTTAAATTTAGGGCCTAATTCTGCAAACTTTTAAGTACACAGGTAGTCCTAATGACTCACAACCATGAATAAGGACTTGCAGAATTATATTCTCATTAGAAGCAAACTTTATTTCCTTGAATTAATAAAAGATATTGGAGTATTTTGAACTTTGAGACAAGTTTAAATAATTTTCAGAAAGACGAGTTTTGCAGTAATGCAGTAATTGAGTCTTATTCATTTACAGGCTCAAATATCTTTCAAGGGTGTTGCAGTTGTTATGAGAATGCACTTTCTAGGTGTTGATTTGCTCTAGAACATTTTTATGCTGAAATTTGGCTTTTTTTTAATTATTTTTAATTGAATTGTTTTGTATTTGGTAGTTAGCATGGCTCTTTCATTACCCAGAGAGTAGGTGGAACTTTAAAGAGACACGTGGGGTGTGTTTGTTTTATTTTCTTACCCTTAGCCTCTGCTATTGTAGTTCTTTTTTTAGCAAAATACCCATTATTTTGTTGTAAGCTGAGCCTGAAATAAGGGCTGCAGTACTTGCTCCTTAAAAATAGTTGATTGGGTTATTGCAAATTATATGCTTAACTTCATGAACTGTTTTGCAATACCTAATTGTAATGAAGCTGAAAAGATAAAAATGTACAGACTTCTTTGCTGAAGTGCTTCTCGTGTAACTTTTCATGGCCACTTTTACTATTCATACTATAGGTACACACTTGAGGCTCCACAGGACCTTGTTGACTGAATCATAATTTGAAAGCTGAATTGCATGCTTATCGCTCATCTAAAAAACTTGCAGATTTTGTCCATTCTTATGCTTTCTTTAAGGACTTTTCTTGCTGTTCAAAGGCAACTTAAATAGTTTTCCTGAAAGAAATATGTAGCTATAAATGCAACCCATGCCTAATTACAACACATGTAAAATCAGCCATTCTTTGCAATCCTATAATACCTTAGGCATGGCTGTTTAAAGTTTTGAAATATGAAACAACTGAATTTTCTGAATTTTGTTAATTTAAACTAGATCCAGCCCTAACATTATTTTTAAATGGAGTTTTGTATACTATTAGATTTAAATAGACATTAACTTTTATTATTAGATTAGGCATTTAATGAAATGTGTATATAGGAAGGATTTAAGACTGGTGTATTTGCACCTCTATTTTTCCTTGTCTGTTAATAAAATGGTCTTGCAAGGCAATAGGAAAAGAAAAACAAATGACATACAAATTCTTTAGGAAAAATAGTTACAACATACTAATTGGGATATTTAAATGCTTATTCTTCTCACTCAAATGCAAATATACGAAAGTAAGGCATTGCCCCTTTTTTATTACTCTGAACTTTATATATTTATTTATTTCAACCAAAACCTAAGTAGAAATTTATGTGAACCCATACATTTAAGATGTGGGTGGGCAAGTGAGAAATGTAATTTGAGTTCTTAAATGGTAAACTAGTGTATTGATGGATTGTTAATCCACCTTGTTTTAGACTGCTGTTCATACACTAACATGAAAAAAAGGGTATGAAGGTGCAGTTGCTGATTAAGTAGTGTGTTTGAATAAACCCCTGTTTCTAGCTTTGCTAATTTTAAATTTATTTTAAATATATGAATATTCACAGGAATTTTTTTTATTCTGACTTCGTTGGAGGCAGGTTTTTTTTTTTTTCCCAGAGAACTAGCTTTTTCTGTTACATTATTATGAATTTTTACACCAATATTTTGAGGAAATGGGTGCTTTGTAGCAAAATACTAAGATAATCTGTTCAAAGCAAGAAATCAGCAACAGGTATTTTTTAAAATTTGTGCAGTACTTAGAAATCTCATCAATGTGTAAATATCTCTAAAATGTTTACACCTTTCCATTAACCCACTATATGCATAGAGCTTGCTTTTTACTTTATCTGGGTGTCCTATGGGTTTTCTTGTTCTGGGGGTTTTGTTGGCTTTTTTCAGCCTTCAGGTCAAAGATTGTAATGATTTTATCCATCCACCTCTTGGTTGATATGAAGAGTGATTTTTTTTTTTTTTTCCCCTCTTTTTTTTTCCTTTTAATTCCCCCTCTCCTCACAGAAGGAAATGGATTTAAGTATTACTATGAAAGTGGACATAAACATTTTGAAAGTATTGTAATTATTAACATGATTATGGTCTTGCCAACTTTAACTGTTAATTTCTTACTTCAAAATAGATACAGCATAACATAAGTCACTTTCAGATTTAGACAAGAATTCAAGTGGTTCTGCTGAAGCAAAAGTTTGGCTTTAGAATTTCTGTGTACTTTTGGAGCAAAATATTCTCTTGGTAGAATGGGTATATACTGTGGTCTTAAGTGTGTTATCACCTCAGTAATTCTGAAAACACTTTGCTTCTTGTTACAAGTTAGTCCATTTTTCATTCAAGATCGGGAATTAGAAAAGGAAGATGCTTCATCTTTTGTGAAACCTTGTCATGGGTCTTATGAGAAGGTCTATCTCTAAATCAAAATATATTTTCAAAAGTCTGTTGCAAAACAGGGTTTTCTGTTGAAACTGACACAATTAAATCAGTGTCTTGCACAGGCAAAAAAAATCCCAGTCAAGAAGAATGGTTATGTACTGGTTACCCTGTCCTCAGGCTCCCCACACCAAAACATTTTTTTTTTTCCAGGTTCACAGGAGAAGGGAGAACGATGCTTTTAATGCCAAGCACAGGAGTTACACAAGCAGCAGTCCAATGTGGGTTTTGGTGTTTTTTTCATTTGTTTTATCAGCTCACTAATGGTATGTTTGAGTTCTCAGGCAGAGTGAGTATTAGTTAGGGATTGTAGTTCTGTATAACCAAACTATTATTTTTTTTTTTTTTTTTTTTAAACAGAGGGTCATATGCTCATCTTAATGGTATTTATCCATAGGCTGTTTGATATGCAAGTGTTACTAATATGTTCTCCATACTTCTTTAAGTCCTAGATTCATGGCCTTTCTAATCAGTTCAAGAGTAGGTAAAATATGGTTTGATATAAACTCACAGGAAAATGCTTGCACTCTTCTTTCTGGAATTACCGGCTTGAAAATCTGGATCTTCATTTGCATGGTGCCTGTTTTGCATCTAGTTTTAGAGTGTAACTAGGAGACTCTTGAATTAGCAGTGAGAGAATAATTCCTTCCAGGGTATTAGTACTGCTAGACTGTGTTCTGTTTTTACACCAGCAACTCTTCAATTTTCGTTCAGGTTTTGATCCCAGCTATGTCATTGTAATTACAGTGAATTTGGCTGTGAAGACTGAGTGTTTGCTTCAGAAATAGATAGTTTTGTGAAGTTTCATAAGAAACTAACTGAAATGTAAAATACAAGAATGTTGGTAAGTTATCTCGTAGATTTAGTCTTGGTATTTTTTTTTTCTGTTTAGAGATACAGATTTCTTCTTGCATTTTCAGTGTGTAATCCTTAATTTGTCAACCTCACAGTCTTCTGACCTGAAAATGATCGTTCAAATTGCTGTTCAATTTTTTTGTTTGTTTTATTTTGAGATGAATATAACTTACATTGCTGACCCACTTTCCATTATGTAGAAACCTGAACAGAATTTGTCATTGAGGTAGGAATTCATGAAGGCTGACACTAGAGGGCAATTCAAAGCAGCAGCTTACCCCTGAACAGTTGCGGGTTCTGTGGCCCTGTGTTGAAAAAGGCAGAGCCCATGGGGGCTTTCCAAGGGTCTTCTCCAGGCAAATCTGGTCTTTCTGATTACCCTCCTAAACAATTTATTTAAGTCGCTTTTCATAGCCCTGAGTGCTCTACTGGGTGAGGAGGAAGCTAAACCAGTTCTTATGCATTGGTGAATTAGAAGTTAAGGAGCATCTTCTTATGTTGTCTTACCTCAGTCACTCTTGCCACTGTCAAAAAGGTAAAACTTAGTCAGTGGTGGGTTTTGTTTGTTTTCAATTTGCTCCTGTGTGCTACATTGAAGCCTTTGTCTGAAAGATACCGGGGTTTGGGAAGGAAGGTCATACTGAACTGAAATTTAAGTGTCTTTTGTTAAATATCAAGGAAAACAGAATATATGGTGAGTAAAATATATTTTTATGCATTTCTTGCAAAAATACTGCAAAGTTATGCAATTAATAAGAGTTATAAATAATTCATTTCATGAAAAAAAAAAAAAAGGCAAAACCAACCGAAGGGGGGGAAAAAAAGCCACACACCACAAACAAAATAAGGCACCAGACAGATACTCTGTCCATAATTTTATGTAAAAAATTAAACATAAAAAATAAACATAAAAAAAAAATTTAATTGTAGATGAGTAATCAGGTGCTGTATTTAATATTTTAACTGAGAGAGATCATCTGTGTTTATTGTGCACAATTTAAACAATTTATATAACAGTGCATTACATAATAAATTACAGTTTTCATAGTTGCAATGTTCATTATAGATTTACAGAACATACTGAATGCTTGTAAATAATAACCTGTAATGCAAGTGGTGATGTCATGGTTCTTGAAAAGCACTCAAGAATTCTTATTTTAGCAATGCAAATTCTCTCATTATATTGAAATGTATGCACCCAGCCATGTAAATGCTGTTGCCACAGTACAAATTTCAACAAGGCAGTTCTATAAATGTGTGTGTTTAAACCTGTCTCTCTAATCTTATATACATAGATATCATATATTATTGTACATTTTATTTGTATTTTTATATAAAAACCCTAAGATTAAAATGTCATGATCATTCCAAACTCTGTACCAGTTTTTCAAGTAGTATTATTTTAGCATTCTCTCATGTAAGTTAGTATAATTGTCTAAAACTTGTTCTTGCTTTAACTGTTCTCAAGGATTTTTATAAGGAATACAATCAGTTTTATAAGGAATACTTACAATCAGTCTGGTAGTGCCACAAATCAATAGAAATACTACAATACGTTGTTACAGTAAACATTTACACCTGTTTTCTGCAGGTCTGATCAGCAACTCCAGTGCAATTTGAAAATATGTAATCAGCTGGAAGTGATGTGCCCAACCTTAATCAGTGCTGGAGCCTTTGGAAGAGAGATTGTGTCATCACACAGTATAAAGTCCGACAATGAGTGACCTTGATGAATCTGTGAAAGAAGAAAATAGTTTTCTCACTTCTTAAATTGCAAAATGCACAAAAGAAGAAGAAAAAAAAATAGTAGAACATGTGGAATTTAACCCACTCAAGTTTTTAGATTCTCTGGGGCTTAGGGGAGGTTTTGGGGCAGGGGGACTGTAGAGGAATTATTTGATGATCATGTGCAGTGATGAAGAGGTCTTAATCACACACATGAACTCTTTATTTTGAGAATGTGAATATTTATACCCAATCTGGCTGAATACTTTAAGTGCTTAAATTGAACTTGCATGTAAGTTTTTAAGTAACTGAATACTTAGTCTTGCAGGTAAGGCACTACCAATTTAAGAATAAGCATTTTTGTGCAAACATGACTCGTGCCTTTTTTTCCTTTTTTTTTTTTTTTCCTTTTTTTCCTTTTACCAGCTTGATTTTTGGCTCTAAATCAAAGAGACCAGTTCTGTTGTTAAGCTAACATTCAGGCTGTCTTCAGAATTTTGTTTATTTGAACAAAGCAAGAGCAAATGTGTAAGTATCAGCAATGCACAGACCAATATTGCAATATTGGTCTGTTCTATCTTTAAGCAGGTGGTTTCATGTGGCAGGCTGGAAGAGAGACTCTTTTTCTTCCCAGCTTTTGACAAAAAGATGACGCATATGACTCAGAATTAGAAGGGGAAATCTGCCAGTTTGCATCAGTTCCTTAACTTGTGGGCTGCTATTCACCACAAGGAGAATCAGTATACTCGCACCAGTGCTTCTTGAGAGATGAGGAGTAATCATTCCCTTCAGAAAGTGTAGGATGATTGGAGTAGGCCTTTCGTATGTTACACTAGGCTTCTCCTGTAAGATTTCTTTGATTGTATTAGATTTTTAGAAAGAAAAAAAATGTGATGCTACATTTAATGTTTAAAATAGGAATCAGGCATCTTATAGCTTAATGCAGTGTAAAAGCAATCTGCTTCCTTTTGAAAATATAAAATTTCTGGTTTTCTTGCACTGAAACTCGAAAACCACTGTAGATCTCCACAGTCAAAAGGTAAGTTTTTAGTATTTTTTTTAACCTAATTCTGTATATCTGAATCTCAATTTCCAGCTTTCAAGAAAGTTAGTAGGACTGAAAAAAAATTAAATATAGTAACTTTGAAGGCAGAAGCCATCTGTTTTGAAGGGGAAAATAATTACTTGATGTAAGAAAGATCTGATTTTTCAAAATGCCATGCTCTAGACCTGCTAAAAAAGACAATGTACAACTTAGTGATAGTTCCAATTCCTTCATATAGGTTTGGTTTATGATGTAGCAAGACTTCTTGCAAGACTGTTACTTGCTCAAAGAATGTACTGTCGACTAGCCTTAAAAAAAAAAAAAAAAAAACACAAACAAAAAGAGAAAAAAGAAGTCAAATGCTGATTGTTCAGAGATTAATGTTTTCTTTTTAGTTTGTGGATATTTACTAGACAGTTTGGCAGGACTGAGAGTACAGTTTATTTTATTTTTTTTACCACTTGTGCTCTTTAGGTATTGTATTATAATTCTTTTTCTTAATATATTAACGTCTAGTTAATTCAGAATGGTTTTACTTTAAGCTTGCTAGTGAAATATTGAAAATCTGGCTTAATATAAAGCCATAAAAGACACACAGCATCCTTATCTTTTTCCCTCCCCCTCTTTTTTCTTTTTTTCTTTTTCCCCCCTCTTCCTCTCTAGTGGATAAAGTTCCTTTCATTTGGCAAAACTATTGTTGTTGTTTTGAAAAAGCATATCCTAAGTGAAGTTCATTTTCTACTTGGAAAAAAACTTCACTGCTTAGCAGTCTGTGTCAGCCTTAGAAAGCACCATTTTATTTGCAGTGCATACAGTTCTGTGAGTTTCACTGATGGGGAGCTGGGGAACCAACCCCTAAATATTTTGGAAAGGGACTACCCATTTGTGTGTTAGATGGTATCTCTTCTATTAATATTTCACAGAGGGGTGGGGGGAAGATTGAAACAGCCTTCTGAGTTGCTGCTGCTGTATGTTTCCTCACCTACCCTTAAATTAACAAAAATCTCAGTAGATAATATAGCTGGGAAGCTGTACCCCAAAGGTTTAAGGATACCTGAAACTTCTGCTGAAGTGACTGATTAAATAGTAAAGCTGTAGAAATACAGCTAAGGATCATGAAAGTTCTAGCAATTACTAGGAGGTGTTCCTCTGCTGTTAACTAGTGGATTCCCTTAACAATTGAGTTGATTTCTTTCTAACAGTTCAGTCTCACCTTTTGTAAGTCATATGGTTGTCTGGCATTTTATGGAAGTCATGTAGGGATGATGTCAAGAAAAAGACAAATTTACTGTCTGAGCCAGAAGGCAGGCTTACAAAAAGCAACTTCGTTTAGGACACGAAAAGCTCTTTGTTCTGTGGCCTTGGTCTTTTTGTGCTTTGACCCTTGTATTATAGCATTGTCACTCTGACCCTAAATCTTTGGAAGCAGACATGCAGCAAATTTAGCCTTTTACAAGTGGGGTTGCATTCTGAGCTATGCGCCTGGTTTTTGTCTTTAAGCATTACAGTCCCATACAATACTGAGATGTACCAAAACCAAAATTTTAAGATTTGTGGTTTTGTGTAGTGCAAGCAGTGTTATTTGCATATCAGTCCGTTTTCTGTATATATATTGCTATATTACTGTTGTATGATTTATTATTACTTACCAGTTTCAGATAAGATAGCAACTAGGAGGGCAGTCTGGTTAACACTGACTAATGTATTTTTCCACTTTCCCAGCAGTACTCTGGAAACAGATCCTGTGCACAGAGCACCAGCGTTTCTGCAAAATATTACTTAAGCATTAAGTATTGTGTTGAGAACAAGAAATGCTCTGCTGTGCATTATAGAGATAGAAGATTTAAACAGCAATACTTATGTGGCTTGCCTTCATAAAAGACTGGTGCCAGCTTAGGAGAGCACACAATTTTACACTAGGATTGTGACTGCTTCCTGGACTAACGTGCAAGTCCTCTGAGATATTTTTATTTTTATTATTAATAATAATAATAATTATTATTTAAGAAAGCTAGAAATGAATGAAAAAGTCAGAAAACTAATAGCTGTTATGTTTTAATTTTTTTTTTTAAGAATCTGATATATTTAAGAGGAGAACCTCTTTCCCTGTCTTAATAACTTTCCATTATATAGCTGATTAGTATTGTATGGGTATAGTTACTTGGTGAGGATTGTTCCATTTTCTCTTTTGCCAGCAATGATTTTATATAGTTCAGCTTTTGTACTATAATCTAGGATAATATTTTCTGAAGGTAATAGTGTAATAATCTAGGGATATGTTTATTGGAGAGCTTGAAAAAATGTATACGGATTTTTATTTTAATCTGAAAAGGTGTTACAAATTTTGCTTAAAATACTGATACAGAAACTGAACTTGTATTTTAAGACAGCTGGCTTTATTTTTGCCACTCATTAGAGTATTAATATTTTTTGTGATAAAATCATGAGGGAAAGGAACATTTTCATTACCACTAAATGAAATGTTAAAGTTCACAGAACAGATAAAATGTTTCTTCATTTTTCTTAATTTCGTAGGTGTCCTTTCAAGCAGAAAGAATGCTGATACAGATTGAAAGTGTTCACACAGTTTTCTTCCTGTGTGCCTGCCAAAGGTGCAGGGAAGACAGATTTTTAAAAGTTGTGTGCAATCAAGAGGGATCTGGAAAGCTTTTCTGAAATACAACTTTTACAAACTCTGTTAGAACCCAGAGCTTGTTACACTTTACAAGTTCCCTGTAAAGTATTTCATATAGCAGTCTAGTTAATGCATCAGCATCTGACAAAACACTCTTTAGAAGCTGGGAAAAGAGGTGGGAGTAGTTAGTCTTATTTGATTTTATTTTTAATCTGGAGTTGATACTGGAATATACAGATAATATTCTAAAATATACATTGGTAATATTTGTATGCTGTATCAGCTTCCCATAGTTCTGGTTGGTTTTGGTTTTTGGGGTGGTTTTTTTTTTGTTGTTTCTTTTTTTTATTTTTAAGCTAGCAAGTTATAAAAACTGTTTAACATCCTGTACTTGTTCAAGTCAGAACGGAACACCTTTAGTTTCTTGCCTTCCAGATAAATCCTCTGTATTTTCATTGCTATTCACTGCTCCAGTGGAAGCATCAGTATTGCAGCACCAGATAACTGTCTTCACTTTGGTTTGTTTTCATGACTGCAAGGGCAGGGGGGGACCACTGCACTTCATAAAAATGAATATGAGTTAAACTAGCTTAAGCAGAGGTTGGAATACTGAGATGAAGTAAAAAAGATGTAAAACTGAATTTGATGCTGATAGACAATAACTGCATTTACAAATTTCCAGGGTTTTTTATACTTCTGAATTTCTTGATGGTTTTACTTCCTGGTTTTTATTTTTAGCTGGCTTTGTTTTTTTTATGTTTATCTTATCCAGTAGTTCTCCAGCTAGTCTCAATATGTTTGTTCATGATCCTTGGAGAGATGGCTGGACACATGATATAGATTCTTCAAATTTAGTAGTAGTAGATTACAGTAATCAGCATTTATCTGCTTAACTTTCATTATTAATACTTTACATTACAAACACTTTCTGCAGTTCCCCCAGCCATGGTCCTGTGGCAAAAATAGTTGACATGATCACAAAACAGTTAACAGACAATCTCTTCTTTGTCAAAATTTTTATGCTCGTCCTCACCTATAATTTACAAGCAAAAGTGCAGATTGGTGCTAGATATCTCTGTTAAAGTCTGTGTTCAGAAAATTATCCAAAGCATTAATTGTGACTTTTTAACACAAAATTGATAATAGTCTTGGAAATATTTAATTGCTTGGTAGAATGTATGGGGAGATCTGTTATACATGGAGAGTGTGTATAAGCTCAGTCCTTAATGACTGCTCGTTTTTGAGGTGAAGTGGGGCTAATTTATTGATGGATTACAGTCATTTAATTAAAAAAAAAATCTATTAAAAAACCTAACCCTGTCACAGAGTTGCTAGGTTAGAGACAGATTGTATTTTAGAATTTGCAGTCTTAAACATGAGTTCAAAATCTAACTGTTACTTCAGGAGAATAGCAATTAAGGTGTATAGTTTATTCTCTTAATTCTTCTTCCTCTATGATCACAAAGCAGCCTAAGTCAAGTTGAGTGAATTAACCAAATATCATAGGTTATACCTAAACCAAATAATAGTGTGATAGTAGCCAAAAGTACACTGATAGCTTTAAAGTAATACTTTGAAATATTTCAGTTGTATCGTTTCTCCTTTTTAAAATATATGCATATCACTTTAAAGGCTGCTGACATTAAGAATTAGGGGGAAAGGAGCTTCCTTAACAAAAGCAACCAGAAGGCAGAAGTAAAGGAATATACTTCTAAATATAAGTTTTAAGAATGAGCAAGAATTCTAAATTCCAGTGTGTTTGCAGTATAAATATTACAGTGTTGAGTAAGCATATGACAAAAATAAAGTGAAACTACTATTGTTTTAACTGGTGGGGGTGGGGGGGAGAAGTAAACAGTATATTATCAAGATATAGCTACATACGTTTTTAGATCTTACAGTTTTGTTGTTTGAGAGTATAAGTGTTTAGGTTTCTTAACAGTGAAGTCAGATTATTTTTCTTTTTCCCAGATGAATTTAGTATTAAAAAAAATACATATTTGCAGCAAGAGTTGTACTGTCAGTGCATTTATTCATATTTAATGGTGTGGCACTGAACCGTGAGCTCTGAGAGGAGAACTTTGCAAATTCACCAGCAGTTGTCCAAAAAGTGTATCACTGCAAAATGTCCTGTCTACCATATAAGTTATCATGGAATGCACAGAACAGGACACACTTGTCGGAGCTGCCTAACTTCATACTGTGACATTTGAGTGCAAAGCCTGTCTCATTTCTAGTTCAAGCTAAGAAGCTAACCTGGGAAAACTGAGCTATAGAGAATGTACTCTGATATCTGTGCAATGGGAGAGAGTAGTGCTGGTGGACAAATAATGTACTGCTTTAGACAGTGGGACACCAGGAGCCTTTGGGTGTCTCTCACCTTCATATTTCTAATTTTAAACTGTAATAAGGTTGGGAAAGGGTCACAATGAACAGTGAAGCAAGACTTGTTTTCGTAGTGGAACTGTGTTGCTTTGCATTAGTAAGTAGCAAAAGCAATGGAATATGGTTGTGTGCAAATTATGTGTACCTATCGATGAGGAAGGTGTTTTGGCCAAGAAGTATCAGAAGAGTGTTTTTGTTTTATGAGCAAAAAAGGCACAAGGTAAGTGTTTTATCTTATGTTCTTGAGCAACTGAGATAATACACAGTATTTAATAGAAAGGCCTTGATATGTTTTACTCCAGATCACTAAACTGTCAGATTGGTGGCTAGTGCTACGGTTTTGGATACAATATATTACATAGAATTTAAGGAGCTTCTTAGTATAGTAGCATTCAAGGAGCTTATTAGTAATTATAGTAGCCAGAAATTCTGTTGTAGCTGGTTTTCATGGGGTTAGAAAGGGATTGGATTGGGCTTCGTGTTGTAATAAACTCCTAAACATAAACCAATAAAACTGAACGTGATATTTTATATTAGGCTTGGTCTTTGAGAAATCAACTAATAGTGAAATCAAGGAAAGGCCCCTTCCGTGATTGGGAACACCCCGATATAAAAATCACACACCCTTTTTTTTTTTTTTTTTTTTTTTTTTTTTTTTTTTTTTTTTCTTAACAGTATTCCTGACTTCTGTGTATGTGTAGAGAACCTGCTTCTGTGGAATTTCAGTTCTGCATCTTCAGTATCCTTCCTTCCATGTTCCTTATCAGACCTTTTGCTTCCAGGGACTTGGGGGAATCTAATGGAGCTGCCTGCATACATGATTCCTGCATTTATAGAGGTCTTCTGTCTCTCACCCACAAACCCCATCTTATGACATAACGATAGAGGTAGGAGAAGCACTCTTGATAGTATGACTATACTAGCTCTGTGACCAAAACACAGAGGTACGAAACTTTGTGCAGACACTTGTGGATTTCAGATTTCTGGCTTAGCTGTCAGTACTTTTTATCTTAGTCTTCCTCCTTTCATTCTTCCTGTTCTTCAACCCCCTTCAGCTCCTTCTCTCACATAGTGTCTTAAATTTTACGTGAAAACTTGCTTATTCTCCTTACAGATAAAATATGTTTTTAATAGCAACATAGAAAATAGATACAGTTGTGTTTGATTTTGTTGGTTTGTTTGGGGGCATTTTTGGTAGTAAAGTTTAAAGAAAAAAACGTAAAATCCAAAGCCGTAAACTACCTCCACTCCACCCCCAATCCTGTAATGCATGTGAAGTTTTGTGTTCATGTTTTGGGTGGGTAGGGGGAATTACCTGTAAGTTCTCCTACCAATGTACTTACTGTAGAAAATAGCATAATAGTCTTGCCAAGTCTTCATTTCATGATGTGTCTAGTTTAATTTTAGAGGGATTTACTTATGCAACCGAAAAAAAACCCTCCATTTAGCTAAAAGCTAAAAACAAATAGGCAAATGAAACAACAATATCTAGTTAAACACACATGTAGTTTACAGATGAAGAATTTGGCCTGAACATACAAATAAGAAATGGACTTCCAAAGGTATTAAGTGTTGCAGCTATCTTATTTGAGTAATTTCCTTTCAATCTTTTAAGGTAAATCTACAAGTAAGAGAGTATTTTCTCTTGCTGGAGAGCACCTTTTTGTATTCTCTTTCC
Organism: Lathamus discolor; assembly: GCF_037157495.1. Classification (NCBI taxonomy): domain Eukaryota; kingdom Metazoa; phylum Chordata; class Aves; order Psittaciformes; family Psittacidae; genus Lathamus; species Lathamus discolor. The sequence goes on along the minus strand of NC_088887.1, from coordinate 99,730,970 downwards.
AGATCTCTTACTGCTGTCTAGCATTTTTACTTGCATCTGTGTTTATCTTTGACTTCCATGTTACAGATACATACGGTGCAAATTTTTCTCTACCTCTTTCTCCGTGGGATTTTCCCTAGCACAGTTTCTTCAAGGCGGGGGGAGGCCAGCTGTCACAGCATACCTTTACAGTTAAGTTTATTTTGACTCTGCATTCAGGTTTTAGTTCACCAAGGTACTGTGTAAGTTGTGCCTATAGAATCTAGTTTGCCTATTTTAGTTGTTCAATTTAAGATAAATGAATGAGGGAATGTGTAAATATAGTTGTGCATATATAAAATATACTGGAAATGTCTCTTTTGTACAGTTCCTAAATTAGCATTTGTACCCTGATAGCTGTGTGAAAACCTGGTTGTTGCTGCAGCTACCTGTAACCTCTTACACTTGCAAATCTCACTTTAATGGCACATTTGTAGCAACAAACCCTTCTTGCAGAGATCATCCTGCTGTGTAACTGTAGGAGCAAAAATAGGAAGGGAGAAAATGAAAACTCACTGAACTTTACCTCCCCTTGTGGCCTGCCAAACGTTTTTGTGCTTACAGATAGTCCTGATAATTTACAAAAGTTGTTTTATCATGAACTGAGTAAAAGGCTCATTACAATGGAATGGAGTGCTTAGGCCCATGCTGTGTATGTATTTTTTGTCTTAATAATTTGGTTATCTAGGGAACCAGTGAAAGGACTGTATACACTTGAAATGCTGGCATAATTTGGTGTAACAAAAGGATATCTGGCTGGGATGTGAACTCTCTGTCTACCTCTTCAAGTAAAGTAGCATGGTCATTCTAGAAGATGAACTCCTCCTGATCCTAATAACAGATAAGTTACTGTTCTTGCTAACAATTTTTTGTGGGGGTTTTAATATTTTAATTTTTCTTTTCATCTGAAATGGCTTAAGAAGCACTTATAATCTGTCTGCCCCAAAATTGTGGGAAGGGTAGCCTGCAGATGTAACAAACTGCTTGGAGACTGACACAGTACTTGACAGAAGCTTATTTTGAAATTAACTCTTATTTTCTTACACATGAAAGTTGAGAGGTTTTCTTGAGTTTTGGTTTGTTTTTTAGTTGGGTTGTTTGTTTGATTTTTGGTGGGGTTTTTTTGTTTGGGTTTTTGTTTGTTCTTTTTTCCACATCAGGCTTCCAGATGACCAAAAGTTAGATTAGAAAATAACCCAAACATTTTGTTTCATTTTGAAGTAAACATCTGCATATCCTTTAGTTCCCCTAATCAGGCACACAATTGTTCAGTTCCTGGTTTGTGTCCCATGAAGGTATTATGCACAGTTGACAATGAAGTCTAGAGCTTCAGTATGAATAAACAGTCAGCTTGGCAATGGAAAAATGCCTAATACACATTTTATAGTTTTTTAATACAGTCGATGTCACTACATGAAAATTAATGTTCAATAAGAAAATTCTGCATTCAGCTTTCAGCATGTGTTTCTATTTCCTTGAAGTATGGTAGACACCTTGGCATAACGTAGCAGCACATAATGGTTTGTGGGTTTTGAAAAGGTGCAGGCCATATTGTGCTGCCTCAAAAAAACAAGGATTTCATCATCCTGAAGAGAAATATCACTTATGAATTAGTCAATCTTGTGATGCTGATGTCTGTCATACCTTAGCAGCACGTAAATATTGGTGTTAAGACTGTAAATATCTCCAGTATTAACTGTGCTGCTGAAGTAAGGCTAGCCACTTCTGCATGTGAGTCATGAAAAAGGATATTTCATATATTTCCAGGTGCCTTTTTGTTGTTATAATTTGTGCTGATTGTTTACGTTCTTGGCTTTTGTTTGTATTTACATCTGTTCAGAAACAATATTTAGGACTTCGTAGTATCTGATGGCAAATATAAAACATATATATATATATATAAAACTTTGAATGCTTTGGTTTACATTGAAGCTGGATTTAGTAAAGGAGCCATCTCAAGCTATACCTGTCTAACAATGCTTTGGTAAGTGTGCTTGTACAAAAAAATATTAAAATGGTTTTACTTTAAAAATCAGTATTTCTTTATTAAAACTCTAAAAATTGTGCGTTCATCTTTACAGCATTTTCTCAATGAGTGGAACTGGGAAATGCTTTGTCATGCTTTTAGCAAAGTGAGCAAATAAATAAAGCATATCTGAACATATCTGAAGTTTTCAACGTAACTTTTTTAACGCTTAATTTTTTTTAATCACTGAATCTATAGACGGGTAACAGTTTTATGGTTAGAAGTTTAAACTATGCATCTGACTGAATTCACTAATTTATTTTTTTTCTTATCTTCTACTAAGATTTTTCACTTGCAGGGGAATCTCATTGAGATGACTGAAATCACTGCAGTGAGAATGGAAATTACTTGGGCTCCTTTCCTTTAAAAAGCTGCATGCAAGAACTGTGTGGTGAGTCAAATGTAGACTAATGGTTATGTAAATGCCACTAATTTTAGATACAGTCAAGATCTGCAAGTGTGTTTCCTTTTAAGATTTTATTTTCTTCACTATCATGACTCAGTATCACTTGCTAATCTCATTTTATTAGCCTTGTTATATTTTACTGTTAAAATACACGTGCCTTTTTCAAATAAGTGCTCACAGCTTCAACTTTATATATTGTATAGATGTTCTAAAATGAGAAAAAAAGCTCATCTTCACTGGAGTTTTGTTGTGACTTAAGGCTTTGAGCGTGCTACTGGTGCAGTTGCACAGGTACAAGCACGATGTAGATGAATCTTCATTCAAGTTGTTGTGATTCATAAATCTGCATTATATGACTGTATAGAATTTCAGCCTGGTATACACCTTTCTCACCTGCCCCTGCTATGGATTTGAACTGGTGAAAGTACTGATGGCTAGAATTTCCAGTTCAGTTCAGAGCTCAATTGTAAAGCTATGCAGTATTAGATAGCCTACAGCTTTTCATAAAGTAAACACTTCTGTGTTTACTTTTACCTGCTGCAGGTCTCTTAAGATATGTGGCCAAAATGAGGTTGACTACTGAGAAAAAAAAATAAATTCCGCTCTCTGGCTCAGACTGTAACTGCTTAACACTAAAGACCTGCACTTGCATTTCAGCCATTTGAAAACTTAGAAATCCTTGGAAAGAGTGGACTCAGTGAGTTATAAAAGAAAAAGACCTTATTCTTCCACTGTTCCCCTCACTTTAAAGGTCACTGATTTTTGTTAGCACATTGCAAACTGTGATGCTTGCAAAGGGCCTTCCCAGGACTCTTGTAGAATCCAGTACTTTAATGTATTTAGGCTTTTTCTCTGGGATTTCTAGGAGTGGATGTGAATCTAAAGAGCTGTTCAGAAAGATCTGAGACCATGCAACAAGTAAGTCTATTTGCATGGCTGTGTCAAGGTCCAGTAGCCAGACCATTTGTTCCTGACTGCTTCATTGTGCCAGTGCAGGCCTTCGTGTGAATAGTTAAAACAGACTGCTTCCTTCTGGTTCACCATGAAAACCCCTACAACTGGCACAAGGCAGCGGATGGCAGGCAGTGGGAAGAAGGAGAAGTGAAAAGGTTGAACTGCCTTGTTTGGTGGCCCTAGCAGATTGTAACAGTTCAGTGATATGATGAAAATACAATTTGAGCATTCTCAGAACTAGAGCTCAGCTGAGAAACCAAAGCTCCCATCTGGATTAAGAAAATTACTTCAAGTGCTTATGAAGGCCTACTCAAGTTATTTAGATCCTAAGCCTTTGAAAAGATTGTCTTATTTTGCACAGTGCACAGTTGCCTTAAATAATATTAGCAATTGTATTTTCCAGATGTTTACCTGCATGGGCAGAGCCATAGCCCATGGCTGAATGGAACTCCCTCTGCTTTGGAGCTCTGAGGTCCTAAGGGTTGTGTCTGATTTAACAAAGGAAGGCTTGCTGTTTTCAGGTCAGAAGCTTGTTTCTGCTAGGCTTAGGAACTGTATGGGAACAAAGATGCTTTATTCATATAAAAGGAAAAGAGAAGGTAGGCCTGCTTGGAAATAAACTGAGACTAGCAGCTGTATAGGAGTGAAGACAACTAGTGAGAGGAGCATGTCTAAAAATCTAATGTTGAAAGGTTGGAGCTGAGAACTAATAGTGGGAAAGACAGATCTGATGAAATGGAAAATTCAATGGATTGGGACAGGTTGGGCAAAATGTGGGGATTTTGTTGGTTGAAATTTGAAGAAGCAGCAGCCTGGCAAAAGGGACCTGGCCTGAGGCAAAGAGAATTAGTCAGGCTTGGGGAAAGGGGCTTGCGTACCTTGGACCATTCCTAACATTCACAGGAGGACACTGTGCTTCAGCTCCAGAAGGGAATGCAGACTGTCATCTGTGAAATCACTCAATTGCACCCCCCTCATCATATTCAACACAGAGAGGGCGACCTTTAGCGTTCTCAGCTACTTCATTAGTTTTAGTCCTGAAAAGAAATCCCAAAGTAACATAGTTGAGGTTGGAAAGGACCTCTGGAGATCATCTAGTCCAAGCAGGGACAGGCAGAGCAGGTTTTTTAGGGCTTTGTCGAGTGAGGTTTTTAATATCTTCAAGGATGGAGACTCTTCAACCTGTCCTGTTCAGATAGTTTTTCCTGCATCTCATTTTGTGCCTGTTGCTTCCTGTCCTCTCACTGGACACAACTGGAGAAGCCTGGCTGTGTCTTTGCTACTCTCCCTTGTCCCCAGCAGCAGGAATTGATAAATTTTGGTAAGATAACACACACAAGCCTTTTCTTCTCCAGGTTGGAGTCCCAACTCTCTCGGCCTTCCTTCATGTCAAAGGTGCTTCAATTCTCTCATTGTCATTATGGAAGTAAATAAAGTGTTTCAACTAATATGGGAATTGGAACTCAAAGAAGGAAATGGTTTTTTTGGGGGCAGGTGCTGGAAACAAAACACAGCCTAGTAACTGTAAAAAGAACATGATGATTACAAAATGAAACACTAAGAAGTTGGGTAACTCCTGCTTTGAGATTCTGCAATCTTCATTTGCCCCCTTGTGTTAGTGTACTATGAAGCAATCTTCATGATCATACGGAATATTTAATCTAACGATAGGACTGGCCTGGTGTGGTACTGAGCTAGGGAAGATGTTTGTGGGCTGAGCATGCAAGAAGCCTGATGCTGCTATAGGTAGAAATTGGTAGAAAATTCTGTAGGCAACAGAACAAAAGACTGCAAGTAGAGGAAACCATGTCCTCATGGTTGTGTCAAACGAGAATTCCTGAGAATTGGATGTGTCGTTTTTCTGCTTTTATCCTTATATGTTGCTAAACAAGTTACCAGGCTGTTGTTTTCATAGTACTTGTATTCCTCCCTTCAGAGGTGTCTGACTTAAGAGCCTAATAGGAAACACTGGCTGTTCACATTTGCAGCTGAGCTTCTTAGGAGATGTTGTTTGAATTAAAATATCATGCGATATGATGTCTGTTGACAGTCTCTTCTTAAACAAGGTACCTCATATTCTTGCATGCTACTATAGTTTCAGCATCTCCATGTCACATTTAAAATAGGGGTACTTACTTTGAAGGGCTGTTGGTTGTTAGTTAAACACGACACTTTTATTTCGTAGCTGTACTACAGTAATGCTCAAGGAGTTTTCTATAGCCTTTATTCTGATCTGAGAGGAAGAGGTGAGTATTGTGCATCTTTTAAAAACCAGGTCTGTAAACAACTTTTGTTGTTGTCAGCTGAAGATGAGAAACTGAGTTTCCACGTTGTTGATTCATGGTTTATTCATCCAATCCTGTGAACTACAAAACGTGATTTGTGTCCAGTCTTGTCAGGGATTCATTTTGTATATATAGCTATTAATATTAAACACTTGTTTGTCCCATTTTTTATAATGTGGTTTCGTGAGTAATATCTTCAGTATTCTGCAGAACCTTTTACACACTAAAAGTAATGTTCATGTTTGAGCTTCAGCGTATTTCACAATAAATTTACCTATAAAGATCTATGTTGCAAAAAGAATGAACTAAAATATGAACACAGTTTTTTTTCTGTACAGTGGGAAACAGTGCATCTTCAGAAATGTCAACTGAATTGCACCTATGTATATAGGACGTTTGCAGGCCATTGTTCTTCGAATTTCAAAGCGGTTTTCTTGGTACTGCGTATAGCACACTTTATTGAGTGAAAGTGGTTCTGATCTTGATATTTGGATACAGAGACCTGAAAAAGTTTCAGCTCTTCCCCTAATCATGGCATCTTGTTAAATACTGGGGGAAGTCTCTCTCAATCAGTGATGATCAAAATTTGAAATGTTTATAGACTGCTTTTGTGTTCTTCCTCACCACCTCCTCTCATAGAAGTCACAAGAAATGATTGATAGAAATATATCCAAAGTGGTTAGCTGCTGTTTTACCACAGTTTAAATTGAAGCAGAGCAGCAATTCTTCATTTAAAACAAACATTTCAAATGAATTTGAAGGAAAACTTGCATCTGTGATATATGTGAATCTCCTTTCTAAGGTGGCAGTTGTGTGTATCAGAAAATATTTAACTATAAGCAGAAATAAAAAATGGTGGAGAAAATGCAATGGCACAAGTGACATTGTTCATCTTTCTGTGAGGGAGCTAGTATCATTAGGATATTACTTTTGCACCCTAAATGATACAGTTCATTTCTGTTGTAAGTTATTTAATCACTCTGAGGAGCAAAAACTCAGGCAGGTTTTTTTTTCCAGATTTGATTTGCTTATAACTCTGTGTTAGTAAATAAAATTTATCTAATATTGCTTCCATCTCTCAATGTAAAATTTGTGCTTAAATGTTCTGAAATTAACAAGTTAGTTATAGCAGCATTTATCCAGTTCAAATCTCTAATCTGAAGTCTACAGTGCTAAGTAGCTAGAGGCTGATTTACTTAGCTTCTGTTGAGAGATGGGAATAATATATTCATAATGCTTTCTTCTGCTGTTTATAGCCATAGGAGACAGCCATGGATAGAAAGTTTCACATTTCCCTATGGTTTTTGCAGGGCAAGCATGTCACTTTATTACCTATAGAAGAACTTTCTGTCAGCAGCTTTTACACTTTTAAGTGGTTTTAAAAGTAAAACATTTTAGAATCTCTCATAAAATACTCCAAAAAACTTTAAGTATTGTAAAATTTGAAATATATAAGGTATAAATTATAGAATATAAAGTCAAATGTATACATTTTTAATATTTTATTGATATAAAGGCAAAGGAAAAGCTTTAGGGATTATATTATTGGCCCAGCTAGAACAGTCAACAATAATATATGAACATGGTTCAACAGTCCTGTGATTCTAAAGCCAGACAAATTTGGGACTGACAGAGTCTTCCTTTTTCCTTCAATATTAACCTGGCTCTGATACTTCCATGGTGGTTTCACTGAATGACTTCGGGTTCATTTTTTGTAAGCTCAGCCAGCTGAATGTGCTTTCTGTGTGAGCAACAGTGCTGGCACCAAGGAAAAGTTCCCTCTGCTCCCAAGAATGGCAGTCCAGTATTAAAGTTAATTTCAATTGCTTAAGGCAATGTAAGGAATATTCAGGACCTTATTCTTCCTTTCTTGGTACTCCTATAGACAGACTTCGCCTATTTGCTCTTTAAATAAGTATCAAAGGGTCTAACAACATCTTGGTCTACTTCTTTCCTTCTACAAAAGATTGATATCTACATATGACACTAACACAAAAATACTCACATAGATACAGCTTCTTAGCATATGGCAACAGCTGTGACTCTCCTTTCCTGTCCTCAAGACAATGTGAAAATCTCCCTCTTCCAATAAGCAGTATCTGTTATTTTCAGACATACCAGTAAATATATAAACTGTATTATCCATCTATGTATAATAAAGTTTCAGACAGCAAAATAAGACATTTCCAGTAGTATCAGACAATGATGGAGAGCTCTGCTGTGTTGGAGGTAAGAAATCTGTGAAATTACCTGTGCGACAGCCAGTTTTAGGAAGCGTGCAGGGATGGGAGGTTGTACAGTTAGGAAAAGGATTTCACTGCAGATTTGATAACATCATGTAGCCAGACAGCCCCCTGTTGGTTGTATTGTTACAGAGGTTCCAGAAGTGAATTGCACTTGAATTCAGCAACTTACTGCACACAAGAAGCTATTTTCTTCATTCCAATATCGCAAATGGAGGGGGGGGAATGTGTGCGCTTGTAAAAATTACATTTGAATCCAATTTTATCCCCCTTGTGTATAACATAAATGTTAAACCTTAGTCAAATAAATGTGTCTGCACTCCATTTCTTTGTCTTTTATAGAAGCTTACTTTTTAAGGAGCTGCAGTGAAAATGCAGAACAGTGCCTTGTCTTTGTGATCAAACCCTAAGACTAACATGCTTTAATATCATATTTAGAAGCTGTCTAATGGAAAGTGTTTAGATAAACTTATGTTGAGAATGCAGGTAATAGGCTTTGAAACATGAAAGTTTGTAAGCCCGCAGTGAACTAGCCAGAGACAGGCTCCAGCCTTAATTAATGAGTTGGTCTCTTGCAGGCATATCTAAGAGCCTCTGCTATTTAACAAGGTACAGTTTTACCAAGAGGCTTGTTTTATTTTGGTTTTATTCAAGTTTGCTTTGCCTTAATCTGTTCTTTTCTATGTGGCTTACGTTGCTACCCATGCAACTAGCTGCTTACTTCCAGTTTGTATTTTCTCATGGGTTAAGAAACCCAACATCTTGTTCTTCAAAAGAATTAAGTGTCTAAAATATTGGAAATTGAATCATAGAATAGTTAGGGTTGGAAAGGACCTTAGGATGATCAAGTTCCAATCCCCCTGCCATGGGCAGGGACACCTCACCCTAAACCACGTCACCCAAGGCTCTCTCCAGCCTGGCCTTAAACACTGCCAGGGATGGAGCATTTACCACTTATTTTGGCAACCCATTCCAGTGCCTCACCACCCTTACAATAAAGAACTTCTTCCTTGTATCCAATCTAAACTTCCCCTGTTTAAGTTTTAACCCATTGCCCCTTGTCCTGTCATTACAGTCCCTAATGGAGAGTCCCTCCCCAGCATCTCTATAGGCCCCCTTCAGGTACTGGAAGGCTGCTATTAGGTCTCCACGCAGCCTTCTCTTCTCCAGGCTGAACAGCCCCAACTTCCTCAGCCTGTCTTCATACGGGAGGTGCTCCAGTCCCCTGATCATCCTCGTGGCCCTCCTCTGGACTTGTTCCAGCAGTTCCATGTCCTTTTTATGTTGAGGACACCAGAACTGCACACAATACCCTAGGTGAGGTCTCACAAGAGCAGAGTAGAGGGGCAGGATCACCTCCTTCGACCTGCTGGACCTGCTTCAACCTGCTGAAGGACAGGTATAAGTTATTTTGGGTTTTTTTATTTGGGTTTTTTTTTTTTTAGTGCTTCTAGAGGGAAACTAAAATCTGCCTTGCGATGGTCACTGCATATCCATGTGGTGATGGAATGCTGTAGGTACTGTATGAATATATGCAAGTAGTTGTCTAGAATCTGATGATGTATACATGCTTAAAAGACACTTTTTGTGGTGAAATAGGTGGCCTAAGAAAGGTTTCCAGGGAGAACTTTGTCTTAGAGTCTTAAAGGCACAGGATCTTCTCCAAGATAAACAGAGAGAGGTGATCTCTTTCTGCATTCGGTATGGCCTAAGTTATAAAAGCTCATCTTTATTTGAAGAATTGAATTTGTGGCTAAAAATCCATAGCTATAACAGTAGTAGAGAAATAGATGTGAGAATTATCTTCTACAGCACAGATCAACATCATGCACCGCTCCTGTCAAGACAGGCTCAGATAGTTGGGCTTGTTCAGCCTGGAGAAGGCTCTGGGGAGACCTTATAGCAGCTTCTAGTGTCTAAAGGGGGCCTCCAAGAAATCTGGAGAGGTACCTTTTACAAGAGCATGTAGTGGGCATGTAGGACAAGGGGGAATGGCTTTAAACTGAAAGAGGGTAGATTTAGAGTAGATACTAGGAAGAAACTTCACTATGAGAGTGGTGAGGCACTGGTACAGGTTGCCCAGAGAAGCTGTGGCTGCCCCATCCCTGGAGGCGCTCAAGGGCAGGTTGGGCAGGGCTTGGAGCAACCTGATCTAGTGGAAAGTGTCCCTGCTCGTGGCAGGGGGTTAGAACTGGATAAGCTTTCAGGTCCCTTCCATCCCAAACCATTCTGTGGTTCTATGAAAACCAAAGTGCCCAAGGATTCTTTTTCTTTCTCCCCTTCCCCTTCAGTGCACATTAAAATACTGATTTTAATCAGATATTTTGAAACAGTTGTCAGAAATTACAAAGTGCAAGGACACATGCTGTCATTGAGGAGGAGAGCAGGAAAAACAGGGACAGACCAAAGAGCTGCTTAAAAATTGTCATGACTTGCCAAAGTCCATCAGAAGACTTTAAGAAACTGGCTGAAACAGCCTCAAGGTGAGGGGATAGAAAAGCTCGGTTTCAAAAGCCTGAAGAAATACAAGTTTTTCTTCCAGAAAAGTGCCCAGTGGATGTTAACCACAGATGTTCCCCATCTTGTTAAATCAAGGATACGTGCATAAAAAAAAAGAAGTCACAAAATGGCCTTGTTCAAAGGTTGTTGGCAGTGATAACTATTACCATTAGCAGATGAAAGCAAGCTGCAGGTAGGATTTCAAAGGGTAGCAGAATTTGCTTTTATTGGACTAACTGTGCAGTTCCTTGCAAGTTCAATATTGCTTTCCTAAGATGTTTCCTGAAGTAACAGAAAAATGAGCATACAATAAATGTAAGTGTCCATTAAAGCTCACTAAAGGAACACCTTATGTTTCCAGTAGATGAACACTGAGATAACTGAATATTTGTGAATTGCATCACAGACCTCCGTTATGCCAAAGTTCTGGGGTTTATTGCTAAAGAGAGCACCAGTAAAGGTGGCTTTAAACTGCTTTATGTTTCTGCTTTCTCTAATGCTGCTGACGAGGGAAAGTAGGGAGCAGCAAGCAGCAAGGGGATTTACCTCTTCCTTCAGTCTACGCACAAGCTGTTTTTTTTTCTGTGAAGATGCTTTCTGAGGGTTTGGATTGGGGTTTTTTCGAAGGAGGGTTTATAATCCCCTCAAATTAGTGGCATTGGTAAAAAAACTATTCTGGGTTGAAGAAGATTCAAGTGTCTTACTCTGGTAAGAAAAGTGACATTTTTCCTCTTCTGAGGAGTGGTAACTTAGTCCATTTCCAAATCAGGATTAAACTGTTGGACTTCCTCCTGGTTCTTGGGATATCTAACTTTAATTTAGTTCAAGCAATTCTAGCAGCATTGAACATACGGGTTACTTGCAGAGCTGTGAAGTTGTGATCCCATTATTTTATGCTTATGCAGGCATAAAGTAAGTAGCCTGAGAAAGGCACTACCTTATGCTGTGAAAGTCTGTTTCCTTTGCAACTGCATCTTTTTCTCATTAGCTATGAACAGTTGTCCAGGCAGTGGATATGTTTAATGGTAATTGACCAATTCTTTATTTTTTCATATTTATTTTAGAGTTCTTGTAAAAATAGCTCTCCTGAGACATTTGGGCCTGGCGAAACTACTCTCTTTTCCCATAAAGCATGTCCCTGGGATAGGAGTTTCTTTGTCATCCTCTATTAAAACCAAATAATTTACATTGAGCTTCTTTACCTTTTGCCAATTTCTTTCATCCTCTTCTTGGTACTATATAGACAAAACAAAAAAAACTTCCTGGATTTTAGTATCTTTTAGAATACTTGGAATTCTTCTCCACATCTCTGTTTGTGTGTTGGTACAGGGGTACTGCAAGCAGCCATTGGGACCTGTGCATCTGATACTCACATGGGAGAAGGTTGTTCAGCAGCATCTGAGAAAGCAGTAACTGTGTCTGTGCAAGAGCAGTGTCAGTTCTGCCATCCCAGTGTTCTTCAGACAGCTGGTGGCTACAGATAGAGCTTTTCATTAGCCAGTGATATACCAGGTAGTTTTACTTATTCACTAATTTATACTTACATTAACACCTAAATAGCTGTTAAGATTGGGTTTCGTTTTAGAAATTGTATCATTTCTGTTATTTGTTCCTTGGATAAGCTACTATAACCTCGGACCAAATTAATTCTCTGTCAATACATACCCCATGAATGAGCATGACCTCCCCAGCATTCAGACACTTACTGTGTCATGTAGTGGTGTCATTAAAGACCATCTGCATAAGATATGTTTTATTTGGCTTAAGAAGCCAAATCTTATAAGAATGTTGAGCAAGCAAAACATCTTGCTTCAAGGTGTCCCAAGTGATACTGGCACTTGGCCTCTGGTTCTAGTTTGCCTGAGCAGAAACACTGAGAAAGACCAGAACGCTTTTGCTGTTCCTGCTTCTTGCCCTAGGTTGTCAGCAAGTCTCCTAACATGACTAGACCTTGATTAGAGGGTGACAAGGAACAGAACATTTGCAAAACAGATTCTGATTTTCCCGTACATAAATTCTTCTGAAACTAAGCATAGCTCAAACCTGGGAACACCAGGCTGTCTGATGATGCAGAGTTCGAATTACCTTGGTTATTTCAAGGTCTGCAGTTCTTGGATCCCTCATCAGCCATGATGCCCTCACAGGCAGTTCTTAGAGCTATCAGCAGAAGTTATCAGTAACACCAAAATTAATTTTGACAAGGTCAAATCATCTTTGGACCCTTCAGCTGCAAGCAGACGGCAATTCAGCACCCCACTGTCAAATCGTGCTCGGAATCACCCCTGGTAGGTCTCTATGGATGCCCAGCTTTTGGTATTGATTAAATTCTGCTGGCACTGAAAGGTCATTTTCTGTAAGTTTCTGGCATCCTGTAGGACAAGTTCCGTGGAAAATATCCCTCTGTTCAGTCAGAACCAGAAGAGGACTGACAGTTCTTTTGTAAGGTTCTCTTTAGCTAGGTAGAGAGCTCAGATGTGGCTCACACTAGGGTAGTTCTTGCATTTTCCAGGATCTCTAGATTCTCATTAACATTTCTTAAATGCCAAGTGTTTTCAAGGTGCTAATCTAGACCTTCAGCTTCAGCCTTCAGGGTGAAGTTATTACCTATACAACATAGTTGTTATGCCTCCAGCTATCATAGTCGCATCCATGTCCACATTTCATTCTGTTTCTTACCACAAGGCAGTTCCTGACTTGCTGCTTGCATTAAAGCCTTCAAAGATATATCTGGCAGAACAGTTTTACCAAGTAACAAAACCATTACTGAATACTGTTGGACTAGAACATTGTCTCAGGGCTGCCTTCTCTGGAAGGAAAGCTGCCTCCAATAACAGCAAAAAATGACACATAATGCAAAAAGGTGTTTTATCACTACTACAGAAAGAGCTACACTCTGAAAATGAGGGTCCCAAATAGGATATTATTAATCAATATTGCAGATACTGACTTCAAATGGCAAAATTTGCCACAGGCATCTAGGAAGGAATTTAGATGTGGTGCAGTAGAGACCTTTTATGGCAACAGCAACGTTTCCAGAGCCATCTTTTTGAGAACAACTTCTTTATGGGTTTTTGAATTAGAAGCAGCTTTGCAGTCTGTTTGTATATACAAGGTTGTGCACACTGTTCTGAGGTCCCCAGGAGAGTAAACGCCAGTTCCCAAGTACTGGCGTCACGGAGCACACAAGCTTGCTCGCCACACTGACCTACATGCCCTCCAGGAAAGCAGCACAAGATTTGGAAGAGATAAAAACACAATTTCTTTGAGTGTACCAGTTCACCTCCTATCTTTCATCAACAGGGCAGAGTGTCTCGCTGTTTGAGCTGGAACATTCAGGGTGTTTAAGTTCTGCCATTTCCTTTCAACCACTGAAGTGATTTTATGACAGGTTGGTGCCCACCAGTTGTCACAGAGATGTAGACCAGCCTGAAGGAGCTGTGTGGTCTTTATGGGAGTCATTGCCTTCAGAAGACCTGTGTCCTTGTCACCACTTATTTTAGAACGGAAATCCACATATTCATATCCTGAACACTCTGGGTGCTATCTCCTAAGAACTGTTATATCCTCCACTCATGGCTGTATCTTGGTGCTGAGTGCAGGCAAGAAATAAGTTTAGATCGGTCCACAGAATATAGATGATCAAAACTGTAGCAGACTGATGTTCTGCTAGCCTTGTGGGGCTTCATGTGATGTTCAGCTTTTCCATTCAAAACCTGCCTCAGAAGTTCAGTGAGAGCATAGATCAGGCTTTCAAAAGGGAAGCACAAGAGATTGCTACAGCACAACTCCTGTAAAGGGCAACCTACAGAAAACAGAGCAGTCACACAAGTGTCCCTGTGCGTGTTTTTCCAGCCATGTTCTGCAGAGAAGCCCTGAAATGAAAGATGAGCATAGCAAAAAGATAACCTTTTGCCCATCCTTTTCCATACATACTGTAAAGATTTCAGGACTGTGTATGAACACTAGTGAACAGTTTTTCATTTACATTCTTGGCATGGCCATAGTAATCATTAAGCTATTAATGTGTTCCAGGGATGCACAGTTTTCTGAACCATCTTCAGAAGACAATCTTTTGAACAGTTGTAGGTAGCAAAGGAAAATTACATGGCTTAAGGATTGATTTCCAATAGGGAAAAAAGTGTAAACCAGTCTGCTCCAGGTAGGTTACCAGTTCATGGAAAATTAGGAACCTACAAATAGGGTTACTGCTAACCCTATTGCACCTGAAATTGAAACAAAAGCCACCAATGGGATGTATTCAGGAGGCTTATAACCCCAGTGCTACCAGAGCAATGCTTTTGTTCTGCTCTGCAGAGTTTGTCTGTTTGGCCACCAAAAGCTCAGCTTCTGTTCCTAGATGTGAGGTACCAACATGATTAACCCATGTTTCATTTCACAGTGCAGATGCAGAAGTGACATCCAAGACAGAAATTCTGTTCTTCAGGTATGCAAACTATTGACATAGTATGTTCTGAAAATCCACTCACTGATCACATTAGGGAAAAAATAAAACATCCCTATAGTCTCATGAATGTTTAAGTCTCCCATAAGTCATTCTGTACCTTTTCCATGTTCCTTTAGCAGCTATCTCCCACCCATTCATTCACCCTCATGGGATCTGCTTTTCCTTGTCTGGTGGTGCTGAAATTTCTGACAGCTCTGTTAACTGTCCTCCCTTCAATACAATAAGTTGTGTCTTTTTGGTCCCACAAAGGCAGTGATTCTGTCCAGCCAAATTTTATTCCTTAACCCACTCTCTGTGATGGGCAAGAAGTGAATTTGCTGCCTTCCATGGATCTCTGCCTGCCCTTGTTACAGCCTCTTCCTCTATCCTACTAGTGACCTGGCTAAGGAGCAAGCTGAAGATGCAGTATAAAGACACAAAGATTAAAGGATAGAAGGATCAGCACGCCTTCCATTTATTGTTGAATACAACACTGTAAATAAAATGGTATGTCAGCAATTATTTTATTACTCAGTTTAGTTATCACTGGGGAACAAAAAATAAAAACCATAGTCTTTTCAGAAGGCTCTCAATGAAAGCTACAAACTGCCTTTGGAATTCAGAGAAAACTGAGTTCCCATCTCCAAAGTACGAGTAAAACACCAGACTGGATGTTTCCAATCTATTCCCTTTCTTTTCCAATGAGAATCAGGATGGCACAATGTTGCAAAGTTTAATTCTTCGTAGTTTCAGCCAGCACTCAGCTGACTGGTGTAGCAGAAACTTGCTTAGAGAGCAAAGCCCTAACTACATTCTCCATAGCAGACTTGCACACATTAGTGTTTCCAGCCTTTAGGGCTACATTCATCATCCTTCAGACCAGAAAGAAGTCATCAATTATTGAACTGTTGTGCTAGAATGGAAGTGGCGTAGAACTGGAGGAAGGACTCTTGGAAAAATTTACACATCAGATCACACTTCAGGGGTTATTTCAGCAGAAGCTACACGATGGTCTAGAAAATGGACATGCCCTTTTTTTTTAATAGAAGTCAGATTTATTTGTATTTTATATGATGACTAGTGATTTACATCCCACCCGCCCATTTGAGAGTATTCAGGGCTCCAGGCGTATCTCCAGCCAGTTCCAGACTATTCAAATCATTGTTGGTCTGTCCATTTACTAGTCACAACAAGGCCTTCTGTGACTAATTATGGCCTGACTGCACCAGGAGAGGCAGCTTCAAAGAATGGGACTCTTCAGGCGCACTAGCAGTTCTCTTGATTCTTTATTTATGTGGATTACACTGAGTTGACAGATTTAACTGGGCTGTTGAAGACACGGTCAGAGAAGCAGAGTCACTCCCTTCCCTTTTATTGTTTTCCTAAGACATAACAGTCATATGCATCTGTTGCTAGAGAGAGGAAGTTCTCCGTCACTGGACTTCATTTTGGGATTTCATATGCTTTTTCAGTAGCATCTGGGAATAGATCAATATAATATTTGGTAAGGAGCTGTATTTCCTCATGATGCACTCTAAATCTTTTATTGTAGATCCTCACACTGTTTATTGTTGAAAATTGATAAAAATAAACCTTGTAAAGCTAAAGTCTGGCAATGGTTCAGCACAAATCAGAGGGAAGGAGTAAGAGGCAATGAGTTTCCCTCCCCATCTTGGATAGCTCCCAGCTTGTTTCCCAATGAATATTCAATAACACTTTCCAGCAATTTGAGAACAAATTAAATAAAAAATAAAAAAATCAAAGCTCTGAACACTTTGTTGTAATGTCCAACAGGAATTCTGTTCCACTTTGGTGGCTTCCTGGTAGTGAATTCAGCTGTAAATCAAAACAAAGTCTTGCCCAGATTGTGTGTCGATATACCTTCAACTCGTCCCCTACAAGGACAGACACAAGCACATCACCCTTGCTCAGCTCAGACTAAAGGAGTTATTTTTGGGCACTGGAGAACTGGAAACCAACCTAAACAGGTAAAAAGTGGGAACAGCTCAATGTGGAGAAAAGTTTCTTTAAAGTCAGAAGTCACCACCCTTGTTTGCCAGTCTGTAGAAGCAGGACAGGATGCAGCTACTCCAGCATCATTCTTTTGCCCTGTGGCTATTAGTTCTTCATATACTACACCTTAGGGTGGAGTCTTGTACTATTTCCATGAGGTTCAAATATGTAGGGATGTGAAAAATGGTTTGGAATTATTTAGTAAAGGGGAAACTTCCCAGTACTATGGTCAGCACTAAGATCAGTCTTTTTTAGTCTGAATGAAGTGTCAATTGCAATAGCTTTATTTAAACATCTATTCTGAATCAATTATACAATCATACGAGCACTGAGTGCAGAATCTGTAAAGAATGCAGAGACTGCACTTCCAAAAAGAATAAACCCCTTGTGAATCAACATTGAAATCAATACCCAAGGAGCATGGAGATATTTCATGTCAGACTCTCTCCTTCCTGGTATCATCAGATTACTGAATAATTCAGGTGGTGAATAAATGATATGGCCCCCAAAGAGATAAGAAGAACATGGGAGAACTTCCTGGGCTGTGAAGAAGCAGTCAGAAAGTTACTTAAAAGCACAAAAATGTAACCAATCACTACGAAAGGAAGCAAACGGGGCAAGAACAGGGGGATGGAAGAAGTGCCATGTCTTTATCCTGTTGGGATATCCAATAGACACCACAAGACTATTGATGAAGTCCTTGACAGCCTTGAATATAGAAACACAGGATGAAATCCAACTATAAATGAGGGAAAAGTGATTAAAATAAAAAATATAAGACAAATGAAGTGTTGTCTTTCTGAATCACCTCCCCTTGTAAATCCAGCAAACTGTCATCTCTTTTTTGATGATCTTTTTCTGCCACATACACCTGCAGTCCATGTAGAACAGAGGGATGGTGTTACCTTACTGTTGAGTTTGCTTTCCTCCTAGTGATCTCACTGCTCTGGCAGTCCCCTTGTGTGTTAAAAAGCGGAAGAGCGCTCACTGCTTGCTGTAAGTGAGCGACAGGACTGACCTCAAGCACTACAGCTTTTCAGGGAGCAGAACGGTTCGCACATCTTTGCTGGATCCAAGGAAGAATAAAAAGGCAAACACAGCAGTAAGTTTACTGAAATCAGCAAATCTTGCACCTTCCCAGGAAAAAGGAATTCTCCTGATAAAGTTGGCAATGACTTGAATCATGTCAGAGATCCCAAATTCCAACCTCATTGGAAAAAAATGTATAAATGTTTCAAAATCCCATTGCTATTTAATATAGACTGAGACGTGAGCAATCAGAGCTCCTTGTTCTGTCACATGTAAAAGCATGGCTAAGCCACCTACAATAAACTTCCCATACTGCAGAGATCCCGTTTTGAGTTACCAGAGATAGTAGTTACTCTTTCTTCTAAATAACTTCCCCAGTGCCTGCAGGATATGCTGTATAACACTCCAAAGAGGGCACAATTAAAATTGCCATCCTAGTTCAGCAACACTCTACAGTCTTAACAAGGTGGAGGGCAGCAGCTACCCAGGCCAGCTGAGGATCTTCATAGTAAATTGGTGCTATTTTCACATTCATTTGTCTGCAAATGAGCATACTTTCACCCCTTCCTCTGTGATAACTGCCATTTAGTTGTAGCTTGAAGCTACGCCACCTGTAGGTCTACCAACGCTGCTTCTACTTTCTGTATAAAGAAACCCAGGAATGTGCTTTCCTTCGAAGAAGGTGCATTTTTCCGGAGCCAAAATATTACATTCATAGGATGATGTTTGTGCTGAATAAAAATTAACCCATGAGGGGAACCAGGGAGTGTTCAGCACTAGCCCATCACAAGCTGTTCCTGAAATGGTTGTTGCAAATAGTCACTTTGCCAAAGCCATGGAGCATCAGTGATGGCACAGTTTACAACTCCAGGGCTTTCTCAAATTGAAATATTTCCTACTTTCTTTCGATTTATTTAGAAAAAAGTAATCCAAACTTCAGTTTTCAAAGTGGCTGCTGCAGCAGAAAAATAAACTCACTATTTCTGTGGTTGGTGAAGTAGCCTAATTTTGTTACTACCAGGTGTTCTGATACTATTCTCAGTTGACACTGCTGCTATCAGCAGTCAGTGAAGGTGTGGTGTTTAAACACAGCTTCAAATCCCTTTTTTTGCCTTTCCCTCTAGAAAACTGTCATTTTTGTCTTGTGCTTCTTGCTACTGTTGGTAAGTCTCTTCACTAACAATATTCACAGCCACTCACCCCTTCAATACTTGTCATTACTGGTTTCAGTTTTATCTGAAGTTGAGGAATGGGAACTTTCCTGGAAAGTCAGTACATGGACCTCAAAATGAACTTGGAAAACTAGTGTTGTCTTTGTAATACAGCAACCTGTCAGGACAGTCACCCCATACAGCTTGTCTGCTGTGTCACCCAAATGCTGCCCTCAGCAAACTGACCTTTCAAAGGCCACCACAACAGGCTTTCTGACACAGACCTTCACAGGTCTTCACAGAACAGGCTGGGCTGGGAGGGACCTGAATTGATCAGCCAGCCAGCCTTTGGTCGGAAAGGAAGCCCAGGGGAGATCATTTCACTCCCTCTCCAATCACATCTTGAAAATCTTCTGCAATGGGGACTGTATCACATCCCTGGGGAGGTTGTTCCCGTGAATGATGGTTCTCACGGTAAAAAATGTATCAAGATGAACGTATTGACGTTATTGACAAAAAAAAAAACCCATCTGAACTGAAAGCATCCACTCTAATGTTCCTCAACATTTATTACATTATAAAACTCGTAAGCAGTTTAAGCGCTGCAGTCCCATAATCATGTTAATCTCAACCCAGAAGGCTCTGGAGAAAGAGGACCTCCTTGTTGCCACTGAACTTCTGAACTTGTGTTAAGCTAAAATGCACTGCAAAAGAGCTGCCTGATAGCGGCACCACCAGCCTGGGAAAATCCAATTCATGGAAACTCCTAAGGGCAAGAAACAGACGGGTGATTTCCATCACCAACCCCATTTTTAAGTGCTGCAAATAAAGTTATAAATTCACACTTTGAAGCTAATGAAAAGCCAGGTCTAATTAGTCGGCTGAAACAGCCCAAACAAACTCTACTTGGCTGTTTGAAACTTTGGGAAGATGGTGTTTCATCAACATCGAAAGTCAAATAAAGAACCCTTGAAGTTATTGCTGTCTTCTTTCCCTGTCTTGAAGGGAGGACAAAAGATTTTTGATTTCTAAGGCCTCATTAACTTACCTCTCCTGGTACTTGAGCTAATTTTGGCACCTTTAGAAAGCATTGTACAGGACTAATATTCGCAAGGCTTTTAAAGCCACTTCTGCCAAGCCTTCCTCCTAAATATGTTTTGCACTTGACAAGTTTCTTAATCCTTTGTACTGTGCTTAAAATTGTACTAACTCTCCCATCTGAAGGACTGTTTATCACATTTTCATTCTTTTCATAGTTCTAAAAGTCTTGTATAGCTCTAGAAATCAACCGACCCTTTGTTCACAAAGACCTTTATCATTTCATTCTCAGCATTAAACAGCAGTTTAATGCCTTTGGAGTGGGAGGAGAGGACAGAGGAGTATTCTGCAAGAGACAGTAGTAACATGTCATTTCATGACTCACTATTTGTGGCTTCACAGAGCCACTTTCTCATGCCTGTAGCCACCCAGCAATACAACCTGGGGTGTTTCCCTTACGTTGCTTTCTGCTAACTGCAAGAGAGTCGAGTGTATGTGCATCTCTTGAAAGCAGAAGCAATATTCAGTCATTGAGGTTTGCATTCCTCCTCCAGCCACTTCTCCAAGCTGTTGGGATGACAGTTGCGTTGATCTGGTATTTCCTCATGTAGTACCATGTATTTAAAAATCTACTTCCAGATTAGCACAGGACATAGAAATGATTTTCTAGGAGGAACAGTAGATTTTTTGCGAGTCCTAATACGAATTTTAGCCAGAGAGAAAAACAAAAACAACCTTTGAAAACACCGGAATCTGGTTCACAAAACCCATATTGAATCTGTGGTTCTTTTAAAGTTGAAGAGGGTGGAGTAGTAAAAAGCAGGAAAGCAATTTTTTCCTTCCGAATACTAGAAAAAAACCAACTTGTTTGTTTGTTCCTTCCCTCAATAGTTGCAGTTTGAAACAAGTCAGAAAAAGGCCACTAGCGCTGACACACCCCTCTTCCACCTTCAGCAGATGAAAAGAAAAGCCTTTATTTCCCTTTCTGCACTTGGCTTCTCTTTGCCTGTGCCACCCCGGAGCTCCCTGGAGTGTTCTTCAGTGTGAGGGCAAGGCCTGCTGGCCTCTTCACCCTTTCAAAACTGAAGCATTCCACTTTGTCTTCACCAGAGACTGTCCTGGTGCTTATTAGGCGAAATCCATCTCTGAGTAAAGTGTCAAGTAGCAGGCCTAGCACGTTTGTACCATTAATCAGCTTTCTATTATCTGGCTTTACGGAAACATACCTAAAATAAGGAAAAAAAAAAATCAGTTACAACACACTTCAGTGACTTCCTGAAGGATGGAAAAGATCTCTTTTTAAAAACAAGCCAGGCCTCAGACGGTGCAGGTCAACACAGTTGCACAGGTTTACAGCAGCCAAGGTTCCATGTATGTTTTACCTCCTTTAAGGACAAGTTAACTCTTCTCCTCATTATCAGAACAGTAATTCCCAGCTCATCCAGCTACATGTTGAGGAAGAAGCACTTTTCTTTCACCTCCACCCCAAAACTTACTTACCTAAGAAATAGCAGTGATTGACCTCCACCTCTTTTCATTTATGTAACACTACATCATGCCACAAGTCTTTCAGGTAAGGGTAGATGATGGAAAGGACAGTGAAGTCACATTCACCCCAAGAGCACCACTTTTCATTACACAGGATCTCTCTACAAACAGTGACATTTATTGCAAAGTTACCTTGTACAGCAGGTCTTGTAACAAGTATGAAAATCATTTTCACACTGCTCAAATTACTTTACTTGATATAAAGTACAGTTTAAGAATCTATCCAGACGTTGCGAGGAACAGAAGTCAGGTAAAAATACTATTACAAAATACATAAGTTGACAAGGGTGAAACTGTTCCGTGGTTCAGAGGAAAGTACAACAAATTATCACAGAAAGCACAAAAAAGGTGAAAGGTATGTGCCACCACAAAGAATAAGTCAATAGAAATTCAGCAGGCAACATAATCAAACTCAACTTGTTTCATTACTCAAGATTCTGCAGAGGAATATTTTTACTAAGTCTAAAGAAATAAAGAATCAAGAATATTTTCCCCTATTTAAGTTGCCATAACCTACTCAACCAGTTGTTAGTCCATTAAAATGAGAAATGCATTATAAAGTTAAGGTCTAGCACATAAATGTAAGTTGCTTTGCAAATGCAAAGTAGTTTTTCTTCTACTTATTAGGAAGCTAGAATATAAACTTTATTATAAATCAAAAGACTGCTGTGTTGATTC
Organism: Lathamus discolor; assembly: GCF_037157495.1. Taxonomy (NCBI): domain Eukaryota; kingdom Metazoa; phylum Chordata; class Aves; order Psittaciformes; family Psittacidae; genus Lathamus; species Lathamus discolor. Next base: position 99,708,638 of record NC_088887.1, on the reverse strand, counting down.
ACATACTCAGATAGAATAACCCTTTCGGAAATATTTCAATAAAATTTCCATAAAATCCCAGATGTTCTAGTAGCCACAGAGGACAAATTAGGTTATGTTTTCTTATACAGTAAAAACGTGTCTCCATACAGTAGAGGCATCCAGCAAAAGCTTGTTTAAAAAATGTAAGTTCTCATTAGAATACAATGCTGCCATCACAAAAATCACTGATATACAGTAATCTTAATAAAAACAAAACCTGGCTCTTGAAAGAAAAGCCACTGTGTAGCATAGAATTAATAATCTGCCCCTTCTCCCTCCCCTTAGTAAAAGGTTCTACAAAAGCTTTCAGCCCCCGAATTGGTATCCTAGTTCCACTGGTGTCTTTAGCCCTGTTCAGCTGTTCTCTTTCGCCTCTTTTCCATATGAAAGTCTTTTGGACCATGAGCTAGTAGAGATTTTAGGCTTCCCCAGTACTTCATTCCTTATTTATTTTGTTTTCTTTGCTTGATTTTACTCTTGTGCTTTTCAAGCCCTCTAGAAGGTCACGGATGCCATGGAATTCTAAGGCCTGAGAGAGCGAATGAGGACTGAAGGGCAGAGGGAGAGAACCAATGGAACTCAAACCCAAACATCAAGATCAGCATTTTAGAAAGCTGAAGAATAGGCAAATCCATGTAACAAATTAAACTGGAGTATTTCAGAACTAGAAAAAGATAATACTAAACTAGCAGAAAGAAGGAAACTTACTTCTTTTCTCTCAGACAGCTGCCCGAGAGCTACCTTAAAATTATCTTTGCTAGCATGTAGCATGCACTTTATGAGCTAGAAGTCATTAAGACAACTCTGTAATGAGAAGTCACACAAGGGAGAGTACCTGGCCACAAACTGGTCACCAGCAGAGTAGTCAGTACCGCACTGAAAAACTATGTCATGATGAGAAGGTCTTTCCAAAGGAAGTGGAACAAGTGGTTTCTGAGAAGGAAAACGGCTGTTCCAGCTCTGTCCTGACTGCTGCCCCATGAACACTGTGATCTGTTCAGCCAGTGTCTCAACAGTGGCACTGCAGGAACCAAAAATCCGGAAAAAGCCCTGCATCTCTTGGAGAGAAAAACGCACTTCCAAGATCTCCAGCTTTGGCTTCAGCAAGTGTTCCTGGCTCAGGAGGTCAGCCAGAGTGTAGAGCCCATAGAATTCTGCTTCCCTCTGCAGCCTCTGATAGTCTGAGAAATCAGTTGGTAAGGAGACCTGGAGAGTCCTCAAGAAGTCCATGATGTAACCAAACAAAGTTCCATCTCTGTCCACAAAAAACTCTCCATTCACCAGTTTAAATTCTTGGTCATCATCATTCAACATCCGTGCCAGCCTGGACTCTGGGAACTGCTGCAAGGTAGAAGCCCTGGTTACAAATCTCACCCCTCCCACACTCAGAACTACCACCTCTCGATTACTCATTGCTATCTCAGCCCCTCACAGATCGTAAGTCTCTGATCTATGTGTCTGTGACTTGATCTTTCCTAAACTGCAACACATCTGCAGCTGCAAGAACCATTCAGTGATTTTACCAAGTGTTTGGAGTGAGGTGTGGAGCAGCGACAGTATTCCCAGGCAACAAAGATGTAAATATCATGTACAATAGTTTTGTTTGCAGGGTTTGGTTGCTTGGAAACTTTGATTCTTGGAATTTAATGTTTCATTTTTGAAATGAACAGCTTGCAAAGGCTACTGGAAGACAGTGAATTGACTGTCACAAGTTATTAAACCTTGAGAGAGGCTAATGAATATCCCCAAAGTATGGCACACTTCATGCTTGTTTCCTAGAAAAGTCAACTACATGTTTTCATTCTATATATTGGTGTTCACAGGATGACCGCAAAAAGAGGTTAGATGCTCTTCAAGCAATACATCTCAGTATTGTATGCTCTTAACGAAGGGCACTTCAAAGAACTCAAGCTTACAGTTCACTTTAGACCACTGTTACCCACGGCCAAGTCAATACACTCAGAAAATTCAACTAACTCCTGAAACAAGGTATCCAAAAATACAGTAACGCTAGACGAACCTATGTTCCAATGCTAAAGCACTAACAACATCCATACTCCTGTCACTTTATGCACTCTGTTCCAAGGAATCATCCCATCATTTTTCCTGGCTTTTGGAATGACAATCTGGAGTCACAGAGGGACTAGAGGGAAACTGCTCTACCTGCCACCTTTGCAGGGCTAGAGAGCAAGCTGCCTTCCTGCAGCTGACCCAGGCATGCCTTTTCCCTGCACTAAACTCAACACATTAAGGCCACTTTCAAGAAAGCGTGGCTTCAGGGAAACACGGATTTAGTAAGACAGCTCAGTTATCCCTACAATTTGATGCTGGGAAAGTAGACTGCAGAGTATGTGCTGCTTGCAGAGCACATACTACCTTGTAGCTTGCTCTTACCAACCTCAACTGATTTCTCTTTACCCTAGAATTTATGCTTGTCCTGAAGACACATTTTTTGTATAGAACATGTAAACAATAACCTACAGTAATCTGAATGCACAGGATAATCACATCTGGTCATACAAAAAAATACATGTGTCTGTTCTAGCAAGAAGTAACATCCTCAGATAGAAAGTGGTTCCAGAACGTGAAGGATGCACACTGTACTTTGCAGTGGCAGGGCAGCCCTCAGCCAGCCTCAATACAGTGCTCTCCTCAGTCACAACTCATCTTCCTGTTTGCCAACCATCTCCCATTTAGGAAAAAACAGTAAGTGTTTTTAACTATGACCTCTGAGGAAGTGACACTTTTTATCTTATTCTACAATTAACATTAAACTACATACACAGTTTCGCCCTGTATTTTGGTAAGAAGAATGATTTACAGCGAATAATATTCCCATAATTGCCACTAAAAGAAGAATCCAAAACAATATGTTTTTCAAAGTTTCCTTTCATCTTCCAGTTAATCAGCACTCAAACTATGTGAATTGTATGAACATTTTGGACGCATTTTGAATCTTGGAATGTTTTCACTGGAAGCCTTAAAAACCCAATCAATTTTAAGAAGTTCTATGTTTTCCTCACCAGCTCTCTCTTACTTCTCCTATTCCTGCATGGGCTTCACAACAGTTTATACTTGCACACAAACTGTGCAACATTATCCAGTACAACCAATGTATAGTTTTTACACTTTTCTCTTAGAAGTGAAGCTCCATCTGTCATCTGTTCCCAGTAAAAGACTGCGTGATCTGCTATCTCCACCGTATCTGCCAAATAGGATAAGTTAATTGCAAAGAATTGAGATCTCCAGCACTGGAGATTGTCAACAACTGACTCCACAAAGGACATCCTGGTGACAGCAAGAATAAGCAAGCAAATAAGAGAATTCACTATAAATCTGCGCGAAAAGACTGAGGAAATCTTGAATTTAAGAGTGTTGTTTTCCTGAGGCAAGGAAAGTTTGTCCACATCAACTAGCTTTATGCCATTCCACTGGCTGGTATCAAAGCTCTTCATTGTAGGGCTGATGTCCACACTGGAACAAGGTAAAGGAGTTTCTTTAAGCACCTTGATTTTTTCCCTGAACTCCTGCATCTGCTGCAGAAATATAATGGGTTCAGACACGTCTTTGAAGGCCTCTGCAATGTTAAAAGCCATCCGCTGCTCCTGCAGAATGGTGTTCAGTTTATTGATTTCCGGGTCATAGGCCTGCATCACTGCAAGCTTCATGGTCTCAAAGTCAGAGAGGATCTCATTGCGCTTCTGCTCCAGTGTGTGCTGCAGCTTCTCAAAGAACTCCTTCACTTTGTCAGAATCTTTGGTCAGCATCTGCAGAGCCTTCCTCTTACTGGTTTCTAAGGTATCCAGCCGCGAGAGGGCATCTCCACAACGCCACGTTTCAAAGCCCTGAAAAAGGGTTTCAAAGGCCCGCTTCTCCTGGGAATAAGCTTCTTCAATAGAACAGAAAACATGCTTTGTATGGTCACCACGGGTGGCACAAACCCCACAGATCAGCTGCATGTCTGTCCGGCAGAAAATGTTAAGGGGTTGCCCGCTGTGCACTTTGCACACGGGCATTTTCGGAGTTACCTTGATTTTGTTGTACTTCTCCACGATACCTTTCAGGGAGTAGTTGACTTGCAAACTGTTGACGCCAGTAACAGGAGTTTCCTTCCTGCATGTGGGGCACTTGAAAGGGGACGGCCTCCAAAGCACATTCCGCACGTTTCCATCAAGAATTCCTTCCAGACACTTTCGGCAGAAATTGTGGGAACAGGGCAAGACACGAGGATCATCAAACAGGCTACAGCAAATGGGACAGGTGAGATCTTCCTCTAGGAGCTCCATCATATCCTAGGAAAGAAAAGAAAGACAGTAACGGGAACTTAGGAAATTTATTTCTCTTCTAGGGAAACCATGCAAAAAACAATCTGCACCTGAGACACAGCTCGGTGAGAAAAGGATCTACCTTTTTCTCCAGTGCCCCTAAAATGGATATACCCCTAAGACAGCTGGGGTCTGCAGCCAGCCCAGTTAGCTGGGGTATCTGGCCACAAGATGGCAGGCACAAGGCTCAGTGCTCAGGCAGAACCATTTCTGGACTCCCAATTAGAAATGCTGGAAAAAACAGGCTTGCCAGACCCAGCAAGGACTCTGAATGAAAACAGCTCATGTACTCATAACAACAGTTCAAGACTTACATCTTTCCTCACTGATGCAATACACAGAAACTGGATTTTCACAGAAGATACCCAGCCAACACGCCCTGCTAAGATTTGATTACTTGCTCAACTCCTCCAGGCCTTACAGTTTCAAACCCCATGCACCGCTGCTGTAGGAGGGCAGTATTAATAGTGTCAGAAAAAGCCCATCTTCAAAATTTCTTCAGCTAAAGAGTATGTGATATGGTTCGGTGCTCTACCTGCAAAGCCAAAGGTGAGTCACCACGCACTTAAAAGGTCAGCTTTCCTCTTGCTCCTGCAATATACTTAAATAAGCAAGTGAACACGGTATTGTGCAGCTATTTAGCACAAAGTTAAAATACTTCCAAGATCAGCTGATAATTCAGTAGGAAACAAAGCTGTTCACCAGTTTTACTCATCTGCAATCTCTATTTCCAATTCCACTCCTAAGGTATTCACACGTCAGTAATTTCTTTCTGTGGACAGGACCTACATGAAGAGGATTTATCATGTAATTCTTTCTACTGGAAAGTGTCAGTGAAGGGACCCAGAGCTGCCCTCACAGTGCCTCTAACCAAAGCCAAGCTCTCGGTTGCAGACACCTTGTAACTTCCAGCAAGCTCTAAGAAAACACGCAGCTAATAAAGACCAAAATGGGTGACAATTTGTATTAGCGAGAACTCTCAAATACTTGGTTTCAAGCTATAACTAGAAAGATGCTTCCCTTGCATAAATTATTAACATATTATACAATATGCAGTCATATATAAGTAATACAGGTATGTAATAAAATTCCATTTATAAACTAAAAGATGTATCACAAAGGAAGAGCATCAAAGTACTGCTGTGACAGCAAGGCATATGAATGAGCTCTTTTAATTAGTTTTGATGTTATTACTTCTGTCCCCTCAAAGAAATATGAAGTTGAAAACATGGGAGCCAAGGGGACAGCTACAAGGGAAGATCCATGCTTGTACATGCACAGTACTTGGAGTATTGCATACAGTTCTGGTGTCCTCAACATAAAAAGGACATGGAACTGTTGGAACAAGTCCAGAGGAGGGCCACGAGGATGATCAGGGGACTGGAGCACCTCCTGCATGAAGACAGGCTGAGGAAGTTGGGGCTGTTCAGCCTGGAGAAGAGAAGGCTGCGTGGAGACCTCATAGCAGCCTTCCAGTACCTGAAGGGGGCCTATAGGGATGCTGGGGAGAGACTCTTCGTCAGGGACTGTAGTGACAGGACAAGGGGTAATGGGCTTGAACTTACACAGGGGAAGTTTAGATTCAATATAAGGAAGAAGTTCTTTACTGTGAGGGTGGTGAGGCACTGAGCAGGTTGCCCAAGGAAGTTGTGAATGCTCCATCCCTGGCAGTGTTCAAGGCCAGGCTGGACAGAGCCTTGGGTGACATGGTCTAGGGTGAGGTGTCCCTCCCATGGCAGGAGGGTTGGAACTTGATCATCTTAAGGTCCTTTCCAACCCTAACCATTTTATGCTGCACAGGAGAAGAATGAAAGCAATACCACTGATCCAAGGAAAGCAAAGATCACTACAGGGAAGAAAAGCAAGGTCAGTTCTGAGTTTCTTTCACAAGAGGACCCATACGGTCACAGTGAGACTTCTCAGTAAAAGCCATTCTCGAGAGATGTGGTCCTGGGTTGCCAGCTGGGCTTAAACCACAACAGGTGTCAGCAGACCTCACATGCTTTTCCAGTGACGAGGAGAGGTATTCCCTTGTTTGAACAGGGAGTTTGAAAAAGTTGCCAGCTTTTCTACTCAACCCCAGGACTAAGGTCATTGGGCAGAAGAAACCCAAAGAACCATTACAGGTGGGGACAAAGCCCCAGAGAAAAGCTCTAAGGACTCCACTACTACCTAAGGTTTCCTGCAAGACCACAGATCCCATTCAGTAAGTTCAGTTTCTGTGAGAGCATGATTTTGAAGCACTTCTCAACACTAGAATAAGCAATGCTTCTCTTCCATCCTCTTACTACAGCTAAATAGAATGGGATGATGAGAAGACCATGATTTTGCCCTATACTCTTGAATCTTCCTCTTTATAACTAGCCCTCAGCAACAGCACAAAGATCAGTTTGGCTTGTGTGTTAAGAGAGTAGTAACTACAAGTGTCAGTTATTAAAACGTCAGTTCTCCATCTCTTGGTAAATGTAAATTCACATTGCAGAAAACATTTGCTGTGCTCCACCTCCTTTAGCAGGAAGGATTTCACTTCTCAGGGAGCCAGAAGAGCAGCTCTGCATGCCCGACAGGGAGGACTGCAAGCCACTGCAGAAAATGCTTACTACAACACGTTCCATTAAAATTGCAGGACAAACACTGAAGACTTTCAAGCTCCTAAAAATACGAAAAAGATACACAAAAAGGTTTCAGGATCCAAATAAAACTGTCCTGTTTCATTCCACCCCCACTTATCCAATTAAATAATTACACGTTATAAATATAACTGAACTTCAAAACCATTATATGACATCATTAAAACCCTCAGATTTTAAAAAAAGGAAATGGGCAAGCCTACAAGGCTGTTTTTCCCCTTCTCACACCACCACTAACACCAAACAGTATTGAAAACCCATATGACTGGTTGGAGCAGCTGAACTTCCATCTTGGTTAGGACATTAATTTCCGCGAGTGAGTGATCCGTGGATTGAAACATCCCTTTGTATGAGCAACCTGGTCCTTGTGTGGGGAACCGCAGCAACATCTCAACTTCTCCGCTGGGAGTTTCTCTGTGTAACTTCTGATCCAGGTTTGGATGGCCCTGGAATTCTCCACACGCAGCACACAGCCCAAAGGGCACAGTGGGTTTTTTCCATCACCTGAGCTACATAAACCCTCTGGGTACAAACCCAGCAGATGTCACCACCTCAGAAAGAGCCACTTGCACAGTTTGTCATTAGGAAGATGAACAGCCGAAGAAATCAAAACATAAATGCAAATATAACCACAGTAGCTTTTCCCCACACTCCAGAGACATTCATTTAGCGTGCTTCTCAGCACAGACACTGGCTAATGCCAGAAGCAGGCTGAAAGCAAAACCAAAATTCCACCGACCTTCAAACAAAACAAGAAGGTAGCTCTTGAACTACGAGCCCCCTGCAATGGCGTGCAAGGCTTCCAAATAAAACCTGACCGAGTCGGGCTGCATTTCCGCAAGCAACTGAGCTAGTCAGAATTCGTCTCCCTTCCTCTGCCAGGACCCCCAGTCCTTGTCGGGCCTCTTACAAGCAATTTCCCCACCTTCCCGTCAGGCTGGTGTGTTGAATCAGCCCAGAAAGGGGTCTCCCACAAACAAGGTATGAGGAATGGTGACGGGAGCTCCTCCCTCCAGCAGCAACGATCTTAACCGCCATCAAGAGGACCCACAACCCAATGGAGGGTCAATGTGGACACTCCTAACATGGAACTATCGAAGCCTGGGTGCAGCGGGTACCCAGGCAGCCCAAAAGAGCTGAGGAAAGCGGCCATGCTTTAAGCCATGGCCAAAGCTTTTTCCACAAGAACCAGGCGGACCGAACACGTTCAGCCTTCAGAGTGCCTGTGCAAGGCCTGGAGGAACAAGCAGCCCCGAGCACACGGCGTCCTCCGCAGAGCCTGACATGCCGACCGAGCAGCGCCCGCTGCCGCGCGGGCCGCCCCGGCCCCAGGCAGGCACTCTGTCCCTGCTCCCGGCCACAGCCCCGCTCCGCCGGCATCCTCCACACGCGCCCGGCCCCGCTCCGGGCTCGCAGCCGCCCTGCCGGTCCCCGCCGCTCGGGAAGGGCCCCCGCTGCGAGGCACTGAAGGACCGAGGCGGGAGCGGCGCTGCCACCCGAGCCCACGGCCGCGCCGGCCGCCCGCCGCGGCCTCCGCCCGCCCGGCGGGGCCTGCCTCTCCTGCCGCCCGCCCCCACTACTCACCATGCTGGCCCGGGGCCGCAGGGAGCGGGCAGCCGCGGCACCCGCACCACGCCGCCTCCAGACCGGCCCCCTCGCCGGGCCCCAGCCTGCCGCCCGCCGCGCCCGCCGACCCGCCCGGCCCCGCGCCCCCTCTCACCCCGGCGAGCGCGGTCAGTGGCGGCGGGCGATGCCGAGGGCCGCCGGCCGCACGCCCTCCTCGGCGCCGCTCGGCACAGAACGGGCGGGCAGGCCCCGGCCCGGCCTCTGCAGAAGCTGCCGGCGGCTCGGGAGCTGCTGCCCGCAGCCCCGGCCCGGCTGCGCCCACCCACCTTGGCCAGCGGCCGCCGATCCGGCCCCGGGGCAGGCGCTGCTGCGGCGGCTCTTCCTCCTCCACCCGCTGGCGAGAGGCAAAGCAAGCCCCCGAGCCTGCCCGGAGGGAGGAAGGGAGGGAGGCACGGGCGGCCGCGCAAGCAGGCGGTGGATGCCTGCTGCCTCAGCCCCTGGCCGGGCTGCTTGTGCCTCCGCCGAGATGCTGACGGGGTTCTGTTGTTTATTAACGCTGCCAAATTAAACTTGAGGCTACAGCTCCTCAGCGCGCTGCGCAGCCTAAGGAAGAGCACTGCTGGGTGGCGATCCGGACGAGCATCTTCCACATCCTGAGAGCACTCATAAAGCAATTAACGTCATTTTAGCCAGGTATCCTTATGTGCTTCATAAAAGGATGGAGATGCATTCCTGTTTGCTTTAACACGCTGGCTGTACCATTTCCTACCAATGAATCTGTTGGAGAGTACCATGGCCTGTCCAAACTAGGCAGGTCTCCCGCACTAACATGGACTAGTTCCAGGGAGATGGATCCCGCATCTGCCTGGGGGGACCCTCAGCTTAAAGGACTGTGAAACCGCAGGTGGAAGTGCTGAGACCACAGAGGATCTCTGTGCTTTGTATCTTCCCTGCAGTCCTTCTGTTAGGTCTCAGTCAACAAGTCTCACATCAAAGCCAAACTGAACTTCCGAGTTAGACTTTGTGAAACACTGCATCAAAAGGTGTTCCCAGACGCGTGTTCCCAAACGCAGGTGTTCTGCCTCCTGCACCCCTGTCACTCCCCTGCTCTTCACTCGCCCACTGCATTCACGTCGCTCATCGGCACTGTGGAGTCTATTCACATTCAGGAGTACCCACACAAGTAATGTCACAGGCTAGACCGCGTTTCTCTCAGACGGAGTTCCCTCGTGCAGCTGACATCTTTCTGCCAGTTGTTTAGGAACCTGGAATTTTAAACCCTTTCAATAACATGCCAAAGCTGTGGTTCCCCAGTTCACTGCAGCCAGAAGAGGAAGCAGTCTCCTCTTCCTCACCTTCCCTCCTGGTGCCTGGCCTGTCCTCTCAGCTGGACGTAACAGGAACAGTTGGATCAAGGCCAACTGTTTTCTGAAACCCCTTCAGAGTGCTCCTACACTGGGGTATTTCATCCACCGTCAACCAGAAAGCAGCCCTGGAAGGCAGAGCTGCTGCACAAAAGCAACTGAGACCTTCAGGTGCTCCTAACATCCTGCTTGTTTCTTCCTAATTGTCCATCATCTGCTTTGTCCATCTGTCCATCATCAGATCATCCCAGTTTCTGAAAAGTGATAGCTTAATCCACTCCTCCACTACCCAGACTGTGTTCAAGTGATATCCCAGTGCTTGTACTTCATGTTTTCAAAGTATCCCTGGTCTACACTTTCCCAACAGCCAGTTTTATACCACGAACTTCCTGATTCTTCTAATCTTCTCTGTGATTTTATGGTTAAAAACATCATCAACAATAGGGCATTTTAGATTCCTCACTCATTATTAAGTTCACACATTTCTCATGTAGCTTTTTTCCTGAGATATTTTTAGAGTACATTTTATTCACCACTAATTCTTTAAACTGGTCCTACTCTGTCCCCTTATAAAAAAAGAGGAGCTGTATCAGCATGAGTGGACACCTGCCCACCTGTGATATATTCTCTTCATTTGAAAATGTTCTTGTCCCTCTTTGCCTGGACTTCTTGCTTTCAAAAGATGAAAGCCTAAACTTGGGCAAACACAGCATGGAATTTCTGTTCTTGGTACATGGAGACAGCGCCCAGCCAGCACCGTGCTTAAAAGTGTACCATGACTGTCCTGAGCACATCAAATATAATTTGGGCATTTTGCTACTATCTGAGCACTAGAGTTCCACACAACCACCTGTTTTGCACACACAGGAGTTCATCTTTCTATACTCTTTTTAACCAGTTGTTGTTTATAGAGGTCTTTTGATAGCAGCTTGCTTATGAGCTTGCATTTCCCACATCTGAGAGCACATCGTGTTCCTGAAGCAACATCAGGGACCATTTGTTGAAGCTTCAGAGAAAAGTTCTGGCTGATGCAAAACACCATTAGTAGATCTGTGGTAATATCTAATAAGGAAACAAACCCAATGGCTCAAAGGAGAGGCCCGCTTGGAGGGAAGTGTTAGGACAGATGTCACCCACAGGAGGGTTGAAAATACAGAGGGAGGAGTGTGGAAGGAATTATAAACCAATGGCAACTTCCAGGTTTATGAGACAAACACCACGTTTGTTGTAAGACAAAGGGATAATGCCTATTGTCATCTGTAAACTGCAGAGAGAACCCAGATTGTGACTCTTCTGCTAAGCATTACAACCGGGATTTCTGAGCCTGAAGCTGAGTGCTGTGTTCAGTCAGTGGCCTCAGAGCCAGCTGCTGCTGCCCTCCCTGCCTGTACCAGCTCTGCAGCCTTGGCGGATGTGTTACTGAGCCGATTCACCCACTACGCCAGCAGAATGCTACTCCCTTTTCTTTGCCAGGGTGAGCTTTCTGCTGATTCAATGGGTTACACCAGTTCAATCACCAGGTCTAGCGTGAGAGGAGTGAGGAAAACAGGAACAAGATTCTTCCCTTTCTGTGGAAGCAAGCCATTAAAGTGACTCAAGCTGTAACAGGTAATTTTACCCTGAGAGGTAGATTCACGGGGGTTAAGCCAAGCTGAGACTGTGCTATTGGCAAAAGAGATCATTCCATCCTTTTCCCTTCCCTTAGTCATGCTTTCCTGATGCCTCCTCTCTGCTGGCTCCAACATTCATGCAGCCACATGTTAAGCTGGATCCGCTTGCCAACAGCGCTGAAAGCTAATCTAGTTTAAAAACAAAGGAAAAGTTTTCAGTGGGATCAATTTTGGCAGCCAGCTGATCCCGCAGCCGAGCAAACACGAGTGCCAGGACGAGCCAGTGAGAGGGCCTGTTTCGGTGGCAGCCGGCACACACGTCAGCATGAAACACAAGTGCCCCCACAGGCCATACTTTCACAACTGCTTCCAGCCAGCTATTGCCGGCGCTGCTGCCAAGAGTAACACAGCCTTGCCCTTAGGCCACACCAGCTGCTCATTCCGGGCCCCAGGCACCCCCTGTGCTGCGCTGGAGATGTCTAACACAAACCTGATTGATAAATGTAGCTGGAGTTAAAAGCAGGTTTTTTGTGTTTGGCTTTTGTCCTCCCGGATTTGTATTCCCCATCAGTAAGGCTTCTCTGAAGCCATGCTATCAAAAACCTGTCAGACTGTAACTGTCTCCTAAAGTGAAAAACCAAAGAAAAGAGGTAGTTGGGGCCATTTTCCAGTCTTACCCTTGGCTGCAAGTCTGCCTTTTGCTTCCCACTGAAGGGGGTTAAGGCTTCACATCATATTGCAGAATTGTCAGAGTACACCCCTGGACAGTGACTTCATAAAATCAGACTCACAGAGTAGTTTGGGTTAGAAGGGACCTTTAAAAGCCATCGGCTCCAACGTCCCTGCAATGAGCAGGTACATCTTCAACTTGATCACACTTGAATCATGCTGCTTTATTCAGCTGTGCTGGTGTGAGCCTACCCTCAAATGGAGAGGGACAATCGGACATGTATGATGCAGCTGCTGTGAGGAGCTAAATACAGACATAAACCTGCAAGAGCTTTGATACAGATAGCAGCTTGGTCAGAAGACACTGTAAGATAACACAAATAAACTATTCAAAACAGCTCCGTGTATCAAACACCTTACTCATGTACCTGTTTCACAACTATATCATATCTGACCACATTTCTTCTTAACAGATACATCTGGACTATATTGAGACTCCAAATGAGGAATCAGAGAATACATTTTCTTATTATTCCATAAAAGCTACTTTTAATATGCATTGTAGAAATACCAGGCATTAAAAATCCAGGAAGGGTCATCAGCAATGGAAATGATCAACTGCTGTTTTGAGGTCTGAATTTCAGAGACTGCCTTGATACCTGCAGGGTCCCCAGTGACCGTTTTAGCAGTACTGGCAAGAGCTGTAGTTCCAGGTACAGAACTTTGACCCACACAGTTAAGTAATATTCAGCATTTTGCCATGTTTTATTTGGAGGAGTGGGAGGGGGGATCGATGATGAATTCAGTTAGCTCCTTAGCGTAATCCTATTTATTTACAAAGAATGTACAGCCATGTCCCATTTCCTTGCACGCAGAGGAAGCAAATGGGAGGGAGTGCTGTGCTGCAGTCCAAGTTTGCTGCTCTAGCCAGGATTCTTGCCCAGAAGAAGCTGTCCCTTGGCTTTTTCTCAGGGCCATACACCACTGCTTCTCCCACTGTCTGCTGGCTCTCGCGTGGTGTTTCCGGCCCTGGACATGCACACAGGCAAACACAGCTGCAACCAATCTGTGCTCTTGCTGCCCCGTCCGCGAGCAGTCCCTCGAGAAACGGCTCTGACTTTCCCCAAATTAGTGCTTGCTCATACGAGCCCGCTCATCCCAGCTTTTGGCCACGCAGCCCTGTGCCATGGGCAGCGGTTTCCAGTCTTCAGCAGTCTTACGCCATAAAAGAATTGAATTCCTCCTTCCTGAACAAAGCATGGCCAGCGTGCCTGTCAGGTTTAATGAGGTTTGTGATTGCCTGGAGATCAAAGCTCTGCTCTGGTGGGTTTTGCTTAGATTGCATAAAGAGGAAAGGAGCAGTGACCTCCAAAGTAAATAGAACAATGAGGAACAAAATTAATTTTCATATACAATTTCTTCTATGATTTGGCAAGCGTCAGATTAGCTGTATAAACCAGAAGACTTTCTACAGAACATTAATCCTCACAAGAACACATTATAATGAAGATTTCAAAAGTACAAGCACAACCTGTTTTTCATCTGAGACCTTGTCTGTATCATCTTCCAAACCACAGGCCTGACCCTGGGAGTGGAAGGACTGCTTTCAATAAACAAACCTTGATTTTCCAGTCCTGCACCATCATTTACTTCTGTGCAAGCTGCATGGAGATGTTCCTAAAGCCATTCCAGCATATTTAATCACTATTTTTTTCGCTGGTTTGCACAGGTGTAAGTGCCTCTGCAAAGCCTGTGGCAGCAGAGAAGCAAGTCCCAGAGGATTTTACTCACAGGACAAAGAGGAATTATTTTTTCTGAGAACTGGTTCATTGTGTTGCATTACATACTGAAACAATGGGTGAGAGAGTTCCCCTCTCTCACACAAATTTGGCGGTATCAGGGAACCTTTCTGAAACATACTCATCTGCAGCCAGTGTAGATCTACTTTGCGGGGCTAATGAGAGATGGTTGTATTTTCTGAATGAAGCTGTGAGCTAGAGCACAAAACAAGGCAATGACCACCATTTTCTTTCGGCACGACCTCCAAATACGCCTGCATTTGTGAAATGGACGGGACCGGTCATTTTCCTGTTCTTCGAATGTGGGTCCCAGACAAAATGTCTCTGCTGCTACTGTTCAAGGAAATAAAGTTAAAACCCTGTGAGCAACAAACATGTTTAGGCATGCTGAGCATAATTTTGCTTCCGGTGTGGGAGGGTTCTAAATACTTGGCCTCCCCAGTGAAAGAAATGCACATTCAAGAAAGGCAGAAGCTGAATTAACCCTTCATTACCAAGCACAGTTATACTTCTAAGTACTGGAGCCCAGATTTTCATTTCCTTGGGGAAATGTGCACTGTAAAAATTTCAGTGTTCAAATATGCTCTGAAGAGGCTGACAAACACATTTACAAATAAAATACTATCCTGCTAGAATTGCTCACCTCATCCTCCAGGACAGGCATATGGATAAGCAATGTTTCTTACCAACTGACCTTTGCCTTACTTTCACTGGACCAATACTACTATCCGCTTGATTTTGTGTAGCACTGGAGCCTTCACAAACATCTTTGCTGCTGTTCCTGCACAATTCAATGTATCACCAACTGCTGACAGGGTGCTCAGCAGCCAGGCTCCACTCCTGGAGGGAGAGAGGATGGGCGCAGGGGTAAGGGCTGCACTGACCTTGGTCCTCCGAGGCTTCCTGCCTGCTGAGCACATCGGTACTGGAGTCAGTGTGCTCTGAAGAAGCACCGGCAACTTTTCCAAGCTGTGGCATGCACTTTACCCCATAAGTGCTGCAGTCTGCTCACCTGTAAAACCAGCCTCTCAAGTTAAGAAAGGAGTGGAGCAGGAAACTGGCAGGAAGGCACAGCCAGCCACTGCTCCCCAAAGCCGGATCTCCTGGGAGTCCAACTGATTCGGCAATGCTGACTTCATGTGGCGACGTGTTTATATTCCAGAGCTTCTTTTGGGGAAGAAAGGACTTACTGTGCCTCAGAGGAAAAAAATGGGATGGGGAGTCATCTGGAGTTTGAGTCTCCTTCTAAGTTTGGGGTTTTTTTAACCATATTAACATTTGTCTTTCAGCATTTACTGTAACAAACCCGCAGTGTGTGACAGACAATAAAAATCCCGCAGTGATTTAAATGGGACTAATTATGTGAACAACAAGCCACCAATAAGAATCATGATGCCCTCCATACGAAATAAATAAACATCAGCTTCCACCTAATATGTACTTCTTAGAAGTTCAAGACTAATCCCATTTGGCATATTTTAAGGAAGTGAGCTCTTGACCCCAAATGTTTATGGGCTGTAACAGTAAGTCCAATAAAAGAAAGGAAGCATATTTTAAAGCTGCTCTTAAAATCAGATTGGTTTTAGGCACAATTTCGAGAAAGACAGTGTTTCACCTCATGTTTCCAGTAATGGGGTAAGCATGACTGATACACCCCATCCAATAAGATATTTCTTGCTATGAAGATTTCTTTTAACAAGGGGTTTTGAATATTCGCTTAACCCCTTACCCTCCTAAAGATAGATAACGCTGTACCACACGGGTTACATTAGTTGCATCACGTTATATACTGTAATAAAACAGTAAGGGAGCTTTGTAGGTGAAATGCCACAAAATCATGAGAAACAGACCTTTAAATGTAAGTATTTAAATTATCTGCAAAACATTTTAGATCAGCAATTTATGGCACAACATGTCTTGGATATTTGCCTGTAGATAAATAAAAATGTGAAGTAGATACAGGTGGGCTTCTATAGCCATGTTATCAGTATTTGTTATACTTGTTGGAGCCCAGTTTGTGGCCCCTGTTCGGGATGCTGTAGGGACAGCTCTAGGGCTTTTGCTAAAGGAACACTTGTTTAACCCGAAGCCACAAGCAAAGCTACAGCTTTTTCAATGAAGTGGCATTCTGCCTCTATGAAAGGGACACAAAGCTGGTCCCAAAGCGTGCTTTGCAAAACAACTGCTAAGTGCAATGATAGCACACTGGCTTTTCACTGCAGCAGTCGTTGCGGTTCAGTTTCACACTTACCAAAGCTTCTGAACGAATGAGGAGGTGCTCCAGAAGCAAACAGGACCCCAAAAGTTAACACTCACAAGCCAGACAGGTCTGGAAGACGAGGAGAAAGGGAAACACACAGGGAGCAGACACCACCGAGGCAAGCATGGCAGCTGGCCCTGGCCGCACGAACCTTTGCTTCGAGGAGTCCTGTCTCTGTTGACTTTTCTGAGAAAGAATTAAAATGAAGAGGGGAATGAGTGAATGAATGAATGAATGAATGAATGAATGAATGAATGAATGAATGAATGAAAATTGGGTTCTTAAGGTGTTCCTGTTATTTGCAGACAGAAGTAACTGCCCGGTACATTTCCATGGAGGCCCTTCCCCGTGGCCCAGCACCGTGAGGCATGCTGACGCGACGCACACTGTCTGCCCATCATGCTCAGTTTCCCCTTTCATTCATGTGTGTATATATTCTCACATGTACGTATATGTGTAACTTGTTCTTTAGGCGGCTGCTTGCAGAGGCTTGTGTACTGACACCTCAAGCCACCACCACGTTTCCCCACAGGGGCAGAGAAGTAGGGGGTTTCTGTCCTGCACTCGCAGGACATCTGAATTTGGATTTCCACTTCCTGAGGAAAGCCGGAGGTTTAACGGCATCTTGTTTTTCATGCCGTGCGGGACTTCACGAGCCCCCCGTGCACAGCCTGACCCGGCCGCCGCTGCCCGCCGCCCACCGCCATGTCGCGGCGAGGCGGGCATACGGGAAGGACCGCCCGCCCGCCCCGCTACCTCCCGTCCGCCAGGGGGCGCTGCCCCGCCCGCCCCACTGGCCGCTGTTGCGCCTGCGCGGCGCGGTGGGGTACGGCCAGTCATGGCCGCCTCCATGTTGTGCTGCTTCTCCTGGTGCAGGGATGGCGGTGCCGGCCACATCCCGCTGAAGGAGATGCCGGCGGTGCACCTCGACACGCAGCGCATGGGTAAGCGGGGTGAGGCGGGACATGGACTCCCTTCGCCCCCCCCTTGAGCCGGCCGTGACGGGCCGTAGGGCGGGAGGGAGAGCGCGGAGTGAGGGCTGGCGGCGGTGTGGGACGGCCGCAGGTCCGCGGCGCGGCGGGGCTGACCCTTGAGGCGAGCGGGAGGGTTGTGCCCGGGAAGCCTGGGCGCGGCGCTGGTAGCGGTGTGCAGTTACCTTGGTGCGGTGTAACCATGCCGGCCGGAGGGGGAGTCTGCCCGGCCCAGGCGCCCTCTCTCCTTCCAGGGAAGCGTGCTGGGGAAGTCGCTTTTGGGCTGCTTCTTTGGAAGGATTTGGCAGTTTTCAGGAAGAAATCTCACTTTGGTTTAAATTCAGTTGAGGTTTATCACAGAATGAGTGTGTAGGGGTGCGCCTCAGTCTCAGAGGGGTTCCCTGAGGAGAGAAGGCAGCCTGATAGGGCTGAAGATCCTGGTCATTCCACAAGGGATGGTGATTCAGAGCAGAGGGTTACAGCAATGCAAATGCAGAACGAGCCACGGGAGTCTGGTCCATATTGCGTGCTGAGGATGAGCTGTCTACAAAGCTATGCCTGGGCGTTGTTGAGGAGAGAAGGGATCTGGGTCAGCTGCCGCAGAGCAGGGGATAGAGCTAGGGGGAAGGCGGTGTGGCTGATCCCAGCCACTCAAACAATTACTAGTCTGGTTTTATTCATTTGTATCAGTGAACTTTGGCGGTTTCCCGTGTTCCTGACAGTGACAACAGTGCCTAAAGATGAAATGTTCCACTGGAGAAGAAAAATTTGGCAGAGGGCTTCTTTTCTCCTCTCTGTTTTGGCAGGCATGTTTCTAATAAAAGGATTTTTTCAGAGAATAACTAAATACCTTGCGGTTCCATCCAGTGTTTCTACCCAATGTGCCTTTTCTTCTCTTGGCAGACATTTTTCCTCCAGTGTATAGAGACAGGGTGCAGGGTTCTGGTCTCGCAGTCAACGCTTTCTGACTAAATAGTGAGTTATGCTCCTGATGTGGCTGAGCAAAGGTTGTAATCGGTATGGTGCCGTGAAACCCAAGAGGCAAAATGAGAGCAGTGTATAGATTTTGAATAAATAAACCCTAGTTGGAAGATGAACTAGCCCATAAACAGCCTTCCTTTTCTTACTTCAGAGTATAGCCTATCATCATAATTCTCATAGGCTAATGAAGTTCTTACGTGGGCAGAAAGAACAAAACCAGTTCTCAGTGTTTAGGGCTTTTGAGGGCTGCTTCCAGACTTCTAAAGATGTTTTAAAGTTTTGCGGGTGTTTTTCTTCTTGCAGGAACAGATGTTGTGATTGTTAAAAACGGCAGAAGAATATGTGGCACGGGAGGCTGCTTAGCCAATGCACCTTTGCATCAGAACAAGAGCTATTTTGAGTTTAAAATCCAGTCCACAGGTTAGTCAGCAAAAATGTACAACTTTAAACCTGGAAGGTGTGTTGGTTTGCCTGCGGGTGGTCGTATCTCCAGTGCCGAGCACATGAATCCTTCTGATTGCATCCTTGAACTTGTGAATGTTGAGAGGTCTATAAGCTGACATTGTGTAACAGGAAATTTCTTTTTTATCCTGGCTCTGAAATATTAAAAAACATGGTAAGTATATTACTAAAAGAGTGCACACACTAAAAACCGCCATGTTGTTTTATATGCTGTTATATGCATGTTTTTCAGTTAGAATATGTTAGAAATGTTTTTTGGTAAATAAATGCTTATAACCACATAAAATACTGTTGCTGTGAAGTATTTTTTTTAAATAGTGCAGTTTATCCAGCAGTATTTATAGCTATTTGTCTATCTCCATTTGCTTTTAACATGCACTGTGTTTTCCCAAGCAAGGGTAACACTCCTTGTGCTACACTTCACTCTACAAATCAAACGTGCAGCACTTACTCCAACACCGCCTTATCAAGAAGAGCCTTTCAGCACCCTGTTTCTTTGTTTTGCGCAGATATGGTGCAAGGCAGCTGAAAGTGAATGGAATTTGGAAGCATTATGCTTTTACTAATACAGTCAAGTTCACTAGTAGGGAGCATGCTCCAGACTTGCCTGTTTTCTGACGTTAAAAATCACCCTGTATTTTTAAAAACAACAGACACTGTGAAAATGAAGCTGTTCTTTCCCTAAGTACATAGGGAGAGGGAAGAAGGGAAGTGTTAGTCCAGAGACAGACAGGCCTTACAGTACCAGCTGGAGCTTGAACCTGGCGCTTTCTGGGTAAGGGTTGTTTGCCTTCACTTGTGTTGGAGTGCAGGCAGCATGAACACAAATCTGTCCAAAACACCTTGCAGTCAAACCAGTTGCTTGGTTTTAAACTGTGTGTAAACCCCCGATCAGTCTTAGTTTGGCAATTTTAGTATCTTGTATGTTCGGGGAAGAATCCACTGCAGCTGTTATTCATATATGGTCATTATTCACACAGATACATATCCATGTTCTTATGCTTGAGAAACACAGGAAATAAACTCTCCTGGTCCTTGTGACAGGAATAGACAAGACAAGCTGTGTCTTACCTATTCCTGTGCCTCAAGGCAGGAGGACTGTAGATCACTTAAATTAAAACTTTGATTCCCAGAAGTGTCCCTGTGGGGTCACCCTGACTATTGGAAAGTCATCTATGGGGTCACCATGACCATTTGAAAGCTTTTAGGAGTGTAATCTGAATCTTGTTCACACTCTTGTCCTTTTCATCCTGGGCATGTAAGAATAAGAATAAATTGGTTTGCAGTTTTGTCTTTTGAAACTAATTTTATTATATTTTTTGCCTCATTTTAGTCTTCTCCAGATTAAACAGCCCCAGGCTGTTTGTTGGGTTTTTTTTTTTTATTGTCTTCTTATAGGTGATGTTTTTACATTTTTGATTGGTTTTGTTCGAGAATATTTCTAATTGAACTTATTTTTCTTGAGATATGATGCTTAAAATGGATGCTGTGCTCCAGCTGCAGCAGCAGTAGACATCCTTCATCTGTTGTACATACAGTGTGTTGGCTTTAATGTGCCATATGTCCAGAAGTTTTTCACAACAGTAGGGCACAGGCTCATGTTCAGCATGTGGTCTGTGATAACCCCCATATTATATTCTGTGAGCTGCCTGCCAAGCCACTATTGTATTTGTGCCACTTAGTGTTCCTACTGTTCTTCATAATTCAGAAAAAACAAATGCATTTTCCTTCAGACCTCTTATCAGTTTGTCAGGATCATTTAAAACTTGAGGGGCCTCTGAAGAGCTTGCAGTCCTGTCAGGTTGGTATTGGCAGCACATTTAACAAGCATATCATCACGTTACCCAAGTAATTGATGTGAATATGGAATAGTATCTGGCCTTGTGCATTCACTGCAAAACCTCAAACCCCACTTGAATCATCTTTTTTGATTTGATTTGACGTGATGAGTAGTCCTGGAATACAGTTTTCTAACCAGTTGTGCATTTATATTGCTGTAAAGGTCTAGACCATGTTTTCATAATCTGAAAAGGTCTAGACTATGTTTTCATAATCTGACTATTTCAATGTTGTATGAGTTTCAAAAACGTTACCAAATCAAGATCTGTCGTATTTACAATTTCTTCTTTTCCCCTAAGAATAGTCTCACCAGCTGGAAAAGGAAATAGTGTTGTTCACAAATCCATGCTAGTTTGATTTATTTTTTACATCCTCCTACAGTTTCAGAGTCTCTTGTCATATTTTTCTGGGAATAAAAGTTAAGCTAAGTGATTACAATTCTCTGGATTTTTTTTCAGGATACATACTGGTTACTTCTATTGACTGCTTTTACTGGGTCTGTCCAGGATGGAGTTAACTTCCTTCATAGCAGCTCCTGTGATGCTGTGGTTTAGATTTGTGACCAAAACAATACTGATAACAGGCTAATGTTTTAGCTATTTCTGAGCAGCATCAAGGCCTTCTCTCTTTCTCACTCTGACCCTCCAGCAGGGGTGCAAGAGGTGGGGAGGGGACACAACCAGGCAGATAACCTGATCTAACCAAGGGGATCCTCCATGCCATGTAATGCCATGCTAAGCAACAAAAGGGAGAGGAGGGGCTTTAGGGATATTAGCCATCTTTTGCTTGGGAATTGGCTGGGCCTCAGTCTGCCGGTGGGAGGTGGTGAGTGATTGCCATTACATTCCTTTGGTTTGTTTTGTTTTCTTTCTTTCTTCCACTTCTCCTTTGCTTGTTAAACAATTTTTGTCTTTACCCACAAGAAAAATTTTCTTGGTTTTAGTCTTCCTTCCCTCTTCCACCATCCCTCTGGGGCCGGTGGGGGAGAAGTGTGTGGCTGCTTGGTGCTTAGCTGCCTACCAGGGCTAACCTGCAATAGTTCTGTTATGTCCAAGAGATAGTAGTAGTACAGCCATGGCACTGGCATTCTGTATTCTGTCCTGATTCAGGCAGTCTTCAAAATAATGACGTTTGTTTGTTTTCTTACCATGTTACTGTCACATTTTAGGGATTTGGGGTATTGGAGTTGCAACTCAGAAAGCAAACTTGAATCAAATTCCACTTGGTCGAGATGTCCATAGCCTGGTGATGAGAAATGATGGAGCTCTGTACTATAACAATGAGGAGAAAAACAGACTACCAGCAAACAACCTTCCTCAGGAAGGTGATGTGGTGGTGAGTTCCTTAAGCCTTCTTTACTTTCCAGATGTTCCTAGATTCCCCTTGCTTACAGCTCTGTGGTCAGACCGTTTCAGTACATTCAGCTTGCATCTCCCAGTTTAGGAAGTGCTGATACAAAGTCCCATTGTGTTTGAATGGGTTAGCAGCCTGGATATCGGTGGACTTCAGTGGTCTTCGTTCTCATTGATATATTTGTGAACGAGGGACAGACTTTGCCAGTGTTCGAAAAGTAGCCTCTAATGCTCTCCTGCAGTCTAGTTGCAGTATCTGCCTGATGGATAATTCCCATCACAAGGATCCTGCATTGGGATGGGACCTTCCTGAACAAAGAATGTGCTGGAATGCATTACAGAGCTATGCACCATGCCCAGCCAAACGCAAGGTCCTATAGCTAACTGGTTAATGATTAGAAGGACAGAGCTGAGCAGAGATAGGTCCTGGATGATAAATGAATTGTATTTTTAGCCCAACTTTTATAGGGAAGGTGAGATATTAAGTGGGGAGGGGAGTAATGCTCACTGGGAAAATTATTAAGAATGAGAACAAATGGAGAATCTTAAGTTTTTTTGTACCTTGCTATTCCAGGTTTCTCAAACCATCTTTAAGTGACTTTGTTCAAAGGGTTGTGTTTTATTGCTGTCATTTTCACAGTGTCCTGTAGCAATGGTTAGAAATTTCATATTTAGAAGTCCTAAGAAGCTAAGGTGATGCCTCCATCCTTTACCTCAGATACTATATTATTCTTTTAATCCCCTTCTGAAATTGTTTTTCTGGATGGTTGCAGACTGTTTCAGCATTTGGTCAGCCGATGTTGACCAGCCTCAAGGGGGCTATAACTAGGTGGTCTTTAAGGTCCATTCCAACCCAAACCATTCTGTGATTCTATGAAAAGCAGCTGATGTATTACTGCTAATTCCCCAGTTTTCATTTATTTTATTATGTCACAGAAATAGTTTTCTGAAGTACTGAGGGATAACACAGATTGTCACACTCAGCCATACCAAAACAGTGACAGAAGTCATTTACCTAACAAGTAATTTATTACCTTGTTAGTGTTTGCTTTCTGCTGTGTAGTTGACATATTTATAGCGTTGTGTATGAAACCATGATCTCCTGCTGCTGGCAGAGTAAATGTGCTGAGAGAGGTTTCCGTATGGAAGCATGGACAGACCACTCTTTAGTAAAGTTATTTCCATGAGGAGATATAAACAAGAAGACTACAGACTGCTTAATATTGAAATAATTGAAAATTTTATGTATCCTTAACATTTGATAAGGAACATGTTGAAGAACAGTTTGGAAAATTGTTTTGTAAACTGAGTGAGATATGGTATGCAGTACTGTGCTGCATCCAGACTGAGTAAGCATTAAGGAATCCTGAGTATCTGCAAATACAAATGTTACTGGTCATTTATTAACTTCTAGTCCTTTGCAGGAATATTTCATGCCAGGTTTTCTAGGATGCTGCAGTTTGCATAATGGTGTTAAAACTTGCCTGTGGCTAAGAACGCTAAATTAAGCAGCAGTCTTACATGTATAAAGTTGTTGATGGGTTTTTTTGTCAATTTTCTGTACTTTTAGGGCATTACATATGACCATGTAGAATTAAATGTATATTTAAATGGGAAGAACATGCATTGTCCAGCTTCAGGAATCCGAGGGACTGTCTATCCAGTGGTCTATGGTAAGTCAGAGATTTTCACTGTTCCTTGGTATGGGTCCAGAAGGCTGGGGAGTTACTGCACTCAGTCTGAAAATTGCCAGGTGAAAAACCTGTGAAGCAGATGGAAAAAACAACAAATTCAAACTCATGTAGACTTGTGGGCTAATCTGCTTTCTCTCTGAAGCTTCGTATTTATGCCTGTGAATTTCACATACTTCATAAATGCATTCAGTGTTGAATGCAAATAGATACTGAATTGCTGTTTGTATTTTCTTCTGGAAGTAATAACTTTAATGTAGCACTAGTACAGCTGCTGCTGTGTAGTGGTACAGCTCCTTGCTGCTGTACCAAATCGATGCCCAGTTTTGAAATCCAGCAATTGGTGAGCAAATTGTGGTAGCTGTTTTGCCAGCAACCATCAATACAGCACAGCAGTTTTGAACAAGAAACAAATACCATATCCAGTTAATCCCTGCAAAGGCAGTTTAAGAAAGAATTTATGAATTATGGAAGTTGGAATTTGGCCAAGACATGTGTTAACAATTTACTTTTCCAGAACTTGGCGGTGGTTTTGTAGTTCCCCAGTAGTCAGAATTCTGTTTAACATCTCTTGTGAAAGGCAGCACTTCCCCCAACTCAGTGTGTAATCAAAGCTACACTTGTGGCTTGTAACTTACAGCAAATTATAACTGCTCCTTGGATTCCCTCTGTTACATCTACAGCAATCCCCAGCTTATCTTTATTCCTGTGTGAGCTTTATCTAAGTAGTAACCTCTGCCAGGATAGCATTAACTATGTGATGTGGATAATTTTTCTTGTCATGGTTGGTTCCTGATGAACTGTGGTCGTGTTCCCATTGATGCATTTGTAATATTGAATTTTATGAGCAGGAAGGAGATCCTCTAGGTGTGTTGTAGAGCCTTTGAAGTCTATAAATGTACGTGACAAATTTTATCTTTCCAAGTTGCTGGAGTGGAAATTTTATCTGGTCACTGTGATGTGTTCCGAAGCCACATGATGGCGCTGCTAAAAGGCTCTTGCGGACAGTAACTGCCCTGCAGCACTGCGGGATCTTGTGCAGAGCGCTGCGGGAGCAGCAGGAGGAGAATTGCTGTGATAATTAATTGGTACATCTTCCCTCTGTTTTGGAAATGGTGTAACATAGCATGAAGGTGCAGGTTGCTCTCAGAAAACATTTGGTGGCAAGTTAATGTACCATAAATAATTTTTCTCTGACTAAAGAAGTTCCATGCCTGGAGGATGCACAGACTTTTTATTGCCAGGCTCTTACTATCATCTTCCATAAGTGGGCATAATTTCATCATAATTGTCATGTCTTCTACTTGTAGCAATAATAATTGAGGTCTGCAAATAATTTTTTGTGGTAGTTACTTAGTATAAGCTTTAACTATAGATGTTCTTCATTTAACGTGAACTACTTCTAATCACGTGAAGGGATTTGAACATAGAGAAGAGAATTCCATAAGCATTTACTTTATCTGTAATTCAGACCAGAACTACAGATACCTTTTAAAAAGAAACATCATAGGGCAGGCAAACACAGTATCAAGCCTGAGGATGTAAAACAGAAAAATGGACTTAAAGGTTGTTCCCTGCAGCAGCTGTACCTCAGGCACTTAAATGGAAGTGAGATGCAAACACTGCCTAAGTACTGCAGATCTGAACAAATATACCAGTAAGTGTTTTAAGTGAGCCTAGGAGGTGAAAATTCCTACCTTGCCTCTGAGGTATCTAAATTCTAAGCCAAAATATGGAGGTGAAGCTTTCCTGTTTTAATATTGCTAGTGTACCAGGTTCATCTTGGAAAGTTGTCTTTGAAAAAGATCTTGCTTTTCTGACTGGTTGGGTATTTCCATTTGCTAATGCAATATATGAAGGCTTTGCTGTTAAAATCCTCAGCAGTTTCTTTTCTATGAAGTGTATCTACATTCAATGTAGAAACACTTGTGTTGCGGATTATGCAAAGGATCGAATACTGGAACAGTTATTGTAAAAAAACCCCATTAACTTCCAACTTAAAGAAGCAAAGATGCTTTCTTTGCATCAGATGGTCTTTGCTAAAACAGATGGTCTGACACCAACCATTGCAGACGTCTGAAACCTTGTAAATCTCCTGAAAAATCGTTGCACACAGCTGACACTCCAGCAGAATTAGAAAGTGGACAGAAAAATATGCAGCTGAGGAGGTGACAGCTCTGCCATGGGTGTCAGCAGTGTCCTTAGTCTGGAGATTTCTGGGGAAATAGAGTAAAAGATTTTGAGGAAATGGTCTGAAGCCCTGCTAATGCTTACGGTGAAATCAGAGGTACCATTCCCATTGACTGCACCAAGGACCATTACTGACCAAAGAAAACAGCAGAAAAGAAGGAAGATTTCCTCTCTGTGGGTGTGTGTGTAGGGCTTTAACATATTCGTTGAAGGGATGTCTTTTAAATGTATTATATCTATAATGGATGAATTGGAGAATATTCTTCCTGGTTTGGGCATGGTGTATAACTTAGTAAGACGGTGTAGTAGAGGATCAACATGTAAGTGTTCCTTCTCTAACTCCTTCTTTTGGTTCTCTTCTGCAGTTGATGACAGTGCCATTCTGGATTGTCAGTTCAGTGAATTTTATCACACACCTCCACCAGGGTTTGAAAAGATCCTTTTTGAGCAACAAATCTTCTGAATGTCTTCGTACTGAAAATTTGCACCCTGCACTGTTACAAAAGCTTTGTCATCTTAAATAAAGCTTCACTTTACGTTTAGGAACCATATCTGTATTTTAAGTAAGTACTTGTAACTGTGGTCTGCAGAATTCATGTGTTGACCGCCATACCAGGTAACTGTGCTGCAAATATGAGATTTCTGGCAATGGTTTGTAGTTGAAAATGAGTGTTTGGGGCAGGGTTTTCCTCCGATTTGTACTTGATGCAAGAGGATACTAATGGATGTTATTGTCATCAGTATTACGTTCAGTATTTTGAAAAAACTGGAGCTCTGTGAAGCAAATAGTTCTTATGCATACAATGGCTATGGAGATGGATAGTTCTCTTGATTATTTTTTTCCCCCAACTTTTTCACCAGAAGTTCGTGCTTTGTTTAAAGGGAGCGCTGTGTGTCCAGCATGTGATTTGGACTTGCGGTGTCCCAGTTGTTCACAGTGACTAACCATACAATGGGATAACTAGCAGATAGGTACTTTTTCTGCAAGGTATAGTTGAGTTCGTTCCCTCAGTCTTAGACAGGCAAATGTAACTTATTTATTTCTCCTTGCTTTTAATTTGCTTTTATTGTCACAAAAAATAATGACACTCTCTAGTAATGCTCTTTTGTTGGACCTTAAAAATGAAACCTGAACACTACCTGTGTGTTTGAGGACCACCACGCTGCATTACTGTTGTAGGAGAGCAAGTACAGATCACTCAGTTTGGGTATGTAAAGAGTCAGGTGGGAAGGCTAGGAGATGTTACGGTGAAGCCTTACATCTTAAACTGTAAGTTAGATTATTCTCTTATGGAATAGCATATTTAATTTGTTTGTGAATCATTTATGAATGATTGATGGCTAAGACATTGTTCTAAAATGTGATGCCCTTGAATATAAATTATGAGATGCTTTCTTTTCTTTTGCTCTTGTCACATTTAATATACTTCCTAAAAGAATTTTTATTATAAAGAAAATCTTCATACTGAATGTTTGTGTTTTGGGTTTTGCTCTTCCTGGGTTAATGCGTTTGCATAAATGAATTATTTTATTTAAATATTTTTAGAAATTATCTGATTCTGGAATTTTCAAATACAAACAGCTTTCTCAAAGCCTTTCACCTTACAGTTTTCTGCATCTGTCTTTTCATTTTGAGTGGTCCAAGTTTTCCTTCCCTTTAGCCTTTCTAACAAACGATGGTGTTGGGTAGAACTTTTTAGCCTGAAAGGAGTGGTGCCCTTGTCAGCATTATGGTATAAAGCTCAGTTTTATATAAAGTGCAGTTTTATCGTCTCCCCTTGAAATCTGCTCTGCTTTGCTGTGGTTGGATACATAATCGAAGTTAAATGAAACATTCCTGTGTTTTGCTTCAGTGTCGCCAGTAGATGTTTTGAGTGATTCTCCTGGTAGATATTGCTAGGGCAAAAGCTTCTGTGGTGAGCTGACCCTGGCTGGACACCAGGTACCCACCAAAGCCTCTCTGTTACTCCCCTTCTTGGCTGGATAGAGGAGAGAAAATACAATGAAAGGCTCATGGGTCAAGATAAAGAGAGAGAGAGTTCACCAATTACAGTCATGGGCAAAACAGACTCAACTTGTGGAATTCTGTTCAATGTATTGCCAATCAAATCAGAGTAGGATAATGAGAAATAAAGCCAGATCCTAAAATACCTTCCCCACACCCCTCCCTTCTTCCTGGGCTTAACATCTAAATTTTGTACCTCTTACCCCCAGCAGCAGTGCAGAGGGATGGAGAATGGGGGTTGTGGTCAGTTTGTCTCTGCTGCTCCATTCTCCTGAGGGGAGGACTCTTCACACTCTCACATGCTCCAGTGTGGGTTCTCTCCCATAGGAGACATGAACTTCCCTAGCATGAGTCCTTCCCGTAGCTTCTTCACCAGCTGCGCCAGCGTTGGCTCGGTTGGACAGAAGCTTCTGGCATCTTCACACAGAAGCCACCCTTGGAGGCCTGCTGCTATCAAAACCTTGCCACGCAAACTCAGTACAGCTTCCAGACAGACTGAGCTCCAGATGGCTGATGCAGCCCTGCAAATCCTGGTTGGCAGGGAGTGGCTGGGACTGCTCTGTGGGGCCAGGAATGGTGTCCCTCTGCTCTTCAGCAGGGGTGCTGTCCTGGAGAAGCTGCGCTGCCAAATGTAGGAGTTGCAGAATGCAGTGGGCAGCCTGCACTGCATCAGAGAACATGAAACGCAGGTGGGCAGGATTTTCTCTGAAACTTAACAGCTTGAAGAGCCTCAGATCCCATCTGCAGCAAGGAAGCAGGCAGCGTCTACCTTGCATTATTAAGGTAAGCAAACCTCTGGAGAAGGGGCAGGATGGAAGCCAGGGACTTCTGGCAGCGAGAAGGTTCCTACCCCACCTAACACAACTGCAAAATAGGCTCACTGCTCTCAGAGTTGATGAGGAGCTATGTGTGTCTTCAAGCAAAGAACATGGTCCACTTAACTCCAAACCATGCAAGACTTACCAGGGATAAACAGTGAGTCATTGTAATGGGTGACTCCCAGCTGCAGGGGACAGAGGCACCCATCTGTCAACCCAACCAATTGTCCAGACAGGTTTGCTGCCTTCTGGGTGCCAGGATCTGGGATGCTGTGGAGTGGAGGAAGTACTGAAGCTCATCCAGCCCTCTATGACCTCCTACTGTTACTCCATGTGGGCACAAATGATACTGCCAGGGGCGTGGGAGCCCAGGTGATGATTTCAGGCCTGCTGGTGAGGGGAGAGGGAGTGAGGAGGAGGGCACTAACAGGACAAACCAGTAATTAGCTGCAGAACTGGTGTTGGCGACAGGGTTTTGGGTTTTATGGTTGTTTGCACGTAAGTGTCTGCTTGGGAGAGATGTAGGATAAAGCTGGTTTTGCCAATAGGATGGCTAATTTAATCAGGAGAGCTTTAAACCAAGAATGACACAGAAGGGACAGAGTGACAGGTTAGCTGAGCAAAGGGCATGGGTGGTGTGATGGAAAGGGATCACAAAATCAGCAAAATAGGTTTTAGGAGGTTACTTCCAGCACTTGCATGTAAGCAAGAAAGTGCCTACAAGACACCATTATGGAGAAATCCCCAAGCCTTTTCTAGGATGTCAGCATGCTGAGATTCCTCTCTGAAGTGTCTGGAGAAGGGTGATAAAGATGATGAAGGTATCAGAGCATCTCTCCTATGATGAAGAAGCTGGGAGAGCTGGGCCTGTTTAGCCCGGAGAAGAGAAGGCTCAGGGGGATCCGATCAATGTATGTAGGTACCTGAAAGGAGGGTGCAAAGAGGACAGAGCCAGGCTCTTTTCAGTGATTCCCAGTGACAGGACTAGAGGCAATGGGCCCAAACTGAAACACAGGAGGTTCCCTCTGAACGTCAGGAAACACTTTCACAGGGAGGGTGACTGAGCACCGGCACAGGTCATCCAGACTAGTTGTGGAGTCTCTATCCTTGGAGATACTCAAAAGCCATCTGGACATGGTCTTGGGCAACTGGCTTTAGGAGGCCCTGCTTGAGCAGGACAGTTGGCCCAGGTGACTTTTGGAGACCCCTTCCTCCTTCAGCCATTCTGTGATTGTTCCTTGAGGTGATGCTGTACTAGTTGACACATACCATAATGTTTCTGTCATCAAGTTTGTCAGCTCTTCAAACTTGAACTGATTATATATGAATACAGAGATATAGATACATAAAAGGAATGGGAAGGCGTGTGTCCTTTTGATACCTTTCAACAATGCCTTCAACAGTGGTTCTTTGCCATGAAAGACTCCTGAGATGAAAGTGCTTCTTGTGGAATGATATTTCCCATGTTTGTGAGCAAAGGAGGAAGTATTTAAAGAGATTCTTATCACTTAATCTAACTGCACCCAGAAAACAACTTGGTTTTTTCAAGTCTGCTGTGTTTAAAAATATTTAACAGTAGAAGCTGCTACCTTGAGCTTAATGTAGACATGCTTTAAAATTCAGAGATGTCTCCTTCAAGGCTGGTGTTTGAAATGGAAAATATTTTGATAAATGTAAACCATTCAAAATAGCAGTTAAATTCACCAAAAATATGAACAGGGCCTGCTTTTATAGCTCACAGTGGTTAATTTTTCATCTTAAACAGAGACATGCATTTGTAATACCACACAGTGTAACTACCCCTCATGTGTAAGAAGCAAAAAACTTCTGGTTTTATAACTGGTGACACAGGGAAACTCTATAAGGGGTATGTGTGTGAATAGAAGATTATCACCATCTATTTATCAAAATGGAAAAGAGAGCCCCGCTTTCACCTGAAAGTCAGTTTTGTGGTGATCATTCATGAGAGACACAAGGGTCCATTGCACAGATCAGAAGGTGGACCCCAGAAACAGAATGTGAATTAACCTGTCTCCCAGTGTGTCATTTCAGTGCCTGGCAATAAAACCAGATGTTTTCCCAGGTGTGTTCCAAGTTCCATCTTTGCCCAGAGGAATGAGGTGCAATTCCTGTTTCTAGGAGTTGCACTAGAAAGTAGCTTTCAGGTAAGATTTAGCAATGTATTTACTAGTAGCAAATTCATTTTAATAAGAATGAATCATGCTTCCCAGTGAAATGGTTGAGGTATTTCCATTAATAGTTTATACCCAAATGTCTTCTTCATCTTTGAATGTTACAATTCAGACAGTATTTCTTGGAGTGCAAAACTTTGTATTGACAAATCCTGTATGTTTTCTGAGTGCTCTTGAGATTATACTGTGGCAGCAAGATACAAAGTCTTTATTTGTGCATCCACAATAGAACTGACAGGGCACGGAATACAGGTTGCATATAGATCAGTTGAGTTGTTACTTTTGTAATACTGAAACAGTTTATGGTGCTCCAGGGATAGATGAAACCGGGTAGTACTATTCCAACAAGCTTAAAATCCTACTTAGATAATATAAACCTAGAAATACTGTAAAAATTTGCCTGGAAAGGTACTACTTCACAAAAAAATCATGCCAGGGTATGGCAACGTAGAAGACCTGCAAAGATAAACTTTGTGATGTGCACTGGGTCCCTTAAATCCCATTGAGAGCAGTTCTACTCCCAGGCCTACAGAAAGCATTCAGAGATGGCAGGATCTGCTATTCAGGTGCAAATGTTCCTGAGAATACAGACTTCCATGAGTATGCTGGTTTTCCTTTTCTTGGGAATGCACTGCCATGCATACAGCTGTGTGCAAAAACAATAGAAAGAACAGGGTCCTAGTAGTTGATGTGGATTTCTTAACTTTATCTGAGTAAGTTCGTAGTTTATTTTTGTAGCACTTACTCATCTTTGTTGTAATTTTGTGTTGATGTTGCTTTGTATACTGACTAGCAGTCAAGCTCATGGCTGAGATAAGGTTTCACACAGGTCTATGATCAAATTGGCAAAACAGATTCTTACATGTCTCTCTGAATCCAGGCTTTACAGTCTACGGATCCAGCCCCCCCAAGATACCTAATGTGTTAAGAGTCAACATTGCCTTTGGAAACAGTTAACTATTACCTCTTGCTGTAGTGAGGGACGTGGTTGCATAAATAGATCCAGAGCTGTGCCACTAAGATATTTGCAGGAAGCCTGTGATAGAAGATTTGATATACATCTAAGTGCCTCTTCACTGCTCCTTTCTTTGCCTAGTTCCACAATAAAATACTTCTCAGGTTATCATCTTGGATATGGATTTCAAGGCAAAAGCTTAAAGGGCCAGAGAGATCGTTCTCAGATGCACAGTGTCTGACCTTTGCTTTTATTGAGTCCTTCATGTAAACTCTCTGATGGGGCAAATCTTGGTGCCTTGAATGTTGAATTTCTGCACGTTGAATATTTGCAAGAACAAATAGTAGGACCGGTTCCTTCCTGAACTGGTTTCTGTGAGAGCCTTGCGTTTCTGCCCTTTCCTCCCTCCCCCATTAGCTTTTCCTAGCCCCTTTTCTAGCGCTGTGTTGGAGCTAAGGAAACCCACCTGAGCTGGCTGCCAAATGAGTCAGCAGAAAAGCTCTTTATCTCCCCATGTGGCCCAAAACGTCTGACACTTCCAGGGAAGAGGAATAGTTGCTTAGACACTGGAATTTCCTTTGCTGCAGTCAAGAGAGGTGGGCTGGGGACTGAATGAGATTGAAAGAACATTCCTGTGGGGAGTCATCTGCTAAAATGCCAGAAATTCAGTGTAAAAAGAAGTGCATAAATAAAACTAAGGTCACTTTCTCTAATTCTATAACATGCCAAGAAAAAAAATATATCTTTTTGTATATGTATTTAGGTTGCATTGTGCCTGCAATCTAATTCACGATAATGCAGGGAGAGCAAAAATAGCAGCCAAGTCACATCCATGGAAAACTTTGGCACGTTTAGCAGACAAGACAGTTCCTAGCTTCAAGAAACATGAAGACTTGAGTCATATTTCTTGGATGCGCTCATGAAGTTGGCAAGCAGTTCATGTTAAAATCCCCATTGTTGAGAAATCGAAATTCCCTTTTGCCTTAAAGTATCTGCACTTATCAGTATAAGATGGCTTATGACCTTTCCATAAGTGAGAAAGACTTACACTGAATAATGCTTGCAGTAGTTCAGTGAGCATTTTGTGTGGAAAAAGGGCAGCTCTGGGCCAAAGTAAATTCTGGCAAAATCGAGATAAGCTGGTGGAAGCAGCTTGGTGGTAGCGTGCTCCAGACAAAGGCATCTTTTCCTGTCTGTGGGTGGAAATGGTGCTTCCCACTCCGAGGGGGGTGTGTGTCAGGAGAACACCTCTAGGGACTGTGAGGCCATGTTCAGGCTGCTCGTACCCCAGTGCCTGTCACAGCTCCATCTCCATTGTCTGAGAAATCAAGTCTGAGCAGTCTGAATCACTCATGACTAATTTGAATGTAGTAGTTATAGCTCCTAAATTAAGCTCTCCGAGTAGGGGGTGTGAGCGCACCTTCAGACATTACAGTAAAGGGAGGGCCATCTAATTATCCGAAGAGTCTGTATTTTGCCAGAGATTTCTTTAGGAAAGAATTGAGCTGCCTGTAACCTGTTTCCTCTCTTCTTCTCTAATTCATAATCTTTTCTTCACCTGCTGTAAAAAGGCTCATTTTCCCACTGGTATTAAAACAAGCAAAGCGCCAGTGATTTATTTGTCGCAGGCTAACAGTTCCCAAATTCTGGGAAACTTAGTCTCTTCTGAAAAAGCAATGGTCAACATAATCCTGTTGGCTAAAGCCCCTGCGGGAGATGTATGTCAGACGGCAAAAGAGCTCTGCTGATGCTGCTTGAATGATTTCCTCAGAGTGAGCAGTTGTGACAGATGGCCTTTTTTCCCTTTCTCCATGTATTGCTGGAGCTTTTCCTTGCAGAGCCATGCTAGTTGGGATAAGGAGGCAAATTGAGCTGCCTGGAGGCTTCTCAGCAGGATCAGCACAATGAAAGTTGGGGTTTCAGGGAGAGGAGCCAGAGCTGGACCAAATGGTGAGGGCAAAGCCAAAATCCTCTGCATTTGCTGCATTTGCTGCTGCTGCTGTGCTGGTAAGGTGGGAAGGGAAAGTGACTGTAGCTGTTGGGAAAGCACACCTCTCCCACTCCAGCAGCACTCTGGTAGAGCGCTCCCCTAAATATTTCATCCCAGGTCACACAAAAAGTCTGAATCAGGTGAACCAATCCAGCTCTATCGGTGAGGAGAGGGAAGGGCTGCTGTCCCCAGCTAACACGGTGTGCAAGTGGGAAGGAGCTTCTGGGCTAGTGAGTGTTAAACTGTCAAAAGCATTGCTTGTGGCTGCATCACTCCTCACTGCATTCAGGAGGGTGTTACCCTGCTTACAAAAAATATTCCAGTTTTACTGAAATAGCTCTGTCCTCGCTAGACGTGCTTCGCAGGATAGCACGCTGCTATTCTGGTACTGATAAAGCTGTCCTGTTGTGCAGATAGCCTTAACACCACTGCTATTGCTTCTCCTCTGTAGAATGGCAATCATAATATTTCTGTTCCCTCACCCTTTGTCTTCATCCCAAGAGCCAGGGATGTCAGATCCATCCCAGGGAAATGGGCAGATCCCCAAGGTTTGGCTGTCAATTCGGCTCTGCATCTGTTGCTCCAACAATGAGCCTCCCACTGAGGGTGGTTGTGGGGGAAGGTAGACTGTGACCTTCTGTAGCAGTGATCTGCTTAGCTGTGCTTTATTGTTTAGTGCCTTATTGTTGCTTTCAGAATTGCTCTGTAAGAAAGTAAGTTCCCCTTTAGGGCCATCTCTGTTTCTGCCCTTTGTTTCTCTTCCTTCCGTATTTTCCTGTCTCTGAATGCACCGACACACAGTATTTATACCAGTGCAACCCCTGTTGCACTGATGTAGAAGGCTCTGGAGCTGCTGATGTTAGCTTGATTGGTGAATTTCTTGGTGGCTTGGGCTCCTCTTAGAGCCTGGAATCATTTTGTACTACAGTAACTTACACTGCAGCAGTTGCTGTGTGGTTCCTCTCTCAGGTCTGTGTGATCTTGTCTTTGTGTGGAGTTGTGCTGGCCTGCAGCCAGGCTCCACTTCTTTGTGTCCATGTGCTCCAGAAAATATAACACATTCTCCTAGTTAGCTCAATGCCCTGCCTAGTCACGGTGCTTCCACCTGGTCCTGGTTTCCTTATCCTCCGAGCAGAGAAATGAGCACAAGTCCTGATTTCTGAGCAGAACTGCTTTGACCATACACAAAGATGCTACTGTGGCAGTGGCAGAGCAGAGCTCCAAGCAGGGTGGCACTCTGTGAAGAGCAAACAGGAAGAGTTACAACTGGCCTGCAAGAAGGCTGAAAAGCAAACCCTGATCCAGGCACAGCGTGTCTCCCAGCCAGTTAGCCACTTGCCTGGTGTGGGCTCCCTTTCCCTGTGCCACACACATGTTCCCAGCCACAGCAGGTTAAAATAAGGGCAGCTTGCTCTAGAAACACGGTTGTGCAAATCCCGGCATACCGTGTCTGCATTACGAAGCACGTGATGTATTCTGACCCCATGAAGGGTGCATTTAGACAATAGTGTAAATCACTAATTAATAAAAATTCTAGACACAGATTCTGTTCAGTATGTCTCATCAGGGCCTTTTGTTGTTGTTTTAATCGGGAGAACTTTAGCAAGGCTTTTTATTTTCTGTCTGTATATGTTTGAAAAGGTGCCTTTTATCAGCAACCTTTATCTGTGCTCTCTCACAGTTTGTTACCAAAACCTGCACCGTAGCAATATTCAAAGTCCTGAAAGCAGTGCCCTGCACAGCACAATGTTTAGGCACTAAAAATGAGCTTGAAAATTGCCTAAATGCTTTTCAAACTAGCACTGGAGAGGGACTCTTCATCAGGGCCTGTAGTGAAAGGACAAGGCGGAACAGGTTCAAAACTTAAACAGGGGGAGTTCAGGTCAGATAGAAGGCAGAAGTTCTTTCCTGTTAGGGTGGTGAGACACTGGAATGGGTTGCCCAGGGAGGTTGTGAATGCTCCATCCCTGGCAGTGTTCAAGGCCAGGTTGGACAGAGCCTTGGGTGGGATGGTTTAGTGTGAGGTGTCCCTGCCCATGGCAGGGGGTTGGATCTTAAGGTCCTTTCCAACCCTAACTATTCTATGATTCTGTGATTTTATGATTCTATAATTCTATGATTAATTGCTCATTGAACCTGGATGGTGCCATGAAGCAATGGTTGGTTGATGCCAGCTAGAGTCAGCAGCAAACAGCTGGCAGCAAGACTGCTTTTTCCCCTTTCCCAAGCTGGCCCATTCCCAGGGGAGTCTTTGGAAAGTTATTCAATAATAGCAGAGGGAATAACTGTTTCAATCCCAGCGCCTGGAAAACAGGCAAGGGCATATAGCACTTGTTCAGTTAATTTCACACGAATTAACTTGAGTCTTTTGTAACACTCAAGAAATAGTCACATAACTGACTCAAAAGTCCACACTGGCACCAATAAGGGTGTCCATGTTCACCCTCTTCCTCATGCTGGCATTAGGCTTCCATAAAATCTCACAGGCCATCCAGACCAGGGAACAGACTAAGTTTTGAAACCCTGGGAAGGAGGCACGATCAGCAGCTATGTCAGCTCTGAGGGGAATAAGGGAAGAAAGAAAATATCTTTTTTTTCCTAGGCAGAAGCCTGAAGTCCAGCCTGTGCACCACTCCTCTGCTGTTCAAGAAGAAGGCTACGTGATTTGGGAGAGGGGTGGAATTTCCCTCAGAAACACACACAGAGGTGTAATTCTGGGTGCCATGCACGGGTACTTTCACATAATAACACATTTCACCCTTTTTCATGGATGTAAGTTACACTGCTAATACTTTTTGGCTGGGATATCTGCTTCCACACTCCGCGACAAGAAAAAGAGGCATGGGGTTTATATAGTGGCAGAAGAAAGAAAGTAAAACAACTTTTGTGTTTGAACGGGGCCTGAGTGTCAGGAGCAGCGCTACAATCTGGGAACAGTTTTGCAGAGCCGCATGTTTCAGACTAATTCTAGGCTGTCAGTCCGTGGCAGAGAGAGCTTTTGTTACTTTGGGTAATTCCTTTTCTGATGCAGTTTGAGAGAGCAAGGTCCTACAATTGAAAGCATTTTGCTTTTCAATCTACTGAGAAACTAAAAGGTTCCTAATTCCAGTTCCAAGAAGCTTAGCTGTATGGCCACATGTTTCATCTCAAAAAGGAGCAGGGGCAAGCCACCTGCCTTGCAGATTTGCAGAACAACTGTGGTAGGTCATGTAATGCATCCATCTGACATGTAAGCCATGTAAAACTATCTCTTCTTAGTTGAGAAATACCTGTTTTCTTCAATGCATAAGTGAAAACAAATGCACACAAAAACCAAGGGGCTCCAATGCAGGTGCAATCGCATCCTTTTAAAGACATTAATTAGTTAAAGCTAAAAGCTTATTAAAATTTGGAACCAAAACTGATTATAATTTTTTCCAGTGCAGTCTGAACACTGGGGCTGCACAGAATAAGGGAGGCTCCAGCTCTGTGGAGCGCCTTCAGTCCTGTAGCTAGCAAAGAGCTGATCTTGATAATGAGTTTCTGGACCCAACATAGAGAATGGTCCTTCTCCCGTCCTCAGGAGTCACCTGTACAATGACACTGAGCTATTCTCCTGTGGTGCAGGCAGACAGCCTGGGAGTTACCTGGAAGTACGAGTCCTCCTGCCAACTTCACAAGGGGCTGGGGAGTGACAGCAGTGTGCAGGGACTTCCTCCTCCAGCACTTTGCTACTACATGAGACTGCAGCAGCCAAGTCATGTAAGGCCCCAGCTTCATCCATTCCCCATGTACGGCTCCTGCAGTGTACAGCTCCCTCCACAGCACCTCCCTGTGGGAGGCCACCAACATGCCCTGCCATGCACAAAGACATTGTTCTAATTAATATCTAATGGTCATAAGTGGGATTGTGTTTGGGTCCGTGGTACCATTTGAATATGTTGCTGTTGAAATCTGATTTCTAATGCCGTCAGTGATGTTAATGAAGAAGGAGAACTGTTTCTTTTTAGTTGCAGGAAACAAATAGCAATCCTGTTTGCTTTCAGGTAAGTCATAAGATCTGGAAAAATATCTACTAGCAACATTATTTGCATTTGCAAGAAACATTGCTGCTTTGTCCCAGTATATTCTAATGAATTTTTTTAGTCATGGTAATCCCTTCATAAATATCCCAGCATGGTAGTGGCATTTTAAGCAGCAAGCTTTGTGGAAGGTGAAATGTCCAAAGTAAGTGATAAGTTTGAGTTTCAAGTGCTCCGGGAAATAGGCTCTTTTGGGAGAGGGCGACCTTCACAACCACTTTTTGAGAAGAGCCCCATAAAAACCTCTTAGAAAACCTCTGGAAATGAAATGAGCTAATGTAGCAGTCCCCAGGAGAGGATAGACTTGCAGTCAGATGGGAACAAAGGCCACCTGAGAGGAAATACAATTTAGTGGA
Organism: Lathamus discolor; assembly: GCF_037157495.1. Lineage (NCBI taxonomy): Eukaryota > Metazoa > Chordata > Aves > Psittaciformes > Psittacidae > Lathamus > Lathamus discolor. The sequence continues at coordinate 99,670,531 of NC_088887.1, read as the reverse complement.
TGTTAATTCACACCTATAAACTACTGTGTGCAAAAGCAGCTGGGATTCAACTTCCCAGTCCTTTTTCCAAGCTAAAGTCATGACAAAACCTTTGCAGCAATAATGGCTTAATCACCCTTTGAGAAAGGCTCCTGGGGGAAACTGAACAGGGGCAGGATTTAAGTCTGGCAGCAGCACCACAAGTCTGGCTACCGATGCCCAGAAAGGTGCTACTACCTCTGCTTCTGCTCCCACTGATACTGTAGTAGTGCAGTTGCATCGTGGAGTACACTTCTGCGTCAGCAATGAAATGGCACATAATCACTAAGGAATCCTATCCTAAAAATTACTATTATCATTATTATGGTTGCTCTCTGAGAAACCTATCTTAAGCATACCAACGTCTCCAGTTTGCATTCCCTGAGTTTGTACTCAATGTTAATCTTAAGTGATACATTCCTGGGTGTCCTTCAAGTTTTCACACCAGTTTTTTTGCTTGGTGGGACACTTGAGAGGGTTGAGCTGCAGCCTGCCGCAACCTTTCACAAAGCTTGGAGAGTCTGTGGTGCTGGGCTTCTTACCTGGGATGTGCTCAGCTCACCAACTCCTCTTCCCTCCTGAAATCTGGCTCATCTCGGGCAATAATCGGTCCTTTCCATTTTGCCTCGTGAAATTCCCTGTAAAGGCTTCAGAGCTTGCATGCAAACACCTTGTTCAAAATGCAGAATGACAGCAGCAGATGCCTTTATAGCCAGCAAAAGGCTTGAAGAAGGACAGATTAAAGAAACAGCAAAAATTAAATATATAACATTGCCACACAGAGAGGAGCTTTCTCTTCAAAATGAAGCAATTAACATGTATGGACTCATTCTGCCGGGCTGGGAGGAAGCAGGAGGCACGTTATTTAAACGAATTGCCATGTAGCCCGTGATTATCATTAGGATTCATTCAAACCCAGGCATTCAGTAAAGCTCCTGCTCTGCGGCTGGCTCTGTGCTGCCTCTCTATCAGTACCTATTGTTTCATAATCCCACCATACTCGACGCTTTTTTTATCCCAACCAAGTCTGCCTTGTTTATTACCCTCCCCAGTGACTAAGCCGAAGCGTGATAACAATGCACGGATTCATTCGCCTCTCTTCCTCATGTTAGCTGAACGAGTGATGTCTTCTCCCCTAATTGCAGAGGATCTCTTCAGCTTTGCAATTTCTGCATGGAAAGCTTGTTTAGGGGAAGGCGTGGGGATAGACATAAACCTGAAAACTCCCTGACGGGAGATAATTGCTCAGAACCCTCCTAAACAGCTCTGCACAAGCAAGTTTCCACACGACAGACGGGAAACTTGCACGTGGCTCAGCAACCATGGGCTCTTTTCCTCTGTCCCAGCCGAATGGCTTCCCTCTGCTAATAGCAGTGCAGCTCATGTGGGCTCTCTGTGGCCAGACCTGGCTATTCCTGGCTACGCTCTGCCCAGGTAGGTCCCATGTTGGCTTGCAGTCAAACGGGATGGGGATGCACTGCCAGGGGCAGAGCTTCCCCTTGCACAGGCACCAAGGCACCACCACAGCATGTTTCCTGCAGGCAAGGAATCATCTGGGGGCAACTCCCCTCTCCTCCACAGGACGATGGAGCTTGTCACAAATACACAATATGCAACAGGACAAGGGTTAATGGTTTCAAACTAAAAGAGGGGAGATTCGGGATGGATGTGGGGAAAAAAGTTTTTACAATGAGGGTGGTGAAACACTGGCAAAGCTTGCCCAGAGAGGTGGTGGATGCACCATCCCTGGAGACTTTCGAGGCCAGGTTGGATGTGATTCTGAGAACCTGACCTAGTGGAAGGTGCTGCTGCTCATTGCAGGTGGTTGGACCTTTGATCCCTTCCAACCCAAACTATTCTATGATTCTGATCTCACAGTTTTTAAATTATTCTCTCCCTCTGTTCTGATTCAGAACAAAGCCAGGGTCTTTCTGCTGCTTTGGAAGCACTGACCTCACCGAGGGGGAAGCTGGCTTCCCAAATGTCAGGGGTGCCCCCAGCACTTGCAGCTTCCTGTAGCAGGTGTGTTGCAGCCTCAGGAATCCCATCCCTGCCCAAGCCCCAGCATGCTTACATCTCCCTTGGCACCTTCCCTTGCCCTTTGTCCTCTTCCACAAACATCTATGACTCCCAGCATGGGCTGAGCACATCCAGCAACCAGGCAACCCCACTGCATGGAAACACAGACCATCACTCACCTCTCTCCTGCTAGGAACACGTTGCAAAACCACCCCTCCTTCCTGCAGAAAGCTGGACCTTTGTCATCTTCCACAAAACCTCTGCATTTCTCCTATAGAAACCTTAAAACAACATTTTCGGAAGCAATTTGGAGCATCCCTCAGTGTGGATTAAACCCACTGGTGCTGGGCTGTGTTTTGCCTTTCAGCACGCTGCGCGTCAAAGATGCACTTTTCACAGCGTCAAAGCCTCTCCACCCACGAGTGAAAGGAAAATGAAGAACTAGGCACATAAACCACAAACTGAAACACAAACACATATTTCATATATAATGTGTCTACATAAACAAAAATCATACAGATGATATAAATCTATATATACACACACATGTGGAGTATTTATACATGAAACATTGATACTATATAATAAACACAAATCTATACTTCTACACTATGTTCATGTATTTACATTTATATAGTATGGCTATGCAGTGCGTTTGAGTCATTGGGTTTTGCTCAGATAAGATGTTTTTCAGACTGACCTTTTCCCACATGTCTAAGAAGAGAAGCCTGTGCCCAGAGGTGGATGCCTGTGGTTCAGGTACTGCAGGTGAGGATGGACGGGGTCTTGGAAGAGCTTTGACACAGTAAGCAGAGAGACCTTTAGCAAGTGCAGGCCCAGAGCTTTGCTTTAGATCTTGTCCCTCATGTGAGGGGAGAAGGTGCTTGCTCAGTTCACCACACTTGCTGGTGCCTGAAGCTGTCCCTGTGCATGTTATGGTAACCTTGTGGTATCCCAGATCTGACCAAGACAGGAGGAGGACCACGTCCAGTGGGACAAGGAGTCTCACTCAGAACAATGAAAGATCACCATCACCCAGAGCAGGTCTCTGCGGCCCAGGCCTTCCAGGGTGGGTTTGGCTGGGCTGCAGGTTTCTGGCTCTTGCTGCTTATGCTTTCTAAGTGTGCGGTGCATTGATACCATGTCCTCAACTCTGAACCCTCCCCAAGCCTCAGCAGCAGAGTGGGCAGGATTTTGAAGTTCGCAACTTTTGATTTAGAGTTGGGAGCTCTGGACTGAGCTAACCATAGCCACTAACTCCTCCTCTGGAGCAGGACCTTGGTGTGGTGCACCACAAAAAGTACCTTCCACTGCAAGACAACCACTGGCTGCTTTGTGACTCTGAAGGGACCTGGAATCATGTGTGACATGGCAGCTGGCCATGGCATCCACCTGAAGGTGCTGAGGGAGCTGGTGGCAGTTCTTACTGAGCCACTGTCAATCATTCATCAGCAGACCTGGCTGACTGGGGAGGTCCCAGCTGACTGGAAGTTAGCAAAAATGATGCCCATGTACAAGAAGGGCCAGAAGGAGGATCCAGGGAACTCCAGGCCTGTCCGACTGGCCCCGGTGCCCCCCAAGGTTATGGAGGAGATCATATCCAGGGGGTTGGAACTAGATGATCTTAATGTCCTTTCCATGTCCAGGACAGCCAGGTGATGAGGCTCAGTCAGTGTGGGTTTATGAAATGCAGGTGCTGCTTGACAAACCTGATCTCCTGTGATGAGGTGACCTGGTAGCAGATAAAGGAAAAGCTGTGGTGGTTGTCTACCTAGATGTCAATAAAGCCTTTGACACTGTTTCTCTTGGCAGCTGGTCACAAGTGGTGTTCCCCAGAGCTCAGTATAGGAGTCAGTTCTGTTTGATGTCTCTATCAGTGATCTGGAAGAGGGGACTGAGTAGCACCCTCAGTAAGTTTGAGGATGACACCAAGTTGGCTGGGAGCTGATCTGCTGGAGGATAGGGAGGCTCTGCAGAGTGATCTGGACAGGCTGGATCAATGGGCTGTGCCCCATTGGGGTTCAATGAGGCAAAGTGCTGGGTCCTGCATCTGGGCCACAACAGCCCCTGCAATGTTCCAGGCTTGGGGAAGAGTGGCTGGAAAGCTGCTTGATGGGAAAGGACCTGGGGGTGCTAAATGACAGAGCTGAATATGAGCCAGCTTGTGCCCAGGCAGCCAAGAAGGCCGACAGCATCCTGGCCTGCATCAGCAATAGTGTGGCCAGCAGGGCCAAGGCAGTGATCATCCCCCTGTACCGGGCACTGGTGAGGCCGCACCTTGAATCCTGTGTTCAGTTCTGGGCCCCTCACTACAAGAGAGACATTGAGGTGCTGGAGTGGGTCCAGAGAAGGACAATGAAGCTGATGAAGGGCCTAGAGCACAAGTGTGATAAGGAACAGCTGAGCAAACTGGGGGGGTTTAGTCAGGAGAAAAGAAGGCTCGGGGGGACCTTATCACTCTCTACAACTGCCTGAAAGGAGGATGGAGAGGGATGGGGGTCTCTTTCTTCTCCCAAGTAACACCTGACAGGACAAGAGGAAATGGCCTCAAATTGTGTCATGAGAAATTTAGACTGGGTATTAGGAAGAATTTCTTCACCAAAAGGTTTGCAACCATGGGATAAGGCTGCCCAGGGAAGTGGTGGAATCATCATCCCTGGAGGTAATTAAAAGATGTGTAGATGTGGCTCCCAAGGACATGGTTTAGCGGTGAACTTGGCAGTGTTGGGTTAATGGTTGGACTCGAAGATCTCAAAAGTCTTTTCTGACATAAGCCAGTCTGTGATTCTATGATTCGATGTGCTCACCTGTGTTAAAACAGCAAAAATGCTGAGTCACGAGAAACAAACCCACGTATCTAAGAAGGGTTTTTACCTTCAGTTTGAGCCTTGAGAGCACAGCCAGCTGTGCTAAACAAGCCTTCCCATCCTAAGGCTGCTGGAGTTAATACAGGCAGACGAAACCCCTAAACAGAGCGAGAGAGGAAAATGTAAGAACCAAAATAGCAGCGTTTTGCAATTTCTGTTTTCTGAAGCATGCAGACATACTAACGAGGACATCTTAACTCTCTCCTCCCTCCAGCAGAGGAAAGCCACAATAAAATACTAACGGAAGCACCTTATCGTCACTGAATGTTGATGTGCCCACCCCTCAGTTTTGCGTCCTTATCCCTTGTGAATTCTGAAGTTCATTTCCATATTTTCTGAAATTTCCATGCCTCGTCTGTCACTGAATTTCACAGCAATTAACTCCCCAGGACACATCAGTTGTGGAAGGGAAGCCTGGGAAATAAGCCCGTCCGTACTTCGGGTCGTTCCTGAAGATGGACATTGCACAGCTAATGATTAATCATATTATGCATGATAAAAAGGATGGCGATGACTATGCAAAGATTAACATACGGAAATGATAGCGCAAATATTCTTCACTCAGCCTTTTTGCTGTTTGTCTTGATACTGCATTTGCTTCTTGGAATGTTAATATTGAGAAAGAATTAAACAGATTAAATTACAAATCCATCAGCACAGACGTATTGTGTTCCTGCATTTGGGGTGTAAAAAAGATACAAATAACTTCCTAATTATTTCAAAATATTTAAAGTAAAACAGCAAACAAGCATTAAATTAGCACTCCAGTACAGATTGATTGATGTTAGCTTATCCAGACTCAGGGAGATTTTTTCTTCCTTGGATAAAATGAGCACTGCAATGTGGCGTTGCCAAAGCATGGGCTGACTATGGATTCTTTGGCCCAGCTGATGCCACTGGAGTTCAGCTTTCAGGTTCATAAATTACTTGTGCAATCCCAGCTCCCGTAAGGGATTCACCTGCCACTCAGTGTCCCAGTGTCTTGCTTGGGCCTGGCTGGCTCTTGGCATGAAATCCACAGCCCTACAAACCGCAGTGATGCTCCTCGTACCTGCACAAACCCGTCAGAGCTCACCCAACCCAGCATCTTGCAACTTGGCGTGACCCAGCACATCAGCTCAGAGCATCCATGTTCTTCCTTACAACTTGGGCTCTGCCCATCATCTCCTTTTGCAGCAAGCTACAGTAGCACCCTTTGGGAACAGGCACAAGGCACATTGCAGCCAACATGGCACATCCCAGGCCACCATGCTGGCCTAAAACTGGCCACCCCAGAGGGCTGGCCCTCATCCCTGGCACGTTGCAGAGGACAGACAGCACTGAGGACGGAGGTGCCCAGATGTGGGGCAGTACTCTATTGCATCCAAATAACTGTGACTAGGAGGGGACAAGGGGACCAGCCATGTGAACAAGTGAGACAGCACAGCACTGGGTGACCCACGTAAGCATCATCCAGGCAGGAAGTGCTCCGGGCTCCCTGTGATGGCAGAGGCTAAAGAGACCCTCCTCCACCTTAAACCAGACTCACCTTCAGCAGAAGGCTAACAGGGATGTAAGCAGTTAATCCCTGTGACTTTCTGAGTGTGATTTTACACAGCCCTGCCCTCTCCTCCTCCTTTCTACCCCACAACCTTAACATCATACAGTTTTCCTTCATTTCAACTTTATTAAAAAGAAAAACAATTACTCTCTAGCCAATTTAAACAACTGTCAAATAACCTGCCGCGACCAGGCAGAGGGGAAAAAATACCCTGCCCTCCCCTGCCAAGTTGCTTTCCAAAGCAATATCTGCTCCTCCAGCCGATTACAGGTGTCAGGTTGCCTCAGGATCCCTTGGTGTGTTTATAGGATGATCCATCAAGGAAACACATTACACAACTCTGAGCTCATAGGTTTATCCAGGCAACTGCCAGCTCTGTGCCTGCAGAGATACAGCCTGGGCCATGGGCCCCCTTCCCAACACAGGGTGACTTTGATGGAGACCTGGGTTCGGATTCTTGGTCCATGTCCTGCCTGGAGACTTATACAGCTGGAGCCTCTGCCTGGGCAGAGGTCCAAGTGCTCACGGGGAGAAGACTTTAGAGGAGGCGGTAATACTGTTTAGGGCAGCACCCAAAGAAGGATTTTAATTCACAGCAGCATGGGAGCCTGGAGAAGGTCCTTTTTTCTTGGGTAAGCCACAAGTTCTCAGTTTCCTGAAGATAAAAGAGGTAGCGTTATAGTTATCAAAATATGGTAAAACTGTGTGATTTTGTAGAACGTCATTTCTTGTCACCCAGAAGAGGGACAAAAATGCAGTAGCTTTTCCCACATTCTTTCCCTGACACACTGATGTTTGCTGTGTCCCAGAAACAACTCTTGTGCTTCGGTGTCTTCCTTGTCAGCTCACCTAAAATCTGACACTGTCAGCAGTTTGCCATGTCCATCACCACGAGACAGTCAGTACCCTGAAACAGCCATGCTGTTGTGAAACCACTTTGGCATATAATTCAACAAGCACTGCTGCTCATTTAACCTCTTCATCCTGCATTGTGTCAAGAACTGCGAATGATTTTAAGAGGGTGACTCGCATCCCTCAGCAATTTCCAAGGACACTGCCTTCTCTTTAAAATAATGAATATGTGATTCATGGTCAGTAATTTCATCGTTTATATGTGCTTATCTGCATTTAAGAAGTCTCTGGCCACGGAGAATGTGTGTCTGTTTTGAGGCTGAAGGTGATGGGTACAGCCCATACCATCCACACTTGCTCAGGCAGGCTAAAGGAGACAATCTTTAATCTTCCTACCTTCTCCCCAGTTTAAATAGATACCAAAAGCAGAGTTGATGCTCTTGGGATCTGGCTTAAATCCGCTTCTGTTCTGGGTAAACTGAGTTGAGATCAGGTATTTTTACACCATAGTGTGTGGTTTCTTATACATAAACCCCCTCGTATAAGGACAGCTTGCAGAAAGGAAAGGAAGGCAAATTAACGGTCCTACAATGACAAAGCTATTCCCATGTTTCCTGGGGAAAGCTGCTTGAGGGCCCCATCAGAGTTGTCCAAAGAAACCCCACACCACCAAACTCTCCATGTGCAACAAAACCAGCACCAATGCCCTTTACAGGAGTTGTGCCTGCTAAAACTAAAGACAAAAGATGATGCTTGGAAAACAAATTACTTGAGCCTTAACTGGGTTCTTTCTTAGCCCCTCTGCACAAGAAGAGATTTGCAGGACCAGGCCATGAGCTCTGCCGAATGCTGCAAGCAAAATACTGTAGATGAGAATGGCAAGAATGTGGGGTCTGCCAAGGTGATAAAGAAGGGTCCCTGGTGCCACTAAGTGCAGTGAAGATCATTGACCAGAGCAGGCACCATGCCTTTAGAGCCAAAATATAGTTAAAACTCATGAAGCAGCATTTGGAAAGACTCTTACAGGGTGTTATTTTGAAGGGTATGTAGAGAAGGAAAGGTGGTGGCCCGTCGAGTCCTGAAACAGTTCAACTTGTGGCCCCTGCTTCATTAGCAGCAGGCATCTGCTGTGGGTCTCTTCCCCTTTTTTCGGCTTCTTGCAGGTGATTCCTTGAGCCATGGACAGGGCTGGTACCTTGGGAAGTCATTGCTGTATTAGACTGGTTTGGACCTATACTTGTGACAGTTATCCATATTGCTGCTGGCATTCCTCATGTCTATCACTGTGGCATCTTTCATTGCCATGACAGGCTTTTGCAGAGGTCTCCTGATGATCTGCCAGAAATTCAACCTGGGCAGCAATTAAGGAGAGCTGAAGAAAGGCATCTGCCCTCTAATTTATTGCTTCACTTCTTGACATTCTTTTGGGAAATGAACTGAAATGTAGGTGCTAAATAATACTCACTATGAGGGATTTATTTCTATTTTAATTCTATAAGTAACTTACAAAGACTACAGCACCAAATAACATGTGTATATTGGTCAAATATATCTAAGACGTGACATTTTAATAGCTGCATCCTTCTTCCTGAATTGCATTTCTACTGGATTTACAAAGTGTAATCGTATTTCACTCTCTCCCTACCAATATGGGTTTCTAATGATCTTCACAGAAATCATATCATTTCTGCATTAGCTGTTAAACATAAAAGTTAAATGTAAAAGGAAGGTGAAGAAAAAGTGGTCTTCTTCCCTCCTCATAATTCACAAGGATTTCCCTTCCAGGTTCAGGAACCCATTGTATATCCCTAGTGTTTGATACCACTCAAAAATGGAACTGTAATTACTAGCAAACCACCAGCAGCACCTAACAAGAGCCTGAACAAAACCCCAAACATATTAGCTACCAAACCTGGTATTTACATCTGACTGCATCTCAGTCTTTTGAGCCTCTGTAGTAAGCAGAGATGTTTATTCTGGAACTTTCCCCATAGCAACCTACCAGGTTTTGGATATAACAGCCATCAGTCACTGCAGGCTGAGCGCTTTTGGAGCAGAGAGACCCCCTGTACTGCTGTCATGGCTGTAAGTTTAAATTAAAAAGCACAGTTACCTATCTTTTGTAGCCTGGAGCACTGTTACCTCTTCAAATACAAGGAAGCCCTATTCCGTTTACACTGCCAGAGCAATGCCAGGGATTCGCCAAGCATGCTCTATACAACATTCAAAATATAATAATTAAAATCTGTGGCACTGACATAATTATCTGAACTCTCGCTTGTCACCGGTAAGGACAGAAATCCGAGTGGAATTTTGGCAGAGCCGGCACTGATTTTGTGCCAGGGAAGGAATTCCCCGTAGCCAGGAGGGTGGCTTTCAGTTTCAATTCCACTTGGCCTCCCTCTTGTTTTAATGCCGCCGTGCTGAGTGCTGACAATGTGGCAATGTGCAGAGCAAGAGGGAGTGCAGGGTCTGCCAAGGAGCTCTCTGAAGGGGACTCACCTGGGAGTCCCTCCAATTGGGGTCCCCTGTTGCTATTGTTTTTCAAAGGGGATGAAGAAGTCTTGCAGGGGGTTGGGGTTTACCATTGTTGGTTTTCCTCCCTGCTTGCATTTACCTTGGCAGCAGGGGAAACACTGAGTCATGTTGCTGCAGGTTCGCTGGAGGGCTTCAGGGAGGCCCGGGTGGTCTCTCGCTTAGTCACTGGCCAAGAGAGGAAAACCAGCCTGGGAAAAGGGAAAACAAAGCCCAAACTCTCTCCCTATTGCTCTTTCCCCTGGATCAGTTCTCTGACCTGGTTCACCACCAGCCTGCCAACTGCCTCTACTGGCTCATGGTGGAGGGCTGGCTCTGACGCAGAGCCGTCCCTTGATGCTGGGCTGGCAGGAGAGGTACTGCCCAAAAGGCAGCACCCCTCTCCTAACCTAAAGAAATTGGTGTAAAATACCAGTTTCAGCTAAATTTTAGTAGCCACACGGGGCTGGCTGACACCCAGTTCAACTCAGCCACGTTTTACATCGACTACATTCAATCACCATAAAACTATCTGCAAACAAATGCTTACAAAGAGCTTCCTCCCCTCAGAATTACTCCACACTCACTTCTCTTTTTCATGTTATGTTGTCATCATCATGCTTTGGCTTACACAGAGCATTGCCAACACTTACAGTGTTTGAGGCTGCACTTTAAATCCACTGCAGCTTAAGACACGGAGTGAAATGCTCCTTATTAGTTTCCTTCCTTCTTTCCTTCCTTCCTTCTTTCCTTCTTTCCTTCCTTCTTTCCTTCCTCCTTTCCTTCCTCCCTTCCTTCTTTCCTTTTCACTTCCTCCCTTCTTCTTTCCCCTCCCCTCTTCTCTCCTTGCCTGTTTTTCTTGCTTTTTATTGTCTCTGCCTGTTTCTTCTTTTTCCTTGCCTCGCTTTCTCTTCCTTTTTATTATCTTGTCTTGCTCTGCCCTCTTTTATTTTGCCTTGTCTTCCTGCCTTGCCCTCCTTTCTTTGCCTTGCCTTTTCCTTCCTTGCGTTGCCTCTTACTTTTCCTTTTCCTTGCACTGGGAAAGATAGAGAAAAGCTGAAGAATCCCTGCCAGGCTCACCCTGAAGACAAAGCCAGACTCATGACTGGCTTAGTTCAAAGCCCACTGCTGGAAAAGAGCGGTCGGTGAGTCTGTTTCACCAGTGGGTCAGATGTCCCTGTCCATTGGTGGATGCCGGGACAGGAATGGCAGTCTGCTGCAGTGGTGCCTCTGGGCTGCAGCTAGACACCCCCTGCTAAGCTCAGAGGTCACAGACCCCGATTTCCTTCAGCAGGGCCTTGGCAAGTCTGGTGAAGCAGCTGGCACTGCCCCATCCGTGGTCCCTTGGATGCCTCAGCCAAGATCCATGGGGACACATCAGGGTGCCTTTGTGCCAGTTGGCCTCTGAGAGCTAAGCAAGGAGCTGAAGGCACTTGCAATTAAGCAAGCTCCCTTGCAGCTGGTGAGATGCCATTGTAGGAAGCGGTTGTTGTACCCGCTCTGCTGGTTGTGATAATAATTGAGACAGTTTAGAGCTGTACAGCTCCATTTGGGAGTGTTTCCCAGCTCCTGGCTCTGCATGTACCCCTCAGCCACACTCTGGCTTTGCAGTGTGCCAGGCAGAGCCTGAAGTGTGTGACACTAAGGGGTTCTACCTGCAGCTCTGCAGCCTCCTCACTGCTCCCTGTCTCCCCACCATGCTGCTGGCTTCTCTCAAGACTCTGAGTGGTGGGTGTCCCTTGTCAACCCATGCTGGTTTTGTCTTATTCTCATGACCCTGCACCTGTGAGCCCTGTTATGAGTCTCCTATGAGAAGTGATGGCCACCAGTGTGAGAACCACCTTCCTTTCCCACCTCTCTTCCTGTTCTTGAGCTGTTGCTCTCAGCTTACATTAGGGGACCTACCAAAATGCATGCACAAAGCTTCACAACCAACCAGTGTGACCCATCAGTGTGTGCTCCCATCAGCACTAACAGCTTTGTGAGCAGGAACAATGAGAAGGGAGCTTGAGGGGGTGAAAAAAGAAAGGATACATACAGTTACTCCACGAAATCTGCCTGCAGGGAGGGCACCCACACCACCAGAGAGGATGCTGAGGGGAGGACACTTCCCGAGGGACCTCCTGTTCCTTCTCCTCCCAGCTGGCCATGTGGGCGAGTTTTCCTTTCCCTCTGTTTCTCTCCTTTCATTATTACATCTTTCCCAAAAAGCAGCTATTATGTTGAAGTTAATGCACGCCACCAGCTACAGACCCCAGGAATAAACCTTTGTGCAGGTCCATCTGACTCAGCATCCTCTGGACAACGACGTGGAGGGAAGCAAATGGTCTCCATCTTCCAGCAGGACCCAGTGCCCACCAGCCCCTGGCACTCCTGCACTGCGATCACATAGGGGGCAGGCTCCATGCAGAGCTGAGCAACCAGGAGATGAGGTGCATGTGATACCTTCAGGAAAAGGTCCATCCTGGAGCACCCTCACAGGACCAAATCAGGGTCTATCTGAAAGGCAGAGAGCTGTGAGCAAAGAAACTGCCTGTGTAGCTGATTCTTCCTTTATCACACATTATCTTCAAACACTTAAGGTAGCATCAAAGATTAAAACCAATTCCTATTCTTATCCAAAACAGCACACAAGGCTTCCCATTTTCATCAACAGCTCCAGCCCAAAGGGGAATACATGAATATACAAATGAGGTTAGGATCTACCTTCCTGCCTCTCCTCTTCCATGGCACAGTTTCAGTAGTGTTTCACTGGGAAGGGCGATGCCTAATGGGTTCCTATGCACATGAACCATGTCAGGTATCATTAGAAAGCTATTCAGAAGGATGCATGCAGGCCTGTTTCAAAAAGTGGTAATGTAAAAATAGCACTCCCTCACTTGACACATCTGACCAAATAGAGCACATCTCTACATGTGCTTGGAAAATAGCTACTTTCATGACCAAAACAAAACTCTCTCCCTGCAAGCACGCACCCATATGCTCAGCCTTACGCATGTGTGGCGTCTGGTTTATTCCGTCAAAATAGCTGCACACATTGTTATTTTCAGGATTTGAGAAGCTATTGCCATGGGGACTGAAGATCCAAATAGATCCTGAGATCAGATCACAGGAGGTTTTAAAATAAAATTGCCATTTCTGCCAATAATCATGTGAAACCAGCTTCAATGTGTAAGCGTGGGGACTCGCTGTTTGGTGACTTCTTACAAACTGAAGTTACTGAAACAAGAAGATTATATGTTGTTCATAACGGCCTTCTATCAAATGTATAATTATTTAAATATGCAGAACGTCTCCTCAAATGAGCAGGAGATAGTGGCAGCAGCCAGCTGTAGTGAGTCTGTGGTGGTACCAGAAGCGTAACTACACTTGAACTTTCTTCCATCAAGGCATACAAAGGGAATTCTCCCTTGTTCTAGATTCACATAGCACCGCAACTGTGAGTTTCTTACCTCTGCACGAGACAAGCTATTATACATCTCTATATATATGTATATAAAATTATACCAGAGTAGAAACTAAAACTTGCTTTGCAGGACAGAAGTTATTGGAATCTGCCTTTATTTCTGTGTAATCTCTGTAGTGAAGTGATCTCAGGCTGTGCTACCAGCTCTGGCAAATGAAGTGATGTCAGGGCAGGTTAATACTTGGGTATGAGAACACGAAACAAAATCCACCTTTCTAAGGATGCTGTAATCAGGGCTGCATTAACCAGGGATGGAGACAGCCTGCTCTGAGTGGGCAGGGGGGCGCAATGGTTGCACAATATGCACATAGCATGCAAATGCATGTTGTGTTGGTGGACTGAGGTGAGTGGGGCAAACCAGAAGCCCCCCAGATGCACCTCAATAAATCTTTGCCTTGTCTGTCATAACTGTTTGCATTAAATTGTCTTTGTTTATACCAAAAAAAATTTAGCAAAATCAGATCAAATACAAGTTAAGGCTTGTATGTGGTAACCTTTAACAATGTGAGCACTAAAGATACTTTGGGATCACTGCAAGTCCATTTTGAGATACTTCTGCTAAAAAAAAATAGGCCCATTTTCTGCAGCGCAAATATAATCCTGCAGCTCTCAGGGACTGTGTTTAGGAGAAAAAGTGTATTGCTAACATGTGCCAAAATCTGAAACTGGTCGTCATGCTTTGAAATCATGTGGTGGGTTGACACTGGCTGGACACCAGATGCCCACTAAGCTGCTCTATCACTCACCTCTGTAGAACTGGGGGAGAAAAAAACAAAAGACTCCGACTACAGCAAAAGACTCATGGGTTGAGATACGGATAGGGAGATTACTCACCAATTACCATCATGGGCAAAACAGGCTTGACTTAGGGAAATTAGTTAAATTTATAGCAAATAAGATCAATAGGTTAATGAGAAATAAAACCAGATTTCAGAAAACACCTTTCCCCCACCCCTCCCTTCTTCCAGGGCTCAACTTCCAACCCGATTTGCTCTGCTCTGGCACCTGGAGAACCTCCTCCCCTCCTGCACTGACCTTGGTGCCCGCAGAGTTGCTGCTCTCACATATTCTCACTCCTCTCTCCAGCTGCAATTGCCCAGTTTCATAGCAACTTTTCCCCCTTCTTGAATATGTTATCCCAGAGGGGATACCACCGTCACTGATGGGCTTGGCCTTGGCCAGCCATAGATCCATCTTGGAACAACTGACATTGTCCCTATTGGAAACATCTGGCAGCTTCTCACAGAAGCCACCCCTGTAGCTCCCCTGATACCAAAACCTTGCCACCCAAACCCAATACACATGGTAATGTGCTGGCTATTCATATTTGTGCCAGCTAAACACATCTGACCATAGTGGATCAAACCACCATTTCCCCATCCATCCATGGACATTAACATGTGTCAGTTAATGTGTATCACTCAATACCTGTTCAAAACAGCAGCGTCACAGCACCATGGTGTTTAGGAAGTTGGCAGAATGGCTTCACATTATGATTTAGAGGTGATGAAGGTCACTCCATCCACAGAGCTCCAAACCTGCAGTTAGGTTTCTCCAGAAGTGATCCTACACACGGATCCACCAAACCAGAGGCTACAAAAGAAGAGCCATCTTCTACCCTTGCACTTCTGAAATACAAAGAGCTTCTGGTGCACTCCCATTGCTTGGGGCTGTCAGCACAAGGAGGTTTGTTAGTCTGCAACTCTGCAGACTACTGGCACTCCAGAGACTTTTCAAGTATTCACCAAAATGAGGTTGTCTTGTCTGGATTGCCTTTGGAGACCAACTAGAGCCAACCAGGTCACTGACATTTCATAGTCCAACTGTAGCCCTGAGATGGACATACAGGCTGGTTACAGAAGATTCAGTACCTTTGGTGAGCACAGGCCATAGATGTGTGTCCTGTCAGCTGGCAGGAGTGGGTGCTGACAGCACTGTCCACTGCTGAAGCTCACCAGTACCAGGTCTGGCAAACACACCCAGCTCCGCATTGATCATCCCATGGGCACACTGTGACCATACGAGAATGTGCAATATCATCACCCTGCTGCAAGTGATGCTGGTGAGGTACAACCATAGGGGATTGCCCCAAGCACACCCACAGTCTTCAAAGAGAGGCCAGATGGTTTGTGGTACGTGGTTCCTCCTCATGATAGAGCTTACAGGCTGAAATACACACTGTGGTTGATGACAGTTGTCCCCATGAGCCCAGTGACCATCTCCTCATAGATGGAAAGCAGAAACCTTCAGTCAAGCCATGACTCTTGTAGGATGGAGTACAGGTGGCTTTGGGTGGCTGAGGCCCAGGGCTCCAAAGGAGGCTTTTCCTCACTCGCTTTGACAATATCCATCTTGCCGCAGTCTCCATAGATCCTTCGAGGATCCCTTTTGCCTAGAGGTTGCACTGAGACAGGCCTCTCCTGGCAGCGATGCCACAGCCTGGCAATGCCATAGCTAAAGAGACTAGTTTCTTGGCCAGAAGGAGCAGGTTGGAAGCCACGTGTGATCATATAGCTGGCACAGGGCTACCTGCACCATGCCCCCAAGGTTATAATACATAGACATGCATCCTTTAGGTTGTCACCCAGCAGTTCTGACTCTCCCCTCCTCTTTACCAAAGAAGAAAATCTCTCCTGCTCCAGAGGGTGAGGAATGTGGCATCCCACACCCTGTGACTTGCATGTTTAAAGGAAATCTTTCTTACCTCTGCAGTTTCCCAAACAGGATGACATTATTTAGCTGATTGCATACTACTTCCGCAGTTATCTCTGTCCCAGACATGCTTCCCTCTTGCCGTCTCTACTACCATATTCTATACATCCATAATGAAAAGAAGAAAATTTCCAATTATGCCAATTAAATTATACACTTCTATTGTGTGGACAGTCACTCCCAGGTCCTCGGGGACTTTTCCTGTACACTCTGCATCTCTTTGACTTCTCCTTCAGGTGCAGCATAGTCTGCAGCAGGGACTTCCTGGTCCTTTTTGGCTCTGGGGCTGGGCTTCAACCCATGCATCTCCAGGCTGCTTATGCTGAAGGCTCTGGGCCATGGAGCAGACTGCCTGGAGCTGTTCCTTCCACAGAAAACAGCAAGCCATCAGGTTTTGCTGTTTGTGGCACAGCCCAGTCTAGCCCAGCCTAGCCCAGCCTCCTGAGCACCTGCAATCCAAGGCCAAAGCCTATGAGGCCTGGAAGCAGTATCTCAGGAGCTGTGCTTGGTTTGAAGCTCTGGGCAGCAGGGTATTCTGGCTCCTGACCACCATCTGCCTTATATGTGGGAAAGCTGTCCAGACCCTGTAAGTGTCTGTGACCCCTCCCGTGGCAGCCTGGCGCTCAGGCATCAGTACAAAGGGATGTCTTCAGCTCCAGGTGGGTGCCCTAGCCCTGAGCACAACCCCCTCCTCCTGGGGCTTGGGCTGCCTGGGCCCAGGGCCAGCTTTGACAGTGCAGCTGCCTGGCCTTGAATCAAAGAGCTGTTTGAGCACAAGCTGTGGGGAGCCTTGGAGGGAATTCACTCCCCTTATCTCAGGAACGCTTTTAAGCAGGGCTCCTGCCCTTGGTCTCTGCCTGAGCTACATTGCAACTATCCCTGTAGCTGGCCATGTGGCTCACTGCTCTGGACCCTGACATGAGTTGGCACCTGCCTCATCACTATGGTCTTATCTGCTGATTTGGCTTTTGACTGACCTCAGGTACTATCACTCAACCAAGCTCTTTGTCTTTGTATGCCGTGGCAGCAGACCCTTGTCCATGAAGTCCCCACCCCGTGCCCACCTTCCCATAACTCTCAATAGCAGCTCACCTTCTTGTGTGGAGCTGCCTGACAGTGGGAACCAGCAGAAGATGAGGAACCAGTGTGTACTTACTCTGGGGTTTCTTGTGAGAATAGCGGAGGAGGAAAGTGATGCTCTGTCCCAGGAGGAGCTTCCCCTAATTCTCCTTCCAGTCAAACTGTGGACAAAGATGCTGAGACAGCAACTTGGCTCAGGCTGAACACAGAGGGCCTACGAATAACCAGAGGTTTTACAGTTCCTCCTTCACTAACAACACCCCCCAGATTCTGGAAGCACTAGCAGACCAGCCAGCTGCTCCCTCAATGCTTCTGTTCCTGATCTGCAGATAATGAAGTATTCATAAGTCCCAGCCCTGGGATCCTCACTGGCTCTTCCAAAGCCAGGCTCACGCCAGCTCTTTCACCAGCTCTTTGTGTCACCCACAGCAGTGACTTCTCCCAGCAGCAAGGGCAGCTCTCTGGGACTGGTCCTGACACAGATGTCCTGAGAAGGGTCCTCATTTCCCTGAGGTCTGTACCAGTCTACACACCTCCTGAGAGCCCAGGGAAGCTGCCTGGATTTCCAAAGTGCCATTGACTGTGCTGTCTATAGGTAACAGGATATGGTGTACTGCTCAGAGAGGTATTTAAGACTGCCAGTTCCTCGGAGACACTGTGGGAGGACTGGTGACACCCATAACCTACTGCTTTGAAACCGGAGGACCACACTGTACCTTGAGAGTATTCCGGTGCCAAATTCATAGTGATGTAGTTCACTGAGCACTAGTTTTCTGCTGTAAGTATAAGGATTATCACAGGTCAGACCAAAAGTCTGTCTTATTCAGTATTGTATCTCCAAAAGACACCAGTAAACAGATCTCTTAAGGAAAGCATAAGAACAGGAGAAAAAAGTGATGCTTCCCCTACCACTTTCCCAGCTTCCAACCATTTTCAGAGTAGGGGTTTCCTGACCTGGGCATATGGATCTTTGTACACAGCAACCTTCCATCGGCTTCTCTTTGGTGGACCTATCTCATCTCTCCTTGAGTGTGTGTTACCTCCTAGCATCCACAGGATTTCAGGGCAGCCTTTGACAAAGCTGGAGCCTTTACTAGGATGTACCTTGCATTCATTATAAAGCCTTAGTTACCATGAGGTAAGACCATAACTATTTTCCTATGAAGACAAATTTTTACGTCAGTGATGGAGGGAACTGCAAACATGTATTAACAGTCTCACCAAAATAATACACGTATCTTGAAGCAAAATGAATGTCAAAGGCATTGTTTGTAGGGAACTTTGCCTTACTTTACATTATGAGCTACTCGTCCCTTTTGTCAGAGAGCAACACCTGATGAGATGCTGCTTGGCCGGTTGCTGGAGAGCTATGCAAGTGGTGGGGACAGGGTGACCTGGGCAGGGACCCCAGCCACGCCCCACCCACGTGTCCGAGCCGGCACTAGTCGCTCTACCTCTAACAGACACAAGAAAGCAAGGCGCGGAAGTTAACATCTGCTGGCAGTTAGCACACAAACAGTGGCAAATTCTGCAGGAAAAAGCTTCCTCTCGCTCTGCCGTGCCAACTGTAATACACAGTTACAGCTGTCATGTCACCCAGGTCAGAGATGCCTCAGCACCCCGTTCTGAGATGGGCAAACAAGACACGAGACCCTAAATAACAGGCTAAATAACAACCCTTGTACCTTTCTGTTATTACAGGTTGCATGATTTTACAAGCTATTCTTGATGGGTGGTTTGTAGCTAAGTCAGCAGCGGTAGTTTCAGATGATATTGCCAACTGCCAGTTGCCAAATGCCTTGCCAACTGCCCCACTCCTCTGCTGGGGAGGCATCCTCACCTCCTCCACCCTACAGGTCTTGGCTTCAGCTGCTCATGGCTGGGAACAGAGAGACTGAGGAACTGACACATTTTATTTGCCTCTCCTGTACATCCTAACATCTACTAGCAGGGTGTGACTGACAACAGGCAGCATCTTAAAGTACTGCACCTATTTCCCCAGTCCTTCTTGGAAGGACTGCCAGTAAGAGCATGACTTGGGTTCATTACATTTCTTTTTCTTGCTGGTTTTCTTGCAGCTCTATTGACTGGTGGACATAGACAAAATCATTGACTGAAAAAAAACAAGTGACTGACTACCACAGTGGTAGTGCCCTCTGACTCTGGAGCAGCAGGTGGGTTTCTGAGCTAGCCATGTGCACTTCCTAAAATATGGCAATATCACTGGCTGGGTTCATCTTGTTTTGCTGAAGCCAGCCAGTCACCCCAGAAACAAGCATAGCTCAACTCTGTTCAGTAATGGGACACCCAAAGAGTTCTTATCATCCCCCATCTTTGAATTATGAAAGATCTCTCCTCCCCACAGCTCTTTAAGTGATAAAATTTATGTTGTTGGGACACTGAAGGTACCCAATGACCTTGGTGGCCTAACCAGCCTCTTTTTCTCCCTTTCACTGCATCACCCACGAGCCCCATTACATCCCAGTCAGGATATCAGCCTATGCATCTGGGCCAGGGCTGCAGTAGAGCTGGAAACCAGCACTGCTGCAGCATCACTGGAGGAGGGATCTGAAACAGAGTGCAGGGAGGCTGCTCAGGGCCAGTAAATCCTATTAATGTGTTCATAGCCCTGACATATATTTCACAGGTATTGGTGACAAAAGTATGTTGATATGAAGCTCATATGGTGAGGAAGAATGGCCACCCTGAACCACACAGTTTGTTCAGTTTTAAAGTATTAAAATATTCGTTCCTTATATTTTAATACTGCCTGTTACTTACAGTGCCAAAAAGTAGTATTTGCTTAACTATATCAAAATATTTGTTCCGAGTACATGCAAGTTTAATTATCTAGTCAAGAGCTCCACCAAGAAGCTTTATTCAGGCAGTAAAACTAATCAAACTTTCATGTAGCTCTGTCTAAGAGGCGTTCAATTCCTGAGTGTCTACTAAGACTAATGAAATGCACTGTAGAAACTCTGAAAGGCTTATATCATGAATAGGAGAAAATGGGAAAGAAAAGACATTGCCACTGTTGTATCTATAAATCCTATCTAGTGGAATGGGTGTAGATTTATGGATTGGTAAATTGAGTTGTCCCAGCCTGAAGACACTTCATTTTTTATTTGCAAGTCTTCCTTTTACCTCAGAGGTTATGTTGGATGGAGCTGAACAAAGCTCTTTTGTTTGAGCAATGTTGAGCACCTCCTCCAGAGGATAACTGCAACAATCTTGCCTGACAGGGATCGGATCGGCATTGCTCAGATGTCCTATGAGGCCTGAGTAAGCCACAGCTGGCAGCTACAGCTACCTTCTCTGGCGGGTAAACCAAAGTTCTCAGCTACTGAATCTGCTCTAGCTGCTCTCTTGAAGACAGCTGGACAGCTGGATCCAATTCTCCTTCAAAAGAGCAAGTGCCAGAGCCTAGAAGCCATCTCTGACATTAGCAATCTTGACAAACACCAGTCACATCGGTCATGCCATTTGGGTTTTTTCTGCTTCTGGTTCCTTCTCTTCTACCACTAGCAATAACGGTGCAGCACACCCGGACAAAGCCGTTAGGAAAAGGCACGTAGGAATGTGCACTGGGAGCTGAAATGAGAGGCATGGAAGTGCTACATTGATCCCTCAGATAAGAACATTTGGCACACAGCTGAACGACAGTGAAGAAGAGAAGTCTTCCAGATTTTTATTCATCTCCATCAGGCTGCAAGCCTTGTTTTGCCAGAACTGTGAGTTACAAGTTACAGACATTTGAATAATATAAAGAGGGGCTGGGGGGGAGGCAATTAAAAAGCCGAGCTGTCAATTAGAGACACTCTGAGAGAAGCCTGTGAAAGGCTTATATATAGCTATAAGGGTCTGTTGCAGAACCTGATGTGGCATAAGATGAGCTAGATATGAACATTACGTGTTTTCGTTGTTTTATGGGTTTGGTTTTCTTTGAAAATTTTCTTCCAAAGAACTAATTCTCTGCTTTGTGGAGGATGTTAAGATCACTGCTGACCACTGTCTACATCATCCCCACACATCCTCTTCACTAGCCGAGAAATACATGGTGTGACTTCGAGCCTCTGAGTTTGACTCAATCTGCTGTGCCCAGGCTGCTGTTGATCTGAAGGTCCTGGGTCTGTTTGCAGCATATACAGCTACCACCACCGCCACACTAACAGCCTGGGGCGGGGGGGGGGGGGGGGGGTGGGGTTTGAGTGCAGTGATCTTGACACTGGGGAGAATTTGTTGGACTGACAAGAAACCATTGTAGCAGGTACAACACCCCAGGGACACACACATCTACCGTGTGCACATGCGGTATGGAGGGTGTGCTTGCAACGCACTGGATTTGCCTTCCAGGTAGCTTGCTTGCATGGTGGGTGAGCTGAAGGAAACTCAGGGCTTCCCAAAACGTCTGGATTTGCTGGATGCGTGTTGTAAAGCATTTCCCAGGCGACACACAGAGACGTCAGTGCAGTCATGGGATGCAGAGGGAGGTGTGTAGCAGGTGCCTGACGCACCCCCGGCAGACAGCGCTGCCAAGGACAGCTCCACAGTGAGCCACGCCAGCGAGGTCACCAACGGTGCACCTGGGGGAACAAACCTGCCCCCAGCCAGGGTGCGGGGGCTCCTGGAGGCCGGGGTTGCCCTGAGCCCGCTGCAGCTCCCTGTCAGGGTTGATTCCAGGGGCCCCTCAGACGCACGAGGCCACAGAGGAGCCTTTGCGTGCCCTGCCAGGTCCTGCCCGCCGCCCCCGGAGAGCCACAGCGTTCAGCATTGAGCTGGAGCCGCCGAGCGGAACCGGGGCCGAGGCGTGAGGCCGGCGCTGTCGCCGCCCGCCCTGCAGGGCGCGCTCCCGCCCGCTCCACGTGCGAGGCCGCCGCCGAGCCGGGACTACAGCCCCCAGGATGCCGCGCGGCGCCGCGGCGGTGCAGGGCGGGAAACGCAGTCCCCAGCCCTCTGCGCCGTTGGGGTCGTTCCGCGGGGCGGGGCGAGGTGCGGAGGCTGCGCCGTGATTAGCGGGGCCCGCGCACTACGTCACGTGCGCTCGCGGCCGCACTCCCCGTCACTCAGCAACGGCGCGCGCTCGGTCCCCCGCCCTCCTCCGTCCTCCCCCCCCCCCCCCCCCGGCTCGTCACGGAGCGTCCCGCTTCCCCCCGCCCCCCTCTCCTCCCCCCCCGCCCTCCCCTCGCGCGAGCCGCCGGGAGCCGCCTCGCAGGAGCTGGGAGCCGTCGCCGGGAGCTGCCGCCGCCATGGCCGAGAACGCCGCCGCCGCCGCCGCTGCCGCCGGCCTGGAGAACCACCGCATCAAGAGCTTCAAGAACAAGGGCCGCGACGTGGAGGTAGGTGCGGGGCCGGCGGCGACCCGGCTGGGCCCGGCCTCCGCCTCCGGCGAGCGCGAGAGGAGGGGCCGGGGCCGGGGCCTGGCAGCGCTCGGGTCGCCGCCGGCGGGCGGCGGGAAGGAGGCGGGGAGCGGCCGCCGGGCCCGGCGGAGGAGGGCGGGCGGCCGCGGGGATCTTTTTTCCCCCTTTCTCCTTTCTTTTTTTTCCCTCCGTCATGCGGGCGCGGCCGGCGGGGGGCGGAGGAGGCGGTGGCGGGGGGAAGGGTTGGCGCTGCCGGGCCGAGCGCGGTCCCGGCGAGCGGCGTGCAGGCCCCGCCGCGCCCCCTCCGCGGCTCGCCGGGATGCGGGCGGGCCCGGTGGGCCTCTCGCCGGCCGCCGTGCCCGGGCCGGGCCGGCGGGATGCAACCCCGTGAGCCCCCTCTACAGCTCCTGGCTGCCGCCTTTCTTCCCTGCCGTCCTGCCGCCCCCTCCCCGGTGCTCGGCGGGATCGGGGCTCGGATGGGGCGGACAATGGTGCCGGCTGCCTTTTGTGCCAGCCCCTCTGGGCGGTAACAACCCTTCCGCCGGGGCGAGGGGCTGCCCTGACCGCCCGGCCGTGCTCCGCTGAGCTGCTGGGGGCCTGTGCTGGTGGTGGGAGCCGCTCCCGCGCTCCGATCGGCCTTCACACTGCACTGGGCTGGCCCATTCTGCTTCCTGCACTGCCTTAGATCAACCCTTTTTTTCCCCTCTTTCTGTTTTTTAAATGCTGGTAGGCACATCAGTGATCGTGTGTTGGGTATTTCCATCTAAATCGGGAAGGAGTGCGGTGCTTACTAAGGCTAATAGGGTAGTAGTTTACTCCTCCAAATTTGAGAGATGCTAAGTGGTTAGAAGCTTATTCCCTGGAGGTATTCCAGAGGTCTTCGGCATCTGAGTGTCATTCGCGGGGACATCTTCAGTTCTAGTCGCAATTGGAAAGGGAGGAAATCTCAAATCTTATGTTTAGGTTTCTGTAAGAGGAAAGAAAGGAGGAGGGAGTTGTTCTGAAATCAGACTAGGATTGGAATCGGATTAGGATTTGCTAGACTGAAAACCTAAATATGTGTTGGATTAGTTTGACTTCACCCCAGGGTGTTTTCCATGCTTCTGTTGATCTTATCACTTAAATTCACTTCTGTAATCAGCAGGACTGGAATTTTAGTCCTTTGAAAGCATGTTTTATAATATAGCAGAATTCACACCTCTACTGCTATTGTTTGGGTGGAGACAATTTTATGCAGGTCAGGTTTAGCAGCAGCAGTGTCTTTAAGATGACATTCACAGTGTAAAATAATCTTTATCTTAGATTTTGCTTAACTTGGTGACAGTTAATCTTTCTCACAGAAAATATTGTATGTAAAGAGTATGGTAACTTCAGCACTTCAGGCTAACATTAGTAAATGTTAGAAAGGAACTAAAAATTACCCATCCTTCTGTTTAGCAGTTGCTTTTCAGGGTAAGGAGGAGGCGTGGTGGGTCTCTTTTCTCCCCTTCTCATCCAGTGAGACTCTTCTTGCTGCTCCTCATTCATTTTGTCCTTGTCTCATCTCCCCGTATTGGTTAGTAGCTTTGTTGCTGCTTTCTCAGTCATTGGCCTGAATCCATCAGAGCTCTAAACAGGGAAAGGTTAGGTATGTTCATGCCTAGTGTGAACTGATCTGTCATCCATACTTGCTTATATTGTAGCATGCCCGAGACTAGGGGAATTAAATATCCGCCTCTCTGGAGGCAGGGAAGAAGGGAATTGACAACCTAAGCTGGACCGAAATTAGTTATACGAGACCAGCTAAGGTAGCTTAGCTCTCATTTCCTCCTGGGGAGGAGCAATTATTTTGGAATAGGGTATTTGCTGTTACAGAGAGCTATGTCCTCTGGGGTTTTCTTCCAGTGTGCTGACTGACTTCCTTTTGTGGCTGAGCCTAAAACTGTTTGGTAGGTAGTTCCAGCATGTTAATGTGGTTAAAGCTTTCACCCTTGCTTTTGAAAATGTTTAAAATCTAAGAAGCATCTTTCTTTTGTGAGCAGCAAAGAGGTGAAACACAGAAATATGGAAACATCCTGTAATGAAATGTAGGTTCATTTAAAGGACTGTAAAGTATTTTGAAATGTGTCAGCATCTTTTAAAACTATTTATATTAAATATTTGAAATTTTCTCTTATATGTTTTTGACTCTTCTGATCATGGTATTTATTTAAAAGTTTGTTTTAGAAGTACCCTTCTAAGTAAGCTGTAGCTATCTTAAGTCTCTAGAAGTAAAACAATGTAAGGTAACTGAAAGAGGTTAGATTTAGATTAGATATTAGGAAGAAATTCTTCACTGTGAGGGTGTTGAGGCACTGGAGCAGGTTCCTCAGAGAAGCTGTGTCTGCCCCATTCGTAGCAATGTTCAAGGCCAGGCTGGATGTGGCTTTGATCAGTCTGGTCTGGTGGAAGGTGTCCCTGCCCATGGCAGGGGAGTTGGAACCATATGATGTTTAAGGTCCCTTCCAACCCAAACCAGTCTGTGATTCTGTAGTGGAGAACAGAGGAGCATAGCAATGCTGTATAGTTGCCATTACTTAGTGTGCCTCTCTGCGATACACAGACTGACCTGCTGATTGGTTAGTTTGTCTTTGTTTAGTGAAGGTTATCGGTTCTCCACAAAAGGTTTCTTTTCTAAATCAAATATTATATGTAATTCCCAACCGTGAGCAATAACATACACTTGGTTTGGTCCCTGTGCTGTCATAAGGAGTTTTATGTAAAGATCCTTACTCCAATTTTCTGTATCTAACTTTGGAAACCAGGAGGCATCATCAGTGCCATTATTGGCATTGATCTGCATCTACACATTTTGTCAAATTCCATCAAAGAGAAAATAAATGGTTGATAAGATGGAGCAATGGCCTGAAATCTAGATTATATCCTTTGGAAAGTCCAGAATATTAGAGCCGTAAGTTTGAAAACAGTGGCGTTTGAGTCACCTTCTGCCTGAAAACAGTCACTGCCTTTGAACACATTAGGCTTGAATACATTCTTTAGTAATCTTCCTTTGGCTTCTCATAAATACTGGTGAGTTATTATTGATCCCCTCTGGGTACAGACTCTTCTGGCAGACCAAAATACTTGCTCCTTTAATTTGTAGTTAACTCATATTTTATTACTGGGTTTGCTAGGCCATATAATTGTCTTTGCTTTTGATTAATGCAACTTGAAGGGAAGCGAAAGGTGAGCAAGTACTTTAGTTTTATGTTAAGACAGACCTCAATGCCATATGTAACTTCTCACTGTGCTTTTTCTAAGGGCAAAAAAAATGAATCTGTAGAGCAGAAGTGAAAGCTTCTGAATCTTTGACCTGCGTAGCCTCACCCTACTTTTCCTAGTTTCAGATTTGGGTGGAAGTTTCTTAGTTTTTGTTGGCTTCCTCTGTTCAGGAGGCAGTGTTGGGGATATAGAACTGGAATTCTGATTTTTGAGGTATTAATACTTCCAAAAAGTATTTAGCCCCCAGAAGGGATGATAGCAAAATCAAATGCCAGAAGCTAATTGTTAATCACTTAACATGAGTTTTTACTCTTGCTTTCATTAGTGAGACTCTTCTATTTTTATAGGTACTGACATGTGATTAGCAGCAGACAGAGCTAACCTGAACCTGCAGAGCTGAGCGATAAGGAGCCAAGACACTAGTGGCTTCATCTGGACAAACAACTGCCAGAACAGTTTCTCCTCACAACCTTCTCAATTTTCTATTCTCCAGGGGTGTGAAAAGGCTTTTTTAGTTCCTCCCATATATTGAAGAGAAGGCTTTCCAGTGTTCCTCATAGGCATGCAGTCTTCGTAAGTCTCTGTGGGTTTCTTCTAAATGTATGGCACTGATTATTCCAATACAATTAAAGCTTTATAGGACAAGATTAAATAGGTGCAATCACTTAATTTGTAATACCCCTTGTAACTGCTCCATCTGTTTGTTTATCTTGACATGTAAGATAGCCTAGCTTTTAGAAAACCTAATTTGAACCTTCTGATTTTTCTGTTTGCAGCTCTTCAGCCTAGTAACACCCTTAAACTTTTCGACTCCTGTAACATCTTGGACTAGAATGTTACCTATTCTTTATTACAATATCAGGTACCCATATGTTAACTCACTGGTCTGATGGTTAAAGTGACAGATCAGACAATTCAGCCTATTTATTTTTGTCAGGATTAGTCGGCATCCCTCACTAAAACTGAGGGAAAATTCTTGATGAATGGAGATGTTATGATTTGTAGGGCTGTCTGCGTGCTTTACTGGGGGGGGTTGTGTGTGATACAGTGTGACTGTGGTCATGTAATTAGCAAAATGCTTACTGGATCAAAAGTAGAGCTCCATGTGCACTCATTTAGAAAAAAAAACCCTAAAACAAAAACCTCACCATCAAACTAGTGAGGAGTTAGTGTGTTAGAGCCTAAATAACTTTTTGTGAAAACTGGGATTAATGACTGGGACTTAAATTTCATTTTTTGTTTACTTGTCATACCCTAATCAGAAGTTAGAAGAACACAAATCCTTGAACTGTGTTGCTTAGGCCATATGACTAACCTCCTGAAATTTGTTGAAGGCTATTTACCAAAAGGAGACACAACCGCTCTGTTGTCCTTCACCTACAGCTAAGCTTGAGAGGTCTTGGCCACTGATGTCTTTTCCTCAGTTTACAGTTTCTTTTGGGGCAGTTGTATCACTTTTTTGCTCTGTGTGTCACCTTTGGGTCCAGGGACTTTCAAGGACTATTTTTATTCTGTGCCTTCAAGCACCCCAACCGCAGCTGAGGCACAGGAGGAACCTGGGCTTATCCCAGATCTCCATCATCCATTATGGCAGATTCAGTGTAATTACTGTTGCTGCTTTGCTAACAATGTGGATCTGGTTCTTGAGGTTGCTTGAATTTACTCACATTTTTTTTGTTATGCTGCTATGAATTTTTTTTGGAAGCTGAGGAACATTCTGTGGAGATCAAATCTGTACAGTCTCTGGGCATCTGAGAAAGGTATAGGCTGACTTACACCCATGTTCCTGTCAAGTGTCAAAAGCTTATTGCAGTGGAGGTACAATATCTGCACAGTGCTAACAAATGAGCAGACATGCTGCTACCAGCTCATTTCATGATGCTTTCCTGTGCACTGACAAGTCTGCTTGCTGCCTTCCTGTACTTCCCTTCAGACATTACCTGAAACAAATAAAGTTTTGTAGCAGTCCCAGAAAGCTTGTTACTCCCAACTACTTTGCAACAATCCAGTTTCTTTCAGGAGTTGAGTTTTGCAGATTGATCAGCTTTCTGCCTTTCACTTTGCTGGCACAGGAATGTATACTCGAAAAAAGATGCCTTGGAGGCAGTAGGGCTGCAACAGCTGATTTAGGTTGGTTTTAGGTACTATGGACCTGCTGTCTCAATAGCCTCACTGGCTTCCTGAATCTCAGTAGTTTAAGTGAAAACACAGGTGTCAGGTAAGTTCCTGTTGAGAACAGGATTTAATATATGATCCAGTACTCTCATGCAGAATTTCTAAGCTCTGACTCCTGCAGCTTTATTACCCTTTAAGACCAGTATATATACTCTTGGGAGAATACAGGTGTGTATGTTTGTAAGTTGGAAAGAATTACATGGATAGGAAGAAAAAAGTAATGTGGGAAGCCTTCTCTGTTACTATTGCTGCAGAGTTCTCCAAAGTTTAGTTAGTTTGCAAGTAAACATGCTGTGAAATGTTTGTGACTCTTGCCAGAAAACAAACACCTAATAAGTACATTTAGATAAACTGTCTTAGATTCTCCCTGTGAGGTTCAAAATCAGTTGAATGCATTGCATTTTAAAATGCTTAAAGACACACACACGTTAGGAGGTTATTGTTGATTTTGGCAATACCTGTGGAGAAAACAATTTGGAGATGACATCTCATGATGAACATAGTCTTCATAAGCTGATTGGAATCTGTGCTTGCTGTATTGAGGCCAAATTATAGCTGTTTGTTGTTGTGATGTACCAAGCCTTTGCTAATCTCTCTGTAATTTTAGCATTTGTTTTTCTTCATTCTTGTGTATCTCTAACACTACAAGTAACTAGAGTTACTGGTTTAATTCTTACAGTACTTTAGAGATTGGTATCGCTAAAGCTTCTTCTATTAGACAATTGATTTTGAACTTGTAAGTTGTTAAAAGTCTGGTCTAAGTTGTAGCAGTAGCATACTAGCTTTAAGAGCTCTAACTATTTTTACATAAGTTTTTTGAGGCTTTCATAATATTTGTGCAGTTCCAGCAGAAATCTAAGCAGCACATTTTGTTCCCTAAAACTGTTATCTGAAAAGACAGCGATTAGGAGGATGTACCAGCTACGAGTGATCAGGTTTGTATTTATTGTGGGATTGGAAGTGGAATTAGGCATCTAATTTGTAAGATTAGGCTAGAAGAAGCAATGAACTGGTTTAAGATGGTGGGGTGTGTCATCAAGTAGTAAAGACAAATTACGAGTGAACTAACTTGAAATGAAAAAGAAATGTAAAATGTATAGATTTTCCAAGAACAGTCTATCAATTGTAAATCAAAATACCCAGCCCTGTGAAACTCTGATCCTGAATTTACATTCCTGATTACTTCTGTAATAGTAGAAGCTGTGGGCTTTGCATTCCACGTCATAACATTTGACATGGGTAGTCAGAAGAGCTTGTTTCTTCCAAAAAATTAGTCCTGTATCCAAACTGTCTGTGCCTTGGAGTGAACTAGTTGCAAAGCTATTTATTTCCTTATTTTACTGCTCCCTTAGCTTGCTGAGCCAGCCCTTCAGATCTAGAGAAGACCAATGGCGGCTCAAAGAGGTCAGTGTGAAGGAGAGAAGGTGTGCCTTATCTAGTGATACTTAACTGCTGGATTGTTATCCTTTCACACTCGGATTGACACAATTAAATCTGCTGGGGAAGCTCTGTATCATTTCTTATGGGTCAGCTGACACTTTTCTCCTTTCTCAGGTTAAGCAAATGTTACAGTCAGTTTTAAACTTGAGTTTTTTGTGTGCTTAATAAGTACAGCAACTAAAAATAGGAATATATATTGTATGAATGACTGTGGAACAGGAGACGAAATTCATATCTTCCACATTCAAACACTTATTGAATGACTCATTTCCCTCATATTCTGCCATGGCTGACCAGCTGAGGAGCTCTGGTGCATTTATAACCTTTAGCAGATGGATGTTGGAGGTGGTGATAGGTAATTAGCAAAATTGGAGGAATGGCTTCCTCGTAGTTTGACTTGTTAGCCTTGATGGCGATGTATTTTAACGAGTGCTCAAACCCCATTACAAACTTGCTGGTGTGGAACGTAGTCAAAGCTTGTCTGCATGAGGTGAAAGTGGTTGGAAGGCGGTCAGACAGGGTGCTAGGGTGACTTGTGGCCAGGCTTTCAGAGATGTAGTAAAGGATTCCTGGCCAGGTGCAGTTCTCAGAACATCCTAAATCTTTTTCTCAGTCAACTACATTGTGAGTCAAAGTTGAAATTATGCAGAGACATTGTTGTTCCTCTCAGGTAAGCAGAGGTCACGCTAACCAGCAGATATGGTCTTTCCATGCAGCTTTTTGACATCAGGGTCTGTTACTTCTTTTCATGCCGACAAATGTTAGATGCAAAGTCAGTGGTAGTGATTTCTCTGCACCAAAAATCTGACTTGCAGCCAGATACAGAAGGCTTTCCACACCAAGAAAGAATCTTGAAATGAGAGAGCCCTGCTGGGAGTCAGCAGGATCCTGGTTACTGCTGTTCGTTCATCGGGAATGCAAGAAGAGCGTAGGCTTATAGCGGGTAATATTCATAATACTGAACAAACAGCAGTGAAGAGCAACCTTCCAGACAAGAAGAGGTGTTCCAGGAGCTCTGACACATCCAGTCAATGTGAAGGTGTCTTTTAGCAGTTGAGAGCCTGGCAGTACCCTCTGGTAGGGGTATGGCTCACTTTATCTCTGTACTCAGAGTAATCTGTGTTTTGGTGGACCCTATAGCTGTGAGGTTCAAAGGAGTTTTTTATTGGTCCTTGTTTATTAAAATCAGACCACTTTTTGTAGTCTAAGCAACTTCTTAGGACTAGCTGATACCCTTCTTACAAAAGGATGTAGAAACTGGAATTCTGAGAAACTCCTTAAGGAGAGATGTATGATACCCAAAATGTTCAAATGGCAGAAACATGGAATTAAGGCTTATGTCACATTATGAAAGTGAGGTAGAAGCATCTAAAATTCATGATACTGAAATGATTAAATCGGGAAGGTTGCTGACATGACCGGGTTCATAAAAGATTGTGGGATGTCGCTGAAGTGTATTTTCTAATTCCTAATGCTCCATCTTCTTCCTGGGTTGTCAGCTGGGTTTGTTGTATTCTCTTGCATCTTAAGCAGAATGATCGCTTCATAGGTTTAATTAGGCAGCTAGTGCATGTTTAATCTTTTTTTTGCCTTTTGATTATATCTTTCAAAAAATAGAAAAAAATGTGATTTCATTTGAGCTATGTAATACTATACCATAAAGTTTGCTGTGGTTGAACACAGACTAGCTCTCTAGGGACTTGATTTGTTGGGGTGTTTTTCTTTCATGCCACCCTGTGAATGTGTGCAATTATTATTTCCCATTTTACAGATGGAAAAATGGGATTTTTTTTTTTTTTTCTCCTCACTTCACAGGGAGGTGCTTATAACAATACATCATGGAATCATAGAATGACTGTCTGAGGTACTTTGATATTACAGTTGAAGACTGTTTAAGTATTTGGAAAGGGAGTGTCTTTGTTCAAACATAGATTTCACAAGAAGGTATCTGGCTAGTGTTTAGCCTAGTAGGTTTTCTTGGTTTTCTTGGTTTTTGTTTTTGGGTTTTTTTTTCCTTCCTAGGGGAAACTAGTATAAATATTTGGCAAACTGAAGAACGTCTGGTCTTGTGTGGCATTTGCCCCAGAAATCTGAGGCCTTTCTGACCAAACACTTCATTTTGTAAGTAGATTCTTGAAAGTGGTTATCTACAATCTATAAAAGCTTTAACATTAACAAAAAAAAAAAAAAAAGAGACAGAAGTCTTTATGCTGATCCAGAGATCAAAATTTTAGTCTGATGTTTGCACTGAGTTACCCCGAGCAGTCATCTTCATTTTGTTCTGCTGTTTTCTGTTTTCATGTCTTGTACGAAGTGAAGATGGTATTTTGGCTGTGAAGTATGACATTAAAAGTGGTGGATTTGTTTTCTGGTAACATCTGTTAGGAAAAAATCTGAACCTATACCTCTGAATTTGGTACACAAGCGTAGACAATTCTTCGTTCGCTGGCTCCTTCAGGACCCGCGGATGGATTTCATCAGGTTCCATGGATTTGTGCACATTCAGGCTCCGAAGATGATCTCAAACCTGATCCTCTTCTACAGTGGGACTGAGGTCTTCATTCTCACAGTCCCTGCATTTGCCTTCCAAGGCTTGGGCGGTGTGGTCAGAGCATTTGTCAGTGAAGACTGAGGCAAAGAAGTCATTGGGAACCTCTGCCTTCTTCATATACAGGGTAGCCTGTTCTTTCCTTCTGGGAAGAGCCCATATTATCCATAGTCTGTCTTTGTTTGCGACATACCTATATAAGGTGTTCCTGTTATCCATGACCTCCCTGTCCAGACTCAATTCTAACTGGGCTTTAGCTTTCTTGACCTGATCCCTAGTTTCCCGGACAGTGTTCCTGTATTCTTCCTGGGCCTCCAGGTGGCATTAAAGGTGGTGGATTTGCTTTCTGGTCCATCTATTAGAAAAAACTTAAACCTATACCTCTGAATTGGGGTTTTCTAGACTATAGAATAGGAATGGGACTCCTGCTCTTTTGCAATGGCAATCAACTGTTCTGCTTTACTAGATAGGTCAGTGTACTTGCCCTACTGGGTAAGGGAATGGGAGGGATGCTTACTTAGAAATTCTAGGAGAGGACAGAGTTGGTGTCATGTGTCCATGTGTCGCATAGGTGCTTTGCTTGTTGTCCCTCAAGGAAAGGATAAACTTTTATTTCTAGGAGATTCTAAATCATCCATTGCACTGTGCATGCCGTACAGGAAAATAACATACCTTTTTTGGTGTTCACACATCTGAATAGAAATTTATGTACTGGCAAAAGCAGATTACTGTAACATAAAACTAAACCAAATTTCAAGTCCTTGTATGTGTTTAGAGTGTGTCAAGAAGCCTTAATCTTCTAACTTAAAAAGTTTGAATAGGAATCACTTGTAATTAGGCTGTCTTGGATATCCAGTGGTTTTGGTGCTTATTTGGCATATCACACTATTCAGGTAAGGCAGAGCTGGCATCATTGTAAAATTCAGTATGCCGTTCTGTTTGCAGAAAGGGCAGGGGAAAAATGACAGACTTGATACAGGTATCCTTCAGACCAGTAGTTTCTTTTGGTCTGTAGCATGAATGATCACACTCCACCATTAAGTTCAAGGTGGGCCCTTGTCATACTGGGGTAGGAGTAGCTGCATTGCCACCACTCTTTGGAATACTACATGGGCAGGTTCTTTGCTCTGTTAGAACCATAGAACAAAAAGAGTACTTTCAGTCAGTTGGTGATCATTGTTACCTGCCTGTTGGTCTGCACAGACCAACTGTTGTGCTGTGATGAGTTAGTTTGGGGTGCTGTGGGATTACCTGGGAACTTCAGTTTGACTTCAAGGGGAGTCCATGTGGCTGCATTACGGTCTTTGGTCTGATGTCAGTAAAGATGTGAGTAACAGTGTTAAGATCTACATCTGAATAGAAATGCTGTAAAACTTTTGACTGGGTATAGAGTCCTTAATTAACACAAGAGCAGTAACTGGAAATCTACCAGATTCTGGCTTCCTTCCTTTCCCCAGTTGAGTTTTGATACAGAAAGAGAATTCCAGCTCTTTTATTTTGTATTAAATCAGCAGATAACATGTTGATTGTATTCTGGACTGCTTTGTGTCCTTCAGTATTGGTTCAATTTGTGTTGAATGCAGCCAGCTAAATTGCTTCAGGTCCAGTCTCCTGAGGGTTGTTTGATATGTCTGTACTTGTAAATTGGGTAATTGGTATATGGAAATTAAAACATGAGTGATCACATCTTGCTCCCTTGCT
This sequence comes from Lathamus discolor, assembly GCF_037157495.1. Lineage (NCBI taxonomy): Eukaryota > Metazoa > Chordata > Aves > Psittaciformes > Psittacidae > Lathamus > Lathamus discolor. The sequence continues at coordinate 99,637,002 of NC_088887.1, read as the reverse complement.
GGTGGTAGCTCAATCTGCAGGTTAAACAAATGCAGAGTGGGTATTGAGACCTTGAAGAATATGATTACGAAACAGCTGCTGAGAAATAAACTTAGCAATTGCTTTTCTGCCAAGATCTTTTGGAACAGTAGAAGTATATAATGTGGATGGACAGCTTTGTCTGCTTCCATAGAGCTTTCAGGTGAGTCAGCACCATGAACAACGGTGATTGGAGGCTTGTGGCTTTCCAAATTTGCATGTATGTCTGACTTCAGTGAGTCATTACCCATCACAAACTAAGGGAGTCACTGGATGCAGTCTCAATGCATCCAGTTTGCTGAGAGTAGCCAGGTTCAGATACTTGAATTATCTTGCCACAGACAGGCTAACAAAAAGCAGCTGGTATTCATTTTAGGGGCCCCAAACTGGGGATTAAAGAAAAATAAAATGGTGTGGCAGCTCCACTAAAGTTTTCTTTTAGTGGCCTTTTTTAACCCTGAGGAACATGAGTCCCAGACACATTATGGCTGTAAAATACAGTAGCATAAATACTGCGCTCTGCTCCTACATAAAGCCAGAAAGAAACTTTATAGTATTGATGTTCTGCAGCACACAAAGAGTCTGAACCAAGTTCTAATACTTTCTGCAAAATAGTAGAATATTTCCCTAAAAGAGGAGCAAATACATTTCAGGTCAAATATTAATCAATCAGAGTAAAACTCCCTTGGATTTTCAGGTCAGGGTACAGGCATTTGGTAAATGTATTGGGCTGCTTTGGTAGATCTGTTGCTTGTACTGTGGAATCCATGCCCTCTGCCTGCATTTCTAACTGGGTCAGCATAATTTAATATGGAACTTTGATAACAAAGCTGGAGGTGAAGTTGTTCTGACTTTGTAGTCTATATGACTGGGGATGGGAGAAATTGGTTTTTCTTAGTTTGGAGCATTGTTGGGAATAAAGTTTTGTAATTGGGTAAAGCTCAGAATTGGGTGCGGGGAAGAAGAATGCCTAGAACATAAATGGGGGTACAAGGGGGAAGGCTGGGTAATAATCCATGCTGTAACTAAAGGAATAAACCTAGCAGGAAAGGTTAATTTTGACTGAACTGGTTTCGCATGGATGTAAAATCTTTTTTGCATACCCAAAAGAAATAGAGGGGATCAGTGTACAGTGTTGGGTTTTGTTCTTTCAGTTGTGATTAAGTCGTTGCATTCAGACCATTGTGATGCTATCCCAGAATTTCAGTTCAGTAGTCCCAGAATTTTTCCTTTCTGTATTGTGGAGTAAGCTGTATGCACTTTGAAAGTGTGAACAGGTAGAACAGCAGTCTCACGTTCTATCAGTGTCCCTTTGTCTCTCAGGTTTTGGCTGAGGCCAGCTGTACCAGAACAAGTAGAACAATATTATCAGCCTAAGCTTCAACTTTATACATACTAACAAATTATATTCCTGGGCAAATACAGAATATTTAACTTCTAATGTCAACCAAACATGGACAGCTGATGACCTTAATAATCTCAACTACTGTATACAAACAAGCACTTTTTCTGCCCACAACCAGCCCAGCTCCCAAGGCTTGTGTTTTCCTGTGCATTGCAGTGTTTCATGTTTTTTCAAAGGTGTCAGAGAAAGAATAAGGGAAAAAAGCCCAGTAAAACGGTTTCTAAGGAAGAGCAGCATTTACTTCACCAGTGCATGCACCTTCTGCTTTCACTGTACTGCACCCATACCTATGTTGTAAATTATTTAAACTGTGCTCTAGAGTACACTCATATGCAAGAGAGGAAGTATTATTTAAATCCAGTCCAGCTGTTGGAACTAGGCCAGATTTTTTTCTTTCAGTTAGGCAGGTGGAAAGAGTCTGGAATTGGATTGCAAATGCTAAAGCTCTTCAGGTACTCTTTATGTTTAATCAAACTACTTTGCTATCCCAGCTATGTATTCAGGGTAGCTCTTTTCCTGTAAGCATGTGTCTTCCAGTTTTCTCAGACTGGTTCTTGTAGTGTTGAGACACAAGGGCAGAAATAAAGAATTTAAATGGCAGTTATCTTTTAATAAAGTTTTGTAGATGCAGAGAAGTTAGAATCAGTGAATGTCCTCTCTCTTTTCCATTTAATAGCTGGATTTTCAAAAGCAACTAAAGTCACATCATACTAAAGTTCCTGAAAACGTATCTTTTTATATCCACAGAATAGCCAAAACTGGCATTGGTGTGTGGTGTTCATCTTGTCAAGGTGAGCCTGGCTTCTCCACTTCAGTGGGCTAGCTGGAGGCTGATAGATGCCGGTTGGCTGCAGGAGAGCAGGGGCAGCCAGCTAGCTGCTTGTGGAGCAGCTGGCAGGCCAGCCGTGTTGGCAGTGTCGATATGCTGGCTGGCATAAACACATCTGTTTCCTGCTTCTCCATCTCTGATGTTTTCTGGACTTGCTCCTGTTGCAGTGGAAGTGGTGTAAATGTGTTGATTAGAAGATGGCACTCTTCAGGTACCACGCTTAATGAGGTGGCTAGTCTGGGTAAGCACCACACTGAGCTCCAGATCCTGTTGCTACAATAAATGGATTTTTAGTCATTAAATGATGGTTATGCTTTAATCTCCCCTCTGACAGGGTTGCTATAGCTAAAAAATGGTTAAAATTAATACCACTTACTGTTGCAACATTTGACTGATTTTTTCTGTACAGAGAATGTACATTATTAAACAGCTTGTACATGAAACTTAGTTTTTAATTTCATTTAAGAAGATTTTATCCTAGCATAACAAATAGAATGGAATAACTTGAGCTTCTCACTAGTTGTGTCATTCACACGTTTAGATAGTTCCTGTTTTCTGACTTGTACTGTAACTGGGAATGAAGTAATCTTATCAAGTATCCAGAATTTCTTGTCTCTGAAAGTGATATACTTAAGGGAGTTTAAAGTGCTTATAATCCATTAAGATTGATTTTTAGATATGAAGTAAAAATTTCAAATTAATAGAAACTTTAAGACTAGTTCTGCTATTTCATTGTGAATGAAATCTAATTTGCATGAAGTGGTACCAATGTTTAGATCATTCTTTCATAGATAGAAGGACTATTCTGACCACTTTGTCTAAGATTTATTTTTATCCTTTTCAGTTAGCCTGAATTTTCTTCTTGTAGTCTTGTATAAACTTTGGTAAGGTTTTGATGGATTTGGTTGGTTGGTTTGGTTTGGTTTTCTTCATCCCAGGAAAAATACACTATATTCTGTATTTGCTACAGAGGATTTTGTACAGTGTTGTCTTGTTCTTACGTACGTTAGACATTAGGCATGACTGGGTTTGGGATTCTCTGAAATTTATTTATTTATTTTTTGTTTACAGAAGCTGTATGAGTTGCCTTTTCAGGTAGTTTAATGTATTATGCAGTTAAATGGGTCTTCTTATGTTAAAGGCTCAAGAAGCCAGAGAAACTTGCTAGACTTAACTCTCTGCTTAGAATCTCAATGCTATTCAAAACTTCAGGGTAATCTTTTGCTGTTGTTTGCTTGCCAGGAAGGTGCACATGGGCTGCCTTAAGACATCAGGTGGTAGTGTAAAAGCAGTGATACTTGCTCTTTAACATGTCGTGAGCATTTTGTGTGCCTTTGTACAGGGTTTCACAAATGGTTCTTGTGAAAAATGTGTGGTTGAGCCAGAGGGTCCCCAATGTTAAGTGATTTAAAATAGTCCTTTAAGTATGCTGGTGGTAAGGGTTACTGTTGTGCAGATAATTAAGAATTTCACAGGGTTATCTTTAGCCTTTGCTGTTTGATATCAAGAGGTTTGTGTACAGTTTTGTGCTTTGTCATACACCAAATACCAACTGAGAAATCAGGAAAGCATTTCCCTTTTTCACAGGCGGCTCTGAGCTTATCTTTGAGTTTCTTGTCAGCTTCTTGTTGGAAGAGAGGTGCCAGAGCCGAAACACTGATCTGAGGATGGCTGTATTCCATGTTGCATGTGTCCACTGAGTGTGGCAAATGCGTTTTTAGGGACTGTGGCATTTTTCGAAGCCTTTGGGCATTAACTTGAGGCTTTGCTTTGTTTTCAAGGTCTGGTGTCTCTTAAATATCGTCTTCTGTAAGATTAGCATTTGTGTGTTTACGTTTGTGTGTATCACCAGGAAAGAAGGTTCCTTTGGTGCTTTTAGCATGACAGCCCTAATGTGTGTGATGATATTCTTTATTGGCATTTGAAATTAATTTTGGTGTTGATAACTTTGAGGGAACTCGGATGTATTTTTCTTTCAAGTGAAAGGTGTTAGGGAGAGGTTCTTGGCATGTAACGCTTTTTAACTGGCTTTGGAAAAGTATTCAGAAATTCAGGGTAGAAGCGAGAACACTAGTTTATTTAACAGCATCATGTAGATCTTTTGGGTTTCTTTCCTGGTTAATTTTTTTAAATAACAAAATGCTGGGGAACTTGAAATTAGAAATACTGCTGAACATCTACTTTTAAATTGTAACAGGACTTAAGGTATGTGGTGCATTACTGTGGTTATGTCAGCCTGTCAAACACACTGGTAAGTAATTGTTCTTCAGAGATGGCGGACCAGGGAGAAGAAATGCCTTGTTACAAAAGCCTTAGGAACCTGAGTTTGACTGGAGTATTGTGTAGCAATTGAGATGTAGTGTTGTAGCACAACTTGGTAAGTGTTCTGTGTTCTTGTGTCATAATAGTACATGCTGACTGTTACTCATTTTTACTTTCTATCTTTATGTTTTTGAGAAGCCTCACAGTTCAGGTTCTGCAGGAATAAGTTGCCATCATTTATAGGATTTTGCCTATGCTGAGTTTTCCCTTTCAGAGATTAGGATTTTTTTTTTTTTTTTAATTCAGTGAAACAGTTCAAATTTGTGTTAGTGGTGGTTTTGAGATGAGCTCTTTGAGTGTGATATGAAGTTACTTAAGCTTGAATCTATTAAGATGAGAAGTGACCAGTCAAATGCTGTAGGTGTAAAACAGTGTATTAGATCCATTGGTAACATCTCACCAGGCTTCAATGGTTGCAAATGCAGACTTCAGCAGGTGGTTGTCCTCCCAGCCTGAAAGCTGGTAATGAATTTGTGGGGTTAAGTTGCAGAATAATGTTGTCTTTTCTCTCTGTTTTAGCTGACCTATATTAGCTGGGAAAAATGTTCAACCTTTCTACTATTGTATAAATCTCTTGTAAATGCCTATTGGTTCCCTACAGGGTGGGGCTTACAGGTAGTATAAAAGTGTGGTATTCTTTCAGTAGTAATGTTTCCTTAAAGGAAGGCTTGTAGTGATACTTAAACTGCTTCTTTTAAATGCTTTTGGCTTATGTGTTTACTACTTCTGAAGTTTTAGGAAGGCACTGATAATCTGCTGTATTTCTAAAATGCTTCATCTGAAACATAAGCTATATAAATGTATCCTCTCATATTGGGGACATAAAGTGTCAGGTTAGAAATAATGTTAGCATACATCTAGCTAAGAGCACTGTTTGTGATGAGACTATGGCAACCAAGTTTTACTGCCAGAATACACCATGGGCTGTTTTGGGAACTTCAGTCTCATATACTTGTAGGAGGACTCTCGCTCTGTTACTGATTCTTGGATGATCCTGGTGACACCAATACAAGCTGAGTTTTTTAAGATGCCGTGTCAGCAGGAGACTCTGCAAGACTCTGAGCCCTTAGTTCAGTGGGGGCCAGATAACACTCGTCAGTTCTGTGAAGTTAAGGCTAAGTGATATCTCTAGTTGTCAGTCTACTTGTTCTGTGAATGGGGAAGCAGCTCTGGACTTAGTGGTGAGTACTGCCTATTCTGCCTTTTGAAGGAGGAAGGAAAAAGGAAATGTACCGCAGTTGTTTTGAAAGAGAAACTACATATAGTAAGTTTAAAAGAAAATGCAGAGAACAGCTGAAAGGGTAAACCCCAGGTAGTATGGAGGATGCCTTAAGAGTATTAAAGTTCAGAAAATGTTTGCTACAAGTCAGCAAAAATGTCCACATAGTCGACAACCTTTTTTGACAACCTCTAGAGAGTGATAGCTCTCTAAAGGAGGAGAAAGTTCTTATACATTAAATGTAAAACCATAATGGAGTAGTCATATTTTGAAGATCAGCTTGATAAAAGCAGAAAAACTAGTAAAAAAGTATTGAGACACAATTGTAATAGGGTAGGATCAGTGGGGCTGAAATAATGGAAGTATGAAACAAAGGTAAAACCCGAGTTGAAAACCTGGGTGAATTGTTAGCCTTAAGAAAGAAGCTTAGAGTCTTCCCAGTAGAGCCCTTATAGATGGATGTCTCTGAGTAACTGTCTTTAGTCAGAGCGTTGTTAGAGAAGGTTTTAGAGTAAATTGACGAAAAGAATAGTAATGTCTTGTCCTGCACTGTATTTGTTTTTTTACTAAACCAAAAATACTAAACTTTTGAACTGTTGAACACAGCATATAGTCATACTTTAATCTGCCTTGCTTCCAGAAGAATGGTAGGTGGCAAATGTTATGGTTGACCCCTAAGAAGCTCCGCATACGGTCTGATGTTTCAGCTCAATAGAAAAATATCCCAGAGTCCCATCACATCGATAAATGAAAAAACATAAGAGTATATTGTAATTAGAGAGTAAATTTAAAAGTAAACTATGCTTTGCATCAATTAAGTCACTGGGATGCCAAATCTGGCACGTACGATGCTGTATTTTAAGGAGAAAATGCTAATGGACACTTATGTTAACTGTTTTGCAACATAATGGAGTACCTTCTTAAAGTTTAAGATAAGTAGGAATAAAAGATTAAATTTAAGGGGGAGGTGTTACTAGTGGAAGGTTCTGTAAAGAACATCAGTGTCTAGCCCATTCAGAATGATCAAGAAAAGGAGGTATTACAGCAGAAATGTAAGGCAGCCTTGTCTTTCTTCCATTGAAATGCAATTATCATAGGGAAGAAGTATTGAAAAACATTTTTTAGCCTATTTAAGGGCATATTTAGTACCCTTAAGTTTGACACTGTTAAGATTATTAAAATGTTAAATTCTAATAGAATGAAAAGCTTGAATAACTGGTCTTGTTAGTTGCAGTGTCTGCTCAGGTTCTTCATCTGTCCATTCCCTGCCTACCCAGTGCCTTCCCATTCCCCAGCAATCCAGTCCTGTCATACTGAACTTTTGCAGCAGGCTCAGAAGGGCACAGGAACCAAATGATTTAGCAAAATAATAGAACTAGGGGAAGAAGTGTAGTTCTGGTAGATACTGCGGTCTAGTGTCCTCTTGCTGTGATGAGAACTTGCTTTGTTTAAGGTAGAGTAGCTCATGCTTGTAGAAGTAAAAGGAGAATTTTTGTGTCTCTGCTTACTTGAGTGAATTGGTTAATCAAGCAGTGGATGGTGAACCAAGCCTTCCTTATTCTCAAGTCAGCCTAAGGTTATTTAAATGAATACTGCTAAGCAAACTGGTTGAGAACAGTGGAGCTAAGATAATATTCTAAGCACTGGAACTGTGCCCTGTATAGATTCATGGTGTGAAGTCTGCTCATATCATTTACCTGTGTTTGAGCTTCAGCGTGTTCAATATTTCCTTTGATGGCTTATGGGGAGTGCTGGTGTCTTCTGTGTACTGCTGGTCTTCGCTGATACTTTTTAGCTCAGGGATGTTATTTGCCCTAACTCAGAAGGAACGTGATAGCAGCAGTGAAGGTCAGTAGCAAGGATAGGACATAGAAAGTATTTTAAAAGGCTAATTTTAGTTGGTGTGGGTGATCTTTCTAGGCTGCCAGTGGTCATCCAGTCCTGATTTCCTCTGAATTGCATTCTGATGGTACATGTCTTTTCCACTGACTCTAAAATGAACCAAGGGAGATTGCCTTCAGTAGGCTAAAATTGTTCTGTGTTAAACCTTGAACCTCTCTTAACTAAGAGGCATAGCAGCATTGTAGGGAATGTGTCCTGAGTGCCCTGTATCTTTTAAGGAGCTGAGAAGTTTATGGGCTGATTTTCCTTTACAGTGTTCAGGCTGTAGGTCCTAAACAGACTCAGTGCCACTCTATGTTGTTTCCTTTTGCCACAAGCCTAATCTTATTTCATTCGGCTCAGTCATCTTCTGTCACTCACTGTTGATTTTGGCCAGATAACTGTATAGGTTACATGTTTAGGTTATGAATATGATCATATGTGAATATGAGACTATCTAACCTCTACTGCTTCTTTTGATGTGCACATATCAACAGCTGGAGAGTCATCCCAGTGAAACTCTTTGGGGAAGTCAATGTTTTCTGCCTTTGGGATACTTACTGTGGTTATAACAAAGCTTTTTGTAAAATAGTCTTTAAAAAAAAAATAACAAAAACCCACAAAAAACAACCAACCCACAAAAACCCAACTTGTGCATCTAGCCAGGAAAGATTGAGTTAAATTATGCACAGTTTTCCTTATCTTTTGATGAATCATTGCACTTTTGACCTAGAAACAACTGATTCCAAAAGAAAATAGTACTTTCATTACATACAAGTAATTTTTATTTTTTATTTACAGACTATGAGAAGACACAGAAATGAAGTTACAATTGAATTGAGGAAGGTGAGTCTGTTTTTATTTATCAGCTCTGTTACTTAGCTAAGACACCAGGGATTATTAGCAAAATCTTTTGCCGTAAGCTTTTCTTTATGGCTCCAAACTTACATAGAAAAGTTGTAAATTTGCAGATTGCTAACTGTGGATTCTAATGTTAGTTTTAATCTCCAACTCATTAAGCTCAGTACAGCAGAACAGTACTGCTTTACTCCAGTGAATCTTTTGGAAATAATCCATATTCAGTTTCTGTACCAGTTCTCATATTATTACAGTGGAGCTGTCAGCTGTTCAAATGTTTAAAGTCTCCAAATGGGAAAAGGGGGGGGTTTAGCATTTAGAAAGCGTGGATGTTCTTTTGTTTTCTGGAAATTACTCCTTCTGTGCTATAGAGGGAGTTAATTTTAGGGTCGGATTTTGGTTATATTGGGTAAATGCCAGCTGGGAAGATCACGAGCATGAGAGGTGATCTAGTTCAGTGCTCTGCCTAAATACAGCATTTGTTGCACCCTCATCATTCATAACTTTTCCAACAGCCTTTCTAGGCACCTTAAAGGCTTTCTGCTGGAGGACATATTCACAAGTTAAACTACTCTTGGCGATTTATGTGAAGGGGGGTAAACTTTTGTCTGCCTTTGGGTATCTTCATTATATTTGAGAACTGATACTGGCCCTTTTAGTTTTATCACATTGAGACAAATACAGTTCTTTATCCTTTCCTTGAACATTCTGTTTTCCTAAATTAGATTTGTTGCTGCTCCTCAGATCCAAATTGCCTGTATCTTTCTGGAAGCATGAAAGTCTGGAAGGATGCAGGCCACAGCTGAGGTTTAAGTGGGACAGTGAAAACCAGTTCTTAACACAGTATTCCTATTTATATTGAGTACATTGACAGACACAACATTATATCCTGTTACATCCTTTGGATACCTCCTACAGTACCACAAAGCAATGGTAGTTGTTTATGTTCTCCGTTTGCATAGTTAAATAAATGCAGAAGTTTTAAACATGATTGTTTCTTGTCTTTTAAATTGCATCTGCTTTTCCCAAGCTTTCCTAAGTTGAATTCCCATTGTGTTCCCCAGTATGCTTCAAGGCCTCCTCAGCTTGGTATCACCCATGTTTTTTAATATTTTCATTAATGACTGGATGGAAGTGCTTGCTTTGGACATTCTAGATGTAGGCCAACCTCCTTTGGGTCTCCTATTTGATGCACATTTCCAGTTTGCCAGTTGGATCATGGACAGTCTGAGTGGTGCTTGCTTAGAAATGCACACCCACCCAATTTCATCTAAATTTTTTTCCATTATTTGCAAACAGAGAAAAGACAGAAGCCTTGCTAAAATCAAAGTGAAGGGTTTGTAACTACAAGTTATGTTGATAGAAATTAGCTCAACTTGGCTTTGAGAAATGTTGTCTGCACTTATCACATGATTGTGTAGGAGCTACCAAAAATCTTGTGCTAGTATTTTCCAGGGATCCTTCTGTTCTTTAAAAAAGAGCCTTTTTTGGTTTTGTGTTGTTTTGGGTTGGGTTTTTTTTTTCCCAGGTCTTCCAGAAAAACTTCAGTATCTCATTACAATATAAAAAATAAGTATTAGTAAGCTTCATCCTGAGACTGTAAGAATTGGTTAAAGAAACCTAACTGGACACAGATGACTGAAAAAAAAAATCTTAGCTCTTACATGAGCATGATGTGTCACCTAAAAATTGTTCAATGCTTTCATATTTTCCTAATCAAACTAGCTGAAGATGTCTGAATGTGTTGAGTAGCTTAAGTTGGTTATGGCGTCATCAGTACTGGCAGATGCCTGGGGTGTGGAGAAAGCTACTTTTACATATGGTGACAGGTACCAAGTCAAAAATGAAATTGGCCAGTTTTTGCTTAAAATGAGATTCAGGTAGTGAATTTTGATAACTGAATTATCAGCAGTTGAAGATAATGCTGACATGTTAGAGGCCCTTTCTGTTCAGAACTAGTGTGTTGACTCTGTAAAACTCTATGTAACTGAAATCTGTCCTGGGAAGAGTCATTCATAACACTTAGGCTATGCCAGCTAGCAAAGCAATGCTGTAAAAGATGGCTTAGCTAATGCAGCATATCCTCATTCATCTCATTAAGTTGAAACCACACATGAGCATTCCAGTGCAGTCTTTGGAGACAGCTTTGCAGTGCAAAGTGAAGATTTTAACTTTAATTCTCAATTTAATTGGGTTTTATAAAGGCCATATAATTTTTATAAAGGCCATATTTATTTTTTTTTATCATTGAGGTTAATCAGGGGCTGGGGCACTTCCTATATGAAGACAGGCTGAAAAAGTTAGGGCTGTTCAGCCTGGAGAAGAGAAGGCTGCATGGAGACTTTACAGCAGCCTTCCATTATCTGAAGGGGCCACAAGGATGCTGGAGAGGGACTGTAGTGATAGGATGGGTTTAAACTAAAACAGGGGAGATTGAGGTTAGGTATAAGGAAGAAGTTCTTTACTGTGAGAGTTGTGAGGCATTGGAACAGGTTCCCCAAAGACGTGGTAAATGCTCCATCCATGGCGGTGTTCAAGGCCAGGTTGGACAGAGCCTTGGATGACATGTCTAGTGTGAGGCATCCCGGCATCTTGGCAGGGGGGTTGGAACTTGATGACCTTAAGGTCCTTTCCAACCCTAACTGTTCTATGATTCTGTAACAGGTCACAGTTTCAAGGCCATTTTATTAAAGAAGCATGGTGGGGAGCGGGTCATGCACATAAGGCAGTGGATTGTTCAGTGTGGAGGGAATCTTATATGTGCCAGTAATACATGAGCGAAAATGAGGAAGAGGAGGCCTGTGAGCTCCTAGTTGACTTTTCACTGAAAACTGCACATGCAAAGGTCAGTTACATATTTAGAGGAGCCTGAGCTCTGGATCAAGAGTGATCAGCAGCTGCAGAACTCTTAAATGCAGGAAGTTGTGTTCTTCTGGAGTGTTTGCAGAACATTGTCTACTGCAGAGACCAGAAGAAACCTGCTATAATGAGAGATTCAGCATGTATTTGAGTTGGTGGTTTGCAGCAACTGAACTGATGCTGGTAGGCAGCTGGTTTGCTGTGGGAGCTCTGTGGCAGCTGTGAGACCATTGCTTCTAGTACAGAATAGGGACTGAAATATAAAGGGATATATTTTATTAAGCTCCAGCAGTGCAAAAGATAAGCTGTAGTATCATTGCTTCTGTCTTCATCTCTGTAGCTAACACTGCTATTCTAGCATGAGTATGCCAAATTCAGGAAATATGTGTTGGCATGACCCCAGTAATCCACCAGTGTCTCTTCAAAACAAAGGGGTATCTTCCCTTTTTCCCAGCTATTTACAGGCTAAGTGTACCCCTGGCTTTTGGAGAAAACGGGCAAATAGAGCATATTCTTAATCTGTACAGTTGAAGCAGTACATAGTCGTGGGCTTGTCTTTTGAATCATCATGTGTATAAATATTAAATGAATGGATCTGATGAAGTTGCTTACATCTCTTTTGCAAGATGGAATAAATAAAATCACGGCTTTGAACAGTAGTAAACAATTTCTGCATGCATTAGTGTGAGGTGTTTATTCCTTTGGGATTAGACATCAAGGTGCATTTGCAACACATTCTGTGTTTCAGAAATATATTGCAAATATTCTTTTCTTTGCAATAGAAATATTTTAATTTATTTTTATTATGTGAACAAGTGAATTTTCACATCTTCACTGTGATGTGAAGATTCACTATCTTCACATCGCATCTTTTACTCAGGAGGAAACTTTACCTCTTTACTGGCACGCACACACACCAATTTTTCTTTTCCCAATCACTTATTTGTTTAGGATTTGAACTAATAAAGCTATCTCTGACATAAAAGTGTAGCAGTCATCTGGCAGAATTCTGGCTGAGACATGGGTTGGCACTGTGAGCCAGTCAGATGACATTCCTAATGGTCAGGTGCCCTTTTCTGATTCCATATTGGCCTTGCTGAACATGTGTTTTATGTGTATTGTTAGTACAGCAGAGGTTCTCGGAGCTTAAAAAGGAGACATCTTTCTTTCTAGCGAGACAAGATAATGCAGTTTTTGGTGATGGAGACTTAGGATTTAGAATTTAAAGGTCTTAAAACAGTATCTCGACAAAGTCTGATTTCAAATGTTTATCACAAAATTTCAGCATCACAGAAACCCAAAGTCTGATGTGTTAGCAATAGGGACCCTGAAATTAACTAGCTAATTTAGCTGATTAATCTTGCTCTAAAGGGTAGTGAGGTGGATGGGTAACGGTTAGGATTCAGTTTAAGGTTTCATATCTAAGTGAAGCTTCTGCTTTAAGAAAGGTAGTCCTTTGCCAGGTCAGGGCTATGGTCGTTGAGTTAGATGTCACCCTTCAAAGGAAGCTTTCATACTTCTGACCCCAGCAGAAACGGAGGATCCTGTCCACCTTTAAAGCCTGATAACTAACTGGAATCCTAAGAACTTCCAGGATCTCTCACAGGGTTTATTTTTGACTTCCTTGGCAAACTCAGCTGCCTCTGAGAGCTCATGAAAGCTCTAATTGCCAATTAAGTTTGATGCCAGGCAGAGCAAAGCAAGTGGTGGATTCAAAAGCCATGGGCATATATCTTTTTTACCTGTTTCTCTGGCATATACTGTACCTGTCCTTACTCTGATCTTTCTTAAATAAGATTGCTTATGTCCATAATAGCTGCTAAATAAAGCAGTGAGTCTTGAAGAAATGAGTCTGTCTTTATGTTGCTGGGAGAGCTAAAGTGAGGAAGAACCTTTTTCTGATTCTCAAGAAGTCTGAGAATGCGGAAGAAAACAACAAAAAAAAATCCACATAAACTTGCTTCCGTTTCACATGTTCACAAGTTCAGTGTTAGTGTATATACAGCTTTTCATTCACTCTAAAGTTCATTTTTTATGTGTAAATCTACCAGCTTCCAAGAAACAGCTACAACCACAGGGAGACTGAAGGCACCATTAGTATGTTCTTCCAGAGGCTTCCCAATCCAGTGTTAGTAGTGCAGATTCTTGGGACAGAACTTGCATTTTATCTTTTCTTGGTAGATCCATCAAAAACGCCCAATCAAACAAAAAAAAAAAACCAACCCACATTCTAGGAGGAAAATTGTATTCCTAATGTATTCTTCTGGCAACCTAGATGAAAAGGGCTATGAAGAAATTCCTTGGAGGCTTGCTTGAATCCATATTAGTAAGAGCCTAACTTAACAGGCCTCGTTCTTTGCACTCTGTGCTTGGGGCTGTTGAGCCACTCGCTTGCTGTACACGTATGTGTCTACTTATTTTTCAGTCAGCCTGCTCATCTCCTGAAAAAGATGTGCACTAACCAAACAGGATCATTGTGACTGCATGTGGCAGAGGAGTCAGGCACTTCGCTTGTGAGACAGAAGCAACAATAAATTGATACAACAAAATTCAGCGGTAAATGTGGCAGTGGCTTAATGTGATTTGATGGCAAGGTTCACTTTTTTGTTTTTACTGCATAGAGGACAGGGTTAGATAGAAGTGTCAGGTAGACCCTCCAGTTGAGTCATGAGGTTCAGAGAGGACCCCCTTGCTTTCTAAACTCCTTCTCAGAGGGGAGCTTAGGTGTGACTGTATCTACTCCTAGTCCTAGACTCAGTTAAAAATTTTTGTCTAGAGGAATGCATATACATGCACAATCAAACTTTTATATCACTTAGTCAAGATTTCAGAGTTTAGCATGCTATTTAATTGCTATTGCAAAGGCCCACAAAACTGACTTAGGTAGGTTACAAGCCCCAGAGGAAATTTATTTAATAAAAAAATCATTTAGTACTCTGATAACATTAGTAAAGTACAGTTTCTAGATACCAGGCAGAATCAAATACTACACAACCAACTAAAGTTTCAGAGGGAATTAACCCAAAATGTGTTTCCTAGTCCAGATGAGGGCTCCTGGCCTCGAGGAATTGCCTCAGGCAGTATCCCAACTCAGGAGGAGAGTCCTTGGCTGCAGACCTGCTCCTCTGAGGAGGACTGACTCAAGCTCTTGCCCTTTGGCAGGACCCCATTTAAATTCTAGTCAAATCTGATCTGTGATCAGAAATACGGTCTGAGGGTTCTTGGCTTTTGACCAAAGTGTGAGTCTAGGAATAGCAAGTTGTGCAACCCTGTTGTGACCAAAATCAGCAGATTTTGTGGTTACCTGAGCCAGACCAAAGTCAGCAGATATCTGTTAGAACTAGCAGATATATTTTTATATTTCTTCAGACCAGAGTCAGCAGATGTATTTATTACCAAGTACTGGGACTCAGTGGTCCTTCCATCAGGGTGTGTGCAACTGGCACACTGCTGTCTGTTTTCAGAAGGGTGAGTTAGCAGACTCAAAGGTAGAAAAGTTTGTTTTCTAACTGCATATTTCGCTATGCTGTTTATCTGAAGAACAGTCTTGGAATCTGTTTGCCTTTGGGTGCAAGAGACCTAGTTCACCAAGCATGTGGGATATAATTTTGATATCTGTGATTGCAGGATCATTAGATGACCTGGTCAGCCTTTATACAGGTTTACAGGAGTTTTCCTTAAATCTCTTTAGTTAGTGAGTTCTGAGACAGTGAGTAGAGCCACCTAATAGTCCTTTCTCAACCATTAAAGAAATTAAATCTTTCCACAGGTTCATATTTAAGAGCTGTCAATAGAAATCCAGTCAGGCTAGATAGCCCTCTTAAGGAAACTTCCATTAAGAGGATATTAAGTAGAGGTTTTCAGAGGTTCCCTTGAACATGATGAGGTCGGAGTGGTAGACATTTTCTTCATGATGGACTATGGCAGGTGCCTTCACCCCCCAAAACCAAAATTGGAGATTACATGTAAATGAAACCTAGAAGTTCAGCTCAGTTTGTTACAACAGTGGTAGCTTAAAAGGGGCATCCAAGTGACCTGAATCTGTCTCCATCACTGGCCTGACCAGTTAGTCTTTTGTAGGGTATAAGAGCAGAGGAAAGCTGATGTTGTCGTGTGAGTATAGCTAATGCCAGCCAGCACTCCAGTTCCTAATGTTGAGCTGTTCTTGATGTTCTGCTCTTTGTCCCCAGAGGACTCAAACATAAATATCTTAACTTTCATGCCAAAAGAATTTCTTCCTACTAGCTGCTGAGTTCCTAAAACTTTCCCTAACCTGACGAAACATTTCATAATGGTGTTTGTTACCTGAGGGCAAAGATTTTCGTGTTCATTTCTTTTCCCTATTGACCTGGAAGCTTCAAAACAGAGTTGGGACTCTTCGTAGAGTTCTCCCCTATATCAAATGCTGAGAAGCATGTATAAATTTATATTTAACACCTTTCACAGTTCCACTGGAGTATCCTATTGGCCATGTCATATAGTACTAAGTGTAATGCAGCTCAGAGCTTTATGGACATCCTCTTTGCCCACAAGAATTCTTCTGCTGTCTGTCATGCTGCCTTTGGAACTTGTTTGCATTGATAGGCTTTTTTTTTTTTAATCTTGTGGCTGTCTTCCAAGAAGGTAAACAAGAATGACCAGGATCTGCAGGATTTGCATATTTACTGTTCATGCAGTCTGACCTTCCCTCTGTCAGTTGAAGCAAACAATAGGCATCGGTTATAGTGGGATCTCTATCAGAATGTTGATGTGCTTGAAACCAGTGGATAGCTGCTGTTTATAAACTATCAGACCTTACTGTACGTAGTACACATGGTTCAGGCAGTGGTTAAGGATCCTCCCTTTTGAAGATGTGCTTAGTTTTGTTGGTGGCAAGGTCTTAACCTTTCATCAGGGATTCCAGCCTTTCAAAGGGCACTTCACCAGGCTTTGAACAGGACAGCTGTATACAGGTATGCTTATTTTTCTTCATTTTCACTACAGGAGCTTGCAGAAGAGGCTGGTGCTACGATTTAGGCAAAAACTTTTTAGTTTGTCACAGCAGGACAAAATGCAAGCATTTTAAGGTCATGCCAAGCTGCAAATCATGTTCTTTTTACCTTATGCAGGGAGTTATTGGTCTATCAAATTACTGTTTACACTGGTTTAGCTGTCTAGGAATTAGATGCTTTTGCCAGTGGACAAAGCTGTTTCAAATAGTCTCAGAGCCACTTTTTAGGACTGGAAGGTTCTATAAATACTTTTGACTTTACAAGAAATGCTAGTAAGAATAGCTTTTACTTAGAAATTTCTAGTGGTTCTCAGTATTAGCCTCTCTGCTTCAGGCTGCTGTAGAAGCTCCTCTGTATATGTTCTTGACAGTTGTTTTTCAGCCCAACCATCTGTAAACAGTGAGTAGCTACAGGAGCATTCTTGCTTTCTCTTACTTTCCCTGGCTAAGGTAATTTTCCCTGGAGCCTATTGCACCATATGACTGGTGCAGTTTCAGCATTCGCAGAAACTGTAGCATCAGCCTGTGGTGAGTTATGACCTATGAAGTTCAGCTCTCTGTCTTAAGGAAGGTAGAATTTCTCAGCATTAATGTACACAAGCTTACTCGTAGTTATTTTGGTTAACTGTAACATTAGGAAGCATTCTCTTAGGCATATTCATGTTGCCAAAGGAATTGGATAGTTATGTGTGCAGGTATAAAAAGCTCTCTAAGGAGCTATTAACTAGCATGCTGGAATGGGAGAGAACTAGGCTCTTGGTTAGCTTAATTGTGGTGTATATTGTGGCCTTCTTTAACATGTAGCTACAAGTGGAAGGCTTTTCATTGTTTCTCAGTCTTACCATACTAAGATTGCTAATTAGTCTGATATAGTTTTGCTTCTGTCAAGAGACCCTGTCCTACAGTTGAACTTAAACCTAGATTATGTATGTATGATGAGCTAGAACTTGAAAGGATGTTCTTTTGTTACCATCTTCTCCATCAGTGGCCTCCCAGTGGGATATCTCCATTCCTGGTAGTTGCAGTACTGTTAGTTGGAATTATGTTTTATTTTACCTCTGGGCATGCAGTCACCATTAGAACAGTCCTTCTGTGTCTGTTCATCTAGGGATTCATGGGACTCTTCTCCAGGTAAATGGAGTTTTTGGAGGTACCCACTGCATTGGTGAATGCATGGACAATTGCTTTAGGAGAGAAACAAATTACTGCTTTGTTACTGTTCTTTCTAGCTATGTGTTTATTTACCACCTGGCCTCCTTTCCTTTTTGGCCAAGTCCCAGCAGTATTTCTGGGGAATTAGAAGAACTTAAAAGTGTTCATCATCAATTCTGTGACCACAAGCAGAGAGAATTTGTGCATGCTTCTCTAAATACTATCCAAGCAAATTATTTCAGCTAATGGTACTTTTATAGAAGCGCGCTCACCATGAATAAACATGAAGTGTGTATTGAATAAGGGTTACAGGCAAGTAGTCTTTGTGAAGTTCTTCAGGTGAAGTGGCATGGAATAATCCAGTGCTTTGTCCACTGGCATGCTCTAGACTTACTGCCTGGTGTTTGTGGAAGGTGATTCTTCCAGCTGTTCGGCTGCCGAAGGCCATGCAGCTCACTCTGTCATTCTGGGAGGATGCTGTTCAGTCACCCACTGTGGGACCCTCGCTTTGTTCCAGCTACATACTCTGTATTGTATGGGGGGGTTAGACTAGATGAACTTTAAAAATCCTTTTCAAATCAGACTATCCTGTGATTCGCTGCTGTATTCCAGCCTCTGCCATCCTGATGTTTCAGGAGGTTTGATAGAGCATCTCAAGATACATCTTAATTCTTGCTCTCAAGAATAATTGGATACCATAGCCCTTACGTTATACTGTAGTAGAGGCATAACCCTGACAAACATTGATCACTCAGAGTGATGTAATTGTATGTGTTGAAGAGACACACATCTGTAGAGGGATACACATTCAGTACCACAGTTGTTGCAGTGTGGCTTGGCTTTTTGAATCCCCAAACTTCTAGATCTTTCAAGCTAGAAAATGCATGATGTGATTTCAGCTGTTTCTGTTTAATGTCTTTTGGGGAGTAAGAATATTGCAGGTAGAAGTAATGTGTGTGATAGATGCTGCCTGTGTGTATGTGAATACTTAATATTATGAATGGTGGTGTACCAGTTTCTCTCCTGAAATACCAGACCAGTTCCTAAAGGTCAGAGGATTCAGTGGTGGGGGAATCTGGTAGTACAGGGGTGTGAAACACTTAAATGGGAGAATCTACTGTTTGAGCTCTTAAAAGGCTTTATCTTTTTTACTGACAGAAGAAACTTCAAAAAATAACAAGTGAGGTAATGTGACATTTCTTAACTAGAATTTTTTCAGTAAGTGCAATAAAAATAGTTTGTTTGCTAGATTCTTGACTATTCTAGGTATTTCATCTTTTTCTTTTTGAATCAAAGGATCTGCAAGAGGCCTGCATCTAAAAGGCATTTTTACATAAATTTATAAGTAAAGATCACCTGTCCTTATTGCAGGATGTTGCAGAACACATACTTGAATGCCATTGATACTGGATCATTCGTTTGAAAAACAAGTAGATATCACCAGGTGGATTGGTGTGGACAAAAATTCTTCCATCAAATATGTTTTTGAAAAAAACTCCCTGAATTTTCTGAGCATGAGATGTAGAAAATCCAACCAGATACTTTAGAAGGAACAGAAGTGGAAAACCCTTGCCTTGTAGCACAGTAGTTTGCCACTAGTGACAAGGAAACTTTACTGTTCCCGGTAAATGATTTGATTCGAAACATTTAACTTGCTCCAGCAGACGGTGGCAACATTTCTGCACAAAGACTCTGATTCCTTCAGGATGCATCTTGTCTGAAGTCAGGGAATATCTGCTGGACCAGTGTCTGCCACCCTCATAACTGAGTATGTCTCCCTGTACATGCATGTGTGGACTTGCTCATAACCATGATCTGTGATGACACGGAAAAGGATGGTGTGCTGAAGACATCAGGACCTTCCTCCAGCTTCAGTTCCTTCTCCCAATATTGGCTTGTTTTACCATAACAGCTCAACTGATCCAGAGGAGCCATTCATCCAAGGCGGGAAGGAACTGCTTCCTCTGCAGGTGGATGCAGATAGTAGCTGTGCACTAGGGAGAAAAGCCAAC
The DNA here is from genome assembly GCF_037157495.1 of Lathamus discolor. NCBI lineage: Eukaryota > Metazoa > Chordata > Aves > Psittaciformes > Psittacidae > Lathamus > Lathamus discolor. Next base: position 99,617,457 of record NC_088887.1, on the reverse strand, counting down.
GTAATAATGGAGAAGGTCCCTCTGGAAACTGGGTCCAGTCCCTGCAGTTGCCAAAATACAGGCTGTGGTTTAGACAAACAGTAGGAAAAGGAATCGGTGCTTAAGCAAAGCCAGATTGACTGGGGTTGGATGATGTTTGCTCTTTGCTTAAAATGGCAGTGCCAAGCACATGGCATGGAAAAATAAAAGAGATGCATTATATAGGTCTGTACAGTGAATCCTGCTGTCAGCGCGTACCTGCCTGATGCAGTTTATCTGCATAACACTTAATTTCTCAGCATTTAACTGTCTGCTCATTTCTGTCTTCCTTATCTCCAAAAACACTTGACAACAAAATACCTCTTTAGTGCTTGTCTGTATGATGTGCTCTGAGTATGCTGCTGTTACTGTACAGCTCAGGAGAGGCTGCCATAGCTAATCCAGGTGATCTTGTGCACTCTTTGAAGACTTAGTTTCTGTACTTAGACTTGACAAAAATTAAACTATGCTAAGTTTGTGGAAAGTCATCTTCTGCATTCAAGGGTGTCCTCAGTTCAGCAGTAGCAGTCATTTTTCTCCTTCTTAGTAGCTGGTGCAGTGCCATGACTTTCAGCATGGGAACAAATCTGATAACGCTGATGTTTTTAGTTGTTGCTAAGTAATGGTTACTCTGATCAAGGACTTTCTGAGTCTTATGCTCTGCCAGGGAGGAGTGGAAGCTAGGAGGAAGCAGAGACAGGACACCTGCCCCAAACTGACCAAAGAGGTATTCCATACCACAGCATGTCATGCCCAGTATAGCAGCTGGAGGCAGTTGCCCAGATGGGCTAGATCGTGGCTCGGGTCGGGCTGGGTATCGGTCAGCGGGTGGTGAGCGGTTGTATTCTCGTCCCTTGTTATTTCCCCTATCCTTATTATTACTGGTGGTAGCAGTAGTGGTTTGTGTTTTACCTTAGTTATTGGACTGTTCTTATCTCAACCTGTGGGAATTACATTCTTCCAGTTCTCCTCCCCATCCCTCCAGGAGTGGGGAGAGGAAGAAGTGGGGGGAGTGAGCAAGCGGCTGCGTGGTTCTGAGTTACCAGCTGGGCTTAAGCCATGACAAAGAATTATTTTGGTGCTTTTATATTGTTTAGCATCCTCTCATCTGGGAAAAAAAATAACATACTGCTTGGGAGCCTTTCAAACTGGAAAAGTTGTTTTGAATTCTTTTTAAAATGTCTAAGGAACATACTGAAGTCCCAGAAATTTTGGACCTGAGGTTTCTGTTTTTTCTAACATGAAAAATTGGGGACTTCCTCAAAATTTTATTCTGTTTAGAGACTTTTTTGTATATTGCAAGCAGGGCATGATGTAACACAATCTTTGTAATCGGTACTGCTTGGTTATCAGATAATTGTTTGAGGACTGAAAAGCCTGCCTTTCCTTGGTTGTGTAATAGATCTAGTTTAGGTGTTGTAGCTGTTTGTTACACCTTTTCAGTGTTTTGCTTCATTAGCGATTGAAATCTTAATGTGTTTATTAAAACAAACAAAAACAACCAAACAAAAAACACAAGAAGGTCTTCAGTTACGCATGCTGCATCATCATGTTTCATTGCCCTTACTGCTTTTTGTTGTACCTCTAGACATACCAAACAAAAGATAAGTCTAAAATTTAGAAAAGACCATTTAATATTTTTTGAATACTTTTAGTAGCTTTTGAGTTTGTCAAAAGATGCATTTATATATTGTTACAATTGATTATTTTATTCCTTTCTTTCTAAATTAGGGCTTTGGATGTTCGAATGTTCTAATTATCAAGCTAGACATGTTAAATAGTGAAAAGGTATTCCTTAAAGGAGCTAGGGCTGGAGGTTGCTTTGTTTTTATTCTGAAATTAGGCTAAGCTAACAGTGTGAGTGGGAAATACTACATGTCTCAGTGTACGTGGAGCATGCTGCTTTACACACAAGATGAAAATACATGCAACCGGGTAACTTCAAAGCAGGTTTAGCTGAAAACTAACCTTACACTGGAAAATAATTTGTTATGTGTGGGTAAATGTTAATGTCAAGAAAGATCTTTGTGTAATGTAAATGTCTGTTAGAAAATTGATACCTGAACTGCAAGTTTTAATTCATTCAGATGTCATGGATTGTCATAGTTCTGTCTATGATTAGCAAGCTGCTAAATTTTTACAGCTGTGAAATACTGCAAATTCTATTTGCATTTACAAATGCCTTAAAAAAAAAAAAAAAGGCAATCTTACATAAACTGTTATTTAGAAAGGGACCATTATATTGTCACCCTGTACGAATAAGCATTAAGTATCTTTTGTTACACCTTTCCAGAACAAAAGAGATGAGCATCTTTTGAAAAAAAGAAATGTTCCCCAAGAAGAAAGTTTAGAAGATTCTGATGTTGATGCTGACTTCAAAGCAGTAAGTTCTTTGACTCTTGAATTATTTTTAAAACTTTGGTGGTGTCTCAGAACAATGTGTTCTGGTTTTACTTTAGCACTGGAATTCCCACAGTTACAGAATCACAGAATCATAGATCAGTTAGGGTTGGAAAGGACCTAAAGATCATCAAGTTCCAAACCCCTGCCGTGGGCAGGGACACCTCACACTAAACCATGCCACCCAAGGCTCTGTCCAACGTGGCCTTGAACACCACCAGGGATGGAGCATTCACAGCTTCCCTGGGCAACCCATTCCAGTGCCTCACCACCCTTACAGTAAAGAACTTTCTTCCTTATATCCAATCTAAACTTTCCCTGTTTAAGTTTTAACCCATTACCCCTTGTCCTATCACTACAGTCCCTAGTGAAGAGTCCCTCTCCGGCATCCTTGTAGGCCCTCTTCAGATACTGGAAGGCTGCTATGCGAGGTTAGGAATTTATACACTGTTAAAATTAGTTTGATTGGATTAAATGTTTAAAAAGACTATAGCAACAAAATCGCTAAACCTTCTTTTTTTTTTCTTTTCAAGCAAAATGTAACACTAGAAGCTATCCTGCAGGTATGTTACCTTTAACCTTTTCTTTTTTCTTTTTTTTGATTAGAAGCATATGTTCAGTGCATTTTTTGGGTTTACTGTGTTGGTGTTTTTTTTCCAGAATGCCACAAGTGACAACCCAGTGATCCAACTGAGTGCTGTCCAAGCTGCAAGGTAAAAATAAATAAAGGCACAGAAATGTACTTCCCATGCACTTCTCATGATGAAAGTTACTTACTTTACTTTTACATCTAATTTCACAGAAAACTCCTATCCAGTGACAGAAATCCACCTATCGATGACTTAATAAAATCAGGAATTTTACCAATCCTGGTAAAATGCCTAGAAAGGGATGACAAGTAAGTATACTTTTACAAATGTTCACCTTTACCAAAAATTTGCATCCAAAACCGCATTTCATTACTTAAAATTAAACTGCTGATTCGTAGCACCATATAATCTGACATAGTCAATCACATTCTGTGATGATAAACCATAAATTCTCCAGGGGTGTTTATTCTGCCACTGAAATGTCAGTTTATTTTTTAGAGCTTGCATGAGCATATCCAGCTAATGGAGGAATAATTAAATTTCTGTTTATTACAATTCTCATTTGTTTTTAATATTTTGGACTTTTTTATTGACAGTTTTTAAGAAACCTGTCTCAGACGTATTGTGTGTATTTGTGTGAAGGCTGAGAATATGCCTGGTTGTGAAGAGGGCTCTTCTCTTTGCCAGGATACACTTGTAATCTTTTTCATTAAGGTCATTAGCTTAAGTTTCCAGCTTCTTTTGTTCTCACTGCAAATTGGGTTTCCGTCTGGCTCTGTGCTCCCTCATGTGATGGTAGAACAGAATGAGAATGCTGTCTGTTATGATTCTTTGTTGGAAAACAAGAGCTTCAGTAAAGGAGGTAGAGAACATTGAGCATGTAGTTGCACGGATTTAATGGCATGTAATAAAAATCAATCCATGAGCCTCTTCTTTAGATAAATAGGGATTAACACATTTGAGGTAAATGTTTTAGCCTATCTTTAGTCTCAGCCAGCTATAAATATATTTACAGTATTTCAGTTTCAAGGTTATTTCTGCAGCCACAAAGGCTGGAAACTTCAAAATTGCAAATTGGCATTTTGGGTATAATTTGGTGGTTGCAGAAAAATGAAGCACGAATAGCTTTGTTTCTAGCTTGTTTAAAAACAGTTGCTTAGAAGGCAGCTGGCGATGATGTTCAGACCAGATAGCATTTTAAAATGGATCATGAATGCCTGTCTGCTGTAGATATAGGATGTTTAGTGCTGTGAAATTTCTCCTAATTTTAATATTTTGTCTAGTTTTTGTGTGATGTACCTTTGTAAATGTTTAATAAGCCTTTCAGAATTGAACTCAAACATTTTCTTAATCAGTTCTTTTAATTGTGATTACTATATAATATTTAGTAGAGGTAAACTCTGCAAAGACTTTCTATAAAATATAAATATAAAATAAGATTGTTAAAGCTATTGTTCATGTTATACCTGAATGCTTATCAGAAGGGGAAGAAAAGAAGGACTGACCTAGAACTAGAATTCCAATGTGTTTGATCCTAGAATGTAATGGGTTTATAGATAGCTGCTGACTGGTACTATTTGTTTTTACACATCGTATTTACGCATCTTGGGCCCTCCTATCAAATTCTTTCCCAATCCCATCCCTAATAAAACCTTAAAATGCACAGAAAAAACTAAAAGGAAGCAGGTGCTATGACACTATATAAAACATAATTGATAAGAGACCCAGGAAAGCATGGAAATGAAAAAGTCATCTACCAGTAAATATTCTCTGTTCCTCCCAAAGCCAGACACTTTACTGTTATGTTAACCACTTTAAGTTGTAACCTCTTTTATAGCTTCTGGAACCCTGAACCATTAACATTTGCTTGAACAACAGTTTTCATGCAAACTGTTTTACTAAACTGCTGTTTACATAGACAACAGCTAATGGACATCTTGGAAGAGATGTTCCCCCAGCTTTCATAATACTAGGAACTAATTTTATCTGCATTTAATAAGACAGTTCTAATACAGGTATGGTCATTTGATACTGATACTAGATCTTTCCCCTTCTGTGATGGAGCAGGAAATTGTCTTTATCCCAGTATACCGGCTTACCCTTGATCTGGGTTGTAATGTTAAAGGGCCAAATTTTTATTAGTTATGGTCAGACATGGTTAATGTATTAAGAACTAATGGCAGCAAGGCAGTTGCACTTTCTTCACTAAATATGAGTGTTGTTTGAATCAGTTGGATGTGAAGAGTTCTGTTATCCAGTAGAGAGGCATAAATAAATTTTATGATGAGGGGTGCTAAAAATCTTTCATACAGGAGATAATTGGTTGGCTGGAGTACTGGTCATCTTCGCTATGTGCTTCTGAAATAAAAGCAGTATACTTGGTATTTTTTAATTACCAATATGAAGTCAGAATGATGGGTGGTTTACAAAAGATTATAGAATGTAAAATCTTTCTATTCTTACAGCTTTTACCCTGCAATATCCAGGCTTAGATTTTTCTTTAATAGCCCAGTGGCACTGCTTAACTGTAGAGTGTCTGTCTTAGAGTGGATACAGCTAGTAATCTGAAATGAACCATGAAATAATCTGCAGATCATGTTTCAATTTATTACTACAAAATTATTTCATTACAGTCCTTCGTTACAATTTGAAGCTGCATGGGCATTGACTAACATAGCATCAGGCACTTCTGCGCAGACTCAAGCTGTTGTACAGTCTAGTAAGTACTGTGGTTTGTTTTGAGGGGTGGTGGATGTTGTGGAGAAAAGGGGGAATGGGATATTTGGATAACAAGTGCCATTTGTTAATCATTAAAATAATAAATGCATGTCTGTCCTCTTTCTCAAAAAATTTCTGCATTTGCTCTTGAATATTAATCTGTTTGTTAGTTACAATTAATAGTAAGGGTCCCAGACCTCATTTTCCAATAAAGAAAATAAAGAATGACAGATTATATTGTATTATGGCAAAAAAACAATAGTTCTTTCTAATTCTTGAGTTGATTTCTGAAATCATGTACCGTTAAATCCCCTATGGGATTATGCTACGAAGTAATACTTTCTACCTCAAAGATATGTTTGTAAATCCTAATGAAGATGTTAAACACATATAGTTATGTAAGATTATGCAAGTTAAAATTGCCATCTTTTGCTTGACCGTACGATTAGTATCTTCTGTACACACCGAGTTTGTGGTGCTGCCTTTGTTTCTTGTTTAACCAGCCAGTGAGACTTCCATTATGAAAAGAGATAAGAAAGAAACTCTGAAGTTAATGAAAGATAAATTACTCAGATTAATTTTTCAGGATTATGTATGTAGCTTTTATGTACCAGCATCCTTATCTTAAAACAGTCACCTTTATGCTAAGTACAATGTTTTGTCATTAAACAGTGACACAATAGATAAGCAAAGGTATAAATTGTCTTGGCTCGTTAATATTTGGTGGTTTTATATGGGAAAATGGTGACTGATTATTTTACTTTTTTTTAGGTATATGAACTTGCCTTTCAAATCAAAATGCTGTTTTGTATGTTTTAATCGCTAATAAAGTATCTCACTAATTTTAAGATTCTGTATAGTTAAGCTATTGGAGCAATAAGAATGCTTATCAAAATGCGCTTTGGTTAAAATCCAAAGGCTTTAAAAAGAAAAAAATCAACATCAAAAATTTATTTCAAAAAATCCTGATGTGATTTGCACACCTGGTTTTAGATTGCTTTTCTGGCATCTAAATGTCTTTGAAAATCTAATCCCAAGTTTTTTCATCCTTCCCTGCCTATTCATTGTTTCCTTCCAGTGTTATCATATTTAAATGAATGAATCTAATGAAAAGGCTGTTTAGAGCATTAGCTTTGCAGAAAAAAATCTAGAAAAAAATAGTAAAAACTCAAATTAGAATGAAAAAGAGCATTGCTGTCACCTGAACAATTGCTTGAAGTTCAGGCTGAGACATATGTCTCCCAAATTCTGTTTAGCTAGTGCTTGAAAATTAAAAAATGGATAAAATTACTTCAAAGAAGCAAAAAGTACTTTGCCAGCTTTACTCCTGAAGAGAAAATGGAAGAAGTTTAGTCTAAAAGTCTTGCTGCTTTGGCTAGGAGATGACTAAGGGAAAAGAGCCTTTCCAACTCCCATTAGGTAAGGGATGGATTGATGGAACAAAGCAATAGACCCTTGCAGCTATAGAAGAGGCTAGTGTGGCTTATATACAAAAGAAGGTGCTCTCCTGCAATCAAGAGGGACAGATAGCAGTTGGAAGGCCCAGCAAAATAAAAATAGTATGTACACAGAATAGATCTCATCAGAAGACCGTTTTGAGCAGAAGTAATTAATTTTATGAGAGCAGTAGATCAGATAACCTGTAGCTCCTACTTTCTCAGACTGTCCTCCTGCTTGAGTGCTGATATGAAATAATTTCATTCCTGCTTTTGAAAGCATACCAGGTTTGCAATCTAATAAGAACTACATACTTGACCCTCTTTGAAATATGTTGAATGCACGTACGACTGAAGTGTAATCTTGATAATCACTAAGAAGGAAGCTGGAATATTCCACTTGAGCTAATGGAAGCAGGATGATTGTTAAAAGAACAGAGGGTGTTCTTCAGCAACAGTGTGCTGCTGGCCCTCCTAACTTATCAGTTACAGGCAAGAGCTGAATTACTCATCTAGGCTAGGGAAGGAATTTCAGGTTACCTTTATTGTTCATTACTCTGTTTTTCAGGAAAATACATCAGGGGTTTTTGGCTTATTATCACTTACATTACCAACAGGATATTGATTCACAGTTGCTCACAAATTGTGTTACAATTTTTTAAAACTTGTGAAGCTCTTCATACAAGAAGAACTTATTTCCTTCAACAGTATATAAATTGATCTGTTTATTTCACTCAGAAAGACTATAGGACAAGTATGATCATAAATAAAGTTTAAAAATTGCTGCAAGAATGGGTGTCTTGCAGGCAGTATGGCTTGTTTGAAGGGAAGTAGTCAATGGGAATAGTAGCGGGATGGTTTCGTAGCTCTATTAAATGTATTTAATTTAGCAGAGGTTGATATTTAAAATCAGTAACACTTCCTTAATCTGGTATGTTGCCTGCATTATATAAGAACAAATTAAAACGTGTCTTAGGACTGGCAGATGGATGTAAATCTTCACTGCATATGGAAACTAACTATAGCCACCTCCTGGGAGGAAGCTATTTTCTAAAAGTCAAGATTTGAAGCACATTTGCACAACTAGGCTTGTCATTCTTTTAGGTATGTATTGTGATATCAGGTAACTAGGAAATCTGAATTACCAGGACATGAAACCTATCACCTGCATACCTGCGGCTCTTGCCTATCACTGAGAAATATGTGAAAATCTTTAAATGCGGAGAGCATTGTTTAATAGTGGCTTGTTCTCAAGTCTTTTTTCCCTCTCTATAGATATGATAGAAATGTTTAACTGAGGGTTTTTATGCTCTTCATTATAGAAACATGTATAAGGCATGGTAGGGAAAGTGGTTTGTATTAATCAATGAAAATACTGTGCATATACCATGTTCCAGTAAAAACAAATCCAATCTTGCATTCTGCAGACGCAGTACCCCTCTTCTTGAGACTACTTCACTCACCACACCAGAATGTTTGCGAGCAAGCTGTCTGGGCTCTCGGAAATATTATAGGTAACTTTTGTCATTATAATGATTTGAATTCAGGGAGCATTTCTTTTTAGAATTTGACTTTTGAACATTGGCATTATCATATGAGACTATGTTTCCTCTAAATTCTGTGGCTTAATATAATTTTTCATGTGGCCAGAATTACTCATGTACACTGTATTTTTCTAAAGAATGATATCACTTGCTACACAAATATTAACAGGATAAACTTTGTATCTTGTGAAATATACATACGTATCTATACCTATGTATATGTAATTGAACATGACCTTTTAGTAGCAGACTACTGGTGAGGAAACATAGAATTTCAGTATCCCAACATGTCATTGCATACATTTCAAGATTTTCCATTTTTAATGTAATTTATTTTACAACAATTTTCATTTCTGTAGGTGATGGTCCTCAGTGTAGAGATTATGTCATATCACTGGGAGTTGTCAAACCTCTTCTGTCCTTCATCAATCCCTCCATTCCCATCACCTTCCTTCGGAACGTCACATGGGTCATTGTAAATCTCTGCAGGAATAAGGACCCCCCACCGCCTATGGAGACAGTTCAGGAGGTAAAGAATTGTGGGACAGATAATTTTTTATGCTCTGGGCTAGAGGCAAATGTTTTACATTGTCATACTATAAATTTATGCATGTTTTTTGCAAGTGTTTTGTGCCATTTACTAATTGTTAAAGGAAGTAATCTGACCAATTTAATGCTTTTTACTAAGGCCGTAATGAAGGTGTTTGTAGCATCTGAAACAGTAAGAATAAAGACTGATAAGGCATATATTAAAATGGACACAACAAAAAAATTAGCACACTACAAAGTCTGTTACTCAGCATTTCATGTTTTTATCATAAAAAGGCTACAAATGTGATTCTGTTCATAGAAATATTCTTACTGAAAATAAATTAGTGAATGTAGTGTAGCTTGTGTTTCGACTAGCTGTGAACATGCAGTCAGTGTCAAGTCCCCACTTGAGAAGAGAAGCATGTGAAAGTCCTTTTAAACTGGTGAACAGAGCAAATGCAGTGTTTATAGAGCAGGCACAGCTAGTAAAGTGATGCTATTCAACTAGAACTAGAGTTGTGATGTACATGAAGTTCTCCTTTTTCAGGTAAATTCCAATGTGTAGGTACAGTTCGTGAAGCCATGTGAACTATAATACTGTTAGCAACTAAAATTCAATGAATTTTTAGAATGAAGAAGGGAAACTTGCAAGTTACACCAAATAGAAACCCCTGTTCTAAGCAGTCTTATCATGTCTCAGTTTTCTGTTTTCTCCAAACATGAATACAAAAATAAAATTTTACTTTAGTCCAAGAGGGTCTTATTTATTGATGTGAGGGTAATGATTTTCATTATATTCTGTGGTAACAAAGCTGTTAAAATAGTAGGGGATGTCTTATCTCTATTCTTTGTTTCTTTTCCCTCTGTGTCTTTGAAATACAATACTGTATTGTATTTTTACAAATTTTAAGTATTACATATATGTATATTTTTATATATAATTTGAGGAAAGTTTGTGAATGTTACTATATACTTTTGCTGAAAGTTTGTGAATGCAATATGGTAATGCAGTCTCAAGCTAAGCTTTGTGACTGCAGTACTTGGATGTATGATTGTACAGCCAGTTTTATTCTACTATAATGACTGATGAACTTCTTTTCAGATTTTGCCAGCATTGTGTGTTCTCATTTACCATACAGATATAAATGTAAGTAATTTCCGAAGTTTTAGCTACCTAGATTCTTCATTTCTCTAGAGAGAGAATTCTGCAAGATTGTGTTTTAAGTGGCAAACTTGGGGGTTTGTGTTAATTTATGTATAATTAAGTAGTAAATGCACAATATGAAGAATAATATAATTGTAGTCATTCAGAGCATGAAAAGGAAAATGCAAATACAATTTCTGAAATATATTTTCTAAAAGTGGGGTTTTTTTATCCTTTACATTAGCAACTACATTTTAAGAGCCCCTGTTTTGTGGAATTGAGCAAAAAATTTAAAGTGCCAGCTTTACTTTAATACTGGCCCAGTTTATAATTTTACACAGACTATATGTAATGCATGTGTAGAAAAAAATATATATTATTCCATGTATGAGTCCAATCAAACATTGTGATCATACAGATAAATCTGACTTTCGTAACCTGTTGGGTGCCTGACTTTGCAATCTGTTTAGGTAAGGAAATAACATATGAAAATATACTTCAATAAACAGCAATAAACTATTGGTTTTGGCACCTTTGACAACTTTTCAGGGTTTTAATACTAAACCTTCAGTACTTCCCACATTTCTGATCCATGAGTTTACATACATTTTCTGAGTGAAGTCCTAGAGGGGTGGCCTTACCTCCCGAAGTCTTATATTGGGACTTGAGGAGCAAACATCCGTGTAAATAAGGGATACTGAGCTGCTCTTCTCCTCCTGTCAGGACTTTGTAATGTCTTTGACTCTTGCTCCCAGTAGTGATCCTTAAACTTAGAGAAGCAGGACTGAATCCTTGTGGCAGGTCTGGGGATAAAGCATAAGATTGGTGGAACTGTCTTTCATTACTTCCATGCTGTGGTAGTGGTGTTTCTGCTGCTCTTTTAATGGTGAAGTGGGCTTGATTCCACAAAATATTTGCAAACAGTTTAATCTGGAATTTTGCCAGGGTTTTCCCAATGTAATGTGAGTGGGAGATAGCAAATGGTGACTTTCCAATTCGTAATTTGGACAAACTTGAATGGAAATTCATAGCAAAACCAAACGTACATCTAACCTATAGGCTTTTTTTCCCAGCCAAATCTGAAAGCTTTTGCAGGCAATGATTGTATGAGAGCTTCTTGAAGTAGATATGAGACCATGTGATGCCAGGTTTTGACTAATCTCAATTAGGGTGCCCGTCTTTTTGATCCTGAGAGTCAGGTGCTAGTTTGGAGGTACCAGTCTGGTCCCAGCCTCTCTGTACTGGAGCAGCAAACCTATCTTTGGAGATGAGTCAGTGATGCAGGTAGGTCAGCCAACAGTCCTGTGAGTGCTTCTGGCGGCTGCTGCTCTTGTCACCAGCAGGGCTGTGGGGCAGGAAACTGGTGAGGCACCACCTCTCACTGCTTCTGCTGTGATACTGGCTCCACTGCAGCACAATCTGCTATTCCTGTGGCATTAGCAGGTGAGGGCAGCAGCAGGCTGTGTTGAGAAAGCATTAGGTCTGTGCACTCTGGTCCAATGAGCCGGGTGAAAGCAGCCTGTCGGTCAGGACTTGAAAGTCCTTCCTGCATTTCAGCACTGTGGTATTTAGCTGTCTTAATAGCTACGAATTTTAAATGGGTTTCTTGTTTTAAAAGTAGAGTATATCTAGGTACCTCAACAGGTGATGTCCTCAGTGGGGTTCAGATTTCTCTTCCTGCGGTTCTCTATCATCTCTAAGTGATTTGGTATCTCTCTTTCTGCTGGCTTTGTTTCTGCGTCAGAGACTACCTTTCAATTACTGCATCTTTTGTACCTTTCTTCTTTTTAAGGGCTCTCAAATCATCCTTATCAAGTCATCAGTGACTTAGTCTTTATTTTTTTTCAATATACTAAGATTGCCCTGCATGATAGTCATTTCTCTGGGTTTTTGGTTTGCTTGAACAGTTGTCACCTTACAGTAGTTGCTAGTCTTTTAGCTGGGATAAGAACTCTTTTCATTTGCTGTGGATTTTAATCTTAGTATGAAGGCAGGAAGAGGCATACATCCAGAACAGTTTGCAGTTTCACTTCAGAACTTCACTATGGATCAGAAATACTAACGTGTAGATTGATGGATTGAGGACTAAGAGAATTTAGGTATTCTGTAATCAAAAGCGCACAGTAACAAATTCTAGTAATGCTAAGAGGCTGGGTTAGTATTTTCTTCAGAAAGTTACTGGCATGACTATTTATCTGAGCTGGCTTTCTATCTTTGAAATGCAAATCAAGCCCAACAGTTTACCTTTGTGAGATGATGTATGCTGTCACTTTATGCACCAAAATGTGGAATTAAAAAAAAATCGGGAGGACATATAGAAATTGTGGAACAAATGGCCCCTGTTTTCATAATTGTACATAATCTAACATTTTACTACTTAGGTCTCATTGTAATCATGTTTGAGGTTTTGCTGTAAAAAATTGCATGCTCTTCCCCCTCCCCCCCCCCCAACATGTGGAATGTCGATCACTGAATTAAGCCTCCATTATGTGGATTTTACTGTTCAATGTGTAAACAAACCATGGTCTTTCCAATTTGTAGATTCTTGTGGACACTGTTTGGGCTTTGTCCTACTTAACAGATGGTGGAAATGAACAGATACAAATGGTGATTGATTCAGGAGTTGTACCTTTTCTAGTTCCTCTTCTGAGTCATCAGGAGGTTAAAGTTCAAGTAAGTCTGGTTCAGTTGCTATTGAATAGTCTACTATAAGGTATTTTCTAAGAAAGTGTGCCTTAAAGTATCTATTAGTGGAGTACTGAGATGAACATTTATAGCTACATCTGTTACAGGTAAAACTGAACAAAAAGAGTTACCTACACTAGGGAAAAAAGATTATTAAAATGAAGGACAACTTGAACAAAACAGTTCTAATATAGTGAGTATTTTAGTACTCTAGTCTAATTTTAGTGAAGTGACAAGTTAAACATTAACTTGCAGTGTGTGACTATCAGGGGTGCCTTCCTTTTGTAGTCCTGAAATATTTAGCCACAACAGATTTTACATTTTCCAGAAGTCACACGTGCTCTTTTCTGTTGCTGCACACATGGTTGTGCATACTCTGTCTGAAGAGCTCATAGAAATCAGTGTTTTGGGACCTTTTGAATGTTTGCAGATGCTGAGTAAAGTAAATTTCTAATTAGCTGTAAAAAGTAGCTTAACTGAGCTTGTTTGATTGATTTCAAAGACAAAGGGAAACAAAGTTAATGTGTGCTTGCTTTTTATAAATGAACAGTTGGAATTGGGGGGGGGGGTATGTATCTGTGCATTTGTCATGTTTGTTCAGTTTGTACTTTGGATGAGACTTAGCTGTCTTGAAATATGTCAGACTAGAGTTCACTCAATGAAAAGGAGTCTCTCCACTATTTTGTCACTTGTAAAATGTTTCCCTGGCAGTGTTCAAGGCAAGGTTGGATAGAGCTTTGGGCAGTGTGGTCTAGTGTGAGGTGTCCCTGCCCATGGCAGGAGTGTTGGAGCTAGGTGATCTTAAGGTCCTTTCCAACCCTAACTGTTCTATGATTCTATATACAGTCCATTTCTGAAAGACAACTGAGAGTCAATAAGAAGAAAAGTAGTTGTAGGGTTTTTAATTTGTAGTGTAGAGCTGAGTGGAGAAGCAACCTTAGCAGACATAGTCAAAGCATAGAAGCAGTTCATGTAATTGTAACTCAGATCAAATACACGATGAATTAACTTTTCTAACAGTTTAATATCCTTTTAATTTATAATGTTTACACGTGTTGAGTTGAGCTGCAGTGCATCTATTCAGTAAAATGTTGTACTGTGTACTTCTGTTTTGATGAAACAGTACTCATTTTGGGGATGTAGTCAGAGGTTGAAGTGCTAAATTGTATCTTGCAAAGTGTTTTTATAGAGACATCTTCAAATGATCTTTGTTTTGGCATAAGTAACAGCAATGTTTTTAACATTCAATTTCTTTTCCTTCCCACTTCCGCTATTCAGACAGCAGCACTGAGAGCAGTAGGCAACATAGTAACTGGTACTGATGAACAGACACAAGTTGTTCTCAATTGTGATGTTTTGTCTTATTTCCCAAATCTCCTGACGCATCCAAAAGAGAAGATAAACAAGGTATGATTTGTTTCTTCCTAACTTGATCTTTCTGTTTAAGAAGTACAACTGTAGAATTACAGAAGGATTTCTTACAGTTGTTATTTCCAGCATGTGAACTATATTGTGTAAAGGAACAGCCTTTGAGCCACATGCTTCATTAAGACTAAAGCCAAACAGGCATAGTGAGCATCCATGCATTAGTGTTGATGCCTAGTGCTTTCTCAGACGACTGATGTTTTTTGCTTTGAAGTGTGATCCTTTTGTTTTATAGTTGCACTGTAGTTTTTCGTTAACTAAAAGTGTTACTTTTGGTTGAATACAGTTTAAGAAGACCGATCCAGTTTTTCCATTCTACCATTTCATAGTGGAGTTTGTTCTCTTGTCCATGTTCACCTTCAAGGAAGTAGGGAGTCCCACTGTCCTTTCTGAAATTCTCCCTGCATTTCCTCTCCTTCCTTTTGGCAGAGGTAACTTCACTGCTGCAGGGACTGGATGGAATAGGGGGAATTTGATGAGAGAAAGTGATCAGTGCCCTCTTTTCCAGAGCTGTAGTTCGTGTTACTTGCATTTGTTTATTTTTCGTTGTGCCATCTTCCACTACACAGATGGGGCTGGCTGAGGAGGAGGCTGTTTTTGTTCAGCTCATGTTGATTCCTCCGCTTAGTGTACCATTGAGGGGGAATCTGTTTGTAAGGAGTTTGTTTCTTCAGGCGCTGTCAAGTGTCAGGAGATCTAAAGAATTTATCTTTGAAAGTTCAAACTGCTGTGATTTCTTTCTGCCTGCCCTTGTAGCTCTCACAAAAGAAGGATGAAGAGCTCTTTTGAGTGCCAAGGAATTATTTTCATATAAGGGGAGTCTAGAAAATTTAAGTTTGTTGTGAGGTGCAAATACAAATAAAAGCAGGATGCACATCCCTAAAAATTGGAACCCATTATGTTTTTTTCATAATTGGCTATTTGCCACATCTGGTTGTGTTTTATTTAAGATTGGAGCCTTTTTAAGATGTTCTGGGTTGCTTTTACAGATATTCCCCTTTGTAGCCAGGGGTTTGGAGCTGCTGTTAGGTGCTAGCACTATTGATGAACCACCTGAAGGAGATAACTGCTGGGTGAAGTCTCAAGACTCAGCGTCCTATCCGATACTTGAATGAGCTTTGTGAGCTCCCCTTTGTGTTTCAGGAAGAAAATGGTAGTCGGATTTAGTGGTCTTTGTATCAGCACAGAAAGTTACTACTGAGCTCTCAGTAGTAGGGTAAAGGGTTTTTTTAATATGAGGTTTTACCAGTTTTCCTGCTTCCTTTGCAAAACTGACCGAAAGTTTAAAACATGGCGTGACTCCAGCACTGCAAAGTGGATGTAAGGCTGAAGTCAATATTGCTTTTGATGTATGGGGGCTCTCCTTGTAAGTACTAATCTGGCCCCATAGATTAATCATGTCTATTTTAGATTAATCCTCTGCATGTTTGGTTTTCACAGTGCAATAAAAGTCTGTGTGCTAGAAATGCAGTTCCAGGAGGAAACCTGTAGGTTCTGTTTAGTGATTGGGCGCATGGTATGATTTTAGGTTTTGAGGTTGTTTTGTATAGTTTGGTTGGGTTTGGGCTTTTTGGTATGGTTTTTTTTTAATCTGTTGACTTTTTTCTTAAAGCGTTTTGCTTTTTTGTTTTGTCCAATTGTAGGAAGCAGTTTGGTTCCTTTCCAATATCACAGCAGGAAACCAGCAACAAGTTCAGGCTGTAATAGATGCTGGGCTAATCCCTATGATCATACACCAGCTGGCTAAGGTCAGTCAAACTATCAGCTATGCGAGTTGTCATCCTCTTTTTATAAATCTGACACAAGGAGTCTGTGATTTTTAATAATAAGCTTGACAGATGTTTCCATGCTGATTTTAATGAGCTATTAATTTTATTTTTCAGGGGGACTTTGGAACACAAAAGGAGGCTGCTTGGGCAATTAGCAATTTGACAATAAGTGGGAGAAAAGATCAGGTATGTGTAGCAAGATTCCAAATTGTCACTAAAATGTTGCACATGCAGCCGTTTGTAAGAAACACGATGTTGAAAGCACTTTTTTGTTCGTTATTTAGGTTGAATACCTTGTACAGCAAAATGTAATCCCACCATTCTGCAATCTACTCTCAGTAAAGGATTCTCAAGTGGTACAGGTGGTGCTGGATGGTCTGAAAAACATCCTGATAATGGCTGGCGATGAGGCCAGCACAATAGCTGAAATTATAGAAGAGTGTGGAGGTTAGTACTTATTAGGCTTTTAAAAAATTTATTTGGTGGATATTATTCTGTCTTCCCCTTGCTGCTGGTCATGTTTACTACAGCATTTTTTTGCCATGGCTATTTGAATAAGTAAGTGAGACTGTTGGGTTTGCTTTAGAGATCATCATGTTGGAAGAATTGTTGAAGGAGCTTTCTGTAGCTTGAGTATTCTTTAGGTTTAAATGAAAATTGTACTTCTTTTAATTTGATTATTGCATATACTTTTGTTCTGTGGTAAAACACAATTCTTGCTTTAGTTCACTGCCTTGGAAGCAGTTTTTAGGATCATTTCATTACAAACCAAATCAGGATGAGGAGCCATCTTGATACTGCAATCCAGGTTTTAGCACATGCTAATTAATGTATTACAGTAAGCTAACAGTAAAGGGATATTGAAGAACTTACTACACTGGAAGTTTTTCCCTCATATTGTTCCATATCCTGTTTGAGAATGGGACTAGTGTTTTAAGTTGCTCTTAGTTTGGGTTTTTGTCGCCTTGTTGCTTTAAACTCTTACGCAGCACACAAAAGTAGCCACTTTCTTTTGATGGTGTACGGAAAGCAAAATGACTGAAACAAAAGCTATGTAGTATGCATGAGGCTTAAATATGGAGAATTTTATCTGCAAAGAGAGAAGATTCCATTATCCTTTGTTCATAAAATGGGATATTCCGTGGTATACAAAAGTTCCCAAACTACTTCTCTTTTCTCTTAAGAGATAAAGATAGCTACTTTGTAGATAGTATTTGCAAATTGACCTACATATTTTCTAGTATGTTTCAGTAGTAATGTTTCATTATTTTTCTTATTTTTTTTTTCAAAGTAGTCAGTAACTCCAGTTTAAACTTACAAAACTCTTTTCCATTTTCTTTTTATTCAGGGTTAGAGAAAATCGAAGCCTTGCAACAGCACGAGAATGAAGACATTTATAAACTAGCATTTGAAATCATAGATCAGTATTTCTCTGGTGATGATGTAAGTATGCTAAAGACTGATGAGTGTATGCGCTGTGCTGTTAGCTTAGTAAGTACATTGTCGTTGTTCCTCGGTTCCAGTTGCCATGAACATAGGGAACGTCTGGGAAGTCAGTTTTCTTGCTCCTTTTTCAGTACAGCTTCTGTTAATTGCAAGTCTTTGAAGAGTTTCTTGATACCCAGAATTTTCTTTAACAACATCAAGACGACTGCTCTGGTTTCGCCTAATAAGTTGGTTGACACTGACCTAATTTTGTCACACTGACATATAAATCGACATGTAATTTCTTGAGATTAGAATCTAAACAGTTCTTTGGCTCTCCTTTTTACTTTCGTATACATCAGTCTGGAGGGAGGGGTGGATCCTTAGTTTCAGGTCTCAGATTACTGTATTTCATGTCTGTAATTGCTCAGTCTGGATTCTGCATTGAAAAGAGTCATCAAAACTGTTAACACTTTCTGCAACTGATTAATCTAGACCATCTGATATTTTGTTGCACCCTGGTTAGGAATTTTGAGCCTTTGGGTTCTAGCTCTTCCTGCTACTGGCTGTCTGTGAGTGCCTCAGAAGCATTTCAACAAGCAATTTGAAGACAAATAATAATTATAAAGGCCATCCAGGGTGTCTGTTGTTGTGCAGCCTAGCAGAGCTATGTCTTCAGTTCCTCTTAAATTGAGCTCCAGATACCAGCTCTAACTTTAGGACTTGTTAATTTTCAGTTCTTGGGCCCATCATGGGATTGCAAAGTTAGTCAGCGGAAGTTGAGATATGCGAAAAGCTCTCTATGCTTGTAATGAGTCTGTGAGCAGTGTCTAATAGTCTCCAGAATAACTCCAAGACTTTTGTAGCTGAAACCAAAGAGTCTAGTGGGGAGGGTTGAAAAATATCTCTTTTAGGAGTTAGTGCTCCCTTTTGTGCATTTCCTTCTTACTTAAATGCAATTTAATTTGTGCTTGATCTGCTGAATTCAGCTCCTTTACTCAGGAGCAAGACTTTACTTCAGATTATTGTTTATACTTTTACCATGTTTTCTGGGGCTTGTAAAACTTAAAATGGTAGAAATTCCATGACTGGAAGATAGGAGTTCAGACATAAAACCAGACAAATTTTCAGGTGGTAATTACAAGTAGGAAAATAACCCATATCATTTGAGGATTAGTGAAAAGAAAAGGGAAAAAAAAAAAAAAAAGAAAATCCAAATTGCCCTAGGTTGGTAAGAGCCTGGTTATGTTATCCTGCTTGCCAGTGTCAAGATTGACTGCCCATGAGTATTCCTGCCTTCTGTCACTTCAGGATCTTCTGTATTCTCATGGGATTTTGCTGGCTACTAGATATCCCTTCACTTTTAATCCCATCTGCTCCTTTGCTGAGCCCTATAGAGTGCACAGCTTTGTAAAGGACCAGCACTAATGGCTTCCTGATTTCAGTTTATTGTGTCAGAGGCATGTGAACTTAGGTAACGCTATTTTGTAGTACTGCAGAAGGCAGAAGTACTAATTTATCAACTGGCAAACATTTTGCAAAGCATTCTGAAACCAGATTTGATCTTCATTTGGGCATGACATGCCCCACCCTTGCTCATGCAGATCGTTGCCATCACCAAAGGCCTTAACTTTACCCTCCAATTTAGGTATTGTCTCCCAAAATAAAGAGAAACAAAGATTTTAGATGAGTCATTTCTGACTTTGGACTACTCCAAAGTCAGATCTCAGAAAGCTTGGACCCCCCACATAAAAGCTCTTAACCTTCTTCAGAATGACACATGGTTTGACACAAGTGGTTCCTGCAGCCTGCTTTGTAGAGGTGGCATGTTTGGAGGATAGATGCAGCTGGTGGTTGGAGGAGGATGGGTAGCATTTGAAGTTATGCATATTGATAATACTGATCATGCTATTTGCTGTTCCTAGGGGTGGTAAATACCTACATTCTAACAGCTCTGAGGAAGTTGGGTGAAGTTGGATACTGATGCCTTTCATTCTGTATACATAGAGTAATGATGTGCTTTTGGATTCTAAAAAAATCAGCTTGGCTTGTGAGAGCTATATAAAAAACTGCTCTGAAATGTGTAAGAATCCATCAGATTCCAACAGGAGATACTGAGTACTCTTTTAAGCTTTATATAAGTATTTCTGTCAGCTGCTGATAGAGATTATTTTCATGTTGAAAAAAAAAATAACGGGAGAAAGTACAAAACTGATTTTGGAATTCATAACCAGTGATCAGCCAGCTCCAGAAGTACTAAAAATTGGCACTGAAAATTGAATCACACAGCTAAAATAGTAGCTGTTTTGACCAAGCAGCAACCTGGTCTCTAACCGTTACAATTTTTTGTTTCCCTGATGGTATTAGAACAGATTTGATGTGTTGTTCTTTTTCAACATATCTGAGAAATGGGATTTGAAAAACTGATCTAATTTTATTGCAATAATATTAAAAAAGAAAAAAAAGATTGGCATTTGTGAATCTCTTCTACGCATACTGAACTGTGCAGGGAATTGGCCTCTCACGTGTTTTTGTTGTTGTATTTTATAGATCGACGAAGATCCCAGTCTCATTCCTGAAGCCACTCAAGGAGGTACTTACAACTTCGACCCAACAGCCAACCTTCAAACAAAAGAATTTAATTTTTAAGTCGAAAAAAGTGCAGCTTCTCTGTCCCACACCAAAATGAAGCACCACCAGATGGCTACCAAGTGAAGAAACAAAAGGCTCCAAGACACACATGCCTCTTCGTTTTGATGCTTCTAAAGCAAGCCATGTATCGGTCACTTTGCAGTTGCCAAACATCACTATCACATGGACTGTAAATGCATATGCATGATCTCTCAAACTGTTCCAGAATTCTTTTTAACAGTCCCAACCACCTTTTTTTGCCTTTTTCCTGGTGCCACATGCTGAAAACCGCAATCTGCAGTTTTGTTAAGAATATTCCATAGTGGTGGCACATTGGCTTTCCACGGAAAAGTAGCTTCTTTGGAAAACGGTGCGCTGTGGATCAAGACACTTTGGTATGATGCATACATTTTGGAAGACTTTACAGGGGCCCAGTTTCGCTGAGCCTCCATCATCGTCCTCCACAAACATATTTTCATATACTTTATGTGGAAGAATAGATTCAAAAATGCAAGCCAAATGAATTTCATTGGTGAAACTGAAATAAAAGTAACTTAAACAGAAACAAACAAACACTTGGCAATTGATTAAACACTTAAGTTTAAAACAAAAAAACTACTTCAGCTGTCAGTAATTGATGTGTGTTCATTAACTGCCTCAGAAACCAGGGTTGGAGAACGAACTGTAGATTTGGACTGGTAAAGCTTTTGCCATTATACCTAATTTTTGAGAACAGCGAGCCCTATTTGACCACTCACTTCAGCCTGTGTGTTCCTGCTGTTTTGAAGTAATCAAATGCTGTGCATGGTATTTTACCTGAGCTACAACCTGTTATGGACTTGAACTTCTGTTTAAGCTGAAAGCAAGAGTCCCAGACTGTAGAAAAAGAAAAAAATATCTGTCCAAAAATGTATTAGTTACAAAGAATCTTGCTTTCAACTTTCAGTAGTCAATATATTTTGTTTTAAATTGATAATTGGATATGGTTGATTTATATTGGGTTTAAACTGTGGAGCTTTCATGTTTACTGTAATTTAGTCTTAAACTATTTTTTACTTAGTAATCAGTGCTTATGATGATGTGGTTGGCAACAAACCAGCAACTACTTAGAAGCGTCATAAAAGCTTCATTCTTGGAGTATCGGAAGAGTAATTCGGAAGTTAGTCTCAAATCTTATTCACATGATTAAAAAAAGATACAAACTGGTTGACGTGTGAGGCTGTATGGAAGCTGCCGCTATTCAGCATCAACCTGATGTGCAGCGCACATTAAATAACTTTACATAAGGTATGTAAGGTCATTGCTTTTGGAAAATCGTCTGACCCAGTCATTTTCAAAGGGATTTTGGTATTGCTGGGGTGAAGATTGGTAACTTTGAAATTCTGTAAGCTGTCACACAAACTGGTTTTGTTGCTGTTGTTTACTGGGTGTAATTTCCCAATGCATTGATGTGAAGGGATAGAAAAATCTAAACTAATTTAGTTATTGGATGTGGGTTGTATTTACTGTGATGAAGATAAGGACAGATGCCATCAGAGCTTTGTGGATCAGCTGTTTTTCCACTGATGAACAACGCATAGCAGGTGTGCATTCATTAAATATATATCTGCCAAGGTGGAGCCACTTTAAAGAGTGAGTTGTCTTGTATCTCAACGGGATACAAGCGTATGTTTAAACTGCAAGATTTTTACTTGCTAGATAATCTGTTTTAATATAGTGGTTTGGCCTCTGATTATTTATAGGTTTTATAAATTTTAGAATCAATTTCTCTTTAAGGTGGCTCAGATTTTTCAACTCTTGTGCACATAAAATTGAGTTGAAGTTCATTGTGCCTTTTTTCTTTTCCCAAAAGTTGAGTTGAAGCTTCATATGGTAACTGCATCCTATTCACACACTATAGTCTAAAAATCTTGAAACTGTGTGGTGTTCGCTAAAAAACTAAACAATAAAAAGTCAAAGTTAGGTAAGGTCACAAAGTTTTTGTGAAATTAGAGTTCCAGCAGATGTTAACGTGAACAAATATTTCCCCCTTCTAATTCAATTTAGTCTCCCTGTATGCCATACAGACTGACGGATACCCTGTTCCGCCTGCACTAGCTTATTATCCTGGAGATGACATACAAATTGATACTGAAACAACAGTTTTCCACTACTGTGAAGATTTGATCCTTTTCTTGCACTCAATGCATTACATTAAAAGTGAACATCAGAGAACTGGGTAAGGCAGGACAAAGCATTTGCTCAGTTCTTTCTGTTGTGACCTTATCAGCTTTTGATTGGGATTGCACCATTTCATAGTTAATAAAGGAAACAAAGTATATTGCTGCACTTTTATGTTTTCAGAACAGTGTTTAAAATTGCATTGTTTTTATTATTTTTTTAAACTATCAGTTAAAATAGACTAAAACGTTCTTTCAAAGAGGCATCTAAATGTGTTCCTAATTTTGTATATGGGCTTAGGTTTTGTAACCAATAAAAAGCTGCTATCAAATACTATAAAAAATTCAAGAACTTATTTTGAAGATTCTGAAACTGCTTAGTCTTCATGGATTGACTTAGGAGTTTTTGTCTTTGACTAGATATTAGTTAGCAGAACTCCGCATCAAAGTTTGAAGTATGTTATACAAGAATGAATAAAGTACTCTAATGCAGTCATCTGTGAAACTTTGGATACTGTTCCAGTATGGAGTTTCATACTTTTTAAGGAGATGTTTCCCAATCACGTATTCGAGGCCGTGGTAAGTGAGCTGCAGCTGATTCGTGTAACTATTAAATAGCAACTTCACTTTAAAGCTTTCACAGTCCTTGTCTACCTCCAGAAATGTCCTTTCCAGGCTCCCAGTGCTGATTCAGCACTGATTTTAAGCTCAGGATGGTGTACAAGCAAGCCCAACTCCTGCCCAGCATGTGTTGGGAGGAGGCATGCATCAAGAGCAGCCTTAGGCAGGAGACTGGTCTTCCATGGTACTCCATAGCCGGAAGGGATGGACAACATCCCTCACCTCAGGCATGAGTGACCCCATAAAGGGGGATGCTCAGAGATAGATTGGAGGTTTCAGACTTGCACTGTCCAGCAGCCCCCTAATTAGTACTGCTTTAATTATGTGAGAGCTGCTGTGGAAGAAAACCTCTTTAACTGCTTGAAGGTGCCTGTGATTCTGCAGCTATGGCTTTGCCATCCTTGCTATGTGTCAGTCAGGTGAATCACCCTCTCTCCATGGGTATGTTGATGGTGGAGATGAGCTTCCAGGGCTGTATTTAAATCTTTGGAAATGGTCTTCCAGGGGTGTATAAACGATAAAAGATTTCAGAAGAACCCAACTCCCATTTCCAAAAGCAGTTCAATCTCTTATTTTCCATCACCTTTCAGTTGACAGAATGAATGGTCGTGGTTTTTTGGCAACCTGTTAATCATCCAGTTAATCCACCTAGATGGTTTGACAGGCACTACCTTGGAATAAAGAATTTTAAGAGACATCTCGGGTCCACTGACAGACATATTGTTTAAAAACCTTTAAAAAAATCAGTGGACTGGCTGATAGTTCAGGCCCATTTTGTTACTCTAATCTGAACCGTTACCCCCTCTAGATTCAGAGGGTGTCTCAAACCAGTTATTTCTACCAAAGCAGCCTAGTTGCCTTGCGTTGCTTCTACTTTGCAGTGGAAAAAGTACTCCCTTTTGTGTCATAATTATGCTTCTATTCAAGCATATGTAGGACAACAAATTATGCCAAGCTGTTAGAAAGCACTTTTCAGGATGAAAAGGAAAAAAAATAGAAAACTGTGGCCTCCAGCAGGTAAAGCCTTGGGAGATTTTGCTGCAGGGATTTGTGATGATTGTCACCATGAACTCGACAGCAGCACAGGCAGGGTTGAGCTGGGACTGCCTGAGCTGCCCAAGTCTGCTTTGGGTGGTGCATTAGTTCAGACTGCTCTGGAAAACTACCTCGTGTTAAGATGTGGATTACAAACTAGAGCAGCTTTGCACTGTCCTGATTGTGGTTTGTGCTGCAGAAGCAGTAATGGGCAGATGTGATCTGTGCTGCTGGCCTCGACCCAGAGGTGTCCAGCTGCTGTTGTTGCAGCACCAGCAGCTTCCTTTTTAAATGCATTCCTGATACAGCTTGCTTGAGCAGCATCAATTTTATAAAGGAGCATAGGAGTTACTTTTCTCAACCTCAGTTTTTAAAATACGTATTGGGGACATTACAGCCTTGTGTATTGCACCTAAGAATACTAACCTCGTGATTCTTATGTTTTAAAATGAAGGCTAAAGTCTTCACTGCTCTCTGCCTTCATCTGCAGCAGTAAAATAGGGTCAATGTCACCACGCGAGCTCAGGAGAAATAGCAAGTTTCATGGAAGGATTAAGACACCCTGTCGGAAGGGTCTACCCTGGACACAGCAAGGGAGCTGCAGGAGGAGGAGGTTAGCCTTCGCTGCTCAATGTGCATTAATCAGGGCCAGGGATGCACGAAGATGCGGAGGATGGATTAGCTGTCCTCTTTGCTAAATGGAGTCCTGAGGAAAACTGGTGTTGGATTTTTGTGATGTGCTGAAATGGAGCACGAGGAGCTCATGTCTGCATCTTGGTTATTTGCAAGCTGATCACCTGCAGTGCGTTTTTTCCCCTTTGGTGGTTTTTTTCCCCTTTTGGTGTTTTTTTTAACCCTACCTCATGAAGACAGACGATCCCTCACACAAATTTGCTACAGGAAAAGGGAGGATGAAATTGAAATATTTCGCCAGTGGCTTCAGCAAGTTCAGTGCTAGGTTTGTGCAGGGAAATACTTAGGGAATCTGGTACCTCTTGCCCTAGGATTAGACCCATCTCTGTTCCTTTCTGTTCAATACAGTTAATAGCTGGTTTCCCTTGCATTTTGTACTTCTACATCCTGTTAGGGCTCTCTGAAGCCTAGATACTGCCTACATTGAAAGTAAGAGATAAAGTCCTTCTGTTCTCCTTGCCATGGTGACCTTAGCTTACAAGGGGAGGACTGCAGTGAGGTCAGGCCCCATTCCTGTAATTGTGAGAGTATTTGACATTAGCTCTCTGAGAATGGTTTGCATGGTCTCAGGCTTTGTCACTGTAAGCCCAGCAGCACGCAGGAAATCTTGGGATGAAATGTGGGCAGGAGTTGTCTTTGGACTTGTCAAGTTCTCATGTTTAAATAAAATACATACAAAACTCCCCAAAAGCGTGTAGCTTCATCAAGACAGGTTTTTGCATCCCTCAGTCTCTGTCATGTTCCACGTCTCTGAGCCGTTGCCTTTACTGCTTTAGAATAAATATTAAAAAATAAGAGGTTAGAAACCTATCTTTTTCCTGCATGTTTGGAGGCAAACAAAAACGGTTTCAACTGCTGCTGAAACACAAGCTGATGCCTGCGTCTCGCATGGAATGACTTCTGTCCAAAGGGCTCGTTTGTGAACATTTATAAGGAGCCGGATGTGCAGACATGGTTGGACACGTAGCAGTAACACTCACTTCCAGCTCTGTAATCTCAGTGTTTCAGGGCTATATATATATATATATATATATATCCCTATTTATATTTCTGTATATTTGTAGATCTCTTGTAGGCCTCCTGTAGATATTGGAAGACTGTCACAAGAAGTGGCTCTGGGGAGACCTTAGAACAGTCATCCAATACCTGAAGGCAGCCTACTACAAAAGCTGGAGAGCGGCTTTTTACAAGGGCATGTAGTTACAGAACAAGGAGTATTGGCTTTAGACTGAAACAGGGTAGGTTTGGGTTAGATATTGGGAAAAAATTCTTCACTACAAGGGTGCTGAGGCACTGGCACAGGTTGCTGAGAGAAGCTGTGGCTGCCCCATCCCTGGCAGTGCTCAAGGCCAGGCTGGATGGGTCTTGGAGCAACCTGGTCTAGTGGAAGGTGTCCCCCCAGACCTGACAAGCATGTTCTCCTTTGCTTGCACCTCTGCCTGCCTCTCTGTGGTTGGACCAGAAGCATAAATCTCTGCTCCAACCCAGTATGACACCTGTCACCTCCAAAGCTCTAATGCTCTAAATCAGTCTGGCAGCATCAGTGTCCTGTCTACTGGTTGCCATGAGGAGCAATAACTGCTAGAGCGGATGAACTGTTCTTACATTTTCCCTTAGGCCTTGGATTTTCATTACTTATTTTTTTTGCCTGTGCTGGCTAACCACATTTGTATGTGGCAATGTGGCTGTTTTCAATAGGCCACAGCCACTTACACAGACAAAAACCACTCGGCAATTGGCAGCTCTGCAGTAATGCTCTGCTTTGCCTTGGAAGTAGGAGCAATATGTGCTGCCTAACTGAACCACTGGGTTCTGCAGTGAGAGGACAAGCTCATACAGGCCCATGTGAGGTTTGAAAATGGAGGGACTGGGAAAGAACAAACTGGAGGTGTCCTTGGGAAGAAAAATACCAGCTGAGAGCAGAGCTGCGGCCCTCATCTTCTAGGGACATAGGATCAGGAGAGGGTCTGTTCTCCTCATAAAGACACGCACTTTACACCTCATTATCTTCTGGCTTTTGACAGTACTTAACAGTAGTCATTTTCTTTGGTGATAGTGTAAATGAAGACCAATGCTAAAAGTTCATCCCCCCAACACAGGCAGTAGTTCCAGAGGTTTGGGTTAGTACGGGACTGGAGCAGGAGTCCAGCACTGCACCAGCTGCCAGGTACCTGCATGGCAGACCTCAGGGAGGAGCTTTCACAAAGATGCAAAAGTAGCTTCCCCCTCTTCCTGGGGGAAGGCCAATACCAAGGCAAAATTTGATAGAGCATTCCCAAGGATGCCCCATTATTTTTGCAAGATGGGGTGGACCCGTCACCAGCAAAGCAAGGGAAGCTCAGCAGAGAGGAGCAGGAAAGTGGTCCTGAGCCTCCAGAGCTGCCCCAGGAGGGATGGGGTCAACATCCACTGTGCCCCTGAGGAAAAGTATCTCTTCAAAGACTGCACATGGGAATGACTGGGAGGGCTGGGGCCATGAGCTGCTGGAGATGGCTGCAGGCAATACTAGGGCTTTGGGCAACACAGGCACCACAGCCTGGCAGGAGGGAGCTGTTTCAGTCCCTTGTCTCCTTCTGAGCTTTCCCCCTTAGAGAGACCATTATTCTCCTGAATCTTCACCCTGGAAGAAGCACTTGTGACTGCCTTCTATCAGACGCTGCTCTGTCTTCGATATAGAAAACAGCCTCAATGTTTTTGTTGTTCTTTTCTGCACTCTATCTGCATCCCACAGTAAAAATAATCCCTCACATTGCTATTTATCCCCCCAGCACCATCAGCAGAAGTAACAAATGACCTTGTTGTTCCCTCCCCTTGCAGAGCTGAAGATCCCATTAGCACTGCATGGGAGCTCATGTGCTGCTGCTGACATGAAAATACTAATGCAGGAAAACTGCTGGAGAACAGGACCTTAGAGTCTTAACTCTCTGGGAAAGATCAGGGCCTCGGCCAGAGGGAGAAGTCAAAAATGCCGCAGATTAGCTTATGGCAGGCTGTGCCCTATGTGTCCTCAGGGCTGGCTCTGGCTTGCCCTGCTTCTGCTGTCACTTCGATCTCGTCTGCGAGACTGGGTCCTCCTGCCACCCAGTTCATGGCCACCACTGCTCCAGCCACACAGCCCCTGTTGTCTTCCTCATGGGAGATGCCTCCTAAATAAATGATTTGAGACTCATTTTGGTGCTGGAACTTACTGGAGCTTCCTGCCATTTTCTTGAAGGTGATGTCCCCCAGGAAAGAAAACAGGCACAAGGAAGGAGCTTTTGAGAACATACTTACTGTGAATTTCACGTCAGCATGTTGTACCCATGCTGCTGGTACAAGTCCTGCACTGAAAGTCATGTCAACCTTTTAAAAAGGGAAAAGAAAGTAAAGCAGCAATGCAAATAACACACCTGTAAAAAAAAAAATAGCCCAGCCAAGCAACCCCTCCAGACCCTATAAACCAAGGGCAGTGCAGGAAGTTTCAGCTGCAAAACTAAAGCTAGCCCCAAACCAGGCTGCCTCATTCAAGTCATCAACTACTGACTCAAGAAAATGAGGAAGTTGGTGCCAGACTGTTTGGTTTCATCATGTCCTGCCTGGATTTAGGGTTATTTATAC
Source organism: Lathamus discolor (assembly GCF_037157495.1). NCBI lineage: Eukaryota > Metazoa > Chordata > Aves > Psittaciformes > Psittacidae > Lathamus > Lathamus discolor. The sequence continues at coordinate 99,589,036 of NC_088887.1, read as the reverse complement.
TTAGTATAACTAGCATCATGCATTCCCAGCACTGCACATCTCTGTATTCAGCAACTGAACCCAGCACATACAGTGCATGGGAATAAGCCGCCGCCAGTAGAGCAGTAGCCTTGTCCCACGCAGTAATGGAGCAGTAATCATGTCCCACGCTGTAGCTTCAGGACAAAGATCTTCCCAGAAGCAGGAGCGATCCGTGCTCCATGCAGCCACCCACTTCACAACTCCAAGCAACCACACTGAGTAAGTCAGGAGGGAGTTACGCACACAGAGTTTCTCAGGTGTAACAGAGGCGAACAGCCTGACCTGGGAGGTCAGCCCAATGCAGCTGGCAGTGAAACCTGCCCAGCGAGGAGCTTTTGCCTCTCTGCTGCCAGGTTTAGCTCTCACACAAACTTAGCCCGGAAGGAGCACTGACATTGATGCAGTCCAGCAACCGGTTCTTACGATGGTTTCTGAGAGGGGACAAGAGCCCCCCAAGTGTTAACACTTCACTGCTTACAGCGGTTCTCCCTGTTTAGGTGATTGGGGTTGAGGTTAAGAGCCAAAAATGGATAGGCTGAAGGGCTCTGAGGAACACCCGTAGCATGAGCAGCAGTCCCCAGGTTCCATCAAGAAGAATCATAGAGTTTAACAAACTTCCATTTCTAGACCTGTAGGATTCACGTTTTCACATTTCTCTCCTGTCTTTAAGGCCAAATCTTTCTGCTGTTAAATGTAGGCTGACACCATGGAATCGCAGAACGGTTTGGGTTAGCTGGGACCTTAAAGATCACCCAGTTCCAAGGAACCACCAGGCTGGCGTCACCTTTCACAGCAGTTGGCTGATTTAGCTTTCTTTGTCCCTTTTGTGCGAAGTACCAGGTGTGGGGATGACACGCTCCCAGCCACGCACGCACCGCTGAGGTCCTCGCCCAGACATCGGCCTTCACCTGGTGCTTTTGACAACGCCTCAGGAGCGTTAAGTCAAGCACGTGCGCCACGAGAAAACCAAGTGTTGGGAAGTTCAGATGAGGGCCGGTTAGTTAACCTTTGGAAGGGTGCAGTGTCTCAAACAGGTCATCATTTGCCATAGTCATAATCGGCTTTTAATACCATTTGACGACACTAATAATGTTATTTAAGATGTGGTGTCACACGTGGCTTTGCTCCTTGTTTTTTCTTTGTGAGTTACATGTGCTGAATCTTTATAGGTGGTATTTCAGGGTTTCTCTAAGAGGAGGAAATTAATTTACAGCTGTTAGGTGCACTAAAGTGATAATTCAGACATTCCACTGCATTGTACAGCCTGACCCCTCACTAAAGGTTTGTATTTTCAATCTTTTTTCATGTTGTGTTTGAAAAGAGAGCACTTCTTAGGGTTTTCCTTTGAGTTCTTATTGCCTTTTCTTCCCCAGCTGTTTCCCAGGTCCCTGACTGCTGCCCTAACGCTCTTTCCATCATTACAGCAGGTCACAGCTTGCTCTCACTGCCTGTTCCCTCTTTAAAGAGCTCTCTGTCACCCAATCGTGCCCTTGCCCTGCAGCCCTGGCATCACACGGTTCCCCTCTGATCTCAGACCCCTCAGCAAGACCGTGGTGAAACCCATCAGAGAAGCTCCATCAGTAAGGGCAGGTCAGGTGGCAGGTAGGTGCATCCCTGAACAAAGAAATGGTGCCAGGAGCAGAAATCAGCCAATGCGCAAAGAGAAACCGTTTCATGTCATAGAACAGCTGAAACAGGGAAGTTGTGAAGAGGCCGGGGAAAGGTGACTCATCCTTCCTGCACCGGTGAAAGGAAGGGGAAAAGGTGAATTATCCTTCCTGTGCTGGTTTTAACACTGGTTGTTGTTTTGTTGGTTTTTCCCAGCTCGCTGTCTCCTTCTCTCTGGGAGCAAATGGAAAACTTCTTGTCAAGAATTCCAGCAGAAATCTGTGCTGGGTTTATAGTCATGACGAGGGTTTGTTGAAGCTGCTTTGAAAAGCAGCTCCTCAGAAAGGCTAGTAAATCAGTGAGTAATTAACTATGCCTTTTCATAAGCTGTGGCTGCCCTGGTCCTGGCAGTGCTCAAGGCCAGCTTGGACGGGGCTTGGAGCAACCCGCTCTAGTGGAAGGTGTCCCTGCCCATGGCAGGGGGTTGAGAACTGGATGCACTTTAAGGTGCCTTCCAACCCAAACCAGTCTGGCATTGTATGATTCCATAAACAGTGTGAAAGACGGCTGAAGTGTCTCGGTTTCCTTCAAAGAGGCAGAAGGACACAAAGGCAGCTCCCACTGCAGTGATCCCCACAACACAGAGAAGGGATGGGAGGTCCCAGGACTAGAGGAGCTGATGGGCCTGGGCAACGGAGACTGCTCTGAGAGCTCCAAAGAAAGGCAGATACTTTCCAGTACGGCTCTTCTCAGTGGAGCGGTGGCTGGGAAGAGTAATGCACAGTTATGGATTCCAGTTATGTTACTGTAAAGGCTAATACATACCAGAGTGCCTCTGAAAGTGTTGGGTTGTTGAACCTCTGTCCTTGGAGACATTCAAAACTGCTGCACGAGGCATTGGGAAACCTGATTTAAGCAGGGTTTTGGACCAGATGTTTTTTCCAAACCTTGCTATCTTAGGAGCTGGCCACTTTTGCCAATACATTTAGCTCATAGCCACCAGGTTCATGATCACAGAAAAGCAGACCACATTAACTGACCAGCTCCATTAAAGAGAGCTGATGCAGCTGTAGGAAGCTACTAGCAAAGTCTGGAGGTGGGAGGCCAGTTACAACAAGGGGGTGGGGGGGAAACAGCAGTGAAACTATTCCCAAGCAAATACTTGTTGCTGGGGTGGTGGGGCGAAAGGAACAAAACGCAGAAGGAAAAATAGAAGGAAATAAAAGAGAAGCAGGCTGCTTTTCTAAAGGTCTCCCTCTGGCTTTGAAACAGCCAGCATCAGGGATAGCAAGTGGATGGAGTTAACATCCAGAAAAGCCACTAAAGGGAGATCCTGAGCAACCAGAGTGGGCTCTGGGGCCAAAAACCCAAAGGACGCTTCAAATTTGTGAGGAACCTGAAACAAGGAAGTGTCCAAAAGATTTTTCTTTTCCTGCTACTAAGAGAGAAACTGTTATTCTGGAACTGGCGCAGAGGCTGTGACATCTATCACATGGAGGATGGAGACTGCAAGTCTAAGGGTGCCCTCCTGGCCGGAGTCTGTGAGCATAGATGTTTAAGGGATTAATACTGCTCTGTGTGGCAGAGGTTCTCCTGCAGAATTACCAGGAAAAAGAGGTAACAAACATCCCTCCCCAGAGCTGGCTCTTTCCTGCAAACCTCCATGCTGCTCCCTTTGAACCAGGCAGCGCTTTTGACACTGAAGCATGCAAGTGCTGCTGCAGAGTGTCCCACAAGCTGTTGATTAGAGCAGTGCAGGGCTCGTTAGATTGACTTGTTTCAACATGCTTTCAATGCAGGAGGAAAAAGCAAATAATTAGAAGTAAACTCTGCGTTGCTGTTTCAGATATTATGACCCATCATCGTTTTGACAGTCTCCAACAATGGCATAAATGAACTGAGTAATGAGACCGGGTGTCCAGAAAAGCCTCATTCCGGAAAACAAGGATGGTAAATCACATGATGCCCCATGAGATGGCGTATTTTGCCAAGTTACTGCTTCAGGGGAAGTGAACATTTTCAGTAACCAGGATGTTGCTTCATCAGTGTCAGGCATTCAGGGTTCCAGTGCCAAGAACAACCCCTTCTTCCCCACCTCCTACCTTGCTGTTTTGATTTTTAATTGGTGGTGTCTAACAAAGACTGGTGGTTACCTCTACTTGCTGCCAAAAGAGCCTATTTTTTCTCTTTAAAGGGCTCAAAAAACACTCACGGGGTAATGGGAAGGCTTCAGTGCCTTTTTCAATCACCATCAGACAGTCCTGTAGAGTCAAATGCTCAAACATCATTAAGAGTAAAACATCATCAGGACAACTCCTCAGTCTGAGTTTAAACTATTGCTGATCCCCCATGCTAATGCACAATACTCTGCCTTGTACCAGTGAGACACAAGACCAAAACACCTTGAATTCAGTAAGGAGGTTTCTTTTTGGCATGGCAATGCAACACAAGAGTATTTTGGCTTGTGCCTCTGGGACTGGTGTTCAAAATAGCCAGATGGGGCACCAAGAAGATGTGACTTTTTCATGTACCAGCAACCAGGCTGCACAGATAACCTGAGTTTGTTCATCTGTGTATAGGTATTGCCACTTGGTTTGTCTCACAAAAACTGCTTGGTCTGGCTCTGACAGTCAAACACTCAACATGTGCATTGGAGACTTGTGTGTTACAAACAAACAAGGGCACCTACAGCAAGCCAAAGGCAGATCAACCTGCTGATGTTAACTGCAAAGATTTAAAGACGTGATTTTGTCCTTACCATGCACACGGGTTTGTCATATAATGAATTATACCATTCAGTGCTCAGTATGCTCATAACCATGATCACTTTGGCCAGATCAACATAGGAGCACTATTTTATAGCATATACTAGTTCTACATTAACACAGGTAAAAAAAACCCAAGACTTTTTCCATTGGGAAGGATTACTTTTATTGATATCTTCCTATAAATGTCAGATTCTATTTCTTCATGACCATTTAAGCTCTCTTATTCCAGCTGCTGCCTTCTATGAAATGAGGCTAACAGCACCAGTAACAGCTGGGTGATTAACTCCTTCACAACTGTAAAATGCTCTGGTATGAACAGATTTTGTTGTGTATTTCTCCTTGGTGTTTCTAGGTTGAATATGTTCTTCCTTGAAAGCAGATGATTTCTGCTGCCTGAAAACATTGTGTCCTTTCTCCCCTTTCCCCCCACCCCTTCCATTCATTCCATAATTAAGTAGGGAATACTACGACATTCCTTAATTTAAAAATGAAAACCAGCATTTTGGGTACAGGGAGCCCTCAGGCACATATTCTGTGTAGGCTGAGCAGGGTTGGACAAAGACCACTACTGCAATAAGGGACCCACCCAGCCCCATCGTGAGCTGCCAGGGGCATTTCAGCTACTCTGATGCAGCTGAGTGTGGAGGTCCCTTTGGTTGCCAACCCGCCTGTGCTCATAAGTGCCCATGGTTACCAGTCCTTGCACATAGAGTGGTCTTGTCCAGTTGCAAGAAGTCTGAGAGATGAGATTTCATCTTGGCTGTTCAGACCACCATGAGGATATCTAGAGGTTGACTGGCCATGCAGATGTGTTTCCAACATCTAGAAGTCAGGTTTAATTTCTTCATATTTAAATAAAATACAAGGAAGATGAGGTCCATTTTCATTAAATCAGTTTGGATAAAAGCGGAGAGTAGAAAAGAAAGACCCAGAATAAGAAATGCAGAAATTATATACACATCCTCAAACCGCATTACACCATCGAATCCTTACTTGCTTCCATGGCTTGAAGTTTATACCTGCAGATACTGCACTAACATCAATTAGCCATTAGACATTTCAAGTCCTGCACTTCTGCTGCTCCCATTTAGCCATTTCTTTTAGAGGCTGTTTGCTTTTCCAGCCAATGAACATGTGATTCAAGCTGAGACAGAAGCAGCGTGGGACACATTCAAACACCCCCTGTGGGGATCACCCCATCAGGATATCTGCATCTGGGCTGGGAGCCACAGAAAGAATAAAGCCTCTTCTGTCTGTGGTGCACATCTCTGTTATAGTTTATATCGATCTGACAAAAAGCATCCCTGCTGAAGCACTGGACACGCACACAATGGATGAACAGAGCCTGGCAAAAGCAGATAAACTGTAGCCGGTGATGAGAGTCCAAGAGACAGGGCCAAGAATGCTCCATGATGGGAGTTTTGCTCAGAGGTCATCTTGGTTGGTTCCAGTGGTGAGTGGCTGGGCGTTCCATGGTGTGTGCCAGCTGCAGATCTGCTCAGGTTAGGGGGTACCCAGAGGCCGGGATCCTCCATGATTGGGAAAGATGGTCCTGAGGTTCAGGTTTGCTCTGGAGCTTGCCTGCTCCCCACTGGCCCTGTGAAGGGCTCCTCTTGGGATGGGAAGCTCTGCTCCAGACCCCGCAGCAGCAATCCCAGGATGGCCAGGACTTCCTGCAGGCCTTGCCCAGTGTGGGCACTGCACCCCCGAAGCACCCAGCGGCGTCTAGCCAGCTGCCCCCAGCACAGCTTCTCCCCCAGCTCGGCCGGAGCCAGCGCTCCCGGCACCTCCTGCTTGTTGGCCAGCAGGAGGACGGGGATGCCAGCCATGCTGGGGTGGCTCAGGGCATCCTCCAGCGCTGCTGCTGCCTCAGGCAGCCGCGCTGTGTCTGTGCTGTCGAGCACGAAGATGAGGGTGTTCGTGTCCTCCAGGTAGTCAGGCCAGCTTGCCCGCAGGCTTCCTTGTCCGCCAATGTCCCAGAGGGTGAAGGATACACCACAGGGTGTCTGCAGAGTCTCCACGTTGAAGCCAACCGTTGGGCAGGTCTCCACAGCCTGGCCGCTCTTGAGTTTGTACAGAAGGGTGGATTTGCCAGCCAAGTCGAGCCCCAGCATGACAACTCGAGCATCTCTTTTGCGCCGCTCTTTGGAGATCAGCTTCCCCATCAAGATGCTGCCGCAACTGTAGCACAAAAATTGCAGCCAAAAGAAGAAAGCGAGTGTTTTTCCTGGTAATGTCAGTTAAGAGAGTGCTCAATCCTGCCTCTCTGAGAGAGCACTTAGGTTTGCTGAAGAAAGACACAGGCAGCTTGCTTTTGCTTGTCTTCGTAGCTAAAATGAGGTGAGAGCTATTCTTTATGAGGTGTGGAACAGAGCCAGGGAGCACCGTTTGAAACAATTTTTATACCCCAGCTCTGCTGCTGCTCACTTCCATTTTCAATCATGACCTGATCAGTGCAAAAGAGAGCTAGCACTCTGCAGGAAGAGGTGGAGAGATGCTGGAGCAAGTTTCCCCTTCACCACGTCCAGAAATAAATAAGCTTTTGTTCATTGGCTTCTCAAGAGGAAATCCACCCCCGGCAGGACAGGACAAGGAGGAACCCGGGCTTCAAACCAGTGTTACTCTGGGAATTTGCTGAATCACAGCTTAAGGGTGTGGATTTAAACATGAGCAACAAGAGAACCGACCATTCTTCTGACGGTCTCGTGTTAAAAACTACAGTATCAACCTCTGCAGCATCAGCTTTTGCTGCCTGGTGTGCAGAGAGAAATGACAGCAATTTAAAAAATGCACACAAGCATGTGTTTTAATGTCTCATTGAAATACAACCAGTAAGAACGCCTTCCCCGAGGTGAAAATCTACAAGGTATTTACTACATTTTAACTTCTGTAAGTGAAGCCATGCCTGCCACTGCCTGAGGCGGTAAAAGAATTCTTTAAAAGAAGGAAAAAATGTTTTAACAAGCAGCACGCTTGAACTTTACACGCCAGAAGCAAAAATGTGCTGCTGAAACAGCTCCCAGAGTCACTTCTGCAAGAGCAGCACCAGGCAGAGTCCCAGCAAAGCTGGTATTTACCTTCCTTATTGGTTGGGGTTTGTTCCGAAAAGGCTGCTCAGAGTCGTGCAGAACTGAAAGCAGCTGCAGATCTCATGTCATGGCATTAACACAGACCTGATCTCCAGCCACCTTTGAAAGGACCCCAAGTTAGAATGGATTCGGCTGAAAGGGAACTTAAAGCTCATGTACTTTGAACCCCTCTGCCACAGGCAGAGACACTTCCACTACACCAGATTGCTCAAAGCCCCATCCAACGCGGCATTGTGATCATTGGCAAACTTCATCAGGTTTCATTTGATCCTATCACCCACATTGCTTATGTTACCATTGTCAGGCTTTTGGTTAGTCCAAAAGCTAATGTTTATTTACAGCAGTTGTTGCAAAGTAAGCTAACGGCATAAATGCACCACCACGCATGTGATACATCATGCACTGTTCATTTGTGTGTGATCTTTTCTAAAACCAGTCTGTCAGCGCAAAAAGGGCAGGAGACTCTCTAAATGGGAGTCAAAAAGGATAACTGCAGTGTGTAGTGCATCCTAGCCCTTCAGAGGACTCCTCGTATATTCTGAAGTGTGTGCTTCTGCTCAAGGGTTACCCACTTGTCCGTGTTCTTCATTTTTTACATTAAGTTACATTGGTGTCTGGCTCCTTAATCTGCTTGTTCTCCATTTTGGGAAAACCTGCCTGCCCATACTGCGTTGTACTATAAGGTTAACACAGTTGGTATTTTTTATGTACCAATAGGCCAAGCGAATTGTCTCTTGGTCTTTTCATGTTTCTCCTGCCTTTGCTACTTCTCATCTTCTCTGAGGCTTGACAGGTGGCTGTGTAAGCAGTGTTACACCTGACCCGACATTCTTAGCACTGTCATTTCTCTTAAGTAAACTAAAACATAGATACAGGAAGCAAGGTTGGAGATCCTACCATCTGATGAATAATTGAGTATTTGAAATGTGATGGAGTCTTTATTGTGTCGTTCTCTAACAGGCTACAGAAGCAGGCTGCTTCTATAAAAAAAGATATAAAATAAAAAGAAGAAATAGAATAAAGACTGCAACCAGGTACAGTTTTACTGAAATTTGCTTTTGGTTTTACTATGGCATGGTGTCCTGGTTTGAGCAGCAGCAGTCAGTTTTCTCCTTCTTAGTAGCTAGTGCAGTGCTGTGTTTTGATCTTTTGGCCTAGGAACAGTGCTGATAACGCCGATGTTTTCAGTTGCTGCTCGAATGTTTGGTCTGGCCAAGGACTTTCTGAGCCTCATGCTCTGCCAGGGAGGAGGGGAGGCTGGGAGGGAGCAGAGACAGGACACCTGACCCAAACTGACCAAAGAGGTATTCCATACCACAGCACGTCATGCGCAGGAGGTAACTTGGAGTTACCCCGGAAGGGCTGGTGGGACTGCAGGGTTGGACGAGGTATCGGTCGGTGCTTGGCTGGGGGGAGTGGGGCGAGTTATCAGTCAGCTGGTGCTGAGGTGTTGTATTCTTTCCTCTTGTTATTTCCTTTATCATTATTATTATTGGTGGTAGCACTAGTGATCTGTGTTATACCTTAGTTACTAAACTGTTCTTATCTCAACCTGTGGGAGTTGCATTCTTTTCGATTCTTCTCTCCGTCCCTCCAGAAGCAGGGGGAGGGCAAGAAGGGGGGGAGTGAGCAAAAGAGGTTTGTGGTTGGGTTTAAACCACGACAGTTCTTTTTGGCGCCCAACGTGGGGCACGAAGGGTTGAGATAACGACGGAGATGATCAGATTAATAGTCGTCACAGTGCTGATTTATTGGCTCTCAAAGTTGTTTCTCTTGCTCTCAGAGCTTCAGAATGTAGTACATTACTTAGAGCCGGTATTCCCTGTGTTCGTGTTTATCAAGTGTGGGGCTTGGGCTAAGGTTTTTGTTTCACTGTACTTTATGGCAATGGCTTGTAATACGGGTGGGCTCCAGCAGCAGGGAGAGATGGACGTGGCCGTGGACTTGTACCCGGCCGTCCCGCTGCTCTTCACCGCCCTGGCCCTTGTCCTCGCCTCCGTCTTCGTGAGGCTGCGGGGAGCCGAGGGGGAGCGGCCCCGGGAGCCGGCGGCGGCCGAAGCGGCCCGGGAGAGCGGCCCCGGGGACCAGGCGGCGGCGGGAGCGGGGCCCGAGCCCGGGAGGAAGGCGGCTGCTGAGCAGCGGGAGGGGGCGGCCGAGGAGCCGAGCCCCGCGGAGGAGCCGAGCCTCGTGGCGGCCGAGAGCGTCCCCCGGCAGCCGCCCGCCGAGCCGCAGGAGGATGCAGGAGTCCCCGCCGCATTTCCCAGCAAGGCAGAGGAGGAAGAGCTGCGCCCAGGGAAAGAGAAGCCGGTGATGGGAGAGCCGGCAGGCACAGCAGCTACACCAGCCCCAGGGACAAGTACAGCATCGTTTGAGAGTTCTGAAGGGTTTGAATGGCCTGTGGGTACCCTTGGGACCTGCCTGCTGATTGTGATGGGGATCAGCATGGTGGCACACACACAGAGCGTGTTCTACCCACGGCCATTTTGTCTGATCTCAGAAGTCAAGCAGTGTCAGGTTTGCTTCTTGTCTGGGGTTAGACCACAATATGGGAGGACCAGGAGATCTTCCCCAAGGCTGGACAGCCATGAGTGGCAGTGTGTGTGGGACAGTATGAGCGAGTATCTGGTCCACTGGGCCCCTCCAGTGCTTTGGAAGCGTCGGAGATGGAAGGCAGCTATATGGAGTCCCCAGCAACAAGCTGCAGAAACTGCTGAAGGGGACAGTGAATTATTTCGAGCCTGGGGGCCATGACACTTCAGGCCATCAGGGCAGAGATGCAACATAGAGATGGACTCATGATCGAGGGGTGGACTTAGCAATGGACACTATTGCCCAGGTTATTCATGAGTGTGAACACTGCACACAGCCTCTCCTGCTCTGAGAGACTGTTACAAGAGATGGAGCCTGACATCATGGACCAGATGGACTCAGCAGCTTTATAGGTCCATGCACTAAGAAATGATCTTTTTCTCTGTGTATATGTAGATGTATATATATATATGTAAGAGTGATGGCATATTGAAGATGTGGGATCTGAGCATGACGTGAATGGTATGGAATAAGGGGTGGATAATGTCCTGGTTTGAGCAGCAGCAGTCAGTTTTCTCCTTCTTAGGAGCTAGTGCAGTGCTGTGTTTTGATCTTTTGGCCTGGGAACAGTGCTGATAACGCCGATGTTTTCAGTTGCTGCTCGAATGTTTGGTGTGGCCAAGGACTTTCTGAGCCTCATGCTCTGCCAGGGAGGAGGGGAGGCTGGGAGGGAGCAGAGACAGGACACCTGACCCAAACTGACCAAAGAGGTATTCCATACCACAGCACGTCATGCGCAGGAGGTAACTTGGAGTTACCCCGGAAGGGCTGGTGGGACTGCAGGGTTGGACGAGGTATCGGTCGGTGCTTGGCTGGGGGGAGTGGGGCGAGTTATCAGTCAGCTGGTGCTGAGGTGTTGTATTCTTTCCTCTTGTTATTTCCTTTAGCATTATTATTATTGGTGGCAGCAGCAGTGGTTTGTGTTATACCTTAGTTACTAAACTGTTCTTATCTCAACCCGTGGGAGTTGCATTCTTTTCGATTCTTCTCTCCGTCCCTCCAGAAGCAGGGGGAGGGCAAGAAGGGGGGGAGTGAGCAAAAGAGGTTTGTGGTTGGGTTTAAACCACGACACATGGAATAGAGAAATTCATGGGAAAATAGAGGCAACTCTACAGTCTTTGGGGTTTTTTACACACTCATACTCTATGTGTTGAACTGCAGCCTATTTTCTCTCTTCCTGACAATTATCCCAAATATCAGGCGCAAATTGTGCCTACAGACTCTGCTCCACCCACAGCTATGTTATAAAAGTATAGTACTTCCAGTAAATAATACACAGGAGCAATTACAAGTCTGTTTAAGAAAGAATGAAAGAAAAGAAAGTAAAAGCAGCCAAGATGAGCTCTGAGTGAGTCTCTTGCTGGAGCAGAAAGACCATATGCTAAATAATTCAGAAACTGTTCAGAGACGAGGACAGCCCCTACCCTAGCTATGTCTTACATGGGTGGAACTAATGTTCTTGCCTCGTGTTTCATGTCTCTGAATTTACAGGAACAAAGCCAGTGGTCGCTAACGTTCACAGTTTCATAGAATTACAGTCAATTTATTTGTTTGCTGTTTGTTAGGCATGCATCTCCCTGTATCCTAGATATTCATCACAACGAGCAATAACCAGGATTAGTACTGAATCCCCCTCCTCCCCATGCCCTAATTATTCCAGTAACTGGAATTTTGTCTTGATCACTATATTCATTGTCAAAGCACTTTGCCCTCACACCAGAGGCACAGACAGGAGAAGAGACTTTAAACTGCAAGTTTCTACTGGATATAAAGAAGACATATTTTATTATGAAGATGGTGAGACACTGGCACAGGTTGCCCAGAGAAGCTGTGGCTGCCCCATCCCTGGCGGTGTTCAAGGCCAGGATGGATGGGGCTTTGAGGAACCTGGTCTAGTGGGAGGTGTCCCTGCCCATGGCAGGGAGGTTGGAACTATGCTCAATACTGCATACATGCTGTTTTCACATTAGAAACTTATTAAGATGCATTATACTTAATGTTTCTGGTTGAAAAGCAAAATAAGAGCAAAAAATGGGTACATCTACAAAGGTGGCAGTGTTACGTGTGCCAAAACCATCCTATCACGTATCTTAGTATTTGCTCCTCCACCTGTTCAATGTAAAAGCTATGAACCAACGACTGTTTTTTTTATTTCCTTTTACTATTCCTTCAGTTGCAATCAAGAAGAACACCTATGGGGGCTACTGAATGGTGCTTAACCATACTGCCTACCTGCACTATGTATAATACAGGTAGTATCTGTTACTTCTATGGGAAGTAAAAATTATAGCTTGGAGGTACACTGACAAAACTCCCCTCTCCAGGTTAGACTGGAAGAAACTGCAATATACAAATCCAGCTCCCCTTAAGGGGCCTTCCTTCATTCCAGTTCCATAGGAAAAAAGAATATGTGATTAAAATGATAGTGATGTAAGCATGGACCTGAAAATGCACTTCCTACAACTTGCTAAGTTCCAACACAACAGCGGAGTCTCACTGAGCACTCCTCAGACTCAGGGGTTCTGGATGCAAGGTTTTATCATTTGGTTCTAGTTTTTATCTTAGCTTACATGTTTAGAATTTTTATTAACAATAAAGGAAAGTTATTGAAAAGATACCGGAAATTATCAACAAGAATGAAAGCTACAAACTGATCTTTACTACGTGGTGAAATGATGAAAGCAAAAAACCATTGCGAAAATCCAGAGATTGCATTTTATCTGGCTGGCCACAGAGTGTCAATGTTATCCCACACATTTCTCAATGGAGAGCCTATCGGTGGAATCAGCTCCTGCTGTTCCTGTTTTGATTAGGGGAGAATTTAGAGCCCTAAGGCCTTCGGCACTGTTCTGCAGCAGTATCACTTTAAGAGGTTTTGCTGAATAAGAGCTGTTTGTGCAGCTTTTGTACCTGTTCTTACACATCCACAGAAAGTTGATGGTGAGTACTGAAGAAAAGAGTTGGATTTAAGATGCCAACTCCATGCAGGTGACATTTAGCTCCAGATAGTTTATATATCAGATTTAGCTGGCACTATACCCTAGGGCTCCGCAGCTTGAGTGAAAACAGTTAATCAACTGGTGGAAAAAATAATGCTGAATGAGGAGAGAAACACTTCGAATGATGTTCTTCTTCCAATATCCTTTAACGGGTCACTGACAGTTGCCATCATGACTGTTCATTCTGGTCACTTAGAGAGCTGCAGATACAAAACAGAACTTTTAATCTACAACTGGATTTATCTATGACCACATATACCTTTGTGATATCTAGTTTGGACAATGGATAGTTAGGAATGAAACTATTGATTTAAGTTGCATTGAGGTTTGGGGTGTAATTCCATGCTGTGCTATTATCCATTTTCAATCTCCAATGTTTCCAGTTTGGTCACTTGCAAAAACCACATCAAAGTCACCTGCTACTGTTACCAATGGAGATGTTAGCTGAGACTATCAATGTAAGAGAGAGGGTAAGGCCAGCGTCTCAGCTAACCCACCGAAGTCAGCAAGAGTTACACACATTGTCTGTATATTGTTTTTAGCTATATTTCCTTTTATTTCACAAAACTTGTCTCTGAATATCATGGTTTTTGTCTAGTTGGCGTATTTAATGCTTTCATAACATTTCCAGTTTGTCATAACTTTTCCAAGACGGATATAAGGTTTCATATCCCTTTCCTTCATGAAAAAATGGTTGGGGGATGGTTGCTTTTTGTTATTATTGGCTTCTACAAAAAGCCAAACTGAAAGGAAAAGAACTGAAACTAGTTATTTGAGAGATTATAAAATTACTTCTGCTCCATGCAGAGCAATTTTTTTAGCTGTTTCAGCCAATTGTAAAGTTCAGGCATGGTATAAACTGCCAACAACCACTGTTTAAGGACCTACTGCACACAGTAAAAACTGATCAGTGATAACTAATAACAAGAAACTTAAACCACATGAATAAAAAACCTGACTGGGGTTTTGTGTTCCAGTACCTGCTAGAACAGCCAGGTTTCTTGCGTATCATAACTAAGCAGGTCTGTTCTACAGGTACTAAATAGGATCGAAATTCTGTTTACACAACTCCACCTTCAACACCATTCCCTAGCACTGTCAGGAAAGGCAGTTATTCCTGATTGATGATTCCTCTGTGGAGCTACAAACACAAGCTGAAAACAAGAAATGAGTATGTTCCCATTCTGGCTCTTTTAGGGCTTCCCGTGGAGGCTCTGATGACACTTTTCAACATATCTCTTTATTTATGCCTTCTCTTTCTGTTGCTTCAGAATTTGCACAGCCAATTCAGCAGTGCTTTGCTGATGCCAGCTAAGGTCACTCAAGAGTGCAGCAAGCAGGAACTTAGCAGGGAACATCTCTTTTTGCCCCAGACCTACTGCTGTGCTTTCCTCGCTTCATATTCCAGGGCAGAATTTCTTCAGCATCACTGACTCCCTCTCAGAGGGATCCATCCAAACTTGATTCCTGGGTAGTGAACTTGATTTTTTCCCCCTTTTTTAAATCATGATTTCTTCTTTAAACAGTTTCCTCCTAATCTGACCAGCCTTAAACTGATACTTCCAGTGGGCTCTGCCCTACTGCTTTATGTTTCAGACTGATCAGTTCCCTTCTTGCTGCAAACACCAGCTGCCTCCTGACCCTGTGCACAGTCAGGAAAATAAGGAAATCTTGAGAAAAGCTGAAGGCATTTCCTGGTAACAACTTTGTATAGCGAAAGAACTCTCTTGGGAGGGCTAGTCTGCAATCTTCCCTTTCCTGGATCCTCCCCCAGCTCTGCCTCCTACTTGATCCGCAGGTGTAGACACAGAACTGTAAAGAGACAAAATTATAGAATCAAAGGTTAGGGTTGGAAAGGACCATAAAATCATCAAGTTCCAACCCCTCTGCCACAGGCAGGGGCACCTTTGACCAGACCAGGTTGCTCCAAGCCCCTCCAGTCTAGTCATGAACACTTCCAGGGATGGGGCAGCCACAGCTTCTCTGGGCAACCAGTACCAGTGTCTCACCACTCTCACTGTAAATAGCTTCTTCCTTACATCTAACCTGAATCTCCCCTGTTTAAGCTTTAACCCATTACCGCTTGTATTACGTCAATACTAAGTTGTAACGTGCACTTGCATACTGACTAAATACCTTTGAATGGAGACAAGCCTTTAAGTGCCTGTGTCAGAAGACAGTTAACACGGTCTATAGAATGCAGCTGGTTTCAGACACGGCAGACCTGCAGCAGAACCAGCACATACCCCACCACAGCCTTGCTCGGCTGTGCTCACGGAAGGAAGCCTGGGCCGCTTGCGACTCCATCTCATTCCCTCCTCGCCCTCACGCCAGTGAAGATGTGGAGGCAGAAAGGTGCCACTCGGCCTTGCGACAAAGGCGGCGGTGGCCGTGCCCTCCGGCCTGCCCCTGCCGCGGACCCAGCTACCGAGAGCAAAGACAAGCTCCCGGGGCCTCCTGAGCGCCCTCATGGCGACGACAGGGAAGAGGGGATGCCAGCGCGGGCAGGAGGCACAGCCACCGCCCGCACCCCCTCACACCGACGGCCGAACGCGCCTCGTCACGTGGCCGCGCTTACCGCGTCCAATAGGCGGTGAGGGGAGGGAGGAACTACTCATCGCCGGACACGTGACGGCGCGCGCGAACGGTCAAGCGGGAGGGGTCCCTCCCGAGGACTGCCGTCACGTGACACGCCCCCTCCGAACCGCCCTCGGCTCCCGCCCTCGCCCGGCCCGCTGGTTGTCACGTGCGCGGTGCGCACCCGGTCGTGCCCGGTTTGCTCGCCCGGGGGCCGGCGCCGAACGGCTGTAACGGTCCTAACGGTCCTAACGGCCGGTAACACAGCGGCTCCGCCGGGGGCGCCTCAGAGGCAGCGGGAGCGGCGGCCGGGAGCCCGCCGGGGAATGCCGCAGGGGCCGGGTGAGAAGCGCTGGGCGCGGTAGCTCCCGTTAGGGCGCTGTGAGGGCCGCGGCTGGGCGGGCGCAGTGGCGAGCGGGTGGGCTGGGTCCGCGGTACCCGTCTGGAGGAGGAAAGGGTCCCTCTTACGGAAACAGCGCGTGGTTGGGGGTCATCGTGCGGGTGGTTTGGCGAAGCTTTCCTGCGGTCCGCTTGTGACTTCTCCCGCACAGCTGTCTGAAGGGCTCTCTTCCTGCTCGGCGTAGCTCGCAATATGTGCGCACAGTATGTTCTGGTTTGGGGTTTTTTCGGTTTCATGGTGTTTCAGTTTGTCCTTCCTTTGTTGTCTGCTTCCTGAAGGCTCAACATCTTTTCCCCCTCGCTGGGTTCGTGAAAAAACACGAATAGTGTTTCTTCAGTTATTAATACAGGTCTTCTAAATTTAATATTGAATTAATATTTACTTTATGAAAGGACCATTCAGAGTTCTGATGTACAAAGTTTAAGTGACCTCTTTCAGAAAGCATGTTGTCATCTACTGATGAAAGGTAAAATCGATTTGAGTCACTTAAACTAGGGGTGGGCTTATGAGAAAAAATAAATGGAAATGTGTTTGAAACGCAAAGGTTTTTAGGAAAAACAGTGTTTGGAAGATGCAGTAATTCTGTAGAGCCTTAATGTGAATGTTTTCCTTTGAATGCTGTCTCTATGCACTGTAAGGGAATATAGGTATTGCTTTAGAAGATGTCTTGTCCTGAGTGAATAGTTCAGTAAGTTGCAGTAATGGCTCGGCTTAAAAAAAAAAATAAAAGAAAAAGAAGGCACATTGTGATTGTAACTACAGTTTTGTTATGGTGTGTGGATGATTGTTATCCTCCTAAGGGTTTTTTCCTATGTCTAGAACAGTCTTATGTTAAGTAGTGTTTATTTGCGTAGTGTTTTTTACTTATTTATATCTCTTTCAGCTGGTTACTCAAAGCAGATAGGAGGTCTGCTTGTCAGATCAGAACGTTTTTCTTTCCCTTACTCATAAAAGGCATCCAAAAATAAATCGTGCAGAGGTTTGAACACAGATTTTTGTCATAGAAATCTTGCCTTATGTAAGGTCTAAGGAAAGTTAAGTTGAGGCATGTGATTTCAGGGAGTGCAATATCCTTGTGTCGGCAGGGAGAAAACCTCAATAACATGACTTGGGTCACGCATCTGATTAATGTCAGTAGTATGTATTGTTTCCAAGTTCTTTCTCAATACTGAAATACAATATTAAAACCCCAGACGTAAACTGGAAAAAACATGGAGAAGATTAGTGTTACATCTAGGATTTTACTCTTTCTTGGTTGTTGTGTACTTAAAAAGGTCAAGTGTGCCAGTCCTTTCGTGTTGATCTAAAGCCAGATATCCCAGCTTTTGTGTTCTCACTTCTGTTTATAATTCCTGTAGACAATTAGGAGAAATGGAGGCCTGACCCTGCAGTTTTTTTCTGTACTGGAGAGAATCTGCTCAGCCAGAATAAACCGCGGCACTGGAGGGGCTGAGGAAAGAGTGAGGCAAACAAACATGCAATTGTGTTCAGATAGTCTTCACAAATTAGGGGATAATCTTTGAGGAGTTAACTATAGGGTTTTTTTGTTGCAATGACAATGGGTACGGTTTTCCTGGTAGGATGTTGTGGTAGGCTATTGTTCTCTTCAGCATGGGTTTGTTTAGCTGAATATAAACTCTATAAAACTTTATGTAAAATCATTTAACAAAACATTTTGTAACTGCTGGTGGGTTTTCTAGTTTTATGTTGGTTTTTTTTACTTTAAGGCAGGGATGCATGTTTGCCTGAATGTATTGTTGAGAATCAGCCTGTATGCCTTTTCTTTAAAAGGCAAACTAGTGAGAAGTTGAATGCATAGGAAGCAATTTAATACCAGATTTTTGAAGGGCTTATGTGTCTGAAACCATGTGGGTTTTTTAAATCTTGAGCGGATCTAGATTTTTTTTCTTTCCCTAACCTTGTTGACTGCTCTGAGTTCAATTTCTTTTTATCCCACTGTACTGCCAGTTCAGTTTCCTTCTCAACAAGGCATCCTTTCTTGCTTATTTTTAGCCTCACTGAAATTCAAACAATCATCTTTGTTTCTGTTCCTGTTTGTATACCGAGATTGTTGGATAATTTCAAAGTTGTCAAAGTAGTTAGAAGAGGGCTTGATGATATAAGTGCCCTCTGCTGGTTAGTTCTGCAGTAGAAGTAAAGGTATATGGTGTATAGTTACCACTGGATCGTGCAGTAGAAATGAAAAGACAGTTAAAGGCAGTGACATACAGTATTTCTGAAAGCAGCTGTCTACCAAAGCACCAAATTTAAGCTTATGAGTTTTATACTCATAATGCTTTCAACTGCAGTTAACTTAAAATCTAGATGTTGATGTGTGACAGGTATGCCTTAGAGCTACCGCTGCCGTGTTGCATGCGGAATCTAACCAATAGCTTGAGAGTTAATACATTGAAACACCTATTTGCTTACAGATTAAAATAACCATTACTTTGGACTGCATCTAGTGCATTTGCACGTACAGACTTTCAGTTAGGGTGGAGACTGTGCATAATATGTAATGTGGCAGAGTCCAGGCCTCTATGTGATTATCAGAAGTAGATAATAACCTTAGCTCTCTTACTGATGCAGTACACTAATGGTGAGCAAAGGACGCTGTGTTTCTTTGTGCCACTGCTTGCAATGACCTGACTGAAGTCTCCTAGATTAGCCCTTCGGAGCAAAGATTTGCCCAGAAGAAACTCTGCACGCACCTTTCCCCTTGTATTTAGACAAACGTTGTGCAAGGATGGAGTTTGAGTGTGCTTGGTGTGAGAGGTTAATCACCGTATTGCAGAGTGTCTGCCCTTTTGGAAAGTGTGCAGTATGTCTTAGAGGATGCTACAATTAATTAGGTTTCTGTTTTGGTGGTGCTTATGCCTACGTTGGGCACTTACTTTCTGTGGAAAATAGAGAATAAGTAGTTAAAGCAGTGTTCCAGGCACAGTTAAAGCTCAGGAACAGCAAGTCCATCTGTAAGTCCATAACTTTCAGGTTTATATGTAATTTCACTCATGTAGGTATAAGCAGGAACAAAAATAGCTGCTGTTGCTAGTGTAAAAATGTTGCAACTGAATGATTATAGGTACTCCAGCAAATGGCAGCATCTAGGGGCAACATTTAATAGTTGTAGAGGAAGGGAAAAGGGTCTGTGTTTAGGAGAAATGGTGCATATTATATAAAAGACAAGAGATGTCTTTTGTTTGTTTAAAGATTTTTGTCCTAAACTTGGAGAGGTTTTAGAATTGAGATCTATTAAAGAAACTAACTTGGCAGTGGCAGATGAGCTGCCATTAAAAGCCTTTTAAGGAAAACCTTTGAAATAACTGTAGAATTGTAGTAATAGTTGAAATTGGAAATATACAGCACTGCTTTAGATAAAAGCAGTATTACATAAGTCAGAATTTGTAAGGTTTTTCGTCTGTGGATGGAGTTCATTGCTCATGTCTTCAACCTGGAAATTCTTGTGTGCTTGAAAGCTTTTCTTTTAACTACGGGTGTTAATTTGTCTGGCAAGATACCCAGTTGAGCTTTGAGGCGTAAAAAATGCAGTGTGACTTGCGCAGGTTTGAGAAGTGCTTGGAAATGTTTTGTTGAAGTGGAGTGATTAACTGAGTCATACAATCGTGGAAAATAAGCCAAGCAGATTAAAGACCTAGTGCAGAGATCATTAAGGGGAGCACATTTTAAACTGGATACATTAAGGGTAGAATATATTCTCAGGGTGCTTTAGAAGTTTTTAATTTACTAGCACATTCTCCATCAAAATAAGATTTTTGTCTTCGTATCTCAAATTGACAGGATATGTTGAAAAGAACTTCTGTGAAGAAAATAGATTTTTGTAATGTCCCGTTTATGACCGTCTTGCGCATTGCTAATTGTACATTACACAAGGCAAAATAAATAGGAAAAGTCAGAAGGAACAATTACTTGGTCTGCGCAGATGAGCAAGTCAGTGCTGTCTCCTTTTAACTGATTGATAGTGTCATGTTAAGAGATTTGCCAAAGCAAGGTAACAGATCTTGGCACGTGGCGGCCTGAGTTTGTAAAGTGACTAGAAATTAAGAACGCTTAAGCACATTCAGATCTGTTTAGCTGCATAGAATGTGCTGTGGTCTTGATATCACATAGACTTTTAAAAGCTGTTCTACAAATATAATTAGTATGAATGTGCCATCTGGAGACTTCAGGTGTTTTCAAGACTTTCTTCAAATCTGAAATGTAGAGTGAAGTCAGGCTCTTAGTGAGAGAAGTGCCTGTAGAGTAGAGCTGGGTTTGTTGGAGCAAGGTTACAAAATCTGATCAGGAGACAAGTCAGGTTTTTGTTTGTGTTGGTTTCTTTTTGCATACACATTTCCAGTGTGACCCCAGAGTTTCTCAGACTTCTTAAAAATATAACAAGCCCCCTCCTTCCACTAAATATCTGCACTGAAAGACCTGTACTTTGGGATTGACTGTTGGTTTTGAACAGCTTTCTGAAGCCGTGTCTTGGTTGTCAGCACACTTTTGAAAATCATCAGAACCAAACGATTTATCTTTTTAATTTCTTTTTTTTTTTTTTATGATTTACTGTAATTTGTTTCATGTCACTGACATTCTGCGGCATTCTCTATCTAGTGCTTTTAAGATCTCACAAAACTTGCTGATACTCTTGGGCATGGATCGTAGGTTGGCAGTGGCAGAATCCCTTCATGGTATGAGCAATGTTACAGTTTTTATGTGCAGGATTGAAGACCTAGATAAGCTCTGTGTGTTTGTGTTGACTGTCCGCTTTGTTCTTGACCTGGTGCAATTGTCCTAGGGAGACTGGGAAGATGGAGCATTGTGGAAGGATGGATTGTATAGTCTGTGTTCATTGACAGATAATGTCTATACCCAGTTCATGTTTCCAGCTTTTAATGTTGTCAGCTTGTTTTTAACAGATTATGACAGTTTTACTTGATCACTTCTCTCTGATGTGTTTCACTGCTTAATTGTACAAACTTGTGAGTTTATCTCATGCTTTTGTGCTCTCACAATTAGTTTTTGATCATAAGAGATTTTGATTATGCAAGAGATGGCAGATTTGTGTTGTGCTCAACAGCTGCTTTATTTTTATTAGCAGATTTGACATATGCATCAACAGCTTGCTTATATGTCATATATAAGTTGTAAGACTACAATAAAATTTGTGAGTGAAAGTTTTATAAATGGGAATCCCAGCTGAAATGCTCTGAAAATTCCCTCAGAAGTCCCCTCTGCCACTGGGGGTGTCACAAAGTTTGAATGTTTGCTTGTAGAACAGCAGATGTTCAGTTGTACCAAATACAGTTTACTTACTCTGTTAAGAAAAGGCCTGTTCTTTCAGCGTCCTACCAGTGACTTGCTATTTGTCCACCTTCATGCATATATGATTACATATTTCTTGCAGAACAGAATGTTATACTTTCAAAGCTGCAATACATGTGTTTTCTCCAATTTAAAGGAAGTTATCTTATTGCCTGCTGATTGAAGTGCAGAATACACTTTCTAATAAGTTTCTGTTTTTATTACAGCAATGTCGTCTTACTTGTAGAAACATTATGACACACAGCAGCATCATGGTGGATGTAAGCAAGTGGCCAATATTTGCCTTACTGTCACCTCAAGAAATAGCATCTATTCGGAAGGCGTGTGTATTTGGTACATCAGCCAATGAAGCTATATATGTAACGCACAATGATGAGGTAAGGCTGTAATAAAATGGAACATATACCCTCCAATTAGTTGTTTTCATAGTCCACTGAATACTTGTAAATTAATAGCTTATCAAAAGCTTTGTGTGAAATTTGTGTATTTCAAAGTATGTTGGATGTAACTTTTAATTTCTTTTTTAGTCCTGTATGGGGACAATGTAGATAACTTGCAAATGGCAAAGGCCAGGATGGATTACGTGCACTTTTGAAGACAGTCAGAATTCAAAAGAAGTTGTTGTAGCTTGAAATTAAGTGCAAGCGCTCCAGGTATGAAGATATATAATTAGGTTGTGGCTTGCTAAATAACAGTACAGCAGAAGATTATCTGTGGATTTTAATGATTCTGAAACAATGCGAGTTAGCATTGTGCTGCTGAAAGAGAACAAGCCAGGTGTTCTGGGGTGTATCAATGGGAAGGTTTCTTGTAAGACTGGGTAGAGTAGGACTTTATTTTTTTTTTTTCCCTAAGTCCTGTCAAAGCTACCTGAAGGATGAGCCTCTCACAGTACAACTGTGGCTGCTCTTTGCAAACTGCTTTAAAAAGAAGGGGCTGTCTTCCACTTTCACAGTTTAATACTTCTTATTGTACAGTTCCCACAAATGAGAGGCCTTCATGGATGTGAAGAATTTAAGTTCATCATTTAACTTCCAAAGTGTCCCCATGCTGACTCTTGAGCTTGTTAATTTCCGTGAGTTAAATCTCTTGCCCTCAAGAGTCCGTAGTTTCATGAAGACCTGGATGTTGCCACATCTGTCCATACCTGAGTGTGAATCACTTGAAATCAGTATTCCTCTGTTTTTTCAGGTATTTGTTTTTGGACTGAATTGCAGTAATTGTTTGGGAACTGGAGATAATCAGAGCACAATAGTACCAAAGAAATTAGAAGCCTTATGTGGAAAGAAGATTTCCAGTCTCAGTTATGGAAGTGGACCCCATGTTGTACTTTGCACTGAAGGTAGAAAATTAACATTTAGTATTGAAACATTAGTTGCGGATTTTAAGTTCCACTTGCATTTAAGAAGAGTGTATTAATGTGTAATTGTATTAAGTTGTTAACTGGGTAATGCACACTAAAGGTTTCTTACTGTTCTGAAGTGGAGCTAAATGTACTCAGTAATAGGTAAAGCAAGTTTCCATTTCCACTATGTTGCAACTATAAAGTTTTACTCTTATTATTTATGACATATTTAGTTTTACCTGTGCACTTTCGTGTGTTTCCACAACAAACCTAGAGGTTTATTTTGTGATGTATGTGTATAAAATAGTTGCATATGAAGTATATATTTTTTTAGTATACAGATGATTTTTTTGCAATAGTTTTGCTCTTTGTTAATACCCTTTCACTTTCTTGTTGATGTTTTTAATTTCTTAGAATTCTGTCTGCCTTAATTTCCTTGGAATTTTTGGTGGTTTTTATCACAAACTTCAATGTTTTTGCAGATGGTGAAGTATATGCTTGGGGACATAATGGTTACAGCCAACTTGGAAATGGCGCAACTAATCAGGGCATTACTCCTGTTCAAGTTTGCACAAATCTGTTAGTAAAGAAAGTGGTGGAAGTAGCTTGTGGCTCTCATCATTCCATGGCTCTGTCATTTGATGGGGATGTAAGTTGAAACCTGTTCAAATCTCTTAAGTTCCTTCGTGATGTGAATAGTGCAAGGGACCTTGCAGTCTGACATTTCTCTTTCTCTGTAGTGTAGTTACAACATAACCTTTTTTTCTGCTGTCTTAAACCAGGGTGTCCTTCTCTTCAGAGCAGGAGAAAACAACTCAAAACACCCCCACAACCCCCAACAAAAAAACCTTGTCCAACCACAAAAAAAAATGGGATAAAAACTTAATAAACTATTGTGTCTTGCATTTGTGGTATGTCTTACAGGGACAAGACCAGAAAGCTGTGTCACGGGTGAAATAATGTTTTATAAAGTGCAAAATGTAACACTGATTTACTTGCAGTTCTGTTATTTAAGAGGTATTATGGTGTTGTTTGTATTTGCTGCTTATTGTTTATTCTGTTTCTTGTAGTCTTCATGATTTCCAGGCTTTTACTGTGAAAGAATGTTGCTCTACACACCTCTGAATACCTTTGTGTGTAGCTAATTAAAGAGCACTTGGTTTATAACCAAGTTTGCTTTATTCTATTTGTTTACATGGCTTACGGCTACATGTCATGGGAAACACACACAATTAGTTTCCGCTTAGTCAGATTTGAGCAATCTGTGCATATCTGATTTGAGTTGCATGTTACTGCATGGAGGAAAGCCTCATTTCAGCTCTGTTTAGCAAAATAAGGGTTCTAATTTTAAAATCTTCGTAAAAATGAAAATGTAAACTACAGGTTTTTTTCATCCTGGTAACCTAAGCATACCTCTGTTATGGTTCAGTAGAGTTATCATGTAACAGTAATACAAAGTAGGAAATCAGTATTTGAGGGTAGGAAAGATGCATTGGGTTAATTTAAGTGTTGTATTTGGAAGGAGAGCCTATTCTTAAGGAAGATCTTCATGCCATCACGTTTGACTTGGTTAAGCCATAAAATCTGGTGTGTGTGCAGGAGGGAGAGGATGTTCATGCATTAGTTAAACTAGTGGTGCCAGCTACTGTAAGGTAGCTGCCTGTGATGGCCATGCTGTCTCTTGTAATAAATGTCAGATGCTTGAAATGTCAGTGGAGGTAGGGAAGTTTCTTTGTATTTACCATGGAGTTCGGATTTACAGCTTGCTTGCCATTGTGGCTAGTTAATGTGCTATAAAACTGTCCTTAGCGTACCTTGCAGTAGTTTAGTCTATTTGTGCTCCGAGGTTTAATCTCTACCAGAATTAATTATACAGAAAGCAGCAAAATATGTTAAGTAGAGTTTTATTTATAGAAAGATTTGGCTGCAGAAGCCCTTGTGACTTGGTACATCTGGAGGGTCATTGAAGTTGTAAGTATTCATGGAAATACTTGGCAGAATGTGCTGGTTTTGGCTGGGATGGAATTAATTTTCTTATTATAGAATCATAGAATGGTTAGGGTTGGAAAGGACCTTAAGATCATTTAGTTCCACCTCCTCTGCCATGGGCAGGAACACCTCACCCTAGGCTGTGTCACTCAAGGCTCTGTCCAGCCTGGCCTTGAACACTGGCAGGGATGGAGCATTTACCTCTTCTTTGGGCAACCTGTTCCAGTGTCTCACTACCCTCACAGTAAAGAATGTCTTCCTTATGCTTCCTTCTTCGTAGTAGCTGTTATGGGGACAGTCCACTCACTATGTTCTCTGTCTTGTAATCTGACCTATGTTTAATACAGAAGTATGTTCCTTTGTTTTCCTGTTGTAGTCAGGTACTCCAGTTCTGTAGCAAGAAGCTGAAAAAAGTCCTATGTTCGTATTTGCTAGATCAGTAGTATTTCTGTTTATAATTTTCAGCTGTTGAAATTTAATTTTAAGCATTTTAGCTTGTTCAGTAGGGTAGTTTACTCTGTCTGATAATGACTACAGTAAGATTATAATTTATTACTAGCATTACGATTACTATGGCTTAAACTGCATTTTTTGTTTGCTTTTATGGACAGCTGTATGCTTGGGGCTATAATAACTGTGGTCAAGTTGGATCTGGATCTACAGCAAACCAGCCAACTCCTCGTAGAGTTTCAAACTGTTTACAGGGTAAAGTGGTAGTTGGCATTGCTTGTGGTCAGACCTCCTCCATGGCTGTAGTAAACAATGGCGAGGTAAGCATTGCTGTGTTCTCATGGTCTCTGTTACCTGAACTTACGAAGTTAACCTTGAACATGGAGAGATGCTGACATGGAGTGCTGAAGTTACAGAGTTGTATTGATAGGGTTATATTGATAATTTCTGTGAGATAAATTTAAGGAAAATTCTGCTATTAACTGGAAATACTGTCTTCAACAGATTCTTTAACAGATGTCTTAATTACATCAATTTTTGAAAGTATGCAGAGTTAAATAATTAATCTTTCTGCAAGAATACACCGATTTATCCCGTTTCTTAAACACATGGCTTGATTGCCAGCAATAAAACTGAACCCAGCGTTTGCACATTGCCCTAGTATTGTGCAACTGTTCTGTATCACAGAGGTTTATGGTGTTATCTTGCTTCTAGGTATGAACTGTATCCTCAATTTTACTACTTCTCATTAAACTCGGAGAGTAGCATTTCTTTGTGGCTGGAGGGACTGTAAAAGTCCCTGGGGTTGAGATAAGCTTTCATTGTACATATTTTTGTCTTGGTATATCCACTCTAACAAAACTGAAGTAAAAAACAGCCAAGCTGGGAACTTCAGTTTAAACTAATCCAGTAGCTAACCAGCTGATCAGAGTAACTAATTTCTTTTTTTATTTAAAAAAGAAAGTAATAATGAGAAAGGAAGGTGTAGAAGTCAACTGAAATGTTGACGCTATGGGAAAGATTTGGGTGTATTGTAAGTTTATTGCAAAATTTCTAGTGCTTCAATGACAAATACATTTTAAACACAGGATGGAAAAGTTGAATACAGTCAGTTGTAGTATATTTAATGTCTTTCAGCCTTCTCAATACTGCTCTTAAAATAACGTACAGGGTTTTTTTTGTAAGATGTACTTTTCTGACTTGTGTTTGATACTAAGTCTTAGATGGTCTGTACTTCTGCTGAGGAGTGGCTTTAATTTTTTCATTTTCCTTTTGCAATCAGGTGTATGGCTGGGGTTACAATGGTAATGGTCAGCTAGGTCTTGGAAACAATGGCAATCAACTAACACCGTGCAGAGTGGCAGCGTTACATGGTGTGTGTATTCTCCAGGTATGTCTAATGTGGGAATGAAAATGCATTCATGTTACTAGCGTCTGCTAGAATGGTATCTTTGGAATCATACACCTGCTTCTAGATCTCACAGTTAAAATAATGATATTTTTTTTTTAATCTCCTATAAATTTTTTTAGGCTTATGAAAAGTGCAAGTAAGCTGTAGAATACTTGCTTTTGTAAGTGTTCTGAATGATTTAAAGTTAGCTAGTGTAACTATGAGTAAATTATGCTATGGATACAAATTGCATTTTTGTTATAAACCTGAACAAAATGCACTAGGCAAAGACAAGAAAAGAAGGGGAGCAAGGTGTTCAAATTATATTCTACGTAAACAGTCTAATTAGTCCTTCAGAAATGAGAGGGAAAAGGAAAATGAGTTGTGGTGTGGGTTTGGTTGGTTGTTGGTGGGTTGTGTTTCTTTTCCCCAGCTAAAGAATTAAACAAAAATTTGGTACTTCCTGGGGTTTTAGTAAGGATCTGTGGAGCCTCATGTGATAACTTGGGTTGAACGGTTGTTGGCTGTTGACCTGCAGCTCTCATAGTTTGTACTGTATTCAAAATACCAAATTCTGAACGTATTTCAGAGTTACGTGATGACACAGTTCACTGTTTGTGTGACGATTCTGCAACTGAAAGCAAGTAAAAGCTAGGGAGACTTTGCAGAAGTGTAGTAAATAATTTAGGAGTAATCAATGAACATTAATTTAATGAATTTGGGACTTCTCTGGTATTTACAGTTAATATATTTTGTTAGCTTTAAATACCGAGAAATAATGCATTGTAGTGCTAAATGAAGAATGCCTGAGAAATTTAACATCAGCTAGACTAAGGCAGTGTGTGCTATAATTGTGTTTCTCATCTCTGGTTTTTTTAGTAGTAATGCTTATATATTTACTTACAGATTGCCTGTGGCTATGCGCACACACTAGCACTAACAGATGAGGGCTTGCTCTATGCCTGGGGAGCTAACACTTATGGGCAGCTGGGAACTGGCAATAAAAGTAACCAGCTAAGCCCGGTGCAGATCATGATGGAAAAAGAAAGGTAATCTTGCTGATGCTGTTTCTGGATTGATAAATCTGAGCATGTGTTATGCAGTCTCTAGCAGTTGAAGCATGCTAGTGTAGGTCATGGTGGATTGTTTTTCTATGACAAATGTTAAAAGCATAGGAAAGAATGGTAATTTGCTGTTTACTATAGACTGAATGCTTTACTATCTGTAATGATTATTGAAAGTAAACATGCTTTGTATTTACCTCATACTGAAAGATACCGAATGACTGTTAGGCTATTCTAAATATGGTTGCTTTGGTTAAAAAATATGCAGTTATGAAATCAAAAAGCCAATCTTTTAAGCTGTATTGAGGCCTATGTTTAACAAATAAAAAGAGGGGGGGAGGAAGCACTGCATTTGTAGGAAGTGGCATGAGGAAAAAACAGTTTTCTGAAAGACTGACAAACCATGTAAACAGAACTCGATTTGCAAGGTTGCTAGAGCCAAGGACTGATAACAATACTTTTATCAGTGGTACCAGTTAGTAGTTTATAGTTTCTTAGTTTCCTAGACTCATAAAAGAATTGCCCTTACCCTCGTACCCCTTCTTCCAGCACCCTTGTCATCCTCGTATTTAGGATGGCTTTTGTTCACTACAAGCTTGAACCTCGGTCCCATTCTCTGGGCCCATGTGTATACCTATAGATTAATGTACCTCAGTTTGGAAACTTCTTAATCCATAAATTCCTTAACCTGTAAATCACTTAACTTGTAATCTCCACTTAACTAAGAAGCATTTGTGGTTGGGTTTTGTCCTCCGTGTCTGAACTGTCTTTCTGGGAAGTCATTCGTATTTTTCCTGTTTCTCACACTTAATGTTAAATTAAAAGCTGCGCAGAACTGAGATTATTTAAGAGCTTAAAAAGAGGTGGAGGTAGGAAAGAAGAAAGGAACCATTGCAATAGAAACCACTGAGGTTAGGCTGGCTTGTCTGTGAAGGAACTGACACTAGCATAGCAAAATGATATATTATTTTAAAAAGCACTGAAACAGGAATGTGTGTTTGCAAATAGATCACCTTTGTTTTCTTGGCAGTTTATTTCTTGAGTGAACTAAGAGGAACTGTTGCATTTAGTATTGTGTATGTGAACTCAAGCATGGAACTGTAATAAAGCTGGCATTTGTTCAGTGACTAAAGGAGAGAGAAAATACAAAATTTCTGCTTGGCGTCTAAGGGCGATGTAAGTCACTTGAACTTATTCATCTTGCTTGATGCAGCTCCCTTGGAAACAGTGCTGTAAGTGGGTGAGCTGTCATTTCCCATGAAGCAGGTTACTGCTGCTTCTCCTGGTCTTTTCATTTATAGAACTCTTGTCGTTTGTATGTAATGCTGGTGACAGTTCCTTAGGAAGTGGCATATGATGCTATCTCGAAGAATATTGCACATATAGCTTGTAAAGAATTTTTAGACTTTGTGTTAGCTTGGAGGAGCAGCTATGATGTGAAGTGTTTGCTTAACATATTATCCTGTACACGTACTGTAGGTATTCAGTACATGTACTATGTATGTGTTACAATACATGTTCTACTATACTTTTTGAGTATAGTATAGTTTGCCCTGGAAATAAGAATCTGTTCTGCTAAGGGAAGAGTTTGGGAAGGAAGTAGTTTAGGTGGACAGTTAAGATGGAAAGTTGTCCCTGAAATAATTGCTTTATGATGTCTCTTGACAGAGATGCTGAAATACCATAATGTTGCAAAGAAGTTCTGAAGTTGATAATGGTTTAAAATAACCTGTTAGTCTTTTATCTGCCTGAAATAACTGATACATACACTGAAAGTCATTGGAGATTCTTCCTGTGTTTTATCTTGAAAAAAATTTTGCACTTAAAATGTGGGCTTTCTGCTAAAAAACCTCTTCACCGAAAAGCTAACTCTCCATGTTATTGTTCTGTAAAGGAACAAACATTTTGATATGTACATCCTTAGATTGCTTGGAAAGACATTTATTTGTCCCAGTTGATCTGTTTCTGGCACAAAAGCATGAAATCCTCTGATCCATTTTTAGCATGGAATAAAACCAGGAAAGCGTAGCTTTTATTTTGAACTAACACTGGAACTTCCCCTGGTTTTTGCTAATCGTGTAAACAGAGGCACTGGAAACATCCTTGCAGTCCTTTTTGATGGAAGTGTGGTTCTTCTCAGTTCTTGTAATGTTTCAGATGGCAAGGTAGGGATTGCCTGAGCAGTGGGAGAACAGAATAGATAAGTGTGCATCAGCAGCTCTACTATTTTAAGGAGCTATGTGAGGTGGGTGAAAATACTATATAGACTTCATTTGAAAAACAGCTATAGCTCTCAAGAATGTGAAGTTAAGTGTGCGTGTGTTCACCTCTCCTCAAATGAAGCACTGTCCATGTTCCCTGCTGAACTTCAGTGTTGAGGAAAGGAAACTACAGCAAAATAAGGAGGCAGAAATACAAGCAGTAGGTCACATCTCTGTCTAAATAAGAATAAGAAAAAAAGAAGGGGGGGGTGTTAAAAAGAGGGAGGTAGAAGGGTTTCTTAATAAAGCATTTATCGAAAAACACCAAAGAACTTAATGTGAGATGATTTTTACATCTGTTTGAGAGACGTTCTGAAAAGTGTTCTGTAAAAATCTTAGTACTAAAAATTTTCTGCTTATTCTGGAACCGGAAGTTTCATAAGCTCCGTAAGCATTTCTTTTTGAGAAAAAAGTGATGTGCATTGGTTTTAAAGGGGAAACCAGAACTTCGGGTTTTTTTCATCTCTTTCCCATCTTTATGGAAGAAAAGGAGGAATGTCAGATGATGAGAATGACATCATTGAAGCAATACATGAGTATAGTAAAATCTACAAGCAATCTGAAAATGTCATTGCAGTTTAAAAATATTTATTCAAACAGTATCACAGTCATGCAGGGCAAAGAAAGAAGTACAGGAGTGTAGATGCATAGTTTGGTTGGCTGTTATTTTGGTGAGGTATTTGGAAAGTCACTTGATTCTGTACCTGTAGTATCTTACAAGGGTTCTTCTGTTCACAGGGTTGTGGAGATTGCTGCCTGCCACTCTGCTCACACGTCAGCTGCCAAGACCCAGAGTGGCCAAGTGTACATGTGGGGCCAGTGCCGTGGGCAGTCTGTGATCCTTCCCCACCTCACGCACTTTGCCTGCACTGATGATGTGTTTGCTTGCTTTGCTACCCCGGCCGTTATGTGGCGTCTTCTGTCAGTAGGTGAGAATAAGCTCTAACATGGCAGCCAGTGCAGTAATCTCTTGTGTACATTAGTAGTGATTAGTACAGAATACCACTCCTGTTTTAAGGAGAACTGGCAATACGAACTGGGAATATGAAGGATTGAATCTCTGTCTTATGTTTCATGTTAGGAAAGTAAAGTAACAGAATTCCAGGTTTTCTTGTTTTGAGATGATTTCTCTCAACTGGATTTAGTTAGACTTTTATTCAAAGACAGGCAGATTTATAAAGAAAAGTCCCTCTAAAACAAGACCTTAATAGTTTCCTCTGTCAGAACTCTCTTTTTATGCTGCCTTGGATTGCACTTTGGGAGGCAGTCTCTGTGACCAACAAATAAGCCCAATCCTTTCTTCTTTATTATCCTTGATTCACATTCTGCTAATTCTTTTTTGACCCCAAATATGATATAAAGTGCTTGGCTTGCTCTTCCACTTCCTTGAAAACGTGAAGTCTTCATGCTCAAAACATTAAGATGTTTTCATTTTAGACCTGCTGCTTCAGTTCTTAAGATCATTTCAGAGATCTAATCTGATTTCATATTGACAACAGATCCTAATTTTGTTAGCTCCTGCACAGAATTGTTTTTGTGGACAGATCACATCCAGAGTGACCTTTCTGCAGTCTCAGCCTTTAACCTTGCATGTGATTTGTTCTAACCCTGGTTCCCTACCTTTTCTAACTTTTCATTTAGCCGTGTTACCGCACTCATAGAGGTCCAGATAACAGCATCTCGTCTATAGAGAAAAACTGAATAGTTTTACTAGAGAGAAAAGATTAGCTTGGAGTGATCTGCTTCTGGGTAAATCCAAGTCTTGTTTTATCCTACTCTTGCTTTCTCCATTTTCTAACCCTCTGTGATAGGTGTTAGTCTTGTCCTCTGTAGAGGTCTGATGGTTGTCCAGTCTGTTGCCTATTGCTGGTAGTGAAGACTGTTTAAATGAATGAATCTCCCCATTTTCACTACCTTTCAAGTTCTTGGTTTTTATGAAGTATTCCCAGACTGAGTATAACAACATGTTTTAACTTTTGTATCTGCTTTTTAACTCTTCTCAGCTGTTGGGGGTTATTCCCTTCTTATTCTGATACTCCTACTTATTGAATATTTAAACCAAAAGCATTAATCATGGGGGTATTTTTAATCTCCATCTTCCCCACCTTTTTATTCATACAAGTTAAAAAAACCTTTTTTCTTTCTATGTTTGGGGTTTTTTTGTTAGTGAGAGCTAACTCTGCATAAAGGTTATTGTTCTGCTTCCAGTTATGATTGTTCTGCCAAAAAAATGAAGCAGTCACTCAGGATTGGCTGTGGTGAAGTACAAATCTACAGCCTTTTTTGAGGAATGAACTTGAGGTATTTGGAGTGAAAGTTGATCTGCTGCGTAGCTTAAGCTAAGCTGAAGAAGAAAAATCACAGGAAGAAAAATCATATGAGCAAATGGAGCGTGGTTTAGTTAGCCCTGGTGAGCTGCAGGTTCTGTGGGTGATCTGTGTAAATTGTAGGAGTGTGTGGTCTTTGTGGCACAAACATGACTTGTCTGTTACAGCAGTATTCCTTCTAAAATGCCAACTAATTCAGCTGTCCCGAATGGTGAAAGGTAATTTGTGGATTGTATATGGATGAATAATCTGCAGTCCTGTGGGACACAGGAGGGACACCACATCCCATTATAGTGGAAATCCACTTATTTTTCTTTTCTATACTTTGCTTCTTAGAGGCCATGTGTTTTGAAACACACTTTTAAGATGCATCAGTGTAAGCTTCAAATAGTGGCTTAAATTAATTTTTCTAGAACTTCAGAGATCTTGTTTTACCACAAGTCTGAGCCATCTTGTGCTGCAACTCTTGTGTGATTTCTAGAGACATAGAATGGGACCCCTGTGGGACCAGTGCCATGGGCCTTAATAGAAAGAACTGCCAAAGAGCTGTGAGCTTTAATCCACTTCCAAAATTGCCAAAGTCCTATGCCCTTGGTTTTACACAGTATCTACTGTCACTCTTCTTTAACAGCACTGCTGCTAGGTTTTGTGTTGTCATAATTCAATAGGAAACTGAGTATAATGGTGTCAGTGATAATTCATGCTTTTAAGCCTTGGCAAAGACCTTGACAGGCAGCCTGCAGGCTATATCCAGTCTGCTAGCACAAACAAGTGGCAACTGGTAACACATTTTCTTACTGTTTAGGCTCAGATCACACCGTGTCAGTGCAGTTGAAGTACTGTACACTGTGTCTCAAGTTGCGGGTGATGCTGTAGGCTCCCATTAAGAGCAGTGTGCAGCTGCAGAGGTAGTTTGCAGGTTGCGGAGCTGAGCTGACTAGCTTGAGCGCTGGCAGTGAGCAGCAAGGAGGCTGGCAACCTCATGGGTTGTGCCCAGGAGGAGAAAGTTCTCCAGGTGCTTTCCATGGTGTTCTGCTACCTCTGTGCAATGAGCTGGAATGGGAACTGCTGACCCCTGCTGCCTGTAGCTGGTGTGTAGCAGTCAGTGCCAACAGGAAATGGTATTGGATTAATTCATTCCTCCCGTTTCACCACTTAAGCCAGTGGAGCTCTAATACTGACCTATTTTCCTTAACATGCTCTTAGTTGAGCTTCTAGCATTAGTTAGTGATGTGTATGTTCTAAAATGCGTAACATGGTTTTGTTTGTTTTAAAATTGTTTCTGTAGAGCATGAGGACTTTTTAACAGTAGCAGAGTCTCTGAAGAAAGAGTTTGACAGCCCAGAAACCTCAGACCTAAAGTTCCGTGTGGATGGAAAGTACATCCATGTCCACAAAGCTGTTCTGAAAATCAGGTAGTGGTCATGTTTCACAGCTCTTGGTTATTCTGTATAAACTCTTAGTATCACATCTAAGGTGGGGGGAAGTAAAGGGTAGGGAGGGACTGCTAAACCTGTAACATATAATATGTATGTATCCATAATCACTTTAAATGAAGTGATTGTGAAAAGAGTTGAATCAAAACTCTTGTCTTAAAATGGTCCATAGTCAATTTTCACTAAGCCCATCTGTTGTTCTCAGGATAATGAATTCTGTTAAGTTGGTCTGATTGCAAGGAATACATAGACATTTCTGTGTCATAGATCAAATAAGAGTTTTATCTTGATGCATAACAATGCCCACAGTATTAGGGACCAAAATGTGGACCACTGGCTGTGATGGAGTATGGTAAAATATTTGTGAATATTGCAGAGTGCCCCAAATATGTATTTCAGGGGGACTGTAATGTAACGTTCATGTGTTCATATAATAGTGTTCCAGATTATGTCTTTGTCTCTTAGGTGTGAACACTTCAGAACCATGTTCCAGTCATACTGGAATGAGGATATGAAGGAAGTGATAGAAATAGACCAGTTTTCTTATCCTGTGTATCGTGCCTTTCTTGAGTACTTGTATACAGACAGTGTGGACCTTCCGCCTGAAGATGCAATAGGTATTGCTTATGGTCCAATTATGTTAGAAAGCAGCATCCAGAAAAACTGAGGCAGGGAATGCAGTATATATATATTAATACAAGCTTCTGGTCTGGCCTATAATGCGTTTTACTGGTGATTAATTAATCTGTGTTAAAAATACTATTGTAGCAAATGTACCGTGGCAAAACTGGTGGATATTTAGAAATAATCTATGAGCATTTTTTTCAAGTTTGGGAGAGAAACTGTTTGGGTTAGAGTACTTGAATATTGTACTGAATTGAGTCAGTTATTAATCAGGATAATATCAAAGAATCTCAGTAGATCTAACATAGGGGAAACTTGGACAGCAGCGCAAAGAGCAAGCCGTAATTGAGGCACAGATTTTTGTGATGGTAGCTTTTTGCTGATGTTGTGCTGCTTGTTCTCTGACATTTTCACTCTCACAAGCAGTTAGGTATGCAACGCAGTCGATCAGCTTGTGTATTTGGAGAGATTAACAGGATTATGGCAAGAGGCAATAAAAGGCCTTTCTTCTTGTGTAACGGTAAAATTCATTTTCCTGAGTAGTGACCCACTTGCAAAAAGCATCTTACAGCGCCATAGAACATTGCACACAGAGTGCAGATGCAATCTGTACCCCGGGAGCATAAGCTGCTGTTCAAAGAGCAGAGATCGTTACAACGGACTAATGTACAATGGTGTTTTAATTGCAGGGCTTTTGGATTTGGCTACTTCGTACTGTGAAAATAGACTGAAAAAACTGTGCCAGCATATTATCAAGAGAGGAATTACTGTGGAAAATGCATTTTCATTGCTCTCTGCTGCTGTCAGATATGATGCAGAGGTAAACTTCTAAACTTCAGTCTCTTAAATAGGTGGCTGCTTTGTGACTTAAACTATGGAGGAAAGCTGCCAGTTATTTTTTCATGTAAGCTTGCTCCTTTACTATCTCAGGTAATACTGTTTCCCGTTGTCAGAATTTGAGAATGTTGAACTTAAAAGAACCCTGTATTTGCCATGAGAGATATATCTTCCTCCACCCCCATAAACCAGTACTGGGAAGGTGGACTAGTACACAGATAGCTAAAGATGACTGAAGTTCCAGGCTGAGGCTCATTATCTGTAAAAGTTTGCATTGCATAGATTTCATGGTAAAAGGTTATGATGCTGTGCCAAACTTCATGAATTACTGTTTGGGGGGAGATGAAGATGACTAACAAAAATATTTGGAAACACTAACTCTGAAACAGAGGAGGGGTTTAAATACAAAACAAAACTACTAACATTGAGAAAAGCAGTCTTGTAAGCCTGAAGTTACTAAGGTGTAAGGTTATGTGTTGTGTGTGTTGCCATATGGTGGTGGGTTTGGGGACAGTGCATTTAGGTTTCTTCCTTTTGTTGGCTTGTTTTGTTTAGCTACAGTTAAATACACTTTTAGTCTTCACAGTATGACAAAATGTCAGGATAAGAACTGCTTTGTGGGCCTGATAAATGTTGAGGACAGAGAGCAAGTGTGTGAAAAGGGGGGAAGGCTAGAGAAACTTCTCTATTGCGCCATGTCTGACTTCACTACTACATCGCAAACATGCTGCTTCGTGGACTAACCAGGATGTATTCCTGGTCTTGCTGTGGCTGTGTTCAGCATAGTATCTGTACATCATGCTTTTGACTTTGGTTGGCTTGTTACTTAAGCTTATAAAGCAGTTTTGGTACTCAGTATATCAGCACATTGCTTTTTCTTGTACTTAATACCCAGTGATTGGCATGAAAGTTCCCTAACTTATTTCAGAGCCTTGTTTTGCGTTGTTTTTTTGATATACCTTACCTAAAGAGCTGTGTTAGTGTCTGAATTGTGGCTTCAGCTCTACTGTGAATAGCAATTTCTTTGGTGCGACTTCATGGAAAATAGGAAAATTTCCATATTTTAACCTCAAAAGATTGTTTGCAGGATGGGTGTTCAGTGTGTGATGGATTCTGCTTTTAAAGTGTAGAAGAAATCCAGTTACTGTGCCTTGGCTGTACCTCACTAGCAAAATGGAGTTAGAACTATAGGCTTAAATGGTTCATCAAGGAGAGAATGGGTGAGACCTAGGGTTTGTTTTTTAAACAAAAAGTGTGTTTTACGTGCAGTAATGCTGGATGGGAGCTTGAAATTGCTTGGGTGATGTAGTGCATTCAAGGAACTGCATCTGGAAGACAACCGTTAAAAGAAACTGCTTCGCTGATTTGAAATACCTCTGACACAAAACTTTCCTGTACTTTCTTTTGGTGACTGACTGAGTTGAAGTGGCTACAGTTAGGTCAGGTGTGGCTGCTTGTGGTAGCTCTTAAAATAATCCTTGGATGTGCTTTTATTCACTTAAGCCTATATTTCAAGGATAATTTGCTGGGAGTGCATCCATCTGCAAATGAAATTCAGCCTTTTTTTTTTTTAATGCAGGACTTTTAAATATTCCAAAATTACTACTATTACAATATGTTTATTGTATGCTTTTGTTGCATTGACTTGGAATATGATTTTTTTTAAATAAAGCAGTGCAAAATATTGTAATGTGTATGATGTAATTTTGTTACAAATGCTAGTACATCCTGCTCTTTAAAACCAAGAAACCCATCGGTGTTCAGTTCTAATAAGCTTGTCTTTTTTTGTTGCACAGATGCCACACAAGCCAAGATCTGCAGCTTCAGAATGCCTGGTTTTAGGCCAGGATATGTTTTTATATTGTTGTTGTGTCAAGAACTCTCACTGGCACACAGTTGCTGTAGTGTTCAGTATTGTGAATATTAATCAGTGGCTTAAAGAGCTCTGCAAATGTATTATGCCTTCCCGCAGTGCCCCAGGTGCTGAGCAGCTGAGGAAGGGAGTGTTCTCACATGTGAAGTACTAGTTCTACAAACTTAAAACACAATAGAGGAATTAGAACAGGGTGGGGAGTTGCTATTTCGTAATCCTCCTTATAACAAGAGCGTGTTTCTAAGGCACAGAGAGGCCTTCTGCCTAAACTTGGCTTTAAAACTATCCAGTCAGTATATGCTTGCAGTGATCCTGGGGACATGCAACTTCAAGGCTTTAGTTAAGCCCTTAACTAAGCAAGAAGTCAAGCAACCCTACAGATAGATTTCGGTTTGTTATGGAACAAAAGAGCTGAATTTTCTAAATCCACAGTCTTGGTTATGTATCATTACCCTGAGGTCTCCTGTTTGTGTTGTGTTTTAGTAAATGTCAGTGAGTGCAGGTGAAACTCTTAAAGTTGGGAAACATTTAAAATACATATTGCTCATAACAGCTGATTTTTGTGACTGCAGCTACATAGAACGAATTGTGGCTACTGTGCCTCTTGTACCCATGATATGTGTGTAGAACTATTATTTCTGCTGCATTTACATAGTGACTGTTTGGGGGAAAAACATTGGGAGCCACTGGGTTAATGTGTTTGGCTCATCTGTAAAAATAAAGCATATACAGGCATTTGTGCCTGCATGTCATTTTCTGTGCTGGAGAAAGCAAAGATAATAACATTTTTTTTTTCTTCTTTTTTTCTGTTTAGGACTTAGAGGAATTCTGCTTTAAGTTTTGTGTCAATCATTTGACAGAAGTGACACAAACCACAGCGTTTTGGCAAATGGATGGTCCTCTGCTAAAGGAATTCATTGCTAAAGCCAGTAAATGTGGAGCCTTTAAGAACTGAAATGAGGCTGTAAGTTGTGGGTGTTTGCAGGGATTTTCTGCAGTTATAACAGGATGTTGTAACTGTACAGGTAAAAGCGAGGGTTGCCTGGTCTCTTATACCAGAAGACATGAAAAGCCACAGTGGAAACAGAAGTTTTCCATGCTCAAGAGTGAACTGTTATAAAATGTCAAGCAAAATATTCACTTGCATTTAGCAAACCTGGATAGTGGAACCAGTTCAAGATTTCAGCTGGAGAGAGGACACGGTGGTGTGCAGAAGCTACCAGCCAGTGGTGAGGATGCCTCTTTAGCCTGGGAAATCGGAGTTCTAGCACTGCCTCTCAAGACTTTTCAATTTCTTTGGGAGTTGGAGACTAATGTGGCTGTCACTTCAATAATTAACTCCCTGGGATTATAGAGAAGCAAATGGCATGGAAATCTCATACTGCATTTGCATGGTTGTGAATGACTTTGCCATTTGCTGCGTGTAATTAACCAAGCATCTGGTGCTTAAAAAGGTGTGCACAAATCATCCATCCGCAAAGCCTACATAAGTGACTTTGAAGAAAGGGGTAACTAGCAAATCTAATCAGAAGTCAGTCTCTGTATTTGAGTATACCTTAATATAAGCTGCAATGTATACTTCACGTAATCTGTTCAAGCAATATGTGTAATGGCTAATGGAAAAAATTTCCTCGAGTGACTCCAGATTGCATCTGTTCCCTTGAAAGGAAAGGGATACACTGCTCTTAAAGCAGGGGTTTTGCATTTAAGTATTTTCTAAATGTAAACTACATGTAATAAAATTTAACTTTTTTTTATACCTGTCACTAGTGAACTTCTTTAGCCTTTGAAGAAACTGGCAAGCTTTTTGTGTTGCCTACAGGATAGAAGTTGCTTTACCTGAAAGAAGTTAGCCCAAACCCACAGCCTAGGTATGACTGAAGCTTGCCAGTTTCACTGTGCTTGACAAATACGTGTAATCTCAACTTCAGGAAAGGGTAGCTTTATTTGTAGACACCAGTGCTGACAAACTATGGCTCTTCCATATGTGACTGTAACCTTACAGCACGTATGTATGGACACAGCCTCCCATTTTTACTGAATACGTTTAAGGTGCTACATCTGCACCAACTACAGAGTAAAGCAGAGGCCCTGGACTGTCAGAGTTGAAGTTCAGGTTAACTGCGGGTCTAACTCTGGGGTTGTGACGTTGCAGAGCCTAGAATTTTGGGTGGTTGAGAGAGGCCAGGGAGCTTCTACAGCATGATGCTGGAGTTCAGCCGAGGACAGGCTGACAGAATGCTCCAAAATGTGTCAGAAATGTTTCTAATAAACAACTTGTTTTGGATTGCAAACTCTAGGCTAAAGGTTGAGCTTGGCAGGGGGTGGAACACAAAAGCCCAGGACTTGTCCTCTAAGCTGCTCTGAAGCCCATCAGTAAATAGTGAAAAAGAGCTCATGTGTGCTTTTAAGTCTTTCGCTAAAAACTTGTATCTTTGCCCCCCAATAGCAGATAAATCCAAGCTCCATGGGTCGTGGTTTAAGCCCAGCCATAAATCGGAACCACGCAGTTACTCTCTCACTCCACCTGTGTCCCCCCAACCAACTCCCAGAGGGATAAGGAGAATTGAAAGAATGTTAACTCCCATGGGTTGAGATAAGAACAGCCCAGTAACTAAGGTATAACACAAACCACTACTGCTACCACCAGTAATAATAAGGGAAATAACCAGGGGAGAGAATACAACCACTCATCACCTGCTGATTGATACCCAGCTCAACCCGGGCAGTGAACGCGCTCTTCTGGGTAACTGCCTGCAGTTTTAAATGCTGGGCATGACATGCTGTGGTATGGAATACCTCTTTGGGTAGTTTGGGTCAGGTGTCCTGTCTCTGCTTCCTCCTGGCTTCCCCTCCTCCCTGGCAGAGCATGAGACTCACTCACAAAGTCCTTGGTCAGACTAAACATTACTGAGCAACAGCAGAAAACATCGGTGTTATCAGTGCTGTTCCCAGGCTGAAAGTCAAAATCACAGCACTGCACCAGCTACTAAGAAGGAAAAAAATGACTGCTACTGCTGAACCCAGGACACCATGTTATAAGGCTGTCATAGGTGGGAGTTGCTGGTGAATCCTTGGTGCAAGCAGAAGGTTGTATTTCTAGCCCTGCACAGCCAGCAGGCCCGACTGTGTAAGCAAGTGAAAATACTGGTATTTTGTTTTGTGGGGGCCATGGCTCATAGTTCTACTTCAGGAGCTCATGTTGTGAAAGTTGTTACTTTCCATCACCACCTTCATACAGAACAGGACTTTTTACCAGTCATGGAGAGAGTAAAAGTGTTTAACAACCAACAGATCACTTTGGATCTGCAACTGAGAGGCAAGGTGCTGCTGAACCATGGTGAGAAAGCACACCCCTTCCTCTGGTATGGCCCGTGGGGCAAGGGAGTATGACTAAACACACAGCTTTCTTATAAACATTTTATTTTGTTACCTTACCCTTTTGTAGCTAAACAATGCTTTTTTGTATTCAAAACATTTGTTTAAAGACAAAACAGATGGAAGTCATATCCTTTCTTAATAGTGAAAGGAAAACACAGTTTGTTCTTTGACCCATTTTACATGTTGTTTAGAGTATGATGCCCAACTGTTTTAGGTCTGCTTGCAAACACTTACAGCAGAACTAGTTACACATTGAGCAGTCAATCAGGAATCGTTGAATTAAAAAACCAATCTCCTGTTTATAATTCAGAAGGCTTCTTTGAGTGCAAGTTCTGCTAATTTTATCTTCTTTGGAAAGCCGAAGCAGCAACATGATCCTTAAACAATCACTGTCCTGCAGACAGTGAAGCAGCTACAGCACAGTCAGAAGAGGGCTCGCACAGCTGAAGTGAGTTTAACAAGTGTTCTGTGGCAGCTGGTGGTCCCTTGTCTGAGAGGAAACAGAAGTCTTCATTGGAGGGTTTCACTGAGCTTTAGAAGAAGCTAACGTTTGGTGTGTAATGCTCATTGCTCCAGGGGAAAATTTAAAGAAAGGGACAACTTAAAATTATTGCAACAGTGAGGTATAAAAATGAGTAGAACACCCACTTCTTGCCTGTATCCCTATCTTGGGGTAGGGGTGAGGGCCAGAGGGAATTACTCAGACACTGACCAGACAGGCTCTATGGTTTCTACCATTAGAAAATCCTAAATATAGACACCACTACAGACAGACCTGGGGGTTATTCAGACATTGTACTAGATGTACTAGCAGTGTTTTCCTGGGTAAGAAGGTCGACTTCTTTCAAGTCCTGCAGTAGCTCAATCTGAGTATCCA
The DNA here is from genome assembly GCF_037157495.1 of Lathamus discolor. Classification (NCBI taxonomy): domain Eukaryota; kingdom Metazoa; phylum Chordata; class Aves; order Psittaciformes; family Psittacidae; genus Lathamus; species Lathamus discolor. Next base: position 99,547,806 of record NC_088887.1, on the reverse strand, counting down.
GTTTTTTTCTGCTTTCCAGAAGTTCCTGGATTTTTTCCTCTGCTCCTATTACAAAAAAAGAGTGACAAAAGCTTTCATTTGTATGCAACTATTATTAATTCAAAATACATGTTATATATGCATTAACATTCAAAGGCTTAGTCTAACTCTGCCTTTCCGCAGCAGAAGCTGTAGTCTAACACCCCCTATGCCTGGTCTCTTCATGAAAAGATGGACTGTGTCCTGTACACAAGGACTAGCTGAAGTGTCGGTATGTCAGAAGAAAACACAAAGCAGGACAGTCACCACTTTGTCACCTCTATATTGTAAACTCACCAGTTCATTTTAAGAGCTCTTCTTGGATCAGTTTTGGAATCAACCTTGATGTGGGTTTCCATTTTTGACCTTCAAATTAAAAGTAGGCTGACAGTATCAGAAAAGATTGTGAAGTACAGGAAGAACTGCGCCACTCATGTAGCAGGGAACTGGAGAGGGGCAACTTTTATACACAAGAATCACATGGCTGTGTGTGTGGGTGCCAGTATCAAGAATTTCTCCTGTAAGCTGAGAAAAGGATGAAGTAATTGATGCAGCTGTGACAGAACCACGTGTGATCCACAGCTGCGTCACACAAGAAGTTGTGAGCAGAGATGTGTTAATGCCCTCAGATGATGCATTGGTGGAACCGTGTCTCCAATAACTGCAACACCCATTGCTCCTGTTTCCAGAAGGGGAATTTGAATGTGAGAACAGGAGGCAAGAGGGGAGCCTGGCTTTTTCAGTCAAGTGAAAGTGAAACCGCAAACATCACCTTCATGCACTGAACCTCAGCTAAGTAAAGCCCATTTCCTTTTTCAGAGATAAATTAAAGCAGAAGTTAGAAGAAGGCTGCTGTCAGAGGGAAACAGAGTAAGTGACTTGACTTGCCTATCTGAAAGACAGTTTTAACCTTGGTGCTTACAGCAGCTGAGAGCAGAATCCACAACCCAGAATTCCCTTCCACACTGGTGGTCCCGAGTAACTGCTCCTGCCCTTGTTTTCATTTCACTCCGACCACTCTGTCAAAACTGCCATCGGGTCCACATGAGTTCTGCTCAAAGCATTTAACACTGAACTGTGTTTAACACAACCGTGGAGGAGGAAGGGCAATAACCTGCAGATGCCGGATGGCTGAGCACCCTGCAGGAGAGAGGGAGGTCTTTGAGAGCTGTGGAACTGTGGCTTGCCTCCCCGTTCAGGTCAGCCAGCCAGCTCTAGCACTGCTTCTAAAGATTCCGGTACCAGTGGCTTTTTTTCAGTTGTTTAGATAATGTCAGAAAAGAATTCCTTGGAATTTTCATTTTCAATGGTCATTTTATCAAAATGCTCAGACAACCAGCCTCAGTGCCAAACCCCAGAGCAACTGCTGCTGCTCTGACAGCTGCCCACGTACCTGAATGAATATTTGTCAGTATATTTTCAAACAGTCCACAGTCAAAGAGTGACATTACCGTCTCTTCATACTCTAGGGAAAGAGAGAATTTGATTTAGTATTATCAAGTAAAGGTTTACAGAACCCTCACGCTAATGCAGAGCCCTGTGTTAGACGCAGCACAAAACAGTAATTACTTACATCATACTGACTGCTCAAGGTTTTAAGATCTCTTCCTTGTCATATAATCCATCTTAAGAAAGAAGGATCAATTTGTCAATTCTGGTTGACAAATTTGACAATTCTGGAGCATCGGAGGTTCCATGTGAACATCAGGAAAAACTTTTTTACTGTGAGAGTGACAGAGCACTGGAACAGGTTGCCCAGGGGGGTTGTGGAGTCTCCTACATTGGAGATATTCAAGGCCCGCCTGGACAAGTTCCTGTGTGATGTACTCTAGGTTGCCCTGCTCTTGCAGGGGGGTTGGACTAGATGATCTTTTGAGGTCCCTTCCAACCCTTGGGATTCTGTGATTCTGTGGGGGTTTTTGTAGTTTCCATACAGAAAATAGGAAAGGGGACCTGCCTGTAATTCCCTTCAGGGTCTGCACCACCTGAACAGTCCATTTAAAAACAAGGAACATGTGTACACTTCAGTTATGTTTCATTCAGGACTGCATGTGTAATTGTAGGGCTGCCCCCACCAGCTCCTGACAGACTGTGCAACATGTGGGACAGCACTAGCACTGGGCAGTGTTAAAACCCAGCCCAGGATGATGCCTCCATTTCATAACGGGTTTCCATCAGAACAGAACACAAAACACCTACAGAGTTTGCATGACTGTTAAGACATTCTTAATGTGAAGGCTGTGAGCCCCTAAATGTGTCCTGGACCTCATTGCTGCTTCCAGAGGCTGCTGTCATGTTACACACAAGCTGCTCATGAGGAAGATTTAGCTGGGTAGGACTAACGCTCAGACGTGCATGCACTTTGCATAAATCAGCATTCTTCATCCAATGGTATTATTCATAACTTCGTAAAGCTGGGAGGACAACAGGAAAGGAAGGTTTCAGATGTTCTTTTTAACTGTTGTGGACAGAGCAACACTGGAGTGGAATCCTCGAAGAACAAAGGTCTTCATACAAGCTAATACTTAAAAGGACGAAACCCCGAAATACACATTAAGAGTTGACAATAAAGTTCTACCTAATCATTCAAAGACTTAAAATGTACCTACTCAGGGATTTTTCCTCTCAAAAGAAAGTGCTGATACTAACAGATAGCTGGTGCCTCTTGTGAAGCTGTAAGAACGACACGGACTTACAACCCAAAGAAGACCTTCCAGTTTCTCCTCAGGGCTTCTCTCTAAGTGCCTGGGAGAAGTGGCCTGGCTGAACCTCCCTATGCTTATGCCAATGGGCAAAAAGTGGCTTCAAAAATTCAAGTTGGAAGGCCTTGCTAGAGCATGCTGAATTATGATTTAATGCTGTGGAAGTATCCCCGGGAAAGTGACCCGGGCCTGGCTGGAGTTCTGCTCTGAGAGCAGATTCCCCCCTGGGTCTCCATACCTGTTTCTGAAGTGTTGTCATCCATCAGTTTTTCCTGTGCCAGGTGAAGTGTGTCCAGCATTTCTTCAAATATGTCATCCAGGAGCCCAGCTTGCTTGCATTTCCTAAGAAAGTCTATTCGCACTGTTGAAACACAAAAACACTCGTCAGAAGTGATCTCTATAGCGGCCTTTTCACTTCAGAAACTAGAACTTTGGCTAAAGTCCCCCTCCCAGAAACAACCATTTTGGCAAATCTCCAGCTCCTCCATCTACCCACTCAGCCTTTTCCAGTGGGAACAAAAATGTGGCCAGACAAATGCAAGCACTGCACTGGGGCTAAAATTTCCCAAGCACCAGATTTAGCTTTGTTCATCCAAAGCAAGTATCTCCACAGCCCGACAGGCACCATTCCCAAAGCTTCCCACCACCCGCAGTATAGGAAACCAAGTGATTTGTCTCGCTTATTTTTCCTCCCTTCCAACACTCAGGACCACCCTGTGGACTGAAAGATAGAAAACAATGCAAGACGTGAATCGGTCTTAGACTTGGTAAGAAAATGGAGGCTACTTCTACTCCAGGTGATCCAGGCATGAAACTCATTTATCGCAGCCCACTTTAGAGGCCTGCTTTGTCAGATGCGGATTGTTAGGGAAGTAACAACCTATTTTGTCTTCATCTCAAAGCAGCAGGTCAGGGACAGGTTTCGGTAAGATCCATCCAATGGGCTGCTCAAATGGAAAGTGCTATGGGACAGCTCAGGAAGTCTGCCAGTCTCTATTAGAATGGGAGGTTTTACTGGAGACCACTGTGAGAAAAGAAATGTCATTTCACTTACACCAGATGCCCCACAGGTATTCCAGGATTCTTGACATGTTCCCTGTTCTTTATGGGGGTAATAAAGATGCAGAACAAAACCTGAGGCAGCACCTACTGTTCCAATACATGCCCGTGCACTAAGCACAGCCATGGGAAGGTGAATAATCTCCACTAAAGCCTCCCAAGCAGCAGCATAATCCCAACATGCAGTGGAGATACTTTTGCAGCATAGCTGCTATCCCCCAGCCCCAAGCTCTGAACTACAATACAGCCCATCACAGTATCTCCCAGTTGTTCTATAAAGCGAGTCACACCTTTATGCCTGTTGTTTTTTCTTTTTAGTATTCGTAAACTGTTTTCTTCTGCTGTCTCTTGTGTGCTCTGCAATAAAATCAGAATTGCATAGTTTTACATCATACTGACATTTACTGCTTTGTTTTTCATTACCCTGCCTCTACAATTGGCAGGGAGATAAAAAGCAGCCTATACAGCTGTGAATGCAGCCAGCTTCTCTGCAAAGCTGGTGATACTCCTCTCCAGACATCATTTTTAAAGAGGAAAGCAAAAACTGCTTCAAAGCAAAATCTCTTTCAGAAAAGCCCAACACCTGGGACACCACCGCCGGAGTTATTGCATTGGCAGATAGCACAGACGTGAGCAAATGCCTACTGCTGCCTCCTGGTGCAAGCAATGTTTAGCTCCCTCAACCTCTGAAATACCAGCAACCATACCCTGCGCTGCATCAAAAGCAGCATGACCAGCAGGTCAAGAGGTGATTCTTCCCCTCTGCTCTCATGAGACCCACACCTGCAGTGCTATGTTCAGCTCTGGGGCCCCTAGCATAAGAGGGACCTGTTGGAGCAAGTCCAGAGGAGGCTATGAAGATGCTCAGAGGGCTGGAGCACCTCTCCTATGGAGACAGGCTGAGAGTGTTGGGCTTGTTCAGCACTGAGAAGAGAAGGCTCTGGGGAGACGTTAGAGCAGCTTCCAGTGCCTAAAGGGCCTACAAGATATCTGGAGAGGGACTTCTTAGAAGGTCGTGTAAAGTAGGACAAGAGGGAATGGCTTTAAACAGAGGGGAGATTGAGATTACATATTAGGAAAAAATTCTTCCCTGTGAGGGTGCTGAGGCACTGGCACAGGTTGCCCAGAGAAGCTGTGGCTGCCCCATCCCTGGCAGTGTTCAAGGCCAGGTTGGACAGGGCTTGGAGCAACATGGTCTAGTGGAAGGTGTCCCTGCCCATGGCAGGGGCATTGGAACTAAATGGCCTTCAAGGTCCCTTCCAACTCAAACCAGTCTGTGATTCTATAATTCACAAAAAGGGAATATTTTTCCTTCTTTTGGACAGGATGCAGTCATTCTCAGTTGTTTCATGTCATATGGCAGGACTACAAATAATCCTTAAGCTCTGCCACGGAACTCCATCAGTGCAAACATGCATTGCTTATACAATGGTAAACAGTATATCCTGCAGGTATAAACCCTGAAGCCAATCAGCTTCTTATTTGCAGTGTTTGTATTGATTTCTGAGATCGCTAGCACTGAAGAGCAGCAGAAATAGCACATTACTGTGGGCAACTGGTGAGATGGATCTGTTATGCCACTGGGAATGTATGTGGATTTACAGCTGAGGAATTCTTGGAGACAAATAACTTTTATGTAGTACTCTCTTGAGGGTAGGTTATGAAGATTGCCCACATCCCCTCACACAATCTCCCTTTAATCTCAAGCCCTGGGAAAGGTGTTTTTTCCCCAGGGAAAGCTTGATGCTAATTCCTCTAGAAAGGAGAAAGTCCCTAGAGTCAACAGAGCTCCCATGCGTACTGCTGTGGAGACAGGTCAAACAACAGCCTCTAAAACAACCACCCCTGCAACCAGATAGATGCTCTGCTTCACAGCTCCTGAACCCACAGAGGGCCATCTTCACCAGCAGAGCTGAGAACAGCCTGATGGGCACCGAGAACCTTCCCGCTACCCTGAGCACAGGCTTACAAACCGCTAAGTGTCGGTTTAAAAGGCCAAGTGTCTCATGAAAAGCAGGTGTTCATGCAGACTGTGTCAAGCCCTAAGCACATCCGAGGGACACAGTACTTCCCAAGAAAAGGAGATCCCAAAGGGAAGCTCTCTCCAGTCACTTCACGACCACAGCCACCGAGCCAGCCTGGTTCAGAGGCTTCTACTGCATCTGCACAAAGTTACCCGAGGGCAGCACCGGTTCTGCCTGAAGCAGCTCCAAATGCAAATGTGCTTGTTTTGACAGAATGACAAAATGAGAACACGGCAGCTGTAAAGGAAAAGTTACTGCTTCTGTGAGGGAGTCTGTCTGTGAGCACACTGTCAAAACGCTTCACTAAAGAAGCCCCTTGCTGTAGCAAAAGCGGGTTCCTGGTTTAGAACTACTTAATTCAGAATTACCATTTGTTCCGCCATGGTGGAAGATTTCAGTGCGTGTCTTCTCCTCTTGTTAGCTGTATCTAGAAATCAAGAAACGACAAAGCAACAAACGCGTCAACCTCAGACTGACGATTTCCCATCATTCAAATTCTCTCTTTTCCCAAAAAGCTACACAAGTCAGGCACTTCAGGTGCCAAGACAAGAGTACGCTTCAGCTTCCCTAAATACCCAACGTTTTCAGTGGAATTCACATCATTTCCATGTAATAAAAAATAACAAGCCTGAACTATTAAGAAGAAATGCCAATCACTGTTGGATTAGGTTATCACTTTGCCTTTTAAACTCAGCAGAAAGCAAACCCCAGTTTTTAACATACGAGGTTTGGTTGTGGTACAGTGAACACCGCAGCAGCACTACCACTAAGAGGTAAAAACTGCAGGCAAATTTATTAAAGATGACTCTTTTTTCCTAGTCAATTCTTGTTTAAGTTAATACACCCTCAAAACTGAGACTACATAAAGAATTATTTTAGGTGTCCCAAAGACATGCAAATGGCATTAGGTTTTTCATCGATATAACAACCCTCCTAGAAGCCTTGTCAGTTTAATAGTATTTACGCTACAATGTGTTTTCAGTGATGTGACATGAGAACTGCAAAACCACCTGCTTTCACTCTGTCCTTTCTGTCAGCATGCACCAGCCTCTCTCCAACATCTTAGCTGGCAGTTGCTGGTAACAGCTACAGCATCACAAGCAGAGAAGGGTAACTGCAAGGGAGACATGGCAGGAGCAGAGAAAGCCAGAGAAGGAAGGGTTCAACCACCTACCAAAACTTGAGGGTTTTAAATGCCCCTCTCCCATTTAACTACATCCTTTGGGCTGCACTTAGGTTTTTTTCCTGTTCCTGATTTGTAACAGGAAAAGAGGCATGAGGAGTTGGTACAGGAAGGCTGTTGAAACAGGTTTGGGTTCCAGGTACCAGTGCTGTACATTTGCATTCTTCATGGCTTGAAAGGAAATCTGCCTCTCACTTTATCCAAAATAAAGCTGGCCTATTTTGGAGCAGTCTAGGAGATGCTAGTGCAGGCACAAGGTGTTCCTTGCTGCGTAGCATGACATCGTTGACACGTGGCAGGATTCTCCTGATGTTTGCTTTAGGGATGTCTTACAAAACAAGAGGAGCACAGTCCAAAGAGCAGCCTGACTCCTGATGCCCACAGTGTTCTCCACTCTTCCACCTTTGTCAGCCTTTACTCTAGGTACATGCAACACTCCCGTTAAGCAGAAGTTGGAGCCTGTTTCCAAGTTCAAATTGCCCTCCCATCCTTGCTACAGAGATGCAAGGAGACTTCTCAGCCCCTAAGGCACCCTATCCCCTTTCAACCACACAGCAGCGCCCAACATTTCAGCACAGGAATGTGTGTCTGAACCGAGAACCAGGTGATGTTCCCTCACCCCGTTTTCTCCAAGCTAACAGGGAAAACAAGCCTGGAGAGGCAGCCCTTTTGTACGGCTCCTGCTCCCACACAACCCTCCCCCAGAGGAATGGCTGAGCTGCTTCACCCAAGTTGGATCCTGAAAGTCAAAACTCTACCATGGAGCCACAGCACTCACACAGGAGCCAGGGGAGCCACTGCCAGCAGAATCCATTTACCCCTCATAAACAAAAGGTGTCCAAATTAAGTGCCTCTGGAAAATCTCCTCTAGGAGATCCCTCTTCTAAGTGAGCAGCCCATGCACTATACACACAGCACTTGTAGACACAAAGACCTTCAACTTCATGAGATTTATGCCTTCCTTCTGAAGGAGGTGGTCTACAGGGCTGGACCTAATGCCTGGATCTCATCTTATACTGGACATGTAGCAATCCTGACCCTGTCTAGTACTCATGCAGGAGACCAGCCAGGACCCTGGACAGACACAGCAGAGTGAGAACCCTAAAACCAAAGGAAACAAATTCATTTCAAAAACGGAGGGAATGTCAGGCCTCAGAACTACAGATAAATAAAAGCAAAACTACCGCGTGAAATAAAGCTGCATTTGGTTAGTGAGCCACAGCAGTGTCAGGTGTTAAAAGGACTGTATGGCTGGCAAAGCAGTCCCAGACCTGTGACTACAAGTTTAAATGACTATCACCTAGCCCACCCCAAGTGGCACCAGGGTGAAGCCAGGCCTTGTCACAATTAGCTCAACTAAGTCTGCTCAACTTCACTGTGAGCACCCCACTCTTAGCACTGGTGCTCCCAGTTCGACTGAGCTTATCTTCAAAGCGAAGGCCAGGCTAGGACCCACTCCATTTTGAGCAGGACTGTGTGCTTTAGGTTAACAAAGTCACCACTTCAGCTGGTTAATTCACTGAGACTCCTGACTACCTGTGAATCAGCAAGGACCGGGGCTGGCCAATTCAGCTGCATTTCTGTAGCAAAGGAAGCAATCCTTAAACAGGGGTTGTATAACCCTTTTGTTACACTTAGAAAGCTCTTTGGGATCCTTCAGAATGAAAGGCCCTATTTAAAAAACCTACTGCAGTGAACAGAGAAGATGCAAGTGTGAATGTTTTAATGTAAATACACATTAAAAATCCCAAGGTGACCTCTCCTGTAGCAGCCCCTCTTTGCTAATCAAGTGCAAGCTTGTGCATCACTCATCAGCGTGACTCTCATGTCTCACATGGATTTTACAAGCTGCTTGAGCTTACCTGCCCGCACAGAGTCAGAATAATTCAATATAAAGGTGGAACAACATTTATTTTGTTCAAATAAGTCATTGACTTTAGGATGCAAACTTTTAAAACAAATTAAATCAATGAAGCCATTAAAGAAACTCACCATAGTGATTGGTCCTATTGCCTGGGTCATGTTTTGGGCAGAACACTCTAAAATTTAAGTTTAATTTTAAGAAAAAGAGAAAAAGTATTAATAAATATGTACACAGAGTCATGCTGACTGATTTTAACAGATATTTTCCCCTCTTTTCATTGAAAGATGCTTAAAAAAGAATGATCAGGATTTTTGTTCTGCATTGCCCACCTAGGAAAGCACCTGCCTTGAAATCCCACACATGCACAAGCTTGTATTTGTACTTTTAGAACCTCAGTGTATTACAAGCACTGAAGCTTTGAATCATCAGTTCCATTATCCCACTCTGTGTGGAACTGCTCCCTGTTCCAATCCCGAGTCTGCCACAGTGATTGCCACACCCGGTGAAATGTGTCTGAGGTGCTCTTGTTCAAATGCCTTATTAAAATGAGATGGATGTTGTCAAGATGAAATACCATAGTACTGATACTGCTCGATTTTAGCTACTGCAGTTCTGCCCCCTTGCCCTGTCCTGCTCAGGCCAGGTCCAGAACCTCTTTAGATACATCTGCTTCCCAGTCAGCTTGAACTGGTAAGCCCTGCATGATATGCTGGCACTGCCATGCTTGGAGATCTCAATGCCGTTCCCTTTCCCCTGCCTATGATGTGCTCCCCAGTCCTGAGGCAGTAGGGCACCCTGTTTGAGATCCCATAGCCTAAAACTGCTCAATCTATTTGTTCCTTAGAGACTTTGGTAACATATGACATGGGAATGTTTTTTCTGGTTCTAGAAGAGCAAGGTAAACTCCTTTGAAGAGGCAAAATGCAGCAAACACAGCTAGAAATATTCTTTATCTTCTGAATACAATAATGAACCAGCTTCTATAATATGCCTTTCTTACAGAAGGATCCCAAATCATTTTTGAAGCAAAACTGCTTTGTCAATAGTGTAATTTAGCTGATCTCTTCATTACAGATGTATTTGCCCAGACTAATGCTCAAGTGCTTGGAAGCATTTTTAAAGGAAACTGCATTTACTAGGATATTTCTAATTATTGTCATTCCTTTATTTTAACAAAATAGAAGCAGTGACTTAAGAAACGCAGCCTGACTCCTTGAGGAGCCAATTTTTTGGCATTAAATTCATTCTGGTGCACAAGAAAACCCAGATCTATGCATGACTAACAATTCAGTCAGACAGCTGAGTATAGAAGACACCTTATTTACAGCGCTGAATTTCCAACATTGCCCTTTGGAGGCTGGTTTTTTTCCTCCCACCCTTTAACTCTATTCTTCTCAGTTAGAAACAGTCTTCCTAAGTACAAGAACATCTTTGGAAGGACAGAAAGTATGTTTTAGTACTCAGGCCACTTTACTTGGAAGCACATCCCTACTACCATTTCTGCAGGATGGCAGTAAAAACTACACTTCTTTCCCACCTCTCCTTTTAGTAGCCACTTCTACAGCACTGTATGCCTCCTGGTTTTGATAATCACTGCTGCTCATCACAACAACAGCAACTCAGAATTTAAAACCACCAGCTCTCTTTCTCTTGATGGAATTCTCTCTTTGGATATGTTTTTCATCAGCTCAGAAACCCATCAGACTAAACCATGTATTCAACCACTCCTTTACCAGTTCGTATCTAGACTGTTACCAGTCCTGCTCCTTTTCAACATCATAAGAAGTTCAGTCTTCTTCGGCCTGAGGTATCCTTTCCAAAGCTGCACGATGACAGCATTTATTCTGCTATCCCATCAGAAGTTTCCCTCTCCCCAGCTACACTCTTTCATGAGCTCTGCAGGCTCCCAAAACTTTATAAGCATAAACTAACCACATAATCTTCTCTAAGGCTGGGCTTACAGCTTCACAGAAAGACCTATTTATTTTGGACTGAGCGCCCTAGTGAAGCAGCCAGGAGCACAAGGGACACAAAAAGACCCATCTTCCACTGCTACTGACTGCACTAGTCCACATCCTCCTAAAACAAGTAAGTACTGATTAGATGGTCTACCAGATTAGTCTAGGACTAACATGGCCTGTGATCTCTCTTGCCTTGCACAGAGTCGGACATTAGGGGTTTGTTTTTTTTTTACCTCAGACTTTACTACAACGTCCGCTCTTTAGAAAGTCCTTAAAGGCCCAGTTTCTCAACCCCTTCACCTACAGCCTCCAAACAATTTGTTCCATCTAACAGCAACACAGGCAGTCCAAGGGCAGCGGAGATCAGGGCTCGCATGGTCAGGACAAAAAATTTACTTGAGGTCTGGTTAGTTGTTCTAATACTAACCATGTATTTGAAATAGAAGGTGTTTGATGGGCATACAAAGTTCTCTATCAGAATTTTCCTAATGTGAACAGACACAGAAGTGCTCTGTGCTCAGAGCACATTTAATGAAGCTTCTGCACCAACAGAAATGGAGAATTTGAGTGACACTGGTAAAACATCTTGGTCCTTGAAGACTGGCTAGCTAGCCAGTAAGGACTGACTTCCTCAGTTTTGGCCTACTGATCATTCAGGTGCGTTACAGGCTCAGACACTGAACAGATTCCCTCCCACTGCTGTGATGTCTTCCTTTGAAAGGAAAACATTTCCCCTATTGCCTGTGAACAGAGGATCAAGCATCACCTCAAGAGAAGATAACATACTTCCTTTTAAAACAACACAATTTTTAAGTCTCTCCTCCTGACACCACCACCAAACCCCTAACAATCACTAGTTAGAGAATACTTGGTTAAATACCGGTAGACTCCATTTACTTGATCCGTTTCTATGGCTGCGTCATCACAGAGCGCACAGAAGTAGTGGTAGCTTCTGCGACAGGCTCTTTCCTCACAGCCCACAGTAGCTCCTTTCTTGCGGCAGAAGTTGCACACCTAGAACAGGATGAGGTTCCACAGGTAAGCATTGCACACAGCTCCTGACAATCTTGCCACACAAGGCAAATGCTATCCTGTGGGCAAAAATCAAATCTTTCATGGCAGTCACCTCCGTGTAACTCGTGCAAGTTCACCCCTGCAACCTCCTATCCTGGTTGTTATTTCAACCACCTTTTTGCTATCTTATCTCTATTTCATACTGATGAATTCCTAAACTGATGCAAAGAATCACGTGAGGGTACTGGGCAATTTTCCCCCTCCCCTAAATCTTGCCCAAGGTTTTTAGTGCTTTTAGTGTGTTAGTGTATTTATGTTTTCTAGACTAACTTTGCAATGGAAAGAGTTAAACCCAGGATGTAAAGGAGGAGGACAGCTGAAGACAAAGCCAGTAAGAAAGCCTCATACAAATAACCTTCCTTCTGCTAAAACCAGGTGTTTCCCCTTACACTCATGGATTGCATAATTTTGTTCAGGCACTGCCTTAGTCCTTTACAAAATCTCTAATGAAACTTAGGCTAAGGACTTGAAGGCCAGATATCCAACACATTTTAATATAAAATTAACTAAATTTTGCCAAATAAAATGTCAAATCAATGTTTCTAACTCTTAAACCTGCAATTTCCCCAATCTTAGTAGAGCAAGTTTTTTCCAAACATAAACTGACTAGACAACCTTCAGTACTTTGAGACAGGACTAAGTGCAGAGAGAAACTCCTTACCAGCCGCTTTCCTCTCTTGAGTTCTTTCAACACTGATGCCACATCAAACCTTAGATCCAGGTTATCTGGGTTATATTCCTCAGATTCCACAAATCCTGAAGAAAATAACTGAAGACAAAAGAGATTATATTAAAATTTAATAGAGGGACTCAGTCACCAGCGCAGAAAAAGGAGGAAGGGCACATCTTTTCTTCTTGAACTTGCCCTAACTAAGGCTCATTTTTCTCTGTTTTAAAAAGGCTTCACCTATACTTTACAAGGTGCTTAAACCTTTTACCAGTCAGAAGTAGCTCCTCTGTATATACAGGAGATTTCACAGGAACTGAAAGCAAGCTAAGAAAAGATAACAAGATGAGGAAGTGAACTTAGCAAAAAGTGTGAATGAAGGAAGTCTGCAAGTCCAGGCTGACCAAAGTAAGGAGAAGCTCTTCACCTTACAGACCTCCACACCTTGAACATCTTCTTGTCTCCCCAGCTGCTCCACCTTACAGCTGGGTGCAGTATTGCTCTGTAATAAGATTTTCATACAGTCCAATGCTGACAACAGTTGACTGCACAAGAAACCTAGGAACATTGTATAAAGCCTGGGATAAACCCACAGAAAATGTATACACGTATATCCAAGCCACTTCCATTCCCACAGAAGTGCTGAGCCATGACAGTAAGAGAGGAAAGGGAAGTTCTTAGCAACGTTTTTCCTCATCATAAAATAGGCTAGGCTGGAAAAAGACCTTTAAGATCATCAAGTCCAACCGTTACGCCATTATAGGTATATATATATATACACCTGTCCCGGCTTCAGCAGTAGCAGTCATTTTTCTCCTTCTTAGTAGCTGGCGCAGTGCTGTGTTTTTGACTTCAGCCTGAGAACAACATTGATAACACCGATGGTTTTAGTTGTTGCTCAATAATGTTTACTCTGACCAAGGATTTTTCAGGCTGGGGCTCTGCCAGTGAGGAGGGGCACAGAAAGCTGGGAGGAAGCAGAGACAGGACACGTGAACCAAAGTAGCCAAAGGGTTATGCCATGCCACAGCACATCATGCCCAGTATGGCAACTGGGGGAAGTTACCCGGAAGGGCTAGCTCACTGCTCGGGTTGGGCTGGGTATCGGTCAGCGGGTGGTGAGCGGTTGTGTTCTCTTCCCTTGTTAACTCCCTTATTATTATTGGTGGTAGCAGCAGTGGTTTTGTGTTACATCTTAGTTACTGGACTGTTCCTATCTCAGCCATGGGAGTTACATTCTTTCGATTCTCCTCCCCATCCCTCCAGGAGCAGGGGGGGAAGAAAAGGGGTAGTGAGCAAGCAGCTGCATGGCTCTGAGTTACCAGCTGGGCTTAAACCATGACAATACCCTATATATTATAGCATTACAGAGCTAATTCCAAACAAAATTGAGCTGCCCTTACATCAAAAGGCAGGCATAGCAATCACCTTCTGAGCAGACAGACTAACTGCAAAATCCCAAACAGCACAGAGGAGCCTAAAGCAGAGAAATTGGTACAATTGGTGGGGGGGGGGAAGGGGAAGGGGAAAGGGGGGAAAGAGAGGAAGACAGAAAGAAAAAGTTTCAACACTGGAGCAACATTACAGCCCTAACTAAACCTGTTTCAAAGAAAACATCCAAGTAACACTGTAAAACAGGTATCAAATGTTCTCAAACATTCTGCTGAAAAAATACCCAAAGCAACACAACAAACAAGCAAAGGTAGTAGAAAAATGAGGAAAGCCAGAAAGCTGTTCCAGCAACAATCACATCTCCTGCACAGAGTGACTCCCACAGTAGGAAAAATACGGCATCTGTAACAGATTCTGCACAACAAGAACCAGCCCCACTGAGACCCTGGAATAAAGGGGAGGCATACTCGCTGCAAGAAGAATGAATACATTCTAGATCACAGCATGCTTAGAGCTTGACAGCTATTTTTATACAATCAGTTTCTGGTATTTTTATTCCTTATTTTAAGTAAGGCACAGACTGGGAAATTTTTTACCTTGATATATCAAGTGATACAAGTATTTTCCTGCAAAGGTGTTAAGTGTGGGAAAATCACCTGTGGGGCATGCGGTGGATCTAGTGTGTCACGGTGTAAGCCCAGCTGGTAACTCAGAACCATGCAGCCGCTCACTCACTCCCCTCACTTCTCCTTCCCCGTGCTCCCGAAGGGACGTGGAGGAGAATCGAAAGAAAGTAACTCCCATGGTTGAGATAAGAACAGCCCAGTAACTAAGGTATAACACAAATCACTACTGCTGCCACCAATAATAATAATGATCAGGGAAATAACAAGGGAAGAGAACACAGCCGCTCACCACCCGCTGACCGATACCCAGCCCAACCTGAGCAGCAATCTAGCCTTTCTGGGTAACTGCCTCTAGTTGCTATACTGGGCATGACGTGCTGTGTGGTATGGAATATCTCTTTGGTTAGTTTGGGTCAGGTGTCCTGTCTCTGCTTCCTCCCAGCTTCCCCTCCTCCCTGGCAGAGCATAAGACTCAGAAAGTCCTTGGTCAGAGTAAACATTACTGAGCAGCAACTAAAAACATTGGCGTTATCAGCACTGTTCTCAGGCTAAAGTCAAAACCACAGCACTGCACCAGCTACTATGAAGGAGAAAAATTACTGCTACTGCTGAACCCAGGACAGTATCCACCCCCTATTCCATACCACTCATGTCATGCTCAGATGCCACATTTTTCAATATACCATCACTCTGTCTTATATATATAAAGAGATAGATAGATACATCCACACACACAACAAGAGAGATATCATTCCTCAGTGCATGGAGCAATCCCTATAAAGCTGCTGAATTCATCCGGTCCATGATGTCAGGCTCCATCTCTTGTAACAGTCTTTCAAAGCAAGAGAGATGGTGTGCAGTGCTGGACTGTTGCCTGGTGATGACAGCACAGAACTCGTCTTCATTGGAATGATGGCTGGAGAGAAGTCAGGGCCAGTCGCTGGTGACCTGAAGACATCTAACTGGTGGGCTATAAAAAAGTGCTATGTAGCAGGCAACAGCATCCAATCGAGTTCATTGCCTGCTGTCCCCTAAAATCAAATCCCCTTGAGGAACACATTGGACTTCCCCATCTTCCCGCATTACTCAGCAACTATATCTGGGTCCCTGAGCAAAAGCAATCCCACGAGTGGGTTTGCCTTTACCTGAAGCAGGAATAACCCAGACTGTCTTCCCCAGCAATTCTTTATGTGCACCACAGGAACTTTATCCCCTTCTACAGAATGTAAAAGTTCTGACTGGGCTGGGCCAGCCCTGTTGGCAGATCCTCTGGTGTTGACCAACCAGGTGGCCTTTGCCAAGTGAGTATCCCAATGTTTGAAAGTCCCACCCCCCATTGCTCTCAGTGTGGTTTTTAACAGCCCATTGTACCGTTCGATTTTCCAGAGGCTGGTGCATGGTAGGGGATGTGATATACCCACTCAATGCTATGCTCTTTGGCCCAAGTGTCTATAAGGCTGTTCCAGAAATGAGTCCCATTGTCTGACTCAGTTCTCCCTGGGGTGCCGTGTCACCACAAGATTTGTCTCTCAAGGCCCAGGATAGTGTTCCAGGCAGTGGTGTGGGGCACAGCATATGTTTCCAGCCATCTGGTGGTTGATTCCACCATGGTAAGCGCATGGCGCTTGCCTTGGCGGGTTGGTGGGAGTGTGATATAGTCAATCTGCCAGGCCTCCCCATATTTGTACTTCAGCCATCATCCTCCATATCAAGGAGGCTTTAACCACTTGGCTTGCTTAATTGCAGCACGTTTCACAGTCATGAATGACCTGGGCAATAGTGTCCATTGTTAAATCCACCCCTCGATCACGGGCCCATCTGTACGTAGCATCTCTGCCCTGATGGCCTGAAGTGTCACGGGCCCACGGGGCCAAAAATAATTCACCCTTATGTTGCCAATCTAAGTCCATCTGAGCCACTTCAATCTTAGCAGCCTTATCCACTTGTTGGCTGTTCTGGTGTTCCTCAGTGGCCCGACTCTTGGGTACATGAGCATCTACATGGCGTACCTTCACCACCAGGTTATGCACTCGGGCAGCGATATCTTGCCACAGTGCAGCAGCCCAGATGGGTTTACCTCTGTGTTGCCAGTTGCTTCGCTTCCATTGCTGCAACCACCCCCACAGGGCATTTGCCACCATCCATGAGTCAGTGTAGAGATAAAGTACTGGCCACTTCTCTCGTTCAGCAATGTCCAGAGCCAGCTGGATGGCTTTCACCTCGGCAAACTGACTCGATTCACCCTCTCCTTCAGCAGTTTCTGCAACTTGTCATCGGGGACTCCATACAGCTGCCTTCCATATCTGATGCTTCCAAAGCACTGGAGGGGCCAACTGGATGAGATACTTGCCCATACGATCCTACCTACCCTACCGCTCATGACTGTCCAACCTCAGGGAAAATCTCTTGGTAGTCCTCTTATATCATCATTTAACTGTAGACAAGAACAGAGTTGGACCCTGCTTAGCTTCCATGATTGGACAAGATTGGTCATTCTCAGGGTGGTCATGCCGCAGGCAAAACATATAGAGCATATGCATCAACAAGCTGGTTCCCAGCAAGAGGAGGAGGGTGCTTTCATGGGCATTGAAAGGATATTCAGGATTTTTAACTCTTCCAGAATCTACTTCCCCTGTAAACAGTCTGGTGGGGGAGCAGAGGGTGTGAGAGAATTTCTTCTCTATAGGTTGACCCCCCCAAGGAAAGAAAAAAGAAAGATGTGTAATTGCTAAAAAATTCCCTTATATGCCTCCCAAAGTATAGAGGTGATGACCATGCTGAGAAAGCATATAAGACTGGTTTCATGATCAATGAGTCTATTGTATTACAAGTCATTACCAGAAAGTACAGTGAAACAATAACCTTAGCCCAAACCCCCAGCCAATAAACACCAAAACAGCAAATATCAGCTGTAAGTAAGGTACAACATGCTGAAAGTCTGAGATCAAGAGCAACAATTTTGAGAACCAATAAACCAGCATTGTGATGAGTGACTATTAATCCAAACCAATGAATGCTTATCACAACTACGATTAGACACACTCTGGTCAGATCTGTCATTATCTTAACCCTCTGTGCCCCAAGCTGGGCGCCACAAAGAACTGTCATGGTTTAAGCCCAGCTGGTAACTCAGAACCATGCAGCCGCTCGCTCACTCCCTTCACTTCTTCCTCCCCCTGCTCCCAGAGGGATAGGGAGAAGAATCGGAAGAATGTAACTCCCACGGGTTGAGAACAGTCCAGTAACTAAGGCATAACACAAACCACTGCTGCTACCACCACCAACAATAATGATAAAGGAAATAACAAGGGAAGAGAACACAACTGCTCACCACCTGCCAACCGATACCCAGCCCAACCCGAGCAGCAGTCTAGCCTTTCCGGGTAACTGCCTCTAGTTGCTATACTGGGCATGACATGCTGTGGTATGGAATACCTCTCAGGTTAGTTTGGGTCAGGTGTCCTGTCTCTGCTTCCTCCAAGCTTCCCCTCCTCCCTGGCAGAGCATGAGACTCAGAAAATCTTTGGTCAGAGTAAACATTACTGAGCAACAACTGAAAACATCGGTGTTATCAGCACTGTTCCCAAGCCGAATGTCAAAACCACAGCACTGCAGCAGCTACTAAGAAGGAGAAAAATGACTGCTACTGCTGAACCCAGGACACAGAGAAATCTGGGGTCTAACAGAAGTTGCAGTAATACAGAAAACTTCTTAGTGCAAAATACAGTTGCCACTTTCAGGACGGTTGGAACGCATGGAATCTGCTCCACCATGATTCCCTGGGTAACATAACCTGCTGTCTTATAGGAGCAACGGAGGGTGGAGTGGAGACACTGCAGCCAGGCTTTGCTGTGCTCCCAGCAGGACTGGGAATGTGACGGTACCATTCAGCTGATAAGCTGCATAGCAGCTGCCAAATTAGAGATGTCCATTGCTGAGCCAGCAACTGTGGCAAAAATCACTTGCCTTAGGTAAATCTTGCTCATTACATCTCATTGTAATGCCAGAGCACACTTCCATCCCAAAGTTCCCCACCTCCAAGGTATGACCACCCCTCACTGAGCACGAGTCTTGTATTTTTTATTGGCTGTATCTTTAAGTGAAAAGCATTTTACACCAATCAGTAACTACAGTATGTATGACTGGAGTCACACCTAAACATAAAGAAACCATATAAAAGCAAGTTGAGGATGGAGGAAGAGTCAAGGAGGACTTCAACATAACTGCTGGGATGAGACCATGGGCCGAACCCGTCTCCTCACCCATAGGGACACCCACTGGGTAAGATTTACATTCTATGCGCACTGAACACTTTTATGGGAGATTAGAGCTTGTTTGTATAATGCTTTAAATCTGTTTTTGCAGTCAGATATTATCACTTGTAATCCATGAACCTGAATTTGTCAGGATTTGATAATGTTATTTTGCAAATTGTCAGTGTCAATCCTTCATGGGAGCCAGCAGTCGCTGGCAGTGGGTAACACATTCAGATGGGCAGACCCACTGACGGGTTGCCCTGATGCTGTTGGCGCATTTTCCTCAACAGGCCAGTGGAATCGCTCTCTGATCCAGCAGGACTGAATCAGAGGTGAAGGGTCACTATAATGGGATGCTGAGAGACTAGTCAGGCATAAGGGTCTTGTCTTTCCTGGAGCACTGATAGACAGAGCTAACATTAGGGATTGAGAAAATCTCCCCCTTTCTCATGACTTTCTGTGGGCTGAGAAGTGTCTCAAGAAGGCCTCTTCCTACCGCTAGACTAGACACACATGAAAATACCGCAAATCAACATGTACAGCTATGCAGCAGTGTCCTCCCTCTTTCCAACATTCCAGCCAAGCCTATTGCTTTCAATCTAATACAAGCTTGCTGGTTTGGATAACCAACCTTTTCACTCAGACACCACTGCGGAGTTAAAAATGGACAAGCAGTGGAAACTTTCACTTTTGTCCTTTTCCATTCCTCTTAGGTACCAACCAGCTCAAAGCCACTCACCAGACAATCCTGATGAGCTGCAATATTTCGCTCTTTGGCAATATACATCACAGAACCAGCCTCCCCATCTGAGCAAAACGCACATGTTCTTCTCACCATCTTCTCCATTATGCACAAAACACCTGGAGCAGGAAAACTGGGACAAAACACAAAGCAATTGAGGCCAAGCAGGACAGAGGACAGCAGAGCTTGCTAGCACTTGTTCTCCAACTGCTCCTTCACCTGCATCCCCTGAACCTTGGTGCTTTGCTCCTCCAGCAACAACGACTAGCAGAAAAGGAAAAGCCTGCTCTTGGGACAGCAGTGGGATGGAAAACAGCTCCTAGGAGCTCCAACAGTTACAAGCAGGAGGAAAACTAGCTTACTTCCTCTTGGAAAGCCACACACAAGTCATAAGGGGTAACACAAGAATTTTCAAGGTTGCTCAGCAAATATTTGATCCAACAACAGGCCCAAGGGTGGGCCAGCAAGTCATGCCCTACGTGTTAAACCCTTTTTATTTGGAAGAGGACAATCATTCATAGCAGTGCCTTCCATAGGCTAGTTCTGCTACATGAAAGTCTGAAAGTTAACAGAGTAGAGAAAAACAGCTGTCCCATATTTCTCCAGTGCCCTCCATGAATTCACAAGAAGGAAACACTAATTCCTTCCTGTCCTCCAGGGAAACACCAAGTACACACCAATTTCTTACTGAAGAAAAGGATGTAGCAAAGAAGCGTGGAGAGGTTTGCAAGTAAAAGAGGGCAGAAGACAGAGTCAGAAACAGAAGATTTTAATATTCTCTCTCAATGAGCACTCACATGAGCCACATCATTTTCTCCATGCACTGGGATTTCCCCCGTGGAAATCTGTTCTCTTTTCCTGGCCATATCACAGAATAGTTTGGGCTGAAAAGGACCTTAAGATCATCTAGTTCAAACCCCCCTGCCATGGGCAGGGACACCTCATTCTAGACCATGTCGCCCAAGGCTCTGTCCAACCTGGACTTTAACCCTGCCAGGGATGGAGCATTTATCACTTCTTTGGGCAACCCAATAATAATTCTTCTTCACACAGCCTCTCTTTTTCCCCAGCAGCTGAAAAATGTTAAGGCCAGCTACTTATTTCACAGAACAGTTTAAATGCTTCTGAATAAGCCTTTACTCCTTACCCCTCCCCCAGGAGCTGAGTGTCACTCAGTAGTAGCAAAAAATTTACTTTACCTGTGGTTTCTGTGCAAGTCCACTGCAGCAATCTTCAACAACTTCCCACTATTACTAGGTGCGACACTCCAACCTGCCCTTTGCTGGAGACGTCACCTCTGACAGCACAAACTCTTGTAGGATAACGTAAGAAAAGTTTGCTTTTACTTTCAAAAAGTAAGAAGATTTGAAGTTAAATTATTCTAGTGAGAGAGGCAGCAAGGCCCAAGTACAAAACAGGCAGGAAATTACAAAGTCCAGCAAATCTCGTAACCTTTCTGTGGCTTTTAACAGCCAACCACTATTTTCATTAGTTCCCATCTCCCTTCCATAAAACAGAGAAGGCAGTCTCAAATAAGAACATTAGAGTAGAAGAGGACTTATTCTGGGGGGTTTGGGTTTGTTTTGTTTTTTTGTTTTTTTCCTTTAACTTTGTCATCGAGAATTTGCTTAATCTTGAAGTTAAATTTGCTTAATCTTGAAGTTACAGCAAGTGACTTTGCCTCCACACACATTTGTTTTTTACCATTGTCCTCCTGTCCCTTGTAAGCAAGGCAGGATAGCAGCCAATTTCCAATACCCATCATGTCAGTCTCAGAACATAAGCACAAAATAAATACCACAGAAATAAACAGAAATGTATAGAAATGGTAGAAATGGAACAGAAAACAAAGAAATACATTAGAAAGCGGAACAAGCTAGAGTTTGAATGCTCTAGAACTCAGAAGTTGTTCTCTGCAGCAAGCTAATACCTGAAATTCATGCAGATACATAGGCCCTGCTCAGGCCCAGTCAGAGGATCCAGCTCCGGAGGCTCTGGGAATTTCGTGAGGAAGAGGCTGAAGGTGGAGTCTACCGTCCCTGGTGCTCCCACAGGCTCAGAAGAAATCCTGGTGCTGCAGAACAGAGCACAATCAGTCAAGGTCAGCCTTGGGGTGGCTCCATCACCTCCGCAGGAATCCTGAGGTGGTGGAAAGACCATTCTTCACTACAGAAGCAGCCAGCCTTCACCTGCTGCCCTGCTGAGCTCAGTGTCATGTCCCTCACAGGACCACTGCTTCAGCCCTGTTCCTTCCCCAGCTTTCTGCTACACATTGCTGTCACGGAGAGGTTACCAGGAGCTAAATGGGGCAATGGGTTCAGCTGGCTGTTCTCAAGTAAGGAGGGAGAGAGCACATGGTTCCAGCTCCACACTGTAACATTTTGCCCAAACAACACCCTTCGTTTGCAGGTCTTAAGCCTGCTCTTGAATTCTATTTGAGACCCCAGGATCTGTCTGAAAAGGTGAGAAATTGCTCCTTATTGAGCTCCTCCAGTAACACTTGTGACAACATACAGCTGTTATTCTTTTTCAATTCTCTTCTTACTAAATCTTCATTTTCGATCACAGTTTAGACTGTGTTTCTGAGCACAGAGCTAACACTTTAGCAGTGCAGATCTCTTTCTGTGCAGATATATAGCCTTTCAGATCTCTTTCCTAAGTGGTATTAGATAGTATGGAGGGCACCAGTGTTATGACTGTTGCTCATGCATCATTTTCCACTTGTCAGTGCTGGATTATTACCTGGTATTTTAATAGTCAAATCACTGGCTGTCACAAAGTCCTTCTGCGGCTCTTCACAGCAGCTTCCATGTTGACTGACACAGAAGCAGACTGTGGGAACCAAAGGAGACTAATTCATATGTAAGAGGCAGAGACCCTTCCACTACCTCCCACTAACAACCAAGCAAATGAAGCTGCAAAACAGAATACAGGAGAAGCAGCTAACGGACAGAACCTGTCACAGCTTCTGGCTGCTCCTCTGGTACTGTGCCATTTCCTAGAAACAGTTTCGGTTTTGTTTCCAACAGTGACAAAAAGGAACAAGAAATGAAACAAAGTAAAAAGACACACAACCATTACTGCCAAGTGCGCAGGGACTGTGCCACTTCCAAATATATACCTTGCTAAACATTACCAGTTTGTCTTAAGTATTTCTGCTCCGGAAGCAATCCTGAAAGCATTTGTGCACATAATATATGCATTTTACACAGAAGGAAACTAAGGCACAGAATGTCACTCGGCACATCATAGTATGCCGCGAGTAAGGAAAAAATCCCAAGTCCCCTGACTTCCAGTATGCTACTGAAACCCACTGCCCTATCTCCTGCTCTGTTCTGCTCTCCTCTTTGCCCCAGTGTAGTCAAGGATTTGATGTACCAGAGTACAGAGAAAGAAGTCACACACCCCTTACCTTCACTGCATTCTCCATTTGCATTTTGTGGGGACAAAAGCACTGCTGGTCGTAACCTCCACAAGCCCCCTCCCTGTTCTCCCTAAGTGATTAGCAGCACAAACACACCCAGCTTTGCAAGGCTTTCAGAACTTACTATAGCGTCACTGCAAGACCAAGAGAGCCAATGGTCACTAATGGTCACTCACCAGTCATTGTAGTCACTTAGCCATTTCCATATATTCTCACCTTAACTGCGAGGGTTGGGGGGTCTTCACCATAACTGCTGTAGGCACCTCTCAAGTGTTCACCATAACCCCCCGCTCACACCACAACCTTCATGTCTCACAGTGTTTCAGCTATCAATGAGGCATGATCAGCCACAGTATAACATGGCTGTGTCTTGAAATGAAGTCACATAAACTCCCTATTTGTACAACATATTGCGTTCAGATGTTCTGATCACTGACCGTAAACTCCCTTGGTTGGGGTCCACAACCTGAAACCCATGCCCTACAGACTTTCCATTCCACCTATAGCTCGCTCATAACGAAACTTGCTATATTTTTCTCACACTATACCTTCACTGTGACACCAAGACGGCCAATGGTCACTAGCCAGAATAAAACCAAAGAAATATTTGTTATCACCTTTCGCTCGTTAAAGGGGAAGTGGTTTTTTAAGACTATATCTAAAATATAACTTTTTAGAAAGGTATATGCCAACATATCTGACTCAAGTGATGAGTGACTGGAGGGTTCCTCATTAGACACAAACTCTTACCTTTTCACAAAATGACGATCATGGTTTGGGTTGAAAGGGACCTTAAAGCTCATTCAGTTCCAACCCTCTGCCACGGGCAGGGGCACCTCCTGCCAGACCAGGCTGCTAAAAGCCCCGTCCAACCCGGCATAGCACACTTCCAGCGGCACCCAGTCGGGCCTGCCCCGGGCCCGCCCCTCCCGCAGCACTCACCGCGGGGCGGCAGGAACCATGCACGCCGCTCCTCGCCCGCAGCCCGGCCCGCCCGGCCCGGCACTTCCCCGCTCGAACGCGGCCCCTTCCTCGGCCGCTCTCCCGGGCGGAAGTGGACGTGCGCAACCGCGGTGACAAGCATGCGCAGAAGAAGCGCGGAGCCAAGCGGGGCCCACCCGGGGCTGATTGGCTGAGGCTCCGGCGAGGAAAGGAGGGGAACTAGAGGCGCGCAGCCGCTCCACCGATCACGTGGTGAGGGACGGGGCGCTCGGCCCATCCCCCGCGCCTTTGGGCGTGCCGGCTGCCGGGGTTGTAGGTTCGAGACCCGCGCCCGCCACTCTCGGGGGCCGCCGTCGGGCAGCCATTTCCCGAGAGATTTCCCCCACGAGGAAAGGGGCATCCTACATCCTCCCATCGCCACCCGTTTATTTTTGCGCGTCCCTTAACCAGGGGAAGTAGGAATGAGTGAGCAGCTGGATGTAATGGGGAGGTCACGCTCAGTGCCCAGCGTGGGGCTCTCAGGGTGACATCTGTTCAAGCAGCTGATCCAGAGGATGCATAGGAAAGGCTGGGACAGGGCGCTGTGCCTCCCGCAGCCATGAGGCCTTTTGCTTAGTCTCCTTCACTGTGGAGGAGCAGCGGCTGCCCTGTGCTGGCTTCATACCTGGCCAGCATGCTAAGGACAGGACCATGGCAGTGCCGCCAGTCAGCACTTCGCTTTGCGCAGGCTTGTCCTCGAGTGCCAGATATAAGACTTCCGATCATGACAGGTCCTTGCTGCAGGGTGTTGCTGGTGCTTCCTGGCTGGTAAACCTGATGGCTCATGTATGGGCTGACCCCTTCCCGCTGCCTGTGTTGGCAGATGTCAAACGCGCACCATGTAATGCAAAGCATACGCAATAGTGGGAGCAGCTCGTGGCTCTGCAGGTCTCAACACACGCCACTGGGAGATTTCCTGCTTCTCAAAGGTGCAATGATTCTGCAAGCTCTTTCAACATGAGTGGCTTCAGGCAAAATCGGAACCACAGTATGTCGAACAGGGCCATGGGAGAGGAGAACTGAGGTTTCATTGTCAGCAAAATGGTTTACAGGTCTGTTGTCTCTGTTGAAGGTCTACTTTTAACAAGCTCATGCATGCTGAGACTGTTGAGAAATTCGAGAGCATTGTATGTTGCAGCACAACTCCATGTTTTTTAAACTTGAAGCATCCAAAACAAACGCAAAAACCAGCTTAGGGCCACAGGTACCACATTTTTCCACAGTTACACAGCAAAGATGCAGCCCAATTAAAAGAGGAGTAACCCTAAGCCACATAGACATAAGTCATCTGTTGCCTCTTGGCCTCAGGGCCAACCACTTGTTCTTGCTTCTCTTTCAGTTTGCCATATAGCTAGAGGCTTGAAATCTCTACTCCAAGGCCATGTTTTATAGACAGATAGGAACCAGCCTCAAGCTCGCAGGCCCTTGTCCTTATGGGGGACTTCAACCACCCTGATATCTGTTGGAGCAATGATATGGCCCGGCACAAGCAATCCAGGAGGTTCCTCGATTGTGTGGGAGACAACTTCCTCCTGCAAGTAATAGAGGAGCCAACAAGGAGAGGTGCCATGCTTGACCTTGTGCTCACCAACAGGGAAGGGATCGTTGGAAATGTGGTACTCCAGGGCAGCCTTGGATGCAGCAATCACGAGATGGTCGGATTTGAGATCCTCAGGACAGTGAGAAGAGCGTGCAGCAAGCTCAGTGCCCTGGACTTCAAAAGAGCAGACTTTGGCCTCTTCAGGAGCCTGCTTAGTGAGGTTCCATGGGATATAGCCCTAGGGGGCAGGGGGGCCCAAGACTCTTGGTTGATATTCAAGGACCACCTGCTACAAGCTCAGGAGTGTTGTGTCCTGACTAGAAGGAAGTGCAGCAGGAGGGCCAGGAGACCTCCTTGGATGGATAAGGAGCTGCTGAGGAAACTTCGAGGGAAAGAAGAGGCTTATAAAAGGTGGAAGCAAGGACAGGCAGAAAAGTAAAATGTCTGTATGAAAAACTCACACTAAAGGTAATAAAATGGTCCCCAGAGAATGAGGAAAAGTTAATGAAGGCTCCTGTGTTGAGTCTTCCAGATTTAAATAAACCATTTCATATAAAAGAGAACTGCAAATCAGTAATTGGAAAGATAATGAGTGGCCACCTGAACAAATAATCTCTTATTATGATCCGTCATCTTGGGCCGAAGATGGGTCCTGGGGATACAGGACTCCTATATATATGTTGAATAGGATTATAAGGCTACAAGCTGTAGTAGAAATAGTAGTGAATAAAACAGGAGATGCATTAGGATTAGTTGCAAAGCAGAACACCAAAATGAGAACCGCAATATATCAGTATCACCTAGCTTTAGATTATTTGTTAGCTCAGGAAGGAGGAATCTGGGGAAAATTTAATCTTAGTAATTGCTGTTTGGAAATAGATGATGAAGGAAAAGCCATAAGTGAGCTTGCAAGGGAAATGAAAAAGACAGCCCATGTTCCAGTACAAACCTGGAATGGAATCAATTTTGGTGGACTAGGATCTTGGGGACAATTTTTTAATGGTAATTGGATCACTAAAATTGGAATAGTGGTATTAGGAATACTAGGAGGACTGTTAATTATCCCATGTATCATCCCACGCTTTACCAGATTGATACGTACAGTTACCCAGAACATGCAATTAACTGCTATACCAATGGAGTCCAAAAAGACAAATCAAGGAGAAACTCACTCATTGATGATATTAAAAACAAGGGCGACTCCAATATTATCTGCGGCTCGGAAAGCAGTCATTAGATTAAAAGCCAAAACATGAATCAATAGGTTACATAAAAACAAATGGGGACATTGTAAAGAATACGAGAATGATTCGTGTCAAGAACTTAGGAATCATTGTTACCAATGTACCTGTGACCAGTGTACCATGTGTGGAATGTATAAAAATGACTTTGATTATAATAAATGTTGCTGCCAATGTAATGAAAAGAAAGAAGAAACAAGGGAATAGACTAGCCCCCTCTTTAATCATTTTTGACTGTTAAAATAATAAGGGTGCTTAATGGCTTTGTTTTACTGCTTGAGTGCTTTAAGGAAGGGATTGGGTAACCAAGAGATACATCCTGTTACAGGGGTTTGTGAAACCTATGTTTTAAATAAATAACCATGTAAGGAATGGAACCTATGGTGGTTAAGCTTGTGCAAACATTTTCCTGTTAATACATTACCAAAGAGTTCAGTTTCCTCTTCTAAGAATTTTCTTCACTGAAAAGCAGACCTCAGCAACAAGAAAAAAACAATGAAAAGGGGCCACGTCGGCATCCGGGTACAGAAGAAGAAGGGATTGGCTGAGACCCAGGACCAGGAAGTATACGAGACTGGACCCCAAAGACCCCGGTGTGCATCTTTGGTGGAGTGGAGACTTCCCTGCGCACCCAGCGCTGCTTGCTTATTGCCTCTTGATATTAATCAATTGTAGCAGAATAATTAAATCAGACCATGGCTAAGACGGAATTTTTATGACAAAATTGGTGACCCCGACGTGATCTCTGTGGGGCTGCCTGGGACTGCAGCTCTTACGAGGAGGCGCCCCACAGTTTGTGGCTTGGGAGTTCTAGTCCCGGGAAGTCTCACGAGATCAACAAACAGAGAGGCAATAACGAAGGAATTCGAGCTCCCTGAACACTGCAGTATAAATTACCTGTAAGTCTTGTGCACGAAGATCCGGACGAGAGCAGCGGACTGTAAGTACCGTTCAGCTGGGTGGGAAGGCTGGTGTGTGTGTGTGTATGAGATGCAACAAGGTGCCGTGCCTTTCCTCTGACCGTGGTTTCAGTGAAGAAACCGGTCAGTGAAGAGATGGAGTGTATGGTGCGACATGGACCGGGTATTCTGAATTTGTGAAAGCACAGGTCAGGATATCAGGATCCGTGAAGCGAGTGTAGACCTCTTCTAAGCGCATTTCCAATCTCCCGAGAGGGACTCGGCCGCTGAAGGAGGGAAGCGATAGTGGTTGATTGAAAGGAGACACACCCGGCGGGAAATGGGTCAGAGTAGGAGTCGTAACTCTAACCCAGGAAGGGGCCCGCAGAGAGGTCCCAGAAATGAGGCAGGGAGCGAGTTACCAGAAATACCCCCAGACAGTCCCTTGGGGTTAATGCTTAACTACTGGGGTTCTGGGCCATCCCAGGAAGGAAAGAGTAAAGAAAAAACGGTCCATTATTGCATGGAAGTACGGACTAAAGAGGAAGTTCAGCCTGACCATTTATATTGGCCAATATTTGGGTCTTTTGATGATTGGATATGTCAGGCTTTAAATTTATATGTAAATGGCAAAGAACCTTTCAATCAGGAGGAAAGTGATTATGCAGCATTATGGAAAGGGTCATCTATAACGGTTTCGTTATTTCCCTTGAGAGAAAAGAAAAGAAAGGGAAACAAACCAAGTAAACCATCATGGGAGCCATTAGATAATTTACCACCCCCTTATCAGGGGCAGGACTCGAGAAATAATCGAGAGGGTGTTCACCCTCCGATACCACCCAACCCTGTTCCGTTGGCTCCCCCATCTTCCCCTCCCTCTAGTCATACCAGAAGTAAAACAAGAATACAGGAGGACGAAAATCCTCAGGAGGAAATAGGAGAAAGGGTAACTTTAGTACGCCTCTGAGAGGTTCTGATGGGAGGAAATAGAGGAGGGATTGGATTTGTAGCAGTACCCTTGAACACGGGTGATGCAAGATCCTTTAAAAAAGAAATGGGTCGGTTGTTAGATGACTCCTTAGGGGTTTCTGAACAATTAGACCAGTTCTTAGGCCCTAATACTTATACTTAGGAAGAAATGCAGTCAATATTGGGAATATTATTTACTGTGGAAGAAAGATCTATGATCAGACAAGCCAGAATGCAAAACTGGGAGACGACATCAACAGGGTCCTCCTGGAGAGCAAAAATGGCCTAATCAGAATCCCAATTGGAATAACCAGAATGACCAACACAGACAAAATATGATGGATTTGAGAGAAATTATTATCCAAGGAATTAGAGAGGCAGTTCTGAGGGGACAGAATATTAATAAAGCCTTTAGTGAACATCAGGAGAAAGATGAGTCCCCTACTGATTGGTTAGAAAGGTTAAGAAAAACGTTGCAAACGTATTCCAGTGTGCATCCGGCTTCCCCGGTAGGGTAAAAACCCTTTTAAAAACCCAATTTGTGGCACGGTCCTGGGGGGATATTAGAAGGAAGGTAGAGAAACTAGATGATTGGCAAGATCGCGGGCTCCAAGAATTGTTAAGAGAAGCTCAGAAAGTTTACGTACGAAGAGATGAAGAAAAACAGAAAGGGAAAGCAAAAATATTTGTAGCAGCAGTACAAGAAACTCAGAGATGAGAGCAGCCTAGACTAGTACCCAAGATCTCAGGACCCAGTTACCGAGAAAGAAGGCAGACAGAACCACGGGAAAAGACTAAGATCACCTCTGGGGAAATACCAGAATGTTACTATTGTGGGAAAAAAGGACACCTTAAGAAAAATTGTAGAAAGCGGATGCGAGATGAGAAAATATTTAAAGAGGAGGAATAGGGGTGTCAGGGGCTCTACCTCCTGGGGACAAAGACATCATCTGAGCCCTTGATAAATATAAAGATAGGTCCCCAGGGAGAAGAAATAATATTCTTAGTTGATACCGGAGCTGAAAGATCTACGGTCCGGCACGTCCCTACGGGATGCCAAATAAGTAAAGATACCACTCTAGTAGTGGGAGCAAAGGGGGAACCGTTTAGGGTTCCCGTTATCAAAAATGTAGAAATAGAACCGGAAAAGAAAATTTGTATAGCAGATTTTCTGTTAGTGGAAGAAGCAGGGAATAACCTCCTAGGACGAGATCTAGTTGTACAGTTAGGAATAAACTTGAGAGTCGAAAAGGGAGAGATTATGGTAAACTTATACCAGTTAACAGAGAAGGATGAGAAGCGTATAAATTCGGAAGTCTGGCATAATAAAGGGGAAGTGGGAAAATTAGACATTGAACCATTGAAAATAAAAATTATGAATCCAAAAGAACCTATCAGGGTTAGACAATACCCAATTTCTTTGGAAGGAAGAAAAAGGCTGAAACCAATAGTAAAAGATTTGATACAGAAGGGAACCTTGGAACCTTGCATGTCAGCACATAACACTCTGATCCTTCCAGTTAGAAAACCAGATGGGAGTTACTGGTTAGTCCAAGATCTAAGGGCAGTTAATCAAAGGACCATTACCTGGATCCCGGTGGTGGCAAATCCATACACTCTATTAAATCAGGTATCACCAGAACATACCTGGTACAGTGTAATTGATTTAAAAGACACATTTGGGCCTGTCCTTTAGCTGAAGAAAGTAGAGATTATTTTGCCTTTGAATGGGAGGATCCAGAGACGGTAGAAAACAACAATTAGACGGACAGTACTACCCCAGGGCTTTATTGAAACACCAAACTTGTTCGGTCAAGCTCTGGAGAATTTATTAATGTCCTTCAAACCCGAGGGAACTGTAAAACTCCTACAATACATAGACGATTTACTGATAGCTGGAAAATTAGAGGATGAAGTCAGAGAAAACACCATAAAACTATGATTTTTTTTTGGGAAAAAGGATTAAAGGTTTCAAAATCTAAATTGCAATTTACAGAACCAGAGGTGAAGTATTTAGGACACTGGATTAGTAAAGGGAAAAAGAAATTAGACCCAGATCGGGTGGCAGGAATTATAGCTCTACCTGCCCCAAGAACAAAAAGGGAGTTTCGACAGCTGTTAGGATTATTGGGATATTGTCGACAGTGGATAGAGGTGTTTAGTGAAAAAGTAAAATTTCTGTATGAAAAACTCACACTAAAGGTAATAAAATGGTCCCCAGAGGATGAGGAAAAATTAATGAAGGCTCCTGTGTTGAGTCTTCCAGATTTAAATAAACCATTTCATATAAAAGAGAACTGCAAATCGGTAATTGGAAAGATAATGAGTGGCCACCTGAACGGCAACTTGGGCCAAAGATGGGTCCTTGGGATACATGACTCCTATATATATATGTTGAATAGGATTATAAGGCTACAAGCTGTAGTACAAATAGCAGTGAATAAAACAGGAGATGCATTAGGATTAGTTGCAAAGCAGAATACCAAAATGAGAACCGCAATATATCAGAATCACCTAGCTTTAGATTATTTGTTAGCTCAGGAAGGAGGAATCTGGGGAAAATTTAATCTTAGTAATTGCTGTTTGGAAATAGATGATGAAGGAAAAGCCATAAGTGAGCTTGCAAGGGAAATGAAAAAGAAAGCCAACCATATCCTGGGCTGCATCAAAAGGAGCATGACCAGCAGGTCTAAGGAAGTGATCCTGCCCCTCTACTCTGCTCTCATGAGACCTCACTTGGGAGTATTGTGTGCAGGTCTGGTATCCTCGACATATACAGGACATGGAACTGTTGGAACAAGTCCAGACAAGGGCCACTAGGATGATCTTGGGACTGGAGCACCTCCTGTATGAAGACAGGCTGAGAAAGTTGGGGCTGTTCAGCCTGGAGAAGAGAAAGCTGCTTGGAGAGCTCATAGCAGCCTTCCAGTATCTGAAAACAGCCTATAAGGATGCTGTGGATGGACTCTTCATTAGGGACTGTAGTGATACAACAAGGGGTAACAGGTTCAAACTTAAACAGGGGAAGTTTAGATTGGATGTAAGGAGGAAATTCTTTACTGTAAGGGTGGTGAGGCACTGGAATGGGCTGCCCAGGGAAGCTGTGGCAAGCTGTGTTGAAGGCCAGGTTGGACAGAGCCTTGGGTGACATGGTTTAGTGAGAGGTGTCCCTGCCCACGGCAGGGGGGTTGGAACTAGATGATCTTAAGGTCCTTTCCAACCCTAACTGCTCTATGATTCTATGTCAGTCTCTCACAGGCACTTTTCTCTCCAATATACAATTACCTGAATTGTCACTAACTCTTGCAAACAACACTTCTCTCAGCTCTGTAAAACACGAAATCCAATGACAGAACTTGCTAATGGCCGAGACAATTCTGACGCACAGTTCTGCGTGATGTGCTGCGCACAACCTCAAATTCAGGAAGTGAAAGTAAGCTGAACTGGGGGGTCAGCTTTAAATCCACCTGTGATGGATGCTCTCAACTCTTGACCAAAGTTGAGTCTTTCGGTTCAGTGTCCAAAGGAAGCTAAGGCATCAGCCATAACCAAGCCAAAAACTTCTCTAGTTCCAGCCTGTTCTCCGAAAACCCGCACAGAAATAGGGTGTCATGGTGAGCAGTGATGCATATGGGCTTGGAAACTGAACACCAGCTGTGCAATTAACACATGAATAGCAAGTGGTTCTTCCAAGACTCATTTATCAAGGAACAAAGAATGTTGTGGGTACAAGGAGTCTCATGCTTACCTTTTCCGTAACATGTAATTTGATGGCAAGCCAACCACTTTATTCCATGAACATGACAGCCTGAAGTGAGCCTTTTTTAAGCTCTCCCTGCTAAGCAGCTGACTGCACACTGGTGATCTCCCCTTGAGCTGGAACACCTCTCAAGGTTACTCCCCGAGGCTGAGAGACCCCTTACCAACTGCAGATCTTTGGTACGTGACCAGTATCACACACAACCTCGTATTATACTGCACTGTTTTTTGTGTTGGTAACTTTGAATCATTATTATTCGCTCTCTGCAGTAAGAGTGAACCTTGCTATCAAACTTTGTCTTATCTCATTTTCACAACATCTTACTTCAATTAAACCACTTTTGCTGACATCTTTGGTGCTGGTTCTTCAAGCAATCTGTGGCATCACCTTCTTTGCACGAGGATCCAACACCACACATTTGTACACCCATCTCTTGCTCCATTTCAGAGGCACCTCCTACATCTGCACTCAGTGTTACCTTATGTAGCTTGTTTCTCACACCACACTGCAAGGATTTCTGTCCCAGACTGCACAACACGATACTGAAATGTGGCACACTGGATTTCTCAAGGACTTCTCTTTGTGTCATAAACATGGAGAGGGATGTGTGGGAGACTGATTTGAAATCAGACTCCACTGTCCATTGTCTCAAAGATTGGTATGAGAAGCTGAGATGTAATACCACCTATCTTTTGTCTCAGAGATGGGTGGGAAGAATTGAGATAAGACTCCAATATCCATTGCCTGGGGGAAGAGTGTGAGGAGCTGAACTGGGACTCCACCGTCCATTGCCTGAGGAATGAGTGGGAAAGAGCTAAGACTCTTCTGTACATTACCTAGAGGATTGGTATGAGGAATTGCTGCCTGTTTTCCCAAGGACTGCTGCAGTTGAAGAGCTGGCTGCAAGACCAGGGAAACTGGTCCACCAGGAATCACAGAATCACAGAATAGTTAGGGTTGGAAAAGACCTCAAGATCATCTAGTTCCAACTCCCCTGCCACGGGCAGGGACACCTCACACTAAACCATCCCACCCAAGGCTTCATCCAACCTGACCTTGAAAACTGCCAGGGATGGAGCATTCACAACTTCCCTGAGCAACCCATTCCAGTGCCTCACCACCCTCACAGTAAAGAACTTCTTCCTTATATCCAATGTAAACTTCCCCTGTTTAAGTTTTAACCCATTACTCCTTGTCCTATCACTACAGTCTCTAGTGAAGAGTTCCTCTCCGGCATCCTTGTAGGCCCCCTTCAGATACTGGAAGGCTGCTATGTGGTCTCCATGCAGCCTTCTCCAGGCTGAAAATGTGTAATACATAACATAAGGAACAGAGGTACTCCCACCAATGCTTTATAAAAGGCGGAAAAGGTAATCACAATAGGGAGCCATTGCCATGAGGATGACTCCAGAAAGACACCTCTGTAAGGACACTCTCCACCAATGACTACTACAGATTCTGAGGGACACCCTCCATAAGACATCGCCATGAGGGCAATTCCACCAGGACACCTCCAAGGGTACCTTCAAGGGGATGACTCCAGGAGGACACTCACCTCCAACGACTACTACCGGCTCTTGGGGGACACTCTGCTCCAATACTGACTACGAACACTGAAGGACTCCCACTAGCAACGCCGATGGATCCCCGGGACACCACTGGATCCATGGTGGTGACTCTGTCTCTCTCTGCAACCCAAATCCTTGCTTCATCTCCATCCTTTCTTCAGTCTTTCCTGTCGCTATCCTCTTTACTACAATAATTTCCCTTTTTTATAATAATTGTCTTTTCGTAGTAAACCACCTGATCAATTAAAGTACTTGACCTCATTTGTGTCTTAATTTCACTCGTGGGATCATGAACAAAATAGGGTCTGATAATGGGGTTTTCTCCAATTGGACTCTGACAGGATGCAGCCCAAAAACACCCAGTTTCCCTCCTGCAGCAGCAGGACTTGCCCAGCTCACTATGTAGCACAAAGTCAGCTCTGAAAAACTGTTCTGATTAATTTCATCCCTGTTCAAGACTATCTGTCCCACTGAATCCATCAGGCTTAGGTATAGTCTAATAATTATTGGCCCCCAAATAGGCAGACTTCCATTCATAATGAGTGTCAGAAACCTGAGCTTTGCTGACTCACCCTTGTGGAAGGGCACAGAAAACATCAACTAACCACTGCTCTGCATCAGGCATGTCTCTGATTTATGGTGACAACATGGCACAGAAGCCTGACTTCTTCCACTGCGCTAAGAACTCTGTGAATGAAAGGGTGGGGGGGTGACAAGACTTTGATGCCTGTTGTTATGACAAACAGTTCAAATTCTGTAAACTAGAAAAGTGGCATTTAAACATAAATTTTAAAAAATGATCAAGTGAAAGGCATTTTAATTGAACGTAATTAGCTCCACAGACTGAAGTGTACTGTTCAGTGTCCAGTAGTCCCTTCCGGCATATTGATCTCCAGGTACATGTGTTGACAGTAATAAAGCTTTGCCTATAAGGTTTTTTTCCTGCACTTCTGAACTCCACATTCACAGGAAATCTCTATCTCTGGCATGCTTCCAGCTTCATAACTGTAATCCCACGTGAGTTCAGTTCCGGCTTTCACATGCCTAAGAAATAAAACAGTCAATTTGTTTGAACCAAGTGAAACAATGCTGTGCTTGCAATTTGTCACCAACCCCTCACATGCAACCCCTAAAATCATAGGGGCAGGGAGCTTGTTGGGAGAGAGCCAAGAGATAAAAGGAATCTCTGGGACATGTAAGCTGCTTTGCCCACCAGAGCTATGCAGTGTGCAAATAGGCACACCTAGGAGAAAAGAATTTATCAAGCAGTGCAATAGGGTCAGAGCCTAAACAGCCTGGTTTAGCCTGCTCTAGCTTAGAGGCAAATTCTGGGAAACAAAAAAATCTAAACCTTCCCCACCCCACCCCCAGAAAAAAAAAAGGAGGACAAACCAGAAGTGAATAAATCTAAATGAGAACACAGTTTTCTTATTTTTACTATGTACAGTGCATCACTAAGATTCAAACAAATCACTAGATACACTGATGAGGAAGACTATCATCTCTGGTCTGACAAGCCAGATTTTAATGCAATTGCACACTTTAATGCAATATGCAGAAAGCCTAAGACTCAGAATTAAGCACATGCTACTCATGAACCAGCCACTCTAACAGTACATGAAAGAGAAGAAATAGGTAGGCAATTCACTGCCCCAGATGAATGCCAAATTAAATACCTCAGTCTAAGATGCTGAGCAACAAGTGAGGAAAACAACAATTAAATAGGAGTATTACAAAGAGAGTAATTCTTCAATATAAGGAACATTCAGTGAATTACAGGCAGCAGGCTGAGAACAAAGAATGAGGACGTTTCAAATATCACATAATTGCAACCTGGAACTTGTTGCCTTAGGATATTCTGGAGGCCAGAAACATCAAACGAATGAAAAGGTGACTGAGCAAGTTCGCAATTAAGCTAAATGATCCAGATGCAATCCTTAATGTAGAAAAGCTGCAAATGGGTGATTGCCAGAAAGCAGGAGGCCCAGCCAGGGGAACTTCCCTTCAACAATCTTCCCTAAGTGTCTTCTGCTGACCACTGTTACCTCTTTCCACTGGCCTCAGTCCCCATTAAACAATTCTTTACCAAGAACCTGAGCAAGAAAGACTCGCTAAACAAAAGTTTTTTCTGGCGTATCTCAAAACATTGTCTTCAGTTCTTGGAAGCCCTCCTCACAGCGCAGTCGACAGCATCTGTGCTCGTATGGACCAGGGCTGCAAGGCTCCACAGAGGATCAGTGCTCCCTGGGGTTTGTTCAGAAATGAATTCTTTCCTCTATTGTAAGTTTTCACCTACCACACCTGCTGTCACATGCATCAGCTAGCTTAATTCACACAATTAATCTTTCCCCTCCTAGGTTTAGCTGCTGCCTTCTCATGTCTCAAAGGCACCAGTTCTCTGTACCTCACTTCCTGTCATCCACTAAGGGAAGATGCACATCTTCTGCTTTCAGAGGAAGTTTTCACCATCATAATGCCACCTCCCCAGGACAAGTGGCTACACAAAATCCTGCTTCTTTTGGCAGCTGCAAGGAGAAGAGCTGGAACCAGCTTGTTTGGCCCACAAAATGTCCCTGTAGGATCTAATCCTGCCCTACAGGACACAGATCTGCTGACCATTCCTTGAGACACAACACTGGAATCAGTGAATCTTGGCTTTCATATAGAATCATAGAATAGTTAGGGTTGGAAAGGACCTCAAGATCATCTAGTTCCAACCTCCCTGCCATGGGCAGGCACACCTCACACTAAACTATCGCACCCAAGGCTTCATCCAACCTGACCTTGAAAACTGCCAGGGATGGAGCATTCACAACTTCCCTGAGCAACCCATTCCAGTGCCTCACCACCCTCACAGTAAAGAACTTCTTCCTTATATCCAATGTAAACTTCCCCTGTTTAAGTTTTAACCCATTACTCCTTGTCCTATCACTACAGTCTCTAGTGAAGAGTTCCTCTCCGGCATCCTTGTAGGCCCCCTTCAGATACTGGAAGGCTGCTATGTGGTCTCCATGCAGCCTTCTCCAGGCTGAAAATGTGTAATACATAACATAAGGAACAGAGGTACTCCCACCAATGCTTTATAAAAGGCGGAAAAGGTAATCACAATAGGGAGCCATTGCCATGAGGATGACTCCAGAAAGACACCTCTGTAAGGACACTCTCCACCAATGACTACTACAGATTCTGAGGGACACCCTCCATAAGACATCGCCATGAGGGCAATTCCACCAGGACACCTCCAAGGGTACCTTCAAGGGGATGACTCCAGGAGGACACTCACCTCCAACGACTACTACCGGCTCTTGGGGGACACTCTGCTCCAATACTGACTACAAACACTGAAGGACTCCCACTAGCAACGCCGATGGATCCCCTTACCCCTTGTCCTGTCACTACAGTCCCTAATGAAGAGTCCCTCCCCAGCATCCCTATAGGCCCCCTTCAGGTACTGGAAGGCTGCTATGAGGTCTCCATGCAGCCTTCTCTTCTCCAGGCTGAACAGCCCCAACTCCCTCAGCCTATCTTCATACGGGAGGTGCTCCAGTCCCCTGATCA
This sequence comes from Lathamus discolor, assembly GCF_037157495.1. NCBI lineage: Eukaryota > Metazoa > Chordata > Aves > Psittaciformes > Psittacidae > Lathamus > Lathamus discolor. The sequence continues at coordinate 99,510,298 of NC_088887.1, read as the reverse complement.
TCCTCGTGGCCCTCCTCTGGACTTGTTCCAACAGTTCCATGTCCTTTTTATGTTGAGAACACCAGAACTGCACACAATACTCCAGGTGAGGTCTCACAAGAGCAGAGTAGAGGGGCAGGATCACCTCCTTTGACCTGCTGGTCACGCTCCTTTTGATGCAGCCCAGGATACAGTTGGCTTTCTGGGCTGCGAGCGCACACTGAAGCCGGCTCATGTTCATTTTCTCATCAACCAACACCCCCAAGTCCTTCTCCGCAGGGCTGCTCTGAATCTCTTCTCTGCCCAACCTGTAGCTGTGCCTGGGATTGCTCTGACCCAGGTGTAGGACCTTGCACTTGGCATGGTTGAACTTCATAAGGTTGGCATCAGCCCACCTCACAAGCGTGTCAAGGTCCCTCTGGATGGCATTCCTTCCATCCAGCAGACTGACCGGACCACACAGCTTGGTGTCATCGGCAAACTTGCTGAGGGCGCACTCAATCCCACTGTCCATGTCAGCGACGAAGATGTTAAACAAGACCAGTCCCAACACCGATCCCTGAGGGACACCACTCGTTACCGGCCTCCAGCCGGACATCGAGCCATTGACCACAACTCTTTGTGTCCGGCCGTCCAGCCAGTTCTTTATCCACCGAGTGGTCCATCCATCAAATTGGTATCTCTCCAATTTAGAGAGAAGGATGTGGTGTGGGACAGTGTCAAACGCTTTGCACAAGTCCAGGTAGATGACATCAACAGCTCTACCCTTGTCCATCAATTCTGTAGCCCCATCATAGAAGGCCACCAAATAGGTCAGGCAGGATTTCCCCTTAGTGAAGCCATGCTGGCTGTCACCAAGCACCTTGTTGTTTTTCCATGTGCCTTAGCATGCCTTCCAGGAGAATGTGCTCCAAGATTTTACCAGGCACAGAGGTGAGACTGACTGGTCTGTAATTCCCTGGGTCTTCCATTTTCCCCTTCTTGAAAATGGGGGTTATATTTCCCTTTTTCCAGTTGTTGGGATCTTCACCTGACTGCCATAATTTTTCAAATACGATGGCCAGTGGCTTAGCAACTTCATTCGCCAGCTCCTTCAGGACCCGCAGATGGATTCCATCAGGTCCCATGGACTTGTGCACGTTCAGATTTTTAAGATGGTCTCGAACCAGATCCTCTCCTACAGTGGACCCAAGGTCTTCATTCTCACAGTCCCTGTGTCTACCTTCTAAGACCTGGGTGGTGCAGTCAGAGCCTTTGCCAGTGAAGACCGAGGCAAAGAAGTCATTCAGAACCTCAGCCTTCTCCAAATCCTTTGTAGACAGTTCTCCCGTGGGTGGTGACCATGCTGAATTAAACCTATTTGACCACTGAAAATTATCTCTGAAATGCACCCAAAAAATTCAAGCTTTCCTCTTTATATTTCAGTGCAAAACTGAATAAAAACTCAGTGATAAACAGCTGTATTTCCTTCAATGTTTAGTGCTCAATAATAAGTCACCAATAAGAAGGTAGTTTTACAGTATCATGATCCAAACATCCATCTATTGTTATTATTTCCTAGTACCTAAGTACTGCTTTTTCTCCTAGTGCCTTGAATGGACAGCATTCAACTTCCAAAACCTCACCTGTTTGTGAAGAACGCCACCCATGGGAAGCTTCTGTTGTGAGTTTCTACGAAAACGCACTGTGCAAATAGATTTGGGGAGCAGCTGTGCTGTAAAACAGAATATTTGAATTAGAAACAGTGCAACACCTCACCATTGGCCAAATAACCTATTTTGTCTCAGATACCCGTGACTAGTAAAGGTAGTTTCTTCCTTCCCTTCTCCAGCCCACACAGAATCTCGACTACTCAGTGCCATTACCACTAATGTTTGCAGAAACTATGCCTCTTGCAAGTATTATTTCCATCATATTATGAAAGTATTTTTGCCTAGGAAAACCAAGTTATTTTATCAAGCTGTCCTCCAGAAATTTGTGGATAGAATTCATCTTAGATTCAGGATGCACCATAAATACTCAGTACATGACAAATGCTCTTGCTGGCAGCCAGGGGAGCAGTACTAGGGAGCAAGGAATAGCTTAAATGATTGTGTACATTGGCAAAGAGATATGAGATATGAAAGGTCATTCAGGTGCCCATAGAAATGTGTATACTCCCTGGATGCAGAAGAAACGTTTCAGCAAGATGTGCTACTAATCTTAACACCATATTATCTCCCTAAGGCAGAACACCTTAAATATATGCAAAGATTTTGCCGTAAGACACATACTCATGCCAGTGAAGAGAAACAAGTTACTTGCAGAGTACATGCAAACATGTCTATGAACCATTTGTCTTAGTTGCTGTACTTGCTAATTCATTACTTTTTCTTGGCAAGTCAAAATTGAGAGTTATTTATCAGATACGTACACAATATGACAGACTACTTTCTGAACATATGATGGAACAGTAGGGAAATTTCCTACGATATCACAACACTTACCCTAAATCAGCACAAGATAGAATTTACAATGGTGGGGAACAAAAAACAGCAAGGCTGGGAGAAAGCTTGTGGTTCAACAAGATGTGCCATTTGATCTCTGGACCCCCCAGAAAGGCTGTTCAAAAATTTGGGAGAAAGATGTCATTCACTATTGGGGAATATTTTACTCGAGTAACTAGTGGTGCTAAGAATGACAGCTAGTATGTAGTATGCATCATCTTAGGGAGGCACTAATAGCCAGTGTGACCCAGCCTGCTGTTCTGTCAGTTTAGAATGCAAGGAGCACCACACACTCTGCCTTGCCATGCACCTACCACATGTATATGTTTGCATTTATGCGCAAAAGCCTTCCTATTTATGCAGGTGCACGATTTATTTATTTAAGCTAAAACAATCAAGAAAGCATATGCAACTTTTTACTTACATTAAGAAAACGACCCACATTTCCTTCTTTTGTGGCATCCAGTACATAAATATTTCCTTCATCAGCATTCTTCAGAAGCATCCTGTCACCACCAGCCTCCTCACAAAATGGGTCTTTCGATTGCCTGTGATTTTCCTTTTTGCAGTCAGCCTTTAGTGGTACGTTTTTGGATGGCCTCACAACACACACGTCATCCAGCACACCTGACTTGCCACAATCAGCACCCTGCAGAGACACATTCTTTCTTTTGCATTCTGCACTGTCCACATCAGCAGACTCAGTCCGTCCAACTTCCATTGGATGTGCTTCCTTCTGCTGTTGAGTGGATTCTGTCAGTGGACACGCAAGTTATTTTTCAGTGACAGCCTAAACCTTTGCCTGGTTTGTCCCAGAACTATTACCCACCCACCCTTTGCTCTCCAAAATGTAAATAGAAAGGAAGCTGTGTACAAGTCTATAACACAACTACCCTTTTCCATGCCCCTCATCAATCGTCCCACAAATAACTGATTCCTGCTGTGGTGCCTAAAGCACTTGCTCACATAAGTAAGCTAGTCTCTCGTTCTTAAATCCCACTTCAGACTGACTTCTTCCACATTGCATTTTATCTTCATTTTATCTCCACGGTTATTTCTGAGAGAATCACAAACTGCTACTAAGACAGAGACAAGATGCAAGTAGTTTTAAACTGTCTTCCCAGCTTGAGGTCCCCCCACCCCTGCATTATATCCTCTTCAATTTTTTTTTTGACTGGAACAGGTACTAGGTGTAACAGTAAGATTCACAAGACTGACTCTCCCACAATTGCACTGGATTTGAGAAGTTGCTGTCAGACTGCTCGACATGACCCAAGATCAACTTTGCAGGCAAAAGACTGCCCTGTACCAGTTAATGCAATGTACCATGCAAAGAAGCAATACCTCCTGTACCACTAATCTCTCGTAAGATAGCCTCAGCATTATGCAGACAACATTATTCTAGTCTGAGAACAGGCCTGCCCACATCCAAACATCATTTTCTACATTTCTACATCTATCACCTGATGGGGCACAATTGTACTAAGACTGCAGTATTTATAGCTGTGCAAACCTACTTTCTTTTCCTGTCTTTGATCCACTGGTTAGTTTTGTTTTGCTTGACTGATGAATCTGAGAACTATTATCTTCATCAGAGGTGGCACTATGCACCATTATATCAATTTCCTTTAAACAAAATAAAAGATAATGAATAGGTTATGATGTATTGTTGCTGTATGCAACTCTGGGTCAACACAGGATAGCAAGTGGCTTTTAGGACTCTAGGATTGAAGTTTCAAACCTACTGTAACGGCTATGGCTATGTTTCAAAAGTTACTGCAATGCAACATTTATTTTCATTTCAAATTATCATTCATAATAACCTGGAAAGCCCTTGCTGCTCAATAAAATATTCAAGTAAGTGCCTAGGTCCCACAGTTTCACCAGAATTTAAATACATTTGTGTAAGTTGCTGAGACAAAGCCCAAACACACTTTTTACACCATTTCAATAAAATGAACAGATGTGGCAGCATTTCTCCTCTCCCACCGCAAAAAGGCAGTTAGTTATATCAGCTTGAGAATGGACAGTGCTGCCAAATGTTAGTGTGCAAATCCCACGTGCATTTCTTAAGTGCAATGAAACCAGTGACACCTACAGAGTAAGTTTCCCCAGATTCCCTCATTTCCAAGTATTTGCAGGCAGCACTTCACACCCATCAAACTGTCTCAGCTGCTGCACTGCATCACAAAATGGTGTCCAGCTCCTGAGATTTTCCTTCTCTCCCTGCTGTGTCATTTGTTTGGGAGACATTGCAAGAATATTATCATTCTGACCCCCTAACTCTGCAGTTAACTACAAGAGGCAGTGGAGGGGGAGTGTTTTAACCCCAGCCAGCAACCAAATACCACATAGCCACGCGCTCACTGCCCACCCCTGGGGGATGGGGAGAAGAACTGGAAAACTGTAAAACCCATGGGTTGAGATAAGAACAATTTAATAACTGAAATAAAGTTAAAATTATTATTAAGAGTAACAATAATAATAGTAGTAGTAATAATGAAAAGAGAGATGACAGAGAGAGGACAGACAAGTGATGCACAATACAATCACTCACCACCTGCTGACCAATGCCCAGCCTGTCCCTGAGCAGTCCCTCCCAGCTAACTCTCCCCAGTTTATATACTGAGCATGATGTTCTGTGGCAAGGGGGTTGGAAGAAGATGATCTTTAAGGTCCCTTCCAACCCAAACCATTCTATGATTCTATGAATATCCCTTTGGGTAGTTCAGGTGTCCTGTGCCTCTGCTTCCTCCTGGCTTCTTGTGCCCCTCCTCACTGGCAGAGCATGAGACTAAAAAGTCCTCGATCAGGATAACTGCTACTTATTGAAAGTTTGGTAATGGAGAAGGGATGGGTTATAGCTTCCAGCACACCAGCTTAACTCACAGTGTGATACAGTTCCATGAAAAAAGATCATTAGAACTATTTAAGTGTGTAAAATGAAAAGGTCAAAATTAACATACATATGCAGCACAGTGAAAAATTAATCTATTAAAGCTACTTACTACCTTTTTTTGCTGGTGATTATGAAGAATAACTGTTCTAGTTCCAGGCCTTCTTGCAGTGTCAATGCTTAAATTCCTTGGATGAACCCCGTACAGAAAAGTCAAAAGGAAATTATAAAGACAAAAAGAGACATAAGTATCTCTTACACATACATTTCTCTAAAAATCTCTAGTTCATAAAGAACAGACTACAGCAGAGCCTGCTGTCTGGCCTTGGCCCAAGTTCTGTGACTATTTTGCCTTTAAGAATTGAGAACACAGATTAGGTTCTCAATAGCATTTGTAAAAAATCCCCAGTTGTTCATACTTTTTTGAGAGATGAGCGACTGCTTTTACATCTTTTCCCAGTTCTCCTGCCGAGAACCAAGTTTTCTGTTTTTTTACTACTGTAATATCAGATAATCTCAAAATAGAGCAAGAGTTTTGCCTTTTTTCTGCTACCACTTGCAATAATTTTGACAGTGCAGCTTTCAAACAAGAAAGCAAAGATGTTGTGGGAACAAGGAATAGAGAAGAAGACAGAGGGGGAGATGGGCAATATATACCAGATGTAGAAAATACTCTCTCACAGAAGAACGTCACTCCTTCACATCAGGAGAAGGTTGAGGAAGGATGGGAAGCAGTGTTTGGCATATACATTTAAAACATCTAAAATAATATTAATTTGGATTACATTCAGAGTGCAGCAGAAAACACCACTTTCAAAGCTAATCTTAGTAACTGTGCAGTGTCTAGCAAAAAGTAACAGCTCTTATTCAAGAAAACTTTCAACATAAAACATTTAGATGTGTTTTCTTGCCACAAAAAACCAACATGGTACTTCTTTGGGCTACTGATAATGGCAACAAATGCTACTCTCTGAGGCTTTCTTAAGATTTAAACTCCTTTATAAATTCAAAAGGTGCAGTAGCCGCAAGAAGTTGTGACAATATTACATAACACTGTTTGTCCTTTTAAAGGCAATCTGTTCAAGTGAATGACATGTCAAGCTTAGCACACTGTCCTGAGTTTGACAATATTATCTACAGTAATCATCTACTATGAAATGAGCAAGAATTTGCAATCATTTATGAGCAGTACAGTTTTTACAAAGCAGTGTGGCAGAGCAAGGAATAAAGTCTAACAAACTCCTGACTTCCCTCTGAAAAGGCTATTCACAAAGGCACATGGTTATTTTGCAGCAATTCAATTTTAAGAATCCTGACATTCTATGAAACCCTGATTGTAAAATGAACGCATAAATCACTGCAAAAGTGAGGTGGTGTCATACTCCTTAAAGGAAAGGTGAAGGCTCCCAGCAGGAAAGCTTATGTTACAAAGAACAAGAGGTTTAGAGACTAGGAGCAAAGGACAGGACAATTGGTGGCTCATTTGTTATCAAATTCTTCAGGGCCATCAAGTATCTTCAAATCACTTCTCAAGTATTTTTTATTAATTCTTTCAAATTAGCACAATTATGAACGCCCTGAACAGACCAAGTACACCAGGAAAGAAACTGGAATTCTAAAATGCCAAGTGGTGCACACAGTAAGTGAAATTAATATAGAGGAAAAACTGTCCCACTAAAAGAAATAATCAGGAATTAACAAAAAAGTTGAGAAAAAAATCCCAACAAACCACCCTCAGGTGAGGACATTCAGCTGTACTTTTAAGTTTTACAAAGGACTTTCTAGAACAGCAGAGTATTAGTCTTGTTGTGCCTAAGTTTGCTTTGGTAAACTTACAGGGTTGATTTATTTTCATTATCCACAATCTGAGACAAAGATCCTTGCTTCTCAGGAATGTCATTTTTGCCAGTCTGCACTAGTTTAATCACAGAGCCTGAACAATCAGTGTCAAGTTTTCTTTTTTTGGAAAAAAAGCCATGGCCTCTGTTATTCACAGTATTCTTTTCTTTCAGCTCTTGACCAGCATCCCCCAGTACTTGAACTTCAGCTCTGCTCATTAATCTGCCTGGGAAGAAAGGAGAGGGGGGAAGATAGATATATTTTAAATTGCTTGCTTGCTGAGATGGGTCAAACTTGCTATTGCAGCTCAAACTTACATAAGAACAACCAGCAACCACAAACATTATTTGGGAAAGCAAAATATGAATGTATTTATACTGAAGAAAAACTAACCCTGGCACACAATATGCACAGACCTGTGAGGCAAAAATCAACGGTCTGAGATAGGCTTTGCTCCGGAATGTTTTTGATTGCCTTGCACCATCACGCTGCAGAGTTCTTCAAGGTTCTTCATCCGTCTAACCATCCTGCAACTTAAACTGTTGACTCACTTCTCTTCCAGCCCCATACTTCCCTGTTCTGAAAAAAATTCCAGGGCACAGGCCACAGGACAGGGAGTATTACAATCTACATATTCTATGGGCCACCGTCTGTTACCTGAGTAAGTACAGACAAAAGTCCCCTTGTCGATATCATCTAGGCAGCGGACGCCCCAGCCTTTCTTCTCCGTGTTGAACACTTGCAACCTGACTTGAATGCCATGCTGTACAACTCTGTTCTGACACATCATCTTGTCACACCTGCACAACACACTACACTCATAAATTCTGTCAAGAGGAAGCAAAACAAAACAGTGTCAAAGAATGCATTACCAAAACAAAGTCGTTACTATTAATTTCCCTCCTAAGCATTAATAAAGCAGTTGACTAAAACTGATTGTGGAGCAGTGCTCTGAAGCCCATAACTTTCTTGATGGCTGATTCATCAATTTTAGTACTCTGTCAGCCAGATTTTGGTATAAGCAGAGAAGAAAAGTAAATGCTACCTTTTTATTTTATAGGAGTTAATCACACAGAAGCAGAAATCCCTGTGAAGCACCTTTTTTCTATGGTGGAACAGATTATAGCAGAGCCAACCTCTCACCTGTCTGGTGACTGTACCTGTCATGGGTTTTAGAATTTGATGAAACATTTCTAAAAGAATTGACAATTGTGTTTGGGGTTTTTTTTGGGGGGGGCAGGTGGGGTTTTGTTGTTGGTTTGTTGTTTTTTTTGCATTTGTTTCTAGGCTTACTGGCAGCTATAATTCTGGACACCAACCATAAACTAACATCACACAGCAACAAAGGACTGAAAGAGGTCCGTAAACTTACGGGTTCAGCCCTTCGCTATTGTAGCAAGCTACTTTGCACAATTCCTCTCCTAAACATCTGAGTTCCTGGCACCTTCCCTAGGCCATATATTAATAATCCATGGGACCTGAATAAGAGAAAGGACAAATACCTGCAGCACTGGGATGGCTTTAGAGACTCTTGGAAGAGTCACATATAACCAAATCTGGCAACAGCAGCTGGCTCATATTTCTTTAGGACTCTGGTCCCACTGAGCAAATGGGTAGACAAGAGACAGAACAAAAAACAAGGGTGGCTACTGCTTCCTACTTCTTTGGCTGACACATGCTGTAATGCCCTTGTGATAGACCTCCTTCCCTTGTGGAAAGTTTCCTTTCTGTCTCCCTCCTCCCCTTGGCATGCCTGAACTAACCAGCATATGTGCCAGATATGGCCTGAGCTCCTGGACCAGCTAATACTTCATACTCTCCTTGGACCTTGAGCTAAGCTGTGGAAATCGTAGTTCCTGCAGTACAAAAGAGTTTTATTGCTTCTATTACTCAAGTCACATTAATTATTTTTCTGTCATCCTGATCTGTCAGTAAATTGTGACAAAAATGGAAGGTTTCAGTAATGCAGAAACTGCAGATATTTTGGTACTGTAACACACTACAGGAGTACAGTAAGAGCAGACAAATGAAATAGTTAAAGTTGGTCTTTCTTACCCACTAGGAACAGGTTGCTCTAGTCTTTTGTAACTGTATCCATAGGATGTTTTACTTGGAGATAAAGAAGTTTTACTACAGCCTCTTGCAGTTAGCTGTAGGCATGCACATTTTGACCTAAAAGAATAAAATAAAATAAAATAATAATAATAAAAAAATAAATCAGTAAAACATCCCAGAATGTATTTGGGGCAGCGTAAATCAAATGCACATCTAGATAATTTAAAAAGTACTTGACTGTACACACCCCTTTATATATACCTGTTTTCCCTCCCACCCTTGCCCCCAGGAAGTGATGAATTACACACTGTGGATTGGAGAACTCAGGCAACAATGCTGGTCTTCACCATCTCATGTCATGATTAACTTCAAAGACCCGATGGATCAAATCCTGGGCCCCAAAACTGCATATCAAAAGCATCTCAGCTCTTGGGAGAATTAAGTGCAAAGAAGCAGCATGCTATGTGTTTGCTGTTCCTCACTGCTCAGGTGAAACTAAGTAATTTTAATTACTGAAGCTTCATTATGCTAGACTGTGATTTCAAGCTTTATTTGGCTTATGGGCAATTATACTGCACATCAGCACATGCAACTGCCCTAGCTACCAATAATACAAAATGGATTCAACACCAAAGTAACACCTACAGGCATAGATCACACAAACACCCTTCAAGAAACTGGACAAAATTATCACCAAACTCACATTTGCTAACTGTGGCAAGTTCCTACTGAGTATTATGTAGCCCAGAGTTACTGAGCTTTAGAAAAAGACAGCAATGAGCAACAGAACATTAATGTGTTCTGTAACCCCTAGTTTCTGTTTAGACAAGGGGAAGGATGAGATGCACAGGTTGTGAACGGGGATGTTTCCTCCTCTGTCCTCAGTAACCTCGTAAGTTCCAAATGATCTGGTCACTCCAGCTGTCCCATTCATCTATAGGATAACATCCCACAGCAGGAGTTGCAGCAGAAGTTGTCATGCGGCATCCTTCCCTGCCTGCCAGGAAAATGAGCTTTCCTCTGCTGGCACAAGACTCTCCCTCTCCCACTCCTTTCCCAAAGCTGAGAAATCTGCCTCCCAGCTCCACCAGAAGGAGTAGCACTGTTAATTTAGGAAGAAAGCGAAAGGAACACAGTAATCCACCTGCTGATCGCCTCCAGGGGCTGCATGGGTAGGAGCACCCAAGTTCTGCAGAAGACAAAGACACAGTGGTGTCAGTCAACACAGAGCATGGCACAAGACAACTACCAGATACTCCAGCAGTGTTGGCCCTATGTTATTCAGCACTGTTTGGTACTGTGTGCCTCCACACTTACACCACTACCCTACCATTAAGGCATCACGCGCCACTTGACTGGAATTTTTCTACCTACCTATCAATGCAGCCATCTGTGCAGCCACACGAATCAATAAACATGCTGGATAAGTTGTTGAGGCAATATCCACGTGGCCACGATGCCCTCCGATATTTGAAATAAGGTAATCTTGCACAGTCAATATCGTTGCAGAAGGAAACGGGCACAGACTCGGCTCCACGGCTAATATCAGAATCAAACACAAGGGGCTCTGGATTTACGGTGTTCCTGCCCAACAGTACGTAAGTGTTGAAGGAGAAATAATCAACAAATAAGAAATTGCACTCAGTTTCAAACAAATAATTTTGTACATCTTCAAAGCTTCTCAGACTCCGACCGCATGGAGCTTTGTAATTCACATCCAGTGATTTGGAAAGGCAGTCTGCTTTTGCGTGGCGTCTTTGGAAGTGAAACAGGACCGGTATCTTAAGAGGATTTTCACCCTTGTAGAAGCCTGCTGCTCTGTTGACAAGACATGCACTAGAGCACTTGTGGTTCTGATACTGCAGGTTTGAAGGTAAATCTTGAATTTTACTAGATGCTTCTTTACACCCCGAACCTGTTTTTTCCATCTCCTTCTTTCTGCTATTTGGAATAAAAAAGAAAGAAAAAAAAAAAAAAAAAAGCAGCAGCATAGAAAACAAAACTACTCAAAACCTCAGGTTTTGTATGTAGGCCAAATTAAAAATACTTTCACTTTGAAAACTAGCAGCATTTAAAACTGAGTTGAAAATGATGAATTTAGAAATACAAGAAAGAGATTAAAATCTCTCAAGCGCATTAAGGAATATGGTAAATAAGGAACTGGAATAAATTAATAAATACACTGACCTTTGAGAACCTTCTACAGACTTTGCAGTGTTGTCATCTGTAAGAAGAGGCTGCAATTTGGGTTTGGTCTCCTGGATGCCATCTCTGTCAAACACATCACTTACTGCAAAAATTTGAAAGCAAGCAAAACCTTCATCAATCCACATTTCTAGTTATAATAAAACTTACTTTAGACACTAAAGAGATAACTGCCAAAATACATTAGAACCAATGCATTGCTATGAACTACAGCTAACAAAGAGCATGCTAGCAAGTGCCCTACTAAAAAGCCCTACTGTTTTTTATAATTTATACAAAAGTAATGTGTTTGCATATAGGTTTGTAAGCGAGTGACCAGCTGACATGAGACATACTCTTACACCTTCTACCCTGCTCCTCCTCTCCCTCTCTCTCTCTTTTCCCCCAAAAACTTAGGTGTGCATTGATAAACCCGAGGCAGAAATGTATCATGAAAATGTACCCTCTTTCACATGATTTGCTCATTTTGCTTTCAAAGTTCATGGAGACAACATGCATATGAAACACATATACATACTTCTTTTCATGATTTGAGGCGAAAGGCTGCGAGGGTATTACACCTAGTGGAGCCATGCACAAGATGAACCCCAGCTGTCTACAAGCAGAGTTATCAGGCTTACTAACTCAAACTCTCTTTACTTGGTACAAGCCATATGCACATACACACAAATCACAAAAGTACAAACCCAGGTGACAGTCCAAGGTCCAGTACCTGAGAAAACTAATAATTACATTTTTTTCCCCTTGTAATGTTAACAGGCTTCTCAGAATTATTTTACTGATTTCAACAAAGGGAAATAAGCTCCTGGTGAGTAAAACAAGACAAATTAAATCCACACACCAAATAAATGTAATAGAGATGCACATACCATTTGTCGAGGTTAAGAGATCACCTACATTAGCTTCATTCACCAGTGCCCAAGCTTGCCAGCATTCTGTGCAAACCCCAAAATAAAACGGATATTAAGTGTAATTTACATAATGGTAATAGGGACAATGATAATAGGGAAAACAAGGTACAAGTCCTTTAGAGATACTTGTTTCCTCATAATAATAAAATAGAGCATTGCATGACTGATACTATTAGAAACCTTTTGCACCACAGTCTTTAATTACTACAAAATTACAGCTCATATTGGTAGTTGTGAATCAGCACTGAATATCTTCTGGCTTTTGGAAAGCTGCTGGAATGTTTCCAAGCACATACAAAACAGTAGCAGTAATGGCTATAAGCACAATTTAGTGTAAGTTTTTCTCTTTGCTTTGTCATCAGACTAGTCATCTTCTGGATAAGAAGAGCTAGATCTCGGCAGACTTACTCCTAGACTGATGGAAATGGCCTTCAGATAGTAAGAACACAAAGAGACCAGTTCTGTCTCAACCTCTTACCCCATGCAATAAATATTACAAGGTAGCAGACAAATGTCAGTAAAATCCATGTTAATATTTTAGTTTGAAATTTTTACAGAACAAAGCATAGAAAAAATGAGATTTCACTATGTTATAAATTCATTGTGCCATCTGGGGATTTCAGTTCAACTTTTATCTATGCACTGCTGTAATACTTTGTCATAAAAATCACAATGTGGCAGCTCAAATACACAAAAAAATAGGCTACCAATTTAGAGCAAGCACTACAATGCAGAGTGTGTGGCTATACCTGTTTAAAAGCATATTACACTATCGTACATTTTCTTGCACAAAAAAAAAGTGTAATAAGATCCATATAATACATGTACATGGGCAACTTCATAAAATAAAGAAAAAAAAAAGTGGGTTTTTTTTTTCACTTAAATGAGCCAGTAAAAAGACACTTGTGTACTGCTCTAAGCTTATCAGACTTCTGATTTTGATGTAGGTAAAGGAAATTTATTTCCCTGGAAATCATGAACAATCTTTACTGCATCGCTGTCACATTTTTCTACTAATGTTTCGAGTTACAGTGGTGTCTCTGACATGAAATAACACATGATCATAATCCCACCCCAAACCCATTCCATTCACCAAGATCAACTTGAAAGTCTAAACCTTCTGATGATAGACAAAACACAAGGCAGTGCAGATATTTCATCATTTCTCAAGAATTGGTACTTGCTTGTACCACTTGGTACAAGCCATACCAAGAATAAACATTATTATAAGTGTTTCTCAATAATAAACATTTCAGTTTTATATGCTTAAGAGCCACATGTTGTTTGAAAAAGTATACAGGCAAAATGAGAAAATTGCAAAATGCACCTGAAATTATTAGTATTTTTTCAAAGAAATAAAGTATATTTTTTAAAGTTCTTAAAAAAGCCAACCACTGAGTAATTTAAATTCAGATATATCGGAATTGTGACAGGTAACGCAGAGCCCTAGACAGAGCAGGCCACAGCTTCCCAGCAGTCCAGCTTAACCGTCACAAGGATTTCAAACCTTGGTTTGTGGCAGTTCCATTCTTGATCCTTTCCTTTAGCAAAAGCAGCACATTTTGCACCTGCTCAAATATGGCATCCACTCTTCTACCTCCCAACTGTGTCCAAAAGCTCTTCAAATCACCTGAAATGCAAATTCCCATTTACAAGTCTGTACAGCTCCTGAGAAGTCTAAAACCACCAGTAGCTCCTAGTGGACTTCTGAAAGGCTCCTGCTCATTTCATTGGGAGGCACTTCAGAAAAACCAGGCAGGACAACTATCTTCTTCCGTAGGCTTAAACTTTCAGAAGTCTATTCCTAAACCTAGTAATGAAAGTGAAACAGAAGCCAAGTAACAAACTAGAACGGCTTCCAAAGGCCCATGATGCTTTTTCAAGTAATTTTCAAGGACATCTACAAAAGGTGCTCTGGAAGCCTTTCTCCAAACACCAGCAAATTAGTCTCACTATAATCACCACTGAAACTCATAGAACTAACACATGAACTGAACATATTATTAAATAAAAGACATCTGGATTTTGTTAGCAACTGTAACCTCCCTTAGCTACACAAGCTATCCTGCCCCATCGATATTTTTGTTATGGTTTCTAGGAAAAAAGGTTCAAAATGTTTTCATAAAAAAGCAGTTTAATAAATTTTGTTGACCAAGTGATATCAGTTGCAGTAATTCATGCAACCCTAATATCGTGCCTCCTTCCTCCACCAGAAATATTTATAAAGAACGTTTCATTTAAAGAAGTGTTTTTTAAGCTACTGGTTCAGAAGCTCTTCTCTTCCAAGTGTCTGTACCTTTGAAGGCAGGGCAGGGCAAGGAGGGGCAGGGCAACACAGGGCAGAGCAAAGCAAGGCGGAGCACAGCAAAGTGAAGCAAGGCGAGGCAAGTGAAGGTGGGGTGGGGAAAGGCAAGGCCTGTGTTCAATTCTGGGCCCCTCACTGCAAGAAGACATTGAGGTGCTGGAGCCAGTCTAGAGAAGGGCAACAGAGCTGGTGAAGGGAATGGAGCACAAGTGTGATAAGGAACAGCTGAGGAAACTGGGGGGGGGGGGGAGGGGAGGGGGGGGAGGGGGTGGGAGGGGAGGGGTGGGGTGGGGATGGTGGTGGTGGTGTTAATCTGGAGAAGAGAAGGCTCAGTGGGGACCTTACCACTTTGACAACTACATGGAAGGAGGATGGAGTAAGAAGATGGCTGTAAGAAGTGATAGGAGAAGAGGTAATGGCCTCAAGCTGCACCAGGGTAGGTTTAGACTGGAGATTAGGAACAATTTCTTCACAGGGAGGGTGATCAGGCATTGGAATAGGCTGTTCAGATCAGTGGTGGAGTCACTGTCTCTGGAAGTGTTCACAAACCATGTAGACAAGGCCTTTAGTGACATGGTTTAGTGGTGGCCTTGGCAGTGCAGGGATAAAGGTTGGACCTGATCTTTAACGTCTTTTCCAACCTAGTTGATTCTATGATTCCATAAAACATATACTACACTACATGTAGTGCTCAAACCACTCACCTCGGAAATTCTTCCACAGTTCTCATGTTGGAGTGCCCCAAAACTTTAGCAGCAAAATCTTGGTTTTGCATGGAGAAGCAAAGATCACATATGAGGTTCACAATATAACTGTCATTTCAAAAAAGATAGATGTCCACACCACTGATCTCTCCAGTGTTAATGCTGCTTTTGTCAACTCCAGCCAGGAAGACAAGAGAACAAACAGCTACAGGATGCATCTACCTCATCAGCTTTCAAAATGATCTCACCAGCTGATGACTCAGGGTGTGGCCT
The DNA here is from genome assembly GCF_037157495.1 of Lathamus discolor. Taxonomy (NCBI): domain Eukaryota; kingdom Metazoa; phylum Chordata; class Aves; order Psittaciformes; family Psittacidae; genus Lathamus; species Lathamus discolor. The sequence goes on along the minus strand of NC_088887.1, from coordinate 99,494,645 downwards.
GGCATCTGGTGGCAAAAGTCCTAAACCTGGCTGAGGCCATTACCTCTGGAGGGATTTTCTTTCCCCCCTACAGAATCCTTGTTGCCATATATCTCTCTTTTTCAGCACTGTGCAGGGGAATGATGCTAGAGCAAGGAAATAAACCAGCCAAGGGCATGGCTACTCTTGCCAGCTACCAGAAAAAATACTTGGGTGTGTGTTTCCTATATAAGACCTGTAGTGCTGCTAACTGACATCTTATACACTATAGAAGACAAAACTACTGTTTTCTGGTTATCATTTTCACACCAGAAGTGGTGCCAAATATATATTACTTTCCCCTTTCCCTCCACAAGTTCAAATTATCCTGCCTTCAAGTCTCTCTTCCCCAGAACCGGTAAGGTTCTCCACTTCAAGAAAGTCATACAGTGCTGCAAGAGGTGCAGAATGAAAAAGTAAGAGATCAGGTGAGAAATTAAAATGGTTGTAGCTACTTGGTTTTCCAAAATTTGTACCAGTAAATATTACAGCAGGCATCATTGGGAGGCCTGTGTGGTGAAATAGCCATTCCACTTTCAAATAGCCATCCCACATCTTGTCAGGACTTAGCTGACAAGCACTCAGATGAAACAAGCTCTGTGAGGAAATTCTTTTTTATTTAGGTAACTTCTTGTTATCCCTCCAGCAAGAAGCTGTCACGGGATGACCCATACTTTCCAACACACTCAGCCGAGCCTACATAATCCCCACTGCCTATTAGCTCACATTTCTCTCTTTTTTAAACTAATGCTGCCAGAACAGCAGTACTGCAACTAATCTGATTTATTTAAGAAAAAAATAAGGTAACGCCCCCCCCAATCTGCTTCTCAACGGATAAAGTGAGATATCTGCAGTGTAATACCACTAGGGAGAAGTAAGGCAAGGATTCCGCAACCAAACTGAAGACACCAAATTTCTGACTATCACCTTTAACAACACAGAGAACATAAAATGCACCTTACTTATAAGTTAGCTACTTAATCTCTTCTATAACTGAAAAAAAAAACCCCAACCCAAACCCAAAACATTCTGGCACAGAAATTTCATTTGGTTGACAGGGAAAAGACTACCGATTCCTAGAACGATTTCTCACATGATCCGCCCATTGACTATTCAAAACATATCTGTTTTAAGGCTTACTTTTGTCTTCCATCTTCTGGGGCAGCTGTATGGAGGGCTGTTACACTCGTTGTGGTATCACCAGCACTGAGCCCAGCTCAGGTAGGAGAGCCCTGTGTTGATCTCGCTGTCCTCCAACTCTGCTGCGGGGTCAGCGGTAGGGGCCTGCGGACAGGAGCTGCTCTGCCAGTCAGGCTGGAAGAGCTGGGCCAGCACTTGCCCTGGGCTGACATGTGGTGAGCCTGCGGTAGGCCAGCCTCCGATCAAGGCCCAAGCTGGGTCAGTCCCGGGATACTCGTGCACCACTCGGGGCCTTGCTCCAACACCTTCCGCCCTCCTCTGGCCAGCGCCTCTCAGCTCGCCTGGGAACTGAGCGGAGCAAAGGATGAAAGCCGTGCGGTGCCCCACGTCACCCACACCCCGCTGCTCCTCCCGGCACGCGTTTCCCGCGGTCCGGGGAGAACAGGCTGCGGCCTAGGGCGGGCCGTACCGGGCCGATCCCCCAGCGCCGACTGACAGGCCCCATGTACCGCAGCGCTGCTCACACGGGCAGCCTCCCCCGGGGCTCTGCTGAGGGAAAGCGCGGCGGCGGCGGCGGCGCAACCCTCTCCTCCGGACTCGACCCCCCTGTAACGGTACCTGCGGACAGCGCTCCGCCGGGCCGCGCCGCACCGCGCCGCGCTGCGCGCCCGCCAGGGGGCGCCGCGCCGCCAGGGAGACTGCGCTATCCCCGCCCCCTCTCCCTCGCAGGGCCATGCCCCACCCCCCCCTCACAGCGGGCACCGCGCGCGCGCACCAGCGCTCCCTCGCCCTCCTCCGGGCCGGAGCGAGGACGCATGCGCAGAGCCTACAGCCCCGCCCCCCTTGCGGCGCAGGGCAGGCGCGTGATGGTTGGACTCCGAACTGGCAGGGTGATGGCGCTGAGGCGGCGTTTCCTCTCTAGCGCGCATGCGCAAGGCGGGGCTGTGCCGCGCGAGCGAATGGGCGCACGCAGGAGGCGGGCCGCGCATGTGAGGACGCTCGCCTTTCTTTGTTGCTATTGGCGAGGCTTTGGCCAATGGGGCAGCGCTGGGTTGGGAGGCGGGCGCGCTGCAGCGGGGGTGCGGCCGGGCGGCGGCGCCGTCGTGCGGGTGGCGCGGCGCTGTGGGCACGCCGCCATCTTGGCACAGCGCCGACCGGCTGGCTGGGGAGGGTGAGGGGAAAGGGGCCGGCTCAGTGAGCGCTAGGCAGAAGGGGTGGACTCAGACCTTTATTTGGGCTTAGTGGGGCCTGCGTGGCCTGAGGTGTTGGGGAATGGGCTTCTCAGCGTGTGGTTGTGGGGCGCGGCAGCCTGCTATGCTCCCCCAATGCCTGTGGGTCTTCCCACAGATAGTGTGGAGTCCGGGCGGTCACTATGCTCCTGTGAGAAGTTGTCTTATTTAAAGAGTCAAGAAAAAGCGTTGGAGCACCTCTCCTATGAAGAAAGGCTGAGGGACTTTTTACAAGGGTATGTAGGGAGAAGAATAGTGGCTTTAAATTGAACTGAAAGAGGGTAGACCTACATTAGATATTAGGTAGAAAGTTTTCCTGGAGGGTGTTGAGGCACTGGCACAGGGTGCCCATAGAAGCTGTGGCTGTCCCATCCCTGGAAGTGTTCTAGACCAGGTTGGACCGGGCTTTGAGCAACATGCTCCAGTGGAACGTGTCCCTGCCTGAGGCAGGGGGGTTGGAACTACATGTTTAAGGTTGCATCTAACCTAAACTGCTCAGTCAGAACAGTCGTAGCAGCTGGCCAAGCTCAGTGGCATACAGGTGGGGAGCATGAGAGAATAGAGGCAAGTTACTGAAGGATGTTTGGATGTTCCAGTTGAAAAAAATACTTAGAAAGTAAATCTGTTGCATAACTTCACTGCTGGCCTGTCTGTTTGCCTTTGCTGGTTGCAGCTGTACCCTCTGAAGTGCCAAATTCTTAGTGCCTTTTGGACTCAAAATATGAAAAGAAGTTTACATTGCTTATTTTTTTGAGCACCATTGCTATACAAGTGTTTGCTCTGTGGGTGTGTGAAGTCTATATTGTTTAGGGTGCCAAAAATTAACGCAGTTTTTCAAGATGTTGAAAGGAGTTTGTCATTGCTTTACGTCACTTCTTTTTTACCACCACTTTAAACTGTAGACATAAGCATAATATGCTCAAATAATTGTCAAATAATTTCCAATATTGTGGATATTATTAAAGGTATAAAGAAATACTTCGGGGGAATAGTTGGTAGAGGGGAGAATAGTTGGTGGAGGGGGGAAATGTTACATTTATATGGCTTAGAGCTCTGATCAGACCCATCATCATCCACAAGAATCTGATGTCCAGCATCTGCTTTGTACTCTTATAAAACCTTTTAAATGTTTACATAGGTATCTCTACCTCTGTGCCTGAGTTTGAATTTCACTGATTTGCCCATGAGTATAGCCTAATTCTACAGAGGGAAATGAGACAATGAGCAATAACATTGGTGGGAACAGGGTGGGTCAGCATTACTGATGTGCTGACAAATATCCCAATGAAAACAGTAGTTCATGTGTTTAAAAAAGACTTCTGTCATTATTTATGTTAAAATTAGGTACGGGTTTTTTTTTTTGCTCTTGGAATATGGTACATTATGAGATGATGATTGCAGAGTAATTTAATTTTACTGAATTATTAATGTATGTGCAACAGAGTACTGTGTTATGAAACATCTGTGGTGTTACAAATTATATAATGGGGAATGTACCAAATACAGAGAAGATGAAGCCCAGCATCATAGCGATTGTATTAGTTAGAAGTTGCTTTAACAAGTGAATTCCTCCTGAATTTTTCCTTCCTTAAAGGAAAGGAAATGCCTCCTTTCCTTCCTTAAGTGCCTCCTAAATGGTCTCTTGTATTTGACTGCATTCTTTGAAAGTATATGGTAAACATTTATCAGCAATCTGGAGATTATATAGTAATCTCAGAAATAATGAGTGTCATTAAATAATTGTATTCATGGTTGGATAATAGGATTGTATGTGTCTGCTTGATTGATAGTGTGATGATTTGATTGCGGTTTTGTGATTATAAACTTGCTGTATGCTTCATGGTCATGAGCAGCAAATGAGCTTGAGCCTTTTTCCAGCAATAATTCATTAAAATGTACGTATTAGGAATCTGACCAAGATGCCAGTTTTACTTGGGAGCAGTGCATGGCGTTATCCTGCAGCTCTGAGCAAGCTGCTGGAGCTTATTCTACCTGGCACAGTGGAGTCTTGTCAGAGAATACACACCACTGTGCTCCATGGTGGTCGTGGATATACAGGCTCCAGAGAACAGAGCGTGGGAGTGCTGAGGCTGTCCTTCGGAGGCCAATGCAAGGAATCTGCTGAAATGAAATTTATGACTGATTGAAATCAGACTTTTTCATTCATGCATCTATAAATGTGCAGTGTGACTGGAAATAACAGTTTTCTGTATTTTAGCAAGTGAATGTAGAGGACTTGTGGAGAGGTTAACACTGGTGTAGTCTGTGTTATTCCCTGTAAAGTAGCACTCTAAAGCTTTTATAAGCAACTGGGAGTGATGGAAGAAGCTGGAAGCACATGACTACATGTCTCAGAAGAAAGAAAAATCAGTAATATATTTTGCTTGTTATTTGAAGCAAAAGGAATGGGAAATAGGTCTTAAAATTAAGGGCTATGAGGAGACAGTTTTGAAGCATACCTGAGTTTCCTTGGTTTTGCTTTCATCTAGAACAGTGAAATAGGCTTTCTGCAACACGGCAGCAAATGCTCAGTGAGCTCAGTTCTTTCCAGACTTGTTAGGTGGCAGAAGCTCACAAATGATGTTTATCTGGTATTGCAGTAGCCTGCCCACAGCATTCCTTCAGCAGTGGTTTGAGCTTCCTGGGGCTCTGCAGTCTAGACCTGGAGTGACTAACTGCACCAAAAGGTGAGGCCAGCCCAATCCACATGATTATGGGTTTGCTAGCACCTTCATTAGGGTGACAGTGAAAGGGCTGACTGTCCTGTGAATGGAGCTCTTGATGGAGTTGCTGAATTATGCTTGTGTCTGGTTGTATTTAGAGACTTCAGGTGAACAACTTCATAGATGGGCAGACCACAAATGGCTGCCCTGAGTGGGAGGAGATGAAGCTGGTCCAAAAGGAACTATCTCGTCCAGTTCTATTCTCCAGTGATATTTTTATCGTCTTGAATGTGGTGGGAATTTGGGTGTTTCTTCATATGGCCACATAGGCTTGGGTGAGGTGCAGAGACACCAGTAGCAGTCCAGAAAACAGTAAAGCAGTCTAAGCCATAGACTTTGGAAAGCCAGGGGCATTTAGAAAATGTTTCATAATTCTCATTTGGCTTATTGTCCTTTTGTGATGAGATTTGCTCTTTGTTTTTTTGTGTCTTCTTCTTAAAGCATCTTCATATCAATTGAGTACTTCTCTGTCACATCCTTCCTCTTACCCTTCTTGGTGAGTTAATTTGCTCCCTTATAGATTAAGCACCCACACTTCATTCTTTCAAAATACAACTTTCACATAATATTCTCTTTTATGACATTGATTAGTTTAAATATGGTCTATATGTAGTCTCTTGTTTTTCATGCATCTGATCAAGATGCATGAAAAGATAACAGGTCAGAGAAAAGGCAATACACATCATAGATCATTGCTTCTTTACAAATGTGTTCAGTGAGGTATCCTTTGGTTTATCTTAGACATGATGTAACATGTCGTCATTTATGAAGACAGACTAATACTCCCTGTAGGTACCTTGCTTACTAATTGGACTTACCACAGACTGTTTACATGCCCTTAGTATCTTCTGTTACTCTGTTCTGCGATTGTGTTGCTATTGTAGATATGGTAGGTTTCAATTAGGTTATTTGGATGTTAATTTTTCCCAGCCATTAAATCAAAGAAAGGGAAGATTTGGGGTTTCCGAAAAGCCTGTAGAATGATTTTGTTCTACCTGTGGTGTAAGCATGTTTGCATTCCTGGCAATTTAAAGTCAAACATTGTCAGTTTGAGAAGTTGAGCTTCTAAAATCCTACTATTATGGTCCTAAGGGAATCTTAAAACACAGGCAGAGACCAGCAATGAAAAGGAAAGGGAAAATTTGTGTCACTGTTTAAACAATAGACTTCATTCATGTGGAGGACCTAGATGTCTGTTAATTACCAACTGGCTTGAGGGTTTTGGACTCTGGCCTAATACGATAAAACTCGTAACTATCCGCTAGCTGGCTTATTCTTCAAAGCCAGCATTTGGAGACTGGTAATGCAATGGATTTAATCTTTATGGACTGTTTATGTAGTAGAAACATTTACAGTTTTAGTGATATTTCTGTCTTTACTATCTCAGTATTCATTGCCAACATAGGTTCCAGGCAGTTGCATGAGCACAGAAAGTAAGGACTGGTTTAAATGTTAGATAATTTCAGACCAAGCAAAGCAGCATGCATTGTCTTTGCTGTGTCACAGCCCCACCACAGTAACACTGATCAAGACCTAAAACTGTGTCCTCTAATTTTGGGTAATTTGGATGAATTAACAAGATCTGAAAGCCTGTGATTACAGTTGCACTTGAAAGAGCCTGAAGTCTCCGGACACCAGGCAGTGGATGTATATGATGAAAGGAACCCAAAATAGATGTATGCCTAAAAACCTTTTTATCTTCATTTTTCCATTTGAACATAACTATATGTTTATCTGAAATAAATTTTCACTTAAGCTAGTGGTTGCAATGTATTCTGATCCATTTGATGGGCTCTCTGGGTTTGCATGCAGAATGAAGTATGTGCATAAAGTTTTTTCATTAAATGAAGATGTAGCAGGCAGACTTTTCTAAGCAGTATTCAAGATTTAGTGAATTTGTGGTGTTCTCACTTTTAAGAGATGTTCCATGGAGTGCTCCACAGCTTTTTGATTTGCTTTTTATTTGTTTAAATCAAAGCACTGCTGAAGCTGTCCATGTGATGCCAGCTGGTGTAAGCTTGATGGCTTAGTGCTGCTCTTGGTAGCAGCTGTACAAAGGAAAGGGAGGCAGTGCCTGGTGTAGAATTGGACCTGACCTAATAAAAGCCATCAAAAGGAGGCCCAGGACAAGCTTGAAGTCATTACTGTAGATGGAATAACTGGTTTCAAATAAAATCGCCACCTCTAAGGTTTCAAATATACTGAAAAGAATTGACTACAACCGTAGAAAACAAGGTAAATACACGTCATGGTGTAGAGGCTCAAAAACAGGGAACTGCTCAGGGAATAACTGGGGTTATTTGGCTCAGCTAATTTTATCTGAATAACTTTCATAACCTAATTTGCTGTGCAGCCGCTTGGTATTTCTGCTTCTCTCAGGGAACTGCGGTAGCCCAGGTGCAAAATGAGCATCTGGAGACAGATGGATTGCTTCCTGATTTTATTGTCAGTGCCATTTATCCCAGTTTAAAGTGTTTGTGCCACTGCTTCTTTAATACGAGCAAAGTGGTGGTATGAGCAGAAGAACATTTACTGTATCTGGGTTACTGTGTATGGTCATCACTGCATGGCAGAGCTGCCCTTAGCCCTGTGGGAGCCAACCTTACATGTGCACTGAATAAGCAAAATGGAACTGTGGGGCCAAACCTTTGCAGCCCTTTTTCATAAGAAATGTCACGTAAGTGACCCTAATGTATGAATTTGGCGCTTCTTTCACAGCAGCGGATACATACTCTGTTTGTTACAAAGTAATACCAAACCAGTTTAGGTTGCATGCAGACTCACATTAAAAAAAAAAAAAAACAAACCAAAACCCAGCTTTAGGAGGCTTAACTGCTGCTGAACAAATCGATTTCATGTGTATCTGCCCATCTCCCCCCCCCAAGAAATGTCCACCAAATACTGCTGGTTAGCTTACTTTAGTGTGCAGATATGGTTTCTGCCAAAGTTTATGATGAACCAGTTACGTGAGTTGTGGTTTGGTAGTATGTTTTAAGTGAAGGATTGTTTTTATGAGGAATTTTGTTAATGAACTCATAGCAAGGTGCTATAAACCTTGCATTAGCAGATCAAGATGCATGATTGCGGGCAGGGTATAGGAATAAGGGGCAGAATATTTTTTTGTTGTTTACTGGTTTTGCCAACACATATTGTAGAAATACTTTAAAATTGCATTTCCTCCTCCTCCAAAACAGTGTTCATGGGTGGATGGATTTTTTCTTTTCTTTTGTTGTTTTAGTATTGTAGCCTAGATTGTCCACTTTAGAAATGAATAATAAAGGTAGTTCCAAGAATTTTACACCAGTTATGTTTAGCAAGTCCCTCCACAGTTCCTCTTTCTTGTCCAAAAGCTGCATTTTTAATGGGAAATTAGAGGTTTAGTTTTTTTCAGCTGTTAAACATTCAGGGTACCCAGCATGCTGATCTGTCCACCTCTGCAATTGTGCTGTTCCTAGAACTGATGGAATAGAGGTGACGGCACTAAGGGCTAGACTTCCCTTTTTGGCAGCGATGTAATCTTTGAGCAACTTAAATGTGAAACAACATCTGTAAATTATTTTATAGCATGACTTTAAGAAAACCTGTTATCTCAGTAATGTTTGTGTCTTGTGCTTCCTGTTGCAAGAGATAATAATTAAGATGGAAGGAAGAACCATTGCATAATCAGGCTTTGAAATGTTGGGACAGTTGAATGGTCTTTGTTAAAGACCCCATGTCAATCTAGCACAAAGGTACTTGTACAAATTCGTATGTAGAAATTTATTGCAACAAAGAATATAGTTTGCTTGCGCTTAAGTGTGGGAAGAAGGTTGCGTGGGGCTTTTTAAGTAAGAGCACTGGAGATCATGGGATATAGAGAGTTTAAAATGATGTGGAGAGTTCAATTCCAGCAGCTGTAGTGTTTAGAGCAACGCGTAACCTTCAACTCTTTGTTACACCTTTTTTCATATGTCAGCAGGGAGGCATGGCTATATCAGCTTTCCCTCCTCAAGAGTACCTTTTCATTGTGTACTCTCTGCAGTTCATTGGCAGCGAGGCAGCTGTCTTCCACTTCTACAGATAAGCAAAGACCGATTTGTGGTCATTCACTACCTGTTGCTTTTGGATGCATGAGAAGCCGTCTGCAGTGTATGATCTATTTGTTGTAAGAAAGAAGGCACGAAATTGAACTTCATGTAGTGAGGGCAGGATTGGAGGATGGTTGTAGCCTTTTGTTAAGGCAAATATTGGGTATATCACAATCTCTGGGAAAAGTCTGTGGGGTTTGGTTTCTTTTTTTTTTTTAATAATTTTTGTTTTGTTTACTTTTTGAGTTTTTCTGTGACAGACTGGTTTAAGAAATGAGCTAAGTAGGGCTGAACCTTCTAAATATAAGTTTATGACATGGAAGTTGTGCTGACCTTTGGTCCTGCTCCTCCTCATCTGCAGGCCATTAACAGGTCTTGTCTTTTACATTGCAGTCAATGGGTAGGTCTGTAACTGCCTGCGACATCTGTACTGCTCTATTGCGAGTGTCACACACAGCCTTGGGCAAAGTATAAAAGACAAAAGTGCTTTTTGGTCAAAGGCAAGTTTGAATGAAGACAGGTTTGAATGAACTCCAAGGTGAAATTGGCTTGGTAGTCTGTAGGTTGTGCATTATTTGGAAAAAGTTTTTCCCTTCAAAAGCCAGCATTAATCCAAGGAGATACATGCCCCTGTGATTCATCTGTGTTCCACCCTTTAGTCAGGGAAAGGAAGATATTGCCAGAGGATTTCTTGAGTATCCTCATGCTATTCTAGTTCTTAGGCAACAGTTAAATGCTAAGAAACTCTCATACACAGAGATGTTATGCATATTTTTTCCTCTCTCACTGAACTCTCTCCACCCTGTAAACTGAGTCTGTCCTCATCACTGCTCATAAAGTCTAATCCCAGTTCATAAGGTTAGGGAAGAAGATGGCTGCAAAACTATGTGATGTTCCCATTTTTGAGGAGTTAAAACATGAGGGACTAGCAAATCTTCTGTTGTGCATGATGTGACATGCTATTACATCACTAATATACTTCTAACATCACTTACAAGAGTATCTCTCAAATTTAGGGGGGATGTGAGAACATGAGGATGTGCGTAGCTAAATACAAAAAGATGTTTAAGCAAAGGAAGAGTCCTATCTTGATTTAGAAGTGGTTCAAGGGCAGCAGCCAGTATATAGGACAAAGTAATTTTTTATAAGGATGATTAAAAAAACCTGTCCAGATTTTCTTTAGGATGTGGGGGTAATAAGGGGAAGTTCTAAAAACACCAGGAACAAAAAGAACAGTGATCAGACATATGTCTGATGGCTGAGCTAAAGCTGTCAACAACAGTGCTGAAGAGACAAAACTATTATGTACATCTGTAGTGAGAATGAAGCTGAATAATACAAATAACAGTATAACTATGAACAAGTCCATCATATTACAGCAGTAAATAAAGACTGTAAGAACACTTCTGAAAATGTGTTACAAATTTAATGGAGGCTGATGAATTTTTTTTTTAATGGCTAATGTAAAGCTATCCAAGGTTTTAAGGATTTTCATGTGTCAAATGTTATTCAAGATGGCCAATAGAAAAGAGGTATTATAAAATGTCTAGTGTATCAGTTGGATTAAGGGTTTGATCTTGTCTCTCTGGAAACTGACTCCTGAAAATGTTACACTCAAAGAAGAATCATTGAAACAAGGTACAATTTTGTAGTTTGTTTGCAAAAAAGCCCCTGGCCCCAGATGAACACACAGTTGGAACAAAATGCAAAATCCTTCCTGACAGTTTCATCTAGGCCAGGTAGAGTAGAAGAATGACAAATGGTGCCATAGCCTCTTGATTTTGAATTACAGAGCACATTAGCTGACTTCTTTGAAAGATGGACTTAAAGCTTTGGGATGTCAAGTCACTATGGAAAAAGGCTGGATGCACCTGGAGGGTGAGGAACAGTATTCAAAAAAAACCCAGCACTGCAAGGTATCCAGGCTCACAGGCAAGAGGGAGTAGACAGGGCACACTGTGGATGTAAGTGGTAGCCAACAGCTGATTGTAGTTGAATACACTGAACACAGAACGGGAGATTTCCTTTCTGATACTCCTCACTTCACTTCTGGATTCACTTCAAGACATATTTTAAATTTAAATACAGTACTGGTTGTAGGTGTTGGAAAAATGTGCCTGTATACTTAATGTAGATAGTGATGAAGAAGTAAAGCCTAAGTTTGTTGAAAGCATTTGATCATGTACCTATGCATGAACAAAATGGAGAACAAATACAGAAGCTACAGTGGCAGAAGGCAGAAAGTAAAAAAGAATATGAACTTGCATAAAAGGAAAAAATATTTAGAGTGGTTACTAGATAACTATTGCACTGGCTTGTTGATGAATGTCATAGTTTCTCCAGCACTTGAAATTGATGTCAAGATACAAGATCTTTTAAAAAGCTGCTCTTGTTCAAGAAGCTGTTGAGCTAAGTCATATAATAATTCATGCTTTGTGAGAACCAGAGTAGATCTTTCAGTTTTTGAAATCATTTGTTATTAGTAACAATATTCATTTCTTGTTTTGAGAAGAGGAAAAAATCTCTTTCAAACTTTTATTTTCCAAATAAGATCTTATTTCTCAAGCCTGTTGGAAGTCTGTAGAACTTCAATTTTCATAGAATCATAGAATAGTTAGGGTTGGAAAGTCCTTAAGATCATCTAGTTCCAAGCCCCCTGCCATGGGCAGGGGCATCTCACACTAAGCCATGTCACCCAAGGCTCTGTCCAACCCGGCCTTGAACACCGCCAGGGATGAAGCATTCACAACTTCCCTGGGCAGCCCATTCCAGTGCCTCACCACTCTCACAGGAAAGAACTTCTTCCTTATATCCAATGTAAACTTCCCCTGTTTAAGTTTTAACCCGTTACCCCTTGTCCTATCACTACAGTCCCTAATGAAGAGTCCCTCCCCAGCATCCTTATGTATATATCCTATATATATATATCATTTGATGTATGTATCAAAATACATAATTTTGAAAGAAAAGCCAGTTCTGTGTAAACTGCCACAGGTTCTTACTACTCGTTAATTTTAAACTTCCTAACCGTGTTATCTGTATTTTTCTTTAAATGGAAAAACATAAAAATAGGTAGTGTGGTTGTTGGGTTAAAAGATGAGGTATTAAATATTAAATAGCTTAGGTTTACGACTTCAGTTGCTTGACTGATACGCAGCTGTTTGGAGACAGGTCTTTGTGTGCTGAAGTCTTTCAATGGAAGTTCTTACGCTTGTGAAAGTAATTCCATCCCATGATGACAGCTGGTAGAGACTGTCTTGCTGTGGTCATGGAAAATTGAACTGGTCTTATTCTCATTAGGTGACCTTCTCACAGGATTCTCCCTGCCCTAAGAAAACAAGCCTTTTCTTTTCACTGGCACTGGGGTGGAAACTCCAAAACTGGAAATTGTGCCAGACATAATTTTATGTCCTTATGAGCACTGCTGTACTGAAAGAAATTATGTGGAGACTTCTCCCTCATTTTCTCTGTCAGGCCTACAGCTCTGACTACTTGGGTATAGGAATCTCTGCTGGATTTAAGAAATAGGAAGTTTTGTCTCCATGTGATGTTAGGCTTGGACATGACTTTGGGGAATGTCATACGAGAGAAAGAATAGAGATCCTGAATACATATATGATACTAGACAATGTATTCTGCTGGTGTTCAGCTGACTCTGATAGCTTCTGACTAGGATATAAGTAGTATTGTTTTGCAAAGATACTAGATAACTTCTAGTGCCTGAGCTGATACAGCTTGAGTCTCTTTTTTCATTTGTGAAGCGGTACACCTCACTTTCAGTGCTAATCATGATCTTTTGGGGTTTTTTCTATTAGACAGTAGCAGTGTTTTACCATTTAGAAGTACAGATTTTGGTGGCAGATAAAGTTATTTTATGAATGCAAAAGCACATGGGAAAAATTATCAGTTGCTTCCCCCAGGAAGAGAGCGAGTGTGTAAGAAAACTGGCCTGTTTCCAGAGGGGATGACAATGTTTGTAAGTATAGATCTGTATGCTGTGTAATAAAGGGGCTGTCAGATTTCATTCAGAGATTTGTAGCGAGTGATGTTTGCCAAGATTTCTGTCAGTATGTTTGACCTGACACAACGTATATATCTAGAGCTTGCCATTTACGTTATGTGCTGAGTTATTTTCTTCCAGGTATCCAGAGCCTGTCAGGGATCTTCACTGTTGAGGCTACCCAGAAGTAGAGTTGAATCAAAGCATACCCAGGTGCCTTATCTGCTCTCTGAAACAGAGATTGTCCCGAAGACATGCACACTGCTGCGTGTTGGTCCTTGTTCAGGACAGACTTCCTGCGCTAAAAAAAACCCATAGTATCACCAAATAGTTTGTGTTGGAAGGGACCTTAAAGATCATCTACTTCCAAACCCCTGCCACAGACTGGGACACCTTCCAGCAGACCAGGTTGCTTGAAGTCCCATCCAGCCTGGCCTTGACCACTGCCAGGGATGGGGCATCCACAGCTTCTGTGGGCAACCCGTGCCAGCGTCTCACCACCCTCACAGTAAAGAACTTCTTCCCAATACCTAATCTAAATCTACCCTCTTTCAGTTTAAAACCATTATTATGTGTTCTGTCACTACTTGCTCTTATAAAAAAAATACCTCTGCAGCTTTCTTGTAAGGCCTCTTTAGGTATTGGAAGGCTGCTGTAAGGTCTCTCCAGAGCCTTCTCTTTTCCACATGCCAGCCTGCTGCCATTTAAGGAATTAAAGGAATGACCCTGGTTTATTAATTAAAACAAAACAAACTCAGCCCTTAATTGGACACTTTGTAGTTGTATGTGTCTGACATAATTAATTTGCAATGTCGGTTGTTGGGCAACACAGATGGGGAGAACAGTGGGTGGCTCTTTAGTAGGCTGGGAAATGTGTGTGGTTAGATTTTCCATGTTGTGTAGTAACAATGTTGGACTTCATAGAACGCTGTACAGGGTAATTGGTTCAGGATAGTCAACTTTTAGCCAGGATGGACTACATAGCTCTTTAGGGTAGGCCCTGGAGGCCCCACTGTGGGATGAGAAGAATATATGACAAAAATCTGTGACAGGGGATTTAAGACAACAGGCACCATTTATCACCTAACATGTAGGATGATCAAATAAAAGTAATGTTATGGTCCTTATTGTGGGCCAGAAGTGAAGCAGTGTTGTATTGTCCAGTGTTGCATTGACTGACAATGTATCTAGCACATGAAGGCAAATGTGTTTGCAATCTGTCAGGTGGTGAATATACTTCATTGTTTGTCAGGAGGAATGACTTTGGGGTACTTGTGAAGACAATGTCTCCATGTGCAACTTTATGAATTATCAAGGTTCTCTATCCTGATCCAGTATGTTAAACTAACAATGTTGCAGGACAAAGACTGGTGAAGAGTAACCCATGAGGAGACGTGGGTTGTCTTTCTGCAGGGGAGGAGTGTTGATTGCCAGAGATTTTCTTGAGTGACTTTGGGCAAGTCAGTTTAGAGCTATACTTGATTAAATATAGCAGCCATTTGTCGTGAATTGTAAGAATGCATAGGTTTCATTGTTTGACACTGGAAAAAAATGGTAGTTCTTCATCTGAAAGCAGACGTTTAGGCTCTTGTAGCCTAATATTATTCTGGTTTTGGTTCAACTGTTCTGCTTTAGTATAGTTCTTAACTTGAATGAGAAGAGTCTCAGAAGTTTGTTTTGTCTGTGTTATGGTTTCTGGAGACATACATCACACAAGATTGTTATCCCAGTGTGCAAGAAAAGGATGCAGCAAGCTGGGCACTGCCTAGTATGTTTCTTTGGGTTCCATCACTAGTGTCAAAATACCTTATGGTCCTGACTGCGTTCATTTTCCCATGGGGAGACTAAGTGGCTTTTCCAAGATCATGCAGAAATGTATGACACAAATAGGAACTGACTCTTGGTTTCTTTGTTCTGAACTCTTCATCTGTATGACACCCTACCTCTGTTACGGGACTTTCTGGTAGTAGTTGTTCTGTCTGGGCAGTCAGTTGAAAAATACAATGGTTCTGCAAGTAAATTGTGGTCTTTGCTGCCCTGAAGAAGTAACTAACTGGAATGCAGTAAATCACTGATGATGCTGATTTCTTGTTTGATCCCTCATTGAGAGAAAACATCATTGTCTGAGCTCTCTTGGCTGCTCAGTCTTGATAGTCAGAAGCAATGTGGAATGATCTGTTATATCTGAGTTTTGCAGATACAATTTCAAAGTCCCCAGAAAGAACAACAGTTGCTCTTTTAGGATCTTTAAAGTGAACAGGTATGGAGCCATTTCTGTCTGTTTAGTATGATGATTTTGGATGACACTTCAGGAAACCTCAAAGGTGCTAATTGCCAGAAGCAGAAAAAGATTAGTCTTTCTTCTGGTATATATTTCTCTTCTACTTTGCTCTTGGTGTCAGCTACTCTTGGGGATGGGATTTGATGGAGCTTTGGCTGATCCGGCATGACAGTTCTTGTCTACTGACATTCTTTGACAGTACATTTGAGTGCACATCTCTGGGTGTTTGGTATTTGCTTGGTGCCACCTCAGTTTCCTCATGCTAAAATGGGTGTTGTGGTGGGTGCCTCACCGGAGCATTTAACTTGCATTTCAGATTAAGCTTAATTTTGTTTGTTTACAAGTTGTCTTGAGAGTATTTGATGAAAAATGCTTTAGTTTTCTATAGTAGTGGTCAACAGAGGAAAAAGCTTTTTTGTGTATATGAGCCTGTTGGAAGGGCATGTCTAAATACGCAGTACTCCATGCTGTCTTGCTAACTTGTGCCTAACAGTAAGAAAATGCTTGCTGAAGTTACGTGGAAACCAGCTACTAAACTCAGTATTTGCAAGAAGACGCAGCAGTATTGGTATTGTTTGAATATTTCAGAAATGGGAGATGGCAGATAAATGCTCTTATACACATGAAAGAATTTTGCAATCTAATTGAGGAAAGTGCTAGCAGTGATGGAAGGATTATCTTCCAGCGCACGAGACAGCGAGGGTTTATTTGTGTAAGTTCTGTTTGTTACTACTGTGAATAATTTTTTTTGGTTTTAGTATGCTGTGATACAAACTGTAAGATTGGTTCAAATGTGATGAGAGGTTACATTTTAGATCTTCAGCAAAGCTCTTTTTGTTGTTCCACATTTTTAATTCTGTGAATGGACCTTAAACACACACAGCCACTGAGGTGGTTGACTGTACAGAGCTGGGATAGAAACAGTTTGGAGAGGTGAGAGCTTTAATTATATTAAAAATACCTGCTCAGCTCTTCCGGGAGTTACTGAATTTGGAGGACTAGTTTCTGTTTGCGTATGTCTGCAGGCTAAAAGCATGATGATGTCAGGAGTTCACTGTTCCTCCACTCATGAAAGCGGGAGTACAAGTATGGTTCTTAATTGTGTTTTATATTGGGACACAGTAGATAAGGGATGCGATTAACATTTTATAAAGTAACTCTTCAGGCATAAAATTTTAATCTGTTTTTCATCTCTTGGGCTTTAGTAATCTTCTGTTTAGATGTAGTTCCTGTTTAGGGGTGGAAATTAGCAAGAAAATGGATTAATTTTAGCTGATTTTCTCTAATGATGGAGCTGATGGATGCCTTTAAAATACACTAGCCTGTAAATAAACTATTACATACAGGTTTCTGGTAGAAAGGCCAGTGTCGGTGTGTGATTGCTGGAATGATGTGCAAGTGGATAATATGTTCATTAAAAACTCCTGAGCACTCTATGAAAGCTAGTGCAACTCTAAAAGAACCTACAAAACCCCCTAAAACATCTTAGCAACTGTTTATTATTTGCATTAAATAAAACTGGAAGGAAAAGGCAGTATGTGCAGAAAAGCACTAGAGGGAGCCAGGAAGAAGAAGAGAGAAAAACCACTGAAGACATGTTTGCATTTTTAGGGATAGCTTATAAAAACCATCCATTTAAATCCTTCCTCTTACTTCAGCTAAAACGCAGCTACAGGTCTGCTGCTGCCACTGGCTGCTCTCTGTTGCCACACGCTTCACTAAAGAAATGTCAGTTTTTTACTCCTGAGAGAGGCCAGAAGCTTTGCTGCTTTTTAAATGAGCATAGGGAAAACCGCCTGCCCTTCCATACATTGTACTCCCTTTTTTGCCTTGTTTTGTGTTTTGATGAGCAGCCAAATGCTAATTTGCCTTCAGGTACTGGTGACTGTTTTTGGGGGACTGCTGTATAGATTCAGGTCTAAGCTTGTCTCTCTCCATGATTTTATGGGTTAAAAATAGTAGGTGGGGGTGTTGGTGTTTGCCTGTTTAGGGGTTGATTAGATGAAAAAGAGTTTTGATGGCATTAATTTGGAGTGGCCACATGGCTCTTGCAGGGGACCTGAGGAAAATGATTGTCTGAGGCTGCAGAATAACACATGAACACAAAGTTACTGTAAAGTCTGTCTTATTTTACAAGGTTTTAGAAGTGCTGTTGGGCACACTTTTTATATTGCTTTGTTGTAAAGCTAAATGGCTTGAGTTAAAGTGAAGCAGTTTATGATGTAGATAGTAGAAGTAATTTGGCTTTAGTTCCCCTCCACCCTGATAAACTGCCATAATGTTGATATCTTGGGATCTGCAAGAGTAGGATGAAGTTGTTGGTAGGGGGAAGTGTCTTCAGTTTTCAGGTTTTAGAGGATGGGGGAACTTTTTAGTGTTCTAAAGTTTCTCCTCTTGATATCCAGTATTACACGACTAAACCTCTTGCCTCAGAAGACTGAGTTTTGATGGCCTGGGTCTTTGGCATTGACCATTTTTTTTGGTTTAAGGAAAGATGGATGATGATTATTATTATAATTTATTAGTATCTGAGCATGCTTAGGGTTTTAGGATCGTGGAAGTCATCTCAGAGGAGGTAGACAGACTTGAAGTGGATGATTAAATGAGCAGAATTAATACGTATGAACTATGTGTTTATTATCTGCTGCTGTAATTTACTGCTACGACACTCATTGTTTGAGTTCCCTAATTTCTCTTTTCTAGTTTAGAAAATAAATGGAAAGGGCAGGAATAATGGACTGAAGTTTTCTTCCTTTGGTCTTTATTAGATGGCATGATTTTAAGTTACGAAGACAAGGACGAGCCTTTCTCAAAAGTACTCTGACTTAGCCTGAGGACTCTGCTCACTTAAAGGAAACAAATATAATGGAATTCAGATATGTGGAGGCTGGAGTCCTTTAGCAGTGCACAGACCTTTTTGCTGGTTTTTTTTTTTTTGAGGGTACTTTGAGGTGATAGACTTGTTGGCTGTTTATAATTACATCATTCCAGATTGGAGATGGCTACAAATTAAGAACTGAATAAAACATTTCTTTTGAAATATTTAGTAACATCTTGGCAGCAAAATAAATAAATAAATAAAAAAGACCAAACAGGTAAGAGCACTAAGTAATTACAGCTTAATTCCTTTTGGATGGCTCAGGGCTTTTCCCTGTCATCTGAGAATTAACTGCACTGGAGATGAAACAGAATATTGGAATAGCAGAGAAATATTTCTCCCTGCCCCTTCAGCTGCTCTGCTTTGCACCGTGCCTCCTGCTGCAATGCAGGGGTGAGCGCAGGCATGTTTCTTGCTCTCCCAGTGTGTAGATGGCTCCTATTAAAGCCCAAAAGTATTTCCCCAGGTGGAAGACTGGCAGAGTTGAACTGTAAATGGAGTGCATGTTCAATTTATTACTCAGAACCTGGAAAACAGGCATATTCAGTCCAATACAGAGGATAGTAATTTTCTAGGTATATTTCTTACATTTCCAAAGGACTGCTTACTCAGAATGATCTGTGAATACTTCAGGGAACTCAGTGACACACAGATTATCAAGTAGGTCCCCATAATGTGCAACTGAAGCAGCTTTTTAGTGATTATTCAGTCTTTTTTTGTGATTATTCAGCCGCAGGATAGCACCCACCAATGCTGAACTCCATGGGGCAGCAGAGGGGTGTTCTTTTTACCTGTTGGAGTGGTGGATGCTTTATGGAAAGGAGATAATTTCCCTCAGCAGAGTTAGAGGGAAGAAAGCTATTTGCTTTAAAATACACGGTAGAAATTAATGACATGGTGTACTTCTTTTTGTTGCCTTAGGAAAAGCTGGTGCCTTCAGTAGTAGCCCAAGGGCAGAGTTTTTATCGTTTGACTTTCGCCATGACATTTACCCAAAAGCCATGGTATCCGATAAACAAGAAAGGCCCAACTGAGCTGGGGCAGAGCAAGGCGCCCAAGAAGCAGAGCCCGGCACCAGGTTTTCTCCTTAAGTCCTTCACATAATGAAATATCAGCCTGTGCTGGTTGTGTATGTGCCTGATAAGCTTTGTGGAGAAAGATGGTGTTTTAGAGGGTGGCTCGTCCTGCTCTGAGCGTGGCATCCGCAGTGTCCTTCACTGAGCTTTCTTTGGAGGTGGCCTAGAGAGGAAACCTGGCTGGGGGTGTCTGATGTGAAGGCTTTAATTGTTTGCTGGAGATTTCACTACTGGTTTGGAGCAGAAATTGTCACTTGGTGTCACTTGTTGCAGCACATTTGGGCGCAGTGGGAGTAGTGCTTGTGCATCTTCCCAGTGCTACTGAGGGCAGTCCAAAACCACAGGGCTGAGGTTATCTTGATGATGTGAGGTAAAGCGTAAGCATAAATGATGGTGTCAAGTCAAGAGCACAAATCTGCTAATCTGAAGTTGGCTTGGCACCTCCTGTGCAAATGCAGGAGCAGATGCAGGGAGGTTGAGGGAGCAGGGACAAATTCTGCCTCTGAGACCAGGAGGGATGGGCAAATGGATGATTCTTGTATCTTCAGAGTGAGGATTTTGGATGCTCCTGTTTGCCTTGTTTTATTGCTGGGATCACTAGCAAAGGATGTTAGCCCTTTAAAAGGTGGCTGTTTTGTCAGTATTTCTCAGAAACGAGGTTTCTCATGTTTTTTTTGGTTGCCTTTAATGAAGGGCTGTGAGTAGCTACTGCAGGTGAGCCCTAAATCAAGATACAATGCAACTATAGTGCTGCTATGTGTCGGGGGCTGAGATGAGCTCCTCAGGCAAATGTAGCATGCAGAATTCTTTTTAATAATGTAGGACTCTGACTGGGATTTGCCCTGAAGAAGAGGGGATGAGAGGTGAAATCACTCCTCAAGCTGGTGAGCTCAGCAGAAATACATGCTGGGCTCTCATTCCTGCTGGGGCTCAGCCGAGATCCCATGAGGATGGGATTTAAATCCCATCACCAGTACCCACAGTAACTGGGTAAAGCGTCCTCCTTTCCCTGGTCCGTGCCTCTTAGACAGCTGGAGGGGTGTAGAAGGCACTTGTCACTCCTTTGGGAGTATATGGCATTTGCTGAGCAATAGTTGCCAAGAGAGAAAAGTGAAGCATTAAAAATTCCTTTAATTGCATTCTGCTGTATTTGTGTGCTTGATAAGAGCTGGTAATACTTGTTTCAGAATACTTTAATTGTATGATCCCCCCCATGACGTTACCCTTTGAAGACAAACTTCAGGCTAATGTTTTTCTTCGGTGGGATTTCCATTTTGCTTAGAGTATCCTGTAAATTTACCTGTGACCCTCCAGTATTATCGTGGTAAAGTGCATGGACCTTTATGTTACAATATATAGTCAGGCAGCTTAACTTGAGCTTCTCTGGGCAGGACTCCAGTGGAAGATGTGGTGCGTGAGCATGTTGATTTTATTATTATCTTGTAACAACAACCCTCCGCTGGGCTCCTTATTTGCATTCTCAGCAGGACGGCAAGGTGAATAATTTAATTGCAGCAGCCTCCTCCACGTGATGGTGCGAGGACCCGTCAGCGATGCCTCCCCTGCACCGACGGACTTCGGAGGGGAATGGAAACTTACAGAAGTGATGCGAAATCATCGCATCTCCTCCCTTAACACTGGGAGTCTCTTAGCAGAACAATCGCGTCTTCCTTTGCTGTTCCATGCGTTCCTCTGACGTGGAGGTTGGGGGGTGTGCGAGCCTGTGAGCAAGACGAGTGAGGGAGTGAGAAGCGGGGAGGGCAGTGGGGAAAAATGCACACCCAGCCACGGAGCTAGCTGGAGCAGGAACGGCGAGGAGCCGGAGCGAGGCCGGGACTCCGGCCGCAGGCGCGGGGAGTGGAAATTTACAGCTGCTTCTGAGCGCCTGTGCATGTTCAAGCGATCCTTTCTGCTCGCACTTTTCCAGAGGCTGACGGCCGCTTGGCAGAAGGGGAGCGGGAGGCTGAGAAGCGGAGTCCCTTGTCTCTGCCACGTGTTGGTAATCACCGTGGGGGAATAAAGAAGAATTAAATGGGAGATAACTGAAGGCGGCTGCCGGCGGCGTGGGTTGCGGAGAGGTGGCAGAGCTGTCTTCAGCACCTGGCCATGGGGCTGTGCAGGGCTGCCTAGGAGCCCCCGCCTTCCCTCACACGGTAAGTGTCTGATGAGATTATGTCCTCTGAGTGACAGAAAGTTAAGGGATTTAATAAAACTTTTCTTTTTCCAGTTAGCACCAGCCTTTTCGTAACAAGCCGCTTGCCTGCTGGTTCTCGATAGTCACGCTGTTAGCTTTTTATAGCTTTGTAAACTGTGTTACCAGGAGTGGCTTTTTAAAGCAGGCAACCCTAAACAGTGCTCCTCCTGTTACATAAGGCGCTGGCTCCACGACCAAGCACTCTGTGTCCATGGAATATCTCTGGAAATGGCTTTATTTACAGTGCAGTTTCCAAAAATAAAATATCTGCAATATATCATTTCTCCTGCTCCTCTCCGCTGACTGCCTGCAGCTGCGGACTGGCTCTTGAGATGCAGAGGAATGAGAGCGTGGCCACTTGCATAAGACAGTGGGAAGCCGTTAGAGATGAAGATGAATGTGTGTGTGAAATGTTACAAGAAACGGCATATGTAAATTAACCATCTTACAGGCATTAGGTCTTGTCAACCTGAAATGCAAATTCTATGCAATGCGCGATTCACGGAGTTATTATCAGGCAGAGCTTTAAGTGACCTTAAAGGAATGGATTTTTTTTTCTGAGCAAAGACTCTTTCTTGGGCTAATATTAGTAGTAAAGTGAAATTACTGCTATAGAAAATGATGTTAATGTGCTATGAAGCTATTGAAAGTAACACAGCAGGCTTGCTGGGAACATGGTCAAGTAATGCTGTGTAGAGAAGTAACTTTCAGTAATAACCAACAAAAAGCAAAACCAGTATTCACGTTCCTCAGTGATGGGTTTAGAGGAAGTCCTATTCCCTCTTGGCTGCTGATTATGTTATTTAAATTATATTACCAGTTTCCATTCTTTCTGCTGTTATTGTTACTACTAGAAATGGAAATTTAACTTGTTTTCCCTTAAGTAAATGAAAAGCTATTAAGTGCTGTTCTGTTAGAACTGTGTGTACTTCAGAGACATTAGTTAAGAGACCTCTTTCTGCATGACTGAGCTTGTGGGAGTTTTGCTATGGACTACACTTAGGCATGGAATTGAATTCTTAATCTTTCAGGTTTGAAAGACCTCCATGGTGACAAATGGAAATAGGGATCCCAAATATTCTTGACTCTTGAATCCTGCAAACTTGGTGGTGTAAAGCCACTGGTTTCTTATATTTATAGTTTTATTCAACACGAAGTATTAACTTACTCCTTCTAGCTTCTTCATTAGCATGAGTGGGAGAGCTTGTGTAATCCTGTGATAGAGATGATTGATTCTGGTGTGAGTATGGTGCCACAGGATGCCACTTCTGCAAGGGTTTCGAGTGTGAATGCTGCCTGGCATTGCAGTGTGCAAATGCTGTTTTGTAATAAATATTTTATAATAATAGATGTGGTAGCACAGGACTTGCTGCAATAAAAGAACACTAGGCACCAAACACTCAAAGAGTTCCTAACTTTAATTCTGTCATTTATCTGTACCAATGTACAGATACAAAGTGGGTTATCTCTGTACCCCACTTGGGATACTTTATTTAAGTTTGCATCATCACAGTTTTACACCCTCTTTTCTCATCATCACTGTCTTCTCATTCTGGTTTTGGCTGGTGAATGCCTGAGCAGTAGCAACAGCTCCAGCAGCCCTGTCCCTCTACCCTCCTTCAATCCTCTTCTAACCCTCTTGTGTTGGTCCAGCTGTTTGTAAGATTGTGGGGAGAGCTGGACTGGAAACCCTTGTTCTCTTTTTTCTCCCCACGAGGCTTCCCATGTGGCCCTGCAAACTGCTGTACCACTCCAACAGAAGCTGTGGGGATGTGAGTAGATAATGAGCAGGGTGTCACCATCACAGAACAAAGCCTTTATCAAACTGTGCCTCAGTGCCAGATTGCTGTTCAGTGTTTCGTTTTACCCCTGCGTTTGCTAAGAGGTTATATAGGCTTTTTGGTTTTTTTTTATTGAATGGGCATTCCAGCACTCAATTAAAAATAAAATTATTAAATACTTTGACTGCCTCCACCACAGCATTTGAGTGGAGCATCACTAAGAATGCCTTCAGTTTCATGACAGTATTGAACAACTATGTGATACTGGTATTCTCATTCTGTAGAGGTGATCGGATTAAGGGCAGAGCTTTCTACTTATTTTTCACTTCTGATCTTCAGGATGCTTGCCATCTGCTAAAAAAAGACATTTGTGGTAATGGCAAGCATTGCTGCAATGTTCTATGTGTTCAGATGAAGTTTCAGCCAATATCTACCTTCATTCCAGGTGACGCAACAAGTAGCCAACAGCAAGGCTTATGATGAGTAAATTCTTGACCTTTTGGAATAATCTTGTTGCCAGGCAGACATGGCATTCTTTCACCTTAACCATAAAATTGCCCTTTCTTCTGTTAATCTTGTGTCCCATTTGCAGCGTCCTTCCAAAATCTGTGAATTTTTGAGGATTTGCAGAGAAGTTATTTGTTGTATAGCCCTGATTCTTTCTGTGTATCAGATGAAGCATAGGTTGTGTGAGGGGACTGCACAGGAGAGAATGTATTGGGCTTCTCCAGGTGATCAGCACACATGGGAGCTTCCATCCCCTGGTCTGAGTATGTAATCTGTGATTGCAACAACTTCCCCAAATATGGCAGGAGTAAGAAATGATGAGGGAATAAAGTGTTTCTTCTATTATGTAGAAGCTGAATCAGGCAAAATTATGCAGAAAGTGTGCTAATTCAAATATATGGGTCTCAGGCAGATTGGGGTGAATGGGAAATGAAACTCTTTCCATTCAAGAAGCTCTCACCCAATCCCAGTTATTGTTTTGATTCTGATCAGTAAGTCACTGAAGGTTGGGAGCTCAGACAAGACAGATGTCTGATACGTGACGGGAAGGAAATTTTTTTTGCTCATTCATTTTTGAAGACCAAATGCTTGTCCGGAAGAACATCTGTGGAGAGTGCGTGGATGGGCTCACGTGCTCTCCCATTCTTGCCTTCGTGGGCAGCAGGAAGCAGTTGTTACTGAGCTGCTTAACTGAGTCACTTCATAGTGGGATGGGCTCATGAGTAAAGTGATGTTGCTGTCTGCATTTTTCCTTCATGATGCTTACTAGCTCAGTTGCACTGTAATGTTTTGGGGAAGTATGAGATTAAAAGCAAAGACATTGGGGAGGGTACCTGTAAGCAGAACTAGATCTCTTACCGTGCTTTATAGTTGCGTTAGAGAGCTCAAGTTGCACTGTTGGTTTGGTTTGGTTTTTTTTTTTAGTGCTTTCCCTTTATAAACAGATCATCTGGCAGAAGTATTTTGAAAACTGAGGCATAGGCTTTGGAGTCAGATGATCTAGGTTTCATTCCTGACACAGCAACTGATTTTTCATTTTTTGGATATGTCTTCTAATCTTTCTGTGCTTCAGCTTCTCCCTTTGCAGACAGCAGGGTAACAGCAGGTTTATGGGGGGTTTTTTGGAAATACGATTTACTCTCAAATGTTTGCAGAGTTGGAGACCTCTGAGGGAAAGCATGCGCTGAGTATGAGGGAATGTTAGGTTACCTTTGACAGCTTACTGAATATACTAAAATTCATGTCTTGTTAATCTTGTTCACCTCTTGATTCAACTTGCTGCTTTAGTCTGAGATTATTTTCCTTTTTTTTCTGGCACACAGAAACAACCAAACATTTATAAAGTGGTGGGTTTTGGCATTTCTGTCACTTAAAATAAAGCCAGTGCCATTTTTTTCTCCCAAACAAACATGGAGTTATATTCCTTGAAACTATTTTTATAAAAGTAGGGCTCATAAAATGTGCTGGACTCTCCAGGTCTGGTGGCTGAAACATACTGTTCATACTGATGGCAACAGCAGGCTTTGGAAACCGTTGTTCCTCCTACAGTGCTGCCAGGGCATTTTCCCCATGATCAGGAGAGAAAACCTCTGAGGCCAGGAGAGTCACTCTGGTATGATACAGCTACAGCTGTTTCCTTCCTTGGTCTCATAAGCTCCTCACAAAAGCACCACTAAAAGAACATCATCACAACTAAATGTTTCAGAAGTTGGCTGGTATCTGTTACGAATTCAGGAGTGTCCACAATGCATTTTTGATGTTATAAAAACACACACTGAATAACCATTAGATGGAAAAAGTTTTCCTAGAAAGTAGGAAAGAAAGGGGCTCATTCAGCCCTGTCCCTCACTGCCAGACAGCAGTGTCAAAAACTTATGAACAGATGCTCTGTAGTGTGCCTGGTAGAGTTGGTGATTTCAAAATCTCAAAGCTCCAGTGGTTGGAAGCATTTACATTTTCAGCATAAGTTTATTCATTAGCAGTGTATAGCCTTTTGCTTCTGCGTAAATAAAGTGTTATTGTTATTTGAGGTGAAATAACTTCTTTGACTTCCCTGTATTTTAATTCTAAGCTTATTAAGGTGAGCACTTTTAGCCCCTTAGACATTCTGGTCTTCCTGGTTTTTTGGCCAGTCTAGGGTCCTTGTATGCACCTTCTCTAATCTCTGTTGATTTTACTTGACTGTGGGTGTTCAGGGTTGTGTGCAATGTTCCGTATGAAGTTGCATCAAGACTTTGTACAAAGAGCTGAATGCCTTTGTGTTTTTACTGGCAATTACTTTCTTAATTCATCACAGACTAGTATGTGTCTTTCTTTTGTCTGTAAAGTTTGGGTGTAATCACCAAGTGTCTGTCATTTCTCATAGTAAGTCCTCAGCTTGAAGCAGATATGCACACTCATAGAATGGGTTGGAAGGGACCTTTAAAGGTCATCTTGTCCAGCCCTCTGCCAGGGGCAAGGTGTCTTTAACCAGATCAGATTGCTTAGAGGTCTGTCCAACCTGACCTTGAATGTTTCTATGGATGGGGCATCTACAAACTCTCCAGCTCTTCTGCTCTTCAGCATTATCTAATACTTTCTACTCTTACTTTTTAATCCAATTTTTATTATCTCAGTCCTTGAGGCAATCCAGAGTCTCAGGTAATGATATTCCAGTCCTCTTCTGCATTGATAATATCTTCCTATTTTAAGTCACCACAATTTTGGGGTAGGTTCTTCATTCTTATGCCTTTCTAAATACAATCCTGTCCTCGAATTGCTCTTACCTTCTCAAACAATCGGTTTCTTGTAACATGATAATTTTCCTTCAACCAGTTTATTTTCTACTATATTTAATTTGGTGTATTTCCATGTTAGATGTATGGGTTCTACTGTGTTTTCTCTGTCTGAAAATATATTCATAAGGGACTGTAGTGTGAGCTACCTTTGGTAAGCCTGTGTTACATACTTTTCACTTGTCACTCATCTTTGTGTTTCAGTTATTTTTAGACTGATTTCTTGAGAAAACAAAGCTTGTGTGGTCAAACTGTCTGTCTCTCATCGTACTTCTCTTTCCTTGGTAACTTTTGAATTTCCTGGCCAATTTCAGGCAACCTTGACAGTGAGCTAGACACTTGGGAAACATGGAGTTCCAAAAAGTGGACTGAAAATAAGGGATTAAAGGAATAGGGAAGTTAAACCAAATTAGTGCCTCTACCAAAGAGAAGACCTTCCAAGTAAAGCTTAGAGAGCAGAGACTAATACAAGGAGGAGGACATGGCAGAAATTCCCAGCTGTGGTAAGAACTTTAGCAAGACCTTGTGCTTCTTTGGGAAAGAATGCAGTCATGAGAAGCAAAGCGGGAGGAGAGGAGTCCTTCTTTTGCCATGTGCCTCATGGAACAACCAGCCACAAGACTGTGGAGTAGAACTCCCAAATGTCAGCAAAGTGACTTTACTTCCATTTGCTTCTACCTGTAATTGTGAATAGCACATGTCCCTCTAGATTCCTGCCTGGAGAAGCAAAAGGGACTGTAACCTGCAGCTGCCAGTATTTATTTTCTGAAGTGATGCATCATCTTTAGCCACATGTTGATGGGTTAAAACTGTGTCCAGAAAAGGGGTAAATCCAAAAACATTCTTGGATGTACATCTGGGGCTCTTCCCCTTTTTTCCTGTCTCACTCCACTTGCATACAGCAAATGCTTTACTTTGTATGTAAGACTGATAAATGAAGTGAAACAGAGACTTGGCTCTCTTCAGTGGAGGGATGATCTAAACAGTCTCTTGAGTCCCTTCCTGCCCTATTATTGTTGATTTTGCTGTTGTGATTAGGACACTGGTAGGTTATGAAGAGAAATGGTATTTTAGCACTGAGCAGTGCTGTGGTGACTTGATGGTGGGATGGGAACTATCAGTGGAAAAGTGCTGGTCTGCCTGTTGGAGTTTTATAGCAAAATATGTGACTATTTAACTACAGACACCATACTCTAGACAGCTACATAAGTTACTTTGGGGAGGAAAATGTGTTTATAATTTAAAGTCAGCATTTCAGTTAGAAATGTGGACTTCATTTTTTTAAAATGTCAGAACCTCTAGCTCATGTGTACTTCAACTTAAAAATCAGATTGTCTCCCTCTTATTTTTTCTTGTCTGAGACCTCTAAAAGGGCAACGTGCCAGTTCAAGCTCCTGCTTTCTGACTCTCTTCCATCTTCACATCCTCATGCCATTTCTTCACAGATAATAAAATCATGCAGGATCAAGTTCTTCCTAAAGTGTGTTGTGTATTATTAATCTTCTAATTGCAGCATGTGTGGGATTAGGGAATGCTTGGTGCTTCCTAGCAGTGTTGAAACGAATTTCTTTTATAATACTGGCATCCCAGTCTTTTCCAGTGCTTGTGTGTAGCTGAACATGCCCAAAGGAGTTAGTTGTTAGTATACCCAGCCTTCAGTCTTGCACGTTGTCGGGTTGAGGTGTGACTCTGCTCTGTTGCTAGCTGGATGGTGCTGCCAAAGCTTGCAGTTGTGAGCTCCATGGGAGCAAGATTCCACAGCTGAGAGCTCAGCCAGGGAGTGAAAGTTACATAGCCAAAACTGCAGGAATAAAAATGAGTTTGAACTGAACTGTGAGGAGCTTGAAAATGGAAATTTGAAAGCCATGATCTTTCAGACAGTGAGCATGAACATATTCCTGTAAAACCGACCTAGCAACAAATGAGAAGCTATATACCAATTCCCCTGCTCTGGACACTATAAAGGAACTTTTAGTTTAAATAAGACATACAAAAATATTTCCTGTGTGTCATAGAAACTGTTCTTACGAAGATGATCTGCAAAAATATTTTTAAGTGTTTTTAATAAGATGTTAGATCAGACTGTATGGATTTTTATTTTTTTATATTTTTATTTTTTTTTAAAGTACTCCTCTATGGTTTTAATTTTGTACTTCGTTGGTTTATATGGCTGCTATTTATAGTTGTAACAGAAAGTATATCTAATCTGGGTATTTATTAATTCCATAGAACATTTGGGAATTAGTAACACATGGATGTATGGTATGAATGAGGCCATACTGCCTGATGGACTCTGTAGTGTGTCAATAGTAAAAACAAAGCATGAAAGGATTGGGCTTTTTGGGACCACTGAGTTTTCTTCTTCATACTGGCAATCCCAGGCACAGCTACAGATTGGGCAAAGAAGAGATTCAGAGCAGCCCTGTGGAGAAGGACTTGGGGGTGTTGATCAATGAGAAAATGAACATGAGCTGGCTTCAGTGTGCGCTTGCAGCCCAGAAAGCCAACCGTATCCTGGGCTGCATCAAAAGGAGTGTGACCAGCAGGTCGAAGGAGGTGATCCTGCCCCTCTACTCTGCTCTCGTGAGACCTCACCTGGAGTATTGTGTGCAGTTCTGGAGTCCTCAACATAAAAAGGACATGGAACTGTTGGAACAAGTCCAGAGGAGGGCCACGAGGATGATCAGGGGACTGGAGCACCTCCCGTATGAAGACAGGCTGAGGAAGTTGGGGCTGTTCAGCCTGGAGAAGAGAAGGCTGCGTGGAGACCTCATAGCAGCCTTCCAGTACCTGAAGGGGGCCTATAGGGATGCTGGGGAGGGACTCTTCATTAGGGACTGTAGTGACAGGACAAGGGGTAATGGGTTAAAACTTAAACAGGGGAAGTTTAGATTGGATATAAAGAGGAAGTTCTTTACTGTAAGGGTGGTGAGACACTGGAATAGGTTGCCCAGGGAAGTTGTGAATGCTCCATCCCTGGCAGTGTTCAAGGCCAGGTTGGATGAAGCCTTGTGTGGGATGGTTTAGTGTGAGGTGTCCCTGCCCATGGCAGGGGGTTGGAACTAGATGATCTTAGAATCATAGAATAGTTAGGGTTGGAAAGGACCTCAAGATCTTTCCAACCCTAACTATTCTATGATTCTATGATACTGTGTATATTGTGCTCATTTAATGCTTTCCTTTAAAACCTCCTGTGTAAAGCTCTTTTTTTTATTATTATTTAATTGTAGAAGTTGAAGGAGTATAAGGAGATTGAAGTGGTTTGTGTGTATATGCACAACTAATCTTGCAAGTGTGTGTGTGGAGAGATGGTGATGGTTGTCTTTTGTTGTGGAAAGGGATAAAGGTTTTTTCCCATCCCTTCTTTGTTATTGTACAAACTAGAATGCAGCCAAAATGGTGCTGTGCTCCCTCGAAACTGCCTTAACCAGAGCATATTCCCGCCTGTAGTTTGTCCATTGACTTCAGCATATCTTTGTATTGGACCCTGAGCAAAACCCAAGAGAATTCACAACTTCATGCTGTGTAGAATCAGAAACTAAGCTATTTGTGTTTTTTAATGTATAAATACAGTGATGTGGTATTTGCCTTTCCAGACATAAAGAGGAAGAATGTTTTAAATTAAACAAACCGAACCATTTTCATTAAAATGCTTAATCTTTCATTTGAATGTCACAAAAACATTTGTGTCTGTATTTGGGCCTGATTCTCTGTTCTTTATTTAATTCAGGCACTGTTTTACACAAGTGAGATCTGACCCACAGATTCTTGAAGTCTGTCAGGCTTAAAGGGATAGTTTAAACTGCTTCCTCTTGAGAAGCTTTTGGCAGAAAAAGAAAAGCAGCTGAAGAAGGAGCAGTGGTGGAGAAGCTGGGACCTTATCTTGTGGTGCTCTAAACAAAAGATGCTTTTGATATGCTGGTGTTACCTGCATCATGATGAAGCTGGTGAAGTTTAGCAAAACCTCTGTCAGAAATCTAGTGGAGCCTGCCAGATATGCAGTGTCCAGAAAATGTTGGACATAGGCATGGACTCACTGGAGTGCTGACCTGTAGATGAGCGGTTTTAGAAAACATCTAGCTCCTGCACAGGTGCTGAGTAGTAGCTTTCCACTTGATAATGGTGGCTTGTGAATCCTGGATGAACTTGCAGTAACTGTACATGAGGAATTTTACTCCTCTACTGAGAAGCTGAAGCAAAATACAGTGCCTGAGGCATAAGCTTTTCTTGTTCACTATGTCTTTGTGTGTTTTTATTGCATTTTCATATAAACTTTAAAAGCTATTGTTGTTTCTTGTTTGATTTAAAGCAGAACTCTTCTCTCCTGAAGGAAGAAATCCAGGTGAAGAAAAACCATGCCTTTGTTTAGTAAATCACACAAAAATCCTGCTGAGATTGTGAAAATTTTGAAAGAAAACATGGCCATATTGGAAAAACAAGAAAAAAAGACAGACAAGGTATGAGATAATGTTGTTGAAGACCCGTAAGGTTGGTATGCTAGTGATAAAATTGTGTTCGCTCACTGCCCTGATTCTGCAAGCACTTGCATGTGAATAGTTCTGTGTTTGAACGGTTCTGCTGAAATCAGGGGGCTTTTGCATAAGTGAAGTACATCAGATCTGTGGTCAGACAGAAAATCTTGAGATCCAGGAGCCTTAGCCAGAACGAAGGGTGATCTCCTCCTACTTCAAACAGTACTGCATCTAATGAAACAGCTTGGAAGGCTATTTGAAAACTACAATACTGTTAATTGTTTTATTAGGATAACAAATGAGGCTGCCAATTAATGTGTAGGTACACACTACTGATGAACCCTGTTCACATAAAATGGCAAACCTGTATGTATTCAGATATATGTAAAAGAGATCTCACTCTGTCAATACTTTCCAGCTTTCTGGGTGCTAGTCCTAAATGACCAGTGTGATCAGCAGGTCAAGGGAGGTGATTCTGCCCCTCTACTCTGCTCTTGTGAGACCCCACTTGGAGTACTGTGTATATTTTTGGGTGTCCCCAACAGAAGAAGAATGTGGAACCATTGGAGCAAGTCCAGAGGGGAGCCATGAGGATAATAAGGGAGCTGGAGCACCTCTCATGCAAGGCAGGCTAAGAAAGTTGGGGCTGTTCAGCCTGGAGAAGAGGCTGCAGGGAGATCTCAGAGCAGCCTTCCAGAATCTGAAGGGGGCCTACAAGGATGCTGGGGAGGGACTCTTCATCAGGGACTGTAGGCATAGGTCAAGGGGTGATGGCTTTAAACTGATAGAGGGGAGATTTAAATTAGATAGCAATTCTTTACTGTGAGGGTGGTGGGCCACTGGAACAGGTTGCCAGAGGACGTTGCGGATGCCCCATCCCTGGCAGTGTTCAAGGCCAGGTCGGACAGGGTTTTGAGCAGCCTGGTCTAGTGTGAGGTGTCCCTGCCCATGGTATAGATGTTGGAACTAGATGGTATTAAGTTCCTTTCCAACCCAAACCATTCTGTGATTCTATGAGCTGTACTATTCATGTTCTAATCATGGTGCTAAGTTTTTGCTGATAATATGGCTCTCATCCAACTCTGTGACATAGACTTGAGTAACTTTTGCCACTTTTCCAGTAACCAGTTGAGAAGATGCACTCCAGCATACAAAATGCTCCCAGTTAGGAATTTGTGCTTACATAAAATCAAATAATTTTTTCTTTTTTTGTTTTGTTTTGTTTTTCTGGCATCTGAGACTCCAGCCTTCTCTAGTATTACTGTAGCAGAAGTGCATGATTTTAATTAACAACAAACTAATTTTAGGTTAAAACTGAATGTCAGTGGAAACAGAAATAGCTGCTAAGTGACATTAACACTGGTTTTGTGCAGCTGCTGTTTGAGTGCACATGTTGTGCTTCCCTCACCTTGCGAATCAGCCAGTATTAAAACAAGCCCAACCCAAAAGGTAGGCATGGAGCCCTTCACGCTCTGAGTGAAATCCTCTTGAAACTTTTTGGTTCAAAGCAAATAGCTCAGTGTGTGTTAATTATGTAAGATCAGTCACACGGATTTCAAAGAGCCCTCTGGTATTTGATGTATCATGCCGAAATATCTTCAGTTAACTGAAAGCACTGAGGGAATTTGACTCTGAACTAAAACTTAAAATAAGTAACTAAATAAACCAACAGAAACTTCTCTCCTCTGCTGAATTCATCTTTCGAAGCCTGATTAAAGAAGACATTCAAAGCAGAAGCTCTAGACTAGGGTTTCTTTTCTATTTGCTCTGCAGCATGACTCCTCTTGGTTGTGGTTTGGAGGATTTTTAGCTTTCAGCTGGTTTGTTCATTTGGGTGTCAGTGACAAAAGAGAAATTCAGATTGAGAAAATCAAGAACTCAATGTGAATTTTTCATAAAAGTCAGAACAGCTGGTGTGTGTTTTCCTCACAAAGCAAAAGAGATGGGAGCATTTCCCTGGCATCCCTATTAGAGATGGAAACAGCTCACAAATTTAATGATGACACTTATTTTACAGGAGGAGGTTGCATTTCAGTATTTTCTGCCATACTTTATCAGTATGGGATGGAGGCTGTTCCTGACAACGGGAGAGGAGGGAGCAGGGACAAGTCAGTTGCTTCAGCAGCAAGGCAGAAAGAGAAGAAATCAGCCTATTTTATGATGGTATTCACACCTATGCTTTATGTGGCTTGTTGACCTGGGACTTTACTTTGCAATGCAGAGAAAGCACACAGAAGGGAAGATGTGAGAGTCCTCAGCAACGCTACCTTTCATCGAAAGTGTTGCACTGAGCCTGTCCAGAAATACCTATGAAAGAAAGTAGATGTATTCATTCTCTTGAGTTTAGGGAAGTGAATGATAAGAAGCATCTTTTGTGCAGTGGCAACAATAAACTTTAAAAAAGGCAGGAAAAATAACTCTTGCAAAAACCAATCATCCCATCACATCTGTTACTATCCATACAGTTTTATTAGCTTAGTAAAACCATTTTTAAGGGTTGTTTGCATTTTGAGTTTGAGAACAAAAGACAAAGAGGAGACTTTCAACGGCACACAGGTTTTCAAAACTTACTTAGTAAAACTGATGAATAACGTCTTTTCATGAGTATGACTAGAGAAATTTAAGTGAAACAAAAGCAAAGCAAAACAAAGCACAGTGCTGTACTCTGCTCTTCAAAACCTGGCAAGGTTCTAAAATTTACCTCCGGTTTGATTTCCAGAGGGAGAGGAAACGTGTCAGATTTTCATAAAAGGGCCCAAGGGTCTGGCTCCCTGCAAGAGCCGGAGACCCTGGATATCCCAGGGCTTGTTTTGGACCCTGTGGGCCTGCATATGCAGAAGTTCGGGAATCAGGGCTCTCCAAGTTTTCAGATTTCCGGCTTTTTGTCTGCTGCGGGAACTGGAGGGTTACTGTTGTGCCTGACCATAAACCCAAGGTTCCCAGGACTTCTAGGAGCATTCCTGATTCTGCTTCTGTGCAGAATAGCTTTCAACAAGGACTTGCCTCGGGTACTTAAACAGGAAGATTTATCCTGTGACAATTGAGCTGTTATTGTAGTACAGCCAATGTGGTATGTGGGCTGAGAAAGCTAAAAGTTGCTAATACAGCCAGAATTGGCAGAGAAGTGTGGCAAAGCCTGAATTAACTGCAGGGCTGGTAAAGAACCTCCTCATTTCCTTTCCCAGCTGAGAAATTCTAAGTTTTGAGGTGAGGATGCTCTGGGCAGCTGCGGAGGCGCAAGGTTGAACAAGGAGGGGTTTGGTGCTTCTAGCAGAACTTTGTGAGACTTTCAGCAGGAACAATCTGTGCCTTGGAGGGGCTGTTTTTAAGTAATGTGTTATTTAAAATGATCATTCCTACCAAGTTCTGCAGTATGCAAGTAGAAGGAGCTTTACAGCAGATCAGTTAAGGCTTTATGAGCAGTGGGAGAAGGGGGAAGAACACAACTTGGTAGATAGGATGCAGAGAAGCCACTTTTAAGTGTAAAGGCAATCCTGCATATTTTCTGAGACTCTTTGCCATGTACACACATCATATACAGAAGTTTGCACCCTTTCTTAATGATACTTTTTATTAGTTATGGAATAGGACCCATTCAGATTTTGACTGAGCTCTGTTGACTGCGCTAGCATCTGTCTTCTTAGTGAAGGATTGAATTTAACCCAGTTCCTCCATGTATCTTTTTTTTTAACTATGAATGCATGTAGTGTTGCCACAATGCTTTCTTAAAACTCTCACCTGAAAAATAGGCTAAGTTTGAATGTTTGGTTCTTCCATTTTATGGGTTTTTTTTTTTGTTTGTTTGCTTGCATGGATATACATGTACCTAAAGCTTTGACATTTTCTCAGCTGCATTCTGATGGTTCATAGAGCTCAGGTTGAGAAGTGCCACTACACATGGATCCTTTTCCTCTGAAGTGCTCTTCCTAATACCTTGGTTTTAATGTTGTTTTTTTTTTTTTATGACATCTCTTTTAAAGAAGATACTGCAGCACTGACTAATGTAACATCTGGGGGATCAAGTAGAGTAAGACAGAACTGAAAAAGTGGACTAAAGCTGCCTTGTCTTCTTTAGCAGCCATCCTCGTTCCCTCCAACATTTGAAAGATATAAGGTGTTCTTGTAGCACGTACCATTGCTGTCATCCTCTTCAGGCTTGATGTGGTGAAGGGCGATTAATTACATTTTATTATAGAATTCTATAAATGCCATAAAAAGTTAATCTTGGTCATGTAGAATCAAGCTTGGATCTAATGAGAAATGCCCATTCTGGAATGAACTATAAAAGCAGGGAAGTATTTAAATACCTAGGAAATGAAGCCTTCGTAGCTTAGACTCTGTACCTTCTGTCTGCCATGAACTCTGGTAGTGTTTGGAGGATGCACGTAAATAGGGAGTAAGAGAGGAGAAATCCAGGTATCAAGCAGACAGATCTGCTTGAACCTGAGGAAGAACAGACAGCATGTAATGTGCTGACCATGCCACTGCATTTATTACTGATATGCTGTCATGTCCTTTGTTAATGGATGTTGTAAGAAGCACATTAATAGAAATGATGCCTGACCCATCTCACAAAAAAAGGGGAGTGACAACGCGACATCTCCACATCTTGTGGATCTCCACTTATTGCTAAGTCTGGTCAGCAGAATGCGTTGCAGGTGGTATCTAGTATGTCATTGAAGGGTGTCCTTAAACACATCACCCTCACTGCTAACCAAACACCCTTGGGTGCGGCAGCCATAACTCAGTGCCATCTGCAGTGCCTACAGGTTTGGTAACATTTTCTGAACCTGCCCTGCAGCAAAAGCCTGCAGAGTGGCACAGGCTTTTAATATAGTACAGTAAACAGATCTGGGGTCCATTGAAACTTGGCCCGATCTTTGTGCTTGGCCTAGGTGGGCTGAAAGATTTACAGTTTCTAGCATAGCTGGTCTAAGGTTTGAGTTTGTGGCAGAAGATGAACCCAAGTGAGTTAGGGCTGGTTTAGGGCACTGTGGCTGACTGTTTCCCTGGCAGGCATAACTGTGGTCTGCAGCACCTTTAGTCAGTGTTCAGAAATGTAGTGAAGCTAGATGTAAAATAACCTGAAGTGCCTAGCTTCTGCCTCTTTCACTTGCATATATCTAACAAGACTGCTTGCTCAGGTAGGTCACTGCAATCTGTCTTTTGTTTCATCTCTATGTACTGTAACAAATTTGATGCTGTTCAAAGGGTCAGGAAAGCAGCACTTTATTAAGGCTACAGTTGAAAGACTGTAAGTTTTCCAGACCAAATATTTATGTCAATAAATCCTGTCCTTTTACATCCCAACAATGAAGCCATTATCAGCTCCTGTTCACCTTGCTTGCTCCTGTGTTGATAAAACAACTGGGGACCAGGGTGCAGGATGAGGTGCGTGCGAAGGATGTGATGTGCATTTGCATGGAAGAATGGTTGTGTGACTACTGTGAGCATGGATACTCATGGATGTGATTCTGCAGCTGCCAAAGTCAGTTGTAAAATAGCCTTCAACTTCATTGCTGCGCACAGAAACCGAGGGAATGAGATAAGAAGGGCTTGGCCTTCCTTCCAGCTCTGCATGTCCTGGGGTTTTGTGGGGCGTTTCATGTTTCAGCTTCCCTGTTCTGCTAAAGCCTGTTAGTGGTCTAGAGATGGGAAAAACTCCAGGTACAATCATGTGCTGGTGCTGAGAGTTAAAAGTCTCATCTGTTGCCTTTTTTCTTAAAAGTATTTTTAAGGACATTGCAACCTTCAGTTCTGTCTTAAGTGCAGGATTACAGGATTAACAATGGGAAAGGAATTTATGTTCAGGTGGGGCAAACCTGTCTCTTTAATTTGATTATACGTCTTTTTACAAGGCGTTTCCCTCTTGTGGTTGCTTGGTTTTGCCAGCTTCCTTGAGTACTATTATTTTGCTAACTGACAGAGTTCGTGCCTCCTGACCTAAAACGTCCACAATTTGTTCCTATATATCTGTTAAGCATGAAATTTTACGAAGAATAAGTCAGTTGGGATGATCCTGAAGCTACGTAGATGTTGGATTCACGTTCCGCTAATGGCTCTTAAAGGGAGTCCTAATAGTTGCATGTAGAGAGAGTTGTGTTGGCACTATTCTTTTAGGAGGAAAATTGGTTTGAATCACACAGTGAGAATATTTTTAAACAAGATAAAGCCAAACCAAGGTTTGCTTTTGGTTGTAATATGTAGGATGGAATACTGGCAGTTCACTGAATCACACATTGGAGTATTTAACATCACGCTGGCAGGCATCTGCGTGTGTTACTTTCTGCTGCTGTGCAAGTAAGCAACAGCTTAGAAGGAGATTTTTGCCCTGGAAATATAAGAGGTACACAAACAGAAGCCATATGATCCTATTTGCCATATTCATATGAACGGTTGAGGATTTCTTGATCACTATGCAGATGACAGATGTCAGACGTCAGACATCTTATATTTTTTTATGTATATTTGGTATCTGAGTTTGGAAAGTTTGGAAAGGTTTGGAAAGCAGTCTGCTTTTTTCTTTACTGTTATAGTTGGTCATAAATGTTGTATTAAGTTCCTGGATGAGTAAAAGTAAGAATAAGCCCTTCTGACCTGTAACATATGTACATATGTGTGAAACCTCTAACCTGTTGGTGAAACAGAGGTAAAATAGAGACAACCTACTGAAAGCTTTGAAAAGTTGCAGTTCAGGTGCAGGAGCTTAGACTGTTGATTATTAAAGGCCTGATACTTTTCCCATTACGGTTTCTGTAATCTTCCTTGGAGAGGCATAAAAAGATGCAATGCATCTACATGGCGTAACAGGAGATCCATCTGTCTCTCTTTGACAAGCATAACAGGTATGGACTGTGAGCACTTACTATGACCCTTTTAAGATAAACGTAAAACTGCCCTAGGTGGTAATTTTTATTAAGCCAGTTGAAATAGCTGAAAAAATTAAGTTGCTGAAGTTGAGGACTGTTGGTAAAGTATCTCTGTTTTTAAAAACCTGACTTTATGAAGTTTTGATTTCTGAAGCCAAAGCTCTACTTTTTGTTTGTTTTGCTTTATCACGCGCAGTGTTGCAAATAAAACAGCTTAGCCTTTGAGTATAGAAAGTCCCAACTCATGTGATTATGGAAATAAAAATTCAGTTTTCTGCATGAACAACAGATAAGACCTTTGTTTTAGCCTTCCATGCTACTCTTTAACATCTCTCTGGAAGATTTTAGAAGAACAGAAAAAAAGACTTGTAGGGTTTCTTTGTAATCCCTTAGTGAAAAAAAAAAAAAACCAAGAAATTGTGGAATATAGAGAAAAATATTAACCATTATTTAGCATTCCTTAATAATGCTAAATTACTGCCCTAGGAATGTTGTCATGCACTTTGGCCCCCCTGTAAAGATCAGTAAAAAAAAAAATAGCTAAAACTCAGAAATTGTCTTCTAGGCCTGGCAAAGGAAGTTAAACTGAAGAACCTGGTATTAACACTGTGGGAAAGGAAGATCAGCACTGGAGCATGGAAATATTCCATTGTAGGCATAGTAGTGCTACCCATTCTGTATAATAAAGGCTGGACCTTTGGAACCAAATGGGCTGGTCTTCACATGCATGGTAGGCTACAGAAAGGAAAGTCCTGACGTCTTTCAGGGAAGATTTGTTGGGGTCTTTTTTCATATAGAATTTCAGGGAATAATTTCTTCATAAGCTCCTTTCTTTGTGTTATGATCCCATTAAGTCAACAATTATAAGACTTGAATCTATGAGGAAAACAAGCTTGAGAAAAGTACGCTTAACTCAAAGTTTCCAGCTCTTGCTCTTGGTAGGTTTGAAAAGACACATTGATGCTGACAAAAAAATCAACTTTATAAGGGGAAGTTGAACAACCTTATAATTTGACTTGGAGAACTTATATAGGCTTACCTATGTTGTCAGTTTTCCAGCTCCAAGTCTATCATACGTCATCTAGTCTAGCAGGTTTAGCAGAGTAATCCAAGGATTATTAGATTTCAGCATTTACACAAAACATTTTATTTCAAAATAGATCCAGAAACCTCTTGTCGGTCACTACAAATTATGCTTTGTGGATAAAAAGTTACTTCTTGTTGAAATTAACTTGTTAGTCCTGTGTTGGAGACTAGCAGAGAAGAAATAGCCACTATTGATAAAACTGCCTTCACTGTGCGAGTCAGTATAGGTAGTGCTCTCCTTTACTGCCCTTACACAGCTATTGCAACTCAACCTTGTAACTCGAGACTTAGCCATGTACCCACCCTGAATTTTAGTGTTCTGTGGTGGAACTGGATCATCCCAAGTTTGGATGTTGTGAACTGAGATGCCTGTAGGCTATAAACCTGCAAGTTTCTTCACTGAAAGGATGAATCAGGCTGCCCAGGAAAGTGGTGGAATCACTGTCCCTGGAAGTGTTCAAAAACCATGTAGATGTGGCCCTTAGTGACATGGTTTAATGGTTGTCTTGGCAGAACTGAGGTAATACTTGGACTTGATGATCTTAAAGGTCTTTTCCATCCTAAGTTGTTTTTGGAGGTCAAGATCCTGACGTCTGTGCAGTGACAGCAACACAAACACTAAATTGATCTGTGTGCTGGGAATCAGCTTGCGTTTCATCTTGTGCTTTGTTGTCCCTGTTTGCAACTTTAACTGTCCAAAGTTCAGCATATCCCATTTTTGACATTTGCATGTAATGTATATAAGCTGTTCTGTTTGGGATTCTTTGTTTAGTTTTTTCCTCTCCGTTTTTTTCTCCTCTGTTCACACCAGCTTCTCTAAATATAATGGCATACATTTAGTCATAATGTAAAGGACTCACGTCTAGAAGCCAGAAGGAAAATCTGCTAGAAATAAGATTGTGCTTAATTGCAAGATTGAGGCAAATGGCTTAGAGTGCTTTGATACTTCATGAAACCTTTTCTTTTGCTCTGTAATTTCTGCTGAAGTGGCAGTTGCAGTGCTTTGCTATTGTTGCTTATGGAAAATAAAAAGTAGCGTGGAAGTCATGATAGGCTTTGGAATTTCTAGCAAATCTTTTTTTTCCTTTTAGTCACTGCAGGTCTGCTTGTGGCATTGCTGAAGGAAGGGTGCCTTGCTGAGGCTTTTGTTAGGTTTTGCACATTCTCCTAAAGAGGGTCAGAATGAGTCTGGCTGCTTATGACAAAGCTGTTTTGCAGCTATGTTTCTGTCATTTGTATTTTCCATGTATTTGAGTGCATGTATTTGCTTTGTTGTTTGTTTTGGACAGATCTTGGGTCTTTGGATCTTGGAATGTCTTTCCTTTTTTACTTTTTTTTTTTTTCCTTCTGAGTCTTGGACAAGTTTCCATCCCAGAACCAGTGCATATGTACGTAGGGTATTATTCTGAAAATGCTGTGAGATTAAGTGGGAATGTCAAAATGGAAGGTAGAAGTGGCTGTTATTTTAAGAATCTGTGTTTAGGATTACAGTTTTTTTCCAGACAGATTATGAAGGATGGGCACCAACAAGCTGTCCTTAGATTTGACCGGGAATGGCTTTTGGTGATGAGTTGAATGACAAACCACAGACTATCCAGCGGATGTGAATGAGGAGGATTTGCATGTCTAAATATGCAAATTGCATGAAGAAAAGCTGAGAAGATGAGCGGGTGGGATGGCAGAAGATGAGAGAAATACAGCTGTGGTGCTCAGTTGTGCCCATCAACACCACAGTGTTCTGCAGTTTTGTTT
This sequence comes from Lathamus discolor, assembly GCF_037157495.1. Lineage (NCBI taxonomy): Eukaryota > Metazoa > Chordata > Aves > Psittaciformes > Psittacidae > Lathamus > Lathamus discolor. The sequence continues at coordinate 99,453,798 of NC_088887.1, read as the reverse complement.
CCTCTTTCATTTTGCTTTTTGACCTCCTTTTTGAAAATTAAACCTAAAGTTGAGTCTTGCAGAGATTTTTCTATACACCGAAAGGGACTACTTATACTTGAAAGGAAAGGAATTAATGTGTTGTTTACCACAGAATGCCAGAGATTCACACCCTGCCCAGAAGAATGGATGAAAAGCCGAAAATGTATGGGTTTTTCCTTTGATATGAAAATATTTGCACAGCTCTTATAAAGATTTAGAGCTTTAGTTTCCAAGATAGCACCCCTGTTGTTAATCCCATCTGTACTCTGTGGGATATCTCTAGTGACATACCACTGACATTTGAGGTAAAAATAGGCTCTTTTGCTGAGCAATGGTAAGAAACAAGACTTCTGCTGTGGTTAAAGTTATCACATAGTCATATTCATTTACACAGTGCTCATCATGACCTATCCCAACTAGCAGAAAACTGAGAGTAGGTACAAACAGACTGGGGGAGAACATTTCTCTATTGTGTGCAAAATCAATCTTCGAATCTTCCAGGTAGGTGTAATGTGACAGTGGCTTTTTATTGGGGTTTTGGTTTTGCTTTTTTTGTTTTTAAGGGTTTCTAGGCTTTTTCTAGGATTTTTATTCACTGGTGTGAAAGAAACCTGTGAAATCTGTATTAAAAGTGTTGGGAGATCAGCAGCACTTGAGAGATACTTCCCTGGAGCACTGTGGTTTTATTTTATGGAGATCAGTGGGGTGATATGAAAGTATGATATTTTTCCTTTGAGTTTATGTGAGAGAGATACTGAAATTACTGATCTGGCTTTGAATATCCATTAATATCCAGTTAGCTTTTATAGACAACTCCTGGGTTTTCTGTCCATGTCCTTATGTTTATATTTATTTTTTTCCCTGCTAAACTAATGAAACACTGATTTCAAATAAAGGTTTTACAATATAGGTGTGAAATGCTCTCCTATCTTCAGCATCTTTAACCATCTTGCCTGGCACTTTGTTGTCATTCTCAGCTTTGCTTTCAGACCTGTCCTTTACTTCTTTCTTACTCCCTGCCAAAAAATCCAACCAGGCTTGCTGTGAGTCATGCATGTATTAAATATACCCCAACCCAGGAGGAGACATTGCCTCCATGGCCCCATGGCTGAGGGTGGTGGGATTTAAAGCACGTACACGTGGGGAAAAAATAACACCTTTGCTCCAGAGAGTCTTTATTTACATGAAGTGGAGCAAACCTGGGAGGAGAGCGTGAGCCAGAGCTTTGGGAAATGCGATGTTGTTCACTTTTAAACCTGCTGACTGCCACAGACACTAAGCTGTTACCTGTTTATATGCATTTCTCTTTCATTTTCCCATTGTAATCTTTCTGGTCAAGACATTCTGCAAGGTGATTCATGATTTGTCCTCTACATTAGATACCTGAAAATGCACAAAATTAGCATACAGTAGATGGGAGCAAAAGATTAAAGACTAGTACATTTGGTGGCAGCTGTGGAGCTTTACTAAAGCAAATTAGAATCATAGAATGGTTTGGGTTGCAAAGGACCTTAAGAGCATCTAGTTCCAACCCCCCTCCCATGGGCAGGGACACTTCACAGTAGATCAGGTTGCTCAATTGTTTCATTTAATTAATTCCCCAACCTGAGACTGAAGGGTCTGTGTGCTCAGGAGGCAAATCGCTTATGGACGATGATAGCTCAAGCCACACTTGAGGAGGAGAAATAGGTGGTGGCAGTACAAAGCTGGCAGGGTGTCCTGGTTTCAGCTGAAATAAAGTTAATTGTCTTCCTAGTAGCTGGTACAGGGCTGTATTTTAGATTGAAGATGAAAGTGATGTTGATAATTCATGGATGTTTTAGTTGCTGCCGAGCAGTGCTTACACAGAGCCAAGGCATTTTCTGCTCCTTACCTTATCCGACCAGCGAGCAGGCTGGGGGTACACAAAAGGCTGAAAGAGACAGCCAGGCTAGGTGACTCAGCTAACCAAATGGGTATTCCAGACCATAGGATGTCACGCGTGCTATATAAACTAGGGGAAAAGCTGGTCGGGGGCTGCTGCTTAGGAACTGCCTCTGTTTTATGCCTGTGGTAAGTGGTGGCATGCTGTGTTTAAATTGAAAGTAACTGTGCCTGTGTAGGACCTGCAGAATCCAGTGTGAATGCTCCAGCCTCGGGAATTACATAACATTATTAAACCACTTTACAACAGATAACAATCGTTGTCCTTTAGAAGCTTTGGTTTCGAACTGCTTATCTTTTAAAGTAACATGCTTTTTTTCTTCTTTCATTTTTTTTTTTAAACAAACCTGTGTGCTGGCAAACAGGCATCAGAGGAAGTGTCAAAATCTCTGCAAGCAATGAAGGAAATTCTGTGTGGGACCGCAGACAAGGAGCCACCTACAGAAATTGTGGCTCAGCTGGCGCAAGAGCTGTACAACAGTGGCCTTCTAGTGACGCTTATTGCCAACCTGCAGCTGATAGATTTTGAGGTAGGTCAGCGTCCAGAAACCTTTTCGCCTCCTTGGTCTCAGTGTTGTCAGTGAGTAGGGCTGTATTTTTCTGAAGTCTAAATAATTTCATTGCATTCAAAACTGGTTTTCATGTGCTGTAGAAAGCAGCTGCTGTAGATTGGTCAGTGTCCTGATAGATGCACTCAGATACTGGAAGTAAATGCAATGCATCTGATTTTTTGATTTTTTATTTTTCAAAACAAAAAAAGAGATATTGCCATGTGTATCCAAACAAGATAGGAAATGATGCTGAGAATACTGTCTATGACTGATGTTGTAAGCTGTGGTGATGGTGAACCTCCTTGGGATCGTGAACTAGAGACAACCACTGTCTTTGAAGAGCGTGTCCAATTCAGAAGGGGGCAGGCGCATGGAATAAAAATAATTGAAATAATGGAAAAATCTCATGTGACAAACACTGCAAAAAATTGGTGTGGTTTAGTTGAGAGGAAGGGAGGTGGAAAAGGTGTTAAAACCTGATTTTGACAGCAGCTGGCAAGGTGAATTGGGTTGCCCCTACTTAATGATTTGGATTAAAAAAAGAAAGGTATATAACTTTTTTTGACAGCAGAAATATGAATATGTATGGGTATATATATTATTTAATTTCATGTAGTTATATAAAAAATACATTCTATAGAACTTTGCCAGTTTTCTTGTTAAAGCCAAAAACTTTGTAGACAACTACAAAGACCACTCAACTTGCTTATAAATAGTGAGAAGAATTATGGTAGAAAATATTGCAGTGATTCAGGATAATTATAAACCCTTTTAACTGACCTTTGACTGGTAAGGACTGGGAAGAAACTTTGCCACTGACAAGTCATTACAGTGTTCCTGTGGTCTATGGTCATCTGGGATAATGGTCCACAGGGACTGCTGTTATGAGTCCCATGATTTCTGTGGTTCCCAGATGCAGTGAATCGTCACAAATGTCCCAGCGTTTCTGAATAGTGAGAAATCCCCAGCTCCCAGGAACCAGCCCTTCGCTGTTGAGGTCTGAAGCAGGAGCAGTAGCCAATGTATAGGGCATGGCAGCTGCTGAATTTAAAAATCCATTCCCTGGAGAGATAGTCTGTTGCTCCCAGGGCCACTTCTAGCCGGAATTACTTTCTTCTGGAAGTTTTCTCCTGTTACTGAAGTTTTTGTTGTTTAATTTTCTTTCCATATTGTAAATGAATGAAAGGGAGGAGTGGTAGGAAAGTTACGGTTTCTTTTTCCCCTCTCTTCCCCCTGCCTCTAGTAAAGCCAGGATGCCCCATCCCTGCCAGTGTGCGAGGCCAGGTTGGAGAGGGTTTGAGCAACATGGTCTAGTGGAGGTGTTCTTGCCCGTGGCAGGGGGGTTGGAGCTAGGTGATCATTAAGGTCCCTTCCAACCCAAACCATGCTATGATTCTATTTATTTTATATTCTTTTTTGGAAGTTGTGTTAGTGGAGGTCTCATACTTTTCCTCAGGTTTTAAGTTCAGGAGGTTTGTTGGTTGTCCTTTTTTTAATGCTAGAATTTATTGAGGTCCTTTAAATTGTCTTCCCCTGCTACCCCTGGTTACCGTTAAATGTCTTAATTACAAAACCAAACACCAAACACCAAACTCCAGTAGTTTATTTATTTAAGAAAAAAGGGGGGGGGGGGAAGGGGAAAAGATACTGTTAGCTAATACACCACAGAAGGGAAACTACTGCATTTTTTTAGTTATGTGACAGTCTGTATTGCTTTTGTCAGGCAAAACATTCTGTATGGACATATTGAACCCACAGTCTTCAAATACCAGCACAGAATGAAATACCTGAGGTGTTGCTGAATTACTTTTATTGCAATCAATTCTAGTAACTCTTACCGCAAAATAGATTTTTTCCGTGATACAGCCTTTTCAGTCATTTAGCAGAGCTGCTGTACATATTTTCTTTTGGCAAAACAGTAGAAACTAAATGCCATTGAACAAGAGGACAATAAGAGCATGTGCTTCTTTGTCTTAATACCCCATGGACTTTTTCAGTGTATAAACTTTTCTGCTTGCATTTTGTTATGTTGATGGCCACAGTTGGTATTTAGGTTTCTTTGTCAAACAAGAATTTCCTCACTTTAGAACATGCACATTATTTTTTTTTTATCTGTGTGTAACAGTAGAAAGCAAAATCATAGATTACTCGAAAATATGATTTCCGAAGGGAATGTTCATGCAGGTTACTTCGTTTTGTCCTGACTCCCCGCCTCCTCCTGACCAACCCTGCTGCTTGCTTTGATCCATTTTGCACAGCTGTACTTCCCTTTGAAGATGAGCTTTCAAAGACCTCATGAAACCTGGTGGCTGTTTAGAGGAGTGAGACCAGAGTTAGTGCCCACACAAAGAAAAAGGCACAAGCACAGACTTGAGTCGTGTCCCATTTGTGTTTCACGTGCCAGTACACTTACAGCATGTGTGGCTGGGGGCAGGTGTGCCTGTAGGGAAGACTTGCACACGTCCATTGCATGTCTTTGAAAGAAACAGGTTTATTGCTTCTGCCATTCAAGAAACAAGATATAATTTTGGTGATATTATTATGAAGTACTAATGCTGGGTTTGGGCAGGAGCCCGGAATCAAGATCAGCCTGAGATTTCTGAAATTTAAAGGATGAAATTTCTTTGTGAACTTTGAAGAACTGAGGGAAGTGGGCATACAGAAAATGTCAACTAAAAAAAATAGGTGTTGCTGTGTGTAAGCCTAAAGGTTCACAAGCTGTAAAGCCACCAAAAGAAGCAGTAAATAGCCACAAGCTCAGGACTGGTGACATTAGAAACTTTTCCTTACTTTCTCTTGAAACATGAGCTAAATTGTGGTATAGGTATAAAGCAATTCATTACTTATATAATGACATCCTTTGCAGGTTTTCTGTTCTTGTCTAGCCACTTTATCTCCATGATGCCTTATCTTGTGCTTCAGTAGCCATGTGTATTTCATTATAAGGCAAAATTGAATCACAGATCCAAATAAGAAGTGTTGTAGAAGTATTTCTACAACCTTTATAAATGTCTGATGTCGAGGGAAATCTGCTTGGTTTCATCCGATCTGCCTCCATTCCCTCTAGAAGGACCTAGAGAGACCAACTTCTTTGGCTTTCACCATCGCTGGTCTCTAGAAAACTTGGTATAATTGTGTGTGTGTATGTGTATATATTTATATATATATATATAATGTGCATATATCCTCTCTGAGATGTATAAAGAGATCACAGAATCACAGAATGGTTTGGCTTGGAAGGGACCTTAAATATCATATAGTGCCAACCCCCCTGCCTCTGCTATTGCATAGAATGCTGTAGTCCTAATATTAAGTAACAGATATAAAACTTGGCATAGCAGAGGGGATCACTTAGTTTCTGGCCATTTCACCTCACCCTTTCAATAGCTCTTCTCTGGGTCGGTTTTGTCTTGGACTAACTGCTGAAGCCACTGGGGATTTCAGGATTCCAGGCATACGTTATTGGTGTTGCAAAGATAGGGGAGAATGGGATGACTTTATAAAGAATTAGCCTAATTAAGAGAATGTCCAAGGGTCAGAAGTGTTTCAGACAAAGGCAGATGAACTGGCCTGCTCTGACTTGATTCTCCTATTTAATTCCTCTTGTCCTCAAGTCTCCAAGCCAGCTGGGTTGGAACCAGTAGGAAAGCAGAATATTTTGTGTTTCTCAGCAGTGATTTGTTTGTAGAGGTGAAACCTGGGATTTTCCCTCTGTGTGAAACTGTCTGCTCCTTGGCTTCAAACATTCAATAAGTTCTTTGCCATGGAATGTTTGTCCTCTTGAGGCAGATCGATGATCATGTACAAATTATAAGTAACCTTTTGCTTTAGCTTGTCCTGCGCATAGTGACCTGCTGTTGACTCAGTGCCTTGGTTACTGGTCTTTAGTAACCGGTCTTCCCCTCCCTGCATTTCATACATCAGTTTGTCTCCTGTGGCTGTGGGAGAAAGCAGTGGGGGAGGAAGAGGACTTCTAATGCAAGATGTATTGGCAAACCCTGTGGCTAAATAGAACGTAATTTGGAAAGACCTTCTGAAAAGCTGTTTGCACAGGAAAGCATTTGAAGGCAAAACATGGTTGTGTAGATACATGTATTCAGGGGAAAATTATGAGAAAGTGAAGGATCTTAGTTGTGACTAAAGCAGAGACATGTATGTGGTGCAGCTGGTTTATCAGTAGTAATTATTTTATTTTTCATGGTGAAATAGTGGGCACACCTTTAAATTTAACCCTGTAACCCTCAAATTTGGAGGCTGCAGGAGCAATAAGTACACACCACAAAAGCATGTTTGACTCAAGTCAGCAGCTTGCTTTTTTGGTACTTTAATGCTGCTATTGAAGATAGCCAGGGACTTGTTTTACAGAACAAGGAGGATGCACATCTTCATTTAGAAAAAGAAAGGTGTACATGGGAGTGGCTGGATCAGTAGTCTTCAGAGCCACCCCAACAGAGGGAGCCTTCTTGTGGCACTGAAGATTTCCTTCAATGCCACAAGAGTGTGAGGTGGAGAACTGCACCCAAAGAAACTGACTTGGTTTTGTTTTAATTTCTGCTTTAAATAGAGGTTATAGTAAATGATTATTTGTTCATGTTTTTCCAGTTGAAGATATATTTTGCTTCTTTAACAGGGCAAAAAGGACGTTTCCCAGATATTTAACAACATCTTGAGAAGACAAATTGGCACACGCAGCCCTACTGTGGAATACATTAGTGCCCATCCACATATCCTATTCATGCTTCTAAAAGGGTGGGTGCTTTAATCTGATTTTCATTAAACAGCATTGCCTGGAACATGCTGGCACTGCAGCTAATCTGCTTTTTCACTTTTAGTTAACAAAAAAAAGAGATGTTGTTCCAGATTTCTTATTTTGTTTCATACTGACTTTCTTCCTACTTAACTGTATACTTTTAATGACTGGATTTTTTTATTTGGCTGTTATTTCTTCACCAAACTTCATGTTGGAATAATTATGTGCTGATTGTTCTTGACTGCTCCCCACATGATTGTACTTCAGTTCTTGCCCTAAACTCTTCTGTAGCATTGTTGATGACTGCTGAGTTTCAGTTAGACCTTTTAGCATTGCAGGAGTGACTTACAGCAGTGTGTGTAAATAACTGGAGTCAAACTGGATGACTATGTTATAGAACAGAGGGAAGCAAAGATACATGAAAAGAATAGTTGGCTTGGGCGACAGGCTTCTCCAGCCCTTGCAGCCACATGTGAACTTTAAATGAATTCTGTAGTGAACTCCACAACTGTCAGCATTAAATATTTTTGTGTGTGTGCATCTTTTAACCTTTGAGGGAGTCAGTTCTCAGCTGTAACCTGGTGGTTCCCAAGGTAAGTTGGCCAAGGAGGGCTGTAGTTGCATTCAGCTGTAGTTGCATTCAGGAGTGCCCAAGTGTTCGCCTAAAAATCCCGAGGTTTCTGTCGCCTTTACTTTTGACTAAAAGCACCTTCCGTTCAGTGAGAAGCTTTGCTTTTCCGACCCTTGAAATCTACTGTTTTCTGTTCCATTTTCTTTTGCCTTTAGGATTTTGATTGGGGTTTTTTTCCTAAGTAAATGAGAATACATGTGATTGGGATTAAATAACTGATGTAGAAATAAGTTAATTTATTAGCTGATCAGTATGAAACAACATGGATTCTCATAATAGTTGTATGGTCACACTAGCAACAGCCTATCAACAACATATCAAAAGATGATATAAGAATGATTTTTTTTTCCTTGCTTTTCTTGCTCCTGGAGTTGAAGATATTAATGTTTACTATTTGCTTCACAGTCAGAGTTAGGAAAACACCTAATCACCATCTAAGGTTTGTGCATGACAGTTACAGCCCCAAGGGCAAAATTCCTTTCAGCCAGCCTCTCCCAGGGGCAGACCTGAGCCAGGAGAGGGACAGGCATGGGAGTCCTCTAAAATAGTTATTTCCTTCAAAATTGGTCACATTCCAGCACGGCTTAGTAGGGAAAAAAGTAATGGAGAGATCTAGTGAGTACCAGGGATTTAAAGAACTGTGAGCTCTTGGTTGAGCATGGTGGCAATGCTCTTGGTTGCTGTGATAGGAGAAGGTGTGGACCTGCTGCCTTCCTCACAGGCAGGGTAGTGGAGAGCCTAGACAGGCAATTGGGCTGAACTGGGCCTTGCTCTTACAAGTATAGGGATTTAGCTTTAATTTTAAAACTCTTTATTTGTTTTATGTTACTGATTGCTAGCTTCCTCAGAAAGGAAACCACTCTGCCAGTTAAATGCGTTCTGGTTTCATTTGTTCATTAAAATTGACCATTTATATAAACCTCAAGCTACTAGTCTCAGGACAGTGATTTGAATTCTCTCCATCTTCGTTAACTTGTACAACTGTTTTCAATTTCATAGATAGGTACAATCATTTTTTCCCTTTTCTCTGTCTTTGCTGTTTCAATTTTTCACTGATTTTGTTTTTGCACATTGTGTATCACTGCCATATGTCTGGGCTTTATTTAAAGCTAAAAAATATTTTTGGATCATGTCTCGGATCTTCTTTGGCATCTGTAAGAACTGAGAATATTAAGATGATAGTAATGATTTTATGTTCTATGACAGACATTTTGCTATAGGTGACCTGAGTCACTGGCAGGATTTAAATGGCATCACTTGGGTGCTGTTTTGGAAATTCCTGCTGAGTTGAGCAGCGTGTCCATGTTAGTTTGGTCCTTGGACACCTTGTTAATGATTTCTTGGCTATCTCTCCACAGCACTGCGCTGTATCCGAATTGCCATTTCTGGAGTTTCTGTTAGAAAGTGCTGTTGAATTAATGAGTAGTAGTCCAGAAGACAGACCTAAACAGGCTGGTGGTACCTGAGCAGCTGCTGCAGAATAGTGTAATGATGTCAAACGTGATGCTGCATTACCTGCCTGTGTCCTGCTGCTGGGACTCTCTATAAATGATACTTAAAACATGTACCTACAGCAAGGATAGGGCCCTGAACACACAGCTTACTGCATGCAGGCAGTGTGTAGTGCTTGCATGCAGTCAGCTGTGAGACTGGGAAACCCACACTTCATGGTAGACACTACCTCTTGAAAGTGTGACTTGAGGATATGTTTTAATATTTATTTAGTGCTAAATTAAATACGTGAAATGACAATCTTCTGAAAGAAAAGTGGCTTGTTCAGTGTTACATGACATGCAGGAACTCTGGACAGAGACTTTTTACAAGGGCATGCAGTGACAGGGCAAGGGGGAATGGCTTTAAGATCAAAGAAAGTAGATATAGGTTAGGTGTTAGGAAGAAATTCTTCCATGTGAGGGTGGTGAGGCACTGGCACAGGTTGCCCAGAGAAGCTGTGGCTGCCTCATCCCTGGCAGTGTTCAAGGCCAAGTTGGACAGGGCTTTGAGCAGCCTGGTTAATGGAAGGTGTCCCTGCCCTTGGCAGGGGGGTTGGAACTGGATGATCTTTCAGGCTCCAACCCAAACCATTCTGTGATGATTCTATGACATTATCTGGAGAGAAACAAAAAATGCCATTTCTGCCATGACAATAAAAGAAACAGAACAAGACTATTGCAAAAGTTTGTCATTGTTCTACTTTTATTGGATACAAAATTTCCTCTGCCCACTGACAGTCAATTTCCAACACCATCAACAAAAGGTTGCTTTTTTGTTGCATAATGTGAGTGCTATTGAGTAGGAAGGATCCTGAATCAGAGCTCCCGCCTAATGTTTCCTGCCTAATACTCCAGCGGCACTGCCAGCTTGAGATAACTAACTGTTCTTAGCTTTGAGAATTCATTCTACTCCGGCTACTTCCTTCCAGCTTCTCAGCTTCAGAAAAACATACAGCATGTAGTTCACTACCTTTTTATTTTTCCACTTTTTTGGTAGGTTAATTTACCTTCCTGCTGCATGAGGACTTATGTTAATAGTATCTTATTTTCTCTGTGTGCAAGCTTTGTGTTTGAGTAGGATTTCAGGTGGATGCAGTGATCGGTATATATAGAGTACTCAACAGATTTCAGCCAGCTTTTTTCTCTGGTATCAGTGTACTGCATTAACCCAGAAATAACTTTGGTCTTTTGTATTTTAAAATACTTTCTCTCTAGTACAATGGCTGTAAAGGACTTGAAGTTTGTGGCACTTGCATTGTTTCTCACAAGTGACAGATTGATAAGCTCCTTTGTGAATATATATCATGCCACATGCTATCTCTAACATACTTAGTCACTGCCTCAATCTGTTCTGTGATGACCTCTTCATACTATAGTGCAGTTAAAGCTTTAGTGGTATTGTGGTATTGAGTGACAGAGCACTGGAACAGGTTGCCCAGGGGGGTTGTGGAGTCTCCTACGTTGGAGATATTCAAGGCCCGCTTGGACAAGTTCCTGTGTGATGTACTCTAGGTTGCCCTGCTCTTGCAGGGGGGTTGGACTAGATGATCTTTTGAGGTCCCTTCCAACCCTTGGGATTCTGTGATTCCGTGGCTGAAGTTGCAGAACTGCCCTTGAGTTTATCCAGGCTTTAGAAGTTAGCGTAAAATCAGATTAGAATATAGCTATTTGTCAAGACCTTGTGTCTCCCAGGCTTGATGCCTTCCAAATCTCCTGCCTGTGCTCCTTACCTTGTACCATCTTCTGCACTAGCCATGCAAGTATGGTTCCCTTTGCACTGAGTTACATCTCTGCTCTGTGTTACCTCTTTCAGCATCCACAGTAAGAGTTTTTGAATCTTTGAAGTCCATTATTTTCTGGTTGCCCCTAGTAGTCAGTAAGTGGGGGTCTCTTTAGGTTGTAAGGTCATCTTAACAGAGCTCCTCAATATTTTCTTCTGCTTTGGGAATATGTCAGTATAGAGCACTAATTGCTCATTAGCAGTGATTCTGGAATACATTTCAGTCATTCCTGCCTGGTGGCTTTACATGTAAGTGTGAGTGCAGAGAACATGCCAGTTATGACTGGGCAGCTTGTAAACTTCTTCCAGGCATGTTCCAGGAGCCAAACCCAACTTCCCTCGCTTATGTGAACAGCCAAAGGTTCATAACCCACTTCCAGATAATGGAGCATTTGACTAAGAATGATTCTGTTGATACTTACGTTTTAAGAAGTTATTGTGCTGGAAACAATGTAATTTGCTTTTATTCCAACCAAAATATTCCTTAGCCAACTATTAAATATTTTCCTGGCTGCACTCCTAGGAGCAACTCCTCCTCTTTTTCCTTGAAAATTAGTATTCCTGTTAATGGAGTTGAGGAGAGGTATGCCTCAATGGGAGACATCCTTGAATTTCCGTTGTCTAAAGAGTTACAAATTCACGTTTGCAAATGTTTCCTGAAAGGAAACAAACAGGGGCTCGAGTGCCTGCATTTCCTTGAGGGTGGGAAGTTTCATTTGCCTGTTTGGAATAGTAGTTCAGTTTTCATTAAGCCAGCTATTGTTGACATCAGGTTGAAAAATGCAGCTCTGGTATGCCCGCAAAACACTACCATTCTTTTAAATTGCAAGCTGGTGGTAAATTTGAGGGCCCACTCACTTACAGCACAGATGGCATTTTGTGTTTTTTCTTCTTTTTTTTTCTCTTTTGGCCTAGAGATAGGAATTAATTGTGCAAAGGAAAAACGATGCTGATAAGCTCGTGGTGATAATACACAGTTCTGACATAGTATAACCAGTTTATTGAAACAGAGCATGCTTTCTGTCCCCTTGGACTTCACCACTTTCACGTGACCGAAGATTGATGGAAAAAGTTCATTTTAAGTCCTTTCTTATTGTTGGATTTCATCCTTTCTTTTTTAATAAAATATGTTTCTAACAGTTTTGTTTGAGGTTAATTTCAGCTTTAAAGAAATCAGGGCTTTATAGAAATAGAAGATAATCTGAATTATCTACCCCTCTGTCTCTCCCTCCAAGATGGAGAAGTGTGCTGGCTCCTGGCTATTGCAATGCATATGCCATAACAGAATTGTAACTTGAGGAATGAGTACTTGTATACTGAACCAAGTCAAAGCCTTTGCAGGGGAGGGATTGGACAGAATTCCTTATGAACTGAAAAAAAAAAGTCTTCAGAGCTACAGAAATCTTAATCCTGTGTAGATTGCCTGGATAAACTCCTTCTACCTTCCTTGGTAGGTATTAGTATTCTAGAGTGATGTCCTCTATAAGAGGAGTGGGAGGTGATGTGTGGTCATGAGGTGGTTTTTTTGGATGAACTGATGAGCTCTGAATTAAATCTGGAAAGGGAAATTGTTGTATTGTGTTGATGAAGAAGCTCTCCCGAAACGTTATGCACTCTACATGGTCTTTCCACAGAGAGGACGTGAAATGCACATTTACACCAAAATGTGATTTGGCTTGGGAAGACAGAGGTTTGCAGTGGAAAATGCTGGCAGCCTTATCCACTCCTCAGCTTTGGGCTGAGGTCCTGAAGCTGGGTGCAGTGCTGTGGCTGTGAGCTGCCACCTGTTTGTTGTGCCCCTTCTGGTGCACGCATTCCCTGTGCTACAAAGTTCCCTGTTGCTAGAAGAGTGCCTGTTAATCCTTATTCTTCTATATTTTGATCTTTTCTGTTTCTTTTCATTCTTCAGATATGAATCCCCAAGTATTGCCTTACGCTGTGGAATTATGCTGAGAGAGTGTATCCGGCATGAACCCTTGGCTAAAATCATACTTTTTTCGGAACAGTTCAGAGACTTTTTTAAATATGTGGAAATGTCAACATTTGATATAGCTTCTGATGCCTTCGCTACATTCAAGGTAAATTCTCTGATATCTGCTTGATAGTGTTGGTGTCAAAAATGGCACTCTATCAGTAGTCATCACTGGATGGTGTGTTGCCTTTAAACTGGGTGTCTTTTTTATTGCTCAGTAAAGGATATAATTAATGCTTGGTCTGGTTGCAGCAGGATTCACAACAGTGATCAAGCTAGCAGAGAATCTTTAATTCCATACAGATTTACATTTCACTGATATTCTTCATCTTGACAATCAAAGATGTTTTATGCAACCATTTAAAATTAATCATGTATTACATACAATTCTTGTAAAATACATGACCTTTTTATCTCCCTACTTTCCCCCACAGACAAAATCACTGCCCATCATGACCACAGTCAGTAAATAGAAGAAATCATTTAAAATTCACTTGTGAAATCCTTGTAATTTTTGCTGTCCCTTCTGAGATCAGCAGTCAGGATTAGATAAATGCCATGCCTGTGGATTATTTTACGATGTATTTGTGTGCTTACTTTTGTGACCTGTGATTCAGTGTAAGGACTGTACTGCTACAAGCTGAGCAGGTGGAAGCACTGTGTAGAGTCTGCGGTGTGCTGAGAATGAAGTTGGGTGAAGCCTGCCAATTTTCTTGGAGTTTGTATGTGACCATCGTCTTTCCCACACAGTGCCAATCCAGTCTTTGAGGAAAACTGGGTGCTTAATGTACAGGGAAAATGAATTTCCTTCTGAAAAATTATTTAAGAAAGATGGGAAAATTCTTTTTAGGTAAAGGCTCTTCTAAATATAGATGCAACTCCTTTTTTCTGCTATCCTTGGGTTCTTTGCTGTCATAGAAACACATTGTTTAGTCTTTCCTCTCAAAGCTAATTAGAAACATGATTCAATAGATCTTAGGAATAACTGTAAGGAGAGTCATTGCTGAAATCTGGCCGTGGTTTTCACTAACCTACTGAATGGGGTAAAGATCTGCAGAATGCAGATAACGTTGCATTCTTCAGTAATGAGGTGAGAGGAACCACCCATTTGTTAAGCAATAGCAGCATCTTTCAGTTATTTTGCGTTGTGCTGTTGTGGTGTTCATAAATGTTATGAAAATGGAAGGAGCACGGAAACAGGTAAAAGTACAGGGCAGGCCTGTATAAAAATGCAACGTAACTGGGATTAAATCTTCTGTCTCTGTCATTTTACCCTATGCTTGGAAAGTGTTTTGTCTGTGGTCAGAAAAAATGCCCCTGTACTTTGTTCCTAGCCTGACAGAAGAGATTTACATCTTTCCCCCAGGTCCTGCTTTAAGCAGGACAATAGTGTGTGTTGGTGGTGATGGACAGTCATCACCCCAACCAGGAGGCAGGACTGGGACAAGGGTCAGCTGCAGCAAGCACCACACACTGCTGTAACCCTCCCTGCAAAAGAGAGGGATTGATGTCTTACATAGCTCTCCAGCTGCAGAGCTAACTTCTGTCCCCTGTGAACCCAGTGTATTTTTAGCAGGATTTAAAAATAGGATTCTACATCCTCACGTGCACTGGAAAGAGAGTAGTGTGAGGGCAGTTCATCCTCAGACGTGGGTCAGAGATCACTTTTTAAAATGCTTGAGGAAAAGCTATAAACTGCCCTTTTTAAAGAAACCTGCCCCTTAGCACCTGATACACGGCCAGTTCTGGAAATAAACCAGCTGTCAGCTCGCCTCCTATTTGTCTGTTACTCTGAATAGCTGGAGCAGCAAGAAGTGATGTACAAGTGACTGAATTGTCAGATATGGAGCTACTTCATTTCTAATACCATAAAAACAAGTGCGATAGTTACCCACAGAAGTTGTGGCATTCCATGGCAGTGTTCAAGGCCAGGTTGGAGCAACCTGGTCCAGTGGAAGGTATCCCCTCACAGAGGGGTTGGAACTGGATGAGCTTTAAGGTCCCTTCCAACCCAGACCATTCCATGATTCTGTGATTGCTCTCCAGCTGGATTGTGTTGTGTTGTGCCCCTGTGGTGGTGTTGCCACCGGGGTGTCTGGTTCAGAGCTGAAAGCCTTGGATACTCTATGCACCAGAGGAGAGCTTAATTAAATGTGCATTAAAGTCTGAGGATATTTATAGTAGGGACATACTGGATTTTTTTTTTGATGATCTGGAGATGTACTTCTTAATTAAATTCAGCCAGGTGCGCTGCAGAGAGGAAAAAGAGCTGTTAAAAATGCAGAGGAAAACAGCTTGTGTTTAGAGATACAGTTAGCTGTGGAGGGTACAAGCAGCAGTTGGAAAGAGGGCTGATTGAATGCTGCTGCTCCACGCTCTCTCCTGATTTTCTATGAAAAACTCATTTTGGATTATATTCCATTTGTGCCCCCTATTGAAAACTGTTGTTCTTGCCTCCAAAGTGCCCTGCATAAAAGCTCGTGAATCATGTATGTTGCACTCAGCCTTTTAAACTGCTATCGCTGCAGTCCTGCTGCATAAAGGAATGTATTAAAAAAGCATACTAGCTTTTATAGAACTTTTCTTTCCTCTTATGATTGTTGGTAAAAATAAATTAAAGGACTAGTATGTAAAGGATTTTGTTTTATTTGTGATACTGTAGAGGATGTGTCTGTGCATCTGCTTCAGCTACTCATCAGCTTCAGTCTCTGGGTAGGGAAACCAAGGAAAACTGATAAAAAGATAGCAGAAACTCATTCACCAGAAAAACAGTGACTTGAATGGACTTCATCAGGCATTTATTGTGATCAATGTTATGTTTTGAAAGAGGCAATAAGATAAAAATTAAATTTAAATGCCTCAAACTGGCCACTTCATTTTTAGCTATTCATCCGGTAAAGAGGCTTGATTTCTTCTGGAGCTGAACACTTGCATCTCTGTCACGGAGCACCAGCATTCCCATTCTGTGGGGAAGGCTGCTTTAATTTAAATTTGAATTAGTTGGCCTTTTAGCACGGGAGGCATCCAATCCAGCTGTCTAATATGCTACTGCTTGTATCAGGAAGCCCACCTTGGGCAGGAAAAGAGCTGCAAATGGGATTCATCTCGCTTCCCTGAGAACCTTTTCTGGGGAGGGAGAGCCTGGATGGCTAGCTTAGATTGGCGCCCAATTTTAGGCTTTAAATAACTAAATGTATTTATACAGTGGTTGAAATTAAATCTTCCTCGTTGTATTCTTGGAGATGAGCAATAGCAGTTGATTCAGCTTAGCTTAATTTCCGGCTATGGGATAGCATAGCCGTATCACTTTTGGCTTTGGGACAATAGCTGGTCCCTCCATAAGAGGTTCCTGCATACTTTCTTCCTTTCCCCTACCCCAATTCATTGTAAGTATTGTACTCAGTGAGCAATGACCCTAAGAAAAGGTGGAAGGAAAAAGGAATATAAAGAGTGTTAGAATAGTCTTATATTGATTCTGTTAGTGGTAACTGAGTTCTCCTTAAAATGCTACTAGACACACAATGCAGTATTAGTTTTAAATGCTTTCTGACTATAGAAATCATATTGTAAATATCTTCTAAAAGAGGATCTGGTAAAAAAATGCTCACATGGATTGGAGACTCAAGGGACAATTAAATGAGCACACTCACTCAGGTAACCTTTCTCTGTTCTACCCCAGGACCTGTTGACACGACACAAATTGTTGGTAGCAGAATTTCTGGAACAAAATTATGATGCAGTAAGTATAAAGGCTACAAGATCTTTTTCTGTTCATGCTTAGCTGAAAAAAGTGCCCCTTCAATAAGCAGGAGGGTTCATGCTTCAGGTAAAATAGTCACATAGGGCTGCAGAACTAAACACTGTTTTTACTAAAGCAGAATCCTCACAAGGCATTTGAAATATCCCCCCTGTACACACCTGGAGACATGCACCAAGGTTTCAGGAGAACTTGCAGTTTAAAAGCAAGGTTTATTCCCTTCTGCATGCTTCATATCTCCTTATATGTAAATGGGACTGTAAACTTTGTATGGAAATAGATCATGGGAGAAAAAAACATATTTTTAAACCATTTTGTGATATTCTGTTACTGGTAGGGCTGTACTGGTGTTACTTACAATACTTTGGGACACAGGAAAAGAGTTACTGGAAGAAGTT
Organism: Lathamus discolor; assembly: GCF_037157495.1. Taxonomy (NCBI): domain Eukaryota; kingdom Metazoa; phylum Chordata; class Aves; order Psittaciformes; family Psittacidae; genus Lathamus; species Lathamus discolor. Next base: position 99,436,522 of record NC_088887.1, on the reverse strand, counting down.
TTAGCATTACTAGAAATGACAGGTACTACCTAAGTGGGGGACTGAGGTGTGACTGTGCTTCTTGCCATCCTAAGGCAGTTAGCCCCTTGGTTAGCTGCTGGTTTTTACTTTGATTTTTTTGCCTCAGCTTTGAACCAAATGTAGGTCAGAAGAATTCCATTGGAATCAAGCAAAACTGGACTGATACAGATCATGCAATTACACTGTGGGTTATATTCTCATGTTACCTGAGTTATTCTTTATTTCATTGCCAAAGTGAAAGGGCCAAAGACGATGTCTTTCATTCTGGTTACCAAAAGTTTAAACAAAGATCAGGCTTACTATTGCTGAGTCACAAATGCAGCTTAACTGAAACAAAATTAGCGTCTCTGCCAATCTTTCCTCTTAATACTGAAGCACTGCATTGGAACAGTCCCCATTCTGCATTTATTTAATGTTGAACTTTCTAAATATAAATTGTGGAAGGGCGGATATTTATTAGATGATCTTGGACAGCAGTGTTGGGGTTTTTTTGCTTGTTTGGTAGATGGTTTGAACGTATTGTAGACTTCTCTCTCAGTTTTCTGGACCACAAGGTTGCCTTATCCCAATCCTGCAAAGCCAGCATGTGCTTAGCTCCTGGTGGCCCTCATTGGGCAAGCAACTTTAATCGGTGGCACCTCACCAAAGGAGCTTTTGGCGTATGCCAGTATGAGCTGCACCATCACCTGTTTTGAGTTCACAGAGCAAGTCATGAGTGCAGTATGAGTAGACATTATGTGCTGGACCCACATGTCCTGGCAGCATTCATCCTCCTGTAAGAGAAGGTTGTACAGGCACTGGCTTACTTCTGTCCTAGCTGGCTCATGCCAGCTCCTGTTACATCCAGTCCATATGTGACATCCACCTCGATGGTATTTGGAAGAGGAGTGTTCCTGAGCATTAATTCACTGCATGATAACCAGCCAAGACAAAAGGCCGTGAGAGCTGGGCCTGGCATGGCAGTCACGTGTTACATGGCGGCACTACTGTGGCCTCTGCTGCTACTCTGGGGTGGGAAGGACCAGGAGGAGGGAGGTTGGACATGTAACAGATGCATTTTGTGTTTTCTTGTTATTCTAGATCTTTGAGGATTATGAAAAACTACTTCATTCTGAGAATTATGTAACAAAGAGACAATCTTTAAAGGTAAAGTCAAGTTTCTCAGCACTTTCCTTCTAAGTTTGAACTCCATGTTATGCAGGATGCATGTATGGCAATGGCGCAGCCACGCAGTCTCTAACAAAAGAAGAGATAAGTGCTCAAAGTGCTCTTCTTACAGTACACAAGAACTCACTGTGTCTTTTCTTTCCTGGATCTCTGGTGAAGCACTGGGCCATTTCTGTGGAATAAACACTATCATTTCTCCTCTGACCTCAAATCTGCGCTTTGGTTCAGAACATAGGTTAAAATGAACTTGAGAGTAACATGATAGTCTCTGTTTGTCTGGTGCTGCTTGCTGCTACAACAACCACGTCTGAGGTGACCTGCTGATGGGACCAGATAGACGTGTTAATGTAACTTTTGAATGAAGTGAAGGTGTCTTTGTGGGACAGCTGCACTGCACTTGCTTCTGTCCTAACTGGCTCTCACCAGCTCCTCTTACACCAGTCGATATGTGGGATCCCTATCTGTAGTATTTAGAAGATGAGCATTACTGGGCATAAAGTAACTCACTCCATGGTAACAAGTCTAGTTACTTTTTCTTAAAGGTAGTGACATTGAAACCTCCCAGGCAAGCATTAAAATGTGTTGTTGCTTTTTTTGCATTCAAAAATAAAGTGGTAAACCTAAAAAACTGTTCTGTTTTTAATTGTCTATAGTTGCTGGGTGAATTGATTCTGGACCGACACAACTTCGCCATCATGACAAAATACATCAGCAAACCAGAAAATCTGAAGCTGATGATGAACTTGCTGCGAGATAAAAGCCCCAACATTCAGTTTGAAGCATTCCACGTGTTTAAGGTGAGCTAGTATGAGCTGCAGAGGTGGCAGACTTTCCCTTTTCCTCATAAAAATGTCTTTCAAGGTGGGCAAGAGAGAGCCCAAAGAAAATTAAGCAAAGGTTGGGGTTTACAATAACTTACAGCATTTGAGAAAGTCTTCATTGGAAGCTTTTTTATCACTCAGCCTCTGATTTTTGTTTGCCTTCCTTCAAGTGAGATCAAAGCAGCATCATTTTGGTTTGGGCTGAGGGTGGTCAGTCAAGTAACAATGAGATGGATGCTACAGGTAACAAAATACATAGCTTCTAGGCAGTATCCAGGGTACCTTCCCCAAATTCTTAGCTTGTTTTATCTGGGCAAAGATTAAAAGCCAAAGTCTCTCCATTAAGACTAACAGTGCTGTGCATCAGTGGGAACACAGTTTGCTTTTAAAGGTATTAAAAAGATTTGATAAATCTGAGCTTGAAATTAGTTTAATCCTTCCGTCCTTTTGCAGTGATCATTAATGCAGTCTCAAACAACTAGGAGACCCAACCAGTGTCCTTTTTTATGGTGATTAGTGTTTATAAGTGAGAAGTTTACCATTTTCCTATCAAAAAAGTTCTCTGCTCTGAGACACAGGATGAGTTGGATTGTTGTTATGCAAAACTACCTTTCATTTGGAATGAACACATTAATTTCAGACTATATAAACAGAGTTGTTAATGATTGTCAGTAGAGGAATACCAAGTCTGTAAGGATATCCTTCCCCAAGATGGTTAAGAAAGATACCAGATCCCACCAAAAGGCATGCTATTGGAAAAAGGTTACATCACCCTCCACAAACTCAGGGTGACTTGTTGGGTTTTGTACTTCTGCCATTTCTGATTTGGAAAAAAGCTTTCAGATCCTCAGTGAGGAGGCTTAGATGATGTGCAGCTTCTCCAAAAAGCTTTCGGTTTCCAAGAAAACAAGCTTCAAGGAGGATTAAAAAAACAAAATCCCTTCCTGAAATAAGCAGCTTGGTAAGCTGTTCCCTCGCTGACTTCCTCCATAGTCAGCTGAACTACTGTAACTTCTACTCCTTATCAGAAGGTATGTGGCTCCAAGATAAGTGAGAAGTCAGGCTCCAAGCACTTGCAGCCTTTGAGATGCCTATGAAGGGAAGAGATCAGAGGACTGGGCTCTCAAAGCCACTCTGTGAATAAATGCCAGATTTTTATGTATGAAACCCATGAGTTGCTGTTCCTGAATTAATGATGGGTCTTGGGAACAGCTGATGTTGCTTAGTTTAAGAGGCATTTGAAAGGATTGGGAATAACTTGAAAGGACTCCAGTGTGCAGCCATGTCATGCATTGCTGTTGCTCCCACTCTGCCTTCCCATTCCTCCCTTCCTATCCTTTTCCAGTATTTTGCATCCCGTTTCCAGTTAGAGTGGAGATATTGTAGACTCAGCCTGGCTTGACCACTTGAAATTGCTATCATGTGGACATAATGCTGAGGCCTTGGGATGCCCAGCGAAATGAACATTGTGTGGTGGTAATGTTGTGTGTCTTCAGTTCTAAGAGCCAGATTCTGGCTGGATACTAACCCCCATGGGTTTTTCCCATGTGCTACCCATCAGCAGAGTTTAAGTGGTGACATGGCATTCCTCATGCTATGTTACGTGCATAGTGCTTGTTGTGGGGAGATTGCAGACTCAGAACAGAACCGAATCAGCTGGAAACTGCTCATTTATAGCTACCAGCAGCACAGTAGAGTAACTCTAGAGGTGCAACAGAGTTCCCCTTTGGGGGTCTTCAGTGAGGATCTGGGCTAGCAGGATGTAGCATTCAGCTTCTCTCCAGTGGGCAGAGTAGTTACAGGGTATGTTATGGAAAACTGTGTTGTGAATTAGCTTTGTAGAGCATGTTAGAGAAGGCAGCTTTCCTCCAATTTCACTTCTTACATTGAATTCTAACTCCTTGAGAACTACTAAAGGAAATCCTTAAATATTTAAGAGAACGAAGGGAAACACTTTTGGCTGTCTGTGCCCTGCTTTGTAATGTCCCTGCCTCCTGTTTCTGGGTTAGTGTCTCTCAGCCTGGTGCTCTTGTCAGCTGTAATAACTCTGTGCTAATGTAACTGGGGGAGGAATCTTGCCCTCAGCTTTTAATCTCATAAATTTTAAACTGTGCCTGCCTTTTAAAATTGTGCTTGCAAAATACCTGTGCAGTGCTGGTTGAAATTACAGTAGACTGACCTCAGAGATTTGAAATTAATGGTCTGCTGAGAAGTGGATACTTGTTGCTCTGTCTGAGCTGCCAAAAGATTTGGGTTTAAATTACCTGGTTTATCACCAGTTAGACACAGCTGAAATGAAAAAGGGCTTGTTCTGTAAGCATCTAGATTCCAACACTCCCATGCCCCAGCTGAACCCCTCCCCCCAAAAAAAAGGCATGTGATTCTTACCTCCCTGAGGCAATTTCCAAGTATTAAAGATTCAAAAGTGTAAGGTAGAGATGGAAATGATGAGCACCTCTAGTGCAGAAATATTTTGCAGGAACATTTTATGGCTAGAAATGCCATTATCCCTTCAAGCTCTCAGGATATTTTAATTATCCAGTATGCTTTGAGTGGGAAATTGAAGACAGTGTTCACTTGCAGTGCCTCCTTCTGTTCTCCACTGAGGAGATGCTTGATCTTCCTCCTAGCTCCAGCTCCTTCTGTTTTTTTTGCCTAAGCAAAATGGAGCTTCTGCTTTGCGGCACCATCTTAAAGGTCTATGGCTGCTTTGTAAAGCGGGATGTCCCAGACAGTGTATGCACAAGGATTAGCCAGTGTTTAATCATCAGGAAAAGCTAACACACCTCACCCCTTTCCTCCTCCTCCATAAACGATCCAGTGGGGTCACCTAGAGTCGTAGGCTTTTGAGAGTCACCAGTTCTTGTCTGCACTGATTTCATTGGAGAGGTCTCAGTCTCAAGCTTGCACACTTTGAGGACTAAATATTGGGAAGGGCTCTCCAGTTCTTATAGTGGATTCGTGACAGTTCTTACTGAATCCTGCTTTGAGTTTGCCTCCTGTAGGGGAGGCCAGATCTTTCAGACATACGTGAATGTGGTGCGGGTATTCCCTTGACCTTACACATTTACAACTAAAGGCTAGTCACAAGCTCTCTTGGCTTTCACGTAAACAATTAGATTATTTTGAGGAAAACACCCTGTAGCAGTGAATTAGGATTATGCAATTTACTTGTTCTTCAGCAGACATTTAGCAAGATACATTTTATTAAGATCTAAAAATAGAATGGGTACACTATGTTTTGTGACCTTAATTTCGTGTTTCCATTCTCTTCTATGCCCATTACAGAACTACCTCCTGCAGCTTGCTCTGCAAATGGTCTCACATAATTGAACCATACTGACAGTTCCCTCTTGGTAGGAAGCTGAAACCACATGTGTGGGATGTGTCCTCCCTGTTTCTTAGCTGGAGAGTTCAAAGGGCAAGAAGTGTTATGTGAAGCATTGTGCTATAAGTAACATGAACCATAAGGCACTTCTGTGTGCAGTTTCCTGACACAGTAAGATGGTGCATGACCCCAGAAGTAAGTCTTAAAATACCCACTCCAGGGTATCCAACCTCTGTAATTACTTCTCCTCTGCTATAATCCCAGAGGGTGGTGGTGCCTGGTTATTAGTTGTACAGCAGCAAAGTTGGATTCTGCAATCAAGTGATTTTGACGTTTGTTTGAAGAAATACAGTATATGACTTAACAGAGAAGAGGGCAACAGTCCCACTTTGGACCACTATTGAAGCTTGATGGAACTGTACTGAAGCAGCTATTTTTAGAGTTGGGATTATGAGTACTCTATCCTGGGTCTCTGTCTCATCTATCTGAATTAAGTGCGCTGGTACATCCAACCTTTCATAATAAAACCATAGGTGAAACAAAGTTCTCTGAAGTGTTTTAGCTTCAGATAAACTTCATCTTAGTAGAAATATCCCAGATATAGCGCTGATAATTATTTCTGTTGTCAGGGATTTATCTCCTCCTCTGTGACAATACAGAGTTCTGAATGAGGAAGGCTCTTTTAAAAGTGGTCTCATGGTGGTCCTCCGCCTGGGCTTTGTGAAGCTGATGAGTTGACACTGGCAGAATTGATTTTGTTTGCTTAACTGAAGTATTGAATAACACTTCAGGAATTTTTTTGTGCTTTAACATTGTCTCTTCACGAGTCCCTGTTGACCCTGAGCAAGAGTGGCAGTCAAGATGATCTTTGTTTGCATGGGCAGTTTTGACAGTTTTGCAAGGAGATTATAATCTATAAATAATAAAGCAGGAAGATAAACAGGATGCGATGTATTGAACTAAGTTCTTTAATTTTGCTATAGTCATACCAGTTGAGTGGCCTATGTGAAATGCTGGTATTTACTAGGCTTACCACTAAATCTTTCCAGTTCTCTTTGCAGACCAGGTAGCTTTTACAAGAGGAATGATTTTAATCTCTTCATTTTGAGAGTCAGCCTCCACCTGTCTTTATAAGGAAGTCTAATATTCATTGAAGGGAGATGTTCAGCACTTCAAGGTCAGGCCTTCTTTAGAGGATTCCATTTGCATCGTAATCAGACTGTTTCTGAAGATGTTGATCTTGCCAGTGTAGGTGATGGTTTCCTCCTGGTCACAAGGGGGAAACTGACTGAACTCCAAATTAAAACCTTTTAATGAAGATGTGTAATGGTTACTTTCCTCATCCCTGCCTGCATGCTTACGTACTGCTTTTCTCAAAGGAAGTTTGTCCGGACAGCTGGGGGCTTATCACAGTCTGAATCCTGGAAGTACCCAGCCTCCATCAGTGTGGTGCATCAGTAGGTCAGCATATGGGGAGCTGCATTATGGGGCTGCTCGAGCTGAGAGCATGAACTACCACAGCATCAGCCAAAGCCAAACGTTCATACCCATACAACTTCAAGATTTGGATTTCCTAGATAAGGCACAGGCTGAAAAGCTGTAAAGTACATTCAGCAGTGATTTACATCCCAGACCTCTTTTATTCCCCAGTCTAAGAGGAACTGATGCATCAATACCAGTATGTCAAAGTTACTTGCGTAGGAGGGATATTGCTTTCAGATGCTGCGGGCAGCAACAGAACAATCAGCTACTGACAGTCCATCAAGTGTAGTGAGAGCTGTGAACTGGCTGCCTGACCCACTGATAGATGTGTCCCTGGTAAGATGCTACACTGAGTGCTCGGAGTGTCACGCAGGAAAGCTGTTATTTTAAAGTGGCTTCTCTGAAGGGATCATTGGGAGTTTGGGCTGTTGGTGCTACTTTTGAGAAGTTTTCAGTGGCAAGTAAGCATAAAAAGAAATCACGTGAGATTAGCAATCAGGTAATCAAGGAAAGGTGATGTGGAGGCCTGTGCAAAGACAGTGTGGATAACGGTAGATACTGTACTGTCAAATACCATGGACTGGCCACTAGATCAGGGAAAACTTTGGGGAAGACCTGGGGGCTGGGAGCATTCACCAACTGTGGCAGAGGTTGCAGCTCCTTCCCCAGAGCAGAGGGAAAAGCACCTTGAAGCAAGGACTCCTAGGAGTGACATGAGGAGGGAGGGATCCAGAAGAGACAAAAGCATAGGCTCCTGTGTCATCAGGATGCCAGGGTTTAAAGAGTAGATGCATTACTTCACCTTTATGGAATAAAACAAAATAAACGTTTCATCCGAGTCTGGGCAGAAGTACTTAGTGTGGCACTGTTGATGTGGGCTGAGCCCCATTCCTTCCACACATTCCCCACATGGGACATTTTCCGTACCATTTGTATAACATCACCTAATCGGGGGGTACGAAGCTTAACAGTAGGTCCAGTCTGAATCCTGTTCCTGGCTTTACCAGGTGTTATTTCTGAGGGCAAGTGGCTGTAACGCAGCCCCCAGGGATGGTGTGTGCATGTTCCTCATCATGTAACACAGCTCCTCCCTGCACAGCTGGACCTGGCCCAGCTTTTCATGTGGGCACAATCTCCACAGAAATAAAGGAACCTGCAGAAGAGCTGTAGGTGTGGAGCCAGCAGCTCCAGGGCTAGACGGGCAGTGGTGCCTCCTGTGCTCAGCCGAACAACATGCCATTCTGTACTGTCAGCAGATGTTTGTTTTCATTCTGGTTTGGACAGGCTTGGAGGGAAACTGGATGTTTTCCAGTCCTGTCCATCCTTAATTTCTTCTCGTTGAGTAGAGAATAACTGGAGTTATTTATGTTGTTGCACAAGCGCTGGGGCGGTGTTTTGTTGTCCAGCCATGGAAACCTTGGTGCGAGGCAGACACAGGAGCCCCTCCTGGGGTGGCCAGGGCTGGGCTGTGCCTGTTCCCACCGCCAGGCCTGCATCCCGGCTGCCAATCCTGTGTCCCTGCAGCATCCTGAGGTCCCTGGGAAGAGCTTATCACTGCTGGCCTTTACAACTGGCCTCAAGTTTCCCATGTCAGCAGGTGCAGTGTGTAAGGCAGAGAAAATGTTAAAGAAACAGTGTCGTGGCATAGGAAGTCGTGTTCAGAGCTGGGAAACCCTGTGGCTTCAGGCATTTGTGGAGGAAAAGTGAGAGCATGGCTAGGTTTATCCCTAAAACATGACTGTTTGAGAAGACCAGTAAGCCCACAGTGCTGGGCTGGCTGCATCAGGTGAGTATCTGTGTCTGTGTCTCCCTGCCTTGCCACCCTCCTCTGCTTGGCGAGGGCAGTGAAGGTGCCTGGTGCACCACGGTGCTCCTGCTGCTGGAAATTTCCACGCTCCCATGAATGGATTAGGCAGAGGGAAGTGGAGCCTCTGACATACTCTTCCAAACCAAAACAAAGCTGGCAAGTCTAATTTTAGGCCTGGTTTAGTATGGAAATGATATCAGTACTGACACAAAGCTTTTCCGTTCTGGTAATTAATTTCTGTGTATTTAAGTCTTGCATGTGGAAGAGGCTGAGAATTGATGGCTCACTCTCAGCAGCTGGGTTTACAATCAAACGCTTTCATCAACAAAGAGCAAAATTAAAGGGAAGCGATACCACACACAGGCACAGCTTTGCTTCAGCGTGCTGTTGAACCAACATGTTTGTAACTCCTCTCTCTCTGCCTTGGGGAAAGGTGTGTAGCAGCAGAACATCTGCCCGCCAGCGCTCAGCTGACTTGTTAGGACATAACTGACGGGGGTATTGTGACTGACGTTCCTCTCTCTCTCTGAGTCTCACTGTGCCTGGTTTTGTTTTCACGTTAGGTTTTTGTGGCCAGTCCAAACAAAACACAGCCTATTGTGGAGATCCTGTTGAAAAACCAACCTAAGCTAATTGAGTTTCTGAGCAACTTCCAGAAAGAGAGGACGGATGATGAACAGTTCACCGATGAGAAGAACTACCTGATTAAGCAAATCCGAGACTTGAAAAAGCCAACGGCATGAAGAACTCCTCTCATTTTCCACTGTAGGCATTAATCTTGTTTGTTAATTTCCTCTGTGTCCCTTAAATGCCACAATAATGCTTGAGAAGGCACAGCAAGTGCCTGGTTTTTATTTTATCTTTGTTCCTAGATGTCAAGACCGTAGGGGTTTTACATGAAAACTAAAATACCAAAAATATAGAATAATATATTCTTTTTAATCAAGACTATAATTATTTATGTCAGTTTAGAATCTTGCTGTAATAGAAGCTGGTTTGATGGATTTTCATTTGTGCTCGAGAAGAATGAACCTCTGCTTAACTTTATCAGCAAACTCAAGCTGTTGGTGAGTGCACAGAGTAGGTCTTCTGAAGACCATAACATTGTTCCTTTGCACGTGTAATTGTGACTTTGTTCTAGTGCTGCACACACACAAGACTGTGAAAGAGTATGTTTGTCTCTGGAGTTAGCTGCACTTCTAGATCGGGTTCTATAGTCAAAACAGTGGTAGGTAAAAAAAGCAGTAAAGGTCACATTTTTGCTTTATTTTTTTGTGTTTTCATCTTTAAGGTTTTCTTTTCCCTCAGATCAGAGGTTTTCTATTCAGTGCCAGGGAATGGGGGAAGACATCAGCCAGGTGGGCTGTTTCCGCCTGCCTCCCACCTTCCTGTATGCCATCTACCTTGTGCTATCCCCTCAGCTCCCAAGCAGTCTGATGGGGAGCAGCCCCAGGTACGCGGTGCTGTTGTGGAGCACCAGTGCGGGAGGCCATTTAGTACCAGAGGCCACTTGTAGTCTGGCGTTTGCTTGTCCATGTTCACCCTGATGTGAATTCAGGTTCTGAGTTGTAGAAGATGAAACTGTTGCACTGTTAGTGAGTTAAGCTTAATAAGCTCTGTGGTCCAAACAGTGTTTCCCAGGTGTGTTTGAAGAGGTTTTTTGGGTCTTGAAATGAAAACGTTACACTGATGCTTTATTAGGAAGTGGAGTTTGAGAGCGGGGAGTGGAAATTTCTTGACTTTCTCTGGACAGCTTAAGTTCCGAGTTTTCCTATTTGTTGTGAGACAGTTATCAAGCTAAACCTCTAGCTAATGCTTCAGATAAAGAGGTGACCTGAACTGTAAAAACAGAACAAGACCTTTTCATTGTTGTATATTGGGGTGAGTGATACATCAATTTATGTGCTTTAGAAAAGGGATGGAATGGAGCAGATTGTCGCCTCATGTTGGTTTTTGGGATGTCGGACACACACAACAAATTTACATCCTAGTCACCTGGAATTTAAAAAGAATAATAATATTTACAAGCTATTAAAAGCATGATTACTGATCACCTTCGTTTCTGTCTCTGGTTTTTCTCCTCTTGCTTTTCTGGATAGCCAGACTGTACAGCGCTAAATTAATTCTCTCCTTTGCCAACCAGTGTCAGCAGATGGAGAGAGGGAGATGAGCACTGCCTTCAGAGCTACTGCACTCTGCAAGCATCACATCTGCAGCCCTGGCTGGCAGGGGGCCTGCAGCCCAGGCTGCAGTCCAGCTTAGCCTGACTGTGGTCCTCTCCCAGCCCCCTAGGCAGTGCTTACTATCAGTGAGTGGATCAAGGACCATCTCCAGAATCACAGACCTCAGAGCAGACATTTACATCTGATCCCCTGGGATCTGGAGCCTGAAAGTGAAGGGTGCTTGGCTGTGCTCTGAGCTCCTAGGGTGGAGCTGGTCTCCAGGGCTGGATTAACACAGAGACACGTGTCCATTGCCTCAGCCTCTGGAGTCACATGAGAACATCAGGCTTCCAGCCCGCACTTGGAAAAAGCGTCTAATGGTGTATTGTTGGGGAATTCCTGCCCTTGAGAATGTGAGTGTGACCCATACAGAGGTGCCCAGTGCATCTATGAGGGTGGTCAGTGCTGTGAGCTGTTCTTGTCTGCGTGGTCTGGGCACAGAAGAGTGCTTGAAGACATCAAAACCTGGTTGTAATATGGGGAGGGAGGTTACACCCACCCCCCAGTGTTTGATGTGGCCAGCAGGGAACAGAGCAACAGGCTCCATCCCTGCAGCCTTTCCCAGTGTGAGCAGTCATCAGACTCACACTGGAGTAAGTGGCAAGGAGGGCTTCTGAAAAAGGGGTCTGTGCGCATAAAAGAGGAGTGGTCTTACAGTAAAGTGGCATGGGCCAGGCCCCTTGCAGCTTATCACACAAGAAGCCAGTCGTGCATTAGGTATTGCCAACACACCTCAAAGTAATTGAGTCTTCCCCAAGCTGACCTTGCTCAGCTCTTTGCAAGAAGAAAAAGCAAAAGAAATGGTAAAGATGAAATTAAGCACCATAATAATACTTTACAGCAGGTGGGGACACATCCCTAATTAAATGAAAATGAGGTCTTTTCTAATGCAACTTTGGAATAATGATAGAACTCTGACTTTCCTTTGGTGGATTCAATCATGGTGGTTCTGCCTAAGTGACTGCTCCCACCAGGAACTCACAATTCCTCTGCAATTAATACCTGGGGGAGCTGCAACTCATCAGAACAAGGACAGGGAAGAAGACTGTAGTCCCCAGAGCGAAAGAAGCCAGAGGATGCTTCGGCTGCAGTCTCTCCATTCCAGTCCCCACCCTGTATACAGGAAGGTTTGGGTCATACGGATGAATCTCTGCCAACATGCTATGTACAATCCCGCTCGTAAAACCTTGTTTGATACAGCAGAGTGCCAGGAATCATTGAACCATAAGCTTCTGTCCTGGGATTTGGGCAGCTTGTGCTGAAAAGAGAAAAATGTGATCAGCAGCAGCAGCAGCCTCCCCTTGTCCGTAAAGGCATGTACACCAGCAGGGGTGAACCTGGCAGAAAGATGTGGGACTCCGGCCTTCAAGAAATGTGGACGTCAAGACTGCTTGAGCCTCTTAATCTGCATGTTCCGGGCATGAGATCAGCAGAGAAGGAAAGAACGTCTTGGGCCTCGTAATCTAATGATAGAAGCACTCCCATGAGGGAGGGGAGATCAGGATCCCATTTGTTCTCTAGTGCATGCCTTGCTCTTGTCTGTGAAATCAGAGCAGGGCTCAGAGAACCCAGGCCTGTTTCCAAAAGGTGCAGTGATGTTTGGTCAGAAGAGAGGCTTTTGCTCTGGGCCAGTGAATGCTGTATTTTTCCATCTGAAGTGGAAGCACTTTAACGTTTTGGCTGGAAGCACCTTCCTGCAGAATATCTGCCTGGGGATGAAGGCTGCTATGAAGCAGAGGGGATGTGTGTTTTGGGCTCCATTATGTGAAAAGGAATTGCATTTAGCCTCTCCTCTTCTTTACTAAGCACTCTAGTCTAAAAATATGACCTTCCACTAGTTTTGGACTTGCATTTTGGTACCTGCCATTTCACCTGTGTGGAATTCACCTGTGTTTGCCTTGAACATCACCCACTGGACTTGTACACGCTGCCTGCAGCTGAATAGCATCGAGCACTGAAGGATTATGTAGACCATGCGGATTTGTTGCATTTACTGCCAAGCAGTGAAAGCCTGTTTCATATCTCTTGTGCTGATGGAGCTGAAGTGGCCACTTGCTTTCCTGTCAGAGCAGGTAGGTGGTGAGAATTCCATACATGTGCACCAAGCGGAGCAGCACAAGCTGTTAAGACTAGGCCTGAAGGTGTCCCAGAGCCTCTAGCAAGAGGGCCAACCCCATAGCGAGAGAGGCAAACACTGCTGTGGCCTGGGGAAGAGAAGGAGCTGAAGTCCCTGCCACCCAGGCTGTGCTGAAGGGGAGCCTTGTCCCCAGCAAAGGCTCCCACCCCTAAGCCTGTGGTGTGTCAGGCCACGAGGCAACAGTGGTGCAAGCCAGCTCTGAGCACAGTTGGTGCTGGGCAGGCAACATGGGACAAGGCTAAGTGGAAAGCCAGGAGAAGGTTAGCAGTTTTGAGTGCGTGGTTCATCTCTAAGCCAAGCACCTCACAGGGCTGTGACTTGGCCAAGCTCCCTGAGAGCCCCAGGGGGTGAGCCCAGCCCTCCTGACTCACAGTCCTGTTCCACAGTGCCTGCCTTGAGCTGGCCCTTCTTTCCAGGAATGTGTAAGGAGGAAAAACAACCAGAACATCACCCTCTTTCCTGTGGCATCAGCTGTGAGTGGCTTGGCAAAGCCAAGGTCAAAACAACTTTTTCCACCTCGGACATCGTGCAGCTGAAGGCTGTAATTCACCAGTGCTAGAGGAGCCCCGTGCCTTTTTTTCATCACTGTATGGCACTGGCAACAGCCGAGGATGGCTTTGCTGCTGAGCCTTACCCGCAGGAAACATCGCACTGCCCTGGCTGTCGGTGAGACTGCAGGTACCTGCTGCGGTGCAGCACATGAGGTATGGCCCAGTGCGTGTCCTGCTGTATCTCTCTTGTAGTGAGGGGCCCAGAACTGAACACAGGATTTGAGGTGTGGCTGATGTTAGGTTTTACGAGTTGTTGGACACAAGCAGCACCTGACCACTAAGGTGACAGGTATGAACAAAGTCTTTTGGCTGCATGACAGGCACCAGTCCAGTCATGGCACCAGAGCCCTCATAGTTAAAGCAGCAAAACCTACCCAAGTCCTCAGTGCATCTCTTCCGGAGAGAGCTGCCAGTCTGCTAATGAATGGAGTTATTTCTTCCAAGGGCACAGAGAAGCCAGGACTGCGTGCCTAGGGCCTTGCCCACCTCTTTTGAATATAGGCCCTTTCTTTCCCAGTTGCAGGGTACGTTACCTCCACTAACACACCGCTCCGGAGGTGCCCTTCACCTCGCTGGGACGACAGCTGCCGTGGTGAGGGGCTGGAGCAGACCTGAGTGCCCCCGTCACAGCAGAGCTGCACCTGCCCTGAGCCGTGTGCAAGCACGCAGCTGGGACCGGCCGCTCAGAGGGGGCATGCCCAGGCGCTGCCCTGCTCAGCGAGTAGCCCGCAGCACACACACCCGGCCTGTGCTCATGGGCAGGTGCCCAGCGGGCGCGCTGTGTGTGGGACAAGCAGGAGCCTGCAGGGAGCAGAGCTCCCAGACCGCCATGGGGGAAGCAGGGAGAGGCACCTCCTCCCCAAGCTAAAGCTGGTTGTGTGGGGAAAATGATATTCACAGCCGGACATACCTTGTGTCCCAAGGAGTGTCAAGGGCAGAGCCGCAATTAGCTCTTAGGACAGAGCAGGTTCTCCCTGTGGGCTGGCAGCAGTGGCTCACGCTTCCCGTCAGAGACTCAAAGGAAAGTGACCCAGGGCCAGGCCTAGTAGCAGGCAAGAACGCAGGATGTCCCCGGGCACAGCAGGCATTGCAGGGGGAGGAGTGACATACGTTCATTCCAGGCAAAGACACAGCTCTCCTGCTAATGACTGCCACCCTTAGCCATGCAGCCGCGCTCCTCTGCTCCTGCAGGGCTTGTTTTCTCGAGCTAGATCTGTTTTGCCCAGTGATGGGATTGAATTCACTCTGCAGGTGAATTCGTTGTAGGTAAGGCATTCATACTGCCTTACGTACGTACTTCAGGTCTTTCTGAAAGGACACCGGGGAGGAGGGGATGTGCCTGTGCCGGCATTTGAATGCTAACGTCCTTTAGGCCTGTTCAGTTACTTCATGGTTTCCCAGGCTGCTTCAACCCCTTATTTTCCCTCCAAGTAGGAAATCCAGCTGCCCTGGGGTAAAACTCGCCGGCAAGGCAGCGAGGGGACCTCACCAGCGTCAAAGGAAAGAGAGTTGAGCAAGGAAGGTGAAGGAGGAGAAAACAAACACAGGCAGACTGCAAAGGCTTCCCTGTGCATGCACCCCTCTAGTGCCAGGGATCCACACGTTGCAGGATCATCTCCCTTAGAGCTGGAGCAGGCCCATGCCCTCAGCAGCGCTGGGAAGGCAGCGTCCCGTACCTTCGGGAAGGCCGCCCGTGCTGAGCCTGGCGCCTCAGGAAAGCGACGCGGGAAATCCAGGTACACAGAGGCGACACTTGGAGCACGGCGGATGACAAACGCCCCAGTGCAGAACGCCGCCGGGGAAGCGCCGTGCCCAGCGCTTTCCTCCGCATGCCCCTTCCCCCGGGGCCTCGGCCAGGCTGCGCCGTGACGAGTCAGGAGACGCCGCTGCCCACACGACCTCCCCCCGGCCGCGCTCCTCCCGTTCGCGCTCGCCGCTGCCCGCAGCGTGCCGGCACTGGCGCTGGCACTGGCACTGGCAGTGGCGCTGGCGCTGGCACTGGCACTGGCACTGGCACTGGCAGTGTCAGCGTCGCGGCGCACCGGCACAGCGCCGCTTCTGCCGCCGCAGCACCAGCGGCTCCGCGCGGGCCCCCTGCGGCGGAGCGCCCCGGCACCGGCAGCGCCCGCCCTCTCCTTGATGACAGCGCCCCCTGGTGGCAGCGTTCCTCATCCCCGCTGGGCAGGGGCAGAAGGGAGGCAGCGGCTGAGCAGGGCAGCCCCGGCTCGGAGCTAGGGAGACAAGCGAGCGGCCTTCCGCGGCTCGGGCTGCTGCGCCAGCCACAGGCTCGGCAGGCAGCTCAATGCCTCTTCTCACCCAGCGGCTGCAGGGGCAGCCGCCAGCTGCCAGTGGCACTGGGGCACATCAGCGGGGGCCTCCCCACAAGCTCCCCCTGCCCCGGCGCCTGCCGCACCTCCGCACCCCCCTGCTGGCTGAGCTTGGTGTCTGCAGAGCTGCTGCTCTCGCCCATCCTCACTACTCCTCCCCGCTCCAATTGCTCCTGTGCAGTAACTTGCCCCTCTTCTCAAATACACAGGTTACCGTCATCACCGATGGGCTCAGCCCTGGCCAGCGGTGGGTGCATGTTGGGGCCGGCCAGCACTGGCTCTAGAGGGTATGCGGGAAGCTTCTGGCAGCTTCTCAGAGAAGCCACACCTGTATGCCCACTGCTACCAAACCCCCCCCATGCAAACCCAGTACAGCGCCTACCCGGATCTATTAGAAATCAGCACGCGCTGTCTCCCTTCTTTTTTTCAGTCTCTTTGCCCCCTTCTTTTCTTCAGTGTCTCCAAGTAACACCACTTACTAGCTCTAACAAAGCCAAACAGGTATTTGAAGTCTGGTTTGCAGGCAGAAAGGCCAAACCAAAAGAATCTCTTTAGAGGACTGCAAAGCTTTTCAGAGTAGTCCCCACATTAAACATGGCTCTGGGAAGCCTGCCCCATTGCCAGCCCACCTGACTCCATCCCACTGCCTGCTGTCTGTTTACGACGACATTTCAGTTCAAGAGCACTCCTGAAATGCAGCTCCCGTCTGTCCTTGCTTACTGCATGTGGCTCAGTGACATGAACCAGTCTTGGAGTGCACTGACTGGATTCCTTTGAGATGCAGTTAAACAGTCGGTAGCAATAGCCCTGATGCACTCCGCTGGCTAACAGGCCTCCAGTTCGCATGCCTGGGCTAGGGCTACGTGGATCTGAAACCACTGACGGGCCCGGCCTTCAGCATCACCTGCTTCATGCTACGCTTGCTCCCCTTTGGCCATACTGGTGACCAGTGTAGCGGTTGCTTACGATCCCCACCACGACCCACCGTACAGCGACCATGAATCAAGGTGCTGCGCAGGCAGGGCAGCAAGGCAGGAGGTGCAGCAGGATGGATGTACTGCTGGATGGTCAAAGCTTCACCCACTTCCACCCTTTCAACCAAGAAACAGGCTGTGGGAGGTGGTAGCTCGCAGGATGCTCCCTAAGGCAGTTCTGACTCTCCTGAGGCAGAGAGAATTGATGCTCATTAATGCTCTCAGGACCAAAAGAGGGAATGGCAGCCGTTCCTCAGGGCTGGCAGGAGGCACAGTCTCATGTTGAAACACGTTCTTCAGGCAGAGCAGGAGCTGATGCAGCTCAGCAAACAACTGGGACTGCCAGAGCAAGGACAGCACCAGGCAGGTAAAGGGCGTGAGCATTTCAAAGCACTGTTTCTGTTACACTTCTTCTAATAACCAAAAGCACTTAAAATGCATGTCAGTACTTATTGTCACGTTAATTTATTAGCAGAAAACATGTTTTGCTGTAAGGCAGACAACGAGAATTTCTGTTAAAGAGGCCAAATTATTACTGATAGTTAGTAAGTACAATTAAAATGACTGCTCTGAAATGAATGGAATAGATCCAAAATGCATATGGGAATTTCATACAATATATAAAAGTTTTACATTTCTTGATTTTAAATGTGTTGTAGTTTTAACGTAAGAAAGAAGCAAACATCTTAAGAGTTCATTTGCAAACTATGCACTGCAGGAGATGTCCCCTCTCCCATGGCTCTCCCTGGTAAGCAGAAGACAGGCACAGCAGTACTTAGAGAGTCCAGGGGCTGAAACAGAAACCCCACTCACATTGTTCCTGTTGGCCAGGATAAAGACCCTGCTTTGTAACCCCAGTAAGAATTAAAGCAGGGTTGTACTGATTATCAGAGCCTAGAGAAACTTGGGAGTCTCTGGAGGAATCTGCAGAAAAGTAGCAAGACAGAAATAAAGCTGGACTTGCAAGCCTTCAGCTGTACAAGCCGTTCTGAGTTTCACAGACAGTTTTGTACAAAACCCCCTCTTTTCAGCAAATAATAAAAAATAAAAGCTGAATCTTCACTCCTCGTGAAGCACAGGCTCCAGGAGCATTCACTGCAGTGTAGTTATTCAATGTGTGTGATATCTGACTTGTATCTCGATTTGCTTATCCATGTACCTAGGCCATTTGTGATGCTTTGGGGAGTTTTCTTTTTCAGCTGTTCCTATAAAGACACAGACTTCTTTACCAGTTTTGATGCCAGCTGACAGATCACTATAAAATTTGAAGGGATCTTAAACCTGACCCTGGTTTTTCCCCTGCTTCTACCTCAAGTAGAAGAGCATTGCCAATAAATTACGGAAACAAGGTTTCAGTGGGTGGAGTGGGGAGGCCTAACCTGAACAGTGTTTTTCTAATATATAGAAAAAGCCAAGAGTAATTATTCTAACCAAGATGCTTACAAGAAGTGGGGAGGAAATATGCCAAAATAAAATATTTATGATTTAAAAATAGATTATAATCTTGCTTATGAAACACCAGCATTTCACTTTAACCTCATATGGAAGTTACAAACAATGACACTATATAATTCTTGATGAGAGGAAAAAACAGTTCTTCTGAGGTTTGTACAGCATACAAACCAATAACTTAACCCTCATGCCCTGAACTCTAAAGCTGACAGGTAAGGCATGGAGCTCTTGCATCTGGGTCTACTGGTCCTAAATTCAGGACCTGAGTTTCTCCACATTAGATTCCAAGACCTGATCAAGTGGCAGCTCAGCAATTTCTTCAAGAGCTATTGTGAAAAAGCACTCTTTTAAGGTGTGATGTAAAAATGGACTTCACCATCCTTCCCTTAGTTGACAAACAGGGTCGTATTTTTCTCCTCT
Source organism: Lathamus discolor (assembly GCF_037157495.1). Lineage (NCBI taxonomy): Eukaryota > Metazoa > Chordata > Aves > Psittaciformes > Psittacidae > Lathamus > Lathamus discolor. Next base: position 99,417,813 of record NC_088887.1, on the reverse strand, counting down.
CCTCTCTCCCTGGTCCTGGAAAATGAAGCTGTATGCAACCCCCTTAGCAAGACTACAGTGGGGCAGGAGGTCATCCAGTTCCCTGATGAGACTTCTGCTGCTAACTGCATGCACCACACTCAACCAGCAGCTCCAGAGTATCCCTCAATCTAACTAGGCTCAGAGAAACAGCAGTTTCTCCAGCTCCAGTGAGACTGTATCCTCATGGTGGTAAGATGATATAAGCATTCCCCAATTCTAAGGTCCAGGTACCCAAGAATGAAGTTAGACCACAAGCCTTAGGGAATCACAGCTCTTTGCTGCAGCTCCAAGCATCAAGAACTGTACATTAAATTACAGGACCAGTAGCCAAACTAGGTGAGAACAGACTCCATATAATTAATGCCACACTATGGATGCTTTGCACACTGTTTGATCACAGCTTTGCTATCTAGTTCCAACCTTTTCCAAAGCCTAAAAGAAACAAACAGAATCTTCAGCAGCATCTTAAAATATTATTCCACTTCCTGGACTTTAAGGAGGGCAGCAAAGACACCTTGCATGAAAGAACTGGGAAAAGGCCATTTATATATTCTACCAGCAGCACCAGAAAAAGTTTTAAGGTGTTTGCACTCGAGGGCTCAGCGCAAGAGCGAACAGAAAGTCTTGGAACATCTGCTAAAAGAAACAGCTAGAGGTCATATTCAAGGCAGCATATTCAAAACAGATGGGAGTAAGGGCAGGGACCTTTCAAAGGATGCTGGCTAAAACTGTCTGTTCTGGTTACTCATTACCCACCCAGCACCCCCTCAAAAGTGGCAATCATCACATTAGAATGCAGTTTCACTGTCTGTTTTTATGTCACCCTTGCTCCACAGGTCATCAACGGTCATAGAACCATAGAATAGTTAGGGTTGGAAAGGACCTTAAGATCATCTAGTTCCAACCCCCCTGTCATGGGCAGGGACACCTCACACTAAACCATGTCACCTAAGGCTTTGTCCAACCTGTCCTTGAACACTGCCAGGGATGGAGCACTCACAACTTCCCTGGGCAACCCATTCCAGTGCCTCACCACCTTTACAGTAAAGAACTTCTTCCTTATATCCCTTATATCCCTTCCCCTGTTTATATTTTAACCCGTTACCCCTTGTCCTATCACTACAGTCCCTGATGAAGAGTCCATCCCCAGCACCCTTATCATGCAATTCCATTTGTGCAGATCATCCTCTGTAAGAAATAACAGGACGTTGTGTGCTTTATTAGCTTTTGTAGTCCTACAAGCCTGTTAGTGAAGATTAACAAAACCTAAACTCTCGAAATCTTCAGATGGTATGTAGAGGCCAGTGAGATGCACACAGCTGAGTTCTTTCAGGCCTGCATCCAGAAGCTGAGAAAAGCGAAGCTATTCTTTGCCTGCATCAATTCAGATGGCCTGCACTTCAGGAAGCAAGCAGAGCAGCTATGCAGGTACCACAAGACAAAACAGTTCTGCTGCTGTCGTAGTTGGAACAGTGCAAATGAGAGAGAAGCTTGATATTCAAACCACTTACTCAAAAATGATGTCCATTCCTTTGGCTTTGTCTCCTTTACACAAGCAGACTGAGAAGTAAAAGCCACTTTCAGGAACAGGAGTAACTGCTAGTGATTATTTATCTCCCATTTCCTAAAAGATTCCCTTGATGATTGTACTTGAAAAACCAGGGCTTATTTCTGCATTCTGCTAGCCCAGAACTCAGAAATCCGTTCCCTCAGTCTGTACACCAAGCAAAAAGGTACCATTTTATTATTACTGCGATCTGCCAGCAACAAACTTTCAGTCCTTTTTATGTTTTAATGTGTTAATAATGATCAGCCACCCAGTTACTTTCACAGAAAATACAAGCAGCAGGTTTTTGCCAAGAAGAACTTCTAAATTAAAAATACCTCCAGGTAATTCCATAAAACATTAAAGACATCATAAATAAACTTATTCTAAAATTCACTTTCCAAACAATAAATAAAACTCTTTCTTATTTGAAAGTGCAAACAGGCTGCATTATAAAAAAACTGAGCAAGACTGCAGAAGTGCTTAGTTATTCAATAGTGACCAAGACACAGTTTCTTGCTTTGGTGCTGCTGGTCATCTAGTGACTTCGTTTTCTGGACCCCATCTAAAGAGAAAAAAAAAATTCGTGAAACATTAATACAGTAGTAAGTATAGCCTAAATACTCAACACATAATGGCCCACTGGAATAACACTGGGGACAGGGAGAGGGACAGAGACTGTCTTCTTCCCCTTACAGAGGAACATGCAGTAATCATAGCAAGAGAAACACTAAGGAAAGAAAGCAACTTGTACCAGTTCAGTGTTGAAATGCAAGCATGCCATCTTGAAGAAAACACTGTTGGAGAAATGAGCCCTATTAAAGGTGAATCTTTCTCTAGCTGGGCCTAAAAAACCATTAGCAGAGAGAGGGATAAACATGCCCTAATATTTTGCAGTGATTACTAGTGCCATACACACTACTCTGAGCCCTTCCCTCATCCCTTTTCCTGAGCCCAGGAGGAAATTGCTAACAAAGAGAAGTCTCCGCTAATCTAGTTCACATTAGGAATTAGCTTGTAGTATGTGGTTATTCATGTGCTACAAAACCCACCTTCAGTCTTTTTTATGCTCCTAGCCTGGTACTCAATTCTTTTGAGTAACTGCCAGCTCCCTATCTTTATGCTCCATATCTTTGTGCTTGAGGCACAACAATTATTTAGCTTCTTTTTCCCCGTTATTTTCCCCTCTGGATGAGAAACATTGTAAGGATTGGTAGCTGACAGTAGATGCCATTGGTGGGTCCCTTCTGTAGCACAAAAAGGCTTCAACATAAGACTCATCCAAACTCTGTTTCAGAGGATGACAGCTTCCTTGCTACAGGGGTGCAGGTCAACAAGGATTTTGTGGCCTTTATATTATATATGTGTATATAAACACACAAAAATAAATGCTGATTGAAAAGCAGGGGCATAGATTCTACTTCATAAAAGAAACACTCAAATGTTCTGCAAAACATGTTTAAATGACTTGGAGGAGTCCAGTTTCTCTTGAAAAAGAATGGCACTCTTTATAGAACACAGTATAAAAAGTCTTTACAGAACAAAATCTAAACCCCTACACAGTAGTCTCAAATTACCTGTGTGTCAAACTGCATATTGTTGACCTTGATAACAGCATCACTAGGTTTTGTAACGTGCGTGCCAGTGCCAAGCATTTGTTAAAACAAACTTGTTTTCAACTTACGATTAGTTCGTCTATTCAAAAAGCTCAGAGAAGTTTTCACAGCAAAATTTAACTAACTGAAATCAAGATGAATCAATTCAAGTTTGTTTAAAACGGGATCTCACTTACTGACTTCAGTCATAACATGAACTAATGAAAAAATTACTTACTTTCCCTGGCTGTGGGGTCATGGAATTCAAGGGCATTGGTGTGCAGTGGATTCAGTTGCCACTGGTAAAAGAAGAAGAAAACGTTTACTCATTCCAGAAGACAGAAGAAAGAGCAAAGGGAGAAAGATAAAGTAGAATCATGGAATAGTTAGGGTTGGAAAAGACCTCAAGATCATCTAGTTCCAACCCCCCTGCCATGGACAGGGACACCTCACACTAAACCATCCCACCCAAGGCTTCATCCAACCTGGCCTTGAACACCGCCAGGGATGGAGCACTCACAACCTCCCTGGGCAACCCATTCCAGTGTCTCACCACCCTTACACTAAAGAACTTCCTCCTTATATCCAATCTAAACTTCCCCTGTTTAAGTTTTAACTCATTAGCCCTTGTCCTGTCACTACAGTCCCTGATGAAGAGTCTCTCCCCAGCATCCCTATAGGCCCCCTTCATGTACTGGAAGGCTGCTATGAGGTCTCCATGCAGCCTTCTCTTCTCCAGGCTGAACAGCCCCAACTTCCTCAGCCTATCTTCAAGTACCCCACTGTTCTTCACTAAGGCATGACTAGGGGTGAGGCAGGGAATAAAGGACTCTACCTCCAACACACACTTACTTTGCAAATAAAAAGCTAGTAAGGGATGTGTGGTCATTTACTGCCTTGAGAAGGGGAAATGAGCTTGCTCAAACCACCAGTGCTGTTGTTTGCCATGGTGAGCACCCTGATTGCAAGGGCACTTGGCCACCTTCAAAACCCACTGCAGCTCTTTTGGGAGCTGCTGGAAGGGCCTATGTAGTCACACAGTGATCTCCCACATCCGCTGCCTTACTGTGACAGGGAAGCTTGGAGAGAACCTCAGTGTGAAGAGGCCACTCAAACAACAGCAGTGAGTTAGAGGGAAATCTGCAAGGCAGTTAGAGAAAACAGATACACTTGGCAGCATCCTCTGGCATATGGCACAGCACTTCTCCCGAGTGTTGTAACAGAACAACCTCTCAATTCCACTCACTTGACTAAACACCACAAGAAAACACACCTCTTGCGCCCAATCCACCCTCCCCACAGTGCAGCCCAGAGGTTTTAGACTATAGTACATTTAGACACTTACTGTGAATTTGCTTACACCCTCCACTTCACCAAACTTCATATAGGATATGTCTGCTTTCTTTTTTCCAGCATCAATATCTCCTGCATAGATCTGCTTGATACCAGCGCCTTTGATTAAAGGGACACATTCATCACATGGACATTTTGTCACAAATATCATGCTTCTCTCATCTGGCTTTATTTCTCGACACCTACAGGCAGTCAAAAACCAGAACTTCAGATATCTTGATAGTTTTTAATAGTGACAAACTTAATACCTCACAAGAGCAAGCAAAGAAGTGTTACGTGATTCAATGATTACTCTCAGAAGCCACTTATTCCTAATAAAGTGCGCAAGTACGCAACGATATCTAGTTTGGTTTTACTCTCTGTGAACAGAACACCCATCCCACCTCTCCGCATATACCATTGTTGAAGCCTCAACAATTGCCACTCTTCCTTATTTCGGGTTTCCTGCTAGGACAGCATGGTCCTAGCAGGAAACAGAAGCAGTGGCTTGTAAATGAAGGAGCTGCCATGCATCGGAGTGAATATCCTTTAAAAACCAATTCACTTGAGAAGTCTGAAGAAATCCCAGAAGCTGTGCCCATGCACATCCAAGTTCTGCATTACAGGCATAAGCAAGACTGTGATGCAATCCATACTTCATCACACATTCATTCGTCATGGAATTGTTTCTGAACCATCTCATTCTTCTCCCTGGCAAAAATAAGCCCATTACCTGAATGTTAAGGCATTCTGCTCCGCATGTATAATGTATCTGAACTTTCTGATTTCCCGATCTTTTTGTTTATCATCCATGTGTGGAAAATCAGCATATTCAGATCCAACAGGAAAGGCATTGTAACCACAGCCTACAAAATACATTGCTCCTGTTCCATCACAGCTTCTCTGCAACAGTAAGCAAACCATTAAAGTAGGAGACATTTACACTGAGTATTAAGTGAAAGTGTTGGGCAATGTATACTTTCACAGTTCATGCCAAGTTATGGCAGTTAAAAAGAGAACTCAGCTCTTGCTGATTGCTCTGTGTCTGTATGGAGCTTTTCCACTGAACTGTTAACACTGCACACAACACACTGCACCAGGCTTTAGGGGCTTTCCTTCTATCAGGTAGTATGGATAGCAGGAACAAAAATGAGGAAGGATTAAGTCCTTGAGCCTTTCTGCAATGTACAAAATTGGAATTAGTTCCTGATGTGCCAGAGACTGTGCTTCACCTGTCTCTCAACAGACCCAGTGCCCAGTGTGCTGTCTAAGTAGCAATCAGTGACTGAAATTAGGACAAAAGAGAAAACAGCAATGAGCAGCTGATGACTGAAGCGTTAAAAACCGATGAAGAGTATGTTGCAGCTGCATGAAGAATGAGGCTCCCTGGGACTGGTAACACGCATAATCAGAGACATAAAGGAATAAACCTTTATGCTTGGATGGGAAAAAGCACAGTAACAATACCTGTAGAAAAATATCACTTTGATCCAAACTGTGCTAAAGCCACTATGGCATTTCAATGGCAACAAAAATCCTTCAGAGATTGTGAGGCTTGATTGTACTGAGAGCTCTCCAAAATAAAAGCTGCAGAGGGACCTGCAGAAAAGGCACAGGCTGCCTGATCAGCAGCTGTGGCAAAACTCTGTAGCCAGGACACCTGGAGTAATTGACAAAGGCTAAGGAAGCAGGCACACTGGAAAAGGAAGCAGAGACACTGTGGTAGTTACTGAACTAATTTATACTTCCCCTTCATCTTGACAGTATTATCAAAGAAGCAGTCATTAACTTAGTTACTAAAGAATGAGATTTCTGTAGTGCTCTGTGTGTGTATGAAAAATGCACGTGCAAAAACTTAAAGTAAATAACTCAAAGCAGATACAAGTGTATGAATTGTGAGTGCAAGAAAGAGGAACTTTTTCAATACTTACTGATTTTTCTTCTGCCCAAATAATAGCTCCAACTCCTGTTTTATGGTCCTCTAAAATACATAACATTTTAGCAGCAAATAATAAATAAAGCACTTCTGAGTTACCTGTACATTAACATATGACATCCTAAAGTAAGGAATAATATTCATTGTTGCTTCATGGATAGGAGAAAAGAAAAATTAAGAGCTTCTAAGTCATACAAGTCTACTCCAAAAGCTGTATTTTATACCCAATTCAGAGGCAAAATGTTAATAATCGTATTTTGATGGGTGTTTCCCATCCCCACTACAGGAAAACCAGAACAGAACTTTCATTATGTGACTTGGAAGATTTTCATGGAGCTTGGAAATCTTCTCCAGTAGCTACTGATGAGAGTCTGGACCAGTAAAAACTGAGCGTATCAAGGAGAAAAAAAAATGTTTCAGGTTTCCAGTGACATAGAAGACAATTAACTATTTCCATCATCCTTGGTCTCACTAACACATACAGTCACCTTAAAGAGGATCTTTCCTGCCAAAGATATGTTTTGTGAGGGCTGACTTTATATTCTGCATACTTACTAGTCACTCATGTATATTAAGCCTGCATAGAAAACATCCTATAATAGTGCTCTCCATATATCCACCTATATAATAATGCAAGCACCTAAATATGTGTGTGTGCCGTTTATTTATTTTAATTTTATTTCAGGACTAAAGTGGAGTAAGAGTTTGCTCAAAATCCAGACCTGAGCCCAGGCTGAACAGCACAGGTAAAACTGAATTTTGCTGTCTCAAGAATGAATAGTCAAGTTTGCTCATCCCACTGTGCTCTGTACAACAGCAGATGTACAAAAAACCCCACAACTGGTTCCATGAAACTTCTAAAGTGTTTGTAACAATGCCATCTCTTCTGCAACTTTGGGTGACCACATTCACAGAGGGTACCCGGGGGAGGGGGGAAACCCCAGCTTTAAACATGTAATATGTTTTGTTTTCAACGGTTTTAAAAAAGCAGCTATCCTATCTAGATGAAAAAAGCCAACTATTAAGGAGTACTACTAAGTTTTAACTCTTCATAACTCTTCATATTCTGTTCTCTGCAAGAACGTACCAATCTACTGCATTGCTACCCAGACAGAATAAAGTTGCTAACAGAAATCATCTCTATCATCAAAAGGTGGTCAATAACTATCCTTCTACCCAAAAAGCCTGTACATCAAAATTCCAGCATCCCTGCAAAGAAACCCCCCATCAGATATAGAAGCACTTTCACTAAGATTAGAACTAAGAAACTTCATATAACTGTCCTTAATGCCTTACCGAAAGGCCACTGTTTCACCCCCTTTTTCTGAAGAAGTGTACATAATCTGCTTGAAATATTGGCATGCATTTGCTAACAGAAGCATCTTGTGAAGCCACAGTCAAAAGAGCCTCAGAGCAGCTTGAAGAATTCAAACGCCATTGTATTCTTTCTTTAGACAGGTGTTGGACATGTTGGCAGGGCAGGATTTCCTAAATACCTGCGCTGGTGTTCTCTTGGAAAGCTTTCACTCACAATACCATGTACCCCTGTGGAGTTTTTACTGTTACTGCCATTCCTGTTCCACAGATGTAGAAACAGAATTCAGCAGCTTGCTCAAGGAATTATTTGGAAGACTAAGACTGAAATGAGGAACTTGCTCTTCTCATGAGACCCATTCTTCCTGCAGTACTGTAACAACTCACCTGTCCGGTATGCAAGTAGTCTGGCTTGTATCATACAGTGCCTTGCAATTTCTTGGGGCAAACTCTGATGATCTGTTTCATTTGTTCGTTGTGATTCACTGTTGTAAAATCCAAAGCATCCAAAGACAGGGACACTGGCAGCCACTGTCGCCAAGACCAAGACAAGATCTTTCATATTTTGCCTCAGGTTGCTGAAGTACGGATTTTCACAGAGGTTCTCCAGTCCTATTGTCATCAGTATTTTCTTGTGCATTTCCTCATTTGAAATTAGGAATAAACTTTCATACTCTTTTATTCTCTCTTGTCTACATGCAGTGTAAAAGTCAGTATTAGAGTCAGGCTGAGATTTTACTATTTTCTGAATAAAGTCAAACTTGGTGGAAGTTTCTTCAACAAACTGCACCATGGAGCACCCCAAGGGCTGAAGCAGCACGCACACACGAGCACGACTATTTGACTTCAGTCTTTCTACTGCTTTGGCATCTAGCTTTGCATCATCTGTAGTCATGGGATTGGACGCCTCATTCTGCAAGCTGATTTCAGGATCTGCAGGCCAGTAAGAAATCCTGTTCACCCCAGCTGGAAGAGAAGATAATGTAGCAAAAGGAACCATACAAGTACAGTGGAACATAAACCTCATATTCAACACTACTGTTTAACCCTGGTTTTACTCCTTTAAGGCCCTGAGTGCTGCTTAAGGGGTATCTGACAACAAAAATGCTAGTAGATACAAGTATCAAGAGGTTACCTAACTTGTTAAGCAGACTGTAGACAAAAATTGGAGTTTACTAAATTCTAAGATCTTTGTGACAGTCTAATTTTGCATCTTAACTACACCAGATATATTAATACCACACACAAAAAGCTAGCACTAACAGAAGCTGCTGCTGAGATTAAAAATCAATGCTTGCAGAAGGGCTGTGGCAGCAGATCCCATTTAAGGAAGTGAATAATCTGACTTGTCTTCATCTTACTTGGGAAAAGGAAAACCTTAAGTATTCCCTGTGATTTCTGCATAAAAGGCACCCTTTCTCTGGTGCCACTGACAAGCAATGGGAGGGCAATGAAAAATGTAGCTACCTAGGCCTAATTATTAAGGCTTAGGGTTGGTTGCTTTGGCAAAGTGCAATTGGATTGTCAGGACCTCAGCAGTGCATCCCAACCAAGAGACAAGCACTACCAATAGTAATAGCTGCACAGAGAAATAGGGTCTCAGTAGCAAACCCTAATCTATTGATCATCAGCTCCAGGAAAATGTACATTCAGTATTGTTTTCAGCCTTGGGGAAAATACCAGTGCAGGCCACACAAGTTAGGGATTTGCTTTCACAACTGGGACAGTCCAAAGAGAAAACAGGCTTTCTGATACCACCAGTCACAAGTGTAACATTTACCCCTAGTGTACTACAGTCATTGCTTACCATTTACAATCATTTTTAAACAGGTTGAACATGGTTTTCTGGAGAAATAAAGATCACAGTTTTTAAGTCTTGATCCATGTTTTATGAGTGCAATCTGGCCAGCATGCAAGTCTGTACTGGAACAGTGAAGACCAACAATCTTCATATTTTTCACCACAACTAGGCCACTCTTCTTCACCTACAGAAAAAGGCATTTCTATTATTTTACTTTTTTTCAACATCAGGTCCATAGCAATGTTACAGCTCTTCCTTTGGGAAGAGTGACCAACTAGGATCAGAGCACATGGCTCTTCATTACCAATCATGATACGAATCATTAAACAATCTCTGTTAACACTTCCCAAAGCAGTATTTTTTTCTGTGTGTGTAGTTTCTATGCGTGCTTTTTAATATCAGAGTGCTGTGCCCCTGTCAAACTTCAAACAGGGACTTGTAGCAAATTCCTGATTTTTTTTTGTTCTTGCTTTGCCCATACCAAAATCCAGGAACAGCAGAAAATTCTGTCAGTTATAGTTGAAAAACTCTCTGAATCATCCAACATCTGGAAATGCTATGAATTTAATTTCTGTTTTAAGCTTAATTTCTGTTTTAAGTTTGACAATAGCTTCTTTAGCTTTATTTCTGTCTCTTCATTTATAGAAATGAATCCAGGTTCTAAAGAATATTCCATGGAAAAAGTCTGCATACCGTAGACAAAAGCTCTTACACACGGATTCCCATATATTGTAAGGAAACTGGACATAAGCTAGTTTGACAAAGCTAGTGAAACACATCTCATTATGCAGTTCAGCTGTTACCAGAACACTGACACCTTGGATCTGTAAATTACTCAATTTCTTTGTGGTTACAGAAATGAGGCTGTACTAAAGCCCTACAAGATAACCCAAGTGCCATTCCTAACTGAATTACTAAATTTGAACCTGCTTCTGAAGTCTGTATAGTGGCAGACTTAACCTATAGATACAGGTATATACTATAGGTATAGACTCATCTATACCTCTTTCAGACATACCAAGCTCTGAAAATTAGGCCTGTCATTCAAATTCTTTTCCTATCTTTTTGTGTCATGGCTGATCCATGTGCTATGGATCTTAGCACATGGTTGTGCTCTGCACAAAGTAAGAACAGTAAGAACTCTTTATCACAGGAGAAAACATGCTGTTCCAGGACACTCTGAAGTGTAACTGGCTACTATTTAGCAGATCCATTGTCAAGGACCCTTTCTTTTCACTGTAACTAAAGTAGTTATCTACAAGTTCTTGATCAGCAAACATTTCAGATAGTTCTGTGCACCTCCACTCTGTAACAGAACTCATCTACAATCATGAACATTGTAATTCTAAAAGAGTACCTCTACACCATCAACCAGGCTGTTTTTAAAGTTACAATCAGCATATGCTAAGAAGTGCCTGGTATACGCCATGCCTCTTTTGTTAGGCTCTTTAAAATACTTCCCATTTTTTAGCATTTGCTTCAGCTGTCAGGGGTACACAGTTTTTCAGAAGCAGCTGTTTAACCAGTCTGCTATTTCTCTCCCACCACTGGATTTTTTTCTCCTTCTAAGAAATAACCGAAAAAACTATTATCAGCAGATCTGTTTGTTTTGGTTTTTTTTTTTTTTCCCTCTGAATTATCTGTCGTGTAAAGAGCACTTGTTACATGCATTGCAGGAACTGTTCAGAAAGACCAATTGACAACTAAGCAGATTTACCTGTGATTTCTTTTGTTGCTCAGTCGAAGGAAAGAGCTCCATCCAGAGGCTGAACAAAGTAAAAAGATTGACTTTAGAAAGTCTCGGCATTTGACCTGTCATTTGAAGAAGAAAAAAAGATATATTTATTAAAGAATATTTATAAAGATACCTCACGTTGGTTTTGTACACCACAGCTGCTACAGAAGCTGGTTCATTAACCACTTCTGCTATTTACAGCAGCTAAATCCACACTGTTTGTTGGCAGCAAATGTCAACTCAGAATGCTCACATCCGGATGCAGAGCTCAGATCTGTGCAACAAGAGAAAGTGATGAAACTTTCACTGGAATTCAGTGAGTTAATTCGGCTCAGAGTTGAAGAGCAGAAATCAAAGATCAGGTCCCACAGAACTTAATGGGCTTAAATGACTCACAAATGCTTACAGAAATCTGAGACACAGCTTCTGATTCAGCCTCAGGCTCACCACAGATGCGAGCAAAAACATCCAGGCATGCATCATGATCTTACACTGACACCCGCAGCAAGAGTGGATGAGCCATTGCGAAACCGTCCAGCCACATCTGTTCTGCAGAAACCTACTTTTGGGTTTTCAGTCTGCTTAAACTTTGGTTAGAGTTTTACAAAAATTTAAACCTATTTCTCATGCTGTTACTTCTGACTGAATAACCAAAGGGGTAGCAAAGAATCCTTTCTCCACCCACTGCCTTTTGCTGGACATGCTGAGAACCAGTGCTCAGCATTACTGAGTATCCCACAAATGAAAATGGAGGAAGTACTGCACCAGTGCTTGCACCATCCCAGATGTAAAGCTGTCTTGACTCACACTTGGCAAGAAGTTTTATTATGTCTTCAAGAAGCGCCAGTTCCTACTTCAGGGGTGCTTAAAGAGAGCTGTAAAACCGCATATTCTTCTGCAGGTCTCAGGTGTGCTGTCTGACAGTAGTTTTATTTCTCGTTTTATCCCTTCCCGCAAATGTTAAAGTTTGTGCAGGAGAGGAAGAGGCAGAGGTAAGAACAGAATAGAGAAAAACATTTCTTTAAGCAGTCCCACCAGTTTGGAAGAAATATAATCAGATACTAAGATTGCTTTGGTGGGGAAGAAGGTTAATGACATGTCTGTGAACCCAAACTATTAGGACAGCAGATAAACAGGCAACCCATGACTGGAATACCATTTTCAGGCAGCATTTTAGCAGGCTTTTTTTCACACAGAAGTGTGATTTTGGAAAGCAGCTATAGACCTCTTAGCAGCACCAGCTGATGCCACACTGCCCACTACTCCTTAGGCTGCCCAGCTATGCTCTCCCACTGTACACAAGCACTGCAAGGGGCACTGGTCAGCACAATCAGATATGTGTGCTAGAAATGTACATGGCAAGTGGCACACAGGAAGATTCGTTGTCACTTGTCCTAAAAACAAACTGTAAAAGTCTACAAGCCACATCTAAATAGGCAGATCTTTTAGTCTTAGTAATTCTCATTACGGCCCCTGTTCACTCCTGTTGTGGCACACACATGCACACTTCCTAAATGGCAAGCTAAAATAAACAGTGCCACTGATACCAAGTCACATGTATACCATCACGTTTTCTAAAATGGATTACGATTTGGCATACAGAGTAGATTTAAAACAGAATATACCAGAAACGAGTTTGAATTACTGTTTGTTTTCTTGGACCTAATCTGAATGTGACCTGTCAAACACATGGGAAACAAACTGAAGAATGTGCCTGTTGTGACTAGACATGAATTTATAATGAAGCAAAATATTATGACCAAAAAAGAAAGACCTATGGTCACAGTTACTGTACCTACGTATCCACACCTTTGTCAACTTAGTTAAAGGTTCCCGTAAGTTCAATAGAGTGAAGAGAATCCTGATTAAAGGGGCCTGGAAATAAGGTAGAAGACATCATACAGCATTTAAAGCAACTAGAGAAGATTGGGGAAGAAAAGGAGCCAGGGTCTTTGCTACTGAGAGCAAAACTGTCTATAAAAAGACCACTCTCAATATGCATTGAGTCCTCACAGCTTCCCTACTTTACACAGCTTCTCTGCTTCATACAAAGGTACGATTTTATTCCTCCAGGTTAGGGATCTCACCCCAGTGAGAGGCAGGTTCGAAGGAGAGTGCTCTGTGAAGGCGAACATAAAAACGCTGCCATGCCTGCATCTGCAAGCAAAAAGGAGCAGCGCACTGTCCATCCGGACACGGTTCAGATGCAGGATTATGCCATGGTTGCAACATAGGAGTCCCTAGCGCAAAGTCCAAAAGAAGTCATGGTCCAAGCACGGAACTAGTACTGAGCTTTGACATCATCAAGGAGGAAATCAGTGACGTCACACTCCTGGCTGGGGAAAGTACATGAGAAACCGTTTTCTTTGCTCACTTGAAAACAGGATCTTCATAAAACTAGGATGACCACCCCCCCCCCAAGCCCGCTTTAGCCATCGAGGAGACCTGGCAGCCCTGTTGTGGTTCTCAGTCTGAGAGCTATAGATACAGCCCATGGGCGATCTGTACGTATACCCCACTCTGCTGGGCCTGCAGCAATGGAATACATGGAATCTATCAAAATCTGCATCATTTCGGCATCCCCTGTGCTGTGAGAAAGTTGCTCTCTACTAAAACTCATGGGCACTGCTACGGGGGTTAGTACAGACCCCGCGCAGAAGGAAAGCATTTTAATGCAGGCTGCATTTCATACACATTAAAAACACACGGTATAGAGCTGGGAATAGTGTTGACAGAGGAGGAAACAAAACAGGAGCGCGTACGATCTGAAGGCCCTATGACTAAGAGCACAGGCAAGCAGGGGGCGGGGATACTCTTACTGCCCTCTCTGTAACGGGCAGGAGCACCCCATGAAACAGCAGCGGAGGGGGGCCGCACGGCCCGGGGAGGGCAGAGCCGCACCGCGCCCCGAGCAGAGGACGCCCGGCAGGCAAGAAGAGCGCCGCGAGAGGCCTGCCAGCGCGCCCCCGCCGCCGCTCCCCTGCCCTCCGGCCCCGCTACCGCCCGCTGCCCCCCGCGGCGGGATCGCGGCTCTCTCCCGGCCGGGGAGGCCCCAGTCCCCAGCCCCCAGCCCCGCAGCCGGGCCCCCCGCGGCTGGCACGGGCCATCACTCACCGGCCATGCTGTCGGTCTGGGTGCTCGCCGCGCTCACCCGCGGCCCCTCCGCCGCCTCCTCCGCGCCGTGCATCGGTGCCGGTGCGGGTACCGGTGGCGGCGCCGGTACCGCCCGGTGCCCCGCGCCCCCCGCCCCCCACCCCCCGGGCTCGCCCCGCCCCTCCCCACGGTGACCCCGCTCCTCCCTCAGGGCGCCGCCGCTGACGGGCGGGCTCCTCGGCCAATGGGCACCGGGAGGGGGAGAGGAGGTCGGGCTTGTGTGAGGGGGGCGGCGGCTGCGGCGCGGTCTGGGCCGTTGGGGGCCGTGGTGCGCCCCAGCCCCGGGCTGGCCCTCGGTGGCCTCCCCGGGAAAATCCACACCCGCGGGCAAAAGAGGGGTCCGAGGAGCACGCGGTCAGCGCCGCAGCGGCTCCTGCATCCGGTGTGGGGAGCAGGAGCTGGCCGCGTGAGGGTGTCTGTCCGGTGGGGTCATTTCTCTTGTGTCCTGCTAACCGGCTTGCTGGGGTAACTAGCCCGGTGGGGTGTGGGGAAGTCGCGTTCCTTTCTGCCGTCGCTGCGGTACAACTGTTCCTCAGCGGAGATGTCGCACCGGCAAATCGCGTCTTTCATCTGTGCCGAGTGCTTCCTCTGGGGAAGGAGAGCGTAGCTTCCGCGGGCTGGTTTGGTTTTGTTGGTAGGAACTTTCCCGTGCAGGGTTATTACGGTAGGTACACCTGGGCAGGAAAGTGAGCAAGGACCTGGCACTGTAGAGCGAGTTCTGAGTATGGGCCTCCTTTTCCTCTTCTAACATACGTGTTATGGATGCGGTGATGAGACCGAAACTCTTCATCGTGTATGAATCGATGTCTGGACTCTGCAAGCACTGGGATTGCTGCTTTTCCAAGGCCTTGGTGAGGGAAAGGTTGGAAGAGAGCAGGAAAAGAGCTGCTTGGTTGCTTTGTTCTTTCAGTTCTGTGGCTTCTCTTGGTTTGGGTGCTTTGTTTGCCTTCTTTTTTTTCTTTAACCATCTTTTCTTGATTTGCATAAATAATTGAGGCTGCACCTGGACATGGGGCTCCTGGGAATAAATCGGACAGGGCTGTTCTACTTTCATTTACAGCATTCCTCCTTACACCATCACCAGAGGCAGCCGTGCCAGGCCTGAACCCCCCCGAACTCCATCCATTTCCCAAGCGTCTGAGCTGGTGGTGACTGAGCACTAACAAAAAGTCACGGCCAGCTCGGGAGTGCAGTTTGCTGCGCTGATATTGTACTAGGCGTGCAAATGGAATATTTAAAAGAGGGATTCGAACGACTCTCGCAGGAAACCAGAGCGTTTCCACAGTCTGCCGCTGCGAGAAGAAGCCTTCTCCTGCGGCGCCCGAGGCTGAGCAGGAGCAGCCCAAGCCTGAAGCTCCTGGCAGAAACATGGTCACCCCACGAGTAGCGAGACAGGGTCCCAGCCCCAAGGGACCTGTACAGGGCCCTGCTCAGACACCCAGCAGGCTTAGAGAGCAGGTGGGTGCCAGGGCCATCTGCCCTGGGAAAGGGCATTTCCTTCCCTCCTCCTGCTTGTGGTACCCATGGAAATGTCTGCCTGGCAAGCGTTTACCTCCCAGCGCAATTTGTAGC
Source organism: Lathamus discolor (assembly GCF_037157495.1). Classification (NCBI taxonomy): domain Eukaryota; kingdom Metazoa; phylum Chordata; class Aves; order Psittaciformes; family Psittacidae; genus Lathamus; species Lathamus discolor. The sequence goes on along the minus strand of NC_088887.1, from coordinate 99,401,808 downwards.
TGCTGATAAAGGAAGAGTCATTATCAGGACACCACAGGCATGTAGAAGAAGCTTCATGGCTACGTATAAAGGTGACAAAGCTTTTTTTCCTCCTCAGTCTACATACATTTACTAGGATTGCTGTTAGAAGTAACTTGCTCAAACAAAATACCAGCTCTTCCTCCTTTCATTATATCATTTTAATGATGTCCTCCTCCCCAGCAAAAGCATCCCAAGCCAAGCCCTGCAGACAGCCGGTCTTGCCCAATATGAAGCCAACAGAAGAAGAAAGCTTAATGTGTGTGCAGTGAGCTAGGGATTTTTCTGTCTTCTTTTTTCGTATCCAGTGACTCAGAGCTGTGGATTGCTAAATGGAGAACTGGTGGGGTTTTTAAAACCCAGAGACGGCTCAGGTTCATCTTTGCCGTCTTAGAGATGTCTGAGCTGGACACTGAATTCTGCCTTCCTGTGGCAGCAAACACCATTGCAGGGAGCTCCAGCGTACAGTAACCACCACTGATGCATCTTTGAAGCACAGACATGCTAGTTGACAAGGGTTAACAGAGGGCAGGCGCAGACACACCACCAGTGTTGCTCCTGTAAGCACAGTCCAGACCATGAGGCAGTGTAGACGTGCTGCTAACATTTACCAAATGTTGTGGTGATGAGGAAGTGATAGGAATATCTGAACTCTTACAGATACGGGGGATTAGTCGCTGGTATATAAATAACAGACCTTATTTGACATGTGTGCTTCTGTTGGAAAACCTTGTGCCTACCCAAGTGCAAATCCTCAATTAACTTAGCAAAATGTACTCTCTCGAGCTTATTGTTTCTTTCCATTTTCCTATGCTAATGTTAAGCTCATTACACCCTTGGTAGAAGAAGTCTCCCATGTAGCATGTAAAACCTTCATGGAAAGTAGGGGGAAAAAGAAATGACCAGGGCATTTTGTTGTATGCTGATTAATCAGTGGTTGGCTTTCTTTGTTCGTTTCTTCTCTTCCCTTTTTTCTTCCAATTGCTCACTGTTTACAAAGTTTAAAGCCCTGGATCAGGCAATGATCTCTAACTTCCCAGAGCCTGATGCTATGTTAATGAACTTAGGACTGAGAAAATGAACTAAAAATTAACAGCATCCTACGTCAGCAGGAAGCGCTTTGGTACTGGGTGATTTTTCTGCCAACGGCTCATAAAGGTGAAGCTGCTGGTTTTCAACCTGTGTGGGCAACCAGTGGATTTACTCCTTGAAGAGCTGCGCAAGACACTAAGAAAATCAACCCTCTTTTTCAGCAGCAGAAGTGTAGTGCCTACAGGTGCCCACTGGAGGAGGTGGTTGATGCTACCTCAGTCTCTCTGGAGTTGCAGACTACCTCATACTCAGTTCTGCCTGGTGACGTTCAGGAAAAGGCTGTTCCTGTGAGGGCAGTCACGCTGCTGATGTGCAGTGCTAAACCATGTGAAGCCTTAACTGTGAGGGAGCAAAATCCCTGTCACAGCGCTCCCTCGGAGCACTGGAGGGCTCGGTAGCGTGGCTGGGATGTTCCCCTGCCCCATCCCTACCCTGTGCAGGAGGGTGGGCTTCTCCACCACAGCTCCCGGCTTATGAAACCATAGAGGAGGACACTGAGGCAGATGTGACTGACCCAGAACATGGTGGCCAGCAGGCTGGAATCTATGGCCTGTGGCGTGAGCTTGAAGTCATGGCTGAAGTCAATATGGTTGTCAGGCTGCTCCACACTGACCAGGAAGAAGAAAGGGGCTGGTAGAGAGGAAGGTGAAGGCCCAGAGGATGCCGATAGTGGCCTTTACCTGGTGTTTGGTGACAACCACCTTGGCCGTGAGGGGAAGCAGATGGTAATGCTCCATGGCGAGGGTGGTGGTGTGGAGGATGCAGGTGCAGCCCCACGGAGGTAGTGGGTGAGGCAGCACAGCAGCTGCATGAAGGGCCAGGGCCAGAGGCCATGGAATCCATGGGCAGCCCCAGGAGGGTGAGCAGGTCCGAGACAGCCATGCTGCTCGGGCAGAGGTTGTTGGTGTCTCCGTGTTGTGACAGGACGGATGCCCAGCACTGTTGGGACATCACCCACCATGCCTACTGTCGTGGTTTAAACCCAACCACAAACCTCGTTCACTCACTTCCCCTGCTTTTGCCCTCCCCCTGCTCCTGGAGGGACGGAGAGGGGAATTGAAAAGAATGCAACTCCCACGGGTTGAGATAAGAACAGTTTAGTAACTAAGGTATAACACAGATCACTACTGCTACCACCAATAATAATAATGATAAAGCAAATAACAAGGGAAGAGAATACAACACCTCAGCACCAGCTGACCGATAACTTGCTCCACTCCCCCCAGCCGAGCACCAACCGATACCTCGTCCAACCCTGCAGTCCCTCTAGCCCTTCCGGGTAACTCCCCGTTACCTCCTGCGCATGACATGCTGTGGTATGGAATACCTCTTTGGCTAGCTTGGGTCAGGTGTCCTGTCTCTGCTTCCTCCCGGGCTCCCCTCCTCCCTGGCAGAGCGTGAGACTCACAAAGTCCTTGGCCACACCAAACATTCGAGCAGCAACCAAAACCATCGGCGCCATCGGCCCTGTTCCCAGGCCAAAAGATCAAAGCACAGCACTGCACCAGCCCCCAAGAAGGAGAAAAACGACTGCTACTGCTGAACCCAGGACACCTACCACGAGGAGCCCCAGGCAGACAGCCATGATGGGGATGAGCACCCACACCAACAGTGCCAAACACAGCCACTTGTCATGGCTCACCCTCACCACTGCTCCTACCACTGCCCCACACACCACCGGGGGACGTGGCCGCCTCAGTCCCCACCAACACCCAAGGGGCAGCGTCGCTCCTCAGGCCTCAGCCCCTGCACCCCCCACCGCTCCCTGTGGTCCTACTGCCCCGGGGAGCTGCCATCATCAGCCCTGGCCTGGCCAAGGGCAGCCGCTGCAGAACGAGAGCCCTTCAGCGGCGGCGATACACGCCAAAGCACAGACCAACCACCACAAAAAAGAATGATACTTTTATTTTCCACAGATTTTTAAAGAGACTTTGCTACATAGTTTATGTTATTTTCTATCAGACCATACAGGTTCGTCTTCGTGGAGTCCGACGTTGTACAATTGTAAAGTGATATGTTTGGTAGTGTATCTATAACGTTTTAAAAAGTTTAGAGTTCTTCTCTTTTTCTCTTAATTTCTTTTTGGAATGTACAGTATATGAGGTAAAATTAAGATTACATTAAAAACTGTCTTCAATGCAGTAATATGCACTGAGGCTCAAATGGCAAATACACTATTAAATGACTATCAAAAATAGGAGCTCATTTGAATTTTACTATGAAAAACAGAAGTCACTGCAGATTAACTGTAGTAACAAATCTTACCGTTTTAGACATTCAACCGTTAAGAAATCTCTGGGCTCTTACACGCAACCTCATTTGCACTGCCAAACATGGCACTTTGAAGAAGGTTCTAGAAAACATCAGTTATCCTGTGGGAAGGTATCAGCCTATACGTACAAATGACAGATTGGAAATAAAGTGTAAACATACAGTACATCTTAAAGACAGAGCGCTCTCACCACGCGGAGGCCGAGTTCTTCGCCATTTCTTCTCTTTTGTTGTTTTAAAGGTAACGAAACTCAGCAACATTATTCTACAGCACAGATCATTGGACGTATAAACAATTACAATACATGCCCGTTCTAATATAAGAGAAATTCTTCAGAGATCTTCAAAGCACAAGACAGAGGTTCCTTTTTTTATTATTATTAAGACCAACAGAAGTGTTTAATACCATTAAAATGCTAAACTGAACACAACTAGAAGTCATTAATGATCCACTATCTTGTAACTCAAATAAATTAAGAGTAGCTAATTACAAAGTGTATAACAAATAACGTAAGTGTGATGAGACAAGGATTTTTCTTTTCTTTTAAAGATAGTTTCACTACAAGCTTTGTGTCACTGGCAATCATTGACATCCAGCGAGATGTTCAATGGGATACTTGATAAAATTCAGTCTGGTCATTCAAGAACTCACAAACGCAAGCTCACAAAACAATGATGAGTTATGCAATTGCAAAGTGCTCTAATGCAACATTAACTACATGCAATCAACGATTTGGTACAGTATCCAAAGAGACATTACATTAAACATTAGGATCTCAAGAAAAAAGCAGCTTTTAAGTTTTCTGGTGCAAATTACTATGCTTCATCTTCTGATTTGGTGCCCCAAAGAAAGAGAGGGAGAAAGAAAGAAAGAGAGAAAACAAGAAAATAAAAGGCAGTGCTTGATTCTGGTGGATATGGCAAGTGAATGTTGGGGAAACAGCAAAAGTTCAGTGACGAATTTTATCTCAAAAACCTATTAACTAGCCAAAATCAGAGGGCACAGACATCTGTATAAACTGCATCCAATCAAAGGTCAACTTTGGAAATGTGTTTTTCAATTAAAGTAGGAAGTCTAAGAAGTTCTCACACACTCTCCCTTCTCTATTTTTGAGAAGTAAGAGAGGCGTTTTTGTACGTAAACATCAAATCCTGGGGGCAAGATAAACCACTTGTGCCATCCCCTTGTAGTCTTTCGAAAACAGCTACTTGCAGTGAAGAACTCCACATTTATCAGTAAGAAGCTTCCTTCATGCATACTCTTCCATCCAGTTTATTATTTGCTGCCTGAGAAAAGCCCCTTCTGTTTTTCAGCATAAATCCTGCTTCCCAAATAATTAAGACAAATGAGGAGGTAGAAATACAGCGCTAAATTGCTTTCACAGCATCAGATTAATATTGTATACAGCACAAGTTTGTTAGTGTAAGTTTTCAATGCGAATACACATTCTTCCCTGTGACAGTAGCAACCCTTACAACAAGTGTGGGTCAGGAAACTATTCTTACACTGACATTTACTGGTCAAACCCTTGTCATTAAACGCACCTTGCCTGCCCCATACAGAGTTTGTACTGCAAGAAGGCATATTAAAGAAAGATTGTATTTCTGTGGCTTGCATTCTAATAACATGTGTCAGCCTATACCTACCGGTAAGCATTTTAAAGTGGCCGAAAAGGTTTGCATCAGTCCCAATGCCGGTGCTAAATGCCTGTTTGTTGGTTTTTTGTTTTTTTGTAAAAGCAAGAGAACAGAATTACTTTTAGATTATGAGAAAGTAAAATGTAATGGGCAGTGTTCTAAAATAAACCTCTCTTCTTCACTTTATTACAAAGTACTGAATGATAACAGCAATCAGAATGGAAAAGATAGCAAAAAGTGCAAGGATGACAGCAGCGCACACTTGGTCGCTCTGCGACCATTGTGTCCTTGTGGTTTGCACAGTGTCCTTGGTGCTTGCCGGTGGTTCAGTCCTCTGAGAGATGAATAGCACTGGGGCACTGTAGGGGCCTATCAGGTCCTGGTGACCTCCTATCTCTTGGCACTGGCGAATGGCACATGCGCGGAAACGGTATTCACAGTTCAGCTGGAGGCCCGTGTATCGGAACGACCAGTCCGGACCCTTATAAATCTGGCATTAAAGATAAAACAAATAGATACATCTAATAAAAACATCCTACTTACACATCTCTCTATGGTTTATTTATGGGGAAGTAACTGTAAAAAGGGGGACTCCTCACCAGTGTTTTCACCCATGCAAAAGAAAATGGACAAAAACCTCACAAGTGCAATTTAAATGCCAGGAAAAGGCTCCAGTCCAGAGCTTCTACAGCGTTGTGAGAACATGCTGAATTAACCATCAGAAGACCTGGTGCTGGTTTACTGACCACTTCCAATGTAAATACTACACTGCGGGATGTAATGTACAATATTCCATCAGAGGATTTCAGGTAATTAACTCTGTATCAAGCTACTACATTAAGTCTAATCCAATGCAACATACTTTATTGTAGCTACAATATCCTGTGTTCAAAATGCTATTAATTTATCCCAGTAAACACTGTTTCAGGAAAGCTCTAAGGAGTCCTCTCTGTGATCCTCAATTTCAACAGATCCTAAGACACAGATGACTTGTCGGGGTGTTCTCCAAGGGTCTCCCAGTCGACTGGTTAATGTGTGTTCACGCTGAGTGCCTAATTCAATGAAATCCAAATGCTGGTTTCTCAAATTTATTAATTTGCAGCTACATAGAGTCCTGTAGAAGCCAATGAAATCCCATCCCCATGCAGGTGCGATTTTCCACTTACAGGTGTATCAGTAGGTACTGAGCTGTTAGGTGGGTAGTGCATTGATTTCTCTCTTTAAACCCCTTCACACCTCATTATCAGGATACAGAAATACCACATCATGCAGAAGTTTTCCTTGCAGTTATCATCCTTTAGACAGTATTTTGCAAATGCAAACTACCAACCATTCAATGAAAGAAGCAGGAAATCTTCTGATTTTGTTGTTTGAAGAGCTCTTGCTGTGCCTGTGGCTCCTCACAGACTTAGAAAGCCCTCTGACAGCCAAGGCAGCTGAGCTTTCCTGGAACCTACAACCTAGGGACTTCTCTTTCTCTCAGGAAATGGCTCCCATCCTGAGACAGGGCAGTCATTGGGAGTGCAGCTTTCTCTAATTCTGCTCATTTGTATCATGCGTTTGGTAGCGAGCAAACAGGGCACAGGCACACACAGCCTACTTAGAGTAGGCATGGGTGACTGGCCACAGCTACTTGTCCCCAGTGCCTTGCCAGAAATTGCCCTCCCCTCAATTGTGTTTGCTAGAGTTTTTACAGGGTCACTTCCTAACACCCCAAAAAGCTTGACTGATGTATATAGCTCAAACAGCAGGTTACTAACTTATTTTGTCTTAATCACGTAGGGAGCAATGCATGAGCAACTTGGCTGATGGATCAGCGGGGAGAGGAGAGTGAAGTTTAGGCAGGGAAGTGGTAGTAAACAGCTTGGAGTGAACTTCCAGGACTTTTTGTTTTGTTCACATCAAAAAACCTGTTACCATCATGTCTAACTATCTTAAAGGCCACTTACATGGCGTGTACTTCTTGACTCTTCCAATTTTAAGTTTTGCAAACTCATTTTATTTTAATGTACTGTGCTGAACTGCTCTGGAGAACAGAAAGGAATCATGCATCTCAGTCTACTCTGTTATTTCCAGGCTTAAAGAGTAACCTTTAGTTTCTCGTCCAGCTCATCTGGCAATGCACATTGCTGATCACAGCCTGATTTGACTCCGTGTCAAGAAGCAGCACTGACCATGCCTCAATTACAGATTTCATACTGCATTTCCCATTTTAAGGTTATGATAAAGAATATCCACATGGCAAGGTAACAAGTACCTTGGAGTATGGTTCATTTTTTACTGAAAAATTTAACAAAGGGACACAACACATAGCACTACACTAGAAGTTATGAATTATGAAAATATTAAGGCATATGATCTACCAAAGCACAGGCAAAACTTACTTAGTACTGATCTGTAATAAAATTATAATAAACTAGAATTGTGTTTCCTTTCTGGAAGGAAACCTGATTGCTTAACAGTGTAAAACAGTTTCCAAGCCGGATTTCATGTCAATTATCAGGCAGTTTATAGGGAAGCAAAATTAGCACTGCCCGTCCTCTTTTAAATACAGACACAGTTGTAGCTTGGGTTCCCAGCTGTATCTTTGGATAATCAAACCTGAAATTAAAACACACTCACAACTGCTTGACCCTTATAGCAACACAGCAGGCCCTACTACTGAAATGGTCCTATGGTAAAAAACTAATCACTGAATTACATTAAGTTTCCCTACAGCTGAATGTCTACATTGCATAAGCAGGGCCTCTTTCCTACGTGCAGCTCTCTGTACAGAAGTATGGCTCTGTCAGTCAAAACTTCTATAATACTGCTTACTGCCTTCAGATGGCTCTTGGTGCAAAGAGAGCCCTTTGACCCTTTACTCACAGGTCTCATTTTGGTACCATTGGGTGGATGTTTTCTTTTTTTTCAGTTTCCTGAAATCCCTTCACCACCTGAGGTGAGGTGCAACTTAGTTCAGTGTTTATATTCCTTACGTCTTTTTTCTCTATGACAATGGTCTTAGGAGATACTACCTTTTATTACTTAGTGACAAAAAGTTAGCATGGTACCTAAAACCATACTGTCAACACAACAATCTATAATCTAAACTAGTTACCACAGATAATAATGGAATTAAAACACAGTAACTGAAGCACATCATACCTGTTTGAATTCCGAGTCTTTTCCCACCATGACCTGAAGACAGTAGATAACGGGATCACCCTTCATGGGCTGCAGAACCTCCCACGTGATCTCACAAGTGTGATCATTTATCCTCTCTATTCTTGGTGCTGAAGGGAGCAAACAGAGGTGAAAGTGAGCTCCTCTTTCCCCATCACCTAACACTGTTATGTTCTGACCACTTGTGAAACCCTGTATTCTACCTGCTGTCTTGTCTCAGAGAAACAAAAGATTCAGATTCAAATGTGTTCTTTCTGTAACATTTTCTGGAACAACAACTAACAATTCACACAGGTCTCTATTGCTTCTTTAGGTATCATCCAACAGAAAGCACTGCATGTGTGTATCATATGCAAAAGAACCCCAACCAAGCCATAGCTGCTATGCTTAAAACTATCCTAAACATGGTAGGAAGAATTTTCACCTCACCTTACTGTAACAGCCTGGTCACTCTCTCCTGCTAAGCAAGGATTCTAAGAAAAAAACCTTCCTATGTCAAAGAACTCATTAAGTTCCAAGTCTCGTTTTTCAAGGGAATATTTTAGAAGCTTTAGGCAATGAAAGAACATTTCCTTACTGTCCCTACCTGCATCTGGAAAAGGGCTTAGCATCTTAAATACCCCACATACAACACAACACTAAAACCAACTTGTCATCCCCTCATCCCTCAAATGACGAAAGAAGCACCTTTACCTTTCAAGGCAGCTGGAACAGATTTAGGAGTAGTGAAAACATATTCTTGAGAAAGGGGACCTTCACCAGCTTCATTACATGCCTGAATACAAAATTTGTATGATGTTGACTCACTGAGCCTTTGTACTTTGTATGTATGACATGGTCCTCTGTATAAAGATACAAACCTGGAAACGGAAAGAGTAGCTTATTTTAAACATAGAAAGGACTTCCAAAGAAGCTACAGTTTAGTCTTGAAATCTATTCCCATAGTTTCCCAGAATCTAATGAGAAGCACAGAAATATCTACTGCAGAATTACATGGTGTTCTGGCATTACTACACAACACTAAGCTGGTTTTCCAGGGCCAGGTTTTTATTTCTCATGTCTTTGAAATAAAAATCTCTTTTACACAAAGAGTACTACAGATTGTGTCTGGGCAAAAACGATCCTGAGCATTTTCAGAAACCCTTTTGCACCTGAACCAATGGGAAAGGACAGCAGCTCTCTCTTTCAGCAAGCTGTGTACACTGATTTTTTTTTGGCCATCTAGTTCCCCAACATCCTTAGCTTTTCAGAGTCAGGTAATGAGATTTTAGCGTTTTGCTCCTTTGCAACTCTCCCTTACTTCTAAGACGGGGTCATAGATCCAACTGCTCTTGCACATCATTGTCAGAGACGGGTGACTGATGAAGCTCACTCAGACCTGCAGAGGAGGCCAGAGTCACGCTTGCAGCACACACCAAGTCCTGTTGTGGGAGCTTTGTAGACTGTCCACTCTCCTTCATGTTATAATTCTTACACAGACTGATCATGGCAGCTCTCATTCGATTTTCAGTTTTGGTATCCCCAGGACACAGCACAAGCTCATCTCTTCCTGCAGAGGTTATCTTCAACTTTTCTTTTACATTTAAAACAGACAGTACCTGCACATGACCTAGTCCCTGGTAATGGTAATGAATTTCTTTCCAGTTAAGAGTCTAATTTCTTTTCCTCACTGCAGAGCAAATTCACCTAGTAGCTGTCTTGTATTGCTGTCAAGCTAAAGCTACTCAGAGATTCAGACGCAGTACACAGTGTGGCACTACTGTTCATTTTACCATTCAGGCAAGGGTACTTGCTGTACCATCTCAGCTTACGTTCTGATTTAACATGAGAGAAAGGATCCCTTAAAATAATACATTGTAGTACATGAGTTTATTTTCCACTAAAAACAAGTGCATATACAGACAACAGAGAGTAAAGAATTCACCCTTCCAATACTAAGTATATAAAATCCACAAGACTGATTAGACTTGATACTTTGACAAAATACTTGACCAAATGTGAGAGAGAAAACCATGTTGGTATGAAACATTTCATTAAACTCTTCATATTGAATTATAAATAAAAACTATGAAGTTTTGGTCTTCTACTTCCCAGCATGGAACATTAGAGCCCTTCTGGCCTTGCCAAATGAGATGTTCTTCTATGTCTGTGGTAAATTCAGCAAAGCATATAAAATTTTGCCCTTTGCTGCCATCTCCCAAGCATCAGACCACAATGACACAGGGCAGATTAACAGGATGCCAAAACCAACCTTCCGTTCTTATCCTCCATTTGAAGGTGGTACTGAATGGAGTCAGTCAGTGCTTTTGCAGTTCCCTCTCCCCACTTCAGCTTGAGAGTCTGAGAACTGTATGCAGCACATTCCAGTCGAGGTGGATCTGGAGGAAGAGGCTTTGTTTTCAGTTTTATGGTGTGGCTGAAAGGACCTGCTCCGAGACTGTTTAGGGCTTGAATTCGTACTCTGGTATTTTAAAAGAGAGAATAAATTAACTTGAAATTACATTCTAAAAAATAACTGGTCATTTCCATCATTCACATTCAGGAGAGAACAATGGTACCAAATAGATGGTACTTCCTATGGTGAAAACCTTTATCAGTATTATGGTTTGACAGACTGTTGTGAGCATGCAGGAGTGTCACTTTTTTTGCCATAGTTTAAGGAGCTAGATTGACCCAAAACAAAAATTTGTTAGCATATTTGCATCATTCACATTAGTGGAAAGCCAGAAAAACTCTATCAGCCACTTCAAGAGTGGTCCAGCTTCCTGACCCTGCAGGCTTTGTACCAAAATTTTTGATAGCCACATTGGAAAGATGAGGGAAGGTGAAAAAAACCCCACCTCCAAAAGAAATGAATTCTTGTCTTTGGCTATTATATCAGGTGAGCTCAAGGATGACTACAGGAAAGTTTTACGTGCATTCTGGAACGTATCCAATTTGTGTGATTATAAAGTCATAGTGCCCAGCCACCTCTCTTGCTCTTTTCACTAGTAACACATCTCTGGGTGCTACAAACACAAGCTAACTTGGTTCTGCTTTGAAAGGGAGAGGGGGAAACTAGAAGTTAAAGGACACATGGCTGAGGTGTTTGTAGAACTCAAAATTCAGGGATTTTTTGTTTGCTAGTCCATGTAAAACAATGCTGGCATTAGGTTTACACAAGTAAGAATTAAAAGGATTAGCTAATAAATTAATTTCTAAAAATAAAAAAGCAGAAAACAGAAATCTGAGGCTCTTTGCATATCTCACAGGTAGCCACAGAGAACAAAGTGAGCTAATCTCAATATGCCAATGAACATTCGCTTGTCTAAACCATCTAGGTAACTGTATCTAGGTAACTGAAAAAAAGTAATCACAGTAATTACATTGTGCAGCTGTCAATCACACAATCTCAAAATATTGAAACACAAATGTGTGCAAGCTTATGAATAAATATTTCTCCTTCACTATAGTAATATTAAACATTATGATAATGTATTATAGCACAGAGCTAAGGTTAATATATGCAATGTTTTATTTGCACAGAGAATTGGCAAGTATATTCTATAAAAGCACTTTTGTGAGTAGAATCTTAGAATAGAATCACAGAATGGTTTGGGTTGGAAGGGGCTTTAGAGATCATCTAGCTCCAACCCCACTCCCTCAGGGCTGGAACTAAGATGGAGCAAGATGGAAGATGGTCCCTAGTAGAGGGGACACCTTTCACTAGACCAGGTTGCTCAAAGCCCTATCCGACCTGGCCTTTGTACAGAACTATCTCTGCAATAGAAGCTCCTGTTTTTTATAGTTTGTTGACACAGAGAGCAGTGGCTCTTCAAATTGCCAGCATTAACATTAAATACTTGTAAGGCTGTCAAGTAGCTGTGCAAGGCATACCTGTAGGTAGTATCTGGCTGTAAGCCATCTATAAAATAGTTCAGAACCTTCCCAACAGTTATTGGTTGCTTATCTCCAAAGTCTATGCTGTAGCCAAGGATTTCAGATCCGTGGTCACAAGGTTCTTCCCAGCTTATAGCAAGGCATGTGGAAGGAGAATAGTGTGGACTTTCAACTTCATCTTCACTTAGTCCCTGAAGACAAGTCACAACTGCAGGTACAGAGGCTGGAGTCATACATGCCACTACTTCACTGAAAGGGCCTGCACCTGCAACATTCACCGCCTGCAAAGGCAAAGGAGACCACATTTTTATGGGAGGGCCAATTCCCTTTTCCAGATTTCACTAACAATAGTTTTAAGTCTTTACCTGAACCCTGCAATAGTAAATAGTGGCAGGCAAAAGCCCTTTCATTTCACAGCTGAGCCCAGGCCCACAATAGGACATCTGCATGCATCCTTCCACACCGCCCCATTCTAGGCGATACTCCGTGACATCAGCTCCATTACTCACTGGAACCTTTAAAATGGATATAAATAGTTAGAAGTTAAATTCACTGACCTAAACCCCCCCAAAATCAACCAAACTCATCACATCTATATGGTCTTTTCCACAGATATGTCATCCTCCCATTTCTTTGCTGATTTTTAATTTAAATCCCCCAACAGAAAACTTCTTAGCTTATGAAGGAAACAGAAGAAAAACACTGCTGCTGTTTCGGATTAAATACTCAGAGACAGCAATCATACCAAGGTGCAGAAAATATTTTCTCCAAAGCATGCTTTTTTCTTTACCCTTCTCTTGAAAGATGAGTATTTGCTACTTTCAGCACGAAGCTATGTGCAGGTAAGTGACTGAATACAAACATTTCAAAGGATGACATTCAATGCTCCTGAGCTGTGACTGATATGGACTCCACTTCTCTCACTCACAACGAGATGTGTTTGGTGAGAAAACCAATGCAGCTGTGGATGGTAGTGCAGCTGTCAGTGAGGATGGGGTCATTTCTTAATGTTACCACTGTTGCTCCTGTAGATCTAACAGAGTTCACCTTAACAGCAGCAGGAAAATACAAGTCAAAAAATGCAGGGATGACAACAAAAGGAGGGGCAGCATTTGATATGCTGAAGGTATGACTACCAGAGGAACTTCCACAGGCAGGATGTGATATAAACTTCAGGAAGTTCAACTAAGACAAAGGCAAACACAAAGTCCTGGACCTGGGACAGAACAGTAGTGGCTGAGGAGCAACTCCACCAAAAGAAGAACCCGTGTGTCCTGGTGAGAAAGGTGCATGAGAGTCAGCAATATGTGTCTGATGAAGGCAAACTACGTACTGGCTGTATTAGCAAAAGAACAGCAGGAAGGCTAAAAGGAGTAATGATTCCCCTCTACTCAGCACTTGTGAGGCTGCATCTTTAGTACTGTGTCCCATCTTGGGCTCCCCAATATAAGATAGACATTGACATAATGGTGTAGGCCAAATAAAAGGCCACTAAAGGGGATTGCAATGAAAAACAAAGGTAAAGATTATTAGTATCAACATGACAGGCGAAGGGGAGATTTTACTGCTGCCTTTAATTACTTACTGGTAGGGTACAAAGAAGATGACGACAAATTCTTGGAAGTGGCACAGTGGCAAGACAAGGAGCAAGAGTCATGACTTGTACTAAAGGATATTTTGAGTAGACACAAAGGAAAAAAAATTCTACAGCTTGACACTTTGGCCGGAGGCAGCTTTACAAGGCTGCAGAATCTTCATCTTTAGAGATAAGTTAAACTTGATGGGACAAGTACAGAGAAACCTGACTTAAATTTGAAGTTAGCTCTGCTTTGACCAGAAGGCTGAAATAAATGACATCTAGAGGTCCACTTGTACCTTAGATACTGTGTGATTGTGTAAAATAGACATCTGACATTGGTCAAATTAATCCTACCTGAACATTGTGAGAGATTCAAAAGATTTTGCCTTGTAGACATTAAAGGAGAGCTCCTCTGTTACACCCATCAGGTGTGTTTCCATTAGGAAACATCAATTCTACCTTCCAGGTAATACAGTTGAATCTTTTGGGGTTTTTCTCTGTACAGTTCTGTAACTCAGATATTCCACTCCATCTCGAGCCACTGAAAAGCTGTGTTTAAACAGTATTCCCAGATAGATTCTTCCTTTCTACAAGCTTAATTTTTATCTACTGCATCTTTTTAAATACTTTTTAAATACTTTTTTAATACTATGGGTTTATAAGAGACTTTTGCTGCATTACTTCTGATGTAGTAACAGAAAATTAAATCATCTTATAAAACCAGCAAACACAGAATAATCTATTGTAATATGTGTATATATTAGCTCTGAGGGAAGATAAGTACATTAAAGAGCCTGCACCACTCAGTAATGCAGTGCTGCAGTTATGGTAAAATTCTTAAACGAACAAAGATCTCAAGTACCTGCAGGCTTGAGATCTGCAGGTACATATATGACAGGTATATAGCTGCAGGTATATATATGACAACTTACAGCTGTCATGTACAATGGTATGCTGAATGACTAAGGTTTTACCTACCGAGTATCAGATAATCAGTTAAGTATGTCTAAAAATGTGACTAGAATACAGCCTTAAGCCTTTAAAGTTGAAAATGTAGAAGACAATCATGTTAAGATAGGTGCAACATGGCATTCTTACCTCCCATGACACCTGAGCACATGCAGCAGATCTGCATGCCACTTGAGGGGGCCTGCACTGATCTGGTGGTCCAGATGCTGTAGTTATTTCACATTTTTCCGAGTAAGGTCCAAACTATTAAAAAAGGAATTGATTGAAATAAATCGTAAAAATAAAATTACCACTTTTTAAGTTAAGAGTTTACCATAGTTGGGACATAGAATCACAGAATATAATACAGAAACTTTGCATTACTTGCTTATAAAATAAATATTTGTGGAATGTGTATTCAGGATTTATTTCAGTATTTGACTATTCTCCAAAACAGCTCAAGAATCTTCTCTACAGCAAATGCATTCAGAATAAATTTGACATTTCAAACTCTCAAGCAAAACAGGAAAGTGACATCCAAATCCTTATTTTGAAATTATGTGATGGCTGCACTGTAAATCACACGATTTGTAATTGCCTATTTATATCTATCTCAAAGAAATAAAGAATTAAAAAAATGCTTGAGCTATAAACCACTCTTAGTAGAGGGTGGGTAAGAAGTGAGGTCAATGCTTAATGCTTTAAAGCCTTAAGCTACAGACTTGTCCACAAACAGCAACTGGTTTTGAGAGTCCTTATGAAGACAATGTTATTGAACAAATGCAAACAGACCTGCCTGCCTCTCTGTCTTCAAATAAGGACTTTGGAAACGTAATTAAATAGAGCTTGTTCTACAGCAACAGTTGATCTAAACACATTTAATACTCCAAATAGAGAAAATAGTCATGTAACTGATAGAACATGTACTCAGAAGTTAAACTAAATATACAAAAAAGAGCTACGCAATGCTAATAATTATGTTCTAGAACACCAACAGTGGTAGAAATAAAGGTCAATTTACAAAGCTGTATACAGAAAACAACTTACTACCTTACTTCACGTGAGAACCCTAAAGTTGCAACAATGCTTTGATAAAGTACTTATTTTCTAACAATTTCCCAATGCTATCATTCAGATACAAGACATAATGAGATATTTTCCCTTCATCTAAACCCCTCTTTATTATAAACTGATGTTTAACAGTCTGTTCCCACATAACAATAAGCCATGTGAATCAGATGACTCTACATCAGGAAGTCCTAATTTAAAATTGTTATTAAATGTTTCTTTTAAAAGAGAAGATCCTTATTAGTGATTGCAGTCTCGAACTAATTTCATTCCAGACTGTCTCCTTACCCCAGCCTTGTTAGCTGCTCGCAGTCTGAAGCTGTATGTCCTCCCTGGAAGAAGGCTGCCTACCGTGCATTCAACATCAGAGCCTTGGTAAACCTCTCTGTGTTCATCTGTTTCTGTATGACACATTTCCAGACCATAGCAGGTAATGGGTGAACCACCATCTACCTGAGGTGGTCCTGAAAGTCAGAATGAAAAGCTCATTTAATTTTAACACACAACACATTTGTATCCCTTACACTCACTAACAGTTGTAATAGAATTACCCCAGCGCAGCTGAATTTCTCTTGCTCTTGGTCTACCCTGTAGCCTTGGAGGCTGGCATGGGCCAGGAACCACTGCTGGTGTCTGCACCAGTAAAGAATCAGATGCCTACAAAGGAAAGACAGATTAATGATGGGGCTAGAACAAGCACTATCTATTATGGCACAAGTAAAGGCAAATAACTGAGGCAGAATCAAGATCTTCCATTTTACATGAAGATGCTTAAGTGACCTGGTATGTATTTCTCATAATACCTATATAAAACATGCTACAGTAATCACACAATATGCAAAATTAACTTTTGCTTTTGTGTTTAGGTACACATGCAATGGGTAGAAATAAAATGGGTTAATTATCAGTACAAACCTAGTATAGATGCTTGAAAGACAAAAATGTAAACTCATTCTCTTTTCCAACAGAGTGCAGTTTAATGATTTCTAAAACTTTAAGGGTTGTATACTTTCTGTACAAGAACAACTCAAGAGAGCAAAAGTGGGCAGAAATGTCAATCAGAAGAGATTGAAAAACATTGAAATTTCAACTTTTTCATTGCTTAGTAATACCTGATGTGTAACAAACCACCTCTGATTTGAAGCGCACGCAAAAATACATAGCATAACAAGCAGCAGATGGCACTGACTATTCTGGATGCAGACAGAAGTGAGTCAGTGTGTGGTAATTAGCTTCAGTGTGATACAGAACAAATGTGAGTTGGTAAGCCTTTTAGTTTACAAAAGAGATGCATTTTAGAGTCTCATTTCACAACTGCTTTCGACATATGTTCCAGAAGAGTGGGTTGGAAGCTCTGCTGCTTTTCAGTTCTTTTGAAATGTACTGTTGCACTGAACAACTGATGCTACTTAAAAAATAGAATGTTTCTCATGAGGCGTATGTCCGTGACAAGCTACAGAAAGTTTAATTACATATTTCTTTACTATTCCTCTGTGGATCTCTGACACCTTCATAAAGTATCTGGGCTTTCTGAAAGTAATTTGCTCTTCGGTATTCAAATAATGTTTATTCTAAACTAATGGAATAAGGTTGGGCTGAGGGGAAGGAGGTTGGCAGCGCGAAAGTCTCCGAAGACATATATGCATTTGTGGTTAGGAGACTGGAAGTATACTGCCTTCTCCCTTTCCCTGTACAACAGCAAGCTTAGCTCTGGTGACAGGGAAAGCACCGCAGCTGAGACAGCACTGAAGGGCTTCAGATTTATTCTTAAGACAAGGCTGCTGTGGGCAAGGCTCTCTTTGCAGGAGACTTCTATGTTGAGGAAGAACTCACAGGAAAGGGAGGCTGGGGAAGAAACGGCAAACACCAAGAAAGCAAGGCTGTAAGATTTTCAGATCAGCTTGACAGTGAAGCCCTGCTGCAAGTGTGTAGAAAGCCAGGGCTGGCTTTGTTACACTCGCTGTTGGGAAAAAGGGAGAAGAATACTGCATGATATTATGGCACTGGAGGCTGAACCACACCACAGAAGGGACAGTGCAAGTGTGTATGTAATATGTATATACGAGGCAGCACAGCAGGGCACACCAGACTGGCTGGGAATACTGAAAACTAGGGCTATACAAACATTGTATACAAACACAGACTGTGGCTGAGACAGCATGAGAAGAGACTATGGAGCACAACCCTGTAAAGCCAGAGGAAAAACTCTGTCCTCTTCTGGCTGCTGGGCTGACTTGCCTGCTCATGCACGGTACTCATCACACAGAAAACACTATATTAGCACTGCTGTCTTGTGTTAGGCCTTAAGGAATGACATTATATCACTATATCACGCAGGAAAAGACAAAGTATCTATTTCTGTAAATAAGAAAAATCACTTTAAACAAAATACAATATCGGAAAAGAATATTCACATGTATTTCTTTAAAAACTGGGCAGAAACTTGAAATACTGTGCATCAATACTTGAAGTTTTTTAAGGTACTACTTATGGCCATTTTGTTAGGCTCTTCTGTGCAATATTTGCTGATTAACTACTGCACCAGATTTTCTTTAAGAGTGAAAAAATTTATTTAATAAAAACATTACCGTGCTTTGGCCTCCTTCCCCAACGCAATATACACGTAACCGATAGGAACAGCCAGGATTTAGTCGGTCACACACATGTTCTCTAGCAGCTCCACTGTATATTGTCTCCCATTTGTTTCCTGAAAGGTTAGGAATAAGTGTGCAATGAACCAAGGTGTAACTTGCCACACTTCAGCACCAGCCACAGCAAGGATCCTAGCTTCCCTAAGTGTGTGCCTGATGTTTATAAAAAAAATAATTAAGGCTTGCTTTGAGTTTCCTGGACAAAGATCCAAGCATTTCATAAAGACAGTTTCCCAGGTAAACTTGTGTAGATCTGCTGAAATATCTTCCTTATTCACATTAACTGGGAGAGAATCTACTTTTAATGAAGAAGTTACTACTGGACTAGGAAGCACATTCAAACATAATAACCACACAAACAGAAAAGCTACAAATGCAAAGTTTTCCATGGAAAAGAAACTTTTAATGACAGCATTAATTTTGCAGACTGTAACTACAGTTTACAATCGATAAAGCTTGTTCCTAAAGCACTGGAGAAGTATGAACCTTCATTCTCAATGTGACTGTGTTTCTGAATTTATAAGGTTACTTAAGAGGTCTAGATTCTAAAATGATTTAGCTGGATAGCCTTATGCCCAGTTTAAAGTATTGTTAATTTACTTTCTGTATGAAAGAACAGAAAGGCAAATAGCAGAAACAGTTACTTCAATGGTATTACTGTTCTCCTTTAATAGTGATAAATGGAGCACTAGTTTTCCTTTCATCTATCACACACATCCAACTGTTTTCTCACCTTAAAATGTCTGAAATGTGTGATTTCATGTCCAAAACAAAATACACCTCATTAATAAGTAAACCACAGAGCACCTCTTTTGACAGTTTTGAGGCATCTTCTAAGGCACAAAAAAAAGAACCTCCTGCAGACAAGCACCAACACCCCTGATTTTTTAATGGCAGTCCCTTGCAATACCTTTCCCTATCATGATACACATTTCACTCTTCCCACAGGCACACATACACAGGAAAAAAAACTCTACAGCTGAATACCAACATATGCTCCTAATACTTACCATTTAAGCCTTCAGACATTTCTACAACATATGTGTTTATTGCTGCTCCTCCATTGTCTTTTGGTGGATCTATAAAAAAACCAGCAGTATTACAACTAAGTGAGGTAAATTCAATGGTTTCGTAGCTTTTGAAGAAAATTTACAAAAAGGCAAAATCAGCAGCTGACTGGAGATGGGTGCTTATTTAGACAAATAGCATCCTAGTTCAGGATAGCTGCAAATGACTCAAATTCTCTATGTGAAGCTGCCAGCTCACAACCCTATCATATACTCTACAGATGAAGAGTGTCAAGTGAATCAGGCACCCTGGAGATGCCACAGCAAATGTTTCACTTAGTCTGACGTGTTCTGGAAGGCTGCCTGATTATGGTTTCAGAAACACAGTTCTTAATGGTCCTGTAATTTGGACTGCAGATAGGAAAAGATTATCATACTGATTTGCATATAAGAATATTGCAAAATGATGGAAGGACAGGATTTTAAAAATCTAAATAGTCTGGGAGGGAACAGAAGTCAGGAGTTTCTGAAACTTCATCTCTGAGTTTTTAATACATCACTACAAACTGAGTGCACTGCCCTCCCTGGTATAATATTCATACACAAGATATGAATCTACAGACCTCTACCTTTGACATATAATCCTGCAACTCTCTCAGAGCTGACTTAAGAGACCAGCAGAATTAGAATAATGTGAAAAAAGAATACTTTGAAACATAAAGACAGCACGATAGTTCAACACAGAAAGGTACTGCTACCTTAACATTACATTATGTATGTGCTAGATGAAATAATGTTGCCTCTTAGACAAGGGTTACCACCGTATCACACCTGCTAAACAAAATGACACTTCTTGTATGGCACATAGCACTTTCTTGGTTGGAAGGTAACAAATTACTCCAAATGAAAAAGAGAACTACCACATGAAAATGAAGAGAGTATTACTGTTCAAAATAATGACTGTTAAAGAATTTATATATAAATAGATATTTTAACTAGTTTCCAGTTTACAAATTAGGTGCTTCTAATAACTTCATACATTATCTATCATCCATAAAAGATCAAGTATCGGGCCCTGATGTAGCAAAGCACTCTGGAAAGATGCAAGAATGGACTTGATGAGTTCTAATTATACTCTACAAGTAACTTCTTATCAATGCAAAAGAATTAAATATGTTATTAAGCAGAAATAGGTAAGAAGTTTAGTTACCTCTGACAATAAATAATACCTTTAACTGCTTGATTTTCTTCTAAAGTACTGAATCACACAGTACTGTTTCACCTTCTATTTCACAGCATAAGGCTAAAAAAAACTGGAAAAGTTTCTTAAGAACCTTAGTGAATAGAAACATTCATGTATCAAACCCAAACACTGAAGAGAAACGTTGAACTAGTGTCTCTTCTTTTGGCACAATGTCGTGGCACCTACTTTTTGTGCCAGAGAAACAGAACTTTGTAGTACACCAATTACTGTTTTTTTTTAGTTACTGTAGACCCCTGCAATAAAAGTCCCTGTTGTAATTTGTATATTATTCCTCCCACATAATCACCCTATTATGTTGCTACCCTAATTATTTTGAATCAATATGTTTCGCTTAGTTTCATGAAAATGGATCATAATGGCTCAGTGAACTGGAGTGTTATGTAAGTAAAACTTGGACTTCTATATACAAATATATAAATAAAACACTATATATATATATAAAATATGTGTGAGCGTATATATATATATATAAAATACAGACATACTGTAAACAAGAGTTGGACGGCAATCTTACCCCAGATTATTTTAAAACTCTGTGCATGAATTTTTCCTTTCACTGAGGGTTTTGAAGGTACCCCAGGCTTGTCTGCACACGTAATGTACTCTACTGTCTCACTTGGACTGCTTTTCCCTTCTGAGTTATAGGCAATGACCTGCAAATACATTAAAAAGTGTTATAAACAGAACAGATGCACTGGCTAGTGGTATGCTGTTCACGGTTAATGGTAAGGTCAAACTAATGTTTATAGTTGCATTAGTTATTATTATATATAATTGTAACATATTACATTAATTATAGTTATATAATATATTACGTATATTAGACATATAGTTACATAATAAATTATCACAAGAACTAAAGCTATTATATACCTTCATTTTACATTTTCATCAGTCCCATCGTTAAACAGTCACAATACCGAGATTAAAAATTCCTGCAAACTGCAAGCTAAAAAAATCCTTATAAAAGCCCCCAAAACTGTAGTAATTGTGAAGCGTAATACTACTAGCAGTAACAACAACAACAGAATAACCTTGATATCTCCCAAATTTCAAATGCTGGTGCATAAAGTTCAGCTTCTACTTAGGACACTTACGAGTTGCCTGACTGTAAAAGGGATCAGGCCATCCAAATTTCAGTGACATTAACGGAATGTATGAGTCCTCAATATAGCACAAGCCACTTTATTTCAAGTCAAGGATCTAAACACTTCCTCTTTTAAGAGATAAAAACCCATGTAAGATACTCAGAAATTGGCTAGGTCTAAGAACAATTCTTCCTTACTGGAGTTGCACTATTTATTGATAATGAACCACACGCCATTTTTAAACTTCAACTGAAGGAACTCTTAAGTATTAAAAGTTTAATTGCACTTGCTTCCTATTGAGGTAAAAATATTTTAATGTATGTAAATAAAGGGCAAAAAAATGATGCCTTACCAACTGTTAAAGAAACCTGAATAGCTAGGATGAATTAAGCAGAGCTCTCATGCTACTACAGTACCTTTTTTAAGAATATATATTCAGAGATAAAAAAGTGATTATATGGGTATGTTGTATTAACAGCAAAGGTGATGTAAACTCTTCAGTCCCAGGGAAAATTATGGCAAAGGTTGTCATGGAAGTTACTTACAAGCACATGAAGGACAAGAAAGTAATTAGATTTATCAAGGGTAAATTGTATTTGACCAACCTGAGTGCCTTCTAAGATGAAACAACTTGCTCAGTAGATGAGGGGAGAGCTGTGGACATCATCTACCCTGATTTTAGTTTGACGTGGTCTCCCACAACATCCATGTAGGCAGGCTGGTAAGATATAGACATAACAGATGGACCACAAGATGGGTGTGGAAAACTTGATAGAATGACAGGCTGAAAGGGTGGTGGTTAACGGTTCGAAGGCAAATTAGCAGTTGCTCATGACTGGATTTCCTCAGCAGTCAATTCAATGTCAGATACTTAGAAGTGATCTGGCTGGCAGCATCACTTGGATGCGAATGTTATGTGAATGCACCCTGCCTAGGTTTGCACATGGAAGCAGAGAGAGATATGCTGGAAGGAAGAGCTACCATACAGACTTTGACAATCTGGAAGATTGCCTCAACAAGAACTGTATGAGCTTTGGCAAAGATAAAGTCTTGCACCTGGGATGGAATAATCCAAGCAGCAATACAGTCTGGGATCTGACTAGCTAGTCAGCTTTTCTTTTTTTTAGCTCTTCTGAGAAGGACCTTGGGATTCTGGTGGAGAGCAAGCCAAATGAATCAGCAAAGCATCCTGGCAGTAGCAAAGGCAAATTGTTTTGTGGGCTGCATCAGGAAGACTTTCGTCAGCAGAATGAGGGATGTGATTATGCCACTTCACTCAGCTCTTTTTAAACCATGCCTGGAATACTGTGTGCAATTTTGGTCCTCCCAGTTCAAGAAACACACTGGGAAACTGAACGGAGTTCAGAAGAGGACCAGCATGATGATTAGAGGGTTGGAGAACCTGATAGAGCTAAAAGGCTGAAAGCTTATTCTGCCTACAAAAAAATAAGTTTCATTAAGGGGGACATAATCACAGCCTTCTAATACCTAAAAGATAGCTATAGATGAAGATACTGTCTTCACAAGGATCTGTGATGACAGGACAAGAGACTGTAGACACAAAGTGTGTTAGGAAAAATTCTAGCCAGATATAAGGGAAGAAATTCATCACCATGAGAACAAGCTGCCCAGAGAAGAGGCTGAATCTCCCTTGCTGGAAATACTGAAGTCTTAGCTCAACAGTGCTAGAACAGGGTTGAACTGCTTAACCTGAGACCTGCCCACACAAGTTTAACACAGATGATCCCCACGAATCCCTTCCAACCTAGACTTTTCTGTGATTCTAGGCAAATTGCTATTCTTTACTTTCTATCTGTGTCTGCAGTTAGTTTACTATGTATTCCCATTTGTTCAAAGCTGAACAATGTAAAAAAATGGTTTTTTTGGCTTTTATATTTGTTTTAAAAATAAGCAGAATTGAAATAACAGCAGTAATGTTAGCACAGATTGAGAAATGCGAGTCTCTCAGACACTAAGCTTCCTGAGACAGTTGATAAGATTAACAATCATCTGATTGTCTTTGTACCATTACAAATGAACAGGCACCGTTCGTATTTACATATTGCAATAAGGTTTCCAATGGTTCTAAAGATTCTTTTAAAAGCCTTAAGGAATATTACTACTTATTAAGTCTTTCCCTGTATAATAAGAATTAAAGACCTGATTAGCGCAACATTTATTTCTTCATTATACCCCTTGAATGAGTGAACAGAGAACTCCATTTACTGTTTTGTTAAGAAAAATAGGGTATAATCATTAAGGTTTTTTTTATTTTAATGACAAAATTAGGATGTGCAAGTTAACTATATTATTTGCTAGCAATGGGTATGATTAGCATACAGGAATACTTTCAAAGGAAGACTATGGTCAAGTCCTGCAAAAACTAGTTTCAAGGTTATTAGCTGTTCTTTACATAATATGTGGCCATAACAGTCTTAGCTTGGTGCAGTCCTTGGAACACACTGCCTATTTTACATTATTTAAATATTAAGTTATGTAAAACCCCCCCAACAAGTACTGCAAGATTAATCCCCATAGTAACCCTTTCTAGTTAAGAAAGTAATCATTGTCAACAGTGCAAAATATCTGCTCTTACTTGAGAAAGACTACCTATGTTTTACTGTTAACAAATAAACCAATCCTTAAACTGTGACCTTTCATATTGCAAAGATGCTGTTCATCAGCAGTTCACAATTTTTCCTTAGGAAATAGTATTTTAGGCATAAGCAACACAACTATCAACACTTTTTCCACTATCAACACTTTTTCCCTTGTAGACAGAGATGAGATTATTCTGAGTCTACTTCGTACTGTGAGACATTCCTTAAGCTTTGTTCCAAAACCAAACAACTGTTCAAGAATGACTTACAACATAGAACAGCCCAGATTGGAAGGGACCTGAAAGATCATTTGGCCCAACCTTTCAGGGAAAAGCAGTCCTAGCTGAGGTTATCTAGCATGTTGTCCAGTTGTGTCTTGAAGGCATCCAGTGATGGGTCCACCATATCCCCGGGGAAGTTATTCCACTAACTGATTTCTTCACTGTGAAAAATTAATTTCTTACACCAAGATGACACCTCACCCAGTGCAACTCGCACCCATTACCCCTTGTTCTCTCCGTGTGGCTCCTTGTGAAGAAGAGGGTCTCCCTCCTCTTTGTAGCCATCCTTTAAGTACTGGAAAACTGCAGTGAGGCTCCCCTGAGCCTTTTCTCCTCCAGGGAGAAAAGATCTAATTCCTTTTGTCTTTCCTTATAGGGCAGGTTCTCCAGCCCTTTCATCATCTTTGTGGCCTTCCTTTGGACCCCCTCCAGTCTGTCTGCATCCTTCTTGAATTGTGGGGACCAGAACTGAATACAGTACTCTGGATGTGGTCTGATGAGAACTGAATAAAGTGGGGTGATCATGTCTCCTATCTCTGCTAGTAATGCCCTTATAGATGTAGCCCAGGATTCAATTCGCCTTTGCTGCTGCAGTGCTGCACTGCTCACAGTCAGTTTGTCCACCAGGACTGCCAGGTCCCTTTCAGCGAGACTGTTCCGAGTCTATACTGGACTCTGGTTATTCTGACGCAGGTGCAGGACTTTGCACCTGTCTGTTAACGTTCATACTGTCGTTGCTAGCCCGCTCTTCTAGCCTGGACAGGTTAGAAGAATGGGCCAGCAGGAACTTCTCTGTAAGATGGACCTCCCTTCTGATGTGTTCGTCTCACTACTCAGTTTGGTGTAATCAGGAAACTTGGTGAGAATGCTTTTAATTCCATCAGCTAGATCATTTGTGAAGATGAACAGCATGGGGCCCCATATCGATCCCTAGGGGATCCTACTTCTGTCAAGCTGAGTAAAAACCACTGATTACCACTCTCTTAAGTGTTGCCTGTTGGCCAGTTTTCTCCTCATCTCATGAAACCACTCATCCAATCTGTATCTTGCCAGTTTGTCCAGGAGAAGGCTGTGGGAAACCATACCAAAGCTTTGCTGAAGTCCAGATAAACAACATCTACTGTTCTCCCCAGGCCAAACGAAAGTGCTACTTTGAGATGTAAGGTTATCAGGCTAGTCAAGCATGCTCTGCCTTTGATGTAGGCTTTTCTCAATCACCTGCTTTATTTGATCTGTAATAGTTTCCAGGAGGATGCTTCCATTACTTTCTCAGGGACTGAAGTAAGACTAATGGGCCTCTTGCTTCCTGGGTGCTCTTTTGGGCCCTTCTTGTAGATGGATATGACATTTACCCTCTTCCAGTCATCAGGGGTATCCCCCAATCTCTGTGGCCTTTCAACTATTATAGATAGTGGTGTTGCAACAATGTCAGCCACTTCTCTTAACACCCTGGAGCAGATTCTGTCTCGGCCCATAGACTGATGTGGGTTGAGCCCTTTGAAGAAGCCACAGCCCAGACCTTTCTCCACTAGTGGTGGGTCAACACATGCTTTGTCATGGCTACCTGATCCTGTGATCTGGTGTGCACCTATGCTGGTAAAGAAAGAGGCAAAAGAAATATCAAGAACCTCTGCTGGCATTATTAATAACTTGCTTCCCTGCCCTGCTTAGTAATGGGCCTATGTATATATTCCCTGTGTTTCTGCTTACCGCTTATGTATCTGAAGAACCCATTCTTGTGCTTGACATCTTAGGCCAATTTAGTTCCAGCTGATCCTCAGCCTTCCTGACTGCATCTCTGCATGTCCTAGAAAGGTCCTTACAGTCCTTGATGGCTATTTGGCTACCTCTACATAGCTGGTATGCTTCTTTTTTTGCTTTTAACCACACATTGAGAAGTTCACTGTTAAGACACTGTTAAGCCAGAATTTACCCTGAGCTAACAAGTTCAGCCATCAAAGCTTATTAGAACGGGCTCAGCACCATGGTAATATGAATGATTTACTAACTTGGGCTCAGTCCTAAGCTAGCACCAACAAATGTTTTTTGACTGAAGTTGCTCCTTACCCCAACACTTTCAGATGTGTTTAGAGTCTATCAAAGAACCCCATGGCTACACAAAGTAATATTATCCACACAGAAGCCAAATTAAAAAATCCAGCTGTAAGGAACATTGTCTTGTGTCCTGGAATTTCAAAATAACTGTGTTATGCCCTTGCAGAGGTTCTTATTCCTTCTGCGGAGATGATTAATGAAGCAGGAGTTCAGCCAATAGTTTTAAGAGACTGAAACTGTAAGAAACTGGGATCAAATTTGGTTTTCCTTAAAAAACGCCCTCCCCACTTCTGAGTGACCCTCTCACTGGTGAGTGAGCTCCTCTGGTGAAAAAAACCAAACCAAACATCCATAAACCAAATATATAAAAACTTCTTACCCTAAATTTATATTTTGTACTACGCCTCAAATTCTTCACCGTGTAGGTAAGATCGTCACCATCATATTTTGGCTTGAAACCATATCCCTGCAGAATTAAATAGGATTACTTGAAACATTATATTTGCAGACTAGACCATGCAACATACTTCCTACAAACAAATTACTGTTTCAGACTGTAATTGTTATGATCCTCTGACAAAATAATAAAGGCAACTTCACCGTGTAAACACCAGGGTTTTCTTGGAGAGGGGGAATTAATTAACCATTCTTCAAGAGGAAAGGAGAAAACAACAGTAAAGAAAAGCATATACAATGTCAACAGAAATTATACCTAACACTTTCAAAGGGTAGAACAGGAAGATGCTTAGCCTGAAATTACATCTAGAAGGACCACTCTTCATGATGCAATTACTTTGATCCAGCTCTTAAAAGGCTCAACTTTCACATGCAAATTCACAAGGTTAAAAGTTATTTAAAAGCCTTTACAGGACTTCGGCTTAATAGCACTAATAATTACTGTGACAATAAAAAGAAGAAAGCTATGTGCCTTGGTCACAGCAGTTACAAGTCATTAGCTTAATTTCCGAAAACACACATCCTTTTAGAATATTCTAGCAAAAGTAATCATTGTTACACTTTATATAATAAAGTATCAAACACACACATTATAGTCTCTGTTCTTACTGAGAATAAGTAGTCTAAACTTACTGAGTTCTCATCCTCCATCTCTAATATATACGAGATTCCTTCATCTGACGGTGTTCCTGAGGGTTTTGTCCACTGTAGGGATAGCCAAGTAACTCCAGCATTAATCAGCAAAGGACTTGCTGGTGTGCTTGGGGCAGTGCCTGAGGTATGATACAGGACTTCTTCACTGAAACCACTGTTTAAAACAGAATGTAAACTAACTAGACACAGTAATTAATACCTAGAAACACATAATTCTTACTAAACACAGCAATGACAGTTTCTTGCACATGTGCACAACTGGGAATTGCAAGCTAGTACATGCACATGACTTAACTTGCCCATGAGTCTGTCAGTAAGAAAACATTTGAACAAGGTTAACATGTTCATAACTGAAAGATACCTTTGCAGGATATAATTACAATGTTTCCCTAACCAAAATGTTTTGCTATTTCCTGTTAAGTCATCATTCTAAAACAGTTGAGCTCTATACGCAATAACGTGCTAATATCAGTGTCCTTCCTATTCAAAATGAAACCATGAAGACATAAAAGCATGTACGGGAAAACCTAAAAAAATAAATAAATTTGCTTCCAGATAGCAATTATGTGCTTCAAATATACTGTGAAGTACTAGTTTCTCTAGTGGTTCAGAAAGTAATAGAATAATAGTCTCATTCAATGTCAGGTTACTTTAAGAGTTGCTAATACGGAAGTCTTATTTGCAGAACAAATACAGTGTACACTAGTGGATCTCCTAAGAAAACTGTTAACCTTATCTGACAATGCTTAGATACACCTTGAAGTGAAAATAAAAATAAGTTACATAAAAAGACCTATTGTAAAACAGAGGGATGCTAAAGTCAGTAAACAGGCACTATGCGTGCACAGATGGTCTGACACATATCCAGCTTGACTAAGAAAATCCCACCCCTTCTCAGCTGGCATTTGCTGCTTCTACATCAGATCTGAAGAAACATCTACAGGCTTAAGAGCTAGTTTAGGGTTTTTTTAAGCATGTGAAACTGATGTCACAAATGTGATTTTAATTTAAAAGTGAGGCATTATCTAAGTAAGCATCAGGAAGCCCTGAAAACAAAATTCGCTGTATGGCTTAAAAAACACTAACAGTTACCTATCTTGTGTGTCAGAACCTGACTTTCCCGAAAGATCTCAACATAGAGATACCTCAATTTCACTCTCCCTCTTACCCAACCTACATTAAAATACTGCACAAATTGTACATTTTGGTCTGCTCTAAAGTCTTTTTGGCATAACAAAAATAAATAAAAAAGAAGAAATATTACAGACACCTCATCATCGAGAATGTCAATAGCACCCAAAGCAGACATACAGTCTGTGCAGATATGTAAACTGTCAAAAAGATTGTGAAGCAAGAAATGAAAATGTGCAAAACAAGAGAAAACATATTTGAGGGGAACAGGAATTTGTTTCTTGCAAAAACTCACAAGCAAGCAAATTCTGAAATGAAGCTGATGTGACACCTACAATAGAGCTACTAAAAATATTTTCCAGCATTATCTAGGTAGGCTAGAGAAAGCATGAAGAGAGGCTAAGCAAATACTAAACCTACCTTTAATCACAGAAAAACTACTGAAGGAGTCAGCTTACCAGCAGATATAACATAAAAAACCCCACACCTTTAAAAGATTCAATGTCTTTACTTGATTGACCCATTCCAAAACACACTGAAATCATGTAAGTATTCGAGTGATACTCACATTTGAAAGACTCTTAAACAATTCACTTAGGTGTACAATAATGTTATGTATCTTTTAAACAAATGTTATTTTTCCAGTTTTCTTTAACTACTCTTTCAGGTGTGATTGGAGTTAAATTTAAAAAGATGAGTAACCCAAAGATAAATTATCTTTCCTTGTTGGTAAAACCATTTAAACAAAAGTCTCCATATGCCTAAGGTTCTCAACATTCTTCACAAGGAATCACACACTCTACCCTAGTAAGTATTATTTCAAGAGACTTCTTAATTAAACAATACCATAAAGACAATAAATGGCAACTTTACAAGGTCATGAAATACTGATTTAAAAATGTATTTGGTGTGCTTATTTTAAGAAGGGTACTTAACTGGTCAGTACCTTCTACCAGCTTGTGCTGCAGGAATCTGTATAATATGCGCAGGTGTTCCTTGAGGATACATTTACACTCAGACGTAACAGTGGAACAGCCAGACAGTCTGAGCACTGGACCCTACTTAGCTGCCAGCCCACTCCCTGTCTTTATTTTTTTGAACAGTTCCAACTAAATCTCATCAAGACAAAGTCCAGGAGCAACTCAGAGAATAATTCATTCCAGAAACATCATCCAGAAGCCAGTGACATAATAAAGACTGTGCCAGAGCACACCAAAAGTCATTCTAGCCCACTATAATGTCCTCTGGCAGTGCCCAAAGCAGGTATCTAAGAAAACATAGGAACAGGAACTATATGCAACATATTCCCTGAACACTCTCCAAAGACTCCCAGCACATGCCCCACATCTCCTGAGTCAGCTGCAGTTTTCACATGCTTCAGAGTCCACAACAGATTTCTTCTGCACAGCATGAATTACAACTCCAGGTCTGGCTCCCTATTCTTTAGGCTGTCCTTCAACACTATTCAAGCAGGCATTACTCTCTCAAGCACCAACTTGTGCCAGCTGAAGGACAAGCAATACACATGCTCTATTTCACACTATAAAAACACAACTCTGGTGAGCTGCAGCACGATGCTCATAATATTTCAAACACTGACTTAAAAAAACCAAATGCAAACCAGCAATTTTAGGCTGACAGCTAGAGAAGCCCTGTTTTTATGTCACATAGGACCTCACGGTCCAAGTGTTACCCGGTATTCTCTGCTGAAGTCAGATGTCATTCATTCAAAAATTCAAAACAAAGTTTGGAGCTCTGTAACTTCGGAAAAGCAATTAAAAGGAAGAACTCCACCTTCTAAGAATTTATAACAAGCTCTAGAACCTCAAAATAATTCAGGGATATGGTCATGTCATAGTCTATTTCCCAGCGTAACAGAAGACTAACAGACACCTTAGCTAAAGGTACATATCCCAGTAACAGGACACGGTGAGAAGCACAATACAGATAGACCTACAGGTGGCAGCAGGGGTTCTACCACACTTCCTGCTCTAGCAGAGTTACTGACACCTATTTATACCATCACCACTACAACTCTTGAGTTTAAGAAAGGATAAGCCCTGGAAAACTGCTACCACAGCTTCAGGAATTCTAACACCATGTCAAAGCTCCCTGGAAACAACAGCAGCAGAGAGCATGGTACGAAGTACACCAGGATCAGCACAGCAGCAGCACAAGCACTGCAGCATTTGAACTATTCAATTAAGTCACTCTGGCTGAGTTGCTTGTCTTTTAAGCATTATCCCCAGAACTTTAGTAGAAGTGCTTATTACATTAGACACAAAAGCCACAACTGCACTGAATGCATCTCTACAGTGTAGAGCTTAGTCAAAAATCCTATTGCAAGTACATGCAGTAGGAAATGTCCAAGGTAGCAACTTCAGCGGTCAACACAGATCTACAAAGACTGAAGCTAAAACCCAATACAACCTCAGCTGATTTCATGTGAGAGCAGCCAGGCTGTCTGTACCATGCTCGAGCTCCCACTCTAGAGGCACTATATACAAATGTCTGAGCAAGACTTTTTTCTTTAAATGCCATCATATGCCTTCCCTAAACAAGCACACACATGCATGCATATGCATTCCATATTTATGTATGTAACAGTAGTATTTACCTCATTCCCATGTCATTTTTGGCTGCTAGCCTAAAGGTGTACCCCATTGCTGGTGATAGTTTAGTAATTCTATACTGCTTCTGTTGGCCATAATAACACTGGCAAAACTCTCCATTTCCTTTTCCCTAAAAAGGAATAAGTTAGTCACATTATTCACCCTGTTATGTATGTGTCCACCAATTAAAGTAACACACAAACATGAAGCAGACTCATTTTTTGAAATTAAACATAACTCAAGAATCTCCCACACAAGTAGTTTACAAAACTTTGCAGGTATACCCAAGGCTTTTTTCCTTCCTTTCCATCTTCTGGCTCCACAGCATCAGAAGGAAAAAAACATGCAGCTTCTGCAGCAATGCCGTCTCAGGACAGCTGTCCAGGTAGGGACTGAAGGTGCTTGTGGGGGCATAGTAGATCCACCCCCTTTGTAAAAAAAAAAACAAAACCAAAACTGCTACAGGAAAATGATCCTTCAATGTCAGCTCTTGAAGGAAGTACCGGACTACACGTGAAAAAACACTATCAGGAGTGGCAGAATCATGTAATTAAGATGCTATTATTTTATATTCCCTCAGAAAAATAATGGGAGATAACCACATTTTGATAACTGCTTCAGGAACCACCTATTTGTCACATGCCTCTAGAGAGAAGCCATAATTTTCACACAACTTTATGAGCAAAGCCACACGCAATGCTTTAAAAAAACCTACAAGATTAAAAATAAAATAGAAGAACTTGCTTACTTCATCCCATTCTAAAAGGTAACTGTGGATTTTAGAGCCATTATCACAAGATGCCTGCAAAAGAAAAGAAGAAAATTAGAGCTCTAATTGGATACAAAACCACTTAAGGAAAAATGCATGTATGGGTCAAATCATGACAAGACCAGCAGAGTAAAATAGACGTTTCCATTTCGATTGTTTCACTTGCCAAGACAGTTCTAGTTCAGTCTCCATCCAGTAAATTCTTGTATCATGTTTATAGCTTTTTGTTGTTTTTTTTTTAAATTTAGACCTTGACAAAATATTCTGGCAGTGGTGTAATATGTTGCAGTACTTTTCTGAGCTGCTAGATTGCAGGTCTGCTCAAATCTCAGTCTTTCCAGACCACTTCATCTGCTTAGCACAAACAAGCCTACGTTCAATGACAGAATGGAATCAGTTCTACAGTGTAGCAGGTGACCGGAACTCGGTAACTTTTACCTACAAAGGCTCCTCACTTCTCTGGGAACCCTTCTCTTTTTACTGAAGCCCACATTGAACCCATTACATCTATTTCCATTCATGGAACTGTGACAGAAACTAGTATGTTTGACAAAAGTTTTCCATTTTATTGACAAATCTGAAACAATTCCAAAGAGTTTAAAATATTCATTTTAAAAGCTGTTAAGCAAATCTTACCTTCCACTGCAGAGTAAGAGAATTTTTGGTCCGATTAGTTATCCTAGGCAGATTTGGAGTATCAGGTTCACAACTTGCGGTGGTAAAACTCTCTGCCTCTGAAGGGCTCCCCTTTACACAGTTGCATTCTACTTGTACTCTAAAAAGGAAAAGACCCAGTAACATTTTGCTACAAAATCTTTATATACAGTTTCCAAAGAAAAATGAGTGTTCAGAATTAAGTTACTGCCTAGCTAATTATTTAAATATCAATACTATATAAACAAATAACTGGTGGAAGCATCTTGGTCCATAGAAGTAACGAGAAAGAAAAGAGTCCTTTACTAAGGATGTACATCATTACCAACGGGCGTCGTTAGTCTCACATTTGAAATTTGTCTGTTACGTGCTGTACTTTGGTTGGAAAATAATGGCAACATCTTGCAGGCTCATTATCCGTTGTAGACACATTAACTGATATGAATAAATCTTCTGCAAGTGCTTTTGTCAGATGAGCACAATGAAGCTGCTGATATATTTTCAGAGTATCCCCTGCACTCCTTCAAGGCCTTGCTGAGTCTGTTCACCCTCTCCCTTCCTTTAGGAAGGCTATGCATTAATTCTCCAAGTACTGCAGAAGAGGGAATTCTTGCTTCTGTCTCAAAGAGAAATCGTTTGTTTTCCTAACAGCTTGTCTCCAAAAGAAAACACCAGATTATCTTCTGGATTCCCCCTGCTGTGTAGCCATGCCTTGTCTCTTTTCCTTGAACGAACTGGCACATTATTTTCTTCTGATTCATCTGTTCCTTTGAAAGAAAAAGAACCAAAGCAAAACAAAAAAAAAACCCCTTTTCTCTGATCATTGATATAGGACCCAAGTTGCCCGCTTAAGAAGATGCAAAAGTCTTTATTTGTTCTTGTTGAATGAACAGCAAGTCACAGAAAATTTGACTTTGTAGATTTCCTCAACAGGGAGAGACATTTGAGCAGTGACTAATACTGAACACGGTTGTTTGTGCTTAAATGTAGTTGCAAATATGTGGTTTGTCCATTACCTTCATAGTTTAGCCTTTCTGGTCTTCACTGGTTTTCACCAAGGACTTCACCTGACTGCCATAACTTTTCAAATATCATGGAGAGTGGCTTGGCAACTGTACCAGTCAATTCCCTCAGGACTCTGGCATGCATCTCGTCAGGTCCCACAGATTTGTGTATGTTCAGATTCCCCAGATGGGAATCAGGTGATTGCTTACAATGGTAGGGACTTTGCTCCGCCAGTTCCTGCCTTGTAGTCTGTCCACTCAAGGGGTGTGGAAAGAGAGGTTGTCAGTGAAGACTGAGGCAAAGAAGTTGTTTAATAACTCAGTCTTCTCCTCGTCCATTCTTCCCAGTTTGCCCATCTTGCTCATCACAGGCAATTGCTTTCTTTGACCTTTCTTTTCTGGCTGATATCCCAGTAGAAGCCTTTCCTCTTATTCTTTACAACCCTTTATAAGTTCAGCTTCAGATGACCCTCCAATATTTAAAAAGGGAAGGCAAAAAGGGCACTTAACTACATTTTTCCAATCCTATGCCATTTCTTCAGTATAATATAGCAAAGCAGCAAATTCTGCTGGAAGGGTAGAATTACACTGAGCTAGGGGCATGTTTTGTAAATCATATGCAGCCAGATTCACTAGTCTACTGGAGCAAAGCAAAAGCAACACAAGGTGACCTTCAGGTGGCCAGCAGTGAGCACCTTTCTGTGCAAGGTACTTTGCTCTGCTGCTTGTGGAAAATTGAGAGAAATCAAGCAGCATTGTGCCTGACTCAAAGAACAGAAAAAGTTCACTGTGCTGGCATGAAGGAAAGAGGATGGACGTTGGGTGGGAGCACAACAATCTTCTCTTATTTTCCAAACTGGACTGAGTGGTCAGCTAAGCCAAAAATGTTGATTTGTGACTCAAAGGAGGGTTAGAAGTGGTAAAAACAATCTCTGAAGGTTTATGCAAACAGACAAATACAATGAAACTTTTAAAACATTTCCACTGAATTTAATGAATAGACAAGGAGATACTCACTTTGCATGGTAATCAGTTGCTGGCCTGAGGTCATTTACAGTAACTTTATTTTCTTCTCCACTGCAAAGAGATATGATTTTGTTTAAGAAACAGTTTCAGAATCCCATACATTTATAAGATGACACTAATCATCTAACCTATTCACCTAACACTCCTTTTAAGAAATGTATTTGCTAACACTTTGTCTCTTTTGCTAGTGAAATGCAAATGCATTTACCTTTGAATTTTAGGGTCTTCTTGTGTTTGATTCCTGTTCTGTTGCCCTGGTGGTTTTGGGGTGCTTTTTTGCTGTTGTTGTTCTGTTTGTTTTTTAGAGAATAATTATTTTCCTCTTTGCTCTGTAAGCCCAGCTGCATGTGTACACATGTATGTTACTACACAAAAAACATCCAAATACTGGGGCCTACAGAAGCTCAGTTCAGCCTTGCAAAATCAAATACCTAAAACTGCATGACTGCACATACCTACTTGTTTGAGCCTAGTAAACAGAAAAGGCACCTAAGTAACATCTAGTAATCTGCTTTTGCTGACATCCACTCATAGTAGCAAAGCCCATTTCATTTCCTCTGGTTGCTAGGACACAGATATCCAACTTACGATGCATGTACTGCTCCTAAGAAATCCATGGAAAGTGGCTAAGATAAACTAGCTAGATACAAAGATTTATAATTACTAGAGAGCCCTACACCCTTAATGGTAAATTTTATTTTTATATTTATTATTTTTTAATGTTATATTTCTCCATTGTGTTAGGAATGAAACAATTGAAGAGTTTTGTTCTGTGTGAATCTACTTACTTCTTTTTGTATCATTCATCCTCTCTCACCAAAAGGATTTCCATGGAAGGAAGGGATAACCTTACTGGGAGCAGAAGTATATGCTGAAGTAAATAACTGTAACTACAATTTGTCTATCTCACTACTTGAGAACCCACAGTGTCTAGTGCAGCTGGCCGAAACAAAGCTAAGTGATATTAAAACATGTCTCCAAAACCTAAGAACAAAGTCTTTACATTCTAGTTGATGGTAGAGACTTCAGTTATAAACCTGAACCAATTCTACTGAAAAAAGTAGCTGTATTTTGAAATTAAGTTGCACAAAACTGCTGATTATTTAACTCTCCAGATAGCAGGCAGATTTTTTAACGATGTTTTAAACAACATAATTCAGTGCAAGAGCAATTAAGTAAAAATAATGAACACCTACACATATACAGTTTTGTACTTTCCATCTTTTCCAGTATTTGAAATCATCACCTCGTAAGTATAAACCTCTGGTACATCATTCTTGTCAGTGTCTTCTCTGATATCACTGGATGGAGGTGACCACATAAGCAGTGCTGTTCTTGCCTGAATATCTGATACCTGTAGAAATACAACTTTTGAGATCTCTGCCATTTAAATGTTATCATATTTAAAACCTTCTTTGCCACAAACAACGACATAAAGAGAAGGATATCATATACCGTTAGTATATTGGAGTATTCATACTTCTGTAACAGCTACTAACTAGTATTTTACAGATGAAATCAAACTAGAAATACAAGAAACACCACGAGAAAACTGCAACCCCAGGGCACCGGGCGGAGCGCAGACACATCTAAGTAATGAATGCCACCTAGTGGCCTACCTACAAATGAACTGCATAATTTGCGAAGCAGAAGAGATGACAAACATGTACTTGTGTTCTCAGTTATCTACTTAAAAGACAGTGCTTCAGACATTATTTTTTCTTTTCTGTCACCAGCACTATGATATTTTTAATACCTTCTTGTCGACTTGTTGTCCTTATGAAATATATAGAAGCTCAGGAATTTCTCCCAAATGCCTGGCATTACTCTTAAACAGGTACATGAAGAAGCTGTGCATTTAATGGTGACAGTGACAAGCAGACTCTCACATTAGATGAGAACTGAGAACCTATTGGGTTACTTATCCCAGCACTTTTTTTTTTTAATCAGGATATTAATAGGGATACAACTACCTGAGGCTTCAATCTAGTACTCTGTATAACATACTTTGAGCCCAGGTGTTTGTGATGAAGACACGCTCGCAAGGTCCATATATAGAGAGAGATATATATACCGATATATACATACACACATATATGCAACATCCTAAAGAATTCCTGTGGTGGTGCTTGCCTGCACAGCCCACCCTTTGCAGAAAGATCTGGATAACAACAGTTGGTGTGACAGAAACATGAGTAATAAACAGTGTGAATGCAACACAACACCTCCATCTGTCTCAGAAGCGCTTGCCCCAGCGACCCTCAGGTGGATTATGTGGCAACTGGGAAATCACAAAGAAACTTCTGAAACGAACAAGTAATCAGCCTCAGAAGTATAAAAGCAATGTGAAAATTTGTAACAGGGATAAAAGATGCTGGAGCAGAACAGAGCAATGATCAAAACCAGTAAGCATTGCCACTTCTGTCCAAGCCTGATGGATACCATGGCTGGCAACAGTGAAAGTGGTTTGGGGTGCAGTATGCAGGGACCCACTGCTCGGGTGGGTGCATGTGACCTGCTGGAGAACCCTTTCAGTGGCCTGTGGATTAACAGATTGTAGGGAACTGCAGATTTTGGGGAACACCACAGTTACATGCAAAGCTGAAGCACCCACATCTCCCAAAGGAGACATATGGTTAAGGGCATCCGCACTCCCCAAAGAGTGGGTGCTGCCTGAAACCCACACATGCTGCAAGGGGCTGTGGGTGCTTGTATTTCTGTAGGTGAGTGCATCGGTATGTGCATGTGATTACAAGTTTTTAGGATCCATTCCAGAAGGAATTCTAGAAATTTGTGGGTGTTCATATTTCATGCCTGCTATTGTCATTTGTATGTTGCACCCAGCTCCTAGCTCCTATTTTCAATCATTTCGTAAGAGAACTGAAAACATTTCATTATACGAAATGACTAGCTTTACAATATGACTGTAATATATATCTATTTCATGAATAATTGCTTTTGGAAACCTATTACCAGACTATCAGAATGAAAATCCTAACTTCACAACTGGTGCTCTTAAATTGCTATCATCTACTGAACTAAATAAAACCTGAATGGGTCAATCTCAAGGACGAAGTAGAGAGGAGGTGACTTACTGATAACAGAAAAACAGAAAGAAGAAAAAAATAAAATAAGATGAACCTCAGTGTCTCGGAAATAATGTCACTGAGGAGGACAGTGATAGAGCAGCTTTGGTGAGCACCTGGGGTCCAGCCAGGGTCAACTCACCACATATCTCACTGGAACATTAAACAATTAGAGGTTTCAACTGTCTAGTACAGAGAGAGCAGGAAGAGTGCAAGGGAGATCAAAGACAACATTGCAGACTACAGAGTAACAGACAACTCACAGGACTTTCACTAGTAAAGTCAAACCCAGACTATTAGTGGAAGTCATTATATAGCAACAAGTGTCAACGGAGAACAGGATGAAGTATTCTTTAAGTCTCTGACTGGATGAAAAACTGTTTTCCTGAGTTACTCCCCCAGTGCAATGATTGTTGGTCAACTCATGTAAACCTTCCAAAAGACTTCTAAAAAAATAAATGACAACTTAACACAATGAAGCAGTATTACGTACCAAGCTAAAAATCAGTGACTACGCAGGTTGTTCTGGTTGTTTTACTCTGTGTAAACAGAGCGACTAAAGATTATGAAGAGCTGAAGCCTTGCTGTGGACAATTTGCAAAGCCTTCAAAGCAACAGCCAGTAGAAGTGAACATAATCAGAAATGCAAATTATTCACAGAACCTGGGAATTAAGAACATCCTAACGGTGCATAAAAAGCTGCAATGTATAAAAACCCATATAAATTCTCTATACATACACATGTATACATATGCATGGGGCATGAGAAGAATCAAAGAAGTTCTTTTCAACTTATTTATAAAAGATTTGGTACTGTTTTTCAGGTTCAACTTCCAGCTAAGACAATGATTCTAAAAGGTAAGTCTAGGTTCAGCTATATTCTTCCCCACAAGACTATTAAGGGACAAAAGCAAAGTATTAAAATAACTGCAAGAATTAAGATTTCCTGCAAAAAACTCTTCTCTATTGTGCATATGCCCTATGGCAGTTTTAGATTACATCAGCATATATTAACACAAAACTTCAGCTTCACATGATTGGCTCATATGACAGTAATTACAAATTTCTTCACTAAGAAGCAATTATTTAATATTGTCTTTTACCCATGAGGTTTAATAATATCCCAATACTTGACTTTTGTAACACTAGCCAGAGCTATTATGGAAAAGCATTATGAAAGTTTCAGAAATTCCCATCAGTTCTCAGGCACAAACCAGTATATTTTCAAAACATCTCTGCAATATGAAGAGAAAAAAAGTATTTTTGAAGAACAAAGATTCAGATCAGAAGAATCCACTATTTTTGGGTGCCCTGAAACACTCACGAGCGGCTTTTTTTAGAAAACTTGGCATTACTTATTACTTTGTATACTTGTTCAAGCAGCTGCAATT
This sequence comes from Lathamus discolor, assembly GCF_037157495.1. Lineage (NCBI taxonomy): Eukaryota > Metazoa > Chordata > Aves > Psittaciformes > Psittacidae > Lathamus > Lathamus discolor. The sequence continues at coordinate 99,362,421 of NC_088887.1, read as the reverse complement.
GATTTATTCTGGTTGCAGCTCTGAGCAGTGTGTGCTTCTGCAAAGCAGAACACAATACTAGTCAGGCCCCAGCACTGAGGAAACTAAAAGGTGGGCACGTCTTCATTAGCAGTCCAGCTTGCAAAAGTGAATCTCCTCATTACCCATACTACACACACCATGTGGGTCAAACAAAAGAGCGTCAGTTTTGGCACGTGCAAACTGGATTGCATTCACAGCACACAAAGTACTCACACTGGTGAGTGAGGTGCATAATGTTCTGAAAGTCCACAAACCTAGAACACACACGAAGCACAAAACATGATGCCCTCCCAAGGGGTTTAACTGCTATATAACAAACACTCAAATTCTGAGTTCCTGTTGCCTCTCCTTATTAAATACTCAGCCTTCTGTTCCATTCTTCATTTTGCTTTTGCCTTGTCCCCTTGTCTTCTCTTCTGCTTGCTTTGTTACTTGGTTAGTGGACATGATAGCTGGTGAAGACTCTGTTCAAGTGCTGGAGATTTGGCATGGTGCAACCTGCAGAACCTCTCCAACTTACATCTGGTGTAAAAAGTCCAAGACCTCCGTAAGTAGAAGGGTCATCTGGTGGCAGTAACTACTAACTTGACCTAATACTGCCATGTATTAAGGGTGAAAAGTTCAAGAAAATGAGAACATGTTCATAAGAACACCTAATGGGAGTCTGGAGGCTGCAAAGCTGATGTGCCCCAGACTGCACAGATTGAAAGAGATGCGTGAATGAAAGCACACCATGGACCTCACCACCTGGATTTAGATGTGCTTGCCGTGGAATGGGGCATTTAGACATGGGATAGCCCAGGACAAGTCAGAGGCTTCAGCATTACTCCTGACTTTCCGGAGTAAGATATGGTGCAACGGACACAATACTGGACAACACCTGTATGATCATCTGAGCATATAACCACCATCACAGGCAGTATCCAGGACTGCCGGTGCCAGCACTGAAGTTCAACCAGGGAACAGGGTGTTGATGATCTATCAAGAAGAGCATCACAACACAGTCCCCACCATGAGTGCTTCATGCAAAACATTAACCAAAATGCCAGAGGAATATCTGATGAGTACAACAAACATGTGAAATAACACAATCTCCTGGTTCACTTGTGGGAGGGCAAGGAAAATGTTTCCTTGGAGAAACTGTGGGAGGGTTGCTTCCGATCTTGCAAGGCCCAAGTAGTTAACACAGCTTCCCTTTCTCTTACCACACCACACTCCACAAAGCTGCAACATCAGCTAGTCTTACACCTACCCACAGCCCTGACAGTCCCTTGCCTTCACAGAGCGTAAGTCTCTCCAAGTGATGGAAATTTCGCTTTTTCCCTTGTGTACGCTGTCTAGTCTGCAGCAGTCTACTACTGCTTAAGCCTGTGATGTCTTCTGAGGTCTGCAAAGAGATCACTTGTAGACACAGCTACATGCAATGACATTCAAATAAGGACATGGTAGAGAGGGGAAATAGCATGCTTGTCTAAGGCATGGATTACTGGATGTTGATGATGGAAGGAAGTGAAAGAAAGCAACACAGTAATGGCAGTGTATTGCTTTTTTAGATGTAATTAGCAAGATAGCAAAAGATACCACTTGGTGATTGTACTTCTCACAGCCTCACTCTAACCACCCCAGGAAGCTCAGAGTTGTTCTCTTTGGCAATGCAATCACTGATGACACCCTGACTTGGACAGCATGCTGCATGCCCTCGCCACTGTCAGAGGCCTGTGCATACTTCTAGAGAACTGGTCCCTGTATTTCTAGTCAGGACAGAAAGGATCATCCACATTCTCACAAAGTTAAGAAGGGCACTCATGATTAAGCAGGTATTCATCAGGGATGCTGAGAATGCTGTTGTCCAGCATGCCCCAGTGACAGCATTATCTTGCAATGACCTAACCTTGCAGCAAAATTTGTTTCTGCATCCATTCTGATGCCATACGTGGCTAAACTAGGCACATACTCCCTTGTTGGAACAGACTCTCATGAGTCAAGAGTTAAAAGGGGTCAAAGTCTCCGGTCCCTTTAGCTGCACAGCCCTGACCCATTCCCAAAGCAGGTATGTTTTGTACAGTGAATGGCAGGGACCATAGAGAAAAAACAGCATGATCCTGTGTTAAAACAAAAAGCAATTGTAATCTTGAATACCATGGACCAGCACTAATATAAAATCTTTCCTGCTTCACTTTCAGAATGGAATAGAATTATTCTAATAAAATTTAAATGTGTATTTTCCTACAATATGCATGTGTGTGTCTATATATATTGTTTACATTTTTAGTATCTATTTTTAGACATGTACTTTTTTATATATTTTTGTATAGCAAACGACTCCCTTAAATTCTTTCTGTCATCATCCTACAGCAAGCCTGAAGCCTTTAGATCCACTGCACAAGTGTCTGCTGTTCGACCTAACAGAGTGATAGCAACAGGTGTTTGCTATGTGGAGACGCTATGTGGAGATGATATGCACAGCTCAGCAGTGAAACAAAAGGCAGCAAAACAAAACTTCTGCTGGTAGGACTTCGCAGGTACTTGCTGGATTACATTCCAGGCCCTGGATAAAAATCAGTGCTATCAGATGTAGACCTGAATTTGTTTCTTAAAATCATCACCCCTTTTGACCCTGCTTTTTTTTTTTGTCTTCTCAAAGTCTGGTCCTAATCAGCACTTCTTCATTGCAGTGTGTACTCCTTGTTTACTCCATCCCAGACTTCTGCCCTTTAGTCTCTCAATGAAGTTCTGATAGCCTTGTCTCATCAACCTTCATCTTTGTCACGCAGTTTCAGTCTCCTGATACTTCTGCACGCTGTCTCCACCCATCTTAGTTTTACTTCCATCACCCTTTCATTATCAGTCTGCTTGTAAAAATAACAAACATAAAAGCTACTTGCTCTCCATCTTGTTCTTCCAATAGAACAGACATATTCTGTTTGTTCCTGGTCTCATTTTCTCATCTTAAACTCCCCATCTATTTCTGATCTCTCAAGTCTTGATTATCCTTTGGACCTGTGCTCCTTGTCAGAGCTGCCTCTTCTCCACTCACTTCCTTTCTTCCCCACACCTTAATCATCCTAAGCTTTCTGTTCAGTCCTGGCTTCTTCTCCAGAATTTTTATTGGCCCTCCACTAGCTCCAGTTGCCACAGTCATCCTGTTAAGTGGTACTGAACTTGACTGTCACAGCTACTACGTACACCACAGCAGCAGCTAGGATCATCTAACTCCTCTCCATTTCTTCATCTCAGCTCCCTCCACCCTTTCTTACAGGATTTACTTCAGACAGCTTCCACCTCCATGACAGTCACCAAAGATGCAGGTGCCCTGAAGACACATTAACATGCACTGAAGACATTCTGATGCCTGCCCAGCAGGATACACAGCATTCATGACTTCCTCTATCAGTATTATCCCTACTCAGCCCTTGAAGCCCCATAGAATGGCAAAACAGTTGACACTGGACAAGACCCCTGGATGTCATCTGGTCCAACCCACTTGTTTAAGCAGGGTCACCTAAAGCCAGTTGCCCAGAACATGTCCAGACTGCTTTTCAGTATCTTCAAGGAGGAAGTCTCCACAAACTCTCTGTCCAGCCTGAGCCAGTGCTCAGTCATCCTCACAGTAAAAAAGTGTTTCCTTATGTTACAGGGTTATCTCCTGTGTTTCAATTTGTGCCCACTGCCACAGGCCCTGATGTTGGGCACACTGAAAAGAGCTTGGCTTCACCCTCTTTGCACTTGCCCTGCACATATCTATATACATTGATAAGATCGTGGCTGAGCCTTCTCCAGGCTAAACAGTCCCAGCTCTCTCAGGCTCTCCTCATCAGGCTGTAAAGCAACATATGAAAGAATCAAGACCGGGGCACTAAAACTGGGGCCAGGTTTTCTGGGAGGTGAAGAGGAGAAGATATGTGATGAATGAGGAAGTAGCTGACTGACTGGACAAACCCTTGGCAAGCTCCTCCTGGAGCGGGAGTTGCAGTGATTGTTTTTTGCAGTTTACAATAGGGAACAGAGACTGGTTTTACTCAGGCAACTGGTGGACTGAGGACTGAAGTGCAGTATAAATATATGAAGTTGTATAAATCCTCACAGAAAGGCTGGGACCAGGGAAGGTACAGATGATGAAAGAAAAGAACACAGGCCTGCTCTAAAATGCAAGCAATGACTGAATTTGGCATCTGTGTTTTAAAGCGTATTTATGCAGAATTATGAATTAGTTTCACAAATTGAAAAGAAATTGGTAGGTTTTCAAACAGGTAAGACAGAAGCCCACTGCTTACAGACACCTGCCTGGCAAATTTTATGCCTCTCTTCCCTCGAGGTGCCAGAGACTCTTAAAGAGAAACCTGTCCTAATTTTTTTTACTTTTCAAATAAGCTTTTCAAACCCCTCATTTTTGGTGAAGTTTCCAGAACTTCACCAGGGATCTCTCATGCCTGGAGATATCTGTTACATAATTTTCTTTCCTGAACTAAAGAATGTTACAGAAACTTGAGAACAGATTTTAAAGTAAGAAATGGTGTTAAGCATCACCATTATATTACTGGCAACGTTACAAGCTCTTTCTATATATATTTCTTTTAATTCTCTTAGTACCATGATTTCACAGAGTGGCCAAGAAGAATAATTCCACATAATAAGTATCAAGACAATATTGGCTTCATAAATGTTAATATGCTAAAAATTACTTTTGTCATTTACATTTCAGTGACTGGAAGTTAAGTGAGTTTTCTTTAGTGTGGGAAGTTAAAAACCCTTTAAACTTGGACAGACAAAAGGAGGTATAAAACAGCAGCAGATACATTCTGATTTTATGGAGAGCTTTATTTACTTACCACTGGCTTGGCTATATTAGAAAGAAGTGCTTCAAGTGCTTTTGTTTCTTCATCCTTTTCTTAAAAAAGAAAATCAAAGCAAACAAAAAGTACCCATGAACATTGTTCAGTGACTTTACAGTGAAATAGCTCTTCATATTCAAACACCGCATACAAACTAAAGTATTTATGAAACAACACCTTGCCAATCTGCATTAATCTAGAGCAACATAAAACCAAAAAAGCTCTCAAAGATGTTGTTCATATAAAACTATTTCTAAATCCATTCTATGATTTATGGAATACAGAAAGCCTGGTTATGTTTTATTAATGAATAACTTTAAATAAACTACTGCTCTGGAGTACTTAAGCTCTTGGCTGAGCTATTTCCTATACATTTTTCTCTTTGGATGTAGATGCAGTCAAGTTACAGTAGTTTAAATAAGTTATTGCATGTTATGTGGCAGACTACTGTTAACACTGTTGGCCTCCCTCAATTGCAAGGGCAAACCTTACCTTAGCCTTCAGTTACATCTCAGGGAAAGAATCTAAGGTATTTTGTTTCAGCTGAAAGTAAAGCTGAGCTTTATAAAGGATTCAAAGATTATACAAAGTGCTTTATGTACTTTCTCCCACACAGTATTAAAATTGTATTATCTCAATAGCGTAAGTGAGCAGGCTACTCAGTTTTGGAGATGTGGCCAGGCATTTTTAATTCACTTAAGCTGCCTTAATCCAAAAAAAATATAAAAAAATGAAAGCCTGGCAAAATTCTTTAAAAACCACAGGTCAAATCTATTTACAACTTTAGTCTTAAAACCAAACTGCCTTAGAAACGTAATTAAATGCATTTCTGACTTCTGTTTGCTATTACAGGTCTAAGTCACAGTACATTATTTTCCCAAATGTCTCCTGAATTAAATGATTTTGAAGAGTGGGCTTTTCTATTTTTCATATAAAATACTTCTAAGGAACCCTTAACAAAATTTTTGTAACATATGTAAGCAACAGTACATTTTAATCACCTGTGACTTGGAAAAGTTAGCTCACAGGTAAGTACCAACTAACTGAAAGTAAACTGAAGCCAAGACAAATGCCAGCTGGAACTATAGTGACAAGTATTCATTCAAGTTTGGAACAGCAGCTCCCAACTTCTGAATTCTGAATTCAGATTTTATTTCAAAGGTGCCCCTTGTTACTAAGCTTTCACATGCTTTTAAACAGGTCTTGTAGGTTGAGATTTCCTGGTCTTGGTTAGACATACTTTCTTCACATTCCTTTTGGTTTACAGCAATCTAATATATATTGGCACAAAATCATCACCTCAAAGGAAACTTCAGTGAGCTGATAAAAATCGTGATTTGTTTCCTTCAGCACCCAAAGTTACAAATCCCTATTCTGAGAAAACTGTAGTTGGCTGATGACCATTTGCATTCTGAATCTGAAGTGCTGTGCCAGTAACCTGAAAGTTCCATAGTGGCACATCATCAAATTCAAGGACAGTATGACTGAGACTAAGTGAATTCAGTCCATTTACAAGATCACAAGCTTTCCAGTGAAATACAGGTATTAATGATAAACACACTTGCTAACGTAGCATCTTAGAAAACATGAACTCACAGAGATTAGTGTGAGAACCTGTCTTCTTCTACAAAGGTCTTTCAATAGTAAGTTGGTAGGGACAGGCGTTATGTGAATTTTATGCAACAACAGTATCTCTTTCACAAAATATTCCTCTTTAACAGGAAATCTACATTCAACTTGTATCAGACATCTGATTCTTTCCATGTTTTCTGCAATATCAAGCAGTCAATCAATATCCAGCGATTCGTTAAAATGTCAGCACCAATAACTCTGGACAAAGCACAGATTTTTCTTTCCTCAAGTCTCTGTGGAGACTTGTGTCAGTGCTTTTGTTCCTTTAGGTCCATTGTTCTAGTGTGATGAGCAGATCAATTGCTCTTAACGCCATTCTATGCAAGTCAAGGCAGTTACAGGCTACTACCCAGCTTCAGGATTGTTGAGTGTGGTGTTCTACCTACAAATGCTATGTTCCTCCAAATACTAGACTTGCATTATATATTATTTTTGTTAACACCTACCTTCTACTTCTATGTCTGTCTGAGAATTGCTTTTTCCTTTACCCAAAGACTTGCTTTTGGTAGAACTTGTGCTTATTCCAGCTGCATCCTGTCCTTTTGTAAGTCCGTTTTGTTCACTTGTAGGAGAAGGACATTTCTGAGGAGATGATGGAGGGCTGTTTAACTTATCCTTCTGAGTTCCATGTCGATCTTTTAATTTTTTTTGTAACCTTTCATACGTTTTACAAGACCTTTCATCTCTGAAGTTGGATCTTCCATGAGCAGGCAGAGTATCTAAATGAAAGAAAACATTAAAAATCATCATTAAGAATAGAATGTAATTAAAAAACTTACTGGAAAATGCTACGCGTGCTAAGTGCACACTTGTGTGTAAAATTACATCTTTACTCCTATCGGAAAACCTAAGTGTCAAGCAGGCAAAGTGATACACACTAACTGTACATTAACAACATGTTAGGGGAGAAAGTGTTATCTTTCCTTCCCACATCTTTTTTTCTACTTAAAAATTATTCTTAAACTGTTTCTATAATCATCCTTCAGCTGTAAGGTACAGGATACAGTCACCACAGAAAAAAAAGTGATACTTTATTACACAGGAAGAGGTTTGTTTCATGTTGAATAAAAAATACGGAAGTTTTAAGTTTTGGAAGGCAACTAGATCAAGTACTTTAATCCTATACTAGACCAACTAATGGTGAGAAATCAACAGGAAAAGCAGAAATCAACAGGGAAAAACCCCACAAAAGCACAGGGCAACTGAAAGACACTGAAAGACTGAAGATAGCATGGCTACATCTTGTAAGTACACTATACTGGTATACAGTAACCTAAGCATTGCTGCCACATGACCAAAATCCCACCTCTAAGTCAGAACACGGCTTTGGAAATAAGCCAGTACCACACCAATGAAAAAAACCTAAACTGCAGACTGGTGAACTTTTCTGTCCAGTTCTAACATTTTTATCCATTTCAGCTTACTGACTCAAGAATTTAAACCAGCAACCAACTCTTTCCCCAGTGTAACCCTACCTATGATAAACAATGAAAATTTAAAAAAAATACATCCTTCAAAACCAGCATAGAATTTGTCCATTTTCAGGTGAATTGCATCACTTGGTCTGAAAAATGAATTCATTGTTTTGTATTTCTTATGTGTCGGGGAGTATAGGAAACAAGATTAAATACAAACTCTCTTGCAAGATGGATAACCCCCACAAAACTAGAGGACTTTCCAGTTTCTGTTTTAGTAGGTCAACTTAATTCCCAGAGAATTTGACAGAGGACTACTAGATAAGCTGTGATTATTTACAAATTTGATTTTTACTATCATTAAAGATTTAAGTGCTCTAGTTAGAGAACTACCATGCTATAAGCACTTCTGTGTTCCTCCCCCCCACCCCCAAATTCAGATCCCTCATATAGGACCTTAACTGTGAGATTTGACTTCTTAAGGCCATAGCCAAAGTCAGTGGTCCAAAATTAAACATGAAATCTGTAGCAAATACGTAATAAATTACAGCATCCAACCTAGCTTCAGGACAGGTTGGATGGGGCTTTCAGCAACCTTGTCTAGTGGAAGGTGTCCCTGCCCATGGCAGGGGGGTTGGAACTGGATGATCTTTAAGGTCCCTTCCAACATAAACCGTTCTATGATTTTATGATCCTTAGTCCTTTAATTCCCTAAATCCAAAGGCGTCTTACATATATATTTAAAACAAAGCAAAACCAAAGAATCCTACTTCATCTATTTTTTTCTACATTAGCAGTTTCTCAGAATCACTGAATTCATATTTAAAGGGATATAACCTAGCAGCAGAAATCTAAAAAATACTATTCCATTAAGAAGTATCCTTTATCTTTTATGCATTTAAGTATCATACTCTGATCTCTTAATTTAGCAAACTAAAAGCAAGTAATTGCCATCTACAGGAAATCAAGAAATGAATAAAACCAAAAAGCATCTAATAAAGCACTATTATCAAAGTAGTGCAAGGAAGAAATAAAGTACAACTTCAGAATACAGAAACACTAAGAATTCCAGGAAGACAACAGTATATTCTTATTTGACAGCTTTGTACATGATGACTATTTAAGCACGGTGACTACATGAAGGACATTTTTAGAGATGTTTTTTCGCAGTATCATAGAACACTGAGAATCTGCGCACCTACAGCAACATGACAAAGTTCTGTTTAGTCTCCCCCTCTACAGTGTCAAGGTTTTTTCTCTAAAAACAGCAACCTGGCATTGCTCTCAAAGACTTTCAAGGTCAGCACCTGCCTTACTGCAGAAGTTTATCAAAAGAAAAACAAGTCTGCCAGAAATGTAAATATTAATCTAACAACCCAACCCCTGAGTTAGTACGCACATACACTTTGCCACTAAACATTATTAAAGGGCAGGTGTCAATAGCACTACCAAAACTAGCTTCAACTACAGTATTAAGTTTAGGTTGGTAACACCTGATCATTCAAGTTGGACTTGAATACAGACATTGGACTAAATGCATACAGTTTTACACACAAAAATAGCAAACATTTTTCATAATCAATAGCAAGAACTCCTGTTTTATGCTTCAAATGGGATACTTGCAAGACAAGAGGTCTCAGAATAGTGCTCAGGTATGGACTTAAACTCTAAACCTCAGAGGAAGGCATCAGCTGAATCAGTACAAACACTTCCTGCAAATCTATAACTGATACACGTAAGAAATAATCTGTATGTTTAATTAATTAGACTTGTCTGTTCATTGATCCATTAAAATAACTTCTTCTGGAATAACAACTTTCAGTAAAAACAGGACCTGGTACCCTCATAAAACTGGTCTGTACAGCTCCCATTCAAACTGAAAGGCTTGTTTGACAAAGCCCGAACATCAGTACAACAGATGCTGGAAATGAGTAGAGTATAATTTCCTTTGATAGAGCTTGCAATATTTGGTAAGCTGCTTACCCAGATCCCCGTATACTTGCGAGGTGTGATACTGTGGAATGTACTGTGTTGCCATTTCACCAGCTCCGGTCACAGGTGAGTATATATGACGTGGTGGAGGGGGTATCATGGCTGGAAGAGGAAGGAAGCCAGGCAGTGGGGGATGTGGAGGCCTGTGTATCACTGCATGACCACCAGGATGAAATTCTGGAGCCTGGGGTACCACCACAACCCTTCGAACACCGTTATCCTCAATAACCTGCACAGTGAGAGACAATGCACCAAAAGGGAAATGACAGTCTGAAAGGTGCATTCTGTAGATACAAAACTAGGAATAGTAAATCCCTTAAATTCGAGAAAACAGGAGGAGAGCATGAATAAAAAAAAAGGACAATTAAAGGGCTACCTACATGAAGTGTATTAACTGCAACAATGCCATTCATTTCTCAATGTTAAAAAAAAAGAAAGACTGTAACAACATAACAACATCTTATAAACAACCAGGTATATTTATGGCATGAGCCTAGCTTCTCCCCAGGGCCCTCTTTCCACCCTCACTCATATTGCTTGTATACTACACAGCTCCTCATATTTGCTTGACAGCGTAACAGCCAGATTGCTCCCTCGAAGTGATTTGGTGGGTGGACAGACCACACTCTTCATAAACAGTGATAGGAAAAGCACAACAGTGTCTGGTCTTTGTTCTGTGCCAAATTCAGGCCACCAACATTAACCCAGGAGGCAGTGGCCATACTGCACCTGCTAGTGAGCAGCAGCCTTCGCCTGCATCAACCTGTTAAAACAAGAAACCCAGCAGGATGGTAGTCAGCCCTTTTAAGACTCCTTCACAACTCAAGGTAGTTTTTACAAAGAATCTCATTTTCTTTCCTCCCCCCTTGCCTGTCTTGCTCTGTGAAGAAAGCCACATGCTACACAGAAAACAGGGGCCTCTGTGTCAGCCTCTGCCAGGCTCTGGCATGCAAAGAGGCTTGTTGTGCAAAAATGGCAAATGGGAGATGTGACAGGACAAGGCCGTGGCTGAGGGACCTGAGTGCAGCCTTCAGCGATGTTGCTACAATTTCAAAGAAACGGAAGTAGCATATACAATCCCATTATGAGAGTAAGTGTGGTCACATAAGATACACAGAATCATAGAACAGTTTGGTTTGGAAGGACCTTCAAAGGTTATCTAATCCAATCCCCTGCCATAAGCAGGGACATCTTCAACTAGATCAGGTTGCCCAGAAACACATCCACCCTGGCCTTGAATGTCTCCAGGGATGCTGCATCCATCATCTCTCTGGGCAACCTGAGGGTGTTTCACCACTCTCACTGCAACAAATTTTTTCCTCACATCCAGCCTGAATCTCCCCTCTTTTAGTTCAAAACCATTACCCCTCATCCTGTCACAACAGGCCCTGCTAAGAAGTCTTTCCTTATAGGCTTCTTTTAAAAATTGAAAGGAGCTGAGGTGTGCTGCTCATGGCACACGTAGCTTGTCTGGGGTCTGTAGCACGTAGGAAACTGGTGGAGAGCAGGCACAAAGACACATATAGTAGAAAGCAGAAAACACTCACAAAAATACATGACTGATGGTAATACCTAGAGATGATTTTTTTTTTTTTACTTGTATATATCCAGGTGTTAATAACTTCAGTGTCTGGAATGCCAATGAATAAATTGTTCTCCACTGACACTTGACATGATGTAGGAACATGTACACACCTATGCCAATGAGCAACCTGGTGCAAGAGGAGCAGATCAAATCAAAGCTCTTAGTGCCAAGCTGCCTTCAGTTCACTGTTTAAGCTTAAGGGTATTATGCTTAGTTAGAGTTAGTCCCATGCCCTGGTGTGAACAGTTCCGCCAAGTCCAAGACAGAAAGCTCCTTGGAGGGTCAATCACTGGTTTTACTATTCCTCCATTAAGGGTTGGTGTGCATCTGGTACGTCTGAAATGGAACTTCTACTTTTGTTTTCTCTGACAGAGATCGAATTTGTACCCCCCAAAATGATCCTGCTAGCTGAACCTGGCTGAACCAATGCAATGTGGTGAGGCTGGTCTAAGAAGTTGTTTCAAAACTTCACTATTGTACTTAGAAAGGCAGTTATGTAGACACAGCTGTATGGTTCTGGTGTAATGACAGGATGAGGATCTCTGTGCATATGCAATAAAATTCAGAAGACATAAAAATATGCACAATGGAGCTGACCCCACCTTACCTAGAGAGCTGGAAAGAAATATAAATTGTTAAGCTAACACAGCTTTAAAACACATACACACTGTGTGACTTTAAGGGGCTATTTTCAGTATACAGAAATTGTCCCATATTGGGAAAGAGTAATTTCACTAAAGACAACATTCTTCATATCTGTGCAGCCACAGCTGTGTGGTATCCTAAAGGCAGGATGTATTAACAGAAGAAAATACAAACAGAACTTCTGCTGTCCAGTGAAATTATCTAAACACAGAAATGTTGTTTTAATTAAGTCCTTTATGCTTACAAGAAAAATTGCAATATCATGACTTTATGAGCAGATTCAGATTACATAGGAAGCAGTTTCCATTAAAAACCAAACCAAACCAAACCAAACCAACAAGGTCAAACCAACAAAAAACAGGCTACTTAGTTTATAATTTATTTGTCTTTTTTGTCTTCTTGGGTCTGCTAATAGCCTAAGTAACTCAGAAATAGATACCTAATTTATAGCTGCAGGGACCTTAAGTTTAATAGTGTAAAATGAAGAGTTTGATAAGTCTGTAACTGTGCCTCTAAATCAAGTATCAACTCAAGGGTAGGCCTCTCCCAGGCAACTACACAGATAAAAACCCTCCAAAAGCAGTAAGAGCATCATGTCAATTATATAATTTTAAGTTTAAAAAAGTAAACAAGCTATCAATTATCCTAAGTGCAGTGGCAAAACATGTAGTTCTGGCTTAGGCCTGTTTGTCTGAGTTAACCGACTAAACATTGCTGGAAAACTCACTACAGACAGCGAATGCAGAGAGCTTAGAGAGGATAAATAAAGACGTAATTTCTTTCAGAGCTTTACAACTACAGAAAAAGAAGGTAAAAGTTAATCAACCAATGGACTTCTTTTTATTTATGTGAAAAAAAATTATGTAAGAAAAATAAGTATGCTCTATTCTGTAGTTATGCCCAACTTCTAACAAAGGAAGTATCACTGCCAAACAGGAAGTGAAGTAAGCAAAGGCATAACAGAAAAATGGATAGACAAAAGATGGTTATGCTGAAGTCGCTCTTCCAGGCCGATGGCATCAGACATTTAGCTGGTTTCCAATTTCTCTCAAAATATACCTGCAGTTGCTGACATTTCAAAATACATTAGACCTGAAGAAACCATGTAAGTTACTTTGCTGGGACTGCATTAAGTCTGGGATAACTCTCAGCTCAATAGTTTTAGACTTCCGTGTTTGCAAAACTACTATCAAATCTCCTGGCTTGTAACAGGAACTTCCATCCTAAAACTAAACAGCTGCTATGTTTTGTAAGTAGTAAATACTTCATAAGCCTTATAAACTACAGGATTTCCAGGACTATGATATTCCTACTCAGATGCAGACAACAGATGTAAATTTGTTCCACTTGTACTCTGAGCTTCACTCTGTACAGTGAAGCACCTTGAGTTCGGAAGTCAGAGCACTGTGTTAGCAGAACACCTGCTTGCACTAACAAGTTAAAATGAAAGGCTAACAAGCATGCCTCAGCAAGGCCCAGTCCTTCAGCTTGCCTACTGCGAGTCATCCTCAAAAGAAGGATAAATTAATTTTATAAATATTCTTGTGATTGACACAGGTTACACAAGTTCTTAAACATTAAGTACTTCGTCAACTGAAGTTAAGCACTCCAGAAATATGGTAAAATTACTCAGAAATTCACTTATCTCAAAAATTGTTTCAGTTCTTTAAAAATGAATTCTAATACAAATGAAGACATTTTACCATGAATTAAAGATAAATGGATTTTCACTATTATTTTTAATTCATTTTTCTTCCGCCTCTTTGGGAACTCAACTATGAAGGATACATAAAACAACTTACCAGACAACATTTAACAGATGAAAGCTAAACCCATAAACCCACAGAGTGTTAAGGCTGCCTCATCTAACATCCTTTTCTTTTGCTAGAGGACAATTTCTTAAGCTGCTCAGATTATCAGTCCAACATCTGCTAGGCACTGTGGGTTTTCTGGCTGCATTTTACATGTTGTAGTCTTCTCTCGGGGCACACAATTGGATGCAAGCAGAGTCAGAGGTAGACTGGTCACAACAACAGAACATTATGAGGAAGACATCATGGAGAGCTGTAGTCATCCACTCTAACTTCTAGGTGTGACCTACTAATCCCTAGACTTGTCCAGGTTATCTAGCTCACATTTAATTTTAGGCATCTAAATTAGGAATCTCACTGCAGTGAGAAAATGAAAGTCCCATTTTAAGACAAGCTGTGGAAGTATGCATTATATGCTAATTTATTCCTAATGGACAGCTGACATTTTTCGCATGTTGTTTGCTATGCTTTTTCTAACTGATCTAATTTAGTCCTTACCTGCAGGGAACTTCCCAGACACTAACTATGTACCTATATAAAACTATATTGGTGCCAAGAGAAAACATCCATTAACACAGAAATCAGTACAGGTCCTGCACAATGAGCTATCTGGGTCATGACTCTAGTTTATATTCAGAGGACATCTAGTACATTGGGATCCTGAACTCAACAAGGAACTGTGGTTGTTATTGTCACATAAGTAGTTAATATACAACTAAAGAGACACATACACAGCATGAGAAGTCTTCCATGACAGAGACACCGCGGATATCTCCCATTATATACTTGCTTAACCACAGTGACTCTGAAACTTGATGCTAGTTACTGAATTAGCTATTATGGTTTTACCCTCATAATTTGCATGAAAAGAAATAAAATAATCAAGTGAAGGGACGTACCTGTGGGGCATATCCAGGAGGCACATAAATAGTAGGCACTGAACCATTTGGGGACATCATTGGAACCTGAGCAGGACCTAAATTGGTTACAAAAATATTCAGTACACCACCATTTAATGGTCTGAGAAAGCTGAAAGAACATACTGAACTGCAAAGTCTCTGTGAAAAACATGCAAGATAACATGGATAAACAAAGGCAATGCACTGTACAGATAAAATTATAGCAAAGGGCACTCTTAGAAACCTACGAAGCAGTTAGGAGAAAACCAGAAACAAAACTAAAAAGTAAATTAACCAGCAGATATTTTTCCCTTCTCTGTCAGGAAACTCACAGAAGAGTTTCTGTCAAAACTTAACAGGTGACAGAGTAAAAGAAGTGTCCTGAGAGGAAACGACAAAATAAGAGACTTTAAAACAGAAACAAAACAAAACATTCAAAACAAACTGCTGAAACCAGATAGTATTCAATTAGAGCTGTAAAGAAAATGACTTACAAAATATCTGCTCTGTTACTGTAGTCTTATCGCCTGAAGTAGTCTCAGTGCCCCAGGAGAGGGAGGTGGCAAACAGGACACTAACTTAAGGTCCCAGGGGAAAGCCAGCCATTACAAACCAGGAATTCTACTCCTACTAATGGGAAAAATTCTGATACCATGATGAAACTTGTACCATGCAAACCAGAAAGAACAGAGTTCGCAGACAGACAAATATGACACAACAGGAATGTTTTAAGGTGGCATTTGTAGATAAAGTACTGCCTGGAATATCTGATACCTTCAAAGAACACAGGGATGCTGTCAACATATCTGGATTCTTCGAAAAGCTTTTGAAAGACTTTTAAAGTAGCAATGCAGCCTTTGCTTAAAAAGGGAAAAGGGCTTTTCATGAATAACTAACTGGCTTGAGAACAGGAAATAAGAAGAAGCAAATGATCAGCTTTCAAAGTACCTAGAGTGACCAAAGGAGTCCCACAGGCACCCAAACAAGAACCTGTTCAATGCATTAACTTCTGGAAAAGGAAACGAACAGCAAAGTGATAAATTTTTGGTATGCTGTCAGAGCTGCAAAGAATCTTACAATACTGAATGATCAGATGATAAAAAAGCAGAAGAAATAGTGTTGATAAGTGCAAAGTAATGTAGCTGGATAAAACCAGAAGTATTTACAGTGATGAGCCATAAACTAGCTGTAAATAAGCAGATTATGGAATTACTATGTATCTATGGAAAGGTATTTCTAGCTGAGTGTTTTTGAAAGAAAAAAAGAGAACATTAAAAGTCATTATTAACAGAGCAGAGAACAAGCAGAAAACACTATTATGCTATGGTATAAATCCATGCTGTACCTCAATACTTAGAGCACTGTGCTTGTCTCCACATTTCAAAAACAATACACAGAACTAGAAGAGGAAAGAAGGTTCACAGTGGCTTTCCACCAGTTTATCAGGAAAAATTAAAGAGACCAGTATTCTTCTACCTGAAGATGGTTAAAATATAAAAGTGCTAGCAGCATCAAGCAGCAAAAGACCTACTAAAAACCAACTGACCAAACCAAACCCCAAAGAAACAAAACACAAACTGCCTAAAAATGGGAAGCTAGGCCTTTTGCAGTTTCTCATGTGCAAGAACCAGAGATATAAAATTAAATCGCCGGTAAAAGGTTTAAAACAGATAAAGCAAATTCTCATCGAATGTACAGTTAAATTATGTAACTTCCTGCTTCAAGAACATTGTGGAAAGTTAAAGGTTTGGTTTAGAAGAAATTAAACAAATTGAGAGAGGCAATCCACTAAGAGCTGGAAAAAAACCCCAACAAAACCAACCAAGCATTACTTCTGGTTCAGAAAGCTAGAAATAAGCAAGTTATTTCTGTGTGCCTGCCCTATCCTTATGCCCTCCCCTTCAGCATTTGACATAGGCCTCTAACAGAGCAAGCACATTGGCACAGGCTTCAAAGGGGATTGCCTACAGATGTTAGTACATTCTTGTGTTTAAAATACACAAGGCAACAATTGCTGAAGTTTAATTATTAAAGAAAAACTGAAAAACAATAGAATCTGACCAGATTTTGTGGTAAGCACATAAGGTTGGGTTTCAGACACTTCAGGCCCCATTCTCCAAACTTCTAAGTCAGTGTTAGTGAAGCCACCAAAACCACCAACCCAACTGTTGGTGAAGTTGCAAGAATACTTCTGAAAGAGCATTCACAGTTCCACATTAATGTTTTATAAACTCAGTTAAGATCTACAAATAGGAAATACTAAGTAAATGCACAGTACAGTATATAAGATTATAGCATACCTCATTCTTGTAAGTATGAACTTGACAGAAATACAGATAACCCTGTCCGAATGCCAAGAGCATTGAAAAGGAACAAAACCCATTCTTTAAAAAAGCAGCATGTAATTGAGCTTGATTACATGTACTATAGGGACTTCTTTAGAGTGAGATCCAGAAGTCTGGAAATGTACTACTTAAAAAGACTAAGACATTTTTTAAGAACAAGGTCTTAATTGAAAGATTAACTGAACTGTGTAACAGCAAAGAATGTAAAGACTACAGCAAGCTATAAATTGAAAACTGAACCTCCTTCAAGTCTTTGTGCTCAGCTGAAACTCAAAAATGTTGCAGTGAAAGTTTCTGCTGAGTATGAAGTGGTAAAAATAAAAGTGAAAAGTAGCAAAAGAGAAGCTGAAAGTGCTTTAGTGTATTCGCTTACAATACATTCTAAAACATCAACAGCATACTTACTGTAAGTCACCACTCAACCAAATAATGTTTTAAACTCTTACATAAGGTGGACTTTACACGGGTTGTATGTTGCATTGCTTACTTGTACTTTTTCCATAACAAACACAAAACACTAACACTTTTATTAAAGTCGCAATTTTAAACCATAGAAGTTTCAGGTAAATTTAGAATTAAGACCCCAGTTACTTGAACTTTTTTACAGCAAACTCAACGTCCCTGGGAGATGCAGGAACTCTAACATGAACAGCCTGTTTCTTGGTGAACTGGTGTTTATTTACTGACGTATATTTGGCTTTTTTGTTTTGCTTTGCTTTAGACATCTGAAGAATATTGTTTAACAGTCTTTTTAAAGCTTATTTATTTAGTGCTGTAATCTCTCTAACAAGCAAACAAAAAAGCAGTCATCTTCAATCTAGTACAAAGGTTGATCCACAAACCCATTTCCAGTATACCGACAACCTAGCGATCACAAAAGATATACAGGCACTGTATGAACCTCAAAAGTTACTGCAGTGTTACAACAGAGTCGAATTAGCATTTTTTAAACTTGCACCCCATCCTGAACACTTTGAAGTTCCAGAATTAATGAAAACATATTTTTAATATTCAAGATGTAACTGTGGACTCTAATTTGCTTTGATTAGTTTTCCAAGTAGCTGTGGAATGAAGTCAGATTGCAAAGGAACATTCAAGAAAAGGAAAAACATGGAAAAAAGTCAGCAGATATTACTTTATATTCTATGATTCTATATGTTTTAATGAACGCAGGATGTTTACACAATTACTGATTTCTTGACAGAAAGCATATTACTACCTACAAAAAAAAAACTTTAAAAAAAGCTTTCCTGTATCTAAAGATGAATGCTAATATGCTATAAAAGCAGGTACTTTTTCCTTTTAAAAACAACCCTACTTCAGTGAAATACACTGCAAGAGGAATCTTCATGCTTTCAGGTATTGGCTAGACTGGTGCATGACAAAGCCAGTGTGTTTTGCCATAATGCAAGACTGATTATAAAGTACCAGCAAACAACAACATCAGCATATGTGTTCATCAAACATCTAATTTTCTATATTGCACATAAATGGGATTGGCTTCAGCCAAAGCGCTTTATTGTGAATGCTGATGATCTGAGGTAAGGTTGGACAGGGCCTTGAACAACTTGATCTAGTGGAAGGTCCCTGCACATGGCAAAGGGGGGTTGGAACTGGGTAATCTTTAATGCCCCTTCCAACCTAAACCATTCTGTGATTCTAAGAGGTCTCAAATCTCCCGTATCCTCTCAGGCATACAATTCTCTTACATAATGAGCAGAAGAGAGGTATTGTGGGCCAGAAAATAAACACATCACTATGCTTTACACATTATTCTTGACAAACAACTCATCAAACACATTAAGGGTTTATTTAACTCAACCAAACCCAAGAAGCAGATGTTTCACCACACTCCCAGTTTATTACATTGTCCTGAAATTTGCTATTTCAGTACCAGTAAAGGGAAAACTTGCCACGCATTTTGTCCTAAGTAAAAAAACCCCAAACAAACAAACAAACAAAAAAAAAAAAAACAACCCAGAAAAAAACAAGGTGCTTCTCAAAGAGCACATGAAACTTGTGCCCTTAAACGGGAAATTCGTAAAAGAAATCCCAGCAAATTTAACACGATTATTCGAGCAGACTGTAAAAACCTCATTACAGCTACCATAAACGTGTGGCAAAATTAACCGCCTGTCACTGCGGCCGTGACCAGCTCATCTGAGCACAGAGCACCTGAAAACGGGAGGATGCCACCACCGCTCTCCTAACGGATGTAGGATTTCTCTCTGTCCTGCCTAGCGGCACTGCCTCACGGCAGGTCCCCCGCAGCGCGCCGGCACGGCGGACACCCGGCGCTCCAGCGCGGATGCGGCACTCGCGGATGCGCTTCCGGGGCACCGACGCGCAGAGCCCGGCTCTGCCAGCACCCCAGCTCGCCCGGAATGGCCGCCCAGCGCCCGGGCTGCCCGCTCCCTCCGCAGCCGCCCGTCACCCGCAGAGGGGCTCAGCAGCGCTCAGGTTCCCCGCATTTGTTTCCCAACCCTCGCAGCTCTGCCCCGTCCGCCGCTGCGCACAAGCGCCAGCCGCAGGGGCTGTCTGCCGCCGCGCCCTAGCCCTGCAGCTTCTGCGGTTCACCGCGGCGAGCTCGCAGGGTGGCCGGGACCCCTTACCGCTCATTTCGGGCCGGGCCGGGCCGGGCCCGCCGGGCGGGTAGTCCCCGGTGCGCCGCGGCAGGCGGGGAGGTGGCGGCGGGCGGGGCGGCTCCCTCAGGTGCGCGGCTGCCCGCTCCGCTCCGCCCCGCCCCGCGGCCCGCTCCGCTCCGCCGCGCTCCGCCCTGCCGGGCCGCGGCCGGGCCCCGCGCCAGCTGGCGGGCGGCACAAGCGGGACGCGGCCTGGGCTGGCAGGGGCTCGGCGGCGGGTGCCCGGGAGGGGTTCCTCAGCCGTGCCGCAGGCCTCCTGCTCTGGCCTTCGCTGTGCGCTGACCATTGTCATTGGCTGGCATGGCCCAAATCCCCCAGGTTTTTACGTTAATTAGCGTAACTAAATTCTAAAGGATTACTTCGGCCCAGTCCTTCCATAGGATTTACCTTCAGCTGAACTGCTAATCAGTTTACGCCCAAGAAAGGAGGTACACCGACAAAACTGGTTCCAAACACTTTCTGACATCACGTTTAGAAAGCTGCAATGACTTTGATACTAATTTATGTGGATACTGCGGCTCATGAGCACTGCTATACTTAGCATTAGTCTAATGTGAACGGCGATGAATCACTGTTATCCCCAGGAGGAAACAGCATTCAGGATTTACTGCAGCACATTAGGTTAACTATGGCTCTATATCCGTACACCCACACTTTGACATCACACAGGCAATGATATGCATCACTGACGCAAGCACTGACAGGGTCAAACACAAAGGCCACAGCGGTTGAAAACAATAGAGCACACAGCTGACGTAGCAGCACACCCCTCTAACACTGATGGGCTGCAGTAAATCAATAGCCCCTGATGCCACAAACAGTTGCACTGCTCTGTCTTTTACATAATGGCCAAGACTTCAAAGTTTTATTTCGGGCTCCCCGCAGCTACAATTAATTACAAAAACCAGTAACAACCAACACCACCAATTGGTCTACATTTGTCTTGCAAGCCGTGCCTGGAAAATGCTACCAAATTAGTACTTCAGGGTTAACAGGCACTAAAAAATTATCACAAAGCATCAGCAGTTTTACCTTTACTAAGTGCAATGTAATCAAAGCAAGTAGTAACAAAAACGAAAATCAGACACAGAACTCACTGTTAGGCCTGAGCTGGGCAAGAGGCACAAGAAAGAACTGTGAACACTGCAAGGACACAGGCAATCAGAAGACTTCAGTTTGCACTGCTGTCCATTTAACATATTCCTTATGCTTCAAATTCATCCTGACAAAACAGTCCCTTCCCCCATCCATCTGTCTACTTTTGCCATCAAGCCTGGGGAACAGCAGCTGACAAAGCTCCAACATCATTTTAAATATATTAATTGGCCAAAAAAATAATCTATCAGTAGACTGCAGGCTTGTGAACACAAAGCAAAACTGAAGGTAAAACATCCACACAGTTCCATTCAAAAGCAGAGGGGAAAAGCATCAGTTTCATTCACAGAGATTTTGGAATAATGGATAAAAGGGCGGGGGGGAAGCTATGAAGCTTAACTTCTAAAGATTACATCCTAACGAGATCCTGATCGTTCCCATGAAACCATACATACATATTCAGGAAAAAAAAAAGGGATGTGAAATCCCTTCTCACAGGCAAAGTGCAGAGATGACAGGTTCCTGTAGCACTTTATCATTAATACAGCTATCAGTTTTCTTTTATAATGGCCTCGTGTAGTTTCAAAGGAAAAAGGTGACAATGGTTTCAATGTTCAGATGTTAAATGTGCCTTCATGTCACCTGGTTCTAAACAATGACCATGGTGCAGTTTTGTGATTAAAATAGACTGCAAGCCCATGCCTTTGAACAATACAAACTTCATGAAGTTACACTTGGGAGCTTGCAGAAGGATGATTTCAGTCTTTTGAGATACTACAACAATAACAAGTTTTTACACATTCTGTCTGAAGCAATTGTGTGGCACGATGATAACTCTATCCTACTTCAATAAAAAAAAAGAACCAATGAATCAAAGATGTTAATGCAGAAATACAATATGGACTTTGTACTGTGCAGTCTAGGTTGTTAAATTGCTCCATTTCATTTGCTGGTTTACGTTTAGACTCTGGGTAATTATTTAGGAAGTATGTGGAAGAGTTATGTCAAAAAATTGTTCTCACTCCCTTGTAGTCTTCCAATTTAAAAATCAGGTGAACCATAAATCAATGCATTTGAAAGTGAGTCAAATGTGATATACTATTATTAACAGAGAGAAGCACTGATGAAAATGTGTTTATTCTTTGCAGGAAAAATAAACTGCACTTATTCTAATCTAACTGCATCCCATATTTGCTCAGCGTTTTCCTCAAGGAGAGCCTCATTTCCTGGCACTTATGGTGAGCAGTACTGATCCGTAACTTTTTCAGACTAATATTTAATAGTTGTGCATACTGCTTAATCATGTTCCATTTGATTGACAATATTCAGGATAAACTACAGTTTAGTCATCCAACAGTTGCTACCACTAGAATTTGTGGTTTTCTAATCAGATTTTATTTTTGCCATATAGCACTGCAGAGTCTAAACTAAATACCATACAAATCTTTCTTTAAGGAGACCAGTTTGGAAGTGGTCATTCCTAACTGGAAGACATAAAACTAAGTTAGCAGGACATGAGGTATGTCAGCCTTCCAGGAGTCCCATAATCCAGGTCCCATAATCCATGTAAATCTATATGATTTAGCAATAGAGGGGAAAGCTAGGTAAATCAAGAATGACCTTTGCTCCACAACTAGAGTTCTAGGGTGCAAAACGAGGGCTAAATCTAGTTCTTAAGTAAAGGTAAATGGTTAATGATAACTCCTGATTTAAAAAAAACAAACCCTCACACCCAGCAGCTCTGTCCCACTGCAATGTTACTCTCTTAAATGTAATTCTGGCATTAGGGGAGTGCGCTGTTCTGCTCGGATGAAAAGATCTTCTCTAGCAATACACAGAACTGGAAAGAGTTCAGTCCTACAGGACATCCTCTCTTCAGACTCGCTGAATACAATTATTTTTATGCCTACATTAGAGGTGTTCACTTGAGTCCACCAACAAAGATTCTACCAACACTGCAGTTCCACAAACGTTCAGATGCAGGTTTCTAAATTATGAAATAAAATTTGAAGTAATGCTTTATTACACATTCTTGTTTCAAATCATGAGTGAAGAAAACAGTCCCTGAAGCTGACAATTCAAAAGGTGACATCTGGAAATGCAAAATCCTCCTATCATGACACAAACTGTAGGGAACAAGCTCTAGGCAAGTTATACAACCATCACATGACAAAAAAGAGACATAAAAGCAAACTGAAAACATCTGATGTTACACACCTTACACTTCCCAGCATCTAAAGCAAACACTTGGCTTCAGCAGGGTGATTCACTGGCTGCCTCCGGAGGACGGCTCTGTGCCATTTATCAGGGAGCCACCTCATACCAGATGACACAAGTCATTAAGCACAGACAGCATGTCCTCAAGCAGATATGTAGTTCAGGCCTGCTTTAGTCACTCTTCTGTCCAATTTCAGTAAAGTACATGAAGTTTTCTGAGAGTAGATTCCTACTATCAAGAAAAGGAGGTCTTCATGTTCAGTTAGAAAGTAGGCTAAATTTGCACTATGATGAAGCAGATTAACCCCACAGCTTGCTCCTGTCTAGGGAAGTGCTGTGAACAGCACACTACAGGATAACCTGGGTTACCTCTGCTGAAGATGGGCCACCAGAAACTGGAATGAAACACACTAAGCTTCTGTCCATGATAATGGTGCTTAACTCCTTTAATTCATGAGCTTCTAAATGGAAAATACAGAGCCAGCCTTTAAAATGGGAATCAGAACCCAAGACTTCAGCTAAATCTTACAGGAATCTCTATTACATCAATAGAAAGAGGTAGATTGCTTTCCCACGTAGTTTCCCCTCTAGAATCTTACATTTTTTTTAAGTGAAGATGCCCTACCTCCAAAAGGCAACATGGAGAAAAGCCTAAACTCAGAATACCCCAGGGCCTGCTGGTGAGGGGACTCTGATGGAATTGGGGAGCTACAGGTTTCCACTCTTTGTAGAGCTAAAACCCTCCGATCTCCTTGACTCTGGGTGATTGCTTTAACCAGTTTCCTGACATTGTTTGCACTTTGGGATAAATCTTCACTATGAGGGTGGTGAGGCACTGGCACAGGTTGCCCAGAGCAGTTGTGGATGCCCCATCCCTGTCAGTCTTCAAGGCCAGGTTGGATGGGGCTCTGAGTAACCTGGTCTAGTGGAAGGTGTCTTGTAGCAGGGGGGTTGGAACCAGATGATCTTTAAAGTCCCTTCCAACCCAAACCACTCTATGATTCTATGATAAAGTTAATATAGCCCAAGTAAACAAGTAGCCTTTCTTTCTGAAGACAGAGAAAGGCAACATTTATATACTGTCTCTATATTGCCTCTGCTTTGGCATGTCTTTGATGGGGGCAGCTTCTAGCTGTCCCCCTGCAGCCTGATGTTTTATTCAATTCCAGGCATTAGGGAATTCCACGGTCAAAAGAGGAGAAGCAATAAATTCAATGTGCTTGCTAGGATTAGGCCATTTTTTGATGAGTGACCTAGGCTGTACCTGAAATTTCTGCAGCTAAAAACTTCTGAAGTTACAACTGCGGTAGAATCCAAGCACTCTGAACATGACCCCTTGCGATTACAGTTAGTTGCACAGACATACTTTGTCTCTTCACTGATAAGAAGATAAGCCTATGAACGCAGCTAAAAGAGGGGGTGCTCTGAAGAGAGTGGGAAAAACTTTGACTGAAAACCCACTGATCTTGAAAATTCTTAACAACATTGCAGCTGACATGACAAATACTTAAATATTTAGATTCAGACTTCTGATTCTGCTAATGACTTAAGGTCAACACAGAAGAATTTTCATGCTCAAAAAAATTTGCAGGAATTTGGTCCCAAGTCAATTAACCCAAAATTACACATAAAAAAAGAACTGATGTTCTCTGTCAGACTCAGCAGCAACACAGAAAGGCACCATGTTGCTACCTGCAGCCTCTTCTGTTGTGAAATGTTTCTACTATTATACAGATCACTAAACACCTGCAATTCCCACTGAAACCTCACATTTTTGTTGAAAGTGATTCAGAAGTGTTTTTCAGGGTCTGCGTTAGCTAAAAAAAAAAAACCCAACAAAACATCCCAAACCAAACCACCTCATCACAGGCTAAGTAATAAAGGCTTTTAAAAATTTTATTTAAATCTTTTAAACTTGTTTTAGGATTTAAAAATTAAAATTTGGTCTTTATGTTTATGTGACAAAGGCTCCTTGATTTTCCACAATGAACTCTTTACAGATCCCTTCAACAAGGAATTATTTTTTCCAGATCTCAAGCAAGTTACTACATAGGGAAAGTACATAAGCTCAAACATTAAGAGCATCTATGACAAAGGTTGTTTTCAATAAAAAACTTTTCATGATGTTAATAAATATGTATTACCAGAAAGAAAGGTATGTGGTAAAGCACTCAGCAGGGTTCAGACACGAAGATAAGCCTATGCCATTGCAGTGTTTCTCTTCAAATTCAGTTTGCTCTGTAACCAAGTATGTTTTAGAAAGTAACATACCCATTGCTTTGGCAGTCAAAATGAACTCAGAGCCAGAAAGAAATATGTAAGGAATTGACTTACCTGTGCCAAACAAGAGGCCAGGGATGAAACAACTACGTTGGCTCAGTCATATGAAAGTTGCCATTCCAAACCAGAAGAAAGGAAAAAGACACACGCATACAGTGGAGCTCCTTACCATACATTATGTATGGATCAATTTATCTCTCTACTAAGGAGCTGAGACAAGAAAATGACTCAAAAGCTGGAAAGTAAGAGTGTCCTTTGCGCAGAAACCTTTTTATTGCTTCACTGCTGCCTAGATGCAGATCTAAATTTTCTCTTGCTAGCCATCAGGTGCAAGGACTGAAAAAGACCTCATGAATCAAGGTTATTCACCTGCAATTGCAGCTCCATTCCTCTCTCCCTTTATCATACATCAAGATCCATCATAAATGGATTCTACGTAAAAGCATCAAGACTGATCTTGAAACAGTCAGTTTTTACACATACATCTCTCACTGGAGTGCAGTTCCACAGCACCACTCTCCTATGCAGCCAGGAGCTTTGTTGTAATTAGATGAAAGTTTTCCACAGCCATTTGACATCCAGCTGAGCTCTAAACCAGCTCTGGCATCAACTATTTCTTTTTAAATCCCTAGTGCTTACTTACCTGTTCCTGGCTCATTTTTAGCCAAACCAACTAAGCTCTTCTACTTTCCTTTTATAAAACAGGCTCTTCATTCTCCTAAGTATCCTAAGCTATTTTCTACAATACCTGGAATCATCTTTCATCTTTTGTAAACATGAATTATCAAGTTACAGTTGAAGTCTCTGCAGAATCCTGCTAAACATTTCAAACCATACTAGCAACAACTGCCCTGATGCATTTTATGATCACAGTAACCTTCACAGATACATTATACTGGAGATCATACTCATCTTGTAAGTCAAATAGCTTGCCTGCTTCCTCCTCCTCACATTTCAAGTGACGAGATCCCCATCTATAATTTATTAGTCTGATACATGGCCTTGTATTGTATGTAACTGCAATACACCCAGTTCAGAGATACCATTAAACAACACTCCTTTAGACAGTTAAGGCATGTTCTTTTTGATCTTTTACCACTTCTGGAATACAGATTTCCTATGCCATTAGAGTTGTTTGGATGATCAGCTTTGCTGAAATGCCAAGTATTTCTAAAGTATCTTGATAGCTCAAAGATATCCAAGTACATTGGTTACCAAGTGATTAAGGGACATAGTTACATTCTAGGCTAGCTGTGCATCATGCTTTACCATTCAATTCCTATTTCCTATTTCCTCCACCATTTAGAACAAAAAAAAAAACAAACAAAAAAAAAACAAACCCAAAAAACAAAACCCCCCAAAACCCCCAAAGAATAAGTTACATTGACCCTGCCAAAGCTCTTTAGAAATAGAGATCAAAACCTATTTTACTATGCTTTGAATTTTGCAGCTCAGAGACAGGGAACGTACAGGTATCTGGCCTCAAGGCTCCATAGCATACCTGCAATTATTTAGACCTTTATTCTCTAGTCCTCCTATTTACTTCCCACTTGCCTTGATGTCCCCAAAGCTACATCTTGTATAGACTCAACCTTACCTGACATTCAGCCTCTTTTATTATGTGTCACGTTCCCAAGTACTTCAGTCCTCTGTCCAGCCCTCAGAAGCTGTGCAGAAATGTTTACCTGCAAATGTACTACTTGTCCAGACCCAGCAGCACAAGATGATCCAGCAACATACATGTACGTGCTTCTGAAAAAAAATCCCCACCCTTACAAAATCCAACACCCTTCTATTTAACTACTGTCACCAACATAAGACTAGATTCTTTCCCATCAGAAATAACATCTGTTTTTCAGAGGAGAGGACAAGGCTCAGTAACTGAAAAACAAAACAACAACATATTGAAATCCTATGAACATAACCTCAGTTGGAAGGCTATTATGGGCAAATCGGTGCTCTGAACAGTATTTTAAAGACCTACAAGAGGACGAACTGAGGAAAAAAACTTACAGATAGAGCTCTGTGAGCATACGAATAAGATTCCTGGTCTAGTATGTGTCATGCCTTTGCTGGAAAGGAATGCAAGGAAACTTGGGAATGCATATAGCACAATTAAGAGAAAAGATAGGGTATTTTCAAGGTACATTTTCCTCATTCTAATGCAATCTTTCTTTGAGCAAGAATTAGAAGGGTGTAGTAGGCATAAAACCTACTTGTTTGTTTACTTGTAGTAGGCATAAAACCAGACCTTTTACAAATATTTTATTGAAAAGGCTACATACATATCATGTCAGATTTGCAACCTGTGCAGAATAGCACTCTCCTAATACATATGGGCCAGAAATCCACAGTAAAAAGTGATCAAACTGTCAACAGTCAATCTCGGAACCTCATGTTTGGCAGTCCCCTCGTATCCATTTGCCTTGCAAGTCAGGGAAATGACTGGAAGTTAGGCTTATACAAGCCAGCTCTCTGTATCTCTCTTCAGCATTTGCAAACATGCACTTCTATTTTTCAGCTCTCTTAACAGTTGATTTTTAAAACTCATTCATGCTGGAAGAACTTTAACTGGTTCCAGTTGCTCAGACTGTCCTTGTAACTTACCAAATATTTTCACTCACTGATGCATTGCTTAGTCACCAGATGTTCCCCAAAACGGTACTGCCAGGAGTGTCACACTACATCATTCTGCTTTTGACCCCCTACTATCAAATTCAGGGGGGAAGAAAACAAAAATCTCTCTAAGAAAAGAAAAAATAAGTTTATCTTCTCAAATTCCCAAACCCATCTTGGCCTTCAGGCACTCCAAGGATCTGTCTGAAAGACAGCTTAATTTTTATGTATTGCCTTCTGAAAAAATAAGAGTAGAAAGTCAGCTATGATTTCAGATTTAAGTGAATTTAAAAGCTAAGTAAGATTAAGCTTTTTAATTTTTTAAAAACTGAACAAAACAATTCTGTGCCTGACCACCAAACAAGAAACAAAATATACGGAAAATCTAACAAAAAGTAAAAATCAATGCAAACTTCAGTATGTTTCACATAATTTTCTAAATATCTCCCTATTACTTAAGGAGTTACTGGGATGTCTTCTGGCTGCATAAACCATAACACGCTAACTCTGCTGAGAATACAGTGCCCTTCAGAGCACAACCTCTTCAAGGCTAAAGCAACTGAAGATGTAACACAATAGCACTTCCCCTAAATGCCCTCTTTCAAGAGACTAATCTTAAATGCAGCTTATGAGAAGAACAGAGAAAAGGAGAAAGGCTGACAACTCTCCATAGGCTCATCTTTCTCTGTCTCTCATCTTTAACTTAAGTTCTGATTCTTAGAAGGCTGGAGTATCATTAAGTTACAGCTCCAGGACCTAACAGTTCTTTCCTTGCCCTCTTCCTAGGAATTTGATTGTTTCCATATGCTCTAGTAGTTTGGTTTGCTTTTTTGGATTGTTTTTGGAACTGGGCTTTCCCTACTTTGGGACTTTGTCTCAGCCCACAGTCCTGTTGCGGTCTTTGCTCAGCACAGTCCTCCTACTTCAAATGACCTGTCCATATTCTGTAAGATTTTTCTAGGGTTGTTGCAATACTTCATTATGAAGAGGTCATCATGAAGCCTACTTATGATCCCACTCACAGTAACTTACATCTTATTGAAACTACAATTCCATATTAATTCCTTCTAAGAATTATTAATGAAGCAATAATACAGACTATCAGTTTGGCATTTATAGTTCTTATAGCAGCTCTTTCTTTGGGTGCCTTGGAGGGAACATGCAATCTACCTTTGAATACAACTGATAGTCCAAGGGAAACACAATATACACAGTATTTATGGTGATGGCACATGTGTAGAGCACCAAAGGGAAAGTATAAGTGAAACTGCTGAAGAATAGGCTACTGGAAAAACAAATTGGGAACAGACACAGGAGATAAACCATATGCTTACAGAATAGCTATTAATCAAATGAGAAGAAAGGTGTAGTCAGCTTCTCTAGTAGCGTTCATTAAATTGACACCCATCTGAAAGTTACTGGGTGCAGTACAATCACTTGAAAAGATCTGAGGCTCTTTAGATGCTGTCCTAGGGCACCTACTCCAGACAACTGCATTTTCCAGAAGGACAAGTGGAAAGCCCTTTGCAGTGTGAGAAAGAGCCTCAAAACAAAACAAGAACAGCACTGTAGATAGCTGTATTTACTACCAGTTAATCTGGTCCTTCCAACTTTGTTTGCAACCCCATGTAATTACACTGTTTCTTAATGGCTTTAAGTGGCAGAATTTACATGCTTGCAATTGGTCTTTAACTCTCATTACACAGAAACTGTTTATATTTGTGCACAGCTAGCCTATATGTTTGTAATGACCTTGTTATCATTCTCCTCTTCTTCCTTTCCTTCATTTGGATAATAAACTGCTTCAGATGTAAAACAGATTGCTGCACGTCTACAGAAGGAGGAAGGGGAAGGGAAGTTATAGTACCATGATTTTAATGAAGTTGAAGAGTGTCATGATCATGTAAGTCATGCAAACTGACAAAAGCTCAGACATTTAACAGTCAGAAAAAAAAAGGACAACTATTATCATGTACTACTACTAACATATGCACAGCCATATCTATGCAGCTATGTGCTGCTGATTCATCCACTATAAACAACAACAACAAAAAAACCCCAAACAGCAAAACAAACAAACAAAAAAACCAAAACAGAACAAAAAAATTCCCTGGATTCAGAGTTGCAACATTCAGTCAAAAGTCACATTCTGGCAAAAGTCTACCTGGACCTGTGCAGAAAACACAGTAGCCTTGCACAGGTGAAAATGAAGGGAGACTAACCTCCTAGTCTCTTTCTGTTGCTACCTTGGGGCCCTCTGTCTCCAAAACAACTTTTAGCATCAATGGAGGAAGAAGCATGGAGACAGAGTAATCTCAGGTCCTGTAAGATGGCTGTGGCAGTCTGGGTGTAAATGGGGAGCTTGCTCTGCCTTGAGGAGTTCTGGAAAAATAATGGCCAGGAGAGGTGCTCCACAGCCTCAAAGACTTTGGTTTCCTTCCAAGGCTGTCTTCCACCCTTCACAGCTAGCACGTGCCTGACAGAGGTCCACAAGATAAAGCAGCCACAACTACTTCGTGGAGTACAAATAGAACAAGAGTAAATAATGAATTCAAAGCTATTTCTTTGTAAACAGTTAATTCTTTGGTATTAATCTGAATACTGTCACAGCTACAGCTATACATTAAGGATGCAGCACTATGACTTGAATCTTACAGGGTGGAACTATAAAGAAATTTCCTGGGGCCTTGTCTAACAATCTGCAGCATTTCCCAACAGACGACACACCAGGGTGTGTTCATACTGTACATGTGGTGAAAGAGAACGTAACAAAAAGTCCTCTATGCACAAAGTTCTAGCCTTCCAGTGCAAAGCCTACTTAAAAACATAGTTTCTATAAAAGCACCATTTGTTTTTAAATAATTAGATAATAAAATTGAGAAACTTTTTTCTCTGTTTAATGAAATAAGTTAGCAATCTTCGTGAACTTTATTATTTCAACCAAATTGCATCCAATTAAGAAACAGAAAATTATCTCATATTTCATGATTTTCATGATATGGCTGTGCATATGTTAGTAGTAGTACATGATAATAGTTGTCCTTTTTTTTTCTGACTGTTAAATGTCTGAGCTTTTGTCAGTTTGCATGACTTACATGATCATGAGCTATTTTAAGTTAGTCTAAACATTAGGATATTAAGTGAAAATAATAACTAAATCTTTTTCAAACTCTTCTACCAGCATCTCTGATCTTTGATTCAGTTCAAACTGCTAACTACTTACATTAGACAAACTTTCTACTTACATTAGAAACCAAGAAGAGATCCTGCATAAACTTCCCCCTCTTCCTTCTCCCCCGTAAAGCAAGTAACACAGGGCTATTTCTTTCTCATCAAGAGCATAGTCAGAAAAGAAATCAGATGAACTGACTGCAATGCCAGGGGACTACTACAATATTGCCAGAAGCAGATCTGTCAAGCTTAACATGTTTCCTACAAGATTCACCCAACTAATTCCAGGCTCAACCTACAGTAGCATCTGAATCTCATCAGTTTGAACTAATCCTTCACAGCCTCGTGGGCTAGACATAACTGACTATAGCCACGGAAACCAAGTTTTAGGAGCATTCTTTACCTGCAACTTAGGGCTGTAACTCCATTCCCAACATGAACTTTCAAGTACTGGTACCACCCTTGTAAAGTGTGAGATGCTAGATGCTCATTGAATTGGATGAGTTCAAAGAGTTCAAGTGCTTGAGGACAGACAAGCGTCTTGGGTACAACTGTGAAACCACTCAAATTAGGTGTTTTCAGGATGTAAGCCTTACTTATTTCAGCTTAATATAGCCAGGCTTTAGCTCCAGAATGGAGACATCTCATTTAGGTATCTAAAATTATGTGTCTGCATGCAAGTTAGGACTTCAAACTCCCATTATAGCAAGTGGAGATCCAGTCAGTACAGACAGTGGAGCCTGGAGAGCTATTCAGTTCAAACTGATGCCAGCTGAAAAGCACTGACTGTACTATAGCTAGTGACTAAATCTTCACTAGTTATAATGGGAACGTAGATCCAAGGCCACATATAGAAACACACATTTAGACACCTAAAATTAGAGGCCTTCAGTATGCAGCTGAAGCACTGATATTTCAAACAAATGTCTCCAGAACCTTCCTACAGTCAGCCTGGGTCTGCAGTGTGGAGCGTGCAGTGTAGTGAAAAGAGGGACTAGAGGAGATTAGAGAAAATACAAGGGAATATGAACTCCTCAGAATATACAGGAAAACAAGACAAGAAAAAGAGAATCGGACTGAACACCTTACAATGAATATAGTAAGTTATGAACTCATTCATATTTCACAATGTGTGAAATACGATACAATAAAAGTTAGAAAAGTATCCAATAGAAGAATGAGAAAATAACCAAGGCAAACGTTTTTTCCATATAAAGATATTAACACATTTTAAACTGAAATCAGTGACAGGAAAATTAAATTTTCCCTAAACCACACTACAATCAACACTGTGAAAGAGATGTGAATTAATGCATTTTACTTTTTATCTGGTTTTTATTGTGTTTGTTTTTAATTTACTGCTGCAGAGGGTGATAAAACAGGTTCAGTTTGCTTTTTAATAAAACTTTGGTCAAATTTAGTTTTTTCTGGGAATAGCATGTTTTAGAAATCTAGTATTTATAATCCTAAAGAAGTGGGCATAGCAGTAACGTGAGCTGCTCTTGGCAGAAAAGCAGCGTGATAACGTAAGCTTTTCCAGCAACAGCTTCTTGCACCATCCCTGACTGCCTCTTTAAGGGCTGGAGGAGACTGGGACTACCAAGCCCTGGTCAACTATCAGACTTAATGGAGAAGGTCAGGCAGCTCCCAGAGAAGGCTGAGGGAGCTCTGTTACGAGGCTAATGCTCATGGCCATTCTCAGAGCAGAGACAGATCTAAACAACAAACTTCTGGATTGCTGTTTTATTCTGGTCGGGGGAGTGACCTTGTTTTGTCCCACTCTCCAAGATCTGAGTTAGTAAAACAAATTTGAGATGGTCCTGAAACAAGTGAAGACTGCCTGTGCCCTATAGCAAAAAGGACTACACAATCAATTAGATATACCTGAGCTAGCTATAATTCAGCACAGTCCCAGCAGCAGCACTAGAAAAGTTGCAGTAACACTAGAAAAGTTGCAGTAGCAGGGCTTAGAGGCAAGTTTTACCTGCCAGTAGTACTTGAATTATGGACTAGATTTCTCCTACACGTCAAAAGCAATACATGAGCAATCTACGTGCACTACAGTGAGGGCTTACATCCATCATTATTTCTTTCCCTTACCAGAAAGGTATTTGCCATGTCTCCACCCAACTTTTATGCTAATCTACCTGTAAAAGGCAGAAGGGCAAGTCTGTTCAAAAAAATTTGCAAGAGCATTCATGCACTCTGTTTACCATTCTAACCTATAAAAAAAGCACCTCCTACTTATAATTATTTTGGAATGAAATAGCTCCAAATCAAGCTGCTACAACCACACCTTGTGGCCACTTTCTCTTCTTACCATCTTGCTGCAACACAGGAGAGAATCAAGTGTCCTCTGCAGTCATGCTTCTGCACAGCTGATCAATACCCTTGTTTTTATTTTTGACTGTTGGTAACTGGAAATACCAGACATCTATAAAACAAATTTCTAAAATGTATATATTGAAGGCCACTTCCAAACCAGAAGTTGGTGTTGCAAAGCTCAAGTTAATCTTAGAATGAAGTTTGTGTTTCACTACTGTAGTCTTGGAATTTATGTTATCATCTTCTCCTCTTGACTTCCTTGAAAACAATTTTTAGAAGTACTTTTTTCCTTATTTTAAAGAGAAAAAATGAGGTTAAATTTGCTTAACTTTTATCCCAGAGACTAACCTTAATACTGATACTTCATTTAATTTCAAAGCATGAAGTATTTATGACTCATTCTAATTTACATAATTTTTCTTATTTTATTATGAAAATGGCAATTTTCCTTTGCAGAGACATATAGAACATGGTCTCTCTCTTACTATGTCAAGTAACATTTAATAGCCCTTAGATGCAACTTGGGGCTGTTATAAAATGTGCTCAAGATGAGTCATCTTCATTCATTTATTCTGTCATAGGAAGAATTCGTGAATGAGTGATCTGCAGTAATTCACTTCTACAAAGAGACCCATTCATACATTTCAAACCAGGTTTTCTGAATCACTGTAATGTAGCTGATTATTTCCCTTTAACAGAAGAAACTTTTGGCTTAAGGAAAGTTTCCACAGAAGTCTTTCTAGTATGTGAGAACAGTTTCATCGACTGACAAGAGCTGTTCTGAAAACAAACATTTTGATCTAACACATGGATACACAGATACTTTCCTATCTATCTAGCAAGATACTTTGGGAAGCAAGAGACTGACAAATGGTTTAAATTGAAGATACATCAAGAGGGAGCTGAAATCATTGCTATAAGTCAAACCACTATGCAACCAAAGGAAGTATTTTATAAAAACAGAAGAATGGCCATTTATAAATGAAATACAGCTCACTTAAGCTGTATTTAAGTTAAAATACATACAATTGAAAAGCAACTAAGATCCAGGATTGCTAACTACAGAAATATAAAGCAACCACACTTCTTATTTTATAGAAATATAAATGTAAGACACCAAGATTAAAATACACAACTTGTTTTAAGTCATTAAAACTCCACCAGAATAAAGAAATGTGATTCACCACAGAGTAAAGGTCCTTTCACCAACCGCTGTTGGATTTAAACATAGGAAATAATCTTAAAAGCCTTTTCACCCAATTTTAACTGCCATGGAAGAGGCCTATACATTCAGAAGCCACTTCTCACTTCTCATAGTTCCCAAACAGTCGAAGCTTTACAGATCACCTGTAAACAGAGACCTGGGTATAAATGCAGACTTTTCTTCAGAAGCTTAGCTCACAGAAAAAAAACACCATGTGCTTCTCCATTAATTGGTGCTTTAAGGTTTCATTACTTCTTTGATTCAAGGACAGCTCTAAACCAGTCACTTTATTCACACCCCCTCTTTCTCCTGCAGACACAGACTGTCCGTGTTTTCAGGTTGAGAAGTTCTACCTTACATATAGAGTAACCAAAGTCAGGATAGTTCTCTTTACAAATAAGGCAACTGATGGGAGCAGTGCAAAGATTGATGGTGAATCTTAGTGTTTCCAACAGACAGGGATATGATACAAGAAAATACAATTAACATTATGGCTACATTTATGAACAATCCACACTGACTTCAGCAGACAGCCCAATCTCAAGGTGAACTGGCCAGGAAAAAAGCACAGGAGAGATCTAGAATTATGCAAGGAAGAGTGACTTACCAGATCACCCAAACTATAGTATCTGGGTATGTGTACTTCTACTGGGGATACATCCAGAAGCAGCTTGCTACAGCTCAGCTTCCATTCTTCCATTTTAGTACTATAGTTACATAATTTCAACATATGCCCATGGAAATTGCCTTGCAAGAATCTGGATTTACATTTTATTGTTTTCATCTCTGTGATCAATGTGTAACATTCCAAATTCTTGTGTAATCTCAAATTTATTTCTCTTTTTCCTTGGATATCTTTTAGTAAGACCTTACTCCAAAGAGACAGTGTGTTTGTTAGCCACCACTTTGCTAAGTATAAATTAGAGTACAGACTTAAAAAAATAGTACTTGAAAATTTTCTGTTCCTTAAAAAAATCTGAACTATGTTCAGCACTGAACTGAAGCCCTTTTTATTTGTAGAATATTGAACATACCACAAAAACTGAAGTAAATTAAGTTCTTAAAACCAGCTCATTCCAGAGAGTAAACATCAGAAACTAAGATATTTGTTTGGTTTCACTTACCATTCTATCATGAGTATGTAAGTGTTGTGAATAATGCATGTAAGTTATACAAGCCTCATTTTGAGACAGGTAAGAACACTTGTACCAACATATTGAATGCAATTCATGAAAAATCTTTGCTTTAAAAGAAGCTACTAATGCTTTTCCTTAAGGTGGATTCTGAGTGTGATAAAAGACAAAAAAAATTTAATTGCAATATGGAATAATGGAATATATTTGTTGCACATAATTCCACTTTTCTGTGGGCAATCTGTGCTGTGGTTTTGCAAAGTGGTATATAGATACATGCTTAACGTATGTAATGCTACCTCTTTTTACATAGTACACCACAGAAAAAGCTAAATACGCATTCTTTTCAGAGACTTTCAAGTCAATACAGTCAAAAAAGGGTATAAAGATGGGTACATATTTACAGGAAAAGCTGAGATTGGAAAAAAGTATTAAGAAACCTTATAATGACTAAATTAAACTCCCACTGACTGCATCTCCACTAAATTTTAGCTGTCTTTGCTTTCTTCATGCCTTTTTAAAAATAAGCATATCTGCATGTTTATAAGGTTTCCTCCAAACCTCACTCATTAAGTACTTCCGCATCTTTAACTTTTCTTTGACCTAATAACTGAGTGCATCCAGTGAAGAAAAGAATAGAGAACTGATGTGAGTTTGCTTTCTTTGGTCAGTGCAATAAATCTTCTGTGGCTGTAACCCATTTTGCAGACTGGTCATCCATTTTGTGGCCAAGTCAAGGGCAAACTATGTTTGAGAAGTTGTGGCAGAGCAAAAATGACACCAATACCAAATCACACCGTACACTGTACACCATCTGAAATGGTTCCCTTTACACAAATCTCTACACAGAAAACAGGAAAGTAGACATTCCTCATTAGCTGCAATGCATATAAGGAGAAAGGTACAGCATCAGTTACTAACTGAATTTCTTTTTTTAAGCCAGAAAGAGCCAAGAAGCCCAAAAGTAGAGAGATCCATCAGCATAGCACTCAAAACACAGAAATGTCTCAGGAGCTTCAAGAATAGACCAGAAAAGCAACATTCATAAGATCGTCTGCAAATCAGATTGTGTGCTAAGTTTAGTAAATGTACAGGTACGAAAAACTTCTATGCTCATTGTTTTACTACCAACCGCAAGCAGTACTTTCAACTCCTGGAAAGGGAAAGGACAAGGAGAATATATAACAGGATGTTTGCAAAAGCTGTGGAAATGATGTAGGATATATGTTCCTAGATTGCCAGTGCCATTTTTCAGGAAAGTTGTAAAGACTATACCTCGGCTTACACACAGGGAGTCCCATGAACAACTGTCTAATAATTGCTAACACTCACTTTCATATTTAAAGCATGAAGAAATCAGTAGCTGAGTCAAATCACAATAGTGGGCTGCCTACTCAGAAA
This sequence comes from Lathamus discolor, assembly GCF_037157495.1. NCBI lineage: Eukaryota > Metazoa > Chordata > Aves > Psittaciformes > Psittacidae > Lathamus > Lathamus discolor. The sequence continues at coordinate 99,325,160 of NC_088887.1, read as the reverse complement.
GCAAGAGAGACCAAGCAAGGATAAAAGCTGTACCATGAAAGGCTAGAAACGTATCTATAAATATATGATCTCAGTATTTTTGCAGGACATCACACACTTCAAGCTTCGAAGATGATCAAGCAAGGAAAGCATCAAGTCATTCTACCCCCATCAAGACCATCTAATAAATCAAAAATTAAAATGCATGCCACTATCCTCACTGTTTTGTGTAACAGAAGTAAAACACATCTTACCTGTTCCTTAACTTGAATTGCAAGGCAAACCCCCCTATATTTTCCTCTGTTATTGTCATGTAATTATTACACACCATGTTTCAAATAAGCCCTATAGAACTGTAAGCTGCAACACTGATCCATTCGTGGCTCAAAAGAAGCAACAGTACTATGCAATCAGCACCAAGTTTTGGAAAATGGTGCTAACAGACATGTAAACTTCAAGAATTGTTGATGTAAATTTAGTTTCAATCCAAGGTGTCCTTTTAATCAGTTATTTTGTAGCCAAAGGACCTGCCTATACCACTAGAAACCAGACCTTTCCTCTCTTCTCAGATTGGAGAGAGAGGGGAAAGGAGCTCCAGAACACTTGCTTCAACTTCCCAGAATGGTGTCTGTTGAAGCTGGGCCAACATCAAGAAAAAATGAGGTAGGAAAATTCCAATAACTGAATCTGTGGCTAACTTGTAACTCTTGTAACACATTAAAGTAGCGTTCTGATCAGCAGCATGACTGCTCATTTCTTGCAGCTGTAGATAGGCTTAACTGGTAGCTATTTTCATTCAGAACAGAAAACAACTGACCATTACGTATGGGGATGCTATGTTTAGATGAAGCATTTGTATTTTGAAGCTGCACTTGCTAGAACTCAGAAAGGACACAATTTAGCCCCTAGATATAATGAAAAACTAATAGTGGGATAACACAGCTACAGTTGGGACAGGCGAACATCTGCATGACAGCAAAGAATAAAAAAACCCAACCAAAACTCAAACCAAATTAACAACTGTAGCTTCTAATTTGAGGTCTCCGTGATGAATGAGGTTAGTGAAAAGCTGCTGCCAGCGCACTTCTCTGTTTGCCTTGCAAACTGAAAATGTTCCCCCCTTCCCCTCCCCAAGAAATTTAATTTCACCCAATATAAGAAAAAGTACTTTGTTTATGGTAATGAAATCTAAATCCAATGATACTTAGCACATAATCTTATAGGTCTTTAAACAGCTCTTGTATTTAAAATAATTTCTGTCAGTCTTTTACTTTCAACACCATTAATTGCCTGTTATTAATCCTGATGCAGCCTCGGGAAATATTAGAAGAAATGTATCAGCTTTACCTGTAATGCACTGAAACTGTCCATCTTCTCTTCTTATTGTAAACGCTTCCCCTGGATTAACTTGCACAAGAATAACCTTAAAAATAAAAGTGTTTACAACCATTACACAGGAATATAAAAGTCTGGTAAGTACAAAAACAACAACAAAAAAAGTTTTACTGGGAAAGAAAAAACCCTTTTATTCCCCCTGGTTAGTAAATACATTATTTTTCACTCCATACTGCTTGCTGCCTTCATCCCACAGAGAAAAAGAGATAAGAGCAAAAACAAGCACAGTTATTTTTAAACAAGCATTTTTCAAAGACCCAAGGAGAGAATAACAACCGAGTAAATCAGTACCTGTACAAATTCTATTTTCTCAACTGCTTAGTATAATTAAAAATCTATTTGTACAGCTAAAATTATTTGAACAAATTACATTAACTTTGACATTAATCAAACAATTACATGAAGCTTCCAAAGGAAGCCTAGAATTCCCAGTGATTGAATTTTCATCAGAAGCACTTGACAGTTTTCAACGTGAGGGAAATATTGTGTCACTTCCTTATAGGTATGATCCAAGCATGTTTGTACATGCATCAAAGATAAAACTTTATTGAAGTCATGACTAAGTAAGTGCAGCAGATGCACAGCATGAAGCATATGTATAGTTTTATTTGTGGAAAGCTGTTTATCCTAATTTTGTAAACCCAAGCAATGCAGAATTGATAGCAAAGCACACTTTATCAGCCAAAGTAAACAGAGGAAGTCTGACAAGACCAAAGCAGAACCTTGTTAACCATTTTTGCCTTCTGTATTCCCACTTGAAACCTCCCTTTCTCTGACAGAAAAGTTTGTAAACATGAAGAAGCCAGCTAAAATGATGAACAAAGGGGAGAAACAACAGAAGAGCAGGTGCATTTCACAATGTCCTTTCTGGACACCTTCTTCTTCACTCTTGCTTGCATATGTCTAAATAGAGTGTATTTCTTCCTCCTGATGTGAATCAGGGACAAGTCTTTACATACACAACTCCTCAACATTATAGCCAAAAATTTACTCTGTTAAAAGAAAGTGAAATTGATCTTGTTTACCAAAAAAACCCAGGAAACTTGAGTGTTACTCATTTTAGGAATACCAGAGAGAAAGGAAAGGATGAGGAAATGGCACAAATCATACGAATTCCTCCCACTCTGGTAGAGCAACTTTACAAAGTAATGAAAAGATTGCAAGTACTACCCTAAAATAGCTGCAATGCCAATGGGATATGATGGATATTCACATTTCCTAACTTGGGCTATATGATTCAATACTGATTTAGCTCAGTTGTGAGCATGCACTTTAAAAATACTACTTTGTTTCATGTGGTACAGTGCTATTACAGGAGAAAGATGTCTCCAGAAGCTTTAGGCTCTTTGAGAAAAAAACAATTAACTATCACTATTTACATGGTAACAAATTTTTTAGACTTCTAACTTGCATCTGAATACAAAACTCAGTAAGAGTGAGCATCCATAATGTAATCTAAATGTAATAGGATTTTAGACATGAACTTTAAAAAAACCTTACAAATCTTCAGAAAACAGTGTATTGCCAGAGTCTATTGTGAAGTGTTGTAAGGTAGCAATTTAACAACTGGCTATCACCTTCAGAACATGATGAAGGAGAGAAATATGAGTGGGTAAGTTCTTACAATTCCTTTTTCAGACTCCCCAAGCAGGCATAACTTTTAGAAGACATATCTCATTGATTTTCTTTCCCCTCTCTGCTACAATTGAAAGTTTTAGCTTGAAATTTAGATCAGAATAAAAGTACCTAAAAGCTTCACAGGAATGCAGAAGAACATCTTTCCATCTCTTACATGTGGGTTGGAGAACCACATTTACCCAAGTCTTTTAGCATTTACCGAGCTGATTTAGTGTGCCCTAACTTCTAGGAGGAACCATTCTGGCTGCAACTGACATGTCAATCTGTACAATTTTCAGTTCAATATTCTTGGTCTCTACCATATGAACCATGAGAAACAGAAAAGCTACAAAACCCTCAAGTTTTAGGGTAATGGCTGGTATAATTCCCTTTATTCCTTCTTCTAAAGTAAAAGGGAATGGGAGATGACTGGTATTCCTGCATTGTTCCCATTTTTTCCTCCGTGAGAGCCTGAGGTTGATAACCTGAGTAATAATGTTGACTTGACAACCTGCTAGTTTTCTTCCTCCAGACTTCTGCTGCAGGGCAACCGAACTGGATGCTCCAACTAGCAGAGTGGATTTGAGCAAGGGAATATGTGTACTGGCCCAACTGTAGCAAATGAGCCCTATGCCTCCTGATTTTCTTTTATAGCAGTTTCTCCCACATGAGCATCATAGAATGGTTTGGGTTGGAAGGGAACTTAAAGATCATCCAGTTCCAACCCCCCTGCCATGGGCAGGGACACCTCCCACTAGACCAGGCTGCTCAAAGCCTTATCCAACCTGGCCTTGAGCACTGCCAGAGATGGGGCAGCCACAGCTTCTCTGAGCAACCTGTGCCAGTGCCTCACCAGCCTCACAGGGAAGAATTTTTTCCTAATATCCAATCTAAGTCGACCCTCTTTAAATTTAAGCCATTCCCCCTTGTCAAAAGTTCCTCTAAAGATTTCTTGCAGGCCCCCGTTAGCTACTGGAAGCTGCCCTAAGGTCTCCCCAGAGCCTTCTCCAGGTTGAACAAGCCCAGCTCTCAGCCTGTCTTCATATGGGAGGTGCTCCAGCCCCCTGAGCATATTCATGGTCCTCCTCTGGACATGCTCCAACAGGTCCACATCCTTCTTATGCTGGGAGCCCCAGATCTTAACTTTGCTCTTCACAGCTAGTCTGAGAAAGTAAAGGCTCAGCATGCCAACCATGAGGTAACACAGTGAGAGGGGACACTCCTCAGCAGTGGCTGTGCCATGAGACAACAGGCCTTCTGATGGAGCCCAGCACTGCTCTGAAACACTTGGGATGTCATCAGATTTTCACATCTCTGACGACATCCAAATTCTGCTCAAAAGGGTGGGGAGACTCGCTGACTTAATGCAGTTTAATTAGACACTCAGTTCCCAGGAGCAGGAAATAGAGACTTTTTGTCAATGCACTACCAGTATGCTTCATGCCCGACTCTTATTTCACCAGCTCCACTTTCAGCCTTGCTTTTACATTGTGCATTCCCATTTGTATTTTACAACTGCTCAAAGACAGGCTGTATTTGTTGCCACGTGTGCCAAAAGAGAGTCTGAATCAAGGCTCAGAAGTTTCAAGAACTGCTGTCTTCCAAAGTCTTTGTGTTGGGGTAATATGTGTCAATGTGACCAGCACTGTTGCTGGACCAGCCTTATCACTGCTAAACCCCATAGGGTAATCACTGCTTTGAGGAGGATGTTTCTGACACTTACCACCTCAACAGATTCAATTTGCAATAAGAAAGGTAAAAAACAAAGGTAAAGCTGTGCACAGAGACTGATATCTTTCTGTTCAGAAGAGATGTTGCTAAAGACAATCACTCACAGAGATTCCCTACTATCTAACAGAAGTCTGCTGCAAATAATCAAAGATGAAAGAAAATTTCTCTAAAGGGAAAGTTAACATGGATCTTTCACAGCATTATGTGTTAGGCAAGTAAAATCTACAGACTGCTTCGTATTTATAGCTCTTTAATCTCATTGTGGGTGGCTTGGTGCAGGATTGCACATCTCATTGGCCCGCAAGCTCTTCATGAACCATGACATAAGTACTTACAAAAACCAAGGCCCTCGTCTTTCACAGTGAATATTCTAGACCTTGACCTCCTTCCAAACCATTCACGTTGGCTCAAACTAAGCAAAGAGCTTTGGAAAAATCTTGATAGTTTGGCCTCTCTTCCCATGCTTCAATCTTTCAGTGACAAATCCTGTTGCTTTACTAAAGGCCTATAAAGCTCTGCTATCCAAAGGCTAACATGCATTACTATATCCAGATTTCTGTTGCCTGCTCCTCTAAGATAACTACGATAATCTGAAAAAACCTCATTTGTGATGTGTCAATCTGTGTGGGAGGCACCTTTAACACAGCCACTCTTCAAATGCCATTTCTCTTTCTAAATTTCTTTTCTGAATCAACTCTAATAAAGGACTTCACAGGCTTCACAAAAATAATGTGAACTTAAGACACTCAGGCCTTGATACAAGCTCTAGAATACCACAAGCACTTTTAAAGCATAACTGACTATAATAGAATCTAGTAATATTTAAAAGTGTAATTTCTCAATGCAAACACAACTCTGACTCAACATATTGTCTCAAGTTCAAAACATATTAAGGCATTGCTATTATGAAATGGGAGTATTAGGTCAGCAACTAGTTTTGTGTCATTTCCAGTGGGACTTTAAATAGTTTCATTTAAATGGTTATTTAATGATGATCTACATGACCTCAATATAGTTCCTGATGAAAAACAGTACAGAATCTCTTTCCAGAGATTAGCATACAAGCTGACAAGACTGCAGCTACATACTTACGCTAAAAACAGTTCTTGCTTAAATAAAACAAAATTACCAGCCCAATGACTAAAGTTTGAAGTACCTGAAACATCAGTTGCCAAAGACTTGTCTGTTTTAACAGTGGAATGTCATGCTGTTCAATGGTACTTAATTTACTGTACAAAGGATATTTTGGAAGATAAATCCAGATCAAATGAAAAACTGCTAAGCTTTGTAGTAGTTTAATTAAACAGGTATGGAATTTAGAGGTTTCTTCTTTGCACAATATTAAAAGCAAAATCCATCCTAAAAACATAGAAAGGCTTTGCAAATAGGAATAGTATTCGTTAAATCCCCTCCTTAGCATGGAATACTTGACTTTTTTCCTGATTTCAAAACATTTACTTTGCTGCCCATCAACTGTCAGTTCAAGATAACATAGCCCAGATTGTCAAAGACCAGCTTCCTAACAAAACTGAATCATACCATATGCTAGAAAGCTCAGTATGTTTTTTTTCTGAAATTGCTTTCTAAACTGAGGCAGCTGCTCATGCCAAATAAGAACACAAGAAATGTCCTCACAGTCTGGATCAGCAGTCCGTCTAGCCCAGTATTTTGCCTCTAACATATCAATTGAGATGCTATTTAAGGAGAGCAGGTGAGCCAGGCCACATCCTGAAGTCCATCTCTGTTACTGTCCCTGAGTTTGCATGTACTCTTTGAGTTCATTCACACTTCGAACTGCCTGTAGCAGCAACCGTCTAAAGTTTACTTCTCAGCCATTTTAAAACCATCTCCAACTAGTTAAATGTTCCTTAATTTCCGTGCTATAGAATTTGCTGAACAGTTCTGAGGAAATTTCACCCACCTCCTTCAGTATTTTCTTAAGCTTTAGCAATTTCCCCTTCCTTGGCCCAGTGCCTGCAAACTGAGGGGTCCTAATGTTTCTAATCTCTCCTAGGAGAACTGCTTCATCCCTTTGACCACATCAGTGGTACCTAAACCCACATCTGTATTAGCAAAGTAAGCAGTGCTGAGGAGCATTCCCAGGTGCTGGAACAGTCATCTGCAATGATGAACCATGTTACTGTAGTCCTGAGTATAACAACACTGTGAACTATTCTGAGACCAGTCTTATCACGCAGATTGCAAACAGTCTTTCTGGAAGGAAAGATGGTTTACTAGAACTGACTTGTTACATGACACTCAGCCTCAGTCTCCAGGAACATTCCTGAGCACACTTAAATTACTAATACATACACAATGCCCAACAGTTGTCTGAAGCAGCACTGCAGCCTTTTTGCCTTTTTGAAGTACTACTTAAGGTACAACCTCTTAATTAGCTTTGAAAATCTGTCCTTCACCTTAAATCACAATTTGAACTGGCCTTATAACAAATACACTTTTAGAATACAACAATTCTATACAAAACTATTTTATAACATTTCACTCCCTGAAGAATTCCAAATTAAAATATCACTTTATTGTAGCTTAAGTAGTATGATCACATCCTACAGAGACATGCAACATTGACTGGGCATACAACTATCAACAGCTATAATGATAATTTAACAATAATTTCATCTGAAGATCTCATATTTAGCTTTACTACATCAGTGTGAGTAGGATGAGAAAGTATTCTCATTTTGCATCTAAAGCATCAAAGGCAGTACAAACATTCCAAGAGGTGAATGCTTAATGTTTTTATTTTTATTCAGTAAACTCTTCACTACCTGCAAGAGAAAACTTTAGGATGTTTCTGCAGACTGAACCAGGAAAGGAGTTAAATGTTTCTTTTTTTTTCCATGTCTTCAGCTTATTTCTAATACGAGAAATGAATTTGATAAAAATGGCTGCAGTCACAAAAAACCCTGTAAGGCTAATAATACAAGCAACAAAAGGTAGAAGGGAGATCTGTGCAAGGCAGAGCTGAAGCCACCTTGACTCAGAAGGCTGCTCCAGAAAAAGGGAAAAAGCTTAAGGCCAAATGCTAACACTTATCTCCAGCAAGGTCTAGAAGCAACTTATCAGCAAGAAGCAGAGGCTGCAGAAGCCAAAATAAGACTGTTAGAGGTATTTTAGTTTCACCAATATGGTCACAGCAATGTCTTTTAAAAGAAGAATGGCAATGATACAAAATGTAGCTGATTTATATCTTACTAATCCTTGTCTTTACAGATACAGACTACTTCCACATAAGCAGCCTAACATTTTGCTTGCACCAGATGAATATGCAGGTTAAGGTATTTCTTCAGTGGAACACAGTGAGGCACAGAATGGAATTTAAAACACAGAGCCTGCTTTGCATATGTTTGCTTGCACACTGATTAAGGCTGCAAATCCCATTAAATTCACTGAAATAACAATTAAAATCAACCCTTCATTCTGTCAGTAAGAGACACCCTTCTACAAGCATCTCTCTCTACTTGCACTTCCAACCCTACTACTGGAAGTAGTGATGTATTAACTGATTGTTAGGTTTCAAAATCATTTCAGTCAGCTGGAAGGAAAGAAAGGCATCATCACAAACACGTATTTACATTACAACAAGCAGGGAAATATTTTCCCAGCACTCTCAGTCACAAAACAAGTGATAAACTATAAATAGGCTTGTACAATTAATGACTGCTCTCCATCAGGTGATTAGTAAGCAAGACCAAAATAAAACCTATGGATATTATCATGAAGTAACAACTGAAAAATTGGATTCATCCAGAGAAGAGCCATAGGTGAGGTGAAAGATTTACATGGCAGGAAAACAAAATAGCTTAGGACTAATCCACCAGCATGTTATTTCACTATTTTAAAGCAGCGTCTTTCCACAGCAGAAACTGTAAATACAATTAAAAGTCTAAAGTATTTTTGTCCTTATGGACAGAAGAAAAGCCAGTAAGTACAACCTGAAATAAGTCAATGAGCTCTAAAAACCTACTAAAAGTACATCATAGCAAGTTTGACATATTTTTCTGCTTTTGCTCACTATTATACATGTGCAAAAGCAGCTGTCTGAATAAAACTTAAAGGCTACAGAACAAGGCTCCCTCCGCAAACACACATGCAGACGCGATACAGCCAGCAAAAAAACAGCATCTCAAAAATATTTTGCCACTTCTATTCAATACATATATGCAGCGGTTCTGTAAGGCAAAAGAGATTTTATTTGGGAAAAAAAATATATACACAAATTATATTATTGCTAATATATAGAAGACATTTTTAATTTATTTTTTAGGTTCTGTAAATTTAAATTTAGTCTGAATTTAAAAAAGCCCAAAACCTTAAACTACCCAAACCACAAAGGATTGTGTCTAGAAGTACACTAGATGATTTTTCACACAGGCACAAAACAAAACAAATCCAGAATTAAGATAGTTGCTAAACTTCTCCTCCATCCTGCTCCATAAAGTTATGGGGAAGTTTTTGAAAGTCAGATTTGAATAAGGTTTGCGGAAGACAGCCTAGCTTATCCTTACCACACAAGGATGATTTTGAGTATTACACATTTTACAGCCCCTGGTCAAGTAATACTCATATTTCTAAAAGGATCAGACTGCAATAGTTTCTAACTCTTCTAAGCCCACACAGACATCAAGAGATTCAATTCAGATACAGTAAAATTTTGTTTCAAAGTTTGGTATTCACAGCCACATTTTCAATTCTTTTGTAAGAGGTAACAGATTGCGTTGCCCAAATAAATGCTTTCATACCCAAAAGCTTATCTGTCTGTAGAAGAAATTATTAGCTATGGAACATACAACGTCATTTCAAAATAGTTTTCCTAATACCTATGGCTTTATTTCCAATGAGCACAGTCTTAGCTGAAAGATTGAAACTACCATTTTAGAGTTACTGCAATGTGACAAATATTTTTGCATTTGCATTAAAGAAAAGTCTATAGACAATGAGCTCCCCCCCAAAAAAAAAAAAAACCAAAACAACAACCAAATAATAATCTTAGCTCTCACAGCCTTCAGTATCAAGGACTACCAGCCTGAAGGGGAAAAGAAAAAGGTTAATTTTTGTTCATCCTGGCTGAGGCTAAAGGAACCAAAATGCATTAAATACTTTGTGTTATGTGTGAAATTGTGGGATAAGCCTATATGAGAACTGGCACTCTGTTCTCTCCACAGGCTAGCACTGTCTACTGCCACAAAGGAAAGAAAACCAAAGAACCGGATTGAATTTCAGTGTAAAGGGATATTTGGAATCCTTCCCTCTCCCTGGCTGCCCCCCACCTCACATTTAAGGGCAGAGGAACTGAATGGGTTACTTGATATCTTCCTGTCAAAGAAGTTACACTCTGAATTTACATATTTTTCCAGAAAGACTGAAATCTTGGACAAATTTTCCAGCCAAGTTAAAAGCCTCTGAATACACGTAACAACAATGCTAATAGATCTACCACTAAATATAGCATAACAAAAACCAAAAATTAAAAAGCAATCCTTTATTAGCAAAGTCAGTTCATAGTCTGGCATACATACTAAGATACTGAAGAATGTGGGGAAGTAAGAAAGCAATGAGAAAGTGGGGGAGAAAGCTACAATAACTTAATTTTATCCATTGCTAAAATAATATATTTTTATGATACAAAGAAATTATGAGTATGAAGTATGAATATGAAGAAATTAGAATACATTGCAACTGTGGTTAAAGCAGGCTTTTAAATGAAGTAACGTAGTAAAAGACTGTTCTGTACAACAAGAAAGATTACAGATCGGAGCAAAAGAGTACGACTGAAAAGCAGAGTTCTGTTCTTCTCTCATCCTGGAGTGGGTTGGGGGGGGGGGGGGGGGACAAGTGTTGTTTTGGGGGTTGTAAGGTATACTGGTTTTTCCCTTCAAACTAACTTCCTTGAAAACAAGAGAGTAAAGTGTTCCAAAACATCTCCCTGGACCTCTGAAACCATAATTTAAGGAGAATCAAATCACAATCCACTTCTGTGCCAGCAGAAACAATTAAGTTTTCTGAGTTGTAGGAAAGAGACAAGAGGGGTTGGGTTTTTTTGGTTTTGTTTCTTATTAATCTGAAAATATATACATTTAGCATTATAAGGTTACAGGTGCTGAGTCAGTAGCAAATGATTGTCAGCAAAAAAAATCACAACTAATGGCAAGACTTTACCAAAACCATATTTCTAAATGCATTATTGACATAAATAAAAAGACAGCAGTGGTTTGTCTAAAATTACTGCAACTCAAATTAGCTCAGCAGTACTGATGAGAAGATTTGTAGCTCAAAGGACAAAGGTAAGCTCATTTTTTGAACATTTCATGAATTTAGGGTAACACTGTATTTAATGCTCCTGGCCATTCTGACTCCAAACATTTTTAAAACACTTAAACCTGTTAAGAGGGTGGTACAGCCAAGCTTTTTGTAAGATGTACACTGCATCTTTAACAGTCTGTCAGCCTCAAGCTTAAAAAAGGGTGTATTTCTGGAAAAGGGTGACTATAATATAACACAACTTCCAGGCAGAGTCACATTTATGCTCCGTCATTAGGGCAAATATTTAGAACAATTACATTTTTCTGCACTAATAGCTCCAATCAAGATGTTAATTAGTGACACAATTTATCTCCTAACCCATTTCAAAAGCCTTAGCACTTTAACTTACTGTTGCTCGCATCCTTTTATTTCTCATTCAACTGGTGCTACCACAGTGACAAAGGCTGAAGGAAGATTCAACAGTCACCACTCCGGCTGCTCCAATCTTTTCCATTCACTCAATACTGAGGCAATCTTCGGTGATGTGGTGAGCACTGCCTCCCCCCCCTTCTTTTAACAGGGCACCTTAACCAAGAGCCACACCAGAGTATCTCCCTTTGCCTTCCTCTGTAGCTGTGCATCCACAAAGCGTGTGGAGGCAGGATGTGAAAGGTAGGATCAATTAACAATATAGTCAGCAATACCTACCTCAAGCCTTCCTTCCTATCAAATTAGCCAACGTACAGTGAGCTTCCTGCTGTACACGAATGTATCATGTCACCATAGCAACTAAATCAACAAATAGCTGCTGCAGCATCTGCTTCTGGATCATCTAACGTCAGTCAACAGACGGTTCGGGTTTAAGAGAACAAAGCTTCCAAATATATGCTATTTTATAACGCATTTTTAATTTAGCCTCCTGATTCCCAGATAGGATACACTAGCTTGGAATGAACAAGCTCCTGACTTTATACTTGAATTTATGATGCAGCTCATGACTTCACCTTGCAAATCAGGCAGAAAGGAGGAGGGAGGGAGGGTGGCACTTTGTAAGATACACCAAAAGAAAAAAAAAAAAAGGAATATACCAAAGAAATAATCAATTGGATTCTATTGTGCTCACTTAAATACTGTGTTACTCTATACTGTGCATTTATTACAAGGCATGAAAGAAGCGTGCTTCCCACTTTTGCTTTACAATTTATATATGTCTGCCCTAAATAACACTGTAACACTACACCCCGTTAATATCTAATAAAAGGTAAGACACTTCAGATGACTGAAAGAGTTAGTTTTCCTTCAATATTCTCCATTCGAGACCTGAACTGAAAGCCTCCAGTATTAATTTCTGGCAATCTCACATCTGCAGTCCTTAATCCCAATGACAGCAGGGTCCACTGGCATACCCTCATCTATCGAAAGACAGCTACGCAGGGCAAAACACACAGCCCTCCCTCCTTGTGGAAAACTACTTCAAATACCACATATGCGTCACTGGTTTAAGTCCTAACCCACAGGTAGACAAGGTACATGAAACTCCTTCGTAATCAGTTGGTATCTGGAACGTGACACCATGCGATTATGATGAAATGTTGCCGGAGGTATAAAAAAAATTAAAACTTTACTTGGACAGTAATGTCTTCAAAAGTAATAAGTGTACATACACATCCACTTTTATGTAAAAGGACTCAAACCTACAGCCTACCTACAATAAAAAAGTAACTTTTTTCTTTCACTTCAAGTCATATTCCTACTGTTTGATCAGCGTGAAATTTTTCACCAATTAAAAGCTTTCTAGGCTCAAGGTTTCAGTTATTCATATCAAGCATCATTTTACTATTGAAAACATTCAGTTTTCAAAACAGATTTTTTTTCACCTACATACAGTCTCGTTGCAAAGACAATCTTTACATCTAGGTTGGCTCCACAGAGTGTGGTCCAGAGAGCATGGAAAATTAGACACAGTCTCAAGATGCTAACTCCTCTGTGGCTCCGACATGGACTTACTGAGATCTGGGTGTGTCATCTCACCTACGCCAGACTTTCCCAGTTAATAAGGCTAGTATTTGTATGTCCCTATATGCTACTGATCAAAGAATACTGAAAGACTTGAGTGTTGTTATTCATTAGCAGCACATGAATTGCCAGATGGAATCACATCTGTGGTCCAGCAAAGGTGATGTCAGTTACAATGCAGCACAACTCATTTTTCCATTGATTGTATGTTCAAGATCTGCTGTTCGTATAACGATGCTAATGAGGCTATGAACTCTTTTCGACAATCAAACTCACTAACACTTAGAAAACAGATTAAATAGAAAAATGCAAAAGATCTATGTAACAGGTTTTATAGACAGTGTAAGATTGTTATATCGGAACAGCTGAAACATCAGTAATAAATGCTAAATTAAGTCTCTTAAGCCTTTGGCAATTTAAAACAATTTAAGAATTTCATGGTTGTGAAGAGCGTTACTTCCAACTAATTCTTACTTAGTCACCTTTCATAAGGTTCTTCTACCTCCATCTTCTTTTAGAATTCCTAAAGATTCCTTCCCCTCTCATTTACCTTGGTTAGTAGCCAATAAAGATTTCTGAAAACTTAGGTTGAGCTCTGTACTGTACCATGCTAATTCAAAGCAGAGGAAGCACGTAACATTTCTTGGTATCTGTAAGAAAAAGTAATTAGAATATTTTTTTTCTCCTTAAATAGCTTCTGGGTTTAGTATGAATGACAGAAGAAAACAGGATTCTTGTTATTTAATGTGTCCTGTAGACATTGATCTTTGCCAAAGTAACATGATATGTAACGCTTTTAACACTGAAGTTCTAAAATCTTCAGGTTTTCACAAAATTATTTGAGCAAATTCCAATTTATAGGTTTCCCACAACTACACAACTCTCTACCTCAGCATCTGCCAATACTGACTAATAATTTAGAGGGATCTAACTGCTCCATATAAGTTGGTTCATAAGTTGTTTTCCATATGCAAAAAAAAAAAAGAACAGGAAAGATCCGAGTAACAAAAGCCATTAACAACTCTCGGTTTTCAGGACTACGGAGGAAATCCACACAGAATTAATTGTTACAAAATATACTGCAGTAACAATTTACATGTTTGGGATTCTGAGGAAAAAAAACCCCAACCAAACCCAACACAATGCAAATTATTTCAGTTTACAAAGGTAGCAGCAGCATGTCCTGAAGAAAGCAAGAGAAAGAAACCTTCTTTTCAGTGACTGGCTCCTAAGGCCTATGTGTATTTTCAGGGAACAGGAGACTCTGCATCATTTTTCTAAAAGGCAGCTGACAGATAATAAAATCAGCAAACATTTCATCTTTAACCACTGCTACAAGATAGTGTCAGCACCACTGAAAGCACCAAGACAACAGAATATCCCTAGAAGCAACTAGAAACAGAGAGGTTGGAAAGACAACTAGACTGTTCAGTGGCACTGACATTCAAAACCTACAGATTTCAGTAAGCTTTCACTTTTTTTTTTTTTAGAAAGGCAGGTTAGAAATATCAGAGAACTGGTGATTTATTTTTTATTTTTTTTATTCTAGCAAATAATTTTTTTATTTATGAACAGGTTATTTCTAGTTCTTACTGTATTCACGTTTCTCCCCCTTCTCTTCATGTGAAAGATGATCAGCAGAAAGCTGATCACGGAGCAGGGACGATGGTTTGGAGTCCTGCTTTGTAAAAACACAGTTTTCTGAGAAGAACCAGTAAAAGATAAACTTTAAAATCTGCATCTAAGGTCACTGTGAATGTTCAAGACTTGTTCGTGTCCACATATAACAATGTGAGTCAGTGCATGTTCTATAAGCATGTCTCATTCTTCACTACTGAGAAATACTTACAATTTTGATTTACTTGTTTCTGCTTTGTCTCTTCTCTTTTGCATTCTCAGATCTCACAGCTTGGCTAAGCACGGTTTTATGTGACTCATTCACAGCAAACCCAATCTGTTTCATTTGCATTGACACAGTCTGTGGTTAGCAGATAGCGCACAGAAAATTCACTACTTAAAATAATCCCACTGTATCTTTAAATCAGTCTAAGTATAAACATTAGGGTAACAGAAGTGTTTCAAAGAATTTGGATAACGCAACAGAAAAACGTTTGTGCTTCAATGTTTTAAACTAGTCCTTGTTTACAGGGAATTAGAAGGAAGCAGTATTAGGGGCAGTCACTGAACTCTGGAGCCTTCTGAGGCATCTGGTCCTGGCCAATGTTTAGACACATCAACCTCTAGAAATAAAAACTGGAAGACTTCAATCAGATTATTCTCATTTCACAGTGATTTGTTGTCTGAAATACACAGGACTTCAGCTTTACAACGCTAAGCAAAACTGAGCTCGTACAGCACAGCAAAGTGGTAGCAAGGGTTAAGCTCTCAGGTAATACTGTGCTGGGGCTGCTCTCCTCAGCTGGCACTTTTCCTAATCAATCTGCATATTTGCAACAGTTCAAAACAGAACCAGGGAGTAACCTTAGTTTAAGTTGTACCGAGATACACTGGAACTTCGAAGACTGCGGAATTAATTTTGGAAAACTAAGTAATTTAACAATGACTGTCAGAATTGAAAGTTAATATTGAAAAAAAAATAATAAAAGGTGAACCCTAAAACCCCCAGTTGCTTAAGATGCTACTGAGTGTTCAGAGAATCAAACCCCTAATTTCTAAAAAAAACCCAGAAAAAATTAAAACTTAAAAATCTAAACATCTAAAGCAGTACATGTGACATTGTTCCAAAAGCCAGGCACGTGGAAGATTTTATCTGATTTGCAACAGGTTTTTTAGACATTGTATTGTCAAATAAATAAAATAATCTTATCTTCCTGTGATAATGCTGACTTCTTCACACCACCTGTGGAACCAAAACACCCTTGCAGTTATTTCAATTAAGCATCAAAACTGAAGACACTTCTCAGCTGCACTTCATCTTTGACTGCAGGCTGTACCAGCACTTGCTACAAAGTACTCTTACATCAAATAGGTATTATTTGGTGTTTCCATATGCAAAAACCAGAAAAAACTACTTCTGAAGACTGCTTGCTTCCATGTTCTCTGTTGTGAAGACCTTAATGCTGAGAAGAGGGGAAAAATTAGTTTGCTGGTTAGCTCATATTTGAAACAAGCTGAACAGTTGTGCCATTGTCGAGAGCTTTGCTAGTATTTTCCTGCCATAGAACACCTAGTAATGAATAAAAAAAAATAATTAAAAAAAAAAAAAGAATCTTACAAACATTATGAAAGGTGGCCAAGATGAACAAAGCGAGGTGGGCAGTTAACAGATTCGCTAATGATGATGCAAGTCAATGGTACTTTACTTAAAAGAATTTCTTTGTTAGTAATATCTGGACATGTCTGTAAGTGTGTGCAACCAGTTAGGCATTCACCAAGGAACAATATCCAACATTATAAAGCAGTCATGATCAACCTTTGGCCTAAAGCTGAATACATTATTCCAGAAAGGTCACAAAGCTACAGTTGATTCCCCTTCCCTACGCTGAGAGAGCCCCTTGAGCCCTTGTCCTGACCTCCTTCCTCCTTCTGAAGTACAAAAAGGGGACCCAGGAAGCAGAACAGACACTTTGTTTCTCTCCCCTACAACCAGCAAGTACCAGCAAGTTACTCCTGGAGATCTTCGCCAGATAAGTAGTAGCTGAGCTCACTCTGGCAGTGCAGTATTCTGTAATTAATACAGTTGTTTCACGGGCTGAAGTGATAGGTGGGAGAAGAAGGTACCATATCCTCCTTTTTGAAAGGACCTGGCTAAACAACAACTCTCTTAGAATTTGTAATAAATGTCCTTTAAAAACTATCCCCTTTCCTGCAATGCACTTGTAACAATTAAGAAAAAAATTACAAATAAGCAAGCTGAAACTGAATTTGGACATTCAGTTTCTGAAGAGTTTAGAAGATTTAAGGAACATACAAGCCATTGGTTTAGAAAGTATATGGACTATAAGAGAACTTGATATTTCCCAACATTGCTGCTGACAGCTCAGATTCCCATTTGGCTGATATGCAAGTTAAAAGCCCATGATATTTAAGACTGATGGATGTGTCTTTTAACATTTCTACCTTAAATGGAGCACAGAAGGGAGTGCCAAAGGAAGAACTTATTCTGTAGTTACTCAAAATAGCATTTCATTTAAAAAATAAAAATAGAATGGCAGGAGTTTACTTCTAAAGTAGCCTTTCATTCCCAGCTTTGCACAAATCTGGGTATCACTGTATATCAAAACACTGCGAAAACAGGAACCTGAGCTGGAACCCCCGATTTGATCAGGTTGGGAAGGCTTAGTCAGGGCTTGGTGGGAGAAATCTCTACAACCCCAATCCCTCCCCATATATTTTTTCCTCCACTTCAAAAAGAAAGGGTTAAAAAAAAAGGTGGGGAGGGGAGGGGGGAGTCCAGGGCCATTTTTGCTATGGTGTGTAAATCTGAGTCTCTCTCTTCCGGGAGAATGTCATTCTGGCTGCTCTGTAAAGTGTTAATTCTGTAATATGCAGAGGATTAGACGTACTTTGCCCAGTTATATATAGAGAAACCTCTCAATCACCAGGGAATGGAACTGACTATTTCAGTTGGAAGGAACCTACAAGGATTATTTAGTTCAACTGCCTGACCAATTGACAGCTGACCAAGTTAAAACATATTATTAAGGACATTGTCCAAATGTGTTTTAAACACTGACAGGCTTGGGGAGCATCAACCACTTCTCCAGGAAGCCTGTTCCAGTGTTTGACCACCCTCTAGGTAAAGAAACGCTTCCTAGGAAAAAAACCCACATGCTTCACCTAGCAGTGGCTGTGCTCCAGGTTACTTGTTTGCAAAGTGTGTAATTCTCATATATTTTACGAGTGGAGTTTCTGTAGTTAAGAGTACGACTTTGCAAAGCCGTTAAATCTTTGTCACCACTTACAGACAGATTAAAACAGATGGCTTCTGAGGAAACGTATGTAAGCAGTAAGGGTGACTGTAGGTCTTCGATTTTGGCATTCAGGTCTTGGCTTATTCAGCATCGAGTGTCCAATAGCAGAGAGAAGGAGAGAAAAGGGTACCAAGGAACATGCCTGGTGCCAGGACACTGCTTGGACATGAGTGTATCCTTCCAAACCTAACTGACAGAGGAGCACACAGACTCAGGGACTGCGCCCACTTGCAACAGACTGCAGAGAGGAGCTGGACTACCTCAATGTTTACAGCTCCAGGCACATTGCACCTTCTCACCTAAAAACACATCACCAAAAAAACCACCACCACCAACCCAAACAACCCCCAAAACCAAAACTCCCCAAAAGTACAGATCTTCCAGACATGCTTATTTCTCCCCATTGACATCAATATTAACAACCTAAAGTGACTGACTTTAAATCAGATTTCAGATGTTATCCAATTCTCCCAAATGGCCATTTCTGAAAAAATTCATTCAACAGGGGAAATCTTTCCTCAAGTATCTCAGGAGGAATCTACTGTATCAGAGACTAAAATTAATCTAGGATTCATATCATACAAATAAAAATGATATTTTAGGGAGAAAGGAGGATTACTCAGTGAAGTTTTATGAGGATATTTCATTCTATGAATTTTCATAGTGAATACAAGTACGAAAGGCTATGAACTACACAGCCTTCACTCTTGTTTCTACATTTATTTTCAGGCAGCAAATATTAAAATAAATATATCTGGATTTATAAATTGTGCAATAAATCTGATGTTGCTTTCTACTAACCAAAAGCAGCACAGTATTCATAGCAGCATTCCAGTATCTGAAGGGGGCCTACAAGGATGTTGGAGAGGAACTCTTATCAGAGACTGTAGTAATAAGACAATAGGCAACGGGTTTAAACTTAAACAGGGGAAGTTGAGGTTAGATATAACTTTACCATGAGGGTGGGGAGGCACTGGAACAGGTTGCCCAAAGAAGTGGTAAATGCTCCATCCTTGGCAGTGTTCACGGCCAGGTTGGACAGAGCAACATGGTCTAGTGTGAGGTGTCCCTGCCCATGGCAGGGGGGTTGGAACTTGATGATCCTAAGGTCCTTTCCAGCCCAAAGCATTCTATGATTCTATAACTATATACCAAAGAATTTTGAATTCACTCTTTTCACTGAGAATGATGACTTCTAGGTAATTTAAAGCAAGTTTTCAATGCATCTGGAATCGAGGATAAAGACGTAAGAGAAAATCCTGGTCTCTAAGGCAAAAATAATAAACTACACTTATCTAAAACACAACTTAACCAAAACCTATGATTAACTTAGATACAGAAGGATCCAATAACCCTGAGGCAAACTCGTATCCTCATAACCTTTAATTTTTTTTGTGCTGCTGTTTACAGAACATCATAGCCAACCACCAGTTGAAAAACTTCTATGGAAGAGATTTTTTCTATATAGAATGTTCCACATGACCTTGATTATGCATTTTCCAGTGATAGTTGCTATACAAAAGTAAGCCTTGAAAAAAATACAGCTTGATAACCAGCTTCCATAAGCTGGCACAGCAGCATTACAAGCGTAAGACTTCCAATGGTTCCAGTGAATATGGTTCTGGTGCTCTTCAATGCTATGAAGTCACTGAAGGATAGAAGAATAATTGTCAGCTAAAGCACACTTTAATGAATCTCCAAAAAGAGAAATTTAGACTTATCTGCTAATTCAGTAGAGTCAAAAGGGAAGTACGACCCCTCCCCCCCCAAAAAAAAAAAAGCAGCCTTGCACACACTCTGTACTCTATGAAATCAAATCACAGATAAAAGGGAAACAGTACAATATGGAAAGCAGTGAGAACAGCTATAACAGTGTATGCTGTTAAACAACTTAAAACACACTTTTTTTTTCCTTGTATAGGAAAAGATCATGAAACATATGCAGTTCTAAGCTTCATTTTCAGCAGGAAGGCAAAAACAAAGCAAGCTGGAACTTTATAATGTACCATATGCTTTTCAGAAACAGAAGCATCAGAACTAAAACTGAGGAAAGTCATTTAGTAATGTAGTTTACATCTTCACCATTATATTTTTGCTGTGACTCCATGTATGCAAACAATCTGAAAGCCAAAAAGTAATTCCCCAAATTATTTGTTTTTATAGCCATCTATTACTCTGCTGATTGAAGACTTCCTCCTATGATAAGAGGTTAATAATACCTTTCAGATCAGAGGTTTAAGTTTTTAAAGGAGGAACTTTTTTTAGAAATACTAACTTGGAGATTTGAAGCTAAATATCTCAGTTCAAAGAACTTGCACTTAAACTCACACACAGTATACATATTTACACACACAGAGATACATACTACATATATACACACACACAATGGGATTTTTGGAAAACCCACTAAGCATTTAAACTTCTGAATAAAGTTTGGAGGATAAGCAACCAGCTTCCCAAACTAGAAGCATTACTTCGTCACTATACCTTGCTGAGAAATAAAGGTGACTGAAAGTCAAACACTATGTATCCCGTTCCCCCAAGAAATGGAAATGGTGTATCTCATTCCCCCAAGAAATGGAAATGCTTAACAAGTATTGGGCAACTTTGAGGGTGCCATCTACCTTTTTGGTTACAAAGGACAACAAGACTATACAGGGATGTCTCACTTTGAAACTGTTAGCTACAGTGGGAAGCTTCAGAAAAGGCAGAGAGGGTCCAGAAGTCCAGGGCTGCTGCAAACTTGTGTCAACAACTTACTGATTTGTCTTGGAATAGCACTGGGTGCTGCAGAAACTTTCTGAAACAATTTAACATCAATCTAATATCAGGAAAACAAAGTGTGTTAAAGAAAGTGGTTTGAACTCTTGCCTCCTTGTTTTCCTCTCAATCATGAATTTACCTCCTCCCACCACTCATGTAATCAAGCACATCCTTCCTGTCCAGCCTCAGCAATAATCAGTAAATCCTCACTGCAGTACTTACCCTCACATGAAAAACTCTCAAGCACTTTTTGCCCTCATGCCACGTTTTACCAGTGTCACTTGGTTTCTATCAACTCCTATGGACCTCAATCCCACTGTCCATGTCAGCAAAGAAGATGTTGGACAAGACTGGTTCCAACACCGATCCCTGAGGGACACCACTCGTTACTGGTCTCCAGCCGGACATCGAGCCATTGACCACAACTCTTTGCGTGCGGCCATCCAGCCAGTTCTTTATCCACCGAGTGGATAGAGTATCCACCTATCAAATTGATGTCTCTCCAATTTAGAGAGAAGGATGTTGTGTGGGACAGTGTCAAACACTTTGCACAAGTCCAGGTAGATGACATCAACTGCTCCACCCCTGTCCATCAGTTCCATAGCCCCATCATAGAAGGCCACCAAACTGGTCAGGCAGGATTTCCCCTTAGTGAAGCCATGCTGGCTGTCACCAAGCACCTTGTTGTTTTTCATGTGCCTTAGCATGCTGTCCAGGAGAATGTGCTCCAAGATTTTGCCAGGCACAGAGGTGAGACTGACTGGTCTGTAATTCCCTAGATCATCCATTTTCCCCTTCTTGAAAATGGGGGTTATATTTCCCTTTTTCCAGTCGTTGGGAACTTTACCTGACTGCCATGATTTTTCAAATATGATGGCCAGTGGCTTAGCAACTTCATTCGCCAGCTCCTTCAGGACCCACGGATGGATTTCATCAGGTCCCACGGACTTGTGTACGTTCAGGTTCTTAAGATGGTCTCGAACCAGATCCTCTCCTACAGTGAGCCCAAAGTCTCCATTGTCACAGTCCCTGCATCTGCCTTCTAAGACTTGGGTGGTGCGGTCAGAGCATTTGCCAGTGAAGACTGAGGCAAAGAAATCATTCAGAACCTCAGCCTTCTCCAAATCCTGTGTAGCCAGTTCTCCCGAGAGCTTCTGGAGAGGACCCACATTGTCCCTAGTCTGTCTTTTATTCGCAATGTAACTATAGAATCCCTTCTTTCACATCCCTAGCCAAGTTTATGTCTAACTGGTCCCTAGCTTCCCAGACAACATCCCTGTATTCTTCCCAGAAGCAAGCCTGTCGTTGCTTCCACCTTTTATAAGCCTCTTTTTTTCCCCCTCGAAGTTTCCTCAGCAGCTCCTTATCCACCCAAGGAGGTCTCCTGGCCCTCCTGCTGCACTTCCTTCTAGTTGAGACACAACACTCCTGAGCTTGTAGCAGGTGATCCCTGAATATCAACCAAGAGTCTTGGGCCCCCCTGCGCTCTAGGGCTATATCCCATGGAACCTTACTAAGCAGGCTCCTGAAGAGGCCAAAGTCTGCTCTCTTGAAGTCCAGGGCAGTGAGCTTGCTGCACGCTCTTCCCACTGTCCTGAGGATCTCGAATTTGACCATCTCATGATCGCTGCAACCAAGGTTGCCCTGGAGCATCACATTTCCAATGAGGCGTTCCCTGCTGGTGAGCACGAGGTCAAGCATGGCACCTCTCCTTGTCGGCTCCTCTATTACTTGCAGAAGGAAGTTGTCTTCCACAGAATCGAGGAACCTCCTCTATTACTTATTTAAATAAGTTTTCTGCTGGGTTTTCAGTACATTTTCAGTCATGACTGACCGACAAACTGCTTAGAATAGCTGCAAATGCATTTGCAGATTCTTCATGAGTCATGAATTCATATCAGATTCAAAGGAAGGACACAAAATGAAAGCTGCAACTTTCGCTAGATATTGTGGAACACAGAACAGTAGACAACTCTGTGGTATAACTACTAATTACCATGAAATGAAGAAAGAATCTGACTTTACTTATGACAGAGAATCTTCCCAATGCTTCTGAAGAATTCTTTTCCTTCTTTTTCAAACAAACACTACCACTACCAGTTCCACCTTAGTATCTTTATTAGGTGTTTGGTGTTTTCTAAAAAAACAGGGAGGTTGTGAATGCTCCATCTCTGGCAGTGTTCAAGGCCAGGTTGGATGAAGCCTTGGGTGGCTGATCCTGATTACAGGAGGTTCCCAAGGACTGGAAAAACACAAATGTCACTGCAATCCTCTAAAAAAGACAAGGAGGAAGAGAGATCCAGGAAGCATCAGGCCAGTCAACATCACCTTTAACTGTGGGAAGGTCAGAGAGAAAATCTTCCTAGAAGTCATTCCCAAATACAGTAAAAATAAAAAGGTGATTGGGAGTAGTCAGTATGGATTCAGAAAGGGGAAATCACGCCTTACAAACCTGGATGGCCTTCTACAATGAAATTACCAGCTTGATGAATGATGGGAGAGGAGTAGATACTTTTTATCACAACTTAAGCAAATGTTTTGACAGTGTTAGAATCATAGAATAGTTATGGTTGGAAGGGACCTCAAGGATCATCCAGTTCCAACCCCCTGCCATGGGTAGGGACACCTTACATTAGACCAGGTTGCTCAAAGCCCTGGCCAAGCCTGGCCCTGAAGACTTCCAGAGAGATACAGACTTCACAGGAGAGGTCTTTGTGGCCCTCCTCCGGACTCACTCCAGCAGGAGCTCTTGTGTTGGGAGCCCCATAGCTGGACACAGTACTGCAGGTAGGGTCCCACAAAAGGAGAGCAGAAGGGCAGAATCACCTCCTTCAGCCTGCTGATCATGCCCCTTTTGATGTGGCTCAGGATACCTTTGGCTTTCTGGCCTGCAAGCACACACTGTCAGCTCATGTTGAGCTACTCATCAATCAACGCGAGTCCACTGAGGTGGAACAAAAACTGGCTGGTGTCAGTCTCAAAGGGTTCAGATCAGCAGTGAAATATTCAGCAGGAGACCACTCACTAGTCATCTACCTTAGTGGCTGATAGTGGGGCAGATAAAGAAGATAATAAACATTAAAGACTTGGATGATGGGACAGAGTGCACTATTAGCAAGTCTGCAAGTGACACAAAGTTTGGAGGAGTAGTTGGTGCACTAGACAGCTGCACTGCCATCCAGAGCAACCTTGACAAGTAGAAGAAATGGGCCAGCAAGAATCTCATGAAGTTCAACAGAGAGAAATGAGAAGTCCTGTACCTGAAGAATAATCCCATGCACCAGTATACACTTGGGAATGACTGGCTGGAAAGCAGTGTTTCAGAAAAGGAATGACAAGCAAGTTGAATGTGAGTCAGCAAGGCACCCTTGAGTTAAAAAAGGCCACCAGTACCCCGGGTTTAATTAGGAAGAGCATTGTCAGCAGGTGAAGGGAGGCGATCCACCTAACCAGCACTGGTGAGACGTATGGAGTTCCGAGTCCAGTCCTGGGCTCTCCAGTATAAGAAGAACACATACATACTGAAAAGAGTCTAGCAAAGGGCCACAAAAATCATGAAGGGACTGGAGCATCTCACCTGTGAAGAGAGGCTGAGAGATCTGGGACTGTTCAGACTAGAGATGTACCAGGAGAGATCAGTGTACATGAATACCTGAAGGTGGAGGACTAACCAAAACTGAACTAGACTGGTACCCAGTGAACAAACAAAAGGCCGCAGACACAAACAAATACAGAAATTTCACTAAAATGTAAGAAATTATTTCACTGTGAGGGTGGGTTAAATATTGAGCAACAAGCTACAAGAGAGGCTGCTGAGACCCTTATCCTCGGACATACACAAAACAGACATGGTCCTGGGTGAGCTGCTCCAGCTGAACCTTCTTTGAGTCAGGGAAAGCTAGACTGCATCATCTATGGAGATCCCTTCCAACCTCAAGGGTTCTGTGATGCATCCACAAGAATTTTCAAACAACAACAGTAAAAGGAAAGAATACTCACAATTGGATAAAGAAACACCAGTGGTATGTTTAATTTATGTAGGCATGCTTTTTTTGTTTGTTTGTTTGTTTGCAAGGCTTTAAAATAGAACATTTCAAGGCAGAACATGTAAGGAAACAAAAGCAGTTCTCCTCTTGCATATTACACTTCACTACTTCTAAATGTCAGTATTTGAAACAAGAATTAGAAACAAAAGCAAGTTTGGGTATTGTTTTTTGTCCTTATCCCTGGAATGTTAAATCCGTTTTAATAAATGTATGGATGCATCAGCTCTTTCTCTGTATTTAAGCTTTCCCTATATTGTGACGATCTCTCTGCAGTCCAAACCTTATGAATTGTTGCAATCCATTCTCCAGACTCATTTTAGAGGTCTTGTATGTATTTTTACTTGTCCTGGGTTCAGCAGTAGCAGTCATTTTTCTCCTTCATAGTAGCTGGTGCAGTGCTGTGGTTTTGCCTTTCAGCCTGGGAACAGTGCTGATAACACCAGTGGTTTTAGTTGCTGCTCAGTAATGTTAACTCTGACCAAGGACTTTCTGAGTCTTATGCTCTGCCAGGGAGGAGGGGAAGCTGGGAGGAAGCAGAGACAGGACACCTGACCCAAACTAACCAAAGAGGTATTCCATACCACAGCACGTCATGCCCAGTATAGAAAGTGGGGGCAGTTACCCAGAAGGTCTAAATCACTGCTCAGGTCGGGCTGGGTATCGGTTGGTGGGTGGTGAGTGGTTGTATTCTCTTCCCTTGTTATTTCCCTTATCATTATTATTATTGGTGGTAGCAGTAGTGGTTTTGTGTTATACCTTAGTTATTGGACTGTTCTTATCTCAACCCGTGCGAGTTACATTCTTTCAATTCTAATGCCCCATCCCTCCAGGAGCAGGGGGAGAAAGGTGGGGAGTGAGAGAGCAGCTGTGTGGTTCTGGGTTGCCAGCTGGGCTTAAACCATGACATAACTCCATAAATTAATTCCTTTTTATGATAAATAATTATTTCTTCTGCATAAAGACCAAACATGGGAATGACAGACTGTAAGGGACTTCCCTAGACCACCAAGTTCAGTCTTGATCACAGGCAGTGCACTCTCAATCACTCAATACTTCAAAACACTTAACTGTGGAAGCTTATCTAGGGGTTAAAACATTCTTCCTAGTTTAAAGTTATGGAGAATGCATACATTTTTGCCAACACTTCTTCCTAACTGGAGCTGACCTTTCTCAAGTGTTCTGAAACCACAGCCATAAGTTTTTCTGTTACCTTGACTGTTTTCTGTCGAAGAAATATAAAAATAAATCAAAAATTGAAGGTGGGTCCAAGCAGACACCAACATATAAAAGCAAGTCCCACCATTCAGAATACTGAGTTGTAAGTATATGTCAGTATAGAGGCCATAGAGTTGTTAGCACATGTTGTGCCTGTGCTAGTAAGACCTACCACAGAGGAAGATTTAGTAACCTTAAAATGGTTCTGTACCAATGTGAATATATAGCTTCCAAATTAAGACTCAAGCATGGATAGACAACTTGATAGCTGTTTGGTTCCATCCTTCTATTAAGACATTCTTTCACAAGACAGGTTTTCTGCTTCATACTCCTTACAAATCTCTTCCTGCACCAGTTCTACCTTCACCTCAATCCCTAAAACAGATCCATGACCAAAGCTGCACAAAACATATTCCAGATGAAGGATTACTACCTTTTACACTGTTAATATGTCAATGACGCTGTTGGAAGAAGAAGAAAAAAAGATACTGAAGTTTCCTTACCTGTTGTGCTCCATCCCCGCTTACAATAGGGGAAGTTAGAAGAGGGATTTCACTACTTAAAATCGAAGTGGTATCCAGTAACGGTGGATGTTCTGCCATCATTGATGGTACACTAATTCACAAGATCACCTGCAAAGAAAAATTACTCAAATGGTTAAACTATATAAATATTTCTGAATAATTACCTACTAAAAACAGCCCCACTTTTTAAGGAAAAAAAAAAAAAATTCTTAGACACCTTTAGAAAATGTCTTTCCACAACATTCCAGCAATCATGTAAACCCGAAGATGTGTTTTGCCAGCTAGTCTAAGACTTATTTACACAGAGGGTGGTTTAGACCCCCTCTAGCGGCTTAACTTCAGATGAAGCTACATCACAGCCTTGGAGCTAACAAACTTGTACCTTTTAACTTGGATTATAAACCAAGATTTTGCCTAAATTTCACTGACACTGCTGACAAAATACCTACTGGGAAAAGGGGAAAATAAAAGAAGCAGTTTCCTTACATATACAGTGTTGTTCTTTATAGGAAATTACGAAAAAAACCCCAAGATCTATGAACAGGGATACTGTTTCTTTTTACTTTTTTTTTTTCTTTTTTTTAATTCCCAACCCACTTTTTTCACTAGTATAAAAAAGGAGACATTTATTTAAGGAACAACTAGTTACTAGGGAATGTCCAAGTGAGACAAATGAATAAAAAGATGCTATATTTCTTTAGTTTCAAAATAAATTTTACCCAGAATTAAAGCTGTGTCATTTGTGTCATTTTTATAACCAGTGGCCCTCTAACAGCTTTATCCAGCAGCTAAACTTGGGGGGGGGAGGTAACGCCTGAACACAAAATCATAATCCTCATAACTCTATTATGGAAAAGCCCTTGCTAGCACACACTGTAAAGTTACACGAAACCTGATGACTAGAAAAAAAAGCCACACAGGTAAGAGGCCCATGAAAGCAGTAATCCACTTCAACTCTGACAAGTGTCAAGTAACAGCGTAACAGAAAGCAGGATTCAGCCAAGCGCTCCTTTCAATTGCATAAAACACATTACTTATGACTTGTTAATGATATTTTGCGTATTAGTGCTATACAAAGACTGGATGGAAGAATTAAGACTAGAAAAGCTGGTGGTAACCATTTTTCCATGCTGGAAACATGCACTGCGAGTCTAGTAAGCTGCTTTTGAAATTGTATTTCATTTTGTTACTAAAAAAAAATAAAAATAAATCTCTAAGTTTACTGCCTTAGTGTACTAGTCTTGCCTTCATCCCAGCTCCACTCAAAGAACTTGGATTTTAAAATAAAAAAATTAGATCAACAAGAACTGAGAAATTGATATTTCTTAAGAAAACAAAGACAGATGGAAAGAATTCACTAGAGGTGACTTGTACATTCAGAATTCCCACAAGTTAATCAGATTTTGCATCTGAAAACTGCTTAACGTCAAACATGGACATAAAGATTAAGCTGAGAATAGCTTGTACACTATTTCTAAAGCTGAACTGCCTCTCTTAACAAGTACTTAAAGTAGCCTGATGAAAATAGGTAAGTACATTTTTGAAATTGCACAGCCAGACAGTCTGTAAAGTTACAGGTTTTTAAAGTTTTGCTTTGATGTCATGTGGCTAATGAAACTCTCTGCAAACGTGTAAACTTCTAACACAGATGTACTGTCTACTCATAAACAAATGCTTTTACTGTAGCACGTAACCTACTTTAAATGAAGAGATATTTGATAAAATTCTAGGAGTGATAAAATCAACTTAATGATGCTGACTTCAATACCAAGTTCTAGAGATGATATTGGATTAACTTGAAGAGCTGCTGTTACAGCTGACTACTCAGAAGCATTCTCTAAAACTATCTTCATCCCACCCAGTTGACTGCTTTTACCTGTTTGTCATTGTACATCTGCTGTGGGTTGAAACCTGTATTACAGTGCTGTCAGTACAAGACGACTGGGGGAGAATAAAAGTTTCACGTTTTCTAAAAAATGCATTAACAAAGTACTATAAGCCTCTAGAGTACAGGTCTACATATACAGTATGATTTAGCTATTCCCACAGTGAAGGCTGTCCTATGAAGCTGTTAACTTGGGAAAAAAAGCATTCTGAAATTATTTTAGAGGTTTCATTTACTTTCCCAGTATACTCTGCAAAGATTAAAGTAGGGGAAAAAATTCCTCTAGGTTAAAAGACTTTAAACCTAATTGTGATTACTTAAGAATTCATCACCACTTACACCTGCTTAGCCAGACTAATTAGTCTCCCAAGCAAAGAGGGCAGAGTTTTATATTCCTCCCTTACTTTAAAAGCTTTCTCACTCATCAAAAAGTCCTCCAGGCTACAGTCAGTCCGCACCACTTCTGCAGGTGGCAAAGGGCTGATGAAAGTTACTTGGATCATCTTGCAAGCTAGCAAGTTTGATGGTAAGCTTCCCAGGATACGATCCAATGACTGTTTAATGTAAAATGAACGCACATCCTGGAAGCAGAGCTTAGAATCAAGGCATCATTCCTTCTATGACAGCTACAGCCCGGCTTGCTCTTCCACCATCTCTTCATCTTACAGCTCCAAATATTTTGCGCTCCTATCTAAAGTGGCAGAGACACAAAGGTAATTCCAATACTTCAAGCTATAATACAACAAATTCCCATAATAATCTAGCTTGAATTTCCACAGGTTTAAATTGAAACCAGCTTGTTATTCCCAAGCCACCATGCTAATGACTAGTCTCTTATATAGGAAAGCGCTAACCTCCTTTATCACACACAATAACTTTTGACTGAATTCATAACTTATAATGCACTCAGTGCTACCATCATTCATTAGGCATAAATCAAAACACATCTATCAAATTGGATACCAGTGAGAATTAAACATAACCCAAACTGACTAAAATAGAATTGTCATGACAACTTGTTCAGCCCTTCCAAGACTGAAACAGCTCTGGACATACCCAGCATTTAGTCACAGGTTCACTCATTCACAGGATCATTTAGGTTGGAAAAGACCTTTAAGATCATCAAGCCCAAAGGTTAACCTGGCACTGCCAAGTCCACCACTAAACCATATCATTGAGTGCCACATCTACATGTCTTTTAAATGCCTCTAGGGATGGTGACTCGACCAATTCCTTGCACAGCCTGTTCCAATGCCTGACAAACCTTTTGGTGTTTTTTTTTTTTTCCAATATCCAATCTACACCTCCCTGGTGCAACTCGTTATCTGCTAGAAGATACCAACATCCACCTTGCTGCAATTTCCTTTCAGGCAGTTGTAGAGAGTGGTAAGGTCCCTCCTGAACCATCTCTTCTCCAGACTAAACAACCCCAGTTCCCTCAGCTATTCCTCATCAGGCTTATTCTCTAGACCTTTCACCAGCTTCATTGCCCTTCTCTGGGCCCACTCCAGCACCCTAACGTCTTTCTTGGAGTCAGGGGCCCAGAACTAACATAGTATCCGAGCTGCGGCTTCACCAATGCCAGAGGGATGATCACTGCGCCGGTCCTGCTGGCTACACTATTTCTGATACAGGCCAGGATGCCGTCAGCCTTCTTGGCCACCTTGGCATACTGCCGGCTCATGTTCAGCCAGCTGTTGACCAATAGCTCCAGGTCCTCTTTCATGAAGCAGCTTTCCATTCTCTCACACAGGTGTTTAATGATTAGATTTGTATGAAAATTAGGTTCCCACAGGCACCTAAGTGTTCGGGTGAATAGTTCACTCTTGGCACACAGCCTTCATGCCTTAACTGGGACATGGCTAACTTCCACATTTGGATCCAAAATGTCTGATTCATTCTGGAGAGAAAGCACACTGCTCATCGATAAAACCTGACAGAAGGTACTAGGTAGCATCTTATTCCTGACACCCTCTACAACAATAACAAAACTGCTACGTGTCTGACTGTGTCATCAATCTAGAGGAAAAAATAAATCAGTGCTTTCTTGACAATACAATATTAAATTTCTCTGCAATGCCACTGAACTAGTATTGAAGTGTAAAGGTATAAACTTCACACCAATGTGGGTCTATGCTACACGTACCACCAAAAGCCTTTTCTCTGTCAGCAGTCAAAGGCAGCAATCTATACAAGTCAGTGCCCATAATTTGATCAGACAGTACAATGTGGTATGTCCACCAGTTGCAGGTGCCTTTTCTTTTTAGCTTTGAGGACAAATACAGACAGAAAGGAATTTGAAAAGGGAGAAGTACTGTGTGGCAAAAAGAGAAGTCAGCTAAAATGGACAAAAGGCTGGCATCAAAATAAGCAAAAATGCTCAATAAACATGCCACTGTATCACACTTGACAAGGATATAAAATGGGCACAGACAGAGCTTTTAAATCAGCAGACCCAGACAGCTTGCATTCAAACCTTTCTGGAAGAAGAGATCTACCTAGATCTTTAAAACAGACTTGCAAATAACTTGAGTCCTGGGAAACTCTCAGACTTCTGAAAGAAAACCTAAGTCTTGCATTAAATACTCTATTGTAAATGAGCGAATGGGACAATCTAGGCCTGCTAGTAAATAGCGATCTGAGACCAAATAAAAGGCAACAGTTGACACTGGATGCTATTTGTAACGAATTAAAAGACAAGTATGATTGATGGAAGAAAAGCTTATCCAATTAACTTGATGCGAATCTTCCGGTGGCAGATAGTGCTGACAAAGGTACAAATAAGAGAACTGGAAAAAACAATCCTAAACCTTATTTGGAATTATATAACATTTCTCATCAACAAAAATACAGAACAGATATTACATGGATTAAAGCTGGACAGACAACCCTTAAATATTAATAGGGAATACAGAGTTGCTGAGCATGTGAATCTCCAATAGGAAGGGATGGTATCAGTTCTCGGCTTCTCATTCCAGAACATGTTTTAGCTCTTGAAGGGGGAAGAGAGGGTGTGTGTGGGGGGTGAGAGAGACAGAAAAAAGGAAGTCAGAAGGAAGTCCGGAAATGACAAACAATGACAGCGATAAGAGACCAAGTCATTTTACTCCACTAAAATGACATGAATAGCTTAAAAAGCTAGGCATAACAAAAGGGTTTAATAAAGGTAAAGCTATTCTTTCCAAAACAATTGTCTCCAATTTGCTGATGTACAGTAGATAGCTGTTTAAAAGAGTAGTACGAGAGACTACAACTTCTTGAAAATATTGTTCCATATTGAAAATAGTAAAAGCAAAGTATGTGCATAGAATATCAGCCTTACTCAACACAAAACTGCTCTGGATGAAGAAGAAAAGCAACCTGCATTTGGACAACAGGTCAGGCTCCTCCTGCAGAGCCACTACAAACAATTCACTAGCTTATTGTCAGATTTCTGCACCACTGAAAACTAACGGATGCAGCAGCCTTCAGAAGGGGTAAAATAACATGTGGGATAAATCTAAGGATTTACGTAAAGCCAACTCACTGCACAATTCTTGTGAACACACTAAAAAGGACCAGACAAGGAAAATGACACATTAGTTGAACACATAGGAAATACACTGTTGCTAAGCACAGAAACAGCTGAGAAGTGTTTTTCTACTGGTGGCACATTAAAGGCATGGTTATTTAGAAATCTACACTGACTCACACACAGCAACTGCATGAACAGCTATCTCATTTCTTGCCTTGTTACTGAACATACTGAACTAGTAGTAGACATTCAAAGTGTAATTCGGGATTGTTAACTCAAGCTGTCACTGTTCTTTCAGAATCTGCATTGAGACTGTCCTAGGATGCAAGAAAAATGTAAGGTCTCCTGGGATTTCAACCAAGTTGCATAGGTTAATGTTTTATATGTGACTTGGGTACCAAACTACCTATTCCCCACTACCCCCAGCTGAACTGCTATTCATTTTCCTTACCATATGGATTTGAAAAGACGTTGAAAGATTTTTCTGAAAGCTATCAAAACTGAAACAAATTGAAGGCATCTAAATTTACTGGATATGACTTGTTTAGAGACTGTGGGGCTTACGCCTGAGGAACCACTAAAGAATGGATTACACCAACAAGCCAAAAGGCTAACTGCTGTTAAGGCTTAATGACTGAGCTCCACTCAATAGTTCAGTAAGCAAGTTTGCCTTCCTTACTATAATGACAATTAACTCAATCCTTAAATGTCTTCAGATTTGGTCCTTTACTGTTTCTGTGGCATTACACTCACGTTCTAAAGTCATATACAACTCTGCTTTTTACTCAGTCAATTGTTCATTAAGGGTTAAGAAATATTGTAAGGCTGAGATCATTGGACAGTGTGTTTCCTCTGCATGTACAAAGGATCAGCTTTTCCATCTCCAAGAGACTAGCAGATCTTAACAACAGTCTCTGATGAACTCATCAGCATTAAATCAGCTGGATAACCAAGGCAAAACATGAGTCAGCAGCACGCATCCTTGTAGCGATGAAGGCTAACAGCATACTGGACTGCATTAGCAGAGAAGCACAACCAGTGGGCTGAGGGAAGCGATTACTCCCCTCTACTCAGCATTTATAAGGTGGCATCTGGAATACCACATCCTGATTTGCTCTTCCCAGCCACCTCTTCCTCCCCAGTATAAGAGAGATGCTACAAAGCCTGTTACTGAGCTTAGACCCATGAAAGACAAGGAGAAGCTAAGAGCACTGGAGCACGCAGGGGTCACTTACTGGCTGGATCCCAGTACACCTTGATGCTCGTCGAGACCCTTGAATCAAACTCTTCTTGAAGGCATGCAGCAGAAGTCCAAGAAGTGATGGACACATGCTAAACCACTTGAAATTTTGGCTGGCTAGGGCGGGGAGGAAAGACACTTTCACAATGAGAGTGGTGCAACTATGAGTAGTTGCATAGGCTGCCCTTAGAAGCTGCAAAAATCTCAGCTCTGTTGATCAGTAGTCTCCCAAGTGGGGTGCAGAAGACAATTCCTTGGGGTATGAGAAGAAAATAGTTTGTCTTTGATTTTTTCATCTTTATCTCATCCTTTTCTGTGCATGTTTTGTAATGTACATATTGTATTAGCACAATAGCATACACATATAATCTAAAAATGTACACATATCGGAGGTACACACTCAACATCTTTACTGATGGGATGCACGATCAACAAAGTTTGGAGGCCACTGCTGTAGAAAGTCAAAACCTGACTACGCAAGGTCCTGACAAAGGGCTGAAGAAGGCAATCTCCAAAGGCCCCTTCTGAGCAGAATATATCTATGAATATCAGAGTAAATAAAAAAAAAAAATCTATGAATTTCAGTCAATCAAAATATGACATGTAATGCCAAAGTTACATGAGTTTCAATACATCAGAACCCAAAGAGAGGACAGAAGTCTGAATATCTGAATTGAGAATCTGACAGCTTTTAAGAGCTCAGGAGACAAAGTAACAATGACAGTGCTTATCAAAACTTGAATTCCCAGGCTTAAGCTTCTAACTTTGGAAGACACACCCATAGCACTGGGGTATGTCCATAACAGAACCACTTCGTACTTTCTCCTGAGAAAAGGAAGAAAGCTGTATTAGAGGATAATACAAATTTAAAAGTATACTTGCATATTAAGCACACAACACAAATTTTTCATTTCAGTTGGGCTGTAGGCACTACTATGATCAATGAAATAATAGCTAGTTACAGTACTGCGCACAAAACCCCCCCAAACACTAAGGAAGACTCCTTTCCTCGAGATTCACTGCTTCTGGTTATCGAGTTTGATATAAAAAAAACCAATTAATTGCTTTTCCCACAACTGGAGGGCTTACAAGGCCACAGTCCACAGTGGCATCTCTGATGCATACAGGAGAAATTTGCATTGCTGCTTTTTCCTCAGTTTTTGTGATTTAGAGTGCATCTGCTCTACCTACCTATTACAATTGTATTTACAGCAACTTAATACTCTTTCACATCCTAGTTCTGCCAAATCTGGTGACCAACAGACACAAGCAGATTTATTATTACAGAGGGCATTTCACAAGAGCCTTGATTCTATACAGAAGAGGATGGAAGTTTAAGTGGGAACAAGACAAAAGTGCCTAACACAGAAAGGCACAGCATAAGGAACAGGCTCAGCAAAAGCAGTACTAAATGTTTCCAAACTGCATGTTGCTATTCTATAACAAGTGACAAAACCAGGACTACTTCATTATTTCTTTGTCAGCAGCTCAGTTTCACACATGCTTCAGCCAGTATCAAATTCCAGTTGCCAATCTGAGGTTGCCATATAATGACATATAATGGTTTCCCAGTGGGCTCAGTACAGCAGAGCAGGAGTCCACTCCTCCTTCACCCACGTTCTCCTGCAGTTACGCTCATCCAGGAACCACAAGCAAGGCTTACCCTCAGGTCCAGACAACTTCCAGTAAGAACAACAACAAGGTTTCTAGGTTTTGCCAAAGACTAAGGAATGAACTTACAGAACCAAAAAGATCATAAAACCACTGCCCAATCCTAATGCATGAAATGCTCTGATTTTCCCTTCTTCAACATGAAGACAGCAGGTGCTCTTAAAAAATAAATCTTCCAAACAGCTGAATTAATAAAGCCTTATTTTATTCAGATTAGAGCCTCACATCTGAATGACTCTTCTTTTCCAGATGCAAACTACTGCTGAAAACTTTTCCTGTGATTAAGACATTTATAAGTACTCACCATGCCCATTCTTTAGCTCTTACTGTGAGATGAATTTATTCTTTATTATTCCCTAGTCCTTAAAAGATGTCTCCTACCTCCAAATCTGAGACTTGTAAAAACTACTATCGTGATTCCTTCCAAATTTGCCATTCAGTTCCAAAGTCATCAGATAAGAGTGGGCAAATAAAAGTGCCCAAGACATACAAATATGTGAAAATGAGGAAAATTCTAGAAACAAAATACATGTCTAGAGTGAAAAGGAATTAACAAAGCATAGGCAACAGATGTTAGTTATATCACTGCACTACTGAAAAAAGCTCAGATAGTGATGTAGCTGGTAGAGAAATATATTAGAGTATAATAATTACCCAGAAATCCATAAGATTGCAGCTGAGCTATTAAAGTTACGAAGCATGCTGAAGAGTTTGGTATTTGTTTTTAAGAATCAGAATAGAACAAAATTATTTTAATTCTTTTCCCCATATATTTACCATTTTTTCTAGTCACACAGTTTTGTATGTGGCAACTACAGTATACAGGCTTTTCTTTTTTCAGTTCTGAACTTATTTCAATTAATATGCAATTTATTTTAAAAATGTGATTTGTTCCTCATAAAATATTTTCCTGTTTTAGAAAAGTGTTTCCTGGAAAACTTTTCCAAAAGAAAAGGAGTGTTTACTTCTTGTCAGAAGGAAGCTGCCCTGTGGAACATTCCTAATGCGCTAATTTAACAAACTCCTTTTAAGTGAAATTGAAATGGCTATTCCCTTCAGCCCCATTCATAATACCGAAATTGCAGATAGGAAATTATAAAGAAGTATAGTTTCATAAAGTAAATCAACAAAGTAAAAATCTGACATTCACTAGAACTACTACATCAAAACAGTTAAAAATTAAGATACACAAAATATTTTAATAAGTATTGGAACTCCCAATAGAAAAAAAAAAAAAAAGAATCTACAACCTCTACCATAAACATGGAAATACTTCAACTGCAGTTCTCTAGTTGTGTCACAGACACTCGCTAAATACAATTCTTCAAGAAATCTGAGAAACGCAATACATGCCTCTGTTCATACTATGTACCACTGGAAGGTGAACACTAGAAGTTGTGAAGTGAATACAGTACAGTGATAAAGAAAATACTGATGGATGAGCAAATGCAGGTTGCACTTGAACAGCCCAAATGGGTACTGCATCTAAATCACTCCCAATAGTTATTGCCTTGGCCAAAGCAAGAATGGCCAAGCCACATAATGGTAAACCTTAACATCGCATCAGGTAAGTCAGGTTACCCTCATACTCCAGGTTGAGAACACTGATGATTTAAGATCAGTTTCAAGTGCAGTTCATGCATTTGTGTCATGGGTACTATAACTTATATGAGACTGCATAATAGATAACTGGAAACACTCCAGCTGTTCAAGTTTAATGAATTTGTATTTACGAGCCAGCAGTTTTCTGAATCTGAGCCAAAGAGGCTAAGCTCTTACTAGGAGCTGATGTAGAAAACTAAACTTTTGAAGGAGAAGACAGCATAAAGAACTAGACACTGATAAATCAGTCATTCAGACAGGCATAATATGTTCATGGACACTTACCACCTCATCTTGTCCAGCACAACTGCTAAATTCTGGACTGTACATAACAAGACCATTGCAATGGAGACTACCTGAAAACACAACATTCTGGTTTTAAATGTTGTTACTATTACTAGACTCTTAAAAAAAACCCATCTGCAGTCCTTATCTGGATGACGTACATATAACTTGAAGTCACTGCATAAGAAGAATTCCGTACTTTCCAACTATTTGCCCCTCCCTCTTATACCTTCAAAGAAAAGAAGCCTGAACTGGTTCTGTAACTTTTAGGAAGTGCAATCATATCACAAATCAGAATTAATCTGTTCATTTTACCCAGAACTAACTTGATAGTGTGCATTTTAAAATCAATGATTAAATTGTCAGCACCTGGGTACAAACTTACACCTAGTCTTTAGAGGCTCATGAATATGGTTCACTGTTGCACATTGTTTGGGTGCTATACTACGGCCTCCTTTGTCTTACAGGAACAACTGCCTTTTTGGACACTCTTGGAATCATCCTCAAAAAGAAATTAAGACAGTGAACTTCATAGTCTATTTTTTGCACCACTTAAAGATCTCCAATGCAATTCCACTTTATTTATGCTATGTTAATCTAAACTATGGGGCTGTTTTGTTCTACACTCTTTTGTTACTCTCAAGAACTTCCTTAAGCTTTCCTAGTCTTGCTTTTATACCAGCTAAATTGGGTTCTTCAAGCTTCTGCCAGGACTGGATTTCCTTCAGTTTATTTTCTTAAAATCACTCGGGTTCAAAACCAGTTTGGCCTTTCCCAGTTAACCACTACTTTTGCCTTCATTTTTGCTTAAGAACATGCTTATTTTTTGAGAAAACAATCAAATTTAATGCCAAGAATCAAGCTACTTCCTCATTTGTTATCAACTCCCCCTTCTCTGAAGCTATGAGCAGCAAGGACATTTTGAAAATATTTTTTATAAGATTCCTTTAAGGCAAACTGAAATCATGAATACATTTTTATTAATGTGATGCAACTGGTCAGTGAGATAAATTTATTGCAGAGACAGCTGCCAGTGTTGGAGCTACAAGGAGTGCATGATTCAAGCAGAATGGGCAGCTTTTAAAGAACTCTTCTGAAAAAGCTTTTTCCTGCTCATTCTGAAAAACGGAAAACTATGCTGTCCAAACGCAAGATGACATAGGATCAATGAGGCTACACATCTAATAGCTTTTAGACTTTTTATCCACTGATCCTTTTTGGAAAACCTGCAGGTCTTTGCTCCCATAAGGAATAGGATAATAGCATAGAACATGACAAGTCAAGACAGGCTTATGGAAAATACTTCCTAAAACTAAAAATTCACCAGAAAAGAAGGTATCTGAGGCCTAACACACACATCTAGGAGATGTTCTTTCATCAAGACTTTAAACTGCTGTAAGTCAGTTCTGCTAAATCATTCTAGCAGCTTCTGCTCGCACCACTGCAAGCAACTGGTTAACAACACAGTGAATCATAGAATAGTTAGGGTTGGAAAGGACCTCAAGATCATCAGGTTCCAACCCCCCTGCCATGGGCAGGGACACCTCACAATAAACCATGCCACCCAAGGCTCGGTCCAGCATGGCCTTGAACACCACGAGGGATGGAGAATTCAGAACTTCCCTCGGCAACCCATTCCAGTGCCTCACCACCCTTACAGTAAAGAACTTTCTTCCTTATGTCCAAACTAAACTTCCCCTGTTGAAGTTTTAACCCATTACCCCTTGTCCTGTCACTACAGTCCCTGACGAAGAGTCCCTCCACAGCATCCTTACAGCCCCCCCTTCAGATACTGGAAGGCTGCTATGAGGTCTCCACGCAGCCTTCTCTTCTCCAGGCTGAACAGCCCCAACTTTCTCAGCCTAGCTTCATACGGGAGGTGCTCCAGTCCCCTCATCATCCTTGTGGCCCTCCTCTGGACTGGTTCCAACACTTCCATGTCTTCTTTATGTTGAGGACACCAGAACTGCACACAATACTCCAAGTGAGGTCTCACAAGAGCAGAGGGGCAGGATCACCTCCTTCGACCTGCTGGTCAAAACCAAATGACATTAAGAACTGAGCTTCATAGATCTAAACGCAACCAACATACAAAAACCCTGAAGCAAACACAAAAAGAACTGTCATGCAGAAGGTAAAGTTACCATCTGTGTGCAACGTATTTCTTTTCACTCCCAGCTACTGGATAAAGTTCCTATCTATCTACACCTGTCATAGGATAAATACTTTTGGACCTTGTTATTTTCCCTGTGGACAATTTCCCAGACTTGGATAAATAGTTTTTTTTCAAATCATGGACTGCATTGATTCAATTTTGTAAATTTTCATAGTTGTGAAACAGGTTTTTTGATGCTGTATTATAGAAGCCTGTATGTAGCCAGGAAGTAGAAGGACTTGTTTTAGTGCTTTTGGAAAGCAGAAGACATTTATCAGATCTTAGAAAATCACATACTTCTTTTTTACTAATGAATTATAAAGATGAGGTCTACTGGTTAAACTAGGGTTGAAAACTTGAGCTGGCAGAATGGAAAATATCTACATTTTGCCCAAGGTAATTAAATATATATATTTTTCATTAACTATAAACATACAACCCTTCCATTCCCTATAAATGAAGACGTTTTGCAGCATATCTTTTAATACGTCCAAAATGCGTCAGAACAATTCTGAAAACAAAGCAGGGGGTGTGTGTGTAGGTACACTATAGATGTATTCAGCACTCCTATTTTACTTCTGCAAACTGCTGTTGGGATGGTGTTTGGCTATCAAGATGCCAAACAGAAAGAGAGGGTACCAATGTTAACCTAGGTGATGTTTTGGGACGGTATGACCAGAAGAGGATCCACACATCCTGGAAAAGCAAAAACTTACAGGGAGATAAAAATATGAATTCAGTTAAGCAAACTGGTAGATACACAGGTAGGTCTGGTGAGACTCAGACCAACAAATAAGCTTTCACCATTTATGTCTAGGCAAGCACATCTGGAACCACATGCGGAAAGAGGGAAAAAGTATGTCAAGTCTAACTCACATTGGAAGGCGCTGTGAAGACACTGGCAACGAACATGGTGTTCAAGTTTTAATAAAGGGTTTAGAAAATGCAAGGATATTCTATTCCTGATGTACTAGAGCTGTAAAGAGAAAAGCATTCTAAACCAATACATCCACGAAGAATTGTAATACAGTCCTCTACACAACTGTGCCATCATAATGAATAACAACAGTTTCCACAGCACATACTCTAACCAAAACAGATTATTAATACAACCAAGAAAGGGTACATGACGTAGCAGGTGAGTATAAAAAGACTTCTCACTACACAGTGGAGTCCAGCACGAAAACAACAGCTAAAAAAACTATTACTGACAAAAGGGCATAGCAAATTCTATTTCCATTTAAATTTTGTTGAAGTCATGTATGACAGCTTAGCAAAAAAGTCTGAATATTTTCACTGGTTACAGGCTCAGCAGTATGTGAGCAGCTGGAACAGGACCAGATCTCTGCAAGGAAGACAGAACACCACCTTCGAAAATACTTGTTCTATCTGAAACTAATGTAACTTAATTGGAACAATTAAAGACGAAAACCTACAAGAAACATGTTATACGTGTTACAGACACTTTCTAAACATCCTTCTACTCATCAGCCCTACAAAATACAGATCTCAAGGTGACAATCCAAAATACTACTGAACACAAACAAAACCACTAAACTTTATGGACAGACATGTTTAAGAAAAAAGCTAACGGTGTTTTTCTACTGGCACCAAGTGAACATCAGCATTAAGAAAGCTCGAAGTTTACTGTACAGGAAAAGAACGAGCAAAAAACCAGTCATTTCTGTAGCTCAGGAAACATTGGCCCCACGAGCAAAATAAACATTGTTTGTGTTTGCTGAACAGAAAAAGCAGCAATGTACTTACTCTGAACTGTTATCGCTTTCCTGAGATACAGATGGTATCTTTTAGTTAAGCTAAAGAATTGACAGTCCAAGTCAAATCTATTTTTACTAGATCTGGTTCTACAGGAAAAGCGATGGCTCACAATTCAACTCATGCACTATAAACTGCAGCCAAGTTCAATTTTGCTACAAATTGCTTGGGAATTTCCCCAAGCCAACAGTCTTAAAGAAATGGGTGATAAAATATAGAACGGACAGATATATGCTATTGACAGATATAAAGAAGAGAATCCAATTCATATCTTAGATCACAGAAATGCACTGATGAAACACGACATGTTACCTGTAGACATTTTAGCAGAGATTGAACTAGAAATCCCATAACAATTGGAAGCTGGAGGTCAGAAAAAAGGTATAGAGTTGCTGTATGCTGAAGGAAGATAAGAATTCCTCAGATTTTAGGAGGCACTGACAACAAACATCAATAGCTGCAGACAACAATATTATCTGGGAAGCAGGCCTGCAGCTCCCCAAAACTGTCTTCTCCAGTTGTCTGTCTGAGAATGAGCAAGACTGTATCTCTGTCAGTTCACCCAACCCACCCCCCCAAAAAGTTGACTGGGCTAGGTTATAGAATCTGCCAATTTGACGAGATGTCAATAGACAAATCAGAACATGAGCACTTAACACCTTTTGAGCATTCAATATTTCTAGAGACCAACACATTTAGGATATCATAAACTATTTCAGAAGTCAGCTGCTGGCAAAAGCAAATTAGTGTATTGCCTAAAAGCATTTAGAAGTTGAAAATCATTTAAGTGGAAGTATTGACAAAGATGAAAAATTTTACCACTCCTGAAGTCACAGGGTTTTGCTTCTCAGTAAGTAAGTCCTAAGACAGAACACTGCTGAAGCATGTTCAGGTAAGTAGTTGAAGCTGCAATAATAATTATGAAGGATCTCTTCAAGATATCTTGAACCAAAGTGATTACCAGTGTAACACTGACTTAGCTGACGTAGGTCCAAATTCAAGTGAAATTAAATAGCCACAAGGCAAAGAATAACAAACAAAAGCATTGCAAGACCCATAGGACTCACAGACCAAAGCAAATGAGGTCTTAGTCTGAATCATAATTCAAATTTCTGCAATTCCATTACATTATTGCCTACAAAAATCAAAAGGCTTAAGTTTACAAATTAGTAAATACTCCAACTTGAAAAAGGTAGAAATGCTACTAACAGATTGGAATCAGGTAACTTCAGTGTTGTATGTAATCACCTTAGCTTCACATAACTCATACACATGGAGGTCGTCATACAGCAAAAAGCCTTGAAAGATTCTCCATCTGCCCTGAAAAAACTGGGAGACTAATCTAATTCTGTTTTAATATTATCATCTACAGTAGTCAGCCTGTGACTCTGCTCAAAGCAGACTGCCCTCATCCTGACCAAGTGATCTAAGCAACAGAGCACCAAGTGCTGACCTTCCTGAGAACAAGGATCTGCACCTCTCAACTAAGCTTTCATCTGCCAAAATCAGTGCCCAATGCCCTGATGTAATGGATTTAGCATGTCAATGCATCCCCCACTCCCCTCTCAAGTCACCAGAAAAACCATTCTGGTGTAGTTTGCCAAAACAAATCCCAGATTCAGTCCATATGCATCAAGATGACTTTGGTACACTCCGTATATACAGAGTGAATCTAGAACTAGGTGCTGTTTCCAAACTTGATCAGTACCCTTCCTGTGCCCCCGCTTAGTAGGAGCATCAGATATTAAGAACTCTATGCAAATTGCAATACTGAGGGCTGCAGGTACTCAGCTATTTCATACTGTCAGTTATGCGCACAGACTTCTCCCTACCTGAAAGCTTCCTACTTCCCCATTTGTCATGTGATGAAATTTCAGTTATTTGAGACCATTTCCTTGCTAAAAAAATAAAAGGAAAAAAATTTAACTGATTGTACTTTATGAATCTGAAGGACTGCTGAGTTGCTGCGATTCATACTATTTCACAACACAGAATATAAACACATCTATGGATGCAGATTCACATCATGGCTACACTTAAATTTCTATGCTGTGTAAAACAGAAAGTTACCCATTGCCATAACAACAAAACAGCTTTTTTAAGCACAAAGCTTACCAGGACTGAGACCTATAGTTTTTAAAACAGAAGCTACCAAGTACTTAGCAGCTAAAAACAGTAAGAGATTTGAAGTCTTCACAATAATTGAAGATATTTATATGTACTTGAATAAATGGAGTCTTAAATTCTAAACCCAAAGAACATTTCACAGAAATTACTTCATAACATGATATGTTATGGAATAACACTTGACACCTAAGGTA
Organism: Lathamus discolor; assembly: GCF_037157495.1. Lineage (NCBI taxonomy): Eukaryota > Metazoa > Chordata > Aves > Psittaciformes > Psittacidae > Lathamus > Lathamus discolor. Next base: position 99,282,230 of record NC_088887.1, on the reverse strand, counting down.
GCTAATGAATTGCCTTTGACAAGGTTAAACAAATTACTAACGTCTTGAGGTGCCACTCATAAAAGCAAGATTTGCTCCTAGCCAACGTATTTTCTCTTTTCCACTGCTTATTTTCTTTACGTCACACAAGAAAAATCAGCTGAAAAGTTTCATTTTTGCTTTTAGTTGCTTTCACTTTCTAGTTGCCTGGAAGCAACAAAAAGTTTCTGTTTAGGTTTAATACCAGTCTTGGGTCACACTCAGGGAAGGAGGAATCGGGTGGGAATCTACCTGAAAGAATAGCTCTGCTAGCACTGGGCAAGATGATTATACTGTTTTAGCAAAGACTTTTTTATCTACATACAGAAACACACGCTCAGTCCCTTTAGCCGAGAGTTCTGAGGGAATCTTTACGGCTTAGCCGGAGAACACCACCACCACCGAAAAGAGGTGCTGAAAACCATCACTTCCTTCTCCTCCCCGCCTGTCACAGACAGCTCAGCTGTCCTGGTAGCGCTTCGCATCTGCTTCTCCGCGATCAACCGCCCTCCTTCCGCGGCAGCCGCTAGCCCTGCCGCCCGGCGCTGACAGGAGGATCCCCCGCCCCGGCCGGGAGAGGCACCGCCGAGCGGCAGAGAAACCCGGGAAGGACGACAGAAAGTTTCTTCAGCGGGGCTCGGGCCGGAGGCGCCCGCCCCCCGCCACCCTCGGGCAAGCGTCTCCTCAGGGGCCAGGCTGCTGCTGCCACTGCCCGCCCCAGGGGCAGGAGGAGGCGCTGCCCCAGTCCCCTCGCACCCCTCTTCCCGCCCTGCCGTGGTCTGCCAGCCACCTCGGGGCGGCAAGCGCGCCTACTCACCGCCATGGCTCCGCCGGCTCTCCTGGCTAACGGTTCGGTCTCCGGCACCGGCGGGCAGCGTCAGGCGGGCGGGGAGCGGAGAGCGGAGAGCAGCTCCCGATGGCGCAGCTCGGGCAGGGGCGGCGCAGCTCGGGCAGGGGCGGAGCCGCGCCGGCCGCTTCCCCCACCCCCTGACCCGCCCACCCGCGGTACCTGCGCTTCGAGCGCCTCCGCTCCGCCACGGTTCCGCCTCCTCCCCGCACCTGTCACTGCCGCTCCCGGCAGCCACCGCTGCCGCTGTCGCAGCCGCAGCCCCCGCCTCGCCGCCTTGCCCACTGCCACTCGGCCGCCATCTTTGCGGAGGGCTGGGAGGGGCCGCAAGGGGGCAGCGGGCGCCCGGGGCGCATTGCGCATGCGCAGGAGGCGCCCCTAAGCCGGCAGGGTGCGTGCTTCTGGCTGTGGGAGGGGCGGGGCTATATCTATGGGCGGGGCTTGGGACTGCCTGAGGGGCGGAGCCTGAGGGAGGGCGGGGCCGTGTCTGTGGGGCTGGGGCGTGGGCGTGGGGCTGGACCTTGACTGTAACGTTGGACTTGGGGTCTGGACTTAGACCTGGGTGGGCTTGGGGCTGCGGGCTGGCCCGGGCTGGGCCCTTGGTGTATAGAGTGAAGGGTAGGAAGGACTGTTAAAACAGCAAAAGTCAAAGGACTTTTAACCCAGCTGCCCTGAGGCCAAGCAGAGGTCCCAGGAGTGCATGAGTGTGAGCACTTGTGATATCCCCTGTCCACTGCCCAAGCACATCATGCCCAACATCTGAGGAAAAAGTGGAAGAAACGTGCTTTGCCAGGTGCTTATGCAGGGAGGAGCTATCTTCTCTCAAAAACTGCAAAGCTCAGCTGATGTCCTGAATGCTAATTTGTGGCTATACTTTGCTTAATGTTTGTCTTTTCAACAGTTATGGATCAAAATTGTTTTATTACAGTGTTTGGCTTAATGACCTTTTACAGCAGTGGGCTGAACAGAGTGAGATGTTTTATAAAGGGGTTTTGTTAATTTGCCTGTAAGTTTTCTGTTATGAAGTTGCTATTTCTCTTGCATTTCAGGGGTGTTCATATCATTTTTATAGCTTAACAGCAGGCAGAAGGTCGCTCCTATCGACAAAGGATGCACCAACTGATCTTTTGCCCTCCTGGTTGCTCTCTATAGGCCCCCTTTCCAGAGCTCATTTCACTGGTGAACAGCATCCTAGATTATGGTGTGTTGGATCTCAAAAATTAAAGAGACCTGGGCTTGATCAATATTTGGATGAGCTACCTTGTTAGGTACTGCAGAAAGTGCTGCTGGTGATTCATTCAGTGGCGTTCGTCTGTCTATGAGTCAGGGCTGAACAAATGCCACTGCACAGCATTTGTGGGTTGTACCATCCAGGGGCATAAAACCAGAGATCTTTGCCAATTGCAGCTGTTAGGAGATCACTGATTTTCCTACTTTACTCCAGTTGCAATACAGGTTTCCAGAATTAGCCAGCAGTTTTGGTAGAATATAGCAAAGGGTTTCCAATGTTGCTTTTGTCAGGCACCACTCGTTGGTGGTGGTGGGCCAGGAACGGCACTGGCAACAGTGGCCATAGGCATCCCTGTAGGCAGCCACAGATGCTGGCTTTGTGTCAGACTGTATGGTTTTGAATTGGTGCATGCAGCACTGACTGTAAATGCCCTGCTGCCTAAGAGCCCTGGGAGAGAGCATTCTACATGCTGCCTTCTGGCTTCCCAGGGGTGCTGCTCCCTCACAATCCCTTGCAGGGGAAATTCAGAAATCTGTGCAATGCTGTGGGTGTATGCATATGGACATACAGCTGGGACAGGGAAAAGATGAGAGTCTTTAGAGCTCTTCTTCCCAAATGGTGTGTAAATTTGCATTGCATGACACAGTCCTTCGTCAGCTCCCTTAATTTTTAGGTCATCGTTATAAAAATAGGTTTATATAAAACCCAATTTTCTTCCAGAAAATCAATTAAAATCACCTGGAAATAATTCTGAATAACATCAAAAATGGGTGGAAAGCATGGGAGAACCAATATAGTGAACTTTTTCTCTTTTTAGGAGCTCATGTTAATAAATTTAGTTTTCTAAACCAAAATGAAACTAGATTGGAATTATTTACCAGTCTAAATTGCCTATAGAAATTTCAGCTACTTCTAGGTGACTGACCAAATACTCTTGATTTCATCCACTGTAGAACTTCCTGGAAGCACCCATGGAGACAGAATTTCTTTACAGTATCATATCAGGTATACATCCAAGTGCCAATGATGAACATTCATGAAATTGATATTATAGCTAAGCTTAGTAGAGTGGAGATGGGAAGATACATCCATCAAGGGAATCTTTTGCAGAGTACCCTCTTAAGATACAGTCTTGACTGTATCGTTATGCTTCCCTTCTGTGGATCTCATTTCCTCAGTCAAACAAAGCTACTGCCTTCAGAGAACTGTGAAGAATTGGTGTTACAACAGTCATTATTTCATGTTTGCATTAAGTTGTATTTACTCATCAAAATATGTAGCAACATAGTACCTGGGATCAGAATTGGGCAACTCACACTGATTTTAAAATCCACATCACTTGATGCAGTTCTCCAATTCTCTCCACCCTTGCAAGATATGCCATCCCTAGAAACATTCAAGTTCAGGTTGGATGGGGCTCTGAGCAACCTGATCAGAAGGTGTCCCTGGACATTGCAGAAGAATTGGAATAGATGACCTTTAAATGTCCATTCCAATCCAAATTATTCTATGAACTATTCTACGGTGAAATGAGGAAAACCTCCAGTTCTGAAGTTAAAATAAGTTGGAGAGTTCAGCAGGTCTCCTACACACAGAACTCCCCTCTGCAGCGAGTGACCTATTTTTATACCTCAGTCAAATTTGTAGGTCCCTTGTAATACCTATGCTGGAAGGGGAAACAGTGACCACTCTTGATAGTAGTCTGCTCTGCTGCTGTCACGTGGGGCTCCTTGAGCGTGTAAGGGCAGTGGTTGCTAAATGCAGATCAGCAGACTTGCAGTTAAACTGTCATGTGTACCACCAAAAAACAGGTTTATCATCCAAACTTCATTTTGGAACATATACCATGGTCTCACAGACCACAGGGGCAACAGTTTGGACTATGGACTATGAAAGCCATGAGGTCAGTAGCACTGCTGTCTTCTACCAGATAGGTAGCATCTGTGTAATACAAAATTAAAGAAATATAGCCAGGGTTTATTTTCTAAAACAGGTAACTAATGCAGGAATATAGCTCCCCTAAAATAAACAAGCTGTAAGATGTTAGCAGCTTTATAAGGTTGGGTGTGGAAGTATTTGAACTGTAAAAATCACACTTTAGTACTACAATGATGTATCAAAATCAAATTTTGATGAGAACTGTTTAATGCTAGGTGTGATTCATTTCAATGGTAAAATATGTGTTTGTGGGGAAAAATAATCTGAGATTTAGTTGATATGATCATCTGTATTTTTACATAAATTGGCAAACTAGTAGAACTCAAAACACATTGAGCAGTGATATACGGTAAAATGTTTATCGTGTCTATAACTGTTCTTTGATACTTATTAAAGAATAAATATTCTATGGTGTATTTTACCATAGCTTTCCAAAATACTGATGGGCACCTTAAAAAGACACAAATCCACATCTCTTTTGCTTCTTTACCTCCTTTTCAGAACATGGGTGATGAAGTAAATCATCCTCTGACAGGATTAAACCAGCTGAAATTTTAGAATGATGGTACCAAAATGAATGGGAGGATTAAATGGATAAAAATGCTAATCCTGTCAGAGACAACAAAATTCAACCATTCAACTCGTGCGTTACAGAAGTAACTCTAACAGAGTATCAGGAATTCGAGGGAAATTGCAGTTTGTTAAATTCAAAGGATAGCTGGAATCTGCTATTTCTTGCTTAGTGATTAGTCTCATTTCCTGGAATAAATCCATTAAATTCAATGGGTTTACTTACAGTACTGGGTGTTGCTTAACAGGAACAGGCATGGCAAGTTGTTCACTTAAGATGTTCAGGTGCTACACCAAACCAAACTGTTTAAGAAATATTAATAAGTAAAAAGTTTTCAAACTTGGTGCCAGGATTTAAACTTAAAAACCACTTAGCTGGAGCCTAGCTGACAGAACAGTCTCATTGTGTGGCATTTCATTTCTGATTCATTTATTTGTCAAACAGAAAAGCAAGATATAGTCAGGAATTACATACACAGGAAGAAGGACTACATGTTTTAGACCCCAAGTTCATTTATCTTACTTTACTAAAATGGAAAAAAATATCTTTGTATGGCACAAACCTATTTGTTATAATATTACTTTTCAAACTTAAGTCAAAAACCCCAAAATACAAATGGTGAAAAATGCCCAGCAATGATGTTCACCTTGGCATTCTTGCAAGTGATCATTCTGTACCTTGCAAATCTTTACTTGTTGAAGTCAGCCACTAGTTGAACTGTGATTTTCCTATCATGAATTAAAGCTATGATTTCATGTTATCTCCTGCCTTTAAATGTTACTTAGAGCAGTGGCTGTAGACACCAACAAAGAAATATTTATTGGCCTTGTCGCTTACTTACAAAAAAACACTGACGTTTGTTTTGGCTTTGTGAGCTGAGACATTTCTGAACTGTCTTTAGTGATCTAGTTATCTGTTGGCTCATGATAGGTAAAGTTGAATAATCAGTCAGCCCTGGTTGTAATCAAAATGTTTACCAGAAGCATACCTTGAATTTGTGCTTCTGCCTGGAGTTGATTCAAAATAATTTTGTAGCCTTCTTTTCAAAATATGGTGAAAGTTAAACATTTAAAGATCAATTGTATGGCAACAGAAATATTTATAAAATTCATGTGTGGGATTTAAGTGGCTAGGTTATAATTCTGCATTTGTTTAGGAGCTTTTTCTTTCTGAATATTCAGGATTTGCATACCCAAGTTTAGATATTTCCAGATTTGCTCTTAGGATAAATGGTAGCTTTCATCTGATGGACCACTGAGAGTCAAGTGTGAATTTTCTGGAAGATTGGTTTTCCTTTGGCAAAAAAGTTGATTTGGCAGAGTTTAGGATGGACTGACTGGGCTTAGGACTTTCTGACCTAGTTGAGTAGCAAGGAAGTTACCTATCACATTTGAGCAGCTCTGTCTCTAACCTGAGGAGTTTTGAGACACATGAGATTTCCATTATGTCATCCTGAAATGCTGGGTTGGGGGTTTCAGCTGTGACTTTTTTTTCCAGTCCTTTGAAATACTAGGCTTATGTTGTGCTTGCAGACAAAGAAGTTGAAGGAAGTTTTCACCAACCTCTTCACATAAGGGTATATTTCAAGCTTGTTCAGTAAAAAGGCCTTGCAGTGCAAGTCCTTGTCTGACAAGATAACAGCCTGAGTTCAGTGTGCTCATGGAATACTAATTATTCTCTTCATTCAGATTTCCCCCCCCCCTTTTTTTTTTCCCCAAGAGGACTGAGTGTTTAGCATGTTGCCAACATTCTGTGTCATTTTCTGGAAGAATTTAGCTGCTTCGTGGTGGCTTGGAGAAAGCCAATTCCCTTCATATTTATTTCGCATCTCTTTCTTCCAAATGAAGTATCTAGATGATATGAAAGCATCATCTGTGTGTTTAGACAAATACTGTTCACACCTAAACCTCCATGACAGTGGAGATCAAGTATACTTCACTAGCTTCAGAATAATGGAGCCATTGAAAGATCTTCAAACCAGGATGAGCACAAAGAACAGTGTTGTTTTCTGAAGTTCCGTGCAGGAAAAAGCTGAAGTCATGGTTGATGAGGTGTCTTAGAAATGTTAACAGTGTCAAGCAACTGGCAATTGGTTCCTGTGGCAGGAAATAGCAAAGGCAGCTCAGTGCTACAAGCAGTTGAAGCTACTTATTGTTGTTGGAATTGTAGTTTCCTCCTTTTTAGTCATCATGTGTTGTAAGTGAACTTTTTTAGCCCCGGAGAACACCTATTTTGCTTTCGTGTGGTCATACAAAGAGTGCTACTGGCTAAAGTGTACACAATTCTTGGGCAAAATGAAAAATTTAGCTGGTCACTTGGTTTATGCAATTGCATTTGTTGCAGAAAAGTTTGGATCATGGCAGGATAAGCAACGGAAATAGCCTATGCCATGAAAGGCTATTAAAAAACAAAGACACCGTCTCTGGCTTAGAAGTCGCTGAGCTGCAAATTGCTAAGGGCTGGGAAAATATTGAGAAGTATTACTGTGCAGTTGCCCATTGCATTGCTGTTGGCTATTGCTGGAGACAGGGTGCTGGGTTTTTACAAAGAGCTGCTCTTTGGTCTGACCCACTATGCTTGTTTTCATCTACAGCTGCTTTTTTACTTTGTCTGTGAAAAAAAATATCACAAAGAGTAGGCTATTAAGAAATTAAATAATGTGTTAGTCTGTAAGGAAAAAACTACCACTTAGCAATCAAAGGCCTCAGCCAGGGATTTGTCCAGTTCTGTATGTTGATGTAGTTGGTGATGAACACTAGCATATGTGAGGCATGAACAGTAAACATAAATGCCTGCTATGGTCTTAGATTCGTGCCAGGAAATATTGCTAAATTAAGTGAAATCCTTTTGTTTTCCTTGAAGCATCTCTGCTTCTATTTGATTTTGTTTCAGCTCTGAAAACTATTTAATTTTCTTCCAAGTAACTTGTTGCTTCCACTCCAAGCAGATACAGTCAGTTGTTAAAACCTGTGTGTATCTGATTCTGAATACCACTGCAAATACTTCTGCACAACCAGGAGACACTACTGGCTGTGTATTTGGGCAGCTTCTGTTTATATTTGCATTTTCCTACAAACAAATATACAACTGATAAGTGATCCCTATAAACTATTAAAAATAAGAAATAAAAATTAATAGTCTGAGCTTCTAGTTGGTATTTTTAACTTTAGTGTTCTTTTAATCCAACCAATAGGTATGTTCAGTGATCATAACTCAAGCAGATTTCTTGCACGCTGACCTTCCAAATGATAGCAGCCTTTCATTTCTTAAAAGGACCTATCTTTGGAAATGAGGGTCATGCAACTTGAAATGTTGCTGATGGTGTAAAAAAGGAAAATGGTGTTTCTTCACCATGGTCTTTGGTGTTCTAGGAATGACTCCTAATTTTTTGCAAGGTAGATGAGCACCCCTCCAAAGGCCTGGCAAGTGAGAAAGAGACCAGGGACACAATCTAAGTAGTCATCATTAATCACCCTCTTGCCTCAGCAGACATCCCTTAAGCTCTGTGTCACAGTGGGAAGTTCCACCACTGTCTCACCCTGTATTTTGCAAGGAATACCTGTCTGTGCAGATCAGATTCTCTTTTGGAAAGATGAAACCCAGGGTGCAGCAGAGCTCTCTGTGGGCAAAGCTGTGATTTGAAACTTCTGTCTGAGAAATAAGCATCAAACCCACAAGAGACAGTGATTATATTTTACATGTTTTCTTCATGAGTGTTTTCTTTCTATGAAAAGTATTTCAATGTTCTGATCACTTATTAAAATATGGACATAGGAACTTCATCATTTTTATAATGCTTCTTAAACAATTTTCTCACCCTCCTTCTGGTTTTCATCATCTTTTAAATTTAAGGTTTAAGTTTTAAATTTAACTCTGTGTTCTTCATACCAGTAACTGATGTGGACCATCAGTGTCACACTTGAAATGAAGGAAAAATAGTTTGCTTCATACCTGTTTTCATGTAGTTTTTGGGTTTTCATCTTGCTGAGGGTATTAAAGCATGGTAGTTACTACAGAAACATTATTGTGCAGTGAGCAATTTGTTTCATGCAAAATTTGAGATGTCTGGGGAAATGTTAATTTTGGGTTTCCTGGTAAAAGGCATGAGATTTATGGTTTTTTTCCCCCATTTCAGATTGTAGTCACAGTGTGGCATGTCATCAAAGACTTGGTTAACTCTTTCTCATCTTTTCCACCTCTTCAGTCTTATATCAGTCACAGATCCTTCCGTTTTGTTATTTTATTTATTTTTTTTTTTGCACCTTTAGTTTAGACACCGCCCTTAGGTTTAATTTTCAGTGTTGTGCAGCCCACCAGATTTTTATTATTTTTTCCCCTATTCCATGCGTTTTAATTCCCACTGACTTTAATGAGAATGGATAGAGGCCAAGTCTGCCCAGGTTGACTAGTGTCACACATAAAAGTTGTTGCTTTCTGTACATCTGTAGGGACTCAGCTCCTTTTGGACTTTCACTTGTTCCAGTCTTCAACTTAAGATTATTTTCTTTAATTTTTTTCTGCTGCTGGCACGATGGCATGTTCACTAATCACTCCAACCCAAGGTGCTTGAAAGAAATTGTCTTTATCTGGTGACACAGTTCCAACAGCTTTTGCTTAACAGAACGTGCTTTTACAGAGATCCTCCTCTGGGTATTTCTGTGTGTCTGGACGGAGAGCCCACTGAAAGGTATAACTGACTGCTACAGGGAGAACAGTTTGGCTGCAAGATAAGGAAAACAGTCTAGACAGATCTGTCTCAGTGCACAGGGTAAGATTATTTTGCCTATCTAAAGTTCTGTTCCAATCGTTTGGTGCATGTTTATATTTTTAGAGATGACGTTCTATTTCTTCAAGGATTTTTATGAGAAGCAATCAGACTCCTCTAGGGCTACAACATCCTACAAATCTAGGTTGTTTGGGGTTTGAGGTCCTGTTCTCAGGGCCTCTAGCTTCACTGAAGACATTTTTTTTGGTGGAGGAAGAATTTCCATATTCCTACTAACGAATTTTAATGTGCAATAGCTGAAAGATATGTTTATTCTAGTATCAGGTGTTCCAACAGTTTGGGCTGCAGGGGCATTTGTAGCAAGGTGCGTGTCAAAAAGATGTGGGGCTATGCTGGGAATGCTAAAGGCTAATGTGGACCACGTTAGGATACTGTGTTATTGGAGAATCAATCGGTGCCTCTCGTGGGATAGAATTCCACATACCACAAAAGTAACCCCCAAATACCTGCAAGACTAGACTTGTGGGCTGTTAGACAGAGAACATGTCATCTGGTTTTACACACACCTCTTAGAACACTTATTCACTTTTCCAAGCATAATTTTGTTGCTTGCAGACAGTTTGCCAAGGATTCTTATGTTAGTACAAGGGGAGACTATGTCCAGCAGCATTTTAGGAAACCTTGTTGGAAAGTGGTATAGCTGGAGTCACTGCATTGAACTCTGATCCTCTCTGAAATAAGAATATAGCAGAGAAACGTTTACAGGAAGCAACAAAAATAGGCTGCTATGAGAGGCAGAGACTGAAATGTCAGGCTATTAAATGCTGTGAAGAGACAAACAAGGGATGATACAGTGGGTATATGCAAAATTTTCTTTAGGTTCTGCAAAAGCATGAGCTCAAGGGAGTTCCCAGTGAAGTTAAAATGACAGTACCCCTCAAATTAATTAAACATGTCTTTCCAAAACACACACAGATTTTCGGAACTCATTACTCAAATGTTTTAGGAAGAGTGGAATAAAAATTTCTGTTGCTATCTAAATAGAAAATAACATGCAAGAGTTTATTAGACTTCATGTTCCTGGATGAAAGTCAGCCACTTCCTATTTAGTGTGAGAAAGACTTCCCCTGGAGGTACACTATTAAGGATTGTCCATTACAGGATTTTTTAGCTTTATCTCTCAGTCCAAATACTGTCACTGACAGTCTTTAGTTAGATGAAACGCTGTTTGGATCTGCTGATCTACTCCGTTCTAAATTTAAACTCCTTTTCCAAATGTCTGAGACCATCCTGCCCTAAAACTGTTCTTTTTTCCTTTGTCATACACAAGCAGAAGAAATAAAAGGAAATAATTTCCCTGCTGATCTGAAGGCACATCTATTAACTTGCTTAATTAGAGTTGTGTGTGTAGAATTTTCTCATAGTTTCTTTTCCTTGAACTACTATAAGCTAAATTCTGTCCACCCTGGGTAACAAAATCCAAACTGAATCAATGTTCCCTAACTTAGTACCAGTGCATTTGAACAATATTTGAGAGCAATAAGACACTCCTATATTTTTGCTATGGTACTTATTGAGTGAGCAAGCTGCCAGTTAATGATATTACTAACTCACCTTCCTGTCTGCCCTGATTTGGGAAGATAGAAAGTGGATGAGACATTGCCAGAATGGACAACAGCAAGTGAATGCCTCCTGATAACCCACAAATGGGGCATCAAGTGGTCATCAGTGCAGCAAGAGGAAAACCACAATTAACTCTCTAAATATGAGAAAATCTGCTGTCCTTTTCCACAAAATAACCTCAATCAACTGAAAATTGCTTCAGCCAGATTTTTGAAGGGTAAAATATCAAGTGTGGTCTTTCAGGGATACTAATTTCTAATGTGCTTTTAAGCGGTAAATGGGAAGGTTATGTTGGGCACCCAGTCTGCAATACTTGGAGGAAACCATCCTGTTTTCCTTGATCCTCTACACCACATGATCTCTATTTGGCATCACTGTGGTAGCAATGGCACACATATTTTGAGATGTATGGCAAAGCTCGAGTCATGAAAGTTCAGGTATATGGTATAAAAAAAGTGCTGCTACGCTAATAAGGTTGTACTCTGGGTGGTAAAAGTATATGGGATGTTATCTCTTATTTTATTAGGTAGATTAATTGCAGGGTTGTATCTATCACCCCACAGTTAAATCACAGGAGTCTTATTTATTTTCCACTCTCTTGCTCAGTCCTCTTCATACTTAAATCTCACTCTGAGAGTGAATTTATTTTTCACGTGGACCGTTAAAATGAGCTCTCCTGAACCATTATGCTTCTTGGAGAAGTAACATCTGTTTAAAAATACAGATATATTCCTGTGGGTTTATGCAGTGGATAACTCAAAATAACTTGTATTTACCACAGCGCAGCTATCCTGGACTTAGTAATTTCCACAGAAGGTCTTTGTTACATTTGGAAAATACTGATTTTGAAATCAAAGGATGTGGTTCTTATTTACACGAATGTGCCAGCCAGCCCTATAGTGATTGCAGATGACATTACACAGACCTCCTGGTCTCGAGCACTGAGGCATGAGACTTTCACAGCATTGCCCTGCCCAGACTTCCCACAGCGTATGACCTTTCTTTCTGGGCACAGCAGAGCCTTGTGGTCCATTCCCCAGGGTGCCGGGTGGATCCCACTGGTGGTTTATGGGCCCTTTTGTGAAATATTTTGGCCAGTTTCTCGTAATAGTACCAAGTGAATTTTTTTACGTTCTTAGTATGATCTGACCTCCTTGTTACTATCTGATTGATTTTTTTTTTTTTTTCCCCAGTGTCTGGCTATGTCATGGTTTCATATGTGTATGTGCATTTGTATTACTTCATCACTCGAAATGCTGAATAAGGTTACTTTTTTTTTCACAGTTAGAGAAGCTAATGCTTATCCAGTATGTATGCATTGGGTTCCCCACTACTTTCAAAGCAAGTCTCCTTAGTGAGGAGTAGCACCTCTCCAAAAAAGTTTGAGCCAGGTCATTATTTGTAACAGCAATTTTAATTCCTCTGTGGGGGTGTTCACTGCTTAAGCTATGACTTATGAGTAGAGATGCCTCTAATCTGCAGCTCACTCAGCGGTTTTCATTCTTTACCTGAGATAACTACTTAGATAACTGGAGATCATAGAATCGTAGAATAGTTTGAGTTGGAAAGGACCTTAAGATCATCTATTTCCAACCCCCTGCCATGGAGATAACTGAGTTCTAAGGAAAGCATAGATACCATCAATAAACAGTTTTAGGTCATTTGCCCACATGTTAATATAACATTTGTCATGGATGCTGCCTGCTTGTATCCCAGCATTTGGTACCCAAAAAATGGCTGTTTTCTCATTGACCTTAAAGGGGACTTAAAAAAACTGTCTGACTTGTAGAATAGCAGTCAGATGATTTGCAGTTAGGCAAATTACAACTGAAATGGTGACAGGTACTTAACTGGACCCTGGGAAGGGTCCACATAGGGACCGAAAGGCCTGCCTGCACATGGTAGCCTTCTTCCTCTTCTTTGGAGGATGTAACAATACACAAGTATTGCTGGAGACCAAAAGAAAACTTTTGGTTTCATGTATTACGTATTCCTTCTTATATATATATATATAAAAAATATTTCATAGGATAAATGATTTAATCTGGCTTTCAGCTTAATATCTGTTTATATGGTGACAATTTCCATCTCCACTATATTGTCTTTCAGCCATAATATTTTCTTCGCTTTGCAGCCAACTTATTGAAGTCATTTAACACAGAAGGTTTTGAAACATGTTATTTATGGCTCCAGTCTGTCACCCTCAGACAATATTCTGAGATGATGTAATGCAGCAGTACATAGTATTTCTATATTTTTTCTATACTTTGCCCTTTAAAAAAATATAAAAGAAGATTTATTTTTTTTTATTGTGTGCTAGAATTTTGTGTGAAGATACTTAAATACTAATGGAAATTATCATCTTGGTTCCATTTTTGAAGGTTTTAGATTAATTCTCATAGCGTGAAAGGGCTAAATAAGTTCTGATCAATTCAGTCCAGCGTATAAGCAAACTCCATACTTCTTTGTCTTTGTTATATCTGGATTTGGGATTTCAAAGTGCTTTTGAGACTATTTTCATTGTTAGGAAGGGAAGTGACATTTTTTTCAGAATTCTTCAATGAATGAATTCACAGTTAGCATGACATATGAGACTCATTTCCTCGTTTGTTACTATTTTAAACATATACTTATCCTCCCACTGTTCCTGAAAAAGTTCTGTTTCTTGTAGATTTTCTGCTCCCAGAAATCTAGAGATCCTTAACCTGGCAGACAGTGGGCAGTCCCTTTGAATAATGAATAGGAATGGTTGATGGCTGCGAAGGTCATGTCTGTGGGCATTTTGATGGGGATCCCTTTGGCAATGTTGTGCATATTCAGGCAGTTCAGGTTTCCTTATAGTCAATGGAGAGCCATGGGCACTTCTTGGGTGTGTTTCATCTGTATTGCAGACCGAAGTGTAAAATATATGGGTGGGTTGTACTCTTAACTGTAAAAGGAAAGCCGTTTCTTTCTGCCTGGTCCTGAAGTCAATCCCTGCTTGGTTCATGGCATAGCTCAAAACTTCTCAGAGCTGCTTTAATGGCTTTAATATAGCATCCAGAAGTGATTGGGATGCAATGCCCCTGCTTGCATTGTCGTGTCCCTACTTGGTGGGAATAGAAGTTGCTCACATTGCAAGGAATCGTTACAGGACTGCATTCACTGGGTTCATGGCTTCCTCCTTCACCCCAAGTTTTCCACCATGGGTATGCTCAAACATAGAGATGTTTTTGTGCTTAGGCTATTTGTAAATGCTTGCATGTGTTACACTGGTTGGAAGTACAGTGTTTTTCATCCCACATGCTTCTGCTTTTTCTTGTCAGTGCTATTGTGTGAGCTTGGGAAATTTGCATGTGTAATAATGCTTAGCCTGAGTTTAGTCATTCTTATAAAACGGTGAGCAGTCACAGTATATGAAGAACAAGAAGTAATGAAGTAATGAGAAATAAGAATACTGATTTTCAGTGTGCTATTTAATGCGAACTTTCCAAGTGTATCTTCTTCTAGAGAGTTAATGAAGACGAAAGTTGTTGGTGATGACCATATAAGTAAAAGGAAAATGTTCTCTTCTCTCATGGTTATGAAGTATTGATATGGTCGGTTGTGGCAAATTAAATTGCATCTGAAATTTTGTTTCTTTCATCATGTTTGCTGGGAGGCCAGCACAGAGTGCTTTCAGTGTTATCCTCATTTTAACTTTAACTGAGTTCCTTTGGTTTCTGTTACTTGTGGTTTGTAAAATCATTCTGGTTAGGCTTTGAATTTCTGATATACTTACAAACTGAATTAAATCCACAGCATTTTATTGATCTTATTTGTAATTGTTCTTTTAGGAAAGTATCAGGAAAATATCATTTAATCTCTGTAGAAAACCATCTTCTAAACAGATACTTTTTCTTGCAGATAAAATAACTACTCTCCATGAGCTTTAGTGCAAATGTAGTTATACAGTCCTTCTGGCAATTTTTTGCTGTCAGCATCATAGGTAAAATAGTGGGTTTGGTTCCCAGAAATTTTGAAAATGAGACAGTGGTATTTTTCTTTTTCCTTCATAGCTTTTATGGAGAAAAATTTCTCCCAGCAGGAAAAAAATAATCAAAATTTCAATGCCCCTTCTATAATTTTTCAAGCAACGCTTCTGCTCATAGTCTCCCATATTGATTTTATAGTCCAGACTCTCTCAGTGATAAATATGCCTGATAGAGCTATTTGGCTAAAATACAGTAATTAACAGGCAAGAGAATGTTCTTAAGAATTAGCAATTGGTTCATTAAACACAATTGTCCTCTAGTTAAGTCATACACATTTTTACTATAAACTGTTTTTTCTAATATGTCTCTTTCTTGTTCTATCTGAATGTTTAATTAAAGCAGTTTGTTTTGGGTATAGATGGGAGATACAGGTTAAGTTATGAGGAATGCACAAGTCCAAGCTAAGCTCAGCTGTACCATGTTGATTGCATGTAGCATGGTCAAGGCTCCCTGGTTATTTTCCTGTCTTACCACAGAGAGAAAGGTTTGGGTTTTTTTCAGATCTTTAAAATAACTTTTCAGTGCTGGTGGTTTAGAGCAGTCAGGTTGTTAGGTTATTGGTGTTGCAGAGATTTCTTCTCCAGAAAAGAAATTAGAAGTAGAGGGAAGAGAGGTATAGAACCTGAGTGTGGACATCTGAACAAGAGCTTTATTTTCCTACACAATTAATGGAGGAAAACATGCCTGAGTTCCTTACTCTGAGTTGTCCTAGGGAGTGACTTGCCCCTTTACATTGACTGACAAAGGAACTAGGGAGGCTGGTTTTCTAGTATAGGCACCTAAGTCAGGTAATTGGTAAGACAAGAATGGTAACACAGTAATAGGTTTGTTCTTGTGAATTTGCCTGTGAGATGTACTGTCCAGTAAATACTTAATGACACTGATGTTGATGAGGAAATACCAAACTTCGAGCAGAAAATAGGAGCTGACATTTTGGTGCCACTAAACTCTTGGATACTGAATTCACAGGAAATGGTATTTTACCCCATGGGTGAAATGCAGCAAGATATACATCCGTCCCATCCAAGCCTTCCTGATCAGGTGCTCTCTGCCAGCCGTGCAGGGAAAAGGTGCTCCAGTCCACAGTTTCACTTTACCAAACTCAAACAGAAGGAATTCAATTATCTCCATTATTCTGGAGAAACACGGAGGTGGATGGAAGACGTTACTAAGAAATGAACATGGAAAGCAATTTGTCGTTTTCATGTCCAAATCGGTATTACAGTGGTACTCTCTTAATTGAAAGCTGTGTTTTCCTGCAAAAGAAAAAGAAAGTCTGTCTTTCCTACCCTGCAAAGTTCATTGTGGTTGCCAGAGAAAACAGTCTTTGAAGAGCCTTTAATGAATATTAAAGTCAGCTTTTACTGAGAGTTTCCCCTGGATCTCTCACAGATTAAATGGTGGTCTGTGTAACTGATTGCTATTACCTGTTACTGGACATATCCTGATATTTTGCTTCAGAGCAGAGGTCACACACATGGATTTACCAGAATTTTCAACTCAGAGGAAGTGGGCTTGCCAAGGGGTTTAGATATATCTGAGGGCACGTCTGGGCTCTGCATGGTGTCTGCCTTAGGTCTGTGTAGCTTGATATGTGCACAGTGTGATGGCAAGGGGAGACATTAGCTTGAGTCCCAGAAGCAGAGCACCTGCAATTTTGCCTCCAAGGTCTCTTGTCCATCTTTTGGAAGCAATGTTGCAGGTGCAGCTACTCTGTTCATGGATCTGGATCTGGCGGGACTTTTTCCAGTTCTTTTTTTTATTTGGTGATCCCAGCACCAGAATCTGTGCACATACCCTCATTGTGCAGAAATATTATCCCTAGGTTTTTAATGTAAAACTGTTGGGCAGGAGCTAACAAGAAGTGGCTTATCAGGTTCAACGTGTTGCCTTGTCCCTTGAAAGATGGAAACAAATTTTAATGGAGTAATCCAGCAACTTAAATTATTCACTCTTGGCGTAAGGGTACTGGCTCACAGATCTTGCCAGCGTGGGTAAAGAAACAATAAGACAACTGGAACAGAAAGGTACACAGCAGATGGTCTGCAAACTCTCCTGAACATTTACTCTTGAGTCACCTTCTAATCCTACTGCAGCCACTGAAGCCTGACTGCTATGTTAAAACAAATACACCTGAGGAAGAAGGATCAGCTACTGAGAGAGGCTTTCTTTCCCTAATTCTGCTTTTGTACCTGCAAATGCTGGTTTGGCTGTCCTAGCAAGGTGAGATCAAAGAAGAACCTTCCCTATATCCAGGGGAGATTAGTTGCTGGGAGGGGGGTACAATTTTAGAGTATTTTTTTCCCTGAAGTTGACTTGGATGAGTCAGCCAGACCCACAAAAGGGAGAGTGCGCAGGTGTGAGAGGTTTGCACAAGATTATTGCACACTCTCAATATTCGGTGTTTCTTGTCACCTGTCTGTAGTTTCAGAGAATCAAAAAATTAACCTTGGACGGGAAGCAAAGCACAGCTTTAAATGGTTTACTCCCCCCCCCCCCCCCCCCCCCCCCGGTGTCTTTTCTTTCATGTTCTGAGCTGTTTTTCTGGAAATCTACTTAAGTAACTAGCTACAAAAACCATTTGAGATGTGATTTATACAGCAGAGGATGGCTTGAGCACACACCACCACCCCCCCACTCCCCCCCCCCCCCCCCCGCCCTTGGAGCACCATGTGCAGAAGTGCAGTGTTTGACTTGTCCTGCAGGGAAACAGAAAGATGGGTGTTTTCATCTTCTGTCTGGGGAAAACCCACCAAGATGTTATTACCCTATCTGGGGCGGGGGTGGGGGGGGTGTGGGGGGGGGTGGGTGTGTGTGGGAGGGGTGGGAGTGGAGAGAGGAAGGGGAGATGGGGACCGTGTGATTTGCTTACACCTAGAAACGTGGTGACATCAAATGACTGCCTGGGCTATACATGCACATTTGCCAAAGTGGGATGAAGTCAATAGGCTTAGCAGGATGGTATGTACTGGCTACACAGAAGGAAAAAGATGGAGAAAAGGATAGAATAATAAAATAATTTAAATGCACATCTCCAAAACACAGCTGGTGCTCCAAATCTAGGCACCTTGGTGGTGCTCTGCAGGACTCGCTCCAGTATGCAAGTCTCTGTCTTGTACTGGGGAGACTGAAGTCATGCACAGTACTCCACATGAGGTTTTGCAGCAGAGGCACAGGCTTTGGTGCTTATGTATGCAAGAGCAAAAAACACCCTGAAGGTTACGAAGACAGTGCAAATGTTCAAAAATATCTGCAGCTACTCTGTTATTAAAGTTTCAAATTCTAGGCATTTCCATGTTAGTATAATTGTGTTCAGTATTATAACTCCAATCCAAGAAAAACACTCTTCTAGTAGTCTAAAAGCATGCAGTTTAAAAGGGATGGCCACTTAAGAAGTAATTTCTCTCATTTGATGTTTAACTGCTTCCCTTTTCTCAGATTCACAGGGCTACTCAGAGGGAAAGGAAGTTTTGCTGTATCACATGGCTAATATTGTGGAGATCGAAAATAGCAAAGTAAACCAGCCAAATTTAACATTACCTTGCACTCAAATATGCTGCTGCTTGTGTACTCTTTTACTATGAAATAATACAGTTTAGTGTCATATGTTTATGGTTCACCCACTTTTGATCAAACAAAACCCTCTTACTTGAAGCCAGAGAAAGGTATATTAAACATAGACACAGACACCAGATGACTCAGGGTATTTGTCTTTTTCGAGGATAATGTTAGAACATGGTGCAGGAACTTGGTTCAGAGGCTGCCCTGAGGCCTCTTGGAGTTACATTTTTTCAAAAGGCAGCCAATAACCCCCACCTCCGGAACGACAAAACTCATTTCACTGACTCATCTTTCCGATAACAGCCACATCGTAATTTTGAAAACAAGCAAACTCAATGACCAAATCCAAACAATCTCCTTTAATGGAGTGGCAGTGAGAGGCTGAGCTTTTACTTTACGCTGTAGCTCTACAGTGACAGCCACCTGTGCCCAGGGAGGGGGGGGCACCTCAAGGATTCAAATACAAT
The DNA here is from genome assembly GCF_037157495.1 of Lathamus discolor. Classification (NCBI taxonomy): domain Eukaryota; kingdom Metazoa; phylum Chordata; class Aves; order Psittaciformes; family Psittacidae; genus Lathamus; species Lathamus discolor. Next base: position 99,263,235 of record NC_088887.1, on the reverse strand, counting down.
TGTGGTAGGTGCTGCCTTATGGAATGAGTATCTCTTAACCTTAAGCAAACCCTGCTTTTATCAAAGAGAACTTTTGCACTGCATTACCCAATGCATACCATTTGCATTCCAAATATCTATTACATAAATATTTGTCATCCTCACTTGTTTTGCTATGAGCTGTGTAAGCTCTTTAGGGCTGTGCCTCGTGATTTGGATGCTGGGTTCATTTAGTCATGTTCAGTTCCACTTCCCTATGACTTCTCCCGTGGCTTTTGACCATTACCAAAGTTCCTCTGTACTTCAGCTCACAACTCATAAAATAGGAGCCAGGTCTCTTGCTGGCCAAAGAAAAAGCCATTAAGCTTTACGAGGATCTTGTATACCCAGGTAGGTAGGCTGTACCCAGACGATTTAGGAGGAACGTTAGATTAAAGAGCTGATATATTGTGTACAGTCAGACACAGCCCACTCTAACTGGCAGTGTCCCTTTCACCAGGCACACACACGTACCCACTAAGCAATGAGGAAAGAGGTCTTAATTTTCTCCCTATGAAGATACTTACATGCATTTATAAGGATGTTTCTCAAAAAGTTCTAGAAATAGCTACTTTCCATGTCTCCTGTAGTCCAGTTAATACATTTCTGAACACTATAAAATGTTCGCAATAGAGATATTGCAAGGTAAAAACAGGGGAAGATAGGTATGAGATTGCACATGATTTTATGTAGATTCCAGTGTACCTTAAAGATCATATTTAACCAAAGAAAAAGACAGATTTACTACAGGCAGAGCAGTAGATGTGCTGCTGGCATGTACACCTAAGTGTGAGGCACTACATCACAGGAAAGATTTAAGACTCTTTGTAATCTGGTCATGTTAATCTGCTGTGCTTTTGGCTTTGTAGGAACTAAACAATAATAACCTGTCTTACAGAAAGGATGCTGTGAAGATACACTGTTTTTTAACCACCTTCACTAATGCATATAAAAGATAAGATGGTATCTCACACCATCAGTGTAGCAGAAATCAATGAACTTGCATTCCTTCCCTGTTGCATCATCTGCCTGCATCAGAACACAGGACACAATTGTTACTTTCTTCTGAGTTGACATCACTGTGGCCATTTTCACAGCAGCATTCTTTGAGGAGCAGAGAGATGATTCTCAGGGTACTGAGGGCTTTGTCATCTTTTCTCTTTTCTTACAGATTTTTCTTTGAATTTGGAATTCACGAAGTGAGGGACAAAAAGCACCACCGACACATGGAGAGAGCAAAGGCATTACTTGTTCAGTCTCAGGGTCTTTCTCAAGATATTTTAAGATCAGGATATTTTCAGTACATGGCAAAATAATTGGAGGTGATGTTTTTCCTCTTTAGAAATTTTCAATAGGCCCTGGCTATTTCCACAGCGCTTACTTTAGAACCGAGCCGGTTCCACACAGAAGGAAATTTAAAAGAAAAGTTTGTCTCTTTTCTCAGTGTCTATTCTTTTTCTAAGCCTCAGGAAGGGTTGCTTGGAACATAACGATTTTGCAGACAGCATGAGCATTATGTCAGTGTTGGCAACAAGGTACAATATCATTACACTGAAAGGTGGTTTTTTTAGGCTGTGTTCCCTTGCGGTGCACCTTCAGTCGCCACCCACACCTGCTGCCACGTCTGCTCTGAGGGATGGAAAGATTGATTTTGGCTAATTTTACCACCCACTCTGAAGTTGCTGGTTCATAACCTCTGCTGAGACTCCTCCCTTCATGCCAGATTTTGTGAATGGCAAAGCTGCCTAACAGCCAGATTTTCAAGTGTTGAGCCCCTTCTTTACAGAAAATTCCTTACAGAAAGGTAAACTGATCACCCTCAGAACTCACTATGCATATGGTGGTGGCCTAGACTGTTTATTTAATTTTCCTTTCTTTTTTCTATCCTTACACATACATTTGTACACCCACTCAAATTTTGAGGAAAGGCAGAGCCATTCAATGCTATAATCATTACCCCACTCTGAGCTGTGAAATTGTTAACAACACTGACAATTAAATCCAAATCACAGGTATCTGACTGGGAACCCACTGAAAAGAAAACCCAAAAACTGTAGTTTCAGGTGCTTTGCAAACCCCAACTATTTCTGCGTCAGGCATTCACAATTCATATTTGGAGGCCATTCCAAAGCCACAGCAAAGAGGCTGTGGCTTTTTTAGAAGTGACTGTTTGCTTTTTAGAAAATAAAATCATACAAGAGGGTTGGATTTTAAATGCTTAGTTTATTTGTTAATGAATTAAGGAGTCAGGGGCTGGGGAATGTCTGTAGGATTTATCTGCATCCAGGTCCCGTTCTGTTTCCTCGGAGAAATAGAGCTCCTGTTGTATTTCCCTAGAGCCGTGCTGAGCAGTACTGAGCAAAATAACATTTCAGCTTGGGAGGAGCTTCCTGAGTGCATCTGTGCAGCCTAGAGAGATTCACAACTACAGCAGCACCACTCCTCATGCCTTGGCTTGTAGGACCCTAGGGTAGCCTGCCTCTGGCTCCCTGCTGCTAGCCTACTGATGGCACTGCAGGAATCCCCTTTCTGTTAGTTTTTTTGAGCTGCCAGACCTAGAATTGAATGAGAAGGGAGCGGGGTAAGTTTTATGATATGAGGGCTAATTCAGGTTGAATTTGGTCAGTACCAGACAAGTTTGTTAGAAGTGTTACAGGATGTTTAAAGGGCAAGCATTAGTCATGCTGGTGTGGTGAGACTAATATGAGGCTTGATTCATAACATGGATTAACAGTGGATATTTTTCAATGAGAAGGTAAAAGGGGCAGCTGTAACATGAAAGAGTACACAGCACCTAACAACTGTTCCTCTCCTGCAAAGAAATCATTTGTGGTATATGAAAATTAATTAAGATGACAGTGCCCATCTTCATGTGAAATAATATGCGACTCAGTGTTAGCAGTTATCTCTGTCATTGACAGAGTCTTCATACGCATGTTTTCTGCTTTATGGAAATCTTACAGCATATGAAGTGCTTGGGAAAGATGAATAAAAGTCTCTACAGCTCAATTTGATTTGCAGAGGAAGACTTCATGCTAAAGCAGCTGGCCTGAAAGAGAAATGAGAAATAAAAGTGGCTTGTTTCAAAGCTCTAGTGTGAAAAATGCAGCAGCTTTATCCTGTGCTTTGACCAGTTTTACAATGAATGGTGACATTTGACTGGCTTCTCACTGAGAAAGGAAATTTAACACAACTGTGCTGGCGTCTTAAAGGTCAACTGTCCCCCTCTGACATTCCCTTCTTTAGTAAGAGAGCTGGCATCAATGTGTGTGGGAGCAGTTATGGTCTTCTCGGGGTCTGCCCTTAAATAGCCCTCAGTATTCTACACAGCTGCATGAGTCCATTAATACATCCCTCTCAAATGCCCATCATTTTAATGTAAAGATAATTTAAAGATCCAGTATACTTTCATTCCACGTAAATCTGTATTCCCTCTCATTTTTAACGTGGAAGCTTCTTTGCTTCAGAAATATACCGAGATTGGAGGAAGAGCTCACAGGATTATAGAAATGTTGGTTGCAATGGGCTCTAGGCTGACCTCCCACTTGAAGCAGGAATACCATCAATGCTGGGTCACATCAGACATAGCTTTGTACAACCAAGTCTTGAAAATCTTCAAGGCTGGAGATGCCACCATGTCCCTGGGTCCTTGTTCCAGTGCTGCACTACCCTCCCAAGGAAGAAGCTCCTTATGCCTGAGGCAAGAAATACCACAGCAATAGAAGTTTCCTGTGTTAATGGGATTTATTCTTTGTCACATGACTGGAGTTGTCCATTTAGGACACATTCAGCTGACCGGTATATTTTGGTGTTGCCTTTCAACAGTGCAAATTACAAACCTGGTATGAACTTAGACGTCAAATTTAAAGCCTGTAAGGATTTGTAGCAAACAAATTAGCTGTGCAATGACATCATTAAACAATAGTGAGGACTTCTATTTGCTTTTCATTGCATAAATAGGTGGGAGTCCTTGAAAGGCAGCGCTGAATGACTCACGGAGTCACTTTGTGCAGTGTGGAAAGCTTAGGGTTGTTTCAGTTTCTGTTGCGGGGGAGAGAGAGGCATCTTACTCCCTGCCTCTTTCTCAGACCTTTCGCTGGGCTACTGTTTCCCCACAGAGCAGAAAAATGATTCCTCAAACATGTATCCAACCAGGACCCTGAGTCTAAGCTCCCTCGATGGCTTCCTTAGTTACCATGCATAAGCTGAGCTGACATCATTTATATGCACTGCTATGTGCATGATCTTGTCATCTTCAGCCATGAGGTGATGTGACCTAGTTGTAGCTAATGCTACATGGGAAGTAATAGCATTACTTCCCATGGGGGTGGGCTAGGAGCATGCTGTCAGAAACGCAGAAGTATGTTTCGTTTGTTGTTTGAGGTTGTGGTGAAATGTTGCTTGCACTCTTAAGCAGCTGAAATGCAGGACTGTGTGTCAGTGCTAAGTGAAAGCCTTTCTTTGTGCATCTGATCTTGCAAAGTGCTGTGATTTTGTCATGATGCATGACACCTGCCTAATGCAGACCACTCACTCAGCATAACCCTTGGACGCTTAAATTGTAAAGTTCCATAAACACTTCACCTGGTCTAGGGAAAACAATCCAACCAACCAACCAAACTAGAGTGTATAAAGCAATCTGATATCACTTCAGGAGATATAAATCTCCTCTGTTTGAGGAGCAAAAATCTCAGGAAGCTTTACTGGTTGCTTTTTTTGCGTCTACATAGTTGCTTCTGCTTCTGCATTAGAGGAGGAAGTGCCAAACTGCTTCATCTGCCTGGGACTGCCTGGGGACTGTCTGCTGCACCTCTCTATGTGGGAAATGGTGCAAAATTCCTCTTCTTGTGAGATGTCAGGCTTGGGGTTTTGCACACAAAAGGTCTGCAAGTTTTACTGTTTGTAAAAAGCAGTGAGGTCTGTGATTATTTATCCATTCCAGAGTTCAAACCTTTCAATTTCCCCCATAGCTTGTGCTTTAACACTGTTGATGGGTTGTGCCTGCTCCTGGAGCTGTGTGTGCAATTCCTGTTGACTTTAATAAAAACTGTACAGGGTATCTGAGGCAGAAGTAATTTCATATTATTGTTTTCTCTTCTGCCCCATATTGCTGTATTCTGTAGCATCTGTTTAATAAGCTTCTTTTTCCCACTGGAGATTCTCCTCAATCCACAGTGGACTGACGACTGCAAGCTAACTTTTTTCATTCAAAACATTTTAGCTGAATATTTGGGTCACAAAGAGTGAGGTCCCAGCCGCAGCTCTGCTTTATAGATGACCACCTGTCTCAGGTGAATTCTTCACAGGACCCAGCTTGCAGGGATCACCTGGAAAGTTTTGTGTGTTCCTTTTTGTTATTTTCTATTTCCTTTTTAATGGCAGAAGACACAGTTAAATTCCATTTAAAGCTGGACCTTAGACACTTCTGGAGCAAAAGCTACTGGTGAGACCAAATTCCTCTGTGGTCCACACCGTGATTGTCAATGTGGGATACAAACCCACCAATTTGCTCCCCTCTGGGGCATGAGCTGGGATCACACCACTATGGGAGCTGCTGTGATGTAGAGGTGCTCGGAGACAGAAATGACAGCCCCTGTACAGTGGTCTCTGTGCTAGGCAGGGAGCAATGGGGGTATTGAAGTGGCAGGGGGCCCATGGTAGATAGACACGCTTGCTGGAGGTTAGAGCCTTGTTACACTGTGTGACCCCTTTGGGCTGGGATTGTGGCTGAGGCATGCAAGGAGCACTTATTCCAGTGTTGAGTGGACAGCTGGCAAATACTTCAGTAAAGACTGAACCTGGAACTTCTTGGTTGTTTTCTTATTATTATTTCTTCTGTTTTTAAACACAGTAGCGCAGATGTCCATCCTCAGTCATGTGTCAACATCAGCATCATGGTTTAAGGGTGTTTCTGTGTTCAGGCTCATTTCTGTTTCCTTTCAGTCCTGCCTTTCCTCCTGAAAACCTGCTGTCCTTGGGAACCCTGATGAGTTTTGCTGGAATGTGTGTGTAAAATTGTAGGGATATAATCACTTCTTGTGAATGACCTGCTAGCTCAGCTGTCACTTCCCTCAGTTGGCAGCTCTTTCTGGGTCACTGTCAGAGAGCCAAGCATTTCCTTCCCTTTCGCTTCTCCCATGCAGACCCACTGAAAGCAGAAGATGACTGCAGGGTATCAGAGGCCTTCTCAAAGCCAAGAGTTCGCTGCCCTGGGCAGGAAACAGGATGATTTTCCAGTGAGGGCTTCAGTAATGCTCACAATGAACAGAAGTTCAGTTAGAAGGAAGCTCTCCCCTTCATATATAAGAAATCAATTGCTTTTAAAATTAAATTTATTTTGTATTGAAATGTCTTTTCTAAGGGTGAGTGGCTGATGAAACCTTTTCATCCTATGTGACTAATCCAAACTCTGCCCACATCTGTTGCGACTGAACTTTCTAACCAACCACTCAGTGACTTATGTTAAAAGAGCGTAGGTGATTCAGTTAAAATGCTAGTGACCTTGTGGTAAAAGGTAATGTCATGGTTGGCCTCCATGAAGTGTATTGCAGTAGGAGTGGATGTATCATCTTCTGGAGTGAGACCTTCAATCAAGGGCTGCAGTTAGCCTGCCAGAGCAAGCTAAGGGAACTTCTTCTGCCAGTGTTAATACCAGATCTCCTGTGTAGTCCAGGAGATGGTGGTAATCCAGTGCCTTGTGTGGGCATTGCATTCAGGCAAAATGATGAGAAAAAAAAGCCACTTTGCCTTACACTGGGCAGTGCAAAACCAGGGATTGCACGGGGATGAGCCTGTGTCCTCCTTCAGCCCCGTTTGAGCTTGAGGAGGCTGCTTACACAGTCTGTTTGTACTGTTCCGTCAGAGGTGTGGAGTCATGGGAAGCACATCGTTTTCTCAACTTCTGTACCAGGTGCATGCCAGATAACTCAGAGTACAGAAGGATTCATTTCACTGTGTGAGTTGGGAGTTACCTTTCTTTAGCAAAATAATCAAGTTAAAAATGACAGGTTTTGATTTCACCTGTGGGGCAGCTGAGACCTTTATTGAATGCTCCATGATTTGTTCAGTTTTGTCATGGATGCTTCTTCAGGGGCTTCACAGAGGCTTTGTCCACAGCAAGTAGTTTCCAGAGCTTTATCTACACTTAACTCATCACGTTAACTCTCACAATTCTTCGATGCAGAGAAGTATTACTCAGTAGTTCTCCTGGACCTCTTTCGTAAAGGTATTTCAGCCCCATGGTAGATTAGCCTGCATCATTTATCTACTTTTCTTCTGTGTACGTAGCAAAGGTGTGATCATGCAGCTGAGCATGTATGACTCTGTATGTGGGTAAGGAGAGAAGGGAATTGGTGTCTCCTTTATTACTTGCCAGCTTCTAAGGAATTCAGGCACATCTACTTTGCAAGGAAAGGCAGTTTCATGCATCAGGAGCATCTGGAGTTGCTGGGATTGCATGTGGAGACTCTGTTGCAGCAGTTTTCTGCTGGTTTAAGTACTTTCACGCATACACTTGTATAGACCTGTACCAGGAAGAGCCAAAGGAGGCAATGGCTCCTGTTCAAAGCTGTGTGACCTCTCTCTATGCCCAGTATTTTCCTCCAGGGTTCATACAGTATGAGGTGATTTTGCCTCACAGTTTAAACTCATAATGGAGAAAGCTTCTCATGAACAATATGGGTAATCACTATGTACTGAAGAAGAACAACGTCTTACCACCATCTAATCTCACGGAGAGGGCAAGAGCCAAAGACAACCCACCAGGCTTTCCTGCCGCTAGCAGTGTAGACAACAATAAATGCTAGCAAGGTCCTGCTATAGAGGGGATAAGAGGTTGCAGGTATGTTCTTGTGGTATATTGGCGGTGGAAATCTAAGTGAGGAGGAGGAGGAGGATAGGAAGTACTGCTGTGTTGCCACCGCCACACCCTGACACCCCAAAAAACCAAAGCATAGGAGTCCCTGACTTGGGAAACCCATAATTACTGCATGTGCTGCTCAAGATCAGTGTCTATGGGCAGCACTGAACTGTGCCTCAGCCTAAAAAACTATCACTGCCCACTTTCAACTCTGTAGATGACTGTGAGCACTTTGGAAGTTAATGGCATCATTCTATTAAGATTATCTGGCCTTCAGACCTAGGGCAGTCCTAGCTACAGCCCTGTGTTAGGGTGCTTACATCAAGGGTGCATGAGGCTCTCTTACTGACCCAAAGAAGGTTCCCTATGTGTCTTCATAATATTTTAGTGATAAAATAATGACTATAGGAGTTTGCCTAAGATTTGATGTTGCTGAGAAACTTGTTTATTGAATTGCTTGGTATGAAAGGGCAGTGGACTGAAGCACGCCTCTGCTGTCATCCCAACTGTTTAGCTCTTATACTGTTATTTTTAAAATTTATTTTGTAACCAAAGCCAGGCCATTGATTTTCTTAAATCATTTTCCTGCCTAAGCAAGGGGCTCTGTTATCTCGGAGCCAGGGAAGCATTCAGCTGGTGTTCATTCTGGACAATGCAATGATTCATAGACGATGCAAAAAAAGAAAAAAAGCTCACAGTAGCAAATAAAGTTAAATTCAGAAGAATCAGGCTGGGCTAGCTGCTTCAGGTCACTAAGATGTTCGTGTGTTGCTCTGTGTTACTGAATTGATGGATCCTGGCTTTAAACCTTCCATACACTCCTAATTTTGTTATTATTCCAAACCAGAATCACAGGTGCCTTCTTTGTAATGGTTTCTGTTAGAGTTGCTGGGGAGGAGGTGTTCAAAATGCAGAACTGACTGTACAGCTTAATACTGTGCTTAAGGTCTTGGTTTTTTAACAGAAAGTGGAATCTATTTATCTACAGACCCTAAAGGCTCGAAATCCACCTTAAAACAAATGTCTCAGTTTTGTAATTCAGGCTTCTTCCTGACATGGTTATCTTAAGAATTGCTATTCTGCATGTAACACTGCATGAATAGTGTAATGGGGTTTCTTTATTACCATGAACATCTAGGACCAGATGTGTTCCTTGCGTTACTTGATTTTAATTGACTTCACATTAGGAGCAGGACTCGTGAATTTGCCCCAGGCAGGCACTTGTAATCTAACTTGGGTGTCACTGCTGCAACACTTAAAGGATGTGGCAGGAGTATAACATTGATTTACATGAGACACGCCAGGGGAAAGAAGTGGAGGAGGTGAAGGGAGACCTATATGGCACTCAGTGGGGAAAGGCAGTGTCTTTATGTTATCTTGCACTCCATGGGCAGCACAGAGTCCTCTCCTCAGGTAATTTCTGACAGTGTGCTGGCAGGACATGCCTACTGTGGCAGAAGTTGATTCCCATGTTGCTTCAGATGAGCCAACTACAACTCCCCTCTGTCTTAAAGGTCGCCAGGGTGCTGAAAGCTGGCTATAATTCTCAGAGAAGTGTGTCGTAGCCTTGAATCTTTGAATGCCCACTTCTTTCCTGTGTATCCCTCAGCAGAGGCCATATCCTGAGATCTGTATCCACTTAGGACGCCCACAGGCTAGGTGTCAAAACCCTGCCTGCCTCCGCACCACCTCTACAGCTGAATCATTAACAGGACATGCAGACAGAAGTTTGTAATAGGTCACAGCAGCAACCAGAGATTTCTTCTAACACACTTGCTATTTCATTCAAGGATGGGTAAAACAGTGATTTCAGCTTCCAGGGGAGCAGACATACAGTGATACCCAGACTTTTCCTCCCATTTTCCTGGAGCAGCTTCAACCACAGGTAGTCTCAGAGCCATTCTCAGGAGTGCACCTAGAATGAGGAGCCAGCTAGATCAGTAAAGCAAGAAATCTTTGATCCAGATTGTCCCCTTTCTTATGATCACAGGTCAAATAAGTCTGCTCACTGAACAGAGCCTTGTATTCCAGTGCTCCTGTGCCCTGGACATCATGGCAGAGAGGAGCATCTTTGAGTCACTCTGCCCTCCACATGCAGTTCATCATGACACGCCTTCCTTTGTACATAGTTCAACAAATTTCACAGCTTCTCTAGAGAGATGAGCATATGCAGTATTTATCAAGGTTAACGAGCTTACAGTGTTCAGCATTGCTAAGATGGTGGTTTAATGCAGATTTAGAAGAACTTATTTTAAATCTGGAATATAATTTCACACTGCATCTATGCATTGTTGTTGTACTGTTGGATGATAATAATTTAATTCACTATAGCTTTTCACATAGGGAGACTTTCAGTAATGAAGCCGAAAAGCATGGACAGATCTTGCCTAGGTTTGTATGAGCCCAGGGGAGAATGAGTCCCTGTGTTAGCTTCAAGAGCTGAACTGGGACAGAGTCCCAGCAGCAAAGCCCTGGAGAGCTGGATTTGCTCTTCCAGCTGCCACCAGGCATATGGGAGATGAGGTAACAGTGATGGCTTTATGGGAGTCCCATCTTGCCTTGCAATAGTCATGCATCCACATATACATATATGTTCCAAACTTCAGCAGCAAATGAGCCTGGGTTTCCAAAGCTTATCTGGTGAAAGCAAAATGGGCAGCAGGATTGTGACACTTTGCTATTCCTGCAGTCTTCTGTCCTGGACACCTGTTTGTCTTGACTGCCAAAAGCTTGCTCTGAGTATGGACCACCTCTGACCAGTGCGATAGGTGTATTTATTAGCATAGCATAGATTTACTCTTGATGTTGTTGCACCCATGACAGAAAAGTCCATATGACTGTTCAAGGTGAGGGTTGACTTACTAAATAGCAGCTCTTCAGAGGAGGACCTGTGATCCTAGTGGACCCTAAATTGAATATGTCAGCAGTGTACCCTTGCGGATGTGGATGCATACATAGCAAAAGAGGAGCACAGCTAGCAGACCAAGGGAAGAGACTACTCCTCTCTACCTGGCACTGGTGAGATTGTGTATCAATTACTGTGTCCAGTTGAGGGATCCCAGTTCAAGAAAGATATTTAAAAGCTGGAGCAAGTTCAGCTGAGGGCTGCTAAGATAGCCAGGGGGATGAGATTAGACTCGAGAAGATAAAACTAAGGGCTATTTTCCTAACCTGAAAGGGAATTGCACAGAAGATGGAGCCAGACAACTCTCTGGGTACACAAAGAAAGATGAAAACCAAGTTGCATCAAAGGAAATTCTGATTAGACACAAGGAAAAATTTCCAGTGAGGGTGATCAAACACTAAAACAGGTTGCTCAAAAGCCCACAAAATCTTTGTCTTTGTAGATATTCAAAACTTGACCAGACAGGGCCCTGAACCAGCTGACTGAACTTTGAAGAGAGCCCTGGGGGTGAGGATAAAAGAGGTCAGCCTGAGTGACTTCCAGAGGCCACTTCAGCCTCCATTCTTGCCTGAGTCTATGGGTTTTTTCTCTTTCCGATGTCCTGGATACACTTGTGTGCTCTGTACTATGGACCAGTGTATATTTAGGCAAGCCGAGTGCAAACATCTTGGAAAGCAGCATTCCCACAGTGCAAGACAGAAAAAGCCTCATTCATTTCTACAAGAAGCTCTCCAGTGTATGGAGGAAGGGGAAGCTTATGTCATCCTCTCCCTCATCCTCTTCACTGTAGCTCTCTGGCACAGTCTAACACTTATATGTGGAGTTTCAAGGCAATGGGCAAACTTGTACTTATTTATCCTAGAAAGGTCACTTCAGACGTGTCTGGATTCTGGGAGGTCCAGCCATGACTCAGTCTTCCAACTTAGCTGATTTAGGTAGCAAGGAGCCAACTGCATTGCTCATGTTCACACATCCAGCATGAGTCAGTAGCTTGGCTTAAAGTTGTAACTGCAAACCCCTGGCTGCCAGAGCTTTAGTCTGTCACCTGGTGCCTCCTTTTTGGTTTAATTTGACCCTGGTCCTAACTTGGTGCTCTGAGAAACCAGCTGTAGCAATGTGACCTCTTATACCTTAAACCTGCACGATCCCAGCGGCTGAAGAAACAACCAATCGGCAGCAGATATCCCAGGCACATAGGTGTCTGTCCAGAGTGTCTGTCTGGGCAGAGTGTCTGCCCAGAGTGCACTGCAAGCCCATTCTCCATCATGTCCTCAGCACTGGGCTAGCTTGCAGGGAATGCATATGAGCCAGCATCCCTCACTGCTGGGATGCAGTAGGCATCCCCGGTACAGGAAAGAGTGATTGCTGTATCATCTAGGAGCAGGTCCAGGCAGGTCTGGCAAGCTTGGTCCAAGCAGAAAGTGCTGGCTTGAAGAGAGCAGTCACATCCCAGATGTGACTCCACTGAAATTTCCCGATAAAGACTTTATTCATACAGTCCTTCCACTGTGCTTTGTAACAGACCAAGTACATCCTGAGCACAGCCCTTCAAGACATGCTTGCTTGCACAGCCTTGCAGAATGCGTTGGGCATGTTGTTTTGAGCCATTATCTGGGGGCATTTGATTTATCTAGTCAGTTACAATTTTAGGATGAATTAATGCTCATACCCGTGAGAAACAACCTGAAACCATGTTTTCATCAAGTCAAGCTACACTTCTCCTGAAGTAGAAGATCACTGTGATTTCATTTGTCCAGTCTTGGAGCTTTTGAAAACAGATGTTACATATTTAACATTTGTTAACATTATGTGGCCAAACTTTCCTGTGTCCCTTTCTGATTCTTTCTGAGCACTTGGGAAGGAGGGATTGCACTGCAGTGCTAACTGGGGATAAGTTCAGGATTATGTTTCTGGGGAAGCATAACTGCCGCTAACCCGCACTGGCCTGAATGAGGTTGAGAAGTCATTTCACTGGAATCATCCCTGTGTTTAGCCAGTATTGCTCTGTCCACAATGGGTAAACGAAATGATAAGTGGCTAGAAAAGCCTTGCTTTGAGTTTTGTTTTACAATCCAAACCCACAACAATGGTCACATGCAGTTTCTGTGTCTTCTAGTTTAGGAAAATAAATTGGCAGATTGACACAATGAACATGAAACCAGCAGCTATATTCTTCCTTTATGATTTTTCTTTTAAAATAGACTGTCAGAAGGGATGACCCAGGCTTCCAAATCTTCCATTTACTAAGTTTAGTTGACTTTTAACCAGATCACAGAGTCTATAACCCTCTGTTAAATCATGCTCCTTCTGCACAGGCTGTCTCCTGTTATGAATGGCTGGTCCCCCTGATGATTAAACAATGAATATTTTTTTTTTCCATAGGCTGTGCAATTGCTGTAGTGCAATGGAAAGAATGGAATAAAATGGAGCGATGACTCAGTGCTTGGAAGGCTGCAGAGAAGAGGGGTGTACGAGAAATGATGAATATATTGGGTATTTCTGTGCAGAAATTCAGTTTTTAAATACACACTTAGCCAATACAATTAATTAAAAGATAAAGTGCTTAAGTACTTGACTAATCTAACTGGGACAAGGGAATAAAGCAGTTTATATTTCTCTAGCAGTATGCAAGTCAAAACAGCAGTATCTACCACTATAGATAAATGCCTTGGCAGAATTTCTGTGATAACCTTGATTCCTAAGGCTTTCTAAGTCAGCTCTTTTCTGTAGCACATAGTCAGCTGATCCCTCTGATACTTTTAATCCAAAATCCATTTTTAATTCATTCATCTCTCATTTCTAAGAACTACCAGTAACATTTTTCCTCAGGTATATATGCATAATTCCCATTGATTTTCATGGCAGCTGGTGATTATGGAACTTAGAACAATTTGGTCCCGTTTATTTAAAAAAAATAGATAAATGACTCTTTCCTCTGAAAAGACTGTGTCGAGATGAGGCTTCCCAAAAACCTGCTTTGTTCATGGAATTTCATTCTCAAAGTTGAAAACTTTTCTGAATTAAGGAGACAGCTACGGGCAGAAGCCCTTAACTTATTGTCTGACGTTATTACTAAAGAAATGAGCACTTGACTCAGAAATTTTTCCCAAACTGCATAAAACCAAAAGGTCCCCAAGGAAGCATCTGTCAGTCATTTTCCCTTCTATAGAGCCATAACTAGAGTTGGTGCCTTTGCAGCACCAGATGAGAGCTAAGCCAGTGACAGAGACCCGGGGCAACCGTCAGAAGATGACGACGATGGGTTCAAACCAAGAAAAAAACAAGCTGCTGACTAACCCAGAATGAATCAAATTAAAGCAGAAATACCGTGTGAGTCTGTGAGGAGACAGATTAAATATCAGTAAATACTCACCTAAAAAGAAAAAAAGAATGTTAACTTCATCTGTTGTCTTAAAGTCATCCACCCATGAAAAGCTACTTGCTGCATGCATAGCTAGAGCTCTGAGTGATGTCCTCCTCCTCTGTCATTCCATGAGACATTGTGAGCCTGAGCTTGGAAACTTTGCTTGGCTTATTCAAATGCCTTACATGTGCCCATACAAAAGTCCTTGTGTACCTAGCCTGTGGTTTGTGGCGTGGAGCTGAGCACACTGCCATGCTAGCTTCACTGTGAACCTCAGGCTAAGCTTTGTGCAGCCACAGGAGCAGACAGACAGTGAAGGGCAGAGGAAGAGTATAATCAGTAAAGGGCATGGAGGAGAGATTATTTCAAACAGCTCACTGATTAGCCCACTTGTGGTGGTGACCAACAGATCCTGTATCACACTCCCTTTGGTAGGGCTGTCTGTTACCTGGCTTGAGAAGTTATCCTCAATGCATTCCAGGAGTCTCCTGGATTGCCTAAATCTCATCATGCTACTTTTCCATCAAATGTTCAGGTGATCGAAGTTCCTCAGCAGGATGAGAGCCAGAGGGTGCAATGCTCCTATAGCTGGAATAAGAAGACTTTGTCAGTATGGTCCTTTTGATAGAGCAGCCTGTAGTAGATACCAACTAGAAGGTTCCCTTTATTGCCTTGGTTTCTAATTCTTACCTATAAGCTCTCAACTTGCTTGTGGCTATTCTTTGGAGACAGCTCTACACATTCTATGCATTTCCTGATGAAGAGGGCAATTTTTCCAACCCCTTTCTTTGCCTGTTCCTTCTGAACTGCCTGTAGGTATCAGTAGCCAATACTCCAGTCGTAAAGTTTGTCCCACCAAGTTTCAATAATGGCAGCTAGGTCCCAGCTTGCTAGCATCATAGTGGCTTCCAGCTCCTTCTATTTGTTGCCCATGATGCATGCATTGGTGTAGTGGCAATTCAGCTGGACTGTTGGCCATGTCACCTTTTTAGAGGACCCCCCTTAATTCCTTTGAGGTATTTCACTGGTGTTTACCTGTTGGCTTCTAGTACCTCAGGAGCCCCTGGCTCATTTACATAAGACTTCAAGTATGCCCCAGTGTAGCCAGTATGCCTCAGAGCTGAGGGCCCTCACTAGCACCCTGTTCCTCTAACTTTGGCATGTCATCGCAGAGCTTGCTATGGGCAAGCCTGATATTATCCCTGTTCCCCTTGAAGTCTAGTTTAAATTTATGTCAATGAGCCCCACTAGCTAGTGAGCAAAGGCTCTCTTCCCCCTTCGAGAAAGGTGTATCCCATCTGATGCCTGCAGGCGTCTTGCTCTGTGGGCCAACTCATTGTCAAAAAACCCCAAACTGTGGCAGTGACACCAGCCACAGAGCCATGTAATAATAGACTGGATCTGTCTGTTTCTTCCAGTGTTACTGCCTGCAACTGGAAGAATAGAGTTGAAAATAATCTGTGCTCCAGATTCCCCTAGCAACCATCCTAAGGCTCAGAAGTCTCTTTTGATCACCACCGGACTATAAGTTGCAGATTCATCACCACCCACATTAAAGAGCAGCAATGGGTAATAGCCCAAGAGCTGTTCCGAGCTAGGAAGTTTCTTAGTGATGTCCTTAACTCAGGCCCCAGGGAGGCAGCAAATGAATGTGTCTAGATATGTTTGCATGGGTGGGATGTCTACTTTAACTCACTTGCGGAGCAGAAGATAGTTTGATAATATTTTTCATTGTTCATACTGAGGTTTAGGGCTTGGAAAAGGTTTGGTATTGAGTTTGCCAACCAGTGAATCTATTTAAAGGAAGCAGCATTTATTAATCTTCCAGCTACGAGAACACTTCTGCAATCTTTTGGCCCTGGGTTGGCATTGCTGTTGAGGTAGTATCTGCAAGCACTTTGAATAATACTAAACCACTGATTGGTCATACGCACTCTTTATATTCATAGTGACTTCAATGAGATGTTCTGCATGCTGTATTTGTATTTGTCATGTGTCTCTTTTATTGGGAACTAGGACTGTGACATGATGGAGGAAGGCTTTTAACTCTGATATTGGGAACAGCCTGCTACATACCTCCGTCCCAGGAAACTAGTTAGAAGAAAAGAGTTATGGTTTAGAGGAACTGGGTGATTTATAGTTGTAGCTGTTTACTTTTTCTTTGCATAAGCCCTTGTGAAGTGCACTATAAAAAGGCACAGGGAAAGTCAGTTTTTAGAGGAGAGTATTTGGAACAGGACTGCATGTTTGGAAGGAGCAGTTACTAGCATCTGTATGGCCATTGCCAAAGTTTTCTAGGATGTTACGAATTGCCAGCCATTCCCATCTGGGATGGAGGAATAGGAAGGGTGGGTGAGACTGAAATAGAATTGCTGCTCTTGACTACAAAGTCCCACCAAAATACATGCTTGAGGAAGTGGCCAAGGCTGCACAGACATCAAAGGGGCAGGAGTCCTTCCTCCTCTGCAGTTTTAGATGTTTTCAGACTGGCTCATATAAATGTTGGCAGTATTGCAGCCTTTGACAGTGCTACCAGTGGCATCTTTCATTTTTTCATTACAAGCATGAACATTACCAATAAATGTATAGTGACTGGAGAGCCTCTCAATATAGGAAGAGGTTTATCTGCCTTCTTACTGAATGACACACACTTATCTTTTCATTTCACTGTGGTGCATTACAAACTCTGTTTTAATGGTACTGATGCACTGATCAATCCAGATTGGTCTCTATAGCAAGCTTTGTCTTCCTTGCTACTTACTTGTCTTTCTCATGACTTACCTGTTAGTCAGTGCTTGGCTTAGTCACAATTCTTGCCAGCAGTGATTTTAGATAACTCCAAACCACTGGCAAAGATTCTGAAAAAAAAAAAAAACCCCAACAAAACAACATTCCTTTGCACAGAAATCTTCTTCTGTGCTCTGGCTCCAAGACCATTTCTTGTCCATCTTTCTGGGGGAAGATCTTAAGAAGCTTTAAAATAAGATAAAATCATAGTTATTAATCCTGACCCTAAACCAATTTTCCAGGATCTGATTCTGAAAATGTCAAAAGGAAATAGGGAAGCTTCAGATCTTAGGTCAGAATTTTGCTCTAGTGACCTAGACAAACCTGTATGGAGATCTTTCAGTTTGTATGATTGGAAAAAGGAAAAGCCAAAAGCCCCGCCATTCTTCCTTGTGATCTCTGAGCTAACGTACAAGAAGGCCAATCTCAGTCTGGTCCTCAGGAGGCTCTCACAGAACATTTTCAAACTCTTTGAGATTATTTAAAAAAAAAAAAAGGGAATAGAACTGAGAGACATAGGTATAAAAATGAAATGAAAATTATTTCCTAGGCTAGCATCTTCTGAGATAATACAGGGAATGATACTGGTGATATTAACACCTACAATTTGGTCATTTCATGTGTTAATCTTGTTAACATGCTATTTTCCCCTCAACTTCAGTTAATTAAAAAAGGCCTATCTGACCTGACAATGGTCTCCATGGTGCTTGTAATCACACTTTCCTAAACCCTGACATGCTGCTGTTTGTTATCACATTTTCTTGGGTTTCCTGTTGTTTTTCAAGTCATTTTTCACAACTGAATAAGAGATGACAGGAGATAACATGCCAAACAAGTTTTGTGAGTTTTTGCTTTGAAAGTAACAGTGGAGAGAAAGCCATTGCTCAGTAAGATTGCTGGGCAAGGGCTTCAGATAAGCATTTAACTGACAAAACACAGGCTGATGGAGAGCAAAGCTGCCTGCAAATGTATAGACCGAGCTACAGATGTCGTATCTTTCAAAAAGCAAGCAAAATCCTTCCAGTGATCTTCTGTTCCTTTAATTGAACATAGTAAGAAGTGACTTTCCAGTTTGGGTCCTGATGTTTTTGCTTGTGTCACTGTTTATAAAACAAATCAAACAAAAAGTAAGGGAAAGGACCTCTCTGTTAACCCTCACAGCCTTGCAGTTTTTCCTTGACTGATTACGAAGTTCTTTCCAAACACTAATTAATCATGTTAAAGGGACACATATACTGATATTCTGTCAATTTTCAATGCCAAATATCTTTGCTGCCAGCAGGCAAGAAGAATTTAGCGAATGGAAGATATTATATACAGAAATAATTCAGCTGGTAAAATGATGAGCAAGGAAAAACTGAGACCCACTAAGTGGAGTTAAAAAGAAAGACAGACATGAGTAATTTTGCATGGTGTCCAAAAGATTTCAGGTAGCATTGTGGCTGAAATATTTTGATTATACAATAGATAAGTCCCCACCTGAAACAAAATTAAACTCTTATGAACTGGTCAGAAGAGAGGAGAACTGATTATAAGTCATGTGGAAATTACCAGTGTAAAAATTCTTAAACTACACAGCGAAAAGCAACATAATGGGCTAGCTTTTAATGGGGTAGCTTTAGCACTTGATCAGTATCTGAGATGTCCTGCACACCCACAAAACTATTAAGCCATAAGAAAATTTGGGTTGGAAAGGGCATCTGGAGGTCCTCTCGTCCAAACCCCCACTCAGAGCCCATCCAGTTACAGCATGTTGTTCAGGGCCTTGTCTGGCAGAGTTTTTAATATCTCCAAAAATGGAGATGCCAGTACCTCTCCAGTACTTGCTCCAATATTTCACCATCCTCATGGTGAAAAAAAATGTTTCTGAAATCATGATTGGAATTTCTGGTTTTGCAGTTTGTGTCTGCTGCCTCTTGTCAGATTGCAGTACACATCTGAGAAGAGTTTCTCTCTGTCATCTTCTCTGCTTCATACCATTATGCAGCTGTGGTCAGAAGTGAGATCCTCTAACCTTTCTCTTCTTCAGGGTGAACAAGTCCAACTCCCCCTCCTGCTCCTCATATACACACATACTTCTTCCAGATATCTGTTTTCTCAGTTGACTAGCGCATAACTTACACTCCTGAATCAGATATCTAAACACCAAGAGAATGAACCTGGGAAGCTGAGAGAGGGCAAAATCAACGAATGGTCTTTGACCATAATTTGAGACTTGTGACCAAAACCTGTTTCAGAAGCCCCAGGGTAGAAGAATGACCAACCCAGAAGAATGCTGTATTTCATGGTGGCAACTGCAGAGGTTCTAGACAAGCTGAAGGAACTCATACAAAATAATTTTGTTTAGCAGGCAAGGCTTCTGCCTTCTTAGCAGGGTTGCTCACTCTTGGATCATTTTGTTGGCTCCAGAGGGTCAAGGTGGGCAGCAATGAAATGGCTTAACTTTGAAAGAGAAATTCTAGCTAACAGACTTTGTGGTAACAGCAATAAGATACAGCTTCGGTCTCTATAAAGGTGTGTATCCAGAAAGTTGCACTTGACAGCCCTGAGGACTGGAACCTTTCCTTTTCATTGACAATACAAGCTGTCGCTGGTGAAGTATGAAGCAGCTTGAGGTGCGATGGAACGCTAGGTATCTGCTTGACTGAAGATCAGCCGAATGAAAGAGAATTAAACTTCTGACAAAGCTGGAATAAAAATATGTAATGGGAAGAATGGCTTAGGGGAACAAATCAAAGTATTTCCTTCTGACCTTGGTAACTTTCTCATAAATAGGAAACAAACTGCAGAACTGAAACCAGTGGCTCACCGTACTGAGATGTGCTCTACCAAATGACTGTGTACACTTTTCATTATGTGACCAGAGGATCAGACTGGTCTTATGGTGGGATCATTTCGAGAAGAGGAAATGAACACTGTTGAAAACACCCCATGGTTATTGCAACACAGCTGTGACCCAGAGAACAAGAGGCTGCTGATCAGCCTCGGGGTGAGGTAATGGGGTTAGGCAATAGCCAGATTATGCAGTACATTTTTTTTTTATTTTGAGTGAAAACTAATATACAGACCAGTGTGATTTCTCTCTGTCCATCTTTCAGTCCCTGAAAAATGATTCATGTGATGCATCAAGTGAGGAGACGGGGGGAACGTGACACCAAAGACAGATTTGCCTGTGACTCCAAAGAGCTGCTCAAAGCTCTGCGGAGGGAGCCTCGGTTCAGGCATACGGCAAGCAGTCACTAAAGGTAGGGGGGTGTGCATTGTTTTGACCTAATACAAATTAGAATGGATCCTCCCAGCAGCAATTTAGCCTATTTAAATGAAGCAGGGATTACAAGTTAGTAAAACCATACAGGTCTCCAGGACCTGAGGTGTTTCAAGGTCCACAATTAACTCAGTTCAAAACTTGCTCCCAAACAAATGATTGACTAAAATTTCCAAGACTCCAGACTCGGAGCTTTTCTGCACAGGAAAATTTCATAGCAGACATTTGGGTCCAACATGATCAAAAGTGCAATGTCCTTGCTCTTCCCACAACTTCAGAGAAGCTCTGCAAAGCAACTAGTTTATGTACATTTTCACTTCTTAAAAACGGTTAACTGAGTTCACTTTACTGCATCATATCCTGTGTTTTTTTCAATCACAATGAGCACTGACCATCCTTATGCACAATGTTTTATCTGGGCTTGCATGGGGACAGCGGAAGGAAGAGATTCTCCTTTTTTTGAAGTGGGTGAGATACAGCAAGAGTGATTTAAAAGGAGAAAATCTGGTGCAAAGAGAGAACTGCTTGTGCCTCCACTCTTGGTGGAGTTTTGAGTCATTCATGCAGTGCAGTAGCTAGGGAGCCTGAGTGACTCATGCACGTTGCTAACTACGGAGAATAAATATATTTTCTGAAACATTCAAGCATTACTCACATTTTTACTTAGTATCAGCTGATTCTAGTAGCCTTATTCCACCTTTTGGGATTTAGTACAATGGGTTATATAAAAGACAAATTGGGCTCAAACTCCCTTTAAACTGATGTGCTAAATATGGCATCAGGCACCTTGTTTAGATGATGAAGTATTTTGACTGCCCTCAGTTCAGCATGAAAGTTATTATCTTAAACAAGGAGGAGCTGGGAAAATTGTAAAACTCATGTTACAGCTGACTTCAAAAGCTCTTGGTATCTATCTTAACTCCTGTGTTGTGACTTTCATCCCAAAGTTTTCTCAAATGTTGAACCAACTGGTAAACAGATTGTATCCAAGGATTTATTGCCCACTCTTGAACTGGTACAATTTCTAGGGACTTCAGTACTCAAAATCATGGGATCACAGGAAAACACCGAGTCTTTTCTAGGCTGAGTTCTTCAGGTTCCTCTCATTCACCATGTGGTCTAACCATCTGGCAAGCTTGGTGACCCTACGCTGGAATTGCTCCACTATGCCCATGCCTTTCAAGTATGGGAAAGCCCAAAATCAGACACAGTATGTGGCCCAGGTATGGTCCCACAAGTGCTGAGTAAAGGGCAGTGATAACTTCCCTTGACTCTGGCTATGCTTTTGCTAACAGAGCCCAGCCCAGCATTTACCTGGTCCTTGCCACTAGGGTCCATGCTGCTTAAGAGTACCCAGCGGTGACATGATGTGGGTCAGTACCACTGCACAATACAAAGATCTACATATGTCAGGATATCTATATATGGTCATGCACAATGTCATCTACTTCATGGAAAACTGGAGATTATTTGGTAGATCCCTGGAGTAAGACCAGAAGTCTGACATCATTAAGTTCTTGATTTATTAGGTAAAAATGAGTCATTTCAGTTTTAGAGAAAAGTGAAATTATGCAAACCCTTTTTGCAAATAATTTTGAGGTCAGTGGAAAAACGCTGTGTAAGACCTAGACGTTATTTTGCATTGGCTATTTATCAATGTCTGATGCTATTTTCTGCTGCTTCTTCTAAAACCCCTGACAGCCCTTCTCAGAGATGGGACATTGACCTCAGACTGGAGAGGTCCAAGATTTCCAGTGCTGAGAGACTGAAATATTTCACCAGAGACCACTGAGAGTTTTCCAGTGCCCCCCCATGACCCATGCTCTAGGAAGGCAAGAACATTTTCCTGCAGTTGGATGAGGAAGAATCAGAGGTGCTCATCTGGTGAAGATCAGAAAAACATGGATTTATCTCTTCTGATGGCCTAACAGAACACACAAGGAAATACAGACATTGATATGGATACAGCAAGCTTGATCTGGCTCTGCAATGTACTAGGGTAAGTCAGATGTATATCACCAAGGCTAACATTGCATTTAAGCCTAATCCCAACTGACGATGCATTTGCTTAAATGTGATCCCTTTTCCTAATAAATAAAGAAATGGATTTATTGAGTATAATTAATAATTTCTAATTGATTGGGCTCCTTTTAAAGTCTGGCTGACGTTTACTGAAACCAGCAGGTGTCTGTGGGTTGCTCCATCCTCAGATATCCAGTGTTCAGGACCGTCACAGGGGAGACATGGGCAATGCTCGGGTTTAGTCAGGCATGTTGTAGAGTGTGCATACCTCAGATAGAGACAGATGGTTGTTTGCTCTCTAGACATATGTAGGTTAATTCCCTAGAGGAACGTACGTATCTTTATCTGATTGCGCTTCAGGGGAAATTTTGTAGAACAACTTCAATGGGAATTGTGGGAAGCTCTCCAAAGTCAGGTAACAGTTTTCTGTGGGCTGAGATGTTTAGCATTAGGCAATGCAGTTTGAAACTCTTAGCCAAGAGGTATGGCAGTGCTATTGCAAAAGGACTTGAAGATTTTGTAAGATAATTGTTAGGAAATCTATCAAGAATAGGACAGAAAATGATATTATGTTACTAAGAAATGAGTAGTGTAATTGCTAATGCAGGATCAGTTCTGTTCTCCCATCTCAGAGATAGAAAACATCCAGGGGAAGACAATCAGTTTCTTGACTTAAAGAGGTAAAGCAGACCAGGAGTCTCTACTCTGGGATACAGGCAGCTGAAGGTCTATAGAGGCCTATACAGCCTTTTGGGGGTCTATTGAATTTGGGATATAGAGAAGCTGAAGAAAGTAGAGATTTGTTGCTATTTCTGATGGTATAAGAACTAGAGGGACTCCTGCCATCAGCAGGTTTGGCACAAACAAAAGAAGGTACTTTTTCACAAAGTACCTATAAAATGATGGAACTGATTGCCATGGTAATTGCGAAGGTGGAAAACATACAGGTATTCAAGGCAGACTGAATAAATTACCCCTGACTGTGATTATTAAGCATGACATTGCAGACACAATATCCTGGTCAGGAAATCCCCCAAGCCCTTGTGGTGGGTTGTCCCTAGCTGGATGTGAGGTGCCCACTAAAGCTGCTCTGTCACTACCCTCCTCAGCTGGACAGGGGAGAGAAAATACAATGAAAGGCTTGTGGGTTGAGATAAGGGAGAGATCACTCACCAACCACCATTATGAGCAAAACAGACTAGACTTGGGAAAGTGAGTTTAATTTATCCAGTATGGGCTTCCCATAGGGTCACAGCCTCCTTCAGGCATCCCTCTTCTCCAGCATGGGGTCCTCCATGGGTTGCAGGTGGAAATCTGCTCCACTGTGGACCTCCATGGGCTGCAGGGGGACAGCCTGCACCATCATGGACTGCACCACGGGCTGCAGGGGAATCTCTGCTGTGGTGCCTGGAACACTTCTTCCTCTCCTTCTGCGCTGACCTTGGTGCCTGCAGAGCTGTTGCTCTTATGTATTTGCGCTCCTCTCTTCTCTAGGTGCTGCTGCACAGGTTTTTACCCCTCTTCTTCTTAAATGCATTATCACAGAGATGTTACCACTGTCACTGATGGGAAAGGAGGTGGAACTATGTTGGGATGCTTGCTACTCATAATGATGAACTCCTTTCACCCACAACATACACGATCCCTGTGCGCGTGCTCATCTGCCACAGATGCATGCTCTAAAGCCATAAGTGAAGGCAAACCTGGGGGTTTGCTGGGGGAAGAACTGAGAGCACCGGGATGTGAAAAGCCACAGCAGTGTGGTGGTGTGCTGGAGTCTGCTGCTGGTTGGGTGACACAACAGGGCTACCTGAGATGTGGCCAAAACTTCCAGGGCTGCAGCTGCACCCCCGGGCAGACGTACCATTGTACGGAGTCCTGCAGGTGGTGGGACATGCTAAAGGAAAGACCACCTTAGGAGTGCTCCTTAGGGCACTCTGGAGAGAACGAGCCTCGCCGATGTGAAGGGAGACCCCAGTCACGCACCCATACTAGCCCTCATCTACTACCCATAAAGGAAGCTCATATCTATTTACATGGCTTGGGGAAAATCAAGTTATCTGAGGATGTTCAACACCCTATCCTGCTCAGATGACCAGCATTGGTGTCCTACCATGGATGTCTCTGGCACAGGAGACCCGTAGTGCAAGGGCAAATAAAACTAAAACAAGAGGCAATATAGGCCCACTGCTGAACGAAGTGGGTACCCTGGAGACAGAGGATATAAAGAAGGCAGAGGTGCTGAATGCCTTCTTTGCCTCTGTCTTTACTCCTGCAGACTCTCCCCGAGGGCCCCGGATTTCTATAGCCCCAGGAGTCAGGACAAAGGAGGAGTTTGCTTTGGTAGATGAGGATTGGGTTAGGGATCAGCTATGCAAACTGGACATCTGTAAATCGATGGGTCCGGATGCAATGCACCCACGGGTGCTGAGGGAGCTGGCGGAGGTCATTGCTAGGCCACTTTCCATCATCTTTGGTAAGTCGTGGGAAACGGGCGAGGTGCCTGAGGATTGGCGGATGGCAAAGGTCACACCAATCTATAAGAAGGGCAAGAAGGAGGACCCGGGTAATTATAGACCGGTCAGCCTTACCTCCATCCCTGGAAAGATGATGGAACAACTTATTCTTGACTCCATCACTAGGCATATCAAGGATGAGGGGGTCATTAAGAACAGCCAACATGGTTTTATGAGGGGGAAGTCGTGTATGACCAACCTTATAGCCTTCTATGAGGAAGTGACTAGGTGGAGGGATGATGGTAGAGCGGTAGATGTGGTTTTTCTTGATTTCAGTAAGGCATTTGATACTGTCTCCCACAGCATCCTCATAGATAAGCTGAGGAAGTGTGGGCTTGACGATCAAGTAGTGAGGTGGATCGAGAACTGGTTGAAAGGAAGAAGGCAGAGAGTTGTGGTCAATGGCGCAGAATCTAGCTGGAGGTCTGTGACTAGTGGAGTTCCTCAGGGGTCGGTGCTGGGACCGGTGCTGTTTAATATTTTCATCAATGACCTGGATGAGGGAACTGAGTGCACCCTCAGCAAGTTTGCTGATGACACAAAACTGGGAGGAGTGGCTGACACACCAGAGGACTGTGCTGCCATTCAGCGAGACCTGGACAGGCTGGAGAGTTGGGCGGGGAGAAACTGGATGAAATTTAACAAGGGCAAGTGTAGAGTCTTGCATCTGGGGAAGAACAGCCCCATGTACCAGTACAGGTTGGGGGGTGACCTGCTGGAAAGTAGCGAAGGGGAAAGGGACCTGGGGGTCCTGGTGGATAGGAGGATGACCATGAGCCAGCAATGTGCTCTTGTGGCCAAGAAGGCAAATGGCATCTTAGGGTGCATTAGAAAGGGAGTGGTTAGTAGGTCAAGAGAGGTTCTCCTCCCCCTCTACTCAGCCTTGGTGAGGCCGCATCTAGAATATTGCGTCCAGTTCTGGGCCCCTCTGTTCAAGAAGGACAGGGAATTGCTTGAAGGAGTCCAGCGCAGAGCCACAAAGATGATTAAGGGAGTGGAACATCTCCCTTATGAGGAGAGGCTGAGGGAGCTGGGTCTCTTTAGCTTGGAGAAGAGGAGACTGAGGGGTGACCTCATCAATGTTTACAAATATGTGAAGGGTAGGTGTCAGGATGATGGAGCTAGGCTTTTTTCAGTGATATCCAGTGATAGGACAAGGGGCAATGGGTGTAAACTGGAACATAGGAAGTTCCACGTTAACATCAGGAAGAACTTCTTTACTGTAAGAGTGACAGAGCACTGGAACAGGTTGCCCAGGGGGGTTGTGGAGTCTCCTACACTGGAGATATTCAAGGCCCGCCTGGACAAGTTCCTGTGTGATGTACTGTAGGTTACCCTGCTCTTGCAGGGGGGTTGGACTAGATGATCTTTTTAGGTCCCTTCCAACCCTTGGGATTCTGTGATTCTGTGACCCACACTGTCCTCCTATCCTCGCCTCTTCTGCAAAACGCCCTTGATGGCAATGGCACAAGGTGACCTCTACTCATGACTGACCCTGTGGGAAGCTATGCCGTGCAGTGTGACAAGCCCCAGCCGCCCCAGTGATGGGATGCTGCTCAGGCTCTCACAGCTGCATGGGGCAGAGCTGCCAGCTTCAAAACAATGTCTTACCTCTTCATCCATCTCTTTTACCTTCCTCCTGCCTCTGCCCCAGCTCATCCCTCTGCTAAGCAGGGTTGGACATAACCACAGTGGGGACCTGGGAAAGAAGCTGTGTGATGGTCCAGGCTTTGTGTTGTCAAACATCACCAGGTGCACCCTGTAAGGGGTCCTGTGCAGGAGAAGGAGGGCATCTCCTTGTCACTCCCAGCCTCTCCATCATAAGCTTTTACTTCAGAGTGGAAATTCTGAAGCACACACTGCCATTTCCTATTACTCTGTGCACAACTTGGCACAATAAGGCCTCTGTGGTGGGTGTCCAGGAGCTACTATAACTCTCTGTATACACCCTATACCCTATACCCTATTCAGGAGGAATCACTGGGGAATTAACTCTGCTGGATTCAGCCTGCTGCTGTGCTGCACGAATAATCATGGGAAAAAATTGTATTCATTCAGCAATGTGTAGGAATGTTTAAATTATAAAACCCACTTTCATTTAGGTAAATGGGATAAAACAAAAAAAAAATCATCATTCATGTTCTATAGTCTGAGATCCTTAATTTGCTCTAAATGAAAAGGTTGCTGTCAGTTTCGGTTCAGTCTAGAAAGATGAATAATTTGCTTGATCACTTGAGAAACAGGAGATCATGTTCCCCAGTAGTTTGTTATTATATTTCAGCAATAGTGTTCTCATCCAAGGTTAGCTGGAGTTACAGCACTGACAAAGCACAATGCTGCTCTATCTCTGGCTTTATGTCCTTTGATCGCTGCTGCTGAAGCAGAAGACATCCTGACTGTAAGACACAAAAATATGCAGGAACCATTAAGAAAAAGCTTTCTCTTGCCAGCCCACCTGCTTGTGGAGGAAGATGGTTTGGAGCTTTGAGACATGGCTGGGGATGGCACGGAAGGGGTGGATGGCAGTGGGGGACACTGGTGGTGCCTGCCGATGAGACGCACCTCTTCCTTGCACCTGCCCTGAGCAGGATTTGTCCAACGGCTCCCTTCATGTTAGGCGTAAATGCAATAGGCTGCAGGTCCTCTCCTCCTAAGGTAACCCTTTAAATGCATTTGGACCTGTTCCACCCCAAAAGCACTACCTGACTCCTGAAAGAGCTGGGGGTGACCACTCCATGCCCTGTCTGCAAGCAAGAACTACAGGGACAGTGCTGAGGCCCGCTTGGCATGTTGTGTGCTAGAGGCAGACACAACATGCCCTGATTTAGGGTGAAATGGCCTTTCCCCTGCATATTGTGTGGCCAGCCTGGCATTTACAGCTGGGGAGGGGCAACGATACCAACCGGCTACAAAACATTGGCAAACCCAGACATTGACCTGCTCCTGCTGGCGATCACCACACTGGCCTCTCTGAGAGCTCCTCGCACCCAGGTGATAACAGCCCCACACATCGCTGCAGCCTCTCCCTGTCTCCTCCATCCTGTCACGCAGCCACGAGTCAGTCTGGGAAAGGTCACAGGTTTCTTTCTCCTCAAGACCTGCTCTCGGCTGCTGCATCTGTCCCACCTCCTGCTGCTGGCGCTGCTGCTGCTCCCCTTACTCATGCTCCTGGAACACTGAAGTGGAAAAGTAGCTCTTTGGTTTTTGATGGGAGCCGCCAGTTTCTAGGATGCACGTGCAATGCTCTTCCTGATCACAAGCAGTCACTGTGGCTTGGGAAGAACTGCTGCTTCAGTCCTGGGCACTTTATTCACTAGGAGAGAATTTGTATGAAACCCTCAAGCTCTAAGCAAATCTGGGTTTGTATCTTCTGTAGCAGGTCCAGACTGGTGTTGCTGGTGTGGCCACAAGCTCAAGAAACTTTGAAACCCTCAGGGCTTCCCTCACCATGTTCTCCTTCATGGCACATCCTCTTCAGTCCCCTCAAGTGGCTCCCTTGAAAGTCCTCTACTAAAACAGCACCTACTTGTCATACCTGAACACTGGACCAGGAATTTGTCATGGGACCATGAAATCCTTTCTTCATACTTATATTTTAAACAATCCACCCCACATCTCACAAAGCTGAAGCCACCACACTGTGCCCTCGAACTAAAACATTGGACATCTCAGGTGTGATTCATCACACCAAATTCAGGCAGATGTCTGGCATCCCAAGCTTCTTTTAGAGCTGGCTGGTGGCATCAGGCCTGTGTAGAGAGTGTTTCATGTGACATGTACATTGTACCTTAGGAAGTGAGGACTGCTCTGGAGGTATCTTTTTCTTCTCTTGTAATGCTTTAATTAGAGTAAATTAATCCCTCTGCTCCTGCTCCTATATTGCCTCTTCACCATTTTCTTCTCATTTTCATTGCATTTCCTCCATCTGCAGTGCCCTGACGTGTTAACTGGTGAGCTTTTCACAGCACAGACTTTATTTGTATTTTTACAGCTCCAGCTAGAGAAGCTCCTTTAACCTGCCCCTTTCTCTCCAAAGGCTGCTGCAAAACAAACTGCTGCAGAGTGTTAGGGGGAAAGCAAGGTCCAGCTGCTGTTGCGTGTGGCCAAAGGTGCCTTACTTGATCCACGCTGAAATACAGGCAAGTGCAGCTTGTGCACATACTATACAGCGTGTGTCTGACATGCAGTGTTTTCAGACAGCCTGCACTCTGATCCTGGGGCTGCCTCCTCCAGGCAGCAACATCAGGACTGTTAGGCAGCACTAACACATCAGCTCTGCTGTTGCTGTGGGATTCAGGCAAGGTGATGACTGTTGCATGAAAAACTGCCTCTCCTCTCAAGGAGCCAAATAAAGAATGATGAGAAAAGTCGTTGCACAAGCTAGTACTTCCCAGCATACACAAAATATTTTCTGCTGCTCGGCTCGCTGCTGGTTCACCTTCAGCCCCACTTTTCATTTAAGCCATCTTGCCACAGCCAAGGAGTTTTTTGAGTAGTGAAGTAGTCTTTTTCTAAGTCCAGCACCATGCAGAACAGGACCCCGCTGCAGAGCAAATGGTTTGTGAACTGTTATACTAGTAATAGTATCAGGACCAGAGATAATGAAAAGATGCAAACCATTGAAGTTAGTGAGTCAGGGCTTCAGAAACATGGGTGGTAATCCAGCCTTGGCTTCCTGAGCACAGTGTCTGAGAGGTTTTACACAAACACAAAGAAGCGTCATTCGCATATATTGAGACCAACAAGACTTTTGCAGTCTGTGTTTCCTGAACATTAGTTTTAGCTCTTCTATATCTGGTATAATAATGACTTCATCACTTTCCTTTTACCTTAAAATTCATTGGGCACAGTCTAAGTTCTTGTTTCAATTAAGTTGTCCAAGAAAGTAATACAAATTCAAGTTGGAAATTAAGAGGATGTTTTCAGTGACCAGATAAATAAAAGGTAACTCAAGCTTTCCATTGAGTAGGTGGAATGAAAGAGCAAGCTATCCTTGAGGATGGTGTATGAAAGAAAGAACACAATGCAATTGCCTGAGATAGCCCAGGCATCCTTTTAGGACCTATGATTCACATGACATTTGTGCCTTAGTCTCAGCTTCTCAAATGTCTGTCTCCTACTGTTATTATTTTTAGCTCGGTTTGCTAAAGAAACAAGGCTGATGTGATGAGGCTGCCCATCTGCCTGGCTGTCTACCGTCTCCATCTGTCCCTTCTCCCAAAACCCCTGTGAACCTGCTGGCCTGTTTCAGTCCAGTCTGATGGCAGGATGGAGGTCTCAGGGTGAATTATCCTACATGTATCATGAAAATCGGCTGCTTCTCAGGGAAGGACCAACACAGCTCTTGGTGGAGGGAAGCACAGGGTGAATCCAGCTGTTGGTACGCTGTCCATGGCAGCAGCCAGGCAGGTGGTGGACATGCACTCACTCATCAGGCAATCTGGACACAAGATACTGAAACAACATGTGCTGTCTCTTGCCTGTGGGAGGATGTCCTAAAGGACACAGGGCAGCTGGACTATTGCCATGCAAAGGCAAGGGGATGAAGGATGCAGTTCTCTGGATAAGCCAGCTTTCCCCGTGTCTGCACTTCACCGAGAAACACCTGCATCTGTAACCCTGGGTAACTCTCCAGGTTAAGCTGGATTCAGCTGTCAATATGTGGCTGATTTCATGTGTTAACCACCTCCTGGTGTGAGCTACTTCAGACACAGATTTGATGTGACTTCTGAAGCTGTGCGTGCCTGTGTTTATACCATGCACCTACTAGAGTGTGAGAGGAGAGCAAGGCCTCTTTGTGGAGTTCTGCTGTGTGTGCAGGAGCACAATGCCGCAACCCCAGATTGCCAGACGTGCCGACTCAATCCATTGTCCATCTTCACACATTGCTGAGGCAGCATTTAAGTGTGCAAACAGATGATATAGTCTGTCAGGGAATGGTGCTTAGGTTCACCTGCTGGGGCTGCTCAACCTCTAATATTAACTGCATGACTTTACAGGAATGAGACCGCCTTGTGCAACAGTCATGGCTCTGAAATTTCCTGAGACTCTGCGTCCTCCCTCTACCAGACTCTCTTACTCTTCAATTTTTTTATAAGCTGAATAATCAGGACAAAGCTACATCTCCTTTCCTGCAGGGCATTTCCTTCCTTCTCAGATCTTTCCACAGTGCATCATGCACACCTCGCCTTTTTGCAGGTCCAAAGGATGTAATCCTGCTCAGGTTCTCCAAAGATCCCCATGTGACTGGCAGCTGATGAAAGATCTTGTCTTTTCATTTTCATACTTCCTTTCTTCAAGCAAAGTGACTCAACAGCCTCTGCAGATCCGCAGCTTCCCTGCCAAATGGAGTGTATTTCATTCCCATGCCTTTTCAAACTTACCAAAATAAAGTCCACGTGCTTAACAAGGAAAGCAGCGCAGGGTTTCAAACTGGCAAGGATGCCTGTGGCCAAGACAGGACCCAGGGAGGGAGCTGCCAGAGGGAGACAGCTTGTGTCCTGCTGCTTCTGTTAGGATCCCACTCTGCAAACTTCCTACTTAGTGTTCCGATGCCTAAATTTCAAATGTGGCCACATGATCTGCTTGTCTATAAGCAAAAGACTTGCCCTGTTTCAGAATGAGTTACAGTCATGAATTCACCCTTGGCTAAATTGTATGTTTATTCGTAGTATGAAATTAGGAACTCTGCTCCTGCAGAGAAAATCATTACCCACGTCAGTGCCCCAGAAGGGGAGGGCCTAAGGAGAGAGAAGCACAGACATCACAGAAAAAGTCTAATGTGCTCGTTATGAATAAGATATCCAGCCCAGCTTTAGTCATGGAGCAGAATAGCTGCAAACAACATTGGAGGCTTGCTTTATGAGGCATTGGACTGATACTTCCCCCCTCACCCTGCCACAAGAGTTTTGTTTTAGGATATAAAAGTGAGGAGAAAACACTAAAAAGTCAGGGGGGAATGGAAGGAGCCTATGCAGCACAGGTGTCAGTTTCCCATGCAATATGGAGCGGAAAAGCAGTTTTGCCATGGCCTGACCTTGCTAAATCTTCACTTCCATTCCCAGATGTGGGCTTTGCTGGCTGTCAGAAATGAGCTGCTTGGAGAGGCCCAGGGAGCCTGATGCTCCAAGACAAGGGGAAGGGCAAGGCTGGCTCTGTGTGTCCTTTCACTAAGGGGGGTCAGGCATGGGAAGTACCAGCCTGCCACGGGGCTGAGGATTCCCTTGTGCTGGGGATGTCTTCAGCAGTTTTCTTCCTGGAACTACAGCCATGTGTTACATCCGCAGGGACACTAAAGCCCCTTGCTTTACGTGAAAGGCTGAAGGCGAATGTGTAACCTGTTAGGGAGCAGCCAGATAGAGGTGAGTCTGACATATCTCCAAGCCTCCAGGTCCAGCTAGTGGTAAGGTTGAGCCTGTATTTCCCATAGGCGCACACACAGGCACACATATAAAACACACATATACCCACGGCTGGACATACGGATTTACACAGATAGATATGACTAGCACTTATGTAAAGACAAAAGCACCAGCTGAGCAGGATGACGGTCCGTCAGTGGAAATTATACATACACATAGGCAGGATGTGAACCCTGCAGAAGCCGGTCTTAAACACCCAGCCTACCCAGTGGCTGCCCCTGGATCCCAGTCTGCCCAGTGGCCAGCACCTGAGCATGTGAGTCCCCATGGCAGCAGCTCCTGTCCCTCCCATGGTGGCACCCCAGGCACATCTCCTCTGACCCTGCTCCCACTTCAGCTGCTGCACTCAGGCCCCACAGAACCGCGGACACTGGGTGCACCCTCTCCCACCTTTGGTTCCTCCTTGTTTCTGGGCTCCCCCAGCTGCAGTGGTGCCTGCAGGCTCCCTGAGTGTCTGCTATAATGGCTCTGGTGGTGGGCCTGGGAGGTGTGGAGCAGGGGATGGCTTGCCAGAAGTTACCTCGTATTGCTGGGCTCTTGCAAGGAGCATGCCTCCTGGTGCAATGACGCTCAATGTAAATATTTAGCCTAATGTAAGATCCTCAGTTAATAAAAACTGCTTTGGATTTTCTGGCTGACACAAGGGACACTTAACCCTCCCTTCCGCTTCCAAGGGTCATAGCTATTTCAATGGCAAAATGGTTTTAAAAATACCCCAGAGCTGTCTCCACTGCACACAAGCCTCTTAGCACCGCTACAAGCACTGTCCCAGCACTAAGCAGCATTCAGCCTTTGCCTCAGAACTGTGTGGTTTGTGGTGTCTCTTCCCAAAAGCAACTACATCTGGGTGACGGTGAAGGCTTGGGGCACCTCCAAACACCTGAGTCACCCCTGTTGTTCCTCAAAGGACAAGTAAGAGAGTACCATCCCTTTCTGGCTCTTCTTCCAAATTGCCATTTGTTCTATGGTAGTCTCCTTTATTGTACATGAAACAGTAACGAGCTTTGGTAAATTACTTTAGTAATCAAACTCATATTTTAGTTTATGATTTAATGTGGCAACTATTACATGCAAAAAGAGAATTTCCCCAACTGTTTAACAGTATGAAGGACAAACACTTACTTTTCCAGTCCATTATTTGGTAGGTTTCTGGTGAGCAATTTTCTCACGAGTTATGGTGAGATAATAGCTGGAGCAGAGCCTTGGGTCAGCAGCAACCAAATAGCAATGTCCTTCAGTGTTTGCTTGGCAGCACTGGCTGGCCTAAAGTCTTTTCTTATCAACAGAGAGCTGTAGCAATACATTGAGAAGTGTCTGAAAACAGAACTTGGAGGTGAAATAAAAGCCAGTGCTACCAGCCTCTCTGTAGCACCATTAACTTGCCTGGGTTACATCAGTAAAGCTCTGCTGCAGCTTTCAGCCAGGCCTAAGGAAATCTATTGCTGTTTTGTTTTTTTTTGCTGTCCTCACATCAAGACGACTCAAACACAGCTTTTGCGTGGAGCTGAAAGCCCATAAGGACTTATGTACGTAAACATCCTTGCCTTGGCTGTCCAGTCCCAGTGCTGCCCTTGTAAAGACAGCTCTGTCCTTCTCCTGGAAAATCTCTGTGGGCTTTTGCTGAGCTCCAGTTTCTGATACCAGCATGATTCCACATGTAGGTCAGTTTGGGACCACAGAGAAAGCCAGGAAGGCTTTCCTTGGAGCATACTGCCCAGAGCAGTGGCCATGTGCTCCGAGCTGTGTACCTTCAGCAGTACACTGTACCGGCTGCAGCAGCATCCCCAGACCCAGTTAGTTCATGAAGCCAGCAGCAGTGTCACACTTCCCCCTGCAGATCTAGGAGGAACCAAAGAACCCTTGTTCCCTCCATGCTTGCCTGGCTCCAGACCTTGCACTCAGCTACTGGCTGGAAGAACACAGGGTCAGCTGCTAGTTCAAACATGTTCAGTTGTGCTAGCATCTTTCCTCATGGATTTAGCAGGTCCATAAATCCTATGGCCTATTTGGATGAACACATCACACATGGCTCCAAGCAGGCTAGAAGTGTATCACCTCACCAGTTTCATATTCATCACTCTTGTTGGCAATAGCAATGATGTGACCTGGTCAAAGCCCCACGAATTTCTCTATCAACTCTAGTAGACCTCAGACCAATGGGGCAGGGACCCAGTGATCCACAGCCAGCTTTGCTGCTAAGAGAGATCATTTCACTGTCCCAGTGGTACCACTAACCACCTTGAATCTGTACAAGGGCTTGGATTTATTAAAAGTGCTTAATACAGAGAGGCCCGAAGGGTTTAGTGAGTAGTGAGCATCTCTGGCAGTAAGAAAACCTTTAATCAGAGGTCTAAATCTGAATGTTGGCAACTGTGGCAACAGGGTCCTCTTTCATTGTGCTTCCCATGGGGTAGGTGGAAAAGTGGAGCGCTAGCAGGGCTCCCTGCTTCCATGCAGTGACCAAAGGGATAGTGCTACAGCATGGGCAGGCATCTCTGGCTGTCCCATGGGTATTACTGCAAAGAGCTCATTGGTACTCGCCTTACTGCCGGCACCGCTCCTCAGAGGCTTCTTGCAGGTGCTACACAGATCAGCAGTCCACCTGCATGCCTGCTCCCTGCCTCCCCTTCTCAGTATAGTGACTGCTGTCATGGTCAAAAGCAGAGAGCTGGGTTTTTTTACCTCTCAAATTAGCTGTGAAAATTCATATGAATATTAAGATCTTTAAATATCCAGTACTAATATTCCCTTTTTTTACCAGCAAATCATTTTTTTGCCTTGTTTCAGAAATTGATCATTGCATGTATTGCATCCCTCTTCAGCTTAATATGCAAGGGAAATCCTGTCCGATACCATCAAGGTTTCCTGCGTTTGCACTTTATCTGTTTTATATGAAGGCTTGTGCCTGGATTACAGAAATGATTCCTTACAATTTCCAACAGTGGGAGATGAAATAGGTGAGTAGGTTCAGGACTCTGCTTCCCACCTCCTGCCCTTGTGTACATGCCCACATACATGTCCATGTTACCAGAGCAACTCCCAGGGATGACGAGTCCTGCCACTTGACACTGAGTATTTGTTGAAGCCTTTCTTAGCAACACATAAAGCAAATGCACTCCTGTCTGGCAAGCTGTGAAAAGAGAAGTGTTGCCGTGAGAGAAGGTCTGCATGTTCGAGTGGAGGGTACCAGTACCCACCAAAGGCAACATGCTCTGCCAGACTGAGCAGGGGCAGGGAGATGCCCTGCTGCTCTCCTAGGCAGGGAGATGCCCCGCTGCTCTCCTAGTGCAGGGAGTACCATAACATTTTCCATTGAGGAGCTGATTTTCGAGTAACTGATCTGTAAAATGGGAATAATTCCAGCTCCCATGGCTGTGCTGAAAAGATCCAATAATGTTTTCTCCAGTATTTTCAGTCTCTGGAAGACTCTAGGGATAACCAGGACCTTGCTCTTGGTCTTAGCATGAGCAAATGCAGCGAGACCTTCATCTCTGACTCGGTGTGACCATCTGTGACTCAGCTCTGAAATAGAGTGTTTTTCCACTGATAATTTTATAAGTATAACCTTAAGATGGGCTACATTACATATGAGAACCTAAGGACATTTCTAAACTCCTGTTATTTACTTGTAACATCATGAATCACATCATTGCACAGTGTACATGATATTCCCTGATGATATAATTACAGTGCTCTCTATATACTGTGCTTTCTTAATTCATTGTATTCAACATTCACCTTTTAGCAAAGAGTGTTTTAATTTCCACATGCACTTTACCCAGTTCGAGACTAAGCATGGGAATAGAAAACAAGACTCCTGACAGAACAGCCACGTTGTGCTGGCTGTGTATCTGCTGTGTTTGCTGACCTCCCACTGTAGCCTTTGCCCTCATCCTACATATGAGCAGCACTGGTTGACTACAGTCAGGGAGATGGCTTATTTGAGCTGGACTTTATAATGTGTGACTGCAGCTTGTTCTCAGCCTTATCAGCTGGGGTGTGCTTCCACAGAGAAATACTCTGTGGTTGTTGTGAGTTGCTTGTTCTCAATAGGGGAGGTCTCAAAGCTAAGTGCTGGCACTGCTTGGGTGGGTGAGGAGGCCGGCCAGCCCTCCATCTTACCTCCATCCTCAAAGGCAGATTAGGCCAGAAATTGTGGAGAGTACCAAAAAAACCACATTTCCCCCAGTGCATGCACAGAACGTGTCACTAAAGGACAAGCAGGGGAGGGCAGTGCAGGGGCTCCATGGGGCTGGAGTGTGGATGTCCAAGACAGGGAGAAGCCTGTCATCCCATCTCCAGGCATGGCACAGGCTCCAGCAGGATAAACAGGGTGTGTGCCCAGGTGGATGAGTTTCCATCCTTCCCAAAGGACTGTTCTTAGGCCATTACAATTGGCCTGTATGCTGGTACTTTGTGCACATACTGCTGACCGCAGGCCCCTTCCGCTACTCCCCCACCATTATCTCCAGGTCAGTCCCAACTCATATTTCTGCTGTGAAGCTTACCAGGAAAGAGAAGAACAGCCTTTCCAGGTGCAGGCTGCACAGTCCCTCATCTGCTGCTAGCTCAAAACAGGCTGAAGCTGCTTCTTGAGGCTCGGTGTTAGATTTGAGAGGCTGCTGGTTACTGAGCTGCAGTGGATCTGCCTGGAGAGAAGCCCTTGAAATGGCAAGCAGCATCACCTCCAGAGCCTCCTCTGAGTGCACAAGTGGGGCCATCTGAGCCTGGATTGAGCAGGGAGCTGATCTGGAAAGCTTGCTGCAAATTCCAGGAAAATGACCTCTGCTGAGGTAACCTTTGCTGAGTTGAGCATCACTGAGTAAGCAGCACTCCAGCACTGAAGGTTTTACCCCAAGCTCTCTTAAAACTGTAAATTCATTGTCTGGTGGGTTCCTAGCCCTGCCTTAGCTCTCCCTTGGTAGTTGCCAGTACAGAGATCTGCCCATAATCTATTTCTCTCTGTGCCACCAAACCTTGCAGGGATGATGCCAGTAATTTTCCAGGCTTTCTCCCCCCATTCAGCTGACACCAGCTGCTGCTGCATCACCGAGGGGGCCACAGACATGACAAAGGTGAGTAAACAAAGTGCAGGCTGATCAGCAAACAGCCTTACAGGTGCCTCCCCGTCATGGAGCACATCCTGCAAAGCCCTGGATTGTCTTTTGTTTCCTTTGCTTCTCTCATGTCTGATTTTCGTACTTATAAACATGCAGATGCAACAGGGAAATTTAGGAAATCGGTTTCTAAGGCAACTGATTATATGATGATGCAATTACCTTATTATTTGAAAGTCAGGGTGCCATGCATTGCAATAAGCTCTTTCCAAAGGGGAGAATGAAAGTTTTCATAATACTTACCCACACAAAAGCAGCACAGCCTTAAAAATTACTTGCCTTGAGAATACACCAGGAGTGCCAGAAGCCAACAAAATCCAGCTGCTTTAGCTGTAAAGTGAGTGGAGGAAAAATCTCTTTGCTCTGATGCTGGCAGGATGAGGGAGCAGGCAACACTCAGTCAGCAGTGTATGTCACAAAGTCCATGGGAAAAAGCACATGAGTAATCAAGCAGACATCCACCTATGATTACTTTTAATTATGAAAAAGAAAAATCTGAGCAGCAAACATGCAGGTCCTAGGACCCAAGCATTGTTCCTAAATGCAGTGATAGAGATGACATGGACCCATGGCTGTGTTTCTCTGAAGCACTTAACTCAGATTAACTTTGGTTTTGAGAGATCATTTTCCTGCACTTGAGCCTGTCTTGCTGTTCTAGATCCTGCCTTTCCCCAGTTTGACTTCCTGCAGCTCTACTACAGGCTTTTCTCCTCCTTTTTCCTTCCTCCTTCGTGGTGTCTCTTCACATGTTGCTCCCCGCCCCTCTAACTCTATACAGTCTCAGGCCAATCCAGCATTTCTCTCACTTGAATGGCGCCCAAAGACAAGGTCTCTGTGTCAGACCTTTGCCTTTGACCTCCAGCTCCCGCTGTGCTGAGGAGGGAAGGGACAGGAACCAGCTCAGATCATAGAATCATAGAATAGTTAGGGTTGGAAAGGACCTCAAGATCATCCAGTTCCAACCCCCCTGCCATGGGCAGGGACACCTCACACTAAACCATCCCACCCAAGGCTTCGTCCAACCTGGCCTTGAACACTGCCAGGGATGGAGCACTCACAACCTCCCTGGGCAACCGATTCCAGTGTCTCACCACCCTAACAGGAAAGAATTTCCTCCTTATATCCAATCTAAAATCTATATCCAATCTAGATGATGGGAACCTAGCCAGTCCCCACTCAGGGTGGTATCTCCTGCCTCTTCCTCCATGCCCATCCTCAGCACATTCAGCCTCTTCACAGCCTGTAGGCCCAGGATTTGCAGCCCAGGTTCCTGCTGCCCATGCTTCATGCAGACCTCCCTTATTGGAGAAGTCACCTCAGGTCTGCTGGTGGCTCTGAGACCTCTCTCAACCCAATGACGCTTGCAACTCGACTGCCTTTGCCAGCTCCCACTGTGAGTTTCCATGCTTCTCTGCACAGATCTAGCTCCTTCCTACGTGCCAGGAGACACATCCTGGCCGTTTTTCTTGGGCTCTGTTTTCAATGTTTTCCTTAATAAGTCCTCACACTGCTCCTTGCTCACAAACAAGTCACAATTATTATTTCTGGGGCCCCAGAAATGATTCTGTGAGAATCAATCAAAGTCATCAATGTTAGGTGTTGTCAGGAGATGCCAGCTGTAGCTGTGCTGCTCCTGAGGGCTGCTGGGTTGCCAGAGGTAGGGACCCCATGCCATTGGAAAGTGTATGCTAAAGGAAAAAATGATGGAAGAAGCACTGCATAAAGCATTAGCTTGCTGCTTTTGGTCCAGGATGCCAGAAGCCTTGTAAAGGAGCGGGAGATGTTAACCTGCTGTCCTGGGCTTCACATTGCCTCTCTAGACACGTGTTACTGCCCTTCTGCAGCTGCACAGGTGGCATTTGAAGCGATTGTTTTGAATAGCTCCAAAACAAAAACCCCACTCGGGTCAGGTCTTACAGGGGGTCACAGCACCATGTAGGTCCTGAGCTGTGTGCATGGCGTCAGGCTAGCAAACACGGGCATTGTGTGCTCTGCCAGAAAAGTTGGAGGTGGTGGTATCCAAACTCACTGCAGAAATATCTCCTGAGGAACCAGGCTGGCAGAGGACTGCAGAAGGCCTGCTCATGGTGCTTGCACCACCTTGCTGCCCAGTAGCTTCCCAGAGCCAGCCCAATGTTCCAAGGATGCCCCAGCAATGACTCTGCTCATGCCAGCAGAGGAAAGCTGCAGCGTGTTCTTTTGGCTATTTGAAATGGGTCCTGTGTTTGGCTAAATCCACCATCTCCAGAACTTAACTTGCCACTGAACCTTCTTACAGGGAGTAGAAGGTGTGAATCCCCCTTCATGCAGTTCCTTGCGGGCTGCAGCGGGTGGCTGGCTCCAGGATGCCCTTCTCCCTGGCGCCAGGGCAGGGCTGGCATCATCTGCTGGCCATGCACTGTGCTTGGGCACAAGTGTGTGCAGCTGTGCGCTTGCTGCAGTGATTTCCCAGCAGGCCAGGGAGGAAAAATGGAAAGCAAAATGAAATTGCAAAGCCACGCCTGCTCTGTGGGAAATGCTCAGGTAATGTGAATAGCAATGGAGACAAGGCAACCCCCTACGACTTTCTAAATAGAGCCAGCAAGCGTATGCAACACTAGTAAAACTAAAATGATCATCACCTTCCTCTTGAGGAATTCATACACTTCTGAATTTATTTTTGTGATTGTAACATACTCCGCTCTTTTATCCTTTTTTTAAAATATATATAAATGCAGTATCTCGTAACACCCGTTTACTGCAGGGCTTAGGGACTGCAGTTTTACCAAAGATGGCAGCTTGACTGCAGCCAAATCAGTACCTAGATGCTGAAATCCAGTACAGTAGGCACGGCCACAA
Source organism: Lathamus discolor (assembly GCF_037157495.1). Classification (NCBI taxonomy): domain Eukaryota; kingdom Metazoa; phylum Chordata; class Aves; order Psittaciformes; family Psittacidae; genus Lathamus; species Lathamus discolor. Next base: position 99,223,124 of record NC_088887.1, on the reverse strand, counting down.
GAAGGTCCTGTGGTGAGAAGCAGGAGGGAAAAAGTCAGTGGAAAGTGAAAAGGTGGTAGAAAAGTGGCTGGGGAAGAGATTAAGGTGTCTGAGGTAAGTAATCCCATGTGGGCGGCATCCTTTATGGGTGTTTCTGCCCAGGCAGCCCCTGGGCTCATGTAAGGGGCACTAAGTCCTGATCCCCTTAACGCCTCTCAAAGCTCCCACACCTCTAACCCCTTGGGTTTACTTGGGCTGTGTTTCTAAAATGGCTTTCCTCTTCTGACATTCTTATTGAATAATATGGACTTTGCAGTACATGAGATGGGAGTGGCTGAGCCATGTCTTCTTTGCTCTGCACTCCTCAAAATGGGAAGCAGCTCAGGCCTAGAGGCAAGAACAAGGTTTGCTTTTAGCTATCTAAACTAAAGTCTGTTGGCTTCATGCATTGCCCATGGTGTTTTACTGAATGTTTTATGATGCTTCATGCCGGAGCAAAGAGGGTGCAGGGCTCTGACCTTAGCACAGTGTTTCCCACCCATACTGTACTGGGAAGCAGATGTGCAGGGCCACCAGCCTTACGGTCAGGTGCCCAGCTGTGCTTCAGGCACTGCGCATTGCCAAGGACAGCAAGCACCCACCACCACAAACCTCAGGCTCACAGCACAGCTCAAAGGACCATCTTCACCCCACAGACCATGGGAATATCCAGGTGCAAAAACAGTTTAATTCAAGTCTCTCCAAAATCGTAGACAATGTCAGGAACTTCCTCTGCTCATTTCAGCTCTAAACTCCTGCCCTCATATCACCCTCCTTAGTAAGTTGTCCCCTTTAGCTGTAGTTGCAGTGAAGAGTTCACTCCTAAAGCCACTGATGTTTTATTCCTAGAGGCAAACGTGACTCGACTTTTTTGCATGCTTTCTGGGAAACATTGGCTCTGGTTCAGCTCAGAAGGACTCCGAGGTGCCTCAGCAGAGCATCCCAAGGAGACAGAGCTCCCCATAGGGTCCAGTTAGGTGTTCCACCTTTATATATTTATTTTTCTGATTGTAATGTACTTCCCTGGCAAAAAATAGTTGGAAGACACTTTTAGATAAAACTCAGTCTTTACTTTCATTGTAATATTTATTCATGGCAATAATTATGGGTTAATTAAGATGGTCTGTCCTCTTCCAACTTTTTGTGCTCTTGTAATGACTTCCATATACAGATGGAGCTGTGCTGAAGTTCACACTGAAGGGTACTGCAAACCTGTACAGTTGTAGGATTTTTGATATGCATTTTTATATTGCATAGGTGTCAGATCTGAACCGAGGCTCAGTAATAGAAACTCACTGTCATTGAATTATGTGACAGTGCTGAGCCCTTTACAAACTCTCCTGCTCTCCTATAATTTCATTTGTTCCTTTGTTTTTAATCCAGGAGTTGATATTTGCACTAGGCTTTTGTAACAGAGTATTGTACAATATCGTGAGTGCTTTCCTTGAGAACATGCTAAATAAATACAATTGTGGAGTCACAGGATGGTTGAGGATGGAAGGCACCTCTGGAGGTCATCTGGTCCAGATGTAGCCCATGAAGCCTGGCTGATAGAGCAAAGGTGTGATCCTTTTCCTGCTTGTGGCACTGCAAATCAGGAGTTAACATTTCCTGTCACCTCTAGGATGCAGACCCGTAGTTAAGCCTGAATTGATTTGTTTTGCCAATGTGGTTGGACTGGGAGGCAAACACCAGAATTCCCCAGAGCATCTCAGAAGTAAAGCTTCACCTATCCCCTGGTGATCTGGACTTACAATTAGTACAGGACTGATTTGTCTTGCAAAATACAAGCTCTCATTTTGCACGGCAGTGCAGTATTACTCACAGAGAAACGCTCAGTCTGGGTGAGACCTCCATAGTGCATTCTGCCACCAAGTTTCTTGCCATCCACAGACTTGATGTGGGTGCAGTCCATCCCCTTCTCCAGCCACTGAGAGGAAACCAACAAGACGCTTACAGAACATGGGAAAACACCCAAGCATGGACAGGAGGTCAGCGTGAAGTCAGGAGGTACGTCACTGTAGGGAAGGAGCAAACCCTATCCAAAACCTGAGACACAGCCTGGCCAGGAGACCCCCCGTTACCTGCACACGGTAGCAGCACACTCACTGATTGCCACAAGCAGTGCCAAATCCCATTTTCCAGGTCATCAATCTTACCAGTCACTGTAAAATGTTATATAACTCAGCTCTGCTTGATACGCAGCCTGCATCACATCTCTGCAAGGCTTAAGCCAAAGATCTGGGCAGATTTTGCAAGACCAGATCTAGCCTGCTAATGAGTGCCTCATGATTTTTGTAGTGTGGTTCAGTATGTGCTGCTCCCCAGCTCTGCAAGAACATGCCTCATACACATGTGCTGTGCAAGGACTGCCAGGCATCACCCCAAGAGCCTACTAAAGCAAGCTGCCAAGCTTAATGTAGCGGGCTACCCAGGTAAGTGATAGAAGCACTTTTATCCAGGTGAAGGAACAAGTTACTTAGCTTTCTGTTTCACTGAGATTGTAACAGGACTGACACTGCCTGCAGTGCCCCAGCCGTCCCCTCATCCTCTTCTGATGGGAGAAATACTCAGACCAGGGTGACGGATAAACATGGAGGATGTGCCCGAAGGACAAACTTGTCACTTTGAAACCCCTGAAGTTGTGTGCCTTGTCAGTGCACGTCCCAGTACATCCCTTAGGGCTGCTGCACAACCCATGAGGTCATGTTTGTGCTCTCTGCACCAGCTTTGCCTAAAATATCAACTCACATCCATTCCTGGTCCTCCATGCTACCCACTGTCTTCAGCCCAATGTCACCCAACCACGCGGAGCTCAGCTGTTCCCTGTATCTCTTCTACACATTTTCCTATTTGGAAATTATGCAAGAGGCGGAGGATACATTCAAGATGGGTCAGTCCAAGAGGTAAAAAAATGAGGACAGACTTACTGGGACCAAAGGTCCTTTTAAGCAGGAATTCCAGTGGTCTCTGAATGGAGGAGGAAGCCAACACACGGGAAAGAACACAAAGATGGGGTGGGAGGACAGTGTGTCTGCCCCTCAGGCAGCTTACCAAAGGCAGAAGATTTCATAGAATCATAGAATAGTTTGGCTTGGAAGGGACCTTCCAAGGTCACCTAGTCCGCCTACGCAGCTGGAGGACATAGCAAGCCTACTGCAGCTAATAGCTATATGAGACTGTAAAAGTAGGGATAATCACACATCTTCATACCTCTGCATGCAGACTTCTTTGCTGCCTTTTTTTCCCAGTATGCTGTATGGGCGTAACAGCTAAAACCAGCACAAATGCTGAAAGCAAACCCTCCACAGAAATAGCCATGGGGCTGCACATGCAGTTTTCTCCTGCAGGACCAGCTGGCCAAGGGGACCAACCACACCTGAGAGATGCGAGTCACTTTGCCAAAGCACCGATAGACAGCACTCACATCTGGTGATGTGGCCATGGCTCACATCTGCTTGGAATTTAGATATGGCTCCTGGTCACAAAATCTTTCCTTCCCCGTCTCTGCTAGCATTTAATATCTGTGCAGTTCATACTCACAGACACTTTAAAGCCCTAGCCAGTCACCACAGGCTAACGCTGCATTTCAATATCTGGGGAGAACAAATATCACATTATGCATTTGGGATAAGAAAAATCTCTTTTTGCCTTGAGTTGGTTGGACAGATGACTAGCTGGTATGAATCACAAATGCTACAGTCCAATGCATAATTCCAGATTGCACGCGGTATTACGGCACATGGTTATGTTCCCTGATTTGACGGCTTATTTAACTAATCAGCACAGCAGGAGCAGTTCATTTCAACTATTCCAATAAATGAGAGCTCTGTAATTTGCACATGCAGCTGTAATAGTTGTAATGCTCCATTCCTGCTGCGCTGCTTAGTTACATAAACCATCTAGTCAGAATCAATACTTATTTACTGTACCTAATCAACACAGTTTGAATTACAAACACGCAGAATTTGCATGTAAGCTGAGTCGCTGAGTTTTCCCTCAGGTACTGGTATCTGAGGGTTTCTTAATCCATTCAAAAAGGCATGAAAGAAGGATGTAAAAAGCAGTGGAATAGCAAACAGCCGTGTGAAGGCTTTGTTAGCTCTTTTTGTGGGAAATGCAGGGATTTGACATTCATAACAAGAGGCTGCTGGAAACCACGGAGGAAATCCACAAGAGCAGCCTCTCCTCTGCTGCAGAAACTTAGACTAGTAATTTCCAGGCAGCTTTCAATTACCAGCGGATGGGCTGATGGACTGGAGACAGAAGGAGCAGACGAAGGTCCGGATCTCATCACAAAGCATTCGTCAGCCCCTGGGGCAGACGGGGGCTTGTGAAAACCTCCGTGACACATCAGCACTCTTATACTGCAGCCAGTGAACAGCGCTCCCAGAGGAGGCCTGATTTAGAAATGATCCATCATGTTCATTTCCTACCTGATATCTAATATACACCAGTGATATAGCATCCTACCTAAAGCTGGTCTTGTGTAACACTGCTCCTTTTCATACGCTCTCAGGGCTGAGCTCTTATCAATACTGGTATCAGCAGCGAAAGACAGCTTAGGCAATGGTTGACCACCCACTTCACAGCCTCTTCTGGTGTCCTCCATAAGATGCTGGCCCCAGTGTTCTCGAAGTGCTGTGTATGGTGCGCCCGGGGTGAGATGGGGCGAGCTGTGCTGCGGGCAGGGAGGTGTCTGCTCTCATGGGCAATGGGGCTGCTGGGCTAGGTGGGAACTGGGACTTTGCTGGACCGGCCGAGATGGTACCTAGGATCTGCCTGCCTTCCCCTCTCAATGCATACCTTGAAAGACTGAAATAGCACTGTGCCCTGTGTCCATTGGAAAAGGAACTGGAAAATTTTGATTTCCAAGATAACTTCCCAGTTTCATAGAAAGTAGCAGAAGGGAGAGGGCAAAAGCTGTAAAGGAAAAGGATTTCATCCTCAAAAAGACGTGGTTTTGAACTCCCAGTTCCCAAACAGCTTTGCTGTGTCATTTTGGGCTTTATTTCGAGTCAAGATTTTTTTTAAAGTGAGTATTTTTCTGGAGGGATGCACAGCCAGTTTGTCACACACGTATTTAATCAGAGCAGGTGGAAGGCAAAAACTGGTTGTTACTGTGAGCTCATGTGCCTTCACATGGCACATCTGGGGCTGTCTTCCAGAGCTGGCTCCAGGCGTCACGGTGGTCTATACAAAACTGAATTTTGCTGCCCAGAGGAGGCAGATGAAATGAGATTGCCTGGGGAGGCAGGTTTGCTGCCCTGGCTACCCTGGGCTGGTGTCCCAGCATAGCCCCTGCCCCTTTTGGGGAGCAGGGAGTGTGGGAAGCTCTGCTTCTTAGGGTCCCCAATCTTGGTGCCTCAGCCCTTGAGCTGAACATCCTGAATAGCCCACCTGCACTAAGCACAGGCACCCAGACCCATTTGCAGTTGAAAAAAAGGATGTCTGAGATGTCTGTTTGGGATGACAGTGATGGTACAGGTCACGGGGCAAGTTGCTAGGTCTGGTTCATTGGGCATCTCAAATGCTCACCTATTGAGACCCAGTCTGTAAAACAGGGATAAAAAGAAGACCTTTCCTGGGAGAGGAATTGTTGGGTGTTGTATTCATATGTTCAGAGAGCACTAAGATACATGGATGGAGCATGTGGACTCAAAATATCATGTTGAATTTATTTGCTCCCTTAGTCTCCCTGAAGCAGATTATCTTCTCCTTGCTCTTACTGCACCATAGATCAAAATATCCTGCTATCATAGCACCAAAATACCTTGCAATCCACATACGTATCTCCCTCTTTGTTTTTTCCAGCAATGCTGAAGGACAAATGTGGCAGCCTGCTCTCCTAGGCTTAGCAGGGTAACATGGCAGAGCCCCAAAACCAGATTCACATGCCAGGTCCCTGTTAAGCACAAGGGCTTTAAATGGGGGCCATCCCAGCAGACAAAGGGCAATGCCCCTGATACAGAAGCAGGTTTTGTCTCCGAGTTACTGAAAGACTTTAGAAGGCAAAGGCATGGCCTCCACTTGCTTTACCCAATAAACCACACAGAGAACTTTTTTCCTAGCACAAAGTGAAGTATTTGAGCCTGTGAGCTCAGGAATCTGTGCTTGTATGGCAAATACAGCATCTCAGTTGTGCCTGTGAATGTGAATGTCTTCTAGGAACAATTTTAAGGTCAGCATGTAGAATGCTATGTCCCAGGGTTAATTTTTGCTGTTACTGGATTTGGCATCCTGTGAGGTACCTGCCATGAACCTTGCAGCCCCCCCTGCCCGTGGCTGCAGAGCAGGCACAATGTTGGATATCTGCTCCAAAATCCACCAGAAACCCCTTCAAAGCCTACAGCATTGCTAGCAATAATTGCACTGTGGCACCTGGTTGCGGTTTGCTTTCACAGCATCCCATAACCTGAACATGTGTCCTAGCTGGGCTTCATCAGATGTTGGACAAAACAGAATAATCTGAGCACTTCTCAGATCTTGGCTTGCTCTAGTGCCCACAGTGTTTAAACCCTGTGATCAAAAGAAACAGATTCAACATGAGCCTGGACAGATATTGCACCAGCAGCTGCTTTTTTTACCTTTCCAGGATTTTGTTTGATGGTCTCTGCGTGAGTTTGAGGAAAAGCTCTTGGCAAGTTAAGAAAATCAAACCTCAATATCACTTTGGGTCTCAAAGGACCCCCTCCCTTAGCACACAGGTGAGCTAGTACATATTGAGGCAGACAGTTATCCTCGTGCAAAAATGTGTTTCCCAGTATAAGTGCACCCATACAAATATGCGTTTTCTCAGTACACGAGTACGGAGGAGACCTGCCTGGCTGCATGGGTGCAAAGCCTTGAATGCGGGCCAGAGGGCTTGTGCCTCTTCTTTCCTCCCCGTTTTCCTTATTTGCTGATGACTTTCTGCATTTGCCAGTTTTGCAGCATTATGGAGCCCCACAGGCTGGTACCACAACCTTAAAGTACATTGCAGCGGCTATTTGCATCTTGGGTTTGGCCTGGTGCACCCCTAATCCATGACAGAAAAATAAGAATATAAATACAGCATAAATATAATAATAGCATAAATAATATAAACGCCATGATTATGAATATGATAAATAATATTTGTAATAGAGATGAATGTTATGAATGTAAATAATTTCATTCAAATAATAAAATTTAAATACATAATGTGAATATGAAATAATACAATATAAAAAATAGCAAGGTCTGGCCATTTCGCTGGTGCTTCTTGTCTGCACACAAGCACTTACCACATGGGAAAAGGGCTGGGTAAAGTTGCAGTTTAAACTGAGACCCACTAAATGAAGTCTTAGTTTTCTAGATGTCCCTGATCTTCTTGTTCTGTTTCTTCCTAGCAGGACAATCATCCCCCTCCCTCTTTCAGTCCTCAAGCGGTTTCCTGATGAGTAGGGCTCATCATTCCAGGGAATAGGAGCAATACCCTTGACCAAATTTACCAGCACAGCCCAGATTCCCTGTAGGGCATCAAGTGCTCAGCAGGAGTGGTCGGTTCCATCCCTTCAGGAGCCATCCCACACAGACTGAGCAAACGTGAACCATGAATAAATGTAAAAAGACGTCCTTTAGAATAAATAAGAAAATACAGGGGGAAAAATGAATACATCAGTAAAACGCAGAGGGCAGTATTCTCCACAGAGCTCCTGCTGGCTCCTGTGGTGGCTGCCCAAGCCTGACCTGCCTGGGTTCCAACAGAGCCAGGGGCTGGGAGCAGGGAGTGCTTTGTGGGTCTGCGAGTGCTCATCAGAGCAAGCCCCGCGATGGGGCCGGCACTAACCAGCAGAGGGCAATACCAATATGTATTTTACACACTGAAAAGGATGGAGGATTTCTTCCTCCCGAGTGCAGAGGGTGGATGGTGAAGAGAGGTTGGCTACTGGGACACGACCTGACCAGCACTAGCAAAGCAATCTTCTCGGCCCAGGCTCCAGTTTCCCCTCTTTCCATGGGCACGACCATGCAGTGAAGCCCAGCTCCCAGTAAAGGCATCTGCCCCCATTCCCTGCCCCTTTCACCCTGGCATGTATGATGGCTTCTTGTGGAGCTATCTGTCCTGCACATTTGCTGGTTTATTATGATCCTGGTAAGGAATGAGCTCAGACTCTGTAAAGTATCATTTAATATGGTATTTATTAGGCCTAATAATATAAATAAAGAAAGAATATTAGAGGTAAACTAACATCTCCTTAGCTGCTGGGAACCTCCAGTTGTGCAGCACCAAACCAGCCTCCCATCAGGTGCAGCACAGTGTGCACACCTCATCCATAAAAAGGGTTACTCCATTTTGGTCATTCAAGCTATTACAGGATTTTCTTACAAGAAAACAGCTCTGTTCTTCATTTCTCCCATCCGACAGACAGGCTGTTCACATGAGAACTTGCTGCTGCACTCTTAGGTAAAGGCAGGGCCACGCAGGGGGTGTAATTGTAGTGCTGAGTGAGAGTTGCCTGCAGGATCCTCCACTGCAACACCTGGCTGAGTCTGCCCTGCACTGAGCCTGACGTGCAATGTGGCGCAGCCCTGGAGCCAGCTGATACGTGTGGATCACTGACTTCACCTGTCAGGATAACTACAGGCACTGTCTCCCTTCTCCCTGCTTTCCAGAGGACTAGTTGTCATGTTAGTGCTTGGGCTTACCCCGCAGCTTCAGATACAGATAGCTGAAAAATAAGCCTAGGAAAAATCAAAGCATTTAACAATGTTTTCATCTTTTGTTGCTGTTTGTTTCGCACAGCGAAGAGTGTTATGTTTCCATGGTATGCTGGTCCCAGTTTTTAAATAGCTGGATTTTCCTCCTGACAAAGCAGAAATGCTATCAGTCTGAAATATACCTCCTTCATTTTCAGCTCACATTTCTGCCAATAATATTACATATACCTATTTATACATATTTAATTCTATGTCTCTATCCATGACAGGCGAGAAAGCAATTCTGGCATGAATATACTTGTTGACATGCTGGATCTCCATTTGCTTGAATAAAATTCCCTCTCCAGACATCTGTCTACCCATCCATCCAATTACCCATCCATCCACGCAAGCAGAAAACCCCATAAAACTGCTTGCAGAAAAACAACCTAAAAGGGGTACAGTTTATTACAGTTGCAGCTGTAATAAACTGTAGGTAACAGAGAATCCTATTTTTAGATTTACTTTTTTTGACAAGCCATCCGCCTCTGGTTTATGCTGTATTGCCGGTATATTTATGATGGGAAAACCATATGAAGAAAACACCTAGTTGTTGGCTGAGCAGTTCTTACAAGCTCAGTTTGTTCTAGTGTTGCTGTTTGCCTTCTGAAATATAGGAAGGAGTCAGAAAAGATAACTTGGAGAGAAATTCTGCTGAAATCTTTCATCTGGTGTGATTTTATTCAGATATATTAAATAAGAGGAAGATAGTTCTGCTTTCCAACAGAAGTTGTGTAGGTAAGAAACCTAAGTGTTAAAAAATGAAGTTTGGATTATGGATAAACCAGTTACATTTTCTCTGCTTTTACAGCTCTGCTGCTGCAACCAGAAAAGGTCGAGCTTTCCCCAGGAAGCCTCTTCCAGTTTCACACTTGTATGGCTGGAACCCTGGTTCAGTATATGGGGAAGACATATAACTGCCTTTCACAGTCCTCCTCATTTCAACACAGTTGGTAGCTATATCTTCCCTTCTTTTAGGGCAGCTTATCTTCCCTTCTTTTAGGGCAGCTGGACCACCTTGAAGAACCCAGGGTTTGGACGGGGGATGTCTCTGTTCATTGTTGCTGAAATCTGATGAGTTTTTACACATTGTTACTGAATTTTTACCCTAGCCCAAGCTTGGAACCATGAAGAAGAAACAAGTGAGAGATGAGTATCTCAGCAGTAAGATCCATGCCTCAGAGTTCCTCAGGATTTGTGTCATTAGCATAACATGTTGCTAGTAAATGGTGGAGGGAAAAGCTCTGCAGTAATGCTCAGGTGGAATATCTGGTTAAATCTTCCAGGTGCAGAAATTACACAAAATTAAGTCCAACAGATTAGTTTATCTCTGGAGAAACTTTTAAGTAAGACTGCACATTTACTTCTTCATGTGGTTTTGGCACTGCAGACCAGTAGGTCTTATTGTGAAGGTATTAAAAACATACCTTTTCTTTCCACTTGATCCACATTTCCTTTTGCTTGACTGGTTGCAAGTTTGTGATAGAATATAGGATACCGCGAGAATACTTGAACAATGCAAATAAATTTTGTTGGTATAAAATCGTCCATTTTCCAGCATCCTCCGCCGTCTGCCCTGCCTTCTTGCATGCATTATAATTTCTTAGCTTCTCCTCCCCCCAGAACATGACCGAAAATTAATGGCATTACACTCTTTGCCCCTCGGCAGGCCTTTGCCCCTCTAGCACCTCCCCGGGCCTGATGGGTTTTTCCCAGCCACCTCCCTGCTCTTCCAGCAGCGCTCTAGGTCTTTCATGCAACACTGAAGGACTCCTTCCCTTTGGGTGGTCTCTGCTTCTCCCTTGGGTCCAGCAGGAGGAGCATAATAAACAGCAAGCGATGGAGCTTGCTGGTGGGAATTTCCTCCTTCATCAGCTCTTCTGAAGCCTCTGCTGGGAAGGGTCTTAGCCAGGCCAAACGCAGAAGTGTTTGCAGGCATAAGTCCTCATGGAGATGATCTTCCACCTTGTTTGGGCAGACCTGACATCAGAGGGACCATTCTTACCAAAATCGACATGGGACACACCACAATACAGTCCTGAGCTTGTCCTGCTCCCTTGTCCTAACATGACCCAGGAGGTTTTCCATGGTTTATTCCTGATGAACCAAAACCATTGAGTTGCTGATATCTCCATTATAAGGAAGTGAGTAGACTTCCTCATGGGTCTGATACTATCCTTAATCTAAAATAACTTTGTGTGCTGCAAGACAGCTGTGAACATCACTTCTGCTGGTCCCCAAGGGTTGTGCCGTCCCTGGGCTGCTCTGGGTTGGGTCTCCTCATTAGTTTAGGAAGGATAGCTCGTCTGTTGAAGCTGTGGCACCATACAAATATACATCAGAAAGACAGCAGAAAAACACACAGGTGATTAGACTTCAGGGTCTTTGGTTTAAACATTAAGACTGTAGCACATTTCAATGCATGTACCTTACGTTGCCACTAGAAATATGAGTTAAAGACTGGACAAAACAATCTTACAGAGTCCTACAACTTATTCTCTAAATTAGAGAAGCGGAGTAGTTAAGATGTAAAAATGGAACACGGTGGGCTTACACAAAGGAAGTCAGTTCCCTAGCAGTTCCCAGAATTTCCAGGGCAGTTTAGTGCAGGCACATCACAGAGCCTGGCACTGGGGAAAAAACAAACATCTTACATTTCAGTCCATGCCTTTCAGCTTCCAGTAGCGATGATGAACTCTGGCCAAAACAGTTGTTTGGGAATTTATGATCAATCAAGGTTATGGGGCCTTGGCCTTAGGTCAGCAGGTCTCCAGGTGGTCATTAATGTCTATGAAATGCTCTGCATCTCTTGTATTGCTGTTTAAATGATGAGTAACTGTGAATTACAAGAATGTCATTGCCATATATCAAGTGGTTCAAGGTTGGTGAATCTGAAATAAATTAACAGAGGCAAGCTGAGCTCTAATTAGAAGTTTGTTGCCATTCACCTGTACTTTGCTGTTTCTGTTGCAGAGCTGGTGGCTGGGCTGTACTGAGCACTAATGTGATATAAAGCCTGAAGTGCTTTCCAGAAAGCAAAAGAAAAGAGGTGCTGAGAAATACAATGCACAATTATCTTCTGCAGCGCAGTTTATTAAACAAGGTCTCCAGCCTCTTCTATCTGATACATACTTTATATTGGCAGCGTGAGTCTTGGAGGAGGGTTCAGGCATAAAGACGGGGGAAAAAACAATAAAAGGGAAAGACTATTTTGCATAGTTCTCATCTTCAGCAAAAGAAGAAAGAAAACATTAAAAGAAAGTATTTTAATACATTATGCACTCTCAATAGCAACTAAAACTGTTGTGGGAATTCTTAACTTTGTGTTAAATTGGCCACAGTGCCCGAAGTGATACTAACACCATAATTTAAAGTGGGGGGAAAGAACCAATGAGAAAAGGAAGCTGCTGTGAGCCGTGTTATTTACTATAATGAAAAGTTCAGTGCACACCTCAGGAAAAAGCCAAGGCAGTATTGCATATGCAAAATGCTTGTGGCCCTATATTGAAAAAAAGATGTGAAATTTCCCAACATCGGGTGTACAACTTTGCCTGAGCCACCCTTCTGCAGGGCACCTTTATCTGAGACAGTTTTGTGTGTGCATGCTTGATTGGACGCACCAAGCAATTTTGGCAACTAAGATACCACTGACCTCTGCTGGGAGGAATCAGACACGTTCAGCTTTTGTCATGGGACGTGTGATGTTCAGATGTGGTGAACATTTCCCTTGTCAGGGGCTGACACATGTGTATATGCAGGTATAATATATACAAATCTATGTGCAGTAGCATGCACCTTCTGTCCTTGTTGTCACTGCAATTTCCCAGGTGGCCAAGCTGTGCAAACCAGTAAAATCCATCCCAGTACTTACAAAAAGAAATTTTATTTGCAGTGACAAAGACTTAAACCACATAAAGAGAAGCATCTCTTCCAGTTTCCTGTAGGATACATCGTACACATTCACAAGATTCCCTGTGTCTTGTAGACGTACAAGATTCCCTGTGTCTTGTAGACGTACAAGATACGGGGAATCTTCTGTCTTCTAAGAGCTGAAGGGTGAGGAAGGGATACTAAAGACCTGGCTTGTAACTGATGCGAATGAAAAGCAAAGGTGTTTGTGATGACTGCCTCATCTTCCAGGTGGCTCCTAATCAACACATTGCACTCAGCATGAGCAGTAGAGCTACAGATATGTAAAGTTTTAAACTGGCAATGCACAAAATATGTGGGGAAGAGAGATTGTGCAAATAAAAGAGCTCAAATAAAGAAGTAACATAGAGGAATCATCATTGTTCTCATTCGGGTAGGTTTAGCATTGAATTGTTTTGCAAGTAAAGAAAAAAGATCTTTCTCTTCATGCCATCCAGTGAAGTTGTGTCCTGTCAGTGGCTCAGAGAAGAACACAAGCTGGGAACAGTCCATTGGAGTATGTAGGCAGGAAGAGTCAGAGCTTATAACCTGAATTGATTTGTTCACTTGTAATGAGTGACATGAAACAATTACTGCAGAGTAGAAAACAGATCAGATGTCGCTGCAATGGAGTAGCAAAAGAAATTCAAGATACCATACAAAATTTTGTTCAACAATAGCTCAGGTTGAAAGCGGTATTGGCCATACAATTAACAGCACACAGAAAGGACCACATCCGAGGTCTGCTTTGCCCATGAAGAAAAGTCAGTTTATCACAGAGCAACAAACCATCCAGATTGAACAAAAAAAAACCCAAGATACAGATGAGCAGTATTTATTCCCTTACTGAAATATTCTAGCAGCATTACAGCTGTCTGTTGCAGAAATTGTCACAAGGACAGATGAATCAGGTGTTAAGACCGGAGATAGCAACAAAAAGGCTGGTCTTGATTGTATTAAAAAAAAGAAACTACAAGATTCATGAGACAAGATTTAGTGTGGTTGAAGGAGGGAAAAGAGTGCAGATTACAAGACAGAAAGAAGAAAATGGAGTTGTCTACAGTGATAGATGATGCAGAAAAGGCCAAGGGGAAAAGATCTGGGGTTCATCTTAAAGAACTTGTATTGGGATGGTGGATAGGCACACAAAAGCAAATGTCAAAGGAATTAAATGCAAAGCTGAAAAGCTGAGCTGGGTTTGAGGCTCAGCTGGAGGAACAGTACCTGAAACTCAGGGAGAAGATACAGTTGCCATTAGAGAACATACAAGAGGAAAAAGCAGAGAAATGAGAGGAGGAATCAGGAGGGAGAAAAAAATTGTGAATATGCGAGGAGAAGGGAGGATGCAGCCATTGAAGAAGGAGGGGAAGAAGCCCTGTGGGTTTTTTTTCTGTTCTAGCCATTCAGATGATGCAGCAATGTCTTCATCTAAGGTGTTTCTTACATAGGGAAAGAAGCCTTTAAAAACAGAGGATGCCAACAGGGCAAGGTGAGAGGATTCAAAAACCCCACCAAAACCAAAACCAAAAGCTGGTTGGGCTGTACCTCAAAGCGTAGCAGGAGTTAGTCCATTTTTAGACAGCAAATAATGAAGGCATCCTCTGGGAAACATTACTAGTCAGCCATGGAGATACATCCTCTGCTAACCGGAATTTCCATGTGACCTTCATCTGCACCCTCACATAACGATGTTTGGCATCCTCCAACTGAGGTAGCAGAAAAGACAACTGTGTCAAGTCCCACAAGAAAAAGGAAAACCACATCCTTCGTACTGTACAGAGGGAAAGGGCAGTGGGCTACTGCTGCTTCCTTTGGGCTGTATGGGTTTTTTTAAGCAGTTTGACCTTTGACAAAGAAAAGCCAAGTGTAGGCTGTCATCTTGTCCATCCTAGCTGCAATGGACATTCAGCTGCTTCCAACTCCCTGTGGATAACGTGTGTCTATGCTCAGGTAGCAGGATTGAGTCTTTCTCACAATTGTCTCATCTAAACCCAGACTACGCTTTAACATCTTTACATAATGTTAGGGGTTTTTTCACTTCTCTGAGGGAAAGGCACTGTAATAGAATCATAGAATCCTGAATAGTTTGGGTTGGAAGGGACCTTCAAAGGCCCCTGCAATGAGCAGGGACATCTTCAACTATACCAGATTGCCCAGAATCACATCCAGCCTGGCCTCGAATGTCTCCAGGGATGGTGCATCCACTACCTCTCTGGGCAAGCTGTGCCAGTGTTTCACCACCCTCATTATATAAAATCCTTTCTCATGTCCATCCTGAATCTCCCCTCTTTTACTTTAAAACCATTACCCCTCGTCCTATTAACCCACTGCTTCAAAATCCTGCAGAAATACTTTGACCCATCTTTTCTGACTTTGAAGGACTTTTAGGCATGGTCATGGGAGCAATTAAATGCATGATTATCTGTCTTCTGCAGGCCAGACTATGGTACTTTCTTCCCATGTACATTTTTGTCATACCCCACACTAAGGACATCATTAGACTTCATCACCCAAAGAAAGACAGGAAGGGATTTGCTGTGTGAGCTTGTCAGAATCATAACTCAGCCGTACAGAAAGTCACTGGAGGAAAGATACTTTGCCAAAACCAGGTGCACATAAAGATTTCCCACCAGATTTTGACTGTGCTGAAATACTGACTAATCCCTGCTGTTGGGCAGTAATCGTGGAGCAAGGTAACTAGCACAAAATACTGGGACCAAAATTGCTGCATAAAACCTGACAGCCAATATTACCTGTATTAATAACAGATACTGCAGAGCTAATGGGAAGAAGACAGGAGTAAGAGTGGCTAAAGTTATTTTAGATTCGTTTATTTGGTTACCTGGAATAAAGTACAGGTAAAAGCTGTAGAACTTTGTACAGACAGAGCATGGTGGGTTGTACTCATCAATGTTACAGTGGTTACCTGTACAGATGTAATATCAGTGATTTGTTACAGCGACTGAAATATGAAGTGTGACTGTATTGCTATTACACGCTCATCATGTCAAATGACTGGGGAAGGATCTTGGATGGTCAAATACCAAATCCCTCTGTTCAGTCTCTATCTTAGGAGGTAATAGCACAATTTCCCAACCTGATTCGGTGGATTTCAGTTTGGGAAGGAGGCAAGTATAAAGTACTTACGTGAGTGTCTTTTGAGTTGATTTGAGGACCTGCTGATACTGATTAAACTGCACTGAAAACTCAGAGCCAGAAGTTGCAGTTGCAAATTTCTATGTGATTTAAATATTTGCGGTGCGGTCCAGGTCCAGATTAGATTCCTCCACCTAGGTGTCTATGCTACCAGCTCCAGCCATGTGCAGGGGTCACCTGGTGCCATCTGAAATGCCCTGTGGTCCCATGACACGTTTCAAGCTGGCAGATATGACTCAGTAATTACCATAGGCCCATGCCCTGGTAAGCCAGGCAGGGTATCCTGCACCATTTAAAGTGACAGCACAAATGAAGGTTTAGGGATGTTTGGAAACCTGAAGCCTACTTCCATGTTAGCCAGAGGAGCTCAATGAGTCACTGAGATGACAGATGATGGAGAGACATCAATAAGATAGATGGACCACTTGGTGGATAAAGAACTGGCTGGAAGGCTGCACACAAAGAGTTGTGGTCAATGGCTCAGTGTCCAGCTGGAGACCGGTAACGAGTGGTGTCCCTCAGGGATTGGTGTTGGGACCGGTCTTGTTCAACATCTTCATCGCTGACATGGACAGTGGGATTGAGTGCGCCCTCAGCAAGTTTGCCGATGACACCAAGCTGTGTGGTCCGGTTGATATGCTGGAGGGAAGGGATGCCATCCAGAGGGACCTTGAGATGCTTGTGAGGTGGGCTGATGCCAACCTTATGAAGTTCAACCATGCCAAGTGTAAGGTCCTACACCTGGGTCGGAGCAATCCCAGGCACAGCTACAGGTTGGGCAGAGAAGAGATTCAGAGCGGCCCTGCGGAGAAGGACTTGGGGGTGCTGGTCAATGAGAAAATGAACATGAGCCGGCCTCAGTGTGTGCTCGCAGCCCAGAAAGCCAACCGTATCCTGGGCTGCATCAAAAGGAGCGTGACCAAAAGGAGGTTGAAGGAGGTGATCCTGCCCCTCTACTCTGCTCTTGTGAGACCTCACCTGGAGTATTGTGTGCAGTTCTGGTGTCCTCAACATAAAAAGGACATGGAACTGCTGGAACAAGTCCAGAGGAGGCCCACGAGGATGATCAGGGGACTGGAGCACCTCCCGTATGAAGACAGCCTGAGGAAGTTGGGGCTGTTCAACCTGGAGAAGAGAAGGCTGCGTGGAGACCTCATAGCAGCCTTCCAGTACCTGAAGGGGACCTATAGGGATGCTGGGGAGGGACTCTTCGTCAGGGACTGTAGTGACAGGACAAGGGGTAACAGGTTAAAACTTAAACAGGGGAAGTTTAGATTCGTTATAAGGAGGAAGTTCTTTACTGTAAGGGTGGTGAGGCACTGGAATGGGTTGTCCAAGGAAGTTGTGAATGCTCCATCCCTGGCGGTGATGCTTCACAACAGCTCCATGACCAGCAGGTGAGCACCTTCAGGCTTGATTAGGAATGTCTTCAGCAGACCAGGCTTATTCCATGCCTGCCCTACATGTGGTAGTTCAGAGATGGCTGTGCAATAAGAAGGGAAATAAGTGCTTGCGAGAAAACCTTTTCCTGACAACTTTTTCTTACAGCTTTTCAGGCTTCCCTTAGGTCAGCCTGTGTGGGTCATACGTGCTCAGGGAAATGGCTGGCTGCAGCTGGAATGCCTGAATTGTGCCCATGGTGTGGCTTGCTGTGCTCTTTCCATCCCTTGTGACTGGCAAGGCACTTCCCTGGTGTGTAAGGAGGCTGCATGCACTCATGTATGGACATTTATGAGTTCACTCAGCACCTATAAAAAACCAATCTATAAGCAAGGTTTGTAGCAGCTTTTCAACTCAGGTGTCACTTCATCTGTCAGGTGCGGTATGATCTGGAGCTGTGAGTTCCTTAGCATACAGCAATTTTTTGAGTGAATGATCAAGTGATTCATCAAGTATCCTGTTCATAATAGGTAAGAGAACTTAGCTGACTATAACTGCCTATAGCAAAAGCTTTGTTGAGCACATTTAGACACTTAGCTTTTGCTGATGCCAGGTTTGTTTGTTTTTCAAACCTGAAATGTTTCCTTGGGGGAGGCTGTTGCTTCTTAAGCCTGCTTTCTCAATCGAAGTTTCCATTATGTGTGCTTCCAGAGCATGCATATGTGTGTACACAGATGTGGCAAAAGACAGAAATAGCTGTGAGGCTAATACACAAACATTTCTAAGAACCACGGAATTCTCCTTTTAAGAAGATCATACCGATGACTTCCTTTGCTTAGATCACAGATAGGTTATTCTCGAATTCTAGAGGTTTGGTCCTTGGTAGATAGGCAGGACTCTGTAAACTGGAACATGCAGAGACATGCACATGAGGCATATGGAGATGTGTCTGACTGCAACCAGGCATCACAAATGAAAAAAACCATTGTGAACTGCCGCCCATGAGACCTTAGTTCTGTGTGTGTATGTATGAATGGGTATGTGTGTGTATATGCTGGGGAGCAAGGGGGAGATTTGAGACCGTACCACACTACCTCTATGGAGAAACCCTTCCAGGCTTCTTCCATCTATGAAAATCAGTGGCATCTCCAAATAAGCAGGAACACATCCTGACTTTCCACCCATTAGTTCTTTACCAGGAAATCCCTTTTCCTTGTACTGTGGGAAAACAAGATGTTTTATAATAGGAATAAACATTGAATCTGTTTTTCCCATGGCACCTGATGGTGCCTATTCTTGTACTCTGCTCCTGTTCCCAGTGCAAAAACCCCACACCCTTCTGTGTCCTTTAATACACCAGTGTGTTGGTGGTCCAGCTGGCAGGGCAAGTGACTACTCAGCTGCTGCTGCAGACTTTTGCTCTGTGGGGCAGCGAATCTGGGTGTCTCATCTCTCCAGCAGCACTTTAAAACATACATGCCTTTCAGTATAAAGACCTCCTTCTTAAAACCTTCAACCTCATTGCCAAATGTGGTCAAAACTGTCTTGTACACTCATAAGTTAGTGCAGGGAAATGACAGGCTGATGACATGGCCATTTAACTTTGGTTTTATAGTGAAGCAGGGTAAAAATATACACACAACTACAAACACTTAGTGGGCTGAGACTCCTGGGGAGAAAACAAAGGTGTTGGTGTTACAGTCAGGGCAGAAAAACACTGTCCTCAAAGGGGCTGCTGGGGATCCCATCAATAAATCCTCTGGGTCCTTTTGCTTAGAGCAGCTCTGGAAGTTCTTGGATGTAGTTACCAGCAGCATCAGACACTCAGATGCCTCTCTCATCCCTCTGCACCTCCATTAGGTGGGCTCAGACTCTGGATCATCTTTTACAAGAGGTTCCAGTGGGGCAGCACCTATGAGTATCTTCAAAACCCTTAGACTGTGAGCAGATTAACAGCAGGAGTGACCTGTGAGCAGCTGAGGATTTTTCCTTCAGATCCATTTCCTAACATGCTGCTACTGCTCCTCCCTCCTCCAGGGCTGTAGTCTGTGGGTGGCAGGAGTTGTTTGTGATAACCGGTAAGTCATTGCCTCATACAATTTAAGCTGTATGTCTTCTTTGAAGAGTTTCTATGCATACAGCTGAAAGCACCAGAACAAAACGACCCCGAAAGGGACAGCAACAGTGCGTTTCTCCTCCCATTCACTTAATTTTCTGATGAAGATACTTTCTGTACCTGGATGCTTTCCCAGCTTTTGGCCTATTAAAAATCCATCATTAGGAAGCTGAAAAGTATGTCTTCTCCCCCCCAGAAACACGTCAACAGCCCCCGCTCTGGCTCCACCTGGCAATGGCTGATGCAGCTAACCCTAATTCCCTCTACAGGCAAGGTCACAGGCAGGGACACCATAGCCCTTACAACTGGCTATTGTTTAATGCAATAATCCTCACAACTGGGTCTCACTTGCCTGTGCAGCCTCTTTCCCTTGTACCTAACCCCACATTCAGTCCAGTTCTGCTGCTGGTTTTTGGGGAGCCCTGAGATAGCAATGAACAGCTCCCGAAAGATAACTGAGGCACCTCAGCCATGGACGCATCCCAGCTTGCTGGGGATTTCAAAGCCATCAAAAGGGTTTCTTTCTGGTATCAGTGGGGAGCTCTGGAGATTTGTGCTGCTTCTTGTGGGCAAAATCCTATGGATTCTGCACCTTGCCCCTGCTGCAAACCCTGAAATGCTGGGGACAGGGCACAAAGAATTGATTTCTATCTATCTAAGAAACAAGCACAAGCCACATCAGGCCAGGGGATTGTCATGTAAGTAGGAGGTCATGTTATTCATGCCTCTGGCACACATTCCTGCGGAAGGACTGATTCTGCTCCATTGCCATGTAAGGCAAGCCTAAGGCCATACACAACTGGACAGAGTTCCTTAGAATCCTGAAGAAAAGATTTCCCATCCCTCAGCTGGTTGCTGCGAAGGCTTCTTGCCCAAACAGACCAGCAAGGTCTCCAGTCTCACGGCCTTCAGGGAGTTTATCTTTTTGGAAATGAAAGCAGGCAACATGGAAACCCAAGCTCTCCAAGAGCCCTGCAGCACCCTCAACTAGATATTCTGGGTCCAAACATGACGGCAACTGGCAGCCATGGCTTAGGCTGCCAGGGTCAGCTCTGAACGATTTTGCTGGACAATATCACACCATCTCACCCTCCTGCTGCTGTGCAGGACCATTTTTACAGGGTAGACCTAGAGAGCCTTTGTTCACTGAGAACTTACCTAGGATAATTCTCTGTAAAAAGGAGCTTATCAATCCAAGCTGACGCATGCTGACTCTCTGTCCCTGGAGACTGGGACACTCATCCCTGACAGGCATCCTGAAAGACCTTCTTCTTGAAACGTGGCATGATTTTTGAGTCCTTTCTGCGAATTCCAGTTATTTTTATCTTTCTGAGTATATTAACATTTCCAGGCCTTGTGCTGTTCAAGGACTCTGATTGACGGCAACCACCACTTTTCTTGTCCTTCCTCTGGAGTGCTGGAGACTGGAAATGTAAGAGCACAGACCTCTACTCTCATATGTCACTGCGCACCAGCATCATCCCATTACCATGGAATTGTTCTAACATAGTGGGAGACACAAGAGACTGGCAGATATTTTTTAATTGTTTAAAAGCATCACTTTAACAGTCTGAAGTCAGTCAGCTCTGGCACAGGACCATATTTGTCCTCAAATCCCGGAGGGCTCTCTCTGCATTTTAATGTGTACTTTGAGTGTATGCAAGTTGCTGGTAAAGTGTTTTTTTAGCAGAAGATAGGCTTCTTTTTTATTAGCTCAGAAAGGTGAAAGTTTATCGTTTAAAGACCTTGGTGATGTCATCTCTACCTAGGGATTTACTTGCTCGAGCTCACTCGCTTTGCTGCTGTGTGATGGCTGCATTTTAAATACTTGCATTGCTTTGTTAAGAAAATCATATTTAGAGACACCAGAGTGCATGCAGTGGTTATTAGTATGAAGTCTAGTTAAATTGCTAAGTGCTGGAGCAGGATTTACTTTGGTTTTATTCACAGTTCTGCAAGGCTGCTCACATTTTGTATTCAGCTCCACCTGTAGAAATCTGAAGAATTCATTGACCTCTGTGGAGCTACACTGAGTTTATACACCGGTGTGACAAGGCAAAATTATTCATACTCTTAGGTCCCTCCTTCTGGCTGAAATCCTCCAAATTCTGATAAAAGCCTGCTCACCGCACTTGCAGATTAAGAATAGGGATATTACTGTTAAAGCTGCTGTTTTAAGTAATGCAGTTGTTCATAGTACTTGTTAAATTTTATTTATGGGGAATTGAAATGCTACAAGTTTAAGTCAGTGGCTCAATATCACACAGTGGAGAAGTGGCAGATTCTGCTCAGTGCAAATAGCAATGGGGACAGTCCAAAATAGGCTCCCAGTGCACCAGAGCAGCTTCATCTGTCTTTATTTTAGACATCTCCATTGTAATCAGTACCTCAACCCAAACCTTCCCCAGATGTCACTGGCTATACATCTATACCAGTACAGGGAACAGTCAAGGGTCTCTGAGACCAGGTGGTACAACATGGATTGTGTGCGCCTGCTTAGCCTCTCTTCTTCTTCGCTACTACATGAGCGTACCCTTTTAAACTAGTGTCTCAGACTCCCTTGCCCTCCTCACTTTTCTAAAATGCATCATGTAAGTGCTAAGTTGTGTTGGGTTTATATAGCAGTCATAGTGAGGGTGATGTATATTAAACTTTTCTGTACAGTTTCTCTAGTTGCAGCATGTGTCTTTCCTCTCTGTCCTTGAACAGCTTTTCTTCCTGAACTTCAGCAGTAAGATTTTGTGTCTCTTTTCCTCTCTCTTCCGTACCTTTCCTTTCTTTTGCTCATACTTTTCTGCATTTTCCACTGCTTCTTCTTTTTTTTTTTATTAGCTCTCATTTCCACACCAGTGTATATTTTCTTTCCCTTTGTTCCCCTCTTTCTTTCCTTGGGTCTGTGCCTCGACTCCAATTTTCTGTGGCTGGAGAAGTGGTAAGTTTAACTGATGCCAGAAGTTAACACCAGAAAGCAATTATAACCATGCCCTTGGAACTAGGGAACATCTTTCAGCATGCACTGAGGTACAAAGATTGTATTCACCAAGGTAATAATTCTATCAACACCACCTTTCCCTGATCCTCCTCATCGAGGCCAGGTTCTGACCCGTGGATCTCCCATGCTCCCAGCAGTAGCAGCTAGGAGTCAGGATCTGCCTGGCCAACCCCTCACACTTCCTCTCCTGGGGCAGGTCATTAGCTGAGCTTCTGACACCCGCTTCTCATCTGACAGAAATGTGGGAAGCCAAAGAGAGCTGTCCCATGGGAAAAGTCCATGCCTGGTGTCACAAGCTGGCTCGTGCTATGGTAAGTTACCCCTCTAAAAAGTTTCTATTTCTGTTTCGTTTCCTAGTTCCCCTTCTCCTCACCACTGTTTTTTCCTGCCTTGCATGTTCTGTTTTCTTCCATTATCTCCTGCTTCTCTCTATTCACGTTGTTTCTCTTGTGTGCATGCTTGTGCAGCAGATGAGGAAGTGCCCCCTCAACTGTGTTGATCACGTTGGTCTTCCCAGAAATCTGGTTCTTGTCAACTAATTTATAGACCTATTCCTGCTTGAACCCATTTCAGGCTCCTTCAGTTGGTGTGATGACATCCACATCCTTTGATGTCACCAGCAAACAAAAGGTTTCAGTATCTCCCTCAAGCTGGGGAGCACTTACTGACCAGCTATTGGTCTGTATTGCTACTTCAGAAGAAGAAAAAGAGATGTAGGTAGACAGGGCAAATAAAAAACTAGCAGTCATTCATCCTTCTCTAAAGAAAAGTCACAGCAAGTAGTGCTGGAGGAAGGAGCTGGAAACTGGAAGGAGCTTTATAGTGTAGGTCTGCCAGAATCAGACCTGACATTCACCCCTTTTTACCTCCTTATTGACAATCCTATCACAATAAGTGGGCACACAATGAGAATTTAAAAGAATCCTCTGGGAAACGGAAATCAGGAGCAAATTTAGTAGTGCAAAACATAAGACCACATACTCTTTGAGTATCTCCACATTGCTAGGTAAAAGAGAGCCAGGCCAAGCCCAGAAGCTGATTATCTGCTTCTCTGCAAGGCTGGTATTTCACTCTCAACACCATTTTGGAGGGCTCAAGGCAGTTCTCTCCAGGGCACTTCTACATGATAGCATGGGTGCAAGCTAGTCCAGTTCCTTGTCAGCATAGGCCCTGCCATAAAGGCTCACAACAAAGCACAGATGCATGACCCTCCTCTGGTGGAAAAAACAAAAGAGGGGGTGGATAGAAGTATGTGAGTTAGCCGCAGGGCAAATATGAGCCCTGGGAACACTATGTAATCATGAAAAAATCCAGTCGTTTGGAGATGTGTCAGTCCAGTAATTTATCCTTCATCCCAGTAAAGGCAGGAAAATGTGCCATTGTTGATTTTTATTTCACTTGACCTGAAACAGCACGTACTATCGTGAACATGCATGTCCAGGAAGATGCACTCAGCATCCAATGGTTGCAGAGAAGAATGACCAGGTTGATGAGGAGACACTGTTCAGAAAGTATGTGACATGTGACCTAGCAAAAACTAAACCAAAAATGTTTCCCTTCAGTAATGTATCTGGCGGATAATCTCCAGATGGAGAAAAACAACTGTGCAAAGCATAGAGGAGTCAATGCATGAACAAAGCATCCACAACTACATGTAGAGTGGAACTGGAAAATTGTTTCTTGCCATCAAAGCACCATAACTTGGAAAAGGAGTGTCGAACAAATGTTTTCCTATAGTAGTCAAACCGCTTTCCAGGTGCCTCTGATCAGTACAGGGGTATATGATGCTAGCAACAAAACCATTTCCCAGATCTCTTCAAGTGCTGTGTCCCTGTGGTACTCATGAGAGAGAACTGAGAGATTTCAGATATCCAAGTGTAGATATCTAGAAGATAGAAAAAAGAATAGAGCTAATCACCTGAGCCGCCACTAAATTCAGTTGTGGCAAATCATACATACTCTGTGTTATAGAATCATAGAATAGTTAGGGTTGGAAAGGACCTCAAGATCATCTAGTTCCAACCCCCCTGCCATGGGCAGGGACACCTCACACTAAACCATCCCACACAAGGCTTCATCCAACCTGGCCTTGAACACTGCCAGGGATGGAGCACTCACAACCTCCCTGTTAGGGTGTTAGGGTGGAATAAGCCAGTGCTGGGAAATGCCCATCTCCTTCTGCTAATTATGTGAAGAATAAAGAGGGACATGCCCAGATTTCTTCATCTAACTTGCATGAGTCTGAAGCTCAGTGAATCGCACGGCTGGTTTCTCCAATCATCAGAGCAAAAACCTGCATTGTCTTTTATGGGCCGATTTAGACAAGAGCTCTGCAAAGGAAGTATCACTAAAGCCACTCATCCGCAATCTCCACCTGCTCTGTGAGTCATCCTGCAAGAGAGAGGCTCAAGACTTGTCTTGATTGACACTAGCACTGACCCAATATCTGTTCCTTTGTAGTGTTTGCACAGAAAACCTGTGCCAGCCAACAGTGCCAGGGAGGCTCGGCCAGTGGAGCAGCAGCGTCTGACAGGCTGCAGACCTCTGTGAGGGTGGAGGAAGGAGGAATTGACCTTCGCAAGGGCAGAGCAAAATCCACCTGCAAGGAGCGAGCCAATGTGGAGCAGCTCTTACAGCTGGAAATGCCAAGAACTGGAGCCGGTTTCTTGTGTCACAAATCTGTGGGAAATTAATCCTGCCTTATTATGCGCTATATTTTAGGAGAAGAAACGACACCACGTTTAATGTGCTGGAGGGTATTCTGCAAAATATACTGGAACTTTCTTCACAGCTCTCCTGTTTGGAACACATGTCACCAGCCAAGGTTAACTGAGGTGCCTCTGCTGCACTGGAGCTTTATACCTGACCATGTAGTCAGGAGGCTTTAAAAGCACATCCTCCCTATGTGACCTCTTTATATTTCTCTGAACCTTTCACTGTTACAATTTCTATCCTTGTGTGGTTTACAAGGTGGAAATCCCTCTTCTTTCGGGTAGAGCCTTGCTGGTTGCTTCACAGTCCTGGTTCAAACTTTAGGCTTTGCTTCCACACTCATCCCATGCAGGTTCATTGTACACCACAGTACAGTACAAAATGCTGAGTTCTGAATAATCTGACTAGTTTTAATTAATCTCGCTTGGGCCAGGAATCCCTCTGGCCATACCAAGATGCAACTCCAAGTTTGACATTCCTATAGTTAATGGTGTTCATACTCACTTCTTCCCATGCTCAGACTTACTTTTTCACCTGTCTCCTCCCATAGAAATTAAGATAATTATTGACATCCTTTGCTTGTTTCTTACTAAATATCTTGCTTGTGTTTTGAAAATAGAGCACCAGTGCAGTTTGCATCTTATTTTATATTTTTCCACAGTTGCTAGAGGCAGCTAGGCAATCCCGCAGTGTATGAGCAAAAGTCCCCAGAGCAGCAGAACAATCTGACTGTGTTCCGTTACCACCTCCGCTTACGGCGCATCTTTTCTGGAACAATAAAATTTGATTGCTTCTCATACATTTGTGTATGGGAAGAAGATATAATACTGTCTTCTACTGGAGGAAGATTATATTGGCCTTCAAATCAATTTCAATTTCTCATGAGTCTTCACTATAATTTTATTTCATCTTTATTTTTGGGTATTACATTTTCATCGCTTCATTCCACTTTAAAAATTGGAATTCTCCTGATGCCTTCCACAATGATAAATTAGTTGTAACTGGGAACATTGCCTTTGATGGGAGAGAGCGGTTTCAGGGTAAAAGTCCCAAATTTTTTAATAGAATCCTTTTACTTTCTTCTGGTGCTGAAGGGTTTGAATTTTTACTAGGTCTCTTTCTTTTCCCCATATAAATGGAAGTACTCAGGAACCGAGGCAGTGTGCGGCACTGTCCGGTGGAGCTTGCACAGAACGTCTCAAATCTGATGTTCAGCCTTGCTGCTTCTTGGTTATACATGCTGGTAGCGCATGCACTGAACACAGACATTCACATTTTGGGCAGAGACATGGCCACATTTGGGAATGATGCTTCATGATGGCATTCTGCTTTCCTCTGGAGGTGTGAGCCACCCGATCTGATTAACAGTAGATTTGACATTTTTTCTTAGAAGGTCTCTTACACGGATCTATGGGTCCCACTGGTCTGTACACTACAGGGAAAGAAACATCATTTTACTATACCAGCATCAGGCCAAAAGCCTGGTCTTGAATTCACAGCTGTCAGTAGAGATTTCTGAAATCTTTTCCACATGATTTAATGCGTGAGAAAAATAGACAGCTTGTCAAAGTCTTAAAAAGACAGCATGTCAAAGGTTTTACCTATCACCTCAGGCCAAAGTGGGAGTCCCAGCGAAACTGAAAGTAGAAATTGTCTTGTAATAAGGATGTTAAGCAAAATTTAGCAAGATGTAGGACAAAAAGGGTTTGGGTCCCTTTTTGTATCAGGTTTCGGCCGAGCAGATATGAACTTTAGTATAACTCGTAGGGACTAAAATTGCACTTTCTTATACTTCAGATCTACATTACAATT
The DNA here is from genome assembly GCF_037157495.1 of Lathamus discolor. Taxonomy (NCBI): domain Eukaryota; kingdom Metazoa; phylum Chordata; class Aves; order Psittaciformes; family Psittacidae; genus Lathamus; species Lathamus discolor. Next base: position 99,196,308 of record NC_088887.1, on the reverse strand, counting down.
TTGTGGTAGAGCAGGGATGGCTGGCTACTCCCATTGTGTTCTTTTTTAAAATCCATTACTGGGATATTAAAAGAACAGGATTATATGAGACATTAGTTTTGAGAAGTTTGGCATTGATAACCAAATATGTATTCATTGACTTGGCAAATTAAGATGTATGTTAATATATGTATGCATATAAACATATAAAAATTAATGAATAAATGAATGTGAGAGTGTGTGTGCGCCTTCATATATATACACACACATGTATACACATGCTTTTTCTTAATGCACTACATGACTGAAAATACTTAACCCTCTTACTTATGGTTGAAATATTTTAATTTTCTGCTGCTACCTTTAATTACTGGATGCTAAATATAAAATCCAAGCCTACGAAATATGTACTGAAAAATTAGTATGGGTACTCTTGAAGGCAAGTATATTCTATCAACCTGTGATAGCCAGATAATGGTGATATTAAGCCAGAAATTAAACACCTTGAAACATGAAGTAAGTCCAGCTGTGAGGCACAGCCTGAACAACTGGGGCATTCTCCTCTGTGATTTCTGAGGCTCCTTCCTGGTATACTAGTTCAAACTATATGAACGTCTGAAATGGAGCTGTTGCCAAAACTTTCTGGTAGAGGTTTTGTAAGTTCCTTGCTTTTTGCTGTTTTCTGAGAAAGTCTTTGTCACTGTTCCCCTGACTGCTGGTTTCTCTTTACCCTGTGACCCTGGCTCCCTATGAAACACACAGCTACGCGCACCTTAAAGTCAGTATTAGTCATGCTTCTCTTAAAATTTTCCCTCTGGATCCCCCCCCCCCGTTAGGCTGCCAAGGTAAGAAAGTTAAAACACGCTTGTTTGGGTAGGGAGGGGTACAGGTGAGATCAGCAGATGTCAGGGTATCCTTAGCCCCGCAAGCTTCCCATGGGGTGCGAGAATGACTGCTAGCCTTGCACCTTCTCTTCTGACCTCATACAAACCCTCTGTCAGCACGTCTTGGACTGTCTCCAAAGCCATGTCTTCCCATTGGCCCTGTCCTTAGAACAGGTATAAACTGTAGGGGTGGATCAGCAAGGTGTACCGGTCCAAGAGGGGACACGGAAGAGGGGGTATTTTGCTTTGGGAGCTCCCTTTTATAAGTGAGTTTCTCTGCCTCAGTCCTACTAGTTTGGTTGAACGAGTAGCCGTGTGTACAGTCTTACTGTAGAAGATGACTCAAGAGGACACAATTACCTAAGGGCTTTCATGAAGAGATGCTGTGGTATTTAAAGGTACTTACTGCTGGCTTATTCAGGAGAAAAGGTCTCACTTGAGGAGTGGTGTTTGGAAAGGCTTCTTTAGATCCTGTCTTTGCCTCAGCACGTTGGTGGCCCTGGTAGTGTAGTTGATTATGGGTTATGAGTAGTGCCCACCCAGGGGCATTTGCAATGCTGCCTTGTCTTAAGGCCATGCGAAAGCTCTGTGGTGGGTGGTAGCTTTGAGGTCTGCTTTTTGCTCAAGGCTTTGCAGAAGCCAAAGATAATTTGGGGAGACAACAATAACACTTTTAGGCTCTTGCCAGTGTAAAGTGCATCGCAGGAATTAGTGTCTGAGGGAAGTCCAGCATTTTATCCCCTTCCATGGCACAACCCAAAGAACACATTCTTTTCCTCATTGCCAAGCTACCCATGTTATGTCCTTGTGTGCTGCTGCGCTTTGCTGATTTTGAGTCTGGTCTGCAGGACATCTCCAGAAAGGCAGGACATGCAAGCTGTAGACGGGATGGTCAGAAAGTAGGAAGAAGGACCACATCTTGTGTCAGTAGGCCTTTGGTTCATCTTACTCTTTGTAAGCATGTAGATAGATTCTCCCTGAGAGAGTATAGGTTGCTATTTGAGCTACGGTGGTCCTGAAAGTGAATGGTGAAATGAGAGACCCTGCAGAAGGGTCTGCAGGTGGACATTGGCTTCTTTATCTTTGAGCATTAGCTTGAATGTGTCATTCCTCTGAGAATGGGTCAACATGTTCTCAGACCCTCTCCAACAGGACCATCTGCTCACCCACTCTTACACTTCTCAGGGCAAGCTTCACCTGTCCAGCCCAGCTAGCTGATGTGTAAATAACTACCGAAATGCAATCAGAAATTTGAAGGGAAAGGAACTGGGAAATGGCCAGTCTCAAATTGTACCTGGTGCTAACAACTCAGTGAAGGTGGCATGGCCAGAGACACAACTTGGGCGCTCTCTTTCTGTCATGTATCTTGGTGACTGCATGTCCTTCTGTCCTGGTTTCAGCTGTAACAGTTATTTTTTCTCCTTCCTAGTAACTGGCGCAGCGCTGTGTTTTGGCTTCAGTCTGAGAACAATGCTGACAACACACCGATGTTTTTGTTGTTGCTAAGTAATGCTTACCCTGAGCAAGGACTCTGCAGTCTCATGCTCTGCCAGTGAGGAAGGGCACGAGAAGCCAAGAGGAAGCAGAGACAGGACACCTGACCCAAAGTAGCCAAAGGGGTGTCCATACCACAGCACGTCATGCCCAGTTACTCAGAAGGCAGATCACTGCTCAGGCTGGCTGGGTGTTGGTCAATGGGTGGTGAAAAACTTTATTGTGCATCACTTGTGCTTATGGGTTTTTTCTTTCCCTTTTTAGTTTTCTATTCTCTCCCCTTGCTATTTTCCGTATCATTATTATCATTAGTAGTAGTAGTTTTATATTATGCTTTAGAGATTGGACTGTTCTTATTTGAACCTGTGAGGTTTATATTCTTTTGATTCTCCTCCCTGTCCTGCCCAGTGAGGGGAGAAAAGTGGTGGCTGTGTGAATGGCTGTGTGGTGCTGAGTTAAACCATGACACCTTCCCACCTTGTCTCTGCGACTACTTTTCCTTTCTGTGGCAACCAAAACACAAAGCTATAGGAAGGGCTGACACACAGGCTGGGTTTGTGCTGGCATGGAGTCAGGTGTAGTTGGAATATGCCCAGGAAATAGGAAGGTCCTTGAACACGGATGGACAGAGTGTGTGCTTCTACCCAGGTCCACAGACTGCCCAAGTGACTCTATGCCTGCGAGAGGCTGGTGTAGAAGCACTGAGCTGTTCCTCCACACTCCACCACACCAGGATCTAGGTGTGCCTGTGCTGCTGCTAGCAGCTTTATAAAGGGAATTCCTCATGCTTCTTTGTCTTCAATGGTTAGGTCAATGAGATTCAAAATTAAGAAAAGAAAAAAGGTGAATCTGAGGGTGCTGTTTTCAGAGCATACTCACATTCCTGACCTGGGCTTAACAGTTTCTCTTTTAGTGGTGAGCGACCACCAGAAGAGTCTGCTTGTAGTTGCAGTAATGAAGGCCTTCAAAGATGTATGATGGCTCTTAAACTGGATTATTTTTCTCATTCTTCCTGGATTGTTTGTCCTCATAGCCAACCAAGAAAAAAAGATTAAATTGCAACATGCAAGCGATACCTCAGCAATGAGCAAAGCACCTTTAAACAGCCTGAAACTCTGGTGAGAGACTGGTTGCAAGGAGAAACCAAGCACAAGGGCTTCTCTGCTGTGGAGTGTTTTTTGGTCTGGGCCTCAGAAGGGGCTTGGAGCTGCCCTGCCAGAGACAGCCAGGCTCCCTTGCATCCAAAATTGAAAGCTGGCAATAATGGAAGGAAAAACTACACGGAGAGCAGAAACCCTCTTCAGGGATTTCTTTCCCAAAAATTTCGAGTGTTACAAAACACAGTTCCATTCTGAGTTAATCATCCCCTGTTGCATCTATCATGGCTGCTCAGAAGAAGACATAATATCATCCATCAGTTAACATGCCCAGCATCTCACAACACGTGGAAATGCAGAGAGCAAACATGGTGAGCAAACCTGCCAGCTGCCACTCTGAGCATTCAAGACTCACGCGAGGCAATATGAGTGGTGGAACAAGGTCCAGAGCTTCATTTCTCAGGTTCAGAACTAAAGGCTCAAATTTTGCTCCTGTGATCAGGAATGTGACTTGAAGGACCAGGTTTCAGCCTCCAGGTTAGGCAGCTTTAGCCTTTCTGCTGTAAAATCAAAAGGAGGAGAAGCAGTGGTGGAAATCTGGCCAGGTTTTCTGAAAGGTGAAAAGGGAATTTGGGGCAAAGGATGTTATTTTTCTTTGGCCTCCTTAGGCTGTTGAGTGGTGGAGAAACAGATGTAACTACATAACACCAGCTAGATGCAATTAATTATATTGCTGGTCTTTGCAGATGCTCAGAAAGACTCCTGTATATACACAGCACAACAATGTGAGAGGCACAGGACTGCATAGCCACATGGGGAGCATTATATCACGTGGCAGGTCACAGTTGGCGCTCACCAGAAAGCTGAAATGCCTGGAACAATACTGGGCTCTCTCAGGGAATGTGCATTTACGCTTCATTCACACTGCCTTTTAAATAGGCTGTCATTTGGCTCAGATATGTAGGAAATCAAAACATTAGCCCAGGGATGGTGTCACTATTGAAACAGCATCTGACAACTCCTGACTGCAACTACTTGGTTATTTCAGATGCATCTCATTTCTCCTATCAGCTGGAGGGGCAGCAGGTAATTTCTATCATGCCCATCCCAAATGACCAAGAGAAGCATCAACAGCCCTTAAACAGGGGCAAAAAGTCCAGTGCCTGCTCTGCTGCCAGCACAACATACTGTTGTAGCACAGAGGAATGTGCACCTCAGAAGGAGATGCTGAGGAGAAAAATGTGCATCCCCTTTCTTTAGATACGCTTAGGAACTAAAGCAAAATATAAGCTATGGTAACAGGATGCATTTGACAAAGGCAGAGGATATATAATGAAAATGAATGGGATAATGCATTGCTTAAAATAAAAAATGTAGTATCACAGAATATAAGAATGGTTTGGGTTGGAAAGGAACTTAGGGATCATCTAGTTTCAACCGCCTGCCATGGTAGGGACACCTTCCACTAGACCAGGTTGCTCAAAGCCGTGCCAGCCTGGCCTTGAACACTGCCAGGGATGGGCCAGCCACAGTTTCTCTGGGCAACCTGGCCAGTGCCTCACCACCGTAATAATAAAGAATTTCTTACTTATTTCTAATCTAACTCTACCCTCTTTCATTTTAAAGCCACTACACCTTGTCCTATCACTACTTGCTCTTACTAAAAGTCCCTTTCCAGATTTCTTGTAGCCCCTTTAGTCACTGGAAGCTGCCATGAGGCTCCCTGGAGCATTTTATTCTTTGGGCTAAACAAGCCCAGCACTCTCAGCCTGTCTCCATAGAAGAGGTGCTACAGCCCTTTGAGCATCTTTGTGGCCTTCCTTTGGACTCTCTCCAACATGTCCATGCCCTTCTTACACTGGGGACCCCAGAGGTGGATGCAATACTCCAGGTGGGATCTCACCAGTGTGGTTCAGGCTGCAGTAAGACTGCTCTAGAAAATCTGTCTATGTCTCTGGTGTAGCTTTGGACTGAAAAATTATCTTTGTCTGGAAATACCAGGGCTTCCCTGAATGACAGGCAAACATACATATGAAGGTGTAACTTTTGCTGTCGCTTAGGGGTATCAGTCACTTAATGACTTAATTTCCTGTTCTACTGTCTCCTTCAAGCTCAAAAGTTTCCTGTTGCTTTAACTTTCTCTGCACATAGCTGTTCTTAGTTTTTGTCTCCTGGAAAACTGAAGGAACATGCCAAAATATTTTTTAAGGGAGGTGGTCCCTCAAGGGAACTAGAGGCATTGCCAGTAATTTAACTGTCAGGAGCTTTATTCTTCAGAATAAATATGGTGTCTTTTTCTTTACTAAATTTTTTACTGTGGTACTTCCACAGCAAAGTACCCTGGTCTTCAGCTGCATGAGTAGAGGCCCGCAAAAATACCAAATGGAGAAATGGTAGTAAATGGGAACACAGCATTTATGCAAGTGTTGTTAAAGCTGCATGTAAGGATCCCTATTGGAGATCGTCTTGAATCCTTTTGCAAGTAAATAATGATGATGATGTTGATAATAATAATAATAATATTAATAATAATAAAGATCTTATACTTTGCACCCAGATTTTAACTGATGCTCCCCACTATTTTGCTGGTGAAGAAGGCAGCAGGATGCTCTCACACCTCCAAGGGCATTTCTCTCTTGTGAAATGATGGCCCACTTACAGAAATGCAATACCTGTTTCTTGGTCTTTCTTCCCCTGCACTCTGAGGAGATTCCTTGTTAGCTGTTCAATCAATAAAAAACATATCTTCAGCCAGTAGTAAATCAAGTTTATTAAAACAAGGGTTTGACAGTTAATTCAATTGCTAACAAAGTTAGTTAGAGTGTGGTCAATACAAAAAAAGAGTGGTCGCATAAGTGAGATACATATATCCTCTAGATGCAAAATTACCTGATAATATGGCGCATCGGATGGATACAGACAAAAAAACATCAGTAAGAATATACCATGGCTAATTGTTTTCATTCCCTTGTAGTATTTAAGGTGTACACTCTCTCACCAGAGGCTCCAAGATTGTCACTTGTCCCTGCACAGGTCTACTCCTGATATGAAAATTACAGAAAAAGAGTTTGCCCACATCCTTCTAATTATTTGCCCAATATCTCTATGCACACACTACCATTTGGGTTCCATTCCCATTGTAAACCAGTGGTAATACTCCTTTTTCGTTCAATAGCATGGGACCAAGCATATTCCCTTCTCCTTCAACAGCATGGGGCCAAGCACTACAGGAGTTCACATGGCATCATTTGGTCAGCTTGCAGGTATTCCACTTAGTTATTGAAATACGGATTTGGAACATGAACTTTAGTGAAGACTTATGATAAAACTCTGCGCTTACCTCAAAGCCAGCATAAAGCAATTGAAATAGATTGACCTTGCAATTGAACATAACCCTTACGTAGCCAAGAAAAATGTGACTTTCCAGTGATTTTTTCCCTGATATTTGCTGGAAGACTCACACAGCCAGTCATTCACAGTCTAGGAGGTTCCTCCAGTGCACTGATGATAACTTCTTAATGCAAATGGTGGACATACCAACTAGGAGAGCAGCGCTGCTAGATTTAGTACTCGCCAACAAGGAGGGTTTGGTCGAAGTGGTGACGGTCAATGGCAGCTTTGGCTGCAGTGACCATGAGATGGTGGAGTTTAGGATCCTGTGTGGGAGGAATAGAATACCTAGCAAAGCCACAGTTCTGGATTTCCGAAGGGCCAACTTTGGCCTCTTCAGTCAACTGCTAAGGGAAGTCTCATGGGAAAGGGTACTAGGCGGTAAAGGGGCTCAAGATAGTTGGTTAGCATTCAAGGACCGCTTCTTCCAAGCTCAGGATCGGAGCATCCCAATGAGTAGGAAATCAAGTAAGGGATCTAGGAGACCGGCGTGGTTAAACAAGGAGCTGCTGGGCAAACTCAAGTGGAAAAGGAGAATCTATGGATTATGGAAGGAGGGGCTGGCCACTTGGGAGGAATATAGGACAGTTGTTAGAGGATGTAGGGAGGCAATTAGGACAGCTAAGGCCTCCTTGGAACTTAATCTTGCTAGTCGGGTTAAGGACAATAGAAAGGGCTTCTTCAAATACATAGCAAATAAAACTAACACAAGAGGCAATATAGGCCCACTGCTGAACGAGGTGGGTGCCCTGGAGACAGAGGATATAAAGAAGGCAGAGGTGCTGAATGCCTTCTTTGCCTCTGTCTTTACTCCTGCAGACTCTCCCCGAGGGCCCCGGATTTCTATAGCCCCAGGAGTCAGGACAAAGGAGGAGTTTGCTTTGGTAGGTGAGGATTGGGTTAGGGATCAGCTATGCAAACTGGACATCTGTAAATCGATGGGTCCGGATGGAATGCACCCACGGGTGCTGAGGGAGCTGGCGGAGGTCATTGCTAGGCCACTTTCCATCATCTTTGGTAAGTCGTGGGAAACGGGCGAGGTGCCTGAGGATTGGCGGATGGCAAAGGTCACACCAATCTATAAGAAGGGCAAGAAGGAGGACCCGGGTAATTATAGACCGGTCAGCCTTACCTCCATCCCTGGAAAGGTGATGGAACAACTTATTCTTGACTCCATCTCTAGGAATATCAAGGATGAGGGGGTCATTAAGAACAGCCAACATGGTTTTATGAGGGGCAAGTCATGTATGACCAACCTTATAGCCTTCTATGAGGAAGTGACTAGGTGGAGGGATGATGGTAGAGTGGTAGATGTGGTTTTTCTTGATTTCAGTAAGGCATTTGATACTGTCTCCCACAGCATCCTCATAGATAAGCTAAGGAAGTGTGGGCTTGACGATCAAGTAGTGAGGTGGATCGAGAACTGGTTGAAAGGAAGAAGGCAGAGAGTTGTGGTCAATGGCGCAGAATCTAGCTGGAGGTCTGTGACTAGTGGAGTTCCTCAGGGGTCGGTGCTGGGACCGGTGCTGTTTAATATTTTCATCAATGACCTGGATGAGGGAACTGAGTGCACCCTCAGCAAGTTCGCTGATGACACAAAACTGGGAGGAGTGGCTGACACACCAGAGGACTGTGCTGCCATTCAGCGAGACCTGGACAGGCTGGAGAGTTGGGCGGGGAGAAACTTGATGAAATTTAACAAGGGCAAGTGTAGAGTCTTGCATCTGGGGAAGAACAGCCCCATGTACCAGTACAGGTTGGGGGTTGACCTGCTGGAAAGTAGCAAAGGGGAAAGGGACCTGGGGGTCCTGGTGGATAGGAGGATGACCATGAGCCAGCAATGTGCTCTTGTGGCCAAGAAGGCAAATGGCATCTTAGGGTGCATTAGAAAGGGAGTGGTTAGTAGGTCAAGAGAGGTTCTCCTCCCCCTCTACTCAGCCTTGGTGAGGCCGCATCTGGAATATTGCGTCCAGTTCTGGGCCCCTCTGTTCAAGAAGGACAGGGAATTGCTGGAAGGAGTCCAGCGCAGAGCCACAAAGATGATTAAGGGAGTGGAACATCTCCCTTATGAGGAGAGGCTGAGGGAGCTGGGTCTCTTTAGCCTTGGAGAAGAGGAGACTGAGGGGTGACCTCATCAGTGTTTACAAGTATGTATAGGGTGGGTGTCAGGATGATGGAGCTAGGCTTTTTTCAGTGATATCCAGTGATAGGACAAGGGGCAATGGGTGTAAACTGGAGCATAGGAAGTTCCACGTTAACATCAGGAAGAACTTCTTTACTGTAAGAGTGACAGAGCACTGGAACAGGTTGCCCAGGGGGGTTGTGGAGTCTCCTACACTGGAGATATTCAAGGCCCGCCTGGACAAGTTCCTGTGTGATGTACTGTAGGTTACCCTGCTCTTGCAGGGGGGTTGGACTAGATGATCTTTTGACGTCCCTTCCAACCCTTGGGATTCTGTGATTTGCCAAGTACTTTTCTACCTGGCCAGCAATGATTTGTTTTCTGCATATTTCATACACAGCTGAAAATAGCTAGCTGCAGTTATTTTTGTTTGGGAGCAATAATGTTCGGTTTGTAGGCTGCTTTCTCCAAGACAGTTCAGAGCACTATGAAAGTATCTTCACTGACAGAAGCCTTCCTTTGTGTGGATCGCACATGGAGGGAAAGCATTCAGCATTTTGTTTCAGTTTACTGATGGGACAGGCTGCTCTCCCGGAAAGTATTACAAAACTTCTTGTCTATTTTTTTAACAGAATGAGGTGATCTAATGTAAAATTTAAACGCAGTCAAGCTGAGTCTGGAGCCTGCTTTCACTTCCTTGCAAGTGGTCTGATTTTTAGGAAATGTATTTTAGACAATATTTGGCGACCGAAAAATGGAGGCATCCAAATTACACATAGGTGTAGCTCTGCATTGCTTTATAAACAGCCCTTGCCCTCCTCTTTCTCTGCTGCCCCTCTTTCCTCCTGTTCCTGTTTTAGTGTTTTCCCCTTGCATTCAGTGTCAGGGAGTTCAAAGTAACTGAAAGTTAATCCTAGGAAAAAAGGGACCAGTTTCCTCCTTGGAGCAGGTAGGAGGTGAGGGATTAGGGATGCCTTTGGCAGCAGTTTGCTGTCAGACTGGCTTACCTGTGTGGAGGAAACCACTGCCTAGCTCCCTAGCTACTCAGGAGTATTATTTGGACCAAAATAATGTTAGAAGTTTATCTTTGGGCCCCTGCATGGGATCTGAGCTCCCTAACCTTGCTTTCAGCAAAGCACTGGCAACACTGCACATCAAAGCAAGTGTTGCAACAACCTCAAAGGAACTGGTGCACACATGAAGAGCTACAGCCTGGTGCTCCATGCACCCACATCCTGCCCTCATTGCCAGCAGTCGTCTTACTCATGCTGACACCGTTTGCTTGAGATCTTTATCTCACCTGACAACCGCTGAAGTGTTAAGCAGAATACCTTGGTGGCCTCCTCAGAGTGGAAAATTCAGAAACGTTAATGCCTGCTAAGGAGCATGAGCCAGTGCCGGGTCCTCTTTGGTTCTTTGCCTGCTTTGTAAGTCAGCCTCAGCAGAAAGTATCAGTGCTGCTTTATGTTCCTGCTACCTGCAAACCTTTGACCAGTGTTTTCAAAGGGAACTGACAGGGCCCTGTGAATCTGATGGGTATCACAGAGTCTGAACCATGCACCTCTGCACACACAGGGAAATGGAGCACAGAGACGTTCAGACACAGACACAGAGGTGAGCAGTTTCTCTTCAACTCACCAGTTGAGTATTGTGAAATGAAATAAATGGACTCAGGCTGCAAGTTACATCCCTTTCAATCCCTTTTCCTGGGGACAATGGACACTAGAGATATATCTGTGTTGCTGCATAGAAGAGGACCAGGGATAACCGGAGGTACCTGACCTGTGATCATCCTACCTTGGTTTTAGCCCCAGCAAGTTATCGCCAAGACAGTTTTGCTCCAGAGATGCCTGGCATCTGTGCTCAGTATGGACCCAGTGTAGATGTCCCGTCAGGACTGTATATACATCATTCTGCAACTCTGGACCAGCTACCTGCGGTACAAACTTCTGATTCTTGCTTTGAAATTTTCACCAGCAAAGTAATAGAGGATGGGATCGAGGCAGCTGTTCATGGCAGCGAGGCAGAGAGTGACCACCAGTGCTTTGTGCATGGGCAGGTTGGCCTGGCTGCAGCTGCTGTACATCAGGTGGAGAGTTCGCAGTACGTGATACGGCAGAAAGCAGAGGAGGAAAAGGATGAGAGTGATGATGATGGTTGACAGTGCCTTCTTGTGACAGACTGCTTTCTTGCACTGCGGACTCCTGGACTTGAGCAGCGCTTTGATTGCAAAGATATAGCAGAAAACAATGATGCAAAAGGGCAGAATGAAGCCCACAACGAGGACAAAGCTGTTCATCATGAGGAGCCTGTGTGTGCTGGAGGGGTGGAGGTCCAAGCACTTGGCTGGGTTTATGTACCCAGCAATTCCCTTGGTTAACAGAGGGCTGGAGGCTGCCGTCACGAAGACCCATATAGTCGCGCATATTATCCTGGCATAATTCATGTTGGTTGCTTTGCAGTGTTTGAATGGATAGACAATGGCTATGAAACGAACCACGCTGAGCACAGTGAGAAAATAAATGCTGCAGTACATGTTCACATACAAGGTGTATGTCATGATCCTGCAGACAATATCACCGAATATCCAGTGTGATCCCAACAGGAAATAAGCAGCCCGAAAGGGCAAAGTGCTCACAAGTATGAGATCTGAAACAGCCAAGTTCTGCATGTAAATGTTTACTGAGGTCTTCCTCTGAGAAGGCTGGAAGAAAACGTAAATGGAGAGGCCATTTCCAACAGCACCGAAGAAGAAGATTAAAAGATAAATGGTGGGATAAATAACTTGCTTGAAGCTATCAATTGTACACTTGAAGGAGCTGTTAGTGAAGTTGTCGACTAGCACCATCTTGGAAATATTCATAGTCGGGAGCCAGTGTCTTTCTGTCAGAGTAAGAAGAAGTGGCGTCAGTGATGTATTACAGGCAGGGCAGGGAGTTCAGCCATTCAGGACTATTTTGTTGAGGGCAGAAATTGTAAGATGTGGATGGCAGTGTAAGGTAAAGGTTTGTTACTGAGTAATTACTTGTGATGTCCCAGTAAATATACATCTCAGAGCGTAAATCCCCAAGTCATCTCTGAACAGTTTCACTATTACAGCATCTGGTTGTTGTCTCAGCCTATGAAAGTGCTCCCTTTTAAAGGTGAGTGCTAGTGTACGTGTTTTAATGGCAATTCTCAGATGTTCTCTGTGCAAAACAAGCCAACTTGTTGTCAGCCATTTCTTAGCAGAGAGTTTTTGGGTCCCCAGTTACCTACCATGGAAACATCAAAATCAGAAAAGCAATTGCTGTCCACTGGCAAGTCTGCAGTTCAGATTAGGATGAAAAGCCAAAAGAACTGAATTTGCCTTTTGGAGCTACTGAAACTTTTCTGGTATGTTGCTGGCAGCACGTCACTGAACTTTCCCCAGGAATACCACAGTATATTGATACATGTCAGAATGTATAAATTAAGGAAATTTTGACCTTAAACACTGTGTAAACACTGTGCTAGTTAGGCACAGTTCCATTTTTAACTCCCTCCTCCTTACACTGTGTATCTTCTTTCCTGTCAGTTTCTGATGGATGCCTATGCTTCTTTCTGTGGGGCCTTTTCTTCATTTACCACTTTCTCAACCTCTTTTGTGCTCAGCTGCTCTGCATCAGTCATCTACACGCACTGCAGCTTCCAAGGCAGCCTGTGTTTGCAGCCCTAATGAAAATGGGCTGTGAGAAAATGGGCTGTGTTCACAGAGAGTGACATTTTTCCTCCTATGAGGCTATAATTCAATACATTCAAAACCACCCATCACTAAAACACTCTAAATAATAGGGTTTTTTCCTCATTAGAGTCTATTTCCTTGACGAGCTCCCAATTTCTTCTCCCAGCTGACCTACAGCTAGTAGTATTTTGAAAGGAAAGTTCAGTATTGTTGCTTGTTTAATAGTAGGAGCATTCCCTCTGTGCATCTGCCAACATGTTCTAGAGACGAAGCATGGAAAATTTTAGCCTAAAAACCAGAACTACATGGCATGCTAGATGCATTAGTTTGCCCCATTGAGAGTGATAAGGAGTCGACGGTGCACAACTGTGTCTTATCTCTTATTCTGAACCTCACTGGCATCACAGTTTGAAATTAATTTATTTGCACAGGTGGAGAAGCCCTAGGGGGAAAAGTGGGTTCTAGATTTGGGTGCTCTGGAATCCCAGTTACCCAGTGCAGTATTCCCAGTGTGCTCAAATGGGAGATAATTTGCAAACTCAAGCCATGGTGTGGGAGCCTGAGCTATGTTTATGGCAATGAAGCTGGTGAAGGATCTGGAGTACAAATCTGATAAGGAACAGCTGAGGTAACTGCAGGTGTTTAGTCTGGAGAAGAGCAGGCTGGGGGGGGTGGGTTATCACTTTCTATAACTGCCTGAAAGGAGGTTGTAGTGAGGTGGGGTTGGTCTCTTCTCCCAGGTAACAACTGATAGAACAAGAGGCAATGGCCTCAAACTACACTGGGGGAGGTTTAGACTGGAGATCAGGAACAATTTCTTCACTGAGAGGGTGCCCAGGGCAGTGATGGAGTCACTGTTCCTGGAAGTGTTCAGAAACCATGTAGATGAGGCCCTTAGTGACATGGTTTAGCGGTGGCCTTGGCAGTCCTGGGGTAATGGTTGGACTTGATGATCTTAAAGGTCTTTTCCAACCTAGCTGATTCTATGATTCTGTGATTTTTGTGCTCAGAGCAGCCCACAGTATCTTCAGGGCAGCATCTCAGAGGCCATCTGGATCCCTTCATACAGCAACCAGATGTGCCCTAGCAGTCACCTTTTACCCAGCCCCACTGCAAAAGGGAGCATGGGAAGAGCAACCCTTAGGCTGGGCTCTCAAGGACCTACCCCCACACCATGGGGTGGGAGCTTGGTGGCTTGGGGAAGAGGCCATGTGTTCACACCAGTGTCATGCCCATCCCTGCAGTGCTTGAAATTATCCCTCTGGAAAATACAGTACATACTGAGATTAGGAGGGCTGAAGACTTGAAGTGGGCAAACTGCATATTGGGGCTCAGCAATGCCCCAGACTCAGTAAACACATGCTCCTAAAGGAAATCTCCTCCTTTTTTGAGACACTCTTTCCTCATGGAGGGGAGAAACAAGGTACACTTCCTAAGAACAAATCCTTTTCAGTCAGAGGGGTTTTGAATGGGTTTGGTTTTCTGTAACAAGTGGCTGACTGACATACACATTTTCTGTACAGGATGAAGAGTCAGCTTTTCTCCTGATTGAATCTGATCTCCTGATTTTGCAGGGAAACATTGCAGCCCGAGGTGCTGCAAAGGGAAGAGCCCTTTTAGCTGCTTCTCTATGGCTCAAGCATCCTTGCTTTTAGAAATCCCAAAACACAAGAAAATACCAGTGAAGATGTCTGCAACCTGTTGAAGCATTCCTGCTGTATGTTAAACCTGTGAGTTAGAGCAGTCAAATGAGGATGAAGAACTTGGAGCATGGACAAATTCAAAGCCCTGTTGAGCACTACACGTGATGCCTTGTGGCCTGCCGCTATCTGCTGAAGGACAGGATTAGGGCAATGAGAACTCAGTTGATGAAAAGCTCTTGTACAAGCACAGAGGCTGAGGCACTTTTCTCAGGCTCTTCATAAGGGGTTATGTGGCTAACAACTCCCATTAAAACTGCTTTCTTCTTTCAGCTGAAGATCTTTAGGAAATTAGATGCACATGTGTAATTGAGAATCCTTGGACCTGGCAAGAAAGCTGGTTCTTGGCTTCCTCTCCAAATTATCCAAACAAAACTTTCAAGCCATTATAGGATGTCTAAGAGCAAAAGGCTGGAAAGCAGTCATCTGAAAGCTGCTCACCACCACGATGCCTGCCCTCAGTCAAGAGTCAAGAGCAACGCATGCAGTAATCATGCATAGATGATCATATTACAGATCAATGTAGAAAGGAAGGTGCAGTGAAAGATACATTTCAAGCAGCAACAGAGGAGAAAAGGAGAATTTTATGCCTCCTTGAAGCCAAGAGTTGTTTAGTAGCCAGCTAAGGCTAGGAGATGGCTATTAGATAAATCGAAAGAATTGGTATCTAAGAGCAGGCAATAAACTTTGTTTTCATCAGAGTATCCAGATGGTCTCCTGGGTTAGGAATGGACAGGGTGGGGTTGGGGTGAAAGAGTAGACCTACAGAGTCCCCCAAAAGAAGGGAAATTGGCAGTAAGATCTAACAACCCCCTGAGAAAAAACAAGTGAGAGATAGGGACAGTCTGAAATGGGAATCCCTCTTAAGCAGTACTGCAAGATTTATCTGATGCATGCCCTCTAGCAGGATATTTTTTCTATATATGAGTTTCCCTGATGGAAGCTATCAAGCGGGAACAGCTGACACATATCCCAAGGCTCTGACGATTACCTGTCAGGAGACAGAGCTGAGCAAGAAAAGGGAGGTTTCCTGATGTAAATGCTGTGTAAGTAGATTAGATGTAGAGCTTGGTGGGTTTTTGTCTTCACCTCTGTGAAATGTTTTAGAAATATTTATGATTTTATTAGTATGGATTTTATTAACAAATATTTGCCTCTTATTATGAATTGCATATATATGGTAAATTATATATATTTATTATGAAGAAATATTTTTGGCTTGAGTGTGATTTAAGGTAGGGGGTGACAGAAAGACATTCCTTGCCTAAGGTGAATCCAATACCTTTAGCAAACAGATGGGTGTACAAACCAGGCAGGGAACTGAGAAGAGCAAAATTAAGAAGAGATATGTTTAATGGGAGGAGATACTAAATAAACAAAAAATGCCCCCAAAACATCATATTTTAAGCTCAGGATGCAGGTAGCAGTCTAGCAGCAGAGTAGGGGCTACCCTGTAAACTGCCCAGAGTGTGACATGTATGGCTGCCTCCCTGGCACAGGTTTTGTGCAGGCATGTGTGGGACAAAGGGCTGGGGACAGGGAGGGACAAGGATGGCTCCTCGGGGCAAGAGTGGCTTAGCAGGCGCAGGGCAGGAGCAGGTCAACCTGGGGAGCAGACCTCATGAGATGCCTGTGCAGATTGCTTGGGGGTGCAGGGGAGGAGCTGGTGTTGGCTGTGGTTGTTGTGGGCACCAGGGATCAAAGTGGGATCCTGGGGGCTCAGCTACAAGGCAAGAGAGAAGCTCAGGTCAGACCCAGTGTTTCAATGCATGCATGAGGCGGTAGAGAGGAGAAATTTAGGCATGTAAGGAACTGAGGGATCTTTGAGAATAAAGGGCAGTGATACAGTAATGAGAGACTGCACTGTACTAGGAGTGATCCAGGCTGCTGGTGCAGCAGAATGAAAGGTTTGCAAAGGAGTATTCAATGAGAAGATACAGGGGTTCCGATGGGCATAAGAGTGAACTGATGAGAGCTGCAAGGGCAGTGAACTCACATCCAGTGCACTTCTGACAAGGTCAGAAAGGAAATAAAGCCTAACTGCAATAACTAGGGAAGGCAAATCTAACTTCCCACAAATCCAGTTGGCTGGCACGTGCTATCTTGAGCAACTGATCGAAAGCAAATCTTACATGTAATTCTGCACCGATGCTCAAAGCCAATAATAGGACTGGGGAACTGGCAGGCTTGGTATGAAACAGCAACCCTGGTGCAAGAGGAACCTCAGGGACCTGCAGGAGAAAGGATAATCAGTGGGAGCCTGTGTTGCCATGCTACCAGCTTTATGGTAATGATAGTGTAGGATGCACAGGTGGAGGAGTGGCACTGTGCATGAAGGACTATATAATTTGCAGCAGCATAACAATATTATGGCTAAAGAGAAACACTACAGAGTTCTTGTAGGCAAACATCCCACAGACTAATCATAAAAATATAGAACAAGGAATGAACTACCAAATTTCTCATCATGATGATGACAGTCATCAGAAAATGTTAAGTGAGAGTAGGAAGCTGAAAGCAGGTAGCAATAGCAGGAGATTTTGGGTGCCTTTATAAAGATGCGATGGTTCAACAAAATGAGATATAATATCCATATGCAACAAATGCCTGATTGCTAGAATAATGAGTGCTGCAGCCAAATCCGCAACACAAGATGGTATTCTGTATTTCATCTTTAGTGCTGCATATGTTCAGCAGGTTTTGGTGGAGGGAGTCCTGTACTGGCAATCACAGTAGAGCTACGTTTGGCAGCACTGTGGGACAGAGAAGTAGTCCCAGAGGGAAGAAGCCCACAGAATTAGGGGGCCTCTTAGAAAAATAAGCAGAAAATTCTACAAAGCCTGTGTTGGAAGCCTACACTCCCAAAGAAATAGACTTTTTAATAAATGTTGAGACTGATGTCTATCAGTAGAGTAGTTAGCAAGACTGTTGTAAGGAGAAGATCACCATTTAGAAAGCAGAAGGCTTGTCCCACAGAGGAGAATAAGAAAGCCTGTATCATGGCAGATCAAATATGGAGAAAAAACTAAAGGCATCTCATGAAAAAAGTGAAGAACACCTGGTAAAGGATATTCAGGTTGACAGTAAGTTTTGTAAACCCATTGAAATATGAAATACTGTTAAGGAACTGACAGGGTTGCTTGGTGGCAAAAGATCTTTTGGGGACATGAAGGCCATAGTAGAGAAACTCAGCAAATTCACTATTCCCTGCCAAAGTTGTTGGGGTATTTTCATGCCTGATGCAGCAAAGTGGTCAGAGGAGCCAGGTCCACTCAATGGATGTGTGCAGGAAGTATTAAACCACCCAGATAAGTGGGAGAACAGCAAGTAATAAGTACCAGATGGCTTACATATGGGTATCCTGAAGAATCAACCATGAGACTGCCAGCCAAGGCATGTAACCCACCATTACAATCAGGCACAGTGCCATGGAACTGGCATGTCACCAGTGTAGCTCTCACATCTACAAGAAGGGCTTGAGAGGGCAGCTCAAAGGTTGTAAGTAGGTCTTCTCAGTGCTGGGAGCTATCAACTGCTGAGACTGATTTACACCTTCGGTATGTTGTGGGGGTCTGTAATGAGGAATGAAGGCACTGAGCTGATTGAAATGCCAGTCTGATGAGAAAGAGTTAGCATGTCTTCTGAAAAGGGAGATCCTGCCCCATTCACCTGCTGAAATGCTGTGAGAATGATGGATGAAGAGGGTTCAGGGGTCGTTTTATATGTATATATGGATATGTATGCATTTATACAGTTGCATTTGTCAGCCTTTGACAAAGTTCTGCACCAAGGGTTTCTTAAGGAACTAAGCTGTCAGAAAGCTGGAAAGCATGTTTTTTGTGCCCTGAAATCTGGTTGAAGGGTAAGAAGCAAAGTGTGGGGCTTAATGAATCAGCAGTGGAGTCTCTAGGGCTTAGTACTTGGAGCAGATTTATTCCATATATTTATCAATAACCTGGAAAAGACGGTTATCCAGGTTGGCAGATGCCATACTGAAAGCCTGGCAGATGAGCATTAGTGTATTTTAATGTAAGATGATGCATGCTTTGAAAAATAATCTGAACCATGTCTACATAATATGAACTTGAAACTGGTTGTTACATTCAGGAAAGAGCATTTGGCATTGACATCTCTGACAACTTACTGAAGAAATTTCTTCACTGACTGCAGAAGCACATGCAAAAAAAAAAGTCAGCAAAATGGGTGGCATCATCAAGAAGGTTATGGGGAACAAAGTAGGGTATCATCTTGTATAAAATCTCCATATATCCCCATAACGACCAGCTCTGGTCTTTGTATCTAAATAAAGAGATTATGGAGTTAGAGAAGGTGCGGAGAGGGGCAAATGAAATGATCAAGGAGACAGAGCAAGGACTAAAAAGCTGGAGACTCTTTAGTACAGAAAGGAGGTGGCTGAAGATGGATGTGGTCAAGGTTTACAGAGTCATGAAAGGTGAGATACTGTGAATGCACTCTGTTATTCACAGGGCCCTGCAGTACTGGGAGTTGGGGTACTCAACAGAGTTGTTGAGAGTCTGCTTTTAAATGGAAAAGAGGGTGTTCCTCTGTACAGCACTGGGAGCTTGCTGCCACAGCAGATGGCTCAGCAGGTTCAAAACAGGACTGGACAAATGCAAGGACAATAAATGGGAAACAGAAGACTGGGCAGGGATGTGCTCCCCAGTGCCCATGGACAGCATTCAAGAAGCTGGGTAAATGCAAGGGCAAAGCACTCCAGAAGGCGATCACGCAGGTGATCAGGCTCTCATGTTGCCTCTAACCAGCCTCTCCTATTGCCACCATTAGAGATTGCATACTAGGCTAGCTGGACATCAGTCTGAGCTGCCAGCAAATTTCTTACAGTCACAACTTGCTCCTAGTTCCTGGAAGTGTAACAACCATAGCTGACCTCACTGGGTTGATCCAAATTCCTGCTGGTGAGGTGAGACGAGTGCCTGTAGTGATACTAATACAGATTCCACTCTCTATGTCAAAAACCTATTACTGAGAAAGTAGCATTAGCCAGCAGCCTCAGGCTACCCCCAGTTGTAGCGGAGGACAGTCAGTCAAGCCATCCAGCATCTCAGTGGACAACGGAATCAATTTCTGTGCCATGTCTGGACAGAAGGGCACACTCCTTTTGAAGAGGTGAGGTGAAGGAGTGCTGCAGCTAACAGTGTAAATATGAAAGCTCCACTGTCTCTGAAGGTTAAACTCTCAGTTTCCAAAGTGCTGATCTCGGACCTGCTGCTCTGGAGCACTGCACTCACTATAACATGAGGAGCTATCAAAGAACACAGTGTTCTGCAAGTGCAAAGTTAAGTAGGGAAATCAGGCTGTTCATTGAAAATAGAGGTATTTGCTATGTTAAGTGATAAATATGTAGGTCCTCCTATATGCCAGGAAAAAGAGATGATCTCCACATCTATCACAACAGCTCTGTCTGAAGAGGACCCCAAACACCACAGTCTCACGTTCATTACCCAAATAGGAAGGCAATTACAATATCACCGCTATATAGGGGATCACTTGCATTTGCCACTGCACTTCTGAGAAAAACAGAAGTTTCCATTTATTTATTCAGAAGTTTCTGTTGGCTTGCTTCTAGCATTTACTTTATGTTTCAGGGGCAGTGTTACCAAGAGTAAATGTACCAGAAAGTAATATTTAGAATTAACACTGAATTCATCAAAACATGGCATTTTATTAACCTTTCTACATGTGCAGTAATGGAAAAAGAAAAATCAAGAGTCTGACATTTAACACTTTTTATTTTAGAAGTTTGCCATAAACCAAATACGTGTTTTTCATCTAGTTAAGACTCACAATCCGATCCACAATTTGATTGTTATCTTCCATCTGCAAACATGCCTAGTAACACAAATCTACCCTTACTTCTGCCAAAAATATTTCTAAAGACCAGCTTTCTCGTAGAGAACTTCAGTCAACAATCACAGCTTCTAGCAAATAAAAACTTATTGAAAGTAATAAGAAATACAAGCAGGTTGCATTTTAATCATTGCAACATTTTAATCTACATCAGAAAAAGCAGACAAGTCCTGTCCTACCTCAACTCGTGCACCTTCTGGTGTGTTCAGTATTTCCTTCTTCTGCTTGCTGCTGCTCACAACTTTCAGGGGTTTTTAACAAAAGGGATAAACACAAAAACTTGATGCAAAACCCAAGTGCTGTTAATGCAGAAGCCACAGAAAAGCAATGAGCAACAAGAAAGGGAAGTAAATCCTGATTGAAAGATCTCCCATCTTCTTAAAAGAGAAATGTTCTCAGCTCAAGGAGCTGTGCTAGTAACCACGTGGCAATCTTTCATAATTTTCCCCCAATGAAAGAGGCTCTGCAGCTACGTGGCATATTAGGAAGCTTTCTGGATTTCTGTATTTGGCCCCACACTTCTGTATATATGCTTTCAGCAACCAGGGTTGCTCAAAATATTGGAGGAGATTCCCCATATAACCTTCACATGTCTTGTTAGAGATGTAATTCCTGGAATTACGGAAAAGACGTGTAATGGGGTTATTTCCCAGGCTTTTCATGCAGAAACCAGGAAAAACAAAACTGAAAGCAGGCTGCTAGGAACTGGTGTGTAATTTCATTCAGCTCATAGTTCAAGGTTCAGTTTACAGAGCTGAGGGACTAATTTTCCTTGAATTTTGATAGGAACAGAATCCATAGTTAGGCCACAAGCAAGTGGCTGCAGTGAATGCCTTACTTCCCCATAACATTTTACCACTTCACAGTGGAGCAGCATTGTCTGCACAGATGGGTGCTCAGAGCCCACTGCAGTTATGAAATAGGTATCTATGCATACTATAGATAAAACAGCTTGGTTGTTCCTCTTCTGTCCTCTCAGCCCATGCGGGTGGACCAGACATATTCAAGTACTCTCTGGCTGCTGTGCTGTATTTTGTATCAGCAGCAGGTTAGGAACGCATGACTCCTCACCATGGCTCAGTGGATGAGGAGTCTCCAAAAAAACCTTCTTGCTCCCCACATTTATGTCTGTCTACACCCCAAGGTGCTTCAGGTAACCATTGTTATCTATCTTCCATTAGCCACTTGTGCTTGATTTTCATTTATCACTCTCCACTCTGGTTCTACTTGTGGGTTTGAGAATAGAAATAGACCTCTTGGTACACTCCATGTGTGCAGGAGCCAATGTGCAATGGCTGCAAGGATCCATGTTAACAGAGCCCACAAATCCCTATTCCCATGGAAGAGGTACGTGTAGCTTGCAAGCAGCTCTGCGGGTGTTGTTTTCAATGTGGGGCTAAAAAAGGAAAACCAGCTTGGCTAGGAACTAGTCTAACACCTTCGGTCTCTGGGGTGACCACAAAATCCGTAAGTGGTGTTTTTGAACATCTGCCTACATTTGCATTGACAGAGCAAAGTAAGCTTAAAAAGCCCCCTGATCCACATCAAGGTGAATTTTCAAGGGGCAGCCTGACAGTGAATTAGGACCCACCTGAGACCACTGCTGGCTTTCCCAAATCTCGTGGCACCTAAGCCCCTGGATAGATGTCCTTTTCTAGCTGTGGTTGTGCTGGATGCTTTCATTACCATCCCAGCTGTTTCCCTGTCTGCCAAGGTCTGCCTGCAGAGTGGCTTGTGTGCGCTTCCTAGTCCCATTCAGTCACTGGGAAACAGAGACACTTGAAACAGGAGGCCTCTGTTCACACAGTCCATGTGGACTGAAGCAAGGCGGAAATGACCCATAAGCACCGCGGTGGCACGTTTCAAGGGCAGAGCTGTTTGGGAGGGAGCTGTGACATGTGGCAGGAAGCAGTGTGGGGTGTGACAGCCAGAGGACAGCTATGGCCTTGGTGTTCACTCAGGAGATGCCCCAGTAACTTGGGCTTCATCTTATCTGCAGCCAGCAGAGACTGCTTTAGGCATTGCAGTAGCAGTCTGATGACACCTCCATCACATGGCACGTAGTGATAATCATTCTAGGACTAATAGGCAGGCTGTTCTCAGATACAGAAGGTCAGAGATTGAAACATGCAGAAAAGTTAGACACTGATCACATCTTATTTTCCTGAATGTGTTTTGAGAACATCTCTTTCACCGTAGGATAAGGTTATCTTTGCTGCCTGAATAGTTTCACACAGTGACCTTCCTAAATGCCCTGCTTTCTGGAGAGTACTGTTTCCTCCATTTTATAACGTAATTCTGTATTTTGCTTTTAGCCTGGCTTTGAGTAAATGAGGTTGGCTGCCAACTCACCCTGCACCTGATGAGCTAGATCCTGAGTGACTGCTTGGGATTTTTTAGAAGCAGTCACTGAATGACTCAGCTTCCGAGGGGAGTTTATTACATATCTTACTAATAAAAAGCTCAATAATTCTGAAGAAATCTCAGAATATCATGAAGAATCAAAGACTTTCATCATAAGATGATGAGTGTATATCACATATTCAAAAGTTAAGAGCCTAGATTATTTCTGAATCTGAAGTCCCATAAAACGCGTAGATGATCAAGGACGTAGCAGAGCAGCAGAGCCTTTGAGCTGCAGTTACTCCCCATCCTGCCTTCGTTTCTGTTCCCTTTTGCATTTTTGGCTCCATGACAGCACAGTTTCAAGACAGAAGAGCATGAGAGAATGACTCATCTTTGTCCTTCTCCTTCCTCACAAACCCACCTCCCCTCCAGTCCTTCACAGGCGTACTGTCCGTAAAAAAAGGGCCACGTAGAAGCAAAAGTTTAGACTGTCTTTCCCCTGTTCAACATCTCCTATCGGCTTGTTCAAGTGTCCTCATGGGTTGAGCACTACCTGGTGGGAGTGCCAGTCAAGAAGCCTGTCTCCCACACAACCTGTATAGGTCACATGGGACATCTCAAACACACATCTTGCTACTAGATGCTCCACAGGGCCAGTTGTCTCCGCACAGCAATACTGTGTCATCCTAAAGTGGGGTGAGCTGCTGTTTGAGCACACTTCATTTTCTGGCTCATCCCTCCATCGCTGCAGTCTCACCGGGCAGGTTGTCGTCACTTCACGCCTGGGCAGAGGGGCCTGAAATCTGCCTGAAACCAGCCTGAAACCCATCCAAGTCTCGATGCATGTGCACTGCCCAACAGACTCCTGTGAGCTCATCAGCTTATGGGGCATTGATGAATTTGCACACCAGCTCCGGGAGCTCAGCAGCACCACGGCCACAGGGACTGTGCATGGCAGACATAGCAATACCCAGCACCAGGGGGCTGGAATGAGACATCAGTATCCTAGACAACCCAGATGAAGGGGCCTGCGTATTTTTCCAGGCACTCGGTCCATGTTTTGCTGTCTTCAGGCACTAACTTCCAACAGCAGAGTTTCACTTTCTTCATGCCAAGAGATTTTTGGTAAAAATGGATCTGTCAAACAAATAGAAGGGATTACCTCCATGGAAGATTTTAGTGCTACATATCTTCAACAGGGCAGCTTAGCCTACTAACACATATCTATCTCTAGAGACTAAAATTGCCTACATTCATTTTCTGTGCAATCCAGGAAAAAAAACCAAACCCAGCATCCAATGCTAGTGGCTCATCTGTTGTCAGCCATAAGGCTGCATAGATGGGAAGATGAAAGTGACAGCTGCATGAAGAAGAAGGAAGAACCAGGGACAATTTTAAGAGGGGTTATTCAGAAATTAAAAGCACAGAAGGTTTTCAAGCTGTTTCTTTTGCATCATTAGGAATGACATCTTTTTTAATTGCCTGTGGTCCTTTCTTAATTGTTTGATGTTCCTCATTAAGATATTGCTGAGGGCAGAAGAACATCACTATATAGCTGGACTGAAAAAAGACATCTAATGTTTTATGTAAAATAAACTGTTCCTTTCTGAGTCTGAAGTACTAAACCTGGAAATGTCTTTGCCAGCCCCTCCAAAGGTGGCTGGGGGCCTTGGGAAGAATTGATCGTCTCCAAAAGCCGTGGAGCCAATGGCAGCTGGGAGCATTAGTGCTCTTCCAGGAGATGAATCGATCCAGTCCTTGACTCTGAAAAGACTGAACCGGAGCAGGACAAAACAGCAAACACTTTCTAAGGCTGTCATCTAAAGTCCACTGAAGCCATTGGAAAGAATAATACCTTTCGGGATTAAAACCTAAATAAGACAGCCTCAGGAAGTGTGACTAGAAAGAAAGAACATTTTTTTTTCACTTCAACTAGCTAAAAGCCTTTCAGATCTAAAATGTGCAAGGTTGTCAGTGTGCCAGGTATGTTCTGTCTTCTCTGCATTGTGTATCTTTCAAAACCTCTCGCTCAAATTCTGCGGCCATTTACTAACTACCATGATACTGAAGTGACCTTCTGCTTGCATTATGCATTTTGAGTAATCACCATCTGCAATTGCAATCTTTATTATTTCTGGTTTGTGTGTTAGACATTACAGGGTTGCAAACTGATGGGATAATGAAAGTGCATAATTGTAAGGATTTGGCAATGAATCTAGTTATCTCTGCTTTAAGATTTGGTCTCCTAGAGACTTATAATTTGTACGTGTTGGCACATGTATGCAATTCCACAGTTCCCCATGAACATAGCTCTGTGTTTTGATCTGTGTTTACCTCATATTAAATGTTCTGCAAATCCTGTGTTATTTTGCTGAACTCTCCCTTCATACAAATACAGGAACCTGAAGTAAAACAAGCTTCCTTTCTTCTGTTTTTTCTGACCCTTTACAATACCCCTGACTCTATGATTCTATGACTCAACAGCTGGATAAAAACCAGCAACAATGTAATAAAATCAGAATGATAAGATGTAGGTTCTTTACATCTTATATCCAATGGCTAACCACTGCTGTAAGGTACAACCTGCAAAACTCCAGCTACCACCAAATCCACCTTCGTATCAATGTAATCATTGCTAGTACTTAGCAAAAACATTATCACAGACAACAAGGTGCCCCACCGTAATTCCATTCCCTAATCACAGCATCTTGATGCAATTAATAGAATCATAGAATCAGAATAGTTAGGGTTTGAAAGAACCTTAAGATCACATATTTCCAAGCTGCCTGCCATCGCCAGGGATGGCTTCCACTAGACCAGGTTGCTCCAAGCCCCGTCCAGCCTGGCTTTGAACACTGCCAGGGATGAGGCAGCCACAGCTTTGGGCAACCTGTGCCAGTGCCTCAGCACCCTCACAGTAAAATATTTTTTCCTTATATTTAACCTACATCTCACCTGTATAACTTTGAAACCAAATTCCCTGTTCTTACTGTAGTCATAGAATCATAGAATCATAGAATCATAGAATCATAGAATCATAGAATCATAGAATCATAGAATCATAGAATCATAGAATCATAGAATCATAGAATAGTTGGGGTTGGAAAGGACCAGTCACTTTCTTATCCAATGTATTTCTAGTGCTATTTCATGCACTCTCTTTATGTGGGGAGGGTTGTGTACGTCCATATACAACAAGTGTAAGTGCAGTTGTATGTATGCATTTATATGCATGCACTCACAGAAGTGCATTCAGACACAAGCCCTTACAGAGGACCCATCTGTGTGCAGGTGCATTTGTGATATAAATCCGTATGTACATACACATGTTCAATAAAAAGGTTGAACTCAAGCATTAAGGCTAAATTCTTTAGGACAGAATTTAGGGAGCCATGGGAATAAGTGTGGAACATGAGTTCCCCGCTCTTTTCATCTGAGGTTGATGGGTTTTATCTGCCAGAGGTCCTTCTCCCTGAAGCACATCCCACCCTGCCACACACTGGAAAGCTGCTGTACTGATTAATGCAGTTGCTGCCCTTTACCACAGAGGTTTAAATATGAACTCTGGGTTTCTTTGCAGAAGACAAGAGAAGCCCAAGGTGTGCTGCCACCCCACATGTGCCTGGGCACCAAGTCCATGGGCACCCATCTTTGTGGTTGGTTGTCACCAGACGAATTTGTTCACCAGCGTAACTAGTGCTTGGGACCAGACTGGAAAGGTCTGAGCAGCCTGACGTGCGCTGGCTATGCAACCGGGTGCCTGTCAGTCGAGCTTGCATGGGGTTTTACAGTAAAATGAGAAGATAGCTCACTCCATCTTGATTAAACTACGTCATGTTTTGCTTTCAGAGTCCTCATTGCAATGAGGACAAGCTGAGCAGAGGCTGACTGGGCTTCTGTTGCAGGAAGGAAATAAAGAGAAACACATGATTTAATTCAGTTCTGTTTGGCAAAGATGCTTCTTCCACTTTGTTGTTGTTGCTACAAGACCAAAGCTGTAATTCTCTTGAAATCCAGAGCATGCCACCAGAGAAGAATTAGCACAATGGTTTTAGCTTTATGTAGCTCTCCCAATACTCAGAGACTGAGTCCTTGTAAGAGAATAAATGAAATGAAGTAAGCTGTTTGTTCAGCATGTTCCAGCACCCATCCATCTGCCTCCCTTTGTACTCACAGTCCCTCAGCCACAACTTTTCTTATCCACTGCCATCAAAAATATGACTCATTTTTCACATAATAGATTGGGAGAAAAGTAGAGGAGTTTTTGTACATAATAAAGCTTTCTCTTGCCCAGGATCTCCTGCATCAGCTCTTATTTTACTTCTCATTAAAAAGTATGACATGATGAAAATGTACTTTTTCTAGCTTTGGTTAGCTGCAGCAGGACTCACTGTCTATGCCACAATTAGCTCTGCTTGACTCTTCACAGAACCAGGCTAATGAAGCTTTGGTAGTTAATTTTAAAACAAGGAATTTGTCAAATTCCCAGGCCACAAGGCTACTGCTAGCACAGTTTATACAATCAGTGAATTTGGTGAACGGGGGGAAGTGTCCTCCCCTCTGCCCAGACATTTTATAAGTTCAGCTAGCACACTTTCATTGCTGCAAAACCTAAGTCACTCCAAAGTGACACTTTGGCACTGGCCAAAATGTCTGCCCACGTGGCTCTATCAGGTTTTGAATCCATGTTGCGTCACCATTAAAATCATATCCCCCAGTAGATAAAGTGGTTCCCATGAGGAGGGTCTACCCTGATCTTCACTAACCATCCCTTTGCCATGGCATCATCTTATACTCTCCTAGCAACAAGGCTGATGCTGTATTCCCATGCTAAGGCTGTGTTTGCCTAGCACATTTCTCCCTGCTCTTGCTTTCCACATGCTAGACTGGTTTTAACAATGCCTAGCCTGGTTGATAGACAAGAGGCAAAACGCACAGCAGGCAGCCAGCAGATTTCAAATTCAGATGAAATCTGACAGCTTTCTTCACACAAATCTCAAGTTTTCCCACAATTTGACCCTCATATGCATCACACAATCATTGCTGTTGCAGGAATCTCACGTGTGTTAGGCCAATTTCCCTACAATGAGAATATCACTTGCCAAGCAGATGGGGGAGTGGTCTAGGTCCCCTCTTAAGTCTGCTGGGACTACTAACCCACATGTGCAGCGTGCGTGACACTGTGCTAGGGTGAGGAAGGCTCTTAGCAGTGTAAACTATGTCTCTGAACAGCAAACTGATCTTTTGCATTTCTCAGTGCTGAGCAGTGTAATTTTTCTTAGTTACTACAATCACTAGTACCTATGCACAGGCGAGGAGTGTGACTGAGGCTCATAACATCTGTCTGAGATGCTCAAACTTTGCCAGGTTATTTTGTGATGCTAAAGTTATAGAAAGTCACAGGCTTATATAAAGAAGAAACAAGATAAAGTTAATATGCTTTAAATCATGGCAGCTATTTCTCTTTTGGATCTTAACATTACTTGATGGGACTACACGATGCAGTCTCTAAAAAACATCACTCTGAGGAAAGCTCTAAAGAACAACACCTTAAATACATCTTTTGCACTTCATTTGCTCTGTTCTACACTTTCATTTCCTAGGCATGTCTTAAGTGCATTCAGTAGGATAATAACTATAATTCCTATGAGCTAGCTAAATTACTTCTAGCAAATTTGTATCAGCATATTATATTATATTGTATTAGCATCATTATGTTATAATTTAAACCTTTCATTTCACCACTAATCAAAGGCAATCTACTTGTCGTGGTTTAAGTCCAGGCAGCAAGTATCACACAGCCACTTGCTCGCTCCCCGCAGTGGGAGGGGGAGGAGAATTGGGAAAAGGTAAATCCTGTGGGTTGAGGTAAGAACAGTTTAACAACTGAAATATAGTTAATAATAGTAATAATAATAATAGTAATAATAACAACAACAATAACAGCCATGGTAGTACTAGTACATGTCATTGTAATTATAATGAAAAGGGAGATAGCAACAAGAGACAGGGAAATCAAACCCAAGACAGACAAATGATGCACAATGCAATTGCTCGCCGCCCACTGACCAATGGCCAGCTCATCCCCGAGTAGTAATCATCCCCAAGCAGTGATCATCCCTCCTAGCCAACCCCCCCATGCTTTATATAATGAGCATGAGATTCTATGGTATGGAAGAACTCTGGTTAGTTCACATCCTGTGTTCTGTCTCTGCTCCCTCCCAGCTTCTTGTGCCCTTCCTCAATGGCAGAGCATGAGAAACTGAAAGGTCCCTGGTCAGCATAAGTGCTACTTAGCAACAACTAAAACATCAGTGTGTTTATCAGCATTATTCCCAGACTAGAGCACTGTACCAGCTGCTAGGATAAAAATTAACTCTATCTCAGCTGAAACCAGGACACTAGCGAAACCCACAGATATTCGTATTTAATAATAGTATCATGTCTTACTTTTCTAATACTCAAGCCTGCTCACTACTATCTCTGTAGTTAATAGGATAGTTTCTACATATCAGTTTAGCAGCACCATTCCCTTTTGTCGAACAAACTTCCTAGGTTTATGTATCCTCTGCTTGCATATCCACAAAGCTTAAGTACTTCAGTAGGATCAGCAGCATTCTGTATCCTCCAGATAGATCCCTAGAAAATTCCGCTTCCCTTTGACTGGCAATCCTGAAAACATCTGCTAGTGCAGGCAAATTGGCTGTGGGAACTGCATGCTCCCACTTTAGGGACGTGTTCTGCTTTTTGTTTTTCATCTCTCTAATGCACAGATCCATCACTTGTACTGCTGAAACATATTATAACTGGAATTGCTGAAGTGCTAAAATACACCAGAAACTGAAAGCACAATTTTACTACGTCAAGAGTTTACAAAGGGCAACAGAGGCTCTTCTCTGTTTGATATGGCAAATCGTAGTAAAGCAAACACAATATTTTAAAATGAAAGCTTCCTTTGCTTTAGCATAAAAAACCTTTGCCACAGCTAAGGTCAAATTATATTTGACTGTTTCTTGAGATACAATACACAATGTTTGCAGACCATACCTATAGAAACAGAAGCATTTTGCTTCCCTTTATGCAACTGTTTAATGGAAGAAAAAAGACTGAGCTAGTGATGAAGAGGTGGCCATTATATATCAACAGTGTTGGGTGACTATTGGGGAATGCTTGTGTTCACCAGCAACATGAAAGACTATAGCTAGAAAGCAGTGGCTACCTTGGTAATACACAGTGGTAGCCTTACTTAAAAGAGTTATATGCTCTACAATAAGAATTAGACCTGCATCTCAGCCACTGTGTGTGTGCCTGAGAAAAAGCTCCTTCTGGTATCAGAAAAAAAAAAAAAGGAAAGAAGAAATCTTTATCCTGAAGGCCAGGTTTTGGAAGATCAAAACTATGGATGGACACACACGTTCTTCACATCATTGCAAGAGAAAATCAGATGCCAAGAAAGGCCACACAGAATCACTCAAAATGCTCACTTTGCCTGGCACCCTGCCTGTGACAGGGACAAATCAAGGATGCCTGTGGAGCAGTTCAATAAAAAGTCAAGTATGTAGTGATGCTTCCCCAGAACAGTCTTTCAACTGTCAACAATTCTTGTTTAAGGATTTGCTGCAGAACTGCCTGGAGATTTAATAACCCTTCATGAGGTTTTCTTCAATGAATTTGATCGTGTCAACCCTTGACAATCACAACATCTTGCACTGGAGAGTTCCTTTGCCAAAGTACATATCATGGAATATATGTGCTGCAGAATTATGTCATGTACGTTATACGTATGTACATACATACATTAGAACTACCTCCATGAAAATCACATCCTTTCATCTTTTTTGAACCTTCTGATTACTATGTTTCTTTGAGACTCCATACTACTTCTGTTGAAAAGGGGAAGGAAAAAATTGCTCCTTCCTACATACAAAGAAAAAGGTGGCCGGTTCAAAATGAGGACACACCTAGAGAAGTATCCAGTCTCCATCTGGGCTGACAGAGAAATGTGGGAACAGCAAATTTACATGCTTATTCCCCTTAGTACCTTACAAGCACTTTTAGCTAGAGAATTTTGTTTGTTTATTCTGAATATGGCTCCCACTGACTTCATTTGTTGGCCCCTTGAGCCTGTACAGAAAAGCACGGTGCATTTGGAAGACAACAGACAGCTTTCCGGCATTAACATGGATGAAAGGTTTCCTTTTATTACCAAACTCGATGTGAGTATAATCAATGTGTATTCAACCTTTCCAGGCCACACACAGTTTTGTAGACCTTTGCCACATCCTCCTGTCATCTCTGGCAAGCTGAAAGATCCCAGCCTACACACCCATCCAGTGCACGGAAGCCAGGTTGTGCGCGTTGGTCATTTTTAACTGTAAACTTTATCTGAGTTAATACCCACTGAAGGGAGCTCTACGCTGCATGGAATGTTAAAAACACAGGTGCATTGTAGATTTACACAGTGGCATAGTAACACGGGGGGGTTTGTCTTCTCCTGAACTCAAAGCTGAGGTCTTCATACAATTAACTCTCAGTATTGAGAGGCAGCAGTGAGCTCAGAGCCCCCCATCTTATTTATAAAGTTGAAACTGCTGGACAAGGAGGCTTCTGGTGCGCATCATTTTGCATCTGTCTCTACTAAATTTCATGTGTCATTTAATTGCTCTGTTATTCATCCTCACACGCTGCTTTTGCAGTTCAGCAGTCAACCCTCAGAATAGCAAAGTATTCTGCATATCATCTTCATATTTTATCTCCTCTTTTCTAGATAATAATCTAGATGGTATGATAGGATGATCATTATATGGATCAGTGAAGTTACAGCACAGACCTCTAAAACACACCTACAGGAACTTCTTTTCACTCTAAAGATAGATCATTTGCTTCTACCCTCTCTCTCCTGATTATTCCCCCAGGGATCTTCCTTTCTGTCCAATAGCTGCTCAATTGCTCTAAAGGCCCCTTTAGATTTAGATTTTTTAATATCTTTTGATCATCACCAGGTATGATGGATCCAGATCTCCTTTATTTTCATAAGTTTTCATTCAGAGGAGTCCAATGAATTTGTGTGACACAATTTCCCTTGCTACAAAGATGTTCTTCCTCAATATGTCTGGTTTATGCATCTATCCACTAATTCTCAACGGTTCTTTAACAGCATTACTAATAATTTGCCCAGTACATATGCCGGGTTTCCAAATTAGTGTCTCAATTTTTCACATTAACTATCTTTCATTCCTTTGGTACTAAGACAGCTGTAAGTGCAAAGTCATATATTACCATAAGAAATTCAACAATTTCTACCAGGAGCCCCTTTGGTGCACTTTGGATAAAAACCATCAAGTAATAGGGGCTGATTGATGCTAATTCTGCCTGATTGTTCCAAGACATTTTCAGTTAAAATTGAATATGTTCATGATAAATCCTCTAAGAAGTGCTATCCAGCCTCTTCCTCAGTGGACAGATCCAAAAGGTACAAATACATTCATTTTTTCTGTCTGTGGCTTTTTCTTTCCTACATCTTTCACACTTTGGTTATTTTTGCACTTAATTGCAGCTTACATACAGAATCATAGAATGGTTTGGGCTGGAAATGACCTTAAAGATCATCTAGCTCTAACTACGCTCTCAGGGGCACTAAACCGGGTTGCTCAAGGCCCCATCCAACCTGGCCTTGAACACTGCCAGGGACAGAGCATTAACAGCTTCCTTGCGTGGCCTGTTCCGTGCCTCACAACAAGGAAAGATACCTTTCCATCCACCCTATTTGGGCATGACTTCATTTGTTCAAAGGAATCCTTCTTTTTTTTAATAGCATTCCTTTCAATGATGTTTCTCTATGCTGCCTTCCTTCTGTGCTTTCTCAAATATTTTTCAATTAGAAGAAAGCTTTTGCTTTGTTCCTCCACTACAGTATCCTTAACTGGTCTCAAAGCTGTGTGCAGAGATTCAATGCCTTTGTAAACACATTCTTAATAAACACCCTCATTTTAGTAAGTTCCCCTTTGTGAAATTGAACAGCTATAAGGGGGTTTTACTTATTTCTTTGGGCTTTCTCGCTTCTTTTGATCCTGAAAATGTAAATTCAAGTCATGGTAACATGACATGTAAATTCATGGTCACAACTACAAAATGGCTCTTCTACAGTAACAATCACTACATACTAATGTTGTTCCTTCATGAAGTCCTGGGCAATCTACTTCAGTTGACCCTGCCTCAAGCAGGGCTGGACTAGACAGTATCCAAAGGTGCTTGCCAGCTACAACTATTCTGTGATTTTGTAAATAGTATCCAATAACAATAATACACCAGAAAAGAATATAATGAGTATAATCACGCTCATAATATGATCATATAATATTGCATACTAATATTATACTTTTCCTTCATAAACCCTGATTTCAATCCACAAAGATTCCATTTCCTTTGTGAACAATTTGTTAACATGATTAATGTTTTCTGTAACATACAACAGAGCTCTTCCATCAGCACAGGTCCCCTTGCTAAAATACTTTGCGTCCCATATCATTGTGAGTTCCATCAGGTTTCTGATATACCTATTATACTGATACCCTCATTAAAATTTTCCACTCTGGTCTCTCTGTCCCATTTTCCAGACTTCAGCTGTTCTTTCTATTCCTATTTCCCATGTGAATATTGCAAAATTCTGTCCTGCTCAGTTACAGAGAATTTCCGTCGCTTTTTCTCTACTCTATGATACATTTCAAACCATGTGCACTTCTATTTAAACACTGATCTATGACCTTCTTAAGTGCCAAAAGCATGATTACCTTATGGTTTAAATTAAGTTAATCTGTCTGGTATGTGCTCCCTTTATTCTGGAATTTTCCTGTGGTCCCAAGGAATTTTTATGCCTCCTCTTTGTACTATTTTCTCACACAAGTATGAGAGTAACATCTATTCCTCTTTCCCATCTTGCGCAGGATGCCACGATCATTTTGGACAGTACAACCAGAGAGATCCTGATACTCGGCTTCCTCCTGAACACAGGTCACAGGTACCAACACCTCTCCAGTATTTCCTAGAAGTTCATTCAGATACATTTTGAGGTTCGCTTGGCAAGCAAGTCACTGCTATAAGTTCATCTATTTATATGGGTGATGGCGAAATTGATCACTCCTATGGCTTTTCCTCCCTACAGCAGGTATCTCTGCTTCCAGAGGGCTAAGCTTATAGAAGCAGCCTAATTCTGAGATATATGACCTGGGGGAGGGA
This sequence comes from Lathamus discolor, assembly GCF_037157495.1. Taxonomy (NCBI): domain Eukaryota; kingdom Metazoa; phylum Chordata; class Aves; order Psittaciformes; family Psittacidae; genus Lathamus; species Lathamus discolor. The sequence continues at coordinate 99,162,469 of NC_088887.1, read as the reverse complement.
AGGGGGAAAGGCAGCTACTTCCTTCTGACTAGGAAGGGAAATACAACAATACCAGGACACTCCTGGAAAAAGATTCAACTTCTCATGGTTTTCACCTTAATGTAGAAATGTTTCAGTATTGACTCCTGAAGGATTTATTTAAAGACTTAATAAAGGGCTTAATTCCTTGATTTAAAGACATTAACTTAAATTGCTTAAACCTGAAAGATATATGTCTGATGTAGGAGAATCTGCTTTTATAGAAGCATTAGTAGGCCACACCTCGTCCATGCTGAAAATGAAATTCCTCCCTAAGCGAGGTTAAAACTGCATGGAAAAAAAAAGGAAAATACGCACGAGGAAATTTTAAGACAGAAGATTTTGAGGAAATGATGATCCGTTGAGACGTATTTAGTGTTTGTCAGACTCTAACTGAAAGGGCCCAGAAGGTAGGCAGGTATCTCTTCTGCTGGCATTGTTAATCAATAGACCAAGACAGGCTGAGCAGCAAAGCACACGGATCAACACTAAAACCTGAACTGACAGAGATGAGGAATTCTCTTGTAGGAATTACGGTTTATTCGTAGCAATGATCCTCACTTATGTTTGGAAAAGTATTAATAAAATGCAGAGAGCAATAGAAAGAGGTGGACTGCTACTAACACAGTTCTGAAAGAATACTGAGACTTCAGATGCTTGTTTGTTTTCCGGCGCCTAATGCTGATAAAGCTGGGCTTGGCAAAACCTTGGATACTACCATTCAAACTAGTCCTGGGAGACGATGAGGCCTTTGGTACACAGATTAATTAATAAGGGGGAAGAATCAAGAGTCAGGTCCTTAAAAGGTTTGAGTCTCCAATTGCTGCACAGATAAAATTCAGTAACCAGGAAGACAAGACGAAAGGCATGCAAAGCATTGGTGGTGATGTCTTAAATCAAGAAACAAAGGAAAGAATGGTTTTGTAAACAGGTTTCATCCAGCTATGGGAAGAGTATCAAAGAAAGCCTGCAATAAGAAAATGGTATCTAGGCACAAGCTAACAGAGAAGGATTGCTGTGGTGCAGCAGGAGGAAGAAGGTGCCTGACAAAATGTGATGCCCAGTGGGGACAGTCACAAAGACAGAGTCATTGGAAAAGTAAGGACATGGTCCCCTCATGTTGGCTTTACCATCATGCACTGAACACTGGTGCTGGTTCCTGGCTGCAGAGGAGTTCATGGAAACTGGACAGGACTGGGAGAATCCAGAGAGCAAAAAAGACTGGCAACGGGGTCAGCAGCATACTGTGCCCCCTGAAAGCCATCCCTCAGATCTTTTCAAATAGAGGAAGAGGAGGTTCTGGCAGCAACTACCAATGGCTCTGTGTATTTAAGATTTGAAATGAGCAGTAAACAGTAGTAGTATTTACAGTAGAAAAAAACGTAAACCTTAGATGTTATTCACTGGAAAAATCCCCATTGGGAAATCTGACAAATAGAAATCCCTGGGAAGACCATTAGTCTATGAAACAGCTATTTAAGAAACGGAGGCTACAATTATAAGACTGAAATAACACATGCCCAGAGATGCTCTCAGACGCCAGAAATGTTCCCAGATGGTCTGCAGTGTTACATGGTTAAAACAATCTGGTACTGGGAGTGCCACCATGTGTTCTCCCAATTTCCATGCGTGATTTGGAAGTTACCAGGGTCATTGCAATAGGTCGTTTGGAAAAGAGAGAGGGTTAGAAAGATTAAAAGGGTCAAAGTGAGTACTAATGTGGGTATCCAGACTGAGCCTTCCTGCAGACATGCAGCTGTGCAGGTCTCTGGCTGCAGCGAATGCCTGAGCCTGGCACTTGTATTGGAGGGAGCCAGTGACACTGCTTGTGTTCGCTGTGAGCAAATAAATGACCTGCTCAGGCAGGTGGCTGAACTGAGGGAGGAGGTAGAAAGGTTGAGAGCCATTAGTGAGTGTGAAAGTGAAATAGATTGGTGGAACCACACCCTAAGGCAAGGGCAGAGGGAAGTGGTTCAACAAGTTATGGATCCCCTTCCCTCCTACCATCAGACAGAAGGAGAGAGCTTAATGGACAAGGATGGATGGAGGGAGGTTCCTCCTCAGAGAGGTAAGCGAAAACCCTCACAATCCCTTCCTCCCTCCCAATTGCCCTTGAATAACAGGTACGAGGTCTTGGAAATTCAGGGCCAGGTGAATGGAGATGGTGAGGCAAATCTATCTAGTGAGTCACCCAGGGCTAGTCACTCACCCACATACCTCAGAACTTCCCCAACCAAGAAGAAAAGAAGAGTAATTGTGGTGGGTGACTCCCTTCTGAGGGGAACAGAAGGGCCCATTTGTCGACCGGATCCACCCCACAAGGAGGTCTGCTGCCTGCCTGGGGCTCGGATTAGAGATGTTAAAAAGAAACTCTCTCAACTGGCGCAGCCGTCTGACTACTATCCGCTGCTGGTTTTTCAGGTTGGCAGTGACGAAATTATTACGAGGAACGTAAGGGCAATGAAGAGAGACTACAGGGCCCTGGGACGGCTGGTTAAAGGGTCTGGAGCGCAAGTGGTGTTTGCCTCCATACCTGTTGCAAGCGAGGGTGAAGGGATATATAAGAAGACTCTGCAGGTTAATGTATGGCTACGTGACTGGTGCCAAAGGCAGGGGTTTGGGTTTTTCAGTCACGGGCTGCTGTATGGGACACCTGGTTTGCTGGTGACAGGCGGGATACACCAGTCCCAGAGAAGAAAAAGGGTTTTGGGGCAGGAGGTAGCAGGGCTTATTGACAGGGCTTTAAACTAGTTAGGAAGGGGGAAGGGGATTTAACTGGGCCTGTTGGGGACAAGCCCAAGAGGAACATGCTAGGGATTGAAGGATGGCGGGCTAAGGAGGACTATCAATCTCTTGTTTCACTTGTGGGAAAGGATAGCTCTTTAGACCCTGTCCCGCAGGAGAAAAAGGGTACTAGGACTGGCTCCCTGAAATGCCTGTACACCAATGCACGCAGCATGGGGAGTAAACAGGAGGAGTTAGAAGTCTGTGTGCGGGCTAAAGGTTATGATCTGGTGGCGATTACAGAGACATGGTGGGACAGTTCACATGACTGGAATGTGGTCATGGATGGCTATGTCCTTTTTAGGAAAGATAGGTCAGCGAAGCGAGGTGGTGGAGCTGCTCTTTACGTGAGAGAGCAACTAGAATGTATTGAGTTCTGTCCGGGGTCGGATGAGGAGCAAGTGGAATGTCTGTGGGTACGAATCAAGGGGCTGACTGGCACGGGTGATACAGTTGTGGGGGTCTATTACAGACCTCCTGATCGGGACGAAGGAGTTGATGAGGCTTTCTACAGGCAACTGGAAGTAGCCTCGCGACTACATGCCTTAGTCGTCGTGGGGGACTTTAACTACCCCGATATTTGCTGGAAGACTCACACAGCCAGTCATTCACAGTCTAGGAGGTTCCTCGAGTGCATTGATGATAATTTCTTAATGCAAATGGTGGACGTACAAACTAGGGGAGCAGCGCTGCTAGATTTAGTACTCGCCAACAAGGAGGGTTTGGTCGAAGTGGTGACGGTCAATGGCAGCCTTGGCTGCAGTGACCACGAGATGGTGGAGTTTAGGATCCTGTGTGGGAGGAATAGAATACCTAGCAAAGCCACAGTTCTGGATTTCCGAAGGGCCAACTTTGGCCTCTTCAATCAACTGCTAAGGGAAGTCTCATGGGAAAGTGTACTAGGCGGTAAAGGGGCTCAAGATAGTTGGTTAGCATTAAAGGACCGCTTCTTCCAAGCTCAGGATCGGAGCGTCCCAATGAGTAGGAAGTCAAGTAAGGCATCTAGGAGACCGGCGTGGTTAAACAAGGAGCTGCTGGGCAAACTCAAGTGGAAAAGGAGAATCTATGGATTATGGAAGGAGGGGCTGGCCGCTTGGGAGGAATATAGGACAGTTGTTAGAGGATGTAGGGAGGCAATTAGGACAGCTAAGGCCTCCTTGGAACTCAATCTTGCTAGTCGGGTTAAAGACAATAGAAAGGGCTTCTTCAAATACATAGCAAATAAAACTAACACAAGAGGCAATATAGGCCCACTGCTGAACGAAGTGGGTACCCTGGAGACAGAGGATATAAAGAAGGCAGAGGTGCTGAATGCCTTCTTTGCCTCTGTCTTTACTCCTGCAGACTCTCCCCGAGGGCCCCGGATTTCTATAGCCCCAGAAGGAGTCAGGACAAAGGAGGAGTTTGCTTTGGTAGATGAGGATTGGGTTAGGGATCAGCTATGCAATCTGGACATCTGTAAATCGATGGGTCCGGATGGAATGCACCCACGGGTGCTGAGGGAGCTGGCGGAGGTCATTGCTAGGCCACTTTCCATCATCTTTGGTAAGTCGTGGGAAATGGGCGAGGTGCCTGAGGATTGGCGGATGGCAAAGGTCACACCAATCTATAAGAAGGGCAAGAAGGAGGACCCGGGTAATTATAGACCGGTCAGCCTTACCTCCATCCCTGGAAAGATGATGGAACAACTTATTCTTGACTCCATCACTAGGCATATCAAGGATGAGGGGGTCATTAAGAACAGCCAACATGGTTTTATGAGGGGCAAGTCATGTATGACCAACCTTATAGCCTTCTATGAGGAAGTGACTAGGTGGAGGGATGATGGTAGAGCGGTAGATGTAGTTTTTCTTGATTTCAGTAAGGCATTTGATACTGTCTCCCACAGCATCCTCATAGATAAGCTAAAGAAGTGTGGGCTTGATGATCAAGTAGTGAGGTGGATCGAGAACTGGTTGAAAGGAAGAAGGCAGAGAGTTGTGGTCAATGGCGCAGAATCTAGCTGGAGGTCTGTGACTAGTGGAGTTCCTCAGGGGCCGGTGCTGGGACCGGCGCTGTTTAATATTTTCATCAATGACCTGGATGAGGGAACTGAGTGCACCCTCAGCAAGTTCGCTGATGACACAAAACTGGGAGGAGTGGCTGACACACCAGAGGACTGTGCTGCCATTCAGCGAGACCTGGACAGGCTGGAGAGTTGGGCGGGGAGAAACTTGATGAAATTTAACAAGGGCAAGTGTAGAGTCTTGCATCTGGGGAAGAACAACCCCATGTACCAGTACAGGTTGGGGGTTGACCTGCTGGAAAGTAGTGAACGGGAAAGGGACCTGGGGGTCCTGGTGGATAGGAGGATGACCATGAGCCAGCAATGTGCTCTTGCGGCCAAGAAGGCAAATGGCATCTTAGGGTGCATTAGAAAGGGAGTGGTTAGTAGGTCAAGAGAGGTTCTCCTCCCCCTGTACTCAGCCTTGGTGAGGCCGCATCTGGAATATTGCATCCAGTTCTGGGCCCCTCTGTTCAAGAAGGACAGGGAATTGCTTGAAGGAGTCCAGCACAGAGCCACAAAGATGATTAAGGGAGTGGAACATCTCCCTTATGAGGAGAGGCTGAGGGAGCTGGGTCTCTTTAGCTTGGAGAAGAGGAGACTGAGGGGTGACCTCATCAATGTTTACAAATATGTGAAGGGTAGGTGTCAGGATGATGGAGCTAGGCTTTTTTCAGTGATATCCAGTGATAGGACAAGGGGCAATGGGTGTAAACTGGAACATAGGAAGTTCCATGTTAACATCAGGAGGAACTTCTGCAATATGGGCCTGAGCTGTTGGGTTCAATATGAGAGAATGGTTCAGCATACTTATGGCTAGTATAGCTGTAGCCATAGGAATTCCTGTCGATCCAAGAAATGAGCTAAGGAATGGGAATAACTAAAAACTATTAGAGCAGACTCGCCTTATTTGGTAATTCAAAGATGCAGGACAAGAGCTGAAGCACAAACTGGTTGGTAAACAGCGGATTCCTGAGTAAATAAAAAATGAATTTACGAGAAAACAGACAAATATGAATCAAGGAAAGGGCTCCTTGACCACAAAATAAATTTTCCCTTCCTGAAGAAGGGAAAAGATACTGAAAACTGTACTAACAATTGCTTACTGAGCAAAGGCACCCACACTAATTATAAGGAACCAAGCATTTCTAATTTTGATATAAATATCTCACCCAAGGGAGTAGATAACAAAGAGATTCTACAAAACCACTGCCACTTGGCAGGGTACACATTCTGATGCAGTAGTAACAGGGGCTGAAGAATTTCCAGGAAAAAGAGACTCTGCCAAAGGAGCTGCTTTTGTGGGAGACATTACTTAATTGTACCTCAAATTGTACCCCGCAGAGAAGGACTTGGGAGTGTTGGTCAATGAGAAAATGAACATGAGCCAGCTTCAGTGTGTGTTCGCAGCCCAGAAAGCCAACCGTATCCTGGGCTGCATCAAAAGGAGCGTGACCAGCAGGTCGAAGGAGGTGATCCTGCCCCTCTACTCTGCTCTTGTGAGACCTCACCCGGAGTATTGTGTGCAGTTCTGGTGTCCTCAACATAAAAAGGACATGGAACTGTTGGAACAAGTCCAGAGGAGGGCCACGAGGATGATCAGGGGACTGGAGCACCTCCCGTATGAAGACAGGCTGAGGAAGTTGGGGCTGTTCAGCCTGGAGAAGAGAAGGCTGCGTGGGGACCTCACAGTAGCCTTCCAGTATCTGAAGGGGGGCCATAGGGATGCTGGGGAGGGACTCTTCATTAGGAACTGTAGTGACAGGACAAGGGGCAATGGGTTAAAACTTAAACAGGGGAAGTTTATGTTAGATATAAGGAAGAAGTTCTGTATTGTGAGGGTGGTGAGGCACTGGAATGGGTTGCCCAGGGAAGCTGTGAATGCTCCATCCCTGGCAGTGTTCAAGGCCAGGTTGGACAGAGCATTGGGTGACATGGTTCAGTGTGAGGTGTCCCTGCCCATGGCAGGGGGGTTGGAACTAGATGATCTTGAGGTCCTTTCCAACCCTAACTATTCTATGGTTCTAAATTAGTGGTGATGAATGAGTTAGCCAGTCAGTCCCTATTCCCTTCTACCCTCACTGCAACAAACATGCAGAGAACACCATCAGGGCTATGATCTTGTTTAAATCCATTGCAGCACAGAAAACACTATCAGACTACAAATAGACAATGTTACAGCTGGTATAAAGGGTGCCTGTTTGCACTTATTTTCTGGTAATGCACAAACACTTGTCTGTTGATATAGGTTTTTCCTGGGAGTCTAGTTAAACAGTAAGTTCACAGAGGAAAGTGATGGCTAGTCTAACAATATATTCATCTTTGGCTCTCCAGTCTGAGAGACCAAGAATTTTATTTATGTAACTTTCATTCTGACTCCAGAACAAGGCTTGAACTGATATTTCTGTGCCTCATCTTTGTGACTGCACTTCTGCAAGCTGGTGGAGTGATATTTCCTTAACTGGGGTGTGTGCACAAACCCAAGTTTACAAGTTGCAAATGGCTTTCTTACAGAAATTATTGTAAAACTCCCAGAAGAAGCTGAAGAACCAAGCGGAGTTATTTTAGAGTGCATCTGACTGTGAAGAACTGGCTATCTACACTAAACCAAATCTTTATCTACTGAAGTTCACCTGGATGTTTTTTGTTTGAAGGCTGGTTGTCCTTAGCAACTTATTAGCAGAAGCAACAGAAGGCCTTCAGGAAACAGTTTAATGCCTTTGATCTAAGCAATCAGAAAGCTAAACTAGTGTACGCATGGCCAAATAGGAAAGGTTCTCTTTTTAAGGCAAAATTACTTACCTATGAAGTAACAGAACTTCTTTGAAGTGAATCAATATGCATTTATTTCTGGTACACATGAACATCATGGCCTCACCAGTGAGAAAATCATGAAAGTGAATAAAAGGTAAGGTTATTAATTTCAAAATAAGTTTGGGCTGCTGTCTCATTATAGAATCATAGAACTGTTTGGGTTGGAAAAGGTCTTTAAGATGTTAGTTAAGACAAACAGACGCTGATTCTGAGATGCAGTATTTTCTTTTTAAATGTATGTTTCTGGTTTCTAATGATGGGTAAATTATATGGCACCTTACATAGTCCCTCCAGTACTGTTCTACTGAAAGTAATTGCTATACTACATCCAGCACGTCAGTTCCCAAGCCACCACAGCAAGACTTGAGGACAATGTCACAAAAGGTTTATTACATGTTTGCTCTCTCTCCTTGCCAGGTGCTAATGAAGAGTGATGGGCTTTGCTGGTTTTATTGTAGGTAAGAGATTATATGTCAAGGATGATCTGAAAGGTGACAAGTCCCTGACTGTCAGAAGGAAAAGAGTCTTCAAGCCAGTGCTTTCTACTAGTGTCAGAAAGGAGCCCAAGAGTGTTGCAGCCCCTTGAACTGAGTATGTTCCATTCCAGCACAGCTGGAATGCTCCAAAGAAACTAGAGTGTGGCAGTTCAATTTTAAAGGACGAAAAATACGGATGGTGGACTTCTTAATACAGCGCTCCTTGCATTTGAGATCTCCAACTCAATAATATCTCCCTGTGGGCAGAGAAAAAAAATCTGAAAAACGAGTCTCCATGCTGATTTGAGCAAAAAACTGGAAGCAGGGTTAGGATTTCAGGAGATGCATTTCAGTGTATCTGCACTTTTATGAACCAGCAAAATTAACATATGCAGAGACTCCATTAAGAAGTACTTCAACACCCTCTACAGGAACCAGAACTTAAAAAGAAAATGATTTACATCTGCAGTTAATTCTGATGAATTGAGCAGACTGACTAAAACAGTTTTGAATTACTCAGAACACTCATTTTTCTGCCCTGGTCAATAAGTGTGTTACGTCCTAACAGCTATTACATGTTTTGGTTTTATCTAGGAAAAGATACTGACTTGAAGAATACAAACCTTCCACACCTTTCCACTTGTCATTGCATATTTCTCCTCTCTCAGCTTTAAGAGTGGACTGTTACTATTGCGTAGTTTCTGAGGAAACTTCAAATGTCAGTGTTTGAAAGTAAATTTAGTCCAAGCCGTCCATGCTATACCTAAAAGTGAAAATTGCCTCTTTGTCCACCATCTACTAACACCATTGTCAAAAAGTAGGTACAGATTCTGAGTAAAATTCTAATCCCTAACTTATTTTGGAAGTGCTGGGAAGGGCTTACTCCATCCTCGTTAACTCATATCATGCCTCAGCACATGAGATCATTGTTTTCACCAAGGTGGCTTCTTTCTATCACAGAAGAAGAAGGAACATGAGCTGCTGGCCATCAGATAATGCAGACCTCACAGCCAAATGACCAGCACACTGAGGACTTCTTCTAGCACAGAGAAAAGGCCTGAATGCCTTCTGCCTTCTTCCGCAGAAGAAGCTTACGAGCTTCAGACCAGAGCAGCACAACTTGGGAGCACCCACAGACACCAGGGACCACTCACCTGGGCTATGAGAGAGAGGGAACGACTGTCCTCTGGGTAAATCCCATTTTGGGTGTGAGGAAGGAACAGCACAGGATTTGGGAACGCTAATGCAATGAGTCAGGACACAAGGCACACACAGTCAAGCAACACACATTTAATTTCTGCTTCTGGTGCTAGGCTTAACACCTCTGCACTTGTTATTCAGAGGCACTGTGGGCAAAACCAGGGCTCTTACAGGCACCCTCAGACACCAAGCACACAAGAGAAGCCTGCCTAGGGCAGTTCAGCAGGAGACAGATAATATCAAGGGAAGCTTTGATGGCCCCACAGATCTCATTGTGCCCTTGGCCTTTGGCACAGTGAGGCTTTTGAAAGAGAGATAAACGCTTCCCCACACACCCATGTGGTGGGACATGTATTAAGTCAGACACCTGCACAACCAACCCACAGTCCAGTGGAAATCACTAGGGCAAAATCTTGTTCTTGTTAAGACTGCTCATTTGGGTTTTCTGTCTCCATGTGTTCTCTAAATCTGACCATGTGCTGCAACGCATGGTGCCCCAAAGGCCCATCTATCTGGGCTGTCTATGCCAAGACTTACGGAGGGTGGTGACAAACATTCAAGCCAGGGCAGGCTGTGGCTGGGAACAGCAGCTACTCAGGAACAAAATGTCTGCAGGCACAACCTGTTGTGAGGTAAATTTGAGTCCCTTGGCACTAAAGCAGCGCTGAGGCAGGAGATGGCCTGGCAGTGCAGGGCAGGGTCTGAGCAAGGCCAGATGTGCCAGCTGTGTCCTGCCCAGGAAAGCCTGTCCTTGCCAGCAGCAGCAGGGAGCTCAGCCATCCCTGTGTGCAGCAGCACTGGGACAGCAGGGATGGCAAAGGGTTTGGTCTGGGGTACTGCCAGCAGCGTGGTACCAGTGTGAATACAGCCAGAGTGCCTGGACATGCAGCCACAATGCCCACAGGCTTAAATGCCCCACATAAAATTGGATAATTCGTTAGCCACAAACCTCTTCCCACTTCTTGTAGCTGGCTTCAATAGCTTTTCTTAACAGATTTCATGTAATGCAAGCCACGGGTTGGCAAAGCCTCTATTAGGCCTGTTTGTAGTAAAGCTTCAGTTCATCTTTGAAAAGGTCAGGCTTCTCCCTTGTGTGTTTGGAAGAAGGAGCGATTGTGTTATAAAAATACCAAAAATACCTAAAAACTGACTGGGAATTACTTCTCCAGGAGATGTCAATCTGCTTGCAAAGTGAATTTGGCTTGTGCGAACAGGGAGAGCATAATTTCAGGCATGCTCCTTCTTGCACTGTCTCTTAATGAGTACTTTGGATGCCCATCTGTCATATAATTTTGCCATTTGCTATTTGATTAAGGGGTTTTTAACCTTTCCAGTAATCTACTGAATTCTGTGTGAGCATTCTTTGATCTCCATTTATATGTACAGAGTTTGCCAAAGTCCCTGCTGGTTCCTGGTAAAAGCAGAAAGCAAGTTGTTACCTGCAGAGTGGTTCATATGACACTTTGCAGTCATCTGGATTAAAACAATACCTATTGTTTACTGAAGTTGCTCCAGGAATAAAATCCTTAATGAAGGTGTTTTCAGTCTGAACTCAAAACTTGCTTTTATATACCCATGTATTCTCTACATGCATTATATATGTCAAAAGAGAGACCAGGGAGTCTCGTTATGCCATATAATTTAAACACGTGGGCTATTTTCAGGGACACCACAATGTCACTGCAGGATGGCAGAAGACTGTATTTTCTCTGTTGCACAAAGGATGTTCAGAGGTGCACATGCAGTTTTATTTGCAGGGTCTGTAGCTCATGGCTTATATTGGTTCTAATGCTGAAAGTTACTTCAGGAAGAAACAAAACAAAACAAAACAAAAATCCCAGAGAGACAGATGAGGGGAAGCGAAAACTCTCCAATAACCAGCCAGGAAATGCAGTGATGGAGACCCAGGTGAGCATCCCTCTCAGGGTCTTCTATCCAGTGCAGTGGGTGGCAGCAATGGCAACTGTTTTATTTCCCTACAGGAACATGCACTTTGGTGGGACCCACTTGAACACACTACTACTTGTTCCTGTTCATGAGGCTCTTAGTGCTGATGGGAATCTGCCCATTATGTGAAAGCATTGCATGTATTTTATTGGACAATATTTATAGAGTATTTAAATTACTTCTGTTTACTTCATTACAAACTATATTTTAGCTTTCTCTAATGCAAACTAAAAATCTAGAAAATGAGAGGTAAGAAAGAGTGGAAATGCAGTGTCAGTCTCTTGGCAGTGGTAGCTGTTTTCTTTGAAAACCCATCATAACAATATCTGGGTTTGCAGGTACAAAGCTATGAAAAGAGCATGAAAAATGACCAACATGAGGAGCAAGAGGCTAACAAGGGAAAACCACTGCTTTAGAAGCTCTGAAATATGCTGCCACAGTAGCTTTAGTGAGATGTTGCAGAGCTGTGAGTAAAAGGCAGGCTGCAGGGCTGCAAGTAGCAGAGCCTCAGCATTACCAAGAGTGTGGTATTGAGGCATTGCAAGCGCAAAGCAACATCCATCTTAGAATTTGGGCAGAAACGCATCAGGTCCAGGGCACCACAGCAATGCCACCTCCTCCCTGCACCACCCAGGCAACTGCTTGCTGCTGAAACAAATCTCAGCATCAGAACAGCAAGTCACAGACAGATGTTTTCAGTTCAAGGTTGCCGATGGGGAATTAGTTTCTGAAGGAAATCAAAATGATAAAAACTGTGATTAACCTTCAGGTATGCTGCAAAATCCTCCATCTTTCAGCATTCCCACATGAAAGGCCAGAAAATCCCATTTCTACTGAGGTGTTTTGGATGACACATGATGTACAAAACCTTGTGACAGATATGGATTTTAAATAGCAGAGCAATATAATAAAAAATGTTAGCCAGCGTGGGTAGACCAATCAAAAAGTTGGTCTAGACTTCACAAAGCAACATCAGCCTAGTAATAAAGAAGTTAGTCAAAAAAACAGCTCTTTTCAACTAACAGCTCCTTCTCTTGGAGTTTTGCATGATACATCTGAAAATAAGGGCCATCAGCTCTTCCTGAAATAGCTGGAGTGTGAGAAAACTCATTTCTTTGTAACCAGAGACATCCGTCCTGCAGGAGTAATTGACATTAGGCGGTGAAGTCTTTTAAAACTGTATTGGTATATAGAAGACAAACTGAACTGCACCAGCTACATGTGAAAATCTTTTTTACCACAAAACCTTTTTCGTAGGGAGCTGATCAAGCAACATGCCTGATTTCTTCCTTACACATGAACTGGGATGCCTCAGTACACACTGGCTCCATTCTGCTCTTAGAGAGTACCTGTTACTAAAGGGCTGCTCTCCCGAGGGCCCAGAAGAGCAGAAAAAATAGAGTAATATTATTAATCTTCTTTCATATTTCATGTAAACTGGCATGTTCCATATAACAATAATAAAGCATAAAACAGGTGTAAAAGAAATACTAAAATTTAACATCTGTAGAAAGCACCCGTACCATAAAGTCAAGACTGTATGAAAAATATCAGCAGCTTGCAAGAGTTAGCAGAAAGGAATGCAAACCTGGGGCTTGACAAATGCCGATTTCAGTGGTTTACACAAGAAGTCATTACATAAAACTGTGCAAATAAGATCCATGAAGAGAGAGGAGTCATCTCAGTAATGAGACACTGGCGCCATCTAGAAGAGGAATAAAATACACACCGTAAAAGTTAAGTGGAGCATAAAAAGCAGCTCAGCCTCGTTTACAAAGCATAAAAGGGCATTTCTCATGTACAGGACTTTCATGAATTACAGGGACACCTTTCAGTGAAGAGTGTTCTCCACTTTTCCAGCCTCCGTGATAATAAAAACACTTTAAAGTGGTTTTGTCCTGTTCTTATTCATAGTTTTATATGACTTACTCCCCAGACAAGATCCCCCCATGAAGCAGGAATTCTCAGGACTTAGGCAGCAGCTGCTCACCTTCTCCCTGTCTCTGGGGGACCCAAGCGAGGCACTGTGTGTGGCTGGCAGAGGTGCCCCAAATTCCAGGGGGTGTGTGGCTGTGGCTTGCTGCTGGGTGGGCTTTGGAGGGTGGGAGGGAATAAAGGGATTTTTCTTCCTTTGTCATCTGCAGTAGATCGTTGGGGCAGATGAGGAACCATTTCCAGATGGGAGAGCAAAGGTGGGAGAACTGTTCTGGTTTTCCTGGCATGTTTCCTGGCATGTAACTTTTCACAATGCCCTTATTGTATTCTGGGATTTGTGAACACTTTGGACACTGTGAAATGTTTAATTTGAACACAACAGTCACCACTCAGGTGTATACTGGACACGTGGAGTCTCTCCCCATTACGTAGGAGGGAGATGTTGCATGACATTCCTGCAACAAAAAGATACAGCAGTAGCTGCTAACAGAATGATACAGGAGAAAGATCAGATCCAGATGAGTCGTGGCACAGCTCAGACTTTGATCATCAGGACCAGATCAGCTATCCAGGATATCCCATTAGCTGGGAATTGCCATTCTACAACTGCCACATCTTGAAAGTATCTACCTGAGCTTGTTTCTATACGTACCCCTTATTTTGCAGTCCTGTCTTCACGCGTTGTTCTGCTAAAGACAGAAGAACGGACTGCTCTTATTAGCTCTACCTTCAATAAAGAAACTATCTTGTCCCTCCACTATAAATGACCACTCAAGGGCATGAGACTTCAGCAGATGGATCAGGAAAAATCCTCACTAAGGTTTAAACTCAATTTGACATCTGCTTGGGTTCAAATGACTGTTGGTTTGATTCTGTTTGTTTTTTTGTGCTTGAGTCAACAATTTTCATGCCTTTGATAGAAAGCCTTTAGCATGTTTACATAGGAGCAGACAGGCCATGATTTTTGAGCTCAAAACCTGCCTGCACATCCATGTTGCTCTGAGAGTGTTTGTTCCACCAAAATTAACTCAAAAATGGAAAAAGAAAACATAAGACATTAAAGTTTTACAGTGGCTCCAGTACAGAACATCCAGACAAAATGGTCCTAAACAGGGAGTTTTAAATACCTATTTAATGGAAGGCTTATGTGTGATTTGTGTGCCTGATTCATTCTTGGGGAGAGCCAGCTAAACCCAGGGCAGAAGCCTTGAACAAGGTCAATATAGGGTCACACAGGTTCATAAAGTTAATTAGAAAAACATCAGAGATGGTTTTACCAGCAATATGGGAGAAACACTGAAAGTATGAGATGTTTTAGCCTCTGTGGTTGCCAGCTTTCTCCCTAAATAAGGCTGTGGTTTTGAGCTGCACGCAGCTGACCATGTCAGCTGGTCATTGCTGTGGTGCAAACAGTGCAGCTCGAGATGTCAAGGTGGCTGAGCTAACTTCAGTTGTTGCAAGGGGAGTACTAGCGATCTATCTCAGAAACAGAGGAAGACATCTGTTGGATAAAAAGCAAGAAAGTTTTGTGATGTATTGATTCCTCAGTGTGGATGTATTTAGAGTTCACAATGTCTGACATTGTGTGAAACAGAGGCTGTGATAAGGCATTTGGGAGTTGGGGTGGCTGCTGCATGCAGCTCTGATCAGAAAGTGTAAGGTCACCAGGACCTTCCAAGAGCTTGGTTTAGCAATGCTGTAGTGACATAGATATAAATGAACTGATGCTTCACCAGTGGGACTGAAAAACAAAACGCACTGTGAATTAGATGACTGAAGAATGCTTTTGGAAATGCCCCCATGCTCATTGCCTCTACATCCTCTATATCAGTTCTTTCTTTTCTTCTGGCCAGAAAAACAAGTTGTGGACATGAAAAACATAATAAGCTAATACAAAGTTGCTCCTTGTGATTTTTTTTATATATATATATTAGCAATTATAAACATTAACACTACCTCCTGATTTCTGTTTAACTAAGCTTATGACTTCAGTGTTACACTCTTAGGGAGAGTGATCCAAATCATTCTCAGCTAAAATAAAATAACCAGTGTTTATTGGGACTATGTCCAAACTCAGACTTATCAGATGAAATTTGTGTGTTTGATTCCAAGAGCAATGGATTAAACTAAAATCCAAAAGTGGGCTCCACACTTTCTGGCCTCTGCATTCTAAAAACACTCAGAATTAAGTCAAGATGTTGATATGGAAAACCTGAAATGTAGGAAAGTTGGCAGTCATGTCTTATTTTACCTCTGAACTGAAGGCTAGCATGTTTTTTTCCCTAGGATAAGCATAAGTAATAGCACTCATGGCATGACAGAAAGCCTATAGGGCCAATATTCAAATGAGGTCAGGCTTTTCCTTGGTTGAGAAACCTACAAACAAAGCCAAAATGCTACAAGAAAAACTACTGCAAATGGAAGGTAATTTATCTGAACCAGAGTCCCACCACAGTGCTGGACCTGACCTGTGTGCTGCTGGATGGGCTACCTTTCAGCTGTAGCTTCAAACAGGAGCCAAGATAGCTACTCAGTGCCAAAACATCTTCCTTAAGGATATTCCTGTAAAGAGGTATTCCTGCGAGACCCTTCCACTGCACCGAGGTAGCTGAGCAAGGGAAGGTCTTTGGTGTGGCTCAGGGGAATGAAAGCTTAGACTGAGGTAGCTGGGGAAGTGAAGAGGGGCAAGAGGGTGCAGGAGCACCTGAACTAACAGAATCCGTAAGCTGGGCTGATGAATGAGGCAAAGGAAGGAGAAGATAGCTGTGCAGCTCAGTTGCCTGAACATTGCTGTGGAGAAAGAAACTCTGCCCTTTCAAGGAGACAGCATCGGCGAGGTCCTGGGGTGGTCCCCTACAAAGAACCCCCCACAGGAGTTCACAAACTGCATTTTTCTGGGTTTGTCCTGAACACTTTGAGATGATCTGGAGATCACGTATCCACACAGAGCTACAGCCAAAGGCAATGAGAGCTCTCCCTTCATCCATACATAATGCAAAGTACACCAAAATCTTAATTAGCAGATTTTTTTTTTTTTTTTTTAATGCTACCCAGGGTTTCATCTCTCAGCAGAAAACTTGGAGTTGTGTTATCTCCTCATTTTAGAGGATCTCGGAGCATTCAGACAGTGAAGCAACATGTATCATGGGAAATCACATAGGGAAGTTAAGAATTGTTTCGAGAAGAGGATCAGAACAAGGTGCTGTAAACAAGCCTTATGGACTAGATTTATTTCACCTTAATAAATACTCACATAACGTGCTTGATACAAATACTCACTTTAGACTCCCTGCTCCAGAAAGGAGAGAAAGAAACACTTCCAGAAAGTAACCCACAGTTTATACTAAACCAAAAATCCCTGAGGAAGCACTAATGTCTCTCCACTGACTCCGGAGAGAACTTTGCACATCTGTCCACTAATTTCAGCGTCATTAAACCAGGCCAAAGGCTGAAGACTAAAGCAAAATAAAACAAAGAGCTGAGGAGCAGCTCTTGAACAGTCAGCACTCTCCTTCTTTGTACAGATTAAAGCAGAAATTATTTGGAGCAAAAATAGCTGGGGAACTGACAGCTAAAGACTATTATAACATGTCTGTACAAAGTGGAAAAATTAAGGTTGTGCAATTTTTTTCCTGCCGTTTCCTAACTTTTGACAGCTTGGGTCCAAAGCCTTTATGTTCTTTTAGTGCAGCTTGGTGTGCAAGATGTGCAGATAGCTCTCATTTATTCAGGCCATCTCTCTTGTTAGATGTAAATACACCAGTCTCAGCTTCTTGGCCAAAATAGTAATCAAAGACCGTAACAGTTCTGTGCTATTTTAATTTATGTTACCTTTCCATTTTCAGTTTTGGGTGGGTAAAAGATTTCTTTAAACTTCAGAACTGCTCAATGAACCTGTGAGTTAGGTTTTGGATTATGCACCACCTTCTTGCTCAAAGTCCTCCACGATCATGCAATCACTTATTTAAAACACAGTAAGTGATATTTTAGGGAAAATAACATCCCTGCCATGTCTGAATTCTGGTTTTCCTTTAAGTTGTATGAGAGGAAGGGATGTAGCTTCAACAGCTGCCTTCAAACCTTTTCTGCACCTGTGTCAAAGGCAACCCAGGTACTCCTCGTGTACAGCTGAAAAAGAGGCTACAGACAAGCCCCCTAACTCAAATATGGGCTGCTTCCAGAGAAGATGTAGAGTACACCTCTAAAAACTGGTACTAAGGAGCTTCAAAGACAGCTTTCCCAGGAGTCACAGAAAAGTCCCGCCTGAAGCAGCACTTCACAGCAAAATGCCTTTGGCCAGAGCTGCCAATGAGGTACCACTTCTCATCTTTCCCTTTTCCTGCAATTCTGGGTGGAAAAGCTACGTTACAGCATATCTGGAACATATACAATTATATATGGAAAAGTTATTTATAGAGTATAATTATGTAAGTGTCACTGGCTTGGCATGAATTGCATACAGCTTCTTTCTTCCTATAGATAGTTCTCTCTACTAAGGGAATTAGCTGCTGCAATAATTTGCACACTTAAGTATGAATATTTGAGTCAAACCTTTGAGTTATTAATGTTATTTTAGGAAAATAGCCATGTCATACTAAGCTACTCTGGTGAAGCTTCACTGAAATAAAAGATACTTTAAGAAAGATGATTTTGCTCCCATTGCCAACATCTCCCATCATATATAAGTGAACGGAGTTGCAAGTTACAGCTATTGACACCTGACAACACCCAGAGATTGGTGTAGCAGACAGTGCCCTGTTTCACAAAACAAATAGGACATGCACAGTGTCATGCAACAAGCCTGTCTTGTGCTCTCTCTTGTGTCCCTTTGGGAACACAATGGGAATTATCAAGTTACATTCTTTGCCACCACTACTGTGACGCTTTTACAAACTGCAGGTAATAAATTACAAGTGATCTAGAATATGATCCAGAATCAATCACGCACTTGAAGCTTTACTAAAATTAAGGCTGCCTTCTTCCTTCACTTATTTTCCAAATCTATATCCTTCCATGATCTGTCAAAATTTGTCTTCACAGTCTAATTACTGGCCAGTTTGTGACCAGATGTCAAAATCTGAAACTATTTTGCACCAACTCCGTAATTTCTTCCTCCGCAGTAGCTCTAATTCTGGGCACTGCTCTCTTGTTTTCAGTCATTTCAGAATGAATATCTTATTACAGCCATAATCTGATTCTATTTATATAGCATTGGTTAAGGTCACAGGAAATGTTCAATGTGCCTTTTAATTCCAAGTGGTAGTTCCTATCTAAACAGTATCTTGCTGTGAATTCCAAGAATATGGCAAGATACTATTAAAGTAATATTAAAAATTATAGTTTGGTAGTAAGGTTGCACTATTACTGATACAGAATTTCTGCTAGTGCCAAGCTGTACATAACTTACAGTCTGTGTAGTTTTACTTACATGCTTTTTATCGTACATACGTGTGCCTGTGCCTGGCGCTTCTTCAGAGAGCAACAGGTTTCTGCACAGGGCAGACCAAGCCTGGGACTTCTTCCTATCTCATACAAAAAAATGTAGCTGAAATGAATGCATTTGTGCAAAAGGAGTTTTCATCTCAAATAACTGGCATTTTGTGATGATAGTTACTTCGGTGAAAAGTTCTTGGCCATCTCCAGTCTTCATAGAAAACTTTATTGAATGTTTTTTGGTTTGTGCTTCATTCTCTCTCTTGCACATATGCACTTGTAAACATCATGCTCAAAGATGCCACAGTCCCACTTGAGGCTTCTACATGTGAATAAATGTAGCACTAATTGTAGTGTATACAAAGCATGTGTACTGGCACAGAAATAGCAGCCCTGCTTCAGAGTTCAAGGAGTTCAGATTAAAACTCTGTGACTACAGATCACTTTTCCTGGAATTTTACATACTTTTCTTAAAAATGCCCTGAAATGTTTATTCTGAACCAGTGAACCAAGGTCAAATGGAGTCTGTTTTGTGTCTGTTTGCATATTTTGACAAGTTTAGGAAGCTCTTATCAGTTCATTCAAAGAGGGTAAAGTGAAGGGAAATGAACCAGGGAAGAAGGGGGGAAAGGCAGAGAGACACAATTAAAAGGCAAATCAGACTTAATGCTTTGGGCCCCCTCCTTTCATCTGCATCCATGTACCCAACCTACAATAACCCAAATTCCCCCCTTTGGGCTCCTTCAAGGACAAAAAAAATAGTGCACACTGGGGTAGAATCAATGTGTCATGTCCTAGGTCTACTTGTCTGCCCAGCAATAAAGGCTTTTGTTCAGCAATCTCCTCTATCTAGCTGTCAGTCTCTACAAACCTGGTAGGAATGCAATTCTTCTGGAAACCTCTATCCCTGTTTCATTTGGTTAAAACAGTACCAGGAGTTTAAAAGTCATTTGTTGAGGGGATAGGAGGGGGAGAAGACTGTGACTGCAGTGATCATATGGACCTCTTCTTTTTTATTATTATTTTTTAAAAAAGCTGGTTTAAAACCCCAGGAAAATACAGCCAGTGAGGAACTCCCACAAAACAGGAACAGAGCAAAGCAGCACCAGGATTATTATTAGCATAACCAGGAAAAAGAAAGCTAGTCAGTAACAAGAATAGATATCAATAATTACACCTTCAGGATTAAGGATTCAGAAAGCAATTTGCATTTTAAGTAACCCAATACATGTTGAAACTAATAATATCCAGTATCTTTTGGTTTTTATTTTTTATGTCACTGTTCCAAAAAGAGATCAGGATCTTTTTTACCTATGTTGATTAACGCCATAATTGTAATTTAAATGTCCAGAAAAGTTAACGATTTAAATTTAAACCTAAGTGCTCAAAGATTGTGTTCAGCTTTTTCTGATGGAGACAGAGAACAATAATTTCTAATTCTTTCTACAAGTCAGAGTAAAAAAAAAAAAGAACTGTTACTGAAAGTAATTTGCTCTGATGAAAATCAGCTGAAACCATCAGGTATCATACGTAATTCACTACAGTATAATGGTATTTCTACACACACCTCCAAATAAAAACCTTCAAGTTATAATTATAAAAAAATGATCCAATAGCATGGTACATTTCAGTAGGTTATCATGCTGCTGCTTTGTAAGGCTTTGGGCAGTGATGCGCCCATGAAGCCCAGTAGCCAGTGATGGATTCACCCCATCAAACAACGATGTCTGTGCCAATCACCATCCTAAATTCCGACTATAATCAGCAGAAAGAAAAAGACATTGCCAGGATTTAAGTCATCTTATCCTACAGCAGACATCTAAAATAAAATAAACCAGCCCTCAAAATAATGATTATCCTTCACTGTCTATAAAGAATACATGAGTGATGTAGAGGTCTACCCTGTAGATACCTAAAGGTAGGAAAGATGCTCCCACCTGTGATGCCTGCTTGTGTGGGTACTGTCTCTGGCCTCACTGAGGAATACAGACATTTCCCTCAGCTCACATCATATAAACTCCAGACCCTGCTGAAGAGGTCACAGCTTTTCACAGCATGAAAGAAGGAGTATTTTAGAGTCATTAAAAAAGGAAGATATCTGTACTTCTGTGAAGCCCCTTGCTTATGGGGATTCAAGCCAGATTCCTCTTGATATCCCACATTACGAAAAGACACTTTTACCCTGGCATTCTTCGTATAGGTTTACTTTTAGCCGTATTTATTTGGTTGTGGGATTTTTGTCTGTCTCTGAAATGTTTTCCCATAGAGTAGATGGAAAAGCATGCATGTGCAGGGAAGATTAAGGGACAATTGGAACAGTACTTTTTGCTTCATAATTTAATTCTTAATTATCATGCTCTATAGAACTAAATTTTATCAAGGTTCCTGTTGCTCAACAAGAGCAATGAGCAAATTGAAGCTTCAAATACAATTTAAAACCTCCTTAATTTAGGCTGTGACACTGAAGTTCAGCTGCATCCCTAATTTGTTCTCTCCACGGGCAAACCAGTATTGGTTTGGGATTTTGCTTCGCTGTAACTGATTTTTTTTCAGTTAACTTACAGGTTTGATTAGCCCTTTGGATTAAAAGAACCAGGACAAAGAAGTAAAAAAACATTAAAGTTTTCTTTTCATAGGCTGAGTAGAAGATAGAAGACAGCTGGATTAGGTAGGACTGTAACCATAGCTCTTTGCAAAGAAGTCAATTCCACTCACAAGGAATAAAAGCCACAGAAGGAGCTCCTGAAGAGCAATTCTCTACATACGAAGCCCCCGCAGGGGACAAAAACACACAAAGGAAATACTTTTGGTAAAAGAAAAGGAGAAACTCCTCTCGATATTTTGACTAGTTCCACCCCAGCATTCACAGAAGGAATCTTGCACCCAGAAGTCCAGATGGCTTCCAGATGAATAAATATCTATTTTGACCACACCCATTTAGGCCTATTTTGTTTGTTTTTCTGTTCACTGAACTGTGCCAATCTGTACCCTTATCCCCACTGCATGTTCTGTCACTTGTCAGGCAAGGCACTTAGAAGTCGCAAGACTTGCTCCAGTCCCCTGGCAGCAAGTCAACCAGTCAGCAGGCAAAGCTGGATAATTACTGCTTAGCCCTAAAGAGCTTAATATTTGTTTGCATAGATTTGTGTCCTGGCAACACCAAGGCACTGAACCTGAGAGCAAACTTTCTTTCCCAGAATATTTTCTGTAAGGGAAAGGACACAATGGACTTTCAGACAGACACAAAATGGTGGTTACCAGGAAGGATTACCAGGGACTGAGATATGTGGACTATTCTCCATGGTTGACTTGCTGTCATTACAGTGTAAAAGAAACAGCTGGGGTTCATTCTTTCTTCTTTTATGCTGTCACAGAAAACTGTACATGACTCCACTGGCCTAAAGGTTTTTTTGGGGAATTGCCT
The DNA here is from genome assembly GCF_037157495.1 of Lathamus discolor. NCBI lineage: Eukaryota > Metazoa > Chordata > Aves > Psittaciformes > Psittacidae > Lathamus > Lathamus discolor. The sequence goes on along the minus strand of NC_088887.1, from coordinate 99,140,394 downwards.
TTGCAGAGGTGCTTAGAGGAAGAAAAGTAGGCTTGTAGTAGAGACAAGAGAAAATGCCAGCAAGGAGACATCAACTTACACCTTCTAAGTTAAGCTGAAGTTTTCTTTGTTTATTCAGTGCAATTTGCTTATGACTATTTCCGGGTTTTGAGTTTCTCCTGATCACTGTTCCTGTTTTTCATGGCTAAGCATCCTGATGACTGGCAACTTTTGGAAGAAATAACACTGGTCAGGATGCTAAGGAAGGTGCTTAAGAGTAAGATTGAGCTACATTCAGTGCTGCTCCTCTATTGAGCTGGCTACGGCCTTTCTGTGACATTGGTGTTCAGTATGTAGGGTGCTACATTGGAGCAATGACAGCAGCTACAGAATAGCCACCCTACATGTCACACTCATGCATGACGTATGGTGATCCTATAACCATAGAATGGAAGCCTTGAAGGACTTTCTTGGTCACTGAATCAGCTTGAAAATACTGGCAAACAGGTTATACAATCCTTTTCATGGTCTGAAAGCCAAACTATCAAAAAAGCCTCAGTATTCAACCTGAGTATTCTCATTCTTCAGTGCTGCTGCTTCTACTCCCATTTAACTTCAGTAGCATTTATGCAATTACATTTGCATTGCAACCTGATAAGCAATGGGGTGATTTAGAGCTGTGCTAAACATATGGATGCAGGGAGACAGAAGTAGTAGGATACTTTAGCATCCATTGCAAGCACCATCAAAACAGTGAGTGAAGCTGCATCCTTCTCCATTAGTCAGCACTGCTCTGCAGCAGCAAACTTAGACCCAACTTGGGGCTGGATTTCTTATGAACCGCCTCTTCATACTAACCTGTGGAAGTCTTCAGAGGCAGCCTGGATTGTATCTCCAGAGAAAACCATACCTGCTTTCACAGGGTGTTCTTAAGGTGTTTATCAGCTCTATGAAACAGCCATGCTGTGCTTGACCTCTCCAAACTGTCTCTGTTAGATCACATGGACAAGACACAAATCAGTTCGTGGTCTTTCCTGGAGGAATGCTGACTCTGCTGTCAGTAAGGGCAGATGGGAAGCATAAACAGCCTTACATTGGGGCAGGAGAAATATGGATGTTCAGGGAGAGATTTCATAAGTGCTTTAAGCTTCAGCATTGCAGCAGAAACTTAAAGAGATCTTTAGTGGTTTCTTTTTTAAGGCTTTCAGAGGCTGTGGTTTGGTGTGCATCATGAATCGTGAGACTCAGATACCATAAATACATTGTGCCTAACCCTCTTAATCCAAATTTACTCTTCAAATATATTCTACCAGTGTCCCCTAAAATGCCAGAGGAGCCACAGCTGTGAGGTGATCAGAACTTGATATCTGGCAACTGATGGTACTCAGCATTTCATAGATTGGATTCATGACTTAGACACACTTAGCATTTTTATGTGTTTGTAATGTGCACAATACTTGTGTGATATGCCAGTGCAAGCTTCTATTACATCAACAATACCAATTACAGCTTGCAGTGGTACTGCATTTCTTTATTCACATGTCCCTTTTTCTATTTCAGGTGAGGGCTATTTTCTCTTTGAGAGGTGTGTGACTGGCAGGTGTTGCATTTCTACAGATAAGCAGTACACAAATCAGTCTTCCAAAACATAAAAAAACATCTTTTGAAAATGTGATTCTATTCTCTAATTACTGATGTGCTCCCTTAAATCTGTCTAGAATAGATGGAATCTTGATATTTTTCTGTTCACAAAGCAAATCCTGCAGTGCTGATATAATCTTGTTTTATTCTCCTCGCTAGTTAAAGTATGGCAGGAAGAAACACAAAACCGTAATACTTCCATTAATGATGCATGGGAAAGAGTAACAAGTACTTAACTTTGAGAACCTGAGAGGACTTCGGTACTGAAACTGGGACCTGGGTAGAATGTAGGTTCCTGGTTCCACATTGTTATGAAAACTGGCACAAAGCCACTGCCCAGCCTCAGACACGAGCGGCCTCATGAATGAGCTCAGCTAGATACATGCCCTGTTGAAAGCCCTAGGTTCTGATTTGTTTTTTCATCCTGACCAGAACTCACAGGGGCACGGCCAGGCTCGTGGGCTGTGCACACTTCCAGATGGTCATTTTAGAGGTTCTTCGGGTTAGCTTAGTCCATCTCATCCCAAAAAGAGAAGTAGCATGAAAGATGGACAAAGTCTGGCACTCTGACTTCAGGAAAGAGGTCTTCAGATTGTACTGTCCTATGCTGCTCACAAGCAGACCTCCTTCTTTCAGTTGAAAGCACAAAGCTTAGGTCTGGGATCTGCTCTGGCCCAGTTTTGACCGCTGTTTTGTCACTGCACTGACAGCCACTGGACCCACAGCATACAGATCTAGAAATAGCATTTGGATACAGGTCTGGAAATACAGTCAAGCCCTTGAGAAACTAGGCCTTTGTGTACTTGGAGAAGTTATTGAGATGCAGAAAGCATTCTTCCCCTTGCCTGGGGAGAGAGAAGGCTCTTTGGGGAGAAACTGGTGAGAGAGTTTCTCTAACTGAATATGCAAAGAAGCAACAGCATTTCCTGGGTAGTGGCCATTGTCCAAGTGAGCCTTTCTCCTCATACCCTTTCCATCCTCTACAAGGGTGGAGCCCAGAAGAGCCTGATGGCAGTGGTCAAATAACAGCTGGAGTGAGCCACAGCTCTGTTGCTCATTGCCTTTCCTCCCAGTAAGAATTTTGGATTTCTTTTCCATTTGAGCCTGCTGCATCTCATCCCCCCCACCCTGAGACTGTGCGAAGAAGGAAGCAGCAAAACAAGATGTGCTCCAGCTGTGTCCTGATGCCTGATGCTCATGGAGGGAGCTGTTCCTGTCTGATGTGGTTAAATAATTTCAGGGCTAACACAAAGCTGTGGTGTTGCACCCAGTTGCCTGGCAGCTGGAGTCTTACCAGCTGGTTGCACATGCTAGCTTTTATATACATATTTTTTTAGGTCTGGTTTGGTTTTTTTGGTTGTTTGGGTTTTTTTGAATCTATTCCCCTTAAAATTATTTAATGAGATAAATTATTTTTTTTTTCATTTCAATTTTAATTTTTTCAATTATTTAAATTATTTAAAAATTATTTAATGGCCTAAAAACTTGTTCTGTTACTAAGCTCTCCTTTACATGAACAGAATACCTTTAGTGATAGTACACCTGATTTACAGATAAGAAGGTCTGGGGCAAGTGAACAGTGAATGACTGCGAATGACTCCATTTTCTCCTGAAAATTGAGTCAGTGGAATGCATATCTATGAAGCAAACACCTGAATCTCATACAGACAGGAGATCTTAAGGATTTCTGTGCTAAGCTGGTTGGATCCATTACCTAAAACTGTACTGTTTTCCTAGTCTTCTTTTCAAGTTAATATGTAGACCCAACATTCACATACCCAAGCTATTTTCTGAAGTTAGATAACAAAGGAAAGACTGAAAAGCCTGCATTTAAGGCACTGAACTCTTCCTCAGGAGGCCTTTTTACATTCTTGGATGTATCTGAAACCCTTTGTGATTTTGTCTGATGCATTTTGTACTTGAGTCTCTGTATCAGTTTTAAAAAGGAATGGAAAGGAAATATTTCACAGTAAGGATGTGTAACATTGTAGGATCTAAATGTTTTAGATAACAAGAACTACCAGTCTACTGATGGAAAATCAGTTAGTTAACTTAGGGTCATTAGACTCCTTCCAGAGGGTCACAATTTGGATGCATTACTTGAACAGTCAGGACCAGTTGGGACCCTTCTGCCTTTATCTCAAAACCATTAAAGAGAGACAACCAATAATCACCAGCAAAGCTGTAATGTATATGAAACTGTTTGACCTCTGGTACTGAAAGAAGTGGAATTTACCATCATTTGGAAGTTATTTATATTCCCTGAACATTAACTTAGGAGAGTTGTGTGCCCTAAACTTCACGTTTATACCATGCAGCATGCTTACACATGACGCTCAGACCAAAAGGAAGTAGCAAAGAGGAATAACATCCGACATAGTAACTGTCTTGGTGCTTAATTACAGGTCTGGACTTGGGACTCTACTGAAGAATGTTATTTACATATCAAAAGTGCTTCCTGGACTTCTGCATCTATTGTTTTCAAGTGTTTTTTGTATTATAGTAGATCAGTCAGAGCCCTGCTTTGAGCATTTAATGACCAGACTGCAGGTAAGATAGGATGGAAGCAATTTCACCCTATCTTTCTGTGGGATTTTCAAGGAACACATACAACACTTGATAAGAAGGGGGCTGGGGAAAGAGAAGGAAAAGAATACTGTAGAACATGTGTGCATAAAATGTGTAGCAGCAGTGAAAGAGAAAAAAACATAGCACTGAAAGACAAGTAAGTTAAAAGTGGAGTAAAGAATAAAAAAAGATGCAATTCACATTTTCATGCAAATCAGGAACTTCAGATGAACCATTCTGCTCTACTGCTAATCTTTAAAGCACAATTAGTATGTACAATGCCAATAAATTAAGTTTTTCTTAAATTACAGGTTTTGACATCAGAATTAGGACAAAATAAGCATTTTGGCAGAGCTTCTTTATTCTTCCAACTTCTCTCCTGACAGCAAATGCTCCCTGAATGGCAGAGCTTTCATCACGCGTTTTAGAGTCATCTTCATTTTTCCATTTGAAGAGAAGCTGACAGGGTGACTGATGAACTGTCACACACCACGACCTGCAGTTACAGAAACACGAAGAAGCTGTGAAGCGCAGTGTGAACTGTTCCCCAGTCTACTAAAAAGAACATTGAAAACCTTGTGGTAGTCCAGAGATCCTTGTCACTGGAAAAGATTGAGGGTTTCAGAAATATTTCAAGTGATGCTGAGAACTCAAATTGTACATGGCTGGTCTGAGCAACTCCAGTTTTTTGTTCCGGTTTTTTCCCCTGAGCAATTTGTTTATTTTCCTTTCCCCATTTCTTGTGAGAACTAATGGTTACACACCATTCTGAGGAAAACCTGAGTTTAAAAGCAAATAACAAATTCTATATCACATTTCCTCCAAAGAGTACTAGATACTGCAGAGAGACATTGACATAACAGCCATCTGCTGACATTGAACCAATTGTATTAAATAAATATTTTAAAGTCATTGATGGACAGAATGAGAAGATTTTAACATAGTACACACTGGATGTATTAAGATCCTGAAGCATAAATAGAAGGTGCATAACAAGGCAAATGGTTAAGGTATACAAAATTAGAGCAGTAATCATAGAATCATAGAATAGTTAGGGCTGGAAAGGACCTTAAGATCATCTAGTTCCAACCCCCCTGCCATAGGCAGGGACACCTCACACTGAACCATCCCACCCAAGGCTTCGTCCAACCTGGCCTTGAACACTGCCAGGGATGGAGCATTCACAACTTCCCTGGGCAACCCATTCCAGTGCCTCACCACCCTAACAGGAAAGAATTTCCTCCTTACATCCAATCTAAACTTCCCCTGTTTAAGTTTTAACCCATTACCCCTTGTCCTGTCACTACAGCCCCTGATGAAGAGTCCCTCCCCAGCATCCCTATAGGCCCCCTTCAGATACTGGAAGGCTGCTATGAGGTCTCCACGCAGCCTTCTCTTCTCCAGGCTGAACAGCCCCAACTTCCTCAGCCTATCTTCATACGGGAGGTGCTCCAGTCCCCTGATCATCCTCGTGGCCCTCCTCTGGACTTGTTCCAACAGTTCCATGTCCTTTTTATGTTGAGGACACCAGAACTGTAATAGAGCAGGTAAGTCTTCTTTGCCTGCTCACTTTTTCTCAAAATGCAAGTTAATAAGGCTATGAAGAAACTGAAAAAAAACCACCCCACAACATTAAGGTTGATAATAAAGACAAATCCTTTAGGGATGTTCAGTTCCTCAAGTAGACCCAGATTTGTTGCTTAATTGATTCACTTTCATTTCAAATTCTTACTTGATTTTCTGGTGTTGTTTTTTAAGAAATATGACCACTGATTTCCCTCGTGTAGAGCACTCTGTAAGTCAACTTTAGAGCTGATATATCATGGATTAGTGTATCATTTTAAGTGTATCAGTATCTATATATGGTGTACATATACATGTACATAATATTACATTTCTAATGGCAATATAATAATTTACATTTAGACAAAATATATGATATGCTTCCTTTTTTAAGGTATTAATTTCTGTATGGCTTAGTATAGTATATATTTAATATTAGATTCAGTGTGGGTTTAGACATGTCCAGCTGCCCAGCTAGTCTTGCATCACATTTCCTAGACTAGTCCAAAATCTTCAGTCCCTCTGACCTTAATGGAGAATAGTCCTCACATCAACAAACAGCAGCAATGCTTCCATTTAGAAACAAAGCACACCAAAAAAAAAAAAACCCAACCCCACAAAGCATTGAGCATTTCCTCACAGGAAGTAAAAAGTGCATATCTGTGTTATCTCAAAAGCTAGACACATAATTAGACATCCTCTGCATAAGGACACAGAATGGAAAAAGGGCCATAAGGGGTCAGGCCAAAGTTTTACCACAGTGAGTGCTTTCTCCCCAGCACTAAGAAAATTTGTTCCCTCACAGAGAGTGTTAGAAAAGAACAGGGTAAGTAAATATTAAACTCCCTTTAAATATTATCCTAGCCTTCGAGAATTCATAGCTCAGAGGCTTCCTCAGCTGGAGACTCCGTTGAGCAATCTCAGTTGATTGCTCTCCCTTCACTTGTTCATGCAAACTTTTAGCATTACAAGAATCTTGTAACAGGAAGTTCTGCGGTTTTTGTTTGAGCTCTTAGAACTAATGCTGTGAATAAAATAAAAATAAATAAATAAAAAGCTTTCTGTTCCCCTGACAATTGTTTTTTCAAGTTCACATTTTGAAAGGAATCATAAACAACATAATATTGCTCTTGGCTTCTGACAAAATGGGATGCTTCTATCATCTATACTGTTTTTTAACATGTATTCAAAAAGCAACTGCTTGCTTTTATTTAGTTTTTCAATAGTTCATAGAGTGACTTGCAAACTGCTGCCAGTGAAAAAAACACATACTGTTTTTAAGACATTTGTGTTAAGCAATATAAATCCCACAAAATCTGAGATATCAATGTCATTATCCATTAGAAGGTTACTGTGTATATTCCTTACCAGAAAGCTAAGACCAATGCTAAAGCATTTGCTTTGTCCTTTAACAACACAGTTACAGAACTACAGGCAATTCAGTGAAAATTTTACACCTTGTCACATATATGCTACCATAATTTTTAGTTTTAGCCTAAAATGTTAAAACTGTTTTATTCATTATGGTCAAAGGAAATGTCTCTAAGATGGCTGCTCTGTAGAAAGCAGATGATAATGGATATGCTCTCCATATATAGGTTTCACACTGCCTTACTCATTTATTGCTACAGTCCAATAATGGAAAATCAATCTACTTTATCAATTACTGAATTCAGCATTGCCAATTCTGCTTTGTAATTATAAATGAAGGATGCGAGTTCATTTTCCTGTTCCACAAACACTTCAATTTTTTACACACATTCTCAGCAAGTGACACAGATGATTACATCAATGTCACCTTTCAGATGCCTCAATAGCTTATGCAGTCAGCACTGGGTTGCAAGATTTGGATCAGCTCTTCTCAGGAATATATTCACCCTGTTCCAGCCTAATTAAAAACTAACTAACTAACTAACTTACTTACTTTCATTTGTTTCAGATTCTGTTTCCTTGGATATTTTTCTGAGGATACCTTCAGTGTGTGCATGAAAAATGTACCTGCCCACAATACAGCAATGATCATATTTTTTTCTAAATTCAGCCCTCTGCATGCAGGCCTTTACCTGAAGTCCTAACAGTTTCTTTATTTCTTCAGGCCTCTCCAATAGGAATAAAACTTAAGGCAAAGCCTTAGTTAGGCTCCATTAAGTCATCATACCTGGACACACATCCTGAATGCTTGACCTCTGAAGATCCAAACTGTTTTTTAGCTGACTTCCTGGCAGATGTGGCCTGTGCCAACTAGCACAGTTCAGGGATAGTGCACACCAAGCACCATTTCAAGTGAGCTCTATAGACAACACTGCTCCAAGTCTACTCGCTACAAACTTCCTCAATGTTATCTCAGCAGGCTTTGCATCCTCAAATATCACATGCCTTCTTTCAGTGATGTGCCTAAAATTTTACTTTTCTTAAAAATTGTGGGAAAGAAAACAGAGAAGTTGAAACTTCAAAATAAAATGTAATAAACAGTCACTTTCAAACACAATGAACTGGAAAAAATGAACAAACAAATGAAACCAAAACCAACAGCAAAATCCACAGACATAAATATTAATGTCTGAAGGCCACATGTTAAGACAGGATGTTAAACAGCACGGAGGAGCTCCAGGGCCAAGAGCTATGTAGTGTTGGTTGGCTTGTTGATTGGCTAGTCTGATCTTAAGGGAAATACTAAATAGTAGCACTAAATAATAAGGACGTGAGCTAGGCTATGCCTCTAGGCTTCAAGGCCAGAGGCTGTGTCACAGTCATCTACTACTTCAGTAGAGGCATAGTTAAATAGGCCTCTAATCTTTGTGTGAATAAGAACCAGAATCAGCTGTGAGTGATACTGCCTGCCTGTTATCACTAAAGTAGGTAGGTAACTCCAAAGATGGCAAAAGTGACATTACGGACTGAAAACATGATATTTTTATACAGTAAAATTCTTGAATATAGTCTCATTTTAATAGTAATTTGCATGTACAATGCTTTAGAAAGTCACAGATTTCTTCTAATACCCCTCCAGGACAATTCAAGTCCAAGTTTGCACTGAATGACTAGACCCACATGAAGTCTGACCTTCTCATCTAAAACTTTTAGAAGATTACTGAAATCACTGCGAGCACAGCAGACAATGCTCTATCTGAAACACTGAGGAACCTCCACCCTTCTGGGAATTCCCAGTTCCGAGAATGCTGCACGTGTATTGCTATTTCATTTATTGCTCCAGGCAAAGTTCAAATGAAGGGAAATGGGCAATACAAAATCTTGCATCACATTATAACTAAGTGTCTGACTTGCTGAAACCTTTGTTTGTCAGGATAAGCACACTTAGCCCGACTACATATGTGTGTTAATTATAGCAAGAAAAACAACAAAATGACAATAGTTAAAACAAATTCTAGCAACAGGAAATGGTTATCAAGCTGTGATAAAATGTTTATCAGGAAATGTTGTTACACTACCCAAAACATTTCCTGTCTGTAACATTTGTTGTTGAAAAAAGAATGTCTGCAGTGCTAGAAATAGCATCTTTGCAGTGAACTAAATAACATTACTTACAGAAAATGGTAATAGTTGCAGTTCTAGTTTCTTTGTTTTTTCTTCTTTGTACACAGTATGAAGCAACTTTAAAAGAAAACTGCTTTCAGAAGTTATATCAGCATTCATTAAAGTTTAAACATCAAATATTAAAAATAATTTCAAGCGAATTTTTCATATGAAGCTTCTAAAAATCATGCATGTAATGAAGCCCTGCTCCTTCTCTCACTGATACTAACAGCGAAACATTATTTCTGTTAATATATCTTGAAAAGATCAAAAAGGATTAATTAGACTGAAAATCAGCACTACTGAAGATGTCAAAAAAAGATATACTAGAGGGGAAGGGGAGCAAGGGACTATCTATTAAAAGGTTTACTCTAAACAAAAATCATGAAGAATTGCATTTCCGTAGCCATGACTTTTCAAAACTAGGAAAATCCTGATATGTTGTAAACATAATGGGTAGTGTCACAAAATCACAGCAAAACTGACACTTTGATATAAACAAAGATTTGCCAGGCCCAACCTATGAATCATTACTGAATACGGAAGAAAAATAAGTAACTATTTCTAGACTTGTTGCTCTTTCAGCTGTGTGAAGATTAACTTCTAATCTATTACTCCATTCTTAAAATATTTCCCCCCAAAAAATCATAGAATCATAGAATAGTTAGGGTTGGAAAGGACCTCAAGATCATCTAGTTCCAACCCCCCTGCCATGGGCAGGGACACCTCACACTAAACCACCCCACACAAGGCTCTGTCCAACCTGGCCTTGAACACTGCCAGGGATGGAGCACTCACAACCTCCCTGGGCAACCCATTCCAGTGCCTCACCACCCTAACAGGAAAGAATTTCCTCCTTATATCCAATCTAAACTTCATGAACTTCAATGCGTTTTTAAAGGGAATTCAGTTATTAACTGACATTTACATGAAAGACATTTTACTTTGATTAAAACCCGTCACTTGTTCTTATTTTAACTACACGTTATATCACTCTTATTGCAAGTATTTTGTAATTTCCTGTACAGTAAATGGAACTAATGATAGAATCCCAAAAGTGGAAAAGACCTCAGCTCAACTTCCATGACCTGAATTAGGATCAACAAAAGTTATTTTATTTCTGATATGCAATTTCAGATGATGGAAACTACAACCTCACTGGGCAATCTATTCCCAATTTCCTTATTATTTCTGTGAGAGCAGTTTTCTCTATTGCCAAAGCTGAATCTCCTTTACCTCAGTTTTTTCCTGATTCATGCAGGGAAAATAAAATCACTTTCCTCTTTGCAGTAGCATTTTAAGTTCTTCAGAATATTCTTTTCCTTCATTTCTTTCTTCTTCTGCCTAAAAAGCTCTATTCCTTCAGTTCTTCCCCAGCTTTGTTTTAATTGTTTCTTAAGTTTAACTTTCCTTTAACTGCTTACTTGCTTTACAGCTTTCTTAAAGCACAACTTTTTGCAAGTGTTTCACAACTTTCTGGAGCTCCCATAGCAGCAAATAATATTCCTTTGGAACTTTGTCAGAATCACGAAAAGGGCAACTTTCTTTTCTACCTTAAGATGCTCTTTTTAAATGTCCTAGTATGATGTTTACCTCTTTCACAACATGATCCTACTGCACTAGCTAAAATCAGACCTATGGTAGCAGGCTATTAATAAAGCCTAGATTAATAAGGTAAGTAGCAAGGAAGAAAGCAGGGCAGCACTAAGATAATGTAACTAGAATTTTAAGGATGGCTTGGATCTTGGTCTATGTGAGAAGAAAAAACATATTAAGAGGCAAAATGGTCAAGATAAAGCTACTTAACCACAGTGAACCATTTTGTTACAGCAAAATTACTTGATGTATTCTTCCATAGTGACTATAAGGTACTTCATGTCCAAGTCTTCCCTTGTAATGAAGTAGGGATGTGGTCAGAACACAAAACCAGACTTCATGAGTCTGAAAATTCATGGATCCATGGATTCATGAAACCAGCATAACTGACACTTTTTAGCCTCTATCTGCCAAGAAGCTTTTTACTTTCAGGATTGCAACCAAACTGAACATTAAAATGTTTAATTGCTTTTTTGGACCTTTGTCCAACACAACAACTCTTTTAAAGTACCTGCTCCTTAGCAACTTCCCCATCTTTAACTTGCTCTGTCTGCTTTAGTTCTAACAACTTTATATAAAACCAGCCCTAAATCTCTTAAAGTTCTTCCTATCTCACGTTCTTTGGCAGAACCTAACACCTACAGTTGCCTTCCACTTCCATTATTTTGCTTCCACAAGGTCCGTCAAAATGCTTCCATCAAAATGGTCCTTTTGTGCTGTCTAGTATCTCTGCAGACAACAGCATTTTCCCTTGACGTTCATAACTGAAATGTCATTACCCAAAACCACAACGCAGGTAATGAGAACCCTGCTACTAAGGTCAGAAGCTTTCTCACTGCCTTCCTGCTGATGGACTCTCTAAGAAAGAACACAACAAAAGGTCTACTTATCAACTTTATTTTGCAACTGAGTTTAGCAACTAAGTCTGTACCTCTGCTGCCTCTGCTTAGTAGTGCAGTAGTAGGGCTTAAGTACAAGTATTGTAACTACAGAATGAGAACTACAAAAGTCCATGTTTTTTAGCAAGCTCCAAAATAACATGTCCGTCCAGAACTTTCTAGGAAGTGAAGAAACTCTTCCCAGTGTTTCAAATACTTCAAGGACATCTGTTCATGAATGTGAGTTCAGTCTGTTGATGGTGCCAGATGGATGGCAGGCACAGTATTCAAGACTATACACTTTGACATGCTCCAGCCAGAATTCTGTGGCTGATTTTGAGTTTAAGAAGACACAGACAGGTGATAGCATTGGATGCTACTGTGGGAGGACAGCTTGCATGTGTGAAGAGAAGATACTAAAAAAAAAAAAAAATAAAAAATACAGAGCTATAAATTAGATGCTGCAGATAATAATTTTATTAAATTATTTTGAGAAAAATAAATATTACTACCTCCAAATATCTCCACTCTTACCAACTGGGTATCTAAAAAACCTGATCCACTCTCTGTTTCCTTTCTTTGGCTTCCTCTTGTCCTTAGTGGTAATCCTTATATACTTCCCTTCGTAGTTATTATTATAGAATCACAAAATCATAGAATAGTTACGGTTGGAAAGGACCTTAAGATCATCAAGTTCCAACCCCCCTGCCATGGGCAAGGATACCTCACACTAAACCATGTTACCCAAGACTCCATCCAACCTGGCCTTGAACACTGCCAGGAATGGAGCGTTGACAGCTTCCTTGGGCAACCCATTCCAGTGCCTCACCACCCTCACAGTATCGAACTTTTTCCTTATATCTAACCTAAACTTCCCCTGTTTAAGTTTTAACCCATTACCCTTCTTCCTATCACTACAGTTCTTAAAGAAAAGTCCCTCACCAGAGGGACCAAGGTGTAGCAAGATGTAGTAGACTGACAACTATAAACCAAGTGTTTGAATGCAAAATCTCCTCGACTGAACCACATGGGCTACACCCTTCCTTTTCTCTGTAGTCCTGGAGAAGAAGGTCATGCTCCATGCTGCCTCCAGCTCTGTAGTCACAGAAGAGCTTGATCTCCAAAAGCACCTGTCTCCCAGATGGGAGGCTCCAGATCATTGCACTCTCATGCTCCGTATGGCCTACAGATCTGCCCAGTGACTCCAGGAAGGCTTGCAGAATGCACCTTCTGTGAAGGCAATGGAACTTCTGTGATGTTTTCCAGACTCTTCTTGGAGAACCTGCAGCCTGAAACACCACTGGTGTGCTGAACTGATGCTTAGATATTGAAGAAATAGACAACTTCATACTGAAGAGAAGAAACTGAAGTCCTGCGTGGAGCATTTTGGTGCTTGAATCGGGAAGCCAGTTTGCTGCTTTACAACTGCTTATGATTCCTGATGCGTTCTCATTTAATGTCTAATTATATTTTTCTATTTTTATTTTTATATTTTTACAGTGTACAAAATAATCCTGATGAATTCAAGTAAAATTAACATCAGTTAATTAGAAAAGAAAATTAGATCAACTTCAGTCAAGGTATTCTAAAGATCAAGGAGAAATTCAGAAATTCATAAAAAAAATATATCGAGAAAGAGATATGATGCTCAAAGTGCAGAGGCCAGCAATACATTGCAAGTGGAAAAAAAGGAAAATACAGTCCTGGTACATATGCACAGCAGTGTTTGTGACATGAGAAAGGCACATATTCCCTTCCATTCAGTGGTGTTGATTTCTAAATCCAGCATTAGGCTTGGGAAAGAAGAGAAACAAACTGAAGACAGCTCAAATGAAAAAAAATTAGACAGGTATAGAACTACCAGCTTGAAAGGAAGGGCAGAAGTAACTGGATCAAGTTTTTGTTTGAAGGCATGAAAATGGAGGCCACTTTACACTTTTACTGTCAGAAATTTGCGCTACATTTAGAATTTGAATTCCTGTGGCTTTCTCTCCATTGCTTTGTGCTATGATTCTTTTTTCTCATTAAAAATGCCAATCAGTAAGGGACTGATTGTCTGTAAGCGACCTATAAATTGTAATCACCTTTAGACATTTTTAATAACTATTCTAACTATCTCTTATTTTCAAACCATTATCTTCATGCCTCCTATCCTATTTTCAACTTCTCTAAGTGTATAGTAGCATTATATGCAGAGTCACACTGGTTGGCTTAAAATACTAATTACTGAAGGCAAATTGCCTTTTAACTACTGTCAACTCCCCTTTTTGTACATTCGGGAATGACATCAGCCGTCTTCACTTTTACATCCTCTGGCATTACACTTCTTGTTGTTTTTCACTGACCTCAACCCTTTACCCAAATGTTCCAGAACGCTGTTTCTTTGCTTGTAGATTTACATCCTTCACTGTATTAAACTGCATTTTGTTTCAGTGGGTCAAATACATCCTCTGTTCCACTGATTTTAAGTGTGACCTTCAGCCTAACATAATAAACAGCACTTACTTGAGTTAAACAAAGCATAACTTTTAGGAAAATATCTTTAAATTCCTATTCAGTGCATAAAAAATTGCACTGAAGAATCAATAAACAGCTCACAGTCCAAGATGGAACTTGTTTTAGGGGACAATTACTCCTTGCTTTACTGACAGTCTGAAAATTAATAGTTTCAACTCCCAGGGGTCTTGTTACCACTGTGTGCTTGACTTGGATACTAATATCAGGGATATTATTACATTTATACACGCAGCTGAGATCCAGCAAGTTTTTTCCCTAGGACTGCATTCACAAAAATAGAAAACTTGAGAAGGGATCATGGTAACAGTCAGTAAGTTGCTTTGTGTTAAACAGTGGTCATTTTATTCTATATAAAGAGAAAATAAAACTATTAGGCACCACGTATAGCCCGTACTAAGCCCAGTGTCCAAAAATTTGCTGCCTTCCATCCCACACTCTACACGAGCTGTTATGGATATCTCTTTTGAATGAAGAAACTACCCCTAGCAAAAAATACTCTTGATTTTTATCTTGGAAGAATCAAAGTGACTGAGCTAACAGCACAGAAAACACACACCCTTTGCAGATTAGGATGCATGCATAGGAAGGTTCAAAAGAGTGTAATAGTTTACAAGCTAAAAGGAGATAGTGACAGCACAGAACACCAAGTCAGTGGCAGAGAACATGCATGCATTAAGGGAACACATTGGGAAAGAGCACTGGTAGTCAGTACAGTGATGCAGGCTCTTCATGCATTATACGTGTGAAGAACAGGATGCAAGTTACATGTAAAGTTATCACATAAGACCGTGATATGATGCAGCAAGTACGGAGAACATATTGTCTCTACTCCCTTGGTACATGTAAGGATGAAGTTTTGCCACTGTAGGTACTTACACAAACCTCATTATTAGACATCCAGTCTTGTATCCAAGTATATCAATTTTTAAAATATAAAAACATCCTTATGAGGCTCTAATTCCCACAAGAAAACCCAAGACCCTCCCTAGGTGATAAAGGAATTTAGTTTTTTATAGAAAGTTAGCTCCTTAGACCCAGAGCAAACCTTCTCCTTCTGAATGATTCCACAGCAACAGCCTAACCACTGGGTACCACAGCAAAGGCCTCAAGCTCAACATGAGCTGGCAGCATGCGCTTGCAGTCCAGAAGGCCAATATATTTTGGGCTGCATACAAAGGAGCGCAACCAGCAGGTCGAGGGAAGGGATTGTACCCTCTGCTCTGCTCTGGTGAGACCCCACCTGCAGCCCTACATCTGGGGACCCAGCACAAGTGGTATGTGGACCTGCTCAAGTGAGTCCAGAGGAGGCCACAAAGATGCTCAGAGGGCTGGAGCACCTCTCCTATGGAGACAGGCTGAGAGAGTTAGGGTTGCTCAGCCTAAAGAAGGGTCAGGGGAGACTTTATAACAGCCTTCTGGTACCTAAAGAGGGCCCACGAGAAAGCCGAAGAGGGACTTTTTACAAGGGCATGTAGTGATAGGCCAAGGGGGAATGGCTTTAAACTGACAGAAAGGAGATTTAGATTAGGTATTAGTATGAAGTTCTTCAATATGAGGGTGATGAGGCACTGGCACAAGTTGCCCAGAGAAATTGTGGATGCCCCGTCCCAGAAAGTGTTCAAGGCCAAGCTGGATGGGGCTTGAAGCAACCTGGTCTAGTGGAAGATATCCCTGCCCATGGCAGGGGATTGGAAGTAGATGATCTTTAAGATCCCTTCTGACTCAAACCAGTCTGTGATTCTATGAATGTATACCACAGTAAGGCAGCAAGGAATTACCACACTCAAGGTAAGAGACATAACCAAGCAAAAAAGCCAGGTTGTTCCTTTTAGGGGAATTTTTCCAGTCTATCTTCTTTGGAAGCACTTAATTTTAAACATAAATCTAAGGAGAAATAGAGAAATATCTATATCCACTCACTTCTCTTGGCAAGAAACAAAATGATCGCACAATGAAAACAGCACAGCAATACTTAACATTTCCCTAACAGTCGCCTTGGACCATGTGTCTCTCTGTATGCAATGTCCTCATGCATATTTAGGCCTAGGCAACAGCTTGAGGCTTGGCAGAAAGCGGTGTTATCTGCCTCAAATGCCGCGCACGCCCTGAGCCTCCAAGTCTGCCGAGGCAGCCACACCACCAAAAGGGGCCTTGGCAGAGCAGTTACAGAAGGGTTTCTCTCTTCGCCTCAGCTCAGCAGGAGAGCAGCGCTCTGGTAGCAAGACACTGTGCAGCCAGGGCCAGGCCCCGTGGGGCCGCCTTCCCTACAGCCGTATCCCCGCTGCGCTCGGCGGACAGCGCCCGCCGCTCTCCAGGCTCCCGCTGCAGTAGGTGGATCCCTGGGAGGCGCTAACCCCCTTCCCTCCTCCTTCCCTCCCTTCGCGGCTGAGGAGGCGCCTGAGCGCGACGGCATCTTCCCTTGTCTCAGCGGAGGGAGGAGCCGCCGCCGCCGCCTGCGGGGAAGGGAAGGTAAGCTACGGAGAGGGGGGGTCGCGCCGCTGCCACTAAACCCCCCAGCCCCGCCGGCCCGCAGCAAGGCCCGGCGGCTCCCGCGGCCGCGGCAGCTGAGGCGCTCCTGCGGCCAGCCGGACCGTTACTCCGCGCTCCGGCGGATGTGCCCGCCCCGCGCCGCCCCGCCCCGCGCCGCCACGTCGGCTGTGGGTGTGGCGGGCCCGGGGGCTGTGTTGGTTTCCAGTCGGAGCTCGGCTCTGTGAGGGTCGTGGCTTTGCGTTCCCCGGCTGCCGTAGAGACACCCTGCCGCGGCTGCGGGGGCCGAGGGAGTCGGGCCGAGGCCGTCGGGCCGAGGCCTGTGCTGTGTGCAGTGTGCTCCCCTGGGTCGTGTTTACCAGGCAGCCGGTTTGTGAACGGCTGGTAGCAGGGAAGGAGTACTTGGGAAAACAAAGGCTGTTCATGTCAGGGAGATGGGAGGGTTGCGTTCTGTTCCCTTGTGGAGATGAGGTTTACGGTAGTGGTGAACACGGTTGGCTGTAGATTGTGTTTGTGCGCCATCAGGAACCGTTTGGGCTAAACTAATGTTGAAGGATGTGGAAGCAGACGTGGGGTAAACGAAACACAAAGAACGATGACCCTGCTAAATGTGCGGCAGGAGAGCTGATCCTGTCCAATATGAGAAATAGATGTGACAGAGTTACAGGGGATACGAATTATGTGATGGACTGTAAAGTAACAGGAAAAGATTGTATGGGTAAAAAAAGAGTCCAAGTGTATCGTTGCTTTGAGGAAAGAACGCAAAGAGTTGGATTCAGATGGGAATATTGATTACTGAGAGGAATTATGTCACAAGTGGGTTTCTTCTGTAGATACAGATAACAGCATCATATGGTAAGGGCTTGTAGCAATCCAGTTGTTCTTACACACAGTTGCTGTAAGCTTACTAAATAAGTGTTGAATTGCTTTAGATTTACTCTCAGTAAGCAGTGTGAAAAATTCTGAGGTGACCTGGTTTATAAGTCAGCTTGTGGTCTTAAATCACATTTTTAATTAAATTAAATAAATAGGAATAAAATAGAGGGCTAAATGGAGACAGGATTGAGATGCTCAATTTTACAAAGGCAAACTTTAAGAAATCAAGAGGATTAGTGATGTATGTTTGTACAGGAGTCCTAAGGGCCCTAAAAGGAAAGAAGGAATGGAATTGTTTTATGCCAAACCTAGAATCTATTGTGAATTTATATTAAAAAAAAAAAAAAAAAGAAAAGATCTATTAAAAATAACTTTTACCCTGATGAAAAAGGATTTTAGGAATAAAAGCTAGAAAAGGGATGGAAAAGCAAAGAAAAGTATAAGAGACAAAACAC
The DNA here is from genome assembly GCF_037157495.1 of Lathamus discolor. NCBI lineage: Eukaryota > Metazoa > Chordata > Aves > Psittaciformes > Psittacidae > Lathamus > Lathamus discolor. Next base: position 99,122,300 of record NC_088887.1, on the reverse strand, counting down.
AGTTCTAAGGTGGGAATTGACAAAAGTAATTCTGAGTTAGTTAGAGGCAATTGGTTTTTAAAGCTTCTTTAACCATGTAAGTAAAAAGTAGAAGTAAGACCGAGTGATAAGGTTGAGGTAAAATAACCTTGGCAGCATTATGCATATGATTTGTTGCAGTTTGGATGAGGCTGTTGCAGTGGGTAGATTTGATATTGGATGCTTAAACTTATACCATAAAGATTAATATTTTGTCTCTTAACTGTTTTTTTAAGAGTTGGGAAACCTCTATGTATTACATCTAATCCAGTGCTCTTGCCACTAATCATTGGGCAGTTCCAGTATCAGAAGACTGTTAAAGAAATCCTCCAATAGAGAGTTACACGCATCTGCTCACAGAGGAAGTGGGCTAACTTTTCTTTCATATTCTATTTACTATTGTATCTCTTGCTTCTTAACATAAAGTATCTTTTTATGCAGACAACTATAACTATAAAAGTTTAAACTACCATATTTCTCAGTCTGGGTATAGAATATGTGTTGTATGTGTATGATTATTTATTTATCTATTTTCTTATTTTTAGGTCCATATTGATATATGTGTTTGACGTAGATACCTAGACAAATTCTGAATTGCGTCAGGGAAGGATTGCACCATCCTCCCACCTGCCTAGGCATTGCATGCTGGCTTCATGGGAGGTGCTCTGGCAAGTGCTTAATGTTACAGGGACACATAGCTACAGCCAGATTCATGCTGGAACCATGCATGACATCATCTTGAAAAACCTCTTCTTTTGGTGACCCATCACGTAGTGCTCTCAGCTGTAGGCAAGAGCCCTTATCATGGACCACATCTTCTATGTGCTGGGCTAAACTGAAGCAAGCAAGGAATGTAGAAAAAAAAACCCAGATGTGCCTTAGTAATGCTTATGTTTAGTACTTTTACTAAGGCTTAGAATGTTTTAGAAGATACATTTTATAAATTAAGGATTTAGTGCAAATGAGGCTAGAATGACCTTCGTTGGACATCTAAGGAAGTGATTAAAGGTTAGAACTTGTACAAGCTGTGAATATTTCTTTCTAGCTAGAGCAGACTGAGTTCAAAGATCCAACAGCTAGACCTGATGCATGGCTCAGTGTTTGGCTGCATCACGTAACTGCAGACTGCTGATAACGTAGGCTAGGTCAGATCAACTTAGAGGGGGCATAACAAAATGAGTGCATTTGCATGCTGGTTATCTGTTAATGCAGTATAGTATTTAGGATTATATAATAGCAGAAGGATTCTTCCCAAACGTACCGTTCCTATGGAATTGAACTGATGTCCAGTCAGGTTCCCACATGCAGGTGGGATTCTGGAAGTTTATAAAAATATAATAGCTCAGTCTTTGACGTATTTATTGCATTATTTGGACTTATTTTGCTCTATTACATGGTTGATATTTTTAATAATGTTCTTTTAAGACCAGATCTTTGGAATACTTTTGTCTCCCTAAAGCTGGTTCCTTGAATTCTCATGTCAGAAGGTCAAATGAAGGAGTAGTATAAGTTTCAATTCAACCAAATAAATTTGATGGTAAATTGAATTTTATGTAGCATTTAAAATCAGAAAGAGCTAACAATTGCATCAGTTGTATTTTATTATGTTTGTGTGTATGCATGGATTACAGGAACCTGAGTGTGTTTAGAGTTTGTCTAACAATTCAGCAAAGAGAAAGAGCTTTTCAAGTTAATTTTTTGAAAATCTGGGATCAGACACATTAAAAAATGCAAAAAATGTTTTTCTTCAGCAGCTCAGGTTAGAGTTGGGTTACATTAGATTACATTAGCTTACATTTAGATGCAGGAATGACATCCTGTTCCCAAGAGACTGTCTAAAAAAGTGTTTGATTATTTTAATACCCTTCAAGGTCTGGAGATAATGTGCCTTTTTTTTTTTTTTTTTCCTTCTGCTGCAGAAGTAAGCCACTAATTATGTGCAAATGACTCCAGCTTCCTCCTATAATGCTTTGCAGCACTAAAGGTAGTTGTTGCTCTGTTTCCATGATCTGAAACACTTGATTGCCTTCCAAAGGTATTTTTGTGCTTGTGTGTAAGAAGTGTAAATATTTTTAAGTCAAAATATTTTTTATCAATATCTTGTCAGGCTTTTGTAGCTGCTGACCTTGACATTTCAGTAAGTCTATTAGAGGTATAATTTTGGTATAAACTTAATTATTCTTTTCTAGCCTTTGTATTTCTGGCTTTCATTAGTTTGTTATATAGTTTCTTTTGATAGCTGTTAGTAGTTTTATTCCAATCTACTGGTTTGTGTCAGTCATATAAATGGATAGCCAAAGCTTTGAAATTATTTTTTCAGGGTGACTGTAGGGTTTATAGAATGAGAAAAGAATTTGAGATTCTTTTTTAATTCTGCTATAAACATTTTCTCTGTGATGATGCATTTTTTCAGTCACTTCCACTCATTGCTTGCTGGTAAACCATACACTGTTCTACATCAGTAACAATGATAGACATCAGTTCAAAAGGGAAAAGAAGGAATAGGAGAAATAAATAGGAATAGGAGAAAAAGAAATTTAGTATGAGCAGTGTGTCTTACCATTACTTTTGAAAGTCATAGATGATTTTCTAAAAATCAAATTAGTCAAATTGTTTTGCTGTCCCAAAACCCCACAGTGGGTTTTTTTGAAGGTTGGGGGAAGGTGTCCCAAGAATCTACATACGATTTTTTCAGAACAGTTTTGTCACTTAGGGCACAAATTTCACACCAGACCTTAACACTTATTTTAAACCATCAGAGAATTGAAAAATCATGCCCTCTGTTTTCTTTCCTGCCTTCTCACCTCTTTCAGAAAGTTTTTCCTGATGCATTTGCTCTTTATCACAGTGGTATTGAAGCATAGTGCTAAGTATGGGTAACAGAACAATATTCCCACTATCTTCCTTGCTTTTAATTTGCTTATGTTTTCTTCTGTGTGTTGCTTGCATCTTAGCTTTCATAGCTTTTGTTCTTGATAACCCATTTATTTTTGAGGGTGATGATGTTACTGAAATAAAGGCCTTTGCAAATAGGTTTCAAGCATTTAGCTCCAATACAGAAAACTGCACATAGATGAACCTCTGAAAACTTCAGTAGGGTTATGCTGAAGGTCCATCCCTGGAGCCAACAGGTGGAGTTGGATGTCATGCCAAGAGAGAGGTGGCGTCTGACAAAATGTTTTTGGCTGAAGTTTTGTCTCTGTGGAGATTGAGACAATAAAGCTGTCTTAGATCTTTTCAATTAGAAATTTTTGTAACAGTTACCTACCTTGCATGGTCAAGGATGGCAGTCTTTCAGACTGTAAATACTCCAGTCTTTCAGAATTTCTTTGATCTAACCTTTAAATTGCATGCAGATTTGCTTTTGCAATTGGTAGACAACCAGTACAGCTTGCATCAGGAGCTGGGAAGTCACAGTCTAATGTCAAGAAGCAAGAAGGGGAGAAGGCTATACCTGAGTTGGAGTTGGCAGTTTTTCAAGCAACCATTTACTGTTTCTCAAGGTCTGAAGTTTCTTGGTAATGGAAAAGGCTGCATCAATGTAATAATGAATGACGAGCTGAGTTCTGTCAGTTGTCAGCACTGACATTTCACTGTACATACAAAGAAGGAAGATCATTTTGAAACCAGTCTTCCTAGTCAGGGGATGTGACCTGTTCAGTAGGAATAAATGTTGACAATATTACTGGTCTCTCCTCCTGTGCAAGATCCCTTTGATAAGTTAGCATCATTTAATGGCTATTCTTGTGGGAAACTGCTGGCAAATCCTGAATATCAGGTTAGATTCCTTTCCTAAAGGTGTCAGCAAATCCCTCTTTTCTGTGACTCTTTCTTCTTGATCTTTGCTAAGCCTGTGGTTAGAGTCCTTGAGGAAGAAGCTCCAGACAGACCTTTGATTCAGCAGATGAAATTCATAAATGTTCAAATTAAGTGGGAGGAAATGCTGAGTGAGTTCTGAAAATTTTTGTTTGCCTGCCAAGTTCCTAGAGAGACTCTACAAGAATGTTTACATTTGAATGAGTCAGTGAACCTGTTTAAATATTTAGGATTAAATAGTCTTAAACTGCTAGTAGAACTTGGCTATTAGAACTAGTATTTGTGTTCCTTAACTCAATCTTATCTATACCATAGAAATGTATTTGCCTTACCCAAAGACCTGCCATAGTTGAACCAAAACCAGGGTTAGAACTTTCAGATTCCAAGACCTAAACTCAGACTGCCAGAATATGCTGTCCAGATTCTTAATTGTACATCTGATCCGAAAATCTGTTTCTATTGATAATGCACATTCTAGAAATTATTCAAGTAATTTACAAGGTTGGCAGTATTTTCTGAAGCAGAGTGAATATTTTAACAATTCTCAGTAAACCTGAAAAGACCCAAATGTTTTACTAACATCAGTTTTCAGAATGGAACTGTAAGAAAAGCATTTGAAGGTTTAAGCCAGAAACAGAAAGCTCCAACCAGTGTGCTGCTTTCTTTTCTGAAATAAATATCTTTTAAAATTATGTCAGCAAGATTCTAAATTTATTTTTACTGCAATAAGAAGACATTGGAGTATTGTGTTTAATAAAACTTCTTCCTTTCCAATCACAGTCTGGTTAGTTTAAAAAAAAAATAAAGAAAAATGTTTTGCCCAAGAATTATTATTTGAGGTAAGAAAACAGAAGAGCAGTCTTAACTGATAACTGTACAGTTTAATACAAAACCAAAATTGAGTGAGCTTTGTGTTTATTGTTTTCTCACCCCACAGAAGCAACTAGTTCTGATTTTAATATTGTGTATAGTTCCTAAAGTATTGTTGCAGCGATATGGTAATTTTAACTACAGTTCTCTCTCTGCAGGGGGACACAAGCACAAATCCTTATGGAGGATGAGTCTCCTCCTTCTCAAGGAATCAGTGTCAAGGTCAGAGTTTGATTTTGTATTGAGAATTCTGTACTGCTGTATACAAAAGGAATAAGCTTTGTTCCATTTGGCAGTAGGTTACTACATGCTAGTAGCTGTCAAGATAAGCAGAAAACCAAAGCTATAGGTAGAAAAATTATACTAGAAAAAGAAATGTTGCTTATGCGATCCATATAAAATTAGAAGAACAATATGTTAGTTTCAGTTGGGTTGAATTGCTCCTTTGGCTTACAAGGCTGATTTACCTTAGTATTAATTTCTAAATTTAGATGTTGCAGCCTACTGTTTCAATAACATAAACTTGTTAGAAGTAACTTCTGTAGCATAATTTGAGGCAAAATCTTCCTCTCATTTTTCTGTTTTCTTTGAACGCTTTGCATGTAAAACTTAATGAAACATCATTCAGATTTTAAGCTTAATGATGATGCCTTTTAAGGTGATCTGTATGACAAATAAAACTGAATGACCAGCTTTCAAACTGATTGCTGAGGTCAGATGAAGTGAAGAAGTTTCTTGAGGTGTAACTGAGACATCTGTGGGGTGGGTGGGCCAGATGAAATCTCAGATTCTGGTCTCTGTCTTTAATGAGTTTGTGTAATATAATGAGGGAACTGTTCACTTATGGGACATAAATATTGTCAGGCTGATAGTCCAATGTTTGTGGTTTTATTTATATTTTTTTTTTTTTTTTTTTGACAAAATATAATGGAGAAGTGTGAGAGAAGAAAATCTTGAAAGGTGAGAGCATATCTGTTACAGAGCTGAATGTAACTAATAGCTCCAGAGACTGGATGTAAGTTATGGAAGTTTTTCAGTCTGATAAAGTTTGTGGTTATTTCTTTTGTTAAAAAAAAAAAAATAGTGTTTTCTTGGTTGCTTTTAATAATGGTAGTTTGGTTTTTTTCTTTCAGTGTAGTATTTTAGTGTTGAGAAATGTTGCAGTTTGGGTTTGGGTTTTTTTTTAACATGTTAATTATGAGAGTAGAACACGAATGCTTTGTAGGAAGTTACAGAGAAAAACTTTCCTTTTCAAGATGAATGGCTTCTGACCCAATGTGCACTTGGAATTTAAAGCCCACATTTTAGACCCAGTATGTTATTCCACTAAGGGAATCTGTACAACTGAAGGGCACCCTGACTGTCCTTTTGAACCTCAGGCTTCTTGAGTCTTGAGCAAAAGTGGAATGCAGTTTTGTTGATGCAATTGGAAGAGCAGTCTGTGATGCTTTCAGTATTCATTATCATATTTTAGAAGTGCCTAAAATCCTCCATGAAATTAATGCTAACCTATTGATATAAACCATATTGTTCTACAAACAGCAGATGAAGGAAGCCTGATTCCATACAGATTCAGGTCTTTTGTCTCTCATAACCCTGCTATGTGTCATAGAAGGCAGTATATGCTAGGACTAGCTTTGACCTACTTGCTTCCTGACTTATTTCATAACATACGTATCTGATTGTCCAGCTGTCTACTGCCAAATAGATTGTGTCAGCGGAATCTTACTTCCCTTTCACTTGCAAATTTGGCTGACATTGGTCAGTTACTTGGTGTGTGGATGATGGGGAAAGAACTGGTGTGATCAAAACCGCAACTTTTATTTAGTGATGACCAACCCTCCTTTCTGTTCCTCAGAATTATATATAAAGAAATGTGTGATTAACTGCTATTTGTGTAAAAATTTTAATTTGGGATTAATTTAGGGTTAGTCTGAAGTTTAAAACATTATCTATGTATCTGTGTACATTTTTTTGTAGTAAGTGGTACTAATCAAAAAAAGCAGTATCCTTACTACTGACATAACATGCTTCAGACTCCAAGCTAGAATTTATTCACATCTTTGTTTCAGAAGCAGAAAAAATTACGCTCTGTTAGCAGACCATTTTGTAAGTCTGGTACTTGCTAGAAATAAACTAATGATGCAGTCCTCAGTGTTACACGGTGAACTATGTAATGCCTGTGATAGGCAGAACCTATTCTTACTTTACTGTCCTGCACTTACCTTCTGATCTGGCAAGTAATGCTGCTATTTTTTTTTTCACATTCAGATCCTGTTTTAATTTCAGAAAAGATAATTGGATGCGTGCTCCATGAAAATTTTGCTATTAAATTTTGATACTGCAACATTTTTTTTCTGATTTATGATATACTAAACCAGTAGAAATGCTGCATGAGATTTAGACATTAGCTTGACTAGTTATAATAACTGAAGAGACCCATTATTCTTTTCTTTAATTAGAAACTTGTCATTGGTCCTTGGATAAGCTGGGAAATGTATAATTATCTTTTTTCTTTTATTACATGTCTACTTACATAAAATGCAAATATTCTCAGGAAGTTCCCAAAGATTCAATTATTGTTGAAACACAGTTTCAAAAGTAAAGGAGAAAGGAAACATTTTCTCAAGTTTCCATTTTCACTGTGTGAAAAAAGTGTGTATTTTTAAAAAATAAGTATGTTCTTGGGAAGACTTTATTTTGGTTTCTTCTTTTAACAGTAATTTTAGCACCTAAGGAAGAAGACGCACATTAATTTCAAGTTTTTAATGTGTACTTTGCACTCTGTATTAGAATCCTGTACACTGAATTCTATAAGTTATCAGTCATGTTGTATGGATACATTGAAAATATGACTTCATCATTTAACTTCTTATATGGTACTTTTCTCCATGCATATAGGTCCTTTCTTTCTAGATCACAATGTATTCATTTATTTTAATGGCTTCCCAAGTATAGTTCTAGAATTAAAATACTAGTTTGAGCTTGAAAAAGGGAATGGTGTTTCTCTCTCTTTTTCTAAAAAAAAAAAAAAAAAAAAAAAAAATCTTTTTACTGTCCAAACATATGTTTTTATCTCTGTCTAGGTATTTGATGTAATTTTTTATAATATCAGGTCTTGGAAGCAACACTACTGTCAGCCCTGAAGATGCTGGATGTTGGGAAATGGCCGATTTTTTCTCTCTGTTCTCAAGAAGAGCTCAAGTTAATTCGTCAAGCCTGTGTATTTGGCAGTGCTGGTAATGAGGTGTTGTATGCAACTGAAAATGATGAGGTAATCATCCAAGAGTATATATGAACATGACATACTTATTTATGCATAAAGTTACTCTGAAAGCCAGTACTATGATAGTATAACTGGAAAAAGTTGCATGCTAAAATGTCTGATTGCTAGCAAAACATTTCCAATTCAAATTAATGGCTTCCTACCACAATCAGAGGATAAACAGAAGATGGAGTCAGACATTCTGGAAGGTGCATAGTGACAGGATGAGAGGCAGTGGAAAAAAGAATTTACCATGTGAGTGGTTAAATTTTGGTGGGGTTGTGAGGTCTTTCCTTGGAGACATGATTGACTGCCCATGGTCTTGAGTCATCTGATCTATTTAAACCTTTGTTGAGCAAGGAGTTGGACTAGATGTCCTTTGGAGGACATCCTCCATTCCACCTTAAATTATGATTCTGTTATTCTTTTCTAACAGGTTTTTGTGCTTGGCATGAACTGCAGTGGGTGTTTGGGAACAGGTGATATGCAGAGTACTATTGAACCAAGGAGGTTAGATTCTCTGTGTGGCAAAAAGATAGCCTGTCTGAGTTATGGAAGTGGCCCTCATGTGGTTCTTGCTACAGAAGGTAAAGTATGATCTGAATATATATTTCTGTATTTCAGATAGTCCACTTTAATTAGTCCAGCAGATGGGGAAGGACTGTGCTGGTAACATAAGAGAGAGAAATTGGATAGACATTCCTGGCTGTCAAGTCCAACATATTTACATTGGTGAATACAACATGTCAGCTAGCTCTGTCCATAGGTAGTTCTTTTCAAAAGTTTTTCAAGCTCTGCTTTGTTCTTTTTGCTAATTTTGGAAGTTTTCTTTGCTTTGCAGTTAAGTTTGGAACTTCTGATTGCTTTTGAAATGCTGTAGTGGCTACATTATACCCATATGTGCCAATGGCGTCCTTTAGCTAAAATGCATCTTTTCCCTCCTGTACCTACTTTTGGATGCAAGACCAGTTATGTTACCTCTTAACCTTTTGTTTTGTGTTGTCTCATTGACACTCTATTATCAACATCGTACTAGTGGCCCTATCTTCATAATTAAGTACATTATTCTGGAAGACAACTAATACTGAGTTCCCAGTGATGTTCTGTTAGAGCCTGACTGATTATGTTAACATTTGTCTCTTTCTCTGTTAATGAGAAGAAATCTTTTTGAATAGTCTAGATTAGATGACCAAAACTAGGTGAGGGGAATTGTGTTGTACAGGTGTGACTACTATTTATATTCAATTATATTCCACTATTTTTTGTAGTCTTAAGAGTAGACCATTCTAGATGCTTTTTATAGATGTATCTGTATTCTTATGAGCTTTCTTGCTGGCAGACCTCACTGACACACTCAGTCCTTACCCGGATGATGAAGTATTGCAAAAGAACACATCCAAACCTGATCCTTCATGATTTTTACTCATAACTCCATCCCACAAATAACTTCCATTCAGCCTCTTTTAACCTACCTTTCAGGCAGCCATTACATATTTCACAATCCTTGTGTTAGTTACTATCATCTCCAGTTTATGTTGTGTGTTTCTATGTGGCTGTTTCATCTGTTTACTGGAATTTGTATTCTCATGTCGGTGAAAAGAAGGGAAGGTTTTTTGCTTTTGACAGGAAAAAGTAATTAGATTTAACCTGTTATTGCAAAGAAATACTGGTTCAGTGAGCACATTTTGCCTTTGCAGTAGGGAACCTTTCATAGGGATTGAGGAGTTTGGTGATCTTTTTAGAAATCTGATGGAGTTGTATGTCAAACCTAGCCCCTGCAATAAGAGTATAATCTAGGTTCAGAAAATTATGATGATGATTGTGATGGACAAGATGAATATAAGACAGCTATTCATCAAGTCCTGCACCACTGTAAGTAGAGGACACTCCATTTAAAACAAATGAAAGAAAGGGAGTACGAAAAGGTGTTAGCTTCATGCATAAAGGGTCAAGATGTGTACAAAAAAGAGAATCAAAAGTACCTGGTAATATCTGTACTCTCGTGATTGTAAATGCTTGGGAAGTGCAAAAAGTGACTAGGCTCATGTTTGCCTTAAACAGCAGCTTTTTTCTACTGCTAGTTGGAGACAGAATTTTGCACTAGGTTGACCATCAGTCTAACAGAGTTAGACATTTCATGCATTCTTAATTTTACTAGCATGTTTCTCAAAATACAGAACATAAATACTATATTTAAATAATAAGTAAACACTATTATGTTTTTATTCTTACAAGCATCCTCATGTGTATTTTAAAGGAATGAAAGCTTGTTACTTGAATTTTCCCAAGTGAGAAAGTGCCAGGGCAGACAAGAAATTCTGATTGCTTGCCAGTTACAAAGAAATGGAAATAGGGACTCCTGACTGTCATTTATCCTTTTCTCTTCTGTATTGAACTATTTCCTTTCTTTTAGCTATATGATTTCCTTTACTAAGATTCTCGTGATACTATCCTGTCAGATTTGTGGTGAACGCTATGTGAAGGTAGTATTGGTATGTCCCTGGGATTAAGAGCCCCAGAGGGCATACACATACATATATATACACACACATATATGTACACACAGTTAAATAGGCATATTGTTATTGACTTTGACTTCTCAGTTTGTAATTTTATATTGTGTACTCATTGGAAAAACAGATTTTAAAACATCTTTTTACATTTTTATTATAGAAGGAGAAGTGTATACATGGGGTCATAATGCTTATAGTCAGTTGGGCAATGGTACAACAAATCATGGTTTCATTCCATGTCAAGTCTCTACTAACTTGGTGAACAAGAAAGTCATTGAAGTTGCCTGTGGCTCTCATCATTCTATGGTGTTAACATCTGATGGAGAGGTGAGAATAGCTGGAATAAATATCTCTTTTTCTCTTAATGAAATTCACATATGTGAGAAACAGGAAAATATTCTGCACTTAGAGCATTAGACCTTGCTTCTTGTTACCCTGACAATGCTAACGCATTGCTAATGCAACACAAATGTTTGATAAAAATAGAAAACCTGTTAGGGTCTAGCTGCTTTAAGTGTATGCAGAACATTGACTTTTATGCCACATCTGCTTGTAATAACAAATCATAATGTGTTTGTAGAGGGCAGCCAATTCCTTTCTATGCTATACTAAACTGTAAATGCTTAGTGGAGTTAAAGCTGACATAAATATAAATCACATTCGTGTAAGGATTGCTACCTACCAAAGTAAAAAGTTTTCTGTCATTTACTTTGAGATGCCATTTGTGTCCAGTTAGCTGTTTTACTTTGGATTCTGGAAAAATAGCAGTGAATTCTTCCCGTATTAACTCAGTTGTCATGTTGCCTCTTACGTTTGGTTGGAGGAACAAAATAGAATATATAAATATTATGAATGGCATATTTTTGATGGAAACGAGTAAATTGTAAACCTATGTATCTTCCTAGGTCTTTAAAAGAATACGTCCACTTGAACTCAAAATGCATTTTTTTTTTTTTATGCATATAACTTTTCTCTCTTGAATATGTACTTTGAACTGTTATATGGTAATCTTTTATGACAATTTTCTTACAACAGGTATACACATGGGGTTATAATAACTCAGGACAAGTTGGATCAGGTTCAACAGCTAATCAACCAATTCCTCGAAGAGTTACCAGCTGCCTACAAAACAAAATAGTAGTTAATATAGCTTGTGGACAAATGTGCTCTATGGCTGTGGTGGAAAATGGAGAGGTAAGAAATTTTAAGTGAACTTTCTGACTTAATTTTGTATGATGTAATATCATGGAATTAGATCGTTCTAGTAATGAACTACTACTCAGAAAAGAAGTGTACCTTTCCAGACTCCTTCAAATCTACCTCCTTATACTGCTTGTAAAAACCTTTGTCATAAATTGTTCTGCACATTCTGACATACTTCAGCACACTTTCCTATCCATGCTGATTATGGTTTCTCATTTAGAAAGGAGGTAGAGTGAAATAGGGAAAATTGTTCACTGACATTTAATTTATGGCTTTTTGGTGTATGAGATTACTCATAAAATTTAGCAGCTGTTACTTTGTGTCAGCTATTGAAGTTGGCTTTGAGTTGAAGGAATTCAAATATCAAATTTTAAATTTAAAAACAGTATTGTGGAGGTTAGGAGACTTTTATAAATTTGGGGATTAAATCATATTGAATCTATATGTACAGTTAGCATTTCATGATAGCTTCATTTTCTCATATGAAAATACGTAAGTGTGCATCACCGATTCACTGATTTTAAGAGCTGGTTTATTCTAGCAAAAAATGAAAGTGCTGATTAATATGTTATCCCACTGCTGCATTCATAGAAAAATAAATTATTTTCAATACTAGAATCTTGAGTATCGAGAGTGTGAGAATAACCAGTGAATGCTATTTTAATTTTCAGTGCTTATATATGCACAGTTTGTCTTCAAGAAAACAGAGAGAATAAAAGTTCATTTCATACACTTGTTCTACTGCAATACCCCTTGAATTCCTCTCATGCATTTTACCCTCATTGCAAAGATACTAAGAGGGTTGTAGCATTCTTGTTGTTTTACGTTATATGAACTGAAGATTTTGGGCCTCCTACATCCTCTCTAGCTCCCTCACTCAAAGCATTTCAGTTTATACCTAAATAGCTATTGATTGTTTGCAGTAGAACATATGTCACTGAAATTATCAGAGCTCAGTATTTTCACTTTTTGTTATGTTCATCATAAAGCTAGTAACAGCCCACTGAAACTGTTGTGCATAGCTCACAGTTTGTACTTGATTTAGGGTGGTGTATTTTCTTTTAGAGGATTTTTGAATGAGAATTTAGCTCTTGGGAAAAGAGAAGTATTTGTGCTGAATTTGCTCTGTGCTGGGAAACACCCATATGAATCACTTATTTTCTACTCTACATATTAAAACATTGTAGTCTTACATAATCCAACTCTTAAAGAGCAACATGAATATGGAAATCTAGAATTTTAGATGAGCATGCAGGTGGTATTTTAAACAGAAACAGCATCCAAAACTTGTGGTGCAGAATAACATAGACAGTTGAAATCCCTGTCTCTGTTTTTAAGGTGTATGTCTGGGGTTACAATGGTAATGGCCAGCTTGGACTAGGCAGCAGTGGCAATCAGCCAACGCCATGCCGAATAGCAGCTTTGCAAGACATTCGTGTACAGCGGGTATGTGTGTGACACTCCTTGTCAAACTCTTTGGGAGCAATTGAATATATACTAAGACATATGCTATGTTTGAAGGAGATAGTCCTTTATCTCTTTGTTTGAAGCACTGTTCATAAGAATAAAAACGTGTATCTTAAAATGGAACTCTCTTAGTAGGGGAGAAACTGAGATCTTGTGGAGTTCGTTGGGAATTTTGCTGTTATTCTCTGTGAGTTCAGGATTTTACGTACATAGGACTAGGCCATTAGATATGTTTTTTCTTTCCTTTTTTCATGTAAAAATTAAAAAACCAAAAATCCTGTTATTTTAGTAAATAAGTCTTCATAGGCTGCCCCATCTTTAATTAACGCCTTCTTTTTTGAGATGATGTTGCAGTTTAGCATTTTGTCTTTCTGGCAGACTGAATATCATTTTCAGAATTGTACTCCAACCACAGTGCCTAACTGGTGTTTGGAGTCTGAACAAATTGTCTTCAACTGCTTTTGGTCAACAGTTGGTATGATTCCTTGGTTAGTCTTGATCTTGGGTGGCTGCTACACTTATTTACAAAATATCTGGTGAGCACAGGGAGGGGGCAGTTTTGTGCCGCTGGCAGTTAGGCAGGGGAGGAGCAGATAGGAAGACCTTGCCTATTTTTACAGTGGTAAGCTATTCACTTTGGAGCAGTTGCCCATAGAGCAAGGTCAGTGGAAGACAATCTGCCTTTTTCTGCATTTTTTTCTTCATACTGTTCATATTTGTCATATATCTTTCCTTGTATCTCAATTTCTATTCTTCTGCTGTACTCTTGAGATCATCTGGCAGGGTTCCTCATTACACATTTTTCCTCAAAGTCACCTCATCTACTTTGCTCCCCTTTTTAATAAACTTGTCTGTATCTGTAGTTTTTGTAATTTTTTACACTAGTATAGAATCAATTAATGTACAGCATAGCATATGTCTATCTGTATTAACTTACTGTTACATAAAAATGAGATTTTTCTTTTTATTATTCTTTACAGGTTGCCTGTGGCTATGCACATACATTAGTGCTAACAGATGAAGGTCAGATTTATGCCTGGGGGGCCAATTCATATGGCCAGTTAGGTACTGGGAACAAAAGTAACCAGTCTTACCCTATAACAGTTGCTGTGGATAAGGACAGGTAATACTTACAGTCTTGCAGTCAGATATCAGTTGGTAAACTCTCAGAAGAGCTACAGAAAATTATGTCATTTTTAATGTATTTTTTGGAAAAAATAACCTATCATGTTTTACAATAGTTCTGCTAAATGTGAATGGAATTTTCACTGAAAGTCTGCCCCATAACCATCCCTGTGAAAGAGAAACTTAATGTTCTGAGACTGAATGTGTTATTTTCTGCTTTGGCTCATACTGTACTGTATAGGCCTTAATTGCAGTTTCTCTTCAGTGGTGTAATTTCAGCAATAAAGAAGTCAGCAATAAAGACTTTATTGTCTGTACATAAAAATTGTAGTTTAATATGCTACTTTTGACAAGAAGTGCACACAGAAAAACTGAAGAGTGGACATCTGCAGTTAAGTGTTATTTCTGCTCTTAAATCTGGCTCATAACCCAAGACAGAGCAAAAGGGAGGAGCTCGCTCTTTGTATTGCTGCCTGGAAATCATGCTTACATTTGTACAAGTTAAATATTTTCCTGTAAGACCTTGATGGCTAGTGGGGCAGTTATTTCTATTGCTGATGTAAAGCCATGCATACATGTGGCGAGAAATTTGAATCTGTTCCTTACTACTGAGGTCTTGATTTTGGCCTCATATTGTGAATAATAAGAAAAGTGAGATGTCCCTTTTAAACTTGTGTCAGTTATTGTAAGGAAGAAGCAACTCCTCTCTGGTGATGAGACATGGCCTGGCGTTGAGCTTTTCTTTGTGTGTTTTGAATATATTTCTTCATGTGTTTGTGCTTTGCTTAAACTGTAACTGATTTTTTTCTAGACACTTCAGCTGCAGTTAAATTGTTACCACATTTCAATACATGTATGTATTGAAAGGTATTGTATGCTGCCTTTCACTTTTGCTGGCCAGAATATGCATTCGTAGTGTCAGTGAGGATATTACCTCACTAAAGCCTGCAAGATTTGTACATACAGCTTTAAACAAGTTGTTTCCCAGCCCCAGGCAGCTGGGAAAACAAGTAAATAAGCAGTAGTTCAGACTGCAAACCAGTGCATTGTGTAATCCCCTGTGGGAGTTTTGGAATCCCAAATCAGCATTAGGATTAGTGAGATAGCCTAACCTAGCTAAAATACACTTAGGAAAAGATTTTACTGCTGTTGGGTTCTGATTTTAAATTTTCAAAATAAAAGTCCATTAAACTTAAGTAATGATAATTGTATGAGTAATGACACTTCAGTATTTTAATTCGAAGTATGTTTAAGTTTTTGTTTTATAACTGTTACCAATAAGCAAACAGGAAAATGTTTTTTCATTAATTTTCAATTATAGCCAAAATGCAAATACCTGTTTGTTTGCTTTTTTTGTTTTTAAAAAATTCCTCATTTCCTTCTTCATCTTCTCCAAGAAGATGCATCTTTTCTGCAGCTTATTGCAACCATTCATCTCACTGCCCAGCACCACTGATGACATTTAGAGACTTTAAACTCATCATAGCTATGTCTGAGGGAGCCAAGGGGGTCAGTAGGGCATGTGCTGCAGCAGACAATGCTGCTCTGCTGCAACAATGTCTCCTTCCTCCCAAGATGCTTTCTCACTTTCTCAGTGCACACTATTTGAAAAAATATTGATGGCCCTTTTAATTTTGCTATGTACCGTTGGAAAACATTCTTGCAATTGGAAGTGCATGCATGCTTGCAAATACATTTTGCACTAGAGAAAGACAGGAGGTGGTGAGCTTCTTCACTGCATTTTGTTCTTATGAGAATGACTTGCTTTTTTAATTTGTTTGCTTGTAAATTCAGAGTTATAGAGATTGCTGCCTGCCACTCTGCTCACACGTCAGCTGCCAAGACCCAGAGTGGCCAAGTGTACATGTGGGGCCAGTGCCGTGGGCAGTCTGTGATCCTTCCCCACCTCACGCACTTTGCCTGCACTGATGATGTGTTTGCTTGCTTTGCTACCCCGGCCGTTATGTGGCGTCTTCTATCAGTAGGTGAGCTTAAATATTTCTTGTTTCAATGTCTTCTAAATACAAACATTAGTGCATAAAGCAATTGCATGTATTTGAAGCTTAAACTTAGTTTCTTGCAAAATTTTATACTGGGAAGCATAATCATAATCGTATATTACATATGTGTAAATGGTAATATGGAATTGTAAAAACTGCGAAGGCCTGATGGCAGTGCTAATTGATTGTCTGTTTTATTGATGTGTTTTATTTCTGTGGGGAAATACCTTGGGCTTGGGGAGGTGTTTTTGGTTTGCAGCCACTGAATGTTACTGTAAAATGGTCACAGGTGGAGAAGCTGAGCTTGAATTGGAGACTTGAGGAGCCATGCAGAATGTTTATGAACCCTTAAGCTTTCTTTGATGCCCTTAAGTATACTACTGAGAACTGAGGGATCCAAATTCCAATGTTCAGAATTGGCCACAGGCACTTAAGAGCCTTATCACAAGTGATCCTGACACGGGCTTCTGAAGAGACAGGTTGCTGGATCTTAGATATTTGGCCAACATTAAGGTCTGTCTTGCTGGCCTTGGCTAGAAAGATCTAAGTATGTAGCATTATCTAACACAGACCTCATTCTTCAGCTACAAATGCAGTTCCATATTCGTCGCTAATAAAGTAACTGGCTTGGGCGAACTAATCAAAGATCAGACTCTTGGGGTTGTCTGTAGGTGTCATCCGGGAGCATACACTAAAAGCTAAAATGCAGCAACTTGTTAATGTGTGATTTGAGCTGTACTGAGTCCATCGTGCTTCTTTTCCACTTCTGCCTATGTAATTGCTATTATGTTGCTGCATGCTTTTGTCTGACAATTGTAGAACACTCTTTGCTCCCTTGGTGCTTTCTGGATGCCAAGGTAAGGAGATTCTGTTAACAGTACTCATATTTCGCCTTTGAGAGACTCAAGGATTAAATGGGGAATGCTGTTCTCAGGAAAGTGCTTTGACAAAATTTGCACAGGGCACAGTCCAGAGACCCCTGTTTTCTCTAGGTGAGGCAGTGTCCTGGGTTTACCAGGAGCCGTTTTGCTCCTTCTTAGTAACTGGTGCAAGCTCTGTGTTTTGACTTCCAGCCTGGGCAGAGAGCTGATAACACCGATTGTTTTTAATTGTTGTTAAGTAATGTTTATTCTGGCCAAGGACTTTGCGAGTCTCATGCTCTGCTGGGGACTAGGGGAGGCCGGGAGGAAGCAGAGACAGGACACCTGACCCAAACTAGCCAAAGAGGTATTCCATACCACAGCACGTCATGCCCGGGAGGTAACGGAGAGTTACCCGGAAGGGCTAGTTGACTGCAGGGTTGGATGAGGTATCGGTCGGTACTCAGCTGGGGGGAGTGGGGCAAGTTATCTGTTGGCTGGTGCTGAGGTGTTGTATTCTCTTCCCTTGTTATTTGCTTTATCATTATTATTATTGGTGGTAGCACTAGTGATCTGTGTTATACCTTAGTTACTAAACTGTTCTTATCTCAACCCGTGGGAGTTGCATTCTTTTCGATTCTCCTCTCCGTCCCTCCAGGAGCAGGGGGAGGGCAAGAAGGAGGGGGAGTGAGTGAAAGAGGTTTGTGGTTAGGTTTAAACCACAACAGGCAGTTGTGCTTTCTAGGGTGCCTTTTTCAGAACTGTAGGAGACATGCTTAATTACTGGGGAAATTTTTAATATTCCTAATATTCACCTACTACTAATGAGATGTAAATTGTGTTACTGCACTAAAATCCCAGGCAATGGGGTGGTTCATTCCATGTAAATATGTGTTTGTCAGTTAAGTTCTACATAAAAGTATCTGTAGTACATTCAGAGTTTTCTTCCATAGGAGATGATTATTTTATGAATGGGACATTATTAATATATGTATCTTCTTATGTACAGTAGCTGGGTTCTGGGGCTCTTCATAGAATCATCTTCCATTTATTCTTGCACAGTTAAAATATTAATTCATGGTATTGGAATTTCTTCTCCACTTTTCTCTCGCCTTTTCTTCTCAGTTTAGTGCAGAGAATATTGAGGAATTTTACAAAAGAGAGTGGAACAAAGTAAAAAGTATAAACTGCCTCTTTTTCATTCCTCACAGGGAAGACAACTGTTTGAGACTGAAAGTGTCTGTTAGGTTTTACAGTGCTCATTTCTGCAAATTCATCTTTTCTTATCTTCTTTTACAAATGATAATTTCAGTCAGAAATGCTGGTTTAGGTCAGCTAAAAGAGTCCTGATTGGGATTATATATGATTATTCCTGTAATTATCACCTTTGTGCTGAAGACTTCCAAGTAACCCATTTATTAATGAGCATGTTGCTCATTAATACTCAGAGATATTCACTCTCTCTAATGCAGTGTGGTTAAGACTATATCCATAGCTATTTCCCAACACATCTTTTACTGTGAACTGTACACCCAGCCTCCTTGCACTCTTTCACACCTTGGAAGTCATTTTTGACTGTAGCAGCTCTTTGTATTTTGGGGGTTCTGACATGGAATTCTTGGTCCCTCTGGAAATAATGTTGCGACTTTGTGGCAACATGGTAGCAAAGCACAAAGTAAAATCTTACAGGTGGAAAAGATTGTTTTATTTTTAAACAAAACTAATTTCAGATGCACTTTCAAACCCACATTCTCATACATGCCAAATGGTCTGTCCAGCATCCCAGCACTAAAATGTGTATTCACGTGATCTTAGCAGGGTTCCTTGTGGTGACACTGGGTAAAAGATGCTGTCGATCAGCCATTATCATGTGTCCTTGATTTTCTTTTTTGTTAGATGACTCTGTGCTGGTTTTGGATATGCCTTTTTGCATGCTTTAGAAGCTGAGGGTGACTGGTCTCTTCATCCTGTCCCAGCTTGGCGAGTTGTCAGGACTGACTCGCTGTTGTTTGTCTCTGGATCTGCATGTGGTGAGATCCTCAGGCAGCTGCATCCTAGGATCTTAACATCTGCTGAACTAAGTGCTATGGACATCTGCCATGCTTACAGCCCTTCTCCCTTGGTTGTATTTGGGCGCTTCAACATCCATTCATTCTTTGTGGCAGTTCTTATGTTTCCAGTACAATTCTTAGCACTGACTACTAAGGAGCTTTCTTGGCTTTGTGCCTTGCCAGTGTGAATTGTCTTTTCATTTCCTTCCTTTGGTTCCGCCTTAGCTGCTGTAACAAATAAAAGCACCTGTTTTCCCTCCAAGAATTTCCTAACTGAACTCCACTATATTCAGTTTACCTCTGCTGGTTGTAGAAGTCGTCATCTGGAGATGTGTATTGGTGGATATATGAATTGCCAGTTAGCTTTGAAGAAGAGCTTCAGCTTTGCATTGGTTGTTAAAATTGTTACTTATTCAAATAGAAGAGGTCTGAAGAAATAAACCACGCTATACAAAATAAGAACTAACAAAGTATTTTAGAGTATTATTATATGAGAAGGATTTTTTTATTATCATTACATTGGATTCTCCCCAATCTTTTTACCTGTCACCTGGTGCACTTTGACGATTATTGCCCAAATTGGGTAAACCTGAACATAAGTGACATCATTTAAATGAAATGAAAAGTAATTGTGCTTAACAAAGGTTAACACTATCCAAGTGTTATTTTTTTTCTAGAGCTTATGGTGAAGGTCTTTCCATTTCCAGTAAAATATTACTCTTTCTTCTAGCTTGGTAGGTTGTAGGACCTAGCATTTATGTAATTTTCTGTAGGGAACAGCTTATTACTGACCCACAAATAAAGCAATACTGTGTATTTATATGGTAAGAAGGCAAAATGTTTTCTGGGTTGAGAATGAGGTTTGGGGGGTGGCTTATTCTTTAGTACTGTAAAAGAAAATAGTTCTCTGAGCTACTAAATATGATGGAAACAGTCAGGAAATCAGAATTTTTATGCAGATGCAGATGGCTTTTCAAGGATATCTGGTAGCTTTATAATGCAAGGGTCACGCACAGTGGGAAATACCTTTGACATGAACAGGAATATGCAGACATTCACATGGAGTGCTTCTAACACTCTAAGTCTAGGGAAAACACTTTTTTAATAGACTTGTAACTGTTGGGACTTACGATCGGGGATAGTGTACTGGGCAGGTGACCTTTTAGGTATCTTAGAATAACTATAATTTTTCATTTAGAATAATTTACCCAGTGATGCCTGATAGCATTTGCTATTAGATGCAGCATTAAACTTCTGAGACTGTGTTAATTTTCTTTTTCTGATCTTTTATAGGTGATTTAGAGGAATTGGACTTTTTTTTTTTTAACAGAGACATAGTAAGGCTTGAAGAAATCTACCCTTTATTTGCTTTTCTGAGGGTTCACACTGAACACATAGTCTGCTGGGTTTTATTACTAACCTTACAGAAGTGTATTTATCAAGAGTGTTAATTGCTGACAGATATCCAGGATGTTATCATGAGAGATACTTGTATTACTTACTATTTACTATTAATCCACCTTTTTATTCTAGAGCCTGATGACCATCTAACAGTGGCCCAGTCACTAAAGAAGGAATTTGACAACCCAGAAACTGCAGACCTGAAGTTTCTAGTGGATGGAAAATACATTCATGTTCATAAAGTTCTTCTCAAAATCAGGTAAGGCACAAACTCTATAGTTAAATACAAACTAAACTGGATAGTATAGTCTACTGTGCTGAGTAACTACTGCTCAAAATTCTTGACATTCTCTTGCAAACTCCCTTTTCCCTCAGTCATGGGATTCACCTGCTGTTCTTTCACTGTTATTCTCTATTCCTCATTTCCTTGCTGCTTGGAATTTCTAAATGTGCTGCTTACTACCAGCCTTTTCATCACTTCCCTCTGTCCAACATGTATTCTCTTTCATGCTACCTAAATGGCCTTGACCCTGATTTCTAATAACCTTTTTTCTGCTGAGGAAAAGGCTCGCTTCTTTCTGCTGCCTTCCCAGTAGTTTGAATCGGTTTATCCTCCTTCATGTGCTTAGCTTCCTCCACTGGGATGATTTGAGGGGTTTGTGTCTATTCTTGCCTTTCTTTCCTTCAACAGGACCCTTCAGTTGTTTCAGCAACTTCTGTAGGTGCTTTTCAGCTTTTTCAAATTTTCCTTTTTTTATCAGACTTCTTATCCTGCTTGTTTATCAGTGAATTTGAATTTTAAGCTGGCTTTTTTCTGTTCGTTTGTTTTACAGCTTTTTTTTTTTCCCCTCTCTTTTCTGCTCTCCTTTTACTATGGCACTTACATTCATTACTGTTTTCTTCCCTTTACTGGTATCATTGCTTGTACATTACACTCATAGCTGTAGTCCACTGTCTTTGATTGCAATGACATCTGTCAGATACCACTTCATCAGATACCACTTCAAATCTTGTGTATCCCCAAAATGTTTCTAGGGTTCTTTTTCCTGATAATCAGACTACATGTAGCTTTCCTTGTTTCTTTTTGCCTGCTCTACTTTTCTCACATTATAAGGCATTGTGGGAAGAAAATGTGAGTCTAATTGTGAAATGGATTTAAATGTAGGCATTGTCAAAATAATATTCAGGCACAGTCTACAGAATTAGTATTTTCTTTAAGCCTTGTAGTCTCATGATGCAGCTGGATCAGAGGATAATGTATTTAAAATGCTATTTTGCAGCATTCAGCCTATTCCAGAGCATTGTAATGAATGTAGTGCTGGTTAAAGTTCCTTTTCATTATCCAGCTATTTCTTTACTACTCATGAAAACTTTTCTCCATCTTTTTCTCTGCCTGCTGTTGAACTAGATCATACTGTTGGGGGTTATTACCTTGCCATGGTGGTGAAATGGCTGGGCAACACCTAGCTCACTGAGGGGCTGGGCAAGCAACATATGTCTGCAGAAACAGATACATTTGAGTATCTGGGTGGGATGTGCCTACTCTGCATTTAACCAGCCAAAATGAGGTGTCTGGTCCATCTTTCCTGAGAGATGGAGAGCAGCACTCCAAAGGATGAGTCACTCTAAGGTGTTTTGCAGGCTTAAGGATAAGTACCAACTGATTTTTATTTATTTACTCATTTATTTTTTGAGAGTGCAATGGCACCACCTTCTCTCTGACTTTCTACTTTTGTGTGGTCCCACTGGGACAACAGACCACTCCCAATGTCTGCTCCACAGCTGGATGGGATAGCATGGTCACCACTACTGGGAGACAAAGCAGTTGGGTTTGCTCTGCCTCTTCCAACGCCACAATGCGGTAAAAGATGTGGCAGAATCTAGATAATGAGTTTTCAATTTTTTATGAATTTGACTTGAGGTTTATTTATTAAAAAAATGTAATACTGAGATAAAGTTCTTAAAAAAAAAAAGAAAAAAATAAGATCAAATATGAAGAAGTTAAATTAAATGATAAAGAATTTCTTTTTATTTGTATTTGAGTAATGCTGTCTTTCCAATGTAGACTTGTCCCAGAGATGTTAAAAGGAAACTAACCTACCTTTTACATCAGAGTTTTAGTAAAAGAAAAGCACATTCTGATGCAGGAGAGTTCGAAAGTAAGTAGTGTAGTACAAAAGAGTCCAGTTAAGCTGTGGCTCTTGTAGGAAAAGCTAACTGAGGTGATGGTGTTCATTTACATTGGCAAAGTGTTGCAAACAATGCAAATGTTACAGGAGTTTTCTTAGGGAGTGGTAAGTTCTGTGAACTCTAAGTTGCAGAGTACAGCTGTCAAAGGCAAGGCTTTTTCCTTGTTTCTATCTTGTCTGTCACAAAAGTATTCAGACTTAGAAGAAAACGGTGCTGAAAGATCTGGATGAGAATATCTTAACCTTAAATATTTTTTTAATCCGTAAGTATAATGGTTAAGTCTAAATTGTGTATGGACTTTTGAGACTGGAATAAATATTATCTAGAATATTAATAATTTCATTCCTCACTAGGTCATGTCGGAGAAAACAGGTTGAAATGCAAGAATTGTCTAAATTAATTGTAAGCTTTATCTGCTATGAGTCAGGTAATAAAATTCACAGTTAATGTATAACATATTTAAGAAAATTACATCAAAACCACACGGACCATCCTTAAGGATACTGGAAGTAGAAATGGAGCCTACCATAAAATATTAATAACAGAAATAAAGGAATATTCTGAATTATATATTTATAAAGCTTACAAGCCTTATAAGGCTTAAAAAAATAAACATGCTCAAACTAAGAAATCAGGTACCTAGAATTTATAGTTGTGTATTTAGTGTGTTATGACTGATGTTTTTTTCACTAACTTCTTTCTGCAGCTCATATTTCAAGCTTAACTCTCACACCATACAATCTTTGTTCATGTTTTGTAGGTGTGAACATTTTCGTTCCATACTGAATAATGACGATGAAATTATAGAAATGAGTGAATTTTCCTATCCTGTTTACCGAGCCTTCCTGGAATACCTGTATACAGACAACATTAGGCTCCCTCCTGAAGATGCAATAGGTATCTGCCATAAATGGAAATAACCCTAGGTTATGGTTTCTGAAAAGTGTCATAACAGGATGAGGAAAGCAGGGCTTGTTAATTTTAGTTTTGTCAGCACTTAAATCTTGAGTTTGTCAGATGTCAGGAAGAAGGAATGCAGTAGCAGGAAACATGCCCAAGGAGAATGAGTGGTGGGAATGCAATGAAATAAAAAATGCAAAATATTCAAAAAGAACTCATATTAAGAACTTTTTTTTTTTTTTTCTACTTAAAAAGGCACTAAACCCCTAAAACTCTTCAGTTTGAGTAGCTGTGGTGATTTGACCATGAATGAAAAGGGAGCTGTTCCCTGGAAGTCATTAATCGATACCTACAGTGAGATACAATACAGTGAACAAGGTGACAGAACACTTACAGAGTAATAAAAAGGTCCCTTTTTGGTGTCTTTTGAGGACCTTTAAAAATGAACACTTCATTTAGGGGAAAAAATAATAGAGTAAGTCTTCGATTAATTCAGCCTATAACAACAGCGTAACTAATTAATTTGAAAATAAATTAGTAAGTTTTGCACCAGGATAGTTAAAGTTGTATGAATTTTCACAGGACTGCTAGATTTGGCAACACTGTATAGAGAAAACAGACTGAAAAAGCTTTGCCAGCAAACGATCAAACAAGGCATTTGTGAAGAGAATGCCATTGCTCTTCTTTCTGCAGCTGTCAAATACGAAGCTCAGGTAAGGAGAACTTCTCTTCAGCAAACAGTTGTTTTCTGAGAAATGAAACTGTGTTAGCATTTCACTGATGAGGCACAATTACTGCAATTGCCCTTTCTGGCTTCCCAGATGTTTGTTTCCCCCATTTTTAAGCTATTAGAAAAAAATGCAGCCACTAGTGTTTTTTTCCTGGCCTTTTGGCCTGCACTTGTGAGTCAGGATTCTTAATGTGCTTCCTGCCTTGTCATCTGGTGTGGCATGGCATGCAAATTTCTCACTGCCATTGACTTCTCCACCTTTGGATTTGCATTGCCTGTTCGCTTCCTGAGTTCGCCGCCGAATCATTTTGTCTGCAGGCATCTGGTACAGTCATTCTGGTATCACCTTTTACAGGCAGTGGGAGAATTTACTTGTAAAGCCCTTCCCTATTTACACTTGTGCTTATATAAAGAAAAAAATCCACTTTTGCCATGTTGTTTACAATGAATCGTGCTGACATTCAACAAATTACCTATTGTTATTGCTCTCCCCGTATCCTGTCATCTGGTCTGCCCTTGGCTCTGGAATGTTTCACTAGCACTCAACCTGTTATCAGCAGTACTGCAAGCACTGTTTTTGTAAACAGACAAAGACTTTCAAAGTTGTTCTACATTTCTCAACTTCTTAGTGTTGTGCTGATTGTGGAAATAATGGTATGGTGGGTTTTATAATTTAAGAAGTCTGCATATGTATTCTAGGCTTAGTAACCTTTTTTATAACTGAGTATTGTAGTTAACAATCCAGGTCTTTCTGTTCAACATTTCTCCTGCTTTACAAACACAAGATTATCTATTAGAAGAGCCAAAATTTGTAGCTGGTAACAATGTTTTTTAAACATACTTAGATTTTTTGCTTTTGCCTGGCTGTGAAATGTAGGGTGAAGTTTTAAAGGAGGAAAGGCTAGAAGTATAATACAATGGCTTGATAAACAGTTCCAGGTACAGGAAGCAAGTAGAAAGAAGGGACTGAAGCAAAAACTGAGTTTAAAACATTGCAGTAGTCAGTGTGTAGGCAGCGTACTAGATGAGATGAATTTGTGTAGGAGTTGCAAACAGGAGTCTGGAAGTCAATGAGTTTCGTAGAGATTAGTAGATAATAAGATTTTCAGCTGCTGGTTACAAGGCAGTTGTAACCAAGGTATCAGGAAGGCATGAACAGCTGAGGCAAAGAGAAACTGTACTTTCAGTGTGTTGTGGTGGTAGAAGCCCAGAGTACAAAGAAAGACTGGACAGGAAGGCGAGACATGGTGGTTTGAACCTCCTAATGGCAGTTTTCATTCAAAGTTTACTCTGGAGTTTCTCCTCTTGCAAGCTTTTCAACGGTTTTGAATGTCTTCAAAGCAGAAGTACCTTTGGTTGACCTGTGTCATGTAAGGTAGTTTAAAAGTAGTTAAAGATACATTTAGGTGTATTGTGAAGTAATAGAACTAGCCAGGACAAAGTACTAGAGTTTATAATGGCTGAAGCACAATAAAAGGGATTGGCTGGATAACTAAATGTGTGTTACCCTCCTCTTCCTTCTATGATTCAGTGTTTTATTCTGTACACCTAGTATTGTTTCAAAACATGTAACATTTTAACACAATCATCAGATGATGAATTGGTTCATCTGCCCCGGGTGTAGCATGTGCCAAACTTACAAGTTTGGCACATGGCAGCAAGGCACAAAAGTGCCCTGTTGCCCTCCTTCCTACAGCCACAGCTCAGGCAGGGCTGTAGTAAAACTGCTTCAGAGAAGTGCAGCAAAGACTTCTTTAACAAAGACATTGGATAGTCTCTGTCTAAGGAATCATGAAGTAAGCTGGGATCTTACAGTGGTATTACATTAATATAGTAAAAACTGGTTTGAGAACCATGTGCAGTGTATCTGCACTTCAGTAAAAAAACGGCCCAAAGAAGGATTATGAAAATGGCCTAATATTTTTGAAGTTTGAAAAGATAGAGTTAATTGTTCATTAAATGTGAACATTACAAGGTATTTTAAAGCATATTTCTTATACAGCACTGTAGAAAATTTAATCATCTCTATACAACAGAATTAAACCCCAGTATTTCTTGAAACTGCGAAATTAGTGACCAGGATTCTGTAGTATCTGTGGTCTTCTTCACAGATCAGCAGCAGCAAAGGCATCTGGTGTTATATTCATTTACTGTAGAAGTTTGCACATTGACTGTAAAGCAGCTCAGGTGCGGCAGTAGCATTTCAGGTGTCTGCTGAAACTTAAGCAATGTCTTTGATCTTTTACTTTGTTTTTTTATTTCTTGCAAGTTTTTAATTTCTTCTTTACTCACCTTCCCTTTCTTGCTTTTCCAGTACTCTTTGAGGAGATACAATTTACTTCTCTGCATTGCTGCTATCTTCTTTCTTTTTGAAGGATATTTTGTGCTGCTTGGTCTGTTAAAGCTTTAGTTACATCTTGACATGAGCAATAGACTTGAAACAATCTAAGGAAGAGGTTTTAAAGGGAAATACACAGGTTTTCTGCTAAATGTCTTTGTAGTATTAATCCCTGGTTGCAATGTCTGTGTAGTTAAAATAGAATAAAAATAACATGGATTAAGAGACCTCTTTTTGCTGTAACCCTTGAAAAATTTATAGGTCATGGATCATACTTCCAATTTAGACTTGCCTTGCTGCTGACTCCAGCTCTGCTTGTTGCAGAAGGCAGCAGGCTGTTGCATAGGAACCAGATAATGGGGATTAACCCAGTGCATGGAAAGGAGGACTGCCACTGTTATAAGGAGTCTTGAGCGGGCAAAATTTACTGTGTGAAGTCATGGTTGTATGGCTTAACAGCTTGTATCTGTTCTGTGCTGCGTATCTGAACATCCTGCTGCAGCAAGACGAGGACAAGACAGAATCATTTTCACCATCTAGGAGTCCCAGTTTCTAGATAGGGGGACAGTTCCTGGGTTCACCAAGAAAGACATTTGTATCCTACCATCCTGTTTGTGTTCAGTAAGCATCATCAAATGTTACACCATATTTTACTTTTATCTTCAGCAAGACTAGGATATCTGCTCTTTTTCACAGGACAGCTACTGTATTCAGTGCAGGGAGGAAAAGAAAGGAGCCACTGATGCTCTAGTAGATGTATGCGGGGAAAGTTGATGGTTTCACTTATTAATAACTTTTCTAATGAGCTCATTAAATGTGATGGGAGTTCTAGGGTCAATTCAGGTGGTTAATCCTGTTTTCTTGGTTATTGAGGGGGGTTATTGAGTAGCTTGTATGAACAAATTTCATCCTATCATTTATGATCCAATCAAATTGATGAGAAAAGGGATTGGTAATGTGAACAGTCTGGGTTATTCTCTGCTAATTAAATGACAGATCTAAACTGACAAAAAAACCAATTTTGCTCTCAGTCATTCATGTTACAGATTACCTCAATTTGTTCCTAGGACTTGGAAGAATTTTGCTTCAGATTTTGCATAAACCATTTAACTGTTGTTACACAAACTCAAGGCTTTGCTGAAATGGACCACGACCTCCTGAAAAACTTCATTAGCAAAGCAAGCAGAGTGGGAGCATTCCGAAACTGAGGTCTGACTACCACCAAGCTGAGGAGCATATCCTTTTCCCTCCTGGAAAGACATCTCCTTCGGATCCATGGTCAGAAGGTGCAAAAGTTTGGAAAGAAAGACTCAGTGTCCATCAGCTTAGGAAACGTGTAAAAATCCACTAACACAGATTTTGTAAAGGTGGTTACATTATAGATGTGTGCTGAGAGTTCATTGCCAACAGTCAGAATTTAACAACAAAAATGTAATGCAGTAACTACCCTCTCCCACTCAGAGTCAAGCAAACTAAGCTGTCATTATCTTGTCTGAGTTTTTTTTTTCTTTAAACAACCTGCATTTGGACACTGACGTGTTTGCTGCTAAAGCTGTCATAGTCTGTTTTTCTCACCAAATTATGTTAATATGCCATAATGGGCTGCTGCTTGCCTGGTTTATCATATGGTGAAGATAGATACAAATTTGTTTTTCTGAACATATGATGAATATAAATTGTTTAGGATAAGAGGCTTTCTGATTGGTAGGAGGATGTGTCTCACTTGCTATGTATTTGGAGTGTAAATACATAAGCCATGAAGAGCTTCAGCTGGACATTACAAGTTTTAAGTTCCTGGCACTTGTGTCCATTGTTACAGACAGAATGAAAAACATCTTCCTTTCCACTACACCAAGCATGTTCCCTGGCACCCCAGTGGGCCATGAAGCATCCACAGTATTTGGCTGGACATGAATTATTGTCCTGTGTGTTTCGGTACTGAGAAGACCACCTGTTTGCTTGTTACCAAAAGAAATCCAAACAAAATGTCAAGGAAAGGGAAGTTCCACTTGAGGTTTGTTTTCCTGCTTTACTATCTATCCCCAGCTAAACCACCTTAAGAAAGATGGGGGAAAAGAGAGTTTTGAAGTGATAAAATGGGTCTTACAATTAAATCGTAAGAGTGAAACTAACATTATTTTCCATGTGGCAATAAGGACACATTGCCCAAATACATTGGTTCAGGTTCTCCTTTGTTCAGTGCTGGGAGGTACCATACCACTTAACTTACAGGCCTGTTCTAGGTGAGAAGAGCTGCCCTCTGGACTTGCCTCTCTCAGGACTGCTCATCGAGGGGACCAGATGGCTAAGGCAGAGTAGACGCTTAATTTCTAACAGACTAGAGTGAGTTGACACCCCCACCCCGTGTTGCACAGAGGGAGGTCTGCCCTGTTACAGAAGACGCTGAGCTCATGAAGCATTTACGTGAATTTTTCTACCAGGTAACTGTGAATTGACCCTCAAGAAATTATTTATCTTATATTTTGACTGATGAAGTGGCCTTAAGAGCCTTTTGAGGCATTTTACAAATGGAGAAGGTAAAAAGCTGGGTGACCAGGCTCAGTACACTGATATACTTCATCTTGTGACCTTCCATCAGATCCTTGCTGTGCCACAGAATTGTTCGAGGACTTTTTCTAATCTTTAAATGTGGTTTCTAAGAACCTAATTCCCTTAAATGACTGCAGCCTCATTTCCTCATTTCTAAAGTAGAAATATCTGTTCTTTATTATATTGGAGGATCTCTTCTCAAACAATCCTGTTCTTTGAGGTGGAAAAGGAGAAGTATGTCCTCAGACAAGATGAGTAGCGAGTAGTGCCTCTCTTCACGTCAGTCCCTGCGGGTGTGAGTGGAAGGGTGAGGCATCCAAACAGCAGAATTTACTTAGGAAGGGGGCCATAAGCAAATTATTTTGGAAAACGCTGCGGTAAAAAATTACTTGTTTGAGACTTTTACCTCAGACTTTCACTGGGCATATACTGGATCATCTCCTGCTAACGAGTGTCTGCCACCCCCTCAGGGGTTAGTACAACTTCCTCCAGCAGCACAAGTCCGTACTTCAGCAGCTGTGTCAGTATTTTGTATTCAAACAGAACTGGTTGAAAACTTTCCAGCAAATAATGCAGTTTCATCAAAACCAGAACTTCCCTGGAGATCAGCTTTGATAAGGTGCTGCTGAATAGCACTTGACTCAGGCCCATACAGTGGAACAGTACCATGGCAGGGCACAACCTTGCTGTAAACCGTATATGCTATAGCCCAGCATATAATATATAGCATAGGCACAAGGCAATTCTACCTAAGCCAAGGCTGGGCAATTCCAGGTGTTTTGGTTAGGCTAGGGATGGCTGAAGTGAAGTAAATCTGCCCCTTTCAGCACTCAAGAACTGCCAGATTCGCCTGCCAGCATTTTCTTACCTGTAGCAACAACACAGAAAGAAGGTGGACGGCCACAGCCCAGCCTGCAGCTACCAGCTTGTACTGGCATTGCACTGGTATACAGTTAACCTCACCAGGAAATGGAACCAGCTGGGCACCCATTCCCCTTGCAAAGGCCTTGCCATCACTCTGGCCTTCCCAATATATAGAATCATAGAATAGTTAGGGTTGGAAAGGACCTTAAGATCATCTAGTTCCAACCCCCCTGCCATGGGCAGGGACACCTCACACTAAACCATCCCACACAAGGCTTCATCCGACCTGGCCTTGAACACTGCCAGGGATGGAGCACTCACAACCTCCCTGGGCAACCCATTCCAGTGCCTCACCACCCTCACAGGAAAGAATTTCCTCCTCATATCCAATCTAAACTTCCCTGTTTAAGTTTTAACCCATTACCCCTTGTCCTGTCACTACAGTCCCTGATGAAGAGTCCCTCCCCAGCATCCCTATAGGCCCCCTTCAGGTACTGGAAGGCTGCTATGAGGTCTCCACGCAGCTACAAAAGACTACAAAAGGTCTCTGTTTCAGGTTTCTGTTGTTTTGCTTAAAGAACCAAACCTGTAACTGTGAAATGGTTGTTTTTAACCTGAAGTCTGATTAAAAACATTCTCTGCTCAGTAGTTTCATAGAGGCACCACTCCACGGAGTGACAGCAGAGGTGAGCAAGGACACTCTCTCAAGCTGGCTCAAGTTCAAAACCAGTAGTTCAACTACTGTACTGCAAATTGCATGCTTTCTTAGCAAGGTGTGTTTGGCTTAATATAGCCAGTAGTGCTACCGTGGGTTTTTTTCAATGTATTTCCTTCCTGCTCATAATTTCCAACCTACTTGTACACATCAAAACCTCACTGCAGTTTCAGAGTAATTGAGAAAGCCTGTAATTTTGAGAACAAGTATCTCTGGACAGAATGAGGATGACTCTAAAGATGCAGTGGGTCAGTGTTGGCTTTTATTCATGCAGTGTGTATCATCCAGCCTGGGTGTGACAGCAGTACATTGATAGGGACATTAACTTATTAATTTTTTAAACTTTCACTGCATGCACTTTCCTTGGCACTTAAAGGTCAATGTTTAAAAGAACACCCTGGCTCAGGTGGTTAAACATGGATGTGTGCATATAAATGTGCTTGGAACCAAATCATGGGTCCTTGTAGGAGAAATTAGGGATGCATTTTACCATTGTGAGATGGTCTGCAACAGACTCGTGTTTGTGCATCTTCCAGGTTAAATATGTAACGAGTTGTTTAAATATGCAAGTATTGTTCTGGTTTAGGACACCACAGCCAAAAATTGTACCTGAGGTTTAAAAAGAGGGATGTTCCACTTTGTGGAAAGGGAACCAGTTGCATAACTTCCTGAATCAAATGGAATTTGAAAGAAAAGGAAGTTACAGGCAGTGATAGGGTCATTTAATGGTTCTCTTGAGTAACCGAACCCGAGAGTCAGCACTGCATCGCAACCAGTACCCTCCAGTAGAATTCTGTTACAGTGCTCAACAGTTGTGTGAACTGCTGGGTTTACATGATCTAAACAATTGCCATGGGCTTTCCAAAGCATTTCTTTACCCCACAGAGACAGGACTCATTGGCTACCATCTAATGATGCAGAAATATGTTTTGATTTCTTGTTTCTTTATAAACTTGCCTGGTTTTAATAGGCCATTAATAAAAATGCCATAATACTTAAAAAACTGTGAGTGGGAGTCTGACGTGTGTAAAATGAGCTGGTCACGTAGTAGTGGGGAGAAAAAGAAACAAACCAGAGATAATATTTGTGTTCCTCTAGAAATAACTGCCACTGGATAAAGCATCTGAAGCAGAAAGAAAACTGAGTCCGCAAAATACAGCTGGAGCATTTGCGTGTGTTTCTACCTTTCAAAGCAATTAATGGCCTGGTGACTTAGTGAGTAATAGAACTGTCTTCAAAACACCAATAATTGTTTCTGAAGCAAAGGTACATTATGACCAGCTTATCTGTTACACCTTAAAAGTATTTCAGCTTGTTCTTTGCACCAGTATCCCAGAGCCGTTCCACATCTGACACAGGTATCTTCCTGCAGCCACTCCTGTACTTCAAAACACACGTTTTATACATTGCCTATGTCTGGCTCCAGTGCCTGTGAGGAACTTGCTATTTATGACAGCCTCTCCGGACTCGCACTGCGTGAGCACAGAATTCTTCACTTGCAAGCCAAATGCAGGGAAAAAAGTTCCTGTGACATGTAAAAACAAACAGCATTTGGAAATGGGGGATGGCAGGAGGAGATCAAGGTGTATAATGGCAACTGAGGAGGCTCAGAGTCAGCTCATCCCACTTGAGGTGGCTACACTAGCAAAGCCAATTCACCTCGCACATTTTACGTACAGGGCTCAGGTGGAGACAGATCTCCACAAATATATGTTTCTCCACAGCAAACAGAGGAAGAGTTTGACCAGCAGTGCAGTCCTCACCATTGCCTTACCGTTACCTAAATTGCCTGTCACATTTTCTATCCCCTTCCTCTGCTCTGAATCCTCATTTTCTTTTTTTCCCAGCATACCATTTCAGTATTCTGGGCCATTTTGAATACAAGGTCTTGCTATAAGAAAGGCACTCTCCAACACTGTGGATGTTTCCAAATCTGGTAGTTTCAATACACATTTATTTGCAGATGTATCTGCTTAAAAATAAGATTCTGAAAACGTGTTTGTAGAAGGGGGCAGGGACTGGCCCATGAGCCTGTGCACTTTGTACTCCACACAGTATCCTGAGTGCTGATGCTATAAATAGCACTGCAGGCTCAGCAGAGCCATGAGTCACAGGCACCTATGGACTCCAATAAGGCAAGCCGGGGAGCCTGTAGGACCGACCTGCCCGCGGCCAGACATCCAGCCCAGAAGGGCAGGGTGGCTTACGCTGGAGCTTTGACATCCTGGCCTATTTCCAGCAGTCTGAGTGAAAGAATGGATTATGAAAAGCAGGGTGGTGAAATGATGGGACACCAGCTTCTTTGAAGGACTGCCTCAGGCACCTCGGCAAGGGTGACCCAGAACACAGTGCCAGCCTGCGTCTGTGCAAAGCGTTACCAACAGCGACCCTAGAACAAAAGGCCTGGTGAGAACGAGACTTTGAGAATACCTTCAGAAACTTCTGAAGGTAACTACAAGCCCAACAATGTAAGTATTTGGACTTCTGCAACAAGACAAAATCAGTCACTGGAGATGGAGTGACCTCTGCTTGTACCAGCTGCAGAATCACAGTCAAGTGTGATGCAGGAGGACAACACAGTATCACACAATCACAGAATGGTTTGGGTTGGAAGGGACAATAATGATCACCTAGTTCCAATCCCCCCGCCATGGACAGGGACACCTTCCACTAGACCAGGTTGCTCGAAGCCCCATCCAACCTGGCCTATGCCTACATGCCCTTGAAAAAAGCCCGTCTCCAGCTTTTGTGTAGGCCCATGCCATTACCATACTTCATTACCACATGTCGTCACATTCTCACCTAAATAAAAGAAAATTGCAAACTATAAATCCTTTAAAAGCTATTTTATTTATCTTGAAAGGAGACAAACTGATTAGTTGTATAAAATATTCTCTTACATTTGATGCAAAGCGTCCTGTCTGTTTGAACAAAAAATACACTGTCACAGTAAAGAAGTAATACAGCCAAAGGGTCATGGGAGAACTTCAGCTGCTGTAGGTTATGGTCAGTGTACCACAATGTTAACACATATTCTGTAAAACTGCAAAAAGTGAGAAAATAAACATAAGGTACTCTAAACACTGTTACATCTTTCAGGAAGGACGTTGAAGCCGTATTGAGACTAAAATAAGAACTCAGTTCTATTTTAAAGTTCATTGACAAATCAGTGTGCTGCTGGTAGAATTGTTAGTAGCTCTAGGATTAGCTTCCATTCAGTAAAAGAACTGATCTTTCCAATGTGCTGCTGTAACTATTCTAGGATCAGCTAAACAATCTCTAAATAAGCTAGCCAGAGAGGATGCTGGTTTAAAATGTTTGTGTAATGAATAGCATACGCTTCTACTGTAGCTCTTGTAATTTAAGTAGCTGCAAAAGCTAAATTTCATTAAAATGGGTAATTCTGAAGCAAAACTTCATTTACTTATTCATATTTTAATCCACTGGAAGTCAAACATGTGCTTCCCTTCCCTATTTTGCAAACACTTTGTCACTGCAAGAAAAATTCCAGTATCTGAATCAGTAACTTACAAATACTTCAGATGAAAAAAGGTGTGGGGTTGTTTGGGGGATTTTTTGCTAGTTCCAACAAGAAGTTGCCTGTTAAACTCTGCCTTTTCAGTAAAACAAGGCAGACTGGTTTTCTCAGCATGGGCTCATCAAGTTTGGCTTTTGTGCAGATGCTGCAGCAAGGCTGATGAGAGAGGATACCCTGTGCTTTTAGAGACCAGGCTACTCTTACCTGGAACCCCACTTGGAGACACTCAGCTTTCAGCTACAGGGAAGAGGTTTGGTGCCTGTTTCTCAAGCTTGTTCAGCTTGGTGATGGGTAGGTGAAAATCTGAAGAAATCAAGAAAATTCTGCATCATTAGAATTTTGAAGCCTCATGTGCCAGGTGGGAATCTTTGAGATTTTCCAAAAGAAAGCGCACATCAAGTATTCCGCGTAGGGGAAGAAGCTTCAGCTCCTGGGAATATTCTCTGTGGGTTCCATATTCCATGAACTTCAAACTGATGGACAGCATAACTGCCCTCTGAAATGACACAAATACTAAGTACTGGTTTCAGTAGTACAGCTACACAATGAGTTCACTCCGCATTCAGGTTGTATGTCTGAGGTGAGGCCCCGACTCTGCAAGGTCTCGTGACTGCTGTGCAGTTTAAGTTAATGGGAATCTGATGTGCTCATTATATACAGAGACAGAAATCTTTGCAGTATCTGGCCCCTCATGTTCAAAATTTGCAAGTAATGAGGATACAAAAATGAAATCTAAGAAAAAAAAATAGTGCATTTCAAATCATTCTAGCTAACATCTTGTCTTTAGACAGAGAAATTCAGTCCAAGTGGACTGAATTGGCTTAGATCAGTAATGTCGCAATAGGAAAACTAAGACACCTTCCAAGTTTGTTTGTAAGACCTTCACAAAAATATATAAATTAAACTCAGAGGCGTACATTGTATATATGCTACATCATACGGCCAAAAGTATCATGAAAAACAGATAAAAAATTTGAAAAGTCCAAATGCTTTCAACTAGCACTTCGGAATAAAAAGCAACTAAAAAAGCAACTTAATTAACGAAGGCTGTAAAACAGAAACAATCTAAGAGGGCCTACAGTGCAGCCCCTGGTCCTGAGAAGATTCTCACTTTTCTTCACTCGCTGAGGTATCATTTCCGTCATTCAGTTTCTGCTTTTGCATTCTTGTTCGAGTAGATGCTAAAAAAAGCCAAACCAAACCAAACAGAAGATTAAATGCTTTCTTCAGAAATACTTTGGATGTGATTATTTACTGCAAAATTCAATAATGACACAAGGAACAGAAGTACATTGTTCTGAATAAAACAAGTCCCTCCGTTGAAAATAAACACATGCTTCTGAGTTCTTGCTCCATCTCACATGTCTTAAATTCATTCCACCTCTTCACTCAAGTTCTCATTGCTTCTGTACCCTCCCTTTGTCTGCTTCCATCCTCCAGGTAGGAGATGGACTGCATCGTGTCCTGTGGCCAGGCAGATGCTCTGGGCCAAGCAGTGCCCACATCCCAGGGCCAGCCTGCCCGGGAAATGCCCTTTTTTCCTCGTCAGTAATGCGCATTAATCATCGACTGGACATGAGACAGAACATTCCTTCTTTACCTCTGCCACAAATGAACACCGAAACATTTCCCCTGCCCTAAAATAAACCAGAGGTGCCTGAATCCATGCACATACCCAAGCTTGATGAGCAGACACTTGCTAGGTAAGAGTATCTGATGAGTGAATCTACTCAGCTACAGAGCTCAGATTCCACCAGAGAGCAAGAATGCCAGGTCAGACCAAGCGCGTTCCTTCTTGGGAGTGGAAAATACAGCTTAGATGCAGGGATGGGGCCCATTTTGCTTTTCATGAGCTAGATTTGAGTTTCATTTGAAAAACAGAGGAGTGACCCCATAAAATCAGACGGAAATGCTGATCCACAGTGAAAGAAAAAGCAGTCTTGAGTATTTTAGCATAAAGGACAGAAAAGCAACATATGAAATTACTATTTCCCTGTGTATATAATTTTCCTTTACTATAATTGCATTTTTGGTGGTCTGGTCAACTAAACACTGCTGCAGTTACTACTGATTTCTTCCTACCTGCAAGCTCTCAGCTAAGGGTCTATCATTACAAAAAATAGGAAAGCCTTGGCAAGAGTTTAATCCATAGTTCAAGAATTCGAGTGTTCAGGAAGAATGTGTCTTACTCCCATGTAATACAGCATTTTCTATGCTGCTGCGCCATTTACCATCCGCAAGATGATTTTTGAGGATTTCCATTTTATAATCTGCATTCTCAAGATTAAATGAAGCAAGTACAAATAACTAAAATCACCAAAATGACATCCGTGTCTTTATGAGAGCAGTGTCTTTACCTGAGTGGGCACAAACTGATTTATCCAAGGAACTCACTGCTGAACAGTTAATGAAAAAAAGTCATACTCACTCATTTCTGCAAGCTTCTGTTGGAACTTGGACTCCTGTGGTAAGTGTTTGCTGCAGACAGAAAGCATATAGTAAGTGGAAGTTGAAAAAAACCCCAACTTTTTATCTTCATAAAGTAACTAAATCAAGGTTAGCTCATTTCAGTGCTATTGCCTTCTCTTACAAAGATGCAAACTCTTTTTCTTGCCTACACTGAACTCAAGAGCTACCTGATATCTCACCTGTCTAAAAAAGTCATAGAATCATAGTACAGTTAGGGTTAGAAAGGACCTTAAGATCATCAAGTTCCAACCCCTCTGCCATGGGCAGGGACACCTCACACTAAACCATCCCACCCAAGGCTCTGTCCAACCTGGCCTTGAACACCGCCAGGGATGGAGCACTCACAACTTCCCTGGGCAACCCATTCCAGTGCCTCACCACCCTAACAGGAAAGAATTTCCTCCTTATATCCAATCTAAACTTCCCCTGTTTAAGTTTTAACCCATTACCCCTTGTCCTGTCACTACAGCCCCTAATGAAGAGTCCCTCCCCAGCATCCCTATAGACCCCCTTCAGATACTGGAAGGCTGCTATTAGGTCTCCACACAGCCTTCTCTTCTCCAGGCTGAACAGTCCCAACTTCCTCAGCCTGTCTTCATACGGGAGGTGCTCCAGTCCCCTGATCATCCTCGTGGCCCTCCTCTGGACTTGTTCCAGCAGTTCCATGTCCTTTTTATGTTGAGCACACCAGAACTGCACACAATACTCCAGGTGAGGTCTCACAAGAGCAGAGTAGAGGGGGTTTATTTTTTAAAAGACTGACTAAACATCAGGGTTTAGCACTCAGCTGTAACACTGGGATGCTGGATGTGCAGGCACTGAACAAATCCTTGCTTCTGACATCAAAGTGACTAATTGACAAGTATAAAGCTACCATCTCTCATTCACTTACTGAAGTTCATCACAGATTAACAGAAGTCAGGATGTCAGGAAGGAGTTAGGATGGAGGGCCCGAGAACCAAATACACATAAGATACTGAAAAGCCAAGGACAATCTCTCACCTTCCATCTGCTTCATCTTGCCCTTCTATATCAAAGCGCAGCCTCTTCAGTGGCTTAGGAGCAGCGCTTACTTCTGCACTGCGCTTCAGGTGGTAGTCACTGTTGCACACCATCTGGTTTATTTTTTGAAACTTTTCAGAAGTCTAAAATGACCAAAAAAAAAAAAGTGAAAAAAAAAAATGCCAATAAATCCTGAAACGACTCAAACTTTCCAGATTATCCACTACGACAAAGTAGGAGTTCTACAACTCTGCAGTTTGAGAACTCTTATCTTCTTCGGAGCAACTAAACTAAAATGCAAATTCAAAGTGAAGCATTGGAAACTGGATTTTTGAAAGGAGTTAACAGAACACCCCCATGATCTTTGTGCTTTCAGGTTCCATAAGACATTACATTAACTTAGAGACACTCCATAGCCAGTTCTACAGGTGTCGGCAAGCCAGCCCATTCCTCCAAAAGTTACACATATTCAAGATCAAACATTCAAAATGTTAAAACTCACCCCAAATGATTCACCGATTGACACCAGAATTCTGCCAAATGAAGAAGAGAAGTGTTTAAGCGTAAGATGCATTTAACAATGATAGAACTGATTTGCACAGCTTCGCATAGGACATTAACAAAGTCTCTTCTTCTCTGCACTAACAGTGCAAACCCATACTGTGCTTTACTGTATTGAGACTGTTCAATGTTTCTATTCAAACCAGAGAACGTGGAATTACCAAATCAACCACAAAGACAGAAAAGAAACTGTGGCTTGAAAGAATCAGAGGCCCCCGCAGTTCATTCCTTATCAGCAGGAAGACGCTTCAGTGCTGGGTATCCAGATAACCATCCTTTCATCTTTACCTTTAGGTGTTTGCTAATCAAAACCATGCAGGACTTCAACACAAACTACACAGTAATATTTTAACTTGTGTACACAGTGGGCTAGGTGCAAGGGGACTCACTTGATCCTAGCTTGAAAAGCCCACAGGAAACTGGGACATTTGCTGTCATCTTCTTCTTCTAGAACTAATGACCAACAGTTTGAAATGTTCTGCTCAGTCAATTAAATACTCTGAACCATTTTATTCCATAAAAGTATTAAACAAGCGTACAAAGCTCAGCTCTGTATTTCAGGAGTGTGACCCAGAGTCAAAGCCAACATTTAAACAACTAGGTCAGAAAACCCTGCTTCCATATGACTGTCGAAAGAGAAAAAAACCGAACAAAAAACCTCTTTGAGCACACTGACTAAACTGAAACATAAAAGTGCTCGAGGATGAATAAAGATGCCAAATACAGGATGCGAACTTTTAAACAGAAAAGATGTAACAACCACAGGCTACTGACAAACAAACAAAAGGTCTTCTAATTTTCTTTCAGTAAAATGCCCCAAATACCTTTAATATAGTCAAAGAAATGCCTGTCAACAACCTACCTAGACCTTGGAGTCATCTTTGTGGGTGACTGAAACCCATCAGAGAATTTGTATGGGCTCTTCAAGGGCGAGATGTAGATGTTATTGCCAGCAGGGACACGTCGAGGAGAGTTGGAAAACTGGTAAGGGCTGCGAGGAATGTGTGGGATAGGTGACAGAGTGGGAGGCTATAAAAGGAATAAAATAATTGTAAGGTTTTATTTTCAATTATGTTCCCATGTTCCTATTCTGTTAAATAATGAACTCTAAACACAACAGCTTACCCTGTTGGAGGCATACTGCAAAATGTTCATTTTCAGCTTCTGCATAAAGACTGAGTTGTAAAAAACTATAATGGAGTCATACTGTTCTTCCCTGATGAGAACACGCTTGAAGGTCTGCATAGGGTGAGAAAATCACGCACAGTTTTAAAACAAGGGATGAAAAACAAACTCGTAAAACCATACATAAAGTCTGTGTCAGACAAGAGCTAAGATGGGATGGCATGTGTAGTGTATGCAAGCCACTGTAACCATTGCTTAGAACTGTTCTTAATTGTTTTTCCAAACATGTATGAACACCAATAGAAGCATCTACTTAATTAACTGGCACAGCACCTTTGTGATAACACATTGATAACATTATCCATATTTAAGTTCCATTTATTTTCAACTGTTACTACTGTGCACACTTTGGAAGGCTAAAAAAAAATCATTACTGTCCTGATGATAAAATAGTTCTTAAGGCTTAGAGACAAAAGTCTGCAGTTTAGGCAAGATGCACAAATACTCTATGAGAAATTCTGCTACTAAAGGATGCTACAGTTCAATTGACTGTTCAGTGAGATTTTTTCCTATTAATTTAGTTACTGTTTCATGCAAAATTGTAAGGCCCTTACGAAGAAAGGAACTTCTTAATGTTACAATTAAGCCTGCAACTTTAATACATACACACCTGTTTGATATCTAACCATACTTCTATTGAAAGCTTCTACCGAAAGTTGTCTGCTTCTCTCCTCTTAACGCTCCATGGATGGTACCTGTTAAAGGCACTTGGGTTGCATTTGAAAATCCTATTAGCTCTAGACCTGAATCTTTGTTCTAGTCTCCAAACAGAACCATAAACCATTACTTAGTATCTCTAAGTAAAAAAGTGGAATGAAGTTTGCTTTCCAAGGACAGTTACCAAACTATTAGTGCGAGATGTTTAAAGAAACATTTAGAGCCAGTTTTCTCCTCCACAAAATGGAGATGCAGTGAAGCAGAAGTCTTCTTTTGATGTTCAGGCACAGTTTTATCTTGCTTTAGACAAAGATAAATAATTAGTTGATAACATTTTTACAGAGGGATAACATTAAAATATTTCCATACCTCTTGATTTGCGTTGGGAAGCTCCTTGTAGGCCGAAACAATTGTTTTAAATCTAAGATCTACATTCTTTACTTTGCATATGCCATACATGGAACACATCATGATCTATAAAAGAAACAAGACAAGACAACTGGAAATGCAGAAAATCAATGCAGCTTCTTCAAGTAATCAGTTGATGAATTTCAGTTACTGATTGTGCTCTGTAAACCAGCATGCAGCTCTGCTTCATAAGACCTTCCAGAATATATAAGTCAACTACTGTTTCCTCTAGTTTTGTATGACAGTCAACTGGAGCTGGTAATAGCTTCTCAAACTCATTTTATATGCTGCAATTTTAGGCTTGAATAACAAAGCTTTTATCAGCCACACATTGTCTTCCCAAAGAAAATCGGTATTTTCTTATGCAAATTCTTATAAAACTTGTTGTGTCTTCATTATTTTGAACACAGCTGCAAATGGCAGCTGAAGATCCCAGAGTAAGTCACTGTCAGTACTTAAAAAACCTGATGTTAGACTTCACTCTAAATTAATTTCTCCTTTGAGAGATCAATAGAGAAATAAAAGCTCAGGTTATTATTTCTAATGGCTAAAGAATGTATAAGCAACATTTTGTTCAGCTTCAAAACTTTCCTGTTAATGTTACCTGGTCCAAGTGCCTGTCTCTCATAAGCTCATACTCATTTTGCAGTGTGTGCTGGAAGAGGGTCCAGATCAAGGGTTCCAGGTCAGGATGGTCAGAAAGAAGCCGAAAGAACAGGGTATGCAGTCGGAGATAGGCCAGTAGATACACTTCAAAAACAGAGAAATAAAATAAACTGAAATTGTAATAAGAGTGGCAAACAAAACAAAAGGAACATGATGGAGGATGGACAGCAACTGAATGTTCATCATTTCCCACTACAGAAACTCTAAGCCATCAAATGAAGTTAGTAGATGCCAGTCTCAATCAAAATATATGGAAAAGATTCTTTATACGATAGGCAGTGGACACACAGAAGCCCACACTAAACAATGCTGTGCACACTGTGTCTAGGCCCCTTCAAAAAGAGTCTGAAGCATCTGGAACATGAATCTCCTGAGAGTCACTAAGCAGACACACTGGAAAAGACGCAGGAAAATCCCTAAGCTGGCAAAAGTTAAAGCTTGGGAAAGCATTCAGGGGAAGCACCATACACCATCTTAAGCTTCCCATGACATCTATTTATGGTCACTGTTGGAAAGAGAATGCTATGATAGAAGAAGCCTCCACCTGAGCCCATATGGCCATTCTTACAGTCAGCAGAGAGGTTTTCAGTTGGAACTCACAGTGTGCAGAGTGCAAGCACTGACCTGCTGGCACCGTTTTACTATTTCTTCCAGAGGCACCTGAGGGTTTGCACAGTGTTTATTACAGATTCTACTATAATCATTTAAAAATGTTGAGCTCCAAAACCCCAAAAGGAAAACTAACAAGAGATAACTTTGCAGTTTGGGCTCCTACAGAAGCAACAAACCTTTTTTGTAGAACAGAGAGAGGGAGGTAGATTTCTGTGGCTTCTGTGTTTGAGGGGTAACACCTGGCTGAGCATCTGAAGTGGAAGTACC
The DNA here is from genome assembly GCF_037157495.1 of Lathamus discolor. Classification (NCBI taxonomy): domain Eukaryota; kingdom Metazoa; phylum Chordata; class Aves; order Psittaciformes; family Psittacidae; genus Lathamus; species Lathamus discolor. Next base: position 99,080,059 of record NC_088887.1, on the reverse strand, counting down.
ACTTAGAGGAGGTCCTTTCTTCTTAGGAGATCTCACAGGAGAAAGATAGCTGGAGATACACCACGTATTAGGCACTTAGCATCACAGGATATAGGAATAATCTCACATGAATAATACTTGCAGGAACTCTTCCCCCATTAAGAAATGAATTTCTCCTCTAACCTGCTATTCCCATATCAGGAATTAAAACTTCAAGTTATTGATTAAATACTTGATAAAGGGACTTATTCCTGAGCAATTAAGATAACAGTTCGCAATTACAAGTTTGACACGGCTTGGAAAAAATATTTCAGAATTAGATATAGTTAAATTTACATGTATAATAAGCAGCAGCAAATACAACACTCCAACATGTACCAAGCCTAAGGACTAAGCCTAACAAGTAGAAAAACAGAATACAAGTGGAGTTAAATATTAAGGGTGATATTAACATGTCACTTACAGGTCTGCTGCAGTGTGATTATGCTGGAGAGGCAGATTGAGAGTGGAAGTGGGCTCAGGCTGTTCAGTTTGTCCTTCTCGTTCTTTGGACTGCTTGATAAGATCAAACAGAGGTGACCCCTACAAAAAGAACAGTAACTTTTGATTATACTGAGAATAGACAACCACCCCGGATGGATTTTGTTCCTTCTTCTCTAAAAACAACCCCAAAATTGTGGTCCTAAACAGAACATTAATCTTCTGAAATACTTCAGAGCACTCACATTTTGCCAGGTAAATTTTAACTATTTAACTGACAAATATTAAGTATTAAATATACCACTTTTTCTGTTTCAACAGCAGCCCATTAGATACAGGCTAACTGCAGAACTGAGACACAGCTGCACTCTAGAGGCTCTTATTACTTTCTATTAAATAGCCATTCCTGAAAAAAACAGCAAGCAATAGAAGAAAATACATAAAAGGTCACATTTTCAAAAAACGAAACAAAACCCGAACAAAATAAAGAAAGCAAAAAAACCACCAACCTCTCAGTGAATAAAAGTTACTGCTGTACTTAGTGTCATTCCATTCCTGGTACAACAACCTACCCAGTATTTTACATACGATAATATAGGTCATAAGTCACTGCACTGGGGTCTATTTCAACCTCTGTAGTGTCATGTTCCAGAGCTACCTCTGGCAAGAGTTAGTCATTCTGGATACCTTAAGATTCTGCCCCCATGCCCAAAACCAAAACCCATTTGGATTTTAGGTCAATTATCAGTACTTTAGCTGGAGTAAGTCTGAACCTATTAAGAGCCTGAAGTAGGAGGCAATGCAGGGAGGATGCAAGTGGAATGGAGGAGGTTCTGGCTGAAGCCACATAAGTACTACTGCTGATGTTAGTAATAAACAGCAGGTCTTGCAGAAACAAAATCTCAGGCTTTTGCTGCTCGTGTGTCATGCACAGAGTAGAATTATGCTGAGACAGCAAGACAGCATGGGAAAACATTTCTTCATCATCATCTATATAATTAATTTTGGAAATACAGTGTTGCTGGCTACTCGTTTTTATTTTCTTTACATGGGAGCACAATAGCGTTGAGCACAACACTGCCTTCCAACAGTGCACCACCGCAACTCCAGAAGCAAAAGAACATATGATTAGCAAATGTTTGCAGCCTTGGTGGGAAAACAGTACCCGTAAGACTGGGAATGAAGTGGGCAACAACATTTTTCCCCAAATGATCTCAACACTTTGCACTCAATTCATTGCCTGATTGTCCAAGGTCTATCTGATCGATCCTACATGTTAGTAATATTAAAATATGGTGGCACAGATGACAAACCTGTAGCTACAATAAGAAACAGGCGCACAGCACACATGCAAAGCTAGCTGCATCACCTAAGGCAGTAAGAAAAGGCCTAGTGAAACTAGGCTGGATTTACTAGAATTAAAACTAGTGTTAAGACTTGCTCTATTTAGCCTTCGTTCCAAAAAAAAAAGAGCACTTTCCTGCAGTGCATCAAGTAAACATTCAGAGCAATAAGACAAGAGTGACTTGAGATCTACGATTTCTTACATTGTGTAACTTCTAAACTATGATTTTGGCAATACTGTTGGAGCTGTTCCATTCACAGCAGAAAAACATCAGTCAATGATTCATAACCACACAGTTATTTTGCCAGCATTTCTCAGCCAGATCAGCTCTTGGGCTGGTTTGCAAAGTCTTCCCTTATAATTTAAGAGTGGATGTTCTTCTCATTTGTTTCTTTCAGCACTGCCCTTGCTAGAAATGCAGAGACATTACCTTCTCCATTTCTAATTCTTCCAGCCACTTAGCCTCTTCCTTGCTCTTACTCCCACCAGCATTTCACTATGCTCTGAAGAATCCAAGTTCTTTTCCAAAGTAATCACTATGCCATTGCTAAAACAGCTTGATTCCTTGACTAAGAGTGAATCATTTCACATTTTAGGCATTAACGAGTAGAAAAGTACTGTTTTCAACGAAGCACCAGTAGGAGGAAAAAGGGTTGATAAAGGGGAATGACAGGTCAAGAAGCAGAAGCAAAAGTCACTATTTTTGAAATCAGCACTTGAGACCAGCAGTCTCAGGTCCTCTCTCAACCCTGCTCCAATTTTCCCTACACAAGGTGTAGATTTCATTAGATGAGGAGAGGGGGACACAGCAGCTTGCTACCTATGGAAAGGACTTGCCTACTTTTGCATCATCTCCACTCCTCCTCTTCTACTCCCCAGCCTGGACAATCAGTCAGCCTCTACGTATGTCAACTGGATGCACTAAGCCAGCAGAAAGTAAACACAAAAAACAAAACCAGATTTAAGGCAGTTCTGCAAAGAATCACAAGCAGAGCTGAACAAACACTAAGAAAAGACAGGGCAGCAACACCATGAAGGTTGGGAGCAAAGCAGTAAAAGGAGGAGTATGAGCTGTCCTATATTTACTGATGAGAACAATCTGTTCAATCAGCTGGCTGGCATGTGAAACTTTACCCTACAGGAGCTGAAGACACCTACTGCTGCTTTCCATCAGTTACATGAATTAGTTACCAAGATATTCTTTGTGTAGAAACATCTACTTACAGAGACCGAGTAGCAAGACACAGCAAGCCCAATACATTGTTTTTGGTTCCCACAAATACTCATTGACACTATGGTTAAAAATGAGGCAAGATAAATGGGGTGCCTCAAAAAAAAACCCCATAAATATAGAAGTACACAGAGGTGAGTTTTCTCACAGGCATCTACCACCTAACCTGCAGAAGTGAGGGGATTACAACCCTGCCTCCTTTCTTTATATTTAAACATGAAAAAGCCTTCAAATTAGTGAATCTGAAACACGTTCTGCAGCTTGCAGTTTTCGAGCTTATCAGGGCAAAGACTGTTCAAATTCAGTCCCGCTATTTGGCATTCAACGTATCTCTCGCTCAAATGAGCAAAATATAGTATCATTAATGAGACAATTACCAGACCGCTAAAGTAATAGTCACAGAAGAACTTTAACCCTGGGCTCAGCTTTATTGAACAGGATTGCTTATCAGCAGCTTTTTTCTAAAGCGGTATTATTCACACTAGCTTTTACAAATTTGATATTACTTTTTAAAGCTTTCAAGCAGCACTTCAGGTGAACAGGTCACCTTCAATGAATTCCCTTCACATGAAAGGAGTTCTACAGTTTTTGCTTTAACGCTCAGTATGCGATTAATGTTACTAGATGCAGCAACAGAATAAATTTTACTAAATGAAATGATGCTTTTCATCTAAAACTTCCCTGCAGTGGCTAGAGAAGCCCCATTTTATTAGTGCAAAATAGGAGAAAGCAATTAAGGCCTGAAATTTCTCAGGGTCAAACAGCCACTGGCATCAGAATGAAGAGTAAGACTGAAATGTGACTCAGTCGTCCTCCTACTACCCAGAGCTAACTATAAATCAGCAATGTTTAATCCAGTGAATTAAGCGGGGCTTTGTTAAGTGAATCTCTACAGGATGCTTGGGCAGCACGGAAGTATCTGTGGTGGTTTCACCCCAGCCTGAAAACTCCTTTTATGGACAAAACAAGCTGAATTTCTTGTTGACTAAGCTTTATTTGGCTATGGCAACACTGCAGGACACACAGGTGCTTCCCAGCTTCCTGACTGTCACATCAACTCTGTCCCAACATGTTCAACTGGACTTTGGTATCCATGAAATGATTAAACAAAAGACCTAAATCCTCAAACCTGGGGAACAGCTACGCTGGGATTTGGGTGTACTCGCTGGCCACAGAGGAAGGCCCGGAGCAGCCACACTCTCAGCACTGCTACTTGACAGTCTGCAGTACATAAAACTTATGGTTTTATTCTTTATAGTAATTTCTTAATCAAATTTTCAGGTTTTAATTACTTGTCCACAGTAACTTTCAATGCTGTGTTTATCACTAAACTATGCATCTATTTCAATGCCAAGCCCCCTTGGGACTGTTTGCTTCCTTTTTAAATAATCAACACCAGCTCCAATTATTGTATCAGTCAACACAACACATAGCATTAAGAAATGTTCTTCATAATATGCTAAAGATGGCTGTGATTTTGCAAGGCAAAACATAACTTATTTAGAATTGAGAGCTCTGGAATGGAAGTGCAAGGAGTGGATTGGTGTGAGCTACTTCCACCCTTCTTTCCCATGGCAGCACTGCATGCCCAGAAAGCTGACTTTTGCTTGCAACTGTATTTTCAGAAGCTTCACGTGACAACTGGTATTGAGAGTTCTGAAATAATTTAGGACTGCTAAAGCAAAAGATACTTCATAGTCTAAAGTTAAATCATTTTTACCATCTAAAAAAACCAGTAAGATAAGGACCGTATTTTAATTTCATACACACGAGTTGTGCTAGATAAATTAGGTTCCTATTAAGGCTTGTGCTTACAAAACTCTACTAAAAAAACCCATTAACTGCTGTGTTAATGATTTAATTCATCCAAGAATACCAACAGATCTACTTTTATCTCCTTAGAGCAAATGTATGCTTACTACAAGTCCTATTCCTACCTTGCTCATCCCCAGTATTTAAGTAATACTGTCACCAAGCTTTGTGAGGATCGACTTTTATCTAAATGCTTTCTACACAGAGGTGAAAAAAGGCATAAAAGAAACAGTGACTGTTAATTAGTTCTCATCATTTGAGAGTGATATTTTGACAGGCTCGAACAAGAGGCTTAGCAAGTCATAAACTATGGAGGAAATAACAAGCACGCACTAATGCGCCTACAAACCATGAAAACCTTGATTATTTGAAGTCCTTGATGCAAAATATGTGAGCAGCTGACCTAGCCTCAAGCCTGTTTGGAATTTTCATATTCAGTTCTCTCAATATTCCAATTTTGCCTATTTTAATTATTTCTTTTTTAATAGAATTATTGTACCAGAAAAAAAAAAATAACTGCTCTGGTCTGGCATATAGGACCCATTGTGGAAATGTGGAACTGAGTTAGGCAGTCTCTAGTGAATACAGATACTTATTAATATGAAATCAAATATCTCTAACGGTAGAAACTGAGATTTCTCATCAAAAGCTATTTGAAGGCTGAGTGAACAAGGATTTCAAATCTCTCCAGTCAGAGAAGGAGAGCCAGGTTGCTGAGTAACTTAGGAATTCAGCACATTAAAGCCTCAACTTCACAAACACTCTTAAGTCAGTACAAGCCAGAAGTCCACCAAAAGACACAGTCCCAAACTTCTTCACCACCTGCACCCTCCCTCTCTCCATCCCCAATCCTTCTTGTGTCAGCAGAGTTGGAGATCTGGTCCAGGAAACTGAGGTTTTGTTGCCATTTTTATTTAGTTGGAGGCGTTTTGTTGCTTTACATATTTGGCAGCGTAGGCCTTAGTTTTGCATTCAGAGCAGCTTCCCTATGCAGTTTATGTCAGGGCAATACAAGTGTTTGCATGAATGAAGAGACAGAAATGGGTGGTGACATGAGAAACCATCTTTCAGTGGTAGTATGATGGCAGAGAAAGGGAAGTCATGCCTCACAGATCACCAGATTTCTTCTCTAAAGCGGCCAACACATCTTTGAATAGGTGATCCTGCAGAAGGTCTTCGTATCTTCCAATCAGAAGCTCTGACAGGGTCCTTCAGGTAAGGGTCTTTAAAGACAGTGCTGCCAAGGGGCAGATAAGAATGCAGTTACTAGCTAAATGGCAGACATTGAAAGTATGAATAAGGTCAGTTTTCACAGTGAAGAGAGGTTATCAGTGAAGTCTTCATGTTTTTTGCTGAGACTGCTCTGTTTAACATTCACAAGTGACAAGGAAATGTGGAAAGGACAGGAAAGATAAGGCTGCCAGAAGCACGAAATTATTCAGTCTTAGGAAAAATAAAATGATTGCAAAAAGATCTCATGAGTTTCAATGACTGGATGATAAAATAGCTATAGTAGTCAATGATGATAAGAGCAAAAATAATAAATAGAGGAAAATTACCTTAATTTACATTTTTTACAAGGGCTCTAATGTTACCATTACTTTAAATATATATTTAGTTAGTGTAACTAATTCTGCAAACCCCAAATCAACACTCAGAAGTCAAAGCTTAAAGAATTATTAGCCAAAAATATAGAACAGAGTTATTATGCCACTATAGTAGCCCGTGGATCAGTCACCAAACTAGTTATCAAGTAGTAAGACTGAAAGCCAAAACCAACTACTTTATCACACAGCCCAAGTGTTCAGCTGTGGAAGTAACTGCTACAAAAGGTGAGAGTGGAAAACTGACTTAGCTTCAAAGACAACTGCATGCATAGATCCACAAAGCATTACATAATGCAATAATGCTTACTATGTATTTTTTGCTTAACATTATGCAAGCAAATAGAATTGTAGGCTCATATGCCTCATACGGTTTGTTTTTTTCCCCGCAAAGCAATTGCTACAAGCCTCTTCTGGATGGATGTGGGTTCTGCACTGGCAGTGGTACTACAAAACCAATCAATATCTGAGGTAGCTCCCCTGTGTAACTAGGTTGCAACATAATTCTTGCGCAAAGCTTACACCAAGATTTTTGGGCAAAATCCAAAAGTCCCAAAGAGAAACTGAACCAATACCAATTTTCCCTCCCCTCTGCACAAGAAAACATGTACAAGACAAACTAAAACCCACCCAGTGTGAACCATTTGACTGTTGGAAATGACACCAGTCAGCAACAAAATGTTCTACCAGAAATCCTGAGGTTGAGAATTTTATCAACCTTAAACTGTGAAAACACTACAGAGCGTTAAGACTTTTTCAGAAAAGGAAGTAATGAAGAGATGCTTTAAGGACCATCGCGTTAACTGACACCACACAGCATTAAGAACAACACTTCTATACTTATATCCACATATGAAAAATTATTACAGGAAGGAATAAAACAGCTCTCAAGGCTGAGAAAGTTGGGGCTGTTTAGGCTGCAGAAGAGAGGGCTGCGTGGAGACCTATAGGGATGCTGGGGAGGGACTCTTCATTAGGGACTGTAGTGACAGGACAAGGGGTAACGGGTTAAAACTTAAACAGGGGAAGTTTGGATTGGATATAAGGAGGAAGTTCTCTCCTGTTAGGGTGGAATGGGTTGCCCAGGGAGGTTGTGAGTGCTCCATCCCTGGCAGTGTTCAAGGCCAGGTTGGGTGAAGCCTTGGTTGGGATGGTTTAGTGTGAGATGTCCCTGCCCATTGGCGGGGGGGGGAACTAGATGATCTTGAGGTCCTTTCCAACCCTAACTCTTCTATGATTCTAAGAACTTTCTTTAGAGCAAATTTTGGGTCACAAAATGTCTATCTCAGTACAAAGAATTTATTTATGCCATTTTTATTGCAACAATCAAACAGATTGCCACATTACCACGTCACACTTTCTAGCAGTTTCATTTTTAATTGATTTACACAGTCTGAGTTCCCAGAACAGCCATTAACAGCAGTTCCAGGAATTACTTTTCCAAATACAAGTGGAGACATGATAACAAAGTACCTCTTAAAATTTTCGGTTGAAGCCGGTAATTCAGTTTCAAGTCTCACGTTCTTTCTAGTTTTCCATTAGCTGGACAAATTTAGGTACAACATCCCACCACCAATTCTCTTAATCTAGCTAAAAGTGGTAAGTGTGCCAGGGAACTTCACAGATAGCAGTTGTTGAAAGAGCAGGACAGTATCTTTTACCAACATAATGAAGGAGTCAACAAATTATGCATTGAATGAAAAAAGACAACAGATAATCTGCGGAGGATGTGGATGAGCTGCATGTACCAAAAGACCAAGTCTCCAGAAAAAGTAGTATTAGCTAGGGGATGGTACACATTCTGAAATCATTAAGAGCAGATGTGCTATGATATTTAAAAGCAAAAAGGACTATAAATATCTTAGAATCACAGAATGGTTTGGGTTGGAAGGGACCTTAAAGATCATCTAGTTGCTGCCATGGGCAGGGACACCTTCCACTAGGCCAGGTTGCTCAAAGCCACATTCAACCTGGCATACCTTGTAACGTGCTTCATACAGTCTGGAAGAAGAAATATGACAAAGGAATTGAAGTTCCAAAAGCAATATGCTATATTTCATAACAAAGGAAGGCAGCATGAGCATGAAAACTCTCTTATGTGATGGATTTAACAAACACTTTCAGAAAATATTTCAATCTGAAGAAAATTATACATGACAAAGTGAAGAAAGAAAAAGCTAAAGTTGTAACAAAACTATCAGCTATATTTTGGGCATAAATCTATCCCTTGAGATGAGTTTTGATCTTCCTTTGAGCCAATACCTCTGTGACTACCACTACTGAGTATCTCAAGCCCAGTTACTTTGGTCTATACCTAGTATTTGCTCAAGGCAGACAAAACCTGGCACTGTGTTATGCTTAGTTTTCAAAGCATATGCAGAACTTCTGAGCACTCATGTGACAGAATTTAACAAGATGCCTCCCATTAAACATTTCTGCTTTACAAGCTGTTATTTAACAAGCAGACAAAATATGGTATAATAGAGGTAAGGAGTAGTGTGCTGGAAATCGGATTAACAAGAAAAGATTAAGAGAAATCTTGGGCTATTATTTAGTCCTCATTAAAAATACACATTCTTCCCAAACTGAAAATAAATAATATTGACTGTGTGATACAGAGAAGCATAAGAATCACTCAAAACACCCAAAACTTCTCATTAACTTGTCAGAACAGATCTGAAACAAACATCTTCTAAGATGCTAGCATCTGTTTTCCTTGATGCTCCACCCCTTTTATGCTTACTTTATAATCATTCCACAAACCTAGTATTTTACCATTTACTAAGGGTTTTTTCTACCATTCTCTCTCAAATTTTTGCAGCTAGCTCTGAGGCAGGTATTACAATGCTTTCTACTAAAACAAAGCGCTGATCTCCTTACCGCTCTGGCTTTTTTCTGGTTATCACTTCACTCCCACTCATGCCTCTTGAGGGCAACTTCACTGATCTGTAGCATTAGTTGACTTCCTTAGCTATGAAATGTTAGTTTGTATAACCATACCAGAAACAAGTCTAAAATCATTATGTCAGCATCAGGTTTTCATCAGTCTGAGATGGAAAACATGTAATTAATTGTCAAACATGAGTAACACTTTGTAAATGACGGAAGTCAGAAACATCTTATACTAAAACGTCGAGTATCCATGGAGTTACTCAAGGATCCTTAAAAAAGACTAAAGAAACCTTAATACAATGCAACATATCTGCTTCAATTTTTTTCTAACACCAAAGTAGCAGCTGAGCTAGCAAATAACAGCAAAAGCACTAAAAAGGGGCAAAAAATTCTAAACGATTTATATAAGATCCAAGTGTGTGTGTCTATGTGGTAAACTACAGCTACGGTCACTTGGACCTCAGGAACAAGCTCAAGAAGCTCAAGCTAACGTCTCTCCAATTTAGGCCAGTATTATTTTACATAAAATAATGTTAGACATGAGATACTCAGTGCCTTCTCTCCTGGCCACACCAAAACCCTTTTTTTGAAGACTGAGCAGTGAAGGCTAGCTCAGGCTCTGCAAACCATGCTGGAAGGCAGAACATTTCCTCCTTAGATACTCAGAAGAAAATAATGCAAGAAATTACTGATTTATAGTGCTTTAAAACACTTGGGTTTCCAGTTTACACCATAAGGTCAAGCCTAAACGCTTGTCTGCGTAAATACAATGGTATAATATACCATGATAACTGGATGTCACAGAGGACAATTCCTAGCTATTACTTTATATAAAATGAGCTACTTTTTTTCTTTCATGTTGCCAGTTTGGGGGACAGTAGGAAGAATGGTTGGAAATAATGACACACTGTCATTATCTGACTAACAAGTAACAGACATGCAGCAGAGCTGCAGTACAGTCAGGTACCATAAGATTTTTGTTGCCAATTTACCCTTCTCATTTTTAACTTTCTTCAAGCTTGTTAAAAATTAGATCAAGCTATTCTCTTTTTCCTTTTTTTTTTTTTCCCCTTAGGTGTCTTAATTACATAAACTGTAAGAGTAGAGCATACCTCCATCCCTGGAAAGGTGATGGAACAACTTATTCTTGACTCCATCACTAGGCATATCAAGGATGAGGGGGTCATTAAGAACAGCCAACATGGTTTTATGAGGGGGAAGTCATGTATGACCAACCTTATAGCCTTCTATGAGGAAGTGACTAGGTGGAGGGATGATGGTAGAGCGGTAGATGTAGTTTTTCTTGATTTCAGTAAGGCATTTGATACTGTCTCCCACAGCATCCTCATAGATAAGCTAAGGTAGTGTGGGCTTGATGATCAAGTAGTGAGGTGGATCGAGAACTGGTTGAAAGGAAGAAGGCAGAGAGTTGTGGTCAATGGCGCAGAATCTAGCTGGAGGTCTGTGACTAGTGGAGTTCCTCAGGGGTCGGTGCTGGGACCGGTGCTGTTTAATATTTTCATCAATGACCTGGATGAGGGAACTGAGTGCACCCTCAGCAAGTTTGCTGATGACACAAAACTGGGAGGAGTGGCTGACACACCAGAGGACTGTGCTGCCATTCAGCGAGACCTGGACAGGCTGGAGAGTTGGGCGGGGAGAAACTTGATGAAATTTAACAAGGGCAAGTGTAGAGTCTTGCATCTGGGGAAGAACAACCCCATGTACCAGTACAGGTTGGGGGTTGACCTGCTGGAAAGTAGCGAAGGGGAAAGGGACCTGGGGGTCCTGGTGGATAGGAGGATGACCATGAGCCAGCAATGTGCTCTTGCGGCCAAGAAGGCAAATGGCATCTTAGGGTGCATTAGAAAGGGAGTGGTTAGTAGGTCAAGAGAGGTTCTCCTCCCCCTCTACTCAGCCTTGGTGAGGCCGCATCTGGAATATTGCGTCCAGTTCTGGGCCCCTCTGTTCAAGAAGGACAGGGAATTGCTTGAAGGAGTCCAGCGCAGAGCCACAAAGATGATTAAGGGAGTGGAACATCTCCCTTATGAGGAGAGGCTGAGGGAGCTGGGTCTCTTTAGCTTGGAGAAGAGGAGACTGAGGGGTGACCTCATCAATGTTTACAAATATGTAAAGGGTAGGTGTCAGGATGATGGAGCTAGGCTTTTTTCAGTGATATCCAGTGATAGGACAAGGGGCAATGGGTGTAAACTGGAACATAGGAAGTTCCACGTTAACATCAGGAAGAACTTCTTTACTGTAAGAGTGACAGAGCACTGGAACAGGTTGCCCAGGGGGGTTGTGGAGTCTCCTACACTGGAGATATTCAAGGCCCGCCTGGACAAGTTCCTGTGTGATGTACTGTAGGTTACCCTGCTCTTGCAGGGGGGTTGGACTAGATGATCTTTTTAGGTCCGATTCTGTGATTCTGTGATAAAAATAAGTGACTTTAGAGAAAAAGTGTTTGTGGACAAAAGTGCCTGAGTGCTGGAGTACAACAGCAAGTTAGATCCTGTTGATGCCCAGGGAAACTATGCAAACTTGTGCTTAAAACTCGGCACACTTCCACTCGGACAACTTCACAGGGATCTAGGAAAGCAATGTTAATCTTCAAGTCTTAAAATCAACAGTTATAGAAAGACAAGGATCATGGTGGGGTTTTTTTTTCTGAAATACCACATACCAGATCCCCTGCTTCACATTTGAATAGCACTGACGCAAAAACTCCCCTCCTTACAGGAAGAGCCTTGTGCTACAGTGATGGACCCATACTGAGCATCCAATCATGCCCCTCTGCTCAGCTATTCTGGAACCTGAAGCCAGCACTGGGTTTCGAGGCTCCTTGCAAGACCCATGAGGGCAACCAGATGGCTAAAAGAATGTCAGAATTTTGAGAACAATTTTGATGCTTTGGTGGGGGATTTTTGGTGCTCAGATCCTCCTCAGTGTAGGGAGTAGATGTGTTCATGAAATTCACACAACCTTTGCTCTCTCTTTCCTCTGTGCAACACTTGCTCCTTGGCCACTTCTCTTTTGGGTTTATTTCTATTGGCATATAATTAAAAACTGCAACATGTACAGAAGAGAATGTGTGTGACTGAAGTAATGTATCAGTAGCATTAGGTAATACATGAAGAGCACATACCAGCAAAGCAGTAAAACTGCCTTGGCTGACAAGGTACATTACATTACCAAAAAATCAAAACCTATGTTTCCCTTGGTCTCATGAAACAGCAGGAGATTTGTAATTCACACAAGAAAAATGTGAAATCCTTCAGTGACAAAGTGCTTTTCTATTTGTCCAAGAAACTCTGGGTCATTTTTAAAAGAAGCAAACCCAAATTTTCAATGTTTCTGGTGAAACCACTGGGTTTTACATCCTATTTTGAGGGAACTGAAGCCTAGCTCCTAGTTTTACTTCCTGAAATCTGAGAAAACTGAATTAGCTTCTAAAGTTTTGGGGTTTTTTTTTTTAAATTCAGTCAGCATTTTTGGAAGTAATTTCACCAAAACATTCCCACAGAAACCTTACATTCGCCAATATGTTTTCCAACAAAAAGCACTTCAAACACTTTCTGCTATTACTACAATCAGGATATGGCATCTTATTTGCATATTCAGAACAGAAACTCACTAATCAGTGTTTTAAAAGGCATCATACTAATTTTAAAACTTGATCATGCCATGAACTACCATTGTGCAGGATTTGATTGAAATACGTGAACTCCATTTTACTGAAGTTATATATAAGTTATATATGAGTGCTCCATCCCTGGCAGTGTTCAAGGCCAGGTTGGATGAAGCCTTGTGTGGGATGATTTAGTGTGAGGTGTCCCTGCCCATGGCAGGGGGGTTGGAACTAGATGATCTTGAGGTCCTTTTCAACCCTAACTATTCTATGATTCTATGATTCTATAACCATGTCAAACTTCATACTGCTTAATTTCTATGGCTTAAGCAAATGCAGCAAGGTTGGCATGACTTGGAAGCTTTCCTCTCCCTCCAGGGAATTTTAAACTGCCAGGCTTATAGAAGCCCCCCAGAATGTTTCCCTCTCAAACTCCAATGTGTGTAGAGGTCACACATTACATGGAGCATTGATGATAATTTCTTAATGCAAATGGTGGACGTACCAACTAGGGGAGCAGCGCTGCTAGATTTAGTACTCGCCAACAAGGAGGGTTTGGTCGAAGTGGTGACGGTCAATGGCAGCCTTGGCTGCAGTGACCATGAGATGGTGGAGTTTAGGATCCTGTGTGGGAGGAATAGAATACCTAGCAAAGCCACAGTTCTGGATTTCCGAAGGGCCAACTTTGGCCTCTTCAGTCAACTGCTAAGGGAAGTCTCATGGGAAAGTGTACTAGGCGGTAAAGGGGCTCAAGATAGTTGGTTAGCATTCAAGGACCGCTTCTTCCAAGCTCAGGATCGGAGCGTCCCAATGAGTAGGAAGTCAAGTAAGGGATCTAGGAGACCGGCGTGGTTAAACAAGGAGCTGCTGGGCAAACTCAAGTGGAAAAGGAGAATCTATGGATTATGGAAGGAGGGGCTGGCCGCTTGGGAGGAATATAGGACAGTTGTTAGAGGATGTAGGGAGGCAATTAGGACAGCTAAGGCCTCCTTGGAACTCAATCTTGCTAGTCGGGTTAAAGACAATAGAAAGGGCTTCTTCAAATACATAGCAAATAAAACTAAAACAAGAGGCAATATAGGCCCACTGCTGAACGAAGTGGGTACCCTGGAGACAGAGGATATAAAGAAGGCAGAGGTGCTGAATGCCTTCTTTGCCTCTGTCTTTACTCCTGCAGACTCTCCCCGAGGGCCCCGGATTTCTATAGCCCCAGAAGGAGTCAGGACAAAGGAGGAGTTTGCTTTGGTAGATGAGGATTGGGTTAGGGATCAGCTATGCAAACTGGACATCTGTAAATCGATGGGTCCGGATGGAATGCACCCACGGGTGCTGAGGGAGCTGGCGGAGGTCATTGCTAGGCCACTTTCCATCATCTTTGGTAAGTCGTGGGAAATGGGCGAGGTGCCTGAGGATTGGCGGATGGCAAAGGTCACACCAATCTATAAGAAGGGCAAGAAGGAGGACCCGGGTAATTATAGACCGGTCAGCCTTACCTCCATCCCTGGAAAGATGATGGAACAACTTATTCTTGACTCCATCACTAGGCATATCAAGGATGAGGGGGTCATTAAGAACAGCCAACATGGTTTTATGAGGGGGAAGTCATGTATGACCAACCTTATAGCCTTCTATGAGGAAGTGACTAGGTGGAGGGATGATGGTAGAGCAGTAGATGTGGTTTTTCTTGATTTCAGTAAGGCATTTGATACTGTCTCCCACAGCATCCTCATAGATAAGCTGAGGAAGTGTGGGCTTGACGATCAAGTAGTGAGGTGGATCGAGAACTGGTTGAAAGGAAGAAGGCAGAGAGTTGTGGTCAATGGCGCAGAATCTAGCTGGAGGTCTGTGACTAGTGGAGTTCCTCAGGGGTCGGTGCTGGGACCGGTGCTGTTTAATATTTTCATCAATGACCTGGATGAGGGAACTGAGTGCACCCTCAGCAAGTTTGCTGATGACACAAAACTGGGAGGAGTGGCTGACACACCAGAGGACTGTGCTGCCATTCAGCGAGACCTGGACAGGCTGGAGAGTTGGGCGGGGAGAAACTTGATGAAATTTAACAAGGGCAAGTGTAGAGTCTTGCATCTGGGGAAGAACAACCCCATGTACCAGTACAGGTTGGGGGTTGACCTGCTGGAAAGTAGTGAAGGGGAAAGGGACCTGGGGGTCCTGGTGGATAGGAGGATGACCATGAGCCAGCAATGTGCTCTTGTGGCCAAGAAGGCAAATGGCATCTTAGGGTGCATTAGAAAGGGAGTGGTTAGTAGGTCAAGAGAGGTTCTCCTCCCCCTCTACTCAGCCTTGGTGAGGCCGCATCTGGAATATTGCGTCCAGTTCTGGGCCCCTCTGTTCAAGAAGGACAGGGAATTGCTTGAAGGAGTCCAGCGCAGAGCCACAAAGATGATTAAGGGAGTGGAACATCTCCCTTATGAGGAGAGGCTGAGGGAGCTGGGTCTCTTTAGCTTGCAAAAGAGGAGACTGAGGGGTGACCTCATCAATGTTTACAAATATGTGAAGGGTAGGTGTCAGGATGATGGAGCTAGGCTTTTTTCAGTGATATCCAGTGATAGGACAAGGGGCAATGGGTGTAAACTGGAACATAGGAAGTTCCACATTAACATCAGGAAGAACTTCTTTACTGTAAGAGTGACAGAGCACTGGAACAGGCTGCCCAGGGGGGTTGTGGAGTCTCCTACACTGGAGATATTCAAGGCCCGCCTGGACAAGTTCCTGTGTGATGTACTGTAGGTTACCCTGCTCTTGCAGGGGGGTTGGACTAGATGATCTTTTTAGGTCCCTTCCAACCCTTGGGATTCTGTGATTCTGTGATTCTGTGAATGATGCAATTTGAAGTCTGTTGAATTTTACAGCTTCTCCTCTCATTTGCAGTAGAAAACCAAACCTGAACTGCAGCGTAGCCATTTCTCCTAAACCTACCTTTCACATACTTTCTACTTTGAGCATTTCCTGCCATCAGCACAGAGTGTAATACTGAAACTTGGCATGCTCAAACTATATAGAAGTGGAGTAAAACCTTTTGCAGGCATGAAGACTTCTGCTACATCTACACCTTGAGCACAGGTAGCACAGATACAGCAAAAGCAACTAAAAGCACACTTTGATTGATGGACTGTGCAGGAAGGACAGTGCAGACGCAGAGGATGGTCAGATGGATTAAATAGTTTCCAATACCAGTTATACAGCTCTCCACCAAACACCTTCCTCCCTCCCACCAGAAATAGAAAATCATTTTAAAGAAAAGTTGTGAGACACAAAAAAAGGTTCACTTAAAAAAAAAACCCAAAGAACAAAAAAACCCCACCAAAACCAAAAAAACCTCAACTCTACTACAGAGGTGAGTTCTGAAAGGATTATCTTAAAAGTAGTAAAATTCCAATGGAACTAAAAATCATAGCTACCGTAGATTTCTGTTGCATTTTAATAAGGAAAACCTGCCTCAGAAAATATAGAGAATAAAAGGAAGACTTAAAAACACAAGCTGACCTTGAAATTTTAACACATTGCTTCTGGTAAGGAAACATGCCATTTTCACACTGACTTAGGGCTTTGAGCAACCTGGTCTAGCACAAGGTGCTCCTGCCCATGGCAGGGAAGTTGGAACTAGGTGGCCTTTAAGGTCCCTTCCAACACAAATCAGTCTGTGATTTTATACACATTTATATTGTTCTGTTCATCTATACATTCCAGTGTTTTGATACCTCAGAGGAAGATGGACAAAGAACACATGGAACTACCCAAGAAATTTAAAGTAGGTAATTTGCTTTGGATACAATTTGACTCTGCTGTCTTCACTTTCACTGTAGAGAAAAATGCCTGTTTCTGCTTTTGGTTTGTGTGCTATCTGTTGCAGGCAGCTCCACTGACTTCACTACAAATACACTGCTCTAATGCTCTCATAGAGACCAAAGCAAATATATAAACTATTACAGCCCAATGGGCACCCACAAGTGTAGCAAAACAGCAGACAGGAGCCTTACATGTAAACATCCCTGTTTAAGAAAAGCTCATACAAGGCACCTCATCTCAGATGCAACAATCCAGTAGTTCTGCTACGCAGACTTTCCTATTTTTCTTTTTTAACTGAAGTATCTAACAAGTTCCTCATTTGTCATTCAGTGGGCATTTTCTGTAGGTATTCTGAAGCATATAAACCAATGACTAAGTCACATTAAAACCAAGACAAGTTTTACCATTGCCTTCCAGTGGAATAAGAAGCTGAAAATTAAGGCATTTCTAAAGTCAGACCAACAAATTACATTCTCAAAGAATGTGGATTTATCTCTCTGACTCTATTCTGTGTTTAAACTGCAGGTGACACAAAGTACCTGTAGCATATTTGTCTGCTATTTTCTAACTCTGTAGATTGGTTGACATCAGTCTTTAGACTGTAACTTGACAAGGAAAATGGAAAGCACTATCGGTACTAGAGACAGTTGGCCCAAAGCATCCACCACCCTTGAGTCAATAACAAAACTCAGAGAATCTTTAATGGAATCCAGATGAGATATTTGCCTTACAAAGCTGTCATCCTTTATCACCTCTATTCATCTCAGAGACCAACATCTCCCAGGCAAACAACCTGCCCTTTCCAGGAAACAGAGATCCAAGTGAAAATGGTTTACTTGTGGCAAATATCCTTTCAACCAACCTTCGGACTTCTACAGAAGCTTAGTTACTGGAAAAACGGCTTTTCCTTTTCGAATATACACTGTCTTCTGCATTTGAGAGCCTCACTCCATTCCTTCCAAGATTTCAGTAAAAAAATTAAAATCTACATGAGAAGCACACCCGTTGTCCCTCCTCCAAAGCCTTGATGTTTCCTATCTTGCCTCCTAGGTGTTGGCTGATTCCCGCATAGAAATTACAACTGCTAAACATAGTTAACAATGTAATAAAAAAAGTCCATAAAGTACTGAGTCTGTTTCCTAAAACCTCAGGATATGGGCTGGAAGGAAAGAGCAGTTGTGGGGGGAAGTCAGCTGAAATACTTGCAATTGCTATTTGCCAGTACTGATACACTAAATAATCATTTAAATGATCTTACGATGGAAAATCTAAACAGGTTATTTGCTGACTTACACATTTAGAAAGTAATAGCTCTTCACATTAATCGAGTCCAAGTTCGCTCTTTGGCAATATTTCTCCCCTGACAAGCATTTTTGTATCAGTATTTATCTATACTAATTAGCTTACCAGCTTGAACAACTCTTATGAAACAGGTTTTTTTCCTAACTTCTTACATTGCATTTTTTTGAAGGAGACCAAATTAATACCACAGTTTGTATTTTGCTGGGTTTTATTTCTTCCCTACATGAATTCATATAAATCTTATTGACTGACTATGGCAAATTCTTTCAATGACTTCATAATGTTATCCTTTATAAAACAGAGGACAAGAGTATGACTGCAGGCTTTGTGCTGTCTCTGACAAGTAGAGGTTAAAATCGTCTTGTGCAAAGTCAGAGGCATCCATTTGGCCAAAACTGCACAAGGCTGCAAGCACTTGATGCTGTGGTTGAAAGTAATTTGGCATGAAAATGAAATACATCCTCAGGAACTACATGGATAAACACCAGAAATCCTGACATGGAACCAGGCTACCTCAAACCGAGCCAGAGAATAAAAGCTTTACAGATCTACAAAATAAAAAGTAATTACCTTAGAACGAAACAAATTACAAACACCTCTCTCAAAATTCTGTTCCTGCAACTCATTTCATCCTGTATGTCTGGAAGAGCTTTAAATAATTTATGAAGCTTCTTCCATTTCTTTCCTACCACTCCTAGTATTTGCTTACTATGGCAGCCAATATTTTTTTCCCTTCATAAACAGTCATGTTTTGCACTTGCACAGTATTTTGAGCAAAGTTTAGTCATAGAATATTTAGCAAAATTCTGCCAACTCCAATTAAACTTTGAATTTCTAATTTTATGATTTTGAAAGTGTAACTTTGAGTAGAGCCAGAATTTGCCACAGTGTAAGGGAAAGCCATTTAAATTATTTCCTGCTTATAAGGTGGAGAGCAATTTGAAATACTGACATGATTTCAATCAGCTCTGTAGAGTGACTGAACAAACACCTATTTTTAAAGTTCAAAAAATGCAAGTAAATCTTCAAGAGCTCAGTATTTTGTTCTAATTAAGGCATCCCCTGATATTTTCAGAATTCCTTTCGTCCTATTCCTACCCATTGAAGATCATGTTGCTAAGATAGTTTACTAATCCTCTTTCCATTTTCCTTCCTTCTGAACAGGCTTTTTGTCTTCATGATCCTTTACTTTGCTTTTTTAGCCCATCGCTTTTAAACCACTCAATCCATACATTAAAGCGCAAAAAGATTTCATGTTATCTAACCTCTACTAGCCTACTGTTAAGATCTACTACTTTTATTTACATGTCATAATCACCTGATGTCTAAAATACAGTTCTAATGCACAATGCCATGCTGCCTTTTCTCCAAGGAATATACTGCAGTATACATAAAGAAGTTTATCTAGAAAGTGCAACTCCAAACATCACCTCAGGATGTATCTGGATACCTGTTATAAACTGCCTATTCTTAACGTCACTGTCCCTAACAATCACCTGTACAACATCTATTACATACACTATATGGTCTCTGAGAAATACTGTACTACACAGAGGCAGAGCCATTTGTGTTTCAAGTTTCCCACCTTGCCAAGTGGGCTCATTAAATTACTCCAAAGATGCAATGGAAATGGTGGGTTTGTTCTTCGTCCAAAGTTCTCCCTTAAAGTAAGACTATGTAAAGGCCCAGCAGCTTAAATCAGCAGCCCCTATCAGACATACACACACACTGTTAGTAACTACAGAAAATGAAGATTCTAAAGTAGAGGCTGCAGAGAGGGGTAGGTGTATGGCACTTCTTAACTGCTCTTGCTGTATATATTAGAGCGAAGTGGGGACCAACATTTTAAATATATCAGATAACAAACGGACATGTTGAGAATATCTTATCCAATTACTGCTTGTTCCTACTAGATATCTCTATAAGCACTTTCTCAGAGAAGTTTACTTTGCACATCAAAACGTTTGAGAACATAAGCACTGAAAACATAACATGAGTAGCTGTTGGGACTTTCCATGAGTTACCTGAAAAGTACAACTCAAGAACCTTCATGAAAATATTTATCAGTCATCCGTAAGTGGCCTAAAACACTGCTGTAACTTCCTATGTGCGCTTACAATGCAAACAACCAATCTGCATATTCTATGATACTGTTTACATATTCCAGGTAAGCTTAACGTGTTCATTGGCATTAACTGAACATTGGAGATAGCAAAGTTTCTTTTTACCGTTAGACACTGCCCATTTCTATCAGTGCCATGAAAAAGAAGTTATTTTCAAACTTGCAGTACTGTGCTCTAAAAAACTCAATCTCCTATTTTCAATTTCTGTCCCAATTATGGTGGACAATAAAACCAAATAATGCCAAGAACAAGCTCCAAAATTAAAGCAGAGGGTATATATAATATTTTCTCAAATGAAATATTCTAAAAATATCTTCAGAACTTTTATGATAAATGCCAGGACACAGTTCTGGAACTTTTCTCCATCACTGGGCATGGAAAGCTTCTCCTGAAAGCCTGCTCCAGGAAAACTTCTACACAAAATCAAAATGAAACAAGAAAAAGAATGTCAAATCATTAGTATTTTTAAAGATTCTCCCATTTTCTCATTCTCTTAAGAAGTTCTCCCAAAAGATAGGGTATTTATAAAGCCTCAAGTAGTCTTGTAAGTATTCCAAAGGATTATACCACACTAACGGATACCGCAACAACTGAACACGGTCCCAACAGCAGCACTTTGGACCTGAAATTCCACTTCAAAGGAGAGGGTTCCAGCTAGGAAAGCAACAGAATACACTTATTTGCCTCTTAGCTGATTAAAAATTACTAATCACACATACTGATTTTCCTTTCTGCCCATATCAGCTTTTGCACAGTATTCCTTAAGTAAAACATGTTTTCTGTAGTTCACTTCTCTTTATGAGAACAGGTATATAAAGGACAGTATAGGAAACAGGAAGAAAGGGACTTCATATAACTAACTGAATTGGTTCAGAGAAACTGCTTACACACAGAGAGACATAAAACAAATACTGTGAAGCAGTGTTTCAGAACTAGAATTTGACTAGAAGTGGCACCTCCTAAAGTGTGATTGCCATGTTCATCGCACATATTTTTAAGAGCAAAGACCCAAAGCAATCCACTGTTCTCAAGTTATTTAGAGAGACTGCAACAACAAAATGCCTTTACCCTACATACATTCAGGATTGAAAAGCGCTCTTCTCCAACATTCCAAAAGTAGGAAAAGAAAAAAGAAAAAAAAAAGAAAAAAAAGGACTCTAGCAGCCTTAATTTATACAAAAGGAGAGAAATTGTTTCCTCTTTCGGCAAGCAGGAGAGGAGCAGTTGCGTTTCCTATAAAGGAAATGGAAACAACTCCAAAGAAAAAAAGAGAAAGATTCCAAATGCACATGAATGGAGAATTCTTGTTTTATTCTGAGCTTCCTTTTCTCTTTTTAAGCAATTACACACACAGAAAAACTATTTTAACTTAAAGAACCTAACAGACTCAGAGCCCAAATACTTTAGCTTCTCCTGCCTTTTTTTAATATCTGAAAGATTTTTGGCAGTTATGTATAAGAGCATGGCTATTAAAATTAAAACTAATCATGAAAACCTGTTCTAGAAGGTCAGTCAAACCTTCAGCAGAAAATACAGTTTTCTTTTACTTGTAATTTGTATGCACAGTTCCCTTTGCATTAAGCTAACCATACGGACATGCAGGAGTCTTTAACTGACTATGCAGGATTAGCCTGGCTAGGTGAAAATAAGTCTTTAAATGCTCATTTAAAGACTTCCCTACTACACTGGAAAATTTTGAAGGGGGGAAAAGGGGAATTTTCAGTGCGCTAACTACTTCACGCTGTCTTCTGTAGGTGGACACCATCACTGCATTTTAAGAAGGCAGTAAACCACTTACCAGAAGCAGTCTTACAGTGACGTATGTCTGTCTGAGCAGGCAGCTCCTGAAAGGTAGCTGAGAAGGTCAAAGTTCCCAGCCCTGCTTTCTCTGCACCTACTTCCCCGTAGACATACAGTGTTGAATCAAGTCTCTCAAGCAATCCTTTTGCTTGGCAGGATGTAACAAACATACAAAATTTTAACCTTCCTACATTTTATTGCTATTCACTAGCTACTGTAATTATCTCAGTAGCACATTTAATAAGGAGCTCTCTATCCAAAGGTGCTTGTCAACCCGCACTGTTCTATGATTCTATGACCCATGGACTCCAAAACATATTTAACAATTAAGATGGCCTCATATCCCATTGAAGAAATGAACGAGCTCTTACACAGAGGGACGCTAAAAAAGCATAGAATCATAGAAAACTTTGCCAGGGCTGGAGGAGCAAATCTGTGGCACAGGCAGAAACAGACTTCCTGGCTTTCAGCCCTACAGCTCAACCATAATAAAATCCTTCCTGTACACACACATGCTCAAAGAGAAACTCCAGTAAAACAGACGAAAAATGCTATACCCCATGAAGACAGCTGGACAAATAACAACACTTAGGGCAAAGAAAATACTGTCCTGCCAGGGTTGTCTTCACTGCAACAGTAACTGAAGTGAGGACAAAACTACCAATGATACAGTGATGTTTCTAAAAGCAGTAACATTGGCTACAAAATAAAGGAGTTACATACAGTATTTTGTGCATCTGACAACCTTCATTTAACAGTGCATTCCCTGGCTTTGGAAGCACTGTAAGAATTTATTATGTTACTAATGCTGAAGGTGTTTTTTTCCTCTAAAGAGATACCACCTTGCGCCTGTGCACCAACACCTTCACCCAAACGGAAAATCAAATTTAGTGAGCAAGAGAGACATACTCATTTCCATTAGCTTCCCTCTCTTAGTGTGAATTATGGCTTGAGGTTTTGACATTTAATGTCAGATTTTTGCACTTCAGGGATTTTCATTCCAGTAAGTGATTCTGCCCCACACAGTTATCCTGCGCAAACAAAGACAGAGCAGGAAAACTGAGCTCAGAGGTCCCACAGCCCATTGCAGAACTCCTGGACACTTGCGGGGAAACTGCCCTTTCGCCAAGCAAGCCTGCTGGGAATAGACACAAAATTTAGCAACATGTGACTGCTGCTTTTGTGAGGAAAGCCAGGTAAGACAACTTTATGCTAAGGCACAAGTTGAGCTGGACACACAAGAGACTCTGCCAAGCTCACATTTTCGGTTCTTGCTGACTTAGAAGTGGAAATGCACTATATTTTACAATTAAGTATGAATTTCAAATATAGTTCAAAAGGTTTCATGTGGTTATACCCTATTGAATTTTAAAAAGCGTAATTTCACCTCAAACTCAAGGTGAAAGAGTTTCACAGAAAAAACTTATCAAGAAAACCTGAACTAAAATAATCAAGAGTCATTTTTATATTTCTGAATTTTGCTTGACATACTTTACATTAAAAAAGAAAACCATGCCAAGCCCCTGCGAAGTGCTATTATTTACTCTCCTCTACAGCAGACTAGAAAGGTTTTGCCCAGAGCCTTGCTTAGGTACAACTGATTAAAATCTAGTTCAAAAGAACCATACCACCCAGCCAGATATGAAGAGATTTGTTATTCTAAACATTAGAAATAGACTGGGTTTGATGCCAGAAGTGAGTCTCTCCAAGCTGCTGTTAAGTAGATGAGTCTCTCTAAACTGAGATTTATCTCCTATCTGCCCCTACAGGCCAGAAGAGCTGCTTTTTTCATATTTACTTAATTTAATTAGTTACAACATGTTTTTGTCTCATTAATCAGTGACTAATGGGAGTATTTCATGGATGTGCAACAACTGGTCTCCTATATATTACCAGAAACAATTGAATAGTGCAGTATTTAGTTTGGTATATTAATTCTGTGCCTACATATTGAAGAAAATTCTTTCTGTAACACAAAATTCATACAAAACATTGAAGCGTATATTCTGCAAAAAGAACCATCTTTCTGATTGGAAATAAAGCCTGGGATAAGCCTTCTAATACAGAACAAGTTAAAAATGTCTCCTCCTACAGCCACACACCTCAGTCCTGGGAATATCCAAGAGCAATCCACAATAATCTGTATGCCTCTCTCTTTCACTAATTTTTTGGTGAAATTATTTAATTACCTATCGATGTTACTTTGTCCCTCCTGAGGTTTGTACTGGTGTATTGAGGGAATTGGGCTGATTTCTGCTGATTTAAAATGTCATCTATCACAAGCAAAGATATCTATCAAAAACAGTAACATTAGTTCAATCCAGTATCAACTATAAAAGCCCACAATAACCATTATCTCCAGACATAAACAGGAATTTTAAGGCACTGAGACACTTAAAAGTCTCCTTATAACTGCAGAAAAAGATTTTGTAATGAAGCTTTCACACTCCAGCAACACTGACAAAGGACCTTTCAGGGACTATAGAAAAAGCTAACCGGAGGCTGCAGCTGCAGCGCTCTGCTGGTGACCAGTTGCACGCCTGCAAGGTACAGTCCCAGCAGACGCATTATCAGATTAGAGTAAGGCAAACAAGCTGAACTGAAACCACTCTTCAGCATGCCAGTTCAACCTCTTCTTCCTGTGATGTCATGCTACAAATTGCCTGAGCTCCCTGCTCTCCTCCTCAGAAGGAGCTGGGCAGGCGAGAGGCTGTCGGGAAGCAGGAGCCGTGCTCTGCAGGAACAAACACGCTCTGGAATTTCATTTCTGCCCTCGCAAGCAGCTTGCTTCCCGCCCCACAGGCTGAGCGAGCAGGCAAGCGCTCCCAGGAGCTGGAAAGCTTGTTTTACAGAAAGAAGGCTGAGGGAGAAATGCAAGTGCTGACACTTTGCCGGCATCCAGGAAATCGTTCTCTAAAGTGTACGTGCCCAGGAAATTTGAATGGACAAGACTTCACTACCACGATCTGCAGCCGAAAGTAAGGCAGAGAAAGTTCTACAGTGGCTTCATTGAATCGAGGGGGAAAATGGAATTAAGCACCCGCTGGGATTACCTCAGCAGCCACAAATGATATGTTTTTTGACTTCTGAAGACTGGCTATGTGATTACAAATAGCACTTCGAAGAGAAGAGTGACCTCCTGGTGATCACTGCTGGAGATGTACTCCCCTGCTACACAGCTTCTGTTTCTCCCCTGAAGCTTTACAGCGCAACAAACTTGCCAGTTACACAGCTCAAATACATCTTCAAGTTCCGCTGGGATTTTACAAAAGTTGCAATAAAAATACCAGAGAAACCTCCAAATCACAGGAATCTGAAATATATCATTATAATGGTAAGCTCTAATTGCTCCACTGAGGACTCCTTTAAATATACTTTATATGGCTGTATCTTTAGTATGGTGTTTGTTCTCGGCCTCATAGCAAACTGTGTTGCTATCTACATTTTTACCTGTACGTTAAAAGTGCGAAATGAAACTACAACTTACATGCTTAATTTAGCAATATCAGATCTGCTTTTTGTGTTTACATTACCCTTCCGGATTTATTATTTCGTAACAAGAAACTGGCCGTTTGGAGACATTCTGTGCAAGATTTCTGTCACCCTCTTTTATACAAACATGTACGGGAGCATTTTATTTCTGACTTGCATAAGCGTAGATCGCTTTTTAGCTATAGTACACCCTTTTCGATCCAAGACTCTCCGAACCAAAAGGAATGCAAAAATTGTCTGTGCTGCAGTATGGATAACTGTGTTAGCAGGCAGCACACCAGCGAGCTTTTTCCAGTCCACAAATCGCCGGAATAATACTGAGCAAAGGACATGTTTTGAAAACTTCTCGGAGGACACGTGGAAAACCTACCTATCCCGGATTGTTATCTTCATTGAAATCGTCGGGTTTTTCATTCCGCTCATCTTGAACGTGACCTGCTCTACTATGGTCTTACGGACTTTGAATAAGCCCCTTACATTAAGTCGGAATAAATTAAGCAAGAAAAAGGTACTCAAAATGATTTTCGTCCATTTGGTGATATTCTGCTTCTGCTTTGTGCCTTATAACATTACCTTAATACTTTACTCCCTTATGAGAACACAGACCTGGATCAACTGTTCTGTGGTAACTGCAGTCAGGACTATGTACCCCATCACTTTGTGCATCGCTGTTTCAAACTGCTGTTTTGACCCTATAGTCTATTACTTCACATCAGATACAATCCAGAATTCAATCAAAAAGAACCGGTCCACCAGACCGCGGGACATCAGGTTCTCTGAAAGGCCAGTTTCAGAAAACTTCATTCAACACAGCCTTCAGACCATAAAAATGAAAATACTTGACAGTGACTCCACAATATAAACTGTATTAAAAGACTGCTGGGACTAAACTGGAATTACAAGCCTGCACATTTCTTCAGCTGTGGAAACATATTCTGATATGTAAATGTTACACTTCACTCACATCAGAAAAAACTTATGATAAGACTGTAAAAGTGTTAAGCATAACAGTACACGGGAAAAGTATTTTAAGAATTTATGTCAGAGGTCTGTCCTGACAGGCTGTACGTTAGAAACAAACTTGGGTTTGGATTAGGTTAACCGAAGTCCAAGGACTGTCTGTCAAGTCAAACACAAATGAAAAAGTAGGTTGGGGGGGTGGGGGTGTATGGTGTGCCTGAAGTTAAAACAGTTGCTTATTTTTAATAATATACTTGCTTCCAAGTTACTGAGGATGGGGGTTAAAGTGCCTGGTTTACACTGCAGGATCCAGTTGCTCAAGAAAACGGCAGCATATTAATTATATCACTGCAGCTACTGTGCCTGCTCAGGAGTTTACTCTTCTCCCTGTATCTTACACCTCCCTCCTGCCTTTCTCCTTGCACCTTCCTTCTTAGGGACCCTTGTACTCATAGGAAGCTTCGATCAATGGGCTGCAAGAACTTTGTTTCTCCCAGGTTCATCTAACAAAATATATGCTCTCTCCACAAGCCTGGTCCCCATAAAGCAATTAAATCTTCTGGTAGTTTAGGGCATCTGGAAACAACTCAAACAAACTGGTTTTTCTTCTCACCTCTGTCTCAAGATGTCTGTGTAATTATAACAAAATAACCTCTGATGACTGTAGTTAGTGCTTTAGGTACAGTACCACTTTAATGAAGTCTTTTGTGAAAAGTTCTTCAACTCAGCAGAACTTTTGAGCAAAATAACATCCTCCAAACAAGGCAATTCAATCTCAAAGTACTAATTTCTCAGAAAAACATGACCTTTGCTAACTAGAAATAAGCATCTGCATCAACTGAAATATTTCACAACTGGTGAAACAATTTGGTTTCCCAGACAAATTCAAGATACAGCGATTTTTAGAGTGAAACTTCCTCTCAATCTTTGTGTTCTCAAAGTATTTTTTACATGAGCATTTAAAATTTCAATGCTATTTTCTTGCAAACTTCGTAACATATACAAATAAATTACCTGGGGCTACGTGCTGGCAAAGTCAATCAAGACACTTTGAAAAGTCAAAGCCACGTAAAAGCAGAAATCTCTGCATATCACTGTTAAAAACAGGCATATGCAGACAAAAGTGCTTTAAAGCTTCCTATGTATGTTTCCCAGCTAACAGAACATTCTGTACATATTCCTTAAAATTAATTTTACATCACTGTAAAATTAAATAAATATTTAAAAGCTGAAAGTAAGTAGTAAGTGTTGGTTTTTCCTCCCCAGAAACAATGGAGTCAAGAATATAAAGTGAGTTAAAATGAATCTGCAGTTTAGATTTAGGGAGATCAGCTGCAACACAGATATACCTGAGGCATTCTGACTTCAGATCAGTATATAGAAGCACACATTAATGTTGGAGAAAAAGCACATTGAGCTGTCAGGGTACATATGTTATCTGATTGAATTTACTTCCCTTTGTGAAGCTTTTGCTTAATTGTTATAAAACAACTATACATTGCCTATTCGTACTGGAAAACTCAGTTACTCAGAGACTGCTAGAAACTAATGACTGAATTTCAAATTTAACAGAATTTGAAATCTTTACCCACACAACTTGTGACAGGAAAATTCAAATAGTATGAACTTAAGCTTCAAAGATAGTTTAGATAAGTCTGCGTAATATATAAAGACAGGCAGTTATCGCAGTTAGGAATCCTGAACTCTTCTGATTCACATCCGACTTCAGAAAAATGCACAGAACCCCCAGCAGGAGTAGAAATTCTGTAACTTTCCATACAAAGTCCAAAAGCCGGATATGCATCTCTGATGCCTTGATACATCTCTTTAAAGAGCCTGTTTAATATTACACTCCCTCCAAAAACTTCGATACTAAAGCCCTTAATGTCACTACTGGGCTATTTTTCTTAGGCTACCACTCTTCCCAAGCTTGTCAAAGCTGTTAACTGGTTGAGCGACAGCTTGCTCAGCAATGCTTCTGCATTACAGCAGTGAGCACCCCAGAGCCCCACCTCGGTAAGGAGAAGCTACTCCTCAGATTATGAAACTTCAGGAAGAAAAAAAATAATCACCCACTTAACAAGCAGAAACAGCAGATAAAGTCATATGTACGGGTACTCCCCTTTAAACCAGACTTTCCTTGGCATATTAGCAAAAAAAACTTGGGGAAGCACAAAGAGTAGCTCTTTCTGCTTTGCACCCACTTTGCAGGGCAGTAGCTTCTGCTTTTTGCGATGGCATAGTGCAACCGAGTACAACAGCTTTCCAACCAGTTAACAGCTCAAGATCTCAAAACTGTCGGAGGAAGCATATATTTTTTATTATTAAATATACTTCACTCTTTCCAGAGGGAAAAACAAACAAACCACCCCAATAAACAAACAACAACAAAAGAACACAGTCAAAAAAGCAACATCTGTAATTTAGAGAATCTACCCATTGCTTGAGAAATTCCTGATCTGACTGATTCAGAAGAGGGGGAGTGAACCTGTACCTCCCACAATAAGCTGATATTAAAGCCAAGCTACCAGCTATTCAGGACTGGATGAAGTTTCCTCCACCTTTTCTGGTTCTGCAACAAGATTATCCTGGAGAGCTGTGGATGGAGCAATGTTTTTACGGAATGACACTCCTTCTGTCTGCTCCTGCCTTTGATACCAACTCTACCACCTCCCTGGTAATAGCTTATACCAAAATTTAGATCTAGATGAGGAGGTTTGCTCCTAAATCATAGCTAAGCATCTCAAAAAAGGCTTATGTTGTCAGAGCTCCTGAGCATCTGAATGTGCTGCACCCAGTACTTCCTGAAAGTACATTACTTTTATTCATATGCTTATGCAAGGGGGGTTAGAAGTTCAGTTTTAGGATCAGAACCTACAAATTTGTTCTTTGTAGTCTGGTTTCTTCATCAACAGAGGGCAGATATGGCATGCTTATAAAAATAAAAGCAGCAAAAGTTTAGTTGATTGCAAGCATTTTCTTGATCTAAACCAAGGTGGCCAGCCATTGCTAACTGGATACTTAACCAGCACTTTCAGAAGACAAGGAAAACAAGCAAGCTTTCTATCAGCACCTCTGATTTACCTCGGCATACCATCACTTCAAAAGCAAAACATATTTTACACCTTTTATTCTCAGCTTGAAATTTTGTCTTTCTCAGGAAGAGAATGCAAGCCAATCTGTTTCATTCAGTGTAAGTCTTTGACATCTACAGAAATACCAATACAAAGTCAAACACATCTTTGTATTTTTCATCCAGAACTGCTGGGAAAAAAAAAAACAACCCAAACAACAAACCTTCAGGTAGGAAAGATACCCTTATCTGAAATCAACCTACAAACTTGTGTTTCGTATGAAAGTAACCTCAGTTACAGAAACGCAAAGATTGCAGAACAGCTCATCAGATCAGGCAGAAGATAGGAATGGCTGTATTAGATCAGACCCCACACATTCAGCTAACCTGCAATACTGCCTCCAACAGTGGCCAAAGCTGGATGCCTGGGGAAGAAAATAACAGTAGGAGAGGCACGCAAGGCCTTCTCTCGTTCAAGTGCTGTCCCACGACATCCTTGTCTCTAAATTGGAGAGACATCAATTTGATAAGTGGACCACTTGGTGGATAAAGAACTGGCTGGATGGCAGCACGCAAAGAGTGTGGTCAACGGCTCAATGTCCGGCTGGAGACCAGTAACGAGTCGTGTCCCTCAGGGATCGGTGTTGGGACCGATCTTTATCAGTGACATGGACAGTGGGATTGAGTGCGCCCTCAGCAAGTCTGCTGATGACACCAAGCTGTGTGGTTCGGCTGACATGCTGGAGGGAAGGAATGCCATCCAGAGGGACCTTGACACGCTTGTGAGGTGGGCTGATGCCAGGCTTGTGAAGTTCAACCATGACAAGTGCAAGGTCCTACACTTGGGTCGGAGCAATCCCAGGCACAGCTACAGACTGGGCAGAGAAGAGATTCAGAGCAGCCCTGCGGAGAAGGACTTGGGGGTGTTGGTCGATGAGAAAATGAACATGAGCCAGCTTCACTGTGCACTCGCAGCCCAGAAAGCCAACCGTATCCTGGGCTGCATCAAAAGGAGCGTGACCAGCAGGTCGAAGGAGGTGATCCTGCCCCTCAGCTCTGCTCTTGTGAGACCTCACCTGGAGTATTGTGTGCAGTTCTGGTGTCCTCAACATAAAATGGACATGGAACTGTTGGAACAAGTCCAGAGGAGGGCCACGAGGATGATCAGGGGACTGGAGCACCTCCTGTATGAAGACAGGCTGAGGAAGTTGGGGCTGTTCAGCCTGGAGAACAGAAGGCTGCGTGGGGACCTCATAGCAGCCTTCCAGGATTTGATGGGGGCCCATAAGGATGCTGGGGAGGGACTCTTCGTCAGGGACTATAGTGACAGGACAAGGGGTAATGAGTTAAAACTTCAACAGGGGAAGTTTAGACTGGATATAAGGAAGAAGTTCTTTCCTGTTAGGGTGGTGAGGCACTGGAATGGGTTGCCCAGAGAGGTTGTGAATGCTCCATCCCTGGCAGTGTTCAAAGCCACGTTGGACAGAGGCTTGGTTGGCACTGTTTAATGTGAGGTGTCCCTGCCCATGGCAGGGGGGTTGGACCTAGATTATTTTAAGGTCCTTTCCAACCCTAACTATTCTATGATTCTATCACCTCTTATAAATAAGTGATTTGCATTTGTATTTTCAACAAGCAAAGATGAGATTTTTCAGAATTACATAAAGAGCTAAAATTACAGTGAACACAGTGAAGTTCACTTTGAGACTGATAATTTTGAAAACCCCACTTGAGCATGGTATCCTCTAACATTATTTAGTCTTCCAAGTTACTTCCTGGGCATATTATCAATGAAGAATAATTTGTTCATACT
Source organism: Lathamus discolor (assembly GCF_037157495.1). Classification (NCBI taxonomy): domain Eukaryota; kingdom Metazoa; phylum Chordata; class Aves; order Psittaciformes; family Psittacidae; genus Lathamus; species Lathamus discolor. The sequence goes on along the minus strand of NC_088887.1, from coordinate 99,048,718 downwards.
TTTCCAGCAGTAAATGTAGTATTAGAAAGTTCTGGCACCTGGGCGGACCTGTAAATCCTGACAAGTTCCCTTTTTTGCGAGACTATTATCATTTATACCTCAGGGTTACTGGCATTTGAGCATCACTGACAGAATGAAAGAGGATACCTTTCAAAAGCTAAAGCAAACTGTAAATCAAAATGGTTCTAAATATAGAAGCTGTAAATGCCCTGACTGCATTTGTTATCTAATTATCAAAGTGCTGAAAAAATTGTATAAATACAACTGACAATCACTGAATTACAATGTTTTCAGAACGTACTCAAAAGAGCTCATTTAAGGTGAATGCAAATGCAGAAAGCCATGCTTGAAGAGCCTAATACTTCTGCAAGAAGTTGAATGGAGAAGTTTGTTCTACTCCTCTAATTCCACTTTGATATAGAAGACTCTCTCATTCATCACCTCCCCCCAACTCTAGTTCCTCTTATACAACTGCTTATAAAGCAAGCCCAATTTTTCCCTGTATGAAAACTAAACTTATCACAAAATTAAAACAAGGCATCCTGCACGCATCATCTGGTTTTCTATAAACCTACCACTATGTTGGGAAATTAGAAATTCCAGAACTGAGATTTTGGATTACTTTTTTTCTATTTAACAAGCAATCTGTCTGCTCCAGCTGTAACAGCTGAAAGCTGTCCTGCACTGAGAAGGGCTACGTTTCCTGCACCTTAAACATGAGAACCAAACCACAAGCAACAAGAAAGGAAGGCCTCTAACAAGAAGCCCCTATCTTTTTATGGAGAGATAAAAGAATACTTTTCCATACACACAGCTTTAAAATTTTCTCTAATTCCACCTTTTTTATAGAGTGAGTTGCTGCCTTAAAGAAAATAAGAAAAAAAACCCTGTAAAAACAATGCTAGTAACAGAAGGCATCCAGAGTTATTCCCTTGAAAATGGTATTAAGTCTATCTCACATAAAAACAACCACGGCTATGATAACTCTTCTGCTTTTCAGATGAATTCTGCAAAAATTGCTGCTTTATGAAAGCAACTTAATCGCAGACATTAGTTGCAAGTCTTCACCCTTCTGTGTAATTATGCAACATTAGAACCACACTTGACTAAAGTGGGAAGCATCTATAATGAAGTAATGAAAACAGTAACATTGCAGATATTTCCTAATGGAGAAATTTGTTAAGTATACAGCAAAACATGTTAAAAAATGAAAATACAGATGGTGAAGCAAGTATCACAGTATCTGCCTTTTCAGCCCTAACAAAAATACCTTTCATCAATGAAACCAAATTTAAAACCATCTGCTTCTTTACTTAAGCCACTTAACACCTTTTGTGTGTGAAAGAAACTTTAACACATACACTGCATGCTCGCATGCTCCTGTGGGTGGGTAAGTGCAGAAAAAAAAACCAACAGAATAAAACACCAGCAGCTATTTCTGTCCAGATAAGTACAGAGAGTTCCCTGAGCAGCTGGAAGGTACATCAGGCACAGATAGAGCATACAACACACAGGCTCTTCTCCGGGCGGGCTAGGTCCCAAACTGGAAGGACAAGGTGATCACAGTCCAGGTACTTACCCAAGCCAGGTTCAGACTAAGTACAATCTAACTGGGTAAGTCTGAAGCCTCTGCTCAGGGGTTCAAGAGAACACCATGCACACAGGTCCAGACATTAGTGGCACAACCCTCAGCTGTACCACAGGCACTCACCAGCCTGTGCCTAAACCCATTCTGACAAGCAAACCCAATCCGAGCCAAATGAAAAGCTTTAACAAAACCTAGAGGGATTACCCTTCTGGAGCACGGTGAGCACTATGCCTATACAACAGCTGTAAAACAGTGTATCCTCATCCCTGACAATGAATCTTTATTACTGGAAAGTTACTGCAAGACATACACTCAGTGATACAAACATATAACAGAAATGCTGTGCATTTCTACAGTATAAAAGCAGGCACAAAAGCACTTATTTGGCCTACAACAACAACAAAAAACAAACAAACATGCATTTATGCATACAGTAAATTAAAGAAAATGCAGCAAGCAGGGAGACAAAAACCCATTTCCAGGGGCATACAATTTGGCAGTTTGAGCTTGACAAGGCACAGGCAAGATATTTTTATGTTGCACCAACAGAGCTGCAAGCTCCACTGTGCACAGGCTATAAACCCCAGCTCCCTATTACAACTGTAAATCTACAGCCAGAGAAATCATGACACATCCTCCGCTTCCACAGCCACACTGGTAACAGTACATGACATCCACATGAACAGAAACCACACCAGTGACTACAGGTGAGATACACAGCACAAGTAGCCACCTAAAGCAAAACTAGGCATCATTCAATAACTGCCTCCTGCTAATGCCCCCTTAATCTGGAAGGAAAGAGGAAAGAGTTATGAAACCCAGTATTACACAGACGATTCACTTTTACTAACCTTAACATTATACATCTAGTTTAGGTTTGTCATTAAGACAGATGCTGTCTAAAGTAGAGTGGAGAGAGGTACCTTCAGAAAACGAATAATCCCATCATAAAATGCCTAAGATAAACAAAATTAATTGCTTGCTGGAAGTGAAGCTCTGTCTCAAGTATACAGCGAGCCTCAACACCTAAATTGTGGAAGTCTAACAATGTTGGAGACATATCCCCCTAACAAGAGAAACTCCATACTTTAAAGCAGTAGATGAAGCAGGGGAAAACTTAAATCCTTAATCAAGAATGGCATCCAAATTTCATAGAATGAAAACTCTGCACAGTTGCTGTGTCTTAGGTAAGCCCTTTAGTCATGTTTATACTTGAATCAAAATAGCATCTCAAGGGTTGGGCTGACTTGGTAGACCTGCAACAAATAAATCCATTAACACTGTGCTAACATAACCAATACCTTACAACCCCAGTGAGTGTTTAGTGCACTTGGTGAGTGTCTACCAAGAAGTGAACACATTGCCAACACAGACAAAAGCAGGAAACACAGGACCTTGGCTTTAAGTGTTCTGGTTTCTCTTCCAGTAGCCTAGAGGCTTTGCTCGGGTACACCCAAGCATGAATAACAGCTTGAGTCATCTTCATGATAAACAGGAGTGGCAAGGAAGATTTTTCAGCGTGATGGTGCAGACAGTGAAGGCTATCATTTGGTATTCTTCCTGGTTTTTCAAGTTGCCTTCAGCTGTTAAGGCAGATAAAAATTTCAAGCTTCAAAAAGCACAGCATGATTTCTATAAAAGGCAACTCTTCAGGAGTACCATAAAGTCATGGAAGAAACACATTTTATCATGTGTTTATTAGAAAGTGTCTGTGTATATGCTCAAACCAAAATGCATATAAACATATATATATGAGATACTATATGGTATACTTACAAATACCAAAAAAGCAGCCATCTTACAGAATTGTAAGAATGTGCCTTGTATTTTAAAGGCAAAACCATAGAAGGCTTTCCAGCCACAGCTGTGACAACTAAGTCACAATTAAGTGTCAGAGCTAATTCCTAACCTTTGTATATAAAAAAAAACCCCCAAACAAATCCAATGAAATGCACATGCAGCAGAACCAATATGATCCTTTAGCACTATCACGCCAAGCAGCAGTAGTGGCAGTGACTTCTCCCATCACACACGCTTCTAGAACACACTCATGATGCAAGCAGAAGTATATTTAGTATGTCCAGACAGAAAACCTCAAATCAATTCTCAGTTCCTTCTTTAAGGTTAAAGCTGCGCCCTTCCAACGTAACTTTTTCGAAGGGAGCATGGTGAGCACATGAAATGGAATAGTTTGGTGACTCTCAGCACAGCTTTTCCCCTGTAAGAAAAACCCTAGAAGATTACACATTAGAAAACACTGTCCATAGTAAACTCCAGCTGAGGCAGGATACTAAGCACCTAAAATCCAGACAATCACAGGGGATGGGTGATGTCTCCAAGAACACTCTAATGCCTGTAGTTCCTGAGGTGCCTGTCTTTATAATAGTGAATTTTCCCAGGCAGTTTATACCCTGCCAGTGAGCATACTTGCAAATGTTGTCATTCTGGATATGCCGGGCATTTTTTTGTGCCTAAGGCTGCCCATCATTCACAAATTAGTTTTTCCAATATCTAAGGAAAGGCAAAATTTAGTAGGCATGAAAGGAGTATGTCTGACACACTCTTTAGCTTTTCTAAGAGCAGCTGGTTGCTGTGCAGTAACACGTACAACTCTTGGAGCCTAAAGCAGAGACAGCAATGGAACGCATGACTCATTTGCCAGCGCTGAAGTCACTCACGTGGTTGAGCCCACGACTATGTCTGTAGCTGGTAACACAACGAGCCGTGGCCTGTCCTAAGGCCTTGAGGGCAAGTGGCAAAGCACAGCTTGCACCCACACAGCCGAACATTCTTCACTTCTAACCTATTCCAGCAGTTGAAAATAGCCCCTGAGCTGCATCATGCCCCAAATCTTGCCTAAACATTGTCCGGAGGAATGCTGACAAATACCAAAACGTGCCAGGAGGGAATGCATTACCAACAAAACACCACTGATGACTGTGGGGCAATATACAAGCCAGAACTATTGTCCTTTGTGGTACACAGATGCAGCACCAATACCTGGACCTTGCTGCCAAACCTTACTTGGCTGCCTATCAACAAGGTTTTATAGTAATTCTTCTGACAACAGTATTTATCCAGTAACCTACTGCTGAAAATGTTAACAGTAGGAACTTTCTCACTCCAGTTTTAAAAGGAATTACTTAAGATGTCAAAAATCAAAGAGGACTTCAAACTGCATGTAGACATCCACCTCCAGAAGAGGTGTACGACTTCAGACACAAACCTAGTAAGAAACATCACTAAGATACATACCAAAAGCAAATCTACTAACTCCCATTCCTAGATGCTTAATTTCTTCTTACAAAGAGCACAGAAACCTAATTTGAAATTGTACTCCACATCCAAAACAGGCACTAAGCACTCAAGTATGCTGAGCTCCACAATAACTGTGTTCTTGTACAATCAAAGACTAGAAGGCTGCATAAACTTGTACTATACCAAAGTACGAAGCAGAACTTGTTTACCTGTAACTTCTTACTGCTTTACCCTGACCTGGGTTTGCCTAACAGTTTCTAAGCAAATCTTAAACATACCTATTTAATATTTTTCTCGTTACTGCATGATCAAAGTAGGTCTGCTGTTATTCCAGCTCAGTGAGTTTGTCATATTAATGCAATAATGTATTCTTTGGGAATACATGGCTTTCCTCAGGAAGGCATTTCCGCACAATGTGCTGTATAATTTAAAACCAACAGAAGTCTTTGGTGTGGGATGAGGTATCCGTGGGATGAGCATACCTCCATACTCATGTGGGATGAGTATAAATATCAACTACACAGTTGACTAATACTCACTGCAAACATTGTGTTATGTTAAAATCAATGATACATGATAGAACAGCACTGCAGATTTTATTGTACATGTTTAATTAACAATAAAAACCACTGAGAAGAATGAGCTGATAAAGGAGAAGCATGATGGAGTACAGTTAAGGCAATACTACAAGAAGCAAGTTATAAATAAAGCAAAGCACACTTGCCTACTTTTGATCATATTTTAACCATTAAGACAAGTAAACTTGTAGAGCCATCCTGATCTTGTATCAGTCATTGAAACTCCAAATCGCAACACGTATCAATACTGGTGTTCCTTCTTCCATTGAAAAAACACAAATTAAGATAGCAAGTGTAAAGAGCAACACAGCCAAAGATGAATATGGTGTGAACAGCTGTATTGCAATATATTTCTTTGGTTCGACATCTGTTTGTCCCTCACACATAAACACCAGAAAAGCAGCTGAAGCCAGCAGACCAAATCAGGCTGCAAAGGAACTTCCTTCAGCCTGCCACAGTGCAGCTTCACATCTGTTCTGGGGTTGTAGAAGGTGACCCAGCTGGGGTAAGACCCTGTTAACAGCAAAAGCTACCACATAACCTTTTAAAACTGCACTCCTACCAGGAATACAGCTTGAACTCCTAGGGAAGAGTCAACAAGTTAACAACAGAACATTTTACCCTCTATAGAGCTAACCAGGAAAGCATGACCATGCTTCTTTTCCTAACCTACCCTACCAGGCTAGCATGAATTACTTTACCTTTGGACAAGGTTGTGGTTGGTCTGCAACTCCAGTGAAGAACAAGACTCTTCCACTGCCCCAGTACAGGGCAGCTTAAACTTGACATAGCAAAAGGACTTAATACATTTCACCACCAGCCCACCAAAGGCTGGCTTGAAGAAAGTATTTTGTAGTGTGACCCAAACTATTTCAAGTATGCCAAATGTAATGATTTAGAACACTCTTCACCTACTGTGTGCAAAGGCATGTGTAGGAAGCATATTCTCTAAGCAGCTGCATGAAAGAAATCGAATACCTTGCCTGTTCCTCCCTGTTCACATCTTGTAAGCAGACTGCAAGCTGAGAGGCAGGGAAATATGACTGGATTGCTTTGCAGACACAGATAACAAAGATGGATATTCCATAGGTGTTTACTTTCTTGAATGACACAGGAAAACAAAAAAAAAAACCAAAAAAACCACCAAACCCAAACACCTAAGTCATGTTGTTCCTAGAAGCAAATTAATATTACAGATATTTCACTTCTAAAATAGCCTGTGAACATTTATAGACTTTGATTTGCTTGCACTGAAGACCTTGTTTCTTCCTTGTTTCTTCCTAATGAACTGCAGCAAGCAGCAACACTAGTCAAATATGTGACATGGCAGTTGACAGGGCTTTCTCTAAGGGAAATTCAGAGACTCTGGAATTCGTTTGTACAACCTTCACTGAGATATTCACAATTACTTTTCTGGCTGGCCTGAAGAGAGATCAGTTTGAGAGAATTACGGAAAAGGCTGAGCATGAACTCCCAGGCTAGCAGGCAACAAGCTATCCCTTTCATAGGAAACAAATTTTAACTATGCCAGGGTTTAAATCATATTTATATAATAAAAATAAAACACAGGTTATAGGAACCTTTATTTTTAAGTATAAATTAATTTCAGTCCCCTTTAAAGTTATGAAATTAAAATAGTGCCACCAAATACTGTAGTGAGATGAAGCACAAGAGTTCTACAGAAAAAATATTGTATGGTATATTTCTATTTTGCCAATAAAAATTATGCAACATTATTAACACATTCTAAACTGATCTCCACAAAATCTGCATCTGGAAGCATCATGACCTTACCGGTAAATAATATTTGAGTGGATAAATAGAGCTTTTCCCTTTAGAATCAAATAAAGTTTTAAGTAAAACCAATTTGATTTAATCATCTTGCCCCTTTTCAAAATTAAGAATTATTGAGAAGAACCTTCAACTTTTTTCCACCTCTTGTCTCACTATGCTTTTTTTTGTTAAAAGAAAGGATGACCTAGAAAAGCTTCCACTCTTTCCTAAAGCACAGGCGACAATCAGCTAGCTAAGCAAAAGCAATAAACATATTCATAATGACTACCGAAGGAGTGATTTATTATCTCCAGATCCCAGTAAGAAACAGAATCCTTCACATTCATTTGATACAGCTTCCAAAGTCAGCTAAAGGTCGGATGCACTTCAGACTTTTTCTTCAGGGAAGCTATGCAAGTTGGTTTTCCCCCAGAAAGCTCTGTGACAAGTAAAACTACAATAAATACAAACTATTCTGTATTCAATTGCTCATTCCCTTTAAATTTCATATTGAAGTCCTATTTCCTAAAGCAGTCAGCAGAATGAATAAAGACTGGATAAATACAGATGTGACTTTTCAAAGAGCAGATAAGCCTTGTAATGCTTATGTACACTGCACTGTACATTTGGAAGGTAAGAACTAAACAAAGCCATGCAAAATAATTGGGGAAATCAGAGCTGCATTATGCAAGTATTTATAGTATTTTTCAAATGTTTCTATCCTTACTTACCAAGCTAGATTTTTTTTTTAATTAGTTCTATTTATTCCATGCTTTTCCTCATTTTTCTTCATTTTATCATTTCTTGAGAAAAAAAGAAAAAAAAACAAGCAACCAACAACAACATTATGTAACCGCATTAAGAACACTTGAACTTTTTTGACATTCCACCTTTTTTGGATTATCAGATAAGTTGTTTAAAATTAACCCAAAGCAATCACTTATGGTGAGATATTCTTTATGACTAAAAGCAGGAATCATCCAGCCTTTCCCTCCTCCTTTATCAAGTGTTTGGAGGTAGAAGATATTTACTGGTATGAACTACGCCACCCTAGCTGCCTCCCCCGTCTTGAGGGAATTACTAATTAAGCAGACACTTCCGCAAACCTCATACACCATTACATGGAGACAATATCCAGGTAATGAACTGCAGGAGAATATGGTAAACCAGCACTTTGTTCACTAGCTGAACCTTTCTGCGACACCTGACCAACAGTCTTGCAAGTCAGCCTCAGAAGCATTTTTTCCGGTTGCTAATAAATAACACTGGTCAGACTAAACCAGCTAATATTTAAATATGAGCTACTGGGTGGATTTTCTGCACTCATTGCTTTAGGTTTATATGTGCGGCCATACAATGCATGAGGCTCAGGTCCTTCACTCCAGGGACTCAAGAGACCCAGCAAGACATTTTAGCACAGATAATGTTTCACTACTTCTTGTCTCCTGAGCCAGCACTGTGTAGTCTGCTGCTTACAACTCACAGCCCTTCCCTCATGGGTAGCTGGAAGGGGCAATGGAAGCCTTCATGCAGAATCACAAGGTGTCTGTACACAGGCTCCAGCTTCCTGCAGCTGGCTGCCACAGCTTCCCCCAGCTTTTGAGGGAATCCTGCTGTGCCCTCTAGTGATAAAGCTACGGCAACTGCAGACTGCACACTGTCCATGACAACCAGTTCAAGGAAGCAGAAGGACCTCTGGATACGTGTATTGCACATTTCTTTTTATTCCCTCCACTGTGCTCCACTCCACGTATCTTACTGGCACTAGATGATTGCTGTAGGTCCCTTCCAACTCAAATATTGTATTAACACTCAAATCACCTATATAATCCACCCCAAGCAATACCAAACATACACCTCTGAAAACTCAAGAAGATTCAATGCATTAAAATACGTTCAAATGGACCGCTCAGAAAACCTGAAATAATCCTGTGCTTGTTGACATTATAAGTTGTTTCACACAAGTCTGCAACTATACCTGTAATGTTTGAAAACAAAATGCTTGGGATTTTCCAGTCTGAAAGCCCAAGCCCAAATCATTATCTGCCTGTGGTGCTTGAATTACTGGATAGAATCTGGTAGATGAGGCTTATTGATCAGTAAGATGGCTGCAAACTGGTCTGCAGAATGTAGCAGGAGCCACTTCTTGCTTGTAGAGTCAGCCTTGGGTATGTGCACCTCTGCCTTTTGTCCTCTGAATGTTGCAATTCTCAAACAAGCACTTTTTATATGTCTTCAAGCTTCCTAAAACAATGCCTGCCTCTTGAAATACTGCCTCATCTTCCCTGCTTTTGTAGGCTTTGGCAGAAAGGTTCTCAGCCTCAAGTGCTTTCTTATTCAAAGAATGCCAAAATGACAAATTCATACAGCAACAGAGAGGCCATGTGTGTTTCCCAAGACACCAAACACGTAGAAGTTTTACATAGGGAAAAATCTACACTCTGGTACAGCAGCTAGAGCACTGCACCAGAAATCCTGGGAAACACACAGTGTCATGGTGATGAGCATGGACCTGGATTTACAAGCCTTGGCACCCACAATAGAAAGATCACCTTCATAACAGGGCGCATTTAGAGAGGCACGAGCAAGGAAAATCTAGTGGCAAGGTCTCATTGGTACAAGGTGGTCCACCAGATTCAGCTTGAAGCACGGCAATTGCTTCCGTATAACCCTGAGGCCAGCATGTTTCTCTTGAGCTAGAAACCTGGACATGGATGGGGCTCTTGCTGCTCGGGTACAACAATGCTCCTTGAATCCAGGAGTTTAATGGCACAGCCTGGCGAAGTATCACCCATACTAGTAAACTGTTAACTTTTCACTCTGAAGTCATACACAAATCATATGCAGATTAACCTGAAAAAAGAAACTTGATCCACGACTAAACTGTCCCATTAGTTATGGCATATTGGTTTTAAACTTTCCAGAACTGTAGGATATGCGATGGGTTTTTAAACAGTTGTTTTATGTGTCTCTGGTCAAAATGACACATGTTTGTAGTGTCCTGTTCTGTGGCATAAATAGCACATTTTTGGTTTATAAATAACACACAATATAAAGAAACAAAGTTTGATTTTCTGCAATCCAGCCTAGAAAAACAATCCACCTGCCAGCATTTTATTTTAATGGCATCCAAAAAATACCAAAGTGACTGAAGTGCAAAGGACAATGCACATCATTATTTTAAGTACTACTAACAAACATATCAGATGCAGAGAACTAAAGCCCTACTGCCAAGTGGGATATGGATAAAACTTCATAAAAGCATAGAATTTATTGCCTTTAGTAACAAAATGCTGTTTTAAGGGTATTACCTTCATGATTCATGTCAGACTAGTAAAATGATGTTAGCTTACAATCACATAAATCAGCAGAGCTATGTTGACTTCTTTCTCTGACATACTTTTTTTCAAAACCTGAAGACACGCCAAAACTAATCTTGTTCTGCTCTTGTAATTTCTTTTGCCACAAATAAATCTCAGCAAGACCACAAATTATTTTATAGAGTTGTGTGGGATTTCCCTTTTCTAGATATGCACATTATACAAGGACAAATACTACTTTGAAGTATTACTTACAGACTGCCAAGCAAGAGACTCCATAATTCGATGTTCACAACGCTCTAGATGCTTTTTCATTTCCCTTGTTAGGCTTGGCTCCACTCTAATAAAGCTTTCAATCACCTTGTAGAAGTCAAAAGCTTTTAGATCAAATACATTGAGAATCCATGGGAAAGACAAGTCTGTTTCAGCACTGGTACCATCACTTTGTGAAGCATTACCTGCAGGGAAAATGGACAAAAATTATCAAGACTACGACATTCTTCCACTTCTGATGTTTCTTCCTTTTTTGTACTTAATGACTGATTTCTACCTCAGAAATTTCAGTAAGCACTTTTTTTTATATATTTGCTGTATTTTATGTATTAGAACAAATGGCAATAATTACCAATAAATAACAATGCTATCTAGGATTTAAGCTTCAACTTACTGCCATATGTAGCCATGACAACCTCAACAGCACATGCCAGAAGAGATGTGTGGAAGATGTTACCATTCAGAAGTTTGCTAAGGAGAAAGAAAATTATTAATACTTGTTCTAACACAAAACTAGCAGACTTTGGTAATAAGTTAGGGGAACATACCTGAAATTCTGCACTGAGAGGCGCTCTTCCTCCTGAAATATATATAAATAAAATCAGACTTGTGAATCTTCTTAGTATTTGTGAATGCAATGCCAGTACTAAGCTACCAGTACTTAACTTACCGACTTCAGCATTGACTCCATTACTCTGTAATACAGGCGAACTCCAAGCTTGTATCTCTGTTAAAAAAAGAAGAAACTCAGGAAAAACTCAAATTTTAACAGACTATAACAGGCAGACCCTCATGTTCAAGCAATTAAGAACATGTTCAGTCCCTCAGTCTCTCTTGGCAAACCGTGATCTGAACTAGATGGCCCAGCACCCTGTCCCACTGAATCTTTAAAGTGGCCAACGGTGGGGAATCCACCACTTCCACAGGCAGATTGTTCCAACGGCTGATTGTTCTCACTGTGAAAAATTTTCCCCTGATGTCCAACCAGAATCACCCCAGGAGTAACTTGCACCCATTTCCCCTCATTTTTCCCATGGGACTCCTTGTAAAAAGAGCTTCCATCTTCTTTGTAGCCACACTTTAAACACTGAAACATGGTGGTAAGTTCTCCCCTGATACTTCTTTTACAAAGCTGAACAAAGCCATGAAAGAATACAAACAGGCGTTTCACTATTTTACCCCACAATTTTCTCATTCTTCATTGAAATATTTCCAACGTATTTCCACCTGCTTCCTGTCACTCCTTATATCTTATAAATAATTTGTTGGGTACTATCTTTGCAGCCGTTTAGGAAAAAATACCTGTTTGTTTCTCAAGTTGAAAAGAATATTGTTACTTTTTACCATTACTGATATGCACTGAAGGAGGACAGTCGGGAAGTCAGGTCCCACATTAGCTAGTACCAACAGAGTTCAAATGAGTAATACTCAACCAAAATGTGAGTTACCTGGGCGCCAATTTCAGCACATCCCTGTCCAACTGCTTCAGCAAATTTCTTTTTGAAGATGTGGTCAAAATTTTCCACTCGTTTCAGGATACTATCCTTAGGGTTCACTGTGCAATTCTAAAAAAATACAAGAAGGCGGGCAGGGGAAAGAAATGCAAAGAAAGTACATTTTACTGCAAAAACACCTTAATTGATTTAAGCGCATTAGTCCTGCTTCACTTTGTAATATCTCTCAATCAGCTCATCCACATAAATAAAAGTGGATTATTTAAGAAGATAGAATCATTGTGTATGTTCACCCACTTCCAGTATAAACTACTTCATGTGTCATATGCAACTAGCTGCAACTAACTCAATTAATATGCAACTAGTACCATCGACACTGACGACTTTAAAGTTAGAAATGTGCTTAAGCTGCTGAATGTGGACACGCGATCTCCTAATTAGATACTCCTTTTCTTCAGCTCCCTTTCCATATCCCTTTCTTTTTCCATCATACATACATAAACAAACATACATAAATAGACCTTAGTATTCAGTGCGATACTTATCTATATACATAAACCTTAGTATTTCATGCAATAACAAAAAGATTCAAGAACTTATAATGCTGCAGTACACAATTAGCTAGAAGTGCTTTCCAAAATTAATAACTATATTTAAACCATCCCAATTAAAATATACCTCAAAAAACGGCTGTTAAAAAGGAAGTCCCCCAAAACACACAATATACAGGCGAGTATTTCACTTGAGTGATAATCCCAAGAATCTTTCACAAATCTTCCTTCTAGTCACTTACATTGAAATACTTGATGAGAGTATCTGATGGTTTATCAGCTGCCGAGTTTAAAATCATACTCAGTTGCTGAATGTTATTCATTGCAGCTCTGGAAAAATACAATAAAATGCATAATACACACTAAGGTTGGCTTGACAGTTTCCAGAAACTGAACAGCAATTCTACAAACAAAAAGCAACCCAAAAAACCTATGATTTTAGTTCTCACTCCAGTTGTCAAAGAGTCTGCTGGGAAATGTTGTACTGTGTTAACCATTAAATTCTAATTATCTAATTTTATCTAATCATTTAATTATTAGAATTATTATAATCTGCAAGTAAATAACCAAAAGGACATAAATTAAGTAATAAACACTAACACACACTTTTAAAAAGCAATAAGAATGGAATTATAATTTTTCTATGTGAAAACATTTGGCCAAATCAAGCAACTCCCCAACAAAACATTAAAAAAAAAAAAAAACCACAACAAAATCCGGAACAAAAACCAGAAACCCAACCAAAACAAAAAAAAACCCAACAAAACAAAGAGAAACCAAACCCTCTTTGGCTTTTGTACAAAAATAATACAAAGCCTGGTGAATGAAGACAGCTTTTATGTTTCAGGTCACCTGTTCCAAAGTGTAATAAGTAAGGTGTATTAAAATATGGCAGTCACAAGAAAGTAGCAACCTGTCAGCCCCAACCTCTGTGCCTGGAAAGATCATGGAACAGATCCTCCTATGAGCTACGCTAAGGCACATAGAGGACAGGGAGGTGATTTGAGACAGCCAGCATGGCTTCAACAAGGTCAAAGTCCCGCCTGACTAACCTGGTGAGCTTCTATAATGGAGCTGACTACATCAGTGAACAAGGGAAGTCCTATGGATATTGTCTATCCGGACCTCTGTAAGGCCTTTCACAACACCCCACCAAGCTGAGTGGAGCAGTTGACACGCCACTGGGTTGCTATCCAGAGGGACCCAAACAGCCTCAAGAAGTGGGCCCACATGAACATCATGAAGTTCAACAAGGCCAAATGCAAGGTCCTGCACCTGGGTCAGGGCACCCTCTGGTATCAATACAGGCTGAGTGATGAAGGGATTGAGAGCAGACCTGCCAAGAAGGACTCACTGCAGTGGGGTTTGATTAGGGGATCTTTAAAGGTCCCTTCCAACTCAAATGATTCTATGACTCTTCAAAAATACAGCCCTTTTTAACACAGATGCTTTAAAATACATTTTTCAGAGGCAGAGTTGTCAACATTCCTACTGGCAACAGGAAGATAACAGAGCCTTCTCCCTCCCTAGATCTGAACTCGAATCACATTAAAACTTAAATTCTTACTTTACCTTCAATTCCTTCCATTTCCAATAGAAAGGCTACAATTTCTGTAATCCTTATTCCACCTGCTCTATCTGTAGCTAGGTTAGACAGATCTTAAATACAAAATCTTCTTAAGTTTCAAAATATTAGGGGAGGGGAAAAGGATGCAGACTTCTGCCAGAACACTACAAGCAACAAGGAAAAACAGTGTAAAAAAAATAAAACCAAACGACCCATTCTCATTATACTCTGAAATAGTACTTACACCCATTTTATCTACTGCTTTCTATATAAATGACCAGATACAAATCCACTGATGAAAATTATTAGATTCTCATCAATTTCAGGGGGCTTTAGACCAGATCCAAAGTGACTAAGTCCAGAAAGATGACATTATAAGAAGATTCAAAATAATAAGTATAGTACTTTCAACATACGCTGTAAAGTGGTCTAGTTAATTCAGGGAGTAAATGACAGGCTTTCTGGCTATGCTAGTGATCAAAGGTTTACTGCCATCTAGTGACAGTTCTGTGGCTTTATGAAAAACAACCCAAATCACTGCTGGTGTTACTAAGCCTGTGCTTGAACTGTCTTAAATGGCATCAGTTTTGGAAAGCTCAGAGAAAAGCCCAGGTGTCGATGGAGAAAATGTAAATATCTCACTCCACCTCCTCTGAAAATCAAAGATGGTTCAGCACATTTCAAAACGTTTTATCAGTGCAGAAATTTGGTCCTCCTGGACCTTCTTAATAGACCTTCCATACCAAAAACTTTAATGAAGTGTCTTTCACAATGTTAGAGGGTTTTACTTCCAGTATACCTGAAAAGTATCAATAGCTACCTATATCTGCCAAAAATGGGACTTGTTATCAAGGACTTTATTGTTAAATATACTGCATGTTATAGATGGTCTAGTTCCCAAAATCACACATTCAGTCTGGGAACTGAAAGGCAAACTGATGCCTTTATGCCTAAAAAAGCATCATTGGCACCTAAAGATTTGAAGCATAAGACTAAAAGGAACCACTAAGGCAATCAAATACAAAGCCTTTTGCAGACACAGGTGATTAAAAGTTCTTTCATTTCACAACTTGACCAGTATCTATCTCAGCTGCATGCCTCCTTCTATTATTTTTAAGAAGCTTTTTGGTGCCTAACCGAAAAGCTTTGTTACTGCTCTGATGGCCAGAACACAGTTTCTGCAGATGGCATTAAATAGATTTGTAGTGGATGCACAAGCCCAAAGTCTAATTGATTCTTCCACAAGCAGATACACACTGTAGAAGTATTTTTAATAAAAACTAAAATAATTTTACTCAATTGAGAAAACTGAAGTAATAATTTAGGGTACAATATTTAACTTCTTATCTCTCCAGCATGCTAAACTGAAAAGCATTTATATAACAAGCTTGGAACAAGAACTGTCGATTTTATTAAACCTGACAGCTTAAGAACGGCTTTTAAGAACAAACTACTGCCTGGATGGACTTTTTTGTTTGTCCACACAGCACACGGCACTGCAATGACACAGCTGGTTGGTTCTTGAGTGTCCAGGAATTTCTAAGAACTGATTTTGTCAAAAAGGGAAAAGTGGTTAATCTTTCCTTACAGAAAAATCAATACTACGAAGATAAAGATCATGGGAAAAATGTTTGTGCATATACAATCTGGTATCAGGAAAGGAAGCCAAAAGATACAGAGCTAAAGTAAAGATGGAAAGGAAGACAGAAATACAGCAGGCATAAGTACTACCAGGGAAGTATAAAGTTGCAGTCTCACAAGAACAAATACAACAATCTTTTTTACAGGCAACTTGCACTTCTTAGACATCTCAGTAAAAAGCTTTCTGTTTTCTAACAACTGTACCAGGAATTGAGGGCACTCAGCACCCCTCAATACCTGCTCACTGCTTATTACTGAGCAGGACTGCACTCTGGTTTATATAAAAGTAAAAAGACACCATAACCCCAAACCCCAGTTACTTTAAAACAACTACTCTAAAGATGAATATTTCTAGTTAGGCCATTAAACAAAAGAACACAGCTTAAAAGAAAAACTCTTACCGAACAGGAGTCTGTGGAAGTGTAAGAATATGTTCCTCGTCTGAATTGGGTTTTAGTGGCATCCTGTCCACCTGTGAGCTACAGAATTGGAAAAAAAAAGCTTAGAAGAAATAATGTAACCCAAAAAATAATGCTTTCTAAAGACTTATTAATCCGAAAACTGTGAAACAGATTTTTAGAAGACCTAGATACCGAACCACTCCAGTTCTTAGAACAATTCCCAAGTAGATCTGCTTCAAGCAGGATGTTGGACTAGAAGACCTCCAAAGTTTCCTTTCAACGTCTTTTTAATTTTTTAATCTTGCTGATAAACAGCTTAAATTTTAAGTATAGCTGGTATTACCTCCATTTTAATCCGATTTTAAATGAATATACTTTTCTAGCACAGATAAAGTCACAGACTTACACTGACCTCAGATCAACTTACAGAACACTGAATTGTCAGGAAACACTGGAATTTAAGTGCACAAAAAAACCCCAAACCAAGCAAAATAAAAAACCCCAGCTGAATCATAGAATAATTTGGGTTGGAAGGAGCCTTTAAAGGTCATCTAGTCTGACACCCCCTGCAATGAGCAGGGACATCTTCAGTTAGGTCAGGTTGCTCAAAGCCTCATCCAACCTGACCGTGAATCTACAATGTCTCTAGGTAACCTGTTTCAGTGTCTCATCACTCCCATCATAAAATATTTCTTCCTTATGTCTAGTCTGAATCCACCCTCTCTTAGTTTAAAGCCACCCCCCCTTATCCTATCACTACCAGCCCTACTGACAAGTCCATCCTCTTCTTTTAAGTCTGCTTTAAGTACTGAAAGGCTGTTCCAAGGTCTCCCCAGAGCCTTCTCTTCTCCAAGCTGAACAACCCCAACTCTCTCATCCTTTCTTCATAGGGTAGGTGCCCCAGCCCTCTGAGCACCTTTGTGGCCCACCTCTGGACCCACTCCAGAAGATCCATGACATCTCTATTACGCAATAGCACTAAGGAATGTGCCTGGGTACTGGTACTCAATTTTTTAATCTGCTAAACCACCCATGCCACACTTCTGTCCCATGCAAACTACCATGCCCCAAACAATTTCTGGGTACAGGCTGAAAGTCAAAATGGGCTGAAGACCACTCCCAGCAGGCAGCTTCCAAATGCCACCATCTGGTTTTAGGAAGGAGAGTCTGGACAGTTAAGCCCCAAGCCATTCCATGACAGCTGGCCCTAGAGCCATAACACTGCCTTGGGCGTATCCAATCAACTAAAATGACATGGTCTCAGCCTCCTCCTTCCCCTGGACAACACAGGCTTGCACAGAGTGAGTGAGAATTAGAGTAGAGCTACCAAATAATTAGAGTCCCAGTCATATGTTGTCTAATTATTTTAAGTGATAACGTAAAGCAAGGCTGGTGATGCCAGAAATATCTTAGCAGAACAACAAATTTTAAGAGGTCAACAGGATACAGAGATTTACATTTACAACACAAGAAGGAAGAAAACAATGTAAGCTCACATTTTCTGTTATAAAACAAAAGCAATAAGTAGAAATATTACCGTGCCATGACATCTGGCTGTAGAGTTTCATCATGATCCAGAAATAATCTTGCATCTATATCCTTGTTTTTGAGATAGAGCTCCTCATACTGCTGCAAGATAACTTCAACCTCAAAAAATATTAGAGGAAAAAAAAAACCCCAACAACTTTATTTTACAGGAATAAGTCTGACAATTTACTGAATAATATAAGCTAGTCCCACCTCATGAATACAATGCTGAAATGCTAAGAGAATGACTTTGGAGCTCACAAAGTCATTTCTTACACAACAGCCAAAATATACCCAGAGGAAAATTATCATTCCCACATACAAACAAAGATAATTTCTTTAGAAGATAAAATAATCCAAGATCATGCCACTTTTCTGAAGAAATGTAGGTCCTGGCACTGTAAAGAAGCTAAAAATAGTAGAGTGGGAGACAGAGCCCTGCAAATCCAGCTAACATTTCCAGGCCTTTAAACCTTTCCCTCCAGAAAAAAAGGAGGTGTATATAGGAGCAGGAAAAGTAAAATGACTGTCCTTAGAACAATTGGCTCAGTTCCTGTTTCTGCTGGTTTGGAGATGAAGGCCAAGGCCCAAAGTCAAAAGCTTCTTGTTCTGAGAATAAGAGTTTCCCCATTTCATATTAATATCTGTACTGGTGTAATTCTTAAGAGACATGCCTATTTCTACAAAAAACACAGACCATTATTTCATATACATATTATTGGGGTTTTTAAGCTTCTGTTAAACATTTCTTAGTTGATTAGATCCCATACTGAGATGACTTCGTTTCACAGGAGTGTTTGCTGGTTTTCAGTTTGGATTTTGGTTTGAGTGCCTAATGTTAACCAGAAGTCAGGAATTTTTTTTTTTTTTTATGAGGGCCAGATACTAGTCTCCACTGCAAATCTGCTGCTGTGCTCTTGCAGAAGGCAGCAGCCACCTCAATTATTTCTTCCTTAAGCTCTCAAACATGCTAAATGATTCTGTGCTCTGGAAAACAGGCAACTAGTGCGTATGAACCCAAATTAGTTCCCTTCTTTCTCCAAGAAAAAGCAAGCTGCAAATACCTCCTATACAGCTTCAGATTTTCAGGTTACCGTATCTATAGGTGACACACAGATAAACCTACTCTTTTAAGAATGATGGAAGTAAATACATTACAAGAAGTTACCTTCTAAGGCACACTCTCACATGCAATTGCATACAGTTGTAGTCTCCTGCATCCAGGCTACAACTCAGCAAGATGAAAGTAATTCTGCATGAACACAGCAGTCCAAACTCTGCTGGTTGTGAAAATGGGCCTAATCTTTTGGATCTCTCACCAACATGACTACAGTAACATGTCTCAATTATATTTAAATTCAGGGGTGTAATTTAAGACTGTATGCATTTATAGACTGACTTCAGAGACATGATATTTTAACAGTTGTATTTTAGATTAATGGCTTCACCAAGATCATGGATATGCAACTCCAATATCATGTTTTGCTTTGAACAAAAGCACTGGTTCAGCCTCAAGAAATTAATCTATAAAATTCAAATGTATAAGTTAAATATGCTCCATGAATACTGTAATCCCTGCTAAGCCACATTCCTGAAAACCAGTATATTTTCTAGATTATTTTAGAAGAATCTATTAGAACTTCATCAGTGTGTAAAGGCAATCTTAAGCAATTCAGCATGAAGTAAAGCACTATTATTGAACAGTCTTAAATTCCTTCAATTACCTCTGGTAGCCCACTTGAAGCTACAATACCAATAGAATTCAAGAAGGGAATGAAGCTTGTGGAGTACACATTTTTGACCTAAAAAAAAGGAAAAAAGAAAAAACATGACATTAGCAATAGACAGAGGCAGCCGCACACACACTGCTTTCACACCTTTAAATCAACAAACTAAATAAGACACTCCTGTAAAGCACTGTTTTGTTTTCTATAAAGCAAAAATTAAGTTGTTTACATATCCAAAACAGTGATATGTAAGCATGTTCCAGCAATGAATTATGCACTGCTTTAAGTTACTAAACTGGGAAAGAACTGCATTCTTCCCAGCCCTTTTACATTTTCACTTCCACCATCTGCTTGGATATTCAGAAATTAGTCCTTTTTACACAGGAATAGATTTATCAGAGAAAGGAAAGGGGAATGGGGTCTTTAAGAACTCACACAGAAGCAACGTACTTGCTGTGTACATCTTCTCATATCATGCAGCTGTGAAACCCTACTAGAGCAGCCCTGTGTTCACATGCTACATGCTTTGATCAACCTCTAACTTCATACTCCATTCTTCACAGTTCAGTTTCCTTCGCAAAATTATCACCCATACCAAAGGGCTTGAGTTTTTCTGTATTGGGTTTCTACATTTGGTTGGCTGTTGTTTGTTTTGGGTTTTTTTACCTACCTACTAGACAAGCTACAGAATGGTAGAATACCTTCACTACTAAACCTGAGGGAATAGGTAAGCAAGCGCAAGTACTGAGACTCTAAAAAAACATTTAAATAAATTAATATTCCAGATGGGGCCTAGCAGACAGACTTAAGAGACTTTAAAACACAGGCATTACCTCATCTAAATTACAATCATGCTCTTTACAAAGGATTTCAATAACTTTTGTATCAGTATCAACTTGCTTTGAAGTACGTGTACTCCTGTTCTGACCTCTTCTTGGAGTCCGAGCTGAACCATTAACAGCCACTGCAGTCACAGCAGACTCTGGAAAGATATTCAGAACCATCACAAGGTTAGAGGCATTTAAGGAAGAAGAGATCCAGAATTTTAAACCTAAGATATCTAAAATTTTTATCTGATTTTTCAAATCCTCTTCTTAAGTATTTCCCTTTACATCTGTGCTGTTAGGTAAGAAACCTTCATTGCAGAAAACCTATGCAAAACTAAAACTATTTTTTAAACACCTGTATCAGTATTTGGACATTTTGTTTTTAAAAAGCTACCCAACACAGAATGCAATAGCACTTTCTGTAAGAATCTTTGCATAAGCATCTGTTCTGCAAAGCTAGGGAAGTCTTACCTTTTTGCAGAGGAGTAACTATTTTTCCTATTTCTACAGAAGTGTAAAAACAAGCAGCTGAAAGAGTAACTTCATGCTATGTGTCTGAAGATTAATAAAGTCCACGAAGCTTCTCAGGAAAGTGATGGAATCTGTGGTTGATGTGTTGAAAAACCATGTAGATGAGGTCCTTAGCGACATGGTTTAGTAGTGAACTTGGCGGAACTGGGGTAACAGTTGGACTTGATCTTAAAGGTCTGTGCCAACCTGGTTGATTCTATGATTCTACAAGGACTTAAGTGTTGGTGGGAACCTGCAATATGGTTCTGCAGGGAATTCCTCCTTTCCCCAAATACGAGTAGGAAGAAACAAGTTCACCTTCATTCTGTTAAGCTCAAAGTAGATGGCTTCAATATTGTCAGCTTGAAGGATGTGAATTATACTAATAACATAGGTTAATATCATTAAATATTGTTGATTTCATAGTATAGTCAGCATGCTGTTCTCATCTGTAATTTGTATCTGTGATTTGATAACTGTTTTCAGAAAACCTGCCAAACTACACTGCTCGGGTGGTTACATCTTAATTCCCTCAGCCTTAGTCAGATTGTAAAGCTTGACAACATTTGGCACAACGTGAAGCCTCTTAGTCAACAAAATGTACTGTTCAAATTCTTGTATTTCCTGAAAGAATAAAGCACTGTTTGAGAATTTACACAGCACCTGCACATATCACACAGCTTCAAGCTAGAATCTAATGCTTTACACTTATGACAGTGATACCCGTACTCACAATTTAGTCTAAAGTGGCAAGTTTCTTTCAAGATTCAGTGCACAGAACTGTTTCTAATAATGAGCTCCTAATCTTCATATTTTGACTAAAAACTATAAATCAGTGTGAACACAGAATGCAAAACCAGGCAGTTTCAATTCAGTGTTCTTTGAAAAAGATCTACTTTATAACATCTGAAATAAGCAGTAGCATATGTCTGTCCTACTAAGAAGAGCAAATTTAAATTCAAAATAGTACTGGATGGAGGTAGAGACTTGCTTGCCACAAGCCCATCCTATCCCATCCTTTATCTGTATTGGCACTAAAGTGAGGTTATTTGTCTTTACCTGCAACAAATAATTACTAGGTTAGATAAACAGCCCCCCAAAAAGGGAATTTGAAGAATATAGCAATGAATACATCATCTATTCTATTAAATTATAACCCAAGTGGATATTTAGTTGTGAAGCAAAGAAATAAAGCAAGCAGATTTAGTGTTATACAGTGCTTATAAGTATTAGTGTTGCATCCAAACCCAGCAGAGAATAAATTAATTAGTATAAAAAAATTGTTTTCTACATACTATGACTCCAAATACTTCAAAATAAGAATTCCATAGCTTGCAAAAGAATATACTGAACAAAAATAGAATTCTATCTTTGAAAGTTACCATAAATGCTTAGCTTCCCTTTTCAGTCAGGATTTCCAGGTTTTAGGTATAAAACCTGACTGTATAAAAAGTTATTGCTGAATAGAAGATTCTGTAGTGAAGAGACATTGTATTTTCCTTAAAATAGAGACACCACCTACTAACAAAAGGGAAGCAATAGAAGTAAAGCTATCTGCATTTTATCTCTACTGTTCTATTTTCAGCTACCACTGCAATTAGGTTTTCCATCCATCACAGAACTCTTCTAAACATCTGTATCACTCAGTATCTCATACATTTCTGCTGTCATCATGTGGCTACACGTCAACGAAATAAGAGTCATAGCACTATCTTTGCATTTTGTAACTCAAAAGAAAACTAAATAATAGTTCTCAATCATTATCTACCTAGAACCTGAATTCTTTTACCGAAGTAAAACTGCTGCTCTAACAAGCCCCCGAACAACTTCTACAGGGAGAGAATATAGCAAAGGGATGGTAAGAATAGGAGAAAAAAAAAGAAAAAGCATAATTATACTAAAACCACTGTGGTGTTCAGATAGTTTAATTCAAGTTCACTATCATCTAAATTGAACTAAAACATAAAAAAAATCCATTTTAATAAGCTTAAGAAGTTTTATTACGTTAATTATGAATGTTAGCATGATTCTAATAGAAATTTAACTAACTTATGTTCTACTTAAGTGAACAAAACCAGAAAAGCTTACTGTATGGTTCCTTGAGCATAGCAGGAGGTGACAGTTTGATAAAATAATCTAAGACACACAGCAGCAACTGGAAAGAAATCACCAGGTCATCTTCCACTTGTAACACTTTACCTGTAAATGTATAAAAATGTAAAGAAAACCTTTGTGAGATGTTTGTCTTAATTTTAAAAGTAATTTTGAAAAAAATTAATATTCAGAAGTTTATTTAATAAACCACTATAATAAGAATTCAGAAAGCATCATACAGGATGCCAGTGTTCTTTAAAGGCTTTTGATTTTCAAGCTTGTGCTTCTTAAGAGGTTTGCTGCTTTAGAGATAGCATACACATACCTACTGGGCACAGAATCCCTACCTTTCAGTGCTTGCTCCTGGTTTTTCATTTTACTACAGAGGAGTAACTGTGTAGACTACTTTACCTATATGTACCTCTCATTTCTGAGCAATTTTTCCTTGCTTTCTTTCTTGTGGCCTTATGCAAGCTTTCTGAAAGCTGCTAAGAAGCCGACAGCACATAGTGAAGAGAAAGTCAAAACATGCTATCACACTGTATGTTCAGCCTGTCGCATGTATGAAATGACTTAGAAGTCACACATATTTAACTTTTAGAACTTTTAGAATTATGTAATTCCAACAGTTCCCAAATTATGGTTCATATGCCAGAGAAGATACAGGGCCATCCCTGGATGGCGTTCACCACAGAAATCTGGAATGCCAACAGGGATTCAATACATCTACAGACCACTACTTATGCTTTATTTCCTCATGAAGCTTTCCTAACTATTTTCTATCAATCAGAACTACCAGGCATCACCCAGGAGCCCCTCCGACTTCAACTACTTGCTGGTAAATTTTAGCTTTCCTTATTCTCAGTAAAAAAGCAGGCTGAGAAAAAAAAGCTTTGTGGGTTTTGATTTCTGCTTATGCTTGGAGAATTCTAGTGAAAAAGCTCCATGAAGCTTAGCTGATCCAAGACCTATTTCCATGGCAGAGATGCATACACTTTGTTAATTTACACAGGCCTGGAGTAAGCAGCAATTAAGATACACGATTCTTTCCTTTTTGTAGGAGTAGAACAATGAGACAGGACTTAATGAAACACTGTAATGGTTTCATCACTCAGCTTTAACTGGCACCGCTGCCTTTTCAAGGAAGAACGGTTCAAAGGACATAATTTCAGGGATTTACTATCTTGTAATCTGCCAACCTTTCCAGGGAATCACCCATTATGAAAATACTGACGGAATATAAAGCACCTTGGAATAGACTCAAAGAATACCAATCTTTAAAGTAAAAAAACAAAAAAAAAAAAAAAAAAAAAAACAAAATACCTTAGAAAGCTTAAATACGGATATATTCATATACAGGAACTACATGCTGTTGAAAAGAACAGTAATACTCCTTCACATGCAATTTGGCTGTTACGAAAGCCACGTAATTTAAACATTCTGGGCCTGTAACTATGCATATTTGTAATAAGGATGCTAACCTCATGCTGGACATGTAAAACAAACTCACAAACTCACTTCAACAATATTCATTAAAATAACTCTTAATTAAAACTCACCTTTTGCCAGCAAAAAAGTAATCCAGTAATTTTTCAGAACTAATACAGAATTGAGCTCAGCAGAAATCCTGTAGAGACACAGATTAACTGTCTATGGAACAACTCAAGGCAACATGCAACATTTCCCATACAGTTAAGTTTATTAGTAATGTCATTCCATTCCCTACATAAATGTAACTACACATTTGAAGAACAGGAAGTTCTGTAAAGCCATTCAAGAATTAGGAAATGTCTGTATCATCCATGGAAAAGAAAGTGAATGTAGATAATTCACTTCACTGTTACAAGCTGTTTTCTCTCTTGTGCCTTTGACTAATGCCCTGTCTCCAGTCACAGAACGAACTCAAGCTCATTTGGGAGTTGCAAAGGCATCTATTCATCCACTCATCTGATGCTACAATTAGGAACCTCACTCTCCAAATGTTCCATTTCCATCATACCAAGACACCCATCATAGAATGGCAATCCTTCATGGAGGAAGTAATCAAATGTCTATCACTTCTGTGGCTCTCCTCATCTCACTGAAATTCAAAGTCTACACTAAATCTAAATTAAATCCTTGATGTACTATGACATAGGTCAGCCTTAATGTATTAAAGGATAAAATGCTGACATGTTTTACATCTTATCTTAAACACAATTTAGGAAAGTCGAACTTACTCACTACTAGGCTGTTCCAGATAAATCAGGCCACAGGTCCTAGAAAAATAAATTCTTATTTTAAAACACTTTTCTGAAAACAAACTACGGCATATCTTTGGCTTCAATGCAGTAAGAACATGGGGCTCACAGAACATTAGCCTAGCTTAAAAAAAAAAAAAAAGTGCTGACTCTTGGACAACACATTGACAACAGAACAACCACAGCCCTGCCAGAGCTGAAATGATGCCGCTGCCCAGGTCAAAGCTTCAACAGCAAAACAGTTTTACTTTGGTATATTCTTTTTCTTCCAAAAGACAAAATGTGTATGTACATTGTTATTCAGCGGCTTGTAAAACACAGCAAAGTTAGGTACTACAGCTGTGCAGACACTATAAAACAGCATTTTAAAATCTTCACTATTTCTGCAGTGTCAGTGCAAGCCCTGTGATTCAGTGTTGCTTCCTAATTATTCTAGGTACATGTCATTTCAAGAAAGACTCAGTTTGTTTAAAAACAAAACCCCTGGTTTTCCCTGGAATGGGAGAAAAAAAATCCTTTCAAATCCTGTTTGAAAAAGAAACTTACTGCAAATTAAGTTTCAAAAAATTAAGCAAGTGAAAGAGTTGGAGGAGGAACAAAACCAAAAACATGCCAGCAGAAATCTGCAATGGCACTTTAAGAGCCCAGAAAGACTTGCAATTAGTAAAAAAAACCCAACAAAAACCTGAAACTGTCATAGAACTCCATAAGCTTCAGGACAACAATAAACTTTACAAATATACTCTGATATAAACATTACACCCATGGCAACAGTGAATGTGACTGACTGGACTTTGAAAAGACAAAAAACTTCTATCACATTTATGCTTTGATTCTATAAACTACCAAGGGGTGGCCTGCTACCCCTTTCAAAGGCCATTTAAGAGATATTTGAGAGCCTTTTGTTGTTTGAAAGGCAAAACATTACAGTGACTCTGATTTCTGTAGGTGAGAAATACCACAGCATTCTGAAGCAACTGGTATCAAACAATAAAAGCACCAAGGAATAATGTTTCAATGTTTACTAATATGAAACAGTTTTCTACTGGTATAGGCTATGGAGAATTTCACAGACCAATTAAAAAACTGTCTCAGAGGCTATCAGATCTTGCCAATACACATCTGTGCTAACACTTACTTGCCTGTAAAAGGCTCTAGTGTCTTTATCATCTGTCTTCAAGTTAAAACAGAGTACAGCAACCTACCATCTCAGAGTAATGGCATTTCAAAAAAAACATCCACTTGATAATCATCTGATTTTCAAGTTCCACATAGAAAGCTCTTAGTACTTTGCCATACACACATTCAATTTATTCTGTACAAAGAGAATGTACTTCTTGTTTTTATTGTATGGTCAGCTAAAACACTTGGGAAGATCTTCCTTGATTACAGGAGAGAACTGCTAATAGAGCAGGCTCTGCAACACTCCTAGATACTGGAACAAACAGCCTTCAGTTCCAGATAGGAGGCAGAGAAACTATCTTCTTTGTGCTTTTTTTCTTTCCAGAGCTCCTTAGAAAGAAACTCTTTGATCAGGATTTGGGGAGTGGTGGGCAGGTAAAAATAGAAAGTCCACTGAATAAAAGAAATATTAGATAGTATAACAATTCTCTTTGTCTCTGAAGAAAGCTTAATGTCATGCTACTCTTAACTATTGTTTGTACTGCAACAGGAGGATTGTTTAACAAAGCATTGTAATAGAGTAAAATGTAAGATGTGTTTATTCAATGCATGTAAACAGTTCCACTTCACTGTTCTGTAAATATTAGTGCATAGAGTTTAAAAGGTCTCTTCTAATATACAGTTTGAAAAATAAGTACTTAAATGTACTTACATTAACATTTAAAATGTTAAATGTTGATAGCCATAAAGAATTCACAATTTCAAAATAAAACACATATTACCTTTCAAACTTGTGGTATAGTGCAAGTAATACATCATACTTCTTTTTCAACCTTGATACAGTGCTATCAACTTTAGTGCTTACAGTATCCATGTTAACATCCACCTCTTTCAGAAACTGGAAAAACGTGCATACACTGAAAAAGGAAAAATACAACAGATTGTCATAACTCTGAGAATGAATGGTCCAAAGTAACTCTTACCAGAAAAAAAAACCAAAACACGACCACCAAAACCACCCACCTCCACCAAAACCCATTGCTTTACTTCACAAAACTGCAGCATATTCTTACTACAACTAGCAGTGACCGAGAACCTTGCCTCGGGAAACACTATTTGTCTACCTCCAGCCCAACCTTGACGTCTTCCAGATGCAAGAACACTGTTCAAATAGGTAGCAGAGGCATCTTGCGATACAGACTACTACAGAAAGAAAATTTTCTTGGCTAGCACAGGTATTATCTCTGGAAGTCAGAATTTGCTAACTAGACACAACTTTCTTCCTTGCTCTGCCAGTAAAAGCACAAATATCTAACACAGACATTCCCACCCTTCTGTTCTACCGAAAAGTTCTACTTCAGAAATGTTCTTACTCTAACAACATGAACCTTGGCTCCATCCATGCTGAAGAGACACCCAGGAATAAAAACTGAGATGACTGCATTGAGTTATATGGAATTTCAAGTCTTGCAACAGGTACTGAGGGCAATGACATCTGCACACTTCCTAAATATTATTATCTGTGGGCCAAAGTTTTCCCTACTCATCCATGTAATATTATGGCCATCAAGAGAAGCTAAGCTTGTAATATCCATAACCAAAATCTTTTTGGGTTGCTAAAAATTAATGAAGAAGCTATCAAATATACTCGACTATTGCAACTATATCAAATATATTTTGATCCTTTATCAGAATACAGTATTCAGATTTTTTTTACCTTTGTCAGATTAAAAAACAGAATATAAACCCAGCCAGAAGTTCATCTAGGATTTCTTTTACTGTGGAATGAAAAAGCTTTCAAAGATATATCTGTGTGGTTCTAGAGAGTAAGATGACTGGTAAAAATCTCTGCCAGTTTGACGTTATAGCTGATAAACACCCCACGGCTAACAAGAAATTGAGTATTGCTAAAATCAAAACCAGCAGAGTAATAGCTTATGCTTTGAAACCCTGAGGGAAAAAGTCTCTTTCAGTTTGCAGCACAAGTTGGTCTGTACTCAGGTGGAACATGATGAAAGTCGCTGCACAAATGCAATTACATTTTATCCACATGGTTCCAAGTCAGCCAAGACTGAAAAGATTAAGTAGAAATATAGAACCTGACTGCTGCTCTGGGAGATGATGCAAGGCAGAAGAGGCATGCAGAAGTCTAATCTTAACAGATGACTTGAGTAGACGGATATTCTGGCCCAAGCCTGGGGCTACTGCCACAACGCACCCAGTATTCTGCCTTAGCCTCCTGCCCCAGAGGATTGACAGGCTCTGCTCCTGCATATGCTTTCAATACAGTTATTAGGCAGATAGCACTAAATTTTTGTCCTTAGATGAATCTAACACAAGGTATGCTTACCTTGTTGCCACCTAAATATACCTTAAAAAGCAGGTATTGTCCTATAATCTTAATTCCTGTGTTATGAACTTACTGAATATACAATGTAACAGTAAAAATCTCCTAGCAAAACGCATGTACAAAAGTACAAAATTTAGTCTGGTATTAAAATGTTTGAAAAAAGAGCAACATGCTGGCAAACTATTTGAAGATTAACATTTTTTTCCACTTCTTGATTTAGCCTAAGCCTAGTGTTGGAAAAAATGTCTTACAGAAAATCTTAACAAAGGGGAAGAAAGGAATATATTTTATATGTAATTTCCACCAAGTTTAACTGATGAAGACTTTAGGTTGAGCAAGAACAATAATCAGCTGTGCAACACAATCACAGCCAATCTCAGCTGAACCAAACAAGTATCATTGCTTCCTCAACTAAAATGCGATAGAAAGCCTCCTAGTTACAAAAACATTCAGAATTCCCACGAGTAACCTTCACTTTAAAATCAACTAGCCTGCTACGCACAAAGATTCACAATGCTTTAAAATGTTGACTAGTTAACTGTTGAAAGTAAATTCACACACTTAAATTCACTTACTTCATGCCTATACTTTTCAGAAGCTCTGTGAAAGTGAATGTTATTTCATCCAGATCAATGGCTACAATAAAGATACAGACTCCCCATGTTTCCTTTTTCTTCTTGTTAGAAGCCTTTTAGAAAGAGAAAAGAGGTTCTATATTTATTATTCAATAAAAGTGGGTAACATATGGAAAGCATTAATTAGTCCAAACAGGATTAGAAATGATAAAACAAAGTATCTTGCAGCAAATATTTGACTATGGCAACCAATTATTTGGTTACTGCAAACCATTACAAGTATTACATTTCAGATTAAAGTCCAAGCACTCCAACTCTTACTCCTAGAGTGCAAGATCAATTTTACCCATACAGCTCAGCAAAGCTTTAAAATAGGAGGTTGGGTTCCACAGAACATTTATGCAAAGCAGAAGCCATGATTTACTTTGTTATAAGTTACTATATTTGACTGTAACAAAACACTGAAGATTAAGGCATCAGGAGAAAACCCTTGAAAAATAAACAGAAAGTCATTACAAGGACAGACAATAGATACTCGAGAACTTTATTCTCCAGCTAAGTCCCAACCACTTATCAGGGCTAAACGACAAACTCATCTCTTCATTTAGTAAAGTGTGACAGTAACAAGCACCTTCCGGCATTCTCCTACCATACAACAGAATCACAGAATCTTAGAACAGTTAGGGCTGGAAAGCACCTTAAGATAATCTACATTCCAACCCCCTGCCACAGGCAGGGACACCTCACACTAAACCATCTCATCCAAGGCTTGAACACCACCAGGCATGAACTATTCACAACTTCCCTGGGCAACCCATTGCAGTGCCTCACCACCCTAACAGGAAAGAACTTCTTCCTTATATTCAATCTAAACTTCCCCTGTTTAAGTTTCAGCCCATTACCCCTTGTCCTATCACTACAGTCCCTGATGAAGAGTTCCTCCCCAGCATCCCTATACACCCCCTTCAGATACTGGAAGGCTGCTATGAGGTCTCCAAGCAGCTTTCTCTTCTCCAGGCTGAACACCCCCAACTTTCTCAGCCTGTCTTCATACGGGAGGCGCTCCAGTCCCCTGATCATCCTCGTGGCCCTCCTCTGGACTTGTTCCAGCAGTTCCATGTCCTTTTTATGTTGAGGACACCACAACTGCACACAATACTCCAGGTGAGGTCTCACAAGAGCAGAGTAGAGGGGCAGGATCACCTCCTTCGACCTGCTGATCATGCTCCTTTTGATGCAGCCCAGGATACGGTTGGCTTTCTGGGCTGCGAGCACACAGTGAAGCTGCCTCATGTTCATTTTCTCATCGACCAGCACCCCCAAGTCCTTCTCTGCAGGGCCGCTCTGAATCTCTTCTCTGCCCAGCCTGTAGCTGTGCCTGGGATTGCTCCGACCCATGTGTAGGACCTTGCACTTGTCATGGTTGAACTTCATAAGGTTGGCATCAGCCCACCTCACAAGCGTGTCAAGGTCCCTCTGGATGGCATCCCTTCCCTCCAGTGTATCAACCAAACCACACAGCTTGGTGTCATTGGCAAACTTGCCAAGGGTGCACTCAATCCCACCGTCCATGTCACTGACAAAGGTGTTGAACAAGACCGGTCCCAACACCGATCCCTGAGGGACACCACTCGTTACTGGTCTCCAGCCGGACATCGAGCCATTGACCACAACTCTTTGTGTGCGGCCATCCAGCCAGTTCTTTATCCACCGAGTGGTCCATCCATCAAATTGATGTCTTTCCAATTTAGAGACAAGGATGTGGTGTGGGACAGTGTCAAACGCTTTGCACAAGTCCAGGTAGATGACATCAGCTGCTCTACGCCTCTCCATCAGTTCTGTAGCCCCATCATAGAAGGCCACCAAATTGGTCAGGCAGGATTTCTCTCTAAATTGGAGAGATATCAATTTGATGGATGGACCACTCGGTGGATAAAGAACTGGCTGGATGGCCGCACACAAGGATGGGGTGAAAGAAAGTTTTTCAAGTTCTTTCCTACACAAATGAATTAAAGCTGAGTGTAGAAGAAAAATGCAGCAGCATCATTCCCTTCAACTGTTTTGCTAGAGCCATAACTCCAGGGGAGCCAACCCTATAACACAAATTAACAGTTTGTTTACAGGCAAAGACAGATGATTGATTCATCCCAGATGGACGGAGGGCATGGGAATGAACACAAGACAAATTCACAGCCAGAAATTCATTTCTGAGGTTTTTCTTCTTGACCACAGCCTGACTCAAGATCTTTGTTGATACACCACCACTTAGTCAGTTTCAGTAAGATGACTTCCAGTGACCTTGTTTCAACTCATCAAGAATCAAAGCCTACCAATCACTAACTCAAAGATTATTTAGCATCTAATAGTCTATATAGCTTTCTTTCTTCTTTTATTTAGGATTCTGCAGAACCAATGTCGTAACTTTGCGTAACATAGTTCAGTTCTGTCAAATCAACATAGTTTTCTTCAGGAAAAGATCTAAAACTCTTAAAAACTCTTTCAAAATATTTCTTTCTTATTCTGGACTTACTACTATTTTATCCATTTTAGCAGATCATCAGTTTGCCTAAATCTAGTGAAAACAACATGAAGGAGTTACAGGCTTAAAATGCTCAAAATGAACTACTGTGAAATGGGATTCTTGCCTCCCTTCTTTCCAGATGTTGTTGCAAGATGCTAAAGGCACTAAAAGAAAAAAACTTCTATTCTCTGCCTTAAGAGGCTCTCCAGAGCTAAAACCAGTCAGAGGAGGAGATGGTCACGGGAAGTCTCAGTTCTAGTATGCAGTTAGAGATGTTTATTATTCTGCTAACACTGACAAAAGTTTTGATGACAGCCTACAAAAGTGACCCAGGAATAGAAACTTCAAATGATGTTGTATAAAAGAAGGTCTAGAGAAAAGTACACAACAAATATGCAAATGTAGATGTGGTTTTGATTTAAATGGGATACAGGATGTCACACCGTAAATACCAATACCCCAAGTTTTGAGGGGGATTATGTGGTACTTACTGGCTTACTAGAAACTCAGCTACCACACCCTAATCAATATAGAGAATGAGCTACATGGTACAGGAAACATTAACAGATATGTTTATGTCTACAAGGGAGTAAGATGGCAGGGGAAAAGTATCAAGAAGCATTCACAATAGAAAATTGATCAGAATTAAAATTCATAGGAAAAAATTCCTAGAAAAGAGAAATCTGAAAGCAAATACTGTACTCACTGTCTACATATAAGAAGTTCTGTATAAAGACAGTTAGATCCTCCATCTTTCAGCAGTTAGAGGTTTTAATTTTCTATTGAACATTGTCTGGAATGGAAGATTACTATTAGTTCTCAACAGATTAAATATACTACTAGCTAAAAGTAATATAAGTCAGTGAAAAGCATTGAACTGATGAAAACAGTTCTTCTGATGTGAAAACTTCCCATTACACTTTTCTTGCATGAAGCAGGACTGAGGGCAACATCAATCTTTCCCCAGGATGAGCAGAAGACAAGTAAAAAAAGAAACTACACCAGTTAGCCATGCTTTTAAAGCGCATACACATACTACTGCCAGCAAGAGGCCATGGTCATGACTTACATTTGCTAAGGGACTTTCAATAGCTCTTTGGTTTTTTGTTTAATAATAGAAGATTCTAAAATACCTGTAATTTAGCTCATCCATCCAAAGTTTCAGTGGATTCAAGTTCAGTCTGGCTGCAGTTCTATAAATAAGAGACAAAGCTCTACACAGAAAAGACTTCATTAGCTCATGTGTGTTTCATGCTTCTGCCAAAAGCAAGAAACCTCTGCATGCCTTTTAACACGCGGTTGAGGTGGTTTACCAACTACAGTGTTTTCTTTTTCATGAGAAACTACAACCAAAATGGACTTAATTTAAATGTGAAATTTTATGGATTTGGAATATTTGACCTGCTCATCACTAACTTCTTGATCTATATAGAGCAACCTTGCTATATTTAAGAACTCATTCACTCCTCCACTCAAACCATATAGTTCATCTTGTGAGTTTTCTTCACTAAGAACACAGCTCAGCTCCCGTGCAAATGAAGTGCTCTGCAGCAACTGCATACTAGTGTAAGTGACCAGTTGGAGAGAATTTCAGAAAGTAAGATGAGAAATTAGAAACAAGGGAAGATGAGAGAAACATCTTCAGGTGCTAGAGAATTTCTGGGGGGGAAAAAATAATACAGCAGCGATAATGCATTCTCACATCCATGGGGTACAGAATAATCACCATTGGCTTGAATTACAACACAGAAACAGATTAATGTAGTACTTCAGTAAGAGTTAAACTAGAAAGGACTAACTATGCAGACTGCAGATCTCTCACCATCAGAATTCTTTTAACTGCAGGTTAGACATGCACTTCATAGAATCACAGAATCATAGAACAGTTAGGGTTGGAAAGGACCTCAAGATCATCTAGTTCCAACCCCCCTGCCATGGACAGGGACACCTCACACTAAACCATCCAACACAAGGCTTCATCCAACCTGGCCTTGAACACCGCCAGTGGTAAAAATTACTCAGGAATTCATGAGTCTGAACAGCTGAGCAGAACAGTGGGCCACATTTCCTAAACAGCGCTATAAACAGTAAACAAAAATGAAGCTCCTACCCACACACCACATACTATAGCAAGTTGGACTGATGAGGCTGAAGCACAACAGACCCTATACCTCAAGGTCCTTGGCAGATTCTTATTTCTATCAATTTCCTAAACCACTTAATTTTCTTTGAAGTTTGGTTCCAATTCAGTTATCATGTCATCTGTTCCTCACATTGGTTCTTTCAAATATATGAAGCAACAATTCACTCAAGTTTCATTTTCCTGCTTACATCACCCAGTATTATAGTTCAGATTCTCATTTTGTTGTTCCTTACCAAAACAAACAGTAGCAGAACATAACAAATGCCCTGAACTTGTTCTAGCAGTTTTAGTATGGCTTCCTGTACCTCTCCTAGTCTTTCTCACACCAACAACCACATGCTGCTCACCAAAGCACATTAGTAATTCCACTAAACTTATTCAGAGTTTACAGGCATTGATTCATGATACACATTTCAGGACAGTTATAAAAATTAAAAGAGTATGAGAGAAGCAAGCATCAGAGCCAACTGCTAAGCCATCAACTTTCAGTGTGTAAGAGACTTAAATTAAAACAGTAAAAAGAGCAACTCTAAACAAACACTTTGTTTACCTGGGTAGGTTGGTTTGGTACACAAGAGAAATGACAGAAAGAACAAAGGTCTTTGTGTGACACTAATACAAAAGCTCTTTTTTATATACACACTTCCACGTTTACAATAAACTTGTGTGGGAGTTCACTGGGTATAAAAAGAATTTAACAAATAAAACATCTTTCTGGTCATGCATCAGATACCTTCCATCATACCATACACCAACAAAGTGGTGATTCAGTCCAACATTTCTGGAACCAGTGTTTGGGGTTTTATCTGTGAGATTTAGAGTTATGTTTTCCTTGTACAAGAATGTAATTAAACTCTGGCTGTCACAGAGGAAAGCTTTAATGTTCTCCAGCTACGAAATAAAACACCACCATATTTAACAGACAGCTGCAGTGCTTTGAACAAACAACTAGACCTCCACACAGATCTAGTTTTTCCAACTAGAAGTCAGCCTCATTTTCCATAAAGACTGTGCAACATTCTCCACACTTCTCACAGGGGTTCAGCTGTTTCAAGAACTCCAGGCCCAGCTGCACAGCCTTGACTTAAACTGCTGCCAAAACAGATAACTTGAGAGCAGTGTAAGAAAAGCTACAGTGCAGAGCTAAGCAAAATAAGGAAGGTAAAATTTCAAAGAGAAGTAGGATCATTAGCAGCACAAAGATTCAAAAAGAAAATACCCGCGTGGAAAGGTGTGACCTCCTGAAGGAAAATAGCAGGAAGCCAGCCAGTTTTGGTGGTGTCAGTGGCTTCAGAAGGTGTTGGCACAGAAGATTCATTCCAGGGAGCAGAGGATACTAACAACTTGAACAAGTCACCTAAAGAAGTTATGACTGCCCCACCTCTGGAAGCGTTCAAGCCCAGGTTGGACAGGGCTTTAAGCAACCTGGTCTAGTGGAAGGCATCCCTGTGGCTGGCAGGGGCTTGGAACTAGATGATCCTTAAGGGCCCTTCCAACCCAAACCATTCTATGATTCCTTCTCCTCCTGACTGATGCACACCTGGTCAGCAAAGACTCTTTAGGTCTCTCGCTAAAGGTGCAGGCACACTCAGGCAGATAGGTCACTACATTCTAGTAATCTTTTCTGCATGTGTGTGCCAAAAATAATTACTTTGTACTTTAAAGCTGCATATACCTTGCTTGCAGAGTCTCTTTGCACTTGATTACACGTACCCTCAGTTAGCCAAAAAGGACAGTACTAATGGATGTTTTCACTTTAAGCCACTAAATATTCATTGAGCAAGACTACAGCATGTGTTCAGACTAGGCCCAAGCCCACATTTGCACCCTAAATCTCTGCCAGTTACTACAATACCTAAAGTCTGGACCACACCACTTCCTAGTGCTGCAAGTCCCCTCTGCATCCTCAGAGGCTTGGCAGGCACTGTTCTGAGATCAACCACAAAGAACAAGGCCAGGGAAAGTAAGGTTTCAGGTCTTTATGCTCTGTAAATGGCTTCAAAGTGGAATCATTAGATGCTACCTCTATTTCCATCAGTGATCTGATGATTAAAGCTTCCCCAAGTTCAAACCAACGACGGGGTTAAACAGAAGTGTTCTGGCAGGTATTTTGTCTCAACTGGTGTCCTGCTATTTCCTTTTTTGCTCAAGAACAGAAAGCTGCTACATAAGCAGCTTCTGTTGCAGTTCAGAACTGAACAGGTTAGCACTGAACCACGCTGATTAAAACACACACAGCTGGTGCTTGTAGGACAAACCCTGGGATAGCCTTTCCAGCATATTACCTTCACCACAGGGGAGAAAGGAATGGGCATTTAAATACGGCCTCCTCATGAGTGCCTGCAACCTGAACCAGAGTCACCCTGAGAAGACAGGCTCCCTGTGATAACAGTTTCATTTGGAAAGAGAAGGAGCAATTAGCCAGGCTGTTAACTTGCTTTACTTCAAACTTGAGTGAAGCCTGAGCTGGTCTCAGCTAGAAGCAGCAATTCCAGTGCCTGCCAGCTCCCTGTGGAGACGCTTATCATCTTCCTCATTTCAACACCTTGCTGATACATCAGAAAGTTTGAGGAAAAGGCTTTGGATTTATCATCGTAGAATGGTTTGGATCGGAAGATCCCTTAAAGACCATATAAGCTCCAACCTGCCCCCGCCATGGGCAGGGACACCTTCTAACTAGGTTGCTTGAAGCCTCATGCAACCACAACATAATGGAGACTTCTTCCCTGTACAATAAAAGGCTCTTAGCATAAGCCTTAACTGCAAGACAATAAATATTAGTTATATTCCATAATGAAAATCTAGTCCTTGCCTTGTTCTGAGCAGGTAAAGAAGGTCATTTTCAGATGCTGAAAAGAAAGGCTTCAAACATACTGCCTCTTATCTGACACCGAAAAACAAAATTTCACCTGCAAGTGAAACTTCCAGAATTATACTGAAACCTGCCTTGCTTTTTTCACTGAATAGAACCAACTACTCCTGGTTTAGTTCATAGGGAGGAGCTCGACTATGCTTTTAAGTAAATATTCTCTTGGATCCATGGCCAGAAACTGCATCCATTGCTTAAGAAGTTGTACACGGTCTCTCTCCCACACTGTAAACTGTATTGTGCTGTGAAATTCAGATGCATCAAAAGCAGACATACCCATGCTGTGGTCTGAAAACCACAAACAAGGTATTACTAGTGACAGTACAGATGTGGCAGCTCATGTCAAGTTGCAGAAGTTACAACAAATACATGAACGCTAGCCCACACAGCAGGCATAAGACCCAAGATACCTTACATTCTAATTCAGTCTGTATAACAAAGCCCCAGTCATGATTTAATTGCATTGTAGCTGTTCTCCAAGCAAGCTTGTTGAAACAGCAGTGATACACTAAGAAGGAACAAAAAAAAAAAAAATCAGAAAAGGACATAACATTTTAATCTGTTTACACATGCCCAATGACTAACTTTGAATGGAAATACCTGAACGATAAGTACATAAAGCTTAACATGCAAGCAAAAAGCGTGTGTAACCTGAAAACACCCCTTTATCTGCAACAATCTTCTTCAGACCCCTTCTGCAGCCTCATAAAGGACACAACTGGAAGGAATGCACAGAAACACAGGATGACTAGTACAACGCTGACTCAGACATACTCTAAATAACTTGTGGTTTGAAGAATTAGCTGATCACATGGCATTGTTTTCTATTGTCATTTATTAGTACACAAAAAAAAAATCTTGAGTCCATACCTTTATTAGAAAACCT
Source organism: Lathamus discolor (assembly GCF_037157495.1). Taxonomy (NCBI): domain Eukaryota; kingdom Metazoa; phylum Chordata; class Aves; order Psittaciformes; family Psittacidae; genus Lathamus; species Lathamus discolor. The sequence goes on along the minus strand of NC_088887.1, from coordinate 99,010,923 downwards.
TAAAAAGAAAAGGAGATATACAGAAACCGATTCATATAGGTATGCACAACATCCAGCTTCAGCCTAACAGCACTTCGAAAACACAGTCATGCTGCACAAGCCTCGGTTGAGAGACACCTGCCCACCAGAGTTAGCTTAATACTTTATCTCGCGCACAGGACAGACATCACACCAGCGGGGTGAGCTACAAGCAGCAGGTACTCACTAAAGCTCCATCCGCAGCCGATAAACCCTCGTACGTTTTCCAGGCTTTCTCCCTCACGCCCTCAGGCACTTTCAGAGCATCACAGAGCCCAACGAAGTCCGCTTCGCCGATGTCGAGCCTAGGGAAAGCAACAGACATGGCCAGCGAGATCTCCGTGCAGCACACCGACTACACACACACCCGGCCCAGAACTACGGAAGGGCACCGGTGACAGGGCCCCACCCAGCCGAGGAGCCGGGGCAGAGGCACAACCCACCCCGTAGGGCACCGGGAGCGCGGCAGCCCCTCCGGCGGCGGCGCAAGCCCGCTTCCCCGGCCCGCCCCACCACAGCAGCCCCCAGCCCCCCGCGGGACGGCCCCGGCGGCGCTTACCGGGGTGCGGGGAGCGGCGCGGAGCCGCAGTCGGGGCTGGCGCGCTGGCTCTTAGCGGCGGCGTGGCCCGCCCTGCGGGGGGGCTTGGGCGGCATGGCGGCCTCAGCGCCCCGCCGTACAAGCGCCCGCCGCGGACGGCAGTAACGACGGTCCGGCTCGGCTCGCCCAAACTGCGGGCAAACGGCGGCCCCGCCAGCAGCTCTGCCGTCACTTCCGGCCCGGCCGCCGCTGCCCCGCCCCGCCCCGCCCCGCCCCGCCCGCCGACGAGGAGGAGGAGCGACGGCCGCACCCCCGGCACACAGACCGGCCCCGCGGGCCTCAGAACCCGGAAGGAGAAGCTACCCGCGCCAGCCGCTCGGCCAATGAACAGCTTCTTTCTTCGCGCTAGCCAATGGGAGCCGCAGCTTCCACGTACCGCTAGCGTGAGAGGGGGGCTCGGCTCGGCTCGGCTCGGCTCGGCTCGGCTCGGCTCCGCTCGGCTCCGCTCCCCTCGGCTCGGCTCGGCTCGGCTCGGCTCGGCTCGGCTCGGCTCGGCTCGGCTCGGCTCGGCTCGGCTCCCCTCCCCTCCCCTCCCCTCCCCTCCCCTCCCTGAGGTAGCGGCTGTGGGGCGGCCGCCGGGAGGTTTTCCAGGGTCATTCAGGCACTCCGGAGGCGATAGCATAGCTATTTCTGGTGTTTCGGGCACTCCACAAGCTGGAGGCAGTCGATACATCTTTTCTTTGACATGTGAAGAACCATAGACCTGTATGTGCAAGTAAATAACTATGCAGATACAGAGCAGGACAGAAATGCAACTCCTTTATGACCATCTCAATCCCGACATTCATCCGAGCGCTACTAAGAAGCTGTGTGGACACCTCGTAGCAGCCTTCCCGTATCTGAAGGGGGCCTGTAAGGATGCTGGGGAGGGACTCCTCATTTGGATGAGGGGTAACGGGTTAAAACTTCCAATAGGGGAAGTTTAGATTGGATATAAGGAGGAAGTTCTTTACTGTAAGGGTGGTGAGACACTGGAATGGGTTGCCCGGGGAGGTTGTGAGTGCTCCATCCCTGGCAGTGTTCAAGGACGGAGTCTTGGGTAACATGGTTTAGTGTGAGGTGTCCCTGCCCATGGCAGGGGGCTTGGAACTCGATGATCTTAAGGTCCTTTCCAACCCTAACTATTCTATGATTCTAAAAAACTGCTGTGCATTACAATTACACAATATTACAATTTAGTATAAGAAATTCTCCAGTCTTTGAGGCATCTTTTAGATTTTAAGCCGACAAGATTAAAATCCCCGGTGCCCTGATGCACAGACCTTAACAAATCTACCCTGTAGCCTGCAATCACATATCCATATTTAGAAGGCAGATCACTGCTGAAAACGACTATGATACTTACTTTCAGATTCTTGTTATGAGAACTTCTTAGAAAAAGCAAAAATATATGTATGTAAGGACTCTCTACTACATGCACATATTTATTGATCTGTAAACTCGGTTTAGTGAGATGGCTGTCAAAGCTCTGGATTAAAAAAATAAATAGTACAACTATGGTAAACAATAAAAATTCCCAAGTATTTTTAAGATGGACACACTATTAATTTGTTCATGCTTTATATTCATTAACTTATTTTCAAACAGGAGGACAGTCTTTTTCTGATTCATAATTAGAATTAAATCAATTACAGTAAAGTGAATACAGAACAAATGGGCAAATCGAAGTACATAAACTCAAAATTAAGTGGTTCAGTTGCTGACTACAGTGGGATTTAGACATTCCTTTTGATTTTAGTGAAACTGTGATAGTAACTTTGCCCTGGTTCTAAGCACATTTAAGCACTTCTTGTAGTCAGATGATACCAGATGCTGCGGAAGGTTTGGAGCCTGGGGCTGCGTGGTGTCTGCAGTGGAATGGCAATGCAGATCTACCAGCTTGGAAACGTAAGCTAACCCCTAAGCAACAGATGAGGCCGTTGTCTTGTCCTCACACTGGCTTTATGTGCACGGAAGAATTTAAAATGAGAGCAAAACATCTCAGAAAACTTGGTCCCAGCCAGTGGAAACCCTCCCAGCTGTCAGCGAGAAGGAAACACACCCTCCTGAGTCGCTTCCCTCACAGCTGCTTTAACATGCATTTGGAGCCAGACCCTAGATCATCCAAATGATAGGCAAAGAATCTGTGTTGTTCTCATAACCCTCTGTGCACTAGTGCTCAGGGAACATCATATCCTTTTAAAGAGCTGACAACCAGCCTCAGTGTAAATACTAATTTTCTAAAATTGTTGATGTGCCAAGCTCCTTCTCAAATCAAATTTTATGTGTTTTTTCATCAAGCAGGGTATTTAGGGCTCCCAAACAACCAAAATATAATCTCAGAATGCTTCAAGTTACAACTGGAGGGAGAAAAAGGGAGTCAGCAGATGAATCGAGCTACAATAACCTGTAATCCTCCATTATGGAGCATCAGTTGTAGTAGCTACATCTAAACTGCAATAAGATGACCTAATGAGTATGCATGTACTTCCACAGAAAGGCACATGCACATGTAAAACCATATGTAAATCACCGCGCTCTCTCTAACCCCCTTGTTAGCTATGATGATTTGAACATTTTAATCCTATTTGAAACATTTTCTTTAAAATGGAGCCTTTGAGCTTTTGGAATAAAATGACAAAGGAAAGACGAAAAGCAGCTCTTACAAGAAACAAAGGAAATACCGCAAGGTCAAATAGAGTATTAATAATAATGTCTCATGTGACCTGACAATATCTTTATTCTAAACATCTTGCTGCAACAGCTTTTAAAGTGCAGGTCATAGACAGATGGCAGTCTGTGAAACATTGCCCAGTCAGGCTGTCCTGACTCATTGTTTCCAGATGCTACACAATCTTAAGTCATTTTGTTATCTTGATTTTTTTTCACTTTAAACTGTTGCTATAGTTTCATGGCAGTTGCCGGTAGGAATTGGAGTCATGCTTCCACTGCAAATAAACCCAAGCCTTTTTATTTTGACTCTCACTGCTCAGATGTGATAGAAGCTTGCTACTTTTTTGTTTTCATTAAAATATTTGTGAGGAGGAAGCTTGATTGAAGTGCACCTCATGGCCTACCAAGACTAGCTGCTTATTTCTACGTTATCATAGACCTCTACCACTTCAATAACAGTTATGATAAAGCCAGTTCTTCTGGATCTTGTTGTACCCCTTGTTGGTGAGCCTGGTTCCTAGTATCCTATTTCTTATCCTACATGAAGACTCAGTTCAAAATAGGAAGGATAAAACAATTTCTAAAAGTTAGTATTTCTACAGTGTTGTAAAATCCATAGGGACCATGACAAAACTCAACCCATTTCTCTCTAAACAGAGAGATATGTTAGATGTTGCCTCGCCTCCTCTAACAATCCAAAGCCTCTCTCCATATATACACATTATTAATAAAAATAGTATTTTAACTCCACATTTACACACATCTGTGACTTTCTCTTCTCAGAGCATTACGTAGTGCACTGCTGGAGTCTCAGGTACCATGCTGGTCAGTTTAAGGCAGGAATCTCTACCAGTGTCTGACCAAATTGCTGCTGGGATCTGAAAGGACACTGTGACTTGTTGCTGGATGGAGAAACATCTGTATGTATATGATACCTATATGCAAAACCTCAACCCAGGCCACTGCACGGATCCTTCTGGTGCTCTCCCCTTGAGATTAGTTTAGAGAAGTTTCATATTGATCAAAGTTTTTAGACTTGAGCATCACTTTTTTTCTGTTTTTCCTCGGATAATAGTATTTCTCTGTCTATAGGAAGATCATAACTACTTATAACTGTATAAAGACCTTAGACATTGCATGTTCTTTGTAAGTGAAAATGGCGGTTGGAGTTGTGTCTTAGATTTGTGCTAGCACTGAGGACCAGGCCACTAAAAATAAACCCCCTGACTGGTGCAATTGACCAGATGAGCCCCCAGTGCAAGTGCAATTACAGCAGAAAAAAATAACCATTCCCTGTGCCCTGTCTGCAGGGCAGTTTGTTTCGGTTGGTACTGCCAGCTGGTACTGAAACAAAGGTCAACAAACCACAACCTCTTGTTGCTTGCAGTTACATGGCCACATTAATGACCCCGCTGCAATCCCTGCCTTCCTATCCTGCTCAGGCCAAGGTTCTGCTTCCTCTCACCACATGAGGAAGCGGGCTTCAGCACGGGAAACACCCTGTCCTGCTGCTGGTGGGCTCCCTATGCCTCCTCTTTCAAGATTTCCCAAGCCCAGAAGCAGCAGAAAATGTTCTACTGGAAGCAGTGCTCAGGAATCAAATTAATCTTAACCAACAACCTGAAAACCAGTTGAAAATTAGCAGCCATAGTCTGCAGTGCACAGACACAGACATTGTGCTGAACTGAACCACCCCATGATCTTGGGGTTTTCTATCTGCTAAGACTGCGCCTAAGATGGCAGCGCTCTTTACCAAGCCATGGCAGTGAAATATCCTAACTAGGTGAAAACGTTTTTGTCTAGCACTCCAGAAAAAATCATAGTATGATACCAGTACTATGGGCTCTTCCATGTTGCTTCCTTCATAACAATAACATAACCCTCCTGCAACTAGAACAAGCAATGTGAGTACAGCTCTGCTTGCATTTCCAAACCACAAGATTCTGCTCACACAGACGTGTCAGACTTCCACCCTCCCACCCAACTTGTAGGAACAAAAGCATGTAGGAACAAAACCTTTCCAGAGGATGGCCTTGTGCCAGGTAACCGAACTCTTCCATTTTGTGTCTTACAGGCCTTCAGTATCTTCCTCATGACAAAACTTGCCCTGTGGCTTTTTACTAAAGCAGCAAGACAGCAAGAGGAGGAGGGAAGACTGGAGGCTTTTATCATGCTTTACAAGCCCAGATCATACACATTGGTTGCTCTCAACAGTCTTACACATAAAGACCTACCAAAACATGAGAGGCTGCTTGAGGCCCACAAGGGAGCAACACATCCCCTGACACCAAATAAGCACAGTGGCGCTGCTTTTATTTTGCTGCTTCAGTGAAAAAGTGCATCTCAGCATTAGGATTCATTTTCTTTCTTAAAAGGAGCTTCAGAAATATTTGCACAGATAATTGTCCAATGAGGTCATTTTTATCCTGACTCTTTTCTGGAATTCACTGGGCTGGAAATGTGGTTTTCTTCAGTAAGGCACCGCTAGGTTTGTTTATTATACTCTTTAAGAGGGGAAAAAGCCCAAGCAGCTCCCAGAGCTATTTTTGTTCATGGATTTGTGTCCCATAGTTCATTGGCATTGTCTAAGAGGACACAAGTTCCAATGGGAGCTTTCCTGCACCCTGGGTGTTTTAGCTCATCTTCCCATAAAAACCGCCTAGCCCTAGCATTTGGTAAGATGTAAGCGCGCACTGGGAGCTTCCCCTCAGTGTACCTGAGTTTCTCTCTATTTCTGCACTACTGAGGGAAATAAATGTCCTTCCACCACCCATCCAACAGGCTCAGAAGTTATTTGGTACCCAGGTGTACAGTGCGATCATATAAACCTCCTGTCTGTGAGAACAAACCTAGTTCTGCCCCCTCTGCCATCCCTTCGGCAACCTCATCTGCTGGTGTCGCTGTTAAAGGGCACACCACAGATCACAGCTTCTCACTGACCTTTGTTTGAAAATAAGCTGAAGATAATGCAAGACTTACTTAAAAATTAGTAAGTTCCATTTTTCAGCTCATGAAAAAGTGGGAAACAGCTTAAAAGTACTTCAGCACGACTCTCATGTCACACAGGGCTCCAGAGAATGCTCCCGTAACCCTGCCCTGACATACATTTGACCTTAAGCACACAATTGCAACATCCTGCACGTCTGTAGCTGAAGCTTTCCCAGGTTTTCCAGCTTGCTTACATCTAGTCCAAAGTATAGCCATATAAATTATACATGAGCATCTAACCTGTATCTATGTGAGGCTTTGATGTTTGTTACTGCCATGCACCGTCAAGAATAAAGAAGTCCAGCTTTTAGAAAATAGTAATTATACTTTTAATTTTATATATAATGCACCTACACTAAGAATAAACTGTAAGCCAAATGCACATGAAGGGGAAAAAATGTATTGTGTATTTAAGAAACTTCCTTTAAAACAAATTATTTTATCTCGATCCAAACATTCACAATAGCAGGAAGCAGGATGACAGCATGTTTACAGCTGCATAATGGCTCCAAACCCAGTAAAGCATCCTCCTTCTGTATTAAGATCCTATAAGAGATTAAAAGTAAGATTAGTCCAAAGGTTCCTGACTAAATTAAACTAAGACAGAAGACACCTATGGGGCAGTATTATCTAAAAATCAGTTTAAATAGCAGGGGGGTTGCAAACAAATATGCAAATACTATATTGAAGATTGCTTCTTTCCTGATGAATCAATGCTCAAAATTTGGGCAGAAAGTCAAGTCAGTTCCCATATCATTGAAGTTTGGAGGTAGATTTTGGGGGAGATTTTCCAGCCATGTTTTGGATGCTACTCCCTTTTTTTCTCACCCAATATTTTCCTTGCAACCAGCTTCAAAACAGCAGGTACTATGATACATCTTATCCTGAACTCCTCTCCACAGAAGTGGCCATTACAAGGATCCCCATCATATCAATAAAAATCAAATTTGCTTTAGGAATTGCACTTTTAAGTGCAAATGACAAAATACAGAATGTTATCAGCGATATTTGAGGTAGCTTCAGACTAACTGGCAAAGCTCAAAACATGGGCTGAAAAGAATGCCCTGAGGTTGAGCAAAGGGAAAGGAAGAATCATAGAATCAGAATAGTTAGGTTTGGAAAGAACCTTAAGATCATCTAGTTCCAACCCCCCTGCAATGGGCAGGGACACCTCACACTAAACCATCCCACCCAAGGCTTCTTCCAACCTGGCCTTGAACACCACCACGGATGGAGCATTCACAACCTCCCTGGGCAACCCATTCCAGTGCCTCACCACCCTAACAGTAAAGAATTTCCTCCTTATATCCAATCTAAACTTCCCCTGTGTGAGTTTTAACCCATTACCCACCCATTACCCCTTGTCCTATCACTACAGTTCCTAATGAAGACTCTTGGTTTGGGTTGGAAGGGATCTTAAAGACCATGTAGTTCCACCCCCCTGCCATAGGCAGGGACACCTTCCACTAGACCAGGTTGCTGAAAGCCCCGTTCAACTTGGCCTTGTAGACTTTCAGGGATGGGGCAGCCACAGCTTCTCTGGGCAATCTGTTGAGTGTCTCATAGTAAAATGTTTCTTCCTAATGTCTAAATATACCCTCTATCCCAGTCCCCCTTCCCTCTCCAGATTTCGTGTAGGTCCCCTTCAGGTACTGGAAGCTGCTCTAAGGTCTTCTTGGAGCCTTCTCTTTTCCAGGCTGAACAAGCCCAACTCTCTCAGCCTATTTTCATAGGAGAGATGTTCCACTCTCTGAGCATCTTTGTGGCCTCCTCTGGACTTGTTCCAACAGTTCCGTGTCCTTCTTACATTGACGACACCAGAACTGCACACAATACTCCAAGTGAGGTGTCATGAGAGCAGAGTAGAGGGGCAGGATCACCTCCTTCGACCTGCTGGTCATGCTCCTTTTGATGCAGCCCAGGATACGGTGGGCTTTCTGGGCTGCAAGCGCACACTGCCGGCTCATGTTGAGATTATTGTCAACTCCAAGAAGTCCTTCTCAGGGCTGTTCTCAGTCCAGTCTCCACCAGCCTCTATTTGTGCTTGAGACTGCCCCAACCAAGCTATGGTATCTTGCACGTGGCCTTGTTGAACTCCATGAAGTTTACCTTGGCCCACCTCTCAAGCTTGTGAAGGTTCCTCTGGATGGGATTATCTTCCCTCCAGTGTGTTGACCACATCACACAGCTTGGTGTTGTCCTGCCTGTCGTGAACACTCCTGGCTCTTAGCTGGGTCGGCTTGACTTGTGGCACACTCTGCATTATGCACGTCATTTGTCAAATACTCAGGACAGGGATTTCAGACATTAACATGTTCAGGTCAGCTCTGGATCTCCACTGTTATTGTATGCAGTTTGGAAATACCAACCAGAATTTCAGCAAGCAGCACAGTACTGCCTTTAAATGAAGAAGAAACTGAAAAAACATGCTTCTCTATTCATGTTTCATTTCTCAGCCACCCCTATCGCCTATTCCGTTTTATCTTCACGCTTTTAAAAATAGCACTGGAAGTAAAAGCTTTAATTTTAGCTTTCACATTTAATTGTAGTCCCCTCCTCTAAAAAAGACCAAAACCAAAACAAACCAGCAATAGCAAAAGAAAACACAAGACTTTTAGACAAACAGGTTTATAAGGTTTATTTTCCATTGCACATACATGGATTATATACAAGTTAGTAACATAAGTTACTTCTTAATCTTCTAAAAGATTGTTACAGCAAACACTTGCCATTTTAAAACATCAAGTCAGAAATCAATCTAAAAAGGTAAATATGCCAATATTTTAAAAATGAAACAAATTGCACTTTGTTAGGGAGAGTCAAATACAGGTCTGGCTATATGCTGTAACAAACTATATAGCAGGTAATATTACAGTTAGAAGTAGCTCTTGCAGTCCATTTGTACATTAATAATTCTTTTCAATTTTACTGAATTAAAAACTGGTGGATATTTCAAAGACTTCCTCTCCTTCCTAGTATTCAAGATTCATCACATGAAAGGCGCTAGCAACTAAGTCTTTATACAATTGCTATTCAAATATAAGAAGAACACCATACCTGGAAATACGGAAAATATCCTAACTCATCCTGATAGGCCATGTCTCACGAGATGAGGAGTACGGGAGGTGTTCAGCAGTAAAGCCCTGTCCTCTACTTACATAACAGAAAATCTTAAAAAATAATCACTGCACACAACACGAGGGGTGGGGTCATACTGTAGTTTGCAAGTCTCCGGTAACAGGAATATTGCTCATCACTGCTCACAGATGAGTGTTTCCATAGCAAACCTGCTCTCAAAGTGTCGAATCTTTCGGCAGTTGACAGCTTCACGCTTCTGAATTCCTGTTTGTGTTAGTGGAGAACAATGAAGGGCAAAGAGAAGAGGGGATGACGGCATGTGAGTGACACAATGGTTTTACATTTGCTATGATGTCATCAGAAATCAGAACTACTCTTCTTTGATCCCCTGCTCAGAGGGAATGCACACAGGCACATGTTCATATGGAGAAAATCACTCATCAGGCAGCAACCCTGACGGTGTAGTGACCCAAATCCCAGTTCTGGTTTTAGTTAAAGCCAACTTGCCAACTCCCCCACAGACTAATTTGAACCCATATCAGTTCCCAGTCTCCCCCTCTGTGTGCCTACAAAAATGCTTGTGGGGATGTGAGGGAACAGTGAAGGAGTAAACCACTAACTAAACTAACTTAAAAACGGCTTTAATGACAAGAAGAATCTACAATTCATAGAATCACAGAATGGTTTGGGTTGGAAGGGACCTTAAAGACCATCTAGTTCCAACCCCCTTTCCACTAGACCCAGTTGCTCAAAGCCCTGTCCAGCCTGGCCTTGAACACTGCCAGGGATCCACAGCTTCTCTGGGCAATCTGTTCCAGTGCCTTACCACCCTCATAGTGAAGAACTTTCTCCCTATCTACCCTCTTTGGTTTAAAGCCATTCCCCCTTGTCCTATCACTACATGCCCTTGTAAAAAGTCACAATTCTGAACTTGGACTACAAGGCTATGGCTTCTCTTATATTAAAGTGAGTTTGTTGGGGTTTTTTTGTTTTGGGGTGGATGGGTCAAGAAACAAGATTAAAGAAAGGCCTCAACAAAAGCCTGAACCCCAGAAAACACAACCATGCACACACATGCACACATTTTAGCAGCTCCTACGTTATGGCGCCTTAAGTACTTCTGCACAATAAAATGACTTATTTCCATAGCTCCACAGAAAATATCAGATGTACTTAAGCCCACAGAGCTGGCTACTGCCATAAGGAACACCTGCTTTAATAAGAGTGATTTCTTTCAACACAATCAAGCCTATTTGTTAAACTTTCTGCCAACTCCAAAGATGGAAGGAGGAACCTTACCTCTCATGGCTTCTTTGCGCTGTAGTTTATAGGTTTCCTTGCCGCGACAGAGGCGGTAAATAAAGAATCCCAGCTGATCCACGTTTTCAATGCGATCAGTAACAATCATCTGCTCATGAATCAAGTAGGACTGAGGCAAGTATGTTCCAGCCTGTTGAAAAAAATGTAACAGCTCTGTCAAAAGCTGCCTTTTCCTGGTCTGAGCACACAAGAAAAACTTTAGAAGTGTTTGTTCTTTAACTCGGCTGTGACATATCTTCATAGAATTCTTCCAAAATACATATTACCCACAGGATTTTTACTCTAAATGTGTACATGACTGCACTGCACTACAGAGATAAATAATGATTATATTCAAAAAGGTCACAAAGTGTCCTGTCCACTGATGCACACGTCCACCACCCTCCTGCCACACTAACTTCAGGGTTCAGTAGAGAAGAAACGTTTCCTTCCAGGTGCACCCCCTGCCCCAGATCAGTGCTGCACTTACCATCCACAGTTTTCACTTCATTAACAACATCCCAACGGAGCTTCCAAAGAGGAGCTGGCAGAAACATGCTCCACATGGAGCTGCTATGAAGCATGCCAGCTGCAGCCTACAGGGTTTGGAAAGCCTCGTGTGATACCATGAACAATGTGGATCACAACCCTCAAGCCAAACCCAAAACCCTCTAGACCCATAAGTTATTATGGTGATTCCCACAACTGTTCCTGTGGAAAGGTATTAGGAAGTCACAGTGTGGTATATCAGGTGTTTTAAGGCAACATGCTGAAAAAAGAAAGAGCTGTGAAGGCTTCCCAAGCCTTTTACAGCCACTTCTGTTTTATTCTGCCATGGCTGAAGTGATGGAGGAACCCAGCTCTGTACACACCTCGCTGCACACATCTAAAGATGCACATACTTGGCTGTCAGCTGATTTCCCAATACTGCCACTGGTAAATGGCCATCAACATCTTTCAGATATTGCTTCATTTAAGAAATCCTGTTAGTGTGATTCTTGTTTATGGCAGTAGAGAAGGTGTTGCTTGCTTCCTTAAAATAAAATGATCACTTACTATGGAAACAAAGTCAACATCTGTGGTGAAAGATCCCTGTATTGACAATAAACATCTTGAAATTTCCATTGCAAAACAAGACTGCCTTTTCAGTCCAAGTGACATGCTGAAGAGTTACCAACTGAGTGCTGTTCTCTTCAGTAAAGGAAGGACTAAAATTCACTTTAAATTATGAAAATTTTCTTCAGCATGTACTATGAGGAAAACAACAGCAATTTGTTTTTTTAGTAAGAGCTTGGAAGACTTCACACTCTCAAATTATCCCACGAGATATCTGGTAATTAAATCACTGTAAATTACTGTATCTTAACTGCTGGTCTCCCGAATTTCAGCAGGGCAGGGCACTGACAGAGTGGGCACTGCTGCTGCTGAAGCCTTGGGGCAGCTTGGGAGGACACTCCTGGGCTTGTGCCCTCTAAACTGCAGGACCTCCTGGACCACTCCATGGATATGGCCTTCTCGTGGGGTGCAGGAAGAGGGAGAGCTCAATGTGGTAATCTCCTCTGCCCAGCTGCTGCACAAGCAATTACCGAGCACTGGGATCCAGCACAGCCACAAATATCATCATCTTTGAGACATTCAGTGCATCACATACGGTTAAAATTGGCCAGCTGGCTCAGCAATGGGAAGGAGGTGGATGAACAAATATTGGACCTGGGTTTCAGCTTTTCTTCCCAAGGAAAGGAGGCCTTTCAATGTCTGCATATTCAAGCAAACTGTATCAATATATAGAAATATGGTTCTTTAAAAGAAAGCCAGAATTTTAGTCTAAGAAACAAAACAGCCCATAGCACTTCCACTTTCATAAAATGCCCTCTGCATGTATTCAGAGCTCATTTTAATCAAACAAGCACTTTAATATCATACATATTTTCCTTGTGCAACCAGTGTGGCCGCAGGACAATGAGCAGAAATTTACTCACTTTGTGCGTTTGCAGAACCGTTTCCCAAATTTCAGTTACAAAATATTTAACCTGATTTTCTGAGACATCAAATGCCCATAGCTTTTTGTTAATACAATGAGAATTAAACAGATGTCTCATAAAATTAGGGCACTCGCTGACTGGGACAATGATCAAAACAGTTCGCTTTTGCACAGATTTCCAATTAAATGCAAGAAGCCTGGTTATCCTCTTACTTGTAAACCAAGCATATTTGATTTAGTACTAATAGCAAAGTAGGAAATTAACAGATTTTAACAGTGGAATTTGTGTGAACTAAAAATGGAAACAGAACAGCATACACGAAATAAAAAGATATGGGGTCACTGAGTTTTACAGACACCACCTCATCCTTGTGTACGTGAAATGAAAGTGCAGTTAAATAGCCAGTCTCAAAATAGGCAGCGAAAACGCAGCAGAGGACTTACTTGTGAAATTCATTTATATATACAAACCCCTAAGAAATGGCTGAAATGGTTTCTGGAGGCCTAACTCCAAAGCCTTTTTTGGAAGATGCAAACCCAAAGACAATAATAAAAATTCTGAAGTTATAAAAGCCCAGTAAAATGAAATTTGTAACACTTTCCCCAAATCTTAGACACAATTTATCAGCTCTCTTCACCACCAAGAGTGTTTTGCTGTCCTATAAAGAAACCAAAATAAATGCTATACAAATCTGCATTAAAGCATACATATGTAAGAGTTAAAAAGAAAGATAAAGATGATTTATATTAAATTAGTAAGAAATCCCATTAGATTTTCTACTTTGGCCTCCTCTATTTCACAGGCCATTATGTTTCACCCAGTTCCTCCTCCTAACAGAACAGCATGTCCCTGTGGCGGCGACAAGCCAGCCAGCACCACGAGCCCAGCAGTAGTGTTCAATCATCAAACCCTGCTGGGAAGTCATTAGGAGCTCCCACTACATGATACTGAAAACTCATGTTGGGCTGTTCAGCGATTGTGGTATCTCTGTCCTTTCCATGGTCAAGTGCTTGCAGAATCGTAAGTTGGTTTTGCTAACCATACAGTCCAAATTGTCATTACTACAACAAAACCTCCCTGGAAACAGGAAGGTGGAATCTCAAGGCTGGTGGAAGCCTCATGAACTTGGATGCAGCACTAGCCCATCACACCTTGTGTGATGTGTGCCAGATCTCATTTCCCGGAGTGCACATAGCAGAGCCAATAAACCTCACACCCTCAAGCCACCAGATCAGGTCAAATTAGGAGCCAGCCCTAAGGACCCATACCTCAAACAATGCTCGTGTTAAAAGGATTTCCCAGTATATCCACTTCAAGCATCTCAGCTAACCAGTCTTAGTCCAGTAGATACATGCTTCATGGAAGCTTTAGCCACAATGGATTACAAAGTAAAAAACACACAAGGCTATCAAAGAGTCAAGGTACACCGCATTCACATGATTTTGTCAGCTAAATTTGTAGCATGGAAAAATAAAATCACATTTGTTCAAATTAACAATTCCTTCACAATGGTAATTAATTAACTAAGAGCACTGTAGACTTTCTTCTCTCTTTGCAAAGATCTCTAGTGATCAGTTAACTAACACATGCACATCATGTGAATGCCAGAGTTAGCTGAGGGGACAACGTCTCCTCTTCCCCTGTCTTAAGAACAAATCACTTACTATTTAACCGTACCTTGATGTTGATCAGCAGCTCCAGGAAATTTTTTGGTGGCATAACAACAGAAGTGTTGAGAGGAATCACATAGCACTTATCCAGGCTAAGGTCAAGGTAGGCAGTGAGTCTCTGTAGAGGAAGTATTTATTTTAATCATAATTACAAGAACATCAGAAAATTCACATGCAGACTTTGCTAAAGTGCTATTGCCTCGTGTTGTTCTTCAGATTATTGTTTTGTTCACTACAAAACCTGTCCAAACAACCGCAATTCGAGGGTAGGTAAACGCAGAAATAAAAGGCAGCCTGATGAGAGTTTAAATCTATGACAGGAATTTGTGCAAGGCAGCAGGCGGTAAGTAGCTCAAATGCACCACAGTAATGAAATTACAAAGGTGTAGCTGAGCTGCTATAGAATCAAGTACAGTATTGATTTATTCCTAGTGCCTGCATTTTGGAACAACAGGGCAAAAACTTTGCTCTATTCTCCATGCTTTTATATTTTTGTTATACTGGAAAGGGGAAATACTGCTGGCAAGAACAGAATATGAAGGGAAAATAAAATACTGTCACAGATAACACAGCAAAAATCCTTTTATTTTCAAAAATACTGGCTTGAAGCATTAACGATTATTCCTAACTGAATAATTATAGTACCTGAACGGCAGTATTTGTCATTATTTTATAAAGACAGGGACAGAGATGTAAAAGCTCGGAGAATTACCCTGATGAATCCTATGGCTCTGTTCACTCAGCTGAGTTTTACTGCATCTGTTCCTGCTAAACACAACATTATCTCAAGCTGCTGAAAGCTCTGAGGCTGCAGACGTATATAAAATGCTGAGCACCAAGATCCCAACAGTCAAAATAGTACCAGGACAGCAATCATCAGTGCAGTTAATCTCATTACATGGGAGTAAGTGCTGTGCCTATGGCAAATGATCCTTGCACTGACCTTTAGAGCAGAGCCTTTAACCCATTAAATCAAAAAGTAAATTTCCAATGTTGTCCCTATCCACTTCTTAGATACTTCCCAGCCCCCCTTGTTTTTCCTGGATTTTCCTCTTTAGAGTCTTTCCTCTAACTCTTAACAGAAGCTCCCTAAATATATTCAGGAATATTAAATGACTTAAGCTTAAGCATGCAATGTTTTCTTCCAGATCTGGTTATGAATATTTGATAGGTAGAACCCATTCTGCCTGGAAAACCGTAACTCTGAGGTTTGCATTAAAAAAATAGGACACTTCCCTATTCTTTTTCAGCCTTGCTTTAAAAAGCTGCTCAGTGAAGTCTTCAAATGTTCACAGAAATTCAGCTTCCTGAAAACCAGCTGCATAACATTTCATCGCTATCAGACAGCTTCCATCAGGCTGCTACAGAAAAGAAGGGTTTCTAAATGTTTTACAGCTCTCGCCAATACCAAGAGCTGTAGGCCTGTCAACTGCCTTAGCAAAAAAATTCATTACCATGATCCCTATCAATGTTGTTTCTCCAAAAAAGGAAGAAACAGCTAAAAGTGCTCTGAGACCCTAGTTCAGTGCCTTTAGGAATCACAGTAGCCTGTAGTGCACAAGGCTTCCTAAGGCACCTGAGAAAAGAGCTCTCTTCCAAGGTCAGACAACTCATTGCTTCCTTTCCTTTCTGCTGCTGCTTTGGGCTTTTTGAGCCCTGCTCAGAGTGCACCTCTGGGGGTGCCTGAACCTACTCTTGTCAGAGGCAATCAGTCCCTGCAAGCTGAGGCCAAAGCCATGACAGCCCTTTCCAAACTCCACTGGCACCACAGCAGCTGGTCAAATTCTGGCTTGGTGGACTAAGCACAGCACAAACTATATTTTCTTTACTTCCTCGTACTAACAAAAGGAAACAGCTCTAAGATTTTTTTCCCTTTCTAAAAACAGAATTGTATTTGCAAATGGTGTTTTACAGACTCCCTCATGATGACTGTATAATGCTGTACTTTGTATGCCCAGTTAATAATTGCTTGCAGCCTGCTGCTGATCAAAACGTTTCTGCTGCCTCCTCCACCCTCTGCTTTCCCCCACCACAATAATTAGGGAGTACATTTATCAGGATGACTGAGGGGGAGCATTTTTCCAGTTTTAAATCCTTTCAAGCTCTTCAGAAGTATTTCTTACCCGGTGGAAGTCATGGACGATATCAGCAGGATCACTATCAGCAAACTCAGGGACTGGCACACTGATAAACTCAACATCTTCCTCCTCCAGGATCTGAATATTTTGCTCAATTGTGTGGTAGCGAGCACTCTGAGCCTCTGCCCCAGACTCGGGTAAGCTTAAGCCGTCTTCAATGTACTTTATTCCACAGAAATACACGCCACCCTGCTAAAAATAAACAACCCAGCAACAAAAACATCATCAGCCTACAAGTTTAAAACTAATATTCTCAAAGCACAGTGGAGAAGAAAAACCTGTCAGCCTAGATGAAATGTTTTCCCTTCAATTTGACCTATACACCAGAGCAGGAGCCCGTTGCTATCTATAATAGGACCATGGGTAAAACCTTGATTGTACCGAACCCAAAGGGAGCCCTTCCCTGGAATTCAAGGAAAACAGGATCCCAAAAGCAGGTTCTTAAAATCTAGACTTCTGTTTTGCATCCATTAGCTGTGGCACATTGTATCTTATTTTTAGAAAGACAGTGAAGTTCCTACATCTATATACATGCACATTATTGTTAAATTATTATTTAACTGTGGTCAGTAATTACAGCTTAAAATACCAAAACTGATCAACCAGATCACCTTTAAAAAGCAAGTCTAACTCTTAATTTGGTCATGCTCACAGCAGTGGGTTGGACCAGGTGACTGCAAGTTTCCTTCCAACCTTGATTATTCTGTGAAGTTGCTTAAGTTTTTGCAAGGCTTCAAAAGTTTTGGAAGTCAGTTTCTAAAACATTTCTGAACAGTTTTAAAAGACAAACAAATAATAGAAAATAAACCAACCAATTTTGTCATGGTACACATGGCAGGTTACTTAAATGAAGTATAAATTAAAGGCCTGAATCAGAGGAAGTCATATCCCAAATTTATATGCCAAATAGTTTTAGAAACATACAACTTATGTATATGCACATGCCATCAATTTCAAGTCTTAAATTGGAACACGTCCTCAGTGCAATTCAGCTAAATTCCTGAACGTTTCTTTCAACTCAGATCTGACATAAATCTGAATGAAAAGGCACCTTCCATTTCAGCTAGCTGGGATGTGAAAGGTGGAGCACTGCAGGTGGAATGGATGGAACATGAGTTAGTGTTACAACGGGCCTTCAGCTACTCTCAGCTTATTAATCCACCAAAATATGCTATGCTGTTTAAGCATCACTTGCAACACTACTGCTCCCCTGGGAATCAGGTTAACATGACAGACAAAGACTATAAACTGCAAGTTCAGCTAGAATTTCTCATGTTTAATCACTCTGCCTTCCTCATTTGCAGCTACTAAAATGGGGAGAGAAAGAATAATCCCAGTAGCAGGGACAAAAACACAGAATTTATACCTTATAATTACGTGCAGTAACCAGAGGGCTAGAGGGATTCATGTTTCACTTATACTCTCCCTTTCTGACTGTGAATCTTGCAACCCTGGCAGTTTCTGAAGGAGAGAGGGTCTGCTCACACCACTTGGGCAACAGCCCAGCATATATCCAGTGCTGCCCAATGACAATTCTCCCTGAGGAAGACAACATTTAACTCGCGTCTCCCATATTCTAGGTAAATGCTCCACTTCCCTGGCACCACTGTCTTCAAAGAGCTCCCACTGCAGGAGTGCCACTTGTTAAAAGACTGAAAATACATTTTGTCAGAGGTCCGATCTTGTCAGTGTGGATTAGACTTGACAGAGCATGTTTAACCATGCTGACTGAGCTTCTCCCAAGTCCCCCACAGGGCCTGTATTTTGTATCCCTCTGGAGGCTAGGAAGCAGGAGAATCACTGCGCTTCTTTGACAAGCAGTCCCTTCCCTGTGCATGAGCAGTGCTGCATGTGTCTAGGAAACCTGGGGTCAGACAAGGAGGTCTTCAAGGGGTTAATCCACCTCCAGTATTCATCACTGTGGAACACAGAGAGAGCAGGTGAAAATCTGGGACGGCGCTGCAGTTCCTAAACCCAAGTCCTACTGAGATATAATCCCTCCTCTGCAAAGTAAGATTTCCAAAAGTGCTGCTTCCTTTTATATGCCAGCTTTGCTTCCATCCTCCTCTGCTAATAGCTAACTTCAGAGTGGGCCACATATTTTGCCTTTAGAAATGCTTAGTTTTTGGAAACAAAAAAAAGCAGAAAGGCTGTTTGGTTTAGTCTTTTGTTCCTCCTCCCTCTTCTAAATGTAAGGCATAACAGAGAAAAAGACAACCCTCCCATAACGAAATGTATTTGACTTACCTGGAATGCAAAATATTTGTATAGATAGGCACCACCCAGGATCACCCCAGCCAGCATAAAGGCCAATCCGAAGCACATGCACCAGCACCAGGCCCTCCTCTGCCCAACTGGCACAGCATCCTCAGGGTCCTGCAGTGCACCAGAGAGAGACCTTCAGCACACTGTTCCCAAGACATGTATGACACCAGATACTTCAGGCCCAACAAGTACAGACCTTGGATCCATCAGAAAAGGCTGTATGCACATTATCACAATTGCTTGGAAACGCATTTTATTTGGTAAAGTTTAAAGCCCCTGTTAGGAAAACTTGTACTAACAGTAATTGTTAATGCAATTGTCACTGACTAAATCAGCAGACTTCAGTCTTAAGGAAGAGAAAAATATAACAAAATCTCCTGAGATACCTAACAGCACACAGTGAGCCACTTTACAGAAAAGTAACTGTTCTCAGTCAACCTCCTGCAACATCAGCACAGCCAGGAAGCCCATTCAGAAAGGTCAGATTCTTTTTTATCTTGGTATATGCAATTTAAGTGAACCTGAAGAACCAACAAAAGATCAAAGGTAATAAGGAGAGCAAAACATATCCTTTCCTATGCTGTTCCATGAGGACAAAAGAGAATAATATGAGTGGATATGAAAAAAATGCTTTGTAAGTTGTTGTTAAGGAACCTTTCTGCTCTGAGACTGTTGGCCATGCCTCTTTCTGCTGTTCATGTTATGCTAAAGGAACGACAAGGTGTTTTCCCTTTGGGGCATTACTTTGCATAACCATGCAGTCCCCACAGGCATCCTAAGCAATACACGGCTGCTTGCAAAATCTTTCCTCTATCAGCCACATTACAATGCTCTTTCCTCCCCCAAGTGTTTGCTTAACTTGCATCCATAAAAAAAATCAACCAACAAACCATCTTTTTGAGTCACCCTCTTCCAAGCCATGACAATCCTGGGGAAATACCAGAAACCAAGGAAATACAAAGTAATTCATTATCCCTTTGTAACAAAAAAAACCCCAAACCAGTAAGGTAGAGTGATGACCAGGGCAAAATCATTATGGCCAAATAAACAAAAAAAACCCAAACCATAAAATGGGGGAAGAGCATGAGAAGAGCACTTGAGGAAGCACTGATAGCTCTGGTTGCCAGCTGATGTTCTGTCAGATGATGTTCCCCTCATGGTGGGGGTTTGCAGCATTTGCTAATGAGGATGATTTCACACTTGATCAAAGTTGTGGGTGTAGTCCCCACACTGCCTTGGCCCAGTTGGAAGGAACTCCCCTCATCCCACCGAAGCCATCTAAGCAAGTCTAATGCTAGGGGACCCGCCCTGTAAATGGCAGGGAGAAAGAGGCGCTTCCTGAGACAGACTCATCCCAACAATCCCCAAGAGGGAGAAGCAGTCTTTTGCAGGGACTGATTTAACTGGTTACAGGGGGAAATTCCTTGTTTAACTAGGTACCTGCTTCATATGCAGCTAAAACTAGGTGATGTGAAACCCACCCTTACAGTACGCTGCAATTATCTTTCATACAGAAGTGGCAGTGCAGCTTCTTTGCCAGGCGATTGGTGCCAAAATCTGATTCGGAAATATTTAGAGTCAAAGCGAAGATATTTCCCAGATTTTGTTTTACGTTACCTTGTGAACTACTGCAGTAAATTAGATTGTGAAATCTCCATTTTTGGAGGTTCTCAAGACTCAACTAGACAAAGCCATGGCTGATCTTGCTTTGGCAACCATCCTGTTTCTAAGGGGAGGTTGGACCAGATGACTTCCAGAAGCCCCTTCCAACCAACATTTCTGTGATACATTACAAGACAAAGTGAGCGTGGCTAGAAAACAGTTGCCATGGCCTGAAAAAGCAGACTGAAAAGACAAGTAGCAGCTTTTAAAAGCTTTTACATTACTAATTATTTAAGGAATTCAGTGTAAAGAATCGCAGGATTACTGGCTGCATGGTTTTTAACCTGGCTGTTTGCAAAGACTCAGAATAGGACATAATACCCATGGTAATCTAATTAACTTTCAGGTCAGGTTAAGATTCACTGTGGATTCTTTCATAAATCATCTCAATTATAAATCTAAACCAGGTAAAACAAGGATTTTTATTTTTATGTGGCCCTGTATCATTAGGTAACTATTTCCCCAGACATTTCAGAGCATAAAGGACACCAGATTGAAACTGGTTTAAATAATGTCATTTAAACTGTTGTAAGTTAATGTCACAAAAAAAGGATAGCAAGCTGGCTTTGGGATAGAATGCCAAAATATTCCCTAGTGAAGAATATAGAGTATCTTTATTCTTTCCCAGTGCAGCTTTTACACCCCCCTCTTTTTACACTCCAAGCAGAATCATCCATTAGTGCAATAATTGCCTCTTCCAGTTTTAGATCATTTTCTAAGTTCAGAAAGACTAACAAAACAGGCATCCGGAAAACAGTGCAGAAGGCACACGCAGTGTGAACACCTACCTGGTAATGGGGATTAATGGCAAATTAAGTTTGCATAGGCCACAAAAATAATCAGTAAAAGGACAGTAACTTTTACCATGCTGGAGGAACCTGAAGAAGTTTATGAGTATTACACCCTAAAGAATTTTGGTTTGATATATGAAGCGACAGAGGTAAACAACAGGTTTAATACAACTTTCTTATCCTCTAACAGCAGCTAAATTTAATCATTATTATTTCTGAAGGCATCCCTAGTGGTAGCATGTTAAGCTATTTTGTATTTGCAGTTGCCTATTGCATTTGTTTGTCCATAGCCTACTGAAAACAGCACACCAAATTTAGAGCAAGAGTTCAAGCCCAGTTTAGCCTCTTTCTTAGAATCACAGAATCATAGAATAGTTAGGGTTGGAAAGGACCTCAAGATCATCCAGTTCCAACCCCCCTACCATAGGCAGGGACACCTCACACTAAACCATCCCACACAAGGCTTCATCCAACCTGGCCTTGAACACTGCCAGGGATGGAGCACTCGCAACCCCCCTGGGCAACCCATTCCAGTGCCTCACCACCCTAACAGGAAAGAACTTCCTCCTTATAGCCAATTTCAACTTCCCCTGTTTAAGTTTTAACCCATTACCCCTTGTCCTGTCACTACAGTCCCTGACGAAGAGTCCCTCCCCAGCATCCCTATAGCCCCCCTTCAGGTACTGGAAGGCTGCTATGAGGTCTCCACGCAGACTTCTCTTCTCCATGCTGAACAGCCCCAACTTCTTCAGCCTGTCTTCATACGGGAGGTGCTCCAGTCCCCTGATCATCCTCGTGGCCCTCCTCTGCACTTGTTCCAACAGTTCCATGTCCTTTTTATGTTGAGGACACCAGAACTGCACACAATACTCCAGGTGAGGTCTCACGAGAGCAGAGCAGAGGGGCAGGATCACCTCCTTTGACCTGCTGGTCACACTCCTTTTGATGCAGCCCAGGATACGGTTGGCTTTCTGGGCTGCGAGCGCACACTGAAGCCGGCTCATGTTCATTTTCTCATCGAGCAACACCCCCAAGTCCTTCTCTGCAGGGCCGCTCTGAATCTCTTCTTTGCCCAGTCTGTAGCCGTGCCTGGGATTGCTCCGACCCAGGTGTAGGACCTTGCACTTGTCGTGGTTGAACTTCATAAGGTTGGCATCAGCCCACCTCACAAGCGTGTCAAGGTCCCTCTGACCCTTCTTAGGTGGATGCATGAAGGTCTTGCATCTCACTGTAGAGGAATCATATGCATTAAGTAACACTGAAAACAGAATTGATTTCCTCTTCTGAATTTGAAAACTAAGTACATTATAAAGCAGTTTAAAACCACCTTAAATTAAATTATTATAAATACCCTACTGAAGCTAAATTATACTCATATTAGTAGCTGTCCTGTGGCTAAGATGGCTAAGCTGCTGTATTGCTGCCATGACGGCTTAGTTTGGGCTGAACTGACCCAAAAGACTAATTCATCCCTCGCTATATAAAGGACCATCCGCATTGCAAGAGAAGCGTGATGGATGCTCACCCTCCTTCCAGGTGACTCATGTTCTGAAAGAAAATACATCAAGTGAAAGAGGATCCCTACCAAGAGGGACAGTGCTGAATTAGCACCTCTCCCCACATAGTTCCCACTGCACTTTGTTCCCAGATAGCAGCAATGGCTTCTGAAGCCAGAGTACAACATGATATTGCAGCCTTGGTGACTAATTTTTCTCTAGGTCAGCCTTCCGCTGCCAGAGGTATCTGACAAAAGAAAGCATAATGTACTTGAGGTCAAAACTGACCTCTAAAAATATCCTTCACTACTTTTGTGAGCAGTAATAACTCATTATTGATGTTCCGGTCCTTTTCTTTCTCCTTTTCTGCTTCATCCCTACGCTGTGTACTTCCAACTCCCTGGTGAATCCTCAACCTTAAGATGATGCCACAGAACTAATCTTCTCTGATGCAAAATGCCTTAGGAGGAACTGGATGCAAGCCCAACACTGGCTTGTTTCCCTCGATGAGCTGATTGTTCTAACTGGAAAACACTTGATTAGCCTGTTTCCCATGGACAAGATATGAAACAGAGGCATCTTTCTGCCACTTGTACACTAAATCCTACAGTGTTAAAATTAAATGGCTTGGAATTTCTCAACCTGAATAGTTTCAAGCTCTGCAGGAACTACTTTAGCTAGAAAATGTACTAAATTCTCATTATTTGAGATTGGCAAGATTCAAATCTGTCTTCTTCTCACAAAGAAGGTACAAGATGACTCCAGTTTTCCATGACGACGCCTTCATCAGTGACCACAGTAACTAATGTAAAGCTGCACTCTGTCTTATTACCAGAACCATTCTGGAGGCAGACAAATGCTACCACAAACTCATTACCGAAGCACCTCTCAACTACAGAGAAATCATCGCAGAGACATATTTATGAGTGGATTAAAAGAAAGAAAAAACGTTAATGCTCCCTAAACCTACAAACATTCGCAGTTATTAACAGCTACTGGCCATGTATTCTGTTGCTCTTTTCACTGTTCAATTTCAATGCTACTGTTTTTTTCTTTAAGGAAATGCTGAATTTCAAAAAGGACCAAATTCATGTTTGGGGTAACAGCACAAAATTCTTCCAAGAAGCTCCAAAACTGAGCCACAAATGTGTATAATTAGACTTGGTAATTACTTAGATTTTCCCCTTGTGGCTTTTTGTACATAGTGGAATATAATTGCTTTAACATTATAAAGAAAAGCAGTCTAAAAACTTACAAGGCATATGTCTCGTTCATATGAAAATGGGTGAGATTATCAGACCTCGTTCCTTTGCAGGAATTAAGGCCACATCAATTAAAATGATTTAAAAAAACACCAACATATGAACCAATGAAGAAAGAATCCACCTAAACCAGAGAAGATGGTTATGCTGTGGGGAGTCCAGAAATATTGCATGACCATTATGCACCTATGCAAAAAATAATGGCCCAATTTAAAAGTAGCTACAATAGCAATAAAAATAATTTTGGGAGGGGGAAGCATCTTTCAGTACCAATACACAGTCTTTGATCCACAGAAAAATTAGATGCAGAATATTACTATCACAAGTATCACTAAAAATGTCTGAGGCATAATACACACAGTTATTCTCAGATGCATAACTATGGACATTTACTCTGTGTGTGTGTACATATATATATATTCACACACATATAAAATCTTACAATCAGTGTGCATAGAACTGGCTCTAAGCTGTTCACAACAGTTTTCTTCTGAGGTCCTTTGCATGACAGTTAGCTCACATGGATGGACAGAGTGCAGTGGGGCAGACTGAGCCTCCTGAAGGCAAATATTGACCAAGTGCAGCTTTAATTAGTGGAGTAGGGAGAAGGGAGGTTACTGATGTCTCCCCCTAAATGTGTTTTTTAATGAGGGACACTAAAAAGTCTTGAAATAAAATACTGACCATTGCTGTATAAACTGAATTCTCTTGGTCAGGCTTGCCTGCTTTGACTTGTAAATCTGACATCTGTAGAAAAACCTCCCAAAAGACAGTCAATTTAAAATTAACTTAATTTAGACAGAGCTCTGCATTCCTCCCATGGTATTGCTGCCTTAAGACTGCTCCAAGCCTGGTGTTCTATTTATTACTTGTTGCAGATGGGAAATTAAGGCAGGCTTTTGCAAGACTCCTCACTTGGCAGATGCTGCAAATCTGGAAGGCCATAATACTGATCTGCCTCTCACGCAGCAGTTTTATGCTTCCTAATAAAATGAAATTTAAATTTTATGTACAATTATCTTTTAACTTGCTAATTGGGAAAACAGACTTTATATACAATAGGTGCTTCAGAGATCAAAGCTTATCACACAGATTGATGTATTCTTTCTACTCAGACGACGAAGCCTGAAAACAAGCTATAGTTGTTTATGTGTAGTTGATATCTGAACACTGTGACCCTTCTGTGGCAGCACTGCCAGTTCTTCAAGATGGACACGGACTTGTCCATCTGGCCAAAGGCGCTCTGCCTAAAAAACTGCATGAAAACCAGACCTTAGTTCTGGTGTTGCCTGCAGTAGTCATGTAGCCTACATAACCAAGGAGATTAATTAAAATTATCTATTAGGCAGTTGGCACTATTAACCTCCTGTATTTCTAGTATCTGTATGTGTTCTATAAATACTATAAATACAATATCTGTTGTACAGCACTAAGAAATCCAGCAGCAAGAAGAAAATACACCCCAAGAGCTTTCTTCCAAAGTTCAAAATGCAAGGTCATTTTGATATTAGTTGAACGCTACCTTTAGCCAAATAACAGGGGTGCTTTATTAAAAAATGAGGCATCTGTCAAATCTGTCAAATGACTCCTTTCATTGTTCAATGTCATAACCATCACAGAATAGAAATATTTATATAAGCAGCCAGCTCAGGATCATCTTAAAAAGGGAATCTGCTGGTGGATCAGAAGGTAGCTGCATTTATTGGGTAAGATGGAGGTAAAGGGAGAAGAAAAATCAGAAGACAGGCAAGGAAAGGGGAGCAGGAAATAAAACTAGAGAGAAACATGGTGGAACATGAAGAGTTCAATTTCTTGTCAGGAAGTTAACAAAAATTATAACCGTAAAGTGAACGTAAAGCATGTGAATCAGCAGTTCACCCACAGCTATGTGAGAGAGGGACAATAAAAGAAGAATGTTTTGGAAGAGTAATCCTGCAACTCTTAACTGATGTGAGTAATCCTGATCTACCTAATCAGTGCCTTCCACTTCTGAGAGAAGTCATTATGAAACTTGATAGCAGCCAACAATTAAAGAGGATGGATAAAGAAGGAAGAAACTTGTAACTATTTAGTCTGCCACTTCAGTTAAATTTGGGAGCAGTATTGTTAAGAATGGTTATTTTTATTCTTAGCTGTGGTCTTACGTGGACTAGAAAGCAAGGCTAAAAATAAAACCCAAAACTGAATACACTTATTTAAATGGCCTGAAAGCCCTGTCTTTGTAGACCAGTAAGGACTTTCTTCAGGTAATTCACATGCACAGGTTTTGGCTATATTTCCATCCCAGGCAGTCTACATTAACTGTACAACTAACTAAACGCTGTATTTTACTGTTGTCTTCAAACTGTGTTCTGGAAAATGTTCCTCTTTTCTCTGTCTAGTTCCAAGACCCACCAACTCCCTTCTCTCACCACCGAACCCACTGGTTTCAAGTCTTCCTATAATTTCCTTCTTACCCTGCCTCTATGCCCCCTGTATCTTTCACCAGTCTCTGCCATTCACAGAGCACCAGGCACACCTTATTTCCATTTCCTCCCTTCATTACTGCTACAAGATAAACCATTACCGCATCACTGTGGTTCAGTCTTGGGACAAGGAGCTGGACTATGGCCATAGAAGTGCTCTATACCTTGACCCTGCCCGACCAGTCAGCACTCCTGTGCCTCATGTCCTGTGTTTTCACTGTGAACACTCAGGGCCAAGGACGGCTCTCCTCTTTTTCTGTACTGCAATTAGCACAACAAGATCTTAATACCACTTTCAATTTCTTCTGTACATGAAGAAATACCTTTTTACAGTGTGGCCAAGCACTGGCACAGGTTATTCCAGGAGGTTGTGGAGTCTCTGGAGATACTCCAAATCCGACTGGACGTATCATTGGCAAACAGCTGCAGGTGGCCCTGCCCAAGCAGGGTAGGTGGCCCAGATGATCTCCAAAGGTCCCTTACGATCATAGCCATTCTGTGACACACATCTACAGCTTTTAATTAACATTAATACAGGAAGATGATAAATAAATAACCATAACCACTTGCTTCATTAAAAATAAATAACAAAAAATATCCAGGATGCTGGGTCTGCGCTAGATAGATAATAAAGCTCCACACATCCTCTATTTCCTTTGGTTTGGAGCTTTATGATTCTTCTGCCTTCTCCCTCCCACCTTGCCCCCAACATGGAACCTCAACAAAACCTGCAACACTTGGAAAACGCGTTGCCTTTAAACGTCTGGAGGTTGAATTCAGAAGTTCCTGTGCTGCTGACAGTCACAGAGATCTGCAATTGCCTCTGTACTGCACTGGATACAAAAAGTTTTCATAAACTTGGCTGGTGAAGAGGTGGTGGAAGTCAGGTTTTTTATAGAGTATATAAATGTTGATGAATATACCTATATTTTCATATATTAGAATGACAGAAATTTGTTCTGCATTTCACACCTATTATTCTCAAGTGTTTTAAAAAAAGAGAAGTGTTCTGGTACAACAGTTTGCAAGTCATAGACTAAAACATTCAGATGAAAGGGTTAGATTATCTGGTAAGAGGTGCCTGAAGAGTGTTTATTTTTTCACATGAAACCCCAACCTAAGAGGTTATATGGGACATTTTTCAGAATACATTTGGCTTTCAGAAAACAATATCACTACACCCTTCACGGTTACAGCCTGTCAAACATGGCATTTCATTAAAATGACCATATTTGAAAAATGCTTTATTTTTACACATTGCCAAAATAAACCCTTTTCTCCACCTGCACTCTTTGACTTACGATTCTATCATATTTAAAAAACCTACACAAAATAAATCTGTAACTTTAAATGCCATCTTTCTCTCAATTTTATCCTGAATTAGATCAATGTTTGAAAATAGGAACTTAGAAGGTTCCTATTCCACTTAAAATGGATCAATACTAAATTATCTTTTTGACCTTGATTGTTCCAGTTCCTGTCTCTTCCTTTTCCTGCTTGCTTCTTGTGTCTGCAATGTCTCCGTTTTCTTCCTACGACTGCCTGAATCTCAGGCATCAGTATGACGGAACGCTAAGTGGATTTAACCTAGATTTCTCTCAAGGCTATTTTCCCAAGCGGTGTTGGCTCTTTCACCCAAGAGATCTCATTAGCATGCACATATGCACCACTGAGCCTCAGAATTTAATAACTCTATTCCCAGTTCAGCCACAGATGGTATGTCATCTCCAGCAAGTTTGAAACACCGTGTCTCAGTTTCTCGCAAAAGTAGAATCTAGCATCACAGAAGCCACTTGGGAGGTCTCTAGTCCAGCCTTTTGCTCAAAAGGAGGATTGACTCTGAAGTCTGTCCAGGTTGCTCAGGGCTCTTGTCCAGTCAAGTTTTGAAAACCTCCCAAGTACTGACACTTCAAAGCTCCTCTGGGTAACCTGCTCAGCATTCAGTTCTCCTCAAATTGAAAAATATGTTGCTTATAACCAGTTAGAAGCTCTGATTTCCCAATTTATGGCCACTGCCTTTTCAGCCACCTCTCCCCGGGTGCTGGGAAGCTGCTGCGAAGTCCACCCGCAGCTGTCTCATCTCCAGGCTGAACAAGCCCCACTCCCTCGGCTATTCCTGACAGGGCTTATGCTCCAGCCCTGACCACTGTGGTGGCTCCAGCTGGAATCACACCAGTTTGTCAGTATCTTATTTTTTTGGATTGTAAAGCTTGCAGTGATCAGTGATGGCAGTGACTCGTGTCCAGCTGACTGCCCACCAGGAACCCTGTGCCTTTCAGCCAGGTCCTGACAGAATGGGTGAGGCTGCCCCCAGGTACAGGACTTCGCATTTGTTATTTCTGAAATTCATGAGGTTTTGTTCCATCCCATTACTGTAGCCTGCTGGGGTTCCTCTAAGTGACAGCCCTGTCCTCAAACAAACATACCTTGTTAATACATATATTAGTGAATTAAGATATGTAGCAGCTGTACAGCAAGAAGAATTCTCTCACTGGAAACCATTCTACATGCAAACGATTAATTGTAGCACTTACAAATATCAGCACAGAAGAGCTGACCTTGCAAGGCTTACATTTAATTACACCCTCTTTCTAGAACAAAGTGTTGTAACAATCTGAAGGACTTCACTGCAATTAGACTATTCCAAGCCTGACACAGAGCACACACTCCAGTACCAGCACCTAGCTGCACCACACCCTGCAGAAACACAGACCCTGGCCAGCGTTCAAACACCTCACCAAGAGAGCTTCCCAAACCTGCAAACCTTAGGCGAGACAACTCACCACAGTATGCAGCAGCCTCGGAAAGTTACGTTCAGCCTCCTGCCCAGCAAAGGGTACTGCATTTTCAAACATGTAAATATAAGGGGTTTCTACTCAGACTTTTAAAATGAAGGGATCTTTATGATTTAGCAACCATGTAGGGTCTACCCCGGAGATCACTGCCCCCTCCCAGTTATGATCTTCCCAGCGTACTTTTTCCACAGTCATCCTACTCTCTCATTCTGCTCTCAAAACAGCAGAAAGCCACCATTAAAAGCATGCTGAACCCTGGGAGGAAGACAACCACAAATTACTGAAGGATTTGCATTCAGGGAGCTCTGTTCTTAAAATGCCTGTGGGTTTTATTTTTGTGTGTGGGTAAATATATATATATAAAATAATATATATTATAAACTGAAAAATATATAAACTTTTAAAAATATTTATGAACACACACAAACTGACACTACAGGGAAAGGGCAAACAAGACACCAACTTATTTTTCCACAACCTCTATATAACTGTTGTGCAAATATTACTTTGCTGGGTGTTTTTTCAGGGTGGATTTTGTAGGGCTGTTGCACAAAGAACCTCTGCTAGCAGATGAAGCTAGGAGTTTGTGTCTCTCTCTGTGTCCATCGTGGTCCAAACTCTGGGCCACGTGATGTCTGCTGCAAAACCATTTCTGACTTCATTGCAGAGCTCAATCTTATTAATTATCTCATTCCTTTGGTTTCCCACATCTGTAAAATTAGGACAGATATCTGAGTTTTATAAATTAGCATGCTTTTCATCTGTAGACTCAAAGTAATTTCCACTGAGGATAAAAAGCAGTACATAAATAGGAAGAAAATTGATGTTGTATTATTCATATGGATCAGAAGACTAAAACCAGCTAATGCCAACCTTTGTCAATCATAGCATGAAAGAGGGGAGGGAAGAGAAAAAAAGGAGTCTATGCAATAGCTATCAGAACACACCATTACTTATCCCGGATGTAGTTCTTATGTTTTAAATACATCATAATGTTTTTGGAAGCACAGAATAAAGACATTTAAAATTACTTGGACTTAAAATGCAATACTTACTTTCAAAGATACCTCCTGAGTGTCACAGAGAGAACTATATTCTTTGTATGTATGCTATTTGGTGCCTGTACCTAGTGGCTACTGCATAGAAAATATGTATAATGCTGACAAATACTCCAAAGTCACAACTGCAGAAGAGTTAACTGAAAACATTACTGGAGGTAAGTGTGTTTACTACTCTTATACCCTCCTCAAACAACCATTACCATAAAAATGCATAAAACTGCCGAGAAAGAAATGCTAATTTAATTGCTTAGAAAAAAAGGGAAAACTCCATGCAAATAACAAGGAAAACTGATTTAAGTCTATTAAAACAAAACCATTAAGATTGTTTGCAACTGCAAACAGTTCAATAAAATGCTTAGCAGAAAAAATACACATACACATTATGTTTTGAAATTAAACTTTTCTTGAAATAGACATTCATATGTTGGATTAAATGGTCATTATAAAGGAAGGAGTCTAAACCATTTCCTTTGAAAATACGGTTGTTTCCAAGAACATTTTCTTTCAAATGTTTGTTTTTACAGGAAAGCTAAGCATTTCATCTTGATCCGCATATTCAGAAATGAACTAATTTAACTTCAGCTTTTCCCACTGAACAGAGCTTTTGGTTCCAACAGCCTCTGTTTAAGCACTGTTCTACATACCACTTGGCAATATCAATACCCAAGCTAGTTTCTTGAAGCTCATCAGAAAGAAGAGAGTATTACAGCACAGAAAGACAAGAGTGGCTGTAAGGGAACTATTTATGGCATTAACTATAGCAATACATTACAGGATAGTTTTTCTAGATACTGCACTATATAAAGCTTCATCTAATTACAGATTTTTCCACAGGACAATGTTAAGCAAAAAAAAGGTCTCCAAATACATTTTTAGGGCAAGGGGCCTCAGCTAAGAATAAATTTCTTCATCTGAAAAGATACACTATTTAGAACTGCATAAAGTATTTGCACTGTGTTCATCTCTGCACTGAATTCACATAAGCTCTAACATACAGCCATAAGCTCTTGCGCAGACAGCCAAAACGATAAATGATAGAAACAACTGACGAAGCAGTTATCACAAGGGTCTGGTAGAATACATCCTGTTTGAAATATTAAATATAATTCTTCTGGGAAATAGCTGTACTTGCCAACCAAAGCTTTGTGTTCGTTATTCAGGTCAGGAAGTGAGAGAAACAGAAAAGGAAGCAAAATAAGGACCACTGACAGAATTCCTCTGTCCCATGGGTTCATTTCCATTCCTGGGGGGATGGGGATGACACAAGTTCTTCCAAATCAATTTTCGAACTTTCGAACTTCAAACTCCAAATTGCAAAACTCACTTCAAAATAGTGAGAGATTTCCAGAGGAGCACCACAAACTTTTGAGGACCTTGGAGTTTTATTATTGTTCTCTCAGTTGCTGGCAGCCTCTACAGAATAGCTTCAGGAGCCAAACGACTCAAGACCACAGCAATCCTATTTTCAGGAAGCTGTACTACTTAACCAGTAGCACAGATTTCCCATGAAAAGGATGACATCAGCCACAAAGCTTCTTTCCTTAGCAAAAGTTTCTTATGAACAACTCCTGACACAAACTTTGTTTTCTAACTCAATTTCCCTGAATTTATGCTTGCAGGAATCCATACACACAGGTAAGTAACAGAATCCTGTGTGCCATTTGAGCCTGAAACTGGAGGGGTTTCATCTGAGGTTTGGTAGCTTTTCATTAAAATCTTAACACAGTCAGGGAGGAGAAAGGGAAGAGAATTCAGTTTGCTAGGATTTTTGACTTCTGCTCCTTTTCTAAATAATCATGCCTTAAGCCAGAGTGGTCTGACAGAAAGCAGAAGCTGGTTGGTTTAATGACCTAGTTGCATCATGGAAAGCACAGGAAACTGAAGACTGCTCTTTCCCAATGGTGACTGGTGAAGGGCCTATAGAAAATGTCATTGGAAGAAGGCTATACAGGGAATAAGGAAGTTCCTCCAAGAAACCAAAACCAAACCAATCAACCCCAAAATTCTATCTACAGTCATGTCATGGGAAGTAGGAAAACCTGCTTTATGGACAGCAAGACAGTAAGCAAATTATTTACTAGTGTACCTACTAACATATAGCATATGTTATATAGTATTTAGACATATTTACACACACTGAGTATGGCAATTGTAAAGCCAACACCTTTATTTCAGAAATATCTAACATCAGTTACACAAAATCTAAAGGTTTTTCAACATTGAAAAATTGTATTCACTAGTTGTTCAACAGTATTTCCCATGTGGATCCTCTTACTCTGTATTAAAAAGTACCTATTTTAGTACACTTTAGAAAAGATTAAGCTAAACTAAAAAACAAAGAAAAATATTAATTTTACACTGTAGAGTATGTTCTCATAGAGAATAAATGCAGAAAGCTGCTGCTTCTAAAATTCTTAACATTTACACTTTCACATTGAACTCCCCGCAGATATAGCTATCCAAAGGTCAGCTGTGATACACGTGTGAACCCTCAGCTTCCGCACATAAAGCTGTACTTGGTAAAGATATGCTGAGCACCCAAAAAAATAAAGAAAGAAATAAAAGGTTGTCACCTCCCCCAGCAGAGGAAAGCAACTGCCTGAGAGGTACTGAAGGCCCAAAGAATTTTGGGGAGATCTTAAACTATTGAATTGACTGCAAAATGTCTGAAGACTTCAACTATGCTCAGAACCAGCTTTAGCTCTCCAAAGATCTATTGTAGGGAGAAATGTTAAAATACCACACATTGTTTGTTGAGAAACTGGCTTATAAAATACCCCATTATATGGGTAATGTGCAAAGTGGAAAACTAAATGTGGCCTAAGAACCGTCACTAAGAGTATTCCGCATTTTGGCCAAGAATTATGGCATAGAAGTATCATCCCAACAGCAGCAGCAGAGTTGTAACGTTGCCTACAGTAAGGATGAAGCTACTTTCACAACACACAGTAGTACTGACAGGTGATTTATGCAGACAGGATTAGCACTCTTGATTTTTAAACTCCTTTTTAAGTAGCACACTCCAGTGCATAAGATCATTCCCTTCTGCAAAAGCTTTTTTTAAGCTGCTGTTCCCATGATACATCCCCTACTTGTCTCGCATCTTCCTCTCCTCCATTCCCCAATTAGTTTTCTGTTACTGTCTGCATCAGACAGTATGGGCAATTTTTGGTGAGATCAGATTATCTCTATACCACATTATCAGCATATTTTGGCTGCAAACACTCTTTAATAAGCCCTAGGAAGATTATCTACTTGAGAGTAATCCTGTGATGGCAGACAAAGTGGCAGTCTTCATGACACTGTGCTGGGAAAAGCAGCAGAATGAGACTGTCAAAGAACAAGCCCAAAGCTCATCCCACCCTGCTTATTCTCTGGACATTTCAGAGTATTAGGCTTTATTCATTAAATATAAACTGGTTTACCAATATCTCTCACTCAAATCTTTGGAATTTCTTGATAATAAAATTCTGAACATGCAATTCTGCTCCTCTTCAGTTCTTCATGTTTTCTGCTGACTTCAGTCCAGAACACCTTTCTTCATGAAAGCAAGCTTTGTCAAAGGTTGAATCATTTTTCATTTTTTCATGTTTCCCTTGAGCTCCAGATCTATTTATTGACCTAGAGAAATAATGTCTGTAAAGATACTGGTGAGGGGAAAAACACATGTCCATTATATCCTCCTTCGGAGATGTGGCCTTTTTTTAGTCTACCAGAATTCACTGTTCTATACATGCTCTCATATTGCCTTCAAACCTCACTTGAAGCTCAGGGTTTTCCAGCAATGAAGTCATATGAATAATGCATTTTTCGGATGTGGTTTATTTTCTCCTTCCTTCCAAAGAACTGCATAGGCGTAGAAGTTCGTTGTGGAGGGGAAGGAAAAGATTAATTTCTAACGCATTCATACTAGAGTAAGTGCATATCTTGTACTTACCTCAAAGGTATCAAGTTTTAAAATGCCCCTCAGTTATTTTTTGTCTGAGATCTGGGAATAAAGTCCTAGACTCAAAGATCCAAATACCTCTGTAGCTACATGACACGACTCATTTAAATATTGTTTAATCCTGCATGGACTGCACAGTCTTATCTACTAAAACTACAGATCATGCTACTGTGCTCTGATCTGCTTGTATTTGTGCTCTAAAGCATGCAAGCCCCAAAAAAGCTTATTCAAGAGAATTTTGCACACTGGTAGGTGTAGGTCTGCTGTTCTGCTGAGGAAAGATGAAAATGTGTCGAGAAGAATGTCAAAGGCTCAATGTCCCTTAAGAGCGTGTTCATCTGCTTTTAGAACTTTCATCTGTACAGAGCATCTGCTCCTAGAATGATATTTCAGGACTGTTTTAAGCCTTATTCAAGCATGTTCATCCCCTGATAACAGCGCAAGAGCTCTTAAGTAGCTACTGTGGGACCACACCACCTTTTGACCAAGTTAATAAATGTTTGCAAGTCTCATTTCCAGGCAAGGAAAACAGTACTAAGACCTGGGCAAAGTGAAGGAAGATCCTGTATCTTGTCCTCAGCTCTGCGTTCAGGAAATAATAGTCAAATAACACGCTTCCGTCAGTCTCTGGACAGGGTCACGAGGATCTGCTCCCCAGTGAACAATTTGCCAGATATATTTTGTTTGTTTAGCAGTAGGAACGACAAGCCAAAATTGGTAGGCTATCTGGAAATAAACATCATCAGAGCAGATGCAGATTCCAAGGCAGCACATAAAGCGTGCTTTCTGGGACTTTAGTTTGTGTCATGCTTATGTGTCTGGTGTCAAACGGATCACCAAACCTGGTGTCAGAAAGTAACTCCGCAGCTCAAACTGGGCTGGGGGAACCCATTACCTTCTACAGAATGGCACTCCCCCTAGTAACAAGCACACAGATCACCTAACGGACTTCCCACAATTGAAAGCAATTTCAGTAATGATACCGTCTCATTTGTTGTGGCACAGTGTTCTAAGGACTTAAATATTTTGGTCAGAGTTTTATAGGTGCAGTACATCCAGCAGAAGTGTAAAATTTAACCACTTGCTATACCAGGAAAATGTGACTAGGAAATATCTTGTGGTCCTCCTGCGCTTTGAAATGATGACAGATTCTGTAGGTGAAGAACGTGGCCCCATCAAAATCACAGCAAACCCCCACTGGGAACACAACTTCATGCTAAAAACTCCACAGATATTGTATTCCCAGGCAGAAGTTCATCACAAAGACATAGGAAATTAATAAGCACATTCTGCAGATCCAATCTGGCAATTCAGAGGCCTG
The DNA here is from genome assembly GCF_037157495.1 of Lathamus discolor. NCBI lineage: Eukaryota > Metazoa > Chordata > Aves > Psittaciformes > Psittacidae > Lathamus > Lathamus discolor. The sequence continues at coordinate 98,975,436 of NC_088887.1, read as the reverse complement.
GTGCACAAAAGACTGTGAAAGCAAATGAAAACAGCAAGGCACGCTGTTTCTGCGCAGCTGGCCGTTTCTCAAGTTTTCATTCTCTTTTCAAAGCGCTTTGAGAAAATTACGCTACTCCTAATTAAAAACTGGTTTTGATTACGGGAGCACAGAAATTGCAACCCAAAACCATTCTATTCTGAGCAGTTTTGCACTTCAAAAACTTTAAAAGCCGTTGCTGGTTTGTTCTTTGTTGCCGTTTGGAGCCGCGGAGGGAAGGCGACAGCGGCTGGAGTTTGGGTGCTGTTTTGGGGCGGGGGGAAGCAGCTCTTTGTTCCTTTAGTTAAGCCAGCCCAAGTTCCAAGGCGAAGTTCGCTGTGACACAACCACGGGGCTCCGCAAACACGCTGCGGCACAAGCACGGCCAAACCTCCACCTTGGTCCTCGCCAAGCGCTCCCTGCCCTGAAGCTCGCTAGCCGCCGCTTGCCGGACTTTTATCCGTGCGGTTGCAGGGGTTTCAACGCGGTGTGAAGACCAAACGCGATCCGCCTTCTCCACACAAACCAACTTCCTTGACCGACCCAAACACCCCCAAGGGCCAACTCGATCTCCCCACTGCAGCCGGCGGCCGGGGACAGGCTGCGGGACCGGGAGAGCAGCAGGCTTGGCAGTGCCAGCCCCGGCAGCCCCTCGCCGGGCCGGCCCCTGTGGTCGCCAACACTCGCGGCTCCGCACACGGGACTCCGCAGAGGAGACGAAAGCGGCATTAAAAGTCGAGTTGGATGCGGCCCAAGCGCTGTCGGGCTAAAAAAAAGGAGCATAAAACCCAAGCCTCCACAAAAATGCCCAAAGTAGGGAGAAGCGGAGCTTTAAAGCTCGTTCTCCTGTCAGCCATTTTAAAAGCGTGAGGCGAGAGGGGCGGCGGGGCTCACCGCTGCGCAGCCTTCCCCTGCCCGCCCGCCCGCCCGCCCGCGGGTTATCGCCGCAGGGGGAAGGAGCACATGAAGAATTAAATCGTGCTCGGCGCCTTCCCCTCCGCCCGACAGCACCTCGCCGCCGAACGAAACGGAACGGAGCGGAGCGGAGCACAGCCCCTGCCGCCCCCGCGCAGCCCGCCCGGCCGCAGCGGCTCGGTCCCCCGCTGCCCTCCTCACCTTGGCGTCCGGCGGCAGAATCAGCACCTGGCTGTTCTCTTCCTCCTTCTTCACCGCCTCCTTCTGCGCCAACGCGGAGTTGAACGACACCTTCACCATGGCCGCTCCGCAGTGCCCCGCACACAGGAGAAGGACGACGACAAGGAGCCCGGACCCGCGGAGCTTCGGGAGCTGCCTCCTGCCTTGTCACCCCCCCCGCAGCCGCCTCGCCGAGGCTGCCGCCCCCGTCCCCTTGTCAGGCAGCGGAGGAGGAGGAGAAGGCGGCGCCTGGCAGGGCGGGCGGCAAGGAGGGAGCTGGGGGCGGTGGAGCCTCGCCCTCCGCCCTCGCGGTCCAGCCCGCCGCGGTGTGGTGAGCGGAGGGGCGTGCGGCTGCGTGGGTCTCCGCTGCAGCTGCCCCTCGGCAAGGCGATGCCGCCGGCGGGGCCCTGCCAGGCTGCAGGGCGCACCTCTGTCGGTGCCCTGCAGTGCCCCCGGGCGGCATCGTCTGCGGCGGCCTCAGCGGAGAGCCCCGGGGGCCCGTACCCCCAGCCCCGGCCCTCGCTCGCTGCATGGCCTTCGGGGCAAGCCCGCTCCTCGGTCCCGGCCCGGCGCTGGCGTGGCGGGCCCTGGCACACTGCTGGCCAGGCTGTAGGGTTGCAGCCTCGCATAGGGGTGCACTGTCACCGGAGAATACGGGTGGCAAAAGCGGTTTGGTTCACCCAGTGCCCTGTCTGCATTTCTCTTATTGCCACTGTAAGTTGACTTGTGTTTGAATTTATGGGTATTATGGTTGGAAAGATAATCCCAAAAATTCTGTATCAGCAGCATGAAGGCAAAGTCACAGAATAAAGTTATAGAATAAAGTAATAGACTCACAGACTGGTTATGGTTCGAAGTGACCTTAAAGATCATACAGTTCCAACCTGCCATGGGCAGGGACAACTTCCACTAGACCAGGTTGCTCAAAGCCACATCCAACCTGGTCTTAAAGACTTCCAGGGGTGAGACAGCCACAGCTTCTCTGGGCAACCTGTGCCAGGGCCTCACCAGCCTCACAGGGAAGATTTTTGTTCTAATATCTATATAGTTATAGCCTGCTCTGAGAAGGATTTCATTTTGATGACTCACATGGGAGAGTTGATTTCCTGGCAAGAGCCTGTCAGAGTAGTGTTTCTGTTGCTCTTAGTAAGATACCTGGCAAGCAAATGGCAGTCCTTGAGCTCAGCTGGGCCTCTCCTGCTGACTTGGGCAGAATGTGGTCTTTCTCACTAGAGCCTGACATGGCACCACAACTGCATTGTCCTTACGCTGTGCCTGGTCATCTGTGTCCATTGAAATTGTTGACCTAAAATGGTTGACAGAAGTTAACCTGGTTCATGCTATCATCATAAAGTATTTTCACCTGAGGATCTATGGGTAATTTAAGGATATTTTTTTTTCTCATAAAGATATAAAATCCACAAAGCAAACCATGATAATTTTATGTGATCTCAAGATAAAACAGCTGAGGGTATAGCTTGTACCCAAGACTGCAAATTGCCCCGGGTATTCCAAGAATTCAGTTTTAACTACCTTAAAATTCAACAGAGGTTAACTGAATCATTTAGAGGTATTTCACTGAAGTATAAAAAGTCATGGGTGCCAAGGAAGAAAGGATACACAGATTTCTGTAGGCAATTTTTGACTGTATTTGGTGTGATCCTGCAGGTTTTGCTTTAGTAGGAGCTTTCAAATAAAGTATTTGAGCGTTCTACATGAAAATCACAAAGTGCATTAATAAGGCTATCATAAACTGTAGTTTCCCAGGATACTGCCATGGATTTTAACATTTTTTTATAAGTTGGACTTTGTTGTCCCACTCCCAGTTTGAGATAATCACCAGGTGACACCTCTGCTCCCATTTCAGTGGGAATGTGTGCAGGCGCATGGTTTATTCAGGGCACTATTTAGCATACACAGGCTGCAGTTCAGAGGCTTGCTTTGCTTTGTTGTCCTTAATGACATCTTCAGATATTCCTCACAGAAGGATGGGTGTGCAGGAGACAGTCAAGGCTGAGGAATGGCATTTTATTAGCTATGTCAAAGTATATGTAACTCTTTCCCTAGGAAGTGTACACTCTTATCTGTCCAGATCAAATATACTCTGTCTGCTTCTTGAATCATGTTTACAAGTCATGATGGCTTACCACAGCTGGAGTAGAGCAGCACCCTTATGGGGCTGCCACTCCTGGCCTTTTGGTTAGCTAGAATTTAGGATATCTGGGGTTCTTTCTATTAGAGAACGGAATAAGAATAAAGCATCAAGAGAACATCTCAGCTTACTTCTAGACTGCACTTTGCTTCTACGTGCTTGCTTTCAAGCTGTGGTTTCACAGGCAGCTGGGCCGATCGGATGGCTCTGTTCCTTTGAAAGGAAATCTTGCCTTATCTTCTTCCTCGTCTTGCCTTTCACCTTCCCCCTCATCTCACTCTTTGTACTCCCCTCCTTCCATAAGCAATCGCACACAGTGGGATACTGTACTACCTGTATGGCCAGTGCATATCTAAGTTTTTCTGGGTTAGTTTTCTGCTGGGTTAATGAGTTGCGTGAGTTTAGAGGCCAGCACCAGTGTGAACAGTGGTCCTGCAAGGCCAAGAATGGGGAGGACGGTGAAGTGCAAAGACCTAGATGCAAGTGTTAAACCAGGCTCCCACATCTCTCAAAACCACAGCCTCAGTTTTTCTCAGGCAGGTAGGTGCATCTCAGTCTATATCCGTATGACTTCCTCATTCTCTCTTGTGTTTCTGCTCCTTTTCTTTCATGGACAAGGCTTCATCTCCTGCAGTCCCCTGCCCCATTGATCTCAGACCCCTCCCAGGAACAGATGACCTACGCTGTTTAGATCTGTGTGTTTTGTGTCCTTGGGCAGAGGTTTTCCGTTGTTTCAGCTGACACTAAAAACGAGGCATCTCATTGATTCCTTGTTTACCCTGAGTGAAAATGGCTATTGCATCCATCAGGACTGGGAGTCACTTTCTGTTTCTCATGTCTCTCTTAAAATGCCACAATGCTCCAAGCCATATCTCTGCTTGCCCATCTACAATTCAAAATCAGCCTACATGCTGTCTCTTACACTGGGATCATGCGTTTCTAATGCCTGTACTAGACAATCTGTGGATTCAAACATGTAAAACTGCAGGGGGCAAGGGGTAGGTAAGTAATGATATTGTCTTCCAACAAAGGACACTATTTTGAGGTGAGGAGGATGTATTTGTTTTTAAAGTTTCTTTTAGAAAGCTTTTAAATGCAACTGAATGTGGTAAGTTCCATATGGTGTCACGGTATGTTTTAATTGTTTCCTCTACTCATCATTTCTTGTTAACTGCATGACATTTTGCTACGGTGTGTCTTGCTTTTCCTTCAACCCCTCTTCCCATTTTCATGTGTATATATATATATATAAATATATCTGTCTAACTATATATATAATTCTAATTTCTTGGGCAAGGAGAGAGAGCAGACAAGCAAAAATTGTTTCTGTGACAGACATTTCTTCAGCTTGTCTTCTTATCTAGAAGTTGAAATCCATTTACATCCTTTGAAGGCTTTTCACACCATGGCTGGCTCTTCCTCTCTGCCCTGTTCTGCCTTCCACCCCACTTCTTCTCTGCACAGCCCCCACAGCTCCACCTGGAGAAGTCTCACCTACCAGATTGCTACCCAAATGGCTCCAAACCCCCTTGCTGTTGTGCTGTCCCTTTTGTGCGATCCCTGAATTCATTCACAAGGAATTGTTCTGAGAGTAGACAATCTTAAGATACGTTAATACACAGGTAAGACTCCCAGTTTTACCTGTACAGTTCCAGTGACAGAACTCTGTGCTGGGAATGCCACTTTATCAGCAAAAGGATTTTTCTTTTCCCCATTGCTTGATGAATTGATCTGGGAAATTTTTTCCAGATTGTTGTTTTGGTTAGATGGGAGGGAAATGGCCATGGCAGCATTTTTTTACCTTTGTCCCGATTTAAACTTCCCACCACCTCCAAATCTACCTTTCCTGTAACAACTCAAAAAGAACAACAGAAATTCCTGATGGCTAGAGCAGAAGGGAAAAGATGGCACTTACTATTGTAAACAGGATAGGAAAGAAAACACATCAAAAGGCATATGAAATCAATTGGAAAGGACCTTAAGATCATCTAGTTCCAACCCCCCTGCCATGGGCAGGGACACCTCACACTAAACCATCCCACCCAAGGCTTTGTCCAACCTGGCCTTGAGTACCGCCAGGGATGGAGCATTCACAACCCCCCTGGGCAACCCATTCCAGTGCCTCACCACCCTCACAATACAGAACTTCTTCCTTATATCCAATCTAAACTTCCCCTGTTTAAGTTTTAACCCGTTACCCCTTGTCCTGTCACTACAGTCCGTGATGAAGAGCCCCTCCCCAGCATCCCTATATCCCCCCTTCAGGTACTGGAAGGCTGCTATGAGGTCTCCACGCAGCCTTCTCTTCTCCAGGCTGAACAGCCCCAACTTCCTCAGCCTATCTTCATACGGGAGGTGCTCCAGTCCCCTGATCATCCTCGTGGCCCTCCTCTGGACTTGTTCCAACAGTTCCATGTCCTTTTTATGTTGAGGACACCAGAACTGCCCACAATACATAAATCTTTGTGATTCTTTAGCTTGCAGATGGTTCAGATTGCAGACTTGCATATTTTGGGACCCAACCATTACAGCAGAATCCCCAATTTTTATTAGTCTCTAGGCAGTATCGTAATCTAAATCTTAAAAAAAATAATGTCATTTTCACAATCTGTCTAAAATGTAGCTACAATAACAAAGCATGAAATAAGCTTGACAAATCTATTTCAACTTGGCTTGTGCCTCCCTGCACCTCAGTCATCCCTGCTGAAAGCCCATTAGAGTGCTTAAGTGGCACCACAGCAATGAATTATGCCATAATCTAGCAAACTGCTTTGCATGACCGTCTCCTGCACCCACATGGAACCCCAGGGTCCACAGCAGCTTGGCTGGCTGGGTCTGTAGTTTGGTAGGAAATTACCATATGCAATATGCAGAAATGTACCTGTGTGTACAGAACTCAGTTGCACAGTCTTAATTTCAAAGAATTGTTTGCAACATGAGCTAAACCCTTCCTCATTTGAAAGCAGCGAAAAGACTCATGTGCTCCTCTTAAAGCTGATGCTGTGCTCAGGTTCAATACAAATGTTTTTACTTCAGTTCTAACTGGGTGTCATCTATAAAGCGCCAGACTGCAAGAAGGCAACCTTTATATTAATTTATTGACATTGTATTTGCTCATTAAGCATCAGTGATTTGGCCAGCACTGAGGAAGACTCGAATTAAAGACTACTGCTGCCCCAGGGATTTTATAATCCAAATCAGATACAGAAAGAAAAAATTCTCAGGGAAGTTAAGGGCATGGAGTAGTCTTTGAAGGCTCCCTCTCTTTTTCCTCAAGCTCTTTTCCTTCAAGTTCTTTTCCTTCTCCCATTTCCATTCACAGAAATAAAAAATGTGTGCAAGCCCTTGTCCTCTAGTATTGTAGCAGCTGCCTTCTCCTTACTGGCCCAACAAATTAAATTTTCCACCTTTTTATACATTAAATCCGCACTGCTAATATATTTTGTCTTTTAGGCTTTATTGAGCTGATATTATCATTCCTTCTTGCTTTGTCCGTTAGCACCCAAGACTTCCAGCACTGCTGGTTCATTTACGCCAGGACACCTGCTTTAAGAGGTTAAGGACAAATTCACCTTACTCCATTGCAATATATCCTAGCATAGAGTGTCATAGTCTCAAATTTCTGTTTAAGCCTCAGGAGTTTTTTGTACCTGTCCTTTTCTCTCCTTTTGTGCTGCATCAAACACAAACTTCCTCATTTGGCCTCCCAGGCCTTCCCCAGCTGGCAAGTGGCCCCATCCATGTTGGTCATGAGATCTCACGGCAGATCATTACTGGTGCAAACTTTCCTTTCTTTGTCCCTGGGTCACCCTCACATGGAAGGAGCTGTTGTGTTCGTCAAAAACAATAACATTGCTGAAGTTATGTGTGTTCATAGCTCAAAAGAAGAATCACCTCTGTGGCAGCTGGGTCACCACAGATTTGTAAAGTTGCCCTTATCTCATGGTTCCCAGACAGATCACTAGGATCTCACATATTTGCACTTAATGCTATACCATTGCTCTTCCTTGGCACAAATGATGTCTATAGAGAGGAGAAGACGAGGCCATGCCTGAAGCACTGAGTCTGCTGGATGGACCCCTACATTTGTGAGACCCTACTGCTACTGTTCCTCCGCAGTCCTGCGACTCGGGATGCAGCCTTCTGTGCCCCATCAGGCAAGTAAAATGATTGCTCTGCTAAGGCTGAAGCAATAGGCTGCTCACCTCACTAGTCCAATCATCTTAACATTGTTCTGCACCGTTGTTTTCACTCCTTTCCTCCCCAGTTTTCTGTATATTGCTGTGTTCTCATGTCTTTGTCTGGACCTGTGATTGTCCCTGTGTGTGAGCGTGCACACTGCTGTGTGACACAAGCTAACTAGCCTTGTGCCATAGGCAGTCTTGTAGTACAAACCATTCAGACAGCATCCTTGCTGTTCGTTTGGGGGTTTGAAGCAAGCAGGGGGGGTGGAATGTCAGCGGTGGGATTGAAGCAAAATTCTTGTTTGCCAAATTTGTCAAAATTTCTGTTTGTCAAGGTCTTTTTTGTTTCTTTGTTGTTCCCTAAAGCATTTGTTGGCTTTGTTGATTTTTAAATCTCTTCTATGCTTACCAGCATTTGGTTAAAAAACAAAAAAAGTAAGGAACTCACCTTTCCAGCCTGATGCTGTAAGATTAATTCTACCTAGCAACTGGTGGGTTTTAGTATAAACTTCTGCAAAGCTGCATGAGTTACACAATAGAAAGCATGAAAGGCTCTATCTTGTTTAAACAGGTTTCAATGTGGTTTGCACTGAAGGGTCAATTTCTCTGTTAGCTCTCTGCCACACCTAGGACAAACCTTCCCAAACAGCAGGAGTCAGAGGCTGCACCGGGATGTGCATGTTTAAAGCATCACCTGATATCTTCAAAAGCTTCATGTTACACCTGATTTTGGACAACTGCATGTATCTGCTACCCCTATTGCTTGCACCCCAGTTGTTTCCTATGAGTTGTTTCCTTGGTGTGGTCACGATAAGCTGGATCCAAGAGTAAAATGCTTCTCTTTGTTACTGCACTGGCTTGGTTCATGAGCTTGCATTGGATCAGCTCTGAGCCGCTAACTCACTTCTTTAGCTGCACAATCCCTAGAGTTGCCTCCAGGGAAGCAGCCGGAGCTAGCTGGTGGGGCAGAAAGGGGAAAGAGCAGTGAAAGGGCTCTTTGCAGCAGCAGCAGCGCACAGTTACTTTGATTCAGATGTAATACAAAACCTTGCTCTTGATGCCTGAACAACTGACACTGTCAGCCCGGTAATGAACATGTTGGAGGTGGTGGAGGTGTAAAATGGCCCAAATGCTGAGATCTCTGTGTTCATACATTCTTTTTCTCCTTTATTCTCTTGATAGACAGGGCACGCTGGAAAGACAACAGGAACAACAACATAAATTAAGAGGGGCTAAGGGAGAATACTGGTAAGAGGGGATGGGATCCACCAGTAGTCAGGAGTATCCCTACCTTTGCATCTGAGGTAAGATGAAGATGCTAGGACATTTAGTTCCCTTTCTACTCAATTTACAGACTTGTGTAATAGCCCAGCCCCTTTTATATCTTTTAAATATATATATTTTAAAACATTTGTAAGTTCAAAAAGATCACCTGGTTTAATAGGAACGAGGAAAGATTTCCCAAGGAATGCTTGGCATGATGGAGGTTTCCTTTGTGATATGGTAATTCTAGTAGAGCAATAAGCATGCATCCCCAGACAGTGGCTTGTTCACATCATACAGCTCAGACTTCCCAGTATTGCTCACAATTTCAAGAAGAGGAGAGAAGTTAAAACCATGGTTATAACGACAACAGAATGTGGAGTGGGCTGTAGCATACTGCTTGTAAGTATTCTCTCTGGGCCAAAAAAAACAGGTATCTGGCAGTAATTTAAACCTGTTTTAAAACTTCCTTCAATAACGTTTGCAAGATCACCTTCTCAAATCCCAGTGGATTTGTGGAAAGATGTTTACTCCCCAGCAAGCCTCAACTTTTGCCTGGTTATAGAGGGAAAAAAAAAAAAATGAAATAAAAGCGATCTCTCCCCAATATTTTTCTCTCCAAGATTATTTAAAGCTACAGAGATAATAAATCAAGTTTCCTTTATATTTTTGAGGCTTGTTGTTGGAGTAGTGATTACAGAAATCAAACACTGAAGAAGCTGAAAGACATGGAAGAAATATTTCCACAGGAAATCCCTGTGGTCTGTTGGTAAGAACTTCTCTGTATCCAGTATAATGCAGCATTGAGTGCACCAGCACAGGGTAAACCAAGCTGTGGCAAGGTGACTACCTACTTGTTCAGGATGGCTCAGACTCTCACTAGGGAGATAAATTACGCAGGAAAAAATAAAAGTAATGGCAACTTGTAAAGAAACACGAAGACCCAGAGAGAAAACTGTAGTCTCAGTCTAAGAAAAAATCTCAACTATCTGCTCTGGGGAGCCTTAGACAAACAAAGAAGATCTGTCATCCTGCCTGTGACTTTGTTCTGTAGTTACTGAAGTCAAGAGCAATATTCCCATGGAACGAAGATGTGCAGTTATGAGTCTTGACTGCCTTAGAGATAAATCATCCATCTTCACTCCCCTAAAAAAGGATCTTGCAATCCCCTGTTAAAATTACCAGAATCTACATGGCAAGAAACACCTGGCCATTTCTGGAAGTGACAGCAGAATACAGAGGGTTCTGCACAAATTGCATCACTCAGATGATTTATAAGAAGCCATCATTAGTCAAAGGCATGGTTCAATGTATGTACCTTGCCAGCACACCAGTTAGTTTTCCTTCAGTCTTCAATAATTCATAGCACAAGAATTAGATCCCTAAAATACTACGGGCCCTTTTGAGTGGAAACCATTTAGAAATAGATTAAAAATAGAAAACTTTATGAGCAATAAATTCCTGACATAGATTGTAAATGGAAACATAGTATTTAGCCAGTCAACTGTGATCAAATTTGAGCCTACTTGTATATTGGTAAATATCTCTACCAGCATGCAACTTGCCACAGAAGCAAGATCCTAATATGAAAACCATGGATCATTTCTGTTGCCTTTTCTCCAGTAAGACTGCCATTTGCTTTCAATAAAGAATTGCCTGAGGAAAGACAATAGAAGCAGGTCTCATATTTGAAAAACAAGAACAAACACAAATAAATACAAACCAGGAGTGAAGGAGAAGGAGCCAAAAATAAATAAACCAGAGGAAAAAGAGAAAGAGAAATAGACGATTTAGTGAGACTGTGAGTGTGGAGGTTAAGGCAATTTTCATGCTAGTTTTAAACCCAAATTAAGAGGAAAGTGGTAAGTATTATAAAAGAAAAAATAGTGGGTAGACATGTTTTGGCATATTATGCTTTTCTCAGTATGCATGGGGGCTGCCGGCTTGTTTTGGTTTAGGAGGCCTAAAAAGATGTTCTTTAGTGTGAAGACATCTTTGAATACATTACATTATCATATTTGCTGCACCCTGTGTTTTGTATGGGTTATGGACTGAGTATTTGAGCCCTCCACTCAGCTTCATGGTACCTCTGTCTTCTTTAAAGCAGTAACTTCTGAACACTTCCTATTTATTTCTTGAGTTTCAGGAAGTATTCTTGGCACGAGTGGATTGGGAGAAACCTCTTGATTTTAGTAAATATTTAATAATGAAGAAAGAAGAAAGAGTGAAGAGGGTTCAGAGCCTTTCCCCTGTGTTTATCAGAACTGCAGTCTCAGGCACTTCTCTAAGTGTATAGTGAACTAAAAATCCATTAACACCTTCCAAGATAACAGTGCCCATCCATCCTCTCTGTTTATCCTTTCAATACAGCTGGAACACACCCACACTCTGAATAATTCTTCTCCCAGACAAAAGAAAAACCCCACAACAACAGTGGGGGAATAGGTATCAACCCATCCCAGGAGGTAGGGAGGGAAGAAGGTGGGGGGAGCCTGGATTGAAAAGAAGAGAAGAGCATGAAGTCTTTAGCGTAAGAAAATTAGGGTCAGCTAAACCATGGCCTCAGGAAAAATGAGAGGAAGACAAAATCTTTTCACTGGGTAGGAGGGTAGCTGGCAAGGGAAAATGGTATGGACAGAATGCCCCTGGCACAGGAAGGGAACTGAGATCCTAGTGGAAAAATTGGGGTACACTGGTGTGTCTCTATGGAGAATGGGAGGTGGGAGTGATTATGGTACCTTTTAAGTAGGGAGTAGGTGAAGAGGGACACTGAGCCACCAGCAAGGTAGTAAAAATGACCTCGTGATGCCTTAGCTATGAAACATGGGGCTGAAATGGGAAGTGTCACATAGGGAAGCATTTTTTGTTTACAGTATGAAATGTGGCTTTAGAAAGGACAAATTTTACAGATTCATGGAGTGGGGATCCAGTCGAACTGGTAGTTTCCAGGAACCAGATCCCCTGAGACCCTTTGCTTTGCTGTAAATTCTCCCACATTGCCTTAAGGTGCCTGGGGACATGAACTTGCTGTCCACAAAAGGCTCTGGGAACAGTCTTCAGGCAGACCCTCCTGTAGGACAGTTAATCCTAGCCACTTCCACAGCCCCCACAAACATGAGCTTCCCTCGCAGCTGTCCATCTCCTCTGGGGAGCCATGTGTCACTCTGGAGGAGGTTGAGTGAGGATGGGCTCTGCAAGGGCAGCACATCCTCATGGCCTGAACAGCAATATTTTATGAGTGATGGCAAGTTGTGTTCAGTCTGTCCAGTGCTTTGGGAGTGCATTCACACAACAGCATAAAGAAAGAACAGATGCTGAAAAGACAGTTTTCAGGATGCCATTTCTCATAACTCCACCAAACCAGTAACCCTGCACATATGGCTTGCCCATCCATACTCCAGTATGCCCTATTTTTCTCTCTCCATAGAGGCATTAGTACCTTTACAAGATTCTTTTGCATTATTGTCACACAACAGTTTGTGTATTTTTCTAATCTAACACATTGTTTGGGTATATACTTGCACTGTTACTAAAGCACATCCTGAACTGCACTGTTTCAGACAGCTTTCTTTTCACCACAGAGCAACCACCAAATACTCAGTGACACACAGCCTTTTTTTAACACTGTGGTTATAACCACGGCGTTCATCTATCAGGTTCGTATCTGCCTCAGGAAGCATCAGCACATTAGCAAGGCTATGCTCTCAATACTGTCTCAAGCTGGCTGTTTTCTGCTTGGGGAGAGATACAGGAAAGGCAAATCTGGCTGGGAAATTCCACTCCCTGAATGTGCTACAGGCAGAGGCTGCCTGTTTTGGGGTGAAGCAGTAGAAATCTGTAGGGATGGTGGGTTTGAGTAGCCTGTTACAGTGTGGCTGTAACACTGCCATAGACGCAGGACACAAAAGGCCTGTGTAGGAGCCCTTGAGGAGACACACTACAGTCCCAAAAATTAAAGAGAAGTCAAGGAAGTAGTTTTTGTTTCCTATCCCTACGGATTTTTCTGGTGTGAGTATAATTTCATACTTATTTAGGCAGGGGGAGTAGGATTACACAAAATATGATTAAGCATTAAAAATGGAGAAGAGCAATCAGGATCAATCAGATTGCACGCATTTTTTAGAAACCTGAAGCGATGGACACAGGACACCACAGTGCTGTGTGCTGTGCAGACACAAGACAGAAGATCCCTACCTCTCAGGACTGAGCAGTTAAACTTCAAACTGAAGACAACAGAACAGACAAGCCAGACAACAACTCAGGTATCAAAAACCACGTAGATGAGGCCCTTAGTGACAAGATTTACTGGTGGACTTGGCAGTCATGTGGTAACGGCTGGACTTGATCCTAAAGGTTTTTTCCAACCTGGTTGATTCTGTGAGTCTATGATCATGACAGACCTGCATGACAGTCTACAGCATACAGACAGCTACAACTGTTGTCAGAGTTTCTGAAAAAGGTAGTTTTAAGGAATGTAATGGAATACCTGAGGGGCAGTGTAAGATGACAAGCTTACTGATGTTTCTGGAGAAAGATGCAGGGGCACAAAGAATGGAGATCTCTGTCTACGTGAGCCATGGCATTAGCAGATTCAGTGCATATGTTTGTTAGTGCTGTGTAGCCTCTTTGGAGGACTGCTTTTGTTGGCCTGATCAGTTCAACTGATCAAAAAAGGGGTTGGATGGAGGGGAGAGGGAGGAAAGAGAAGAGAAGCCTCATCTGCTGTGTAATGACAGCCATGCCATGGGGTGGTTGGAAATGTGGCAGTGTACTTCAAGTACATGCTACTTCCCACTTTGAAGCAATCCCATTTTTTTTCCCTCTCTGGCTGAGATCAAAGATGGACAGGGAGCGGGAAATGGACCTTTGCAGAAATACAGTGTTTTGTTTCACCTGTGACTAGGAACATATGTAGCTCTGAATCTGACTAGTGTCAGTCAACAAAGTAGGATGTGTCCGTAAATTCCCTGCTGGAACTGCTTTTATTTAATCCATTTGAAGTTCTTGCATGGCGCCCATTGACTTGGTGCTGAGTGGTAAATGAAGCATTCTGCATTTCCAACTTGGGACATGGCACAAAAAAAAGTAACCTTGTGCAGGAGGGAAGGATATTCTGAGCAGTCCTTTCACAGTATCTCCAGAAACAAAGGGACCTGTTTCTGTCCCTTAGTACTCTTCCTCAGTGCTAGAAGACAGCCTTGACCCATGGGAGTCCTCTTTAGTCTCCAGCTGTTGATAAAGCTGGGATGGACTCTTCTCTCCCCGTTGTTTTGGGATGCCACAATTGGCAACCATGTGTTTGTTGCCCACTTGCTATGAAAAGGACAAAGACTGGTCATGGTGGGAAGATGCTTGTGAGCCAGAGGTGATGTGTGAAGTACAAAACAAATAACAAAATGCATCTACATAGCACATACAAAGTATGCAGGCTTTTTGACTGTCCCAGATGGATCACCTTGAAGCAATTTCCTGATGTAAATTAGCTCCCCTTGAAACATCCCAGAACAAATGCCAGTCTGCTGCAGGGAAACTGAAATGCTTGTCATAGATGAAGAGTAATAAAGGAAATACAAACAGAAAAAAACCTCCTGTGATCTGTACGTGAGTATCAGGGACAGGAAAATGTGGCTGTAGAGAGAGGTTATAGATGAACCGACCATAGGAAGGAAATTTGCTGCTTTCTCAGATTTGCTATCAAAAGTTGCTTTCTAAAAAGGAGAGTATTATTTTGCAACTGTAATATGAATATGTAATATCATAGTATCCACATTGGTTCTGTAGCAGCAAACAAACAGAAATGAGGGAAGGAATGATCCTGGAATAAGACCAAAACCCCCAATCAAAAAAATGTGCCCTAGCGCCATATTTGCCTGGAAGTTCTTTTATCTGGATGCCAGCCTTAATGGAAGTTTTTCAGCAATGTGTGGGGTACTGCGGGGATGTGTCCCTCCTCTGTCGTTCCCCTTCATTGCCCTCACTCCTGTCATGATCCTGTGCCTGTCCAAGTGGATACCAGTTGGAGGACACTAGAGCCTTCTTTTCCCATATATGCGAATTTCTTTCCAGTGGAAACCATGATGCAGGAAGGAGCAAAAACTGTACATCAGAATCTTATTCCCTTACGCAGTTATAACATGGTCAGGGTACCTTTTAGGAACTGAAAAGTCTCTGTCCCACCACTTTAGACTCACCCAGAGGGTGCAAGTTGCTTGATAACAGCTTTCAAAACTTAGGGACTAAACTGTTTCTTACTGCCCTCCTCTGTAAAATGGGAATGATACTTACAGCAAAGCAAGGAATGCTGACAACGTCAGCTCTTTTCATGATCATATCAGTACACCAAGAGAATAATTATTTGCCTGTAAGCACTTGATTCACAGGTGGCTTCAAAATTACCAACAAAAAGTTGTGTTAATATATATATTCTGCACACCTAAATGTGAAATAGCTCCTGTTACAAGTAAAAGGGCAAAGGAAGCCTATGGAAAATTGATAGGTAAATGTCTGGCTGAGATTTTTGTTAATTAAAGCATGTCATTTATTAAAACAACAAAACACAGTGGGCTGATTCAAGACCATCTGTTCATGATAATCATAAATATACATTCATAGTATTGCATCATTTGAGTAATACCTATAGTTGAACAAACATTTTGGAAGAAAGATAAACCCACCAAGCCTAAGTTCTTTGTGTGAGCAAAATGATGACCTTAGTCCTCCGTCAGGACTGGGCCTCCAGATGCTTTGACAGTATAAAAAAGTAGCAATAAGGATAAGGAATAGAAAGTAATTAAGGACTGAACAGCAGGTTGTAACATGTTTGAAACTGTTGACTAATATACATCTATGACTAATAAAAAGCATATATTGACTTCTCAATTACTCAAGTTTTGCCTTGTTCAAACAATATTTTCTTATTTTGACTCTTTCCTCACAGACTTCTGTAAGAAGCAGAACAAACAATGATCAAAACATGCACTGGAATGTTTTCCTTTGGGGAAAAAAAGAAGAAAAAAGAAAAAGAAAAAAGAAGAAAAGCATCTTTTTCCTATGACAGTGTTTGAATTTTAATGTAAAATGCGTTCTGAGCTAATGCTCTCTTACACAGGCTTGGTCTTACACTGAGAAATGACAGGTTTTTAAGCCTGCCAAAGATGAGTTCAGGTCTTTCTTTCCAGCTCTGCATTGCTTCTGCAATACTTGCTGACATTGCTGCTACTTAGGGGAGCATAAGTAGTCTACCCTACTTTAAGGGTGAGCTGTGGAAATGGGCTGGGCTTCAAGGGTGAATGAGGAACTGATGTTAAAAAAGCCTTTAAAAGAACAAAATGGATAAGCAAAAGCAGCAAATAATCAGTCAGACTTCAAAGGAGAGTCTTCCTATATTCACAAATTCACATTAGCTGTATCCATGTTAGCAACTGTGTCATGGTTTAAACCCAACCACAAACCTCGTTCACTCACTCCCCCACTTCTTGCCCTCCCCCTGCTCCTGGAGGGATGGAGAACTGAAAAGAATGCAACTCCCACGGGTTGAGAAAAGAACAGTTTAGTAACTAAGGTATAACACAGATCACTACTGCTACCACCAATGATAACAATGATAAAGGAAATAACAAGAGGAAAGAATACAACAACTCAACACCAGCTGACCAATAACTCGCCCCACTCCCCCCAGCAGAGCACTGACCGATACCTCATCCAGTCCTGCAATCCCAACCCTTCCGGGTAACTCTCAGTTACATCCTGGGCATGACGTGCTGTGGTATGGAATACCTCTTTGGTCAGTTTGGGTCAGGTGTCCTGTCTCTGCTTCCTCCCAGCTTCCCCTCCTTCCTAGCAGAGCATGAGGCTCAGAAAGTCTTTGGCCAGACCAAACATTCGAGCAGAAACTGAAAACATCGGCGTTATCAGCACTGTTCCCAGGCCAAAAGATCAAAACACAGCACTGTACTAGCTCCTAAGAAGGAGAAAAATGACTGCTGCTGCTCAGCCCAGGACAAACTGCAAGATAGTAAGTGTATGCCTATGCTAGTAAATTAAATGTGCTTATGATCCCCCTGAGTCCCACTGTGAGTACCCATTCTGTTAAACTATCTTATCTCCCCGAACAGGGTGGCTGATTGCTGGCTGATTACCATATTGCATCTAGGAACTGTGTGGGGAAAGTCTGCACACCCTAGATCAAGTGTCGGAAGATCCTTCTTACCAGGGATCCTTCTTCTAGTTTAATAGTCTGGACACTCAAATTCTAGTTCCAGGGCACATGCACTGTTTACTTCACCAGTATAGGGAGGACAGTGCATTTGTCTACTAACATGAATAAATGTGCCAAAGTCAACAGAATAACTCATAATAATGAAGGTATAGCGTATGTTGTACTATATATGCAAAACTACAATATGATTAGTAATTATTACAACATCAGTCTCTGCATACTCATATGTATTTGTTCTGTGAAGCCACAGACTTCCAAATACTTGAGAAGATCTGGTGGCTATTTATACACTGTGGCTGAGACAAAGAGAGACAGTAAAAGCCACCAGGAATGCACATTAAAACGTTTAGTTCATTTCTTTTGGCAACTGAAATTTATATTATATTTCTGTTTGCACTTTGCTATGCCTCGATTCAGAAAATTCATAGTATGGACCATTCAGTTTTGGGAAGATGAGGCCTTCACCACAAGACAGGAGATGTGTGGATTGTTGAAAGTAGCTAGGAGCCTACCAGTATTTTAAATCTAGCATGGTTTTATTGTGCTTTTCTCCAATAAAGCCTTTTAATTCACTTATTTTATAGTTTCAGTAATGGACATACCAAACACGCAGTGACCTGCTAAGACCTAACAAACATGGGGTTAAGGAAAAGACATACAAGACCACGGGAAGTAAAATGTTCCGTCTTCAAATTCAAAGGATACATTTCATAGAATCATAGAACCATAGAATAGTTAGGGTTGGAAAGGACCTTAAAATCATCTAGTTCCAACCCCCCTGCCATGAACATTCTCTTAAAATTAAGCCTTGTATGCATAGCTATCAACCCCACTTCCTGGTGACACAGGACCTGGTTCTATATTACAGGCCTGCAGCAAAGAAGAAAAGCAAGAAGGCAGGGAGACAAAATGAGTATTTGTTTTTTACTCTCCTAAGTAATCGCGTATTTCCATATGTGACACAGCAAATGAAACCTGGTTTCTGGCTCATTTTCGTCTGATGGTGGGATTCTCTGGTGGTGCCACCTCTGATTAAAACTTTTCATGAGGCTGGGACATAGCATATTGCTCTCCTGTGTAGATTCTTTTATGCCTAACCTGGCTTGAGCTGGTTGTATACATTTTCTTCCGTATAAGGCTGTAGACTTTCCCTCTGCTATATTCAAGTGTCTTCTTTCATGAAATATGTAGGGACCCAGTATGTTTGAAACTGCTAGCTGTTAAGTGAAACTGGGCTCAGAATGGCCAGGAGTTATTTGCAAAGGGAGGACAGACGCCCAAGAGCACACATACGCTCAGAGCACACATATGCTCAGAGCATGACTGCATCACTGTAATTTGCACTGACGCTAAAAATAAACAAACAAAAAAGGCTGATTTCACTGCAGAATGTCTTTCTTAATTGTAAAAGTTCAGCTGGGCTAGAAACCGAGTTAACCACATTTTAATGCTAAACATATCCGAAGACTCATGCAGGAAGCCTAAGGCAAGTGTGTTCTCAGAAAGCAGGCTCCACACCAGGCACTGACTGCAGCCACAACAAATCATTTCTTTTGCACAACTAGAACCTGCAGTGGGGTGCAAAGGCCATGCACACTGTGGCATGAGTGTGGAAAAGCAGAAAATGCAGCCACTATGCCAAATGAAGACACGGAAGCTCTGCTGCACCACTGGTGACTCAGGCCTGCTTCTTTCAACCCTGCCGAAAAACTCAGGACACCTCCTCTTTAGAAATCCGTAGCAGTGTTACTGAAACTTCCCAAATTCTGTCAGTAAGTGCACACATCCTCTTTACAGATATTGGCAGCATAAAAACACAGAAATGGAATGATTCTGTGAGGAATAATCTGTAGTCCAGGGTTCCTATGGCTCCATTACATACTCAACAATAGCTCAGCAACAGATGCTGCAGGGAGGAATTCAGCAGATGTACAGCACAGAGGAATTTTCACTGAGGCAAATCGACTTCAGTGTGAAGGATGTTGGAAAGCTCATGTTTTAACTTGTGTGGGAGGAGAAGAAAGGTTCCCACGTTTCCACCACAGCTTCTACCAACTCACAGTGGGACTCAAACTGCTCTGAGTAGATCCTATTGCCTGGGTGCCTGGGGGTCAGGGACAGAGTTAATGGTTTCTCTGTCCAATGAATGTGGATGATTTTGTAGATTGTAATCACTCAAAATGGGATCCTCCTGCTCCTCAGGGGCAAAAGAGCTCCCTTTACTGCTTGACTATTGGCCAACTGAAATCACTTTTGTTTGTGGAACAGGGAAGGGCCAGAGCTGTGACCTACGAAACAGATCTGTGAATCTCTTGGCTTATAAATGCCAGCAGAGAGAGGCTGGGCCCATTCTAACAAGGGCCTGTAAAAAGTGACCTGACAGCGAACAAAATGTTAACTCCTCTTAACAAAGGAGTCGCTAGACTGCTGCTCAAAGAGGGGAAGTTCTCAAGTAGGTATTCTGTCATTTAGGAGACATACTTCCCTACTGAAAGCAGGCTTCATCACAGCGTTTCCTACTATTGTTGCCTAGCATCTGGATTACTGCAATTCCCCTCCAGGAGGCTGGTGATACAGATTCTCCAAAAGCTTCAAGAAGGGAATTAGACTGCTCCCTTAGTAAGCAGAATTTCCTGGAGGGGAAGCACATTGCACCACTGTTCCACAACTTACCCAAGCTGCCAGCAAGAGCCAAGAACAAAGCTGGTTCTTGAATCTGCAAGGATCTGCAAACTCATTTGGCCCATAATATATAGCACTAAAAGGCTGGCAGGGCTCTGACGCAGGAGTTGCATGCGTTTAATAATGTGCTTTGGATAGCAAAGTCCAAGAAGATCTGGGGCGATAGGAAACTGAGCCAACCTAGCAGCTTGGTGTTGCCAGCATGCTGCGATACTACTCCTGCCTCCCCCGGCACCCTCCTGCTCCCAGCCGGGCCTCCTGCCCCTTCCCTGGCATTGCTCCGTGTGGTGCTCATCTGACCAACGCAGGTGAGCAAGAAAGCTGACTCAACTCCTAAACCCAGCAGACCACTCACTCTTTTGCTGGCTCTGTTTTCTGATGTGGTTAGCAAGACAAACAGACACGCTCTTAAAATAAGTGAAAGATAAATGCTGGAGTTGCTGCAAGGCAGGCATTAATGGCATGTGCCTGTGGGGGAGGAAATGCAGGAGAAAAGAAGATGATCAGCCCCCTTTCAGCAGCAGCAAGCTGCTAAATTGCATTCAGCATCACATGAAACCCACCCTTGGGCCTTGCTCCCTGCCAAGTCTTTTTTTTCCTTTTCTTTTTAATCACAACCCCCTACAGTGGGTGATATCTAATCTATTTTGGGACCCTGTGTGCAGTTCAAACAGATTTATTTTACAGGAGGTATGGATGATAGCAACCCGCTGGGCACATAACAGCCCAAACTGTACCTCAGAGTACGATTCCAACACAGCATAAGCTGCTCTATATTTGGGCTACTGCTGCCTGATTCCCCTCCTTCCTCACTCACACATTTCTTCCTTTCCGGCACGTTTTGGCCTTGTGTTTTGTATGGCGTCGGTGCCATGGAACCAGAAGACTGAGCGAGCTCAGGGAGCTAATGTAGCTAGAGAAAAAAAAGACCTGTCAGAAAGTGGTTTGTTTCCTCAGGAATCTGTTTTCTGAATCGGACCACTGCACAAGTGCGTCTTATGCAAGGGAAGGGGCACAAACATTTAGCTGATGTCATAAAGAAAGGAAATAAAGATATTTTGCCCTTTTAACAACCTTTTAGTTTATTCATATGCATGGTAGGCATGTTTTCAGGCTCAGACACTAGGAACAAAAGGAAAAGATTCACAAGGGACTCAAGCTGAGTTTTTTATCTCTAGGCAGGTACTCAAAGACTGTGATTCATGAGCTTCATTTAGGCATCTCTCTCCCCTTCCAGGCACAGAGGGAGTTAGTCTGTGGTGCATCCTTTTCCTAGTAACAAAACCAACCAGTAGGAAATGAGAAGGCAGAGGAGAGCTGAGATTCTTCCACTTCTCAGTCTTAGACTTCTGCATGTGTGACACCAGAACATATTTTGAACCTTCTTTCTTTTCAATCACCTCTAGATTTAGGTAACTAGCTCTTGCCCTGGGAACAAATGTGTCGTGCTGAAAAATGGCCTCTGAGGAGAAACATGCAATGGTTTGAATATCCACCCAAGGAGAAAAGAGATCAGGGTTCTCCTCGGAGGGACAGTGTTCAAACCTGCAACTCCCGCTTCTCAAACGGGAACTTCTTAGACCAGAGCTAGAAGGCTAAGATGCATGAGCCTTCCTTCTCACCGTAGAGACTACTGGACAAAAAAGCACCAAAGGATCACAAAGCCAGGAAAAGCACAAGCAATAATAGGAAGCCCAACTCTGTACTCTCAGCTCTCAAGGTGCTCCCTTGAGAGACGGAGGTCCTGAGCACCAGTCCTTGATTCCAGCATAGATTATGGGGTTTTTTATCCAGTAAGTCCTTGAAGCAAAACACATAAGGAAATCCAGGACCAGGCTATAGGGAAGGTATTAATTCTCCTTACTCACTAATGCCTTTGATTTTTCAAGACACAAGACATTTGTACAGTTGCTAATAACACACTGTAAATGCCCAACAGCTCCAAGCAGGAAAGAGAATGAATGCTTTGTTATTCTAAGAAAATACATGTGTATTTTTACTGTAGTCATAACAAAGGAAGCTTCAAGCACTTCCCTACATGCCAGTTGGGTTGTTTTTCTCATCACAGATATTCATCTCCCTATGGTCCATAATGTCTTTCTGTGTTCATACGTGATGCATTCTGACAGGTTTTTTACAGTTAGAATTTGGTATTTCAAGAAATCCATTCACAGTCTGGCTTTGAATATAGCACGTGAAGTTACTTTAGCTTCCGCATCACTTGCCATTTTATTTTCAGCAAACTTTGGTTAGCATATTCCTGAAAATGTGTGAAACTTCTAGTTGGAAAGGACTTGTTTCAATTCCACTTCTGCTAACAGAAATTTGTCATCTCTCCGAAAGATAAAGACAATGGGTTTGACTGAAGGTTAGATTCCCTTCCTACATACTGTTACTTCTGGAATACGAGTGCATGTCAGGTGTTAGGAAGTTAACACATGGTGTTGTTATTCCACCAGGAAGCAGGATTGCCAGAGGTCAGTCTGAAACTGGGGACATTGCATGGCTAACCTGCTGCTGATGTTCAGATGTTGAAACAAACCACAGCTTTTTGTTTTGATAAAAACAAGCCTTGAGGTAATCGGGCACATAGGATTAACAGCAAATACTTGTACGAGGTCTGCAACAGGCACTAAAATAATGTGAAAAGGCAAAACAAAAGTCTCTGCAAATTTTTTCAAGTTTAAAGATTTTTAAGTTTTACGGGCAGAACCTTCTTCTAACTGCTTATGTCAGACAGAATTTCTATATCATTTCCTTGCATGAATAATCTTAAAAGCCTTAAGTACTGAGTACTCCTCTTTTTTACCAACTCTGTAGTATTAGGCTACTGTTTAGAAAAACACTATTCTGTCCTTCTAATTCCACATTTCTTGTTTTCTTGGCACCTATGTTCAGGCCAGGAAGAAGAGCTGGGTGAGAAGGAGGGTTATGGATTTAGGATTTTATTTCTACAGAGTCTGGCATGGTCCTCTCCAGTGAGGCTGCACCTTGGTACCCGGATTGTGTGTTTCGGTGAGACAGAGGCAGCTGTTTGTCTAGGAGGATGACAGAACCAAAGGCAGGTCTGAATTCACTAGACAGGAGTTTTATGTGGGTCCTAATGAGCAGAGGACATCAGATAGCCAGAGAAGGAGAAATCCCATAGGGATGGGACAGCCTTTTCACAAAAACAAAAGCAACCTTGTTTATGAAATACCTATGCTTCATGAAAAGTGTATTTTGAAAACTGTATTCCAAAATGGGTGGTGAGACTTAACAGAAAGAGAACAACTGAAGTCCCTAAAACACCACAGGACATGTGGCTACATGCATAATGCCATAGGTCTGGAATAACTGACATGTGTTGCTTGCTTGGGGGTCTGGAAGAATGTGTCATGGTTGTCTTTTGTTCTGAGCTTATTTCCCATGAAACAAAGGGGTGAAGAAGTGGGTTAGGCAAAAGGATAGGCTGGTGCACATCTATGCATCACCCTGACATACCAGAGAGATGTATGTGCCTGGACTTGGGACTATTGTGGAAGTACTCCTGACTTCTGAAGTTTAGACATACTCCATCAGATCCTTTGATTTTGCTTGCAGCTGCAAGTAACAGAAAAGTACAGTCAGTGCTGGTGGGGAGAGTACCATATAGTGCCCTCTCCAGCACTAATATCTAACCCATACTGGTAGTATAGGGAGTTTGAGCTGTTGGGCGAATGTGGAAGGATACTATTCTGTGACAGTGGAGTGGTCATATAAGAAGCCACCCAGTAAGTTCATTCAACTGCCCACAACTCTATAAGTATCCTTCCTGAATCTGTGCTGGATACAATCCCATGCTTGTGGAGATGCTCCAGGAGCAGTGGAATTATGCCCTATATATATAAAATATATACACTTTATATATATTTTACAGGACAAAATGTCAGGGCTTGGAAGGCACGGTCTATAGAAGCATTTGGCAGAATTATCAGCATCTAGAATAAATGTACTTGTGCAGCCCTAGCACAAACACATCCCTGAGTACTCTGTCCTGCACGACTGGAATCTGCCAGGCACTGTATACTCAGACCACAATCTACCAAACAGCTTAAACATGTGCTTAATTGCAAGCAACCAAGTCCAAAACTTAAAGCTAAACACAGGGAGAGACAAGTTATTGAACTGAGGGCAAAATTGCTCAGCACTTCACAAAGTCAACCCTTGGCAAAATTGAACCTTAATTTCTTGAAGTACCATAATTGCTCATGCGTCTTTGAAGCTTGAATTTGGAAATGAGGGTGACTGTTATTTCAAGGTGTATGACTCAGGCCTGAGTAACCAGAACAAAATCAGAGGCAAAGGAGAATTAGAAGCACAAGGGATACTGTGGGGGAAGAAGCAGACAACAGAGTAAGAGGGTTCCTGGGGTGAACCCCTTGTCACACCACCTGCAAATGCCTATAACTCACTGCCACAGCATCATTTCCATTACCATCTTTATTACCAGATTACCTAAGTGTGATTTATGAAGCACCTGGCGACAAGAATTACTTCTGATCCCAGCCTGGCTATCTTCCCTCCTATTGTAAATGAGTATATATTTCTTACTGCAGGCAGGGCAGGTGAGGGATTATGAAAGGACTTTGGTGAGGTTTAGGAAACAATGACATGTAAATTATTCTCCTGTCATGACATTTTTCAGGGTCTGTTAATGTGACAGATTGTGCTGGTTACTTTTCATATCCTGTATTCCACAGGACATTTTGCATATATGCTTTATGTGCCCAAGTTCATGCCTACAAAGTGGCTCTTAACACAGGATTTTCCAATGCCAGTGTTGCCATATACATAACATATGAAATTCTGATTAACATCTTGGACCTGAGCAAGATTCTGTGTTCTTACGAGACACGAGAGATAATTTATATCATAGAATCACAGAATGGTTTGTGTTGAAAGGGACCTTAAAGATCATCTAGTTCCAACACCCCTGCCACGGGCAGGGACACTTTCCACTAGAAGCTTAGATTAAACAGGAAAAACATTCAGGATTTCAAAATGCCCTAGATATCAGTGATACTATATCTATTGGTCTTGTGTGATCTATTCTATAATTCTATGATACATTTATTTTAATTATGTATGAACTCTTAGCATATTTTTTTGTTGCCTGCCACCTATCTAGCACAAGGTGGCATGGTAAGACTACATAGCTTTTCATGACCTCATGTCAATACTGTATTGCAGTTTGAGCTAAAAAGGAGACATACACCAGTAAATGTGAACTGTAGTTAGGATTTGTCTTCTGGAGGGACGGGTGGTGTGAATTTGAAAGGCAGTCTTTGATTCTGCATTGGCAATGCTGCTGAATGGCTTCATCCGTTTCAGAAGCAGATGAGGTGACTCTCTAAAGGTCTCTGTTGGCCACCTGCAAGCACTCAAGTAAGTCACGAATGAAGAATGACAGTTCAATGGGTTTTCAGTATCTAAGTTTGTGGATGATCGAAACTATGGAAATAACACCTCAACTGGCCCTACCACCAACCCTTCAGCAACACATATAATCATAGAACAGTTAGGGTTGGAAAGGACCTTAAGATCACCTAGTTCCAACCCTCTGCCATGGGCAGGGACACCTCACACTAAACCATCTCACCCAAGGCTCTGTCCAACCTGGCCTTGACCAACACCAGGGATGGAGCATTCACAACTTCCTTGGGCAACCCATTCCAGTGCCTCACCACTCTTACAGGAAAGAACTTCTTTCTTATATCCAATCTAAACTTCCCCTGTTTAAGTTTTAACCCGTTACCCCTTGTCCTATCACTATAGTCCCTAATGAAGAGTCCCTCCCCAGCATCCTTATGGGCCCCCATCAAACCCTGGAAGGCTGCTATGAGGTCTCCACGCAGCCTTCTGTTCTCCAGGCTGAACAGCCCCAGCTTTCTCAGCCTATCTTCATACGGGAGGTGCTCCAGTCCCCTGATCATCCTCGTGGCCCCCCTCTGGACTTGTTCCAGCAGTTCCATGTCCTTTTTATGTTGAGGACACCAGAACTGCACACAATACTCCAGGTGAGGTCTCACAAGAGCAGATTAGAGGGGCAGGATCAACTCCTTCGACCTGCTGGTCACGCTCCTTTTGATGCAGCCCAGGATACAGTTGGCTTTCTGGGCTGTGAGTGCACACTGAAGCCAGCTCATGTTCATTTTCTCATCGACCAACACCCCCAAGTCCTTCTCCACAGGGCTGCTCTGAATCTCTTCTCTGCCCATCCTGTAGCTGTGCCTGGGATTGCTCAGACCCAGGTGCTGGAGCTGGCACTTGTCATGGTTGAACTTCATAAGGTTGGCATCAGCCCACCTCACAAGCGTGTCAAGGTCCCTCTGGATGGCATCCCTTCCCTCCAGTGTATCAACCAAACCACACAGCTTGGTGTCATTGGCAAACTTGCCAAGGGTGCACTCAATCCCACTGTCCATGTCACTGACAAAGGTGTTGAACAAGACCGGTCCCAACAACGATCCCTGAGGGACACCACTCGTTACTGGTCTCCAGCCGGACATCGAGCCATTGACCACAACTCTTTGTGTGCAGCCATCCAGCCAGTTCTTTATCCACTGAGTGGTTCATCCATCAAATTGATGTCTCTCTAATTTAGAGACAAGGATGTGGTGTGGGACAGTGTCAAATGCTTTGCACAAGTCCAGGTAGATGACATCAACTGCTTTACCGCTGTCCATCAGTTCCGTAGCCCCATCATAGAAGGCCATCAGATAGGTCAGGCAGGATTTCCCCTTAGTGAAGCCATGCTGGCTGTCACCAAGCACCTTGTTGTTTTTCATGTGCCTTAGCATGCCTTCCAGGAGAATGTGCTCAAGTTTTTGCCAGGCACAGAGGTGAGACTGACTGGTCTGTAATTCCCTGGGTCACCCATTTTCCCCTTCTTGAAAATGGGGGTTATATTTCCCTTTTTCCAGTCGTCGGGAACTTCACCTGACTACCATTATTTTTCAAATATGATGGCCAGTGGCTTAGCAACTTCATTTCCCAGCTCCTTCAGGACCCATGGACTTGTGCACCTTCAGGTTCTTAAGATGATCTCAAACCAGATCCTCTCCTACAGTGGGCCTAGGGTCTTCATTCTCACAGTCCCTGCGTCTGCCTTCCAAGACTTGGGTAGTGTGGTCAGAGCAGTTGCCAGTGAAGACTGAGGCAAAGAAGTCATGAAGAACCTCAGCCTTCTCCAAATCCAGGGTAGCCAGTTCTCCTGATAGCTACTGGAAAGGGCTCACATTGTCCCTAGTGTGTCTTTTATTTGCAATGTACCTATGGAATCCCTTCCTGTTATCCTTAACATCCCTAGCCAAGTTTAATTCTAACTGGGCCTTAGCTTTCCTAACTGTCCCTAGCTTTACAGACAACATCCCTGTATTCTTCCCAGAAGAAAGCCTGTCCTTGCTTCCACCTTTTCTAAGCCTCTTTTTTCCTTCAAAGTTTCCTCAGCAGCTCCTTATCCACCCAAGGAGGTCTCCTGGCCCTCCTGCTGCACTTCCTTCTAGCTGGGACACAACACTCCCGAGCTTGTAGCAGGTGAACCTTGAATATCAACCAACAGTCTTGGGCCCCCCTGCCCTCTAGGGCTATATCCCATGGAACCTTACTAAGCAGGTTCCTAAAGAGGCCGAAGTCTGCTCTCTTGAAGTCTAGGGCAGTGAGCTTGCTGCACGCTCTTCTCACTGTCCTGAGGATCTCAAGTTCAACCATCTGCAACCAAGGCTGCCCTGGAGCGTCACATTTCCAACCAGCCCTTCCCTGTTGGTGAGCATGAGGTCAAGCATGGCACCTCTCCTTGTTGGCTCCTCTGTTACTTGAAGAAGGAAGCTGTCCCACACAATCAAGGAACCTCCTGGATTGCTTGTGCTGGGCCGTACCATCCTTCCAACAGATATCAGTGTTGTTGAAGTCCCCCATGAAGACAAGGGCCTGTGAGCGTGAGGCTGTTCCTATTTGTCTATAGCGCACTTCATTCACAGAGTCCTCTTGATCAGGTGGTCTTTAACAGATCCCCACAGTAATGTCTCCCATCACTGTTCTCCTTTTAACCCTGACCCACAAACCCTCTGTTGACCGATCACCTGTCCCCAGAGTTCCATACTCTCCAGCCTATCCCCAACACAAATAGCAACTCCCCCCCATCATCTACAGACATCTAAAGACATTAAAAATCTGCCAGCACTTCAATGAAGAGTGGGTTTTTTTTCTGCCTGATACGTTAATGTCCAAAGAAATGACACAGTCCTGAAGTAGAGAATCCATGAATGTAATTGTGAAGGCCCACTTCAGACAGGATAGACTACTACTGATCATAATAGTCTTTCCCAGGCTTAATAGCTATGAACTCTCCCCTCATTTGCACATGGAACCAGCACTGTCAATACTTTGTTAGATTTCAGAATCTCCCATGGGATCCTGCTTGGCTGCTGAGTACAAGTCATTCTGTAATTGTTTTTGGAATAGTTTATCATACTGTTTCCTCAGCTGCCAATAAAAGCTTGTCTCACTTCTCCCAAGACTCATCTTTCACAAGAAGTTTTACTTCTACGCATCTCCAATTGCTTGGAGAGAAACCCTTTTTTTAATAATTTTTGCTCTTGTATGTTTCTAAATAAATCTTCCTTTTTATCTTCACCCTAGACCTGAGTCCTTGCAGCTAATTTAAGTCAGCTGCATCTATTTCTGGCCTGTGTTCTGCTCTTTCTGAATTCCACGGGCAGAAGCTGATGTCAGTTGCAGGTATTTGAAAACCTGTCTGGAAGGTGCATTACTGTGAAGCAGGTGAAAATCTTTGTGCATCTTGGAGGTGAGAAGATGAACTCACCCAGTTAAAAGACAGGTGACCTAATCTAAATGAGAAGAGGTAACAGCTTTATCTTTAGCAGGCAATGGGCCACAATAAAAGGGTGAGGGAGGTGTGGGAAAAGATTTATCCCCAGTAAATGACAGCTTCTATCAGTCTAGCTGGAATTCAGCATGTGGGAGAGCAGGGATGGCGGCTGTCATTGCTGCCCTTGGATTTTTTTTGTGAGGGGAAGTAAACAACTCTAAATTTCAGCCTGGCTTCTATAAAAGCTTGTGTGGGTGTCCCAGTAGTGTTTGGTTAAGGGGTTACAGCAGGAGCCGCAAGGAAAATAAGATTTTTCTTTTCCAAATAAACAAGTTTAACTTAGTGAAGACTCAAAATTAATATATGTTGGGGGGTTACCCCTGGAGTCTCATTATCCCTAATTGGATGTTTAATTTCATGAAGTAGTCAGTGTCAACTTTTAGCTTGGTGAGGGGAAAGAACTCATATTTAACTGCCCCCAAATTTTCCTTTATTCCTGGGAACATTTGGCAGGATTGTGAGTATCTCTAGTGGCCAAGCTGTCAAACAAGCTCTCCCTTTTCAAAGGACATTCTTTGGTGGTTTTTTTTTCTCCTTTTTTTCTTTCCTTCCCCTCACTATCCAGGGCCAGTTTTGATTCTTTCTCCCACTCAACACCTCCTACTTCATAAGCAGCACTGGTCCCAAGAAGCCCTCCAGCAGACTGAAAACCACGACTGCTTTCTGCCTGGGTGACTTCCTCTCTTGAGGGCTCTGTGCCCAAATTTACACTAGTGTAACTCAGGTTTAATATAGCTCAAAGCAGATCTAATTTTGTGCTGGAACAGTTTGGAATGGCCTACCAAACTCTGGGTTTGGCTGTATGTAGTAGTGTTTCACACCCCTTCTACATTCCACAAAAAAAAAAAAAAAATAAGCTTTGTCTTATAGTATTATCTATTTTTACCTCATCTTTAACCTATTCTAGAATTACACCAGCTAAGCAAAACCACTTTTTTTTTCTTTCTCATCTCATTTGTCTAAAATAGCTATCTAACATAAGTGAGCAGGGAAACAAAGATTTCTTTTTAAATAGCAATAAGAAATGGAGGATTTATCAGGGACATTTAAAAATATTAATGGTGTAAAGACAGCCTGACAAATAAGGGATGATTATTCTCATCTCCACAAGCCGAAGTACAGCTGTGGCATCCTTCCAAGCTGTTTGATTTACACTCTAGTTGATATTTGACAGAAAGGATTTTATTTATACATTATCTAGGGGAAGTGGAAACGAGTATTTATTCTGTCCTTTCCCCTACTTGCTCTCCTTGCTTATCCTCCTGCCTTTTCATTTATACTGTTTGCAATATTTTATTACACGTGGCCAGACACCTGAGAGCCTTTGGGAGTTACGTATCTTCTGTAGTCATTGTTTTCCATTAGTATTTTAAGGTGTGGCTTACTGAACACTTACCAACTGAACTCTTGATGTTTAGCATCTGGAATGTATAAATAAAAGACAGTTGAAAAGCACTGTAGCCTGGAAAAGATAGCAACTGAAAATATACCTGCTTTGGGCTTCTTATATAAGATTATCTACAACTCAACTCCCAAGTTCCAGAGTGATCTTCTTGTACATGAAAAGTAAGGTAGGCACACCAGGAGTTAAGAAACCACAATAGCGTACTGGAAGGAAAGGCTTTGCACCAGAGGAATCCTAGGCCTGAATTTCACTTAGCTAGGACTAAAAGTAGCATCCCTAGCTCCCTTCCCTGGCCACATATTCCCTTGTGTCTAGTGACCTAGCAATGGCAGCCCCGAAGTTAAGTACTTCAATGAGCTCATCTGACAGAAATCAAGTCCAAAAATGATAGTTTTCCATTGAACTCGTTTGCTCACATGGTTCATTCTGCAGTCTCACAATCACTGGACCTCATGTAAGAGGGAACGAGATACATGGCGGGAGAGAGATGGAGTAGACTGCACTTTTCAGCACTAGCCAGCAGTCATCCTAAATTAGTTGTAACATAAAACTACACGCTGAAGTTCAATATGATGAGGCTAGGTTTCACTCACTAACCCAAAAGAAAATGAACATCCCCTCCCAAATTAAATATTCCTCAGTCTTGTTATTGAGTTGAAGTGTCTCACAGAAGCACATGGCAAACACCAATGAGGAGCGAAAGGACAGTGAAAATCTGTGGTTGGGAGATGAGGAGTCAGCAACATCTCAGCTTCTCAGTGTTGGTAAACTATTAGCTCAGCTGCTCATGGATCTGTCTAAAGGAATCATTTTGTTTTGCAGATCATCACATTAAGAGCCATTCTGGAAGAGACAAGACTCAAATGAACATGATATAATAAGCTTCTTTTGCTTGTGTTAGCAGGTTCTTACTAACACATTCAGTATGCCATTGAAAAGAATCTGAAAGAGCTCTGAAACATCTAATAGTATCACTGCGGACAGAAAGATACATTCATGGCCGCACAACTAAAATGTTCTCAGACTACTGAGAACTTAGTTATTCAGGAGGGGCATGAGCTTTAAAGAAGCAGATCTGGCTTCAAACCAATAGAAGTATGAAAAAAGTTTACTCAGGGGAAAGAAGGCCAAAAGTACTAAGAACTGAGGAAACAGAGGAACCAACACCGGGGAAACAGAGGCTCTGTTGTTTTGTCTGAGCAAATCTCAGAAGTCTATTCAGCAATTATTCTCTCAGTCTTAAAGCAATGGACCCACAGGGCAACTGTGGGGCATGAGCCCATTTCACCCAGCTTTTCCCTTTGTCCCAAAGGAGATGACCCCTCTGACAGTCTGAATGACTTTCTGCATCTTGGCAGAGAGTACTTGGCATTCCCTCTGTCTCTGGTCTCACCCTGTCCTCCCACAAAGAGGCCAGAGCAGAAGTCTCTGCCTATTGACTTGCACTTCCCAGCCACTGCTGCATTCCCATGGTAAGGGGAGGGGAGTTTGACAAGGAGGAGAGTTCAAATGCAAAGTCCCACACCTGAGTTGTGGCAGTCCCAAGCACAAATAAAGGCTGGTGGAGACTGGACTGAGAGAAGCCCTCAGGAGAAGGACTTGGGGGTGTTGGCTGGCAAGAAGCTCAACATGAGCCGGCAGTATGCACTTGCAGCCCAGAAACCCAATATCCTGGACTAAATCAAAAGAAACGTGGCAAACAGGTCGAGGGAGGTGATTCTCACCCTCTACTCTGCTCTGGTAAACCCCACCTGGAGTACTGTGTTCAGCTCTGGAGTCCAGAACACAAGAGGGACATGGACCTGTTGGAGAGGGTCCAGGGGAGGCCAAGAAGATGCTCAGAGGGATGCAGCACCTCTCCTATGAAGACAGGCTGAGAGAGCTGGGCTTGCTCAGCCTGGAGAAGAGAAGGCTTCAGGGAGACCTTGTAACAGGCTTTCAGTACTTAAAGGGGGGCTTAAAAGAAAGATGACAGACTTCTTGTGAGGGCCTGTAGTGACAGGACAAGGGACAATGTTTTTAAACTAAAAAACATAGATTCAGACTAGATGAATGGAAGAAGTTCTTTATTGTGAGGGTGGTGAGACACAGGCACAGGTTGCCCAGAGAAGCTGTGGATGCCCCATCCCTGGAAATGTTCTAGACCAGGCTGGATAGGGCTTTGAGCAACCTGGTCTAGTGGAAGGTGTCCCTGCCCATGGCAGGGGGGTTGGAACTGGATGTTCTTTAAGGTGCTTTCCAATTCAAACCATTCTGTGATTCCATGATTCTGTGATTCTATGACTGGGCAGTACCAAGCAGATTGATTGGAAGAGGGGCAGCACTTTGACGAGTGGGGAGAGAAGGGTGGCTGCTCCAGTGAAGGACTGGCAGTATTGGCCTAGTTGGGTGGTAGCAGTACTGCTGTCACTAAGAAGGGAGGGAACAGGCCCCTGGGCACAGTAAGAGGGAAAAATCAGCCTACAGGACCCTTCCACATCCGATATTCACTCCTTGGCCAGTCAAGTCTGGGTGTGCTATTAACACCACAAGATTTTAGCTCTAGCAAAACTAGTATTACGGCCCCAAAATATATCATAAGTACTTGCAGGTCTAAATAATTCAGATGTCAACATGGATATGAGGAAGAAAATGATATAACCGAAGGATTACTTTGTTTTCAAAGTTGCTATTTCTTTCTGTTTATGCACCCATACAGACACTTACAAATCAGTGAACTGGATGCACAACCAAACAGCATCACCAATTACATCTTTCTTTGAACGAAATCAGGGAAACATAGGGGAAAAAGAAACAAAAAAGCAACCAAATGTTATTTAAAGGGCAGAATTATTTGATTATATGTTATCTGCTATGTAAAGAGAATTCCCAAACTATCTACAATCAGAACGCTGAGGGTTGTTGTAAATGAATTTTAAGTAACTCCTGTTGGCAGAGTTATCTTCTCTTCAGGGTTGCCAAATCTCATTGCTTTACTATAAATCTCATTGCGCTGAACCATTTCTTTAAACCACAATTAAAAGAATCGCCAGCTAATGAGTTTCTTGCCTGTTTTTTTTTTTTAATTTTTTATTTTAATAAGTCTAAATTTCTCAGGGACATACTTTGCAGAGGGTAAAAAGATAATCAGGGTAAATACCATCACACCCGGGGTGTTACCATTCATCTAGTGCTTGCTCTAATCAGGAGAGAATTGCTGTCTGCTGGCAGCAGGACATGGGGTCTGGGGACTCACTGCCCCTTTGTGGAAGTGATTGCCCTGGTTATAAACCCTGGCCCCAGCTTAGCTTTCACTGTGTGCACCCTCATCTGACCTCACCCTGGCTTCTCTCCGAGTCTCTTCACATTACTGAAACCTCCACGAACATAAAAAATTCCACTGGCTTTTCTGTGACCCCACCCAGGGTTAGAGGCCTGTTTACAGCGCCAGCCCATAGACAGCAACATTAACAAGAGAAACATGGCATTTTTTAGCTGAAGCTGAAACTCTGGCAGGATTTGCATCTGTTACCTGCCCCATCACCATGTGCAGGCCTCTGTAGTGGATGCAAAGCTGCCTTTAGCCTCCACAGCTGGACATGTCTGCACGCACAGCATCAGTGTGTCAAGCAGGTCATGGCTCCTGCCACCAGTGTGAGAGACAGCGCAGGTCACAGCTACTGGTGCTCATTTAAAGCTCTGGGGTTTTGTTACATTTTCACTAACTTTCTTTAGCCATTGGTTCATCTTCCATTTGATAAAAAGCACCTAAGGGACATTGGTCTATCACGGCTGTCAAAATTTGAGTTAAAAAACTTCAGACTCAATTCAGTCGCAAGCCCTTTTTTCTGCCGT
Organism: Lathamus discolor; assembly: GCF_037157495.1. Classification (NCBI taxonomy): domain Eukaryota; kingdom Metazoa; phylum Chordata; class Aves; order Psittaciformes; family Psittacidae; genus Lathamus; species Lathamus discolor. The sequence continues at coordinate 98,941,635 of NC_088887.1, read as the reverse complement.
TTGTTTTCTGTGTTTTTAGCGTACATCTGAATCCCATTTAGAGGCTCTTCTGTTGAAATCCGGGGACTGGAAATGCATTGAGAACAGCACAAGCGCGGACTCCTGCTGCGTAACGACCCGGCTCCAGGAGGGGTTTCTGCAAGAACGCATCTGGCCTCACTGAGGGAGACGTGACCCCCTTTCCCTCACACCCACGGCTCGGCGACAGACACGTCCCCTGCCCCACTGCCGCCCCCCTCTCCTCCTCCGGCGCCTCAGGGCAGCCTTTGCCCGTCCCGCCCGGGCAGAGGGAGGAACCCCCCTGCAACAGCCGGGCCGCCCTGCGCATGCGCCCGCCGCCCGGCTGCCGCTCGCAGTCTCGCCGCACGGGGGCACTGCCCTGCCTGGCGCCCTCGCGGGCCCGGCGCCGGTGCTGGGAAGTGGTTCTGGGCCGGCTCCGCGACAGGGGTCGTAATGGCGGCGGCGGCGGCCTCGGCTCCGGCGGCCGCGGGTGGCGGAGGGGAGCGCAGCAGCACCCGGGAGCAGCTCCTGGCGGCGCTGGAGGATCTCGAGCTCTTGGCCAGGTACCGCGCTCTGCCGCCGGTGCTCGGATGGGAGGGCCCAGGGTGGCGGCTGGGCGCCGGGGGTGGGGTGACGGAGCTCGGCGCTGAACGTGCGCGGAGCTTGCGCTGAGGGTGGTTGGAGGAGCGGGTGTCCCTGGGGGTGGGCTGCGAGGGGATCGGGTAGAATTCGCATCGCATCGGCCCGGCCCGGCCTGACCCGACCCGACTTCTCGCTGGTGGGCGGGGCGGTAGCCGGGGCAGGCCCGTATGCGCGCGTTTCCCGGCTCTCCGGCCGTCCTCGGGCCGGCTCCTACGGAAGGGGAGAGAGTTGGTCCGGCCTGCGCTCCCCTGCGCAGCCTTGACCCCAGAGGTGCCTTAGTTCTCATTCTTAGAGCAGGAGAGCATGCTGTTATCCTTAGAGCATTCTACCACCTAATTTGCTTTCTTGCTTGGCAACCTGCGTTTCCTGGGAAATGCATACACACATCTCCCTCCCCTTCCCCCTTAGATTTTAGGCTTTTTATTAGTCACTAAAAATTACGTTTAACTCAGAAATCTGTAGATGGTGTTGCATGACTCAAGCCGTTCTGGCCATTGCCAGTATTAGTGTTAAAGTAGGCTGCAGCGTCTGCCTTTGGAGTGATAGCAATTCTCAGATACTTTTTCCGTGCTCTTTGGGGCTGGTCCCATGACCCTCACCCTGGCTGGCCACCATGTGCGCGGGTAAACTGGTTCCTTGTCATTTCCCTCCTCTCGAGAGAGCAGGAGCTTAGGAAAACTTTTTGACGTGGAATAACCCATGCTGTTTATGCGGCTGGCTCACTCTTTTGTGATTACCCCCGGTACAACAAGGAAAATACATTGGTCAGTTGATCTTGATTTTTGTTACTAGGTTTTATTTTGAGGTTTAGGTTTTACTGTGACATACAGGTTGCTAGAGAACACGTGTTTGTGGAGATAGAAATAAATCAAAATCCCATTGCTCTTTATTTGTTGTGGTTTTTGTGGGGTTTTTTCCTGGTTTTCTTTTTAACCTTGGGACCGTGTAGACCATTTGGGCCATCTACAATAATGAATCTGGAGCACTCCTCAAAAACATTTAGTGAATCTGCCTATTGACCAGCAAACTGTTGCAGCACTGTGGATCTAGGCCTTTCCCAGTCGTGATACTGGTTTGCTGGTATGGGCAAACATTAAGCAACAGTCTGTAGCCTTTGCATAGTTTTGAATCTGTGTCTGTGTGTTTTCAGGCTAACACATAGCAGAATTACAGCCCTCAATGCCACCAGCTTTGGTGGTGGTAGCTGATCTACTCGTAACATTTTGTTTGCTACTGCTCAGTGGTTGGTAAGGTAGAATAAAGCTTTAGTGGTAATGACAACTTTCTTTATTTTCTAGTTGTGTAAAATCATTTTAGTGTTTAGGAGTGACCAGGAGACATAGACCAAGAAGTTACTCAGAGCTTTATTGGTGAGGGGCATTTTCAGACATTCTAAAAAGCACCTATTTTCATTGTAAGGTTCTGGCCCCACTGCTGAATGAGTCATACATCCCACTCAGCTGTTTGCACTGACACAAACAGAGAATCTGTTCCAAGGACAGTGTCCTCAGATAGACAATTACTCATGCCATTAGAAGCCAAATAAGTTTGCTGAATTTACAGAAATGCCTTTTTATATCGTGGGCTTGTTGCTTAGTAAGTTCCCTCCAAGGTTCTTGATGGCTTTTCAGAATGGTGGTGAAGTAAATGGGTACCTGGAAGTGTGATCAAGAGGTTTGTTTGAGAAGCACTTCTAACCAAGCACCTGAAGATTATTAGTTTTTTTTTAATTGTATTTCTATGTGTTTGATATACAACTAATACACTATTGTAGAAATACTTGTAGCAAAAGTAGTTTCATAGCAAACTCTTTGAGTGCTTGAAAGTGTAGACTTAATTGCTCTAAGCCCAAGTTTGAAACTTGCTCTGTTTGGAAAAAAATGGAGCAAAAGTAGGGAAGCAAAATGGTGAGGACAATTTTTACACCCTCTTACAACAGACAAAGGCAGTATAAGTAGGATATGAATGTGGCTTATTGTGCTGTTTCTTCTTTCAGCTTCTGTTTGTCTTATGTAGTTTGGCAGGAACTCAGCACATTTATTGAGTATAAATGTACAAGTGCTTCGTGAGCTCTAAGAACAAAGATGTGCTTCAATCATGAGACTATTCATAGAATTACTCTTAGCTGAGAAATCCTTGCCAACACTGTACTATAAAATACTCAAGTCCATGCATAGTTTTGTAATATCAGTACACTGACAATTTGGGGATGACTTGTGATTTACAGATAATGATGTAGAAAATTACGCAAACACCAATTTTGAGATTTCCTTTCAGGGAGCTAATTGAAATTTTGGCAATTTCAAGAAACCAGAAGCTTCCACAACCAGGAGAGGAGAGCCAGGTAAGCTAACTTTCTAAACTGTATTTCTTTGTGTAAGCACAATGCTTCTATATCCCCACTACCAGCCTCTTTCTCCCTCTATTCTTGTCCGTGCTGAGCATAGCTAATGGTGATTATTAGGTTTTGGCCCCACTACAAAGGCATTCTTGGTCCTCATGTTGTTTGCTTGTTTGTTTGTTCATTTTGATGTATGCTTCTTAGGCTGCTTTTGCAAACAGAGGGAAGAAATTTTGTTTCATTTTCATTCAAACAGAAATACTCTATGAATGTCAGTGGCTCTTCTTTACAGCATGATTGAGGGTGTATTGTTACTCCAGCTAAATTAAAAGTTCTGCAAAACTCTTGTTCAATAGATCCTGGAACTGCTGATTCAGAGAGATGGAGAGTTTCAAGAGCTAATGAAGTTGGCAGTTGATCAGGGGAAAATCCATCATGAAATGCAGCTTTTAGAAAAGGTAGTAGAAAAGAGGGATAATGATATTCAGCAGCTGCAGAAACAACTAAAAGAAGCAGAGCACATACTGGTAAGTTCATAATGATGTGTTTGCTTTTGAGCATCTACTTTTGAAAAGGTGGCTGTGGAGGAAGTGGTGTTGTGTTTGAGAAGATTTAAATATTTAAAACTTCATAAAAGCTTAGTGGTTTGTCTTTATTTTTCAGTAGTCAAATACTTTTTAGTTATCATGGTATTCAGTTTTGTTTTATAATGCTAATTTTCTTCCAAACCTACTTTATTTCTGTATATTTTGAAAATGTTCACTGAACAGTTTCTTTGTTAAAATGCAATTAAATGCAAGGGTTTATTCATGAAGCTGACTTTGTGTAGTTTACAAGTTAAAGATGCTTTGAAGGTTTGGTTTGTTTCATTTTTTATTATTATTCTTTTTTTTACAACTAGGCAACAGCTGTTTATCAAGCAAAGGAAAAGCTGAAATCAATTGAAAAAGCAAGAAAAGGTGGGTATCCATGATTATACGTACTACGTAAATGCAGTTGTAAAGAAAGTTGCTCGTGAGCTTGAGTTAGTGATATTTATTTTCATCTACTATTACAAATGCTTTGTGTGTAAGCAAATTTCCATTTCATTATGAACCTATAAACAGAATAAAGGCAGGAATTAGTATTTTTTTTTTTTTGTGGCAAACATGTCTTTAATATTAAACTTGAATTCAACTGTCTCAATACTCTTCTTGGACTGATAATAGTCTACCTGGTTACCCAGCTGCCTCTCACCAAGTTGCCTCAGCAAGTCTGCTGAGGAAAGGAAGAGAATGCTTTTTGTATGTATGCACTGTATTTGAAAGACTGGCTAGCTATTCGTACTGGTTTGTACCTGTAACAATTTCTGACATTATGGCACTTACCAAGTGAAACTTACTTCTTTTTTTTTTTTTTGGGGGGGGGGAGGCATTTTCTTAATGTTTGGGTTTGGTTGGGTTTTTTTTACGTGTCTTTTATCATCTTGTTACACCTCTTTTATATAAAAAAAAAAACCCCAAGGAATTTCATTAAGCTTATGTTACTGTAATACATGCACATATTTAGAAGGGCTGCTACATGTATGCCCTACAATTATTAAACCAACAAAAAAATTCTTTACTACAGAAAATTCCATAATAAAGCAGGCGCTAAAAGTTTCTTACAAATTGTGCTTGTCAAGTACACTGCTTACGAGATTGGTTTGTGTTTTTCACAGCGTTAAAGATTTGTTGCCATTGAAGGTGTAGTGAATTTGTGGCTGTAAAGTCAGTTCACTGTAAAGGTTGGCCTTGCATAGTCTGTGAATCCTCTAAGTAGTCACTGCATTTGAAACATGCTCTTAATGTTCGACAAAATTACATTCCAGTATTCTAGCTATTAATGCCCAGTATTCTGAAATAATTGAATGATGCAGCCTCTTGTGAATATAGTAACTTCTCTTCCATTCTTCCAGGTGCCATTTCCTCTGAAGAAATAATTAAATATGCCCATAGGATCAGTGCTAGCAATGCTGTGTGTGCCCCTCTCACATGGGTACCAGGTAACCATCATGTTTATGGCAGCAGATTTTTTTATAATGAAGCGTGTTCAGTACCTTTTCTTACAATGCTTTTATACAGTGATAAACACTGGGGTTTATTGGAATAACATTGTTTTCACCCCTTCTAGCTTATATTTTCAATGAAAAATAGATATCCAAAGTCCTGTAGACTTTATTATGTACATCTTCAACAGGCTACAAAACTTCACATTCCATTAACTGACTGTCCTCCTCTGCTCTTTGTTTGCTTTTTTCCCTGGAATGTTGGCCCCAGTTGTAAGTTAGAACCAAGTATGGTGAAGGCTTTTCCATGTGCTTAGTTATTTTCCCTCCTGCCCCTTATAATACTCTTTTCAGAGAATGTTAGTAGATCAGTAGAGTCAGAAGCAGGGCTTCCATCATGTCGGGTTTCAATTTTAAGAACTATCCTTCTTGTCCAAAATGAGAAAGTGAGGGTTTTTTGTTTTTTTGTTTTTTTTTTTTTTTCCAATTCCTGCCCTTGCTGTTTAGCTTTGAAGTAGCAGGGAGAGCAAAGATATCCTCTAAACATGGGGATTTTTGGATGTTTTGTTTTTGTTTTTTTATTGTTGTGGCTTTTTAATGTACTTATCTGCCAGGTCTGAATGAACAAAGAAAGTCTAAGTGAAAGGCACAGACTTGGATTTTAACAAAACAGATGTGATGCTCATTGCTGATCTAAGCAATCAGAGTATGGTTTCTTTGGTCAGGAAACTAGGCACTGAAGAAGAAGTTAATGTCTGCAAGACAGTTGCTAAATATTTAAAAACATTCCTTTTTTTGTTTTAAAGGAGACCCACGTAGGCCATATCCTACAGATCTGGAAATGAGGAGTGGTCTCTTGGGTCAGATGAACAACCCATCCACCAATGGAGTTAATGGACACTTACCAGGGGATGCACTTGCTGCGGGCAGACTGCCAGGTGAGAGAAACTGTTTTGTTTGCTTTTCCTTATTCCTTGTACAGTCATAGCAATTATACATTTGCAAAGGCAAATCAGAGTAAAAATAATGAAAATTATGGCCAGTGTTGTTCCCTAGCAGCGATCATGTAGTAAATAGAGTTAACATTTAGAAATTGCATAAATTTTACTTCATGCTAAATCATACTGCAGACACTACAACTAACTGTAAGCAAAAGTCACTGAATTACCCTTCAGTTCACTTAAATTGCTGTAAATTAAGTGATATTAAATGGCATTAGAAAGCAACATTTTCAAAGCAATCTTTTCTTAGTAGTGATGACAAAGTATGGGATTGTGAAAGCTGTATTTGGAAGAAAAGTTCATTGTCACCCGCTAATTTCCTTTAAGTCTGTGCCGCATATAGCAAGACTCTTTGCTTAGAAGTTCTGGATTGAAAAGATGTTGCGAAAGACAGCTTGTGAGGTAGTACCTTGAGTGTAGGAATTGAGCTTTATAGTGCATTACCTTAATTGCTTAGTGAAATGGGCACTTCCATTGACTGTAGTGGGATTCATTGATACATGCTAAAATAGAATTTAGCACTAAAATATAGTAACTGAATCAAGAATCTAGTGGTTCTGTACCTGTGCAGCATTAATCTACCATGGTTAGACTAAATTGTGGATGTTTCTTAGTTTAGTTTCATAGATCTGTAACAGTTCTTACCTGACTATTAAGCCACTTTCAGGTGGTCTGGAAAGCTTGTTTTCAAAAATTGTACTAAATACATTAAAAGCCTCTGTACTATGACTCTATTGGAGAAATAGTAAACTTGGATTTAGTGCTTCTCATTATCTCTCTAATCTTCCTATTATCACCTCTTAGGAAGTGCCTTGAAGTTCTGCACCATCTTGCTTTCTAAACCTCTGGCCTTGGATAAAATGGGTCAGTGAGCTAATAGGAGTGGGACCCTGACATCTGTCTATAGCAACCCACTAGGAAAATGCTGAGGATGGGCCCATGTACTACCTTTTCTGTTCTTCTCAAACATGGTCAGAGTACGAGTTAAGGTTGTGTCTTCCTCACGGAGTTTGAGCATTTATTTGCTTAAGTTTCAGTAGAGGCCATTCGGGCTGGCTCCTCTGCCTTAGAGGATGCATATTTGCTCCTTTTACTTTTGAGTTGTGTCTGTGTAAGAACCGAAAGCCCACTCTTCAGGACATTTCCTTGAGAAGCTGAAGACTTATACACCTAAGTAAAGTTGTTAATTGAATCTGTATCTCCTATATCAGGGGAAATCCTCTTAATTACTAGACTAACAGGTAAAAGGGAAACATCAAAACTTCATTTAAAAGAATGTAGAGGCTGCCCTACTTTCTTTTGCCCTACTTTTTGGCATTTTGTATAGGGATCCTGCATCTGTTGGTGTGTGGAGGCATGTCCTGAGAATGCTCATTATGGGATTTAGCCCTTCTAGAGACTTTTGCAGGGAGATACCAGGTTACTGAGTCCTTAGTGAGTGTGCAAGCCAGCCACTGTGCTGCTTGGTAGCCTCAAAACTTGGAGGCTGCTTAGCACATACATTCAGCCTGGTTTAGTAATGGACTGGTTCCAGCATTGAAGTATGGCCACAGAATGTAGAACACTGGCTTTTATTCTCAGCTGGTTCAAATAAAGTTGTTTAACTTCACCAAAGGTGGGATGAGACCACCTTGTACTGTTGTTGGCCTTCCTAAAGCTGGCACAGAACTAGCACAAAGGCTGCATTCTGCCCTGGTATCTGCTGGTGGGTCAGATTTGTACAGCTAGGTAATGCATCTCATATTAGGGAACTGTAACTGTAGTTCATATGTGGAGAACTTGAAGATCAGAAGCTACTATGTGTGAGGAGACAGTGCTTCTGAGTTAGATAGCACCTGAGTGAGAATACATCTCCCATAGATGACCCCCCTGCTTAGAGAGTACATTTTTTCTGTACTCAGAATGACATGTGCTTTGGTTTTTGTTCACTTCTGACTACCCAATTATTTTTAATTCTTGATGTAAGTGGGAGACAGCTGGTTTCTTCTCTATGATAGTCTTAGCTGTGGTGCCTGATAGTAAGTGGAGAAGATTTGAAGCACAGCAGTAGGAGCATAAATTAAAAGGAAGGGAGAAGAAATGGCATATAGATGCATAGTGCAGCTTTGAAATGGGAACTGTTTGGGGGGGGGGCAAGGAAGGGAGAGATTAAGAAGTGTGGGAGGAGGGTGGGTTGGTAGGGAATACAGTGCGTAATGGTTTTGCGAGTTGTAGAAGAGAAGAAACAGCGAGAGGGGAGAGAAGTCAAAGGTAACTGAAGCTGGCCTGGCTGGGGGACAGTGGGCCATTCCCACTTCAAGTATCTCTGAGGCCCTGGTTTTGCTCCTGGTTATTGTTTTTCCAACAGCAAATATGGCACACCAAAGTATTTACAGTGAAATTTGGATAAAACCTTTTACTTTGAATTTCCATAGTCTACCTTAAGGTTTTAGGGTTTTTTTAATCCAATGTTTTCATCTATTTTTTCATACTGACAGAGGGTGATCATTTTCATTACTGCCAGTGGTTGTGAATGTTAAGGCAGTTCAAACTGTGCTTTGAAGGTGAAAAGCTCTGTATGCATATACACTTTTGAATAGGAGTAATGAGAGATCAAGAGCCATCTACATAAATGGGCCTCTCAGGTAGTGTAGGCTTTTGCAGTGATGGAGGATTTCAGCTGTCCAGGATTCAGGAAGGATTTTAAGATTAATTTTAAAACTGGAGTTCTGGCTGAGCTGTCTTGTTGTGTTTGTTGATACACAAAGCTGAGTGTTTGATAATGCCCCTTTTTTCCAGATGTGCTGGCTCCTCAGTATCCTTGGCAGTCAAGTGATATGTCAATGAACATGCTACCTCCTAATCATAGTAATGACTTCATGTTGGAGCCTCCAGGACACAATAAAGAGAATGAAGATGATGTAGAAGTTATGTCAACAGACTCCTCAAGCAGCAGTAGTGACTCAGACTAGGTACAAGAGGGACAGTATCCCTAGTAGACCTTTCCTGTGGTAAAGGTAGGTTGGGTGCTGTTCATCATAAGACACAATATCCTTTTATTACACTGGTGGCCCTGTGTAGGGAGAAAACAGCTGTCTCGGAAATAGGGTGACTAATTTATAAACCATGGACTTCAGAATTTTTTTTTGCATTAGATACTCAAGTAAAATGACTGGGAGCTTTCTGCTGGAGGAGAGATGTCACATTTCCAGCGATTACGTAAATGTGTGAATGTGTATGTTTGCAAGAGACACGGTGTATATATATATATTTACTATACATTAGATGACAAAAGTTCCTGGGAAAAAAGGTGTAAGGGGAATCCCCATGTATGTTTGTTATTAACTTTACTCTTTTGATGATAGACTTTTCTATGGCACAGAAATGAGACATGACATTTATAATTTTAATACCTTTTTTTGTCACTGCCTAAATCCATGTTTTTGAGCTGAGAACAAAAAACATGGGAATAAGGTGTAAGGAAAAAGTTTGTAATTATTGTAATATATAATGATTTGTCATAAATAAACTGAGCTTTGATGTAACTTTGCGTTTCTTTTTGCAAACTTAAATCTTCGATGAGTTACTGTGTAACTTCAGTACTTATCACATTTTATCCCAGTATGTGGTTGAATTCTGATTGGAGTTGCAGAAGCTTGTGCTCATTTTTCCCCTTTGCAAAATGCCAAGTCAGTATTAGAAGCAGCTGAGTCATCAGGATCTGAGAGCCTGCCCTTTTCAGCTGAGCTTTGCCAGGTACATGCATAACTGGGAAGACCCTGAGGCAGCCATGTAGACTGCCCATCCATTTGCAAGGCTTCTGGTTAAGCATCCTGGGCCCCTGGAGATGACATGCTTTGGGGCACACTGCAGGTTCAGCTCCTTCCAGTTCAAAGTACTCATAGATTCTTGTCTATAATTTTTCAGTTCTTTGAACCTGCTGATTTGTTTACTCCAGCAGTTGCATTTCCTGCCTCAGCAACAATGTTCTTTCATGTTTCCAAAGGCACTTGGCTTTGCTTTCCTTGGTCTGTTTCACTCAAGGAGTTATTTTACGATGGCTACTTTTCTCTTAAGTAAATCTCTGGTAAGATCAAAAACTAATGTGAACTGTTGCTCATGGCAATTACAGGTTTCTGCCCTGCAGTGAGGCTTCCTGAAGGACAGATGACAAATTTACTCCACGCTGCCATTTTGTAGATTCCTCACAGGAAGTATCTGATAAATCAGGTACTTCGTCATTTGTTCGGAGAATCTTCGAAGTATTGCTGTCAGTAATGCTGCCACATATGACCAGCATACATACAAATCCCATAAGGATGTAGACATGAAAAGGACTTCAGTCAGGTTCAGTTGCATAATATGGTGCAGTGCTTTTTTGTTTTAAGAGAAATTGGGAGCTTTTGTCTGAGCTGTTCCTTTTGGAAGTATTTTTAGAATTACTAAAATTTCACTTCTGTTCTGCAGTCTGAAGTTTTTCATATAAATATATATTTTGACTTTTGTTTAGTATCCTGTTTTCCTCTTTGGAGTTTATTCCCAATGTCTTCATAGAGGACTGTATTAACATGAATTTTTAATTCATGTTAACTCAAATACATCTGCCCCATCTCAATCATTCTAGTTAATCTTGGCTACCCCTGTTCTAGTTCACATTGTTTTTTCTTAAACATGTGTGACCAGAATCATACACAGTATTGCAAAATGCAGCTTCTCAATGCTTTGTACCGTGGAATTAGTATTGTCTTCCCTAAGTGCCCCTCTCTCAACACATCTTACGACATAGCCACAGCTCACTAGTCTGTCTTCTCATTTGTAAAAACATACTTTTCTTGGCATGAAATACAAATAGAGATAATTAATAGTGATGGGAAGTGTAATGTACAGTCTACCAAAAACTCTTACATGGCTTTATCATGTGATTCACTGTGGAGGTGGGTGATTGTTTCCAGACATAAGGATGAACAGAAGCAATGAACACTTTTTTTCTTTCTCCTCGGTTGCTTGTTAGTCTGTTGAAGGATTAAAAGTGACCAAATGGGACCAATGTGTTACACCTAAGAAACAGGTAAGACAACAACTCTGCCCACAGTTCACTTAGCATAAAATCAGACTCTGGGTATAAGATGCATCCTGATGAGTTTCTTTACATCCGTGCTCCAAACCATATGCTTTTCAGGAGTATTTATCTTAATACTGGATAACCATAATGCTATTTTAGGTGAATTTTGTCTATTACAGTAAGTTAAGCAAACTATAAAGTTTTTTTGTGTTTTGTTATTCAGTGGCTTAAATGTGTACCCAGTAGATTTTCCTATTTAGCAAATGTACCAAAAATCAAAGTAAACATAACATTTAGTTGAAAACACTGAGCCTTAGCAGCTAAAAATTACTGAGAATCAAACTTCCTGGGGAAAAAAATTAGTACAAATGCATGATACATACAAACCAAGTTACTTAAGTTAGGGATTGCTGACAGCTGATTGCAGTAGTGCACTGTAGTTGTTTCATTAGTCCACTTAGAAAGGATGCAGAAGCCCTGACATATGGTGATACTGTTCATGTCCTCATTTCAGTAACTGCTTGTGTATTTACAACAGATAGAATGAATATAACCATTAATCGTATCAAAATATTTATTGCATGACAAACCATTCTACAGTGACCCCTGTTTCCCCATCAGGAGCTAGATGCCTTCTAAAATTTAAAATTGCACTAGATCATCTTAAATAATTGTAATATCTTTTTCATTTTTCCCCCCTTTATTCTTTGAGACAGATGGGCAGGACATCTGTCAACTCTTCCTACAGCCTCTTTGTTGACAGCTGAATGGAATAATTTTCAGTGTACATAAAGTTGCTTTCAAGAAGAAAACCTCCACTTTTGAATAGAAAACAATAAGCTTTCTATAACGATACAGCGGTAAAGGAATTTTCAGTGATATTTGCCATTTCAAAACTGCTTTATAACATTATCTTCTTTATTCACTTCAGAGAAAGAATATGTCCTAAGTAGCATGTAGTTAATACTTCACATTCTAAGCAGGAGGCTTGCAGTAATTAAGCAGCATCCTTACACCTCGTGTCACTCTGTCTGCTTCTTAGGAAAAAGAGCCATCTCTGAGCTCTAAACCATTCAAGCTCATTTATTTTAAGAACTGACAAGTCACTTCATAATTTTAGACAATTTTAATCTTTAATATTGTGCTTACGTTTTATTCAAAAGAAATTAAAGGTATCTCAGAACATTTTGTACAACAGTTATGTTGGAAACAGACAAAACCTGTGTTTTAAAAGAAACCCAAAGAGAAAAAAATGAGGCAATTAGTGATTTTTTTCTTTTTTTTTAAAGTCATATCCTAAAATGAACTGCTGATGTTCTAGTGAACTACAGCTGGAAAAGAATCAAATCTGGTTACAGATGCTAGAAAAATGAAAATCATTGGTTTTGCACAAATTTTTGTATACCATTTCATTGCCTACGTTCAATCATTTCATCACATCAAATTGAAAATGAACAATTCTGTCAAATCCAGTAGCCATACAGAATTACACCTCCTGTGCTATTTAGCACCTGCAACCCTCTTTAGCCCCAAAGTATGGCTGTCTACTGTAGAGCTACACCCATCAATCAAGATTGGTTTGTGCAATGTTATTTGTGTCAGCCTATTTGTGTTCAGCCTAGCAGAACGCTTTAGGCACCTCTCCAGTTCTAATAGTTCTAATTGAACTATTAAGAGTTTAGTAACCTGATCAGAAATTAAGATCAACCGTAGAGATCTGGAACACTTCTTCAGGTAAATTTTAATGTAACTGAGGCTGCAAACAACTCTGAGGAAAGAGGGTGGCAAGAAGCACAGGGGAATTTTCACCCCCTGCAATAAACCTTTCATCATTAATGTTGACAATGCTTTTCATGTTTGTAGTACTCTTTCAAGTATATACTGCTGTCTGCAGAATGAGGCCATTGTCTGTAGAACATGACTTTTGTTCATGACAGTATCTTAACTGAAGCTACAAGACACGGCTAAGTTTAAAAATTGGTCCAGGATTTATAATTATTTATTTATGTATTTACAATTATAAGGAAAGCAGCATGATACACAAGGAAGTTTTACATAAAAAGCAGGACACTGTCTTATAAAAGTTCTCTTGAGCCTGATGCTGCAACTGTTACCAAGGGAGTATGTTTCTCTGACTTCTGCTGCTCATCCATATAAAGATTAACCAAATAAAACACTCTGAGATTTATATAAAACATTCACTGTTAACCACAACAGCTAGAAATAGCTGCAGAATGAGAGACAATTGTCACATGAAATACGGTCAAAGCACTGAAACATCTGGCAACTTTTTGGCTTTGGAAAGGGTGGTATATTCAGATGGGCAGAGAGAACATGAGGTGTCCTTTTCTCTTTTACACCAAAAAGCAGGTCTTTCATTTTGCTTGTTACATCATGTGCCATTATTTTTTACCCCAGTTGGTGACTTCCCACGTACCCCTTCAGATGATCAAGCTCTTCTGTAAAGGGATTGTAACCTTGCTCTGTTAAACAGAGTAAGGCCCAGAACAGCTCATCTGCTGGAGGAAATTCATCCCACTTAACCCATTCCCAACCTGCAGGGAAAAAATAAAAAAAAAAAGGTAAAAAAAAGCAAAAGCCAGAGAATGAAATAATGTGCACTTGTAACACAGAAAACCAACAATATCCTGGACTGATTCAAAAGGAGTGTGACCAGCAGGTCAAGGGAGGTGGCTCTCCCTCTGCTGTCCTGAGACCCCACCTGCAGTATTGTTTCCAGCTCTGCGGTCCCCAACATAAGAAGTATGTGGACCTGCTGGAGCGAGTATAGAGGAGGGCCATGAAGATATTCAGGGCTGGAGCACCTCTCCTATGGAGACAGGTTGAGAGAGTTTGGCTTGTTCAGCCTGGAGAAGAGAAAGCTCCAGGGAGACTTTAGAGCAGCTTCCAATGACTAAACGGGGCCTACAAATAATCTAGAGAGGGACCTTTTAGAAGGGCATGTAGAGATATGATAAGGAGGAAAGGCTTTAAACTGGCAGAGGGGAGATTTAGAATTTAGCTTAGATGTAAGGAGGAAATTCTTCACTGGTAGAGTGGTGAGGCACTGGAACAGGAGAAGCTGTGGCTGCCCCATCCCTGGCAGTGTCCAAGGCCAGGTTGGATGGGGCTTGGAACAACCTGGTCTAGTGGAAGGTGACCCTGCCCAGGGCAGGGGGGGTTGGAACTGGATGAGCTTTAAGGTCCCTTCCAACCCGAACTATTCTGTGATGTAACGGTTCCGCCTCTGCAAGTCTGGGTAGACTGCACAGAAATTACCAACACGGTTACTTTAAATCCGTTACTTTCCTAAGTCTTGACCCTACCATAAGGGAGCGTTTGCTGAGCTCTGCGGAATAAAGGTGCCTGCAGCCCCCCCCTGCCCTCGGTCGCTCACAGCGGGTGCCCACGCAGGCCAACCGCAGACCGCGCTCCGAGCCGTGCTTTGCTACAACGGGCTCGCCCCCCGGTGCCGCCCCTCACCCTCGCTCTTCTCGGGCTCGCGGTTGCGCGGCTCGGCGCCCGGCTCCGCCTCGCCCTTCATGAGGACTGTGACGTGCTGGTGGCGCGCCGCTGCAGAGCGCGTTGACGGCGGAGGCGGAGCGCACGTTCCGCAGCCGCAGCGCCGCCGCCTCCAGCGTTTACCGGGCCGCGCACTCGGCCAGGCTCTCCCTGCGGGAAAAGAAAGGCCCGGCCCGGCACGGCCCGGCCGCCTACCGGCGGGGCCACGCGGAGCGCGTGCGACGGGAGCTCGGGGCTCCTACCCGAACTCCGGGTGGCCTCCGGGGAGCTCATAGGTGCCGGCTTTTTCTCTTGCCCAGGAGGACGCAGCCGGGCTGCGCGGCGCTGGTGATCACCACCCCCACGCCGACTCCTGGCCTCGGCGGCCGCGCCGGCTCGCCCGTGGTAGCCGTGGGCGCTCGGGAGGCTCCTCCCCGCTCAGGCCCGGCGGGCGGGGCGCGGCTCCGCCAACCGGGCAGCGTCCGGTTCTGGGTGGCCGGTGCCTGGGGAGGGGACGGCGGCGGAGCCGCTGGGGGGAGCCCGCGCCCCGCGGGGCACTGAGGGCCGGGCCTGCCGCGGGGGAGCGAACGATCAGAGCCGGGGCGCTAGGGGGCGCTGTGCCCAGGGAGGCTGCGCTGTGAGCGGAGCAGGGCCCTGCGCCAGGCGGGCTCGTCCTCGGAACGCACGGACCGGCCCCTGAGGTCTGGAAAAGCGTTTGTGCGAATGAGGGGCAGCTAGAGCCGGAGAAGACGCAGCTCAGTTCCTTGGAGGTCAGGGTGCCGCTGGGTCTCTGACTGTGAATGTGTTCCTCTTAAGAAGTGCCCCTTCTTGAGTTAGCCCGCAGTATCTGCGGGTAGAGTCTGGTACCGGGGAGTCCCCTCTGAAACTGTTAAAGAAGCTACAACCCTGGCTAAGCAGAGCTCCAGAGGCAGAATGACAGTTCCTGACTGACAAGAAACCAAATTTCAGCCACCAAATAATCCCTTCGTTTTCACATTTATTTTAATTACACAAATACGTAGAATACAAGGTACAAACTTTCATGTTCCTTGCAACAACTGTAAAGTTTGTCAGACCTTCCCCAGCCTGTTGATCACAATGCAGGTATGAACTATTACTCCTTTGCAGGACTTTCAAATAGAGGTTCTTCTTTTGTAAGATTTTAAAATGTGCATGTACGGCTGTTTTCATTTCCTTATGAAAGCCACGGGGCCAAACTGGCTGAAGATTAATCAGTACTTATTTTGTGGGATTATTTTTCTGCCTGAATGGGCTCAGTGCGGCATCAGACGAGTCCCAGTGTGGGCATGAAGGAAGCAGGAGGCCATGCATGGGCAGGCTGGGAGCAAGGCTGCCCTTTGGTGGTAGTTGGCTGCACTCTTTAGCTGCAGTGTCAGCCCACACCCTGAATTACTGACATCAGTAAATAAACAGAATCTTGGGCAAATTGCCCAACTGATTTTTTTGTAAACCGAGCTTGTTCCTTTATATCTGCCCTGCTGTACAGCTGGAGTACCTTATCTCCAGGTTAAGCATCAGTCAGTTATGTCACTTCTGTATTTACATTTTAAGATGTCAGTGATCCTACGAAAGCCTTATCAAAGGCTTCTCACCCACTAAACTCATTCTGGTTGAATGCATTAAAACACTGTGAGACTGTTTATCCGAACAATGAAAACATTCTGCTTTCTGTGTATGCCATTTTCCGGTACCTTGTACCAAATGGCACCTACAAACGAGTCTGAGGGTGGCCAGTCATTCTACCCATCTTTTTAAATACAAAAATATTTATGACTGTAAATATGCAGTCATTATGCTTGTTAAAATGGTAGCAGTATACAATTTGTTACAAATATATAATCATGTAGAATATAAACCCATTTTTATGAACAACTAACACTTTTCAGTAGGCTAAGGTTTTCCCTTTCTCTCTACCATCCTATTGATCACAAGGATGTGAAGTACACACAGGACTTGAAAATAGGTTTGTTGGGGGTTTTTTGTAAGGAAGATTTTCAAATAATGCTTTTATACAGATGTTTGTATTTAATAGTTTCAGGGTTTTTTCATCTTACTTTTGTGGTCATTAATGTAAAGAATACTTATGAAAATAAAATGAAAATGCATTTTGTTGACTGAATCTCTTCTGTTTCACTTTAGGAATTATTTAGGCATACACTAGGTTTTGCACAGACTATGAACTAAGTATAGGCCAGTATTTATGAGTTTGATAGTGAACAGACACATACTGAAGAAAAGTACTTCTGTGAGGTGAACAGCTAAAGCAGTGTATTCAAACCAGCATGTGTCCAGGCTGCTATGGAAGCAGAGGCATCTACTTTTCAGGCCCAAGGTTACTCATACTGCTGCTGCTATTGAAGTGACTGTGCAGTGAACTGGATGAGTAAACTCATCCAGCTTCAAAAAATGCCCCACTTTTTTTTCATGGATTTGTTTTCTAGGGTGCTGTAGGCAGCACAGGGAGGGGATGGGACAGAATTAGATCAGATTAAACAGCACAAAGCCAAACCTGACTCAGCAAACTGGGAAAAGATCTAATTTATTGGCAGGATGGGTTCCCTGATACCATTTACAGCTCAAGTACGTGAGTGATTGAATTGGCACAAAGGAGGCAGCAAGTAAGAGCATCTGGGAACAAGAGTGACAGGACTAACCATGTTATGAATAGGCCAGATTTATGTCAGATTAAAATGACTATACAGCCATTCCTTAAGAAGAACACAGAGAGAAACAAGACCAGGAAAGAACACAATGTACAAAAGCTGCTTGAAAAGCAACTACACAACCAGAAAACATTCATCTTTCTGAGAATCTCACACGTGGTTCCCTGGCTGTGGAATTTACTGCATATTCACATTTGCTTAGCACAAGTATGAACTGGAAGATATAAGGATTAAGTTTAAATATTTTGCATTGCAAAGCTGTCATGCAGGACAGCAGTGCATGGCATTGAAGTCCTGCTGGCAGGCGGACTGAAACGTGAGTTTGGAAGATGGATTTTCCCTCACTTGCATTCAAGCAGCTGGTTGTTACCCTGAATCCTAATACTGAAAATCTAAAATTTAACATTGTTAACTGTTTCCTCACTTCTATTTTAGCAGAAATATTTCTGTGATACTTATGCTTCCATTAAATCATCAGATCTCTTGCCATAAATCATCTCTTGCTGTAATGTTACTGCTTGATAGAAATTAGTATCAGAAATTAGGCTAATTTAAAGACCACTCATGTCCTTAAAGCCAAGAAAGGATGACAAAGCTTGCAAAATTAGAGAGACCTGGAGCTGTAAAGTCCTTTGGGATCTCCTGGCACATACAGTGCTACAGAAATCTAAGTATGTGTGGATGATTTGTATTTCCTGTGGAGATACCAGCTATAGTTGAAGTTGCTTAGCAGTTTCTGATTCCTTCGGTTTAGTTTTTGCAAATATACTAAAGCATAAATATTAATGCCATAAATTTCCAGCATGTCATCTTTGTGTATCAACTTTTGATGGTAATTTCAGCAAAACCTATTCATTTCTTTCTAGGAGATACATTGGAAGAATATAATTTAGGTTTGAGAAAAAAAGGCCTTTCAGGAGTAAAAAGATGGTCAGTGATCAAAGGATGAAAATATATTCAAATTAGTGTCAGTAAATCCACGTGCCATTTTGTGCACGGAGCTTTTTAAAGGCTTGCTGTTACAACCTGAGTATTTCCCCTCACATGGCATATTCCAGTCCCTTCAGCTTAAATTACCTTCTTACTTTTCCTTAAGATGCTGTCAGATAGAATTGGGAGGTAGTTTTGCCTCACAGCTGAGAAATCAGGACTATCTGCTGTTGTCATGTTCAGTATCAGCAAGGGAGTTAAGTCACCAGAAATGACTGTTCAGTCAAAACCATAGTAAAGTCAAGACACGATCTAATGAGCTGGCATCTGCTGCCTCTGAGGTGCAATGATGGAAAGAGAGGTTATAGTCTCTGCATTTCTGGGTGAAAATCCTGGCCTTTTTTGCCATGGTAGGATGCTGCACCCTCTTCTCTAAGACAGAAGCTCTTGTCCCCTTTCCGTGCTAGGCTGTACTATTGATACTTGACTTCAGTCATGTGCCAGAATCTTTTTTATGATGATGCTTTATGCAGCTGTGGTTCTGCATTGACCAGGTAAATATAGCTAGAGCATCACTCTAGCTATGCCACTTTCAACAGTAGGAAAGGTGGTAATTAGGAAAGGTTGATAAACTACAGCTTTTTCCTATGGGATAGTTGGATGGAGTCTTGGGTGACATTGTTTAGTGCGAGGTGACCTTGCCCATGGCAGGGGGGTTGGAACTACATGATCTTAAGGTCCTTTTCAACCCTAACTATTCTATGATTCTATAATTCTTTGATTCTTTGATTCTGATTCCATGACTGAGACTTTTTTTTCTCCTAAAGCTTGTATGACGTTACACTAAAGATACATATACTAATAAGGGTGCGAAGATTTACACTTGGAAGTGCCAATGCAAATGTTAAGCACACGTTTAATTTTTGGTTGTTTTTTTTTGATATTCAGTCCAAATGTAAAGAGTAGCTGCTTTAGGCAAAACAAGGAGAGAAACCAAATGCAATTTTTTTAGGCTCTATGATTTAGATTGAATCACTAAATTTTCCTGATTCAACAGGAATAAATACCAACATGCTTATAAACTGAGTCTTGCATGAAGTTGGTAGCTGTATCTTCTACTAGGATGTTGTGCAATGAGTGTTTTGGATTTTTTAGAGAAAACAGGCTTATCCAATCAAGTCTGGCCCACTTACAGTAAACCAGACTGTTTTTGCTCTCACATAAATTTGAGAACTCAGATCCTTGCAAGATATGTCTGAGTATTTTATATATTCTTATCAGTACTTGTGTAAAACATCACAGAATAGCTGTCAAGAGTTTCTTGTTCAATAGGTTGTCACGCAATTTGTTAAGCCAAGATGTAAAAATGTATTATCTTTTGATCCCTAAATCCAGGCTTTCCCCCCCTCCCATCTACACATGTGGCAAACAACTCTTGTGATCTTTACATTTTTGACAATTCAACTATTCTGCTTTAGTTTGCCGCCTTATAATTTGAGATTTTTCACTTAATTTCCTTGATATTTGTTCTTTGCAATTGCAAATACACTTTCATACTAATAATTAATATTAATTGTAAAATAATTTTTCCTATCTGTTTATAACAGATTTGAAATTTTGTATGTGTTCATCTGGAATTTCCTTAAGTCTACAAAATGCATTTTCATAGTAATAAAGAAAAATGAAAGATGGGTGAGAAAACAGGTTTTGTTCCAACTCTTTAAAATCCCCAACAAAACACTAATAAGTAATACCTTTAATTTTTAGTACTTGTGTAGGTCCTATGTGGTAGTAATCTTGCACTGATTCTTACCTGCAAATAGACAGTTTAGTTTAGCATGAACAATAAGCTGTTGAACACTAACCCTGAGCTATGTACCTCTGATCTGATTTCCAAAGCTTAGATAGGATTCAGACCTAAAGATGCAGTCAGTGTATTACGATGATAAAGACCAATTTCATAGTTCAGTGCCACAATATTTATCCAAATTTCACTGCAGAAGAAGAAATTAATTTGACCTTCCTGTCTGAACTTCTTGGGAAGTGGAGGAAAAAGAAAGAAGGGTTGATGTGATGGGGTCAGTGGTCAAGTCTCATGTGGCCTGACTTCCTTTCCAGGCTTTGCATCTAAACTTGGTCTCTTCTTTTTCCACGGCTCTCACAGTCAAATAGTATACTGCTAGAAAACTTCTATTTGCGGATAAAAAGTAGGCAAGAGTTCACAGCATCCCCAGTGTGTCATTGGCCTGTCTGTCAGCGTATTTAGTGATTTGATGAAGTGACCAACAATGAAGCTATGGACGATACTGAGTAAAGAAAAATAAAGACTGCTCACTTGTAGCTGAAACACTGGACTTTCCACAAATTATTCTACTTAAGAAAGAGTTGTTTCCAAATGACAGAAGGGAAATACTGAAGAAATTAGCTTACTTTAACTTTGCCTATGCCCTGACCCTACCTTTATTATAAATTTACAGTCTGCATCATCCTGCACAATCCTGGCTT
This sequence comes from Lathamus discolor, assembly GCF_037157495.1. NCBI lineage: Eukaryota > Metazoa > Chordata > Aves > Psittaciformes > Psittacidae > Lathamus > Lathamus discolor. The sequence goes on along the minus strand of NC_088887.1, from coordinate 98,920,964 downwards.
CACAATGAACTCCAAACAATTCTTCATTACATTTTCATATAAGAATTTACAAGACCTATGACATTTTCTACATTACATAGCTTCTTATCATAGAACAGAAAATCCTTGCTTTTAATATTGTACTTCAGAAAGTGCCTAGCTGAGCAAAAACCCCAAATGTTGTTTCCTATAATCTTCACTGACTATCATGAACTCCTGTATTTTTAAATACTGGAATATTCATTTTTATATCAGTGATGGAATTATCATTCATGCCTGGTTCCATTAAGAGTACTGTCTGTCATCAAGATATGCTGTCAACCCAAAAGTGGTCACTGCCTTCACAATGATTCATAGAGGATAATGGTGTGCAAGAGCAATAGGACAAATTACAGCTGTCCTGTGGAGAGTTCTACTGTCTTCATTGGTTGTTAATTATCTCTTTGCTCTGCTGTGTACAGACAAGATTAAGTCATCAGAATGAGTATATGTGAGACAATTCTGTTTTATCTGTAGCGCTACCATTAACAGTTTAAATGACCTTGGACAAGTCATAGCCTGGCAGAGGTGGATTGTACTCCAACTTCTATGAAACTTCCAGGTGTATTTAATCCCAGGGAAGACTGAGACAGAAGAATATAAAAGTGTCCATTTGCTGAGGACAAAAATCCATCTAGGACAGTATCTGGCAGTCCAGAGTGGATGTCTGGATTAGAATAAGCAAGAAATCATGGCAGGGCTTTTCACTACTCCAGCCATCTGTGGCTCAGTGACTTCTTAAGGCAGAGGTGACTTCTGTGTATTTACTAACCCTCTTCTGGTTTCTCTTTTTTAAACCTACAAGATTCTACTCAAGCCTATATAGATTTCCATCATTTGCAGCATGCATGGCAAGGTTCTCCACAGGTTAGCTGTGTGAAGTGTCACTTTTGTAAACAAAATATTTTTCCTCACATTGAATCTTACACTTAACCAACCTTCCACGTAGAGCCTTATCTATGAGCCACAGTCTCTCCAGGGATATACCTTCTGTGGCATGGACTTATCCACGGCCATCACCACTTTGAGGCACACTTGTTCCACACCTGTGGACTCATCCACAGTTCACTGTCCCTTTGACTCAAGTTCACACTGGAGTTCCAGCCAGTTCCGCAGTACAGAAGCAGTGGCGGTGCCATGGCCATCAGCCAGCCCAGGCACATGGCCACTGCTGTTATCAGAATGTTCCCAGGCACAGCACAGTATGATAAGCAGTACAGCAAGCAGCAAAAGCAATAAGCAGCCACAAACAAGCAGTAGTCTATATACAGTATGGCAACTAAGTCCCATGCCAAGCATAGGAGCCTGCCAATTAATAGCTAAACAGCAGTAACGGCTATATATTCGTTCTAGCACATTCCAACCAAATCTGTTGTTATCTCAAACCCTTTGAGCTCCATGCTGGGCGCCAAAAAAGCACTGTCATGCTTTAAACCCAGTTGGCAACTAAGGACCAAGCAACCTCTCTCTAATTTCCCCCCTGTACTGGGATGGGGGAGAGAATCAAAAGGGTAAAACTGAGATAACTCATGGGCTTAGGTTAAGACAGTTTAAGAGGTAAAGCAAAATTCATGCATGCAAGCAAAGAAAACCAAGGAATTCATTCACCGCTTCCCATGGTCAGGCAGGTATTCAGTCATCTCCAGGAAAGCACGGCTCCATCACACATAATGGTTACACGGGAAGACAAACACCTTAATTCCGAATGTCTCCCTGCTTCCTTCTTCTTCTACCAGCTGTATATGATAAGCATGATGCCATATCATACAGCGTATCACTTGGGTCAGTTGGGGTCAGCTGTTCCCGGCTGTGTCCCCTCCCAACTCCTTGTGCACACCCAGCCTACTCACTGGTACTGTAGGGAGAGGAGCAGAAAAGGCCTTGGCTCTGTGTAAGCACTGGTCAGCAATAATGAAAACATCTAGGAAGGATAAAAATAACTGCTACAGGTGAACCCAGGACACTGTGTTCAGGACAGAGCTAAACCACAGCCCCATACCAGCTACTGTGAAGAAAATTAACTCTACCCCAGCCAAAACCAACACACTAGCAAAGAGCCACTGTGTGTACAGAAGAGAGAAACAGCACAAAGTGTAAGTGCCCTTTTTGGCAGAAGGAAGTCTTTTGTCAGCTGTACCAGAAAATTTTGGATGGTCTGTCAAAATGTTGCAGCTGGTTATTGGTTCAGTGACACGAAGTCCTCCCTTGCATGACTGAATGTAAGAGGTACAGAGCTAAGCTAAGCACTGTGCTGAGGGGTAGGGATAACACTACGAAATCAGAAGACCTGAAGCAAAGTAACTGAACCATGGTAACTCTTTTGCAATACTAGCCCAAGGAGAAGCTATGATAGTGCACTTTCAGTTTCAGAACAAAAAAATGCAAACCCTCTGGTTATTGGATAATTCCAGTTACAAAACTCAGGAGAATTACAGCTCCAGCATGTCTTTCCTTCACATCAGATCTAGCTTTGACACACATGATGTACGGAAATAACTGCACTTTTCCTCATTATTGGTAGAGGACAGTTCTCGTTCCGGTTGCCCAGGCCACTACCCTTTTCCTGCTGTGTTTTGTTTTTTTTTTAGAGGAAGAAGCTTTCCTTGTTCATGAGTCACACGGCCTGTTCCCTGGTTTCTGCAGAGACGACTGTCCCCTGCTTGGGTTCATTACCGCTGTGACTCAAGGCCACCGTGTTGAATGTACACATACCAAACTGTGACAGCAGAGACACAGCTTCGAGCTGTGTGAGGCACACGTGGGCTTTGTGTCATGGGGAGAACAGGCTGGTACAGGGGGAGGGAAGGCAGGTCGCCAGTGCATGCCCAGAAATACTGGGTCTTCAGTTCAATTCATAATGGATGTGTCTGAGTTGTTGCGTGAAGACACCCTGAAATAATGATAATTAAAAAAGGAAATAAAAATCTGAGTAAAAATGTTGATATTTTTTCCATTTTGAAGCAGAACTGGGGGGGGGGAGGATGGTGGCAGAAGGGACCCTCTGCTCCCATCTGCCACACACAGTGCCAGCTGAAACTGACGTGGGTGGGACGGCTGTGGGTGAATTACAGACTGGTTTTAGGAGCCCTGTCAGAAAACAACGCTTTTTTAAAACCAACGTCGTTGGAAAACAAGAGATCGGGAAGCCGCTTAACTGCCCGCCCTGCCTCAGTCCGCCCCGGCAGGGGGCGGCACAATCGATCGGGCACGGGCGGGGCCCTCGGAGACCATAGAGTCGCTGCTCTCCTGCGCCGCCGGCGCTTGTCATTGAGGAAGGGGAGTCGCGCCATCGTTTCCTGCTCCACCCCATTCCCTCTGTACCCTCCACCCCATCTCGGTGGTGGCGCATGCGCTTAGGGAGGGGCACCTGAGAGTGAAGGGGCTCAGCCATGGCGGCTTCCATGATCTGCAGGCGGGCGGCGGCTGGGCTGAGGGGCAGCGGTTTCCGCGCCGCGCTGGGCACCGCCACGGCGAAGGTAGCGGCCGCTCGGGAGCGGGGGTGGGACGGAGTGGGCAGGGTCGGGCCCGGCCTAGGCTGCGAAGCGATGGCGGGAGGAGCGGCCGTCTCGTCCCACTGCCGCCGTCCTGTCCTGTCCTGCCCTGCCTCGCCCTGTCGTGGCGGCGGGGCTGGCGCTTGCCTTTGGTGTACGTGCTGTTCCACGCTAGCCGCTGTTTTTGCTTGTGGCAGGTCTTGAGTGCGTGGTCCCCTTTTCCTTCCTTTTCAAACTCCGCCTACCTAACTTGGCTTAGAAATCCCGACGTTGCCATCTCCGCTGTCACCTTACTCGTAGGATGAATAGGGCTGTGTCAGCAGACTCTTCTTCCAGCTCGCAATTCCCCAGTCTCTGCCCTTGTTTCCTGTGAATGGCTTATGGGTATGGTCATGTTTTTGGCTGAAGAATACCAGAAAAACAGTGCAAACCAAAGAACGAGGGAGGCTGAAGTGTGTAACATATGCTCCGTACGACTCTCTTCTCCTTCCACACATGGGGGAAGGTCGCTTCGAGTTCCCCTCTCGTGTTACGCACAGCCTCAAGGCCCGACTGGTCAGTCAGTGCCAGGAGCAGCAGCTACAGCAGTCAGCACTTCTCACTTGGGTTTCATGCCAAAGAAGGGGCCTCCTGTTTGCAGAAAGAATGCTTTAGAGGCTAAATAGGCTCTGTCGATTTGCTAGCTTGAAATGTCATAGTAAAGCTTTTGTGTTGTCTGCATGCTTACTTTATTTAAAATGAAACCTTAAACATCCAGTCTGTTAAAACTGTCCCAGTACAGACTGATTTCTGTGGTACTTGTGCCAGTGGTACATATTAAAAAAAAAAACCCCACCAACCAACCAACCAACCAAAAAACCCCAAACCAATCCCCAGAATGGATGCAAGTTTCTTTTTGTTTCTGCTGCCCCTCTTGCCCAAGGCTTCCCAAGTTTGACAGACAGAGGCAGTCTACCAGAACTTTTGAGTTACCTATTCTGTGTGTTTTTTTTCTGTTCTCTTATACTTCCAAAATTCCTCAGGGTTCTTTTCCCTACAGATATATTCCTTTAAGTACTTAAATGGTAGCTAAATACGCAAGGGTGTTTTAATCCTGTCAGTGCTAGCAGCCTCACTGGCTGTTTCCCACTGCCTTAGTAAACCCTCACAAACCCCAGTACCAAACCTGACATGAATGACTAATGTGGAAGGGTAATGTACAACAAGTTTAGGATTAGGTGTTCAGGTGTTTTCATTAATACACTAAACTGTACTTGTTTAATATATAGGGTTTTTAACCTAAGTTAAGATGGCAATTTTCCCCAACAGAGTCATGTTCTTTGTTCGTTTTGTTTTTCTGTTTTCTGTTTTTCTCTTCCTTCAGGTACTTGGTGGAAGTCCAGGAATACTCAATAATCATGGATTTCAGGTGCAACAACAGCAACAGAGGAGTCTGTCGCTACACGAGTACATGAGCATGGGACTGTTGCAGGAGGCTGGCATTGCTGTTCCACATGGACTAGTTGCCAAGACACCAGACGAAGCTTACAAAATAGCAAAAGAAATAGGTATAGAACATACACAATTTAGGCATGGGATTGATACAAGGTGTAACTACTTTTTCCTGTCTTTCCTGGTAAGACATTTATTGGAGTTCTGAACATCTCTTAAAGAGAACCTCTCCTCTGAAGCAACTTTCTTGTATATTTGAGTATTTACTTTGGAGCTGACGTTATCTTAATCTGATGTTTTCTAATGCTTAGGATTGCTCAGAGAACAAGCAGTGTGCTTTCACACAGTGAAATCAGTTAAGTGACCTAGTTTTACTTAACTGTGAGAGTGTCTTTATTCAGACTTGTTTACAAAGCTAAACTGTGACCCTGAAATGGGGAAGAACTTGTTCTTACTTCCATTAAAGGCTGTGAACATGTATTTTGAGCATTATCATTGCCATATCCTGAATGCTGCAGATACTTTTCCAGTAACTTGTGAGTCTCACTTAGAAGGAATGGGGCAGGTATAAATTGTGTTAGCCTAGACTAATACAGCTGCACAGACCTCTTTGAGATGAGCAGTAGACTCTGCTACAGATCCTGATGTCTTTTTGCTCTCAAACAAATTTAGAGGAGATCTTGTATGAAGAGCTTCAGTGGTGGTGGCAGGTAAGGTTTCTGTAGTCCAAGATTTCGTATAGAACAGAAGATGCAAAGCATACTTGCCTTCAGGCTGTGGAAGTAAAATCCTATACCTTTGTGAATGTGCTGTTCTGGCAAAATGCAGCTGCCTCATGCAGGAGGGGAGAACTTTAATGGCTTGTAGTTAATATGCTAAATTCCTGGCTTGTTGATGGAAGAGAATCCAGTCTCCTTTGCCTGGTGCTTAAATACTGTATTCAGAGTTGAGCTTTAATTTTGGTCTTGACTGCCTATTATTAATTTGCTACTTTACCTACTGTGTGTCTTAGTAAAATTTTGTTTTAATTAGGATGTGATATAGAAGTTGCTTCTGTTGTTAGAGCCATTAATACTGTTTTTTTGTTTGTTTGTTTTTTTTTTTTTTTGGCTTAAAGCTCCCCTTCCCTGGAAAAAATGAGTAGGGTTGTCACACAGCTTTAATAAAGGATATTACTTGTACTCCATTCTCATAAGCAAATGCCTAAATCTCTTGCACCTCCAAATGGTTACAGTTGTAGTGATTCATAGGGTTACAGGTTTTGTAAGATTAATTTCAGCTTCATATGTATTTCAAGGCAAGAAATCAAGTCTGGAAAAGATAACTTGCTCTAGAAAAAAAAGGTAGGCTGCTTTGTAATGTAGAAAGGAATGGAAAAGCTGCTTTTCTTTCAGATATGATGTCCCAGAAATTCAGGTATTGCCTGCATGCCTTCTTTCTCTTGTTCCCACTAGAGAATAATTGACACAAAATTGTAACTTCATTAGTATTAAAGAAAGGTGTTAAAATACTTCTGGGAATGCTTTAAAATTCGGACCTGCTCCTTGTGTTCAGGTTGCATTGTAGCGTAATCTAAACTTCACAAATCGGACATACCCCTTTGCTTACATTAATATGTTGCACAGAACTACTACTTTTGTGGCAAATGAGGCAGCCTTTGCCTGTGGCTCTTAGTAGCGAGCAGGGAAACTCAAAGGTCATGATTCCTTTGTATTGTTCAGAGAGGGTTCCTGTAGCAAAGCAGGTGTGTCTGATTGCTGGCTTATAACTGTCTCATCCATGTGATGTGATGTCGTAGGTATGCCTCCAGATAAAGGAGTATGTGACCCTGTGCAGGTTATTGGGGATCAGAAAAATGAAGTTAAGGACATGAGTTTGCCTTCCTTCATAAGCTGGAATAAAGAAATTCCAGGCTGTCAGTTTCAGCCATATACTTGACTATGGTGCTGTGGCTTTCTTTGGTACTAGAGGAAGGGATGAATTCCCGAAAGGAGAACACAGTGAAGGAGCTTGATTTTTGAGGCATTGCTGAAACATTGTCCAGAACTCATTCTGAATGGTGACACATTATCCTTTGCTCCAGTGTTTTGGATTTCTTTGTTATTGTAACCATTTGCCACCCCCCCCCTTTTTTTTTTTACTAGTACCTCTAGTAGGTACTTTAAAAACAAACCCAATCTCTAGCATAATGAAAAAAATCTCACTTTTTTTGGTCCACCTGCTCATTGTTTATTTTTGTTATGTAAGAGCTGTTGCCAGTAGATAATCTTTTGCTTCTTTTTAGGTGTTAAACTGTTTTTTCACATGTTTGTCTAAACCCTCCCTAAGGCAGTAGGTAACACTGTTTGCTCTGTTTTCCTAGTGGTGATCCACATGCTTCTGATAACCTTTAGTCAGAAACCTGCTCTCTGTAAACTTGAGTTTTGGCATTGAATTTCTTTCCTTTTGCAAATGCCTCGCTTCAGTTAGAAATGGGTAACTTTTTATCCAATTCCTTGCAAACACAACCCTCTTATTAACAGAGATTATTGTAGTTTAGCTGTGGCTGTAGCGAAATCAGTGTAAGCCCGTTGCATGAATAAAGCCAAAGCTTAACCATGCTGATGATTACTATCACTGTGAGGTAGCTGGTTGTAGTAGAATCAAGCTGAGGCATAGGAATGTTGTAGATTGTCTTACAGCCTAGTGAGAATAGTGCGCTAAATATTCTTTAAATAACAAAAATGATGAAATTTGTTAGAATTTTATCCAAAGTTATCTTAAGGTCTGAAGTTAGATGAAATAGTCTGGAAGCCAGAAAGGTTGCTTCCTCTCCACTCCCTCAGTTTTCTTGTACTAAATACTTTTTCTGCTAAAGACTAAAATATCCTAAAGGGAGCAGATTGTTTGCCTACATGTAGAGTAATTTTGAAATGTATGTGGAGTAAAAAACAGTTTTTGAGCTTGGAGTGTTCTCTAACATTTTTCTAATATTTTTTGTTAAGGAAACTGAGATGAAATTAGATTCCATGAGCAACTTCTTAGCCATGGTGACAGCTCACTTAAACCTGGTTTGAGTCTTAAGGGGAAAAAAAGGTATATATATTCTTGATATTTTTTAGAAATCTGGTTTCTGCTGCAGCTATCATATTTCTTACAGGGCTGCTTTCAACTCAGATTTCTGTTCTAGCTGGATTCTGCAAATGATTATTTCTTTGCTTCTGTTTTTTAAGAATCCTTTCTGTTGTGTCATGGGAAGGTTGTCTTTTGTAATTATTACAGCATTGGTTTGCATATAGCTTTTTCTTTCCATATGTGGCTGTTGAGAGTCATCACTGGAATTTGTTACTTGCCCAAGCAGCTTTTCTCTGTAAAGAGTCTTCCATCTCATTTTATGTAAATTATTACTGTATGCTGATTCGTGCAGCTATGACCCTTTTAAAATAACTACTGTTGAGTAATTCAGGCTCTGAGAGTAGGTTTGGACCTCCTGTAAATCTCACTGCTCACTTTTTCTCCAGTAGTTCACTGTCTCCATTCATGACCTATAGATCTTACTTGTACCACTTGAAAGAATGCATTCTACTGAGAGCTGAGAAGATGTGCATCTGAAGTCTTTTAAAGACTTTTATTGATTTAAAAAAACCCCACCCCAACAATATTTTTGGTTATTTGTGGGCTTTGGAATATGTGGTTCTTCATGTGTTACATAAATGAAAAAGTGAGCTGAGTAAATTCGGTTCCACAGTGTTGGTAAGAAGCAGCAGCAGTGTGTCTTGGCGGTAGGCTCTGTAAGTGTATGGTGTACTCTCAGCCTATGCATGTATTCCAGCTAGCACTGTGACTGGTGCTGGTTTAGAATGTGATATGAATTTGTTGTCAATAACACAACTAATAAACCTAAAGGCTTATTTCTTGAAGAACAGATGCTTTGTCAGTGTGATATCAGGTAGCTCAGCAGAACACTCTCTTTGAAATGTACTGCTGTTCGTTAAGGTAGCACCTATGAAAGTGTATGTATTGCTGTAACAGAAGACTTGATGCTTCATGATGCCTCCCTCTGTTAACAGTTGGGTGGAAGAGAGTCACATATTGTATGCCTATAGAAAAGTCTGCTTTTCTTTTATAGCATATGCTTCTATACATGATGATTTGAGAGCTAAGATTTCTGAAGTGATTATTATCTTGAAGCAGGTTTTGCATTCTGGTAGTTTTATAGGATTTTGAAATAGTGAATCCCACAGGTTTATGCTCATGGCAGATTGTCAAATTACAGTAAAATAAAAAGCTGTTCAGAATAGGAGGTGTTGAGAAACTGGGTGCATAACATTTCAGCTTTCTGTATCAAAGTTTTTGCATTTGCTGCTACTTTTGGTGTTGCAGTTTAAGAGATCTAGTCCATCTCCTTATCAGTGTGGATTATAAAGAATGATCTCATTTGGTATGCTTTCTACAGAGTGAGTCAAGTAATTGGCTTGGCTCTATGCCTGCAGACAGTTCTGTCAGATGTTTCTTTTCTGACTTTTGGGTTCTTTTCTGTGTTGTTACTTTGTTTTTCTGTTTATTGCCTAAGCATACAAACTGTATCTGTTAAAGAAAAAAAAAAAAGGAGTAAAGAATAAACTTGGGTAGATTTATGGATTTTTTCATCTCAGGCTTGATTTAATCAGAAACCAAAGTTTAGTACAACACTGCAGTGTTTTTCTTAGGTTAAGTAATAGGTTTTTCTTTACTAGCTCTTCAAAAGAACAGGTATTTTAGGCTCTGTAGCACCAAAGCTGGGGTGGTTTCCTCCCTGTGTATGCCACGCTTTCCTTGGTAGTCTCTGATTAAGCTGGTGGTTTTATTTTTTTATTTGTTTTGTGTTTATATTTTTTTTCCTTTGTGTCACACTGAAAGCTCACATTTAAGTTTTTCTCTTCGTAACAGTTTTTGGTTGTTTTGCCATTATCTCTTTTCCCTGTTTTCCAATTATCTCCTAGACTATGTTAACTGATGTCTTTTAGGTTATCTGTAGTCTGAAGCTCCAGAGCATTTATTCATATGCTGTAGGATACGGATGACGACCTAAGGTGGTAAACGCACAGAAGTGCCGCAGGCCTTACATTAAAAAAATATCTGCTGTAATGGTCAGTTAAATTCTAAATAGTTGTACCTAACAAAACACAGACTGTATACTCTAAAGAGATTCTCTGCATACTCTGAAGAGATTCTCTGCCTGTGTTGGCAGAGTTAAGGTTGACACACTCTTTGTTGAGACTTCTGTTGATAGTACATTGTTACTTACATGCTCATCTTTCTTCCCCTCCCTAATTCCAGTAAATACAACTGTATTGTTTAAACTTAGAGTTTTTATTATATCTGTGCAACAAGAAAAAAATTGGTTTGTGTTTTAAATGGAGAGTCTTCCTGGAACTAAAAGCTTTTAAATAGAGTAACTGAGGCAAAAGTTATGGGTCTCCATCTCTCTCCCAGGGTAAGTTTGCAGTTGAATGGTAGTTGAGAATTTGATTGGCACTATGTTATTAACCATCGCTGCCTTTTACTGTTGTTTGCTTTGTCAGAACACATTAGGCTTGCACAATTATTATCAAGGTGTTTATGATATGTGGAAAGCAGTACTGCCACTGCAGTCAATATTTATCAGAAGTCAGAATGGAAATTTGCAAAGCAGAATATTTTCGTAAAGTTTGTCTGCCCTAATCATGAAACTTTCTACTTAGGTAGAAAACTCCAAAGATACAATGGAACAATAAACCTTGCTTCTTAAGGTTATCATAAAATTGTAATTTACATAGATAACCCATGCATGCACGTGTTATCTATGAGAGTATCTAAGGAGAAAGGGACCTTTCTCCCACCCTGAAGGCTTAGGTTATGGAATCAGAAATTATTCCTTCCAATAAAGTGATATCAGCCCTACTAGAAATGAAGATCTGGCTGTTTCCTGGCTCTGTTATTCTTTTGCTGTCTAGTTAATAAATGATGAAGGTGAAACCTATAGTGTTAGTACTGTGTAAATTTTTTCGTTGCTGACTCAGTGTTCTGATGATTTCAGGCACCTGTTCTCATTGGTACCTACTCTTAATTTTCTAAACATTTCCTGGTTCTTTTCAGACTGTTTTTACTTCCACAGGCTTTTAGTGCTAACTGCCATTAATATGGAAATGCAGCTCTTAACAAATGCTTGTTTTGAGCTTTGTGTATTGGTCTATAGCTTGTTTCCCTGAGACAGCTGTACTAAAGGTTTGCTATGTAGTTCTAGTGCCCCGTGTTCAGGCTTTACAATTTGTTACTGTGGCCGAGAGCAAATGTCCTGATTTCTGTCCTGCTCCCGTCAGTGTTCCTGTCACTGTGCTTGTCACACAGTACAGACTCACAAAAATACTGTCCACTGGGTTAGCTTTTTCCTTCAGTGCCTTGTGCCGGCAGTTTCACTCTTCTGATAGGCTCCAGGGGTGTGATCGTGCAAACGCTTATGCTGGCACAAGAAAGGAGGCTGGAGTGAAAAGCTGAGGACAGGAGGCAGGGTAGGACTGCTGTTATGGTGTAGTGTTGGCTGGTGCAAACTGTCCTGACTTTGTATGCGAGTACCTGCTCTAGGGCAGAAACTACTATTTCTCATTGAAAGAGAAGCCCAGCAGTATTTCAGAACAGTGTAAGCAAACCAGAAGGGCACAACTGTTGATACTGAGTAGAAAAATGTTAGCTGCTGGTTTCCAAATCTTTTTCTTGGATTACTGTGTATCAGCAGTTCTCTGTGGTAGTGCTGTGGCTGCAGATGAGGTGTGTGAGCAAAAATTTCTGCTCTTTAGTTTCAGGGTAACTTTAAATAGGAGCTGTAGGGAAAAACAAATGAAGTTTATTGAACAATAACCTTTCTGCATGGGTTAAGTTAAGGTTTTCTTGGGACATCTTATTTTGAATTTAGTTTCAGGTACGTCTGTGCAGCTTAATTATTTGTAAGCATGGCTGGCCAAATAGTTCTTAAAGTGTTACATGTTTATGCAATCAAGCTGCTAGTTTGCTTGCAGTGCTGTAGGAAAACAAATTACAAGTCATTACTATCATGCTCATTTAATGCCAAAATTGCTCCATTCTGTTGCAATGACTTTGTTGTGACCAAAACTGATTGCAAAAAAGGTTGAGATTGTTTTTCACACCTTTTTTTCAGTCTGTATGTTTTGCCAAAGCTTATTCATGCATAATAGTTAAATTCTTAAGAAATACTGTATGTGATGAGGGCAACGATTTATTTAGCCCAGTATTTTGCCTTTTATACTGGCAAAAGGACATCCTGTTAAGGGAAAAGTGTTAGCCTGGCTATTTTCTGCAGGCCATACCTGTCGTTTCTTGCTGGCATTTTAATAATTGTTGCCTTAGGAATATCAGAGGGAACAACTCTGCCCAATTACTTTTGCCTCTTGCATTCTTCCTTCATGTATTCTGGCAGGCTTCACTATCTTCTGTGTAAAAGAGATAGTGCCCCTTTTTAGAGCTGACTTTTCTTGGTAGGTGGCTTTTGCTTTTGGCTGGTGTAGAACAGGAAATTGAGTGTATGGTGTAGATGTAGTGGAGTGTTCTTGCTCTGTGCCTCACTAGGTATGGCTAAAGACCAGGATCATTTTCTTGCTTTGTTCTCTTTTGATAGATTTAAAGAAGCACCAAGCTCTTTTAGTCCCTTCCTGTATGGGAAGGTCTTAATTTCAGCGATAATCCTGGTAACCAGTCTTTCCCATCGTAAATTACTTTTATAATCGTGCGCAGAGCTAAATGTCATGTTCCAGTTGAGATCTTAACAGAGCTTTAGTTGACATCTGGTTCTGACTTGTTTAGATACTGGTTTTTATTGCCAGGAGAAGTAAAATCTACAAAGAAGGTGCCTGTGGGTGAATTTTACAGCCTTCTTGAAAATTTCTCTGTAGAAATAGCTTTTACTTTCTGGATTTAGTGTAGGAGATGTAAAGTAAGGTGGAGAAACGGGACCCTCTCTTCTGAGCTTCCTAGTGTACTGTAAATTAAATCTCTTAGTCTTGATTACTAAATATATCTGTTCTGAATCACTGTCAGATACCAGACTTCCATAGAAAGCTCAAAATAATGAAATAATGCTGTGAATATTTTAAATCTTAAATATTTGAGTTACTTCAGAGCCCTGCGAAAAAACCTAGGTAGATTGTCAGGGAGAAAGGGGTGTTATTTTATTTTTTTTTCCCTAACTCAGATAATAAAATATTTTGCTCTCTTTCTTTATGCTAACACTAGGAAGTCATGCTTCTCCACATTTTGTGTTTGTGTGTATGCCCAAGGTAAATTGTTTTCAAATGGATGGAACTTTGTTTTTAAGCTCCTGTGTTGGAGTATGTGGCTTCATTTACCCAGGAAGCTACTATTGATAATCTTATTCACACATGAGGCTTAGTGTTTTCTAAAGCAAGCTGTGTACTCAAAGTAATTGCGTAAAAGTTAATCTTCTATAAACCATGTTGACTTACTCGATTGCTGGTACCTAGTAGCCACAAGAAAGAGTTGTCTTCAGGAACTGAATTAAATATTAGATAATAGACTATATATAAATAGTTGTTAAATAGTAAGTCAACATATACTTGCATGTTTATAACTTTCATGCTTCTTGTGTCGACAGATTTTGTATCAGTTGTGAATTCAGAGATCTGTTGTTAGGTAGATAGCCAAGAAGGAAAATGTACAAGTAGCTGGTTGGGAGTAGTAACTTGAACATTCTCTTTGCTTATAGCCACCCTAGCTTGTGATATTATGCAAGTTTAATTTATCTGGCCAGGAAGGATGCAGGTCAAAATAGGAAATAACATATTTGTATCTGCCATAACCTTCAGTATGCATAGTTGCTAGTTTTGCTGGAGTACTGTGGTTTTCTTAGGCTTTCCTGTGGTTGCCTTTTCATATCCAAGAGAACAGCAGGTTCTTCCTTTGCTCAAAGAGACCGGAATGGTTCAGCTAATGGCGGCATGAGAAAAGATGGGATGTGCCGCACAAAAGTGACTGGGGCAACTCTTAGCATCTTGCAGTCTAGTTGCTGTTTGCAGCGTATTCATTGTAATTGAACTTGAGTAACTACTCAGGTCTTTGTTTTTCTTCCTTTATCACCTTAAATGACCTGATGAACTGAACTTACTTCATTGCTTTATGTCTTGAACATCCTGGTCTTTTTTGATGATACCCTCTACTTTTTAAACCCAAACGCATAGTCTTCCCTGCTTAGAATGATATTTTGTTACGGATTTTTAAACAGTTGAAGCTAACTAAAGGGCTTACTCTGCCTACTCTGGGAAAAATAGCAGATATGCTTAGGCCTCTGACTTCTGCAAAGCACTCAAGCTTATGCATCAGTGCACTGCAGAATGGAAGCCATAATGGACCTGCAAGTTGACTTGGGTAAGTGCCACAGTTACATATCATTGCTGAGAAGATAGTGGTTACAGTTACAGAGTATTTAATTGAGAAAAATCTTGAATTTTAGTATGTCAGATACTCAGTGGCATCTTATTAATAGTCTGTGAGATACTAACCAGTTGTTACTGGGTGCTTAATCATTTGTGATTTAAACATGGTTTAAAGATATATCAAAACATCAACATTCTTGGACCAACCAGGACACTAGCTCACCAAGGCTTGTTCACAGAACATCCTAAAGCTGAAATTGGTGGGTGGTTTGAGACTTTTGGAAAAACCTGTGTGAGTTACAATAGCATCTTTGGTTCACACACCTGTGTTTTGAATCGGGGGGACAGGATGGGAAGGAGGGAAGGGAGTGTGGAAAAGGGGTGATAAAATGAAAGTGGCCTTTATTGTTCTACCTGGAGCAATTTGTTTTCGTAGTCACAGATGACAAATTTTGGGTTTTCTTTCATTCTAGGTTCAAAGGATCTGGTGGTAAAAGCGCAGGTTTTAGCTGGTGGTAGAGGAAAAGGAACGTTTGAAGGTGGCCTCAAAGGAGGAGTGAAAATAGTTTTTTCGTAAGTTGTTTCTAAATTGTCCAGCCAAGTAGGAAAACTTGAAAGTTTCATATTATCAATTGAACCTATTGCTTAGTTTAAAATCAGTGTTTTAATTATTAACCTCAAAGTAACAAAAATTAGGTAAGATTTTTTTTTTTTTTAAATGCTACTTCTGTTTTTTTTCACAGCAGTTTGTCACATTCTGAGCTTCTTTTATTCTAGTCCAGAAGAAGCAAAAGACATCTCCTCCAAAATGATTGGAAAGAAGTTGTTTACCAAGCAGACAGGAGAAAAAGGCAGGATATGCAATCAAGTATTTATCTGTGAGCGCAGATATCCCAGGAGAGAATACTATTTTGCAATAACAATGGAAAGGTCTTTTCAAGTGAGTAATATTAGAAATAGATGTAAACTAGTTGTTATAGCTGAAATAAAAACCACAAATACCAAAACAGTTTACTGTACTAGTCACTTGCTGTTGAAAATCAGGAATGTGCATAAGCTAAATTTTGTTTCTCTAACAACATGATTGCCTCAGTGTTTAAATGCTTTAAAGATGTAATGATACAATTTAAAGCTAAGGAATAATATTTGACTATAAGTAGCTCCAGCTGAAGTTCAGAGTCATATAGCTGAAGGGGAGGTGGGTGGAACGAGGGGTTTATTTTAATTTTTGTTTGAGTTTGCACTTACCTATCAGATGCTCATACTAGAATTTAGTTTAAAAGGACAAGTATGTGTGTGCACGTACATGTACACACTATTTAAGCATGTCAGGAGCATAAGTAAAAGCCTTTTAGAAGAGCCAGTGGTCCTGGATAAATTGGACATTCTTTTTCTCCAGTATGTGGAGGTTCCCAGAGGTGCACAAATGTGTCCCTCAATTTTGAGAGTGCTGATAGCTTTCATATGCCAGTACTCTTCAGGAACTGGTAAGAGATTTGGGCCTAGAGGTCGGTTTTCAGAACTCTCAGGAAGACGAAAGCTGTAGTTTACTCCATGTGTATGTTCTGTATGTGTGGGTGTGTAGTTTTTTAGGCTACAATTCAAACCCAGTTACTGAAATGTGAGTGTGTTTTCTGACAGACTAGTGTTCTGTTATGGAGCACAAAGAACAAATTGGTAACTTTAGTAAAGCCAAAGTAAAGCAGATCTTGGAACTTTATTTTCTGAAGCTTAACAAAAACTGAGTTTGGTCTTTCCAATGCTTAAGAGCTTGCACAGGTGCTATTCTTGGTGATTAGAGGAGTATCTCCAGCATCAGTATGAAATAATTTTCTGTGGAGTAATGAGGAAACTAGTCTTTCATTTTTATTTTTTGATGCAAAATTAAGAGTTAAATTTTGTATTTGTTCCTCTTTCCTTCTCTGTAGTGTACTTTGTGACAGGAAAATATCAGTTGTGTTGTGTTTTAGTACAGTTATGTGACTTAGGCACTTATATTCTGTTGTGCCTCTTCAGGAGCCTGCTTAGTAAGGTTCCATGGGATATAGCCCTGGAGGGCAGGGGGGCCCAAGACTGTTGGCTGATATTCAAGGATCACCTGCTACAAGCTCAGGAGTGCTGCATCCCAACTAGAAGGAAGTGCAGCAGGAGGGCCAGGAGACCTCCTTGGATGGATAAGGAGCTGCTGAGGAAAATTCAAAGGAAAAAAGAGGCTTATAAAAAATGGAAGCAAGGACAGGTGGCCTGGGTAGAGTAAAGGGATGTTGTCCGGGAAGCTAGGGACCAGGTTAGGAAGGCTAAGGCCCAGAGAATTAAACCTAGCCAGGGATGTTAAGGATAATAGGAAGGGATTCTACAGGTACGTAGCAAACAAAAACCAGACTAGGGACAAAATAGGCCCCCTGAGGAAGCTTTCGGGAGAACTGGCTACCCTGGATTTGGAGAAGGCCGAGGTTCTGAATGACTTCTTTGCCTCGGTCTTCACTGGCAAAGGCTCTGACTGCACCACCCAGTTCTTAGAAAGTAGATGCAGGGACTGTGAGAATGAAGACCTTGGGCCCACTGTAGGAGAGGATCTGGTTCGAGACCATCTTCAAAATCTGAACGCACACAAGTCCGTGGGACCTGATGGAATCCATCCGCGGGTCCTGAAGGAGTTGGCGAATGAAGTTGCTAAGCCACTGGCCATCGTATTTGAAAAATCATGGCAGTCAGGTGAAGTTCCCGACAACTGGAAAAAGGGAAATATAACCCCCATTTTCAAGAAGGGGAAAATGGATGACTCAGGGAATTACAGACCAGTCAGTCTCACCTTGGAGCACATTCTCCTGGAAGGCATGCTAAGGCACATGAAAGACAACAAGGTGCTTGGTGACAGCCAGCATGGCTTCACTAAGGGGAAATCGTGCCTGACCAATTTGGTGGCCTTCTATGATGGGGCTACAGAATTGATGGATAAGGGTAAAGCAGTTGACGTCATCTGCCTGGACTTGTACCAAGCGTTTGACACTGTCCCACACGACATCCTTCTCTCTAAATTGGAGAGATATCAATTTGATGGATGGACCACTCGGTGGATAAAGAACTGGCTGGATGGCCACACACAAAGAGTTGTGGTCAATGGCTCGATGTCCGGCTGGAGACTGGTAACGAGTGGTGTCCCTCAGGGATCGGTGTTGGGACCGGTCTTGTTTAACATCTTCGTCGCTGACATGGACAGTGGGATTGAGTGCGCCCTCAGCAAGTTTGCCGATGACACCAAGCTGTGTGGTCCGGTTGATACGCTGGAGGGAAGGGATGCCATCCAGAGGGACCTTGACATACTTGTAAGGGGTGGGCTGATGCCAGTCTTATGAAGTTCAACCATGCCAAGTGCAAGGTCCTACACCTGGGTGGGAGCAATCCCAGGCACAGCTGCAGACTGGGCAAAGAAGAGATTCAGAGCTGCCCTGCAGAGAAGGACTTGGGGGTGCTGGTCGATGAGAAAACGAACATGAGCCGGCAGTGTGCGCTCGCAGCCCAGAAAGCCAATCGTACCCTGGGCTGCATCAAAAGGAGCGTGACCAGGGGGTCAAAGGAGGTGATCCTGCCCCTCTGCTCTGCTCTCGTGGGACCTCACCTGGAGTATTGTGTGCAGTTCTGGTGTCAACAGAAAAAGGACATGGAACTGCTGGAACAAGTCCAGAGGGGGGCCACGAGGATGATCAGGGGACTGGAGCACCTCCCGTATGAAGACATGCTGAGAAGTTGGGGCTGTTCAGCCTGGAGAAGAGAAGGCTGCGTGGGGACCTCATAGCAGCCTTCCAGGATCTGAAGGGGGCCTATAGGGATGCTGGGGAGGGACTCTTCATCAGGGTCTGTAGTGACAGGACAAGGGGTAACTAGTTAAAACTTCAACAGGGGAAGTTTAATTGGATATAAGGAGGAAATTCTTTCCTGTGAGGGTGGTGAGACACTGGAATCGGTTGCCCGGGGAGGTTGTGAGTGTTCCATCCCTGGCGGTGTTCAAGGCTAGTTTGGATGAAGCCTTGTGTGGGATGGTTTAGTGTGAGGTGTCCCTGCCCATGGCAGGGGGGTTGGAACCTGATGATCTTGAGGCCCTTTCCAACCCAAACCATTCTATGATTCTATGATTCTACTCTGTAATATTGCACAGAAGATCCAATGGTTACAGTACACACCCCAGACTTACCACAAGGTGGCATTAAAATACTGTAAATGGCTGGATTTTATGATCTTAAAATTGTGTAAGCAGTAAGCATCCTTAATGGAAACAGAATTTGCTGTAACTGATTTAAGAAAATCAGATAAAGAAGGGAAACATATTTTCCTGACTTGTTCTTGATCTCGCATAAAAAACCCCAATCTTATTAGTTTATATTGAGCATAAGCGTGTGGGTTATTTATTGTCTTTTGATAGGGATGTGCTTTGGTTTTACTGCTGCCTTTTGAAGTCATGTTTTTAGATGTGCTTGTAATTGCTGTATCTTGTCTAGGATGCTTATGATGAGGAAATGGCTTTCAAAAGAAGAAAGTGTGAAGGTTGAGTAACACACTGTTTTCTTCCTTTAAAGGGAAAAGAGTCTGTAAAATAATCTGTTGAAAGTGGAACTTGATTTCTTGGGTGTTATTTGCCAGTAGGAGCAAGATTTCTTATGTTTTAAGCAAAATTATTCACTTTGGTCAAATCTATGGAATGATGAGTTATTTTTATAACGTTTTGTAGCTTTCTGATGGTTCAGGAAATGAATATCCAGAAATGTTTATTGTGTTGAACCTTGCTATTAGACGTAGAATAATTTACCATCTATATGTTTCATTTGGAAGGATGGTGATAAGAGTGGTGTGGTTACTGAGCGTGTTCTCTGAACCAATGTCATGCTTTCTGTAATTAATTGTTAACTGTTAATAAGGCTTTTTAATGTTAAAGACCTGTGCTGGTAGGAAATGCTGCCTTAGTACACCATCTGTCATAATCCATGTGCGGGTGGTGATGAGGGACAGCAAGTTGAGATGATACAAGTATCTTTACTATAAACTGGAGGACTGTTCCCATGGGGAGAGATTTTTAGGTTCCAGTAGTGAGTCTTTGAGGTTTTTATTGAGATAGCATTTTTTTTTTTTTTTAACCAAACAAAGCCAAACCTGCTACAGTGGTTCTTAATTCCTTTTATTACTGAATAATTGAGTTCTGTTTTGTCAGAACTCCATGACTTACTTTCAGTGTTGTTCTGTTGAACAGGAGTAGTGTGCAATAGCTTGTCACTAGGTCTGCAGAACTGGATTTGTCCTTTGATTATGGCAGAATGACATGAGTGCCTGACATCTGATGTGTGTTTGTGTAGTGGTGAGTGGAGAAAGGGGAGATGTTTTTTTTCTGGTGATAGCCTAGAAGATGAAATGCATATGATTGCTAAGTTGAATTGTCTATCAAAATTTAAAACTAGTATATCTGTGTTAATTGTTACCACAGTGTATACAAAGGAAAGTTTTCCCTGTTAAGAGAAATTGGATGAAACATACACCTTAAAATTTGGGAAGTGTTATTAAAATGTTGTTATTACATAGTTGTTATTAAAATTATGTTATTACATAGATGTATTGAATAGATAGTAACATTCTCAGAGAAGTAAATGCCCACATTTTCCAGCTAACAAGAAGATTTTGCTACTATGAGGTATCTTATGGGAAGAATAAATTCCGATTGTGTAATAAAAAGTACTTATGCTTTTTTCTCCTTTCCTTTTTGTTCCAGGGTCCTGTGCTGATAGGCAGTTCTCAGGGCGGTGTTAATATTGAAGATGTTGCTGCAGAGAATCCTGACGCAATAATTAAGGAGCCCATTGATATAGTGGAAGGCATAAAAAAGGAGCAAACTGTTAGGGTAATTGTTAATGTGGACAAGTACACATTACGGAGGATGCGGGGGAGGTTGCTTTTACATTTTTTTAAAGTGTGCATGCATTCAACCTGCTGAGTTGTCTTAAACCCTTTTGACATTTTGAAATGGATTTGAACTAGGTATTTAAGTATTTTCAAGTGACAGACAATGCAAATCCAACTCTGCATGGCAGTGCTTTATCTAGCATTTGTGTAGCTTGTAAAGGTATATGATAATGACTTCTTGCTAGCCCCTTTTTAGGGTGCGATGTTTTGTGTTGAAAACAATGTCTTAAAACCCAAGGGTTACTTTGTTTCCAGGAGGACAGGAGAGGGTCTGCATTTAGAAATTCATTTGACACTGTAATAGTAGCTAAACTGGAACATGTGTAATTCGTAACTAAATCAAATTCTGAGTATCAGTTAACTGATAATGGATCTTGTACTTTCAGCTTGCCCAAAAAATGGGATTTCCTCCTAATCTGGTGGATGAAGCAGCTGAAAATATGATCAAACTATATAATCTCTTTCTGAAATACGATGCTACCATGATAGAAATAAATCCTATGGTGGAAGATTCATCAGGAGTTGGTAATTTTCTTCTTTATATTCTTCATGTACCAGCTTGACATTTTTTTATAAATCTTAGTTGCTTTGCACTGCTAAAACTTCGGCTATATACAGTAAAAGGACTTAGTGTTAACATGGCATGATCAAACACAAATTTAATAAAGCATATACATTTGAAAATCTAAGCATAGTAGGTATCTGCCCTGAATTGCTAAGTAGGATCTTAAGTTTAAATAACTTCCTTTTAAGTTTTCTTTTTTATTTATTTAAAAATAACACATCTTCTACTTTTGAGTGTTTGGCTACCTAGCATAAAGCATTTTTGCAAGCTGGATCTTTTCAAAAGGCTTGAAGTGAAGCTTGAGCTGTATTGTGTATTCAAAGTTGGTACTGAAAAAGTAACCAGAATAGTAGCACCTTCTAGAAAGCTCCTGCCTTTACTACTCAGGCATCAGAATGACTGATGGAATTTGATACTTGATGTATTGAAAGACTGTAGGTGTTTAAGTGGTAATGTTTATAATGTTTTTAGCACATCCAGTTGCAGAATAGTTAATATTCAATTAGAACCAGTTCCCCTCTCACCAAAAAACAAATCTATGGAGAATGTTTGTACTTGAACTCAAGTACAGCAGGTTTAAATTTAAACATGAATATGAAAATAGCTCCCTTATCAAAGTTTACATTTACTCTACTGTTATACTGTTATTACTCTACTGTTATTGTGTTAGGCTGTGTTTTAAATAATGCTGCTTAAATGAACAGTTATGGAGCAGTCTCTCCCATCTGTTTCTCATGCCTTGTCATTTTTATATCATATGTAGTGAGGAATAGAGATGAAGTCTTACGATTGTACAGACAGAAACTTAGTTCTGATGTAAAGAATACTCTAGGTTTTCCACAGCACCTGCTATATCTAAGTGAAATTTACTTTTGTGTGTATTCTTCTGACAACGTTTCTTCAGTTTTGGATGTTTTTTCATTCTGTTTCTGTGTGCTTACAGGCACAAACACATTTAATCTAAAACCAGAAAACTAAGAGGGATTAGAAAAACCCAAACCAGAGATCTTCTGTAGGGATTAATTTAATGCTAATTATTGAAGCATAAATTACCCAGATTTATCAAACTGCTTATTGTAAGCTTCTTTGCTTTTAAGGTGTCTCAAGAACTTCATTTATCTTCCCTGCAGTTAAAGGGTTTAACTGTTTTTGTGGGTAAATTTAAGAGAATCGTGTCTTTACATGCAGTTCTAAGTCTGTCTTTCCAGTAAAAGTGTAAGTTTGGACTGCGTGAGCCAGCTGCCAAGTTTGACTTGACGTACTTTAACATGTTTATGTAGAAGTTGAGCTATTATTTTAACATTAAATGATGGTTTGTTTTTTTTCCTTTCAGTGATGTGTATGGATGCAAAGATAAACTTTGACAGTAATTCAGCCTATCGTCAGAAGAAGATCTTTGACATGCAGGACTGGACACAGGAAGATCAAAGAGACAGGGATGCTGCAAAAGCAGATCTCAACTATATAGGATTGGATGGAAACATAGGCTGCTTAGGTATGTTCTAATTAATGAAATTTAAATGACCTAATGGATTTATAAACTGAATTCCTAAATGTTATCTTTATTCTTATATAGTCAATGGTGCTGGTTTAGCTATGGCCACAATGGATATAATTAAACTTCACGGCGGAACTCCAGCAAACTTCCTTGATGTTGGTGGTGGTGCTACAGTGCAGCAAGTGACAGAAGCCTTTAAGCTTATTACCTCTGATAAAAAGGTGAGGGAAGAGTTGGCGTATCAAGGTCCAGGCTGTGATTTGAAAGACAATGATTAGTGCATGTTCTCCAGAGCACATGTTTTTAGGAGCATAAAATTAAAAAAGGAAAGGAAAGTGAGATGTTAGCTTAATTTTGGTGCAAATGAAAAAGGCCTGAAAATATTTTTTAATTTTTCCCCTTTTTTAAAAAATAGATTCTTTGGCTGTGTACTGAGTAAGCAGTTTTGTATCCTCTGGTTGAAGTTATGGCTGTATTTGAATCTTTTTAGAAATCTTTGAGTGAGAAATTCCTCCTGCCTGCTGTTTAAACCGAAAGCAGTATTCACTTGGGTTTCTCCTTTCTTTTTCTTTTTGTCTTTTGGGCCTGTTTTGCAGCTGGTTCTGTTTTGTGCATAGAGTTGTAGAGATGAATATTCATTGTGCTGTGCACAAACAAGTATCTAAGGTACAATTATATGTAATGTAAGATAAAATAATGTCCTTCCAAGGTCATTACAAAATTAATGTTTTATCCTATCGAAAGCTTATCAGAAGTGTTTGAATATTATTAAAATAATAAAGTAGTTGAAACTTAAGGAAGAGCTTTACCATCCCAAAAAGACAATGCAAGGACTGGATTGCTGGTCTACATAGAAATGCTTATCCCAGTAGGGACTGAATGGTAGTTTGAGAGTTCTCAAAAAGAAAGAAAAATATGAAAAAATGGTAACTCAAAAAGGCAGGAGTGACTTGCAGGATCTGATAATGATATGCTACTTTTGCACCAGAATTTCATCCCCCACTTGCTCATCTTTGGAAAGGGCCAGGAACAAATGATGAGTGATGTTACAGAGAAGCTTAGTCTCTTTGCCATTGGAAAGATTTTTGTTACCAAATGCAGGGGCTGACACACTCTCCATGGGTGTTATAGAATTACATATGTTGGAAAAGACTTTTAAGATAATTGAGTTCAACCATGAACCCAGCACTGCCAAGTCCACCACTAACCCATGTGCCTATGCATCACATATATTTCTTTTTAAATACCCCCAGGGATAGTGACCCCACCACTTTCCTGGGCAGCCTGTTCCAGTGCTTGACAACTCTTTTGGTGAAGAAATTTTTTGAATATCTAGTCTAAACCTCCCGTGGTACAACTTGAGGCAGTTTCCTTTTGTCCTGTCACCTGTTACTTGGGAGAAAAGACCCACACCCACCTTGCTACAACCTCCTTTCAGGTAGTTGTAGAGAGCGATAAGGTCTCCCCTCAGCCTCCTTTTTCAAGGCTAAACAACCCCAGTTCCCTCAGCTGCTCCTCATAAGGCTTGTTCTTTCTTCACCTTCTTTCAGCAAACCGATGGGAAACTGAGGGACATAGGCACAGAGTACCTGAATTACAGACAGAAGAAACAAGGAAGAATATGGGAGTTGTTGATCTGGGACAAGTTCTTACAATGCCAGTTCTCTGCTGATGCAAGAACAGAATGTGTCCAAACAGACTTGTTAATATATCTTTCCCTTTCTCCCTTCCTTCAGGTGCTCACTGTTTTATCAAAACCTGGTGACTATAGCTGGGATTCCTGCTGCTGAAAGTCAGAGAGCAGCGCAGACCAGTCGTCTCATGGACTGCACTCTGGCTGCCGCTCTGGGTTCAGTTCAGGGATTGTTTGGAATAGCTTTCTAGAGTGCCAGTCTAAGTTGCTTCCACCCATTAGTAGCAGGAGCAAGAACTATCTCGCATAGATGAGCTAGTCTAATTGCAGGATAATGAGAACCAAGATATTGTTTCTTAAGCAATTGCACATGAATATTTTGTCTTGTTAAGTTTATTCTGTCCTTCAGTGTTATCTGTGCATTTTTGCTCCTCCTTTATTCAGTCCCTCACCATTGACCATGATCTCTTTACTGCTCCTTTCCGCTACGTCAGTAGGAAGATACTTTCCCTTAACCTCAGGCTCCGTCCCGAATGAAACATATTTCAGAGAGTTTACCTCTAAGCATGCTAGCTTTTAAATTGTGTAATCAGTTTCTCACGCATGAGTTTTATAAGTTTTCTGCATTCTTTTGCCTGTCTTCTTCAGTATGTGGAGGTACTAGTGTGGGAAGTACCTCTGCTGGAGTAGTGTTAGAAATGGAGAGATAAACAGTCGACAGACTAAGTTGTTAAATAACTTTGCTGGAGTTTCATCTGTCTGATTTGCTTGAAGAAAATCAATCAGCTCTCTGCACAATATTCTAAAAACAATTAATAATGTACAGTGTTGGTTTTATACAGAAAATGAGTGTATGCCTTTTCAAGCATGTACAAAGAATAAACACTATTAAGCGAAATGGTGAGTGCCTGCAACACATGCTGGATTGAAGGACAATGTGGAAGTTTCCTGGGACAGGCATTTTCCCGCAAGTAACAGTTCTGCTGTATGTGACTTGACAGAACTGCACTTCTGTTGCTGATGTTCTCTAGAACAGAAATGTTCCCTGTCTTGCAGAGGCCCTTGCTACACTTAAGAAGTTCGACTTTTCCTTACACTGAAAGGCTGAGTGGTACTTTAATCTGATGTGCCTGTGGCCATTTTTAATGTGAATATTATCATTGTTTCTGTAGGTACTGGCCATACTGGTAAATATTTTTGGTGGCATTATGCGATGTGATGTGATAGCACAAGGCATTGTTATGGCAGTAAAGGATTTGGACCTAAAAATACCTATTGTGGTACGGTTGCAAGGTGAGTGTGCTTCAATACATGTTAAATATATTCTGTCCATATTATCAAATGAGCTTATATATTGTGCAGCCAGTTATCTGAAGATTATGGGTAAGTAAGGCAAACCTTGAATTTAGATGGTGAGATTGGCAAGTTAATAAAAAGACATTTCTTGCTTTTATAACTGCTGAAGTTGTTGTTTTTTGGTTTATTCACTAACTTACTTTTGGAACAGGCTTCCTAGAAAATAGGAGAATGCTCTGGTGGTAGTAGTTTCCTGTTCATTAAAAGTGGTATTTTATCCCTTTCTAAGGTACACGAGTTGATGATGCCAAAGCTTTAATAACAGCTAGTGGCCTCAAAATCCTTGCGTGTGATGACTTGGATGAAGCTGCAAAAATGGTAAGTTAGCTAGTTAAGAATATTTTCAGAACATAGCATCTGTTGCAGAATATTAAGAAGTTAAAACTCCATTCAGTTAACTAAATGTAGCTTAGCATATGTCAGTGTTGGTTATTATCGGGGCCTGAAGAAAATGTTTTACAAATTCGTAAGTACATGTTTTGTAAGGAGAACTACTGTGTAGTCAGAAGCTATCAGAAGCCATTATACCCCAGAAATTTCTAAGCAGGAAATAATTCATAGACTTTTTAAGTTGTTACGCAAGACAAGTTGAGGCTCCGTGAGTTATCAAAATAAGATCCAGAAATGTTTGCAACAAGAACTCAAGAGAACTACCTTTTAAATATATGGAATCTCTTGTGAGTGGGTACCCCAGCACCTCCCAAGAAAATGGGGTGGTACATAAAGTTCACATAAAGACACATAAACTTGTATTATTTCATCAAGATACTGGGTTGTAAATGAGAACCAGACGTTATATAACTGTTGAGATGTTTTCTAATAGACTTGACTGATCTTTCATTTGAAAGTGATTAAGAAGCACTGGACTAAGTAATAATTCCCCCGCCCTGGATTTTGCTGGTGATTCTCTGGCATTACTTTGTTTAAAAAGGTTGGTCCAGCTCATTCAAGTTAGGATAGCTTTCAAGTCAGTCTTTATTTTCTGTTTTTCAGGTGGTGAAACTCTCCGAAATAGTAAGCTTAGCAAAACAAGCTCATGTGGATGTTAAATTTCAGCTGCCAATTTGAAATGAGGAATGTCATGCTGGTGTCTAACATGTTCTCTGAAATACTGTGTTCTGTGGGATAGCTTTCATTTTCTTGTGGAGGTTTTGACTGTTTGACAGGCGCACAAACTGAAGTACCTGTTTTTGATGTTAACATTCAGAATGGTCAGAGTTCTTGTAAAAGCGTGTATTGCTGATCTTTTAGTCCTTCTTAGTTGTTTTCAAGCCTCCAGCTTCTGCTGCAGAATGTCACTTGCAATATATTTCTGCGTTGTCCGAAGTAAAGCTTCTGGTTGAAAAATAATTATTCTGAATAAATTCTGAAGTTATTTTACTTGTAAATTTGGTTAAAAGTAAATATGACTAGATTATCTAGTTGTCCATATGGAGAAATGTATTGAAACGGTATTTTATGTTGGAGACAGTTGTCCTTAGCAATATAATGGAGATGAGCCCACCAATCATTATTTATGAACAGGTGCATTTGAACTTGATCAGAAACATTTTTAGAAGTGCTTCACTGAAGTGGCTGGTAACTCTTCTGGACAACGTGTTTATTCACTACAAAATATACTGTAGCACTTAGAATTTCGCAATTTCTGGTCCTTGCAAAAAAAGCATCGTGTAGTTTTATATATGAACAAGTGTTTACCAAACTTCAAGGAAACGGAATACATAGAGAATGAAATAGTCTATTGTACATCGCTAATGAAATTGTACACTAATAAAATGTCTCCCAAAACTTGTATAGTCTTTTTCTGTATATGTCACCATTTTGATAAATTACATGTACTCATGGACTAAACCATAATGTAGGATAGCAATGTAAAAGCTTCTTAGGAGTCAATTTACAATAGCATATATGTTGTTTTTTTTCCCTCCTTGAATTTCATTGCATGATTAAAAACACATGAACTCTCACTGTGGTGAGAAGCTTGGACAGATACCATGCATATAACATCTTACTGAAGTGGCCGTAACTGATCTCTGCACAAACAAATATGCAAGAAACATCACATTTTTTTGGGAAATAGTGCTTCTACTAACAATATTTATTTTTGTCACCTTACAATGCTGTTGATTTTGTAATTACACAGAACTTGGATGATGGTCCATTTTCCACTCAATTTCCAAATGCTGTTAATTACTCTTACTCATTTTTTGTTTGTGTTTTGTAGGCCTGTTGATTTTTTGTTGTTGTTGAAGATGCTATTTTCTCGGCTAATGATAATGTAGTTTTATCAGGAAATAATGAACACGTGTCTGGTGGGATTTCAAAATGTGATATCGTATAAACATGAACTAAGGACTTAAAAGGATTGTATGAAATGTGGGGAAACAATCATAGGCAGTTTTGAGGTAGTTAGGGTAATAAATGAAGAAACTTTAAACTAGCATTGTGTGTTACAGCAGTCTTTTGGCAGTACTAAGAAAAATCAGAAATTAAGGTCACTCTGAATTTAAATAGGATTATTTTCAATCCTATGCGGTATCACATAACTGAGTACTGTGTGCTGTTGATCCAGCATGCCAAATTGGGCTTGTGGGTATGCTTGGAATTGTTTTTACTCATTGGCATGAATGGATTTGCAGAGGTAACCAGTTTGAATAGATTTGTTAAGCACTGAATAATTTGGATAATATAATTCATTTCTAGCCTGTGGGTTTTCTTCTAATCGTATTTTTTAACTTTTAAAGTCTGTGTGGAATGATAATGTTCCAGGTTCATACAGAGGATTTTTTTTAACCAGCCTAACTCTAAAATCAGTAGGAACAGTAAGACAAAAGTGGCTCGATGTTGTCAAAAATGAAAAATGGAGATGGTATTGAGTACAGATACTGGACTGGAATGGAGGCAAAACTAGATCGTGCTGTTAGACCAGTGTTTCCTTTATACCCTATTTGAAATGTTAAGTGTAGTTCAGTAGGGGATGGAGACAAAGCAAAATAGTTTTCATCTTTGAGAGGAATGTAAAATACTGATTTTCTTGGATGTATTCATAAGTAATGTGACAGAAAGCAGTGGTTTGCCATTAGGGTAATTCTAAAGCCCATAGTATTCCTTTAACTAAGGATGAAGAATAGGTGTGGGATAGGAGGGTGGCTGCATCCAATTTCTGCAGAGTGTACAGCAGCAATCTGTAGAGTGGCAGGGAGTTGCTTTAAGTTACTTAAGCAATGCTTATGGCTTTGTAATCCAGATACTTCCCAGCTGGAAAAAATGTAGTTTCTTTGAAAAGAGAAATCCACATAAGGGGCCGAATATGGTGTCACAGATAGGGTGGGAAGAGTGTGAACAGCGACATGAAGGACTGTGGCCAGGATGGCATATATAGGTGGTGTAAGTGGCAGGCATGCCCCTTTCCAAAGATGGGGGTCTGGAAACATTTATTTCTTGTTATTTCACTTCTTCAAGAAACAGAATTAGTGGTTGATTTGTGTTAGGTATCTTGAAACTAATTAGGCATACGGAGATTGCTTTAATTACCTAGGTACCACAGTGCTGTGTTTTAGTGTTTTGCCTAAATCAAAGTATGTTGCAGCCAAGCAGTGTTGATCCATTTGGTGTGTAGTTGGTAATTTAAGGGCCCGAAGCTGATGTAGAAACTGCCTTAATCAACTTAGAGCCATATAAAAAACTTCCTTACCCATACTGTATTGCAATGTTAATAATCAAAGATGTGTAAGAATGGAAACTTACTAAAATTAGTCAATATGGCCAAAAGCAGGATTTCTAAGAAAGTAAACAAAACATGAAAAATGTGTAAACAGCTTCTTACAGATAAGAGCTTCAAAGGAGCAGGGATTTTAATGACAGTAAAAGGAATTTGTATGTAGATGACTTGCTGCCTTTTGATGCAGTCGTCATTGGTGCAGTTTTGTAGCTGTTTTGAGATGCCGTAAAAGCAAGTGCATTTTTGTAATAATATTGTAACTGCTGCCAGCCTTCAAATTCAGAAATTGACTGTTTTCATGTTCCATAGATATCTCCAGTGTTAGACTTGGGGGTACATTGTGGCCAGTGTGCTTGAAGATACCTCGGGTGGACATTAAGGCTGGATCTTACTCTGTAATTATTTAAAAAGATTAATTCTGTTATTATTTTGTTTGGGTTTTTTTTTTTCCTGTGTTATCTACTGACCCAGTTTCTATTTAGTGTATTATTAAATCACTTTCTACTGATATTCCAGTGAAATAATTGACCTCCATGAAAAAGCAGACAATAAAATTCTAAGTAGCATTAATACAGATCCTGTTGGTGGATGTATTCTGATTTGGTTAAAACAACTAAAGGATGCCTAGTTAAAATACTCGATCTGGATGAGGAATAATGCCTCACATACATGCTATCCCAGTCAGCAGTGATTTGGGATCTGAAGTATTGTTAGTTGGAGGTAGATACAACTGAGGCAAAGCAACTCCGGAGTTGCTATAGCACATCAGGTGTGTTCATTTGAGGCAAATAGCTGAAATACCCTGCAAACTAAACCACATTTTTTTCTTTTAGTTAATTAAAATAATTAGTTTGTAAGATGGTACGTCATAATCAATCCTTAAAATGTAATGAAAGATTTTCTTCAAGTGTGTGTTGAAGTGCAAGAAGCCTAATGAAGGGCATGTATACACAGGTGTTCCACTGCTTGGTTTTTGGTTTCTACCTTACTCCAAATTTCATGTGGGAAAATACAAGGAACTCCACAGCTGTCTACAGAGACAGGGAATGGTGTGTGAGCAATAGATACACAGCAATAGGGATGGTTTATCCCTAATACAGAATTGTCTTTTGTGTCTGCAGGGCAGATAACTTCTGGAACACTGTTTTTGTTTTCACAGGCACTGATTAGCTCATTGGTTCTAGGAAAGCAGAAATTGAAAGTGCGGGAGGAGAGCCTGAGGTGGTGTGAATTGAACTTTCCACCATTTCTGGTAATTGAGTTTCCTTAAGGGGAATTCAGTAAGGTTTTGGGAGGGTTGTTTTGGGTTATGGGGTTCTTCTGTTTTTTCTTTCCCCTCTCACTTTCTTCTGAACTTGTATCACGCTCTGGACTAATGATATTTGGTCTCCATCTGCTCTGAAGTTCAAAAGCACTGTGAGGGGCCTTCGTGTTCCTGTTTCCTACAGTTTCTCCTGTTGCAGCTTCTGCTGCTGCTTGAAATCTTCACCTGTTTGTCCTTTCCTTTGCAATGATGGCTGATTTCTGCAGATGTTGAGGGGCAACATGCGGAGGGAAACGAGAAGGGATCTGAATGGGTACAGCCTGAATAAAAGACTTCACTGAAAATAGTGTGAAACTATTTGCAATGCTTTTATAGTTCACCCAGATTCTGAGAGACTGATCATGACAGTAGTTCTACATGTATGCATCTCTGTGTATGTATATATGTGCATGTGTGTCTAGACGTATGCATATGCATACTATATATGAATTTGGGAACAGTGTTTATCAACTTACCACTAACAGTGTTACTTTGTACTGCAGTAAGTTTTCTCATTATTCATTGCACATTTAAACAGGAAAGATATATTAGTTGGGGGAAAAGAGCCAGTATTGCCTCTTGTTTTGAGCATCGCTTAAGAGAAAGGGTGATGTGCTGTTGTTGCACTAGCCATCTCTGTTACTACTATCTTTGTTACCTGTTTAAGTGCTGCTTGCAGAAGGTCTGGGTCAGCAGAGCTGTCAGTAGCTTTGGGAGTGAGCCGTGCACTCAGCACTTGAGAAGTTCAGGCTGTGGAGAAGATGGAGTTGTGTTCACTAAAAAATAACAGCATACCTGAGGGACAAAACCTGGACTTGGGGGCCCTCAGTCCTGTGAGTCAGCACTAAAAAAGCTCTTTTCGTTTTCCACACTTCTGATCTTTGCTGTACTAGGCAATACCAAATCTTTTCACCAAAAGGAGTCATACCAGGTATTGGGTATGCCTGGCCTCCTTTCATAGTGAGTAGCTGCTCCAAGTAGTTGTGGTGTCTTTACAGAAGACACCCCCTTGAAGAGCTGCTACCCCCATCAGCCCAGGGTTTTTCCAACCTCGTTGATCCTGTGATTAAACAAATGCTCCCCCAGCTCAGGGAAAGCCTGGATCTGCTTTAATGGCATGTGAATGTAGTAACACAGTGAAACACGCTGGAAAACAAGTACTGATGGCTTTTGATAGCCTTGGGCGACTTGCATCAAACCATCCAGTTTCCTCTGTAGCAGAGTAATAGGCTTTATAGATAAAAGGGAAACTGTAGATGTCGCATTGCCTAACTTTTGTGAGGCATCTGGCACTGTCCAGTGCGGTATTTTCCAATGCAAGCCAGGGAGTTTGGTTTGATGGAAACCAAGAGCAGCTGAACAGGCCTAGAGTCAAGGGCATAGCAGTTCACTGCAGTGTGGAAGGACCCAGAGACCTAGGCTGTGCAGTAGTCTTGTCTGAGGTCTTACTGCAGCTGTTGTTTTCCATTTGTGATGGGAGAGTATGCTCATTAGATGTGTAGATAGCATAGAGCTGGGAGAGGCTGTATGTGCACCTGAAGACAAGAAGAAATTTCATTAGCTTTGTTTTCCAGGATGGGCATGGCTGAAGACTGCTCTTCTGTCTGGTTATGTCTATGCTCATAATTAAAAGTCAGCGATAGGTTCACATTGACCCTTCTGTGGGTTACCTTTCTCTAGGTCAGATATGTCTTGTAGAAAGCTGGTTAGAGCAGTCTGAACCGAAAAGGCAGTGATTGAAAAAGTAATCAGGGTTGGCAATGAGGAGTCCTCAGCTTGATTTGGTTTAGCAGAGCCAGTCTTGCTTCTCTGCTGAAGCATATTCCTTGTTTGAACATGCTTTCTTGTTCTTAGGGAAAACCATTCCATCCCTGAAATTTTCAGTCTCTTGACAGCAGGAATTAAATTCCTTCAAGTCCTCTGAGACTGCTGCCTTCAAACACTCAGTCTGCACTCCCTAATTACAGAGGATTTAGAGGGAGAGAACACCATTGTGATGTAAAAATAGTGCAGAAAAAATGGATGAGAGTGTGCTGGAACTGCAGCTGGGTGACCTTTGGGTTTAGCTGCGTCGTATTTGGCTTGTATTCTCCAAATGTTTTACTAAAGTCTTTCCTGTTTTCCCAGCTTGCATTGCTCTGCTGTCCTTCAGTGTGGGAAGCTGTGACCTTGTCAGATGGATGGCTCTGCCCTAGCACTCTGCTGTCAGCTCTTTCTGGCCACGTACGTGCCCCGGACAGCATGGCTGCAGGGCTCAGGTTTCCCTCATTCAAGTAGTGCACTTGGCAGCAGAAGGTGGGCATGTTGAATGCAAGCAGGAGAAGGGGCAGGGAGAACATTACATCATTTCCTATCACCTAACAGTCCAAAAGCTGTTTGCCTCCCCTTTTATACAGTCTATATTGCATTCACCTGTGTTACCCATTTGCTGTCTCAGTGATTCTCATACTCCACAGAGGCTAATGTGGCTTCTTGGCAGGTCTCCCCGTTTTCACTGCTCCAAAAAGTGCAAGTCAGTTGAAAGTATCCAGGTTTTACTAGTCCTTGCCTGTAATTATGCAACTTCATCAGTTATTATTAGTGTTAGAATAGCTTCTCTTACCAAATCTGTAGTTTTCTGCATTGAAGGAGTCTTACCAGTTGACATGCACACTGAGGAGTAAAGTCAGCCCAAATCTGCTGGGAGCAGTGTGACTTTGTGTTAACATTCACAAGCACCTTATAATTACCTCACCCATTAGACTGATACACAGACACACCTTCACTTGCAGCTGTTATGTATTTTCAGAGTTAATTTTCTTCCAGCTTCACCAACTTTTCATGTCCTCTTTTAATTTGGACAAGTCCGTATTTGACCATTCTGAGGAATTTTACCCATTTCGAGAGCTGCAGGGGATGCAGGACTTGGTGGTGGCTGGTTAGTAAGGACTTGGCCAAGTGGAGCTTCTAGTAGCTTTGGGCGGTACCTCCTGCCCTGAGCATGAGCCAATACCAACTGTATGGCAATGGTTCCTTGGAATAAGTAGATCTGTCTTGCTTTTCATCTGACTACAGCCTGCAAAGGTAACAGAGTATTTGGCAGATAGAAACCAGGCTGTGGAGAACTGTTTTGGCAGTCCCAGCCTGCATCTTGTAGGAGGTTTGTGCAATTGAACCGCTTCTGTTTGCTGCACCAGCCTGCTGGAAAGGTGGCTGTCCTGCAGGTCCTGTGTTCTGCGGTCCCACACCTCCTGCGCACAAAGGTCCCATGCACCCTGCAGGCCAGGGTAGCATGGCCAAGCTCTCCTGGGCACCTTCAGGAACTAGAAGTTCATTCTGAAGGAATGGAGAAGGCTGTGAAAAGAGTCTCTGCCCCCAAAACTAGAATTGAGATGAGATGACGCTGAGTGAATCAAAACACAACGCTGCCTAAATGATTTTTGAATCTGTTAGCAAATATAAATGTTCAAACTGATTAAGGCCAGAAGCAGTGAAGTTTTGACACTTGCCTTCCTCTTTGCATCTTTTTGTCTTGTTCAAATAACTGAATCCCTGACTAAATTCAGGACTGAGCTTCTGATCATATTGCAGTTGTCAGCAACTGCCTTTTCTTGGTTATACATTTTTTCTCATACACAGAGATGTTCATGCACATATGCGTACTGATCAAATGGGCTATTCTGGGAGTGATCGTGAAAATGAACCAAATGCTCCAGGTTCATGCAGCTGCTAGGCAGCAGCTGAAAAAGTAGAGACACGTTTTGTCCCCTTGTTTGCAGTATTTGAACAGCATTCAAGTACAGCACATAGCTATGCCTGCTCCAGGAAAACTCCCCTACAGCCTGCCTAAACTACGGCCACATACACACAGTCAATGAAACATGCCTGGGACCTCTCTCTGGCTCTGAGGCTGAGTGGTGTGGCTGTAACATGCTGTTTACCACTTCTTACCCTCCAAAATGGAGAGGACAGGGTTGAGAAATCAGGCCTGACCAAATGTTGCCTTCTGTGATGAAATTACTAGCTTAGAGAAGAGGGGTGGAGTGGTGCGTAAGACCTTGACTTTAGCAAGGCTTTCGATGCTGTCTCCCGTAAAAGGGATGAAGTTTAAACATAAGACTCTTTTACCGTGAGCATGGTCAGACACTCGTGTAAATTGCCCAGAGAGGTTGTTGAGTCTCCATCCCTGGAGGTATTCAAAACCTGCCAGGACATGGCCCTGAGTAACATCTAGGGTTGGTGGGTGAAAGGATTCTTTGTGGAAAATTCAGCTTGAAGCGAAGAATACTGTTTCATTGAGACAAATGCTTTGGGTTTTTTTAGCAGTATTGATTGCTCATCATATCTATTTTAACAGTGTTTCCTACCAGACAAAGAAAGGTTAGCTTGAAGTGTGGATTCTCACACCACTGATGTCTGTAATGTCACTTTTCGCTGAATGAAAGCTTATAAAATGAGATACAGAAAAATTACTTGCAATGAAGAAATTATTTTAAACATGTTCTTAGGCTTTTTTGGTTTTGTGTTTTTTTTTTTTTTTTTCCCCTCCTTCTCCAAACTTCCAGATTTTTGGATGAGCATTTCTCCCATTTCTATTGCACTTAAACAGGAGGGAGGGAGAGAAAGGCTTCAGCTTGTATGGTAATTTCTCTCCTGGGCTATGTATTTTTTTTGATTCATATTCCAGCTGCTGTGTCATAAGAAGCAGTTTGAATTGTAAAAGAGGCAGAGGGGTTCCTAAGGGAGGTGTCAGCTCTGCTTTTCCAATAGATGAAGGAATAAATGGGGCACTTGAGGGAGCTATTCACCTTCCCGTGGAAGCAGTGAAGAGAAGGAATATCCACCACCCTCTAGCAAAAGGAACTAAACGTAAAGAATAAATTTTAAAAGAAGTGCTCTTGTGAGACCTCACCTGGAGTATTGTGTGCAGTTCTGGTGTCCTCAACATAAAAAGGACATGGAACTGTTGGAACAAGTCCAGAGGAGGGCCACGAGGATGACCAGGGGACTGGGGCACCTCCCGTATGAAGATAGGCTGAGAAAGTTGGGGCTGTTCAGCCTGGAGAAGAGAAGGCTGCGTGGAGACCTCATAGCAGCCTTCCAGTACCTGAAGGGGGCCCATAGGGATGCTGTGGAGGGACTCTTCATCAGGGACTGTAGTGACAGGACAAGGGGTAATGGTTTAAAACTTAAACAGGGGAAGTTTGGATATAAGGAAGAAATTCTTTCCTGTGAGAGTGGTGAGGCACTGGAATGGGTTGCCCAGGGAGGTTGTGAGTGCTCCATCCCTGGCAGTGTTCAAGGCCAGGTTGGACGAAGCCTTGGGTGAGATGTTTTATTGTGAGGTGTCCCTGCCCATGGCAGGGGGGTTGGAACTAGATGATCTTGAGGTCCTTTCCAACCCTAACTATTCTATGATTCTATGATTCTATGATTTGTTTTAAGGGAAACCGCTGCTGTTATAACTGCAAATAGAGTTGTTTGAAATACATAAAGCTGTGCTGTGTGTAGATCCTCTCTTGTTTATGCTGGAGTTAATACTGGAGTGAACCTAAACATTAGTGAGTTAAAATACATCATTATAGATTTTGAAAGTCTGCTTTCAGGATGTGAGGGCTTTTTGCACAGAACTGCAGGCCATATAGCTGCAAGTGGATGCTCTACTAGGAGGAGGAAGGGATTAAAAGCTAATTTCAGTGGCAGGAGGCCAGTTCTTTGATAACCAAAGGGTAAAATTGAGGTTGATGAAGAGGAGCAGCAGCCTCACTCCAGGTTTTCCAAAGGTGCCTGAGATCTCAAGTCAGCCCCTCCCTGTCCTAAGACTGTGCTTAGGAGGAGCCTGTCTCTACTCATGGTATGAGAGACTGTCAGGATTAGGCTTAACGCCTCTCTTGGATTTCAGAAGCTACCAGTGCTTGGCAGCTTAGCTGGGTAACTGCCCTTTGCTCTCTTTCGGTTTCACTGTGAATGCCACCCAGTTACTGAAGAAGTGTCTGGTACTTACTGGGAGTGGGGAATACCAAATGCCAGGAGCAGAGGTAAGTCCTCCAGATTGGCTAGTCAGGTGGAGATGTAATGTGGTGCCCTTGGCTGCCTGGGAGAGACCTCAGGGGCTTTGCACGAATACCCTCAAAACACCAGTCCCTCTGCTGGTGGAAACTGAACGAAATCCCCTAAAAGTCAAGCCACGTTCCAGTTAAAGCAAATGAAGTAGTTAGTTGATGGACATAAACTAGAGCAGTCTTGTCATGCAGATTTGTAAAACTATCTTAAGAAAATGGAAGAAAATTACATTTTGCTGATTTATTCCAAGATCGTGTCTGCTTACTCTGCACTCAGTCTTGCTTGCTTGCCCAGCTCACGCTTTGCATTTCAAGACTGATTAAATATGCTCATATTTAAGCCTTTCTCGAGGTCTTCATGGAATGTGGTTTAGATTTAAGTCTTCCCCAGTTGCCTCTTTCACACCTGCTTCTGATAGGTCTTTAACCCATGATGAAGGTCATGCCTTCTCCATATGGGAAGCACTCATTCTCCTGTGGCAGATCAGGTGTCCTCTTAGGTTCTCGAAGAGATAATGAACAAATCATTAATCCACCAAGAGCTGAAAGGTTCTTCTGTTCCTGAGAAGGTAAGGTGAAAATAGCAAAGGAAATAGCAAAGTGAAACACCTCTTAGCTCTGAACCTTATGTTTCCTACTACTGTGCAAGTTATATATCAGTCATACTGATACAAGGAATTAATGTGAGAGGTTTATTGCTAGTTTCTGGCTGAGACCAGGCATGTTGGTACCCTCTTGCCTCATAGAAGTATCAACCAGCCTTGGGAAAGCAACTTCTTGCCAGGCTATCTCTGTTGCAGAGGGTTGTATACATTGTTGAAGGGAAAGAAGGAGAGCACTGTGGTGTCTTTTCTCCTTCGCAGTGAAGGAGACCCACCATCTGACTGCAGATGAGGATCAACTTCCCTTGTTGTGATGCTGGAAGGAAGAAGGCTGGGAATCAAAACCCACTGATGCAGATGTGCATGAGGATGCTGGAATTGTGCTCCATGGGCCTGAGGCTGGCTCCTCAAAGAGATGAATGTGCTGTTTTCTGGACAAAAGTAATTTTCTGGGTGTCAGTGACAGCTCCTATTTAGGACGATCCTGTTTTGTAGGTGCAATGAAAAGAGCTGTTTGGCAGCCAGCCAGCAGCATAGCTACTCAGCTTACCAATGCAAACTTTGAGGAAATGGGTGAAGTTTGCTAGAAAGCAGGTCTGCAATGCAGCACACTGTGCTTGCCACAGAAAATCCACAAAAAATGTGAAGGACCACAGAGAGAAATTTTGTGTACCCAGATTTACTGGCCATACAAGATCTAGCTGCTAGAATAGCTGAAGTATGCAGTGTAAGTCTGCATGGTCCCTTCTCCCCTGAGTGCTTTTGTCCATGACTGACAACCTTGGAACTACCTTGGACCTCCATGGCTTTAAGGCAATCAGGCTCTTGCCCTTTGTATAAGGGTGGACTGGTTCTAGCCCACTATATCTGAAGCCCTGCCAAATAAATACATAGATCAAAGGGGAGTTCCTGAATGTCTCCTTCTGGAATGCATCTGTGCCTGGAGAGAAAGTGAAAAATGTTCCTTTCAGCAGATCTTTAGTGCCTGGATGTAAGCACACAAAGCTGCCAGTGCCAGCTGCAGGAGGACAATTGCAGCCCTGTGGGCAAATTGTTTGGGAGAAGAAACCTGTCAGATCGTGGCATTGTTGAGATCTCAGAGGCAGCATCAGCAGGACACTCACATCCAAGCAACTGGCAGGATGCCATTGTATTAATGATGGCCCTTGCTGCTGGAGCATGCTTTCTTCTGGAGATCCTCCTCACAAAGAATGCGCCTCATGCTGCCTGCTGGCACCTGGCAGCTTTCTGGACTCTGTGATGAATCAGCCACTGAACTGGGTTCAGAAGTGTAAGTTTTCATTGGAACAATAATCATTGTGTGACTCCAATGACATACATCTCCATCAGCAACACTCCTTAAGCACAGGCTCACAGGGCACTTCACATCCTCCCAATCTACCTCAGCTGACCTCAGCTCATGGAATAAATCAGCTCAATCGCTTCCCCTGCCAGCCTTGTGTGTTGTTTCGTTGCTGATGGTTTTGGAAGATCAAGGTACCAAAGTCTGTCCTCCGCTCTCCTGCACAGTTGCCTGTGCCTTACATTCCCAACAAGCCCAGCAGTCTCCTCTTCTCCTGCACCAGTACCTGGTGATTTCTCTGAAACCCTTATAATGCCCTTTGGAATTTCGACCCTGAGATTCTGCAGAATAAGGAAAAGGAAAATTTAGGGCAGCATTAAGTTAATTAAAATTACTGTCAAATTAATAACACAAGGAATACTGTGCTGACCACATTATTCATTCTCACGTTTTATTCAGTAAAAACTCAGTTCTTAATGTGCTTAGTGTTATTGGAGGATTTCTGCCCTGCTCTGCTAGAGTTGCATGACACACAGGGTTTCTGGGGTCTTGTGTATAAAGTCAATGTAATTTTCACTCAAGTGGTAAAAGAGTCACAATTAATAACAGAAATGAAAAATCTCTAGTTTCTGGGAAAGGAAAAAATAGTCAGATATGGGGGATCAAATTCCTATCAGGTTAAATGAGCTTTAATTCATCACCTTCATGGTTATCTTGCTTCCTAGAACTCCTCCTATTCTTTTTACCACCAGTTTTGTCCATCAACAAAGTGTCACTTCACCTCTTAAAGATTTTTCAAAGGCCCTTGGTGCTGAAGCCTTGCTGCATCGTCATGGCACATGCCAGTGTTGCCTGTACAGCTCTGTTCTTGACCACACTGCAGGAGGTTGTTACTCATGAATAATGCAGTGAAATACTACAAGGTATGGGGTTAGGACTGTGAGGCTGTGTGCTCCTCCAGGCTGAGTTTTTCTTTAAGTGGAGTCATGCAATAGTTAAATAACATGGTTCAAAGAACTACAGCTCTTCCATCCCAAATTATGGGCCATTGGTGTCTGTGGAGAAGCACAAAGGCACTGTGGACTGCATCAGGTGTTGGGTTTGCCAGAGCTGGAGAAAAGCTTTTTGCTTCAATACGTGTTCATGTGGGTGCTTATGCATGGAGCCTTCTGCGCCCAGGACAAGAAAACATCATATTCACTTCTACATCTATTTCTCCCTTTTGTCCCTCTTCTACCTCCTTCTGCCACCTGTCCCATTCACATTCAGTAAAGTCTTTGCATTTACAGTGTTATTTTCCTGATAGCTGGAAATAATGTCTAAAATCTCTTAAATCTGGGTTTTTTTGTTTTTTTTTTTTTTGTTTTTAATGCAGCAAAAACGCAGTCACCAGCAGAGCTGAAGTTATTCTTCTAGACCAGCTTCTTTATTTCCTCTTAAAACAGAGCCTTTTCCACTTAGCCACTTCATGAATTTTTATCTTCTCTACTGGCACCCCTGTAGCACGCAGGTTGGTAGACCTTGCCAACATGCTTCAAGCCAGAAGCCTGGGGAGCATCTTTAGCATCAAAAATAAAACTCTGTTCCTGTGGCTGTTTGAAGAAAGGTGTGAAAAGCGGACTTTCATAGTGTGATGTTCAAGTGCTGCAGTGCCCAGAAGGGAGCTGCTGTCTCCAGGAGGGGAATTCACAAGGCTGAGTGACACCTCCCCAGTGAAGGAAGAAGAGCTGAGTGCCTCGAAGTGGGATTAGCATCCTTCATCGGCCTGAGTGGGGGAATGAGAAAGAACTGAAAGTATTCCTGAAATAACTGTCCACCTGCTGCTGTGGTATTTATACCTGCTCCTTGACATGCATAAATTGGGGCTTAGAAGACAGGGTATGAGAAGAGACTGAATTCTTTCTAGTAATTTATTTTTTCTCAGGAAATAAGAAACAGGGTTTCTGAGTCCTCTTTAACCTGAAAAGGCTTGAACCTATTTTGCCCCTTTCTCATTTTTCTCAAACTTGCAGACAACAACAACTAAAAAAAAAAGCCACTCAAGGCTAGCCATTTACCCCACAGGAAAGGCTGGCTCCAAAGGCTGCACCATGATAATGTTGCAAGTATAAAGCGATTTCAGGAGATGGAGACCTGTGACAGGAGGAGACAGAAGGTGCCTCCAGGAGATCTCCTGTGTCTTGTATTCTCAGCCAGGTCCAGATGTTCCTCAGCGTCTGCATCCATCAGGATATTTAACCCAAACCCTGAGGGCTGTCAGTCCTGAGGGGATAGGGCAGGGTGACTAAGCCACAGAATATGGCACAGGGTACAGTGCTGGGATGAGGGTCTGGCTCAGGAGCTGCCATGAGTCTGAGCAGGAGCTGTAGCCTTGCGTGACTGCAAGCTGGCCCCTAGCACAGGAGGAAGATCCTGCTGACAGCTGCTGTGGGGCATTGACCCTAATGCAGGTACCTGCAGGAAGGAGTGGGAGCTGGGAGGTTCTCCTGCATTGCAGCTCCTGTGCCCTTTGCTGGTTGCTCAGGCTTGCAAGGCTCCCATGTGCAGGGCAGCTCTTGTCTTTCCCAAGTACTGAGCTCCCCCTGAGCAGAGAGCACCAACCGCATCCCACGGCAGGAATATTGGCCTGAAAAGCAGCAGCCTGGCTGTGGGTAATACAAGGAAGTGGTGGTATAGCACGCAGCCATGCACTAGCCTACTTTGGGCACTTAAAAAGACACAACATCAGCCATTGAAAGGTAAGATAAATGTAGCTAAAGACACACTGATACAGTGCCCAGGGCTTCTCAGCATCTTGTGCTTGACAGCATCTGCATGACCATGCCTTCAAAACAGAGACATATTACACAATGACAGCTGAAAGGGGTTATAAAACCATGTTTAGTTTGCAGCGTGCTGGGCTCACTGATCCGTTACTCACAGTGTTATTTTTCATTTACTGGCCATGTACCGTGGCTCGATTTACAATGTGCAGCTTCAGATGCCAAGCCAGCCACAGAATGCAGTCAGTGTGGAGTGGCCAGAAAAGCTACCTCACACATCGAAAAAGGGGGTCTTTTTCTTTGGACCAAAGGCTTGTGGTGCAGGTGGCTCAATGAAGGACCTGAGCACTCTCAGCTTCTATATCTTCATTCCTCAGGATGGCTTTGGTGGGGGGTGAGGAAGATCTGCATCTTCTGCATACAGCCTGGAGATGAGGTTCTTGCAATAGCAAATGCTTTGCCTTTTGTAATGTTTGAGTAGTGTCCTCGGGAGAAAATTCCAAATGGAGACAGCTCATGGTCATGAATTATACAATTCCCTGCTTTCACATTAGGACTCTACAGCAGCCATGGATATCCAAGGCTGACAGTTCAAAGTAACTCTCCTGTGTCTCTTGTTGCAAAAATGGGAAGAGAGGTGATGTTATGTACCCGAGTGGGCTGTTGGACTGACTAAATAGATGATTTCAGATGCAAAGTTCATACAGTGGCTTTTGAGTATGCTATTTAGTAATTAATTTTGTGAATAATAAGGCATCACTGAAAGCATTCAAAAGTCTACAGAGTAACTCAGGATGGGGGCTTTGAGAGAGGCTTGCAGTGATAATCAAAAGGCAGCACTGTTTCGGGGAGGCGGGCAGTGGAGGAGTGCCAGTGGTAATCTCTGGCTTTGCTTTTGTGGTGTTTACCTTGTTTGTTTGTGTTGCCAGGCTGGAATTCAAGAATCAATCAGCAGGTTATAATGGACATATTCTCATGATGGCAGAGGGAGCCTCGAGTGTCTTTCACTCGTGTATTATTCACACAAACGGATAAACAAACAAGTCACCTATAAAGCATGCAAATCCCAGGATATGGGCACAGCTTAGAACTACATAAAGGTCCAGGCAAAACCTGCCCTGTCGCACAGGTGCCAAGGCAAGACTAAGATTTTGGGTTGTTGCAGAAGTGTAACCACTCGCCATGTTCCTTTTAATCCAAGCACTGGGAGTCTGCTGGATATGGAGGTGCCAAATGCCTGTGTGCTCAGAGGCCTTTGAAGTGTCTTCAGGATAGAC
This sequence comes from Lathamus discolor, assembly GCF_037157495.1. Classification (NCBI taxonomy): domain Eukaryota; kingdom Metazoa; phylum Chordata; class Aves; order Psittaciformes; family Psittacidae; genus Lathamus; species Lathamus discolor. Next base: position 98,878,616 of record NC_088887.1, on the reverse strand, counting down.
ATGAAGATCCTTTCCAGCTCTAAACAGTCCAGGGGACACAGTCTCGCTGTAAGAACTGAGCAGTCACCACTGAAAGACAGAGGATTTATTTGTCTGCCAAAGAAAAGAAATGCAGGTGTTACACCAGCCCCATCTGTTTGTGTAACACTGGTTAAGGCTAATGCTAAATGAGGAGCCCAGGTAGAATTATTGCCAATTATTTTTGTGTCTTCCAAATATTAAGAGAAGTGTTTCCCCATTTTTGCTTTATCTGCATATTAAACGTTCATTCTACCGGGGAACTGTATATTCACATACATTGAAAGTCAGCTGGGAACGGTTTATATGTATTTTCCAGGATTTCACGTATGAAACCTTGATGACAAATTCTCTGCAATGCTTTCTGAAAAGCCTGTAAGGACTGGCCTATAGTCTTCCTTTTGTGGGAGGTGTTGGCTGGTGTGCAATGGGTAAAGCAAGGAGCACACATCAAGAGCCTCGGTGCTTCCCCAGAGAGCTGGATCCTGCCCCTGTCCCTGCCATAGACACAACGCATGAATGTTTTCCAGTCAAACATTTCCTTGCTCTCATGCTCCTTATTTTCTGGATAGCTGAACTGTGACTCAGAGCCTGCATGCTAAAAGCTGAAACTTTGGTCACTTTAAGATGGTTTTTTTTTCCAGACTATGCATGTTAAGTGCTATTTAATACCAGAGAACTCAAAGATCCAGCTCTGGTCTCCCGACCTGGGGAATTTGCAAATATCCCTCTGCATCTTGGCTTGTCTCTTTCCTTCCTGCCTGTGAAATGGGAAAATGCTCCCTTGACACAAAGGGGTTTTGTGTGAAGAAATCTGTGTGATACTGATGGATCCATACAAACATTTTGACATTCAGAGCATGGCTTAAATACTGCACTATGCGTCAAAGAGTAAACTGAACAACAAGAAGAGAACAACATGTCAACTTGCTGCAGTGAGTGAGGTGAGTGTCCTAAGGCAAAAAAAGCCCCCATAAAATTTCATGATTAAATACCAGTATGATACAGGTGAACAGGAGGGGTAAAATGCAGCCTGGACAGGGCTGCCTTTGCTATGTTATTTACCTCAGCTTACCCAGGATGCTACTGAATATCCCCTGCCTGTTCTCCCTTAGGGCAGCAATGGACTCTTGAGGAAACAAAGTGTACCCTGAAATTAGTTTCTGGCTTTATTTGTTTCATGTTGACTTCATCTGTGCTCTTATGGGTACAAACAAACTGGCATACAGCTGTGTATGTGTCTTTGGTTTCTTTGGACCCATCCACATCTGAAAGTTCTTTTTCCTTTAAAACTGTTCAGAGGCTTAGTTTTCTTTCTGGTGTTGGTTTGCTTGTTTTATAAAAGCACTGTATTTCTTCACCCTGGTGACTTTTGTTATTCCTTCCCTTTCCCACCCATGATGGCACAAAGCTAAATCCTGCTGAATTGTTTTCTTTGTATTTTACAGCAAGACTCTTGACTCTCCAAATAAGGAAATGAAAAGTGGGAAGAGCTCATGGTTTCCACCTCCTGTAAAACTTCTTGCTAAAACTGCTGCTCTATAAGGCTGCATCAGGCTACAACTTGCTCTGAAACGCTGCTGAAGAGAGGCGGAGGAAATGGGGTGCTTTTACAGAGTGTCTTTAAGGAAAAGGGAAGAAAAAGGACGGGTATTATTGCAGCCAGATGTAAAGATTTGACCCTGGTTATGGATGGGGTGGAAGAGTCCACAAGGTCCTATGCCCCAGCCCTTACAGAATGCTGTCATTTTGAAATGTTGCTTTGCAGTACATTCTGACTATTTTTAATGCCCTTTTTTTAAGGTCACCAGAGTAGCGTAGTGAATACTAATAAAAAATAAAAGGAACACACTAAGAATGTTTCTTTTTGTTCTAGGAAAATACAACCGGCTTTAAGGCATTGTGCTTTGTGCACAAGTGAAGGGATGAGAACTGGAGATGTTCCTCGACCAGCAAACTGGGACATGTTTCTACCATTGCCTGACTGGTTAGGCCCACACTGAAATCCCAGATACCATTCTGGAATCAGCATTGTTTCAAAAAGATGCTGGAAAAAGGTATCGGAAAAGTCTCCTCATGAGGTCTCCACCTCACTAGTGAACTCTGGTTGCTACAGACTCATTCAAGGCCAGATTAGGCAGTCTAGGCAACCCACACTTGAAATGGACTTTCCTAACATAAATCTAGCAATAATCCAGAAGAAGAACAGGAAGCAAGGCAGCTAAGAAAATGCAAGACCTAAGTCCTTTTCCAGCTTTCTGTGTGTCGCCTGTGATGACAAAGCATATTGATTGATGCTTCCATTGCTCCTGCTAAGTGTGCATCCAAATGAGTTCAATGTTCTGAACACATATCCCTCAAATTTCTGCAAGCCTAACACACCGTCCACTGCAGCTGTCTGCTTGAGATAAGCCTGCTACACCCTTTACACTTCTAGTTGCTGGCAGCAGCTCAGTTCCACAAGGTGGGATAGTAGAGACAGTTGCAGATGTGCACACTCATGTCCCTGTTCTTGAGCAATACAGCTGCTACTGGCAATCATAGATTGGTTAGGGTTGGGAAGGACCTTAAGATCATCTAGTTCCAACCCCACCCCAGCATACTTTGATTTTCCTGGTTTTCTTCTCAAGGATTTAATGACATTGGTATGGTTTAACTAGGCAGGCAGTTAAACACCGCACAGCCACTCGCTCACTCCCCGCCCCCAGTGGGATGTGAGAGAGAATTAGGGGGAAAAAAGTAAAACCAGGTGCATGAAAAGACATATACATTTTTTACAACATATAAAAAGTTTTACTCAAGATTTTTCCAGTCTTCTGTGATTCACTTTGACCAGTTTTTGTTGAGGCCTTCAGGATTGCAAATCAGTGCTTCACTTTGCACTCACAGGGCACATGCGTTACTCGGTGGGTCCCAGCCTCACGTGTTTGCTTCCATCCTTCCTGAAATCCGCTGGTGTGCTCTTTCTGCATTTTCTGGCATACTAGAGCATCTCTTGGCATAGCAGAGCATCTCTTATAGCTCAGGTACACAGACAGATTTGCTAAAATAAGAGAAGTTGTTCGAAGTTTATTGTTTTTAAACCATTCTGGCTGCTGCAAAAGAGCTCTACGGAAATATTTCCAAGAAAAACTAGAGCAGTTTTCCTCAGGCCGTCTGTGGCACGCTTGAGCCAGAGCAGCTAGATTGCTCTCAGTTATTTCATTTTGAATGGTTTCTCACCAGCAGTGTTCACAGATGTGTTCATCTTTCTGACACTGCCTGAAACTAAATCAGAAGCTACTCTGTTGTTTAAGAACCATTACTTTAATTTCTGTCCCACTTAAACACACATATTTACTCTGCAGTGGATCAAACATAAACAAGTACAATGGAGCTTGAAGCAGAAGAGCAGCATGAAACTGACAGCAAAATCCATACCAGTTCTGTGGAATCCTTTGTGCTGTTGTTCAGGAAGATGGTTTGTGTTCAGATAGATGCATCCTTCTTCTTTTTTCTTTTAAGAGCTGGTTGTTATTGAAATGCAAGTCACTCCTCTTCTCAGGAAGGTCAATACCACAGATCACTAAGTAGTGCCATGTTAAGACAAAGAACCTGTCCTTCACAAGGAAACCTGTAAGTAGATGTCAAGCAGTGTCAATCTGAAGCACTGTCTATGGCAGTCTCCCCTCTCTCCTGACTCTCCCTTGACCCTTCTGTGAGTCAGGGCACTCCTGATGCAGCTTGACCTTGGAGATATGTTCCAAATGCCAAGAGCTCCAGGTAATTTCCCACAGCCTGGCTACTAATTAGTGTCATCCGTTTCCCTCCAGTTCTCCATTTGCAGAGGAGAAGTGTACCGGCAAGCCCTGTTCCCAGCAAGAATTGCTGCTATGAGCTGATTTGGGGTGAATTTCCCTCATCCTGTGCCTTGTAGCTACGTGAATTGAGCAGAGATCGTAAGTGATGCAAGCTGAAGGGGTGTCAGGGGGTCTTTAGTCCAACCTCCTTCTCAAGGCACGGTCAACACTGATTTCATATCAGGCACGATTTAGCTTATTCTTATTTTTTTTCTTCACTGATTATACTTCAGAAAGAATTCTTTGTTCCTGGTGAGACTGGTCATCTCCTTTGCGTAAGTGTGCAGGACAGCAACAATTACCATTCAGCAGCTATTTCCATTGCACAGGTTGGTTTCCTACCTGTGACCTGCTGGAGGGGCTGACTTTTAAACCAAAATATTCACATCAGAGCTGTAAGAAATGTCTCAAGTTAGCCACAAAGTACCGAGACAGCCATTCTAATTACTTGCTCTTGGAAGTTTTGCACATCTCTGCAGTGGAACTACTCTGAGTTACTACAGAAAAAAATGCTGCAAGTTTTTGTCAGGTCCTTTGTTTGGTTTCCTCCCACAGAGAGCTCAGAGGTGACTGGTAAATGGAGAGAAAACTGTCTGACCAGGTACCGGTAGAGATGGTAACTGTTTGAAGAACAGGTGGCTGATTTGATTCTGGATCCCTAATGCTTTACAAATTGTACATCTGAAGCAAAGGATTCTTGCAAATCTGATGTGAAGAAGCAGGTTTGATTATACATAGTCATGAACAGTGCCCAGGAAAAAAAGCTGTTTTGATGTATTATGTTGTTTGTAGCAGGCAAGCTATCTCTTATCATAACTCTGAGATCAATGTAATGAGGTCATGTTTGAGTATATGACCCAGTCAATTCTGCAAATAACTGACAAAATACTATGCATGCTGCTGCTATATCTTGCTCAGTATGGAGCATTCCTTGTTTGATTAACCTAAGAGGTAAGCACTATCATCTCTGGGACTATTGTGCTATTCCGTATTAGGGATTTTTCATTGTAGGTAGTAGGTAATTTTAAAAATCGACATCCTAAACAGAAAAATTATCTTTCTTTCTCTTCCTTGTAACTCTTTCAGAACACAGTTACATCCCTAACTATACAATTCCTTGCACTGAATCATTGCCAAGCGAGATGATTCCAAAAGGTGTTGCTTTTAGAACAACACAAAAAAGTAAGAGACTCAATGTATGACAATTCCACACTTTTTTATCTTATTAAAGTCATTCAAATGAAGATGTTTTAACTTCTTTTGATTCAGAGCCCCATAAGAAGGTACGTGCGAGCACTTGAAACAGAGCCAGCTCTGAATCAAAAACCATAAAGCATCTTCATTTGAATGACTTTAATAACTGAACCTAGAGAGATGGGGTGAGAAAAGGGTGAATTGTGTGTTGGAAGGTTTTCTATTTCAAAGCTGATGGATCAAAAAAGATCTCATTTACCAAATTGACCAGAGGATAAAATACAATGGTTTTATGAGTAGGTGTTTAAATTCTCTCTGAAGCTGATTGCAGCTGTTGGCTCTGAGTATCACCCTACGAGTTCAGATTGCTGTGCAGAACAGCTCTTCTGAGTTTACACCAGTTAAGTACTGATGTCTGTCATGCTGGCTAGGCTCTTTCTGCTTCTGGGAAGATGACACATCAAAACAGCACTCTTGCAACTGCAGTTTTACAGCAATTTTTTAAACACTGGAGATGCAATTGAGGTGTTTTGGGCAAAACCGCAGAGGTATGAGTTCCTGCTGTGATCCCAGGTAGGTGCAGTGTCTTTTGTAATTCTAGTGAGGCATTGCATCTGCATGGTTATGCTACCGAGAGATTTTAGAAAGCAGCTCTTCAGGATGTATACATAAATACTAGTTTATCTGTTCTTTTTTTCTTCACATCTCCGCTTTGTACCTGTTTTCATTCCATTAGGTGGTCATAGAATCATAGAATGGTTAGGGTTGGAAAGCACCTTAAGATCATCAAGTTTCAATGCCCCTGTCATGGGCAGGGACCCTTCACACTGAACCATGTCACCTAAGGCTCTGTCCATGCTCTGACTTCCAGCCATTGGTCCCACACATTCTGCAACATCCCTGGTGCCTCTATCCACCTGCGTATCCTCCCTGGCTTCTATCTGAAGGACTGGTCACAAACCCCGTCTCTCAGGTGTCCCCAAGGAAGTCCCCGTACTCCTCTGAGGTCTGTAGTTCCCTGGGTCTTCCATTTTCCCCTTCTTGAAAATGGGGGTTATATTTCCCTTTTTCCGGTCATCAGGAACTTCACCTGCCTGCCATGATTTTTCAAATACGATGGCCAGTGGCTTAGCAACTTCATTCGCCAGCTCTTTCAGGACCCGGGGATGGATTTCATCAGGTCCCACTGGACCTGGGTTGGAACTCGATGATCTTACAGTCCTTTCCAACCCTAACTACTCTATACCATTCAATTCAATTCCATTCCAGTCTAGCCTAGTCTATTCTAGTCTATTCTTCAGGAGGAAACTTCCTGCACAAATTCACAACATTGCAATGGCTGGAGAAAAGAGACAGAGTGTTTCAGAGTTCATCTGCATTGTTAACAAGTGACCTCCTTTGTAAGCTGACTTAGGAAGCCTCACAAACAACAGGATTTTGTACAACTTCCCCACTGGTAAATGCATGGGAAAAAAGTCAGTGGTCGGTGTGTTATGGCAAAACATATTCATCTTCTTCATAAGCCTTGAGCTGCCAGTCTATTTCACACACAGCTTGCAAGAACAGATTTGATTACGTGATCCAAAAGGCTCAAGCCACTATATGAGTTTCTTTTTCATGAACTTTACTAAAATCCTCCTGCTCTGGAATAAACCCAAATAATCAAACTGCCTTTTGAAGGCATGAATGGTTAGGAGCAGACAAGTGAAGTCGAACTACAATAATAAAAGCAAAGTATGAAAAGATATCACAGTCATTGCAACCAGCCTCCTTGTACAGGCCTTCTTCAGCTTCCATTGTAAAGAGTTTTATTTTAACCAGCGACGGTAACTTTTTTACATGTAGCTTGTTTGTTATCCTTCCCCCCCCCTCCCGAGAACAGAACACTGGAAAGCACATTTATTTTCTGTTTAAAGTTTTGCCTGTTCCTGCCAGTGTGAATCTGTTTAAAGTGAACTGCAGATCTTTGCAAAAGTTCAGGCTTGGGGCTGCATCATGTACATCATGTGGACATCCTTGTAAGATTCCTGGCTCCATCACACAAAGTGCGATGTAAAATCAAAGGAGGACAAAGGAGGCTTCCTAGTTTACATGCTAAAAACTATGAGCAGCTTGTGAAGCAGTCTGTCTTTGGTGTACCTTGTGCACATATCGCCTTAGTTGTAATTACTTTCCTCTAAACACGTGCCTTCCTCTCTCCTCCCCACAGGTAACTTGATGTTTAACGGTACCCCAAGGTAAATAGAGCAATGGAGGCAGGAATAGCCTTTTCAGCCAGGCCACTCGTTTCTCTCTGTATGCCAAACAGAGATTATATCAAAATGCTCTCACAAAGGAATTGGAGAAGCCCCACAGGTCAAGCAATATTTTAATTTGAGAACCTCCAGAGGTAATACTACCTCTGCCTGATAACAGTATAAGTGCTGTATAAGACAGTTGTACAGGCAGACTTCTTTCCTCTGAAGACCTTTGAGGATACCTGCCTCCTTCTCTGTGCTCTAGGTGGGGAGCTCTGGCCCTTATTTTAGGGTACTAGCTCAAGCACTTACAATCTGCATGTGAAATGGATCCTTCCACTGCTTTTGTATTTATAGCCAACGGCAGTAGGAACGAACCAGCTGAGTCATATCCTGGCAATTCGAACTCTGCTTCTACCTGGCAGGCTGTCTGGTTGCTATTCTGAAGCATGTCAGATCCTCCTGGAAGCGCTTATATGGTACCACTCATTGCACAATTCTGCAAGAGAAGGCTCACAGAAAGCGCTGTGATATTTCAAATACCACTGGGGATTTTGTCACATGTCAGATATGAAGCATAGAGCTATTTAAACAAGCTGATATTTTCTTGGTCTAGTAGCTGACTAATTTTTGTACAGTGTGTATTACACAAGTCTGTTCTTTGATTTCATTTCTGTGCCTTGTTAAGGATTTCAGACTTCAGTCCTCATAAGAACCGTTTGTTACTCTTTGAAGTGATACAAGAAAATACTCAGCTCTTGCTGAGGAATTAGGAAAGAAAAGAAGCCATTCTCCTGTTTTCCTAGTTTGAATAGATACTTAATTAAAGTGACACGCCTTGAGCTAAGCTTAGTTAATATATCATCTCTCTATAACTAAAATTAATGTAAGGCTTATGACTGCTGAGCTGCAGAAGGGACTGAAAATTTCTCTCATCTTACTCATTTTTCGTCTGATCTTTCTCATTGGAAGAAGGAAGCTTTTTTTCTATTCATTCAATTTTAATGTGTACTGATGGATAATTCCCTGCTAGCTCCTCTGCTCTGCCAACTTTTCCATTTTGATAATTTCCATTATAACTTGCAGCCTGCACAAATGCTATGGTAAGGCTTTGCAGTGGAGGTAGTAAAGGCCCAGTTCAGCCAATGCTTCCTCAGACAGTGGAAGGCTTACCCCATGGGTGTGCTGACCAGTGTGTGTGACATGCTGCCTCCTGCCCTCTTCCAAGATGGGGTACCTTTGCTTTCTGCTATAGTGTGTCTTCCTGTCCTGGGAGTTTCCTGAGGAGAGCCTGGCATAAAGCTGCTGGGAAGTGCAGGACGTCCTAGTGAATGCATGGACATAATCGGGAGAGATGTTAAGTACCCTCTCTGTGGGATCGGCTTGTAATAAGCTGAGGGCAGGGAGAAGTATATTTCGTTCTGGGAAATACCTCAGGCTGATGATCTGTTCCACCTGATTTAATTTTTATAGGCTATAGAGACACGGGAGCTTATGGTATTGACACAAGTCCAAAATCTACCAGGATGAGACTATCCGCACAGAGTGGCCAGATGTTGATGATGGACAATTGAACTAGATTGCTGGTGATGCTGATGATCTGCAAGGATCCTGCATAAATGCATGTCTGTAACGCCATGGCAGGAAGTCTTTGCATGAGATAAACTGTGTAGAAAAATGAGAAAAGCAGGACATGAATGAGAGAAAAAATGGCGAAGCTGACTTGTCCTGCAGTATGAAGAGGTCATGCTTGAGTGTGAATGACAATGAGTGGAGAGGACACCAGTCCCCATTGTAGTGCATGAAGAGAGCTGCTGGTTTCAATGGGATGGCAGGAATAAAGGAAAAAGTCCTGAAAGGCCTGTCCCTTGCCTCAGACCTCAAGGGATGACAGAAAAAGCTGAGTTTCTCTGGATATCTTCTGATACTTCTCATAGAGGTGCCTTATTCTTTTTGTGTATGGAGAAACCTGTTGTGGAGAACAGTTCTGTGATTTCTGGGCATTAGGGGCAATGGCTGTAGAGAAACTTTGCTCACCACTCAGCACTGCGTCCTGCACCTCTTCCTGTAACTCCTGTTCCTTCTCCACCTGTGTGCTTTATGAGAGGGGAATGTGTTTTCCCTAGGGCACGTGCCCATTAATTGCTTCATAGACCCTTGTTCACAAGGACAAGGGGTGTTCAAACTGAGGCCCTCAGCTTTCACAGCAAAAGGAAGGAGGAGGGGAGGAGAGAGGCAAGCCTGAGAACATAGGACACTGGACAGGCATCTGGTGCCGGACATAAATGTGTGTCAGAAAGTAAAGGAGGGAAAGAGGGGGAGGGAAAAAGGGAGAAGGACTTGCAGCTAAAAGTCAGAAAGTAGGGATGTAAGAAATATTAAACATAAACAAGCTGAGGGCTATTGTAGCTTTTCTTATTATCACATTTCTATTTCATGCTGACAACAATACTTTGTAGTGAATTTGTTGGATCATTTCCAAGCAATAGCTCCTAATTCATCACCAGAGGTTTTATGACGGCTTGTGCTATTTCTGCCCCTCAAGAGACTGCAATTCACTCCAGTGAAGATCTGGATTGTCCTCTAAGGAACTCATGCCTTTCTGTTAGCCTCCTATTTAAGAAGACTCAAGCTAGCTGGAATGACTTTGCACCTTAGTGATGATCCTCATTAAAGAAGGAAAATGACGCTGGTAAATCCTGTGATTTGGGATTTAGGATGTTTATAGCCGGAATGAAGCAACACTGATGTGTTGCTCTACAGGCATCAGGTTGGGTGTTTCAGGCAATTTTATTTGTTGAATGCTGTAAACCCCCATTACATTCTCCTCCTGGAAATGGTGTAATTTGCAATTAAATGTAGCTTTGCTGCCCTGCAAGGCAATTTGAGTACCCTGGGCAATGTGGGACTCTGGAAAGTTTACTGTTAATTTCACATTTCCTTCCCGGCTCCCATGGTAGTCAAAGCAGGGCACTCCTGCACTCTGGCTTCTGTGACACACCAACATTTTTTTGGGGTAAAGTTTTATATATGTGTAGCATTTGTTAGTTCCTGGATCCCAGAATGGGTGTGAAACATTCAGCATATGGAGAAGCAGAATTATTAGCACAGTGAGAGAAAGGTTTGTTACTCTTTGAAGCATGCAGGATTAGGCAATGGGTGAAGTGAATACTGATCAACTCCAGGGCTGGGTTTCTGCAGTACAGAAGGCTATAGACATATGCATGATGTTGCAGGCATAGCAATTGTCCTTGCTGCTGCTCTCATCTTTCTTCCAGGATCACAGATGTGCCATCCAAATGCATCACAGAGTGGTATAAGGTACTTCTCACCCATGGCAATACATAGATCTAGCTTCAGCAAGTGCCTAACTATGTCTTCCTGCAGGTGTGACCAGGCAGCAAAATAGAAACGGTCTGAGAACAGCCAGCAGCAGTGAGATGGAGAAGAGGTGATGAGCACCGTGTGAGAAATGTGAGTGGGAACATATGGAGAGACATAGCAGGGAGAGGAGGAAAAGAGTGTCTTCAGCATCCCCGGGAGAAGTGATTTCCCAGGCCCTACAAGCTGCCTGAAGACAGGCAAGGGGGAATTTAGCATTCTACAGACAGAGCTGTCCTGCACTGTACTGCAGCATTAGCTCCTTGTGGGTATGGCTTTGTGGATCCGCCTTTGACACAGTCCCTGGGTTTACTTAGCAGACTTTGGCAGGACCAGTATGCTAGGACACTGAAAAAGACCCCTTTTTTCCAAAGATAATGTTCAAGTTGCATTTATCAATGCTCACGGCTGTATTTCCACTACAGCATCAAACCTTCCCTCTCCCTGGCCCACCACACAATATGAGCATGTATTTCTCAGTTTACAGCAGTCTGAGCTGTTTACTCAGTATAAAGCTAGCAATACATAGCATGCCAGGAAGGGTGAAACATGCAACTACTTAAAAAACAAGATGCCGTCATTCAGAGCAGACTCTGGTCGGGATGCTGTGTTATGCATTGCAGCACTGCTGCTGCAGAAGCACTGCTTTTACAAGTAAATGTAGTATTAGAAATGGAAGGACAGCTGGCACATGGCCCCATAGTCCCTTATTGACCAGTGCACCCCAGTCAAGAGTTGTAAGTTAACGCTGCCAAATCTCTGTACACTGTGTTCTCTCCAGTCTGCTGGGGATGGGGCATAGAATCATAGAATAGTTAGGGTTGGAAAGGACCTCAAGATCATCTAGTTCCAACCCCTCTGCCATGGGCAGGGACACCTCACACTAAACCATCCCGCACAAGGCTTTATCCAACCTGGCCTTGAACACTGCCAGGGATGGAGCACTCACAACCTCCCTGGGCAACCCATTCCAGTGTCTCACCACCCTAACAGGAAAGAATTTCCTCCTTATATCCAATCTAAACTTCCCCTGTTTAAGTTTTAACCCGTTACCCCTTGTCCTGTCACTATGGTCCCTGACAAGGAGTCCCTTCCCAGCATCCCTATAGGCCCCCTTCAGATACTGTAAGGCATTAGTTGCTCTTCAGCATTGCAGCTGCAAATAAACCTTTGTGTTGCCATGCAGGAAAGAGCTAATGACCACTAAAGAGAGGATTTGGCTCACACAGCTTTACCTGAGAGTCAAGCATTTACATTCCACCGGCTGTCTCAGTTTCCTTTACAATACACGGCAGAGATAAGCAGTTCCAGAGAGAAGCCATCCCACCTGCCTTGGGACATGAGATGAGGAACTGCTGGCTACATAAATGTAGACGAGTCTATATCTACAAAAATCTAGACTGAACACCTACTTTCTAGATGGATAAAGATAAGACGAAATGATCTCCCCTAACTTTATTTATTTGCTTTCAAACTGTCCATAGCTGGACTGACCTTTACGAATGCTTTCTTCAGTGTTCAAACTTTTTCCAATTTCCCAGAAAGATCCCCAATTGTAGCTGTTACCAAAATCTTGCTTCTTTGGAGGACTCTTTTGAAGCTTTATACTCGTAGTGTGTTTTGGCCTGCTGAATCAGTTAATATGTGAGTTGAGCAGATGTAATAACAAGCATTGCTTCAGATATATCAGCTGAGACGAGCCACATTTAATGACTGAGCAAATTCGTGCCAGTCACTATGACTTTCTTATCCAATTCAGTGCAGCTCTGCACAGCTCTATGACCTGAGACTGTCCCATATGTGAGTGCATCCCTCAGGGCAAGTGGGTCTGCATGTAAGGACTGTTAATACCTGGATGAGTGCAGCTGATGCTGTAGCTAGGAGAATGAACACTGCTGTGGTGCTGTACTCTGTCTCTCTGGGGTTCAGTTGTCACTGTGCCTGAGATGGTTACTGCTTGACAGGCAGGAGTAAATTGGAGCCACTGGGACTTTTTCTCCTTTAAATCCTGCTGGCTGCAGTCAGTGGGGTGGAAACCTCTCCAGTGTCTCTATCATTCAAGGTGCTGCCTAATACCAAGTGGCGGAGGCAGGTGATCCCTTAGATTCCTATGCATAAACATGAATTCCCCAGTGAAATTTAACAAAGAAAGGTGAGCTTGGCTGAGTTTTGGTGATAGTTTGCCAGTTCCCGGCTTGCCTGTGTTGCAGAGACAGCCGTGCTGCTAGGACTGAGCTCTGAGAAACCAGCTGGTTCCCAGTCCCAGAAATCCAGGCCCTGCAAATGTATTTCCATGATAAAGAAATAGATACGTAAAGAAAAGATTTCTAGAAGGGGCTTTCTGTGGGGCTCTGGCACATGAAGCAGAAGTCCTTACTCAGGGCTTCAAACCAGGAAAGGATTTCTCAGTTTTTCATGGCAATTGCAGATGGAAGGACCCCTTTTTGCCTAGCTGCTCTATGTTGTAGGAAACAAGCCGTTTGGCTTTATATTGTCTAACAGAGGGATTTGACTGTATTTCTCATATTGAGTCAATAACACATTTTTTGTGACCTCTGAGCTCTACATGGCTGGAGGCTCCAGCAGTTCGGGAGTCCGGCATTCATGCATGGGGTGAAGTCACCCAGCAGACCTCACACAGGAGAGCACCTTTTCCATCCCTGTTTGCTCAGTGGTGGCGGGATTTCTTTGATCATCAAGCTGTGCTCTTCAGTACTCTCGGAGAAGTGAGTACCTGGGTAACAGCAGAGGGGTTGCTGCATGTCCGCTTGGAAAGGAAGCTTTCGAGATCCTTTTGGCATATGAATCACGCAGTGCCTTTTTTTTTCAGATTGCCACCAGTCACAGTTCAGCGTGTGTACCACAGGCAGCGCTATGAAGAGGAATGGGCACTGATCCTTCCTTGTTCTTATAGACGTGCAAAGATGTCCCCTTCCTCCCCATCCCCGACTTACAGCTTCCCTAGAAAATCAGTGGTATGAAAGGACAAAAGATCACTTACAAAGGCATGAGACAAACACAACCGAAGGCACTCCAAGCAGTTTTTAAAGCATTTGGTTTAGATTCCACCCCTGTACATTCATAAGCAATGCTGAAGCGTTGGCCCAGCCAGCATTCTGGTCACAAAGGAAATGTCCGGCACCAGTGGCCTGAAACACTGGGGAAAAAATCCATCCCAAACAGGCAGTGCCAGAGTCTGAGGCTTATAGCAGAGGAGGCACCCTGCTCATGATGTTATATTATTTCACAGACAGCCTGATCTCATTTTTTATGGCAGTGGTACCACTAGCCAGGTTTCAGCTTTTTCCTAACCCTGTGTCTGAGCTACCTGTGAAGACGACTGCTGGATCACAGGATCATAGAATCATAGAAGAGTTTGGGTTGGAAGGGACCTTCAAAGGTCATCTAATCCAATCCCCCTGCAATGAGCAGTGACATCTGGAACTAGATCAAGTTGCCCAGAACCATATCCAGCCTGGCCTGAACATCTCCAAGGATGTCTCCAGAATGGTGGGTAACAGGGTATCTTCGCAGCATTTCTACTACCCCATACTAGATTAATATTCTGGAAGAACACATCACAGTCTGGAACTTCTTCTCTGCAAACTGATGTTTAGTGGAATTATTACGCTCCATACCCACGCACAGCAACCCCTCTGCTCATGTTATGAAAGACACTGTGCTCAAGGCTGAGCTGCAACAGAGTGGGCTGTGTTTCCATGGGCTGAAGTGTCTAGAAGAGGATCTTATTCTGCTTCTGTACTGTTGAGAAGAAGGAGGAAAGTGACGCAAAGTTTTCTTCCTGTCAGAAACAAGTTTGGTACTTGCTGCTGCACAAGTATTTACTCTTAGGTTTGTCCAGGGAAAGCCTTTGCAGAGAAATTTGCCCCCTGGTGAAGCACATCTGGTATAACATGTGGCTGAAGATTACACACCTGAGCACTTGGCATTTGCCTCTGTTTTCACTTGGACCCAAAGCAGGATCTGACCCTGAGAGCTGCATTCCGCAGTGGGGGAGCTGCGTATGGCTGGAAGGAGCTGTGTGGCTGTACGCAGTCACCAAGCACAGTGTTATGTTTCCATGTGCCTCTCCGTGGTTGTTTACTGCTCAGTGCTGTTTTCTGTTGCTGACAGTTACCTTTTTTTCATGAAAAACACCTTTGCTGATGACCCTTCCTTCCTGAAAGCGTGTCTGTATTCCTGCAGAACTCCTAATAGAGAAATGCTTTCCTGGCTAAGTGTAGCAAATATCAGTAATTACTTTCTTTCGATTTACTACAGTTCTCAGGATTAAGATTAATAAAACAGTGACTCTCAGCAGAGAAGCTTAAATAAAGGATGGGTACTTCAAATTCAGCCTGCTATATTGATTAGATAGCTCCATTTATTTCCTCCTGTTCACTGAAATAGTTTGGGGCTGTTTCATAGCATAGGCAACTAATGTCAGCTGTGCTGGAGATGAATTGTTTTTGACTCAAGTGCCATTGAGAATAAATTTAAAGTATTGTTATCTAGACACCACAGAAGGGCATAAAATCTAGAATGCAAGACCTAAAGTAATACAGACAGATAGCTGTCAGACACAGAGCAAAGAAGGAGGGCTGCCTCTCTAGTAAAGCACATCTGACCTGTGTTCAGCCTAGCCTCATGCCACTGTGGGCCGGAACGTGGTGGTTTAAAAGCAGGAGCAAAATGCAGATGACAGGATTTCTAAAACCACCAGAAGTGAGAAACAAATACTGATGCCAAGGTGGACACGGCAGAGCCTCTGGCTGGATGAAAGAAGTGGGTTCTGCAAAGCAATTAGGAGCCCATAAGGCACAAACAAGGAGGACAAGACAGCAGAGAAGATGACTCAGCAATGTACAGTGTTAGAAAGAGCATAAAGATCTGACCTGTCACGAAGTGACATTTCTTTATTGGCACAAACTGAGACTTTTCCTGGTTGTTTCTCCTGCTGTGTAATTTTCAGCAGTAACTGAAAATGCATTTTCACCACTTTATCCATCTCTATCTCAGGGATTAGGGGGCAGCTCTGTTCCTCTGCTTCTCTGACCTTTTCTGACTTTTACACTTTTATTTAAAGAGTTTGTCTATTTTCCAAATCTCAGTAGCTTCCACATTTGGAAAACATCAAGTGCACATCATGCAAGATTTATAGACATGCTCTCTATTATGTTATGTCATCAACTCTCAAGTAAAACAGCTCAGGCAGATACAAAGCATTGCTTTGCTCAGAATAACTGCTGAAGTGTCCCTTGCTCTATGGTGTAGCTCAAAGTGATTGCTGAAAACCTGGCGTGATGTATTTGCGGACATTTCTGTGAAAGGCCATTCTGTGGACTTGGGGGTAAATAACATTTTATTCCAAGTTTGCTCACCCAATAATCGGCATAAATTGCTTTGTCCTGCCAAGGGTTCATATTTGAGTAGTTCATTTCATAAACAATTCTAATCTCATCCTATCTTTTTTGCCATCTCCAGAACTTTTCAAGTGTACTAAGTGTGTAAGTTATTATCTGGGGACTTGAAAGGGAAAAGCAAAAACATTATGGCATGGTATATACCATACTGAAACCATGTAAAATAGAATCATAGAATTATAGAATCATGGAATAGTTTGGGTTGGAAAGAACCATCAAAGGTCACCTAGACAAACTCCCCTGCATGAGCAGGGACATCTTGAACTAGGTCAGGTTGCCCAGAACTTGTCCACAAGCTTCCTGAGGGAGAAGCAGAGGAGTGAAAGAAATGTCTTAACATCACTGGATACCCAGTATTTGATGCTTTCACCCAAAGTTTATGATTTGTTTGATGCGAACAATTACATTTATCTGGAAGCATCTTCATTTAAAAGTGAGGTTTGAGAAAACAGAACATAATACATACGGTGCTTTAAGACTTCTCATAGCCCTGTGCCCCCTCCAGTGTATAGAGAGAGCTCCCTGGCTTTCCCAACCTCAGCTCTTAGCATTGGGGAAGTGCAAAGCATGCAGGTGCTGCTGGAGATGACACCCAGAAGAACGAGGGAAAGATTTTGGTTACCCTGGAGTCATTAATTATCATTACCCTGTATCAATCCACTAAACTGCTTTTGCATGACTAAATAATTGTGAATCTCCTAATTAGAAGCAATTCTGACCTGTCAAGGTTAGGAGCAGGTGTGAAGGCTGCGTCTTGTGAAGAGCTTGTTTGGTGACACAAATGGTGGTGGTTGCTGTCAATCCACTCCTCCATGTACCCCCAGCAGGAAAGCAATTTACTGGTTCACCTCCCATCTGATTTTGGTAGAGTTACAGGATAAAAAAGAAGCAGAACTGCATTGGAAACGTTTTGCTTTCAAAGTTGTAGGTGCCTCCGCAAACATTTACAGCCAAGGGCACAGCTGAAAGCAGGGAGGGAAGAGGGCCTGAGAACTTTCCCCTTTTCAGTGTCATATCTGATGTTTCCCACACCACATTTTTAGTTTAAGGTTTCAAGAGAGAGATTAAAAGAACTCAAGCGCATTAGGAAAGAAACCACATACATAAAAGTTGCCAGCCCTCTATTTTAAGGGTCCAAGCCAAGGAAGAGCTTAATGCAGGAGCCACCAGGTGCATGCTCTTGCTAACACATGCAGCCTGTCAGCTCCTCAGCTACTGCTGATGCTTTTTCTAGCGGAATGACAGATGATGTCTGAAAGGAGAGGGATGAGCTGTGTCACATTTGTCAGTGCTGCCTGCACACATAAATAACGCCTCTCTCTTTGCCATATGATAGTTGTGCCGAAGAGTGCTGGCCATTGCAATGTCTGACGATTTAGAACAGGGATAGAAGTGCAGAGACAGACAACAAAAAGATGATGAAGGAATAGTGTTAGCTTAACAGGAGAATCTGGGCCTGGGGATGGACTGCAAATGACCAGCTGGCAGGATGGTGCTTTCTGCCATATCCCATGCATCCCAGCAAAGGGTTATTAAAATGACTGAGACCAGATATGAGGGACACATATCATGTTTTTTTCGCTCTCATTAAATGGTGAAGCATCTGTATTGTTATATTATAATGAAAAATTTAAGAGGAAAGTACTTTGCTCCAGAAAGTTTATGTCCGAGCTTGGTCTCTAAGTTTTCCTGAAGACAGAAGTGCATTGCAAGGAAGCACCGTGGGTGAGATGTAACTATGTTATAACAAAAAGAATTTAAAACAGAGGCTAACTAGGTTGGAAAAGATTTCATAACAGTCCTATTTTGGACACTGCATGCTATCTTTCTTGAGAGTGGTCTAGCACAAATACTTGCAGGTTGCTGCAGTTGTTCAATGTTGTCTTTGCCCAAGCATTTCATAGTGCAGACCTGCTTAGAATAAGCATCTCTTTTCATCTATCTGATGCACAAAATACGCATATTTGAAATACAGGTGCAGTCCTGTCAGTGGCTTCAGCAAGACCAGCATTATCTTGAAGCTTTGACAAGTCCAGACCATAGATAGGCTGGACAGATGTTTGCTCGCCAGCTCTGTACAATGTCCCACCACTCATCCATCCTTACTGCATTACTAAACAAATACTTGTTCTGGTTTGGCTTTCAGTAGTGCTGTTGAACTGGATTCTTGTGTTCCAGAATATATGACCTGACTATAAATTAGCCTTCACCTATTACCCAGTTCCAGTTTGATTTCTCTTACATTGAAACTGCATAGAAAGCACTTAGGATATGGCTTTCAGGAGAAGAAGGGACTGGCTCTGTTAGACACAGAAAAGCCTGAAGTATCACAGCATCTTGCCTGTCAGACAAAACTTGTGCGCATCATACACAAGCAAGCTGACGTTGTCGAGGCCTAAGTTGAGATGAATGAAGAAAAGCTGGTTTTGACTGATTTTTCCTCCTCGGGGAGTAAAGATATCATAAAGGCACTTTCTGTACAAGTTGTGGGAATAACACCTTTGAGTCCCCTATGTTTGTGGGTGGAGAAAGTGAGCAGAAAATAACAGACCAGGGAGGTCTGTACATGAAAGTCTCACAAGTACCAATAAGTGCTAGAGACTTGTGGTCTTGTGAGATCTGCAAGAACAGACAAACCCAGGAGAGCAAGTTAGCCAGATCTGTACAAGGCCGCCAGTGCAATTCCAGTTAATAGCTTGGACAACATCCAAGAAGGCAGTGGCTGCTGTATGCAGAACACAGGACTACACTGACGAAGGAAATGACCCTCTGAGGATTTCTGAACACCTGTCTAGAAGCCACTGGCGTATCAATATGGCCATCAGCATCTGAGTGAAACTTGGGTGGGCATTTCAAATGGTGCTCCGAATGAGGTACTGTGAGTGGTTGTGTGTGTCTTTAAAGTGAGTGAACTGTATGAAAAAAATAAGGGAATGTACTAAATTAACTGTTTTGTTAGTTGCTAACTATCATATCACTATAGTTGCTATCATATCACTAACATATCAATAACAGCTTTACTGATGAAAGGTTTTTAGTAAATACCAGTTGTGATCTGTGTCGCTTCTTGATTTGATCCCCCTATCAGAGAAAAGATAATTTACAGCAAAAGACAACTTTCTTGGCTGAACTATGACAGCAGGAATGCTCTCCTCTTCCTAAGACCAGATGTGCACTTTGGCTCTGTCCTGACTCTATACCAAGTTGGGAGCCAAATGTTCATGAGTCCATGAACAAGTAGAGCTACACACATTCCTACTGCATTCTCACATGAAGGGCAATTCCCCTTCCTCACCATTCCATACTTCATAAAGAGTGTATTTAACCACTGCAGCACTCCAGTTACATGATCTATCCCACCACAGCTCTGTGATCCCAAGGAGATCATAGATCATAGCCCTGTAATCACACACAGACCCCAGATTCCTCCTCTTTGTTCCCCATGCTGTGTGCATTAGTGTACAGGCACCTCAGGGAGGCACCGAGTCAGTCCAGTCTCGCAGAAATGGCATGAGAGCTTTGCACATAGCGCTGCCCTGTTGGCATTTCTCTATCTGTGTGCATAGACTTGGGGTGGGATCCCTTCAGCCTTGGTTTGTTCCTAATGTGGTACCATGCTCAGTATATGCACTAAGGGGAAAGTTAGCTGGATGCTGCTGCTCAGGAACTGGCTGGGCATCAGTTGGCTGGTGGTGAGCAATTGCATTGTACATCACTTGTTTTGTTTATTACTGTATTATTATTATTTTCCTTCCTTTTCTGTCCCATTAAACTGTCTTCATCTCAACCCACAAATTTCACATCTTTTACCAATTGTCTCCCTCATCCCGCCAGGGTGGGGGGATGAGGGTGTGGGTGTGTGGTGTTTAACTGCCTGCTGGGTTAAACCACAACACCTCCTGATGCTTTTAATGGCAGTGTTCAAACAAATAGAGATGCAGAATAATTCAGGTTGGAAGGGACCTTAGGAGGGAAGGAGTCCAATCTCCTGCTCAGAGGAGGGCTAGCTTCAAAGCTAGATCAGAAACAAAATGCTAGTTACTTTAAAAATAACACATTGCAGGTTTCAGGCAGCAATGAAAGTGAATGCTGTGCTCATATATTTTCCAAGCTAAAAAGGAGGAGAAAGCACTTTAGAAAATAACAGTTGTGTGTGTCTCTTTTTCCATTTGAATTTACCTTCCTGGAAAAGCACCTGGCCTTGCCTTACCTAGGGATCTGGAATCAGCCTGGACAGAATGAGAAAATCAGGATAAACCTGATAAAGGGCCTGAAAGACAGAATACGTTACTTGTTTCTTTGTGGACAGAAAGAAAACAATGGAAAAGGATCTGGAGTAAGGGTATTAAAGCCCTCATGTCAATGATATGACATCATTTCTGACATATTCAAGTAGAGCTGCCTCCTCCCGTCTCCAGTGAAAGGGTTCAGCAGGAGTCTTCAGCAACCTTTTCCTCTCTTTGAGGGAGGAAAGCAAAGGTAGTAACACAACAATGTTTTCTTTGTGTGTGGGGGTAGGATGTGCATGTCTTATAAGGTCCTTGATGGTTTTATTCTATGATAGGCTCCTTCCTCAAAGTATGTTTTGTGGGAAGCATTCTCTTTCAGAAGTGTGATTCACACAGTCCTCAGTTGGCACCTTTATAAAGGTGGGATAATTGGATATAGAAAGGAGTCAAGTGTGATTACAAGCAGTGTGGGGTAGCCAACACAGCCGATGGACAAATTCATCTGTAAGCTCGTTCTTTTTTTGCTGCAATATAGGCCACAACATGGAAAGTCATCAATACCAGAGGCTTTGTCTGAGCTCAGATCATACACAGATGTCAGAGGGGTAACAATTCTCTTAACAAGTGCTGCAAAAGCTGCAGCTTGTAATAAAGGACCAAAAAAAATGTAATTTGGACAAAAAAGATGCCAAATCTTCAGGCTTTTAGTTTTGAATTCTATTGATTTTTATTTTTATTTTTAACACTCTGAATGTAAAACATATTTACTTTGTTACTTCTCAATGTTAAATTAAATAGTAATAATCTTTCTATAGGGTAACAGTTCAAGCTACAATTATATCCAGTGCTCTTCATCCCATTGAAATAGGTAAATTTCTATTTCTATAGGTGTATTTTTATATATATAACTAACTTTTAAAAGTGTATACTATTTTAAAAATGTATTTTAAAATCACACTTAGGAAAACATCCATCAGCATTCAGTATACCTTTAGTGAGTGAACTCTGGTTCTTAAACACATTCAGCAGCCCCTTCCACACTTCTTGTCCAAGCAAAATACTCGCCATCCTTTGGAGATTAGGTTGTGCTTCACAATTCATCAGTTCACTGCCAGAGCCCAGATGGCCACTACGATGGCAGTAATGAAAAACAAGGCTGCGGCAAGACTTAAGCGTGGGTTAAACTTCAGGTACATCTGAATAGCATTGAATTCAGCTCCTGCTTAGGTACATGGCTGAATCAAAACTTCAGCATATGCTCAAAGGTTAACAGAGATCCTTCTAGAACCCTTAGTATCTATACATATTTTTTGAAAGCTCCGTGTATTCGTAGCTAGCATATGTCATTGTATATACACCGTTATAGGCTCTCCTCCCAAAATGGAATTTGGAGGTGCCCAAGTCTCTTGAGGGGAACACACTTGAGTCTCAAAACTCCAGCTGTGTGGATCATTCATCAGTGTGGATCTAAACATCAACTCCTTCCGGGCATTTTTTAGTTACCTAATTATTTTCTAGTAATAAAAGGATTATTTTTTTTTATTGCAGCAATTAGGAAAGTTAAATGATACGGTGAGCAATTACTGTGAGTTTATTATACATTGTAAAGAAGAAATGTAGGACTTTTGTATGCTTCAGGAAAACAATTAAAGCCGAAAATTTTCTTTTCCCTTGCTCCCCCAGACTTTAATTACTCCTAAAACCTGATTATTTGAACACAAGCAGACATGGGGCAATAAAGGGTGCTAAAGGAAGAGGCAAACTGCTGGAGCGGTGTGTGAGTTGTAAATACACTTTGCTGACAGGCATGGGAGTTAAATTTTCACAGGAGTCTGGTCATTTTCTGAGCAATTTGTCGCAATTCCCAGCTGCGGCTCCACTCTGGGCAACGGAGCAGTTTTACCTGCAGCTGCCTGGGTGAGCTCTTTTAATGTCTTCTTGGAATTACTATCTTCCACTTCGCTGAACCAAGGGATACAATTACGCACGTTATAACCAGCTGCGTACCAAGTGAAAATTACAGTAAACATTTGAATATTTTAAGTAATGCTGCCAAGAGTTAGGCCAATTCCAGGTCCATTCCTTACACTCAGTATCTACGGGACGCTGTAACCTTATCCAAGGCAAAACAGAAAGCTCACAAGGGTGCTGACTGCTGCTTTTGATATGGCAGCAGTTCCAGAAGGAGAATTTCAAGGTGAAAACATTTCCAAAGTAGGTCGCTTCTCCAGCTACAGCTACACAGACATCACCCACTGCACTGTAACACACTGAACACCACCCAATCTTGGTATATGTATCATGACTCCATTTCAAACTCACAGGACCTGGTCATCTTGCTGACGGCTATATCCCAGCCTGCTTCCTAACCCCCTCCATGAGTTTTGAAACACCACTAAAGAATAGCATTTACCTCTCCTAGGTTTTGTAATTGCAAATGTTGTTCATGCTCTGTAGTGGGTCTGTGTGTTGCAAGTACAAATCAAATCCTATTGTGTACCAAAACAATGTCAACTGCATTTGAAATGTGCACACCTCAAGGCTTTTTACATTTCTTTGTCTTAAATGTCTAATTACTTCAATGAGGGAAATGTTCAGGGGCGTGCTACCCAGTAAAGCAATTTCCTATCTCTGTAATTTCCCCTGTCTGCTTTTTGGCAATGGATGTTTCAAGTGCTTCACAAGATAAATAACTTTCTGTAGTAAAATACTGTTACGTACTGTAGAGGCTTTTTGACCTGGGAATGCAAGGTCTTCTGTGAAGTGTCACAGCTACAATCAAGTACCTCCTTGTCTACATCTTGTTATTGATTAAATAAAATTACACCACTGTCAGCAGTGTCTGCATGTTTTATGTATTTCTTCTGATCCGGCTAAGCCATGGTTGTTTTTCTTATGTAATTGTAAATATCAGTTTTAATCGCTTCCTGTCATTTCTGGTTTGAAAGGGCTGATATTAATAACTCCACATGGTGGAGAATGACAAGTATATATTAATTACACCATGATTGTTTCTATCTGCCCTTTGTTAACAGCAAGCAGGACTTTGTGTGTCTGCACCTTGGTGCAGGCAGTGTTGCTAGGCTACTGCTGTGCTGGCAGGCACACATGGACAGCATCACTCGGATGTGAGGATCAACAGTACTGGAGCTGCCAGCACACGTGTCCATCTCCTCTGTGTATGTGGCTGAGATGACACAATACCTGGGGCTCACAATGACGTGAAAGGGATGGAATGATAAGAATGGCAAAAAAACAAAATTAGATACTGTTGATATCAAAGAAGCAGGCTCTGTGCATTACCCTGTCCTATGTCCCCAAAGGCAAAGCACTTAGATTCCAATGGTCTTGCATGGCAGGTGAAGTGTTGCCCTTCCCAGCACTAGGATAAGCTGACCAAACAGCATGTGAAAGACCATGCCTCTTCACCCCGCCACCGAACCTCACAACCACAAAAGCCACTGAAGAGATTAGACACCCCAGTGGGACCTGGGCACCATTTTCATTCCTGAATCCAAACCCAGGTGTCCCTGGTGCCTAGACTGTAGCAGCCCTTTGTTGATTGTGTCTGTTGGTGCTGCTGAGGCTCCCCAGTGGCCTCCAAGCCTGTGGGATGAGGCCGTTTGTGGTACTAGCTGTCAGGCATGACCTGGCATGGAGCTGTTCATCCGCTATGGGAGATAGAGAGAGAGAAATACCCCTCTGTCCAGCTGAGTAGCTCCAGCCTCTGTCCTGGAGCTGTAAGTACGGAAAACACTCCCCCAGAATACAGCAGACCTTGCACAGGGCTAATCTAGCTGAATATCTAATTTAAACAGTACTTCAGTGCTGGAAACCTTGCTTTGGTGGCTGTAGCCCCACATGGGTTTTGCAGCAGTGTTGTTACCCATTTGAGTGAAAAGTGAGCTAAGCCTGGAGTAGCCCAATGTGACCCTTCTGAAATGGGAGCAGAAGGACTGCTGATGACCATGTTGTAAATGGTCCTAACTGAGCAGATTTCAAGATGCAAAATACACTTGCAGCATGTTTTGGTGTTAGCTGACAGTACATGTTTGAGAATACAAACTAATTAACCCAGTGCTTAAGAATTCACCAGGCATGGTCATTTGAATGCAACTTGTTTTTTAATTGTTGAGAGATCTCATTAGCAAGTCTAAATTCCCAAAGGAAGGCATTCCAGACAGTTTTGTGGGTCTTAGTCACTAATAATGGCAACTAAAGGTAGCAGCAACAACAAGTAATTTCATTACAAAGGGCAGAGGATCTTCTCTATTTAATATGTCTTTAATCTGATACATAGGAGAATAGAGACACATCCACAGCTGTCCTGGGCTCGGTCCCCAGGCACAGGATCTCAATGCTTGTCAGTGCCCTGGCACTTCAGATACCTGGGATAACTGTTGCTTTGATTTTGGTGTGGGGAATTATTTTCGTTGGTGTGAGAGAAGTTTATGAATTTGGTGAACATTGTGTGCTGAATGTGAATTTTAATGAGAACTCTTAAATACGTGATTCACAGAGGTGAGGGTTGGAATGTATTGTGTTTGTGTGGGAGGGTTTTGGTAGCACAGGGGGTACACGGGTGGCTTCTGTGAGAAGCTGCCAGAAACTTTGCCCATGTCTGATAGAGCCAATGCTATCTGGCCCCAAGGCAAACCCAGCAATGGCCAAGGCTGAGCCCATCAGCAACAGCGTTAGTACCTCTGGGATAATGTATTTAAGAAGAGGGATAGAAACTGTGCAACCACACTTGCAGTCGGAGAGAGGGGTGAGAACGTGCTGTGTGAGAGAAACAGCTCTGCTGACACCAAGGTCAGAAGGAGGGGAGGAGGTTCTGAAAGCGCTAGAGCAGAGGTTCCCTGTAGCCTGTGGTGCAGACCATGGTGAGGCAGGCTGCCTCCCTGCAGCCCATGGAGGTCCACGGAGGAGTAGATATCCACCTGCAGTCGTGGAGGACCTCACTGCCAGAGCAGGGGTGCCTGGTGTTCAGGCAGGGTCAACCCACCACAGACACCAGCATTTCTTTGCGTGCATCTGACTAGGATACACATGGCACTTTATAACCAATGAAGCTTCACAGGTGCATCAACTCCGTCGTCCGAAGAAGAGGTTTGGTGCTTTTGGCACATAATCAACAAAGACACTCAGGGAAACCATGGGACAAGTAGAAATGACCTCTTTTATCCCTCTTCTGCAGTGAAGAAGAATTTCTACAATGAAGAACGTGTTTTGAAAATGTATCAGGCAATGCAAGAGCACAGCTTGTATTTGTGGGTTAGAAATACTTAACCTTCACCTGAAAATCCCTTAAAGAGCAAGATTAAACCAGAGAAAAACGTGTAACTTGGGATCTCAGTAGAGGCTTTGAATATTTGATTAACTGCCTAGGTAACTTCATTATCTCTTAGACATGGTATTTCAGCTTCAACAGTCATTTTGAAATGGATTGGAGGAAAAAGCCTCAGGATCTGCCACTGTAACTCCATTTGTTCTCTGCTGCAAAAGATGGATTTGTCAGTGAAAGAAAAGACACTGTTGTGATTAAGCTAGTAAGCTATGGCTTAAGATCTTGGACTCTATTTCAGTTCTGCTAGAGGCTTTATTTATGACACTGGGAACATCATCAGATTTTTGAGTCCCTGGCCTCTATTACATGAGATGTCCTTTCAGAATTGCCCTGTCTGATTCTCTATCTGAACTTTCCCTAATGTTTGTACATCAGTGTGTTTCATGGAGGTCTTTCCTCTTGGCAAGGACTTTCAAAAGTCGTTACATAGAGCAACAATAAAACAGAAGCAAACCATGAACAAGCTGAGAAGGGAAGTTACAAAGCTGAAGTATGTATTCTACCCAAGCAGAGGGCAGAAGTGTACTGCATATAGAATCATAGAATCATAGAATAGTTAGGGTTGGAAAGGACCTCAAGATCATCAGGTTCCAACCCCCCTGCCATGGGCAGGGACACCTCACACTAAACCATCCCACACAAGGCTTCATCCAACCTGGCCTTGAACACTCCCAGGGATGGAGCATTCACAACTTCCCTGGGCAACCCATTCCAGTGCCTCACCACCCTCACAGGAAAGAATTTCCTCCTTATATCCAATCTAAACTTCCCCTGTTTAAGTTTTAACCCATTACACCTTGTCCTGTCACTACAGACCCTGATGAAGAGTCCCACCCCAGCATCCCTATAGGCCCCCTTCAGATACTGGAAGGCTGCTATGAGGTCTCCACGCAGCCTTCTCTTCTCCAGGCTGAACAGCCCCAACTTCCTCAGCCTGTCTTCATACGGGAGGTGCTCCAGTCCCCTGATCATCCTTGTGGCCCTCCTCTGGACTTGTTCCAGCAGTTCCATGTCCTTTTTACAACCTTGTGGGTAATTTCTTACTGCTAAAAAGCACCTGACTGATAAAAAAGACATGCTTGCGTCTCGGAACAGTTCCGTATCTTGAGTGCATACTCCTGAGTAAGAATAAACCTGGCTACATTAGGGAAAAGTGTACAAAGTTTTACCTCAGAATTGCTCTGTTCTCTCTGAGGCTTCTTGAACAGAACCTGTGACTGTGTCTGCTTTCGGTAACTTTTTGCAGCCTTGAACTTGACAGCTCACATCACAGTGATTGCAGCACAGGGCTCATGGGGACCCCAAAAAACCATGTGGGGACACCAGCTACTGCAAGTATCCCACTCCTGCAGGTTATGCTGCTGTGTGTGCCCATGCTGGCTAGTTTCAAAATAAGGGGGCTGCTTTTGTAAAACTTTGCTTCATCCTGCAGAAATGCCCAAATCCTGGTATAAAATGGCTCACTGCAATGAGGCTCCATGGTTTTACCGGTGACCAGTGCTCTGAGCGCAGCTCCCACTCTGTGCCTATAAAACATACCACGTTTTGCCAAACATCCTAAGGGTCTCAGTAACATTAGAACAGCCTTCCCTGTATTTAAAAGAAATATGAGACGGAGACACATCATCGCTGGACCCTTTGTACCAGCTCTGCAGAGTTGCCTTTGAAAGGGACTGGAATGAACATGCCTATTTGGTTTTCATGAGCTTTAGCCCTGCGGATTTTCACCCTCCTCTGGCTGCTGAATGAAGTAGCAATGATCGGTACAGGACCGAGATAGTCTCTTCACAGCAGGCTACCAGTAAACTCAGATGATTAGTTATAGTACAGCTGGAAAAAAAAAGACTCTTTTCCTGCAGATGCCATAAACAAAAGAGCAAGGAAGCAGATTTGTTTGCAAATGTAAACAACCCCCAACAAACCAACAAAACCACCTAAAAGTGTTGTAAAAAAGTAAGTTGTGTAAAAGTAAGTAAAGCTGGTGTAGATTTCAAACCACAAGAAAAAGTCAACTAAAACATTCCTGCTAACATGAGATTTTGTGAATGCCTATTTCACATCAATTCAGAATTATGCATTGAAATCAAAATTGCGTTAGGTGCAAGAACTCATTGTACAGGATTGGCAGAATTGGATGATTGAACTCAGCATCACCTGGGGCCTTCCTAGACCTATCACTGTGAAGAGAACGTCTTTTGGGCAGAACGCTAGCATCTCCAAAGTATTTCTGTCTTCCTAATTACTTTAAGAAAGATGGCTGTGTGATTACTGGTAGTGATATTTTCTGTACTTCCTGTAGACCTCCAGCTCAAATACCTCTGCAAGCATATACTGCAGTGACTTTAAAAGTCAGCCATCAGCTTGAACCAAATTGAAGATAGTGCAAACAGTAAATTCTGGCTTAGAGGCGGATTTTATTTCAAATATTTGTGGAAGTCTTCATGTGAGTAAGTACTGGGGCACAGTATGTCGATGCCATTCCTGGACAGGGCACTAAGTGAGCAAATCTCACATGGAACTAGTCCGTCCTGGACTGCTGCTTGCTGTGGTTTTCATACCTATCTAAAGACTTTTTGTTCTTAGCTGATTAGTTGATTAATTGAATCACTACTTTTCCCTCTGAGTGCTCATGAATAAGCTGTATTTGCCTTTAAAGAAGAGTTCTGTATAAATTAATGTTTTAGATCTAGCAGAGAAGATAATCTCATATGAAGTGATTAACTCTTCAAATGAATTGCATAGTTAGTTCCATTAGAAAACTGTCTTTGCTGTTCAGTGCTCTTAACGGCTCCTGCTTACACGACACACTTGTAAAGCTGCGGGTTTTGATTAGTGAATTTATCTTAGTTTATGACTATGGTGCTGTCAATGATGTTAATGGCAATGCAGCCTTACATTTCTTAGTTTTCATATGCAACAACTATTATCCTGCATCTGCTCTTCCTGCTTTATGTTTTTCTCTCCTGTTTGTATCTCATTTTGGGGGTATATGCCAGCATAATGACATGCCATTGAAATCAGAGCTAGGACTCATTAGCTCCAGTAATTACCACCTTCTTCTGCTCTGGAGGTTTAGAGCACCACTCCTCTTCCTGCTTTCAGCCAAGCTTTTCATTAGCACAGCCATCCGCAGCATTTCCAAACTCACTTGAGCAATTGGCTGCTGCTATGTCCACCTAGAGTGCAGGGATGCTGTTTTTCTGCCAGGGGATCTCCTCCCCTGAAATTTGAAATTCTTCCCTGTTATGATTACTTACAACTTCTTTCCACATCCTATATTCTCTCCAGTACCACTCAGATTTCTACCCTTTCTCCAGTTTTCACTGCTCTTTTCCTCATGGTAGCCTTCTATTGCCTCCTTAATTTTTCCTGCTTTCTGAGTATCCTCCTTACACCAAAACATAAATGTATTTGATTTGCTTCACATCTGCATCCCACCTCTTGAAAGGATCAAAATTAAAATGAACGAGTTTGTATGACTGTTTAGAGGCTGAAAATCCAGTGTCCTGCTTGTGTCATCATTTCAATTTTGACAAAAATGCAGGCTAGGGAGGCAGACCTGGGGACTGTTTCTTGTCATGCTAGAGATTTACTGAAAATCATTGCAGGAATGTGATGTCCTGTTATTATCTGTGCTTTGCTTGTGCTACTAAATATCTGTCTGATTTTGATGGAAGTTTATTTAACACCCTTTTGTTTAAAGGGTTTTTTACCACTCAGTTATGATAAAGGAATGACAGTTTGGTTTATTTTCTTTTTGAAACATAGCAACATCTTTAGCATTAGCAACAGATGACTTCTTCCTTCGCTTTAAAATCATGGGGGATGGGAGGGCTGTTATTTTTGGACACTGAAGCTGTTCCCTTTCCTTTGAGTTACTAGGGTTAAATGTCCAATTTTGGTTTTGATTACGGACTATTGTGCTCTTCTCCCATTACTGCTAGTTTTTCTCCTAATAGACATTACCTGTCTTGGGTGTTAGAGAAGCACAGAATATGAAGAAGAAATAGAAATGAATGGTTTGCTTCGTGGACCAAAACAACCAGAGATCATAAATGATGGAGAAGAAAGCACAAAAGAAGTTGTGCAAGATTTAGTTGAAGTAGAAACATGTTATTCTATTTCCACCCTAGTCAAAGCTAGAAGATCTGGTTCGAGACCATCTTAAGAACCTGAATGTGCACAAGTCCATAGGACCTGATGAAATCCATCCGCAGGTCCTGAAGGAGCTGGCGAATGAAGTTGCTAAGGCACTGGCCATCGTATTTGAAAAATCATGGCAGTCAGGTGAAGTTCCCGACGACTGGAAAAAGGGAAATATAACCCCCATTTTCAAGAAGGGGAAAATGGAAGACCCGGGGAATTACAGACCAGCCAGTCTCACCTCCGTGCCTGGCAAAATCTTGGAGCACATTCTCCTGGAAGGCATGCTAAGGCACATGAAAAACAACAAGGTGCTTGGTGACAGCCAGCATGGCTTCACTAAGGGGAAATCCTGCCTGACCAATTTGGTGGCCTTCTATGATGGGGCTACAGAACTAATGGACAGGGGTAGAGCAGTTGATGTCATCTACCTGGACTCGTGCAAAGCGTTTGACACTGTCCCACACAACATCCTTGTCTCTAAATTGGAGAGACATCAATTTGATGGATGGACCACTCGGTGGATAAAGAACTGGCTGGACAGCCACACACAAAGAGTTGTGGTCAATGGCTCGATGTCCGGCTGGAGACCGGTAATGAGTGGTGTCCCTCAGGGATCGGTGTTGGGACCGGTCTTGTTTAACATCTTCGTCGCTGACATGGACAGTGGGATTGAGTGCGCCCTCAGCAAGTTTGCCGATGACACCAAACTGTGTGGTCCGGTTGATACGCTGGAGGGAAGGGATGCCATCCAGAGGGACCTTGACACGCTTGTGAGGTGGGCTGATGCCAGTCTTATGAAGTTCAACCATGCCAAGTGCAAGGTCCTGCACGTGGGTCTGAGCAATCCCAGGCACAGCTACAGGCTGGGCAGAGAAGAGATTCAGAGCAGCCCTGCAGAGAAGGACTTGGGGGTGTTGGTTGATGAGAAAATGAACATGAGCCGGCTTCAGTGAAAGCCAACTGTATCATGGGCTGCATCAAAAGGAGCGTGACCAGCAGGTCGAAGGAGGTGATCCTGCCCCTCTACTCTGCTCTCGTGAGACCTCACTTGGAGTATTGTGTGCAGTTCTGGTGTCCCCAATGTAAAAAGGACATGGAACTGTTGGAACAAGTCCAGAGGAGGGCCACGAGGATGATCAGGGGACTGGAGCACCTCCCGTATGAAGACAGGCTGAGGAAGTTGGGGCTGTTCAGCCTGGAGAAGAGAAGGCTGCGTGGAGACCTCATAGCAGCCTTCCAGTACCTGAAGGGGGCCTATAGGGATGCTGGGGAGGGACTCTTCATCAGGGACTGTAGTGACAGGACAAGGGGTAATGGGTTAAAACTTAAACAGGGGGAGTTTAGATTGGATATAAGGAAGAAATTCTTTCCTGTTAGGGTGGTGAGGCACTGGAATGGGTTGCCCAGGGAGGTTGCAAGTGCTCCATCCCTGACGGTGTTCAAGGCCAGGTTGGATGAAGCCTTGTGTGGGATGGTTTAGTGTGAGGTGTCCCTGCCCATGGCAGGGGGGTTGGAGCTAGATGATCTTGGGGTCCTT
Organism: Lathamus discolor; assembly: GCF_037157495.1. Taxonomy (NCBI): domain Eukaryota; kingdom Metazoa; phylum Chordata; class Aves; order Psittaciformes; family Psittacidae; genus Lathamus; species Lathamus discolor. The sequence goes on along the minus strand of NC_088887.1, from coordinate 98,847,265 downwards.
TCCAACCAAAACCATTCTATGGTTCTATGATTCTAACATGGAGTCTGAGCTCAAGTCAGACTTGCTCCTACTCTTATCTACATGAAGAGCTTGGTCTTGTTCCTGAAACCTCAATGAGCCATGCAAGGAATCTTGATATGATCTGTGTATGACTTCATGTTTCAAGACGTAATCTGAATTTCTACGATGACAAAAGTGTTGCCCCGTATGGTATGTCACAGTGCTAGATCAAGGGTAAGGCCTTCTAGGGCTGATTAGCACTGCAAAACTGCTTCTGATGTGTTCTGTTAGGAAAGTGACATCTAAATCTTATGCCATTAGCTAGAAGATAAAATGGACCTAAATAACCTTTTTTGAGACCATTAGATGCAGTTATAGCATTTACATGGATTTCTGTCATACAAGCAAATGCATTTACACAAAAATAAAGCAATTTTTTAAAGACTAAGGCATAATCCTCAGATAGGAGTCCAAGCAGAAAGATTGCTTCTGGCTTAACGTATGTGTCATTTGCCTGGCAAGCTCCACTTTGTAGCATTCTTGGAGAGTAGAGATCAGACCATGAAGGGCAACAAATTGGCTTGTTTCCACTGATGGCAATGTATTCCCTTCACCCACTGACCACAGGTCAAGATCTTTACTACAGAAGGTTTTGCAGGGCCAGAGTTTGCTAATTTTTGTCCCCAGATAAGATAAGAGGCATTTCAAACCTTAGAGTGGATGCTGCCTCTAAGCCTAGCTAAGCTTGGACAGAAGGTACGTATTCACAGAAGCCTGCTTCCCTTTGCCTCCCTTCCTCAGGCCACTAATTCCACTACAGTAGGATGCAATTGTCTGTCAACTGTACCTACAAACATTGGCTACAACTGTCACATGCTTTGTGGCATATGAGCTTCAAAAATAGGCTAGAGTATGTTAGTCTGGAGCTAATCCATGCTTGAATCTACTACTGTGGGTGCAATTACCCTAGAGACACATCTGAGCTGCCATGGCCCTCATCCAGAAAGTTGTGTAATCATATGTCTACCTTTAGTCCAGCAAATAATTTTCTTCTATCGGGTTCCTTCTTTGAAACTAATAGGGCTATTCATATCTCCAGATTAGGCATACACATTCAAATATCTTGCGTAACCGAAGTCTACGATTCCTTATATTAGCCAAAATCAGGGTGAAAGGATTTTATTAACAATGAAGTCAAAATTACATATTTCAAGTTCCTTTCATTATCTCACCAGGGATCACTTTTTATCATTAATTACTGAAATGATAATCTCAAATCAGCTTTAGCAGTGCTTGAGAATTTTGCAAGTATCACAGTGTAAGCATAATAAACAAAAAGGAGAGATCAACTCTGTTAATATAGCAAAACCTTCAGAATTTATACATTAGATCATAGAAAATTTAATTGAACATTCTCTAAAAAGTTTCATGGATCTTTTTCTGCAGGATATTTTTTCCCATCCATCTATTTTAGAGCTGTGGTTTTGCACTTCTATTCCAGCTAGTTCATTTTTATCCTTAAAGGCACACTGTAAGTTTTAATATCTGAATCTTGCTGACACTTTCACCTCCAAAACTAGTAAAAACCTTTTGGAGAAATGGATTATTTTCTTTATGTTTATCAGAAGGATTAAATAATACATCAGGGTGTTATAACTAACGCCTGCAGGTCTGTCAGACCCTGGAGAGATGACCTGGTTTTTACCACATTGTAAAAGGTAGGAGGTCATTTAAACTCTTGGCTTTCCTTCTCATGCCTTGAAAACTTATATGCCTCTTCATGCACAGGGGCAATATTGTACTGTTCAGCTGGCCATGTGCAAAGTGAAGCTGCTGGTGTGGCAAGCTGTTTGCAAGTCTCCCTTGGCTTAAGTTTCAGACTGTCTGATCAAGCTGTGATGGCTGTCCAGGTCACACAGGGCCAGACTCAGAGACCCTGATTTGTAGTATATATACTCTAAATTGTAGGTTATGACTTTTAATGCTCAAGGTGGATTTGGAAAAAGAGAAGGAGCCATAGGGTTTGGTTTTTCTTTTTTTTTGTCATGTCGTTTCTAGCTCCAAGGTGTTAGTTTAGAGCAGTTCACATTTGGACTAAAAAATGAAAAAGCAGTGTGCATGTTGGCTTTGTTGAGCAATGAGCTTTGTTTTTCACATCTGAAGGTGCCCCACTTTTTCTCTGTCTACACCATTTCACTTGGTGTCTGTTCAGACAACAATCTGATGTTTCCTCCCACCTGAGAGTACCTCAAGCTTCCCTTGATACATCCCTTCTCTTGGCCTCTTCCAGGATATGCCCAGTGGCTTTGATATTCAGCCTTCACACCGCTACTCCGCTGCAAGACCACTCAAGTATTCCCCAGCAGCTGTACTCATGATTCCTTGACTCATGAGTAGGGCTTTCAAGCTCTCCTTGTGTACCCTGAAATGTTGCCTGATACTTGGTTCCAACAAGCTGGTATAGAGCATGCTGTTAACCACCACTTTCTACTGGAAGTCTGTGAGTTTCTGACTGAGTCCCTTTCTCTGCGTGTGCACGACACTCCTGATGTGTGAAACAAACCCTGCTCCCAGCACTGCATCCCTTGAAAAAACCTACTGTAGTTTAAAGCCCTTGGGTTATAAATTGCTGTGTCTCTTAAGTGCATTCGTAGCATGGATAAGCCTCACAAAAAATCACAGAACAAGAAGACATCCCTATTCTCAACTTATTAGGAGGCGAGATAAATGCAGCACATCACATGTCAGATTCTTGATTAGCTATGAGGAAAAAAAAATCCCAGACAGTATTGGCTGGCTGAATAATGTCTTCCCAGAACAGAATTAATTTCTGCCGTGTAGCTGAACTGATCGATGATGGGATGGCCAGTATATGACGGGGTGTTGCTGGCAGCAGCATGGCAATAAAACACAGTAATAAGGGACAGGGCCAGCATTCAGACAGATGAACAACATTTGTAAAGGTAATTCTACAGCTCGGCGCTTGCTGAAACCATGTGCTCTGATATGCTAAATTAGCATGCAAGCTCACAGCCAAAGGTTTAAAACACTCAGCATTGCAAAATAGTCTTATGGTATTTAGTAAATCAGAATGACCTCCAAAGGAATTGCAAGAGCATAAATGGAACAGAACAGACCTTTTTTTGAGAAGAAAATGTACCTAATGATGGCATTTTTCAGGGCCTTGTGTCACATAGACAAATCCAATGAGGGTAAATGAGGGTTATTGAAGGATAAATGGCAGATCCTGGAGACAGACTCAGTCTTGCAGCAGCTCACCCAAGCAGTCACAGCTGGGGGCATGCTGCTGCATCTGCCTGCATTCCTAGGCAAGTGCTTGGCAGCTTGTGTGTGCTGGGCAGGCAGCTGCCCACAGAATTAGCTGGTTATTGGGGTCTAGGTTGGAAGTGATTTTTGTGAGCTGCAGACTTGCCCTACCTGCAGTTCTAGATATCCCTGGAAGAGTAGAAAGTGTGTGCATGGATATACAAAAATGAATTGTGAGCTTATCCCTGCGCTCCTGACATGCCTATGGGATTTTTAATGACCAGTTTTTGATGAAACATTGATGCTTTCTGGCAAAGTTGTTCTCAAAGTCCTCAGTTCAGCCAGGTATTTCAAGATGTATGAAAATCCACTGTCCTTTAGGAAGGTACTGGTACATTGAAGTCAGCAGTTTTAAACGTGTTCTTAAAGCTAAAATACCCAAATAACCAAATCTTGTGTCATGATGCAGCACATTGTAAAATATCTCCATGTTAGACAAGATGCCCAGACATGGGTCTGTAATGCTTTTTTAGATGCCATTGAGCACCTAAGATGCATGGCAAGAAACTGTAGAACTAGACTCACATCTGTCTGCAGCTGGAGTCCCAGGGGCATATGACTGAAATGCGTAAGTTCCCACCTCCTTGCACAATTACAGCAGTGTAAACTAAAATGAACTGTAAAGTGGGTCGAAAGTGGATTGTAAAGTGAATACTCTTACAAGGATAAATTTTCATTTCCATCTCTTACGATTCTTCTTGGATATATTTGTTGGTGTCGATCTCGATATGTTTCTAAGCAGCCATCTTCTAACCTCCTAAAAATTTCCCCAGCTTCCACTGTGATGATACTGTGGCATACAGTAAACTAGTAGGAAAATTTGCTACCATTTTCTGACAATGTTACCCTGTTTTATAATATCAGAAAATGTCTGCACCTGCCTATTCCACCAAGGATCCTGCAAAAAGCTCATGAAACTCAAGAGGGAAACGTCATTGATAACTGATCTGACAAGGACAACCCTTGCAGAGACAGAGGGAAGGAAGGCTTCTTCAGTTCTGAAGTAGCTTACAGGGACTTGTATTTCTGCTCTATTTCAGGAGAGAAGTGGTGGAGGGAGATTAACACTTTCCTAGTGAATAGAGGCAGTCACAAAAGCAAACAGACACTGAAGGACATCAGTGACTTAAGAGTCTATCTCTTTGATTTTAATTGGTAGTGTTACGCCACAGTAGTCGAGAGAGAGCCAGTGTGACAAAATGAATGCTTGTTCACGGTTTCTCACGGTTCAAGGTTTCTGGAATTTACAATGTTTGAAGCACCTCTAGGTAAATTGCATAAAAACCAGAAAATATTTGCAGGATGGTATTAGTTGCTTGTTATCAGAACAAGGGAAGAGGACAAAGACTCATCACCCAGTTGCAGCTGTTTGTGTCATTCAGTGATACCCTCTAGATTCGTGCTATACCCGTCACTCTTAAGTGAAATACAAGCAATGAATGGGTGATGATATCTCTGCTGAGCAACAGTGATGATGTGGAATGAGCAATTTCAGATAATCAGACTGAAGCACTCTTTTGTTGAAACAAATTTCAGGAATGGGCACTTGTCTGTATAACATTTGCTTCTAATAATGCTTCCACTCTTTAAATATGTCAAAGCAACTTATACAGACAATTCATTCCAAGCCTGTGTGCAGTCAACCCATTGAACCTTCGAGGCATTTGAGTCTTCTTGCAGCACTGGCATACTAGTTAATACTCTTTGAGATACTTTATTTAAGCAGAGAAGGAGTATCATCTTCACAAAGTCATCTAGATACTGTCAAAGCAGCAGAATAAGTTGGGCAGAAAGGTGCTTGGGCAAATGTGTGGGTAAAGGAGTGGATATTCCCTAGGTAGTAAGCTTTCAAAGGTTTTCAGAGGGCCCTGAATACCATCAGTAAAATTTCCACTTACATGGTGTCTCAAGTGTCCTAGTCTTGTTTTCTTTATCTCCTTTGACACATTTCATTTGTCTGGTTTAAATAAGAAGAAAACTCTATCACAATATGAACATAAAAGCTACAAGAAGATCCTGGGTATGTTGTTGCTAACTGAAGAATTCATGCTCAACTTTTGCATGTTTGTAGAGAGCATGCACTTACAAAATTTTCTTTCCAGCCCACAGGACATCATGACAGTGACGTGAGATAGACAGTGCTCCTTCCATAGCTGTACGGTTTTTTGGCTGGGGTAGAATTAATGTTCTTCATAGTATAAAGCAAAGCTGTAAAGAAGAAGGAAGGGGGGAATGTTCAGAGTTTTGGCTTTTGTCTTTCCAAGTAACCATTACGTATGATGGAGCCCTGCTTTCCTGGGAACGGCTGGACACCAGCCTCCCAGCGCTGAGTAGTGAATGAGTTCCTTCCTTTGCTTTGTTTGCATGCACAGCTTTGCTTTACATTTTAAACTGTATTTATCTCAGCCCACAGGCTTTCACACTTTTATCCTTCTTACTCTTTCCCCCATCCCACTGCAGGGCAATGTGGGGCTGAGCTGCCCACTGGAGTTAATGCACAACAGTAACTCTTCCGAAAAAACTTTGGCAAAATATAAAACATGCAAATGGCCATATTTGCCACCCATTTTATGCAGTACAATATATTTCAAGGGAACTTTGGAAAAAATCTGGAATTTATGTTGGCCATGTCAGCTTTGAAAGGGTTTCACTTTATGCTGGAAACCTTGTGTGCTGGCTGCTTTCTTCAAGAATCATAGAATGGTCTGGGTTGGAAAGGACCTTTAAAGATGATCTAGTCCAGGAAGTCCAAGATCATCTAGTCTGAGATGTGATGATTCAGTCTTGCTACTTGCTTTGGTAGAGCCCTTCTACTGAGAACATGTGTGTTATGAACAACTTAGGCAAGCTGCTTGACTGAGGAAGTCTGAACTTCTGAATCCAGTCCTGGTGATTCATTAGCATCTGGCACCATAATTGCATTGAGTAGGAACGAAAAAAAACTGGTGCAAGGGTTGTTTAAGCAGTCACAGGAATCCCAAATGAATATGGTGAAATATTTCCTTACTAAAATATTATTTGCAGTAATTGCGTATTTAACAGCTCAGTGTGTTTGTTACCTGCCTGATTTTTTTATTCAGACTTAAACTGTAACAGCTTATTTAAAACTGCATTTATTATTTTTCCTACACAGTCTACATAAATGAATGCCAATAGTAGCAGCATGGAAATGAATCAATTTGTAACTGCAATAGCATTAAATATGTTTTTCTACTGTCTGAATGGAAAATATTTCACATGAAAAATTACTTCCACCCACTTAAAGCAGGAAATCAAAAGTTGTGCTTTAGACTTTGCCTTTTAAAAATAGCTGCCAATCAGATTTTTTTTATTATTTTTTATATTTCAGCTTTTCTGTGAAAATGAAAGTCAATGTCATTTCTTTAAAATCAAATTATTTAAGAAACAAGAATAAGGTCTGTGTTGGAAATATGTAATACCATACTTCAGGAAAACTTAGCATAAATTTCAAAGCACTGGTAAATGAGTTTAGTTGGTGAATATACCTGCAAAGAATTTCTCAAACAAGTGGCAAATGAAGTACTGACAGGTATTCTGTGCTGTTATCTAAGCCTCATGACTTATGCATGTCTTCATATTTCATGTGAAAGACAGGCAATTGCTGATGCAAATTGTCGTTTGAGTGCCTAAGGGTCTAACTATGCATGCAAGTGTGAGGAAACAAGAATGTGCATATGTTCATACATTCATATACATTTAGTTCAGCTGCCAGTCAGGACAATTGCCTGCTGAAAAACTCACTGTTAAGAATATGGACTTGGAAAGATGTAATAGCAGAACCCCTAAAAAGAATGGGTGAAATGACCTGATAGAAACATTCTTAATGCCAGATCCATTCCAACTTAATTAGCAAGTCACACACAGGCTGTCTGTAGTGTTCACTGGGAGAGAAATGTTTTGGATATAACAAGTTATGTACCACAGTTTCTTAAACATATTATGAATAGAAGAAAAATATCTTGAAAGTAAGAGTCATGACAAGAATGCAAACAAAATAAGCTGGAAAGAAAAAGCCCAAGAACAAGGCAAAGGGGCAGATGGAGTACTGCCTTGTTTCTTACCGTTTGTACACGTCTTCTTGAAGGCTAGTTGAAGACAACCAAGTTCCATGAAGGTGAAAAACAGCCGAGAGAGACTAGTCAAGGCCACTTTGACATATGAGGAGAATAAACCCGTGTCTTTGGCTCCATGCTGGTCCTGGCAGCCACTTAGCAACAGCAAAAAGAGAAACACAGTGCTGGGAAGTTTACAGAAACATGCCTGTGAGGTGGACTGGGGAATAGGGCCTGCATTATTTCTTTTATGTATCACTTGATGCTGAAATGATTGATGAAACATGGCATTGTTACATGAAGTCTAGAGAACTACTTTCTATTTCAGGCATACACTTGGAATTCCATTTCCTAATGTGAAATTATCAGTTTAACTGTTAACTTATTACATACATAATAAATAAATTACATACATACATAACAAATTAGTTTTCCTTTTGTCTACATATCTGGAGTTTGCAAACACAGGATATTCCCCTCTGCTGTGTGTTGCAAACCCAGAGTAAATCCATCCCTGTGCAATATTCTGCAGAGGTCTTCTCTTCACTGATGGCTGATAACCCTGTCCCTTTTACAAGATGCAAAAGATGTTTGAAGATGGAACCTAGCTCAACGGACAGAGGATAACCAGGATAATATAGTAGCATAAAGTGACAATAGTTAAATAATTTTAAATTAAGAACTGGAATATATTTAATAATTAATTGTCCTGGGTATGTGAAGGAGGAGTCTGGCTCAGCACAAATGAAGGAAAAGTGATTTTGCTTCCCAAGATTCCCAACCGAAAACAAAGATCCCCTAGGAACGACCCCAGACGTCAGCTTTTGTTGTCACTGACGAGATTTCAAGAAGCACGTAACACAATGACACAATAAGCATGTTAGAAAAGAGAAGATGCTCTTCAGGTGAGGACATTGCAACTTTGGAGCTCATTTATGCCTTTTTAATGTATTTCCACCGAAATGCTATCTGAGGCAGGCCCACTGAAGGTAGGAGAGAACCAGACTGTCCTTTTTGCAAGAGTTTTCCTGATGTTAAAATTTGCTGTAAACTAAAACTACCAGGTTTTGACACTTCCCATGGAAATAATTAAGAAGTATTTGGAAATCTGCATGAGTGTTTCAGTTTAGTGATAACACTAAAGTGCTTTGTGTGACTTTTGCTTTTTAACACCACAACATTGCAAAATCAAATGTCATTTCAAGTTGAAAACTCAAGTGTTTTGAAAAGGATTGAAAGAGTTGGATTGGCAGAATGTCCGGAGAGGACTGAAGTTTTTCCTTTTTCGTTTGCAAAATTTCAGTGCAAGTGATAAGTGCCTCCTGAAAGGTTCTGTTTTGTCAAAGCGTTTCTTTTCAGTGGAAAAAAGTGTTCTGTTGGAAAATGTTTGACTGGTACTTGCTGATCAGCCATACTTTAGATACTTAATATTTATATAACCACAGCATAATGCATGATTTAAAGAAGATAAGGTTTTACAATTTTTAAACTACTGATGGAATAAACTGCAGAGATAATAGGTTTAGCCTAAAAATACTAGTTCTATTAACATATCATGTGCCAGTAATGTCTTTCCTTTGCTGTTTCAGACATGTATTTCTGGCTAGCCAGGAATGGCTCTATTTCTTTAATTTCTGTTAGCTTATGGTATGTGTTAATTTCTCAAAGAGAAGCCTTAGCAGCTCCATTTGTGCCCATATGAATTTTCATGGAAAGCCGCATTGTGAGCATTTTTTTTGCTGCTTTAACTATGCTTTGACAGCTAGCTACCACGGCTTCAGCTGAAGAAGGCTGTATCCAGATTACTGCTGAAAGGAGCATGCCCAATTTTTTTTATGGATGCAGAACCCAGGCAAAAGTATTGGAAGACAATAGATATTGAAGAAAAGCAGGTACTTACATGAGTAAAGTTCTCAAATATGTCAATTTTCTTACTCAGATATTGATTGCTATTGCCTGTTCAGTTATCGGGCTTCAGTAAAGTACACAGAAAGACAGAAAGGTTGTTGCACAGAACATTATTCCACCTGGTGAGGTTTGTGAAAGCATTTAGAAAAGGCTGTGTGAATGCAGGAGAAGGAAAAAAGCAAGCATAGCAGGGGACATAGGGCAGGCTAACGCCTTCAGTTCCTTTTTCTTTTTTTGCTTTAGTTTCTCCCAGAAGGTTAACTGTGAGTGGATACTTGCTGTAATGAATTATAACATAAGGATACAAATTCACACCAGAAAAAGAAAAGGTCGTGTGAAGAATATTTATATTCAGGTAAATTGGAGGCATTTTGGCTGGCTGGTCCCAGTTGAGCTCTCCAGTGAGTACTTAGGGAAGAACTGCAGCAGTTTCTGATCCATTCACAAGCACCCAGCAGAGACCCTGGCAAAGAGGGGTCCAGGGGGCAGATGAAGGACAGAAAAGAAAGGTCACCAAGAAAGAGAAAAAGGAGAACCCATTAATAAAGCATTTTAAAGGCCCATACATAAAATAATTTGGTGATATATACCAACTAATATGGATTAGTCAAGAATAAGACATGTTAAACCATCTATTTAGCTCATTATGGGGAAGTAAAAGGTGTGAACTTGACCTGAGTATGACTTTTGGCAGTCTTGCATTAGTAAGTTCAGAAAATATGATCCAGCTGAAATGACAATGAGTTGGGTGAATAATTCCATTAATTGCTCTAGAAACTGTTAAGAATGATTCCATTTGAAATTAGCGGCACATTTTAAGTGGAATCCTGCAGAGGTTTGTCTGTTTTACTTAGTATAGACATTAATGTTTTAGAGTATAGAATATGACAGATGCTTATAATCTTTGCAAATGAAACAAAATCGGTAAGAGCTGAAAGCACTTTGTCAGGCTGAATTTTAATTCAAAATGCTCAGATATATTGTAGAAGTGATCCAAAATCAACAAGATGGAGTTCAACCAAGGCAAGAGCAAAGAACTGTGGCTAGGAAAGAAAAATGTGAAAGGCAGCTATAAAATGAGATATATCTGCCAGGGCATCTGTACTGTGAAAATGCATTTGAGAGTTGGAGTGGAGTACAAGATGGATCCTTTCTGGGGATGTATTAGCAAAAGCATAATGTGCAAAGAACATGGAAATAAATGTATGTTTCTCCACAGTGCAGGTGAGACCTCAGTTGGAGTAGTGATATCAATTGTGAAGTAGAACGAGAATACTTATGAGACATACAGAAAATAGGAACAAGAATGATAAAAGCTTTGGATCACAGAAGAAAAGCCTGAAGGAATTGTCCTTTTTCTAGAAATGGTCAGTGAGCAGATATGACAATTGTGTTTAAACTGTGACTGATACAACTAGAATGGTGATCATTCTTCTCTGTAACTGGGTAGTAGGATAGAAACTAGCCACCTTAACTATCAAAACAGAAGTTCAGATGCGAACTGGAAGAGACCACTTTGGGAATTTGTTGGATCCTTTTCTTTGGACAGTATTACAGATAGTTCAGGCCAGTGCTTATTAGAGAGGTTTTCCTGGTGACTAGTTATACCTATGTGGGATCAGAGAAAGGTAATGAGTTATATGACTTACAGAGCATCACCCAACCCCGTGTTTTGAGTGATTTTGTTGATTAACATTAATTTATGGGGATCTTCTGTTGAGAATAAGAGCTACTAACATATCTTTAAAAACTTCCTACCAAACAAGGACTGCGGGACTGAGCAGAAGAAGGTATCTGCTGGTGAAGACCTTGGTGCATTATGTTGCAATATAGCTGCTGTTTAGAATGGGTGGCTGCACAAAGTCATCAGTGTGCACTGTGCTTGTCTGCCCATCTCAAAACTGGCACAAACTCTAATTGTGTTCACTGTGCAAATGCTATATCTTAGCTGGGGCAGTTTTCTTACTCGGGTTTTAAATTGAATGACTAGAACTGGGCTGTATAGAAGGAAGCAATTTTTTATCACAGAAAGTAATCCTTGTGAATCTCCTCAGTTAAAGATAACCAGAAACAGAATAAAAAGTTCCATCAGCAAATTGACATTGTCAGTTGGTACCAGGAGAAATATATTCCTTACCTGCTATGCTTTTACATCCCGTGCTGAACTGCTTCACCTCCTACGTTTTGCATCTGTGAAAAGGCAGAACAGTTTTAATTTCCTTTGGCAAGGCTTCCTTACCAGAGAGGTAATGCTAGATATGTAGGGATAACCCAGATACCTGTTAATCAGGATAGGAAGTAGTAAATCACAGGTAATAGTGGCAGACAGTTGGTTTTAAAGTTATCAAAACCTGAGGCTAGTGTTTGATGATAAGGACTTAACTGAAACTGCAGTTCTGCCTTACATTAAGCCTGATGCAGTGGTCTTTTCTGCTGCCTGGGAGTGGGAAAACTGTTGTCCAAGACAACAGCAGAACTTAGGCTCTTTAACCTTGAAATCAAGTTCGCTAATACCCTGGGGTATAACTACCTCACACACTGGGTGAGAGATAACTTGTGAATGTTGTTGGCTGGCAGCAGAGGAAATCTGTTTTGAGGCTGAAGAATTGCATAAATCTGAAATGTCTTAATGTTGACGTCTGCAAGGTGAAAAGGAATAGAAGTGAGTTCTTCTACAATTCCTTTCTTTGAGCTAGTCTGTTAATAGCCATAAAACATCCTCACACATGTTCTAGGTTTATCTATCTGCAGAGAATATGCACTTGTCCTGTTTCAGCTTGTACTGTATTTCATTTGAAGGTAGGAGGACATTAAGGCAACAAGTCAATGGGTATTCCTTTTGATCCTTGTCTTTGTGGGGTGCTCTATGTACTAAGGCTGCAATCCTATGATCTATTGGTGAAAATGTTGTGCCCATTTTCTGCTATACGGGACAAGGACTGAGCAGATGAATGTTGGCTTGGTATGTTTAAATCAACAGATCATTTCTGAAGGAATGTTTGTGTAACTTTTGTATGTAAGCATGTTTTAAAATAGTCCTATATTTTGTCACACTGGCTATAGGTCTCTCTCCAGACTAAAGAGCTAAGAGATCAATTTAGTGTCCACTGATAAAAGTGGAAAGACTCCCTTTGCCAACAGTGAGGCTTTGGCTCAGGTCCTTGACAGGGTATTTTTTAAACATAGAAAATTATCACTTTACTCTTTTCTGTATTGTGAACAAATTTGTTGGACAAGCTGCTGTGTGAATACATATTACAGAAATATTGAATACAGGTGAGCTCAAGAGCACAGCAAACCCAAGTAAGACCTGAAGGCATACTCAAAGAAGATTGCTTCTTACTTTAATGTAGATTTTTATGGGTATGTTGAACAACAACAGTTGTATGCTATTTCGAACTTCTGGATGGGTAGAGAATCCATTTGTAACTGAAATCCAGTAAATACGTTGTTTAGACAGTGTCAAAATCACCAGGTAAAGCATCAGATAAGAATGCTTTTCCAAGGAGCAGTTTTAAACAATCTGTGCTGTCCATACTCCTTGATGCTTTGATTTCAGACAAATATTTTTAGTACAGATTTGCCTTTAGGTTGAGAGGACATATGAGTTAACTATACATTTTGCAGCTTTTGCTGAATGGAAAATCCTGTGATCTCATAGAAAACCATATAATCTGTGCAGCAGGCTCTGGGAGAAATCTGGAAGTTCTTGTTTGTACTTGAACTAAAGTCAAAGAGAGTTTTTGAAATTATAAGATCCCATCCAGGAAAACTCTTCAGCATATGCACAAAACTGTTCCAATGCAGGAGAATACTGATGTGTACTCCAAGTTAAGCAGAGGCAATACCTACTTCAGCAGGAATGAAGTTATGCTTGACATTAAGGAAATGACATAAGCTTGTGTTCAATAGGTATGTTTTCATAGGGGACTTATGGAAGGACTTCAGGATTTGGTTTTATGCGAACTCTGTCATTCTGAGAGAGCTGGGAAGAGCCTCTCCTTGATTTAAATGCATTTGCAAACGTGGAAGCCCAGACCCGTCCTTCTGAGCCTAAGGTAACTAACTGAGGGCTAATGTGGGAGGCTGGTTGCCCTTCCTTGTCATGGTGGTGGTTCCCATTCAAAAGCTGACTCCCTCTTCAGAGGGTCTAACTGACACAGTGTCAGAGCTGACAACAACTGACACAGTTGGCTGGCTCACACTTTGTAGCAGAAGTCAAATGAAACCTAATGAACTGATCAACCTCTGTGCTGGCATCAAGAATAGAACAAGACGACAGCTCATCACAGGAAAACCTTCAATCAAGGAAATCAAATGTCTGCCACCTCTTACACCCCACTGTGTTGCCATGTCCAGGCTCTGAGGTGTTAAGAAGCAGCAGCAATAAAGTCCTGGGAGGAGGTTTACAATCATATGAACGTGCTCAGTAACAATGCCTGGCAGTCAATGAAAAGAATGGAAAGCAGGGGTTCATTATTTGTTTTTTTAAATCTCATGTTTCTCAAACTACGTTCCCAACTTCAGAGGAAATAGCTCATGAATTTGACTTACTCAACGCTGGATTTTCAATGCCAGTGACCTAATTGCAAGCTTTTAGCAACAGGCCAGAAGATGGCACTAAACATGATGAGCCTACAATGCTGTTAGGCTCTGTTATGTTGTACGGTCCCCTGCCTGCCATGCCATGTTGCCGTATTAGCGTGGTGATAAGCCAAATTTGAAAGGCACACTCTCCCAGCAGGTCCTACTAGTCTCTCTGTACCTGTGCTAAAAGTAGCTGTCTGGCTTCTAGACAGCTTGGAATGCAAGCAGCATTGATGTGAGTGTGGGCATAGCTTACCAACACCATAACAACTGAAAAGTCCATAGGTCTGGATCCTACTGCTCTGTTGTAGGGACGGACAGGACAGCTGCTGTACCTACACAGTGTGATGTGGAGTAGGACAGCGTAAGAGTTCCTTTTAACTATTATCCCACTGCAAATCCGCATGTGTGGACCTCTTTGAAATGATAGCAGAAGTGTCACAAAGTCCTGGAGACTTAATCAGGACCTCTCAGGTTGCATTTTTTAAGGATAAAGGACTTCTGAAATTCTGAAATATTTTGCTTCATCCTAGAAACAGAAATCAGGCATTTCTCACAGTCCTGTCCAGGAATATGGAGAATAAAACATCTACAAAATGGTTAAGCGAGGAAATAAGAAAGGTATACACAGCAGAAGAAAGAGTTGGCAGCTTCATGGGAACTGATGGGAGTTTCTCACTGCTGTTAGTTGCATAAACACCCAGTCCACATGAAATTAATTGGCAGGTAACAAAGGGATGTGTCCTGGCAGGCTGCAAAGTTGGTGGCTAGTGTTTGAACCATGATGAAAAGTGAGCTGCTGAGTGGAAGGACAGAAATTGCAGTCATTAGAAGGAAATTAACAAATTTAGACGAAGCAAACAGATGCTGACAAACATTGCCACATCTCATTTTGGTTTGCATGCTGATGCTTTGAGGCATCTACCACTGAGACACAGAGTAGAGTCATTTTCCTTGCTAAACTCCCTCAATTCTGGTCCTCAGGCTGTTTCATTAACAGTGCAACAGATACTGACACTGTTGTCTGAGCTATCAGGAGATAGCATTCTGTAAATTATTTTTTTCTATTTTCCCCCATCTCAATTGGAATATTAGTAATTTTCCATAACCTTTAGTGATACTTACTATCTTGTAACTGTTCATTTGTAGCATTGTGAATGCTTGCATTTCCATTTGAAGTGTTTCAGTTCTCTTGCTCTACCTCATCTTTGGAAAATCTGTTAAGACAACTACGAAATATACTTCAAAATATATTTGGGATGTCTTTTACTTTCAATTTCAACTTCTTTCTCTTTTGTATGTCTTTTCCATCCTTTTAAAAAATAATTTCCCTGCTCTTCCAGCTTGCTGATTGATTTGTTTTTCTTCAGAAACTGTCTGGAGGTTGTATAATGAAGCTAAAATGAATTAGTTTCAAACCCTTCCATCATTCTCACTTCCCTTTGGAATCTTACGACTGTTGTATTCACTTCTAAAGCCTCTGAATCTAAGAAGGAAGAGAGTTTCCAAACAGTAATTAATCAAACTATGTCCTGCTCCATAAATTCTTGTCTCTGCCTCCAACAGTTTACACAAAGGACCACTGGGTAATGTATCTGGAAGCAGAAGGCAGATTTTTTTCTTCACAAAAATTTAATATTGTACTCTGTACCTTCTGTACTTTCTGTAATACCTAAATTAACATTTAATTTAAATTACACAGAAGCCAGTGAAATCTAGGAGTAAATCTCCTGCACTTGGTAAAACAATGACAATGCAAGTTATTTATTACTAGTGTTGAGGCAATAAAAGTAATAATGATGGATTATTTTGCAGTGCTTTGCAGATATGTGGCATACATAAAATATTATAACTATTGTTTTCACTGTTATTTTGAATACAGATAACAAGTTGTCACTCTTCTTAACATCGCCTTTCCTTAAAAAAAGTATTTTTGGAAGACTGCAAGCATTCTGAAATGCACATGGAAAAGTTCAGCCTCTCCCCAGTTTTTGGCCATGAATCTGTAGATCAATGAAAAATGCTGAGTTTTGAAATGTAGCAGGAAAGAAAGCATGAAGGTGAGAAATTCACCTTTTAGTGATGCACTCTCTTTTTTCTTTGTCTTCTAATTTCAGAAATAGCTCTGGAAGTCTGAAGACTTTCTTTTCAATTAGTGCTCCCAACAGTGAGCATAAGTGACATAGTTTCTTAGCAGAGATGTTCGTTGTTCAGAAAGGTCTTTTCAGCTGCCACCAAGCCTGAGCTGGCACCTCTCTCCCAAAGCTAAACTTTCAAACCTCACATAGCTCCTGGTGGAAAGGAAGGGACAGGATAAAGTCATCAAGCCACTCATGGGATTTGCAAATAAAGAACTTTAAAGTTCATCTTGTTAGGCAAGCAGTGGAGAATATGAAGTGCATCTCTAATTTATTACTGTGATATCTTCTGCTGAGCAGGAATGTATGGCTATGTCATATGTATTTCAGCAAGGTCTTCTTCGCACACCCACTGGGAGCACTCCAGTATTCTAATCTGAAGGCAGTTTGCTTGGCCCTTGACTATTATTAATACTCCAGCTTATCAGAAGTGTCAGAGTTTATCGTGTGTTGTTCCTGGCAGCTCGGGAGCTTAGAAGACAGCAGAATCATTACCCATTTCCCATTACACTTCTGCTTTTCAGGAAAACAGAAACATCTTTGTGTTTGCTATTCAGATGTGATCTCTGCATGTGTTGGGCTGGGTACAGGTGTCTGTGGTTTTATATGTGCTTTTTCTTTCTCAGCCAGTGAGTATATGGGATAAGACACAGTATACTGAGTGCAAGAGATTGAGATTGGAGTCTTCACAAGACAGGTCTTTGTCTTCAGTCCCTTGCCCAGCAGCTGCCCACATGTTAGGCATGAATGATGACAGCACTGAGCTCCGTCCGTTGCCCCCTAATCTCCCCATGCTTAGGGAATATGAATCATTATCTGCTTGGTTCCCTTTGAGATCACTTTGCGAGGGAAGAGGTGGATCAGCTGAATGAAATCTGGTCTTCTTACAGGCAGTTCAGACAGCTTAGTAGAAAGTGATGTAGGCTGCTGCCAGCTCTGACGGTGTTCACCATGGCAAGTTCAAGTTTAGTTGAAACCTGGAAAGCTTGTTCAAAGCAGTTTCTTCTCACTAGAGAGAACAGTGTCTGCCAGAATGTACAACTACAGTACATCACAAATTTACATCTGGGTTTTTTTTTTTCTTCCAAAATGCACTGTTCTTCTACCTTCCATCCTTCACACAAGAAAAAGTCACAGAGGAATCTTCCTGATCATTTGGGAACAAACACATCAATCCATCTGTCAGGGAGTCTGACCAACATAACATAATGGAAAGAACAGCATGAAGTGGAAGCAGCATAGCCAAAATAAGTGTTAGTCTAAAGGGCGCAAGTGGTACATTCCCATAGAAACATTTCTACATCGCTTGCCATCTGAGGCAAAGGAAAGAAGTGTGTTTCTTTCTAAAAGCCAGCTGCTATTTTACAAAACAGGGTGGTCATGATGTGAATTCCCATATCCATTTTAGGTCTATCCAGTGACCAGTATATGGTGAGACACAAGACATTCTGCACTGGCCCCTTTTTTTACGTGTTTTGTAATAAATAGGGTGAAGAGGTTCCAAAGTTGGATACCTGTGTCAAGCAGGTCTGAAGACTATTCAGCAGAATATCAGTAGCCATGAAAATGGCCTAAAGGGAAGCTTACAAGTTTGTGGAACAGCATTCAGAGAACAGACTAGCAGGTAGGAGGTCTGCAGTCTTTCAAAGGACTAACAAAAACCTATCCAAGCTTTTGTGCTTTGCACATTGCTACTGTGCAGTAAGAAAAAGCACTGGGAAATGTCTGAATATGACATTCAAAGATGTTTTACATGAACTGGGGTGTATGATGAGATTGCTAATGCCTAGAGACATGACAGAAGTTGTACTCATAGGGTACAAATATCACACATAGGAAAATGTGTGATAGTTGTAACCTATGGGTAATCGGCTTGTGTGTAAGGAGATAATTAGAGAACACACAACGTGAAGCTGTATCTTGGGCCTTCTGCATTCAGGCAGCTGCATCCCGCTGTGACTTTTTTGTCATCAGTATGCAGTGGCATGCTGTGACACGCTCTTTGGTCTTGACACTCTGTTGGGATAGAAGACCGTGCATGTCAGAACCTATTTTGAAGGGATACTTTGACTGAAAATATTGGAGTGAGCTGGGGTGGTGGGAAAGGCAGAGCCTGGAACATTCACTGTCAATATTCATCCCAGGAGAGAGGAGGACCCGGTGAAAGATGCAGGCACTGGAAAGAGAAAGTAGGTAGCAGCTACTTTAAGTCATTGACTCCTGAGCTTCCCCATTGAACGCATGCTGGACAGCAGGATATCTTCCTTAGTTTCACAATATTGGTAAACAATCAAAGAGGATTCCCAGCACAGTCCACAGCACGGTGCTGATAACGATTTGACATGAACAGATCTGCTACAATCTGGGAATCCCCAGGACATCTAGAAACTTGTATGTAGGGACTCCATCTGTGAATCTCAAAGCACAGATAATTACGCAGAAAATAAATGGTGACAGCTTTATGTGTGTAAACAAACTGCTTCCTTGTTTTATCTTAACAGGTAGCTATGGCTGTGATCCAAAGCAACACCAGTAAATGAACACTAAGGCAAGTCTGTCACTTCCAAGGCTTCCATTATTTTCTTTAAAATTTGGCTCCTATCCTGGCCGGGTTCTGCAAAGCACCATCCTGACCGGAGAGTTCTGCTGGAGCAGTGCCACGTAGGGGACAAGGGAGGAAGGTGGAGTAGCTCCAAAGATGATGCAGAGCTCTGGGAAACCAGGTTTTATTAACTCTGTTGTTCATGAAACTGCTGTTGGCTACATTGGAGGAGGAGATCTCATGTTGTTTTCTGGCTCAAAAGTGACAATGTTTTCCTGTGGTTAAAGAAAAATGATTGCAGAGTTTTCAAAGAAAAATGTGAGAGCTTCTGAGTATGCACAGCAAGGTGTGGTTTCCTCACAGATGCAAAAGCAAATGATATTTGATCCTTAACATCAACATGATTTTACACAGAGAGGAGTGAAATATATTGGACCCTTTTCCAGTGAAAAATATGGCTATCATCTGCCCATTAATAGGGAACCACACTGTGCTCCCTTGCTCTGAAGGGATGAGGCTGGTCCCCATTGCCTTTTAGAGGTCTGTGTTCTCCTTGTGAAACATGAATGTGCTGGGGAGGTGGATGGTGCATGCTCTGTGTCTCTCAGAGCCCTTTGTGAAGAACTGGCTGCAGTTAATTTGGGTTTGGATTAATTGGAGGTTTCAGCAGAGCCACTGCTCTCCCAGGCTGGCTGCATTCAGTCCACAGGGGTTTTGAAGAAGTTGTGAGGGGAAAGAACTTTTCATGTAACTAATTGGCCAAAAGATATCCAGGTCCTCTCTGGAAATATATGGGCTCCTTTCACAATAGAAATACCATGTCCTTTTCCTCCTGTTTATATAGACAGCTCACCCAAGGAGTAGTTATTTACACTGCACTGCTGCACAATTTACAGCTTACACCTAGGATTAGCTCTGACAGTGCTCAGCACTTGTTTGAAACCTGAGAGAGGTCAGATTTGGGCTGCCACTTTTCCACCGTGTGGGAGAAATGTCAAAAGGTGTCTTTCAGAGTGGGGTTAATGTGTTTAGAGCTACTGGCACAGAGTGATGTGTATGACTGGAAAGATACTGGCTGAGGGAGGTACTGCAAAGGAAGGATGTAAATGAAAAGCCAGTGTGAGGCCAGATCCTGCAGGTATAGATAGGATACTCTACACACAGAGGCTACAGACAAACAGCCTCCATTGGCTGAGGTGAGAAGTAGTTATTTTTTCCTGGGCAGAAGGAGTGGGAAAGTGGGCAAAAGAGATGGCAAAAGTGGTCAGAGATGCTAGGTGGACATGGAAGGTAAAAGTGGTCAGAGATGCTAGATGCACATGGAGTCTGAGATGAACTTTAATTGTATACAGTTTATGATTTTTCTTTAAATTTGCCGAATTTTCTCCTATCTGCTTGTCTTTATGTCTCCATTCACCTTTACACTTTGTGTGTTTGTGTACATTAGATGTATGTTAGGCTACATGGATGAACTGTAAACTGCTCAAGTGGAAAGAGAAAAATCCCACTCATGTATGTATGGCTTAAAAAATAATAATGAAAAAGCATCTGAAGTCTGTAATTGATAACTCACATTATCCTCCTTCAAAGATAATCCTGGCAGCCATAGAAAAAAGCAGTATTTACTTTAGCCAGTGTCTTTTTCTTGCAGGCAAGAGCTGACAAACATTATGAAAACAGATATGGATTTACATTTTGGTGGACAAAGCGTAAGACAAATCTGGCCTGAGATGACAGTGTAATGAAAAAACAGGAAAAAAAAGCACAGGTGGGCAAAACACGATCATCCTCTCTTTTAATGGTGATTAGAAGTAGTCATTGGTAGTCCCAGAGAAATGAGCGTATTTTTTTTGGTCTACAGTCACATTTTTCTGTGGATTATTGGTGAAAATTTGAGATGCTGAAGACTCAAAACAACACTCAAGTACATCGGATGTTCATGGACTGTTCAGCAGTGCCTGCGGTGAGACTGGTACCTTGTCATCTGGTAAATCTGAAGATATATAAAACTAATAGACACGGAGCCCTCCAATGTAACGCAAGCGTTTGGTTTCACAGAGCAATTCTGTAGTTTCTCCAGCAAACCTTTCAGAACAGAAAGTGCAAAAATTGCTACATAATGTTTATACCTAATTTAGTGTATTCCTGGGACTACATTTTAAAATAATTCAACAACAAAAAAGATTTTTTCCTTTCACAGAGAACTTTTCGGGACTAATGTTGCATTTTCCTAGCTAAGGCCTTCCAGTAAATCACCTTTTTTTTAAGAATTTTTCTCCATGCATTGCCAACTTCCATAATCCTATTTCCTTCAGCAGCAAAAATACCACTAAAATGAATTTAAGAGTTTGTACATTCAGGTCAATGGTATTTTACATCCTTTTAAAAGACAGCTGTTAATACTGAAGTAATTTAAACTTAACAAAACATAATCAAATGGGCTGGTGCTCATGATCTACTGATTCTTTGTGTCGGTTTAAATATCATCTTTATCACTTTACATATGATAGTTACAAATGAGATAATGACGTATATTAATATTCAAACATCCTTTTCAATATTTACATTTGCTTTATTTTACTGACCCTGAAATTTCAGAGGACACTTGGTAGCTCTTATTCCTGTTGTCTGCTGCTTATCTCTATATTTGCACATTTTCTGCTTCGGTGTTATAGATAAGAAAAGCCTGTGTACTAAGGACACACTCTAGCATTGAACTTCTGACCTCCACCAGGAAAATCATTGCCAGCCATGAATAAATAAAATACTAAAATCCATGCTGGAATTTTTCTGAGATAGGTGATTACGGTTAGGATCCTAACTGCATATTTAAATATCCAAGTAACTCATCCACATTTCAGAAGTAGGTATGGGCACCCATCGACGGTACTAACTGAAGCTACTGGAGGCAACTGGGGCACTTCTCTGCGGTATGCCAGTGCTGTCTACAGAAAGCAGGACATTATCCAGTTGTATAACTGCGGTGCAAGGACACATCTGGCTGCATCCTCCTTGTTAGTTCTTTGGTGCTCTCAATAGCTGTTCTTCAGCAGCAGCTGCCGAGTCAGGGTTCCCCACACCTGTCACCTTTGTGCAAGTGCTTCAGAAATAGAGAGTACAAAATAGGAATTGCACTTGCTTAATCTATTAGGAGTATCCTAGAAAAATCATTGGAATGAGTCCAGAGGAGGATTATGAAGATGCTCAGGGGGCTGGAGCACCTTTCCTATGAAGACATGCTGAGAGAGTTGGGCTTGTTCAGCTTGAAGGACCAAAGGCTCTGGGGAGACCTTTAAGCAGCTTCCAGTGCCTAAAGGGGCCTACAAGAAATCTGGAGAGGAACTTTTTACAAGAGCATGCGGTGACAGGACAAGGGGCAATGGCTTTAAACTGTCAGAGGAGAGATTTAGATTAGATATTAGGAAAACATTATTTGCTGTGAAGGTGTTGAGGCACTGGCACAGGTTGCCCAGAGAAGCTGTGGTTGTCACATCCCTGGCAGTGTTCAAGGCCAGGTTGGATGGGGCTTGGAGCAAACTGGTCTAGTGGAAGGTGTCCCCTCCCAGGGCAGGGGGACTGGAGCTACATGAGCTTTAAGGTACCTTCTAACCCAAGCCATTCTGTGACATTCTATGATTCTGTTAAATGAGATTGACCAGAGAGCTTGCTAAAGCAAATCAAAATTGTGGTTGCAGTGAACAGGGGGCAAACCATACCCTGTAGAGGTCCAAAGAGAGACCTCCTTCTCTGCAGCTCATTTTTGTAAAAAAGAAAAGAATCATAAAGATCCCAGTACTTCCTGTGGGCTCTTTGAAAATGCAGGCTGGTGTGGGGACAGAGGTGAAGGGGTTATGGTACTGAACTTCTCTACACAGCATGTCAGGAGAGGTTTTGTGGGATGGAACAAGGGACTCTGCTTTGGCTTGCTTTCTGTAACAGTGCTCCCATTGACAGAGGGTTTACAGGGAAGCCTCAGGCAGTGTGAAGGGGTCCTCTGGCATGCAAAGAGCAAGGGTACGGGATGACTTTGGGTCTGAAAGGAGTATCCAGACAAACTCATCCTGCTGCATCTCCGCAAGCTTTTGGGGGGTTGTGTTAATTGTAACATATCTCAGTCATGGAGGTTAGGTGTCCAAAAAAATGGAATTTCCTCTATGTAAATCGGGGAGATTTCTTTTCCAAATCTCCAGGTTAGATTTTCATACAAAACATCAGTTTTTCATTTATTTCTTTTTCGCTGTTTGGTTTTGTGTGATGTTGAACAAATTCGATCTATTTTCTTACACTAAAATTAGCAGAAGGAGAAATAATTGGCAAAGAATAATTCTATTATATTTTTGTCTTCTGCGTGAGAGTTGTCTTTGCACAAATTATAATATTAATAGTGTGGTTGCTTCTAAGTCTGGATGAATGCGTGTGCAAAATATTTTCCCCTTTAGCTGTTTCTGGACTAATTATAACTATTAAATTGTGAATTTGCCATTGGGTTTGGGCAAAACTTGCCTTCTGTGAAGTGACTATTATCAGAAAGAATGAATTCATAATATAGTTAAAATAATTTCATGATTGAGTTTAGAAATCTCTTATGTTTGAAAAAGAGCATATCTGGAGGAGCACAGCAAGTCATACAAACTGTCTTGAAGGTGAGCATAGGTTCGAGAATAACACAACTAACATATCTTTTGTTCAGCAAACATACTTCGGTTTGGAGTAGCTCCTCATCTCTTATTTTAGGACAAATTTTAAGACAAAATTGAAGACTGCTTATCTCTAATTTTAAGACAAATACATGATTAGTCTTAAAATTAATATAGCTGCTTTTTTCCAGAAATTAAACATTAGCCCTGCAATCATAAGAACAGCAAAATAATAAAATAATGCACTTAAGAAACATGGAGGTTTACAGTAAAACAGACGGGTTTGAGGTGACAATTTGTGTTTTTAAGAAAAGGAGGACAAGGAACTTTATGATTAAAATTTATTTAAAATTGGAAGGGAAAATGTCCGTGGGTAAACACCTCTGACAAAATACATATTAGCTCTACCTTATTTTCATTCATTCATTTCGTGGAGTGAGTCACTTCTGCAGGCTAAGATTCATCAGCTGAAATGGCAAATGTGATGAAAGTACTCAGAAACATGCCTGAGATGAAAAAAACAGACACAGTGGATAAATTTGTTTGCTTGATCTTTCTGCTATCAGAAGGGGAAAGTCCAGGATCTCGAACATGGCAGGTCCTTTAAAAAGAGAATAAACTAGAGAATATGCAGTGTGATCATGAACTTTCAAAGTCAGCAATGGATGATAGATTCATTTGTCAAACATGACTAAAGTTGAGAGCCTGAGGGAATCAGAGTTTTTAATGCCATTTGCATGGTGAAAGAGGCAGCAATGGCAGTACCAGCAGTGGAAGGACCAGCCTGGAGTGGCTATTGTTTGGAGTTTATTGAGAACTCCTGCAATATGAGTGGTCAAGCTGAGTCAGACCAAGGCCCACCTAGCTCAGTATGCCATTTCTGACAGCAGATAAAAGCAGATGCCTACAGGAGACCACATGGACAGTGCAACACATATGGCTTCCTCTGAGTGCTATTACAACCTTCAACCATCTGTGACTCAGAATGTGATCCTAAATGAGCTCTGCTGTCCATGAAGTGATCCCATGAGCAGGACTAAGGACGTGGCTGGGCTGTGTGGGTCTGAAGACAAGCAACATAAATATTTCCAGCTCCCTAATAAGAAGGCCTACCTCTCCCTACAAATCCGATTTTGCTTCTAACATACGGTGAACAGAAGTATTCAACAGAATATTAAAGGAAGCTCCTTTCTGAATAAAGTCTTGTAGAGACACCAGAGGAATCTGATTCTCCAGAGCCTTGTGGAACATGTTTCCCCCAAAGTCAGCATGCTTCATGTGAATGTGAGAAAACCAACACTTGATCTCCAAATAACAGGCTCTTAATACCACCCACAGCTCACATGGCATCCTCACATTCCTGTGAGGTGCTTGATGCATGGTACCGCTACCCCTGAGTCAGGGGGAGCAGACAATGAAGGAAGCCTTGACCAACCTTTCTTGTTAGGCCATGTCTTACATGAGAGATATACTGTGAAGTCTATGCTATTGAGATTTTTATAGGTATTATCATTTAGTGTCTGAGTGTATTCCAACAGAACTTCATACAATATGAATAACATCTGTCAAGTGTTGTTTGTTTTCTCTTCCTTTCTGCAATTGGGGAATGGAAACGAATGCAGTGACATTGGAAATGAATACAAGTGAATGCAGTGCACCTGTGTTGGAGCAATCCCAGGCACAGCTACAGGTTGGGCAGAGAGGAGATTCAGAGCGGCCCTGCAGAGAAGGACCTGGGGGTGTTGGTCGATAAGAAAATGAACATGAGCAGGTTTCAATGTGTGCTCGCAGCCCAGAAAGCCAACCGTATCCTGGGCTGCATCAAAAGGAGCGTGACCAGCAGGTCGAAGGAGGTGATCCTGCCCCTCTACTCTGCTCTCGTGAGGCCTCACCTGGAGTATTGTGTGCAGTTCTGGTGTCCTCAACATAAAAAGGACACGGAACTGCTGGAACAAGTCCAGAGGAGGGCCACGAGATTGATCAGGGGACTGGAGCACCTCCTGTATGAAGACATGCTGAGAAAGTTGGGGCTGTTCAGCCTGGAGAAGAGAAGGCTGCGTGGGGACCTCATAGCAGCCTTCCAGTATCTGAAGGGGGCCTATAGGGATGCTAGGGCGGGACTATTCATCGGTGACTGTAGTGACAGGACAAGGGGTAACGGGTTAAAACATAAACAGGGGAATTTAGATTGGATATAAGGAAGAAGTTCTTTACTGTAAGGGTGGTGAGGCACTGGAATGGGCTGCCCAGGGAAGCTGTGAATGCTCCATCTCTGGCAGTGTTCAAGGTCAGACTGGACAGAGCCTCGGGTGGCATGGTTAGTGTAAGGTGTCCCTGCCCATGGCAGAGGGTTTGGAACTTGATGCTCCTAAGGTCTGTTCCAACCCTAACTATTCTATGATTCTATGACATGTTTTGTTTCAAAAGGGACTTTAAAGGAAAATAAACATGTATTTACCTGTATTTGTATGTATGGAGATGACAGGGTCAAACCAACCTTCTTTGTCTGGAAGAACCATATGCAAGGGCTGCAATGGTTCCTGCGTACTGGAATAGTTAATTGCCTGACTCAGTCCTACAGACACTGTCTTTCCTCCACGGAAAAGCTGCAACCCTTTTCTAGATAGTTGCATTGCCACCTTGAATTAATTGCTATCCACAGCCTTCGTTCTGAGAATTTTCTAAAGTGTTTCTTTCAGATCACTGAAGCCTCAGCAGAGAAATCAAAAGCGCTACTCTGAGAGAACAGAAATTGATTTGCTGATCAGCGTTGCTGAAATGTAATGCGCAGTTGATCTTGATGTATCATTACCACAATTACGTCGCCCTTTTCGGCATCAAAAAGGGCTATTTTTACTTTAGGCAACAAGATATAGGAACCTTGTAGCATGGGGTGACAGTCTGCCAGCTGACTTGCCACCTCCTCTGCTTCTCAGCCAGCTGAAACAGGATCTAGGAACACAGAAAATTTGTGATAACACTGGACTGAATCTGTGAGAAAAGGATTTTTTTTCCCGTTCTTTCTTTCATGTCTTAACAGACACGATTGTAAAAAATTGGCACACTTTTTCCTGAACATCACAGAAGAAGATGATGCTTGGGAAGACTGGACTTCACATGGAAATCCTGGGGTAGTGTTGCTTGTTTATTTTAGTCCCATTCTGGTTTAACACGCTTTCCAGCCAGTTTGGAGGAAGGTGGATAAGCAAAATCTGGAGGGATCTGCTGAGGCTCCTGCTTTCTTTCCACACCAAGATGGACGGGCTTTGCATCAGTAAGGACAACCCAAGATCTCCTAATCTGTATGAGGATCTGTATGGGCACCTATCATAGAAATAACACTGCTCTCTGGTGTTAGACTCATCACTGTCTTTCCTCTGCCCACCACTGACGTAGAGACATAGCTCAGATTTGACTCCTGCTTACTCATCTTCATCTTCTCTGACCTTGCCACAGCTTTTGGTCAATTTGGTGACAGAAAATGTCTGTATTTAACGGCGGGTAGAGTTGTATCTCCCCTGCTTATGGCTGGTGTTGGGCTCACTTGGCCTAACCAGATTACTCAGGAGCTGCATATGGCTGCTAAGAAGGATCACAAAGTCAGCCAGCCCTTCACATTTCTGCAAGAGAGGTATAGGTTCAGTCTTCTGTGAGCACCTATTAGACGACTCTCCATCAGGAGCAGTACACAGTCTATTATATCTTATTAGATTCCCATAACTTCTCCTGAGACCTTACTGATGTCAAATGGCCTAGGAGGATGAGTACAGATGTAAGCCTCCTTTTCTTCATGAATGAAGACCCAGCTGAGTGACTGTGAGCTGCTCATTTCCCAGTGCTGGGCTGAATCCAAATTATGTTGGAACTGGAAGACTGGGTTTGGTTAGGGGTGTGTGTGTCAGCTTTCTTTGGCTGGCTTGTATTCTGCTGTGCTCAGGAATAGGGGGTACTTAGTGATAAACTGAAACCCATGTGGTTTTCTTCAGTGCTGACCTTTATACAATGCACTGCTCCTTGAAAACAGATGATAAAAAATGAGAAATTATTGCTGAATGGCAAGTGTAAATAGGTGTAAACCAGATATTCCCAGTGACTGTGTGGGCATCTTATACTTCTGGTTTAGGTAGTCTGTCTAATCCTTGCTTGTGCACCATGCCTTCTTGCTGGAGTGAGACTCAGTGAGGCATGAGGGTAGTAGGTAAGGGGAGAACTTGGGTCTTGGGGATTCCTTAGTTACACACCAGTCATCAAAAAAGGCTTGTGTCTAGAGCAACCAGATGGAAAATGAACTTAGAATAAATGCAGCAATTCAACCTTGCCTATCTTGTAGTGGAAGGAGAAGATACTTATAACTTCTTAGCTTGATTAAAAATTACTACAGTTACATGGTTTCCAATAAGGATAAAAAAGAATACTAAATGCGTTTTATTATTGCAGTAAAGAAAGCTTATTTTCCTGAATACTAATTCAATTCTTTTAAAAAGGCATACTTTGTCGCATGTATTTTGGTACTGAAAGGCATTAACATCTTTTTTTCTTTCAAAGAGCACATACTTTACAGTTATTTTATAAATGGGCTCTTCAAGGGTGGATTCATTACTAAATGGAAAAAGCAAGTGCAAACTTTAAACAGTTGCCTACATGCAATCATCTACATTTGCATCAATTGCTATCATAAGAAAGATGCAAAGGTCAGATGGGAAAAGTCAGCATCCTTTGTTAAAACACTACTCTTGTGTCATAGAAATTATTCCTCCTACAAATTTGACCCTATGCTTATGGCCCAATTATATTGCTAAAAAAGGTGTTCTTTCATAAAAGAAAGATAACATTTACTTTCTTTTTTCCTACTGGAAAAATGGGCCTATAATTTAAAAAGTAGAGCACAGAAACTATTTTAATGACCAGCTTTTTCTGTCAAAGAGACACGTTTGGAAGAAGGCAAGTAGCTTTCCTGCAGAGCCATGAAGCTCAACCGTGAAAGAGTGATTATTTTCCACCAGTTTTTGTGAATATTAGAAAACAAAAAGTACTGAATGTGATGTGCATTCTGAAAAACTGTTCTAGCTTTTATAGTGTTACCATAAAAAAATAAGTCTATGGTCATAAAGATGATGCGAAGTCATGGCAGTATATAAGACTGATGATCTTGAAGGATCATGTACTTAGCCATGTTGAACTTCATGAGGTTCATACCATCCCACCTCTTGAGCCTTTCAAGGTCCTTCTGGATGGCATCTCTTCCCTACAGTGTGTCAAAAGCACCATACAGCTTAGTGTCATCAGCAAACTCGCTATGGGTGCACTCAGTCCCACCGTCCATGTCATTAGCAAGGATGTTAAACAACACCGGTCCCAATACCAACCCTTGAGGGACATCACTTGTCACTGGTGTCCCCTTAGACATTGAGCCCTTGACCACAAGTCTTTGAGTGCGGCCATCCGGCCAATTCTTTATCCACCAAATGGTCCATCTGTCAGATCCATGCTTCTCCAGATTAGAGACATAGGTGTTCTGCGGAACAGTGTTAAATGCTTTGCACAAGCCCTGGTTGATGACATCAGCCACTCTTCCCTTATACACCAACACTGCAACCCTGTCATAGAACACCACCAGATTTGTCAGGCATGATTTGCCCTTAAGGAAGTCATGCTGGCTGTCACCAGCCACCTTATTGTCCATGTGCCTTAGCATAGCTTCCAGGAGAATCTGCTCCATGATCTTGCCAGGAACTGAGATGAGGCTTTGGTGCCTGGCAATAACCTTGAGCACATCAAATAACTTATGTGGATATGTATGGGCAATTTATCTTTCTGTACCAATGGGATTGGCTGAACCTTCACCTTATTCACCAAATGATATCTTTGTGGGAATTCTGTAATGGCTGTCTTTGGGGGCAAATTCATTCTCCCAGCACTATCTGGATCACAGACACCTCTAGGCTGTATCTACAGCCTGTGGCCCTCAAGGCTGTGTACCGTCTAAGAAATGTAGGAGAAATACATAGGATATTTCCAGGATCTTCTCCTTGATAGTGTCTTAAGGCAGATTACCTTGCATTTTTCCACAGGTCAAAAGAGCTGGTGGTGTCCCAAGTGGTGCTACTGGCAAAGACGGACTGGGATTCAGCTCCACTGTGTGGGCATGTCATTTCAGGTTTCTAAATACAGATGTGTCCTGTTATAGTCAATGGAGGTTCTGTTCCTTGAATACAGTCATCTGGTGCTCTTTGAAGTGCCCTTGGCTACCTGAGTCTTCTTCAAGGGTCTAGCAGATTCGGCATGGGAACTGCTGGATACATGTGCCTTTCTGGAATGGCAGCTCCAGAAAGAGTCAGCTAGGTGGGATCCCCAAGGACACCTCAAACAGTGCTACACCCTTAAGTGTGAGAAATTGGTCTGAGCTTGTAGGACAGTTTGCAGGACAATTCAGCTCAATCTGAAGTAGATACACACGTGGCCATTGGCTTACTGAACTCCACTGACTATATTGCTCTTACATGACAAGATCAATACTTCAACAGTACTTCAGCCATGGCTTTTCCCACTTCTGTAGGAAATGCCTGCAGGTTTTGGTACTGGACGGAATAAAAAGCTCTTGAAAAAGAGAGGATGAATTTGGCTCAGATAACAGTGCTGCACTCTATGAAATGAAGAAAGTTTAGTCCTATTCCTCACCCAGCGCAGCACTTGGTTGTCCAGCTGCTTGCTAGCCTGTGTTCCTACAGCTTGGAGGCGAAAGCGCCGATTGACATCTGAGGCTGCTCTGCAGTATGTGAGGGCTGTATGGGAGGGCTGGATTTTACATGTGAAGAACAACACTGAAGAAAATAGGAACACCCGAAGTGTCTGAAAGGAAGCTGAGCAAGCTTTTCCCCTTCAAGCAGTTACTCCTCGAGTTAGTTACCTTTGTTTTGAGAAATTAGCAGCACATACATCTATGCAACTGCCCAGAGATGAAGGAGGTTTCTGCTTTCATTGTCTTTCGCATGTCAGCATGTAGAGCCAGAGAGGGCTTGAGTGCCTCACTGGCTGGATTATTGAACAAGAATGGCTTTTGCCCTCAAGTTTGAGTCATCACCAAAATGATAGGATTTAAAATACTACTAAAGACCAAATCAGTTCAAAAACCCCTGAGTTGAAAGTCTGGATTTCCTAGAGAGATATAAAAAGCCTCAAAAGCCTCTTTTGTTATGAGAAATGACTCTGGGCTGGTTTTTTTTTTCTTTTTTTTTTTTTTTTACTTGAAACCTGCCCTATGATCCTTGAGGAGCTTTTTACAACTTCTAGGAAAAAAGGGTGTGACATATTTTTAGTTTCAAAGCTCATATCTATTCTATATAAGAACTGTATAGATATTGTCTCAGTCTGTATTTCCACCACAAAAACTATGACCAGAAAACCAACATAAATCCAAGAGTTATTTTTGAGAAAAGCTTTTTCCACTGGTACCTGACAATGCCACTCACAATGTTAAATACTTTGCTTTATTTATCTGCTCCTTTCCTTCAGTTCAGAACATACATCTCCAAGGTGCATAATGCATGGTGACTCAGTGTTATGTAGGAGATGGACAATGGCAAATGGATCTCCAATTAAATTCAATTGCTGTTCGAGGACTGATGCCCTATTTTGAACGGAGTGCATGAGTGAAAGTCTGAAGTACTGCAAATGCATGTTTTTAGAACTGCAATTAATCTCCGTTAAAAGTTTTGACTCCTCTCTCCCCCACCTCCTTTTCCTACCATGTCTTCCTGTGCCACACAGCAATGCGGTTCTGCCTGGCTTGGAGCTGCCAACATTACGTGAAAGAGTGCAGAGCCCACTGCTGACGGCAGCAAAATTCAGCTTGGCAGAGGTTTGGTACAAAACTGTGTCAGAAGGGTTTCAGAGGGCCAGGAGGTGATATAGGAAGGATTAGTGGAGCTCTGGGAGGTGTCAGAGGAGAAATATGGAAGGTGGTTTTGACAGGGCAGGTGAATCTCTCAGTATATTGCCTCACTGACCTCCAACCATCTCCTTCCCATCTTGGGTTCTTGACCAATTCGGTATTTCTGGAGGGCTAGGACCTGCTCCTGGGTAACTTCACCCCAGAAGGGCTCATACTCTGGTATACTTGCTCCTTCAGTTCCCATGTCCCTCTGAGATGTGAGATGCTCTATGCCTCAGGCTCACACCTGCCCTGCGCATGTGTTCAACCTAGCCATGCTCTACCATGCTCCGTAGCCCCCTATACTCCCCTTCTGCCCATGCTGGAAACTTAAGTGGAGGACCTGCAAGGTCTTACTAACTCCAGGGCAAAACCAGGGAAAACAGAACTAGGGTGACTGGCAATGCTTGTCACAGCACAAGATGGCCATATCTCTGACCCAGCTTTAAGAGGGTTCAGCTTAGAGACTTGTCTAATCTGCTTTGCGCATTAGTCCCTACATAGGGTATTAGAAAGCAGAGGGGGAGTGCTACACTTTCAGAAAAGGATATTTTGTGTAACAGCTGATTGAATGAGATGGATACATTCCTTCTGTGCACATCACCATAGGTCTCAGATCCACAACTGGTAATTCTAGGCCCTGGCTGTGAATGCTTGTATGGTTCATTGCAAAGCATTAACTGGAGGGCTAGCTGTCAGATCCTTGCTACACTGCTGTGACAAAAATCAAAACCTCTCCAAAATGTCATCCTCTTTCAAAGCAATGAAAAGAAATGATGAAATTTTGCAGAATTTTCACTGCCTAATGCAAATACCATTAATTTTAAAAAATACACCAGATCAAGGAAAAGCTGGCTTCATGTGGAAAACGATTGTTCCAAGCTGAAAGAGTGATTGTGTGTTGTGGTTTAAGTCCAACCAGTTACTCAGCACCACAAAGCCATTTGCTCACCCCTCCCATTTTCTCCCCTTGCAGGCAGGATGGGGAGGAGAATCAAAAGAATGTCAACCCCATGGGTTGAAATAAGAACAGTCCGATAACTAAAGTAGAATATAAAACTAGTACTATGAGTAATAATAATAATGATAAGGGAAATAACAAGGGGAGAGAATATAAAACTAAAAGGGGAAAGAAAAAAGCCCCAATGAAGACAAGTGATGCACAATACAATTGCTCACCACCCTCTGATTGATACCCAGCCTGACCCAAGCAGCAATCTGCCCTTCCAGGTGACTGCCCCCAGTTTATACTGGGTATGACATGATGTGGTATGGCATACCCCTTTGGCTAGTTAGGGTCAGGTGTCCTGTCTCTGTTTCCTCCCGAATTCTTGTGACCCTCCTCACTGACAGAGCATGAGACTGAAAAACTCCTTGCTCAGGGTAAGCATTACTTAGCAACAACAAAAACATCGGTGTGTTATCAGCATTGTTCTCAGACTGAAGCCAAAACACTGCACTGCACCAGTTACTAGGAAGGAGAAAAGTAACTGTTACAGCTGAAACCAGGACATTGTGTAAAATAAGCTGCAATCAAGATGTACTTTACAAGATAGGAAGTCATTCTGGCCATCTCCAGTAAAGGTTTTTATTCTCAGCCTTCCATATGATTGTAACCTTAAAGTCAATAAAGTGCATAGAATGACAAACACTTCTGGCAAGCCCTCTCTCAGCAATGCTGTTGCATACAACCCATGAAATATTTTAATAAAAGGCAAATGGCTTTTGTCAGATAAGGCTAATTCTCCATGAGAAATAATGTTGTTGCAGAAGCCAGAAGAGACAAGTTAGAGATCAAAGGAAACACCTAATGAAGCAAGATGGCTGAAAAGTGACAAGAATCGATTAAACATCTGAATGTTTCGTTAACTTCATGCTGTAGAAGCTGCACACTGGAAGATATACCTTCTTCCTCTCAAGAGGTGGCAACCTGCCGCCAGACTGCAAAGATAAAGTGGGTAAACAACTATGAGGAACGAATGTGTCCAATTACTCTAAATGCAGACAATACATTTGTCCCAATCTTTATTGCATGACACCCTGAGAAAATGTCTTTCCTACTCTTCAGAATAAAAAATTAGTGCAACTTCAGAGTTCAGAAAGATGAGCAAAAGTTTTTGGGTGTTTAAGATAACTGGGAAGGCTACAGGAGGAATCAGGCAGATTTAGCTCAGGCTTTTCTCCACATTAAGTAGGGACAGGCAGGATATTCTAGTAGTTACAGGCATGACGCCTCTATTTCTCATCACATAGCATGAATGGCATATGCTGGGATGATGCTGTGTGGCTTATTTGCAAACTTCTGTGCATAACCTCACTAAATATTGCCTAGTGGTGTCAGAATTTTGTGGGAGGTCATGGAAAAGCTCCTTTCCTGGGTCTTAGCATGTATTTATCTTATCTTGCTTTCCAGTATTCTCCACCTCCTCCTTGTCAGATTTGGCTCACCTCCACTGTACATTATTACTAAGTCTTCAGAAAAGATGTAAAAATACTTATAAAAAGCTAAAACCCTAGAAATCTCAGTTTATACGGAAGAAATGAGATTGACAGCTTGTGAGATCATAGGGAGGTGATGAGGCAAAATTTTTGTACTAAATATTGCTCACATTTTCCCACCTTATTTTCAGTAATATTTTTCCTTTGTTGTTTTAAGATCATGGTATTGGGATATAAATGTGAGTTTGGATGAAGTTTCTTGGCTTACATGTCATTCATAACTCACACATAACATGAGGGAATGATACAGAGGTTATCCACCTCTAGACTGATTAAAGATTAGTCCTGGTTAGCCAGAGTTCAGAATTTCTGTCATCTCGTCAAATGTAAGTGGAGTATGGATCCAGCTAACCAACTGTGTAGCTCTGTCCAGCCTTCTTGGCTGGACACAAGAGGTGTGTTGCCAGTTCTGCAGTTGCTTGAGTGCAACCTGTTATGTCCTGACAATTGCTTTTGTGTTTCTTCTTCATTTTGGGTACCTCTTGCCTCTAGATGTTCAGCAATGAGGCCAGAGGAAAAGACTTGGATTGGATATTGCTTTCATGAAAACAGTGACATGCAATTACTTTCAGCGCATTCCCAACACCTCTCATCACCTTCTACATCTGTGTTACTTGGTAAATCCTTTCATGTGTAGAAGATGAAGATGTCACATATCCAGGAAGCACTCTGTATTCTGCATCAATGGTGGCAGGGTTCACGAATTGTACTTTTTCATAAATTATTTTCAACATGCACTCTAACATCTTCAAGTCTTTCACACCCAGTTTGTCATGGGGCAGCATGTCAGATTTTTCATCTCAAATTTCTGTAAAAAAGCAATCCGTCAGTCATCATTAGACACACTGAACCAGATTATGCAGTGTGGCAGAGGAATGCTCAGTGTAAGGGAAGAGGGGAAGGTTCATGAACCCGCACAAGCTGCTGCTGAAAGTTGCTTGACTTCACAGCACAGCTCCTGTGAGACCTACACTGGAGACACAGGCGAGCAAACTCTGCAGGTCTGCTGGAGGGGAGGGAGAGTCTTCTACAGAGGCTGCCTGATGGCAGGTAGCAGTAAGATCCTTGCTTAGGGGCTCTGAACTGTGCTATGTATAAGGGCTTAAAATCAGACCATGTGAATACCCAGCATGGAAGTACGGAACAAACATCAGAGTGTCTCTGCAGCACCAGCAAAGCCTCAGTATAAGGGAGACATTGCAGAGGCTGGGTTGGGAGACTGTTTTTAGGGCAAGTGTGCATATCTAAAGCCTCCAGGAACAACCTATGATTGTATCCCTGGCCTGTGAAAATGTGGCCATCCCAACTTACAATTTTTAAGAAAAAAGCCATGCATTATCACCTTTCTTTATTCGTTTCTTCATGAATCATAAACCAGCCCAGGTTAGAAGGGACCTAGAAAGATCATCTGGTCCAACTATTCATGGGAAAGGAATCTAGATGAGATCATCTAGCACCCTGTACAACTGGATCTTGAAAACCTCCAGTGATGGGAACTCTACCATATACCTAGGGAGATTGTTCCAGTAATTGATTATTCTCACTGTAAAAAATGTCTTTCTTATATCAAGATGAAACCGAGCATAGAACCTAGATGGGTACTAGGGCAACTTGTACCCATTGCCCCTACTCTTCTCCGTGTGGCTCCTTGTGAAGAAGAGAGCCTCCCTCCTCTTTGCAGTCACACTTAAAGTACTGGAAAACTGTGATGAGGTGCTCCTGAGCCTCCCCTTCTCCAGGGAGAAAAGATCTTTTAGTCTTTACTTACAGGGCAGGTTCTCCAGCCCTTTCATCATCTCTGTGGCTCTCCTTTGGATCCTTTCCAGTCTGTCTGCATCCTTCTCGAATTGAGGGGTCCAGAACTGGACACAATACTCAAGGTTCAGCCTGACAAACATTTAGTGGGATGATCACGTCTCTATCTCTACTAGTAAAGCCCTTGCATTCCTTCTTTCTTCCTCACTGGAACTTCTATTTTTGGAGGGAATGTGTCCCAGATAGGTATGAAGCATCAGGGAAAATTGCAACAAGTGGTGAAAGAATTTCTCACCCTTGTGTTGTAATCTTTCACATGACACATTAGTTTTAATTTATCTTAATAAATGTATAATTTCCCAGTGAGATTTCTTTTTTCTTTTTAAGTTAACCTGAAGTAACTTGAATCCAAGCCTCAATGCTGAGCTAGATTTTTCTTTGGAATGGATAAAATGGATAAAAAAAATATGGATTCCTGCAACTTCATTATTCATGCCAAAAAATCACTGGGCAAAATATGTTAATTCAATTCCCTGACCACTGAGTAAGTGAGACATAGCTAAATCCTGTACAATGCTCAGACTGGATAAAGTGTGGGAGTAGTAAAGAACACCCCCACTAATGGCACTGATTCTACTTATTAGGAAATAGCGGTGAACTATTCTCATTATTATCTACAACACCCACCCTCCAACAAAAACCCAGGGTCTGGCTAGCAATGCAAAACTCTTCATCATTACCCTCATTCCTTGTATGCTGAACGTGTATGGGATTTTGGTGTAGACATTCCCTCTGTGAGAGGGCATCTCAAGTGGGTAACTAGACATGCTACTGATAACATTTGAATTGTGAAGGACCAACATGTAATTTGGTCTTAAAGTGACTAAAATTAGGAAGAATGAATTGAATAACTAGCAGTTTCTTAGTGGATCTGAAATCTGCATTATTACATGTCAGCATGTCACAAGGTTCAAAAGTGTGAATTCTGCTCTCCTGTAAGGCAGTGGAGATAACATTTCTGAGCTCACCATATGTATCCCATTAGGTTCTCGGACTGCTTTAATGTTAAAGGAGTGCTGAAATCAAGCTTAGTAGAAAGATGCAGGCCATTGTATTTATTTGTCCGTAACTGCTCTTGGCCCTCTTAGCTGCCAGGTGACATGCATGTGTGCTTCACTGTTAAGCAAATGCATAGCAATTTTTACAAATTTGCTAGAATAACCTGATTAGAAATGTTTATCAGTGGGGTCCTCATTTCACCACTATTATTTATCTGTGTATTTACCATTTTTCCTTAAGCATTTTATTAACCATAGCTGTTAGTCAGCGTGATAGTAAATGAGAAGGTTTCTGAGCAGTCGCTATCAATGTTTGCTATTCTGTAGTCCTCCTTTCTCTTTGCGATACTTGGTTGCAGCCACTGATCACCTTTAATATGCAGGTGATTGCATTGGACATTTCAGACATACATTGATTTCTGCAGATTTTGACCTCCAATGTGTCTTTGGGAGAAGACATTACAAACGAACCAGTCAGTGCCCCTCCCATGCTATTTCTACTGGGAGTCAGCTGCTTATTTTAATAATGATGTACTGAGATACGGGCTACACTATGACTAAATTCAGTGTTACTGACTCTCCAAGGTGGAATAGAATTTATGTCCTGAGACTTGTTAGCAGCACATCTTCCAAGACCATTTCTCCACCACGCAGTCTCCTTAACTTGTGAAAAAGGTTTGGCAATATTTGGCAGCTGTCTTTTACTGCCCATGGGCATAGTGCTATGTGGTACGTTTGTGGTCCAGTTCTGTGCAAAGCAACATGGAATTGACTAAAGCAGCGCATCAGGAATAATGCTTAACGACATCTGCATTTCTGCCTTTCCTTTTAACTTTTTGAATAGGAAGATCCACTAGTGAAGGACACACAGCAGTTCTGGAGTCACATCAGTGAACTTTAATGAAGTCTCTTATCTCTGATCTCACAAGTTTGTAACAAAATAAACTTCAAACTCAGTGATTAATTTCCATTTGGAATAAATACTCAACTTCAGGTGCCATGATAGAAGGCTGTGGGGAAAGCAAGCATCACTAATTGGGATCTAGGTGAGGTCCAGCTATACAGCATCTGCCGAGGTGAGCAGCTCCAGAGAGGAGCCTTCGGCCCCGGAGCGGGGTGGAAACCCCGCGGGCAGGAGCCTCAGTTCTGAGCGGTCAGAGCCACCGAGGGAGCCCCGAGCCCTCGCCAGGCCTTGCCCCGGGGCCGGCAGCTCCGCTGGGGAGGGCAGGGACTCACAGGGGGCGGGGCCAGGAGGGGTGGCGCCGGCCCTGAGTAGGGAAACCCGCCCCGGGGAGCGTGGGGGCAGCGTGTGCTGGTGCAGCTGGCTCTGGCAGTGCGAGCGGGCAGGTCGGGGACACCAAGCTGTGTGGTCCGGTTGATACGCTGGAGGGAAGGGATGCCATCCAGAGGGACCTTGACACGCTTGTGAGGTGGGCTGATGTCAACCTTATGAAGTTCAACCACGACAAGTGCAAGGTCCTACACCTGGGTGAGAGCAATCCCAGGCACAGCTACAGGATGGGCAGAGAAGAGATTCAGAGCGGCCCTGCAGAGAAGGACTTGGGGGTGCTGGTCGATGAGAAAATGAACATGAGCCGGCTTCAGTGTGCGCTCGCAGCCCAGAAAGCCAACCGTATCCTGGGCTGCATCAAAAGGAGTGTGACCAGCAGGTCGAAGGAGGTGATCCTGCCCCTCTACTCTGCTCTTGTGAGACCTCACCTGGAGCATTGTGTGCAGTTCTGGTGTCCTCAACATAAAAAGGACATGGAACTGTTGGAACAAGTCCAGAGGAGGGCCACGAGGATGATGAGGGGACTGGAGCACCTCCCGTATGAAGACAGGCTGAGGAAGTTGGGGCTGTTCAGCCTGGAGAAGAGAAGGCTGCGTGGAAACCTCATAGCAGCCTTCCAGTACCTGAAGGGGGCCTATAGGGATGCTGGGAAGGGACTCTTCATCAGAGACTGTAGTGGTAAGACAAGGGGTAATGGGTTTCAAAGTTAAACAGGGGAAGTTTAGATTGGATATAAGGAGGAAATTCTTTCCTGTGAGGGTGGTGAGGCACTGGAATGGGTTGCCCAGGGAAGTTGTGAATGCTCCATCCCTTGGCGGTGTTCAGGGCCAGGTTGGACGAAGCTGTGGGTGAGATGGTTTAGTGTGAGGTGTCCCTGCCCACGGCAGAGGGGTTGGAACCTGATGATCTTAAGATCCTTTCCAGCCTTAACTATTCTATGATTCTATGCTGGAACACAATTTAAAACAATGCTTTGAGATGAGAGTAAATTGCCAGTGTTGGAAAGAGCACGTAGGAAGTCTAGCCTATCTACACACTGTATATCCATTTTACCAGAACCAGGTAATAAATTTTATGTAGAAATGGCAGAGGAAGGCCTCTCCTGCTTAGTGGAAAGCCTCACAATTATTTTCAGGATGAATACTATTTTTGAATTCCTCTTCTGTGCTAAAAATATTAGTGTTTTTCAAGAGCATGTGCTGAATAAGGAGGGTGAAAAACTGCAAAGAAATCTAAGAAGTCACATCTTAAAAAAGAAGCAAATAACTTATGGACACATGAAATAAGTGTGTTAAATAGCACATGTGGCTGAGAAATTAGAAGAGTTAATCAACACCCTTTCAGTATAGCCCAGCACAATTCATAACCCACAGCTGTGACTCAGAAGGAAAATTCTATATTAAAATGTCAGCCTTGTCATTTATTCCTTTTGCCATTTACTTAATTCTCTGAGGAAAACTTTGTTCATTAGTTCTCTACTTGATTCTTGGTAGCAGTTGTGCTCTGGTGAACACTTCTATTTGCACTCAGTCCTGAAATTTTGACTGTCTTATGAGACATTTATGCATGATCCTGTGCTGCATTCAGTGTTTGACTACACAGTTGTGTGTGTGTTTAAATAGCCACAGCACCACATGGAAAGTAATTAAGTTAAATAAATACCTGGTCAAGTTCTTTCCACAATCAGGAAGAGAAGTGCAGAAGATAATGAAATGAGGTTGGAAATTACTTTCCTTCTAAGAGAGTCTTCAGGAACACAGACATTCAGGACTTGAACACTTAATATATCACAAGGCTGAAGAGGCTCATACAGTAACACAGTATTTTTCAAATTGACCAGGGAACTGGCAATGATGAGAGATAAAGACAGGGAAAGTTACCAGAAACGTCCTCTTTCCAAATCTTTCCCCTTCCTCTTTTCCAATTCCATTGAATTCTCATGACGGCTATTCACAGCAGAGGCAGGTACTCAGACAATTTTGTCATCTTCTCTAAGAGCCAGAGCAGAGGTTGATGGTCCTGTGGCAGGTACAGATTCCTCAAGATTCATGGAGGTCAGGGGAGCAAATGTGAACTGTTCCCTGCAGCAGCAAATTGCAGTAGAAAAGGTACGGTGATTCCCACAGTATTATTTATTCCCAAACTTCCATACAAAGAAATTTCCATGAGCCTGGGTGGTATGAGCTACTGTACTTGGGCATGTTTTCCACCTAAAAAATTAGAAGTGTATGCTTCCTGGGAGGAATGAACACTGTGCTTCATCTTCTGTTACCTGAATTTGACAAGAAATGTCATGCTCAAAAATACAGTACACTGTTTCTGTGAGCCTGATTGGGAGTGACACCCACTAGTCACCTTTTAGATGAGTAGATAATTGGAAATGTGCTCGTCTATAATTTCTGACTGGGCCTCTCAGGAAATCTATTATCTCTCCATTATGTCCTTTGGGAAGAATGGAACTGCTTCTTTAGTATGCTCTCGACAGCTTCCAGCCACTGTGATGTGCTGCTTACTCTGTGTTGCTTTACTGTGTGAATGACCTCTGCTTCAGTCCTCAGAGCTACTGGCAGAGTAAGGTTGAGCAGCGTGAGCATAGTCCATCCCATAATATTTTTCGGGAACATGTGACTGCTCTTGTGAATTAACATCACTCCGCTGACTCCACTGGAAAATTGACCTGCAGTGATTGGCATCACTCTGTCCTACCCTCTGTGTACATCCTTTGCTATATTGCTCCAGGGACTCCTTTATTTTCTTTCCTCCACAACACATCCTCTCGTCCTTTGCTGTTTTCTTTCCCA
This sequence comes from Lathamus discolor, assembly GCF_037157495.1. NCBI lineage: Eukaryota > Metazoa > Chordata > Aves > Psittaciformes > Psittacidae > Lathamus > Lathamus discolor. Next base: position 98,806,719 of record NC_088887.1, on the reverse strand, counting down.
GAGGTTGTCACCCTCTCTTCTCCATATTCCTCCATCCTGGACCCTTGCCAGCTCATATCTTTGGTGGTGCCCATGAAAAACCCTTAGTAATCGTCCTAGCCTGACCCGGCTGACTGCACTAGGACATTGCAGAGTTTACTAGCCTGAGCCCCGCTCCCTGTCTCATCTGTGTGTGAAAAGCATCAACAGTTGGGAGCTGGAAGCTTATGACACCTGGGAAGTTTTCCGAGCAAGGTTCTTGGAGGGCAGGCAAGAGTTCCTGCTGTCAGCTGGGCTATGCGTTCTTTCCTGCTGAAAGAACTGCTCCTGGGAGACCTTGCTTGCCCCTGCTTTGGTCCTGATTTACACCAAGTTGAAGGCAGTAATTGGCGCAGGTGAAAATGAGACTCAGATGCCTTAAAGAGAGGGCTGGATGGCTTACACAGATTAGAAAAGAAACTGTATTAATCTCTGGTTTCTTACAGCCACCTTGTATGCTGAGCTGGGTATCCTCATTTTGTAATTATAACTCACTGATTTTGCAAGGTATGTGTAAGCTGTTCTGTGTCAGCACATATTGACAACATTAAAAGGTTACCCTCCATATCGGATAAACTCTAGGGAAGCAAATGTACTTAATGTGTTTGTAGGATTTCAGTAAGTAGGACATTTAGGACATTACTTTGCACCTCAGTAGCAGTTTACAATCTGAACCAGGTTACTTGCCTACTTATATATGAAAAATAATCTCTCACTTTGACTCCAAGAAATACCCCTGTGCTAATACCTTTTTAATGGATGTATCCTACTTGGACTTTTTTTTTTAACAAATAGGGCTGCTGAGAAGAAACAGAGATTAACTTTCATGTGACTTCCAAAAATCTTCCTGCAGACTAATCTATATTTTATCAGGTGAAGTACATAAGAGGCTGTATCCCTTTTGATTTATGAGCAAAAGTTCTATGAGAAATATGAACTGTATAATATAGACGATCCATCATTCAAAAAAGAATTATTGGTAACCCTAGCCAAAATAAAAATTCTCCTGGGCTACTATCCAGTGATTATACAAGATAATGTTGCAGAGATCCCAGAACACTGCAACATGTGTAAACTGGCCTTCAGACCAATTGTTGGGCTAGCATGTGTGATTTATTGAAAATGGGTCATTAATCTCAATTTTGACCTGCTATATTCCAAGACAATACAATTGTGTACAGCAATGGAGAAGAAGAGAGTGACTTAAAAAGACCTGAAGAAGGTTTTTTGTTCCTGCATGCAGTAATTGGTCTAATAGGTGATGTCACTTCTCCTTTAACCTTTAAGTTATTTAGATCACTGTGGTTACAGCAGCATAGTTTTTATTTCCAGATATGTACAGATTGCTGAGGGATGGGTTAAGACCCTATACATGGCTGAGATCACCTCTGTCTGCTGGACAGTGGCTGTGTGAGTCTGCTTGTGCATCTCCTACATGCAGCAAACAGTGCTATGTATCACTGGTTTTGGGTAGACCTGTGAGGAGGACCACATCTGGGATGGACAGATCTGTGCTGTGGGTCACAGCTGCAGTGATGATTTTGGGTTAGGGTGGGGATTTAATTTTCTAACCTCCAGTTCCATGGCGACTTTGTGCAGACAAAGCTATGACTCATCTCAGCAGCATTCCTGGTTTCATTCCTTGCATCTCACCCAATGTACAGTTTTGTCCAGGATACTTCCATACAGAATGCACAGCTGGAGCTGGAGCCCCAGACATCCCCTCTGCACATGGACCTTGAAATTGCTGGGCCACAAGGTAAGGCTCTGTTGTGTTCTCATCTTCCAGCACCAGTGACCTCATGTTTCTGTGACAAAGGCAAAAATGAAGTATGTCATCTTCTTCCCTTGCTTACTTCCAGCTCTGTGCCTAAGGCCCTATCTTGGAAAGACAAACATGGGAATCTGCACTGTTTCATGGTGGTACTGTGGCCCATTGCTTCCCAGGCAAGGGACAACAGGCTCCCATCCTTTATGGAAATGGCCAGCACTCTGCCCTCCAGCCTCTTCTAAAAGACTGAGGCAGTTGTCAGATGCTTTGTGTGGGTTCCTGGTGGGGATCCTGGCTTCATGGAGGTGCCTATGTCTAAAGGAGGATACTTCCATCCCTTTGGAGTTTCCTACTATGTGATTTTGTATGCTGCCCATAACTTAGTGTGCAGACTACTGTGAATCCTGTTTTGAGGCACTGCATTCTAGCTTTCCCTGGACATGTTTTTTAGATGCCAAAATCCCTTTCATCGGTTTGGCCCAAGGTGACTCACATGATCCATGCAAGGAGGAGATGCACTTGTCCCAGCATGTGACCACTGCTCTATCTATCTCCTTGATAGAGCTTCCCCTTTTCATCCACTGTGTCTTGTACTTGGCTGTTCTGGTTAGGCTTTTGCCACCCTTCCTATCACCACAGGGTCCTCCAAATTTCCTGGAAAGCCTAGAGCTCCTCTTCTCCAGTGGCTCCAGGACTGCAGCTGTTCTTGATGAACAAGACCAACAGGGGCTTCCTTCAGAGTCTGTTGGTGATGTGCTGAAGCTGATATTGCAGAGCAGGTTAGCCTCATGCAGGTATCTCAGAAATCCTAGGGAATCCCAAATAGTGCTAGGCACCCAGCTTTGTTGAGCTGCAGTTTTCAGTTGGTGTCTACAACCTACTGCTGAATGTCAGCTCTTAAACTAGATAAGATATAACTCATCCAACCCAAGGGCCACAAGGCATTTTCTATGCATAGCACAGCCTTATTTCCTCATACCTTAACGATTCTCCTATTGTTAGTGAATCAGTCCTCAGTGCTGACTATGATTTTAATTTCTTTCCTCCTTCTTGATTTTCAAACAGGAAAAGAAAAAACTGTGATCATCATCCTGGAAGAAGATGAGAGACACTCCTGAATTTCAGTCCCACCTCTGATACTGGTTTCTCTTGTAACATTGAACAGGTCCCTTCATTTCTCTGTATGTCAGAGAATGGTGGCGGCATCTGTGAACTGGTGATGACAATGCTGCCAGGGGTTTTGCCAGGAAAAAAGTGATTAAAGAAAGCTTGGAAGAGCGCTTTAAAAATGTAAAGTAGAACCTGACTGGCAAATCGCTTTTTACTGATGATGCTAATTGCACTGACCAAGTGCAAGGAGACAATGCAGGATATGGACACACAGAATTCACTGGCAAAATGAGGCAAAGGTGAACTTGTAACTTTGCATGGATTCATTGTAAAAAATAGAGAGAACTGAGATGCTTTAGCTCCTGAGGGCTCTATGAAGACCTGGATTTGCTCAGTTCAAAATCTCCCACCACAGCCAGATGGTCCTAATCTAATGAAGTGAAAATACACCATTCTTCCAGCTTCTGATCTCTCTTGCATAGAGGACATGGACCTATCATACCATCTGTTCTGAATACATTTTAAAAAATCCTGCTAGCTCTCCATAGCACTGTTTCTTGACAGACTTCCAAATGGCATTGTATATGCTTTCTCATCACACCCTACCTTACAGATTATGGTTTGGTTTTATCATGTCTTTAGATACAATGAATTTCATCCATTTGCAGAAAGACTCCTGGACAATATATATAGCTATATATTTAGCACAGAAATTATCCATCCACTATGAAAGTTTTTCTTGTAAATGTAAAAGAATATGAACGTTTAAATGTCACTGAAGTTGTTGTTGAGTTTGTGGAAGATTTTTTCTGTTGTACTTCTGGTTGCATCTTCAGAATCACCTACTTGGAGGCAATACTTAGGTACTCAATTTTGCCTCTTCTGAATGTTGAGCATCATTGTTCATTTATGTTCAATTACAAATTCCCTTTAGTATTCTTGAAAAAAGATGAAACTTTTTTAGGAAAGGTTTTTTTTTAGAAAAACTTGTTAAGAGAAAATAGTAACTCTTAAAACCAGTAGAAAGCTTTAAGAAAAGAGTAATTTTTCCATGTTGCCAAGGGTCATGCTAGCGTAAATGGTTACCAGAGAAGCATATACTTTACTATCTTGCAGACACATTATTTTTTCTACATTTTTCTTATCTTCATTAAAATAAAAAATTAAATCAACCCAGCAAAGTCTGCTGTCTTGTGCACAGCATCTAGTGTCTATATACATCAAGTAGCCTTCATCTGATATAAATAAATAAATTTACAGTAAAGATGCTCACATTAAAACTACTTGCCAAGGCTCCCTTTATAGCCAGGATATTATTATAATTTTAAGATGTGATTAATCTCATTTTAAAATAAGTATCTGTCATTGATCACATGAATTGTGTACTGAAAGTACTTGTTTCCCTTTGCTGTCTGTAAGAGGAGCCAGGGAGAATAGTTCAGGCACAGACATCTCTGCATTGCACACTTCAGAGAGTTTGGCTGCTACCAACACAGCTTTTGAATGGATAAACTCAAAACTGCCTTCTTAATCAAACCTGAACCAAGGCTGAGAGACCTGCCTACCAGATGTTTCAGATAGATTTTTGTAGTATTTCATAGTTCCAGACCTAAGCAGTTTGTATTGTTGTTGTACTGTTGTTAATTGTTGCTATGAACCAGATACACAAGAGGCAGATCCATTTCCAACACTGGGTAAAGTGACCTCTCTTAATTGGTTTCCCTATTATGCTGTAAAATGTGGGTTCCTTTGGGCTGAGAATCATTAGATACAGACCAACGGTTATTGACTCATTACCATTTTTCCCTTCATCATTCTCAGTTTTTCCCCAGGTTTCCTCATTTTGGTATTTGTCCTAGTCATTTCTGAGCAGCTGTTTTCAGTGCAGCTTCCAGCCTTGATTATTCCTGCCTATTACCATTCAGAATGGGCTAATTAGGGTGTATCTGCCTTATCTTAGATGCTGATTTAATCAGAACTGTATTCTGTCCCACTGTGTTTCACAGTGGTACAATAGATGATCAGAACAGATCATCTCTCCCAGTGGAGTGGAGAGATCCATTTCTGCACCACTGCTGCTCTTTGGTGTCTGCTTATTAGAATTAGCCCTTCCCCCCTGAGCCCCCACCCCCAGGTGTTTTAACCCATTTCTCTTAGAGGGTTTTTCTCATCCTTTACTCTTTTTTATGGTGGAATACCATGATAACATGGGAGCAATCAGATCTCACCTGAGCCTGACATTACATACACATTACCTAGCAACCATGCAGAGGGAAAGAGAAGTGGTGATTTTAAAAAAAGTGGCCTTTAAAAGATTCGTTTAAGATAATCTCTCAGTTCTTTTCTCAGGAGTCTGGTGATTTCCCAGTGCTTAAACTTGAACAGTGCTTCAATTCATCCTATTATTTTTGCATTACCAATTGATTGTGTTAATTTAATGCACCCAAGAGCACTGATAGAGATCAAGACGTGGCTTTGCTAGCTCCTGCCAGGGACACTCAAGAGAGTCTCCCTTTCTGAAAACCTCATGCTTTTGTCCTTCAGCTGTGGATGAAATTCCAGTTATAGTTTCTGCTTTCTGCACTGGGCAGTGCTACCCATGACTGTGGCCATCAGTGCCTGTGCTGTGGAAGGTGGGCACTGCCCACTTGGTAGGCTGGCTCCAGTTCATCCCTTCCAGCTTGGGGCTCCCAACTGGAAGTTTTCTCCTTCCTTCCACCAAGGCAGCCTGTGCTGACTGCCCTTCCATCTTGAGCACCTGCATTAAGTGCCCAGACTGGAGGCAGGAGTGAATTGGGACCAATGCCTCTAGTATGGTCCTTTTACTCCAGGTAGAAAGTTGGAAGTGCCTGTGTGCCTTGACTTTTACCAGTGTTTCCCCCGTGAAAGATTCAGTTGTACAACAGCCTTTCTTATTTCCATGCCTCTGCTGGAGCTGAGCACCCTATGTCACCCTAAGGGACCAATATCCCACTTGGTAGGCCAGGATTAAGGAGTTTTTCACTGCCTGATGTCTCCATTCTTCCCCTGCATCCTTCCTCACTCTTCCTTTGTCCCAACTCATTCTCTGGACATCTGGAGGCTCCTTTCCTCTTCAGTTGGCTTTACTGTTACTGTCTTCTTTGTTACTTAGCACCGCAGATGGCCAGAAAAATCAGTGGTAAATAGGGTGTGACAGATAATAGCTGTGTACCCTGAGGACCTTAAAGTGTAAAGGTAATGAATCTATACCCAAGCAAACAAACGAGGAGAAAACACCAAAATCAAACACAGACTATGGAGGAGTGACTTGCAGTCAATTCCCTTTTGGAATATGTGCCTTTGAAAGACTTTGCTGAGGCAGTAAGAAACTTGAAGAACATTAAATAAGGGTGTTTTGGATACTTGGGGAAGATTAAATATGCTTTTCCTTCCTTTTCTTTAGTCCTCTTCTCACAGCTACCTTCGGAGAAGGTAGTTAGTCAAGGATGAGGAGCTCATTGTTGCAGCAGAGGATGTTGTAAACAATCATCCTGTCCTGGGTTCAGCAGTAGCAGTCATTTTTCTCCTTCTTAGTAGCTAGTGCAGTGCTGTGTTTTCATTTTTTTGGCCTGGGAAGAGAGCTGATAACGCTGATGTTTTTAGTTGCTGCTCAAATGTTTGGTCTGGCCAAGGACTTTCTGAGCCTTATGCTCTGCCAGGGAGGAGGGGAAGCTGTGAGGAAGCAGAGACAGGACACCTGACCCAAACTGACCAAAGAAGTATTCCATACCACAGCACATCATGTGCAGAATGTAACAGGGAGTTACCCGGAAGGGCTGGGGGACTGCAGGGTTGGATGAGGTATTATTGGTTGGTACTCGGCTGGGGGGAGTGAGGCAAGTTATCTGTTCGCTGGTGCTGAGGTGTTGTATTCTCTTCCCTTGTTATTTGCTTTATCATTATTATTATTGGTGGTAGCAGCAGTGGTTTGTGTTATACCTTAGTTACTAAACTGTTCTTATCTCAACCCGTGGGAGTTGCATTCTTTTCGATTCTCCTCTCTGTCCCTCCAGGAGCAGGGGGAGGGCAAGAAGGGGGGGGGAGTGAGTGAAAGAGGTTTGTGGTTGGGTTTAAACCACAACACATCCCTTCTGGAGAAGTCCACTCCTCAGACTGGTCCAGAGAGCCTAATCTCTTGTGTGCAGAAACATCACTCTGTCACCAGATTGCTTCTATGTCTAGGTCAGGTTTAAGCATCCCAGGGCTTGGCCATATGCCATTGGTGGAGAAATACATTTGTTCCTTCATCATTAACCATTTAATTTCTAATCAGAGCTTGTCAACAACTGTAAATGTAAGAGCTTTCTGTCAGTAAATGCCATTTGAAAGAAATTAGGTGAATTCATGGTTGCGCACTATGGCTGTGTCAAAATATTTGTGGAAAACTATCAAAATATTTGTTAGATAAAAGGCTGTAACACTTCAGTCTGACTTTATTATCACAGTCGTTTGTTTGAGACAGCTGAAACAAAATATATATGAACTGTCAAATTGAAGTATTTCTTTGTTTTTCTTCTGTGATGTAGGATGAAACCAAATGCCAGTTCCCCCAGGATAAGAGATCTGAATTTCACCAGCTTGAATTATAATACTAATATTCCTTCATACATAAGCAACTTGGCTTCCTCAGCTGTGCTGGAAAGCAAATGAGAGTTAGATTTCCTAACTTTGGATCTGCATGTAGCGAAAAAGAGGGGACGTTTCTACGCAGGTACCATATACTCTCTCTCCTACTTCAGGCTACAGTTGATTAGCCCAATATTGTGATTAAACCTCATCTTGCCTGCATGTTTAAATACACCTCCACTCTAGGAATAGCAGGAAGAAATATGTCTTTGTCTAGGACATGTCTTCCTCTGCCAAATATATAACCGCCCAAATAAAATGCTTTTCATTTAATGATGAACATTTGTTCTGATATTTGTTCGTTTTCTCCATAATTCACTTAATTAAACTGCTGTAATTTATGTTTTCATGCCAAACGTGGTGATTTTATTATTCAAAAGACACAGAGCTGTCACACATTCTGATCCTTCTGAAGTGAGGGTGTATTAATGAAATTAAAACTTTTTGCATCATTTCTGGAGGCAAATAAAAAGAATTAATTGTTTTTAATGAGGAATTAACTCCATCTGAAAGTGCTGCTGTTTTGTCTCCAGTTGAAAAAAAGAATCACAATAGTATATGAAGCAGAGTAACATGTTTCTCTGTTGTTTGACAGTCACTGGCTAGAAAATTTCAAGTAAAGGCATGAAATGAAGTCCATTGCATGGACAGAAAAATTCCTATTTCTTTTTGAAGTTTTTGAAGGCTGTCTGGATCAAGCCTTGCATATCAAGGCAGGAGTGATGGTAAAGAAAACATCATTTTTGCATCACTTAAAAGAAGGTATTAATCTCTAGAAGCAATAACAGCCTAAAATCCACCTGAACCTGTTCATGTCAGACTCTTCCTGTTCCTGCCCAGCAATCCTGCCTGGTGTCAGGATCCAGGAAAATGTTCCAGCAGAAGTCTGATTTAAACCAGAACCCTTTGAAATGTGATTCCTCGTGTGTTTGTCATTTAGTGCACACCTTGCTAACAGGGCTCTTGTTTCTTCCCCAGCCATTATGAAGATACTATGCTCCTCTGTGACAAATGCTGTGCTAATGATACCATTGCATGGTGATAGCACCTGAGCATGTGTTGTCTTTGGAGTAAAAGGGGCCTGGTTCAGCTCACTCCTGCCTTTCCTGCATTTGACTTTTGCATCCCTGTAGAGGCTGTACTCTCATAAACCACAGCTCTGTGATGATACACTTTGTCTGCATGGGTACCACAGCTTTACATCAGTCCCAGTGCAAGAGACAATGTTGCCTTCAGTATGACTCCAATGCTGTGGTGGGGCTGCTACTCTCACAGTCACTTGGGCTGACCAAATGCGTTTTATTGGTGTGTGCTTTGAAGACTGATTTTGTCAGAGACTGTATAAGGAAAACGCTTCTCATTTAAACTCTTTCAAAATTACAATCAACTTCGAGAAATAGGGCCTCTACATTAGAAAAATGCATTTACTTTTGAGCCCTAGGTACATAAATCATTAACCCATAGCCATGTCTGTGTAGGTTTTGACACTAAACCATTAACTCTGAGCACAGTTTGGACTCCAGAATTCCTGGGAGTACAGTGCAGAAGTGCAGGAAGGAATAGTCACTGCCGAGCACTAACGCAGAGCTCATTAGTCCTGGATCCAGGCTGATGCCATGCAAAGTCATCCAGACGTCTCTGCTCTCCTATGCCGCAGAGTCTAGCAGCCCAGGTTGCTTAGGCCAAGAGCAATGACAGCATGGCACCCTGCTCTCAGGTCCTGTGGTAGGAGCACCATGTTTGTCCTGTTATTTCTCTGCAAACAGGGTTAACTCGGAGCAATCAATATAGATTGTACTTCTCTACAGTGTAGCAGACAAGCTCTATCCATTTGAATCTCAGAGCTTCTGGAGTAAGGCTTCTGTGCTGCACTAGTTTATGTATTTCCCTGCAGAGCATCTCTTCATGTTTTTCTGCCTGCCTGCTACCAAACCAAGGGGAAATGCTTCAGTGAGTTTGCATACACGAACTACCCCCCACTTCCTGACACCTGACAGTTAAATCACAGGAAAAAAGTGTGAACAGATCCTTTACTTTTATGACTCCATACACATTCAGCTAAGGAATAAGATATTTATCTTCACATGGATGATAATGTGGTCCCTTTACCCAGGGCCTGCGAAGCGCTGTGATGTTTCACAAAAATGAAGGGTTTTGCCTGTTCCCTGCATCCTCTCTGCTTAGGGAACCTGCCTTTTTCAAACTGATCTCCACATCCTTTGCATGCCGTTGCTTTGGGCTTGCTCCCTGCTTCTTGGGCTAGCCCCTTGTGATGATTGATTACCCCTGCAGCCAGAGCAGAAGCCAGCATAGGTGTGCAAAGTGCTGTACAGCCCCTCTCTGCTGAAGAGAGGTCTAGACTTTTTCTTTAGCCAATGAAGCCTTGCAATAACCCTGCTTGGTCTGCTGGTGAAACTGTCGCAACCAAGCTTATCAGTACCACTACAACCTGGAAAGGTAAGTAGATCTAATGTCCATATTTCACGTAATGTGTGAATATTGACGTTAAAAGATTTGCTTCAAGTCCATAGAAGGAAGCAGAGCAGTAAACCAGCTCTATTGTACATGTGGCACACCCCAAGAAAGTTCTGAATGTGCATGTTCAGCTACAGTACATCATGGTGTTGCTCCTGTCTTAAAAATCAGATAACCATTTTACCTCAGTGCTGCTCCATTAATCTGATCCCTGACCCACAGCTGAGCTAATCAGCTTGATTTCAGTGCCTCACACTGCCCCAAAGACAGTTCTAGCTAACGGGTCTCTCTCCTTGGGTCGCCTGGGTGCTGCAGAGGTACTCCAGCAGTGCTTCCCACTGCGACTCTCCTCTGCACCCAAAGTGACATCATCATCTGCATTCCTGCTAAGCAAGGTGAACTGCTTTGCACTTACAATTTGAAAGACTGTATTTATGAGAATAACTTGCTATCAAGACTTAATGGGTCAATGAGTGTCCTCATTTCCTCACTCTCAATCTATCTATTACATTTCTTATTAGATTCTCTCTGATGAGACAAATGGAGAAATATTAAGCCCCCTGCAACCCCTTTAATCAAGTTCTGGTGCAGTACCAGTAAGGTCCAGCAGATCCCTGTGAAGCTTTTCATTTTCATTGCTCTTTTAATCTGTTTTCTGCATATGGACTTGAGAGAAGGATTTCTCATCTCTCCAGAGAGGTAGGCTGGAATTAGTCTGTCAATGATGGGCTTGCTTGTGCTCTGGCAGTGTAATTTAGCAGGTCATCAGTCTGTAATGAAGGTTTAGGTCCCTTCTGGCATTTTCATTCATTTGAGATGGCTGAGTGCTTTGCCTCCTTTCTTTATAGCATGATTTTCATATAATTGTTCCAACTTAGACATAATTACATTTGATATGCTATTTAAATGCTGTATAGTGCTCTTCTTTATTCAAAAGCCTGCTGCTGTTTGTTGGACTTCAAAAACCATGGAAATGTGAGACACTTTCACAGCAATAGTAGACTTTCAGTCTAAGTTATCATTTTATACTTTACTTGCTCCATAACCTGAAGCACCAAGAACACAACCGGGTACCACTCACAGCTCTGAAATCCTGCTGCAGTGAGGCAAGGCTTATCAAAGGAGAGTGAAGCAGGAGGATGAACACTCGACCTCTCTTTTCTTAGCTCTTACTATTTATATTCAGGTAACCACTAGCTTCAAGCTGAAAATATGAGTGCCAAAATAGTAACTTTTCTAAAAGTAACCACTTTTGGGCTTTAAGGATGTTGCCTTCTCTTTTGAGAGTACTTCATCTCACAAATGGTTTTGGACTGTGCTCTGCTCACGAATTTTTATGGCACTAAGATGGTGCTTTGAAGCCATTGAATCAATGATGATATGCTCTTGAACTTGCAGGTACTCCTGATTCTTCTATTGTTCCAATCTTATTTCAAGCATCGCGCTATTAATTTACAGAAATATGTTTTCCGCTGAGCTGAGGTTATTGCTTGGTTTCTTTCAATTATTTGTTCTTCTATCTCCTGCTTTTTTGTTTTGTTTTGTAAAGATAACATGAATGATATGGCTCTGAGTATATATAATTTCCTTAAACAGATAATTTCCTCCAAGCGCAGTTTCACTCTTTAGATTTCCTTGTGTGCTGCTGAACACCAAATCAAGACAGGAAGTCAGCAAGCTAGGCAGGGTGCTGGTGTGAGTTCATTGTTTTAACATTCCTCAAGTTACAACATTCAGCACTCTGCGTACTGGTTATCAAGGACTATGGTCCCAGCCTATGTGGGATGAGATAAAATGATATTAAAACATTCAGAATGAGCTATGGATGAAACAAGTAAGTACTTTGTAGTTTGTTGGAGGGAAAAGGATTAGAAGTGATGGTTCTCCTGTATGTTTTGTATGTTTTGAACAGTTTTGAATGGTTGCAGTCAAATTGGGCATACACCAAACACATAATTTTCGACAGAGCTTATTGCTGTGTGGGTGTCTGATCTGTCTCATATTCAGACTCCATTTTCAGTTGTTTCTTATGTTGCCAGTGACTAATCATCTGAAGTGAAGCTTTGCCTGTCATGTCTACTCAGGTGGAATTACAGAAAACTTTTATTTTTCCTTGTGATTGGCTTCCAATTTGTGTTGAGAAAATGCCATTTATTCTTGTGGTGAAAATCCATTCAAGTCTTCCACTTACCCCTTGTTGAAAACAAGCTTATACGTACTCAAGAGCCACTTGCTACAGCTTGATTTTCTCTGCCTTGCTGTTTTGAAGAGTAGACACTTAGAGTTTCCAAGGCAGACTCTGTGCCATCAGTGGTTTTAAGTGGACTTAAGTGACATGTAAAATGATCACAGACCTCTAGCACATTGTAGATGGGAATAGAGCTTTTGTCTTGATTGCTCCTTTTGAATCACTGAAGCAATCTTAGCTAAATCTGCTGATCTTCCCACTCTATGGTTCATGAAAGACTAAAAGATGGGGCAGCAATGTAGTCTCACTTCCAAGGCTTCAATGAGCTCAGTTCCTATTGCAAATCTATGGGCTGCTCTAACCAATATGGTGCTTTATGATCTCCTTGATGTTTTTCTAGTGGTCAGAGTAGCTGGGTAGAAGCAGCTCTTAGATATATGGCCAATTTATTTTTATTATTTTTTTCTTAAGAAAAGTTGGGGAAAAGATCTGTGGGAGGAGCTGTAATGCCAAAATCCTTCAAAAGTCGATGCGAGAGGCTTTAAGATTGCTCACTGCCACTACGTCGGTGTTAAGCTATCTGAATAGCACTGTGATCTATCCTCATAAAGAGGGAAAAAACCCTAGCATGTCTATTAATTTTCTTTCTAATTCCACAAAATTAACAAAATTATAAATGTCTCTTTTTCCCTTCCTCTCTCTGCCTCTGACACATTCATCTGCCTATCTCTGACTGAAGCTCACACTGTGACCACCGCTACATTTTCCACTGGAGAATTAATGATGCTTTATACATCTGCATTTGCAGCCAGATGACTGGTGTGAGAGAGCGGTTTGTATTAAAATCTTTTAAAAACCATGTTACAGAAATTGTGCACGAGATGCAAGGAGAACTTTGTGTGAGATACAGAAGGAAGCTCTCAGGGTTCAAGTGCTTCGAAGATAATGCAGTCTCTCCAAATTAGACTCTTTGTTTGATATTGAAATAGTTTTCATGTGTGACAGGACAGGATTAGTCATCTTCCTTTAAAATGAATCGATTGCTGGCCGCCTGCTGTTCTAGCTGTCACGAACTGTCCTCTTATTTTGGTTTTAAAAAAACAAAACAAATCTGTTTTTAGACTGCCGGAGCCTAAAAAAAATATTATAATCAAGATGAATAACCTCTTGGTTTTCCACTGCCATGGAAGTGACATCAGTTACTCACTGGTGCCAGATGTTATTGTTAGCCACACGATTTTGGTATGCTAGTCATTGTAGAGGGCTCCGTGGCTCCTCTGGGGATCTCTGGAGCTGTAGCACACAGTGCAGATTCATCTAAAACAATTTTCTACCATAATAGGGCTCATATTTTGGTAATATTTTGAGCCCAAAGAGGTGTGAAGCAGGTGGAAGTTTGAGTACCAGAACCCCAGGTTTGTCAATGAACAACATGGGGTCTCCCCCTCTTTGCAGACCTGCTCTTGTTATGTCTAACCTAAGACATCCTTCTTATAAGTGCTGCTAATATTTTCCACTGTCAGGATTTGTAAATAGGACTGTGTGGGTCAGACAAAACTAGCTGCCTTCTATGGTGCTGCCAGAGAGAAGCAAAACCCTACTGCTACATATAAAGCAGGTGAAAATGAGAGGGACTTACTAGAGAGCATGTAAGAATCAACTGCTAGCCCATGAAGCACACTGTAAGCATCCTTTGTTCCCCTTCCCCACAAATAACCCTGATACTCTAGTATTAAGAAAAATGAGTTAATCTAATAACTATAGAATATTTAAATAATTCACTGTACTTTGGATGTGGTAAAAAATAACAGCTGTGTTATACTCCAGAGCTGGGGCTATGCATGCCTTATCTTACAGGAAAGCGTAAGAAGTGAATGCACTCCTTACTTGCAGTCAGTTGAGCACAGCAAATGATCTTTCAACAGCTTCAAGAGCTGACAAGCTCCTCCAAGTATCAGGCTGTTTATGGTGCTGCTGTGACTTGCCTCTTCGGTCAGAGGCTCAGAGCACATGCCGACACTCTCCTGGCTCTCTAACCCAGGCTATTCTTAAACAGACAGCAAAGCAAAAAGAAAAACCAAGAGGACACAGAAAGAAAATCATACATAATGGAAAGAAGAAATAAAGTCTTGTATTCAGGTGTTTTTCAACTTGTAGGTGAAGCTGATGTTTGGGTATGTAGTGGGTTTTCTGTCTGTGATGGGAAATATGCAAGGAGGAGCGCCCCAGGAGACTATGGGCTAGCAGTCATGAGGATAGTATAAATCATTGCTTCAGTCCCTCTGTGCTGTCTTGATTTTCATAGAATCCCACTGAGAAAACAGAAGGCCAGTGGGGTTTACATCTACAGGGTGGCCCTTGGGCAGCTGGATGTAGATAAACTCTAAGGGTAAATGCCTCAGGCAACAGGGGTGCTTACAGCCAAATTCTTTGATGCTAGTGGCAGTCAGTGGCACTGTGGGCAGTAAGCCTGGGTGCCTTCTGCAGGGCTGAACCCTTATTTCTTCATCACTGAAGGCACTGCCAGTGATGGAAGAGAGTCTTTTATCAAGTCTGAGCTCTTTCCCTTTAGCTCACATTGGCAAGCTCTGAGCATCAGTGATCAATTCTGGCACTATGAAGGACAGAAAAAAATCAACATCATGTAATTATCAGCAGTTCCAGTCTAACAGCCAGCATCCTGCACATCAAAAGCAAAATCCTGGAGTCCAGTACTGGAACATTAGTGCCAGCTGAAAATTGCACCTTTGAACTTACGTTGTCTTCAGTTTTGTCTGTTATTATTTCCTGTATTGTTTGTTTTAGTAAGGAGACAACAAGGAAGATGTCTGGTTTGTCCTACTTCTCAGCAGTTTTTTAATAAGCAGCACTGCACTTCTGACAGTAGCATTACCATAGCTTGGAGCAGACAGCGGGCAGGAAGGACGCTCCTGAGCCTGAGTCACTCTTTTGCTGCAGCCATAAGGTATCAACTGGTCTAGCCATCTTAGCTTTAGTTAGGTTTTGTGCCCCTGCTTTGGTTGAAATGTCATTCCATAACCTTCCTTCTTTAAAGGCAAGAGATATTACCATTTCTATGCTAAATATGTGCACAGTCAGTCACTTTAATGTATTCTTTAACCCACTTGCTCTTAAACCAATGCCTTATAAATGCGTATATATACAGATCTTTTCTCCACTGTGTCTGCGTTTAGCCAACTTCTCATTCTTCTCTCTGAAAGGCTGGAAAAATCAAGTTGTAAGAACCAGCTAGCTCCTAGTGAACAGCAGAAATATTTGCAATTACTCATTATATAGACCTTTTCAACATCAGGTGATTCAATTAGTTTCCATAATTTCTAATAATGCTCTGTCTTCAGCGAAGAACATCCAGACCTATTTCACATACTCTTCCATTTAATATAAATTCAGCTTCTTAGTCTTTGTTTTTTTTTATTTTTAATGATCAAATCTTCTAAAATGGTTTCAGCAATTCCAAGACCAGTAAAAATAGCACAGAGTCTGTGGGGTTTTTTGACTATTTGGTGGAGGGCTCTTCCACCCATCACATCTAGAAGTAACTTACCCTGAAATTACTCATCACACTTACTCTACATTCATCTAAGACATAGATGCAGTTCTTTATCTAGGCTATAATAATGTGATTATTAGTGAAGCTCTCTTTCTAATAACATTACCTAAATATCTGTAACAGCCAGACCTCTTTATGAAATTATACAGTGGTTTCTCAGCCCAGTGAAGCCTCTTTTCCATTTTTTTCCCCAGTGAGATTGAGACAGATACTGTTTTGTCTATACCATTGTTTCAGCCTTTGCAGTCTTACACCCAATTCCTTTGTCAATGCACCCCACTGCCTTTAGCTTCATCTGTCTTTCTGCAGACTGTTTTTCTTCAATGCATATACTTTAAATGTGGCTGCTATTTTATCACATGCTGTTATCCCTTATAGTGTCTGATTTCACATCTTGTTCCAATAGTTTGACCTTGCCCAATTTGTTTGCCAGGCCTCCTGCATGAGTGTGTGATGCGAAGCAGTTTCTCACCGGCCACATTCAGTAACCCAGCTGGGAGAGAAACAGCTCCTTGGAAGAGCTATCAGCTATTTGACTTCGGTTCCTATCAGTATGAGTTTCCTTCCTCATGCTTCATCAGCTGTTGCCATATTTTTGGTTACCTTATTTGTTATTCCTGAGAACTAAAACCATGACCGGTTTCTCCATTTTTTTCCTAGTCTAAAGTCCTTTCTATGAGCCATGCCAACTCTTGTAAGAATTCAGCATGTCATTCAGCAAGCTGCATCCTCCTTCCATGACTGCCTCCCTGCAGCTAGTTTCTCCCAAATGTTCTCAGATCTGCTTTTGTCAGTCTTTGCTTTGCGACAAAAGCATGAAACCTCATATACTGAACTAAAATATGTCCCACTTTGCAGGTAATGCAGTAACAGTTAGGGGTTCAGTATGGAAGTATTAACAAAAAATGATAAGATTGTCTTAAATGCCATGTGATAAACTATAGCAAAATCCTCTTTATACAACAACTACATCAGTGGAAGTTAATCTTTCCAGAGATGTATTTTATCCAGATTATTTATTTTAGCCCCCAACCTACCTACGTTTAACACAAATTCTGATTCTCTTCTTACTGTAGAAAGTTGTTGCTTATAAAATGACAGTAATTTAAATTAAGGGTATGCTTTCACTGAAGAGCAAGCACACACAAAATTCTAGTTGTGCTGCTTATTCACTTCAATGCGGCATATATGCACGTCTTAGGTTAAAATCCTCCTGCCTCTGATCACAAACTGTGCCAATCCAAGATTAAATTGGTATTGTGAGAAAACCTGTTTGGAAGTGCCATTACTCTTCTGGTTTAGTAAACTAAGCCAACAACTGGAAGGGATATGTAATTGTGGCAGTGAATGAAGGCCATGTTCCAGGAAAAAAGGATGCTGATGACATTTTGCATTGATGCGGAAGCATGTCATGCTGTGGAAATGCAGACAGTGAACACAATCAACAAAATCCCCCTGAGCTGGTCAGTTGTTGTTTTGCAAGACAGCCTTGATTCCAGACTGGCAGTACCACACATTAAATTGAGAATAATCATCAGTAATTCAACAAAAGCAATATCAAACAGACACTACTGATCTGTCAAGTGTTGAGCTGCTCTCTTTGGTCATCCTGAACACATTCTTCACTATATTATTAATTTCCCATGCTTAGACTTCTGTTTTGGGAATCCTTTTGTTGTTATCTGCTTAGAATTTGCAGAGTTTCTAATTTCTGGGGTCTTCCCAAATGCTGAATGTTACTGAACTCCTACCAAAAACCTAGTGCAGGGTGGCAGAAACCCAGCACAGCAATGGGAAGAAACTGGTCTTTAAATCCTACAAAGGTCTAGGCAACTTCCAGCACTAAAAGGAGAAGTTAAGGGGTCAACAAAACAAGGCCCTTCTATGAATCTGCAGAACAGGGTGGCAGAAATAACAATTTTTGCGGTCATTTGCAAGGTTAGATCTCCCAGTCTAGGTCTAATCCAAGGAACTTGACCCCTCCGCTGGTTTTGCTGCAGCCACTTAATATGGGATTTCTCTCCCATATCAGACTCTCAAAGCTATTTTGTCCTACAAGTCCTCTGTAAAAGAATATGAATCTCACCCCTGAGATTCAGGCCAGAGTCCCTGTTAAGACTTGCACTTAACTTTCTTTTTGGAAGAAAAATGCTTTAAATAATGCTCTGGGTATAGTGATGTCGTGGTTTAAACCCAACCACAAACCTCGTCCACTCACTCCCCCCCTTCTTGCCCTCCCCCTGCTTCTGGAGGGACGGAGAGGAGAATCGAAAAGAATGCAACTCCCACGGGTTGAGATAAGAACAGCCCAGTAACTAAGGTATAACACAAATCACTGCTGCTACCACCAATAATAATAGTGCTAAAGGAAATAACAAGAGGAAAGAATACAACACCTCAACACCAGCCGACCAATAACTCACCCCACTCCCCCCAGCCAAGCACCGACCGATACCTCCTCCAACCCCTGCAGTCCCTCTACCCCCCTTCCGGGTCACCCTCCGTTACATCCTGGGCATGACGTGCTGTGGTATGGAATACCTCTTTGGCTAGCTTGGGTCAGGTGTCCTGTCTCTGCTTCCTCACTGCCTCCCCTCCTCCCTGGCAGAGCATGAGGCTCAGAAAGTCTTTGGCCAGACCAAACATTCGAGCAGCAACTGAAAACATCGGCGTTATCAGCACTGTTCCCAGGCCAAAAGATCAAAGCACAGCACTGCACTAGCTCCTAAGAAGGAGAAAACTGACTGCTGCTGCTCAAACCAGGACAAGTGAACAAATAATGAAAGTTGCTGACATTGACGCAAGGCAGTATTGCAGCTGGTTGGAAATTAGAAAGCTTCAGACAAGCTACTTCTGTTTCCAGTGCACTGTACTGGGCCAGAAGGTTGTAGTTGGACCATCTTTAACCATCCAGGTCAGATGTGGGAAGAGCAATGATGGTGGTAAACTCAGGGTACCGTAGTGCTACTTTGTTCCCCAAACATACCAGATTGCACTACATTTTTTTCTGCCATCACAATGGTCTTTCTTTCTCCAGCTAAGTGGGGAAGAAAAAAAAGTTTATGTTTGATATGGAACTAGAGGATCTTAAGGTCCTTTCCAACCCTAACTATTCTATGATTCTATGATATAAAAATACCTATTATCCAGGTCTTTCTTCATGAGTGGAAATGATCTTAGTGTCATTCATGTACACTAACTTCAGATGTCTAAAATTTAGATATCATAGTTTGAAGTAGTTGCATAGACATCCTTTGTCTCAGATGAAAAGAAAGGGCACAGCTGGATGGAATTTGTCTTACTGCTGGAGATGCTGGTCTGATGAGACTGAGATGGACAGCTCTTTTCTGGGAGATGGTGGGACCCATACCCAGTAGAAACTTATTAGCCTCCCTAAAATCCTTGTCATTCTTTCTTATTGAAGGTATTTAGTAGCAGCACAATGCAAAAGGATTATCTACCAAACTCACACTAGCTTGCTGCGACATATACAAACCTGTTACAGCAACATGTAACAGTATATAATAAGTTTCAATAGTTTTGCTCATTTGTTTATTTGTTTATTTGGTTTTCTTGTTTTAAAGTATATACTAATGTTTAAATCTATTGCAGAGTACTTGTGAATTTGTGCCTCTCTAAGTCAGCCTTTGGTTGGGATTTCAGTGCTCACTCCCCAGGCTCACAGAGATGGGCATGCAGTAACTCAAAGCGAACATGAAGTATGAAGGTTTGGGGTTTTTTTTTGTGTTCCAATGTATAACAATTAACTATCTCCTTAATTACCTTGATAATTAATAAAGCATACTATTTTTGTTGTGTACAATGTTATTCTCTTAAAACACCATGTGTTATATGTGTGTGTGTGTGTACCTGTACACATGTACACACAAAGATCTATTAAAAAAAATCCTGTAGAGATCATCACCAGCTAAAAGGCATGAGAGCCACCTGTGAAGGCGCCAAATGATCAGCTCATAATTAAATACAAATTTTAAGAGACCAAGACAGGGCAAAAGAACTACACCTTAAATTCCCCTGATTTACAAGGAAGCAGGAACTTTACTAAATTGGAATTAATGCAGTACCTTTTCTATATCGATTCTTACATTGGAGTGTGAGGTGGTGGTTGTGGTGGGTCCACCTCTACTCCAGTGTCTAT
This sequence comes from Lathamus discolor, assembly GCF_037157495.1. Lineage (NCBI taxonomy): Eukaryota > Metazoa > Chordata > Aves > Psittaciformes > Psittacidae > Lathamus > Lathamus discolor. The sequence continues at coordinate 98,786,780 of NC_088887.1, read as the reverse complement.
TTGATCATGAGAGTTTCTGCAGTTAAACCTCATGCATGTTTGTATAAGCTGGCTGTCCCTTCTTTGCCATGTGAGGAGTGCACTGACTTGCTGCTTCAGTTTGTCAGTTCAACCTTGTATTCAGCCACTTATAGTTAAATCCTGATTCCCTTTACTTATGTCAACCCGTCACTAAGTTTCTTTTCCAACTGGTTTAAGGAGTGAAGCTCTTGCTTCATTGTTAAGTGGGGAGATTTTCAAGCATCTTAGAGTCTATCACTCTGTATTTCAAAAACAGCATGTTGGATGATAACAAGGAACTACCTGAAGCTGTGAAGGGGAAAATCCTAACACAGATGCATGACTAAACTATATGACAGTACATAAACTGCATCCTAAACTCATTATTGTGTGCACCTCTAAAATGCTACAATACATGAAAGTATCTTAAGTTTTCCTAAGCACTTAGACTTGAATCTCAGTTTATAGCATGTATTAGTTGATGGGATTCAAGATTTTCCTGGCAGACCAGGAGCAGCTTGATGCCTTGCTGCCAAGCAGTCCATGGGTCCCTTCCCAAGTCTTTGCAATGGCAGCACAATTTAACTCTTTCATGCTCTTTCAGTCACTCAGATATACTCACTGGGTTTGACAATCTCTACAAAGATTTTCTGTTGGCCTCACAGTCCTGCAAAGAGAAGCAGCACATAACAGACTTCAGTGTAGCAAGACATGGTTTAAGAACAAGGAACTCCTGATTACTGCCATGGGTATATCCTGTGGCCGATGTGTTGGATCTGGTTCTCAACAATGCAACAAGGCAAATAAATGTATAAGCACATGAAATTACCTGGAAGTCATTCACAGTTACTTGTGAGTACTAACGCCTAATCAGACGTTGCCCCAGGGATAATGTGTGCACTGGTACTTCCAAATAGGAAGTCACAGAATCACAGAATCGTTAGGGTTGGAAGGGACCTCCAAAGCTCATCTAGTCCAAACCCCCTACCAAGGAAGGGCCACCTCAAGTATTCGTTGCAAAATGTACATGTACATTTCTGAAAAACTTAGTTCTGTAGTAAATGGAGTTGGTGTTTCTTGCTGGCATTGCATGCAAAGCTGTTCTGAAAAAAGCTACTTCCATTATGCTTTGAATGTGTGAACTGATGAGGTTCATTAATGAAGGTGCCTAAGCTTATTGCTCTACTAATATTAATATTTTCTATTAATGGCATTGTTTCCAGCTGTTTGTGCAGTGCAGCCCTGTTTTTCACTGTATTTACTTAACCACAATTTGGTTTAAGTGAAGCTTCAGCAGATACTTACGTGTAAACTGTTCCAAAAATGAGAGGCCTTACTGTGAATGAAATGAATCTGCAAGGGCATTTCAGGGCATTCAAGACATCTTGAAGCAAAGCACTGGGAACCTGACTCTTTGCTGGAGCAATACAAGAATTTGTTGTAAGGAAGTCTTACACTCCCACACTCAGTGTTTTGAGAGGTTGCAGACACCAATTTTGTGTTTATTTTCTGTTGAAATCAGTGGTTCTTCTCTATATTCACATCCCCGGAAACCACCAGGACTTTTATTATCTTCAGGCTGAGACAGGCAGGCAGTCCTCACAGTGGAGAAAGCAGAGTGCTTATGAGTCAAAGCTTTGTGGGAAAACATGGTTTTGTCAATTTTTGCCTCCACAAAAGGAGTTATCATAACTAACAAAGAAACCAGTCCAGAGAGCTGAAGGCTTTATGTTAGTCTCTCTCAGTGTTTGCAGATAACCTTAACATCATCTAGTTCCAAGCCCCTGCCATGGGCAGGGACACCTCACACTAAACCATATCGCCCAAGGCTCTGTCCAACCTGGCCTTGACCACTGACAGAGATGGAGCATTAACAGCCTCCCTGGGCAACCCATTCCAGTGCCTCACCGCCCTTACAGTAAAGAACTTCTTCCTTATATCCAATCTAAACTTCCCCTGTTGAAGTTTTAACCCATTACCCCTTGTCCTGTCACTACAGACCCTGATGAAGAGTCCCTCCCCAGCGTCCCTATAGGCCCCCTTCAGATACTGGAAGGCTGCTATGAGGTCTCCACGCAGCCTTCTCTTCTCCAGGCTGAACAGCCCCAACTTTCTCAGCCTGTCTTCATACGGGAGGTGCTCCAGTCCCCTCATCATCCTTGTGGCCCTCCTCTGGACTTGTTCCAACAGTTCCATGTCCTTTTTATGTTGAGGACACCAGAACTGCACGCAGTACTCCAAGTGAGGTCTCACAAGAGCAGAACAGAGGGGCAGGATCACCTCTTTCGGCCTGCTGGTCACGCTCCTTTTGATGCAGCCCAGGATACGGTTGGCTTTCTGGGCTGCGAGCGCACACTGAAGCCAGCTCATGTTCAGTTTCTCATCGACCAACACCCCCAAGTCCTTCTCCGCAGGGCTGCTCTGAATCTCTTCTTTGCCCATCCTGTAGCTGTGCCTGGGATTGCTCTGACCCAGGTGTAGGACCTTGCACTTCTCACGGTTAAACTTCATAAGGTTGGCATCAGCCCACCTCACAAGCATGTCAAGGTCCCTCTGGATGGCATCCCTTCCCTCCAGCATATCAACCGGACCACACAGCTTGGTGTCATCGGCGAACTTGCTGAGGGCGCACTCAATCCCACTGTCCATGTCAGAGACGAAGACGTTGAACAAGACTGGTCCCAACACGGATCTCTAAGGGACACCACTTGTTATTGGTCTCCAGCCGGACATTGAGCTGTTGACCACAAATCTTTGTGTGTGGCCATCCAGCCATTTCTTTATCCACCGAGTGGTCCATCCATCAATTTGATGTCTCTCCAATTTAGAGAGAAGGATGTAGTGTGGGACAGTGTCAAACGCTTTGCACAAGTCCAGGTAGATGACATCAACTGCTCTACCCCTGTCCATCAATTCTGTAGCCCCATCATAGAAGGCCACCAAATTGGTCAGGAAGGATTTCCCCTTAGTGAAGCCATGCTGGCTGTCACCAAGCACCTTGTTGTTTTTCATGTGCCTTAGCATGCCTTCCAGGAGAATGTGCTCCAAGATTTTGCCAGGCACAGAGGTGAGACTGACTGGTCTGTAATTCCCCGGGTCTTCCATTTTCCCCTTCTTGAAAATGGGGGTTATATTTCCCTTTTTCCAGTCGTCGGGAACTTCACCTGACTGCCATGATTTTTCAAATACAATGGCCAGTGGCTTAGCAACTTCATTCGCCAGCTCCTTCAGGACCCGCAGATGGATTTCATCAGGTCCCATGGACTTGTGTACATTCAGGTTCTTAAGATGGTGTTGAACCAGATCCTCTCCTACAGTGGGCTCAAAGTCTTCATTCTCGCAGTCACTGCGGCTGCCTTCCAAGACTTCGGTGGTGCGGTCAGAGCCTTTGCCAGTGAAGACTGAGGCAAAGAAGTCATGAAGAACCTCAGCCTTCTCCAAATCCTGTGTAGCCAGTTCTCCCAAGAGCTTCCAGAGGGTGCCTACGTTGTCCCTGGTCTGTTTTTTATTTGCTACATATCTATAGAATCCCTTCCTGTTACCCTTAACATCCCTGGCTAGGTTTAATTCTAACTGGGCCTTAGCCTTCCTAACCTGGTCCCTAGCTTCCCGGACAACATCCCTGTACTCTTCCCAGGCTGCCTGTCCTTGCTTCCATTTTTTATAAGCCTCTTTTTTCCCTCGAATTTTCCTCAGCAGCTCCTTATCCATCCAAGGAGGTCTCCTGGCCCTCCTGCTGCACTTCCTTCTAGTTGGGATGCAGCACTCCCAAGCTTGTAGCAGGTGAACCTTGAATATCAACCAACAGTCGTGAGCCCCCCTGCCCTCCAGGGCTACATCCCATGGAACCTTACTAAGCAGGTTCCTGAAGAGGCCAAAGTCTGCTCTTTTGAAGTCCAGGGCAGTGAGCTTGCTGCACGCTCTTCTCATTGTCCTGAGGATCTCAAATTTTAAAAAGAGATTCAGAGGGGCTCTAGATGATGTTAAGGCATTGGAATGGGTTGCCCAGGGAGGCTGTTAATGCTCCATCCCTGGCAGTGGTCAAGGCCAGGCTGGACAGAGCCTTGGGTGAGATGGTTTAGTGTGAGGTGTCCCTGCCCATGGCAGGGGCTTGGAACTAGATGATGTTAAGGTCCTTTCCAACCCTAGCTATTCTATGATTCTATGAGCTTAGACATTTATGTGTCTGTTCATTTCTGTAGCCTGCAGATTTTGTATTCCTTCTGAAAGTTCTCTATTTGGGATTAAATAGAGCGCATTTGACTTCCTGAATATTTGATTGCAATACTAGGTGACAAAAATCCTAATTGATACCTGCCTGTATCTGGAACGCTGTTAGTTCAGTGCAGTGTGCAGTGGTTTGCGTTCTGGTAGATTTGATACATAAGAAGCATTTGTTCATTTAGCTTTCTGTGTTTGTTAAGGTTATGGATTTCTCTGTTACACGTAGGAGCTGTCATGCTGGATCAGAGCTGTGGTGATTCATTGGCTTAATGCTACCGGAACCAGAAGCAACGTTCACATCAGAATTTCAATTAAAAACCAGAAGAGCTGTAAGATACACACTTTTTACAGGGATGGTGATTCATCACTGGGAAGGAGCTCGCCTTGGAACCAGTGCATTTTTCATTTGTGCATGCAAATTGGCACTGGAATGCTTTCTAGAAGCTCTGCTGTAGCCAAAACCAAGTTACTGGGTTCAGTAAAAGGATAAATCTTAAGGTCTTTTCCTACCCTAACTATTCTGATTCTATGACATGTGGTAGAAGAATGGGCTACCTGAAGAGAAAGTCTTTTCAGTTCATTTGTCCTACATGCAGAAGAATAAAGTCCCTAGGAACAGAAAAGATCAACTTTCTCAAGAGGACGAGGGTACCTCTGGCTTGTCCTCCTGCTCCAGTCATCTGAAGCTGAGAAGGTTTCATGCTGCTGGCTTGATGCTTGTCTTTGACACAGACCATTTGCACAGCACTGATTCAGTACTGAAGCTGTGTGTTTTTACTGTGGGGCTGGGTTTAGGAAGTATGAGACCTTCTGCACAATCAGCATATGTTTCGCATGGGAGAAAAATGATGTGGCAGAGTGTGTTTGTTCCTAGCTACTGGGAAATGTAATCAGCTGGTTGTTGTATTTTTTGTGGGGTTTTTTTGTTGTTTTATTTTTTGGGGGGGTGGGGGTGGGGTTTTTTTTGTTTGTTTTTTTGTTTGTTTTGGTTTGGTTGTTTTGGCTTTGAAATGTTGAGTAAATTTGAAATTAATTGTGGCCTACCTTGAATATACCTGAGTATATACCTGTGTGTCAGGGCAACAAATATTACATTGGTACATGTTTGATTTCACTGGCATGGATTGTTTATGTCTCTGAATTTGTTATTCATGCAAGCTGAACCCCAGTAGGTGTTTTTTGTTTACAATCTCTTTTTTAAGACCATTGCGGTCTCCTGTTGTTTTCTACTGTGGAAAGGTTCATATTTTATCTGTCACATTAAAATAAATTCATGTGTTAATCAGGGCCTGCACCAGGCCTTACTGAGCTGCAGGGTGACTGCACCTACAAGGTGATGTTCCTTCACTTTCATTTCGGTATAATTTTTCTTTCACATTTCCTCGTCTTGCCTCTAACTTGCCCTTCAAGATTTACAGTCCTGGATGGCCACCAGTAGACATCAAACAGAAAAGAGAAAACCCACCAACCTCCACATGGTCTAGAGTTCATGTCTCTTAATCAGAAGATTTATGGGAACTGTTTGTAGCAGCTTGAAGCACACAGAGTTGCAAAAGTAATAGCTCTATTTACAGGTTTTGGCCAAAGCAGTAAAAGCTAGCTGCCAAAACTTCAGTTGCAAAATCAGCCTATAAAATCACTCTACCAAAAATGCTTTGTTTCTCAATGTTTTGTTTCTCAGAGTTACTGAGTATTTTCCCACCAGGATTCAGAGTCACTGTAGGGCTGTAGAGGATGTAAAAGATTGCTTTAGCTCAGAGTGGGGTGATGTGTCATCTAACTTTACTGCGCCATATCCTAGGAGTGAAAATGTGAAGACATCAGACTGAAATCTGGCTAGGGTGAGACAATGACACATTTGAGAGGAACTTTGGATATTTCTGTGGTCATGAAAAGGAAGAAAACATCAGAAATCCTTGCTGCTAATCCTCCTGTCTCACTGCTTTCCAGGAGTACTGAATAAGACTATGCAGCAGTTCTCTCTGCTGCATTTCCTTCACACCAGCATTGGTATATGTAGGTATGATTTTCAAAGATAATAGCCCTTACTGAATTACTGAGCTAGTCTATCAGACAATAGCCTGACTTCATTGGAATTTCACATCCTGAGTTTGATAGTTGTGTTATCTTCTGTTATATTTTTGATAAGGCTGTCATGGCAACAAAGGGACAGCAAGATTTTCTTTCAAGCCCTGCAGTTTCTTAACCAGATGAAATGATGGTTTGCCTCTGGTTATTAAATGTAACTGCCCTCAATAAACACCTTCCACATGGGCATGTCTAACCAGGTATTTGCTCAGCTTCACCATCTCCTTTTTCTCCTTCTGTGGGCAAATGTTAAAAGGGAACTCGTTTTAAACAGTTGTAACTCCTATAATGATAGCTGACTTCACCACCTGTTCTGTTACAGGGAATTTCCACCCTCTTGGTGGAGGTTACCTCTGCCAAATCATCCTGTCCCACCTAGGACAGGGTCAGCAAGGGCGTTCAGCATGCCCAGCATGGTAAAACCCCAAAATAACACCCTTTCTCCATGTGCTCTGCCTCAGCACTCTCCTCCTACATGGAACTCCTCTTTGTCCTAATTGCTGCCCTTGCTGTCCTGAGCTACAGCAACTGCTTGCAGTAGCAAGCAGTAGAGGAAACATGGTTTAAGTGAATGGATAAATAGTGGCAGACTCAGGTCTGTAATATGCCAAATTAAAAAGAGAGATAAACCGCTCCTGCTGCCAAACAGTGCAGTATAGTTGCCTGTGATAATTTGTCTTTGCTCCTATATTGTTTGTGGCAATTTTGGCATCTAATTCTTAGACACTTCACAGTCAGCTGCTTTATCCCCGACATTTAAATTTTATTTTCCATTGCTTAATTTCTTCTCATAAACTCTAACTTTTACCTCCTGTGTGGCTGAAGTAATGCCTTTCCCTCCTTGCTAGCTAAACCCAAGGTATTTGGGTTGATGTTAGCTATGTCAAACTACTGAGCTTCAAAAGTTTTTTATTGTACTACTAAAGTTTCTCTGTGAGTTATTTTAAACTGATCACAATCTTCTTTTCCTCTCCCACACAGCTCTTTTTCTAAGCTATGAACTTTAAAACCTAGTTTTTAATGATTTGCTATAACCATGATACAAGGATCTGGCTATTGTGGCGTTCAATTTATTTTAAGATTTCACATTACTAGTCAGGAAACATATATGCAGATAATAAACTAGAAATTCCATCTTGCATGCTGATGCTCCTGAGAGATTGCTTTTCTTTGTTGTATGCTTTGTTGTATTTGAAAGGCATTTTGAAAATTCATGCGTAGAAAAAATTTCCATTATCCTGGTGTAATTCAGATCCAGCAGAGGATGTAAAAGATGTCGATAACACATGAAAATCTCACCAAATTAATGAATGCTAAAGCTAAATGTAAGTCCCAAGACATTACTAGACAAACATCATTACAGTAATGTGAACTGAATTTATTAAGAACGTTTTCAGCATGGGTTTCTCTGTTAAGAAAGGATGCACTTGCAGAAAATGTGTTTCTTGTTACTTTTGCACATGCAAAAGCAAATATGCAACACTTGAAAAATCACATTGCCCTTTTAAATGAACTTTGGAAGGTTGTCTGCAAGTAGTAATTTTTTATTTTGTGATAAATTGGTAATGCCCTAGGGCCTTTCCAGAACATTTATGCAAAGCAGATAATCAGCCAAACAGGAATTTAGTTTTCTGTAACAATTATTTGCAGTCATTTTAAGAACAAATCTGCATCCTTTTCCTGCAGATGCTGTTTTTGAATAACTTTCATTTTTGCTTGTTTTCCTGAGGTTCTGGAATTCAGGACTAAAACTTGCTTCATATTTCAAATTCCCTTTTACCTTAATTCCATTAAACAAGTAGCAGCAATGCTCCCTGAATGATTTGGGTTTCCTTTCACTATTCACTTATTTTATATCAGCTCTTCAACAACTGATGGCTGCTTTCTATGAATATACTTGGAATAATGTCTAGCATCAGCTCAGTCTAGTATCGAGCTGTAATATTCCAACCTGTTACTCCCTTCCTTCGTCACTGTCTTAAAGTGTTCCTGTGCTGCCTCTGTCTTAAAGCCACAACTCTTCTCTTGCTCCACTTCCCTAAGCTCCAGACATACCAGGGTGGGGAAAGGGTGTGACTCAGAGCTGGGAAGATGGATGCTTTATGAGAAAATGGCTTAAATGTGTTTCATCTTGCCTGTTATTCTCACCATGTCTTAAGGCCACAGAACTCAATCTGCTCTCATTTACATCATAGCATCCACTCATGCATATTTATGTTGGAGTGAAATTCAGATATCCACAAATCCCAAATTAAATGAAACTCACCCAGCCACCTTGGAGTGTGCAAATTACTGTAAGGGTAACACTCCAAGCGTGTTCATACCCTCACCACTATTCAGTGCAACATCACCCTGCAGCAAGAGGTATCCCTCGCTATGCCTAAAGGAATAATCAAGGTTTTAAAACTATAGTAGGGGTTTTGTACTGTAGACAGCCAGCCACGATCACTGCAGGCTGTGCAGTACAAAGTGGAAATGTTAAACATCCTTGAGCATTTCTGAACTTTTTGTCCCATATGCCTCTGAACTTATGCTCTGACACCCCTGTTACCACCATAAATCTACATAGCCAATGGTCTTTGGTGCTTCATGTGGCCTGCCTGACAAAATCATGTACAAGCTGAGCAGGGAGAGATGGAAATGACACGAGTTCAAATAGAAAAGGAGGGTAGCTTAAGGCAAAGTCAGGAAAGTCAAGACACAATATTGATTAAAGTCATGGGACTTCTTAATGTACTGATGAAGAAGCAGCAAAGAAAAGAAACACCTGCCTCTGAAAACAACAGAGAAAACATAATCCCATGGGATTTTGTCTTTCCAGACAACAAGGTCTGCAGCAGCCCAGTTTTCTATCTGTGGAAAAGGCATGTCAGCAGACAGAAAGCATGACAAGTTGTGTTGTCATATTTCCCTCTGAGCAGAGCCACAAATGTGATTCTGAAATCTAATCGATGCGAACCAGTGTAAGAGTATGAAAAGGTGTGACAGTGGCATTCCCAGTCTCCTGACAATACGCTCTGTGAACAAGTAATGGACCCTCCAGCATCACCAGCATATTCAGGCATGCTTGTTCACATTTCAGGCTTTTTAGGTATTTGAAACTGTTGGAATGGCTCTGATGATGAGGTTCCTAACTCCTATCCTCTTAAATTGAAACCGATGCTTAAGTAACACTTGCAATTTCCCGAGAGCATTGAATGTTTGTCCTTTCATGGCCCCTCCTAATACTGCATAAATGCCTCGTCTTGCTACATACAAGGAATTCGGGGGGAAAAAGATGGATGAAACACCTGAATCCATAGAGCTACTTGCTAAGTTTTGCTGCGCCAGGTTTCCACTGTGTGTCTGTCCCCTGGTGCCAAATGGGGGCTGTGAGTGGATTGTCCAACTAATGTTTAAAATTGAGCAGCTAGTATCCATTATCCTTGCTGCAACAGATAGTAACCAGGTGAGAGTGTGGAAGCCGCATCTGTCCAGAAAATTCCATATGTAGTGCAGCAGATGATAGTAACCAGGTGAGAGTACAGAAGCTGCATCTGTCCAGAAAATTCCACACATTCCCAAATTATATTATTAGGGACAACCTACAGATGACAGGTAGGTGGAAGGTAGAGACACTACGCTCCCCCCAGTTCTTTGGAAGACCTGTTTCTCCTACGCATGATGATTCGTCCCCTTTCCAGTTGAAAATTAAGTGGTAGGGCCTACTGTTTGCATTGCCTCATTGTGAACCTGAGGAAGGAATAATTCTGTCTAATGTGTCACTCATCTTTTTTTCTTTTTCTTCTTTTGTTTTATGGGTTTAAAGATTTAGAACTTTGCTTGATTTATTGGCTGGTTTAAAATTTATACTTCCTTTATTTCCCAGTTGGAATGTCATGACTGATGGCTAAGATGCCATTTTAATGAGCTATCAGTTCTGAAATACCCCAAATATAGGCTGTAGTTAAATATAAACATGATGCAGGGTGGAGGAATTGTTCTTTGAAGGAAGAGGGCTGCCTCTGATGCAATTATCTTTTCCCTCAGTACAGTAGAGCAGAGAGCTGTTCAACAGAAATATGAAGGAGACAGCTACTACCCACAAGACATCTGCTGAAGTCAAAGGTAATAACAAAATCAAGCTCATTTGTGCTTTTACAGTTTAAACGAGCTGTGAGACAAATAACCAGAACAGCCTCTGACTTGCAGCACTTTGACTTGGTGGCTGCTGAATGGGGCTGGTAGGACTTGGCCGTGCTGCTGATAGCGGGATCTGCTCACCCAAATGCTCAGGGGCTCGCTGGCAGCATATTGCTGTGTTGTGGCTCTCACCAGGCCATGTGTTTCTGCAGCTAGTCTCTTGCCTTTTTTTTCCTCTGTGTCAAACAAAACAGAAGGAACAATGACTTTGAAGTGTATGCTGAAATCAAAGTGGCAGGAATGGGACAGGCAGCAGCAGGTTGTCATTCAGAGTAATGATTTTCATTGCATACTTGTGATTGCCCTGGAGATTCCTGCTAGCCTGTAGGAATTCACAGTCTTCGAAAACGTTTTGTAGACCAGCTCTGGGTCAGAGATGTTTTTCATGTGCTGGGTTAGTCTTTGTGCAGCATGGAAATTATTTAAGAAGAACCTAAAGTCCTTCCTGGAGAGTAGAAAAGGAGGTTGTCTTGGGAGAGGAAGAAGCAGATCATAAGAATCGAAGGCTTCATCTCTATGTGCTGAAATCAAGTGGTGATCAGAAGGAAAGGAATTTGCTCATAAGGTGCAGCTACCTTGTCCATTCTTGAAGCCCATCCCGCTCCTCCCTGCAACTCTCCAGCCCCTGCAATTCTTCCCCATGTCAGCTCTGCATTTTCCCAGGAGATGAGGTCATGGGGAAGGGAAAGGTAAAAATATGAGGATGTCAGAATAAAAGTACCAGCCCCTGAAGTTTTGCTTCTGTCAATCTGAAAAAAAAAAATAAATTATATAATACCAAAATTCCTGTCCCTTTTCATGTCCTGTATGTGCATATGCTCCTGATGTGTCAGCTCTTGCTTCGATACATCTGTATCTGAACTTGTCACCCTGGCGTCCTCTTATGGTCAGTAGAAAGGAGAAAGTACCTCCAGAGGAATTTTCTTGTCCAAAGACAGATGTTGAAGAGAAGTCACAGGAGCAGCATTCACTCACTCAAAGTTAAACAGGAGGAACTGGATTCTTTATTTCTCAATGAATCGATACTGGGGAGATTTTAGTCCCTCTGTACACTATGTACCCGAAAAGCTGGGACGTTCCCCCAACGTATGCCCTAGATGTTTGGAACATGTCTTTGAGTTCAGTCAACGGACATTATTTTGAGGCTGTCTATCAGGTTCCCAGGCTGTGTGCCTCTGGGACATTTGTAGGGACAATGCGTGCCAGAGGAGCAGCTCATCCTTGTCCTTTTCAGGTGACATTTTGTAGCTCTCCAAGCTGCCCCCCTGGGCACTGTAGTTATTGCAGCAGCTCTTGGTCAGCTTGTTTAACCTGTAGACTCCTTGCTTCTGGCAGTTCTGGGCTTGAGTGGGTTGGAAAAGAAGTAATGTTTCCAGATGAATTTAATTTAAGTAAGAACAAAGGTGAGGAAACCCCATTTTTTCACTGTCTGAATAGTTCTGTACCGGCTAAGCTAAATTCTGGGAAGAGGACAATGAGTGTCTTGAAAAGAAAAATGGTTCCTCATACTTTCACAGAGGATTGTATTTTTATTATTTCTCTATGACAAAGGTCTTCAGAGGCACTGTGAGTATCTGCGAAGAACAGAAAAGTCAATGCAAAGAAAAATAAGAAGGCAAAGCCTCTTCTATGTCTGAACATGTTGCTTTCTCTGTCATGGTGCAGTGTGCTGGGCACCTCAGCAGCAGGACCTGGGCTCCCATGGGGTTTTGCTTTGCAGCCCTGGTGCAATTTGAACATTCCCATGTACCTCCCTTGGACAGTCCAGACCCTCTGATCCCAGCTTGTAAGCACAATGATTCAGACCATGGTAATCAGGACAGAAAAGCTAGCATCCTGGAGGCTTGCCCAGGCCATCTTTCTGGGCAATGGTAATATTCTTCAAATGGCAGCTTGACTATGTGACCTGTGGTTCCAAGGCCAATAAGACAGTAGATATTTTAAGATGGGCTTCCCCACAATAAGGATGGTGTCCTTCCATAGAGTAAAGACCACATGTAAACTACCATATAATGTTCATATTAATATCCAGGTCCTCTCTATTATATAACTTTATTTTTTGGGTGGTCCTCAGCAGTGAGCAGTGCTAGGCACCACACTTGCTTTGTTCTTTGTTATGATTATGGGGATGGTGTGGTGGAGTTGCCTGGGGAAAAGGCACAAAGGGAGACATATCTTCATCTGGTTGACATTTCCTGCTATGATGTGTCCCACTTGCATGCCACTTCAGCATAGGCCCATTCAGCTGTGTGTGAGATCAGTTTCTGCACCATTATGCCAGAGCTGCCTCATCTATTTCCCAGTCTCACATAAAAAATCCCCCTGTGTTGTTATGGCTAGATCCTGCCTTTTGCAGGCATAGGCATGAAAATGAAGGGAGGAGGAAGCGTTCTCTGCATCCTGCCAGCTGCCTCCTTTGCGATATCTCTTTACTGAATAGGAATAAATAGAGCAGGGCCCAGGTGGGCTACTTATGATTGACAGGTGTCAGGATGTGCATAGAGCTTTGTCAGTCAAGTTGCTCCACATCGATTGAACAACTAAATGGTTCAAGGTTCCACTTGTTTTCCCAATCTGAAATGCCTACTAAAATCAAACTAGAAGACATGCATTTCAGTATTTATCATTTTAACCAGACCTATATTCTGTGATCCTCAGTAAATGCTCTGGTGTACAGTTTGGGTTCATCTGAGTGAACAAGTTTATCAGTGGGAAGTGTATTCACTAACTGTATGGGTATCATTCAGCATTTTTATTGTTTCTGCAGGTGATGCATGGAAAAGCATGTCATTCCAAAATCTGCATAAACAAATATACCAGTATAGATCTGACTACAGATTTGTTATGATTCCCAGTCTGAGAACAACAGCCATTGTAGCTTTCAGTTACAGAGACAAAGATGTCATTTTTGAAAGTGCTATTCAATCCCTGTTTGAAACTCTGTTTATCTCTAGGTGAACCAGCAAACATGTTTCGTTAGTGTCCTGGGTTCAGCAGTAGCAGTCAGTTTTTCTCCTTCTTAGTAGCTGGTGCAGCGCTGTGTTTTGACTTTCAGCCTGGGAACAGTGCTGATAACACCAGTGGTTTCAGTTGTTGCTCAGTAATGTTTACTCTGACCAAGGACTTTCTGAGTCTCATGCTCTGCCAGGAACGAGGGGAGGCTGGGAAGAAGCAGAGACAGGACACCTGACCCAAACTAGCCAAAGGGGTATTCCATACCACAGCACGTCATGCCCAGGGAGGTAACTGGGAGTTACCGGGAAGGGCACTCTCTTCTAGGTCGGGCTCGTTTTGGTGGGTGGTATTGTATTCTCTTCCCTTGTTACTTCGCTATCATTATTATCATTGGCGGTAGCAGAAGTGGTTTGTGTTATACCTTAGTTACTGGGCTGTTCTTATTTCAGCCCGTGGTAGTTACATTCTCTCGATTCTCCTCACCCTCCCTCTGAGAGCCGGGAGGTCGGGGGGAGTGGGGGAAGGAAGGAAAGAAAGAAGGAGAAAAGTGGGTGGGGGCGGGAGTGAGTGAACAAGCTATGTGGCTGGGTTTAAATCACGACAGTTAGCTATGTTGTTTTTTTGGATTTTTTTTTTCTTTTAAATTATCATTCATTATTACTCTCTTTTAGAAAATGTCATTTTCCAGGTAAGTAACAGAAACAGTGTTGTCATATACATGTGACAGATCACATGTGAGATCAGTGAATTCAGGTAAATATTTGTAAAGTCTACATAGGCTCTATCTAACTTTGACAAACTAACCAGGAGATACTCCAAGTAATGGTCCACAAATAACAAATGGCTTTCTCTGTGTATCACACTTTTTTCTGTGTATTTTTACATATTTTTCTCTGTGTATCACATTTACGCATTTTCTCTGTGTATCACGCAAAGGACCACTTTTTTTCCCACCCTAGATGTCTGTGTTGTACTTTCACACACTGCTTTGTTGTTAATTCCTTCCATGAAGAGAATGTAACACTGTAGTTGCAAACTTGAGTCAAAGCTGTTTTCTAGAAAGGAAGCATAGGGCTTATCTCTAGTCCTGGAAGGTTTCTTGCTGTCCATATTCTCTGGCTTTGTGGGGCTATGTATGTTTTTTGGAGGTTTTGCTTGTGCTCAGGAAGGTAAATAAAGTCTAGCAAAGCACCACATTTGTTGTATTAAGAACTTGACTCTTCATCCAAGTCTCAAGGCAAAAAAACCAAGCAAACATTATTTTTCTTGTATGCAGCCCGTTCACAGGAACTCCCCTGTGAAAACATGTGCATATACTTAGGGCTAGAGGATAAATGATCTGACTCAGAGTCCTAAGAAACAAGTGGCTGTTGTTCCCACAGCAGGCAGCTGCTGCCTTACAGCTGAGACAGGCTCTGTTGCCTCCATCAACTCCCTGCAGACATATGTACAAACCATCTTCTGTCTCCTGTTCTAAGTTTTGTTTTTCTCTATTGATTTCTTTTTGCAAGTTATGTGTTTATTCCATGACTAGGAGAAATCCATGGGTCCTTCACCAGCAGTGACACAGCTTGCACGATTACTGGCATATCTTAGTTTATTCTCAGTGTCTTCTGCTTTCAATTCTGTGCAGAAAGGTAGCAGCTTAATAGAATCATAGAATCATAGAATAGTCAGGGTTGAAAAGGACCTTAAGACCATCTAGTTCCAAAACCCCTGCCTGGGCAGGAACATCTCCCACTAAACCATCTCACCCAAGGCTCTGTCCAACCTGGCCTTGAACATCGCCAGAGATGGAGCATTCACAACTTCCTTGGGCAACCCATTCCAGTGCCTCACCACCCTTACAGTAAAGAATTTCTTCCTTACATCCAACCTAAACTTCCCCTGTTGAAGTTTTAACCCATTACCCATTGTCTTTGTCCTGTCACTGCAGCCCTTGATGAAGAGTCCCTCCCCAGCATCCCTATAGACCCCCTTCAGATACTGGAAGGCTGCTATGAGGTCTCCACGCAGCCTTCTCTTCTCCAGGCTGAACAGCCCCAACTTTCTCAGCCTGTCTTCATACAGGAGGTGCTCCAGTCCCCTGATCATCCTCGTGGCCCTCCTCTGGACTTGTTCCAACAGTTCCATGTCCTTTTTATGTTGAGGACACCAGAACTGCACACAATACTCCAAGTGAGGTCTCACGAGAGCAGAGGGGCAGGATCACCTCCTTCAACCTGCATACATACTATCTCATACATACTATACACATACTATTTTTTTTTTGCAGAGAGAGAGAAGGATTCACTAAACAGGGGTGTGACTGAATTCTTTCACTTGATGGCAGAAATAAAGCTTTATAATGTCTTTGGTTAAATATGGGTCTCCTTTTCCTCTGATATTTCTTGATCAGTTTCTTCTGGCTCCTGTGTTTCTTGGCGTGCCATCATTCTCCAAAGCATTTTAGTTTTATGTTGATGATCCCTCATTCATTTCAGGAACAGAGACAAACATAATAGCCATAGATCTCATCTGCAAAACTGAGTCAGTTGTTCAAAAGATAATGTATAAAGCTTTAAAGCTTTTCCTAATTGCAATGCAGATCAAGAAAAGCACCACTGAAAAGCCTTCCTCCTCCTCAAAAAAATACATAAAGTAACAACCAGCAGAGAGTTCTTTGTTCCTCATAACTACCACTGTACTCAGCTCCAAGTTGACAAGGTCTAATAATAAAGACAGGTTAATGTCATTTTGCAGTTGGGAAGCCTTTTTGCTAGCATAAAAATGTAACTAGTTCAGCTCATCCTCAATATTAATTTTCAGCAATTTACAAGCTTTCAGAAAGGTTGGGTAAGGAAAGTGCTAGATCAGTTTGAATTACAGGAAAATATAATTTTAAACCAAGGTTTATCTCTCTTTCAATAAGACAAATGGTATGCCTCCAAAACCCCACTTGTCTATGCAATATTGCCTCTGGCTATTCTTTGAGTTATTTCCATGAATATGTGCAATTTCAGCTTTTTTGTTAAATAACGGAATAGTGATAGTTTCCCAATTATTTTGCTTTGTGGAAAGTGATTATTTTTCAACATAGACATTTTAAAATAAAAAATTAACTGTTGTTGATTAGGCTTACATTTTATGAGGGTATTAAAAAAAAAGCCCAACCAAGCAAACCCCCCCCCCAAAAAAAAACAAAAACCAAACCACCAAACAAACTCCAAGCCAACAAACAAAAAAACCACAAAACCCAGGATTTTTTTGATTTTTTTTTTTAAAGATCATCACAGATCCACACATTGGAGCTTCTTGAATCAATCATCTCATTTCATTTTGGTCAATAGAGTGTTTATGAGAACTGGCATCAGATCATGCAGAGCCTCACAAAACTAATAGTCCAAACACTTCCTTGTTCTCCAGCTCCCTAAGT
Organism: Lathamus discolor; assembly: GCF_037157495.1. Lineage (NCBI taxonomy): Eukaryota > Metazoa > Chordata > Aves > Psittaciformes > Psittacidae > Lathamus > Lathamus discolor. The sequence goes on along the minus strand of NC_088887.1, from coordinate 98,769,916 downwards.
GATTTTTATGGGCTGGGCTATTCCTCCAGGACAAAGCATTTTGTACACATTATTTGACCATCCATAGTACAACCTCACTAGTGATCTAGCTTAAAGACAACTTGAAACCTTTAGGAAGAAGTTGGGGCTTTTCAGCCTGGAGAAGAGAAGGCTGCGTGGAGTCCTAATAGCAGCCTTCCATTACCTGAAGGAGGCCTATAGGGATGCTGGGGAGGGACTCTTTGTCAGGGACTGTAGTGACAGGACAAGGGGTAACGGGTTAAAACTTAAACAGGGGAAGTTTAGATTGGATATAAGGAAGAAGTTCTTTCCTATTAGGGTGGTGAGGCACTGGAATGGGTTGCCCAGGGAGGTTGTGAGTGCTCCATCCCTGGCAGTGTTCAAGGCCAGGTTGGATAAAGCCTTGTGCGGGATGGTTTAGTGTGAGGTGTCCCTGTCCATGGCAGGGGGGTTGGAACTGGATGATATTGAGGTCCTTTCCAACCCTAACTATTCTATGATTCTATGATTCTATGTCTGAATTGCAGTCCGCATGGAGTTTGCTATAACTTAAAATGAACATAGAGCTGATACAGACTTGAAACAAGCCATTGAAAAAGTGTTTTCACATAGAAAACTATGTGGAAATAGTACACTCTGAGGAAAATAAATGCAGTAGAATTCAGTGCAATTCTTCCATATTAAAAGCAAGTGCCTGAACATCTGAATTTCCCATGGGCTGAAAGCTTTGTTGTTTCTATTGACCCTACAAAAATCCAGGAGTTTGAATCTCATTTGGAGAAAAAAATATCCAGGCAAAGTATATTAAAAATATAAGCTATCTTTTCTAAAACTATGTAAGTTTCATCAGCCCCACAGGGTTTTAGGTACATTTGAAAGTGAAACTGTTTTTATAGGCACCAAAGCTATGCTCAAAGGCCCAGAAGGAAATATCCAGTTTTGAAAGTCTTACCTATTACACTTTATAATGTTCCAAGCTCATGTAATGCCATGCAGGCTTCTCTAATAACTACCGTTTTGTTACTCTGGAAAAGAAGTTTGTTTCTGAGTTATGCAGAACATGGAGCTGCTCAAAGCTACCATAGGTCAGCCAGCTGGGATAATTGGGCTGTGTGAGTCATGCCCTAGGACATCCTAGAATCTTCAGCTTCATCTTTATTCTTAAATGCATTCTACGATGGGCTGAATATCACATACCTGAAATAAGGATGGCAGCAGCATAGCCAGATAAGGCTTATCTGTGCATCCAGTAATATCACAAAAGACTTAAAAATAGATGCTGCATAGTGCTAAGTTTTGATTTTGTCCTAGTTCAGCAAAAGATGGGGAAATGTACAGAGTGAAGAGCACGCTGAAGGTTAGGCAGGTATTTGAAAACATTTGCAGAAATGGGTCTTGCAATGTTGTCTCCAGTCATGTTAAACAGTGCGGAGCTTTGCAGCAAACAAGTGAATGCAGTTGTCTAGGGTGTAGCTAAAAGGTGAGTTTTCCCACTAAGCTGGCAATGATGAGTAACAAACCAAAATATTTTATGGCTCATTAATCATGGATAGACAAGTTCCTTATACAAATAACAACTCTTTAATCCTTTGCCCAAAACAAACCTCCTCTGAGATGACAAAATACTTTAAATAACAAAGTTGTCACTTTTCACCTCTGTGCACTGGTGGGGGTCTACCGAAAACTTAGCAAGCGTATCACATTTTTCAGAAGACCAACTGTCAGTTTTATGTGAAGTTCATTTTCCTGAGGTTCCAAACCAGTTTTGCAGGCCTGGGGTGTGGGTATGTGCTGCAGAACTTCTGACTGTGCAGCTCCACAAGACCTGAATGCCACAGCTTTGTCATTGTCTGCAATACTGTCGGTATTTGGGAAAATATGGTCCATCAGGTGAATCATAAATTTCCAAAGTGAGCTATAACACAGTAGAAACAATGTCCTTTTCCCCCAATAGTTTTAAAATAATTATGTTTTATTTCCTAATATTTTATTCACAAAGGTTTAACATTTATCTGGTGCTGGCATGCCACTAATGAAATGTTTATCCAAGAGAGAAACATTATTAATCTTTCTCCCCTGTAGTCAGAAACTTCCCATAGGCAGTTTGACCGAGTTTCTGGAGAGGCATGCAAAATGTGTTTGCTTGCCAGAACACACACAAAAATTCACCTTCCAGTAACATGGAGGTTTGTTTTCCTCTCTTATAAACAAAGGTGACTGCAAATATTTTCTGTGTCTTGTTAATGAAATATCTTTGGAACCATAGAATAACAGAGTCATAGAGAGGTTTGGATTGGAAGGGACCTTAAAGACCATTTTGTTCCAGCGCCCCTGCCATGGGCAGGGATGCCTTCCACTAGAACATGTTGCTCAAAGCTCCATCTAACTTGGCCTTGAACACTTCCGGGGATGGGGCAACCACAGCTTCTCTGGGCAACCTGTGCCTGTGTCTCACCACTCTGACAGTGAATGATTTTTTCCTAATATCTAATCTAAACCTACCCTCTTTCAGCTTAAAGCCATTCCCTCTGTTCCCATTAGTACATGCTCTTGTGAAGAGTCCCTCTCCAGCTCTCCAGCATTCTTGTAGGCTCCTGGAAGGCTGCTACAAGGTCTCCTGGAGTCTTTTTTCCTGTAGGCTGAACAAGTCCAACTGTCTCAGCTTGTCTTCACAGGAGAGGTGCTCTAGCCATTTTACCATGTTCATGATTGGGCAATATACTTGAATTGTTCTTTAAATATGTCATCCCTCAGTAGGATATGAGACTGCCGAGCATGTAGCAGGGCAGGCAATAACTGCTTCTGCGTCAGCCACAGGGTAAACTGGACCAGAATCCCGAAGAAAGAGACCCATCTAAAATCTGTAACTTAATGCTGACCTTTGAAACAGATCTTTCTTCAATTTCTGATGGCAGGCAAGAAGAGTGGGAAGTCAGCCAAACATGTTTCATGCCTGCTTAGCCTCAAATTAACCAGCACACTAAATTACATTGTTTGCACCCTGTCCTATTAACAGATGCAAAGAAAATAAATGTCTTGCGTTCTTCTTCCAACTTTTTGCCTACTTTTGAAGTTATTTCATGCCATACTTCAGGTCCTAAATTTGTGTGATAAGCTGGAAACTTGTAGCATTGTAACTGTGATTTACCCCACAGTAGCATCAAACTTTCATCTAGCACAGCAAGAAAACAGACTTTCACTGAATAGAAGAGCAAGTGTTCATTGGAGTTGAACTAGAATCCTACTCAAGAAAAATACACCATTAGGAAACAATGGCTATCCATCAGGTGGATCATTCCAAATCTGCAGCAGATGGGAAGATTGCACTGGATACTGCTAAGCAGTTGCTTTCTTCAAGCAGCCCTTTCTCAGCACTAGCTTGAAGAAGCAGCATGTGACTGCAGCAGGATGAACACCGGTGCTACGGCATGTTGCCCTGACTCTTGCCTCTTAGCCCATTCCTAGTAGGGTGAGGGAAAGCCCAAACAGGCAGTCGAGTTGGGTGTAAATGAAAACTTTGTGAAGTGATATTAGACTAGTACCAGTTGTAGCACAGAAACAAGGCCTCTGCTGCATGTTAAAGATATATGTGCATCAGCTGAAGTTCAGGATTTCTGTCTTTGTAGCAAGACTTATCAACCAGACATCAGAAACCAGTACTATGCAAGGGAGCTAAGTACCTCAGACTTATTGGAATTTGAATTTGGACTACATTGAAAATTCAGAGTCATTACTGTCCAGAACTCCTCACTGGGAGCCTACAAATACAGTCAAGGATAAAAGATGGCTAAATGCCCAACATGCAGAGGAGTCAAGGGTTGATCTTTATTAGTTTGTAGCAAGTGCTTCTGCAGAGGCAATGCAGGAGATGTGCAGGAATGATGCTGAAGGTCCAGCATGATGTGAAGCTGAGGAAATGTGAACCTGGCACACTTCTACCTGTCTCCAAGGCAAGCACTAGCTGATGCATTGAGCAGTTACAATGGCAGCACAACAGTACAATCATGAAACAGCTAATGCTTCTCATGTATCCTAACAGTAAACCAGCAGTCTGGAAGTGAGAGAAGGTGCCTTATCACTGCATGACCCATGGAAGATGTGTTTCAGCCCATGTAGAGACAAAAATGTTGTTTGAGAAGAAAGCTGCTTCTTTCAGCACAGCAGGAGATAAAATAAGATGCTAACAGGCTCCTTACCTCAGCTCCCCAGCAACTACAAAGGATTAGATCTTTTCGGAAAGTCTTCCTGATAACAGCCCCTGCTGAGATTTGGAAATTCCTAGCTTTTAGCATATTCAAATGCAGACACAGCCTGTTTCTGCATCCTGATTTACAGTTACAATACAAAGGGGCCAATCTCACAGCCTTTAATCATATACATAGTCCTTCTGCTGAAACTGAGTTTGAATAACAACTTCATAACCAATCCACAGGGGTTAAAATTTAACCTGAAATGATTGCTCAACATAGAAAGCCCTTTAAGCTTTTTTGTCTTCTAGGCAGAAATTGGGGAGTCTGCACAAATGAGTAGAAGATTGTGCAAGTGGAGCACAGTTGCAGGTTTTCAGCTAAAATTGTCCTTTGTGATTGACAATATAAAGATTGCTCTCAGTGATCTTGGAGTCTCACGGAGGTGAACTGCTAGATATATGGGTGCCTGAACACTACTTTCCAGCCTGTCTGAAGATAATGTTCTATTTCTGTTGCTCAGGAGTTTGGACATGATGACAGCTGTCCCTCTGGTCTTAAAAATCTAGGAAATCTGCTCCAAGTAGAAAATTCTTCTGATTCTTTCTTTGATTGTAAATGTGACTGTGCATCAAACAAAGTGAGAATTGTTTCAATTGTGAGCATCACTTCACATTAGCAATCTGATACAGAAGCTACGTGAATGGTATTGTAGCAGCTGGGTCCTTGGGGATACCGAAATATTGGCAAGAAAAGGTCCTGATCAACCTGATGTAACTTCAGAGTTGATCATGCAATGACCAGTGACCTCCAGAGCTCTTCCCCCAGCCTAAGTTACTGAGGATTTTATGATTTTCTAGTCTAGACTATTAAGACTTTGGGTCCTGGATTATTTTGGAGGGTATATAGTCTGTTAAAACCAAAAATAATTATTTCCTGGAACTAGGTTGCCTAGTGTATGCCTCATGCATCTACATCACTGGACTTGCCTCACATTGTGGAAGGAAAGCGTCTCTGTAATAATGTCTGAACTGTTGCAGAGTTGTTAAGAGAAAGGAAAAACTGAAATTCGATTCCAGGAGAAGACTATAATGTCTAATATTGCTAAGCAAACAAAATGACCACAGCATTCACGAGTTTTCCTTGTAATTAAAATTAAATTTCCTTGTAATGTAAAAATCAGTACACAGAAAAGCTAGACTTTGTACTCATTATTCTGATAAAGGTGTTTCAGGTTTTTTTTTTGTGCAAAATTCTGAGCTTGAATTAAGCTGGTTTTATCATATAGAGTGAACACTGTCCCTTGCCCCATCCCCCAAAGGACCAACTTGCCTGAGCTTAATTTTGTGGATAGAAATTTTAAAGATCTTTATTCTTGGGTTAGGACTCCTTGCCATGAGTAGACCCATTGAACCAGATGAACTATGAGTGCTTGCTCTCAGCTGTGTATGAATTTCATCTGTATCCAGAGGATCAGCACAAATTCCATGTATTCCAAGACTCCCAATATACATTCCAGAAATACTAAAAAAACCCTGAAAATGTCTACAGCAGACATTATTACAGGGATGCAGAGTGAGAGCTGGAAGATCTGATTAGGGGAGACAGATGTGTGTAGTAAAACTCACATAGTTATCCAAGAATCACTACAAACTACTCATGTTAATGAACTCTATCTTACTATTCAGGGAAGGTAAGATCATTCTGGTCATGAATTTTGCTAGTAGTCTGTTAAGCCTGCGCCCAGTTTTTTTAGTGGTTATGAGTTTCCAAAATGTGCTCTAAAGCCAGACTAGCTGATCATTTAAATGATTGCTTTGCAATTTAAATGTCAATTCAAAACAAATCACTGTCACATTTTTACTGCCTACATACACCAGTTTAGGCTGGATGCATTCCAGAGCCCAAACACATATTCTGACCATATTTAATCTGCTTCCTAATTTCACCTGATATTTTACCAGTCATGGGAATCTTCTGGCAAATTACGAATCAGCATTCTCTTTCTGTACTACAGTACAGAAATTTAACTCAAGTCAGATATGAACACTCATTGCTTTAAGGTCTCCATTGCTATGGGCTATACATCTGTTGCACACAAAATGAGCAACCTGACAGCTAAGTGGAGCAGCAGTGTGCTCCAGCAAGCACCTTAGACACAAATTTTCCTCTGAAGATTTTGAGGGGGTTGTTACATGCTGAAATTGCTGTCTCTGTAAGGGATAATATGACACGCTTGAGAGGTGGGCCAATTTAAACCTCCTGAAGTTCAACCAAGCCAAGTGCAAGGTTCTACCCCTGGGTCAGGGCAATCCTAGGCACAGCTACAGGAGTTTATCACACTTTTTCTTTCACTGTGTTGTTAATTCATTTTTTGTTTAGGTCTTTACCTATTGTGCTCATTTCTGGAATTGTATAAATAGTAACATTAAAGAAGCTGTACCTCACATAGAATCATAGAATAGTTAGGGTTGGAAAGAACCTGAAGATCCTCTAGTTCCAACCCCCATGCCATGGGCAGGGACACCTCACATTAAACCATGTCACCCAAGAAGGACTGGCTGAGCTCAAGAAATCTTGTAACTGGCAAGGATGCCATTACCACTTTGCTTTTCTCCATCACAACATGTGCCAGATGTTTCTTTTTTTCAGGAGGAGTCATTAGAACCATTTACTAAAGGGGTAGAAGAAACCTGAGGCCACTCAATATGCACAGATGGAAAATTCCACCATAATCACGGCGTATTCTCTATAGGTGAAGGATGGGAAAAGCATACACTGGGGAAAGGAGCTCACAGAGGTGGGAAGATAGTTCCTATCTCTTTTGGTGACTGTTCTGCATAGATGCCATTTTTGGTTTTCCCAGTCACCTATTACGCATGTCTCACATTGACTCATGCACTCCTTCACGGGTTATTCATAAATAAATGGTGCTATCTAGTTCTGGCTAACAAAAAATGCCTTATGTAAAATTAATACAAGCAAAAGCCATGTCATGGTTTAAGCCCAGTCAGTTACTCAGCAGCTGTTTGCTCACTCCTTGCCTTTCACCCCAGCTCCAGGTGGGAAGGGGAGGAGAATTGAAAGAATGTAAACTGCACCACGGGTTGAGATAAGAACAGTTATAACTAAACCCAAAACTAAAGTATAATACAAAACTACTACTACTAGTAACCATAATAATAATAAGGGAAATAACAAGGGGAGAGAATATAAAATTAAAAAGAGAAAGGGAAAAAAACAATAAACCCAAGTGATGCAAAACATGATTGCTCACCACCTCCCAACTGATACCAAGCCCAGCCCGAACAGTGATCTGCCCTTCTGAGTAACTCCTCTGAGTTTATATAGTGGGCATGATGTGCTGTGGTATGGAATACCCCTTTGACTAGCTTGGGTCAGGTGTCCTGTTTCTGCTTCTTCTCAACAGCACTGTACCAGCTACTAGGAAGCAGAAATATAACTGTTGCAGCTGAACCCAGGACAACCCAGAAAGATATTCTGCATTAAGAACCTCTCCCTCAAAAGCAGTCGTCTGACAAAGCTTAAAAAGAAATGGTCCTGACTCCTCGAGGTGCCTGCTAAGGGAAGTGCTGGGCACTCACTAGTATGATGTACTAACCTTCCATTCTTTATTACTGAAATTTGAAGAAACAATACCCAAACCAGTGAGATTCAGAACATTTTTTCCACTGTGTACACCAAATCAGCTACAGAGACATTACAACATTGCTTCTTTTTACTTTTATGTGACTTACAAGAATCATTAAAGCACCCAGAATCCCAACGAGCTTGGTTTTATAATAACAATATGTATATTCAATGCAATTCTGAGCAAAGCTGGGGAAAAGCAGTCAGGGTGAATCAGACTATGTGTAATACTAAAGCTGGCACATTTCTAGGTTAAAGGGAATGGATTTCAAAAGCATAGACCTTGTGTGGGCATCATCTTGACAGCACCTTGACAGCATCTCTCACTTTGAAAATGAACTCAAATCAAAACAAGATATCTACTCCAGGTACAAGTAGTCCACTGATTATAAAGGGACCCTAATGAGAGCAACTTCTGTGACTGATGTTAGCCTTCAAGACTACTTCCATGACTGGTTAAGACTTGTTTCTGAAGAAAAGACCCCCAAAATCAGAGATTGGAAAAGGCTCCTTAGACAATGCTGAGGGCAGAGATCAGATATCTCTGTGGGATGTGGTAGCCCTTGGCTGCTATCAAAGTGTGTGTCAAATAGAGAAAGGACACAAAATTAGGTCCTTCACACCCTGAAGAGGTGCCCTCAACACTAGAAGATAGCGAAAACCTCTCTTCTGTAGTTTTGTGAATTGAACTCATGTCCCATCCCTAGCCTTGTACATTGCTTTACTAAAATGCTCAGGAAGATGAATACAACGCACAATTTACACACGACTAGCTGAACTACATGAATGGTATTTACAGATGAGTTAATACACTGATGGACAAAGGCAAAGGCAAATCCTTACCAGGGGATCTCTCTGAAGGTGCTACATTCCCTTTATTGAGATCTTACGGTGATAAGCACAAATTCCCTTGTGATTGCCAGGACTGGGATGAAACTGTCAGCCTTCCCTGCCCAGCACCTGGCTCAGCCCCAGATGAACCAGGGGCTGCAGCCCTCTGAGGCACCTGCCATCTGTGATGGGCAGCCATAAATTCTTGATCTGTCTTATAAAAGCCCACCAATAGCACTGTCCCACTTGTCAGTCAGTGCCATCAGCATTAGTATCTGCAGCAACACATTTTTTGGGAACTGCCGCAGTTTCTAGCACAGCTGAGTGAGTGATGTGTGCTAACACTGCTCTCTCCTGAACTCCAGATGAGCACTTGCAGTTAAAACCCTGTTCAGTGCCAAGGTGCTGAGCATTCCTGCTCCTGATGATTTGGCTGCCACTGCTCAAGGCTCAGCCCTGCTTCTCACTGGTGGTCATCTAGGAAGTCTTGCAAAGGGGGCTGTGGCCAGGGCTGACATCCACACACCCCAGCCATGCTGCTGTACTGATTTTCTGCCCTAGTTCCAGCACCTAAGGTGTTAGATCATCTACTGCACCTTGTGTTTCCTCAGTGATGACTTCAAGTGCACTGTAAAGCAAACCAAGACATCTCTAAGTGCTACCCCATAACATCCCTTGCTTTGTGATGTATTTAGCATTTGTACAGTCATATGTTTTGACCACACCGTATGCTGTGTCTCCTTAAAGCTAAGCTGCAAACCACCTCGGGCACTAAATGCTGAACCTGTTTTGTAACACCTTCCAGCTCAAGCCTTCCCCACATGTTTTTAGCCCCCATAGGAAAAGTAAACTCATCTGCATTCTGTTCTGGTACGAGGGGTCCAAATTTAAGGACAGGTTCTACCTGCTCTTACTCAACAGTGCAATGGCTCATACACATCAATCAAAAAAGAGTATTCCTGGTTAGTAAAAGGAAAAATGTGTGCTTCACAGCAAAAATAAATAAATAAATAAATAAATAAAAGTCTCCCTAATATCCACACTAAAATATTGGTTTAGCACAAGCCTTTCAGAAAATAGTGCGTAAAAGAAGTTGTAGAAATAGCAGCTTGTTTTTTGCAAAGGTGGGGAAAGGCAAAGGAAAAATTGCATGATGTCATGCATTTGAATAAAAGCATAATATTTACAGGGAATAACTTTAAAATAGTGCTCTTTTAGTGGTAATTACAGAATGCACCAACCCTCCTGTGGATGAATTATGTATCTATTTTTTCAGTGTATATATGTATCCATGGACCATACACTGAGTGATAAAAAAAGTTTAAACCAAATAGCTTCTTCATTCATTCCATTCACTGATGATACATTACTGGCAAAAAAAACCCCAAACAACAAACCCTCATCAATCTTTTCACTCATCACTGAGTAATGTCTACTTATTAGGGAAGGTCTGAAGAAAGAACAACCTGCTTGCTGGGCCCTGATGGACAAACTCCGAAGTCTGAGGAAGAGTTGAATTCCCTGTCAAAGGCCATTACCTCCCGGTGTCCATGCATGCAAATAAGGTGAAAGAAGGTTAAAAGCAACTCATCTTTCCCAGCAGCACAGTCGTACAGCAATACATCTTAGAGATTTCATCTACAACAAGAAAACTCCCTATCATTTGATGCTGTCAGCATGAAGAGCACTAGAGGTAACTACACTTAACGGTGCCAGATGAAAAGGCTCAGGGAAGGCCAAGCCATATTCATTACTGTGTCAGAAACTGCTTTTAGGCCCACTTCAAAACAAAGCTCTGATGGCATCTTCCACAATGATCTAAAACCGATTTAAATTTCCGTGATGGTGTTCTGCACCATAACTCCCATAATTGTTGTCTCTAGAGGGTAATTTTCTAAGGCTCCAGGACAGGAGCTGTGCAAACAATTGATTTTTCCAGCTCTTCAGCTAACCTGAAAAATGGAGATTGAAATGAGTTGCAGTCAATGTCAAATGGCAACTTTTTTTTTCTTTTTTTTTCTCATTTGAACAATAGACAAAATAATTGCGGAGTAAAATCCATTTCAGGATCCAAATCTTGCAATGTTTTCTTTGGGTTTGGGATTTTAATTTGCTGAAAAAGCTTTTAGGATTAAATTTTTAATGTTTTCATCTCACTCTTTCCCTCCTGGGAATGAAACTACTTGTCTGGGTATAGCTAGTTGAGAAAGATGTTTTCTGGTGAGCTAGGTCGGATGGACCTTGTTTCTGGGTTACTGTAGCAAACTTGCTAAATCAGTGCCTGGAGAGTGGGTGAGGGACCAGAAGACTGGAAAAGGACATACTCGGGTCCTACCTTGAAAAAGAAGGGCAAAGGAAATGAAGAATTAAAAATAAAACCACAAAACACACAAAAAAAATCTTAATTCAATTCTTGGAAAAACTCTGGAATGAAACAAGACAAAATGAAACTAAGCCGCTGCAGAGAGATTGAGTAACTGTCGGTGTAGATTAGTCAGGAGAAAACTATTTGAAACCAGTACATTTAATGAACTAAGGAGACATTTGTATAACACTGGGTGGACAACTTATCTATAAAAAGAAACTGTTGATGGTTCGTTGTCAAAAAGGAAAAGGTTTCTTGAAGACTTTAATGAAGTCTGACATAACCTCAGTGTTGTTTATTTATGTGTTTTTGCCTGTTACTTGGATGGTAGAAGAGAGACTATAGATATTAAGATGGCCTATAAAACAAGTTGTGAGAGACTGTGAGACAAGCTCAAGCTCCAAAATAAACTTGAAGAATTGGAAAAGTGGTCTGTGGGAAAAAAAGGAATGTAATTTAATAAGGACAGTGCAAGACATCATACAGGCAGAAACGTTTAAAGAAATACAGAGTGGGGGACAACTGGATGGGCCAATGGATCTACAGTGTTTGACATCATCCCCAGATGTGACACTGAACTCATGGAAAAATTGCATACACAAATTTGAGTATGCAAGGGTTGAGCAGAAGGAGTTGGTATGAGTCATTATGTCTCTATTAGATTCAAAGTCTGTAATTACAACAACAGGAAGATGCTGACACTTCAGCTGGGCTGCAGATGGCCCTGCTTTCAGCACTGATACCACAATATAGCAGGACATGCTGCAAGTGTTGTTGGACTACAAGAGGTAGTGGTTATTTTGATGCCTACAGATTTCCATGGGGAATGAAGTAACATCACATTAATTTTGTTGATTTTTGCTCTCCCCTGTATTCAAGCCAAGTGAAGGAGGCTTGCTAGCTGCTGGAATGCAGGGGATCTCACAGTCTGGACTGCTGCAAAGTCTGTTCCCCTGCCCCATGATTGTGAAAGAGTTCAGCCCATGCAGCAGTGACTCCATCCGCACCGGAGGCTGTGGGAGTGTAGATGATCAGGCATGCACTGTTCCCTCTGCCCTTGCAGCTGGCAGGAAATGCTTGTCAGTGGAGTACCAGGGCAGACAACTGTATGTGTAACATCTTGAACCACATGAGTTTAACTACAGTTGCCGTAATACACTATTACACAGCCTCCGTGAGAGGGAGACCCCTTCACTGTGGTAGTAGACGTTACTACACCTTCCAAAATACAGCTCCACATACGGGCAGTATCCTTCACCTTGCGACGCCCAGCTGCCTACTTTGTGGCTGCAGCGGCAGAATGGGTGCCACCCTTTGTCCCCAGAAGTTGGTCACCCTAAGCAACTGGGTACATTGCCTAGACATGAAGACAGCTCATCTCTGAAATTCTTGGTGTCCAGTGCTAGCATAGCTTTTTCTTATGCAGAAATGCTGCCTGAACGCTTTACTGAGAAATACATACCCAGTGTGGGGAATACTGCAATTAAAACTGGTAACATGAAACAAGTAGAAACTCCTGAGAGCAACAGACTTCATTTACTGACAATGACTACTAATAGATAAAATACAGCAGCAGTAACAAAAAGCAAGGGCTGCCAAGAAGGAGGTATTAGCTGGTTAAAGGTACCAGTGAGAAAACAGCAAGGGAGTTGTGATGCGTAGTACGTGTGGAAAGAGATTCCAGCAGTATGTAGGGGTTTTAGGAAAAGGTGGCCCATGTTAAACAATGTGCAGTAAGCCGACAAAATGGACAAGCCCCATAACATTTAGGTATCTGCCAGACTTTCTGAAGTCTTTTGAAGACTATCTCAGTATCTTCCCCCTTACCCTGACCTGCTACTCTCCACCACTTTCGACTTCTATTTGTTGATAGTCTCCACGACAAGAGCACATGTGAGAAGCCTAGGGGTGCGCACTGGATAATCTCCAGAGGAAGAATTCATTCATTCTTGCTGACAAGGTCAGGAAAAATGATCTTGCAGGAAGACTGGTAACACAGGTAAGTTTCCTGGTGGTGTAGAAAAACCAATGTAAAGTATATCTCAGGACTGTAGTCCTAGGTGGAAGGCCAGCTGGAATCACAGGCTGTTGTGGCTGGGACTATTCTTTGCCAGCTCACACTGAGATAGAAGAGGGTTTTCTGCCTCAGTAAAAATGACTCTTGATTCAGGGACTCTGGTACCACAGGCATGGAGATAACAATTAGTTAAATAATGAACAGCAAAGGAAGCTTGCAGGTGGCAGTATTTGGAGAGGAACAGCTGTGTAAAAGCAAAATTTTTAGAACAAACACCTTCCAGATGCTGCAGGTTTTGCATTTTTATCATGTGAGAGAGCACTTGGTCTCACCCAGCAAAGACTGGGTGCTGTGCTGCCTAAAGTGGGATGAGGCAGAAGGAGACATTGCTAGAAGCTTCTTCAGTTGCTTCATCCAGAGTGTTGATAAAATTGGTGCAAGCTTGGCAATCAGGAGCCTTGCAGGGGCTGTCAGGTGGGAACCTGCAGTGCTGCCACTAATTAAAGCAGTCAGTCACTTTCAGCAGAACTCGCTGCCTTTAACGTTATGACACAACCTCCCCATTGCCCTCTCTGCAGTACAGCCTGGAGACAGTGACTGCTTTCAGTGTGGCAGTGCTCCTCCTCTTCACCTTCATTTTATTTGGGAGAGCTGTTCATAGAAGATGAAGGCTTTTTCAACCTGCTGCTCCTCTACATTGTCAGAGGAATGCAGAATGCATGGAAAACACCCTTCTGTAAGGCAGCCTACACTGAATAGTAGAATCATAGAATAGTTAAGGTTGGAAAGGACCTTAAGATAATCTAGTTCCAAGCCCCCTGCCATGGGCAGGGACACCTCACACTAAATCTTAAGCCCATGTTGATGCTTTTCTGGACCTGAAACTTCAGTGTTTGGGAGAATGATGCTGTCTATGCATTAAAACAGACAAATTATCATTTTGCAACTCAGACCCATGCCATTCTTGTCTCATAAGTGATTTCGGAACATCACTTGCAGCAATGAAAACCAGAGTGGAGTTCAGGCTTTAGTCCACGGCAAAGTTCTCAGATCATTAAAGATATAAACACTTATGTCCTTAGGGGATGATGATAAAGGGAATAAACACAGACATAGAATCATAGAATAGTTTGGGTTTGAAGGCACCTTTAAGGGTCATCCAGTCCATCCCCAATGCAATGAACAGTGACACCTTCCATTAGATTAGGTTGCCCAAAGCCCCATCCAGCCTCCTTGAATATCTCCAGGGATGGCATATCTACCACCTCTCTGCTCTGGTGTTATACAACCCTCACTGCAAAAAGTTTCTTTCTTGTAGGAGAAATACAAGGCAACAGAGCCTACTAAAAAGTTTGTCACCATTTTTCTTATAAGCCCCTTTAAGTACTGAGAGGCCACAATAAACTCTCCCTGAAGCTTTCTCTTCTCCAGGCTGAACACCACCAACTCTCTCAGCTTTTCCACATAGGAGAGGTGCTCCAGCCCTCTAGCCATTTTTGTGGCCCTCCTCTGTACCCTCTCCAACAGGTCCATATCTTGCCTGTGCTGAGGGCTCCAGAGCTTGGCATAATAATACAGGTGGGGTCTCATCAGAGTGGAGTAGAGGGAAAGAATCCCTTCCCTCGACCTTCTTGTCACACTGCTTTTGATGTGGCCCAGGATACTGTTGGCTTTCTGACCTCAAAACACACAGTGCTGGGTCATGGTGAGCTTTTCATCCACCAGTGCTTCCAAGTCCTTCTCCCCGGGGCTGCTCTCAATTCCTTCATCCCCCAGCCTGTACTGATAGTGGGAGTTGCCATGACCCAGGTACAGGACCTTGGGTCAACAATACACTTGGCATTGTTGAACCTTATGAGGTTCATATGGGCCTACTTCTTGAGCCTTTAAATTGATGTAAGTTGATGCATGCTCTTATTTGTAAGACAGTTTTTCTACATTATTTAAAGTGGATATTTAAAAGGAATTAGTAAATACTAATTGCTAATTAGTAACTAGTAATAAAAAGCATCACAGTAAATGAGGTTGCATGCCCACTGAATGCAGAAATATGTTACTAGCCCAGTGGGAAAAGGCAGATGAGCCATAAAATAATGGAGCGCACACAGAGCTAAGTAAAAGGGGCAGAATGGTAGTTGCAGAGATTTTAGCTGCACTGTGACAGGGTGAGGTATGTGAACTGGAGCAAACTGAGCTGGAGGATATGTTTGTGGGTCTATTATATTTAATGTCATGCAAAATATCTATCCAGTGACAAGGAAGGAAGTTACAGTTCAATGCAATAGAACACGATTCAGACAGTAACAGGTCAGATGAGGAGAATCTGGGAAAAGCTATTAAGACAGATGCCTATGTGATGCCTTTTAATCAAGTTCTTGGCTTGGAACAAAAAAAATGAAGGGAAAGGAGAACCTCCTTTTGGAGTATGTGGTTTGCAAGGTTATCTAGGCTAGTCTAAATCTGGAGCTGATGGTAAGGAGGAAAAAAGGAATACTTGCTGTGACGTTTAAGTTTTTAATGAGTATAGGGCCAGTTCAGCTTAATGGCTGTATCTAATCAAGGTAGCAAGTCTAGAACTAGAGTTCGTCCCAGCCAGCTGTGGTGTCTTAAAGATATTTGTCCAGGTGGCATTAGGATTTTGAGATTGTTTAAAAACGGTTAGAATGGAATGAGTGTCCACAGGCATCGATGGATTAGACCTCTAAAGACAAAAGCCCCTGTCACAGAGGAATTATCCTCTGTGGGGAAGTCAAAAATAGTGTCAGAAAAATGAGTGTGTGCAGCTTTAACAAGTGCTTTCTTGTCAGCATTGAGAGTAACGTTCTTGCATCTGCCATGTAAGCATAAGAAAAATAATTCATAGAAGCATGGGGTATGAAGGTAAAAAGAAATTAAGGACATGCAGTGTACAATTAGGCACCTACATTTAGGACCAAGCACTTCAAGATTTCTTTGTCCTTCTCCTTCAACTTTTTGGATACAACAGGAAATTTGGCTTCTTTGTTAAACTATGTCTACTTTATTTTATTCCACCCATCAGGTGAAGGTTGCCCAGCTCTACTAGTTGTAGAAAATGTACAGCTCTCACTCCTGAAAGGCATGAGGGGCAGATAGAATTTGTTCTTGCATTACAGCTAATGCCAGCGTTTGATGTTCATCTATTGCATGAGCATGCCTATAGAAAAAATATTAGTCTTCTCTCTAGACAGAGAAATTGGAGACACAGGAATTGTTAAAGAGTAAATATTTTAAAAGGCCCAAGATTTTAGGGCCCACTTTTTGTGACGGTAAATCGCACCCACTTTTGTATCTACAGATTGAAGTATTAGTTGTAAATCCAAGTGTTGTTTTTTCTCCTCACCTGAACCACATTGTAATGATGTTACCAGCCATAGAAGTCCCACAGAAGTCTCTGTAGCTGGGGTGTATGGGCGAATTTGGGGCGCAAAAGAAAAGAAAATGGGCTGTTTTCTTTGTGATCTGTCTGCTATTGAAAGGAATAGGTGACAGATGCAGGTCGGGATGCTTTGGCTCCAGCTTTCTCAATCTGAATATCAGTGACTAGACTACTGCTGTAGTAATTCAGTGCTGAACAAAGGGTGTCTGGTAAACTTAAGCAAGTCACTCCACCTTGCTGAACTCCAACTGTGTTATCTTTAAAGGAATGATGCTCCTACAGAATGTTTTTACATATTTTAAAGATGGAAAATCCACATTAGAATAGATGAGATCTTTGAACAAGTTTAGTATGCAATTCCTCATATCAACATTTCTGTTTCTAAGGGCAGTATCCACTTGTAGTAGCCTCTTCAAAGTTCCATTTGTAATTAGTAGGAAAAAATAGATTGATTAAGACTTCCAATTACATCATCCAGTTAAAGACATCTACAATGTATCAGAGAAATCCCACCTTTAAAATGCTGATGATGGCTATGAAGGCAATTTAGGGCTACTAGCTACACACAGACAACACATGTTATGAGAGCAGTTACCTGCTGACTGACTCAATAACTCTGTGGACTTCATATAAAAGAATCCTTCCAGTTTCTGCCAGCACTCAAGACTAGAGGCATCTGAGAAGCTGGAAATTAACTGTAAAAAATAAAATAGGGTTTGGTCTTGGGGTTGGAATACTGTATATCTTTAGTGCCACAGGATAAAAGAAGAGACATGAAAAGGAGAGAGATATTTTCTGAGCCATAGGCTGCATGAAAAGAAAATGGAGGTTGAGGGTGTCAATGACAGCAAAGGGTTGACTGGAGAAGTTAAATGTTGTCTTGACGACATCCTTGCTATGGAAGTCAGCAGTAGGACTTCAAATTTAGTAAACAAACAACCCTGGGACACTGTTGTGATAGCACCCAGGGAAACACAAAGGAACAAAATCACAGGACGAAAACATGTGAAAATAAACTGCCTATTTTGAAGAAGAGGCCTCAGTTTGAAAGGGTGAAGACATCCTGTTGGAGGCTATGGAGCCTCAGCACTGCAGCAAACTGGGCACAGAGGGGATAGAGCAGAAGAAGGAAGGATCAGCAAACCTGGTGAACAGGCAAACTGCAAACGTTTGGAAGGGCAGAGGTGATGAGGTTCAAAACAGAGTCTACGTTTTGGACTTGGCAAAGTCAGCTGCATGGCTCAGTGAGCTTGATAGACAAAAGGAACAGGTTTTTTCCCAACTGCCAAAAGGAATGGGATTATTCCCAGATGTGAAGCTGTATCTTCAGACTGTCTTTAAAGCTCAGGACATAAAGCTGCAGTTTTTCAAACTTCAGGGAAATCACCCCTGAATTAACGTGATAGTGGATTCTCAGCTCCACCAGCAGCACCCAATCTCCCTACCAAGGGCTAAACAGAATAAATGAGCCTTTGCAATAGCCACATCATGTACAGTTTGAACTGTCACCCTTCAGTCTCTTTGCTACTCCACCAAATTAAGTGTCTCACGGTTTCTCCACAAAGATTGTGCTTCCATTCAACATGCTTGTCATGGAGGCAGGAAAGCAGCCCTGCATGCCTAGGAGCAATCTAGCTCTATTAAATAAATTCATTTATAATTTTATATTATCCTGGCTGTGCCAGGTGCCCCTGTTCATGACTTCATACAGTGTCCTGAGTTTCTTATCTCAGTATCTCTTGTTCATATTTTTTCCCGCATCCTACACATTATTAAAGATTTTTATGAGGCATAAATCTCAGCTGTCCCCACAAACACTGAAGAATTGTTTGACTCATTAGATGACTGCGGCATACCAGATAACACCATAGAATATTGTCTTGTGTAATTTGTTGAAGGTATTCAGGTCAATACTGAAGAACAGCTTAAAATTGCTGAAGCACATTTTCAGGGCTTTCCTGAACTAGGGTCACATTTCTCATTCTCCAACTCATTATTTTAAATCATAAATAACTAAAGCCAGCAAAAATCAGAAGTTTCTGGGGAGGAAGAGTCCCAGAATGTGCTAGAAGTTTACTTATCCCTAAATTGTTGTATTTTCAAATCTACCTACGCTTTTACATACATATAATTGCGCTACTCGTTTTGGAAGCTACACACGCTTTAGAAGCTTTCAATGCACCTTTGACCTGTAAAAAATAAAAACAAAGATACAGTTGTGTTCAGGGAGGCATTTTCTAGTTCTGAGTTCTGAGTTCTGAGTTCTGAGTTTCAGGCTTTGCTTATGTAACATTGCATTCTTAATTTGTTACCCTCATTTGTATAGATGGTTTCATTAATTTTGTTCTGTAAGACCTAAGATGTGCGATGTGTGTCCCTGCTGAACTGGCTCCTCTTTCCCCCACCAGTCACATCACTCTTGTTTACTGTCAGTGCACTAAAAACAAGAGATCCGAGTGATCTCAGAATTTTTTCTTCTGTGTTTTGCAGGCATGAAGAAACAGTGGGAATAGCAGAGGAATTAATGGACTGCTTTCTACTTTTTGGAGCTTCTGCTCCTAGCAATGATCCACTGAGAACAGCCATGCCTGTGCTTGTTGCACCCAAATGGGTTACAAAGTCAACAGCAGGCAGCATAATATACTGGTTTATACTGGGGAAATAGGATGTGGAATATGGACACTGAATTTTAGGAAAGACAAGAAACAATTTGGCAGAAACAGTCAAGTTGAAAGAGCAGACAAGATCTGCGCAAGAAAATAGATAATTTCATCAATTCAGTCAGAAAAGAAATGTTGGTAGAAATGCAAGAGTATGCCCCGAAGAAGCTCAAAGAAGTTCATTCTTTTTCTTAAAACCTGTGAATACTGCCTGGGGCACATAGAGAAGTGCTAAGCTATGAGACAAACAGGATCAGTTGAATGTGATGGACCTTTCTTGTGGCCTTCAACAAGAGTTTCTCATCAGCTCTGCAGACACTACCAATAGTGGGTCTGTCATTGTCCTGGGTTCAGCAGTAGCAGTCAGTTTTTCTCCTTCTTAGTAGCTGGTGCAGCGCTGTGTTTTGACTTTCGGCCTGGGAACAGAGCAGATAACAACGATGTTTTTAGTTACTGCTCAGATGTTTAGATTGGCCATAGGACTTTGTGAGTCTCATGCTCTGCCAGGGAGGAGGGGAAGCTGGGAGGAAGAAGAGACAGGACACCTGACCCAAACTGACCAAAGGGGTATTCCATACCACAGCACGTCATGCCCGGGAGGTAACTGGGAGTTACTGGGAAGGGCACTCTCTTCTCGGTTGGGCTCGTTTTGGTGGGTGGTATCATATTCTCTTCCGTTGTTATTTCCCTTATCATTATTATCATTGGTGGTAGCAGCAGTGATTTGTGTTATACCTTAGTTACTGGGCTGTTCTTATCTCAACCCATGGGAGTTACATTCTTTTGATTCTCCTCCCCATCCCTCTGGGAGCCAGGGGGTGGGGGGGTGGGGTGGGGGGGGGGGTAGGAAGGGAAGAAAAGAAAGGGGGGAAGGAAAGAAAGGGCGGGGGGAGTAGAAACTGTGTGGCTGACTGGGTTTAAACCATGACAGTCATAAGCGGCAAGCATGGTGACAATGCTCAGGCTGCTCTGTTCAAACCCCACAAAGTGAATTGGAAGATGTTTAACCTTTTCTGGTTTGCATGTGTACATGTGTTAGCTTCAGCTCCAGCACACTCTCTTCAATATCTCTGGCATGTTTGAAGTCTGCCTTAGATATCTGTTAATGCCATTCTTGGGTCCCACTGGCTTACCAGAGGGTCAAAGCACAAAACACTAATAGGTTTTCTTCTCCATCATTCTGTATTTTAGGTGAAAAAAGATATCTGCAGATGGGGATTGGGGTTTGTCTGGCTGCTAGGCTGAGAGGACCCTGAAGGTCAGTTTGCTAGATGTGAATTAATTGGAAGGATACAAACTACTAAAATGCTTTGAAATCAAAGCAGTCAGATCCTGTTGTAGCTTACTGATAAAAAACAGTTGAAGAAGGACAGGGAAAAGGTCAAGACAGAGAAAAGTGTGATCATTGTTTAGGCTTCAAGAAAGTGTGTGGGGTTACTGTGGCTTGGAGAAACTGAAGAGGCAAGGGGGCTAATTAGCCAAGGTCATTAATGGGGGAAAACAGAGGGACAGAAAGTATGCCTGCTCCTAGGAAACACTTCAGAGACAAGAGTCTAGGAAGCCTTGAATGTGTCATGGTATTACTACTGCCATTAGCTCCCTCCCTGCAGCTGTGGAAAACTCAGCCAGAGGAGGATCCTTCAGCTGGGAGCATCTGCTAAATCCTTGGTCTTGGTTTGCTGAAACTATGGCAAGCGTAATCCCATTGGAGGAAGGTTTGCAAGGTGTGCATTATGGTGCAAAAGGCTTTTCTCTCTGTTTTCTCTGGCCCTCAACATCGTCCTCCACCAGGATGTTTTAGTCATTCCCCGTACCCTCTGCCTGTGCTAGGGAGGATAGTACCAAGGGTACAGATGAACATAGGGCTGGGGCAAAAAATGGTGGCATGCCAGTGTGTGCAGGTCACTACGGGACAGAGACATGGGGGGAAAGTGTTTGAGAAATAGAAAGTCCTGGGAAGAGATAAAAGAAAAAAATAATAAAAATTGAAGTGATAAACATAAGAGGAAACAGCACATAGGAGAGTGTAAGTAGGGCATGATAATAAGAGAGAGAAAGGGAGAAGTAGCTTGGGGGGATTGAGTGGAAATGGGAAAGTATATAACGCGGGAAGCCAAGAAAGGAGGCAACAGAGGGTAGGAACAATACTGCTGTTTGGAAAGAAGGTTTGAAGATGTCAGAAAGAGGGGGAAAAATGAAACCCAGATACAAACCAAGTGAAACACTATGAAAGCTGAGCAATGAAATGGACACAGGCAGCTTTTCAGGCATTTATTAGCTTTTATTCCCCAGAAGAGACCTTATAAAACTCAGTGCACAGAAAAGTACATGTGTGAGTAAGGTGGCATTACCTTACTTTTACTTCTCATTCCTAGTTTTACCATCTGTGGTGTGATACTCTTTATGTCCTGCTCACATGGAAACAGGTGACAAATTATATATCTAGTTAAAAGATTGTGTATTTCATGTTTTGCTAATTTGTTTCACTCAGTTGGCAAAAGAAGTCTGGATGACTAATACTGTACAAATCAATGATGACGTGAGGCACGATGAATCTCATGCACCTCAAAAGGTTCAAGAAAAGAAGCTTTATGGTGTAGGAAATCAAGAAAGCAATATGCTGGCGTGACAGAGCAATGGGACCCTTCCATTTGCACTGCATGAAAGTGCAGAGAAGCTAATGCAGATATTGTGATATGAAAAGTCTTAGAGAGGGCTTGTCCATGTAAAATGCATGGGGTCACTTCAGAGTTAGTGTCACAAGGGCCAAAGCATTTTCTAACAAGCAGGGGAAATCTCTGTGGCATACACAGGGGTGGTGGGCAGAACATGTGGATCCCAAAAGCCGTGAAGGAGTTTGTAAGAGTTAAATATCAACAATCTAAGGAAAATAATGGAACAACAGAGAAAAAAAACCAAAACCAAAAGCAAACCAAGGGCTCCTCTGCAGAACTTTGCTGAGAGGAAAAATTGCTGAGAGTTGACCTGCAAAGGGAACCTTTTGTTTGGGTTAAGTATCGAAAGGAAAGGGAAGCCAGCTTGAGTTTGGTGGGAGGAAGGCATGTTGTCCACCTGTAATTCCAGTTGACATCACTGTAGAAATGTCTTGATGAACAGGTCTGCTCAGACTTGGAAGGGGCTTCAGTTACTAGCTCAGGAGTGGATTCCCAGCTGGTAGGGATCAGAGGCATTTATATTGGTAGAGGAGTTAAACCCCTACTTCTCTCAAGAATACAACATATGAGTGCTATTGCATTTTCACTGAGCTCTTGCCTTCATTTCATACCTTCTATAAATGTCTCATCAAGTAGCTTATCCTCATACAGTGCAAGCAACACTTTGTGAGGTATTTGGCAGTGTCTGTTAGATTAGAGAACATATCATTTATACTAAGATAAGAAGTGACAAGAAAATAGGCAAGATTTTAATTACATTGTTTTTAAAGACATAAACCATTTGTCATTAATTTGGTGAGAAAAACAACTGAATAGGATGAGCAGCCCAACTTGACATTCTGTGTAATATTTTATAAGTCAAAACACACCATTGATTCATGTTATAAACTACAGGAACTAATGATAAGCCTCGTAAGGGAATCAATACAGATTTAATTTTTTTTTTAATAAGGCTTTGGGAATAAAATAATGATTCTTCAGTGAAAAAAAAAGGTGTGTGGCATGTAGAGGAATGTGCTGTGAAGAGCAATAGAAAAGCAAAAGCACTGGACTGGACTCAGAGAGTGAATAGCCCTGAACATATTGTTCCCTAATTTATATTATTGGGTAATGGATGGTTAGGCAAAAAATATTTTTCCTATTTCTTTACCTCCTTTCAGGCCTCTCCCCTGAGCTGAACATATCAGAGTATCGGTGGATATGCTATAAGGCCATTTGTTCCCATCTAGGAAGCAGAGGGTGTAACTGAGTAGGGTTTTCCCTGCAGGAACTCCTCTGGTGGATGTCCTTGCCCTGCGCAGTTCAATGCACATGGCAGTCAGCCAAAGGACGAATGTGAAATACAGGCTCCTCTTATTCCTGTTACAGTCACTATTGACAGATTGCACATGTTCTTATCAAGTCTGTAACCAGCTATCTGGTGGGAGCTATGTGTATTAGGACCCAGAACAGCCATTTCTGTTTTCTTGATTATTTCCTGAGAAGATAGCTATAGCTGGAAGCATGCGGGGAGAGGGTCTGTTTCTCTAGGCTTGCTTCTCCTACGCTCCTCAAAAGAATGTGAGAATAAGAAATATGAGGAAAAATGGATGTGTTGTCTGGCTGTGACTTATGGTGACACTGCCAAAACCAGGCACATATTTATCTTCTCTGTGGCCCCCGCAGTAACATCTGGTCTAGAGACTGAACACTACTGAAATCTAGAGAAAGTTTATTGTGGCCTTTGAAAGATCTGCTTTAAGGTTTTTGTGAGATTTTAGCTGACCATATAGATCTTCAACTCAAAGAGTAGCTTATTCCGTCACGCTCTGAAGTGACAGGCTGTGTGCACATCTTTTGTTCCCAGTGTAATGTTGGAGATCACTCTTCTCCAGCACAGGCTCCCAGTGGCAGTCCTTTGAGCCCAAATCTGACTTGGTTTCTGGTAAGATCATGATACTGGAACAATGTATCAGCTGCAGAAGACAGAAAAGATGTAGACCAGCTGATTAGTTTTATCTACAAAACAATAGTGCTAGCACTTGGGATAGGCTTTTAATTAAAGATTTAATTAAAGATCCTAGACATTTGGGAGTTCAAAATGTACTTGGAATCCTGGCTCTTTAAGAATTTATCATACACTAAGAGAATGGTTTTAGGTTTAAATATGTGGAAAAACTGCAGTTTTAGTATGTGTCAAATGTCAATATTCCCTTGCATTCTTTAGTATTGAGAAACAGGCATAACTATTCTGAAACTACGAAAATGAATCAAAAAAATAACCAAGTTTGGAAATATCAATGATCGCTTGCAGTTTCTGTGAAATTTATTTGCTTACTTGTTCGCTTTCATTTTTCAGCTACTGCATGTCTGGAATGTAAATGTTCATGCTTGTGTGCAAAATACAAATAAAGCAAAATCAATAGATTTTAATATATAGGGTAGGAAAAGCTGAGCAGAAGGGTAGTATTGGGAAAGAGAATAAGATAATTTCAGACATTTTGCTGTATATTAGCCAGCTACAAAAAGGACCCAGTGTCTATTGAATGCAAGGATTTCAGTAGATATTGTCTCAGGCCTAGAAACACTTGGTTTGATACTAAAGAAACTTAGACCGAAAGCTCACTAAAACTCTTTGGGTTTATCCAGAGTAGTCAAACACCTGAAAGGTGATTTTTAGGTTGGCTGGCAACAATATATGTTGTATTTTTTACAGACCCAGTCATGGGCCTGACAAAGGTACAGCTCCTCTTGTCTTGGGTTAATGAATACGCACAGCTGTTCTGAGCACAGATGGATTTCCCATGCCACATCATGTTAAAGACGCTCCCTTTCTGCCATAGGACAAAATTAACATCACCAGGTCTTCTGAAAAGGCGGGCAGAGAGCTTATGCTAAACAGACAACAGCTTAGTGGTTATGGCATCTGCAAGACAGTAGATAAAGGTAGTTGAAATTTGCTGTGCAGAAGTAGCAAATGAAGCTGTACTCCACTTTTCAAGTGAGTGCCGACCCACTGGTTTATTGGTTCTTCTCAGGAAGAAGCAAATCTGTCAATTCTGCCCGTTTCACTAGCTGTTCTGTTCTGCAGAAAGAAAGGCCAACAATATTCCCCTTTTTCCCATATGGCTGAGAGAAGTATTTCTTAGCCAGCTCTATAATCCATCGGGCAGAGGACTTGCCCATCCTGCAAGAAATAGAGATTCATTTTTCTCCCTCATCTGAATTGGTTTTACAAGCTGTTAAAGGCATTCCACCTGGCACAGCAATGCTTTTTTCTTCTCAGAAACAATGGAATGAGAAGGAGTTAAGATTTTGTTCAAGTGACGTTTCTGAATCCTTATGTGCCTTAGCTCCCTTTTCTCCCATGCAATCCACTTTCTTCTTCACCAGATGCAATCAAACAATCAATATTTTGCCAGAATAACCCAAGGCAAAAGCACAGATCAAACTCAGCAAAACTATAGCATGGTAAAACTGAAATCCTTTGTCTTCTTTGTATGTGTGTTCTTGCTGTTTATTTGCTTTGTTTTACATTAGTACAAGTGTGTACAGTTTCAGACAAAAAAGGTTTTAGTGGAAAGGGTAGGTCTTACATCATTGCTCAAATTCAAAGATAGAGTTAAAAATCCTGTTTGCTGCCTTTAGAAACACAAGTGCCTCAAAAGAAATCCGAATTTAAAATAATGTAAAAGGCTCAACTACTGTAATTTGTAAAAAACTTGTAAAATGGGCTTGTTCTGAGTTTTTCACCAGCTCTTTATTCTTCATACCTGACATGAAGGGAACATATTGCTGTCTTGAGAGGAACATCTTGAATTTTGGGAGTTAAAATATCCATGCCTTAAAAGAGCACAGAGCATTTTTCCTCCAGACTCTCCAGAATTGGTAAGAGGCAGCTATTTTTATGCCACCAGATTTGCCAGCTCATCCTTTACCTTCTCAGTCTGCTAATAATTCCAGAAACCCCTGACACCAACTGAATCATTACAGGGAGGTCTGAAATACCCAAACCCTCCAGAGTTCTTTTGTTTGACTGGCACTTCCCTAGCATGAATATCTAGGGTTTCTGTGCTGCAGGAGCAGAAACCTTGCTGCTGTTTCTGCCAGGCAGTGGAGAGCTCTAACCAACCCCCTTTGCAGAAGTTCATGTTTTATTTAGACGACAGCACTGGTATGTTTGTTTAGGAACTCGGTTTGATGAACTTGAGCTCCAAACAGAATTTCCTCAGCTGCTCATATGTTCATCTGCTTTGCCCAGAGAGTCTGAAATCACATGGTGGGGGAGACTTCTCTTGTTATTTTGGGAGATCAGTCATAGGTTACCAGCATTTGCCAGCTACTTAGCAGCTATGAGCTGTTTGGCCTAGTGCACAGACTGGATTGCCATTGGAAATGGGATTAACCATGTAAAGATTCAGAGCCATCATCTAGCAGTATGTGCCTTGAGAGCTTCAGAGTGAGACTTCACTGTGAAGAATAACTGAGCATGTGAAGAACAGATGAAAATGCTCATTATTCTTCAAGAAGATGAGACTCCACACAGTTTATGCTATGCAAGGATAAGGAGCTTGATGGAGCAGCCAGCTGTGAATACGGAGCTGAAATATGTAATTCAGAAAAGTACGGACTGGATCAGTTCTAAAGAGCTGATAAAAGCATCATCCTTCTCATCTCATTCCAGCTTCCAGAACCTCTTACAGAGATGATGGCTCACAATTTCTATTTTTAAGAAAACCCAAGGGGGAATAATCTTGCTCAGGCTGAACTGAAAGAGAGAGAATCTGGAAAATCTGCAAGTGTGGAAGTGTATTTTCATGTAACTACCTCTGCAGTTTCCAGTTGTGCAAAAAAATACACATAACCTATGAATATGTTTTTACCAATCGAGTTCCCTTTAATACCAACAGCAGCTGAAGGTTCTCAGGGTTCATAAAGGTCAGCAGGCACTTGGCAGAAAGTGCTCCAGGCAGTGACTTGGAAAGGATCAGTCTCCAGACTGGGGCCTTCGTGTATTTTTTTGTGGTATTTGATATTCTGCTACTGATTCAAGGACAAGGATAATAATTTTCCAAAGTGAAGTTTTCTCTGCTCTTTTAAGCAAGATACCCCTGCCATGTTACCTCTATTCCTAGGCAGAGTGTGTAGCATATCCTGAAGGGATGTGCGATGTACAAAGCTTTTTATTTGGTGGGAAGTTTCCAAGGCTGCCGTGAAATCTTTTCCAAAGGTCTTTTATTCAAATAACACTATTTTTCCCTTTGAGGACAGTCACTTATAGTTAAACTTTGCTGACCAAAAGTTTAAACAATAAGGAGAACAAATTTTCCACCCAAAAGTAACATTATATATCTATTTGTTTTTCTGGACTGGCTGTTACTCTCACAAATGCACTTAGCTGTAATGAGAAAGTTATCTTGAAAATGTCTAATAAGATTCTATGTGTTTAAATTTATGCTACATTTAATTTAGCTGTGCTCATAAATATTGTTGCGAGTCATTGAATAGGTACTTATACTTGGGAAATAGTTTGTAAAATTTAAAGAGCCAACAATGCAAACCCCACAAGTCCCAAGCTCCCTTGTAACTTAAAGCCAAATCCATGTCCTATAGTGAATATTTCCATGCTAGTAAACCATGACATCACCCTCAGAGAGCTGCAAATTAGGAAATTTCTCCCAAATGCTTCCTCCACAGAAGCTTGAACAGCAAAATCAATCAGCCATACTGCAGTTGGCATCATTAGCAGTAGCTAATGCCATTACCAGTAGGTCCAATTTTACATCAAACTTTCTGTTTTGATCCTGAAGGGCACTAGCTTAATTTGCAGTGATACGTATTTCTTAGCAACAATCAAATGCTAATTAGACAGTGGCATCACTGATAAAGAGTTCAATGGAGCTGGTCTCGCTCTGTTGGTCCATTTAGTTGTCCTTGTAGCCTAAAAGGTATTATTGTTACAGACAAGGGAATTCTTGTTGTGCAATGCAGCATACTGACTCCAAAACAACAACACTGATTTACATCATCATTTTCTCTTAAAAAAATGCTATGTATGTTTTCCTTCTACCATTTTCCAAGAAAAATTACCAGGTATATTTCTTTTCATGTTAGGCATTATTCTCTTTCCAGACTTTCACTATGAAGTTCTACACACTCTTCTATGCAGCTAGAAAATGGGGTTTGATATCCAAACATCTGACTGGTTCTGGTGAGGACTGTCACAGAATCCAGTACCAGATGATTCAGAAGAACAGAGAAAAAATACTGAACATTACAGTCATAAGAAAACTGTCCTCTTCAAGTCTGTGAGTGTCATACATGCGCAGCATGTATATAAATAGATCAGTTGATTTGTGTTATTCTGTCACATAGACATAAAACCTCATCTATATGATTGCAATCATTGTTATCTCATAAACTGATAATTCTGTTTTCAATTTCATGCAACTCCTGGCCTTTGGAATAATTTGTGAGACTGTATTCCCCTTTTTTATTATACTTTGGATTTGAAAGTATTTAATCCAGCTGATTAAAAATTGTGCCACCTTCTATTCTAAAACACAGTGACATAGAGATGTGGATTTTAGTGTTTTCAGACTTTAAACCTGGATCTTTGTCTTGCTCATGAGGACTTTCACCATGCGGGTGCAGTGTAGAAGTATATAAACCACCAAGCACCACCATCTCTGTGACCCATCTTAGTTTGCTGAAAGGGCTTCCCCTGTTGGAGTGTGTGAAACAAGCTCAGTGCCTCACCATGCCTCTGGGTTATGAGAGTTAGAGGGGGGAGTCCAGTGTACTTTTCCTCTGTCACTAAATTGTGTTTGCACCCACAGTGCTCAGGCTGTGCCTTCTCCACAACCTTCCTAGGGAAGAGAACTAGGTAAAATGTGCCAAGATCAGTCCTTTGAACAGATGGTGATGCCTGAGCTCTCCTGAACTTGCATCTGTCTGGATAAAGGAGTTAGCCCAGAGCTCACACCTGACAAACAAATGCTCACAGATGAACTCAGAGTCCTCCTGAAACTGGAGCTGGTTCTCCATAGAGGCACTCATGATGTAGTGCAAGACAGACAGGAGCAAACCCGGAGTAAGACCTTGCTCAATTCTAGGCTATTAGGCTTTTCTCTTTATCAATAAAGCATATTAAAACAAGATAATGAAAGGCACTTGGGAGCAACTGTGGCTCATGTTATTCATAAAGTGTTTGATAATTAATGCCATCTTACTGGAGAGGTGGCATGTGCCACTTCATACAGGAATTAATGATACCTCTGAGGTACAACCCAATGGGCACTGCCGCCCAGGATGGCTATTCAGTGGCAGATTAAAAGGCACATCTTCAGAGCAAAATATGTGTACAATTTAGAACAGTTGTGAACCCTACTTACTAATAAATGATCAGTTTTATGTACTACAAAATGTGGAAAGATAGACCTTATTAGAATAATTTGCACTAGTTCATGTATTTATAGAGGTATGTTTCTTTTTGCGGGTGAATCAGCTTTAAAGTAGGAAGTTTCCTTCTGCTCATTTATCTCTCTGCCAAAATCCAGTGAGCTATATTTTCTCTGGGTGTTTTATTAAATGATTTTGTGTACACAGGGAAGGCTCTCTTAAGTACTGCAGATGCTTTGAAAGATAATCCTGCTGGAAACACCTCCTGTACTGAATGTAAAACCTCATTGAGACTGAAAAACCTTCCAGAAAAACCACATCCAAATTGCAGCTACATCTGTGTTACCCTAATTTCTACTGTCCTGTACTTTATGTTTCGAAGATATCTTCCAAACATTTGTTTCCAGAAAGATATACAGTCATTCTGTGACCTAATTTTCTGAACATGTCTTTTTCACTTTTCTTTCTAGCTCTCCTTATCTGCCGAGGTGTCCAAATCCAAAATGTTTGCTCCCAGATGATACTGAAAAGTACCATGAGAATTGAATTGCTATTTGTTTTTTTTGTACCACTCATTGACTTTCAGGAAACCACAGAGATGTCACACGGCATTTTTCAACCCTTTTCCACAGAAATGCAAGAAAAGTCATAATCCTTAAATATTGTTTAGCACCAATCAGTCCTTTGAACCTGTAAAAATAAATGCTCTTCATGTTCTACGCTATATTTTAAGAGATCTATTCTTAGTTTCTGCCTGTTTTTCTTTTACCCCTTAATTTCTTCTGCTACTTACATAAAAGAAAGCAACAGTCCTTCATATCACTATCACACCCCTACATAGAATCTGAAATTCCCTTGGTAAAAAAAAAAACCCAAAACCAAACCAAAATATGATTAATTCTGTAATTGAAATAGAACAAGGCTAAGTACGAATCTGCCAAACTGTGTTAGCTTTTGCCTTCTCCCTGTGTGTTTTTCCCACTATAAGACCTCTGAAAGCAGAGCAATGTTTTCCAGTGTGTTTGTTCACCACATAATACAATGAAATATTGATTGTCAAGAGTAATACTGGATACCAACATAATTCAAGCAGCTGCTAATGAAGATCCTCCCAGAGCATCATTGCTTATAATGATTCTAGGGTCTGACAGGGATATTTTAATCTCCCAATGCCCTTACAGAGTTCATGATTTGCACTACAAGTCTTTCATGTTGAGGTAACTTAGCCTGTTTCTTCTCCATACTCTTTTTCCCTCATTCATTGTTCAAAATCTTCTAATAAACTGATTTTGACCTGATTACCCAGTTATTTATCAAGGGCTATTAATAATCTCAAGTGGTACAACTGTCCTAGACTAATCAAATCAGACGGTGTAGAGCTTTACACTCCAAAAATATTTCAAGATACTGGACAAGACGCTAGGTCCCTGAACACAAACCTATATTTTTCATTTAGTCTCTCCCGTAAGTACAGGAACTTTGTCTTTTGGAAATTCTACCTACTGCAGCGAAATCAATAAGCAAACAATAGTAAGGAACAGGATTTTTTTTCATATAACATCTGGTTCTTTTGGAAAGGCAAAATCATGAAGTTTGGGTTTTCTTTAAAAAAATAAAGCATAAAGATGAGGAAGAGGGGAAATCTATTGTTTCCAAAGTTTGTATGTGCCAGGTAGATAACCTCATGCTGAGTACAAATCTGTCAAAGCTCAGTATTCTCTTCAGTTTGTCCAGGTCTTTTAAGTGACAACATGGCAACGGTGACCTGGGAAGCTACAGAGATCTTGTCTTTCTCCTTGTATTGTGAGACATCCCCAGACTGCATTTAGGTACACCATTTTGGCTCAGACACTCTTCTGTGCACCCATGAAAATATAGATCAAGGCTGGTATCTGTTCCTACACTGATTGCCTTGGTGAGACTATCACTGGCTAGCACTTATTTGTTCGTGCCTATAGCCTTCAAGGCCTCAAAGCTAATCCACTACTAAGCTCACATTGCAGAATTAGACTCTCATACTTGAGGACCTACTTTTGTTTATGACATTAGGGAAACAGTAATCTCTTTCTTTCCTAAAGATTTAAGAACTTCCAATCTGTTTTTCTAGCAACACAAGTATGAAACTTCCCATCCAGCTATGCAGTCATGTCATTCTGCTATTGTCAAACTGTGTGTTTGAAATTTAACTAGACATAGAGTGATGTGATGATATTCCTGCTGATGTTTGCAATTCTACCATAAGCCACCTGGATATATGATGCTTTTATTAGGACCCCAAACTATTTTTAAGGATTTTGATTTTTTTTTTTAACACTTGTCCTGCAATATTTGGGTTCATTTTATGCCTTTCAAGTAATCAATATCCTGATCATTATTTTGAAGAGAAAGCTCCAGAAATCATAAACTGAAATTAAAATAGGATTTAGATGACAAGGCAGATGATGTTAGTCTTCATGAGGCAGTTAATGCCCTGTTGACTTGTGCTGATCAAAAAGCCCAAAGTAAATGCCATGTTGTCTGTATTGAGCTATGGGCAGTGTACAATGTGAAATGCCTACAAAATTAAGCACTTCAGGATAGTTACGGTGAGCATGTTGGTTCACTTCTTCACTCATGATCTTTCTGTAACACAAAAAGCCAAGAAAACTAAGCAGATTTCCCTCCTTCAGTACACTGTCTGAAACCATCGCAGAAAGCAAAAGAGCATGAGGCTGAAATAGGAATTTAATTCTTCAATGCTATAGCTGCAACACTGAAAAAGCTACCTCATGAGAAGACGTCCTGAAAAGTGGAGGTGACAGAGGTCCTGAGTATCTATTAAATGTGTACTACACGAGCCCTCCCTTCCTCCCCCCTGCAAAAATTGATCCAAATTGAATAAGTTCTTTGTCTTGTGTCCTGTTCCCTGGATTGTTCTAATAAAACAAAATTGCCACTTTCTGTGTTTTGATTGGAATATTACAAGACCTCATCTTGACTTCGTAGGTCTGTTTTGATAAGTAGCCATCCATAGGATTTTGCTGGATAAAAATTGCAGTGGCTGCCAGTAAAACTGACTGCCAGTTATCAGGCAAATATGGCACCAACCTGGTGTAGTAACTGCAATACTGTAGCAAATGCTGATACTCTAGTGTGGGGCATTGGCTCCCATTCTCGAATACCAGAACAGAAATTAGCCACTGCCCACAATTCACACAGAAGGATAAAAGAGTTTGGCTCCTTAGCAAATCAGAGTTGTTTGCAATAAAATATATATGTGTTAGAATTTCCAGGACAACAAAACAAATAATGCAGAATACTTGTTGTGTGTTTGACAGAACCTCAGCCAGCAACTAAGCACCACACAGATGCTCACTCTCACCCTCCCCCAGTGGGATGGGGGGAGAAAGTCAGAAGAGTGAAAGTGGAAAAACTCATGGGTTGAGATGAAGACAATTTAACAGGCAAAGCAAAAGCCATGCATGCGAGCAAAGGAATTCATTCACTACTTCCCATGGTCAGGCAGGTGTTCAGCCATCTCCAGGAAAGTGGGGCTCCATCACACGTAACAATGACTTGGGAAGACAAATGCCAAAATTCTGAGTGTCCCCCCCTTTCTTCTTCTTTCCCCAGCTTTACATGCTGAGCATGATGCCATATGGTATGGAATAACCCTTTGGTCATTTGGGGTCAGCTGTCCCTGCTGTGTCCCTTCCCAACTTCTTGTGCACCCCCAGCCTACCTGATGGTGGTAAAAGAAGTAGAGAAAGTCTTGACACTGTGTAAGCACTGCTCAGCAATAATGAAATCATGCCTGAATTATCAACTCTGCTTTCAGCACAAATTAGCTCTATTCCAGCCAAAATCGGCACAAGGATACCCTTTGAAGCAAACCAGTAGATTTATGAGTCAGAAAAGGTGAGAAAGATCTCTGGGCTTAAGGAACATTTCCAGTGCTGTCTGTAACTAGTTATGGTATCCTCCGAGGGAAGCATGCTGGTTTACCCAATGGTGAAGGGAGGCTTACAGAGTAATTAACCATTGTTTTTAGTATGGTATGTTTAACTTCCCTATTATGATCATTATTCAAACATGAGGCTTGGGAAAGTAAGTGTGGGGAAATGCTCTTGGAAAAGCTCATGAGCAGTGCCCTTAGCACTCACTGTTTTCTTCTGCAAATGGTCTTTGTCAGAAGCTATCATGTGTATCTACAGAATTGACATGTGGTCCCTACTCTTACACTGCATGCCAGACAGGTCTCCTGGATATTTTCCTTGACTGTTTGATCAGTTCAGCTAGCTTTTTCTTTCAGGCTATGCTGGATGCCACATAATGGTGTGACTAGACTGAAGTTGTTTTTCTTCCTCCTCCAGATCTCTTGATTAATCTTTTGTTGTATACCTTAATTAGCACATTTCTGGCTTCTGGCTGCTTGCAACTCTTAGAGCCTTCTGAAGTGACCCTAGTAAAACTTTACACATTGTATTATGAGAAATATTGCAGACACAAACTCCTTACTAGATTTGTAATTATATCATGCCCACAGAATTCTATTAAAAACTCAGCAGGACACCGCAGATGGTGAAATGAGGAATGGGCTGCTTCTTATATGCATGGAATTAAATCTGATAAATCCCATCATAATTGTGTTACAAAGTTAGAACCATTAAAAGGAAAATAGTAATTGCTAGCTTTTTTAATACAGTTTGTATTTTCCAGGGGTTTTATTTTAGTGGCTCAGTTTCCTACAGAATTTGTATGAAAATTGAATTTGAATTTCCTATTTGCCTACTAAATCACACTCTCAAATGGGGTTTACATACAAAGATACAGAGGAAACTAACTCTGCCATTAGTTTTCCCATGAAAAGTATTCATGTTAGTTGTAAGAAACAGCCTTTATAATTTCTCTTAAAGAAGTTTAAGATGCCTTCAACTTCTTCTTTTGGCCTTACATGCAAGTTTATCCTCACTGAGGCTCAAGACATCTTCACAATGTATGGGAAAGTTTCAAGCTTTACACAGTTTTGAAGAGGATTATGAGGATGACAGGGTTCCATACTTGTCAATCTATCGTCTTTTCAGAGGCCATAAAGCCTGCTGCAATTTTGTGCCTATTGATATGGACCAGATGAAAAGGATCTCCTTCGAGACCCTGTGAACATGGCTACATCAAAAAGTGCCTACTTTGAGTTCTTGTCATAAATTTTGCTTTCTGTTGTGGAAGGGACAGAACACCACTACTACAAATGTATTCGTTTGAACCATTTTTTTCTTGACTTAAAACTTTTGCTTTCACACTTTCTGTTGCTAGTAAAAAATCACATTTTCTGGGGAAGGGTAAATTTCCTGTGTTTTCTGTGGAGATTTGACTAAACAACTTCTATGAATATTGTGATGAACTCATGTAGCTAAATCCTTGTAAGCAAATATGCCTCTTTCATATGCCAAGACTTGGCAAACCTATTTCATTTCCACAAAATGGAGAAGGCAATGATGCAGAAAGACAATAAACTAAGTCCACTGCTCTGGGCATGTGATCCTTGAAAGAATACTTATTTATTTGATTTATATATATTTTTAATAGACTTTCAGGCTTCAAGAATTGCATCACTTGCTTGGAACAGGGTTTATGTGAACTGAGATTTTATTAACATCAGCCATAATAGTATAAGCCATCCATATTTATAAAAGAAGAAAGACATCAGTAAGTGAAACAAGTGGGCATGCTCTCTTCCTGATGAATAAAGTCTAGTTTTGAGAAAAGGTGCTTGGATAGTGCACAATAATATTCTGCCTTTCTATATAGACTATCATTCTGTATCTTACAAAAATTAAATAAAGCATGCATATACAAAGCCAGCTGGTTATTTCCTGTTATTAAAGCTTTAAGGGACAAATTAATCTCTGTTGTATCTCCATTGACTTCAACAGGGTTGCTACTGACTTGACTGAAATTACATTGCAGATAATTCGGATGTGTTTTCTGGAGGATGTTTAGGGAGTCATCTATGTACGACTTCTGCATTTCACTTAACTGTTGTGGGTTGTCTGTATTGTTAGATACAACTTCACCACGTAGGTCCTTCTACTACTAATATAGGAGCTTTGCACTGTACTGCGGAGTGTGGTGCTTGGGTTTTGGAGGTAGCATAATGGACATACCTGGAATAAACAGCTCAGTGTTGAAACAGCATCAAAATGTTGCTGAGTGTGGAGCATGTTCAAATATTTCTGTGGAACTGTGTAATGTAGATGTACCTCAAGTCTCACAGTTGTCTTTTACTGTATTCTTACCTCACCTTTTTCACTTGGGCATCTTTTTAATATGAAGTCATCAGTTGAGTGGTATGAACACCTGAATCAGTCCTGCACAACAGACCAAAGGAGGAAGCAGCTTCATCTTACCGCTGAAGAAGATAGTTGTACTTCCACATCCTAGCCCCACTCAACTGTACTGTCATCCTGATTGGGAAGACTGGAAGGACTGGAAGGAAGAACAGGTGGAGGCTTTGGAGGAATCAGAGGCTATTTGACTTGTTAAAAGATATTCTTTTTAAGAAAAGTACTTCCTTCTTGAGGAAGAAGAATCTGTTTCAATGCTAACACTGAGGATCAGACTATGTTAAATTCAAGTGTCTAAAACTTACAGATCTAGTTTAAGACAACCATAATGCCTTCAGACAGTTAAGAAGCAAGCACCTCCTGTACTAATATATTTAATCCTAAAGCTTGTGTCTGAGGAAAATGGGATGAAATACTCTCTGGAGACAGCTTTTTATGGACTGTAGAGTGCACCTGCCTTTTCAGAACTGGCTGTAAAGTGAGATGAATGAGTGAGGTCATTTGGGGCAAAAAACATTCCAGATGGAATGTTACAATTGAACACAAGCCATTTAAACAAACTCTTGAGATGACAGTTTGTTCAAAACCAGTGAAAATGGATGCAGATGTTTCCTGTATTTCATGTCTCTTCAGGTCTACTCTATTGCCTATATTTTTATGGCATTAAAAAGAGACATCTGTGTGGGTCTTTTGTTTATTTTATGTAAACCTACTTACCACTTCAAAGTACTCAAATAGATCTAGCAGTTTTTTTCCAAGTGTACTTAACTCACAAAGGTGGTTTTGGGTGCCTAGTCTTGCTCAAAATATAGCTGAAAGGAACAGTGCTAATCTGGATTGAAACTTTGCAACACCTCAGGCATCAAATACACAATAAATCTGAGACTTGGTCTCACACCCTGAGGTGTAGCCTCTATGCCTACTTACTGAAAATAAACTTTGGCTGTAAAAAAATTGACATTCATTGGGCCATGAAAATCCATGGATAAGAGAATATCTTTGCCATCCAGTGATTAGGGCCTGATTAGGGCCTGAGTGAGATCTGTGTATTTGAGTCTTTTCACAGTAGAAGAGGGGGTTAAGCTGTCTCTCATTGTTCCTTTGATGGCTGACTGACACATCCATTATTATATAAAACAGGATTAGCTCCTTCTTCAAATGCACCTTGTCTTGACCAAGTTGTTAGAAGAAAGACTGCAGGCAACTATTTTCAGTTCTCTTGGTCCCAGATGTATCAATGGCATTCTCCAAAACCTTGAGAGGTAGATTTGAAACACTGTCCCTGCTCTCAGGATATATTTTTCTTTTGTCTCTACCATTGCAGTGGGTCCTGAAGGAGCTGGCAAATGAAGTTGCTAAGCCACTGGCCATCATGTTTGAAAAATCATGGCAGTCAGGTGAAGTTCCCGACGACTGGAAAAAGGGAAATATAACCCCCATTTTCAAGAAGGGGAAAATGGAAGACCCAGGGAATTACAGACCAGTCTCACCTCTGTGCCTGGTAAAATCTTGGAGCACATTCTCCTGGAAGGCATGCTAAGGCACATGAAAAACAACAAGGTGCTTGGTGACAGCCAGCATGGCTTCACTAAGGGGAAATCCTGCCTGACCACTTTGGTGGCCTTCTATGATGGGGCTACGGAACTGATGGACAAGGGTAAAGCAGTTGATATCGTCTGCCTGGACTTGTGCAAAGCGTTTGACACTGTCCCACACAACGTCCTTCTCTCTAAATTGGAGAGATATCAATTTGATGGATGGACCACTCAGTGGATAAAGAACTGGCTGGATGGCCACACACAAAGAGTTGTGGTCAATGGCTCGATGTCCGGCTGGAGACCAGTAACGAGTGGTGTCCCTCAGGGATCGGTGTTGGGACCAGTCTTGTTCAACATCTTCATCGCTGACATGGACAGTGGGAGTGAGTGCACCCTCAGCAAGTTTGCTGATGGCACCAAGCTGTGTGGTCCGGTTGATATGCTGGAGGGAAGGGATGCCATCCAGAGGGTCCTTGACACGCTTGTAAGGTGGGCTGATGCCAACCTTATGAAGTTCAACCATGAGAAGTGCAAGGTCCTACACCTGGGTTGGAGCAATCCCAGGCACAGCTACAGATTGGGCAGAGAAGAGATTCAGAGCAGCCCTGTATCTCTTGTGAGACCTCACTTGGAGTATTGTGTGCAGTTCTGGTGTCCTCAACATAAAAAGGACATGGAACTGTTGGAACAAGTCCAGAGGAGGGCCACGAGGATGATGAGGGGACTGGAGCACCTCCTGTATGAAGACAGGCTGAGGAAGTTGGGGCTGTTCAGACTGGAGAAGAGAAGGCTGCGTGGAGACCTCGTAGCAGCCTTCCAGTACCTGAAGGGGGCCTATAGGGATGCTGGGGAGGGTCTCTTCGTCAGGGACTGTAGTGACATGACAAGGGGTAACAAGTCTAGATTGGATATAAGGAGGAAATTCTTTCCTGTTAGGGTGTTGAGGCACTGGAATGGGTAGCCCAGGGGGGTTGTGAGTGCTCCATCCCTGGCGGTGTTCAAGGCCAGGTTGGATGAAGCCTTGTGTGGGATGGTTTAGTGTGAGGTGTCCCTGCCTACGGTGTGGGGGTTGGAACTAGATGATCTTGAGGTCCTTTCCAACCCTAACTATTGGGTTGTGCTGTGCTCTGCTTGCTTGTCAATGTCCCCAGAACAACTGGGCTAGGTGTTATGTGACCCAGTTTAAGGACCCTCCATCTCTTCATATCTTGTAATAAGGAATTTGGACTATTGAGCCCCAGCACCAGATATAAGCACCTTGAAGTGACTCAATTTCTCCCTCCAAAACAACCTCTTACTTGACCTTTTCTTCCCAAATACAAGCATGGTTTCTGCCAGCTGGTTTCAAGTGATCAGATCTGCAAATACCCAAGCCAATGTTAATTAGATGACATAGCAGTTCTCAACTTAACATGGCACAGGCTCCCACAAGCTAAGAAATATTGCCTGGGCTATTCAGCTGTTATTTGGCAAGGAAAAAACACAGCCATTGCTGTAAAAACTGTCTCTGCATCAGGTCCTTCAGGGTGGA
The DNA here is from genome assembly GCF_037157495.1 of Lathamus discolor. Classification (NCBI taxonomy): domain Eukaryota; kingdom Metazoa; phylum Chordata; class Aves; order Psittaciformes; family Psittacidae; genus Lathamus; species Lathamus discolor. Next base: position 98,731,361 of record NC_088887.1, on the reverse strand, counting down.
TCTATAAGGGAATGCTGGCATCAGATTGGGCATTTTCTACCCAACAGCATGCTGTCCTGCTGCTTGTGGTTCAACATAGGCTAAAAGACCTATGCAAAGAGTTGTATACCCTTGCCTAGAACTCCTAAAATCAGCACAGATGAGTAAGAAGCCTTCAAGATGATAGCCTGGGAAACTACAAGGACCTTGCACAGCTCTCACTGTCAACTGATCACGTATGTGTTGTAGATACAAGAGCTTGTCACCTTTTGAGTTTCTCAGGTATGTACTACCTTTCAAAGTCTTCAGGTAAACTTTGTCTCACAGAAATGAAGGCCAAGTACATTATAGCTGGCAATTTGATAGCAATGGCACACAAATGAACTGATATGTTCAGAATTCCCACTTTGCATGGTAGTTTAAAGGAAGGTCTCAAATTCAGCTGCCATCCCATTAGAGGGCAGTAATCACCAAGGTCTAGGGTCTTCCAGGCTTAGCCTTTCTCAAGCTCTTCTTCTGAACCTGGCCTGTCTTTTGTCCTGTCATTAAATATTAAGAAAATAAAAGGTATGAAGTTTATTTTCCTGTAAGCTGGGGAACTGATGGAAAGGTTTTGCTGTGTTTACATATGCCAGCCAATCAGAGTTTAAACTACTTCAGCACTGGCATTTGCTGAACAGGGATTTTGAAGAACCACAGGGTTCAAAGACCTGACGTGCACCCAGAGCAGCCTTATGCTTTACTAATCCTATCCTGCTCATGTTACAAGAAATGCTAATGAAGGATGAGCTGTATAGCTCAGTCCAGCAGGCAACAAGCAAATCCCAGGACTGCAGACTGCGGAGTTAGGTGTAATTGTCAAAATCTGTGTCTTTTTCCTAATGAAATTCAAGTATCAGGGATGTTAAAATAAATAGATGGCAAAAGGATTCCAGAGAAAAAGGATCCTAGGCTAAGAAATTCTTCACAGTAATTCAGAGTCTTCTTAAGTGTTTCAGTTGTAAATCAAGTTTATTGTGCTATTTATTAAACATCTTAGGATATCAGGGTGATTTATTTGGGAACATCAGATGCCAGCTGATAACTTCTGAACAAGACGGTGAAGAGATTAATACCTTTTACTCCAGGGCTTTGAAGGGCCATCTACCATCAGAAAAGAGATATTAATTTTAGCGGAGATGGGACTTTGTGAAGTAAACTCCAGGAGGAGGGTTTGTGCTGCCCTGACCACCTCAATGGGTGCTCTGTACATAGTCCATGATGTGCGCCAGGCTGCAGCCAGTGGGGCTGGACAAGGTTTGAAGAGTCTCCACATCTACCTGTCAGCATGACCAACCGAGCCATGATCCACGATCCACCTGGGATGCCTCTGGCTACTATGGTCTGTAATGCTATAGCCCAGTGGGGGGAATAAACCTCAATGTAATGTGTATATAAACCTGCAGCAGTTGAAGATCTTTCCAGATAAGAGACAAAAAAAGAAAAAAAAAAATCTCACTATTGTTTCTGTTTTGTTTTTTATTTTTGTACAAGACAACACAGAGGTGCCTTCCATCAATAATATCGGCTATCCAGTATTATCCAGGAATGCCGGTCTCGGAGCATGTGTGGGAATTTGAAGTGGTCAGTCAAGAAGCATGGTTTTTAATCTATTTTCCCTTCTCTATAATCAGAGGATGTTTCTCTGGTTGTAATGAAGATGAACAACTTCACGCCTGTAATTTGGTCTACTTTGGACCTGGGAAGCAGAGAACATTGTGATTCCTCTTTCATTTAAGAAATTGTTTGCAATATGATTAAGTAGAAATAAAAGTGACAGGAACCTAAACCACAGGAGGACTTCAATCCATCTTGAATTTGCCTGGTTTGGAAATAATAGCCAAATATAGTAATGAGCAAGCAAAAATAATCCTTACCTTCTTCAGTTTTCCCTGAACTATTTGAGCAGAGATAAAAAGTAAGAAACTTTCTTTTGTTTTAGCACTTCAAAATGGGAATCAGAGTAGATTTTGCTTATCCACTTACTCACAGCAATGTAGTGCTTTGCTGAAGCGCCTATTACTGTTGAAAAGAAATGTTGGAGGCAAAGGCATTAGCTACTGCCTGAATGTACCGGTTACAAATAGCTTGGGGAAAATTGAGAACTCATTAAGTAGTTGGTGCTTAAAAAAAGCTCGAACAAATCTAAAGCAAGTTCTTTATTGAGCCTGAACAGCTGCAGTTATCTATGTTTTTTCCAGAATCATTAAGATAATGAATTTTATTATTGTTTTTTCCTGGATGTTTTTTTAATTTCATTCTAAGATATGACTTAAAGGTAATGCACTTTGTCAACACAATCAGATTGCCAACTATTAAAGTGAATGCAAACAATAGAAATAAATGATGTGGGAATCTGACACTTACTTGCACCAAGATTTAAAACTTTAAAGTTCAGGGTTTGGAAAAACAACTCCAGGACTTGAGCCAAATTTCAGACTGTAGGTGTACCACTGGTTAAAATATAAAGCTGCAGAACTGAGGAACTGACATTATGTTGGTGATTTCACTCAGCAAGGCATTCAGCGTGTCTGAGTGTAGCACAGGAAGGGCACTGCAATGTAGGTGTTTGCCACAGAGAGCTGTGTGGGGTGGAAGGAAGGAATATTAGAACAGGTACGAAACAAGTTGTTCTTGGCTTGCTCAGGCCATTAATGTGACTAATGCCATGAAGTGACTAACCTCTGGCCCCTGAAGATACGCTTGTTTTCAAAAGTGTTAAGCGTGCAGATTTTGAAACTTAGGCCATTATTAGGTATATTCCCATTGCTGGTGAAGCACAACTCACAGCTTAACTGCAGTCTCTCAGGATCATACTTGAAAGTCACCTAAGCCACACTTGTAGTGTGGAACAGTGCAGGCTCTCACCCATGCTGCCTGGATGTAACGAGTGATAGCTCAGGCCACAGTATGAGCCTAAGCACAAAGTAGTTGCCCAATGTTTTGTTAGAGGGGAAAAATGAATCAGGGCGTTTGCCATGGTGAAGAACAACCTTTTGCCTATGCTGCCCACTGCTGCTGGCTGTACAAGCTTTCCTGTCAGCCCTCCTGAATTTACTCCCAAATGCAGACACTGAATACCATTGGTTATTCTGAGACACCTTGACTTAGTTCACATTTCCCAGACAAAATGTGAGCTGCAGAGTTTCAGACTACTGAGGAGATAGAAATTCATATCATCCTTCTGTTATTAGGCCCTGTGTGGTTTCTACTCTCTTCCTCAGGAGAGTTTCGCTACTGCAGATGATGGGAAATGACAAATAGACTGAACTGTATTGTTTGCATTCCTGAAATAAAAGGACTATCATAAATCATGACGGCTTCTCTATGGTCCTACAAAGTCAAGCCTTAGCATCACAATCATGGGATAAACGTCGACCTCTACTGCAAAGACTTTCCCTGAATTTACCTCTACAATCCACACTATAGCACTACAACAAAGGAAATACAGCTCAGCTGCAGAACTGTTTCCTGATGACTTCTACATGTATAATTAATTGAAATATTCCACTAATGACTCCATATGAATACCTTCTTTCCAAGAATTACTCAGAAGCCCAGAAATGGAAGCTAAGACAGCTCTTATTCAAATATTAATTCTTGAATTTGGCTTTTTTTGATTATGTGACCTAAAAGACCAAAATATCCTTTGAGAAAAGTTATCTGAAAGCTATTTCTAGAAAGATACATGACAATCTTCACCCACCTCTTTTCTATCACCTTGATATTGTTTGCAAAGCATTTTCTATTCAGAGCTACACAATGATTGTTAAAATCACCCAGAATATCTTCTTATCTTAAATGTTTTAATCTAATTTTAGTTCTTCTTAGAACAAGCCCTGAAACAATGCCTGATGCTATGTAACATTCATTTTCTCTTCAAATCAACACTGCCTTACTTAGGTGCAGTTTAGTGACTGGATTGGTAATCTGTGGGTGACTTAACAGCTCTTTGGTAAAGCCTACATTGTTTTCCTTTCTGTGAAATGTTTATTCTGGCTAGCCACAGGTACAAAATCTCTCACAGTGAGAATGACAAAGCACTGGAAAAGGGACCAAAGGAGGCTGCAGCAATCTTCTCAGCAGCCTGATTTAACTTTGTGATTTGCCCTGCTTTGAGCCAGGAAGCAGATTAGAGGACTTCAGAGGCTCTTTTCAAGCTACAAACTACCTTATTCTATGAGTCCATATTATATACACAGGTTTTTCTGTGACCTCTTCTGGACTCTCCTGGAAAAAAAAAAGTAGACTACATTATGCATAAAACATCAGTGATTATACTAAAGTTAACAAAAGACTTCTCAGTAAGATAATTACCAGAGTGTACAGATTCCTGGAGGGCATTATGAAAAGTAGTTTAAAATGCAGCTTGGACATCCAACCCCAACACACAAACCTTCTGTCTGCACTTTACCAGCTGGACAAACGGAGTAGCTTCTTTTAATGAATTTTTCAGATAATCACAAAGTAAGAACTTCTGACTTAAAAGTCAACCAAGATTCTTCAACATATACTTAAAAATGCATAACTACTGATAGAATACCATTTTCATTTCTGTAATACCTTCAAAAACTTAATGTCCTTTGCAGATATCTCTGAGCTGGTCTTTGGAGATGTTGGTCTGATGCACATTGAGTACAATTTTTCCCTTAAGAAGATCAAGTCCTGTAAAAATCTGAGGAAGATATCCTTTTTTGCCACTGGTGCAACTTTATATAGAGGCAAGGCTTCACCTCAAAAGGGAGTGGGTACCATTTTGATACTGCTTTCCCTCTCCCAGCATGCAGGCTCTCCAGGAAGGGTTGGTTGGAACTGGGGGGGGAAGGTAAGACTCTGTCCTTGTCCATGAGGCATTACCAGCTTCATGAGGCATTCGAACTCTGTTCAGGTCTCTGGCACCTTTCCAAAGTATATTTTGCCATATAAAATGGTCCATGTTATCAAATTCCACATTTAATCACTTTAGCAAAAAACATATGCAAAATATTTTATTCTTTGGGGGCTTTTAATGCTAAATTTCACCATGTATGTGTCTCAGAAATTGCCTGAGAAGTCACTGACAGAATTCACCTGGAAAGACTTTGAGTTCTAGACATGACAAGAAGAATCACAGTTACTTTAGTCTTCCCAGTTTCACACTCTGGACTTAGAATCATAAAGCTGTTTGGGTTGAAATGGACCTTAAAGCTCATAAAGTTCCAAACCCCTGGCCATGGGCAGGGATGCCTTCCACTAGAGCAGGTTGCTACAAGCCCCATCCAACCTGGCCTTGAACACTTCCAGTGAGAGGCCAGCCACAGCTTCTCTGGGCAACCTGTGCCAGCACCTCACCACCCTCATAGTGAAGACTTGCTTCCTAATATTTAATCTAAATCTCACCTCTTTCAGTTTAAAGCCATTCCCCCTTGCCCTATCTCTATGCATCTTTGTAAAAAGTCCCTCACCAGATTTCTTCCAGGCCTCCTTCAGGTATTAGAAGACTGTTATAAGGTCTCCCTAGAGCCTTCTCTTCTCTCAGCCTGTCTTCATAGGAGAACCTCCAGCCCTCTGATCATCTTTGTGGTCTTTCTCTAGACACTCCAGCAGGTCCGTACCATTCCTGTGCCGAGGTCCCCAGAGATGAACACAGTACTCCAGGTGGGGTCTCACCAGAGCAGAGTAGAGGGGGAGAATCACCTCCTTTGACCTGCTGGTCATGCTCCTTTTGACTGTACACTTTTCTGTAAAAAGGGGTAGTGGGAGCTTGAACGAGAAAAGGGCAGTTGGGTCCCAGTTCCACAAAATGCTTAGTTACATCCATGGTTGTATGGATGTACGTACAGGATGTATGGGTGCCCGCTGACTATAGTGGGATCAGAGTCCTCAGCTTAAGCCTGTGCTTTGGAGCAAGGCTCTGTGAGAGCTTCTTCTATGCATCCCATGCATCATTAAGATTTAAAAACATGGCTTTAGCAAATGCATGGATCATAATTTTCCAAGGTGAATGTTCAGTAGAATTAGGTGGCAATAGAGCAAATTATTTTACAAGACTATATAAACATTAGTCTAGATGCAGCTGCAGAAATTATTTCTCCTTTTACACATATACATGTTGCTTTCTTTGTAGGAACTTTTTATCCCTCCTGCTCAATCCTTATTATGAAAACCATACTTGAAGTAATGTTAAGGTTTGCATTTCCTAATGACTCCCACTCTACTTCACAGCCTAGTGATACTGAAGAGGAAGTTTTGTTCTGAGCTCTTTCTCAGCTTTTAGAGCACCCACATAACAGACACATGTGAAAATGACCCAAAAAAGCAATGAAAAAATCTCACTACATCTGCATCTTCCTCCTAATCTCACACTTTTATTCATTGTTCAAGTTGCAATAACCATCTCAGTCCTGAGATCATTATAACCCTTTAAATATCCTAACTGAGAGTTATTTTGCAATAGTCATGTCCTTCCAAGTAATTTAAAATGGTTTTAACTTATGATAAGATGCTGGCAGAGAAAGAACTACAAAATTAGAAGATTTTAAGTAAAAAGTAATAGCAAGCATCAACAGCAGGCCAAATTAACAAGACAAGGGAAACAGCGTGGTTTTCCAACTTAATGAACAAGAGTTAACAGATTTGGAGGGTGAACTGTATATCCATCTGATACATGCACACTATGCAGAGTTGGTATGGGAAAGCACACCACTTGTGAGAGCACACCAGGGCTTCATTGCAAAGCTTGTGCAAGAGCCAAGTTTGGCTTCTGTTGTAAATCTCTTTTCCTGGTTTGGGCAGGTCTAAGTAACCTGGGCTATAAAATTATCTGTGTTTTGATGATCAACTTTCTAGTAGTTTCAGAGTAAAATGACTGACATTAAGATGTTGCATTGCTAGGATTGAGGTTCTTTAATCAGACTAACTTATATGCTGATTGTGAACATAACCTAAGGGTGACAGTGAGAACACGCAAACAGTTGCCAATCTCTCTTCAAGGCACTGGGTTTAGGATCTGAGGAAAAGTGAACTTCCAACAAAGGGCTCAGAATGAAGGTCTGGGTTTATGTGTGACCATGGCTAGGTACAGAGACTATACTTAGCTGGCTTGGAAACATGCATATTATAGTCAGGTTTATCTGCAAACCTCTTATCCAAGAGAACACAGTGTAGGAAGCACCTTGTACGCACAAAGTTCTCAGCTAATAAATATTAGACAGTCTGAAAGAATCCTGGGAGCTGACTAACCATTGACTTGTCATGAAAGTTAACCTTTCTTCAGTTGTTTCTTTTTAGACTATCCTACCTTTAAACCCCACTGTCTTCTCAGTTTTGTCCTCCCTGTGCAAAAATAACAGTGATTATTGATTTGCAGCAAGTGTGGATTTATTTATTTATTTATTTTCTGTTATAATGTTTTATATGAAGAGGTTTATGTTCCAAAATTAGGAGTGGCACAGAGAAGGGGAAATTTCACCTGGAAAGCAGCATCAGAAACAAACATTACAAAAAATACTTGGAATAAGAGGTTGTTTAGGCGACCGGAAAAGCCTGAACAAAGTCTGCATCTAGTATAGATGAGCCTGAGATTGCTGGAGAGAGGTACATGTTTCCACTAGAGAAGGATTTATTACTTTTTGTAGATGAGTTTGGATAGACATCTATTTAGTTTTGTTAACTAGACACTAGTGACTGTAATAGTTTCTAGTGTCACAAATCTAGAACCTGTCAAAATTTTTTGCCAACTTGACAAAAATGACCTATTCCTTTAGGAAAAATAAAAAAGTTTTTCCTTGCTTTTGGAAGCAATTTAATGTTTGGTTCCCACAATAAAAAACATTAGAAGCACAGCAAAAAGAGGAGTGTATCCATGAAGGCCATCCTTTCCAGAAAGAGGGGTAGATGTGGAGCACGATTCTGTTAAGAACCAAGCAAATACTGTGTGCAGTGTTCTACTGGATTCTTCTAAATGAGACTGAAAGCAGTGCACTGTTTGATAGAATGTCAGAGGAAATGTACCAGAACTGGAATATGTGGTATTTGGATATTTCTTCCAGATCTTAAATTTCCAAGTTAATCTCTTGCAGAACTCATTGGAAATACAGGACAGAAAAAACAACTTTCATCATTCAAGGTAGAACTTGAAACTCTAAGAAACCCTTTAAACTTAGAGATTCTGAAGATATTTGAATTCTTTATTGAATAAAGGAGGAAGTTCTTTCCTGTTAGGGTGGTGAGGCACTGGAATAGGTTGCCCAGGGAGATTGTGAATGCTCCATCCCTGGCAGTGTTCAAGGCCAGGTTGGACTTAGCATTGGGTGACACGGTTTAGTGGGAGATGTCACTGCCCATGGCAGGGGGATTTGAACTAGATGATCTTAAGGTCCTTTTCAACCCTAACTGCTCTATGATTCTATGATTCTAATATAAAGACTTCAATAACAGCCAAGAAATGCATGTCCTTCCTTGTGAAAAAGGAGTATGGAAATAAAAATGGAGATCCCTTTGCTTTGAAAACCTCCAAAACCCTTCAATTTTAATGTGCATCTTAATGTGTCATGTATATGCAAAACCAAGATCAAAAATTTCTTTAAAAGAAGGAAAAAGTGGCTAAAATCAACAGCATCTGAAAAGGTCCAAGTTGATCCTGAGTGTATATAATGTCCTTGAAAAAGTATATTGTATAGCTAAACACGGTGTAAAAAGCAAAATAAAAAGGATTAAAAAAAGGAGTTTTGACCAAGCAAAATCTTTTTTGAGGGGCTTCCAAAATGTTCAGCTATTCTTTATTCCATCTTTTATTATTTTCAGCAGGGGAGAGCATAGTTCTCAGGCAACACAAAGGAACTGGTTTAATAACAGCAATTATACAGAACATTGGAAATAGCAGAGTAGAGAATGCTCATCTCCTTACTTCCAAAGTGTGCTGTATGTGTCTTGCTGGTGGTAAAGCTCAGATGCTATGAAATAGGCAGGAGATAAGGCAAAGAGCTTTGTGAGGAGTCAGCCAGAGTGTGCAAAGGAAATAGCACTAAGCTACAAATTTCTTCAAACCAGTAAATTCCAATTAGTCTTTGTTGTTTGCTTACACAGGAAGGATGCTGTGAAGACAGGACTCTTACTAAGCCAGGTTCTGGAAAATGGAACAGAGGGAAGCATTACTCTGTGTTCTTAGAAGTGTTGCTGAAGTCAGTGAGCACAGTCTGGTTCAGAATTGACATTTCATATTATTTGTTAACTGGACAAACTGCCTTTACTAAATTTCAAGCTCTTTTCATTAGATGCCTTTCTTGTCGCACAGCCAAGTGCTGTTTCTGATTTCTTAATCTTTTCTATTTCCTTCTGATTTTTTCCTTTCTTTTTGCTTTTGACCTAATGATAAAAAATACATAAAAAAAAAAAAGGATAAATATTTGCTGCTGACCTCCAAACTTCAGAATACCTAGAAATGAAAGACTCTCATCCAGAAGTAAGGGTCTCCATGGAGAGAATAGAGAATTTTTCTAGTTGCACTACAGTAAGGAGTTTGATCAATTTTCAGTAGATCTGACATTAACAATTCACCTATATTTATTCTTATGTCAATCACCTCCTATGTAAGCCCTAAACTTGCAAAAAATATCAGAACCTGGAGAAAGTAAATTGTAGTCACGAGTACGTGTGATCATTATATTCCATACCCTATACAGCCAGATGCCTTTATGGATCCGTTGTGTCCAAATACAGCAATATGTTTCCTAAGTGTTCAAGCTAGTTCAAGTGCTGGGTTGGCAAACTGCATTCAGAATCATTTAGGCACATACATGAAAATGATTAGTTAATATTACTCTGCTATGGATCTAATTCTTGAGTGTTGTAGAACAGCAAAGCTCTAGTTATGACAAATCAGGGAAATTATGCTGATTTATTCCCAAAGCATAAGGCTATATTTAAAATTATGACAAATTCTTAACACACGTAACCCATTTCCCTCTGGTATATACCTCAAACTACTATTCTTTTGATGTAATCATTATTTCTGAGCTGTACCATTGCTCATCCTTCAGTGGGTTTTATCCACAACCATGGTACTACAACATAGAATTAATTTTATTCAGAATCTTTCCTATGCAAGTCATTCTACTGCGTTAATCATGAAATATTGTATTTGTAGGAACTTTATGGGAAAATGGTAATCATCATCAGTATGCTTACAAAGCCCACAATAATATATTTGTGAGACTGACACAGAATAATATAATGTACCCATGTAATGGAATGTAATGTAATGAAACTAGTCCAAACCTGTCCCTAAAGAATTCCATTAAGAACCCTTTAGGGATTAGTTTGTCTCCATATTTTAAAATGACAATGCTCCAATAGCTTTTCCAGCTCATTTTGGATCTTGGTATGATTTTATTGTATGAAGATTAATGGCCAAAACTCCAGCTTTAACCCTTTCTCACCTACACTGTTAAGCAGCAATGTGCAGGGATATATTATTCAAAGGCAGTAGGCTAATTTTAATCAGAAAATAAGGCTCTGCATGTGAGCAGAGACAAAAGAGATCTCTGGATTCTCATCTGCAGAATGGACTAAGGATACATAACAAAACTAGTTGAGATTTTGTGCCTCAGCCTATGCAAATTTAGATGAGGAGACACTTCAGACTTTGAAAGAAATTAAGCTATTGCAACTAATTCAATTAGTAACATAACCATGAAATATACAGAGGAATAGTATTGCTCTCACCTTGAATCAGCTTTGGATCCACCCAGAAAAAGCCTTTCATATAATTTTCTCTCTTTGGAAAAAGTGTTTTGTGACAGGCTCCAAAACCAAGGAACTCAATAAACAACTAGGTGCTTGCATATTAGATTAATTATTGTATATAATTAATTACAATAGTTAGATTAATTATTGTAATCAGATATCCAATACAATTGCGAAATTTTCAAGGAAAGAAAGGTGTGAAAGGATAATGCTGCTGCTGTTGCTGAGACTACATGATTTCAGGGTGCTGGAATAATGTCCCTTCTGCCTAGCTAAGTCCACAACTACTATTTAAATTTTATGGAAGGAATCTTCTAAGTTTAGGAAGTTCACTTTACTGGGACAGGATCTCCCTCTGGATATTTCCAAAGGCACCTCCCTCTTTGCATTGCCTAGGTATATAATGCAGTTGAAGTTATTTTAGACGGATTGTTTTATTAGCCCCCTGACACTTAAATGCAAGTTAGAGCTATTGGAACCTATTATCCACCTACTTTGGTAAAAGCTCAAATGTTTCTTACATTTGACCTGATAGAACATCCCAACTGAAATAGGGACATAAAAGACTGTTTCTTTGTCCCACATCCTGCAGTACCATTCCCCAACATGAGCTACCTGTAGATGCATCCTTCCCAGTGCATGAAGAGAAGTAGCTTCTTTAGGAATAGATTTGTCCCAAGCTATAATGCAGATCAGGAAATGCCACAGAAGATGGTGGATTCAGGAGTCACCCAGTCATCTAGAGATGGGACTTGTAGGGATGTAGGGACACTTGTACTACACTGCAACTTCTGCCTGGGCTGTGTACCTAAGTTCTGTTTCCAGAGAAACCAGTGCACAAGAAGGTAGGGCTGGCTGTCATCCACATCTCACTCTGCTATACAGCTGGGACTTGACTAGTGCTTGCACCAAGATGGGACTGCAAAGGACTGTCAGTGACAAGAATACAGACTGACAACACAGTCCTGCACTGGTAATGAAGGCTGGAGGGACAAACAAAACATTTGCAGACAGGGACATGAAATCAGCAGAGGCTGCCTTTACACTCAGTAGAAGGATAGACATCTCCAGAGAGAGAATCATCTGACCTATTTTTTACGCACTCTCCTGTCACCCGGTTATGTTCACTGACCAAAAAGGTTAAACATTTGAGACACACGAAAGTTTGCCAGGGGACTTAACTTATTGGGAAACTGTGCTTTAGCTTCAACCCAAGGCTGTTGCAAAGGTTTGCTGGTCCTCTGTTGCTAAGAACAAGTTTCTTCTCTTTCTTACCAGCCTACTTCCTCCAAATTGAGACCAATCTATAAAAGGGGAAACTGGGACAGAGTGACATCTCCAGTCCCAACTGATTTGAGATTTAAAGAATTGCGGTGAAAACACAAGGTACTGTTGGCAGATTATACTACTGCTGTAGACGTTTTTCTTTTTTCTTTGTTTGTTTTTAATAGGATAGAATTGTATTAGCATCAAGTATCTAAAAAGTAATCTACAAGGCAGAACAAAAAATACAGAAAGTGACTGCTTGTGAAATTAATTTAGTCTGAACATTCTTTGGTAGTGTGCAAAATTTTTTGTTACTAGAGCACTCAGCAGCAATCCAGATGCAAATAATCATTCAATAGACATTTAAGCATCTAAGAATCCATAGGCTAATTTCACCATGAGCAGGATCAGTAAAATGCCTTGTACGCCCTTCAGCTTCCTCTGTACATGAAGCACTCTGCAGTGGGGAGATTCTCCAATGAGTCTGGTTTTGAATGTTCCAATTCCTCCTGCTTGCGCAGGGAAAGAAGTAGGAAAATTGTGTAAGATAATTGAACAACGGTAACAGTAATGACACTTTTGCATCAAGTCATTTTGAGTAGTTAACAGGTAGTAGAAAGGATGACAATGAAAAATAAATTTTGAATGAATACCCATCTGTCAGGTTTGTAATGAAAAGCAGTGCTGTGGTAGGGTGTGAAATGATGTTGCTATTGTCCTGAGCTCTCCCGTAAAGCATGGGATGAAATCCTACCTGAAGAGAGCTTCCTCTTTCTTCTCCTGTACAGAAAAGTACTGTGCAAACAAAAGGATGATTATATTATCCTGTGGTCTTCCCCTGATGTCTCCAAAACTCAGTGACTTGTCCATCCTATTTCCATTATAAACTGTCTGACAACTGGTAGGTAAATGTAAGTTTCTTGCAATAAAAAGGAAAGTAAAAGCTTGTTACTAGCAAAAGCTGTCTCTTTAAGACATTTAGTATTATAACTGTGAGATCCCTCAGTGAATGTTAAAGTGTGCTGCCTAGCGGCATCCACACTCCTGAATTAGGGGTGTTGGCTGCCTGAACAGTGCACAGGAGCCATGCAGAGAGAATACCTAAGCTGGCAAGAAATGCTATGGGAGGAATGTCACTATTGCTTCTCAGGATCAGAGGTGCTAATGTTCTTGCTGGAAAGAGGTTGCTGTGTCTTTTGCTGTCTCTTTTTGTTTGTTGTTTTGTTGGTTTTTCTCCCTCTTTTTCTTTTTTTTTTTTTTTTTGAACTGAATTCATTGCACAAAGCACAAGAGTGACTTCCTAAATACTAAATACCATTATTTAATGTACTGAAATTCCCAACTGACGCTCCCCTAAATCACAAGCAGTGGCCCTAGAAAAAAAGCTGAAAAGTACTTTCTCTCCTTTTGTCCTCCTCCTCAGCCCGGAAACATGGGGTAATCATGGTGAGCACATACAGGAGAGCCAAGCAGCATCCACCAAATCATAGAATCATGCGCCGGTTTGGGTTGGAGGTGACCTTAAAGACCATCCAGTCCCAACCCCCTGCCATGGGCAGGAACATCTTCCGCTAGACCAGATTGCTCCAAGCGCCATCCAACCTGGCCTTGAAACACTTCCAGGGATGGGGCATACACAGCTTCTCTGGGCAACCTGTGCCAGTGCCTCATCACTTACCACACTCACAGTCTCATCTTTGAGGCAGGTTCAGGTATTTCAGAGAAATAAACCCAAGATCAGCACATCCTTAGAAGGTGTGTTGACCAGGGTATTATCAGATAGAATAGCAGCAAGTGAGAAGGAGAAAGCCTTGCTTCCGCTAAAGAAAAGGTTCTCATATCTGTGTCTGAAGACACCAAGTGATTTAAATCCTGAAGGTGGAAAATGCATAGGAATATGTGTATGTCCTCATTAGGTAGCTGCTCAGCACTAATATGGTGGGGAGTATTCTGGTCATGCCCAAGAAGGTATGTCTAAATGTCATAAGACTTCTACAAATGACTGAGAAAGTCTGGGCAATAAGTAAGTAAATGGAAATGTTAGGAGTTTAACTGGCATCCAGATTTGTCATGAAATAAGTGGTTTAGGGTCACTTGGAGAATGACTATCAAAGGTACTAGCAAGACCAGTTTTAACATGATTTATAAAAGCATTACTTAACAGAATTTGATAGCGAGGTTCACTCTATTACTTATCACATGGATGAAGCACACAAAGGAATATCTAGGTAAAATTCAGCTAAAGACAAACATAGAGACTGAAGGCACAAAGGGTAAGGGAGATCCTTCTGTTGAGTTTTGAGGTTCAGATGGGACCCCCTTGCTTTCTAAACTGCCGATGCAGCCTGGGTGTGGCTGAATCCAATCTTAGTCTTAGGCTTGAACAATTGTTTATGTCCAATAGAAGAAATACAACAAATAAAGAATCCTCCCATTGAGTCCTGAAGTTCAGAATAGACTCCCTCGTTTTCTAAACTCCTGATGGAGTCAGGATGTGGCTGGAACTAGTCTTAGCCTCAGACTTAGTCAACGGTATATATCTGAACACTTACAAGTGTTATTTAGCAACAGTTTGAAGTTTTAAGGTGGATTTTATAAATTTACTTTTTTTTTCAAAGTAAATACCAAAAGATTAGGCTTATTCCATGTTTCCTTTTGTGACTCTGATATTTTAAATATAATGAAAGTTGGCATTTTTCCATTTCATTTTTTTTAAATATGTCTATATATATATATATATATATATCATGCAAAACATTTAAAATAATAATTATAATAAAACTTTTTTTTTTTGGTACCCTGAAATTTTTGTCCTCCCATTTCACATCCTTCTGCAAGTGTTGCTGCTTCTGGGTACTACAAATCCAGTTACTGTGACCCATGAAATCTTATCCCTTTCTCTGCATTTTGGTTGCTCTGTTTAAGATCTGTACATGCAAAGACAGCTGTGATTTTGTTCCCAAAACATAGGAGGCTGTTGTGGTAAGATACTGCACAGATGTCTCTCATTGCTACTTTCATGCTGTTCTTTCTGCTTGAGATTTTCTTGCCTTAATCTTCCCTGTACAACAGCTTAAAATTAAAACTACTGTGGGTTTTTTTTTTTAATCCTTATATACAAATATTTTTATCACAGTGCAACATGATGATACTACAAGTTATTTAGCTAAAAGAAGGCATGTAATAAAAACAATGTAGGCTTAGTTCTATTGCATCAAACTCTAGGATCTTTTTACCTGAAGCAGCTTTCTCCTCAGTTCTCTCTGTAGGCATTGGAACATGGTAGGTACCTTCCTAGAGTGATTGATCTCCCTCTAAAATCTGAATTACTCTTGGAGATGCCTACAATTCATCATGGCAGCATCAGAGTCTGGGATCTAATACCCTCAGTTAAGTGTCTTACATTAGAGGAAGCAATTTAGATTTTAGGTGCCCATGCTGTTACAGCTCCAAACAGCATCCTTTGTCAGTGTGGTATCTCACTAAAACAGATGACCAGATGTTTGCATACAGACCTAGAGCCTTTGCATATTTTGCTGGTAAATGTACGCTGCTGTAGACATAACAATAGAAGAGAATAAACAAATAACTGCAGAAACACAGTAGGTTTTCTCCCTGTCGGAGAAAACAGCTAGGCAAATTTGGTTTTCACTGATATTAACACCAATAACTCATTTCTATTCACAGAAATTGCTCTTGATTTGGCTTGATACAGTTATAAAAGAAGCCATGCTGTTCTTTCAGATCTCTGCAGATTCAGAGATTTCAAAGAAATCAGGACAATTTTCAACATGACACACTATGTTCAATTTGATGAAACACTGCATCATTAGAGTAGTGGCTAACAACACCACAAAATTTTTTCTTACATAGCCCTGCAAACGTCTGTTTACGCTTATTACTGGGATTCAAAATGATAAAACAATAAAGTATTCAAAAATTTGCAAGTAAATCAAATAGAAACTGACAGGTATAATTATTTTATATACTCAAAAGGAATTAAAAATCTCCAAAGTGAAGAGTTCTATAAACAGATGTTTTAAATGGAAAAAAATGAAGAAATCTGTTTCTTAACATAGTAGCAGCTGGTGTCCTGCAATTACTCTCTACATACTGGAGTCTGAGAATGTTAGAGCCTGCTTACAAATCACTGTAAGCAATCACTGTGCAATTTGAATTTAATATTCTGGCATATTTTTATACAGCAAAAGGAAGGTGTGAGCTCAGACACCAAAGCTGAGTGTTTGTCCTGGTGTGTGCAGGCACATGAGCATCACAAAAAAAAAACATTCCTGAAGATGCAGAAAAGCTGGATGCAATTCCTTTGTACTCTTCATACTGTTGGGACACTTCGCCTAAAACAGAGAGAGATCCTGAGGGTTGCTTGACCTACCTGCCATGGAGGCAATTGATAAAGCAGGTATTTACTTCAAGAAAAACAAAACACTTCCCTGTATTTTGGTTATACACTAAGGTTCTAAGTCAGGAGCAAATGGTACCCCTAACACAGGTATGCTCAATTGCCGGGGGAGAAGTCACAGGAAGCTTGAACCAGAATCTCTTCCTACAAAAAGCTGTCCCAGTTCAGTTTTTGAGGCTGTAAAATTCAGGATCTGAGCTTGGCTTGGGGCTCCTGAGGTACTGCAATACCAACACAAAATAATTGTTCATTTCGGTTTTGCTCTTCCACAGGGAGAGTTAAAAATGAGTGTAAGAAGACTTTTGATAACTTTGAAACATTAATTTACTCAGCCCAATGAAGAGTGTGGTGACAGCCTGGAAAGCTGAAAATTTGGCCTACAATGTACAACTACCAATATTTTATGCGGTGTTCCTTCTTTTTCTTTCTAGAGTAAGTGGAAGACAAAAGTTAGGCTGCCCTGTGACACTCTCTCATGACCGCTGCGAGCAGTGGTTCCTATTCATGCTCCATCACTATTTCTTTATCTTAGGACCTAAAAGAAAATCAGAACAGACTTTGAGAATATTTCTTCTTGGACAAGAAAGGGCTTCGCAGATAAAAAGATTCAAAATGTGACAGTGCTGGGGGCCAATGAGGAACAGGCATTCAAAGGTATACCTAGGAAAATTTGCTGTAATTCTGCACCTCAGAAATAGTATAAATGCTATGCCAGCAATATTTATGTGTTATTTAGACCTTTCCATGTCTTGTTCATTACAGTGCAGAGCTGGAGGATGCTTTGATTATACAGTGATACGTCAGATGCTTACTTGAATAATAATAATGAATTCATATTGAGCTCCTGAATTCTTTACATTTCCCACTGCTTTGACACTACCCACTCATCAAGAGTACTAATTAGAAGGAAAATGTAGCTCACACCAGTCGTTTATTTTCATATAGCACCTCTTGGCACAAACTTCCTAATGTCCTTTTCTCTCATTAAAATCCAATTGACTGAAAGTATTCTTTATTAAGTGGTCCATGAAATATATTTTAATTTTAGAACAAAAGGATGTGAAGACTATTGCCTGTTTCAAATACTTTCTAGCAATGTATGCTGAAAAAAGAAAAGAAAGAAGAGGTACATGTATCTTTAACTCACCGGGGAGATCTAGAGAAAACAGCCCCCAGAAAGAACAGCTGGTAATTCATTGCCTCAGCACACGCTGTTCGTTTCCGTCATGTCTTCTTCACATTTATGACTGCTGATTTGGAAGAAGAAGAAAGTAAAAACAATAATACTACTACTAATAAAATAAGACCAAAGTAATGAGAACAAGAAGTATATTAAAAAAGAGAGAAGGAAAGGGAAAATAAATGAGTCTTTTCTGATACCAGGTGCAGTATTACTTCAAAGTAATCACTTCAGAAAATGCTTCTGCCAGAAAACCTCTTTGCCACAAAGGACAGGAGAGTGCGAAGACAACCACAGTATCAGCTGAAATATCTTCAATCTTACTTTTCAAATAGTCTTATTTGTTTTCACCCATACAATGCCTTCATTTACACTTAAATCCTTTTGTGAAAATATGCAACACATAAACAGCTGGAAGCAATGCTAGGACTTGGCTTGCCATTGCTGGCACATCATGTCAGCACTTCAAAGAAGTGCATTGCCACTTGTGTGGTCACAACACAGTGAATAGTACAGCAGCACAGAAACATATTTCCTCTCCCTCCCCCCAGGCCAATCCCTGCAAATGCCAATTTCTGTAAATCCCCTTTGAAACACTGCAATCTGAAGAGGGGTCCTCTTCTGTGAAAATACAGGTTTTCATGGGCGTGCTTGTGGGATCAAAGCCACCCTTGTTCTGGACTGGGTGAATTTACCTTGCTTTCTCTTCATGTACGTTCCTCTAGGAGTATTAAAGGCTTCTCCCTGGCCTAGCTGTCAGCTGGTGATGCTGATGAAGGGGAGATTCCAATTGGATTTCCAGTGTTTCACCTGTGTTTCACTAAGCAGCACTTAAGCTTGGTGCTGGCTCAGTTGCAGAAAGGACAATACAGATGGACTGAAGTGCCTGTCTATGTGGCCACACAGGTCAGGCAGCCTGGCAAACAAAATCAATTATTAAAACCAGAAAAGTCCTTGTAGACAAGGGCTGCTGTCACAGAGCACAGCAATGGTATTATAAATGCTGAGCAGCAATGCTGCCTTCTACCCTGCTAAAGAAGTTTAAGACAGATTAAGGTGAAAAATACTCTGGTAGACATTTCTTATTGGGATCTCTGGCAACAGGATCCTTACAGCAGTTATCACTGCAATAGTCCTGCATCTTTCTTGTTTACCAAAACAGCATCCTGGCTAAACTATTTATCTGGGAGAGGAAGGAGGAGTTGTTACCATGCTTGCAACCTATTACATTTTCAAAGAATGAAACTCTGTCGGACAATACTCATATCATTGCAAGGAGCATGTTGAGATGCAGACCTCCTGGGATCCTCCCTGTTTAGATATTTTATTAGTTTACTATCTTTTATTGTTTTGGGTTTTTTTTTCTTTTTCCTTTCTTTCTTTTTTTCCCCCCAGATATATATTCTTCATTGTTTAAGTAGCTTTTGCTAACCCAGTCCTGTCTAACTTTCAGCTACCTCAGGAAGACTTCATAAGGGAAAAGATACAGAAAAACAGTAATAATTAGAAAGTGAACAAGTGAGGCCTTAAAACAGTGTGGTGAAATACTGCTTTTATTACATGCGTTATGTCATGAGGGTTAGTGGTGCTACATAAGGCCAGGCAAGGGCAGATTCTATGCTAAGAACATAGTTTGTAATGCCCTTGTCTTAGACTAGTGAAAGAACATTCACACTGATAAGTGGAAGTTTACAGTAGAGATGCAGGACTCCAACAAATATTCTACTTCATCTGCACATTCTTCATCATACCCAACAAAAAATCGTCGTCCCTGTGGAACAAATACCATATAAAGGCTACCAGTTTGCTGTCACCTGGGGCAACAAGGAAATCTAAGGGGAAAGCAAGTGAAAAAAAGCTACTAATGGCATTACATCTGGCAGTGGTCATAATCCAAGCTGTATGCTGGTATCTGAACTGACATAGAGCTTGGATGCTAAGTGGTATCAAATGTGTAAAGATCTGCTACAGCTGCTGCAAAAAGGCCTCAAGAGAAGAGACTGTTTAGTGTCATCTCAGTCTCCTTTATTTTATGACATGGACCAAGTGAAACTATCCAAATTGCTTTTTCCTGTCATATATTTCACATGTTTTGGAGCCTTTAGTCCCAGTTTAGAAGCTAGGCAGCCTTGGCTTTCCTTACAAGTTCACTTAATACTTTCTCAGAAGACAAATCTCCACCAATTCAAACTATCATTAAACACATCCATCCCTGCTTGCAGCCACTCACCCAAACTGGAAACAGAACCTGCTTGTGCTGGACAAATAAAATGCTCCTGACAGAAGAAATGAAGGAAAGTTCCAGCTCTGTTATATCTTGTGTCTGAATGAGGAAAAGCAGAGGTCTTAGAGGAAAGGCCAGGGTATTGCACAGACACACTGGGCCTGCAAATGAAAGGATATAGACATACTAGACTTCTGCAGGTGCAAGTGGTATCCTGTAAAAGGCCAAGAGGCAATGGAGACAAAATACAGGAAAATCCACTTAAACACAGGAAAAAACCTCTTAATATGCAGGTGGTCAAGTACAAGATTAGGTTGCCCAGAAAGGCTACGGAGTTCCCATCCTTGGAGATATTCAAATCTCAACTGGACACAGTTGTGGGTACTATCTCTAGCTGGCCCGTCTCTGAGCAGGGGGTTGGACTAGGTGATCTCAAGAGGTGGCTCAACCTTTCTTTGATTCTCTGAAATAGAGCACACTAAATATGCTCAATTGTCCTACATGTGGTAGAACATTCCAGAATACAAATATTTCTCCCTAAACTACATGGATCTAAATGAGACAGCCTAGAGTAGCTCCTTCCTCCAGATGAGTCCTACATCTGAGACATCTGAGATCCTGGTGCTGATCTACCTTGAGGTCTGCCTGGTGGCAGCAGCAGCACGCAAGTCGCTTTTGCTCCATAAAAATGTCTAAGGGGCGAGTGGGCTAGAATTCAAAGGACCAATATCATGGTCATGGCTCTGGCACCAGTGTCTGTGCACATCACTTTGCTGCTCTGCATCTCCAAGAAGGCTGCAGACTGCCTGTGGTCCAACCTCCTGAGGTGGGCAATGGGCTGTGGGCTAGTCATGCCTGCCACCGAAAAAGGGGGAGCAAAGCATGGCTCCCTGGCTCTCACACACCATTCCTCCTCACAGGGCACTCATGTCTAACTAACCATCCTCCCAGAGAAATCCCCCTAAGGAGAAACAATACCTGGGCACCGCTTTCCTAGAAATATTGCTGGGCATCAGGCACTTCAGTAGAAGCAGAGGGTTAAATGACTTCAAAGTTGTGTCTTCATGCCATGATTATGAGCATGGAGAAAAAAAGAGAGACACAGTTCAATTTTGCTTCTATTAGATCCTCACCTTTTTGCCTTTTTTTTTTTTGCTCCAGGTTTGTAAGGGCAAGAGTCTTAGAGTGAAAGAGGGAATGAGTCACTGCAATAGCTTCTCATTAAACTAATGACAACGCATATAAACAGAGGGAGTTCACTTGGGTAATGTTCCTACCATCTGCAATACTAAGCCACAAGAAATGAAACTGGGAAAAAGTCATGTAGAGTGCCTTGGACTGGGTGTTCAATTAACCTTAAATTGGACAAGTTAACATTTGATCTGGAAAGAGCAGTTAAGCATTTGCACCAGATGCCCTGCGGCTGGATAGGGTAAAAAAAGAGAAGTAAAATCAAATATCAAGCTCTGTTGTCTGCACTTTTGAGTGAATAGGCCTTGGGTAGTAGCACCTCTGTTGAACCACATTTCCACAGGCAGGGGGCTCCTTGCTGTTCTTATTGCTCTCTTTTTATTACCAAGTCAATTACGCAGACACTTCCTTTGGTTATGGTTGGTGCTGAACACTTCTGAGAAACACCCTCTCAGTAAAAGCCATTATTTGCCAGTCTGACTCCATAAAAATCAACCTGCCAGAAAACAGAAATTCTGAAGGCCCCACTCTAAAACCTCTCTTCAGAGAATACTCCATTTTCAGTAGAGAGGGAGACACGAATGATCCTGATCCAATCCAAAGAATTGCTGGGCGAGTAGCTCGAGAGAGGACGCCTTCAACACCGGAGCGGGGTGAAGCTCAGCGTCCAGGAGCCTCAACTCAGAGTGGCGACAGCCACCGAAGGAGCCTCAAGTCCTCGACAGGCCCTGCCCAGGAGCCAGCAGCTCTGCTGAGGCGAGCAGGGACTCACAGGGGGTGGAGCCAGGAGCAGCAGCACCAGCCCTGAGTGGGTAAAAACCTGCCCCAGGGAGCGCGGCGAGGCAGTTCTCGCGGGGGGGTGAGGACTCGCCTTATGACCGGGGTCCGGTCCGGGAGCTCTGCGCTGGGTTCCCCGGCGGTGGCCAGCGTTAAGCACCCAGACAGAGCTGAAGAGAGGGGAGGCTGAGTGCGGCTTGTGAGGGAAGAGTACACAATGGGCAGGGCTGCACCCTGTGCTCCCTGGTGGAGGTATAGCCCCGCACAAGCAATGCAGGAGATTCCTCGACTGTGTGGAAGACAACTTCCTTCTGCAAGTAATAGAGGAGCCGACAAGGAGAGGTGCCATGCTTGACCTCGTGCTCACCAACAGGGAAGGGCTGGTTGGAAATGTGACGCTCCAGGGCAGCCTTGGATGCAGCGATCACAAGATGGTTGAATTTGAGATCCCCAGGACAGTGAGAAGAGCGTGTAGCAAGCTCACTGCCCTGGACTTCAAAAGAGCAGACTTTGGCCTCTTCAGGAGCCTGCTTAGTGAGGTTCCATGGGATATAGCCCTGGAGGGCAGGGGGGCCCAAGACTGTTGGTTGATATTCAGGGATCAGCTGCTACAAGCTCAGGAATGTTGCATCCCAACTAGAAGGAACTGCAGCAGGAGGGCCAGGAGACCTCCTTGGATGGAGAAGGAGCTGCTGAGGAAACTTTGAAGGAAAAAAGAGGCTTCTAAAAGGTGGAAGCAAGGACAGGTGGCCTGGGTAGAGTACAGGGATGTTGTCCGGGAAGCTAGGGACCAGGTTAGGAAACCTAAGGCCCAGTTAGAATTAAACTTGGCTAGGGATATTAAGGATAACAGGAAGGGATTCTATAGGTAAGTTGCAAATAAAAGACAGACCAGTGATAATGTGGGCCCTCTCTGGTAGCTCTCAGGAGAACTGGCTACACAGGATTTGTAGAAGGCTGAGGTTCTGAATGACTTCTTTGCCTCATTCTTCACTGGCAAATGTTATGACCACACCACCCAAGTCCTGGAAGGCAGCCAAAGGGACTGTGGGAATGAAGACCTTGGGCCCACTGTAGGAGAGGATCTGGTTCGAGACCATCTTCAAAATCTGAATGTACACAAGTCCATGGAACCTGAAGAAATCCATCTGCAGGTCCTGAAGGAGCTGGCGAATGAAGTTGCTAAGCCACTGGCCATCATATTTGAAAAATCATGGCAGTCAGGTGAAGTTCCCGACAACTGGAAAAAGGGAAATATAACCCCCATTTTCAAGAAGGGGAAAATGGAAGACCCAGGGAATTACAGACCAGTCAGTCTCACCTCTGTGCCTGGCAAAATCTTGGAGCACATTCTCCTGGAAGGCATGCTAAGGCACATGAAAAACATCAAGGTGCTTGGTGACAGCCAGCATGGCTTCACTAAGGGGAAATCCTGCCTGACCAGTTTGGTGGCCTTCTATGATGGGGCTACGGAACTGATGGACAGGGGTAGAGCAGTTGATGTCATCTACCTGGACTTGTGCAAAGCGTTTCATACTGTCCCACACAACATCCTTGTCTCTAAATTGGAGAGACATCTATTTGATGGATGGACCACTCGGTGGATAAAGAACTGGCTGGATGGCCGCACGCGAAGGGCTGTGGTCAATGGATCAATGTCCAGCTGGAGACCAGTAACGAGTGGTGTCCCTCAGGGATCGTTGTTGGGACCGGTCTTGTTCAACATCTTTGTTGCTGACATGGACAGTGGGATTGAGTGCGCCCTCAGCAAGTTTGCCAATGACACCAAGCTGTGTGGTCCGGTTGATATGCTGGAGGGAAGGGATGCCATCCAGAGGGACCTTGTGAGGTGGGCTGATGCCAACCTTATGAAGTTCAACCATGCCAAGTGCAAGGTGCTACACCTGGGTTGGAGCAATCCCAGGCACAGCTCCAGGTTGGGCAGAGAAGAGATTCAGAGCAGCCCTGTGTCTCTTGTGAGACCTCACTTGGAGTATTGTGTGCAGTTCTGGTTTCCTCAACATAAAATGGACATGGTACTGTTGGAACAAATCCAGAGGAGGGCCATGAGGATGATCAGGGGACTGGAGCACCTCCTGTATGAAGATAGGCTGAGAAAGTTGGGGCTGTTCAGCCTGGAGACGAGAAGGCTGCGTGGAGACTTCATAGCAGCCTTCCGGTATCTGAAGGGGGCCTACAAGGATGCTGGGGAGCGATTCTTCGTTAGAGACTGTAGTGACAGGACAAGGGGTAACGGGTTAAAACTTAAACAGGAGAAGTTTAGATTGGATATAAGGAAGAAGTTCTTTCCTGTAAGGGTGGTGAGGCACTGGAATGGGTTGCGCAGGGAAGTTGTGAATGCTCCATCCCTGGTGGTGTTCAAGGTGGGGTTGGACTGAGATGGTTTAGTGTGAGGTGTCCCTGCCCATGGCAGAGGGGTTGGAACTAAATGATCTTAAGGTCCTTTCCAACCCTAACTATTCTATGATTCTATGATTAAAAAGACTATAAAATGTTAACGTACAGAAAATAACTTACTTATAGTAAAAGTGTTCCAGGCCTACAGCGTCAGCCACAGATTGCAGGAGTAATAAGATCCTTTGATACTGAGAAAATAATACTGAAATTGTTTTTAAAATTGGGAACACTTGGCAGTGTTCCAAACAGACCCTTTTTCAGAAGTTTCCTAACTAATATTTGCCAACTTTTTAAACTGTAATTTTTAATTTAAATGAATGAAAAATGAAATCATTATTTTGAAACATTTTGATAACATTTTCATTTAAATGGTGATTGGCAGTTCCTGATATGTTTAACAAAAATGTGGACGTAGCAGTATTAATGCCAACTAGGTTTTAAGCAAAGATTTGGAGATCAAGTTTTTCTATCAACAACTCAATGTAATTGCATAGCATAGTCCTCTCTCAGTCCTCTCTGCCTGGTAATTTTAAGTTTTGGAGCAATTCATGTTGAAGCATCTGTTAGAGCTTTGGCAAAATAACCTAGCAACAACATAACTTTTTGTCTCATAAATACCTTAAAAATAGCTGAACCTTCTTCAGTTCCATGTCTAATGTAAAGTAAATGAGGACAAAAGTTCCTCTTATTTCCTCTCTTTTGTGTAAAGGCCAAGGATTAATAGGGAAAGAAGAATAATTTAGAATCTTAACTGTGTTTGTAACAGGCAGTCAGGAGAACTCACAAAGATCCTTAACAAGAGAAAACAAAAAGAGCAGAATGTTAAAACCACTAAAAACTGTATTGAAATGAAAGGCTGACACAAAACCAGCCCAACAAATTAAATTACACAAAGAGGGTAGATATAGATTGAATATTAGGAAGAAGTTCTTTACAATGAGGGTGGTGAGGCACTGGCACAGGTTGCCCCAGATAAGTTGTGGATGCCCAAATCCTGGAAGCTTTCAAATCCAGGTTGGACACAGCTTTGAGCAACCTGGTCCTGTGGAAAGTGTCCCTACCCAAGTTTGCAGCAAGATGACAGCAAACTGAGGAGGATAGTTGATAGGCTTAAAAGCAGGGCTACCATCCAGAGGTACAGACAGGCTAGATGAATGGGTCAACAGGAAAATTATGAAATGCAGTGAAGACAACTGCAAAGTCCTTTGTCTGTGAAGGAAGAAGCCCCTGCAGTGATGCAGGCTGGTGGCTGCCTGGGAAGCACATCTGCAGAAGTGACATGGGAGCAAGGCTGGACCGTGAGCTGCACAGGAGCCAACAGTGTGCCGTGGCAGCAAAGGTGGGCAACAGCCTCCTCCTGGGCTGCATTAATAGAAGCAGAGATGGCAGGCTGAGGGAGTGAATCATCCGCTTTAATCACGTCTTTGACCATATCAGGATATTGTAGTCAGCTTAGTCCACTCAGTGCAAGAAAGGCAACAACCAGCTGCAGTGCCCAAATGTGTATGTTGCATCCTAAGACTTTCACTTCAACAGTGCAAAAGGACTGTGTGCATCAAACACAGCATAACCAGACAGTCAGAAGAGGCGATTATACAGCATTGGTGCAGCGTTATCTTGAATATTGTGTGTACTCCTGGGTCCACGATTTAAAAAGGATGTGAATGTTCTTGAATGTGTCCAGAGGAGGACAACGAAGCTGTTGTTAAGGGCTGTAAGAAATGCCTTTTAAGGAACAGCTAAGGACTTTGGGCTTGTCTAACTTGTAGAAAAGGAAGCTGAAGGGCAATCTCATTTCCTCCTAGAGATTCACAGAATTATAGAATAGTTAGGGTTGGAAAAGACCTTAAGATCATCTAGTTCCAACCCCTCTGCCATGGGCAGGGACACCTCACACTAAACCATGTTACTCAAGGCTCTGTCCAACCTCGCCTTGAACACCACCAGGGATGGAGCATTCACAACTTCCCTGGGCAACCCATTCCAGTGCCTCACCACCCTCACAGGAAAGAATTTTCTTCCTTATAACCAATCTAAACTTCCCCTGTTTAAGTTTGAACCCATTACCCCTTGTCCTATCACTGCGGTCCCTAATGAACAGTGCCTCTCCAGCATCCCTATAGCCTCCCTGCAGATATTGGAAGGCTGCTATGAGGTCTCCATGCAGCCTTCTCGTCTCCAGGCTGAACAGCCCCAACTTTCTCAGCCTATCTTCATACAGGAGGTGCTCCAGCCCCTTGATCATCCTTGTGGCCCTCCTCTGGACTTGTTCCATGTCCTTTTTATGTTGAGGACACCAGAACTGTAGACAATACTCCAAGTGAGGTCTCACAAGAGCATAGTAGAGGAAGATCACCTCCTTCGACCTGCTGGTCACACTCGTTTTGATGCAGCCCAGGATACAGTTGGCTTTCTGGGCTGCGAGCATGTTGTGGTTTAAGTCCAGACGGTAACTCAGAACCACGCAGCCTCTCTCTCACTCCTCCTCTTCCTCCCTCCTGCTCCCGGAGGGATGGGGAGGAGAATCGAAAGAATGTAACTCCCACGGGTTGAGATAAGAACAGTCCAGTAACTAAGGTATAACACAAATCACTACTGCTGCCACCAATAGTAATAATGATAAGGGAAATAACAACGGAAGAGTATACAACCACTCACCACCCGCCGACCGATACCCAGCCTGACTGAGCACTGATCTAACCCTTCCAGGTAACTGCCCCCAGTTTATATAGTGGGCATGATGTGCTGTGGTATGGAATATCTCTTTGGTTAGTTTGGGTCAGGTCTCCTGTCTCTGCTTCCGCCCAGCTTCCCCTCTTCCTTGGCAGAGCATGAGATTAAGAAAGTTCTTGGTCAGACTAAACATTACTGAGCAGCAACTAAAAACATCGGTGTTATCAGAGCTGTTCCCAGCCCGAAAGTCAAAACCACAGCACTGCACCAGCTACTAAGAAGGATAAGAAATGGCTGCTACTGGTGAACCCAGGACAGAGAGCACACTGAAGCCAGCTCCTGTTCAGTTTCTCATCAACCAACATTCTTGAGGAAGGGAAGTGGAGATGGATGTGCTGCCTCTTCTCCCTAGTATCCAGTGATAAGACACATGAGCATGGTTCAAAGATGTGCCAGGGCAGGTTTACTTGATATTAGGAAGCATTTGTTATCTGAGGGTGTGGTCAAACAGTGGAATGGGCTTCCTAGTGAGGTGGTCGATGCCCCAAGCTCGTCAGTGTTAAAGAAGCATTTGAACAATGCCCTTTAATGACATTCTTTAGCTTTTGGTCAGTTCTGAAGTGGTCAGGCAGTGGGACTAGATGACCATTGTAAGTTCCTTCTAAATGAACAATCCTATCCTATCCTATCCTATCCTATCCTATCCTATCCTATCCTATCCTATCCCATCCCAACCCATCCCATCCCATCCCATCCCATCCCATCCCATCCTATCCTATCCTATCCTATCCTATCCTATCCTATCCTATCCTATCCTATCCTATCCATTTTACTGCTATAGGTCAGCCACAGTCAGAGGAACAAGGCCATCAGCTATGGTTTTTTTGGCAGACAAAGGTGAAGATAATTTACAGACGGATAAGAAAAGGAGGGTGGCAAAATGCAGGACAAAAAAGAAACAAAGGAAGGGGCAGGACTAAATATAGAGGGTAAGCCGGGGAGAAAGGAAAGAGATAGTAGGAGCAGAGACAATATCTGGAGATGTATGGTTGTGGTTGGAGTCAGAAGACGTCAGACAGGATCTGTAACTACCAGATAATCCTAAAATAGAGCTGTCCTCAATTTTTGGCACTGTTGTGCTGTCGTACAATAGCCATGGAGTGCAAAAATAACCTTCATTCAACAACTTGTGTGTTTTTATTACAGTACAGTAGGGGAGTAGTCGCCAGAGAGTAACAACGCCTGCATCACAATACAAGGTTGCATAGACAGTCTAAAATCTGGTATTTTCTAAGTGCAGTGTGTTTGCCATTAGAGTCCTCACCATTTTATGATTTTTGTAGGTTGGATTAATAAAATCCTGCAGCAAGAGTTTTGCCTTACCTAACTTTCGGAAAAGTGAGTAGTGAATCTGCATGAGAACAGTTTAATATGCCTATCAGCAGAAGTTGTAACAGTAATAGAGTTCAAATATTGGTATTAAGAAGATAAAACCCCTTCCAAAAGGATTTTAGTTCCACCTGGTTTGATGTGAAAGAAATTATGCTGCTATTGCTCAAAGCCCACAACTCCTGTTGTACACATGTACCTTTAATCTCTCTTAAATACTAGGAAAAAAAGAATATTTATTTCTACTCGCCAGGCTCAGGCTCTCCACAGCAGTACAGACCCTCTTCCCCAAAGGGAAAGGATATGATTGACAGTATGATTTCATTTCAAAGGACACAAGAGAGGCTAATGCTTAAGATAACACACTCCTCAAAAAACACTGCACTCCCTTTCCACAGAAAGAAATAGAATTGGAGAAAATAAATATGGAAAACTGAAGGCCCAAATGTGATAAATCCACAATCTTCTGAATTCTGAGTCCAAGCACACATTTGCACACTTGCTAATCATGAACTTTGTCAACCAAAAGATCGGATCTATGCAAGCAGTTTATTTACAAGAAACAAAATGAACTAATACTGCACAGTGAGTAATGCAGTTGCTAGATTACAGTTCTTATTATCCACTGCCCCAAACAGGAGAAATGGTGAAATTATTTGATAAAAATCAAATTATCTTGTATGCAAATGTCAAGGCAATTGTTGAACAAGAAATTTATGATCAATAATCTCAAATACAGCAAGTAGCTTAAAAAGAATCACTTATTACAATTCTGAATTCTAGCAACAATGAAAATGTCAAAGAGGCTGAGAAAAGCTTTCTTCTACCAGAAAACTGACTTAAAAGAAATGACTGATAGAGGTTGAATTGAATAATAATTGAAGTTAAGCAGCCTAATATGACTAAAGACAATACGTTTTTCAACTTTAGAATTATCTACTGATGCACTATTGTGAAAAGACAAATTGGATCCAAAGCTGGTTTTCAACATTGGTAATATTTATCTAAAAGGGAAAATTCCCTAGATGTTGAAGTAGCATTATTAATCATGCGTGGGTTAAGCTTCTGTAGGGGAATTCCACACAGGATTAACACTTAAACCTGAAAATTCTGGACATGTTATTTAAGGTGAATGAGTAGATGAACAGAAAAATCCCCACATATTTAAAAATATTATTGATTATTCATTAAATACTCTTAGTGCTCTTAGTAAATGTGATCACCTGATTTGAAACAGTTTGTTCATGCCCTTTGTTATTTATGAACAATATTTTCCCTGAAGTTTTTTTGGTGAATGAAATGCTAGGATTGGAAATCTTCAAAAATTGATTGACAAAAGACAATGATCTACAAAACATACAAGTTTCATGTGTGTCTATGCTGAATGCTTACACTGACATTTTAATCAGCTTGAGATGGTTCTTGGTTGAAATTTAATCATTTGTTTCACAAGTGGATTTTAAGGGGAAAAAGTACAATCAGGTTAATTGATCAAACACGATACAGAGGGTAAGGAAAAGGCCAGTAACATAACTGGATTTCACATTAATCTGTCCAGATATAAATCCCAACAGTGCAATCACAGACAATTCAGAAGATCATCAAGTGAGGCAGCTTATCACATGACACTCACTTGTCACCATATTTGAATGCAGACATGAAGTTCACATTAGAATAGGGCAAGCAGTTATTTTCTTAGTTTCTCATTTTTGAAATATTTTGAATTCTGCTGCCAAACTAGGTCAAAACCCAAGAACTTCAAAGAGACAAAAAGAAACAAACAGTCCCCCTCCCCAGCAAATCTAGCTTTAGAGCAGTGGAAATGCTTACTTTTATGTTGATCTTTTTCATAATAAATCTTACTTTTCACTGTAGTTACATTTCAGAAGGAAAACATTTCTGAAATGAGAAAGCAGAGCATTTCATTTTGAAGGTACTGGAACAAGATATTAAACAAATGTCAAATCTTTTTGATGTGGAAAAAAAAAACCTGAAAGCAATCCTTTTTCATAAAAAATGTTGAGTTTTGACAAACTAGCATTTTCAAACTGAAAAAAAAATATATTTCTTGTAGATCACATTCAGCTCTGTGAATTTCCAGGATGCGTTGTAATGAACTGCTTCTTGTGTAATTATGTACGTGCATAAGGAAAGAAACCAGCCCCAGGCTGATAGCCAGATAGCCTTCCATGATCTTTGGATTTCCAAATGTGAAAAATAAACAAAATGAAGGCGGGTAAAAGAAGGCCTCCCATTGTAATAGCCCTTTCAGGGAGTTTAGAAAATGTTTTTTTTTTCTTGATTCTGGCTGGAATACAAGAGAGATGACTAACAGAATATGTCCACTATTAAATAAATTAATTGCCTGAGTTATCCCCATTACTTTTCAATATATATATTCAATTACACATCTATTAGTGGGTGTATTTCATTTGTGGAAGAAGATACCACAACTTGAAGAAATATGATCCCAGAGCTTAATCAGCCATCTAAGTACTTGTGAATAATTTGCAAGTATAATGAATTAGTTTTTTTCTCCTTACTTACAGCTTTATGCCCCCAATAATTGCAGTACTTAAGTAGTAATGGGAGCCGCATGTGGCCCTGTATCCCAACAGTAGTCATCAAGTCACATCAGATTGCACAAGTGCTGAGGTTAGTTAGCTCAGAGAGAGCTGGCCTCTGCCACTTGCTCTTTGGTAAAACACTGAACATCTTCGTGAGGTAGCAGCTGGATTGTTCCTGAAAGCAAACCTGGGCCCAAAAACTCTGCCAGTTTTCCACCTTTCTGATTGTGGATTTCCAAGGAAGTTATCAGAATACCCCAAACACAAATGTCAGAGTAGCCTAAATATAACATTGATGAGGTGGTTTCACAATCACTTCTTTGTTGAAGCTCAGCAAGACTGTCAGTGCTCTAGTTCTGCTGAACTCCAGTGCATCCCAAGGTAGGCCCTCTTTGGCAGGGATGGGGAAGGGGCTAGCATGGGGCTAGCATAAGGCAAGCCATGCCAGAGCACCCCTTCCTCCCTTAAGCTACTTGGATCTTTGCTGTTCTTTTTCTATACATGCAGTTTATAAAATTCCATTGCTTAGGAAAATGGGATTCAGTGGCTATTGCACTCTATATTTTCTTCTTTCTGCAGATGGAAATTTCTTATCAGTCTGATGCATGAAATGGCAGGCAGGGCAGCATGCTATCAGAGTTGGCAGGCTGAAGGAGTGGAAGATGTCACATCATATGCCACTTAGGACAAGAGAGAAATGGCACACGATGGAGCAGTTAAAAGGTAATTTTCATCATAAAGAACTCTGGAAAGGAAATCTGGCTGACAACAAATAGATTGGAGGTAGGAGGGAACTCCATTCAGTCACCACAGTCACATTTTATCTTCCAGGAAAATACAGCTGGAGAGGAGGAGGGGATGGAGGACTAGAGCTTGCTGAGAGCAGAAAGTTGGCTCAGGCAGTGCGAGGGCAATGCCATCCAGTCATCAAGTGTGTCGCAGAAGGAGAATTTACAAGGTATTTTTACAGTATGCTTTCACATTTATTTGTCCCATATGATAAAATAAGAATAAACCCTCTTTACTAGTGTTTTGTTATCATTTATCTATGTGCTTATACAGCACAGCTGACATGGCTCTATAAACAATATTCTGTGGCCAACTACTGCAGTGATGAGTCTGTAAAATATGTGGCAAAGCAACAGGTGAATGATGTTTTTAAAGCCAATATATTTTTATGTTGAGCTTGAATTCAGAACAGATTTCTTCTCATTATCACTGTCATTATTACCATTATCTTCATGACTGTGACATATTCTGTTGTCACAGAATAAAATATGTCCCTTGCCCCACAGGAGGTCAGGCTTTAAGTTAAAGACAAGAAACTATTAATAACACCAGAAAGGTAAAGAGGGATGTTCAAGGAAACAAGTGCTAATTGGTGGGAGGGGATATCAGGTTGCCAGAGAAAGGACAAGGTTTTCTAAAATTTTTTTTTCTTTGATACTATGCAATATACAGTTAGAAGGATTATTCTGAACGACAGCAAGATAGAATAGAAGACGTTTGCAGTGTTATCTTCCCAGCATGGGTGAGAATGGAATGCGTGTGGAATTTAGTAAGCAAGAGATTGGAAAAATCCACGACACCATAGGGCAATCAAAGATAGAAGTGGTCTTTGAAGAACTAAATGACAGGTGATGGGCAGAGTAGGGACAGGCCATGAATGGCTTTGAAAATAGAAATGTCACTTCAGTTTAGTGAGAGAGAGAAGTAGAATGCAAAGACATGGAAAATAACAAGCAAATGGTAACACTCTAAATAGATAAGGAAAAAAATGTGTTTATAAAAGCCAAAGGACAATACATTGCAACAACTAAGACGAGTTGATGATGGGAGCAGTAAAAAGAGATTTAGCAGTCTGTGGATGGACTGCAAGCATGACATTTATGCAGTGCTGATCATGGTGAACTTCAGGATGTCGGGAGATGCAGAGAAGCTACAGGTGTAGTCTATGACCAGGCTAAGGACCCAAGAATGTGTACTACCTGAGGAAACTAATAGCAATGGGAAAAGGGATAAGTATAGGTGATAGCTGGACATCCATGAGGAGGTGTGAGAGAAACGGGGTGAGATCTCAGTGTGCATCAATAGATGAAGGCTGGTTAGACACTGTCTTGTTGAGCACTGGAAGAGGATCCACAGGAAGGCAATCACAACAATTCAAGGAAGACAAGGTTTTCTGAAGAGTAGCATGATTGGTGATGTCAAAGCAAACAAGAGGTCACTAAAGATATTCCTGAAGCACAAATGCCGAGCCTTTCTTTGAGAAGTTGCTGAGGATTAGATGTGAGTGGGAGCTTAAGGAAACAGTGTGTACCGTAGAGACCACCTTCACAATGAGATGCAATCAAAATGGAGGAGTAAAGTTCTTGCCAATAGGTGGGGCAAGGGCAGTAGTCAGAAGGGGCAAGTGAAGTTGAAAGGAATGCTTTAAGATGGATGAAGTGGAAAGTTTTCTGCATAATGAGGAAAGAGGTCCAGGGAAGATGGAGAAGAAAGGGGAAATGTAAATGAAGAATTCTGGGAAGACCAGCACGGGCTTCCCAGGAGAAGTGAATGTTAGCATTATTTTAGGTACTCTACCCTGTCTCAGTAACTTATTACTCACGGGTTTGTGAGCTTATTAACTTGACTGTTACCCAGTTTTCTCCCTGGAGAGCAGAAAGAATCATAAAAGTTTAAAAGAAAAACGAATGGAGAGTTTTGCTAATTCTTCATTCTTATTCAAAGAGAAGGAGCAGTGATGGAAGAAGATTGTAGAAGATGGAACAACCAGTGGGTTTGCTTGCTTGTCACAATTTAAAGGTGATCCATGAGGCTGAGCTGCCAGAAGATTAGACCCTATTGTAGAGGAATTGAAAGTTAAATTGAATGTTAAAGTGACACTTCTAGCAGTACATGATGGAAATAACAATGTCTCCTTGTGAGCAGAGTACCTTCACTCTGCTGTTGGCTTTATAAAAATAAAATATTTGGAGGGAGAAAGAAATTAAGAAGGCTTGGATCAAGGACTATGGCTCCCAGATTTTATGAAGGCACAGCTCTCTTGCTCTTGACATCCCAATGGTGTTATATTAAAGTCAGCGGGTGATTTGCCACTGATTTCCTAAAAAGTTTCTTCCCATGATCTAAGGTAATGTTTAAAGTTTACCAGATGAGCTGGTACTTAGAAACTTTGGGAAAAAAAAAATAAATCTGCATGCTGGTGTTTTTTTGGGTTTTGTTTTGGGTTTTTGTTTGGTTGGTTTTGTTTGGTTGGTTGGTTTGTTTTGTCTATTCATTTCCTCTCTCTTTTGCTAGACAGAAATTGGAGAGGCTGCTTTACCATGAAATAAAATGGTTGTCAGGCTGCAGAACTAAGGGCTAAACCAGAATATGATGTTTGTCATTTCAGACTGAAATTCTTCTCAAAGTTCAGACACCTAACTGGCACTTCAGGAGTGTGAGTTATCTCATCCTAAGACAGGCTCATTTAATAGGTAGCGCTCTGATAGTGTCCATTCCTGTCTTTTAATCATACGAGGAGCATGTGTAGACACCCATCTTATCGGTGCTTATGCTGTAGGAGAAGAATTAAGCCCATGTGTGGGATTCCTTTTTTTCAGCCATAGATATCTATGGCAGATATCTTTTTTTCTGAAGTAATTACATTAGACTCCCTTTGTGCTTACTGGGAAGAAATAAGGACACAATTAATTTGACCTATTTTGGTTTAATCTCATTTGAATAAAATAATCTATGTCCTAGAGGTGCTTATTAAGGGAGCTTATAGCAACAGCCTCAGGTCTGAATGTCATAGAATCATAGAATAGTTAGGGTTGGAAAGGACCTCAAGATCATCTAGTTCCAACCCCCTGCCATGGGCAGGGACACCTCACACTAAACCATCCCACACAAGGCTTCATCCAACCTGTCCTTGAGCACCGCCAGGGATGGAGCACTCACAACATCCCTGGGCAACCCATTCCAGTGTCTCACCACCCTAACAGGAAAGAATTTCCTCCTTATATCCAATTTAAACTTCCCCTGTTTAAGTTTTAACCCATTACCCCTTGTCCTGTCACTACAGTCCCTAACGAAGGGTCCCTCCCCAGCATCCCTATAGGTCCCCTTCAGATACCGGAAGGCTGCTATTAGGTCTCCACGCAGCCTTCTCTTCTCAAGGCTGAACAGCCCCAACTTCCTCAGCCTGTCTTCATACGGGAGGTGCTCCAGTCCCCTGATCATCCTCGTGGCCCTCCTCTGGACTTGTTCCAACAGTTCCATGTCCTTTTTATGCTGAGGACACCAGAACTGCACACAATACTCCAGGTGAGGTCTCACAAGAGCAGAGTAGAGGGGCAGGATCACCTCCTTTGACCTGTTGGTCACACTCCTTTTGTCCTTACTCTTGGTATCTTAATGTGCCATGCTTTAAATGTGTAAATGGATCTACCCTACAGCCAGATTTCAGAGATTCATTAGGTTGTTGGCAATATCTGCTCTACTCCCACAGCCTACGTGTTCTAAAGGGCATAGTGATCGCATACGTACCCCACTGTGGGCTGGTGTTAGGTGTGGATAACTTCTCAGGCTTCTCTCTGTGCCTTCCTGTGGCAGATCTGTCTTGGAAGAGGGGAGATGGGTGGGCAGATGGCAAATGGTGTCTGCAGCCAGGAACAGCTGCTGCAGGAAGGTACATGGTGACCATGTTCCTGATTGCAAAGAGTTTAAGATTTGCAGGATGCGCACCATTCACTCCCACAGCCCTGCCAGTAGTTCTTACTAGCTGTTGGGGTTTAAACCCAACTGGCAAATAAATATTGCGCAGCCTCTTGCTCACCCCTTCTGCCCCTGCGCAGGTGGGATGGGGAGGAGAATGTAAAACCTGCAGGTTGAGATAAGAACAGTTTAATAACTAAAATAAAGTAAAAATACTACTACTAATAGCAACAATAATAATTATTAGACAAATTACAAGGGGAGATTATATAAAACTAAGAAGGGGAGAGGTAAAAGCCTGCAATAAACAGCAGGGGTGCACAGTACAATTGCTCACTGTTCGCTGACTGCAGCAATCGGTCCCTTCCAGGTAATTCTCCCCAGTTTATACATTTGGACATGAAGTGCTGTGCTATGGAATACCCCTTTGGCTAGTTTGGGCCAGGTGTCCTGTCTCTGCTTCCTCCCTGCTTCTTGTGCCCCTCCTCACTGCCAGAGCTTGAGACTGAAAAATTCTTGATCAGGGTAAGTGCTACTTAGCAACAACTAAAACATTGGCGTGTTATAAGCAACGTTCTCAGACTAAACACAGCACTGCACAGGCTACTAGGAAGAAAATTAACTGTATCCCAGCAAAACCAGGACACTAGCCAAATGGGAAGCACTGTCCCCCCATGGGTGACATTTAGTGTGCCTGGGACAGTGGAGTAGTGGAAGGTCTCTGGCTTGGGAGAGAAAAGAAAGAAAACAGATGTTTCCTAATGCAGATCTGCTGGCCATGACTCACCTGTTACAAGAGTCTCTCCCCAGTTCCTTCCCCTCCCACCAGCAGCACTGGAGACACTGCCTTTTTACATGCCCTGGTACTGTTTTGTGTAGCTGCTGAGGGGCAGAACCTCCAGCATGGCAGTGGCAGTAATCATCCTTTACTGTTTTTTCTTAAATCAGTTACCGTTTGTGCCTACAAGGCAAAATTAATACTCCAGTTGCCAGTGGATGCAAGTTGGAGAAAGTAATGAACACATTAAACTTTCAAAACCTAAGCCTGAAACAGAGAATTTAAACCAGACTTAGGAGATATGTGCCTCACATCTGAAACGGGTATTAATCTGGGCCTCCTTTCTGTGTCTTTGCTCCTTATTTAATTGTAGGCCTTCTCACAGTCAGAAAACAAGACCAAGTTTGCTTTCATAACTGTTAGAAGTATTATTAGAGCTTGAACAAAATTTGAAGTTCCAAATGCAGTTCATATTGCTAATCCCATTTTTCATTTTCCATTTTCTCATTATTTTAAAAATGTTTCAAGCATTAACAAAGTAAGTTGCAGTCTGTTTAGTCTCCTCTTCCCAAACCTGTCCTTGACTCCTAGCCCTGTTCCTCTAACCTCTCTTTCTCTTCTAGATCACTTAACAACCAAGCAACAAAACATTCAGACTTCACTGTGAATCCTTCCCAGGCCTCTATGGGGGTTTATGTGCACTGCAGACTGTCATGCTCTATCAGGGAGCCCTGCTGATCTGCATTAGTTAGATCAGGTACTGGAGATGGTGTGACAACACTGAAGAGGACAAACTGTTCTCACTGGTCACATAACATCCATATTGTTGCAGTCTGCTATTAATAGTTGTAATTAATGGGCAAACTTGTATTGATCCTTCCAAGAGTTTTGGGAGTGAGGGAGAGGAAGGTGGCAGGAAGGGTCCAAAGGTACAGCTAGGAAAATTTTCAGAAAACCTGGAACATGATCAGTGGATTTTGCAGCTGGCTTCCCTAAATTCATTAAATTAGGATGAAACTCAGAGAGAAAGGAGCTTTTCCAGTTCGGTGGCTGCTTTGGAGAAGGTGAACATGACTTTGAGCTCTTACTTTAGTTCACAAAAACACACAGAAGAGAGAAAGAAGAGCCTATGGGAAAAGAAGAGCTGACAGATGATTCCCCTGTCTCCAGGGCAAGTATGAGGCTGAAGAAAAAAAACCTCCAAAAAGTCTGCGTAAGTTGCACCCATACACTTGTTCCTCAGTAACATCGTTCAATTTCATCAGGTTTTAGGGTTTTTTCAGCATTCAATACCCATGAAATTAAGGATCCAAGCAAAACTTTTAAAAATAAGGTTATCTGAAAGTGTTTATTGATGCACAAGTAGTTGGTGTGGCTTCTGGGGGCATGTAAGTGACCTAACAGGAAAAGCTATGTGCTAGAAAAATGAATGGCATAGTAAACAGGATTAAGAATACTGCCCAGGCAGGTGTAGGAGCATTTCTATTCTCCCTGGTGGATGGATATTTGCAGACATTTCACTAAAATGTTTGCAGATTGCTTTCGCTGTTTTCATTAGTGAATTTGTCCATAAACAAGACAGTGGGTACCTTTAGCACAATGGTGGTATACTCCCCTGGAAAACAGAGCACTTGGCTAAAGCTACAGTGTAGACCAAGATCTTTCAGCATACCCCTTTCTTTGTAATGGTTATATCCTAATGTACATTTATTGCAAATCTAACCTCTCTTTCCTACATCAATATGGAATTACTGGACTATAGAAACCAAAAAAACTCCTGAGTTTGCATATTTGAATTAAAGAGTTTGCTTGCATAGCTGATCTTTCTTATCTCTGACCCGGGGGAAAATGGCCAGGTAGACAGCTTCTTATCACAGGTTTTGTTGTGGTGGTTTGTTTTTTTAATGTGTTTTATTGTTATGTTTTATTATAATGCATGCTTCAGATAGTACACAAGGTAAGTGACACCATAAGAATAAGGTAACTGTCCATTTATTAAACTTTACCTGTATTTTGGGGATCTTCAAGAAAGGCAGAACCTAATAATTTCAGATTATCAGTGTTTTCCAGTGAATAAGGTTATTTATACACATTTACATTTAAAAATTACAGAGATCACAACACTGTGGCAATCATGACTTCCAAATACAAGAGGAAAAAAGATTAAGGAGAAACAACATCTTATGTTATGCCAGCTAAGCAGGCTGGAAAGGACAGTCTCTCAGGTCTTTTATTACAGCAAGCTATTCAAAACTCATATGCCCAAAAGCCTTTCTAGTTTTCACATCTAGAGTTGATTGGTGTGAGATATCATCACACCTTACCAACCAAGGAATAAAGAAGAACCAGCAGCATTTCTGGAAGGCATGCATTCGTACAAGTACTTAGGGTCATTTCCTTCAGGAACAGAGTTAATACCTTCGCCAGGGAACCAATAAAAACATAGCTTTCAAGTAGTTCCATTTAAAAACTTTCTTATCAAGGTGGGAAGGTTAATATGGGCATCAGGGAGAGGTCTTGAGAGAACCAGAAGGAATCTCGAGGATGTAGAGCTCCTCTTCACCTCCACCTTGCCCTTGCGAGCTTTCAGGTTTGGTGGATAACCAAACCCCACAGAGCCAAAGGCAAATTTGTTTTTCTCATCCAAGCTGGAAAAGCAGGAGTTCTTTCTGTAGGAATGAGAAACCTGCAGAGACCATGGTAGCAAAAGTTACTGGGAAATAGGTGAGTTCAGGAGAGGCTGAAGTTAAGGCTGAAGTTCAGGAGAGTCTCAGGATATTCACTGTAGAGCACTTCTAATGAAAAGAATACAAATAACTGGATGCTTGGAAAGCTGCAGACAAAAGAAGCCATAAGACTTGTTTTTTTTCAGCTTGATCATTTTTGTGAGGTGGTAATTGAGAGAGCTCAAAGCAATAGGGGCCTGTGGCCAGGTGTTACCTGTTTTTGAAATTCAGCAGGTAAAACTCTGGTAGAACAAATTTGGTACAACTGGTTTTTTTGTGACTGATGAACATATAAATAAAACTATTATAAAACCATAAAAAATCATAAAGTACAAACTTTGAAATTGTTCCTTTATACTTTTCTAGCCTTTGGAGAAAGCAAAAACTTTTAAATAAAAGGAAGAAAAAGACCCAGAAAATTAACTCCTACAGTATGTTAATCTCTCCTGACTCCCCAGCAAGTACAGCAATTTAAATACAGCTCTAGTCATTGTGATCACCAAAACTGTAGGTGGGAAAAGGGACAGCTATGAACTGATAGAAATGTCATTCTTATCCCTGCAGTTATGCTTTCATTAGTTTTTTCAACAAATAAGTCACTGCACAGTGGCCTTTTGCAATGTTGGTGTTTCCTCAAAGCCATACAAGTACTGCTGTAGTTGCAGTGACAGCCCCCTGGCCTTGCAGAGCTGCTTTACTGAATGCTCACTCTGCTTCATGGTACACCTGTATTGCTTTAGTACTTTCCAGTTGTCTCCAAGCACATGTCATGGTATGTCAATACCACCTGCTTGTCATGTCCAAAGATACCAACATCCCATGTCCCCGCAGTCTGCCACTGTGAAGTTCCCAAGTTTGAAGTTCTCTAGCAGGTCTTCACACTGCCTTTCATGAGTGGAGCTGTTCCTGTCGTGCCCCAAGGTGTGTGTGGTTCCTATTCACAAGCCATATTTCCAGTGTGGAGCCTGAGCAAAATAAAGAGCAGGCCCCCACTACTTCGCAGAGGAAGGGCAGATAGGCAAAGAAAGGAAGAAGCTGAGGGAAGTGAGATAAGGCTTGCAAAACTAGAGCAAAACTTGCAGCCGTGTGAGCAGCAGAACAAATTAAAACTGAGCTTATTGAGGATTACATTTTGAAGAAAGCATTCCTATGCGGATGCTCTGGTTTCTAATCAGAGCTGAACTCACCCAATAGTCCTTTTTCTGAAATCCTTAAAAGTACCCCTTCACTTAGCAGCCTATTTTCATGAGAAATGGGGAAATTTCATATTCTTAGGAACTCCACTCCTCTTTCCCATGTGGCTGAAATTAGCCAATTTCTTCAGAACATATTACCCAGGAGAAGGCAGACATATGCTGAGAGCACTATTATGTATGCCACGCTTTCCGAGGAAATTGGGCTAAAAATAAATTGCTTGTTGCTGCATTTAGATATTTTTCTGTGGGAAATCTGGCCCATGGTGTTTCAAAGTTCTCTTCATGCCCAAAGACAAGGGTGTGCAAAGTTTTACAAAACTCAGTACAACAGCTTTGGAGCATGTGTGTGTGTCCCACAATAAGCAATGCTCATGAAGAGGCTACACCACCTCTTTAAGCCCCTTATCCACATCACAGATCTGTGCCAGGGCTCATACCTATTCTTTTTGTCTTGCCCATGCAGAACACACTATGCTGCTATCCTACACAGCAAGTGTGAAACCTGAACACTAACCTTCCCCACACTTGACTGTTGTTGTCTAGTCTTTACAGTGCCCTGCATGGTTTTACACTTCCGTGTAGCTTATGAATGGCCCATATCTTTGCTGTTTCAGTTCAGAACTGGGATAGTGATACAGAAATGGAAAAAATTGCATATGCTTGCTTTTGAGCATCGGTAGTGATTCTTTCTGTGTGGAAGATTTCTGATAGGAAAAAGCCCCACAAGATACCAAGAGGTCTAGCTGAAGTGAGAGTGCTTAGTTTCATCAGTCTCTGGGACCTAAAATATTATTGGGGCATTTTGAATAAATTCTTTCTTCTAAGAAACGGCTGATCATTTGTTCCAAGAACAAAGGCATCCAAGAGTTTATTCCAGGAATAAACTTCTCAGCCATATCCAGTAATAAGAAGCTAACTCATTCCCTTTGAAACTGTCATTACTATATAGGACAGAGAAAACCAGTAAGACTCTCATGTCCACCCAAAAGATCTGGGTTTAAACAGAAGTATATGGTTTCATACACTCTATGAAGTTGCATTTTTTGGACTTCTCCTTTGTCTTTGAACACACAAATATGAATCTCTAAAAAATTCAGTGAATGTTCAGAGTAAAGTTTGAATCTGTTTTATTATGATTCAGGGAGGATGCCATTCGCTTTTAGTAATGTGGTTCATATAGTGTGTTGAGTACTATGCATAATCCAGACTGTGATCTTACTGATGCATGTATTATTGAATAGCAGAATCATAGAATAGTTAGGGTTGGAAAAAACCTTAAGATCATCTAGTTCCAAACCCCCTGCCATGGGCAGGGACACCTCACACTAAACCATGTCACCCAAGGCTACTCTGTCCAGCCCAGCCTTCAAAACCATTGGGGATGGAACACTCACAACTTCCCTGGGCAACCCATTCCAGTGCTTCACCACCCTCACAGTAAATAACTTCTTCATTATATCCAAACTAAACTTCCCTGTTTAAGTCTGAAACCGTTATTCCTTGTCCCATCACTATAGTCCCTGATGGAGAGTCCATCCCCAGCATCCCTATAGGCCCCCTTCAGATACTGGAAGGCTGCTATGAGGTCTCCACGCAGCCTTCTGTTCTCCAGGTTGAACAGCCCCAACTTCCTCAGCCTGTCTTCATACGGGAGGTGCTCCAGTCCCCTGATCATCCTCGTGGCCCTCCTCTGGACTTGTTCCAGCAGTTCCATGTCCTTTTTGTGTTGAGGACACCAGAACTGCACACAATACTCCAGGTGAGGTCTCACAAGAGCAGAGTAGAGGGGCAGGATCACCTCCTTCGACCTGCTGGTCACACTCCTTTTGATGCAGCCCAGGATACAGTTGGCTTTCTGGGCTGCGAGCGCACACTGAAGCCGGCTCATGTCAAGTTTCTCACCGACCAACACCCCCAAGTCCTTCTCTGCAGGGCCGCTCTGAATCTCTTCTCTGCCCAACCTGTAGCTGTGCCCAGGATTGCTCTGACCCAGGTGTAGGACCTTGCACTTGCAATTTTTTTCATGGGGGACAGTGTCAAACGCTTTGCACAAGTCCAGGTAGATGACATCAACAGCTCTACCCCTGTCCATCAGTTCTGTAGCCCCATCATAGAAGGCCACCAAATTGGTCAGGAAGGATTTCCCCTTAGTGAAGCCATGCTGGCAGTCACCAAGCACCTTGTTGTCTTTCATGTGCCTTAGCATGCCTTCCAGGAGAATGTGCTCCAAGATTTTGCCAGGCACAGAGGTGAGACTGACTGGTCTGTAATTCCCTGGGTCTTCCATTTCCCCTTCTTGAAAATGGGGGCTATATTTCCCTTTTTCCAGTCGTCGGGAACTTCACCTGACTGCCATGATTTTTCAAATATGATGGCCGGTGGCTTAGCAACTTCATTTGCCAGCTCCTTCAGGACCTGCAGATGGATTTCATCATTTCCCATGGACTTGTGTACGTTCAGGTTCTTAAGATGGTCTCAAACCAGCTCCTCTCCTACAGTGGGCCCAAGGTCTTCATTCTCACAGTCCCTGCATCTGCCTTCCAGGACTTGGGTGGTGTGGTCATAGCATTTGCCAGTGAAGACCGAGGCAAAAAAGTCATTGAGAGCCTCAGCCTTCTCCAAATCCTGCGTAGCCAGTTCTCCTGATAGCTTCCAGAGAGGGCCCACATTATCCCCAGTCTTTCTTTTTTTGCAACGTACCTATAGAATCCCTTCCTGTTATCCTTAACATCCCTAGCCAAGTTTAATTCTAACTGGGCCTTAGCTTTCCTAACCTGGTCCCTAGCTTCCCGGACAACATCCCTGTACTCTTCTCTGGCTGCCTGTCCTTGCTTCCATCTTTTCTAAACCTCTTTTTTCCCTCAAAGTTTCCTCAGCAGCTCCTTATCCATCCAAGGAGGTCTCCTGGCTCTCCTGCTTCACTTCCTTCTAGTCAGGACACAACACTCCTGAGCTTGTAATTAGGCTAACATGAGGCAAGAAGAGCTGGTGACAGACAGCAAGCATAACTCAAGGAGTTGTATTTAGACCACTGGGAAAAGCAACCTCAGGAAGCTATTAGCAAGAGACAAAATCAGTGGGAGAGGGAGGATATGTGGGCAGTGAGTGTGTGTGTGTGGAAATGAGTTACATCTTTGACCATGTTTCCCTTCATTCTTCATCTGGGAAATATTAAACTTCCACATCCCATCTACTTTTCCCATGAATACATAAACTGTGTTTGATAGCAAAAATTACAGAGTAATTGTGTTTCTTTTTCAGCACATCAAGAATAAGCATTCATTAAACATTTCACTGTACGAAGCTGGCATTATATGAAATGATTACTAACATCAGTGAAGCTCATTTGCTTTCATTCTCATGTCATAGGAAGTCCCAGTGGGTGTGTTTGCAATGCAGGCGGCTGCTGCAGAGTATGGAGGTACTTGAATTTGAGTCATACAATCCAGTTCAGGTAGCAGTCCAGCACCACTGCAAA
The DNA here is from genome assembly GCF_037157495.1 of Lathamus discolor. Taxonomy (NCBI): domain Eukaryota; kingdom Metazoa; phylum Chordata; class Aves; order Psittaciformes; family Psittacidae; genus Lathamus; species Lathamus discolor. Next base: position 98,687,631 of record NC_088887.1, on the reverse strand, counting down.
GAGCTAGTACAAACAGGAAATCATTAACAACACAGCTTCCTTCTCTGTATCATAGAATCATAGAATGGTTTGGGTTGGAAGGGACCTTAAAGCTCATATAGTTCCAGCCCCTCTGCCATGGGCAGGGATGCCTTCCACTAGAGCAGGTTGCTCAAAGCCCCATCCAACCTGTCCTTGAACACTTACAGTGAGGGGGCATCCACAGTTTCTCTGAGCAACCAGTGACAGTGCCTCATGACCCTCATAGTGAAGAATTTTTTTCCTAATATTTAATCTAAATCTACCTTTTTTTAGTTTAAAGCCATTTCCCATTGTCTTGTCAGTACATGCCTTTGTAAAAAGTCCCTCTCTAGGTTTCTTGTGGGTACCCTTCAGGTACTGGAAGCTGCTCTAAGGTTTCCCTGGAGCCTTCTCTTCACCAGCCTGTCTTCATAGGAGAGGTGCTCCAGCATTCTGGTCATCTCTGTGGCCCTCCTCTGGGCTCAGTCCAGCAGGTGCACCCTTCTACAAGTCTTTTGTTGGAGGCCCCAGAGCTGAATGCAATACTCCAGGTGGGGTCTCACAAGAGCAGAGTAGGAGAGGAGAATCACCTCTCTCAGCCTGCTGGTCACGCTTCTTTTGACACAGCCTAGCATACGCTTGGCTTTCTGGGCTGTGAGCACACACTGCTGGCTCGTGTTGAGCTTCTCGTCAACTCAAAAAAAGTCCTTCTTCTCAGGGCTGCTCTCAATCCATTCTCTACCTAGCCTGTGTTTGTGCTTGAGATTGCTCCAGCCGAGGTGCAGGACCTTGCACTTGGCCTTGTTGAACATGAGGTTCGCATGGGACCACTTCTCAGGCCTGTCAAGGTCCTTCTCAAGATACCTCTTCCCTCCAGTGCCTTGACCACACTACACAGCTTGGCGTCATCGGCAGGCTTGCTGAGAGCACACTCAATCCCACTGTCCATGTCTCCGACTTAAATACAAAGCAGTGGAAATAAGATCCAAGCAGTAGTATAAAGCCACTGTGGTGTGTCTACAAGGCAATGCAGCAAAATCATTATGGGTTCTTGGCAGATATAAACCATAGGGCTTTGAAATATTGTCCGACCAACCTGGCCTGGAAAGGACAAAACTCCTAAAGTGAAGGCAAGGGAATTTTAGTGTTGGCTTCACCTTGTTCAAGCAATCAGCAGTGCAGTACAGTGTTCAAGCACAGGTAATCATTCGTGGCATGATTCATTTTCCTACATACAAGCATAAATGCTATGTCAGGCATCCTGCCTTACCTCCTGCAGCCGCCTCTAGGGAATGTGACTCATCTGTAACATCAGACCTGCCAGCCCTGTGCAGATATGGTGCATCCCATTCCCAGAGTTCCTCCAGTCAATGAAGGTAGACATCTCTGAGGTAGGAGTAATCCCTTGGTAGACTGGTGTCTGAGGCACAAGTCAGGTGTATGAACACAGACATCTAGTGCTACTTCAAATGCCCTAGAGTAAGCATACATCCTCACAAGCCTGGAATGGTGGACATAAGGAAAACACTGGGTGCTAAAGGTAGATATGTTCAAGTGAAGCAGGAAGCTCCCATCCTGAGTGTTTGGTGCCATCTTCATGCCTTTAAGGCTGCCAAAGTCAACTCCAGTTGCTCTAGGTAAATTTTCATTACAGCAGTGATACTCTGCCCACTGCCAAGTAATTCTGCAGTTTCAAGTAGGTGAAGTAACTGCATTAATTCCTAGCCTAAGTAGCTTTTTTGTATTTCAGTGTGCCACTCAACATTCAGAAATAGGGATGGGACTGCTGCATTTGTTCCTACATGCTTACAGCACATTAAGGCTCCTTTAGGATAAAGATCCTGTGGAAAGCCGCTATGTTTTCATCATTTCATTATGTATTGATCATGCCTAGTTATCCACAGTACTCTTGATGCATGTCATGAGGTTTCATAATATGTCCCTGCGATGGTACCTGTCAGAAACATCCAGTTCACAGCTGTCATGGTATTGCCATCTGCTTAGGAAGCTGGGCACTGAGCTGTACAAGAGCAAAGAAAAGGACAAGAAAAAGTCAGTGAGCTTTGGGGCAGAGACTGAGCTTGAAAGAATTTTACCTCCTATACATATGTATGATACAGGAATACAAAAAATCACCTTAGTCTCTCCACCAAAGCTGCAGGTTGTTATTTCATGCCTTAAAGTATTTCATGTGTGCGTATATTCACTCGTGTCTTGAAGTTTAGTGTTAGCTGTTAATTTATGCCTTTTTTTTTTTTTTTTTTACTGTTTCTAAGCAGATCCAACCAAACGACTACTTCAGTTTGCCCTTCAGTAATAAAACTAAAGCAGTGGCACCAAAAACCATCTCAGAGAGAAGCTACCAGGTGTTACTGATTGAAACCAAGTAAATTCTGAGAAGAGTTAACCATGAAATTCAGTTTTCTTATGGCTTTGGTTACAAAGTAGCTCTTGGGAGGGACTCAGCAAATGTTAGTCATATACAGCAATGACAAGTCACAAGATCCAGGCCACTTTCCATGACAGTCTACAATAGCAGACTGTATTAGTATCAGCAGCAATGCAGGACCAATGCAGCTCAGGATCCACACAGAGTATTGTATGTTGCTTGTCCAATGTGCTTCTCCTTACGACAGCTTGAGCAGAAGGAACTTGAGGAGGTTTTTGCATGAGTATGAAGATTTTTTTATTTTTTTTTATGAAACAGAATTGGGTTGAAAACATTTTCCCCATTCTCTATTCTGTCAGAAATTGACATTAAAAATAAGTCAAAATAAGGAAGAAAAGACCTGACAAAAAATTGAGAATTCGTGGCACTAATTTTCAGATAAAATTGACTTTATAATTATTACTTGTATCATTATTGCAATTAGTTGAACTTCTGACAAAAATAAGCCTTCTGGATTTATTTTTTTTCTTGTCAGAACTTCTTTCAAACTGGAAATGAGTAGATATTGACCTTTATTCCTGAACAGTGTTGCTTTTGCCGTATCAGAATTTTCTGATAAAAATTCCTTTTCAAGGAACTTTCAGAGGAATAGCAACTCTATACAGGAAAGAGGTCCCCAGTCTAACCTGATCAGATGCAACATCTGGCACTGTAAACTGTCAAAATGTAGTTCACCTTAGGGGGAATGTGTCCAGATGCAGAGTCACATTTGACTATATAATGGCATCTGTTATGTAAACCAATATTCCAAACTTAGATTTGTTATCTGTTAATGCGTAAGACAAAAATTAAGCTTAACTAAATGATAAAGAACAATTTAAGATTAATTAAATAGAAGATAATGAGTTCTCTTCCTGAATAGTTGATTAAAAGCTTGGGATCTGATCAGAACAAAAATGTAAACACATCAAAATAATATTAGGTGAATCAAGAAATAGGTATTACTAGTCCACTGCAAAGTGGATCAGTATGGATGCACCCAGATAGACCTCAATGACATTATGATATTTGCCTACAGCTTTGTGGGCTAGGTCATACCAATGGAGGACAGAAGTTCTATGTGAAAATTCTGCTAGAATCTGAAATAAATATATAGGGGTTTATGGCTATAAATCTAAAATTGTAGCAATTAAAATATGCTAAAATCAGCCTATGGAAAAGGGAAAAGACTAAAGCTGGGAGGATCCGTATCTAAAATGGGTGCTTGAGACAGAAAATAACTAGGCTTATTTATATCCCTTATTTACCCTTAATAAGAATTAATATTCAAAAAGGAGAATTCCAGCAGGCAAAGGTGAAAAAAATATCTAGGTTCAGTGTGCTGAAACTTCTGTAGCAGATTAATCTTCTAGCCAGGAAGTACTAGCATGTGAAATTGCAAGTCCTGCAGCAAAGCTTTTCCAAATGAACTTATTCATCTGTGGCTAGTGCATTAGCATTCAGAATTAACAAACACAGCTCTTATGTTTTGAAAAGAGAAAAATTACTTGTGCAGTTTCAGGACTATCAGCCTGGTTTCCAGTGTATACAAAGTGTTGGAACAAATTTCAAAAGAAAGACTACCTAACAAAATTTAGATAAGCAGGAATAGGGATGAAATACAACCTGAATTTACAACAATGAATTTTGACAGATAAGCTTGCTATCTTTCTGTGATATATTGGTCTATGTTTAGATAAAAGAATGTAATAAACACAACCCACCTGGAGTTCTGCTAAGCCTCACATACATTCTAAGGAAAAATTATTAATACTAAAGGCAAAGACAAGGGGGATTATTGCAATTAGTTTTAGGAAAAGATCTGGCTTCAGGGTAGGTAACAACAGCTAACACTGAATGAAGATAAAGCCAGTAAAAGGCAGGTTTTAAGTTGAATATTCTGGATCAGCCATTACATCAGTTGGTCACAATATCAAGGAAGAAAATAACTAATAAGAATAGTTAATGACACAGATTTGAGAGACAATGTTAATAGAGAGGAAGGTTAGAATATCATATACAAGGAACCTGATAATCTTGAGCAATGAAGCAATAAATATCAAATTAAATTTAACAGCCTGAAGTGTCAGGTCAGGCACACAGAGACTAATAAAAAGATCTGCTGTAAGCTGGGGACTGAACTGTGATAATACAAGGAGAGGAGAAAGCCCAGACTGGAAATAATCATTCACAGTATGGCCATGAGTCATCAGCATGATTCAGCCACACAAAGGTTGATGCAGTTGTAGGATGTATCAGGAATGATATTTCCAGTAGACAGGAACAGACGAGTATGGTAAATCAAAGAGGCTTATACCTGGAGTATGACACAAACCAGCCATTTATCCTTTATATAGTCACTCACTATAAATATCAATGGGATAAGAGGATCTAAGCAGAAAAACCTTCTTGGCCAAAGAAAGAAAAGGTAAAAGGGGACATGGAAATTCAAGTTGGAGGTAAATTTCAAAGATGATAAGATGCTGAAGAGAGTTGCAAAGATCTCTGTCTGCTTCCCTTGGCAAAAAAAGTATATAAGATGCTCTGCAAGGGAAGCTCCTGGGGCAGAGTACCAAGTAACACAGGCACAGGCAACACAACCCCTTCATGAAGAAGCATGATGTGCTTGCCCAGGGGATTTTTTTGAAGTGGCTATTTAGGGTAGCAGGAGACCCCAAGGACCTTGCAGGCATTCCTACTAAATTATTGGCCTTTAGTCAGCTAAATCCACAGGTATCTGGAAGGAAATGTTGCCAGCGTAAGATTTGCAGGCTTTTGATTAAAGGTGGATAGGTTGTGGAATTTGGAGCTCTAATTCTCATCTTAGATACTCTGCTGTGAGCTTCCTCAGGGAGGGAGCATTAGACATTCATTCAGTCTTTTTATCTCCACTAGAAGTGAGTGGATCAAGAATCACAGCTCAGATTTACTGTATCACATATGAGGGAATTTTAAAGCTTTTAATTCTTACTCCAAGAACACCAGTTATGTCTCCTCTTGCTTATGCAAAAGGAGAGATGCTCAGAAGAGGCCAACAGACCATCCTTCCTTTTCCACGCAGTGGTGGGTGGGAAGAACCGTAAAGCCACATATCCCAGTCAGAGATGGAGATGTGGTGAGACCTGCACATAGGTCCATGCCAGGGTAGCACTGCATCTGGCCAAGAGCAGCCATACCATCCACTCAGTAGGCATGTGTCCATGTAAAATAGACACAGTGCTGCAGTGCACACCAGGCAAGGAATAAACGTGTTTCTTGTATGACCTAGTTCAACCTAAACAAATACTCTTCCATCAGCCAGAGGCAGAGACAAACTAGAGTCTGGAGCTATCAGTGCAGGTTTTCCTAGCTGAGGAAGGTTTATGCTCCCAAACTTTTCCCACAGGTACCGTGGGCCCCTTCTCCCAGCTTCTCAGCAGAAAGTTTGACATGAAGTTGCCATCAAATTGCCAATAATTAATTTTATGTTGTGTTTCTTCGACTCATTTTTACTAATTTTACTATTGCAAGGAGTACATTTTGAGGCTTATGAGTGACAATTCTTGTCACTCTGATTAATTCTTTCTGCTCTAGATTAATTTGTGTGACAATCATTTGTGACAAAGATTAATCTTTCAAACAATTACTATGACAATCTTCTCCACAGAGACAAGCCGTCACACTTCTGCCGTTTTACTTTGACCTTGTTTTGTAACTTTGAGAAAGTTATTGTTTCCTTAAGACTCATTTTACCCATCTATGAAATCTATATAAGTCATCGGCATGGAGTATTTACTACGTATCTCAGGACACGGGAACTTAATAAACTGAAATAGTCAAAGGGAAAAAGGTGTTTGGAAAACAACCTGGGATCTTCAATAAGAAAAGATGACAGCCATAACTTCTCAAATATTACAGTGAAGAGCCAACCAAAACATACAAAACATTAAAATAAAAAAAAAAAAGGCATTTATTTTTCTGGAAGTTTTTGTTTGTTTTCTTCTAATAACTGAGTGCATTTTCATAAGTTGTTTCTTAATTTTTTATGAAATCTGTATGCAGAATTTCACAAAAAGTATTAGTGAAATGATCAAAGCTCTATCTCTACTAAGTAAACAAAGTAATAATAGTGCAGAAAGTTTTTTGGCAGGACTGCAGTGCTGACTACACAAACAATATTTTCAGAAATGTTCAGCTTAAAAATATTTCTTTTTTATTTAAAGCCTCTCATGAACATCAGTCCACGTAATGACTTTTGAAGCATGCAGAATTTCCTTTCTGCATTAAAGATTCATCATGTAGACACAGAGTTATTAGAAAGACACAGAGAGTGTGAGCGGTGTGGTGGAAAAGACAACATTTTCTGCTAACAAATTCCTGCTCGCTCCCTTATTTTTCATTTTTGAATAAAAAATACTGTGCAGCTACTAGTCCTGTTCAAACGTTTGGTGTCTAGAGGGGCACCCAATTGCCTACAACAGGTGTTGGCTTTGCAATAAGCTACGCAGCACAGAGCAATGTATGGGATTCTTCTTTAAAAATGATGTCCACTGTTTTAAGGGCTCTCCACTGAGAGCTGTCACTTGCTGGAGATATACAATCTGCAAACTGCAATTCTGGACCTAATATGATTTCCTACATCTGAGTTTCTGAACTATTTTCTCTTTTATAAAGGCATATTTCATTAGACTGCAGGGTAGAGGCAGTGAGACCAAAGCTCAGATTAAAAACAAACTGAGAAGAACATGAAGGATGTGCCCAATCCCAAGCACATGATCTTTGCCTTTCCCTTTGAAAAGCTGTGTCCAGAGTGGGGGCTTGTGGGCTTCCCCTGCCTTGCCTTGGCCTGAGGGTGCACAACTAGCACTGGTGTTGTGCACCGTGAGGACGCAAGTTTCAGCCATGCTTCCTTTGGGGAACAAGCCCAGCAGCAATCAGTGTGCTGCCTCCCACTCCCATATGGGACCCTCATGGTCAAGGCTGTCTTTAATAGTGTGATAAAACTGGACAGGTATAGCAGTGGATCACACTCAGAATAGCTACAAATTACACCGGTATGTTTGTGTTAGCTTGTTGTGCAGTCTCTTCCTCTGTTACACAGGCTCGTGCAGCTAATGGAACTGCAATGAAACCAGAAAATCAGCCTGATTACAAACCATGCAAATGGTACACTAATGACAGAAAATCATGTGATTTGTATGAAAGAGCTGACATGGAGAAAAAAAAAATGTTTTCAACAAACCAGAGGGTACAATCAGAGGGAAGCAATTTCTGTATTCGGGCTGAAAGTTAATGAGCCTGATGCAAAGTGTGAGTGAAGAAACATGATGGGAAATGAAAATCTTTCAAGAATCATAAAGTATAGACATTCAGGTTTTCTAAAATTCATTTACACTAAAACTAATTTTCCAATGTAAAGCTTTGGCAACCACTGCTTAGCTGTAAATTTAAGCAGTAAAACATTTGATGCTACTGATGTAAAAAAGACACTCTAAACTAAAGCTTTTCCTGTGAAAGGTTGTCTTAATCCCTGACTCAGTTTTAGAGGGCAAGCAATACAGCTCATGCATTTGCACTTCTGCAAAGCATTTGGTACTGCAGTTAAACTAGAGACTGCAGATTAATTTGTGGATTGATGGGAAAAAGCTACATGGGGCATTGTGGGGGGATACTGTAAGAAGAAATTTTGCAGGATGGGGTGAAGAAATAGCAGCCAGAAATAACAGTGATCAGAGCACACTGCTCAGCCCCAGGGTGACTCAGGCCCTTTGTGAGGCAGCCACTGAAAGACAGTTTCAAAGCTAACTTGGATTTAAGTGAGATGTCTCCAGAAAAGGATAGGGAATTATCACTTCCATAGTTTTAGATGACAGTGACAGTCCTCTTGAATCTTGCATATAATCAGAACATCCATGCTTAAGACAACAAAAGCAGAGCAGATGCTGGAAATTGTCCACTTACAGACTTTCCAGGGGAAGTGGCAGGCTGGGATGGTGCTAAAGATACTTTACAATTAAAGCATCTATATGATCATATCCATACAAATGCAGAGTTTATATGAACCATAGTTCATGTAGGGTGAGTGCTTGACTTAGACTTTGGTTCCACTGTACTGCTTAACATAGACCGCATTGTGCCCTAACCTGCAGAAAAGACTGGTCAGTCATGTCATGGCTGAGATGAGGTACTTAAATCAGTGGGCTCCTTCCCAGAAGGTGGTGGCCTTACTCGCCACAAAGTACTATAGTTTTCTTATGAAGCTGAACCACATACATCCTATAGTCACAGTGAGCATGAAAAGCTTAGGGCAAGGAATATACCCTGTGTTAGTTGTACGTCAATCAGTGTTTCTAGGTCTGAAAAAGTCTGGCATGCTTAGTTTGACAAATCAAAGGCTATTTTGCTTTATAAAGGAAAATTCTTACACGTAAAGAGAGAGCTGACACTGGCCTGACCTTTTAGCCTACCAGTAAATCTTAGAGGATCTTCAGTGACCAGAAAAGAGAAATTTGACTTAGCTGAAAATGGTCAGAGCAAAAGTCATCCCTTTGTCATGCCATGCAGTTCTTCTTACAGCCTGTCTGCTTTCACTTTGTAGCTGTTATAATGTCCTTGTGTACTTGTCAGTGATTGTACAGAGAAATAATCCCAGTCCCGTTCAAGTCCCCCAACACTAGACCATCATTTAAAAAATCAATTACCCCAATGAAAAAGCTGTAGCTGTCCTGGAAAACACAAAATGAAGGGCATACCATGTCAGTCAGGCAGGATTTGCACAGCCCTGTTTTCATAGAATAGAATCATAGAATCGTAGAATCATAGAATCATAGAATAGTTAGGGTTGGAAAGGACCTCAAGATCATCTAGTTCCAACCCCCCTGCCATGGGCAGGGACACCTCACACTAAACCATCCCACACAAGGCTTCATCCAACCTGGCCTTGAACACTTGCTGAGGGCGCACTCAATCCCACTGTCCATGTCAGCGACGAAGATGTTAAACAAGACCAGTCCCAACACCGATCCCTGAGGGACACCACTCATTACCGGTCTCCAGCCAGACATCGAGCCATTGACCACAACTCTTTGTGTGCAGCCATCCAGCATGGCTGACTTGATCTAGTATTTGTGACAGTGCTGCTTTGAGCATCAGAATGATGTATTAGATCATCTCCAGAAGTCTCTTCCAACTAATATTTCTGATTTTGTGTTACTTCACTGAATGTCCACAAGAACAGAAAGATTCATTCATGCTACCCAAGCCCTATTCAAGCCTACCTTCCTCCCCACACTCCTTATCCCAGACTGCAAGCAGGTATAAAATGTAATCAGTACCTTGCTGTTTAACTGATGAATTCGCAGCTCTTTTTGGTGCAGTTCTTTCAGGCTGTCATTTAACTGGGCCTGGAGATGTTTTGTCTCTGTTTCAAGGCTTGAGAAGTCTCCTCTCAGAGTTTCTGAAGAAATCTGCCAGGGAATCATAAAATAGAATCATAGAATCCCTTTCTCTTGCCTGCTGGCTGGGTGTGCAGTTTCTTAGGCTGCTCTTTGATTATTTTTTTTTCCCATTCTAAGGATTTTCAAACATATATGGCAAATTCGGAAGGAATATGAGGACTGCTACCTTTCCATCAAAGTCAAGATCACTGATTATTAGGTGTGCTAATATCCCTGTGAAGAAGGTCCACTGTGGAAGACCATACTCCAGGAGGTTTGTAATTTGCCATGTGGCAAACACAGCTCCATCATGGCAGTACTTACGGCAGCTTTAAGGTCACCCTTGAACCAACCATTTGGTCTCCAAAACAGTTCAGCTGTGCTTAGTTCCTGCCTGCAGCATTTGTAGCTTATCTGTGCCAGATGGTGATGGGTAGCAAATCCACCAGCATCATGCCCCAAATTAGCTGTTCCCAGACCTCTGACCTCTCCTTTCTTTTCTCTAGCACCTCTAAATAAATACAAGCCCAAGGGACAAGTGAAGCAAAGCACACACTGCTGAGCAGGATGGCTCTGCTCCAAAGGCAGTCAGGGAAAGTAAGGTAGTTCTTGGTGCCCTTTGGAGACCCCATTTTTTATACTTATGTTCCTCTTTCCTGTCTCCACCGTTGCCCACACTGATTCTCTGAGGGCTTAGGTGCTTTAAACCAAACCAAGAAAATGTTCTGGCAAACAAAAAGATGAAAAAGAAGCTTTTTTTTTTCTAGCTGCTATTTTAACACCAGCTCATTTTGCTGATCTGGTTTATGGCACAGCCCTCATACAATACTGCTGTGAACAGGTTGGGGTCGGATCTACATCAAATAAATCTTCCAGTAGGCATATATTCAGGTAACTGTAGAAGTGTCTAAGAAATTAATGTAATTAAGATAAATTCAAAGCAGTAGTTCCCTTCCTGCAAAATGCTTAACTTGTCTTTTTTCCTTTTCTAATCCTAAGAAAGCATGCACTCTGCAGAAAAGCCTGTATATTTTTTTCCCAGTTGTACTGCTTAGTCTAATAAAAGATTGTCCTGCTCAGTAGAAAAGGGTCACAACTACAAAAACATCCCAGGAATACTAATCTTTAGAAAAATCTTTGTTTCAGACCTTTGTACTCATATTACTCTATGGCCTTTGTAAGAAATTACTGTAACAGAACTCTGCAAGAGATCTTATGGAGCTTTCATTTTGAAAATCAAAAATCTCTAAGGCACTCAGTCTCTCGTAAGTTCCATTCACGCACTTTCCTCTGACCCATCTACTCGCAAATATCAAGACGCATATGCACAAGCAGGCTTGGACTGCTTGTATGCAACGTAGAGGATAAAGGACATCAGCAGTTGAGGACTTAACATGTTTCTTGAGTGTTTGACTTGCCTTTTGTACATTTTAGGAGTAGATGCTGTTTTGGTTAGCTTGCCTTGTGATTTTGACTCACCCCTTGTGTGTCAAAGACAAAATTCCTGAATTTCACAACTTTTATTTTCCTTGCCTGATAAGCTCTAGTCCTGTTTCTCATCTACTTGGCAGCTTCGACTTTAGCTCAGTCTGTTCCTCCTTTCTATTAGAAGGAAATCAGACTTATGAGCTTTGCAGTGATTAACACATGCCTCTCCCTTTAATCATCATTCTCCTGCTTCCTCTGTTGCACTCTGTTGTACACACATTTCCATTCTTACTCTGTTGATACCAATCTTCATATTTCTATTACAAATATCTGCAGTGCTAGTGGAGTCAATCCTAACTTGGGACGTTAGGACAAACAACTCCCCAGGAATGTCAAATTCATAGGGTGAGAATGGGGAAGTAAGATACTGCTTTATTTTGTTCAAGACATAAAAATATCGAACATGAACAAAATACAAAGATGAATACCATGCCTTTGGTCTCACGTAACTCATTAGTTGATTTTAATGTGGGTACAGCTATTCAGATAATTTCCACATGGTTAATCTTGTAGGTGCTGCTGTAGTCACTTGTAAATGAACCCACACCTTCCATATGGGGTCTTTGAGATAAGCCTCATTGCAGTCCTGCTCAGTTCTGGCAGAGGAAGGTCACTGCTGATGCACTTCTAGACTCACTGGTTCAGCCCTTTTCTGCATGATGTACAAGCAGGAGTCTCAAACAGCTCTTCTTAATCTCTGACAAAAATGCTTTGTCTGAACAGCAGGCTCATAAGCAAACAACAAAATGTCATTGACAAAATTATTATAGTAGGATGACAGAATGGATCTCCATAGTAACAAGTAAGTGGGGCTAATGCCACCCCTTGCAGCATCACAGGCAGACACACAAAGTTTCTTTTACTTTCTCAGAGCAGAATGTGCAGAGGATCTCAGTTGCTGCCCAGCCCTGGGAGGTGGAGAGACAGCAAATGCCTCAAATGGCTCCTTATTTCGGGCCTGCAATGAGTAGCAAGATATTGTCACAGCTATGAACAGCACCTGGTGTTTCTTAAAATTGTTTTAATGGGAGAAGCAGGACATAATGATTCCCTTAATGAGCCCTCTTCTATTCATCCTCAATAGAGCAAGCAGAGTCAGATCTCCTGCAAAGCACACTTCATATTTGCATTCAGTTAATTTTAAATAATTCTGTGTTTCATTTTTAAGTGAAACATATTGAGTGGTGAGGAGGTGCCCAGGGAGCTTTCCCTATCTTACTAACCACATATTTTATTAACATCAACATTTTGACAATTGCAGATATGCTTCAGTAACATTGACTACTACTAACTATAAATTCCTTGAAATTCATGCAAAATGAACAGGCTAAAGTTTCAGTCCTTAGTTTAGCTGAGGTTAGCATTTTGCTTTTCTAATGTTTTTCAAATGTGTTCATTTCCACATAAGGCCTTCAGCTAGCATAAATCAGAGTAGCTTTAATGATTTCAGTGCATCCGTGCCATTTTCCCCCCACGGTATCTTGTCCACACTCTGTCTTGTTAGCTTTCTTTCAAGACTCCTGCATCTACAAATGTTTCTTGCAATTCCCATGACAAAGATGGGAAAAACATGCATGCATTTAGGAGGAAACATATCCCTGGCATGCACAATTCTCCACTCTGAACTGCACAACCAGCCTCCAGGTATATATTCTGATCACAACACATACAAAATATTTCCATAAATGTCACTGCTAGGTGCCTGACTCTTCCCTCAGGCACAAAGCAGCCCTTCCAAAGTAAAGCCAGGATGACACACAAGACCAGCACAAATTTTCTACTAAGTGCTTTTCTATGTGCCTTTCCATCATTATACATGAAATAAAGTTGCTGCCTTAAGACTTGATTCTCCCTTACTTTGGTAGATACCTGCTGGGGCTAATTCGTGTGAATTCATGGCATTATATATCTTGAAAAGAGGGTATGCTCAGGTCTTCTTATGCCCCTGGCTTTAATGGAGAATCTGTGAAATAAAATGATTAATGGTAGTGTATGAGCTCTTAATATAACTCACATCCACAGCTTGTGGCTTCTCCCCTGCAGTACATTACTTCCTCTATTTCCGTGCAGTTTTTCAGGCCGAGAAACCAGGTGAAGGAGTGACTTATTTTCCTTTCAACATGAACTTCGCAAGAGTCAAAGCAAATATGCATTTGCAGATTTTTTTTTCTGACACACAGAATAGCCATAAAATTTAATAGAACAGATCTGCACAATGAAACTTTGAAGTGAACACATGTAGCCACTGAACTGAATGATAATACTCCTAATACATGCCTGATATTCCTAATCTGTATTTAAAACAATGATATTCAAAAGGGCCAAGAAGATAGTAAAAAAATGCATGTATAATTTGATGTGGTGTTTCTACATTAATAACAGGTTTATTTTGTAGGAAGTGATTTTCACCTTAATAGCTGTCTGATTTACTTTATGGGCATTTTATGGCTGCCAGTTTTCTGACTGGTGTTAGGGTACTGTTTCTGGAAGTTAGACTATCTATCTGATGTCCACTCCTTCACATTTGGAGTACAGCTTCACAGTGGGTACAGCTGATAATTTTCGTGAGGAAAATGTGTTCTTAAAGCTGGACTCCTTTACAACTTCTTTACCCCAATTTCCTGATGATAAAAGTAGATATGCTTACCTTATTTATCTGCTTCTGTTTCTGCCAATTCACACTTAGTGAACCTACTGGCCAATTTCTACCTAATTTGAAAGCAAGTTTGACATGTCACAGCTACCAAGTTTTTCTTCATGGCATTGATGGCTAGATAAGCGAAGGTCACCATTTAGTAATGTCCACTCTCAGGATACAAAATGAAGAATTCACATGTGACCCCTTCTGCCTGGAACCAACCAACCCACTAATGCATGGTACCTCCAGCATCTTCACAGCAGTCATTGAGTCTTTACTCACCTTTACGTAAGTCCAGGAACAGGTAAAATTGAAGTGTATCAGGTGAATGAAGTGGGGACTTAAAGAAATACAGTGGAGGAGCTGAAGCTGAAGCATGGAGAAAAAGGAAAATTGATGAGAGATGAAAATGCAATAAGAGGGGTAAGAATATGAAAAGATTGTATGGTCTAGAAGTGGGAAAGGTGAGAACAAGATCTACTGTGCTCAGTCTGATATAGCGTTTGGGGGAGATTGACGTTATTGTTGGGGAAGGGCACTTATGAAATAAAGTTATAACACTTATTCCAACCTTATTCAAGCTGCTAATCTGATTCTTCAAGTCTGCCTTTCCAGGAGGCAAAGTTTGAGGATGTGTGGAACAGATCATGAAATCTTCCTTTCTCTAAGAACCAATCTCTCTGAAGCATTTTCTTTCCTTTCTAAAGCTGTTATTCAGCAGCCATGGATGTCTAGCATACTGAGGTTAGCTCCCATGTCTGGTCCAAGAATGCTGACTTTCACAAAATCTTGGTATTTTAATCATTGTATTACGTGTTTTCTGGCCAACAAAGCAGTAATTTATTATCTGTTATTGTTAACACATATCAATATACCAAGAAGCAAGAGTGGAAATACTTTCAAGAGAAAGGAGAGGGCATGTTGTGGAAGTATGATGCAAAATTATGGCCAGGTTAATCCTTGCTTGTGAGGTTCTCCAAGGAAGCTTTCCACATAAAACTAGCAATTTATGCAAGCATAAAGTGTTCCCAGCATAAAACATGAGAAGCTTTTTAGGTATTCTGAGTGATGGATTTACAGTGGCATTTTAAAGACCAGATGCATATCAGAGTTTTTAGATGCTGTTGACTTAGGAAAATAGAGAGATCCCAGAAAAGACTCTGAGCCAGAAAGATTTCATAGAAATTCTCAGTGTCTGGAAAGAACCATAATGAGTAGACACAGACTACAGAAATAATAATTTAGACTAACTATAATCTGTCACACCAATTATTAGATGTCTATACTACCCTTTTAGTAATATAAAGACTATTCCTGAATCAGTTTGTTTCTCCTAAAAGATCTCTTTACATGGATCCACATAATTCTGTCATCTAATTATAGTTTTTGTTTCTCCAAGATCTCATATTTGAGAATCTGTTCATTGGTAGTAGTGGAAACAAAAATACGGCTTATAGAAACATCCTGGAAAAGGAGGAGTAAAGGTTAGGCACAGAAAGAGATTCTTCACCAAAGTGGTATAAAAATGGACTGGCCGAACCTTCTATTAGGCAACAACCTAGAGCTGGCTTCTCACAGATAGACCTTTACATTATTCTCATCCAACGCTCTTTCAATAGATAAAATGCTCATAAGTAATGCACCCTTTACTTCTCAGAGGTCTCTGTGGGATATTTATTTGCCAGTGCACTTGAAGGCAAGGCTGGGATGATCCCAGATTGTTCCCCTCAGCCTGGGAAAAAACTGTTGCAGAACTGCCTTCCTAGAACTGTCTGCCCCAATTCTGAAAGAAGGATTTGAGCTTACCCTAATTTTCCTGACAGGCTGAGAAAAATGAGAGGGCTCTCAGCCCTGCACTGCTGTTCTTGGGACCAGACTACAGGTGACCACACTGCTGGGTTTGTCCAGGCTTCAGCTGTTTTTCTGTGTGCTTCTCCATTCTCCCAGGCTCTGCCTTTCCCATTCCCAAGAGCTCTGTGTCCCTCAGAGCCCCCAGACCTAGTCCCAGCTGACCATAGCGGGCCTGTTAGCCTGACATAAACTAAAATTTTAGTTTGAGGTACCTCACTAATACTGCTGGCTCTTGCTTCTGTGGGAGCCATGGCATTCATTTCCTAACTTTTTTGTTAAAGCTATTGTCTTTATTCACAATTAGAAAGAGCTGGATACACCCGTTGATATTGAAACAGAATAAAAAAATGTTAATTGCAGATAGCTCTTGAGCACTGTGTCAATCCTATTTTGCATGTTAAAGTGGGACTTCAGTGGAATAAAAGCTTTGTGCTGCTCCTCAGCACCAGGGAAGTTCTCCCACAGTGCTCCAGTTCTCTGTCAACAGCACACACAGCTCAAAGTGCCTTGGGAGCGGTCAGAAACGTCTTCTGCTTGAAAGGAAAAATATTTGTTGCATGGCATTAGGAAAATGATCTCTCCATCTGTACAGCTTCTATTTTGTACGTAAGTCAAAATGACCCATGCTGTGCCAAAGCTGGAACAGAAGGTTAAAGCTGGCTGCTGCTGGACCTTATTCCCCTCCAGATTTTGCACAGGTGGAAAGCTGGCTTCAGCTCTTTCAGCTTGTGGTTTATGGACTGCTGAGCTTCCTCACACACTTCCCTTTTTTTTAGCCCCATCTGATTTACTTTTGCTTCAGCAAGAAAAAGATGGCTTTGTTACACCAAGGATATTCTGAGTAACAATCTCCAGATATTCGCCCTATATATGTCCTGCAATAAGTACTTAAGAAACTGTGCTTAAACCTCTTCAATTACATATAATAGTAAGCCTGCAAAAGTTTCTATATGCAGGTTTTCCCTTTTCACTTCTTGATTTGCCTCTGAGTATGATCCAGAAAGGCTCAGAAACAGCTGAGGCACTTGGCTTCAGCATTTATTATTTATTATGTGACTCCTTAGAGCATGCAAAGAGAGGATTTATCACCAATCTACTCTATAAGTTTTTCAGAGCTCTGAAAATAATTTTTGAGGATAGTTTCCTCACTTAGACAGGAGAAGAAAATTCAGATATTGTTCTAAACTGGAATTCCTGTTCAATGTGATAAATACATTTCCTGCTGGCATTATGCCGTTTTAAGAGGTGGGATGCAAATACTTCCCTTTTTAGGCAGACCACTGTGAAAAGTGATGTACTTAGTGAATAACAGGAAATTAGAGTCTCTAATAATCCATCTCTGATATGGGCTACTTTTAATATTTTTCATCACCTTAGGCATGTTTGGAGAGTGTTCATTACAATGGAATGTCCCACTTACATTGACATCATTTCTCTGCAATAAAATTACAACAGTTAAGGGCACCTGGTTGTGTGCCTTAGTAAGTCTTCTCACCCACTCAAATTCCTGCAAGCTGGCCAGCTGCTCTGTGGGTTATGTATGGCAGTCTGTGACACAGACTGTAAAAGAACAGCAATGGGAAGTGGGAAGATATTGAATATTAAAGAAGTTTGTGGAGCATTAGGCAAATTTTGCTTCCCAAACAGGGTTGGCAGGCCACCAGTATGAAACATCTATCAACCTTGATTGCTCACATATCTGAAGCTCTTGCTTTTATTTCTCCTGCCTTTGGTGCTAACATGTCTTTCCAGGTGAGCATTATTTCAAGTGACAGGGAATTACTATAATTCTAAAAATAATTTATTATCTTCCAGGAGCAAAGGTCATTTTCATTTTGAACAAATAAATGTCAAATAGTGGATGATATACAGGATAATAATGCATGGGCAGCCAGCCAGAGGAGATATCTGTAATTAAATTCAAGTTCAGGATGACAGAGAGCCAAGAGACAAAAATCTGAATGCTTTTAGGCAAGTTATCAGAGTCCATTTTACTGCAGTGTGTGCTGTTATCTGATCCCCTAATCCTGCCTGTGCCCTGAGCTGATCTCATAAAACACAGAAAACTCTGTGGGATGAGGGGTCCTATAGAAGTCCCTCTTATCTGAGAGCCCAGGCAATCAACAGGACAGCTTTATGTAAGGCACATGCTGGTTATTTGTGCTCTGTGAAGTTGCAATGTTTCCACCAGCAGAGAAGCTACTCAGTGTCTTTGGCAGTAAACACAATAGGGAGAGAAGCATGAAGTACTTAAGGACAAAAGCTCTTCATAAGACATAACTTGCTGGATACTGTGGGACACATAGGCAGCTGTTTGCCTCCCCTGTCCCACTCAGGTTTTAATTTGAAACTTCACTTTTTTCCCCCATACTTTTGCACAGTCATCTAATACTTGTCAGTGCTACAGTATCCAGAATCAGAATCATAGAATCATAGAATGGTTAGGGTTGGAAAGGACCTCAAGATCATCTAGTTCCAACCACCCTGCCATGGACAGGGACACCTCTCACTAAACCATCCAACAGAAGGCTTCGTCCAACCTGGCCTTGAACACTGCCAGGGATGGAGCACTCACAACCTCCCTGGGCAACGCATTCCAGTGTCTCACCACCCTAACAGGAAAAAATTTCCTCCTTATAACATGACATCTGTGATTTGCCTAATTCAAAATGTCAAATGTTATGTCATATAGCCCTATTACTACCGCTGTAAATAGATGTCTACATCCTACTATTAGAGGTGCAAGGGGTCAGGAAGTGGAAAATGCAAGTTCAGATGCGGCTTGCTCAGGCATTTGGCGGCTTTTGGAACTGGGAGAAAATGAGCAGCTGTTTACTACATTACCTTCCTATGCAGAGAAAGGCTGTTTGTAAGCCTCACATGTGCATCCAAGATTTCTTGCCATTTAAGGATGCTCTGATCTATGTCTTGATCCAGGCCCATTCATAGCCACAACTTGAGTAACAGCTGTCAACCAATTAATTTCAATGAGTAATTAACAGAAAGAAAATAATAATTTGTACTCATGCCATAACAGGAGATAATTCTTTAGGCACATAAGAATCTTTTCAGTAAATTTGACACGACAAACTCACTTCCATATTGTGGTGGAAAATTAAGAATTCTCAACTTAAGTGGAGCAAAAAATAACTTTCTGAGAACTCAGTAAAACCAGATTTTTCACTTTTATTAGAAGTCTGCATAGTATATGATTGAACTACTCCTGGGACGACAGAACTCTGCAAATGAATAAGTAGACAACTGCAAATTGCAAAGCAGATGTTCTGCTGACCTTCTCCCACTGGAATATGCTAGCTGAACTGATTGGGTTATTCTCTCTCTCACCCATCAATAAATCAGCATGTCAACTAGATGGCAATGGAGGAAACTTTTAACTAAGTGGGCAGAAATATAATTGCACAATTCCCAACAGTGTTGCTAACAATTGGTAGTTAAAATGCAATCACATTCATTACAGAAGTATTGCAACTTAATCCTTACTAATTTTTATATGGTGTTCATTATTATTTTGTTGCATTCAGCACTTGGTTCTATGAAACTAGAAAAAAAAAAAAAAGAATTTGGGACAAGTGGGGAAGGAATGTTTTAATGATGAAGATCATTAGTCTGAGGAATAATGTCCTAAAGAAAGTAGTGTAAGCTTTATTGTTTAGGAATATAGAAATTGCCTGGACAGAACATTGGAAAAATGCAGAGAGTAACTGTGAGTTCCTTACCCTGGCACTCCAAAAGAAAAGGGAAATGTGTGATCATGATAATCTAATAATCATTTTAATCCCTAAATCCTATGATACTCTTGTTAAGTAAAATGCTTGAAAATTAAACATATGGCTTAAAGTTGTGTTGGATATATTCTTATCTGGTTCCATGAATATACAATATTGAGCTCAAGAAAGTACCACAATCTATCCTGCTTCTCTTCATTAATACTGAATAACCCTTGCAATATTGTAAATATGGGGGTTTTTTACTACTTTTTTGCTAGCTTGTGCAATGGTATTGAGTCAGACCATATTAGGAAGAAATCTTTTAATTGAGTCCTGAGTTAAGTAATCTGCTTCTTCATTGTATGTTAGTTGTAGAGTCAAAGGTGTTAAAACCACAAAGCCACCACATTAAGATTCAGTGTTGCACAGTAAAGAGATTTTGTAGTCTGGAGCAGCGTTGGTTTCTACATAAAGGCAGTCCCGAGGATATATCACCTTGCACACAAGCAATCTTAAGAGGGTATATTTAGCAGATACAGTATTTGCATACTTGCCAACTGTTGCCCTCTTGCTTTGCACACTGAGCTTTAGCTGACTTGGCACATCTGCTTTCCTCTTGCTGCAGTCATTTTATCCAACAAGGTGTCAAAGCTTGTGTTGCTGTGAGGAAGATTTAGTAGGAATATTTTTGAGGTGCGGGGACTTAATAAAACAATTTTTAGAGTAACATCTGTCGGATGATAATTTAGGAAGTTTTCATTCCAAATAATTGGATTACAAATTGTGATACACATTCCAGATTGAAGTTATGTGTTGGAGGGCTATCACACAACTATATTCACAAAGGTTTTCTTTCTCAGAGGAAGAATATCTCTATTTGTTTCAAGGGAGCAAACTGTCTATGACACATCTGTGCTTTCTCTCCTTCTGCTCAAGAAATTCAGGCACCCCACAGAGAGGAAGAACTGTTATGCTGAGCAGAAGGGGATTTCAGGGCTATGAAAGTTACTTTAAAAGTTGCTTTCTTGTCAAACCTCCATCTTCATCAACACTTACAGGGTACAGAAATGCCCCAAAACAGCACAAGAAATGTATTTTAAAGCCTGGCACTGCTGTAACTCCATGAAAGTCTGGTATTACTATAACTGCATGGAAACTATCACGTTATGCAAATATTCTCTTTAATTTGGTTGAAATATTCACAGAGGGAAGTACACTGAATGTTGGTGAAAGTGTCAGAACCTGACCTAGAACTAATTTCTTTATTATCATCCATGAGTTAATATAAAGAGCTCTGGAATTCTCTTGCAATGAAGTGCTAGGTAACTGCCACAATATGATTAACATATTAATTTTATTCATGCCAATTTTTTGAATCTACATGTTTATATTCCTCACTTCTGGCTTGCGAAACCTCTGTCCTGGGGAAATGAACAGATTGTTAATAAGCAGGCAATAAAACCTCCTTGCTGGGTCAACACTGTATATCCCTATCTGTATATCCCTGAGTTCCAGCAGCAGCAGTCTTATTCCCTTTTCTACAGAGATCAGTACTTAACTAGTAAACTGCTAAAGGCCCTTCTGTGTTGTGACTATCTTACTGGGAGCACTGGGAAGTGGTCAGACCTCTGTCACGTGTCTCCTTGCCCTCTGCTCTTTCCCCAGGCGGAACACCTGGGTGAACTGGTCCTCCATCTTTCCTTATGCATCACCTTTCTGCTGTTCTGCTAGGGTGATGTGGTAACCCCAGATATCTGCTAACAGTACCAGAAGTGAACCTCACCATGGTTTATAGAGGAAATCATAGAAGAATTAAGAATAGGGTTGAACTCAATACTTGAAGACGTACTCCCAAGATTTACAGTGATCAAGGCTGGAAGAGACAATCTGACCTTCTACCATGGTCTATTTCCTGAGTCAGTAACTTTAACATCATTACCTCCATATTAAGCTGGACCACTTTGGTCTTATTAAACATACACTTTGAGAAAAGAATCTATCCTTGACTTCAAAAAATCAGGTCATAGAGAATTTATTAGCTCTTTTGTACCCAGTGGCTAATCAGGCTCTCTGTTAGAAGTTTGTGTCTAACTTCTCATTTGAATTTGGCTTTACATCCAGCCACTAGTTCTTGATGTGCCTTTCTCTGCTAGATTAAAGAGCCATTCAAGTAACTGGTATTTACTCCCTGTGAAGGTTCTTACATGCTGTAATTAAGCTGTCTTCTTATCTGTTTGATAAGATAAACAGATTGAGCTCTCACTGTTCTCTCTCTTTTTTTCCCCTTCCAGCTATCAAAACATATCTGCAGCTTATTTCTATATCCTCTGTAGTATTTCAACATCCCTTTTAAAATGTTGACGTCGGGACTGTATACATTATTCCACATCAGTCCCAATAATGTCACACAGAAAGAAAAGTCAATTTCCTCCTCCTACTCACTATTCTGTTGTTTATACTGACAAGAATTGAATTAGCACTTTTTGCCTCTGTATCATACAGGAGCTCATGCTCGTGTATTTTCCCTTAGAACTCAATTCTATTTTCAGGCGATGCTTTCCAGGGTACAGAACTTCTTTCTGCAAGAATGGTCTGCATCACCTGCTTTAAAATGGATCATTTGGTATGGCAAGGCTGTAGCCTACCATACCATGAGATCAGCCTCTCTCTTTCTTTGACAGTCCTGTTACTCTGATAGTTTTTTGTATTGCATCAATAGGAATTTTGTATTAGCTTCCTGAACAGGTGAGACTGTCAAATATCATGGAATTTCTCACCAAAGTCTACAAAAACTCCTAGAATTAACACTGATAAAGATATTGATGGCAATATTTTTTTGAGATCTTTGAGACAGCCAGATATTAAGCTACTTGACATGTAGTGTATTGATACCCTAGAGAGCTCCTTTGTTATTCACAATATTGTGAAATACTAAACCAAAGACTTTGTAGAGGTCTGAACGATACTATATCTTTGTAGTTACCATTGCCAACAGAACTTGTAATCTCATTAAAAAATTAAATCAGAGTTGTCTGATAACAGCTAGAGCCTTAGAATACACTGACTCTCATTAATTACTTGCATTCTTATATCTTAATTCTCTATATACTTATTCCTAGGTTAGCTGTCCTGTAGCAGATGCACTTAAGTGGCTGTACAACTTTCAGGTCAGCTTGCTGCACTTCTGAATACTGGCACAGAAGAAGCACTTTCAGGATTTTGCACATTTGAGAGACTGAGTGGGAAATTACACTGCTGACAAATGTAATATACAGTTACTGTCTTTTGATTGCAAGTAGTGCAGGACTGACAGTTATAGAAATATTTGTCATCTATCATCCATTAAATAAGGGAATGCAACTTACTTCAGCAACATACACTTTATAATTCAAAGACCTCACTCTGCTCTTTCTGAACAGAGTCTGTGTTTTTTTTAGCATCTTTGCGTTTTTAGCATCACTATTAAAATTGCCATCTAGCATGTAATATATACCAGTGCCAGGGCTTCTTTTATGCCAAATATGTTAATTCCTTGATGCTGTCCTCTAACTCAGACAGATACAGACTTTCCCCAACACCTACTGCTTTTTACTGGTTGCCTATTCTTGCCATATATTGCAAAAGTTTTCAGCGGCACACATGAAAGCAAATTTCAGGAACCCATAGAACCTCATGATTGAACCTGTTCTTTTGATAGGGTGATAAATGATGGCACATCAGCCTCAAATGCATACTGGAGTTATCAGACAAGCACTAATATCTGCTACCTGTGTATGTTTTGTGCAAGGAACCATGCCAAATGGTGGGTATTTAACTTAGTTTACCACTTTGTGACAGAGACTTTAGCTAACCTGAAACACATTGCCACACAGAATTTTTAGGTTGCTCATTACACCATGACAATTTGATCAAGGGTCTGAACTGAACTGACCAGTAGGGAGGGATTCAGTTGCCAATCATGATACTCTAACGCATGTGTCCACATAGAAGTGCCTGAGGCATCAAAGCTCCCAGTACAATGGGTGCTGCCCATGCTTTAACATCCAGTGCCATTTCACATGCAGTAGCTGAGATATTGCCACAGATATGACACAGGACCTTAGGGAGACTTAGTCCTCCCACACCAGCGGCCAGAGGCTGCCAGTTTACTCCAGCCATCCCAAAAGGCACCTGAACATATGCAGTTCAAGTAACTGCATATGGACCAGCTCTGTTTAGTACTGCTAGCAGAGATGAGGACAAGACCTCACAAGGCAGGACATCTGTCCTGGATGGACTCACATGTCTCAACAGGGGTGTCTAGTGACATTCAAGATGGTGTGTCCTGCCTGGTATCCACCTACCAGTCCCAAAGGTCTCCACAGGAGAAGCTGAAGAGGGACTTTTTAGAAGGGAATATGGGGATAGGACAAGGTAATAGCTTGAAACTCAAACAGGATAGCTTTAGATTAGATATAAGGAAGAAATTCTTTTCTGTGAGGGTGGTGAGACACTGACACAGGTTGCCCCAAGAAGCTGTGGCTGCCCCATCCCTGGAAGTGTTCAAGGCAAGATAGGGAAGGGCTTTGACTAATCTGGTCTAGTGGAAGGTGTCCCTGCCCACGGCAGGGATGTTGGACTAGGTGATCATTAAGGTCCCTTCCAACCCAAACCATTCTATGATTCGAGGATCTTGGATACCCTGGGGCATTTCAAACAGCAGTAGTTCAGGCAGTTGAATCATTCTAGGTAGCTGGTCAGAGGAGTCATTCTCCAGGCTTCACCAATTATAAGGCTTCTCACTGAATTTAACAGGAGCTTAGACAATCAAGTTATGCATAAGCATCTTAATTAAGGCATTTTGGTTATGAACAGCTAAATTAAAATGTCTTGATTTTGAACAGAATCCCACCTTTCTGATTCCTTCGTGTCGGCCTGGAACTGAGCCTTTTTATTTTTTTTAATGTTTATTTTAGAATCTTGTCCTCTCATACTGAGTTACTTGCCAAGATAGGTTAGTCCTCTGAGGCAAAAGTGCTGCTTTTTAACTGTGTAGGATTTAGAAACTTTGGTTGACAGATCTCTGTAGTCCCTTGAAACTCTTCAATCTCACAGTGGTGGTATCTTTTTTTCTTTCAATAAAACTTCTCATCCTCAATATGCTTTGAAGCATTTTAGCTACTTACTTTTACCCCCAAGATTAAAGCAGTGTTAATTTTACCCTTCTTCAGCTCTACTCAGTAGCACCTAAGAGTCTGAGGCAAAGTCTCAATTTTTTTTCAATTGTTTGAGTCAAGGGACTTCAAACATTCAATTCCTTCTTTGTACCATGGCAGCAGATGTAGCTCATAAAAACAACTGCCATTAAAAGAGAAGTTTGGTCTTCAGTCCATAAGGTCACTCATCACAGACTTTGACAATTCCTCTATTGTTAAACCACAATTGTCAAATTATCTCCTAGAATAACATAATGCACTGGAAAAGTTTTAAATCTAAGTCCATTTATCTTCTTGGTGATGAAAACATCTTTTTAGTTTCTTCTATCAGGCATCGATCTCATGTGTGATGTCATACTAATAACCCATTAGACATTGCACTTTTTTCTCTTGCTAGTCCTTGTTGTATGTTGTTTGTCCCCAGACAGGGACAAAGAATTGAGCTTTACACTTGAAATGGGGTGTCCTGTACAGTCACCCTTATTATCTGCAGACTTTGATCTCAGTTCCTTGAGACTGCCTTTACCCGATCCGTCACAGGTTATGTCTTCTATATGACAGAATACCTTGCTTTAAACACCTCCACAGAGCTAGAAGAGTGGAGACACCAATCACATAGTATCTAATCTGTTGCATTTTGTGTTTAGGGCTCCCTGAGATCAGGGGACTGAGCTCCTGGAAGGTCAGGATGTGATACTTCTTGTATAGTGGGACAGAGAATAAGTCTGATGAGATTGTGATAGCATGTGTTGTAGGCATGATGTCTTTTTGCATTTAGTGCATGCATTTTTGCCCATGTCTGCTGCTATTGAGGGCTAAAGATTTTGGGAGCAACCAAAATATGTTGCTATACTGGGATCACATGTAATACAGCCAAGTATAAAAGCCTGGCTGTCACCACTCAGATGAAAAGTGGAACTTCTTATCTTACTGCATGGTCATAAAACAAAGTGTAACACTAACTTTTCATTTACAAATTCATTGGTCATTTGCATTGGATTTGTCACATGAACATGAAAATTATTTCAGCGTAAGGCCTACTGTCTGCAAGATGGAACCCATTTCTAGTTCTTTCCCCCAAACCCTCTGCCTCTGGAAAATCTGCTTTTGCAAAACACCTCCTATTTTGGTCTTGAACAAAAAGTGAAATTACTGCAATTGTCTAACCCTGCATCCCTCATAATCAATACAACTAGAGATAGGCAGAGTTTAGTCCATAAATTTGTGTTCAGATTTGAGTTGTGCAGTTCTGAAATTATATTTTAATTCCATGTCAGATCCATCAAATAACTCTGTAAATCAGCCACAGTATTGGTATACGT
Source organism: Lathamus discolor (assembly GCF_037157495.1). Taxonomy (NCBI): domain Eukaryota; kingdom Metazoa; phylum Chordata; class Aves; order Psittaciformes; family Psittacidae; genus Lathamus; species Lathamus discolor. The sequence continues at coordinate 98,661,566 of NC_088887.1, read as the reverse complement.
TATTCTGCAAAGAAATGCTCTTATCTATGATGTATGACTCTAGAAAAGAAGTCCATATGATATATAAAAGGGAAAATAATTATGTCACTCAATGACTTACATATATAATTCCTTTAACTACAGCTGTACTCCAGAGAGGAGAAATACATGTAAAAGAAAAAGCCCAGTATGATCAATTTTAATGTGCAGAAGACAGAGCTCTCTAATCATGTGCTGAATATAAGAAATAAAAGCTAATAAATCTCTGTTGAGGGCTATTTGTAGTGAACCTCACTAACCCTAATCTTTATTCAGCAGGTGGTCTTCTGGTGTCCCATGGAGAAGTCTCTGTTTCTCTGTCCCTAGCAGCCAGACTCAGAGTACAAGTCAAAAAATGTATTTCAGGCAATCATCTTTAATCACACATTTTATTGGCGTTCTAGCTGACTCTTCCAGAAGAGACTGCAATTTCACCTTTATTCCCCTACATTTTAAGGCAAGAGATTTGATTTTAAGGGTTTCTCTACTGACTTTGTGTGTCAAGTAAAGCCACTAATACCACCCTAGGAAAAAGTTTGATCACAGTCATTACAATCATGAAATGATTTGTTAAATGGACACATTTGACCACATATTCTTAATATCCATTTTACTGTCTCTAAAGTCATAAAAGATTTTAAAATGTAGCCGTCTGATATTTCCTTTTACATTGACAAAGATGGTGATTCTGAGGCTTCATTTGGCTCCACACTTAAATTTTGCTTGACATGCCAAATTTACTTCATAATTAGCAGCATTTCAAAAACCCCTCACCTTTATGATTGCGAACTAGGTGCTACATTCCCCATAGAAGTGGATGCTAATTAGAATAACTTTTAACCTCCCAATTACACAAAATCAAAGTTTACAGACTTGCTGGAGGAAACGTGCCCACATGAGAAGACACTGATTAACACAAACTCTCTGCCAAGCATTTTTTAATCTTTTATTCATTACTGCAGGACTCTGCTAAATCAGACCTTAGAGTTTTCCCTTTACTTTCCATACAGAAAAGGAGACTTTTTCTCTGTATTTCTTACAGAGCTTCAGAATAATACTTTTTCTCACTTGAGTCACAGCATTCTTTGAGGATGTTTAAAAGTGAAAGAAATCCTGATTGCTAGTGTTGATAAATGCCTACAAGTGACCCTCATCACAAGTATTTTTCACAGATTTAAGGTTAATAATCATGATTTCTTACACCCTGGCCATGGTGCCTGGGAGAAGGAAGGGACACATCTTGTGTCCTGTCCCTTCTTCACCTTTCCTTCTTTAATTCTGTGGCGCAAAACTGTTAGCAGTTGATTCTTCCTGGTCACCCCCTGCTTGTTTTTTGCTGTTTGCACTTCTTTCTTGCCATCCTTCATCCAGATCTGTTGCTGTAATGGTTCTCAGGCAACATGAAATTGTGAAAAATGGATTCATGCTGTTTCACGCCTTTCAGCACAGTTTTTAAACAACAGAAAATCATAACAAAACCTCTTTTTCAAGTGGAAAAAAACTAAGTAAACTAATTGAATTTCAGCTTTTCTTACCTTTTTATTGCTCATGCAGATTCTTTCTCTTCTCATTAGCTCCCTCTCTTGAATTTCTCCTTTCTATCTAGACTAACTTATATTTAAAACTTAGGAAAACAAATCACCCAGACTGTTGGGCTTGCTCATGGGGGTGACTTTGCCAAAACAAACTTTTATTTAGTCCTTTCAGAATATAAATGATTTAAGCCACATCTCAAGGCCTGGGCAAGAGCCAGCAGGGTGCTTATAAGAAAGTAGTCAATAAACACTTTCTTTTAAGCAAACTATAGTAAAAGAGAAATTTGGAAACTGGTATCTCCAGCAGCATTTCTATCATTCTGCCTGAGACTGTTTCCTTATGGCAGTCTCTCCTCAGAGACCCATACCCTCTCCAACCTCTTGCGGGCAGAAATACTGAAAGGTGTATCTTACCACATGATGATATTGGATTAATCACTGTACAGTAATAAACTATGACAGACAGTTTATGACAAATAGTTTGTCATAGTCCATTGCTATGTTATATTTTCACACTACTCAGGCATTTTTTTATAAACCCTTTCTTTTTTAAAGTATATACTGCAGTTCTGGCCTATACCATGATCAGTAACACACAGTGCCAGACTCTAACCTGAAAGACTTTATAGTTTGTGTATGAAAGCATTTATACTGTTAAACATTTCAGTTGTAAATCCTGCCCCAGTACCTTCAGGCACCATATCAACATACAACTGTGTGCTTACCAATGCTTTCTCTAACTTCTTTGTAGTAGAACCCTTTGAACAGAGTGGAGAGATGTGACAAGCCACAGTTTCCTATAAACAAATAGCTGATCCTGTTGGCTTAGTTTGGGGTTTCTCACTCAAAACTAACATCTATTATAACGAGTGATGTCCCTCAGGGATCGGTGTTGGGACCAGTCTTATTCAACATCTTTGTTGCTGACACGCTTGTGAGGTGGGCTGATGCCAGCCTTACTGAGGTTAGCCATGACAAGTGCAAGGTCCTACACCTGGGTCGGAGCAATCCCAGGCACAGCTACAGGCTGGGCAAAGAAGAGATTCAGAGCGGCCCTGCTGAGAAGGACTTGGGGGTGTTGATCAATGAGAAAATGAACATGATCTGGCTTCAGTTTGCGCTCGCAGCCCGGAAAGCCAACCGTATCCTGGGCTGCATCAAAAGGAGCGTGGCCAGCAGGTCGAAGGAGGTGATCCTGCCCCTCTACTCTGCTCTCGTGAGACCTCACCTGCAGTATTGTGTGCAGTTCTGGTGTCCTCAATATAAAAAGGACATGGAACTGTTGGAACAAGTCCAGAGGAGGGCCACAAGGATGATCAAGGGACTGGAGCACCTCCCATATGAAGATAGGCTGAGAAAATTGGGACTGTTCAGCCTGGAGAAGAGAAGGCTGCGTGGAGACCTCATGGCGTCCTTTCAGTATCTGAAGGAGGGCTATAGGAATGCTGGGGAGGGACTATTCCTTAGTGTCCTGGGTTTACCAGGAGCCGTTTTGCTCCTTCTTAGTAACTGGCGCAAGCTCTGTGTTTTGACTTCCAGCCTGGGCAGAGAGCTGATAACACCGATTGTTTTTAATTGTTATTAAGTAATGTTTATTCTGGCCAAGGACTTTGTGAGTCTCATGCTCTGCTGGGGACGAGGGGAGGCCGGGAGGAAGCAGAGACAGGACACCTGACCCAAACTAGCCAAAGAGGTATTCCATACCACAGCACGTCATGCCCAGGGAGGTAACTAGGAGTTACCTGGAAGGGCACTCTCTCTCTTCGGGGGGGGGGTCGAACTTGTTCGGCGATGGTATCGTATTCTCTTGTTACTTTCTCTTATCAATATTATCATTGGTGGTAGCAGTAGTGGTTTGTGTTACACCTTAGTTACTGGGCTGTTCTTATCTCAACCCGTGGGAGTTACATTCTCCTGATTCTCCTCCCCACCCCTCCGGGAGTGGGGAGGGTCGGGGGGGGGGGGGGGGGGTGTGAGAGTGGACGAGCTGTGTGGATCGGTTTAAACCACGACACCTAGGGACTGTAGCGATAGGACAAGGGGTAATGGGTTAAAACTAGAACAGGAGAAATTTAGATTGGATCTAAGGAAGAAGTTATTTACTGTGAGGGTGGTGAGGCACTGGAATGGGTTGCCCAGGGAAGTTGTGAATGCTCCATCCCTGGCGGTGTTCAGGGCCAGGTTGGACAGAGCCTTGGGTGGTATGGTTTAGTGTGAGGTGTCCCTGCCCATGGCAGGGGAGTTGGAACTAGATGATCTTAAGGTCCTTTCCAACCCTAACTGTCCTATGATTCTATGATTCTGTACATTGTACACATTTGGCATCAAGGAAAATAACCTAGAAATTTGACTTTCCTCCTGTTTCCCTGGACTGCTGACTGATTAGCTTTTCTGGTGGTGATGAAAATAATGTGTGAAAACCTGCTAAATTTTTGTAGGGAAGTCTCTGAGCTGTTGGAAGAATCAGAGACACCCTCTACAGAGGAGCAAGCCATGAGATCTCCAGGCAAGGAGGGCTCTTTACAAAAGTAAAAGCAAAGCGCCACAGTGTTTACCAGAGAGAGGAAAATATTATGAGGGTGCTTGCAGTAGCTTGGATGAATCTAAATTGCAATCAGTGAATAAACCATACTAAACCCTTCTGTTGTGGCTGACAGTAACAAAAAGGACTGAGGAATGGGTATTCAGGATCTGCCCTGACAAATAGCACAAACATCCCAGAGGGTCCTTGTCCCATCTTTTAGCACCTGAAAGAATCAATGCATTATCTCCGGGCACTCTTCACCAGAAAGAGTCACTCCACTCACAAGCATTTGAAGCTTTCTGCAAAACACGTGAAAGATAGCACAGCTGGAAACTAAGGAAAATGCAACAGAACATGCTGTATGAAGAGCAGTTATACGCTGATTCTTTGAGAGGGTCTAGCAGAAGCCCATGTTGTGCCTTTCTCTTCTATCTTATGGATGTCTATGGGATAAGGCTCATGACTTTTTCTGTGTTATCCCTTCACTCATGGCTTGGATCAATAGTAGCAGCTGCCCGCATCCCTCTGAAGAGCTGAACTAGGCTCTAAAGATACTTTTCCCTGGTCTAGCATGGAAACAGCACCTTTAAAACTCTTCAGTGACTCACATTTTTTAATACAAAGTCTATCTAGCTCTTCTTCAGTGAGCTGCATCCTCCTCAACACCTCTCAGAGCGCAGAGAAGGTCTGAAACTGCTAATCTTTGCCACAGAATAAAAAAATCTTCCCTCAGTCCTTCTGGGCATCTGCTATGCCTCTGAAATGTAGTAGTGACTAGACAGATTGTGAGTACAGAGCCTAAGCTGAAAAAACTCAGTATAGTGGTTCTCTTCCCTTTTGATCATATGGGGAAGTACCACAGTGCTAGTAAAGCAAGCATTCAGTTTACATTGACCACAATGCCAGTAATTAACTCACTGGCTAGTTTCTTGTAATCTTAGTTGCAACTAGTGTATGTAAGATGAAACTTTTCCATGTTAAATAATCAGCTGGTCTTTGATAAATTTCCTTCCTGCACAGAATCTGAATCATTTTACACAAATGCCTCTGTATATAAATTCCTTAAAGGGCAAAAATGAAATGTTGCACACACACATATTCCCTTTTTTCATAAGCTCTCAAGTTATACCTATTATTGAACATTATGGATCCCCTTTTCCTATGCCAGTGGAAAATTCTGAATGGCTTGGAAACACAGAAAACACAGAAGAGCAATTCAGTTGCCATGAAAATCCCAGAAATTGGCTCCTTTTATTATCGGCACAAATGTGTATAGCAATATTATTTTTAGAGGTGCAACTAGGTTGGTAATATTGAGGGACAGGGAAGGGCAAGACTTTTTAAACTTACAGGAAGAGGCTTTTACATTTCATAGTATGACATTTCTTGGATTACTTACTTCCTAGTTTTTCCTGATTCCCATCCCCCAAATTTTACAATCAGCTGCATAATTTGAGCCATTTGACCCATAGCAGCAATCCACCTTCTGCCAGAAGGCCAGTGGAAATCCAAATGTTCTACTAGCATTATTCCCAGCAGTGATTGCACCCAGTGGTTGTTTCAGATGAGCTCAGGAAACTCAGAGAGCAATTAACACTAGTTGTCAGTCTCACATCCCATTGCAACAGCCATCCAGAAGAAGTTTTCTCTTTAAATGCCACTTGTGTGCCTTACAAATTAATTAACATAGGAGCTTGCTTGCAGTTCAGTTGTTCAATTCTTTATGTAAGTGACCTTAGAGGGTTGCATAACCCAACCCAACACTCTGATTCACTGCAATGTTCTACCATATTTAGTCTTATTAGCAGCTATTTGAGAAATGCTGCTGCTTACCCTGGAGAGACATCATTTACAGTGCTATATAAAGGTCTCCATATTTTTCCCTCATGAAAAGAATTACTGCAGCATTCTTATCTCTAATGCAATCCAGAATAGGAAACACTCATTGATTTCCGAGGAGGCATTTTCAATATGGTGACCTGTTCCATGCTTTCATTTGAAGTGCAATTATAGCATGAAGTACTAGGGTGGGAGGTATGTGTTGTAAGGGAAAGATCAGATATATGTTTTTCTTGGCATTTACTGAGAAAAAAACTTTGCCCATTTCCTAAATGTTAATGAACAGCATACACAAGGAGAACCAGTGGATTTCTTCACAGAGGTTAAATATCCACCATGCTTGCACCAATTGCAATGACAGCATTCTGAAAAACAGTGTGAGCACCCCTCCTGCTAGCTCCTTTAGTGGCGGAACAGCCAGAAGGCAGACCTGCACTGCATGAGCATTTTAAAATTGAAATCAAGGAATAGACCCTTTGTCTCCTTGTCCTTATGCGCTATGGTATGACTGTAATTTTCTGGGTTTTGGCAGAGATACCCCCAGTCTTGTCAGTGCAAGTAGAAGAGGAAAAGCAAACTTGGGGCTAGTGTTAGCCTATTTGCCAGAAAAAACACAATTTTTGCTACTTTAACCTGAGCACGTTATAATTCCATCTGCCTCCCAAAATATGAGGGAATCAAATTCACAGTTTTGACATGTTACCAATTTTAATAGGAAATTACTTTATGTTGGAAAATATAAAACTTTCATTCTGGTCAATCTGGAGTTTCCCCCACACCCCCACCCCCCCCGCCCCACCTTCTTCGTGAGGCTGAGGAATGACTGTTTCCTACCTCTTCTAAGTAAGCCTCAAACAGGCTCTACAGACTTCATCAGAAAAATGTCATTTTGAATCTGGGAAATATTAAGAAAATCCTGAGAAGTGAACAGCAAATTTCATACAAGGCACAAAGCTCCCATGAGTACCTACTGCCAAAAGTCATATCTGAGGGCATTATACACCTCGTAAGAAGAAGCCAGCACCTTTGAATATCTGTGATTATTTTATTTATAACTTTATTCCTTTTCTTGGAGAAAATGAAAAAAGGAGGTACCTATATCGCATACCTATCTATATTGGATGCTTCAAAATAGATTTTTTTTTATTCTGTATTATCAAGTTATACTTTGTCTTCTGCTATATATGATATACTTAAAACCTATAGCCACTGGAATTGCTTGGTAGTTTTATGAAACTTTAAAAATGAAATATTTATATTTTAAAATTATTATTGTACATTTGGAATGAATTATTCATATTATTTACAGTGTAATTGTTGTTTTTCTCAGCACTGTGGAAGGAAAAAAGAACAACATTAAATGAAAGAGGCTGGGTTTGGGATTTTTTTGGGGGGTGGAGGGGTGAGATAAAAGAGGCTAATCAGCTGCTAACCATTTAATCTCAGACAAAATTGCAGTAAAAGATTATGAGAACCTAGAGTAAAGAAAGACCTTGACAGTACTGTCAATACCATAAAGATCAATGATGCCACTATGATATGATAGGGAAATGTCAGATACTGCTGTAGGTCACACATACAAATATACCTTGTGGTTTTAGCCCCTCTGTCTTTAAGAAGAATTTTGCTTCTGGAAAACAGATATGCTCAAATCACCAGGGCAATGGGGCTGTCACTGTCCTGAGTACAACATTACAGCCACCTTCACTGTAGTTACCACTTATAAGATGTTGCCTAGTGTTCCAACCTATCAGTCAACTACCACAACTTTGTGGTGTCATGAGCTTCCTGCAGTTAAAGACAGCAGTGTGATAGCAGGTCTAGATGAGTGGGCTTAGGGGCTATAGAGATGATAGATAGGATGGAGCAGGGCTCAGTCACCATGTTTCATGACAGAGCCCTATGAAGCAACTTGCCTTTACTTTAACAGCTGTTGTTACAACTTTAACCCTACAAGCTTTTACCATCTGTGAATATGTTGGTTTTGTTCAGAGATCAATACCAACCTCCATCATGGTTTCCTTGTGCAGTCTATCTACCTGAAGTGGAGATATCAACATCATGGGACCAAGCAAATGGGACAGGACATTAGGAAATACTCTGTTAGTAGGAATATGTCACAATGCTGAAACAGATGTCTGAAATGTGCAATCTCTAACCTTGGAGATTTTCAGAATTTAGCTGGATGAAGCAAGAAGTACTAATTCTGCGCTGGTTTAGGTCCTATCTTGAGTGGGAGACAAGGCTATATGACCTCCTGAGGTCCCTTCCAGTATTTCCATGATTATGTGAAATGCACCTTAAATGTTCTATAAATAGCCAACACCTCCTTTTTTTTCACCCTCTTATTTGTAATGGAATTGCAGCTACTCAAGTACTGATCACATATTGCCCAACCAAACATCACAACACTGGACTAATGCTTTCAAGCAAAGAACAGTGATCTCATCTGACTATTGTGTCCTTTTGGATTTCAGAGATGATCTTTTCTTTGCCCAGTTCTGTGGTGACTTTACTTCAGTGAGGACGTAAAACTGCTTTCTTCTTGTTGAAGTTCTGACTGTTTAGCGAAAACATCTGTTGAACTTCACTATCAATTCAGTCTCCTTCTCACCGTCCTTTTGACCTGCATGTGAGACAGAGCAATCTGTAAAGAGAGTGGAATAAAAATGTCTGAGGGTTGTAAAAAGAAGGGAGCTGCAAGAGGAGGCTGGAAGAACTCAATTTAAACTGACTTGAAAGAGTAGTTATCATTGTCTTTTTGTCACATGGAGTCCTCTAGAAACCCACCCTGATTCCACTGATTATGTTTTTTTTATGAACTGTTAATGAACTTAGAGTACATATAAATTTGCAGATGACATGAAGCAGAAAAGTGTGCAGGCACTCTGGAGGACAGGTTCAAAATTAAAATTAATTAATTATGAAAAAAAATAGTGTGAAATCCGAAAGGTAGAATTCTGAGAGGAGGAGAGCAAAGTGCTCAATTAAAGGAGACATCGTATGAATGAGTCCAAAACGGGAAATGGTGTTGCAGGTAGCAGTACTACAGGGTACAATGGGTCAGTAGGAGTCAACTATGTGAATCTGCAAGGTGAAAAAGAGGACTCTAGATCCTTAGTAACAGAGGGGTTACACATAAGACTCAGGAAGAATAATCACAGGAAGTAATTATTCTGCTCTGTTTCATATGGAGGAAGTCACAACTGGAATAATTGGTCCAGTTGTGAGCCGTATACCCTGAAGAAACGTAAAACTATTGGAGCTTACAAGAAGGATAAGAGACTTAGAAAACATGATTTAGGAGGAAAGAACTGGGTTTGTTTTAAGAATCTTTGATTATGCAAAAGATTACTGTAGGGGTGGTGATGATTCACAGTACGGTTTGCTATGTCTCCACCAAACAGCTACTGAAGAAAATTTAAGACCTGATTCTTCCCCAACACAGATTGATGGACTGCATGATATCTTTAGAGATCCCTCCTCAACCCCTTCAGAGTACAATAAGTTGGACAAACCCATAGTATGTTCTAAGGGTTATCTTGCTAATCCTCTCTGAAATCTCTTAACCAGTTTTGTGGATAATTGTGTGAGAGCAGTGTGAATGAAGCAATTAAAACTCAAGGCCAGAGGGCAAAGAAATATTGTCAGAAAGCCTTGCTCAGATCGATTCTACTGGCTCTATTTAAATCCTTCTTTATCTGACACCTCACACCAACATCCTGCATCAGCCCCAGGGCACATTATGTATTTCTGGGAACTGCTTAATTCGGACTAACTCCCTTCCCCTCACAAAAGTAACATGTACTTGCCATGTGCTCTCTGATATCCTGTCTTCAGAATTCTTCTACAAATCATAGGGCATGCTCTTGTCAAAAAGATTCCATTCTGTTGAATAAGAATTTATTGCTGGGTAGACTTGGGAATGCAGCTTCCACCAAATCTGAGACTGTATGAATGTGCATCTCATTCCTCTAATTCATCAGCATTGAAGTTATGATTTTGGAGGCAGCATGGAGAGTGAGAAGCCGCTGGGAAAAAAAGCTCTTTACAGTAAAGATATCATTTAAATACTTGCACATACTTCATTGTGTGATATTTCAGCAACTCAGAGCTTTTATTATATTTTATACTTTCAGCACCTGCCTTTAAATTGCCCCTTCCCATGAGGGGAAAAAGCATTACATCTTTTTGCAGGTTGGAATTCTGGTTAGAAAACTGAGCAATGTACATTACTGAGAAAATGCGAGTCTCTCCAGCTGCAACACTCTGCTAGTAGGCACTACCCCACCAGTGCCTACTGGTGATGAATATTCCTCTCATTGCATTGTGTAATTCTGATCCCATATAAAATATCTTTCTTGACTATTCTGTACTTACATGGGGCATTCTCTGGGGGTGTTGATGGCTGCGCATGGTATCTGAATGATGTTGTTATGCACCAGATAATGAAGTAAAAAATGTTCTCAACCTTTTTAATTTTTTTTGATTGCTATGACTACATTTTAAGTACCAAGAGGCACCAGTCCAATTCCAGAACCCTTCTGTTCATGTTTATATGTTCACTTTCTCACTGTGAAGACAGTATTCCTCAATGCAAGCTGAAGATTCCCAGCGACAGTCTCAGCTGAAAAAGACAAACTCAAATGCATTTCCTCTTTCTTCAGGTGAGTTTTAGGGATCACATCTTAACAATTCCCTGGCAGGTTTGCACCCTGGTGACTAGTGCTGTTTATTTTGGCCCCTTCTCAAGATTTTCCATTAGTTCACAGTTATTCCAAAAGCACCAGTGACTTGGGTCCTCAGCACCTACTTTTGCTTGTGGTAATGACTGATCCTGTCCAGCTATGGTGAGTTGATCCTGGAAGTGTTGAGAACACAAACACCCTGCTAAAGCTTGAAACCTTCAAGGAAAGGTATTCTTGACAAAGTGCCAAAACAAGTTAAAAAAGAGGGAAGAGGATTTGCACATTGATTTATAGCAATGCCAAGCAGCACCAGGGTGTTCTGGAAGATCCTAGAAAATGGGAGACCCAGACAGGTCTGAGTTGGTCTGGCCATACTTCTCCTTACACCTATACATAGTTCCATCAGATCCTGGCATATAAAGCAAAATTTGCTCAATCCATCATGGTCAGGCACCTTTAACTAGACTCTAAATATGTGGCATTGGACACCAGCCTTTCATGTCATATCTGGGATGACAGTCTTCTCTGGGGTGGTGGGCTGTCCTTAGTTAGACACCAGGTGCCCACTAGTGTTGCTCTATCATTTCCCTCCTCAGCTGGACAGGGAATATAAAAGATAATGAGAGGCTTGTGGGTCAAGTTAAGGACAAGGAGAGATCACTCAGAAATTACTGTCATGGGCAAAACAGACTTGACTTGGGGAAAAGTTTAATTTATTACTAAACAAATCATAGCAGGATAATGAAAAATAAATACAATTCATAATATACCTTCCTCCTTTCTTCATTGGCTTAACTTTAAACCTCATTTCTCTGTCAAATAGCTGATCTTATTACTGTTAAGTATGTATTGAAACTAGCTGTTCCACCAGTAGAGAGAATCTTTTCTTTCTGTCCACTTTGGCTTCTTTCCCTGGCTGTAGTGGTGTATCTGCACATGCTACAGTTCATTATACTGCATGAGGGGTTTGATGTAGCTGTGCAAAGAGACTATTATGATTATTTGTGCCTGTTTGTTCAGTATAGCTGTCTCACTGACAATGCAAAATGAGTTAAACAGAGGAAATTGTTAAAACAGACTTTGAATCACAAGTTCTTCTGTCTGGATGAGAAGAACCTAGGTATACATGACTCTTTAGTATGGGCACAGCTTTTCATTTACTCGTTCATGCATTCTGGTCCCAACAGCACTATAACCCTGTCTGTCAGGGCATACCCTGAGCTTTGCTATCTTTCAGTGCAATGTGGCTGGTCCTGGTGTGCCACCAAGGTGAATAAGATATATCATTTTAGCATGCAGAAACCCACTCTCCTTGCCATCAGACAGATAGTAATACACTTTTCAGCCAGAGATCTCTTTTCACTGGTAAATGCTCATCTTGCTTGCCACTGGTCTCATGTATAACCTAAGCACTTTCTACAGTCCAGGCTAACCCAGACAGAATGTATTTCCCCATACTTAAATGAGTTCACCTGCTAAGACTCATAATAAGGAAGAATACGCTGAGTTGCATTCGCTGAGAGCCTTCAGCTGCTCTTTCTTCAAATTATGTCACCAAAATGAATGTAAAGTTGATCTGGTTTCTCCTAGCTTCACCTTATGTCACTTTATCCCTAAATTGTGCTAAGTCATCAGCAGAAATTGGTTTAAGTATTAGTATCTCTGGAAGGAAAAACTTTTGCTGTGTTGTCACACAGTATTTGCAGGTGAGAGGAAGGATGTGTATATCTGTCACAGGACTCATATAACACTCATGGCTCCTTCTGTAGGTGTACAAGGTCCTGTCCGCTTATCCTCTCTCACGTGGTGCAGGACTTTATAGACACCACATAGTCTGGCATGTTAATCCAGGAAAAAAGCTACAGAGCTCTTTCTCTCTGGTACCTGGTCTGCCTACACAGTCAGTGAGAGATGGTTGTTGGGGCACCAAAGGGAGGTGTACAAAACAAAAGATTTGACTTCTCTCCAGTCCTGTGCTCTCGAAGGCCACATTTCTGCAGCCTGGGAAGAAAACCAGCTTAATAGGTCTCTTGGGCTTAGATCTGGGAGTAGGAAGCTATGTCTGGTATTGTCACTTACAGCCATGCCTCTCAATGCAGTCACAAAATGATTGTTTCATAAAAGCAAGCACAAATGTTTTCAGGTAAACCTTTTAATATGAAATTGGTCAAGTTTTTCTCTATGCACAAGGGAACATGATAGGGGAGACTAGCAGAAAATAATTTTAAAGTGCTCGTACTGAAATGTTAGCAGCACATATATTTCTAAAAATCTTAGGTGCATAACTTGATTTTGTGGAAAAATTATGTAACTTTTTGCATTTTTACTCAAACAGGGATTTCAATCATGTATCTAAGCCGTCCTTTAAGTATCTGCACACGTATTTGTATTTAGAGGTAGCCATACCACTATGGTAGGGAATATAAATGATATTTTCAATTCTTATAGCTTCCAGTTTCATTGAAATTAGATTTATCTGCCTGCTTACATCTCTTATACACAGATAAAAATTTTGCCAGCAGGAATACACGCAGCTTAAAACTGTGTGATCTGAGTTTGGCTACTGCTTCTTTTTACTCCTTGATTTAAAAAGACCCATCTTTAGACATGTAACTATGCTGGTTATTAGGGTCAGCTTTAAAGGTATCTTCAAGGACTCCCAGGTATGTATCAAACCTTTTACCCACATTACCTCTGTCTACACAGTACTTCTTACCAAAGTGGTGCTGTAATACAGCTTTATGGCAGATGCTCTTTCTCTCTTTCTGCATACATGAGGAACCAAAAGGGTATTGAAAAGGTAATGGTGGCATTCTCCTTGTGCTAAATTCTGCACTTCAACACACCTGCAAGAGGATGGTATGGGAGTCAAGGGTGGCCTACAGTCTGGCCCTCAGTACATGAACTATCTGAGACAAGTCTGGACGGCTGGTGTTCACCATGAACACACTTAAAATTCTCTGAGCGGCTCTCTTCCCCTAGTCAGAATAAAATTGCTGGTCAGGAGAGGACATCGAAACTGACTTTGTGCACATGCAAGAGACAGTAGCTTCTGACCAAGTTCCAAGTTCCCCTTTCAGCCCTTGTGAATCGTGAATGCCCAATAATATGGGAAAATAAATTATATGAGGAGAGTACAGGGAAAATCCAATCCTAAGTGTGACTCTTGTTTTTCCTTCCCTGGATGGCTGAGGCAGCTCCCACAACTGAGACATTAGTGCATGTACTGCACTACTGTTTACACTGTAATGACTTTTCTAAGGATGATTTGCAGCACTACTGTTCAGTAGTGAAACCTTAATCTCTCTGTTAAACCCAAGTCCACGGGTTTCAGGCTTACAAGCAGAAGTCTCAACAGAAGCCCACAGACTACTAAGTAGTGGCTGAGTTTACTGAAGACTATCACAGCTTCAAAATGGAGATTACTGGGAAAATTCTCTCCCAGATTCTCTTCAATTAGACAAAAGAATTGACAGTTTTCAGTGAGCTTATTATGTTAATATCTTTCCAAGGGTGGTAAACAATATCAGTGTGGTTGAATAAAACCTAAGAAATAGGAAAAAAAAGGAAATTATTGGTTTTTAAAGGGCAGCTGAGATTGGAAGGCATCTCTGGAGGTTGTTTGGTCAAAGCAGGGTGAGCTAGAGCAGTTTGTTCACGACTTTGTCCGATTGTGCTTTGAGTATCTCCAAGGATGGAGACTTCACAGCCTCTGTGGTCAGCCTGTGCCAGCATTCAACAACTCATGAGTGAAAAGTTTTTTTCCTATGTTTAAATTGAATTTTCCATATTTCAGTTTGTGCCCATTACCTTGTGTTCAATGATTACCACTGAGAAAAGCCTGGCTCTGTCTCTTCATTCCCTTTCATCAGGTATTTTTCCACATGAATAAGATTCCTTTAATCAAATCTGTGGCCCTGCACTGGACTCACTCAGTTATGTTACGCACTGGGGAGCTCAGGACCAGACCCAGCACTCCAGATGTGTCTCATCAGTGCTGAATAGAGGGGATCACATATGCAGTAAGTAGGAAAAGCATCTTAAAAAAAAGGTTTCATCAAAACTTTTTTGCCATTCACAAAAATAGGAGACATTTTAATAAACATCTAAACCCCATATTTATAATTATATGTGATTCAATTTGTTTTTTCAATTCTATATGTTTGGAATAAATGTTTTCTATTTATTTATGTCCAAAGAATATCTTATCCTGAATACCATGATATTATTACCATGAAACTGAAAGGTCAATATTGCATTGACTTCCTTTTTGCATAAACAGTAATTTAAATTAAATCCACTTAAAATCTAGTAGAAAAGATGACCTCTGGGAAAGGAAAGCAGAGAAGAAGAAAATAAAACTTTTACACGATTTCCTAAACGTTGCTAAATCTCTGAATATTTGTCTGAATCATGGTCAATCAATTTCACAGCAGATGGTCCCTGACAATTTACATGATGTTATCAACATTGTCTCCTAAAACATTCAATCTTCTGTATTCTACAAAATCTAGCACACAGAGACAGTTGCTCCCAAATCCTTAGGTATCGTCTCTTTTTAGGCATGTATAACATTTTTGAGATCACAGGGCAAGAATTTATGATGAAAGTTCATGATCTTTCTGTACTATGGAATAAACTAATTCAAATGAGTGTTTGTCTACAATAAAGAATCGTGATGCACTTAAGGCAACACCATAAATAACAAAAAGCTGGGAAACTGGTGTCAAGAGGTTTTCATGTTAGCCAGGAGTAGATCAATGTACCTAACACTTTAATCTTAATCAGAAACATGAAAAGACATCAGATTTCACTGATTTTCACCAAGTCAGTAAAGTAGAAGGTTCAGACTGTTGGCCAGATTGGTACACTTGTAGCACTGTAAACCACAGGAAGATAGATATTAATCTCCACAATAGCATGTAACACACTTTTCCTATAGCAGGAAGCTCACATCTTCAAGCAATATAGTCTACTGAGGTAGCTGAGGAAGACTCAGATATGGTCCTAATTATCTTCCTTCTAATGAGAGGTTAAAGAGATCCCTCCAACATTATATGTCACTGTGGACCTTAAAAGGGAAGGTAGGTAGGTAGGGACTGATAACCTAATTCAGATATTCCTGAGCAGTGACTGGAATTTTTCTAGGAGGGAGCCCTGGCTTACAAATATAAAATTCTGTGGCTCATTTTTATCCTAAGAAAAAAGAGCAATCAGATAAAATAACCATGTAGAATGGGCATAATGATGATTATTTAAGTAACTGCAATATTCCAAAAAGAAGCTACTAACCATGTCTTTGAAATACTATGAGATATGAGGCATTATAGCACACTTTTAACACTGAGAATCCTCTTATACACACTTGTTCAGGAAAGGGCACTCAAAGGTAAATGAAGGTCATCAAGCCTATTCATTTTTGGAGAGCTTGTGTCATTAAGGTCTTCTAAGTAAACAAAATGAGAAATTATTAAACTTTTCAATTAAGCACTGTCAGATGTATTACAATTATGTGGAAGAAATACCATGCAAGATGAACTGTTAAACTGCTAATAGAAAGAGTGGATAAAGAAAAATTATTTAATAGAGAGTATTATGAAATTACAGATGGTCAGTCAATAATAAAAAAAATGTATGAGAAAGCAGAGATGGTCAGATGCTTCTTAAAAGGGTAAGCTGCTTTTGTCCTCCCCAGTAAAGGAAAGACTTTGGGCATAGGGCACAAATATCTACATATGTTTTGAATTATTATTTTCAACACCTGTCTATGTGTGGCATATCTAATTCATTGCATGAGAATTTTAGAAGTTCTATACAAGTGAGACGCTAATATAAATCCCCAACTGTATACTCTGAACTAAAACTGCTCTGACTTGGAGTGATAGTGATATGATTTTGCCAAAATTTCTTTTTCAGTGAGACATAGACAAATGTGCATTCAACAAACAGCTGTGTCAGTGGCACGTAAGACTGCTCAGGATCTCTCCCCCAGCTGTTCACAACCCTCCTCCTGCTGCCTCACATCTGCCATCAGAGCCGCTCCCAGCTCATTCCACCAGATTCAACAAAAGTTTATAATTTTATTTGCACATCAGACTCTTTTTGCATGCCCATACCAGGAATTCTGCCACATACCACTGCCAAGGTAGCAGCAGGACAGGGAAGAGGTGAGAAGCAGATAAGGAAGGTACTTCAGACTTCAGTAGAGTCTGAAGTAGACTTCATTGTAGTGTATGCAGGCACATTTTAAGATGTACTCTGCCCTAAAAGTGTCTATTTCTCTCAACTGACTGGAAGGAGAACCTACGGTGTTCAGACATAATCATCATGTGTGATGACTCACCCTACATATGTAGCAGAAGCTAAAATGCAGATGGGACAAATCTATTGTGGTATTAACACTTGAAGACAAGATGATTTTTTTTTCCTAGAATGAGGCAAAAAGCCCACCTCACTTCCCTCACCGACCACCAGGCGCCAGGATGACACCTCTTTTCTTTCTTTGTGGCCCATACAGCTGATATTCATTCCTGGTGCGTAACACAACTTCTGGGAATACAGAGGCTGGGAATGCAGGTTTTATTGTCACTGGTAATTGAATTTTTACTTTGGTATTCCATACATGAGGTTGTATATCAATGCTGGTAGACCACAGGAGGTGATTAAAACGGCCACAGGTCCCTTTGCGAGGAAGCTGGTAGTGACCTCTATAAGAGATGATAACACATCCCATTCTACCTAGACCCTTCTTGCTTTTTAAAGCTGCTCTAATTCATCCCAGCCGTTTGCAGAAACAGCCTGAAAATGTAGCAAGGAGAAAGCCCTCAGGCTAAAGAAATATTTTGTCCAATGAATTGCATTTAACTATGGCTGAGTTACAAACCTTTAAAACCCACAAACTTTCCCACTTGAAATCCTCAAGAAAAAGTACTGCTGTCAAAGATCCAAAACAAGTAAAAAAAGAGGGAAGAGGATTTACACTTTGGTTTATAGCACTACCAAGCAGCACCAGGAAGTTCTTGAAGATCCTACGAAATGAGGGACCCAGCCAGGTTGATCTGGCCATACTTCTCCTTACACCTATGCATAGCCCCAGCAAATCCTGGCACATAAAGAAAAATCTGTCCAATTCATCAGGGTCAGACATCTTTAACAAGATTCTAAAAATATGGCATTGGACATCAGCCATCCATCTCCATTCTGGATGGCAGTCATCTCTGGTTTGGGGGGTTGACCCTTGTGGATGCCAGGTTTCCACCAAAGCTGCTCTATCACTGCCCTGCTCAGATGACCAGGGGAAAGAAAATACAACCAAAGGCTTGTGGATCAAGATAAGGACAAGGGGAGATCACTCAGTAATTACCGTCATGGGCAACAGACTCAACTTGGGGAAATTAATTTATTACCAGATAAATCAGAGTAGGATAATGAGAAATAAAACCAAATCTTTAAAACACTTTTCCTCCACCACTCCCTTCTTCCCATCTCAACTTCATTCCTGAATTCTTTGCTTCTTTTCCCCTAGCAGTGCATGGGGACAGGGAATGGAGGGTTGTGATCAGTTCATCAGAGAATCATAGAAAGGTTTGGATTGGAAGAGACTTTGAAGACCATTTAGTTCCAACCCCCCTGCTCTGGGCAGGGACAGCTTCCACTAGCCCAGATTGTTCAAAGTATAATCAAATGTTATTTCTGCTGCCCCATCCTCCTCAGGGAAGGATTCCTCACACTTTTCCCCTGCTCCAGCATGGGGACCCTCCCATGAAGACAGTCCTCTATTAACTTCTCCAACAGGAGTCCTCCCACAGGATGCAGTTCTTCATGAACTGCTCCAGTGTGGGTCCCTTCCACGGGTGCAGTCCTTCAGGAACAGACTTCTCCAGTGTGGGTCCTTTCACAGGGTGCAGCCCTTCAGGAACAGACTGCTCCAGTGTGGGTGCCCCACAGTGTCACAAGTCCTGCAGCAAACCTACTCCAGTGTGGGCTCCTCTCTCCTCAGGGCCACAAGTCCTGCCAGGAGCCTGCTCCAGCATGGGCTTCCCACAGGGTCACATCCTCCTTTGGGCATTCCCCTGCTCTGGTGCGTGGTCCTCCAGATATCTGCTCCACTGGCAGCACCTGGATCACCTCCTCCTCTCCTCCTGCACTCTCCTTGCTGTCTGCAGAGCTGTTGCTCTCGCATATTCTCACTCCTTTCTTCAGCTACAGTTGCACAATAACTTTTCCCCCTTCTTCAATGTGTTATCCCAGAGGTGCTACCACCATCACTGATGGGCTCGGCCTTGACCAGCGGTGGGTCTGTCTTGGAGCCAGCTGCCACTGATTGTATCAGACATCGGGAAAGCTTCTGGCAGCTCCTCACAGAAGCTACCCCTGTAGCCCTCCACAACAAAATCTTGCCATGCACACCCAATACACGTGGCCAACAGCTAATACAGCGGCTGATGTGCTGGACCTTTCTGCTGGCATGTCTGGAAAACCTGCTCTTGAGGAGGAGATTATTATGGTGATGGAGACAAAGATTTCCTACAAGCTTTTCCTTTAAAAGAGAAAAGTTAAATTTGTAAGTGCCTGAACAATCTTGCTTCTCTGATTAATTCTCCATATCCAACCTGATACAGACTACTTATATTCCTCTGTGCTATTTTTTCCCCTGTTGTGATCCAATTCATCCCACACAGTGTAATGATATTCCTTGCAGAGGGGAAAGAATAGTGATTGCACATGCAACCATGGTATGATTTTTCCTTCATTTTTGTGGTCTTGTAATGCCGATAAGTTTTTTTCCCACTTACAACACAGATGAAATATTGTTAAACTGATGTGGATTTTAAAAACATTCTTTTTTACTTTCTGACCATTTTTTTCTACCTTCCTGTTTGTGATGGTGCCAAGGAGTTATTTTGTTTCCTTTAATTTTGTCAGCAAATTTCATTACAGTCAGAAAACCTATTGTGTCATTTAATCAATGCCCCATTACCATAAAAATGTTTCTGTTATTGCATTTTTCCCTCTGCTAGCAGGTGTAGGATTGTTGCAGCTATCTTACGTGATGGGCTAACAGAATTTATACAGTGAGATTATTCCCCTCTCAGATTCTACTGATGGAAATTTTTGCTTGACAAGGATAGTTTCATTAAAAAAAACCATTCACCTATTACATTTATGGCTGATAATTCCGTGCCTTTGTTACTAAGTATGTCTTTTTTAAACACCTTCACCAGCTCCGTTGCTCAAATATTCGAAGGCAGTAAAGTTTTCAGTTCGTTGGCACATACACAACTTAAAAACATTTATCTCCCCTTATATTTTCTCCTAGGTATCGGGCATTCTGTTGCAGGCTCTCAGACACTGCTGAGTTCTAATGAACAATTGATCTGAGCTGTGTGATTTAGCTTCAGAGCATACAAAAATCTGATTTCATCTACAGCTGAGTACCACTGCAACCTGCTCCAGCAGATCGAAGATTTTTACAGGCAACTGAATTCAGCATCATAAAACATAGCTTTTCAATGAAAATAACCACAGAGACCCCAAAATGGAAATCTGTGTTATTTAATACTGCTCTGAAATGCACACTTAGAATTAAAAAAAATCATAGATGCGAATTTGTGTTTGAGAACCTTTAAAACATTTTATGGTATTTATGTACATAACGCCCCTTCGCTTACAGCTCAGGTAGATTTCATGCAGTGAGAAAGTTCTAGAAAGGTCATTGTTGCTTATATAAAAAGCAACAGTTGCCTTAGATGTAGATTCTGGCGTATTTTATTGCAAAGATTTAGTACGTAGTGTGTGCAAGGCAGAACTTTGAACCTGGGAATAAGCCCTCCTATTTGCAGAAGCTGGAAGCAGATGATTTACCACAAATTTCCTGATATTTTCATCCAGTTTCTTCAGCTATGAGAAGAGAAGGACTCCAACCCCACTGGGCTCTGTACACTTGGCTGACGAGAAGCCTGGAGATAGGGAAAGAGATAGGCTCATTTCACACTCAACCTCAAGGCAAAGCATTTCAGAGAGAACTAGGGCAGAAGATGCCATGAAGAAGAAAAAAGTTAGAAACTGCCTTAGAATCTTGCTGGCAAATCAAGAAACCCATCAAGGAGCTGGGAAGAGTGGAGAGAAGTATTACACCATGGGGACTTTCTACAGTTGGGGTGAAACTATCTTTTCCCTAAGATGGGTCTCATTCCCCCAAGCCACACTGGTGTCTGAGGGGCAGGGGAGCTGTTAACAGAATCTCAGGCATCAGTTTACATCTACAGAGCACTCTTAAAAACAAAGGATGTAAAATTTCTGTATACTTTGTTCACGGAAATCATTCCAGCTGCTGTAGCAATGCAAAAAGCAAAGAAGTGCCCCTGGAATTATACTACGCATGGAGCCTTTTCCAATTCTGACAGGACTTTATCTAAAATGTTTATCAAAAGCAGAGCTAACTATTGACTGTATCACATGAAGTGTTTATTAGACCAAAACTTTGTGAGATAGAGTGACTGATTATACCCAAGTGGGAATCTGCGAATTATTGATTTAGAAGTAGTTGTTAACAATACTTCATGTGGTTGATGATACAGTAGAGATTGTGATAATAGCATTTTATGAAAAAGTCAAGACAGTTTGTAAGACAAAACAGAAGAATAAGTATTCCTGGAATGAGTACAGAAATTACTTTTCATGGTTCAGTAGAGAAAACAATAGTTGCCATAAGACTTACTGTACTTCACAGAGACACATTTTCTCAATTGCTTGTAAGCAATGTAAATGATTATAATAATTTCTGATATGAGACAGAAGAAAATCTTTGAAACATTGCTTCCTAAGAAAAGAAAATGGCCACTACAGCACTCTGCCACAAGTTGCATACAATTTTTAAATGCAGATCATTCTAATTTGACAACAAAATGAATACTGTCATTCCAAGATTTCCAATAGCTAAAATGTTTTATCTTAAGACAACAGCTTCAGTCATCATTCACAAAATATTAACTTGCCTTTCAATTGAGATTGACTTCAAAGCCAATGTAGAAAATGACAAACATTTTCCTATAGTCACTGATGATGAAAACCATGGAGATAGATACAAAAATATTTTTGATAAACTGTTTGCAGCTGCATGGTGGAAAATATTTTCAAGACACCTGAAGACTTTCAACAGTAAGAACTGCTTCCAGATGTAAAGTGTGTACTGCAGCCAACCAGCTTGAATTTGGCAATGCATCATTTGTGACAACATATCACTGTAGTACTAATGATGACACCTTTCTGCCCACAGAAAAATGGAAAAGGATAATGATTAGCTGCTTCTTGCCAATTGTCTTTGCCTATACAATACAGCAAAGCATTCAAAAGATAAATCAATAGATAAGCTTGGGGAGTGCATAGCAATAATTTTGACAGTTTTTCTGTATTCAAGGTTTCAAAACTACTGAAGATCCTAAACTCTGCCAGTCTGAAGCAGTGCGGTAGGGTAGCCTGCTCAGTGGCTCTTTCCATGTCTTGTGATTGAAAGAATCACAAAATGTTTCTGTTACGAGAAGTTCCTAGAGAACGGTTGAGAATTGCCCACTGAAATTTTAAAGTTCTTTAAGAACAATGAATTTTGTGAAGATGAAAAGTATGTCTTTTGGTGATTTTTATTTCTCTCAACAGCTGAAGACTTTTTACAACCCTCTCAAAATTAGAATATTTAATATGTGCTGAAGTTTATGACCTCCTGAAAAGTAAAATAAAATAGAAACAGATTTGTTGGTCAGGAATGCCATTCTTACTTAAGAGCATGACATAACAAAACAGGTAAAAGTAGAAGTGGCACATTATTCAGAATCATGAAATTCATACGAATTTCTGCTTGAATTGGGGAACAACAATATCTTAGCTGTATCTAGCTCCTTTTTTTAAAAAAAAAGCAACAGGTATTTTTTTAGGAAATCATAAGCAATACTGAAAGGTTGAAACCTGACAAAAGGCTAGGTCATAAAAAAATATATATGTATAAAATTTTTGTGTACTGAACAATTCAATAGCCTATTTATACATATTTCAGGAGTTTTAGATTTGGAAATTGGTACTACTCTACCTTAAAATCATCATTTTTTCAGTTTGTCAGACCACATGGATTAAGAACCACTTTACTCAGTCCAGTTTTAACTCACATGCAACTCTGCAAATAATATTTTCATTATTAAGAAGACTGAGCAGATTGCAGAATCCTACTAAATACTGATAATCTTTTCAGAGTTTCATATAAAGTTAATTTCTGAAGACCTTAATAAGCTTGTCTCAGAAAGCAAATAGATATTGAAACATATTAAACCTATTAATAAGCACCATTTTAATAGTAAATTAAGTCTTCAAAAATTTGAATATTTTAAAATAGTAGACATGTACACTTGTGTGAAAAGCACATGACTTGCTGAAGGAAAATGGTATTTTCATAAAGTTTCTCTAAATAATACATTACCGTTTTTTGTTTTCATGCCATTTTTCCTTATTTCTCTCAAATATTGTAGATGGCATATTCTGGTGCCCTGCGTAATTGTTGTTGAAAGGATAGAGAGTAAAGAAATGGTGTTTATCTATCACACCTGCCATCAAATCCCCAGGGCTAGGTAAATAATACTCAAGAATACTCTGTCTGAGTTGAAGCTTTCTACATGAGCAATGAGGCCAAAGATGGTGACCAAATAGAAGTGTTCTGCTCTGTGCCCATCTGTGTCATCTGATACAACTCCCTAATCTCCAAACCCCATTACTCATGTTTGTTTATATCTGAACTTGTTTACTGAGGTCCTCAAATTATAGGTCATTTGGTTAGCCTTCCAATAACATTTCTGCAATAATAATGTCAAATGGAACTTGACACTATTGCTTCTTTTTTCCTTAAAGGTTCGTGAACAACCCACTCTCTCATCATGTAGGTTTCTATGTATCCCTGACAGTTCTACTCTTTTTTTTTTTTTCTCTCTCTTTTTCAAAGCTGAAATGTTCCTGACCCAATGCAAAGGAAACAGGAAAAATGAACTAGATGCAATTCAGCCAGGTGAGTGTCATCGTGCAGTGCCAGTATACTCCAACAGGGCAGTTCTAGATGCAGTTTTCACATTTCAAGAGCACAGAAGATCTTCCCTGCCTCAAAAGGATTTGAAAGTGTTTATGCTAAAGTTTATGGGGCACTAAAAAAACAAGAGAACATGCAAATCTTGTGTGGGCAGAAGTAAATGACACAGAACTGCTGTCATTATCACTAAGACTTTAATTGACTTAACACAACCATTTATTGACACTTAAAATAATCTAGAACCTCCAAGGTGTCCACATAGGATGGGCAGATATGATAGCAGATCTGCATCTGGAGATAAGCTAAGATATCCTAGGGCGACCTTACTGGCAGTTGACCTATGTGTGGGCTACTTCTTCAAGTCCCTGGTCACCATAGTCAATGGAGCCTACAATGAATTTTAGTTGACCAAACGTATATGTCTGTTAGGGAGAGATGACTAGTTTCTCACATCATATCATCTGCAAGGACAGAACACAAGGATAGTTTAGGACCAGGCTCATGTTAGACACCCAAATGTATGTACGTGTGTTCTCTAACTGCATACCACACCAGGAGGTCCAGCAAGGCATCTCATTGCTAGCACAGCTGCTGTTATGTTTGCTGTGCTCTGACAGATCCCGTTCTTGAGAAACCAGGAGTTTCACCCCTCGTGGCCACCTACCACTCACTCATGATCACACGCACTTTAAATTGTACCTAGACAGGCTCTTCCAATTTTGAGCAGGTTAAGTGAGCTAGCTTCTTTCTGGTTTTTAGATATTCATAAACATGTTTATCCTACTCTTTTTCATTATTATCATCAATAAGTTTTTCACTGACACCAGTTTCCCCATTAGAAATATTGTCTCTAGAGTCAAGAATGTTTTTAAGAAAACCTATTCACAGAATCACAGAATCACAGAATCCCAAGGGTTGGAAGGGACCTAAAAAGATCATCTAGTCCAACCCCCCTGCAAGAGCAGGGTAACCTACAGTACATCACACAGGAACTTGTCCAGGCGGGCCTTGAATATCTCCAGTGTAGGAGACTCCACAACCCCCCTGGGCAACCTGTTCCAGTGCTCTGTCACTCTTACAGTAAAGAAGTTCTTCCTGATGTTAATGTGGAACTTCCTATGCTCCAGTTTACACCCATTGCCCCTTGTCCTATCACTGGATATCACTGAAAAAAGCCTAGCTCCATCATCCTGACACCTACCCTTTACATATTTGTAAACATTGATGAGGTCACCCCTCAGTCTCCTCTTTTGCAAGCTAAAGAGACCCAGCTCCCTCAGCCTCTCCTCATAAGGGAGATGTTCCACTCCCTTAATCATCTTTGTGGCTCTGCGCTGGACTCCTTCAAGCAATTCCCTGTCCTTCTTGAATTGAGGGGCCCAGAACTGGACACAATATTCCAGATGCGGCCTCACCAAGGCTGAGTAGAGGGGGAGGAGAACCTCTCTTGACCTACTAACCACTCCCTTTCTAATGCACCCTAAGATGCCATTTGCCTTCTTGGCCACAAGAGCACATTGCTGGCTCATGGTCATCCTCCTATCCACCAGGACCCCCAGGTCCCTTTCCCCTTCACTACTTTCCAGCAGGTCAACCCCCAACCTGTACTGGTACATGGGGTTGTTCTTCCCCAGATGCAAGACTCTACACTTGCCCTTGTTAAATTTCATCAAGTTTCTCCCCGCCCAACTCTCCAGCCTGTCCAGGTCTCGCTGAATGGCAGCACAGTCCTCTGGTGTGTCAGCCACTCCTCCCAGTTTTGTGTCATCAGCAAACTTGCTGAGGGTGCACTCAGTTCCCTCATCCAGGTCATTGATGAAAATATTAAACAGCACCGGTCCCAGCACCGACCCCTGAGGAACTCCACTAGTCACAGACCTCCAGCTAGATTCTGCGCCATTGACCACAACTCTCTGCCTTCTTCCTTTCAACCAGTTCTCGATCCACCTCACTACTTGATCGTCAAGCCCACACTTCCTTAGCTTATCTATGAGGATGCTGTGGGAGACAGTATCAAATGCCTTACTGAAATCAAGAAAAACTACATCTACCGCTCTACCATCATCCCTCCACCTAGTCACTTCCTCATAGAAGGCTATAAGGTTGGTCATACATGACTTCCCCCTCATAAAACCATGTTGGCTGTTCTTAATGACCCCCTCATCCTTGATATGCCTAGTGATGGAGTCAAGAATAAGTTGTTCCATCACCTTTCCAGGGATGGAGGTAAGGCTGACCGGTCTATAATTACCCGGGTCCTCCTTCTTGCCCTTCTTATAGATTGGTGTGACCTTTGCCATCCGCCAATCCTCAGGCACCTCGCCCGTTTCCCACGACTTACCAAAGATGATGGAAAGTGGCCTAGCAATGACCTCCGCCAGCTCCCTCAGCACCCGTGGGTGCATTCCATCCGGACCCATCGATTTCTTTCTATAAAACATCTTCATTAGCTTTTCATTGCATACGGGGAAAAAGAAGAGATTTTACACTGACAAATTCCATACAAGGTACTGACAGTTAATGGAGCGTGAAATGCGCAGGCATAAAAGCAAACTAATGTTAAACGAAAATGGCTCCTAAACATGTGTTCTTATTTTGCTGCCACATGGTTGGGAAAAATGTATATTCATTTCAATTAGCTGTGTACAAAATCACCTATTTCTGTGTAACAATCTTTTAATCTTTATTTATGGCAATTGACCATTACATTTGCCAGCTTCTGTTGTAGGTAATAGAATAAAACGTCAAATGGGATAAATTGCATTCTCTCTCCTTTCCCTCCCTCTATTTGCACATGTTAGCACACTCGTATATATGTGTAAAGACACATATTTCTCATGAATAAAGAGAAATAGAAGGAATGATCTATCTTGGATTTCTGATTTTAGTTCCTCTGAAGGTGTTAGCCAGCTTCCTTCACTAACAGCAATACTCCAGCTCCAACTGCTCAGGACAAAGCCCAGTGCTGTGTGTTGGGCTCAGGGAGCATGCTCAAAATTGTGTGGGGAGGATTTTCTGCCTGCCTCCCTGCAGATACCACGGGATTCTAGCAAAAGTGACAGAGAAGCAAGTAGCATCCTGTAATCATCCATTATGAGAGACTTAACTTGATGACAACCTCATGGCAATAGCTGTTCCATCATGCCTTTTCCCTAGCAGAACAGTTCCGGTACTACCTCTCTTCTTTTAGCTGTGCTGGCATGGTCTAGTGTGAGGCATCCCTCCCTATGGCAGGGGGGTTGGAACTAGATGATCTTAAGGTCCTTTCCAACCCTAACTGCTCTATGATTCTATGATAGCCAGCAGCATTTTTTGCACACTGTGTAGACGAGGTCCTCAGTGCCATGGGTGGCTTTGGCAGTGCTGTGAATGGCTGGACTAGATGATCCTCAAGGTCTTTTCCAACCCGTTTGATTCCATGATTCTATGATTGTCCTCCAAGTTCCTGACAGAATAAGTTCCCCAAGGAGATCTTGGGTACATGCATGAAAGAAAGTCAAGAATAGAGATTTCAAAGCTTTTCATGTAAGGAGAAATACATTCCCCAAATCTGACAGCAACCATACCTTTGACTTACTTAGGTACCCAGAGAGGCAGAAAGCAGGTCTGTGACTTCATTTCAAGCTAAGGCCAGGTTCTGTTTAACATACGTTTTCTTGTGGAGCCATGGTTTGGGAAAACAATAACTCCCAGGCCTTGGGATATATATTGTTGTTCTCTGTGTATGTTTACTGAGATCAATTTGAACTGGAATAGCTGTTTCCTATTAAAGTTTCTTGCTAAGTTGTACCCCAGACTTACTTCATGATAACCTAGGAAATGCTGCTCAGCCTAAGAGCAATGAAGAGGTAAGATGAAGGACATTTTATGATTTAACATATCAAAAAGGACTACATATCACTGACTAGTTTTGTTTGTTCCCACTAAGTTTTCCCATTAGACTTGCACTGTCTTCACCTTCACTGCCAACTGTTTGATTGCTGTTATCTGAGTTTGTCTCTTTAGTTACAGTGGTGGCAGCAAAGCAGAATAAAATGGTGAGGGACCAGAAGAGGAAGAACTTAGGCGAGGACAGAGTTTCTTTCTAAAAGGAAAAGTTGTAGGTGAGAAAATAGTAATAGTAAGACAGTGTTCAGTGACTGGAGTGTAGTTTTCAGTGCAAATTAAAACTCAGAAGAAAGTGTAACTGAAAGCAGGCTTGATGCCAATTAAATAGAAATGCAGCCTGAAACTCTCTGCAGAAGAAACAACAGTTCCACAGCTCTGTCACAGAAGTCTGTTTCCTTCACTGGAAGATGCCTTTCTCATTAAAAAAGCCACAGTCTTGTTCTTGTCTCAAAATAACTCAGAATTTTCTTCCTTTGGTTATGACTGTTCAGTTCCTTGTGATGGCAGGAAACAGAGTAAAACTGATGAGTTGCAGCTCTAATTTTCTGGAGTAAATTTGAGGTTCATACAAGACCGTCAGGGAGAAATACAGAGACCTCCATATGAGAGATGGGGTATTAGCACTGACTCTGTGTGATACCCTCTTTTCTCCACACCTATCCCAAAATAGTGCAGTAACAAGCCAAGAACACTGACAGTACCTACTACTGATGACTTTGATTCCTCAAGTAATTTACAGTTGATTGAAATGTTAACAGCTCCAAAATCATCACTGCCACTTTTGATCATGTGTCCTAAATATAACTTGTTTTCTTCTATGAGAACTATGATTAGGAGACTTGGTGAGCCTTACATTTTTTAAATTGACCCCAGAATTATTTCTCTGTTAGCTATTTTTCAGCTTTCAGAGTTTCCTGTGTCATGAATCTCCATTCCCAGCCTAAGGGCTTCGTTATAGCTTTGCCTTTTAAGATCATGACTGGAGATTGTACCAGCATATATAGCCGTGTAGACTAGGAAGCAGTTTGTAAACAGAGCACTTGTTGGTACCTCTAGGTAGTATCTCAGCTAGCTGCCACTGCCTCTGCTAACAAAGGAAGTACATTACAGAAAAAAAGTACCTGGAGTTTATAGTAGATTAGAAGCCAATTATACTTCAAGAACATGCTACTGCAAGAAACTTCAGTGCAATTGTGGGATGTACAAACAGAGGTTTTGTAAGCGGCAAAGAGAGTGATTTTCCTGCCTCTGCACAGCACTGTTCAGAACCTGTCTGAAAACAAATGAAAAATAATTTGAGAAGCCCAGAAGAACATAACACTATTTTTGAGACCTTTAGAAAACAGCCTGATGAGAAATGGTTGTCAAGGATTTTTGTTTCTTCCATTTAGAACAGAGACATTGGAAGAAGGACATGAAAATATACCTCTCAGCAATGAAAATACTACTGAAAGAGAAAAGAGGTCAAATGTTTCCCATGTCCACCACGTGTCTTCAAACATACACAGAATTTTTTTAAAGAGGACTGCAATCCATGGTTTCATTTTGCACCAGGTCTGGAACAGAAAATTCTTTACCACAAGAGATAAATAATCCAGATATGAGACTAAACCTTATATAGTGATAAGTGGAAACATTGATCTTGGGAATATTTGGCGATTTTAACAAGGCTACAAGCAGTGCCAAGGCCACTTACCCTTCCCCAGCAAAGGGAGACAGCTAAAAGAATTTCTTCACATCCCTTCCAGGATTGATGATTTCTGTAATTCATAAATTCATACATGCGCACAACAGAAATCCTACACAGTCAACTTTCAGAGCTTTCCCACCAAGCTCTCCCAAAATGGAAACAGCATGCGAAATGCAAAATAACATTAATGTCATCACCTGAGGCTCCAAGACAGATTTTGTTCAAGTAGCCATTGGTATTAGCTGCCAAGGAGACAGCTGTCCTAGTAGTGAAGTCCTCCCTTTCATGGTTCTTCTCCTTTTAGTGGTAATGTTTCCTGCTAGTCTAAGTACAGATTGTATATAATCACTGTTCTCTCTCCATTTCTGGTTTATAGTATTTTGCTGTCTTCATAGAATTCAAGCATCTTTAGTTTTATTTCATACTCTATATAAGTATATGATCACCACAAACCATATGTTAAGCTGATTTTCATAACGGAACAGCTGTCCTGGCTATAGTGGGATTGGTTCAAATTGCCCTGAAGAGCACTTACTCTAAAATCACTGGAACAGGTTTGTATTCCTGTGATAGTCTCCAGTGAACACTCAGCAAGCACACGGCTACTCATGATGTGATACAATCCAAGTGTTAAGAGGCAAACAGGATGGACATCTGAACAGGGAACTGCTCTTTCAGTGGCTAAGACTTTACTGAAAAGAAATGCTTTTTAAACAGGAGGTATTGATTGCTGCTTCAGTCCCAGCCTAGATTTTAACAAAATGTGGGACCACAAAATTGTGTCACATTCACAGTATTTTCCCTGCCTTAGCCTTCTGGCTGAAAATACGAAGAAATGGAAGAATAATGTGTAATTCACTAATGATTTATGCTGTCAAACTGTGGTACCCATGCTCAGCTGA
The DNA here is from genome assembly GCF_037157495.1 of Lathamus discolor. NCBI lineage: Eukaryota > Metazoa > Chordata > Aves > Psittaciformes > Psittacidae > Lathamus > Lathamus discolor. Next base: position 98,631,419 of record NC_088887.1, on the reverse strand, counting down.
GATCTATAGTCATCATCTGAAACCCCTTATCACCTATAGTGTTCACATACAAATTATATTCCCCCCAATGTCAAATAAATCCTAATTTAGCTTTAACTCTGATGCCCTAGAGTCTCTGATTAAGGAGATCATAGTATCCCACGTCGCTGCAGGTCCCTCAAGAAGCAAAGTACAGCATTTGAAGAATAGTCTGATATAAATTTAATAACCTACCAACATTGTGTTCAGACCCGATACCTTTAATTAAGAAAATGACTATTGTCCCATTTGGAAGTTCGTAAGAATAGGACAGATAAAAGCAAAACATTTACAAGAGGAGAGTGACCATTTAACAAAGCAGTTTCTGGGACTGCCTTTGAGGAACAGTCATATCACAAATGTATTTTCTACTGGTGTTATTTACCATAGAGCAATGTGGCAGCCTGCAGCTGAACTCTACCCTTACAGGTTTGTAACTGGAAGAGTGCTGAAGGGCTTACAGCATTGCTGGTGTGAAATGATGCCTGCAACCGGGCTAGTCCCCTTTCCCTTGGGTTATTGTTTTGTCTTCCTATATCTAATTCTTCCTTAAAAGACACAAAAGTCAGTTGCTTCTCACACTCTGCAATTCTTGCCTTTAAAGACAACGGTCTGTGAAACTCTGTACTTTCTTCCCTTCTATTCTATGGTTGTCCTTTATACCCGCAGCCTTTATGGCACGGCTATCAATTTGCTTTGTATTTCCTGCCTGCAAACCCACACTCCTTGTTCTTTTTTTTTTCTTTCACATATGTAGACTTTGTTCTTCGGATGTGCTTTTTGAGTGCTACGTTTGAAATTCAGTATGAGCTTCCCTGAATTAACCTGTTTCACTTCACTTGGCGACTGTGTATTCCCAAACAGTTTTTGCAGCATTACAGTGCTCTGCTTATCTCCTTACCTCAGAGAGACCTGTTTGGTGTCAACAAGAATAGCACCCATTTCCACTAGTGTATCTTTAAGCTAGACTTCTTGCCCCATCTGCCTTCCTCTTTCACAAGCAGACTTTTTAAACAGAAAGCAAGAAAGTAAAAGAAACTCTGAAAACCGCTGAAACTTTTCCTTTTCTTTTTAATGTTCCCTCTGACATCTCACTGTGAAGGGGGATAAATGACCAAGATGCACATATAAAATGAAGGGAGTTTTCACATTTTCAAGGCAATCTACTCCAGAGTAGATCCAAAGTAAAGCAGTTTATTCAGTTCTGTTTATGGATGTCTGTAAAGTGACAAGGTAAAATGAAATGGTTTTGTCTTAGGTCACAGTGACCAACTTGGGATCTTAGGTTATACCTAAAGTTTTCCTTTGACTTTGCTGCTGGCTAAAGCATCTTTAACTTCCAAAGGTGACAGAGAAATAGCAGCTGTGGCAGTTTAATTACAGCTGAGTCTGCAGTAATGTCTTCTGCAGAAATCCCCGACTTACATATTCATGCAGCTTTTACCCTCTGCCTCTTTTCTCAGATTCAGTTTGCCCTCAGCTCTTTGCAGCATGACACATCTCCCCAGGGATTTCACCTCTTTATTTCAGAAGGCTCTTTGGCTTCCCTGCATGCACAGAAATTGCATCTGCTCTGCTAAATCAGAAGATACTTGCATCTGTGTGTGAGAATGGATTTGTTCTGCATTCAGCTGTTGCACTATGAAAACTTCAAAAGCTATGGAAGAGTGAGGGTTGTCAAAGAGTCCGTTTTCAGGAGAGAAGGGCAGAAATTTAATCCCACTCCTGATCTCCGGACTTGTGGCTAACACAGCTACCTGCTTGTGAGCACATCACACATCAGGGAACGGCCTGCCAACAGGTCCCTGTTGTCCTTTTCCTTATGAAACCTGCATCTCTGCCAGCCACTCACAATGCCAGACAAGTGTATGGTGAAAACCGGGAGCACAAAATCACTGAACAATGAACTCTGGCTATTTACATTCCACATTGACTGCAGCATCTTTAGCGTTGGGTGACACAGGTGTTAGGCACAACACGTAGTGAGGTGGGTGCAGAGGGAAGTTTGTGCTGCCAGGCTGAAGGCAGAAGTACAGTTTGAGGTCACGTCTTCACTTTTCCCTCAGGCTTCCCACAGGATGACATCTGCCATCTCCCTGCCAAAACACAGGCGTGTGTTCTATTAGACAGTGTCAGCAAACTGCATGGTGATGGCTACATTTCTCCTTACGCAAGCAGAGAACGTTGTCACGATAAATGACTACAGTGCTAAACCCAAAAAGTGTCATGAATTGGCTCAACCCCTCTGAAGAATTAGATCTTAGTTTCTATTTGTCTCACTTGGGGGAAAAGATAGAAAGCTACTGTTACTTCTTTAGCTGTGACAGAAAACAGAACTGAGAGAGATATTTTGGAAGCTGAGAGGTTTTCTTTTTTCATAATATTGCACCAAACCTTCTTAACCTAAAAATTTTACAGTGAAAATGTAAGGTACATGTTTCTGCTTACCATGTAGAAAAGAACAGTAATTCTTCCCAGGAGAAGACAACAGCTCTCCAAGAATCTTTGCTGTCCTAGATATAGCAGTATTTCAGCTATCTATCTGCTGGCACCAGCGGTATATTCAGAAATGTATTCCTTCCTACATTCGGAAAACCACTGGCAGGGGAAGAAAAGAGCAAACACCTACACCTCCCATGAGCTGCTGTTAGCACTTGTTTTGATGAGTTAATAAGAAGCCATATGGTCTCACAGATTCTATGCTCCAGTCGAGTTGGCTTAGGTTTTCAAGCACTTGTGGGACTGCATGTCTGAAGGGTCAGATTTTGATACACCTTCATTTTCAACTCTATTAATCTCTTAAGCATTTTCCCAACAACCTACCTTAGCCCACTGCCAACAGGCGTATCTTCTGCCCAATAAACACTGTCTGTTTCCAGACACTAGGATATAAGAATACAGCCAGGATTAGGAATTTGTGATCTAAGGCTGAGCAGGTCAGAGAGAAACAGCCACTCAGTGAACAAGACACTAAGGCTGCATTTCTTGGGAGTAGAGCAGCAGCAGGCAGGCCTGAGGTCTTCTTGGACCTGCTGACAGTCAGACTGAGAACTGGCTGCAATTAACAGCCAACTCTTCCAAACTGCCTCTAGCACAGCTTAATTCTCACCTAGACCTGTGGCCTGGTGATTCAGTGAGTGGCTTTTCTTTACAAGTCAGAACTGAACAACTACCTTAGAGAAGCAGTTATAGAAGCCGTTATAGTAATCTTTCAGCTAGCCTTCATGTAAAGACTTCAGTCATAGAAAGAGAGATTTCATAGCATCTTCCTAAGTGTCCTAGGATTGACCAGTGTCTGCACACTTCACCTCTGGTAGTTTTCTTTTGTCTGCATGAATTCCTAAATTAAGTTTCTCTTTAGAATGTATGTTGGGGTCTTATATTTTTAGGGTAATACCTCTTAAGACAGAAGACTACATCAGTTCCACAGAAAAAGGAAAAAATCTTTTAGAAAGATAGAGTAAAAACTCCTCAGAGCCACTAATTCCAAAGTTAACCACTGAGAAATATCTTGCATCTCTTTATTACTTGTGAATTAAATTCTAGTCCAGCCTTTCTGTTGTACTTCGGTTATTTTTTTCTTTAGGCAAAATGTAGGTAGTGTTTTCATGAGGAAATACTTCTTTTGTTGTTACTGCACTTTCCCAGCTTTACCAAGAACTTCTACTCTCAGATACTATTCTCAGTAATATTCTGCATACCTGTGCAGGTTATTTTGGAAACCATATTCAGCAAGGAAAAATAAAATAAAATATCTTTTTTAAACTCTTTTTTAATAGATAAAAAAAAAAAAAAAACAACACCAAAACCCAACAAAAAACAAAACAACACAGGAAAAAAACAAGTCAACACAACCACTCCTCCCCATTCTTAGATTTCACTAATAAAACATCAGTACCTTGGTATCTGACTTTGTATGATTCAGATGGTATACCTAACAGCCCAATTCATGTGTAAACATCTGTTAATGTTGCAAAAAGTATGGAAGGATTAGATGCGCAGTTAAGTATGATCTTAACTTTAAGGGGCATTGCAATTGCCCAGCTTTACTGAACGTGTGAATCAGCATAATGTAGGTAAGAATTATATTTTGTTTTCACTAACACTTGAAGCTCAAAATTGTTTTGAGTGCAGCTAATTATAGTATAGTTCTTTGAACAGGGAACAACATACCAGCACACAGAAGTACCTCTATTAATTACCAACTCTTGACAGAGCTTTCAAAAGTGTGCTTATAAAAGGTTTGCTACCAGCTAGTAGAAGCATATTGAAACTGTAAGACAGCATCTCTTTTATCCCAGTGCAAAATGCTTATAGTACCTTCCTGTTGGTAACCTTCACAGGACACCTTATGCCTGGAAGTAGGGACCGCTATCAGCAAACACAGAACTCTTCGTCATCTCTGAAGAGAAATAATAAAACTTAGTGAAGAGACATCCAAAACTGGAGTTTCATGAGACTGCATGGGAAGGAGATACCTTCTGTGAGTGACAAAAATGTGATACAAACCTAACTTCAGCTTTGCCCAATCAAGCTAGGAAGGTGCCTAAAGAACCTTGCTCAGTGTGAAGCCATGAATATTGCTAGAATAACTCCTGGAATTTCAGGTTTTCACTGGACATTGGTACAGTGTCAGTGCCCAGGGGTTGGTGGGGGGCTACAGGACAGTCTCTGTGAGGAGAAGCCAGGGCTGCTCTGAGCAGGACACAGCAGTTTCCACTAGCTCCAACCAACCCACTGCAGGGCACAGCTGAGCCCCGCAGCCAAGATGGTGGTGCCTTAAGGAAAGCATCTTTGAAAAAGGGCAGAAAATGCCACACACAGGTAGGAGGAGAGGAGAAAAAAAGTGAGGAACAGCAGTGCAAACACCAAGGTCAGAAGAAGGAGGGGAAGAGGCACTCCAGCCACTGGAAGAGGTATTCCCCTGCAGCCCATGGAGAGGACCACACCAAGGCAGGTATTCACACTGCAGTTCATGGAGGACCCCATGCCAGAGGAGATATTCACAGCCTGTGGCAGACCCCATGCTGGCACAAGTTTATTGCGAAGGACTGCAGCCCCTGGGGAGGACACGTGCTGAAGCTGGGGGAAAATGTGAGAAGGAAGGATCAATAGAGAGGAGCTGTTACAGACTGACGTGAACCCCTCATTTCCCGTTTCCCTTCCACCGCTTGGGGGAGCAGGAGATGGAGAAGCTTGGAATGAAGGAGTGAAGTTGAGCCTGGGAAGGGGAGTGAATCACAGAATCACAGAATCCCAAGGGTTGGAAGGGACCTAAAAAGATCATCTAGTCCAACCCCCCTGCAAGAGCAGGGTAACCTACAGTACATCACACAGGAACTTGTCCAGGCGGGCCTTGAATATCTCCAGTGTAGGAGACTCCACAACCCCCCTGGGCAACCTGTTCCAGTGCTCTGTCACTCTTACAGTAAAGAAGTTCTTCCTGATGTTAATGTGGAACTTCCTATGCTCCAGTTTACACCCATTGCCCCTTGTCCTATCAGTGAAGAGGTGTTTTAATTTTTGCCTCTGTTTCTTAGCATCCTATTCCATTTTTAATTGGCAATAAATTAATTTTCCCTAAGTTGCATCTGTTTTTTCCGTGATGGTAAAGACACTTCCTCTGTCTTTATCCAGGCCCATGACATTTTTCACATAGTGTTCTCTCCCTGTCCTGCTCAGGAGGGGGAGTGAGCAGCAGCTAGTGGGGTGTTTGGCTCTTAGCCAAGGTCAAGCCACCACAGTATTGTACAGCAGCATCTGGGGAACTTGCCGTGTGGTCACCAGAAAGTCTGCTGGAAAGAGAATGTCTCCTCTCAAAAGTGTGCAAGGTGGTTATCATTGTACATCTGTTCAGAGGCAGTTCATCCCTCTAGGTGATGACTAAGGTAATCATGCAAGTACTTGCAAGTACAGATGAACCCATCAAGGGACTGCACGTAGATAGTCAAGTTTACCATTTAATCTGAGCTGAGCACTCAATTCCCAGCTTTCTTCAAAGGCAGAAACCATTTCAGTTCACCCTTTATTTAATAAAAGTTCTTTTTGTCTTCTGTCAAACGCAGCAAACTATTTAAGCCTCAACTTTAGTGGAAGGGCAATTTAATTAATTCACAGAGTTATTCTTTTAATTGGATTTGACTGAATCTCAACTTTTCTGAAACTCAAGAGAAGAAGGTTATTGGCTTGGCTTCACAGATGCTATTTATGCTTCCATTTCAGCTAGCACCTGAAACAAGGTTATTTCTCTCTGAGGATGTCAGTCTGAGTCAGTGGCATCCACTGCAGTTTTATTAATTTAGCAACATAAAAATGCAAGAAAATTGAATGTTAAAATCAAACTCTCCTCTCTTTAACACATTTTTAAATTATGGAAATGTTAATTAGGCTGACACCAACTTGATCATCAGGCTGTTATCTTCAACTGACAAGAAAAAAATTCAATGAAAGCGAAAAAGATTCACATTTTGGTGAGGAAATATTGTCAGCTTCATCATGCAACTGTGGCATTTGATCCACCTGAGCACAGGTTGGTAAATGAGACAGAATTGATGTCCACAGGTTGTCAGTTGCCTTTGCTAAGAAAATTCAGTAAACTGTGAAGAACAGCCAGACTAGTCTACACTAAAATAACAAGAGGCTCCTCTTGTATTCTGGCAAGGATTTTTCTTTATCTTTTTTGGTTGCGGTGAATTCTTTGGTGATAGGAAAGCACATAGTTATCACGATCTCAGTTCCAAACAGGAGCTTCTACATGGTGCATTAATGCAAAAAATGCTCCCCTTTCCTCTTAGCTTTCCTTCCCAATGCACGGGCAGACAGGAGTGGGCAGCGTGTATTATTAGTGTTTGTGTTTACGTACCATGTATAAGCCTCAGCTGAGTCTAGGGCTGAGCATGCGGTCCCCTGGTGGCACCAGGGATGGTATAAAAACAGAACAGGACATAGTTTTAGCCTCCAGAAGTTCCTAAGTCCAATGAGACAAGAAATACTTGAAAAGGAAGCAAACCACAGAGTTGAAATTATTTGGCCCAGGCTACCTGCTGCCAGAGCTGGGAACTGTCATCAACTCTTACATGCCTGAGACCCTGTCTTTGGCACTGTGCTTCTCTTCAAACCACACATCTGCTTCTACAGGACCAGCAGCAAATGGTGTCAACGAAAGTGCCTCAGAAGTGAAACATTCAGTGCTAACAAAGAGATTATGTATCTGAATTCATGAAATGAAATAAAATCAAAACAAAGAACCCAGGTCCCTCTAACAGTGATTTATACAAAATTGGAATTCAGGTAAGGTAATGAATTCACATTCTACGGCTGCACTTGTAAACACCAAGGTAGCTGTTGACATTTCATTTTCTTATATTTCTATTCCAGAGAGGAATTATATATTCAGTTTACATAGATTTATTGCCTTAATTGCTTAGCAGCATTTGGTATAATACTAAAAAGGTCAAAATAATGTTTTTAATATCTATTGTAAGGTCCTGAGCCCCTGTGAATTACAACTGTAAAGCCTTCCTTCTAAAACAAAAAGCAGTCTAGACGCGAATGTGCATTAATGAAATGGCTTCAGAGGTGGGAAAAAGGAAAAAGAAAAGAGAGGTAAATACTGTTTAAGCTACATGCACAAAAACACATTTATGGAGGTAAATACTATTTTCTCTGGTAAGTGGAAATACGTTTGTGCTGTCGCATCTGAAACCCTCAGCTGTGATTTTCTCATTGCCTGCTCCTAAGCGCAGACCCTGGAGGGAAGGGAGCCTGTGGCTCTGCTCATACAGAAGCCTGGTAAGATCATCCGCTCTCAAGCACTGGGACTCATCTAGTGTTTTCCATTTACACTTTGCAGTAATAGGAAAATTAGGGAGTTTATTAAACAAAACTTTCCTACAGAAAGCTTTGTTCTCTTTTAAACATTTTCAGATTCTGAGGGAAAACCTTTTTTTTTTTTTTATCAAATAGATACTCCTTTTCTTCAACAAAATCTCAGTGTTTTTCTAAAGAATGTTTTCTTTTACAAACAGCTCTAATGAGTATCTTATGTCAATGACTAACTATGTAATTGATTATCATATAAGGTCAAGGTATGATGTCGAGTAATTCAGGTTAACTCTGCTGAAGTCCAAAGTTATGGCCAGGCAGTGAATTTTCCAAGATACTGTGAAGTCAGTACCACTGCACCACACCATCCTCTCTCTGTCCACACCAGCATGTGAACCTGCAATTACTAATGGGTAGAGTCTTATCCATGTTCTTCAATATTCTGATCAGGGCTGCATGATCCATGACATTATGTGCTCAATGAGGGCATGGTTATTACTGTTTTCCTTTTTCAGTCCTAAATTCCTTTGTATGTTTCCCATGTGCAAAGCACTGAAGGGCTTCAGAGCTGCCCACTGTGGCTAAATAGGAAATTGTTTCAATCAAACAATTTCCCACTCTGTGATGATGATATGTGCTGTAGCTTCAGTGCATGACTCCTACTGCTAATTTAGCTTAATATGAATGTGTAAAATCACAAAATCATTTGGCAACAGCAGTGTTAGGATGCAAATCAGAGCTGTTGCCATGAGATGAAGATTAATCTTCTAAACCAGAGGATGATATTTTACCTGGAAAATCTACAAACTGTGAAAAACTAAGTCTGCAAATAAGGATATGGACTTGTATAAACTACAGCTGATTCAGGTATGTACATTACCAAACCATTGTGACATTACACTGAAGGTACTGCAGTTTTTTAAATCACACTTTAATACAGTAATCGGTACATTTATTTTTTATTTAGCTCTTCATCTGAAATTGGAATTCTCTGTGCTTCCTCAGACCAATATTTTTCTGACCAAGTGTCACTATGACTATACAAGTAAAAGTTAATCAGGATTTAGGGTTTTATTGCCGTCTTCTATACTGTCACAATCAGAGCTGGATGATAGAAATGAGAAAAATAAAACCTTTCTGGACATTGAGTCTAATTCAGTGCAAAACATCTGCTGTCATCTGTGTATTCACAAGGTTCCTTGTGACGGATTTCTCCAGAAAGAGAAGGAGGCAAGATGGTGAAAGAAAAATTGTCTCTCAGCATCAATCTGTTTCTGTTCCAACCTTTTCCTTGCTTAGACTTCACTAATTCCATTTATTCTGTTTAGAATACTACATATACATCCTATCTGTCATGTCTTCTTGTATACCTCCTGTAACAATCAACTAAATTGAGTCTCTCCTGTTAAGCCCCTACACTTACTTGTTACTTTTTTGGGAGTCCTGATACGCTCTGTTTTCATTGTACAGTAGCATAAAAGTAACATATGTCTGCAGAGGGATACCCCATCTTCACTCTAACCTATTTCACCAAGAGAAAACAAACACAGAACCTCCAACTATTTCAACGAAACCAGGGTGAAAAAACTCTACCAGCCCTTAAATCTGTATACAATTCACACCTGCTTTCACTTTAAGCTTTGGGGGACCAGCCTTTTACACAGATGAAAATTAAAAGAGTCCTGTCTAGGTTCTTCTTTCCTAATCACTCCATACAGGAGTTGCTTAGCAAAAAATGCTTCACTGTGTCTTTGCAGCAAATATCGCACAAGGACAAGCTAGTCAGCACCTCCTTTTTCACACTAAGTCCTCCTCAGATTGCATCCGCTCAACCAGTCTTCTCTCAGGGCATGTTTGCTGTTTCTCAGTGCTTTGTGTCCTCCTCAATGCTTCTTCAACATCAGCATTGTCATCCCTACACACCTTCAAGAATGGGCCACTGCTTAGCTAATACCACCATGGGAGAAGATGAGGTGGTACCCCTCTTTTAAACAACGGTGCAGCCAAAACGAGTCACGACTGAAGGTGTTGCCTCTTCCTAGCCTGGCTTCTTTCTGCTGATCTGCCATTCTTCACATCAGGCTCTGCCAGAATGAAGAGAGTGGGAATTTTAAATCCTTAAGCAGACCCCAGTTAAAGCGATTACCTCCCAAATAAAACTTAAGGCAGAAAAATATTCTCTGTTACTATCATAGTTCTGTAGCTTGACTAGCTGCTGCTGCAGACAACAGATTTACTCTTCATCTTAAGTGAGAAATGAGACTTCTTTTCAAACCAAAAGGGGATTTTTTAGATTTTATTTAAGACAAAGCTTAAAGTATTAAGCTGTTCCTGTGTGGCTTGTAAAATGCAGTACCAGATCCAATATAATATTCTGTAAAGCGATCTGGGAAGCAGAGACGTGGGGCTCCTTGCAATTTCAGAGCAGTTTTCAGAAGCAATTTCTCAAGACCCTTTAGTGACAGGGACTACCTGTAGTCAGGAAAACAGCATGGTGAGTGAATGAACAAAGGAGTTAAAGCTAGGGTGGCCAAAAGCACAGACTTCTGCAAGAAAAACAGGTCCAGTGACTTATAAAACATACTGATAGGCCTGAGATCAGTATCTTACATAGATAAGAACATTTCATTGGCCAGGCACCCCTTGGGCAAAATCTGCCATGTGAGTCTGCCCAAGTACAGGTTCATTTTTCTTCCCACAAGGCAAGAACATTTAACATTTTCTGAGGTGCTGGGGTATAAGCAAGCCGTCAGAATTACACTCAGGGGCAGTCCTGCTTTGTTTTACTCATTTATTTATAGATACAGGACAGGGTAAGCTCCTACAAATATTTTTCTGCTGGAACAGGAAGGGGAATATTTGCTGATTCACAGCAATCATTTACAGACCTTCAACTTTGACTGCTAAATCGCTTCACACGTTAAAACCACCCAGCCCTGTGCTTCTGTGCTCAAGCAGGCATGCAGTTAACTTGTGTGAAAATGCCCGTCCATATACCATGGAACCTCCAGCTGGACTACTGAATGTAAAGCATCTTGCAAAATGAGACTGATTGCACTGTCCAAAACCCTGCCCAAGCACATGCAGCTGGAAGAAGGGATGGTGACACCACTGTGACTAATGAATGCAGGCCATCAGTAATCAAAAAGTAATCAAAAGTAATCAAAAAAGGAACTTCCTCCCTCAAACCCACTTACTGTTTGGGAAATTCTATCACTATGCTTTGGGAAAATATATTCATTTTTTCCCCCTGGATGCTTATGTGTGTGGCAGTGCCAACTCTTAAAATAAGAAGGGTCAAGCTTGCTTAACACTTAAATACTTGTTTGCTGCTATTTCCAACAGGAAAATCTGGATTGCACATTTAAAGAAGAAAGAAAACAGAAATGTGGATAAAATTCTATGAGTAAGAGGGCAGAAACAAAACGATCATTATTTTTACATGCTAACCTGTTCCAGTGGGCTGCTTGCAAAGCCCAGTTGGTTGCTTCACATTTCTCTGGCTGTCATCCCCCTGGGAGATTCCTGTGACCATTAAGAACCATGGAGCTAAAACCAAAACCAACTGATACACGAGGCTTCCTTATACTAATTGCAACAGTGAACATTTTTCAGAATACTTATCATCCTGGGGGAACAGGCAGGATCCATGAAGATGAGGTTGTTTTCACAACTTTATCCAAATATTGTAGCTTCTGCTGCATTAGATGAACACCCCTGGGATTCTCCTAAGGGATGTTTCTGTAACAGCAGAATATTCCCCTTCTGGTGCTCATAAACTAAAAGAGGAATCCTTGAATAGAGATATCCCTTAGAGTTTGGGCTCTTTTTGCTCCTCTGAAGGGATTTTTGTCATTAAACCTCTTACCTCTGCCAATCCCTGCTATGTCAAGCATGTGGTGGTAGAGGACTTTTCCATCTTAATGCTTATTCACTCTGCTCCATCTTACCATACCACATCATCCTATATCAAGACATTCTCTTAGTACAGAAGGTTTTCCCAGAGCATTAGCTGTTTTTTGAGGTTACAAATCCATCTTCCTCATGTTCACTGCTGCACCATGAAGTCTTCTTTTCTCACCCTAGGCATCCAGCAGGCGATAAACATAGTTGACAGCAGTACTGCACTTCCTTCTCCCCTCCTATCCCTCTATCTCATCAGCCACTACTGCCATATCGCTTCCTCCTGTCACCTCATCCCTATTTGGCCTCCCCAGTCAACCTCCCCATGTAATCCTCACTATACCCTCAGCAGCTATTCTGCTCAAAAGTGCCTTTTACCCACTGATGCTCATCAATCCTGAAAAGCATTTGCCTTATTCCCTTTGGTTGTCACCAGCCTTTTTCCATACCTGGCTTTTCCCAACCCTCTTTTAAGGGTTAACCACTGACAGGGTTAATGATGGAAGGAAACATCTGTGAAATGGGAAGGGCAAAAGCTCCTAATTCACACTGTCTTTTTGTTTCCCTCCCTCCCCACCTTGTTTTTAAAGGAAAAAGCTGCAGATACAATTTCAAGGACTGCATGCAGCTGAAATTGCACCAGAGGGGAGAGTGTTCCAGCCCAGAAGGTGTTGGGAAGAGAGTCCAAGCAAAATGTCTATCTCTAATTGTAAAATGGAAGAACAATATGATTAATTATCTTCCACTTTGGAGGCAAGGGCTTGGCAAACCTCTCCTGACTGCTGTATTACCATCAAAGCTGATACATTAAGACGCATGCACAATGAGAAATTATAAAAGCAGAGCAGCACAAAGGATGTGGGTGCTGCAGGAAGAAAGATTCAAAAGCCTAACTATGCATAGAACTGGGCTTAAACACACCTGTAACAGAAAAAAGACACAGTGATTTTCTCATCAGTATTTGAAGTGTGTGAGCACCAAGGGGAGTTACCTCCTTCAACAGAAAGGATGCAATTAAGAACTGGAGATGAAATCACACAGTGAATTTAAACTGCTCATCGTGGAGGGAAGAAAAACAAGTCTTTACATAGGAAGATATTCTAGGAAGTGGGTGTCCCAGTGGTTGGGGCGCAGAGAACTAGAGTGATTCAATGGAAGCACATTGCTTGCAGCAGTCTCACGGTGCCACGGACACACAATAGATGATCTAAGGGGATTTTCCATCTGTTGACTCCATGCTCAGGAGTAAATGACTGTGAGCTCAAGATTTGTATGTGTTTATCAACACATACAGCTTCTTTGTGCTGTGTCCCACAGGTCGGAATCACTTTGCTTTTTCCTGTGGCCAGCAGAAACTCCACTCGAATTTTTAACAAAGGACTGTCTTTTTTAAAAAGCTTTTCTTATCCCAATATGTTGAATCTGTCTTGGAGTTGTACTACTGTGTAATCAAGTTTAATGCGTTCTAGTTGGAGGCACAAATAAGGTGGATGCTGTAGTAGCAGCGTACTGATGGGATTTTGCTCCAGCTGATGATACACCCTGGAGTGCTTCCAATTTTCAAACTTGGAATCTAATGGCTCATTCCTGCTTTTTAAAAGGGAGCGTGAGTGAGACAGAGACACAGGGTGCAAGCACTGCACTGCTTGTCTCGTAAAAGTCAGCTACACAGTGTATGTGAACCCAGACCAGTATCTCACCCCAGAAGCTGGGAGAGGGACACAGAAAGCAGACTATGGGTTGCACTTTGGCAGTTGGTTTGGACGATACAGATCTAACTGCTCTCACCGCCAACACACATGGATGCCAGGGATGTTATGGGAACTTGGAACAACTTATCTAAACATCTAAATATCATCAGCAGGATGGAGAAATGGGGAGTCTTGTCCCAGACAGTTGCAGGCAGGAGGGATGTACTGCTCTCCTGCTTCACGTTTGCTTTAGCCCAGAGCTCAGGGCTTCCTGGGGTAGCTTCCTAAAAGCACCAGGCTGAATTCTGGTTTCTATGGCTCTTTATAATAACTGATTTTCCATAGCCTGGGCAGTGTGGAGGGTAGCACCGATTTGTTTATTTTGGAAAACCACATACAAGTCCCAGCAATCATTGCATCCCCCCAGAAAGCATTTTGCAGACTACAGCCTGTAAAAGAGGCCTGGGTCACCTCTTTTTAGTACTTAGAGTCACCAAGATGGTTTTGATGCAGAAATTTCTGCCCCACATTCTCCAGTTTACATTTTGTGGGAACTTGATTGTCTGGTGACTTGACATTAGTGGGAACACTATCGGTTTCAGAGAATTCAGTTAGGAAAAACTGCTTCTTACTTTTGCAAAGTCTTCCTTTATTTGTCTTGGATGATGCTATTTTCTTTGTTCACCTCTCACCAGCACCGGATAATTCAAGCTGGATGCACCAGTTCAGCAGCCTGATATTTAAGTACATATTTACAGGAAAAAGGCGTTCACTGAGCAGCCCTTGCCTCAGGACTTGGACTCTGACAGGCTGGCAGAGCCCAGGGGTTTTGCCCATTAGAAAACAATACAAGGCTCACCTCCTGTCAGGCATTTGGGTGGATGCCCGATTTACTTTCAGAGGCAAACTTCTGGCTTTAATCTTGCATTTTCATGTCACACATTACATTAAATGTTACACACAGAGTATCAAAGAAACAATTCAGTGCAATTCCTGCAGCTCTCCTGCATGTATTGATTTCATCTAACATGTGCCAGGTATGTCTTTCAGCCTTGAAATTTTCCAGCACCACAGAACGGTCTGATTTCTGTTCCTCTCCTGATGTATGTCTTGGGGACAAGTTATAAGGCACAAATAACACAAGCGACCTCCTTATAGCAAAAGTGTCTCTCCAAAGTCAAAATGCTATAGGCACGTGTGTCTTTTTCAAACTGCCCTATGCACAAGTCCTGACTGTGATAAACAGCATGTTGCTGACAAATGAGTTGTGTTCATAATAACTCTTCCTACAAGGCAACCAGGAAAGGAGATGCACTTTTCCCACTGCCTTTTCTCCTGCGGATTGTGCAGTCCAAAATCTCCATATAAATAAATCCAGACACATATAAACATGCAGCTTCTAACCTCTGCCAAGCAGTCCATAGTGGGACTTCCAGTAGCACCAGGAGCTTGCTCCTGCAAAAAATCCCTATTCTGAATTTGCTCTCCGTTATAATCTGTGAAACTAATTATGACTTGACTACACATAGTTTCTACTGAAAGCTTGCTCGTCCATGCCCCACTTTCCCTTACAAAGGCAGGTTCTCCATTGTTTTCTCTCTCTCTGTCACTGTATTTCCAGTGCTAGAGATATTAAAATCAGTCTCAGACAGGAAAGCATATTGGCACAGCACCTTGGGAAATGGCAGTAAGAAGATCCCTACAGACCAGATTCTGGACCTGGCTCAGATGAGCTATTTCCCTCCCACACCTGGAAAAAGGCTGAAATGAGGACAGAAGATTTTCCATTTACATTTATTTACCAGTGGTTTGAAAGATGCTGTACTCACTGCCAAGCTTTCCTTTTCTTAGTCCAAACAGGAGCATGGGTCTAAGTTACTTGGAGAAGTTTTTCTTTCTGCAGCAGGCCTGACAAACACATGGAGATAAGGTAGTCTAAGAAATACTGAAGAATAAAAAGGGCATTAAAATAAGGACTTGACAGGATATGAAAGCCAAGAAAGGATTAAAACATTAAAGAGAGCACTCTAGTAGCCTAAAGACTTTTGGACAAAGATATGATCTTGGGAGTTTTTTACTTCGTGAGTTTTTGCATTTGAAGTAACAAACTTCAAACCATGGATGTGGAGGAGTCACTCCAGGGCTTACAAATTAATCTAACTAACTGACCACAGGAGATAGACGTTTTTGTCAAAAAAAGACTCATCTGACTCGGCATACCTGACACCTGACTCTAATGAATCTTCATACCATAACATAGGTAGAGAGAGAGAGATGATAGACGATAGATAGGCAGATAGATAGATAGATAGATGATAGATAGATAGATAGATAGATAGATAGATAGATAGATAGATAGATAGATAGATAGATAGATCTTCCTACCATCCACTATTTTCCTTTCACCAATCAAACATCAAATCCTTCTCCATTCTCCTATGTACCACTCACATTCTGTTCTGCAGGTCCTGCCACATGGCAGCAGCGCCTGCCCCTGGTATCTCTCCTCCTCCTCACCCTGAACATCTGATTTCACATCTGAATTAAAAATGCTTTCCTTTTTGTCCATGCCTCTACTCACCATGTGAGAGCTGTAGTACAGGTCCTAGTTAGTTACTGGAGCACTGGGGCTATCACCACCCTGTATCTGTCAGCATGTTCCAGGGAACACTGTCACCCTGGGGGGTCTCCTGTGTGCCTTCCATCGATCCATCAATCTATCCATCCACCCACACACCCACCCACCCATCCATCCTTCCATCCATCCATCCACCCATCCATCTGTCTGTCCATCCGTCCATCCATCCATCCATCCATGCATTCATCCATCCATCCCATGGGCAGTCCAAGGATGCTCATACATCCCCCCTGGCCATGCTGCAGCAGCACTGACAATCTTCATGAAGCATTCCATTGACGGTATTCTGTGACAACATGTATGGAATAGCTGCCAAGGCTACATAATATGCTAGCAGCCATCCTCATGAGGGATATGTATGCTGTGGGAAGTATACTGATCTACCCTAGTTCTATACCTACACGTAAACACCTTCCTTTCACATGTCTCAGGACTTTCTCACAGATAGATTCATAGAATTGACTCATAGAATAGTTAGGGTTGGAAAGGACCTTAAGATCATCAAGTTCCAACTCCCCTGCCATGGGCAGGGACACCTCACACTAAACCATGCCACCCAAGGCTCTGCCCAACAGGGCTTTGAACACTGCCAAGGATGGAGCATTCACAGCTTCCCTGGGCAACCCATTCCAGTGCCTCACCACCCTTGCAGTAAAGAACTTCCTCCTAATATCCAATCTAAACTTCCCCTGTTTAAGTTTTAACCCCTTACACTTGTCCTGTCACTACAGTCCTTGACGAAGAGTCCCTCCCCAGCATCCCTATAGCCCCCCTTCAGATACTGGAAGGCTGCTGTGAGGTCTCCACACAACCTTTTCTTCTCCAGGCTGAACAGCCCCAACTTCCTCAGCCTATCTTCATACAGGAGATGCTCCAGTCCCCTGATCATCCTCGTGGCCCTCCTCTGGACTTGTTCCAACAGTTCCATGTCCTTTTTATGTTGAGGACACCAGAACTGCACACAATACTCCAGGTGAGGTCTCACAAGAGCAGAGTAGAGGGGCAGGATCACCTCCTTCGACCTGCTGGTCACGCTCCTCTTGATGCAGCCCAGGATACGGTTGGCTTTCTGGGCTGCGAGCGCACACTGAAGCTGGCTCATGTCAAGTTTCTCACCGACCAACACCCCCAAGTCCTTCCCAGCAGGGCTGCTCTGAATCTCTTCTCTGCCCAACCTGTAGCTGTGCCTGGGATTGCTCCGACCCAGGTGTAGGACCTTGCACTTGTCATGGTTGAACTTCATAAGGTTGGCATCAGCCCACCTCACAAGCATGGCAAGATAACCAGAGCAGACCAGCATTTAAGTTGGGGCCGTTCAGCCTGGAGAAGAGAAGGCTGCGTGGAGACCTCATAGCAGCCTTCTAGTATCTGAAGGGGTGCCTATAGGGATGCTGGGGAGGGACTCTTCATCAGGGACTGTAGTGACAGGACAAGGGGTAACGGGTTAAAACTTAAACAGGGGAAGTTTAGATTGGATATTAGGAGGAAATTCTTTCCTGTTAGGGTGGTGAGGCACTGGAATCGGTTGCCCAGAGAGGTTGTGAATGCTCCATCCCTGGTGGTGTTCAAGGCCAGGCTGGATGAAGCCTTGGGTGGGATGGTTTAGTGTGAGGTGTCCCTGCCCATGGCAGGGGGTTGGAACTAGATGATCTTGAGGTCCTTTCCAACCCTAACTATTCTATGATTCTATGATTCCTGCCTCTCATCAGCAGCTTTCAAGGAAGGATCATTAAGAAGGTATATTCCAGTACAAGAAAGACATCAGGCTCAGTTCATTTAAAAGAGATATTTCAATAAAGCTAGTTTAACATTCAGATCAGAAGAGCCCTCAGGGATTTCTGTGCCTGACCCACAAATCTCTGATGCTCAACGGTAGACTGTGTTTATACAATATCAATGTGTAAGATATGGAGATGCCCAGGGAGTGTGGATTTCCCTAAAATACTATACGTGCTTCTTTTATTGAACTCCACAATACAGTGGTGTTCAGCCATAAAGTGTGGGAGGGTATAGACAGCAATACACAAAGTGATCAGCTTCTCCACTTGTATTCCATATTACAGTATGTGCATCCCTGGTAGAAAGTGATAGAAAACTTGATATTTGGATCCTTGGTGGACTCAAAAATGAGTAGGAAGAAAATGAAAGCCAAAATGTTTACAGAGATATCAGACCTCACTGGAAAAAATATTTATCTTTCAGAAGTATTCCACTTGTTTCCTTAAGTGATTCAGTGCTTTAAATAAACAGTTTTGATTGCCTTAAGTGTTCTAAAGAAAAACATCTGGATTCCAGTTATATTGAGGAACTAGAGCACAAATAAAGCAGTGTCTATCAAACCAGGTAAATAGTAAGAGCTTCTTTTATAAATCAAGTTGTAAGTTTTTGTGATCTTCCCAGGACATTCATGGCAGAATTTTACAGGCTCTGTAAAGAGTACCTATTCACAAAAGTACCTGTGTCCAGACAAGAAGGTGGGAATAAGTTGTACCACTAAGCCAAAAGGATGCTACATTTCCTCTGCAACACCTTAAATTATAGTTAAAGTGTTCTGAAAGAAATACAGCATTTGAAACATTGGAAGTAACAGCAAAGTCTCAGCACAGTCAGTTACGCTGAGTCACCTAGTTCAAACAAGGCTACATCTAGATGTAAATAACTCTTTACACACTTAGAGGTAACACAGTTCTTTTAATATATTTTGCAGATCTGTCCCAGCTTTCACTGTTTTAAAAACTAGATGCCCTGAAGATACAATCTGTAGCTTAGTATGTGAACTGCCATCTTACATGACATTATTAAAGGGTGGCATATAGCACATCAGCCCAGTGAATGGGTGCCCCTAAATTTACTCCCACAGAATCACAAAATCATAGAATAGTTAGGGTTGGAAAGAACCTTAAGATCATCTTGTTCCAACCCCCCTGACACCTCAGGGTGTGACAGGGACAGGGACACCTCACGCTAGACCATGTCACCCAAGGCTCTGTCCAACATGGTCTTGAACACTGCCAGGGATGAAGCATTTGCCACTTCTTTGGGCAAACTGTTCCAGTGCCTCACCACCCTTACAGTAAAGAACTTCTTCCTTATACCTAACCTGAACTTCCTCTTTTTAAGCTTAAACCCATTACCCCCTGTCCTGTCACTACAGTCCCTAATGAAGAGTCCCTCCCCAGCATCCTTGTAGGCCCCCTTCAGGTACTGGAAGGCTGCTATGAGGTCTCCACGCAGCCTTCTCTTCTCCAGGCTGAACAGCCCCAACTTTCGCAGCCTGTCTTAAACAGGAGGTGTTCCAGCCCCTGATCATCCTCACGGACCTCCTCCAGATTTGCCCAACAGTTCCATGTCCTTTTTATGTTGAGGACACCAGAACTACACACAGTACCTTAGTTTTCTGGCCCTTTCAACAGAAGCTGCTTCATTGACTATCAATGGAAAGACTCCATTGCTTTTCCATTAAGGCAACTGTTTTCCTGTGCACTTAACAATTCAGGTGAACATCTATCTTGAACAGGCAGACTCGATCCCAGGCTGTAATGCTAACTTACACTGCTGATAAGCCACAGTCACAGTATCATGACTAATATTTAAGGATTCAGCCAGTGTGTCTGTGTGTGACTATGTCTGCATAAAGACAACAACCTTGCCTAATTTCACACAAAGTAGGCCTACTGGGGACTGTCCTTCACAGAAGTCTTGCATGCATCTATTAAAGCTGTTCTAATCAGTTAAATATAATTAAACAAAACTTGATAGCAAAAATCTTAGCTTTGCCAAGGAGGAATAACTGGGTATTTCCAGAAATATAGCACAAGCTCAGTAACAGACATTCATATTCACACTAATTCATGCACTGCATAATGTTTCCTGCTTCGATGGTTATAAATTACATACTGTAACTCAACAAGTTGGTAAATGTGCTGTCCCACGAATAAGAGGGGGGAAACCTAACAGCAGTCACCTGCCAGTTTTAATAGAGAGCAGTAACAAATCGCATCTATATTTATTAATTTTTTTAGCGTCATCACTTCAGGGCTGCAGCTGTTTGATTCTGACAGATTCAAAGACCGAGAAAGGCACGCAGAGAGAAAATATTTGTGATCTTAACTCTTGCTGGCTTGGCAGCTCTCTACCTATTTCACCGATTTCTGGTAGTGTCTGCCATACCCTGATGAATCCACAAGCTTTTGGGGATATGGGAAGTATAAACATGTTTGGGTTATTCCCTCCATCAGGTAATGCTACTAAATCAGCAAAGGTGACCCACCTCTTTGGATTCAGTATTGATTTATTTTTTCCTTTAAATGCTCTCCATCCATCAATGTCCAAGAAGAAATGTAGCAAGGTCCTCATGAATTCCGCGTACTCCGGCTTTTTTTGCTTATGTGCTACCACAGGGACAAGAGAAAAAGGAAAAAAAACCCTAGAGAAATATGGACAAATCCATGCCCAGAATACACTAAAAAAAAATTGAAACAGCTTTTGGTTTCCTTTTGTAGTGTTATACTGACCTTGAGAGGGAAAAAAAAAGAGTCTAACTGGAATCTGAAGGATATAAAATGACAAGTAAGCATCAGCAGTGAATGTAGGGAAAAAAAGAAAACTTTTTTATCTGTTATGAAGCAATGGAAGTTACTGGAAGAGCGAAAAGGAAGGAAGGAGGAAGGGCACCCACCTTCTTCTGCAGTGTCTATCACCTGAGAAAAGGCTAAACCAGCTTTTAACAAACAGAAGTGCAAGCCCCACAGATGATGCTGGCTTGGCATAAAGTTCCCACAATGCCACCTTTGCAATATGGTGTATGGTTTTCATCACATTGTTCCTCTGGATAACAGCTAAGGCTTCCAGCAATGATGGGTGTTAATACTGGGCGGCAAGTTTGCAAGTTCATATTTATGCAGAAAACTGAAGCAAACCAAGTGGAAAATGCTCACCTCTGCTTGGCAGTTTAAATTGAGTAAAAAATTAGTGGAAGAGACTCTGGTGCTAATGCTGGAATATAGAGCTTTATGTCATGGGATTTGCACTGATGTGTGTCTGGATGAAATAAAATTTTACCTGCAGAGGAGCTGACTAATTTGTAACTCAGATGATCAGAGCACAGCATATTATTGTCACAGAAAAAGCTAACCTGCCAGCATCTTCCTAGCACAGCTGAAATTAGAATATCTAAAGCCAAACATGTTTTAGTAAATTGAATATTTGCAGAGACCTATGGTGATCGAAAATACGTTGTCAAGTGTATAAAAAGTTAATAGTTAATAGCTGAAAGACATTAAGAACCTGTCCCTTCAGGTTTCACTAAAATGAAGCTAAACTAAAAACAGATTTTTAGAGAGGTTTCTTTAAATAAGGGTGCAGAATTCCTCCTTAAAGCATCAGAGGCCATTCATTGCTTCAGTACAAAGCTTAACAGACACTCCCCGGCAGTTTCGCCTCTAGTGGGAAATAAAGTTTCCATAGAATCAACTTTTTATGCAAGAAACAATTAGTTTTGCCCAAAGCATTCAGGTTTCCTTTGGGAAAAATCAAAACAAAATATTCCCTTCACTACATGAGCTTGACCCAAATCAAACATTTCAGTTTATTTTTTATCTGAACAAGAATATTTTATTTCAACTCAGTTCAACTTCAAACTGCCTCCTGGCTTGCTGCTACGGTGGATATCAATTGTCCTGGAGAATAAGGGAATAAGACAATTTGCACCTCAGCCAGTTAGCTGGCTCATAAGAAAACATTTTTAAGCCAACAAAATGTTTAGATACTTCCAAACTGAATTTCTTCAGAATTTTTCCTTCCATGAAAAAAAAAATGCTATGGGAAAATAAGTGTCAAAATTACATACAAGACAAAGAATTCTGTCTCTAATTTCCAGCCGTCTAATCATTACATCAGTTTTGTACCATAGCAATTCCACTGAACTCCACTGGAATCACACTGGAATCATATCAACCTAAAAGGCATTGCAAGTGCAATGTTACTCATCTCAGTGAACAGCTTTAAGCAGATAAAGATGTGCCTTAAGTAGCTCTAGGTTCCCTCTCACATTTACCTCCTTCTTGGGACTATGATACGCAATATCCTGAAAGAAAAGTGTAGTTAGAAAGGAAGACTCTTAAAAAATCACCAGGAATACTGTGTATCTTCCAAAAACTCACGGATGAATGAGACAATCGGGGTTTTAAAAGTAAGGGATAAACCACAGCTTCACCTGGGATTGAGAAGAGACTGAAACTAGCATTTGCATATGGGATAGGCATGAAAGACTGGAGAGTTCCAGTTACTTTTAGAATTATAGAATGTTTTGTACTTGAAAGGACCTTAAGGATCATCCAGTTCCAACCCCCGTGCCATGGGCAGGGACATCTTCCACTAGACCAGGTTGCTCGAAGAGCTGTTCAAACTGGTCTTGAACACTGCCAGGGATGGGGCAGCAACAGCTTCTGTGGGAAACCTGTTCCAATGTCTCACCATCCCCACAGCTTCAGTGTTTGCTCGCAGCCCAGAAAGCCAACCGTATCCTGGGCTGCATCAAAAGGAGCGTGACCAGCAGGTTGAAAGAGGTGATCCTGCCCCTCTACTCTGCTCTCGTGAGACCTCACCTGGAGTATTGTGTGCAGTTCTGGTGTCCTCAACATAAAAAGGACATGGAACTGCTGGAATAAGTCCAGAGGAGGGCCACGAGGATGATCAGGGGACTGGAGCACCTCCCGTATGAAGATAGGCTGAGAAAGTTGGGGCTGTTCAGCCTGGAGAAGAGAAGGCTGCTTGGAGACCTCATAGCAGCCTTCCAGTACCTGAAGGGGGCCTATAGGGATGCTGGGGAGGGACTCTTTGTCAAGGACTGTAGTGACAGGACAAGCGTAAGGGGTTAAAACTTAAACAGGGGAAGTTTAGATTGGATATAAGGAGGAAATTCTTTCCTGTTAGGGTGGTGAGGCACTGGAATCGGTTGCCCAGGGAAGTTGTGAATGCTCCATCCCTGGCAGTGTTCAAGGCCAGGCTGGACGAAGCCTTGGGTGGGATGGTTTAGTGTGAGGTGTCCCTGCCCATGGCAAGGGGGTTGGAACTTGATGATCTTGAGGTCCTTTCCAACCCTAACCATTCTATGATTCTATGATTCTGTGATCATCACCTGTGGATAGCAAGGTTGAGGGATGCTGCTTCTGAGCGGATTTCGGAAAGTTCATGTCAGCCTGTTTTCACATCACTGCAATGGCATGGGTCAAGAAGATTGAAAGATCCAGAATGAGTTCAGCTGTGGAGCGTACACTGAATAGAGAGCAGCGCTGTTTAGTTATTTGTTCTGGTTTGTAATAACTAGCCTCTGATTCACATCTTGAGGCACCACAGAATTAACTGCTCCAACAGCCCCTGATATATGTAAACAGACATGATACATAAAAGTAGTCTTGACCACAGCACAAATTATTCATATTCCACTTCATATTCCACTTGCCTCAGTTTCAGATGTCAGAGTGAACAATTAACCTCTGCATTTTATACATTTACTGATTAAGGAATTCACTTAAAACATCAAGGAAGGCATTGGCAAACTCAGAAACTGGGGATTTTTATACTTGAAATAATCCTGAGAACACCAAACTTGAGTTATGCAAACTAGGTTTTTTTACTCCTTCTCTTTCAGCCGAAATTGTTGAAAAGCAGCATTTCCAGGAAACAATTATGTGTACCATACCAAGCGTAAAAACCCTGCCCAATAGGACAGATTAATGACCAACAACACTTCCAATAAGAGCTAGGGAACAGAGGCAGGGGTCTCATGAATCTCACATGTTGGTGCCTTCCTGAAATTAAAAAGCAATATATAGACTGTTCCCATGCCAGCTGTGTTTCTAAAGAATGCTTTATGTCTAACACAGTCCAAATTATTGCCATTTTAAGCTAAGATTTCACTTCTCTGTCTGGGACAGACTGCAGCTGTCTGTTTTTAGTGCAGACATGCTGCCTGGGTCGCAATGTGTGAGGCTCCGCTGCTATCAGAGTGCAAGCTTGCTTGTTTAAAAACGGAAGATCAGGGGACCTACAGTTTTCCAGAGGTACTCACCTATAGCAAAAGCAATCACCAAGGCTGGCTTTAGACATTGCTTTTAGTTAAAATTTAAAAAAATCATGAGATAAATAATACATTATACTTGTGCTCAGTAACATACCCAACGTACTTTGCTAGAAGATATTGTAAGATCATGGATAAGTTTCTGAAACAATGGGCTGCACAAAAGTTGTTCCTGACTCTTCTATGATTCATGTACCAACCTAAAAAGGACATTTAATCTACCTGTGCCTCAGGTTCACATATGTCAAATTGTTTTCAGGGTGGACAGAGTACTGTTCAGAAGGCACTCAAACCTTGTGGCAATGTGTCTACAGCTAGACCAAAGGAAATGATGCAGTACCTATCTGAAGAGCTTATGATTGTACCTGCAAAGGTCTCAAACCAGGCAACATTCAGCCTGTTTGCAATTACATTTTATGCTCCTGATGTCCAGAGTAGAGCTGTAGTCTTAAACGAGTCATTGGAGCAGAATAAGGAGTGAAAAGTCATGCCATTGCAATGAAGGGGAGACGAAGCTACTCTGTAAGGAACAGGAAGGTCCTTTACACATCTGCCTCAGGTCTATAAGGAGCTGCAGATGTGAAATCAGGATTCATAAACCTTTCACACACAGACTATTTCTTAGCATATTCATTCAAGAAAGCATAAGACCGGGTCCTAAACCTCCATCCCATTCTTGGAGTGGGAGAAAGGTGCAAACAGCCCTCCTTGGTGAAACTGGGCTTTGCTGGCAGCTACAACCTCTGACCCACAGTTTGGATATTGACCTGCAAAAAAAGTACCTCACACCCATGACTGTTACATTAGAGTTGTTAGACCCAGGGGGAGCCACCTGAGTAAATAACAGGACACCTGGATTCCTCACAAAGGATTATAACCTAGCCAAGGGGTCTTGTGCCTTGTTTTGCACAGTAGCCATGTTTTGACAGAAGCAGAGCCCAACTTCTGCAGTACATCTGCACTCTCACGTCAATTGCATCTTCACAGGGACAGCTGATGAACCCTCTGGAGTATGGATGCAAAGCTGACTTTGTGAATATAGTAACCCATTTGATTGTCATGTTAAAGGAGAGAGGGAAACGGTCTCTTCTGGCTTCTGGACAGGACTGCCAGGGCTGGAGTATTTTTTGCTAACCTCAGCACTATCAGCCTTTTTTTACCAGCTTGTGTTGCCTGATAGTTTCTGTCCTCTCCTATGGGACTGGGACTCATTTCCAACTCCCATGTGGGCATCAGTATAAGCTACTGCCTGGCTGCTCCATCCTGCAGTGACAGCTGTTGGTCTGCACTCAGCTGGGAGCAAAACTGGTTCCAAAGGAGCTCACTGTGAAAAACTTTCTTTAATAGTACCTTAATGATCTGAATAGTCTTTGGTGCATGCTTCAAGACTCACTTTTATAAGGTTTTGACCCCTCAAGAGATGAGTACATGTCAGCTGAGCTGTAGTAACTCTTCCTGTGTTTGCACTCCCCTGGGATCCCCATGGGTTACTGGTGCTGCAGATAGAGCTGAGCTATGCGTGCATGCTGCAGCTCCTGTGGGCACTCCGGGACCACTGGTGCTCAGTGACACTCACACCTCCCTGAGCTCTCACTGCAAACTGCCTGAGCCTGCCTGTGTAAAACCATTGCCCTCTACATGATGTAACTGTGCAATATATTTCAGGATGAGCAAGGGAGCAGCAGCCCCACTCAGCTGACATATTCACAACCGTAAGTCTCAAAAAACCTGGCAGTAGGTTTTGTGTAAGGTGGCAAATTGAAGAGTTGGCTACTTCTTCACCCGTGTCCTGGCAGCAGATGTAAAAGGCAGAAACGGTGGAAGGCTGTTTCCCCCTCTGCTCTATACTGCTTTGCTTTGCTGAACTGCTTCATCTAGGACACTTGCTTGGGATGGGCTGCTAGGGTTAACTGTTACACCCACCTCCTGAAAAATGAGCGTGACATCAGAGTGACTTCAATTTTTATAAATACCCATTGCCAATTTGATTAACATGTCAGCACAGACCTCGAGTTAAAACAGAAGGGGATTAATTATTACTCCTTCCTTGTCAGGCTGGCATAATTCCCCCTCTACATGTAAAACTTCACACTTACATTTTTCACTAGTATCTACCATCGCAAGCATTAGATTTTGTCTCTTTTAATCCTGCATCCTGTAAAACACCGTAATTGCATGTGTTTGCGAGCCACCCTCTGCAAATGGAAAGTGTGCACTGAAAAAGTACGCAAGCAGAGGACCCCAGAAATACACACTGCAAAAGCTACTAGTTTACCAAAAAGACCCTCTTCGCTCTGCCCTCCCCTGCCCTCCCCTGCCGTTGCTACCTTGCAGTTTATGACATCCAGACAGTGGGAGGTCTGACAAACCGAACAAGGCAGTGAGCAAGAAATTCCATTCCTGTTGAAATCAGTAATTCCTCTGTGCAGGCTGCTTTTTCGTGTGTGTGTGTGTGCTTTTGTGTCACTTCGAGAAGGGCTCTGATACTATTATTACTTTAAATATAGCTTGCCCTGGGGCGGGGAAACGCACAAGGAAGGAGTCGGCAAGCAGCCTATCTCTCAGAAGAAAAGAGCAAGCCTCACAGCACAGGAACTGGCTTCACTCAAGTGTGCAGTTTAGAAGTCAAAAAAACTATTCCAAATACCACCATCTTGGAGGAGACTGAAGAAAAAGGACACAAAACTGGCTAAACACAGTGAAGAACATGGTAAATCAGGGTACAAAGTGCACCTAACCGCAGTCTGAGAGTGGGCTCTGAAGTACAATGTAAGTCTTCCTTAAATTGTATTTTTTTATCATAGTATCGAGTTGTTTAATTTCCATTCTGAAGCCAGGCTGGGCCAAAAGGTACAATTAGCTATAAAGATCAGAGTGGAGCAGAATGTGTAATCTCTGATATGAGGCTGAAAATGATACTGAAATACAAAAGAAGTCAGAGACTTATTATGACCATATTATGGAAGACGAACTATAAATAAGAGCATATCTAATTATTTCAAGAGAAAGATGCTGGATGGAATCTCTAATCAACTTTCTTAATAGGGAAGTGAGAGCTCTGCTGTTTTGTATGGCAAGCTATTTTAATACTGCTGTGTTTAAAACTGGGTGATTACAGTTACCAATAGCAATAAGATGTAGCTCCAGAGGGGAGTTCTAGTGGCTGCAAAAGTTTTTGTTTCTTATTTCTCCAACGTTTTTGCTCTCTGAAGCCTCAAGTCCACAATTTCTGTCCTACAGCTTGGTTTTGCTTTTCAGCTGGATTTTCAATGTATGCCAACAATGGACTTCCTATGGAACTGAGAACAAAACATTTCAGCTTTCGGAGTAATTCTGGTATGTTTTTCTATATCATGCTAGTGGCAAAAGATTGTGCTCCTTCAACTTCTGGCATGGACAACTGAGGAATATAAAGCCTGATGGTGACAAGGGGTGAAAATTTCCTGTTTTCCACTATTTATCTCACCAGTTTCAGACTTAGCAATGGATATTCTTCCTGATGAGGAGAGCTCTGTGAACCCAACTACACATTCCCTAATACAGATAAATCATGAGAGAAGACTCTACAGAAATGTTTATGGAGCTGGAGAGATTAATATATCACATCTCTTCAACTTGACTGTGGACTCTGAAAACCTAACCAATCTTTCTTGTGAAAGCAACATGAGTCCATCATGCCACCCTTCCCTGTTTCAGCTTTCACAGAAAAACTGGCCAGCTTTGCTGACAGTGATAGTGATTGTTTTAACCATTGCTGGAAATATTCTTGTCATCATGGCTGTGTCACTGGAGAAAAAACTACAGAACGCCACTAACTATTTTCTAATGTCACTCGCAATAGCTGATATGCTGCTGGGTTTCCTTGTCATGCCTGTGTCAATGTTAACCATACTTTATGGTGAGTATTAGCTGTGTAACCTACTGCATGTTTTGAGAAGCTTTAAACATTGCATGCACGTGTTGTTATTACTTCATTCTCTTACAACAAAATATTGTAATCACTCCTTACAAGTTGAAATATATGTAATTGGTTAATGGATGCAAGAATAGGTGAAGTACTTGTATCTTTTCCTACTTTATATTTCTAGTTACAGGCATTTTAAACACAGTCCAGAATATTAGTTCATTACTCAGATGTTCTCTCTATTCTTTCAGTTTTAACCCTGGCTTATAATTTTCAATATTCCCAATGAGAATGTGGGTTCCTGCCAGTTACTTTGCTCTGCAAATATGCACAGAAGCACTAATAACTACCTTTAGATTCAAAGTAGGCAACCACTTCAATTTGTTTAAACGAAGTAATACAAATGTAAATAATGCCCTTAACACCAACATCCTGCTTAGACATCTACTTAGCAGCAAATGCTGCAATAAATATTGTAGGAGTTTAAAAAATGGATGGGAATTAATTCTGTCTAATTTTCAGTAACATTTACAACTGCAAAGCTATGATTTCTTAAGAGAAGTTATTTAAGAATTAAGTGAATAATGACTCACAGTTCATACCCTTGCAGGTGATTAATAGCAGATCTTCCTTCTCATTTTCACCAAAATTATTTGCAGCAGAGCTCACATAGAAAAAAAGCAGCAGCTTGTGTGTTCAGTGCCAATACTGCCAGGCTGTTATAATCCCTAAACTTAGAGAAATGAGTTTTCCAGTGCCACAACTGAATTGCTACAGTTCAAGGAGAAGCCAGACAACGCCAGGAGGAAAGTGAGGTTGTTTACAAAGCTTTCTATTGCCTCACTGTTTTGGGACTAACGGTCCACACATGAGCCTGTGACTTGAGAGATTTCATCCAGAAAACTGGAAGTTTATTTCCCAGTTTCAGTATTTCTACACAGATTGCCCTCAGCAGCGTTTGCAAACAGCATTTTGCATTGGTGATGCAAAATTGTTGTGATTTATTGTATGACCGATGCAATTACCTTTGGTGGGAAAAACAGCGTGAAACAGAGCTGCGGGAGCAGAAATCGTCCGATGTGTGAGATGAGCAAACCCTTTAAAATCCTGTGTGATTCCCTGCGACATGCAACAGGGACTCCTGCTGGCCAAGCTCTGTGCCGTGGAAAAGAGCCCCCAAAATCCGCGGCTCGGAAGTGATTCAGGTCGGGACACAGGATTTCCTGCACACAGTGAAGATGAAACCGTTGTGGAAGAATGCTGCAAAGGGGAAAGGGAAACCTCCTTTGCAGTCACTGGTGTGGAGGAGTGGCAGGCAGCCATAGGGGAGGGTGTGTGTTGTCTTTGCTTTTTTTGCCTTTCAAGGTCAAGGAGAAGAGGTCTTTGCAGGGTAACTTGGGGTGAGAAATCATCTGGTGATGCACGCAGGTACCAGAAGAATCACCTCATCACAGTGCACCATCAACCTCCAAGGACAACCAGCGATGGCACAGAGTGAAACCTCCCTTTACACAGAAGCATTTGCTCAACCTCAGCCACCCAACTTCAGCCAGGTCACTTATGTTGACAGTCCTGAGCTCAAACTGAGGGTCTTTGCACATACCTTGCTCTGCTGAGGCACCTCCAAGGCTGTGGAACAAGGGTGCTCCACCACCCATTCTCCAGCCCCTTGGAGGGCGATTGTAACTGTTTTTCTTGGAAGAGAGATGATTTTCTTCTTGAGAGCTTTACAGCTGTTGTGGGCAATTCCTGTTCAGCTGCCCAGCCACATCAGCCATGTGCCTGTCCCAGCCCGTGCCCATTGGGCCAGGAAGAAGGCTTCTCCATCCACTCAGCAGTAGCACCCTTTGCTGGAAAAAGACACTCATCAAGTGCTACCAAGGTGAATGTGCCCACAGAGCAGAAAACTCACACAGATGAGCAACAGTGCTGGTTCCCACCCCAAAACACACAGGCTGCTGGTTGCCTGTTGCTCCTGCCTCAGGGGCTCGTCCCACATTGTGAAGCAGCAGCAATGGCATGGAGCAGCTGTCAGGATTATTGGCAGATGATGCGTAACTCCTTGCTGCAGTGGAAGGACCAGTCATTTCAGAGGGCTTCTGTCCACCCCAGTGCTGACCCCAGATACAGTCTCAGCTGATGCGCTTTGGATAAAGCAGACAGTTGCTCCTCAGCAATTGCCCATGCCTACAGACTCTCCTCTCTTCTTTCCTCATAGCAGTTCCTTAGCCTTTCACTCAAAAGAGTTTTCTTGCACCTCCTGTTAGCAACAGAGCAGCAGCCCAGCCATCCTGGCCAGCTTGGCTTGTTTGCCTCCTCACCTGAAAGGCCTGGTGAGAAAACGTTTCTCCTCTCCTGGTTGCTACTATCTTGCTACATCAGGAAGAAAATCTTCTCCTAGGGGCTGCCTGCCCTCCCTATCAGTCTCTCAATGTGAAAATGAAGAGGTGCACAAGCATCATTTCCTTATCCCTTGGATGTTACTGCCTCATATGAGCTCCTGGACTGCATGAGCTCCCGGACTGCATGAGCTCCCATGGACCGTATGAAATCATGGAAACTTGCCCTGCCTACCCAATCTTTAAGTTGCAGCCAGTTTTATTTTCTCTTATTTCCCCCTGGATATGTTCAGGGGTGAATTTGACAGTGGCCAAAGCATGGCACAAGGCAGAGGTGCCCCGTGCCATGCTCCACATAAAAAGTCTACATAATGTGTGCCACAGAAAATGGGTGCTGTTTCATCCCTGCCGCATCCATGTTTAGAGCAAGGACAAGACATCTAGAAGGATATGACAAATTTGGTCCCAAAGGCCACTGAAGCAAAAGAACAGATGCACGTTGTCAAGTGTAAAAATACTTTATCGCTTTTCCCTGTGTAAACTCTCCTGTCCCGACAGAGAGAAGACATGCCTGTGAAAGCCAGCCCGCACATAACACATTTCAGAGACCAGATTCCCCACTGGAAGATCAGAAAACATGATAAAACATACCCATAAATATTGTATGGCTTGTTAAGGTCAGCTCATATTACAGCAGTCCAAGAGCACCAAGAAACAGATCTTCTCAGTGCTTACTGAGGTTAAATTTAATTAGGCACAGACCTAACTCCTCTGCCTTTTCCTGTGTTCTTGCTGTTGCAAATCTTGCACTGCATCTCCAAAGGGGTGAGGCAGTCCCAAAAATACTAGTGTGTTCTCATAATACCAGGTTGGGCATTGCCCAATGCTGCACTGTCATGGACAGCTTGAGTAATATACTCTAAATTAAATCACCACAAGATAAGGGCATGTATAATTGTAAAACTTGCTCCAAGGAGAGTTCTTAGCCGTTCCCTGAAGGACTAAAAGGGCCTTTGAATGAAGGTCCTGGAGGGCTTTCTTTAGCCTGGGTCTGCTCAGTACTGCTGCTAACAGCTTGTGTAGTGAATAGAGTATGAGCTTCCACGGCTGTCTGAAAGCTCCAAGCTGGAAGAGGTTACAAGCCCTCAGAGGTACTGGCTCAGAATCACCAACAATCATCTGGATCCGTGAAGAGAAAGTCAAATGAGCAAACGACATTCAGTGAGGATAAATGCAAAAATACCAACTTAGGAAAACAATAGCAAACCAACTGCTGCTGGGGAAATTTGCCCAGCTTTCAGGAATGCTGAACAGGATCATAAGCTAAGCATGCATCAGTAGTATAATATCTTTATACAAAAGCCACTCATCATTCCAGGTTTTGTAAGTAAGAACATTCCCTGCAAGACCTGTGAAGCAATCTTGTATTTCACTTAGCAGCTGGGAGGCCTTTGCAAGAGTACCGAGACCTACTTTGGTCACTGAATGATAAGCAAGATATGGATAAATTAAATAGATTCCAGGGCAGAGAAACGAGAAGCACAAAAGTTTAAAAAGCATTGTCTGTAAGCAAAAGATAAAGGAATTGGCTTTGCTTAGTCTGGATGTGTTAAAAACCCAAACAACTAGGCAAGACACGATAGCCATCTTCCAATAGTTTCTGGAAAGGAGAGCCATCAATTATTCTTCATGGCTATTGGAAAGAACAAGGGTAAGGGGGAGGCTTAATTTGCAGCAAAAAAGATAGACATTGGATATTGGTAAACATTAATGTGTTTGCTTCTGATTGCTCTCTCTGGAGGACTCTATCAATATTCTTTTATAGAGAGCATATCCTTATCTAAGTACATGGTAGTTGCCTAAAAACAGGCGAGATAAATATCACTGTTATACAACAAAATACATTTCTTTCTTCAGCTGCCACTAAATCTAAAGTTTCAGGTTCAGAATTTAGGCAGCTGTGCATATCAGCAGGCGTTAATAATGCAGTAATTACATGGATAAAAAGTCCCAAAAACAAAATTGAGAACTTACAGAATTTATAGGTTTACAATGGCAAAATTGCTTCTCTTTCCATAGATTTGCTGCCAGAGATGGTTAACTAGAACATCAAGCACTAGTGTTATGCAAATAGAATTAAAAAGAAACAAACTTACACTGCCTGTAGCCTGGGAAAGGAAGAGAGTTAATCCTAAAAGCTAAAGAGTTAGAAGGTTGCAAGCAGATAAAAAAGGCCCTTAAAACAGTGCCAGTCAGCTTCTATTGAACGCATCACTTACGACTATCTCCTCCTAGAAGGATACATGCAATAAGACGTATGTGTCACAAGAAAAGACGTATGCCACATTCTTAGCTCATACCAACTTTCTCTTGTGCAGGATACACATGGCCTCTGCCTACAAAGTTCTGTGCTGTCTGGATCTACTTGGATGTGCTTTTCTCCACTGCCTCCATCATGCACCTCTGTGCTATCTCACTGGATCGCTATATTGCCATTCGAAACCCCATCCATCACAGCCGGTTTAACTCAAGAACTAAGGCTTTTGCAAAAATAATTGCTGTTTGGACCATATCAGTTGGTAAGTAAGGCAATATTTCAGCATGTAATTGCAGATTTCTGGCCTTTGAGAGGATATGACATACACGCTGCAATCTAAAACTGTATTCTCTGCCTGCAATATTTTGTGTGCCACAGCCTAAGTGCTGTAACACAGTAATTATGCAATGGAAATCAACAACAGGACATGGAGGAGAATATATATTAGTGATAGGACTACTGAGTTCAAGTTTGTTGTAAAGATGTGTTTATTTCCCATACTGATCATCACCTTAACATCTAAAAAGAAAAAATTATCTCAACTTTAAAAAATATTTTCCTGGTTTATGTAAGTTGGTTGTTCGCAATTTCTCATAAAGATAATTTGCTTAGAGGTGTTTCTTACGAGCAGATCTTTTCTGCCTTTCTTGGCATGTATGATGGGGTATTTATAGATCCTGTTTAGGAGTTAATAGACACTCTGTGTACACTGTAAATAAGAGGAGTTTCTCCACAGGACAGTTAAGAGTTACAGCCAAAATAGGTGCCCTGAATGATTCGCTGGATAAATCTCTTTTTTTTTTTTTGCACTAGAAAAACCCAGAGGCTCAAAACTAGGCATAGGAATGTCGCTGTTTCATTCCCACGGTGACAGCACCCTGGGTCCAGAGCAGTCTCACGGCACCAGGAATTTCCTGCCCCCCTCCCTCTCTCCCCCTTCCCCAGCACTGGCATCTCACTTATTCAGAAGTAGGAAAAAAATCACTCTTTTGCTGAGTGTTGCCTGCAATGAAAGGTAATTAGCCGCTTCCCTGGCTAATACACATTATTTCAAGTGGTAACTGTAATCCATTACTGTTCTTCTGAGGGGAAAGAAAGGAGATGATGCCTAACACTTCTGCCTGCCTTTGTCTCTGAATTGTCTCCTGGCCTTCCTCTTGATCCTGGCTCACAGGCTGAGAAAAAACAGTCTAAGATTTTTGTGCCTTAAAATAGCTGTATCTTCTGCTGCACAGCAAGAAATAGTGGGAGCCCTCTCGCAACAAGAGGACAATTCCGCATCCTCTAAGACCTGGTGAGGTTCAGCGGAATCACGTGTGGCCCTGGGGTACATTCAGCTGATCAGATATAGGTGTCTAGCACAGGCCATGTGAACTCCACCCTAAAAATACCTACCTTTCAACTAAAAAGGAAGCCTAAAGCAACTCAGATGTGGATGTCTTCATTTAGATTAGATGAATCATACCTTATATGTCTACAGTCACATTTTCATCAATCCACTAGAAAACTCTGTCCAGTTTTTCCAATTTTGGACAGTGCCAAGTGCAAGCATTTTCAGTGCATTCTCCATATAACATAAAAATGGCAAGCATTCCCTTAATTCATACACACTGTGCTTTTCTGTATGTGTGTGTGGTGCCCGTGCTTAGTGTGTGTTGAACTACTGTTCTTTTGAAACACAAATAAATTTACAGAATGGTGAGAATGACCATTCGAGGGGCAAACCGGTGGTCCATGCCACTCAGCATCTTTCGTCAGATAAGGGCTCACTGCTAGAGTATCTGAATTAGAACACTATAAAAACGAATCTAGAAAAAATATATTATTTAAGCCCTATTAGTTACAGCATGGATTATATCCTGTAGCAGGAGGATTTAGTTCTTTGATATCCTGCTATTAAATTTCATAAGTTAGGACTATTCTTTGCAGTAGTAACTAATAACAACTTGCCTTTTGTAAAAACACTTTTTCTGCTCTCTGGAGAATTTTCTTATAACAGTGATCAGATGAACCGCCAATGTTATTTGTTATCACTATGGCAAGTGATAGGAACGTGGTCCCTATTTATATAACTCTGAAAAATACAGTTCCTTATTTTATTGAAAAGCACTGAAGTGTGCCATGACTTAAGAGGACAGATCCCCGCTCTACTGCAGCTGGATAAAGATACATGTAAGAGAACACTGGATTGAGAAAATAAGTGGGCTGATAGGGTAAACTCCATCTCATTCACACATCAACTGTTATCAAAACAGTGAGCAGGTTAAATAGACATAAATGAATGCAGGCAAGCACACTGAGGTATGCAGGAATGAAGTGGTGATGGGCTGCTTTGCTAGTCCCATGGAAGCAAGGGGAATGGGGAGATAAGCTGAACGAAGATGGGTCTGTTCCCAGCCTGGGAGCTGTGTCATGAAAGCAAATATGATGTGCTCAAAAGGACAAATAGGGAAGCAAACGCACAGCAAGCTGTAAGGAAGCTGCTTAGCTAGTCACAGCCAGGCTGAATTGAATTTGCACCATGGCATACGCTATACTAATAAAGAAAAATGCCAGTATTATAAGGAACTTTAATAGATACCAGATCACCCATGCAACTTGCTGTCAGTCAGTCTTCAACCCTGTCCTGGTACCCTACCATCCATCTCAGAATAGGCAGGAAATGGTTTCTGAAGAGTGAGGTGTTTTCTATGACATTTACAGATAGGAAATGCTTTCTGAGCTAAGAGGTGCTCTGCGTATCATTTACCGGTCTCCAGGCTCTCAATGCTACTTAGAGTGGCAGGGATATAAATTATTTAACTCTTTGCATTTTCCCATAGCTATAGCTGGCACAAGCAGAACCAGTATCTGGCACAACACTCTCCGCAGCACACACTGTGGCTGCCATCGCACTGGCAAATTTGGAGAGGGGAATTGTTTCTCAAGGTTTTGCCCTCCAGCATCAGTTAGATAGCCTTTGGCTTCCCCTTGCTCCTGCAGTCTGCAGCTGAGCTGGTACCCTGTGAACTGTCATGGTGTATGAGATGGAGGGTAAAAAGCAAGAGAAAGAAATGAAGGACATTATGTTGCCCTATGTAGAGGCTCGTTTTACCAGGGAGAGAGGGGGTAACCTTCTGATCAGAGACCCTCAATAGCTCCCTCACTGTCAAAGTCCTTAGTCCATCCTCTTACACAGCCCCCTTCAATGATTGTTTTACCAGGCTGAATTCAAATCTATTTAGGCTCTGTGCAGTAGTATCCCATGCTGTCATGGTTTAATCCCAAACGGCAATTAAGTACCACTGTTGCTCACTCACTCGCCTACCCCATCCCCATGGGATGCGGAGGAGAATTGGAAAAGGTAAAACCTATTGGTTGAGAAAAGAGCAATTTAATATTTGAAATAAAGTTAGTAAGAATAAGGATAAGAAAATAAGAGTAAGAATAAAGAGAGGAATAAAAATGAAGATAAAAAGCCAAGTGATGCACAATACAGTTGTTCACCACCCACTGATTAAAGTCCATCTCATCCGTGAGCAGTGATCGGCCCCTCATGGCCCTCACCGCAGCAGTGTGCCCAGGCAGCCAAGAAGGCCAGTGGCTTCCTGACCTGTGTCAGAAATGGTGTGACCAGCAGGGTCAGGGCAGTGATCCTTCCCCTGTACTGGCACTGGTGAGGCCACACCTCAAATCCTGTGTTCAGTTCTGGGCCCCTCACTGCAAGAAAGACATTTGGGTGCTGGAGAGGGTCCAGAGAAGGGCAACGAAGCTGGTGAAGGGTCTGGAGCACAAGTGTGATGAGGAATGACTGAGAGAACTGGGGGTGTTTAGTCTGGAGAACAGAAGGCTCAGGGGGGACCTTATCACTCTCTGACACTATCTGAAAGGGGGATTGAGCTTGGAGGTGGTTGGTCTCTTCTCCCACGTAACAAGTGACAGGAAAAGAGGAAACAGACTCAAACTGCAACAGGGGAGGTTTAGATTGGATATTAGGAAAAATTTCTTCACTGAAAGGGTGCTCAGGCATTGGAACAGGCTGCCCAGGGAAGTGGTGGAGTTACTGTCCCTGGAAGTGTTCAAAAACTGTGTAGGTGAGGCACTTAGTGACATGGTTTAGTGGTGGACTTGGCAGTCCTGGGGTAACGGTTGGGTTTGATGATCTTAAAGGCCTTTTCCAATCTATTTGATTCAATGATTCTAACTCC
Source organism: Lathamus discolor (assembly GCF_037157495.1). Classification (NCBI taxonomy): domain Eukaryota; kingdom Metazoa; phylum Chordata; class Aves; order Psittaciformes; family Psittacidae; genus Lathamus; species Lathamus discolor. The sequence goes on along the minus strand of NC_088887.1, from coordinate 98,594,518 downwards.
CCCTCCCCACCCCCACCCCCACCCCCCCATTTATATATTGAGCATGATGTTCTATAGTATGGAATATCCCTTTGTCCCACTTGGGTCAGCTGTCCTGTCTGTGCTCCCTCCCAACTTCCTGTGCCCCTCCTCATTGGCAGAGCATGAGAGACTGAAAAGTCCTTGGTCAGAGTAAACACTACTTAGTAACAACTAAAACATTGGGGTGTTATCAGCATTAGTCCCATATTAAATCCAAAACACAGCACTGTGCCAGCTACCAAGAAGAAAATTAACTCTATCCCAGATGAAACTGGGACATGTGCCCAGGTCATCTTTTACCTTTCTCTGAATCTTTTCTAGTGCTTCTACATACACAGGTGGCCAGACCACAACATTCAGGAGATGGACACACCATGACCTCATGTGGTGTGGTAATATTTTCTGCTCTGTTATAAATTCCCACTTTAATAAATCCTACCTTTCTTTTAGTCTTTCAGATCATCCCTGCACACTGAGCTTAAGGATGCTCAGCTCAGTGACTTCAAACTCAGGGAATCACAGAATGATTTGGGTTGGAAGTGACCTTTAAAGACCACCTAGTTCCAATGACCTTGCAATGAGCAAGGAATCTTTCACTGGCTCAAGCTGCTCAAAGCCCCATTCAACATGATATAAAACATTTCCAACAGTGGGGCATCCACAACCTTTCTGGGTAAACTGCAAACGTCTTACCAGCCTCATTGAAAAAACTTTCTTCCTTCTGTCCAACCTAAATCTACCCTCTTTCAGTTTAAGATCATTTTTCCTTGTCCTGTCACTACAGGACTTGATAAAAATTCCCTCTCCATCCTTCTTATAAGCCCCTTTTATATATTGTATATACATATATATATATATATATACCACAGTAAACTCTCCCAGAGCCTTCTCTTCTCCAGACTGAAAAACCCCAATTCTATCAGCCTTTTTTCATAGGAGAGGTGTTCCAGGCCTTTGACAATTTTTGTGGCACTCCTCTCTTTCCTGAGTAATGACAAACAGTTTTGCATTCCTAAATAGGGTTACCCCCAAACACTGTACAATTTCATCTGCTACTTTGCTATCCATTAGCTGAGATTAATGAGGACCTTCTGCAGTTCTCTACAGCCAACAGCCATGTGTTACCAGCACATTTTATTCAGTGCTAGTGTCCATGCAAACAGGTCATGGATGAACTGAACAGCACTGATGAGCACAGAGGGCTGTGGGACACTTCCTTCTACTGCCCTCACTGTAGAAACAAACTGTTTAATCTTACCCTTTGTTTTCTGTCATTCACCCCATTCTTTTACTTCAAGAGGATCTTTCCTCTTCTACTATTGAACTTAATTTCTTACAAAACAGTGTTGTCAGAGCTTTCTGGAAATCCAGGAACATTTTATCAGCTGGATTACCCTTACCCACCTGCTCACTGACTCCTGCAAATACTTATAGCTGATTCGTTGGACATGCAGAAGTTCTCTTAGTGTTCCCCAGTCTACCACGTCTCTTTCATTATGACTTTTAATTTACCTTAATTTACCGAAGTAATACTACTTTCATTCACTAAATTTGTAGTTTTCTTTTATTTGCTAAATTCACAAATGTATTCAGTGAATTTGATCCAAAAAACAATCAGTGGTTTTTGTTCTGTTGACTTCACTGACACATATAGTATTTAAAAAACAGCATAAAAACCCCACAGATAATTTGATTTACTTCATTTCTGAAATACTGACTTTCTTAGTTTAAAACAAAAAAAAAAAACAAACCAAAAAACCTTGTATTACAACATTTGTTTTTGCATTCACTGGAAGAAAAGCATTTAGCCAGCAGTCTTTCTTTCACCAGACCATGTAACGCCACAGGCAATTGGTTTAAAATGGATTATAATTGCTGTAACAGATCCTAATCGTGTCTTTAATTCTTAAATCATCCAGTACCCAGAGTGGCTAGATAATTAGATTATTTGTAGCTGTTGAAGGCAAAAGCCCATTAAACTCTCAAAATTATTCCATTTGTTTTAAAGAACAGAGGTAGTTACTGAAAACAGGTGTAAAAAGCCTAAGCATTTCCCATTTCCTCTTCCTAGAAAAAATAAAGTTGATTTTTGAATAGTCTTTCATTGGAATTTATAGAAATGTATTCAGCCTATGCTGAAAAATAAGGGTAAAGCACCTCTGAGTGCTAAGTTGGCCTGAGAAGCTTACTGCTCTGCAGGTGGCCAAGAATACACCATTCTCTCCTTTAAAAATCCTTGAAAATGCCACATAAAAGAATTATGAATGTTAAGCCCCTACACCTATCGTTCCTCAGTCCTTATTTTTCTCTATTCCTCTGTTAATGGTCTAAGTAATGTGAAGTTTGATGAAGCCCAAATCCTCTTAGCTGAGTTTTCGCTTCTCTTATCATTTCTCACTCAGCCTACACATCTGTTCACTGCCTTCAGGCAGTCTCTGCTCTCCCCAGTCACTAACTTGGATTTATTCAGTATTTTTCATGCAGAAAAGAAGTCCAGGTGGAACTGGATGAAGCTGGTGAAATACCTCCCACCACATAACTCTTTAAAATGTTGCTATTGCTTTTGAGGCTTCAAAAATTCAGAAATACTGCAGCACGTTAAGCAACGTTCTTCAGAGTGCAGGATGTGAAAAGCTACCTCCAGATATACAAAACAAGCTCACTGCAACTGAGCCCTCGATAATTTGGCAGTGCAAAGCTTTATGGTGAAACAGAGGCTCACAGGCAGCCTGCAATTTCTCTGCATGACCTCTTGACCTGCAGAGTACGAAGGGACAGGGAAGCAGTTGGGACTAGTAGAGTTCGACTACTGTTGTCTCTGGATTGTCTGGATATTGACAGCTCTGGCCTCCCTCAGCTCACTCCTCCTACTGCCAAGGCCAGCTTTCATTTGAAAGTCCCTTTACCGTTTTCAAAAGGCACAAATAGCCAAGGGGCAGCAGGTTGGGAATCCCTGCTCTGGATCCATCTCATCCTACATTTCTTTGAGATGACATAAGTATAATTTGCTAGCTCATTCAAGTCTAATTTAGGTATGGCTTGGCATAGGAAAAGACCACTTGTTATAACACGGAATATAGTGCCAAAATACATAAAATTGCAATTACACAAAGCACTGTATTCCAACAATATGGATTCAAAGTTGAGCACCTAAATTTGGAAGTGCTGGAGCTAAACTTGAAATATCTGCTACACTATTCACTTTACCATGTAGTCATTTGCTTTGCTTCAATTTCTTCTTTTAAAAACCTGGCTTTGCATTCTTAGTGGCATTTATAATAATTTTCTTAGTTAACATTTCCTTTTTTTTTTTTTTTATCATACTTACGAAATCATCTCCCAAAGAGTGAACGAAGTGTTTGTAGGTTTCATGTTTGGGCAACCATTGTAAGGTTTCGTGTTTGGGCAATCCCCTGGGACCTTTTCCATTTGTGGATGTTGATGCCACCATAAAAATAAAATTCCATAACTGTATTGTCAAAAACTGTGACACAACATATAGAGAAATTTGCATTAGCTATATAACAAAAGGCCATGGAACAACATTTCATAAAAGTATGAGAGCTTCCCCATCTCACAGATGCAGGATCTTCATTGTTTTATTGTACAGAGACACAACATGTGAGGCTCAGTAGTCAACAATTATGCCAGTACAAAGTTCATTGCCATACTAACAACACTGCCAGCAGCAACAACTAATGACTAAAGAAGCAATTAATGCATAGGTTGTCCAAGGGAAGTTAACATTCAGTGCTGTGACGCACATTTCTAAGTTGGCTAGCGCATGTATTTTGGTTATGAAAGATTACTTCAGATGGTTCCAAGAAAGAGACATAGATATCATATTTACTTTCCTCACTGCTGCAAATTATTCCTGTATTTCCCATGTAACAGAATCCTCTGGCTGATTTGTTCTTCCCAGAAGAGTGAACACATTGTCATCCACCAGACCAACAGCTTACCACACATACCTCCCTCTCATAACTGTGAAGGTTAAAACAGCTTGCATTTTGAACTTGTATGTTGTTTTCATTACCTGACAAAGAGGTGTTATTAACTTTCCACATTGTTTTACAAAAAAATGCTTAAAGAAATAGTAATTATTGAACTGCTCTATAAATTCTCCAAGTCTGGAAACATGGATATAAAGAAACAACATTAAAAAATTCCATAAGGCCACATTTCCAAACTAGAGACATTGAGCAACGTGGCATACCTCTGGATGGGGAACAATACATTATAACAGTACATATGTATTGTCAAATGAAGAATAATAGTTGTGTATACATTTACCATTTCCTTTGTGTAATTACCTGATTATCAGAATGAGATGAAGGTTTTGCCTATTAAAAAGGCACACCCATTCTGCGAGTACCTCTTTTGCAAGAAACATTCTGCTTTACAGGTAAAAACCAAGATGAGTGGTGACAACATAAATGTGTGGCTTTTCTTTCTGCTTTGGTTTTATTTTTAAGTGCAAGTTTTAAACAATAAACCTGTATTTTTAGTAGCGGAGCTATGTGGAAAGACCTTGGTTAGTCAAGGTGCCGATAATAGAATTTGTTCACTGTATTCTTTTTTGGTTTCTGGTTTTAAGTTTGCTTTGAAGACCATATTCCTCCTGAATCTAATGGTGAAAAAGCATTAGGTGCAATTGGACCAGGCTGGTCCTATTAGCAGGATTCTTTGAATGAATAAGTAACTGTTCGTGATCAGCCAGTCTCTCTTTGTAAGATGCATCAGAGTAAATGGAATGTTTCAAGAAAAAAGGCAGTAACAGTACAGTGCCTATTAGAAGCTATTTCTCCTTCCCTGAAATTATATATTTTAAGCCAGTCATGTACCCAGCACAGCATGAAATACATACAAGGATCCAGAATGGATTCCCTGTCCAGAGGGTAAAGGATGACTCTAGGTCCTACCGGTAAAGGATGACTCTAGGTCCTACCACAGGATGCTGTTTTCTGCAGAAAGTGCCATGTGAAGTGTTGCGAAATGCAGGAAGGACACATTCACAGGCCTGCTCTGATCTTTTCTCGATAGGTCTCTACAACAGTACATGCTCAGAAGGGGATCCTATGTTGACCAAGAAAATATTTGAGCATCTCTAATCAGAGGAACTGGGATTTCTGAATAGCAAAAGCCATATGCAGTATACATGAGCAGAATTGAAGTGAACAAGGCATCGTGTTGGGATTTAGAAGCTCTTTCATTTGTACACTGTAACTGCATTTAATCACCTCCTAAATTTAAAAAGTGTTGATAAAGTAGCACTGTATTACATAAAAGAAAATTTCAAAAACAAAGGCATTTTCATTCTTTTTAAAATTTTGCAGAGCAATTTTACAGCTTCTTTTATGTATTTTAAAGAATTAAATTTTATTGAAGCCAGATTTTGCATTTTATAAAGTTAAGAAAGGAAAACGTATCACAGAATTCTGCTTTTAAACTAAAACCTTAGCAGGATTAGCAGGATCATTACAAAGTATCACACTCAGGCTGCAGTTAACTTTCCCAATGCATTTCCTGGCCCATGCCATTGGCATAATTTCTAAGCAGAAACCCAGCTAATAAGTCTGGGGTTTTGTCAGAGCTGAGACAACATATTCCTAATTACCTACAACAAATTTAGAAATACCTGTCAGATAATTTTTCCTGTGATGTCCTCCAGACTCACTGATGGAAAACAGACTGTCAAACTCCTATGACATCCTGAAAGCAGGCTGAGGCATCGTGATAAGGGCTCTCTTTTCTGGCTGATCAAAACTGGAGCTGTTTATTTCACAGTATTCAGCCCTGTGTTTATGATGCAAGTAAATCACAACCACTGGGAAGACCTGTTTCCTTCTGGTAGTGAGAGGTGTCCCTGTCCATGGCAGGGGGGTTGGAACTAGATGATCTTGAGGTCCTTTCCAACCCTAACTATTCTATGATTCTATGATAATATAACTTATGTTATGATTTCATATTTGGTCTGAGTTTTGAAATGTCAAGTTGACCACTATTGCTGGGATCACAGTCTGAGCTGAATTGTGAGTATCCTGAGATACTGTGTCTCAGGTGCACTGAGTGAACAGCATAACTTTTTCTTTATAAGCATAAAAATGCCCAAAAGTTTTAGGTCAAATGTTCCCGGGCTGAAAACAGTGCTGCCTTGCATACCACTGCAGGAGGTACCCCCAGCATTCAGAATAGCTGTTTCTTGTTGCTAGGGCAGTTCATGTGTTTATTTTTCATTTTCAAGATGGCGTGTGACATTTAGCAGAAAGAAAAGCCTAAGGATTATGCTATAGCATCCACCTAGACACTTTTTCACCTCTTCTTCAACCCTGTCATCTTCTAAAAGTGACCAGGGCACTGATTTAACAGAAGAGCAGTTCAGTCAGGGTGAAGGGCACTGCCCACTGGGTGGTCAGGGAATCATAAAGCACAGGATCCTGAATAATAATGTTCAGACCGAAGCAGGTCTCTAACCTGCTTCTCACCTGGTTTTCCTTCCAAATTATCCATTGCATCAGGACATCTACCCCAGTAACTCTCCAGATATTTGTGCAGTTTCCTTGTGTAACTAGTAAGAAACTGACCATTTCCTTTATCAGCAGACTTGGCAAGCAAGCACAACAGGAGGCATGGAGAGACAAGACAAAGGTCTGGATTAAAGTGGGACCTGGTCTGAGGTCTAGAAAATTCGGAGGAATTACAGTTTTGGCTGTCTGTGCCCTGCGGACTCAGTGCAGAATTGTTGCTAAAACATAATAATAATTAAACAACTTATCTGATGGTTACACTCAGTCTCCTTTCAAACTACACAATGAAGTCGAGCAGCACTGCTGAAGCAATCGCAGAGAAATACCAACAGAAATCACTGTTCAGTTTAGTGGAGGATTAAGGCAGAGTTAAGGAAATTATCAGCATTCAACATATCACACCAAGCAGTAATTAAAAGCCCAGAAGTATAAAAACTGGGATAGCAGAGGATCTTGTGACTTAGATTGCTCCAGGAGCCATCACATTAGCTGCATATGATAATGGAATATCTAAGATCTTTCCATAATTTCTAGCTTATTACTACTATTTTCTTCTTTTTTTTTTTTTCAAGCATTGCTGTGTATGAGGCATGTATAGCACATAGTAAGTTAGCCCTGAGGAGACTTTAGGAGCTAAAAAGGTGGACTGATGACGTGATTTGGGAAGATCCTGTTACAAACGTATGGTCTTTCTTTCTTTCTCTCTCAAAGTGCAATTATACCTAATCTACTCTCCTAGGGGCCTTAACAGTGAACACTGAAGCCGTTTGACATGGAATACAAAAAGATCCTCTGTGCCGAACAGGAGGAATATCATGAGTGGCTCGAGTTGATCCCTCTTAGAGGGTCTTTTCTTTTTTAAAGTAACATATTTACCTAAGCCAGTGACAACTATAAATTTGTAACTCCTTTCAAGCAGAAATTAAACCATTGCTACAGGGAACTTAAAAACAGCAGTGCAATCTAAACAACATTAACTGAGAACACAGAAAGGAAAATGGGTGTTTCACCTGCTTTTCTCCAATTTGCTGAGCCACAGAAGCAGCAGGTTTGCCCATCCATGAGCTTTAAATGTGAATGAGTAGCACCTCGTCCCTCTGCACAGAGATAGGCTGGAGACTTTGGACACCTCCTGCAATTTTGCAAACTAAATATTCAGCTCTTTATCATAAGGTCAGTCACTTCTAATCACTTCTAATCACCATGGATAAAGTGGTTACACAGCTGTCATCAGCTTACATCCCCTGCAGGAGAACATTAAGCCCAGCTCCCTCCTGTCTCCCAGTGGACAGCAGGATTGTAGCTGCTACCTGGCTACCTTGGACTTCGTCTCTGCTCAGCCAGCATCTCCCAGGCAAGCTGCTTCCTTGGCCTCCTGTTCATGTTTAGCCAGACACTGCATTACTCTCTACTCTTTCTAGACTCAGAGACAGTGATAACTCTCAATCTCACCAAAGATCAGGCTGAAAATAAATTGGTACGTAGAAGACACCCGTACGTTCCACTCCTTGTCATATTTGATACTCTCAGATTTGAGAATGCACCTCAGGTTGCAGGCAGGTCTCCCTGACCTTCTCTCCTCTGGGCATTTTCCCATGAGAATGTTGCAGGAATAGATGGCCTGAGGGAGGGCTACTGAGAAGGAGAAACCTCTTGCCAGATGCAAATCTAACCTAGCCCAGATCCCAGCTGAAGACAGATACGACATCAGTACAGATCACTGGTATGGAGTGGGGCTTGCCCTTCCCTCTGTGCTCCTTCAGCATTGCTATTCTGATGCTAGCTGTCCATGTGCTCTCAGCATCATCTGGAAACTATGGGACTGAGCTAGGCAAAAGAGGAGCAATTTCATTTCAGATGTTAAATGACAGTGTGGTGCTAAAACACCGCTGAATCACTCCCATAAACATTTCTTTGTCCCATCTCTAAGGATGGACTAAACTTTCACATGGGGAACACGACGGTGCTTTCTCAGCTGGACAAGTTTGCTGTACATGGCAAAATGGCATGCTCTTCCCTAGAGATCAGGTTGACTGGATTCCTCTGGACTAGTAAAGAGGAAAAGAATTTTAGTCTCTTCCTATTATTAGCTTTTAACCTCCTGGATATCTTGGAGCTAAACAGCTCTGTCTGGCCTTCTGCTGCAAAAGTAAGCACAGATACATTCTTGCCTCCCTCTTCCTCCCTCTAGATGTATTTATAATGACTTCTATTTGCACAGTAATCTACACAAGGTGAAGAGATTTACATTCTGTGTAAAAGTTGACACATTGAGTCTAGCGCTGGGATATTTTGACATCTTTCTCTAGGCTTAACATCAGTAAAATATTCAGAATCAGACCGTGAGGTCTAACCAAGCACAGTAAAAGGGAGATCACTGCATCCATGTTAAGTCCTGTGGAAGAATCTGGCATTTGATACACATTATTTTGTTCTTTAGCCATATTGTACAAAACGTTATTTACTGTGCAGTTTGGTATCTCTTCATTAAGAAAAGTTCTGTGCCTCAGTAGATATAAATGCTACAGTAAACAAGTAGATGGAACACAAACATGTGCCACATATAAGAAAATTTCTGTATACATTTATGAAGTCTTTCAAATTTCTGAGGTTTCCACTGATCAAGAGCATACTCTTTCTAGTTGCTGGCCCTAGAGGTGAAGGTTTTACCTGTGGTGGTTCTGTATAGCAAGTCACCAGTATGATAACTCCAAGCAGAAAGACTTTTACCCCACAAAGACAGAAGCACTGCAGAGCTGCAGTTAAAATGAGGCCACATGCAGTCAGGGGGCAAGGAGGTGATTACCTGGGAATAACTACAAGCACATTAGGAAATAACTAAAAAAAAAGTTTAATAGCCAACCGTATCCTGGGCTGCATCAAAAGGAGCATGACCAGCAGGTCGAAGGAGGTGATCCTGCCCCTCTACTCTGCTCTCGTGAGACCTCACCTGGAGTATTGTGTGCAGTTCTGGTGTCCTCAACATAAAAAGGACATGGAACTGTTGGAACAAGTCCAGAGGAGGGCCACGAGGATGATCAGGGGACTGGAGCACCTCCCGTATGAAGGCAGGCTGAGAAAGTTGAGGCTGTTCAGCCTGGAGAAGTGAAGGCTACGTGGAGACCTCACAGCAGCCTTCCAGTATCTGAAGAGGGCCTATAGGGATGCTGGGGAGGGACTCTTCATCAGGGACTGTAGTGATAGGACAAGAGGTAATGGGTTCAAACTTCACCAGGGGAAGTTTAGATTGGATCTAAGGAAGAAGTTCTTTACTGTAAGGGTGGTGAGGCACTGGAATGGGTTGCCCAGGGAAGTTGTGAATGCTCCATCCCTGATGGTGTTCAAGTCCAGGTTGGACAGAGCCTTGGGTGACATGGTTTAGTGTGAGGTGTCCCTGTCTATGGCAGGGGGGTTGGAACTAGATGATCTTAAGGTCCTTTCCAACCCTAACTGTTCTATGATTCTATGAATATTCAAATGAGATACCAAGACTAGCTTTGGGAAGTGTAACTTTCCTGCTTATGAAAGACCAGACGTGGCAGCACATCTTTGTCCATCAATTTCTTACCCCCTTGGAGGCCTCCACTCTGCCCACTGCAGCCAGCAGAAGGTGAAAGCAGCCTGTCCAAACCTGTGCTGGCACTAAGAGGGGTTGGTTGCTATAGCAATATTCTCTGTTTCGGCTTGCTGCATATATGAATGGCATAATCTGGAATCTCCAGTCCCTAAATCCTTTTTCAAATTAAATTTCATCAGGACATTTATAAATATTTCTTTTTTTTTTTTTCCTAGTTATTTGATAAGTGTAGACATCTATGTGGCTCTGTTAGCCCCTTAGTGGGTAGTCATGCTACACAGAGGGATAACAATTTGAGATAGCTGTGAGAAGCCATTAAGAACCTTGGCAGAAGCCTTTGCCCAAACCAAAGACAAGGCCACTAGCTGAAAAACAAAAGACAGTGTTGGTGGAGAGGCTCTACTGGAAACTGATATGCAAAAGGTTGTGTCTTCCTCAAATACTCAGAATGATTCAAAAATTGAACAAAGAAATAAGAAGGACAAGACACGAAGGGCAAAGAGCTGCTGTAAACAGCTAAGAAAGGGGATTTGAGGTGTGTATAGGCAGGAATAGCACTTAAAGCCAAGAGCAAAGAAACTGCTTCCTGCTATTGGATTCTTACTGCCTTGAGGAAATAAGACTGCATGCACATTTTGTAAGTGAACAGGATTATACCAAAGCAGTAAGTGACTCCATCAGCAGCTTCCTCTCTTAGCTCACTCTGGAGCCCTGGGTTTCTAATTAGTTGGGTCAAAAAGGGGCACCTGTCCTTCATTTCTTGCTCTGTCCTCCCTGTAATGTTCCCGTATTTCTATTTAATTTATTATCAGAGTCCTGCAAATTAATTTGGAGAGACACATCTCTGTTCTTGTAAGAAACAGGCTTTGGGACTTAGGACATAAATGAGAAACACATCAGTAAGAGAGACTCTTCTGATTTTGTTTTTCTAAAGTGAAAAAGATGATTTATAGAATTGTACTATTATAAATGATCATTTACAATAATTCTCTCACATAAGAAGAATTGAATTATATGTTTCCTTAGAGATTTTCTGAGCTGCCAAGAACAAAGCCATCTCAAAAATTTATGGAGTAATCCAAGTATTACCTTGCACTCCCTATGTGAATCTAAATACGAAGTTGTTTGCATTAAGTAGAACATATGTAACCAAATAAAGTGTTCCAAGGGAAAGATACAGAAAACCAGCTCTTTCTGTGCCCTCAAATAAAATTCTAAATTTGGCGTATAGGTAGTAATAAGGAAAATATCTGGACCTGCTCTGACTCCAGTCCTGTGAAGATGGCCTCTTGGGATGCAGAAAGGAGACAAAGCTCCAGCAGCACTGTGACTCACTTAGCTCTCGAGGAAATCCATCTGAAAGCAGATGTTATTTGGGGATTTGTGAGAAAAAGCTCCTGACCCACTCCTGTCTCCACTAACAACTCCTGTACCTGCAACTAGGGAAGAGGTTTGTGCTTGTCTCACATGCAAAGAGAAATTCTAGACTAGGACTTTGCGAACACTGTCATGCTGACTAGGAAAGGCAGAAGTTTTTTAACATTCATGCGAACCAGACGCAGCCTCAGGTGGTGATTGATGGATCAGAGGGGATGTTGAAAACCTCTGATCCACCCAGAGCTTTTCAACATCCCCTCTCCCCAGGTGGAAATTTCTGCTTTTGCACTGCTACCCATCAGCAAACTGCATAACCTTGCTATTGCCCCGGATTTCTATAGCCCCAGAAGGAGTCAGGACAAAGGAGGAGTTTGCTTTGGTAGATGAGGATTGGGTTAGGGATCAGCTATGCAAACTGGACATCTGTAAATCGATGGGTCCGGATGGAATGCACCCACGGGTGCTGAGGGAGCTGGCGGAGGTCATTGCTAGGCCACTTTCCATCATCTTTGGTAAGTCGTGGGAAATGGGCGAGGTGCCTGAGGATTGGCGGATGGCAAAGGTCACACCAATCTATAAGAAGGGCAAGAAGGAGGACCCGGGTAATTATAGACCGGTCAGCCTTACCTCCATCCCTGGAAAGATGATGGAACAACTTATTCTTGACTCCATCACTAGGCATATCAAGGATGAGGGGGTCATTAAGAACAGCCAACATGGTTTTATGAGGGGGAAGTCATGTATGACCAACCTTATAGCCTTCTATGAGGAAGTGACTAGGTGGAGGGATGATGGTAGAGCGGTAGATGTAGTTTTTCTTGATTTCAGTAAGGCATTTGATACTGTCTCCCACAGCATCCTCATAGATAAGCTGAGGAAGTGTGGGCTTGACGATCAAGTAGTGAGGTGGATCGAGAACTGGTTGAAAGGAAGAAGGCAGAGAGTTGTGGTCAATGGCGCAGAATCTAGCTGGAGGTCTGTGACTAGTGGAGTTCCTCAGGGGTCGGTGCTGGGACCGGTGCTGTTTAATATTTTCATCAATGACCTGGATGAGGGAACTGAGTGCACCCTCAGCAAGTTTGCTGATGACACAAAACTGGGAGGAGTGGCTGACACACCAGAGGACTGTGCTGATATTCAGCGAGACCTGGACAGGCTGGAGAGTTGGGCGGGGAGAAACTGGATGAAATTTAACAAGGGCAAGTGTAGAGTCTTGCATCTGGGGAAGAACAACCCCATGTACCAGTACAGGTTGGGGGGTGACCTGCTGGAAAGTAGTGAAGGGGAAAGGGACCTGGGGGTCCTGGTGGATAGGAGGATGACCATGAGCCAGCAATGTGCTCTTGTGGCCAAGAAGGCAAATGGCATCTTAGGGTGCATTAGAAAGGGAGTGGTTAGTAGGTCAAGAGAGGTTCTCCTCCCCCTCTACTCAGCCTTGGTGAGGCCGCATCTGGAATATTGCGTCCAGTTCTGGGCCCCTCTGTTCAAGAAGGACAGGGAATTGCTTGAAGGAGTCCAGCGCAGAGCCACAAAGATGATTAAGGGAGTGGAACATCTCCCTTATGAGGAGAGGCTGAGGGAGCTGGGTCTCTTTAGCTTGCAAAAGAGGAGACTGAGGGGTGACCTCATCAATGTTTACAAATATGTGAAGGGTAGGTGTCAGGATGATGGAGCTAGGCTTTTTTCAGTGATATCCAGTGATAGGACAAGGGGCAATGGGTGTAAACTGGAGCATAGGAAGTTCCACGTTAACATCAGGAAGAACTTCTTTACTGTAAGAGTGACAGAGCACTGGAACAGGCTGCCCAGGGGGGTTGTGGAGTCTCCTACACTGGAGATATTCAAGGCCCGCCTGGACAAGTTCCTGTGTGATGTACTGTAGGTTACCCTGCTCTTGCAGGGGGGTTGGACTAGATGATCTTTTTAGGTCCCTTCCAACCCTTGGGATTCTGTGATTCTGTGATTCTGTGATTCGCAATGTGGCTGGCACTATATGTGCAGCAGCAAAATTGTAACAGTGGAATGTTTGTCATGACTGGAAATGGGTCAGTTGGGAAATAACATTTTCAGGTGCATGCAGAAATCAGCTAAGTGCTTTCAGGTCTTGGAAAATGGTGAGTCCCATACTGGTGAATGCCATGTGCCAAGCAGAGACATGGAGCCAGACTGAATGGGTATTCTGCAGATTAAGTGAAAGCACATAAGCAGCTGTCACTAAACTCCAGCCTGTGATATAATGGCCAAACACATCTGCATCCTTGATACCCAGAGGAGGACATGGTGCATGGTTCCCCCAGCAAGTGCCTTTGTGTGGTTTGTGTTCCCAGAGCAAGCAAACTTCCACACAGGGCAACATGGTAGCCCAAAGGAATAAACAGTATTTTGTGTGATTATTTCAGTCCAAAACATTGAAAATAATGTGATGTCCACATTTCACCTCCAAACAGTATTTTTAATGCAACATGATACGGAGATTATTCATTGTATATGCATGCCTTAGGGTGTATCATATTAGTATATGTGCACAGCTGTTTGTTGTTTGAATGTGTAGATGTACCAAAGGAGAACTTTGAATACATAAAGGCACCAGATACCAGGAATGGGCTTTTCTGAAGAAATAAGACAATATTGCCACATTGAAGGAGAGACTGGCCTTCTCTAAGCAGCAATCTTCTCGGATGTCCACAGTGCCACAGCACACCTTTGTGCAGTGGCCCATGGTCTGGCCTATAACAGGACTATGTCTAAACTAATGTGGCTTCTAAAACTTGCGCTGGGGAAGTTTTCTTCTTTTTCAGGTGAAGGTGAAATGAATTTTGCTGGTAAACTATAATGACATTTCTAAAAGGTATTTTCTATCCCTTGGATTTTTATTAAGGTATACAGTAATGTATTCAAATCGATTGAAATAGATATGTGACGTGAAAGCTTTTGACTGACAGTCTCTGCTTGAAGGACATTTCACAGAAGGAACCTTGACTTTATCAGTTGACTCCCCCCTCCTCTTCTTCATCCTGCATAACTCAAGTGTGCCACTCTGCATGGCATATTGTAAATTCTAGCTTTGATTTATTGATAACCTAAGCAGCATAAGACAGCTGGAAAACCAATTCACCTGTCCAGTTAAAGTGGTTTTATGGCCACTGTATATGTCTGAAGATTTGCAAGTCAGCAATGTGTACCACTAAATCAAACTTTATCAGTTTTACCAGGCTTTTTGAGAGAACAAGAAGGATGCTATCGCTTTACTTCTTAACCTTTGGTGTTTTCAAGAGCCTGTTGTCATTCTCAAGTTGTGCTCAAATGCTTAAGGTTTAATGCAGGATTTATTACTCATCTTTATTGTCTGGGTTCTGTTTTGTGGTTTATTAAAGTCCATAGAGTTTGAAACAGCCACATGTCTATAAATCAAGCTATATAAATAAACCACCTTCTGCCAGAGGAACATAATATTTAGGGTTTGTCCACAAGGGAGAATGTTCTGATATGAGTGGGAATGTCTATGGGAAACACAGTGCCTAATGTACCTCCAGTGCTTGAATGAATGCTCCCATTCTGTGCTGAGTGCTTCCTCGTGCCTCAGCTTAGTTTGATTTGGAAGCAGAGTAAGATAAACCATAAAAAAGCACTCCGAGGATATCAAGATTTTTTCCAGATTGTCCTTGAGCCAGGGATGTGGAATGGGCAGGGTGCAGAATAGCTCTTCTGTTACAGCCCTGCTGGGTTGTTTTCTCCCAATCTACTGTTTGCACACAGTTCATTTCCCAAATACCTGCTCATCCCTAGCTGGTAGCTCTTTCTGATCCTTTCTTGTGAAGCTCTTGATATTTGAATACACAGGCACAGCCTTGTGCCTTCTTAAATGTCCACAGTCACCAAGAGCAGAGAGATGGAAAGCAGAGACAATAAAAACAGCAAGAAATTACACATCTGAATCATGAAGGAGAAATCAGTCAGCTTCAGTCTTTAAAGAATGAATTCAGTCAGCTGCAATAATGCTACTACATTGTAGACCATAACTTTTTGTTATGTGTCTATAGGACCAGCTTGATCTTGACCAAACCTGAGTGATGTGTGAGTGACATTCTTGGCCATGTGTGATGCTTCCTAAAAATCCCGTCAAAACAATGGACAAGGGTTGCACATGGAAGCTCCTTTATTTACAGTTTAAACATGACTGCCTTTGGTCCTTGTGTCCTCTCAGGGATTTACTATCCTCAAGCTACAGAAGCCAGAAGCTACCTTTTGAAGGTACCTACCTGTTGAAGAGGCACAAACTGTGTTCCTTCGGGGAGGAGAGCAATAAGTTTAGTCCCTGTAGTATCATCTGTGAGATCCTCTACATCAGCTGAACTAAGGTGTACCCAAAAAGCACATCACAGCTGTCAGTGTTCTCTGCTGCCAAACCTGGTACCTCTGATATTTTCAAACTGTACACAGGCAAGTAACCCGTGGCTGCAGGGGAAAGATGCATTGAACAGTCATTCAGAAAAAACTCACACGACTAGCAGTGCCTGCCATAGTTCTGCTGTGAATGGCATTTTCGCCCTTGCTAAAGGAATGACAAAGAAACATGGAAACTCCAGCTACAAGCTGAAGTTCATTTCTATTTTTTAAAGCCAGCAATCTGGATTTAGATGCCAGGCTCCAGAAGCTGCTAACAACAAAATAAAGCAGGTGGGGAACTGCTGCCTTATATTTCAGGTGACTTTCACCTTTTACTTGAAAAGGTTTGCAATTAAACAAAAATATTCCTCTTTCTAATGCTGCTGCCTCTCCTCCCATTCCTCCTGATGTGGCTGAACCATTAGGTCTGTAGTAATGAAAAGCATCTTTTTACTCTGTCGCTACCATTGTTTATTTTATCTCTGCAGCTCACGCTAGGTCTTTGAATTAAAAGAAAAAACAGCCCTGCTGTTATCAGTACAGGGCAGAACCAGATGGGAAACTTGTGGTATTGCTCTGAGTAGTGCTGTGCCTTCATGCAGCTGAAGTGTAATGCTGGGAGGTGTTGGGTGCCTTCAGTATCATTCAGCTCATCCAGAAAACAAAGGAAAGGAGCTTCAAAGCTTTCACCATCTCCCTGGAGGTGTTTTGCACCCCAGATTACTCAGCTGTGGCTGGGCAATGTGGCTCTGGTAGGTGACCTCTCCCTCTGTGCCATCAGTCAGACTGACTCAAGCCTTTTTAGGCAGCAGCTTTCCTGAAGTCACTGAAAGTTTCCATGAGCCTGACCCACACACGGCATGAATCTGCATCTCACATACTGGCTTCTCATGGGCAAGTTCAAGCAATTTAGGGCTTGTGTAGCAGAAACAGAAAGGGTGATACCACAAGCTCTCCACCAGCTTCTGCCCTGGGCAGATAAGAGCAGCACTTTTGTAAACTGGTCCAAGGCATTGCCATGACTCAGTTCAAAGCTGTGCAGATAAAATAAGCTACAGTGTTGTTAGGAAAATAAAGGGCAGTGGTGTTAGAAAAATAAAGAGCTTTGTAGAAGCTCCAGAAGCACCAAAAGAAAGGAAAATTTGAAGAGAATAATATTGTAATATTATTATTGCTGTTATTGTTTTGTACTGTGCCCGGACTCCGTAGTCTCCCTCTAGGACTGGAGCTGTTACGTTGGACACTAAAACATGTGAAATGAAAACATAACCTGTAATTTTAGAGGGTTCCCTGCCTAAGAACAAGAGAGGGAAGAATAGAAAAGAAAGGAGGTAGAGGGAGGTATGACTGAAATGTTGTTGTTGAGAGCATGAGTTTCAGGACTCATCTGTGAACTAGTAAGGATATTCTTGGGTACACAAGAGACAAAGTAGGGCACAGCATCATCCTCACATCATAAGAAATTCTTCCCTCTTCCCCCCCCCCCCCCCCCCCAAAGCCAAATACAGAATCTGGGATTTCGGTTCAAAGATGTAAAGAGAGCTGCAGCTCCCGGGTTATGCTAGTTTTCCACAGGAGTCAGACTCCTAACTGCTTTTATCCCAACTGCTTTATCACTTCCCTGCTTCGCAATTTCAGTTCTACTGTCTTTACATCATCCTTTTCGCTGTGTGAACATTGCCTCTCTTGGAGAGACAGCATCCATCTGGGGGCAGGGGAGGAAACAAATATTAAAAAAAACCAAAACCAACAGCCAAAGAAACAGCAGCTGTTTGATTTTGCTCAGACACTAGCAGCATTTGCAGAAGCCCCTGAGGAAATGGCTGAGTGGCCTTGAATCAGTCAGAGCAGTCCAAGGAGAATGAACTTCATCACCTGGCCTTGCTGCTCACGACAGGGCAAGGATACAGCACATGCTCCAGAGGAAGACAAAGTTCACAAGTCTGTTGTTGCCTTCAGGGATGTGAAATGACCTTTGCATTCCCTCAGGGTGAACCACATCTCAGGCTGCCTCATATTGGTGTCCTTCAGTGCTTAATTTGTCCCCATCGTTCATCTGACCATTGCCATGGAAAGGTTTTTTTTAGCATTTAGACTCTGTCAACTGTAATGAGATCAGAGGGAGAAAAGAAAAAGACCTAGTGAAAGATTACTGTCAGACCTGGGAAAAAAATTTATCTTCCTTCCTAAAATCAGTATTTCACAGCCTCATCAGAAAGCAGTGCCCAGAACACATTTAATCCCCTTATAACAAACAGCCCAAGATCACTCTTACACCACCCACAAAGAAAGACATGGTATCATCTTGATCAAAGTTGATAAAAGCCTTTGTTAATGTGGCAGGAACAAAGGAGAAAGTCTGGATATTGTTACAGGGGGGACAAAATCCAGGAATATAAGGAGTTACGCTTTTGTTGCTACCAGCTGTCATGGAGCAGTTGGATGAAAGCAGATGTATTCTACCCCTGGCTAAGGTTTCTTTGAAGGAGAGAGGGACTTTAGATTAGAGCAAATGCAAAATCCCATGTAACTCCAGTGCTGCTCTCCCCCTGCCTTTCTCAGGGACCCTGTAGAGGTGGTGGTAGCACAAATGCAAGAGGCTGACAGACCTGAAATTCAGCATCTGCAAGACTGATGTTACACAAGGTATCTTTTCTTAGTGTAGCTCCAGCACAACGTCCCAAGAACAGGACTAGCATTGTGCTGCTGATGAAACACGTGGGAGTTCAGTTTGCTTTGGGATGTCTATCAATTGTGTCTCTATCTATTAGTTCATTTGTGTCCTATAACTGTTTATTCTTTGAGAAATGATCTGTGTATAGGTAGAAGTGTTTTGGTATGAAGTGAAATGGTATTTTTTTATTATTGTGTTATTATTGTGTTTTATTATTGTGTTTAACCTTCTCTTTCTCTAATCTACCTTCAGGTATCTCCATGCCTGTACCTGTCTTTGGACTACAAGATGATTCCAAAGTGTTTAAGAAAGACAGCTGCCTACTTGCAGATGAGAATTTTGTCCTAATAGGCTCTTTTGTGGCATTCTTTATCCCTCTAACGATCATGGTGGTCACCTACTTTTTAACTATCAAGTTGCTGCAGAAGGAAGCCACACTATGCGTGAATGACACTGGCCCAAAGACCAAATTTGCTTCATTTAGCTTCCTCCCTCAGAGTTCTCTGTCCTCAGAGAAACTCTTTCAGCGCTCTTTGAACAGAGACGTGGGAGCTTCTGGAAGAAGAACCATGCAATCCATCAGCAACGAGCAGAAGGCTTCCAAGGTTCTTGGCATTGTCTTCTTTCTGTTTGTTGTGATGTGGTGCCCGTTTTTCATCACCAATGTGATGGCTGTAATTTGCAAGGAGTCATGCAATCAAGAAGTCGTTGGAGAACTACTTAATGTATTTGTTTGGATTGGCTACCTTTCTTCAGCTGTCAACCCACTCGTATACACATTGTTCAATAAAACCTACCGCTCAGCTTTCTCTCGTTACATTCAGTGTCGCTACAAGGAGGAGAAGAAACCCTTCCAGCTGATTTTAGTGAACACTATCCCAGCGCTTGCATATAATTCCAGCCAGCTCCAGCTAGCACAAATGAAGAGTTTGAAAAACGAGGCAAAAATGATGGCTAAGGACTATTCAATGGTCACGATAGGAATACATCATTTGGATGGTACCTCCAAGGGAAGTATCAGCCCAGCAAACGAAAAGGTTAGCGGTGTGTGACAGTCGGTGGCTGCCATGACAACCACCATACACACTCTGGGGAGCTTCACCTGGCTGTGAGAAGCTCTAATGGCTGAGGAAATCAGTCCTGTTCAAGAAACCCACCAAGAACATCACATACTCCTCACATTATCCTGTGGGTGAAAAGCAGGGTTGAAATGGTATCAGATGTGCAATTTCTTTTCATACAGTACTTTGGCTGTTTTAAGCACAGGCTTTATTAAACTTATTTTTTTAATATTCTAAAGGATATATTTCTTAAAGAAAAAAATGCAATTTCTTGTATTATAACATGGGCTGTGAAGAAAACCTAAGCTTTGCTTTTTGCAAATGAAAGCTAAGCTGTCCTTTGATGTTCTCGCAGACTAGGCTCCAGCTAATTTGTGTTGCTACAATGGAACTTTGTTATCATTAACTGAATGAGCACTTTACAGAATTTTAAATAAAACGATAGTTAATTTGCTAATATATATTTAAAATAAATTTTGAAGAATTAAAGAAAAAATCTATTAAAACCTGTATAGATTAATGATATGGACATTTTGGTAAGTGTTTTTATGGCCGTTTTTTTCTTCTGAGTGGCCATTCTGAAATGTCACTGGGATTTCTGCCGTTTGCTCTACAGTTCAGAGGTAAATTATACTTGAATGATCCTTTGTTTATACCACCATTCATGATCTTTATTTCATATCTTGTACTTTATTTCTATTCAGAAAGTTTCATCTGTTCAGTTTACAACTTGAAACTATTTTTTTCAAAAGTAATTATTTGGCTTGATTTTGTGTTCCTTCCCACTGGTGTTGACAGGGAAATGAGGTGAGAGAAGAGTGGAAAATCAGGGGCAACACTGTTAAATAATTTCAGGCAGGCAGGTTAGAACTAGGTGATCTTAAGGTCCTTTCCAACCCTAACTATTCTATGATTCAATGATTGCAAATCCACGCCTGTGTTTGATTCAAACAGAGTCTGATGTAAGTAATGTCAGTGGATGTTTTGCTTGAGTAAAGCCTCCAGTAAAATTTGCAGCAGATCCTCTCTCATCATTTCTCTTTGGTTAAAAAAAGCCATTCTGAAGAATGTCCTTCAAGTTTTGTTTTAGGGCTTGTAGAGCCAGAGTTATTAGAAAACTGTTGGATGCTCAAAATTGTTTTACCTGGTTTCGCTGTTTTGCTGTTACTATAGATTGCTCAGGAATGGTAGGTAGCTTGCATTATTAGGACTAGCCTTAATGAAATACACATGGGCAAATGGGGCTCACTTGAGAAAGAACATAACTTACAACTGGCACTGTATTTCACCTGCATACCTGTAACTCCAAGGGCAGAATGCATTACATAAAGAACATTAAACACATTTCTTGAGAAAAATGCCTAGTCATGAAAACTGTTTCCTTTCGGGCATCATAGACAATCACACAGAAGCCAGTGGGATACTGCTGGAGAGCAGAAATATAAATTTTCCATCCACCTGCAAAACCTAAATCCAAGCATTTTATTCGTTCCATGAATTTTGCAGCTAAAATTATCAGAAGCAGAATGTATTCCAATTCCAGATCCTGTGCACTCTGAAAAAAATACTGCCTACCCAGAAGCCAAACTCCAATGCCTTCATCAGCCCTTCTCCTGAAGCTGTTCAGCTTTCATAGACCAGTTAAATTTCCTCTAAGGCAAAGAAAGAGAGAGACAAACTGAATCTGATTACAGCATACTAGCTGAGGGTCTTTGTGAGAGGAAGATTTCTAGCTTAAACTACTGATCTGTGGTAGAATAGGACTTAAAATGTGTCTGGGTATTTGGCTGATTTCCAAGAAACTGCTGTTACTGTTCTTATGCCAGTATGCTAACTAAATCTGTCAGTTTTATGAGCCGTTTTGTCCAGTGTGGGATAGGTCAGAGCCACTGCGCACAAGTCACATGGGAGCTTTGCATGCACATGGTGACACTGATTCATACCACATCCCTCAGCTTCCCTGCCTGGATTAGTGTGTTGTGCCACAGCCCCGCTGTGGTGATGTGTCATGCATCAGCTTACGCCCAGTTATGGTTTTCCAAAAAAAAAACTGCTAATATAGGATGGCCTGATAAATCAAGTGGTATAAATGCTGGGCTCACTAAGGTGGCTTATACGGTCTCTCTGGCTCTGGGCACACTTGATCACCCCAGTCCCGCTGAACAGCTTCAGCAGAGGGAAAAAACGAATTCACTGCTCCTACCTCTCTATGCGTACCTTGCTCCTACACATTGCCGTGTGAGGGGTGTCCAGAAGTGATTGCACAGAAGGGACTTCAGGGGGAATCTGATAAATGCGGGTGAGCATGAGAACCACTGTAACAACAGATATGAGGTTTGAACTAAGGACAATGGCCAGCTCACATAACACATGCCAGCCAGGAAAGGGATGGAGCACTGATGAAACACACATGATGCAGGGCATCCAAGATACAGGGTATTCAGGTACCTCCTGGTGTCCAGATGTCTCTCCACAATGGGAGTGATGGTTTTGAGGATTTACCCTTGTGATCAGGCACCTCAGGAAAGAAGGCAGCAGTAACAAAACCAAAGTTCTTTTCATGAGTAGAGGTATGAGGCTCAGGATCTGCCACCAAACCAGCCTGGATTCATGTCATGAATATTGACACAGGATCAAAGGTCTGTAACTGTGTTTGAGGGGAAAGGAAACACAGATGCTTCCACCAGTGGTGGGAATTGCCATTTTTGTGTGCAGTTTGTGCCCATCTTGATGCAAGTGCGTCTGGCCCTGCAGGAGTAAAAAGCCAGTGGGATAGACAGCTCAGGTCCTGTTGTCCATTAGTGCCATGGAGCAGAGCCTGCCTGCATACAGTGTGGTGTATACAGCACCCTGAACTTCTCCAAAGCTCAGTTTTTCCCCGTACTCCTGACGGTCTAGCTGCTGGTCTCCTTCACCAGCTTGAGCTTGGTAAACTGAGCATTTAACATTAACTGCTTATGCTCTCTGCTTACTGTCTGCATTTCGCCCACGTGGAAGAGTAAATCAGCCCCCTTGTTTCTTCTTCATTTCACCTTCTGTTCCTCTTTCACAATGTCAGATTGCTCAGGTTGCAAATACTGACAGGGAGCATTTCACTACAAAGATGGTTTCAATTACTTGCTTGATGTTTCATTAGAAGATGACTTTGCACAATAACTTTTTTCCAGCTTATTAAAATAAAACCGATGGTTTGGACCCAAGAGACTAGACAGCACTTCTTTAATTGACAGCTGGAGGTAAGATAACACTTATTTTTGGCTCAGAAGCAGGGATATCTGATGCTTGACATTTTAATTCTGTGAGCACTCAGATAGGTGGTTTTATTGAATGGTCAGCAGATTTTGCCTAAGAAGCCTCTCAAAGACAGGAATCCACAGCAGATAAAGACCAATATCTCCAGCTCTTTATGGACATCTTAGACAGTTTAGCAAGGCCTGATTCTGCCACCTTGCACCAAAATGTTAACAGATTGGTTTTTGTGTGGTTTGCCTTATTGAGGATGACAGAGACAGCATCTGAGTTCATTCTACCTACCATGCCAGACCTGTGGGATGTTGTTCCTCAGTAGATAGCAATTAATAGAGTCATCCTACTGCAGACAGATGATGAAGTTCAGCCATTTTAAATGAGATTTTCTAGCACTGGGCCCACATTTGGGATGAACACTACAGTTTAGTATGACCAGCTCCAGAGCAACACATTCATCTTTCAAAAAAAAAAGTGTTTTCATTAGGCATCAGACTAGAAGGAGACTTTTGTAATTTTCCAGGCAAAAAACATTCACACAGACTAGCTCAGAGGTTAGGGCCTTCCTCTGCCTTACAGGAAAAGCATGCTGAGTCAGTCTGCTGTATCTGCATCCAAAAAATCCTCTTGGTCTGAAAAAAATATTTTAATCAACAATTTTTCAAGTAGAGCAACATTTTATTGCAGTTAAGATTGCATCTGGAAAATGTCCAAAGACATAAAGCTCACCATGTATCTCCTAAGCTGGTGTGCATCCTTTACACACTTCAGGGTAAAAAGTCCTATGTATCTATCCTATCCAGCCAACCATGCACTGTACTTATGTAATTATTGCCAGATGGTGAGATGCATTCTATTTTGAATACCTGAATGTTTGCTTATGTAAATACATAGAGAAAAGCATTTGCCGTATTTTGTAATGTTAATGTAAAATGGCGCTCCAATGCTTTGTTGTTTTGTCAGATCCCACTGCTAGTAAAGCAGATTAAAATATTTAAAGACCATCAGTTGTTTTATAAACTGGAGATTTGTCTGAAGTAGTTATTTCATTTTGTTTAATTTCTCCTATACATATTCACAGTACAATGTGTGCCGAAGGCTAAAGTACTTTTAAGTGTCTTGCTGGACAAACAGAAAGACATATTGCAAAATTTATCTATCTCAGTAAACTGGTCAAAAATGAGCCATTGCAATCATTCTCTTTTTCTAAGGACAGCCATTCTTCTATTGAAAACGTATACCCTTTGGATAAGTACAGGTAGCTTAAAACATTTCAGTTTCAGAAACAACACATTTGCAATAGTAATAAGCCAATTAATTTCCCTAAGAAGGAGCACTGTAAGATTAAGATTAATAAGGAGCTGTATTTGGTTTCCAGAGTTTTGGTAGAGGGGGCTACAAGGGCACCCTGTGTGAGAAGCTGGCAGAAGCTTCCCCTGTGTCCGATAGAGCCAATGCCAGACAGCTCCAAGATGGATCCACCACTGTCCAAGGATGAGCCAATTAGTGACAGTGGTAGAGTCTCTGGGATAATGTATTTAAGAAGGGGGAAAAGTTACTGGGCAACTGGAGCTAAAGAAAGGAGTGAAAATACGAGTAAGTGAGAGCAACAGCTCTGTAGACATCAAGGGCAGTGAAGAAGGAGGGTGACAAGGTGCTCCAGGTGCCAGGGCAGAGATTTCCCTGCAGCCTGTGGCCCAGACCATGGTGAGGCAGGCTGTGCCCCTGCAGCCCATGGAGGTCCACAGTGGAGCAAATGTCCGCCTGCAGCCCCTGGAGGACCCCACACCAGGGCAGGGTGATGCCTGAAGGAGTCTGTGATCCTGTGGGCAGCCCGCGCTGGAGCAGGCTCCTGGCAGGACCTGTGGCCCTGTGGAGAGTGGAGCCCATGTTGGAGCAGGTTTGCTGCAGGACTGGTGACCCTGTGAGGGGCTCATGCTGGAACAGTTTGTGAAGAACTGAAGCCCCTGGGAACGGACCATGTTGAAGTTTATGACTGTTTATGGGGAACTTTATGAGGAGGGAGCCCACGCTAGAGCAGGGAAAGAGTGGGAGGAGTCCTTCTCTTGAGCAGGAAGGAGCAGCAGAGATATCATGTGATGGACTAACTGTAATCCTCATTCCCCATCCCCCTGTACTGCTGCAGGCGGAGGAGATAGAGAAACTAGGTGTAAAGTTAAGCTGGGGAAGAACAGAAGGGTGGGCAAAAGGTGATTTTAGGATTTGGTTTTACTTCTCATTATCTTACTCTCATTTGATTTTTGATTAGTAATAAATTAAACTCATTTCCCCAAGCTGAGTCTGTTTTGCCCATGACTGTAATTGTTGAATTATCTCCCTGTCCTTAACTTGACCTACAAGCCTTTCGTCATATTTTCCCTTCCCTGCCCAGCTGAGGAAGGCAGTGATAGAGCAACTTTGGTGGGCACCTGACATCCAGCCAGGACTCACCAGCAGCATAAATAAATAGCATTGCACAGTTGAACAGACATAAATAACACCTGAGTCACAGAACCACAGAGCCATCTAATGGTCGTATTTCCTTTCACAAAGAGTATTAAAATCAGAAAACAAAATGGATTTTGTTACCTTTTTGTTTTCTGCATCTTAAAACTGAAACAAATTTAATCTTCCAACAGATCTTACAGCATACATGCTCTTGCTTACAATTGCAGTGCATATTGAAGTATAGGCTGCTAATAAGAAGTCCTCTCAAAAGCCTGCTGTAATCTTAAGATTTCATCAAGATTTACAGTGTGTAGAAAAAAGCATGTAAAGGCATATTTTTCAGAAGTCAACAAAGGGAAACACACTGTTTTAGCTACAAATCTGTGAGGTGAAACGTGCCAGACAAGATCCCTGAAAATCCACTCAACTCAGTTTTATCTCTGTAGTACTAGACTACTTTACATAGACTCCAAGATATCATAATTTCTTATGCTCTTTGGAAAACTTGCCAGATTTACCTGTTTTGACATACTTTGCACTGACGACTGAGCGAGAATGCATTTAACTTATTCATGTGGCACTTCAAGCCATAAAAGCAAAGATATTTGGAAAAGGAGATATTTGGTCTTCAGATTTATAGTGTAATCTTCTGAGGACACTCCTTGAAATACAGTAAAAGGGTCTCTGGGAATTGTATATAATGCAGTAAAGTTCCCTGAAATACCTGCAGCTTTGACATGTGAGACCTGGCAAATAGGCACAGCAATTCAAAAGCCTCCTTACTGAACCATATTCTGTTTGATGTAATTTAATCACAGACATACAATGTTATCTGACCCTGAAAACAGTTCTAATGATGACTTTGAAAACCACAACTAATTATGCCCAAAGTTATTTGACTATGTAAAAGCTAAATTCTTTTCAGTCAGATTGAAACGTTCATTTTAGGATATAAGAAAAGCTGACAAACTCAACAGTTTTATCCAAATTCAGTGTGTCAGTTTACATGTGTAAAGTTACTCATATTCTTAGTGTTCGCAGGACAAAGAATTTTAGGTGGTTATGGAGAAAAGAGTTCATCACGGCCAGACACTGTAATTTTTCAACTGCTGGACTTGTTTGGTTTTTTTCAGTAAAATGTGCAAGATAATGTATTTAAAATATGACTGTTGTACCACCCAGAGTGTGCAGAGAACCAGAGCTGGTATTCTTTCCTTGGGAGATCTTAATATATAAGCAGAAAAACTTTCTCCTTTTTTTTTTTTTTTTTTTTTTTTTTAAATCTGTGTTTACATGGGGATGCTTGGGCATGGTCCCATGTCAGCAGACTTCCTTAAAGTCACGTGTCAGAAAATCTACCTCAAATCAAAATGTCAGTAAAAAGATAATGAAACAAAAATGAAAACCATACAGGAATTACGTAAAAAACATAAACCAGCCTACAGATATATTCTGTAAAGGGCATCAGCATATATGTGCATCAACATGCTGCCTCCTCCTCAGAGGCTGAAGAAAAACTAGCCACAAGTTAAGATATTTTTCTGTTCCTGCTCTTCCATAAATATTTCTGCAAGTGCATTTGCAATTGACCTAAAAAATTTCAAGGAGATAATTTGCTAATTCTTAAATCACAATACAAATATTAGTGAGTTCGCTGTTTCCTTTCTAAGTGTTCAGTGGCAATAAAAAGATTGATAGTCTGAAAATCCTTTAACACATCAGCACTGCTCTCAAGAACCCAATTATAAAAATTGTGTTCATGCAATCACACAACTGCCGCAGGAAATGGAAGCAAAGAAAACAGTAGTTAAAATGATGGTTGCTGAGTTTCCAAGCACATTTATGACACACTTGTTTTGTTAGGTGCCTGCTGCTGAATAATTTGAAATAACAAAGATGTCTGGGTGATCCCTGTCTCTTTGCAGAAAAAGCAAAAGGGGTGCAAATTGAAAAACTCATTTTTCATGGAGTCATTAAGGCTTGTAACTGCTATGGGTCTGTTATTTAGGTGTCCAGGTCTGAGCCAACTGACAGAGCTTCTAAAGGTAATGGAAAGAGGCAGCCTAAAATGAACATTGAAGGCAAGTGGAAAAAATTACCCTTTGAATTGGCTACTGGAGAAAACCCCAGCCTTCAAACCCCATGAGTATAAAATAGCTTAATTCACAACTAACAATAGCTAAAATGTAGCCATGGAATGTTGCTTTTCAAAACCAAATACTTGAGGCTGATATAGCTGAGGCTAAGCCCAAGATGTGGACAGGGGACAAATTTCCCAATATAAGAGGACTATTAACAGTCACATTTGGGGTCCTTGAGGGAGAGCATAGACTATTTGTTGAATGGCTCTTTTGAGCACCTATCACCTGGAGGAATGTGAAAAGATTGAACTGTGCCATCTTCTGATCTGCCCAGGTAGGTGGGTGATGAAAGATGAGCAGAGCCCAGAACTTGAGGGCATGGGTGAGGGTCCCCTACCTGTATGCCTCTGCTTCCCAGTGCTGAGGGAACAGAGGTTACCAGATGACATCTAGGAATCTGCAGTTCTTATTGACATTTAAAAAACACCCCTCAACCAACAACTTCTTAGCAATGCAGTTGAGATTTGTGTGTTTGAAATGAGTCAGGTTTACGTATTTTGAGTAACCAGCAAAAGTAGGAAGCAAAAGCAGGTTAAAAGGCATTTTCTGAGCTGACTTACAGCAGTTGTGAGAACCCGAATGATTCAAAGAAAGATTATCCCAAAGTTCCTCTTTGATACTCCCCCTGAGAATGAAACAGTAGTCATTTGGGAAGCAGCACAGAGGGGGCTGAAAATTAATCCAAGGCAGGATATCTACTTCAGAAATAGGCTTGTGAAAGCAATGAACTATTCAGATCAAATGAAGGTGGAAAATCTCAGGATTTAGAAGCAGACTAGTCCAGATACTGGTCTGGACTCCACCAAAGTATTTTGAATTGCACACATAAATTTATGGATGAAGTTTCCACAGGAGTAATACTCAGCATAGCTGGACTTAGGAAATCTTTATCTCTGTTCTCCACATATAAGGTGTAGAAAATATTTTCCTCCCTTCTTATCTTGTAGACAGCGGACTCGTCAAGTCAGAAGGTTTGCTTCAATGTTTTTTTGGACAGTGATTTGCATTGTGGACCTGGTCACTGTCAATGGAAGTAAGTTTTTTTCTCTTTTTCTTCAATGACCTTTATTATCAATAGTGCAGAACAGCATCTTCCTTCCTTACTGCATCTTGCATTCTTTTACTAAACTCCAAAATACATTTCTGACTTGAAGTCTCCTCACGGAGATCTATTATCCTTCTCTCTTCATCTCTGTTACCGTAGGGAATACAATATCTTTTTTTCTTTGCTATATATATCTCAGATTGCACTCCATCTCATCATCTATGCCATTAATAGGGATACTAAACAGTCTTGTCCTTCGTATTGATCCCTAAGGTGTATCACTCTGCCAGCTGGACTCTGTACTGCTGATCAATACCCTCCGAGCCCAGCAATCCAGCCAGTTTTCCACCCACCTTATTATGACTCATCTTGCTAAGAGGAGACAAGCATACTAAGAGAAGTTGTTACAAAGCCCTTGCTAAAGATTCCCAATCACCTTTTTGTTCTTTGGTTACCTGGAAATGGCTTCTGGGATGATTTGGTGGGTGTAGTCTTTAGTCTCTTCCATGGGTTTTGTTGGCTAAGAAGCATCTCTGGCAAGTCATGGAAAAAGTAAGGAACTGCTTTGAAGGGACAGTAAATGACATGACAAGTTGCACCCAGGTGAAATCTTGAGAGTACAGAGTGAAAGAAAAGAAACTTTGGAAGATCTAACTTCCATCTAAGAGAAAAGATAACATAGATGGATGTGGTAAAGAAGGGGAAATACAAAAATAAATCAATAACAATGAAGTGGCAGCACATTCTCCTCCTCCCTGGAAAAAGTTTCTCCTTTGAAATGGTGAAGACGCGAAGCAGATTGTGTCAATACAGTCAGCATGAAATATATGGAGAGATAAAACCAGCCATATGTTGCTTGGAATATAATATAAAAATATAATGTTACCAGCCATATATATTGTTTGGAAATAACTAGCATGGTACAAGACAGTTTAAAACAATTTATATATATATATGCCATTAGAATCATAAATCATTTAATTATGAACAATTATTATAATGAGCAGTGGAAAAGTTATTTACAGAAAAGAACAACATAAAAATAATCTCCTGGCAAAATACAATGTAGTGTGAATTCAGTGCTCTGAATAACCAAAGTGAAGATAAGAACACATACAAAAAGTGGAGAAAAAATGACTGAAAAGCACTAGCAGAGGAATCCACAGCTATTAGGTAGAAGACTCCTGCAACTAAAACATTGGAAAAGCATGTACACAGATGCATGTCTGAGGGAAGGACTATACTTATTGCAAAGGAAATAGGAAAAAAAAATTTAGTATAATAGACTTAAGACACAGGTTGCTTTCCTACAATGTGGAAGTTTCTTGCTGGAAGCTTTACAGCAAATGTGTTCGAGTGGGTTGAAGTTAACAGTATGTCTCTCCAAGTACAGAAAGGATGATGAAAGTGTGGTGAAAAGACAAAAGCTCTCTGACAGAATAAGAAGCCATTTGTACACATGTCAAAAAAAAAAAAAATGCCAGGTAGATGATGTGAAATCTTATCTCACCACTGGAGTAGATCAGTAATAAACAATTGAAAGTACTGTCTGTACAAGGGAACATAGAGAAAGTATGCTGGAGAAGTGTTATACTTGGAATACAACAACAATTTGTAAGGCAAGAGTACATAAGCCAAGAGATTTTCCAAAGTAAGTACACATCTTTTTTCATCTTTTTGTTTGTTTGTTTGTTTGTTTTTTTTCTTTTAATATCCTTATTTCTACTGGTTGCTCTGCTGTACCATGTAAGGAGAAGCCATTTAATGATGAAGAACAGGAAGCCCATTTCACATCTGGTTTTTATAGTCTGAAATGATAGGCAGAATGATACCAAACTGAAGTCACTGGTGACAGCTGCAGACACTGTCTCAAAGGATACAGAAATGGCATTAAGGTTAAACAAATGTGCATAACCAAAGATACTAGAAAGATCTATACCACTGCACCAGCTTGGCTCCCTCTGTCTTATACTGTCCTCAACACTGTCCCAGTGTGTTTTCCACTTCACACAATCTTACACACAACACATACTAATTTCCATGAAAACAGCTCACTGGATGGCTGCAACACAGTTCTCACATTATTTACCTACACATTTACTTCAGCCATTTTTCACTGAAAAGACTTACAACACAACAGTTATATTCTTATGATATTCTTATGTCACAGAGATGTGGGGAGGCCAGGCAAACGCATCGACAGGCTGCCAGATGGATCCTTCTGAGTATGTCACTGAAATGGGAGCAAACTGGACAGAGGTTATCTAGGAGATGTGGACAGGAACACATCAAAATCTGCATCAGTGCTGAAGTAGACAGGTTTTATACCTAAAAACTATTGCAGGTACCATGGAAAGTAAGATGTGTGTAATGACAGCTAAGTATACATAGAGGAGAGAGAAAACAGACTGGCTAAAGCTTAGATCAAGTAACTAATTGGGCAGTATCTTACTAGAGAGAGTAAGATATAAAGTTTGTTACAGAACACATACAGAGATGGAAGGAACCATTTGAAGATCATTTGAAAAATATGAGTGAAGAAACACATTTTAACTAGATTAATGACTAATTAAACCTGGCTTGCAGTAGAAAAACTGTGAGAAGAAAGCTTAAACAGCTCAGAGACAGACTATTTGTACTAGCTACATCCAAGTACAGAGACAGGATAGAAAAGCTACTCAGGAAGGCAGGATGGGTAGCCCAGATCCAGGGTCCAGCAGCCACAGTCCAAATGGATCTGAAGAGTAGAAAGTAACAGGGTGACAAGTGTTGGTACTGCTCCTTGCTAGAATTAGGAATTAAAAATAGACTAATTATTGTCACATCAGCAAAGTAACAGATGATCAGACTGTAAAATGTTACAGGAAAAAATAATTAACACTAAGGTAGTACATAGTACCAGACTAAAAAGAGTGAGAGAGCTTTGCCGAAGGCACAATTTTGGAGACCAGAGGGCATGTTTAAGTGCATATAAAAAACCCCCAAACCCTTTAACAGCAGGAAGTGGGAAGAATTTGGGTTATAAATAGGATGAAAGCACTGCCAAGTATTTATTCTATTGATGATCTTCCAAGTGAGGTGTCATGACAAAAACTACTTAAACTAGAATTTGGTTTTATTATAAAATCCATCAGCTGGCAGCTGCTATAAAAATGTTGAAGTGCTGATGGTGTTAGCGTAAGAATAAACACATAACCACCGGGATGGTTATATGAGGTGCTTTATTGCAGCGCTGGGAAACCAGGGGCACTCGCCCAAATCTGGCTTCGACCTCGTCACATCGCGTCCGCAATTTATATCCTAAAAGTTTCACAGTTAATACATATTCATCATAGGTTACAACATTTAACTAATACATATGCATTAGGGATTGCCATACCCATCTATTACGACATCAGCCTCTTCTGCGCTTGCGCGGCCCCCTCTGGTGGTCGTCTGGTGGTCGTTCCGATGAAGTAAGAGTCTTACTCAGGTTGTCCTTTTCACCTTTCCCCCACTTGAGTATATTCAAAACGTTAGCACCCTCTTATCTTCTTTCTGGTATGCTCTTCCAGCTATCTTATACACAGGTTCCACTTGGGTATAGTCTCCAGTACATACTTTTCTAAATCCTTTTATACTCCTTTTACCATATTTGGTTATGCTATGTTTTTGTAGCATTGGGTACAAGACAGCTGTGATATATTGCAACATTAGAACCGCCGTGATACAAAACCACGAAGTCACAGCATTTTCTAATATACAAAACCTCACTATTAATTTATAAATTTCTCAAACATAATAATTTTTACTATTTTATACAATTGTTTTATCATACAAAATTCTGCTCTTTCCAACAATGGGAGTTAAAAAGTTTAAAATTTAGTGATGCAGTGGTCAAAGTTCAAGGCACTTTGACAACTTTTCTCCCCCATTTAGGTCTCGGTGGTCGAGGGAAAATAATTCTAACAGAAACACTTGGTGTTTTGGATGGTTCACTATTATCAGTTCCTCTGGACTAACTTCTTATTTCTTTATTGTACAGTTCAAGATTTTCCTCTCTAGACCTGGGAAGGTAACCCTTGCAGACCGGACCCACAAAGGTGCCAGGGCCGCTGGAAGCCATACCTTCCTCCCCCCTAGGCCGGAGAAGCGCCTGAGGAGGAGGACAGCAGCACCTGCGGCCCTCCGGACAAAGCAGCCCTCCCGCTCTCCCCAGGGGATGTGCACTTGAAGCTCAGCGGAGCCCGCAGCCCACCAGACACCATGCCCGGCGCAAGCAACTGCCTCAGGCCCCCGCTGCGGGCTGGAGGCGGGCCGGGAGCGCGGGAGGGGCAGTGGGAGGCCCTGCCTGCACAGGGGCCGTCCCCGCGTACGCGCTGACCGCCGCTCTGCTCCGCTGCTCCTCTTCGGTAAGGGAGCAGGGGAGGGAGGAGGCCGCCGGGGCAGCTTGGGGCAGGGAGCTTGGAGGCTGGGGTCTCGCTGCGGGGAGAGCGAGGCGCGGCGAGAGGCCCCTGTGGGCCCTGAGGCCCGGGCAGCAGGCGGCCGAGGGGGAGGGAAAGCTGCCTGTGGGTGTACCCGCGAGCCGAGCGGGGAAAATGGAGGCACAGGGGAGCGCTTCGATGCAGCGGGCAGGAATGGTTGTGTGGAAATCGGCATGGGCGAGCCGAGACCGGAACCTGCGCGCTGCTCCGGCGGCCCCGGCTCGCTGCTGCCGTCGGGATGGGTGTAAGGCTCTTCTGCGCTCCTCGACTCCAGCCCCGCGGGGTTGGTAGGAGACACTGAACAGGCCCTAAGGGCTGCCCGTAGGGCGCGACGTTTCTTGCACCAAAGAAGTGCTCAGGTATGAGGGAGGGAACGTTTTCATTTCGACATTTGTTACCCGGTCTGAGGATACCTGGTTTCTCCTCAGGGTTTTCTTGTGTGCCAACCCTTCAGGCCTCTTCCCCTTTCAGCTGCCCAGTTGGCCTTACTGGCCATGCAAACCAACAGCATCTCCATTTGTGCCAAGCTTCCCGAGTTTCCTTGGCATTTCGCTATGAGCGTGCTACCAGATCTTTTTAAACTCCCATAACGCTTCATTTGCTTGTATTTTTCATACTGTTTCCTTTGGAAATAAGCCTTCTGGTTCTCTGTGAGGCCTGTGCTTCTGCCATCCCCCAGGCTTTTAGCGGGGTAATTCTGTCAAAGATGATTACAGGCCTCATTGTTGTGGTAGTTAGGGGTTGGATGCTGGCACACACAGTGAAGAGGAGGTGGGGCAGGTTTGTCTCCTGCAGGATCATCATAGAAGTAGCAGCCTGGCCACATAAACCAAAACATAATACTGAAAAAAGTACAGCATAAGTGGTAGTGATTTTCATTTGGCTTTTCTACAAGGTCTATGGCCTCAAAAGTTGCAAATCTTAGCTACAAGAATGCCATGTCCCCCCAACATTTCTTTAACTTCCCCCTCTACCTTTCCTTATGTATAATTATACTTTAATTTATCTGCCCCATTACATTAATGCTAGGAAATACATTCAATGCATGTACTATGTCCATTACTATATACTCTGAGGTACTTCCTAACCCACATTCCACTTTCAAGGAATAAACAGATGTTCTATACACTAGACCCAATACTAAACCTGTACACTGACATGGGCAGCTACAGGCTAACCAGAGCACATGAAGTTTCTTGTCCAGTAACAGCTGATTCGGAGAAAACTCCAGGAACAAACTTGCCAACAAAGTTTTCAAGCTGACAAGCAGGTATTCTTTATTGCGGCGCCGGGAGACACGGGGGATAGCTCCTCCTAACGTGTGTCTCCCTGTTGCTCCACAAGCTGTTCTTATATAATCCCTGGGCATACATACATTACGTCATTTTCCAGAAAGTTCCCCGCATGTGTACAGAATTG
Source organism: Lathamus discolor (assembly GCF_037157495.1). NCBI lineage: Eukaryota > Metazoa > Chordata > Aves > Psittaciformes > Psittacidae > Lathamus > Lathamus discolor. The sequence goes on along the minus strand of NC_088887.1, from coordinate 98,560,133 downwards.
TGGTGGTGGTCTCTGAGGGTTGTTTACTTCTTCCAACAATCTTCATCACTTCTGGCAGCCTTTGGAGCATGCGCAGTAGATGCTCATACCAGTTTAATTGGTTCGTTAGCACAGGAGACATAATAATCCTCCTATCCTCCTACTTATCAGTTAGTTTAACTGTAGCCCATCCTGGACACCTGCCATTCCCAGATACTCCTTATCCCTGTGTCCTGTTCTTCTAGCCTGTTTTTCTTAAAACTGTCAACTATAACAATTTATCTTGTACGAGAATACTCAGTGTGTTCTCTAGCTGCACTCTATTTTTTTTCTATGTATCATGCACTTTAGTAATTTTCCATTGCTACTGTTACAAAGCCATCAAACTTAACATTGCTTAAAACTGATTCTAAAGGTTTATATATTCCATTTTGTGATTTTCTGTCCCCCTTGTTTCACAGCATTGGTAGATAAGGGGCAACCTATGGTTACTGTAGAAGTAAAAGTGATTGGCGATATGGATCTGTAGGAAAGCAGAAAGGCTTGTCAGTTCTGCTTGCAAGAGTTTAGCTCACCCTCCCCTCTGTTTCTGTGGGGAAATAAAAGTTTAATGAAACATCAGAAAGTGTTTGCAGGTGCTTTAAGTTGTATTCAGCTTTTGTGTTCTCATAACTCATGCTAAGTCCAGAAATATTTTATTTTCAAATTTAACTTCTCCTTTCTTGTTTTTTGATTTGCAGTTGAAGCCATGGCACTGAAACAGGTTTCCAGCAACCGGTGCTTTGAGGGCTTCCAGAAGGTCTTTGAACATGACAGGTAAACACTACAAAAGCAAACTAGATGCTTAGCATGGGGCAGTGAATCCATACTATGGTTCCTGTAAGTGTTCTCAGCCTGCAGGGAGATGGTGTGTTCTCACCAATAGCAGTATTTCAGTAAGGAATCCTGTATACTGCTACTTTGGCTGTGTTCTCTTGTTTCTGTGTTAATGTTTCATGTGTCTAGTATGCTTAGTACTGCAGACATGAGATGGGAAGCCAGTATTTTCACCTTTGAAAATGAAGCTCCATTGTTTTGGTTTGTTCTGTTTGGAGCACAGAGAACCACCATGTTTACCAAGTTCCATTCACTCTACTGGGTATTTCAATTCTGTGCACTTTTGAAGAATACTGTGGGCAGATAGACACAGTAGATAGATTCTTGTTTGGTGAAGGCGAACAGAAAATCTTGCATTTCTGATTCAAAATAAAAGTCATTATTTGTGCTTAGATAAGATTTTATTGAAAATTTTAGGCTTTAGTATTAATTGGACAATTAATACAAAAAATCTGTAGATTTAGCAGGTTGAAAACTTATCTTGCTGGGACATGCTGTGCAGGGTATGTTCTGTAAGTCATGTGGTACAAATAACTTTCCAGTTTAATAGACAAAGCTCAAGTTAAATATTGCTGGGGTTCATAATTCAGTTTTATAACTGCTCCCAGTTAGCAGCACTGCAAAAATGTGGCTTATTTGTAAGTCTCTGTTTTAAGTATATTCAGAACGAGCTGAAACCAGGACAGAAGGTTAGCTGTTGTCAGTTCAGAAGGCTAAGGCTGACTTTTAAAATTGCTTTTCACTTTGTTTAACTTAGTCATAATTCACCGAACAAATCTCTCTTTGGACAAAATGCATTGATTCAACTTTCTCTTTTTAATGTTAGTGACCTTGTTGATTTAGTAGTGGTGATGACAAGGAATATTTTATTAATACAGTGCAGAGCTAAAATGCAAAATGAAATTTGGAATCTACTTGCCTCCAAAAGCAGAAACTGCAAAGTGTCCTGTGCTGTATTGGCTCTCTGGTAAGTAACAGGAATTTTATCTGCTTCAAGTTATCTTTTTCAGGTTACTAAGTTTAAGCTACTGTGCTGCTGTCACTGAAAATCCAATGTAGAGGTACTACAGTGTCAGCTCTTGCAGTCTACAGATGATGGTCTCCTGGAGCACACATTTACTTTAAGTGTTTTGTGACAAAGATGGATGTAGCTGGCTTCAGGGGTAGCCTACTGGGATGTGTTCGAAAATGCTCAGTGTTCAAAATGTTCTCCCTTTTTGTTCGAGAACGTACATTCTTTTTGTTCTAAAGCATCTATATATTTAAGGTTCTCCTTAAAGGCCTTCTGAGTGGGACACCTCCTGCTTCTGTTTGTCTGTGACAGACTGCTTCAGTTAACATGACTGGGAACAAAGTCTAGCCCATGGGAGCCAGCCAAATTGTCCCTCTTGATTTTCAAAACCTTTTCTGTCAAAAACCTCATAGCAGCCTTCCAGTACCTGAAGGGTATGTACAGGGATGCCAGAGGGACTCTTCATCAGGGACTATAGTGATAAGATAAGGGGTAACAGGTTCAAACTTAAACAGGGGAGATACAAGTTAAATACAATTCTTTATGATGGGGCTACGGAACTGATGGGCAGGGGTAGAGCAGTTGATGTCATCTACCTGGACTTGTGCAAAGTGTTTGACACTGTTCCACACGACATCCTTGTGTCTAAATTGGAGAGACATCAATTTGATAGGTGGCCCACTTGGTGGATAAGAACTGGCTGGATGGCCGCATGCAAAGAGTTGTGGTCAATGGCTCAATGTCCGGCTGGAGACCGGTAACAAGTGGTGTCCCTCAGGGATCGGTGTTGGGACTGGTCTTGTTCAACATCTTTGTTGCTGACATGGACAGTGAGATTGGGTGCGCCCTCAGCGAGTTTACTGATGACACCAAGCTGTGTGATTCAGTTCATACACTGGAGGGAAGGAATGCCATCCAGAGGGACCTTGACACGCTTGTGAGGTGGGCTGATGCCAACCTCACGAAGTTTAACCATGACAAGTACAAGGTCCTACACCTGGGTCGGAGCAATCCCAGGCACAGCTCCAGGTTGGGCAGAGAAGAGATTCAGAGCAGCCCTGCAGAGAAGGATTTGGGGGTGTTGGTCAATGAGAAACTGAACATGAGCTGGCTTCAGTGTGCGCTCAGAAAGCCAACCGTATCTTGGACTCCATCAAAAGGAGTGTGACCAGCAGGTCAAAGGGGGTGATCCTGCCCCTCTACTCTGCTCTTGTGAGACCTCACTTGGAGTATTGTGTGCAGTTCTGGTGTCCTCAACATAAAAAGGACATGGAACTGTTGGAACAAGTCCGGAGGGGGGCCACGAGGATGATCAGGGGACTGAAGCACCTCCCGTATGAAGATAGGCTGAGAAAGTTGGGGCTGTTCAGCCTGGAGAAGAGAAGGCTGTGTGGAGACCTCATAGCAGCCTTCCAGTATCTGAAGGGGGCCTATAGGGATGCTGGGGAGGGACTCTTCGTCAGGGACTGTAGTGACAGGACACGGGGTAACGGGTTAAAACTTAAACAGGGGAAGTTGAGATTGGATATAAGGAGAAGTTATTTACTGTGAGGGTGGTGAGGCACTGGAATGGGTTGCCCAGGGAAGTTGTGAATGCTCCATCCCTGGCAGTGTTCAAGGCCATGTTGGATGAAGCCTTGGGTGGTATGGCTTAGTGTGAGATGTCCCTGCCCATGGCAGGGGGGTTGGAACTAGATGATCTTGAGGTCCTTTCCAACCCTAACTATTCTAAGTCATTCTTTACCGTGAGGGTAGTGAGTCACTGGCACAGGCTGCCCAAGAAAGTTGTGGCTGCCCCATCCCTGCCAAGTTCAAGGCCAGCTTTGACAGCGCTTTGACAGCCTGATCTAGTGGAAGGTGTCCCAGCCCATGGGAGAGGGATTGGTACTGGATGAGCTTTATGGTCCTTTCCAACCCTAACCATTCTATGATTATTCATTCTCTGATTCATCCTGTGAAAGAGGGTTTTGAAACTGGGATACTGTGAGCAATGTGCAACCAATGCTGTTTTTATTTCTCTAGGGTTAACTTGTACAGAGCAGAATTTTATAACGAAAGCTGGTTTTCAGCAAGCTGCAGCTGAACATGGCCTTATTGTAGTCGCGCCAGACACAAGCCCACGTAAGTTTTAACAAGAGGCATGGTAACAGTTGTTACACTGAAATACCCTGTCTTCATCCCAAAAGATTGGAGTGCTGCAGTTTACTACAAAGTAGGTTGCCCATCTGAGTCAGAAAATGACCTCTCCTCTTGTACTGTTTGCTAGGTTATATTGTCTGTGGTATTATCTAGCTGTATGTCTTTGTCTTAATAATGTGGTAGTGAAGGTCTGACATTTGAAATTCTTTTATTGTCATGGCACTGAAACTAGAACAAAAGGGCCATTGAGTTCAGCAGGAATGAGGAGAGGGAAGAAAGGGAAAACAAGGTATGTGCTATCAGAGACACTAGCCTGCACTTTGTGACTTGCTGAGACTAAAAAGAGTCTGCAGAACTGTGTTGTCATGCAAAGATATAATGTTTACTCTTTATTATATTTTGTCTTCTAAAGCTGATTAAATACATGCCTTCAGAGGATTCCAATACTTACAGAAGCAAACCAGGAGCCCTTCCCCCCTGCAGCTGCAACAGGCTACTGATGAATAGCCTTTTTAAGTGATTTGCTGTTACCTCTATAAGGCTGAGCTTATGTGTGCTATGGGAAAACTGAAAATAGTGGATCTGCAGTTACAGTCTTTTGGAGATTCAGGGTATTATGTTTAGTATTTGCTGGGTTCAGCTGAAGTCTCATGGAGTAATACGGAAATGAATTTATGTTCTTTCCAGAAAATAGTTTTCATATGTAGTTTTTGAAGTTCTGTCAGTTCAAAACCCAAAAATACACATTGGATAATTATACTGGGACTTGTGTTTAGTGTTATTTGTGTAGGTTGACTCTCAATGTGCAACTTAATTTGCATAGTTCATTGCCTTATTCATTTTCTTTTAAAACCCTCTTTCCAGCTTCTCTCTTGCCTTTTAGCAGGCAATGATCAGCATTGCTCAGCTATTTAGATGGATTTCAGTATGTGTTTCATGTTATGCACTTAGGTTTTAGCTCAGAGACCCCAAATGTTCTTAAAGCTGTGAGCTGTCTGGAGAAACAAGTGAAGAGCAGTTCAAATGTAATCACAAATTAAGAGACCGGAGCATATGTAGTGAAAATGCTTATAAGTGCTTTTTAACTGTGTAGTTAGGACTACGTAAGAATTGTGTTCCAGAAGCTAGGAGATGTATCTGGATGGGGAAAAAGACTGCGTGAAAGCTTGGAGTACCTGTCATTACAAACCCTCTGTCAGACCTGATAGACTTTACTTTTCCTTCTTTGTAGCGGTTTGCTTTTCCAGACAGGTGTGCTGACCAGGATTTTGTTATTTCCTTTTAAAATTTATTTTTTCAAGGCTACCCTTAAGTTTTGTTTAGCAGAATCAGCATTGCCTTCATTGTCTGCCAGGACTTTCTGAGTTTTTGTCTACCCCCAAAGAACCAAAGGTAGACTTTTTTATATCCAGCATGCTGTGTAAGCATCCCTAGTCCCTGTGACTGCTGGACTGTTAAGTTACAAAATCACTCAGTGTTCAAGGGCACATCACTGCAGCAAACTCAGCTTTGGTCCTTGTAAAAATCTGATTTCACACTGTGAAAGGGTGGCAGGTATTTCTGCACAAATTGTCAGGGATTGTCAGATTACATGTGGGTTTGCAGTGTAATCTGACAGTAGTGAAAGACCATGTAATTTGGGATAGCAGAAACTAGGGAGATTTTGGAGAAGGGGAGGCCATTATTTCCTGTCACATACACCTTGAAATACTGCATTCTGTTCTGCAAACCAAGCTGATAAATCACAGGATAATCAAAGGGAGAATAAGAGAGGACTAAATGGGCTGTATTGACTTTCAAGGAGACATCTGCAAATTTAGTTTGAAAGTGTAGCCTTGGAAAAAAAGGATGCAACCCTGCAGTTAGTCACAGAAGAAATTACTTAAGTTTTATGGGGAAATTATAGGTGGGAGCAATGAGACAAATGGTGGAAAATATAGAGTTATATACTTTAAAAATGATAGGAACAGGAAGTGTTATTACGCTGTTGAACCTTAAAAAGGGAGGTGTAACAGACTTTATTTGTAGCACATAAACTGGTCTGGACGCACCATTTGGTGAGGTATGGTTCTGTCCTTCCAGGGGAAAGAAACAGTTTCTGTTTTTCAATTTCTTGTACTTGATAGGATGAGGTCTATTAACTGAAACAAGCTGATACCGCCAACTAATAAGTAACAACTTTTGAGTAAGTCCCTGGGTACCTTGGGCGAAGCTTTACAGAATTAGTTTAGGAGAGATCTGTATGTTATATTTATCTATTAAGGGATACTGAAAGAAGTTGAAAGCTGGGTATATCTGTAGGTAATATATAAGCATTTTGAAAGTGTTATTGAAATAAAACTTGCAAATAGTGTATTAACAAATGAAAATCTGAATTGTCTTATAGTTGGAGGAGCAGAGTCATGTTGATTGAGAAACTTGTGTCCAGAGTCTCTGATGTTTATGGCAGTTTCTCCAATTGAGGACCAATTGGATGGGGCTTTGAGCAACCTGGTCTAGTGGAAGGTGTCCCTGCCCATGGCAAGGGGATTAGAACTAAATGAGCTTTAAGGTCCTTTCCAACCCAAAACATTCCATGATTCTATGAAAGACAGTAACTACAGAAAGAATTTTCATGGTAGGTGGCTGCAATATTGAGGGAGAAGATGAAAGCTGGGATTTTGGCACCGGTGCTGGTTTTTATGTGGATGCCACTGAAGAGCCTTGGAAAACAAACTATAGGATGTATTCCTACATAAAGGATGAGGTAACTTTGCTGCTGGGTTCTCCTAGTGTTGTTGGGTAAGATAAAGAAGTAATCTCTGCTGCTTCTGAAGCAACCCACTGCATTTCACTGCCCCAGTACTTCAGTTGGATTGCTCATTTAAACTGTTCATACTGCCTGTCTTGGAAGACTGGGTGGTAGTTTTGTTGTTGGGTTGTTTGCTTTTCTTTAAGTAGGTGTAAAAGGAGATCCTTGAGGTATAAGAAAGGTGAGAGTCCAGTTTACATGGGATTTGTGTGGTCTGGATTCAAACTAAAGGTGATGGGAATATAGGGAGCATGTGGGCCATTCTCATCACTTACAGGAACACATACATATTTCTGTGCCTATTAAAATAGGACTATTAGGAAATTCCCACATCCCGTGTTACAGGGTTGTGATAGATTTCTACAGAGATACTTTGAGGTACCTATTTTCAGATGAATTGCTTCATTTTGATTTTACAGTCCTGTTTCAAATTGCTTTCAGACCATCATCACAAATGTCAGGCTAGAAACAAAGAAGTGCCTTTGCTTTCAGTGGCTTTCTGGCACTAAAACACATTAGTTAGTTGTCTGCTTTTTCCTCTGAACATATTCGAGTTTCTCTAACTTTTTTATTACACTGTTGTTCCTTTACAGCTGCCTAAACTAATAAATGCCAATTTTCCAACTGACCCTGAACGGATGTCCATTTTTGGGCATTCCATGGGAGGACATGGAGCTCTTATTCTTGCTCTGAAGAATCCTGGAAAGTACAAAGTAAGATATAATGCGGCTTTTATGAGGCTTATACAGGTTTCTAGAGAAGTGAAGAAAAAAATCATAGTACCAACTTGTGTTATACTGTTAAGTGTATAAATAGTTTTACTTGTGGCAGTCCATTGATACCTATTATTAGAATATGGAAAACACTCTGGAGTGTGAGTATCAGGGAAATTAAGAAAACCCTTCAAATTTCAAAGTTAACAAAAGGCCACTTTCTTTTGGATGACGCTACAGGTCTTCCAAACCAGTTGTTAAATTTAAATGTAAACAGGCTTCTTCTAGCTCTGGAGTTGATTTATGCTGCCAGTATTGACCAGAAGTCTGGTTGTGTGCTGTGCTTTATCTTTGCAAATCTTATTTTGCTCATTCTGGATCTTCTATTACCAGCAAATCATTATATGTGTGTTTGCTTGGAATTTACTACAGAGTCTGTGAACTCCAATTGTGTAACTGTTAAGCACCCAAACTGTACATGGAATAGTATCTGGAGGAGATTCTCCCTTTCACCCCCCGCCCAGTTCTTTCTCCTCCAAAGATCTGCATGTCAGCTTTCCTAAAGATTGATTTTCAGTATATTCAAGGTATCTGAAGTTGTGTTCATCTGTATTCTGCTTGAACCTAAATCGCACACGCTGGAACTGATTTGCCTTTCCTCGCACTCAGGAGGGTTGAGAGAAATTTTGTTGCTCTCTTTGGGTATAAGCTTATGTAAAATGCATTTCTGAGGGCAAATCGGGCACTGATGTTTGGGTGATGAGGGGCTCTACCTATGTGGATCAGTCCTTCCATGGGCTGTCCAGGCCCTGCACTTTGTGGTCAGCTGCTGCAAAAATGCAGCTGCATTTTTGAAAATAACATAGTATTTGCTCAGTGTCATTGGCTTGGCATTGTAAGAGAGCTAAATGTAAGATAAAGCTTTATTTTGTCTCACGTTTTAATTTGTGGAGCCAATAGTTCAGAAATGTCCATTTTCACTGTTGGCACTTAACTGCTGATTGTATTATCTAAAAGAATGAAACTTTAAATTGAAAATAGCAAAATCCAGGAGAGCTGGCAGTGGCTTGGGTGGTTTATTGCTTTTTCTTGCAATCATGAGTAGAAATTTTGATGTCCCATGCACAAATCAAAAAGAATGATGTAGGAACAGGTCTTGGGCTTCTGACACCAGCATATGGAGTTGTGATCCAAAATGCACTTTTGACCCCTTATCCTGGAGGTACCCGAATTCATGAGACACTGTTGCATGGTTAGACTGGCTGAGCAGCACCATGCCTCAGGCTTTTGTTATGCTCTGCCAAAATACAGTTGAACGTGAAATGGTCACACTCTGAGCATGCTGACACAGCAGTAGAATTGAGATCCTTTTCTGCTGCTTAAGAGAATTTAAGTCAACACTTCCCAACAAAGAAAAGAATGGGGCATCTAGCTCTGTGTTTTGTAGCTTGGCTAATGTGCAAAAAGGAAAGCAAAACTATGGGCCTAGAAAGAACAAATAAGAGGTAAGTAGGGTAATGGGTAGCATACCTAGCCTGGAGTGTCGAGGGAGTCCTGGGTTCTGGCAGTGACTTAAACCATTTTTGGAAAGGCTTTTCATTTGCTTCTTAGTTACCTGAAATCGCTCTTCTGAACTCATACAGGGTTTTTTCATATTTTCTTTTTGAATAGTCTGTGTCAGCATTTGCTCCTATCTGCAACCCGATTCAGTGTCAGTGGGGGAAGAAAGCCCTTGGTGGATATCTGGGATCAGACGTAAGCAAGTGGGAGGTATGTGTTGCAGCCACAGTCCTTTAATAACACGTGAATGCTCTGGTAAATATATCACAGCAGGAGTCTGGAATAAAACTCTAGTGTGCCCCTGAGCTGGTACTGCTGGTTTACTACACGCCTAAGCACGGATAAGCATTGCATGTTTCTGGTGAGTATGAGTTGCTATTGCCTGATGGTGCTTGTAACAAATGGAATGAGATAGAAGGCTCTTGTCAAATTGACTATATTCCTCCCTTTTTTATGAAGGTCTTAAATCTGGGCTAACAAGAATTACGAACAGTCTGAGACTTTCTGTAATGCATGAAAGCAGTGAGATATTTTAAAGAGATGTAGGGTACAGCCTGTCTCTCAAAACTTCACAATATATGAAACAGCTGGGTTTTGTAGGAGCCTGAAAAGAGGAAAGAGGGACTGCTACAAGAGATCAGTAGAGACTGATGAACTTCACAGCATCTACAAGGTCAGTCTGTTGGAGGCAGATAGAGGAGGAGGCCATTGGGTACTTGGAATTTGGTATCCTGTGGAACAGGATGAAACCAGGTGACACTGGGTGTTAGCTCGAGGGCCTGAATTTTGAAATACAAGTAGTCATATATGAATGGCTATGATAGAAGAGTGTTTGTGTGCATGTCACTGTGTTACGTGGGCAGCCTTTCAGTATTTCTCGTCTCAGCATAAACATTGCACTGCATTGCTGGAATTAAGTTAGAGGGGATCTTCATGACCAGGTATTCTGAATTCCTTGTGAATAAACACAAGCTGCAGTTTAATCCCTTGTAAATTAGATCAAAATCCCTCTTAGGAAGACATCAAGGTCAGATTAAAGCATTACAGGAATGGAAAGCAGCTTTCACAGGTAATAGAGTAGTTTGTATATTTAGAAAATGCTGATTATACTTGTTTACGCTTAACATTATGAATAAACCCAAAAGTTTTCTGGCTGCTTAACTTGCTTTGGAGCTCTTCTGCAAATCTAGTCCAGTAGATCAACAGCAGGCATCAGGAATAGACTTAAGCCTGCCATTGGCACAGATGTACAGTCTCTGATCTCTGTATTTCTGCTTCACATTGTCAGGTAGGTATGTGCAATGATCGTTTCATAACATGGCCACAGTGCTTGGCTGAGTCCAAGCTCCCTTTTCTGTTGCAGTGTCATTTCTGGATCTGGTGGCATTTTGGAAGCATGGCTCTGATGCCTTGGTGTAGAATTTTGCATTCTGCTGTCTGTTGGTGATCTGTCTTGTCCAGTGCCTTAAACACTTCTCTGCCTTTTTAAGGGTTTTTTATTTTGAACATGACAAGCACAGGACCCTGCAGGAAACATGTTCCCCACTCACAATTACGTTTTGATGCATGTGTGTTAATAGTCTTTATGCTATGCATGGCACTTTGTTTCTCAGTTGTACAAAGTTTTCTTGGTCAAATTATCTTGGTAACCTTCAGGTTCAGTGCCTTCTATGAGTGTAGTTGTGTTACACCAGTCATAGAATCATAGAATAGTTAGGGTTGGAAAGGACCTCAAGATCATCTAGTTCCAACCCCCCCTGCCATGGGCAGGGACACCTCACACTAAACCATCACACCCAAGGCTTTGTCCAAGCTGGCCTTGAACACTGCCAGGGATGGAGCACTCACAACCTCCCTGGGCAACCCATTCCAGTGCCTCACCACCCTAACAGGAAAGAATTTCCTCCTTATATCCAATCTAAACTTCCCCTGTTTAAGTTTTAACCCGTTACCCCTTGTCCTGTCACTACAGTCCGTGATGAAGAGTCCCTCCCCAGCATCCCTATAGGCCCCCTTCAGGTACTGGAAGGCTGCTATGAGGTCTCCATGCAGCCTTCTCTTCTCCAGGCTGAACAGCCCCAACTTTCTCAGTCTATCTTCATACGGTCTTTTGACCTTTAGCTGCCAAAATAGTTCCATCAAGGTGGCAAGTTATTTTGGCAGAATCTAGTTTCTGTACAAGCTTATGAATCAGTACTAGATGATATTGGTGGTGTTCTGTATGAATTTAGCCCTGGCCTGGATGTTCTGTTTGGTCAAACTGCTAGCTTGGTAAGTACTTAGCTCATATTTGGTATGACTTTTCAGTTGTCTAGAATTTTCTCAATTTTTTGCTCTTCAGAAGTGTAATTTGATGTCCTGATCAGTATCACCCAGTACTCTATATGCCATCCTTTTCTTGCAGTCAGCAAATTTAATCCAATCTAACGTATGTGTATTTCTGCAGGCATATGATGCTACACAACTAGTGAAGTCCTACGCAGGCTCCCCCCTGGACATCTTGATTGATCAAGGCAAAGATGACCAGTTCCTATCAGCGGGCCAGTTACTGCCTGATAACTTCATCGCTGCCTGCACGGAGCAGAAAGTCCCAGTAGTCTTTAGACTACAGCAGGCAAGTTGCTTCTCCAGTGCTTGATTGTCAGGTTGCTGGTTTGTGATTTTTGGGTCTGTGTGGCAAGTAGTGAAGGGAGTGTCTCTTAGCGGGGCATGCTGTCACTTAACCTGTGAGTCTGTCCTACCTGTGCAAAAGAGGGTGACAAGTGACGTTTTCTTTAATACATGCTATCCGGGAGTGCAGTATCCATCAGGTTCAGCTGCATTTCACCACTAGGTGGGGTCCCGACTCTAGTTTGGAGAAGCTGATCCCTCGGTGGTCGCCTGAAGAAGCAGTAGTAATGCTTTTTCATAAGCATCACAGTCACTGTATGAGCAAAGTGACAGATGTGCTTTTGCTGGATTCCTCACCTGTATTGTGGGTAGTGTGTTTAGCATAAACCTTTGTGATTTAGTTTGCATGTGTTTGTGTAGATTGGGAAAGGTGTGGAACTGCTTGAAATCTTAAATTCATTTAAAGAGCCAGGTGGAAGGATTTCTTTTTCCTATGGTAGAGTGACCTAGAACAGCACTTGAGTCTGTAAGTGACTGACAACTTCCAGCCTGACCCAGAGGATCCTGGTTGTAGAGAGTGAGGGATTGCACCAGAAGAGAAAGTGCTGACAGAGTGGGGTAATTCAGAGGTTTACATGCCACTATAGCATAGTGCTGGAGCACTAATTCATGCCTGAGCTATGTTCTACTTATACCATGTGTTTTATGAGTAGGTCAATGTTGGTGAGGGGGAACTGTTCTCTCAGATTACACCTTGCTCTGCAGCTGATGCTGTTATCCAGCTCTGATTCACATGCCCAGATTGGGGCAGGTTAGGGTAGTTTCTGTTTCTTCAGCTTCCTAGTGTTCTAGGTATTTCATCTGCTAGGTATCCTTGGCATTTTCTGTATATAATACAGGTATTTTTGAGTTCTTAAAACAGATCAAACCAGGAGATACATTAACTTCCCTAGAGAGCTTAGCATGATTGCTATATCACGAACTATGTGTATTTGCTGATTTCTTTACTGTTGTTTTTTTTCTAGGGTTACGATCACAGCTATTTTTTCATTGCTACATTTATTAATGACCATATCAAGCACCATGCAAAATACCTCAATGCTTGAATCCTCTGGATGTGAGCATCATCTGACCATTATAAATCAAGGGATAGAGATGAACTAAACAAAAATCATTTGCTGGAGTAGTGTCTGTAAAATGGAGCTCCTCTGATTGTACTGCTAAGGAAAATAAAAGCCCCACTTAATTTGCTGTGTGTGCTTTAGAGTAAGTATTTTGAATGTTCTTGCATGCTCTGAAAAATCCCCGAACACCATGAAGGTGCATGCTGCATTCTAGGTCAGAATGGAAATGAGCCGATGAGTTAGTTTCAAGCTATGAATGTAGGTGTGCATTTGGGACCTCAAGATGAATAACAAGTGTCCTTCTTCAGCTAATTAAATACCAGGGTTCACTTCATTGCTTAATGCTGAAGGAAGTCATTAGTGGCACAGCCAATGAAGCCACTTCATTAATGTGAAGTGGCTGCTTTATTTTTCCTTGGCCTGTGTAAATGCATACCAAGGACAATGTGTGGTGGAGCATACAGACAACATCTTGCTGTGCAGTGTGGTTTGCTGGCCAGTGTGTTATTAACATCAAACAAATGATCTGAAGAGCATTTCAAGGATGATACTTAAAGAAAAGACCTCTTAAAAACCATTTGAAGGAAGCAGGCTGTAGTAAAGGAGGGGTTGTTTTCTCCACTTGCCTTTGATTGTTGCTGAGTGCTGTGTTTCTGGCTTTCTTAGACTTAACAGGACTGAAAGGAAACTGATAAATACATCTGAAGATAAAAAAAAGGCAGTTCCTGTCTCTAGATGCTCTCTTATTATGGAAAAGAGTGTTGCTTATTTGACAAAAGATAACAGGATTTTTGCAGGCCTGACAGTTGTAGACCTGAGCTAGTTCCCAGTGGTAGAATTCTGCCTGCTACCTTGTGTGGGACAAGAACATTGGAACTAAATGATGTTTGAAACCATTATAACAAACACAGCTTGTTCCAGTGAGCTGTCAACCTCACGTTCACACAATTACTTGTAAATTCCGCTTGCCCGTTGTTCAGTTGAACCTTCATCCTTGCTCAAACCCTGGCTCCCTCTTGCCAGAGGAAATTCTAGGGTAGCTGTAGGATTGTTTTTGTAAGCAACACTGAATGCTCGCCTGTTTCTCTGGCCCCTGCTAGATTGTGTTGCAGGGAGGCTGATGCTGGGAACCTCCATTTCTGTTGCTGGTGACAGGCTTAAATTATGTATTGACTTCTATTGGTCTTGCATCTGCAATTCCTGAAGCAAGCCTAGAAGGCTGGCTGGTGAGGCACTGGCACAGATTGTCGAGAGCTGTGGCTGCCCCATCCCTGGCAGTGTTCAAGGCCAGGTTGGATGGGGCTTGGAGCAGCCTGGTCTAGTGAAAGGTGACCCTGCCCATGGCAGGGGGTTGGAACTGGATGAATTTTAAAGTCCCTTCCAACCCAAACTATTCTGTGAAGATACAGCTGCGTGTATTGCAAGAGTTCTCTGAAATGTTGAATGCAGGGTTTCCACACCGTGGATTTACCCCCTTTCTTATAAAGCAGGACATTGACATAAAAACTTTAAGCCACAACTGCTAAATGTTTAGATATTTCCATTCCCACAACAGCAAAATAGGCTCAGAGGCTTGTTTCATGTATGGCAGCTTCTTCTAGTTGTTCCTTCTCCATCTCACAACCAGGCAACGACTCTGCTGTGGCCAGCAGTTGCGTTCCTGGGCAGTAGCACTGTGGACAGCAGCAGCAGTTGGGGAGTTCAGCTTGGGGCAGGTGTTTCTAACACTAAACATTTTCATTTATTATCTGTCAAAGGCACTATTTCTGTTCACTGTAGCCAAGGGAAATGGGCATGCCACTTTTTTCATTTCTTAACGGGAGTCTACGCACCTGTGTGTTATATTAGAGGAGATTAAAAAGCCCATTTAACCCTGTAATTTACTGTAAGTGCTTTTAACCACCATTTTAAAGCTGCTGGGTTAATGGTAGGAAGCAGCTTGCCCTTCATGGGGGGGGGGGGGGGAAGGCCTCTTGTATATTTGATAAATTTATATGGCATAATTCTAAGTTTCCCAGCACATTGTGGATGTGTGGGGGAAGCTTTGTTATCTGTATCCTTAATTTACAGTCTAGCAGGAGATGCATTACCATGTCAGCTTCCCCAAGCACCTGCCCAGCTATAATTCTGGAGCTGCAAATACCTGTCACATTGCTTGCTTGGCACTCTTAATGACTGGCTGTTCTCATGCACTATTTGCTTTCGTGGTAAAACAGCATTCACAGGCACTGCCGCCTTACTTCCTGGGCGGGACTGCCGTTGCCTGGCTTGTGAGCAGGAGCAGGGGAGGTTCTGAGGGGCTTCACAAGTCCAGAACAGCACAAACCCATCAGAAGAGCCAGGGCATGAGAAAAGCTGGGGCATGTGCAGCAGTTGCGCAGATGGCTGCACTCCCCTGGTGTCACTGCACCACTGTAATGGGAATTACACAAGGCTGTCAGATCTCCGCTACTGGCAGTGTACAAGCCTCAGGTGGACATGATCTTCAATGAAGACAGCACCAGACCACCACTGTAGGACTCCTCCTGCCTAAATTACAGAATAATAGAATAGTCTGCAGGGGAAGGGACCTTAAAGCTCATCCAGTTTCAACTCCCCTGCCATGATCAGGGACACCTTCCACTCAACCAGGCTGTGCCCCAAGCCCCGTCCAGCCTGGCCTTGAACACTGCCAAGATGAGGCAGCCACAGCTTCTCTGGGCACCCTGTGCCAGTGCCTCAACACCCTATGCAGAGTCTAACACAGCAACCAGTCTGTCCCGGCTCTGCATCACAACAGCCACACAAGCACTTAAAGCTCCTTAGCACTCAAAAGCAGGATCTCCCAGGGAGATGATTGTTGCAGAAAGAGCTCCAGCTTCCACAATCCACTACCAAAAGTGAGCAAATGCAGCCATAAAACCACCTGGTTAAGGTAAAGACACTTTGTTAGAGAAATGAGAAAATACCAAAATCTGCACTTGGATGGGAAGCGGGCTCTGGAGTAGGACCTACAAACAGTAGTTTCTACTGCCCGTTTCTGCAGATAGGAGAAGCACTGGCACAGGCACTGGGTTCTCTATGCCCAGGTCAGAAAGTGGCACTGTGTTACTGTTTGGATTCACTAAACTAAGGAAATCATCAGATTTCATTGGCAAAAGCCTATGGAATAACCTCTGCATTTCAGGAGGGCAGGGACGAGAAGCAGCTGCGCCATGGGAAGAAGAGGGAAACAGTGTACAGAACACCACTTGCGCAGTGACAAGAGCAAGAGCAAACTGAAGGTGGAAGCTCCTGTCTGCCTGAGCTGAGCCCACCACGACACCCAGCCCCAGAAGCAGAGGGCTGTTAATGCAACCATCCCCAAGCCCTCATCCATCATTCCCAGGGCTAAGCTCTCCCAGCACCATCTCTTGTACAAGAAGCTGTCAGTCAGAGGGACAGTTGTTAAAAGGTTTCTACAAATAATAGAGTTTAATTGTAGCTACAGTGGAGATCGTCTATATACATTACGTGTGCTGCTTAGGGTAGTGGAGCTTTGCCATGCATGTTTTATTGCACATACAAATAGGGTACAAAGGTTGATGGAGGTTCTCCTTTCAGCCGTACAGGTTAAGACTGCATAAAAAAAAGCTGTATTACAAAATATTTAGAGCTCTTTATTTACAGCCAACTTCAAGCAAATACTGAAAGACACTATCAGGAGAAAACCAAAATTTTAATTATGAAAAAAAACAAGATTTGTCAAAATAATAATTACAAAGCTTCATGTTGCCATATATACATTGTAGAAAAATACTCAGGAAACCTGCATTTTATCCCTCAAGATGCAGAAATCAATACTCCTATTTTTTATACTTGATCTGTGAATGCATTTAAAATTTGATAAACTCTGACTTGAAAACTTATTTTCTTTACATTGCTCGTGCTTTTTGACAAAACAGATATTTGTGCAGCTCTGTAAAATATTAAAATACATTTTAATTTAGTGTTAAAGTGCACAGTACATTTTATAGGAAACCATATGCTAGCTGCCAATCAGAAAATTACAGTTGAAGTCAATGTTCCCTCTGTAAAATAAACTCTTTTGCTTTGGTTGAAGTAACTGGATATTCCATGCATACCCTATGCTTCGCTGGCTGTGAGCCCACCTTCCTCCTCCTGACACACTGTTGTCACTACATACCCGATTTGTGGTATTAAATCACAGAAGTTTGCATTCAAACACTGTATTAACCCTTCTAAACCTACTGCTGGAATACTGATGTGTTTAAGCACAGTGTGTCTGTGACAGGTATGCATCACCCTTCCCAGAAGTCTTTATACAACAGTCCTCTCCCCATTCTCTTGCTTAAATATTTAGTCCTCCCACCACATTGCTTCTTTTTTGTCATTACACATATCCAACTCCCTGCCTG
Source organism: Lathamus discolor (assembly GCF_037157495.1). Taxonomy (NCBI): domain Eukaryota; kingdom Metazoa; phylum Chordata; class Aves; order Psittaciformes; family Psittacidae; genus Lathamus; species Lathamus discolor. Next base: position 98,542,932 of record NC_088887.1, on the reverse strand, counting down.
CATTCACCACTGACCCCTAGCTCTTCTCTTCCCCACATGCAGCTTTCCTGCCCCGCCTGCTGAAGTTACATCCCTAAGCTTCACATAGGAAAGGAAAACAGATGTTCCAGGCATGGCAAGAATGGAACTTCTTGATCTAAAATATGTGATGTTTTAATAATAAAACGATACTTTAAAGTATTGATAAGAACCTTATTTTCTATTGCTGATGTGGGATAAGAGGTCTGATCCCAAAAACATCCACTGCAGAACATTGTGCTTAGTTCTGTGGGGAACTGATGGAGACCATAAGGAGAAGCCCTGGACCTAGCAGGATGGATCTGGAAGATCAGGTCTTTGAGTCTGCCTTTGGCAATTTAATAACTTTATCTCCTCTCGAAGGAATCTCTGAAGAAAACAAATCAGTTTCGGCTACCTGGTGACTCTTGTTACTGTTCTTGTGCTGTTTCTTACTATTTGTTCTGTAGTGCTGTAGTCTTTAAAAGAAATCAAGTTACAGTGCAAAATCCTATCTTAAGACACATGATCCTAATGCACATCGTTCATTTTCTTGTGGAAAAAGTTAAATGTCTTGTGCATAGTAAAATAAGCGATCAAAAATACTCATTCACATTTACTTTTCAAGTTTACATCTTTCCTTTTTTTTTGTGTGTGTTTTTTAAACATCTATATACAACTAGAATGGGTGTGCTCTCAGTGTCAGCCAATTCACTAGTTGGGGGGAAAAGTGCTACTGGAATGTAGGAAACTCAATGGAATGCTGACAAAAATGTTCCACAAATTCAAGAGATCAAGAATGGCATTCCAGCTAGCTGTCCTTTTCGGAAAAGCACCTCTTGTGTTTGCTTTTTTCTCTCTTATGTATTAGAAAATACAGTTTACGGAGATCTGGAGCTACTGCACACCAAGTAGAATAAAAATAACTCAATATTTATATTAAAATAAAGTGTTTAACCACAAAAAAGCAGTAATAAAATACAGTTTCCTAATTTACATTTTTGCATCCAAAGGATGAATAACAACTCACTAATAAATAATATTTATATAAATATTTGATGCCTGGATATTTTTAAAAGGCAATCATAGCCTGAAGCAACTGCAGAAAAACCTAAAGTGGTGCAAGTCTGATTTACTCTCCCTCCCCCCCATGACTACAGTGATTCTTAGGTTAATAATACAAAGGTATCTTGCTGCAAGACAGCTGTGGACTCCACACATCTGTAAGTGGCAGAGAGGTGACCGTTTCAGTAAGTACTGTACAAAGTGAGCTATAAAAAGCAGTGAAGCGCCAATTTGCTCTAGAAAATGTTTCAGTTTAGTTTCTGGTTTGTCGTTCGATCCACAGGTACAGTCTGACAGGTGATTTTGAAATCAGAATTACAAGAATACTCTTGGAGCACTGAGTTGTTTTCAATGCAGTTTAAAAAGCTGGGCAGTATTTTGACTCTTTGATGGCACAGTGGAGCTGGTAACAGCAGAGAGGAATTTCATGTGAATAAAGCTTGTTTGGTTGTGGTTACATCTAGCAGTGCTTGAACTGTTATGCTCACTTTTACCAAGCCCTTTTCTTCTAGGATGTGATGTGGCAGGCAGAGCTTCTCCTAGAAAGAGAAAAACAAAGGAGTATAGATTAGGATACTTAATACTCACTGCAGAATGCTTTACATGATCACCATTGGAACACAGAGCCCAGCAAGCAGGAGCCATTTCCTATTTTCAGTTAAGAAGAACCTCTGTGATTTTGACAGAACATCTCTGATTTTGCTCTTGTTATACCTATGAACTAGCGAGAGATCTGGAAATATCCTGGGCCTCAGAAACCACCCTGTTCTCTTCATTACAGTATGTAATCTGCACTACGTGTGAGCACCAGCAAGCACACACTGAACTTACACCTACAAGGTGAGGTAACATGGTGTTTGCCTGTTATTACATACAAGTTAGTTTGGGACAGCTGGTTTTATCAGTTAAAAAAGGTTCTAACCCTGAGCTCTAGACAGGGAGGACTTGCTCCCAGGATATGTGCATTGAAAGCCACAAAAGAGTGTGTGTAATGTTGTATATTCATGGGGTGATGCGTTTCATTCTGAGTTACTGGCAGCTTATTTTGAAATATCCAGAAATTAACTTCATTCACTGTAAGGACATGGAAATCATGGCCAGGATGAAGCCTACAGAGGCTGTTCCACCACAAGACAGTTGAACAGTGAACACTCCATCTCCCACAGGCAACAAGACACCAGTGAATAACTGCAGAAAGCCTCGCTTAAAGAGGTAGCCTTGGGTCATGATGGTTGGTGCTCTCTTTAAGAGAAGGATTTTCTTTATGTAACTGAGTATTCTTGTTGATGAAATCCGTGAAATGATGAAATCAGGCAGGAGGTTTATAATAAGTAGGTGTAAAGGCTAGACTACATCACATAAACCATAATTACAGCTGTGAGACTCATTACCACAACACAGAAGCCAAAAGTGTAGGTGGGATGACAAAAAAATACAGATAGAAAAAAAGAACCCCAAATGACACTATTAATCACAAACACATGGATACAGCATCTGGCTCACCAAGTCCTTAAACTGTGCATGGCAGGTTGCTTTATGTTTGAAAAGGCACCACCTGTGATCTAACTTGTTCCTTCCTTCCCTGACCATCCTCATATGACCACCAGCAGACATGGGATACTGATTCTTCAGAGGGTTCTTTTGATATTCTTGGTATTGAATCTCTCGGCTGTTCAATAAACTTCTAGTTTCTAAAACCAATTATGCATTTGAGATTATATTTTAATTAACTGCTTGTCTTCTACTGAACATTCTTCTTAATCCTATCATGTCACCTAAGGGCCTCTTATTTTATCTTTATGGAATTCATGGTACTTTTCAACACCTTATATTCATATTGATTATATCTGCAATTTAAACATCACTAATCTCTTCAACCACTCTTCTCCTGATGCTTTTTGTTCAGCTCGTCCCTTCCCTGACCTCTCAGAACCCTTAAAACTCAATACAATATTCAGGATGATGAAATTGGTACACATAAGAACAATTAATGCAGTTTTTGTCATGTTATGCACCTCTTTAATTGATTTTATCTGTTTCCACCACCATTGTCCAGTGTTTGCTCCTCCAGTGGGCCACAGCTCCATCAGAACAGTACCAGCATTAAACAGCTGCTTTGCTGCTTCTGTTTCAACTTCATTAATGAGTATTTCCTTGATGCACAACCAACACTTCACTTTGCTTAAACTTTATGTGAGGCTCCTCACCCGTCAATGAGGGAAAAACTGCAAAACTTGTTTTTAAATTACTAAATCTAAAAAGTGAGCATCAAACTTTATTCACCATCATGGCGTCTTATACTGACAACTGTAGTTCATGTGTATTGTATGTTTATATTTTATATTTACTACTTAAGATGCTTCAATATTTATTATTTTATGTTTAAAATATTTTTTTAATGTTTGTAATTTATTTTTTTAAGGTTCATGGTTAGAGCCAAGAACCCCAAATAAATATTGCAGACTCCTTCCGCACACACAGACCCAAAACCCAGTTTCTAACGGATAACTTTCAAGGAGGCTGGCTGAGTTCCCTGCTGGACAGCTTACATTTCTCCACATGGAAGATGCTGCATTCTGGGGATCTGCCAGCACTGGGTTTCCACTTCCACTGAGTTTGTGGATTCTAATTCACATTGACCAAACGGCTGCAGCAAGCTGCCACTCCTGCCTGCTGTCACCTTTGACAGAGCTATTTGCCCAGTCAGCACAAAGGAACATCCCCATCTTGCAGCCATTCCAGTTGATCACCCACATTCCCATTCCAAACCTACCCTAAATTCCTCATTTAAGTTAAGAGACAGTTCTGCAGCTCCTCCCCGTTTGTTCTTTTGAGATATCTGCTTGCAAGCTGTCAGAGATGGTTCTCTCCAACTTTTTATGTCTCTGGAAAAGAAGTGTCTTTTCCAGAGAAATATATAAATATCTTTTTGGATGCAAATTCTTAAACTAATACCTGATTCATACTGAAATAGCTACAAAAGAAGATAGATTAATATAAAATAAAAATAAATTCAAACAAACAAAAAAAAACACCCCCCCTAAAAAAAAAAAAACACCAAACCAAAGAAACCCGAACACCCCCCCTCAAAATATTTCTACTTCAAATGTATGATTTTTACTAAACTTGTTTTGCCAATCTAATGTCTTGGGCCACAGTTTACATAAAAATCTACAATACTCTGATATTAGTGCTTGAAACATATACAACTGACCTTCTCTTATTATGTTGAATGTGGAACTTTGTTAGTATTCATAGTTCTGCAGTTAAAGATATAGCTATAATGAACTTTCCAAAACTGACAATGAGATCTATGACTTCTCCTCAAATTGACAAACTTCATCTTAGTGTGTCACAAATCAATTCTTTTATCTATAGCCTTAATCACTGTCTTCAAAGCTCTGTAAATGGCTTCCATCAACCCTGCCTCACATACTTTTCAAATCCCGGCTTTAGAGCAATGTATTTAATTCTTCCCAGAAAAAGCAAAATCAAATCCTGCCAAGGATGGAATCCAGAACACCCTGCAAATCAACTTCAGCTTTCTGCACAGCAGCAGTTACGCTTGGGCCAAGATCCCGGGTGTCTCAGTCCTTATGTTGGTCGCTGTTCCTGCAGCACAGTCCACTTTCCATGCTTTTTCTTACCCTCTGACCACTACAACTGCTGTCTGGAAAGCACTGACAGTAGAGCTGGGAAGCTACAAGCCATGAAGATTTCAAAACTTCTCTTACATCCTGGCATTCTGAGACTTTATGCCTGACTAACCAAGAGAAGAACACACCCATGACTGAGGAGACTCAATCTCACCCACTTCTCAACTTCGATAAGATTTCTGTCCTGTTCACATTAGCATCAAACCCATAAAACTTCAGTATTATTGTACGAATCACCTCTAAAAATACCCAAGTTGAAACCATCACCAAGCAAAACCCAAAAAGACAGACAGAACTGGCTACTACTCATCTCAAGACCAGTCTCAAAATCTTTAAAGACAATTGTGGACAGAAGGGCTGCCACTCTGCTTGCAGCAACATGAATCGCTCTCTACTACAAAAATGAAGATCTAAACTTTACTGTATTTTTTCCCCCCAAGAACACAGAGGAACTTAATTACATGTTGCAAACAAACCACTTTCTACAGACACATAGCCATTTTGAATGGGTAAAGATGATTACAAACTCATCATGAAGGAAAAGAACAAACCCCTTTTGATGGGATGGAAACAAAAGGCACAAAAGGAGGCAGCAGCCAGGAGGCTGAGTCACAAAGCAACACAAAAAGACAGGACAACAGTTGTACCCACAAACACAGACATATCCATGTGCTGGCCAGAGCAAGTTTCTAATCCTGGAACAACATGTCTAATTTAGACCATGTAGAGGAAAACCAGTAACACACAAGGACGCGAATCCCACAAGGATACGTGACACATTACACGTACACATCTATTTTCTATGATATCAGATGACTTCAGAGTCAAGATAACTGTTTGAATTGGTTTATGCTAGGGCAAGCAGCTTGGCAATTCACAGTATCTATCAAAAAATGTAACTGCTGTCATATCCCATAGGCAAGTAATGAAATTACCACATCATGATAATAACAGGGCCCAGCTGCAGTTGTAGTAAAAATACAGAAAAATTGAATTCTACACTTTGGCAAGAGCAATGGCTCCTTCTTCCTTGTATTTTTAGAATGTGAAATTCCAGATATCCAGAAAAAAAAAATAATACACAAAATAATGAAGTACTGGGATGTGCATTTCTCCAAGGACAAATTATAAAAATAAATCCATGTAATGCCCAGCACAATGTCTGGAGTCAAGTAGCCTGAAAAGTCACTAAAAAGAAACATCAGGGCCTTATGTTCAAGCAAACTTACGTCAAATATACAAAACTTTGACACTTGTTAGGTCAAGGCCAAGTTTGTGGGTTTTTTTAAGAGTTAAATGAACTATAGGAAATATTCACTTTTTCACATATCTAAGGCACTTTGAACTTATGCCTTTTTATATACCTTTTCCTTATCCAGTATTACTGTTGATGTCTGCATGTGTCCACATGCCCTGAAGTTACCATTTGAAGTACAGAAGAGCAGAAGAAAAGCACAGTAATTCAGGTTATAGGTGTATTTAATTTTTTTCTTCTTTTAATTTCCAGTGGAAAGATTGGTGTGTTTTCTGAAGTATATACACTTATGATCAACTTTGACAAAGAAAATACCAAAACCAGACCTTCAATACTGCAGCTGCAATTGTGTATTTGGAGTCTTAGCCAGTTAGATGTCTAAATATGTGCATCTTCTGACCATGCAATAAATTTCAATTACGTATAAAACTGTATCTGCAGAGGGTGGGCTTCGGACCCTTTCACAAATTCTGGCGTTGAATCAGAAAATTTTAAAAGTAAACCATGTATTTTGCCAAAATGCCTCACAGTTTCATTCTAACACACTAAGAAAACAGTGACAAGAAAACTGCAAGGAATAAAAAACTTAAAGACAGACACACGTGAAACAGTAAGAGAAAATTCATACTTAAAGGGGAAATACCAATTATTCCATAACCTTATACATTCAGTTCTGAGAGATAAAACTGAAGGACTTAGTGTGTTTTTCAATCAAAGTAGAATGGGTCAGTACCTTAAAATATTTTTATCCTGCTTTTTCTGTATAATGCAGCTTATGTTCTGGAAATGAAGGAAATGGCAATGGTTCACAAAACCTGCTCTACTGTTTTTCTAAGCCTGCATATATGACTGCTGAGAATACTTCCTTTTTGTGAAAAACAACTATGTGGCAATTATTTGGAAACTCAGTGTATATGGAGTAGAAAACTGGACTGAGTATTTGCTCAGGTCTAATTTAATCACTATTCACATTAAATGTAACTTCCAGAAAACTTATTAGGAACACAATAGGATCAATATACAGCTTTCAGCTCTAAAAGCTTGTTAATAAACAAGAAAAAGGCATCTGAAGGACCACTACAGTGCATTACACTGCACTTGAAAATATTTATGTTTTCCGGCTCATGGAAAAAGGGCCAAATCTTCACATCAAAATGCCACTTGTAATCCAGTGAAAGTACATTTTACCTGCGTGTATATTCACTAGAAGTTGTATTTATTACTTTATTGCAGCACGGATAAGATGGCCTCCACAGTATAAAAGAGAAATGGGCACAGTACAGACTGGAGTAGATCAATTTATGGAGAAATCAGTTTGAAAGTCTCTGATGATCATTGCAATGCAAAACAATGAATTGGGAAAGAAATGGGGGAGCAAATATAATTTATGTTATCAGTGAATGTGTGGGTGAACTAAGATGTATACTGGTTTTAAAACCAAGGTTATCAGCTTCATCATGGGACTTGGGTGTGAGCAGCACCAGTTTTACATAACCAAATGTCTCAGTATTGGGGTTTCCTCAAAAGGTGAGGAACCACCTGTCTGTTGAACTATTGGTTCCCCAAGCAGTAAATCCACAGGAACAGCAGCACAAAACCACGACTCTGAATTCAGCAAACAACCCATTAAAGTAGATTAATGAGCTACACAGATGTTTTAGTTTCCACCTCCCCATTTAGTGGGAGCATTATGGGCTTTGGGGATGGGCAGACAGGTATTTTTCACATTTACATTATGTTTTAAATATATTTTGAGGGATGTCATTACATTCACACTTACAGAAATGTAAGGCTATATTTACTATTCTTTTCCCTGTAAGATTTAAGTATATTTGGAAGTGTTATCAATAATAACCTGAAAAAATACAAAACCATACATGCTTCATGCGTGGTAGTAAGGCTGTGCCTGTCATGAGGCAAGTATGGTTTTTTTTCAGAGTCTGGTTCAAGATGGCTTCAGCTCATAACTACAAGTAAGTGCTTGCAGTGTTCCACTTTAATTACTGTATACTGTCATAGTTGTGAATAGTGTGAAAATGTAATTGGCAGTTCAGTTTCTAACCTAATGCTTAGTCTGATAAAACACTGGAGACAGGAACTTCCATTTCTGCACACTGGAAACACAAAATGCACTGATGAACTACCCCTCTTACCTCCCTCCCGAAGACAATAGATACAGTGGATGTTATAAAGTGAGAGAGACGAGTACTATAGGATGGTAGCAACAGCTTTTCCTACTTGATTTTCTGATTTTAAAACCTGCTAAAATACACTCACACATGTAGATCAGTACTACATAAGAAGCACACAACACAAACCATTGACATGAGACCTTACAGGACACTTAGAGGAGCAGGAGTAAAATCCTATCCTTAGAGAAGACATCACTTTTGTCTCAAATACCAACATCTTACAATTAACAGATCCTGAACTGATTCAAGCTTTATGCCACTTTCTCAGTTTCAGTAGAAAAGCTCATTAAAGCAAGACAACTAAAAATCAAGACAAAGATACAGTAAAAGAAGAAGCTTAAATGTCAGGCTCTGACTCTTGAGTAAGGAAGTGTCCACTGTTGGAATCACTGAAGTGAGGCACACAGTTAAAAGGCAGGCCTGTGCAGGATGAGGGCACAAATCTATAGCTACACACTCAACAAACTAGTACCTTTTCCTCAAGTATAAAGAACCTAGAAGCACAGCCTGAACTAATGCCTGTTCACAGAAGACGCTCTTTAGAATAGAGTTTGTTATATGCATGCACTGGAATCTGCTAGACACTAAACCCTTTAAAAAAATTGGATTTATCCATAGTCTGAAATGAATGATTCCATCTTAAAATATTAATCTAATTATACATTTCATACTTTTTATATGTATAAATTTGAGCCATAGAAACTAGATCTGCGTTTAGAAGTCTTAATAAAATTTTACATGTATCTGTGGAATAGAGATATTTGTAGTTGGCACTAGATCATAACCATATGGCCAGAATAACCAGTAACATACAAGTCCTTATGCTAGTTATCCTCTTACACTCCATAGGTAATTTTATCACTAGGCGGTGAGAAATGAATGCATTTATCTCACAGTCATGAAGGTGAGGTCCTTTGGTTAGCTAGCCTGAGAATGAATTACAGGTTTAGGTAACAGCATCTAGGCCAATACTGTAATGTCAACGCAGGCTTATACCTGAGGTTCTATATTTTTCAATCAATTTGGATCTCTCATGTTGATAAGGATTAAGACAAAACCAAATTTGTCTCATTCAAGTTTTACAATAGATGAACAGAACATAGAAGTGGAAGGGAAATGGAGGTCAACAGTTCACCACCCTCACCCTCATGCCAGAATGCCTCCTGAGTAATGTTAAATAAACATTATTCTTTAACACTTTCTAGGATGGAAAATCTGGAGCCTTGCCCAGATGATCTACTTTCCTAGCTGTATTGTCCTTGTTACATTTGTTAGACAAACAAACAAACACTACCTGCATTTTCACAGGTGATGAAACAGTGACAAGATAGTGATGTGACTTGTTTGACATCACACGTAAGAATGGCAGATACAGGAATCTAACACCTTATTCTCAAACTATCTTACTGTATTACAATGTACTCCATGATCTTCATCCTTAAACATTCTAAAGTCCCCTGTATATTATGGGTTGCTCATACCCATTACTATTTTACAGTCATCTTTGGGGTGTAACAGCAAGTGTTTAAAAGCAGTTCAACGCTGCTTTATGTGGCAGAAGATTATTCTACGGAATCTGGAGGGAAACAAAACATGCGTAGGAAAACATAACTACTCCAGTACGGAATTTAATTGGAACAGTAGAGATGACCAACAATCTTTAAAATTACAGTAATCTAGTTAATCTAAAGGATTAAAAAAGTAACAGTAATAGGAAAGGTAGTTCTCGAAGTGCTGTTAATACAATGTAGGTTTGAGATAATTGGCACCAACTCAGAAAATACTATTGCCTACTGGAGTGCCACCTTAGTTGCTTCAATATCTGCAGCATTCTTGGATTTTCACAAAAAGTAAAGAAGCTCTGTTCTGTTTAGCTTGTAATACACATCTAGCCTACACCCAAAAGTGGGGTAAGAGTATCTTTACTGCTTTAACACATTTAGTATGTAGTCTAGGCAACATAAAAGAAAACAAACTATAAATAAAGAGGTACATAAATTCTTAAGCTAGAGCTAGAGGGGAGAGAAGAGATGGGACTTGCCTTCAAGATGCTACTCCCTCTCTACTATTTCAAGAGATTAATAAAGATATTACAAGGAAGGGAAGCAAGGGAAAGGGAGAAGTTTGCAAGACAAAGGAAGGAAATTAAGTACCTGTAATTTGTCAGAGACAAAGCAGAAAGTTTGTGTGCACATGCGAACAGGTTATGCTGTTAGCAAATTCCAGTGATAAGTTATATACATCAAGACTATAAAAAGTATGTGGAAAAGACAAAAGCCTATTAGATCCCAGGAGCGAAAGGTAGAAGAAGTTGATTGTGGGGTTTTCTCCCCGAGGGCGAGCAGAGTGTCAACAGTCTTTCGAATGTGACGAATATCCGACTGCAGGATGTCATACGGAGAGCAGAGGTCAGCCTATCCCGAAGGGCAGCCATTAGAACAGAAAAAAACAGTGCATAAAATTAAAAAGACAAAAATAGAAAGATATTGATAAATTATCACAATAGTCTAGCATAAACTGTAGGAATAGTTTCCTCCTAGCATTCCTTTAGTCACTAGATATCCAAGATTTCTTTTACCTCCTCTAAATAGCGAGGCTATCATACAGTATCAAAATGTTAAGGTAGAAGGGTTCAGGCCTTCAAATCCTGCCAAAATTATGCCCAGATTCACAAGGGTGAGGAGACGCATGTGATCCACTTATGACACTGAGATCTTCATACCTTTGTCCATCTGGGCATTATTCAAATGCTTAAATGGAACCAGTTGTAAAAATCTAACTTAAATAATAGCAAACAGTGGGTTAGAAAGCTGTTAAAAGCACAAGCAGCAGCAGCAATACAAAGATTCAAGAAAAAGTACTGTAAGAAATTGTTAGAAGTGTGCAAAATTCTCTAACATAATAACCTAAAACTTGGTATTCAAATACCATCTTAAATGATACCCTGGGAAGGAAACTGAAAATGTCAATGTAGCACTAACTAGACTTAATAACGTTCCTAAACTGAAGAATTTGACACTAAATTCCTTAAGCAGCATTTGAAATTATCAGCAGGTTAGATTCCCAGACATTTTTTTGAAAGTTATCAGTGACTTCATGTAGCAATTTAGCTATGTAAAATTAAGTGCAAGATGTAACAATGTCAATATACACACAATATTTTATGTTAAAATCAAACCAAGCAATAACTAGTACTTTCAAAATGCACTCTCAAGATGTACCATATTACATTGCAAAGGAGGCCTTACTATCAGTAAAGATGGTGAATACTTACTGAATAAAATTATATCGAAGAAAGAAAGAGATCCCCTGTTTCAAAGGAACACTATGTTTCTTTAGTAGCTTTTCAGTCTGACAACACACCCAATAAAAACACGGAAATTCAGATGTCTGGTTTCTGCTAGTGAAAAGTTTCAAGGTCTAACAAGCAATAAATTAAACTTTAGAAGGCCCTTCTACCTGCAAGTCAGAACTGGCATTCATACACATCGAAAAAAGTGAAGTGACACTTTTTTTTCCCTTGTTTTGCTTACCATGACTGGTTCTAGCACTAATGGGAGTTAAAAGCATCAAAATTTTCATTCTGTTTTTGTTACTTATGAAAGTAGATACACAGAGAAGGAAACCACACTGCCGAGCAATGACACTGCTATTTTTACAGTCATTTTGCAGAATTTTTTCAACTCAAGATTCCAGTGTTGTCCTGGGTTTACCAGGAGCCGCTTTGCTCCTTCTTAGTAACTGGTGCAAGCTCTGTGTTTTGACTTCCAGCCTGGGCAAAGAGCTGATAACACCAATTGTTTTTAATTGTTGTTAAGTAATGTTTATTCTGGCCAAGGACTTTGTGAGTCTCATGCTCTGCCGGGGACAAAAGGAGGCCGGGGACAAAAGGAGGCCGGGGACAAAAGGAGGCTGGGGACAAGAGGAGGCCGGGGACAAAAGGAGGCCGGGGACAAAAGGAGGCTGGGAGGAAGCAGAGACAGGACACCTGACCCAAACTAGCCAAAGAGGTATTCCATACCACAGCACGTCATGCCCAGGGAGGTAACTGGGAGCTACCCGGAAGGGCACAGTCTCTCTTTGGGGGGTCGAACTCGTTCGGCGATGGTATCGTATTCTCTTGTTATTTTCTCTTATCAATATTATCATTGGTGGTAGCAGTAGTGATTTGTGTTGTACCTTAGTTACTGGGCTGTTCTTATCTCAACCCATGGGAGTTACATTCTCTTGATTCTCCTCCCCATCCCTCCGGGAGTGGGGAGGGGGGGGGGGGGGGGGGGGGGGGGGGGCGAGTGGACAAGCTGTGTGGATCGGTTTAAACCACGACAAGTGTGATCATAAACTTCAATGTAATTGTATTTGGCTTTTTCTGAAAGGCTGAAAACTCAGAACAAACATACTGGTCATGTTTAAAAATGGGAGAGGACTAGTACTGTATTTGAGAACACAAACTGCTTACCAGAGAAACTAGTTTCAGGGCAAACAAACTACTCAAGACTCTCAACTATAATACATTATACTTTTACCAAAAACCATCAATAAACCCAACAAATACTGCATTAATTTTAAAACAGCATACTTGCTGCAAATATATCCCCAAAATAAACATCTAAGATACACTGAACTTAAAGTTTTGATTTTTTTTTTTAATATAAACTTAAAACAAGGACTATTTTTTTTGTTTTGTCAAAAACACCCCCAACCTTCCACCAACTAACAAACCAAGAGTCCCTACTGCAGTCAAATGGAAAAGGAAGTAATTTCAGAGTGAGAGAATGTGAACTGGTAACAGGTTGAATTTTTACAGAGGCTGAAGAACTTGTTAACCAGAGATTAACCTACTAAGCAGTATACAGAAGCCAAAGCATACAAAAACAGCCAACACATGCAGAAGAAACTTCCTATGGGAACTGCCATTCTGTGGTTTAGTGAAATTCAGTGAAACCTGGGGAAGCCTCAGAAATGTCTGATTTTTTGTTTATTTTTGTGTGTTCTGTGACAATGGATAGTTTGGTGTTACACTCACACCTTGTTAAGGAAAATGTTTACATTGTATGTATTTTAATTCCGTAATGTAACTCTAGATTTAAAAGAAAAATATGGCTTTTCAGTAATGGTGAACAAATTTCCACTGAAATTATTTTACAGATGCTGAGCAATTAAAATACCGAACTAAAATGTGACCTCATGAAATACTGAAAAGCACATGACCACCACCGAAAGTCTTAATGACAACCAACCAACCAACCACCCATCCCTCACAAGCACTGCCTTTCTCATTTGGGAGACTCAAATTATTATACGTAAGAACTAAAAAGATATATATACTTAAGTTATTACATTTATGGACTGACTTTTTATGTCCATAAAGGGCATGATAAAGTCATACAGATGCTAAAATCATGCAGGCAGAATAAATACAGTAAGACAGAAGTGGAATGACAAAAGCATAACCAGCTTTTTGTGGACGCAAAACACTCTCATTCTACATGCTCCTGCAGTGACTGTGGGGAAAGACAGCATTTTGAAAAAAACCTCCTCAAATTTTGACTCTGGTAAAAAAAGTCAAGAGCAAGTTTGCGGAAGTGCATTAAAGAATGAAGTCTGTAGTGCATGTGCTCGAACACAAATGAAAAAAAAACCTCAGTTATTCTTTCAGCACTCTAACTGAAAACAAACAGAACCACTTGACTCCATACTGTTGGCCAAATAGTGTGCATTACCGAGTCCAGAACAAAAGGGTGGAGAAAGAAGTCATACCTGATAAAACTTACTGCAACTTCATGGATGTTTCATGATGAAACTATGGAGAAGTAACTGATTATGCGAGTTGATCAGAAAACAGGCATAAGTGTTAATGAAAATATACCTTGCATTAATCTGAGAAACATGATTACCAGTTGAACAACTAAAAGAAGATAAAACACTTGACACTCTCTGCTTGTTTGCTTCTTTTACTTTGTTCTGTCAGCTTTAGCATACCAAAATCTTTTATTTTTTCCTGTTTTACTTATTTAGCAATTCCTACACTAACACAAATCAGACTGATTTTACAGTAATTATGACTGACATTGCAACATAGTGTACCTAGTTTTCAGGAGCAGGTGAGATGCAGTTATAGCTCTTGTTTGCAGGACTTTAAGTCACAAGAAGGGGCACAGCCAAGTGTTTTGTAATATGAATCATCATGTGATCCAAAAAAGCCATTTTTTTTATCATGACACTCCTTTCTGTTCAGTATGTGTACACCAAGTAGCTGACTGAAAACCTGAGAGACGTAGCAGAAGTCTCTCATCTGCACCTGAGAAATGGCTTGTCCCACTAAGTCATGCTGCACCAGTACTGTTATGCTGGAACACAGAAGCTCAGTAAACCTACTGTAACAACCAGCTGTGAAAAATACCATTTTATCACTACCTTTTATCAACAGAAATTGCCATTCTAATATTTTGACAAAATACTTAGAAGGTTCTATTTTGAATATTCCATATTTGACCATAATTGAGAACTAGAAGAAATGCAGACCAAAACTGGTAACTTTTGCCGTTCCAGTAACATACTGCACTTACAGCTTCATTTTGGTCTAAATCTCACTTGTGATAAAGTATCATTCAGCCCACCACAAATGAGTTAAATATTCCTGTCAAAAGGAAAATACAACACTACTGAAATGCATAATAAAAATGCTCTGTAATTTGGATTGTGAAGAATAACAGTTACCAAGTTTGAAAGCTAAAGCTTAAAGTTATTGATTTGCAGGTTGAAATAGGAAAGTCTACTCTTTTTGCTGCTAGCATGAATACTGATTCTAATGTGGCAACTGACAAGTTGAAGAAATGCATATGAATATTCTTGACATGATTTACAGATACTGTTGCTGGGTTTATGAAAGAGCAGTCAAAACCAAAATATTTCCATAACTTTACACACATACTCATGTGATAAAAATGATCAGGGGAGACTGAGTTATCAATCATCACCTTTGGGATGAGACATCACTTAGGAAGAGTAAAACTGCATTAGAACTGGTACATTTGATGCTTTGGAGGCCACAGTTACAAAGAGAAGTAAATAAAAAAAGTAGCTCTATTTTTTAAACACAGAAAGTGTGAAAGGGTGGGTGCAATACAAGTGGACTGGGTAAGTATTATAGGTTGAGTCAGTAGCAGGTTCATATGACACTAACAACCTACTCCAGTGAATGGCATCATTCAAGTACTGCTTGTCATTCTGAAAAATGCAGTAGGACAGGCACCCCCTACTTACCACACATCTACTGCCATTTGCTCATTCAATCTGTATCAGCCAAAAGGTAGGAGTGTTTGTCATTCTATTGCTATTACAGAGAAGATTAGTCAATTTGACAGTTTTAATTAACAGTGTAAAATGAAGTCATCTTTTTTAGGTGACAAAGATTGGGCCTTTTCTATCAGATACCTCCTGAGGGGCACGGTAGACATTTTCTGAATCTTCAAGCTTTCAGATGCTTACCTGCCACCATCCCTT
The DNA here is from genome assembly GCF_037157495.1 of Lathamus discolor. NCBI lineage: Eukaryota > Metazoa > Chordata > Aves > Psittaciformes > Psittacidae > Lathamus > Lathamus discolor. Next base: position 98,527,261 of record NC_088887.1, on the reverse strand, counting down.
TTTCATACCGAACAAAAACTTTTTTTGGGTCTCAAAAAAATGATCATTTACAAAGATCTCTGATTAGGCTCCAGTGGAAAAGTTAGTGTCCAGTTTTGCCACAAGCTGACTGTCCTACAATTCTCATTCTTTTGAGAGCCTTGCTATTTAGTTTCTTATTAAAAGGTCAGAATTGAATGCTTAAAACATTCCTTTTGCATATGATCAGGAGAATCATATGGCCACTAAAGCAATTTTAACATGTCACACATTGTACCAAAATTCTCACCTGGCAGGTAATGGCTTTCAGAATCATCTATGTGTCAGGTCATAATAAAAGAGATGCTCATGTTCTTGAATTTTGTGTTTGTGATTCTTTGCCAACTCTTACGACACATATGGATATAGATGCCAATTGCTTTTTTTTTTCCACACTTGGAAGAAGTTTCCCAGGATCATTCTGGGGAAAGCAATTTTGACCCAAGAATTGAATGTTGAAAGCCACAGAAGTAAGAGACCATGCACATCAGCACATCACAGTAATTACTTAACTATTTTTTTTGTTTGATTTTACATTATTTGACAGGATATCATTCTAAACCTGTGGAGTTCAGGAAACAGAATGCGGTCCATTCCATTCCATAACTAACTGAAACCAAAGCAACAGGAACTATGAAAATTTTAAACCCTTAAAGAAAACCAAACAACCGAAACCCAAACCCATGCAGCAGAATTTCAAGTTAATTCTCAGGAACTAAGCATGGACGGAAGTATCACAGAAAAGCCTAATACCTATGGGTGTTGGGATCCAGAACTGGAACCTATAAGATGCTTAGGGAATAATTCCCTGCATTCCTCTGGTTTGTCCAGAGATAGTTAGGCAATGTACAATCTGAAGCAACATTAAGCACACCATCTGTAATTCTTTAAAAACTTCAACAATATACGGCTGAACTTGCTATCATACAACTTTGTATTGCTAGTACATGTCCTTCCAACACACAACAAAGTTCTGTCATCTACCAGCTAGTTCACAACATGAAGGACTTTTACAATATATAGCAAACATACACACTTGCAAAGTACTAACAGCTAATCAAAAAGAACATCCTCAGAGTACTTCAAACCTATCATAAATTTACAAGCCATTCATTTAAAGTTTCAGTGAATGCATTTTTGCCCTCAAGAGAAGTTAATGCTTATTTAGATTCATAAGTGTAATTAGTTTACAAGTCGGATCTGGCCTTGTGCTTAAGGCTCTGCACCACTTGGCAATAAATATACTTTAATAAGATAAAATCCTAAAAAAAAATCTATACTAATTTCACTAAAAGCATTAAAGATGAGGGGTAATAATTATATAAAAATGTCTATCCACAGAAAACAAAAAAGGGATTTTTACAGAAAGCTGACTGGTAGAAATCAAAGATAAAAAACATTTGGAGTAAAGGCTTAGCTTACCCATCTTAAATACAGCACTGCAAAGATCTTTGTAAATATTTCTGTTCTATTTCCATTTCTGAAAGATCTCTTGACAACAATAAAAACAGCTCTTGGCCTTTTCTTTCCCAATAGACTATATCCAGAAAAGCCTGACTTGTATTATAAGTCACTGAATAATTTATGATGCATCATAAGACAATGAATTTTAGGGCAGCTTAACAAACACTTCATGTCTACAAGCCCACAGCACAGAGATTTTGATCATCTTTGAAGTTAATTTTTCCCTTTAACTTGAAATCGTTCTAACATAATAAATTACATAATTACAAAGACTAAATCAACCATTACAACTTAGAAGTTAGCCCATTACACTGAATTCTCGAATTAAATTTATGAAGAACTGTTCATTGGAGCTGTAAGATAAAGTCTCCCCCTCAAAATCCCTACAAATAGAAAAAATTATGTTATTTCTGCTGTCTTCAAAATCTGCTAAGATGTAACTTTAATAGAAAGAACTCAAACAAGAATTCTTTCCCAATGTGAAATCTTGGCATTATCATCTGCTCCCAAGGGGGCGGTCGGGAGATACACACAAGATCACCTTTTGTTTCAGCATTCTTGAAACACAGAGTAAGAAGAACTCAGTCTTTAGTATACTGTCATATGTAAGCAACAGTGAAAATAGATCATGCAGTTATCATGTATTCAGATTAAAAAGACCTTGTATAGCAGTTTTACCATCTTTCGAGGGTAATGTATTTGAAATTAACTTTTTCTTAATAGTCACTTCTAGCCCATAAGGAAGTCTTTAAATTATTCCTGATGCAACTCCACAATTCAATAGTCATGATATTTTTCCTCATTAATACAAGAATAAATTATACGATGATGCTGCCATCCTTAAATGAAAAACAAAATGTTGAGCACTGCAATTTCCCTGTTTCCAACTTCTGAAACACTTATATCCACATTATAGAACCTTACTCCTATATACTTTCCATACTTAACACACGATGGTTTTCTTCATATCACTGCAGCAGTGTTTCAGTACAAGAGATGAGCATGTTATTAGTCACTTTTCCAAGGCATACAATACTTAATATTGAAAAAAAAAAGGAAAGTCAATAATTAAAAAGCATGAAGCCCATATTCTAAAAGCACCAGGTAAAAATGCAGTTATGTTGTATAAGAAACAAAATTAGTAAACTTTTGCCTGATTACATATTACCTCATCAATTACCTTTTCCATGCCAAAAATAAGGAAGGGATAACACCAAATTACTAATTTAAGAAAAAAAGTTACAATTTTTAACTGCTATGACGTAAACAACCTAAATGCGCTAAACTAGGATTAAATCAAATCATTCAGATCAATTTTTTACATTACATCTTTATCACTGAAAAATTGTAGTTCATAAAGTTATCCTTTAGAATTTAAAGTAATTCCTGTGTTTTGCATTTCTGATCATCTAGAAATGACAGACTTAAATTACCTCTGGTATTCCCAGTTTTCTACATGCATCCAGAAAGTTTTCCACATTTCTCCTGCATTTGGCCATGCTAAGTTTAGGCTGTAAAAGCAAACAAAAATAAGTTTATGGCAAAAGAAGTCAAAAACATTTTTTCAGTCAATTCACTTACTGCATTATTCTTATACTGATAAGAACATTAATTTCCATATTCTTCTTAAAACAATGCATGAAATTCTGCTCAACTTGTTTCTCTACTACTATTAAAACATCATGCCTACCAACAAAATCTGAGTACACACATTGTGGATACCATGTGCTTTACTTAGTTGTTACAATCACGAGCATGTTTAGATCACAAGCTAGACATGAATAATATCCTACTTGTTCACATCTAGCTTGTGAGGTTCTAAAATTTTCATCAGTTTACTTGCTGTCCAGAAAATCAATGTTGCCTATCACAAGTCACTGTAAGAGGAAAGATTTCAGCATACATTATGGAGAAGCCACTTAACTGTAATTAACAGGCTCTCTTTAAATTTCTTTATGTACTCACAAATGTATAGTAACTACACACAATTTTAATTGTCCCTGAAGAAGAAATCTTCTATTACTGTAGAATTTCATGTACTTCCATAATTTGTCTCACTCTGGACTATTCATTAAATACTTACAGAAATATCATGCTACTAAAAACTCGCCAAAACCAACTCATATTACTTTTTCAGTGCAAGAAGTGAAAAAATGGTACTTCCCAGAATATCCACTTAAACCAAGAATTCATTATAGTAGCATGATTTTAAAGAACTAATTTTCTAGGCTAAAGTAATTTGAAAGATGTCTCACGAAAGAGAACACCATCAATATAAAGTTGAAACAAAATGAAAATGGATTTTAAGTATTTGCTTTTTTGCTATAGAAAACATCACGAGGTGTTTATAAACAAACAAAAAAAAAAATCCACAACGAAACTTAAAGGTTTTACCCCAAAAATTCAAGTTTGCATATTTTAGCAATGTGGCAATTTTACCAAAGACAGAAAGTAAGCTAAAATCAAGGAACAGCAAAAGAAACTCCACTAGAGTATCTGAGAAAATGTCTTTTTAACATCTCTCTTCTTGGAAGTTCTTACAGATTGCTCAAAAATCCACATGCTATTCTCAGAATCGAGTATCAGGCTGCACATGGCAAATTTTTACCAATGTGTGTGTTAAAAAGAAAAGGCGGATAGTCTGAAAACATACAAAACATCTTCTGAACCAGACTGGTAACAGAAATCTGAAACAATGATATGTCCAAGAAAGAGACATCAATAAACAGAGAAAACATTAAGAAAATTAAGTTTTGAGAAATGAACACACATAGATTACATCAAAACACTTATATCATGAAATAATCAGGTACAAAGGTTTGGCAAGCCAACATTAAATCACTACAGTGCATCTTTCTATTCCATCCTGTTTGGAGATAGAAGGAATAATTTCTACATTTAACCCAACAGGAAAAATATGCTACTAAACATGCTAATAGGTGTTTTAGTAACGTGACAACTGCTAAGCCAAATATTAATGAAGTTAACCTCATATTTTTTCAATTTACAAACAAAGGGCTAATTTCGTTTTAAAAAGGGTCTCCTAGATTAAAACCTTGCAATCACAGAATTCCATACTGTACTGAACAAAACAGCTCTTACGAAGAAAAAAATCTGATCTGTTGATAAATCAGAAAGAGGCAGTATAATTTTATTCACTTATAGATGTGTATGTATACACATAATATATATACATACGCATGCATATCATGCAATATATATATATATAGTAGATCCATTTTGCCCCTAACAGCACAGAACATTCACTGATCAGCAACCTGGTTTATCTAACCAAATATAATTTGGATATAAAACAGTAATTTTTAAAAATTTCCTTTATTCCTTCCCCCAAAATGCAACAAGAAACATCTAACTTACTACTGCTGGTGAAGGTACATGAATACTTGCTACAGACCGAGGACGAACATGATTTACTAAATGGCAGAGAACTACACCATCCATCAGAGCAGACCCCAGGTCTTCAGGCAAACAAATTTTTAGTCTTGTTTCAATGTTCTGCAAATGAAGAACACAAGTGCACTTTAATACAGAAATGGATGAAAGGGAAAAAAGAAACAGAATATATATTCTCATCTTCTCATATGCTGTAGACACACAGCCAATTTGAGGGTTTTGGTTCACCGAGGACCATACTTCCTTTATATAACTAATTCTTTAAAAAAACAAAAACAACCTAACCTCCTCTACCATATGTTTGTCACTGAATTATGTAAATGTTTTTAAAAGAATTAAAGATTTCAAATGCTGCTTTCATAATATGCACTTATTTTTATACATACATATGAAAATATATAAGCACGTAATTAAATAGCCATGTGATTGCACTACATGTGGCTCCTTCCTTTCACCATTCCCTCAAGTCTTCTACTTATCCATCTCAAATTTTCTTTATCATTCAGAACTTTGAATCAGAACTATGCTGTGTTAAGCACTGCACAAGCAGAGAGTAAACAGCAATCTTTAACTACTAGCCTAAAAATTACTTAGGAAGCATTAGTGCGATCAGAAATGGAAGCAAGGTAAGGTAAACCATTCAGATTTAAATGAGAAATTTTGGGTAATTGTTAAGCAAAACTGAAATCTCACTGAATAGAAATATTGCAAAATAAAATACTCAAAATATTCCAGGAAAAAAACCTATAATAAGATTGTTATATATGATGAGTTTTCTAAATTGTTCTCCAATCTTGAACACTACACTTAGAGATAACTCTTAGTTTAACTTTCAGGAGGTAATTACTTCCATTATCTTAAAACAGATATTTCTTATTCCTAGTTGAACCTCCTTAATGCCAGTACTCTCTATTAATACATTACCTCAATCTATGCTGGGTGTTTTAGACAAAAATAGATTCTTCTCTTTAGAATCAAAGGAGAGTGTAGGTAGAAAGGTATTTCTGAAGGTAGCCTGGTCTAACAAATCTGAATTGAGATCAGAGCCTTGGCTAGTTAAGCTCTGGATATCTGCAAGGAAGGAGATCCAACATCATCTCCAGGCAACCTTGCTCAGTGTTTCACCAACCTTATTGCAAATAATTTTCTCCTTACAGCTACTTGTAATTTATTTCTCTGTAATTTCCTCCACTACCTCTCACTCTTTGACTGTGCATCTTTGAAAAGCCTGACTTTATTTTCTCTATTACTACCTGGGAGGCAGCTGAGGACAATCATATGATATTCTAACACTCTCTTTTCCACCCTAAAGAAATTCAGCTCTTCTTCCTCATACATCCTTTGCTTGGGTGCCCTCACCATGTAGTAACCTGCACTGAACTCACTCTGGGGTTTCATTATATTTTCCGAGATTTTCTTTTACTAGACACCATAGTCAAGTACTCACATACATAGTCTCACAACTGCCAATCAGGGGAGTGCATCATGTGCACTAATATAATGTTTTTTTTTTTACCTTGGATAAATTTGTAGATAACAGAAAACATCCACACTACAGCAGCAGCCAATTTGTTCCACTTATCATGTTAAAACCATTAAATGTTTATCCTTTAAGTGACAAAAAAAAAAAAAAAAAAAAATCAACCAGTATTTCTTGCTAGACTGTTGTTCAAGTGTAAGTGGCAAATCACTCTCAAGACAGTCGGTGTCTGAAGGGACTATGGATGTATACAAAATTGAATGGAGGAAAAATAATTCTGTCTGAAGCAAAAAGTTGTATGAAGTGGAGTAATTTCTGTAAAAACACACCATTCTAAAGAAAATGGGGGAATGTAAAGAAGAAGTGTCCTCACAATATGAAGCTCAGCTGAAGAGGTTGTGCTGAAGGCAACTGTATTTGTTTCCTTAATAAGGAAAACAAGTACTGTAATAGTTGTTCCTTCTTGTTTAGTGCCACTTTGTTAAGGTTGCAGTAGTCTCACTACATTTTAACATACTATGAAACATTTCAAAAGCAAAATATACTAACAGGCATGTTTATTCAGTAAGTATAAACTTAGTAAGTTACATGTTCTGGGCTATTTTCTTGCGCAGGACCTAGTAAGATGGTCTGGAGGTTACTTCACTCACTGTAGGACCCAGAATACCAGAATACACTTTATTAATTCAAAAAAATCTCTGTCTAGCTTCTGTCACCACTCCTTGACTTGTAATCAAACTTCTCACAAGAGACAAAAGAACTTTCATTTCAGGACACAATCTTTCAGGGTGAGGGCAAAGGATAGTGCATGGAGCTGAAGACCAATAACAGATTAAATCAGTGTTACTTGTAATAGATAATACTAATGCAGTGTAGAAAAATCTTATTAAGTCCCCATGATCATGGTGAATAACCTTGTTGTACTTTTCACTGTGAGGATTAACTGAACTAATGTCCAAGAACTAATGCCCAAGGCAGTAACTCTGGGGACATTATTTTTAGGAACAGTTACTTGGGGACTTGCTACATACTTGTAATTCTTAAAAGAAATGTAAAAAGCTGCACCGATGCTGCTGACTAGAATAAGCTCAAAAGAACTACCTCCTAGTGCAGTTTATTACTGATACTAACATTTTCCTCTCCATTACCAAGAAGTCTGTCTCATCTAATTCCTGCATTTCATCCTGTAGAAGTAGTATTTTCTCATTTAACCTTTTTAATATTCTTGTACTTAGACAACTTTCCCAAAGAAAAATTAAAAATACATTCTATTAACACAAATTAATTCTACCAACACTCACATACCTCGCGTAGCTGTTCCACAAGCTCTCTTTCTTCTCTCATCTGTTCCATTTTCCTTCGAATTGTAAATTGTGGATCTATTGATTCCAAATTTCTTTGTGGTCTTAAGAACACTATGATTTAAAAAAAGGCAGATTTAGTGTAAAAACAAACACCTTGATTTATTAATTTCTAAATTAATCAAAATCCTTAGGCACTGCTCCAGCAAAAACTCAGGAGGACAGAAAAATCTGATCTTCGATTACAATCATAAATGGGTATTTTGTGGATATTGCTCTCAATGGCATTCCGTATTACCAATGGAGTGGAAAATTTTCCAACCAAATCTTAATCTCAATGAACAAATTTTGTCAGATGATTAAGCACCGACACTGTCCCTTAGAGATTCTGATCTGTACAAAACTTTGTATCTAACATGGCATGAACACCTCTTCTTCTACAAAGAGCCCTCTCCTACAAGATGCTGAATTGTAACAAGCATCTTCCTACACAGGACAAACTGCTTACTAGATAAGTTTATACTAAAAAAAAAAAAAAAAAAAAAAACCAAACAAAAAACCACCCAACAAACCAAGCCCACCCACCCACCAAATAAAAACTAACATAGGCATGCTTAGCCATTAAGTAAAACTACCTACATTAAAAAGTTGTATTGCAAATGTAGCATTGCACAAACACTTCACAGTACTCCCCTCCCACCAATCTTGTGGACTGTATCACTTTGCCCATATATAGTTCCTTGAAATAATTACATGAAATCTCTGTGTATATGCACCTCTATGTTTCCTTTTATGTGACTGTTTTGAATGGTTTGGAAGAACAAGATCATGGATGCTCAGAATGCACCTGTCACCTGTTTGTCACTCAAATTATAGGCCAACCTGATTATTACGGAAAACGATACTACTTGAAAGAAGTGTTTTGTATTATTTACTTTCCCACCTCTCTCCTGAATGTGACATGAAACCCTAAGTACCAATTAGTGGGGTGTAAAGTACAAAGCCTAGAAACCTGTTTTTACATACAGCTACTGCTCAGTCTGGATTTTGTTAACTTAAGGCCATTAAAGAAAGAGAAGATAATTTATGGGTCAATACATAACAGGATAGAAGAGAGGAGCCTTTTGCTTCTTAAAAGGCACATCAGAAAACTGGAAGTGAATGAATTGCCAATAGCACCTACTAGAGGAGTAAAACCAGATTACTTACACTTAACTGTAAGAAAGTTACACATAGGTGTAATCACTGTAATTCTGATCTTGCATTAAAAACTGTGCCACATCAGTCATTTTATTTAGGTTGTGATTTGAGCTGAATTTTAAAAATCTGTCCTCAACAGATCTAACAAATAAAACATTGAACCCTTGGTAGAAGGATTTTTCATCTATATTCTGACAAAAAGTAAACTACTAATGAAGTCCCCAAATCAGTTCAGGGTCAATATACAAAAGTGTACCCTCTGACATTTAGAGCAAAGTTTCTGCACAAGAAATACTTTGAAATCTCAGACAAGGCTAGTTACCAGGAATCTCACCCAGCTGTACACAGGTAAATTAAGTAACAAAATTAATAATCTAAACTAATCCTTGAGCCAAAGGTACAGACAGACACTACCTATGGCAGTTCAGCCAACACGCACTAGTTCTTTACCTTATTTACTGAAAAAAGCTTAAGGCAACAAACTCCTTACATATTCTTAGGCTACTTATCTTAGACTACACAGGGCTAGCACATGGATCCTCAGACTGGCCTATACACATAGATGTTGTTAATGTTGCTGCTTCCTGGTACAGTCTTGGCTTGTGCAAACCCACCTCTCTTCTATGCAGTGTTTAGGAATAGCTCAAGGAATAGAACAGGAAAAAGACATTCCCCAAAGGCAGCTTAAATGCAGCTATCCTGTTCTGGAACATAATGCTTAGGCATGGATTTGAATCACACTGGGCCAATCAGCCTCAGCGCCAGAGAAGGGTCACTGTTCCATTAACTTCCTACTATAGGAAGATACACCTTAGGTAACAAACAGCCTCAGGCAAAAAACTAAACAGAACAGCAACAGGCCTGGTTAAAAGCCGTTTTCTGTTGTAAGAGTGCAAGGTAATAAACGCTATAATTTGCATATGGCTTAAGGTTTGAATGACATGAAGACATCTACCCCTCCCAAGTGCACAAGCACACACTAGTCTGTACTGCTTGTTTCATTTAGAAAAGTAAAATAGTAACAAATCCAGATAAACACAAATCAAATTGTACACTGATAGAAGCATCTCTAGCTTTCCATGTTAGAATATTCATCAGCAAAACGTCAAGCTAGCTTCATACCATCATGAAGTAAAATCAGCTTTTCAACTTACCATTATCACAATTCTTATATTCCATACTCATTTCCTTTACGGAGCTTATTCCTCACATATGCCGTCTTTTACGGTTTTATAATCAAGAATATTGTGGCAATAACGAGTACTGTTAACTAATGAACTGAAGAATATGGGTAGTCTATTCTTAGTAGAACTAAGAATATGGGTAGTCTAAGCTAAATGTTGGCATTTATCATTCAAGACTTGTGGGTTTGGTTTCAATCTGATGCTTTTGACAGTTTCACAGCCTTCAAATATCTAAATACTCTTCCAATTTAGGGCAACTGGAAGAACAATGGTCCTATATAAAAAAAAAAAATACATCTACCCATCAAATATTTATGAACAGTTTTATTGTCTATGTTCTGTTTTTTCCATCTAACAATTCATATGCATAATTTATATGCAGTATAAGACGCTCACAGCATAAACAGAGCCAATTTTGCATATTGGTGCCATGATCCAATGGCAATTAAATAATTAAAACAATCACATGCCCTGGAGAAAAACAAAACAAAAGGATAAGTAACAAAGTCCACTAATACACCTGGCCTTCACTATGCAGATTTCTGTTAGACAGAAATCACTACTTTTGCTTAGCTGATTGTTCCAACTTTGTGTTTTCATGGATTTCTTTTCTAATTCAGTTAGTTAAGCACCTGCATCAATAACTGCAGATGGAAGCATGACCAGCAGGTCAAAGGAGGTGATCCTGCCCCTCTACTCTGCTCTCGTGAGACCTCACCTAGAGTACTGTGTGCAGTTCTGGTGTCCTCAACATAAAAAGGACATGGAACTGCTGGAACAAGTCCAGAGGAGGGCCACGGGGATGATCAGGGGACTGGAGCACCTCCCGTATGAACACAGGCTGAGAAAGTTGGGGCTGTTCAGCCTGGAGAAGAGAAGGCTGCGTGGAGACCTCATAGCAGCCTTCCAGTATCTGAAGGGAGCCTATAGGGATGCTGGGGAAGGACTCTTCATCAGGGACTGTAGTGGCAGGACAATGGGTAACGGGTTAAAACTTAAACAGGGGAAGTTTAGATTGGATATAAGGAAGAAGTTCTTTACTGTAAGGGTGGCGAGGCACTGGAATGGGTTGCCCAAGGAAGCTGTGAATGCTCCATCCGTGGCAGTGTTCAAGTCCAGGCTGGACAGAGACTTGGGTGACATGGTTTAGTGTGAGGTGTCCCTGCCCATGGCAGGAGGGTTGCGACTAGATGATCTTAAGGTCCTTTCCAATCCTAACTATTCTATGATTCTACTTTTCATCAACAGTCAGTCTCTATGAAAAAATAATTTAAAAAATGCAGAAAAACAGTAGTAAAAATATTTGCTGTTTGAGTACAACTTCTATAAATCCCTGAAAGTAAAGCAAGTAAATAAACCTATACTGGAAATACTTCTCGGAGTAGATATCACGGGAAAAGCTGTTTTGCTGGACTTGAAAGCAGTGACACTCTTCACTCAATTACTTTTGATATCACACATTTTACAGTGAATTCATGCTCATCCTTTGAGGTATGTAGCCTTACAGATGTCCCCTCAAGAGTACTGTCCCTCATCCTTAGCCACCTTGGGCATTTGCCATATATTCAGGTTTCCAAAAAACACAAAATTAAGTAAATTACATATGGAACACCTACCATTGTCACTGTCTCCTTCAGATGGGATACTGTAGCTAAAGTTGTCCCATGTTTGTGCCTGTGTAAGTGTGTTGAAGGAGATAGGAGGAAGACTGAGGGATGGGTCTGCTGGAGGGGAGTGATAACCAGTCCAATCATGGACCGGAGTGGGGATAAAAGGGGCAGCAGCATTTCATATGGCATTAGGATTGTATGGTAATGACAAAGATGTAATTTAAAGGTGATTAATATAAAAATGTATCATTTTTGAGAAAAGAATGAAAGATGGTGCAGAACAAAAAGAACGAAAAGTTATATGTTAGTACTTGCAAATCATACATTCTATGTGCAGTTAAGGCTGTTAAGCTTAGCAAGATCATTGTAACCATAGCACTTCACACAACTTGTTTACAACCAAGTGTTAAGAAAATGTACCCATAGATTTTACAGTATAGCCTGACAAAAACCTTGACTCTGTGATTCAGAAGGTCAATATATCAGCTGGATATATTTACTGTGAAGTTTCAGCAATTCTGGACTTTCAGCAATAAAAAAGTTCAGAGAATAAGAACTTCGATACTTTTTGTAACTATGTGGGAAGAACACTTTCTCCCCCAAAGAAAAAATTACATATCCATATGAAAATATTATTACATTGCAACTTTCTAGCTGATTTTGATAAGCAACATCTACATTAGCCCTTGGATTCTCATTCTGTTGAAACATATTCTGTAAGTACATGTACAACAGATGTTTTACTTTTGTTATAATTCACTTCATAGTACCTGCAGGACTATTATTTCTTCTTGCTCACTCCCGCAGCAGTAAGTCCAAACCTACCAGAGCCCAGCACCCTAGGAAATTTCTGGTGGTCCACAACTTTTACAGACTTTCAGGAACAAGAACACACATACAAAACTTCCAAAGGGTGATCCTGAGTTTGCATCACAAGCCTTGGCAAACCTTCACAGTTTAACAGGCAAACCTGACAGTCTTACACACAAATTCAGTAATGATGCAACTGGGCTCCCAAAAGCATGTAAAATTGCACATTTTCACAGAAGCTGCAACAGAGTCTGGAGACTATTTAACAGATAACTGTAAGTGCATGTCATGCCTACAGTTCATGATGGCCCATCAGCTCATCACAGAGCTAAACCTGTAGAGCAATACACTTCTTATTCTCCATCCATTCTGCCTTCTCCCTTTCAACAAGTCCTGACAACAGCTCTTATTTGTTCCTCAAATCCTTTAGTGGACATTTTTATTCCTTCTTCACCACACCTACTCAACAGTCCTGTCTCCTGTCATGACTGTGGCAAGGACTTCCGCCTAAGTTTTCTTCAAACCTCCATTCTACAGGTGTTTCAGAACTGGACACTGACCTCCTCCCTTGCTTCTCTTCAGTTTTCAAAGCTTCCCTCTGGTTTTCTATTTTCTGACACAATTTAGTATCTCCTCCTCTGCCCTTCACAATGATGTCACTCCTTAACAAACTTTTCCTATATATCTGATCACATTTCTTACCAATTCTGCCACAAAAATTATGAACTCTCTCACTTCTTGTTTTCCTATATACATTTCAATGTTTTATCTACTGAATACTACACACAAGCAACATCCATGCTCCTCAAATGAAATTGCAGATTATGAACTACCCCTACTCTAAATGCTAAACCATAACACTAAATCAATTTAAAATTAAGGTGAAAATCAGAAAGCAGCTAAAACAATTTAATATTAGAAGAAAGTCCAAGGTAAAGTTTCAGTAAGCACAGAAAGTCCCTATTTTATACCATTCCAAATTAATAATCATAAAGAACTTAATCACACAGACTTTCTCCTTCCCACAATTCCACAATCTGTATTAACATGATGATAATTCATATAGTGTCATATAAAACTTCACCTGAGGCTTTTCTTCACATTCAGCTGTTCAAGAGCTCACTCTCTTTAGCCGTGTCTTTTTTCAAACCTAGTGTACTCCAGGCTATCAGGACACCAGATTAGCAGAATCTGAGAGCACAACTGAACCTCTAAGCAGACTCTACACTGGATAACAGAATACAGATTTATGGCAAATGATAAAAGTCTTTAATTATGGTGGCAGCTAGGATTCTCATTATTTTCCAAAATACATGGATAATGCAGTTAGGGAAGAAAACAAATGGAAGGAATAAATATCCAGAGATTAGAAAAATTCAAAAGTTAGCACTCAAAAGAGGGAAAAATACTGTCAAGTTCTAATGATCACTGTGTGCTCCAGCCAACTTGAAAGACAGTCAGGCAAGCACATCCACTGACACTAGCATTATGCTTCAAATCCTCTACTAATTACCAAAAATGAAGACACTGGATTCACAAGCAAGATTATGCCTAGAAAACAGTTGCAAGGGAACAACTTTCCACTTCACAGTAGAAACTATTTCTTGATTTTGAGTTTTGTCAATGATGCTTCTAGCCTCTGAAGGTATAACTTTTTGTTTGTGTTGCTGTTACTTTGTGTTACCCTGTTATACTTAGGTATTAACAAAAATTATTTTAGCACTACCTTTAGAGTAATTCTAGGGTGGGAGCAGGAGAGGAAACAATATGCAGCTTCAATACTCCTTTGTTAAAGTGACCTCAAAATGGCCAGAACGAAGGCAAAAAGTATTCCTAAGTACTGAAAGATTTATTAGTAAGTGTTCAGGCTTGCAGATCTGACACAAAGATATCATGGCAAGAATTTTTGCTGCACTCAAGTTTCAAGAATTAGCAGCATTATAAGCATTGTAATCAATTAACAAATCAAGCACAAAGACTTTACATTTATTAACTATTTTGAGTGATTCCTTTTCAGACAGAAAAAGCACTTCCCAAGGGCAAAACTATAGTTCTACAAGACCTTGTTTTTTAATTATTCGTTCTTTTCAACAGTATTTTTTTAAGGTTTTCAAAATTAATGTGACTTTGAGAAGCTAAACTCTATTAAAGTATTTAAAATACAGGAGCAAATAGTCTGGAAAAAATAAGAAATCCTGTCTCTTTTTTTTCCCTTCCATATAAACATCTGACCTTCACAAAGAATTTCTCAAGAAGTCAAAACATTCATTACCTTTCAAAACATTTCCTTTGGGTACCAAGTTAGCCATCAAATACGAATTTTCCTAATGTTTTGCCTAGCTTTAAAATGCAAGGATCTTCAGTCCTAAACACATATCAGTATATACTAACACAGTATGTACTAAAACACAGATGTTTAAGTCACTGTAGTTTATCCTCTGGAAGCACTTCCATTTCTGTGGGTACTTCAAAAACCTGGAATCCTTCCTTACCAGTGTAGAACAGTTTACTTTTACCTTTCCAAGAGACATAAATCATTACGAAATGATGGGGTGAGAAGGGAGTGGTGCCAAATAGAAAGCAATATTAATTTAAAATAGAGGAAAATAAACACAGCGAAAATAAACTCTCAAATTTCAGAAAGGTATGGTTGCATGTATTTTCATTGAAAATTTGCCACTAGTTTTTCCACAGAGCATGTTGTTCACATTTTAGTTACAATGATGTTCTTTTAATCTTGCACTCTGAGTTAAAAGATCTATACAAGAAAGTAGTTCAAATGTAAGATCTAATGAAGTTTTGATGAAGTTAATGAAGAATGAGTTTTAAGGTTTCCCTTAAGGCCACAAAAACTTACATGAAAACCGCTACTGAAATAAACTACAAACTTAGCTGAAAAACTTTCCCAGATTATCAAATTGCTGGACCTCTAGACTAGATCAGCTCTAGGGCAATAAAGCAGTATATAATTAACATGTACAAATTCAGACAGTGATATGGCTCAAACTCACACAAAACACACAAAGTTTTAAAGGAAATACATTGAAGAAACTAGAGACACGGCGAGCTAACCAACTTTAATGGGAAAAACATGCAAGTTTCACAAACATGCCAGCATTTTCAGTCATGTACTACTTTTACTTGTAAACTATTCTTAGGTGTTAGCAAAAATGATTTTAGTACTACTTTTAGAATAATCCTAAGGTGGGAGCAGGAGAGGAAACAATATGAAGCTTCACTACTCCTTTGCAAAGTTTCATTTTGTTACATAGTGATACACAGATAATATACCATCTTTTTTATCTTATGCTGGACCTAAAGTTTTACTATTGCCAAAATCCCCGTCTTACTAGCGTATAAATTTAAGGTAACATGACTGAAATTGGATGCGATGAAGTGAAAGTCTGTGCAGTAATGGTTCTAGCTTGGTGACTGTGTAGCGTAGGATATGGAAAGGAAAATAAATTCAGATTATCAGGTTTTTTGCAACCTGTAGCTGTGACTAGAAAACACTATAGTATTAGCATACTCGAAACAATTCAAATATATGAATGTGAATTGGTACAATGCAGAAAATTAACAGATTATAACCAACTGACTTTGGTATTCAATGACTCAATACCCAACTGCAATATAGACAGGGAAAGAACTGCAGGAGCTGCACACATCTGGTCTTCCATCATGTGACTAGGAGGACTTGTTGCAAAGGACTGCAACCATTCCAAACCAAAAGATTCACTAGGCTATTTTGCCCTGACCTTTGTAGGCATTAAGTATAGGCCATATTGGTGCACTGATATACCAAGATTTGAGAGTCCACATTAAAACAACGCTTGAGCAGGAAGTCACATTCTTGCATTCTCTCCCACAGTACTGCTTCAAGTCCCTGGATACAGATTTCACTGGCAGCTCAGCAGAACACGGGCTACATCTCATGAAAGCAGCAGCATGGCACAGGCCTGCTTGCCTTCACACATCTTTCTAACAGTGTTACTGCAATGTTGCCACTGAACTGTGCAATCTTACTCAATGTTTTATTTTTTTCCAGATCCTGAAAGGACCCATTGTTAACCCCACGCTTCAAAGATTCCAACAGATAACATCTCTAAAGCATACAGTAATAGAGCCAGAGTAACAGCTCAAGAAAATAAGAAATGCAACTAAACAGCTCTATCAAACTGTATATCATAACTACATGGGAAATTTAAAATATCCTCTTCATGAAACAACATTCAATACCATTTTCTTTACTTTTAAAACTTAAAGAAAAAAAAAAAGTCTATGGGTACAGTTTCTTAAACATTCCAATGTGAAATTGTTCCTATTATTGCAAAGACATTTTGTTATGGAAACTACAAGCCTGTAGTGGTTCACCAGCATTTGATTAAAAGCATTTGTGGTGAATGCGAGAAACCAGAATTACAGTGTTAGGTTGCTGAAACATACTGAAAAACCTTCAGTTATTCTTTAGAGGTGATATGAGATGACTCGACAATACTGACTACCTCAGCACTGAAAAGATAAAAACTGAGTTTAATCCTGCAGCTAATCCTGTTTTTACAGGAAGCTGTTATCCCAAGCCCTTAAACACATCTGTACTTCTGTTGGTGGTGGTTTGTTATTCGGTTGGGTTTTCTTTTAATAAACAGCTGCTTGTTAAAAGATTGATGGTTATGCAGATTTAGTGCACTGCAAATTCATTAAACCCAGCTGCTGGCTGAAGTAAACATCTAATCTTCCTACGATGCCTGATCCTTACACAAGCATAAACTACTGAAAAACTCACTGCAATGAACAATTTTCAGAGCAATGCATAAACAGTTTCCAAACAAACCTAGTATCCTGGGTTCACATACATTATTCAACAAAATCTAAATTGTATCACTACATACCAATTAAGCAAAAAACCTGTATTTCAGTCAGTATGGCAGCACAGATGATACATATGTATGTATGTGTAAAATACATATATATCTCTACGTACATTTTTAAACATAATTTTATCAAATATCTAATTGATCCATATATAATGTGCCAAATACATGTTACAAATTCAATCTTGATTGAAACCTATAACCTTAAAATGTTCTAATCTTCTTCTAACTTGTACAGAAAATATTCTGTCACTGCCTTATTAATAGATGCCTTTTGCCCTTAAGAAGACATATGTGTGTGTATGTGTATATATATATATATACACATACACATACACACACACACACACACACACACAAGAAGTATACACAAATTGGTTCATTTTCTTGCCCACATTACCTGATCGTGGCTTCAAGCCAAAAGGGATTGTGGTGTTTGTAGTAGGAGACATTGCTGGACTTCTATCCTTGTTCTGTGTAATTCAAGAACAGAAATCTAAGTAAGAGTAACATCCAAAATATCTCAGCACAAGAGACTATACAAAATACAAAAGTAAACAATACTGCATGCTATAATTATTCCACTGTAATCTGTTCACAATATAGCCTCAAGCCTATGATAAACTCCCCTTTCTACTGTATCCTATTCCTTTACTGGAAAGGATGAGTTTCTGACCAAAGACTCCAAAATATTCCCCCTCACTACAAATAAGCTCAATTATTTCTCAGTTTTCTCCCATGTATTCACTTGGTTCCATCAAACATACATTTCTGTGGCACAGTACATTTAGAAAAACAAAGCAAAGACATATTTATCCTTAGATACATTCATTTCTTTCACAGAATTAATTACCATTCTGCATGGTATTTTTTCCATGCAACACTGAATTTCTGCTAAAGAGCAGAAAAGAGGAATTTAAACATGCAACTCAGAGCAGGACCACCCTTGACCTGGAACTAGGCTGAGTTGCAGCAGGAAGAGTCAAGTAGCAGCATAGAGGAGAAGGTGAGGTACGATAATGATACTGTCAATGGTAACACAGAAAGGGACCTATCACTATACTCCATAATGGGAACCCTATTTAAAAAATTATTCACTAGTTAAAAAGTGATCCCTCAAGAAGCTAGGATCTATAGGAGTCCCATAACCAAGACTGGTGGAAGGTGGCTGGCTGCTCATGAATTTGCAAGTTGTTCATACACAGTATGACGTAGAGCGAGAAGCCCTTTTTCTGAATAGGAAATAAAAGGTAAAAAATCTCCATAAGGAGCTCCCTACACTTTCTCTTTTTGACCTTCTGCTCAAATTTGTATTGTGAAAGTGATAGCATCAATAAAATCAGGCTCCGCTCTGAAAACTAATTAAGGACATGACACAATGTGCACAAAGAAACTGCACCGAAACCACTAGAAACTCTTGTGCAACAAGGAGGAGTCAAAAAAAGGAAAATTACAGAATCACAGAATGGTTTGGGTTGGAAAGGACCTTAAAGAACATTTAGTTCCAACCCCCGCTGTCATGGGCAGGGACAACTTCCACTAGACCCAGCTGCTCAAAGACCCATCCAACCTGGCTTTGAACACTGACAGGGATGGGGCAGCCACAGCTTCTCTGGGCAACCTGTGCCAGTGTCTCACCACCCTCGCAGCGAAGAATACTAAACTATGTAACTCAAACAAGTTTATTGGAAAGTATATTTTACACCCTAGTAAATCCTTAAGATGACAATAAACCACACGCCAAATAAGACATATTACCATTACTGATGAGCTCAGTCATATTTTCTGTGATAGTCGATTACATGTTTCTTTTAGTATATGAACTATTTATATGAAACATGTAAGAGACAAGCACCACCAGTACCTTACCTCATTATGAGAGGTTTGTCCACTTGTATTCCAAACAACTCGATCATTCTGCATATTTGGAAAAGAAGGGGGAAGGGGAGGAGGGGGGGAAGGAGAAAAGAAGATTTCAGCAACTATATTAGTGATACATCACAACAGGAGATTTTACTCATGATACTCAGATACAAATTAAAAATTAATTCTTTTATTTTTACTGAAATAATTAATTTTTGTGAATAACAAACACTCATTGCTAGTAGAACAAGACTTTTAAAATTATTCTCAAAGATTTTTCATTAATGTTTTAGTTTCAATCTTAAGTAATTATAACTGCTTTTATAAGATTTAATGCTTGGTTCAAATGCAGTATGCAATTTTGTTTCACGCATTTTTTGTGTAATTAAACTATCATCAAGCATTTTATATGCAAATGTTTTAATATATATTTGAAGAGGGAAGTATTCCATAATAAATTCATTTTATAACTGCAATATAACATACCTTTTGTTACTACTTCTGTTGTAATTGGAAACACGTAAATCACATTAATAAACATAAAATACAATCATTAATTCTGCATCAATCATAAATCAGCAGAAACACAGTCTATGTGTACAATGGCATATGTAAAAACAAATCATAACTCAATTCAAAAGCACTTCCTTAGGGGCATTTTTTTTTAGTAGCTAAAAAATGGAAACACAAATAAATGACAGTACTTGGAACACTTGGTCCCAACAGTCAAAGAGCTTTCCAAAAATTAGCAAGATGGGATGTAGGATTACACACCCATTTTGCTTTATGACCTTTCTTGGCTACTTTTCAAGATTAAAGGAAATTCTTCAGCTTTAGACATCTTTCATAATATTATCTCAACCACTGTATTACCTAGGATAAACAGAAATTTTACTCATCTGATCTCAGCCAGTCTACCTGTAGACTTGCACGCTTGAGCACTCCTGTGCTCAGCGATTACATTCTTGTTAAATTCTTGCTCTTTATGCCTACATTGCAGGTCTAATCTCTCTCACAGCATAGAATCATAGAATAATTAGGGTTGAAAAGGACCTTAAGATCATCTAGTTCCAAGCCCCCTGCCATAAGCAGGGACAACTCATACTAAACCATGTCACCCAAGGCAACCCATTCCAGTGCCTCACCACTCTCACAGTAAAGAATTTCCTCCTTATATCCAATCTAAACTTCCCCTGTTTAAGTTTGAACCTGTTACCCCTTGTCTTATCACTACAGTCCCTAATGAAGAGTCCCTCCCCAGCATCCTTATAGGCCCCCTTCAGATACTGGAAGGCTGCTATGAGGTCTCCACACAGCCTTCACTTCTCCAGGCTAAACAGACCCAACTTTCTCAGCCTATCTTCATATGGGAGGTGCTCCAGTCCCCTGATCAACCTCGTGGCCCTCCTCTGGACTTGTTCCAACAGTTCCATGTCCTTCTTATGTTGAGGACACCAGAACTGTACACAATACTCCAAGTGAGGTCTCATGAGAGCAGAAAATGAAAAATCCCCTTTCAAAATCACATACTGCTTTGTTTGAAGATGCAATTTTCAGTCACTATTTTAATCAGCTGTTGCTCCCTAGGGGGAAGGGCTTATAGGTATCGGCACAGTTGGGCCATGTAACACAGATGGTAAATGAGATGGGAATTTAACTAAAGTGTTAGGACTGCACAGTTACATATTCAGGCTTGTAGGTAAACAAAAATCCCCATAATTTTTGGGCCAGATCACCAGATCCAGAACCATTAACATGCAGGTCACTAGTCAGAATTTTTAGTTTATGATGGATTTAGCTATCTTAGTTGCACAAGTAGTAACACAAGCATTTACTGTATTACATAAAATGTAGCATTATTAAAAACTTGCTCTTGCAAGAGCAGTTCCCATTTCTTGGAACATGCCTAGTGATTCCACTTACACAATACAATCCAGATCAGGATCTCTACAAGTGTTTAATAGGATTTATTTCTTCCTTTCAAGAAATTCTTAAAAAATGAATTAGCAGAGTCCTTGTTAAACGAAATGCAGAGACCACACATATTCTGATACCGGATTAGCCTTATGTGTTAATCTCAGTAATGCAGTAAGAGCTGTTCCACAAAGTGTAGCAGCCCCAGCATACAATGATATAACAAAGATAAACCAACTCAATTTTTTTTTTATTTTGTATCTTAAAGAAAAAACAAAGATACATTCAGACTAACAAAATCACGAGGATATCATGGGAATATTTGATAGTAATGATGATTACATAATAATATTTGAAAAGCATCAAATTCAATCTATGTCTGGATAAGGTAGAACGTATTAAGGCACTACCATACAGAAAGAACATTATGTAATTTTGTTCTCAGAATCTTCTCGCAAGAACAGTCACAAAAATCCCTATACAATCAAGTTCTGAAGTAATAACATATGCACCAAATATTTAAAGTAATTTTTTCATAGTTCCTTTATTTCTAGATCATTCCAAGGTACACAAAACTTAAATTTTTTTTGAAACTTTAAAACTGTAATCTCAACCTATATATCAGCTGTTTGTAATATTAAACACTTTAAAAATACTGCTGCTGTTAACAACAACATAGCAGTATATATAGTTACAAGAGTATCCAGGGTGAATGGGATGATGAATCAGGTGTTTTATTTTATGGAAAATCTAACCTTGAGGTGCCCTATTTTTTGCAGGGAAATGCAATCACTGCATCTACTATAGTTTTTATCAGAAGGAAAGAGTCTTCCATGTCTTATTAATTTCATTATATCAGTTTTTTGACCCAAGAGATTGGTCTTAATCAACTTCCCATTTATAGCCAAATGTTGAGATCCATGATAAGGCAAAAAAACAAAACAAAAAAAAAACCAAACCAAATCAAACAAACAAACAAACAAAAAACCCCCAAACCCCACCACTAAAACCTAACCTCACTATTGTCTCCACACACAAATAGACAGAATGCAATGATCCTTTTGAAATGTTTCCACATTTATTGCATCTAGACACCTCCATACCTGACTCAATGACCATTTTTCAGCCTGTTCACAAGGTCTCACTTCAGACTTTGCTTTCTCCATAATCAACTCCCTCCTTCTCTGAAATTCTAGTTCCTCTTCAACATTTTCTCTCTGTAAGATAAATGGCTCTTTAGACGGTGCATCACCGGAAATAGAACTATACCCTTTTTTGCATAACATTGCCTCAGAAGTATTTCTTACAAATACAGTGATAAAAAGCAAACAAAGTAAGCAGGCACTATATACTTGCAGTTCCAGTGCTAACAGTTAGATAACATAAATCTAAACAAAGCAATACACAAAGAACACCTGCTTACCAGCCAGGTTACAGATCAAATGATAAGTAGTATATATCACAGTGTAAAACTCCAAATCATACTTTCTATACTCTCTATAACTATAGTGACAATGTTCCGGCAAAACACTAATTTTCAGTTTACAAAATATGTTGTGGTTACCTTTAATGAACGCACTGTTTTCCTGCACCAGAAGAGGGAGATAGTGGAGTGGGATGGTAGACAAGCACACATAGCTGAGCAATGAACTGGCTTACATTGAAATTTGCACACAGGGAGATTAAAAAACTCACTGAGATAAAAAAGCAACTGACAAACCTAGAAAAATGTTATACATACACCTATAAAAAAAATCCATAAATACATTAAAGAAGAATCAGTTTTGTCCTCTAGCCTACTAAACCTTTTCCTTCCCTACTTTGCAGATTAATAACAGTTAAAACTGTTGGCTTATTTCGCATCTTCCCCCCCAATATTTTGTTATAATACACTCATTAACGTACCTGACCAAGGGAAGACATCTCCATCTGCATTTGACCGCTATGTATAAAGATAAACATATGCAAATATGTAATTCATTATGTAGAAAATTTAATATGATGAATCTAACAAATAATTTCTCAATTAAAAATAAAAAAAAAAAAAAGGTAGATAAACACACTTTACTGTAGATTCCTGAAATTCTAAAGCTGTTGCTGGTTCCATGGGATACAGATTCACATCACTGCTCTCTGAAATATCCATGCTTAATCTGCAAGGTTTGAAATAGAAACATTGCACTGGGGTATATCTTTGGTAACCACTTTGCTCAGTATTTAATTTCAAACAAATGGATATATAAAATACTTTCATAGCCATGGTTTTAACCTGCTCAGTGTTATCTCCCAAGAACTTTTTGAAATGCCTCCTGAAGCTTCACTGTCACCAGTTGAATCAAAGCAACAGTAATGCTTTCATCTGCAAAATGTCATCCTGAGCAATGGCTTGTATATCAAAAGGACCTGTTTATTGCCAACAACGACGCCATTATCTAGAATACTGTAGATTTCTATAACCTCTAGAACCCCGTGTTCAAACAGAAGCCCCAGCCCTAGTTAGATATTCAAATTTAATTATAGTGGATGAAAATTAAGCAGTACAACAATAAATTCACAACTGACAATGACCTGAAAGAAAGCAGTGAATATAAGAACGGGAATATAGGAATATGAAGCAAACATCTGAAAATACTGAAAGAGGTTGAGTCTGAAATATTTTTGCTTTCCAGAACCAAATGCTGTTTGTGTAGAACAATAGAGACATGCATGACATGATCAGCCATTTCTAAAAGACACATTTTGAATTTACTATAGTGTTACTAATGAAAGCACATCTGAATATGCATGGAGAAAGACTAATTTTCTGTATTTTATTAAGAAAAACTAAATATGTGGAAAATTTTGCGGCAATACCTGGCAAAAGCAAAATGATAAAATCTGTAAGGTTAGCAAGTAATAAACTTCATATGAGGTGCAGAAGCAATGGAATATTATCTCACAGAAACCACAGGAATTAAAAAGCTTTCATAATTTGTATGATTTTTATTAAGCAAAAATACTTGTGATTCAAGTATTTGGTGTAAGTGTCAAGAATTTAAGTATTCTGTATATGATACAAAATAAAGCCAGATGGTTGTTTCTCTAGAAATGCCAACAGGAGTGAATTTCTGTCCTCAAAAGTACAAAGGTCTGCTAGGTGGTAAAGTTGTATCAAAATAGGCATTTAAACTAAAGAACAGCGTAGTCACAAGATAATGCAGAGAAGGAAGGAAGGAGATACAAGGATATTTAAGATTGGAAGTGACAAGGAGGTTTTCAGCCTTCCAAGAAATGAAGCTGTAAACCAGCTATCTCATAGAAGTAATGAAGAAAAAAGTTTCGAAACTAACTGAATCAGTTTCTGAAGGTAATTACACAAAGAAAAGCAATAGCAAGCATCTGGCCAGAACTACCTACACCACCCCTTTCAGTCTCTTTCAGTAAGACAAGCATTTGTTTTCCATTAAATAGTTATTCCTTTATTTATTCACAGATCCAGTCATATCCCTTGACTTCAACCACTTAAAACAGGTACCTAAATTAAAAAAACTCGCCTTCTGTAGTCAGGGAAAATCTAAATAATTTTCTCTAGCTGCCTCTTCCTCTTTTTGATTTCAGAGAGAGACTACAGAAACTCCACCACTAATTCAGGCACCTCCTTTATGTCCTCCACTGAGCTGGGATGAAGCTGGGCCAAAAGACCTTCTCCATTCCCAAAAAATAAACCAAACATGAGTAAGTAGAGGAGTGTATAATCCCTAGAAGAAACATGACAATTTGAGACAAAACTTCAGAAAATCACAGTAGCATACACAAGATGAATGGCTAACAGGTGTCTCCACCTCAAAATTTAGGTTTCTTTCATACCTGAAATCCTTTTTAATTTACTGGGAATCATGTCTAGGTACTCACTGCATTCTAGAGAGAAAACGCAAGTTTCCTTCTTAACTATCTAAACACCTCCTGAAAAACACTGGTGTGCTAACAAAGCACTTCATAACTCCAGAGAACTTTTCAATTATTGGTTAAATAAGAACTCTAAATTCATTCACAAAGGTTTTAAATACATTACATTAATACATCAGCTATTGTAAGCATACCTGTTGGGATCTTGTAATAAATCTACTGCTTCTCTTAGTTGCTCTATCATTGCTATATCAATAGTTTGTTCTTCTGATAAACTTATTCTATAACAGAAAGCAAAAGCATTCAAGAAAAGAGGTACAACAGCAATTATCAAGGGTAGCCTAAATTTCACTTTGTATCTTCAAAGTGGCGTGCAAACAATATAAATGGGAAAAACAGCCTCTCTGCACACCAGTATGTGCTGAATTTATGCAGTTTCTCCTGAAAAACCTCCCCAGCACCTTGTCTTTAACAAAGCCCCCCAACCTAATACATACATAATGCGAACTTACATAACATTCAGCGTTCAATTAAACAGACTGACTTCTAAAATTGAAGATACTGAACCAATATTTGACTCTTAACTGCACTCACTGTGTGAGTTGTTTTAACGTAATTACTAAATACAATGATTCTTTTAATGGACCAGCATGCTTTCTTTTGCTTTTCAAGATCTATAATTCTTATAAATCTCCTGTTAGTTCTGCCAATAAGGCTCTTTCAGAAAGGACTGACTCTTCCCTTCCTTCAGTTTTCATTTTTAAACCATATAGGGCTCCACCATCCTGATGAGTGACAACTTCACAGCACACTGTCATATTAAATCCCATTTTCTTACGCACAAGCCTCAGCAACTGATGTGCAGTTGCTCTGCTCCTGAATTAATGTCTGTAAATTAACGATTGCTTTAGGGTTAAATTATGACAAAATAAGAGGGACAACTGAGGGATTTTTTTACACTTAAATTTTTTAAAAAAGAAGAAAACATTATAATCGTCTTTTACCAAAGCTATTAACAGACCAAATATTTAAATACCTCCTCAAAAAACGTGTTTCTACATAGGTAAAAATATTACAACATTACTGGTGCATACAAATTAATTAGTTTTAGCATAACATCCACTCTATTCAGCAATAATGTGTAAAACATCAAGCACACATGAAGTGCAAGGCTGGACTTCTATCATTCCTCCAAGTCTACAAAGTTATCAATTGAGAAGAAAATGCCAATTCTTTGCACATAACATAGCTAATTACTTATAGACACATAAAATATACTTACATATCGTCTGTGTGCCATTGTGTGTCCTCTTCTATTCTCAACAATTCATCACACTCTGCTGCTCTACTCTGCAAGTAGACAGTGATATTGAGAACTGAACTTTGCAATTAAGTAGGCAGATAAATATTGCTTTCAGATTCAGCACTGACCTAATTTATGTAACAGTTTAGGGTGGCTAGTTGAAGCAATTCAACAATTCTGCTCCACTCCTCTCCCTACCTCTTTTAAGATACTGATTACAAAATTTGCTATTCGCTGCTCAGATTTTATTGAGGTCAATAGCCCTTATTCTCCTTTAACAGTAAAATAAGTCAAGCAGCATGAGAATTCTTTATTCTATGTCCCAGATTTTATTTATGGCTTTCTGGTGTATGCAAACAATGCTTCAATTAAGCACGACCCTGAGTCTCCTCCTACCAGATCCAAATTTGTTTACAGAGCGAAGAAATTCCAAATATGCAAACAGTAGCAATTACGTACTTCACCCATAATTAACTGCATTCCTACCTGACAATTTTAACAGTCATGTTTGCCAGGGTTTTTTAAACAACTATGCATGCAAGAATTCATATTAATCAACCAGTTATATAGACATACGAGTTGAAAATGTCCTAACTAATTATGACTATGAAGTGCCACTTTTCAGAAAAAGTGACTCTCTAATGCTTCCTTTTGCTGTTTTGTAATTTTATTTTCTCTCTCATCTCAGATACACAGGAACACTGAAGTAGTTCAGCTGTCAGTAAAGACAGAAGGTCTCTAAATGGATGTGCATTTGTACTAGCAGAGAACAATCAGCAGAAAACAGAGAAGCTCTTTTGAGTCATGTGTTTGTCGCATCAGTCACATCACCCTGCTATCCAGCCCTGCTACATGTGTCACTGAAGAGTGTTCTGGCTTCTCTAGCGTTCCCCAAAGATGGCTCATTTTCCAGTGCAAATCCTCAGTAGAATGAATAAAGCCATTACTTTTTCTTTTTCTTCTCCTTAGAGGAATGAAGTATCTGATTTTTTTCCCCCAAGAAGGGCACATACAAGATGACAAAAACACAGCACTTATTGTAGAAGGTGATCCTCAGTTTCTGGGCATAACTATGTAGACAAGATAAAGCCATATAAATTAAGACTAGCATTTGAAAAACTACAAACTCCTCTAAACCTAAGCTCCTCTTCTGCACTGTACATTGTACTGATTTTATGTATGGTTTGGTTAACCAGAATTTCAATTCCAGAAGACCCCCTCCACTGTCCCAAAAGATATTCTATTATATGACTTAATGTATACCAAAGAACACAACAGACTTGGAAATCTGCACAAGAAGGAAAATGATCCAAGTTCAAAACCCTCAGAATAAAATGGATGTACTACCTGTTAAAGTCATAAGTTGCTGATATCAACCATCATAATGTTAAAGAAGATATCAAAATCTAAAGAAATTAAACTGCTCACTCTGTCAATACCCTTATACTGAAATTCAATATAGTAACTTGTATTTTAAGGAACCAGTGTCTGCAACACATTTTGGATGCAATTATCTTATTATTATAGAGGACATTCCCAAGAGACTAGTCTTCAAATGATGGACTACTGAAAATCAGATGATGAAGTGAGAATAAAGAGGCAGGCAACTATAAAGCATATACATAATATAGTTATTACATAATTATAATAAAATTTTATAATAATAAAATTGTAATAAACTTGCCTTAATGTAACTCATAAATTCAGTAGTAAGAGTATCTGATTCATCAAACTGGTCTTCTATTTCTCTTGACTTATCACTGATAATCAAGTGAGAAGATACTTGATGGAATTCCACTAACAATAAAAAAAGATAGAATTATTTCTAGTTCAGCTCAGCATTTGTTACTCAACATAATTTAAGTGTACTAAGTAACAGAACTCAAAACCAATCAAAGTCTAAATTCAAAGCATATTAAAAACTCCAAACAAGTTAATATCTTTGCATTTTACCAAGTGATGTTAACTCATTTCAAACTTGTAATAAATCAATACCCTGCGATCATACAGTTATAGATCAGAAGCACCACAACCAGCATTGATGGAGTCAGTTTTGAACTACATCAAGCATGTCTTGCCAGCAGTGGTGCAAGGACACAGCTGGACAGCTGCATAGTGTTACAATACATTCAGATGTGTCAGCCAGTTCCTTGCAGTTTAATGCAATTTCAGTTGCAATGCTGTAACAAGCAAAGAGTTTCTTTGCAGAACTCAAAATGATTCAGAACCTTTACAGCCGATACCATACTCTTATTTGCAGGAGTATGAGGCAGTAGGAATTTTCTCCTGTTTTAAGTAGTCTCATCCTATAACTTACCTTCTCCAGCTTGCTAACAAACACTGTAGGATGTAATGTTCTTACTATTTCACTTTGTATTAAGTCCAGCTACAGAAATAGACTCCACTTTTATACATTGCTAACTCAGAAACTGAGTTACCATTTGATAAGTTATTACACATTGATACTACTGTTTGGGAAGCATGGTTTAAATCAACTCTCACTTTCTTCCCCAGTTAGAACCAGAACTTAACTCTGGAGACAAGGTGCAATATGTTCATTGGAATTGCTATGGAAAATTACTATAAGGACCTTGATTCAGTATGGTTAAAAATGGCCTAAGCAGCACGCTTTTTTGTGCTATTTTACATTACTGTATATACATGATCAAAGCCTTTTGGGTAGGTAGGCGTTTATTATAAAAAATTTAAATACATAGGGTAGTGAAAATACCTGTTGTTCAACTAGGATATCAGCAACAAAAATCAATTTAATAAGGCATTTATCCAGTGCAAAATTAAACACTGAAACTTCCAAAGGAAAATATCAGGGAATAAAACAGATTTAATTCAAAGATAATGTTTGTAGACTCCTGAGAGATTGATGCCAGTTAGGCTATGATTTTCGCAACTGAATTTACAGTCTTATACACGGAATTATTGACAGAATTTCTTTGTATTTAATTTCCATTTTCTTTACATTCCAACCTTTTCTTGAGTTAACATGGTGACTTGAATCTTCCTTTACAACATGATCTTCTTCCACAATGTCCGACATTGGCACATTAAAGCTGATAGTGTCTTCATCAGATGGCTAAAGAGAAATAAGAGAAACAACGGTTTCAGCTCAAATCAAGAGGGATAAAAATGTACATATTAGTAAGAGTGCTCACTAAAAGAGTGACAAACTAATAGAGGAGAGGATACCAGAGCACCTAACATGACAAAATCCTGTTGTAGAAAGCTGTAGCCTTGCTGAATATATCCCCTCACAACAGGTTTGCAAAACAGAGCAATTTACCTATCCTCATTTTCTCTTTTCTTCACTGCACTAGTTCTCTCCTTGCAGTGGTATGGCTGCACTGTGCAGCTCTCTGTGTGCTTTCCTGGGACCACTGAAAATAGAGGCTCCTTCTAGAGATCAATGTCTCTAGACAAACTGAGCCTTGTACCACAGCCTTTTTTTCTTTCCCTCCAAAATTCTTCTCCCCTACTTTGCCATGCAGCTTTTTAATTTAATGCCAAAAGGAAGCAAGATTACATTTGTAGGCTAGCTTCTAGTAGAATTATGCCATTCTTCCTACCTTTATATGTTCATATTCCACAGAGAAAGAATTTTTTTAAATCGTGAAGTTAAGGTTTATAAGAAAGGACAGAGCAAATCTTTGCTTTTAAAAAACTGTACCCAGATACATGTGGTTATTCCTATTTGCCAAGACTACCCTGGACTTCACACATTTTGTAAATGTGGACCACCATATA
This sequence comes from Lathamus discolor, assembly GCF_037157495.1. NCBI lineage: Eukaryota > Metazoa > Chordata > Aves > Psittaciformes > Psittacidae > Lathamus > Lathamus discolor. Next base: position 98,497,182 of record NC_088887.1, on the reverse strand, counting down.
TTTTCCTCTTTATGAATAATCTGCATATTATTAATTCTATGAATTCACTGGCTGTATTCTGCTTAAAGATACATAATTCAAAAGGATATTCAAGTATTTTTGACAAATACTTATCAAAATTATAAAGCTTTATAATGAAGTGAACTAACATTGAGTAATAACTGTTCTTATTTGTCAATTTTAACATACTTTTTAAAATCAATTTTATTTTAAAATGAAATAAACTAATACCTCAAACAAAAAAAAACCAAAACAAAACCAAAACCACGCCCCCCCCCAAAAAAAACCCACCCCACTCCAAGTATTCTAAGCACAAAAATCAGTAGTTCTTTTAGACCTGAAATAATGACAATCAAACAGCTTAAAAAAAAAAAGGTGGGGGGAAGAGGGGAGACACATGCACAGTATCACGGTATAAATCCACCCAGACAGCCAAGGTTACATTGAAGTTTCTTCTCTTTCAAGGCTGTATCTCACGTGACATTTAAGCACTAAATTTGGTTAGTCTAGATCAAAGAGTCATGTCTTGTTAATGTTGCAACTATCATTAGAAAATAGTACAGTAAAATGTTCTTACACACATTATTACAAGTTCTGAATACTAAAACTGGCAGGATATTTTTTTTCTCAGCAGAGTAACACACAGTTTTTCAGAAAACATTTTGGAATGCTGGTGTAAAAAAAAGCCATTGGCCATTCAATTTGGAAACAGAAAATCATATTTTCAACAGGCTATTTCTTACTTTCAGGGTCTACAGAATTCTGAAATGGATTTTCCAGGTGTTTCCTGCCAGTATACTATGAAACAGAAACTATCCAAAGCAGCCCATGATAATATGAAACTATTGCTCCTTCACAGGTGAAACTCTGTATCTCACATCTTTCGTTCAGAGTTTAATTTTTTTCAGCTAGCAACAGAAGGAAACAGACATACAAGAATCAAAAATACTTAACATTATTCCAACAATGAATTCAGATGATGCATTTTCAAAGAATTTTCATATAAATTGTTGCTGGTTCTGACGCGTCACTCTCATGGGTAATAACACAGGGACGCCTGGATTTTAACAAGTACCCTCTTGTTTTAATGAATTTTAAGCGGGAAAAAAAAAAAAAAAAAGAAAAGCCCAAACGGTGGTGGAAAATGAATCAAAATGCTACACTGTATCTGAAAATAAGGTACACTACTTTAAAGCAGAGTTTGCCTTCAAGTTGCCATGATCAATTTAACAACACCACAACATGGTATCTTTGACTTGAAATGCCCAAGATGACTACAGCTCTGAAGAATTGACCCTGTAATGACCCTACCAACAAGCCAGTCAAGAACACACAAATTGTTAATTTCTTCAAGTACTACATCCTATGTGTATGGACCCAAGCTAATTAGCAAGCTTCATAAAAAATACAGTAGCATTTAAACAAGTGAGTCACTTAAATTCCTGTTCATAAGTTACACAAATGCAAAATGACATTGTAGTTTCTGTGAAAGAGCTGAAACCCAACAGCCACTGTCCTTCAGACTAAACTATAATCTCACAGAATCGACAGAATGGCTTGGGTTGGAAGGGACCTTAAAGCTCATCTAGTTTGAACTCCCTGCCATGGGCAGAGACACCTTCTACTAGAGACCAGGTTGCTCAAAGCCCACCCAACCTGGCCCTTGAATACTGCTAGGGATGAGACATCCACAGCTTCACAGGGCAACCAGAATTCAGTGTCTCACCACCTGCACAGTAGAGAGCCTCCTAATATCTAATATCTAAATCTCTCCTCTTTCAGTTCAAAACCATTCTCCCTTGTCCTATCGCTATGTGCCCTTGCAAAACTTCCCTCTCCAGAGTTCAGTGCCCTTTAGGCACTGGAAACTGCTTTAACGTCTCTCCAGATGCCTTCAGTTCCTGATGTCTTTATAAAAAAAAAAAAAAAGGTCCAAAAATAATGATTACTTCATGTCTGATAATTTAATATTTATCTAGTGTTCAAAAATGTAGACTTCTGACTGTAACGAACAATGTATGTGAATCCTTATTCACAACATGTTAATATTTCTTGCACAATTCTCATGTGTAACATGGTTACTAAAAGTCACATCAGAAGTTGAGTGCTGAATTTACTACTAAATACATTTAGGATTACTGATCTCAGCAGCTATTTTCTCCTTAATAGTAGAGCAGTAGTCAGGCAGGATGGAATAAGCAAATAGTTCTCATATAAGAAAATCTTTGTGCTAGTAAAAATTTACTGGTTCACTGTTGGTTGTCTTTAAAGTGTTTTTTGCAGCATTCCAATTGCTACATTTTGATGACAGGAAAGATGATCTATTTTCTAAAAATGTTATTAATAGCTAAAGAGGAAGTTCTGGAATAACAGTTTCATTAACAAGTTAACTCAGCTTCAGGAAGTGTAAGAATGGCAAAACAGTTCGTAAGCATCTCTGAAGGGACTGCATACTCCTACAATTAGAGGGAAAGCATTAGACGTCTGCCTGTAAATCATTCTACTTCATTTCCATCTAGTAAGAAACTTGCCAAATGCTTGGAAATCCCTGTGGGGTTTGTTTGTTTTTTAAGCACTTTTGTATTTGAAAGACCAATCAATGTGTAAGTGGAATAATTTTTAATTTGCTTTTTGGTAACTACAAATTCAGTCTCTAAGCTTGATTCTTTCTACATTTGTTCCAAAAGCCACACAATTCATTTTCCTCAAAGGAGAGAAACGCCAAAGAATCAGTGTAAAGTTATTTTAAGTAGCAAGAAGCTCATTCTTTTATGGAGTTTCTACACTACAACAAACCTTCATAATCACATCACAGAACATACCAGGGCTAGGCATGCTGAATTCCTGTTAATTTGCAACAGGAAAAAGTCATCAGAGAGAAAACATGTGAGAAAAAGCCAGGTGCGTAACCTCTATCTACTACTTTGTTGGAAACAGCAGATGTGGATTCCAGTTTGGTCTTCATTCTCTAGATAATGTAAATAAACTGAACACTGTCGTGAATTTTCTCTGTTGGTAGATTGTTGACCATTTTAAACCAAGTATCTCACTGCCCTCTCCAGAAAGCGCACAGACACACGCACACGAAAATACCATAAGTGTCCTTTTATCTTTGCTTTAGCCACTTCTTCGCAAGAAATTCATGCCAAGGATGTGGTTGCAGCAGTTTTGATGGCCAAACACATTGTTACCCAAATATAGCCAAAATAAGGGTACGGGAAAGGCAGCTGAACACAAAATTGATGCAACTTACCTCTGTTGCTGACAAGCGTTTATCACCATTATCACTACCAACACCTGAATCTGAGTCCTTTTTATTTGGATAGATGTCATCAATGCTAGATGTGAACAAAAATAAATAAATAAAGATCAGTAAAAAGCTATTATAGCATTTACCGTTAGAATTCTGTCCTGGTTTCATTTAAAACAAAGCAAAATTCTAACCAGTCTTAATAGGAAAGGGTGAAGTAGCCCAGGATGGTTAAAAACTACAAATCTGAAGTCTGGTGATAGGAAAATAGATGAGATGGAATGGCTGGTTAGCCTCAGGATTAATAAAAACCACAGATATCTGCTATAAGGCTCGCTTTTGTCTATACACTAAGTAAAAATGCTTAGTTGCTACATAAGTAGCTCAAGAGTCCAGCTGAAGTCATTTAGCCATGTGATAAGCAACTAAACTAGCTGAACTCAAACTGTAGTCAACTAATATAATTATAACCACTGATGCATTAAAAATTGAACTGCTATCTCCCTGTGGCTTGAAGTAATTATTAACACAGAAACCTCCTTTTAGTGCTTTAAAATAGAGTTTGAAATTTAGGTTTTTAGAAAATTACACTAACAAAGGCAGCTGCTCTCTCTTCTGGTTTCATTACCTAATATGACCTCTACTCATTTTAAAGTACACTAGTAGATTAAATACTCTCATTAACTTACTTTGTATTTTTTCAATATGATTTATTATCCCCTCATGTGCAATCCTGACAGGTTTAGTCCTGAATTCAGACAGACGCAGCAATTTAAACAAAGAACTTTATCAGCCTTTACACAAATAAGGTATGTGATTAGTCCTAATCTTACCTTATCTCTCATCAGTAACTGTCAAGGAATTTTTTGTAGAAACTGCCTATGGAAATCCTAACTATGCTATGTTTTTATTTCAGATGTGTGAAGTTATTCTCTAAAAAGAAGATTCGGTAATTATTATGTGATAAAGCATTAGGTGGTTAGCTACCAACCGGTATATACCCCCTTACCCTGACTTGTATGTTCGCGTATGAAAAAAAATGTCCTACAGGATATGACATTCCTGTCAATTTTCTTGTGCACTAAAATAACAAAACAGAAAACCCACTGGTGTTTCCCAAATGGAAAAACTTACTCTTCAACCTGGATTCTTCCTAACTTTGGTATTTATCTGATAGAACTTCACAGAGGTGCCTTCAAACATACATGGAGGAAAACAATTTACTTGAAATCTGATCTAGATGACTGAAAGAGAGACTCCATAACAATTCTTTTTTCTTTCTTTTCTTCCCCTGGGTTTTGCCAGCAAGATATCTATTTTTATTTACATCAACACTTTGTTTTCTTTCAAGAAAAAAAATAAAAATAAGGCATGATCATTCTTTCTCTGATTGGTTACATGAGACTTCCCATGTTAGCAAAGACAGAGCTGGGTAAAAGCTGGTTTCCAATTAGCTATGGAGATTCTCATAGAAAGAAATTCTTTCGAATCTAGTTCCTGTCCTTAAACCACAATACTAGATGGCATTTTCTACATATTTAGTGCAGGACATTAAAGATTTTTGTCTTTCACTTTGCTAGCAAATTATCACATTTCATTTTAAAAGGGTCTCCACATTCATGCAGTTCTCTTTGCTGGATAGATAAGCCTCTGCATGAGTAAAAGTGCTTGAAACAACTGTGTGCCATATAAATCAGAAAACAACACAGGAAAATAAAACTTAATGTGCTAATAAAGTTACAAGAATTTCCAACACCTAGTGATACACCTGAATTACTTTGAATATATTCCAGTAGGCAATGAGTAAGAGGTTAGATTTAAACCAAGGTTCACTTCTAAGCAATTTCCTAATGTGCTGCTAACTTTAATCAGAATCGATTGTTAAAAATATTTTGTTATAAACTCTTATAGGTAATTCACACAATAAACTGTATCACAGCAAAATAAATCTCTGTTTAAAAAAGTGCATTCTAAATAGCACCTAAACAAATAAAACTCTGACAGCTAAAGATATAACAGGGTTTTTTGCTTTATTTATGTGTTACATGAAAAAAAACTTAAGTGAGATTTTCATACATACCTCTCTTCCACGGGTTGTGGCAAATGCTGTTGTTCTATGGCATTAAGATACAGTGAGTCTGCTGTTTTAATCTGACAGGCCTGTACGGTCAGATATTTGAATATATGCACCTTACCCTTTGTACAAATCTGTTAGACAACAAACAAAACCAAAACAACCTAAATTTATAGCTCAAATGAAAGAAATAACTTATTCCAAATGTCACTTAGTGTAAAACTACCTGAAAACCAGTTGATATCAGCACAATAGATATCATGTAAAGGAAAATAGATTTTTTTTTTTATATTACTAAGAACTACTTCAATTACCCAATCAATTATCTGTGCATACTAATATAAATGCCCTCAGAAAGTAAGACAGAAAACATGAAAAGAAAGTACTGAAAAAGAAAAAATCCAAGTGAACTTTACACTCAAAAAGAATTATAAGATATATCACATGGCCTATTACTAAGTGTAAATTGAATAACCATTTTCCAAAATTAGTCAATAATGAATTTATCATGTCATTTCTACTTAGTGACATGCTTTTCACTAGCGCCCAAGCATCTTCATGATGTGTTTCACCTGCATTTTTAAATTATTTTTCTGTAACTGTACCCAATATTAAGGCTCAAAATAAATTACAGATTACTTACTTGTGCTGGTGGAGACTGCAAAGGATTATTCTCAAGCAGTAATACTTGTAACTGCATCATCTTTCTAAAGCATATGGGAATCACAAGCACTTTATTGCAGGAAAAGTCAAACTTTACTAAGGGAAGCTGTACAAGTTCTAAAAGTAACAAAAAAAAAAAGAGAGAAGGTGTAATATCTGTATTTATTCTTTTATTTTTGTCATAAAATAATATTTTTCAATAAACCTTCTTTTGCATTCACAAAAAATACAAATGCAGGCAGACATCAACATTTACTTTATACAAGGAAGGGAAAGAGTGTTACTGTTATACAAGCGATGATAAATTTTAAAATAAATACTTTGAAATAAATTTTTTTCCTGAAGCTCAGCTGACAGTTCTCACCCTGCATTCACAGGTAAGTACTTGTGCAACTTAAAAGGTGCCTAGAATAATAAAGATAACTCATTTAAAAACTCTCACACACAGTTATTTGGTGAGTACCACTGAATGTTATATTCTGCAAACTCAAACGGAATAAATTTGATCAAAGTAATTACTTTTTAATCATATTTGTTAACATGATTAAAAAATGCTTTCAAAATGCTAACAAAAAGACCACATAGATATTAGCAATTTTCATTTGTTTGATTTTACCTTGGGGTAAAACTTCGAGGTAATTTCTTCTGACATTTAGTTCTTTTAAAGATTTCAGCTGGCCTATCTGTTGTGGCAAAGCTGTGATTTCATTACAGCTAACATCCTACAGCAAAAGAGTAATAATAGAAAAAAATGAGCTTTTGGCTCCTAAGTTAAGTTAAATAATACAGATGTGAAATTGTAGCTAATCTGCTATTACCGTTCTAGCATTTTAATAACCTGAAAGCATGCAACCATCTAAGTCGTGTCTTCACAATACAAAACTAGGTACATGAAAAAATGGTTACACATTACTTAAAACTCAGAGTGAATTCGTATTCAAAAAGAGTAAAATTACTTTTGAAAGTTAATTTAACTTCTATCAAAACATTCAAAACCATTTGCTTAAGATGTTCTACCTTTTTCTTCCCCTTTTATTCATATGAACAACTCAGTACCATGATTACATAACCAAATACATTTGGATAAAATATAGAACTGCTAACGTGTGGATCTGATTTTTAAAAAACATTCTTGCTCTTCAGGAGGGAATATTTAAACAAAATAAAAGATAAAATGGCAATATCATTCTGTATTTATGCTCAGGAAAGATATCTATTTGATTGTCACATCATATAGTAGGTCATAAAAAAATTGGACAGGTCTTGCTTAATATTATACAGATATTCAATGTATTATTATAAAAGTTATTTCTTAACTGCCTAGACAGATTCTAAGTAGGTCTGATTTTGATGACTAAATACAACTGGTTTAATAATCTGGATAAAATTGGAAGACATCCTCATTTCAGCATTCCTAAAGGAGTAACTGCTATAAAATTGAAAGTATTGGGTGTCTGGCTATAGGGAGCACAATTTCAAGGAAAAAGTTCATACACTGTAGTATTACTGTGATAAATATTTGTAGGAAGAAACTGCTACTAACGTGTACTAAAGATCAACTCCTTGAATCAAGTCAGTCTAAAATTAGATAGTTTGCAGACAGTAGCTATCATTTTTGCTGCCAAATGTGAAACCCAATGTGAAACCAAAAGGACATTGAAATCTCTGCTTACATCCCAGGCAATCTGCAAATCTGAGTACTATCCCAATTATGCTTCCATTTCTGCAATGAAAAAAAGGAAACAGTATTTCATAGCATAAGAGTAGGTGGGTTATGCCAAATTTTCCTCAATTGCCCACGCAATACTCTTAGGACATTTACTCCTACTCTCGATTGTTTCAAGTGGATTTTTACAGTCCTGGGGAGCTCCTGGACTACAAACATTCTAAAAGTCAGTCAGATTTCCAAGTCACCTTTGCGAAGATGGTTGCTTTCATGCTAGAAAAAAGCATTAACTCCCTATCTTCAAGCCTAAAAACTAGTTAATAGAAAAATGACAGTAAAAGTGAAATGTCATCTGGCAACGCTGCTCGATGTGTCAAACAAGATTCTTCTTGTAACAGAATCTCACTGCTGCCAAAGCTTCCTTCCCTTGTCAAAATAGTCAGGAAATTATTTCAGCTTTTAGACAAGGAAATTAAAAATCCCAGTTAATGAGTATCTTTTGCCCAAGTTGCTACGAAGTATGGTTAATTGCAGTGATCCCAGATCATTTATTTTTAAAGTTTTACTGTCCCATTTTTACTTTACGGACTTTAAACAACTTCATAATTAGATACTCAATTTTTAGAGCACGTAATTTAAAGTCACCTTGTGGCAGAGAAACTTTAAACCAAGTGCACTTATGCACACAAATCAGAACAAGTCAGAGGAAGAGAATTTTAAAGGAAGTGGAAAAAGCTTGGCAGTGCATAGCCTCAAAACCAAAGTCAATTTACAGCCTTTCAAAACATCCTCAGTACAACTGATCTGTTATGACACCATGTCAGTACTCACAAGATCTCTAGAGACAGTAGTATCCTTTACCCTACTATACACTGCAGTCCAACTTTTTTTATTAGTTTGAATAGCCATGAAAAACAAAGACCTGTAACATTATTTCTAGTAATACTTCTGCTCTTGATCATTACTAGACTTCATGTGTGTGTACGTGACAGCGTTTATCTTTCCCATTACTTTGGCACTAATGGGAGCAATACTATCAAGTCAAATGTCTAATGGCTTTCAAGACAATTTCTTAAAGGAACTATGCAATCAGGAGTTTGGAACTTCACTTCATGGACATCTGCAGCCAACTGAAATGCAAACACCTATTCAAGTTCTAAAGGGCTAGTGCTTGCTGAAGGTCAGACTTCTTGGATTAATTCTACTTTGTTCTCATCAGTTATGTCATCTCCTGTCACGACAACATAATTTCTCAAGATTAGAGATATGCTAGGAGTATTTCAGTTCAACATTTCTGTGGAAAATGTTGTAAAACCAAATTAAAATTATCAACTTTTTTTTTGTTCATGATAAAGTTCAAATGGTCTTAACCAATGAAAGTCAGCATAATATAAATATTAATGTATTAATGTATTTATTAACACACAGAGAAGAATATCCAAACCATCCATGGTGATGTAAGCTTCCTCCTTACATCCATTTTTAAATTTTGGGCTCCTGACTGAGCTGTTATTCCTGAAAATCAGGTGGATTCTGTCACAGCTTGTCACATACAAGCTATACTGAACAGTAAAAAAGTTACAAGGTGCATGAGCACAAAGTCCTTTTAGGCAACAGAAGGCAGAAGGTCCCACTTGGTCAGGGTGCTGGCCCAGGTTAGACGAATAAGATGAAGGACATAAATCCCATCTGAGAGATTTAAAGGCTTTCAAAATGAGACAGCAGGATCCCAGCGATGGAGAAGGTTGCTACCTGAAAAAGGCAGAAGTGCAATACTGCCTGATGGAATGGAGAACAGAATTTTACTGTACATTTGATAGTCTGGGGTACAATTACTGAGCCATCTCTACCCAACTACTTCGATGGAAAGTAAGTTTCAGATTATCTTCACACCTGATTTGCACTAATCTTCCTGGTTGATAGTAGAAGTATGATTTTAATTATGCAGCTGCAAATAAAAGCAAGTTTCCCAACCAAATTTTGCAAATAACTGTAATACATCTGTAGGGAGAATCATGTATATGTTATTTTGATGCTTGTAAGATAGCTGACAGATCTATATAACTCAAAACTCTAACATTTAAAAGAATTCATGTCAAGAAGTTAGGTGAAAACAAAAAATAAAACCCATTTGCTACGTACACAGATTTTACTGAATGCAACTCATGAAACACTTGAACGTGAGGGTGCTTGGCAAAGTCCTAGTGATACAAGAATTGCCCGCAGTCAGGTGGTATCTGTTACCTCTCAGTATCAATCCCCTGGGCCAGCCTCATGCCAGCACTGCGTATGTACCAATACAGCAGCGTGTCCTGCCAGAAGGCTGGGTGACAGTCCTACTTGGAGGCCACATGCTGTTGAGGCTGGCATAGGTCTCACACAGCTGAATGTTTTGTGGAACAACTGTAAAATGACTTAATTGTTTGTTTGGTTTTTTTTCTTTCTTCATTTTTACTCATTTTAGAACAATGATGACCTTATTATCTAAACTGCATTGTAACATACATGCCAACACAGATCTTGCCTCTCAATCCTACCACTATCTGCTTCTTCCAATACATCGCAGTTTAGTCATTTCCAGCTAAATAATGCAACTTATTTCACTAGAAATATAGCAAACATTCATGGTGGCATTACACTAAGTAATCAGGTCATCAGAACAGAACCATGTCCAATTTAACAAAACCTTGTTATTCACTTCCCTCCTACCCCCTTCTAATCACATGAATCTTCCAGGCCGCCAAAGAGAAATGTTGCAATAGCCTCTCATTTGAAATCTTTTTAGAGCAGGGATTGTTGCTTTTATCATGCCAAAGAGTAACACTGAAATTATACTGTAACTGGAAAGCAATATGAAAATCCAGTATTCCAGAAGTTAATTAAATGTGTGATTTTTTAAAAAAGCCAAAACAAATCCTATCTCATTTGAACATAATCAACACTGATTTTCAAGCTTTTAGTTTTTAACTTCTCAAAATTCTAAAATAAGGATAAGGGCTACTATTAAACTGTGTACAAACTCTTACTAACAAATTAAACACTTTCAGCAACTACAGTGCAGTTCACCTTACTGGGAGGATTCAAACTTGAAACTGGAGAGGAAATTAGGTATGAAAGCATTTCAGCAGCTCTTTACTGAAAATAATATTACAGACCTCAGTTAATACAAATTAAAGGAGTTATTTTCACCAGACAGAATTCAGGCCAAGTCTTTCAATTATTTCACATGAGCCCCCAGCAAGCTGGGCAGCATTTAAATTAGAAGCAATCAAGCACTAAAAGGTTCCAACTGTTGTTTATTATCCATTAATGTTATCCTATCCCCTAAATAAGAATGTGTTTAATACTGCTGACTTTAATTATACACAGACCTGGAACCATAATCTTTTATTGTATCTATCTTAAGCACAACAGAAACAATGCTACAGCCTAATACCTTTTTTGAAGGTTAAGTAAATCAAAACCATTTCAATAACCTACCTAAACGCATCACACACACACACAAATTACAGTATTTGATAAGATAAATTACTAATGCTTACTAAACAAAACAAACTTGGTAGTCTTTAGCTAAGGTATAAACCAGAAAGGAAATAGTAACTACCTCCCACCATCCTCATCAATGGCCAGATTAGTTGTAATAAACAACAGAGGCCTGATACCACAGGAGGCTGTGTACTAAAAAAATACTAGAAGGAAAACAGCCCCACACTTGCTACTTCATATATAAAGAACCAATAGCAGGACTGGGGACTAAAGAAAGGTCAGCTCAATTTCTGAAACATAATTTATTAGAGAGGCTACTGTTATATAAATAACAACATGATAATCGGGCACTTTCCAATATCAGAAAGATGGGCAAGATAAATGCTGTCAATGGAGACATCAGCAGTTGGTAGAAAGTTCAGATATAATTTTTACTATGCATAAATTAGCAGTGTCAAAATGTAGCTTATTTGTCAATTTGTATCTTAAGAGGTCCAGGTGAACAGAAATAATGTAACACACATGCCATAGAAAATTCAGTCTTAGTCTACAATATACAAAAGATGAAGAGAAACGGAGAGAAAGGGAAGCATTCTCTTACATACATATTGCACATACAAATTTCACAAAAATATCTGCCAATTATATTAATTTTAAGCTAAGCTACCAAACATTTTTTGCTTTTTCATATTCTCATTTACTACATAATGTTTTATAGATAACCTACTGCTTGCAGAAACAGTAGTCATGTGGAGAGTTTTGAATACAACAGTAATATAATAATTTTGTACATCTGTTTAGATAGGTATTCCAGGAAAGGAAGGTTGCACAACAAAAATAGTGTAATAAAGTGAAAACAGACTGATAAGACCAGTATCAGTAGTGGAATGCAACGTGCTAACAGAAGGAAAGGAAGCAGAAGAAGGTATTACAGAGGCTGATACAGCTTTACAGAGCTTGATGCCAGAACTATTAGCTTGATATAGCAAAACAGGGAGCCAGTGGTAGAGGTGGTGAACTTAGAAGGTGAGTTTTGAATGAACCAAGGGCAGTGATGTTATTCAGAAGGGTCCTGAGGAACATAAAGGAAACTATTATTGTGTTATTATTCAACACACTTGAGAAATTTTTTAACCCGCATTATAGTATTACGCATTTGTTCAAATCTATTTGTAAAATGAATTTTACTGTTTCTAGTTAAATACAAATGAAGTTAAAATAAAAAGAAAAAAAAAAAAAAAAAGTATCTGTAACATACCAGTTCCATTAACTGTTTTAGCTGACCTATCTCTTCTGGAAGTGAACCTAGCTTATTGTTACTTGCAATTAAGACTTTTAGAGGAAGACCACACAGGCAAGCTGGCAAAGAAGAAAGTTGATTTCGACTGCAACAAAACAAAACAAAACATTAAAACCACCAGTGATGTTCTAGTATATACTCACATAAAGTGTGAAAGTTACAAAATTCCTTCATTTCCATGGGTCATGCAGTTAAAATTTAATTTTCAAATGACAAGCATTTCAAAAACATTTGCACATCAAAAATACCTGCATTACTGACTAAACAGTATTATGGAATTTACCACTGGAAAAAAAAGTGCACTATATAAGTTTAAGTAGATGTCTTTTTTTCCAACTGGAAAACAAGTTAATGAACTACAGATAAAATGGTTCTTTTCTCAATTTCTTTAAAGCATGTTTGAAGTGACATGTGCCATTTTATGGGGGGAGAAGAGAGAATGTGAGATTATTTTCATGAGAAAGAGTTGCAAGAAAAGGCAAAATTTGGAAAAAAAACTTTCAAGTTTCTATTTAGGTTCTCATTCTAGTAACAATTATTCAGGAAGCTGGAACTTAAAAGATGACAAATGCAATGACCTTTTGTGATCTCCAGATGATTAAAAATAATAATTTCTTCTGATTTATGGACCAATTCTGGGAAGAAACTTTAAGATCAACAGAATAACATGCTAATTGCTGCCTTTCCTAGAATATTAGGTTTTCTTAAAATACATCTTTTTCTTTTTTATGGCAATTAGCCTGTAGGAAAGCAATGAACAGTAACTTAGAGTGACACCTCACTAAGAACCATTTTAACTTCTGCATGACTGTTAAGCCTTCAAAGAACAAATATGCATGACTGAACTCTGAAAACAGATAGCAAAAATTGTCCTGTGTAATCTCAGGGAGAGTTGCAACACTGAATTGGAACAAAGGGAAACAAAGAAACATCAACAAACAAATAAATAAATAATTTAAGTTCCACAAGTGTCAAACCAGTTCTTCAGCTGCTGATCCAGCGGTCTGCTACAAAGCTGCATATAAAGACATATATTCAGCCTTTATAACGTTTAACAAAGCGAACTATCATCAGATCACTGCTGCATAAGCCAGGAGATAGACAAGTAGCAAATAACAAACCCAAGCTTATTAAAACTGAGAAATCCAACTACTCAGCAGTAGTTGAAAAAAAGAATTAATGCTTATTGTGGAGCCAGGATTCTCCATTCTAGTGTCTTTACAGAAGACCAAGACAAGTCATTTAAAAAAAATAGGTAGAAATATTTTTTTAAGTTCTAAAGAACTCAAATCAAGAAAGCCTAGAATCTAAAAAAGTTACACTGTGCAGACGATCAGACACAAAAAAAAGTTATAACTTTTTATCAAGATCTACAGAACTCAGAAGCAATCCACCAGGAGATAAGGAACAGCACATAACCAGGGCAAGTGAGTAATAAATCATCATTGGTTAAAAAGAAATCTCTTTAAATAAAAGATGAACATCATTCACCAAAGCCCAAAGATTATGTATAACTCTTGGCACCACTGTTTAAATGCTGGTAATAGGCAGAAAAATACGCATTTTAAATTTGTAATTCTTCCTGCCAAGAAGCAACATGGTTAGAAAGTCAAGGTTACATTTCCTTCTTCTACGTACTACTTACTGTGTTCAAATAACATGGGGGAAGGGCATAACCAAGAGAAGAGAAGATTTTAAACTGAGTGAAATGATCTTACTTAGTAAAACTTGAAAAAATTCCTTTTATTTTGTCTGATTTCCTGTGATACCTGATACTAACTCTGTAACTACTCTGGGTTTGTGATGATTCACACAATTCCATCACTATATTGAGTTCTAATTCACTGGTTCATCACATTGAGTTCTAATTGAGTTCATTCTAACTCAGAAATTTACTAAGATGTTTTATACAAACGTAGTAATTTAATCCAGTCTTAGTTTCTTTATTTACATCTAAAACATTATTTCAAACTTCCACAACCTATTCCTTATAGGAATAGTGGCAGATATTCAGAACACACTATTCTGTTTCAATTTCTAGAGCCATAATTAGCATTGTAGAGTGGCCAAAACTGCAGTATAGCAACAATAAAGGAAGGCTCGAAAAACATCCTCAGTTGTTCACAAAACTGAGGATCAAGCCTTCATAGCTTGAATTTAAAAGCCCAAGAGATACTTTGCCCCCTGCTCAAACCTCATCCCCAAAGATGAGATTATTATAGCTCCACTATTACAATTTTTATATACTCTACTGCAAAGAAACTGCTGATGTGACTGGCATTCTGAATTTGCTAAAAGAATAAGGGAAAGAAAGAGATTAATATTACTTGGTCTTTCTTTAAATAATTAGGCTTCCATTTTGGCATTTACAATGAGCTGTATCTGCAGCCAATGTTTTTGCATTACCCTTCCAATAAAATGAAAAATGTAGTCAGTTTTTCCAGAAACACAAAGTGCAGACAGAAAAAAGCTCTACATATTTGCAAATAAACAAAAAATGTGGCAAAGTTAAACTTACCTCAAATTTAAGTAAGTTAGCATTTGCAAGTTTACTATGGCATCTGGTATAATTTTAATACAATTGTGGTATAGATTTAGTGTTTCCAGTGACACAAAATGGCACAACTCCGTAGGAACCTCTGTTAATCTATTCTTGGATAAATCTGAAAAGAGAAAAAAAAGAAGGCACATTTTCTGAATCATCTGAAAGATATACTTTGAAAAGCTATGCTTCTTTATTAAAAGAAAGAAATAAATGCAACCCTACAATGAGACAGCAAATTAAGTCAGTGTTTTTATTATGCAAAATAAAACTATTGCTAACCTTTACAATCTTGAAATGAATTAGACTGAATATAAAAGACCAAACATTCAATTAAAATTCATTCAGTCTAATAAAAAGTAATTATTTGCAGGACTAAATATGCTGAGGACATACTTGCAGACAGAACCAAGTACAGATTCTAAAGCTCGCACAGTTTACCCAAAGATATAGAATCATAGAATCATAGAATAGTTAGGGTTGGAAAGGACCTCAAGATCATCTAGTACCAACCCCCCTGCCATGGACAGGGACACCTCACACTAAACCATCTCACCCAAGGCTTCATCCAACCCGGCCTTGAACACTGCCACGGATAGATACTCACAACCTCCCTGGGCAACCCATTCCAGGGTCTCACCACCCTAACAGGAAAGAATTTCCTCCTTATATCCAATCTAAACTTCCCCTGTTTAAGTTTTAACCCATTACCCCTTGTCCTGTCACTACAGTCCCTGACGAAGAGTCCCTCCCCAGCATCCCTATAGGCCCCTTTCAGTCGATATAGAGCTAGACATCTGCAAATAATGACAGTGGTTAGAGAAAACAAACAACAAGGATTATATCCTTAATTTCTTTAAAGTAAATAATAATTTCTTTAAATAAATAGATTAAAAGTTTTTTGGGTAACTCTTCAAACTGACCTGTATTTCCTAGATCTCAATCAACTATAACATAATGTTACCTATAAAAATGGTGAAGACCTTCAAGAATGGAACTAAGTACATACAAGAAACAATGGATTCCAGTCCTGCAAATGAATGCCTGTACCCACAGAATGAAAGGTTTTGACCAGTTATTCATTCTTTCTCATTTCGCTTTGACCAGATATTCATTCTTTCTCATTTTGAGCACACAGACATAAGGAAAATCAGAAGGAAGAAATATTACTGAGCTTTGTTCCCTTGCTACCACACTATGAAAATTGTGGTACCATAATAATTACGTGAGCTCAAGTCATAAAAATAATAATACATGCCAGCATTCAAATGAATTAACTAGGTTCAAAGAAATGTTGAAACAAGTGTTGCAGAACAAGCATCTTCTATCAACACAAACCACAAAACTGCCACCTACCCATACCACCCGACCTGAAAAATGGTCACCTGTTGTATGTGGAAGGAACAGGAATGTACTTAGGCAAAAAAGTGAAACATCTGATGAGAAGGATACAAGGAAAGAGCGGAACTTAATGTTCTCCTCACTTCTTCACTGCTGCTATATTAAGCTTCTTCCCTGATCCTTCAAAGCCTATTTTGAAGCTTACTTTCTTAAATATGTAAAAGGAGAAGCATCCAAAATATACCATGCATATTACCAGAGCACCAATGATCTGCAT
This sequence comes from Lathamus discolor, assembly GCF_037157495.1. Taxonomy (NCBI): domain Eukaryota; kingdom Metazoa; phylum Chordata; class Aves; order Psittaciformes; family Psittacidae; genus Lathamus; species Lathamus discolor. The sequence continues at coordinate 98,480,583 of NC_088887.1, read as the reverse complement.
CCTCTCTTTAGGGATATAAAGCAATTTTTAGCTTTTATGAAAAACAGACAGATACCTGACGATCTTTTTAACTTCTTTGGCAGTTCCAGACTTATCAGTTTGCTGTGCAGAGGCATAGCTTGAGAGCACAAGTATTGCGAGTAGAAAGGTTTTATCATTTTTATTTTTGTTCCTGTCTCCTGCAATGCAACCTGAAATTCAGTGCACTATTCACTTTGTCAGCTTCCACTTTACTTCATCACATTGCTTACAAGAAGAACGGAACTCATGGACAGGGGTAGAACAGTTGATGTCATCTACCTGGACTTGTGCAAAGCGCTCGACAATGTCCCACACCACATCCTTGTCTCTACATTGGAGAGACATCAATTTGATGGATGGACCACTCGGTGGATAAAGAACTGGCTGGATGGCCACACACAAAGAGTTGTGATCAGTGGCTCAATGTCCGGCTGGAGACCAGTAACGAGTGGTGTCCCTCAGGGATCGGTGTTGGGACTAGTCTTGTACAACATCTTTGTCGCTGACATGGACAGTGGGATTGAGTGTGCCCTCAGCAAGCTTGCAGATGACACCAAGCTGTGTGGTTCGGTTGATATGCTGGAGGGAAGGGACGCCATCCAGAGGGACCCTGACATGCTTGTAAGGTGGGCTGATGCCAACCTTATGAAGTTTAACCACGACAAATGCAAGGTCCTACACCTGGGTTGGAGCAATCCCAGGCACAGCTCCAGGTTGGGCAAAGAAGAGATTCAGAGCAGCCCTGCGGATAAGGACTTAGGGCTGTTGGTCGATGAGAAAATGAACATGAGCCAGCTGCAGTGTGCGCTCACAGCCCAGAAAGCTAACTGTATCCTGGTCTGCATCAAAAAGAGCGTGACCAGCAGGTCGAAGGAGGTGATCCTGCCCCTCTACTCTGCTCTTGTGAGACGTCACTTGGAGTATTGTGTGCAGTTCTGGTGTCCTCAACATAAAAAGGACATGGAACTGTTGGAACAAGTCCAGAGAAGGGCCACGAAGATGATCAGGGGACTGGAGCATCTCCCGTATGACGATAGGCTGAGAAAGTCGGGGCTGTTCAGCCTGGAGAAGAGAAGACTGTGTGGAGACCTCACAGCAGCCTTCCAGTATCTGAAGGAGGCCTATAGGGATGCTGGGGAGGGACTCTTCGTCAGGGACTGTAGTGACAGGACAAGGGGTAATGGGTTAAAACTTAAACAGGGGAAGTTTAGATTAGATATAGGGAGGAAGTTCTTTCCTGTTAGGGTGGTGAGGCACTGGAATGGGTTGCCCAGGGAAGTTGTGAATGCTCCATCCCTGGTAGTGTTCAAGGCCAGGTTGGACGTAGCCTTGGGTGAGATGGTTTAGTGTGAGGTGTCCCTGCCCATGGCGGGGGGGTTGGAACTCGATGATCTTGAGGTCCTTTCCAACCCTAACTATTCTATGATTCTAAGAAGTTGGTTTCATTATTTTATCCTCTGCCAAGACAACAGCAATAGCCTGTGAGTGCAGTAACTGAGAACAGCCCTGCTGATACAAACAGCAGTGTTGATTAAACTGATCATCTCAACCAAAATTATTCAGTTCTGAGTTACCATACAATAGCAATGCTTGCTCTGCTCTGCTTCATCTTACCAGGCTTTGGTGGCAGTTAGATGCAGCATTAACTCAGCTTCTACTTTCCTTCACTTCTGCTATTAAACTAAAGCATTCCCTATTTGAATCAATGTTATTACTGTTTCAATGGGGGGAAAGCTTTTCAATGTTCTTCTGTTTTAGTGCTTTAATCCTCTACTGTTTTCTGTTTATTATGAGAGCATTTGTTTACTAACATGGCATTAGAAAACAATTGCCACTGGTTCTCTCTCCTGCTGCCTTCCAAGCTATGTTTATTATCAGATATCAGAGGACTGCAATATTATAACATTTTCATCCATGCAGGGTATCTTCATATTTTACAGCTCAATTGCAAAGAAAACCTTCCCTTTTTTTAAACCAGACTTTTCTGCAGTGACAGATTAAGGGAGTGGAACATCTCCCTTATGAGGAGAGGCTGAGGGAGCTGGGTCTCTTTAGCTTGCAAAAGAGGAGACTGAGGGGTGACCTCATCAATGTTTACAAATATGTGAAGGGTAGGTGTCAGGATGATGGAGCTAGGCTTTTTTCAGTGATATCCAGTGATAGGACAAGGGGCAATGGGTGTAAACTGGAGCATAGGAAGTTCCACGTTAACATCAGGAAGAACTTCTTTACTGTAAGAGTGACAGAGCACTGGAACAGGCTGCCCAGGGGGGTTGTGGAGTCTCCTACACTGGAGATATTCAAGGCCCGCCTGGACAAGTTCCTGTGTGATGTACTGTAGGTTACCCTGCTCTTGCAGGGGGGTTGGACTAGATGATCTTTTTAGGTCCCTTCCAACCCTTGGGATTCTGTGATTCTGTGATTCTGTGATTCTGTGACACTGCCACATTCATACTGCTCTTGCTTCCTCCTTTAAAGGGGAATGAACATCAAGATCCAGAAGAGTGAACTTTAGGCCTATAGGCTGTAGACAACCCACCATGGTGCTGGATGGCACAGGGAGAAGAGAGTGACACCTCATCTTTGTGATCCTTCTCAAGTGATACATACATCAAAAACTGAGAACACAAAAATGTTACTTCTTCTCCAGCTATTGAAACTGCAGCCTGCCATCTTAGAATCGTATAAAGGTGTGGGCTGGAAGCGACCTTCTAAAGGTCATCTAGTCCACCCTCCCTGCATTGAGCATCTTCAGCTAGTCCAGGTTGCCCAGAACTACATCCAGCCCGACCTTGAATGTCTCCAGGAACAGGCACATCTGCCACCTCTATGGGCAACCTTAACTCCACCTTCATGCCTGCTGTCATTTATCTTCTTATTGAATAAAAGGAATTGTTGACACAACATTTGACTGACCCTTGAAAAATACTAGTGCCTTAAAGAAGTGGAACAGCAACTAGATTGACCCTGCTCCTATAACTGAGATTAATGTGACAGTAAAATGTTCTTCTAATTATTTTTTTATTACTATCCTTTGTTCTCAAGGGCCTTAACTCTATTAATCTGATGAAGGACAAAACAAAAACCCTGTAAATGATAACAGACAAATGCCTTCCTGTCTTCCTCAGGACCATGTGTTACAGGATACACTACACATGCAACAAAGGAAGTCAATTATTTGTTACTGTCTAGTTTAAGATCATTTCAACACTGGCATCTATTGTTTCTTCCTAAATAATAATGATTAAAAACCCCACAATATAGTCACAGAATAAACCAGAGGAATAAAAACTATACTTAGCAGAAAAAGGGGAAGTTTGCTACTATAGTTTACTGATAAGAGGCATCATTAATAGCAAATCTGAATGTCTTCAAGAAACAACGCTGGCATGGAATCTGACATACAGAATGCTCACTACAGTTTTTAACTAGGGGCAGCAATTTATTTTTTTTTTTTATCCCCAAATACCAGACTTTCCTGATCAAATGGGAAGAAGAGAAGAGACTGGGAAAACAGTAGGCATGTATCTTGTTTCTGTCACAGTTCATAAACTTTCTGGAAAAAAAATTTTGCAAATGCTTTCTTGGCCTCATTATTTAGGGAAAAATACAGAAACTGAAATTTTACATCACTTCTGAAAGTATTTTTAAAATCTAGACGTTTGTTGGCAAACCTTTACATACTGCAATTTTTTTTCACTCTACACTTCCCAAATCACTAAGCTACGCATCCCCCTTGCTTCATTAATTTGAAGAATAACGCTTCAGGGTTATTCATAACAATGAAGTTACTGATACAGAAACTGAAATGAAAAGAAAGATGGACTTTGCTGGTGTTTTAAGTAGTTTTTATTAATTTGCTTATAGTGCCTAACACAAACAAGATCTAATGAATTAATGAATCTATGGTAGCAGAAATTTGTTTCCTGGTTGTCAAGACAGCATAGGTACTTTTCACCTAAGGTGAAAAACAGGTAATGCAAATATTAACTAAGGGCCCATACACTGGAGTGAGCTTTTTGTTTTAAATGAAATATACTATTCATTCATTATTTGTGACATCAAGGCATTTTCAAACTACATCTGGTTTTGCTTCATCTTTTTCTGCCAAGAATAAGCGTTAAAACTCCAAAATAAAGTAACAGAACACAAAAAAATAAGCCAGCCAGCTTAGAAAAATATTAGATAGAATCCTGATCTCTAAAAGTGTCAGCACAATTCTGGTGTAATGACATGGCTTTTGTATGAGAAATGTTACTATGTTGGAAACTAGACAGGAACTACACAAAATAAGCACTTCCTTAGCTGGGAGGGAACAATAAAAAGCAAAAACTTCAGACTGGTAAATTAGCATTTAACAGAAGACTCCAAGCCTTGTTTAAGTGACTGATACACTACATGGTCAGGGTCCACACTATCATCATACCAGTAAATAACTGACCCCATCCTCAGGGCAAAAGCTTTCAATTCCTATAGAGCTCTGATGTTTTCTACCACTGCTGATACGACTTTTCTGACCTCATGCTTTACAGGCAGATTACCAACTGCCACTATAAATATATGCCTAAGTATAAACCACTGCTACTGCAGAACCCAAAATAGCATTGTCAAAATAACCAGAATAATGTTAGAAGTCATATAGTTATGCTTCTTTCAGTAGTTACTAAGGTTCTCCAATTTTTGTTCCTTACAGTTAACACATTAAATATAAGTTATAAATATTTTAAGTAAAAATGTCAGACTTTAATGGAAGAGCTAAACAATTTAAGCCTTTAAGTCAGAACATTCATTAAATAAATATACATATATACTATTACGTCACAAATTTTTGCCAAGAAATCTAACGAAAGCAGATTATCAAAAAGCAGTGATTTACAATTTTCAGATCAGAGAAAAATTCACTATACATTCATACTTCTAAAGCACTAACCTAAATAGACAAAAGTTGAAATTATGCAAGTTAGAATTTACCCACTATTGAGCAGGAAATTTTGTACATACATATCTGTGTGTGCATATAGATGTATAAAGGAAGTATCTGTATCTGAATTGGAGTCCAGAAAGCAAATTACACGGTAAAAAAGCCACCCAAACAACCTCAGCTCCAGCCCACCAAGTTCCTATTTTTGTAATCTTCAGCACTTACTGAATAAAAGACAGGAATTATTTTGAAGAAGCTATTTTCATTTGTATTAACATACTATTCAAGGTATTCAAATGAGATGTCTGAATTGTATTTGACAAAGGACTGAAGCAATTCACTGTAAGAGACTAAAAAATAGTAAGTTCAGCCCTAATTTCATGGGAGAATGTTAGGAAATACAGAGACATCTATACACGAATGATACAACTGCATGGAGCTTTGCCTTTATACTATAAGTTACCCATATTTTTATTAAGCTTTTAGGAAGCCTGTATTTCCATATTAGCTAGGTATATTTTCACCGAAGCCACAAACTGATGGCACTATATCTCAGACAAGTTTTGAAGTATCTACTTAAGCCCACCTCTGACCTTTGGCAACACTATATGGTATCCATACTTGCCTTGGTAAAGGAGGCAAGTGATCTATTATCAATGTCACTGTGCTTATCACCATGAAACAGTCAATGCTCTCTAGGAAGTAATTATTTCATTCTAGCCTTTACCCATTTTTCTCCCATTAAATGGTAGGAAAATGCATCATTCTGTAGACAAATGCTACATATTAGTCATGAAGACACTGTAATGCAATTAGAAAGTGGTATATCTTTTAAAATTTGCCCTACAACTTGTCATTACCTTGCATAACAGCATACCTTGTCTCAACTACTTGCCCTCTCTACCTGCCAATATCAATGAATAATGTCCTGAATGTATTTTTACTGTACAGCTTTTACTACAGTCAGCAATTTCTACCGACAATAACGCTACATGAACAAAAAAGAGTCAGCAGAGACCTCCACTGACTCTGGCATCAAATGCATTCTGGTTTTTACATGGCAGTTATGCCACAAAGAATGCATGGCATTTCTTCACTAAGAGACATTTTTATTTAAGTTATTTAGAAAACAGAAGAACATGTAAGAGAAGACAAAAATGCCCTAGAAAGTTAAAACAATTCTACTTCCATATAAGAAAAAAAAATAGTAGTGCATGGACTCAAGGTTTTTCATTCTGAAACTGCCACTTCTAACAGACTGAGAAAAAAGTAGCTCCGATGCTGACTCCCAAGAAAGTTACAGTACCGCAATAACATGAAACAATAACATTTAGACACTGATCAACATTACTGAGTCTAGATGTATGACTGATGACTCAAAACATGTAGAAAGTGCATCTATCCCAGGCAGCTGGGCATAAAAAAAAAAATGTACAGATACTGCAAGAATAATATTTTGAACAGAGTCTGAAGACACTGCTGTTTCACATACTTGCTAAGCACTACTTTTTGGAGCACTGTTAGCATACTTTCCTTTTCCATCTGCTTCCATTGTTAAGAATTAACATCAAATATCTCCACCTCAAAGCCACAGACAAAATGTAGCAAAATTCACAGTGATCATTTATTTTTGTACCGGTTTTTCTTATCATTGCTATGATTTAACATGTTAAAAAATTCTCCTTTACCACTGTGTAGATGAGTTCTCAAATTCTTCCCCATTCAACATCTTGGCATTACAGTACATGTAATACGCAGGCAAGTGAAAGATCTAACACTAGTGATACATGACACTGTCTTCTCTGTGTCACTGATGGTCACAATAAACACAGTTTCTTACTCGTCAAACTTACAACTGTAATAACCACCATACATACTCACCACGATTATCAAGGAGACCTAAATGTGGTGTTTAGAGGAAAGAAATAAAGCAGGACAGAAGGAAACCAAGAGGCTGACAGCAGCATGTCATACAGCCTGGCAGAGCTGTCACCACTAGAGGGGGTCCTGATCTCACAGACTTGCCCAACACCCTGTAAGGGTGTTTCTCCAACTGCTTTCTTCTTTTAAGGTATGAAAACGGCAGAAATAGGAAAGTACACTTTACAAACACACACATCCCAGCACTCCTCTGAACCTACTGCCCAACGCGTTTTTCAAAATTTGACAAGTGAGGCAACTGATTTGCAGCCATAACTGCAGGAAGCAAATGTATACACTCAGTATTTTTCTCCAACCTTCCTTCAGATGATGTAAGAATCTCATGTATCCTTGAGCTCTCCATAGTACAGCAATAGCACCATTTGGCCTATATCAAACACAAGTGGAATTAAAAGCTAACTCATTCCACCTCAACAACTTCATCTACTTTATTCCATCCATCACTCCATCACAGAATACACCGCTTTATTTTTCATAGTGCCCCATAACCTCCCAGTAAAGCACAGCCAAGCAAAGAAATGTGCATTCTACATTTCTTCTCAGGTAGTGCACTAACCAGCCTGAAGCAAGCCAAGAGCATAAGTTAGAACTCCCAGCTACCAAAACTTTGAGCAAATGTCAGTTCAGGGGCTTTTGCTTCCTCTGGGTAAAATAAGGGTGGGTGAAGGAGGGAGCAAAAAGGTAGCATGTTCTCATGATAAGCTCCATGGCACACTCCAATTACAAGGAGACAAAGGAAATTTCTCTGCAGGAAATGGTCGAAACAATAATACAAGCCTGGAAAAATAAAGAGAAGGTTGATACAAGAGTATGCCTCGTTACTACACCTGACTTTAGGTGGCAACGTAATGCATCTAAATTTCTCCTTTATTTTCTATTTCTTCTTCTTTATGGCAACACCACTTCGGCATTAAGACTGGCAGAAAAAAAATGGGTCCTGAAGGGACTCTGTTTACATACTGAAGATGAGCCTGGTGTGGAAGTGCATGAGAGTTCTTAAAAATTATACTGTAAACCAATAGTATTCTTCCTGCAGATCTCCATGTAAGTACAAGCAGATTTGAGACTGTGGTGGGTTGATCTTGGTGCCCATACAGGTGCTCTATCATCCCCCTTTCAGTAAGACAGGGGGAGTTAACACAACAAAAAAGCTCATGGGCAGCGGTAAGGACAGGGAGCTCACTCATCAGCTATTGACAGGCAACACAGGCTCAACTTGGGAAAATTAATTTATTGGCAATTAAAAAGAGAGTAGGATATTGAGAAATAGCAACAAAACTAAACCCATCTTCCCCCATTCCCCTTTTCCCAGCCTCACCTTCACTCAATGACTGTCCTGCTTCCTCCCCCAGCCTCACCTCCACTACTGGCACAGAGGAACGGAAGTTGTGCTCATTCAGTAAGTGCTCTATCGCTGCCACTCCTTCCTCACACTCTTCCCCTGCTCCAACATGGGTCCCTGCCATGGGCTAGTCTTTCACAAACTTCTATATGGGTCCTTCCTATGGGCTGCAGTTCTTTCAGAACTGCTCCAGAATGAGTCCTTCCCATGGGGTGCAGTGCTTCCAGAACAGACTGCTTCAGTGGGGGTCCCTCACAAGGGTCACAGGTCCTGCCAGAAAACTGCTCCAGCATGAGTTCCTCTCCACAGACCACAGTTCCTGCCAGGAATGTGATCTGTAGCGTGAGGTCTCTACAGGATGCAGCTTCCTTCAGTGCACATCCATCTGCAACAGTGTGGGGTCTTCTACAGGCTGCAGAACAACAACCTGCTTCACCATGGTCTTCTTGACAGGCTGCAGGGTAATCTCTATTCCAGCAACTGGAGCACCTCCTCCCACCCTTTTGCACTGACCCTGACATCTGTAGAGATGTTTACCCCACATTTTTTACGCTACTTTCTCATGCAGCTGCATGCAAGAAAGCTTTTTTAACTTTTTCTTAACTATGTTATCACATCATCGCTGATGGGCTCTGCTTTTGGCCAGCGGCAGGTCTGCCTTGGAGCCGTCTGGAATTGACTCTGATATGGGAGCAGCTTCTGGTGTCTTCTCACAGAAGCCACCCCTTCAGCTCCTGTTACTAAAATCCTGCCACATAAACCCAATGCAGGCACCCAATTATTTGTATCACGAGATGGAAAAAAATATAAGGTAGAAAACACCTTCATCAACAGAATGACCTTTAATAACACGTGGTATGAAACCCAATTCATGGGCCATGAAGCATTCCTTCTCCCATGCCTTCTGCACAACAGGGAGGTTAGAAGACATTAATTTTCACTCCTTAATAAACCTATGGATTGTATCACTCCAGTATTGTACCACTCATCCTCAGCAGGACTTAAATACTCCAGGCGGTTTCTCAGACACAGTGGAAATAAGAAATGTTCACCAAACTCTAAAAACTTCAAAAACTGCTCTTCACTAGGTTGAGGGAGAACACCGGAGAAACCAAAACTGAAGTGTTCACATCATATACTATCCAGCTGAACACCTTTACTGTATCAAGCTATAATTCAGTTGTCTGCATGAACTGTTCAAACTGGCACATTAAATAAAATTTGATGGCAAGCATCCACCCATATGAAAGCAGGACCTTCCCTAGCACCTTTGGGAGGGAAAAAAAAACCCTAAAAGTATACCTTCATACTGAAAAGCCCTTAAGATTAGCTTCAGCCACCAAAGATGGTGTTCAGATGGAATGCGGGCTATAAGGGGCCTGCCAGGTATATTAGAGACTTCTCAGAGGACTGAAATTTGAATTATGAAATCCTTTCCTAAAAGAAGAATAGTGACCACAGTTTTCACCAAATTCAAAATAAAAGTTTAAAAAGGTGTAAATCGTAAATGTGTGTATATAAGCACACAGGCACACAACCTTATTTCCAGCAATCGACTTACTCCCATCTATCGGAGAACAGGGAAAGATGTGAAACAAAAACATGAATTACATTCTACCCCAAAGATGGTGGTGAACCACTCACTGCACAGACTTAGTTTCCTCTATTACGAATCTCTCATTTCAGCCACAAAGATCTTTCTTAAAGCTGTCTACTTTGGAAACCAACACCTTCCACTTCCACAGGGGAATCCCCCATGATGCAATGAAAACAGCCGTCTAAAACCTCTTCCAGCCCCCAGACAACACTACCAGAAGGAACAAGCTGAATGCAATGTCAAAGGTTTTTTTTTCCACTTCATTCTCTATTTTAATGGCATTATTATTTTTCCTCAGGCTGTGGAGTGAGGACACTATTTATGCTACGCATTATTTACCTCAGTGACCTGCTCAAAAAGGAGTTACCTCGCATTTACCATCTGGTATAAGTAGCACATAAACCAGTTTCTCTGAAGCAGCCCACTTGCCTTCATTATGGAGATGATTATTTTTCACACCTGAGAAACTAAAATACCAGATTTGTTAATTTTTAATTCATTTTTATAAGTGAACTGTCTCACATTCTATAAGAAAATGCTATGAACAGGGAAATGAAGAAAAGTTATTTGATCTTTGGGTATATCAAAGACATGTGGGCATAGACATGAAAAAGCTACCTGATGCTAATTTACGGTGACATGGAAAGCCAAGTATTACTCATCTAATCACTTCCCATTCTGGCTGCCCAACTCCCACAGATGCCACGGTTAATCTACCTTATCCACATTATTCATGCACATCTCCCACAATGGTTCTTGAAGTCAGCACAACATAATTGCAACAGTTTATCAACACAAATCTGTTTTGTGCCATCAAAGCTGACTTACAGTATTGAGCACATCTTTAAACAACGAACTAATTATATGGCCATTACACAGGAGGTACAACATTTGAAAGAAATACTTCAGACTTCCAAGCAAAACAGGAATCTGTGAAAACATTACTAGAGACTAAGGTACCAAGAAAGAAAAACCTGGAATAAACACATTAAATTGTAATAAATAACCAAAATTTGGATGGCTGTTCCCAAATATAGAAGGAAGAAGAACAAACAAACAAAAATAGAAAGGCTTCTTTGCAAAAGCAAAATAAGCACAGTACATACTGTTTCTATCCTTAAAAGACCCAAACAAACTGAAAACCACTTAGCTGGAGCCACTAGAACTACAGACCTATAAATTTTGTACCAAGATCTCTATCCTATGTAACGGTTCCCATGGCTCCTTCTTAGGTTTAAGACAACGTTTCTCAGCCTTTTAATTTTCTTTCCTTCAGAATCAAAGAACCTTGCCTTCTTTGGAGAAGGCAAAACCAAAACAGATTTCTCAGCCAGTATGCTGCTTGCTGGTCAGGGAGAGGCCATGTTTGACAGATAACATATGCAACTTATTTTTATTTTACTTGTTTTAACAAGTCACAGCTTCAATCAGGATTTTAATCTGACATCTTTATGAGAGATGTCAAATATATACACTGCAAAAAAACTGTGGCAGGAAGTAAAACACACACCCATACCCTCTACTTATAAACAATCCAGCGTCTGTGACTGGGCAGGCAGAAACCACTTGATATTTGCCATAATACTTGCTAGGGGACTTGGGTGGGAAGAAGCCAGTAGGCATCGATAGCACTTACGGGTCAGTCTGCAACCACAGGTAAACATCCGTGCCACTGGTATGTAACAACTGCGTGGTAATGCACGTTATGAAGGGACAAAAGAATGTTTCCTTCTGGTCTAATTTTCTTTAATTTTGTTTTATTTTTTGGTAAGGACAAAGCCTTCTGAGATGCACAAAGTGACTAATGCTCATGTATACAGTCTACTGAGTCTGGCCTACAATTCCTGCTCCTGGTGCAAATTCATTTCTACTTCCTTAATCATTGATTTTTCAGACTGCCTTTCAGGAAGCCGGATTTCCACATGCTAAGTGTTACAGTGATGTTTTTCCCTAAGAATCATTTCAGATTGAGTTCTCTGAGGTTTAATGCTGAAAAGCCTACAAGGGCTAATCTATTCAGGCCCAAACGAGACCCGTGCAGGTAGATAATAAATAAGGAGTTCTATGAAAAGCAGATGGACAGCATTATTTTCCTTTAGTTATCACAGCCTGATGAGTAGAAGAAAAGTGTAGGTTGCATCTATTAGATCTTAGATTTAAGAAGTCCAATAACTGCAGTGATATATATATATACACACACTCGTATTAAAATGAAACAGTTGGTGTTAAATTACCCTGTCAAAAGAAAAATAGTCTTTGCTATACAAGCTGTGAACCTGCTCAAATCAGTGACAAATAACAGTTTGATACACATACTACTGCAATCCAGGTCAGGTTTTGTGAAAAGAGGAATCAAGCCAAAAGCTTCAGAACAAGAACTTGGAGATTTGGAGAGTACATCTTCAACTGTGGGAGATCAAAGTGCAAAAGATTATGTTAAGTACTTCTTGGCTTGCCTTGCTTATCCAGCATATTCATTTAAAAAAAACCTTTACTACAAGACAAACTTCATTTTTAACAGTTTTCCACCAATAGGGATGCTGAACCTGCTAATCTTGTACTACCACTGCTATTACTCAATGGCTAAACTTCCACTCATATTGTGAAATCCAAGTCATCAATTCCAGGTTAGTTCAATTTTGAAGTAATTAACGCATTGCAAAACTCACTAATTACTGAGATTTTTAATTGAACCCCCTTAAATATTCTGACTTAACAACAAATATTATTCAACAGTATCCTCATCAAGTTCGTTATTATACGGGTAAAGTGGTCCATTGTTAATTTAGCCGATTTTGTCACCTTTCAGACAATATTAAAAATACTCCTAGTCAGGATTTTGACTCTTACCAAATGCATTGTCATGACTCAGTATTTGAGTGTCAAATACTGAGTGAGTCATGCCCAGTGAGAATAAGTTCTACCTTCTGAAAGAACTGTGGTTTTAATAGAAAAATTGCACAGCATTCTGCTGAGATTACAATTTCTTTTCTGCAAAAGAAAAGCAACAGTCTTATATTCTTACCAGTCTTATATTCTTACCTTCTCTCCCAATTCAGCCTCTTTTTACTCAAAAAAGGAAGAAAAAAAGTCCAAGAGTTCAGAACCACCTCTAAAATTTTCATTCAGACTTCTTCCAAAACTGGCTACTCTTTGCAACTGACAAGCATACTTCTCAGCTCGCATGCCTTCTCTCTCTTCCTCTTGAAAAATTTGGATAGGAAATTCATTGTTTTGGGAGGAAATCTTAGAGATGCACTAGCAAATATACAATTATAAATGCATCTTATTTCTGGGGAAAAAAGCCAACAAAGAAAGATTCTGATCATCCAGAAATGATGAATCATTTCAACAGGCAACACCTTCCCTGAAGAGATGGCATTACCACATACCCCGTGTGCTTCCTATGCTTACTTAATGGAAGTCTCAACTCTGAAGTTTGTTTATTCAAGATTGACACAGATAGCAGAAAATCAACTCTAACAAAAAGCTTCTAATGTGGCTCGTGCTGAGCCCTCTTGCCAGCACACCTGCAGATATCCTGACAGTGCTATTTGGAAGACTACATTATCACAAAGTTATATACAGGGTAAGATATTACACAACTGTTGCACGATAAATTACCAGTTGATCTGTTTTCTGTATACAACAGCATTTGATTTCATAGAAAGCTAATTTTAAACACTGACTGAGAACAGAAATATCTATTGTATAGCATGCTTTTTTAACAAATGGAAAAGGTTAAAGGGTTAGTAAAACCTTGTTAAAAGGTTAATTTATGGTTTTAAGGCAAGTATCTTAAGATTTTAAAATGCCCGAATGTTAGCAAGCTTAAGGTATATTCTGCCAAGGTCTGCTATATCATCTGAAGTCTTTTGACAGGAAAATTTGTAGATAATGAATTCACCTATAGCTCTCTCCAATGCCTTACACACAAGAGGCTTGTTTCTTATTCTGCAGCCTACTTTCTGTATCATCTGTCTATAGCAGCCCTCTATCTATATAACCACTCACAATATGTAAGGCTAAGGACAAAGACTGCCCTTTTAATAGTTCCTCCCCCTATTTTTTTCCTGTGATATATTCATGAGAGCAGTATCTTCTCCCAGACATTTTTCTGCAAAACTAAAAAACAAGCCAGATTCTACTAGTTTCCTCTTGTACAGTTTTCCTGACCATGCAAGGAGACCTTTTCTGCACCTGTTTCAGTCCTATCTTCCTTGACCACAAATGGGACGTAACTCTCTATAGGAGGATTAGGTTACACCACTGTCGCATGTAACACATTAAGGATTTCTAGACCCTGTTAAAACGCATCTTCTGATACAGCCTCAGGACAAAATCAGATGCTTAAGATTTGTCATAATGGCAGCTTGAACCATCTTTAAAAGTGTCATATCCAGGGTTTCTTCCTTCACAAGTGATGATGAACTCAACTTACAGCAGGCACCTCACTTTCTGACTCTTTAAATCTTTAGCTGCCTTTCTTCTGGACTGTTCTTCATAGAGCAACACTAAATCGACACTGTATGTTGTCATAAGTCTGTGTTCTCACCACAAAGAAATAAAAGTGATTAAGAAACACAAAAACAGCTGAAAAAATACCCCTGACATTAGAAAAGTTTGTTTCTATAACAAAGTTTCCTGTCTCAGAAATGTTACCTGAAATTAAAGAAGAAATCAGAGAAACAACCACCACCAAAAAAAAAAAAAAAAAAAAAAACAAAAAAACAAACAAGCTTTTGCTAACAAGAACTCTTTAAGCACCAGCAATTTATACTACACGCTCATAACAGTTAAATGCTATGTAAGCTTAAGCATATCTGGCATTACAACTCTCTATTTTATTTCCAAACAAAAAAGGTATGATGCTTTAGTAAACTAAGTCAATAACAAGACCACTTTTATCAATGGACTATTTGGAAACATATGCTTATTGCCGTTTGTTACCAAGTTTGCCCAGGTATACTTTTGGAAGCATCTAAAAATCTTGCCCACACGCTTCCCTCCCACTAATACATCAGCCATATCTTAAGCATGAACAAAAAAAAAATACCGCAGTTCTTTCTATTTCCCACAATCAAAGCTCTTCTTAGAGGTTAAATAAACCTCTAAAAAATGAGGTTGTTTAGGCTTATTTTAGGGTTTATTTTAGTGGTTAATGAAACTCTAAAAAGAAGTTTATTTAAACAAATGTCTTTTACAGCATATAAACTCTTGAAACAATTATGAAGAGATTGAACTTACTTTAATAAATTATGTGGGTATTACACTTGTGGAACAGTCTTCTGATGTGAAATGATATCAGTCATTTGTCAGCAACTCCCAGTCAATGTCAACAACTCTGAGGTACACACTAGCATTTTCATTTCATGTTGTGTTATTCCCAATGCAACAGAATGCACAGAAACCACCTCAACAGCTACAGAAAGTTCATTTGTTATCCCACTGTTCTCTTTTTACTAAGAAACAAGAAAAGCCTCTGCAAGGAGGCAATTTAAATTATGAGTCTAGACACTGCAGCCCCGTTTCAAGAACATCCAGAGGGATCTTGCCAGGCTTGAGAAACGGAACAGTGCAAACCTCATGAAATTCAACAAGGCCAAGTGCAATGTCCTGCACCTGCACCAGGGCAATCACAGTGTAAACTGTGTCTGGTTTAGGGGAAACCTGAACAAATTTAACAAGCAAACCAAAAAATCCAACCAACAAAAACCCAAACAAAAGAGATTGCCTTCTACAAGTAAGACTTCATTATTTTAAATAGCTATAAGAAGGCTGGTCCAAAGTATGGGCTTTTTAACCCCTTTATAATTATTATACTTTTTCTACAGTAGATATTACTATAGTCTAAATGCACTAAAACCATTTTTGTTTTCTTTAAAAAGAAAGTAAATTTCAACACAGATACTGACTGTTACAAGAACACTCTGGAAAAAGACTGGAACAAGAAAACAGAAGGGAGGAAATGTTAATCCTTGCGTACACTACACTTGTAAACAAACGTGAAAAAAACCCTCTCAAAAGCACCAGTATCACTAACTTTTTAGCCTAAATACTGTAAGTATTATTATTTCACAAGTAATATTATACATATTTGTTCGCATGAAAAAAAAAACCCACTCCTTAATAAGCACAGAAATAATTACATGAAGTCTCTGTTAAAATAAATTTCATTTCTTTTGGCATATGAACATAAAGCAACTGATAAAAAGCATATCACTGAGTTGCCTCAAGCTGCTCCTAGTTGTAGACGAGAATTTATTGCCAGAGGGAGCAGTCTACATTTTTTAAATTGTTTCTGCATTCTCTGTATACAGATTGTCAAATTTGCATGTGGTAGACTCATGTCATTTCCAGCTGCTCTTTGGTCCTTACTGTTTTACGTCAACATATAACAAACTTCAGTACTGCTTATTGAAACTTAGCCACTGACCAGCCACAACTAAACATGCAAAACCTCTCTCCCAGTCATTAGAAAGTATAACAAATAAGAAATAAAGCCTTCCTTTGACAGCCAACAGCAGCTTTCACAGCCCAATTTGGAGAGCTTAAGGTCTCTTCTAAGCCTTGAAGTTCATTTAAACTAATGAAGCAGTATTGTAAAGTGCCTTTTTCTACAAGCCCTTCATCTATTTTAAGTCATATACTGATTTTAAGAAGTATGATAATCAAAACCTTGTAACTGATAAATGAAACCCCAACCAAAAACAAATTACTGAAGTAGGTTGGAAAGGCCAGAGTTGTAAAAGATTAACGTGTCCTCTTCAAGTCCAATGTGTAGGGCTCACAGGATTTACTTTTCATGCTTTGTCTGAAACTCTGATATCTCCCTACCATGCAGGGACACATATGCCAGGGTAAGAGGTCAAGGGTCCTTCATTCCACTCTTGGTCCAACCAGAATCTGCATTTTGATTTGTAAGTGTCTGCAGATTACAGAACTCCATTTTTCATTTCATACCAGCACTACACTGAGGGATTCCTCTCCAGTATAGTTTCTAACTCATCAGTGATAACCCAAATATTTTCAAGAGAGCAACATAGTCCATTAATATTTTCACAGAACATTGCAAACTATTCTAAGTCTGAAGACAAGAGAAGTTGTCCAAAATATTAAAAAAAAATCATAAAACTTCACAAATGTGCTATTTTATGCTTCCAGAAACTGCTAAATCATATACAGATGAAAGTGACTGCCCATATGAACACACTGTACAAAGTTCAGAAGTAGTTGTAAATGACTTCACTTTAGATTAAAATCAGTAGCTGATACACAAGAATGAAAACAAGACTGTTATGGTAGATAGTTTTCAACTCAAATTTCTGGACTTATTGTGCAAGTCCATTCAAAGTGGTGAGTTCATGAGGGAAAAAATGTTAACTGTGATATTAACAGTAATACTGTAAATACATTTATTCACAGACCATTGAACTGTCTCAGCTGTTGCTTTGAATGCTTAAGAACATAATCCAAAGCAAACACTTACGGCAAATCAACAACTCAAGAGAAGTAAAGAAGATGGAAGCTCCTGACACTGCTTAGATTCAGTAGATGCAAAGAAGAAACAAAAAAAAAAAAATATTGCTTTTTAGTTTACACTGAACAAGGAACTTCATAAATTAACGCTGTACTATACTATTTATTCCCTAGAGAAAACAAACTTCAGCATCCCTACCCTTGCTGGCAGTATGCTTGGAGTTGTTTAGACACAATACTTATTACAACTGAATCAAGTAGAATGAATTCAAACCATATTGGCATCAAATGTGCTCAACCATCTAAATTGCTTTAATTGGGAATCCCAAAAAGAACATTTTGATTTACTGAATTGTCTGTGTAAAACTGAAACTTTACAGTACTGAAATTAAAAATATTACAGAAATCTAAAACAAATTGTTCCACAGATGTTTAAGAATGCAAATTAAAAAATAAAACACACTTTTAAATAATTATCAGAGGAAGAAGCTGCATATAACATTGCTTTTTCTTATCATTCCAGCACAGTTTAATCTTACAGCTGAAAAGTTCCCACCTACATCATTTCCAGCAATGTCTTTTACCACTACATTAAAAAGACTTCGTTTATCCGCCATGAACTTAGTTCCAAAAAAGTGGTAAGTTAGGATTGCCTCAACATTCCCCTATTAGAAACTGTTCCAATTGGCAAGAGGATTTTGTGTGTGCATACATGCAAGTCAATTAAAGAGCAGATCACTAGGCTTTATTCCTCTAGAATAAGAAGAGGAAAAAAAGGGCATTAGTTGAATGAAAAGGTGTGATAAAGTTATCAGGGTCAGATCGAAGAGGTTTTAAAATCTTTTATCTTTCTAAGTGAGTGCAGCTTTTAAAGTTTATTTTGCAAGCTGTAAAGTAATTCTACCCTGATCAAAGGGAGAACATAAGAGCAGCCGTTCAACTGTAAATATATAGTATGTTCTCGGTAAGTCAATAATACTGTTTGCATTCTTTAAATAAAATAGTGACAGGCCAGATCATGACTTCGATAAGCACTGCAACTACACAATTGATAATACTACACTTCTCATGACTGGAAAGACAAAGACCAAGTGAAATACTTTCAAATGACACTGAGCAACCAGTGCTACACAGGAATATGAATGAAGCATGAAAATAAGGGATATGGGGGTAGGAGTTTAACTTATCAAATAATGGTGTTTAAGGCACGGGAATATAAAGACTTCATACAACAATGCAGAATATAAGAACAGAATATAAAGTTCCCAGAAAAATTGAAAACATTGTTAGAACATTAGCATTATTTGCAGTATGCTTAATGTTTTTCTATACCCTTAAAGAGGTATTCAGTAAGAAAAGTTGGATGACATTTTTTCACTCTTTTCCTGAATTTTATGTTGCTTCAGAGGATTGAGTTTTTGAGTTATAATAGAAAGAGCAGCACAGTGAGTGCTTAATATCAATTGTAAAAGTAATTGAAACATTCAGAAAAGCAAGCAAGGAAGGAAAGAAGCAGGAACAGACAACTATGCCGCCAGTAAATCTATGGAGCAGTCTATTACGAAGACTACAAGTAGTTCTAGCAGCTACTTTACCAAAAGAATATGGTCAGAACTAAAAATGTCAAAGAGAAAAAATAATGAGCTTTGGAACGATTTCCATAAAAGATAAGATTGAGTTGTTTAAGATTCTTTAGGCTGGAGATAACCTTGTTTAAAGCATATGGCTGTTAAAGTCAGGACTGGAACCAATATATCCAAACTTTCTGAAAGAAATACTCACTGAGGACTTAACAAAGGCGACACTTCTGCCTCGTTAAGTCCTTCAACTGCAAAATCTTTTAAATTCGCTACGTGCTCTGGGAAGGCTAGAACACACAGTAAACTAACTGGTACTCTTCCCTAGGCACACACTAGGGGCTCAGACAAGCTACTGGGCTTCTGCTACAAGCTCTTCTTTTTCATCAGGATATAAAAAGCTCACATGAAATTAAAGCCTGCAAAAATTCAGGGCAATGCTTCTGTTAAAACTGCCAACTGAGTGTAGTACGTTATGATTACTGACTAATGTTCTTTGATTTACCACAGTATCTTTGCTGCACAACAATGGAAAGCAAAGCTACTCCTTGCCATTTCATTGTACAGAACATATTTTTGCCATTTCACTATGCCACCTACACTGCAAACCGGGTATACAGCACTTTAAAATTCAATGTCAAAAGTATTTTAAGGTTAAAGGAGACATATAATAACTCAAGACTTTAAACACAATACATTTTGCATGCATGACAGCTTGATATTTTAAGAGGACAGATAAATGAAAATAAATAGAACTAATGGAAAACGGTTGCAGCCACTCTTGTCAACATAATGATCACTTTTGGTGTGAATGGAACATATATGCACTCTCCAAAAAACAGATTGGAAAAAGACCTTCATATCCCAGCAATATGCTCATTTAATAAGATAAAAAGCATTATCGTTTTACAGGCACATCAGTACAAAAAAATGCTACATCCACATACAGAAGAACTGTTTACATTCTATGCATATCTAACATCCGGCAATACATGAAATCCTATGCTAAAATTCCCAGTTTTGTGGGACTCCAGCATAGAACTGCAGTTGAGACAAAAAATAGCACGCACTTTGTTCAAACGTCTGATTGAGCAGTTGAGGTGCTTTCTCCAAACTTCCCCTTAAATTACCCATGATAAGGTAAAATGTTTTATTCAATTAATTCAGCAATTTCACCTATGAAGATGATGACCCCGAATCTAATACTTGAGGGAGCACAGGTTTCACACACAATGTTGACAGCAAATTTAACAGGTGAAAAAAATGAGTTCTTATGAAGAAGGAAAGATGCATTGATGTTATTGTGGCTGCCATTTAACTCTTAATTACTATATTTCACTGCAACTGCATTAGTACATACATTCACCATTCTGCAAACATGAGAGACCTCAAGAGTAACGGTTGTCAGCTGCTTCCTCTGTTAGCTCAACCATTATAATTTAGTCCCATGAAGCTCTTCTGAGGGATCACGACCTTGACAGAAGAAATTGGTTTGGCAGAAGACTACCTGCTTAGTAATTTGGGGCAAAGTCTATCAATCCCCTGCAGTAATTTTTACAGCAACAAGTGACCAAACTGTAAATTCACAGTAGCCCTATGAAGGCTGATAAATTTTTATAAAGCTTTTCAAGAGCAAAATGTTGGTAAAAATTTGATTTAAAGTATAAAAATCAAAACCAGTTTTCAGCAAGGTCACCTGCTGACAAGGTTTGAATGAAATAAATTCAACTGTTGCCAAATCAATTTTCAGGTAAAACGTTGCCCAGCATGTACCTATAACATTAATTTTTATACATACTTTATTTCAGATTGACAGAAGAAAACACCTAACAGAGTCAAACTAAGTCTACCTGGCATGCAAATTTAGCAATCTAGAAAAAATTTTCCAAACCAGATGTCAATTGGCTTTTTACTCACAAAACCAAGAGATGTTTAAATAAACTATACCACGTATAATGACAAAATGAATAAAATGTTTTATAGAAATACATAAATCATAGGTTTAGGTGAAATAACAACTATTTCAAACCCACTTACAAATGTGGCATTATATTAAACAAAGACAAAATTCCATATCTATCACATCTATATTTTACATAAAATCAAGTGACTAATTTAGATTGGAAAGGACCTGGAGTCAACTGATACAACCTCCAGATTAAAGTGAGGCCAACTGTATCATACTGTACATGTCCTGGAGCTAAAGCTTTCTGAGTACTTCCAAGGATGGAGGTATCACAGTATCTCTGGGCTACCTGTTCCAATGACTGATTGCCTCACAGCCACTGGAATTTTTCATTACAACTTGTGCTCACGTGCCTCTTGTGTGACTGTATACCTCTGAGTATCTCTTTGTATCCCACCATTAAGTAGATGGGGACAGCAATAAGATCCCCCACCTTAGTCTTCTCTTGTGAAGTCTGCAGAAACCCCATTCTATCACCACTTTCTTATACATACGGGACTCAGTATATTCAAAACAAAATTATCACCTAAGCACAGAAATTTGAACAAGAAAAGAACCACAGAATCAGGCTGGAAAAGACCTTTAAGATCATGCATGCCAATATCTGTTGCGGGAAGAGAGGTTTAAAACTTTTTATGATTAGTCATGAAAAGTCTGTAGATATTTGTAGATGTTTCTTAAAATTTTTAATGGTCTGACTCTCCAGCTTATCTGTTCTACTCCCAATAGCAGTCCTAAGCATACAGTTCCCTGATTGCTGATCACATAAATAAATTAATAAATTGCTTTTTGTGGTATAAACTACATGATCTGAGCAGTTTTCCCCTGCAAGAGTCAACAATATGAGTCTTCGAGTATATCCATCTTTACATTCATTTCTAATGCTCCTTAGCAGTTCTGCATATATAATACAGAACAAACAAGCTTTTTTGTACAGAAAAATAAGAAAACATTGCCTTGGAGAAGATTCATTATTGAGCTGCATACATTTAACTCGGAAGATACATCTTTAAACAAGACTTAGGCTGAGGAATACAACCCTAAACAGGCATTCCGTACCTTTATGAACTCCCCAAATTCCTTCACCTCTGAAAAAATTCTAAGTGGGCTTCTCCATCAGTTAAGTCTTTTACAGTCTTATGCTAGCAGGTTTCCTAGTTGAAGATGTCCCTGCTCACTGCAGAAGGGATGGACTAGATGACCTTTGAAGGTCCCTTCCAACCCAAACTATTTATGATTCTGATTTCACAGGATGACATCATAACCAGAATATTCAGAAATGCCACACATGAATGTTAATTAAACAGAAAAAAGGGGGAAAATATAATGAAAATCACTAGACAACAGCCACATACCTTTGCTTCACACTGGTGATTAACAGCTCATAGACACAAATGAAGAAACAAACAGAGTTAAAAGCACTTACATTATAACAAGTTAGTCCCAAGCTGGTTTTTCAGCTGCAAGTTTTCAGGTTTGTTCAGCACTGCTGAGTAAGGCAAAAAAATTTTTACCTCTAGGGAAACTAACCACAAGGTCAGTCTTAGACAGAGATACAGGTTTTGCCTTAGCAAGTGCACCTTAACAAAACAGAAATACCTTGTCCTTGCTGCTTTGCCAGCACTGCCTACACACAGTTACCATGGTTAAAAAAATCCAAACCCATATCACTCCTGCTACTAATTTTCTCTCTTAATTATGAAAACAAAGCCTCGGTCTGGCCAGATTGCTTCAGGTCACCTGAATCAAAATGTCCCTCCCCTGAAGAGCTACCTTATTATACACATAACATGTTGAGAAAGTCATGCACTAAAAAAAGGATATATGATCCTTAACATCACCTTTTCTCAATTAACACCTCCAGAAATGCAAACTTGGTGAGGCCAACAAGGCAGACAGTTGCAAAATCCCCACCTCCCAGATCTCACAAGGTTTTATTACTCATAGTCTCCTGTCTCAGAAGTGTCTGGCAGGAACAGAGAGTTCAAAATTATTAGAAAATTCTATGCAAAAACACACTATGACATAAATGCAGGAACCAATCCTCAACTAAAGAAAAGACAGTAGGTGACTATGTTATTTCAGAAGTAATCAATATTCTTTGCGCTTTGTGCTGTATGGTGAATCTTACAACCAAAACTAAAGCAGCATAAGAATAAGCAGCCCAGGTTTACTATTGGCTTTGTATCTTCCGGTTCAAGTAAAATGCTCAGCCCCACCTCACATGCCACAGAGGCAGTGTCTTTGATACATACAATTTTTTTCTCTAGACTCAGAGTCAAAGCCATACTCTGTTAACAAGGAGCTCTCTAATAATTTCTCAGATGCAAAAATTTTAAGTGCATGAGACTTGAATAACAGTCCAACTACCTTCCGAATTCTCTCTTAGTACTTCTAACATTATAACCCTACAAACTCAACTGTTTCAAAACCCTTTCAGAAAAGCTTGTACCTGTCATATACCTATTTCTAAAAACGGCTATACCTGTATATACCTATTTCTAACATTAAGACTGAAGGACAGGTGGACAAAAATCATTTAAAGCAAAAATAGGGAGGTATTTCCAAGTTTTACATTAGATTGATTGAACTAAAGAAACAAAAAGCCATTGTAAGCTATTAATAGTTTACACATTCAGATTTCTAAATAATTACTGGAGTAAGCAATTAGTTGAGAGAAATCATGAAGCGGTTTTGGGGAACCAACAAGAGGAATTAGAGATGTGTGCACATCTATGGGGGTATGATATAATAGGTATCACAGAAACATGGTGGGATGGCTCCTATGACTGGAGTGTTGGAATGGAAGGTTACAGGCTCTTTAGAAAGGACAGGCCTGGCAGGCGGGGAGGGGGAGTTGCCCTTTATGTTAGGGATAGGCTGGAGAGTATGGAACTCTGTCTGGGGACGGGTGAGCAGTTTACAGAGTTTGCGGGTCAGGGTTAAAGGGAAAACAGCTGTGGGAGACATTACTGTGGGGATCTGTTACAGGCCACCTGATCAAGGAGAACCTGTGGATGAAGCACTCTACAGACAGGAAAAGCCTCACGCTCGCAGGACCTTGTTCTCATGGGGGATTTCAACCACCCTGACATCTGTTGGAACGATGGCACTGCACAGCACAAGCAATCCAGGAGGTTCCTCAATTGTGTGGAAGACAACTTCCTTCTGCAAGTAATAGATGAGCCGACAAGGAGAGGTGCCATGCCTGACCTTGTGCTCACCAACAGGGAAGGGCTTGTTGAGAATGTGGTACTCCAGGGCAGCCTTGGATGCAGCGATCATGAGATGGCCGAATTTGAGAT
Organism: Lathamus discolor; assembly: GCF_037157495.1. Lineage (NCBI taxonomy): Eukaryota > Metazoa > Chordata > Aves > Psittaciformes > Psittacidae > Lathamus > Lathamus discolor. The sequence goes on along the minus strand of NC_088887.1, from coordinate 98,456,434 downwards.
CCCCATGACAGTGAGAAGAGCGTGTAGCAAGCTCACTGCCCTGGACTTCAAAAGAGCAGACTTTGGCCTGTTCAGGAGCCTGCTTAGTAAGGTTCCATGAAATATAGCCCTGGAGGGCAGGGGGGCCCAAGACTGCTGGTTGATATTCAAGGATCACCTGCTACAAGCTCAGCAGTGCTGCATCCCAACTAGAAGGAAGTGCGGCAGAAGGGCCAGGAGACCTCCTTGGATGGATAAGGAGCTGCTGAGGAAAATTCAAAGGAAAAAAGAGGCTAATAAAAAATGGAAGCAAGGACAGGCGGCCTGGGTAGAGTACAGGGATGTTGTCCGGGAAGCTAGGGACCAGGTTAGGAAGGCTAAGGCCCAGTTAGAATTAAACCTAGCCAGGGATGTTAAGGATAACAGGAAGGGATTCTATAGGTACGTAGCAAACAAAAAACAGACTAGGGACAAAATAGGCCCCCTGAGGAAGCTTTCGGGAGAACTGGCTACGCAGGATTTGGAGAAGGCTGAGGTTCTAAATGACTTCTTTGCCTTGGTCTTCACTGGCAAAGGCTCTGACTGCACCACCCAGTTCTTAGAAAGCAGATGCAGGGGCTGTGAGAATGAAGACCTTGGGCTCACTGTAGGAGAGGATCTGGTTCAAGACCATCTTCAAAATCTGAACGCACACAAGTCCGTGGGACCTGATGGAATCCATCCGCGGGTCCTGAAGGAGCTGGCGAATGAAGTTGCTAAGCCACTGGCCATCATATTTGAAAAATCATGGCAGTCAGGTGAAGTTCCCGACGACTGGAAAAAGGGAAATATAACCCACATTTTCAAGAAGGGGAAAATGGAAGACCCGGGGAATTACAGACCAGTCAGTCTCACCTCTGTGCCTGGTAAAATCTTGGAGCACATTCTCCTGGATGGCATGCTAAGGCACATGAAAAACAACAAGGTGCTTGGTGACAGCCAGCATGGCTTCACTAAGGTGAAATCCTGCCTGACCAATTTGGTGGCCTTCTATGATGGGGCTACAGAATTGATGGATAAGGGTAAAGCAGTTGACGTCATCTACCTGGACTTGTGCAAAGCGTTTGACACTGTCCCACACCACATCCTTCTCTCTAAATTGGAGAGATATCAATTTGATGGATGGACCACTCGGTGGATAAAGAACTGGCTGGACGGCCGCACACAAAGAGTTGCGGTCAATGGCTCGATGTCCGGCTGGAGACCGGTAACGAGTGGTGTCCCTCAGGGATGGGTGTTGGGACCGGTCTTGTTTAACATCTTCGTCGCTGACATGGACAGTGGGATTGAGTGTGCCCTCAGCAAGTTTGCTGATGACACCAAGCTGTGTGGTCCGGTTGATACGCTGGAGGGAAGGGATGCCATCCAGAGGGACCTTGACACGCTTGTGAGGTGGGCTGATGCCAACCTTATGAAGTTCAACCATGACAAGTGCAAGGTCCTACACCTGGGTCGGAGCAATCCCAGGCACAGCTACAGACTGGGCAAAGAAGAGATTCAGAGCGGCCCTGCAGAGAAGGACTTGGGGGTGCTGGTCGATGAGAAAATGAACATGAGCCGGCTTCAGTGTGTGCTCGCAGCCCAGAAAGCCAACCGTATCCTGGGCTGCATCAAAAGGAGTGTGACCAACAGGTCGAAGGAGGTGATCCTGCCCCTCTACTCTGCTCTTGTGAGACCTCACCTAGAGTACTGTGTGCAGTTCTGGTGTCCTCAACATAAAAAGGACATGGAACTGCTGGAACAAGTCCAGAGGAGGGCCACGAGGATGATCAGAGGACTGGAGCACCTCACGTATGAAGAAAGGCTGAGGAAGTTGGGGCTGTTCAGCCTGGAGAAGAGAAGGCTGCGTGGAGACCTCATAGCAGCCTTCCAGTACCTGAAGGGGGCCTATAGGGATGCTGGGGAGGGTCTCTTCGTCAGGGACTGTAGTGACAGGACAAGGGGTAACGGGTTAAAACTTAAACAGGGGAAGTTTAGATTGGATATAAGGAGGAAATTCTTTCCTGTTAGGGTGGTGAGACCCTGGAATGGGTTGCCCAGGGAGGTTGTGAGTGCTCCATCCCTGGCAGTGTTCAAGGCCAGGTTGGATGAAGCCTTGTGTTGGATGGTTTAGTGTGAGGTGTCCCTGTCCATGGCAGGGGGGTTGGAACTAGATGATCTTGAGGTCCTTTCCAACCCTAACTATTCTATGATTCTAATATTGCACAAAATGTGCAGTATTTAATTTCACAACATATAACTGCTTTGCAAATCTGGAAGAAGCACATAAACTCTAGGTGTGTAAACTATTAAAATATATATGCAGTATTTTATGTTTTACAGTTGGGGTATGACTTGCACACTAAAAATCTTGACATCTCCTTCAACTCTTTCCAACTAGTGCAACAGGCTCCCTGCAAACTTTGTTTGAATTTAACTAAACAGCCTCAGCGCCAGTGCTAGTTAAAAAAAAAAAAAACAAAAAAAAACAACTAAACAAACCCCATTCCTTCAAGAGCAAATATAGCTGTACAATGAACATACTTAAGGCTTTGGAATTCTGGGATTTTTGTGAGGTAAAAGAAGTTGATGAAAGTCATGATTTAATTATTTTGTGCTTGACCTCATTCCAAATATAAGATTCTCATTTCCTGAGGAACATAATTAAGTTGTGGAATTCTTGTACCACAGCAGAATGACTTTTATAAACAAAACTGAATAAATTACTAGAAATATATATGGTACTGCAAAGATTCACAAGCATTTTTAAAACTATGTTAAAAATAGCTGCACGCCAATGTTAAACAAGAATCAAATTCAGTAGTAATTTCAATTTTCAGCCCTGTAAGTTAGAGACAAATTGCTCTTGTGAGTTGCAGAAGACAGTATCCTGGGGAAAAAAAAAGTAACAAAATACTCACTGAAAGGCAGAAACAAAGCCTCAAAGATTTACTGTACAAGAAGTTCTTAATGACCATTATATATTGAAAGCAGTCCTGCGGACTAAGACTTCTATTACTGTTCTGAAAAGAACTCTTTAAAAGTAATTTCTTAAAAATCTGATATTATCCATAGCCATTCTGAAACCATTTTTTTGCAATTCCTTAGAAATTCCCTGTTTAATCTCCCATTAGACAGAAAAAGTCACAAAGAATCTGTGGTATGCCACAGAAATGTACTATTTACATCTCACAAAATGATCAAGCCCAGTAGTTTCTAGGGTGCCCGATGGGCTGTGGATTTTTTTTTTTTTTTTTGTCTTGTAATTTCTGATGAAAAAATGGTCATGGCTTTGTTTTTATCAAATTAAAATATACTTTTGAAATTTTGGGGCATACAAAAAGTAAAACAAACTATGTTCTAGCAAAATAAAATTCAGATTTTTGTGCAAGTAAACTCTGACTCTGAAATTCCAACTGAGTCAGACTTTTTATTTTGCTAAGTAAAAAGACAACATGATAACAATATGACTATTCCAAAAACACGGGGTATATTACACAAAGGATCACTGTGAGAGGAAAACCGGAGTCACTCATTCATTAGAATTTTAAGTACTTTCAGAGTACAACTGAACAAGCTACAATACACCCACAAAATTTATTTTTATGAGGTCATTAGGGTTGCTTGTTCTGTTACTGACAGACTTTGCTAACTATTCAAGAAAGTAAATACATTAAATACAATACATTAAATACAATACATTAAATACAACACACCCAAAAGAAACACCAATGGAAACTAAGTTCCTAATTCTTGGCATTTTGCAACTGTATGCAAACACTAAGTCCCCGAGATAAACAGATAAGCAAAACCATCAATCACACTCCCTTAGTTACACTAACAGGCTTCCCCCTCTATACTAGTCCTACTCACTCCATCCATATTTTAGTTGCATTGTTATTCAGTAATCTCATCATACAAGCAACATACTTAACTCCGAGGATACAAAATTTTACATCCTGTGTTCACTTTCTATAGACTCCTAAATTTCCTTCCATGTAGTAGAACATCACACTACGCATTTTAGAAACAGGCTTTTTCTTCCTTTTTTCTGTTTTACAGTTATGAACAACTTTGGAAGATCTGACAGGGCCTTAAGGCAATGCTGGTATTGCAATGCTGTGGACTTCCAGAAAAAAAAAAAATCCAAACAAAATCCAGCAGCACATTAAAAAAACGTCCCATTATTTTCAAATGTTTGCCCATGAACACACAAGCATAATTTCAGTTTCCCCATATTCCATATGGGATGTTTTATATAGCTCTTTGCTTGCCTTAAATCCACAAATGCCCTACAACTGAAGCTCAGAACTCAGATGCCATAGGGAAAAGCTAAGAGCAAACACACAAGTAGCCCAACAATATGCACAGTGGAACGAATGATGGTCTTTGAACTGCATCCAGAAAAGACCCTTCCAGAGCTCTTGCAGGAGATTACAGTATTAAAAGAGACAATCTGTGGACCAGAGAAGGAAGTAAAACACTTCCCTCTAAAAAGTCCAGGATCAAAAAAGAAAATAAAAATATAGAATTAAAAGAGCAGTCACCACATATTTTCTCACAGACTACAAATTTAGTGATCTCTGGTTTGCCTTCTCCTTCAAAAACTTTCTATTCAAAGCATCCATCCAAAAGCTATATTTAGGTTTCTTTGATAAGAAATGTTACTTTTAGACATGTAACAGCTCTACAGTTAATCATGGTTTAAAGCAAATGGTCAAATATTAAGCTTGTGTAGCATGCTTAACATTGGGGGGTTTATAGTTGCTTATTAATAATAGTTCTATTATTAACAATAAATGTGCTTATTAATAAAAATAGCTGCTTAGTCCTTTAATAACAGCCTCTTAATTCAAAGCAAACCATACTCAGTACATTTTTGGTAGCTGTAATTATCACAAACCAAAGGTTGGCCTTCTGACGCCATACAATTTCCTTTCTGTGGTTTTCCCATTCTTTTTAGCAAAACCAGCTTAGATAAAATACGTCCAGTCACTATTTCAACCCTTCTAAAGGCTCGTCCTTTGACATGATTTACAAAGTCAGTAACTACTATAGGCTTTAATACTATGACCTTTACTGGTTTTTGCTGAACAGAAGATCCATCAATTCATAAAACATTCACGTGCTTCTTAAAACAGCACACACACATGCAGTAAAAGCTAACAGAGGATTTCCTAATATTTTCTTAACTTTCCTAAACACAATTTATATTTTAAACTTTTCAAAAAGAATAATCCTGGAAATATGACAAACTTTGGGTTTACACACCTGCTAGAAGATGAGAAATTGCAGAGGGAAAAACCTAAGGCAAGGCTGAAAGTCACAAAGTACATAATCATGAAGCAGAGTTCATCAAGTGCAGTGCAACTGCATGAACTACAGAAGGCCAAATTGCAGTTTACATAAAAGCATGCTCTGATGAGTGCATCCTTTAGGAAGAGAAAAGGGAACAGCTAGAATTGTCCATTGCTGTCAGTGCCAACAACTAATATAGCTGTGTGAGAACCTGGTCAAAAGTCAAGTTCATTTCTGTTAAGGGTTTTTTTCTAAATACGGCAACAAGTGTCAGCTTGATTTTAATTGCCTTTTTTCCTCATTGTCTTTTTGGACCCTCTTTTCTTCAGCCAGCTGGCCGGATAGCAGTCACTTCCAGGGTTACTGAACCACCCCAGTTTGTCCATCACCTACTTCCTAACATGAGTATTATGTTTTGGGTGCTTATAAAACCCGCTGCACCTACTGCTTTATTGCAGATTGTATGGCCTATATATTGGTCTTTTTGAGACTGAAGTATTTTGTGTCTTTTACTACTAGTGAATTTTCACACTCTTTATAAACCAAGTTAACAGAAAACAATTGCATTTCTCAACCTAACAACTTTAAATGGTCCAGCAGTCACACAACAGAAATATTTTAACGGTAGAAGTGGTGGACTACACAATCCCCCCAGCAACACTGAGTTTTTCAAAGTCATTACTAGCAGTGGGTAATATATCCTTTTCTTCACCATGCAGGAATCAGGGCAGTTTGCAATAGAAGCTTAGGTAAATGATAATACTTACTGATAGCAAAATTTACTCAAACAACAAAGTTACATCTCGTACAGAACGGTACGATATGGATAATTTCAAACTACTTGATACTAACACCAAGATTTTTATCCTCCCAGATACGAAACAGAATATAACCATCCATCAGGAATGGCTCCAAACAAGTTCTTTGAAAATCATTGCTTTGAGCTGCAAGTGGTAAATTACTGCAAAACATGGCATTGCTCTTAGAAGGAGTTGTCTTAAATCAGTAAGGTGCAAGGAAGAGGCTCTCTTATCTTGGCAGTCAGATATTTCTACAATGCTTACAGATGACATTTACCCTGTCAAATCCATAACAGTGTTTTGTGTCTTAACTAGAGCTAGTAAGACTCACATGTCTTGCAATAGTACTTGGCAAAGTTCTATCAGTTTGTTTATTATGGAATGTCTAAATCTAGAGGAAGCAACCTGGTGCCTCGCATACTATCCAGTCACAGTATGCAACAAGAAAGTTACTTAATAAGTCCAGAGATGACAAAGGAGTTAATCTCTCTCCATTACTGAATGACAACCCAACACTCAGTCAACAAAGAGAAAGTAAACAGTGAAATGGAGCAGGAGAGCATTATATTTTAAGCTACAGAAGGAGCAGATGACTAAGTACTCTACGAATTCAGAAACAGCTTTCTAAGAATACTGCTTCACATAAAGCTAGTATAAAACAAACTGTCCAGGCTTCCGAGATAAAAATCATGTTGTAGGAGGTCTCTACTTCTTCCGTTGTGTTTATTAACAAAACTAATCATGACCATAAACGTACCAGGTAAGTTTTGTTAAAATAAAACAGGAACCTAATAAGCAGCAATGCCTTTTGAAATTTACTACTACTACTTCTAAGCACATCCTGTAGTGTGGAGACAAGCTTTTCTCACACAAAGAGTATCTCCCATTTTCAGAAATGTTTGCAATGAAATTAATGTAATAATGTAATTAATGTAGTAATGTAATAATGATTAAATAATGTAAAAATTATGACTGCTATTTTCTCTTCAGAGAAAACTGATTTTCAGAGTTGCCCCTGAAGAATCCATCTATAAAACCATGAAAACCATAACCCTTCCCTCCTCCCCCCCCCATATCCAATTACATTTTGCAGATTTTATTTCCCCTGAAGTATGTGGCTCTTCATAAATCAGGTGTACAGCAGGTTAATCCCTCTGGATAACTGGCTTCATCAGCTGCCCTCCTTATGGCGAACAACTGAACAACAAATTGCAAGGAAGACATGCATACCTGGACAGAAAACTTACTTCCTGCAGTTTTCATCAGAGAACAGGTTTTATATTAACTGCACTTCTGGAAACAGCTGGAAAATAAGAACTAGGAATAGAAGTAGTACTAAAACAGACTTTTTACCTACTCATGTTTACACATTTACTAGCGTTTATGTTAAAGCAATTTTGCAACAGTTTCTCCTATGCTCTTACCTAAAAATCACCCAACCTTCCCCCCCTCATTATTACTTTATATCTATTTCTACTAAGTAATTTTACAGCACTAACAGAGGACTACAAAAAAAAAATAATACTCAAAATACTCAGTTGTTTTGCTGAAAAAAAATGTACATTTTAATTAGTAACAGTGTTTATTCATTGTCATGGAGAGAAAGTTGTTAGGACTCTGCACATATTAAAATACAAAAGTGAAAGTACCCTGACTTTCAGAGGTGGTAATCACCCAGAGAGCATATCAAATTCCAGCAGAGTTCAGGGTGTTAACCATTTCTTGAATACCAGGCCTCCAGCACAGAAAATTTTGGTTTGTGCTGTTGAGTACAATCCTGATATAGAAAACTTGCCTTGAAGTCAGTGTCAAACACTGCAAAGGATCCCCCACAGGTTATTTCTCAGGGTGGCCAAACATGGTACACTGAGAGGCTCACAGACTCCCTGCTCCCCTTGCCTGGCCAATAAGAGCTGCTGCTCCATAACGAACCTTTCCAACCAGCAAGGTGAAAAGAGCAGTAATTCCAAATGGACAGAGACATATGCTATAGATAATATGGCTCACCACAAACAGGTTTTATATTAACAGCACTTCTAGAAACAGCTGGAAAATATGGATGAATAAAAGGGAACAGTACCACATTGAACAACAGCACAGATAGTCCTGTTCCTAAGTATCAGTGTACAGGGATAAAAAAAAAAAAAAAACAACCTTCACTAGCATCTCTAATAGCTACCTCCCAGAACTTCAGTCCCTCTGCTGTCTATCAGATCTCACCCTGCTTGCTGGCTAGTAGACAAAAGTATTAACCAGTTGCCTGCTTAAATGCAACTGGCCCCTTATGTCCCTTCCTTCTCTCATTTTGCCCCCATACCTTCCTCACCACTTTGCTTTGATCCTTCTGCTTTCCACCTCTGGCCCTTACCTCAAATATCCCATAACAAATCTGTACAATCCTGAAATTCTTTTGTTCTGTTCCCAATTACAAAACATTCTATGTGCCTTTATTCTACAGCTCTCCTTCCCCATTTTCCCTGGCATTGCAGAGAGTTTCTTCTAGTGAATCACCTCGGCAGGTTTTGCAACAGGGATAATGGCTTAACTGGTCACCTTTGCTGGTTTTAGGAGCAGATGATTCAAACAGATTAAGCTGGCTCAGCGCTCCACCTTGTCATTATCTGCCTATCTGAACAGCCATTAGCAGACACCCTTACACAAAAAATCTCAAAAAGCAACAAGCTTTTGAGACAGCTTAGTTATTATTTCAGCAATATGTTAGCATTTTTATTGTATTATATATATTTTTAAAGCATTTAAGCATGATTAAATAAATACATTTGCAATACACTGTAAACATTAAAAATCAAAAATCAGAGGTGAGAAGAAAAACTTAATGACAGCTTAATGGAGCTGAAAATTACACTGAGCTGTTAAAGCAGCTGGTGGTGAGGAACAATGCTACACTTACCTACTATGATACAACCCCCCATCTTTCCCCCACTCCTAGTTCCAACCTTTATTCCATCATTCCCTATTCATTCCAGCACTTGTTCTTATATTTTGCTGACACGTTTTCATGAGTGCTGAGGTACTGGTTTATCCTCCTTTATCACACTTGCTCTTATCATACATACTCCTGCCAGGTAAAAATTACTGTTATGTCTATTTTACAAGACAGGGATTAGCGACAGAGCAACTGACCGATTGAAATTACCTTTTCAAAGATATCACAGATTATTTGCTTCAAGTGCAGGGGGACTTCTATTACCCCTGTCTGACAAGTAATGCATGCCAGCAAAGCCAGACTAATCGTGGAAAAAATCAAGATTTGTCTCTTCCCCAGATGTATGTTCTAAGATGACATCTTATTTCCTAAGGGCAATGTATCAGGCAGAGAGGCTGTAAAAGGATTCAGATGAACAAAAAAAGGTCACAGTAATAATGTAGACCATAAACTAGTGCCAATATAGACAATTTTGCTATGGCAGACAATATACAAAGTTAGGGAATAAACATCATCCTTGCTTAGCTTTCACTTTTAGTTCCAACAGAAAATTTTCACCCCATATTTAGATAAGGCCACAAGTTCTAAGATAATTATATTTTATTTGCTATTTCTTTCAGAATTAAAAAGTCATTTGCATTGCTTTATAGATAAGCAAAAGCTAAGCATTGTGACTAATTAAATGAATGCTTTTCTCTCTGCTTTTCTGATGTGCTCTTAAAAAACTATACTCAATAATAAAAAAGGCTCAGTTCTACTGTGAATTTAGATATAACACAAAAAAAAAAAAAATCACATGTCAAAAGGAAGGGTTTATTTTAGCCTTGGCTATCAACAACATCCAGAAACTGTTTCTATGCTGTGGTTCATCTGTTCATTATGGCCAGCCACAGGATACTCATTTGCTATGCTATTTGAAGGTTTTGTTGTCCTTTTTAACATATGCCTTTATTTGCTTTTTCCTGTTTCCACAGTGGTCACATCTTCATTCACCTTCATTTCAGACAATTCCACAAGGAAACCACAAGTAGTCAGAGACCTTAACATAACCTTTAAGAACCCACCTTCTTTCCTACATTCCTTTTGCTCAAAACCTTGCAAATTCAGCATCTCAACTAGCAAGGCACAGAAGTAGCTCAACAAGCCATGAAAAAAAAAAGTAAAATAAAATTTTAAACTTGTTTCCAGTTGTAAAATAAAAAGTTTATTGCAAGTATTTCAAACATATAGTAAAAATACACTCTACTTTTAAATTAACATACTCCCCTGTGTACAGTCAAATGAGGTCAAGACAAGATGGATGGGCTTTTAAAACTACTTCAAAATTTGTATCAAGTGAGGAGGTGCCAGGAAAATTTTAATACACTTAAAAGAAAGTCAATCAAATAGTAAAATGGCTTACCATCCGGTTTAGCCATAAGAAGATCCTCTAGAATATTACTCTAGATAAACATCCTAACAAATATTCTGAGTTTTGTCCTAAGCGATAAAACAAACTAATGTTCTAAACCACATTTGAACAGCATAAGTTTTCTAATCATTGGTTGCTTTTACATACGTGATAGAATTTGCTAAGGCACATGAAAAACAACAAGGTGCTTGGTGACAGCCAGCATGGCTTCACTAAGGGGAAATCCTGCCTGACCAATTTGGTGGCCATCTATGATGGGGCTACAGAATTGATGGATAAGGGTAAAGCAGTTGACGTCATCTACCTGGACTTGTGCAAAGCGTTTGACACTGTCCCACACCACATCCTTCTCTCTAATTTGGAGAGATATCAATTTGATGGATGGACCACTCGGTGGATAAAGAACTGGCTGGACGGCCGCACACAAAGAGTTGTGGTCAATGGCTCGATGTCCGGCTGGAGACCGGTAACGAGTGGTGTCCCTCAGGGACGGGTGTTGGGACCGGTCTCGTTTAACATCTTCGTCGCTGACATGGACAGTAGGATTGAGTGTGCCCTCAGCAAGTTTGCTGATGACACCAAGCTGTGTGGTCCGGTTGATATGCTGGAGGGAAGGGATGCTGGAGGGAAGGGATGCCATCCAGAGGGACCTTGACACGCTTGTGAGGTGGGCTGATGCCAACCTTATGAAGTTCAACCATGAGAAGTGCAAGGTCCTACACCTGGGTTGGAGCAATCCCAGGCACAGCTACAGACTGGGCAAAGAAGAGATTCAGAGCGGCCCTGCAGAGAAGGACATGGGGGTGCTGGTCGATGAGATACTGAACATCAGCTGGCAGTGTGCACTCGCAGCCCAGAAAGCCAACCGTACCCTGGGCTGCATCAAAAGGAGCATGACCAACAGGTCGAAGGAGGTGATCCTGCCCCTCTACTCTGCTCTTGTGAGACCTCACCTGGAGTATTGTGTGCAGTTCTGGTGTCCTCAACATAAAAAGGATATGGAACTGTTGGAACAAGTCCAGAGGAGGGCCACGAGGATGATCAGAGGACTGGAGCACCTCCCGTATGAAGACAGGCTGAGGAAGTTGGGGCTGCTCAGCCTGGAGAAGAGAAGGCTGTGTGGAGACCTCATAGCAGCCTTCCAGTACCTGAAGGGGACCTATAGGGATGCTGGGGAGGGACTCTTCGTCAGGGACTGTAGTGACAGGACAAGGGGTAATGGGTTAAAACTTAAACAGGGGAAGTTTAGATTGGATATAAGGAGGAAATTCTTTCCTGTTAGGGTGGTGAGACCCTGGAATGGGTTGCCCAGGGAGGTTGTGAGTGCTCCATCCCTGGCAGTGTTCAAGGCCAGGTTGGATGAAGCCTTGTGTGGGATGGTTTAGTGTGAGGTGTCCCTGTCCATGGCAGGGGGGTTGGAACTAGATGATCTTGAGGTCCTTTCCAACCCTAACTATTCTATGATTCTATGATTCTATGAATTTGAGTGGACAAGACCGCATGACAGGTACAACCCTAAATGCGTAACATTTAGTCACACTAACAAAAATGCTTATGAGCTGTGAAAATAAAATATTCAGAATTAGCTGTGAAAATAAAATATTCAGAATTACAAAAGAAAAATATGTTGCTCATTTCTTACATAACAATAGTGTCTCATGGTGTAAGATACAACTGCTTCTGATGTCTATAAATACACATATGTAAAAGATTACTGACATAATTCAAAAGCTAGTCACAACTCAGTACTCTCACAGCCCTGGATAGCAAGTTTCTTAAGTTCCTATTAACACAGAAGAGTTGGACTAACCTGTTTTGTTTGCTTATCTTCGCTTTGAAAACACAATGTATTTACCCCTATTTAAAAACCATCCTTGCTTAAATTAATTATAATAAAGTATCTTCTTCTACTACCAGGCATAATAAAAATAAACAGATCATGTGAGTTCTGAAATTAAAAGTTCTCTCAACTCTCAAGTCCAGCTGAGATACATACGTAATCTTCAAACTCTCAATATACATAAAAGGTAGCTGTATTTACAGATTCTTAGGTAATTTGGAACTTAAAGAAACAGTAACATTCTAGCAGTTACAATCACTACTATTCCAGATAAAATTTGCATAACTTCATCATTTATGCCCAAATTACATTCAGTTATTGTAGGGTAACAGGCTACAAAGACAGTCACTGCAGCAAAATATGTTCCAGATGTTCTAAACCTGACACTACTAGGGACTTGAAGCATTTTTAGGAAGGTTCAATCACCACTGCAGGGACATTCTCAGAAGCAGTCTTTCACAGGAGCTCTCTTTTTGTGAGACAGACTTCTTTCGTCAGTTGTGAAAAACAGGAGTTTTGTGTGACATTGCTCATTTGTGGACCATAATGAGCTCATATTACCACCTCTCACCTTTAAATTGATAGATGTCTTTCATTTCTTCCAGAAGTCATATGCTTGCTTACTATCATTCTCATGTATCTGCTGTCCAACAAGCTTATCTTGTTGGAAGTTCACCTGCAATTCTGCAAGCAGCAAGCTTTGCAAAATTTGCAACCATAATCACCCTTGTACAGCAAGAAGGAAAAACTGCAGGTTTAGATGAGCACAGAGAAGCAGCCCCACTCAGTGGGTTTAAAGCAAATGTGAGAAGGAATAAAAGTGTATACAGATAAAGTGCTTAAAGTTTTTCAGTCCCCTAAAGAAGAGCACAAATTTTCTGAACCAAGTTTACACAAGTAGCAGTCTGCAGAGCTTCTATCAAGTCAACTTTTCTTTAAAAACTGGGAATTGACATCTTTACTGTTTGCTCCTTTCATAAGAACTTCATTCTTCTACAAACTTTTTAATTCTACCTGAATAAACTTAGTCTCTTTGTACCCAGGATTCAGCTACTGCTTTTACATTCATCTCTGAGCACCATCTGAAATGGCAAGACGAGAAAAGGAAAAGTCCTGTTCTTAAACAAACATTTTAATTCTAGAATCTCTGCAGTAGGCAGTCTAGCTCTCCTTTGGAAAACAGCTTAACACTGAGAGTTTGTTTTCTGGCTATCGCTTGTATTTTTAGTAGTTGCAAAGGAAAGAGGATGTTCTTTCAGGAAATCCTCAGGTTTCATGTCAAAGATCCATAAATAGTTTGAGTGCAATAGAACTTTCAAGCTTTCATAATTAATATTTTGCATTTTAGAAACCGCTGTTGCAGAGAAACTGTCCAAAGTGAAAAAAAAATCAGTGCAAGATCTCTTCTGCCTCCAATTCCAACAAATCCAAAACACTTGCAAAAAGTTCCTCTGACATGAAAGGTTCAGCAACACAAGTTCACAGGAAAGGTTCTCTACACCTTTGTTTCAGTAAGAATTTATAAGGAACAACTGAGTGAACATTTACACACCCTCAAATGTTACATACCTGATACAATTCTTTAATGTTTTGCCTACCTTAATCTACACTGAAGGCTTTTATTTCAATTGCATAGCCTACATATATCTTGCTTTTACAAAGCTACAGGCACATTGTGGTTATTGCAGTACTCCCCATTCCTGCAGCCCCAAAACATCAGGACTGTCCAAAGAGACTTTTTATATATGTAGCCACCATAGCTATGGATACACCTGTATCAGCACTGTATCACTCTGATTCTCTGTAACCTTTGTTATACTTCATTAAATTATTAAGAAGACAGATACTGAATGTTACAAAACCAAGGGACAGCCCTGGAAAGGCAGAATTTTTCTCTTGCCTATTCTGTCAGACATACACAATCTAACTTTAAAATACTGTGGTGATGGCTAAAAGGATGTCACATACTCAAGTGACATTGTTTTTCTTCTGCTTTATAACACAACACTGAAGTCATGCGCGTGCTTCCTGCTTATTGAAAACAGTGTTGTACTGCTGAAGACTCAAAATCACTTTGTATTTAATAAAACATATCACTTCAAAATGAATGGGTAACAGAAGTTAGCAAAATCGAAGTCTCTCCACACTGAGTAATTTTCCATGTCAACACGCTCACCTATGCCGGAATTTGTATTTTACAAGTGTTGGGTGTCTACGCAAGACACTGATTTCATTCACTTCCTTCAGAAGACTTGTTTTTTTAAGTAAATGCTGATACACAAGATCCATCAAATACTTTGTATCTATAATCAATATTCTCCAATTTCCATATTAAGAAACCTTAAGAAAGCATTGATGTTGAAACATCACAATTAAGAGGTATTAAGGGAAAGTATCCATCAGATTGGACAACCTGAGAGAAGAGAAGCTACTGCAGCTCCATGCAAGCAGGTCCAACCAGTAGTCAGGTGGAAAATGCATTCCCAGCAGGCAGAAGCACATATATACATATATACACAACTGGCTACACAGACAATGATGACATACACAGAGCATACATACAAACACAGGCAGCACCAACAGCCTCATTCTGCTCCCGGTCTGACTCAACAGGACAGAAGTCTGCTAGTGGTAGTAGTATATATATATATATATATATATATGTATATATATATATATATATATATATATATATATATATATATATATATATATATATATATGTATATATATATATACATATATATATACACACATACATACACACACACACATAAAAATGTGACCATGCAGAAATTACTGTAAAAATAACATACTTCCATAAGTATGTATTCTAACAACCAAGTCCAGAATTAAATATATATGCAACTTATCTAAATAATTCTGCATAAATCACAAATTGTTCCTAAAACTGATCCTGAAAAGCTCCCATGACTACACTAAAAAGACATCTACTGCTCAAATTATGGACATAAAAATGTTCTTTTATTTTTTTTTTTTTTTCCTCGAAGCAACAAGAAAATGGAAATCCAAATTTTAGGTCTATATGCCTGAAGTGTGTATATGTGCATACATAATTCTCCCACATGGCTATGGGCAAGTGCTTGAACACCCCTGCAAACGAGAGAATACAATGCACAAGACTCAGGCAGCTCTTTATTCAAGTGCATCCTTGTTTAAGAAACTGCTTTATACAAAACTCTGTAAGCAGTAATTTCAATAGCCAATGTAATTTGAAGTATTTTGCCTGCATAGAATTATAAAACTAAAAACAAATGTGTTTCTATGTGGATAGTTACCCCAGGGAGTAGTTTGTTAAGGAAATATATTATTATGCCTTAACTGTGGCTTTATCTGGCAAATAAGTACCCTACTTACCCTACAAAGGCTTAGAAAGCCTATGCTTGAGTAAGATACACCTACATATATATATATATACACACATACAAATAAAGGATAAAAAGTAACAGTGATCTATAAATTAAATTTCCATCAAAGTCTTACAAGCACATAAGAAACATATTCAGTGGTCTCACCAAAACAAGGAAAACTTATCTGACAAGCTTCAGAAATTCTGACTCAACTAGTCCTGGCAAAGTAAGCTTTCACAAGAATAAAAACACAAGCACAAACAGGCCAATTCATTTATTCTGAAATTAAAATTAGCATTCTAGGAAATATAATTATACAACAACACATGCCATTTGCTAGAAATATGTAATATTGTAAATCATTGGTCAGAGAAATATTGGGGCTGTGGTATCCAACATAAGGTTGTTTTGTTAACTTCGACTAGTTCATCTTTGAGTTTCACACTCATCTCATTCACTTGAGGGAAGATATCAGGTAGGCAATTACAGATCACTCCATACAGAAAAGGTACATAAAAATAGCAAAAGATTTTTCCAAAGAGTCCTAAATTACTACCTTCCGTCACAAATAAGAAGGTATTTATTTGTGCAATGCAATGTCCTTCAGTTAGGAGCTGAAAGTTACTGTTTGGTATTAAAAATTGTTTTTACAAGTTTCAGTTCCAAGTAACACAGGCCACTGAAAACAAAGTAAACGAAAACAAGGTGATCACGTTTGTTTTGTAGACTTTTCTTTATTAAATAACCATTCCAAATTACAGATCCACTGTCTTGCACAACTAAAAAAGAAAAGTTCTTAGAGAACCCTCTTTTCAAAAGGTTACACCTAAGAATTTGTTTTTCTGCATAAAGAGGTGGGCTCAATTTTCTTTTCCCTTCATTCTTCCTCAGAGGAAGGCCAGTAGGTATTTGCAGTAAGACTTGAGTCTTCTTCTAATTAACTAGTTTTATTATTGTTAAACAGAGACTAGAGAAAAAAGAGGAGGGAAAAAAAAAAGGGGAAGATAGATACATTTCCAAACATATCCTAAGATTAAGCCTTGCCATCTCATCTCACTCCTCACATACAGCACAGATGTATTGATTGTGCCATTCCAAGTTACCTACTAAAGCGATTGTGCAAAATAACAGATATATGCTACCTAACTTACAATTTTTTCTCCAAATTAGTAAACTGCTGTAAAAATAGCTAAAGGTGTATCTGCACTCCAGTGTTTACACAGTAGTTTTATGTGAGTCCAAGAGCAAAGGCTTCTTTTGTTTTTTAAGAAAAAAAGGTGTCTAAAAAACTACCTACTACCACAGTGGAAATCCAGTGGAAAGTACCGAAAAACACTGCAGATGGTGCAGTCAAATGATACTGTATAAATATTTCCTCCAATTAATTTACTGCCAGGTATACTGACTGACAAACATTTTAAATGAAAACTACGGAACACTGAGCAATAATTCCCTCAAGGAAAATACTGATGTTACCAAACTATATAAATGCAATGAAGGATATAAACTAAATTGCTATCCTCGCTGTGCTTCCTTTTCCATTCAAGCTTACAGCTTACTGTAAGGACAACTGAATTTGAATTCAAATGAAACTTTATTTAGAAACTTGCTAGTGAGAAAGTATATCTCCTGCCTGTTCCATTCATCAACTTCTCCATTTATAACATGAAGGTTCTCACTTCTCAGATTGAAATCTACTGCTCAAAGTTTATAGCCTTTCATGGATATTATTACACTAAATGACAATAAAAAAATAGAAATACTTCTAGATGTTGCATTAATATTTTATGAGGTAGAAAATGTATCAGTAACCACATTAAAGAGTAGAAAATTCTATTAATGGAAGAGAGTTTTGAGAGAACTATATTCTAAGACACCACTTGATTAAATGTTACTGCTTTTCAAGCGAATGGTATCATACAACAACAGAAACAAAATTCCACGTAAGAACAGTGATGCTGAATAGCCTTCAAGTATTTCATTACTGAACCATTTTATACTAATATATAGCTGACTAATAAAAGTAGTCTGGTATCATCTTGCCACAGATAAATTCTCCTGCAGATTTTAATCTGATTAAATTCAAAGAACAGGTTTTAACTGTCTTGCTTTTAACAGCTACAGTTTTTGGTGACTTGCTAGAGAAACTAAAGAGAAGAAACCTAAGAAAAACAAGTATTTGTCTTCTATCATACTCTTCCTCCAGTTGGGTGGGGGAGGAGAGGAAAACTTCCACATATTAAAACCATATTTAATGAAGTTACACAGTAGCAACAATGCATACAATGAAAATATATATTGCTGTCAATATAAATATCATTAGATAATTTTCTGACAATCAGATACTGGAATACAAGAACAAATTCCCCTCATATTATTTACATTACTGCTGATACAGCACTACAGTTTCCCCAAGACAGTTTGAAAGTAAGAATTTAAAAGGAGGCATAACAGGGTAGACAACATACTAGCTAGTGTGCAAGAATAATTCTTTCAACAGCTTCAAATGCTAAGTCACATTGTATAGACACTCACACTACTACAATAATCACAGTGACACAGACATACTGAAACTCCTTTTGAACTAAGCTCAGGTGCTGACAGCAGGCTAAATACAGCAGGGTTACAGGAGACCTTGCCAAGGAAACAGGTTGAATAAACCTGGGCTGATGTTTACCCAGATAAAAGAATACACTAAGCTACCCTGCACTGCTATAATGTAGCCCTATAAAGTATCATTTGTTTCTGAAATTCAGAACAGGGAAAATCCCAGATTCATCAGACAGAAGGGATTTTGCCAGTAACTTCAGTTATGCCTACCTTTCGCTCTACCTGCATTTGTGCATCAACTGGCAAATTAAAAACAAACAAAAAAAAAGAAACAAAAAAAATCCTCCCACCACCCAAAAAAACCCAATAAAAACCAAACAAACCAGAACCCACATCACAACTTACTTTGCTTAACTTGTACATGCAGCTTTTTCTTTACCTATTAAACTGTCTTTATCTCAACCCATAAGTTTTCACACTTTTACTCTTCCAATTTTCTTCTCCATCTCACTGTGAAGGAGTGAAAGAGCAAGCAGCTGCAAAAGGCTTAGCTGCCTACTGGGGTTAACCCAGAACAAATAAAACTTACCATCATTACTTAAACAGTTCAGTAATTTTAAAACACAGGCATTCCATAGTTGCAATCAGAACTTAAAGGGCAAGGTGGAGGGAGGAACTAAACAAAATGGTATCTCAACCTAAACAGATTTGTCTCCTACTATTCTTACTAAGCATTTCAGTCTCAAGTGCTACAAGTTCCTCATTAACATCTTTCAAATGCAGAACCCCCAATGTACCCAGAATAGTTTAAAATTATAACCAAGATCACCATATTCTCTTTAAAAGTGTAAAAATGCTTTCAAAATGCATTAACCTAAGTCCTTTCTTCAGTATTCCGTGCACAGACTAGCAATGAGAGTCTGCACTTGGTAATAGATGCATAGCATGTCAGAATTTATGTCAATATACAACTGGAGCAAAACTCTACAAGTAGGTTTACAGGTAAATACATCAGCAGACAAAAGGTGTCTAAACAAAATCTAATCACCTTGGATATTCTTTTACCAAAAAAAATGTTGGGCATTCGCAACAGGAGAAATACGTGGGAGTTCAAGATAATTGGGAATACCTCAGCGAAACAAAATATGCCTCAGCTGGCAAGAACAGACTGAACAAGTTCATACTTGACACAGCTTTGCACAGGTAGTTGGACTAGATGACCTCCAGGGGTCCCTTCCACCCCGAGTTACCCTATGCTCCCATAAAATTTAGATACAAAGTTAGAATAAGGCCTTATTATATTAACTGCATATATTAACTGACACTTGCCTTTTTAATTTACAAATACTCAGTTTAAAGAAGCTAGATTTTAGAGCTGTTACATGATCTTAACCATAAGTTTCCAAAGGGAAGAGTTACCACTAAAATAAAATTACATTTGAACCAAAATTATCACATGTGAAAGAAAACCACAGATAAGAGATCCAGAAGAAGTGAACAACACAGCTTTGCCAGACAAGACATGTAGTTGAAAACATATGTTGTAGGAACATCACAAAATTATCTAAAGTGGAACCTACACCACAGTCAGTTAGAATACTTAAAATGTTATACGTAAAAATCCAACCCACCGATTTTTATTGCCTTAGATATGATCACCATATCACCATTGATTTCATCTGGAAATCAATACCACCAATTCACTTTAAATAGTAAGGCTGTTTAGCATGCAATTCCTTTCATGTCATTGACACTTCTTAAGCTGGTCTTTATGTACTGGCTGGCCGTAGCGCCAGTACATAAAAAAATCTGATGTCATCTGCATTCCACCAAGGGTGGAGGCAAGACGAACACTTTTTCAAATTGAGTTCCCAAGAAATCCACATTTCGTAAAACCAAAACATCCTGTTTCTATAAACAGAATTGTCAAGCAATCTATTCTTGAACGGCTACTCAAGGAAGAATTCCTAATTAAAAAGCAACTTTTGCTGTATTTGATTTAAAACCTGATGCAACATTAGAAATAACCTTCATTTTTATGTCTGTAATTCATATAGCAAAATACCAAAGGAGGCACAAGTGTAAAATTGCTGCAAGGAAAAGACTACTTTGACATCTTTAAAAAAACCCACCATCATGAGCTAAAACTTGTACACTACTGAAACAAATCATATTCTACAATCTCCTGGGAATATACTGCCTACTTGAAGAGCCTTTTTGATTTGTTCATACCAGAACATCAGTCATTTTGATTTGGCTGCAGTGTTAAGCTGACATCTACTCAGAGAAACTGACCAGTATCTTCAAGGAAGTTGTCTGGTATGGGAATTTTTAGATGCATTTCCTCACAACCCAACATCAGTCAAGATTTTTGAGACTCTCCATTCAAGAACACAAAGCCATTGCTGATAAAATCTGCCACTGATTGATGTTAATGGTGCTATAAGTAACAGCAAGTTCAAGCTGTTAATAACTGAAAGACAATAAAAAGGTTAAAGCACCCAAAAAAACCCAAAGAAAACAAAAGAAAAACAAAAAAAACCAAACAAACCTATGAGGATTCATGACATGATGAGATTTGGGATCTGAAATCATATTTCACAGTAGAACACCAGTAAGGTTTGTCTGTTCAGGAGTGATTCACAAGCCCTTGCAATATTGACTATGGCAATGTAAGACAGTAGCAACCTCAACTCTGCTCTCCACTCCTCTGTTGGTGGTTACCTTCTCAAGAACGGGGACAGCAGAATCACATGACAGCTCCTCCACACCACAATTCAGGGCTTGTCCTGTTATTTTAAATCCACCTTCATCTCCATTTAGTCTTGTCACCCTGCTTAGATGGGCAGTACCTTTCAGCAGGAAGCTAAATGGACAACTGCAGTAGCATCTTAAATTAGAGTAATAGGAATTATCCCTCATTAACCAAAGCTCTTACCTCATTAATGACAAAGGTAAAAATTAATTTATAAACAACTGCAAAACTGTATCCACTGATACAGGGGATTTGCTGAAAAAGATCAAATGATCAGAAGTTGAAGCTAAAATACAAAACAGTGTGCGTCATTTATTTATTCCCAAAGGAAATGTATAATTAATCATACTATTATCACTGGCATGCTTTAAAATCAAGACAGCACATATAAGCCATAAATTTCTGATCTAGATACAAAGACTCAGGGAAATTTATGGCCAGTATTAAGAAGAGTGTCAAACTGTATCAACATGAAAGTCTCTTAGTGTTAAGACTAATCAACTACCCCATGCTTCAGTAAGTATAGTCTACTAGCTCAAGAATGAAAACAGCAGCATGAAATAAGGTGAGATACCTCTGGTAAAGAACAACAGAAGTGACTATATATTGTTGAGATATTAGACAAATTCCTCTAAAAGAAAGCAGATTCCATTAATAAGGCAAAATACTTTAACAAGTTTATTGCTCTACTATTTTCTTTGCAACACTGCTTCCCAGGGAATAAATTACACTCTTCCACAGGAAAGAGCAGTGGTTATTCTCATATGACCTTAATTTAACAAGTTGATCATAATAATTACCAATAAAATAATATCTTTCTGCATATGTCCCCACTTTCACACATCTTGACTCAAGCTCTACCTATCTCATGCATCAAAGGATTTAGAAACATATTGAAATGACCATACTATGCACAGAGCAAGTGAAATTTTTTTCCTCTATAATGTATTTAATATTTAATACACAGTGACATAACATAAATGCACTGAGCACAGAACACCTGTGGGTTTTTCCCAGCTGAATCAGTTACAAGCAGAAGAGTACCTTCTAACTGCAAATATTTTTATTTCTCTATGATGACAACGTTTCAAAAATAAATGGTTTAGTTAGAGACAAGGAAGGAAAATTTTTTGAAACAGTCTCATTTCTTCAAATACTTTGAGAAGGTGATTTATCTTCAGTAAGTAACATATCAAAAATAATTTTTTAATAGCTAACATTCTGTAAAACTATTTGGCTAGAGGGTATAAGGAAAAAATGTAAACAGCTTAGACTAGTTAGCCATGAAAACAAGAAACAAAAGATTCTGCTTTAGAGGGATGGCTGTATTTAAGACAGCTGGCAAAGTTTCTGGTTAATCCAGGTAAGCAAAACTCAACATTCCTGCAGATGGAGCACAGGTATGTTACAGGAAGTGAACTGGAATGATTCTTTTACATAAATATTTTTTTATTAATGTCTTTTAGAAACAGTAATTTTGGAAGTAGATAGCTCTCAAACATTAGCAGTGATTCACTGGTCTGGCCATCTCAAATTTGTGCGATCACGAGGTTGATCGGAACTCATTTGATTTTGGCATATTTCCAGACTTCTGTATTAACAAAACCTTACACTGCAAATTTAGAACCCAGAAACCCAAGGCTGATTTCTCAGGAGATTTTAGAACAAATGTTTTATAGACATTTGAGCTATGCCTAGAGCAACACTGATTTTTCATACAGAATTTGTCCATGCTGACTTCACCCACAAAAAATGAATATAATTGTCACTTTACACAAATTCTAGTCAGTAAAGTGCGATTTTCCCTCAGCACTATTCATTATTCTCATTGATCCAACTAAAAAATTTGGGAAACAGCTAACAGATTTGAGAGCGATGTAGAGGGAAGCAATACGCAGCCTTTTCGTAAGTCTCCTTTTCAGCCCTTATATGGGTGTAAGATTTTTCAGCTTTAAAGAATGGGCCTCTCAATATTCTCCTGACTGTTCCAAACTCCAAGTTATGTAATCATCCAAATTATGCAGAAATCATTCAGAAACCTACATTTATTGTAAGCACATATTCACATATAGTAACTGGTGTACTTGTTTCTTGGGTGAAGAGTTTGGTTTGGTTGGTGTTTTCTTCCACTTTTAAAGGCAAATCCTATTATACTGGATAGAAACATAAGGGAACTTCACAGACTCATTCTATTCCCCATATGTATAGTCTCAACTGCAATGCTTGTGCTTCACTAATTCCCATAATAATATAAGGATTTATTACTTCATTTTAGAAGCTTGCCCTGCAGATGCTAAACCTTATACTCATTCTTTCTTCCCTTTAACGAGTACTTGTAGAAAAGCCTGGAGGGTTTTTTCAGGCTACCATTGCTTCATAAACACAGCTTAAATTTTTCTGATAAACTGGATGTTGGAGGGATCACATGGCCACATCTCCCACAGCTTAACATTTAAGTGCATAACTAAAATGCTTCAGTGAGACTACCAGTTACTGCAGTTATGTTACTACCACACGGAACAGTTCAACCCCAAACTGAGCTATAAGATTCCAGAAGCCATTTTTAGCCCTGGGCACTAGGCCAAAAATAACCTTTTCAGTTCTCTAGGAAGCCAGATGTACAAGGATACAAAAACTGACAGAGGGTATACAGCACTTCTTGCCAAAATGCTGGTGTTTCAAGTTAATACTCACATATTATTTAATTCCTAACTGATTGCAAATCTATAGTGATATTCTTTTAGAGACTGAGTATTTCTGAATCATGCTATCATGCTTCTGTGCCAGATGCTGCTATAACATGAGCTCTTTGTTTCTGTGTTAATGCATCTAGAATCACTCTCAGGACTTCAAAACGTAATGAAAGCTTAAAGGTTTAGGTCTTTAATACTATCCCAACATCTTCCAGAACAAAGCTTCAATTCAAATGTCTCAACACACATTCTTCAATATATCTTATGCTGTCCTCATGGAGACATAAAAGTCAGAGAACCAAAGCTGGATTCCTTCCACAGTTCTATCCTCTATCTCTTATGAGATCTGGATTAAGCCATTCAAAATTTCTGTTTCTTAGTTCTTCCAATCTGTAAAACCAGTTAGAACCTGCATCATTACAGAACAATGAAATAACTCACTGAAAACAGCAAAGTTTACAAGGTAATTTTTAACAGAAACATAGAACAAGGTCTCTGCTAGGACCAACTAGAACTAGAAATAATCTCAAAAGTCATTATATTAACACTCAATTCAATTTTATAAAAGGCTTTTAAATTAATCAAAACACAAGAAACTCGTAAGATTACTTTCTCTACCCTTAGAAGTGACTTACTGGTTGACTGAACTAAGTTACACACAGCACATTTTAACATAGCAGTAATAGCTGCAATATCATAATCATAGAATGGTTTGGGTTGGAAGGGACCTTAAAGACCATTTAATTCCCACCCCTGACCTGCCATGGGCAGGGACACCTTCTACTAGACCAGTTTACTCAAACCACAGTCCAACCTGGCCTTGAACACTGCCAGGTACAGGGCACCTGAAGTCTGGTGTTCCATCACCCTCACAGTACAGAGCTTATTCCTAATATCTAATCTAAACCCCTCCTCTTTCAATCTAAAGCCATTTGCCCTTGTCCTGTCACTACGTGCCCTTGAAAAAAGTCCCTCTTCAGATTTCTTGTCAGCCCCTCTAGGCACCCGAAGCTGCTCTAGAGGTCTCCCCAGAGCCTTCTTTTCTCCAGGCTGAACAACCTCAAGTCTCTCAGCCTGCCTTCATAGGAAAGGTGTTCCAGCCTTCTGATCATATTTGTGGCCCTGCTCTGAACTCACTCCAATAAGTGCCTCTCTTATTTCTAAATTCTCTTACAAAAATTTTAGCAAATTGAATTTGATATTTTATTTTAGCTCATCTTTTTCATTCAAATCATAATGTCCATTCCACATGCATCTAAGATTTTTTTGAAGAGTGTGCAATAGATCATCTTCACTTTTCCTGTTGAATTTGATTTAGCACATGAAAAAATAAAGATGGCAGTTCCAAAGACAGGGAAGAAATACATCATTTCTTTAAAGCAGCCTCTTTCAACCCCCAAAAATATCCCAGAAAAATAATGGATGAAACTACACATTGTCAAACTAACATGATAGTTTGCCATCAAATTTGAAAATTCAGATAATGGAAACATCCATTATAATACATCTGTAATTCCATAAAGCATTCTCTTTGTCAAAATGTGCAGAAACTAATAAACTGCATCATTTTCCTATGAAAGATTAAAAAAAAAAAAGCTATCAAGAACTATATATAATGAAAAAATATGTTGATGTTGTGTACAACTATGTACCAGTACTGATAAGGTCTTAAAATAAGACAAAGTATGGAAACACAAAACATTTTAGATGGACCTCCCCCCCCCCCCAAAAAAAATATTGGTCATACATCTTTCTTCAACAACGTTACTAAAAAGGAGAAAATACCACCTCTGGTAAAACTTGCAAGTGACAGGACATGTATGAGTGAGGGTTAAAAAAAAAAAAAAAAAAAAAAACCAGAAAAAAAGTCACTAACACAAAGCAATCTGAACTGGCTGGTAAGGCAAAGAATAGGCATTCAGCCAGACTGCGATTCAAATCTCGGAACAGGGATCACAGGCAAAACTTAACGAGTAGGGAAATGACACTGCACATGGTGGAAAGCAAAAAGACAAATTTTCTTGAACTGGGATGAACTCCAGAGAAAAAGTAAAAATAAACCCTAGCAACACAACACACAACAAGCATGGGAAACCGGGGTTTAAGCTTCTCCCCTTAACCATGCTCAGCTGCTCTTTAATAACCAGGACACCTTCCCCCAAACTGCTGAGAAATCTCCTTTCACCATGGACCAGAAATGCCACCCCAGAAGTCTGCATCACTGTCTGTATTTTTTTAATTATGTAACTTACGAATGACACCATGTTCTTCCTTCTTCCCTACCAAACAAATGCACAGCTTTGTTGTTACTACACTTGCCATGCCTGGAAAAGACTGAATTGAATAAATTCAGCTAGGCCTCACTATCCAACATACAATAATGTAACAATGGAAATGATATGACCTGTCAAGTAGTCAATAGTTTTACCCCTCACTTATCTTTGCACAAACATTTTATGAATCTATTTGTCTCTGTTCACCAAAAACAACAGATCCAACTTATCATGCATGCTCTTCTGTTCATGTTTAGATGTGGAAGGTTTTTTATTTATCATCTAACTTTTTTCATTTTTACTTTTTGCCTGTCTAATGTAGTGCTGCCACTATAAATAGCACAACCAAAGATGCAGACTTCAGATGTTAAGAAAATCTGACATGTCTGTAAACACACAATAAATCAAAGTGAAATTGTCACTTGTTACTCTGCTACTTTTGAAAGATGCTACTTTATAATATAAACTACAGTATAAAGAAATCAAGGCATGTGCCGTGTTTAAATATACTTCCAAGATGGTTTTTAATGAATTTAGTTTCATTCAAAAAGTGATAGACTTTAAATCCTCCACCCACATATTAATGTCAGCTGTCCCAGCAGTGCCTCCTTCTATCAGAAAGAAATATTTATAGGACTGCATTAGTAGAAAACACCTAACTACTCTATATAGTGAAATCCAAAAATAAGACATTACATTGGTTACCAATGTTGCATTTTACAGCACTGCAGTTTTGGAAACAAAAACTCTATTTTTAAAGCAGGCATTTCAAGCCTACTTTGATATTGGCAACATGTACTTCAAAAAGGATTTTCAAGAAAGTGTAGAAACAATTGTAGGGAGACACAAAACATTTATAATCTTTACAACATTTGGAATTTATATATGGAAGCAACTGAAGTATTTCAATACATTCATGTATTGAAAAACAGAAAAGGTAACAGACAAGTATCTACTGACATATTTTCCTATTTTTCAGCACAAATAATTCTTTCTACTCTACAAAGAGTATTTCCAAACCAAGGTAAAGCAAACCACCTGTGCAAGTTCACATTCTCCAGACTCAGTATCACAATTACTGAATCTTGCAATAAGGAATAAAATCACCCAGCAACAGAAAACCAACAGAAAAACCTTATCCATTCAGCAGCACAGGTCACTTAACACAGTGCTCGGCTTTTTGTTCTTGTTTTGCTTCTCAGTATCAATTCAAGAACTCTACTGCGATACTCAAAACCTCCAGCTACTACCAGTAACTCCTCTAACCACACTTAGAAAAGTTACCTCACACTGGCATCATGAAAGTTATCAGCTAGCTTTTAACTAAAGTCAGAATTCCCACAAGCTCAACTGAACATGAAACACTCCAAGCAGCTTCAAAAGTGAGTGCAAACATCCGGCTCCAAATTAAATGTAAAACTAACTCTCCTTTGGCTTTGCCAAGATCATCGCCTCACAAGTTTTGACTTTTTTTGGGTTTTTTGTACTTTAAAACTATTTCCCCTACGGATTGGGACAGGACGAGAGACTGTTATAGTAATTTCTATTTTTAAATAGTTAAGAGGTTTACAGATATTATGGTGTTCTGCACCATACAAGGTAGAAAAGAGATAAAAAGGCAAGCTGGCCAGCAAGATGCCCCTAGGGGAAAGAGGCTGGGGAGAAGCCTTAGAATTTTAGAAGTGAACTCCTCCCACAAGGATACATCTACCCACAAATTTAGGGGAAATTAATTATTCTTCCAGAAGCCTACCTCCTCAGTACCTTTCCAAAGAACTACTCTGATGTGTGCATTATACCTTGCAAATTACAGTCAGCAGAGGACAGTTAGAAGTCAGGAAACATAATTCCCATTTCCACTTTTGACAGTGATTTGCATGCTGAATATTGTGATAACATTTCTGGCTCTTTAGTTTTCAACCCAAGAGATAAGTAGCTATTTTCATAATTCTGGTCTCAGAGAACATGTTGCAGATACCTCTCTGGTTTCAGAAGTGACATTTAAATTATTTAAATCATATTGATTTTAGTTGTGAATTTGGGATCTAACTAGCTTGGGAACGTTCAGAAATCTAGTAGATGCTTAGTAACAGAGCCAGCAACAACCAAGCAGTCAGAATGAACAGTCTGTGGCCTGAGGAAGTTATTCATCCTTCCTAGAATGGTCATTTTAACATGCAAAACACCATCCCTCCATCTTGGCTGCTCTTTTAACTCTGTAAGCAGCAGACAAATGGTTGCTAAGCTTCCCAAACTTACATTCAAGAGTTAATCTTTTAAAGTATAAATTCTAAACTGCTGTTTGTAGCATAAAGCCTGTAAACATCATTTATATTAAAGTCAAGTCATTTGACTTGTTTATCTAATTCTCTGTTCAAAAAATTCTAACAATTATTAATGCAACTGCTCAATAAATTTTCCTCAGTTTTACAGATAGCAGAATAGTATTCCAAGCCATTACACTCAATCAAGAATATACAGCTCACATCCCTGCTTATACACTTTTCCTTCTTTCACTTCTACCACTTCATATATTTTCACTCAGTAATTCATAAATCTTCACTTTTTATGACATTTTGGCTTTTAAATGAAATGCTCAATACATCCATTTTCTTGTTCAAACCTATATTACATTGTCATTAGCTCCCTTCCTCTTCTAAGTCACAGTTCTACTTTGTCATACCAAATTCTATACCCTGGTCTTTTCCCCTCACATAAAAGTATTCAAAACTCTACAGGTAGTAACTGTATTAAGATTCACACCATCTCTGCTGTTCTACAGATGTCTTCACAAACTGCTCCAGCATGGGTCCCTTCCACAGGATGCAGTCCTGTAGGAACAGACTGCTCCAGCATGGGCTCCTCTCTCTACAAGGTCACAGGTTCATCAGGAGCCTCCTCCACCTGAAGCCCACTCTGGAAGCCCAGTGCAGGCTTCCCATGGTGTCACAGCCTCCTTCGGGCATCCCCCTGCTATGGTGTGGGGTTCTCCATGGGCTGCAGCTGGAGATCTGCCTCAACATGGTCTGCATGACAGGCTGCAGAGGCATCTCTGCTCCAGTGCCTGGAGCACCTCCTCCCCTCCTTCTGCACTGACCTTGGTGTCTGCAGAGCTGTTTTGTTCATATATTCTCACTCCTCTCTCTGGCAACAGTTACCCTTGCACAGTGTTTCCCCACCATGCTTCTTAAATATGTTATCCCAGGTGTGCTACCACCATCATTGATGGGCTCAGCCTTGGTCAACAGTAGGTCTGTCTTTGAGTTGGCAAACATGAGGAAAACTTTTGGCAGCTTCTCACAGAAGCCACCCCTGTAGTCCCCCTGCTGCCAAAACTTTGCCACACAAACCCAATACACAAAGACACAAAGTGATAACACTTCTACAGAATCAACAGGTTTTCATCCATTTACATGCACAGCATGGTCAAGCATAGTTTTGGCAGTTCTAGGTAAAGCTGTTTAAAAAAAAGCCACCCTAAACTGAAAGTTAACTTTAAGGGTAGAGGTTCAATAAACAGCTGAGGTTACTCCTGCTGAAACTGAGGTGTTTCACACTCCTATTATGTGATTTCTAGGCTGTCATCTCTCCTACCTCCTAGCTCTTGCACTAGTTTTGAAGCTTCTCTACAAACAAAGCAGGCTAGCCAAAAAAGAAACAAACAACATAAAACCACACTGGGGAAGGAGATGGACAAGCACACAGAGTCAGTGGTAGAAAGACAATCTACACAAGCCACATTCTGACACAGTAACCAGGCAATTGAGTACTAATTTGTTTCAAGAAACAAAAAGCACTCTGAGCTAATTAACTTCATTTTGTTCTGAGAAGAGCCTAACAGCACCTGCAAAGTCACTGACAGCATTTCAGGTATGGGGGCATAAATCTCCAGACAAGAGGTAACTTTCAAAAGCACAACTGACTAGACTCAATGCAGCAGAAGAACTAATACACTCTTTCCAACAGGAGTTAACAGCCTTGATGTTTAGACGATCCACAAGCAAGAACATTGCCGGACCTGGGGAAGAAAAAGGGCCAAAGGGGCTTGTAAGTGTATTCTGCAGCTGTAAGTTGCTAAGCACATCTATGCTCCCAAGAAATTAATTTAGTTTAGAGCTCTTTTACAAAGTCTGTTTATCACAAAAAAAAAAAAAGGACAAAAAAAACCCCACAACTAGAATATATTAACAGAGGTGCCCAGATGGACCACATTATGGTGTTGTATACATAATAATGAATACAAGTGGGTTTATCTTAATTTTTTTAGCCTTGTAAAGACACATTATATAGTAATCTCTAAAAAGTTACATCCCGTAAATTTTGGATGCAGTGTAATAATCAATTCATTTGTGAGGATAAACAAACTTATTTCTTCCTCCCTCCTTGTCCTAATACACTTGGGACATTACTGGTGTTAGAGATAGAATAAGTAAAGCTAGAAATCTTCAAATAAACACAGGAAGCTTGTAGGAAGAGTCTGACTATATAATAAAGAGAAGAAACATAGGTTTGGGGTTTTTTTTCATAACTAAAAATGTTATTTTTATTGATATGAGTTTAGATAAAATTAGCAAAATGAAAGATTTTCAACAAGCTTCATATAAAAAACCCACAATGTAACCAAAATACAAATTCAAGATGATGAACTATTCAAAGCAGTAATTATCAGAGAATATTCTCAAAAGCAGAGGGGCCTATAAAATCTTTTGTTTCCCCTAGTGACCAAATAATAACCAAATTCTAAACAATAGTCCAATTGGCAGTTCATGAAATTGTGCAGTAGCACAAAGTAGCCTGTATCTATGACGTTCTTCCCAATGCAACCTCCATTTACGATAAGTAGAATCAACTGCACATCTACTGCTATAATTAGGATAATTCTCTTAAGTGAAGGAAGAATTACATTAATAAAGGAGCTGGAGAAAACCACAGAGGATAAATTATGGCAATCTAATATACATAGAATACTTTGGGTTGGAAGGGACCTTTAAAGGCCATCTAGTCCAACGCCCCGTGCGATGAGCAGGGACTTCAACTACACCAGGCTGCTCAGAGCCCTGGCCACATAGAATCATAGAAAGTTACGGCTGGAAAGGACCTTAAGATCATCTAGTCGCAACCCCCCTGCCATGGGCAGGGACACCTCACACTAAACCATGTCACCCAAGGCTCTGTCCAACCCCGTCTTGAACACTGCCAAAGATGGAGCATTCACAACTTCCCTGGGCAACCCATTCCAGTGCCTCACCACCCTCACAGTAAAGAACTTCTTCCTTATATCCAATCTAAACTTCCCTGTTTAAATTTGAACCCGTTACCCCTTGTCCTGTCACTATAGTCCCTAGCGAGGAGTCCCTCCTCACCATTCCTATAGCCCCCCTTCAGATACTGGAAGGCTGCTATAAGGTCTCCACACAGCCTTCCCTTCTCCAGTCTGAACAGCCCCAACTTTCTCAGCCTGTCTTCATACAGAGGTGCTCCAGCCCCCTGGTCATCCTTGTGGCCCTCCTCTGGACTTGTTCCAACAGTTCTATGTCCTTTTTAAGTTGAGGACACCAGAACTGCACACAATACTCCAAGTGAGGCCTCACGAGAGCAGAGTAGAGGGACAGGATCACCTCCTTCGACCTGCTGGTCACTCTCCTTTTGATGCAGCCCAGTACACGGTTGGCTTTCTGGGCTACGAGCACACACTGCCAGTCCACGTTAAGTTTCTCATCGACCAACACCCCCAAGTCCTTCTCCACAGGGCTGCTCTGAATCTCTCCTCCGCCCAACCTGTAGCTGTGCCTGGGATTGCTCCGACCCAGGTGTAGGACCCTGCACGTGGCTTGGTTAAACTTTTTATTAAACAAACATAGGTGTTTATTTAATAAAAAGGGAAAGAAAAAAAAAAGGAAATAAGATATTATTATCATTATTTCCTGAAAGGAATGGATCTCACCTGAACCAGCATCAATCCCCAAGACAAGAAATAATTTTTTCAGAAAGACAAGCAGAAAGGAATTCAAACTGCTGGGTACAAATAAATGCATTCCTGGACTTAATTGTGATGGAAGACAACTTGTAACTTCATTAATTTTTCACTTTTTCCCTTTACATAATCCCATAGGAAGCACTTAGACGTCAAAACTCAAGCTAAGTGCACCCAAAAACTACAGGTTCTCAGGCTGTTCAGGTGATACTGTAATTTTTCAACAATTCTGAGAACAAATACTTGGTTATACAATTCAATCAACTATTTCAAAGATGCTGCCAGGCTAAGGTGTATCCACCACTGACTGCACTGCCTTTTACAAACATTTTAAAACACAGAAGGTAGGAGATCTTTCATCTAGTGAGCAAACTAAAGCACAAAAAAATAAATATATATCCTCCCAGAACTTCATAGTGTCCAAACTAGCAATCAAATACTTCAATTAGTGTTTCTTTTCAATCTAACACTTGATGAAAACAAAATTATTGCTTCACTTTCATGTCATCAGAAGCAGCAGCAAGTAATCCTTCCTTTTATGCCTAACTCACACAATAGAAATGGGTGGAACAGGTATTCACCAGTAAAGTTTGAGAGCATCTGTCTTCAGAAAAACAGCCAAAGTCTACAGAAGTGACACAGGGAGCCATGGTTACACATTTAAGTAACAGCTTTGGAGCTTTTTCTTCCTCTTTTATAAACTAACATGCTTCCAGCATTCCCAGTGGTTTTGAGGAATATAATTGCATGCTATTACTTAAGAACTATGTAATTACTGTGCCACTGCCTTCTGCATAACTCAGTCTGTAATAAGAGTGATAAGAATAGCATTTATTATTTTTGAAATGGTTTTTGCAACACATCCACACTGATGTGGTTTTAAACATCTGACTAAACTCAGGATGCTTTACATAGAGGTTTTATTTTCTTCTTATAGTACTGTACACCATTCAAACTCCCCTCTGTGTGCAAAGACACTGCTTGAAAGTTCATCTGACCAGGTCACTCAGCTCTTGAGCAAAACTTGCAAAGACTGAGGAAAAGCATCCTATCATGTCTCTATAAGCAAAATATGTTTTATGCAAAGTAAAGACATAGAAGAAAAAGCATGCCAAGAATGGAATGTGCAACAAAAACTAGAAAAGTCAAACCATTCACTCCCAGATATTAAAGGCAACCAAGGTACATCCCTTTTATAAGTGTATCAAATGCTATGTAAAATCTGATTTCTAAATTCTGGGAAAAAAAGAACACGTAAATGCATGAACAGAGAATTTACAGTTTAACACTTTAGTCTTCTTCAGGCCTGCCTAAAGCACTCCAAACTTTTCTAGAAAACAAGCTTATTAATGTTTTATTTGACAGTAGCTATAGATTGTTATTTTCTGAATGCAAATACACTGTCAGTATATTAAAAAAAACCAAACCAAAAACCACTAACAAAACAAAAAAAAAAAAAAAACAGCCCTTTAACAGTGAAAGGCTCTCCCGACCCCAAACACCAAAGTTTCAGGGCTTCACACATGTCAGCACATCAAAACCTAAAAATAAAAAGCCACTCACTGCAAGGACACAGCCCAAGTAGTACAAGAAAGTACTGGGTTTATACTATGCACATTTATGGAGAGGAAGCTAGAGAGAAAATTCCCATCAAGAGTTTGCCCCAAGAGCTTCAGAAACCTGGGCTTAAGCCAAGCCTCTCTTCTGTTTATATATTCTACTTATGTAATGTAGCAAATGAAAAGGAATACAGCTTTTCCAGAAATGCATCAACACAGGACAACTCACAAGGCAAACATTTCCCTTCAAACAGTTGCAACACGCTGTTAAAAACAAAAATATAGATTAACACATGGTTCTCCCAAAAACGTACTGTGAAAAAAGGGCTGCTGTTGTTACGAGATTGAGACATGGACTGCTCTATGCTGCTGTTTATACCAAAGAAAAAGAGAATGAAAATCCCATTCTACATTTAATTTCATATTGAATATTTTCCATGAAAACTCTGACAAAAGCATATTAATGCTTGAAAGCAAACACTACTTTTTCCCTAAGCTCTCCTCTGAACATAAAAATCACTAGAAGTAGTAAGCATGTAACAAGCATGTGCTACCTATACATACAACTCAATGCTCATGGTTGTACAGGCCACACACGATATACAAACACTAACATGTTATAGTCACCAAACAAAGTTTTTTCCAGTACATAATTTTGTTTTACAACAGTTTAGATCAATATTAGGGCAAACCAAACAAGCTAACTCTCTGGATTTCCAAACTATTTATTTTGCATCACAGCATGTTTTCATTAGACTGTAACTTTTTAAAAAGAAATAAACGTCTTGCTAGGGAGCCAAGCTAAAAGTCATTCTTCCAAACCACATACAGCTCCACTACCATGCCTTACCCCTTTCACATCTGCTACTGAGTTGGTCAGTGGCAAGTATAGCAATACATACTACCAATTCATGGCAGTTTCATTTATCAAATTTCCTTCATATTTCTCCTTTAATGATTCCATGATACAGGTGTTCACATGGACCATTGTGAACTCCATTCAACAAAAGCAAATAAGCAACAGCTCTAAAGGACAATTACATACAATGTCTACTACACAAGTGAGACATTACTCTGTTCCCTATAGCTGGGATAGATACAAGTATGCAGTCAGCACATATGTCTCCACATACCGGGAGGCACAAATACCCTCATGAGCAGGAGTAGTTGAGAGCTTAGGTTCATGTTATCACATGCTTGCACACAGGTATAGCACCTGCTGTTTTGTGGGTCAAGAACAAGTGACTACTTGTCTGCCGCTTTGCTGTTACAACACAAGTATCTTCAGCAGGCAAATGGGGACACAAAAGGGCATGCGGAGGCGGTACACTAAAGATCTTAGGAATACACTAATATATTCTTCTAGTGCAGGTTTTTACTGTTCTATCAAGTGGCACTATTTAAAGAGTGGATTAGGTTCCAACCCCTAGCAATATAGGGACAAGAAAACAGATATAACCTTCTTCAGGGGTCTGCCTCCTTAGGTGAGAAGCAAGTGTGCCCTTTTTCATGTTGGAAAGAGAATGTGAGGGCAGGGTAAATGCAGACTGGATATACCTTCCCTCACCACTCTTGCCTGCCCAGTTGTCACGCAAGAGCCTGTCCCTTCTGCAGATTTATGTAATGATGGTGTCCCCCAATGTAGAATATGTAGAGTGCCTGTGAAGACAGTGTTTTCTCTCCACAGTTGTCTTGGAAGATTGCAATGCATACAGAGCCAGAACTTATCTGACTGTAAGGATACAAGAGTGGATGTCAACCCCAGTATTGAACAAGTGTCATTTGTGAAAGGCAGCACACTACCTGGGGTAGCTGCAGAACAGAAGTGTTCCTATGAATATGTCTCATCTATAGGCGACATGTTCAGAGGTACATGAGAGTCTTAATGTGGTTACATTACCAGCTTCTATCCCCTCCATGCCAGGTAGGTTTGCCTACAAGCAGTCAGGTGGCAAGAGCAGGTATCCACCCCAACACATGTATGCATTCCTCCTGCTACCGATGCCAAGGTGGGCTGGCTGCCACCTCAGACCTCAGTGATCAGTGAAGGGTGTCACAGAGACGCACATTCCCCAGAGGGAGAAGGAGACAGGTGCGAGCAAGAATTTTCCCCACACACATGCACACGCACATTTCCCCAGTGTGCCTTGGGAGAGCTACCTCTGCCTCACCAAACGCGGGGGGGGAAATGGAGGAATCCAGCCATATGGGAGGTAGGCAAACACCTACCTCACACACCAAGGCGGGGGGGGGGGGGGGGGGGGGGCAATAAAGAAAGCATAGGGTCCACGGAGAGCTGGGAGTGGGCTCGGTTTCCGTGTAGGGACGTGCCGTGGGGAAGACGAATGCCTCATGACACGGAGGTCGAGTGGAAGGGTGGGGAGGGGTGAAGCGGGTCCCTCACAGGGAGACAGAAGACACTAGGATGACTGAGGGGGCGGGGAGGGAGAAAGCGGGTCCCCGGCTATTAAAACCACCTTCCCCTCCCGTCCCGCCCCGCAAGCAGATGCCGGCCGGGCCCCCCCCTCCGCGCCCCCAGTTCCTCCCCTGGCCTCACCTGCCCGCACTGTATCGGAGAGATCGTGGCTGAGGGCGGCGGTGCTGCGCGGGAATTCCTTCAGCTTCCTGCCGCTCAGGTTGAGCCCCCCGGAGTGCGCCGCCTCCTCCAGCGCCCGCTCCAGACCGCGGTTCAGCGGCGCCTGCAAGCCCAGCGACCCGCCACCGCCCACCCCGGCCGTTGCCGCCGCCAGAGCCGTGGCAGGGAAGGGCTGCGACTCGCTTCCCAGCGTCGCCATTTTTCCCCTCGCCCGCCTCGCCGCTGGGGGTACCCGAGAGGGCCGTTGGACCTGCCTGCCTGCCTGCCTCCCTCTCTTCTTCCTCCTCCTCCTCCTCCCGCTCGCTATAGTGGCGGCACCGCCGTCGTGACGACGAGGGGGAGCAGCGGCGCAGGCAGGGGGCGGAGGCGAACAGCCTGGAAGAGGCGCGCCCACTGCGCATGCTCCGACTCACACCGCCCTTTTCCCCCCCCCCTCCGTTTTACCGACACCGCGCCCGCGGGCGGCGCGGGGGCGGGCACAGCGGCGCCACCTAGCGGCGGCGCGCAGTGCACCCCCCGGCCTCCTCCTGCTTCAGGTGCAAACGCCAATGCCCTGGCCCTCCGTGGTTTCTTAAGATCATAGAATTACCTAGATTGGAAAAGACGTTTAAGATCATCAGGTCCAACCATTACCTTAGCACTGCCAAGGCCACCGCTAAACCATGTCACTAAAGGCCTCACCTACACGGTTTTTGAACACTTCCAGGGACAGTGATTCCATCACTCCCCTGGGCAGCCTGTTCCAATGCCTGAGCACCCTTTCAGTGAAGAAACTTTTCCAATCTAAACTCCGCTAGGGCAGCTTAAGGCCGTTACCTCTTTTCCAATCTTTTGTTACTTCGGAGAAGAAACCAGCTGCCTCCTCATTCAATCCACCTTTCAGGCAGTTGTAGAGAGCAATAAGTTCTCAGCTGAGCA
Organism: Lathamus discolor; assembly: GCF_037157495.1. NCBI lineage: Eukaryota > Metazoa > Chordata > Aves > Psittaciformes > Psittacidae > Lathamus > Lathamus discolor. Next base: position 98,419,452 of record NC_088887.1, on the reverse strand, counting down.
GCCTTCTCCAGACTAAACAACCGCAGTTCCCTCAGCCGTTCCTCATCATACTTGGGCTCCAGACCCTTCACCAACTTCTTTGCCCTTCTCTGGACCCGCTCCAGCACCTCAATGTCTTTCTTGTAGTGAGGGGCCCAGAACTGAACACAGTATTTGAGGTGCAGCCTAGCAGTGCTGAGTACAAGCGATGATCACTGCCCTGGCCCTGCTGGCCACACTATTTCTTGTCACAACATTCCCCGCAGCGTTCCCTTTTAAAGCCTAGCCCGGGAGGTCTGCCCACCACCTTCTTTGGCCCCTTCTCCTGAAATCGCCCGCAGCTGCTCACCACACTGACTGTGCCGGCAATTTGTGGTTGGGTGGCGTGAAACCACCATGCACATGTGCAGGCAAGCATGCATGTGCTCGGGCAGCAGGCCTTGTTTGAAAATTAAAAGCTGCAGTGGCTGTTGCCACTGAGCTGGGCCCTGGGGAGCATCTGCCCTGCAGAAGGCCTTTCTGTGACTCATTTCTCACACACAGGCTGGCTTACACATGTGCATGGCCCTCGGGGACAGTCTGCCAAAGAGAGATCCTCAGAGGTGTGATGTGTAGCAGAAAACCATGCACAGGATGATGATCACTTTACAATAGAATAACGTTTTCTGAGTGGGTGAGGGTGTTGGTTTTGGTTTATTCTCCCCCTCTCTTCCGCAGCTTTGCAAGGCTGAGTCCAGGGGTGGGAGAGGAGTGAGGCCTCATGCTTCCACAGGGTTTACAGAGTTCGAAGCTAAAAAAGGCCTTGTACGTCATCACCCATGACCTGTATTTTACAGGCCATTACATTTCACTCAGTTACCCTGTGTTGTGATCAGTGGCTGACATTAAACCAAAGCCTTCCTGGCTCCAGGAAGTTCAGCCACTGAGTGCTACAAGGACAAGGAAGACAGATTGCCATAAGGAAATAACTCTCAGTTTCTGAAAAGCAGGAGAGATCATAGTGAGTTTAACAGTCAGAACAAGAAACAGCACTGGTTCAAAAGGAAAAAGGGTGTTAGAGGTAGGTCTTCTCACATAACAGTATCATAGTATCCATTAAAAACTTGTCCTTTATGATTACAATATGCTCTCAGTAGAGGCACCTAAAATATAGGCCTTGAGCTTAAACTTCTGCCCAAACTCCCCTCACATCTACAACTGCTAGTTATTCATGTTTGGTGTGAAGCTCCTGTGTTTTGCAATGGCAAATTCAGTGGCCTACTAGTTCAAGAAAAAGTTGGGTGCACCAGAGAGCAATTCTTGACACCATTCTTTGGAACAGCCCCTAGCTGAAGAGGAAATCACCACAACAGTGGTGCCACAATGTCAGGTTACTTTTGGCAAAGCTTTTTTATGGGTTATTAAGATAGTATTCTCCAAAAATTTCCGCTAATCACAGCACATTTTGGATTTATTAAAAGGCTTAATTCCAGCTTGCGTGCAATTTTGGTGTTGCTACTGGAAAGCATAAAGAAACAGATGAATGGCTACATCTTCTCAGCCATTTAAAGTGTTGATGAGCAGTAGTTCAAGTTGAGTAAACTGTGAATAAGAGTAACTGCTAGGCTTTCCCTATAATGGATTAATTTTTTTAATGCAAGTTTAATGAAACAGGTACTACATTCTTTTACACTTAGCAAAGTCTGAAATATCATAGGGTTTATAACTTAGTAAATGACTTTGCACATGAGATTTCCTGTGTATTAAATTATCCAACATCATGGAACTCTATTTTGAAACTAGCAACGTAGAACTAAACACCGTATCTGCAGAACTCAACTTCCACCATCAGCTCTTTACAGTCAGGTAACAGGTCTGTCATTGGTAATGTTTGGGAAGTTTTCTACCAGGAACACCATGCTCCTTTCTCCCCCACTTCTGGTAAGAAAAAAATTATTTCTAGTGCTGATGTTGATGAAAGCAAAGAGGTTTTTTTTGCTCTTCGGTGTCTTCACACCATACTACTAGTCCTGGGATTTGATTCACAGCATCTTGTGTAAGGGGGGCTAGCAGCAATACCTTTCTCAATCTCATTGAAGGACAACTTATCCTCCTTTGCAGGAGGCACCTGAGGTGCCAAGAAGCCATCAGGCTGCCCTGCTTGCAGGCAGGCACAGCTTGCCCAACTCAGCTATACCATTGGGTTAGCATGAAGGGCCCATGGCTGGCAGAGGCAGATAAATCAGCCCAGCATTCTCACTTAAGACACCAACATCAGGACAGCTAGTATAGACAGGCTACAGCTACAGTTGTATGTGGTCTAGCAGGGGTTAAAGTTGTAGGTTCCCCCTTATAGCAATGCATGGGCACACACCAATAAATCAGTCTGTTTTAAACTTCTTTTTTATCTAAGCAGCTGAGGTGCAACACAGGCATGACCCATGCTTATCAGATACTGTGTAGGAAGTCCTGGAAGTAGCACTCTGAAGGCTGCTAACATTATCAAGGTTGTGGGGAAAAAAAAAAAAAAAAAGAAAAAAAAAGGAAGCACTGAAGCTGTATTGCCTTGAGTTTCTCTGCCAGAGTGCTATGCCAGATCTAGCTCCGTTCCTATAGATACAAAGGACAAGAAATTGGAAGCACTACAGAAAAAGATCAATCACAGCAGCACCGGTTTCCTACCCATGCAGATGTATGTAAAAGATCACGCTGTTGACTTTGGTCAGATCACAGTGTGCACACAGCCTGGCACAGCAGCTAAGCTGAGCTAGTGGCAAGCTGTCATTGCAAGCAGCCCTTCTATTCCTTGCCCCCAGCTTGATCCTTGATCCCCCTACTTCCTATGTGATGGTATTTACATTTGTCTGAATCTTCAATGAGATCTAGAGGAGTTTAAAAGATAAGTCTGGAAGGAAAAGAAGACAGTGGACGCTCTTCAGAGAGCAGACACAAGTGTAGCAGACAAGAGAAGGAATGCAGAAGGAAGACTTACGGATGCATCACAAGGAAAAGACTGCAGGGGTGACCATTCTGCAAACTGGGTCACACATAGCGGCTGTGACTAGAAAAATCTTATCAGAGATGTACGGAAAGTACCATACCTGAGGAAGACCATGAGCCTTAGAGTCAGATTGAATTTTTCAGAAAAGAGGCAAACAACAAGGCCCACATGGCTTGTGAAGATCAGGGCTGGGTGAGGACTTAAGTGCAGGGAGCCGGTGCCTCATGAGTTAGCACACGACCTCAGTGTGGAGTACCTCTGCTGCACTGGACATGGGACTTTCACAGTGTGGAGTAGGAGAGCATCATTTTACTTCAACATACAGACACAGGTACCTCATGCTCCGTGTACTCCAAGACAGTCCTGAAGAGGCAATGGCATGGAGTAGCTGATACACAGTCAGGGTACACCAAAGTAAGTGAATATCCAAGGTGGACAAGCTGTCTGGTGCAAAGAAAGAAACAACACACAAATACTAAGTCTAATGCCAAACAGAAAGTGGGCATCACTCAACTTGCAAGGCTACCTCCATTTGGTGCTACACAAAACAGCAGTCAGAACTCAGAAAGGACACATACACCCCTGGTAGCATGACCATAACAGCATCAGGACAAGGGAAAATATTGTATGAATCCCAAGAGAAAAAGCATGTAGACCGAAGCTTCATGTGGCACAGAAGATGTTCCTTTCAATTCTAGCACAGACTTCTGAACATGCTCACAGCATGCCTCAGACAAGCAGGTCATAGCAGACACACCAATAGAATGAGTAGCCTACACAGGGCAGACAATGTTCTGCAGTTTCCTTGCAGCAAAGCTGGTGAAGAGAGTTAGAAGAGTGGGGAAGCTATATCAGGAAATAGCTCAGAAAAATCCATTTATATAGCACCTGCCTCACAGACAACCAAGCAGGGGAAAAAAAAAGGAGGAAAAAGGAAGAGAGCAATTAATTGCTAGGAGGCAGGAGCTGAGGGAAGCTTATATGTAAAGCAGGAGCTCAGACAGTAGGTAAGCAGCATGATCACTGCTCAGAAAACATACAAGGCTCATTCTCTTATAGACACAAACAAGTTCATTACATAAGGGGACACAATTATTTAATTGCTATGGACAAAGGAGCCCTTCTTGGTCTTGGTGACTGATCATGGCAAGCATTAGGAGCTCAGGAAATCTCCCTTGCTGTGTCTTGAGACCCAATGGACGGTCAGGCTCAAATTACACCTGAGTGATAGTTGTTGGGGGTCAGCTGCCACAAGACGGATCCTGAACAGAACTGTGTGCGCTAGATGTCTTGGCAAGTTCACTTTCAGGGTAGTGATGATGCTGTACAGGCGCAGATGTAGCTGGACAGAAGCTGCAAGAGACCATGACCAAAAGCTCAGCTCTCAGCCAAGACCTCATGAAAATAGACTAAAGGGTAAAAACTGAAACCAAAATGAAGCTTAGTAGCCTGAAACACTTGACATGACTAGACATTTAAAGGCAACAGAGTAACATGCCCATACCTGAAGCATTAATTTACTTCAAAGACTATTAGCAGTTGTAAACTGGCAGGGTTTCTCTGATGACCTTGAAACATGCAATGTGATAGAGTGGTAACTGGGTCAATGCTTACCTTGAATCTACTGCTGAAATACAACTTCAGCAGACATTCAGGGGGCTGTAACTGGGGTGGAAGCCTTGCTCTTGAAACAGGAAGAGCCAGTAGGTTTTTGCACCATGATCAGTAAAACAAAGACATACCTAAGATGGGAAATGAATGTCTTGCAAGAGTTTGCCTTTGCAAAAGTTTGAAACAGTATCTGGTAGAGGAACAAGCTACCCTAGTAAGAAATAACCTGTCTTCTAATAAAAATAGAGGAGACAATTGGTTATTGTCACTACCAATGATGCAGCATTTACAGAGAGAAACGCTGTTGGCAGTCTCACAATGCCTCCAGAGTATGCTGTTGAAATACTACAGTTTATATGTCTGTTTCAAAAAAAAAAAAAAAAAAAAACCCAACAAAAACCCAAAACTATGCAAACCTGATTTCCTACCCACAGCAGATTATTAACACAGAACTGAAACAGAAATACAGAGTCCTCAGTCTATTGCAAAATCCAGAAAATGGAAGAAGATAGAAGACATCAGCCAAGCAGCTGAACTCTGGTTTCTAGGTGGAGCACACAAGGCAAAGATTTTGTAAGATCCATGTTCATGATAATGGGAAAGACAGCAGGTAAAATGCTTCATGTCCCTGTTAGAAACAGCAAAAACACTGGGACCAAAAAGAAATACTGCCTGGTAAGTGGTTGTGATATATAAGGTGAAAATGAAGGCCTAAAAGCTGAAAGCAGCAGTGGAAACGAAAGAATACAAGTCCGTATATTTTTCCTGCTAACCACACAAGCCACCTTTCTGATATAAACAAACTTGCTACTAGGGGGAAAAAAGCATGCATGCAGTTCCTAAGTGAGGAATTGTATCCAAGAACATGTTAATAGCCAGATATAATGCTTTGATAATGCACACAAATATGGATCATTGCAACCACCACCACCTCTTTACCAAGAAGGTATTATTTCACTCCTAAGGGGTATCTTTGCTTTCCAATATGCGCCGAGGCGCACTGAAGCAAAGGTTATGTGCAATAACAGCACCAGCAGGATACTAGCAAAAGAGTAACCTCCTTGAATGTCCTAACAGCCCCTGACCATCAGCAGTATGCCAGTATGCAGCAGCCTGTTGAAGAGCAAGGTCACGTGGACCCTCAGTGTTAATCACTTTGTTTCAACCACTTTTAATGGAAGTGAAGCTGTATATGCTACAGATAGGCAGGGTTTGGCCCATGGGGGAATGCTGCCTTGGTACGCAGCCAAGGGAAGTGCTGGATTAGGAAGGGGATACCCAACATACTTCATATTTCAAGAACTGTAGGCTGTATGATACACAAAGAAAATGCCTTAGAGCAGCCTTCAATTCTGTTCTAATTCATGCATGATGCTAGAGCAGCTGATAGTGTCAGATCCTAGGGTGCTCAAAAGTAACTTAAATATACATTTGCCTTTTGACTGCTATGCTACAAGTACTATGGGATGGCTCTTGAAAAAGAGCAGCAAAGAATCAAGATCAAAGTCTATGGTGTAGCTGCAACTTTTATACTCATCTCTTTCACAAAGATCAAGGCATTCAGCAATTCATACTAAACATCCCAACAACAATAATTTCAACATAACTACCAAGAAATATAGCACTGTCTGGTTTATTTGAGAGAAAAAAAAAGACTTGTTTCATCAAAAGTCACTAACACATCTGAAATAACTATAATAACTCTATACCAATACAGTTTATAAACAATATTCTAGAGGTATTTTTACTCCCAGTTATTACAAAATACAACACTTTGTTTAGAGCAGTCTTGTATTCTTCCAGCACATAACAAAACCTCAATCCTGTAGTCACATAACATTAGCTCCCAACTTGTGAACTGGGTCCCTGGAGAGCAGCACATAGTGAGATGCAGTGCAGTGGGTATACTGAGGGTACCTGAGAAGAGGTGAGAACTGCTCTTCCATGCATGGCTTTGCTACTCCACCTGCAGCAGAAAGCACTTCCCAGCAGTGAGCTGCAGGCTTGCATCATCTGGGAAGTGATCAGGACCCTAACAAAGCAGACTCCTGCTGCCTTTCAGTGAGATCTGGATCCTGCAATCAGAATATGGGCTGTGAATCTTCTACCATTCCAAAACTTCATGTGTTATGTATCACTGCCCAAACACAACAGGAGCTGGGTGGGAGCCACCAGTGCTCAGACGAGCCCTGCTAGAAAGACGGCACTCTTCTCTGCATCCTCCTTTCAAACTCTGGCACGTGACTTATCCCTTTTCCTTGTCCTTTTTCAATGCACACCATTATAAGAGAGCATCACAATCTTTGCCAAAGATGATACTTGTAAAAACCAAAGTAGCTGATTGTTGTTAAGGGCAAGTTCCTCTTGTTTTTATTAAAGCAAAACATGCTGGATATACTTATTAAACAAGAGCGTCACTGCACTACTCTGTGCAAGAAGACAGCTACTGGCCAGAAAGTCTTGCATTATAAGTATCAAATCATATTTTATACACACAGGTTTGCATGTTTGGTGACTGAGTGCATACAATGAAGTAAGAGGCATAGTATCAAGGAGCACAATAGAAATAATAGATTCCTCTTGGGAAGAAATAGTATGCAATGTTCCTAGTTAAGTCTGACTGCCAAAGGCAGCTCAAAAATTGCTGACATAGGGTAAGTCCAGGTTCTTGCAGTGCTGGGCAGGCAGCACTCCTCCTTTTAGCTCCCTCTCTTCCTCCAGATAAACACTCTTGGACTGGGCAACGCACACCTAACAGGATTGCTTTTCCTTCTCAGTGGCAGGTGAAGTTACAGCCTGCTTTTGGGCATGACAAAATGGAGGCAATCCAGTTAGCTGCAGAGTTTCATACCCTGCATGTAGTGAAGGCCAAAGAAGTGCCCAGGGATGCAAATCCTTGCAACACTTTGGCTCCTGGGAGATTCTGGCAGGTCCTCCCTTGCTGCAGAAGCTGATGAGTGCAGGGTGCTCAGCTTTACAAAGAATCCACCCTTAATGGCACACATCCTTATATTCTCAATGTGCATTCATTTAAGGACACCTACCTCAATGTCCTTTTCTGTTCTCTCCTAGTTTTGTTTGAGCCTTGTGCCTCCGAGTGCTTTCTTAGAATTAATGCTTCACACTCTATTTTTAACAATAGGAGCTGAACAGTGAAATGGCAGAGCTAAGTGAAACATACTTGGAGAGAAGGGGAAGGAAAAGCAATTTTCCACCCATCCCCCCATCTGTGATCTGTACATCTCTGTTAATATGTAAAACACACAGCAGCCTGTACAGCCTACATTACATGTAGCAGTTAGAACAGGGATGTTTTTTCCATGTGTTGCCTATAGCACTGAAAACACTGCTATTACTAAAACACCCAAGCAGTAATGAAGATTACTGGTCTTCAGTGGTTCTAACAAATGAAAGAGAAACAGCAGAAGCCCCTGAGAAAACCGTTTTGGGGATCTTGCTACCTTTACTTGAATTCATCTGAGCATATAGATAGCAAGGGTATATCTTTTATCTGTTTCATGGAAGCCTAGAGAGCTATTTAGAAAGGATGAAACCAGCTAGCAAACAAAGTGAAATAAATGCTTTCAGTACTCTGAAGAAAAGGAAAAATAAAAGTAAGAAGGAAAGCACTGGACAGGAAAGCTCTTACACGACAGTCAGGGGATAAAGATTACTTTTACAGGAAAAAAAAATAGAAATTAGAGATTGTGACCAGCACTTCCCCATACCCCAGCAAAGTATTTTCCCGAAAACATTCTGCATTTTCCATGCTTGCAAAGAACCAATTCATTTTCCCAACATATTTAGGTGTGAAGTTGTTAGGGTCATTGCAATGGTAATGCAAATACCTTCTGCTCTGACAAGATTCCCTTCTCTGTAATTACTAGATAACATATTCCCCAATATGTAATATATTCCTTTCTCTATAATTAATAAATATAACAGTCCATGAGGCATTTTTCATAAGCCATTTTATAAGTTTTAGTCTGAATCATAAATCACCTTTTTGTGTGTATAGCACAGCACAGCTCAGGCTCACACAAACCAGCATCAAGCTCCTCATGCCTTTCATCTATGGCCATTTAGTTGTCCTTCAGGCCAGCAGGTCCTACTGCAGCAACATCTCTTACATGACAAGTCACATGGCTCCACATCGATCTGAGCAAGCACTGCCCATCAGCATTGGAGCACGGGGAGCTTTTGGTCCAGACTCTTAAGTGCATATGGCTTTATCTTTTGTATGGGACAAATTTCTACACGTCTATAGGACCTCCTTGGACTGCCTTTCTGTGGATGGTTATGCCGAGTGTGCCGGATTCCAATCACTGCAGTTTGTTAAAACTGGGATTCAGGGAGGGGGAAAAATACACAGAAAACTTGCAAAACGCTTTCCCCAGGCTGTGTTGGAGGTATTTACTTACATATGCTGGGCACTTATCCACAGCAACACTGCATCTTCCTTCCATTCACAGCATCTCCAAATTACCTAGTGCTTCACATACATACTGACTGGTCAGGCCACAGATGTTTAACCAGATTAAGGAAGAAGACCAACTTCAAGACCAGCATGTATTTAAAGGCTACATAGTAGATGCACTTCGTGTTTGCAACATAAATTAAATAAAAACTGAAAATTGGCTAGCACAGTTTTCAACAGAACACCACCCAGTATTAAGTCAAAAGCCTTAATAAATCTAAATAAGTTACAGTACTTTTTACCAGCCAACTATATAAATTCCTGAAGTGTGGAATAAGGCTTGCTTTACAATAACTCCTTTTCATTAATCTATATTGATGGGTAATGGTTATATTTGTAGATGTCAGTTTCTTTGAAGCCCCATGTCATTTTTCTGTCATTTTGCCTATAATTGATGTAACAAGCCTATAATTAGTGGCTTTTAACACCCTCTGAATTCTGACATGGACTTAGTACTTTCCCAGTCTAATGAAATTTATTTCTGATTCCAAGGTGCTTTAATTGCTTTTGTGTTGAAGGTTCTGTATGACTCTTCTAGGATGCAAGAACAAACCCTGCTCTATTTTGAATAAATAATTTTTGTAGTATTTCTGCCTGTTCTGCATCACGGATATCATATTTACCTGCTGTTTCTAGTGATGGGTCTAAAATCATAGAATCATAGAATAGAATCAGAATAGTTGGAAAGGACCTTAAGATCATCAGGTTCCAACCCCCCTGCCATGGGCATGGACGCCTCCCACTAAACAACTAAACCATGCCACCCAAGGCTCTGTCCAACCCCGCCTTGAACACTGCCAGGGATGGAGCATTCACAGCTTCCCTGGGCAACCCATTCCAGTGCCTCACCACCCTTACAGTAAAGAACTTCTTCCTTTTATATCTAATCTGAACTCCCCCTGTTTAACTTTGAAACCCATTACCCCTTGTCCTATCTCTACAGTCCGTAACGAAGAGTCCCTCCCCAGCATCCCTATAGGCCCCCTTCAGATACTGGAAGGCTGCTATGCGGTCTCCACGCAGCCTTCTCTTCTCCCGGATGAACAGACCCAACTTTCTCAGCCTGGCTTCATACAGGAGGTACTCCAGTCCCCTGATCACCCTTGTGGCCCTCCTCTGGACTTGTTCCAGGAGTTCCATGTCCTTTTTATGTTGAGGACACCAGAACTGCACACAATACTCCAGGTGAGGTCCCACGAGGGCAGAGTAGAGGGGCAGGATCACCTCCCTCGACCTGCTGGTCACATTCCTTTTGATGCAGCCCAGGATACGGTTGGCTTTCTGGGCTGCGAGCACACACTGAAGCCGGCTCATGTTCATTTTCTCATCGACCAACACCCCCAAGTCCTTCTTGGGCTGCTCTTGATCTTTTCTCTGCCCATCCTGCAGCTGTGCCTGGCATTGCTCCAACCCAGGTCTAGGACCTTGCACTTGGCATGGTTGAACTTCATAAGGTTGGCATCAGCCCACCTCACAAGTGTGTCACAGTCCTTCTGGATGGCATTCCTTCCCTCCAGCGTATCAACCGGACCACACAGCTTGGTGTCATCGTCAAACTTGCTGAGGGCACACTCAATCCCACTGTCCATGTCAGCGATGAAGATGTTAAACAAGACCGGTCCCAACACCAATCCCTGAGGGACACCACTCATTACCAGTCTCCAGTCGGACATTGAGCCATTGACCACAACTCTTTGTGTGCGGCCATCCAGCCAGTTCTTTATCCACCGAGTGGTCCACCTATCAAATTGATGTCTCTCCAGTTTAGAGGCAAGGATGTTGTGTGGGACAGTGTGAAACGCTTTGCACAAGTCCAGGTAGATGATGTCAACTGCTCTACCCCTGTCCATCAGTTCTGAAGCCCCATCATAGAATGCCACCAAATTGGTCAGGCAGGATTTCCCCTTAGTGAAGCCATGCTGGCTGTCACCAAGCACCTTGTTGTTTTTCATGTGCCTTAGCATGCCTTCCAGGAGAATGTGCTCCAAGATTTTGCCAGACACAGAGGTGAGACTGACTGGTCTGTAATTCCCTGGATCATCCATTTTCCTTTTCTTGAAAATGGGGGTTATATTTCCCTTTTCCCAGTCATCAGGATCTTCACGATTGCCATGATGTCATCATTGTTCCTAATAATTGAATGCTTTCATGTTATCCTTAGCTGTCATTTGCATATTTTTCCTGAAATCTTTAATTGCCTCTTTTCAACAGTTGATAATTTCTTACTTATATGGATTGTTCTTATTTCTTTTCTATAGAAATTGTGTGTTTTCAACAGCTGATTTCCTTCTGCCACTGAATCAGGGTTGATGTTTAGTCCCTCCTTGACAAAAGGGGAAATTTGACATTTTTCCATCCAAATAAACTTCTTTGAAATAAATTCCTGTATTTATTTTCATTCTTCTACCTATATTTTACCTCTCTACACTTGGCTCATAATTTACTCTTGCTTGAGGAATTTAATTTTCAGGATAGTGAATACACAAACTCTATTGGTGGCAAGTGTGCAGTGCTTGCCCATATTGAATGTAATCAGATACCGATCATTGGCCCTGAGGCAACTGAAGCTTTCTAGTGTAGCCATTAATTCTTTTTTATAAACAGAGACTGCAACATAAAGCCTGAGCCAACAGTTAAATTAAAGTCACAGAGATTATATTAACTCTAGAAGTTCATACCTTTTGAATATTTGATTTTGTAACAAAACCCCATGTTCTTCTGTAATAATGCTTAAGGGAGGAGGTAGGAGAGCAGAGAAATTCTTTAACTATTAAAAAAAAATACAAACAAACAACAACCAAAAAAACAACCTGAAAATACTGATTCCCTGCCCCCTGATTTTGTGTTCACAAGGAAGGGTCAGCACCAGGGCTAGAGCTGACTGGCTCACCAAGTGGTAGAACAAGTCTGCAGAACATTACAGAGTTTTTGATAGGTGATTGTCTTCTCAGGGGACAACTCTCACTGTCTAGGACAGGTGAGAGTTAAAACTATCCATGGTCTATACAAAGTCTATGGCCCTTCTCACATTTTTCCCTGGGACTTTGCAGGGGATCATGTGTGGGTAGCCACACGCTTTTCTCCCAAGCCCCTTTCAAATTTGACCTCTTTTGCTCCCACTCCTCCCAGCTTCACCTCTTCTTATTCTTGTCTCCTTGTTCAGTCCCAGCCTCCTACATTTACTTGCCCTGTCCAAATCTCCCTTTATTTCACTATTCTCCCATTCCTCTTTCCTTGTCCAAAATTGCTCACAAGTCACCAAGCTCTAGCTCTGCTCTTTCCTATATTTAAACCAAACAACTACCAACAGCCAGAAAAAGAGGGATGCTGAGAGGCCAGGAAAAACAGGACCCAAGGCCATGGTAGCTTGGAGTTGTAACTACAGAGTCCAGGAGGAATAGTGTCCAGTTCAGACAGACACTCCAAGGTATTTGGCTCACAGCTGCAGCAGAGATCTACAAGGCATATAATAACTGCATTTTTTTCCCCTAAAAGGTCTATAACTTGCTCATATTTGGGTTCATTTTTCTGAAGATACAAAATATACTGAAGTCATATTCAGTTAGTTTCATGTGCCTCCTATAAACCATGGGGGCCAACTAGAGTTTCCAAATGAAAGACAGAAATTAACATCATCAAAACAATACATATTTTCTAGCCACATTCTTGGAAGTGACTTAACTGTTTTATTTATGCACTTAAATTTCAGCTAAATAAGCAGATGCCCTGCAGGGAAATTTTTATTCCCAATTGTTACCATTTGGCAAAGTTATAAGCGACAGAGAACAGGAGCTCATCATGGAAAGCATTGGACAAATAACAATAGACACAGCCACTATTAATACAAATAATTTTAATTTTTGCTTTCCTATAAATTTTTTATTAAGTATCTAACAGATTTGTTTTACTTCTATTTCCCACTGCATATACATGGACATTTGACTCAAAGGTCTGGGGAACTGAGGAGAGCTAATAGCACCGATGAAGTGCTGAGATGAATACAAGCTCAGGAGCTTTTGGAGACAGCTTTGTAACAATAGATATGATGTTATGAAAGGAGACTTTCTAATTAAAAAATACTTCAAGAAAAGATAAAATGCACCAGAAAGCTAAGGGAAGTAAAACCTCAGTACCTTTTAGTTGAGTTTATATATCACTCCCCAATATGGTAACCAAGAATCTATTTCTAACACATGTAAGAAAATGAATAACAATGAGAATACTATAAGGTTATGAACAGAAAGAGCGAACAGGGAATAGGAAATGAGAGAAACTTTTAGAAATTATCAACTTGGGACAAAGCATTGTACTCTAAGATTTCTATTACAGTAACTACACAGATGGACAGAAATCCAAAAGTGAGAAGAAAAGAAGGGATGGGAAGTTCACTTTCTATGTTCCTGTAGTCACTAAATAATAACAGCATTAAGGTGCAGCAGATGTGCATCAATATAATTCTCTTACATGCTCAAGTGCATCAGAGCTGGGCTCCTTCAGCCAGCTGAGAATTGTACCAGTCATGACCAAGTGCAGCTCAGGCCCCATTTTGTGTGAGTTGAGCACAAAAGGCTTTTATTTTTAGATAACTCCCTTTCCCAAATTCTAAACAACAGCAGTAACAAAAATCCTCACACAATGACATTGATTCTTCTGTCTGCCTCTTCGGAAACACTTTTTACTTTTTATAAACCTTTCCTCCTCTTAGAAGCTCAGTTACTCTTCTGGAAGAGCAGAGATACTTTTAGCTGTAATATATGGAAACTTCCCTTTAAGGAAGTCTATGAGTTGGAAATAGCCAGAAGATTATTGACAAGAAGTATCCTTTGTATTTGTCTTGTTCTTATGTTCTCCTCCAGGTATCTACTGACAGACATTGTTGGAGATTCGACAGTGACATAGGTGGACCTGAGGTCTGACTTAGTAAACCCAATCTTATGTTTTGATAAGAGCTGGAAATAACGAATCTCTCACTGAACAACAGCCTTGTGGCAATGGTGTCTCTGCTCATCAGATATCAGCAGCAAACAGACAAGGCTCCTAAATCAGCCTTGTCGTTTCATGACAAATGCACCTTGGTCTCCTAAGGAAGTGATCATAAAAGTTACAGAGATATTTGGCAGTGTGCATGGTAGTATTTCCACTATGTTTTACTGGCTATTGGAGTAAAAGTTGTTTCTGCTGTTTGAGTTTGTTGTTTTCTAACACTATATCCAAGAGAGCCCTCTGCTTCCTCCCATGGTCTGAACCACCCATTAATATAGATCTAGGTTGCTTATCCAAAGATATCAGATTCTGCTCATGTTATTGTGCCTCCTTTGTGAAATTGCTTCCTAAATGAAATACAAATCCAGAGCTAGAGCTGAAGCATCTTCTCAGGCAGCCACAATCTCAAGAATATTTACCAGGTTGTTTTTGTCCTGATTTTACTTACTATATTTATCTACCTTGGGAATTCAACTACCTTTTACCTTTTACTCCACACCATATTTGAGTTCTTGATAGCAACCCAGTGAGGACAGGAAGTCTCATTTTACAAAGAGAAATCTGGAAGAGCAAGACAAAGGTACTAGTAGGAGTCCTTAAGCAGGAATTAAGCAACCATTTCTGTACTATTTTTCTCTCTCTCCTGAAATGATTTGCCCAAAGACACAGAATAAGTGGCAGAACCCAGCTCTGATATGTCCCACCCTAACGCTGTAGTGACCGGCTTCCCTTAAAACATATGCAATTGGCAGTGCCCTGACACTGCATTTCCACATAGGCTGACAGTGCTCAGCTTCAGGAATGAAAACCTCTTTTGAAAGTGTGTTGATTTATCAAAAAAAAAAAAGATTTTCTCTTTGGGAAAGAAAAAAAAAGTGTGGCAAGAAGAAAATTTGCAATTCAGACTGCTTCAGAATAGTTGGAACAAAGTGGTTGAATAATTCAACTTGGAACAACAGTGAGGACTCCACAGTGTTGGTGTCAGAAACAAGAGATTGAGTTGAGATTGTGTTCTATCTCCCACACCACCGGTGAGAAGATGCCCAGTCATGATGAGCATCTTATATTGATGTAGATATGTGAGAAAGTAAATTCTGTCTTTCATGGAAGGAGAAAGCTCTTCTCTGCCCAACTCTGCTGTGCCCACTAAGTAGGATCCACAATCCCACTCAACGATCAAAGTAATTTGGCTTGGGCTGGCTGATGCTGTATCAGGGTGATTGCAGGCACCTAAGCTATTCTTAGCACTTCAGTGCTTCTATTCAAGGTCACTTCAGTGCATCTGCATTGCACTTACCGCTCTGAATGCAGTGTAGGCATATGCTTTAAAAGTGGGTCATAGTAAGATGATGAAATCTAAATCATACAGCAATTATGCTCAGGATCTAATCTGTTGCATTAAGACTCACAGTGTACTTTGACATTTAGAATCTTTAAGCACAAAGAAGAGGTACTCAAATATAATAGTAAACACTGTGCAATACTAGTTGAAAGAGCTGGGAGTCAAGACAGGTGACTTATGTTCCTGATTCATAATTGACTTCCTGCGCATGATGTTCCTTGGCCTCTGCTATCCTTCTGTATAAAAATTAAAAAGTTGGTTATGTAGGTAGTCCCAGAGCAATTAGTTTTACATAAACTTTAGGAATGCATTCAGTCTCCAGCTATTAACAAAGGGCAAGTGTCTAGTGTGAAATAATAGTGATAATAACAACAACAACAACAATTGGGCACAAGTCTGTAGCGATACCGTTTTGCTGGACATGTCTATATAGATTAGGCCTTTTGCAGAGCTGCTGCTTACCAGCACCTCAAGACAAACCCTGGTGTCAGGTGCTGCTCTTCCACTACCTGGCTACTCCAGTGACACAAGGATATGAGAGTAAACAACGGCCCTCCCTGCAATAACTCCTTTCTCATTACATTTCCACCTCTGGAGCTCTAAATGTAGGTGATGTCCCACCCACTCCAGCAGTACGGATGTCCATGAGCTGAACACCTTCTGCAGAAATGGGAGGTCAGAGAGCAGGACTTCTATCACAGCAGAACTGCAGAGCACAGTTTATAGCATACAAGCAGAAAGACATCTAGAGATAGCAATTTAGCTCTGAGTCAATTACTGCCAAAACACATGGAAATGATGCTTAACATTTGTATTTCCATAATATTTAATTCCACTGTCTGTGTCTTTTATCAGTAAGTGTGAACACAGATACATTCTGAACAATAGAAGTGTGAGCCTGGGTACTGATAATCTCTTGTTAATTTTTAACAGAGACAACAATATAGCATTTAATTCCTCAATGAAAGTGACTCAGAACCCATTTGTTTCAAATGAGGCAGTTTAAAAGAGGTTATAGAAATAGATTTTCCAATGTTTGGTATCTTGCAAAAGATGGATTATGTGCATGCTAGGTTATAGCTTAATGCATCAGAATCTGAAAATGATGGCAGAGATTGGGCAATTTAAAAGCAGTTATCTTCTATCATCCTTTGAATGCTTGTCTGTCTATATTTTTAATTAGTGCTGCTTTTGAAAAGGTATTGAGGTATGACTGATTAGGCTCATCTTTACATGATAAAAGTCTCCTTTAAGTACCATCTATCAGGTACTTTGAGAAAAACACCCAGGTTTTGTTTGCCTCCAGTAGAAAGGTGAGGTCAACACAAGCAAGATATAGGCAGAGAAAATGATGCTGATGTTGTTGGCCAGAATCAACAATATTGCTTCCAGCTTTGAGAACTAGAACACCGTTTCCATATTCCTGTTTATAAAAAGACAACAGTGGTTTAATAACCCTCACATAACAAAGAAAGTAATTCCTTTATTTTTTGTGCAGCAGCCTGTAGGATGGGGAAAGGCCATAAAAGGGTTATTTTTATTATTGTTCAGTACATTTTTCAAGGTCCAAGACAGCCATAAGCTTGCTTTTTGTGATGATCTCCAAATTGCATAAAAATATTAGCTTGAAATTTAAGCTAAAGGCATTCCGGAAGAAATAGTTTCAGTAGTTCATGGATCTTTGAAACCTTAAGTGTAGCAAAAATGCAAGGCACATAAAATACCTCCCCACTAGGATCAGATGCAAGCAGTAAAGAGCTTTAAGGAAGGAAATTCTAAATATAAAGAGAAGTAAATGGCTTAGTCATGAAGTAGAAATTTTTGTGAGATTCCAATACAATACAAAGCATCTGTGGAAACTTTGCCACACACCACATAATCAAGTACTGCCAGAAAGGAGCAGAGCAGCTTCGAGTCCTTCTGCCTCTCTGCATCTTGCAGTTGCATGCAGTTGTCTAACTCTTTATCTTTCTTACACCAGCACTGTATGCTAGCCTTGCATGTCTCCAATATGTGGCAACATCAAAGTGTTTTATTACCTTTTGAGTGTTGTAATGCAAGTCAGGTGTAAGGAAAGCAGGATGCTTTACCCTGTGGAGCTAAGCCTGAGCCACAGTGCACCTCCTATCTGGCGATTAAGGTGCTCAGGGCAGCTTTCAAGGGAGGAGTTACAGGACTGAGAAGCAAATAAAATGTCCTGTCCGCCTTCAGCTTTACAGCAACTGTCGTTGGGCTTTAGCAATACCAGGCATGGCTACAATTTAAATGACATTTTAAATCATTCCCCCAGCTATGCTTCATCTACAGCCTCTCAAGGCTCATTTGATATCTCATGAGGAGGGAAAGCCGCAAAGATCAACCCTCAGGTAGACATACAGCAAGGCTGCCTCCACGGAATGTGATCTCCTCCTGTATTTAATGTAATGCACAGCGAGCGTCACCAAGGGACAGGGATATTCCAGCTACTTTCTGGCCTTAAAAGCCTGTAATGGTTGCTTTTGGCTGCAATGCCAAAAAGAGCCATTACAGTGACAGAGTGACTTGAAGAGCAGCTCCTTCCAGTGTAAGTGACAGCTTAGTCCTACCCTTCCTTCCCCAAGTTACCTGTGCAGCCATGCACTGAGCCACACAAGGGAGTTGATTGACGTTTATAGTAATCTTTGTTTTTTTCTTCATTTCATGTTTGAGGGAAGGAAGTCAGACTGGGTGTTTGGACTGGAGGAGAAGATAGAAAAAACGGTTTAGGGAAGAACAAATAGCTAGCAGGGTGGTGGATGAGAAAGCTGCTGTCAGTTTAGCCCTCCACACACGACTATGCCATGCAAGAGACTGTGAGAGATCTACCCTGTGACTATTGCTGGCTGGAATGCCATGTAGCCCCCCTAACAGATTAATTTTATCAGCAGAGTTAGGGATTTTTTTTAGTCTGGATTCTTATAGCACTTTAAAATCTCCAAATGAGTACTTAAAACTGCCGTAGCTTAGCATTACATATACAGGAAACAAAGAAAGGAACAGTCTGTTTTGCTTAACAACTAGTTTGATGCTTCTTGGACCAATGGTGTGGACCTGTGGTAAGCGTTGCTGCATTTATAATTCATAAGAACAGGGAGTGCCAAATCCCACTACAAGGACAGAGGTAAGATTAATTAGGTGCCTTAGCTATAATATTCCTTAAAATGCCATGTTTTGCTTAGGTTGTTTTCTGGTGAGTTGATTCTTTACTTTGAATTTTCTTGGTTTGCTGTGTACACTTGTGAATAAGGAAATTAGCTCTGTGTTTCATTATAACCCTTGGTAACCTATCTGTATTCTCAACCATTGCCTCAAATGTATCTCATTCTTAGTTTTCTGTTTGGCTTCTTTTTTCCAAGCAACTTTCAGCTTTACATTCAAATAAAAATTACCCTGCTTAGAATAGCTTCAGGTGGCTGAATATGGAGTAAGAACTGCCTCCGTCTGAATGCTGCCCTGTAAACACTTGCTGGCAGACAGGAGGAAGGATCACCTCCCTGCAGTAAGGATGCCCAGCCAGACTGTGAAAGGCTTTCTGAGCTTTGTTCACCTTTCATTTTTGTTTTGGTTTGTTTTTAAACATGCAGGACTTAACAAAAGAGAACCAGTTGCTTTGTTTCATTGAAACATTTCTGAACTCTAGGAGGTTTACAATTACACATGGGAGCTACTGCCAGCCGGCAGCTCCAGCTTTTCCCCAGGGCCTTGTGCCGGTGGCAGGAACAACACTGTGAGAGCTCCCGCGGCACTCAGTGGGACTGGAGGTGGGGAGCAGTGATGCAAGGAGGCAGGGCTATACTTCAGCCTTAGGGATCTCCCACCGGGAAGTTTTCTTGCTAGGCTCCAGACTGTTTCTAGCTCCAAACACCAGGACCTCTTACAGTAGCAAGTTCTCCCTCATAGGCAATGCACTAGCTGGGAAATCAAAGGTAATTCCTTGTACTGTGGTGGCACTGCCAAAGAGATAAACATAAATTCCTATATTATAATATTACATATATATATTTATATATTGCATAGCAATAAAATCTCAGAACTGAGAAACTTGAGCTGTAGATTGATCCCCCCCCCCCAAAAAAAAATGCAAAACCAAAAGCTTGTACTTTTCTCAAGATGCTTTTAAACCTGATTTATTTATTTATTTTTAATTAAGTCTTTTTTGAACCAGAAGTGAAACCAGGATAAAAAACTAATATCTAGATACTGGTTCAAAGCAGTGGTTCAGCGAAGAATGTTGTGGTATGACAGATAATTTTGCCTTTTCCTTGCTCTTTGCCCCACCTCTCTAAAGCCAACCACAAGCTAATTCAAAAAGCTGAGATGTACTGATCTGCTTATTAAATCATAATATGCCCATGTTGAAACAACTTCAGTCACAGCTGAAGCTGAATCAAGGGTTCATACCTAAATTTTGCAGGCTGCTATGGGAACGTATTATCATCTGCTCAACAAACATAAAAACCGAGAATGTGCCATGATATTATTATGCCTCTGTCAGATAAAAGGACTATGAGATGTAGGATACTTAAAGGGCTTCTTTCTCCCTTCACTTTCACTGAACTTTAACTGAACTCCACTGATCTCCATGAATTAACATTGCTGTAAATGTAAACTAAACTGGATCTGTAATAATTTTAGCAGAGGGGTCTATTGGCTACAACAGGTCATGTCCCAGCTCATTCACTGAAACCCACCTTTCTGATAACCTACATTGCTCATCATTATTTCTTCACCCTCAAAAGCTTTGCCACTGAAGTGTGCAAGTTTAGAGGCCACTGAAAACATACTCCAGTCTGTGAGATACAGTGAAAAATTATATAACGAAATGACAGATCATAAAGCTAATTATTGTCCAAATCTTTCCTTTAAATCCTGGTGTTTTGGGCCGTTTTACTGGTTTATTTTGTACTTAAAAGTTCCTGAAGTTCACTCATCAAAAGCTCCTTTTTTTTTTTTTCCCTACTGTTGGCTGCATATGGGCTAAAGCTCGAGAATGTGGGTCTTTATTTATGTTTGTGAAGTGGCAAATCAGCACAGATCTAATCTTCTCTAATCTCAGCTCAGTACAAATTAAAATTTACTTGTTGAAACCCCTAATTTTTGCAAGCGACTGCAAAAACATGTTCTATCTGCTTGACAAACACACAGAAAGTGAAAACCGTGCCATTCCTGGAGAACAGGAGCAGAGCACAAAGGCTGGGCTCCCTCATATTGCATCATTATGTATCTACCAAATGATAGATCCAGAGGAGACACAGATGTCTAAAACTGGCCTTTGTGACCCAAACCCAGAGCAGCAATGCTGGAAACAACTGGTCAGTCCCCATTCATCCTGGTATGATCTCTGCCTACAGAGACTGCAATTTCAAAACTTCCTTGGCTGACACAAGTGTTGCATCTGTATGCAAGCATCAACCGCGCATTTTGGCTGTGCTCTACACTTGCTGGAGAACACCCACCATCCCAGAGAAGGGAATTCCCCTGAGCAGCTGGGACTGAAAGTCCTCCTTGCTGTTCCATGAGCTTGTGGGATGGCCTTTATTGAACTGGGCCCCAAGTGACTCCTCTCTCCTCGTCGCACTTGCTTACCACCTTCTCTGCCTGTTTCATATGCCCATGAGTTTGTTCCTTAACATAATTCAGTCAAAATTAGCTGTGTTAGTTTAAAAAACATAATAAATAGGCCTTTCCTATTAAAGCCTGACACACTTCAACTGAAAGGGGGTGAATGCAGAAGCAATCAAACCATTTGTCCAGTGGTGGCAAGGACACAGCAACAGTCAGAAGTTTCTGTCTACACCAAAGCAAGACAAAACCTTTTGGTGGGTCTCTGTTGTGAGACCAGGGCCACATCTACCTCTGCCTGGGCCACATCCTCTGGGATTGTGTGAGTTGACATCTTTATGGAGAGATGCTTATATCTGAAGTGGCATCTCTATGAGCAAAGGAGAAAATAAGGCATTTCTAAGACAGAGATGATCTCATTTTATATGCTGCCATCTGTACGTCCCAATTCTCTCTCTCTTTCTAGCCCTCACCATCCCTCTAGATCTGCCTAGCAGGAAAGCCAGAGCTTCCAGGATTCCCTACTTGCACATCGGGCCCAATACTAATCATGGTAAGAACATGAAAATCCATCCTGAAACAACCTCCTTATGCCTGCTGTCCATTATAAAGTCAAAGTATTTATTGATAGCTTCCAGTGCCACCTATCCCACCCCATCATTCTTGTCATCCTAAATCCCTTCACTCTTTGCACTTTTTAATCTCGCTGGATTTTTTTCCCTTCTGTAGCTGCCAATGTCTAGTGGGAGCCAGTTGTGTTTAAGCAGTTGCTGACAACCTGTTTTTCATCTTGTGAGGGTGTATTTTGTCACTCCCTTCCCAGATATTCTTCCCCACTTTGCATTTATATTGCCTATCTTGAGGAGTACATTGGATGAAATTGCAAGAAAAACTCTTGCCTTTGCCTGCTAAGCCCACCACATCTATTGAAAGTCACGTATAAATGAGAAATGAGAGACAAGGTGAATCTGGTGTTCTCTGAAGACCAAGGTACTGCCAGCCTGTTCTTACAATGTGTGTGTGTATGAAGGGCTTGGCACATTGCTGTCCTTACTGGCTCACTCTTTCACCTGGTAATTAATTTCAAGAGCCCAGTAAGGAACTGACAACCTAATACACTTGCCACAATATCCGCTCTGCTCCCTGAATCCTCCCCAGTCCATCCTCCCATTGCCCTGTGCTGTGCACCCACCTCCTCCACTCAAGCCCCTGCAGCAGCTCTGACATAGTCAGCAACTCTGTACAATGGTTTTTCTCCCAACATGAACTCTATGTTCTGTCAAGTCGACATCACCCAGCTCATCCCCATGGCTTCTGGGGCTCTGCACACTCTGCCCCAGGGCTGGTGAAGGGAGAAAAGGGCAACCACAGGGTCACAGACAGCTACTGCCCCTTCCAAGCTAAAGAAATCATTGAAGAAGCATTTTCAGCTTCTCTCTGTCTTTCCAAATGAGCTGATGAAGGGGAAGAGTGATAGTGAGGAACACCTATCACAGGACAAGGAGGAAGACTGCTTTGCACTCACCCCTACTGCAGCCCACAGAAGCAGGAGAGCACCAGCTCCAGCAGACCAGGGTGGTGGAAAGCTATGGGAAGGGTTTTTCCTCCAACAGGGCCAAAAATGTATTTGACACTAAGTGATCCTCAGAGCTATTTAAACATTTTATGTTGCCCTCCACTGAGCACTGGCACCGTGTGGTCTTGGATCAGGCAGAAAAGGTGCCTTTTAAAGAAATGACTGAATTTATAGGAAGAGCAGTGGTCTTTACTAAGGCAATGGTGCAGGGTTTGTATGTACTCAGGTACCACAGATGTCCCATGCAAGGCATGGGGAAGCAGCCTTTCCCAGGGACTTCTCAGAGCTGGCCCTTTGGTTATGCTCCGTCCCATACTGGCAGGGTACTGACTTCACTGGGGTGATGCCAGGAGCTAGAGCACCCATCAGTCCTTCACCACACCAAACACCTCTACACAGCCATCCTGAGCTTGTGCAGCTCGGAACTGACATATTGAGCATCGCAATGGCCAGGTTTACCCTCAAAATAGGAACTGGAATCAGGACACTTCCCCACTCCCCCTACCCTTATCCTCCATCAGCTGTACACTCCCTCCCAAGATGCTTCTCCCTGTGCTGCATGCTCCAGGAGGCTCACGGCTCCCTGGTGCTGGCAGATTTTGATCTGGCTCTTCCAGTTTTGTTACATTCCCATCAGAAGCCAACTAATCGCAGCAGGTGTTTTAGCATGATCTATCACATACATCTGTGAACCATGAGCTTCGCATCCTGTTGGGCAGCTACTGCATCTGTCACAGGGTATGGAGAAAGCCACTCTGGGTCTCACGGATACTATGCAATTTGTTTGCATACAACTTTCATCTTCTCTGGACCATGTCCTGTTGGCTACATTTATGCAAAACTCCCTCTAGAGCCAACAGGAGTTTTCCCTATAGAAAGAGGAGTTTTTCCATAGCTTCCCAACCAATTTCAAAGCAAACCTTCATCTAGCCCCAGCTGAACCAGAATGGTCTGGGTAGGGAAATCTAAAATCTCTGTGTTCCTCTAAAGAACATTCCTGCCTACCTTTTTATCCCAGAAAAAGATGCTTCCTTCACCCCAGATGGCACAGGGGCAATCTTATGTAACTAACAGAGAGAGAAAAACATAAAGTTGGTTTTCTTTCCCTCTATTATTTTATTCCTGAAATGTAGAAGGATGGACTCATTAGCAACCATGGGATTTCCTGGACAAGAACACAGGCACTCCAGGCATGTCCTTACTGCCTCACAGTTGCAGAACCTGTTTCTCTGATCAGATTGGGGCTGTGCTGGCTGCTGGGATGGAGGGCAGGATCAGGAGATAATGGAAGGCTTCCAGGCAATTTTCTTGGAGATAGGACACCATGGCTGCAACACGGCTCATTCGTCAGTAAGGATCAGCTCTGCAGGTGCCACCCCACAGCAGTCACAGTGTAGGTCCTCCACTTAGAGGGGTGGAAGTAAAATGGCCTATTTAATAAACCTGAGTGAAATATGCATTGAAAATGGCTGTAGACACCTATAGACATTGCCATGACTATTCTATTTCAGGAAATGGACTTGACATCTCAACAAATAGCTTCAGTATACCCAGGCTGCATCTGACGTATGGGGTGCTGGTTCTCCATGGTGCAGCCTTCACACCTGCCATGGTCTTATCCCAGCTGGAGCCTGTCTTCCCCTGCACACATGCCTGGCAGAAACAACCACATGGTAGAGGCGCAGCAACAAGGACAGCAGATGACCACCCTCACCATGGCTCACTATTCAGTCAGCAGGCATGGGACCACCAGGAAGGGCTGCTGGATTTCAAGGGTGAAGTCTGAGAGGTGGTGATGTGCAGAGACAGAAAATGACCCTGTAGCAGTCTCCTATAAGAATCAATGTAATTTCTCCTCCCGCTACCCAGCACACACACTGCCGAGGGCTTAGGATCAACAACCTTGCTCCTTTCAGCTCAGGGCAGAGAGGACACCAGGACTGCCATTTAAGGAGGGGTTTTGGAGCTCCCTGCTAATACACCTACCAGAACACCTCTTATCATCTTTTGCTAAGGCTGACACAGACTCCGTCTGCATTTCATGCAGAAGTTTGCTGTGACATGTCAGAGGTGTTCAACAGCAGGAAATTGCACAGCTGCCTCCAGAGCCCCATCAGTGCTTCAAAGGCAATCCTCCTGTGCAGATCAGGGGTCCCCAAAGCAGTCCCTACATGGCACGCCGGCACAGCTGCTTCCCACCTCCCCTCACACACAGCTCTTGATTCACGTGCTCACAAGCAGATTCACATTTTCCTGCTATTTTTACACACAACAGTCATCCTGGTTGTGTGCTGGGGTGCATGATGCACACTATCATGACTCGCACACTTGACTAGACCATGAGTCAACACAAGCAAAATCCCATGGGATACATTTTGAGTGTCAGGTGTGCATTCAAATCTCTCATCTGTTGGGACCTTCTTTTAGGATAAGTTTATGTATATATTCACAAGCCATTATATGATGCTCTATTATACCTGGATGAACCAGACATTCAAATCAGTTTAAATGAATTTATCCGTATGCTACTGCAAACCCTAGTCACAGGAAGAAAGCAGTGCGTAGAAAGGTCACATCCAAAGTTTTCAGTGGTGACCCTTGATCTTGGGTGCCTACCCTGCAAGTTTTTCCTCTTGCTCCTCTCTGCTTGCATTCTGAGGACACTGCTATTTACTGTATTTTGCATATAAAGCTCCAACTGATGTCAGTAGGAGTTCTGCTTGCAGATAAGGGAGGAATATTAAACAGATCTGCAGTGCAGAGAGATGATATTTTAGTTCATTTCATGTATTTTAGTTAGAAAATAACACTGTAGTTGGTTGGTGATTTTAATTTCCAGAGATTTCAATGTACGCTCAATACGCAGGCACGAAACTTCCTACCTCTGAAATGAAACTCCTTCTGGTGTGGCGATCAACAGCTAAATGACAACCTGCCTTCAAGGAACAGACACTGGAAAGCAAAATGAGTGCAATTGAGATGAGCTACACTCTTACCCAAATATCTTCCATGTCTGGATGAAACAGGTAGGGCTGCTCAGATCTGGCACCCCTGAGCAGAGCAAGAGTGGAGGGACTGAGCTGAGGGCACAAGAGCAGAGTACAAAGAGTTCATCTCAGGTACAGGTTTGCAGAGATGATTGAATAATTTTTTGCCATTGGGGTAATGAGCATGGAAGCATCTATCGAACATCTTTCCTCAGACCTCCAGTATCCCACACTGAATATGCCAGGGATTAATCCAGATATTTTCCAAGCACTGAACTGAAAATAGTCATAGATTTCCACTCAAATAGAAGACGAACATGCATCTCCAAACTCCCTTACTGCTGACTGCTGCATTAGTGCAGTTTATTTGACTGGACTTCATCTGGAACAGTAGAGATGTGCTTTTAAACAGTATTGCATTAAGACTACCTTCACCTTGGCCTTACAAAGCACACTTTGTATGCTCAGTTGTGGAAATCCTGCGCTAAGAAGCCAGCTCCACTGTAACGAGTAGTCAGATCTGGTTTTGTCCTCAAACCTCATTTCAGGAAGGAATCTGGGGCTTTTCATGTCTGTTCCCAGTCACAGCAGGGCAGTCTTGCCCTCCTTTGAAAAGCAGAAAATCAGAGGAAAACAGCATTTTAGTGATATGCACATGCTGGCAGGAACACTGCTGTAAAACTTGCAACAAAGGCTTTAAGAAGCCAGTGCAGTGCTGTAGCAATTAGATTCACAGCATCTATCAAATTAGAATTCTGGCAGCAGTGAGGGTGAGAGAGCTTGTCATGCAGGGCCAGCACCTCTTCCCACCTCTCTGAACGCTTTCTTTGGCAGGGCAGTTTGACTGGTAACAGAAAGAGACCTTGGTATGGACAAAGCCACTCCCTTAGAAAACTAAGACAAATATTTGCAGGAGTGTTGCATTAGTTGCCTATATCTGTCCCTATGTCCGTCTAACCATTTGCTTTTAGTACTGTTATCAAACAAGAGCAGGACACAAAAGCATGTGACCCAGGGAGAGGAGGGATGGCGCTGCCTGCTGGAGGGGCAAGGGGATGGGCAGTGGGAAGGCAACTGTGGCTCTGCAGGAGGAAATGTGATGTATGCTATTACCTGCATGGACACAGAAATGGCAACACAAGCAGGACAGCTGTCCTAGCACTGCTTTCTGGAGGGGTCTTCAGAGCTCTAGCCCTAATCCCCAACATGCCAGCCCCTCCACCAGGCCAGGAGGGGTCTGCCTACTTTGTCCGTGAGGCCTAGGTAACAATGCAAAGAGCTGAAGAAGAGGAGGAGGTGGCTGCTGTGGCAGGGAAGGAGAAGCTGGTAAGGGCATTGGGGATTGCCTACAATGCCACAGCAGCTCCCTGGGATTTCTGGGCTGGTGACATCCCTTCCCCTTTTGGGCTGCCTTAGCATAATTCTGCAACTGGTTGCTTCTTTGCAGCTACATCCTAGGGAGAAGTCCAAGCAAACAACTGTAGAAACAAAAAAAAAAAAACAAGTGAAAAGCAAAGGGGAAGGAGTTAGGAGAAGTGCGAGTGCTCAGCATCTCACACCACTAGGAAAAAGAAGGCAGCAAGAGGTGAGGAACTGAGGAAAGCGTGATGCTGTTACAGTGAGTTGTGACACTCCTGGAAAAAATACGCTGCCAGCATGGTGCAGGCAGGGGGCTCAGTGAAGGAGTACAACAGAAGGTTTTAATTCTGAGGTTTTGAGTTTACGAAAATCGTCAGGCCCAGGATTTTAAACCACGTGTATCAGACCCCCACGTAGTAGGAAACAGGCTTGAAAACCATGAAAGGTTTTTCTTTGTTTGGTTTTGGGGTTTGGTTGTCTTTTAATAAATGGTAGGTTCTTCAATTTACTTTCTCATTTCTGAGGCATTAGCTCCTATTTAATTTGCATTTTCACATCTTCCCGTGAAATGCTTCAAGCCTTTTAAAATGATCTTTTAAAAGCTCTGATTTTCTCAGAATCAGACCATACCAAGTAGTGGCAAAATGCCAAATATCGTAATGGTAGAGATAAATTAGCAAGCTAAATTTTATAAGAATTTTCTTATAAATAACAAATCATTCACAGAGTGATTATATCAATCATTTTTATATGTTGTTGACCAGAATACTGTTGACCAGAATGCTGTTTTATGTGCTGTATATGTGCTCTAAGCGTGGTCTGGTAACGTTGCAGATACAGCAGGATGTTATATAGAAAACTGATAGTATTAATGTATGCATAGACTCCCAGTATTCTGAAATTTGGGACTTAATCGTATGATGAAGAACAGTTACATTGATTTGGTGAACTTCTCATATGGCCTTTATTTTTAAATTCATTTATTTCAGCCTGTGACTCCCCATAAGAAGGCATCAAGCAGGGGTTGGAGCATATATATAGGGAATGCTGTGTGAACTCAGGCTACGTGTTTCACAGACCTCCAGAAGATATAATCTAATAAGCAAGTAACTGTGCTTGAATGGTTTGGGTTTTTTCTTATTTTTCAGATAAAACACACATATATATATATATATATGTATACACACACACACACACATATATATATAAAGCAAAGCAAACCCCTCCTTTCAACTACAAGTCTCTGCCTCTCTGCAGCCATCCAAGGATGCTGAAGAAGTCAATCAGTCCCAGAACTATG
Source organism: Lathamus discolor (assembly GCF_037157495.1). Classification (NCBI taxonomy): domain Eukaryota; kingdom Metazoa; phylum Chordata; class Aves; order Psittaciformes; family Psittacidae; genus Lathamus; species Lathamus discolor. The sequence continues at coordinate 98,391,278 of NC_088887.1, read as the reverse complement.
TGGTGTCTTACATGCAACCATGGGCACAGACCATTGCTTTAGTGGGAAATCAGAGACCTAGCAAAGAATACGGGACAAATGCCATGTGACATGATATCCACTGCCCCGATCAGCATTAAAGCAGCTCATCGGTGGTGGAATTATTGCCTCCCAGCAGAAAGATAACTTCTGTCTTAACTCAGCACTGGCTTCAGTCCCAAATAATGTTGGCATCATCTTTACAGACTGTAAGTGAACAGAAATATCATGACAGGCAGCAGGAAGGAAAAGAGAGGGTGAGGGAGAGGCCAGTGGAGCCACCAGTGTTAGCAGGAGGATGGCAGAGCAGGAAGGCAAACCAGGATGCACCAAACCCCTTTGGGTAAGGGAGGACAAGCTCCCTCCTACACTGCCCTGGGGATGAGGGAGGGCTGGAAACACCCTAAAGAAAGGAGGCACCAGGAGACTGGAACTGTGACACATGTTTTTGGAGGGATGCCTGGGGGTTATCAGTGAACATGACTGAATGTCACACCGGGAAGCGTGACACCCTGCCTCCCCTTCTTTAAAACTGAGCTGGCATTAAAGGAGTTAGCTGAGTTACAAGTAGTGTTATTAAAATGAAAACTTCCCCTGTGAGCTCACATACCAAGAGATATGCAACAATCAGCATGAGTGGAGCAGCTCTTTGCCTTCAGAGAAATAGAAGCATCTCTCCCTGTTAGCTACTTACATGTCCTCCCTCAAACTATCAGAGCTACCTGTGTAATGATGTTAGAGTGTCTTTACCAATTAGCATAACATCAAAGGGATCTGAAAATATGACTGTTAGAAATGGTAGGATGCGTCTTTGAGCCGCTGGCCTCTTTGAAATTTCACATACAGCTGATGTGTTAATCAGATGATGGTAAATGTCCAATAACTTGGACATTCCTGCAGCTTCCCTGTCTCTCTGCAGTTAGTTTAATTCTGGTGTTGCTAGGATATATCATCTTAGAGAACATAAACCCACAAAGCCCTCACTGACAAGAGGATTAGAAGAGCCTGTCTACCAGTGGATTATGTATATGAATGAAAAGCAAAATTAAACATAAACCGCTTCATTTCTGGTTAAATTTATGTAATTATGTGGATGCAGAGATGAAACGGTCAGGCTGCCTTCATCTGTTGTGTACCCTCAAACAATTATGCTTTTCTCCAGCTGCTGTCTCCAGACACATCTCTGCAGAAAGCCAGTGATTGTTTAGGGAACACCACAGAATTCTCTGTCATCTGATCGAATGTAGACAAATCCAAAGTAAATGTAAGAAGCGAATAATCGAGCTAGTTACACTCACTTCCCATTTATTCAGTGGTGAGAACCACATACTTTCAGAAAATGAGTCATTTCACCCTAAGACAGGTCAGAAGTTGTGCTGTTGGAGTGCCCATTGATCTCCACCGGCTGGAAAGGACCCTCCACTGGCTGCAAAGGACACCTTGGGGGGCCTAAGTCCAACACAGACATCTGGGTTTTGCCCCATGATCTTTCTAGAAGCAGAGATCTCTAGGCCCTTCAGATGCTGTGACTCAGGGCATGCCTCAGAGGCCGAATCAAACAGAGAGGACTTGACCTGCTTGTGCTTGCAGCTGCCCAGATGCAGACTGGAGCCACACCAGAGCAGTTCAGCTTCCTTAGTGGGGCATTCTGCCAACCCCTCCCAATCCCACAGGGTGGGATGCTGCAGAAGTTGTGCTTGCTCACTAGCCCCTACCTAACAGCATCAGCAGAACAAAGACATAGACACTGCCCCATATGTATACACATACACATAAAACCATAAAACCATAGAATCATCGAATCACAGAATCACGGAATGGTTTGGGACTTTAAAGATCATCTGGTTCCAATCCCCCTACCACAGGCAGGGACACCTTCCACTAGATGAGGTTGCTCACATACACATAGACATATAGACACATATATGTACATACATATAAACCCCCAACAATAAAGGACCTGTATGTATACATGTGTATGTATTTGTATATATGTGTATAAACTGCTCCTATAATGTTTTATTCATCAGGTTCAGGTATCTACAATTTTATTATAATTTCACAGAATCATAGAATAGTTAGGGTTGGAAAGGACCTTAAGATCATCCAGTTCCAATCCCCCTGCCATGGGCAGGGACACCTCACACTAAGCCATCTCACCCAAGGCTGTGTCCAGCCTGGCCTTGAACACCACCAGGGATGGAGGAATTTCCCCTCTAAACATTAAATATGTCTTTAGAGGAAACTTGCCTATATCCACTGGGCCTTTTACCTGTTTTCTAATACCACCTAACTGCTCAAACATTAAAATGCTTGATTTCAGCAGTCTGTCTTGGATTTGGGATCTGTATATGGATTGATGTGACTCAAGTAACCAGGGTTCAGCAGGACTTGAAGCTGCTGCTCAGTGAAGTGCAAATACACACACAGAAATAAGCTCATACCAAAATGAATCACAGAATCACAGAATCACAGAATCCCAAGGGTTGGAAGGGACCTAAAAAGATCATCTAGTCCAACCCCCCTGCAAGAGCAGGGTAACCTACAGTACATCACACAGGAACTTGTCCAGGCGGGCCTTGAATATCTCCAGTGTAGGAGACTCCACAACCCCCCTGGGCAACCTGTTCCAGTGCTCTGTCACTCTTACAGTAAAGAAGTTCTTCCTGATGTTAACGTGGAACTTCCTATGTTCCAGTTTACACCCATTGCCCCTTGTCCTATCACTGGATATCACTGAAAAAAGCCTAGCTCCATCATCCTGACACCTACCCTTTACATATTTGTAAACATTGATGAGGTCACCCCTCAGTCTCCTCTTTTGCAAGCTAAAGAGACCCAGCTCCCTCAGCCTCTCCTCATAAGGGAGATGTTCCACTCCCTTAATCATCTTTGTGGCTCTGCGCTGGACTCCTTCAAGCAATTCCCTGTCCTTCTTGAACAGAGGGGCCCAGAACTGGACGCAATATTCCAGATGCGGCCTCACCAAGGCTGAGTAGAGGGGGAGGAGAACCTCTCTTGACCTACTAACCACTCCCTTTCTAATGCACCCTAAGATGCCATTTGCCTTCTTGGCCGCAAGAGCACATTGCTGGCTCATGGTCATCCTCCTATCCACCAGGACCCCCAGGTCCCTTTCCCCTTCGCTACTTTCCAGCAGGTCACCCCCCAACCTGTACTGGTACATGGGGTTGTTCTTCCCCAGATGCAAGACTCTACACTTGCCCTTGTTAAATTTCATCAAGTTTCTCCCCGCCCAACTCTCCAGCCTGTCCAGGTCTCGCTGAATGGCAGCACAGTCCTCTGGTGTGTCAGCCACTCCTCCCAGTTTTGTGTCATCAGCAAACTTGCTGATGGTGCACTCAGTTCCCTCATCCAGGTCATTGATGAAAATATGAATAGGATTATGTTAATTGATTGCCATACAGACTAGTCAAAACCATCATATTTAATCCATTAACTAATCGAATAAATTGCTTGTAAACCTAGCAGGAATACTGTTCATATCCAAGCCACTTGTTTAGCCTGGGCTTAACTCCAAGTTTTCCTTCCCAGGAAAACTCTCACATCTGTGACACCCCTAAAATTTGAGAGCAAAGAGAGAAAGTGATGTAAACTAGTGACAGAGGCTTAATAATATTCTACAAATATCTGTGCCTAAATGCTACACATCCTTATGTCTAAAATGGCATTCATTGGTACTGAGAAAACCTTAAGACACGGAAGATGAAGAACTGGAAACACGTTAGATTTGGTGACTGAGTCATTAATGAATCTCCAGGTGTTTCTCTTCTGCACTGCAATATCTGTCTCTGCATCAAAAGGATGGGGTGTCTGATTTTTACTTTGACTTTGGCCTTTGACCTACACTTTGATTTTTTTCTTTTCCATTTACTGTCTTGACCATGGTCTGTTTGGAAACTCCAGGAATCGTGGAATCTGCCTGATACCTCTTTATGTGACATACGTGCCCTACTAATTTGCTGCCACACTGATGGCCACATGTCTGTGCATGGGCACTTTTCCATAAGACCATGCACTTGTTCCCTCTGAATGATCAGGATATTGCAAAGTCTCTAAGATCCCACTTTTTTTTTCTTTGCACCAAAAAAGCCAAATTGTAGGTACAGAATTTTACTTCTTGTTTTCTTCTGAGCTTCAGTTTTGTTTCCTGATTCAGGTTCTCAATCTCATTAATGTTGCAAGTTTGGGAATTTACTGGTCATGCAACTCTCCAGCCCTCTGCTAGTGCCCCACACATTTACACCAGAAGTCTGCCTATTACTTGCAGCATTAAATAACGTGAGAATCTCACATAGTTGGGGTTCTTTCTTTCACCCAGTCATTTCTATAGACTGGGTGAAGGAAACCCAGTTCTTAGACTTTAGAGATGCCAGAGTGTTGACTATGGCAAGTCCCCAGTTCAGTTCTCCCTGAGGACCATATGCTCTTCAGGCCACCACAGGGAGATGCTGGGGTGGTGTCAGGTTGCAGCAAAGACTGGTAATTTTTGGCAAACCTAAACCCAAGTTGAGCTGGCCAAGCTAGAAAAACCTGGTGTGCTTCCTCACACCTAGTCCCTGCACACTTACAGTCTGCATCCGGCTTAGCTGCAAGGACCCACATGCAAAAGAGAGCTCAGATTAAGGCATCTAAAAATCCTAGTTATCCCTGACAGGCAATGTCAGGATGCTTCCCAGGAAGAATGTGACTTTCCCATCAACATGTGACAGACTACCAGGAGAGCAATAGAAGTAGCTAAGACAGAGAATTCTCAGAGCATTCATACACCCTGGTGCATGATCCAAGCTTCCTCCACCAGTCCAAGCTGAAGACTAGCAGAAACCTGTGCCTGAGTAATACCGAGGTCTCTGTTGGGAAAGAATAGTCTGAGGTTAGTCTGGCCATAATGAAGGTGGGTTTCCAAGATTTGCTGGACAGAAAACTGTTTCCTATCACAGTAACTGGAGTTGTCAGTCAGGACTGAAGACAACTGAAGACAACTGAAGAAATCCTGGGACAAATTTCTCTCTTTCAGATAGGCCAGGTTGGAGACAAGATGTCTTGCAGCACCTGAGAGCCCTCACTATGGTTAAGGCAAATGAAAAACTGTCCAGTGTGTTACTACACAAACTGGCTTGAGGGTTGCTTGTTCTTGTCCATCTAGCTCTGCTCAGCAAAACGCAGGCTCATTTCAAGCTCATTAGCAGATGTCCTTGAGGTGTTTGAGAGTGGTGCCTCAGGACAAAGGAAGGGGTTTGCAGATCAAAGGAGAGCTTTGATCATCCAGGACATTATTTTTACGAGATGGGCTAAAAAGAGCTCACAAATTCCACAGATTCAAGCATAACAAATAGCGTACGGAGCAATAGGTGGCATAGCTGAAGACTCAATTCTTAAATTCAGAGGTGGCTTTCTCAACTTGGTGTCTGTTGGGCAGCACAATTTATGGATTTGCTTGTAGGAGGTAACCCTACTGTTAATAGGAAGTGACCTATTAGTTAAACAGAAAAGCAGGGTGCCGGTGTCCCATGGTCCTGCTTCCCACATCCTGGCTTTTGCTGCCAGCATTATGCTTCAGATCATGACTTCAAAGGTTTATAGGAAGCTCACTCCGTGTCTGTCTGAAGAGCTGTGAACCCAACACTGGCACAAGAGTGATACATTGTACTGGAGAGCAATGGGAATCCAGCTTCCCCCTGCATATGAAGCAAATGGCGCACATACCACATAAGGGACTGATCCTCTGCAGAGGAGGGCTGCAGAGTCGGGAAAAGGCCATGGGGCTGTTGTAAGGAACCAAATATTCTTTGGCTTTCCAAGGCTGTATCATTTTATCGAAGCTATAATGTGAGAACACCATATCATTTGGGTGACCTCCTTGAAAGAGCCAGAGTAGAAGGCACATGCAGGAATGATGTATCACTGATGGAAGAACTGATTCAAGTCCTGATGTGGAAAATACATTTTTCCAAACTGCTTTCTCTTTGCCCTAAAAGGATACTGATCTTGTCAGGGGAAAAGCTTACAGAGTTCAGCTTTATAGGTTGTAATATACCCGCTGTTATCCTGCAATGATGTTAACAGTTACAGACATCTCTTCTTTTGACACACACATACATACATATGTACATACATACCCATAGACACCCACCCTTATGACTTGTTCTTGCAATAGTGCTGTTGCTGAGCTGAGTTTGACTTTGGCAAGTGTTTTCTAATTTGGTGAATGTTGACCATCTTTCCTAGAGTGTAATGAGCCCAAAGAGTTTTAAGAGGAATGATCACAACCTCAGCCAGCAAGAAGTATGACCAGTGTTGGGTAGAAAAGTTATTCTTTGTGTTCAGAGAAACATTAGCAAAATGTCCTTAAAACTCAGTGGAGCGTGTTGCTGTAGAAGCCTTAAAATACTTCACCAACGCACTCCAAGTTCATCGAGCGACACTACCTGTCATCGTGAAGAGACATCAACATTTTGTTCTGACCATTCACTGGGTTCTGTGAGTACCCATCATTCGGCATTCATAGCTTTGACTGGATGTATTTTCACATCACCCTGACAGATACAAAGACTGGAGGCCAAGCTTTCAGCCATGTCTCAGCAATTGTAGATTAGCAAAAACTGTCGGAGTAGCTGCTGAGACAGTTGTGTTTGCAGTGTGACTGCTGCTGGGAGCGACAGAGCTATACAGGTCTGATTTGCCACAGTTCTTCCACTTGAAGGCAATGAGGAATGTTGAAAAGTTTGGCAGAAATGCAGTAACTGCAAACATGGCTTGGAAAGGGCAGGAACCACTGACCCAGTTTTATGTATGTCTGGGTAATTACCCACAGGAAAAATTCACACTGAGAACAAGCGCTTTTTTTTTTTTTAAAGCTTGAGTTGCTCTGGAAAACAATTTCAAAAAGAAAAAAGTTGAGTGGAGCGGAGTTTCTTTTCCTGACACTCTCAAAAACAATCATTGTTTTCCCTCTTCCTGCGCTGCTAAATCACGTTGAGAGTCTTATCACACTTTGGCTTGGTTGGGCAGGTCACATGTCAACTTCAAGATAAAGTCACGCTGCAAACAGCACAGCCCTTGCCTGCAGATGGACCTGTGCTTGTGGCAATGCCAACAAACCACAACCTCTGCTAAAATATTTGCAGGAGTTGCTTCCTGCCCCTGTAGCCCAAAGTAAATTTTCTAAGTCAGGAAAATAAAAAAAGCATGTAAATAATCTCCTATGAATCACAGAATTGTCTTTCAAGTGGTGAAATGGAAGTAATCAGTGCTGCAAACCTCCCTCCTTGTCTCCAAATAAAGGAAAAAAGAAGGATGTTTTGGTTGTTCCTACGGAGCCAATAAATGTGCTTCAGGGGTCATTAATTTCAAACCCATTCTTTTGGAAAAAAGATTAAGTGCAGCACTGTACCTTATCCTGAATCCCCTGCCAAGTTTTGTTTAGAAATGGCATTTTACTGATATCTTGTAGGTTATTTTTCCTTATGAGAAAATTCTGCTCGTACAGGGCAGAAGCTGACTGCACACAGCAGAGAACCCGGCTGCATAGCAAGTGCCACCCTGCACTGCATAAGCACACTAAAAAAGCCTTGCTTCTCTTTTTATTTTAAGATCTGCTCTGGCAGTGGCAAGCGGCTGAACGCTGCAGCCCAGCAAGCAGCACAGCATAGGAAGTGAGCCGGCGGTCCTGCCAGCCACTTCAAGGTCCCACATCAGCATCCGGTGGCTTTGGGCCACCCGCATCCTGCTGCCGAGGTTCACCCAACCCTTGCTGCAAGGTTTCTCCTCCTTTAACCCTTTCCTTCACTGCGGAAGTGAGCAGAGAGCAGTGATTAGGGCTTTGTAGGAGGTTTTGGGGTCAGATGTGCTTGGCAGGAGGCAGGCAAGGGGAATGGGGCCTTGGTGGAGCAAGACATGTGGGAGCCCCATTTGGGGCAGGGATGAGTGTAGGTTTCCATGGCACATGTGTTCATCTCTTGTGAGCAATCCATGACTGATACAGGATTACTTCAGGGAGATGATATTTTCCCTTCAATCATGGATGTGTCTCTCAAGCACGCATTTCAAATAATCTCCAATATCCAGCTAAATTACCATGAGCTTCAGGGCATCATTTACCTGCTCTGAGACACTTCAACTTATCCTCTGTGTCTTGAAATCAGTTAATGCAATTCTTCCCAGAAAAGCTAAAATTATTTTAGTTTGAAGCCTTAAGTTTATGCAGGTTTAAATGGGTTCTCTTGTGAAAAGTGTTAAGCGTGTCTGTGTCTGAAGTAGAAATGGCATCATGAGTTCTGAGAGGTTTAAGATCATGAGAGGAGCAGGATTTAGCCTATCTCCTGATACAAGACTCCTGAAACGCATTCAAGCAGGTGTGCTGAGACTCTCAGATTACAGTAAATCTTATGCAAATATGCCATATCAGCTTTCCATCAGATTGAAGCCACTCAGAACTTACAGTGTCCTGAAAGTCAGTGGTTGGGTGTTTTTTTCAGATAAAGCATCTTAGAGCGAGGACTGAAATTAAAATGTAATGAAAAGTATTTTTTTTTTATTCACTAAAAAGTATTTTAGATAAAATCTATACTCAGATCGAAGATCTATCAACTGTATCTTGTGACTCACCTCTCAATAAATGCATGATACAATTAACTTCAGGCCATGCATCGTACGATCATTTATTTTAAGATTATAATAAAAAACTCTTGTGGCACATTGTGAAAAACACATTAAACTTACTGCATCCAAGTGATCCTTCAAGAAGGAGAGGCTGGGAAATGGTTATCTAACGTTCTAAGAGCTAAAGAAAGAATTTCTTTGCTTAGAGAGCTAGGAAAGTATTTCAAAATTATTTTAATGCAGCTGGAGATAACCGCCATCAAGATACACCTGGAATGGTGTATGGAAAACTATTGGACATTTTTAGTTGAAAGCATAGAGAAAAAGAAGCTGCATTCAACCATATCTCCACTGTTTACTCAGTTGAAAAAGAAGTTCAGATTTGAGGACAACACAGAAAACTTTTATCCTTTCAGACTGTATCATATCAACTCCTGGACAGCCTTGGAACCAATATTATTTAAGTTGCAGTCATGTCAGCCTGGTGTGCACGGTTAACTACAGCTAATACTTTTATAGCAGCAGCCACAGCTACCTCACTGTTAGCAACAACAAAAAATCAAGAATTTCACCCATTAATAATTCCTCTTGTGATCATCTCTCCTTGTTATCAGTCTTCTCTCTGGTTACAACCTCTTAATTTGCTCTATACACTATGCATATTGGAGCAATATCAGTTATAGTGCCTTATTCACCCCAGTATTTATCCCCTAATAATTGCACAAGATAAATTATCTCTAGATAATAAAAGGCAAGGTATGGAGGATAATCTTAGCTGTTCTTTCAAGTAAGGTAAAGCCTCCTGGAAATGTATTTCAAACTGATCTTGTCACATTTTGTGTGCTTGAAACCAGTTCTATATGAACAATAGAAATAAACATAGGATGAAACATAGGACCCTTTGGTTTCATGGGTACTGCTTACACATGAATGTATGTTCAAGATAAAGTGCACAGAGCTATAACAGGAGAGTCTGTGGGAAATGAAGTGGTCTCCAGTCAAGATAACCTACGGTTGTTCATTAGCTTCATTAATAAGGCTCCAACAGCAAAGCCACTGAGATATAAATATATCATTTTATATATTTACAAAATATATAACTGAGTGTTATGCATTGTCAGGGCTTGGTGAAGGCAGGGAGCAGAGGAATGAAATCTGGTGCGGTCTCTTGTTGGATGGATCCTTGCTTGTGATGTCCACAGCTGCTCAGCCTCCCTCAGAGGTTCCAGGATGCACTCTTCTGGTTATAAACACAGCTGCAAAGAAGTGCCACTGGCCAGACATGTGGCCTCCAGCCAGATGTGCACCTCCAGCCAGATGTGTGTTGCCTCTGGAGAGGGGGCTTAGCGAACCCCCATAATAGAGATGTGAGGCCCTCCACAGCCACAGGTGGTACAACTGAAAGGAACAGAAGGACTATGTCCATTCTGAGAGCAAACCAGGCACCTGCCTGGGACAGACAAATTAGAGGGAAGTGTTCCCAGCGCTGCAACCTGTCCTGGCTATCTGACAACCACATAGATTCCCCACACAAAAAAGTCAGTCATTTTTGGTTCATCAGTAACACAGACTCACATGCAAGGCTTGCTGACCAAGCAGTGTGCTGCCTTCCTGGGACAGCAGTGGCAAGGAAAATGTTGGATTACACATAATGAGACCATTGGAAAGGAGCCACAAACTTGTGATGCAGAAAAAGAATGGAAAGAAAAGAATGGAAAGCAATTTCTTATTACATGGACTCTCTCATTACAGTGATAGTCTTCTCTTAGTCTGTGAGAAAGAGAAATCTGTGTTTGCTTTCAGCTGCCCCAAATGGCTCTGCAGACCAGATGATCTCACCAGGCCATTTTATGATGAGGTGACGATCTGTGGTCTCTCCTCAAGGTACATTTATGCATTTGTGTTTCCTTCAGCAGAGTTGTGACTATATAAACTGAGGGCTGAAATCGGCCCATCTGAAGTCAGTCAAAGCAGAAGAAACTAGCTCCCCCTTTGGCATGATGTTAAATAGATCTGTCATCCTGATGCTTATGCTGGTGCTATACAAGAAAAATGTTCCTCCACCTCATGGCTAATGCCTGCCTATATATTTATAAATGCCCTTTGGCTTGGGCAAATTGAATGTTCAGAGTCCAAACCTAATAAAAGCCCACATGTCACTGACACAGTAAAAAAAAAACAAACCAAAACAACCCACCTGTCATCATCACAGTATTTCTTGCTGTAAGTCTGTTACATCAGAATATGGTCTTCCTCGTATTTTTTCTCAGTTTTGTTTATATGACGTGATTTATACATAACCAGGGTGCTACGAAAATCAAAGGAGATGTAAATCATTCTAATGCTGGCACGCCTTCTTTAGTATCTCAAGCTACCAGTAGCATATATGAGAAACACTGATAATTAACGTGCACAGGAAATTCAGTTTCTACGAGAATCTTAAATCCATCAGGATGCTGCTGCACCTTTCACAGCCTTTTCTGTGGCTGTGTATGTCGATGTGGATCTAGAACACCTACTGTCTTGTTTGCCTGTGACTGTGCGCTAATTTTGGTATTATGAGTAATATATATGGTCCTGGCACAAAACACACGCAAGTTGAAAGATATACACCTTTTGTAAATTATAATCATTCCCAGCTTAAGTGATTTTGTGATTAGTTGTGTTATTCTGTTTTATAGCTCAGTGCGGTGAAAGCTGGAGAAGCTTCAAGGAAATCTATTTGAATAGATAGAGTTTACACAACTGTAAATACAGAAATACTGCATTTTGTGCACTCCAGAGGATGCTGCTGTTGTAAAATACAGTGGGAAAGTGTGCAGAGCACTAACAATACAAGGTGTCCTTGCTCACTTAAGCTAGCCTGGTCTTCGGTTATATGCTAAGCTGCTGTATAAAACATGGATACTGATTTGGTTTCAGGGTTGTTGTGCCTTCAGCGCAGTCTCTTGCAGCAGTCCACAGCAGATGAATTACTCAGAGTGGTGGGGGATGCTCTGCTCATTCCGGCACTGAAACCTTCCTCATAAGAAAGAGGGCATTGTTTCCCAAGGGAGACTCTCCACCATCCAGCTGGGCTCACCTGAACCAAAAGGGCTGGTATCGCTCTTCCTTCTCCATTTCCCTCTCACACTGATGTCCCCACACTCATCATCACATGCCTACACACACCACACACAGGATGCCTACACAGGCCACACGGACCACAGCTCCCGTCCCATCTGTGCACTAGTTCTGCTTCTCACCTCACTCCAAGTTAGGTTCTGGCTCAGGGAGACTATTTTCAAGAGTATTGCCAGGAACAAGAGTGAGAATTTGGTAGAGGAGCTGAGTGTTTCGTATTTTTCACTCGGCTCCAACTTGCAGCATCATCCTCGCACCTGAGAGGAACCAAAAAGAAGTTTTTAAGTTCATTAAAGTGCAAAGATATTCTCAGAATATCTCAGCAAATATTCTCAGAGAGATTTCTCCCAGACTCTCTTCTTTTAACTAGTAAAGCAAGAGGACTGTTTTCTTCTAATTGTTCAGAATGAAGGAGAGACCTGCAGAGGCGCTGCCTGGGGATATCTTCCTGATTATAGATAAACCCTATCAACATGTCTGTCAGAAAGGCGACACTGAGCAGTCGACCAGACATGATTTATATCTGAGATTTCTATCTGTCAAACCCCACATTACCCATATTGCGTGTGTGTGTTTCTTCCCAGTAAGGGAGGGCTTCTGACATCCTCCGCATTGTGTTTCTCCTCTTGCTAAAATTATTTGAAGCAATTTAAGCAGAGCTGGAATGATTGAATTTTTATTTTTTAATAGCCCTCAGAATGTGTAACCTGTTGTTATTCTTCTTGGTACTGTGTGCACAGGAACATGATTTGGCCTTTTCTTAGCCACACTGTCTTAGATGGCTCCACCATCATAGTGAGGGTGGAAGCCTGTTTTCAGAAGATGCCTGCACAGGATAGGGGCATGCTGTAGCACCACCTTTCCCCAAAGAAACACAACAGGTATGCAGGAAGAGGCATTATGGTAACACCCACAGATAACATAGGTTATCAACACCCAGCAGCAATGACATTTAAGACCACTGTGACCATTTCTTCTGAATGTCATGGTGTTCCCTGGGCTGGTTCTTGTTTCATATCCCTAGATGCGTGACTGTGCATCTGGAGCTGCCCTGCTCCATACTCTCCTGGATCAAAATGCACCAGACAAGCATGTAAAATACAAACCCTCCCTGCCACCACAGTAAGTCAGGACAGCCTAAAAGATGCCTTCAGTTAGACTGACATTTTCTAGCCATTAAAATCAGCTAGGGACTTGTTGCTCCTGAAAACAGGGACTCTTCTACAGTTTAGTGTCAGCTTACCTTCTACCTGCTAGGCCAAACCAAGCTCAGTGATGATCATAGCAGGATCAGTTCAAAGGAAAACAGCCTCCCTGCTCCTGCATAATGTTGCCCTAAGTGCACGTACATATACCAGGTTTTTTATTCACAGCATCGCACTTGAGTTCAGCTGCTTATTCCCTGTGGTTCCCACCGTATTTTTACTTGGACATTTTCTTATGGACTCCCTGCGCTGTGATCACTAGAATTTAGCCCCTGCATGACTGTAGAGGTCAAGGGCTGGTGGGAATCCATTTCTGTCTCTGCAAACAAGCTATAGAGCAGGGCTGATCAGTTGAGTCCTGTAGGAAATGGCCTGCCTGTGAAATCGCAACAAACTGATGGATTACTGTAATTTGAGTCATCTCCCAGCTGTATAGTTTGTGTAGGCTTATCAGTGCAGCTGCTAAAAAGCAACATTCCTCTTCTAGGCATTGTTTGATACCTCTTAAAACAACATTCATCACCTTTCTGCCCCTTTACATCCTCCTTCAATACTGTCTTCCTCAACAGCAACAATTTGTATCTCAGAAAGATAACTAAAATACTGCATATTCTTCCTGATTTAAATTTTCCTCAGAGGAAGGAGAGAACTTCAGCTGATATTCCACATCTGTGCTCTGGAGAATGAGCGAGAACTTCAGACTTAAATGAAGCAAGTTAGAAAAGTCAAGCTGTTGAACATAACCCAGTGTAATACATCAGGATGTCATTTAGTACACAAATACTAGTTTATGGTAGTGGGAAAGCACACAAACCATAAATCATGATAAAATCTGCCCCATTGTGCTTCTTGACTGAAAATCCAAGACGCTGAGATCGATTTATTTCATTACATTGGGAACATTTCAATGGAGGGTTCATTTTTGTTTTGTTTTAATTAAAAAAAAAAAAAAAAAAAAAAAAAGATTTAATATTTTCATGAAAACTTTCTGTTTCAGTGAAACTTCGGTCAGGAAGACCCTTAATTCTGGAAAGGTCTTTGTGAGCAAACAAGAAAGAGTTTCCACTGTCAAATAACTCACATATCTGTGGGTTAGTGCACATTGCACACAAAAACACAAAACACAAAAGATCCTTTGTTTGAATCCATTTTGAACTTTATGTTTGAAATCCTGGGAAATGTTTTAGGTTCCACAGAAGACAAGCAATTCACACTTCAGACTTCACTTCAAGACCCCAGCAAAGAGGCATCAATCTCTTTCATTTGTGTCTTGTTGCAATAGTGAGAGACCTCATGTAAAAACCCCTGCTTCACTTTTAAACTTCCCTTGTTGGTTTAAATTAGTTAAATTAGAGCCATTTGTTTCTGTTAAGCCTTGCTCTCCTAAAGATTTGCGCTTTCTTTCAGTCAGGATACTTAGGCAGTGCAATGCTCTCATGTCTTCATTTTATTCCTGTGATGCTAGAAGATGTGTTCTCTTTGCCTTATTTCAGGTATGTTTTCCAGTTCCTCAAAATTTCTCTGGCTCTCCTCTCTCTGTGGTTTTTAACAGTCTCTTTCAAATGAGCCATGTGTATCAGATGCCAGACTGGTTTACTGGCACCCTCAGCTCTTGGCCCTAGATGTTCCTAACTAGCTGACTCCTTCCCTGGCCATGGTCTGTACTCTTTGTTCTTACTTGGATGTCCTTTCATGTGGCTGGGCCAAAGCAAATCAAAGACTACAATAAGACCTTTCAACAAAATTGTTATTAATATGTATTACAGCAGTGCCCACAGTTGCCAGTTGAGATGGAGACTGTATGTGCTGTCTAGCTAGACATTGTCTCTGTCCTGAAGCTGAGACAATCCTTGGGTAAAGTCTGCCACACTCCCCTGGAGTATCTTGTTGCTCAAAATCACCAGCCCCATTGAATTCAGTGGCACCATCCGCACATTGAAGTACTCTTTTTTATGAATGACAGCAGCAGCGGCAAACAGCCACAGCAATCTGGTTAAGTTTAGAATTACCCTGTTCCCTGGATACATGGTATTTCTTGTATTCATTGTTAAAGATGAGGTGAAGGAGAAATAACACAAAATCTGTGGAGCTGCTTGCAAATCCTTTGTGAGAATTCTACTTCTTCTACAATGGAACTAAGAGACATTTTAAAATTAGGATTTTGGAATGCTGATTCATTAAACTGGTAGATAAGGGCATATGCATTTATGGCGATTGAGAATTCAAATGATTCAATAGATAATACATAAATTAACTGATTCTAAACTTTACTGGAAGACTAGTAAATCAGAATGGGATGTGGCTATTCTGTTTCGGCTTTACGCCATTATTAATAAATTCTGGCTATTATTGGGGACGTATCACTGTGCAGGGCCTTGCTGACCTATCAACACCTTTAGAGTTTAACTAATAAATTACTGTATATAAGTCTTTCACATCTGGTAGTAA
This sequence comes from Lathamus discolor, assembly GCF_037157495.1. Lineage (NCBI taxonomy): Eukaryota > Metazoa > Chordata > Aves > Psittaciformes > Psittacidae > Lathamus > Lathamus discolor. Next base: position 98,375,862 of record NC_088887.1, on the reverse strand, counting down.
ATTGCATTTGAGCACGAATAAATGATGGATTTTTCTCTCATCAGTGATACACCTTCCTCAACAGGGCAAGCCCGTGGTCCATGGTCCCAGGCTGGGCCTTCCAAGCACTTCTGATCTGCTTCAGAAATGTGGGTGGAGGCACATGGGCCTGGAAGCCAACTTGCAAAATGAGAGAAAGATCACGTAGCATCCTGTGTAATGATCTAGTGTTGTAGTTCCATTGTCTCCACATTAAGTCGTATTTGAAATGGGTGGATAATACTGAGGATAAATGAACCATTAAGTTTAATTTACTCTCATTTTCAGAAGTGGTTGAGGGCTTCTGTGAACACTGCAGAATTCCAAAGTTCTTATTAACCCAGAGTTTTATAAAATTAATTTATATGAGATTGTTAAATGTAGATAGAATAATAAAGAAAGATCAGCAGTGTTTGTCTGTTTTAAGACTCTGGTAAATTAAGTCTTCCTCTTGCAGACTTGCTCAGCTGCAGATAAGGTTGGAAAATCCAGATTTCTTAGCCTAAAAAAAAAAAAAAATCAGTTATTTCATGCTGTGTCTTTTTGATTTTTAAATTTGTAAAAGACTAAATTATGACAGAGATTTTTTTGGAAATCAGCGTGACTCTTGACCAGATTAAATGGACTCACTGTGTGCTTTGGGGATTAATTCAGAGAAGACAGAAGCTGAGGATGCAAAAGCAGCTACTAACCTGGAGTGAGAACCACAATGGCCCTCAGGTGCTCTGATCTTCAGTGCTTCAACATCTTGTCTATAGGACCCTAGGCTTTTGAGAAGAAAGCAGAGTCCTGAACTTGGAGCCAAATCTCTCTCCAACAGGACTAAGCCAGAGGGTTCAGACCCACATCTCTCCACCCACCTGTTAGGAAGACCCTGCTTTGCCCTGTGAAGCTGTCCTGCTTTACAGCAAAGACTAGAGACTTGAAGGGGACAACAAAAGAGGGAATACAAGAGTAGCTGTGGTCCAAGGATTAAGGGACTCACCCAGAAGGGAAGAAAACCGATTTAATCCCTACTTTGAGGACTGTTTATGCAGATGAATGCAAAACAGGCAAGCTGCTTCTGGAACAAGGACTGGCATGAAAGTAGCAGTCTTCATTCAGGCATTCAGCTCTGATGGGTTTGGGGAGTGAGGATCCCAGAAGGGAGGCCCCTTCAGCAATGCTGGCATTATGAGGTCTCTCTGCTGATGGACAGTCTGTCACAGTTTCAGCACTGACTGCAATAGTAACAAGCTTAAGCCCAAGGATTTTGAAATATTTTAGGATGAAAGAAGCCGCACACAGTCAAACCACTGTGCAACAAGGCATCACTTTAATCCATTAGCTCTCCATTATGGGCTAAGTATGTTTCTTAATTACTGAGGGTGACTTTGGAGAGTGGCTTAACCACATGATTATCACTAACATGACTGAAAAGTTTATTGTTGCATCCTAGACTTTGCTTAATATCTTAATTTCACCCTTAGAGCTGTGCCTGCAGGCAACAAAGTCAAATGAGATCCATTTAAGGAAAAATGTGTTTAGCATCAGCATTCAGGATTTAGTGCACAGAGCTTGATCCTCTCTTTATTTGCAATTCCCTGTTCAGTCATTTCTCTTGTACACTGTGAGTGCATCTTGTGCTCTGAAAAGGCCAGGCTGAGGGATAACATGTGGTGCAATCACAGCAGAGCTGCTCTTCCTGAAGTTAAGGAATGTGAACTCAAGGCTTCCTGGGCCTGTCCAGTTTTTTAAAATCAGTTGTGTCAAGCACAGAACACGAGGAAAGGAACAGACAGGGCTTTACAGCCTCAGCTTTACAGCCTCCTTCTCCTCCCTTGGGCTGCCCCCAGTGTCACCAGTGAACAAGCTACAGTCTCAGCTCCCAGATGATTTGTGTTCAGAGGCAGGGAGCTGCCACATCCCTGCCCCCCCTGCAACCCCTATCAAGAGCAACAGCTGAGAATATAAGGAATGCAGTAGCTCAGATCACCTTTCTCTCACCCTCCCCTTCAAAATACTCCTCTTGCAGAAAGGAAAGCAATGGCTTGTTCTGGCAGCACTGCACCGTTCAGCAAATCTCCTCAAATTCACAATAATCAAGGTTGTGTGGGAAAAGTTTAGAGGCATCAGTGTAGAGCAGGCAGTTGAACCCTTAGAAGTTGAGGGTCTTGGTCAGGAAAACCATCTCTGCCAATGCAAAACTGGTTAAAAATGTTGCTTCTGTCTCTATATCAACCCCTTTCTTCCCACTCACATGCTGCAGCTCATGCTCCCCTCAGTTGTGCCAGGGCAGCTGCTTTAAGGACTGTGCTGCAAACAGGATCAGCTCAATGACCACGGTTTAAAAATAGACCTTTTTCTTTTTTTTTTTAGTTATTCTTTAACTCAAATTATGTTAATAATCTGCTCTGCACTTCAGCCACACAAGCTGTTTTGTTGCTTAAAGGAGGAGGCAGACAGACGTGGTGTTGGGAAGAGAAACTGTGGCTAAGGACCTGTTTCACTGCAATACAGCCCTGCTCTCTCATCAGGTTCCTACAGTACAACCTGGATACTCCAATGTGTACAGGGCTCTTTGGCCAATAATACTGAGCTATACACTGTTTGGTCAGGCAGCAGGATAAATTTATGCCCAGTGAAACATGGATACACCATTGCATGTCTGCTGAATGGACTGTGTCATCTTTCAGTATTCATGCTGACCTTATCTTATGTGAAGTAAAGCAATACCTTTCCCCATGTAAAGACCCCAAGGATGAAGTTCCCTTATACACATTCCCACTTTTCTGGCAAGGAGTTCAGTGAGCAGAATTAAGCACCTAATTCAAGCCTAGTGTTTTTCAAGGAGACACTACTGGAAGACCCACAGCTATTCAGCACTGGTGGCTTCTGTTTTGGTGCATCTATAAGCGGGGGGAGTACCCCATGCTTGAATGTGCTGGTCTTAAGCTCAAGTGCCTGAGTGTCAGGCCCAGAGGTGCTAGTAAGATATTTCGCTGTATCTGTGGCAGCCTACATAATAGTGAGAAGAAGGAGGAGGAGAAGGAGGAGAAGGAGAAGGAGGAGGAGAAGTAGCAGCTCTCACCTGGACCTCCTCTATATAAATACCATGCTCAGAAGTACTAAAACAGGACTGATCTCAGATGTTGGGACACGGACAGGAAGAGCAGGGAGAGGCAGGACCTGCCTGACTACTGAAAGAAGAAAACAGTTCATTTAGGTCACAACTGGAAGGAAATGGTCTGGGGCCCAGTGACTGCATTAGTTGAATAGTGTGTGGTGTAGAAAGCATTGGTGGAGATGAAAGCTTGCATATGAAAACAAGCCTGAACTACAAGAAGTGTGTATTTAGCTGCTAGTCTTAATACTGGAAGTCCTCAGCTGTTGTGCACTCCTGAGTGACTTACCTGGTTCAAGGATTAACTGCACTTGATTGCATGTGTCAACAACTCAGGTCCAATCAGTTTTACTGGATTAGAGGCACAACACCTGAAAATGTAGCTTTCCTTGGATCTGGAAGACATACAGCTGATTTAGTGTAAAGCTGAGCTTGATAAACCATGCTGCACTGAGGCTAGCTCTGTAAGAAATGAGCTTGGGCATCTTGGTACACGGCTGTGGAGAGCATGCTCAGTCAAGGTTATAAACCTCAGTGAATCGCATGGACCTGTTGCTCCTACTCTCCCCAGCTCCTACACAATCGGAGACTTCTCACTGCTCAGCTTCAGCTGTGACAACCAGGCCAAATGCACCTCAGTTTAGATTTCTCACAAAACTTGGCATTTCCACAGATATCAGCAGAGCCATCGAAAGTTTACTCACTAGAAGGACACATGAACATGTAAATAAATGTACTATATGCACATATACACCACCCCATGGAACACAGGATGGTTTTGGATTTCTCAGTGGTGGAAACACGTGTAACTCAAGGCAATGAAGTTAAACTAAAGAAAGAGAAAATTACATTAGCAGAAAAATATGCTGGATTATGTACTATCTTGCATAATACCCTGTGTTTCTAATATTCAACAAGATTGGACTAAATAATCAAAACAAAGCACAGAGAATATTTTTTGCCACGTGAGACAGAGAGATAAGCTTACTGGTCTTCATCCCTTTCTACTTTCCATGAATCTGAGAATGATTAATGGTTTATTTCCCACAGAACATGTAAAAAAAAGTGCTTTTTTACCACTCATAACATAACTGAGTTTATTAAATATTTCACTGGACTCAGATAACTCTGTTCATAGGAACAAGGCAACAAACATTATCCAAAGGATGGCCACTTTCTGATTTGCCTGAAAACATCACTGTAGCCAGGGCCCTTGCATCTGAGTCTGAGCCAAGGCAAATTCATAAACTGGATTTACAGTACAGCCTGCTTCACACATATTTTATACTGATTTTAACTATTTTGACTCAAGGCACAGCTTACCCTGAGGAAGTTAAATGACACTGCCCTAGGCCAGATGTCCCACTGGAACTTGTGGTTACCTTAAGGAGGGTGGGTATTGTAACCACAGTACCATCCAAACCAACCAAGGGCCTGAGACCTCGTGTTTAAGCAGCCCTTAAATGATTAGTGACCCAAAGCCAAACTTTCTCTGCCTTTTTTTCAGCTGAGGGGCCTGAGCTTGGTTGCTTTGCCCTGTTGAACAGGACAACAGCATTAACTCGAACATTAGCAGATACCCCTGGGCACTGCATTTAAGCAGGAAGGGAACTTGTTAAAATGAATGTCTACTCTTCAACTAGTCAGACAACATCCTCAGCCACCTGCACCTCTCTAGTTATCTCACTCTGATTTTAAAACTGAGGAAACCTTCCTCAAAAGGACACCAAGAGTTTGATTCTTACATTGCAGAAAGGCGATGTGATGAGTGTTTCCTAACAGCTATTCTTTCCTTGGGCCTTCCCTGCACACAAGCGTTCTAGATATTGCTTCTGAGGTACCTGTTATCCTCCATTAACAGGAAAAGAGAGCCTGTAAGTCTAAATAAGGAGTTCCAGATCTTCCTGCTGGGGCCAGGTGCATTATTTTTAAGCCTTGAGTTTAATGCAAGCACCAGATTTGGATGATCTGAATGCTGCTTTTGTCTTTATAACTCCCCATAAAACACTCCTTATTTGTCATTACAAATGTCAAATCTCCTTATTACACCATTGCCAGCTCAGAAAGGTATTTATCCCTGTGGATATTCTCCTTTACTCCACCTGAACTCCTCTTAAGCTTTTTTCTCCTGAAATTCAGTATTGATAAGGCTGACATCATGATGTAGTTCAACATACTTGTGACTGAAACAAAATGTCTAGGTAGGATGTAGATCAAGTCTAAATTTGGAGGGAGTAACATTTTCTGCAAACATCCCAGTTTCATATGTGAATGACAGTTTTAACTGGGAAATGGCAATGATTCCAGCAAACTGTGCCAGAGCAGCTGAGGTACAAGAAACAGGTGACCTCATTTCTCTCCTGCCTGCCAGTAATATCAGCACAATGGCTCACTATTCTCCTGCTTACTTATGGGCTTTTGGATATTCACCCTTGCATTGGCTTCTGCATATTCACCCTTGCAATATCAGGCCATAACAATACTGAGTCTTGATCTCCGTACCTCCTCCTCTGACATAAAGTGGAAAAAGGCTATTAGCTGGCCTTTAAAAAGCACAGTTATTATGCGTCCCCCTTTCCTTATCTTGCAGATGTCAGTACTCAAGATTCAAAACTTCTGAAGTTGAATGGCTTTGGGCAGATCTTTGTCTATAATGAAAGAATCCAAACTGGCACGATACATCTTGGTCTATGTGAGCAGCTGGTAAAACTGAGGTTTGGCAAACATACTCCTCTTTCTCACAGGTTGGAAACAATCTCAGTGATGGTTTGAAGTAACATGAGGGCCACTACAGGAGACTTGAGTTCAAGCGCTACATGTTGAGGACAGGCTGGTTTGCTGGACATGTAGGAGCATTGACAACTCTGGCACCTTCGCAAGCTTTCACCACCCGGGTTCCCAAGGCAAGGACCTCGGGATGCCATCCAGAGGGACCTCGACACGCTTGTAAGGTGGGCTGATGCCAACCTTATGAAGTTCAACCACGACAAGTGCAAGGTCCTACACCTGGGTCGGAGCAATCCCAGGCACAGCTACAGACTGGGCAAAGAAGAGATTCAGAGCAGCCCTGTGGAGAGGGACTTGGGGGTGCTGGTTTATGAGAAAATGAACATGAGCTGGCTTCAGTGTGTGCTTGCAGCCCAGAAAGCCAACCGTATCCTGGGCTGCATCAGAAGGAGAGTGACCAGCAGGTCGAAGGAGGTGATCCTGCCCCTCTACTCTGCTCTTGTGAGACCTCACCTGGAGTATTGTGTGCAGTTCTGGTGTCCTCAACATAAAAAGGACATGGAACTGTTGGAACAAGTCCAGAGGAGGGCCACGGGGATGATCAGGGGACTGGAGCACCTCCCGTATGAAGACAGGCTGAGGAAGTTGGGGCTGTTCAGCCTGGAGAAGAGAAGGCTGTGTGGAGACCTCATAGCAGCCTTCCAGTACCTGAAGGGGGCCTATAGGGATGCTGGGGAGGGACTCTTCGTCAGGGACTGTAGAGACAGGACAAGGGGTAATGGGTTAAAACTTAAACAGGGGAAGTTTAGATTGGATATAAGGAGGAAATTCTTTCCTGTTAGGGTGGTGAGGCACTGGAATGGGTTGCCCAGGGAGGTTGTGAGTGCTCCATCCCTGGCAGTGTTCAAGGCCAGGTTGGATGAAGCCTTGTGTGGGATGGTTTAGTGTGACGTGTCCCTGCCCATGGCAGGGGGGTTGGAACTCGATGATCTTGAGGTCCTTTCCATCCCTAACTGTTCTATGTTTCTATGATCTGCCTCAGAACGCTGAAGCTGCTGGATTCGGACGGTAGCTGGGGCTGCTCTGCAGAGCGAAGCTCTCCCCCGCAGAGCACACGGTTGCTCTGTGAACCCCCCGCCGCGCCGCGCCGCGCCGCCGCAGGGCCGGGCTCTGCCTCCCTCTGCTGGGCGCTCCCCCGCTGCAAGCGCGGCCGGCCGACGAGGTGTCTCTTCCGTGACGTTGTAAGTGCGTCACGGCCGTCAGGCACGTCGCGTGCCGTTAGGGCGCGCTGGAGCTGTCGGGGGTCCGCAGGCAGCCGTGCGGTGAGGGGAGGGTGGCGGTCACGCGGGGGGTGTGCGCGCCCTGGGTGTCCGAACGGGATGTCTGGGACACAGCGGACTGTCCTGGCACCGGGCAGCAACATGGGCTGGGTTGGTTTCAGTGCCCGGCTCATTGCACTGCCTCTGACTCCCCTGCAACTAATCGGGGCAGAACTCCAATGGGCTGTCCACCCATGTACTCGCCAGCCTACAAGATACCAAACCAGGTACCACCAGCATCTCAACTCCAGTAGCCTCTCTAGGGAAAATGAATATCCAATGTCCACTTTAGAATAGGTAAAGAACAGTATTTTGGATGAAAGCAAAATGCAATGTGTGAAATGTAGGACAATAAATAAAATGTTGTGTCAGTATCAGAGGGCAGTATTTGCAGACTCTGCTTGTGCTGCTGGAATTGAAAGCATATGTTATTAATGACCTACAAGTCAGGATGTGTTGTAGTGACAGGACAAGGGGTAACGGGTTAAAACTTAAACAGGGAAGTTTAGATTGGATATGAGGAGGAAATTCTTTCCTGCTAGGGTGGTGAGGCACTGGAATGGGTTGCCCAGGGAGGTTGAGAGTGCTCCATCCCGGGCACTGTTCAAGGCCAGGTTGGATGAAGCCTTGTGTGGGATGGTTTAGTGTGAGGTGTCCCTGCCCATGGCAGGGGGGTTGGAACTGGATGATCTTGAGGTCCTTTCCAACCCTAACTATTCTATGATTTCTGTGTCTGTATGAGGATTCCTTCTTAGATGTTTCCCCTTTCTCAACCTCAAAATTCCAATTTGGGGAAGTCCGTGCACTGTCCGTGCATGGGGCTAGAACCCAGAGCTCTGCACTCCCAAGCGCTCACCCACCAAAGCAAGTGGACACAGCATGAAATAAAAAGTGACCGTTCCACTATGGCTTAAATCTGTCTCATCTGAGGCTGCCATGGTCATCTCCCTCCTTTCCTTCCGTCCGTCACCCAGCTGAGTCTGAGGAAGATATCAGTTTAGTTTAGACATGGCCCTGGAACAGCTTTTGGGTATGCTTTTTTACATGGACGTTCTAATGATCTCACACTAACCCCACTGACATCAGCTGTTCTGCAACTGCAATCAAGTTATCTGCAACAGCGGGTAAAGCATTGCATAATGCTCTCTTTATGTGCTCTCTGATTAAATTAGTGCTTTAACTAAATAAAATTGGAAACACTGGCATACTTTCTATTCTCAGGATGCCAGTGCATTTTATTGCACAGACTGATTAGGCACCTAAGTCAATTGACCTGTACAAAGTGGGGTTTGTCAAAAATAGAACAGAAAGGCTTTTGGAGAACTCATTACCCTCTCTGGGAAAGCAGTAATTGGAAATGCTATTTTAACTAGCTACCTAGTTCATTTTAATATTCAAATATTAATTCCTCCTTTCACTGCTATAAATGCCTAAACTAGCTTAGTTATCAGCTCCTTAAATCTAGCACATTCTTTCTCAGCTATTAACATGTATCTCGCTGCTGCTAAGCAATGCTTAAAATTGATGGGGGAACTCTGCACTCACATGCCTCCACAACAAGAAGCAGCCTATACTGCTGCTACTGCCTCCAATATTAATTATGCCCAGTGATTTGTTTCATTCAGGATCTCAGCTGATAATGCAAACCATTCAGTATTGTGGGATGGCTTTTGTTCCCATGAAGCCTAAGAGCCTTTTTGTCTTTGGCCATCAGTGACAACTGATAGGGTTGTCAGAGACACCAGCAGGTCTGGAGGTGACCTGAGGTATCTATCACGGAGTCACAAGAGTTGGGGTTTTCTGCAGGATATGAGGTAGGACTGAGGGGTAACATTTGCACAGGCAAGCCAGACATGAGGCCAGGCTTTTATCTTAATATACGTCAACCTCATTCTCTGAAATATTGGTCTGCTGGGGATGGTTCACCACAGCTAAAATACCAAAATAGCAGGAAGCCTTGGCCAAGAGTGAGGTTACCAAACCTCCCCACAACACCAGCCTTGGCAGCATGCTGCAGAATAGTTATTTCACTCCATACATCAAGATTTGTAACTCAGGGCTTCATTCCATGAAGTCAGAGTGACTCTTTTGTGTGCACCCATATGTTATTAGTTATCACACATGGTGCAGACAAGGCCCTCAGTGCCATCCATTAGTGGTGGCCTTGGCAGTGCTGGGGTAAGGGTTGGACTGGATGATCTCAATGGTCTTTTCCAACCTGGTTTATTCTATGATTATTAAAAGGAATCAAAATGTCAAGCAAAGGGAAGAAAGAAAATAAATATAAATAATTTAAATAAATAGTGAATAGAAAAAATAGGCAAAAGAGGATGTAGCAAACACTGTATGGCAGAGGCAAGAGAACAAACCCTGCATTTACTTGTGGTATTCAAATACAGAAAAAAAATCCACTGATTTCATTGAGAGCAGAATCATACCTCGGCTTGATGCCTGTGAGATTGCAAGAAAACATAACTATATTTTCCGCCTGAAATAACCCCTGCATACTGACAATTCACTACTTTTCACTTTCGTAGCTCCTGACTGCCAACAATTTTTTTCCATCATATGGAGGGATTTGTGGTTTCTGAATTGTACTTCAGGGATGTTTGGTGACCTATGAAACCCTCCCATGTTTCTGACACTACCACAGTGCAGGTCTCTTCAAGCAGCACAGCCGTCTGCCAGGACTTCCTCCAGCTTCAAGGACTTCAGTGGTCACAGAAGTCATATCAGAACCAAGTAGCTTCTCTTTTCCCAGCTGAGTAAAGTCTTTAGGCTTATTTATGAATATTAAGATCTCTGTATTCAAACTAGATCATTAGTTTTCTTTGAGGAGTCTGTGGACTGTTTTAGCCTTAAGAGGTAACTAGGAAAAGCAAGCGTATGAAGAGCAGGCTTCCTTCCATGCACCACATAAAATTACTCCTCCTTTGAAAGAAGTGTAGGATGCCTGCACATCAGAATTGTTCAAAAGCACTACAGACATAACCAGGTAGAAAACCAAATCAAAACTAAACTGGAATGAGAGAGAGAGGGAAGGATTCATGAGGAGAGGCAGCTCTCCTAGCAGGTCAGCATTATAAATAAGACAAGAGTAGGATACACTGAAACAAGTCCTGTCACTGGATTTCACTAAATTCATTGTCGAATGTTGGATCCTTCATTAACAGATTAATACCCTCTCAAGTAATTGAGGATATCTTTTGTCTCTCCTCTGTTCAGCCATTAATACAGCAGAGGCAAACAAATCCTTGACAGAGGAATTCTTGTTAAAAGTATTTTAGACTGTGTATGGTTCAGAGCAAGCGCTGACTCCCAGTATCCCCTCCCTCATGTGACGTCCCTGACAGCTAAGCTACAGACTCAACTTGTTGTGTTTTGGAGTTTTCATTGAATTTTTGTTTCACATTACTTCTTCATTTGAAGGAGACCAAGCACATACAGGTGAGAGCAACCCAGACCCTGGTGCTGAAGGCCTTCCACTCCAAGCTAAGCACAGAGTGTGAGACCTTGTACAAAGAGGAAGAAACTGCACTCACCAGACCTGCAGCCTTCTCAGTAAGATCCGTACCTGAGAACATGGCCTGGCTCTTTGCTTCGTTGTAACTGAAAGGTAGCATTTTCTCCAGTTCCCAGGGAGGGGAGAAAGGCAAAGCAAACCTGAACTATTAACATTTAATATTTTGACAAACAAAGTATGACTGTTGCTCTTGTTTTTTCAGCTGTTCAGATGGGCAACCAAATGCAAATACGACTTTTTCAAGTAGTCCTACCCAGGTGTCAATTAGCTGTGAATTTGCAGATTCAAAGGTTTTAGTTATTGACATAAACCCACTTGTGGTTAATGTATTTAATAATGTGCTGCAGTACATTTCTAAGAACTGCTAAAAGACTGCAAATGCAAAAGGTGGCCTGTTTTCTCTCCAGCTAATGCCAGTTGTCCTAAGCTCAAGGAAATATACCACTCCCTTCAACCTTGCCCTTTCCAAAAACTGGAGCTGGTTGGGCTAAATGTTCTTTAAAAGTAACTTCTGACACCAAACATTCTGTGATTCTACAAAATCCTACCAGTAGTCCAATCTTCAGCATAATTCACACACTCTAAATGTTAAATGCTCTGAAAATAACACAGTCTCAAGCCCTCCTTCACAAAGCTTTCTTCCCTATTTACTGGTGCTGCTTTTCAGTGCTACAACCCACATAGGTCTAGCTGTCTCCGTGAATCCCTACATGAATCCCTACATGCATCCAGATAGTGTAAATAAGGAGACAACCAGACTGCAAGACACACAGTTTGAATGAAGTTTCCCCTGAAGAGCTATCAGCTTCCCCTCATCTCTTTTTCTGTGCTGGTTGGCGCTGTGAAATGAAGAGCCGATTTGGTTTGGCTTTTGGCCATTGCATAGGTCTTATTAATGACTCTTGGGATTTATTTAAATTTTGTTTCCAGCAGACTCCACAGCCAGGATGAACCCTACAGTGAAGCTCAGTGACAAGCCTGTACTTGTACAACAACTTCAAAGCCAAACTCATCTGGCAACCTGGGCACACCCGGTATTTTACTCCTCCAACTTCTGCCATGCACCACCCACCGCGGATTTACAAATTGATGTCTAATTGGCAAATAACTAAGTAGACACTTGGATTCCCTCTTCTGTGTTGTGAAAGAACCTCTCTCCTAACTGGTTGTCCTACATCTTACAGGCACTTTAGCTTTTATCTGGACTGAAGGATTTTGCCAGCTGAAGTCCTGCTAGCACAGGTTTCTGACGGTGGTTTTGAAAAGCTGCCCAGAAAGGGATCTTGAAGCAGCTGTGGAGAGTGAAGATAGGAGATGTGGCCATGATATCTAGCGAGACTCACACAGTTTAACACACAAGAGTGAAAAACTACACTAGGGTGGGACAGTCCGAAACCTGATTTCTTAAATTTAGTTTATACCAGATCAGGATGCAACTGGTTCGGTGATTTTTAGGGTCTGAAGTAGGTGGTGGGTTCCAGGGTTTGGTTTCACTGGTATAAACTACATACACAGTAGGAAGGTTTTCTTTCAGTTTAGCTGTATCCATCTAATATCAGCAGAATTTTTCAGCTACAGACCTGGCCTGAAAACCAGCTGGTTTTAATATCTTGGAAAAGCAATGTAGCCTCATGCAGCAATATTAGAAGCAGCTGATATTCTCATTTGTGCAGCAGAAGAAAAAGAAAATGATTTGATTTGGTACTAAGAACAGTAGTGCCTAATATGCTATCTCAATTAAATGAAATTAAAATTAAATTGAAATTTGGACATTCTTTGTCATTCTTTTTCCTTCAACAAGCAAGAAAAGAGGCCACTAATTTGTTAGCAAAATTACCATGATTTCATGGAAATGGTTTTCTTTTGACAGAGGGCAGTTTTGAAAGAAAATAATACATATGGAAAATCACTATGACCTGCTCAAATTAGCAACAAAACAGTATCGATATTTAAGGGAGGAAAGCAGAAGGCTGCTGCTGCTAAATATTTATCCCCTGACGTTTAGCTCTGTATTTAAGTGGAAATGTCAGTGATACATTAAAAAAAAAAGTGGTCTACCTTTTACAGGGCATGTGACAATTTGGAGTTACAGCTCAGCTCTCCAATGGTCGTAATGGGGTTAAACAAGAGTAAATACTGAGGCAACTGTTATAAAATACATCTCAGAAGAAGCTGTTAAACAGTAAATGCTCAGGCCCTGGGTTGCTTACGTAAGTGTGTGGCTGCTGCAATGGTCATTTGCTATATACCACTACATCCTTTTTTACCAGATCACATGAACTAGGTATGCAGCATGCTACCTGGTGGCTGTGTGCTCCCAGAAATTACTTTTAGCATTAATAGAATTAGAATTACATTTATACATAGAATACATAGAATTAGAATTTACATTTAGAACCCTGAGAAGATAGTGACCACCCATGCAGTGCTGCCAGATGTCACCTCCTCCTGAAAGCAGCAGGACTGAGAAGCTCAAGAGCTGTGCAGGGCCAGACCTCTCCAGTGGCCCTTCCAAATGTCTGGGAGTTGAAAAGTCCTGTGCAGTTCATCCCACAGGCACGGCTGGAGCTTCACTAGCAGGGCTGCAACACCTGAGAAATATCCCTAGCAAGATTTTCTCATTCATATAAGTAAATTTATGGCCTCAGAGGACATGGTCCCGAAGACACTGTTTTGAATGGTAATAGTGCCTTATGGATCTCCTGTTCACCTTGCAAATTCTCACGCATGTTATTCCTTTATTGAGCCAAATCAGGCGTGTGTGTGCAGCCACATGGTAAACTGATCTGGCTGGAAAACAACCCCATTTTCATGAATCATTCCAAGCTGTCTGCATTCCACCACTTGGTTCACTACCTAGATGTACAACCTGCTAAAAAAGTAGTTCGGGGAGGAGGTGGGAACGAGTACTCATGAACAGAGAGGCAAGAACCAAGCTGGTAAAGCAGCTTAGGCAGTGCTACTACCAAATGTGAAACTAGGGTCTGAGGCTGTATGTTTCGCAAGGAAATTAAGGGAGCCCAATAGAGTGCAAGCAAGCACTGGCTTACAGACCCCTGGCAACCATCTGCAGGATGCTTTAAGACCAAACCCTAGATCCCTCAAATAGCTGTTACAGAAGTTGTTGGGGCACAAAATGAAAAGTGGAAGGAAATCAGAGCTGTAACTAAATTCATTGAAGTTGGGTCACTATATAAGCCACCAGGAAAGCAAGTTCTCATGGTGCATCTTGGTAAGGGAGAGACAGCATGAAGTATGCAGCTCACACACTTGCAATTAGCTTTATCCATGCATGACAAACCAGGCCAGCCTCATTTCTGCTTTCCCATTTAGTAAAACGCTTTAAACAAAGTATTCATTCTTTAAAGGCTAGAACTGGGAGCCTAATTTAGATGTCTACAGTGTAGGTTTCTGATTTCTTTTAGCTATTTCCTCTTAGGGGAAACAGAATTGCATCCTATGTGTGCATGAGTGCCAGCTTGGCTGGGGACCAGTGGCTCAGAAATGGTGATGGAGGTGATAGGTGAAATGTGTGGCTCCTCATCTGGGAGGTGGGGGCAATGTGCATGGCCCCTATCTCAACGCTATGAGGTGGGTAACAGCTGCTGAAGTGATACAGGACACGAGTGGGAAAAACGTGGATGAACAGAGTCCCTTAAAACACCTGCAAGGGGAGTTTGCCCCAAAGCAAGTTGTGCTGAAGAGGAAAATAACAATAATCAAGTTTGCTTAAGAGAGGGCCATCAGCTGGATTAAATAGTAACCAGGAAATTACCAAGAGACTTCTGGAGGAAAAAAAAAAACCCAACAAACGGCAGTCAACTTCACAAAGAAGTCTAAACAAAGCATGCAAGTTCATGGTGAGGGAAGAGAAACCTGGCCCGACAGGGAGAGACATCATCAGCACGGGGTATGTGAGTGATGGGTGCCTGTAGCTCTGTGAAACTGGGAGGGGGTTGAAACTTGGGGGATTGTTCATAGAAGGGTGTTCAGGCATTTGCAGGTATTTGTTAATATTCTAGGTTATCTGTTGTATTGCTGATACTGATCCTGAATGTATAAGTGCACCGACTGTCAGGTGATTAAGTGACATTAATAAATCATTGGCCAACTGTTAATGAATCCCTGTGAGTAAAACCTTGTGGGTTGAGCAGATTTTTGCTGTGATGGGAGCTAGCAAATTCTACCTTTCTCCCACTGGCAAAAATACAGACCTTAAATACAGGGGTATTCATACAGTTCTTCCCTGAGACAAACTTCCTGGAATTCTGAATTCCTTCATAATTCTGGATTTTTCTTCTTCTCCTCCTCCAGCAGCATTTCACTGCCATTCAAGGCAGAGAGGAGCATATTCATTAGCCCAGATCATGCAAATGCATCTATGGGGGAGGAATTTAGCTCTGTAGCAATACTGATAATGCTCTTCTATTGCATTTACCCCGATATTTGTAGAAATACAGCAGGGCCTGTTTGGATGTTCTGATAAATTTCCCTGTGTAGAAAAGTATCATTATCAGATGTGAGCTTCACTAAATGTGTTTCTTTTTTTTTTCACACCCAAAACTGTCTTTCTCTGTTATTACTAAATTCAGTGATGGTCACAAGGCTGTTTTTTCATCTCTAGTCAGAAGTACAAAGTTTCAGCATACTACTGCCGGGTTCGTTTACCTTTTTTAAAACCAGCACTTCATTGAGAAATAGCACAGGATTTCAGTGTGTGCACGTGCACAATTCATCTTTGTTTAGAATGAAAAACCTTTCATAAATACCACAAGCACTTTGGTTTTAGACTGTGTTTTCTCATTCATTGGTGCAGGATTTGTGCTGCAGTATCACCCAAGAGTACAAACTTCATCCACATGAAGTGCAAACACACATTACCACTTCTATCATGTTAGAGCATAGGAGATGGTGTTTATTCCAGTGCTGTGCTCCCAGGGGGCTGAGAGTTGGTGTCTGATAGACCATAAAATCTGTTTGGACAAAATTGTCTCTGCAAAACATGTATTACACTTCAGCTAGGATTATGAGTTTGTACCACTTTGTGTCAAGTGCCTGCAGCGGTTTTGATCCTGTAACTTGGGCTTTAGATGCAGTTTTCATCTTGTGCAATCATGGCCTTGGAAGAAATTCAGGCTCTGTGAACTGGGCCACCAACTCAATAAGATGAAGGGCTTCTTGTGTCCATAAAAAGCCAACCTGTTCTTCACCAATGCATCATCTGGTCTAATAATAGATATTATTTCTCACTGTAGGCACTGCCTCTTTTTAAGCACTTGAGAGTTCAAAAGTTTCTCTCTCTGAAAGAGCTTCTTGACATTTCTATGTTCTCTTTAGCACCAGAATATTGTGTGAGCAGAGTATGTTCATTACATAAATGAGACGGTTCTATCACAACAGGAAAACTTCTCTGGGAAGGAGCCTTTGACTGGATTGTTCCCACCGGGTTTGTCTGGGTGGACAGCCATATCTCCATACACTCCTCACAATTTCTAGGGGTCTCTATGTATGTGAACACTGTTACAAAAGTGAGACTTCTTGACTCTGCCTGCAGCACAAACACTGCATCAGCTCATAAGCCAGTCTAATTAAACAAATGGAGAAAATTTCACCTGCTTTTGAAAGACTTGGTTAGTTAAACAATTTAATGGTGCAAATACTGTAAAGCAGAAGTTAATAAAATAAGCTTGACACACAGATTGGTCCGTGTTACATTTGAAAGGACAGTACATGTCTAAATAACAGAACTCCTGTTTAAAAATGGAAGGGAGAAGTAAGCAAATGACTAGTCATCTGTTTCAGAGAACTGAACTGTGAACATCTGCATTTCCATCAACATTGCTAACCAAAATAAAATGTACGGACTGTAATTACTTTACCATCTACTGTGAAGAATAGCCTGGAGGCTAAAATGCCTGGAGAAAAGAAAAAAAAAAAGAACATTTTCTTGAACTGGTTCATGTTTTGTGTACTTATCCATGTAGATAATGACTAGAAGCTTGATGACAGAGGCAACAGCAAATAAGCTGAAGCAACTGAAAATACTTTGCAGTCTGATGTCACTTTTCTTGCTTCTGCTCCATCACTCAACAGTCTCTTTCCTAGCTACCTCTTTTTTTTTTTTTTTTCCATAATGAGCAGCAGATGTCACCAGGACATATCTTAGAAACTGATTTTTTTTAGGAGCAGCCCTTCAGACTTAAGAAGTGGCATGAGAACACTCTACAGCATGCTTGCCAGCATTATGACACAGAAGCTTTTGAGGGTCTGCTTCTGACAAGTGGACTCTCTCAGCAGCCGTTCTAACATTTCGCAGCGTAAGAGATCCTGTGAAAATACTTCCAGCACGTTGCCTGGGAACTGCTTCTCACTAGAACAGATGAAGCGTCACTTCCTCATCATGCAGCTCTTCGATGCAGGAGTTACACAGTTCAGACGTCAGAAGTCAAACTTGTGACTCTGGCAATAAAACATTTGTCACTTACCTGTTGAGTGCTGAACATTTGAATCAAAAAGAGCTATGTCTGTCCTTTTGTGCTGTTTAAATGAAGGAGACACTTTAATGTAAGTTTGGTGCACTGACTTCACATTTTCACATAGTCCTCCCAGCAAAGACTAGAGGAAAAGAATCTGTGTCTATCAGGCTTGCCTACTTTAATGACTTGCAGTGACTAATCCTGCCTGATCTTCTACTTTCTCTATTTGCAGCTACTGTTCTCAGTGTTTTTACTTAGGGTGACTTCCTGCATTATTTAGTGCAGGTGAAATAATTTGATATGCTACTTCAGCTTTGTCAGAGGAGTAAATTATTTCCCAGTACTGTTATTCAGTATCTGTGATATGCAAAACAAAGAAGGAAAAAAACATCTTTCTAGAAGGGACTAGTCTATTAATCCAGCTGTAGCTTCTTGATCCATTTTCTTTAATGACAAAGCTGGTTTAACAAGCAACCAGCCCCATGTTTTGCCCCATCTGCTGTTCCTTCTCACATGCACACTTCCTCATCTGTCTCAGTCTTGTGGAGTTGTGCTGTACACTGGATTGCCAAGTAATGTAATTTAATAATAAGCTATAATACCTTTTTCTTTTTCATTTTAATGTGTAGTCTGAATTACAGTGGCACTGGCAACTGAAGGAGCAATAAGCTCCAGTGTAAATGTGGGAACACATGATTATGAGACATGACAGTTGGCAGCAAGGGCAAGGACTTCTTAAGCCAGTTTTGCAATCCAAGAAAATACACGACCTATCTACTCATCTGGGATATGGAGCAGTACATTCGGTGTTAAGTGTCTTTTCTCTCTGTTACACATTTGTGCCAGGAAACCACCCTCACTGGCAAGCAGGGTGTGAGCTTGGCTCTCTACCCCACATAAAGAGGACTTTGCACATTTGAGAGTTAGCTCTTAAGTGTTTCCATTTCCTCTGTCTTTAATCTTCTGTGTGATTCACCCTTCTCCCTTGTTCTACATAATCCACCCTTCCACACACACTTCACTTTGGAAATTGCTCTGCAAATTGTGTTTCCAGATTATTGTGGGGTCTGGCTTTGTTTTGTGTTTGGTTTTTTGTGTGTGTGTGCTTTTTGTTTGGTTTTTGTTTTGTTTGCGGGTTTTTTTTGTGCGTGGTTTTTTTTATGGGGGTGTTTTTTTTATTGGTTTGGTTTGGTTTGGTTTTGGTTTTGGTTTTTTTGAGGGGGAGCAGGGCGGTTTAGCTGTACATATGGAATAGTTGCTTCCTGAGCTACACAGCAGGTTAAAACCAGAAGTTACTTAAATATACATGTTCATACGGCATTCTACTGACTTTTACATGACCTGTATAATCCTTGCCTCAGCAGTTATACTGGTACAGAGTTTACTATTAAAAACATCCAAAAATGATGTTTTTTTTAACTGTTTCTCATGTTTGGTTCATAGCTGTAAGGATTAGCCTTTTCCCAAGATGCCAAGTCTTCCCATCTGCCTTGAAATGGACAGTACTGGAAAGCCTTTGAGTCTGATTTTAATGGAAAACTGCAAGGCCTTTTAATTTTTCTTTCCTTAACCTCCCAAGCCCAGCTATACTCCTCATGAGATCAGCTCCATTCTGTCCTTTTCTCCACTCCACAATTTCCACTGCTTAAAAGAATGTGTGGATGGACACTTGATTCTGTCTTCTAATGACAATCATTTCACTCACTATAGGGTCTTTAAAAAAGGCTTAATCTCATCTAAACCATGAATGGGTGTTAATTATGGCAGCTGCATAGTACTACCATGTCATGGTTTAACCCCATCTGGCTACTAAGTACCATACTTCCCATCCCCAATAAAAAAAGTTGACTACTAGGATTAAATGAGTTGTCAAAGATATTATGGTCTTTGGCTGTAGTAGCATTTACTAATGTAACTTACTAATGTAAAGAAATACCCAGGATGTGCATTGCTCTGATGGAGATGTGCCTCAGCACTGTAAGGTTGACCAGCAAACAGAGGCTATGGTAGCTCACTCAGAAGCAGCACGGCCAGCAGCCCAGTAGCTGTGGGGAAAGCTGAGGACACTGTCACAAGATGTCATTCTCTGACAGGGTTCCAGTATCTTCAGACATGTTTTGTATTTTGACTGGATGCATGTCTGGAATTCTTTAGAGGGTCAGCTGACCACCCATTTCCTGGGTATATTTTTGGCTTGGGATAATGATCCTATCCTTGTAATTATTTTGTTTTTACATGCAATTATTTTAGACTTCCTTCTTTTAGCATATTGATGATATTTTTAACTTTGAGCCCATTCCAAGTAGCTCTTTCCTGGAGAATTAGGAATAATGACTCCTTTCAAATGGTAAAATTCAGTCATTATGCAACATTGGCCTTAAAACTTAAAACCCAACCAAACAAAAAAGCACTTTTGGGGGCTTCTCTGTAGAAAGTTTTCTAAATAATTGCCAAGTTGAAATATTTTAATTGTGTGATAAAAAAATACTCCTCTCCTTGATTTAAAAAGAAGGCCTGTTACCTTCAGGCAGTCTGATGCAAACATGAAGTCTTAGCCCTCCATCAGGAACAATGTCTTGAACATACTTAAATTATCTGTATTAGAGACACCAGCGATATTTGCTTTCAGTTCTCCTCAGTTATTCTTTTATAGCTCAAAGATCTCACTGTGGTGTATATCTTGGCTACTGCCGAAGTTTCCAAGCTACTTCCATGCCTAAGATACGGGAAGTAGGAAGATTCCTCCACAGAAGCCCAACAATGCGAGCTTTTAATCCTTTCTTCTTCCAACAGCTCTCTTCTGGTTTTTGACATTCTGCTGGAAGGTTTTGGGCAGGTTTTTGCTGATGCTTTTTATTTTGGCATACACTAGGCAAAATGGCTCGGTTTTCCTACGTCAGTGTGGGTTATTCAGGTATTAGGGCAAGATACCAGTTGGGTGTACCCTGGCCTAGTTGAGTTTTCCCCCTTGTCAACTTTAAAAACAGTCCAGCATTTCTTTCCTCTTTTCCCTTGTCATTCTGTATCTGTCCAGTTTTCTAGGATTTCTGTTGGTGCTATCTGCAAAAAGTAGAGAAGTTTTTAATCACATTCCAGGCAAAGCGTCTGACACAATATGAGGGTTCCTGGCAATACACATATACACAAAGAGCGCAGCATGGAGAAAAAAAAGCACCAAGCAGAAATGAAAATGTTCTTTCTGTGCAGCATTTTTGACATATTTAGTATTTTCCATTTGTATAATTCTTCTCATGCAAGGATTTTTGAAAACTTTATGGGAATAAAGCACAAATTCCCTAGCTGGATTTTTGCCAGGTTTCAGTAAGTACTACAGATAAACCTATAGGCTTTTCCACCTTACTGCCTGCTCTTCCCCACATTAATGTATATCCCAAAAGTAGAGTTCATTTTCACAAATTACCATTACATAGCTGGGAATTAGAAACACACACCAGAGAATAACACAGAATCATAGAATAGGTTTGGTTGGCAGGCACCGTCAAAGGTCATCTAGTCCAACCTCCCTGCAAGGAGGAGGAACATCTTCAGCTTGATCAGGTTGCTTAGAGTCACATCCAGACCAAGTTCAGGCAACAACTGTACAGCTTGGCCAACAACTACCTCTAGGTTTCCACAGTCCAAATCCACTGCCCCATTTACCGGCTAAGTCATCATCTGTGCTTAAAAAGGTAGGCAATTACTCCAGAGCATCTGAAAGCCAGATTGTCAGCTGCAACTCTGCTTTGCATTCTGTTTACTGCTTCTGCTTATTTCTGCATGGCACCATCTGGACTCTACCTCCTTTCTACTTCCTCATGGTTTGCAACTTCCTAAGTTCCTGCACATGTGTATATATATATATATATATATATGTGTGTGTGTGTGTGTATTCCATTTTATGGACAATCAGCAAGTTTTTCAGCTCCACAAATACAGCTCAGCATTCTTTCACTTTATTTTTATCCTGAACTAACTACTAGGAACTGAAGCTTACTCACTGTGAGCCCTCTAAGGCAGCTGACTCACAGACAGGCCTGGCAGGTGGCTCAATTCCTTTCTAAAAGCTAAATGAGACTAGATCTGTCATTTCTAATATGCCAGCTGGTTGCAGATCCTCACGTACAGCTGATCCTTGAGGTGTTCCTGCACATGTTGTCTGCGGGCCTCTATCCCCCACCAGCTTGAGGAAACACCCTCCATTCACTCCCAGTTGTCTTATCTTTGACTTGTTTGGGTTTAGAATAGAGTAGAATATACTATTTAGTTGGAAGGGACCTATGACAATCACCTAGTCCAACTGCGTGACTACTGCAGGGCTGACCAAAAGTTAAAGCATGTTCAGATACCTCTTAAACACTAACAGGCTTGGGGCATCGATCACCTCTCCAGAAACCCTGTTCTAGTGTTTCATAGAATCACAGAATAGTTTGGGTTTCAAGGGACCTTAAAGTGCATTCAGTTCCAACTCCCATGCCACGGGCAGGGACACCTTCCACTGGAGCAGGTTGCTCCAAGCCCCGTCCAACCTGGCCTTGAACACTGCCAGGGATGGGGCAGCCACAGCTTCTGCGGGCACCCTGTGCCAGTGCCCCACCACCCTCACACTAAGAACTTCCTAATGTGTAATGTAAATCTCCTCTCTGTCAGTTTAAAGCCATCCCCCCTTGTCCTGTCACCAAGTGCCCTTCCCCTCCTCAGGCAGCTGTAGGGCGCACTGAGGCGGCACCTCAGCCTCCTCTGCTCCAAACTCGACGAACAGAGTCCCGAGCCGCACTTTTCGTTGTGGTTTGGGTTTGTTCTTTCCAAGCTGCGCTGCGGCACCGAGGGCTGCCCTCCCCTTACCAGAGGGGCGGGCCAGCTGAGCCACCCACCCCCAGCCAGGCCGCACCGCCCCTCACCACTGCCAGGGCTGCGGGCAGAGCCCCGCCCTCCCTCGGAGGCCCCGCCCCGGGGCCTGCCTCCGTTTCTTGTCTCGAGAGGGCGGCTGGCTGCTCTGGGGCAGTGCAGGCTGCGGGAGCTGTGCTGTGAGGGGCGGGTACGGGAGCCCTGCTCGCATACTGGGGGAGCCAGGTACGGCGGCTGCGGGTGGGAGGCCGGTACCTGGCAGGGAGCTTGGTGCGGGCGGCGGGATGCTGTTGGGGTGTTGTTGTTCGTGTTGGGGTGTTGTTGTTCGTGTTGGGGTGTTGTTCGTGTTGGGGTGTTGTTCGTGTTGGGGTGTTGTTCGTGTTGGGGTGCTTCTCTCAGGGTTTAATGCTCTCCGAAGCTGCCCGGTGGACTGGGCGCTTCCGTGGTAAGGGATAAGCGGCTTCCCAGTGCCGTGCTGGGACGACGGCGCCCGGGTTTTGTTCACTGCCGGTGCCTTCCCTTGCCCAGTTACCGGTGGAGGGGAGGGAGCAGCTCTGCTGCTACCGAGCCCGACGCTGCCAAGTCCGCTCCCTCTCTTCCTTTCACAACAAGGGGATCAATACCTTCCTTGATGCCTGTGGTAGGCATTCCTGTTTGTTTGTGGGTTTTTTTGTTGTTTTTTTTTTTTTTCCCCTTGGAAATTCTTGTTTCTTTAACATGGAATTCCATTGCTGCTGAGCTCTGCTTTTCTGTAAGCTTATAAGCGTGCCAAAGCCAAGACCGCAAACAGTTCCCAGTATGAAATGTACAGCCTGGAAAACACATGGAGAATCGCGGTTAACGTGGCGGCGATTGTAATTCTTTCTCTCTGTCGCTTCCAGGCGCTGAAAAACAACAAACCAGGAATGCTGCCCCATCATGTCTCTCCATGCGGTACCTCTGGCCAGCTATAGCAGATCGGGAGTCTTCAAGCACCCCAGCGCTGAAAAGGTAAGGAAGAGGGCAACGCAGTGGAGGCTCAGTGTTTTCCCTTAACTGCGGGAGCTTCTTGCAAGAAAGAGCTTTTACTTGTCAGGGTTTGTGGTAAATACTTTAAATGCTGGAGGTTTCATTTTAGAGTTAATGTTGGAAAGACATTCCCAATGTTGACGGGGGGAAAGGCTAACTCGTTTGTGCTATGAAAGACGTCAAAGTGGGGTTTAAAAGTTATGGCAGCATGTTGTGGTACTTTTCACTCACCTCTGTTGTAATATTTACTTATAAGTGCTCCTTAATTTCTTGGTTTGTGATTTTTTTTTTAATTTTGATAATTAAATACTACAGGAGCTCTTTCATAATCTGTGATATCGTTGAAATTGTAACATAAAATCATAGAGAGATTTGTGTTGAAAGGGACCTTAAAGATAATCTAGTTCCAATCTTGAAAGTAAATGGGAATCTTTCTATCCAAATTCTCAGAACACTAATTGCTTCTGATAAGATCTAAGGGGTGGGAGCACTGTTTTAAAAAGAAAAAAGATAAAATCTTAAGACTCTTTCAACATTTACTGATAAAGTAGTTGCATGTACCCTGGTGTCAAGTTGTGATATTTGATACGTCCTAAGAAGTAGAGTTTATTAATAACTGGTATTAAGACCATTAAAAAGAAAATAAAAGTAATGGATAAGAACCGAATTCCTGTAAGAACTACTTTACCCAGTGATACTAACTATATGATATTTATATATATAAAGCCATTTCTCCAAATGAGTGCATGGAGGGGGAGAAAAAGTGCTGATACTGAAGAGCGTATTTTCTAAGCACTGGCATAATCAAACACTAGATATTTGAAATTCAGTATACTATTTTTGGCTTGAAATGTTTTTTTTCAGTTAAAAGGGGAGTTCTTTGTTGGTTTTAATTTCTTCTGCTTTCCATGAGTCTGAAGGGTATCTGGACTAGATCTGCTTGCAGAGTCTCCTCACTCTCCCACGGATGGAATGTAGAGATGAGCACAGAGTGGCAGAGGACAGCACACCTTTTAACTCCCTTCTCTTTGTGTGAGACCACAGGGTGCAGGGGAGGGTGAGAGGCATCCTGGAGATGCTTCTGCATAGAGACATCTCACCCATGTCATGAGTGGGGAGAAGGCAGGAGGTTAGTTAATGCACCTTTTGATGGCGTGCCCAACAAATATGTGACCCTCACAAGGTTTTGTGAGCTTGGGGAGGAGACCTGTTGCTTTGCTGTCCTGAGTGTATCCTACTCTCTTGCTGGAATAAGCCCCTTGGTATCTGTGCTAAACTGCTTGCTCTAGTTCAGCTTAACTTGGTTTGACAATATGGTAAATCCGGCTTTGGGGTTAGAAATACCAAGCAGTAAGCGTCATGTCCGTACTAAGTGAAATTCTGATCTGGTATAAACCTGCTCAGTCAGTTCAAATGCATTGAGAATTTTTGTCGGCTTCTACCGTCAGGCTCTATGCCAGGTCAAGTATTATCTATTTGTGTCACTTCTTGCTTTGTTCTGGGTCAGCTGTGTTGCTGACGTGCATGTGCTACCAAATTAGGCAGATGTGATTATGTGACCACACTTGCACCAGTCGATACAGCTGGGAGATCAAGCAGCACATGCATCAGGTGTTTGTGGAGTCTGGGCCTCACAGGTTTAGTTTTGCATACATCTAAATGGGCCCTTTTTTCCAGCTGCAGATTGGTGATTCCTTGAATTCTTTTCTACTTCATGATTGCTGTTTTGAAAGATATATAGGCATATGATTCAGCATTTGTATCTCCTATATGCCTTAAACATATGCATGGCTCTCCTATGGTGGAGACTTTCTTTGGTCACCCACCTTCTGGAGTGAAATGCACATGCAGAGTTGAGATGCCAGTGCTCTTTCAGATGGTGCATGCTTCTGGGAGAATTTGCAGACAAAGAGAAATACAGGCAGTGTTTAGGTGACTGTCAGCATACCTTAGCATGATATTCTTCCTGCTGGGATGACTGTGAGTGTCATTACCAGACTACTGCAGTCTTATAACCAAATGTCTGCCTCTGTGTTCTTGTTCTAGTTAAACCATGAATGCCTGAAGGTGCCTTTCACTGAGACAGCAAATTCTTCAAATTCTTCAGCAAGGATTAGCTGCCTCGCTCGGACACCTCAAATATCTGTTCTCTCAGGTATGCCAGTTTGTTCTAAAATGCCTCCCTCTGGGGAGCTTTGCTGGTACTTGTAGTGGTAGCAAAAGCTATCAATGGTTGTGCTACTAAACAAGTATAGTCTGGTTCGAGAGAGAACCTTGCTTACTGGCTTTGAAGATGGGGCAACATCAAGGTGTATTTATACAATTTGAAAGTATGGGTGTTTTTGCCTTTCAGATGGTAGTTTGGCCATTTTAGTTATGTTGGCATTTTGCATGCTTGAGAGTAAAATACCTGAACCATTCAGATGTTTCTTGGCAGTTTAAATCTTTGTTCATTCAAGAAGTAGTTTCTCAGATTTTAATAGATTATGGCATTTATTCACATGAATATCAGTTACAAAACAATTTAAGATTTATTTTTTTCTTTGTTGGAGCTAACCTATTTCTGGAGGGTAGCTTAAAATTAGGGTTTTGGTGGATTTGGCTTTGCAGTAGGAGAGCAGAACAGAAAAGTTGAAGACAGTAAGACTAAATGTTTTGCCTTGCACAGAAAACATGCAGTCTGCAGCCCAGGTTAAGGTATTCCTCTGAAATTTAAATATCAATAGCTACCAAAATTGCTTTATTTTAATGAAAACATCAAAATATATTTTAAAGCCAGCTAGCTCTTATTTTCCTATTCCTGCTCTTACACTGCTATGGCTGGCTACTTTGGCAAGGTGTTTCTTTGCAAATGCAGCCAGTGAAATAGCAGTTTTGTTGCTATTTCTGCAAGAGCTTTCTCCTGATCTGGCAGGGGGCTGATCCCAGTTGCTGATGAACTCAGCTAATTTTGGCTTGGCTTTACTACAGCAGAATTGCTAGCAGCTTGTGCAGTATAGCTGATGTGTGATGTTGGTAATAACTTTTTCAGCTGCCTTTTGACAGGGACTGCTCTTTATATAGACTTGCTTTTCCCAAGTATGTGGGATTTTTGTTTAGATACCTTCATTAGTAAACTTTCTTATCATATAATTTGAGTGCATGCTGGCTTCCAGATGAGTAACTTGTGGAGAGGTTTACTGATTTCCATTGAGAGATATCCGGGGGAGCAGTCTGTGGGCAAAGTCTGTAGGCTGCAAGACTTGATAGCTTTTTGTGGGTTTTTTTTCACCAGCAGTGTTTATCGTTCCTCCTGGACCTGACTAGGAGTTCTTTGCCCTGGAAGTGCATCCTCTTGATTGTATCTATTCTTAGAGTTTTACAACCTGCTTATCTTCCTTAGACAGTTGTTAACTTCATTGTTATGTGGTCAATAGCTTCTTCTTGAACACAGACTTTGTGTCTAATCTCTCCATTGTCTGGATGATGGCAGTTCCTGTGAGGCTTTGTCTATTTTTTGTTTTCTTCCTGCTGTATTGATCCTCTATATATCTTGCTATAATGTGACCTTCTCTTTTACTGGCAGTGGAACCAGTACCAGTAGCTGTAACTCATCCAGTTTTTTAGAACAATCATGTTTTTGAGCATGCCAGTCACCATTAAAGCTTAACTAATTGTGTTTGGCTAGCAGCGACATATTTACTGTTTGTTTATTACCTAGCCTTATCAATGACAGAACTGCTTCCAGACTGCAGAAGACGAGCTTTCTTGCAGGAAGAGGCAGCAGGAATAGCGTTTGAATTCAGCTCTTTCCTGTCTCCTCACATATGTAAAAAATGTGTATTTTACGTTTTAAATTAACCTTTTCTTAGGATTGTTTCCTAATCTTTCCATTCTTCCCTTTCCTGAACAGACAAATATTCAAGGCCAGCAGTGATCGGACATGCTGGAAATTTTGGATCATACCCAACCAGTGCTGAAGCTATCAAAGACATTCTAGTGTCTGTTTTAACTGCATCTGGTTTGAAGCCCTCTTTGGTGCTGGAGCAGACCACAATGCAAGGAGCCAAACATCCAGACAGTGATGTGGAACAGTGGGAAGAAAGCAGTGCTGGGGATAGCCATGATGACAGTGACAGTGATTCTGCACGTTACAGCGCTGCCTGTACACAAACAGACATTCGGTTTACAAGGCACCAGGCATGTTGGGACAACACATGCTGTGATTCCTCTAAACCTTCACTGGATACTTTCTTTAGTTCCCATTCCTCTGATGATGATCCTGCTGCTTCCTCCTTGAATAGTTTCAGTCTTTCAGACATGTCTCCTCTGAGGCAGGACTGCTTTACCCAGGTGACGTTAACAGGAGGCACTGTCACATCGGCTGTTTTGCATTCTGGTAGAGAACGTTATACCTCCCCCAAACAGGAGCTGACTTTCACAGGATTTCTTTCTGATTCAACTGTTGATAAGCCAGCAGATCTGTTGACATACCCTGATGCTTTGGATCCTGCGCCTATCAGCAACAGTGACAGCAATTCTCCCAGTAGACGTTCCCAGTCAGAGCCAGTCAATCAAACAGGTAACTTTACAAGTCCATTTTTGTTTTAAGATTTCTGTGCTAGGAAAGACAACTGTAACTGAAATGGGCTTTGGTTATGGTGATTGTGAATTAGATAAATGTTGTCATTTGAGAGGGGAGAAAGAGCTTAAAAACCAAAGGAGAACTAGAGAGTTGGACTGTGGTTCCTGAAACAGGAAACACGCATGCTTGCAGTAGTCTGTCTCATGATGTAGAAATGCGTCTGTAATATAGAATCTTTAGTGAAATGTAAAAATTGCTGAGCTGTGAGCAATGTAGAACATCCACTGGATGAAGCTTGCACCACCTTCATCCTGTTTTCAATATTACCCTTTTCCCAGAAGCACACAGTGTGGATCTGGTTGTTCGCTAGTGATTAATTGGGGCGTGGGGGCTTGCTGGGTCATCTTGTGTTTGGTCTGAGCTGAAGGAGAGGGAGGCCTTTGATTCTGGGAATTTGGAGGCAGGGCTTTAACATCCATTCTCATTAGTATTAAACTGGCTTGTGCCAGTGCAGGACTATTTTTCCTCTTCCCCATTCCAAGTGTGTCCAGAGTCTCAGAGACACATAGCTCCATCCAATACAGGTCAGGATCTTTTACCAAGCATACGGATAACCCACATGTTCTTGGCAAAGAGACGCAAACTGGGGGCTGCTGGCAAAGGGTGCCTCCTGTTGATGCAGTGGCAGGCGGCTCAGGGTGGCGCAGGCCTATAGGCGAGGTCATGTTCAGTGGGGATGTTCAGCATGGTGCCCCCAAGACTTCCTGGAGCAGCTGGCTGGGCCCTGGGGCTGTGTGTGTCTCCATGAGGTGTGCCGGCCTTTCTGGGCTGCAGGGCAGGGCCCTTGCCCCTTGGCTAGGATAAGGGAACAATCCTGTCGTGTTTAATACCTAACAGCCTTTGCTACAGTGAGATGAAGCATCTTTGTTTTGTAAAGGGTGTTATCAGTATTTAAGGGATTATTCATAGAATTACAGAATGGCTTGGGTTGAAAGGGACCTACCTGAAAGATCATCTAGTTCCAATCCCCCTTCTGCTAAACCAGGTTGCTCAAAGCCTGGTCCAGCCTGACCTTGAACACTGCCAGGGATGGGGCACCTGCAGCTTCTTTGGGCAACCTGTGCAGTGCCTCAGCACCCTCATAGTGAAGAATTTTTTCTAAGTATCTAATCTAAATCTACTCTCTCGGCTTAAAGCCATTCCCCCTTGTCCTGTCACTACATGCTTTTGTAAAAAGGCCCTTTTCTGATTTCCTGTAGACCCCCTTCAGGTATCAGAAGGTTGGTACTCTTCCTAGATACTGAGCCTTGGAAGGATGATGCAGCTGATTTTCTACTGGGAAGAAGGCAAACAGCAGAGAATAGTTAGCCTGTCCTTTGTATTATGAATGAAAATGGCAAAGCCTGGGTGGTTGTTTTGTTTTGATTTGTTTTGGTTTTTCATTTTGTCTTCCCCCTTTGGTCAATTTTAGTCCTAGTGGTGACACTCCAGTGAGCTCCACTTCCAAGCTCTGGTCCTTCCTAGCTCCTTCCTTCACTCTGGTCCTTCCTTCACTCATAGCTCCTCCAATACCTCGTGTTGGCTACAAGATCTGAAATAGGCACGTGCTATTGCAGAACTGGGAGCTCTTAATAACAACAGCTTTGTCATCTGGGATAGGCTTTCGTCAGCAGTTACTATGGCTATGATTATAGTGGTTTTGTTATGCTAGGTGTTGTGTCAGGTCCCTGCATTTAAGAGGTGCCCATCAGGGAGAAGGAAACAGCACCTGGCAGTTGGAGCTGGCTGGGGCCAGTCACACAGGTTTGGTTAGCCAGGTCTGGAGAACACAGACCAAGCTCCCAGTGTCAGAGGGGACCCTGAGGCACGTGTGTAAGAGCAAATAAACTGTGCATGACTCGACCTTCTGGCACAAATAGGATGCATCACAAGCTTGCACTGGGTCAGTAATGCTGCTGGCTCTTCAGGAAGCAAATGGAGGAATATGGCAGCCAGATGACTGGAGAAGTCTTGCCCTTGGTTTTTCTAAGAGTGCTCTTCACATAAGCCAGGATCCTGTTAGACACTGTGCTGTGTGGTGGGCTCTGTCTGCATTAGACTTTGGTCTGTGTTCTGTACAAAGTGAAAATTAATGCATTACATCATTTCTTCTTCCTTCCAACCATTTAACTCACCACTGCTTAGCCTGGAGCAAAGGGGAGTGAGGTCTCATTGTGCAGGACTATGAGGATGGGAAAAGCAAATAGCAAACTGAAAAAGAAATAAAATGCTTCATTTTAAGGCAGGAATTATACAAGAGCACCTCTTGACTTGTCATCCTTTCCATTGCTGTCTCACAGATGGTGGTCTCTCACTTTTGTTTCTTGTAGAAAATTGGTTAGACATAAGAAAGTAACATAAAATGACTTAAATCAGAAGAAATTTTTTTCAGTGGTGTTTAATAGTTTGGGGTTTTTTGGTCCTGTTTGACCTTTAGAAGTATGAAAAAGACCTTTCTCCAGTGGCCTCATGCAACCTTCTGGAAATGCTTTCGTTATTGTTAATGAAGAGCCTGTGTCTGAATTGGATGTTTTCTGGGGGCTTTGTTGTGGCTGGTGTGTCACTGGCAGTTAATAAGGTTTGTTCTTGCTTTTAACCTGCACATGCATCAAGGTAACCTCTTTCTGTGGCTCTTGAGAGTTCTTTCGCCAGCCCCAGCAGCCTCCAGGCAACAGTGCTCAGGAGCAGAAGGGCAACCAGACCATTTTTGCGTCAGACCCAGACCTGAGTTTTGTTTCATATGCTCATCCTACTTGGCAGCGAATGCCAGGAAAAGTACCATTCTGGAAAGCTGGGAGTACTGTGGCTAATGTCTGCCCCAGTTGTACATATTGCCATGCAGTATGGGATCCATTTGGATGCAGGAGGGAGATTTCCTAGACGTATGAAAACAGAATGGCAAAGTTTTTTCCAAACTTGCTATAGTCACATGATGCCAGCAGTGATTTAGGGAATCTTTTAAGGCTCAAGCATCTCTGCAAGCCCAGACAGCTCTTTTTTCTTCCAGCAGTTGTGAATGAGCAGAGAGCAGTGTTAGCTGGCTCTGTTGCGAACTGCAGAGCGTCACTGTAATCCCAGCCTGACGTTCTGACTGTGCTTGTCAGGAGCAGTCCAGGCTGTAGTGGGGAAAAGGCTGGTGTTGGGAGCACGATGGTGGTGTCACAACATGGCATTTAAACCATGCTTCCCTGGTAGTTACTCATGCTTCGGACTGCCAGGGCAGCTCAAATGCCAACATGTTCCCCAGATATCTCTTTTCTTAACTTCCACTACAACCTCCAGGCCCAGTGGTGTTAAGTTTTGCGAAAGAAAGTTTGCTTTGCTTTCTGGAAATCACCCTGTACAAATCCTGGAAGCTGCAGAGAAAGAAATAACTAATAAAAGTTCTTGTTACACCCCCAGGTTCTACTTCACTTTTGAACATCAGTGTTATACCCTTGAATCGTTCGTTGCAGGACATGTGCATGCTTCCAGAAGATGTGGAGAAGGTGAGGACATCAAAGACTATTGTCATAATGTCGTTTTTTTTCCATTTTATAGTGGCAAAGCCAAATGACAGGAGGTGTTTCTCAATAACAGAAATTTCCGATAGATCTTTAGATCTATCTTTAGAAATCCTGTATTTCCCCTCTTCTTCCCCTCTGTGGGTGAACCTGCAAACCTAGAATGCCTACTGCTTCACTTACATCGGGTCTTAATCCATTAGTTAAATATTTTAATTATTTTAAAAGAATGGAAGTATTTTAGAACACTACACTTCCACTTTTTATTCTGTCATTTTCCAACACATTCTTCGAGACCAAACTTTACAGTCATTATAGACACTTTAAAGTTACATTAGAATTTATGTGGAATTTGTTGCAACTGCATGCTTATGGGTGGGATTTACCTCATGCTTTTACTATCAGGAGATAGGGAGAGGTGTTGGGGTTTTTTGTGTGTGTGCTTATGATCCTGTGAGTTTGCTGTAAAAAAAAAAAAAAAAAAACAAATGACAATATACATAACAAGCACAGTAACTGTAACATCTGCAGTGATTTAAGCAGTTTCTCATAGTTTTTAAGTTGGAGAAGGGACCCAAATGACACTAGGTGTGTGGCCAGATAGGCAGTCCACTTGAGCTTATAAACAAAGATAAAGTTGAGAAGATAGCGCTGTCACGCATAACTGTGTGTGCTAAATGTTAATCTTTTTGAAAAGTTTGAAAAGAGGAGTTAATATTATAGTTACTGCAAAGAGTAGCATTTAATACAAAAGAGCTTCAAAAACGTGCGCAGCATTGGTTTTGCTGAATGGGAAGTTCTGCGTTTGATATGAAGCTTTCGGTGTCCCTAAAGTGCATTTTAAAACAAAAAATACCTGGTAAATCGCACACCAAAACCAACAAATTTGTAAACTACCTTTAGATACTGCTTCTTGTGAAAAGGTGTTTCAGAAAGGAGTTGATGTTTCTCTATGATGTGTGAACCAAAAATAATATGCTTTCAGCCCCAGGAGACCAATGAAGGTGGGTGTGTGTATTAGAAACCACAGAGTGAGAACTACTGAGTGAGGCAAGTTCACATCAACTACCTCTCTTGTGCGGATGACTGGGGACTGACATGATTACAGGTTAAGAGACACCAACAGCTCAGTGAGTTATGAGTGAGGCTACCTTTTAAAAAAACAAAACCAATCATCTGAAACAAAACCAAACACTTTTGGTTGTAAAATAATCTCTTTGAAATTTATAAGGCTGAAAACTTAAGGTAAACTAGTGTCAGCAAGTCTGAGAATTGTAGTTGTGTGCCAGGAAGGAAATGGGCCTGATAATCAGGAGGGACTTCCCACTGATGCAAGTGGGAGAGAAGTGAGAAGGTTGTTGGTGTGTCACAGCTGAGCTTCACAGTGGGACTACTTCCTAGGGTGACAGGCTTACCAGCAGGCAGAGCTGAAAGCTGATAATCATGCTAAGTACAGGAGTGCCTGTATCCTGTTCCATCTTCTTGCAATGCAGCATGCTCAGATACACTCATAATTGCTTCTATCAGCAGGATATGCGGGGCTCTGCCACTGTCTTGGGGTTAACCAGTGCCACATGGGCTTTTTTTTTTAATCTTCAGGGTAGGATGTGTCTCTTTTATTTGCCAAAAGGAAAAAGGCTCCTTAATTCTTTACTTTTCTAATAGTGTGTCCTGAAGTTCAATGAAAGTTGTCTCTGGAGAAACTGTGCACCAAGCAAGTGCTGTTAGTCGGTGTTAAGGGAAAGTCTCTTGAAACACCCACAGGGACTTGTGGGATCTCTCTAATGTTGAAATCAATCTCTTCTAAATGCATTTGGCTATGGACAAAAATAGAACACTGTACATTTTCGCTTTGAGAAAAATAAAACAGTGATAAGAAAGCAGTGGTGTCTGTTGTGCTTTTTAAGTTTTAGCTATTTCTAAACCCTGATGTTTGTCTTTATGCTACTCTTCTACAAGCTTCATGCTTGTAGGGTACCATGGATACTGATGTTGCATGATACAATTTTCTGAGGGTAAGCCACTTTATAAAAAGCCTTAATTATTCTGTATTCAGAATCTCTAGCCTTAGGTACTGCAGGTTTTTTTTAGATGGAGGTTTAGCTTCGCACAATGAAAACACATGCAGTTGAGGGGAGAGTGGGGGAGTATCCTGGCCCTCTCAGGGTTTCCATCCATGCACTTGAGTGCACCTATCTCTCCAACATGCATCGACTTTTGAGCTGAGCCTGGGCTGGGAAGATGTGCCCAGGCCAGCAGCAGTAGCTCAGGTGGGGCTGGTGGGATGCTCTGTTAGATCACAGGGAGCAAGGGATTGGAGCAGGGACCCCAGGTTTGTCTGGATGTCTCAGTGGTACCAGAGATGGGTTTTTACTAATTCCCTTTTCCTGGAGAATGGGTGATCCAGGCAGGCAACATAGAAAGGGGTGCCATGGGGAGGGGATTTCCAGCAGGGAAATGCAGCTTTGAAAGCACTTCATATTTAATGCAGTATGAATCCCAGGGGAGCTCTGCTTATGTTTACCCTTGTCACAGACTTTCTATGCAGCCTCGAGTTGACAGTGTAAGCTATTTCACTGCATATTCCCTACTTCTCTGCCTTAACTCTTAGCACATGAAAGCATTTTACTAACTTCTCTAGTACCCAACACCTGAATATCTACAGTCTTTCCAAAACTTGCCACTTCTGGCCCCATCCATGTTAAGCATGTGTGCAAAACTGCTCATACGCACTGACTTGAAATTAAATCCTGTTAACAGGATTCACACTTGCATGCTAAATAATGCAGTGTAACTAGGAGATTGTATCTCCGAAATGCATGCATATTCATCAATTAGGCATGTAATCAAGTTTCTTTTTATCTAATAGATGGGTAAGATAATTGTCTCGCCCTTGATTAGAAAACACAATTTACTTTTATCTGAGCATTTTACATGTTGTCTCTGAATTGCCCTTGGAGCGATGGTTGGTTGGTTGGGGTTTGTTGGTGTTTGCATGAAAGGTGAGATAGCCTTACCTTTTTATTTCTTGCACCGAAAAAGTATATTTCACTTTCTCTTGAACAAGTATAAAATATGCTGTGTACTAATGAGGGTTCCAATCCTGCTTCCAGGAAAACGCACACTTTTTTGTTGCAGATATGATTATAGCATCATTAGAAAAAATGAAATGTAATATCCTAAGCCAACAAGCAGAGTCCTGGGGTGTGGAGGAAGCAAGTGGATCAGATGGCAGCTATCACACTGATTCAGAGTTCTCGTCTTACCCTGGAGTGAAGAAGTCCGATTCCTCTGTTGCTTCTTCAGACAGTGGTTATGAAGGCAAGTTGCTTAGTCT
The DNA here is from genome assembly GCF_037157495.1 of Lathamus discolor. Classification (NCBI taxonomy): domain Eukaryota; kingdom Metazoa; phylum Chordata; class Aves; order Psittaciformes; family Psittacidae; genus Lathamus; species Lathamus discolor. The sequence continues at coordinate 98,341,400 of NC_088887.1, read as the reverse complement.
GTAATGCAGTCTTGTCTGACAGCCTCTGCCATTTATTTTTGTGCAAGAAAAAAAATAAATGAATTTGGGCATTGCTTGGAACCAAATCCTCTGTTATCTTTGAGTCTCTTGAGAGCTCTGTGCCCTGGGGATCATTATGCCACAAGAGTTTTCCCTGTATGTCAAATTATTCCTGTTGAATGCTCACATTTTCATGTTACAAAAAAATCTTAATTATAATAAATAAAACGTAGATGGAAGGTTTCAGTGCCGCATGCCAAGCACAACTTTCCACATAAAAGTTCCTGTAGTTGGCTGGTTTTCTTCCTGCTTAATCCCTTTTTGCAGGATTTGAAGCTTGGCTTGCTGTTTCTGTGCTTTATTCTGCAGTATGCAGATCAGGCCACGTAACTGATTTGAGTGAAACTGCCTGGAGTATTCATTCGCATGTAGTTTGAAGCAAGATAGTAAATGCTCCTGGCATTGTAATGCCTCAGTCAGGACATGAGTAATATGGGTCTTTGAGATGCAACATAAGTCTGAAGTCTAAGTGACATAACTTCTGGGCAAAAAGGAGTGGTGTGCTTGTATGTGGAAGGAGAGACATCATTGATAGTGTGAAAGCTTTTGGTTTAGTCTCTAGAAGCTTCTTAGCTAAAGAAACCGAGGGATATGCTGTATGACAGAACTGGCTTTCTGTGTGTACGTAAAAATGGCTCTGTAAATACAGGCTGCGTGCTAAAGTTTTGTTAAGTGCAGTAAAATACAAGTATAACTTGAGGCAGCTACTCTATAAATGCTGGAGAAGTTTAACTGGTGTTGTCTTTGTTCTGAACAGGCTGTGCTCTGCTTCCTGTCACCTCCCCAGTGCATCTACCATCACATCATGGGGTTACCAGATATCATTGCCACAGTGACTCAGAGGATGAATATGTAATTATTGGTAAGACTTTAAAATTGTAACTCTATTGTTCAACTGAATCTATTTCATTGTTTGGAAAAATCTGTTGACTTAGTAGATGTTACTGCAGGAGAAGTAACATGAGAAAACGGACAGAACAACGTATGCGTGACTCCTTACTAGAACACATGCAGAAACACCAGACTACTGCAGGATTTCCTTTCTATAAAAGAATATCTTTGCTGGTTTGAGGGTGTTGTGGCTTGACCCTGGCTGGATGCCAGGGTCCCGCCAGAGCTGGTCTGTCACTGCCACCCTCAGCTGGACACAGGAGAGAAAATATGACGAAAAGGTTGTGGGTTGAGATAAGGACGGAGAGATCACTCGCCAATTACCGTTATGCGCAAAACAGACTTGACTTGGGGCATAGGGGAGGCTTCTGCCATCTCTTCACAGAAGCCACCATTGTTGCCCCCCACTGCCAAACCTTGTCATGCAAACTCGATGTAGGGACTGAAATTATATTTAAGGATTAAACCCAGTGAATGTGTGTGAGCAAAGTGTAAAACAGGCACAGCTTCAGCCAACTACAGCAGCATTGTTTGAGAGAATTTAGGACATGATTATTTCCAAATTAAACAGGTTGGTTAGGTTTTAGGCAGCCCTATCTCTGCTTTGAGACTAGAGCAGAATGTTGTCTATATCCCCTTACAGTCACCAGTGCTCTGCTTCTGTGCAGGACAGTCCTGAGTTTCTTCGGTTAGCTTCTGGTTTTTACATATTACAAAAATAGAAACTGTTAAAAGTAGCTTGAGCAACATTTAACCTCCATCTTATTTTGTCCTGTTAACAAATGTGTTCTTATTGCTCCCTTTGATTTCAGAGGTTGAGGGGGTTTTGTTGTGGGTTTTTTTGAGGGTTGGGTTTTTTTCACCTCCTTATTCCCCACTCTAATAATGAATAACTAGGTCCCAAAACTGCACTTCCAGTAGCACACATTATTTTGATGTGTATGAATGGAGAAGCGTTTGTCTTGAGAACAGTATGCATGGCCAGAAATAATGCTGCCAATGTGAACACTTTGTCTGCATCAGCATATTTTGTCTGTATAAACATAATTAAGAAGTGTATGCTTTAATTCCATTCATCTCACCTGTTATTAACTTGTTTCTTGCGTTAGCTGGCATGTTTGTGATTGGTGTCTCCAAATATCTGTCAGTGTCTGAAAAAAACAGTGTGCACTCTGCTAGTTGTGTGTGTGATTACTTATATTGAGTGCCTTCTGGTTGGACCTGGACTAGCAGGCACTTAGTCTCTCCTTACCATTTCTCCTTCTCTTGAAGGGAGGTTAAGGTGACGATACGATGCATAGCTGTCAGGGAGTACTCTTCATCAGCAGATGTCAGAGATCTGCAGGGGGGATAGACTTCTTATGCCTGTTTACATCTAGGCCTGAGGTTATTTCCCATAGCCAGCAAGAGTGTTGTAAAGCTGAATATATTTGAAGCTGACACTGTGGTAACACAGAAGGTAGATGTAAAACAATGCTGAGTAACAGAAGCTTTGTTTCTTAGATGGCGTGATAAAATTTTCTCCTTTACCACAGAACTTGAAGACCTTGAAAATCTGTCTGTCACCCCAGATGAAAGGTACTGCTGTGTATCTTTTCTGTAATAGCCTGGTGGCACTACCTTTTCTGCTGCGCCAGCTTCCCGGTGGCTCTTCTGGCTGGGGTGGTGAAAGGTGTGGGAGTGGTAAATTTGGCCCTCCCAAGGAAGGGGAAGGAATGCTGCTTGACGGCAAATGTCTGTGGTGCTTGGCTTAGCAGAGTGTTTCTCTGGTCCCTGGGTCTCCCTGGAGGCTGGTGGCTGTGGCTATATGAGCACGTGGGTGTATCAAAGCAAGGGCATGGGAGTGAAGGGATGGGAGAAAACTCTTCAGGGATGCAGGAGAGGCAGCGGAGCTGCTGATGACATGCTGCTACTTCTCACTGTATTGCTTGTATTGTATTTCACTGTGTTGTCTGTATTCCTTCACTTTCAGATCATCTTTTGAACCAGTCAGCAATTCTGCTGAAGCAACAGCCCAGGAGTTGTGCAGAGCTTTCAGAAGACACTGGTTGCAGACAGACTCTGCAGTTCAACTATCTAGTTGCCTGAGCTCATCGAAGCAGAGAGTGAGTCTTAGCTGAAAACAGCAGGCTCTTTATTTGGTTCTCCAAATAATCATTGTCTCACTGCAGCTGCTGCACTGTTAGGGAAAGGGGGAAGCTGCATTTAAAAACTAAACAAAAGAAACCAAAACCAACAAACCAAAACCCTCGAGTACTTACAGTTTATTCATTTACTTTAGCTAAATTTTTAGAACATTTCATTACTGTGAGGGTGGTGAGGCACTGGAATGGGTTGCCCAGAGAAAGTGGTAAATGCTTCATCCCTGGCAATGTTCAGTGCCAGGCTGGACAGAGCCTCGAGTGACACAGTCTAGTGTAAGGCGTCCCTGCCCATTGCAGGGGGGTTGGAACTAGATGATCTTAAGGTCCTTTCCATCCCTAATCATTCTATGATACAAGGGGGTTTAACTGAGAGGAGACTATGTGCAAGTGAAACTTGAACTTTAAAATCTTGGGGTATTAAACATTTAACACATGTCCAACTGATGGGCTGCTCACCTTCAACAGTCTGTCTCTTCCAACAGTCTATGCTGAAAGAAGAGATTCCAAGAGAGCTTGAGTCCAGTTTGAATCTGGCTGAAGAAATAAAGATTGTATCCAAATTAAGAGGATCTTCTGGCTGGGCCCCACCGAGATCACAGATTATATTTAATATTCACCCTTCACTCAAGTAAGTTTAGGGCATCTGAGCATTATCATTTAGTACAGCATGGGGATTTGTCTGAAATCTGCTGAAGTTGATGGAGGGAGCCTGGGTGATTGAATAGAGCCTAAGATTAGATCTAGTGCATGGCACAGCCTTCTGCAGTGTCTGTCACCAGCTTTGCTAGAAAGCAGATGGCATCTTTTTTCCCTTCTCTTGGCACGTCCTGATTAATGTGGCATGTGCACTTTTACATGTGATAGTACATAACTGTGCGGTGTTACAATGGCAGCATGCTTAATCTCATTGTGTGAGACTATCTGGAGAATATTCTTCAGAGTTTCTCCACTTGCCTGCTGATATTTTATGGGTAGTAGGTTTTCAGAAAGTGAGGAGAAAATGGGTCATGTTTGGGGAAACTACTGTCTCACTGCATAAAGTGCTGTCGAATGCACGCAGTAGGCAAACTGGCTAATTCCCTGTTGGCTGCAGGTCAGGTTGCTTTTTTGGTTGCAGAGGTGGATTTCCCCCTTGTACCCCCTCCTTGGTTTGGACACCAACTTAAGAAATGGAAAATAATCTAATTTTTGCAAGAAGCCACATTTAGAAGCTGTAATTGATGATAATTTAGACACTTTCACTGGTGCCGGTTTAGTTCTCTTGCACTTTGGGAGAATGTTAACTAAACTGTGTTTTGCATGCTGAAAGGTGTAACTCTTTGCCTCTGTATTCAGGAGAGATGCAGTGGTGGCTGCCCAAAACTTTACGTGTGTTGGCTGTGGAACCCCAATAGAAAGCAGTAAGTATTACTGAAAGGAATTAAAAACCCCTAATAAATCCATTGCTATTAATCAGGCTGTAATCTTCACCAACAGATGTATCACCATTGTATAATCATCTGAGCTAATGGAAAATCTCATTGTTAGATGTGCCTGCAGTAAAACAGGCAGTGGGGTCTTGCCACTGCCTGGAATTTCTCCTTGCGGACAGAATGCAGTACTTGATAAATGTCCTTCTCATACACAGTGAAAATTCAGGACGATTGACAACAAAACAGGAAAAGCTATTAAAAAAAAAAAAAAAGAAATAAAACCTCCAGCTTCCAGGCCTCCAGCTTCCAGGCTGGATAGTGCTGGTGTTATATCTTCTAAAGTTTTCTTTTTATAATCCTTTTCTGTGCCAATTTACATATTTCCAAAGATATATTTTGAGAGACTTTAAGGAAGTTTTATGCAGGCTTACAGGAAGTGTGCTTTTGCTCTTTTTGAAAATGTTTTTTTTTTTTTTTTCCCTTTAGATCTTGATCACAAAATTCTAATCACATTTTATTTGTGATATTTTGTGAGAACTGCTTGAAAGCATGATGACTTACAGGTCTGAGAGCCAGATCTTACCTAAGAAATCTTTGAAGTGGCTTTCAACACTTCCTGTGCTGCCGCCACAAAAAAGCAGCATTTGTGATGGCCTGCGTAGTGTCAGCAACCTTGGATGCTGATATAGCTGGGAAAAATCCACAAACTCTTTACATGAAAAGTATTACACAAGTGTGACTCCAGGATTGTCTTGTCTTTCCGTTTGGTGGAAGTGTTTTGTTGTGTGTTTTATCTTATCTCCTTTTTGCAGGTAAAGCGACAATGGTTTCTCTGATCTCATGTTGATAATCAGTTTGACAGATGTGGAAATGAGGAAAGCTTTCTCTTCTAATGCACAGTACAGACCTTGTGCATGCGTTTATTACTATAATAAAACCCCCTACTTATAAAAATAATCCCTAGCCCCTCAGTCCAGTTTATCAGAGTTATTTAGGCAGAATAGGCATACAGGACATACCTCTTGTCTGTAAGTATTAGAAATATTCACAACTTCATTGCTCTTTACCTGCAGAATATATCAGGAGACTCCGCTATTGTGACTACCTGGGGAAATACTTCTGTGACTGCTGCCACAGCTATGCCCAGTCTCCCATTCCTGCCCGAATACTTTTGAAGTGGGACTTCAAAAAATACTATGTATGCAACTTCTCCAAACATCTCCTGGACAGCGTATGGCAGCACCCAATTTTCAATGTGTCATGTATTAACAAAGCCCTCTACACAAAAAGTAAAGAAATGGACAGGGTGAGGGTAAGTGTGGCCTATTATTGGGAATTTGTGGGTCTGTGGGGAGAACTCCTTAGGGCAGGTTGTCCTTTGCCATGGTGTATGTGGGAAAGATGCAAAGTTGAGTTCTCTGCACTTAGACTTGTCACAGCTGCTGGGATTTGCCCTCTCACCCTCAGATGAAGAAGAAGGGAGAAGTTTCCAACTTATGCCAGAGGTTGGGAGATGTTTCCTCATTGGTTTTCTATTTGAGTTCATGAGGGGAGCTGGGCTTCTGCAATAAATATTTACTTGGCGATTGGCTGTTGGGAAGCTCCAGAAGTTTTGATTGACTTCTTAAGTTTGTGGGCCATTAGAGAAAACACCCTTGGCTCATCTAAGAATTGTACCTCCTAACTGAGGAAGGGTTTCTGTTGAAGGTTAAAGTTGTCATGTGCTCTCTTTTTGGCTGAGGGGACACCTGTTCTTACACAGGTTTGGATCTAGCATCTTGGTGTGCTGACATGGAGCCATTGGTAATTTAAAAATTTTGTTTTCCCCATTTATCTTGTAGGAGGTGCAAGAACAGCTTTTTCATTTAAAAAAGCTTTTGAAAACCTGCAGGTTTGGAGAAAGGTATGGGACATGATTGTGCATGAAAAATTTTGTTAGAATGCATGTGTAGCCTTTTTCTCTAGACACATTTGAGTGCAGATTTAAATGAGTTGTCAGAATTTTCTCTACTGATATTAAAATTTCCTTCTATTACATGCGTATGTTGAGTGAAGAACATGTTGTATGTGGTGGCTTTGTTTCTTGTACCATATTTTAGACATCTAGGTTTAAATGTTAAATGTTTTTTTTTGTTTAGGTGTATTTTCTTTCCTGCTCTGTCTCTTTTAGGTTTTCATTCATTCTTAAAAGTTCAAAGGTACTCCTGTATATCTGCAAGATGATTTGTCTTAAAAAATAAGAAAATTAACCAATGTGTTCCTTGAGGGTTTAAAGTTTTCTTCTGGAAATCAGTCATAATGCTCAGTTCAATTTATTTTATATACATGTTCAGATGAAAGTAGTGACCAAAAGTGGAAAATACCAAAACATGACCATGCTTGTTGCTGTAAATTAAAGGTTTGTGGTATTCACCTCCCCAAACTATGGGCATAACTAATAGGTAGATGTGTGATCTCGAACTGGGAGGTAAGGTAGGCTTTAGCATGAACTTGCTTTGTGTGATCCTTGGGTGACTGGAGAAGCAGAAGAGGCTTATTCTTCAAATATACTAGAAAAGCAACTTCTTGTGACTCAATTTCCTTTCTCTTTACAGTGTACTGAAAGAATTTGAACAGATTCCCAGCCATCTGACAGAGGAGCTGCATCTCTTCTCACTGGATGATCTGGTGAAGATCAAACGAGGGCAGTTACTGCCTCTTCTTAAAGACATTCTGAAGAGCTCCACCTCCCATGTGGACGGCTGTGAGGTAAGAAGCCAAAGCTCTTGATGTCCTTGCAGCTGCTAGTGTGAGGAATATTCCTGCCGACATTCCCAAATAATTTTTGTCTTTGATTAAAAATAAATCAAGTCTTTTGCTGTCCTTGTAGCTCTGTCAAGCGAAGGGGTTTATCTGTGAATTCTGTCAGAGCGCAGATCTGCTCTTTCCCCATCAGATTGCCAAATGCAAAAGATGCACAGGTATGTTCCGGACCAAACATTTTTCTTTCTTCCTTAGGGAGGATGTTGGTGTGTGAAACTGTTCAGAAGTTTTCAGAAGGAAAACATTGAGAACTTGCTTCACTGAAAGCATGTGTATTTGGATACCATGGGTAGCATGTATCTTTGAAAACTGTGGCAGGTGTCTTTTGTCAGTGCATTCAGAGAGCAAAGCCAGGGACTTGCCTGAACATAGCTATGGCTTCAGGGGGAGGCTAAATTTTTTGGGTCTGTTCATGAGAGAGAGCATGGGACAGTGCTATACTGCTGCTGTATCAGATCTTGTTCATTGTAAATCCTGTGAATCTTGCAAAAATGTTTAATCATAGATACTGCAGTGGTGGTGGTTGTCCCTGGTGTACTTTTTATACTTGGGTTAACTAGATAGAACATCCTTTAAGGAACTCAGCCATTGATTCTTCTTTTATTTTTATTCATTTTTCCTGAATGTTGAACTGTTGTATGTATGAACAGAGTGCAAAACATGCTTTCACAAAGCATGCTTCAAGTCTGGAGGCTGCCCCAGATGTCTGCGGGTCGCAGCTCGAAGGACACTTTCAGAAACTCCATCACTGGTGCCTCCATGAAGCTGGATTCCTCTGATGACTGCTGATTTCAGAATACACTCAAAGCCAAATCTTCAGGTGCCTGGCTAAGAATTAAATAATGTTGTTTTAGACATTACTATTTTTAATGGTTGTCTCCTTTTTGGGGGGTAAGGGTAAAAAAAAAAAGAAGGCAAAAAAGACTTTAATATCATCATTGAAAACTCACTCTAAAGGAGTTTCCTCTTAACTGGTGACTGAAGGACTGGATGTTAATTTTGTGAGCAGCCTTTTGTTGGTGTGGTTTTGTTCTTGTATGTAAGATTTTTGATATTATATTTTTGCATTCAAAATTATTCTTCCCTGTAATTCTGCAAACAGCGTATAGATAGTAAATGAGTGTTCGAAAGCCTTGCCTGTGTCGCATTTTGGATATAGGAAGAAGTGGTAAAATATGAAATCATTCTCTCAGAAGCTTTTAAGCTTCTCTGCAAGCTTTAGGCAGATCCAGGTCTGAAATTCTGTTCTGGCAAATGCTTAATGTAAACTGATGAATTTTAAGTTTCTTTTAAATGTATGTATGAAACAACTTGTTGTGGGTTGACCTTGGCCTGCTGCTAGATACCCACCTCACTAGGTGGTGCTCACCTCACTGCTGCTAGTGGCTCCCTCATTCCCCCTCCTAAGGGTGATGGGGAGAAAATAAAGCTCCTGTACAGGCTGTCCAGGAGAAGCAGTTCCTTTAGGAAATACCCACATACTCCAGTGGGGTAGTTCCCATGGGCTGCAGGGGAATCTCTGCTCTGGTGCCCGGGGCACTTCTTTCCCCTCTGCCTTCACTGATTGGCACCTGTACTGCTGTTTCTCACTCCCCTTTCTCCTCCATGATGTTTCTCTATTCTTAAGCACCTTTTCTCAGAGCTGAGGTGCTCAGCTGTGTCATGCAGTTGGTCCATTAGAGCTGGCTAGAAGCAGTTGTGTTTGACATGGGGCAGTCCTGGCTACTTCCGTTGGAGGCCACCCTGCAGCTCACCCCACTGCCAACCCCTTGCCACCTACACCCAGTACATTGCTCAAGAAGTTTCTTTCCAGAGTACTTAAAACCATGAGGAGAGTCAGTGAGTGAGCAGGAGAGATGCTTCTTTTTAAATCCACCCTCCCACTTGCAGACTGAGTCTTTTCCTGAAGGTGAAGTGCTGGAAGTTGAAAGCAGCTTTCTTTTCCTGCCTGTTGGTTATTTCTGATAGAAGTGGCTGAGGAAGCATCCCTGCCTTCAGAAACCCAGGGCATCTGTTGAACCTCTAAAGCCATTTCTGTTTGTGCCACATACGAAGTACCAATGAACAGTGGCACCCCAGAACTTGAAATCACATACCAAAGTTCTGATCTCCCCAGTGGAGTGCTCTTAATATTTTGAAGCTGTTGTTCTCACTTTGTGCTTTGTTCTTCCTCTCCTCACCTGCTAGATCAGCTTTTAGCACAGAAAAGATTGGCTGGGTATTACCAGGGTCTGTATAAATTCACCTCCACACGAATGCTCACAGTAGTTGTAAGCTCACTAACTCTTCCACTTAGCTATCTTTTTCAGTGGCTGAAACAGCTTACCTACTTACTGCTTGGAAGTGAGATTATCATCTCTTACTCAAGATCACCAAATGGATGCTGATGCCGGGTACGACATTGGTGAGAAAGAGTGTGCTTATGCAGCTGACTGTAATTAATGTTATGCAAGAGTAAATTCTCAAGTTGGGTGCACGACTAACTGAATCACATGAAAGACCTTGCTGTAGGGATTTTCTGCTTACAAAAGAGCTCACTTGAATAATCCTTCTGTGGGATAAAACTTGTAGGGCAACTGAATACATCTTATTCATGAATTTAGAAAAGGTGATCTGGATTCTGGCTGTGCCTTTCACAAATGTTCAAGTCTCACTAAACAACAGTGGTAAGCAGAAAAGGGGGACTATCAGACAGTGAGTTTCATGCAGTGAGTGTTGATACTTTACATCCACTCAGTTCAGCCCAGGCCTCCATAGAGTCCGTACAGCCTATCCTGGCTGTTACTGCTACATACCACAGTGTATATCGCAGCAAGAGAAGACCCTTAGTGAGTTTGAGTAGGTGGTGGAAAGCACAAGACTCAAAAGGATCAGCATGCCTATAATCCAAGTAAAACTAGTTAAAATGTTCTGCTGCTGAAGGTAAAGTAAGGAGGACCAAGTTGTGAGATGCCAAGTTGTGGGGTTGGTCACAAGTTGGAAGGAAGCTGCTATTTGTTGCTTTTGAGGGGGTGGTGCTCTTGACTGTTAGGTCTGGAGGAGGGTCATACCAAAACCACATTCTTGTGAGATGAGCCAGCACAAGAAACCACAGGAGCATGCTGAGGTGAATGGGATGAACACCCTGGACCTCTTCTCTGGTGAGAAAGAAGGCATTGGTGACTAGGCCTGTAGCCACCAGCTGTTCTCAGTGTTGCTGAGACGAGTTTCTTCTTATCAGCTGCTATCCTGGGAATAGCATAAAGCAATCACAATAAAACTGAAAGCATGTGCTGTGTCTTTCTGTTGTTGGTGATAAAGTGGCTTGGACAGGAAGGGTGAATTCTGTGCTACAAACCTCTAGGTGTCTTTAGAGTGACACCATGTTCTTTGAATCAAGTTTTGATTAAGCTTCTTAAATCAATACTATGTATAACTCTATGGAAAAGTACTGAATTTGACCATTTCCAAGGTAAAACTGGATGACAAGGCAGATCCAAGGTAAGAACTTTTTAAGAAAGAAAAGCTATATAACTACAGTGAACTTCACAGGAAGTAAAATCCAACATGTGGATTTTTTTGAGAGGAGAAAGGTATAGAAGGGTTAGGTCCTTTTACCAAGGAGCTGGGCCAGTTCCAAAGAAAGCGACTGCTAGCTAGAAAGCACTATCCTTACACAGAGAACAATGATGAGCGACCTGATGCATCTTTCTGTTTGCCTAAGCAATGAGGACCAATGCTTATTCTTAGCAGCAGGTTTCCATGATGCCATGTGGATGCAATGGGAGCACCTGAAGGACCCTCCTGGAGGGGAGTGCTCAGGGACATAAGAGGCCAAGAAACCTACTCCTAGTTAACTGCCTGCCTCACTCAGCAGGCAGAATTCAGGTCAAAGCACTTCTATTAGAAATTTCCATAGGAGAAGGCTTTCAAAGGAATGCAACACCATACTTCAGTCTTGCTGCTACCAATTTCACCTGCTTTTCCACTAGTTACTTCTTTATACTGATTCGTTGTATTTTCCCTCTTAGTTTCAGTTGTGAGTTGTCTGTGTATGGTACATTGCAGCCAGGATCTTTCACGATACATCATACAACTGTTACTCTAAATAATAGAATAATACTAATTGCCAGGTGTAGTATTGACTCACAAATACAGGACTTGTTGCAACTGTAAGCAAGTATGTCAAGTAATTAGGTAGCTTTATGGGCCCATATAATTCCAAGGATGTTTGTCACACCCATTCACTTGAAGAAAATGTGTTTTATGAGAAATGACATTTTGTCTAGCTTTGCACACTTCTTCAGCAGAACCCTTTCACCTATTCATGTGCCTATTTTCATGGTTTTAAGTTTCTAAAAAGGAAATTTACCACTGTTAAACCGTATTTGCTCTATGCTGCTTGACACAGGTTTCTTTTTGACCAGCAATCTGAAAACTCTCAAAACCACTTGACGTCTTCTGTCTAGGGTGTCAGTTGTACTTGTGTGGTTCAGTATTAACACAATCACCAGTATCCTTTGGTCTTGAGTATTTGCCTTCCCTCATGGTTAAGAATAAAGCGACAAGACCCTTTCACTGTGTACATGTGAATGCCAGGTTAGGTCACACGTTGTGTATCTGTCTGACCACAGACTGAAAAGTCTTTTGAAGGTTGCAAAACCAGGAGATCATTAAGGGAAATCTAATCAGTAAAAGAGGGAAAGGAGAGCTTAGGGGATAGATTTACAAGAAAGGCTTGGAGTGCATACACTTCAGTGCAAGACTGGCAGCAGTAAAAGAAGTTCTGCATCAAATAAATAATCCATTCTGTCTACAAAGGATGGCAATACATTTGACTACATTAAAAATAAAAATCCAGGTTAAGTCTGTTATCAGTGAAGTTAAACTTGCCCAGGGCTGGTTTTGGATACTGAAAGCAAACAGTGGAGATGGGCTGAGCTCAAATACTCCATGGTTTTGTTCACCTAATCCAACATGCCTGTTCTGAATGGCCCATGTCCATGCCAACTCCTGGTATTTGTTTGCTGTCATGGGCCAGAACTGTGCTGTTGAGTGTTTACAGTTTGCCAGTGTAGATGTCCATGATTTAGTTAGGCTGTCATTGGTAGTGTAACTGCTTGTATGCTCAGGAAAGCTTACAGCGTGGTAGCTGCCAGTTGCTCGCCTTCCATAAAACGGTGGCATCTTCCTAAATTTATTTGTCCCCAGCAGACTCCTGCAGGTTTGTTACTTTGGGGGATTTGATAGAGGATAGCTGAAGGCAGAAGAACAAGGGCAGGTTTTTTTTTCTCCTTGGTGTGCAGATTTCCCCTCAGTGTATCATTTAAGGTTTATGTATTTGCAACAAAACCAAACCCAGTGCCAGCCTAATACGGACTGCTCCAGGGGTGGGGCTGGATAGCAGTGGGATCTTGGGGCCAAATGAGTTTCCTGATTACTGGATATACAGCACCTTCTGCCTGAAAAAAACTGCTGGTTGATACAGAAGAATCATAAACAGTTGAGGAACTGCCTGGCTGTTTCCAGCGGGCAAGAGCCAGATTCAAGATGAATTTCGCAGGCCTAAGGGTGAGTATCTGTGGAAATAGAATGGAGTACCTGTGTAGGTGCAGGCACACATGTATGAGCAGGTCACCACACAGACAGGGAAATCTGACACAAGAAGGCAGCAAGATTTAGACACCAAAGTAACTGTCCAGCTATAGGAGCTATATCCATGGCACAGACTTTTGTGATGACAGTGCCCTTTCTCTGGACCTGGGGTGAACACTTGAATCTTGGTGCATTGAAAAGGCGTCAGACGCCAATGGCCTGGATCCCATAAAAAGTGCTGAAATTGGGATTAGGGAGGAACTGAGTAAAATATTGCCATCTTATGAGGGCCTTGATTCAATGGTCCTTTCAAGTAAAAAGTTTTCCATTCCGTGGAAGTCTCCTTCTCATCAGATACAGAGCTTACCTAGTCTGATTCGAGTTTCCTGCATATGCCTGCCTGGGATTTGGAAATGGGAAATTGTGCCTGAGTGATAGACAGATGCTTGCAGTAAGAGAGAGCTCAGGGAACAGGATGAGATGCTTGTGGAGCATCTTTCAATGTCAGCTCTTAGCTGAAAACATAATTTTATTCAAGTGCCTGTCTTGTGCCCCAGCACTGTGTTGCTGATGGTGGGAATAGTGCAGGATCTGGGTGCACCCAGAGCTGTTTAGACAGCTGATGTTTGTAGGAGCAGAGCTGGACTGACTTGACAGCTGCTGCTGCTGTCCCTGTGTCACTTTACCTGAAATGATCTAACTCACCTTTCTTCCCCAAGCAGCACCATCAGCATCAGTTCCTCTTGGATTCCTTTCCCTTCTATTTTAATCAAGAACCTTCTAGTTGCCTATAGAGGCAAAATGAAACTGAGAGGTAAAGCTACAGCAGTGCCAGCCCCTTTTCTCCTAGGCCCCCTTTATTCACTTTCTAAACCATTCTTACCTCTTTATGGCCCACATGAATTTCTTCATGAGATGCGCTCCCTATAATAAATAATACAATCGAATACTTTTGTTATTCCATAACCTAAGGATGACCGAGGAAGATGTTAGCAAAAACAACAACAAAACGAAACAAACCCAAACAAACAAAAGGAAGCAAATTCATTGAGGTGTTGTCAGCCTGAAGAAAAGAAGTGTTGCAGAGTAGCACAGACAGATCCTTGGAAAGGCCTGCCTTCTGTCTTAGGAGACAACGCCAAGCATCATTCCCTGGAAGAAATAACAGTGCCTTGCATAAAGCAAAAGGAATGTAGTGTTGTGGTCACTTCAAAGGGAGTCAGTAACTGCTGAAATGCTGCTGTTGTGCGTCAAGGAGCATGGTGCAGGAAAGGAGAATTTTTTTGCCTCACCTGGAACTGGGAGACATTTTACTATGTTCTCATCTTGGGCCAACAGTTTCTATAAATCAAGCTCCTCCTCCCTGGGTTCTCAGAAGGTGAAACTAAATCAAAGCAGGGATGGTTTTACTGGAATAGACTATGCTTTCAGGCCACCTACATGTTTCATGGCTGAGACAAAAGAATGTGAGTAGTAGTTTATGTGCAAACACAGCGCTGAGGATATATCCATGCTTCTGTAGCAGAGATTTCCTAAGCTAACTCAGAACCTAGTAACTTCTGGCTGCAATAACACAGGCACAGGCCTGAGCCAGAGTTAGAGGGGCTGGACCCCTTAAGCCTCGATCCCTAGGATTTCTGTATTTGACAGGCTGATGGGAAAGCAGAAATAACTACCAGTATGTTCTATACACTTCTTATTTCAGGAGCAATTTCTGGCTAGTGAACACATGTGCTTCCCCTTTTACACAGCAAATGTGCACAGCTGCTGCTCCAGGAGGAGCTGACTGGAGATGACCATGACACTCCCTCAAGTCAGCCTTTCAGTTGCTCCTGCCAGCAGGTAGTGAAATCCATAAACAACCCATCTGATGGTTCTGGATCTGGGCTCTAATGCTGTGTCCAGGACCTGTCTACACGATGGTCTTTCCCCAGTAATGTGCTAAGTGCTCACCAAAGGAATATGGTGACCATACTCTCATATTGTCCCAGCAATTTTCCTCATATTTTTGTCTTCCCAGATCTCCTTTCCATAGGGAAACTCTTCAGGCCATCCTACCCATCCTTTTGTCTCTGAGTTCCTGCAGACACCTCATTTACTCCTACCTTCCCAAGGGTTCTTAGCTTCCACACCTACATCTTTTTCTGATGGCTTTTCCTTCCTTCTTCCTCTAGCACCTGCCAGCAGTAGTTGTCAGTCTTAAGCATTCTTTCCTTCACACCTTACCTGCCAAAAAGGTGCACCTTGGTGCCTACAGCCTACTGTCTCCAGCCACTGTCTTTCCTGGGCACTCATCTCTGGCCTGAGTACTCCCCTGCTCTCTTATTCCTGTCCATCCTCCAGAGGAGCAACTTGATTTAGTTAAAACTAATTTTCCAGTACCTGTCATGTGAGTCAGCCTTTGACTGTTGCTAAGAGGCTTCACTTTCCCTAGGTCTGAAGCCCCCACCACTCTCTGCCAGGTGCCTTTTCACCACTTGTCCTTTCTTCCAACTTGACCTGACTTCCAGTAAAGCCTGAAACACCTTTCAACAACTTAACTATGACTCTGTTTCCCTTTGACTGTTGTTCACCTATGTAAGTTCCCAGTCCAAGGAGTTCAGAATTCCAATCAAGCTTACAGGAAAAAGGCTTCTTTCTGATGGTGTAAGACTGAGGTAGCTCACATTTTTGCTTCTCACATCCTCCTGAGGACAGACTACAAGCACATGCTTTCATCTCAGAAAAAGGAATTGATTGTAAATCCTCAGTTTCTATAATCCAGGGAATCGCACCTGTTCTAGATCTAGAAATGCCATTTACCATGGGTCATGAAAACATGACACTTCTTTGTCTTTACACGTGGCCTGTGACCACATGTGCTGTAGTATCTGACTGTCCATAGGGTGCTATTTACCAAGTCGACAAGTCTTCTAGTCTTGTGTGCACTGGGTCTTACCAGCAAAACACATGCTAAAACCATGCCAGCGCCTAAGGGCAGATTGCTCAAACAAAAACTACTCTCCAAATTGGAAAGCAGATGGCATAAAACTTATCTGCTGGCCCTGCCACTCCTATGTCATAGATCATGTCGAGCACTGCTCATGCAGGCACAAGGGGTAGATGGTATTTACTGTTTGCTGCTAGCTCATCCTGACAGACCAAGGATGTTGTACAAAACCTTGTCTAGTGAATAGCTATCTGGCTACACAAGAATTCTTTCCGGAGCTCTGCCTCAGTCAGGGGAAGGAGGAACAAGAGGGAAGTTACTGACACTGAATCATTTCTCTTTCTACCCCAGTGAAGTAAGAGCCGACCCAGGGATTTCCTGCGTTTTGCAAAAAGATCTTTGTCCCCTCCATCTTCTTTGCTAAGCAGGCATCAGAAAGGTTAGGGGAGGTTTCTGATCCCTGCATTTGCACTGTGACATGCAATACTATGGCATTTGGCACCTCGGAGTCATAGACTGAGAAAGTGGTCCCTGGGTTGTGCTGAGGCTGAATGGAGAGGGTACCAAGGTGCCACTCAAGCATGGCATATGGCCCACCATGTGCCAGTTCAGGCACTGAGGCTGCAGGAAATTGTGAAATATATCCATGAGTGTGGAGGCTGCTGGTAAAAAACCCCAGGCAGCCAGTCTGGTATTAAAGGGCCCACTGTGTGCCTGCACAAGAAATATGTTGTCATGCCTGGTCCTGGGCTTCTCAGCTGCAAACCACTGGACCCTGAAAAAGAAGATACCACTTCAATTTTGACCTGTGCATTGCCAGAGGACTTTGCCCTGAGCCAAGATGAGCAGCAAAAAAAGAAATGAAGAGGGTTGTTTTTAGTATTTGATCAGAAAGATGTGCCTTGACCTCCAAACGGATTTGTCACAGTTCACAGGCAGGAAGACCAAGGAGAGCAGTGACTTGCATCTGTTCACCACCTCCTTTTCCCCAAGTCTCAATCAATAAAGCAGAAACCACAGTTTTCCTCTCACTGTGAGAGGTGAAAGATGCTTGCTCAGCTTAATGTAGATGGCAGAGGAGATGGGGCTGTTGCAAGTGACAGGAATAGCTGAGAGAGTATCTAAGCGTGCTGAGCTCAGAGAAGGGACAAAACGAGGAACAGGTAAGAGTGAAAAGCAAAAGATCAGAACAGCAGGAGCAAGTCTGTTGGGAGTTTTGTAAATCTGATGGGGCAACAGCATGGTACTGTTAAGTGCAGATCACTGCAGTTGTTCCTATTGTGAGCTTCACTTCACTCCTCCTGCACACACATCTTTCCTGTGCTTGCCAATGTACAACTGGGCTGCCGCAAGCAGTTGCTTCCTGGGAGGAGGATACACAATCCACAATGGACTAGGCAACTGCACCACATGCTGCAGCTGGGTCAACAGCCAGCCCTGTGTGTTTGCCCAGAATCCTGTCTGTATGTTACAGGTACAAAATGAGATGGGTGTAGCCACACATCCAAGGAATGTAGTACACAGTCCTCAGTCATTGTCTTTTCCTCTGTAAGCAATAGCAGAGGACATGCCTGGCAGTTATCTGTGGCTCAAATCCTCCCGACTGACTGCATGGGAAGATGTCACTCACAGCTACCTGATCCTCTGCATGCAAAGGAAAAGTGCTCTTGGAGTGTCATGCTCCATCATCCGTATTACCTGCACCATTAAGCCATCTTCCAGTTGACTGGAGTAGTGAATTGGGAAAGAACTTTCAATGGCAAGGTTCCTTTCCCTCAAAACCTGTCTGCCTGTACAGGTATATCTGCACACATCTCCTTGTACACACATGCACACACACATGCGCGCACACACATGTAGGGAGCCAGGACCAACGCAAAACCACCAAGAAATGCCAAGTTTAACTGGCTGAATTACAACCTCTTGTTTCCTAATCGGGCCACATCTGAGAAGCAGGAATGCTGTGTATTGATCACCCAGTAACACACTATTGCTGCATTATCTAAATGGGATGTGAAAGTCAGAGAGATATTTTTAATGAACTTTTGATAAAACAGGCAACGATTTTTCTTCTAACCTCACCAGAGGCTTTGTCTTCTGCCTCCAGGGTACACAATTTCAAAATCCAGTGTCAGTGGGAAGATCAAACTGAGGCCACCAGCACAAGCTCACTGTAATTTTAAGTTTTTCCAGTCATCTCTTTCAGAAACTGTGTAAGCATGAGCTCTGTATGTTGGCCATCACATGTAAAATTTGATGCCTTGTACTCCAGCATGTGGGTTGGGTGTCTTTAAGTTCCACTGGAACAAATACTGTCAGTAAAATACTCAAGCATAGTTTTAGAGGGTGGATCTCCTCTGACTCTAACTTTACATTTAAAGGCTTGTTTGGAAGTGCCTTGGGGAAAAGGAAAGCAGGGGAGGCTTGAAGACTTTCACAGGGAGAATCATTAGTGTTGAACTGAAAAGCTGCATTCACATTTGAATTGTTTGATCACCATTTTCATTTCACTCTGTAACAGAAACTTCAGAGGGTGACTTGCTCCCTATGCCTTGCTCTGCAGGGTAAGAGAGACTGTGAGGAATTCAAACAGTTTAAACCTCGATCTTGTCACGGTCTCGTCTCACTGTGCTAAATGTATTAAATAAATGTGAAAACCAAAGCAGTTTCACAAAGCATTAAAACCTCACTGGAAAAGTACCACTAGAGGGGGCTGGTTGTACACAACTCAAATCAGGTTTCTGCTCTGCCGGGCAAAGGACCGGGACCGCTGTCTCGATGCCTCAATACCACTGCAGGTATCTGCAAAATGCAGCCCAAATCATAGAATCATAGAATGGTTTGGGTTGGAAGAGACCTTGAAGCTCCTCTTGTTCCAAGCCCCCTGCCAGGGGCAGGGACACCTTCCACTAAACCAGGTTGCTCAAAACCCCATCCAACCTGGCCTTAAACACTGCCAGGGATGGGGCAGCCACCAGCCTCTGCAAATACACCTCAGTGTAGCTGTAGCCGCTTAAACTGCAAAACCTGCCCAGAACCAGGGCCAGAGCCCAGAGTGCTAACCTTGGCATTGTCACATTGCTTTGTCTGTGCCGCTCTCTGCTCCAAAGGTGCACCTGCAGAGCCACCCCAGGCTGGAGATGATCAAATGTTCATCCCAAGGAAGCAATGCTCACACACAGCAGCAGTTTCAGTGTCTGCAGAACACAGCTGCACCAGGTGTTCACTTCAGGCTCTGGGTCATCATTCTCACATCTGCAAGCTTGCTCACTTCTATTTCTATATTCCCTAAACTCCTTCTGCTACCATTTTGTGAAAGAATGGTAATTGATGTAATTGATGGTGATGAAAGAATGCCAACTCACTCTGCTGCTGCCAAGTTAGCAATGCAGAGAGCACAGTCTTCTGCCCCTGCCTGGTGGAAGCCTCTGAGTCTGGTCCAGAAACCTTAAATGCATTTGGAGCTCTTTCAGTCTGGAGACGCTTTCTGTTAACTAGTCCTGCGAAGCTTTACAGCCATTCCTGAAATAATGGAAGGAATCGCTTGAAGATATCTCTTGAGCAGCTCAATGTCAGAAAATATTTTTTCTTGGGGAGACGCAGGACTACTGTTCCTTAAAAGTCTATCTATTCAGGTAGGAACTGACACATAACACCTCCTCTGCGCCAGTCCAGCGCAGCCTAGCTCTCACTTGGAAACCAGAGTGAAGCAGTGATGCACTTGATGATAATGACAATGATGATGATGATGATAACAATATTATCAGTTTGTGCGGAAGACAATGTAACTGCAGCTCACAGCTCCTCCTTCACCAAAGCACAGGAGGTCATACATGTCCATATTTATCTGAGCCTGTAACCCCCCTTGCAGAAGCACCCAGTGTACTCTGCAGTACTAGAGGTCATTTTCCTTCCTGTGAGCAGCCAGGAAGAGGTAAGACAAGGCCAAAGGCTGCTGACAAGTTTACTGGGGTTCTTGCTAGTTCCTGGATTTAGTGATGATTTTGAATTTCAGCCATGGGCTCTTCAGCTTGCAAAAATCTACATCAGTCCCAAACAACTTTAAAGAATGATAAGAATCTCCCTTCCTTTGATGCCATGGAGCTTTTTCATTCCTGCTCCTCTCAGAATCATGGGGTGGTTGTTCAGACCACCTACTCTATAGTAGGCATTGAAACTGCTGTGGTGTCTCAAACAGTTTTCTACTCTGCATCTTAAGCTTTAACACATAGCAAATGGCAATCTTCATGCAAGTGACACATTTCCCTGTTCTCTGTGTTTGAATAATTCTCATTATCATTTGCATAAACTCCTTCATATCTTCTCTCTTCACTGTAAAGCCCATGAGTTCTACTAAACCTCTGAACCCCTTCTTTCAGTTCTCTTTCTGCTATATCCACTTCTGCTTCTGCATGTAAGTTTCTCTGATTTCACTCACAGCCCATACTGCTGCCTACCCCCATTTCTGGCAGCCCCTAGCCAGGTACTTGCTGAATTAACTAACCCCAGTAAAAATCCCAGCAAAGAGATAGTGGTTTGAGTTTTTTACAACAATTAGTACGTATAGCAAGTGGAGAAAGTCACAAAGGTACCTTTATCTCCACACAAACCAGACTTCAGGAGCTAACAGAGCTGCATCCTTGGTTTGGCCTTCATCCACAGGCACCTAAATTCTCATTTTAGCTCCATGAGGCATTTCAGGACTCATTGCTGCACACGTTTGGGTGGGTTACCGTTTGGTGGGAGCCACCCAGAGAAAACAATTAGTTCACTTAAAATTGGTGAGGCGGAGGGTAGAAGGGAAACTGCCTGCACAACCGTGCGGGGGGTTGGAGCACTTACCAGGAGGTAAACTGATACAATGTGGGAAACAACACTAAGTATCAACTAAGCCCCTACTGAACAGTATTGGGGTTTAAGAGACACCAAATCAGAAGCTGGAGCTCTGATCCCGGTTCTGTTGCAGGCTGTCTTCATCATCAAGTCACTTAGGCAAGGGTTTTTTTATTTGTTTGGTTTTTATGTTTAGAAAAACATCAGGCATTTCAGATTCGGGGAATGGAACTCATTGAATTATGTTCTTATAGCAAACAAAATATATTTACGAGAAATACCAAATGTTTTTACAAGATCTTCTATAGCTTGCAAAATATTGCTGTTTCGATAAATCAGTCCCAGATGACGGGTATTATGATGTAAAGTGACATATTGCTAGCAGTGGGGAAGAATCTGATCCCTCGCCAGATATTACTGGAAGAAACACAAGGTCAGCACATAACTTAATTGATTTTACATAGGTCTGAGTCTGCCTCTGATTTTGATTCAACGACATATTCATTGATATGAAACAGACCATTCAGAGCTAAAAGCACTTTAACAGTACACAGCAAGTGATTCCCATCACTCCAGCTGACTCACGGGTTGCCCAATAGAATAACATAACATGAGATCTTGTCTTTCTTTTCTATTTTATCTCATTTGCTCTGCTGCAATTCAGATCACTTTCCACAAAGTACTGGAGTCAAGCCTTAGTGTGGGACATGAAGCTTCTATGGCATGATGATGAGCAGGCATGGAAGTAAAGGGGAAGCCTTCCAAGGCTAAATATGTTCTGTAATGCTGGATGAGCCAAAGTCCTTTGCTGTACTGAGGTCCACTGCAGCAATCACAGACAGTAAAACCACAATGGAGGAGAGAAACTGGTCAAAAACTTTGTGTCATCATTCTAAGACTATATACACACCCACAGCAGTTCAACTCAGTCACTCACAAATGCAAATTAAAGGAATCATCTGGCCTCCAAGTGACTATGGTTCATTGCTGGAGAAGGTGCTCTAACTTCCTCAGCTCTATTTTAGCGGAGGCCTACACTGTAGCAAAGGAGTAATTACTCCAGCCTTAATGCACGGTCTGCATGGCTCCCATGGGGAAGAAAGAGACAGGCATATCAAAAATAGAAAGATGTACTGTACAGTGGAGTGGGGGGGGGAAAGAGGGAAGAAAATGATTCTTCAATTCCCAGAAATAGAGCTGATACCTTTTTTGTCTCAAGTTCATCTCCCTTCTGAACAGACTGGGTTGACTGGACACAATGTGAAGCTGCAACACATATTTTATCTTGAGAAGAGGTGGCAGTATAAAGCCCTAGAAAACTTAAATACAAGAAAGTATTTGCATGCCTTATAAATCATAGAATCATAGAATAGTTAGGGTTGGAAAGGACCTCAAGATCATCTAGTCGCAACCCTCCTGCTTGGGCAGGGACACCTCACATTAAACCATGTCACCCAAGTCTCTGTCTAACCTGGCCTTGAACACCACCAAGGATGGAGCATTCACAACTTCCTTGGGCAACCCATTCCAGTGCCTCGCCACCCTTACAGGAAAGAATTTCTTCCTTAGATCCAATCTAAACTTCCCCTAAACTAACCCATTACCCCTTGTCCTGTCACTACAGTCCGTGATGAAAAGTCCCTCCCCAGCATCCCTATAGGCCCCCTTCAGATACTGGAAGGCTGCTATGAGGTCTCCACGCAGCCTTCTCTTCTCCAGGCTGAACAGCCCCAACTTCCTCAGCCTGTCTTCATACGGGAGATGCTCCAGTCCCCTGATCATCCTCGTGGCCCTCCTCTGGACTTGTTCCAGCAGTTCCATGTCCTTTTTATGTTGAGGACACCAGAACTGCACACAATACTCCAGGTGAGGTCTCATGAGAGCAGAGTAGAGGGACAGGATCACCTCCTTCCACCTGCTGGTCACGCTCCTTTTGATGCAGCCCAGGATACGGTTGGCTTTCTGGGCTGCGAGCGCACACTGAAGCCGGCTCATGTTCATTTTTTCATCGACCAGCACCCCCAAGTCCTTCTCTGCAGGGCCGCTCTGAATCTCTTCTTTGCCCAGCCTGTAGCTGTGCCTGGGATTGCTCCGACCCAGGTGTAGGACCTTGCACTTGGCATGGTTGAACTTCATAAGGTTAGCATCAGCCCACCTTACAAGTGTGTCAAGGTCCCTCTGGATGGCATCCCTTCCCTCCAGTGCATGAACCGGACCACACAGCTTGGTGTCATCGGCAGACTTGCTGAGTGCGCACTCAATCCCACGGTCCATGTCACTGACAAAGATGTTAAATAAGACCAGTTCCAACACCGATCCCTGAGGGACACCACTTGATACAGGTCTCCAGCAGGACATCGGGCCATTGAGCACAACTCATCCAGCCAGTTCTTTATCCACCGAGTGGTCCACCTATCAAATTGATGTCTCTCCAATTTAGAGAGAAGGATGTCGTATGGGACAGTGTGAAATGCTTTGCACAAGCCCAGGTGGATGACGTCAACTGCTCTACCCTTATCCATCAATTCTGTAGCCCCATCATAGAAGGCCACCAAATTGGTCAGGCAGGATTTCCCTTTAGTGAAGCCATGCTGGCTGTCACCAAGCACCTTGTTGTTTTTCATGTGCCTTAGCATGCCTTCCAGGAGAATCTGCTCCAAGATTTTGCCAGACACAGAGGTGAGACTGACTGGTCTGTAATTCCCTGGGTCTTCCATTTTCCTTTTCTTGAAAATGGGGGTTATATTTCCCTTTATCCAGTCTTTGAAAACTTCACCTGACTGCCATGATTTTTCAAATATGATGGACAAATCTCCCTTAAAAGTAGTTTAATGTTCACTCAGATACATTCAAGATGTGAACTGAGCACGCAGAATGGAAACCATTATTTGCCCCATGGCAACCTTTTATCAACATTAATTTCACATGAAAAAGTGGACAAGTATTAATTTTCACTCTCCTAATACTTGCAAAATTAGTGATCAGAGGCTGACTATGCCTATTTCTTGCTCACAAGACTCCTAAGGGGGTGGCAAGAGAACATGACATATTTCTGTACTACTTACTCATCCAGTATTTTCTTAATATCTTCTGTGATGTCTACGTATCTTTCCTTTAGGTTTATTTCTGGAGAGGCAAAGGGCAGCCAGATGAGTCAGCTTCTGAGGCTGGTTCTGAAACTTTTCATAGGCTGGAGAGTTGGGCGAGGAGAAACTTGATGAAATTTAACAAGGGCAAGTGTAGAGTCTTGCATCTGGGGAAGAACAACCCCATGTACCAGTACAGGTTGGGGGGTGACCTGCTGGAAAGTAGCGAAGGGGAAAGGGACCTGGGGGTCCTGGTGGATAGGAGGATGACCATGAGCCAGCAATGTGCTCTTGTGGCCAAGAAGGCAAATGGCATCTTAGGGTGCATTAGAAAGGGAGTGGTTAGTAGGTCAAGAGAGGTTCTCCTCCCCCTCTACTCAGCCTTGGTGAGGCCGCATCTGGAATATTGCGTCCAGTTCTGGGCCCCTCTGTTCGAGAAGGACAGGGAATTGCTTGAAGGAGTCCAGCGCAGAGCCACAAAGATGATTAAGGGAGTGGAACATCTCCCTTATGAGGAGAGGCTGAGGGAGCTGGGTCTCTTTAGCTTGGAGAAGAGGAGACTGAGGGGTGACCTCATCAATGTTTACAAATATGTAAAGGGTAGGTGTCAGGATGATGGAGCTAGGCTTTTTTCAGTGATATCCAGTGATAGGACAAGGGGCAATGGGTGTAAACTGGAGCATAGGAAGTTCCACGTTAACATCAGGAAGAACTTCTTTACTGTAAGAGTGACAGAGCACTGGAACAGGTTGCCCAGGGGGGTTGTGGAGTCTCCTACACTGGAGATATTCAAGGCCCGTCTGGACAAGTTCCTGTGTGATGTACTGTAGGTTACCCTGCTCTTGCAGGGGGGTTGGACTAGATGATCTTTTGAGGTCCCTTCCGACCCTTGGGATTCTGTGATTCTGTGATTCCACAACAAAGGATGTATGAATTTATTTTCTACTTTTGAGGAATTTTAATGGAAGATCAAAATCCCAGATGGCAAAACAGAGAGCTGGTTCACTTCGATGTCCAAACATTTGAACTTTCTGTATTTTGAAGGGCCACCAGGCATTTATAGGCTGTTTACACTGTAGCCTACCTTGACCATTGTGATATAATCTCTTAATTCCTATTTGATGAATTAAGAAACCACGGCATGTATATAGAACATTCTATGTGTTTCTCACAGTGCATGTTACATTCTAGACACAATTGTACATGCAACAGTTTTCTAACTATAATTTAAATACCTGGATTACCTAGAAAGACAGAGGGGGTGTATCTGAATGCATTACATGTGTACACACAAAACATCAACATTAAGGGCAACAAAAAGCAACACTGTCTTATGTATGGATAATTTCTTTTCTACTGTTTCCATTGGGTAGGTTCCACAGAGCTACATTTTAATTCTTATCTCACCAATACTTCACACTGCTTGAAAACAACACTACATGGTTTAGAAATACGTTTTCTTTCTTTATCATGCAAATCAAGTCTATGCACACATACGTGGTCCAAATGAAAGAATGACTGTATTTTGCATATCATCAAGGTGCTTGCAAATAATGTCTGGTTCTACTCTATCCTCATCCATTTCAGGCATGCCATTACCATTTACTGGTTTTATTTAAATGAGCCTCTCACATAAGAGAGGATTAAGAAGGGGGAGAGATGGTGCAGTGGATCTTCCTGATGTATTCAGTGACACAATTAATACCCAGCCATGGTCCACAGCATTATGATGTACAGATCTGTTTTCATTTTATGTTGCTTATACACCTGAGATTCTTGATTTTGTTAGCAATAAAGCTAATATGATTACAGGCAAGACCTGGATGCTAGAGATCTTCTCATAAACACAACCTACAATGAAAGAGAACAGAATGATGAATTAGAAACACAAATGACAGAGAATCATGGAGTTAGAATAATTTAGACTGAAAGAGACCTCTGGAGGTCATCTAGTCCAACTCTGCAGCTGAAATCATTTTTAACTGCTACACAGTGTGTAGCTGTATGGAAAAGTATGGTGGCTTAGGCTACTTTGAGCATCCAAAACTGTGGTTCAGCTCTTACATGAGCTGAAATGACCTCTAGAGGTATTCTCTCCCATCAGTGTGGACTTCGAGATGCATGCCTCAATTAAGTATCTAAAGCCAGGAGGATGAAGGTAGGGCACAGCATTCAAAAATACTCTAAAAAGGGACTTCTATACTCCAGAATCAACACAGGTCAGCAGAAATTTAGTGTATTGACTGAGTTTTAAAATGCTGCCTATTATTACTGATACTCAAAGGCAGGCAGTAAAGCTAAAAATGGAAGCCATAAGAGCATTCTTTCTCAAAATGTGTTCAGGTAGAATGCCTATTTACTGAAAACAAGCTACAGCTGACTAATGCATTTATGCAGTGAAGATGAAATATGGCAAGATATCTTACCCAGATGTAAGGTGTGATACATCTTCATAACAAATGTGATACATTCCTTCATAGCAAATTGAAGGAAAATGTAAATGTCTTCAGACTTCATTAGGGTTTTTTCTAATGAAGTTGTTCAGGAGCACCAAGACTTATGAAGTTTTAATATTAAACACCTTAAGAGGTGTGGTAGCTGAACCCACACTGAAGAGCTGTTGAGCCACAATAATTGCTAATAGATACATGTGAGTTGCTGAGGTGAGTAGCTTGAGAGAGGACGCCTGCAACACCGGAGCGGAGAGGGGAGAGATCAGCGTCCAGGAGCCTCAGCTCAGAGCGACAAGAGCCACTGAGGAGGGAGCCTCAAGTCCTCAACAGGACTTGCCCAGGACTCGGAAGCTCAGCTCCCGCGAGGGGCTGACTCACAGGGGGCGGAGCCAGGAGGAGTGGCACCAGCTGGGAGTGGCTAAAAAACCTTCCCAGGGAGCGCGGCGACCAGAGCCGGCAAACAGAGAGCGTCGAGGCAGAGGGTCGAGGCAGTTTGCGCGGCAGTTCGCGCGGGCAGGCGAGCGGGCAGGCGAGCGGGCAGGGAAGCGTTCCAACCGCCTCATCGAGAGGACTCGCCTGGAGTACAGGAGGGGGAAGGAGTGCTGAGAGACGTAGACGGATTGATTGACCAGATAGATCATGGTTACAACACGATCGAAAGCTGTAGTGAGTACTAATGTGGGTATCCAGACTGAGCCTTCCTGCAGACATGCAGCTGTGCAGGTCTCTGGCTGCAGCGAATGCCTGAGCCTGGCACTTGTATTGGAGGGAGCCAGTGACACTGCTTGTGTTCGCTGTGAGCAAATAAATGACCTGCTCAGGCAGGTGGCTGAACTGAGGGAGGAGGTAGAAAGGTTGAGAGCCATTAGAGAGTGTGAAAGTGAAATAGATTGGTGGAACCGCACCCTAAGGCAAGGGCAGAGGGAAGTGGTTCAACAAGCTATGGATCCCCTTCCCTCCTACCATCAGACAGAAGGAGAGAGCTTAATGGACAAGGATGGATGGAGGGAGGTTCCTCCTCGGAGAGGTAAGCGAAAACCCTCACAATCCCTTCCTCCCTCCCAGTTGCCCTTGAATAACAGGTACGAGGTCTTGGAAATTCAGGGCCAGGTGAATGGAGATGGTGAGGCAAATCTATCTAGTGAGTCACCCAGGGCTAGTCACTCACCCACATGCCTCAGAACTTCCCCAACCAAGAAGAAAAGAAGAGTAATTGTGGTGGGTGACTCCCTTCTGAGGGGAACAGAAGGGCCCATTTGTCGACCGGATCCACCCCACAGGGAGGTCTGCTGCCTGCCTGGGGCTCGGATTAGAGATGTTAAAAAGAAGCTCTCTGAACTGGTGCAGCCGTCTGACTACTACCCACTGCTGGTTTTTCAGGTTGGCAGTGACGAAATTATTACGAGGAACGTAAGGGCAATGAAGAGAGACTACAGGGCCCTGGGACGGCTGGTTAAAGGGTCTGGAGCGCAAGTGGTGTTTGCCTCCATACCTGTTGCAAGCAAGGGTGAAGGGATATATAAGAAGACTCTGCAGGTTAATGTATGGCTACGTGACTGGTGCCAAAGGCAGGGGTTTGGGTTTTTCAGTCACGGGCTGCTGTATGGGACACCTGGTTTGCTGGTGACAGGCGGGATACACCAGTCCCAGAGAAGAAAAAGGGTTTTGGGGCAGGAGTTAGCAGGGCTTATTGACAGGGCTTTAAACTAGTTAGGAAGGGGGGAGGGGATTTAACTGGGCCTGTTGGGGACAAGCCCAAGAGGAACATGCTAGGGATTGAAGGATGGCGGGCTAAGGAGGACTATCAATCTCTTGTTTCACTTGTGGGAAAGGATAGCTCTTTAGACCCTGTCCCGCAGGGGAAAAAGGGTACTAGGACTGGCTCCCTGAAATGCCTGTACACCAATGCACGCAGCATGGGGAATAAACAGGAGGAGTTAGAAGTCTGTGTGCGGGCTAAAGGTTATGATCTAGTGGCGATTACAGAGACATGGTGGGACAGTTCACATGACTGGAATGTGGTCATGGATGGCTATGTCCTTTTTAGGAAAGATAGGTCAGCAAAGCGAGGTGGTGGAGTTGCTCTTTACGTGAGAGAGCAACTAGAATGTATTGAGTTCTGTCCGGGGTCGGATGAGGAGCAAGTGGAATGTCTGTGGGTACGAATCAAGGGGCTGACTGGCACGGGTGATACAGTTGTGGGGGTCTATTACAGACCTCCTGATCAGGACGAAGGAGTTGATGAGGCTTTCTACAGGCAACTGGAAGTAGCCTCGCGACTACATGCCTTAGTCGTCGTGGGGGACTTTAATTACCCCGATATTTGCTGGAAGACTCACACAGCCAGTCATTCACAGTCTAGGAGGTTCCTCGAGTGCATTGATGATAATTTCTTAATGCAAATGGTGGACGTACCAACTAGGGGAGCAGCGCTGCTAGATTTAGTACTCGCCAACAAGGAGGGTTTGGTCGAAGTGGTGACGGTCAATGGCAGCCTTGGCTGCAGTGACCATGAGATGGTGGAGTTTAGGATCCTGTGTGGGAGGAATAGAATACCTAGCAAAGCCACAGTTCTGGATTTCCGAAGGGCCAACTTTGGCCTCTTCAGTCAACTGCTAAGGGAAGTCTCATGGGAAAGTGTACTAGGCGGTAAAGGGGCTCAAGATAGTTGGTTAGCGTTCAAGGACCGCTTCTTCCAAGCTCAGGATCGGAGCGTCCCAATGAGTAGGAAGTCAAGTAAGGGATCTAGGAGACCGGCGTGGTTAAACAAGGAGCTGCTGGGCAAACTCAAGTGGAAAAGGAGAATCTATGGATTATGGAAGGAGGGGCTGGCCGCTTGGGAGGAATATAGGACAGTTGTTAGAGGATGTAGGGAGGCAATTAGGACAGCTAAGGCCTCCTTGGAACTCAATCTTGCTAGTCGGGTTAAAGACAATAGAAAGGGCTTCTTCAAATACATAGCAAATAAAACTAAAACAAGAGGCAATATAGGCCCACTGCTGAACGAAGTGGGTACCCTGGAGACAGAGGATATAAAGAAGGCAGAGGTGCTGAATGCCTTCTTTGCCTCTGTCTTTACTCCTGCAGACTCTCCCCGAGGGCCCCGGATTTCTATAGCCCCAGAAGGAGTCAGGACAAAGGAGGAGTTTGCTTTGGTAGATGAGGATTGGGTTAGGGATCAGCTATGCAAACTGGACATCTGTAAATCGATGGGTCCGGATGGAATGCACCCACGGGTGCTGAGGGAGCTGGCGGAGGTCATTGCTAGGCCACTCTCCATCATCTTTGGTAAGTCGTGGGAAACGGGCGAGGTGCCTGAGGATTGGCGGATGGCAAAGGTCACACCAATCTATAAGAAGGGCAAGAAGGAGGACCCGGGTAATTATAGACCGGTCAGCCTTACCTCCATCCCTGGAAAGATGATGGAACAACTTATTCTTGACTCCATCACTAGGCATATCAAGGATGAGGGGGTCATTAAGAACAGCCAACATGGTTTTATGAGGGGGAAGTCATGTATGACCAACCTTATAGCCTTCTATGAGGAAGTGACTAGGTGGAGGGATGATGGTAGAGCGGTAGATGTAGTTTTTCTTGATTTCAGTAAGGCATTTGATACTGTCTCCCACAGCATCCTCACAGATAAGCTAAGGAAGTGTGGGCTTGACGATCAAGTAGTGAGGTGGATCGAGAACTGGTTGAGAGGAAGAAGGCAGAGAGTTGTGGTCAATGGCGCAGATTCTAGCTGGAGGTCTGTGACTAGTGGAGTTCCTCAGGGGTCGGTGCTGGGACCGGTGCTGTTTAATATTTTCATCAATGACCTGGATGAGGGAACTGAGTGCACCCTCAGCAAGTTTGCTGATGACACAAAACTGGGAGGAGTGGCTGACACACCAGAGGACTGTGCTGCCATTCAGCGAGACCTGGACAGGCTGGAGAGTTGGGCGGGGAGAAACTTGATGAAATTTAACAAGGGCAAGTGTAGAGTCTTGCATCTGGGGAAGAACAACCCCATGTACCAGTACAGGTTGGGGGGTGACCTGCTGGAAAGTAGTGAACGGGAAAGGGACCTGGGGGTCCTGGTGGATAGGAGGATGACCATGAGCCAGCAATGTGCTCTTGTGGCTAAGAAGGCAAATGGCATCTTAGGGTGCATTAGAAAGGGAGTGGTTAGTAGGTCAAGAGAGGTTCTCCTCCCCCTCTACTCAGCCTTGGTGAGGCCGCATCTGGAATATTGCGTCCAGTTCTGGGCCCCTCTGTTCAAGAAGGACAGGGAATTGCTTGAAGGAGTCCAGCGCAGAGCCACAAAGATGATTAAGGGAGTGGAACATCTCCCTTATGAGGAGAGGCTGAGGGAGCTGGGTCTCTTTAGCTTGGAGAAGAGGAGACTGAGGGGTGACCTCATCAATGTTTACAAATATGTAAAGGGTAGGTGTCAGGATGATGGAGCTAGGCTTTTTTCAGTGATATCCAGTGATAGGACAAGGGGCAATGGGTGTAAACTGGAACATAGGAAGTTCCACGTTAACATCAGGAAGAACTTCTTTACTGTAAGAGTGACAGAGCACTGGAACAGGTTGCCCAGGGGGGTTGTGGAGTCTCCTACACTGGAGATATTCAAGGCCCGTCTGGACAAGTTCCTGTGTGATGTACTGTAGGTTACCCTGCTCTTGCAGGGGGGTTGGACTAGATGATCTTTTTAGGTCCCTTCCAACCCTTGGGATTCTGTGATTCTGTGATTCTGTGCTGACTTGTCTCTGCTGAAATGTAAAAATATATCTGCCAGTTCTAGCAGATATTCACTGGCTTTTGTCTGTCTCAGATTTTAGAATCATAGAATCATAGAATAGTTAGGGTTGGAAAGGACCTCAAGATCATCTAGTTCCAACCCCCCTGCCATGGGAAGGGACACCTCACATTAAACCATCCCACACAAGGCTTCATCCAACCTGGCCTTGAACACCACCAGGGATGGAGCACTCACAGCCTCCCTGGGCAACTGATTCCAGTGTCTCACCACTCTAACAGGAAAGAATTTCCTCCTTATATCCAATCTAAACTTCCCCTGTGTAAGTTTTAACCCATTACTCCTTGTCCTGTCACTACAATCCCTGACGAAGAGTCCCTCCCCAGCATCCCTATAGGCCCCCTTCAGATACTGGAAGGCTGCTATGAGGTCTCCACGCAGCCTTCTCTTCTCCAGGCTGAACAGCCCCAACTTCCTCAACCTATCTTCATACGGGAGGTGCTCCAGTCCCCTGATCATCCTCGTGGCCCTCCTCTGGACTTGTTCCAACAGTTCCATGTCCTTTTTATGTTGAGGACACCACAACTGCACACAATACTCCAGGTGAGGTCTCACAAGAGCAGAGTAGAGGGATGGGATCATGTCTTTCGACTTGCTGGTCACGCTCCTTTTGATGCAGCCCAGGACACGGTTGGCTTTCTTGGCTGCGAGCGCACACTGAAGCCGGCTCGTGTTCATTTTCTCATCGACCAGCACCCCCAAGTCCTTCTCTGCAGGGCTGCTCTGAATCTCTTCTTTGCCCAGTCTGTAGCTGTGCCTGGGATTGCTCCGATCCAGGTGTAGGACCTTGCACTTGTCATGGTTGAACTTCATAAGGTTGGCATCAGCCCACCTTACAAGTGTGTCAAGGTCCCTCTGGATGGCATCCCTTCCCTCCAGTGTATGAACCGGACCACACAGCTTGGTGTCAATGGCAGACTTGCTGAGTGCGCACTCAATCCCACTGTCCATGACAGTGACGAAGACGTTAAACAAGACTGGTGCCAGCACCGATCCCTGAGAGACACCACTCGTTACCGGTCAGCCAGACATCAAGCCATTGACCACAACTCTTTGTGTGTGGCCATCCAGCCAGTTCTTTATCCACCGAGTGGTCCATCCATCAAATTGATGTCTTTCCAATTTAGAGAGAAGGATGTCGTGTGGGACAGTGTCAAACGCTTTGCACAAGTCCGGGTAGATGACATCAACTTCTTTACCCTTGTCCATCAATTCTGTAGCCCCATCATAGAAGGCCATGAAATTGGTCAGGCAGGATTTCCCCTTAGTGAAGCCATGCTGGGTGTCACCAAGCACCTTGTTGATTTTCATGCGCCTTAGCATGCTGTCCAGGAGAATGTGCTCCAAGATTTTACCAGGCACAGAGGTGAGACTGACTGGTCTGTAATTCCTTGGGTCATCCATTTTCCCCTTCTTGAAAATGGGGGTTATATTTCCCTTTTTCCAGTCGTCGGGAACTTCACCTGACTGCCATGATTTTTCAAATATGATGGCCAGTGGCTTAGCAACTTCATTCGCCAGCTCCTTCAGGACCCACGGATGGATTTCATCAGGTCCCACGGACTTGTGTGCGTTCAGATTTTGAAGATGGTCTCGAACCAGATCCTCTCCTACAGTGGGCCCAAGGTCTTCATTCTCACAGTCCCTGCATCTACCTTCTAAGAACTGGGTGGTGCAGTCAGAGCCTTTGCCAGTGAAGACTGAGGCAAAGAAGTCATTCAGAACCTCAGCCTTCTTCAAATCCTGTGTAGCCAGTTCTCCTGAAAGCTTCCTCAGGGGGCCTATTTTGTCCCTAGTCTGTTTTTTGTTTGCTGTGTACCTGTAGAATCCCTTCCTATTATCCTTAACATCCCTGGCTAGGTTTAATTCTAACTGGGCCTTAGCCTCCCTAACCTGGTCCCTAGCTTCCCAGACAACATCCCTGTACTCTACCCAGGCCACCTGTCCTTGCTTCCATTTTTTATAAGCCTCTTTTTTCCTTTGAATTTTCCTCAGCAGCAACTTATCCATCCAAGGAGGTCTCCTGGCCCTCCTGCTGCACTTCCTTCTAGTTGGGATGCAGCACTCCTGAGCTTGTAGCAGGTGATCCTTGAATATCAACCAACAGTCTTGGGCCCCCCTGCCCTCCAGGGCTATATCCCATGGAACCTTACTAAGCAGGCTCCTGGAGAGGCCAAAGTCTGCTCTTTTAAAGTCCAGGGCAGTGAGCTTGTTACACACTCTTCTCACTGTCATGGGGATCTCAAATTCAGCCATCTCGTGATTGCTGCATCCAAGGCTGCCCTGGAGTACCACATTCTCAACAAGCCCTTCCCTGTTGGTGAGCACAAGGTCAATCATGGCACCTCTCCTTGTCGGCTCCTCTATTACTTGCAGAAGGAAGTTGTCTTCCACACAATTGAGGAACCTCCTGGATTGCTTGTGCCGTGCAGTGCCATCGTTCCAACAGATGTCAGGGTGGTTGAAGTCCCCCATGAGAACAAGGGCCTGCGAGCGTGAGGCTTTTCCTGTCTGTCTGTAGAGTGCTTCATCCACAGGTTCTCCTTGATCAGGCGGCCTGTAACAGATCCTCACAGTAATGTCTCCCACAGCTGTTTTCCCTTTAACCCTGACCCACAAACTCTGTGAACTGCTCACCTGACCCCAGACAGAGTTCCATACTCTCCAGCCTATCCCTAACATAAAGGGCAACTCCCCCTCCCCGCCTGCCAGGCCTGTCCTTTCTAAAGAGCCTGTAACCTTCCATTCCAACACTCCAGTCATAGAAGCCATCCCACCATGTTTCTGTGATGCCTATTATATCATACCCCTGTAGATGTGCACATATCTCTAATTCCTCTTGTTTGTTCCCCATGCTACGGGTGTTTGTATAGAGGCATCTGAGCCGAGCTCCAATTGAAGCCAGCTTGTTGGCTGGAGCAGCCGGTATATATGTGAATTGTTCCGAGCAGTTATTGCAGGTTCTGGCAACTGACTGGGTGTGTTGGGATGGAATGATGCCCCCCTCCCCCAGCACATCTAGTTTAAAGCCTCCTCGACCAGTCTGGCAAGCCTCCTATGAAAACTGTTCTTCCCCTTCTTTATCAGAGCAGCTCCACCAGTCCCCAGTAGACCTGGCCTACTAACTTCAGTCCTATGCTCAAGACACCCAAACCCCTGACTATGACACCACACTTTTAACCATTTATTAACCTGGCCAATCCTCCTAGCTTTTTCTTGGTCCTCCCCTGTGTCCTGGAGAATTGACGAAAAGACTATCTGAGCACCGGAGCGTCCTAACCACCTCTCCCAGGGCTCTGTAGTCTTTCTTTATGGTCCCCAGTCTACTACTACCTATATGCCTAGCACGCACATGGATCACCAGGAGCTGGTAATAGTCTGTGGAACTTAGTAGAGCAGGCAGCCTCTCTGTAACATCCCTGATCCGTGCCCCTGGTAGGCAGCACGCCTCCCTCGAGATGGGGTCAGGCTGACAGACGAGTGCTTCCGTCCCTTTCAAAGTAGAGTCCCCTATTACTACGACCCGCCGCTTTTTCTTTGTAGTGCCAGTAGAGATCTTTACCCGTGCATAATCCGGCTGTTTGTGGCGCAAGTGCGTTTCCTCGTTAGTCTCCTGCAGGACAGCAAAGCGGTTCTGCGTGGGGACAACAGATTTAGGAGGAAGCTCCTTGCTTTTAATTGTCCTTTTCCTCCTTCTTTTGTTATTTGTCACTAATTCCCAACTTCCCGGGTTGGTGGCCTCCTTCTTTCCTTCATGAGCTGAAGGGGAAGCTTGATGCAAGCAGCCCCGCTTCCTCTCAGCTACCCTGACATCTTGAAGCCTGCTAATAGCATTCCGCAGCTCAGCCACCTGCTGCAGAAGGACCTCCACCACGAAGCACTGCGTGCAGCCCTGCCCATCGTGCACCTTTCCCTCACAAGACCAGTGCAGGCACCCTCTACACTCCGAGCTCTGCACTGCAGCCTCCCCTCTCATCCGCTCTGTCTGGGTGCCTACGCTGGGCACCGCCGGGGCAGCCAGAGCAGAGCTCCCAGAGCTGGCCCTGGCCATACGACGGGTGCTCACCATCCCGCTCGCCTGCCCGCGCGAACTGCCGCGCAAACTGCCTTGTCCCGCTCTGTTTGCCCGCTCTGTTGCGCAAACTGCCTCATCCCGCTCTGTTCGCCGCGCTCCTGGTCGCTCGCGCTCCCTGGGGCAGGTTTTTACCCACTCAGGGTTGGTGCTGCTGCTCCTGGCTCCGCCCCCTGTGAGTCCCTGCTCGTGTCAGCGGAGCTGCCGGCTCCTGGGCAGGTCCTGTCGAGGACTTGAGGCTCCCTCGGTGGCTCTGGCTGCTCTGAGTTGAGGCTCCTGGACGCTGATCTCTCCCCTGCTCCGGTGTTACAGGCGTCCTCTCTCGAGCTACTCACCTCAGCAATTCATTTTGGTAATCATCTGCTGATTTTGGTCACAACTGACTATTGCTAAACCCACACATTGTTTGAAAGCCAAGAACCCTCAGACCACATTTTCGATCACAGATCAGATTTGAGTAGGGTATTAACGGGGTCCTGCCAAAGGGCGAGAGTTGAGTGAGTCCTCCTCAGAACAGCAGGTCTGCAGCCAAGGACTCTCCTCTTGGGTCAGGACGCTGCCTGAGGTAACTCCTTGAGATTGAGAGCCCGCACCTTGACTGGCAAGTGAAATGTGTTTTGGGTTAATTCCCTTTAAAACTTGAACCTAAGTAGGTCTTATAGTATTTGATTCCACTTGGCATCTAGAATGTGTATTTTACTGATGTTATCGGAGTATTAAATGGGTTTTGATTAGAATAAATTTCCTTTGGGGCTTGTAACCTACCCAAGTCAATTTTGTGGGCCTCCACAACAGAGAATAATGGCGTGTTAAACTTTGAAATCTTGACTGCTAGAAAGGATTGATTGTGTGCATATATATATATATATATATTCCATTAGACATAAACCATTGATCAAGTCTGGGACCAGGAATGGATCCAGCCACACCTATAGATTTTAGTAGCTACTCATTCCTATTAATTCTCTTTACACTAAGCCTGCTCTAATTTAGATCTCCCCAGTAGCTACAGATGTTTAGCTGCTGCAGATCATGTCTGGGCACCTTAAGTGAGCAGGGCACAAGAACACTGGGAACTGTAGCTCATTTCTGGTGGTAGATAATGGAGAGGAAGACCCATGCTAGCAGACAGGAGCGTGGGAGGGCACCCATGAAGACCTCTCTCATTCTTCCTGTGATTCTTCCTAAATTCCAAATAATCAAAAAGGTAAAGAAGTTGAATATTGTAAATTATTATTGTTCATGTCTTATAAATATCTGTGCTATGTGATTTGCTTCACTGATTACATTGTGAGTCTTTGGAAGTTATTTTTATATCTAAACTGTAAAATTAAAGTCTTACATCATTTTAGTGAAGTCATGGAAAATAAGCAGCACATACCTTTATAGAAAAAAGAATAAATTATTGAATGACAAATTGAGATAGACCAGGGTATTCATTAAAGGGGTCAGTGTGGGAAGGTGAAACAAAAAACGCCTAAAAGATACATAAAAAGGATCAGCTGCTTAAAGAAGCCTCTCAGACTTTTTATTTAAATGCAAAAAAGTAAGGTCCTTAAGAAAATCCTCAGGGATCACAGATATATCATGAAACAAAACCAGAAATACAGTTTGACGCCCCTGTGGATGGAGTCAGTTTAAGCAGTGTCAAAGATACGTGGCCTGAAGGCCACGTTAGCATCTCAAAGCCCAGACCACCTTGCCCCATGCCACAAAATACTTCACTGTCATTCCTACTCCATTCCATCAAATCCAGATAAACACATTACAGCACTGGATTTTCTCTTAAATTTATCCATTCAAGGAGCAATTCCTGGCTACGGGTCATGAGGAAAAGAGCAGCACATGTGAACACTGCTTGCATGTTTAAGCTTGAACCCATTATCCCTTGTCCTATTCCTGCAGTCCAACATGAAAAGTCCCTCTCAAGCATCCCTGTCAAAACCCTGCAGATACTGGAAAGCTGCTATAAGGAATCCATGCACCCTCCAATTCTCCAGTCTGAATAGCCCCAACTTCCTCAGCCTGTGGCTGTCTGAACCCTGATGATAACCCTAACCATAACCATAATTGGCATGGCATCCTGGTTCTGAGGTTGGTATCTTCTACACAAATCAGTATCCTGCATGAGAAGGGAGATGAAGGAGCAATGCTCCTGCAGAGCTGAGCTCCCCTTGGAATGTCTTTGGCAGCATCAGGATCCCTGAAGCTCTAGACTTTTTGGCTCTCTGAACACTAACCCTAACTCTAAATATAATTTGCATTCCGTTTTAGATCTGAGGCTGACGTCCTCCATATGAATGGATGTCCCAGATGAGAAAGATGTTGAAACGGCAACGTCGATGCAGTGCTGTGCGCCTGACGGAATGACTTTGACAGCACCAGTATCCCTGGAGTTGAAGGCTTTGTGTCTCTCTGAACCCTAACTATAACTTGCATGGCATCCTGGATGTGAGGCTGATGTCCTCCTGCTCTGTGTGTGTCCTAGATGGGAAAGGTGTTTAAAGAAAAATGTTGGTACAGTGCCATTTTTCCCTTGGCATGCCTTTGGCAGCATCAGTATCCCTGAAGCTCTAGGCTCTTTGGCTCTCTGAAACCTAACCCTAATATTAAACCTAACCCTAACATCAACCCTAACCCTAACATCAACCCTAAACGTATACCTAATTTGCATGGCAGCCTGGATATGAGGCAGACGTCCTCCATCTAAATGGTTGTCCCAGAGGAGAAAGATGTTGAAACGGCAATGTCGATGCAGTGCTGTGCGCCTGATGGAATGCCTTTGGCAGCCCCAGCATCCCTGGAGTTGTATGCTTTGTGTCTCTCTGAACCCTAACTATAACTTGCATGGCATCCTGGATCTGAGGCTTACGTCCTCCAGCTCTATGTGTGTCCCAGATGGGAAAGGTGTTGTAAGACTCATGTTGGTGCAGTGCCATGCTTCCCTTGGCATGCCTTTGGCAGCACCAGTATCTCTGAAGCTCTACTCTCTTTGTCTCTCTGAACGCTAACCCTAACCCTAACCCTATGCCTATACCTAACTTGAATGGCAGCTGGCTATGAGGCAGACGTCCTCCATCAAAATGGTTGTCCCAGATGAGAGAGATATTGAAACGGCAATGTCGATGCAGTGCTGTGCGCCTGATGGAATGCCTTTGGCAGCCCCAGCATCCCTGGAGTTGTAGGCTTTGTGTCTCTCTGAACCCTAACTATAACTTGCATGGCATCCTGGGTCTGAGGCTTACGTCCTCCAGCTCTATGTGTCTCCTAGATGGGAAAGGTGTTGTAAGACTCATGTTGGTGCAGTGCCATGCTTCCCTTGGCATGCTTTTGGCATCTTCAGTATACCTGAAGCTCCAGGCTCCTTGGCTCTCTGTACCCTAACCCTAATATTAACCCTAAGCCCATACATAATTTGCATGGCAGTCTGGATATGAGGCAGACGTCCTCCATCTAAATAGTTGTCCCAGATGAGAAAGATGCTGAAACGGCAGTGTCGATGCAGTGCTGTGTGCCTGATGGAATGCCTTTGGCAGCCCCAGCATCCCTGGAGTTGTAGGCTTTGTGTCTCTCTGAACACTTAACTATAATTTAGATGGCATCCTGGGTCTGAGGCTGATGTCCTCCACCTCTATGTGTGTCCCAAACTGGAAAGGTGTTGAAAGACAAATGTTGGTGCAGTGCCATGCTTCCCTTGGCATGCCTTTGGCAGCATCAGTATCCCTGAAGCTCTAGGCTCTTTGGCTCTCTGAACCCTAACCCTAACCCTAACCCTAATCCTATACCTAATTTGCATGGCAGCCTGGCTATGAGGCAGACGTCCTCCATCTAAATGGTTGTCCCAGAGGAGAAAGATGTTGAAACGGCAATGTCGATGCAGTGCTGTGCGCCTGATGGAATGCCTTTGGCAGCCCCAGCATCCCTGGAGTTGTAGGCTTTGTGTCTCTCTGAACCCTAACTATAACTTGCATAGCATCCTGGGTCTGAGGCTTATATCCTCCAGCTCTATGTGTGTCCTAGATGGGAAAGGTGTTGTAAGACTCATGTTGGTGCAGTGCCATGCTTCCCTTGGCATGCCTTTGGCAGCACCAGTATCCCTGAAGCTCTTGGCTCTTTGGCTCTCTGAACCCTAACCCTAACCCTAACCCTAATCCTATACCTAATTTGCATGGCAGCCTGGATATGAGGCAGATGTCCTCCATCTAAATGAATGTCCCAGAGGAGAAAGATGTTGAAACGGCAATGCCGATGCAGTGCTGTGCGCCTGATGGAATGCCTTTGGCAGCCCCAGCATCCCTGGAGTTGTAGGCTTTGTGTCTCTCTGAACCCTAACTATAACTTGCATGGCATCCTGGTTCTGAGGCTCATGTCCTCCAACTCTATGTGTGTCCCAGACTGGAAAGGTGTTGAAAGACAAATGTTGGTGCAGTGCCATGCTTCCCTTGGCATGCCTTTGGCAGCATCAGTATCCCTGAAGCTCTAGGCTCTTTGGCTCTCTGAACCCTAACCCTAACCCTAACCCTAATCCTATACCTAATTTGCATGGCAGCCTGGCTATGAGGCAGACGTCCTCCATCTAAATGGTTGTCCCAGAGGAGAAAGATGTTGAAACGGCAATGTCGATGCAGTGCTTTGCGCCTGATGGAATGCCTTTGGCAGCCCCAGCATCCTTGGAGTTGTAGGCTTTGTGTCTCTCTGAACCCTAACTATAACTTGCATGGCATCCTGGATCTGAGGCTTACGTCCTCCAGCTCTATGTGTGTCCTAGATGGGAAAGGTGTTGTAAGACACATGTTGGTGCAGTGCCATGATTCCCTTGGCATGCCTTTGGCAGCACCAGTATCCCTGAAGCTCTAGTCTCTTTGGCTCTCTGAACCCTAACCCTGAACCTAATTTGCATGTCACCCTGGATATGAAGCTGTGGTCCTCCATCTAAATGGTTGTCCCAGATGAGAAAGATGCTGAAACGGCAATGTCGATGCAGTGCTGTGCGCCTGATGGAATGCCTTTGGCAGCCCCAGCATCCCTGGAGTTGTAGGCTTTGTATCTCTCTGAACCTTAACTATAACTTGCATGGCATCCTGGATCTGAGGCTTGTATCCTCCAGCTCTACGTGAGTCCTAGATGGGAAAGGTGTTGTAAGACTCATGTTGGTGCAGTGCCATGCTTCCCTTGGCATGCCTTTGGCAGCATCAGTATCCCTGAAGCTCTAGGCTCTTTGGCTCTCTGAACCCTAATGCTAACCCTATACCTAATTTGCATGGCAGCCTGGATATGAAGCTGTGGTCCTCCTTCTAAATGGTTGTCCCAGATGAGAAAGATGCTGAAACGGCAATGTCGATGCAGTGCTGTGCGCCTGATGGAATGCCTTTGGCAGCCCCAGCATCCCTGGAGTTGTAGGCTTTGTGTCTCTCTGAACCCTAACTATAACTTGCATGGCATCCTGGATCTGAGGCTTATATCCTCCAGCTCTATGTCTCTTCTAGATGGGAAAGGTGTTGTAAGACTCATGTTGGTGCAGTGCCATGCTTCCCTTGGCATGCCTTTGGCAGCATCAGTATCCCTGAAGCTCTAGGCTCTCAGGCTCTCTGAACCCTGACCCTAACATTAACCCTAACCGTGTAACTAATTTGCATGGCAGCTTGAATATGAGGCAGACGTCCTCGATTTCAATGAGTGTCCCAGATGAGAAAGATGCTGAAACGGCAATGTCGATGCAGTGCTGTGCGCCTGATGGAATGCCTTTGGCAGGCCCAGCATCCCTGGAGTTGTAGGCTTTGTGTCTCTCTGAACCCTAACTATAACTTGCATGGCGTCCTGGGTCTGAGGCTGATGTCCTCCACCTCTATGTGTGTCCCAGACTGGAAAGGTGTTGAAAGACAAATGTTGGTGCAGTGCCATGCTTCCCTTGGCATGCCTTTCGCAGCATCAGTATCTCTGAAGCTCTAGGCTCTTTGGCTCTCTGAACCCTAACGCTAACCCTAAGCCTAAACCTATACCTAATTTGCATGGCAACCTGGCTATGAGGCAGACGTCCTCCATCTAAATGGTTGTCCCAGCTGAGAAAGATGTTGAAACGGCAATGTCGATGCAGTGCTGTGCGCCTGATGGAATGCCTTTGGCAGCCCCAGCATCCCTGGAGTTGTAGGCTTTGTGTCTCTCTGAACCCTAACTATAACTTGCATGGCATCCTGGGTCTGAGGCTAATATCCTCCAGCTCTATGTGTCCTAGATGGGAAAGGTGTTGTAAGACTCATGTTGGTGCAGTGCCATGCTTCCCGTGACATGCCTTTGGAAGCATCAGTATCCCTGAAGCTCTAGGCTCTTTGGCTCTCTGAACCCTAACCCTAACCCTAACCCTAATCCTATACCTAATTTGCATGGCAGCCTGGATATGAGGCAGACGTCCTCCATCTAAATGAATGTCCCAGAGGAGAAAGATGTTGAAACGGCAATGCCGATGCAGTGCTCTGCGCCTGATGGAATGCCTTTGGCAGCCCCAGCATCCCTGGAGTTGTAGGCTTTGTGTCTCTCTGAACCCTAACTATAACTTGCATGGCATCCTGGGTCTGAGGCTCATGTCCTCCACCTCTATGTGTGTCCCAGATGGGAAAGGTGTTGAAAGAGAAATGTTGGTGCAGTGCCATGCTTCCCTTGGCATGCCTTTGGCAGCATCAGTATCCCTGAAGCTCTAGGCTCTGTGGCTCTCGGAACCCTAAAGCTAACCCTAACCCAAATCCTATACCTAATTTGCATGGCAGCCTGGCTATTCGGCAGACGTCCTCCATCTAAATGGTTGTCCCAGATGAGAAAGATGCTGAAACGGCAATGTCGATGCAGTGCTGTGCGCCTGATGGTGTGCTTTTGGCAGCCCCAGCATCCCTGGAGTTGTAGGCTTTGTGTCTCTCTGAACACTTAAGCATAATTTCCATGGCATCCTGGGTCTGAGGCTGATGTCCTCCACCTCTATGTGTGTCCCAGACGGGAAAGGTGTTGAAAGACAAATGTTGGTGCAGTGCCATGCTTCCCTTGGCATGCCTTTGGCATCTTCAGTATCCCTGAAGCTCTAGGCTATTTTGGCTCTCTGAACCCTAACCCTAACATTAACCCTAACCCTATACCTAACTTGCATGGCATCCTGGATCTGAGGCTTACGTCCTCCGGCTCTATGTGTGTCCTAGATGGGAAAGGTGTTGTAAGACTCATGTTGGTGCAGTGCCATGCTTCCCGTGACATGCCTTTGGGAGCATCAGTATCTCTGAAGCTCTAGTCTCTTTGGCTCTCTGAACCCTGACCCTAACATTAACCCTAACCGTGTAACTAATTTGCATGGCAGCTTGAATATGAGGCAGACGTCCTCGATTTCAATGGGTGTCCCAGATGAGAAAGATGCTGAAACGGCAATGTCGATGCAGTGCTGTGCGCCTGATGGAATGCCTTTGGCAGCCCCAGCATCCCTGGAGTTGTAGGCTTTGTGTCTCTCTGAACCCTAACTATAACTTGCATGGCGTCCTGGGTCTGAGGCTGATGTCCTCCACCTCTATGTGTGTCCCAGACGGGAAAGGTGTTGAAAGACAAATGTTGGTGCAG
Source organism: Lathamus discolor (assembly GCF_037157495.1). Taxonomy (NCBI): domain Eukaryota; kingdom Metazoa; phylum Chordata; class Aves; order Psittaciformes; family Psittacidae; genus Lathamus; species Lathamus discolor. Next base: position 98,298,747 of record NC_088887.1, on the reverse strand, counting down.
TGCCATGCTTCCCTTGGCATGCCTTTGGGAGCATCAGTATCCCTGAAGCTCTAGGCTCTTTGGCTCTCTGAACACTAACCCTAACATTAACCCTAATCCTATACCTAATTTGCATGGCAGCCTGGCTATGAGGCAGACGTCCTCCATCTAAATGGTTGTCCCAGAGGAGAAAGTTGTTGAAACGGCAATGTCGATGCAGTGCTGTGCGCCTGATGGAATGCCTCTGGCAGCCCCAGCATCCCTGGAGTTGTAGGCTTTGTGTCTCTCTGAACCCTAACTATAACTTGCATGGCATCCTGGGTCTGAGGCTTACCTTATCCAGCTCTATGTGTGTCCTAGATGGGAAAGGTGTTGTAAGACTGATGTTGGTGCAGTGCCATGTTTCCCGTGACATGCCTTTGGGAGCATCAGTATCCCTGAAGCTCTAGGCTCTTTGGCTCTCTGAACCCTGACCCTAACATTAACCCTAACCGTGTAACTAATTTGCATGGCAGCCTGAATATGAGGCAGACGTCCTCGATTTCAATGGGTGTCCCAGATGAGAAAGATGCGGAAACGGCAATGTCGATGCAGTGCTGTGCGCCTGATGGAATGCCTTTGGCAGCCCCAGCATCCCTGGAGTTGTAGGCTTTGTGTCTCTCTGAACCCTAACTATAACTTGCATGGCATCCTGGGTCTGAGGCTGATGTCCTCCACCTCTATGTGTGTCCCATTCAGGAAAGGTTTTGAAAGACAAATGTTGGTGCAGTGCCATGCTTCCCTTGGCCTGCCTTTGGCAGCATCAGTATCCCTGAAGCTCTAGGCTCTGTGGCTCTCTGAACCCTAATGCTAACCCTAACCCTAATCCTATACCTAATTTGCATGGCAGCCTGGATATGAGGCAGACGTCCTCCATCTAAATGGTTGTCCCAGATGAGAAAGATATTGAAACGGCAATGTCGATGCAGTGCTGTGCGCCTGATGGAATGCCTTTGGCAGCCCCAGCATCCCTGGAGTTGTAGGCTTTGTGTCTCTCTGAACCCTAACTATAACTTGCATGGCGTCCTGGGTCTGAGGCTGATGTCCTCCACCTCTATGTGTGTCCCAGATGGGAAAGGTGTTGAAAGACAAATGTTGGTGCAGTGCCATGCTTCCCTTGGCATGCCTTTGGGAGCATCAGTATCTCTGAAGCTCTAGTCTCTTTGGCTCTCTGAACCCTGACCCTAACATTAACCCTAACCGTGTAACTAATTTGCATGGCAGCCTGAATATGAGGCAGACGTCCTCGATTTCAATGGGTGTCCCAGATGAGAAAGATGCTGAAACGGCAATGTCGATGCAGTGCTGTGCGCCTGATGGAATGCCTTTGGCAGCCCCAGCATCCCTGGAGTTGTAGGCTTTGTGTCTCTCTGAACCCTAACTATAACTTGCATGGCGTCCTGGGTCTGAGGCTGATGTCCTCCACCTCTATGTGTGTCCCAGACTGGAAAGGTGTTGAAAGACAAATGTTGGTGCAGTGCCATGCTTCCCTTGGCCTGCCTTTGGCAGCATCAGTATCCCTGAAGCTCTAGGCTCTTTGGCTCTCTGAACCCTAACCCTAACATTAACCCTAATTCTATACCTAATTTGCATGGCAGCCTGGATATGAGGCAGACGTCCTCCATCTAAATGGTTGTCCCAGATGAGAAAGATGCTGAAAACGGCAATGTCGATGCAGTGCTGTGCGCCTGATGGAATGCCTTTGGCAGCCCCAGCATCCCTGGAGTTGTAGGCTTTGTGTCTCTCTGAACACTTAACTATAACTTGCATGGCATCCTGGGTCTGAGGCTGATGTCCCCCAACGCTATGTGTGTCCCAGACGGGAAAGGTGTTGAAAGACGAATGTTGGTGCAGTGCCATTCTTCCCTTGGCATGCCTTTGGCATCTTCAGTATCCCTGAAACTCTAGGCTCTTTGGCCCTCTGAGCCCTAACCCTAACATTAACCCTAACCCTATACCTAACTTGCATGGCATCCTGGATCTGAGGCTTACGTCCTCCAGCTCTATCTGTGTCCTAGATGGGAAAGGTCTTGTAAGACAAATGTTGGTGCAGTGCCATGCTTCCCTTGGCATGCCTTTGGAAGCATCAGTATCTCTGAAGCTCTAGTCTCTTTGTCTCTCTGAACCTGAACACTAACCCTAACCCTATACCTAATTTGCATGGCAGCCTGGATATGAGGCTGACGTCCTCCACCTGAATGGGTGTCCCAGCTGAGAAAGATGTTGAAACGGCAATGTCGATGCAGTGCTCTGCGCCTGATGGAATGCCTTTGGCAGCCCCAGCATCCCTGGAGTTGTCGGCTTTGTGTCTCTCTGAACCCTAACTATAACTTGCATGGCATCCTGGGTCTGAGGCTGATGTCCTCCACCTCTATGTGTGTCCTAGATGGGAAAGGTGTTGTAAGACTGATGTTGGTGCAGTGCCATGCTTCCCGTGACATGCCTTTGGGAGCATCAGTATCTCTGAAGCTCTAGTCTCTTTGGCTCTCTGAACCCTGACCCTAACATTAACCCTAACCGTGTAACTAATTTGCATGGCAGCCTGAATATGAGGCAGACGTCCTCGATTTCAATGGGTGTCCAAGATGAGAAAGATGCGGAAACGGCAATGTCGATGCAGTGCTGTGCGCCTGATGGAATGCCTTTGGCAGCCCCAGCATCCCTGGAGTTGTAGGCTTTGTGTCTCTCTGAACCCTAACTATAACTTGCATGGCGTCCTGGGTCTGAGGCTGATGTCCTCCACCTCTATGTGTGTCCCAGACGGGAAAGGTGTTGAAAGGCAAATGTTGGTGCAGTGCCATGCTTCCCTTGGCCTGCCTTTGGGAGCATCAGTATCTCTGAAGCTCTAGTCTCTTTGGCTCTCTGAACCCTGACCCTAACATTAACCCTAACCGTGTAACTAATTTGCATGGCAGCCTGAATATGAGGCAGACATCCTCGATTTCAATGGGTGTCCCAGATGGGAAAGATGCTGAAATGGCAATGTCGATGCAGTGCTGTGCGCCTGATGGAATGCTTTGGCAGCCCCAGCATCCCTGGAGTTGTAGGCTTTGTGTCTCTCTGAACACTTAACTATAACTTGCATGGCATCCTGGGTCTGAGGCTCATGTCCTCCACCACTATGTGTGTCCCAGACCGGAAAGGTGTTGAAAGACAAATGTTGGTGCAGTGCCATTCTTCCCTTGGCATGCCTTTGGCATCTTCAGTATCCCTGAAACTCTAGGCTCTTTGGCCCTCTGAGCCCTAACCCTAACATTAACCCTAACCCTATACCTAACTTGCATGGCATCCTGGATCTGAGGCTTACGTCCTCCAGCTCTATGTGTGTCCTAGATGGGAAAGGTCTTGTAAGACTCATGTTGGTGCAGTGCCATGCTTCCCTTGGCCTGCCTTTGGCAGCATCAGTATCCCTGAAGCTCTAGGCTCTTTGGCTCTCTGAACCTGAACCCTAACCCTAACCCTAGACCTAATTTGCATGGCAGCCTGGATATGAGGCTGACGTCCTCCATCTGTATGGGTGTCCCAGCTGAGAAAGATGTTGAAACGGCAATGTCGATGCAGTGCTGTGCGCCTGATGGAATGCCTCTGGCAGCCCCAGCATCCCTGGAGTTGTAGGCTTTGTGTCTCTCTGAACCCTAACTATAACTTGCATGGCATCCTGGGTCTGAGGCTGATGTCCTCCACCTCTATGTGTGTCCCAGACGGGAAAGGTGTTGAAAGACAAATGTTGGTGCAGTGCCATGCTTCCCTTGGCATGCCTTTGGGAGCATCAGTATCTCTGAAGCTCTAGGCTCTTTGGCTCTCTGAACCCTGACCCTAACATTAACCCTAACCGAGTAACTAATTTGCATGGCAGCCTGAATATGAGGCAGACATCCTCGATTTCAATGGGTGTCCCAGATGAGAAAGATGCTGAAAACGGCAATGTCGATGCAGTGCTGTGCGCCTGATGGAATGCCTTTGGCAGCCCCAGCATCCCTGGAGTTGTAGGCTTTGTGTCTCTCTGAACACTTAACTATAACTTGCATGGCATCCTGGGTCTGAGGCTCATGTCCTCAACCGCTATGTGTGTCCCAGACGGGAAAGGTGTTGAAAGACAAATGTTGGTGCAGTGCCATTCTTCCCTTGGCATGCCTTTGGCATCTTCAGTATCCCTGAAACTCTAGGCTCTTTGGCCCTCTGAGCCCTCACCCTAACATTAACATGAACCCTATACCTAACTTGCATGGCATCCTGGATCTGAGGCTTACGTCCTCCAGCTCTATCTGTGTCCTAGATGGGAAAGGTCTTGTAAGACAAATGTTGGTGCAGTGCCATGCTTCCCTTGGCATGCCTTTGGAAGCATCAGTATCTCTGAAGCTCTAGTCTCTTTGTCTCTCTGAACCTGAAACCTAACCCTAACCCTAGACCTAATTTGCATGGCAGCCTGGATATGAGGCTGACGTCCTCCATCTGAATGGGTGTCCCAGCTGAGAAAGATGTTGAAACGGCAATGTCGATGCAGTGCTCTGCGCCTGATGGAATGCCTTTGGCAGCCCCAGCATCCCTGGAGTTGTAGGCTTTGTGTCTCTCTGAACCCTAACTATAACTTGCATGGCATCCTGGGTCTGAGGCTGATGTCCTCCACCTCTATGTATGTCCCAGATGGGAAAGGTTTTGAAAGACAAATGTTGGTGCAGTGCCATGCTTCCCTTGGCCTGCCTTTCGCAGCATCAGTATCCCTGAAGCTCTAGGCTCTTTGGCTCTCTGAACCCTAACCCTAACCCTAACCCTAATACTATACCTAATTTGCATGGCAGCCTGGATATGAGGCAGACGTCCTCCATCTAAATGGTTGTCCCAGATGAGAAAGATGTTGAAACGGCAATGTCGATGCAGTGCTGTGCGCCTGATGGAATGCCTTTGGCAGCCCCAGCATCCCTGGAGTTGTAGGCTTTGTGTCTCTCTGAACCCTAACTATAACTTGCATGGCATCCTGGGTCAGAGGCTTATATCCTCCAGCTCTATGTGTCTCCTAGATGGGAAAGGTGTTGTAAGACTGATGTTGGTGCAGTGCCATGCTTCCCTTGGCATGCCTTTGGAAGCATCAGTATCCCTGAAGCTCTAGGCTCTGTGGCTCTCTGAACCCTAATGCTAACCCTAACCCTAATCCTATACCTAATTTGCATGGCAGCCTGGCTATGAGGCAGACGTCCTCCATCTAAATGGTTGTCCCAGATGAGAAAGATGTTGAAACGGCAATGTCGATGCAGTGCTGTGCGCCTGATGGAATGCCTCTGGCAGCCCCAGCATCCCTGGAGTTGTAGGCTTTGTGTCTCTCTGAACCCTAACTATAACTTGCATGGCATCCTGGGTCTGAGGCTGATGTCCTCCACCTCTATGTGTGTCCCAGACGGGAAAGGTGTTGAAAGACAAATGTTGGTGCAGTGCCATGCTTCCCTTGGCATGCCTTTGGGAGCATCAGTATCTCTGAAGCTCTAGTCTCTTTGGCTCTCTGAACCCTGACCCTAACATTAACCCTAACCGTGTAACTAATTTGCATGGCAGCCTGAATATGAGGCAGACGTCCTCGATTTCAATGGGTGTCCCAGATGAGAAAGATGCTGAAACGGCAATGTCGATGCAGTGCTGTGCGCCTGATGGAATGCCTTTGGCAGCCCCAGCATCCCTGGAGTTGTAGGCTTTGTGTCTCTCTGAACCCTAACTATAACTTGCATGGCATCCTGGGTCAGAGGCTTATATCCTCCAGCTCTATGTGTCACCTAGATGGGAAAGGTCTTGTAAGACTCATGTTGGTGCAGTGCCATGCTTCCCTTGGCATGCCTTTGGAAGCATCAGTATCCCTGAAGCTCTAGGCTCTGTGGCTCTCTGAACCATAATGCTAACCCTAACCCTAATCGTATACCTAATTTGCATGGCAGCCTGGCTATGAGGCAGACGTCCTCCATCTAAATGGTTGTCCCAGATGAGAAAGATGTTGAAACGGCAATGTCGATGCACTGCTGTGCGCCTGATGGAATGCCTTTGGCAGCCCCAGCATCCCTGGAGTTGTAGGCTTTGTGTCTCTCTGAACCCTAACTATAACTTGCATGGCGTCCTGGGTCTGAGGCTGATGTCCTCCACCTCTATGTGTGTCCCAGACGGGAAAGGTTTTGAAAGACAAATGTTGGTGCAGTGCCATTCTTCCCTTGGCATGCCTTTGGGAGCATCAGTATCTCTGAAGCTCTAGGCTCTTGGGCTATCTGAACCCTAACCCTAACCCTAACCCTAATCCTATACCTAATTTGCATGGCAGCCTGGCTATTCGGCAGACGTCCTCCATCTAAATGGTTGTCCCAGCTGAGAAAGATGTTGAAACGGCAATGTCGATGCAGTGCTCTGCGCGTGATGGAATGCCTTTGGCAGCCCCAGCATCCCTGGAGTTGTAGGCTTTGTGTCTCTCTGAACCCTAACTATAACTTGCATGGCGTCCTGGGTCTGAGGCTGATGTCCTTTACCTCTATGTGTGTCCCAGACTGGAAAGGTGTTGAAAGACAAATGTTGGTGCAGTGCCATGCTTCCCTTGGCCTGCCTTTGGCAGCATCAGTATCCCTGAAGCTCTAGGCTCTTTGGCTCTCTGAACCCTAACCCTAACCATAACCCTAATTCTATACCTAATTTGCATGGCAGCCTGGATATGAGGCAGACGTCCTCCATCTAAATGGTTGTCCCAGAGGAGAAAGATGTTGAAACGGCAATGTCGATGCAGTGCTCTGCGCCTGATGGAATGCCTTTGGCAGCCCCAGCATCCCTGGAGTTGTAGGCTTTGTGTCTCTCTGAACCCTAACTATAACTTGCATGGCGTCCTGGGTCTGAGGCTGATGTCCTCCACCTCTATGTGTGTCCCAGATGGGAAAGGTGTTGAAAGACAAATGTTGGTGCAATGCCATGCTTCCCTTGGCATGCCTTTGGGAGCATCAGTATCTCTGAAGCTCTAGTCTCTTTGGCTCTCTGAACCCTGACCCTAACATTAACCCTAACCGAGTAACTAATTTGCATGGCAGCCTGAATATGAGGCAGACATCCTCGATTTCAATGGGTGTCCCAGATGAGAAAGATGCTGAAATGGCAATGTCGATGCAGTGCTGTGCGCCTGATGGAATGCCTTTGGCAGCCCCAGCATCCCTGGAGTTGTAGGCTTTGTGTCTCTCTGAACACTTAACTATAACTTGCATGGCATCCTGGGTCTGAGGCTGATGTCCACCAACGCTATGTGTGTCCCAGACGGGAAAGGTGTTGAAAGACGAATGTTGGTGCAGTGCCATTCTTCCCTTGGTATGCCTTTGGCATCTTCAGTATCCCTGAAACTCTAGGCTCTTTGGCCCTCTGAGCCCTAACCCTAACATTAACCCTAACCCTATACCTAACTTGCATGGCATCCTGGATCTGAGGCTTACGTCCTCCAGCTCTATCTGTGTCCTAGATGGGAAAGGTCTTGTAAGACAAATGTTGGTGCAGTGCCATGCTTCCCTTGGCATGCCTTTGGAAGCATCAGTATCTCTGAAGCTCTAGTCTCTTTGTCTCTCTGAACCTGAACACTAACCCTAACCCTAGACCTAATTTGCATGGCAGCCTGGATATGAGGCTGACGTCCTCCATCTGAATGGGTGTCCCAGCTGAGAAAGATGTTGAAACAGCAATGTCGATGCCGTGCTGTGCGCCTGATGGAATGCCTTTGGCAGCCCCAGCATCCCTGGAGTTGTAGGCTTTGTGTCTCTCTGAACCCTAACTATAACTTGCATGGCGTCCTGGGTCTGAGGCTTACGTCCTCCAGCTCTATGTGTGTCCTAGATGGGAAAGGTGTTGTAAGACTGATGTTGGTGCAGTGCCATGCTTCCCATGACATGCCTTTGGGAGCATCAGTATCTCTGAAGCTCTAGTCTCTTTGGCTCTCTGAACCCTGACCCTAACATTAACCCTAACCGTGTAACTAATTTGCATGGCAGCCTGAATATGAGGCAGACGTCCTCGATTTCAATGGGTGTCCCAGATGAGAAAGATGCTGAAACGGCAATGTCGATGCACTGCTGTGCGCCTGATGGAATGCCTTTGGCAGCCCCAGCATCCCTGGAGTTGTAGGCTTTGTGTCTCTCTGAAGCCTAACTATAACTTGCATGGCGTCCTGGGTCTGAGGCTTATGTCCTCCACCTCTATGTGTGTCCCAGACGGGAAAGGTGTTGAAAGACAAATGTTGGTGCAGTGCCATGCTTCCCTTGGCCTGCCTTTGGCAGCATCAGTATCCCTGAAGCTCTAGGCTCTTTGGCTCTCTGAACCCTAACCCTAACCCTAACCCTAATCCTATACCTAATTTGCATGGCAGCCTGGATATGAGGCAGACGTCCTCCATCTAAATGGTTGTCCCAGAGGAGAAAGTTGTTGAAACGGCAATGTCGATGCAGTGCTGTGCGCCTGATGGAATGCCTCTGGCAGCCCCAGCATCCCTGGAGTTGTAGGCTTTGTGTCTCTCTGAACCCTAACTATAACTTGCATGGCATCCTGGATCTGAGGCTTACGTTATCCAGCTCTATGTGTGTCCTAGATGGGAAAGGTCTTGTAAGACAAATGTTGGTGCAGTGCCATGCTTCCCTTGGCATGCCTTTGGAAGCATCAGTATCTCTGAAGCTCTTGTCTCTTTGTCTCTCTGAACCTGAACCCTAACCCTAACCCTAGACCTAATTTGCATGGCAGCCTGGATATGAGGCTGACGTCCTCCATCTGAATGGGTGTCCCAGCTGAGAAAGATGCTGAAACGGCAATGTCGATGCAGTGCTGTGCGCCTGATGGAATGCCTTTGGCAGCCCCAGCATCCCTGGAGTTGTAGGCTTTGTGTCTCTCTGAACCCTAACTATAACTTGCATGGCGTCCTGGGTCTGAGGCTGATGTCCTCCACCTCTATGTGTGTCCCAGACTGGAAAGGTGTTGAAAGACAAATGTTGGTGCAGTGCCATGCTTCCCTTGGCATGCCTTTGGGAGCATCAGTATCTCTGAAGCTCTAGTCTCTTTGGCTCTCTGAACCCTGACCCTAACATTAACCCTAACCGTGTAACTAATTTGCATGGCAGCCTGAATATGAGGCAGACGTCCTCGATTTCAATGGGTGTCCCAGATGAGAAAGATGCTGAAACGGCAATGTCGATGCAGTGCTGTGCGCCTGATGGAATGCCTCTGGCAGCCCCAGCATCCCTGGAGTTGTAGGCTTTGTGTCTCTCTGAACACTTAACTATAACTTGCATGGCATCCTGGGTCTGAGGCTCATGTCCCCCAACGCTATGTGTGTCCCAGACGGGAAAGGTGTTGAAAGACGAATGTTGGTGCAGTGCCATTCTTCCCTTGGCATGCCTTTGGCATCTTCAGTATCCCTGAAACTCTAGGCTCTTTGGCCCTCTGAGCCCTAACCCTAACATTAACCCTAACCCTATACCTAACTTGCATGGCATCCTGGATCTGAGGCTTACGTCCTCCAGCTCTATGTGTGTCCTAGATGGGAAAGGTCTTGTAAGACAAATGTTGGTGCAGTGACATGCTTCCCTTGGCATGCCTTTGGAAGCATCAGTATCTCTGAAGCTCTAGTCTCTTTGTCTCTCTGAACCTGAACCCTAACCCTAACCCTAGACCTAATTTGCATGGCAGCCTGGATATGAGGCAGACGTCCTCCATCTAAATGGTTGTCCCAGATGAGAAAGATGCTGAAACGGCAATGTCGATGCACTGCTGTGCGCCTGATGGAATGCCTTTGGCAGCCCCAGCATCCCTGGAGTTGTAGGCTTTGTGTCTCTCTGAAGCCTAACTATAACTTGCATGGCGTCCTGGGTCTGAGGCTGATGTCCTCCACCTCTATGTGTGTCCCAGACTGGAAAGGTGTTGATAGACGAATGTTGGTGCAGTGCCATGCTTCCCTTGGCATGCCTTTGGCATCTTCAGTATCCCTGACGCTCTAGGCTCTTTGGCCCTCTGAACCCTGACCCTAACATTAACCCTAACCCTATACCTAATTTGCATGGCAGCCTGGATATGAGGCAGACGTCCTCCACCTAAATGGTTGTCCCAGATGAGAAAGATGTTGAAACGGCAATGTCGATGCACTGCTGTGCGCCTGATGGAATGCCTTTGGCAGCCCCAGCATCCCTGGAGTTGTAGGCTTTGTGTCTCTCTTAACCCTAACTATAACTTGCATGGCATCCTGGGTCTGAGGCTCATGTCCTCAACCGCTATGTGTGTCCCAGACGGGAAAGGTGTTGAAAGACAAATGTTGGTGCAGTGCCATTCTTCCCTTGGCATGCCTTTGGCATCTTCAGTATCCCTGAAACTCTAGGCTCTTTGGCCCTCTGAGCCCTCACCCTAACATTAACATGAACCCTATACCTAACTTGCATGGCATCCTGGATCTGAGGCTTACGTCCTCCAGCTCTATCTGTGTCCTAGATGGGAAAGGTCTTGTAAGACAAATGTTGGTGCAGTGCCATGCTTCCCTTGGCATGCCTTTGGAAGCATCAGTATCTCTGAAGCTCTAGTCTCTTTGGCTCTCTGAACCTGAAACCTAACCCTAACCCTAGACCTAATTTGCATGGCAGCCTGGATATGAGGCTGACGTCCTCCATCTGAATGGGTGTCCCAGCTGAGAAAGATGTTGAAACGGCAATGTCGATGCAGTGCTCTGCGCCTGATGGAATGCCTTTGGAAGCCCCAGCATCCCTGGAGTTGTAGGCTTTGTGTCTCTCTGAACCCTAACTATAACTTGCATGGCGTCCTGGGTCTGAGGCTTATGTCCTCCACCTCTATGTGTGTCTCAGATGGGAAAGGTTCTGAAAGACAAATGTTGGTGCAGTGCCATGCTTCCCTTGGCCTGCCTTTCGCAGCATCAGTATCCCTGAAGCTCTAGGCTCTTTGGCTCTCTGAACCCTAACCCTAACCCTAACCCTAATACTATACCTAATTTGCATGGCAGCCTGGATATGAGGCAGACGTCCTCCATCTAAATGGTTGTCCCAGATGAGAAAGATGTTGAAACGGCAATGTCGATGCAGTGCTGTGCGCCTGATGGAATGCCTCTGGCAGCCCCAGCATCCCTGGAGTTGTAGGCTTTGTGTCTCTCTGAACCCTAACTATAACTTGCATGGCATCCTGGGTCTGAGGCTGATGTCCTCCACCTCTATGTGTGTCCCAGACGGGAAAGGTGTTGAAAGACAAATGTTGGTGCAGTGCCATGCTTCCCTTGGCATGCCTTTGGGAGCATCAGTATCCCTGAAGCTCTAGGCTCTTTGGCTCTCTGAACCCTGACCCTAACATTAACCCTAACCGTGTAACTAATTTGCATGGCAGCCTGAATATGAGGCAGACGTCCTCGATTTCAATGGGTGTCCCAGATGAGAAAGATGCTGAAACGGCAATGTCGATGCAGTGCTGTGCGCCTGATGGAATGCCTTTGGCAGCCCCAGCATCCCTGGAGTTGTAGGCTTTGTGTCTCTCTGAACCCTAACTATAACTTGCATGGCATCCTGGGTCAGAGGCTTATATCCTCCAGCTCTATGTGTCTCCTAGATGGGAAAGGTCTTGTAAGACTCATGTTGGTGCAGTGCCATGCTTCCCTTGGCATGCCTTTGGAAGCATCAGTATCCCTGAAGCTCTAGGCTCTGTGGCTCTCTGAAACCTAATGCTAACCCTAACCCTAATCCTATACCTAATTTGCATGGCAGCCTGGCTATGAGGCAGACGTCCTCCATCTAAATGGTTGTCCCAGATGAGAAAGATGTTGAAACGGCAATGTCGATGCAGTGCTGTGCGCCTGATGGAATGCCTCTGGCAGCCCCAGCATCCCTGGAGTTGTAGGCTTTGTGTCTCTCTGAACCCTAACTATAACTTGCATGGCATCCTGGGTCTGAGGCTGATGTCCTCCACCTCTATGTGTGTCCCAGACGGGAAAGGTGTTGAAAGACAAATGTTGGTGCAGTGCCATGCTTCCCTTGGCATGCCTTTGGGAGCATCAGTATCTCTGAAGCTCTAGGCTCTTTGGCTCTCTGAACCCTGACCCTAACATTAACCCTAACCGTGTAACTAATTTGCATGGCAGCCTGAATATGAGGCAGACGTCCTCGATTTCAATGGGTGTCCCAGATGAGAAAGATGCTGAAACGGCAATGTCGATGCAGTGCTGTGCGCCTGATGGAATGCCTCTGGCAGCCCCAGCATCCCTGGAGTTGTAGGCTTTGTGTCTCTCTGAACCCTAACTATAACTTGCATGGCATCCTGGGTCAGAGGCTTATATCCTCCAGCTCTATGTGTCTCCTAGATGGGAAAGGTCTTGTAAGACTCATGTTGGTGCAGTGCCATGCTTCCCTTGGCATGCCTTTGGAAGCATCAGTATCCCTGAAGCTCTAGGCTCTGTGGCTCTCTGAACCATAATGCTAACCCTAACCCTAATCCTATACCTAATTTGCATGGCAGCCTGGATATGAGGCAGACGTCCTCCATCTAAATGGTTGTCCCAGATGAGAAAGATGTTGAAACGGCAATGTCGATGCACTGCTGTGCGCCTGATGGAATGCCTTTGGCAGCCCCAGCATCCCTGGAGTTGTAGGCTTTGTGTCTCTCTGAACCCTAACTATAACTTGCATGGCGTCCTGGGTCTGAGGCTGATGTCCTCCACCTCTATGTGTGTCCCAGACGGGAAAGGTGTTGAAAGACGAATGTTGGTGCAGTGCCATTCTTCCCTTGGCATGCCTTTGGCATCTTCAGTATCCCTGAAACTCTAGGCTCTTTGGCCCTCTGAGCCCTAACCCTAACATTAACCCTAACCCTATACCTAACTTGCATGGCATCCTGGATCTGAGGCTTACGTCCTCCAGCTCTATCTGTGTCCTAGATGGGAAAGGTCTTGTAAGACAAATGTTGGTGCAGTGACATGCTTCCCTTGGCATGCCTTTGGAAGCATCAGTATCTCTGAAGCTCTAGTCTCTTTGTCTCTCTGAACCTGAACACTAACCCTAACCCTATACCTAATTTGCATGGCAGCCTGGATATGAGGCTGACGTCCTCCATCTGAATGGGTGTCCCAGCTGAGAAAGATGTTGAAACAGCAATGTCGATGCCGTGCTGTGCGCCTGATGGAATGCCTTTGGCAGCCCCAGCATCCCTGGAGTTGTAGGCTTTGTGTCTCTCTGAACCCTAACTATAACTTGCATGGCGTCCTGGGTCTGAGGCTTACGTCCTCCAGCTCTATGTGTGTCCTAGATGGGAAAGGTGTTGTAAGACTGATGTTGGTGCAGTGCCATGCTTCCCGTGACATGCCTTTGGGAGCATCAGTATCTCTGAAGCTCTAGTCTCTTTGGCTCTCTGAACCCTGACCCTAACATTAACCCTAACCGTGTAACTAATTTGCATGGCAGCCTGAATATGAGGCAGACGTCCTCGATTTCAATGGGTGTCCCAGATGAGAAAGATGCTGAAACGGCAATGTCGATGCAGTGCTGTGCGCCTGATGGAATGCCTTTGGCAGCCCCAGCATCCCTGGAGTTGTAGGCTTTGTGTCTCTCTGAAGCCTAACTATAACTTGCATGGCGTCCTGGGTCTGAGGCTGATGTCCTCCACCTCTATGTGTGTCCCAGACGGGAAAGGTGTTGAAAGACAAATGTTGGTGCAGTGCCATGCTTCCCTTGGCCTGCCTTTGGCAGCATCAGTATCCCTGAAGCTCTAGGCTCTTTGGCTCTCTGAACCCTAACCCTAACATTAACCCTAATCCTATACCTAATTTGCATGGCAGCCTGGATATGAGGCAGACGTCCTCCATCTAAATGGTTGTCCCAGAGGAGAAAGTTGTTGAAACGGCAATGTCGATGCACTGCTGTGCGCCTGATGGAATGCCTTTGGCAGCCCCAGCATCCCTGGAGTTGTAGGCTTTGTGTCTCTCTGAACCCTAACTATAACTTGCATGGCATCCTGGATCTGAGGCTTACGTTATCCAGCTCTATGTGTGTCCTAGATGGGAAAGGTCTTGTAAGACAAATGTTGGTGCAGTGCCATGCTTCCCTTGGCATGCCTTTGGAAGCATCAGTATCTCTGAAGCTCTAGTCTCTTTGTCTCTCTGAACCTGAACCCTAACCCTAACCCTAGACCTAATTTGCATGGCAGCCTGGATATGAGGCTGACATCCTCCATCTGAATGGGTGTCCCAGCTGAGAAAGATGCTGAAACGGCAATGTCGATGCAGTGCTGTGCGCCTGATGGAATGCCTTTGGCAGCCCCAGCATCCCTGGAGTTGTAGGCTTTGTGTCTCTCTGAACCCTAACTATAACTTGCATGGCGTCCTGGGTCTGAGGCTGATGTCCTCCACCTCTATGTGTGTCCCAGACTGGAAAGGTGTTGAAAGACAAATGTTGGTGCAGTGCCATGCTTCCCTTGGCATGCCTTTGGGAGCATCAGTATCTCTGAAGCTCTAGTCTCTTTGGCTCTCTGAACCCTGACCCTAACATTAACCCTAACCGTGTAACTAATTTGCATGGCAGCCTGAATATGAGGCAGACATCCTCGATTTCAATGGGTGTCCCAGATGAGAAAGATGCTGAAACGGCAATGTCGATGCAGTGCTGTGCGCCTGATGGAATGCCTCTGGCAGCCCCAGCATCCCTGGAGTTGTAGGCTTTGTGTCTCTCTGAACACTTAACTATAACTTGCATGGCATCCTGGGTCTGAGGCTCATGTCCCCCAACGCTATGTGTGTCCCAGACGGGAAAGGTGTTGAAAGACGAATGTTGGTGCAGTGCCATTCTTCCCTTGGCATGCCTTTGGCATCTTCAGTATCCCTGAAACTCTAGGCTCTTTGGCCCTCTGAGCCCTAACCCTAACATTAACCCTAACCCTATATCTAACTTGCATGGCATCCTGGATCTGAGGCTTACGTCCTCCAGCTCTATGTGTGTCCTAGATGGGAAAGGTCTTGTAAGACAAATGTTGGTGCAGTGCCATGCTTCCCTTGGCATGCCTTTGGAAGCATCAGTATCTCTGAAGCTCTAGTCTCTTTGTCTCTCTGAACCTGAACCCTAACCCTAACCCTAGACCTAATTTGCATGGCAGCCTGGATATGAGGCTGACGTCCTCCATCTGAATGGGTGTCCCAGCTGAGAAAGATGCTGAAACGGCAATGTCGATGCAGTGCTGTGCGCCTGATGGAATGCCTTTGGCAGCCCCAGCATCCCTGGAGTTGTAGGCTTTGTGTCTCTCTGAACCCTAACTATAACTTGCATGGCGTCCTGGGTCTGAGGCTGATGTTCTCCACCTCTATGTGTGTCCCAGACGGGAAAGGTGTTGAAAGACAAATGTTGGTGCAGTGCCATGCTTCCCTTGGCATGCCTTTGGGAGCATCAGTATCTCTGAAGCTCTAGTCTCTTTGGCTCTCTGAACCCTGACCCTAACATTAACCCTAACCGTGTAACTAATTTGCATGGCAGCCTGAATATGAGGCAGACATCCTCGATTTCAATGGGTGTCCCAGATGAGAAAGATGCTGAAACGGCAATGTCGATGCAGTGCTGTGCGCCTGATGGAATGCCTCTGGCAGCCCCAGCATCCCTGGAGTTGTAGGCTTTGTGTCTCTCTGAACACTTAACTATAACTTGCATGGCATCCTGGGTCTGAGGCTCATGTCCCCCAACGCTATGTGTGTCCCAGACGGGAAAGGTGTTGAAAGACGAATGTTGGTGCAGTGCCATTCTTCCCTTGGCATGCCTTTGGCATCTTCAGTATCCCTGAAACTCTAGGCTCTTTGGCCCTCTGAGCCCTAACCCTAACATTAACCCTAACCCTATACCTAACTTGCATGGCATCCTGGATCTGAGGCTTACGTCCTCCAGCTCTATGTGTGTCCTAGATGGGAAAGGTCTTGTAAGACAAATGTTGGTGCAGTGACATGCTTCCCTTGGCATGCCTTTGGAAGCATCAGTATCTCTGAAGCTCTAGTCTCTTTGTCTCTCTGAACCTGAACCCTAACCCTAACCCTAGACCTAATTTGCATGGCAGCCTGGATATGAGGCAGACGTCCTCCATCTAAATGGTTGTCCCAGATGAGAAAGATGCTGAAACGGCAATGTCGATGCACTGCTGTGCGCCTGATGGAATGCCTTTGGCAGCCCCAGCATCCCTGGAGTTGTAGGCTTTGTGTCTCTCTGAAGCCTAACTATAACTTGCATGGCGTCCTGGGTCTGAGGCTGATGTCCTCCACCTCTATGTGTGTCCCAGACTGGAAAGGTGTTGATAGACGAATGTTGGTGCAGTGCCATGCTTCCCTTGGCATGCCTTTGGCATCTTCAGTATCCCTGACGCTCTAGGCTCTTTGGCCCTCTGAACCCTGACCCTAACATTAACCCTAACCCTATACCTAATTTGCATGGCAGCCTGGATATGAGGCAGACGTCCTCCACCTAAATGGTTGTCCCAGATGAGAAAGATGTTGAAACGGCAATGTCGATGCACTGCTGTGCGCCTGATGGAATGCCTTTGGCAGCCCCAGCATCCCTGGAGTTGTAGGCTTTGTGTCTCTCTTAACCCTAACTATAACTTGCATGGCATCCTGGGTCTGAGGCTCATGTCCTCAACCGCTATGTGTGTCCCAGACGGGAAAGGTGTTGAAAGACAAATGTTGGTGCAGTGCCATTCTTCCCTTGGCATGCCTTTGGCATCTTCAGTATCCCTGAAACTCTAGGCTCTTTGGCCCTCTGAGCCCTCACCCTAACATTAACATGAACCCTATACCTAACTTGCATGGCATCCTGGATCTGAGGCTTACGTCCTCCAGCTCTATCTGTGTCCTAGATGGGAAAGGTCTTGTAAGACAAATGTTGGTGCAGTGCCATGCTTCCCTTGGCATGCCTTTGGAAGCATCAGTATCTCTGAAGCTCTAGTCTCTTTGTCTCTCTGAACCTGAAACCTAACCCTAACCCTAGACCTAATTTGCATGGCAGCCTGGATATGAGGCTGACGTCCTCCATCTGAATGGGTGTCCCAGCTGAGAAAGATGTTGACACGGCAATGTCGATGCAGTGCTCTGCGCCTGATGGAATGCCTTTGGCAGCCCCAGCATCCCTGGAGTTGTAGGCTTTGTGTCTCTCTGAACCCTAACTATAACTTGCATGGCGTCCTGGGTCTGAGGCTTATGTCCTCCACCTCTATGTGTGTCCCAGATGGGAAAGGTTCTGAAAGACAAATGTTGGTGCAGTGCCATGCTTCCCTTGGCCTGCCTTTCGCAGCATCAGTATCCCTGAAGCTCTAGGCTCTTTGGCTCTCTGAACCCTAACCCTAACCCTAACCCTAATACTATACCTAATTTGCATGGCAGCCTGGATATGAGGCAGACGTCCTCCATCTAAATGGTTGTCCCAGATGAGAAAGATGTTGAAACGGCAATGTCGATGCAGTGCTGTGCGCCTGATGGAATGCCTCTGGCAGCCCCAGCATCCCTGGAGTTGTAGGCTTTGTGTCTCTCTGAACCCTAACTATAACTTGCATGGCATCCTGGGTCTGAGGCTGATGTCTTCCACCTCTATGTGTGTCCCAGACGGGAAAGGTGTTGAAAGACAAATGTTGGTGCAGTGCCATGCTTCCCTTGGCATGCCTTTGGGAGCATCAGTATCTCTGAAGCTCTAGGCTCTTTGGCTCTCTGAACCCTGACCCTAACATTAACCCTAACCGTGTAACTAATTTGCATGGCAGCCTGAATATGAGGCAGACGTCCTCGATTTCAATGGGTGTCCCAGATGAGAAAGATGCTGAAACGGCAATGTCGATGCAGTGCTGTGCGCCTGATGGAATGCCTCTGGCAGCCCCAGCATCCCTGGAGTTGTAGGCTTTGTGTCTCTCTGAACCCTAACTATAACTTGCATGGCATCCTGGGTCTGAGGCTGATGTCCTCCACCTCTATGTGTGTCCCAGACTGGAAAGGCGTTGAAAGACAAATGTTGGTGCAGTGCCATGCTTCCCTTGGCCTGCCTTTGGCAGCATCAGTATCCCTGAAGCTCTAGGCTCTTTGGCCCTCTGAGCCCTAACCCTAACATTAACCCGAACCCTATACCTAACTTGCATGGCATCCTGGATCTGAGGCTTACGTCCTCCAGCTCTATGTGTGTCCTAGATGGGAAAGGTCTTGTAAGACAAATGTTGGTGCAGTGCCATGCTTCCCTTGGCCTGCCTTTGGCAGCATCAGTATCCCTGAAGCTCTAGGCTCTTTGGCTCTCTGAACCTGAACCCTAACCCTAACCCTAGACCTAATTTGCATGGCAGCCTGGATATGAGGCTGACGTCCTCCATCTGTATGGGTGTCCCAGCTGAGAAAGATGTTGAAACGGCAATGTCGATTCAGTGCTCTGCGCCTGATGGAATGGCTTTGGCAGCCCCAGCATCCCTGGAGTTGTAGGCTTTGTGTCTCTCTGAACCCTAACTATAACTTGCATGGCATCCTGGATCTGAGGCTTACGTCCTCCAGCTCTATGTGTGTCCTAGATGGGAAAGGTGTTGTAAGACTGATGTTGGTGCAGTGCCATGTTTCCCGTGACATGCCTTTGGGAGCATCAGTATCTCTGAAGCTCTTGTCTCTTTGGCTCTCTGAACCCTGACCCTAACATTAACCCTAACCGTGTAACTAATTTGCATGGCAGCCTGAATATGAGGCAGACGTCCTCGATTTCAATGGGTGTCCCAGATGAGAAAGATGCGGAAACGGCAA
The DNA here is from genome assembly GCF_037157495.1 of Lathamus discolor. NCBI lineage: Eukaryota > Metazoa > Chordata > Aves > Psittaciformes > Psittacidae > Lathamus > Lathamus discolor. The sequence continues at coordinate 98,279,984 of NC_088887.1, read as the reverse complement.
TGTCGATGCAGTGCTGTGCGCCTGATGGAATGCCTTTGGCAGCCCCAGCATCCCTGGAGTTGTAGGCTTTGTGTCTCTCTGAACCCTAACTATAACTTGCATGGCGTCCTGGGTCTGAGGCTGATGTCCTCCACCTCTATGTGTGTCCCAGACGGGAAAGGTGTTGAAAGACAAATGTTGGTGCAGTGCCATGCTTCCCTTGGCATGCCTTTGGGAGCATCATTATCTCTGAAGCTCTAGTCTCTTTGGCTCTCTGAACCCTGACCCTAACATTAACCCTAACCGTGTAACTAATTTGCATGGCAGCCTGAATATGAGGCAGACGTCCTTGATTTCAATGGGTGTCCCAGATGAGAAAGATGCTGAAACGGCAATGTCGATGCAGTGCTGTGCGCCTGATGGAATGCCTTTGGCAGCCCCAGCATCCCTGGAGTTGTAGGCTTTGTGTCTCTCTGAACCCTAACTATAACTTGCATGGCGTCCTGGGTCTGAGGCTGATGTCCTCCACCTCTATGTGTGTCCCAGACTGGAAAGGTGTTGAAAGACAAATGTTGGTGCAGTGCCATGCTTCCCTTGGCCTGCCTTTGGCAGCATCAGTATCCCTGAAGCTCTAGGCTCTTTTGCTCTCTGAACCCTTACCCTAACATTAACCCTAATCCTATACCTAATTTGCATGGCAGCCTGGCTATGAGGCAGACGTCCTCCATCTAAATGGTTGTCCCAGAGGAGAATGTTGTTGAAACGGCAATGTCGATGCAGTGCTGTGCGCCTGATGGAATTCCTCTGGCAGCCCCAGCATTCCTGGAGTTGTAGGCTTTGTGTCTCTCTGAACCCTAACTATAACTTGCATGGCGTCCTGGGTCTGAGGCTGATGTCCTCCACCTCTATGTGTGTCCCAGATGGGAAAGGTGTTGAAAGACAAATGTTGGTGCAGTGCCATGCTTCCCTTGGCCTGCCTTTGGGAGCATCAGTATCTCTGAAGCTCTAGTCTCTTTGGCTCTCTGAACCCTGACCCTAACATTAACCCTAACCGTGTAACTAATTTGCATGGCAGCCTGAATATGAGGCAGACATCCTCGATTTCAATGGGTGTCCCAGATGGGAAAGATGCTGAAACGGCAATGTCGATGCAGTGCTGTGCGCCTGATGGAATGCTTTGGCAGCCCCAGCATCCCTGGAGTTGTAGGCTTTGTGTCTCTCTGAACACTTAACTATAACTTGCATGGCATCCTGGGTCTGAGGCTCATGTCCTCCACCGCTATGTGTGTCCCAGACCGGAAAGGTGTTGAAAGACAAATGTTGGTGCAGTGCCATTCTTCCCTTGGCATGCCTTTGGCATCTTCAGTATCCCTGAAACTCTAGGCTCTTTGGCCCTCTGAGCCCTAACCCTAACATTAACCCGAACCCTATACCTAACTTGCATGGCATCCTGGATCTGAGGCTTACGTCCTCCAGCTCTATGTGTGTCCTAGATGGGAAAGGTCTTGTAAGACAAATGTTGGTGCAGTGCCATGCTTCCCTTGGCCTGCCTTTGGCAGCATCAGTATCCCTGAAGCTCTAGGCTCTTTGGCTCTCTGAACCTGAACCCTAACCCTAACCCTAGACCTAATTTGCATGGCAGCCTGGATATGAGGCTGACGTCCTCCATATGTATGGGTGTCCCAGCTGAGAAAGATGTTGAAACGGCAATGTCGATGCACTGCTGTGCGCCTGATGGAATGCCTCTGGCAGCCCCAGCATCCCTGGAGTTGTAGGCTTTGTGTCTCTCTGAACCCTAACTATAACTTGCATGGCATCCTGGGTCTGAGGCTGATGTCCTCCACCTCTATGTGTGTCCCAGACGGGAAAGGTGTTGAAAGACAAATGTTGGTGCAGTGCCATGCATCCCTTGGCATGCCTTTGGGAGCATCAGTATCTCTGAAGCTCTAGGCTCTTTGGCTCTCTGAACCCTGACCCTAACATTAACCCTAACCGTGTAACTAATTTGCATGGCAGCCTGAATATGAGGCAGACGTCCTCGATTTCAATGGGTGTCCCAGATGAGAAAGATGCTGAAACGGCAATGTCGATGCAGTGCTGTGCGCCTGATGGAATGCCTTTGGCAGCCCCAGCATCCCTGGAGTTGTAGGCTTTGTTTCTCTCTGAACCCTAACTATAACTTGCATGGCATCCTGGGTCAGAGGCTTATATCCTCCAGCTCTATGTGTCTCCTAGATGGGAAAGGTCTTGTAAGACTCATGTTGATGCAGTGCCATGCTTCCCTTGGCATGCCTTTGGAAGCGTCAGTATCCCTGAAGCTCTAGGCTCTGTGGCTCTCTGAACCATAATGCTAACCCTAACCCTAATCCTATACCTAATTTGCATGGCAGCCTGGATATGAGGCAGACGTCCTCCATCTAAATGGTTGTCCCAGATGAGAAAGATGTTGAAACGGCAATGTCGATGCACTGCTGTGCGCCTGATGGAATGCCTTTGGCAGCCCCAGCATCCCTGGAGTTGTAGGCTTTGTGTCTCTCTGAACCCTAACTATAACTTGCATGGCGTCCTGGGTCTGAGGCTGATGTCCTCCACCTCTATGTGTGTCCCAGACTGGAAAGGTGTTGAAAGACAAATGTTGGTGCAGTGCCATGCTTCCCTTGGCCTGCCTTTGGCAGCATCAGTATCCCTGAAGCTCTAGGCCCTTTGGCTCTCTGAACCCTAACCCTAACATTAACCCTAATTCTATACCTAATTTGCATGGCAGCCTGGATATGAGGCAGACGTCCTCCATCTAAATGGTTGTCCCAGATGAGAAAGATGTTGAAACGGCAATGTCGATGCAGTGCTGTGCGCCTGATGGAATGCCTCTGGCATCCCCAGCATCCCTGGAGTTGTAGGCTTTGTGTCTCTCTGAACCCTAACTATAACTTGCATGGCATCCTGGGTCTGAGGCTGATGTCCTCCACCTCTATGTGTGTCCCAGATGGGAAAGGTGTTGAAAGACAAATGTTGGTGCAATGCCATGCTTCCCTTGGCATGCCTTTGGGAGCATCAGTATCTCTGAAGCTCTAGTCTCTTTGGCTCTCTGAACCCTGACCCTAACATTAACCCTAACCGAGTAACTAATTTGCATGGCAGCCTGAATATGAGGCAGACATCCTCGATTTCAATGGGTGTCCCAGATGAGAAAGATGCTGAAACGGCAATGTCGATGCAGTGCTGTGCGCCTGATGGAATGCCTCTGGCAGCCCCAGCATCCCTGGAGTTGTAGGCTTTGTGTCTCTCTGAACACTTAACTATAACTTGCATGGCATCCTGGGTCTGAGGCTGATGTCCACCAACGCTATGTGTGTCCCAGACGGGAAAGGTGTTGAAAGACGAATGTTGGTGCAGTGCCATTCTTCCCTTGGCATGCCTTTGGCATCTTCAGTATCCCTGAACCTCTAGGCTCTTTGGCCCTCTGAGCCCTAACCCTAACATTAACCCTAACCCTATACCTAACTTGCATGGCATCCTGGATCTGAGGCTTACGTCCTCCAGCTCTTTCTGTGTCCTAGATGGGAAAGGTATTGTAAGACAAATGTTGGTGCAGTGCCATGCTTCCCTTGGCATGCCTTTGGAAGCATCAGTATCTCTGAAGCTCTAGTCTCTTTGTCTCTCTGAACCTGAACACTAACCTAACCCTATACCTAATTTGCATGGCAGCCTGGATATGAGGCTGACGTCCTCCATCTGAATGGGTGTCCCATCTGAGAAAGATGTTGAAACGGCAATGTCGATGCCGTGCTGTGCGCCTGATGGAATGCCTTTGGCAGCCCCAGCATCCCTGGAGTTGTAGGCTTTGTGTCTCTCTGAACCCTAACTATAACTTGCATGGCGTCCTGGGTCTGAGGCTTACGTCCTCCAGCTCTTTGTGTGTCCTAGATGGGAAAGGTGTTGTAAGACTGATGTTGGTGCAGTGCCATGCTTCCCGTGACATGCCTTTGGGAGCATCAGTATCTCTGAAGCTCTAGTCTCTTTGGCTCTCTGAACCCTGACCCTAACATTAACCCTAACCGTGTAACTAATTTGCATGGCAGCCTGAATATGAGTCAGACGTCCTCGATTTCAATGGGTGTCCCAGAGGAGAAAGATGCTGAAACGGCAATGTCGATGCAGTGCTGTGCGCCTGATGGAATGCCTTTGGCAGCCCCAGCATCCCTGGAGTTGTAGGCTTTGTGTCTCTCTGAACCCTAACTATAACTTGCATGGCATCCTGGGTCTGAGGCTGATGTCCTCCACCTCTATGTGTGTCCCAGACGGGAAAGGTTTTGAAAGACAAATGTTGGTGCAGTGCCATACTTCCCTTGGCATGCCTTTCGCAGCATCAGTATCCCTGAAGCTCTAGGCTCTTTGGCTCTCTGAACCCTAACCCTAACCCTAACCCTAATCCTATACCTAATTTGCATGGCAGCCTGGATATGAGGCAGACGTCCTCCATCTAAATGGTTGTCCCAGATGAGAAAGATGTTGAAACGGCAATGTCGATGCAGTGCTGTGCGCCTGATGGAATGCCTTTGGCAGCCCCAGCATCCCTGGAGTTGTAGGCTTTGTGTCTCTCTGAACCCTAACTATAACTTGCATGGCATCCTGGGTCTGAGGCTGATGTCCTCCACCTCTATGTGTGTCCCAGACGGGAAAGGTTTTGAAAGACAAATGTTGGTGCAGTGCCATACTTCCCTTGGCATGCCTTTCGCAGCATCAGTATCCCTGAAGCTCTAGGCTCTTTGGCTCTCTGAACCCTAACCCTAACCCTAACCCTAATCCTATACCTAATTTGCATGGCAGCCTGGATATGAGGCAGACGTCCTCCATCTAAATGGTTGTCCCAGATGAGAAAGATGTTGAAACGGCAATGTCGATGCAGTGCTGTGCGCCTGATGGAATGCCTTTGGCAGCCCCAGCATCCCTGGAGTTGTAGGCTTTGTGTCTCTCTGAACCCTAACTATAACTTGCATGGCGTCCTGGGTCTGAGGCTGATGTCCTCCACCTCTATGTGTGTCCCAGACGGGAAAGGTGTTGAAAGACAAATGTTGGTGCAGTGCCATGCTTCCCTTGGCCTGCCTTTGGCAGCATCAGTATCCCTGAAGCTCTAGGCTCTTTGGCTCTCTGAACCCTAACCCTAACATTAACCATAATCCTATACCTAATTTGCATGGCAGCCTGGATATGAGGCAGACGTCCTCGATTTCAATGGGTGTCCCAGAGGAGAAAGATGTTGAAACGGCAATGTCGATGCAGTGCTGTGCGCCTGATGGAATGCCTCTGGCAGCCCCAGCATCCCTGGAGTTGTAGGCTTTGTGTCTCTCTGAAGCCTAACTATAACTTGCATGGCATCCTGGGTCTGAGGCTTACGTTATCCAGCTCTATGTGTGTCCTAGATGGGAAAGGTCTTGTAAGACAAATGTTGGTGCAGTGCCATGCTTCCCTTGGCATGCCTTTCGCAGCATCAGTATCCCTGAAGCTCTAGGCTCTTTGGCTCTCTGAACCCTAACCCTAACCCTAGACCTAATTTGCATGGCAGCCTGGATATGAGGCTGACATCCTCCATCTGAATGGGTGTCCCAGCTGAGAAAGATGTTGAAACGGCAATGTTGATGCAGTGCTGTGCGCCTGATGGAATGCCTTTGGCAGCCCCAGCATCCCTGGAGTTGTAGGCTTTGTGTCTCTCTGAACCCTAACTATAACTTGCATGGCATCCTGGGTCTGAGGCTGATGTCCTCCACCTCTATGTGTGTCCCAGACTGGAAAGGTGTTGAAAGACAAATGTTGGTGCAGTGCCATGCTTCCCTTGGCATGCCTTTGGGAGCATCAGTATCTCTGAAGCTCTAGTCTCTTTGTCTCTCTGAACCTGAACCCTAACCCTAACCCTAGACCTAATTTGCATGGCAGCCTGGATATGAGGCTGACGTCCTCCATCTGAATGGGTGTCCCATCTGAGAAAGATGTTGAAACGGCAATGTCGATGCCGTGCTGTGCGCCTGATGGAATGCCTTTGGCAGCCCCAGCATCCCTGGAGTTGTAGGCTTTGTGTCTCTCTGAACCCTAACTATAACTTGCATGGCGTCCTGGGTCTGAGGCTTACGTCCTCCAGCTCTTTGTGTGTCCTAGATGGGAAAGGTGTTGTAAGACTGATGTTGGTGCAGTGCCATGCTTCCCGTGACATGCCTTTGGGAGCATCAGTATCTCTGAAGCTCTAGTCTCTTTGGCTCTCTGAACCCTGACCCTAACATTAACCCTAACCGTGTAACTAATTTGCATGGCAGCCTGAATATGAGTCAGACGTCCTCGATTTCAATGGGTGTCCCAGAGGAGAAAGATGCTGAAACGGCAATGTCGATGCAGTGCTGTGCGCCTGATGGAATGCCTTTGGCAGCCCCAGCATCCCTGGAGTTGTAGGCTTTGTGTCTCTCTGAATCCTAACTATAACTTGCATGGCATCCTGGATCTGAGGCTGATGTCCTCCACCTCTATGTGTGTCCCTGACGGGAAAGGTTTTGAAAGACAAATGTTGGTGCAGTGCCATACTTCCCTTGGCATGCCTTTCGCAGCATCAGTATCCCTGAAGCTCTAGGCTCTTTGGCTCTCTGAACCCTAACCCTAACCCTAACCCTAATCCTATACCTAATTTGCATGGCAGCCTGGATATGAGGCAGACGTCCTCCATCTAAATGGTTGTCCCAGATGAGAAAGATGTTGAAACGGCAATGTTGATGCAGTGCTGTGCGCCTGATGGAATGCCTTTGGCAGCCCCAGCATCCCTGGAGTTGTAGGCTTTGTGTCTCTCTGAACCCTAACTATAACTTGCATGGCGTCCTGGGTCTGAGGCTGATGTCCTCCACCTCTATGTGTGTCCCAGACGGGAAAGGTGTTGAAAGACAAATGTTGGTGCAGTGCCATGCTTCCCTTGGCCTGCCTTTGGCAGCATCAGTATCCCTGAAGCTCTAGGCTCTTTGGCTCTCTGAACCCTAACCCTAACATTAACCCTAATCCTATACCTAATTTGCATGGCATCCTGGATATGAGGCAGACGTCCTCGATTTCAATGGGTGTCCCAGAGGAGAAAGTTGTTGAAACGGCAATGTCGATGCAGTGCTGTGCGCCTGATGGAATGCCTCTGGCAGCCCCAGCATCCCTGGAGTTGTAGGCTTTGTGTCTCTCTGAACCCTAACTATAACTTGCATGGCATCCTGGGTCTGAGGCTTACGTTATCCAGCTCTATGTGTGTCCTAGATGGGAAAGGTCTTGTAAGACAAATGTTGGTGCAGTGCCATGCTTCCCTTGGCATGCCTTTCGCAGCATCAGTATCCCTGAAGCTCTAGGCTCTTTGGCTCTCTGAACCCTAACCCTAACCCTAGACCTAATTTGCATGGCAGCCTGGATATGAGGCTGACATCCTCCATCTGAATGGGTGTCCCAGCTGAGAAAGATGTTGAAACGGCAATGTTGATGCAGTGCTGTGCGCCTGATGGAATGCCTTTGGCAGCCCCAGCATCCCTGGAGTTGTAGGCTTTGTGTCTCTCTGAACCCTAACTATAACTTGCATGGCATCCTGGGTCTGAGGCTGATGTCCTCCACCTCTATGTGTGTCCCAGACTGGAAAGGTGTTGAAAGACAAATGTTGGTGCAGTGCCATGCTTCCCTTGGCATGCCTTTGGGAGCATCAGTATCTCTGAAGCTCTAGTCTCTTTGTCTCTCTGAACCTGAACCCTAACCCTAACCCTAGACCTAATTTGCATGGCAGCCTGGATATGAGGCTGACGTCCTCCATCTGAATGGGTGTCCCAGCTGAGAAAGATGTTGAAACGGCAATGTCGATGCAGTGCTGTGCGCCTGATGGAATGCCTCTGGCAGCCCCAGCATCCCTGGAGTTGTAGGCTTTGTGTCTGTCTGAAGCCTAACTATAACTTGCATGGCATCCTGGATATGAGGCTTACGTCCTCCACCTCTATGTGTGTCCTAGATGGGAAAGGTGTTGTAAGACTGATGTTGGTGCAGTGCCGTGCTTCCCTTGGCATGCCTTTCGCAGCATCAGTATCCCTGAAGCTCTAGGCTCTTTGGCTCTCTGAACCCTAACCCTAACCCTAACCCTAATCCTATACCTAATTTGCATGGCAGCCTGGATATGAGGCAGACGTCCTCCATCAAAATGGTTGTCCCAGATGAGAAAGATGCTGAAAACGGCAATGTCGATGCAGTGCTGTGCGCCTGATGGAATGCCTTTGGCAGCCCCAGCATCCCTGGAGTTGTAGGCTTTGTGTCTCTCTGAACCCTAACTATAACTTGCATGGCATCCTGGGTCAGAGGCTGATGTCCTCCACCTCTATGTGTGTCCAGACTGGAAAGGTGTTGATAGACGAATGTTGGTGCAGTGCCATGCTTCCCTTGGCATGCCTTTGGAAGCATCAGTATCTCTGAAGCTCTAGTCTCTTTGTCTCTCTGAACCTGAACACTAACCTAACCCTATACCTAATTTGCATGGCAGCCTGGATATGAGGCTGACGTCCTCCATCTGAATGGGTGTCCCATCTGAGAAAGATGTTGAAACGGCAATGTCGATGCCGTGCTGTGCGCCTGATGGAATGCCTTTGGCAGCCCCAGCATCCCTGGAGTTGTAGGCTTTGTGTCTCTCTGAACCCTAACTATAACTTGCATGGCATCCTGGGTCTGAGGCTTACGTCCTCCAGCTCTTTGTGTGTCCTAGATGGGAAAGGTGTTGTAAGACTGATGTTGGTGCAGTGCCATGCTTCCCGTGACATGCCTTTGGGAGCATCAGTATCTCTGAAGCTCTAGTCTCTTTGGCTCTCTGAACTCTGACCCTAACATTAACCCTAACCGTGTAACTAATTTGCATGGCAGCCTGAATATGAGTCAGACGTCCTCGATTTCAATGGGTGTCCCAGAGGAGAAAGATGCTGAAACGGCAATGTCGATGCAGTGCTGTGCGCCTGATGGAATGCCTTTGGCAGCCCCAGCATCCCTGGAGTTGTAGGCTTTGTGTCTCTCTGAACCCTAACTATAACTTGCATGGCATCCTGGGTCTGAGGCTGATGTCCTCCACCTCTATGTGTGTCCCAGACGGGAAAGGTTTTGAAAGACAAATGTTGGTGCAGTGCCATGCTTCCCTTGGCATGCCTTTCGCAGCATCAGTATCCCTGAAGCTCTAGGCTCTTTGGCTCTCTGAACCTGAACACTAACCCTAACCCTAATCCTATACCTAATTTGCATGGCAGCCTGGATATGAGGCAGACGTCCTCCATCTAAATGGTTGTCCCAGAGGAGAAAGATGTTGAAACGGCAATGTCGATGCAGTGCTGTGCGCCTGATGGAATGCCTTTGGCAGCCCCAGCATCCCTGGAGTTGTAGGCTTTGTGTCTCTCTGAACCCTAACTATAACTTGCATGGCGTCCTGGGTCTGAGGCTGATGTCCTCCACCTCTATGTGTGTCCCAGACGGGAAAGGTGTTGAAAGACAAATGTTGGTGCAGTGCCATGCTTCCCTTGGCCTGCCTTTGGCAGCATCAGTATCCCTGAAGCTCTAGGCTCTTTGGCTCTCTGAACCCTAACCCTAACATTAACCCTAATCCTATACCTAATTTGCATGGCAGCCTGGATATGAGGCAGACGTCCTCGATTTCAATGGGTGTCCCAGAGGAGAAAGTTGTTGAAACGGCAATGTCGATGCAGTGCTGTGCGCCTGATGGAATGCCTCTGGCAGCCCCAGCATCCCTGGAGTTGTAGGCTTTGTGTCTCTCTGAACCCTAACTATAACTTGCATGGCATCCTGGGTCTGAGGCTTACGTTATCCAGCTCTATGTGTGTCCTAGATGGGAAAGGTCTTGTAAGACAAATGTTGGTGCAGTGCCATGCTTCCCTTGGCATGCCTTTCGCAGCATCAGTATCCCTGAAGCTCTAGGCTCTTTGGCTCTCTGAACCCTAACCCTAACCCTAGACCTAATTTGCATGGCATCCTGGATCTGAGGCTTACGTCCTCCAGCTCTATGTGTGTCCTAGATGGGAAAGGTGTTGTAAGACTGATGTTGGTGCAGTGCCATGCTTCCCTTGGCATGCCTTTCGCAGCATCAGTATCCCTGAAGCTCTAGGCTCTTTGGCTCTCTGAACCCTAACCCTAACCCTAACCCTAACCCTATACCTAATTTGCATGGCAGCCTGGATATGAGGCAGACGTCCTCCATCTAAATGGTTGTCCCAGAGGAGAAAGTTGTTGAAACGGCAATGTCGATGCAGTGCTGTGCGCCTGATGGAATGCCTCTGGCAGCCCCAGCATCCCTGGAGTTGTAGGCTTTGTGTCTCTCTGAAGCCTAACTATAACTTGCATGGCGTCCTGGGTCTGAGGCTGATGTCCTCCACCTCTATGTGTGTCCCAGACTGGAAAGGTGTTGTAAGACGAATGTTGGTGCAGTGCCATGCTTCCCGTGATATGCCTTTGGGAGCATCAGTATCTCTGAAGCTGTAATCTCTTTGGCTCTCTGAACCCTGACCCTAACATTAACCCTAACCGTGTAACTAATTTGCATGGCAGCCTGAATATGAGGCAGACATCCTCGAGTTCAATGGTTGTCCCAGATGGGAAAGATGCTGAAACGGCAATGTCGATGCACTGCTGTGTGCCTGATGGAATGCCTTTGGCAGCCCCAGCATCCCTGGAGTTGTAGGCTTTGTGTCTCTCTGAAGCCTAACTATAACTTGCATGGCGTCCTGGGTCTGAGGCTGATGTCCTCCAGCTCTATGTGTGTCCTAGATGGGAAAGGTGTTGTAAGACTGATGTTGGTGCAGTGCCATGCTTCCCTTGGCATGCCTTTCGCAGCATCAGTATCCCTGAAGCTCTAGGCTCTTTGGCTCTCTGAACCCTAACCCTAACCCTAACCCTAACCCTATACCTAATTTGCATGGCAGCCTGGATATGAGGCAGACGTCCTCCATCTAAATGGTTGTCCCAGAGGAGAAAGTTGTTGAAACGGCAATGTCGATGCAGTGCTGTGCGCCTGATGGAATGCCTCTGGCAGCCCCAGCATCCCTGGAGTTGTAGGCTTTGTGTCTCTCTGAAGCCTAACTATAACTTGCATGGCGTCCTGGGTCTGAGGCTGATGTCCTCCACCTCTATGTGTGTCCCAGACTGGAAAGGTGTTGTAAGACGAATGTTGGTGCAGTGCCATGCTTCCCGTGATATGCCTTTGGGAGCATCAGTATCTCTGAAGCTGTAATCTCTTTGGCTCTCTGAACCCTGACCCTAACATTAACCCTAACCGTGTAACTAATTTGCATGGCAGCCTGAATATGAGGCAGACATCCTCGAGTTCAATGGTTGTCCCAGATGGGAAAGATGCTGAAACGGCAATGTCGATGCACTGCTGTGTGCCTGATGGAATGCCTTTGGCAGCCCCAGCATCCCTGGAGTTGTAGGCTTTGTGTCTCTCTGAAGCCTAACTATAACTTGCATGGCGTCCTGGGTCTGAGGCTGATGTCCTCCACCTCTATGTGTGTCCCAGACTGGAAAGGTGTTGATAGACGAATGTTGGTGCAGTGCCATGCTTCCCTTGGCATGCCTTTGGCATCTTCAGTATCCCTGAAGCTCTAGGCTCTTTGGCCCTCTGAACCCTGACCCTAACATTAACCCTAACCATGTAACTAATTTGCATGGCAGCCTGAATATGAGGCAGACATCCTCGATTTCAATGGGTGTCCCAGATGAGAAAGATGCTGAAACGGCAATGTCGATGCAGTGCTGTGCGCCTGATGGAATGCCTCTGGCAGCCCCAGCATCCCTGGAGTTGTAGGCCTTGTGTCTCTCTGAACCCTAACTATAACTTGCATGGCATCCTGGGTCTGAGGCTGATGTCCTCCACCTCTATGTGTGTCCCAGACTGGAAAGGTGTTGAAAGACAAATGTTGGTGCAGTGCCATGCTTCCCTTGGCATGCCTTTGGGAGCATCAGTATCTCTGAAGCTCTAGTCTCTTTGGCTCTCTGAACCCTGACCCTAACATTAACCCTAACCATGTAACTAATTTGCATGGCAGCCTGAATATGAGGCAGACATCCTCGATTTCAATGGGTGTCCCAGATGAGAAAGATGCTGAAACGGCAATGTCGATGCAGTGCTGTGCGCCTGATGGAATGCCTCTGGCAGCCCCAGCATCCCTGGAGTTGTAGGCTTTGTGTCTCTCTGAACACTTAACTATAACTTGCATGGCATCCTGGGTCTGAGGCTGATGTCCCCCAACGCTATATGTGTCCCAGACGGGAAAGGTGTTGAAAGACGAATGTTGGTGCAGTGCCATTCTTCCCTTGGCATGCCTTTGGCATCTTCAGTATCCCTGAAACTCTAGGCTCTTTGGCTCTCTGAACCCTAACCCTAACCCTATACCTAATTTGCATGGCAGCCTGGATATGAGGCAGACGTCCTCCACCTAAATGTTTGTCCCAGATGAGAAAGATGTTGAAACGGCAATGTCGATGCACTGCTGTGCGCCTGATGGAATGCCTTTGGCAGCCCCAGCCTCCCTGGAGTTGTAGGCTTTGTGTCTCTCTGAACCCTGACTATAACTTGCATGGCATCCTGGATCTGAGGCTTACGTCCTCCAGCTCTATGTGTGTCCTAGATGGGAAAGGTGTTGTAAGACTCATGTTGGTGCAGTGCCATGCTTCCCGTGATATGCCTTTGGGAGCATCAGTATCTCTGAAGCTGTAATCTCTTTGGCTCTCTGAACCCTGACCCTAACATTAACCCTAACCGTGTAACTAATTTGCATGGCAGCCTGAATATGAGGCAGACATCCTCGAGTTCAATGGTTGTCCCAGATGGGAAAGATGCTGAAACGGCAATGTCGATGCACTGCTGTGTGCCTGATGGAATGCCTTTGGCAGCCCCAGCATCCCTGGAGTTGTAGGCTTTGTGTCTCTCTGAAGCCTAACTATAACTTGCATGGCGTCCTGGGTCTGAGGCTGATGTCCTCCACCTCTATGTGTGTCCCAGACTGGAAAGGTGTTGATAGACGAATGTTGGTGCAGTGCCATGCTTCCCTTGGCATGCCTTTGGCATCTTCAGTATCCCTGAAGCTCTAGGCTCTTTGGCCCTCTGAACCCTGACCCTAACATTAACCCTAACCATGTAACTAATTTGCATGGCAGCCTGAATATGAGGCAGACATCCTCGATTTCAATGGGTGTCCCAGATGAGAAAGATGCTGAAACGGCAATGTCGATGCAGTGCTGTGCGCCTGATGGAATGCCTCTGGCATCCCCAGCATCCCTGGAGTTGTAGGCTTTGTGTCTCTCTGAACCCTAACTATAACTTGCATGGCATCCTGGGTCTGAGGCTGATGTCCTCCACCTCTATGTGTGTCCCAGACTGGAAAGGTGTTGAAAGACAAATGTTGGTGCAGTGCCATGCTTCCCTTGGCATGCCTTTGGGAGCATCAGTATCTCTGAAGCTCTAGTCTCTTTGGCTCTCTGAACCCTGACCCTAACATTAACCCTAACCGAGTAACTAATTTGCATGGCAGCCTGAATATGAGGCAGACATCCTCGATTTCAATGGGTGTCCCAGATGAGAAAGATGCTGAAACGGCAATGTCGATGCAGTGCTGTGCGCCTGATGGAATGCCTTTGGCAGCCCCAGCATCCCTGGAGTTGTAGGCTTTGTGTCTCTCTGAACCCTAACTATAACTTGCATGGCATCCTGGGTCTGAGGCTGATGTCCTCCACCTCTATGTGTGTCCCAGACGGGAAAGGTGTTGAAAGACAAATGTTGGTGCAGTGCCATGCTTCCCTTGGCATGCCTTTCGCAGCATCAGTATCCCTGAAGCTCTAGGCTCTTCGGCTCTCTGAACCCTAACCCTAACCCTCATCCTATACCTAATTTGCATGGCAGCCTGGGTATGAGGCAGACGTCCTCCATCTAAATGGTTGTCCCAGATGAGAAAGATTTTGAAACGGCAATGTCGATGCACTGCTGTGCGCCTGATGGAATGCCTTTGGCAGCCCCAGCATCCCTGGAGTTGTAGGCTTTGTGTCTCTCTGAACCCTAACTATAACTTGCATGGCGTCCTGGGTCTGAGGCTGATGTCCTCCACCTCTATGTGTGCCCCAGACGGGAAAGGTGTTGAAAGACAAAAGTTGGTGCAGTGCCATGCTTCCCTTGGCATGCCTTTGGCAGCATCAGTATCCCTGAAGCTCTAGGCTCTTTGGCTCTCTGAACCCTAACCCTAACATTAACCCTAATCCTATACCTAATTTGCATGGCAGCCTGGATATGAGGCAGACGTCCTCGATTTCAATGGGTGTCCCAGAGGAGAAAGATGCTGAAACGGCAATGTCGATGCAGTGCTGTGCGCCTGATGGAATGCCTCTGGCAGCCCCAGCATCCCTGGAGTTGTAGGCTTTGTGTCTCTCTGAACCCTAACTATAACTTGCATGGCATCCTGGGTCTGAGGCTGATGTCCTCCACCTCTATGTGTGTCCCAGACGGGAAAGGTGTTGAAAGATAAATGTTGGTGCAGTGCCATGCTTCCCTTGGCCTGCCTTTGGCAGCATCAGTATCCCTGAAGCTCTAGGCTCTTTGGCTCTCTGAACCCTAACCCTAACATTAACCCTAACCGTGTAACTAATTTGCATGGCAGCCTGAATATGAGGCAGACATCCTCGATTTCAATGGGTGTCCCAGATGAGAAAGATGCTGAAACAGCAATGTCGATGCAGTGCTGTGCGCCTGATGGAATGCCTCTGGCAGTCCCAGCATCCCTGGAGTTGTAGGCTTTGTGTCTCTCTGAACACTTAACTATAACTTGCATGGCATCCTGGGTCTGAGGCTCATGTCCTCCAACGCTATGTGTGTCCCAGACGGGAAAGGTGTTGAAAGACGAATGTTGGTGCAGTGCCATGCTTCCCTTGGCATGCCTTTGGCATCTTCAGTATCCCTGAAACTCTAGGCTCTTTGGCCCTCTGAGCCCTAACCCTAACATTAACATGAACCCTATACCTAACTTGCATGGCATCCTGGATCTGAGGCTTACGTCCTCCAGCTCTATGTGTGTCCTAGATGGGAAAGGTCTTGCAAGACAAATGTTGGTGCAGTGCCATGCTTCCCTTGGCATGCCTTTGGAAGCATCAGTATCTCTGAAGCTCTAGTCTCTTTGTCTCTCTGAACCTGAACCCTAACCCTAACCCTAGACCTAATTTGCATGGCAGCCTGGATATGAGGCTGACGTCCTCCATCTGAATGGGTGTCCCAGCTGAGAAAGATGTTGAAACGGCAATGTCGATGCAGTGCTCTGCGCCTGATGGAATGCCTTTGGCAGCCCCTGCATCCCTGGAGTTGTAGGCTTTGTGTCTCTCTGAACCCTAACTATAACTTGCATGGCATCCTGGATCTGAGGCTTACGTCCTCCAGCTCTATGTGTGTCCTAGATGGGAAAGGTGTTGTAAGACTGATGTTGGTGCAGTGCCATGCTTCCCTTGGCCTGCCTTTGGCAGCATCAGTATCCCTGAAGCTCTAGGCTCTTTGGCTCTCTGAACCCTAACCCTAACATTAACCCTAATCCTATACCTAATTTGCATGGCAGCCTGGATATGAGGCAGACGTCCTCGATTTCAATGGGTGTCCCAGAGGAGAAAGTTGTTGAAACGGCAATGTCGATGCAGTGCTGTGCGCCTGATGGAATGCCTCTGGCAGCCCCAGCATCCCTGGAGTTGTAGGCTTTGTGTCTCTCTGAACCCTAACTATAACTTGCATGGCATCCTGGGTCTGAGGCTGATGTCCTCCACCTCTATGTGTGTCCCAGACGGGAAAGGTGTTGAAAGACAAATGTTGGTGCAGTGCCATGCTTCCCTTGGCCTGCCTTTGGCAGCATCAGTATCCCTGAAGCTCTAGGCTCTTTGGCTCTCTGAACCCTAACCCTAACATTAACCCTAATCCTATACCTAATTTGCATGGCAGCCTGGATATGAGGCAGACGTCCTCCATCTAAATGGGTGTCCCAGATGAGAAAGATGCTGAAACGGCAATGTCGATGCAGTGCTGTGCGCCTGATGGAATGCCTTTGGCAGCCCCTGCATCCCTGGAGTTGTAGGCTTTGTGTCTCTCTGAACCCTAACTATAACTTGCATGGCATCCTGGGTCTGAGGCTGATGTCCTCCACCTCTATGTGTGTCCCAGACGGGAAAGGTTTTGAAAGACAAATGTTGGTGCAGTGCCATGCTTCCCTTGGCCTGCCTTTCGCAGCATCAGTATCCCTGAAGCTCTAGGCTCTTTGGCTCTCTGAACCCTAACCCTAACCCTAACCCTAATCCTATACCTAATTTGCATGGCAGCCTGGATATGAGGCAGACGTCCTCCATCTAAATGGTTGTCCCAGATGAGAAAGTTGTTGAAACGGCAATGTCGATGCAGTGCTGTGCGCCTGATGGAATGCCTCTGGCAGCCCCAGCATCCCTGGAGTTGTAGGCTTTGTGTCTCTCTGAACCCTAACTATAACTTGCATGGCATCCTGGGTCTGAGGCTGATGTCCTCCACCTCTATGTGTGTCCCAGACGGGAAAGGTGTTGAAAGACGAATGTTGGTGCAGTGCCATGCTTCCCTTGGCCTGCCTTTGGCAGCATCAGTATCCCTGAAGCTCTAGGCTCTTTGGCTCTCTGAACCCTAACCCTAACATTAACCCTAATCCTATACCTAATTTGCATGGCAGCTTGGATATGAGGCAGACGTCCTCCATCTAAATGGGTGTCCCAGATGAGAAAGATGCTGAAACGGCAATGTCGATGCAGTGCTGTGCGCCTGATGGAATGCCTCTGGCAGCCCCAGCATCCCTGGAGTTGTAGGCTTTGTGTCTCTCTGAACACTTAACTATAACTTGCATGGCATCCTGGGTCTGAGGCTGATGTCCTCCACCTCTATGTGTGTCCCAGACGGGAAAGGTGTTGAAAGATAAATGTTGGTGCAGTTCCATGCTTCCCTTGGCCTGCCTTTGGCAGCATCAGTATCCCTGAAGCTCTAGGCTCTTTGGCTCTCTGAACCCTAACCCTAATATTAACCCTAATCCTATACCTAATTTGCATGGCAGCCTGGATATGAGGCAGACGTCCTCCATCTAAATGGGTGTCCCAGATGAGAAAGATGCTGAAACGGCAATGTCGATGCAGTGCTGTGCGCCTGATGGAATGCCTCTGGCAGCCCCAGCATCCCTGGAGTTGTAGGCTTTGTGTCTCTCTGAACACTTAACTATAACTTGCATGGCATCCTGGGTCTGAGGCTCATGTCCTCCAACGCTATGTGCGTCCCAGACGGGAAAGGTGTTGAAAGACGAATGTTGGTGCAGTGCCATGCTTCCCTTGGCATGCCTTTGGCATCTTCAGTATCCCTGAAACTCTAGGCTCTTTGGCCCTCTGAGCCCTAACCCTAACATTAACATGAACCCTATACCTAACTTGCATGGCATCCTGGATCTGAGGCTTACGTCCTCCAGCTCTATGTGTGTCCTAGATGGGAAAGGTCTTGTAAGACAAATGTTGGTGCAGTGCCATGCTTCCCTTGGCATGCCTTTGGAATCATCAGTATCTCTGAAGCTCTAGTCTCTTTGTCTCTCTGAACCTGAACCCTAACCCTAACCCTAGACCTAATTTGCATGGCAGCCTGGATATGAGGCTGACGTCCTCCATCTGAATGGGTGTCCCAGCTGAGAAAGATGTTGAAACGGCAATGTCGATGCAGTGCTCTGCGCCTGATGGAATGCCTTTGGCAGCCCCAGCATCCCTGGAGTTGTAGGCTTTGTGTCTCTCTGAACCCTAACTATAACTTGCATGGCATCCTGGATCTGAGGCTTACGTTCTCCAGCTGTATGTGTGTCCTAGATGGGAATGGTGTTGTAAGACTGATGTTGGTGCAGTGCCATGCTTCCCGTGACATGCCTTTGGGAGCATCAGTATCTCTGAAGCTCTAGTCTCTTTGGCTCTCTGAACCCTGACCCTAACATTAACCCTAACCGTGTAACTAATTTGCATGGCAGCCTGAATATGAGGCAGACATCCTCGATTTCAATGGGTGTCCCAGATGAGAAAGATGCTGAAACGGCAATGTCGATGCAGTGCTGTGCGCCTGATGGAATGCCTCTGGCAGCCCCAGCATCCCTGGAGTTGTAGGCTTTGTGTCTCTCTGAACACTTAACTATAACTTGCATGGCATCCTGGGTCTGAGGCTCATGTCCTCCAACGCTATGTGTGTCCCAGACGGGAAAGGTGTTGAA
Source organism: Lathamus discolor (assembly GCF_037157495.1). Taxonomy (NCBI): domain Eukaryota; kingdom Metazoa; phylum Chordata; class Aves; order Psittaciformes; family Psittacidae; genus Lathamus; species Lathamus discolor. The sequence goes on along the minus strand of NC_088887.1, from coordinate 98,261,709 downwards.
AGACGAATGTTGGTGCAGTGCCATGCTTCCCTTGGCATGCCTTTGGCATCTTCAGTATCCCTGAAACTCTAGGCTCTTTGGCCCTCTGAGCCCTAGCCCTAACATTAACCCTAACCCTATACCTAACTTGCATGGCATCCTGGATCTGAGGCTTACGTCCTCCAGCTCTATGTGTGTCCTAGATGGGAAAGGTCTTGTAAGACAAATGTTGGTGCAGTGCCATGCTTCCCTTGGCATGCCTTTGGAAGCATCAGTATCTCTGAAGCTCTAGTCTCTTTGTCTCTCTGAACCTGAACCCTAACCCTAACCCTAGACCTAATTTGCATGGCAGCCTGGATATGAGGCTGACGTCCTCCATCTGAATGGGTGTCCCAGCTGAGAAAGATGTTGAAACGGCAATGCCGATGCAGTGCTGTGCGCCTGATGGAATGCCTCTGGCAGCCCCAGCATCCCTGGAGTTGTAGGCTTTGTGTCTCTCTGAACCCTAACTATAACTTGCATGGCATCCTGGATCTGAGGCTTACGTCCTCCAGCTCTATGTGTGTCCTAGATGGGAAAGGTGTTGTAAGACTGATGTTGGTGCAGTGCCATGCTTCCCGTGACATGCCTTTGGGAGCATCAGTATCTCTGAAGCTCTAGTCTCTTTGGCTCTCTGAACCCTGACCCTAACATTAACCCTAACCGTGTAACTAATTTGCATGGCAGCCTGAATATGAGGCAGACGTCCTCGATTTCAATGGGTGTCCCAGATGAGAAAGATGCTGAAACGGCAATGTCGATGCAGTGCTGTGCGCCTGATGGAATGCCTCTGGCAGCCCCAGCATCCCTGGAGTTGTAGGCTTTGTGTCTCTCTGAACCCTAACTATAACTTGCATGGCATCCTGGGTCTGAGGCTGATGTCCTCCACCTCTATGTGTGTCCCAGACGGGAAAGGTGTTGAAAGACAAATGTTGGTGCAGTGCCATGCTTCCCTTGGCCTGCCTTTGGCGGCATCAGTATCCCTGAAGCTCTAGGCTCTTTGGCTCTCTGAACCCTAACCCTAACATTAACCCTAATCCTATACCTAATTTGCATGGCAGCCTGGATATGAGGCAGACGTCCTCCATCTAAATGGGTGTCCCAGATGAGAAAGATGCTGAAACGGCAATGTCGATGCAGTGCTGTGCGCCTGATGGAATGCCTTTGGCAGCCCCAGCATCCCTGGAGTTGTAGGCTTTGTGTCTCTCTGAACCCTAACTATAACTTGCATGGCATCCTGGGTCTGAGGCTGATGTCCTCCACCTCTATGTGTGTACCAGACATGAAAGGTTTTGAAAGACAAATGTTGGTGCAGTGCCATGCTTCCCTTGGCCTGCCTTTCGCAGCATCAGTATCCCTGAAGCTCTAGGCTCTTTGGCTCTCTGAACCCTAACCCTAACCCTAACCCTAATCCTATACCTAATTTGCATGGCAGCCTGGATATGAGGCAGACGTCCTCCATCTAAATGGTTGTCCCAGATGAGAAAGTTGTTGAAACGGCAATGTCGATGCAGTGCTGTGCGCCTGATGGAATGCCTCTGGCAGCCCCAGCATCCCTGGAGTTGTAGGCTTTGTGTCTCTCTGAACCCTAACTATAACTTGCATGGCATCCTGGGTCTGAGGCTGATGTCCTCCACCTCTATGTGTGTCCCAGACGGGAAAGGTGTTGAAAGACGAATGTTGGTGCAGTGCCATGCTTCCCTTGGCCTGCCTTTGGCAGCATCAGTATCCCTGAAGCTCTAGGCTCTTTGGCTCTCTGAACCCTAACCCTAACATTAACCCTAATCCTATACCTAATTTGCATGGCAGCTTGGATATGAGGCAGACGTCCTCCATCTAAATGGGTGTCCCAGATGAGAAAGATGCTGAAACGGCAATGTCGATGCAGTGCTGTGCGCCTGATGGAATGCCTCTGGCAGCCCCAGCATCCCTGGAGTTGTAGGCTTTGTGTCTCTCTGAACACTTAACTATAACTTGCATGGCATCCTGGGTCTGAGGCTCATGTCCTCCAACGCTATGTGTGTCCCAGACGGGAAAGGTGTTGAAAGACGAATGTTGGTGCAGTGCCATGCTTCCCTTGGCATGCCTTTGGCATCTTCAGTATCCCTGAAACTCTAGGCTCTTTGGCCCTCTGAGCCCTAACCCTAACATTAACATGAACCCTATACCTAACTTGCATGGCATCCTGGATCTGAGGCTTACGTCCTCCAGCTCTATGTGTGTCCTAGATGGGAAAGGTCTTGTAAGACAAATGTTGGTGCAGTGCCATGCTTCCCTTGGCATGCCTTTGGAATCATCAGTATCTCTGAAGCTCTAGTCTCTTTGTCTCTCTGAACCTGAACCCTAACCCTAACCCTAGACCTAATTTGCATGGCAGCCTGGATATGAGGCTGACGTCCTCCATCTGAATGGGTGTCCCAGCTGAGAAAGATGTTGAAACGGCAATGTCGATGCAGTGCTCTGCGCCTGATGGAATGCCTTTGGCAGCCCCAGCATCCCTGGAGTTGTAGGCTTTGTGTCTCTCTGAACCCTAACTATAACTTGCATGGCATCCTGGATCTGAGGCTTACGTTCTCCAGCTGTATGTGTGTCCTAGATGGGAATGGTGTTGTAAGACTGATGTTGGTGCAGTGCCATGCTTCCCGTGACATGCCTTTGGGAGCATCAGTATCTCTGAAGCTCTAGTCTCTTTGGCTCTCTGAACCCTGACCCTAACATTAACCCTAACCGTGTAACTAATTTGCATGGCAGCCTGAATATGAGGCAGACATCCTCGATTTCAATGGGTGTCCCAGATGAGAAAGATGCTGAAACGGCAATGTCGATGCAGTGCTGTGCGCCTGATGGAATGCCTCTGGCAGCCCCAGCATCCCTGGAGTTGTAGGCTTTGTGTCTCTCTGAACACTTAACTATAACTTGCATGGCATCCTGGGTCTGAGGCTCATGTCCTCCAACGCTATGTGTGTCCCAGACGGGAAAGGTGTTGAAAGACGAATGTTGGTGCAGTGCCATGCTTCCCTTGGCATGCCTTTGGCATCTTCAGTATCCCTGAAACTCTAGGCTCTTTGGCCCTCTGAGCCCTAACCCTAACATTAACCCTAACCCTATACCTAACTTGCATGGCATCCTGGATCTGAGGCTTACGTCCTCCAGCTCTATGTGTGTCCTAGATGGGAAAGGTCTTGTAAGACAAATGTTGGTGCAGTGCCATGCTTCCCTTGGCATGCCTTTGGAAGCATCAGTATCTCTGAAGCTCTAGTCTCTTTGTCTCTCTGAACCTGAACCCTAACCCTAACCCTAGACCTAATTTGCATGGCAGCCTGGATATGAGGCTGACGTCCTCCATCTGAATGGGTGTCCCAGCTGAGAAAGATGCTGAAACGGCAATGTCGATGCAGTGCTGTGCGCCTGATGGAATGCCTTTGGCAGCCCCAGCATCCCTGGAGTTGTAGGCTTTGTGTCTCTCTGAACCCTAACTATAACTTGCATGGCATCCTGGGTCTGAGGCTGATGTCCTCCACCTCTATGTGTGTCCCAGACGGGAAAGGTGTTGAAAGACAAATGTTGGTGCAGTGCCATGCTTCCCTTGGCCTGCCTTTGGCGGCATCAGTATCCCTGAAGCTCTAGGCTCTTTGGCTCTCTGAACCCTAACCCTAACATTAACCCTAATCCTATACCTAATTTGCATGGCAGCCTGGATATGAGGCAGACGTCCTCCATCTAAATGGGTGTCCCAGATGAGAAAGATGCTGAAACGGCAATGTCGATGCAGTGCTGTGCGCCTGATGGAATGCCTTTGGCAGCCCCAGCATCCCTGGAGTTGTAGGCTTTGTGTCTCTCTGAACCCTAACTATAACTTGCATGGCATCCTGGGTCTGAGGCTGATGTCCTCCACCTCTATGTGTGTACCAGACATGAAAGGTTTTGAAAGACAAATGTTGGTGCAGTGCCATGCTTCCCTTGGCCTGCCTTTCGCAGCATCAGTATCCCTGAAGCTCTAGGCTCTTTGGCTCTCTGAACCCTAACCCTAACCCTAACCCTATTCCTATACCTAATTTGCATGGCAGCCTGGATATGAGGCAGACGTCCTCCATCTAAATGGTTGTCCCAGATGAGAAAGTTGTTGAAACGGCAATGTCGATGCAGTGCTGTGCGCCTGATGGAATGCCTCTGGCAGCCCCAGCATCCCTGGAGTTGTAGGCTTTGTGTCTCTCTGAACCCTAACTATAACTTGCATGGCATCCTGGGTCTGAGGCTGATGTCCTCCACCTCTATGTGTGTCCCAGACGGGAAAGGTGTTGAAAGACAAATGTTGGTGCAGTGCCATGCTTCCCTTGGCCTGCCTTTGGCAGCATCAGTATCCCTGAAGCTCTAGGCTCTTTGGCTCTCTGAACCCTAACCCTAACATTAACCCTAATCCTATACCTAATTTGCATGGCAGCTTGGATATGAGGCAGACGTCCTCCATCTAAATGGGTGTCCCAGATGAGAAAGATGCTGAAACGGCAATGTCGATGCAGTGCTGTGCGCCTGATGGAATGCCTCTGGCAGCCCCAGCATCCCTGGAGTTGTAGGCTTTGTGTCTCTCTGAACATTTAACTATAACTTGCATGGCATCCTGGGTCTGAGGCTGATGTCCTCCACCTCTATGTGTGTCCCAGACGGGAAGGTGTTGAAAGATAAATGTTGGTGCAGTTCCATGCTTCCCTTGGCCTGCCTTTGGCAGCATCAGTATCCCTGAAGCTCTAGGCTCTTTGGCTCTCTGAACCCTAACCCTAACATTAACCCTAATCCTATACCTAATTTGCATGGCAGCCAGGATATGAGGCAGACGTCCTCCATCTAAATGGGTGTCCCAGATGAGAAAGATGCTGAAACGGCAATGTCGATGCAGTGCTGTGCGCCTGATGGAATGCCTCTGGCAGCCCCAGCATCCCTGGAGTTGTAGGCTTTGTGTCTCTCTGAACACTTAACTATAACTTGCATGGCATCCTGGGTCTGAGGCTCATGTCCTCCAACGCTATGTGTGTCCCAGACGGGAAAGGTGTTGAAAGACGAATGTTGGTGCAGTGCCATGCTTCCCTTGGCATGCCTTTGGCATCTTCAGTATCCCTGTAACTCTAGGCTCTTTGGCCCTCTGAGCCCTAACCCTAACATTAACATGAACCCTATACCTAACTTGCATGGCAACCTGGATCTGAGGCTTACGTCCTCCAGCTCTATGTGTGTCCTAGATGGGAAAGGTCTTGTAAGACAAATGTTGGTGCAGTGCCATGCTTCCCTTGGCATGCCTTTGGAAGCATCAGTATCTCTGAAGCTCTAGTCTCTTTGTCTCTCTGAACCTGAACCCTAACCCTAACCCTAGACCTAATTTGCATGGCAGCCTGGATATGAGGCTGACGTCCTCCATCTGAATGGGTGTCCCAGCTGAGAAAGATGTTGAAACGGCCATGTCGATGCAGTGCTCTGCGCCTGATGGAATGCCTTTGGCAGCCCCAGCATCCCTGGAGTTGTAGGCTTTGTGTCTCTCTGAACCCTAACTATAACTTGCATGGCATCCTGGATCTGAGGCTTACGTTCTCCAGCTCTATGTGTGTCCTAGATGGGAAAGGTGTTGTAAGACTGATGTTGGTGCAGTGCCATGCTTCCCGTGACATGCCTTTGGGAGCATCAGTATCTCTGAAGCTCTAGTCTCTTTGGCTCTCTGAACCCTGACCCTAACATTAACCCTAACCGTGTAACTAATTTGCATGGCAGCCTGAATATGAGGCAGACGTCCTCAATTTCAATGGGTGTCCCAGATGAGAAAGATGCTGAAACGGCAATGTCGATGCAGTGCTGTGCGCCTGATGGAATGCCTTTGGCAGCCCCAGCATCCCTGGAGTTGTAGGCTTTGTGTCTCTCTGAACCCTAACTATAACTTGCATGGCATCCTGGGTCTGAGGCTGATGTCCTCCACCTCTATGTGTGTCCCAGACGGGAAAGGTTTCGAAAGACAAATGTTGTTGCAGTGCCATGCTTCCCTTGGCATGCCTTTCGCAGCATCAGTATCCCTGAAGCTCTAGGCTCTTTGGCTCTCTGAACCCTAACCCTAACCCTAACCCTAATCCTATACCTAATTTGCATGGCAGCCTGGGTATGAGGCAGACGTCCACCATCTAAATGGTTGTCCCAGATGAGAAAGATGTTGAAACGGCAATGTCGATGCAGTGCTGTGCGCCTGATGGAATGCCTTTGGCAGCCCCAGCATCCCTGGAGTTGTAGGCTTTGTGTCTCTCTGAACCCTAACTATAACTTGCATGGCGTCCTGGGTCTGAGGCTGATGTCCTCCACCTCTATGTGTGTCCCAGACGGGAAAGTTGTTGAAAGACAAATGTTGGTGCAGTGCCATGCTTCCCTTGGCATGCCTTTGGGAGCATCAGTATCTCTGAAGCTCTAGTCTCTTTGGCTCTCTGAACCCTAACCCTAACATTAACCCTAATCCTATACCTAATTTGCATGGCAGCCTGGATATGAGGCAGACGTCCTCCATCTAAATGGGTGTCCCAGATGAGAAAGATGCTGAAACGGCAATGTCGATGCAGTGCTGTGCGCCTGATGGAATGCCTTTGGCAGCCCCAGCATCCCTGGAGTTGTAGGCTTTGTGTCTCTCTGAACCCTAACTATAACTTGCATGGCGTCCTGGGTCTGAGGCTGATGTCCTCCACCTCTATGTGTGTCCCAGACGGGAAAGGTTTTGAAAGACAAATGTTGGTGCAGTGCCATGCTTCCCTTGGCATGCCTTTGGGAGCATCAGTATCTCTGAAGCTCTAGTCTCTTTGGCTCTCTGAACCCTGACCCTAACATTAACCCTAACCGTGTAACTAATTTGCATGGCAGCCTGAATATGAGGCAGACATCCTCGATTTCAATGGGTGTCCCAGATGAGAAAGATGCTGAAACGGCAATGTCGATGCAGTGCTGTGCGCCTGATGGAATGCCTCTGGCAGCCCCAGCATCCCTGGAGTTGTAGGCTTTGTGTCTCTCTGAACACTTAACTATAACTTGCATGGCATCCTGGGTCTGAGGCTCATGTCCTCCAACGCTATGTGTGTCCCAGACGGGAAAGGTGTTGAAAGACGAATGTTGGTGCAGTGCCATGCTTCCCTTGGCATGCCTTTGGCATCTTCAGTATCCCTGTAACTCTAGGCTCTTTGGCCCTCTGAGCCCTAACCCTAACATTAACATGAACCCTATACCTAACTTGCATGGCATCCTGGATCTGAGGCTTACGTCCTCCAGCTCTATGTGTGTCCTAGATGGGAAAGGTCTTGTAAGACAAATGTTGGTGCAGTGCCATGCTTCCCTTGGCATGCCTTTGGAAGCATCAGTATCTCTGAAGCTCTAGTCTCTTTGTCTCTCTGAACCTGAACCCTAACCCTAACCCTAGACCTAATTTGCATGGCAGCCTGGATATGAGGCTGACGTCCTCCTTCTGAATGGGTGTCCCAGCTGAGAAAGATGTTGAAACGGCAATGTCGATGCAGTGCTCTGCGCCTGATGGAATGCCTTTGGCAGCCCCAGCATCCCTGGAGTTGTAGGCTTTGTGTCTCTCTGAACCCTAACTATAACTTGCATGGCATCCTGGGTCTGAGGCTGATGTCCTCCACCTCTATGTGTGTCCCAGACGGGAAAGGTTTCGAAAGACAAATGTTGGTGCAGTGCCATGCTTCCCTTGGCATGCCTTTCGCAGCATCAGTATCCCTGAAGCTCTAGGCTCTTTGGCTCTCTGAACCCTAACCCTAACCCTAACCCTAATGCTATACCTAATTTGCATGGCAGCCTGGGTATGAGGCAGACGTCCACCATCTAAATGGTTGTCCCAGATGAGAAAGATGTTGAAACGGCAATGTCGATGCAGTGCTGTGCGCCTGATGGAATGCCTTTGGCAGCCCCAGCATCCCTGGAGTTGTAGGCTTTGTGTCTCTCTGAACCCTAACTATAACTTGCATGGCGTCCTGGGTCTGAGGCTGATGTCCTCCACCTCTATGTGTGTCCCAGACGGGAAAGTTGTTGAAAGACAAATGTTGGTGCAGTGCCATGCTTCCCTTGGCATGCCTTTGGGAGCATCAGTATCTCTGAAGCTCTAGTCTCTTTGGCTCTCTGAACCCTGACCCTAACATTAACCCTAACCGTGTAACTAATTTGCATGGCAGCCTGAATATGAGGCAGACATCCTCGATTTCAATGGGTGTCCCAGATGAGAAAGATGCTGAAACGGCAATGTCGATGCAGTGCTGTGCGCCTGATGGAATGCCTCTGGCAGCCCCAGCATCCCTGGAGTTGTAGGCTTTGTGTCTCTCTGAACCCTAACTATAACTTGCATGGCATCCTGGGTCTGAGGCTGATGTCCTCCACCTCTATGTGTGTCCCAGACGGGAAAGGTGTTGAAAGACAAATGTTGGTGCAGTGCCATGCTTCCCTTGGCATGCCTTTGGGAGCATCAGTATCCCTGAAGCTCTAGTCTCTTTGGCTCTCTGAACCCTAACCCTAACATTAACCCTAATCCTATACCTAATTTGCATGGCAGCCTGGATATGAGGCAGACGTCCTCGATTTCAATGGGTGTCCCAGAGGAGAAAGTTGTTGAAACGGCAATGTCGATGCAGTGCTGTGCGCCTGATGGAATGCCTCTGGCAGCCCCAGCATCCCTGGAGTTGTAGGCTTTGTGTCTCTCTGAACCCTAACTATAACTTGCATGGCATCCTGGGTCTGAGGCTGATGTCCTCCACCTTTATGTGTGTCCCAGACGGGAAAGGTGTTGAAAGACAAATGTTGGTGCAGTGCCATGCTTCCCTTTGCCTGCCTTTGGCAGCATCAGTATCCCTGAAGCTCTAGGCTCTTTGGCTCTCTGAACCCTAACCCTAACATTAACCCTAATCCTATACCTAATTTGCATGGCAGCCTGGATATGAGGCAGACGTCCTCCATCTAAATGGGTGTCCCAGATGAGAAAGATGCTGAAACGGCAATGTCGATGCAGTGCTGTGCGCCTGATGGAATGCCTTTGGCAGCCCCAGCATCCCTGGAGTTGTAGGCTTTGTGTCTCTCTGAACCCTAACTATAACTTGCATGGCATCCTGGATCTGAGGCTTACGTTCTCCAGCTCTATGTGTGTCCTAGATGGGAAAGGTGTTGTATGACTGATGTTGGTGCAGTGCCATGCTTCCCGTGACATGCCTTTGGGAGCATCAGTATCTCTGAAGCTCTAGTCTCTTTGGCTCTCTGAACCCTGACCCTAACATTAACCCTAACCGTGTAACTAATTTGCATGGCAGCCTGAATATGAGGCAGACGTCCTCAATTTCAATGGGTGTCCCAGATGAGAAAGATGCTGAAACGGCAATGTCGATGCAGTGCTGTGCGCCTGATGGAATGCCTTTGGCAGCCCCAGCATCCCTGGAGTTGTAGGCTTTGTGTCTCTCTGAACCCTAACTATAACTTGCATGGCATCCTGGGTCTGAGGCTGATGTCCTCCACCTCTATGTGTGTCCCAGACGGGAAAGGTTTCGAAAGACAAATGTTGGTGCAGTGCCATGCTTCCCTTGGCATGCCTTTCGCAGCATCAGTATCCCTGAAGCTCTAGGCTCTTTGGCTCTCTGAACCCTAACCCTAACCCTAACCCTAATCCTATACCTAATTTGCATGGCAGCCTGGGTATGAGGCAGACGTCCACCATCTAAATGGTTGTCCCAGATGAGAAAGATGTTGAAACGGCAATGTCGATGCAGTGCTGTGCGCCTGATGGAATGCCTTTGGCAGCCCCAGCATCCCTGGAGTTGTAGGCTTTGTGTCTCTCTGAACCCTAACTATAACTTGCATGGCGTCCTGGGTCTGAGGCTGATGTCCTCCACCTCTATGTGTGTCCCAGACGGGAAAGTTGTTGAAAGACAAATGTTGGTGCAGTGCCATGCTTCCCTTGGCATGCCTTTGGGAGCATCAGTATCTCTGAAGCTCTAGTCTCTTTGGCTCTCTGAACCCTAACCCTAACATTAACCCTAATCATATACCTAATTTGCATGGCAGCCTGGATATGAGGCAGACGTCCTCGATTTCAATGGGTGTCCCAGATGAGAAAGATGCTGAAACGGCAATGTCGATGCAGTGCTGTGCGCCTGATGGAATGCCTTTGGCAGCCCCAGCATCCCTGGAGTTGTAGGCTTTGTGTCTCTCTGAACCCTAACTATAACTTGCATGGCGTCCTGGGTCTGAGCCTGATGTCCTCCACCTCTATGTGTGTCCCAGACGGGAAAGGTTTTGAAAGACAAATGTTGGTGCAGTGCCATGCTTCCCTTGGCATGCCTTTGGGAGCATCAGTATCTCTGAAGCTCTAGTCTCTTTGGCTCTCTGAACCCTGACCCTAACATTAACCCTAACCGTGTAACTAATTTGCATGGCAGATTGAATATGAGGCAGACATCCTCGATTTCAATGGGTGTCCCAGATGAGAAAGATGCTGAAACGGCAATGTCGATGCAGTGCTGTGCGCCTGATGGAATGCCTCTGGCACCCCCAGCATCCCTGGAGTTGTAGGCTTTGTGTCTCTCTGAACACTTAACTATAACTTGCATGGCATCCTGGGTCTGAGGCTCATGTCCTCCAACGCTATGTGTGTCCCAGACGGGAAAGGTGTTGAAAGACGAATGTTGGTGCAGTGCCATGCTTCCCTTGGCATGCCTTTGGCATCTTCAGTATCCCTGTAACTCTAGGCTCTTTGGCCCTCTGAGCCCTAACCCTAACATTAACATGAACCCTATACCTAACTTGCATGGCATCCTGGATCTGAGGCTTACGTCCTCCACCTCTATGTGTGTCCCAGACGGGAAAGGTTTTGAAAGACAAAAGTTGGTGCAGTGCCATGCTTCCCTTGGCATGCCTTTGGAAGCATCAGTATCTCTGAAGCTCTAGTCTCTTTGTCTCTCTGAACCTGAACCCTAACCCTAACCCTAGACCTAATTTGCATGGCAGCCTGGATATGTGGCTGACGTCCTCCATCTGAATGGGTGTCCCAGCTGAGAAAGATGTTGAAACGGCAATGTCGATGCAGTGCTCTGCGCCTGATGGAATGCCTTTGGCAGCCCCTGCATCCCTGGAGTTGTAGGCTTTGTGTCTCTCTGAACCCTAACTATAACTTGCATGGCATCCTGGATCTGAGGCTTACGTCCTCCAGCTCTATGTGTGTCCTAGATGGGAAAGGTGTTGTAAGACTGATGTTGGTGCAGTGCCATGCTTCCCGTGACATGCCTTTGGGAGCATCAGTATCTCTGAAGCTCTAGTCTCTTTGGCTCTCTGAACCCTGACCCTAACATTAACCCTAACCGTGTAACTAATTTGCATGGCAGCCTGAATATGAGGCAGACGTCCTCGATTTCAATGGGTGTCCCAGATGAGAAAGATGCTGAAACGGCAATGTCGATGCAGTGCTGTGCGCCTGATGGAATGCCTCTGGCAGCCCCAGCATCCCTGGAGTTGTAGGCTTTGTGTCTCTCTGAACCCTAACTATAACTTGCATGGCATCCTGGGTCTGAGGCTGATGTCCTCCACCTCTATGTGTGTCCCAGACGGGAAAGGTGTTGAAAGACAAATGTTGGTGCAGTGCCATGCTTCCCTTGGCCTGCCTTTGGCGGCATCAGTATCCCTGAAGCTCTAGGCTCTTTGGCTCTCTGAACCCTAACCCTAACATTAACCCTAATCCTATACCTAATTTGCATGGCAGCCTGGATATGAGGCAGACGTCCTCCATCTAAATGGGTGTCCCAGATGAGAAAGATGCTGAAACGGCAATGTCGATGCAGTGCTGTGCGCCTGATGGAATGCCTTTGGCAGCCCCAGCATCCCTGGAGTTGTAGGCTTTGTGTCTCTCTGAACCCTAACTATAACTTGCATGGCATCCTGGGTCTGAGGCTGATGTCCTCCACCTCTATGTGTGTCCCAGACGGGAAAGGTTTTGAAAGACAAATGTTGGTGCAGTGCCATGCTTCCCTTGGCCTGCCTTTGGCAGCATCAGTATCCCTGAAGCTCTAGGCTCTTTGGCTCTCTGAACCCTAACCCTAACCCAAACCCTAATCCTATACCTAATTTGCATGGCAGCCTGGATATGAGGCAGACGTCCTCCATCTAAATGGTTGTCCCAGGTGAGAAAGTTGTTGAAACGGCAATGTCGATGCAGTGCTGTGCGCCTGATGGAATGCCTCTGGCAGTCCCAGCATCCCTGGAGTTGTAGGCTTTGTGTCTCTCTGAACCCTAACTATAACTTGCATGGCATCCTGGGTCTGAGGCTGATGTCCTCCACCTCTATGTGTGTCCCAGACGGGAAAGGTGTTGAAAGACAAATGTTGGTGCAGTGCCATGCTTCCCTTGGCCTGCCTTTGGCAGCATCAGTATCCCTGAAGCTCTAGGCTCTTTGGCTCTCTGAACCCTAACCCTAACATTAACCCTAATCCTATACCTAATTTGCATGGCAGCTTGGATATGAGGCAGACGTCCTCCATCTAAATGGTTGTCCCAGATGAGAAAGATGTTGAAACGGCAATGTCGATGCAGTGCTGTGCGCCTGATGGAATGCCTTTGGCAGCCCCAGCATCCCTGGAGTTGTAGGCTTTGTGTCTCTCTGAACCCTAACTATAACTTGCATGGCATCCTGGATCTGAGGCTTACGTTCTCCAGCTCTATGTGTGTCCTAGATGGGAAAGGTGTTGTAAGACTGATGTTGGTGCAGTGCCATGCTTCCCGTGACATGCCTTTGGGAGCATCAGTATCTCTGAAGCTCTAGTCTCTTTGGCTCTCTGAACCCTGACCCTAACATTAACCCTAACCGTGTAACTAATTTGCATGGCAGCCTGAATATGAGGCAGACGTCCTCAATTTCAATGGGTGTCCCAGATGAGAAAGATGCTGAAACGGCAATGTCGATGCAGTGCTGTGCGCCTGATGGAATGCCTTTGGCAGCCCCAGCATCCCTGGAGTTGTAGGCTTTGTGTCTCTCTGAACCCTAACTATAACTTGCATGGCATCCTGGGTCTGAGGCTGATGTCCTCCACCTCTATGTGTGTCCCAGACGGGAAAGGTTTCGAAAGACAAATGTTGTTGCAGTGCCATGCTTCCCTTGGCATGCCTTTCGCAGCATCAGTATCCCTGAAGCTCTAGGCTCTTTGGCTCTCTGAACCCTAACCCTAACCCTAACCCTAATCCTATACCTAATTTGCATGGCAGCCTGGGTATGAGGCAGACGTCCACCATCTAAATGGTTGTCCCAGATGAGAAAGATGTTGAAACGGCAATGTCGATGCAGTGCTGTGCGCCTGATGGAATGCCTTTGGCAGCCCCAGCATCCCTGGAGTTGTAGGCTTTGTGTCTCTCTGAACCCTAACTATAACTTGCATGGCGTCCTGGGTCTGAGGCTGATGTCCTCCACCTCTATGTGTGTCCCAGACGGGAAAGTTGTTGAAAGACAAATGTTGGTGCAGTGCCATGCTTCCCTTGGCATGCCTTTGGGAGCATCAGTATCTCTGAAGCTCTAGTCTCTTTGGCTCTCTGAACCCTAACCCTAACATTAACCCTAATCCTATACCTAATTTGCATGGCAGCCTGGATATGAGGCAGACGTCCTCGATTTCAATGGGTGTCCCAGATGAGAAAGATGCTGAAACGGCAATGTCGATGCAGTGCTGTGCGCCTGATGGAATGCCTTTGGCAGCCCCAGCATCCCTGGAGTTGTAGGCTTTGTGTCTCTCTGAACCCTAACTATAACTTGCATGGCGTCCTGGGTCTGAGGCTGATGTCCTCCACCTCTATGTGTGTCCCAGACGGGAAAGGTTTTGAAAGACAAATGTTGGTGCAGTGCCATGCTTCCCTTGGCATGCCTTTGGGAGCATCAGTATCTCTGAAGCTCTAGTCTCTTTGGCTCTCTGAACCCTGACCCTAACATTAACCCTAACCGTGTAACTAATTTGCATGGCAGCCTGAATATGAGGCAGACATCCTCGATTTCAATGGGTGTCCCAGATGAGAAAGATGCTGAAACGGCAATGTCGATGCAGTGCTGTGCGCCTGATGGAATGCCTCTGGCAGCCCCAGCATCCCTGGAGTTGTAGGCTTTGTGTCTCTCTGAACACTTAACTATAACTTGCATGGCATCCTGGGTCTGAGGCTCATGTCCTCCAACGCTATGTGTGTCCCAGACGGGAAAGGTGTTGAAAGACGAATGTTGGTGCAGTGCCATGCTTCCCTTGGCATGCCTTTGGCATCTTCAGTATCCCTGTAACTCTAGGCTCTTTGGCCCTCTGAGCCCTAACCCTAACATTAACATGAACCCTATACCTAACTTGCATGGCATCCTGGATCTGAGGCTTACGTCCTCCAGCTCTATGTGTGTCCTAGATGGGAAAGGTCTTGTAAGACAAATGTTGGTGCAGTGCCATGCTTCCCTTGGCATGCCTTTGGAAGCATCAGTATCTCTGAAGCTCTAGTCTCTTTGTCTCTCTGAACCTGAACCCTAACCCTAACCCTAGACCTAATTTGCATGGCAGCCTGGATATGAGGCTGACGTCCTCCTTCTGAATGGGTGTCCCAGCTGAGAAAGATGTTGAAACGGCAATGTCGATGCAGTGCTCTGCGCCTGATGGAATGCCTTTGGCAGCCCCAGCATCCCTGGAGTTGTAGGCTTTGTGTCTCTCTGAACCCTAACTATAACTTGCATGGCATCCTGGGTCTGAGGCTGATGTCCTCCACCTCTATGTGTGTCCCAGACGGGAAAGGTTTCGAAAGACAAATGTTGGTGCAGTGCCATGCTTCCCTTGGCATGCCTTTCGCAGCATCAGTATCCCTGAAGCTCTAGGCTCTTTGGCTCTCTGAACCCTAACCCTAACCCTAACCCTAATGCTATACCTAATTTGCATGGCAGCCTGGGTATGAGGCAGACGTCCACCATCTAAATGGTTGTCCCAGATGAGAAAGATGTTGAAACGGCAATGTCGATGCAGTGCTGTGCGCCTGATGGAATGCCTTTGGCAGCCCCAGCATCCCTGGAGTTGTAGGCTTTGTGTCTCTCTGAACCCTAACTATAACTTGCATGGCGTCCTGGGTCTGAGGCTGATGTCCTCCACCTCTATGTGTGTCCCAGACGGGAAAGTTGTTGAAAGACAAATGTTGGTGCAGTGCCATGCTTCCCTTGGCATGCCTTTGGGAGCATCAGTATCTCTGAAGCTCTAGTCTCTTTGGCTCTCTGAACCCTGACCCTAACATTAACCCTAACCGTGTAACTAATTTGCATGGCAGCCTGAATATGAGGCAGACATCCTCGATTTCAATGGGTGTCCCAGATGAGAAAGATGCTGAAACGGCAATGTCGATGCAGTGCTGTGCGCCTGATGGAATGCCTCTGGCAGCCCCAGCATCCCTGGAGTTGTAGGCTTTGTGTCTCTCTGAACCCTAACTATAACTTGCATGGCATCCTGGGTCTGAGGCTGATGTCCTCCACCTCTATGTGTGTCCCAGACGGGAAAGGTGTTGAAAGACAAATGTTGGTGCAGTGCCATGCTTCCCTTGGCATGCCTTTGGGAGCATCAGTATCCCTGAAGCTCTAGTCTCTTTGGCTCTCTGAACCCTAACCCTAACATTAACCCTAATCCTATACCTAATTTGCATGGCAGCCTGGATATGAGGCAGACGTCCTCGATTTCAATGGGTGTCCCAGAGGAGAAAGTTGTTGAAACGGCAATGTCGATGCAGTGCTGTGCGCCTGATGGAATGCCTCTGGCAGCCCCAGCATCCCTGGAGTTGTAGGCTTTGTGTCTCTCTGAACCCTAACTATAACTTGCATGGCATCCTGGGTCTGAGGCTGATGTCCTCCACCTTTATGTGTGTCCCAGACGGGAAAGGTGTTGAAAGACAAATGTTGGTGCAGTGCCATGCTTCCCTTTGCCTGCCTTTGGCAGCATCAGTATCCCTGAAGCTCTAGGCTCTTTGGCTCTCTGAACCCTAACCCTAACATTAACCCTAATCCTATACCTAATTTGCATGGCAGCCTGGATATGAGGCAGACGTCCTCCATCTAAATGGGTGTCCCAGATGAGAAAGATGCTGAAACGGCAATGTCGATGCAGTGCTGTGCGCCTGATGGAATGCCTTTGGCAGCCCCAGCATCCCTGGAGTTGTAGGCTTTGTGTCTCTCTGAACCCTAACTATAACTTGCATGGCATCCTGGATCTGAGGCTTACGTCCTCCAGCTCTATGTGTGTCCTAGATGGGAAAGGTGTTGTATGACTGATGTTGGTGCAGTGCCATGCTTCCCGTGACATGCCTTTGGGAGCATCAGTATCTCTGAAGCTCTAGTCTCTTTGGCTCTCTGAACCCTGACCCTAACATTAACCCTAACCGTGTAACTAATTTGCATGGCAGCCTGAATATGAGGCAGACGTCCTCAATTTCAATGGGTGTCCCAGATGAGAAAGATGCTGAAACGGCAATGTCGATGCAGTGCTGTGCGCCTGATGGAATGCCTTTGGCAGCCCCAGCATCCCTGGAGTTGTAGGCTTTGTGTCTCTCTGAACCCTAACTATAACTTGCATGGCATCCTGGGTCTGAGGCTGATGTCCTCCACCTCTATGTGTGTCCCAGACGGGAAAGGTTTCGAAAGACAAATGTTGGTGCAGTGCCATGCTTCCCTTGGCATGCCTTTCGCAGCATCAGTATCCCTGAAGCTCTAGGCTCTTTGGCTCTCTGAACCCTAACCCTAACCCTAACCCTAATCCTATACCTAATTTGCATGGCAGCCTGGGTATGAGGCAGACGTCCACCATCTAAATGGTTGTCCCAGATGAGAAAGATGTTGAAACGGCAATGTCGATGCAGTGCTGTGCGCCTGATGGAATGCCTTTGGCAGCCCCAGCATCCCTGGAGTTGTAGGCTTTGTGTCTCTCTGAACCCTAACTATAACTTGCATGGCGTCCTGGGTCTGAGGCTGATGTCCTCCACCTCTATGTGTGTCCCAGACGGGAAAGTTGTTGAAAGACAAATGTTGGTGCAGTGCCATGCTTCCCTTGGCATGCCTTTGGGAGCATCAGTATCTCTGAAGCTCTAGTCTCTTTGGCTCTCTGAACCCTAACCCTAACATTAACCCTAATCATATACCTAATTTGCATGGCAGCCTGGATATGAGGCAGACGTCCTCGATTTCAATGGGTGTCCCAGATGAGAAAGATGCTGAAACGGCAATGTCGATGCAGTGCTGTGCGCCTGATGGAATGCCTTTGGCAGCCCCAGCATCCCTGGAGTTGTAGGCTTTGTGTCTCTCTGAACCCTAACTATAACTTGCATGGCGTCCTGGGTCTGAGCCTGATGTCCTCCACCTCTATGTGTGTCCCAGACGGGAAAGGTTTTGAAAGACAAATGTTGGTGCAGTGCCATGCTTCCCTTGGCATGCCTTTGGGAGCATCAGTATCTCTGAAGCTCTAGTCTCTTTGGCTCTCTGAACCCTGACCCTAACATTAACCCTAACCGTGTAACTAATTTGCATGGCAGATTGAATATGAGGCAGACATCCTCGATTTCAATGGGTGTCCCAGATGAGAAAGATGCTGAAACGGCAATGTCGATGCAGTGCTGTGCGCCTGATGGAATGCCTCTGGCACCCCCAGCATCCCTGGAGTTGTAGGCTTTGTGTCTCTCTGAACACTTAACTATAACTTGCATGGCATCCTGGGTCTGAGGCTCATGTCCTCCAACGCTATGTGTGTCCCAGACGGGAAAGGTGTTGAAAGACGAATGTTGGTGCAGTGCCATGCTTCCCTTGGCATGCCTTTGGCATCTTCAGTATCCCTGTAACTCTAGGCTCTTTGGCCCTCTGAGCCCTAACCCTAACATTAACATGAACCCTATACCTAACTTGCATGGCATCCTGGATCTGAGGCTTACGTCCTCCACCTCTATGTGTGTCCCAGACGGGAAAGGTTTTGAAAGACAAAAGTTGGTGCAGTGCCATGCTTCCCTTGGCATGCCTTTGGAAGCATCAGTATCTCTGAAGCTCTAGTCTCTTTGTCTCTCTGAACCTGAACCCTAACCCTAACCCTAGACCTAATTTGCATGGCAGCCTGGATATGTGGCTGACGTCCTCCATCTGAATGGGTGTCCCAGCTGAGAAAGATGTTGAAACGGCAATGTCGATGCAGTGCTCTGCGCCTGATGGAATGCCTTTGGCAGCCCCTGCATCCCTGGAGTTGTAGGCTTTGTGTCTCTCTGAACCCTAACTATAACTTGCATGGCATCCTGGATCTGAGGCTTACGTCCTCCAGCTCTATGTGTGTCCTAGATGGGAAAGGTGTTGTAAGACTGATGTTGGTGCAGTGCCATGCTTCCCGTGACATGCCTTTGGGAGCATCAGTATCTCTGAAGCTCTAGTCTCTTTGGCTCTCTGAACCCTGACCCTAACATTAACCCTAACCGTGTAACTAATTTGCATGGCAGCCTGAATATGAGGCAGACGTCCTCGATTTCAATGGGTGTCCCAGATGAGAAAGATGCTGAAACGGCAATGTCGATGCAGTGCTGTGCGCCTGATGGAATGCCTCTGGCAGCCCCAGCATCCCTGGAGTTGTAGGCTTTGTGTCTCTCTGAACCCTAACTATAACTTGCATGGCATCCTGGGTCTGAGGCTGATGTCCTCCACCTCTATGTGTGTCCCAGACGGGAAAGGTGTTGAAAGACAAATGTTGGTGCAGTGCCATGCTTCCCTTGGCCTGCCTTTGGCGGCATCAGTATCCCTGAAGCTCTAGGCTCTTTGGCTCTCTGAACCCTAACCCTAACATTAACCCTAATCCTATACCTAATTTGCATGGCAGCCTGGATATGAGGCAGACGTCCTCCATCTAAATGGGTGTCCCAGATGAGAAAGATGCTGAAACGGCAATGTCGATGCAGTGCTGTGCGCCTGATGGAATGCCTTTGGCAGCCCCAGCATCCCTGGAGTTGTAGGCTTTGTGTCTCTCTGAACCCTAACTATAACTTGCATGGCATCCTGGGTCTGAGGCTGATGTCCTCCACCTCTATGTGTGTCCCAGACGGGAAAGGTTTTGAAAGACAAATGTTGGTGCAGTGCCATGCTTCCCTTGGCCTGCCTTTCGCAGCATCAGTATCCCTGAAGCTCTAGGCTCTTTGGCTCTCTGAACCCTAACCCTAACCCAAACCCTAATCCTATACCTAATTTGCATGGCAGCCTGGATATGAGGCAGACGTCCTCCATCTAAATGGTTGTCCCAGGTGAGAAAGTTGTTGAAACGGCAATGTCGATGCAGTGCTGTGCGCCTGATGGAATGCCTCTGGCAGTCCCAGCATCCCTGGAGTTGTAGGCTTTGTGTCTCTCTGAACCCTAACTATAACTTGCATGGCATCCTGGGTCTGAGGCTGATGTCCTCCACCTCTATGTGTGTCCCAGACGGGAAAGGTGTTGAAAGACAAATGTTGGTGCAGTGCCATGCTTCCCTTGGCCTGCCTTTGGCAGCATCAGTATCCCTGAAGCTCTAGGCTCTTTGGCTCTCTGAACCCTAACCCTAACATTAACCCTAATCCTATACCTAATTTGCATGGCAGCTTGGATATGAGGCAGACGTCCTCCATCTAAATGGTTGTCCCAGATGAGAAAGATGTTGAAACGGCAATGTCGATGCAGTGCTGTGCGCCTGATGGAATGCCTTTGGCAGCCCCAGCATCCCTAGAGTTGTAGGCTTTGTGTCTCTCTGAACCCTAACTATAACTTGCATGGCGTCCTGGGTCTGAGGCTGATGTCCTCCACCTCTATGTGTGTCCCAGACGGGAAAGTTGTTGAAAGACAAATGTTGGTGCAGTGCCATGCTTCCCTTGGCATGCCTTTGGGAGCATCAGTATCTCTGAAGCTCTAGTCTCTTTGGCTCTCTGAACCCTAACCCTAACATTAACCCTAATCCTATACCTAATTTGCATGGCAGCCTGGATATGAGGCAGACGTCCTCGATTTCAATGGGTGTCCCAGATGAGAAAGATGCTGAAACGGCAATGTCGATGCAGTGCTGTGCGCCTGATGGAATGCCTTTGGCAGCCCCAGCATCCCTGGAGTTGTAGGCTTTGTGTCTCTCTGAACCCTAACTATAACTTGCATGGCGTCCTGGGTCTGAGCCTGATGTCCTCCACCTCTATGTGTGTCCCAGACGGGAAAGGTTTTGAAAGACAAATGTTGGTGCAGTGCCATGCTTCCCTTGGCATGCCTTTGGGAGCATCAGTATCTCTGAAGCTCTAGTCTCTTTGGCTCTCTGAACCCTGACCCTAACATTAACCCTAACCGTGTAACTAATTTGCATGGCAGCCTGAATATGAGGCAGACATCCTCGATTTCAATGGGTGTCCCAGATGAGAAAGATGCTGAAACGGCAATGTCGATGCAGTGCTGTGCGCCTGATGGAATGCCTCTGGCAGCCCCAGCATCCCTGGAGTTGTAGGCTTTGTGTCTCTCTGAACCCTAACTATAACTTGCATGGCATCCTGGGTCTGAGGCTGATGTCCTCCACCTCTATGTGTGTCCCAGACGGGAAAGGTGTTGAAAGACAAATGTTGGTGCAGTGCCATGCTTCCCTTGGCCTGCCTTTGGCGGCATCAGTATCCCTGAAGCTCTAGGCTCTTTGGCTCTCTGAACCCTAACCCTAACATTAACCCTAATCCTATACCTAATTTGCATGGCAGCCTGGATATGAGGCAGACGTCCTCCATCTAAATGGGTGTCCCAGATGAGAAAGATGCTGAAACGGCAATGTCGATGCAGTGCTGTGCGCCTGATGGAATGCCTTTGGCAGCCCCAGCATCCCTGGAGTTGTAGGCTTTGTGTCTCTCTGAACCCTAACTATAACTTGCATGGCATCCTGGGTCTGAGGCTGATGTCCTCCACCTCTATGTGTGTCCCAGACGGGAAAGGTTTTGAAAGACAAATGTTGGTGCAGTGCCATGCTTCCCTTGGCCTGCCTTTCGCAGCATCAGTATCCCTGAAGCTCTAGGCTCTTTGGCTCTCTGAACCCTAACCCTAACCCAAACCCTAATCCTATACCTAATTTGCATGGCAGCCTGGATATGAGGCAGACGTCCTCCATCTAAATGGTTGTCCCAGGTGAGAAAGTTGTTGAAACGGCAATGTCGATGCAGTGCTGTGCGCCTGATGGAATGCCTCTGGCAGTCCCAGCATCCCTGGAGTTGTAGGCTTTGTGTCTCTCTGAACCCTAACTATAACTTGCATGGCATCCTGGGTCTGAGGCTGATGTCCTCCACCTCTATGTGTGTCCCAGACGGGAAAGGTGTTGAAAGACAAATGTTGGTGCAGTGCCATGCTTCCCTTGGCCTGCCTTTGGCAGCATCAGTATCCCTGAAGCTCTAGGCTCTTTGGCTCTCTGAACCCTAACCCTAACATTAACCCTAATCCTATACCTAATTTGCATGGCAGCTTGGATATGAGGCAGACGTCCTCCATCTAAATGGTTGTCCCAGATGAGAAAGATGTTGAAACGGCAATGTCGATGCAGTGCTGTGCGCCTGATGGAATGCCTTTGGCAGCCCCAGCATCCCTAGAGTTGTAGGCTTTGTGTCTCTCTGAACCCTAACTATAACTTGCATGGCGTCCTGGGTCTGAGGCTGATGTCCTCCACCTCTATGTGTGTCCCAGACGGGAAAGTTGTTGAAAGACAAATGTTGGTGCAGTGCCATGCTTCCCTTGGCATGCCTTTGGGAGCATCAGTATCTCTGAAGCTCTAGTCTCTTTGGCTCTCTGAACCCTAACCCTAACATTAACCCTAATCCTATACCTAATTTGCATGGCAGCCTGGATATGAGGCAGACGTCCTCGATTTCAATGGGTGTCCCAGATGAGAAAGATGCTGAAACGGCAATGTCGATGCAGTGCTGTGCGCCTGATGGAATGCCTTTGGCAGCCCCAGCATCCCTGGAGTTGTAGGCTTTGTGTCTCTCTGAACCCTAACTATAACTTGCATGGCGTCCTGGGTCTGAGCCTGATGTCCTCCACCTCTATGTGTGTCCCAGACGGGAAAGGTTTTGAAAGACAAATGTTGGTGCAGTGCCATGCTTCCCTTGGCATGCCTTTGGGAGCATCAGTATCTCTGAAGCTCTAGTCTCTTTGGCTCTCTGAACCCTGACCCTAACATTAACCCTAACCGTGTAACTAATTTGCATGGCAGCCTGAATATGAGGCAGACATCCTCGATTTCAATGGGTGTCCCAGATGAGAAAGATGCTGAAACGGCAATGTCGATGCAGTGCTGTGCGCCTGATGGAATGCCTCTGGCAGCCCCAGCATCCCTGGAGTTGTAGGCTTTGTGTCTCTCTGAACACTTAACTATAACTTGCATGGCATCCTGGGTCTGAGGCTCATGTCCTCCAACGCTATGTGTGTCCCAGACGGGAAAGGTGTTGAAAGACGAATGTTGGTGCAGTGCCATGCTTCCCTTGGCATGCCTTTGGCATCTTCAGTATCCCTGTAACTCTAGGCTCTTTGGCCCTCTGAGCCCTAACCCTAACATTAACATGAACCCTATACCTAACTTGCATGGCATCCTGGATCTGAGGCTTACGTCCTCCACCTCTATGTGTGTCCCAGACGGGAAAGGTTTTGAAAGACAAAAGTTGGTGCAGTGCCATGCTTCCCTTGGCATGCCTTTGGAAGCATCAGTATCTCTGAAGCTCTAGTCTCTTTGTCTTTCTGAACCTGAACCCTAACCCTAACCCTAGACCTAATTTGCATGGCAGCCTGGATATGTGGCTGACGTCCTCCATCTGAATGGGTGTCCCAGCTGAGAAAGATGTTGAAAGGGCAATGTCGATGCAGTGCTCTGCGCCTGATGGAATGCCTTTGGCAGCCCCTGCATCCCTGGAGTTGTAGGCTTTGTGTCTCTCTGAACCCTAACTATAACTTGCATGGCATCCTGGATCTGAGGCTTACGTCCTCCAGCTCTATGTGTGTCCTAGATGGGAAAGGTGTTGTAAGACTGATGTTGGTGCAGTGCCATGCTTCCCGTGACATGCCTTTGGGAGCATCAGTATCTCTGAAGCTCTAGTCTCTTTGGCTCTCTGAACCCTGACCCTAACATTAACCCTAACCGTGTAACTAATTTGCATGGCAGCCTGAATATGAGGCAGACGTCCTCGATTTCAATGGGTGTCCCAGATGAGAAAGATGCTGAAACGGCAATGTCGATGCAGTGCTGTGCGCCTGATGGAATGCCTTTGGCAGCCCCAGCATCCCTGGAGTTGTAGGCTTTGTGTCTCTCTGAACCCTAACTATAACTTGCATGGCATCCTGGGTCTGAGGCTGATGTCCTCCACCTCTATGTGTGTCCCAGACGGGAAAGGTTTCGAAAGACAAATGTTGGTGCAGTGCCATGCTTCCCTTGGCATGCCTTTCGCAGCATCAGTATCCCTGAAGCTCTAGGCTCTTTGGCTCTCTGAACCCTAACCCTAACCCTAACCCTAATCCTATACCTAATTTGCATGGCAGCCTGGGTATGAGGCAGACGTCCACCATCTAAATGGTTGTCCCAGATGAGAAAGATGTTGAAACGGCAATGTCGATGCAGTGCTGTGCGCCTGATGGAATGCCTTTGGCAGCCCCAGCATCCCTGGAGTTGTAGGCTTTGTGTCTCTCTGAACCCTAACTATAACTTGCATGGCGTCCTGGGTCTGAGGCTGATGTCCTCCACCTCTATGTGTGTCCCAGACGGGAAAGGTGTTGAAAGACAAATGTTGGTGCAGTGCCATGCTTCCCTTGGCATGCCTTTGGGAGCATCAGTATCTCTGAAGCTCTAGTCTCTTTGGCTCTCTGAACCCTAACCCTAACATTAACCCTAATCCTATACCTAATTTGCATGGCAGCCTGGATATGAGGCAGACGTCCTCGATTTCAATGGGTGTCCCAGATGAGAAAGATGCTGAAACGGCAATGTCGATGCAGTGCTGTGCGCCTGATGGAATGCCTTTGGCAGCCCCAGCATCCCTGGAGTTGTAGGCTTTGTGTCTCTCTGAACCCTAACTATAACTTGCATGGCGTCCTGGGTCTGAGGCTGATGTCCTCCACCTCTATGTGTGTCCCAGACGGGAAAGGTGTTGAAAGACAAATGTTGGTGCAGTGCCATGCTTCCCTTGGCATGCCTTTGGGAGCATCAGTATCTCTGAAGCTCTAGTCTCTTTGGCTCTCTGAACCCTGACCCTAACATTAACCCTAACCGTGTAACTAATTTGCATGGCAGCCTGAATATGAAGCAGACATCCTCGATTTCAATGGGTGTCCCAGATGAGAAAGATGCTGAAACGGCAATGTCGATGCAGTGCTGTGCGCCTGATGGAATGCCTCTGGCAGCCTCAGCATCCCTGGAGTTGTAGGCTTTGTGTCTCTCTGAACCCTAACTATAACTTGCATGGCATCCTGGGTCTGAGGCTGATGTCCTCCACCTCTATGTGTGTCCCAGACGGGAAAGGTGTTGAAAGACAAATGTTGGTGCAGTGCCATGCTTCCCTTGGCCTGCCTTTGGCAGCATCAGTATCCCTGAAGCTCTAGGCTCTTTGGCTCTCTGAACCCTAACCCTAACATTAACCCTAATCCTATACCTTATTTGCATGGCAGCCTGGATATGAGGCAGACGTCCTCGATTTCAATGGGTGTCCCAGATGAGAAAGATGCTGAAACGGCAATGTCGATGCAGTGCTCTGCGCCTGATGGAATGCCTTTGGAAGCCCCAGCATCCCTGGAGTTGTAGGCTTTGTGTCTCTCTGAACCCTAACTATAACTTGCATGGCATCCTGGATCTGAGGCTTACGTCCTCCAGCTCTATGTGTGTCATAGATGGGAAAGGTGTTGTAAGACTGATGTTTGTGCAGTGCCATGCTTCCCGTGACATGCCTTTGGGAGCATCAGTATCTCTGAAGCTCTAGTCTCTTTGGCTCTCTGAACCCTGACCCTAACATTAACCCTAACCGTGTAACTAATTTGAATGGCAGCCTGAATATGAGGCAGACGTCCTCGATTTCAATGGGTGTCCCAGATGAGAAAGATGCTGAAACGGCAATGTCGATGCAGTGCTGTGCGCCTGATGGAATGCCTTTGGCAGCCCCAGCATCCCTGGAGTTGTAGGCTTTGTGTCTCTCTGAACCCTAACTATAACTTGCATGGCGTCCTGGGTCTGAGGCTGATGTCCTCTCCCTCTATGTGTGACCCAGACTGGAAAGGTGTTGATAGACGAATGTTGGTGCAGTACCATGCTTCTCTTGGCATGCCTTTGGCATCTTCAGTATCCCTGAAGCTCTAGGCTCTTTGGCTCTCTGAACCCTAACCCTAACATTAACCCTAACACAATACCTAATTTGCATGGCAGCCTGGATATGAGGCAGACGTCCTCCACCTAAATGGTTGTCCCAGATGAGAAAGATGTTGAAACGGCAATGTCGATGCAGTGCTGTGCGCCTGATGGAATGCCTTTGGCAGCCCCAGCATCCCTGGAGTTGTAGGCTTTGTGTCTCTCTGAACCCTAACTATAACTTGCATGGCGTCCTGGGTCTGAGTCTGATGTCCTCCACCTCTATGTGTGTCCCAGACTGGAAAGGTGTTGATAGACGAATGTTGGTGCAGTGCCATTCTTCCCTTGGCATGCCTTTGGCATCTTCAGTATCCCTGAAGCTCTAGGCTCTTTGGCCCTCTGAACCCTAACCCTAACATTAACCCTAACCCTATACCTAATTTGCATGGCAGCCTGGATATGAGGCAGACGTCCTCCACCTAAATGGTTGTCCCAGATGAGAAAGATGTTGAAACGGCAATGTCGATGCTCTGCTGTGCGCCTGATGGAAAGCCTTTGGCAGCCCCAGCATCCCTGGAGTTGTAGGCTTTGTGTCTCTCTTAACCCTAACTATAACTTGCATGGCGTCCTGGATCTGAGGCTTACGTCCTCCAGCTCTATGTGTGTCCTAGATGGGAAAGGCGTTGTAAGACTAATGTTGGTGCAGTGCCATGCTTCCCGTGACATGCCTTTGGGAGCATCAGTATCTCTGAAGCTCTAGTCTCTTTGGCTCTCTGAACCCTGACCCTAACATTAACCCTAACCGTGTAACTAATTTGCATGGCAGCCTGAATATGAGGCAGACATCCTTGATTTCAATGGGTTTCCCAGATGAGAAAGATGCTGAAACGGCAATGTCGATGCAGTGCTGTGCGCCTGATGGAATGCCTCTGGCAGCCCCAGCATCCCTGGAGTTGTAGGCTTTGTGTCTCTCTGAACACTTAACTATAATTTGCATGGCATCCTGGGTCTGAGGCTCATGTCCTCCACCGCTATGTGTGTCCCAGACGGGAAAGGTGTTGAAAGACCAATGTTGGTGCAGTGCCATTCTTCCCTTGGCATGCTTTCGGCATCTTCAGTATCCCTGAAACTCTAGGCTCTTTGGCCCTCTGAGCCCTAACCCTAACATTAACCCTAACCCTATACCTAACTTGCATGGCATCCTGGATCTGAGGCTTACGTCCTCCAGCTCTATGTGTGTCCTAGATGGGAAAGGTGTTGTAAGACTGATGTTGGTGCAGTGCCATGCTTCCCGTGACATGCCTTTGGGAGCATCAGTATCTCTGAAGCTCTAGTCTCTTTGGCTCTCTGAACCTGAACCCTAACCCTAACCCTAGACCTAATTTGCATGGCAGCCTGGATATGAGGCTGACGTCCTCCATCTGAATGGGTGTCCCAGCTGAGAAAGATGCTGAAACGGCAATGTCGATGCAGTGCTCTGCGCCTGATGGAATGGCTTTGGCAGCCCCAGCATCCCTGGAGTTGTAGGCTTTGTGTCTCTCTGAACCCTAACTATAACTTGCATGGCATCCTGGATCTGAGGCTTACGTCCTCCAGCTCTATGTGTGTCCTAGATGGGAAAGGTGTTGTAAGACTGATGTTGGTGCAGTGCCATGCTTCCCGTGACATGCCTTTGGGAGCATCAGTATCTCTGAAGCTCTAGTCTCTTTGGCTCTCTGAACCCTAAACCTAACATTAACCCTAACCGTGTAACTAATTTGCATGGCAGCCTGAATATGAGGCAGTCGTCCTCGATTTCAATGGGTGTCCCAGATGAGAAAGATGTTGAAACGGCAATGTCGATGCAGTGCTGTGCGCCTGATGGAATGCCTCTGGCAGCCCCAGCATCCCTGGAGTTGTAGGCTTTGTGTCTCTCTTAACCCTAACTATAACTTGCATGGCATCCTGGATCTGAGGCTTACGTCCTCCAGCTCTATGTGTGTCCTAGATGGGAAAGGTGTTGTAAGACTGATGTTGGTGCAGTGCCATGCTTCCCTTGGCATGCCTTTCGCAGCATCAGTATCCCTGAATCTTTAGGCTCTTTGGCTCTCTGAACCCTGACCCTAACCCTAACCCTAATCCTATACCTAATTTGCATGGCAGCCTGGATATGAGGCAGACGTCCTCCATCTAAATGGTTGTCCCAGATGAGAAAGATGTTGAAACGGCAATGTCGATGCACTGCTGTGCGCCTGATGGAATGGCTTTGGCAGCCCCAGCATCCCTGGAGTTGTAGGCTTTGTGTCTCTCTGAACCCTAACTATAACTTGCATGGCATCCTGGATCTGAGGCTTACGTCCTCCAGCTCTATGTGTGTCCTAGATGGGAAAGGTGTTGATAGACGAATGTTGGTGCAGTGCCATGCTTCCCTTGGCATGCCTTTGGCATCTTCAGTATCCCTGAAGCTCTAGGCTCTTTGGCCCTCTGAACCCTAACCCTAACATTAACCCTAACCCTATACCTAATTTGCATGGCAGCCTGGATATGAGGCAGACGTCCTCCATCTAAATGGTTGTCCCAGATGAGAAAGATGTTGAAACGGCAATGTCGATGCACTGCTGTGCGCCTGATGGAAAGCCTTTGGCAGCCCCAGCATCCCTGGAGTTGTAGGCTTTGTGTCTCTCTTAACCCTAACTATAACTTGCATGGCATCCTGGATCTGAGGCTTACGTCCTCCAGCTCTATGTGTGTCCTAGATGGGAAAGGCGTTGTAAGACTAATGTTGGTGCAGTGCCATGCTTCCCGTGACATGCCTTTGGGAGCATCAGTATCTCTGAAGCTCTAGTCTCTTTGGCTCTCTGAACCCTGACCCTAACATTAACCCTAACCGTGTAACTAATTTGCATGGCAGCCTGAATATGAGGCAGACATCCTCGATTTCAATGGGTGTCCCAGATGAGAAAGATGTTGAAACGGCAATGTCGATGCAGTGCTGTGCGCCTGATGGAATGCCTCTGGCAGCCCCAGCATCCCTGGAGTTGTAGGCTTTGTGTCTCTCTGAACACTTAACTATAACTTGCATGGCATCCTGGGTCTGAGGCTCATGTCCTCCACCGCTATGTGTGTCCCAGACGGGAAAGGTGTTGAAACACGAATGTTGGTGCAGTGCCATTCTTCCCTTGGCATGCCTTCGGCATCTTCAGTATCCCTGAAACTCTAGGCTCTTTGGCCCTCTGAGCCCTAACCCTAACATTAACCCTAACCCTATACCTAACTTGCATGGCATCCTGGATCTGAGGCTTACGTCCTCCAGCTCTATGTGTGTCCTAGATGGGAAAGGTCTTGTAAGACTCATGTTGGTGCAGTGCCATGCTTCCCTTGGCATGCCTTTGGAAGCATCAGTATCTCTGAAGCTCTAGTCTCTTTGTCTCTCTGAACCTGAACCCTAAACCTAACCCTAGACCTAATTTGCATGGCAGCCTGGATATGAGGCTGACGTCCTCCATCTAAATGGGTGTCCCAGCTGAGAAAGATGCTGAAACGGCAATGTCGATGCAGTGCTCTGCGCCTGATGGAATGCCTTTGGCAGCCCCAGCATCCCTGGAGTTGTAGGCTTTGTGTCTCTCTGACCCCTAACTATAACTTGCATGGCATCCTGGATCTGAGGCTTACGTCCTCCAGCTCTATGTGTGTCCTAGATGGGAAAGGTGTTGTAAGACTGATGTTGGTGCAGTGCCATGCTTCCCGTGACATGCCTTTGGGAGCATCAGTATCTCTGAAGCTCTAGTCTCTTTGGCTCTCTGAACCCTGACCCTAACATTAACCCTAACCGTGTAACTAATTTGCATGGCAGCCTGGATATGAGGCAGACGTCCTCGATTTCAATGGGTGTCCCAGATGAGAAAGATGCTGAAACGGCAATGTCGATGCAGTGCTGTGCGCCTGATGGAATGCCTTTGGCAGCCCCAGCATCCCTGGAGTTGTAGGCTTTGTGTCTCTCTGAACCCTAACTATAACTTGCATGGCGTCCTGGGTCTGAGGCTGATGTCCTCCCCCTCTATGTGTGACCCAGACTGGAAAGGTGTTGATAGACGAATGTTGGTGCAGTACCATGCTTCTCTTGGCATGCCTTTGGCATCTTCAGTATCCCTGAAGCTCTAGGCTCTTTGGCTCTCTGAACCCTAACCCTAACATTAACCCTAACACAATACCTAATTTGCATGGCAGCCTGGATATGAGGCAGACGTCCTCCACCTAAATGGTTGTCCCAGATGAGAAAGATGTTGAAACGGCAATGTCGATGCAGTGCTGTGCGCCTGATGGAATGCCGTTGGCAGCCCCAGCATCCCTGGAGTTGTAGGCTTTGTGTCTCTCTGAACCCTAACTATAACTTGCATGGTGTCCTGGATCTGAGGCTTACGTCCTCCAGCTCTATGTGTGTCCTAGATGGGAAAGGCGTTGTAAGACTAATGTTGGTGCAGTGCCATGCTTCCCGTGACATGCCTTTGGGAGCATCAGTATCTCTGAAGCTCTAGTCTCTTTGGCTCTCTGAACCCTGACCCTAACATTAACCCTAACCGTGTAACTAATTTGCATGGCAGCCTGAATATGAGGCAGACATCCTCGATTTCAATGGGTGTCCCAGATGAGAAAGATGCTGAAACGGCAATGTCGATGCAGTGCTGTGCGCCTGATGGAATGCCTCTGGCAGCCCCAGCATCCCTGGAGTTGTAGGCTTTGTGTCTCTCTGAACACTTAACTATAACTTGCATGGCATCCTGGGTCTGAGGCTCATGTCCTCCACCGCTATGTGTGTCCCAGACGGGAAAGGTGTTGAAAGACCAATGTTGGTGCAGTGCCATTCTTCCCTTGGCATGCTTTCGGCATCTTCAGTATCCCTGAAACTCTAGGCTCTTTGGCCCTCTGAGCCCTAACCCTAACATTAACCCTAACCCTATACCTAACTTGCATGGCATCCTGGATCTGAGGCTTACGTCCTCCAGCTCTATGTGTGTCCTAGATGGGAAAGGTCTTGTAAGACTCATGTTGGTGCAGTGCCATGCTTCCCTTGGCATGCCTTTGGAAGCATCAGTATCTCTGAAGCTCTAGTCTCTTTGTCTCTCTGAACCTGAACCCTAACCCTAACCCTAGACCTAATTTGCATGGCAGCCTGGATATGAGGCTGACGTCCTCCATCTGAATGGGTGTCCCAGCTGAGAAAGATGCTGAAACGGCAATGTCGATGCAGTGCTCTGCGCCTGATGGAATGGTTTTGGCAGCCCCAGCATCCCTGGAGTTGTAGGCTTTGTGTCTCTCTGACCCCTAACTATAACTTGCATGGCATCCTGGATCTGAGGCTTACGTCCTCCAGCTCTATGTGTGTCCTAGATGGGAAAGGTGTTGTAAGACTGATGTTGGTGCAGTGCCATGCTTCCCGTGACATGCCTTTGGGAGCATCAGTATCTCTGAAGCTCTAGTCTCTTTGGCTCTCTGAACCCTAAACCTAACATTAACCCTAACCGTGTAACTAATTTGCATGGCAGCCTGAATATGAGGCAGTCGTCCTCGATTTCAATGGGTGTCCCAGATGAGAAAGATGCTGAAACGGCAATGTCGATGCAGTGCTGTGCGCCTGATGGAATGCCTTTGGCAGTCCCAGCATCCCTGGAGTTGTAGTCTTTGTGTCTCTCTTAACCCTAACTATAACTTGCATGGCATCCTGGATCTGAGGCTTACGTCCTCCAGCTCTATGTGTGTCCTAGATGGGAAAGGTGTTGTAAGACTGATGTTGGTGCAGTGCCATGCTTCCCTTGGCATGCCTTTAGCAGCATCAGTATCCCTGAAGCTCTAGGCTCTTTGGCTCTCTGAACCCTAACCCTAACCCTAACCCTAATCCTATACCTAATTTGCATGGCAGCCTGGATATGAGGCAGACGTCCTCCATCTAAATGGTTGTCCCAGATGAGAAAGATGCTGAAACGGCAATGTCGATGCAGTGCTGTGCGCCTGATGGAATGCCTTTGGCAGCCCCAGCATCCCTGGAGTTGTAGGCTTTGTGTCTCTCTGAACCCTAACTATAACTTGCATGGCATCCTGGATCTGAGGCTTACGTCCTCCAGCTCTATGTGTGTCCTAGATGGGAAAGGTGTTGTAAGACTGATGTTGGTGCAGTGCCATGCTTCCCGTGACATGCCTTTGGGAGCATCAGTATCTCTGAAGCTCTAGTCTCTTTGGCTCTCTGAACCCTAAACCTAACATTAACCCTAACCGTTTAACTAATTTGCATGGCAGCCTGAATATGAGGCAGTCGTCCTCGATTTCAATGGGTGTCCCAGATGAGAAAGATGCTGAAACGGCAATGTCGATGCAGTGCTGTGCGCCTGATGGAATGCCTTTGGCAGTCCCAGCATCCCTGGAGTTGTAGGCTTTGTGTCTCTCTTAACCCTAACTATAACTTGCATGGCATCCTGGATCTGAGGCTTACGTCCTCCAGCTCTATGTGTGTCCTAGATGGGAAAAGTGTTGTAAGACTGATGTTGGTGCAGTGCCATGCTTCCCTTGGCATGCCTTTCGCAGCATCAGTATCCCTGAAGCTCTAGGCTCTTTGGCTCTCTGAACCCTAACCCTAACCCTAACCCTAATCCTATACCTAATTTGCATGGCAGCCTGGATATGAGGCAGACGTCCTCCATCTAAATGGTTGTCCCAGATGAGAAAGATGCTGAAACGGCAATGTCGATGCAGTGCTGTGTGCCTGATGGAATGCCTTTGGCAGCCCCAGCATCCCTGGAGTTGTAGGCTTTGTGTCTCTCTGAACCCTAACTATAACTTGCATGGCGTCCTGGGTCTGAGGCTGATGTCCTCCACCTCTATGTGTGTCCCAGACGGGAAAGGTGTTGAAAGACAAATGTTGGTGCAGTGCCATGCTTCCCTTGGCCTGCCTTTGGCAGCATCAGTATCCCTGAAGCTCTAGGCTCTTTGGCTCTCTGAACCCTAACCCTAACATTAACCCTAATCTAATTTGCATGGCAGCCTGGATATGAGGCAAACGTCCTCGATTTCAATGGGTGTCCCAGAGGAGAAAGTTGTTGAAACGGCAATGTCGATGCAGTGCTGTGCGCCTGATGGAATGCCTCTGGCAGCCCCAGCATCCCTGGAGTTGTAGGCTTTGTGTCTCTCTGAACCCTAACTATAACTTGCATGGCATCCTGGGTCTGAGGCTGATGTCCTCCACCTCTATGTGTGTCCCAGACGGGAAAGGTGTTGAAAGACAA
The DNA here is from genome assembly GCF_037157495.1 of Lathamus discolor. Taxonomy (NCBI): domain Eukaryota; kingdom Metazoa; phylum Chordata; class Aves; order Psittaciformes; family Psittacidae; genus Lathamus; species Lathamus discolor. The sequence goes on along the minus strand of NC_088887.1, from coordinate 98,229,089 downwards.
ATGTTGGTGCAGTGCCATGCTTCCCTTGGCCTGCCTTTGGCAGCATCAGTATCCCTGAAGCTCTAGGCTCTTTGGCTCTCTGAACCCTAACCCTAACATTAACCCTAATCCTATACCTAATTTGCATGGCAGCCTGGATATGGGGCAGACGTCCTCCATCTAAATGGGTGTCCCAGATGAGAAAGATGTTGAAACGGCAATGTCGATGCACTGCTGTGCGCCTGATGGAATGCCTCTGGCAGCCCCAGCATCCCTGGAGTTGTAGGCTTTGTGTCTCTCTGAACACTTAACTATAACTTGCATGGCATCCTGGGTCTGAGGCTCATGTCTTCCAACGCTATGTGTGTCCCAGACGGGAAAGGTGTTGAAAGACGAATGTTGGTGCAGTGCCATTCTTCCCTTGGCCTGCCTTTGGCAGCATCAGTATCCCTGAAGCTCTAGGCTCTGTGGCTCTCTGAACCCTAATGCTAACCCTAACCCTAATCCTATACCTAATTTGCATGGCAGCCTGAATATGAGGCAGACGTCCTCCACCTAAATGGTTGTCCCAGATGAGAAAGATTTTGAAACGGCAATGTCGATGCACTGCTGTGCGCCTGATGGAATGCCTTTGGCAGCCCCAGCATCCCTGGAGTTGTAGGCTTTGTGTCTCTCTGAAGCCTGACTATAACTTGCATGGCGTCCTGGGTCTGAGGCTGATGTCCTCCACCTCTATGTGTGTCCCAGACGGGAAAGGTGTTGAAAGACAAATGTTGGTGCAGTGCCATGCTTCCCTTGGCATGCCTTTCGCAGCATCAGTATCCCTGAAGCTCTAGGCTCTTTGGCTCTCTGAACCCTAACCCTAACATTAAACCTAATCCTGTACCTAATTTGCATGGCAGCCTGGATATGAGGCAGACGTCCTCCATCTAAATGGTTGTCCCAGAGGAGAAAGTTGTTGAAACGGCAATGTCGATGCAGTGCTGTGCGCCTGATGGAATGCCTCTGGCAGCCCCAGCATCCCTGGAGTTGTAGGCTTTGTGTCTCTCTGAACCCTAACTATAACTTGCATGGCGTCCTGGGTCTGAGGCTGATGTCCTCCACCTCTATGTGTGTCCCAGACGGGAAAGGTGTTGAAAGACAAATGTTGGTGCAGTGCCATGCTTCCCTTGGCATGCCTTTGGGAGCATCAGTATCTCTGAAGCTCTAGTCTCTTTGGCTCTCTGAACCCTGACAATAACATTAACCCTAACCGTGTAACTAATTTGCATGGCAGCCTGAATATGAGGCAGACATCCTCGATTTCAATGGGTGTCCCAGATGAGAAAGATGCTGAAACGGCAATGTCGATGCAGTGCTGTGTGCCTGATGGAATGCCTCTGGCAGCCCCAGCATCCCTGGAGTTGTAGGCTTTGTGTCTCTCTGAACACTTAACTATAACTTGCATGGCATCCTGGGTCTGAGGCTGATGTCCCCCAACGCTATGTGTGTCCCAGACGGGAAAGGTGTTGATAGACGAATGTTGGTGCAGTGCCATTCTTCCCTTGGCTTGCCTTTGGCATCTTCAGTATCCCTGAAACTCTAGGCTCTTTGGCCCTCTGAGCCCTAACCCTAACATTAACCCTAACCCTATACCTAACTTGCATGGCATCCTGGATCTGAGGCTTACGTCCTCCAGCTCTATGTGTGTCCTAGATGGGAAAGGTGTTGTAAGACTGATGTTGGTGCAGTGCCATGCTTCCCTTGGCATGCCTTTGGCATCTTCAGTATCCCTGAAGCTCTAGGCTCTTTGGCCCTCTGAACCCTAACCCTAACATTAACCCTAACCCTATACCTAATTTGCATGGCAGCCTGGATATGAGGCTGACGTCCTCCACCTAAATGGTTGTCCCAGATGAGAAAGATGTTGAAACGGCAATGTCGATGCACTGCTGTGCGCCTGATGGAATGCCTTTGGCAGCCCCAGCATCCCTGGAGTTGTAGGCTTTGTGTCTCTCTGAGCCCTAACTATAACTTGCATGGCATCCTGGATCTGAGGCTTACGTCCTCCAGCTCTATGTGCGTCCTAGATGGGAAAGGTGTTGTAAGACTGATGTTGGTGCAGTGCCATGCTTCCCTTGGCATGCCTTTCGCAGCATCAGTATCCCTTAAGCGTTAGGCTCTTTGGCTCTCTGAACCCTAACCCTAACCCTAACCCTAATCCTATACCTAATTTGCATGGCAGCCTGGATATGAGGCAGACGTCCTCCATCAAAATGGTTGTCCCAGATGAGAAAGATGCTGAAACGGCAATGTCGATGCAGTGCTGTGCGCCTGATGGAATGCCTTTGGCAGCCCCAGCATCCCTGAAGTTGTAGGCTTTGTGTCTCTCTGAACCCTAACTATAACTTGCATGGCGTCCTGGGTCTGAGCCTGATGTCCTCCACCTCTATGTGTGTCCCAGACGGGAATGGTGTTGAAAGACGAATGTTGGTGCAGTGCCATTCTTCCCTTAGCATGCCTTCGGCATCTTCAATATCCCTGAAACTCTAGGCTCTTTGGCCCTCTGAGCCCTAACCCTAACATTAACCCTAACCCTATACCTAACTTGCATGGCATCCTGGATCTGAGGCTTACGTCCTCCAGCTCTATGTGTGTCCTAGATGGGAAAGGTCTTGTAAGACAAAAGTTGGTGCAGTGCCATGCTTCCCTTGGCATGCCTTTGGAAGCATCAGTATCTCTGAAGCTCTAGTCTCTTTGTCTCTCTGAACCTGAACCATAACCCTAACCCTAGACCTAATTTGCATGGCAGCCTGGATATGAGGCTGACGTCCTCCATCTGAATGGGTGTCCCAGCTGAGAAAGATGCTGAAACGGCAATGTCGATGCAGTGCTCTGCGCCTGATGGAATGCCTTTGGCAGCCCCAGCATCCCTGGAGTTGTAGGCTTTGTGTCTCTCTGAACCCTAACTATAACTTGCATGGCATCCTGGATCTGAGGCTTACGTCCTCCAGCTCTATGTGTGTCCTAGATGGGAAAGGTGTTGTAAGACTGATGTTGGTGCAGTGCCATGCTTCCCGTGACATGCCTTTGGGAGCATCAGTATCTCTGAAGCTCTAGTCTCTTTGGCTCTCTGAACCCTGACCCTAACATTAACCCTAACCGTGTAACTAATTTGCATGGCAGCCTGAATATGAGGCAGACGTCCTCGATTTCAATGGGTGTCCCAGATGAGAAAGATGCTGAAACGGCAATGTCGATGCAGTGCTGTGCGCCTGATGGAATGCCTTTGGCAGCCCCAGCATCCCTGGAGTTGTAGGCTTTGTGTCTCTCTGAACCCTAACTATAACTTGCATGGCGCCCTGGGTCTGAGGCTGATGTCCTCCACCTCTATGTGTGTCCCAGACGGGAAAGGTTTTGAAAGACAAATGTTGGTGCAGTGCCATGCTTCCCTTGGCATGCCTTTCGCAGCATCAGTATCCCTGAAGCTCTAGGCTCTTTGGCTCTCTGAACCCTAACCCTAACCCTAACCCTAATCCTATACCTAATTTGCATGGCAGCCTGGCTATGAGGCAGACGTCCTCCATCTAAATGGTTGTCCCAGATGAGAAAGATGTTGAAACGGCAATGTCGATGCACTGCTGTGCGCCTGATGGAATGCCTTTGGCAGCCCCAGCATCCCTGGAGTTGTAGGCTTTGTGTCTCTCTTAACCCTAACTATAACTTGCATGGCGTCCTGGGTCTGAGGCTGATGTCCTCCACCTCTATGTGTGTCCCAGACTGGAAAGGTGTTGATAGACGAATGTTGGTGCAGTGCCATGCCTCCCTTGGCATGCCTTTGGCATCTTCAGTATCCCTGAAGCTCTAGGCTCTTTGGCCCTCTGAACCCTAACCCTAACATTAACCCTAACCCTATACCTAATTTGCATGGCAGCCTGGATATGAGGCAGACGTCCTCCACCTAAATGGTTGTCCCAGATGAGAAAAATGTTGAAACGGCAATGTCGATGCACTGCTGTGCGCCTGATGGAAAGCCTTTGGCAGCCCCAGCATCCCTGGAGTTGTAGGCTTTGTGTCTCTCTTAACCCAAACTATAACTTGCATGGCATCCTGGATCTGAGGCTTACGTCCTCCAGCTCTATGTGTGTCCTAGATGGGAAAGGCGTTGTAAGACTAATGTTGGTGCAGTGCCATGCTTCCCGTGACATGCCTTTGGGAGCATCAGTATCTCTGAAGCTCTAGTCTCTTTGGCTCTCTGAACCCTGACCCTAACATTAACCCTAACCGTGTAACTAATTTGCATGGCAGCCTGAATATGAGGCAGACATCCTCGATTTCAATGGGTGTCCCAGATGAGAAAGATGCTGAAACGGCAATGTCGATGCAGTGCTGTGCGCCTGATGGAATGCCTCTGGCAGCCCCAGCATCCCTGGAGTTGTAGGCTTTGTGTCTCTCTGAACACTTAACTATAACTTGCATGGCATCCTGGGTCTGAGGCTCATGTCCTCCACCGCTATGTGTGTCCCAGACGGGAAAGGTGTTGAAAGACGAATGTTGGTGCAGTGCCATTCTTCCCTTGGCATGCCTTCGGCATCTTCAGTATCCCTGAAACTCTAGGCTCTTTGGCCCTCTGAGCCCTAACCCTAACATTAACCCTAACCCTATACCTAACTTGCATGGCATCCTGGATCTGAGGCTTACGTCCTCCAGCTCTATGTGTGTCCTAGATGGGAAAGGTCTTGTAAGACAAAAGTTGGTGCAGTGCCATGCTTCCCTTGGCATGCCTTTGGAAGCATCAGTATCTCTGAAGCTCTAGTCTCTTTGTCTCTCTGAACCTGAACCCTAACCCTAACCCTAGACCTAATTTGCATGGCAGCCTGGATATGAGGCTGACGTCCTCCATCTGAATGGGTGTCCCAGCTGAGAAAGATGCTGAAACGGCAATGTCGATGCAGTGCTGTGCGCCTGATGGAATGCCTTTGGCAGCCCCAGCATCCCTGGAGTTGTAGGCTTTGTGTCTCTCTGAACCCTAACTATAACTTGCATGGCATCCTGGATCTGAGGCTTACGTCCTCCAGCTCTATGTGTGTCCTAGATGGGAAAGGTGTTGTAAGACTGATGTTGGTGCAGTGCCATGCTTCCCTTGGCATGCCTTTGGCATCTTCAGTATCCCTGAAGCGTTAGGCTCTTTGGCCCTCTGAACCCTAACCCTAACATTAACCCTAACCCTATACCTAATTTGCATGGCAGCCTGGATATGAGGCAGACGTCCTCCACCTAAATGGTTGTCCCAGATGAGAAAGATGTTGAAACGGCAATGTCGATGCACTGCTGTGCGCCTGATGGAAAGCCTTTGGCAGCCCCAGCATCCCTGGAGTTGTAGGCTTTGTGTCTCTCTTAACCCAAACTATAACTTGCATGGCATCCTGGATCTGAGGCTTACGTCCTCCAGCTCTATGTGTGTCCTAGATGGGAAAGGCGTTGTAAGACTAATGTTGGTGCAGTGCCATGCTTCCCGTGACATGCCTTTGGGAGCATCAGTATCTCTGAAGCTCTAGTCTCTTTGGCTCTCTGAACCCTGACCCTAACATTAACCCTAACCGTGTAACTAATTTGCATGGCAGCCTGAATATGAGGCAGACATCCTCGATTTCAATGGGTGTCCCAGATGAGAAAGATGCTGAAACGGCAATGTCGATGCAGTGCTGTGCGCCTGATGGAATGCCTCTGGCAGCCCCAGCATCCCTGGAGTTGTAGGCTTTGTGTCTCTCTGAACACTTAACTATAACTTGCATGGCATCCTGGGTCTGAGGCTCATGTCCTCCACCGCTATGTGTGTCCCAGACGGGAAAGGTGTTGAAAGACGAATGTTGGTGCAGTGCCATTCTTCCCTTGGCATGCCTTCGGCATCTTCAGTATCCCTGAAACTCTAGGCTCTTTGGCCCTCTGAGCCCTAACCCTAACATTAACCCTAACCCTATACCTAACTTGCATGGCATCCTGGATCTGAGGCTTACGTCCTCCAGCTCTATGTGTGTCCTAGATGGGAAAGGTCTTGTAAGACAAAAGTTGGTGCAGTGCCATGCTTCCCTTGGCATGCCTTTGGAAGCATCAGTATCTCTGAAGCTCTAGTCTCTTTGTCTCTCTGAACCTGAACCCTAACCCTAACCCTAGACCTAATTTGCATGGCAGCCTGGATATGAGGCTGACGTCCTCCATCTGAATGGGTGTCCCAGCTGAGAAAGATGCTGAAACGGCAATGTCGATGCAGTGCTGTGCGCCTGATGGAATGCCTTTGGCAGCCCCAGCATCCCTGGAGTTGTAGGCTTTGTGTCTCTCTGAACCCTAACTATAACTTGCATGGCATCCTGGATCTGAGGCTTACGTCCTCCAGCTCTATGTGTGTCCTAGATGGGAAAGGTGTTGTAAGACTGATGTTGGTGCAGTGCCATGCTTCCCTTGGCATGCCTTTGGCATCTTCAGTATCCCTGAAGCGTTAGGCTCTTTGGCCCTCTGAACCCTAACCCTAACATTAACCCTAACCCTATACCTAATTTGCATGGCAGCCTGGATATGAGGCAGACGTCCTCCACCTAAATGGTTGTCCCAGATGAGAAAGATGTTGAAACGGCAATGTCGATGCACTGCTGTGCGCCTGATGGAATGCCTTTGGCAGCCCCAGCATCCCTGGAGTTGTAGGCTTTGTGTCTCTCTGAACCCTAACTATAACTTGCATGGCGTCCTGGGTCTGAGGCTGATGTCCTCCACCTCTATGTGTGTCCCAGACTGGAAAGGTGTTGATAGACGAATGTTGGTGCAGTGCCATGCCTCCCTTGGCATGCCTTTGGCATCTTCAGTATCCCTGAAGCTCTAGGCTCTTTGGCCCTCTGAACCCTAACCCTAACATTAACCCTAACCCTATACCTAATTTGCATGGCAGCCTGGATATGAGGCAGACGTCCTCCACCTAAATGGTTGTCCCAGATGAGAAAGATGTTGAAACGGCAATGTCGATGCACTGCTGTGCGCCTGATGGAATGCCTTTGGCAGCCCCAGCATCCCTGGAGTTGTAGGCTTTGTGTCTCTCTGAGCCCTAACTATAACTTGCATGGCATCCTGGATCTGAGGCTTACGTCCTCCAGCTCTATGTGCGTCCTAGATGGGAAAGGTGTTGTAAGACTGATGTTGGTGCAGTGCCATGCTTCCCTTGGCATGCCTTTCGCAGCATCAGTATCCCTTAAGCGTTAGGCTCTTTGGCTCTCTGAACCCTAACCCTAACCCTAACCCTAATCCTATACCTAATTTGCATGGCAGCCTGGATATGAGGCAGACGTCCTCCATCAAAATGGTTGTCCCAGATGAGAAAGATGCTGAAACGGCAATGTCGATGCACTGCTGTGCGCCTGATGGAATGCCTTTGGCAGCCCCAGCATCCCTGGAGTTGTAGGCTTTGTGTCTCTCTGAACCCTAACTATAACTTGCATGGCGTCCTGGGTCTGAGCCTGATGTCCTCCACCTCTATGTGTGTCCCAGACGGGAATGGTGTTGAAAGACGAATGTTGGTGCAGTGCCATTCTTCCCTTGGCATGCCTTCGGCATCTTCAGTATCCCTGAAACTCTAGGCTCTTTGGCCCTCTGAGCCCTAACCCTAACATTAACCCTAACCCTATACCTAACTTGCATGGCATCCTGGATCTGAGGCTTACGTCCTCCAGCTCTATGTGTGTCCTAGATGGGAAAGGTCTTGTAAGACAAAAGTTGGTGCAGTGCCATGCTTCCCTTGGCATGCCTTTGGAAGCATCAGTATCTCTGAAGCTCTAGTCTCTTTGTCTCTCTGAACCTGAACCATAACCCTAACCCTAGACCTAATTTGCATGGCAGCCTGGATATGAGGCTGACGTCCTCCATCTGAATGGGTGTCCCAGCTGAGAAAGATGCTGAAACGGCAATGTCGATGCAGTGCTCTGCGCCTGATGGAATGCCTTTGGCAGCCCCAGCATCCCTGGAGTTGTAGGCTTTGTGTCTCTCTGAACCCTAACTATAACTTGCATGGCATCCTGGATCTGAGGCTTACGTCCTCCAGCTCTATGTGTGTCCTAGATGGGAAAGGTGTTGTAAGACTGATGTTGGTGCAGTGCCATGCTTCCCGTGACATGCCTTTGGGAGCATCAGTATCTCTGAAGCTCTAGTCTCTTTGGCTCTCTGAACCCTGACCCTAACATTAACCCTAACCGTGTAACTAATTTGCATGGCAGCCTGAATATGAGGCAGACGTCCTCGATTTCAATGGGTGTCCCAGATGAGAAAGATGCTGAAACGGCAATGTCGATGCAGTGCTGTGCGCCTGATGGAATGCCTTTGGCAGCCCCAGCATCCCTGGAGTTGTAGGCTTTGTGTCTCTCTGAACCCTAACTATAACTTGCATGGCGCCCTGGGTCTGAGGCTGATGTCCTCCACCTCTATGTGTGTCCCAGACGGGAAAGGTTTTGAAAGACAAATGTTGGTGCAGTGCCATGCTTCCCTTGGCATGCCTTTCGCAGCATCAGTATCCCTGAAGCTCTAGGCTCTTTGGCTCTCTGAACCCTAACCCTAACCCTAACCCTAATCCTATACCTAATTTGCATGGCAGCCTGGCTATGAGGCAGACGTCCTCCATCTAAATGGTTGTCCCAGATGAGAAAGATGTTGAAACGGCAATGTCGATGCACTGCTGTGCGCCTGATGGAATGCCTTTGGCAGCCCCAGCATCCCTGGAGTTGTAGGCTTTGTGTCTCTCTTAACCCTAACTATAACTTGCATGGCGTCCTGGGTCTGAGGCTGATGTCCTCCACCTCTATGTGTGTCCCAGACTGGAAAGGTGTTGATAGACGAATGTTGGTGCAGTGCCATGCCTCCCTTGGCATGCCTTTGGCATCTTCAGTATCCCTGAAGCTCTAGGCTCTTTGGCCCTCTGAACCCTAACCCTAACATTAACCCTAACCCTATACCTAATTTGCATGGCAGCCTGGATATGAGGCAGACGTCCTCCACCTAAATGGTTGTCCCAGATGAGAAAAATGTTGAAACGGCAATGTCGATGCACTGCTGTGCGCCTGATGGAATGCCTTTGGCAGCCCCAGCATCCCTGGAGTTGTAGGCTTTGTGTCTCTCTTAACCCAAACTATAACTTGCATGGCATCCTGGATCTGAGGCTTACGTCCTCCAGCTCTATGTGTGTCCTAGATGGGAAAGGCGTTGTAAGACTAATGTTGGTGCAGTGCCATGCTTCCCGTGACATGCCTTTGGGAGCATCAGTATCTCTGAAGCTCTAGTCTCTTTGGCTCTCTGAACCCTGACCCTAACATTAACCCTAACCGTGTAACTAATTTGCATGGCAGCCTGAATATGAGGCAGACATCCTCGATTTCAATGGGTGTCCCAGATGAGAAAGATGCTGAAACGGCAATGTCGATGCAGTGCTGTGCGCCTGATGGAATGCCTCTGGCAGCCCCAGCATCCCTGGAGTTGTAGGCTTTGTGTCTCTCTGAACACTTAACTATAACTTGCATGGCATCCTGGGTCTGAGGCTCATGTCCTCCACCGCTATGTGTGTCCCAGACGGGAAAGGTGTTGAAAGACGAATGTTGGTGCAGTGCCATTCTTCCCTTGGCATGCCTTCGGCATCTTCAGTATCCCTGAAACTCTAGGCTCTTTGGCCCTCTGAGCCCTAACCCTAACATTAACCCTAACCCTATACCTAACGTGCATGGCATCCTGGATCTGAGGCTTACGTCCTCCAGCTCTATGTGTGTCCTAGATGGGAAAGGTCTTGTAAGACTCATGTTGGTGCAGTGCCATGCTTCCCTTGGCATGCCTTTGGAAGCATCAGTATCTCTGAAGCTCTAGTCTCTTTGTCTCTCTGAACCTGAACCCTAACCCTAACCCTAGACCTAATTTGCATGGCAGCCTGGATATGAGGCTGACGTCCTCCATCTGAATGGGTGTCCCAGCTGAGAAAGATGCTGAAACGGCAATGTCGATGCAGTGCTCTGCGCCTGATGGAATGCCTTTGGCAGCCCCAGCATCCCTGGAGTTGTAGGCTTTGTGTCTCTCTGAACCCTAACTATAACTTGCATGGCGTCCTGGGTCTGAGGCTGATGTCCTCCACCTCTATGTGTGTCCCAGACTGGAAAGGTGTTGATAGACGAATGTTGGTGCAGTGCCATGCTTCCCTTGGCATGCCTTTGGCATCTTCAGTATCCCTGAAGCTCTAGGCTCTTTGGCCCTCTGAACCCTAACCCTAACATTAACCCTAACCCTATACCTAATTTGCATGGCAGCCTGGATATGAGGCAGACGTCCTCCACCTAAATGGTTGTCCCAGATGAGAAAGATGTTGAAACGGCAATGTCGATGCACTGCTGTGCGCCTGATGGAATGCCTTTGGCAGCCCCAGCATCCCTGGAGTTGTAGGCTTTGTGTCTCTCTTAACCCTAACTATAACTTGCATGGCATCCTGGATCTGAGGCTTACGTCCTCCAGCTCTATGTGTGTCCTAGATGGGAAAGGTGTTGTAAGACAGATGTTGGTGCAGTGCCATGCTTCCCTTGGCATGCCTTTGGAAGCATCAGTATCTCTGAAGCTCTAGTCTCTTTGTCTCTCTGAACCTGAACCATAACCCTAACCCTAGACCTAATTTGCATGGCAGCCTGGATATGAGGCTGACGTCCTCCATCTGAATGGGTGTCCCAGCTGAGAAAGATGCTGAAACGGCAATGTCGATGCAGTGCTCTGCGCCTGATGGAATGCCTTTGGCAGCCCCAGCATCCCTGGAGTTGTAGGCTTTGTGTCTCTCTGAACCCTAACTATAACTTGCATGGCATCCTGGATCTGAGGCTTACGTCCTCCAGCTCTATGTGTGTCCTAGATGGGAAAGGTGTTGTAAGACTGATGTTGGTGCAGTGCCATGCTTCCCGTGACATGCCTTTGGGAGCATCAGTATCTCTGAAGCTCTAGTCTCTTTGGCTCTCTGAACCCTGACCCTAACATTAACCCTAACCGTGTAACTAATTTGCATGGCAGCCTGAATATGAGGCAGACGTCCTCGATTTCAATGGGTGTCCCAGATGAGAAAGATGCTGAAACGGCAATGTCGATGCAGTGCTGTGCGCCTGATGGAATGCCTTTGGCAGCCCCAGCATCCCTGGAGTTGTAGGCTTTGTGTCTCTCTGAACCCTAACTATAACTTGCATGGCGCCCTGGGTCTGAGGCTGATGTCCTCCACCTCTATGTGTGTCCCAGACGGGAAAGGTTTTGAAAGACAAATGTTGGTGCAGTGCCATGCTTCCCTTGGCATGCCTTTCGCAGCATCAGTATCCCTGAAGCTCTAGGCTCTTTGGCTCTCTGAACCCTAACCCTAACCCTAACCCTAATCCTATACCTAATTTGCATGGCAGCCTGGCTATGAGGCAGACGTCCTCCATCTAAATGGTTGTCCCAGATGAGAAAGATGTTGAAACGGCAATGTCGATGCACTGCTGTGCGCCTGATGGAATGCCTTTGGCAGCCCCAGCATCCCTGGAGTTGTAGGCTTTGTGTCTCTCTTAACCCTAACTATAACTTGCATGGCGTCCTGGGTCTGAGGCTGATGTCCTCCACCTCTATGTGTGTCCCAGACTGGAAAGGTGTTGATAGACGAATGTTGGTGCAGTGCCATGCCTCCCTTGGCATGCCTTTGGCATCTTCAGTATCCCTGAAGCTCTAGGCTCTTTGGCCCTCTGAACCCTAACCCTAACATTAACCCTAACCCTATACCTAATTTGCATGGCAGCCTGGATATGAGGCAGACGTCCTCCACCTAAATGGTTGTCCCAGATGAGAAAAATGTTGAAACGGCAATGTCGATGCACTGCTGTGCGCCTGATGGAAAGCCTTTGGCAGCCCCAGCATCCCTGGAGTTGTAGGCTTTGTGTCTCTCTTAACCCAAACTATAACTTGCATGGCATCCTGGATCTGAGGCTTACGTCCTCCAGCTCTATGTGTGTCCTAGATGGGAAAGGCGTTGTAAGACTAATGTTGGTGCAGTGCCATGCTTCCCGTGACATGCCTTTGGGAGCATCAGTATCTCTGAAGCTCTAGTCTCTTTGGCTCTCTGAACCCTGACCCTAACATTAACCCTAACCGTGTAACTAATTTGCATGGCAGCCTGAATATGAGGCAGACATCCTCGATTTCAATGGGTGTCCCAGATGAGAAAGATGCTGAAACGGCAATGTCGATGCAGTGCTGTGCGCCTGATGGAATGCCTCTGGCAGCCCCAGCATCCCTGGAGTTGTAGGCTTTGTGTCTCTCTGAACACTTAACTATAACTTGCATGGCATCCTGGGTCTGAGGCTCATGTCCTCCACCGCTATGTGTGTCCCAGACGGGAAAGGTGTTGAAAGACGAATGTTGGTGCAGTGCCATTCTTCCCTTGGCATGCCTTCGGCATCTTCAGTATCCCTGAAACTCTAGGCTCTTTGGCCCTCTGAGCCCTAACCCTAACATTAACCCTAACCCTATACCTAACGTGCATGGCATCCTGGATCTGAGGCTTACGTCCTCCAGCTCTATGTGTGTCCTAGATGGGAAAGGTCTTGTAAGACTCATGTTGGTGCAGTGCCATGCTTCCCTTGGCATGCCTTTGGAAGCATCAGTATCTCTGAAGCTCTAGTCTCTTTGTCTCTCTGAACCTGAACCCTAACCCTAACCCTAGACCTAATTTGCATGGCAGCCTGGATATGAGGCTGACGTCCTCCATCTGAATGGGTGTCCCAGCTGAGAAAGATGCTGAAACGGCAATGTCGATGCAGTGCTCTGCGCCTGATGGAATGCCTTTGGCAGCCCCAGCATCCCTGGAGTTGTAGGCTTTGTGTCTCTCTGAACCCTAACTATAACTTGCATGGCGTCCTGGGTCTGAGGCTGATGTCCTCCACCTCTATGTGTGTCCCAGACTGGAAAGGTGTTGATAGACGAATGTTGGTGCAGTGCCATGCTTCCCTTGGCATGCCTTTGGCATCTTCAGTATCCCTGAAGCTCTAGGCTCTTTGGCCCTCTGAACCCTAACCCTAACATTAACCCTAACCCTATACCTAATTTGCATGGCAGCCTGGATATGAGGCAGACGTCCTCCACCTAAATGGTTGTCCCAGATGAGAAAGATGTTGAAACGGCAATGTCGATGCACTGCTGTGCGCCTGATGGAATGCCTTTGGCAGCCCCAGCATCCCTGGAGTTGTAGGCTTTGTGTCTCTCTTAACCCTAACTATAACTTGCATGGCATCCTGGATCTGAGGCTTACGTCCTCCAGCTCTATGTGTGTCCTAGATGGGAAAGGTGTTGTAAGACAGATGTTGGTGCAGTGCCATGCTTCCCTTGGCATGCCTTTGGAAGCATCAGTATCTCTGAAGCTCTAGTCTCTTTGTCTCTCTGAACCTGAACCATAACCCTAACCCTAGACCTAATTTGCATGGCAGCCTGGATATGAGGCTGACGTCCTCCATCTGAATGGGTGTCCCAGCTGAGAAAGATGCTGAAACGGCAATGTCGATGCAGTGCTCTGCGCCTGATGGAATGCCTTTGGCAGCCCCAGCATCCCTGGAGTTGTAGGCTTTGTGTCTCTCTGAACCCTAACTACAACTTGCATGGCATCCTGGATCTGAGGCTTACGTCCTCCAGCTCTATGTGTGTCCTAGATGGGAAAGGTGTTGTAAGACTGATGTTGGTGCAGTGCCATGCTTCCCGTGACATGCCTTTGGGAGCATCAGTATCTCTGAAGCTCTAGTCTCTTTGGCTCTCTGAACCCTGACCCTAACATTAACCCTAACCGTGTAACTAATTTGCATGGCAGCCTGAATATGAGGCAGACGTCCTCGATTTCAATGGGTGTCCCAGATGAGAAAGATGCTGAAACGGCAATGTCGATGCAGTGCTGTGCGCCTGATGGAATGCCTTTGGCAGCCCCAGCATCCCTGGAGTTGTAGGCTTTGTGTCTCTCTGAACCCTAACTATAACTTGCATGGCGTCCTGGGTCTGAGGCTGATGTCCTCCACCTCTATGTGTGTCCCAGACGGGAAAGGTTTTGAAAGACAAATGTTGGTGCAGTGCCATGCTTCCCTTGGCATGCCTTTCGCAGCATCAGTATCCCTGAAGCTCTAGGCTCTTTGGCTCTCTGAACCCTAACCCTAACCCTAACCCTAATCCTATACCTAATTTGCATGGCAGCCTGGATATGAGGCAGACGTCCTCCATCTAAATGGTTGTCCCAGATGAGAAAGATGTTTAAACGGCAATGTCGATGCACTGCTGTGCGCCTGATGGAATGCCTTTGGCAGCCCCAGCATCCCTGGAGTTGTAGGCTTTGTGTCTCTCTGAACCCTAACTATAACTTGCATGGCATCCTGGATCTGAGGCTTACGTCCTCCAGCTCTATGTGTGTCCTAGATGGGAAAGGTGTTGTAAGACAGATGTTGGTGCAGTGCCATGCTTCCCTTGGCATGCCTTTCGCAGCATCAGTATCCCTGAAGCTCTAGGCTCTTTGGCTCTCTGAACCCTAACCCTAACCCTAACCCTAATCCTATACCTAATTTGCATGGCAGCCTGGATATGAGGCAGACGTCCTCCATCTAAATGGTTGTCCCAGATGAGAAAGATGCTGAAACGGCAATGTCGATGCACTGCTGTGCGCCTGATGGAATGCCTTTGGCAGCCCCAGCATCCCTGGAGTTGTAGGCTTTGTGTCTCTCTGAACCCTAACTATAACTTGCATGGCGTCCTGGGTCTGAGGCTGATATCCTCCACCTCTATGTGTGTCCCAGACTGGAAAGGTGTTGATAGACGAATGTTGGTGCAGTGCCATGCTTCCCTTGGCATGCCTTTGGCATCTTCAGTATCCCTGAAGCTCTGGGCTCTTTGGCCCTCTGAAACCTAACCCTAACATTAACCCTAACCCTATACCTAATTTGCATGGCAGCCTGGATATGAGGCAGACGTCCTCCACCTAAAGGGTTGTCCCAGATGAGAAAGATGTTGAAACGGCAATGTCGATGCACTGCTGTGCGCCTGATGGAAAGCCTTTGGCAGCCCCAGCATCCCTGGAGTTGTAGGCTTTGTGTCTCTCTTAACCCTAACTATAACTTGCATGGCATCCTGGATCTGAGGCTTACGTCCTCCAGCTCTATGTGTGTCCTAGATGGGAAAGGCGTTGTAAGACTAATGTTGGTGCAGTGCCATGCTTCCCGTGACATGCCTTTGGGAGCATCAGTATCTCTGAAGCTCTAGTCTCTTTGGCTCTCTGAACCCTGACCCTAACATTAACCCTAACCGTGTAACTAATTTGCATGGCAGCCTGAATATGAGGCAGACATCCTCGATTTCAATGGGTGTCCCAGATGAGAAAGATGCTGAAACGGCAATGTCGATGCAGTGCTGTGCGCCTGATGGAATGCCTCTGGCAGCCCCAGCATCCCTGGAGTTGTAGGCTTTGTGTCTCTCTGAACACTTAACTATAACTTGCATCGCATCCTGGGTCTGAGGCTCATGTCCTCCACCGCTATGTGTGTCCCAGACGGGAAAGGTGTTGAAAGACGAATGTTGGTGCAGTGCCATTCTTCCCTTGGCATGCCTTCGGCATCTTCAGTATCCCTGAAACTCTAGGCTCTTTGGCCCTCTGAGCCCTAACCCTAACATTAACCCTAACCCTATACCTAACTTGCATGGCATCCTGGATCTGAGGCTTACGTCCTCCAGCTCTATGTGTGTCCTAGATGGGAAAGGTCTTGTAAGACAAAAGTTGGTGCAGTGCCATGCTTCCCTTGGCATGCCTTTGGAAGCATCAGTATCTCTGAAGCTCTAGTCTCTTTGTCTCTCTGAACCTGAACCATAACCCTAACCCTAGACCTAATTTGCATGGCAGCCTGGATATGAGGCTGACGTCCTCCATCTGAATGGGTGTCCCAGCTGAGAAAGATGCTGAAACGGCAATGTCGATGCAGTGCTCTGCGCCTGATGGAATGCCTTTGGCAGCCCCAGCATCCCTGGAGTTGTAGGCTTTGTGTCTCTCTGAACCCTAACTATAACTTGCATGGCATCCTGGATCTGAGGCTTACGTCCTCCAGCTCTATGTGTGTCCTAGATGGGAAAGGTGTTGTAAGACTGATGTTGGTGCAGTGCCATGCTTCCCGTGACATGCCTTTGGGAGCATCAGTATCTCTGAAGCTCTAGTCTCTTTGGCTCTCTGAACCCTGACCCTAACATTAACCCTAACCGTGTAACTAATTTGCATGGAAGCCTGAATATGAGGCAGACGTCCTCGATTTCAATGGGTGTCCCAGATGAGAAAGATGCTGAAACGGCAATGTCGATGCAGTGCTGTGCGCCTGATGGAATGCCTTTGGCAGCCCCAGCATCCCTGGAGTTGTAGGCTTTGTGTCTCTCTGAACCCTAACTATAACTTGCATGGCGTCCTGGGTCTGAGGCTGATGTCCTCCACCTCTATGTGTGTCCCAGACGGGAAAGGTGTTGAAAGACAAATGTTGGTGCAGTGCCATGCTTCCCTTGGCATGCCGTTGGGAGCATCAGTATCTCTGAAGCTCTAGTCTCTTTGGCTCTCTGAACCCTGACCCTAACATTAACCCTAACCGTGTAACTAATTTGCATGGCAGCCTGAATATGAGGCAGACATCCTCGATTTCAATGGGTGTCCCAGATGAGAAAGATGCTGAAACGGCAATGTCAATGCAGTGCTGTGCGCCTGATGGAATGCCTCTGGCAGCCCCAGCATCCCTGGAGTTGTAGGCTTTGTGTCTCTCTGAACACTTAACTATAACTTGCATGGCATCCTGGGTCTGAGGCTCATGTCCTCCACCGCTATGTGTGTCCCAGACGGGAAAGGTGTTGAAAGACGAATGTTGGTGCAGTGCCATTCTTCCCTTGGCATGCCTTCGGCATCTTCAGTATCCCTGAAGCTCTAGGCTCTTTGGCCCTCTGAGCCCTAACCCTAACATTAACCCTAACCCTATACCTAACTTGCATGGCATCCTGGATCTGAGGCTTACGTCCTCCAGCTCTATGTGTGTCCTAGATGGGAAAGGTCTTGTAAGACTCATGTTGGTGCAGTGCCATGCTTCCCTTGGCATGCCTTTGGAAGCATCAGTATCTCTGAAGCTCTAGTCTCTTTGTCTCTCTGAACCTGAACCCTAACCCTAACCCTAGACCTAATTTGCATGGCAGCCTGGATATGAGGCTGACGTCCTCCATCTGAATGGGTGTCCCAGCTGAGAAAGATGCTGAAACGGCAATGTCGATGCAGTGCTGTGCGCCTGATGGAATGCCTTTGGCAGCCCCAGCATCCCTGGAGTTGTAGGCTTTGTGTCTCTCTGAACCCTAACTATAACTTGCATGGCGTCCTGGGTCTGAGGCTGATGTCCTCCACCTCTATGTGTGTCCCAGACGGGAAAGGTTTTGAAAGACAAATGTTGGTGCAGTGCCATGCTTCCCTTGGCATGCCTTTCGCAGCATCAGTATCCCTGAAGCTCTAGGCTCTTTGGCTCTCTGAACCCTAACCCTAACCCTAACCCTAATCCTATACCTAATTTGCATGGCAGCCTGTCTATGAGGCAGACGTCCTCCATCTAAATGGTTGTCCCAGATGAGAAAGATGTTGAAACGGCAATGTCGATGCACTGCTGTGCGCCTGATGGAATGCCTTTGGCAGCCCCAGCATCCCTGGAGTTGTAGGCTTTGTGTCTCTCTGAACCCTAACTATAACTTGCATGGCGTCCTGGGTCTGAGGCTGATGTTCTCCACCTCTATGTGTGTCCCAGACTGGAAAGGTGTTGATAGACGAATGTTGGTGCAGTGCCATGCTTCCCTTGGCATGCCTTTGGCATCTTCAGTATCCCTGAAGCTCTAGGCTCTTTGGCCCTCTGAACCCTAACCCTAACATTAACCCTAACCCTATACCTAATTTGCATGGCAGCCTGGATCTGAGGCATTCGTCCTCCACCTAAATGGTTGTCCCAGATGAGAAAGATGTTGAAATGGCAATGTCGATGCACTGCTGTGCGCCTGATGGAATGCCTTTGGCAGCCCCAGCATCCCTGGAGTTGTAGGCTTTGTGTCTCTCTGAACCCTAACTATAACTTGCATGGCATCCTGGGTCTGAGGCTGATGTCCTCCACCTCTATGTGTGTCCCAGACGGGAAAGGTGTTGAAAGACAAATGTTGGTGCAGTGCCATGCTTCCCTTGGCATGCCTTTGGGAGCATCAGTATCTCTGAAGCTCTAGGCTCTTTGGCTCTCTGAACCCTAACCCTAACCCTAACCCTAATCCTATACCTAATTTGCATGGCAGCCTGGCTATGAGGCAGACGTCCTCCATCTAAATGGTTGTCCCAGATGAGAAAGATGTTGAAACGGCAATGTCGATGCACTGCTGTGCGCCTGATGGAATGCCTTTGGCAGCCCCAGCATCCCTGGAGTTGTAGGCTTTGTGTCTCTCTGAACCCTAACTATAACTTGCATGGCGTCCTGGGTCTGAGGCTGATGTCCTCCACCTCTATGTGTGTCCCAGACTGGAAAGGTGTTGATAGACGAATGTTGGTGCAGTGCCATGCTTCCCTTGGCATGCCTTTGGCATCTTCAGTATCCCTGAAGCTCTAGGATCTTTGGCCCTCTGAACCCTAACCCTAACATTAACCCTAACCCTATACCTAATTTGCATGGCAGCCTGGATCTGAGGCATTCGTCCTCCACCTAAATGGTTGTCCCAGATGAGAAAGATGTTGAAATGGCAATGTCGATGCACTGCTGTGCGCCTGATGGAATGCCTTTGGCAGCCCCAGCATCCCTGGAGTTGTAGGCTTTGTGTCTCTCTGAACCCTAACTATAACTTGCATGGCATCCTGGGTCTGAGGCTGATGTCCTCCACCTCTATGTGTGTCCCAGACGGGAAAGGTGTTGAAAGACAAATGTTGGTGCAGTGCCATGCTTCCCTCGGCATGCCTTTGGGAGCATCAGTATCCCTGAAGCTCTAGGCTCTTTGGCTCTCTGAACCCTGACCCTAACATTAACCTTAACCGTGTAACTAATTTGCATGGCAGCCTGAATATGAGGCAGACGTCCTCGATTTCAATGGGTGTCCCAGATGAGAAAGATGCTGAAACGGCAATGTCGATGCAGTGCTGTGCGCCTGATGGAATGCCTTTGGCAGCCCCAGCATCCCTGGAGTTGTAGGCTTTGTGTCTCTCTGAACCCTAACTATAACTTGCATGGCGTCCTGGGTCTGAGGCTGATGTCCTCCACCTCTATGTGTGTCCCAGACTGGAAAGGTGTTGATAGACGAATGTTGGTGCAGTGCCATGCTTCCCTTGGCATGCCTTTGGCATCTTCAGTATCCCTGAAGCTCTAGGCTCTTTTGCCCTCTGAACCCTAACCCTAACATTAACCCTAACCCTATACCTAATTTGCATGGCAGCCTGGATATGAGGCATTCGTCCTCCACCTAAATGGTTGTCCCAGATGAGAAAGATGTTGAAACGGCAATGTCGATGCACTGCTGTGCGCCTGATGGAATGCCTTTGGCAGCCCCAGCATCCCTGGAGTTGTAGGCTTTGTGTCTCTCTGAACCCTAACTATAACTTGCATGGCATCCTGGGTCTGAGGCTGATGTCCTCCACCTCTATGTGTGTCCCAGACGGGAAAGGTGTTGAAAGAGAAATGTTGGTGCAGTGCCATGCTTCCCTTGGCATGCCTTTGGGAGCATCAGTATCTCTGAAGCTCTAGTCTCTTTGGCTCTCTGAACCCTGACCCTAACATTAACCTTAACCGTGTAATTAATTTGCATGGCAGCCTGAATATGAGGCAGACGTCCTCGATTTCAATGGGTGTCCCAGATGAGAAAGATGCTGAAACGGCAATGTCGATGCAGTGCTGTGCGCCTGATGGAATGCCTTTGGCAGCCCCAGCATCCCTGGAGTTGTAGGCTTTGTGTCTCTCTGAAGCCTAACTATAACTTGCATGGCATCCTGGGTCAGAGGCTTAAATCCTCCAGCTCTATGTGTCTCCTAGATGGGAAAGGTGTTGTAAGACTCATGTTGGTGCAGTGCCATGCTTCCCTTGGCATGCCTTTGGAAGCATCAGTATCCCTGAAGCTCTAGGCTCTGTGGCTCTCTGAACCCTAAATCTAACCCTAACCCTAATCCTATACCTAATTTGCATGGCAGCCTGGCTATGAGGCAGATGTCCTCCATCTAAATGGTTGTCTCAGATGAGAAAGATGTTGAAACGGCAATGTCGATGCACTGCTGTGCGCCTGATGGAATGCCTTTGGCAGCCCCAGCATCCCTGGAGTTGTAGGCTTTGTGTCTCTCTGAACCCTAACTATAACTTGCATGGCGTCCTGGGTCTGAGGCTGATGTCCTCCACCTCTATGTGTGTCCCAGACGGGAAAGGTGTTGAAAGACAAATGTTGGTGCAGTGCCATGCTTCCCTTGGCATTCCTTTGGCAGCATCAGTATCCCTGAAGCTCTAGGCTTTTTGGCTCTCTGAACCCTAACCGTAACCCTAACCCTATTGCTAATTTGCATGGTACCCTGGATATGAAGCTGTGGTCCTTCATCTGAATGGCTGTCCCATATAAGTGAGATGTTGAAACGGCTATGTCGGTGCAGTCCTGTTCCCATGATGGAATGCCTTTGGCAGCCCCAGTATCCCTGGAGTTGTAAGCTTTGTGTCTCTCTGATGCTAACTATAATTTCCATGGTACCCTGGATATGAGGCTGATGTCCTCCCTCTGAATGAGTGTCCCAGATGAGGAAGGTGTTGACAGAGTAATGCCTGTGCAGAGCCCTTCTCCTCTTGGAATGCCTTTGGCAGACCAGGTATCCCTGGAGTTGTAGGCTTTGTGTCTCTCTGATTCCTAAACATAAGTATAATTTGCATGGCACCCTGGATCTGAGACTGATGTCTTCCAGCTCTATGTGTGTCCTAGATGGGATGCTGTTGAAAGAGTGATGTTGGCGCAGTTCCACGCTTCCCTTCGCATTCCTTTTGTAGCACCAGTATCCCTGAAGCTCTAGGCTCTTAGACTCTCTGAACCCTAACCCTAACCCTAGCCCTATACCTAATCAGCATGGCACCCTTGATATGTGTCTGACGTCCTCCACCTGAATGGGTGTGCCTGATGAAAAAGATGTTGAAACGGCAATGTCGATGCAGTACTGGGCGTCTGATGGAATGCCTTTGTCAGCGCCAGTATGCCTGGAGTTGTTGGCTTGTGTCTCTCTGAACCCTAACTATAATTTGCACGGCACCCTGGATCTGAGCCTGATGTATTCCAGCTCTATGTGTGTCCTAGATGGGAAAGGTGTTGAAAGACGAATGTTGGTGCAGTGCCATGCTTCCCTTGGCATGCCTTTGGCGGCATCAGTGTCCCGGATGCTCTGGGCTCTTTGGCTCTCTGAACCCTAACCCTAACCCTAACCCTAACCCTAACCCTAACCCTATACCTAATTTGCATGGCACCCTGGATATGAGGCTGTCGTCCTCCATCTGAATGAGTGTCCCAGATAAGCAAGATGTTGAAACGGCAATGTCGATGCAGTGCTGTGTGACTGATGGAATGCCTTTGGCAGCCCCAGCATCCCTGGAGTTGTAGGCTTTGTGCCTCTCTGAACTCTTAACTATAATTTTCCTGGCATACTGTATCTGAGAGTGATGTTCTCCAGCTCCATAAGTATCCTAGAAGGGAAAGGTGTTGAATGACTAATGTTGGTGCTGTGGCATGCTTCCCTTGGCATGCCTCTGGCAAGCCCATCATTCCTGGCGCTGTAGGCTTTTTGTCCCTGTGAATCCTAACCCTAACTATAATTTGCATGGCACCCTGGATCCGAGGCTGATGTCCTCCAGCTCTTTGTGTGTCCTAGATGGGAAAGGTTTTGAAGGAGTAATGCTTGTGCAGAGCCATGCTTCCCTTGGCATGCCTTTAGCAGCATCAGTATCCCTGAAGCTCCAGGCTCTTTGGCTCTGTGAACCCTAACTCTAACCCTGACCGTAATCCTAATCGTATACCTGATTTGCATGGCAGCCTGGATCTGCGGTTGGTGTCTTCCAGCTCTATGTGTGTCCTAGATGGAAAAAGTGTTGAAAGACTAATGATGGTGCTGTGCCATGCTTCTCTTGGCATGCATTTGGCAGCTATCCCTAACCCTAACCCTATATATAATTATCATGGAACACCTGGTATGAGGCTGGCGTCCTCCATCTGAATGGGTGTCCCAGATGAGAAAGATGCTGAAACGGCAATGTCGATGCAGTGCTGTGCTCCTGATGGAATGCCTTTGGCAGCCCCAGCATCCCTGGAGTTGAAGGCTTTGTGTTTCTCTGAAACCTAACTATAATTTCCATGGCGTAATGGATGTGAGGCTAATATCCTCCAGCTCTGTATGTGTGTACTAGATGTGAAAGGTGTTGAAAGACTCATGTTGGTGAAGTGCCATGCTTCCCTTGGCATGCCTTTGGTAGCTAACCCTGACCCTAACCTTAACCCTAACCCTATTCCTAATTTGCATGGCACCCTGGTTATGAGGCTTATGTCCTCCATTAGAATGGGTGTCCCAGCTGAGAAAGATGTTGAAACGGCAATGTCGATGCAGGACTGTGTGCCTCATGGAATGCCTTTGCAGACCCAGCATCCCTGGAGTTGTAGGCTTTCTGTCTCTCTGAACCCTAACTATAATTTGCATGGCAGCCTGGATCTGAGCTTGACGTCTTACAGCTCTATGTGTGTCCTAGATGGGGAAGGTGTTGAAAGACTCATGTTGGTGCAGTGCCATGCTTCCCTCGGCATGCCTTTGGCAGCATCAGTATCCCTGAAGATGTAGGCTCTTTGTCTCTCTGAACGCTTAACCTAACCATATCCCTAACCTTATACCTAAATTGTATGACACCCTGGATATGAGGCTGACGTCCTCCATCTGAATGGGTGTCCCAGATGAGAAAGATGCTGAAACGGCAATGTCGATGCAGTGCTGTGCGCCTGATGTGATGCCTTTGGCAGACCCAGCATCCCTGGAGTTGTAGGCTTTGTGTCTCTCTGAACCCTAACTATAACTTGCATGGCATCCTGGGTCTAAGGCTGATGTCCTCCACCTCTATGTGTGTCCCAGACTGGAAAGGTGTTGAAAGACAAATGTTGGTGCAGTGCCATGCTTCCCTTGGCATGCCTTTGGCAGCATCAGTATCCCTGAAGCTCTAGGCTCTTTGGCTCTCTGAACCCTAACCCTAACCCTAACCCTAACCCTATACCTAATTTACATGGCAGCCTGGCTATGAGGCAGACGTCCTCCATCTAAATGGTTGTCCCAGATGAGAAAGATGTTGAAACGGCAATGTCGATGCAGTGCTGTGCGCCTGGTGGAATGCCTTTGGCAGCCCCAGCATCCCTGGAGTTGTAGGCTTTGTGCCTCTCTGAACTCTTAACTATAATTTTCCTGGCATACTGTATCTGAGAGTGATGTCCTCCAGCTCTATGTGTGTCCTAGATGGGAAAGGTGTTGAAAGACAAATGTTGGTGCAGTGCCATGCTTCCCTTGACGTGCCTTTGGCAATATCAGTATCCCTGAAGCTCTAGACTCTTTGGCTCTCTGAACCCTAACCCTAACCCTCAGCCTATACCTAATTTGTATGGCATCCTGGATCTGAGGCTAATATCCTCCATCTGAATGGGTGTCCCATATGAGAAAGGAGTTGAAACAGCAATGTTGGTGCAGTGTCGTGTTCTCCTTGGAATGACTTAGGCAGCCCCAGTATTTCTCGAGTTGTAGGCTTTGCGTTATTCTGAACCCTAACCCTAACCCTAATTTGCATGGCATCCTGGATCTGATTTTGACATCCTCCAGCTGAATGGTGTCCCAGATGAAAAAGGTGTTGAAGTGGCAGTCTTGATGCAGTGCTGTGCTTCCCTTGGCATGCCTTTGTCAACACCAGTATCCATGGAGGTGTGGGCTTTCTAGCTCTCTGAACCCTAACCCTAACCCTAACCCTAACCCTAATTTGAGGCTGACGTCCTCCAGCCGAAGGGGTGTCCCAGATGAGAAAGGTCTTGATGCGGCAATGTTGGTTCAGTGCTTTGTGCCTGTTGGAATGCCTTTGGCAGCCCCAGCATCCCTGGAGTTGTAGGCTTTGTGTCTCTCCGAACCCTAAACTCAACCTTAATCCTAATTTGCATGGCATCCTGGATCTGAGACTGATGGCCTCCAGCTGTTGTTGAAGGAGCAATGTTGGTGCAGTGCCATGCTTCTTTTGGAATGATTTTATCAGCCCCAGTATCCTGGATGCTTTGGGCTTTGTGGATCTCTGAACACTAACCCTAATCCGAACCATAATTTGAATTGCACGCTGGTTCTGAGGCTTATGTCCCAGATGGGGAAGGTCTTTCTAGAGAAATGTTGATGCAGTGTCGTGTTGCCCTTGGTATGTATTTAGCAGCCCCTACATCTCTGACCCTCCTCCCCAACCAGAATGTGCTCTGGAGGTAACAGCTTCTGGATCCTGTGTACAAGGGACAGTTTAGCTCTTCGGTCTTATTCCTCATTCAGACAGATACATTTATTTGATTTATTCAAGGACAAGAGGGTGTGTTGGATGCTTTGGTCCTAGTCTGCTGATAGGATCACGACAGCTTAAAAGCAAGGTAAATTTAGGATGGTGTTTCTTTCGCAACAAACTAGGGTCATATATCACTCAGTTAAACTACTGTTTTTGCTGGAGTTTGTAATTACACCTTCAAGCACAAAAGCAAGACTTACTGTATAGTTGCATGAAAATCTGCTTTCATATCTAACACATTTCTAAGATGCTGAAACATATTTCCTGCTCCCAAAAGAAAGCAACGTCAAAAACGTGTAGGATTGTTTTGTACTGAGCAAATTGGAATGTCTTGATAATTTAGGAAGGTATTATTGTTTAATCTTCTTATGAATCTACACTTCTGTTTAATAAATGACATTCCAAAGGCAATATGCCTTAGACAAATAAAAAATATGCTTTGCAAAACAGAAATTAAGACATTTAAAAGAAAGCTGAAAGTGTTGACCACTTCTATAATTCAAATAAATAATAAATAAATTCTATAATTCAAATAAATTGGAAAATTTTGGACTATTTTTTAATGGCAGCCAAGAAGCATCTGGAGCACCAGAATACTGACTCTGAAATGAGGTACCTCTCCATTTTTTTCCATTAACCTTTGGCATGACTCTACCAGCTTCTTTACATAGGACTCTGAAATTTCTATACACACAGATCTTCACTCCAGCATGAAGTGACACAGATTTCTGGAGTTTCTGGACAGAAAGCTGGATTTTCAGGAACAGAACCCCAGCCTCAGCATAGCATCAAGTCTCTCAGTTCTCCCATAGACAAAAATAATGTGATACGACAGGTCTTTATTTATCTTATTGGAAGCCTTAGCAAAGATGCAGAGGTCATTGTGTTTAGACGCTGCATAAAGTTACAAGATGCACAGACTGTCTAATACGGCAGCAGTGGAGAGACTCTAGGAATAACTGGAAGTCAGCCTGCTCCGGAAGAGGACACAGCACAACCGCAGCAATGGAGGGCTCTGCATGAGCTGAGAGGCAGGGCTGCACTGAACTTGCTGTCCTGCAGACCCATCTGTGTCCCTGCATGTAGCTGCATGTCACTGTGTGGATCTGTCAGTCCACTCAAGGCTAGCTTGGAGCTCTCTGCAACATACAAAAGATGAGTAAGAACTCACAAAGTTGGGGCAATGCTGTTGTATTTAAGTACTTTTAAATAATTTAATGTAGTTTAAGCAGCTTGCCTCAAAAAAAGAATGGATGCAGCACAGCAAAGGCTTCACCAGCGATGACCATAAACCAAGGATCTTTTTAGTATGTGGCAAGGCCTGATTGTCTACTAAAAATAACTTGACAAGACTGGGTTTTCCCCCCTAAAAAGAATAATAATAGTGCTGTTAGCAAATAATGCTCTTAATAAACAGTAGGCAAAGTGTAGAGAAGTTGAATAAAATAAGGAGAGGGGTCATTTGAGGATCTCAGCTGGTAAAGTGGGAAGTAGCTTCATTGATTTGATGCTTTAGAGATGATTCATATAGCTGAGGAATTTATATACTGTACACTTTTCAGCAAAGAGAAAAAAGACCTATAAATACTTTCCTCTACAGCAACATAAGCGTATGGCTGGAAAGAACATGAAAAGTCAATAACTGTTTTTTCTAGTACCAGAAAGAGAACTCCCAGCACTGTTTGTTTGCATATGATGGTGGTTCTGGTATTTCCATCTCTGTCATTGCTAGTTTCCATTTTGGCCATACTTGCAGAAATGGTTAATAAAGTGACATAACCTGCTTGATTTGACAATTAAATTTCTTATGCATATGGTACCAGAGAACCCCCATATAAACAGGTATCAGACAAAATTTGTGCCAAATTGCTACAATATGGAATACTTCTTATCACACCTTACAAATACAGACATAGCACAGCACAACATTTTCAGGTACCAAGAAAGTTTTCTGTGGAAATTGACATTTTAACAGGTTTTCTAGAACACAGATACAGGAAAGAGAGCAGTAACAACAATTTCGTCAAGGTTATGGAAAAACGAATGGAATATTTACAGTTAATCTACACAGAGCATGAGATTGAGGTTCATTTAAAGCAGAATGTATTCAGCCGGAATGTCGTGGTTTAAACCGATCCACACAGCTCGTCCACTCACTCCCCCTCTTCTTTCCCTCCCTCTACTCCCAGAGGGACGGAGAGGAGAATCAAAAAGAATGCAACTCCCATGGGTTGAGATAAGAACAGTTTAGTAACCAAGGTATAACACAAACTACTACTGCTACCACCAATAATAATAATGATAAAGGAAATAACAAGAGGAAAGAACACAACACCTCAACACCAGCCAACCAATAACTCGCCCCACTCCCCCCAGCCGAGCACCGACCCATACCTTGTCCAACCCTGCAGTCCCCCAGCCCTTCTGGGTAACTCTCGGTTAATACGGGGCATGACGTGCTGTGGTATGGAATACCTCTTTGGTCAGTTTGGGTCAGGTGTCCTGTCTCTGCTTCCTCCCGGCCTCCCCTCCTCCCTGGCAGAGCATGAGGCTCAGAAAGTCCTTGGCCAGACCAAACATTTGAGCAGCAACTAAAAACATCGACGTTATCAGCATTGTTCCCAGGCCAGAAAATCAAAACACAGCACTGCACTAGCTACTAAGAAGGAGAAAAATAACTGCTACTGCTGAACCTAGGACACGGAATTACTCCCAAAATCTCTAATCAGTTATTCCTGATCCACCTTCTCACTCAGTATATTTACTCTGAGCTATTAAAATCAATATGTGAAAATGCACTATGTACCTCTAAGGAGGAACTTGCTTATCCAAATTACAGCTCCTATTCTAATGGAAGCCTGCAGCAGACAGTTGGGTGGAGCCTGCAAACCATTTCTATCAGGGTGGCTTAGAAAACCATTTCCTCATGCCAACTTCCAGGGATTTGTGTCCTCTATGAAGGCAAAAACATAAATTCTGGCAGAGGATCCCACCTGGGATTTTGAGTGACGCTTCCTCTGGTTTGTTCACCTAGGAGACTAAATGGCTGGTTCAGACCCACCAATGGACAAAGTTTTGACCAACAGGCAAATTCCCAGAAACCATGAAATATTAAATCTCTGGTTCCTTACCAAAAGCAAGAGGCACCTTCTCTCATTTTTCGTATCTGACAGCTACTTTGTATGATGCTGACATAACTTGGGTTGAATTACACTTTGGCAATAGGTACAGTGCTAAGCAAGTGCCAAGAAAATTATGCAGGCTGCATCAGAAAGAACACTAGTAACAGTAAAAGTACAGAGGAAATGGCAAAAGAAGGTGAGACGAGAAAAGAAGAAATAAACGATGAAGAATTTAAGGCAAGGGAACTGTAGAAGAAAAGAATGCAAGCCAGTTATCTCTACAGCTACTCTAATGTTAACAAAAGAGTTTTAAATCATTATAAACACTTCTTTTTCATGCAGTGGTACAGTACAAAATTTAAGGTAATTCTTCCATGGATGAGGTTACAAAGCCAAAGATACTTTGAGTGAAAGCTGCTATTGACTCTTACACACAGCAACATGAATAATGTACCTTTAAAGGATACACCTGAAGGCTAAGAGCAATCTTCTGGTACAAGAAGCAACATAATTCTTCCACTTGGACCTAGACATCAGTTTTTCCTCTTCATCTTGCTTGCTTGCTTGCTATAAAATGGAAATTAGTTTCCCAAACATCTTCCACACTACTGTCATCAGGGGCATCGTTAGAGTCTGTGATATAAAAAGGATGTCAGGCATTACAGAACTTCTTAGGGGAAAGAAAACAGTAGAAAATGAAGACTGAATGAGAAGTGTTCTGCAAACCTCCTGCGTTTAATCCTTGAGATCCTTTGTTGCCATACTCAGACAAAACTTTCACACAGTAATCAATTAACTCATCAGTACCTTCATAAGGATATAAAGACTTCAGATTCTTTACAAACATTTTCCCCTTTAGTGGGAGAAGAGTAAGTCTTCATGTACAGAAAAAAGGGGCCAGCAGGCAGAACTGGATTATAGCCTACAGTAATGGCAGTAGTTTGCCCTCCTCCATAGCTACCATTTGCAGTTAGAGGCACTACAGGCTTCTCATTGTGCTGGAGCATGCTAAACCTAAAACTGTTCAGAAGTGACATACTTCTCCAGAGTGCTTTAGATCTTGTAACTCTAACCTCACTGTCACTTCAATGCCAAATCAAGATTGCATATTAATTTGTTATAATTCCACTATATTGATAATGCAACAGCTGTAGTCCTTCAGAGTCTGCAAGTGCCTTGCTGCATTTCTGAGAGTCTTATTTCCCATAATGCAGTTTTATGACTGTCAAACAATGTCATCCATCTAGTTTCTCTCTTAAAAGTGACACTGCTTGATTCTGCCTGTAAAGGGCCCTTCCCTTCCAGGTTCAGGTAGCTTCAAGAAATGTCTAGTATATATTTTTTCTTTCTTTTCCTCTTCTAAAAGTTCTTCTGGTGAACCAAATTTTTTCACCCAAGGCCGTTTCTAAAGAGAAATGCAAAATAATAGTGGAAGACACGTTGCATGTGCAAAAACTAAGTTCCTTTATACATATGGCTCAGAATCATGCTTTTTATGCAGTTTTGCAGCTGACCATGGAGATACGACTTCTCTCTTCAGAAGAGGGGACTCTCCAAAGGGTGAAACAAACCTTCAGATAGCTGAACTCAGTGAAATTGCTTACCTCTCTTTGCTGATTGCCAAAAGGTTTATAAATTCTATTTACTTAGTTTATTCACCTCCATTCAATGACTGTGTGGTGGAACTGCACTGAGCCCTCTTGTCCTACACCACTGATGCAGATTCATTTCATACATCTGCCACTAGAACTGGACTTGGCCTTTGCTACATGGGCTATTCCCAAAGACCTTATTCTAGAGGTCTGTTGGTTCTTTAGGTGGTCTAAAATTTCGGAACAGTACTGCAGCTAGTGGTCATATAGTTCTGAACTTTTTTATCAACAAAGAAATGCTTAGCAAATTATCCTTCATTCAGCTTGTGTACTTCCACAAGGTTTATGTTCTGTTCCCTTTGTTAGGGAGATGCTCCCTTTGTCAAGGAAACTCATTTCCAGGGACCTGCTGAGGGGGGAAGTTACTCCTTATAACTCTCTGCTACAACTCAGCTCTCAAAGAAAGCTGGGACTATTGACTTATCTCCCTGGCTTTCTTGCCCTCCACCACAGTGTTTGACAGCTTCCAGCCCTGTGCTGGGCACAGTCCACACCCTGACATTTCTGCTGCCTTTTCAGCCAGCTGCTTCATTGGGTTACATCCTCACTTTGTATACTCCCCTGCAGAGAAAAGGACTTTTATGCCACACCACATCATCTTCTTTTCCTAGTCCGGGGCTCCCACTGTCAGATCTCAGACTCACACTTCACGAAGCACAAAACAATTCCATCCACCAAGATGATCGAACTACCAGTGCTGAAAAACTGCTCGCTGATCAATGGGCATGTTGTTGTATAAATATCTATCAGGTGTAATAGTTCCACTTGGAGAAATGATCCTTGAACAAAATTTACTGGGCAGCTCGTAGATTTTTGTCAGGTTTACTATTTAAATACACGATCTATAAATAGCATCCATCACTAATATGTACTACTACAAGGAGACGCATCACAACAGAACTTTGTTTCAGGATAAAAGGTTTATCTATCACTTTTAAAATGGTTTAAATCACTGAAGCACAGCTCTGATAGTGAGCCAGAAATAGTTACATCTGTTCAGGCAGTGGCAGACTCGAAATGTATTGCATGGAGGGAAATTTTACCAGCCCTTCAAAATAATATTTGGAAGGGTTTAATAATATCAAGGGGGGAATAACTATATCACCTGACTTTTCAACCTTATTTCTCTAATTGCAACTTCTTTACTATTTTAAATACTGTTACAAAGATATTACTTTTAGTATATTCTTGTTGTTCTTTTAAATTAATATTACACAATGATAACAAATATAGTATGACATTATTCTAACAAAACATCAATTACCATTTATTTCAAACATCATATTTTTTTTTCTTTCTGTTTCCCTGCTTTATTGGCTATGTCATGATTGAGGAGTTTTAGCTATTTAGATACTTCTAACACAACTACAGAGGCTAGATGGAAAAAAAGCTTGCTTTGGTGTCTTTAACCCAGTTTGTAGGGACAGCATTTTTTTTCATGCTACCACTTTGTGCTGATCTTTACAAAAAGCACTGTAAAATTTCTGTATGCTGCAGTTGTACAGCAGATCCTGGGGCTTGGCATTTTTGACAGAAGTCAGTGAACCTGACTTCAGGTGCCAGGATCCTTCTCTACAGATCTGTTTCCAGGATTGGTGCCTAGTTTCTAGCTTATTTTTTTATTACTTAAGTTAAAAATGGTTTTATTATAGCTCATGTTATTATTTTTCACTTTCATTTTTAAAGGTTAGTTCTTAAATATTTAATCAATAGCTACTTTATATAAACTGGAAAGAGCTTTTCATTCACATATATAGGCCCACAAAACGCCCAGTTATTTCTGAACCATACTGCACTGTGAGTCCTTTGTTTTAATTAGAAATCCTTGATGCTTTTAAAATAATATAAATCAACATGTGGCTTTTTTCATGGATGTATATTCTGAGAAAAGCAGGACCATTCCCCAACCATTTCAAAAGTGATAAATAAACCTTTTATCCTGAAACAGTTCTGTTGTGATGGCTCTCCTTGTAGTAGTACCTATTAGTGATAGATGCTATTTATAGATCATGTATTTAGTAAACCCAAATTTTTTTCATTTAATTTTTCATCTTCATTTGAGTTGTATCTCATATGGTGTGACTCCATGTGATCTAATTTATTTTTTCTTGATGCCACCGGTTTTTCACATCCTCTCTCATATCTATGTATGAGTGAGGCGGAATGCCTCTCTTATCCAGTAGGCAGTGTTCAAGTCTGATAGGTAGAAGACCTAAGTTCCAGAACCTGCCTTGATGACTTTTCCACTGTTTACATGAAGAGCCTCCCAAAGATATGCAGATCATACAGGTCACACTACAGTCTCATTCTCACTGCTTTGCACTAGTAGCTTAACTTCCAGTCTATCTTCTATGTAAATTTTAGAGAACACATGGAATTTGAAACTATGCAGTACAAGAATTGTCTTTATACAATTTACCTTTACCAAAATTCTCCCTCAATTCAGACGACAGCTTAGGATGCAGAGGTCTACAAAGCAGTTTGCTCAGTCATTTTCTGCTTTGACCTTGTTCCTGATGGATGACTGAAGATATTTCAAAAAATCAGAAGAATCTGACAAGGCAAATAAAAAGAAATAGTCATCTCTAGTTTAAGGTGTTGGGCTATAAATGTCTGCTCAGATAAACTAGGTGATAAAACAATCATAAAACAGGAGAAGTGGAGAAGTGGACAAAAAGAGCATTTGTTCACTTAATAACCGATTCAACAGTTTCTCCAGTTATCATTAGTGTTTCAGGAAATAAATTGGCGACTAAAAAAGAAAGTAATTAGCTTTACTTGCAGTAAGGAATGTTTTTCAGAACCTCTGTCAGAATAGGTGGGGCAATTGGAGTTTTTAGTCTCTGCTCTAACGGAGGAACAGTAAAATAGAGAAACACCCACTGTCAAGCTTTCTAAAAGCTCCCAGAAAGTTTTCTGCTGGATAAACAGATTTAATAAGAGCAACAGTTTAACCCTTGTAAAAGGCTGATTCTGCAAGTAGCTATTTTATGCTTCTTTGTGGTTTCCTCTTAGTTTATGAATACATGCAATGATAATGGTTTCAATCAAAAAAACCCTGATTTGGTTTCAAAAATGTTCTTATTAGTAGCCAAGTTTAGCAAATCTCTGATTCACAGTAATTTTCAAGATTATCTACATGCTAAATTGCAGAGTTGTCTTGTTTGTTTGTTTGTTTGTTTGTAAGGCTAAAAACATGTAAGACATCACAGAGTATAAAGATCTGGTACTAAGGAACTGGAAATCAGAAGGAAAACACAGAAGGGAAAGCACTGATGAAGGTGACTTTGAAGAGAAACTGAAAGTGCCATCAGGAAACTAATGGTTCACAGGGAGATTTATTAAGGTTTAAAAAATGGTCACATACAGCTAGAAGCAAGGACAACTCTATGCAAAAATATTTCAGTAATTTAAAGTAGATAAACTTGATGCTTTGGTGCAATTTTGCATCTGGACAAGATTAATTTAAATGAGTGTAACATTATATAAAACTGTGCTGAAAAGAAAAAAATACTGTGATGAAAAGAACAAACAGTCCCGAATTATGTAAACAGGGCCGAGTTCTGATTTGACACTTTGCTAACGTGCTTGAATGACAGTTAAACACGGGGACGGGGGAAAGAAGAAGCAGGGGAAGTTTGAAAAGGAAGCTTGGAGTTCAGTTATAGCCATCCTGAGTTTGAATAAATGGTCAAACATTGCAGCAAGATGAGTGACCGCTGCATGAAAATAACTGGAATCTGGCATGATTCATGATGTTAACCAGAGACTAGCGACAACATCCTTGCAATAAACTGGAAGAACAGGAGGAAGAATATAATATTAAACCCAAAACAAAACAAATAGAAACCCCAATAACATCAACAAAACCACAATGAAGGAATTCTTAAAAAGGCAAAGAAGTTGAGTTTCAGGAACAAGAACAAAACACTCTATAGCTATGTCTGGACTTCCCTGGTGATTCATTGCATCTTATCATCGCAGTCATTCACTCTTCAGGATAAGGGTTCTGGCACCTGACACATGGATAACAGCATAGGGAATAATTCATCTTGGTAGATATCTCAGGAGTTCTTTAATCATTAACCTCCTGATCACAGCAGGGTTGACTATGAAGTCTGAGCAGATTATTTAGAGCTTTACCCAAGGATGGAGACCCAACAACCCCTCAGGGCAACCTCTTGGCCTTCTTCCAACACTGATAAAAATCAAAACACAGAGTGCACACCCGGTTAGGGCACACATCTGAAGACAGATAAATGTTCTTTCTTTTTCTCATTTATAGGTAATCTGTGTGAAAACTGGCTGACAGATCAACAATGGTAACAAATGTTCACAGATACGGTTAAGAAATCATCAGTGCCTTGAGGAGCACTGCCTGCAAATTACACGGTGGTAGAACAGACTGTAAATAAATGAAGGACTAGGATGAAAATGGAGTGGAAAAAGTCCTGACAGTGAGTGGACACAGCACATTCAATTGGCTCAGAGTCAGAGAAAGAGGTGAAAGCACCAGAGGAAACATGAAGTTACAAAAACGAGCAGTGTTGGTAAGAAGGAAAGCAGGAGTCTGGTGCAAATGCAGCACAGACAAGAAACCCTGGTGTTTCTGGCAGGGGAGAAAGAGTTGTTCAAGCTGCTAGAGACAGGAAGGATAAAAGCAAGCCAAGGAGAGAGGGAACATGATTTTCTCATGAGATAAAATTGACCATTATAGTTGGTAAGATTCTATGTAAAAATCAAAATGAAAGCAGAACTGAGAAGTCTAAAGGCTGTGGCCACAGAAGCATGGCTGTGGTCACTAATGTAGGTGCAATTTAGTTCAAGACACCAGACAGCTGAGCCAACAAGACTCACCAATGCTTAAGGAGGGAAGAAGAAAATGAGTAGTGGGGAAGTTCAGCCCAATGAATATGCAGGAACAGAATGAAAGATACAGTAGGGAAGAAGATGGTGAACCCTTCCAGGCTAAGACCTTGCTAGGGGAAAAGAATGAAGTCAGGGGCAGAAGGGGGATGGAGGGAACAATATGCAACAAACATATCATGAAGAGGAAGAAAGACACAGGGTGACTTCAGGAGTGGATCAAAAGAAACATTGAAACAGTTCTGTCCTGCTCTAAGCATGGCCAAGTATCAGGAACTTTCTGCTCTATGGTATCAAAACCAAGTTAATGCTGATCAGGAAAAAGCATCTGTTCTGTGTATCAGCTTTACAGAGATACCTTAAAAATGTATTTTATTGAGCAGTATAATTACTGTACAGTACAATACAAAATACTAGTAAGATACAACATTGAGCTTGGTTTTGTTCTTCACCCTAAATATTTCCCATCTTTGAGCTGAAATTTTCCCACCTCTTTATTACCATTTATACACCTTTACAGGTGCCTTGCGCAGCACTGTCTGACACAGAAAGAACATAGGAAACCTTGCCCAGACTTGGCTTCTGCCTCTGATCTAAGGCGTGGTAGCTCAGCCACAGCATCTGTGAACACTGTACACACACGCTGGGGACTTCTCACTTTGAAAGCTGCCCAAGAGAAAAGGACCTGGGGATGCTGATTGATGGCTGCTGAACATGAGCCAGCTTGTGCCCAGGCAGCCAAGAAGGCCAGCGGCATCCCGGCCTGTATCAGCAACAGTGTGGCCGGCAAGGCCAGGGCAGCGATCATCCCCCTGTACTGGCACTGGTGAGGCTGCACCTCGAATCCTGTGTTCAGTTCTGGGCCCCTCACTACAAGAGAGCCACTGAGGTGTTGGAGCAGGTCCAGAGAAGGTCAACAAAGCTGGTGAAGAAGGGTCTGGAGCACAAGTGTGATGAGGGATGGCTGAGGGACTTGGGGTTGTTTGGTCTGGAGAAGAGAAGGCTCAGAAGGGACCTTATCGCTCCTTACACCTGCGTGAAAGGAGGCTGTAGGGAGACTGGGGGTGGTCTCTTCTCCCAAGTAACAAGTAATAGGACAAGAAAGAGGTAACAGCCTCAAGCTGCACCAGGGGAGGTTTAGACTGGATATTAGGAAAAATTTCTTC
The DNA here is from genome assembly GCF_037157495.1 of Lathamus discolor. NCBI lineage: Eukaryota > Metazoa > Chordata > Aves > Psittaciformes > Psittacidae > Lathamus > Lathamus discolor. Next base: position 98,193,702 of record NC_088887.1, on the reverse strand, counting down.
GCCAAATGGGTGCTCAGGCATTGGAACAGGCCACCGAGGGCAGCGGTGGAGTCACTGTCCCTGGAAGTGTTCAGAAACTGTGTAGATGAGGCCTTTAGTGACATGGTTTGGTGGTGGCCTTGGCAGTGCTGAGGCAACGGTTGGACTTCGTCTTCAAGGTCTTTTCCAACCTAGCTGATTCTGTGATTCTCTGATTCAGCCGTTGCTGCCCGTCCCTGACAGGCTGCTCCGGGCACTCCGCGGCCGGCCCCCAGGCTGGGAGCAGAGCCGCTCTCTGGGCCATGGCCCACAGCAGGTTCACCCTCCTCCCTCCACAGGGGCGGCGCGGCGCCCCCTCAGCCACAAACCACTGGCACTCGGGGCTAACCGGGCTGGCGTCCCGCACCCCGGCGTAAGGCCACTGCCGCCCGAGAAGAGCCCCAGGACAGCCCCAGGACAGCCCCAGGACAGCCCCAGGACAGCCCCGGGTGCCCGCTCCCCATCACCCTCCACCGCGACAGTCTCCATCTCAGAGCCGCCTGCTGCTGCAGCACGCGAGGCCAACAGACGGGGGCGTGGCCACGGGGGGTGGGCGGGGCACGGCCGGCGGGAGCACGCGAGGGGTCTGCGGCAGCGCGCCCGCCGCTGCCCTGCATCGCCTGTTGCGGCGCCGCTCCTCGCTGGTAACTACCCTCTCGTCGCAATTAACTGGTGATGATGGCGATGGTGATGATGATGGTGATGGTGATGGTTCCCTCTCTCGGGGCTCGCGGAGACGGTGTGAGGGCTGGGGGGCGGGCGTGGAGCCGCGCTGGGGGAATCGTGCATCGTCGGAGGGGCTGGAAGCGGGGCGCCGGTGCTGTGGGTCACACGCCCTGCCCGGAGCCCGTGGGGGATGAGGTGCAGACATGGTGCTCTTCGTGCCGAGCGGGGTCGAGCTGGGCCAAACCTCCTCCAATTAGTGGCAGAAGTATAATTAATTTCAGCAGTGGACCCGGCGCTGCACTCCTGGTTCAAGCAAGCCCCCGTTTGATCAAGCGTTGTAGAAATCTCGCATGGGTATAAAGTCTGTTGGAAGTGACTTGGAAACGTGGAGCAGGGCAGAGCAGGGACTGGATGGGATGGGGAAGGCTGGGATACCGAATTGGAGGCAGTTTTAGCATCTCTGTTAGCTGAAAATGGTCTCGTTAGATTGCATTTAGGGACTGATGAGCAGTCTGCATCTGCATTACACAGACTCTGATCACTCAGCATCGTTTTCTGTGTCAAAAACTGCTTAGTGGATACATTTAACTGTAGTATTTATTTTTTAAACTCCTTTTGGTCCATAGGGTCCCACTAAGGACAACTTCTTTATAGTGGTAATAGTTTTGAGAATTTCTGAAGGGCATTTCTTTTGCTTCCCTATGGAAATGAAGAAGCTGGTTTGCATGTTGCAGATGACTCTGCTGTTTGTCCCCTGCCTGCAAGGGTAATGCTTCCCTACCAGGCTGGCAGCAATCAATTCCCCTCTCTTGCTTCTGCTTTTCCTTTGCACATACTCCACTGTGTAAAGTGAGTGGACTAGGCTGAGGGAAAAATTTGGATGTCTTTCCTCAAAAGAAACTGTATAAATTAAATGAAAGGTATGGCTGCAGCGGGTGTAATAGATGCCAGAGGGGAATTATTTATGTAACACACCAAAGCATTTACATTTTTTTAATGCAGTCATCATCCAAGGATCAATACTGTGCCCAAGTGATTTATCATTGGCTTTTGTGCTTAGCGGTGAAACTCAAAGCGAAATGTCTTGATGAAGAAATACACGTTACGTGCACACCATGTGAAATCGTGAGCTCTTCCCCATTAGGTTGTAAGCTCATTTGGGCAGGTCCCCTTGTGTTACTGTCTTTGCGCAGTAGTGATGGTTGCATATCCACCATGGTGTGGCCACGCGCTGCATGGTGCTCGGGGCTGGTGGGACACCTCTTCCCACCCTGGCACCCCTTTTTGTGGGAGGCAGAACAGGGGTGCTTATGCCTGCCTTTGGGTTTGGATTTGGGTACGACCAGGGTGAGCATTCAGATCTGGGAGCCCAGACACACTCCCAATTCCCTTGGTCAGATGAAGGTGCTTGCACTGAAGATGACACTCTGAGGAAGGCTAGAAGGATATCTGAAGGGTACCAGAATCCTCACGCTGAAAAAAAGTTTGTATGTGTTCATGCCGTTTACAGCGAAATATTGTGTTGCAGTCTTCCATTGGAGATAAATGTGGAACTTTAGGACTGGCAATAGGGATAATACAACAAAATCTTGCCAAAATATTTAATCTTTATTCTCTAAAGCACTGACTTCAGCAGGGTTAGTAGTTAACATGCCCAAAGCTAAGTGTTTGGAGGGTGGGACACTGGGTTGGCATGCGTGCTGCAGATGATGGTACTGAGCTTGGGCTTGGCCAGGTCCCTTCTGCCAGGTACTCACTGGCAGGGGTGGTAGGGGAAGCCTTTCCCTCAGTGCTGTCTCCTGGCTCTGCAGCAGTGTACAAGCCAATACTAAGTACTATGTGGACCCCAGACTGAAAACCCTACCCGTTGAATACCAGAGTGTGATGTAGGCTTCCTCTCCTGAGGAAGTTTTGCATCCTATATTCTGTGACTGGGATGAAATTTTGCTCTTAACAGGAGCTCCTGGCAAAACTTCTCTAGGCTTCACTGGGACTGCGATTTTCCTTATTTCGGATGAGAGGAACAAGGTGTCCATTGTGTTTGGGAGAGCAAGGTGTATCTTTTTTTGTTTCAGCATAAAAAAACAGTTACAAGACCTGTGCTCAGTACACCATCTCACTCAAAGGCTTGTGGGTGTCTGGTGTGACAAAGACATATGGCAAGGACGTTGGCCCACATCCCCAGCAGTGTCTGGCATTAATCTCCATTGATGATTTGCCTTGGGTGACTGGTTGGATGGTTCTTCCATCAGCTGCTTCCAAAATCATCCCCTTTATTCCTTTAACAATTTTTAAGACATACTAATTGTGAGTGAGAAGATCAGCAGCAGTGACAGTCCAGTAATGGTGTATGCTATAGATGTTATTTCAGAGTTAGAGGCCAAGATGAAACTCCCTTTCCCACATTACCATATCATGTGGTGCTTCCTCACCATTAACCGTTTCTGTCTCTTGCATCCCATCATCATCTCTAAGACAGACCTGCAATTCATGAATTTTCCCATGTGCAACACACACTTCAGGTAGCCCTTGCTAAAAAAATAAATCCTCAGAACACTAATACCCTCCAATTATCCATGCCAAATCAGAGAAATGAGCAGCAAGGAACCATAGACAGGGCTGTGTTGGGAGCTCTAGAGAACTCAGAGATAGATGTCTTCTACTTCTCTGCATGCACATGTATAACCGGTGCTATTGCTAAATAACCAGACCTATTTATTTATGTATTTATGAATTTATTTATTTTACAGATAACCTGCAGGTTTCCTCATGAAAATGCAATCATTCATCAGAAATTACAGTCTCTTCCTTGCTATTGTAGTCTATTCCTTGATGCTTTTGAAGGCTGGATATAAAAAGTACCAACTGTAACAGTGGGGTTAACAAAATGGAATGACTTTCATCAAGAATAAGCTAGGACCATGCTGCTAGTCCTCCTACTGACCTTTAGTATTGGCAACATAGGGAGCACACAACTGGAAAATTCACAAATTGGTAATATCATTACAAGGTGGACTTGAGGGATGGATTTCTAAATTGATGGTGGACTGCAAAGAAAAAAATCTACTTTCAGTCTCTCAGTATTTTGCTTTTTTTCAGGCACAAACTGTGCTGCCTTTGGGCAGAGACCCTCTGGAGAGTGCCTCGACTCTTGGGAGCCCTGAAGTTCATCCCACTGCATACGGGCTTAGGAGCCTGAGTGGGTGCTCAGTGTTAGGGAGGGGAATACTCCCTGTGTAAACTTCTGCAGTCTGTAGGCTTCCTCTTTTCCTTCCTACCCTACCTAGTGACCTAATGACCCATAGTATTTACAGTGCATTCATTTACTTCTCACTTAGGGAAATACAACTATTCCAATTTCCTTCTTTCTTATGGAAAGATAGCTAGTCCATTTCATCAGCATTTTGAATAAACCTTATTTATCTTTTTTAATTTGCTTTAGTTATGTTTAACCTGTTTCTATTGTGATCATCCTTATACTTATTTTTTTTTTAAGTTTTATTCTGAATCAGTATCAACATATTTCCCCAGTTTAAAAATTCTGTATCTGTGTTGGTTTTCATTATTGAGCCTTCAATATTTACTCTTCCTTTCCTGTTGTGGTATTTTAGCACTAGTAGACCTTTATTTGATTGTGATTGGACGCCCTTGACCATTACTGTTTCAGGAAGCCACAGAAGTTGTTTTGTATGGTTTCTTGCTTTAAAGAAAATATCAGAAGAAGGTCAGCACATTTCATTTTGCTCTTGCACGCCCTTCTCCTGCAGGAAGTGGACTGTTTTAGCTTATATGTATGAGCTAAGTAAACATGTATGCTTTTACATCAGAATTTTCCTTCCCGTAGCACTGCGTTTTCATGTAGCTCACTGAGCATGAGATTTGTGTAGATGAACACCAGAGGTCCCTTCCAACCAATGTATCCATGCTGCTTCCTTCTCAACCTGTTCAAACTGGGTACCACAGGATGGAAAAGTGTGGTTAAAACTCTAATGTCCATGTATTTGGGACAGCAGAGTGGCAGCACATGTCTTCACATCACACTTAAATCAGTGAATCCAAAAGTTCATTGGAAAAGGAGGTCAGCACCTTTCTGGAATTGATTTCCCCAAAGATAAAACCCTGTAAAACTGCAGTAAAAAAATATTTGTTTCGAGACCTGAGTATTTTTGTGGAGTGTTTTTGTTCCTGTAAGCAGAAATAGCTGTATTTCTTAGAAAAGTGGAATTTCTTTCCTCATTACAGTTCCTGTAACTGTGCTGTTATGTTGCCTTGAAATGAAGGGGGTTTTGTTAACTTTTTATCAATGCTTGTTGCCCTGTTGGGATTGAATTTCCTATCCCTTTCAGGGCAGAAAAAAAAAAATAAACAGAAGTTTAATTTTTCTTGTCTGTACAGGTGAAAGGGAGCCAGTGTGCTGGGGCAGAGTAGAATTGAGTAGAAAAAAAAAGCCATTGGGAAAAAAGCCAGAGTTATTGGGTTTTTTTTTGTTGGTTGGTTTGGGTTTATTTAATAATGGTTTGTTATGGTTATTATGTTAAATAACAAGGAAAAAACCAAACCCCACTCTGTTCTTAAGCAGAAGTCTCAAGTTGAATCACTGAAGGCATACATAAAAATAGTATCTTTAGAAACAACTTCTTTGTTTCATGATTATGTAAAGATACATGAGAGCATTCTCTAATTTTTTACATAAACAAGTTTCTGAATGACTTCAAGGAGTTGTAAGTATAATTTTTCTTCTACCACTTATGGGAAGAACTCAAAAGAGGAGATTTCAGTCTATCTCATAGACAGATGCTTCTTTGCATTTACAAGACCATAAATAATTTATGCCATACATAAAAATCTCCTTAGAAATTATTCAACCTTTACCCTACTTTTAAACTTCAAAGCATCTGTACTTCTAAATGTCAGCAAACTTTTCTAGCATTTGTGCTCTGTTGTTTTCTATACAGTCCTTGCTTGCCTGACATTCTGTAAAGGGTAAACATATGTAAATATAATGTTCAGTTTGTGAGATTCTTACAATGAAATACTGGTAATAAACTCTTGAAAATGTAACTGGCTCCTATTAGTTAGCTTTGGCAGACTATTTTCACTTTTCCTCCTGTATGTTTGCTGTCTTTATGTACAGGTAGGTGTCATGACTTGCTCCTCAGTTTTGTCACCTGCGTATCCAGGCCAGGGTTTTAAAAATAAAATATAGATTTCAGATTATCCAGTTTAAGACATGAAGAAAATAGAGCAGTCTCTGGAAAGTGCTGAGCAGCTACTGTCAGAAAGCTCTACTGTACTCCTTAGAGTGCTAGGGAAGAGGATGCATCCAGGCTTTCTGGAAGACCTGCAGACCAGACGTTTATGGAAGTCCTTGGGTTCTGGATCTGAGAGTTCACCTGGCTCCATTCAGGGTTAGGGAAAACAGCAAAGGCCAGCCATCAGAAGCGGAAATATGTTGAATTACATTTTGCAGGCACAGTGAGGTCATTTGCATGTTAGTGACTTGACCAACTTGGCTTTAATAAGGGACGTTAATCAGAGCTGTGATTAACACAGGAAGCATGAGCAGGGGCACCCGATGAGCAACAATGTCAGAACATTTATTTTTGCCTGTGAATTAAAATGAAGTAATTTATGCATTATTGGAAAAAAACCCTTAGTTTCTCCTAACAGCTCTATTTTAAAATACTCACTTTGCCATTCTCCATAAACATGCTTTCCCATCAGCTTGGATCCTGTCCATCAGGGAGATCCTCACTGACTGCATACCGATGTTGTACGGCTAGGCAGAGTAACTCCTAGCTTGAATGATCTCCCTTTACTAAAAGCACCACAAATCAGAGGAAGGCATCCTCTTCATCAGGTACCAAAACCTAGATGCCTGGTCAAGACGGCTGGTGGGGTTGCTCCCATAAAGAAGCCATCACTGAGTGTGGGAACAGGCTCCCCTCTACCTGGTGGGAGAGACCTTTGGTGCCATCAAGTCATAAGCCTGGGGGCATCTGCTTCCTGTGAAAAGATAACAGGCATCACATGGATAAGATGGTGTGAGCGACAATGGGGCGGAGGTAATAACACTGTGCTGTTCCCTGGTGAACTGGGGTCATCAGCCACTGAAGGTCTCCCATGTTTATGAGAGGATGTTTCTCAGGACCAACACCAACCACAAGCACTTTAAAAAGCAGCTGTACTTCAATATGCATGTCAGTAGGAAGACTGATATTCGCAAAAGTTGTTGGGTTTTAGGTAGTACAGGAGGTGTCAATGTGCACAGGGTATTTGGAACAAATAATTAAAATAAATATGTCCTATGAACAGAAACTAATGTTTTGCACATTTTGCTTCTTGATGGTGGTAAATGTTTTACAGGATAGGGCAGTAATCAGTTTCTTTATTCTTATATTGCAAACAAGTTCTTATATTGTCTGTTAGCTAGATCAGAAAAAGATATCAAAGGAGAGGGAGTTCCTAGAAAATGACAAAGGGATTTATAGGTAATCAGAGAAGGAAAATGTCCTTACTAAAGATCCTGTAGAACCACCTTCAATCTCCTGTAAATAACAGGATGACTGACGCATTTTACATCTAATTTCATCTTTCCTTCTATCAGAAGGAATCAAAATATTTGTTATTACTGACGGTTTGGGGTTTTTTTTAAAGAAATACCACACTTCCCCTGTCTTGTTTTGATTCAGAGTGTTCATTCAGTTAAGCTGTGATACAACAGTGAGCCCAAGTATTTTAATGTGAATGCTGCAGACATTGACGAGAAAACAATTTGTCAAGCCAATTCAGAAGCAGCCTGTGTATTGGCATTTTACACTGGTGTTCAGGTCACTCCAGCTGCCCTTGCTGCAAAGCTGTGAGTGCCCAAGCATTCACCTTTGTCTGCAGCTCTCGTTTGCATCCCAGTGTCCTGACTTCATCCACATCTACTTTCACAGTTATGTGGCCCATGTAGACAGGAAGAGGAAGGACTGAAGGACTGCCTGATGGTTAGACAGCTTTTTCAAACCATGGGAGAGCTCTCTCAGATAGATAGATAGATATAGTAAAAATACGTCCTGTGTGGGTTGGGTTTTTTGGGGGGGTGTTTCTAGGGGTTTGTGGTTTTTTGTTTGGGGTTTTTTGGGGGGTGGGGGGTGGTGTCGGTGTTTGGTTGTTTTTTTGGGGTTTGTTTTTTGAAGTAGAATACATCAGTCAGCAGCAGCTCAGCTGCTGCCAGCATTTAAACTGTCTTCTGCAAGCAAACTCAAGTATTTCTGCAGTACTTGGCCTTCAGTGTCTACATGCCCTTAGTTAAATAGTTTTATGCAACCAATGGTAACCAGAAATCCTAGGAGATGCAAGAGAGGTATCCCCTTAGGCTGTGACCACCGTGTACCTGCCATGTGTTTATCCTCTCATCCTTCCTCTTGGAGCCCTTCTTGTGATGAGATTTGAGGACTCTCCTGTGTTGGCGCTGGTGCACAGTACCCATGCAGTGGTATGTCCCAGTAATTTTAGACAGAAGCATAGAGTCTTTCCTTACACCCTGACTTACGTTGCAAAGGTAGGTAGCAAGACCTGGTGAAAAGATGGCCTTTAGTAAGAGCTGGGGTTTGTGGCTGCAGATACCGGTGTGCTGGGAAGGAAACCCGCAAAGCTCTGTGGGGAGGCTGCAGAGCAGCTGGTGCAAGGGATCTTAATAAATGCATAGTAATTTCCCTCTCATTCATAAGTCAACATCTCTTGCAGTCATTGCTGGAACATACCCTTGGGCATAGCAGCATAGTTCACATGCCAGCTGTCCTCACAGAGCCTCATTCATGCAGCTTTGGCCAGAAATGCACTTGCCAAAGGTGTCCTTGAGCTTTAAGAAGAGAAAGCCCACAGTACTGATATGTCACTGTAATGTGGAAATACACTCGTTTTTAAACCGAAAGGTAACAGCTCTTCAGCCATGGAGGAAGCAGAGGTTACAACATATAGCTGAAACTACAGAGGAAATGTAAACAGGCTGAACTAAACCTGCTTTTGCAAAGGCACCTGCAAGCCCTCTTATTTAAATGTGATTTGCAAGTCAGATCCTGCATCATGAAGTCTAGGATGAACTTGCAATATCAGTGTGCTGCACAGGAGCACAGTGAGTCTTACCTCTTTGTGAAATGAGTCAGAAGAAGATTGGTTTGTAGGGGATCATTGCAGGGAGTCGGAGCCATCCCCCAGTTTTTCTTCCTCTTAATGCTGCAATTGCAGGAACAGTTCATGTGCTGAGAGGGACCAGGCAAACTGATGGGATTTTCTTCATTGTGAGATCTTTGCCTGGCTTTGCTGTGTCTTGGCTGTCCAGTGATTCTGACAGCTAAAACAGGTATTTCATTACACACTATTCAGTCATGTAATACGTAATGCTGTGAAGAACATAGATACTTTCTACCCTAATGCTTAGAAAAGGATTTAGAGGTACTGTCATGTAGGAAACTCATTGCTGCTCATGTGAAACTTGTAACTCACAAGTGGGAAAAGGCAAAGAAATGCCTGAAGGAGCATTAAACCAGGCAAAGCAAGTTTAACCAGCAGGCAGACTGCTCCTGCCACTCATGACACTAAACTGTCTTTCCTTTGAGCTATTTGGTGGTTTGTGCTGATCTTTCATCTCCACCTCATTCTACCTCTCTTGTGTGGCTATCCTTCAGTCCTGGCTAGCAAAGGGGATGGAAGGAAAACTGAACATGCATCTGCTTTCTTCTTCCCCCTACCCTTAGCAGCTCTCTGAATGATGGTGGTAGTGCAAACCTTAGAATCATAGAATAGTTAGGGTTAGAAAGGACCTCAAGATCATCTAGTTCCAACCACCCTGCCATGGGCAGGGACGCCTCACACTAAACCATCCCACACAAGGCTTCATCCAACCTGGCCTTGAACACTGCCAGGGATGGAGCACTCACAACCTCCCTGGGCAACCTATTCCAGTGCCTCATCACCCTAACAGGAAAGAACTTCCTCCTTATATCCAATCTAAACTTCCCCTGTTTAAGTTTAAGTTTAAGTAACTCATTACCCCTTGTCCTGTCACTACAGTCCCTGACTATAGACCTTCTGTCTATCTATCTATTATATCTGGTTTCTCTTGCGTCCCTCTATGTCTCATCTGTGGGAGCGCATACCCTTTGGGTAAGCTTTCTTTCTTATCCTCTGTCTTTCTTCATTCCTGGAACCACAGTGCCCAGAGGCTCCAGAAGCTATTTTAGAAACCACCCCTAGGGACAAAGAAGACACAAAGATGAAAAGGGAAAAAAAGCTGAGAACCCAGAAACATTCAGGAAGAAAAATCCCAGCTTCATTACCTCTTCCTCTCTGCATAATTGAGGTGCAGGGAAAGATGATTTCTGGCCAGCACTTTGCAGTGATTAGGGACTTTTTCATCCTTGAGCAGTAATGTGACTCATTGTACCTGGTGCTGAGTTTTGGATTGGAGTCCATGGCCTATCTGTCCATGGTAGTGGTTGCCAGGTGTGTCTTTGCCACTTGCTTTGGTGGGAACATGCCCAGAAGAGCAGGATTGGCAATCCTGATGCCACCGACAAGCACACACACACCCACAAGATACAGTTGTGGAGTTTCAATTTCTAGTGGTGAATCTTCCGTCTCTCTGTGTTTCCCAAAGGTCTTTCACTTCAAGCAGTCAGCAAATTATTGTTTTCTCTTTTACAATGTATGCTTTCTGTATGATCGCTAAATTAATTACCCAATAGAGAGCGGATTCCTGACCATATTTTAGGTTTTTAGCTTTGTTGTTTTTTAACATGTTAGCTAAATATGTTGTTTGCTAAAACTTGTCTAGGTTGCCTCAAACTTTTGCTCAGGTGAGCAAAGCCTCACAGTCTTGGGCACCGTTACTGTCAAAGCCTGGCTACTGTTCTATATAGACTTCTAGAGTTTGAACATGTCTTTGGATGAATACCCTTCAGTTGCCTTACAAAGCACATCCATTTCTTTTCAACCTTACCTCAGCTGAGCTCCCAAGAGGTATCAATGCCGAGAATGAGGACAGGAAGGCATCTGACCAGTAAGATGGAAAAAAAAAATAAATAACATGCAAGGAAAAGCTTGGGTTTGCTTATTTGAGATGAGCAAAGCTGATACTGAAAACATGCAGGAATTGTAACTGAGGTTTTGTGGGGCTTGGTCTGATGCAGAATTACAGCCAAGACCAGCTGTAATCAGGGTGCATGATTGCTAGCAGGCAGAGAGGGACAGAAATGTCTCCCCCTTCCCAAGCTTTTTCCCCTCATAATTGTTAGTTTACGTATGTCATGGAAGGGATTCATCCCAAATACAAGCTCTGACTTGGAGGTTTTCTTAATCACCACGTAAAATCATTACTGGGATTAGATTTGCCAGGAAAGACGGTGGCCTTGTACTCATTCCTTTTTCAAAAATGGAGATGTACCAGGTAAGAATTTTATGGATTTAGGGCCTTTGTGGAAAGACTGATGTCAGATACCTCTGTGTTTAATTTCCACCCAAAAAAACCAAATCACCCTATCTTCTTTTGTCTTCCTGCAGCTTCAGTCGATCCAGGATATGTTCCGAGTGAAAGGCTGTCACCCAGTGCAGCACGTGGTCAGCCTAGTGCTGGCTTCCATCCTTCACCCACAGGCAGGGTGGTGAGTCCCCTTGATGCAGAGCCAGAAGAAGAGCTGGCTCTGCAAATACAGCCACGGCAAGGTTGGAAACAAAACCCCCTCAATTTGGGTGTTTGATCTCCAGAATCTGTACTGAGGTATTTTGTTTTGGATGTGCTGTAGAAACACAGCAAGTTCCTCCTGGGGAAGGCGAACTTCCCCTCCCAACGGGGAACTAGTAACTGCTTGTACGGGTTTCTGAGCAGCAGTTTCTGTGCAGAATTTCAGACCACTGACCCCCAGGCTTGGAAAATGCAGGCAAGAGGCTGCAAAAAGAAGTGGGGCTTCTGGGCTGAATGTGAGCTGAGTGCCATTAGAAATATTATGAAGCATGCTGTCACAAGAGCACTAATGAGTGCAGAACAAGCAAAAACTGCTAGAGTTGGAGTCAGGGATTGAGGAAATGGCAAGAAGTAGAGGGAGAAAGATAAAAAATACCGAATATGTGCAAAGGGAAAAAGAGAGAATAAGGGGAAACGTGAGAGAAAAAAGGAAGAGATACAGAACTAAAATGTTTAAAGAAGCTAAGTAAAAAAACCAAACAAAAAAAGTAAAATAAGCTAAAAACAAAGCAAACAGCCTGGGAGGTTAAAATTTCCAACATTTAAAAAGATATAAAATCAAAACACAGTGATAGACTATTCAAGAAGGTATGCATGTGAGTGAGCCTGCATGCACATGACATTTTGATCAGTCCTTCATTTCCATCTGGGTCTAAAGGAAACTGAATGATTTCTTTTTCTTGGCAAAGAGCTACCTGTGGGGAACTTTTCTGGGAGAGCAGCTTCCTTTGTAGCTGTGGGATTTTTTTCCTGCCGTTGCACCAGTTTGCAGCAAGAAGACAGGTACTAGAAATTCTAGCACTAGGATGGTGGTGCCTGGGTTCCCAGCAGAAGTGCTTTATCTTTGCCATGACAGGCACTCTGGGTATGTGGTGGAGCTCTGCACCCACGTGGTTGGCAAAGGAGGGGGTCTGGGGAAGCCCAGTTTTATACTGTGCCAAAGCCCCCTACTTACAGTTCACTCACCAAACATCAAGTGAGATCAAGGTGGTGAGTGTAATAAATAAATGAGAAGGTTGGTTAACTATCAGAAAGTTTCTGCCAGATCCATATTCTCAAAAATCATGTCTTTGTTTCCATCCAGCTTTGCAGAAACAACTGTCATAATAATTATAATTAAAAATAAAATCTTTTTTCCATCTGTTCCTCCGTGCTTTTTACTCCTGTAAGCCTCTGGCCAGCTAAGCCACCAACGTCACATTTTCATACTCTACCCCCGTCATAAAGATTAAATATTTCCTGAAAAAAACCCAGTACAACAATTAGGAAATGGGTTTGGGGCTGAGTCTGGGTCTAAGCAAAATTCTGGTTTTCACAGAAATGCAAAAGAAAAAAGCCAACAAGGAGGTGTGCACCCTCCTGTCTCTGCAGTCAGGCTTGGGGGCTGGCTGAGCGTCATGGCCAGCCCCTCAGTGAACAGTGGCCGGGCTTTCCAACTTCTTCTTCTCTCTCCCCCACCAAGTAAGACCTAAGATTAACTCATGCACTGTGATTAATATTTCACTAGTACTCCCCATTGCAGCAAGTGGCTGGTTCTGCTCAATAATTCATGTCTGGGCGTAGCCTATTAAATTTGTAGTGGGGTGTACACTTTCCTGTTATTTATTTATCCTTGCCTTCATTTTACAGGGTCTTTTTTTTCCTGTTATTTCATTTTTCACTTAAATGCCTCTCCTTCAAAGTTCAGACTGCTTGCAGGAAATTAATCTTGCTCCTTACACCTTTTAAGTAAGGCTAAGCTCTTACTGCAAGGGCCTGGGCCATAAGGAAGACTTTCAGGCACACAGCCACTTCAGTGCAGGAGATCTCTTTGAAGCAAATGACTTTGGGAATTTAGTACCAAGTCTGACAGCCCAAAGTCCATCCATGGCCTCAGAGCTGTTTGCTTTTTGTTTCATAGGGATGTTTGGCTACTTCTGCTGTGGGAAAAACCTGCATCATGACCAGAAGTTGATCATTACCCCATCTCCTCCTCTGCCAGCAGGCACTGTTCTCCACTAAGCCCCTGAACATATACTTTGGGAAATGTAAGTCTTTCTAGGCTGATTGTAGGTTGTACCCCCTGCTTAGAAGTGATCTTTTTCTTTGCTTTGTGGAAACAGTCTACTCATAGCTTATTTGGTCTTTGTGGCTCATCTTGATTGCTAAATAACATGGCTTGACAGTGAAGCTAAAATACAGATTTCCTTAGAAGACTCTAAGGCAGGTGTTCAAGAGTTAAGAATTTGGAAACTGTGAGCTGCACAAGGACGTAAAATCATAAACTAGTCTCCCAACTTAGATTTAACAGGACATTACCCTCCTGGTCATTTTCCAAAGGAGAGGGTGAGGTTTGGAGAGCCACTGCTTCTGAGAATGACCCCACCAGACCCATGCTTTTCAGAACAAGAGAACTCTCTTTCTACATTTCTCTATCTCCAGATGTGCCAATATACAAACCTAGATGACCCTCCCTACCCAAGTGTCAATGCCTTGTTACTGATTCACACCCAGCTCTGCTGTGTGGCAAGTTTCACTTCATTTTCTTCCCACCTATGTAGGCATGGGCCATCACCCTCCTCCGTACTACCTCCTTCCTTGTCCTCTAGCTCCATGCAGCAGCTGTGCAGAGCACTGCTGGGAATGATGATAGAGAGGTCAGTAGGTCCTGGCACAGAGGGTGGTGGTTGCATGAGGGTTGGTGATCCCACGTCTCAGGGAGGGAGAACAGAGTGGTGGACTCCAGCTGGAGGTGAAGCTCTGCAGGGATAGGTCTGCCCCAATCCTTTCTGCATGGACAGATTGAGGCAGAGAGTGAGATGCTCTTGTTGCACCAACAAATATTTCATGATATCGTGATTTCACCCCGAAAGCCCCCAGTATCCAAGTTCTGACAAGTTCAATGGGATCACCCACTATTGTTTTGAATTCTCAAGGCTTCTTCTGGCAGATGTCATGTGGGAAGAAAACAGAGTAAAAGGTGTTATTTTCACAGGCATTCTGCAAAGTCCACGGTCATTAGTGTTTTCTCTCCTGCAGGCATCACATGTGACATTTCAGGATACGTTGCTAACATAGTCCCAGCATCTGATCAAATTACCTCCCCCCTCCTCAGCACATGCCATCAGAGTAATGACTCCTGCTTCACAAGGACTCATTTACCTTTCAACAGCATTTAAGTTCCAAGTTCAGAAAGGAGGCAGGCATTTCAGTTCCTAAATCACTAGTCACTACAAGAAGTGTCACTGTCTTTAACAGGAACAACAACAGGGTCACACAGAATAAAGGTGTGATTCAGATCACATCAAAGTGTAGTAGGAATTAGATAGGGTCCTATGTACTTACATAAGAGCAAGATATTTGTTTGAATGAGGTCACTTTTAAATATTTTCCATTCATTTTTATCTGCCCTTATTTTTTATGGACCAGGAGGTTCCCCTCAAAGGGTTCATTTAAAATTGTGCTTTCATTATAACAAAGATAGTTTGCAGGTCCACAGGAAGCTTTCACTGTCAGCTTGGAAGATGTGTGCTGCTGTCCCTTCTCTTCTCCTTACCATGCCCTTCCCATCCTGTGTATGTTCTTGGATAGAGGACACGGTCACAACCCATGACAACCCGTGACTGTATCAGCAGTGGCAAGGAAGGCATTGCATTATATGAATGTGATTTTGTGAAATAATGGCTTTTGGAGAAACTCATTCCCTGAAGTAGAAGCAGGCTGCAAGAAGGGAAAGTTCCTGGGAGATAGCAGTGGGCAAACGCAAGAGCCAAGAGGTGGTCATGCCAGAACAGGCCATCACAGGAATACCCTTCCCTAGTTCCCACAGGGAAACTGCTCACCTGTAGCACACCCCAACTTCCTTCTCAGTTGGAGATCCCTGTATACCCTCTCTGGGCTGCCAGAACACAGTGCTGCCAAGTAAGATGCTGCTGTACCTCTTCTTAGGCAGATGCCCCAGTTCCTCCCAGTATAATTCCTATTCATTAGTAAAAACAGGTTCCATGGTTTCCACAGGCTCTTTGGGTTGCTGCTTACCTTGCTAAGCAATATCTGAGCTTGATGATGGGAGAAAGTGGGCAGTCACCACCCTTCCTAAGGCTCCCCATGGCACCCAAGGGTGAAGGGGAGGAAGGTAAGAGCCTGTTGGCAGGCAAGGGGGCGGGAGTGAACTCACACTGCTGCTCAGAGCTGTGGGGCTGACACAAAGGCAGAGGAGAGCAGAGGCTGCGGGAGAGGAGGAGAAAAGTGATGGAAGGGTTTGAAGTCCACAGTGACACAGTCTGGCTGACCTGCAGGGAAGCTTGGCTGCATTGCATGGGCAGCAGGATGAAAGTGTCAGCCTGGCAAAAGGTAGGTGGAAAGAAAGGTCCCACAGGCACAGGGACAATAAGGGGAAAGGCTTTTGAAGTGTTTTAGTGGTGACAACATAGGGGAAAGGACTGGTTTTGACCTGTTCAGCTGTAGCTCAGGGGCATGGTCTTTTTACAGTTATAGTCCTCCCTCTGTGAGTGATTAGACACAGTGCATGCTAATATACACTGCTTAACTTGTAGACAATCATTTCAGCTGTTTCTTAATGTCTTTGCCCTCCCCATCTGTAACTCTTCTGCCTTTCATGCAAGTAGATCCCAAAGTAGCTGCATTGGGATTTTGGCCCTAAGACTGAAGCTGTAAGTCAAGTGTATTATTTTTCTAATGCAGGACAGTAATGGACGTTTAACTCAGTACCACAGTATGTCCTACTGTAACACTAGTCTGTTGCTAACCATAAGTGTACTTTATTGTAAAATAGAAGGTATTTATATTGAAGAGTTACGGTTCAACACACGTCTAGGAAATTGATACTATAATGACTGCCTGCAGTATCCTGCCCCATGTAAGAAATTGCATTTGAGAGATTATTGTCGCATAATCACATATTGTCAGCATTACCACAAACAAAATTCACAGAGGTACAAGTTAACCAAGTACAGGTAGGAGTTAACTATTGCACCTTACCCATTAAATGTATTTCAGTGCTGCCCAATATAATCACAAAGTGGTTTGGGTTGGAAGGGACCTTAAATATCATCCAGTTTCAAACCCCTGCCACTAGACCAGGTTGCGCAAAGCCACATCCAGCCTGGCCTTGAACACTTCCAGCATTGGGCAGCCACAGCTTCTCAGTTGTGAAGAACTTCTTCCTAATATCTAATCTAAACCTCCCCTCTGTCATTTTAAAGCTATTCCCCCTTGTTCTGTCTCTATGTGTACTTGTAAAAAGTCCCTCTCCAGATTTCTTGTCAGGTTCTTTGTTCTTTAGGCACTGGAAGCTGTCCTAAGGTCTCCCTGAGCCTTCTCTTTTCCAGGCTGAACAACCCCAACTCTCTCAGCCTGTGTTCATTGGAGAGATGCTTCAGCCCTCCGAGCATCTTTGTGGGCCTTCCTCTGGACTCCCTCTAACAGGTCCACATCCTTATAAAATTGCTATCTGTGTGATGCTT
Organism: Lathamus discolor; assembly: GCF_037157495.1. Lineage (NCBI taxonomy): Eukaryota > Metazoa > Chordata > Aves > Psittaciformes > Psittacidae > Lathamus > Lathamus discolor. The sequence goes on along the minus strand of NC_088887.1, from coordinate 98,176,824 downwards.
CAAGGATGCACAGTGCGGAACTTATATAGGGTTTGCTATAATAGGACTTCAGCTGGGCTTGTGTGTAAAGACTACTTAACAATGTTTGGTGAGACAGCATTATTAGGTATACACAGTGACATCCCAGTAGATCTTGAAATAGGGCAGAAAAAGGGAAAGGGAGTCGTGGTTCCCATGGAAAATCTATCAAAATGTTTTTGTTTATACTTGCCTTATAAATCCATCATACTTTAAATCTCATCCTCACTGTCCTTGTATTTCTAAGCTTGTTTGAACACTCTTCCAGCACAATTGGTGCCTATTGGTATCAGTGCTGCGTGCTTATGACACAGTATTGAGCTCAGTCTAAGTGACATGAATATAAAATATCATACTCTAAGATGGAAAATCTGAGTCCCTCACTTATCTTCTGCATAAACTACAATAACTCAAGAAAGGATGTTAAGAGTGATTAGCAAACATCTCTGATAAGGAAAATCCCACCGCTAGTTTTCCTGTGCAAGATGTTATATTTAAGGCATGCAACCGTTTGGTGTCCTCTTCACTATCTCAGAAAAGGTACTGCAGCATTTAGGGAGATGTTGTGGAGAGCAACAGAAATAATTACGGATTTCAAAAGGTCTGTAAGAAAAAAAGTTGGGGCAAGCATCAGGCTGGTGTTAAATATCCTGGAAAACAAAGAAGAGGAGCTATCGCAGAGTCTATCAGGTAATGAAATCATGGAATAAGGCAAGTATTTTTCAAATTGAAGGAAGTCATTAAAAAATGCCTGTAACATGTTTAACAAAATTACAAGTTTGGTTTTGTAAAAAAACAAAAAAACAAACAACCAAAAAAAAAACCCAACCCAAAAAACCCAACCAAAACACCCTCACAGAAAAAAAAAACAAACACCAAAAACCAAAATTACGCATTTCAGTGTAATTCTGAATACAGCAAATGTACATGTGCTTCAAGGATGGATCTCAGCTATGGAGATTTGTTCATAAGATCATGAAAAAGCTCTCTACATCAGTATGTAACCGATGGTCCAGCTCGTCTGATGAACTGTAAATGGCAGCTTCTTCATTAAAGCCATTCAGTTTGGTCATTTTTCCAGCTGCCTGTAAAAGTCAGAAGAGAAGTTGTTAAAAAAGCTGAAGGATGATTCTTCAGCTTGTGGAAAGAGGTGGAAATTTTGCTGTTAAGGCAGGATATTTCTTAAAATCCCCATCGGGTTGATGAATCACTTTCATCTATTGATGTTGTGTTTTCAGTTCTGCAAAGGCTTCTAATGCTGTATCATCAGGGTTGAAAGAGAGCTAATATCTGCACCTATCAAGCACTTTTATGCTTGACCCTCAGTGTAGCTGGGAAAAGTATCCTTGAAATCAGTGTCCATTGTGAGGCTGCATGAGAAGTACTGTGTCCTTTTTGAGGCTCCCCTGTACAAGAAAGGCTTTGATAAACTGTAGAAAGATATCAGGATGGTCATGGGCTGGAGCACATGAGATCCGAGAAGAGCTGGAGAGGGCTGGACTTGTTCAGCCTGGAGAAGAGAGGACTGAGAGGGATCTTCTTGGTGTCTAACACATACCTAATTGGAGCTTATAGAGAAGATGGAGGCAGCCTTTTGTCAGACATGCACACTGAGAATAAAAAGGTCACAAATTGCATCAAGGGAAATTCCAGCTACATGTAAGGAAAAAACATTTTCACAGTGAGGACACTCAAACGTTGGCAGAGGCTGCCCAGAGATGCTGAGGGGTCTCCATCCCTGGAGACACTGCCCCAGGCACTCCAACTTGACTTTGCAGCCAGCCGTGTGCTGAGCATAGTGTGGGACTGCAGACCTTGTTATGCAAGTTTAAAACATGGTGCTCCTATCACCAGAGAGAGAAGGCGTTTTGTGGGTATGTGCACATTCTTAGTGAGAGAGAACAGAACCAAAGAGGGGTAAAACTAAGAGGAAGCAGTCACAGCAGTGGAGCTATTGTAGGAGTAGTGAGGTAGACTAGGTAGGTAGTAGTAGAGGCAGACCAGAGATTTCCTTATAAAGACAAAATCTATCTCACTTCCTTCTCTGGGCTCACTCACTCTTGGGCTGTCAGTGTTGGGTTTGACTAGCTGCTTTGCAGAAAAGGAGGACCTTCCTCGTGACACAGCAACCTTTCGACATACTGCTTTGTAGTTACCCAGCCTACAAGAAGTTTGGTTTTTCTTCTGTTGGTTTCTCTCTCTGTTGGATTTGCTGTGTTTGAGCTGTTGCTCTGGCAGTTTGGACCCACTGCTAGAACCCAGGAGGTAAGACCAGACCACCTGCTGTTTCTATGGCAAGCTGCCCTCATGGGGCGTATAAGCAGCTTAACTGCACAGGAAACTGTGGTCACCATAAAAAAGCAGCACAGGCTCTGTACTAGCATAAAGCATTTTCCAGTTATCTTGTGCATGACATTTCTACCGACCTTCAGGAAAGTGTTTGATGAATTTAATTGGGCAGAGTGGTCTTTAACTGAGTAGAGTGGTAGTCTGAATTTGCATCGGTTTGGCAGGGTGTGATGGTGTAAGAAGCCGTCATATAGATTACAGAGTTGATCCCTGTAAGAAGGTGATTGTGATGCCGGTGATGAAAAACACAGATTCATAAAGCTAATGTATTTTGGCCTGTAATGTTTATAATATACTCTGTTGACTGTTAGGACATTCATACTAGGCTTTTATAAATGTAATTGTACTCTGAAGACAAGAAATAAAACTGATTCATGATGGAGCCTGATTGTAGTAGGCACTTCTGCTTTAAAAACAGTGGTATGGGGTGGTCCTATCATTGAATTTGCCTTTTAAGATCTTGGCTGTTGAAGTTGGTCAGGCCTGTCCTTTGTCTTCTCTGAGATTTCTGTTGAGACTGTGGATGATCTGTAACTTGTAAATGTCTGCAGACATTTTAGGTGGTTATATTGTGAACAGGAGCCTTTGGGCTGAACTTTTTGCTCTGTAAGAGCAGTAGACTTACTCTTTTTGTCAGATAGTGTTTTCCTCAGTACATGGATTTGGTTCGAACACTATCTGTACAACTGGCCCTTAAGCCTGTGAGCAGCTTGACTTTTGAAGCAAATGGGACCTCAAGTCTTTGTAGCCAAAGTCACAGACAACATCAGCCCTCACTGCTGCAGATGTGAAGTTAAAACCTGTAGCAAATGGAGGTTAGATTGTGCCATCAGGAGTGCAGATGGCTGTTTGATTGTCTTGATAAAAGCAGATCACGCCCTGAAACCTCTCATGTAGAGGATCTCCAGCATGCATTGCTTTCCTCCCCTTTTGCTTGTCACACAGCAGCATTTTGCCCTATTGAAATGGGGCCAGAGGGCTTTCAGAGGGTCGGGACTTGGCTGGGGAAGCTCTGCTGAGCTGACAGGAGATGTGGAAACCCCCTGTTTTCCTGTGATGGGAAACTCCGTCGAGGAGAGATGTGAGGGCCAGGAGGGACTGGGAGGTATCTGCCTGCTTGCTGGTAGCAAGAGCTGGGATTTCTGCTTCAGTCCTGACCATGAGGTCCAGATTTACTTAGCTGAGAGGGTGAAGGCAATGCTCATGCAGTAGGTCAAAAAGAGCTTTTATGTTCTGGGTTTGAATCTGCTTCCTCAATTGAAACCAAATAAGGGTTTGGACTGAATACTGTTATGGTTATAAAATGTTTGAGAGTCTTCATGACAGTCACTGTACTTAAGTAAGTCTAGTGGTGTTGCTTTTCTCTCCCTCCTCACAGAACCTAATGTGTACTCCATCATGTTTTATTATGCTGCCTTTTTTTTTTTTAATCCCATTTCCTTCTGATTTCGGTTAAAATACAGCTGTGTAGAATGGAGCAGAGCTATCTACTTGATAGAATCATACAGTAAAAATCATCATCATATGTTTATTTAAAGTACAAAAGAGGATGAGTAAAGGGGAAGGAAAGAGATGGAGAAGATAGGAGAGTACAGTGCATTCAGAAATGAGCTGATTTTCATACTCTTAGCCCTTTCATGAAAAAGAGCAGACTGTAGTTAAATGCTGATACAAAACAAAATATTTCACAAAATTAGAAATATTTACTAATAAAAAAAAGGAAATGGTATTTAGATGCTGCAAGATGAAGCAGAGGGCTCTACATTGGTCACTCTGTGCATCTTTTCAGTTATTAAAGGGGAAAGCTGTAGGACAGGAAATAAGTCGCTGCTGCTGGGTGAGATGAGTGAGGTGTCCCAGATATGCAGGCAGCACCCATGGGAGGGTGCTGAAAAATCCTACTGAAGCCAGTGAAGAGCCCTGCAAAACTGAGGACAGAATACAACTCCTGTCATGGGAACAACAGCAACAGATTCATAAATCTAGGTGGACTCAGTCAAATGCAAACATGCATTTGTTTCTAAAAATAATATATCCACCTCCTCTTTACAGCTGGAACATGTTTTTAGTGTTTTCCATGTCCAGAGGAACTGTTTTCCTGCTAATGAGCTGGAAACATAGGCCATGTTCTCCTTTTCTTGTATCAGATACCAGGCTTTCACAGGACATTTGGGACTGAGTCAGTAATTCGTGACCTTCTGCCGTCAGCCTGCAGTGTTATGACTGCCTCACAGGAAGGAAGAGAGGTTTTTTATCTGTCTGCCCAGGGTTTTGTGTCCTATCTGCCACACCAGTCGTGATGGGGCAGAGGCCGGTCCGGTCCTCATACCTGTATCCAAAGCAGCCCTGTAAATGATCTCTTTCCCCACCTTAGTGAAGGTGGAACTGGGTGGAGCAGGGCTTTCCTCGCCAAATAGGATATCTGCTCCTTGACTGAAGCTGTTTGTCAGTTTGGGTTGGTTTGAAAAATAACTTTGGACAAAAAAAAAAAAAAAAGAAGAAAAAAAGAGAGGAACAAAAATCACTGGAAAGCAGCTGAGAATCAGATTTTCCTTTTTCCATGGAAAAATGTTTTCACTTTAAATCTGGCTTGTGTTCCTAAAGGAATAGAAAATATAAGTGACCCAACAAAAAATGTAGTGTACTGGATCAATTTGTTCTTTTTAAAGAAAAATTCTACAGACTCTGATTGAAAAATAATATGCATATATATAGACTCTCTCTGGTAAGATGCATCTGACAGATAAAAGACACATAAGGAGAGTATTTATTGGTTCACTGCTCTGCTTCGGCAACATCCTCATTTCCTTGAAGGATTAGCACTCCTTGCCACTGAGTGGTATATTGGAAAGAGACCACTTCTCTGCAAATCCTGTGGCTTTTCCCTTCCCAAGCCATGTTGACTCATGTTTGATTTAGGACTTGGGCATTGCATTGACATATAAGTTCCTTTATAAAACGGAACATTAACAAAATAACTCATGGGCATCACCATGTTGCTTTCTGAACAGTCATAGATGTCTTTTCTCTCTGTTTCTTCAAATTGTGTATGAAATATGTGAAGTACAACAGCTTAATAATTCCAGTGCCTGCATACACAGTGAGATTTTGCTGTTGTAGCATTTTAAAATGCCTATGAGAGAAAGATTGTATTTTATTGTGAATCTTTATCATGTACCAGAGAAGAACTATTTGCCATAATCTCAGAAAGACTCCTGTATCTTGTATGCTGATTTAAACAGCAAGATCCCACCGAGACTGAAGGTACTGTAATCGGGGCTACACGTTGCAGATAGAGCCAACTGCCTTTCTGTCTACTTTAGGATTTAAAATTTAGCTCATCATCTTTGAGGAAGTTAGAAAAAGCTTGTATCCATGTGTATATCTATAGCTATTTAAATACAGAAATAGTTGTACCACTAAGTGCACAACTTGAAAAAGGAACTTTTTATTATGAAACACCTCACATGGTCAAAGATACTGCAATTTGTGCTTCTTAAATTATTTTCAAAGTTGTTGTGTACGAAAAGCAGCTAATCGATACATGATTCAAAACCTGATGGTATTTGCTGATGCTGTTGGTCATGGTGAGCAGCTACCTAGCTGAATAACTCATCAGCGAGGAAGTTTCTAGTTTTTATCTTACTCCATTAGGAGAAAAATACCTGTCACAAGAAAATGTCCACATGATCTGCCTGGAAGCTGTAACACCAAGCAAGAGTAAAGGACATGGATGGTATTGTTTGTCTAAGATGGCTGGATACCCTAGAGCCACCAGTGCAAATGATCACTGCTCCGAACTGGCAGTAAGGCTGGGGAAATTTAGTGTTAATGATACTGTCCTACTTTGCTATGGGTGCTGGTGTGGGGATGCAAGCACGTTATTTTGATCAGAATGGTAAAAATAACATCAGATAACAATAAATATATGAGAAAGAAGCATGATAATAATAGTATGTTGAGAATGTAAAACTTAATTACGAGAAAAACTATTCTGGATTATGCAAAAGAGTATATTCAGGTGACTGCCAATAAGATGGCTTTGCCTCTTGCATTTTAGTAGAAGTTTTTTGCTGATGCGCACAGGATGAAACTTTAAAATTGAGGAACTTCTAGGCCACACTGTTGCAGTTACAGCATTGATTCTTCTTTCACCATGAGATCTGCTGAATAATTTCTCTTTTTCTCATCCCTTAGTGAGAACAAAAATGACAAAAATGTGTCTCCAGAAGGAAAATACCTACCAGAGCCTAACTCATAAATCTTCTATTTTCTTATCTCCTCCTTAGCTCTTCCATACTCTAGAAAACTAGCTGACTGAGGCACATCATTTGAACAGAAATTCATATAGATATATGGTCTTGTGTGGGGGACATTATGAGAGAAAGGTAGAGGGAAATATTTTTGTGGAGGAATATCCTATCAGGGATATTCTGATGAGTGACCAGGAATGAGGTCAGACCCAAAAGTGAAAGTATGGGACAAAGACTGAATATACTCAAGGTACTCCCTTTTTTCTGTCCTGCAAGATGCTTCAGATCTATCACAAGAGTTTCTGCACAATTCTGAGGTCACTTCTCTCATTCCTGCCTGCTGGTAGCGTTGTCCAGGGCAGGCTGTGTGTTGGGGGAAGATTACTGGTGGTACCTCTTTAATACCAGTGAGGAAGCAAAGGCTAATGCAGAAAAGAGATGGGGAAATGTTCCCCAACCCTTACAGGAAGCTGAACATTTGGAAATTAAATTCATGAATGAGATAAGGAAGAGAAAAGGAACTGGAGCTGAGAGCTGTCATAAAGTAAAAGGCAGAGTTTTCTATTTGGAGGGGTCCTATGCTGCCCCATGCAACTCTAACAGCTATATTTTGCAGCAGTGAGTGTCTCTTGTTTCAGGAAAAAATAAACTAGTTTGAAGAGAAGATAGCAGAAGAGATAGGGAAATTTCTATATGACAGGGCCATACTTGCAGTCCTGATCACTCCCCAACAGCTAGAGAAGCTCTGGAATTATTAACAAAGTACTAGTGTGGTAAAACAAAGCTCTGATGGTAGAAATTGAGTAAATATTAGTAATTTATTCAACTTTCTCAGCACCAAACTCACAGTTATCTTGATGATTTAAATATGTGTTTGTGAAATGTAATGTTACCCCATGAAATCTGCTTTTTCGCTTTGGGGAAAGGTACAACTTTATGTCTAGCTGTAAAGTGTGGTTTCACATCTTCAAGGTTTTCACTGCCTTGCTTGCAGTAAAGCTTAAACACCAGAGAAATGGAGGAAAACATGAAACAAGGTAACTACTTAGTGAGAGTCTTGGAAACCTTGAGGTTTTAATGGCTTTGCCATTTATTATTTATATTGCATAGTGGGTGCACACTTTGCCAAGTAATGTATAACCAGGCAGCTTCTCAGATTATGGCTTCAAAATTGAAAGAGATAAAAGGACATCAATATTGCTGTGTTTCAATTTAGAGTAACATTCAGGTTCAAGATTATTACAGTTCTTCCTTTACATTTCTGGCTGAAAATAGTTTGTTATTAGATCTCTTAAAACATCGGTGTGATAGTAGGTTCTTCTTAGGATAAGGTCAAATAAAAGGATGCTTAATTGCATGGCTGTGATGTATTGGTTTGAAAATGACAGCAGGAGAGGGAGTACTTCATAGAGGCTCTTTTGCTATCAGTTTGGTATGGTTGTTAGCAGCTTAGGTGAGACCATTTTCCCATTTTTACATTAACCTGAAACTCAACAGTCTTCTGGGGAGGAAGGAGTGTATTTGCACAACTTTATTTTTGCTTTTGCAATTGTGGGTTTATGCTGTTTGACAAAAAAAGAATGAAGTGTCACTTCCAGGCAATGTGTAATCCGGATGTTCTGATGCCATCCGAAGTTCAGTCTGTCTCAAACAGTGTTTTATATTCCTTATGAGTTTTTATTACCTTCCATTTCTTTCTGGTTGGCAGTTCCACTGTCTTTCTTGTTCTGACCCATGGAGCTGTCTTCCCCTCCTCAGCATCCTCCCTCCACATCTGAGCATGTGCCGACTTTCATCTTGTTCTCTCTAAGGAACTTGAATTCTTTCACTGATCTCTGATAACACAAAGTTCAAGATCCTTCCTCCCAGCTGCTGCTGACCTTCAAAATCTCATCTGTGCTAAGAGCTAAGCTGTTTGTATTTGTTCTTTTCCAAACTCCCCTCCCTCCTGCCCAGTTTTTCCCATTGCTTTTAGCTGTACATGTCTGTGATCAAAGCCATTGCCAGGTTCTCATTGACTGATTTTCCCTTGGCTCCTTTCTCAGCTTCTCAACAGCTATTCCCTTCAAATAAGCTATTTCAGCTCATTCATATTGCCTGTCATCTCCACATATTCTCCTTTGCCATCCTCTGCATTTTTTTCTCTATATCTGTCTTGTCATACTGATTTTGAAAATGATTTGGAGCAGGGCAGTGCAGCTTATGCTTACAGTGCCTTGTGGATTATCAGAAATTAAACTATTCATCCAGGACTATTGATAGGATGCCCTCTTGATAGGATGCCCTCTTGATAGGATGCCCAAGGTATTTTCAGTTTGCACTGAGGTCAGTGAAGTGCTTAAAGTGTTTTGCCCCTGGAAGCAAATGAATCTGCTCTTGGCTGATAAAATCAGAAGGAAAATATTGGACATGACCTCCTCCACCATTGTCCAGAAGCATTTTACATTTCTGTGTGCCTAAATATCATCATTTACTTTTAATGATCTAAGCAAAATAAGCAGTTTATATACTGAAAAGTAGCTTTTTGAAAATGGATTTGTTACTTTTCGGCATGTGTTGCTAAAGCTTTGGGCTTTAACTCTCTTGATTTCTGTATGGTTTGTTTTTAGTACCTGAACAATATAAAAAATAAAAAAAAAAAACATTTTTAAATTGTGAATAGCTCTTAAACCTTTACTCTGAAAATTCTGATTTTAATTGAATGGAATGTGGATTTTCTTGATGATAGTGTGAGATTTTCATGTGTCCAGATGCATTTCAGGGAATCCACATGTTGCAAAAACACAGAGCGTAGAACGTTAAGAGATTGGTAGTGAAATCTGAGGCAGGAAAGATACCAGGATGAAGATGGAAGACAATGAATCTAATTTTGCCGTAGCATACATTACCCATATTGCTAGTGAATTACAGGGATTTTTACAGGTAATCCTTGGAAATATGATGGTTAGAACCACTTGTCCTATTATATTAGTATTTCAGTAGCAATCACCAGCTTGATTGTGCTGAAAACTGCACAGGTTCCCTTGCCCCAAAAGCAACTGCATTATGGATTATACTGCATTTCTGTGCTTATGAAGGTTTGAGTGAATGAACCAGTTTTTCTCTGGAAGCTGTCCTCACCCTAAAACCACAGTGACAAGGCAGAAAAAAGGTACTGCAGGGAGTCAGTAGACAAAAAGCTGAACACATGAGATTGTCTTTGGACTGTTTCAAAGCCATGTCTGTAGTGGTTCTCACAGATACAAGGAATCAATGCTTGAGTTCAAATCTGAAGCCCAGGTAGGCTGTATGCAACTCTGTGTCTCTGTAGAGAGCTAGAGCACATCTGTAATTTTTTACATTATCTATGTATATCTTTCTATAAAGTTTGGAATCCAAGCCTCCAGGGTGCAATGCTTGTTTTAGTCTAGGAATGACATATTTAAGGTATTTGTTTTTCCTCATTTGAACACTGTAGCTACAGCAACAACTTTCCAGGACCAACTCAGGTTTCCCTTCTATTCTATTTAAATAGTTGCTTGGTGAATTAATTCTTAAAGAGACACAGGACACTAGAGTCATTCTCACAAATATAGAATAATAGGTAGTTCATCTCATTAACAGTTTCCTCATGAACAGATGCAAGGGAGAGTAGGTGCATGAAAAAGCAGAGGGGTATAATGTGTATTTTCTGGCAGTGTATTAAATGATGTGATGAACGGATGTAAACTTTCCCTTTCTATTTATTAAGAAAGGTGTGTCGAAAGGGAAAGTCTAATCCTTCCTCCTGCTTTATATCTTTGATGAGAGGAAAGGCAGGAAAGCTTCCAGCCACCTATTCCTAAAGTGCCATCCAGCCTCAGGCACTAACTTAGCTACCTTGAAGGGCAAGTCCCTAAATGCTCCCCATAACCAGGAAGAGAAGTAACCCTCAAGGAAGCCTGACCTGGTTGCTCTGAACACCCTGTAAAAGAGCTTCTCTCCATCCATCCATCCATCCAGCTATCCATCCATCCATCCATCCATCCATCCATCCATCCATCTATCCATCCATCATCCATGCATCTACTCATCTCATAAAGGTAACCAGCTTCTCATTAGGTATCCAAGGGTAGGCAGTGCAAATATCCCAGTGCAAATAATGGATAGCTCCAGCCCAGTGGCCCGCGGGCAGACAAGGCTGCTGCTTCTTTGCCAGCACTGCTGAAGAAACACAATGTGAAGTGTTCTTTCAAAAGGGGAATAACAAGAATGAGCGTGGTTTTATTTGCTTTCCCCATGAGACACAAAAGGTAGCAGATATAGGATTTAATTCCAATTAAATTAGCATTTACACAAAAAATTGTTGGGATTTGAGCAGGGCCTGGCAAAACAACAGGAGGGACATGGATTTGTATCTCATGTATGGAAGATTTTACCCCTTCACTTGATTTTAGGATGTAGAGAACAGCTGGGCTTTCAGCTATGGGGAGCTGCTCTGAGACTCTGAAAATCCAACTGAAACCCTCTCTTTTTCATCGCAACTATAAACCCCAAAAAGCACCAAATAAAACCAAGTGCTTTCTTTTTGCAGACCTGCCACTCAGAGAAATAAGAAATGGCATCAGTCGCACACTTCTCAGAGGAGGAGATGGCGGAGCTACAAGAGGCTTTCAGCAAAGTCGGTGGGTACAACGAACAGGAAACACTGCAGAAGTGTGAAGCCATGGCAAGCTCTTTTCTCATGTACTGATTGGCCATAAGGAAACGGTCATTCACTCCAGTGCTGATCTGCTGTATCACAGAGACCACAGAAAGTCCTTTTCCTGCCACTCCTAGATGAAACCACATCAGCATGCTGCAGAGCAATAGCTTCTTACCAGAGACAGATGGCACGACAATGAGTGGCTTATGAAATAACCTCCAAAGCTGTACAGAAAACCATGCTGGAAATACTCTCATGTGTTTTCCTGAGAATATTGTTTATTCCCGACAAAGTATTTGGAAAGCAAAAAGTATTTATTTTAGTGAAAATTGCTTATTTTGGGGAGGGAAAGTCTGGTGAGGACAAATGTGCAAATGGCCACAAAATTTGTAATCCCTTTACTATGGTCTTTCAAGCCACATATATTTTTGAAGTGTGCATTTCCTTTCCAAGACTTTAAAGATCTCATCTCATTTGTCTCCCTTAAAGTCCTGCAGACCGTTGCTGTCTACCCAGATTCTAAGAAAAGGTCCTTGTACATCTCACAGCTCACTTAACTTTTATTAGCAGATCTGTCAGCCTCACTGGATTATGTGTTAATCATTTTTTCTTGGTGTTTCAGGTGATGGTTGTTCCATTTCTGAGCACACAGTAGTCCAGGCTGGCAATCTTAAACATGTGGTCACTGTGTGCCACATACACCTGAGGCACTGACAAGGCAAATTCTGCAAGGAAACTCTCGTTCCTCTCCCAGACATTTCCTTCTCCAAGTCCAGACCCTTTTGTTGTATGACTTCAGAAATTAATAGGATGCTTTTTGCAATCTACATTGATCTATGCTACTGATGCTGAAAGACAAGTGCCTTTTTGCAGCATACAGTGAGCAACTCACGTTGCAACTTACCACGCAGGAAATTAACACATGCTTCTTTGAAAACACCTCAGCCTCTGGGCTGGGGGGAAAGGATCTGCAGAACAAGAAACACACAGATACATAAAACACAAATATAAATATGTAAGCATAAAAACCTATGTATGTACATAACCATGTACATAACCATAGCTTTTAAACAAAAACTCTCCATGCGATAGATTCAGTTTTCTTTTTTACCTGTGGAGATTTACACAAACTGGCAAAGAAAGAACTATTTAACCTGTATTGGTGATCTTCTCATAAAATCCTACCCCGGATCTTGCAACTGGCTCAGCAGGATTATCTGTTTAGCACCATCTCAGAGAAACGCCCAAGTTTTTATTTTAAGGATGACCATATGCAGTTCCAAACCTCTAAACTTATGACTTCTGATGATATTGGAAACAGGCCAAAACCACGTTATACCTATGAATACATGCATGCATAAGGTGGAACTTTGTACAGCATGAATTCCATTTTCTTTAGCTGTTCTGTAGACAGGATACTACCTCTTTAAATTATGTTTGTCTATATATAACCTCAGAAAGTAATTACATGCATCTAAACCTAGCTTTGTTAAATTAATGCTATACATCTAAAACATATAAATTCATCACTATCGGTTTTTGTTTGTTAAATGGTGACAGTAATTTTTCTTTGGATGTGAATGACAGAACAGTGGTTGAAAATACTGTGTTTCAGGAGAACAAATTTTTATATATAACGTACCCTTCCCCAGGTAAAATGAATGCAACAGCCTTTCTGTTTGTACATTTCATTGGGCTGATGTAGAATATAAATGTTTGCTTGAATCTTTGCAGATGTCAGTGGGAATGGCTTCATCCATACCAATGATTTAACAGACGTGTTGAAAGCAGCCAATCTCCCTCTCCCAGGATATAAAGCCAGAGAACTCATTCAGAATTTGACAGCCACGGGGGATGGCAGGATCAGTTTTGATGAATTTATTTCAGTAAGTAAGATGCCATGCAGGCTACTCAAGATGCTCCCTAGGGCACATGAGAGGCACAAGCACAGGGTCTCATGGGCATCTAGCTTATCCAAGGAGTCTCCTCACTGGAAAAGAAAGAAGTAACCCAACTAGAAATCCTTCAATTAACTGGGACAAGTTACATGAACACAGCTGCATATTGAATATACTTTGTATCTTTCAGTTTGGTTGATTTAGCTGGATAAAGTTTTACAGTTATGAGTTGAAAAAGGTTTGTGTTCTGGCTAAATGGTTGTCATGGTTTAAGCCCAGCCAGTAACCCAGAACCACACAGCCGCTCACTCACTCTCCCCCTTCTTCCCCTCACCCACTCCTGGAGGTATGGGGTGGAGGATCAAAAGAATGTAACTCCCACGCGTTGAGATAAGAACAGCCCAGTAACTAAGGTGCAACACAAACCACTACTGCTGCCATCAACAATAATAATGATAAGGGAAATAACAAGAGAAGGGAATACAACCTCTCACCACCCACCGACCAATACCCAGCCCGACCTGAGCAGCGATCTGGGCCTCCCAGGTAAATCCTCCAAGTTTATATAGTGGGCATGAAGTGCTGTGGTATGGAATACCTCTTTGGTTAGTTTGGGTTAGGAGTCCTGTCTCTGCTTCCTTCCGGCTTCCCCCCCTCCCTGGCAGAGCGTGAGGCTCAGAAAGTCCTTGGTCAGAGTAAACATTACTGAGCAGCAACTAAAAACAGTGGTGTTATCAGCGCTGTTCCCAGGCTGAAAGTCAAAACCACAGCACTGCACCAGCTACTAAGAAGGAGAAGAATGACTGCTACTGCTGAACCCAGGACAACGGTTGCAAAAACTTTCATCAGACTGAAACTGAAAACTTTATGGGGCATTTTTTTATTCTTTTTCTGGCCTGAACTGGGGTAAAGCCAAATGCTAAAATAGTGGAATTTCCCTCAGGATGGAGAAGTAGATTTTTGCTCGTCCTTTCTTCAAACCAAAACTGTTGAAGGCCCTCCTCCTGTACATTTTAGCTCCACGGTTTCACACCATATACATTTCTGTTACTTAGCTGATCTTTGTTCACATAGAAGTTTTTGTATGATCCTTTTCTGCCATGGCAGATGCACAAGTTTTACACAGAAACCCACTGAACAATACACAAGCTGTGCTTCCCTATGTATGAAGCAGAGAGGATATGTCTCACGGCCCAAGAGCAAACTGGTTTAACTTGATTTAATTCTCTGAAATTTTATAATTGTCTCTCATGTTTGAAAGATTTTCCAAAACTTGAAGAGCGATGATGTTGCTAAGTCATTCCGAAAGCAAATCAACAAAAAGGAGGGGATCTGTGCCATTGGTGGGACATCCGAGCAGTCCAGTGCCGGCACACAACACTCTTACTCAGGTAGGTACAGCTGACCTACACTGATAGCAACTAGGAACAAGTATATTGTGGTAGTGATTCACATTATTCAGATTACCCTTGGCTATTGTGTTGTTACCTGTCTCCCCTGTATCCACTTCTGATATGACTCTGATATGGCCATCACGACCCATTCCACTACCTCTGATGGTTATCGCTTGAGCAGAGTTATAGAGAGGAAATAAAGGTCAGGTTGGGGGTGAGGGGAGCGTACCATCACAAATGCTTCCAAGGTCTCCACCCACCCTAGCACAGAGGACACCTCTGAGTTACTGGAGCCCCTGCAAATGCTGCTGGTACAGGGTAGCCCTGTTGGACTACAGGGAACATTTGCCCACTACCCTCTGAATACTCTTTGGGAGAGTCCAATCCTGGCCAGGCTCTTCTAGATATTTAACATGTGGAGGATGTAATATACAATACAGAATTCACTATTTAAACTTATTTGAAGTCACATGGGATTTTGATTTAGCAAAATGATACAACAATGCATTAAAATTGTGGTGCAACTACAAATTATGCTTAGCAGAGTGTAGCAGCCGCAACATATAATTGAATCACATGAACTTCATTACCAGTCTCTATCATACACCTGTTCTCATGGCACCAAGCAACCCCAGTCAGTGGGAGGGAGTATGGAAGGAGTATTCACCAGCCCAAGCTCATCGCTGCCTTCAGCTCATTTGCTTGTCTCCTCAGAACATTCTTCCCTTGTAGGAGTTTGTTGATCAGACTGATCAACAAACTCCTCCAACCACAGTGGTGGGTGAGTCTTCTCCCCCAGAAGTTCTGCCTTTGTAAATGAAACGATGGGAAAAGTATTGCAACAGCAAACTGATTGATTTGATGTTGTGTTCACAGAGGAAGAAAAGTATGCCTTTGTCAACTGGATTAATAAAGCCCTTGAGAAGGACCCTGACTGTAAGCATGTGGTCCCGATGAATCCAGAAACAGATGATCTCTTCCAGGCAGTTGGTGATGGCATAGTGCTTTGGTAAATAATACCTGTCTTTCTCACAACTGGGAACCATGAGTCTGCAGAAACTCACATCTCTGCTTAACGGGAAGCTGCTGACCTTACATTAAGATCATGAATCTTGCAGATTCACGGCCTTAATAATGCTAGGGGGTTTTCCTTCTTTTATCTTCACAAATATAAAGCTTCTTTTATGTTAAATGAGAGTTCCTCCTTTCCTAAAGGCCCTTGCAATAAGATGAATTCAGTGAAATTTGAGGAGTCACTTGGGTTTATTTTTGTGCAAGGACTTTTTGGGGTTCACACAAAGCAGCAAAAGATAGTGAGTGCTTTCACAGAAATTTTCCGCACAATAAACTTCCCACACAACTTCACCTTGTGGCATTCTTTGCCTCACACCTGTAGTACAATCTGCACGTGACCCAGAAGAATTTCTTGCATGCATGCCTGTGTGTACCTGGGAAAACAGAGGCTATCTATATTTTTTCAGTAACACTTTAACTCTTTGACTTGTCCTACAGCATAGTGATAAAAACTGTATCTGTATTTTGTGTTTACATATCTAGTAATGTATTTCTTGTTGTTTCTTCTTTTATTTCCAGTAAGATGATCAATTTCTCAGTGCCAGATACCATTGATGAGAGAACAATCAACAAAAAGAAACTCACACCCTTCACAATACAGGTACTAAAACACAATAAGATTCTTTGCTTTTCCCCTTAGGATGCTTTGATATAATCACTTAGCACAAAGGCTGGAGATGCCGTGGTCCTGCCCAGCACAATCAAAGTTTTTTATGGCAAAGTGAGATGTTCAGGTCCACATCCTAAAACTATGAAGATTTGTATTTCTGTTTCTTTCCAAACATATGAGCAATCTGACTAAACAGACTGTGTTTGTGTTTGCACTTAGCCCAATATATTATGTTTACCAGCTCGCACAACAATATGTAGAGATATATTTTTACAGGAACAGCACCTACATATCTGGATACAGAATATAAATAGATATATGGAAGAGATACAAACCTAACCCAGTTTAGCCCTCAGCTACTCTGATTTGATGGAACATTAGCCGGGCTCAAATAAGCTCAGAAGCCATTAAATTGGATTTTTATGCTGTATACCACATTTTTCAGTTCTAATCGTTTTGGTCAGCAGCATAGCTTAGTGATGCAGCTCAGATCGATCCCTGTCACACATAGACATGTTTTGATCAATAAAGCTTCCACTTCAACTTAACCCTTTTAAAGCTCTCTGGTGGAGAAAAAGGTAATTAATTGGAAATGCTCCAATATTTCTACCTTATGAGAGTTTACACTATGTCTCTCTCTGCCTTTTGTATCTAATCAAATTTCTGTCATGCCAGCGGTGATGAAATTCATGTGAAAAATTGCAGATCTGTGTGATAAATTATATTTTCCAGGCTTCTTTGCCCTCCCTACTTGCCCTGTGTTTACCAAGTCACCTTTCTGAATGGTGCAGACCAGATTTTCTTATACCCTTTTTTATAAATGGGAAGGAAATGGCAAAGGAACATAATGTTCCTGAAACATCAGTTTCTTTCTGCCCCTCACTGTGAATGACAGTCCATTTCCACTGGACGCTCGCAAGCCAGGACTCTATGCTCCAAATTACAGATTTTGGAGCATGGAGAAGATATCCAGACTTGATCAGTTCTGACCTTGGCTGAATGTCAATGTTGAAAACCCAGCAGGTTCATCCATACTGATTCCTATGACATACGCTGGTTATACACATTGCTAGCTAGCAACTTATTTCTATCTTAGGTATTAGGTCTTTTGCATAGTGCTTAAAGAGAGATGAGCCTGGAATATCTGATGGCTGATTGGGTTGTAGCTCCCTTATTTCTCCATGTGTGCAAGACACAGGTTAATAGCTTGCCCCATGCTAAAGCTAAGGCTGCACTTGAACATCTGCCTATGCATTAGCTGTAGGGAGAGCCTGGGTTTGATAACCGGGACTGAGCCCAGACATCTCTGTGAATACAGATGTATGGTCTGAGCTCCAGTGCCTTGTGACATGGTGTCTTTCACCTTTGCCAAAGAGCTCCTTTCCATCTTCACATTGGAACCCAGAAATCTCAGTACTTTAAAGGGGGCTTATAAGGAAGATGGGGACAAACTTTTTAGCAGGGCCTGTTGTGGTAAGACAAGGGTAATGGTTTTGAACTAAAAGAGGAGAGATTACGACTAGATAGAAGGAAGAAACTTTTTACAGTGAGGGTGGTGAAAAACCGGCACAGGTTGCCCAGAGAGGTGGTGGCTGCACCATCCCTGGAGACATTCAAGGCCAGGTTTGACAGGGCTTTGAGCAACCTGATCTAGCTGACTATGTCCCTGTTTATTGCAGGGGGGTTGGACTAGGTGACCTTTGAAAGTCCTTTCCAACCCAAACTGTTCTATGATTCTATGTGTCTATGATTCTGTGGTTCTATGTACATATATGCCTTCACAGTGAAGCTACTTGTTTATTTCACTGGTTTTGTCTGTCCTCCCTTCCTGTATTCTCAGTTCTTCCGTTGCGGCATCATTCAGAAGTTCTCTTTCCCTAGGAAAATCTGAACCTCGCCCTGAACTCTGCTTCAGCCATTGGGTGCCATGTTGTTAACATTGGAGCTGAAGACTTAAAAGAAGGGAAACCTTACCTGGTGTTGGGTCTTTTATGGCAAGTCATTAAAATTGGACTCTTTGCTGACATAGAGATCAGCAGGAATGAAGGTATGTATGGCTCTTCCTTTCAGTGCTCTACTGTTATCACTGAACAGCCTTAGGGATCAAGTTCTTTTAAAGAAAATTTTGATTTATTTTTTTCTTCAAGTATTTTTTGCCTGTCTTCTTGCCTGCGCTAATTTCCCTTGCTCTTCACAAGTTCCAGCGCTCCAAAGTCCAAGGCTATGTCCGAGGCTTGTATGTGCAGAGTGAGTTTCATGCTCAATGGGTCAGGAATGATGGTCTACACCCAGGTATATTGGTGTTTCGGCATTAAATCTGGGATAAGGAGATGCTACACTGCATTTAGAAAGCTTTGCTCTTTTCTTGCTCTTGGTTGTCAAACATCTCCTCTTTCTTTATGAAATCAGAATTATAGGATCAGAGACTAATTTAGGCTAGAAGGAACCTCAGGAGGTCCACCCTGCATGTCTTCTGTTTCAGCCATCTAACCACCCACTTCAAGCAGTGCCATCTCAAGGTTAGGTGAGGTTGCTCAGGGCCTTTTCCAGTGCTCTCTGGGCAGCTTATTCCAGAGTCTAACCACTCTTGTGAATTTTTTGTTCCTTACATCCTGTTGGGATTTCCTTTCCTGCACCTTGTGACTGCAACTTCTCATTCTTTTGCTGTGCATACTGGGAAAATGCAATTTTGGCCCCTCTGTTGTTGGAGATAATACTTATTCCCTTCTCAGACCTCTTTTCAGGTTAAACAAACTTAGTTTTCTCATCCTCTTCTCATATATCATGTACTGCAGCTGAACCATCTTGGTTTCTCTCCACTAATCTTGCTGCCGTTTGTCAATGCCTCTCTTGTACTGGGAAGCCCTAGGCTGGACACAGCACTCCAGTTGTGTCTTACCAATGCCAGATTTCTCTGTGAAGTATTTTCAGTGTGAGGCTGTGATTATGTACATGCGATCCACACGGCACCTTACCTTGCTGCTTTTTTTCCCCCACCTCTGGATAGTCCACTCAACCAACAGTGACACTGCTTTCATCCAGTTCCTGTGCAGGTGTTACCTTCATTGCTTCACCCCTTGCACATTTCTATCACTTCCATAGCCAGAGCCATCAGTTCCCATTCCTTTATAGGTAGCCATACCCTGCTTAAAAGCTATTTGTCCATTTATGGTGTTTTCTCCTTCACTTCTCATCTCAGATTTAAGTTTGTCAGGATAGACAAACCAAGATAATTTTGATTTCTTTTCAAGTTCTGTCTTGTCCTGATAACCCTTGACTATGGGGAACTGTATTTCCAATGAGCTCTCATAAGCACATGGTATCAAGGCATTAATACATCCAAACCTCTATGGGAAATACATGGCATGCACTAATACCATGTTTGGCTTTCCCCTGGCCATATCACATGCTGGCTCAGAGTAGTTCAGAAGACATTTAATACACTCAAGTTGCTCTCATCCTCTGTTCATGTAAGCTTTTGGCTAATAGCAGTTATTTATATTAATTCCCTAGTGAATGTCTTTGAACACGGCACTATTAAACTACATTCCATTTTTTATTACTGTCATCTAGTTCTTTCTGTCTGATTTCCTGATGATCCTCTGTATTGACTATGCCACCTAGTGAACATCATTATCAAATATTCAGCACGTTGCTAGTATATGTGCCAAGGTAATTGATGCAAAAGAGATGAAAACATTAATCCAAAAATCAGTCTTTGATCCACCTCCACAAGAATCCTTCTTCACCCTACTTCAGTGTTGATGTTTCTCTCTTCATAAAATACACCGTCCACTTCCAAATCCTTTTATTATCCCCTTCTGGTTCAGTTTAACCCCATAGTACCCTATATCAAATTATCTGCGGAACTTTAGATATAGTTTCCTTTCTGTAGCAAGTCCATATTTCTTCCAAGGAATCCTGCATTTACGAGGGTTGATCCTTCCCTCCTGCCTTTTTCTCCTTTTATGAACATAACTATTATGCTATTATTTTATATAAATAGGATATCTTCTCCAATTGAGAGATGAGTTAACCCTACTGGCCCATAAACTCATGAAGTTATGTGCAAGTTCTTCAGAATACCTGTGTGGATTCAGTTTCAGTGTAAACGCTGCGGAGATTTCATCTAAGCTGCAAAAACTCTGTGTTCATTTTTTCATTCCCGTCTTGCCCCTATGGTCAATATCACTGCATCCAGCTCTGGAACCCTCAGCACAGAAAATACATAGAACTGTTGCAATGGGTCCAGAAGAGGGCAACAGAAATGTTCAGAAGGCTGAAGCACCTCTCCGTGAGAAAAGGCTGAGAGCTGGGGTTCTTCAGTCAGTAGAAGAGGAGGCTTCAGGGAGACTTCAGCAGCCTGAAGTACTTAAACGGGGCTTATGAGAAAGATGGGGATAAACATTTTAACACAACCTGTTGTGATAGGACAAGGGCAATGATTTTAAAATAAAAGAGGGTAGATTTAGACTAGATATAAGGAAGAGATTTTTTACAGTGAGGGTGCTGGAATACTGGAACAGGTTTCAAAGAGAGGTGGTGGATGTGCCATCCCTGGAAGTGTTCAAGGTCAGGTTGGACAGGGCTCTGAGCAACCTGATCTAGCTGAAGACGTCCCTGTTCATTACAGGAGGGTTGGACTAGATGACCTTTAAAGGTCCTTTCCAACCCAAACTATTCTACAATTCTATGACTATCTTTTAATTAAGATCTGAGGCAAGGAAATAGGGTAGTTCTTAGAGCACACTGAGTTTGGTTTGCGTTTCTATTTGATCCACTACTAGATCCACAGCTAACAGCCTTGTCCCCATTTTATTGATGAAACCCTTTTCCTCTTTATGTCCTGTCCTCTGTCACGCTTGAATTTTGGCAACACTTTGGTCCCTCTCTTTTAGAAACTGGGGTAGCAAAATTTGAGAGAAAATAGTTATACATTCTCCTCTATAAGTATTCACAACATCATTATTTTTCTCTTTCTTCCCTGCTTAGCCTTGATTGCTCTTCTGAGAGAAGGAGAGAGCCTGGAGGATCTGATGAAGTTGTCTCCAGAGGATCTGCTGCTGAGATGGGCAAACTATCACCTGGAGAACGCAGGATGCAACAAAGTCAGCAACTTCAGCTCAGACATCAAGGTATGAGAAACACTGACCAACAACAGCAAACCAGTAGCTCCACATCCAAATCCCTCTTCTCCAAATGGGTTTGTTCGCTGATCCAATCCAAGCAGCTGAGACTGCTCTGCCAAATATATGGGGCCAGGCAAATAAAATCATTTTAGTGTGGTTTACCTTTCTGCTTAGTAGTATTCCTCCTCCTGACTTCTAAGCCCCAGCACACCACATGCCTAGGAAAGAAATGGCTGCTGGTTCTGAACACAGCGTATGGACTCTACCACTGTATTTTCAGTTCCCTGCCTCTATTGCTTTCCTTCCCAAAAGTCCTTAAATGCCTCTTGACCTGGCTTTAGTTTGTAAAAGTTAGACCTTACCCAGACATGTAACTAAGTGTAGAAGAAGAGGATGGGGATCTTCCAGTTCCTTCACTTGATCTTTCCTTCAGTACAGCACCTGGGTTACGTGCTCCTGTGTCCCAACCTTTGCTATAACCCTGCACGCACTTACCTCCACATTTTAATTCAGTATGACTATTCAAAATAATGTAGCTAGATAGGGAGGCACTTGCAAGGATGGGTCTCTAGTCCATGCAGCATATGTCATGCACTTGGGACTTCACGGGCTTGTGAGTGCAAATTTCAGCAGATCTTTTCCTGTAGGATCCTTATTCTTCCGAGGCAAATATATCTGAACCTCAGTGGTGCATTCTGGTGGGTTTCAGATGCTAAAGCTACAGTTTGAGGCACGGCCAGCATCCTAGGGCTGTAGTGGAGGGTGTCTGAGCTTCCAGGAAAGCCAGGGGATGGCTAGCACACCAGCCTCGCCAGGTGTGACCTGACCTGCCTGCTCCCACCATAGCATGGGAAAAGCTATATTTTGAAGAGTATTAGTTGAGTTGGTTGGTCAAGTCCCTATATATTAACATGTAGCTTTGTTTTCAGTTGTTTGAGTTATTACTGAATTAATATTTTCCACACATGGAAGTAACATTACATTTCACAAAAGATTAGATACATGTTAAATCCTTGTCTTTTTGCTGCCCTTTTGCCTGAAAAATGCTGATACTGTTGTTGATTTTAACTTTTGTCCCTGAAAACTATGCTTTCTCTTCCATAACTGTTCCGGCGTTGCTTTGAAATCTGCTTTAACCATCTGCTTTCTCCTTCTGCATTTTCTTTTATTAAATGTTCAGCAGCCTGACTTCTACAGCATTATAAAGGTATGCATTTTCTTATCTCTAATTTAATGTTCAGATTAAGCCAATTCTAATACCTTTTTGTTGTTGCTGTCCTTTTGTGCAACACACAGCATTTTGTCTCAGGCGCTGAGCGTTCTGCAGCATACATATATATATATTGACTTGGGGAAGAAATAGACCTGGCAAATACAGCATAAAGTAGGAACTGCTAAATGCTTCTAGCTTAATTAATTTAATTATGTAGCCCAAAGATTGATGCAATAAAAATAAAGCATGCAGGCACATGGTTCAGAGGAGCATTGGCATGCAGTACCTGAGCCTTAGATGTAATTTTTCCTCCCTTTAATTTCTCTGTCTGTCACAGGACTCAAGAGCTTATTACCATCTGCTGAACCAGGTTGCCCCCAAGGGAGATGAAGAAGGCATTCCGGCTATTACTATTGACATGTCAGGATTAAGGGTAAAATGAGATAAGTTTAGAGTAAATGCCGATATTTTCTATCTTTCACTTGCATTGCTGGCCAACACAGAGTTGCACTGGGATGCCAGAACAAGGAAACTCTTTTGAGCATTGCAACCTGATTTTGTATTTCAGAAATTAAAGCTTTCAATGAATTTAATGGTGTGTTTTCATTAGATGTTATTGCTGAAACTGAAACAACCATTGAATGACACTGATAAACTGCTAACATGTAACAAGTATATTTCTTTGTGAATTTCATCAAACCATCTGCCTTTACATGGAATATAACTGCAAAAGCATTAGGGTGAGATGGCCAGATTGTAGGTAAAGCCCATCTGAAAACACAGACCTGATGTTCATAAAAGTGGGAAAGGAAATAGAAATCCAACAAGGACCTGCTTTAACAGCCTCACGTGTAGCTCCATGTGAGCTCCGGGTAGTTCTCGTGTGCAGTGCAAGGCGATGGGGTGAGGCTGATGATCCCGTTTTCTTCTGGAGCAGGAGAAGGATGATGTCCAGCGAGCAGAGTGCATGCTGCAGCAGGCGGAGCGGTTGGGCTGCCGGCAGTTCGTCACCGCCACCGACGTTGTGCGGGGGAACCCAAAGCTAAACTTGGCCTTCATCGCCAACTTGTTTAACAAATACCCTGCCCTGCACAAGCCAGAGAACCAGGACATCAACTGGAGCTCTATTGAAGGTGAGGAGAATGCAAATAAAGGATGTTTCTGGACATCAGTGCCACAGTATTCCCAGCTCTGAGTTGATGATATGTTAACCTAGCCTCATGTCCTTCAAATATAGTCATTGCACCATTAGCACAGGCAGCCTTGAGAAAGGGAGGCTGCTCTTCTCCTGCATGTGGCTTCTTGTATTTTGGAGGTCTGTTCTGTGGACAGCGCATGTTAAAAGACAAAAATGTCTGTGGGATATCTGAGTGCAGACTATTGAGTGTGCTGGTTAGTTGAAATTAGGGTTGATTTAGCATTCCCTTAATTGAGAGTATAATTTAAAACTCAGATCTTGCATAAACCTGTTGCCTGCTTGCTCTGGGTTGGGGTCAGGGCCACTGTTGTATGGATGAGTTTCAGGGCCACTGTTGTATGGATGAGTGAAAGGATGGTCCTTCTTTTTCAGCCTCATAGTGAAGCTGTTCATGCTAGGGCACAGGATGTTCTTGATTTCTTGAAGGCATTTCAAGGCCAATCTGCCCAAATGCAGTAATATATAGGGCATGAAGAAATATTACGCGCTGCACCATGCTCTGTTATTTCACATGTCAACCAGTGTCTCCTTCTGTTTATGGTTCAGTGCACTGTAAATTCTGAGTTATGGTTTCATCACAGGACACTTATTTTACGGAAGTGTTGTGTTTTGCAGGCCTGTTGATTGATGTGTCTGTTGTTTTAGGTGAGACAAGGGAAGAGAGGACTTTCAGGAACTGGATGAACTCTCTGGGTGTTAATCCACATGTAAATCATTTATATAGGTAAGAAGAGGTATTACACTTTCTTCAGATAATAAATTTGTCCACCAAATTGCTTAAAAACCAAAAACTTTTGGACCCCATAAGAATATTAAGAATATATGCTCTTTTTTTCTTGTTTTGCCTTTTTTTTTTTTTAATAGAAAACTATCTTTACTTCCATTAATAATTCAATTTGGTTCCTTTCCTCTGATGTTTGGACAACGATATATCTTTTCTATTGTTTTCAGTGACCTGTCAGATGCCTTGGTCATCTTCCAGCTCTATGAAAAGATCAAAGTGCCAGTAGACTGGAACAGAGTGAACAAACCACCATATCCTAAACTAGGTGGCAACATGAAGAAGGTAAAAAGAGTTGGAATAGCTCCAGTAGCGATGCTCTATCCTCAAAGGATGTTTATATCATTTCAAACAGCAATATGGGCACTTGCATTGCTCTCAAGTCCCAAGTACAGCACATTAAATGTTTGGGGTTTTTTTTGTATAGTCAGTGAATAATTATTCATCCTGAAAAAGAAATGTACCTTTGACTCACTGGCTCTTTTGACAGGTGAATAATATTTGTAAAGAAAAAAGACTCAGTACCTTTGGTGTCAATATTTGCCGGCCACTTTTGCTGCTGTCTTAGTCACCAATCACAATGCATCTTCACTGTAAGTCATATGGCACCAGCTTAATTGCAGCTGTCTGGATCACTGCCCTCCACATCAAATGAAGACAGTGATGATAAGCATTCTTGATCAGATGCCTCAAAAACTGATTACAGAGTTGATGCTAAATACAAAGCTTTCTCCCAGCTATCTGGATGAGTAATTCCATCCAGTTAAGCCAGAGTGATTAACTGACCACAGTATTGACTGGGACACTAATCCTTTGTCTCAGTGCGATGCTGTGATGTTGGATGTACCCATGAGCCATAGATTGGTATTATCCAGGGAAATCAGTTTTTCAGGTCCTGATGGTGAAGTATAACATTTCCGTCTATGTTAACTGTTTACGACGGTGTTTTGGTACCGGCTACTGATAGTAAAACAGCTGTATTATCACAGAGCCTCAAAGCTCCTTTTTGCCCAGGAGGATCAGGACTAAGCAACCAAAAGAATTTAAAGTAACAGTGCCTTGTCTTCTTTTTTTTTTTCTGTATTTTTGAGCTGCACTAATTGACCCTGTCATTTACAGCTTGAAAATTGCAACTATGCAGTGGAACTGGGAAAGAATCAAGCCAAATTTTCCCTTGTTGGCATCGCTGGGCAAGATCTGAATGAAGGAAACCGTACGCTCACGCTGGCCTTAATCTGGCAGTTGATGAGAAGGTATGGCAGCCAGGCACAAACTGCAAACTGTATACTCAGTTTGCATTGTGACAGTCTCCTGCTGCTATCACTGAGAAGGCCCGACACGCTTTCTAACTACTCTGTTTGCGCCTATATGCAAAGACAGAGTAACCTTTTGCTCGCTCCTAGTTAGGGGTGCAATCAGGAAGCACATCATCTTGTGGGCAAGGCCATTACAGGCAACTCATGTAGAATATTATTATTGTCACTGTCTGTATAGCATGAATAAATGTTCATTGCATGAAAGAGAAAAAAAAAAGTTGATGGTCTCTGTATCAGAGAATGGGAAGAATATACTGGAAACAAGAAATTGATGGAGAAGGTTTGTAATCTGCTACCTGAAGCAGATGCAATGAAGTAGCTCTCCCTGCTTTAATGTAATTCTCTGTGTATGTGTGTGTTTGTGTGCATGTTTAAGAGCTCCATAACTTTGTGTAAGAGACCCAATGTTTAGAAACTGAACACAGACTAAATTCAGTCTATAAAGCAAGGTACAGGTTTATCAGGCAGTTAATTAATCTAGGGATCCGATTACTTGTCATCAGTTTTGGATGTCTTTCCAAGGTGTATGCTGACATATAAGCAAAATATTCCAGGCTTGTGTTTATGTAGAAGGTCACTCTTAGATGAGTATAACGATTCCCTTCTGTCCTTAAAGCCAGTGATCATTTTTTTTAAGCACTATGAGAATGAGTTATGTACATCAAGATCCACTAAAAGGGACCTTTTACAATTCTGAAAATCAAAAAGCTTCTGACATGCCCAAAACAGTGATAAGGGAATTGGGGATGAATTAGACCCATTAGATCAATTATCATGTTACAGTGCAATTCATATATGCTCTGAAGGGTGGGAAGCAGGGCAATATCAGTTCTAAGAGGACTGTTGGGGTGATATCTCTCAAGCTGCACACGTACAGGATGCTTCTGAGGTTATGGTAGACTTTGAGCAAATGCAGATATCCTGGCTTCCCTCTTAAGGTACACCCTGAATATCCTTGAAGACATTGGTGGTGGAGAGAAGGTCAATGATGAAATCATTGTCAGCTGGGTCAATGAAACACTGACTGCAGCTGGGAAGAATTCAACCATCTCCAGTTTCAAGGTATATTTTTTTGTTAGAAGTCTCTGCTTAGGAATCTCTTATCCAGTGTGTCTGTTATGCATATGTTGCCTGTATATAGATGTATATATGCATATACATGCACATACTAAATTTTTTAATATAGTTAACTACATAATTTGGTCATTTTTTATTCCCTTTTAAAAGCATGTTCAGATATACAGACTTTATTCAAGGGGCTTTATTATGAAAAGTTAACAGAAACATGATATGAACATGACAGGAAATGCCTTGAATGCCAGTTTGACATTGGAAATCAGAGTACAGGGGCAGGAATGATGCCTGGAACTAAGCAAGAATTGCTGTGCTGTCAATTATTATTAAACAACAGCAATTACAAATCACAGTATTACAAAGAGCAATAACAATACATTTATAATTCGGTAGACCATTTGGGGGTACCTCACCCTATTTTGCAAGGTACCATGTAAACAAAGGGACAGACCAATTCCAGAGAGCTTTTAATTTTTCTAATGCATCTGCAACACTTTCCAAGGTGGGGAACGCTAGGTGGATGTAAATCAGCAGTTCACATGAGGCAAGGACAGATCCATCAGACTTCACATAATGAGACACACAGGAGACACACAGCTGGTCCGCTTGCACCTCCCATCAGTACATGTGTATCAGCATCATCTCCCCACAGAAAACAAGTTCATCAGCCCAGCACTCCATCTTTTGCTTTAATGACATTGCATTCTATGACAAGGTGACCTGCCTGATTGAAGAAGGAAAGGCTGTGGGTGTTGTCTACCTAGATGTTAGTAAAGTCTTTGACACCATTTCCCACAGCATTTTCCTGGAGAAACAGGCAGCAAGATTGGTGTTGGTCTCTCTTGTCCCAGGTAACAAGTAATAGGACAAGAGGAAATGGCCTCAAGTTGCACCAGGGGAGGTGTAGATTAGATGTTAGGAAGAATTTCTTCACTGAAAGGGTTGTCAAGCATTGGAACAGGCTGCCCAGGGAAGTGGTGTAGTCACCATCCCTGGTGATGAAAAGATGTGTAGATGTGGCACTTAGTGATGTGGTTTAGTGGTGGACTTGGCCACGTTAGGTTAACGGTTGGACTCGGTCTTAAAGGTCTTTTCTGGCCTAAATGATTCTATGATATCTTATTCATTGGGGGAAAAAAAAAAAACAAACAAACCATAAATCCTTTAAATGGTTCTTAGTCCGGCTTAGAGGAAAAATGATGCTAAGCAGCCCTTTGTGGAGATCTAAATGGTATTTGACTGAGCTGTCCATTGTTCTTGGTCCTAGACTCAGGCTTTGTGGGAGATCAGTCATTCTGTTGTTGCATCTAATTGTATTTTTCATCTATGCAGGATAGCAAAATCAGCACCAGCATGCCAGTCCTGGATCTCATTGATGCCATTCAACCAGGATCAATCAAATATGACCTCTTGAAAACAGAGGACCTGAATGATGAGGAGAAACTGAATAATGCTAAGTACGTTTCTGTCAAGTGACACTTACATGAGTTACCTGCTCTGTCTTTGAAAACTGCTCTGCTATCATTCTCATCTGGCACAACCTCAGCTAATACCTCCAGAGTCAGAAGCATGAAGGCTAAGAGTTAGGCAGTAAAAAAGACTATCAATGGAAATGAAGTGTGTGATGTTATATATAATTCCTGCTTTATAATTCCCTTGAAGGGATCAAAATCACTTGGCTTCACAAGCCCCTATTTTCTCTTATTAAATTTAAAACTCTTTCAGAGATCAGGGAACAATGCCAACAATAGTGAGCCATGGAAACCAGTGATTAGAGGTCAGGATACCTCTTTTGTCACATACAGGTGGAACAAGGGCATATTTAAGAGAGAAGGGGGAGAACAGGATTCATGCCTGAAAAACTGGGTTTATGAATGTGGATACTAATTTTTTTTCTCCTGAGTGCAAATCCAGCAGAGAGCCAATCCTGGGGACTTCTCCCTTTCCTTTCAGAGTTACACAAATCACCTCCCAGTCATCATCAGTTTAACTTCTGTTTTGCTATGTGGCAACTACAGTCAGAGCTGCCATCATTTTTATAAATGCCACTGTTCTTTTTCCTTTCCATTTCCTACCATCTGTTCTCTTTCTTTCCTTGCAGTCCCACATGTGCTTCTAACTATATTTCTTCATCCCTCTGCTGATGTTTTCCTCTTCTCCCCTCCTCTCTGTTGTCCCAGCCCTCTTTCTCTGCATTTCTGCGAGAATTTCACAAATGTATGTGCTCTGCAGTAGGAAGAACCTGGATTTTCTAGGGTTTTGTTTGTTAAAAAATAGAACAGCCAGTAGCAGTGCAACAGTGCACTCTGAGCGGGGAGATGGGAAGCTCAGCGTACAAATTCTGGGTGTGACTCAGGCAGAAGTCCCTGAATGTTGATTTCCAACAGCACCAGCATCAGCTGTTGATTTCCAACAGCACCAACATTTCCAATCTCCACCAACACCAGTCTTCTGCTTTCCATCCTCGTAAATTTATATTTATGTGCAAAGACTGAGTCACAGAGATTGAGGGGAGCAAGGCCATGAATGGCTGGCTGCGAGAATTATCTTTCAGGCAATGGGAGACTAAACGTTTCATACAAAAATTCAACCTGCAGTCTCCCATGCTGCAGATAATCACTGTTCTACTATCTGGGAATATGTTCTACCTTTTACCAGAAATGTAGTCATCTCTGAAGCTTATACATTCCTATAGAAAAGTTTACTTTTGATGAATCAATAAGTTCCCAACTCATTCTGGTATTAATCATGTAAAAACTTCTTAACAGAGGGAAAATTAATACTACTGCACTAATTTGCTTGCTTGTTTGACCTCTGCATTGCAGGTATGCTATCTCTATGGCGAGAAAAATTGGAGCAAGAGTCTATGCCCTTCCAGAAGACCTGGTTGAAGTAAAACCCAAAATGGTCATGACAGTGTTTGCTTGCCTTATGGGAAAAGGCATGAAGAAAGTTTAAAGCACAAAATACTTGTACTGATGCCTGGTGTTCACCCTTTTGATTCCTTCAAACTGCTGGATGCTTTTCTCCGTACCAAGGAATATGCAGGGTGCTCATGCTTTAAAGGCATGAATGTTAACACGGTTCCAGATCATACTAAAGTTGTGTATCCACATGTATCCAGGAAATGTTTTCTTTTGAACATTAATATGTGCTTGACTTTTTTTTTTTTTTTTGCCTTATTTTCCACTTCGCTAGATATAACTATTTCATATTCCTGAGTAAGTTTTCATACTTTTATTAATGGATACCAGGGTATTCTGTCAGAGTTCACCTGGAGATCTTCATTTTGGGAGATAAAGACAGCTTTTAGGATTATGAAATGTTATATACTGCTTCTGCCTGAAAATGTCTTCATGCTTTTGGCATGCTATGGCATTTCTGCCATACTTTCCTCCAGTTTGCACCTGGGATAACAAAAGGGTATCCCTAAGCCAATGCAAGTACTAGTGACTGTATTTTTTGAATGGTAGGATCCTCTTAGGAAATTTTTGTGGAAAGAGAGAAGTGTCTGGGGTCTGCAGTGTGTTGCTGATATGTGAACAGAGCAGTACTTTTTCCTGCAAGTTACACCTCTGCTGTCAGAGGCATTACTCACAGAGTACATTACTACTCACTGAAAAAAATATATCGTAACCTGGTCCTCCAAGAACATCCAAACTTTGGAACCTTTGCAGGGAATGCTCTCCAATGGATAATTCATTTTTATGTCATAATACACGTAAAATATAAGCAGATTGGGAAGCATGAGGGAAATGAAAGCCATGTTAAAGAAACTAAGGGGATACACTCAGTTAGTAGCAATATGATAAGAAGCGAACCAAAGGAACACAAAGCTACATACTTGTGTAGTAAATACAAATTAAACTCTGATAACTTCACGGACTTGCACTCCAAGGGCTGTGGCCTGGATTCAGGAGAGCCACTTAAAACTGTGCTTGCATATGAAACGTATACTAAAATGGTTCCCTGAACCTAGGCTGGGATCCTCAACAGAGCTAAATCAGCATAGCTTTGCAGCTAACAAGGTACTGTCAGTTTGCCTCAGTTAAGGACCTAGCCCCGTCTATGGATAGTCAGTGGGATGTATTTTCACTGAATCTCTTCTTTGGCATGATTAATTTACTGTTCTGGCCTTTATGTGGATTTTACTGTGGTGAAATGCAGAAGGAGGGAATTTGGCCTTAATGCAATCCCGTTGACACAGTCTCAGTTCCCTCCCTTTCTCCCTCCCTCCCCTTCAGCCCCTCCAGAATTGCCTTAATAAAGAATCAGTATTCAATGACATGAGAAGTCTCTCCAAATAAAATGTTCTATAAAGCCAAATGTGTAGTCTTTGCTTTTAGTAATGCGTGTGCTAATGGGGAAGGGTATATCATAGAGCTGAAATAGAGACAGATGCAAAAAAACCCAAACAATTGTGGGCTCACTAAGGATGTATCCTCCACATTGTTATGCTGCAGATGGCAGAAAGCAGGAAGATTTCCAAGGTCATTTCTGAACATGCCACTCCAAGATGGGACTCTGCTGACTGGACCTGCAGCCTGGCCCAGTATGACTTTCCCCATTCAGTGCAGTAACCGTCATTGTCTTCCTTTGCTCATATACCCACAAACTTTGTCTCTTTTAGCATTCTGCAGTGCAAACTATTTTTTTTCTGTACTGATGTTCAGATCCTGCTCCTGATCAGATCTGGGCACCCTGTTCTTCTCATGAGCCTATGTATTTAATACAGGGTGGGAAAGGTGCAGTATCCTAAGACCAGTTTCATCTGGTCACAGTATTTCCCAGTGCTGGCAGAGGAGGAGAACATCTCTAGTGTTACACAATGGAGACATCACCCCAGGTTATTGCCCAGCAAGGGGGAGTTACCAGAGCATCACCCCTATGCTGCTGCTCTTCTTCCCCGGCACAGAACCCACTGTTGCCATTCAAGAGGGGTGGCACTGAAAAGGTGGCTGTTCTTCCCTTATGTTGCCTTACTTGTCCTACAGAGGTAAACCAGGGTGAGTAAAATGCAGACAACAGCATTTCTCTCAGGTGGGATGGCCATGTGTTTTGTGCATGTTTCATGCATGTTTGCAAAGTGCAAGGGGCCATTTTTGGCTTGATACTGAGTGTAGATCTGGAAATGCCAGGTAGTCATGCCTGAAGACAGCCTTGCTCTGGGTTCCCCATCTCAGGAAGATGTCCTCACTCCAGACTCAGGTACAGATGTGAGGCATGAAGTAGGTGAATGATGGGAGATGGTATCAGCACCAGGGTAAGAGGAGGGTCTTTTCCCTTGATCCCAGACAAATGCAAGCAGCAGCTATCCCCAGAGAGAAGGGATTTTCAGGCATTTCCCATCCACCAGCCCTTAGCAACTCATTTTTTTGCACAGGGGTAGGAATTTTAGAGAAGCCTGCTGAGAGAGGGAGGGAGAGGAGGCTTTCATGCATCATGCATTTCTCAGTGGCGAGGTGTCTGTGGAGAACAAAACCTGCCCCTAGCTCAGGCTCTGGTGATGTACACTGTTACTCAAAGCATATTTTGCGAAGAAGGCTTCTTTTCCTCCTCTTCAGCACTGGAACCAGGCACCCTGCCATGCAGCCCTCCCCTTTGCTTGCCCCTTGTGCCCCAGGCTGCGTTTTGGGACACCCTTTGGGCCTCAACCTGCAGCCAGCCTCTACATCAGCCATGGACCAGTGCAGCACGGAGAGTGAACCGCGAGATGGCACTCACTCTGTCTGGAGATTTAGAGACTGCCTCGCTCGAGTTCTGAAAATGCTCTCCTCTGGGAAATGGAGTAAAATAGGGATATTTAACCCTAGGCAAAACGCTAGCAGCTGCCAGTGTGCAAAAGCGGATAAGTGTTGTTGTCAGGGACACTATAGCAAATGCCTTACCAGATCTTCATTTTTATCTCTATAATCTCCCTTGAAAAATAAATCTGTCATGGGCCTGGAGGTGTGGGAATAGCTGCATTCTGTTACAGGAGTACAAACATTCTCACTTTTCAATGCACCTCTGTTTAATTGGGTATTCTGTTTATTTGAGGCACTTGAGGCTTTGCTTTCGTGAGCTGGTAACGGAAGCCTGTAATAAGGTTCCCAGCAGATACTGATGGGGTTAAACCTATGACAAATATCACAAAAAAGCGGGATCTGGAATTTTTTGCTGTTGCTTTTCTCCAACTTCTTCCATCACTCTTAGAAAAAGCAGCTGTCTGGGATTCACTCCCAAATCAAGCTGGCTTTGTAAGCCCTTCCATTATTGATTTTCATTGCACAATTAATCATAATTTTCAATGCTTCAGAAAGGCTTAAACATTCATACGAATAAAAATAAAGCGTCAGCAGTTACTTTAAGTAGGAGAAAAAACCATGAGGGCAATCAATTCACGTGCTTCAGGGTACAGCCTGATCAGCAGATGGACTCAGAAGGAAATATCCCCCCACAGTGTAGTAAAACATAATTAGGTGCATGATGAGGATTTTACACTTTCTTGTATATCATCTATTCTGGCTAGAAACCATCTATTCTGGCCTTTAAAAAGAGGATAACAAGCAGTATGGCTGGCTGCTGTGCTCCTGTACAGATAAAGTCATGTTTCTGCTTCCTCCAGGGGTGGAACCGAACCAAAACCCCAAGCTGAAATCACTCCTCTTTCCAAGTGCAGCTTAATTCTGCTGTGAGCCTCACCAAAAACTTCAGGACTTGGTGTCCACTGCTGCCTAACTGAGAAGCAGCTTCCATCTGTCTCCTGCTTGGAAAACAGGACCATGATACTGGCAGATAGCTGCAAAAAGCATATGAGCAGCATTGGTCCTAGAGCAAGCACTTGGCTACCGCTGCTTTCAGCTTGACTCAGAAATGGCTCCTGGTGCCTCTGATCTTGCAAACCCACGTGTTGAGTTGCTTCTGTGACTGTCCAGCTCTTCATCATCTGTTGCTCCTGGCAGATTCCTCCAGTGCCTGGAAAATGGAATCAAGGATTTGGGAGTGTTGTCCTCGAGGCTGCTCAGTCACTTTACATTCCGCACTTTCCAGGAAAGCAGACAATGTGAGCAGCAGGAAGTAGCACATTGAATGCCTGAGCACCAGCCTTATTGGCTGCTGTGTGGTGAGCTATGTCAGAGTCAAAATTTATCCACAAACCTAAGAAGCTGTTCACTAAGTAGGACAGGAAATAGAGGAGCCCTGTGTACTAGCAAGGTGATATCTGTGGACTTTATACAGCTTAGTGTGGGAAAATTCTGAATTAGGACCAATATCGCTTGATAATGCTCTCATCTTGTTCATTTTTTTATGTCAACCAGTGCTCAGTGGCGGTTCTCTTCTGCCATTGATTTGTTGCCCTGATGGTTCCTTTGCTACTCTGAAAGTAACACACAGCTCTGAGTCTCAGTTCTCAGACTAAGCATTAGAATTAATGCTTAGCCTGAGAACTAAGCATTAGAATTAATGCTTAGCCTGAAAACTAAGCATGAGTTTAGTTCTCAGCATTAGTGAGAGCACTGCTTTTCATTGCACCTTACTTACTTTTTTGTGTCCTGATCAGTTTTTAAAGGTGTGTCTTACAGAAAACCTGATTTAGTCCCAGGGTGCAAGCTATTACAGGTCCATGATAAATTGTCCAAAGCCAAGAAGGTCACAATGTGCTCACAGGTAAATGACATGTCTGAAATCTGTGAAAAGAGCAGAAAGCTACATAATCAATCATGCACAGAAGCACTGAACTTCCTCAGGGCATGCACTCATTTAGTGCATGGTCTTGAGGATCTCAAGGAATACAGCAACGGATAGCTGTAAACACACAAAACATGAAGAGGAACCCCACACATCCACTCAGGAAATCTCATAGCAGGTAATTGACACGCACAGTGCTGCTTTGACTGACACAAGCAGAAAAGCAACATCACATTGCCACACAACTACAGCAGCCTACGATGTTGTCCTGGCTCTTCACTGCAGTTAAGCAAACTGGACACTATGGAGCACATTTTGGTTTGTCACTGAGGTGGGGAGATGTCTTCTGACCAGCCCCTCAGTAACATTCCCCCCCTTGATTTTGCAGCCCTGGCAGAACACCCCAAACATCTGAGAGGTGGTGGATAAGCCTGAGGTGTATCAACCTGTCCATGCCTTCCCCTCATAACCTGCATCTGCTTGGGTGCTAGTGAAACAGACTTGTGAACATGCCAGTGAAAGGCTCAATCAGCCACATTAGTGAAAAGTAATAGAGCTCTCTGAGGAGGAATGCAGGCCCCCACCACCAGCCCCACCTCCACTGCTGGAGCGATGCTGCCCATGTGGTGATAAACCTTACAGAACAGCCAAATGACTCTAGAAACTTCCCAAATTCACCATTGAAGCCGAGTTCTAGGATTATAGGTTCTGCTGATTTTAGAAGTTGTGAACTGTGAATGCGACCAAGGTTGGAAACCTCCTTGGCTTGCCAAGCTTCACAACATGTGGGACCAACCTGCTAATGCGGGTTCAGCTTCTGCTGACCTGGTGGAACCCATTTGGGAGCACCCAGGGGCTTTGAGCCTCACAGAGAAACAAATTGTCATACAGTACTTTCACCATGTGTTTCTCGTACAAGCTCTGGGCAGAGGAATGCAGAACATGTATACAATACAGCACCCTCTCTAGCCTACAGTGATCTCCTAAAGGTTGGGAAATGACACCCCAAACAAGAATCATGGTGCTTTCAGAGAATGGTCCTTTGATGCAGATTGCAGAAACTTTAAGCACAGATGCCCTTAGATGCCAGAGCAGTTGCACCATGCTGGGCTGGAGCAGTCACATAGAATTGCTACTGCTTTGTTGGGGTCTGCAATTGCAATGCTGAGAGTGCACTGTAAGAAAGCTCACTTTCCCTATCCCTAGACGGATAGAAGACAAGTGCATATTTGGATACATTTGTACAAGAGCTTTTCCAGTGGGACAGTGATGAGTCCCTTTGCAGTGTGGCTCTGCTTGTGCAGACAGATGGTCAGCATGGGCTGAGAGCGAGATGTGCCAATCTGAGGTGGGGACCAACAAGGTGTGAATGAAAGGGGGCAGGAGCATTGTTCCATGAAGCTTCTCTTCACCAGCATCCTCAAGCAGGTCTAGACATCTTCCAAACAGGTCGCAGCATCCTCCAAAATCCAAAGGCAGATTCCACTCTTCTAACCTCTACCAGATGCCATGCAAGCAACGTGAACAAGTGCAAGCAGTGCAGAGAAGACTAGCAATTACTGTTGGTGCACTCAGAGACAGGCAGAACACATTACTAGCCCAGGGTTAACTGCGTTCCTGATATGTACATACATGCACCTAAGTACGTAGAGATAGGGACAGATGTGCATCCATTCACTTGCACCTTAGGTGCTCTCTGTAGGTGGTACTTGGAGAAACTTTCTCCAATGCTCAGTAGCTTTTCCTGGAATGCTCCTGCGGTTCCCTTTGATATCCCTTTTTAAACAAAGTTAAGCTTGCTTTGCAAGTACTTCTTGTTAAGATACTGGCAAACAAATCAGTATCTACTGGCATCAAGAAAAGATGAGCCACTTGTTTGGGTAGGAGTTGATAATAGACCTTCAGGAAATGGAGCTCATGATGAAAATGTTCAACCAGTACTGATACCTCCTTACCTCCCCAAAATGGCACATACACTACAGCATCTTTCTCCCTGCTGACCCTGGAAAGCCAAACAGTAAGGATAGTAGAATAAAAAAATTAATAGGATAGGTTGGTGTAACTGAATACTCAAAAAAAGGAAAGTGAACATGTATATGAGGGAGAAATGCTGTAACCACAAAAATTTAGACATAGTTCAGATTGTCCCTTCCTGGTGGTTTCATGGGCTTCAAAATTGCTTCCAGAATGAAATGACAGAGGTTGGTGACATTGGCCATGTATGTAAATGATCACAGTGTCCTAAGGAGATTAATTGATTCATGAATAAAGATGAGGAGCTGAGGTGTGCAAGGAGAAATCATTTATCAATTATATGTCTTGGAAAACTGAAAGATGATGCGGCCTTAACGGCTGAATGGGTTTGAAAGGGAGACTTGTAAATTGAGTTCTAATTCTGTTCTGCTGTATTCATAATAAAGAGCTGTTAAACTAATTGCATCCTTGTGTGGTTCATGAGCAATGGCACTCAGCTGCATCGCACACCAAGCAACAGAGATCAGAGTTTATTCAGATTTCAGTCGTCCTTTGCCTCATCTAGGAAGGATGCTAACCAGTTACTTTTGGCCTCATCAGTAGTTTTAATGCACAAAAAAAAGGGCAAGTGCCTGTAAATATTTTTCAGGAGATTAATTTTGTATTTGAATCTGAATTTAAAGAACCAAGAAGGACAGCACAGACTCACTTAGCTTTTGTGTTCTGCTTCAGTTACTTGGATCCATCGTGATTACCCATCCCTAGAGGGACTCGTTGCTGATTAACTGGAAACAAGAGGATTCTCATGGGTCAAAACGATAGCAAAATATGCTAATCCCAAACAGGAAAAAGGATCTGAGGGATGAGGCTGCTGGCAACATCTGACCTCTCGCTCTCCTGCACCTTCTGTGTGCTTGTTAACAGGTTCGCTGTTAAAAACAGACAGTATCAACCTAGCATGGGCTCTGGCACATGCTGAAATACAGACTTAGATCTGGGAATTTCGATGCAGGAAGAGGCTTGTTATTTAAAGCCTTGCTGCTGGACACTGTGAAACCCAGGACCAAAGAGACAGCCACACTTGTGTCCTGGTTGAGCTTAGAGGAAATTTTGTGACACTTGGTTGCTGAAAGCCAAGGATGCCTCTGATGGGAATCACTGGACATTACTCAGTGGCACTGCTGCAACTGCTCAAGACCATCTCCCTGCAGCAATGCCAGCAGTTACTTTTTTCACTTGTTCTATCTGACCACTTTCTTGGGTCTGGCTCTCCTTCACCAGCAACAGCAGCTTCAGGAGCCCACCACAATGGCCAGGCACAGCCCAACATCTCAGTGTATGCTGGTGCAGTAGGTGCTTGAGCAGTGGTAGATGCCCTGACTTAGCTGGGACATGGGTACCTGGCTTCCTCTGCTGCCATCTTTTTGGTCACAGACATCTTAAACCTCCACATAAAGATGTGCCAGAGCCTGGTCTGGATGAGGTACAACATCTATGCAGCATCCAGAGGACATTAGTGTTACTATACATGAATGTGGAGAGGGAGGGGAGAGAAAGTAGATTTGGCTTAAAGAGTGGATATCTCTCTTGAGAATTGCCTTTGAGGTGTCATTATACTTAGAAAAGCAATATAGATACTAATGGCACTGGGAAGCTTATATACTGCCAGTCCTAAATCTCACATGTGTAGTTTTCAACAAAGAAATCAACAGACTACTTTGCTAATGATCTGCTCTGAAAACTAGGACCCAATTGTCCCTTATTAAATAAAAGCCTGTGCATGTCTTAGAGCTACTCTAAAAGTTAACAGAAACCAACTGTCTTTCATTACTGCAAGGCTTCTGATCACATCTGCTATGGTACTTACAGGTACCAGCTCATCACAGCCCGTGGTCCACCCGTGGTAGAAGGAATAATTAATCCAGGTGCAGCAAAACCTTTGAACTTTCAACCAAGCAGCTCTTCCTCAGGGAATGCTGATTCATCAGAAGCAAAAAAGGATCAGTTTTGATGAATTTCCTAATTAGAGAAAAATACATTTATTCAGGGAAGGGAGCTTTTGAACAGCTGAAATCTCCGCCTGCAACAGTTCCTAAGTTCAATTTGATTTCCTCCAGGTCAAAAAAAAAAAAAAAAAAAAAGCAAGCATAGAAATGCAAGTTAATTTTCAATAAAATTATGCAAAAGGCTTGATATTGAGTAAAAATCAAACAATGGTTGAAATTATGAAAATGACATACTTTGATTAACTCAATTGTTTTTATAGTTGCTCTTCACAGTGGTTTTTAAGACTGCATTATTCTTCCCAGCTTATCTGGGAAATATTTCTTAGGTTCACAGAAATTCTTGAGGTTTAATGAACAATTTACTGTTGTGGGTAGAGCAAATATATCTTAATTTATGACTTTCGTAGCCCAGAATAACTCTTATTGCTTCTGACCATAGCAAAGACCTGAATGTCCAAGCTGAGGGAGGGAGATATCCAGAACCTGTGGTGTTCAATGGAACAAACACAGCCTCCTACCTCTAAGCCAGTCACCCCAGCTCGAATGGCCATGAATAGGAGCACGTATTTCATTGCACTCTGAGATGTCTATAGAGATCACAGATGGATTAGTCCTGGAAAAAGGCCACTTCTCTGCAATGCCAATAAAGCAGCATGAGATGGCTCACTCAGGTATAGTGGTATGCACTGTGAAAGGATGAAGTTGGAAGAGATAGTGTTCCTTAGAGGACAAGACAAGTGGGTAGTGGTAATATCAACATAAGGACAAATGATGACCCCTAACAGCTGGGTGGAAGTAGGGAAGTTATGCTTAAGTTTCTCTTTTTTTTTTTTTTGGTCTTCCATCCTACATTTACTTTTCTGTTTGTTTTAACCTGTGCAGTGCCTTAACCACCACAAGACTCTAGTTTGTCCTTCCTCGGAATTTCATTTACTGTCTTTAGTTTCCTCAGACACTCATTTTTGCTATTTTGAGGGGTGTGAAATACTTCCAGTGTATACCAGTGTCGTGGTTCAAAAAAAAGTAATCCATAAATCACACAGTTGCTCTCTCACTCCCCCCCTTCTTGCCCTCCCCCTACTCCTGGAGGGATGGAGAGGTGAATCAAAAAGAATGCAACTCCCATGGGTTGAGATAAGAACAGTTTAGTAACTAAGGTATAACACAAATCACTACTGCTACCACCAATGATAATAATGATAAAGGAAATCACAAGAGGAAAGAATACAACACCTCAACACCAGCCAACCAATAACTTGCCCCACTCCCCCCAGCCAAGCACCGACCCATACCTCGTCCAACCCTGCAGTGCCTGTGCCCTTCTGAGTCACTCTTCCTTACATCCTGGGCATGACATGCTGTGGTATGGGATACCTCTTTGGTCAGTTTGGGTCAGGTGTCCTGTCTCTGCTTCCTCCTGGCCTCCCTTCCTCCCTGGCAGAGCACGAGGCTCAGAAAGTCCTTGGGCCGACCAAACATTTGAGCAGCAACTAAAAACATTGGTGTTATCAACACTGTTCCCAGGCCAAAAAATCAAAACACAGCCCTGCACTAGCTACTAAGAAGGAGAAAAATAACTGCTACTGCTGAACCCAGGACAACCAGAAACCCCAAACCAAGTAGGAAAACAGTAGCTTTCAAACAGAGTGTGAACCACCTCTGCAAAAAGCTGAAGAACCCACAGTAAAAACAATCAACATGAAAAAAGGTCTCACACCTAACATTTTCCCAAACTTGCTTCTCAGGTAGTTAGTAGAAAGTGTTCCCTTTTCCTACTTAATTAACGCTTTAAGACATAAAGAAATATGATCTTTTATTTCCTTTGTTACCAGCAACCCCACTCCATCAGCTTTTCAATTTCCTCTGTTACACCTATCACAGTAGGTTCAATTTTTCTTTGAATTTGTGTCTGTGCATCAGACATTTCCAGACAGAAGCATGTCTGGATGGTCAAGCTTCATCTCCTGTATTTTATCCTCTGTTGGCAGCTTCCTTTTGCCTACGTGAGGGAAGAGCATCTGAACCCCTGGTTTAAAAATCAACCCCTGTAGCACAGCACTTCCCTTGCCAGGAATGGCCTCTGTACCTTACCAGAACTTCCTATTTGTTTGAACAACATTTAGAAAAGATAAAATAGGAACTACAAAATCTAGGTAAGGTGTCAGTGTTTTTTTTATTTTCCCTTTGGTGTCCAGTTTGTGCTCAACTCCAGTTTGGGGAGTTCCAGTGTTGGTGTATATTCACAGACATTATAACCCCAGGGTACTCACTGGGTAGCAACATTCACCTCGGCTGACTTCAGCCATCTAAAACTTAGCCGTCTGGCTTCTTAGGACAGATGTACCCTCCAAGTAAAAAAACACCAGGACTGAATATTATCTTGCAAGCCTTGATTGCCTGCCTGACTGGAGCACTGGCTCTTATCCAGACCACTTCAGAGCTGTTTTAGAGGAGGCTGGTGGATTCAGTCTAGTCCGTGTTACCTAACCTTAGCTCCAGAGCTTGCTTCCAGGCATTTTTCATGCAGTTGTATAGCTATGACCCTAAGCTACACCTGCAGCATCAAATAATTAAGTTTCCCCATTCATTCCCAGGTCTTGGCTCTCTGGTGTCCCCTTTGCATGTACATTGATTCATTTCTTGGTCCTATTCTGGAATGAATTCCCTCTGGAAGAAAACCATGTTGTATTTCTGGTGACCACTTACCTGAAGAATCTTTTGTGTCAGACATCAGGTTTGGTTCCCTCATTCTGCACACACATGACATACTCAGTCAAAAGCTAACATGTCAAATTGATTCAGCTTTTTGGCATGTCCTGTCTGGACAATTGTGGATAGAAATATAGGAGGAAAATCTTGGGGCATGCAAAAATTAATAATGAGATGAACAGTCACTGGTACATTTCTTGAAAAGCTAACCCCATATGACATATGGAAAATACAGGGACATCTGAACATCACAGAAAAGAGGACACAGAGCAGGACAAGCAATATGAGATACTTGGATAGACCAGGCATTAACCAAAGAGGTAGCGACCAGCTGCAGAAGATGGAGACCAAATCAGTGTGCTCTATCCTAAACAAGAGGAACATCCCTCAATAACATGTAGGTATCACATCCCACTTGCTCCTTGTTTTCTCTGCTAGCAAATGCCATCAAAAGAAGCTTTCCTGCTCAGGATTTTTCCATTTGGACTACACAGTGGGAGTGTGGTTAACCTCACGCCCACTCCAGCTTCATGCTTGGCTGTGATGTGTTATAGGAGTTCTGAACGCAGAGCACACTGCCAGACCTCTGTAAACATTACAGGATCACAAAACCTTTGTGCTGTGCGTTCTTTCTTGTGTCTGCGGTTTGTAGCCACAGTGAAATGACTCAAAGGCTGAGATGACAAAGTGACTTGTCAATATGAAAATGCCCAAAATGTACTTTATACTTTTGGAGGTGGACAACATCAATATGAGCAGGACCTCCCCAGGGGGTTCTGTCATATTGACTTAGCCACCAGGAGTTTGGGAGCTTGGGCTTGAGATGAGAGACAGTATTAAATTTTAACCACTCTTTAAATAACGTTTTTTAAATCAATAATGTGGGTCCTGAACCCTCGGCTTTCCAATTGCATTTAGTTTCATTGTGTGTGCCATGAAGATGAAGTTTTGCCTGCTCTTTTTTACCCTACTTATCTGGATTCAAGAGAAGCATGTCTTCACTCTTCCAAGGTAAATATCTACTGGTGCTACTGGGCTTTCAGAGTGCGCTGAGTGGGACAGGGAATGTACTGAGGCAGAATAACTCCAAGTCGCATAAGAAAACATTTGGCAAAGGCTGACATTTATTTATTGGTCTTGTAATTGGATATGTGGTTCAATTTAACATATAGATGGTGGAGGAAATGAAAATATTCTAAGTCTTCTTTGCATCCATAAATCCTATGTTTCTAATCATATTAAAACTATTCTTTTTGGTCTAAGTGCCAATCAATTCTGTTCATTCAGTGCTTTTGAATGCCAATAAAGGGCATTCTGAAACTTAATGGGATAAAATAATTTGCTTAATTTGCCTTAAAACAAAATCTTAAGTGAATTACTTCTTGAGGTAGAAAGAGAAACCATTTCAGAAAGTGCTAACAATCTGTTTTCTTTCTAAAGCAGCTTCTATGATTGTTTTCCAGTCATTAATCATTTTTGAATAACCATTTGATATTTGTACAATGTTCTAGAAGCAGCTTTATTGTTACCTATCGATAAATTTCAGAAATGCCCGGGAACCAAACTCTTTCTTAAAACACAAGGACATATGTCAGAGATGAAGACGGGCAAAGTGCTTTGATTTTCTAGATATACAGATGATTTAAAAACCTGGAATGTTTTAATAGGTAGAATTAAGAGGATAAGCCCCTCGTGGTGATATTAAGCAAGCTGAACAACCTGCAGGAATCATGATTAAACACAACCTGCTCACAGGACTGAAACACCCACACAAATAATACTGAATTATGTCTCACAGCCCCTGTGTAACTTCACACCACATGCCAGTGGCAGACCTGTGAGAGATGAACACCACTGAGTTCATGTCTCAGAAGAGGATATTTCATCCCCATTTGTGTTACAATCATGTTTTGTTGTAGATTGCTACAGAGGTGTGAGGAGGGTTACAGCGGGGGAACAGTTAAACACAGTTCTAGGTTAATAGGGGGACAATTAAACATGTTTTAAAGTTAATTCAGTTGGGCAACATTGCTCTGTGCTACCTGAAGGTTCACCTATTTCATATTTTAATTAAATGCCAAATATCTGACTCTTACAGAAGAATACATTTCCCACTGAAAAGCCTGAGTCTAACCCTCCCAGCCCTGCTTATAAAAATGTCTAAAACTGTGAGATTTTAAAGACGATATATCTGACTTTTTACTTTTATTTGGGTGCTAGTATGGAAGGACTTCATGGTCATGTATTAAAGCTTGCCTTTGTAAGGTTATAGTGTGATTACTGCATTGTGAGACTTGTGAAAGAGCTGGGAGCAGCGGAAAGACACACAGTTCACTTGGAGGGAAAGGGCAAGTGTGGCAGCTGATTGAGAGACAGCAAGGTGGAAGAAAAGAGCCCACAGGCAGACATCTGTGCTCGAGGCAGATGAACAGCTTACATGGTCCGGGAGAACAGGTGATGATGCTGGCAGCACTCCTCTAATGACACTACCTGCCAGAGGCAAGGTAAGACATTCAGCCTAAGATAGGTAGGGAGGTCTCTGTTCTGGAGATGATAGTCACAACACGCAAGCTTCAAATGAAGCCAGGCTACGAGGACAGAG
This sequence comes from Lathamus discolor, assembly GCF_037157495.1. Lineage (NCBI taxonomy): Eukaryota > Metazoa > Chordata > Aves > Psittaciformes > Psittacidae > Lathamus > Lathamus discolor. The sequence continues at coordinate 98,132,892 of NC_088887.1, read as the reverse complement.
AGACACATCCTTGCTGGTGCCTTGGTTTTGTGGCATGTGATGCCAATGGCATTCCCAGTGACTGAGAAATGCAGTGGAGAGGAGGGATGAAGAGACTGACATGCCTGCAGAGAGCCAGCACTGATTTGCGACTATCTGTGAGATGATGGCCAGGGCCCCTGGGTGGGATTCAGCTGACTAGATGGGATTTCTATAGAGTTCTGCATGGGAACAAGTCCCCTTCACCTCCTGTACAGCTTGTGGAGAAAAATACGTGTATTTAGGTTATAACTCATTCCAGTTTAGCACACACATCTAAATTCACTCAGGTTAACCAGACCCTGAAAATGCCTGTTTCTTTATTAGGAGTGACAAGCTCAGATTAAGATAACAAAACCACCTAAAAAGAACTGTAATGCATCCCGCTCACTCTCTCATAGCTAGAAGGCAAGGCCTGAGCATCGTGGTGTGGGGATGGCAGCTGGACTTACTTTTATCACCCGAGGAAAAGGTAGAGGCAAAATCGATGGGGAACAATGACAGAGTCCTGTGGGACCCTGGCCGAAAGTTAGAGGAGTGGAGTAAGAAGGAACCTCTTAAGGACAAAACTTAAAGAGCAACTAGGGAAGCAGGGCATGAGAACAAAAAGTGGAAGTATGTTCAACATGAACATGTCCAACCAGGGCAGTAGGCAGGAAAAGGAAGCTGGGGTGGGAGGTTGTTTCTGAGATTTGTCTACAGGCAACAATTAGAGCTTTTCCTCGAAGCAAAGGAACTGAGAAGCTGAACGACTACAATTTCAGCTGTTACTACTCCCTGTGTTCAGTGTATTCAGGTCCTACCAATGAGAGTTGTAGAGGAATTGCTGCTAGCTATGACCTGTCCAGTACTTATCACACTCAGTTGAAATATTTGTGCAGCAAATGGTGGGGTGCAAGTACATACCGGCTTCCTCATTATAGCACTCTCAGGCTGTGAGAATCACAGGATGAAGCCAGATGCAGCAGCCCTCTTATGGCCTCCCCTCTGAAAAGACTCCCCCAGATACAAGACAAATTCACTTTTAAAGTAGCCCCAAACACACACTGTGGACTGCACTTGCCTAAAGAAATAGGCAAAATGCCAATTCTGCCTATCCCTGATTACTTTTTGATGCTCTGTCAAACGACGGTGGAGACAAAAATAGCACTGGCATATTGCTGATTCTACATGAGAAACAACAGTGATTGCTTTGAGCCTGGCTAAAAGTAAAAAAGATAAATTACCTGGTTGCCAGATGCTGTCACGTCTTTGCTCGAAATCAGTCACAACACTGAGTTGTGACAATCGTGTTATGTAGCTTGAAAACACTAGTTCTGACAGCCCTGCCTGTTTCCTTTTCAGAACAGTCTTTGCAGACACGGCTGGCAGGGGCTTCCATGGTGTCAGGTTTATACACTGCTGCCAACTCCACATGATTAGAAGGCTGAGAGCCAGCCCAGCCCAGACAATGGAAATAAGTGTTTGACATTCCCCTGAGTCTGCTCCTTCTACACAGACAAATTATTTTAATTATCTATCCAGTGCAATTTTGAACTACAGAGCTTGCAGGGAACTGGAAATCAGGACTGGATTTACAATGCAAAAATGGTGGGTTTTCTTTCAAGAAAGTGAATTTCACTTCTGTCACCAATAGCGGGGAGAGGCGTGGAGTAGCTGGGTAGCACCATCTCATGTACTGCATATCCAGACCATAGGTTTCAAGTAGAAGAGGAATATAAGTTACCAGGCAAAGAGGGGGAGGACAGCAGTATAGACCAACTGAAACAATACCCGGCAGAGGGACAGAAATCAGGAGATTGGGACAGCTGGACTTTAGTACAAATGATGATGGCAGTAGCCTCTGCTCCTCTATAAAACATCATGTTTTGCCCTTGCCCACCTGCGAGGGCTTTTTCCAGGATGGGAGGGTTCATGTCTCAGCTGAACAGTGGCTGAGACCACAGAACTCAGGGGACAACAGGAGAGCTGTCTTCCTGGTCTAGGCTAGTTTTCCACTGGTGCTGCTGCACTCAGGTGCAGATGGAGCTGGTGGCTGTTGTGCTGGTACCAGCTCCCAGGATGGTTCTCATAGTCCATCAGTAAATATTGGCTACCAAAGCCCTGCACCAGCTCTTTCACGGATTTTACTGTCTGGCAGAAGCAAAGGCTGGAATGGAGCTCGGCATCTTCATTATTGAATCTTCTTTGAGTTCACGGCAGCCAAGCCAGGGGAGATGAGAAAGGCCAAGCCTGCTTCTCTACTTTCACATGACCTAGAGTTCTGAGTACCTGTGCTTTACTTAAATACCCTTCTTTTTCAGAGATGAAGTTTTGTGGGCTCTTCCACAAACAGACAAACAGGTTGAAGCACTTCAGGATTTATTGAATACCACTGAGGTAAACAGATCCCTCTACCTCTCTTGTCTCTAGGCCAGTTTCTTCCCCCAGGTGCACCAATACTGCCTTTCCTACCAGAGGAAGATTTAGCCCACTTTTATTCACTTGTTCTGATACAGCAACTCAACAAATGCCTGATTTTCATTGCTCCACTATCTTCTGACTTACATGAGGAGATCCCTCCTTCATAAAGTTGAAGCAATGCATTATACCAGAGCTCAGATTTCTGCAATTGATTTTGTGTAGTAAGACACTGAAAAACTGGCAAAGCACCAACACACAGTAAATAGAAACACGCTTGCTAGGGAACCTCAGCATTTTAGACCAATGCAGTCTTGACCTATATGACTTGCACAGCTTTGAAGATCAGTACTGGATTTTTATGGTAGTTTTCTTAAAGCAGCATTTAAAAGATAAAAATCTCTTAAGCAATAGTTTTTTAAAACAAAACAACCCAAAACTTGAAAAGCATTTTAACCTTTCATTACAGACTAGAGTATTTCGTTAAAATAAGCCATCTCTTCCTCTTCAAAAGCGTTTGCCCAACTGCACCCTCCCAGTTTGAAGTTCACACTCTGCAACAAAGGTGTAAATGTTCCATCAACCAACATAATTTACAGTATGATTGAGGATGTGTCACAGATGGATGAGGGCTTTCGGTGGTGCCTATGCCCAATCTTTCTGTCTTTCTTGGCTACTATTTATGTCCACCCCAAAATCCTACCAGTCTTCTGCTGTCCTTATTAGCATCTTTTGATCCTTCCCTTTAGTTCTCACAAACCTTGATAACCTTCCTTCCTCTTTTCCACCTCCACAAAGTCAATTCACATATCCATCTCCTTTCCTGTACCAAAATAAATCTTCCCTCCTCCATTTCTGCCTCATCACCATCGTTCTTCACTTCCTTGTGTGCAGGAGCCCCAAGAAATCATTAAGAACAACTGCAGTACATTCAGTGCGGAGAGAGCATGTGCTGATTTCTACCAAGTCACTTGTGTGAATACTCAAGCTGAACATTTTTCAAGGGTTATAAACTGACCGTTTTTTTTCCCCATGGTTACAAATTGAGCAAGTTATAAGAAGAGAAAGGGGAGAAGGAAAGGGAAGCCATAAATAGTACTTCCTAACAAAGTTTAATGGTTCCAATCTAGCAATCTAGCAAAGAAGAAGCATCTTTCAAAGAAAATTAGCATCTTACAAGAAGAATTATCAGGCTAATTATAGGTGCTACTCCTGCAGCTGGAAGCAAAAACCTAAAGCAAACGCTTTGTTCTTGCAGCACACACATTACATGTAGCCTCCATCAGAAGACCCAGATGCAGTAACAGAGTCTTCTTGCTGCCATGAGGCAGTATTGACCATTTCAATGATAGGTAAAGAGACCAATAATCATACGCACTATCAGAGTTTCCCATTTATCCCCATTCATTACTACTCTGCCACCTCAGCTGTGTCAATCCAGAGTTCCTCAGTTTTCCTCACTCTCCATTCAAAGAATGCCTTCACCTAAGAGAAACTTGATCTGAACTGGTGCATGCCAGTGGAGACAGCAGCCTAGCTGGGGAAACAGGAAAATCAGTGCTGGGCAGCTAAGCATCCAGCTTGCATCTTAGATGGGTTTTCCAAACAATGCTGAGCCATGTGATGCTGTTACTACCCTGCCAATAACATGTGAGGTGACTACACTGAGACTAGCTCAACCATTTGTATAACACATTGCAGTAATATATCCAGGGGCCAAATGTCTTCCCACTTACTGTTCCAAAGTGTTGATTAAAAGCATGGATGAGTTTTCTGTAAGATTCTGCAGACACATTCTCTCTGAGATATGAGTGAGGTAAACAGCTGACAACTGCTATATGCCTGGAAACGTGATGCTTAAGTTGAATATAATAATGCAACCACACCAGAAAGGAAAAAAATAAACCCTTTTGTCTGCAACTCCATGTTTTATGTTTTCAAAAATGCATCCAAGGATTATGTTGATCTTTTTCACATTGTAAATTCATAAATTTCTGCTTACTGTCACCCCTAGATCTTTTGGTATTATTGGTTTTAAAGTTTCAGTCTTTTATTGAATATGTTGGCTTCTGATTTTATTATTGTAAAAGATTTAATTTTACCAAGAAGAATCTCATTTTCTTATTTTGCTCCCATTTCTAATCTCTGTATTGCTGCCTCGACTTATATTCAAACCCCTTCTGGCATTTATTTCCTCCCTGATCAAAGTCATCAGCGAATACAATAACTACAAAGACTAGCCTGATCTTCATTAATTCTCCAAATACCCTCAGGGAAAATAACTCTCAGCAGACTTTAAAACATGTAACATAATAACCAGCTAAGCATATCTATTATACTAGAAATACTATCTCGGAAAGGTTATGTTCCTGTCTTTGTTCCTGATTTATGAATTTATGTGCAGAAGTCATTATAAACATGTCTTAAATACACACGTTTTATTTCCAGCAGTAGCAGAATGCAGAAACACAACACAGGGAACATTAAACTGCTTCTTACAAGTGGTCTCTTAAATTGAAAACATATGCTTTGATTATCTTTGAAATACTTCTTAAATGTCAGTAAGAATATTTTTTCTTTCCTAGGTTAAAAAAAAAAATAAATAAAATGCTTTTGGAAACTTTGCAGGTCATTCTCTGGCAACCTGTTGTTGTTGAAAACATCAAGAAGGACAGAGAAGTCCATTTCTATGTCAGGACATCCAGCATAAATAGCATAAAAACTCAGTTAAGGCAACTGACCATTCAACACAAGTATGTATTTTTTTATTTGTTGTCGTGAATGTTTCTGTAAAGTTGTTTGCCATTTATTTCACAGGACATTGTGCTCTTTTTCAGAGTCTTACTGGGAGATGTTCAAGGACTTATTGAAAAACAGATTATCAATGACACAGTCAACCCACGCATATCTTCATCATATTATGAAAACTACCATTCAATGAAAGAAGTAAGACATTTTTGTTGTAATCCTCTGTAGATTCAAAGGCTGAAATTTGTCTCATGTTTGAGAATGGACATAAGGAAAGAAATCATCAGGTAAATGATTACCATTGTACTGCTCAGCAACTGAGAGCTGTATTTACTGTAATGCCTTCATACAGAAAGAAGCCCCAGACAAAATCTCTCATTTTTGCCTCAAACTGCCGTTCACGTACAGTTAATACAGAAGGAAAATGAAGTCACAAAACAACATACAAATATTTTAAACATGAAATGAACAGCAATTTAACCAAGTAGAAGTAAAGAGGAATTTCAGGGCTACTTTTGGACACTGTTGTGACTGTATCTTAGTGGGGTTTTTACGAGAAATTACAGAGAGACAAGTGGGCTGAATAGCTAGTTTTTCTTTCTCATCAGCTAAAGAGGCAGGATTTTGGGAAGAAGAATTAATCTAAGTCTAGACCACGTTCAGGGATGAAGGAGAACAACTGGGAGAGATCAATTTGCTAATTTCATCCTTGCAGATATATTATTGGATGGAAGAAGTAGTGAAAGTCCATTCTGACCTCCTCCAGAAAACATATATTGGATCATCATACGAAAAACGACCGCTTTATGTTCTGAAGGTACAGCTGTGACTTACTGCAAAACCTGTCCAAGTACTAATGTCAGCAAGTGATGAGGTTGGGCCAGAACACTTTCTTAAATCTACACTTATATGCATATTTTTGTGGGGGTTAGAATTTTCCTAAATTCTTGCAATAAGGTGTATTGCATTTGCAAAGGCATTTGACCACATTAGGCTCCTTGTTGGGTCACAAGAAAGTTATCACATCTAGGCCATCATCCAAATGCATGAAATACTGGTGTGGTGGATACCCTCCTCTGTTAACTATGAATCCAATCTAGTTTATTGCCCTGCTTAGTTGGTGACCTACTCACCTGACCTCAGGTCTTGCTGTAGTCTTGATGCTATGTTAGGAGCTTGCTGCAAGCAGTCTGAACATGGCTCTCTAACTTCATGTGAATGTAACTGACAGCAGTATCCTGGCCCAGTATCAGACAAAGCTCTCCTTACAAGACCGATGTTTCTTCTTCCATCTTGGTTACCCTTTTCACTTCTGCTTTCAGGTGGTTCACTTCGCAATGGTGCCATTTTAATACAAGTTCTCTTTTGTCAGCTTTCTAAAAGGCAGGACAAATCCAAAAGTGTCATATGGATTGACTGTGGTATCCACGCTAGAGAATGGATTTCTCCTGCTTTTTGCCTGTGGTTCATAGGCCATGTGAGTAGCTAAACACATCTGATTGATTATAATTTTCAAAGCAAAGCAACAAATCTTGATTCTTTACCCAACTGCACTCTAAGCTCCATAAAGTCTTAATCCACAACACCATCATAAGAGTTTTGTGTCTAAGCTGCATACACAGCAGTGAGTGTGTGTGCACATGTGTGTGTGAGTAGATGGAGGGGGGGATGTGTGTGGCAGACAGAAAGTCATATGGATCAAATGCAAAAGAGCTCAGATGCATTCTCAAGTATATGAAAGAAACTTCAAATTTTCTTCAAATGTGCAGCAAATTCAACACAGGTGTTTACAATTATGAACAGTCATGGATGTAGAGGGCATGTCAGGAAAAGCAAGTATCTGGTAATCTACTACGGCTGTGACCATACCACCACATGGATCCAAGGAATGATCTTGGCTCTGAATCATGCAGCACATGGTGGCTCATGCCCATATTACTGCCAGCTGTCACTGCCTGGAGTAGATCAGAGGAGACCCAGAGTGAGCTCAAGCTGTCCTACAACCCCTGGCTTTTCCCTATGTGCCTTCCTAAAGCAATACATACCTCTTGCTCCAGGCATGGCATAGCTCCACACCAGCATGAACGCCAGCAATCTCTATTTATCACTTGCTGTGATGTGTCACCTGCTGCTGTGCCTGCTGCTACTGCTCCTCTGCCTCCTGCCTTTGCATTATTTATTCATGCTCCTGCTTTTTTCTGGTCTGCCTCATTCAGAGAACAAGGCCACACAAGCCACCTTCTTCTGAAGGTACCATCCCTCCTAGACACACCCTCATTTCAGACCTCCAGAACACGATCCACATCTGCCAGCCACATGCATAGTACCAGCTTATGTGAACTAGTAAATCACTGATGCGATGAGACTGCAGTATGGCCTTAGCCAAAAACCAGCCTTGATGTGCAGTTGCAGACCGATGGTCACATCTGATCTTTAGTATTTTTGATACCTACACTGTTCAGAATAGTGAACAAAGGTACACCAAAAGATTCAACATCCACGGTTTGCACCTGTACCTTAACATATGTTGCCCTGGTCTTTTGGAATTTAAGGCATCTCTGCTCAACACTGTTAAGCTGCTGGCCCAATTCCTAGTACGTACCAGGAAAAGGCTACTAATGCCTTTCTGGCCCAGACAAGGTTGCCCGGCTTGCTCAGTTAATATCCTGAGGTATTATTCACTGTTTTCTACAAAAGTGAAGTTCACTGTAAAAATACTCTAGATGAGATTCAGACTTCACAATCACCAGTACTGTAGCCAGAGAAACAACATAGATGAGTCCTTCAAACATGAATTACAGTTCATGATGGAACTAAGTAATAAGGATAATAATAATAATAATCATGTATTTATTTCTGTCTTCAGTCACAACTATAAAATCTCAGTGACTACAATATTTGAAAGGATATTGCAAGAGTTAGGAGCAGATACAGCAGCATGTACCTTGTGACCCACGTATAATCCCAGCCTTTAAGGTTCCCTTGGAGAGAAATGCATTTGCCCTTTTCATGCTGTTCCAAATAATTACCAGCTGTGCTGTCACTTTGCCTGTGACATGTCCCTGCAGCATTTTTCAGAAGTAACAAGCCGAACATTTAGGTTCACAATCCTTTTGGTCTAATTTATGTGTTTTAAATTGAAATTTTATTTTTATATCACTCCATAAAAGTAACATTTCAAAGTCTGACATTAATCCACATCTGCACACACACGTTAAAATCACCAGCTCTCACTAGCAAATCCTAGGCATTCTTTATAATGGTTTCACCCTTTATCATTTAATTTTGTAGAAAGATTGACACTTCCCATTTAGTCAGAGAAAGCCCATTTCCTCAGTAAAATGAGGAAGGTTTAAAAATTAAATACAGTGGTTTAAGTAAGGCATAAATAATAATAATAAAATATTATATGATCAATGATTTAATCTATTTTAATAGTAATAAACCCACTTATCTAGGTTAAAATTTATCCCTGCATCATGGACCAACAACCAGTAAGATAAGAAAGAAGAAATAATGTTATACACAGCAGCCATTTGAAACGTTACTTGTTATTTTTGGGCCTGCCTTATTTTATGGCCTGATTTATTTTATATACCACTACTTTTGTGGTATTTTCAGTGGGAAGGAAGGGTTCCTATATTTTATATGACTAGCAGAAGCTCAAACCTTCTTCTTAACAGGCTTCACTTCCATCTCATGACCACCAATTAACATTGGACTGCAGTGTATCTGATTGCCTGTATCAGTTCAATTCTTACCCTCTCCCTGGCATTTCTAACCAAAGAACTACTTTGCTGTTTAGCAGTTTCTCTGATGTGATGCATCTCTACCAGGAGATAGACTGATCTGATAATTGCACGGTTATTTTACACAGCCCATCAGCTGTCTTTCTAGGAAGGTAAGAAAACCACTGTTACAAATGCTTTTAATAAGTTTCTCCTGTGCTTTATAGGCAATCCATGTGCGTGAGAGAGATCAGACCCTGACAGCGCTTCTGGAACACTTTGACTTCTATGTCATGCCTGTGATCAATGTAGATGGCTATGAGTACACATGGAGCCATCCTTCTGTACGTAGAGCTTTCCTGACAACCTATGCAATGCACTGATGTGCTATTTATGGGAACCATCAGTGAGCATGCTTAGGGCATCATTTCCACCTGGAACTGCATGTCTCAAACTCTTAATCTGTGTTTGGAATTTCTGTATCTTTGCCCTATGTCAAAAAGAACAAATTCTGCAACAAATTGGCATCTGACCCACAGCAACTTGGTGTCTTCCAAAAAGTGCCAGAAATGCACTTGGAAATTACAGAATCTCACCTTGGGACTTTAATACTTCTAGAGGTCAGGGAATGCCTGTGTCAGCCTTCAGCAGAAAGGTTACAACTACTGGCACAATCCAGCACAAGCTGGATAGCACACTGCATCACACAAAGAACAGCCAATAACTCACTCATTCCTCCTGCAAGCCAGCCCCATTTTCTGCGTACTTTTTGCTTCATATACATGAAGGTACAACATAGAATCATAGAATCATAGAATAGTTAGGGTTGGAAAGGACCTCAAGATCATCTAGTTCCAACCCCCCTGCCATGGACAGGGACACCTCACACTAAACCATCCTACACAAGGCTTCATCCAACCTGGCCTTGAACACCGCCAGGAATGGAGCACTCACAACCTCCCTGGGCAACCCATTCCAGTGTCTCACCACTCTAACAGGAAAGAATTTCCTCCCTATATCCAATTTAAACTTCCCCTGTTTAAGTTTTAACCCATTACCCCTTGTCCTGTCACTACAGTCCCTGACGAAGAGTCCCTCCCCAGCATCCCTATAGGCCCCCTTCAGATACTGGAAGGCTGCTATTAGGTCCCCACGCAGCCTTCTCTTCTCCAGGCTGAACAGCCCCAACTTCCATGTATCTTTTGTCCAAGGTTTTATGTCTTGATTGCAAATTCCAAGCTGTTGAGATGTTTCTTTGGGTTTTAGATCATTGACTCATGTCAAAAAAAACCAAACCCGACAATCCTCCTCCACTCTTTTACTCATCCAGTCTTAACCCAGCTTGGCTCACATTTGGATAACTACATACATATACCTCAACAGCTGCACACCAAATTTCCAACTTTCCACATGCTGTCAGCACTGCCTACAAAAAGGTTGGACTTGGGAGTTCTAAACTCATATTTCTGGCCAAACTGTATGTCTCATCCTCTCCTTCCATAGTCCAAATCCATTGAAATCAGATCAGATGTGACCACTTCTTATCCTACCCAGTATTGCCTTTTATCATCCAGCCTCGCCGGCAAGCAGACTGTGGTTTTACAATCTGCCTTGGTCTTTTGCATCTTCCTTGACACATGACCTGTACAGGCACAAGTGGGAAGTCACATTTAACTGACCAATGAGATGTTGCATTGTTTCTCTCAGGTTTTTCCCTGAACATGGCTTGTGTGTCCGTTTCCACAGAATCGGCTGTGGAGAAAGAGCCGCTCATCGCATGGTAACAGCAAGTGCATCGGTACTGACATGAACAGGAATTTTGATGCGCACTGGTGTGGTATGACATAACTTCCTTGCTATTGTACCCCTGCCTCACTTTCAGCCTTTAAAATTCATTATTTTGGAAAAAAAAATAATTTTCTATTTCACAGAGTTGATATAAAGACAAATGCAGATGAGTATCTGTTATGAACAAGTGAATACTTCCTCAACTTCAGACACTTTTTGTTGGGACTCAGGATTTTTCCTCCTCAGATGCCACACTGGGGATTAATCTCTTCCCAGCACTATGACAAGAGAGAGGGGGACAAGGACCCTGGATCCTGCTCCTTGCATCACACCCTGTTACATGTGGTGCAGGCTATTAAGGGGAGGGACAAAAGAGGCAAGAGAACCATCTCAACATCCCTTGCCATGTCAATCAAGAGCTGGTGCACCATCCAGTTGAATAGATGCTCCACCGTGCTGTGTTAACTGATCACCCTAGTCATAGAATCCCAAGGGTTGGAAGGGACCTAAAAAGATCATCTAGTCCAACCCCCCTGCAAGAGCAGGGTAACCTACAGTACATCACACAGGAACTTGTCCAGGCGGGCCTTGAATATCTCCAGTGTAGGAGACTCCACAACCCCCCTGGGCAACCTGTTCCAGTGCTCTGTCACTCTTACAGTAAAGAAGTTCTTCCTGATGTTAACGTGGAACTTCCTATGCTCTAGTTTACACCCATTGCCCCTTGTCCTATCACTGGATATCACTGAAAAAAGCCTAGCTCCATCATCCTGACACCTACCCTTTACATATTTGTAAACATTGATGAGGTCACCCCTCAGTCTCCTCTTCTCCAAGCTAAAGAGACCCAGCTCCCTCAGCCTCTCCTCATAAGGGAGATGTTCCACTCCCTTAATCACCTTTGTAGCTCTGCGCTGGACTCCTTCAAGCAATTCCCTGTCCTTCTTGAACAGAGGGGCCCAGAACTGGACGCAATATTCCAGATGCAGCCTCACCAAGGCTGAGTAGAGGGGGAGGAGAACCTCTCTTGACCTACTAACCACTCCCTTTCTAATGCACCCTAAGATGCCATTTGCCTTCTTGGCCACAAGAGCACATTGCTGGCTCATGGTCATCCTCCTATCCACCAGGACCCCCAGGTCCCTTTCCCCTTCACTACTTTCCAGCAGGTCACCCCCCAGCCTGTACTGGTACATGGGGTTGTTCTTCCCCAGATGCAAGACTCTACACTTGCCCTTGTTAAATTTCATCAAGTTTCTCCCCGCCCAACTCTCCAGCCTGTCCAGGTCTCGCTGAATGGCAGCACAGTCCTCTGGTGTGTCAGCCACTCCTCCCAGTTTTGTGTCATCAGCAAACTTGCTGAGGGTGCACTCAGTTCCCTCATCCAGGTCATTGATGAAAATATTAAACAGCACCGGTCCCAGCACCGACCCCTGAGGAACTCCACTAGTCACAGACCTCCAGCTAGATTCTGTGCCATTGACCACAACTCTCTGCCTTCTTCCTTTCAACCAGTTCTCGATCCACCTCACTACTTGATCGTCAAGCCCACACTTCTTTAGCTTATCTATGAGGATGCTGTGGGAGACAGTATCAAATGCCTTACTGAAATCAAGAAAAACTACATCTACCGCTCTACCATCATCCCTCCACCTAGTCACTTCCTCATAGAAGGCTATAAGGTTGGTCATACATGACTTCCCCCTCATAAAACCATGTTGGCTGTTCTTAATGACCCCCTCATCCTTGATATGCCTAGTGATGGAGTCAAGAATAAGTTGTTCCATCACCTTTCCAGGGATGGAGGTAAGGCTGACCGGTCTATAATTACCCGGGTCCTCCTTCTTGCCCTTCTTATAGATTGGTGTGACCTTTGCCATCCGCCAATCCTCAGGCACCTCGCCGTTTCCCACGACTTACCAAAGATGATGGAAAGTGGCCTAGCAATGACCTCCGCCAGCTCCCTCAGCACCCATGGGTGCATTCCATCCGGACCCATCGATTTACAGATGTCCAGTTTGCATAGCTGATCCCTAACCCAATCCTCATCTACCAAAGCAAACTCCTCCTTTGTCCTGACTCCTCCTGGGGCTATAGAAATCAGGGGCCCTCGGGGAGAGTCTGCAGGAGTAAAGACAGAGGCAAAGAAGGCATTCAGCACCTCTGCCTTCTTTATATCCTCTGTCTCCAGGGTACCCACTTCGTTCAGCAGTGGGCCTATATTGCCTCTTGTGTTACTTTTATTTGCTATGTATTTGAAGAAGCCCTTTCTATTGTCTTTAACCCGACTAGCAAGATTGAGTTCCAAGGAGGCCTTAGCTGTCCTAATTGCCTCCCTAGTCATCCTTCAGTAATGCCTAGCTGATCAAGATTTTTTGGCTCCCAGTGTTTGTTGTTGTCAAGGCTGTATTACGTTTACTTACCTACAGGCAGTTTAGTACTTGACAGGTTTTTAATGCAGAATAGCTGCCTTAAAATGTTAACCTACAGGTCAGATCTGGTTATACACAGTACTGACAGTAATGTCTTGTATGACTTTTGGTCATTTTAGTCCATTATTAAGCTGGGAAGAAAGATGTTTACTTACCATCCATGGCTATTACATGGGGAAAACCACATATTTTTTCAGGCACAAAATTATGAAGATGGAGACCACAAACATAGATCTGAAAGTGATAGTCAGTATAAATGTGTCATAAAAACAGAATTTGGAGAAGTCTGAAGGAATAACGTCAAAAACCTATGTGATACAGATACTAGTTTCAAGGTTATACAATGTAGCACACTCAACTTGTCAAGCACTTCTGGCAAAAAGCTTCTGAAGTGGAGAGATGATTCTATTTCACAAAGAGCAGAAGAAAACAGGCAGATTAGAAAGTGCTTCCTCTCTAAGTAAACCTTTGGACAAAATATACACCTTCTTACAGGGCAAAACCAGAACATCTTACTTAAGTAATCAGGGAAGCATTCATACTGTTTTCAGCCATGCTACACTCCTCTCTTTTAGACATGTTTGGAAACATAGAAGAGAAAAGCCTCAGCACCCTGTAGGGTCACTGGAGAAAAAAAAAATGTAAAGGTGAATCTAAGGACCAAGTCAGATGCTTGTAGTAACTTAAAGAGATGATTGTAAGGCTGTCCCTAAGTTTCTACTTCTTTTACTTATATTTACGTATAGACACATGTACATGTAGTCAGTAAAATGCTGAAAACCAAACCACTGTTTTTCTTAGTTAGCAAAAAAATATTGTTTATACTGATTCAGATACATTAGCGACTGGTAGCAACAGTTGAGCAGATTTAGCCCAGAACATATTAACTGTAAAATCTCCATTATTGCTGTTCAGCAAGATTCTCAGAAGAACCAAGCTGGAGTTTTATCACTTTATAATATTACTGCAATTATTAGTAGCTGTGTCAATTGAATACAATAACACAATTGTGTTCGTAGGAAAAGGCCACGAATTCATGGGAACCTGCAAGTTAACTTTTCTAAGCAGAAAAGAGTTCTTGTCAGGGGTGCCAAATGTTCAGACTTCCACTGGCTCCAGATTTGCTTGTGAATACACTTTTGTGCCACCACAAAATCCCGGGTTTCAGCTGCATGCATTTAAAGCTATTTTTTCTCTTCAGCTGCTTAGATAACAACTTCATGAAGTTTATGAGCAAACCCCTCATGGTTTTTATGAAGAGCAAAATACACTAAATGTACTGATACTGTATGTTTTTCTTTTATACCAGTATGAAGCAAAATTATTCCACAAAAAGCAATGTACTAACTTGGAATTTGCTCTGTGGAACTAATTTTGACTGGAACCTGGATTTGAATTGTTCTCCACATTTTCCATATTGTTTCTTTAGCTGGCTGCTCTCAATCTGATCAAGAATTTAAGGAAAGCAGACAGAACATTTACCTAAGATTGCCAGCCAACAGATTCTTCAATGCCTTTTTCCTTGGAGAGTTCTCCCTTCTTTGCAAAACAAAACAGCGTAAAATTTAACATTCTCGTTTTGCCTCTTTTGCATGACTTTGCTCAAATGCCAGGAACTGTTTGTATTTTCATGTGCATGAATTTTCATGGACTGTGAAATCCCCCTTGATTCAGAAACATGAAGGTTTATACTTATATCCCAGAACATAAATGTACCACAGCCCTCTCTACCCCAGTACCCTTGTTTCTGACCTCCCAGCCTCACCTCCCAAAGCCTCTCTGTCACCACTTCTCCCACACAGCCTTCTCTCTTCGCTGTATTATTTCTGCTTCTTCATATAAGGGGCATTTATTTTTAGCCATTGATATTATAAAGGAGCTTGAAGCATCTGTGGAACAGTTCAATGCATGAAAATACAGGTTTATTCATAACATCAACCACGCACCACTATATCACCTAAACTTTCTGTCTACTGCAACTACATTTCATGCAAATACACCTTTATGGAGCCTTGGAACTTTTAATTAAAACATGTATATATATATGTCTTCATTAAATATTAAATTAAATATTTGTTTATATATTGAGAGATATATATTATATTGCAATATATATATATTTCAATCACAATATTAAAGCATTTTTGGGATCCAGGTATGCTCCCTGCTACTGTGTGGCATGGTATAGATCTTCCTTAGATATCACTGGCACCAAGAGATGTTTCCTTCTCTCCTGTATCTTAAGGTAATAGCTTGTGTTTCTTCCTCAGGGCTGCAACTCTGCAGATGTAATTGGCATTACTGATTTCTAGAAGATGGGCATCTGTTAAAACATACCAGTGCCCAAGGATGAAGAAAGTCTTGTGGGTGTTAAAGTACTCAGTGAGCTTTATTCCTGCATAAGATTTAAAGATAAAATGTCCATTTAAACTAGAGATAGTAGCAAAGGGGAAAATTTACAAAATTTATTAAAACATGGAGACCTGACATTTAACATTAAAGATCCTGGCAGCTTCCAGAAAGTTATTCGGTCTTATTCTGAAGAGAGCAAAAATTGTGACTCCTAGTCTTCTTGGTAACTTGTTCCATTGCATAGTTTTTCTCATTCTTAACAACCTTCACTTTGATTTGTGTTTCTCCTACTTCCAATTTGCAGGTTTTTTTCCCCCGAGATGAAATAATCACTTAGAACTGTCTTTTTCCTGTAGGACTACTAGATTTTGAGAAGGAATCTCATGATTTTGTTCTAGATGAATTTAAGTTGTGCATATTCATCCCCTCCTCTAAGACATTTTATCCAGTCTTCGAGTCATTCTTTTTTCTTCACCTTCTCCATTTCTTTTTTCAAGTGTATAGCAGGTGAGAGACCCCAGTAGGTTCACACTGACTTCTAGAAGCATGAGAATTCTTCCTACAGCATGGCCATGTCAATTTCTTCTGTATTAGCATCATACTCTGCTCTTTTGTTAAACAGAACTGCAGAAGAGGAGAAGGAGTAACACTGTGCACTTCTTTGTTACAGGAGAAGGAGCATCTCCCTATGAATGTCATGAGATATACTGCGGACCCTACCCTGAGTCTGAGCCTGAAGTGAAAGCAGTAGCTCGGTTTATCAGGGATCACAAAGACATCATTAAAGCCTACATAACCATGCACTCTTACTCTCAATTGGTATTGTTTCCATACTCTTACACTATAGAAAAAAGCAAAGACCATGATGAACTGGTAAGTCTTCCCAGCTCCTGAAATTTCACATTTATTTCAGAAATTCCTCCCCTGCTTGGTTAGGCTTCTAATGAGGGACACACAGTGCTCTAAGGATCAGGAATTAGGAAATTAGATTTCTCTTGATGTTCCTAAGAACTTAAAGAAGTCTGGGCTGATCTAGCAGCGTGCAACTTATCAAACCACTTCTGAAGACTACAGAGAAATATTTTATTGGGCACCTTGAAAAGATATTTTGCTAGTTTCTCATTATGTTGCATGGTTTACATACATCCTAAAAGTACTTGTGTGTGTAACTGAAAAAATGCCCTCCATACACCTAAGCAATGAGGTACTCTTGTGGACATTCACTGCTTTTAAGGTTTAATAGTAGAATTCCCCCAATGAAAATCTATGGCAATACTACATAAATCAATAGTGACTTAAAATACTGTGGTGAAAAAGGAAAAATATGAGACAAGAGTGAAAAAATGGTCTGACAACAGTTTGCTGCCTGAAGTGATGGTAAGGTCCCATATATATTTTTCACCTAGCTACAGCAGAAATGCAAACTGTGGCATGGCCATATGCTGAAAATTTTAACCACATTCTGTGGGTTTTCTAGAGCCTTTAATAAGAACATTTAACTAATGTTACACAGAGTTAACACAGAACACAGTGTATGTAAATCCTAACTGCATACATATTAACTATTATCACACCAGGCTAAAGCTAAGAATGTTTTGTTTAATTTCAGGAAAGTATGGCAAAGAAAGCAGCTAAAGCTATAAGGAGAACAACAAGGAAAATTTACAGACCTGGTGCTGGTGCACAAACAATTTGTAAGTATGACTTCACGGCAATAAAGCACATCCTTGCTAGCATCAGAAGACAGCTTTTGAGCAAAAAACTAAAGTTCTGGTTTTAGGTAACTTACCTGTTTTCCCTTCTCATACAGATTTAGCTCCTGGAGGGTCAGATGACTGGGCTTATGATCTTGGCATTAAATATTCTTTTACCATTGAGCTTCGGGACACAGGAACTTATGGATTTCTGCTTCCTCCTCAAGAAATTAAACCAACTTGCTTAGAAGCACTTTCTGCTGTCAAAGAGATAGCTCAACATGTTCTTCAAAATTTGTGATGCTGAATATAATTTTTTCCAGCATGGCTGTTCTCAGTTAGTTCAACCAATAATAAAAGAAAACCTCGCTGCTTTATTAAACTTATTTATACATGGGCAAAAGAAAAACGAATGACTACACTCCCTGTATTTCATTCTAGAACAGATGACATTTTTTCTGCCATACTTAATAGACTTATAACAGTAGCTCAGTGCACTACATATATATATACTGAGCATTGTAAGGGGAAAATAAGGTAATCTTACGTCCCTCTAGATGGTGGGAGCTCCAGGTGATGTAGCATCAAACAGGCTGACAGACATGACATGACAGACAAACAGAATGATTGACACATGTCATTCTGGGCAGACCCAGAGGAGATTCACACATTTTGGTCATTCAAGCTGTTACAGGATTTTCCCACAAAAAACCCCAACCTATCCATCATTTTCACTGTCAAACGAAGGGTGTTCACATGAGAACTTCCCATGCATCTTTAGAGAAAGGCAAAGACACACCAGCGGCCAAATCCAGTGGGAGCTGCCCAAAGGCTCCTCCACAATTAGCTGCTATGTTTATCCTGTGGCCAAGGATTAGCCCAGAACAACATAGGCTTCAAGACTTTATACCAGGGCCTCTAGTGAAAGGACAAGAGGCATGGTTTTAAACAGAAAAAGGGTAAATTTAGACTAGACATCAGGAAGAAATTCTTCTCTGTGAGGGTGGTGAGGCACTTGGCACAGGTTTACCAGAGAGGCTGTCGATGCCCCATCCCTGGCAGTGTCCAACGACAGGCTGGACAGGGCTTGGAGCAACCTGGTCTAGTGGAAAACGCCCTTGCCCACAGCAGGAGGTTGGAACTAGATGGTCTTAAAGGTCTTTTCCATCCCAAACCATTCTGTTCGCACCTCAGCCACAGTGTTTATCAGCCCCACAGTCCTGATCGGTACAGGCCGAGAAATCAAACTGGCAAGCCCGAGCAGGGCGCGAGGAACAACCAGCGCTGCCGCAGAACACCGCCCTCCTGGGCTGCCGGCCCGCCCTAAACTCCCTGAGGTTTGGCGACCGCCGGCCAGGCCGAGCGAGCAGGCAGACAAGCTCCTTCCGCAGACTAACCGGCCCGCCTTCCCCGCCCTCCTCTAACATGGCGGCGCTTCCGCCCGGTCTCCTCTCTGCTGCCCTCCCTTCCTTGACGTCATCACCAGCGGCAGCGCAGCGCAGCGCGGCGGGCGGCGCGAGGGCCGCCGGGAAGGCCGCGCGCGGCGGGAGCGGCGGCGGTGGTGGCGGCGGCGGTTACCCATCGGCCGCGGCGCGCGGGGGCAGGGCGGGCGGCGCCGGGCGGAGGGAGCGGGCGGCGCTCCTCGTCTTCCTCTCCGTGTCGCTCCGCGCTCAGGCCCGGGAGGACGGACTCCCCCCTCGCCCCCTCCCACCCTCTCCGCCCCGGGCGGCGGCGGAGGAGGCGGCGGGGAGCGGCGCGGCAGCGGAAGGAGCAGGTGAGTGCGGCGGAGCGACCGGGGGCACGGAGGGAGGGAGCGGGAAGGGCCGTGAGGGAAGGAGAGGCGGGAGAGGGTGGGCCAGGCCGGGTCCGGCCGGGTCCTACATCCTTCGCCCCACGACGGGCTCGGTACCGGAGCTGATGGGAAGGGCCGCGGTGTCGCCCGCCCAGCCCGGTGCGCGGCGGGAGCCTCCCCGAGGAGGGGGCGCGGCTGGGCGGGCCTAGCTGTGCGCCCGGACAGCCGTTTGCGTGGGGTGAGGTGCCGTCCGTCGGTGACCATGCCGGAGCCCGCCTCCCGCGTACTTGGATCTTCCCTGTTGATGGGCTTTTTCACCTTCAGTGGGGCTCTTCTCCCACTTTCTGGCAGTAAACCAGTTTCTGCTTCATGCGCTTAGAGGATCTACTAATTTCACTGGTGTGAATTCTGTCATCACCATTTCTTTAGACAGTGGTGTCAGCTCCCATTCCTTCCAGAACTTGTATGCCAGGCATGTTGGGTTAGTGTTGCCGATGGTCTGCTTAGGTCCTCACCTTTGACTTCCTCTGCTGCATTCTCCCTCCACCATTGGTTTCTTGTCAGCCTTCTGACAGGCTGCTTGAAGAACAGGTTTTGGCAGATAGGGGGATAGGGATCAGGACCTTAAGGGATCTTGCTGCGGTGGTGAAACACTTAGGGTGCCTCTGTGCAGATTGGAGCGGTCAGACGGGGCCTATCGACTGAGTGTATCTGGAAACTGTGGAAGTGTGGTTGTATGTGGCTGTGCCCAAAATAATCCATTCCGCTCCTCAGCATGCTTGGTATGCTGTGACAAAGTGCTAATGTGGTGTTCCAGCTTACAGATTGGAGATAACACATGTCCAACAAACTTGGCATGAAGGCATAGTGAACTGGGGTCTGTCCGCACAAGTCTGCATAGACTGTCCCTTAGCTTGGTGGATCATCTTGAGTATGAAGATTTTGTTAGACAAGATATGGAATACTGGATACTTTCTTTTGTGATGCTAGGGCCTGATTTTTTAATTTATTTATTTACATGTAGAAAGCCAACTGTGATTTTATACTTGTGAAAACATAACTAGCAGTTGCTTATCACTACTAGTGAAGGAATACTGTATGTTAAATGAGAGGTAGGATCAACTTAATATGGTGATGGGTTAACAGCACGGAGTTGTTAAAATAAACTTGGAATAATTTCTAGGGTTTTGTCAAAGAGGCTTCTTTGTGGGAGTTAAGAGTGTTAGACTGACCTCGTATAAATGTGCAGCCAGTATTTGACTAGTTTTTTTAAAGATGGGCAACAATGCATTTTACTATTTTTAGCATTATTTTTAGGTAGTAAGCAGTGGAGCTCCTTCCAGTATCTCTATTTTGTTAGTAGTATGATGTGGAGACATTAACACTGTAATCAGAAACAAAACCTTTTCAGGTAAAAGCTTTTCGTGTGGAAAAGTGGAGGGAAGCACTGACATTTTCTTCTTCGTAAGGTATTATTTGTCAACAGGTATTAGTGTATCATAGGATGTTACAATCAGTTTGTGCCTGAACTTCTGTAGGATTTTAAAATTACAATTTTGTTTGTTACTTTAAATGGCATATTATTTGTAGGTAGGATTTTATTTGTAGGTAAGATTTTCTTTATGTTTAACCTGTGTGTGGTGTGCATGTATGCATGCACAGACATTGATTGTCATGCCTACTAGGGATGTCTTGGACTTTCTTAAACAAATTATATCTCGTTATATTTTTTTCTAAACTTTGCTGTTGTTCTGTTACATCTCAGTTTCTAGTTGTCCTGTTTTTTGCAGGATTGTTTTTTGCAAACGACTGGATTAGGTTTTTCTAGTAGAAAAGCAGGTGTTCCAGGTGTGCTTCTATTGATCGTGGTTTATGTAATATCATACTTATTTTGGAAGAAAAATGCTAAGCATGCTTGACCCCAAAATGGAGGAGTACTGATAATAAAAGTACAGAATTTCATTGAATATTGTGTTAATCGTCATGCTTCATTGATTTCAGTTACTTGAATAGTGCCTAGTAGGTATACTCACTTCTCTCAAGTCTGTCTTACGTTTTAGATGTATCTCAGAGTGTTACCTCATGAGTAAATTTTATTTCAAATGGTAGTATAATTAATGTCATTAACAGTTTGTCTCTCACCCAGGAAAAGTTATTCCATTTAAAGAATAACGTAGATTCATCTGTAGGTTATTGTAGTGTTAAAATATTCCTAAATTATTGCTAACAGTTCCTGTGGATCTTATTTACAGATTGGAAAGCTATACTTTACAGTCAAAACCTTAGCTATAGAATTTATTTTAGGAGTATAAAGTTAATTTCGCTTAGTAGTAGCAAGCTGTTTCAGAAGTTACAGGCACTTCAGTGCCCCTAGGTAGATACAGCTATACAACGTCATGTACTTGAAACACAGAAGTACATAATTTTCTAATTAGAAACTTAAAAAAATAATAATTATGGAAGTAATTAACTGAAATGTTGAAATATGAGTGCTCAGGGCTCAGCCGACACTGGTAATCAGTGCTTTCTAATCCATGTGAGTGTTTGATAAGGAGATGTTAGTTCAGAGACACAGGCATTTGGTGGAAAGGAAAATCATTGAACTGGCCATTAGTGTGGGATTTATTTCAGAATGGTGATCATCAAGGGTAAAGCAATGTAAGATGAAAATGAGGGAGAATTGAGCACGTTATGAGAATGTTTATGGGATGTTCCATTTCAGTTGTTCTTGATTATACATTAAAATGCAGTCTGAAAAATCTCGAAATGAAACAATTTTGGTTTTCCCCTTATAGTACTTGCTTATAAGCAAGAAAACTTGTCACTAACATAAAACTGCTGTTAGGCATCTGAGGTTTTCTGTTGCAATATTGTTTAAATAGTATCTATATTTTTCCAACTTGCTTGGTCTTTTGAAGAATGAAAATGGGACTGGCTACATTTCCAGATACAGTCTCTCAAATGTAATGCTTGACATAGTGAAAATTCCTCAGTTTGCCTGGGAATAGCATGTCTGGGCTCTAAACCTTCAGCCTGTATAACAGTTATGTTCACTTAAAGTGAAATATCATACAGTTCTGGTTGCAGGAGCAACCAGAAGAAC
Organism: Lathamus discolor; assembly: GCF_037157495.1. Taxonomy (NCBI): domain Eukaryota; kingdom Metazoa; phylum Chordata; class Aves; order Psittaciformes; family Psittacidae; genus Lathamus; species Lathamus discolor. The sequence continues at coordinate 98,110,837 of NC_088887.1, read as the reverse complement.
CCTTGTGATAGAACTGACAGAATGCTACCTAAAATAGTTCATTTTTTTGTTTGTTACTCTTGGCGTTTTGGGGTTTTTTTTTTTTTTTTGAATTTTTTTTCATTTAACATAGGGTTTTTTTACAAACCATAGAAGAATCAGGGTTGGATGGCATTCTCTTAATTTCCTTACAGGAAATTATTGGCAAAAAAGTCAGGAAGCGGGTAGTTGGAATGAAGTTATCTGTTCAGTTATGATGGTGTTTCCCCCTTCATCCTCTCCATGTCTAGAACTATCCTCTTAAACTTAGTCATCGTCTTAGCTTCCCATAGAAGTTAATTCAAAGAGGGTAATATTACTGGGTAAAAAGTAAAATTTAAAATAAGATGTTTTGCCTCTGTTTCCTTGAAAATAGAAGGACATTGAAATTAGGAGGCAAAATAAATGTAAATTTTATGTATTATGTACTATTATCATGTTAGTGTGTATTGTACTTGCGTATTAGATGCACTCATTTTATATCTGTCCTTCATGTGTTGAACCTTCTCCCTATGCCATTGCCAGTGCCGTTCTGCTAACCCTTTTTATTTCAGATATAGCTCTTTTTAGTGAAGATATTTAAACCGAAATCAGCATTTCATATATGATCGTCTTATTAAAAATGCTTTTGCGTATGTCAGTCAATTTTTGTATTCTCTGTTAAAGCGTGTAGCTGCATGAAACCTTACAAATTCAGTGGGGGTTTTTGCTGACATGCAGTGGGAAACAATCCTGAAATGGAAGGGTGCTCAACTGGATGAGATGTGGTATTGTTTTGCTTTCTACCTTTAATGGTTTATTCTGTCAGACTTTGTAACTACTGCTGCACATTGAGCTGTCCACAATGACTCCTAATTATTTTTCTCAGAAGACAGGACTAATTCAAACTCATCAAGTATTTAGATAAAACCATTTCTCCTTGTGTGCATTACATTTTATTTATCTGCATTTCATCTGCTGTTGTATTACTCAATTTTCTAACTCAAGTAGATCTTTCTGGAAATCTCTGTTCTCCACAGTTTTTACTAACCTAAGTAATTTCCGACTACTGGCAAATTCTACTGTTTCACTGTCTGCTTCCACTAATTGTTGTTAACCATTGTTTTTAATGTCTGGTATACACCACATGGTTAACTTCTACCATCTCTGAGCATCTTAGTTAATGTCTTGGTTATCTGAAACTTACGATAGAGATCAAATTCTTCAGATAATCGAAGAGTTGGAGGAGTAGTCACTAGAGCTGAGCTGAGAAATCTCACAAGTAGATAGTTTAAGCTTGCTTTCTTCTGTTGCTTGTAAAGGAGCTGTAGTGCCTAGTAAGAGCTTCAGCACGGTTTTCTTTGTAGAAAGTGCGCAAATGTCAGTCTTCTAGGGAAGCCTTGTCATTGAAGTAACCATAGGATTCAGATAATGAAGTTCCATCAAAAATAAAGGAGAGAAAAACAGGTATTATCCAACTATCAAGTGTAAAATATGTACAGCAGCATTACTTTTTTCTTTTGTTTGTACATTTGTCTGCATTTATACTTTTTTTTTTTTTCTGTAGAATGGAACCTTACAATCTGAATGCTGTGGGAATATATTGCTGATCAGATCAGGGAAAATTTGTAGTAATCCAGTCTGGAGGGTGTTAGCTTAAATTTGTATTATTCTGACTGTATGGATGAGCTTTTCATGACATGTGGATAGGGGCAGAAGAGATAGCAGAAGGGTAGATGGTTAGAGTTTGGCTAATCATGTTGTACTGAGTAATGAGCTCTAGAGTGATGGCACTGTGACAAAGAGGTGATTTTTTGAGCTGTATATAAATCATCCAGAAACTGGCAGATTTTCCCAGACTGATATTATTTCAGTGTAGATCAGGTAGAATTTAAACAATGAACAATGGTTTTTGGACTCCTGTTTGCCCTTTTTGTACAATCTGTCTCTAAATGTGTATTTTCCCTTTAAAAAAAAAAAATGGTTTTTTTTTTCTGTATTCAGTAACTCCTCAGGTAAGAGAAATTGTGACTTATTTATCAAACTTATGATGTATTTGCTTTCAAATTTGTTTTGGTTTTTTTTAGTGAAAGGAGTTACTTCTTAAGAAGCATATGACTGTTCTGTAGATTTTTTTGTTTGGGTTTTTTTGTTTGTTTTTTTGTTTTGTTTGCTTCTGAAGTTGGTGTTTTTTGTGGGTGAGGGTTTTTTTTCCACAATTTTTTTTTTGTTTCTTTTTCTTTTGTTTTTGTTTTTTGTTTTTGTTTTGGGTTGTTGGTTTTTTTTTTTTTTTTTTTTTTGTCTTTCTAAACTCAGGTGATTGCAAATAGTTGTAGGATACAAGCCAGTAACAAATACAGACTGTGGATGGTATCAAGGTGATGTTCAGTATGATATCAAGTTGGTATTTCACACATCAAAATGAGGGGGGTGGATGGAGCTCTCATTTTCTGGATATCTGTTTCTGAAAATGGGAGCCATTTTTAGTTTCTTAGAACCTCTTTCCGAGAGGTTGGTGAAGTAATATTAAAGGTTCTTTTTACCTGGAGTCACTTCAGCTCCTGCACATAAAATACATGTTGAAGGAAAGCATCTGTTCCGTGTGGTGTTTGGTACCAAAATGAATAACATATCATATGATCTTTCCCAAAAGGAAGCTGAAGAATCCAAAACAGGTCATAAATAAAATGAAGAACTGTCATTACTGGTGCTCAGCTGACTTGTTCAAATCAGAGGCATTCCTTGTTATTAGATACATTTCACTCATTTATGACTTTTATTCTTTCTTCATCATCTCTGCAGCAACTCTTGCAACGTGTATCATACTATTTTATTAATGTGAGTTCAGTGTCCATAGCCTCAAACTGAAGGATTTTACAGTTTTGCTTTTTTTTTTTGGTTGAAGTAGTACAAAATGTCAAAAATTAGAAGGAAGGTCACAGTGGAAAATACCAAGACCATATCCGATAGCACTTCCCGAAGACCCAGTGTGTTTGAAAGGCTTGGACCCAGCACTGGAAGTACTGCAGAGGTGAGTGGTAAACGTGTTCTTTTTCTCCTCTCCACCCCCGCATCTTCTTTTCCAGGATTTAGGTGATGGGAAAGTGTAGCTCACAAGTACCAAATACTCAGATGTCTGATATTAGTAAAGGTGAAAAGAACTCCTTAACACATGGATGTTCAACATACTAATAACTAGAATATTCAGATAACGTGTGTTGTCCCAGCCTCTGGAGAGGAGCAGTAGTGCTGTACATATTAATGGAATTTCCACCAGCCTAAATTTTTCTCTGCCAGACCTGATGCTCATTGTTGGGTTTTGTTTTTTTTTTTAATTATATTACCGGTAGACAGAAATTACAGATAAATGGGAGTTAATGTGGAGTCATTTGTTTGTTCTGCCACACTCACACCAATGGTATTTCCAGAAACGAGTGTGAAATTCACCCAGTGATGTCTGTCTCTTAGACACAGTGCCGTAACTGGCTGAAGACTGGCAACTGCCTCTATGGGAACACATGTAGATTCGTACATGGCCCTTCACCACGAGGTAAAGGCTATAGCAGCAGTTATAGAAGGTAAATCAAGAACTCACTTTGAATTCTTCACATGCTGTAGGAAAAATAGCTTTTGCAACTATGTCTTTTGTTTCTTTTTTTTTTTTTTTTAAGTGAAATGCTGTTGTGTTTTTATGGTATGTTTTATCAATAAAACAAAAAAATGGTATGTTTTATCAATAACCAATTGCATTGTGAAGCTGCTCAAGACAACTTAGCAACTTGCAGTGTGTTTACTCAGGATTTGTGTGTATGTAGCTTAAAAAAATTAACAGAATCCACTGAATGCAGATTAATGTCTTATATTACTTGAAATGGGAAGTTTAAGTGCCTTAACACTTTTTTTGTGTAGTGTCACTGCAGCTTCTGATATGCCTTTCTGTCCTTTACTGAAATGCTGTCTTACAGCTACTTTCTGCAGCACTCTCATACTTGCCGCCCTTCTGCCTTTGCTATATTGTTTGACGAATAAGGTGTCTGTCCTTTCTCTCCTGTTGTGAGAAAACAATTCTCTTCAAGATGTAGTTCTATGACTTTATCTGTCAGATACAGAACAGATATCCTGCATCATAGGAGGAGATCCAAAAAGTAACTCCATTTTTCAAATGAGAGTATTTTTACTCTCTGCCTCTTCGTTTGTTACTGTAATTTAAAAGTACTGGGTGTCTCAACTGTCCTTTTCGTGGCATAACACCTTACTTAACAAACAAAATGTGGCAGTAACTTTGTAATATTCTTGCTGTAAAGAACAAAAAATACAGTTTCAGCATAGTACGCCCTTGTATTAAGGCTTCACATTTTAGAAACAACTGCCCCTCATAATGCTACAGTAGTGTCAGTGTTGCCTCTAGATTACAGATGGGCATACTAAAGTATCAAAGTGTAAAGCCACAACAGGAAGGTTGGCATGAGGTTAGGGTTCTGTTTCTGTCTCTTTTTCCTAGTCTTGTGGCATACTCTCAGGGTGATCTTGGCTTGACTTGTTTGATCTTCCATTGTTTCTAAGGTGGTAGCAGCTGGGATACAAAATACATCACTGAGTTTAATGTTTCTTTCAGTGTGAAAAAAATTTTACTCTGTTCTGTACTGAATGTTCCAAATGGGAAAAATGAGTGATTTACTGGTAGAAATTAAGTTTTAAAACTTCTAGAATGTCACTTTCTCCTTGCTTTCAGTGTTTGGAACACTCAGTGTGTAGTTCTGCTTGGTCATTTGAAGAAAAGTGACATTTCTTTTAATGATTAAAGCTGTTGTTTCTACTTCACTGTCACTACTGACATTTAAGAATAACATCAGTTTCCTTCTTTTTATTGTTAACTTTTTTTACTGGGACTATATGAAAAAGTCAAAGGACAAATCTTGCTGCTTATCTGTTTGACACATTTAACATTTACGTGTTCTTAAAAAGGGTGAGGAAGCCTCTACCTGCCTTCCACATACACATAACACACACACCATAACAGACAAATGAAAAAAGCATGCTTGTATTCAAAAGATTCTGGTAATACCTCATGGCCAGGCACAGAAAAAACTGATTTATGTACATGATAAAGTGATGACAATTTCATGTCATTTAACATTACAGAGATTTTTACAAATGTTATCCAGAATTTTGAATGCAGTTTTATTGGCTTCTTGCAAGCCAAGCTCATGCTGCTTCCACAGCAGTTCAGTATTCAAGCTGTATTCTTGTTCAGGTATCTGGGACAACGTAGTGGTGGTGTGTCTACATGCATTCAGCCAGACCTGCTGGTAAAGGCAAGCGGTTTTGGTAGGACAAAGCAAGTCTTGCTGCCTTTCTGTCTTGCCCTTTCAATTTCATACCTGTCTGAAATAAATCTCACTGTTAATGGTTTTTATCTGACCATAACGCCTCCCAAAACTCAGAATCTCACGAGGCAGTAGGAAAACTTGACTCTGAAGTGTGAAGAAGACTCTTTAGTTTCAGTATAACTCTGTTTCAGCATTAATGCTGCTTCTCACAGCATGAATTTTAATCTTCCTGTTACAAAAAAGGGAACCTAGCATGTTTCAGCATGCAAACCTTTCCTGATGAGGATATTAAGAATTTGTTAATAGACCTGCCAGTCTTCCAGGCATCCAAAGTATGGAGAAACTAACAAGAAGAGAGCTGTGTGTAAACATGCTATCCCACAAGGAACTTTCCTCTCTTGCTCCACTTGTAAATTGTTGGGTAGCTGCTTGGCTGCTTCCTGATGGTTCCCTTATACCGTATACATATGTATCTATGCCATCGTAACTTCCCTTTCTTAGCCTGCCTGTCTGATCATGTTCATTCTGGATCATGAAACCATTTTTAAAACCAAACCAGCAGTGATATTGGGTAAGAACTTACAGATTTCGTGAGGTTCAAATACTATTGTATGGGAAACTGAAAAAAATGGGACAATATTTCATGAGCAATTATAATATATACATTTCACACTAATAATTGTCATTTGCTAATGCCTGCACGTGTGTGCACACAAGCATACACAGATATGCTCAAAAGGTATGTTGTAATGTGTGCCTGCTGCTGGGTAGTTACTCCTGACACTGTTAAGAGGCAAATGGAGGGACTGTTATGAACGTGTATTTCCTAACTAAGCTGCTGAACATGCAGAACTGAGCTGTTGCACAAGTAATGTGGTTTAAAATTGCTTAATGTCACTGCTTAAATTTTGAAATGATGAAATTCTGCATTTTAGGCCCTACTGAAGAAGTAAGCCCATCACAAAATATTAAGTCATTTTTTTGTTGAGTAGTTTTCTGCTTTCAGTGTACAGGTATAATGCTGTGGAGCCTTTTGTGTGAAAGGTTCTACCAGTTGCAATCTAGCCACGCATTTAACTGTAGAGGTAAAACTATAGTTACCTGTTGGAATTCAGCAGTGTGTGTTACCTGTAATAATCAAAGATCCCTTTTGGAGGGGGAGCAAGTGGAAGGTTAGGTAAAAAAGAAGCCAAATTAAAGTTGTGGTATACCTGAAAGAAAAATCAGACGAGCTTGTTTTTCTGTGCATTAAGTTAAAGTATCTGAAAACTGTTCAGATTTCTGAATAATTATTTCTTAAAATTTGACTTTTTTGGGGATTATGATGATTTTGGGGAAGAAGTGCTAGGATGGTTAACCATGACATTTTGTCCCAGTGTTCTCCTAAAGCTGAAGAAGAAAAGAACAAAACCAAACAAAAAAAAGCCCCGCTAACAAACTCCAAGCCTGAAGCTGTAGCTTTTTTCATTTCTGTGATTTCTTGGTAACTTTTGTAATCTTTAAGTAGATTTGAATAATAAGTTTTTTCTTCCTTCCCATACTGAAAAAGATACTAATTAAGGGTGAAATGGTTTCAGTGTTTTTTCACTCTAGTGTATAGCTTTTTTCTTTAAAAAAAAAAAGGTATTAAAAACCAAGTACATGAGCTGCATTCAGTGGAAGTTCTGTTGCTTTCTCTTTTAGCTACTGTTTTATATACCTGAAATTGCTCCTGTTGAGGAACCATGTTACATTAGCTTACATTTTTTGCCTTTAAAATTAATTTTCACTTTCACAAATTCAAATCCTTTGTGCCATAGCTAAGTCTTATTATAAAATAAGGCATATATTGCTACTATAATGTTTGAAAACAGTTTATTTGTTGAGGTAGCTGATGGTTGGAATGCTTCAGAGTGTTTCCATAATGCAAAGGAATTATCTTTCTAAGGTGGGTGAGGGGAAAAAAAAAAAAGCCTGAATACCTTTGCTAATTTAATACCTTTTCTAAAGTCAGATGCTTTAAAGATGATATGCATGCAAAGAAGATGACTTGTTTATATTTGTATGCTGGATATTATTTGATCCTTAGTGCTGAAAGAAGCAGTGTGCTACCATTTCATACCTTTCCTCCAGTCTAGATTGACCTGTATTTAAAACTTCATGAAGAATTAAATGTATTTAAAATGAGAGCAGTCGCTGGTCTTTTTATTCTTGGATCCTAAAACACTTAACCTTATGGCACAATTTAATGAATTAAATATTGACAACACTGCAAAAGGTGAAGTGGAAACCAGTTACTGTTTTTCAGATATGCACAGGTTGAAAATTAAATCATTAATTTAGATTTTTATATGCATAAACTGTGAAAGACAATCTATGATGTACTTACGTGACAGAGGAAGGGTGGGAGAAATGACACTTTCTAAATGGAAACCCTAATTCGGTCTGAAAAACAAGTGCAGACTTCCTAATTCAAATAGTACATATAACTTCTAATCAAGTAAGGCAGTATCAATTATCTCTTTATGATTTTTTAGTGTAAACTGATAGGTACAGATCCAACACTTTCATACATCTGTATCATGGAGGAATCTGTAGTTAACAGCTGACAGCCGTCACAGAAGTACAAAACTCAGTATCAGTCCAGTTTTATATGAAGAGAAAATTTGTTTTCTTGAACTGAAAGATCATTTGAAGCAGCTCTTATATCCATCCCCTTTGCTTAGGAACTTGTTTGAATGCAAAGGCTGTTATCTTTAAACTCATAAGGGATAAAGAACTTGTGAATACATACTAAGGTGACAAAATTACATAGATGTGGTAGGATAGGATGATCCTTTCCCTTCTCATAATACCTTTTTACAGAAAATATATGTTAACCTTACATGACTGCTAGAGTTCATCCAATATTTTGTAATGAAGTAACAAAGTAATTACGTTACTGCAAAAATGGAAAATAGAGGAGACCTCCAGGAGTGAATTTCTGGTGCATGGTCTTGCAACAGGGTTTTTCCTGTGGCAGTCTCGCTAAGGCCGTGGGAGGATGGCACTTAGAGGTCATGTTATCGCCACTTGCAGGCTTCATCTGTATTCAGAGTTGTGCTTCTGTATGACTATCATTGCTAGTCTAAAGTAATTTGACTCTGCATTAATTGTGTTTTATATATATATATATACACACACATATATATATATAAAAGATATATATTAAAATGGTGCAGCTTAGAATATGCAGAAGGCTAAAGATATCTTGAAAGACTTGGTAAGAGTGATTGTGGAACACAGTGATGGTCAGAAAAAGATTTATTCTGGATCAGATCACCTGAAACTGATCTAGAGTAGTAACCAAGTCATGTCATATACGTATACAAGTAAGTTTTCTTCTTAGAGTCAAGTTTTCCTTGATGTTCTGAAAGAGTTGGTTTTTTAGAATGCTTAAGCCCATTAGAACAAAGTAGTTTTGTTTTTTTTTATTCATCTATTTCACTTCTTGGTGGGAGGTTTAGCTTCTTTATGTATATGCTAAATAAAATGATAGCTTGTATTTGTTTAGAAATAGTCCCACAGAACTGGTTATATTATGTTTCTGTATTAAACAGGTCACCAGAAAGACCCACTGGAGATCTTCGGGAAAGAATGAAGAACAAACGTCAAGATGTTGAAGCAGAGCCACAGAAGCGAAGTACAGAGGAATCGTCCTCTCCTGTTAGGGTAAGAATGGAGTTTGCAGAACTCCAGAATCCCTCAGTAGCAATTGGGCAATGTGTCCTAGAAGCCTGATTGTGGTGACTTGTAATATTTAAAATGTTTTAATGAACTGATAATTTTGTACATAGCATGTGGCATATTTTATTATGAAGTGTCTTAACAATTGTATCATATTGCAATTTTATAGCACTTTCTGTTCTTGTGGTGCCCAAAGATTTTACAAACCCCGCAGACTAAAATGTATGGATACTGATACTTATTATTTAATAATATTGCAGACTCTGGTTATTACCAAGAAAGTGTATTAACTGTTGTTCCAATCATCCACTGTTTTTCCCCCCAGCACTTACTCATATCCATTGTTCACATGCATTCTGACTCCAGTTGTTCCAAATTTGCTTTTGATGAGACCACACAGTTACTGTTGTGCTGGTTCATTTCACCCTCCTCCTCACAGACTGATCAGCCATCCCAACTGCTCATTTTTTGGATTTTGCAAAAAATTCATCCATTGTCATTCTCATTTTTTTTAATCAGCTTTCTGCAGCCCTATACCTCTGAAATACCAGAACTTACTTATTTTTAAATCGTATTATCTGTTCCTGATGTTACAAATGGATAGGGGCAGAGTTGGTAGTGTGACCCTGAACCTGTGTAACAATAGCACCAGTGTATTCCTGCATCATGTTTTTTAAGACCATTTTCATATGAATAGCAACTAAAAATTTTTATCTGTGAAAAATCAGGTTTGCTTCTGCAGGTATTAACAGCATTCTGTTTTTTATTTCCTCTCACTCTGTTCCTACTTGCTGTATAAAATGAATTTTTATGTCAGGTGTAAAGAAATCAACAGCAGCTGCTATCATTAAATTAAGAGAATGGCTTACCTTTCAATCATGTTTTCAGTTGCTGTTAATTTATGTAAACTTTTGATCTTTTTACTCTTTTACTTGAATGTGTTTCTTTTATTTTTCTAATAGTTTGAATAAACTGTCAGTTATTGAGTACATGGTTGGTGGGAGAAGTGTTTTTGTCCAACCGTTATTAAAAATTTATCGTAACTTCTTCTGTCCAACTGAACTGTACAACTCTGATTTTGATGTAATTCTTACTTTTGGTAAGAATTCATGCTTTTATAGTGTTCTATTAATGTAATAATAAAATACTTTTAAACAACTAAAACCCAAATAAAGATGAACTTGAAGCAGGAATCAAAAAGCATCATAGAATTAGCGGGTCTGTTGAAGTACCCAAGAATTATTTACAGGGTAAGCACACTGCAGAGGAAAAAAAATTGCTCTGCTTCAATCTGATAAAACAGAAGGCTGAGGAAACCGCTGAACTTTTACATTATTTACATGGAGGTAACTTTCAAATGTGGGATATCCAAAGAAAATTTTCTGGAACAATAGATGAAGAGGGAACAGTCATCAAGAGTTGCATTGCAAAGAACCAGGATATCTAAAAGAACAGAAGACTGAACTGACTGAACTGCTAATGAAAATCTTGCTCCATCATTAGAGCTACTACTATGGTGGAGATCTAATATCTGATGTTTCCATCTCTTACTAAAGCTTTTGGGATAACAGAGGAGCTGGATAAGAAATCTTAACTTTGTTTTGAAATAATGAAAAGTAGCTTGTTCCATAAAAAGTTTCCTAATTGTTTTTTTGTTTGTTTGTTTTTTTTTTGAAAGAGCAGCACTGTTCCTGCAGGCAGAATTTGTGCTTCAGTAGTCTACTAGCATGAAATTTTAACAGAGCGTAGGGGTTAAGAAAGAACTGTTTGATACAGGTGAAACCTTAAATAGCTTCTTTTGAAACAAGGCTTTTGAGGCATATTAGATAGTCGAAGAATAGCAGGTATAATATTGTCAGATTTAGAAGCTAGCTAAGGGGAAAATTTTAGATTAATTTCAAATGATAAAGTTCAGAGGATGTTATGGTGCTTCATCTAAAGATCTATAACTTTTTAAGAATGTGAAAACAATGTTGGATATCCCTAATGTCAAATTTTACAGAAGATAAGAAAACAGTTGAGATTACTAAAGTCTGAGGAATGCCACAGAGGTTGGGGAAAGATAGTTTTTGTCAGTACAATGGCAGGTGAAACTCGGTGCTGGCAAGTGCAAGGTAATGCACAATTAAGAACATATTTAAAACAAAGAATCATGAATGAGTATTTGAAAAGTAACTGAAGCCTTCCAGTAGAAAAAGAAGTTATTGTGGACAGCTCAATAAAACTATCTGTTCAAAGTGCAGTCACAGTTGCAGAAGCAAACATTCATATATAAAAATGGAATAGAAAATGATCAATATTATGTTGTAGAAATTCATGGTCCAGTTTTATTTGAAATGCTGTTTGGTTATGATCACCTGCATGCAAGAAAATACAAAGTATTTTTGAAGTGGGCAAGGAAGTGAGAGACTGGAGAGAAAAAAGGACATGTGGCTAATGTATGTAATGTATGGTTAAGATAATGTAAATTAAATGCGTCATGTTCATACTTTATCCCAGTAGAAAGAGTGACAAATTTTAAATGATGAGGGGAAATGCTGTTTATGTTATATATGACAATTCTACCTGATTGCCAGAAGATACATTCAAAAATCTGAGTAGGTTCCACAAAAAGTTGAGACAATATAACTAGTATAAAATCATCTTAGAAGACTTTTCTTGTTCTTTGGAGATATAAGATAACTAGCACAATCTGTGTGTATTTAGGAAGAAACTTCCTGTAAGGACAGCTTATAGAATATATTCCTTATATCTTCATGTCTTGTGCTGTTATTTTCAGAGACAATATGCTGCGTTGCGTGGACAACTACGTTGAACTCAGTTGTTTCTGTATTTCTCAGATTTGTGCTCAGAATTATTTCAGCGCTGTCTGTAGTGTATCAATTACGATATCAATAAGTAGGTTCATGCTGCTACTGTATTTAGTTGGAAATTTTTATGTTGAAATTTTCTCTGTATTATGAAGACAGCTACATTGGAGTATATGAAGTATTAGCTAAAGTGTTACCTGGGAGGTGTGTGTGATTTGGGAGAAATAGTTGGAAGAACTTAATGTACATTTAGGAAAGGGTTTTTGTAAGGATTGTATATTACCTGTTTCGTATCTGTGCTCTTTATCAGTATGGCGTTTGAATAACTCTACTGGAAATGGAAGTCATAATTGTCTTCCCTCTCTGAAATGGAAACAGTACCTGTTAATTTCAGGCAAACTTCAGATTCATTTTCTTGTACATTTGTGTAGTGTGGTAGTAGTTTACACTATAAAGGTATTATACCTAGAGCAAAATAGTACCGTGCTTGCCTAAAAGATTCTATCTGTAATACTTGATAGCTTATTTTAGATTTAAAGGCATCTGTGCTTTTGAATTAGTTTATATTTCTGCTTTGTGTACATGTGCTGATAAGGCTGAAACTGAAGTTTCTGCCTTGTAAGAATTATAGGTTGTAAGAGTCTTACAAATATTCTCTCTGCTGGTGTTGGTAAAATAATACTGCTTGGCTAGAAGTATGTTTTGCCAACTGAATGAGTTCTTTTGTGCTTGGCCAGACTCCTCTGGCTGTGGTGGGAAATTCATTCAAGTAGACATCAAGTCTTGTGCTGTAGGCTGCTGATCATATCTTATGGGGTGTGGAACTTCAACTTAAGTAGATGTTAAGTTAAATAAAATCTTAGCCATAATGTCATGGTTTTTTTGTTTTGTTTTTTTTTTTCCTAAGTAGCATTTCTTCTGAATGTCAAATTAACTGATAATTAAACTGTAATCATCTAGCACATATAAATAGTTTAACTGTGAGCACATACCTGAGAACAGCAAGATAAGGTCTACTAACTTGTTTACTCTTAGGACAATCCACAACTTCTTTATTTTATATATTTTTTAATAAATATATTATTGTGAAAGGTTATTATTTCTTGCGTAGTAAATGGGTTTTTTCAGAGTCTGCAGAAAAATAGTTCACAAGTGCGGTTAAATTTGATGCAGCGTCTTCAAGTACAAGTCAGAGACATTCTGCTGGCCTTTGGAGCTTGACTTACTTTATTCTTGGCTTACTAAGGGAGAGACAAAAAGACCTCTGTGAAGTACAAGCAGGTCTATATGAAGGAAATATTTCCTGTAGTGTGAGGGAATTAAATGTGTTGTAAGTGGGACAAGTACAATGGAAGGAATACCTTGAAGATTTTTGCAATGAGAAAATTCAAATATGTCTTCTAAACCATAATAATTTAAATTCTAGATTTGTGACCCCAGGACTGAATACTCAATTTCTAAACTGAGATATGTTTTTCAAGATGCAGTGTTACCAGAATCTTTCTCCTGGCAAATAAACTTAAGTCATTTAGTGTATAAATGGGCTCGGATCAAGTTGTCCAGACTTGTAAAATAGCATGCTTGCATAAAAATTGTCTATTCCCTTCCCCTATATTCAGTAATTCAATAAAATTCCTTTCATAGATGTTTTTGCTCTCAGTTCTTCTGTAGAAGTATAATTGTGCCACTACTGAACCACTCCACTGAAAGGAGAAAATACAGGTTGTTTCTAGATGCTTGTGTTTGGTTGTAAGTTTGGAGATGTAGGCAACATGTAACCAGTACTACACCGGTTGTGTAGGATTGTGTAGTATAAAATGTGTATTTCAGTTTGCTAGTAAAAAGTAGTGTTGGACTAACAGAAACTAGTGTTTGTATTTCAGAAATTGTTTATTGTTTGTTTATATTGTACGAGTTGGAGTATAGAGTGGAAGTACACAGTTTAATATAACAGATGCAGTCTTTCAAAGAGGGCAGTTTAGAAATCTTAAGATACTCTAAGAAAATAAAAGTGTTTGCAGGGCAGGCTTTTTGATGAAGTTAAGGTTTTCCAATGTCATTAGAGGAATTTTCTTTTAAAGTATCTTGCTTTGTATAGTACAGTTCTTGCTCTTAGACTGAAATGTCTTTAGTACATCTTGTGGTGATGGCTTAGGTGATGTCAGTAACCAACACTACTTGAGAGGTTAGCGTCTTGTGCATCATTTTAGAGATCCTGTTATGAAATGGAGAAACCTCTCTTTCTCCTCCCCCCACCTTTTTTTTCCTTATTCTACAAGCTGCTTTAAATTAAATATGACACAAATTAGTTCTTTACTGTGAAACTCCTTTGTCTTACATAGTGACTGATTGCTTCTGAGCCTTTGAATATGGTACACTGAATGCATCAAGATGAGAGGCTTGAGAATAACTGTGTGCTGAAGCATCTGGTTTAGTTCACTAGGTAAAATAAATACAGTACTTGTTCTGTCATCATATCATTAAGCTAGAGATAAGATTTTAACAGTGAGTAAAAAGGAATAGTAGTTGAATTTTACTTACTTGGGAGTGACTATCCATAAGCTTATGTTATTTCCTTACTGTATTTCTAAGGTGATGTTAAGGATTGAAATTAAGTAAAAAATTTAAGTCTCAGTAAGAGATAGCTAATGAAATTCTCAGGCATCTCCTTCTCTTGGTATAAAAGCAAAGGTTTCTACGTATCAACACTGAAGAATCCCCAAAAGGCAAAAGAAGGCACTATGGGAGGTGAGAACAAAAGGGATATGGAACAGACTTTCATTATTTGCTCTTTCTGGTTTCCTACTTAGTAAATTAACCTGAGATACTTCTAAGCTTGAATGTTCTTTTAGAATTTTTTTTTTTTTTTTGGCAAATAGTGAAAAACTTTGTCCTGTGCTCTACTTTATCCCAGGTAGATTATTTAAGGAATGTCACTTCAGCAGTGGCAATGATGTATTTATGTATCGATTACTACTGGAATTTAGCTGGGGGGAAAGAACAGCACGGGTTCAGTTACCTTTTGAAATTTCTTTCCAGTAAGAACAGTCTTTGGCTTCCTTAGGAGTCCACAGGACCATCTGCCACATGCAAAATGGTGCTGCTGCAGTAGTTTGACTTGTTTAATAGCTCAGGGCCAGTGAAAGTTCAAATACAAAGTTACCAACAAAACTTGATTCCAGTGTGCTGCTTTAGCCTTTTTCTTCCCCTCATTCCTTCTGCCAGTGAAGGGTCTCTGGGTTTTTTATTATTTATTATTTTCCCAAATTCTTTATCCTGTGGAGAGTTAGATGGTTCAGCTTCTGAGGCTCATCTGCCTTGCTTATAAGTATTCTTATTTACAGCTGAGAACTTTCACTCAAGCTGGTAAAATTATACTCTTCCGATGTTTGTTAAGCTATCAGCTCAAGAACCTGATCTGTTCTTTCAGTTTCTGTTTTAAACTTTGTTCTCTGATACATGCTTGTTGCTTGCCCTGCCCTTAAACCTTCTTACTTTATGAAACCTTTCTTCTCTTTTCCCCACCTGCTGTTTGCATACTGATTATTTGAAATTGCATTTGATCATGTTGCCTGTGGAATCTCTGCTTATTTAAGAAGGTATTTGTTCAGCAGGCTAAAGGGAGAAATACTTTTTGAACTATAAAAAAAACCCAGCCAAAATGCCATGTAAAATATACCTTCTTCAGTCTTCTTTTAAAATAAAAAAGTTTACTCTAATGCTGCATTTTTCCCCTTATAGAAAGAGTCTTCACGAGGAAGACACAGGGAAAAAGAGGATATCAAAATTACAAAAGAGAGAACACCAGAAAGTGAAGAGGAAAATGGGGATTGGGAAACAAATAGAGAAGGTAAGTGTAATGAAATGAATGGTCCCTCTACAACTCAATGAATTACAAGATTACTGGGCTGTATGTAAAGTAACATGTTTGAAAATTTGGTGTCTAAACATAATACTTTTATGCAGTAGCCATTAATTTTTAGTTTTGGAGGTGAGCAAAGAAGCAGTCTTTGCTTTGTAGTTCGACTGCTACAGTGCTAAAACCAACTTATTTTAAAAACGCGTGCTTTTTTTCACTTTTAAAGACTCCTTAGACAACAAGAAACTTGGCCATAGGCTACTCTATAGCGGAACCTTTCACATTTAGATCACTAGTTGAATCCAAGTTACATCCAAAGTAATTTCAGAATTGAGCAGTCTGAGGAGAGAGAATAACTCCTTTGAATTAAAAAATCAACAGGGTTTTGTTGCATAATTTGTAATGGCGTAGACTGTCTCATTAACAAGGGCTTCATTGGATGAGTATAACAACAGCTCAACAGTTGAAGGTAGCAATCTGAAAACACTCCAGGAATGGTAGGAGTCTTGCATTATCTTCTGTCCTCATTTTTCTCGTGTATGGGCTTTTTTGTTTTGTTTAGTGGTTAAAAGCTGATTTTATTGTCCTTGTTTATAGTACTTGTCTGCTTGAGGAAAAGACTGTCTATTTCCTCCTGAGTTTCACTTTTGTTAGAGACCAAGCTCACCTGACAGTGAAATTATGGCTAGTTCTAATGAACTGTAGTATTTGTGTAGTTTTGTGTCAGTGCGTCAGTAGTTACAATATTGCAATAGAAGATGAGAATCCTGATCCATTCTAAGTGAATTCACATGTAGTGAAGGTGTTTGCAATAAAGTATGCTGCAAGTTGTTTTTGGGATGAAGCTCCTCTGTAAATTTCATTAAGTAGGTGACTTTAGCATGTGAGGTAAGTGTTGCAAATGTTGTTTTGCATGTCACAGTACATGAATAGAAGCTGTGATATATTTTCACTCCTTTCAAAATTTTCTTTTCAGCATGATTTAAGAAACAGCAGACTATGACATGTATACATGGAAGTAGAATCTTAAGTCAAAAAAGTTTGGAACATAGAACCCTCAAGTTTTATATAAATACATAGTATAAATGTCTGAAGTTCTACACATTGAGGCTTTCATCTTGAAAACTATGTTTTATCAAAATAATGTTGATTGTAGCTATATGGCTGAAGTAGAATTACCATCTGTTAGGTTCTACTGTGTGCTGTATAAGCAGGTAGATGGACTGGGAAAGAAATTATGCTGTTGGGAACTGCCCCTCTCTGTAAGCTGTTCCCATGCCTTTTTGGAACATAAAGGGCATTTGTAGACTGAGTTCAGTTATTGCAGAATCTTTTATATAGTTCCTGTACATAGGAGGGGGAGTGAAAGCTAATAACTTCTTAATGAAGTCATCTTTTCTCTGACAGTTATTTTCCTAAAGTACTTTTTGAGCATTAAACTAAAATAGCCTTATAATAAGAAATGCAAACGGAGTGAGTAAATTGCTTTAATTTTCAGTAAGATTTCAGTTGCAAAGCTTGAAGCATGATATTAACTAGCCATGACCTAATGAAAGAGTGAGAGAAATAGCACCTTTTCTGATACGGAAATCAAACAGTAATAATGTTTTAAGACAGAAATACTCTTCTAGTGTGCATTAATCCAGTAAGAGAGGTTATACAGACTTCTTATTTTAAATTCAATTTGTAGATATAATCAAGTGTATCAATTGATTTGCAAGATACTCTATGACACAAAGCGCTCTAGTATCATGCTTCAGTACCTAGATCTTTTTCATATGAGATTTCCCAGTTAAGTAGTGCTCTGCATATTTTTGGATTTCATGAAGATATACTCCTTTTTGTTATTTAAATATAGATAAATGGTTTACTGAGTTTTCCTTGCTAACTGAGCTTAATTGATGCAAGTCTCTGAAGTTAAGGTGTTTTTGTTAATGGAGTTTAAAAACTTAACTGCAGTTTCTGTGGAACTAACTGGATTTTTTTTCAAGTTTACATGCATAATTAAAGAGATTGGTCTTAGCTTCATTAATCCATTCATGCAGTGCTTAAAAGTCACTGAAATATTTGTGTTGCATCCAATATGCTAATTATTATTATTTCATATGTAATTGTTTACTAATCTATTTACTTTTTTTTTATAATAAAGACTCTGATAATGGAGATGTTAATTATGATTATGATCATGAGCTGTCTTTGGAAATGAAGCGCCAAAAGATTCAGAGAGAACTCATGAAGTTGGAGCAGGAAAATATGGAGAAACGAGAGGATATAGTCATTAAAAAAGAGGTTTGTATTCTGTCAATGTGAAATTAAAAATAAAAATTCAGGAGCCACTTCATAGCCTTCTAATTGTTTCCTGGAATACTTAAGCTTCCTGGGCTACAAATGCATTATTGTATTACATAGTAGTAAATAACTGGTGCATCTGTAACTTAATATGGGACTTGGATGTTAGTTGTGGGAATCTGGTCAATCATCCAGCACCATAACCAAGTGTTCTGCTTTATGAAGTCTGCTATTAAATGAGTAGGACAAACTTGAATGCTTACTGGCACGTACTGATTTTAAACTTTGAATTACAGTTTTTGTGATATATTAGAGAGTGCATCATCTTATCTGCCCCCATCCTTTTCCCGTCATCTTCCTTTTATGATGTTCTCTGAAAATGATAGTTTATTTGAGGTAGATGTGTACATGGTTAAGATCTCAGATGTAGGCTGTTACTGAATTTATGTATTTGACACATACAGTCAAGCTCTTGAACATCAGTATCAGTTAATATATTCTTTTCTTCAAGATTTCTCCAGAGGTGGTTAGATCTAAGTTATCACCGTCGCCATCACCAAGAAAGTCTAGCAAATCTCCAAAACGAAGATCCAGTCCCAAATCATCATCTTCAGCTAGTAAGAAAGAGAAGAAAACATCTACTGTATCTTCCCCACTCCTGGATCAGCAGAGGTCAGTATGTAAATGCATCTTGCGAGAAAAGTGAAAGGAGAGAACCACGGTGATTTTTATTACTGGGTTTTTCATAAATAATTTGGGGTTTCATTATCCTTGCTTTCAGGACTTTTGATTCTGTAACTTCAGGGGAATTTCTCTAAATTGTGCACTGTGAATCATCTTATGCAGAAAGCTGTTACATTAATATAGCTACCAGTTGATTAATTTCAAGGTTTACAAGCAAACCTTTTCTCTCTGAATGTCCAGAATCTCTTGAGAGGTGATGAGGAAATATAAACCATTTAAAAAGTGGGAAAGCAGTTTTCTTTTGAGACTCTGCAGCCTGTGAAGTGGCTTTTCTAGACTGAAGTGAAACTTCTATAATTTGACTACCTGCACATTCTGTTGGTATTGCATATTGCTGTTCAAGAAATAATGTTTGACTTTCAAGGCAGGAAATTTTTCAGAATTCAGGAGGGGGAAAGGAAATGGGGGATGTGAAGGGAGGGGAAAACGCACGGACAAGGTACGTGAAAATCACAAGAAGTTTGAACTGGGTACCTTGCCACAAAAGTCAATCTCCAAAACCTGTTTCTAAGTGATTGCTGGCTGCAGGACCTTTTGAATGATGCAGCACATAGATAAGAAAGAAATTACTGTAGCAGAGTAAGCAGACACATTTGTATTTGCTAAGCAGAAATCCCCTTTAAAACAGGGACAAAACAATGTTGTTTCTGCTATGAGAATGTACAGCATGGGGTAGTATGCTGCTGACATTCAGTATGTAGTGGTATCTAGTTCATAGGGTTTATGTCAGTGGTAGTTTATATGAAAAAATATATACCATTTCATATCATGGGATGCATAGTCAAAAATATTCTTTATCCTGTGTCAGGTAGTTAACATCAAATTCAAGACATGAGTTGATAGGTCATTTTGTTTATGTGATTGGGGTTTTGCATTGCAGACATGGGAGTCTAAACAGACAAGACGCTTTACTGAATTCTCGTTCTCTGTGTGCAGTTCATGCAAGGGCATTTTAACTTTGAAAACTAGATCTGTCTGAACAGGAGCAATTCCCATTTTTGTTCACTTGCTTCAGGAATAAAGGTTATAAATGGAAGAGCTCAATGTGAATTTTTACCATCTACATTCACCCTTCAGTCAAGTAGAATTATTGACCACCACTTTGCTAATGGAGTGGTGAATCCCATCCTAAAAGCTTCAAGGCCCTTTACATTATAACTTTCCTGACAGCATCTGAGAAATCGTTGTTTGAAGTAGTTGGCAGTCCTTCATTTTTCTTCCCCCTGTTAATCTATCTATAGGAGTTCTAAAAGTAACCAGAGTAAAAAGAAAGGCCCCCGTACCCCTAGTCCTCCTCCTCCAGTACAAGAGGAAACTCCCCTGGGGAAGAAACACAAAGAAAAACATAAAGCAAAAGAGCGTTCAGAAGAAAAGGCAAGGGAGGTGAAAGAAAGAGGCCGTGACTTTGAAAGGCATAAGGAGAAAAAAGAGAAGCAGAGGTAAGTTATGTTGCATTATTAGCTTTTAACATTAATGTAACCTTGCTTTTAAGGTTATCTTTCATAGAACACTGAGTATTAAGAGATTTATACTTGCTTTGCCAACAACCTTTTTGGTACTCATTAAGTATTTTAAGTGTGCTATATAGATGTATTGATGGACTAATTAACAGATTGGTAGGTTTTAATTATATAACTTAGTAAGTTTGTAAAATACCATTTTGAAAGATCCATTACTTCTCAGGAACTGGACTTTCACCAGTGGAGCAATTAATTTGCCAAAATCTTTATCAAAGTATTCACTTGTCCTCTTGCCTGCTCTTCTGAAATCTTAAAGGACTATTATCTTTCTAATTTGGCACTGGAAGGTTTAAACTCTACCTGATATTCAGTAGGTTAAAAGTGTTTCTGAAGTAGTTAAAGACTACTGTGATTTTAGAATTACTTTGCTTTTGCACATATATATATGTGTGTGTATATATATATAGCAAATGGTGGAATAATATGTTATTTTCTGAAGCATGTGTCCATTTAAGTTGAAAAATACAAAATCTGCATTTTAAGTTCTGTATTCCCTTGATGAAAATATGGTACATGTTCATGTTTACTTTGTAACTGGCATAACAAAGGAGTGGAAGACCAGTAGATGTGTATTTTTAATTGATTAAATAAATTATATCACACTTAGTTTAGACTGTATTGTTTCCCCTCATGCTTATACACTCCCATTACTGGAAGGAGTTCATAAGCAGTAGAAAAGAACATTCTAGGTAGTGCTGGAAGGATCAAGAGAGTACTTGGCTTATTATTGTACTATAATCAGGTATTGCTGTGGTGACTGCAGCTTTTTATTTCAGTGCTGGTTTTTTGTCTTTTTTTTTTTCCAAAATAATAAAAATTAGGAAAGGTTCATCAAGTCTTCATCATATACAGTAAGTGAAATAGTTGGGGGTTCTGACAGATCCCTTTGATTCATTTGCAGCTGTGATTAGTGTTTGAAAATGTCTGTGAGCTTGAGGCTCCTAAATAAAGTTATGATATTGCACAATTTTTTTTTAATAGAGTAGCAAGATAATTCTATATGGATAGGAATTCTGTTTCATGGACACATGAAATACTGGGTATAATTATGAGAATATAATTTTGGATTTACCATATTCTAGTTTTGTATTTTACAGTTTAGTAATTATCAAGAAATTCAGTGCATGTCTTGCATTCTTGAGTTTTGCTAGATTAATCTCATATGTAAAATTATGGGTGGAATATATGTTTCTATAAGTTTGTTCTTGATCTTGTAAGGACAGGTTCTCTCTTGGAGTTGTAGTAGCGCCATATTATACCTGTTAAACAAGCTGCTGTTTATGTTTCCCAGGGATGCCTCTGAAAGCTCCCATAGACAGAAGCGTTCTCCTAGTCCTGCAGATCATTCTGGCAGTAATTCTTCCCCTTCCAGGGAGTATTCACCACCTGCTTCAAGGCGAAGACAAACCTCCCGAGCTCCAGCCAAGTCAGCCACTCACAAGCATAACTTCTCACCGTCTCGCAGGTGGGAGGTCAATTGCATGGGTTTTGTTTCCATGAATAGTTGTAATTTAGAAACTTCCTCTGTTGGTTTGTGTGTCTGTTGTGAATATGTCTGTGCCTCAAACACCTGAACTCTGAAAATTCTGGGTTTGTTGGTTTTTGTTGGTTTTTTTTGCCAAGTTAATACACTGAGAATACCTGTGTTGTCAAGAATACAAGTCATGGTGCAGGCTTCCATTTAGCACTCCCTCTCATATGTTTTGGCTTCAGGGGGAGCTTCAAAAGTCTGATATGAGGCATAGCCTCTAAACTTTTTATTTCTCACCTTCCCCCTCCATAAAAAGTAGAAAATGTGAGAAGTTTTCCATCTTGGAGATGAGGAAGGAGAAGGGTTTCTCTGCTCTGAAATGGGTAAGGTGATACACGGATCCTGGCTCTACACATCTTTCCTGAAAAGCAAACACAATTGGCTAAACAGTGCAGTACATGGACAGTTTC
This sequence comes from Lathamus discolor, assembly GCF_037157495.1. Lineage (NCBI taxonomy): Eukaryota > Metazoa > Chordata > Aves > Psittaciformes > Psittacidae > Lathamus > Lathamus discolor. The sequence continues at coordinate 98,088,642 of NC_088887.1, read as the reverse complement.
AGAGACCCTTCTTTCAGGAAGCTTCAGGGAAATGATCATCCTGCCAGTTCTAGGGGCCTTGGAAAAAAAACCTTTTACCACCCATTAAAAAGGAAGGAGGAGACTTCTTATTTTGGTCTGAAGAAGTCTGTAAGCTCAGGTTTAGAATGGCAGTGCTAAATACTACTGCAGTCCTATGTTTGTATAATGGAGAGGGAAGCATCCTTATTTTCGGCACTTCTGTTGAAGGATGGGAGGAAGACACAATGTTGTATTGCTTTAATCTAAATGTCACTGATGGACATTTTCTTTAAATTAGATTGGGTATAGGGAAGGGTGCTGCAGAAAAATTACGTACTCAGTCAGAGATCAGTGTGATCAGACAAAAGTCGTTTAATACAAAGCATCTAACCTTTTTATACTGTTGTGTGCATCTGCTTACAATAGCTTGCAGTATTATAATCGGATACATATTCTTGTAACACACAGCAACTGCGGTTACATATACAGTAGCTCACTGTATTATATTTGGATACATCTACAATACCTTGCTGTAGTATAATTAGATACATCTTAAATAGCTTGCTTTATTATAGATGGATACATATACAATAGCTTAGTATATTATGCTTTGATACATATTCTTGCAGCATACAGCAACTAATATACAATTGATCAAATAACTGTATGGGAACTTAACCTTTAAAACTTGCTAACAGTCCACTATTTTGTATCTTAGTACATGCCAGTTTCTACTTATCTTGCTTGTACCATTACTTTTGCTTCCTTACCCACGTCCTCCTTCATCCTCGGTTCATGTCGAGCTCCACGTAGCCACTTGCTGACTTGGAACGTGGCCATTCTCTGCTAAAAATCCATCCACAGAAGGGAGTAAAGCAGACTGTTCCCCCTGCAGCCAGCAGTAGTGAGGAGACTGAAAAATACCTTTGCAGCACCCTTTTCTCCATGTTTTTGTTTGTTTTGTTTTTCTAATCTACTCTGTATTTTGCTCACTGGCACCTGCTTGGGGGTTCTGTGCAGATGTATCAAGTGTGTGGAAAGGAACAGTAAGCAGGGAAGATAAATGAGCTTTCTTCTAGAAGCATGGAAGGATATTTTAAATGTTTTATTTGTCTCCAAACCATTGATAACTTCACATGGCTTCACTAAGGGGAAATCCTGCCTGACCAATTTGGTGGCCTTCTATGATGGGCCTACGGAACTGATGGACAAGGGTAAAGCAGCTGATGTCATCTGCCTGGACTTGTGCAAAGCGTTTGACACTGTCCCACACGACATCCTTCTCTCTAAAATGGAGAGATATCAATTTGATGGATGGACCACTCGGTGGATAAAGAACTGGCTGGATGGCCGCACACAAAGAGTTGTGGTCAATGGCTCAATGTCTGGCTGGAGACCAGACGAGTGGTGTCCCTCAGGGATTGGTGTTGGCACCGGTCTTGTTTAACATCTTCGTCGCTGACATGGACAGTGGGATTGAGTGTGCCCTCAGCAAGTTTGCCGATGACACCAAGCTGTGTGGTCCGGTTGATAGGCTGGAGGGAAGGGATGCCATCCAGAGGGACCTTGACATACTTGTGAGGTGGGCTGATACCAACCTTATGAAGTTTAATCATGACAAGTGCAAGGTCCTACACCTGGGTGGGAGCAATCCCAGGCACAGCTACAGATTGGTCAAAGAAGAGATTCAGAGCAGCCCTGCAGAGAAAGACTTGGGGGTGTTGGTCGATGAGAAAATGAACATGAGCCGGCTTCAGTGTGCGCTCGCAGCCCAGAAAGCCAACCGTATCCTGGGCTGCATCAAAAGGAGCGTGAGCAGCAGGTCGAAGGAGGTGATCCTGCCCCTCTACTCTGCTCTTCTGAGACCTCACCTGGAGTATTGTGTGCAGTTCTGGTGTCTTCAACATAAAAAGGACATGGAACTGTTGGAACAAGTCCAGAGGAGGGCCACGAGGATGATCAGGGGACTGGAGCACCTCCAGTGCTGAGGAAGTTGGGGCTGTTCAGCCTGGAGAAGAGAAGGCTGCGTGGAGACCGCATAGCAGCCTTCCAGTACCTGAAGGGGGCTAAAAGGGATGCTGGGGAGGGACTCTTCCTCAGGGACTGTAGTGACAGGACAAGGGGTAGCGGGTTAAAACTTAAACGGGGAAGTTTAGATTGGATATAAGGAGGAAATTCTTTCCTGTGAGGGTGCTGAGGCACTGGAATGGGTTGCCCAGGGAGGTTGTGAGTGCTCCATCCCTGGCAGTGTTCAAGGCCGGGTTGGATGAAGCCTTGGGTGGGATGGTTTAGTGTGAGGTATCCCTGCCCATGGCAGGGGGGTTGGAACTAGATGATCTTAAGGTCCGTTCCAACCCTAACTGTTCTATGATTCTATGATTCTATGCAAGCCAATTTTGGTGACCCCATGTTTCATGATAATGGTTTCATAGGGAAAACTAAATGTAGTCTTAGTTTAAAGATGGGAAGTCAGGGAATTACGTTGTATTCTGTCAGCCATTTCTGACCTTGGCAGAATTTTACTTCAAGTGCTTTGGAAATTTTGCTACAAATTCCAGGCTGTCTGTTTCATCTGTATGTGACAGTGTCACATACAAATTGTCATTTTAAAGGCTGGGATATTGCAGAAGGTTGCAGAGGTACTACTGCCTTTGATAAAGTAGTTTCTCACTTGTGAATCACCCAAAACTGAGAGCTTCATCTGTATGATCTGGATGTTTACTTGAAGTCACTGACACTATATATGGAAATTCAAAAGTGGGAACTAAACCACTTAAGTGGGATTTTTGAATATGGATTGTCCATGTGTGTTTTTTCTGACTCCTGCTTTTCTCATTGGAATCTCTGGAATTTTGTGAAGCAGAAGGGAGCCGTGAATTAAGGTTAATGCATATTTCATGTAAAAACATACTTGCAAATCACTTTGATACTGATAAGGGAAAAATACCCTTACTACTGAGCTCAAGAGTTTGAAATGTGTGTCCACATTAGACTCTGTATGGAATAATGTATTACGAGGAAATTTGTTTACTGTTGTCTAAATGATTTTTAGTAGAGGGATGGGATTTTGAAGGTGAGAGGCGCTTTATCTGGATTTTCTTATCCTATTAGCTATGAGTTTTCTTTGTATAAATATTCATGTTTGCTAAAACCTTTAAGTAGACATGTGTATGGGTTTTCTGGATCAAGGCCTAAATTGTTTAAAGATCAGTGCTTAAAAGAAAGAAGTTAAAAGTGCACACAAAGGTGACACTGTTTCTTTTATAAAGAATTGAATGCTGTTGGAAACAAAAGAAAAAAAAATCCGCTTAGGTAACACTGTGTAAAATGTTGACTGCCTAATTTTACCATGAATTTCAGAAAGCATTTCATATTGAAGAAAACAATTGTTCTTGGTTTGGGGGTGGGGAGAAAATAACTTTCTTTTCTGACTCCTCTCTCCCTTCCCCCCGGAGGTAGCTGTGTAATATAATTTTGATTGAACGGCTTGTTCTTGGATAAATAAACTATTGCCATTTAAAGAAAGCATACTTTGAAAGGGTATTCTTGGTACCCTTGAGGGAAAACTAGTTGGTGTTTTGTAGAAAGAGCAGTTTCAGCAGACAAAGAGTAGAGAATGCACAAATTGTTTTAATCACTCTTTTTTTGTAGGGCATAGTAAGAACCTTTCAAATCAGGTTATTACATGTGTGCCTGTTCTAACTCCTTATTTGCAGATCTGCTTCTCCATCAGGTCAGCATCATTCTCCCATATCCTCCAGACATCACTCCTCTTCGTCGCAGTCAGGTTCCTCTGTTCAAAGACATTCTCCTTCCCCACACCGCAAAAGAACTCCTTCTCCATCCTATCAAAGGACAGCTTCTCCACCTGCAAGGCGATCATCTTCTCCGTATCCCCCACACTCTTCCTCTCCTCAGAGGAAGCGAAGTCCTTCAAGACACCGATCTCCTGGAAGAGAAAAGGGAAGACATGATCGTGATCGGACTTCACAGTCTCATGACAGGCGCCACGAAAGGCGGGATGGTATGAATAAAAAATAACACTTCAGAATAATTTTTATTTCTTCGCAAATTGTATTTTGAAACTTGATTTTCAAGCTGTGGTATCTGTCCCAGTGGCTAGGGGGTGAAGAAAATATGGGCTGTGTTATAGTTCCTCTACTGGTGGTGCTGTCTTCAGGGACTGTGTTCCTCAAAGGACTGCTTATATAGGCTGAGCTGATTGTAAAGATCCTGTAGGCGTTTGTCTAGGTGTTTCTTGTGTAATGACATGGTGGTGTCAGTAGGTAAGTGAGCTTCTCTTGGTATCAGGCATGTACTAGTTGATCAGCTGAATGACAGCAGGGTACTTGTGAGTGAATACTACTCTTTTCTGTGAGGTTCCAGAATGCTAATCCAGTCCTCACTGATTGCTCTATTGTCCTTTCAATTGACATTAAGTGAGGTGTGTGAAAAGAAACAGTCATTCCCTCTGGAAATCTGTAAAGCTGGTTGAGTAATTTGTGATGAGCAAACATGCTGTTTCACTCAAGAGACAGCTTTCAAAGAGTACATATGTTGGCTTTTTGTTGGACTGGTTGTAATCTTACCTTCCTGTAGCAGTACCATTATAAATACATAATTAATAAAGAAAAAGGCTTTGGCAGGGCACTGAGGTCTTAAAAGCAAGTGGTCTAAATATAGCTTAAATTTCCTGAAAATATATGTGTATGGATTAAAAATGAATCTATGATTAGAGGAAAACAATGATCCTACCTTAAAAGTATTGCAGTGTGTTTGCTCTAATACATTTGAAGTTTATTTTTATTATACTTAACTGTCTTTTGAATAGGTAAATATTTGTAAAGTACAGATTCAAATTCACAAAAAGATCTTTAGAGCTTACTGAATGTATAGGTAAATACCCAACATGATCTTCTCCTACTTACATATTAATTTTGAGTTGCTGTATGTCAGAAGTATATTTTGACAGTATTATTTTAGTGGGTTTTGTGTGCTGAACTTCTGCTTGCTTTGATTAGGTGTATAACTTTTTTTTTTAAAACATTTTACAGAAACTAGAGGAAAAAGGGAAAAAGAAAGAGAATCAAGAGATGATCGTGATTATGACCAGGAGCAGAGTACCTCCAGGGATCACAGAGATGACAGAGAGTCCCGTGATGGAAGAGATCGGAGGGAGACAAGAGACAACAGAGATCGGAGGGAGACAAGGGAATCCAGAGATACTCGAGACTCCAGAGATACAAGGGATTATAGCAGAGATACTAAAGATAGTCGTGATCAGAGAGACTCGCGCTCAACACGGGATTCACATGACTACAGAGACAGAGAGAGTCGTGATGCCCATAAAAAGGATGAGCAGTATCAGGAGGACTTGCGCAGCTATGGAAGATCACATGGCAGAGAGGAGAGCTCTCGGGCCGAAACAAGGAATGACTCCAGAAGTGACTCCAGAAATGAGAGCAGAAGTGATAGAACTGGCAGAAGTCGAGGCAGAGGTCCAGAATTGTCTGACAAGGGTATTGCATTATTTAAAAAACTAATAAGTATCTCTATAGTTGGAGATTGAATATTGACATTCATACTACCTTGTTTGATATTTGATAAGGAGATGCTGCCAAATAGCTCATGCTTTTAAAGCTATGTTCAATTCTATTGTCATTAAATTAGAACAGTTGCTTAAATTTATAGGACTTACGTGTTCTCCATTCATTAAAGTAGCATAACATTGGTAATCTGCCATCCAATTTTAAAACAAAGCCTAACTTTTACACCACTCTAATGTTTCTGCAGCCCTAGGTTTTTCCATGGGCTACAAATACAAGTAAGGGGCAGCTACAAGAAAGCTGGAGAGAGAATTTTTACAAGGACATGTAGGGGTATGACAAAGGGGAATGGCTTTAAACTGAAAGAGAGTGGATTTAGACAAGCTATAAGCAAGAAACTCTTCATTGCAAGGGTGGTGAGGCACTGGAACAGGCTGCCCAGAAAAGCTGTGGCTGTCCCATCCCTGGCAGTGTTAAAGGCCAGGGTGGATGGAGCTTTGAGCAACCTGGTCAAGTGGAAAGTGTGCCTCCCAATGGCAGGGGGTTGGAACTAGATGATCTTTAAGGTCACTTCCAACCCAAACCATTCTATGATTCTGTGTGTAGTTGAAGATTCATAGAGGGCAGTATGTTTCAGAGTACTGGGCAGCAGGTTTTTGGTGTTCTCTGAAAATCAACTGCATGTCACAGGTACTAGGAAACCACCTTTTACAGCTCTCCCTGCCCTGTCATCCTATGCCTTCTTGATTGACTTACATGCTTACATGCTACTCAGATCAAATGTGACCTGGCTTTTGGACTGTTCTGTTTCTAGCCAGGAGATCTATGCTATCACCAGGGCATGGTGATTTAAAAAATCTTGATTTTTGCAGTTTAAAAATAATTTTACAATTAAAACATGTAAAATTGGAGTTGTTGCTTAAATAGAGTTTGGCACTACAATTTCTATTTCCATGAACAATTACTTTAAGTTCCTTAAAAGTTACTACTTTAATTGGTATAAATATCAGTGGTTTTCTTTACATGTGGAAACTGATCTTTTATATTGCTACATCTATTAGGAAGTCGTGGAACTAGAGGATCCCAGGCTGATGGTCACAGCAGTAGTGGAACCTACCATGACAGCTGGGACTCAAGGAGTAGCTACCCTGACCGGGATCGCTATGACAGTCGAGAGCAAGCAAGGGATTCTTCTTTTGAAAGAAGACATGGTGAACGGGACAGGCGTGACAATAGAGAAAGAGGTATTTCCATGTGTATTTCTACACTTACATATGTAATCAAATGTATATGTATGAACGTGTGTGTTTCTGGCTCCCTCCTTTTTCTTCCTTGTTCTGCCCCCACACTATTAATTCATAAATAACTCATTTGACACCGCACACTGACACTGGTCTTGTCCTTGACATAAGTTAACTTATGTAGTAAGATCACTCATTGGCAGTGTATGTATGAATGCTATGGCCTTTCTCCCTCCCTATAGCTAGATGTTGACACCTTCTGTTTTTATTCATCCTGATAGTCTTTAAACAAACTAAACTTCTTCAAGAGATTTCGTTGTACCACTTCAGTGTGAAACATCTTTTCCTCTTCTTTGCCTCCACCTCCACTTGGTATGCATACACATAAAAACTTAGAGTCATAATTGCATTTAATTACTTCTGCACCTGAAAGAGTACTGTGTCTTTTAAGGAACTTAGTACCAGCTTTTACTCGCCAATTAACAGAACAGGAGGAGTCACAGAAATGAAGGTAGCATGGAACTGAAAAGAGGAGCTGTGAAAAATAAGTGTGAAATTACAGTGTTTTTTTCTATCTTGAGTTTTGATTTGGAAGCGATAGATACTTTCTAGTTGTTGCTTAACTTAATTTTTATAAAGGGGTGTTTTGTAACATCAAGGGGTGCTTTTTGGCCCATTGAAATGTGTCTGTTGTTGCTTGTTCGTGTGGAAGGTTCTGCTTTAGATTCTCTCTCGTCTTCAAGGCAGGATTTCAATAGACCTAATCTTCAGGCTTCCTTTTTTTTATTAGCTGAAAAATCCTGCAGTCTGAATGTGTCCTGGGGGGGTTGGCTTTTGCAGAGTAGCTTTCATCTCTTCCACCTTCCCACCGCAGAAAATCCTAGATATATTATAATGTAATTTATGCTCCTCATATCATTATGAGTTCATAAATTATTCAGAATTAAAAGAAAATCCCAGTCAACAGAAAAAAACACCTTCAAAGAAAATAAATTTATAAAATAAATTTATAGAAGGGAAGTTGCTTTGAATGGGTTCTATTTCCCTTTTAGGAGAAAAATGTAAAGAGCTGAATGGAGATAAAATTTGTTGGTTTCTTACTTGAAAAATTAGATCATTTTTTGTGGTAGTAAATCCTCCTCAGAGTTATAATTCAAGACACAGTTTCCATAATTAGACCACAGTCTTAATGTTTGTCATTCAGAGAAGAATTGAGATAGATTTTGGTTGCTATTTGATTCTGTAATATGTAAGGAATCATTTTAGTAAGATTTTAAAATGCAAGCTTGCACATTTGAGCTGCCTTTATTCAACTAAGGCAAATAAGTTGGATGTTCCAAACAACCACTGGAGCAGCACTTCAGAAAATGAAGTCATATTGAAGTGCTCAATATCCACATTTAATTGTCTAATACACTTCCAGTATCTTGATTCATGTAAGCCTTTCATGTGGATGCTTTGTCACCAAAACTGACATAATAGATAGGAGTTACAGAACTTCTGGATAAAATCTTAAACACTTAGTATGCACAGTAAATCATATTATACTATTGTAGGCACCACTGAAAGAACGTGAAACCTGTTCACGAAACCAATTGCATGGATTGATGATTTACCTTTTACAAAAATAAGTGTTACATCCATGGCAGAAATGTCACTCAAGTTTGCTTTTAATTTTATGTGGTAACAGGAGAGCAGTAAGTCATTGTTAATTTGCTCAGAGATGAAAATTGATTAAGCCAATGAAAATGCACATATTATTGATTTGGTCCTGTTCAAATTCTGCCTGCTTGCCCCTGGTGGATGTTACCTCAATTTACAGCAAAGTGCACTCTTGGCCTCAGAGTAATGGACCGAAAAATACTAACTTCTATTCATGCCATTTTTTGCTCTTTTTTGTAGTGCTTTTAATATATATTGTGGAAAAATAGTTTTATCGATATGTTGTAGTTCAAATACTATTTACAGCAGAATGGGAATTGTTATGAAGTGGTCAAAATTTATAGAAATATATGGAAAAAAATCTTAAATATAATTAACAAAATGCAGTAAACTCTGTGGAAAGTGAATTACTCAGGTTTCTCTCCTTCTCGATCAGTTATTTTCTATGTAAGTTTAGTTTTCTCCCTGACTCTAATTTACTGATCAAGCTTCTAAAACTTTTAAGACTCTTAATGAATACATATGAAAATTTCTGGCAGTTCTGCCTCTCCTATCTCATCTTCACCTCTCCCTTTCCTGTGGGTTTGGTTGTGTATTTCTGGGGAGAGATCTTTCCTGTGATGAGACAGGCCAGAATTTCTTAGTTGGCAGTAACTTACTGCATATTCTAAACAGTGTGAATTCTTGTAAAGTCTGTGACTCTTAACAGGCTTGGGAAGTAAAATTTTCATATAGAAGTCTCAGCATTGTGTATCTATGTCATTCAGAGCTTTTTAAGATCTTATACCAGATTTTGAATCATTGAGCGATGTAATAGTAATAGCTAGGCTGTGAGCTGTGTACTTACCTTTTGAAGCCATTCAGAAAAATCTAGTAGAAAATAAAAATTTTGTAGTAGTTTTGGGCTAAAATAAGGAATGCCTATTAAATATTGAAAAGCCTTTTAAATATTAAAAAAACCCCTTTCAAAATTAGTACTGCTTTTTGTCTTCTTCCCTCCCCAAGGAGAATTTCCATGTTTCTGCAGGGAGTTCTTTTCATTTAAGGCAAACCAGTATCTAAATTGTCAAAACAAAAGCTGTTGGGATTTTATTAGTGTAGTGGAAGCAGTTTATGTTCCTTTAGTCCTTGGTAATCAAGCCCACTTCTCTTCACAGATCAGAGAGCAAGCTCACCAGTACGGCATCAAGGACGAAGTGATGACCTTGAGCGGGATGATAGAAGAGAAGAGCGAAGGGGGGATCGGTCTGATGACAGGAGAGAGGAAAGGGCCCGGGAGAGGGAGCGAGAAAGGGAGCGGGACCGAGAGAGGGAAAGGGAAAGAGATCGGGAAAGAGAAAGGGAGAAGGAAAGAGAGTTGGAGCGAGATCGTGCTCGGGAACGGGAGAGGGAAAGAGAGCGGGACAAAGACAGGGACCGGGAGCGGGACCGAGAAAGGGACCATGACAGGGAAAGGGAACGAGAGAGGGAGAGGGAGAAGGAACGAGAGCGAGAGCGGGAGGAACGAGAAAGGGAGCGGGAGAGAGAAAGAGATCGTGAGCGGGAACGAGAAAGGGACAGAGGTCGAGACAGGGATAAAGAAAGAGACCGCCAGAGAGACTGGGATGACAAAGAAAAAGGAAGGGAAGACCGCAGGGATAAGAGAGAAGATATCCGAGAAGAAAGAAGCTCAAGAGATGTCCATGAGGAGAGAAAATCCAAGTGAGTAGATCTGAATGTTACTTCGGTCTCAGAAGAAAAAAGAAAAGGCAGTCTTTTACTGCTGATTTCAGTATGTTAGTAAGCAAGGGAGTATTGTAAGGGAGAAGATAGCCTGCTTATGCAGAAGCCTAGTCTGGTGCCATTTCTACCCTGCATCTGTGTGGCACACACTGGTGACCCCAAAGTCAGTACTATGGTGATGAAATTAATCCAATGCTTTGTTAGTGCAGAGTTGTGGAACTACTCAGGAGCTAGCGATAGAGTCAGACAACGTCATTTTCCTTTCTAAGTATACTTGCATGGCCTTGCCTTTAATAAATGCAGGCATTCTTGAAAACATAATAGCAGTCTGTGGTACCTTTTGAAGCTTGGAAAGTCAGATAGCAGCTAACAAGGTCAGGGTTCATGACTATTTGTTAAATTTCTATGGAACATGCATTACCCTTTGCACTACTAAATTTTTAATCCCAGAAGGCTACCAGTGAAAGCATGAACTATATCCTGAGTGAATGTGTGGTGCCTCTTTAAAGTGCATAGCACTGATGCGCCTTTTTTTTTTCCTTTTCATTTAATACAATAAAATTCTCACTGCTTTGTCAATACTGGTCAAAGCAGTGTTGCTCTGAATGGTTGCTTTGCTTGGAAGCAAGTAGCTTTTGCATGAGGGAATTGTGGATTCCTATAAATCAGCATGGGCTCCCCCAGTTCCCAGTAAGCATCTAAGTGGGGGTTTAGCTGCCAGCTGGGGGCAGTGCACTGCAAGGGTCATTGCCACAAGGAAAAAATTATCTAAATAATCTTTGATAACTTTTTGCTAAAAAGATAGTTGTCTGAAGTATTTGTGTTTTAGTTTAAGGTATCTTACAGTATGGTCAGAAAACTGATCATGCTTGCAGTTTTGGAATAACAACTTAAAAAACTACATTGCTCCTGGCATCCTTAGCTGTGTTGTCTTCTGTATGAGTTGCTTAGACTTCAGGGATTGTATTGATTACTCAGTAAATGAATGTTTTCTTTAAAGAATACTGAAGTATTTTGACTGTACGTGTTTCTTCTGCAGGAAGCGTCACAGAAATGAAAGTAGTCCAAGTCCTCGTCAGTCACCCAAACGTCGCCGTGAGCACTCTCCTGATAGTGATAATTACAACAGTGGAGATGATAAAAGTAAGTAGGAGCGGGCTGCCTCTGCAACTGGATCCAGCTTACTCTCTGCTTATGGAAAATAACTTGCAATCTTAAATAGACAAAACATGGGGAAAGCTTTTGTAAGTGTCCTCCTCCATATTTTTATGACTGGTTTTCTTAATCTGTATGTTTGTCTCTTATCGTAATTTTGTCACTATGTGTTATGTCTGCCAGGTGATAGTGACTTCCACATCAGTTGTTTAAGATGCATGTTTACCAAAATGGAAAGAAGTCTGTTGCTACTGCAGCAGCTGAAAAACTTTAGAAATGTAACTGAAATAATGGATTGTATCTTTTAATTTACACTTTTTTTTCATGTACAAGTTACCAAATGTTCACATGTTCTCCTTCCTAAACAATACAGTGCATCCTTTTTCCCATTTTGTAGATGAAAAGCACAGACTTCTGAGCCAGGTTGTGCGGCCCCAGGATTCCCGGTCACTGAGCCCCTCTCATATTTCAGAAGAGCGTCAGAGTCGGTGGAAAGAAGAAGAGCGAAAATCAGACAGAAAGGAAAGTTCCCGGCGTTATGAAGAGCCAGAGTTTAAAGAGAGGGTTTCTTCAACAGATAAGCAAAGAGAGCAACCAGATGTTTCAGAAGGGTCCCGGTCCAGGGTTCAGGAAAATCTTGGACACCGTCCCTCTGAAGAAAGAGATGCTTCTGATAGAATGCATGATGACAGCAAGAAGAAGTCTAAGGTACAGAAAAAAGCCACAAAGAAGAAGAAAGATGATGACAGTGGGGTGGAACGGTACACTAATGAGTCAACAACTGAGGAAAGCCAGGTCTTTTCACCCAAGAAAGGTCAAAAAAAGAAAAATGTAGAGAAAAAGCGGAAGAGATCAAAGGGTGATTCTGAAGTTTCTGATGAAGAGATTGTTCCACATCATAAAAAGAAGAAAGGCCCAAGAACCCCCCCTGTAACAAAAGAAGAATTGGTTGAAGGACCACCTGAGAAAGCTGTGGCAGAAGTCCCCCAAAAAAGAGAAGATACGACATTCAGTGACTGGTCAGATGAAGATGTTCCTGAACGGGGTGACGTTGTTGTTCCAGAAAGAAACACTGAAGATTCCCATAGAAAAAGTCACAGGACTAGAGGAGAAAAGGTGGAAGCCCCTCACGTTACTATAGAGGATGGACCACACCGTAAACCTATGGATCAGAAGCGTAGCAGCAGCCTTGGTAGCAATCGGAGCCATGCCTCAAGCAGACTTAGATCCCCTTCTAATGAGTCAGCTCATCGCAGTGGAGATGACCAGACTGGACGGAAGAGGATCCTGCACAGTAGCTCTAGAGACAGGGATAGGGACAGAGACAGAGAAAAGAAAAGCTTAGAAATCAGTGGGGAACGGAAGTCAAGAATTGATCAGTTGAAACGAGGGGAACCCAGTCGCAGCACATCTTCAGGTAACAAGATACATTTCAGTGAGACTGACCTACTGTTTTGTATAGAAGTCCAAAGAAAGAAATCCCAATTCATTCTTGGCTGTATGTTCTTTTCATTTCTAATTAGTGTGAAGGGAGAGGGGGGATGCTCTCTGCAATTCATTGTAAAGCTAGAGTGAATTAAGATTCCTGCAAGTGTTACCATATTTGAAAAGCTGATCCTCAGTGGGCAGGATTATCACTTTGTTTACACAAGAGCAGTCAGATTCAGTTCATGCTGTCTGGAGAATAAAGTAATTTATAGGACAAAAAACCCCCAACCTTGTAGAAGGAGAAAATGCTTGTGCCAACAGAACATTGAGATAGTTATATCATCTAAATAATGTTCTTAAACTCATCATTAACATTTTGATATGGAAATGCTGAAATTATGCAAAATGAGGTAGATACCTTCCTCCTAAAGCACTTTGGCTCTGTTCTCCTCATGGTTACATGCCTGAAATGATTTCTCTGAATTTATCATTTGCTAGCCAAATTATTTCTAGCTTTTAGAAGATATATTTTGGAAATCTAGCATTTTTCCTTGCATATATTTCTGAGTTAAAATGATGTACCTTTTGTTTGGCTTCTGTTACAGTGGAAAAGTAGGCACTAAAAATCTTTGCATGAGTGGGATAAATTTCTTACATTTCTAAGTAAGGTTAAAGCTATAGGCAACCTGAAAACATTATTTATTTTAAGATGATGCTTTTGAGAAGTACATTTTCATACCTGAATCTTTAAAGTGCTTTGGTCTTGTAAAATGGTATTACGTTTATGTGCTGCAGTCACCATATGTATTTAAAATATTTTATTTAGATCGTCAAGATTCGAGAAGCCACAGTTCAAGACGAAGTTCTCCTGAATCAGATCGTCAAGTCCATTCCAGATCGGGGTCCTTTGATAGCAGGGAAAGGCTTCAGGACCGAGATCGACATGAACATGATCGAGAACGAGAGAGGGAGAGGAGAGAGGGAAGACAGAGAGACTGGGACCGAGATGTTGACAAAGACTGGCCGAGGAGCAGGGAACGAGAGAGGCTCCGAGAACGAGAGAGGGAAAGGGAGAGAGAGAAGCGACGGGAGCTGGACAGAGAGAGAGACAGACAGCTGCCTGATGCTGCTGAAAGAGAGAGAGACAGAACTCTTGATATCTCTCAGAAAGAATCAACAAAACACAGTGAAATGAAACTCGACAGAGATCATGAAAAGGAATTTGATGGTGTTTGTCGGGATTCAGCGGCTTCAGAGAAGGAAAGAACAGACAAAGATTTAGGACCTTTACCAGGTTTTGAAGATGGAAATGAGCCTGAAAAGGTGGAGAGTTTAGAAGGTGAGATATTCTGTGAAATTGCCTGGAATGACAAATATTTTATTCTTGCCTTTTTAACATAGTGCTAAATTGGCCTATAGTAGCTTAAGGTTTGTTGAAAGGTTTGTTGGCTCTCGCTTCTTTGCTGTGGAGGCAGACAGAATAAGAGAGAAACCTGATGAGCATCTTCTTTAGTGTTAGTTGTGTATATTTGTTAATTTCTAAAGAAGACTTGAGGCAAAGAAACATAAATGATCTGAGGTATAATTTCCCCAAACTGTAATGTTTCTGAATAGGCAGTTTTTGAAGGGTAACACTAACATTTGATTGCCTTGTTATATCATTATAAGATATATTTCTTAGTGTGAAAGTGACAGGTAATGAGTGAAAAATAATTAGTGTTGACTTGGAACTGTTCTTTAGGGTTTTTTTTCTACAGAGTCCAATTATCATAGAAATGACTGATTAGTAGGTGAAACATATGTATGTCTTCGTACAACAGTCCAAAAATAGCTTTCCTGAGGTAATGGTATTAAATGCGGCTTCAGTTTGCTGGCCCTAATGATACTGGGGAAAGCATACTTGGAATTAGTAAGTAAATTAAGGGGCAAACACTGGCAAACTCTTTAAGAGTTTTCCACATGGATTAGACAGCTTGACATCTACAATCTGTATTAACAACATAAAAGAGTCTAAATCCAGGGTAACTGGTGTCCATTACTGTTATGTAAGTTGAGGATTTTGGGTGATTGCAGGAGTTTTCTTCTCCAAAGTCTTTTGAGAGGAAAAAAGGCATTGTCAAATTTGGAATTTTTGGATGTTTGGGATGGTAAGACCTGAAGTCCATAGTCTTAGAAAGAGAAACAAATAAATTAAGCCGTTGTAATTTGACACAAGATAGCAGGACATTGTCTTATCATATTTGCATTCTTAATAAGAATTATCTGTAGTGTTCATTGTTAATTTGGGCAGTTAAGTCAAATGTTGTCTGGAGAGAATGATGAGGAATATTTATTACTTACTGTATCTCCTACCTGATTACTTACGAAGTGGTCATTAGGGGTGACTGGTACAGTTGAGAAGATCCTGTTTAAGGAGATTGTGGAGTGGAAGCACTTATCAAAGATAGTATTTGAGCATGGGTAAGTCTGCTCTGTCTTGCTGCAATGGAGAGATTTCAGTGGTTTTTAAGCTAGAGGAAGGAATGATACAATAAATCTGAGAGTACAATGTGGTAACTTCAGAAGAGTTGGTGAAAGGCTGTTCCTGGGTATATCATGTGATTCCAAGAGGGCACCTGTAACTAACAGGCCATGGGAATTGTGTTCTTAGGTCCAGCCTTTCAGCAGACTTCTTGTGTTTTAATGTGTATCCTTTGGTGTATTTTTCAGAGGTTGTCTTGTAAATTCTCTGAAAATTATCATGTGTAGGAAGTTATGGTATATTTAGGATTTCCTTCTTTTAGAAAAATGCCTTTATAAAATACTAGATGACATTCCACTTAATCAAGGCATAGTGTATAGCATGCTTATAACTTTCTACCATTTAGTGTACTTTATTGCCTTTCATTACTTTATTACTCCTGCTTATATTGCTCCTTTTAGCTGACCAGTATGTCATGGTTTTAATGCAGGATTAATATTGAAGTATATTTCTGGAACAGAGCAGTAAAGATACAGTAGTAGAATTATGATCTGGGATTTATCAAACTTTGATTTGAAATTCAAAACTGAGAAAAAGAATTTTTTTTTCTTTTTTGATCATGTATTAAGAGCTATGGATTATTACTTTTAATTGCTTCGTAGGGTTATTCTTTAATGGTTCTTCTGTGCTGTCCAAGCACATGTTTATGGTGAGCTAGTATACCTGGTAGATCAGTGTGGAGGCAGAAGATGGATCATAGACAGTGAATATTTAAAATCATAAGACACAAAATGAAATTCAGTACAGATCACCTTAATTTCATTTTAAAGTGGAAAAACCTTTTAGAAAATGAAACAATTTGCAAAGTTGATGATGTTGAGGTGTCTGGCATTTACTTGAACAAGTTACTGTGGTTTATTTTCTGACAAAATGTGTGAGGATGTAATTGCCAAATTATTTTAATGTCTTAAACCTTAATGTGTTTGCTGTAGCAGTGGGCTTAAATAATGCCCAAGATGCTCTGTGCTTCCTCCAAAGTGCTGCCAGGTGGTCTGAGTAGTTAATTTATGCTCTGCTAGCGTGTCTTTTCCTTGCTTTTTTTATGCTGCTTTTTAGGTGAGTTGAGGTGATTTTCAATTCTTCTTTTGTAGCTTTTACAAAGGCAAGCAACAACAAAAAAAGTAAGGGGCAAGTTAAAGCAAAGGCAATTTCCCTTCTGGCTAAGGGAGCTGGAAGATGCTAGAATAGTCATCCACAGGGGAGGAGCCCTGTAAAGTCTGCCTAGCTTGTGTAGCCAAATCATAGCAAGTACTGCGGCGGAGAACCCTAAGAAAGCCTGAGTTTAGGGCAGTAGGGTTTCTGAATGCTTAAATCAAACTTTTCTGTCTTGGAGGTGAGAGAATAGCTTCAGGTGTTCCTTTCATAAGCTGCGTAACTTTGAGTATCTTGTGTTTACAGGCTTTAAGGAATGTTTTTACATGTACAGAACAGGTACTTGTATATGCATATAGTATGTGAATGGCAGGAGTGTAACAACAGTGAAGAAGTTAGACATGGCTTTCTAAAAACTCTTGTGACTTCCGCAGAGAATCTGAAACTGTAAATAATTGCTTCATTCAGGATATCTTGCACCTTTTTATTTTGGGTGTTTGTTACTTTCTTTTGTAGAACCTTTGGGCTGAATCCTGAGTTTGGATTCGTGTGTAGAGGTATCTGAAAGACTTTGTGGTGCTAACTTAGATGTGTATTATTAACTGCAGATTAGATATCAGATAATCAACATATGCTTCTTCTGAATGTCCTCCTCTGTGCAGTTTGGCTAATATTGCACACAAAAACATAAATTACTGCAGTACATAAAATGCAAGCTGCCGCATTATGTATGGGATAAATAACTTGTTTCCGTAAGTTAATACCTCTTTCTATGTTGAATATGCTTGTTCCCAAAAGCTGATAGTTTAGTTTGCTGAACCTCATTGTTTTCAGGCTGCTTAAAACATGTTTAGAAAACAAGAATGATTGCTTTAAAGCAACAGTATGTATCTTGTCTGCAGGAGGAGAAGATGAACCAAAGATCGATGATGTACAGTCACTGGGGTCTGGTGCTGGAGAATACGAGCCCATCAGTGATGATGAACTGGATGAAATTCTGGCAGGTGATGCTGAAAAGCGGGAAGATCAACAGGAAGATGAGAAGATGCCTGGTAAAAGTATAGCAAACCCCCTTTTTATCATTTAAATATAAATATTAGATACATTTACATATAATGCAGTTGTGATATTGATAGTATTTCTAAATTAGGAATGCAGTTTGTATGCTCTTCAGCATTTCTGTGTTCTGTAATAGGCAGGTAAGCCTGCAAAGCAGAGGGGTTAAGTACTGGAGCTGTATTGTGAAGTAATATTTAGCTTGTTTTATACAGTTAGAAGGGTAAGCTTTTTGGTTTTATAAAGATGTTTTCATTTATCCCATTTGTTTTGACCATTATTAGGAAGTGATATTTTTATGAACAGATTTTATCCGTGCTTGAATGCTTCCCAAATGCAATGGGAAGCATGTAGTTTTATACTTGTCTTGAGTTCAGTTAGGTCATCTGGGCTGTATCACTGGTGTTTGTATTTTATATGATGAACATACTAGAAAAGCAGTCATATGGCTATTAAATAAATAGTATAACTTTCCTTTGGAAAAAAATATCCATCATCCAGAGTTGAAATATTAGCTTTTGAAGCATTTAATTTGGATCTGTCATAGCATGTTCAGTTTTACTGTGACTTCTGTGAGTAAGTGATGTGTCCAGATCTGCTGGCAAAGACGGTCTGAACAGCCTTCCACAGAGGATTTACAATAAAAATAAAGTAGAATATTAAGGGTGGGATTTTTTTGAATCCAAGAAGCTTTATATTTGTATGCTCCTTTTATTACCTAAGTGAATTTTGACACTTGTACCTGAAGTGTCCAAGGATCTGGCTTTGAGAACTGCAGAACAATGCTTATCTGATATGCTTTGCTTTTAGGAGAGGGGGTTATGCAACACATGTGAAATTAATCAGCTTTGGTAAGGGATGGTGATGTGATAACTCTGTCAATGTTTTTGCAGATCCTGTGGATGTTATAGATGTAGATTGGTCCAGCCTTATGCCAAAGCAGCCGAAAGAACCACGTGAGCCTGGAGCTGCACTCTTAAAATTCACACCAGGTGCTGTTATGTTGAGAGTTGGCATTTCCAAACGTCTGGCAGGACCAGAACTCTTCACCAAAATTAAAGAAACTTGCCAGAGAGGATTAGAAAAGCCTAAAGGTAATTGTTTTTGTAGGGATTAAACTGCCTTTTGTACTTAGTGAAAATCTCTCTGAAGTGTGCATTAATTCATTATTTTAGGTTTCAAGACCACAGAAAGCATATAATGAGTATTGTGTGAAAATTACAGGAACATAATACTGCTGCATATCCATCAAATTGGTGTTTTAATTCCAGCAATGTTGACAAGATCTCGAATAACAGACTAAACAATTTTTCATCTTAGTGGAATGTTATTTTTGTGAGACCATTCACGCTTTCCAAGCATGAAGTGTCAGCAGTTTTTTTGAGAGCTAAATACAGTGAATTACCAGTTATCTTGGATGAAAGAGCAAGATTTCCTATTTTCTCTGAAGGTCCTCAGCATGTCCTCTAATTTTCCTTCTGAGGATCCTCTCCAGAATACACAGATAGGAGTTTTTGGGTCAGAATGAGGGAGCTAAGTGAAATTTGTATATTATTAGTTTCTTCTAGAAGTGGGAAATTCAGTAATGCACAGGTCTGGCATGTGGGCAAAGTATATGGTGCAAGACATGCATTATAGATGGGATGGGCATAAACTTACCAGTGCTGTTTACTGCAATTCTGTAGTGTAAGCATGAGAGAGATTACTAATTTTTCTCTTTTGCCATCCCAGGAACCAGCTAGGCTTTCTGCAGCAACTTGCATGGTAGAATTCTTTCTATAGGATTGTAAAAACTTTGCTTTCTGTAAGATCTCTCTGCAAATTATTCCAGGATCTAAAATATTATAAAATTTCATAAATGATTTGTAGAGCCCCTGTTCTTAGGGAATAGCACATATTTCTGATTACTTTTTTTTTTTTTTTTTAACTGTGTAACTTCTAGTTCTTAATTCGGAGCAATACTTTTTAATTCTTTGCCACATTATTCTTTATGCAGTTGTCTCATTCACCTCACAGTCTCAGATAAGTAGAGAGGAAAAAAAAACCAAACCCAACCCTGGCTTCTCCCAGCCCTGTTAATCTCCATTAATGTCACTGCTTGCTTGAGCCATTTAAATTGTGTAACTAGTAGTCCTGGGCTGTTGCTACAAACATTTTCAGTGCATCATAGATAGCGTAATTTGAGGTGCGTACTTCGTATTAGTAAGTACTGTAAATGTCCCACTGAAATATTTGCAGTTCTTTTTATGCAGTATTTCGTTTTCTTCTAGTTTAAAAAAAAAAAAAAAAAATCTCCGCTATTATGCTTAAGAATAGTGATAATAGAAGGCTCTCCAGCCTCTGAGCTGTCTTAAATGTGCTCAGATTCAGCTGGACTGTGCTTTGGAAAGGAAGGGGGATTGAAGTCCCTCCGATGGTTTTCCTTTGGTGCATGCAGTCTCTCACACATCAAAGTTGCTACGTGTGGAACTGCCAATAGGTTTTCAAGTGCAAGCATTTCCTGTGAAATCTGCTGGTTCAAGGTTCCCTTCTATAGTGATTACACAGCCACAGCATGTATATTCTAAACAAAGGCACAAATATGGTGCCCTGAAAAGTGAATGAATTTGAGCTAGATATTTAGTGTACATTACAGTGGAAATACAGTGTTTTCACTTTGGATTGGTGGTATAAATTGTTTCCCTGTTTTATTCTTGAGTGTGGTGGTCCCTTCATTGTTCTTATCGTGGATACAAAGTTTCTGGTAATAGACTGAAATGAAGAAAAAAGCAAAATGGTAGCTTTTTAATTATTATTCTTTGGAAACAAAAATCTGTAGTATGTAATGGAATTGAGATTTGTAGCTGACATCCTCTATTATATGCAGTTGTTTCCTCTAAGGGCATGGACATGCTCACTTTCCAGATATGCTCAGCATCTGGCACTGTGCACTCTGCAAGCTGTCAGTGTTACCTCTGAAGTGGCCTTTTTGTTTCTTGCCACTTATTTGTGATGTTGATTGTCTGTTGAGGTTGTCTGGATGACTTCAATGCAATTCTCTTTAACCCGCCCTTGATTTCCGGTAACTTTCTTGTTTCTTTTCACCTTGTCTAAAAACTAGTTTTACTCAGCTTCATCCAAATTCTCCAGGTGGTTTAAAAATGCATCTTTGTTCTGTTCTGTGTACATACTGCCAAACAGTTTTTGCTGTTAGCTGCTTTATGTTGCCCAGTTTTGATGCTGACTCTAGTAAAGTATTATATTCTCTGATAAGCACCCCATATTTTACTATATAGTGGTGGCTGCGTTGGACTCAGCTGCGTACCCTACCATTTTTAATTTTTTTTTATTATATTCTAATCTTCCTATTTATTGTAAAAGGGTTATAAATCGGTAAGCTGCAGCCCAGCCATGTGCACCCTTTTTTGTCTTTGTCTGCATTTCATAGAAACAGACCAATTGCAGAACAAGACTCACCTCGGGATCCATCTTTTGTTAAAGTGATTAAAGTCTTCTGGTGCACACAGCTTCTTCTGATAAATGTATTAAAGGACTAGTCCTGCCACTTTGAGTATTGTTAACAGATGCTTTAGATGAGCCAGTAGGAGAGGGTAGCTCATTGGCATCTCTTGGCCTGTTCTCCAGGTTCTTTCAGCATCTATAATTATGCTACATAGGAGTATTTCACTTCTGCATAGCCATACGAAAGGCCTGTGTGGACACTAGTATGATTATCTGATGTCTTGCTGAGAACGGAAACTTAGACCACATTCTGATTAATGCTAGAGTAAACTCCTTTTGTCACACATATCTGACCATAAATGGTATCCCCTTTTCTGTCCCAGAGCTGTCACTAGATTTTTAGGCCTCTCAGTGATTGCTATCTCAACATTTATTTCCAGTGCTTGATGCTACATACAAACATACCTGTCCTTCCCTTTAAATGGTTGAGGATTTACTCAGGTTTTATAAAAACTTCAATATCCTTTTTTCCTGAACCTTGATATGTTTTAGAAGGCAGAAATACAAATAGTAAAACTTTAAGAAGTTTCATATTACTGGATATTGGTATTCAGAGATACTGTGTATATGTTGATCTCTGCAAATATCAATTCTTTCTAGATGCAGAAAACCTTTTTGAGCATGAACTGGGGGCTTTGAACATGGCTGCACTTCTACGGAAAGAAGAGAGAGCTGGTCTTCTCAGTAATCTGGGCCCTTGCTGTAAAGCACTGTGCTTCCGAAGGGATTCCGCAATTCGTAAGCAGCTAATGAAGAATGAAAAGGCAAGTGCTTAATTTCCAGTGCTTGGTCAGAACATGGAAACACAGATTCCATTATGCAAAGCATTTCTCTAGGGAGATAATTTTTGCATTTGTTGTTCTAAAGTGAGCCTGGTCCTTTAAATAATGGAGAACAGACTTTTATTTAAAGAGGTTGTAGGGTGTTTATTTTTTACTTAAGGGAATTTAAGATTGACACTAGACATGGGTGCTGTTTCTTATTTGGGGGTTTCAATTCTGAAGATACGTTTTCTGTATTTAGAGAATGCATTCTAAAAATAATTTACTAAAACACAACTTCAGAGACAATTGTGGAGTAATTCTGCTTGAGATTCCATGTATCTTTATAAGAATTATAGGATTTTGCTCTTCCAAGTCAAAATTGAAAGAAAAAAATACTTTAGCCATTTTTGCTACAGCAGATTTCATGATCTTGCATGCTAAATAGAAAAACCATTAATTCTCAGTCTTTTCTGGTGAATATCTATGATTAAACCTCTAATTATTGAGAGTACTTGAGGTTCATAGCTTGCATGTTAAAAGCCATTGTTTTCAGTTTTTTCCTTTTTTATTTTTCATTTTTAATTTCAACAGGGAGCAACGAAACAAACTTACACAAATTCTGCAGCAATGGACAGTGACTTGTTACGGTTGAGTCTACGGTTGTTCAAACGGAAGACTGTGTGCCAAGTTCCTGGGCAGGAAAAGACAGAAGATAGTAAAATTCCACAACCAGCTATCCAGCAAGAAGTGTGCGTGTCTTGAGCAAATGACCATGGTGGCACTTTCTAGTTGATTTCCCACTTCCAGTGTTGGTATTGATGTTTAGAACCAGTTGGTTGGAAAGCAGCTGTAGAAGATTGAAGAAAATACTGTGTATGTACACAGATAAGAATCATTGGGTTTGGATGTGAATAAAAGGAGTAAAAAATAAACAACTTCTGTGTGAAGTTCTCTGCAAGTTTTATAATATTGAATCTTACACTGTAACATAAATCTGTTTTATGGTGCATGAAATGTAATAATGTGAAGATGTCTGGTTTTAGCAGTTTATAACACCGCCTAATATTAAACTGAAGAAAACTGTTTGCATATCTCTTTCTTCATTGTGAATGGGTCTTTCCACCACCACCCTGTTTCCTCAATGCACATACGAAATTTCTTAAATAGCTTGCTTCCTCAGAGCCTACTTCCACTTTCCAAATCCCTTTCTTACCACAGCAGCCTGTGGTGTGGATCTGAACCTTGATAAAACTCTAGCTCTTTTCCATCTTTAGTTTAATTTCTGCTAATTTCTGGACACAAAAGTCTTGTCTAGTCACTTAAGACTCCCCTTCTTGTTGATGAAGGGAATTAGAAAAACTTCCAGGAAGTGACTGATGACCAGTTTTAGATGCCTTTGAATGTATTTATGAGATTAACAGCATTTTGGAAATGCCTGCTGCTTACAAGGCAAGGCTGGTGCATCTGATTTACGTACTATTAAGTATCTGGCAGATCGAACCCATGCAGCAACCTGCGGGTATTTCACGTTTGATAAGTTTCAGGAGGTTTTGGATGTTAGCAGTAAAAGCAGTGAGCAAAGATGGTTTGCTGCGTGTTAGAGATTTCAGGGTCCTGATTAGAGGTTTGTCAAGCCTGGGCTCAATTTTGTAAGAATTGTTTTCAGTTTGAGAAGTTAATATGTTCTGTGCAATCGTTGGATTATACCAGTAAGGTATAATCCATATATTAGTATGTAAATATGCAACATAAATGTATTACATATTTATGTATTCTGTGGAGGCCTCCATATGAAACTGAGTCTTCTAAAACTTCAGACTAAGTCTCTGTAAACACCCTTCTACTTTTCCTGGGTTTAAAACTGTTGCTTTGAATTCTGCTTATAGAGGGTGGGCAAGAAATGCTCATTTAGTCTTAACACTGGCCTGCTGCAGAGCAGCTTGTTTTCGTTGTTCTCATTCATGTTGAAAATAGGGTTACAAGCCACTAAATTTTTTAACAGTTGGTTTATATTAGTTTCTTACCCTTTTTCTCTGCTTGAAGCCAGCACACTGAGGTGGGAAGTTGACGGTGCAGTTTAAAAGCAATCTTGTCTTGCATCTCTTGTGATTACTGACAGTTGTGTTGGCCTTCAAGCCAAGGCCTAAATATGAATAGCAGCTCAAATACAAAGATTTTTTACTATAATTCTTTCTTGTAACACCTAGTTACATAACTGTCTGTAAAATGTTCTTATAATACATTTTTAAAAGTGCTGTTAAGGAAAATGTGTGTGGGTTTCATTTATATTTTTGAAAGTGCCCCTACACTGTATGTATATGTATCAAATTTAAATTACATGAGAAATTTCTACCATTTGTTTCATTCTTACCAAATTACGTGATTCAGACAAAACTTAAGTTTTTTCACTTGTTGAATATTTTAAAGGGCCTAGTATTATTTTTAATGTCATTGGTGATTTTACATATGCTTATAAAAAAATAGCCTTAAACAGGCTAGTACTTTAACCTGAGTAAAAGTTAACAAACCTGTTCTATTCAGCATTTAAATGCACTTACCTATTTTATAGCTACAGTAACACTGCCTTTAAGCTGAAAGTATTAGATCATTGGTTCCAATTAGTTTAAAGCCCATTTTAATCTCTTTCTCTAAAAGACATAAAAATGTTTGATAGCTAGAAACAGCCTGTCAAAAACTGCAGTACACAACATAGATTCACTGTGCGCCATTTAATTACGCTGTGCTTGCCTTAAACACTCTTCCTGTAAAACCGTCAAGGTGTATATATGCACTTAGTTCTCAGAAGAGTATTTCACACCACTCAGAAAATGCAAAATAAAGCAGGCTTGCTGGGCTACTGTATCTTGTGAAGTGATAGCATCCACTGAAGGTCAAAACCAGTGCTGACCTGTACCATCATTTGTTGAAATTAAACAAAAAAGATGCTGAAATTGCCTCTTACACATCTTTGTTTTGATTCAGTTTGCAGGAGTACACTGGTAGAAAATATGCCTGTTCCTGTGGGAAGTGCTTAAGATTTTTTTCCAAGCAATTCCCCTCTCAGCTGGCAGGAATTACTGCACAGGTAGAGCCCAGCAAGTGTGAAATTCCTGTGCATGAGCATTTTGATCTCTGTCATTGTAACAAAAAGCAGTGTTTAGTTTGCAGGGAATGTAAGTTACAATACTGTCATCAGGTAATTTTACAGTAAGAGCAAGAGATTTGCTCTTACTGCAGTTTCAGAAAAAATGTGAAACTTGTCTGAATCCGAGAACTTGCTGTAGGACCTTCCATCCCTTTTCCTGTGTTGGTCATCACTTTTCAGATAGGGTCTGCCTGCCCTGTTAGCTTCTTCCATCTCTTCCTTTCTCTCCATTTCTCTTCTAGCTTGATTTTTGTGTTGAAAACAGTAAATGAAGGAATTTTAGTTCTCATTTTGCAAGGCTTCAGCATGGCACATAAGAGCCTGTAATGATTCAGACAAGGGTGTGCAGACAGGGCTGAATGAGTGCCTCAGATGCCCTTGTGCACTCTTGCTCCAAGTCTGAAAATGCAGAGAAGCATCTATCTCTACTCTGTTTCTGCTTTTTAAGCTGTGGCAGCAACTTGAAAGCAGTCCCTGTACCAAAGTAGAGATGTCAGCCCTTTCTGCTGCTAAGCTCATGCTGTGCCTAGTTAGATAATAAATTAGTTTTAAGCTTCCCTGATGTGCAGGTCAGAACATGTTGCTGTAGAAGAAGCAGCTGCCACGTGTGCTGGTAAGATGAGGCAGCCCTTCACCCAGGTGAAACACCACGCCCAGCTCTTGCAGCCATAACAGATTCACAGATGGAGCAGATTTTTACATCCTTGACACAAATGGGACTATGACCTGTATCTTGGGATATTGTCGTGTTCATTATTACAAACAATACTTTGAGGCTATTGCTGCTTCAGCTAGTGGAATGAGATACTGATTTTTGACAGCAGGCCATCTGCACAGCATACTCGTAAGGCAGAGTTTAGACAATTGTACTAAATTAAGGCTGTTTGAATTGCCTTGACGCAGTTGTGTTTTCCCGTTTCTGCTGTAGGAATGTTCTTCAGCAGAGAGCAGGCTGGCTGGAGCTGCTCTGCCTGTACATGGCAGGGAACGGGATGCGTGTTCAAGCAGTTGCTACCAGTTGAAAGAGTTCAGGAGTCTTCTTTGTTCACCACTAACACTGGAAGTTAGTGCTTTTGAAAGAATCTTTGTACAAAAAGTTGTTTCTTCTGTACAGGTCTTCACTTTTATGCTAAGGGGAAGCCCAAGGAGGTGGTACTAAATGCTTGTTCTTGGTACTACATCGTATAGTGGGTAAGGTTTCCTGGGCTATGTGTGTGGCCAAGGGGTTTTGGATGCAGTTTCAGGAAACTGCTTAAGAACGACAGATGTAGGGTTGCTAATAAAAATCTCTAAATGAAGCCCTAAACGTGGAAGTAAAGCAGTGTGACCAAGCATAAAGATGCAAGGGATTTCCTAAACCAAACTGACATCCTAAGACTTTTGAAATTTGTCCCATCAAAATCAATAAAGGAGTCCAAACATGTGGGAGAGGCAGGTGCTAAAATAGCATTCAAAACCCAAATAACTGCAGGTTTTTTGAAGAAAATGTTTTTATAATGAACAGCCAGTATCACTGCCTCTGCCCTGTCAGTAGCGATCAATAGATGAAAGAAGGAATTTTGGGAATGTTTAATTTTTTTTGTATCAGCTTTCACTGCCAGGAATGCACCTACCACAGACTTGCTTTTTCGCCTGGTAATGAAGTGGAGGTATCATCTTTAAAGACTGAAGTGTCAGAAGATGTACTGGAATGAACTGCTGGGGCACAAAGCAATATGCTGCTGGATTTTAAGTGTGTGTTCTCATGGGCAAGGGGTTGTGTTGGTTGCAAGCATGTGGTTCCTAAGAGGGATGATTGAAGTGACAGGTATTGGATGGGGATTTTAAAGAGTTGTGGAGGGTGGCAATGCTTTTTCTCATCTACTTCATGACTAAATTTGTTGTTTGAACATACATGTATGAGAAGTGCTTAGGGCACTGTGTGGCGACACTTGAGGAAGGGTGTAGTGGAAATGGGAGAGAAGTAGCATAGGTTATGATTGTCAGCCTGGGCGTGTGACTTCACACTTCATCCCTGGCAGTGTTCAAGGCCAGGTTGGATGGGGCCTTGAGCAACCTGGTCTAGTGGAAGCTGCCCCAGCCCATGGCAGAGGGGATGGAATTAGATATCTTAAGGTCCCTTCCAACCCTAACCATTCTGTGATTCTATGAGCCACGAGCTTGCTCATTAGGGTGATGGATCTAGGAATTCTGAGGACACAGTGAAACAGCTCTAGAAACAGGCAGTGTAACCCCAACATGGCTCCAGACATGCTTCCACCAGGAGAGGGGTGGTTTTACTACTTGCTGTAGTACCTGCACATTCTTACCCGGTCTCTGGTCTGCTCCCCTATGCTTGCAGAAACTGGATTCAATCTGCAGGCACAGGAAGCTCTGTGAAAGTGACGAGAAGCATGGAGTGTAAATGCTGTCTCCTGAAAAACTGGGGAAGTGAGAAATGGGGAGGAAAAACTGAAGGTCAGCAAAAGAGCAGGTGAGCCTAAGCTGCCGATATGTACCTTTAAGACAGATACTGAAATCCCCCTGAGGACCTGAATAGGTGCACACAAGGTTTGCCTTCACTTTGAGTTGCAAAGGTGCTTTGTGCCAGTATGAAACCTTCAGTTACCTCTGTCTCAGACATCATTACTGTGCTTGTGTCTTGCATGCTCACAGAAAATGTGTTAGTGAGAGGTTTCAGGGGATTTTGAATCATCTCGCACAAGGTTACCAGAAAAAATTAAGCTGTAGCAAGTGAAGGATAAGGAAATGACATGAATTAAAAATTAACTGGGTAACAGAAGGTAAAGCAGAGGATTAAATGATCACGTCTCATCACAAACAGCTCAGACTGGGTGACCTCCCTGTACATTTGTGATTTGGGAAGTGATTGACTGAGAAGGAAGATGAGAAAATTTGCAAATCACAGTTAAAATAGGAGAAACACTCAAGGAGATGCATTTGCTACCATGTGGCCCATTCATTTAGCTCATTTAAAGCCCTGCCAGTCAGCATCAAGATGTCCAAATTGACTGTATTGGGTTTGCATGGTAAGGTTTTGGAGAGGTGGCTTCGGTAAGAATCTGCTAGAAGCTTCCCCCATATCTGACAGAGGCAATACCAGCCGGCTCCAAGAGGGATGACTACTGGCTGAGGCTGAGCCCATCAGCAATAGTACCTCTGGGATAATGTATTGAAGAAGGGCAAAAACCCTGTGCAACAGCAATTGCAGCTGGAGAGAGGAGTGAGAATGTGTGGTGTGAGAGAAATATCCTGCAGACACCAAGGTGCAATTAAGTAGCATCAGTGCCAGAAGGGAAACTGTATAGTTCATGGCAAACTTCAATCTCATGTATAGCTATGTGTAAAGCCAAAAATAGAAGAATACACAGAAAAGATGATGTATGCAAAGGTAGAAACTAATGCAAGTAGGATCCTAATGCAAGAAAGGTTATTGCAAAATAGGTGAGAACTCACAAAAGGCACAGAAGGTATTGTATCAGAGTTATTAAACTTCTTGGGACCATGTCCTTAGAAAGGAAAGGAGTAATAGCAGGTATGATTAAAATATATGAAACAGGAGCAATATTAGGTATGATTAAAATATATGAAACAGTGGCCCAGAAGGAAGATGAAAGATACTTTTTTCCTGCTGCTTTTGATGGAGTTTGTTTGTAATTCAGTAAAATTAAAGAGTGGCAGAACTGAATAATGAAACTGAAATTTGTATTTTTCCTCACAGTTAGGCTGAGAGTTCAAGCTGCAGGACATTGCAGAAGCTAAAATTTAGCATGATTTCCAAAAGTGTGCTGCGAGTATATATAGATGTTCCTGGGAGGTAAGCCAAGGCTACATCTGTAAGAGCTTGTATGTGTTTACATACAATGGGGAAGGCTCTCAGGTACTGTGAGCTCTTGGTACCCAGCAGTTTGTTTCTGTGTGAGGAAGCTGTCCCAGCTCCTGAAATAGGATGGCTGCCTGTTGGGAAAAGCCCCTGATCCAGCTGCCAAATCACACAGGCATTTGCATGGGCAACAATTCAGTTTGGGACGGGCCAGGTTCAGTCACACAGTTGTTCAGACTCAGACAATCATGTTCCCCTGCTTGGGAACCATCCTGGGCACGTTTGAGTCTTTCAGGATGTCATATGTGTGGGCTTAAACTGCACACCTCTTGGAGACTGTGAGACCTCCCAAGAAGACTATGTCAGCATATGTCTTAACTCTGGTTGAATTAGGAGAACCTATTTGATGGCTTTTGAGTTTTCTTTTGAGGTGTCTGGATATGACCACTGTAAGTGGAAGATTTATTGGCAGATAAATTGACTGTGGCATTTTTCTTGCACAGTCTGAGTTGTTTGGTTGTTATGGGTTTTTTTTCTTTAGGCAAAAGGTTTTCTTGCCAGCTTATCCTTTTGGATAAGCTTTGGATAACTTGCCTTTGGGCTGGCAAGTTGCCCAAATAATAAATGCACTGTTAAATTCACACTTAGCAGCAACTATTCTGTTCTGCACTTCCCCTAAGCACTGGTACCCCCTCTTTGCAAATCTCATCTGATGCATGTACTGTCAAAACATAAATAGGTAACTGTGACTTCTCTGCTGTCTGCTCTGGAATGATAGCATAATCTATTTGCTGTATTCATCCTTTTCATTTCCATTTTTATTGCTATCATCTAACCCACTTTTTTTTTTTTTCTTTCTTTCTTGGTATACAAATTATGAAGATAGCCTCGCCTATTCCTCAGCAGGCTCTAAAGCGTGTGTGGTGTGTGATGCATGATTCTATCTTGTTGTTTGATTTAGTTAATGCCACATTCATAACTATACATAAAAAATGGGGAGTGCTTTCTGATGACAGCTTAGTATAAATCATTGGCCCAGGTGAAAGCATAGAATCTTATCAGATCTGAAGCTTAAAAACCCCAGTTGGATAGACAGCACTTTTAAAGGGTTAAAACCTGTGAAAGCCAGGTTCTGTTCATTGAATGGGCACAGGAGCCTTTTCCTGGGACACGAAACCAATGGCATCACCATCTACATGGAGATGTCATCACAGGGGTGCTGAGTAACCACAAGGTTCATTCACAAGGGAATGCTCAAATTAAGGTCCCACTTCAGCAACATTTTAGTAAAAGCAATTTAATACTGCTCAAATACCATAGGAACATGAATCAGCCTGATTTTGCATTAAATTGCTGAAGCCTGTAATAAAATGTACTGGGTAGTTAATAAATAAGGCAACTGGATAGAGAATTTCAGAGCCAGACTTTTTTTCCTGGCAACAGGCATATATCAGTTCCAGCCTCAACTCAGCCATGCACGTCTGGATGGAAAGGAAAGATTGTGTTTGTGTAGGGGTAGATTCAACTCTAATTTTCACCTGTATAAACCAATGTGAACTGTGAAGAGAATTACATGATTAAATTGATATACTACCGAAGTGATAAATCCAATATCTGGAAAGATGTTTTCCTTCCCTGCTTGCTTCTGAACCATAGACATTGTTTTTCAGCTCTTCAGTGAAGAAAAGCAGAGGAGGATTTATCAGGTGGTGAGTTTGGGGGTTTATTTTGAAATATTTTGTGTTGCTGTAGAGTACCTAATCATTGCTGTATTGATTCGTGTATCAAAAAAAGGAATATTAGGTAAAGAGCAGGAGTTTCCTTGGGTTTTGTCCCTGGTTGTTAAATAAATACATATATACGTTTTTGCTACAGTTTCCAGGGGACAATTTGTCTGGTCTGACCACAGGACTTTATGCAGCCTTTCAGTTCTTAAAAGGGCCTATGGGAAAGATGGGGAAAGACTTTTTAGCAGGGCCTGGATTGAGTGGCAATGGTTTTAAACTAAAAGAAGGGAGATTCAGGCTGGATGCGAGGAAGAAGTTCTTTGCGGTGAGGTGAGGTTGCCCAGAAAGGTGGTGGATGCACCATCCCTGGAGACATTCAAGGGCAGGCTGGATGTGGTTCTAGGCAACCTGATCTAGTTGATGATGTCCCTGTTCATGGCAAGGGGGTTGGACTGAATGATCTTTGAAAGTCCCTTCCAACCCAAACTATTCTGTGATTCTATTTCATCTGGAGATATCGTAACCTACTTTCATCTGATGAACACTGACACTGTCCTGTAAAGGGATGGAGGAGAACTTAATGTAACCCTAAACTAAATTGTGTTGTTGGTTTTTTCCTCTCCTTCCTGCAAGACTTGGGTAGCTTTGTGATTCACCACACCCTACTGATTAAAAGCTGGGAATGTTTCTTCCCAGTCTTACAAAAAGAAAATGTTATTCAGCTTTTGACCTGGATTAGTGGTGGGCAGAGCAACATATAACCTAATTCCTATTATTTCTTAGTTGTTGGCTCAGGCCCCCTCCGTCTTTCAACTGCTGGCATGTGCTGCTCTTTGCAGGCTGACAGCTCCATGCAGGCTTGCTGGAAAAGGAATCACAAAGGGAATGTTAGGTGGCAATAGGAAACTGTTGTAAATAAAAAATATTCAGAAAGCCAACAGAAGTCTTCAGGGCATTTAAAAATACGTTGTAAAGGACATCACAAAGACCATTGTAGAAATACAGTTATCTTCAGCACAGCCTTCCTTCTAATTGAGTCTGGGACCCCTGCTGGTTGAATGGCTGGCTTTCTATCTAGGTGGTTAAATCTGCTTCTTTGTGGATAACTCTTTATGAACACTGCTCCTGTTACAAATCGTGAAGTACAATTTATATCGGCAATAAAACCTTTAACAATTGCTAAAACAGTTAACCGGCTCACTAGAACATTCCCCATCACAGATCTAGCCTTGGGAAGTTAACTAACAAACATGTTATTAACCACTGATGAGGAGCTGTTTGGAAGAGATTATTGCTTAATTAATCTTTGTGCTGAGCTAATAAGAGTGTTAAATGGGCCTCTCTGTTGAAGTGGGTTGTTAAAACAGATTGCAAGTTCCCTCAGGGGGAACTCTGAGACCAATATGACATTAAAGTTAGCCATCCAACAAGGAAGATATTTTGGGCATTAAAAATAACAAATCCAAACATCTTCATTAAGAACATCGTAAGAGTCAGTGGCTGTGTGGGTACTGAGTGAGTATAAATGCATGTATAAATTACTGTGCTCTTTCTTCTTCTGGTAAGAAAGCTGTATCATTCAGAGTTTAAATTCAGTGTTTTTTACCACTGTTCTATTGCAACCTAAGTTGAACATGCCACACTTATCTGTAGTAAGCTAGTTACCCTGATCTGGAAGGCAGAATCTGAAGCAAACTCTAATGTCATCTGCTCATCCTAGAGACAAACAAGATCAAAAATCTCTTCATATTAATGACTTGAATAAACCTTCTGCTTGATACAATTTGATGCAACAGTAAAAGGCAGTGACCAGGCTGCCATTGTGCTTCATGGCAGTTTTAGTAGTAAGCAGTCAGATCTCAGCCATGAAGTAAGGTGCCCATACTTCAACTCCGTTTCAACCTACATGTTATAGGAGAAGAGAAAGATTCCATAAAAAGAAAGGTTGGAAAGGAGTTATTCAGCCTTGAATGTCTGGTGGTAGTAACTCAGAAGGGATATTGGTCTGTCACTACGGCTACTTCCATGCTAGGCCCTGTCCTTCATGAAACACAATTCCATCCTTACACCCAACTCAGAGGTGTTGACTCTGTGTATGTTTGCATCCCATGGTCTGAATGTTATACTCAATGTGTGATTACATTTCTTTTGCATGGAAAAGACTAGGCAAAGTATTTATGGCATGAAAGTAGCAATATGACAGAGTGCATTCATGCATACCCATATTTTTGATGTTAGAGTTTTATCTTGTCTGAATTCTTGTTGGCTTCAGGCACACACCCTGTCTCACCAAAGGCCTGGGTGTGTTGAGATGAGGTGAAGTCCTTGTTCACATGACCCCTCTGTGCCTAACCTTTGACATCTTATGGGTTTATTTTATGGTCTTTTGCCATGCATACTTGAATATTGATGAGGAACTTGCACTTAGGGGATGTGGTCATAGTACAGATCATCACTTAACGGCCTGTTGACTGGTTTTATTATGTTGCTCATGTTGTCTCTAATGCATCACATGGAAGCACCAAGGCAAAACCTTCTTGATTAGCATAGCCTTGGAGACCTCTAAATATTGTCTCACTTAATTACTACTGCAAAATGATCAATATGCCTCACCAAAATTAACTGTACTTTGGACATCTCCCTTGCCTGATTACTGTGCATTTTGTGTTCCTCAAGGATAATGGAGGTTTGTTCCCAGCCAAGATGTTATCCTGGTTGTAGGCGCACCTGCAGAGTCCCTCTGTGCCTGTGGTTTTCTCAAGAATGGATCTTAGCTGCTAATCCAAAACAGTCTTTTTACATGTGCACATGATTTGTGTTTGGTGAGTATGAGTTGAAGTTCGTGACTAGGAAATGATTGATTAGAATAGCATACCCCTGTGCTTTTTAAACATCAGGATGAGGGCTGGAATACCTCATTCCTGACAGCCTGCAGCATATGTCCACAAATCAGAGGCGTTGTTTTCCCACCCCTCATTTCATGCTGACCTTTTAATGTACTAGCCGAAGCTAATCTTAAGTGTACAACAGCATATTGGCTTGTTGTATTTGTTACAGATAATTAATATCACTCTAGTCAGCTATCTTCTCAATTATTATTTCCAGTTGCTTCATAGTTATTAAAATGTCACAGTTCAAGTACAGACAAGTGTCCATGATGATATGCAGAGGTCTGCTAAGTGGAAAACTTTTAGGTGTCTTTTTATTACTCAGATCCCCAGGGTATGCTGCTGTGGTCATGCTGTCTTCAAGTATATATTTGACCTGTACTTCATATGCACAGTTAAAGGTTCAAATAAATATGCATGTTTTCTCTGCTTATTAAGTGAAATTCTAGACATAAAGAGAACTTGAGGGGAGTTTGCACTGATGTCTCAACTAAGTAAATTGTACACAGTGGATGCACCTGCCTGCTTTGTCTCTGCTCCACTGATCCATACTACTGTTTTTTCCATACGTGCATTCACAGAAATCCATTTGCATGGAAATACAGTTCACTAGTTAAGCCCTTGCATTGTAAATCCAGCTTTAATATTATCAGCAGTGCTCTCTGCTGAGCCTCAAGGGCCAGTAAACCACTCCTCCACACAGTGAGTTGGAGGACCCATTGCACATCCTGTGTCTTCTAGGCTCTTGCCTTCCATTAAACCTTCTTTCACGATCAAGGCCAGGTCCCTCTTGCTTCAGTGGAGACCAGCTGGGCTGCTGCAGTAAATGCAGGAACCTCCTAGATGCAGCACCACTAACTTGTTCCTGTGTTGCCATCAGTAATACCTCCTTATGTATGTTCTTCTTGCGGCTCCTTCCTGTACAGAAGGAGTTCTATCTCAAGGTAGGGTGAGCTTCAGTGAGGAGGTCTAAGTGACAAGGTCAGAGACTACAAAACCCTGTCCCCTCCAGCTCACCACCACATCTGTGGTTCTGAGCACTGTCAGCTGGCACTGAACAGTGACTGTGCTTGGGAAGAGGGGGAAGGAAAGCTGAAATCAAAAACTGAGGTGGAAGAGTATGAATAAAAATGTCTGAAAAAAGAAGCGAGAGAGCAAGAAAATGACAGAACAGATGTTAAATCTCTGTTCATCAGGTTGTGAAAATCTCCCCTCTACACAGACAAAAATAATTTGCTCTCCAGCACAGACCCAGCTCTCAACAAGCTCATGTTGGATTTGGGGAATTGCCTTTGAGAAGGTTCTTCCCAACCAAAAAAATGTCATGGCTTTTTACTGAAAGAAAGCTGAACACCGAAACTGGTCAGGAACCCAGCTAAGGATAATCTTCAACTCCAATAGTCCTGTTTGTCCACGACAGGGCTCCCCCTTCTCCTCTCTGCTGTGCGATCCTGATGTTTCGTTTTCTCACAGTCACTCAGGAGACCCTTTTGTTCCCAACCACAGCCCATTGGCTGCAACAGCAGCACCCACACCATTTCCCCTCTCCTGTTTAGGTAAATTCCACCACTGCCATGACCTTCAGAGCTGATGTATGGAGCATCCCTGCAGGATTGTTCTTTCTGACACTGAGAGGGAGGCTGGGCAATAAAATGAGGAATTAGCAGGCATTTACATTCTGAAGTTAATGATGAGGAGTGTGAGCCTTCCAAACATCTGTTTCCCCTGTTTTCAAGGGGGCCTTTAATTTTCTTCTGGTTCTCATCCACATGGCCATTGCCATTAACCATCAGCCAGCAGTGCGCCGGCTCTGGGAAACAGAGGCTGGCTGTGGAACAAAAACCCTCTAAATCACAGTATGTCTCAGTTTTGGGGGACAGTTGTAACATCCATGGGGTTAGAAAACAGTTGGAAACCTTCTTCGTGGTGATGAAAGAAACACAAAGAAGACTGTGCTGTCTCCAGGCCTGGAGCTGGACCCAAGGCTGTATAAATGAGGACATGGGTCACAAGCAGCTGTGATCTCTCCCTGAGATCCACTGCTTGTCTGTCTCTTGTGGACCCTGCTAAGTCCTAGGCTGGTGACTGTTGCCCAGGGAAAGAAGAAAGCCCTGACCCTAGGTTGGGAGAAAGGCCAGACAATCCAGAAATTAGCAACTTGCAGGGTAATAAGAATGAGAGGGAAGAGCATTGTAAGAAAAACAAACAAACAAACAAGCAGGACTGAGTGTTTAAGGAAAAAGAAGTCAGGAGGGGTGGATGAAAGAAAACTCTGGATAGTGGCCACTGTTCTGAGATGGACTTAGTGGGCATAGAGGCAGAGCACTGTTCCCCGGTAAAACAAAGGCATAGATGAAGCTACCAAAGATCAGTCATCTGCTGGTCCAGGGAATGAATGGGGCAAACTGGCACCCTGGCATGAGCAAAACATAGAGGGGACCCCTTATGGAATAAAATGCCAGCAAGGAATATAAAGACAAATAAAACAACAAATCTTCCTGGTGTCTTTGCCTTTAACTTTCAAAGCCTTCCAAGAGGGCATCTTGGTCAGCTGTTACACCCTTCCCTGATTTAGTGACTCTGAAGTAGCCTTCTCTTCCCAGAGGACCCCACTTCATTGCCTTAATAGCCTCATGAAGGTTAATGAAGCATCTTAGGTTTTGTGTCATGCTGTTTGGTGTGGTGAGGGTGGGACATGAGGGCTTTGGGACACCTGGTCAAGGTTTCAAGATGCCTTTGAGAAGGGGCCTGGAGTGGGGATGAGGCATCCTAAAGCTCAGCCCTGGAGACAGGGTCCCGCTGCCGTTTCACCTGAGAGCCTGGGGGACTGTCCCTGTGATTGCACCCAGCTCTGCATCTTTTCCCAAATTCTCCCTAGTCTCTCCATGACTTTCAGGGGGAAATTTGGAGCTGAGGCAGTACAAGGACACAGGATGGAGGGGGGTCGTCCGAGACTCACATCTGCTGCCCACCCACAGGCAGAGCTGGAGGTGGGTTTTACCATTTCTCCTTGTCAAAAGAGTTCCTCCTTGTCAAAATCCAAGCACAATAATAGCCAGGGGGAGGCTTTAAGAGCCTGCTGCCAAAAGTGACTTTTATTATGCATCGCACCATTCACAGTCATTCAAATGCTGTGATGTCCGTGCACACCTTAAATTGTGGATCTGTGACAGCTGGATTCAGCACGGAGGTGTGGGAAGTCTCTGTGGTTTACCAAATAACAGGGAGAGGAAGGAAAATCAACGTGTCACAGCAGTGTCTGTCTGCTGGCAGCCCGACTGATTTAACTGGCTGCATGCTTTTAGTGATTGTGTTGGATTTGCTCGACTTTTAAAAACAGACAGGCTTTCAGGCTTGCAGCCATTTTCAGATCAAACCAACCCCCCACTCCTGTCCCCATCTTCTTGTGAGGTGCTTTTTTTGGCTGGCACAGATTGACTGATGAGGATGTGGTCCCAGGGTGGTGCATTCAAGGTTGTAATAGAACCTTTTCTTTTTGGTCATTTCCCTTTTAAGCAAGGTAACCAAGAAACCCTGATTTGCATCCGGGAATGCTGATTGCACTAAGTAGTTAAGTCCATCAAGTTCCCAGTGGCACTTTCTGTCTGTGAGTTTCAGATAAAAACGGGGAGCTAAAGTAGCTTAATGGATTAGAGCAATTGCCTTCCTCACCTAGACACCTCTGCTGAAATACGATTTTGGTGCTTAAGTGAAATTGCCCATTTGCTTCAGCACAGGGAGGTGGGGACAGATCACCAGAGTTACCCCAGTGGCCAAAAATTCCCATCTGGCAGCTAAGGGGTGGCCATCAGTAGGACCGGGGCCACTGGCACTGGTAGATGGGGTGGCCCACTGATTCACGTGTCCCTGCAACTTGATCCTCTGACAGATACTCTCCTCATATAAAAGTTCTCAGAGAAGCTGTGGCTGCTCCATCCCTGGCAGTGTTCAAGGCCAGGTTGGACGGAGCTTGAAGTAACCTGGTCTAGGGGAAAGTGGCTCTGCCCATGGCAGAGGGGTTGAAACTGGCTGAGCTTTGAGATTCCTCCCAACCAAAATCAGTCTGTGATTCTTTTTGACATGAAGCAACTATCCCTCACGGCAAACGTGGAGCAGCTTGTCCCACTATTGGAAACATGGTGACAAAGTCTGCCAAATACTCATTCATTTAGAAAACGGTGTTCGGATCAAAGAGGTGCTAAATGGTTAATCTTTCCATCAGATCAGGGGGAGGCTCTGGCTGTGAAAGCATCAGTAATTTACCGTCCATTTAGATGTTGCAGCTTCTCATCTATTTGAAGGCTGATAGACATCGTTTGCCAAGTAATACGGCATTCCCTGTAAAAAAATATCATAGGTAATGGAAAGATTAAAACAGAAGTTGAGATAACACCAATCTATATATTCAGTCAATGCCAAATGCTTTATGCAGTCAGAATCTGCTTCCCCATACATGTCACTAGGACCATACCAGAATACCAGAAAGCTCAGAAGCATTTCCAAGAATTGGATTGGTGCTATTTTAACTTTGCTTTTCTTTTTTCAGTTCACTTTGAGTTCCAGAATAGAATAACTGTAAATTGACCAAATGACCTGAGAGATCAGTGGAAAATCTGCCAGAGAACTCCTGACTTTTCATTTACAGGCTAGAGCCACTTCCACAGGAGCAAAACATCTCTTAGGGCTTTCTACTCTCCAGTGTGGCTGTAATAAAAGTGGATTCTCTTAAAGGATCATTTTGTTTCAGTGCATAGCTGAGACCCATCATTCCTTATTTCCCAAGACATCCCAGAGCACCTGAGAAAATGTGCCCTTGGAGTGTCACCTCTTCATTACTGTCTTCTCCAAGGTGGAACATCACAATTTTGTCTCGTGACAGTACACTGCAATTTTCACTAGGAGAATATTTCTCCAAGGTAGCCAGATTTTGATTAAGTAGAACAGAACCAGACGAGCTGAATCTGAACAGTCAACATGCAGGTTTTGTAAACTTTTTTTTCCTGTGTAATATCTAGAAAACCAGTTGATGAGAGTGTTAGGGAAGAGGAACCTTTCTAACCTCTGCAAACAGAGGCTGATCACGCACTGCTGGTTGTGAAGCTCATGTGAAATGTACCAGGGCAAGTGCTTCACAGCAATGATGCATCTTTGTGACAGAGGAGGACAGAAATACCACTTAATGCCAGATTAATCCAACACGATTTTATAATAAGGCACAAAGGAACGTACTTGTCATTTACCATCGGCTTTAAAATGCTTTGTGTTAACCTCATGTACTCCTCTGTCTGATCTAGGCTGTCCATTTAAACCCCCTTGATAGGCTCTCTCTGTTACTGTTTCTTACAGATCCCTGTTTTACTGCCCCGCTCTTCTGTTAAAGAGTTTAGAAGAAAGCTGACCTTGATGTAGGAGACCACGTCATTGTCTTTGCCCCATGCTACATGTTGTAACCGTTACTCTCATGAGGCTGTAGAAGCAAGACTGCTCTGCAGCCTTAATGAAGGCAAAAGTTTTCCTTGCCAGTGAAGTAAGCAAATAGGAAGGGAAATTGTTCCTTGATCCTATCTGTAGGTTTTTTCTAGACTGCAGCCAGTCCTAATGGGGACTTTTTTCCTCCATGGAATTAGGGACTTCTGTTACCTGTCCTGAAGTTTATTCAAGTTTATCTATGAGAAACCCAGAGTCTGAAAAATGGAAACATTTGGGTGTTTCTTGACAATGAAAACTTTTCAGGTCATAAAAAATCATTGACAGATGCATGTTCTCAAAAATGCTTATTGAGTGGGAAAGCTGTTTTTCACTGGAAAACATGAAGGATAATTTTCTTCTTCACTGTAGCAGATCAAGCCACAGCTGAGCCTGAGCTCCTTTCTTACACTGTTCAATTTATGTTTGTTTTGCCTCTTTCCCTCAAAATGCCCTATCCCTGTCCGCCACCATGGTCAAAGGGTCAATGCTTCCCAGTTCAGCCCCCCTCAGAAAGCTCACAGCATCATTTAAATGTCCCAGAGACCAAAAGATTTTGTGGTGCTCTGGTGTTGGGATGAAATCACCTGAATGATTCCGCATTTACTTCTGACTCTGGGAAGTGGAGAAGGTTGGATCCAGAAAGGGGAGCAGAGCTCTGAAATTCAGGGTTCATGGTGTTTCTTCCAACTTCTATTCCAGGCTCTGCTCAGACTTCTTGTGCAGCCAGCGATGGGTCACTCAACCCCCCTGCGCACCTACAGAGGGAGGCTATCTTGCTCACCATTGACCCACCCCCATGCCCTTTCTGCCCCATGTACTGTCACATAAAGATCCCAGGGATCCTCAGCTGAAATATCATACTGCAGTGGCAGAATTACTAGGATACGGGTTTTTGCCTTACTCTTATCTTGTTAGTTCGAATCCACGAGCTAAACAAATTGCTATTTACCCTAGTTAGCCACCGAATGCTGTTTATTTAACTTACAAAATGCAAATAGGCTGGTGGTCAGAGGGTTAAGAGAGAGCAGAGACTAAGTACTTGTAAATTGATGTAGTGCCCTGAGGGTACCTCTGCTGGTAATAAAGTGCATCTCATAAACAGATATCCTGCTATGGTCCAGCAAAGCAAAGTGGAGTGGATCCTTCCCAAATTAACCATAAACGAGACTGACACTCTAACACAAATTGAAAGCCCCTCAAGGTGCTGCTTACATTAATTACAAAGCCTTGGAAAACTATCTAGAAGGGCTTTCTCTTCTCCAGGAGAAATTAATAGACGGGATCTGGAAACAGGGAAAAATCAGACATACAAGAAGCAAAAGCCATTTAAATCCTTCTCTTTGCTCATCTTTCTCATGAAAACCAGTAATATTGTCGATAACTACATGTGAATTCCTCTGGGTGCTGCTTTTCTCCTCCACCACTCTTCATGCCATGACCTTTGAGGTGGAGAAGTCCATCTTTTCCATGGATGTGGTCACTTGCAGACATGCCATGGAAGGCAAGAAATCACCACTCTAAGGCTGGCAGGAGGAGGAAACAGGGCTACAAGAGCAAAAACTACCTCAGGAATACAAATGGGCTGAAAAGGCTGGGCTCCCCAGGGGGTTTGAGGGCATCCATGTGGGCTGTGAGTGCTCCTACAGCTGAGATTGGGGTGCCACAGGTGCTCCCTCCCAACCTCACCCTGCAGCACCCAGATGTTCTCTGTGCCCAGTCCTGCTACAGGGACATGCCTCATGTTCTGGCTGCTGCCCTCCCCGGGCTTGCACCTCTGTCCTCCTAGCAAAGGGCTCCAGCCCCATACAAACACAGCCAGTGGTCAAAGAGTCAGGAGACATGGGGCAGCCAAGTCTCCTCCGGTGGTGTTTCGAAGAACCCAAAATGTGCTTTTTTCCTTTGCTGGAGGGAAAGCGAATTAGCACCCATGAGCTAACGTTAGCACCAGAGGGGTCAGGTCCTCCACCATGACTTTGTTTCGCTTGTGTGCCGGAACATCATGATGGCATAGCAGCAATGCAGATGAGGTGACAACCCCTGGGATGCACACTGGATCAGGGGCTGAATGAGCTGAAATATGAAAAATAAAATGAAAAATATGAAAAAAGCCTCCTGATCTGAAGTTTGGGAGTGCAGTTTGTCACAGCTCCTCCTTTCTTGCGACAGGCTGTGGGACCAGAGCAGGCAGTAGGAGTTCTCTGAGGCAGGATGGCTCCTCTTGAGCTTTGAATGAAAGCAGGTAGAAGGGTGAAGGTGCTGCTTTATGCCCTATCCTCCAGTTCTGCTGCTTTGCATTTCAGATGCAGGGGCATGGTTTATAATCTAATTCCAAAACAAAGGCTTGGCATCTATTTTTTATGCTCTGTTAAGTAGCCTGTTTGGATTTTTATGATTCAACTAATATTTGTGGGGGTTTTCATTGCGAGCAGCCATCCAATAGCAACATTAAATAAAAAGTGGAGTCTCTTTATTGATTTGCTTTTAGTTAAAAACAAACATGTCATATATAATCGAGATGTACACTGCTTGTAGATTGTAGAGAGCACATTTATAAAGCTATTGAAAGAATTAAATGGAATATATCACAGCTACCTTTCCAAATCATTCAAACAGGGATGTTTACACACCTAAAATGCTGACAGTCCTTCTGGCAAACTTTTAATACAATCGTTTGGTTTGCTCTTTAAATGCCTGGCATATTTTAACCCTGGAGATAAATGAATCTCAGTGGGATTGCTGAGTAATTAAGAAAAGTGTCTCTGATGGGCTTGCTTCATAGAGAGAGGTGAAATAACACCGGCAGAGTCAGCTGATCGTTTGATGTCTTTACATTAAAAAAAAGAAGGCAAACTCCATTGTGAGCCATTGTCACACTGTGTGGCAGGGATTGCTTCCAAACAAGTTGGGTTTTCAGTGTTCCTGCATCACAGTTTTATAAATTGCCATTTAAAATGGAAACCAGTGTATGCTCTGGAAGGAAGCCTCTCGAGACCCCCTTAGCCAGAGCTCTATGGCCTAGAGGCTGCAGGTCAAGGCTCATCTGCTCAGTTGAGCTTTTGCTGATTGAGGGCAAGAGCTCGGTGGCAGTGGTGGAAGGGCCTGGGGAGGAGAGGTTTGCTGCCCGCTAGCTATTCGCTGGCAAAAGATCCACGGGAGCTGTTTATTTTCTAATAATGGTTCAAGATACAGTCAGGATGTTCTTGATAACCCGCTTTTAGGCTTTGTGTTGAGCTATCTGGATGCTCAGTTTTACTGAAGGCGCAGATTCGTTTTTTGGTAGGAAATACCAAATAGAAATTGAAACACTGAGCCCCAGGAAAAAGAAATCAAGCCTCGAATTACTGCCTGACTCTTTGATGTTCCATGATTAGCAACGCATGCAGTTTTAGTCCCAGTGCTATTACGCACAAATCGCACTGGGAACTCTCCCACAGCTATTACTGCCAGCAGAGGGATGTTTTCACATAGAGACATTTAACTCAAAATAGTCACTTTGCTGGAAAAATCTTCCTGGAGGGCAGGCTCTGGAGTTTTCCTTTTGGTGTAAGGTAGCAGAGCTAAATCCCAGGCTGGGAGCTTGCAGCCTTGATCTCTGCTGGCAATGCTGAGGTCAGGCTCTACTCACCTCTTGGGAGTCAGCTGTATCACAGTCAGAAACATGTAGTGTCAGCTGGGATTTTTGCTGACAAAATTGCTCTCAGCTTCAACACCTGTCCCCCCGGCATGAAAAGCATTCCAGGAAGAAGGTGGCTGTATCCCCCGAGATGGTAACTGATCTCAT
This sequence comes from Lathamus discolor, assembly GCF_037157495.1. Lineage (NCBI taxonomy): Eukaryota > Metazoa > Chordata > Aves > Psittaciformes > Psittacidae > Lathamus > Lathamus discolor. The sequence continues at coordinate 98,046,121 of NC_088887.1, read as the reverse complement.
TATGAAAAACATTAGTTATTCACTGGAAAACAGACCCAGGAATTAAGGCATTAGGCAATTGCCCCTTTAAATGATTATTTTCGACTACAAGACATTGTTATTACTGGTGGAGAGGTGGCTGCAGGAACAGGCCATTTGACAACTGTGTCTGAGAGCAGGGGACAGAAGCGCCTGTTTATTTGCTATATAAATCAAATTAATTTAGTTAAATTTACAAAGGCAGGAAGAAAAGCAATAAGGTCTGTCCTGTGGCTGTGCCCCGAAACAGAGGCAATGCTGCCAGTATTGAAACTGTGCTCCCCAGGGAAACCAAGAGCGCAATGTAGCTGCAAGTATTTATTTGGCTGTTGCCATTTCCAGTGCTACATATTTTAAACGTATTTCAAGCACTGCTGAAAACCTATACTGGTGAGAAACCACCTGCCCAGGGGGACCCAGTGGCGTGACATGTCCACCAGCATGAAAGATGCTCTGAGGAAACCAGTGAATTAAGCATTTATAGCTAAGGTTAATAACTCCAGATGTAGCTCCTTCTGCCACACAAGAAAGGTGAGCTGTTTATAGGCACATGTTCTGGCCCCCTAACTCTCACCTCCTGCCCTCTCCCCCTGTCCCTCTCCACTGCTCTACCAATATCTTCTGCCTTGTCCATGACTCCAAATATGTCTGAAGCGTGGCAGAGCCTCACTTTTCCACCTGTGATACAAAAAGAGGTAAAAAGAGGTAATACTTTGACAACCTCCCCCAGTATTTCTCACCTCGGTATTTGCCTTATTAATCAAGGCAAGACGGACATGATGCAGGTCCTGGACATCACAGGCTTTCTCTAGCTCACAAGATGGGAGACCAGATGCAGAGAAAGAAATGGTCACCGCAGGATGTAGCCTGGAGGGAGCTGCATGGCTTTTACTGCACTGGCCAGCTGGCGACGGCAGGCATTGGTCTGCTTCACCTCTGCTGACATCAGCATAATTGCAAGGGTCTGTTAAGCTGAAGGACAGCTCAAACATTCATTTCAGGGATGACTAGCCATCTTTGATTTTAACTCCTGAGAAGATCCTGAAGGTGAAGTAAATGGTCTAAGAGCGAAATTCTGCTATCAGATACCTGTCTATAAATGCCACCAGCGTCATAGAAGCACCACGTGTGAACATGGGAAGAAGATTTGGTGCATCAGGTGAGGCCCTTCTTGTTTAGCATCTGTTTATGTGCATGCTTTCTGGGCAGACAAGTTCCTGCACCATCTCTAATCTAGGTGGGCTCAACCTTAGGTATCTCTGGGCTGAAAAAACGTCACTGGCTGCCAGGATTCTTTTGGTGCATGTACAGATGTGAAAAGATAATGTCCAGGCAAGCTGTTACTGGGTGAAGCTCATGAGGGATGGATGCCTCTGGTGATACACTGGGACATGGTAATCATCTTAACAGCACTTGGCACTGAGTACTGCCTCCTATCCATGTCGCTCCCTGAATCCCTGTGCCATTAGCTAATTGAGCTTCACAGCAATACCTCAGTGACACTGGCACTGGGAGGCATGTTCTTCAAAAGACTAAACATGGATTTGGAAAAGCTACTTGTCCCGCCTGGCTAGGGGTCATCAGCGGGACCTGAAAACCTTTCCGTGGCAGGAGCTGGTGAGACCTTCAGATAGCGGTGGTGGCCCCTGGTGCTCACCAGCACTGCGTGGAAGGCTACTGCTGGGCTCTGTCCTAGAGACTCTTGTGGAAAGGGTTTAGAAATTTAGGAAATGGGTCTGAAATTTAGACTTAGGAGGTGCATATCCAACCATCCCCAGCCCATGTCCTGAGTATGGCTAGCAATGGAGAACTCCACTGCCCAAAGCAGGCTGGGGATTGGAGGGGACACAGACACTTCTGCACTGGCATGTATCCAGACTAATCTGGGGTAACCTGGGCTCTGAGCCTTTACTTTGGCCAGGCCAGGGGGATGCCTCAGACAGGGAGAGAAGCATGCCCTGAGCACATACCTCTACAACAGGCACGACCCTTTGTAGAGACTGTTTCCCCACAGGTCATGGCAACAACTGGCCTTCCTGCAGTACCGGCCAAGTATTGCCAGTGACAAGCAGGTCCTCACTGAAGCAGCCCCTGCCATGACACCCACTGTCCAGGTGGGATGTGCAGGAGTTTCTGTGGGGTTGAGGGATGCCACGTACTGGAGTCGCTGCTTGCATGTCAATACCCAGCTTGCTGAGCTTAGGGTTCATCTCACCTGGTTACAGAGGAGTGCGGTGCTACATCTGTGAGAATCACACATGTACAATCAGTGGAGGTGATTCGGTACTTTACATGGTGCATCATCTAACCCATTTTACATATCTCCTTTAAGCTGAGATGCCCCAGACATGCTTCCCCCCACTGTTTCAGGAGGCACAGCTGGCTAACTCAGGCATAGGCATCCACTAGAGGAAGATGTGTGTGACCTCCAGTGGCTGGAAAATCCTTGATGAATGCCTCCTAAATATGCCTCAGAATTTGAAGACAGAAAAGTCCAAGAACAGGAAAATGCGGACACAGGATCCAAAGCTGTGAAGCAAGCCTCAATTATTTATCATTCTTGCGACCCAGAACAGCAGGGACTTCAGTCTGTCTAACTGGGGCATTTGGATACAGCCCTACACCTCTTCATTGTGCAGGACATCTTCCTCCACGAGGGAGTCAGGAGCAGCACAACCTTGTTCAGCAGTGCTCATCTACACACCCAGAAGCTGCTAAAACTTAGATGTGGGCACAGGAAGTCTGTCTCATTCCTGCTACCTGCCTGTCCTTTTCATGTCTCCATGCATGTGTCTCTGTGCCTGGTTTAAAGCATGTGGACGGAAAAAGAAGCCCATCGTTTCTCTGGCAGGGTCCTGGGCAGGCCCCCACCATCCTCATCAAAAACCAGTGCCGGAGAGGACACTGAGGAGATTAAAGGGTAACAACAGTGCTGCCACCAGTCTGCATCGCTGACTGCTGCTTCCCCCAGCTGAGTGCAACTCTGGGAGTGACATGTCAGCCCACAGAGTGTGACCACAGACAGCCTCTCAAGCAGGCTCCCTGGCAAATCAGAAACTCTCTAGCCCTTAAACCTGCTCAGAATTAGAGGCTGCCTCTGAGTAAGCTGCTGCCCAAGCTGCTGGCAGGAAAAGGAGCCTCCTTCATCCATCATTGCTGGCTCATGGAGCTTTTTCTGTCCAACTCAATGCAACTGAGGTGGCTACAGTCCATCCATCCTTGCACTGGTATGGCCTGGGCCAGCAGGACTCTCCTCTGGGCACTGTGTTAGGCTGGCAATTGAAAGCAATATGACCTTATGGTAATGTGGGCACCAGGCAATCACTATGTGTAGGAAATGATGGCAGTTACTTTATCTAATAACAGCATGAAAGTGTGAAGTATCTCTATTGAGCTGCTGGCTTGCTGGTGAGAGTTAAAGGAGATGCACTCTCGGGTATAACATTTGCAGAGAGAAGTGGCACGAGATATTGCCATAAACTCTCCCGTTAATAAGCGAGCAGAGGAAGAGAGAGCGTGCCAAATGCAGCAGTGTGAGGGGACAAAATTAAGGAAGCAACAACCTTTTTCCCTAGGCAGCAGATATCCCCAAAGGAGAAATGAAGAATTCCCCTCTTGACCCAGCGACTGGAAAACTCGTGTACTGCTGATAATAATGTGGGAAGGACAGCTTTGAAAGGAATAAAAGAAAAATGTCTTTGCCATATTAGTGTCCTTTAATACTAGAGGGAAATGTAAGTTTCTGCCGAAGGAGATTAGCAGGAAGAGCCCAGCTCAGTAGCTGTGCATTGACGATGCTCTGCAGGTCAAGGGGTGCAGAAATTACTTTTGCCCTGTGACAGATGGGGGAGACGCGGCCCAAGCATGAGAACAATGGTACGTGCATTCCCTGTTATTCTGGTGATGGTGTTGGCTGCGCAGCATTACAAAGTAGCCCTGAGGGCAATGGCCACGCACAGCTGAAGGCGAGAGGGAGGAGGAAGACAGAGCTGAGAAAATGTTGGGAAGAACCTCAGAATTCTGCAAGTGGTTCCAGTTCAGCAAATTCTGTTTTCTCCCCAGTTTTATAAGGTTATCTGTGGCATTTATTGCAGAATCGCAGAATCATCACAGTGGGAAGGGACCTCTAGATCATATCGTCTAACCTCCCTGCCAAGACAGGGCCACCTAGAGCAGGTTGCACAGGCAGGTTTTGAATGTCTCCAGAAGGGGAGACTCCACAACCTACCCGGGCACGCTGTGCCATTGCTCCTTGTCCTATCCCTGTGTACCACTGACAGGATGAGGAACAATGGCCGTTTGTCACTGGTATCTTAATTGTCATGTTATTTAACTGCTTTAAAAACTGATTTTGATGGGCTTTGCCCAATAAAAGCTATCCTTTTAAGAAAGTTAGGTTTGTTGAGATGTTTAAGATCAGTTTCCTCTTAAAGCACCCATAAAATCCCAATGCGGCTGTTGCTTATATTGCTGCATAGAGTCAAAATAGATTTTCTAAAGCCTATTTGCAAAATACTTCTCCACAAACAAATAAAGCACTTCAGTAAAGCCAACAGCTTTTGATAACACTTTGCTCATGAAAAAGTAGATCGTTTTTTAAAAGAAGAAAAAAGGCTTGCTGGTGTTCTCGCCGCTCGTCTGTGTAGATGTTGCAGAAGACAAGGGGAGGGAGCACCTCCATGCATTTTCCAGGGAGGTTTGAGGTTCTCCTTTCTGCCCCCAGGCAGCTCTGACTTCCATGTGTCTGTGCTGAAGTGGTTTCAAATCTGCGCTGGAAGTGAAGAGGAGGTGGGTGAATGGGACCCCAAAGGGTGAACGTGTCATGCTGTAACCAGTGCATTGTGATGCTGTGACCCAAATGGGTGATTTTGCTCCTGCACTCATCAGCGGTCAGGAACAGAACAGGCTGAAGAAGAGATGAGGAAGAGGAAGAGAAAATTAGTAGAGGAGCTGCAAAAGTGACATCTTGAGCAAGAAAAGTACTTTGCAAATGAAACTGTTGAGTTTGCTGAAGGAGGTTTTAGGCAAAAACTGTCTTTGCATGGAGGTCTGTGGTGACAGTCTGCCCCATCTCAGCAAGGGAAAGCTCAATGACTCTGCAGGCAGAAGCTTATGCAGACAAATAATTCAGACTGGAAGTATGATGAAAAATGCTAGTGTTGAAGACAAATGAATTTTGGAAGAACTTACTAGGAAGTGCCACTGGTCTCCTTCCTGCTTAAAAGCTCTGGATTGCAGCAGAGGAAAATGATAATTAGTAGTGAAAATACATCTCCTCAAAACCTGCTGTGAGATCCAGGAGAGCAGATGAAGCTTCACAAAAACGATGCAGAAAACTGCCTGATGTTGCAGTCAAGTCAGGGGAAATGCATCTTCAGTGTGCCCCATTGCCTCCATGACCATGAAGGGAGCTGCGCTGATACATTCAGATGTAGACATTCACAGGAGAGGTAGCTAGCTGGCATGCCGTGGATCTTGCTCTTCCAGCCTGTTCAAGCAGAAAATGGGATTGAACCTTAGCTAGATGTGGGCACCAACACATTTAAGTAGCCAGCTAGCATCCCTAGATGGCAGGGCTGACAGTATAAAAGAGGTCTTTCCTGGCACCCACGCTGGCTGTCCCTACTTGATGACAGCAACAGGTTTGCTTGGCTTGGCTCCTTCCCCAAGGAAATATAAATAGCAGAGCCAGAGTACGTCCCACATCAGCCAGCCCTGCCAGAAATCCTACCAGCAGTCAGAAACAGCAAGCAGGCTGGTAAGCTGCCAGGATGGATTCTCATGATGCTGAACAGCATCCCCTTCTCCCGTCCTTGGGATAAAGATGAGTGCCGGTGCTGTCTGAGACAGGTTACGTTCCCCCTATGGCTGTCTGTAATAGAGGGCAGCATGGTGCCATTGGCATGGAAATCATTCCGTGGATGTCAGTGAGACATACACATAGGGACAAGAAAGAACTTGGGTTTGCTATACCTGTGGTGTCTGGCAAGGCAGAAGGGGAGAGGAAGCAGCATGTAGGAAGGTCACCCCCAAAAGTGCCTAGTCAGAAAGATAAAGAAATCCAATTGAAACCCAAGCCCTGCAATTTGACATTGGGTTTGGACTAAGTGATGCATCTGCCAGGCTGCTGTCCTGCCAAATTGCATGGTGCCTGGGCACTCATGGTTTCCCACAAGCATTTCCCTTTCACCTCAGTGTCTCAGACCAAAAGCAAAGTGGGCAAACTGGAAAGTTACTGCTGCTTTTATCTGCAGCTGATCCTATTATTGTACTAACCTGACGCAGCTGCATCAGAAGCTGAGCTGCTGGAGCATTATAATCCCATGTGTATTATGGTGATGCCACTAGAGCTGCTAATTTGGCAAAATCTGGATCCTAATGAAGATTTAGCCCATGGCCTTTTGCCATGTCACACTTGCATGTTATGGAATTAACTATCTTGGAAATAATGGCTGCAGTCACCAGAAATTTGTAACCAGAAGCTAAATAGGATTCCTTGCATGTGGACTTGTTCCTCCTCCCTCTGGCTGCATCCACAAGTAATGGATGCAACCACAGGGGCTGTGTGTGGGTCTCAGGACACGAACAATATGGGCGATAAAACATTTTCCAGAAGTTTTGCCATGAAAGTGAATGTGCAGTTAGAAGGAGTTAATTTCAGATGCAGTGAGTTCTTGTTTTCCTCTTTTTCCACACATACTGCTGTCAGAGGATGCTCCTCAGAAGGTCACGTGTAGAATGCGACATGGGCAGAGATGCATATGGGGGTTTGGGCACTGCAAAGGTCCCTCACCCACCCTGGAAGGTGGTCTTTTCTTTGCAAGAATTTCAACCTTTTCTGTATACTAGCCCAGTGGCCAGGATGTTTATTTAGGTTGAAGATGTCACTGTGTGCCTGCGGGATCAGGGATGTCTCTTCTGCCCCCAGGGTAGGCAGCTGTGTCTCAGAGGGGCTGGACCACAGCACGGCCAGAGCTCAAGGCTGTCTGGACAGCAGGGATGGGGGGTCCTGTCTCTGCTCCCCAAGGACGTGGTCTTGCCCCCCAAGCTTAGGCATCCAATTGAGTCTATCAGTCAAACAGAAATAATCCCAGGGGGTTAGGTGGTGATAACCAATGTAAATAGCAAAGACCTTTTTTTCTTTTGAGGCTTTGAGGGCAGAGTACTTGAACTGATAACTTGCAGACTGAAATTTGCTGCTATGAAGTGTTTGTGCAGCTACCAACTACAAATCAGGAAGACATAAATAATAAATAGCTGGATGCTCACAGTTACTTGGGGAATGGAGAAAAGGACACATTTAAGCAAATCAATTCACTCACTTGTCCTCAAGTCTGTCTGAAAATATTCTCAAAGTGTCTCTCAGCACTGCAAAAATTATCTCCTCATTTACAAGCAAATGTTAAGAACTGAGAGATACATATTCCACCTGTCCTTAATGCTGGCGGGGTGGGGGGAATTACGTTGTCAGCTGTTTCAACATTCACAATTTCCCACTTATTTATCCACTCAGGCCTCCTATTTTACTTTATGTTTTATTTTTTGTCCGCACAGGCTCTCTGCAGTCTGGCGGAGCCGGTATTGCAGTATTGATTTAGTACGAGGCAGTTGTGACAATCCAGTCCCAGGCTGAAGCCTGCGCTGTATGGGGGCTGCTTTACCCAGAGCAGCAGCCTCACACCCAGCACAGGGCTCATGTTTAAAAGAAGCAAAAAAGAAAAGAAAGGAAAGCTACTTTCATCTGTTCTGCTTTGAAGGGAAAACGGATTACCAAGGCTAAATAAGCCATCTGAGTACTTAGCTAGCAAGCCTAAATAGCACCCTGATAGGAAGTTCTGGCAGAGAGCTAATTAAATTAACCCTCTTTGATTTATTAACAAGCAGAGCAACATATCACACAGGATTGTCCCATGAAATGAATGTGCTTTCTGATTCCCTTGGCTGCTTCGGTGCAGTCACCTCCTGGAAAAGCCAGTTATGGCGACTCAAGTTTAATGAGACTCAATGGCTCGAAAAGGCTCCCTGCCCACCAACAGAGATACACATTGGTAATAATACACAAAAGCGTGTTATTTTCCTTGCAATTCTCTAATTCTTTTTTAATGCCTAGGACTGTCTAATAGCTAATTTGTTATTTCCTACCCACCAATATGCAGATGAATGACAAGCAAAAGCCTTCTGCATGTTTAATTGTTGTGTTGATTTAGAAGCTGCTTTTCCCTCAGTGCAAGTTTCTCTCTGCATATGCTCTCATGCATCATGTATTTCATTATATTTAGAAACATGCCCCGTGCCTTTTTATGCTCTCATGGTTCCAACATACAGTAATTACCATGTTTTGTGTGCAATGGACCTGGTCCACCAGCAAGTGTAAATCAGGAAAACATTGCTGACTTTAAATGGAGTTATTTCAACTTACACCAGACCTGAGACCTGAGCTCTCTTATTTTTAGTGGTGGGGGAAGCTTTACCTGTGTGCTGGGACCCTTCTGAAGTAGCAGAATATACAATCTAGAAAACTTCAGAATGGTGATGATCCAAATCAACGCCAGCAAATGCACAGACTTTAATCTATTTATACAGTGAGCTCTACTTCTGCTTAACCCCTGCAAGGAACTGTAACTCTCTTCGAATACTTGATTTCTCTCCTTCAGCAAAACACAGTCTACTTAATCTGTTTTTGCTACTTTCTAACAGTTTCACTGGTGGGCTTCTTCCCTATGCCTTACATTTAGCTTTGGCATCCAAATGGTCTTTCGTTAAATTAAGGCAATTAATAAATGGAGACGTTAAGCAATCAATTTTGTCTGCATATCTCCACAGCCTTACGTATGACTGGCTGTAATCACGAGATAAATGCAACGTGCTGATGTATGGTAATGTTCAATAATACATTCTCCACCAGGCTCAATTCATCAGGGAGTTTCTGGAGGGGAGGCATTTGTTATTGGCTGTCTCTGGACCTCAAGGATAACATTTCTGTCCTTTCCATTGGCCGCCCTGCCGCTGCAAGCCTCTTCCCGTCTTATTTTGATGATGAATATGAAGGCATGCTAAGCTGTGCCGGAGCATAGCTCACACCGCCTGCACTCCCTCCCGGGGCTCAAGGACTCAGGGGCTCCCTCGCTGCTTCCCCTACCCGCCGCCAGCAGCAGCAGCAGCACCAACAGCAGCAGCAACGCCAAAAGTTGTGATGCTTTTCTTCACCCAGTGCTTTGGGGCTGTGTTAGATCTTATTCATCTGCGGTTTCAGCACTACAAGGCAAAGAGGGTTTTCTCAGCTGCCGGGCAACTTGTCTGCGTTGTCAACCCAACGCACAGCCTAAAGGTGAGTTACAAATATTTTTTCTCTTCTGACATCTTCTCATCTTCCCCCCCACAACCGCGTTTCTCTGCAGGGAATGAAATGATGCTCTCGCAGCTAGGGGAGAGTGCTGTTAACACGTTGCAGCCCTGGCAGAGGATGTTTGCATTGTCTTGCTGCATGATTCCCTTCGGAGTGAAGGAGAAGCAACCCTCAGCTCCAAGCGATCGTGGGAAGTTGCTTCTCCCCCTCCCCGAAGTTTCCCATGTGAAAGGCATGTTGCAAGTGCCTGGAAAAAATAAATGGAAAAGTTAGTTGGATGAATTCACGTTCCTTTTTGGTAGAAGGATGCTGGGGCGTCTTCCAGGCTGACACCCAGGCACAGCAGGATGCTGCCAGGCAGTAGGGAGCAGGGAGAGTGGGGGTGGCAGCAGAGGGGTCTCCGGCTGCTGGTCTTGTTTGCTTTCTGTAGGAAAAAGGCTGTTCCTGTCTCCTGGAGGGAGTCTAAAGGCGTTCCTCTGACATTGAAACTGTCCTTAAGCTGTTTGCAAGGTGAATCTATTTTAGGCAGGAGAATACATTTGCCTTAATGCAAAACTATTTATAGTCCCCATAAAACATTACTCTTACTCGCACAGTTCTGGATTTTCACTGAGAAAGTGGTAACAGCTCTGTCTATGCCAGAGCTGTGATGTTTGTACATAGAGAAGAAGCAGCCGGGGGAGAAAGCAACTGGGAGGCTTTAATTACTTTATCGCAGTAGCGAATGACCAACTTTAACAAAGTGCTTCCAGTTTTGTGGGAAGTCCTTGAGGAGCTGACCATTGATGCCACTCCGCTAGCCCAACACAAGCTCAGAAATCAGTTTAATTGTGGACAACTTATCTCTGGATCTGCTGGGGTCCCTGCAAGGAACTCAGAGGTGTTGCTGGGAGCATCTTTCCTGAACTGTGGGTCCCTGGGAGGTCCATTGATGGGTTAAATCCCTCTTCAAAGTACATCCTAGAACAGTGTTTTCAGCCTCGGGCTGTGTTCAGGCAGGGAGAGGTTGTTTCTAGCAGGGCACCAGCTCCAGGAGGATTTCACTGCAAGGAAAGGATTTCACTGTAAGCACTGTGCTAAACCTGATGAGTGCTGCTGGCCAGGGCAGGCATTCCCAAGGGACACACTGCTGGGGTGCAGGCTCACCTCTCCTGGCATTGCTCCTCTGCTGACACAAGCTGTTTAAAAACATGCGTCCCTGTCATTATCTGAAAGGATCCGAACAGATAAAAGAAGCAACTGCTTTCCTAAGTGCTTGGAGAGATTCTGTAAGTGAATGCTTCTGCGCTCGACCCCTTTTATGTAACTGTCTCCTGCTTCTTTCATCTATAATTTTAATTAAAAAAAAGAAAAAGAGCAGAAAAAAGGTTATTGAGGGTCACAACGCAATTTCAGTGCCTGTGGCACTGTCTGATGAGGTCCCATAAGCACAGAGAGGGGTGTCTGCTGACTGCTCCGCTGGTATCTAGGACTAGACCTGAATTTATCAGTTCAGGTCCTCTCGAGCTGCAGTTTTGCTGTTGTGGGAGCTGCAACATTTTACCTTTGAGCATACCAGAAAAAGTTGATGCTTCTGCTTGTTAAACACAGAGGGAATTTCAGTTCATTAAAATCCCCCATGACCAAGCTCTTCACTGCTCAGACCCAAAGCCTGATAGAGAGACAAGTAATTTCAGTGCTGTCTTGACAGCTCTTGATATTAGGATGCAAAACTCTCTTGGAAACAAATGGGAGCCTCTAGGAAAAGGTCCAACATGTCAGTGAAGCTCCAGTGGGAATTGTCTTGACTTGAGTGGGAATTGCTCCCCTGATAAGATTGCAGTGGGAACCCTGTGGCACATGTTTTTCCACACAGGTCTGTTGAGACACCGGATAGATGGACAAGCTGACAAGAAACCTGTCTGCTCTGAAAAAGAAACCCTGACTATAAAGTGAAATATGCTTGGAAGGTGCTTCCAAGTCACCCAGCTCACATCCAGCTGGGTGAATATGGTGGGCTTTAGTTCTGATCTGCTTTCAAGGTGCTCAGTGTAGTTCCCACCATCTCTGTAAGGAACCCATCAGCACTCAGTGGGTCAGATCCCTCTGTGTCCAGCACAGCACTACTGGTGTCCGTACAAGAACATCAGCTACCCCTGAGCAAGACACCTCTCCCCACCAGCTCTTGCCTGGTGGTGGAGAGGTGGTCACGTCCAGCCAGCACAGCACCACACCTTGTCCAAAACCTGGTGTCAGAGACAAGCCAGATGAATCTGCTTCTTGGGGTGCCCGTTTCTCCCCCTGGGATGCACAGGGAAGCTATGGTTGCTCCCTCCAGCAAAATGGAAAGGGACTTCTGAAGCTGGGACAGGGAGTTTTCCCCCTCCCCCAAAGCCTGTCCTCTATGCTGAACAACACCTGAGAGACCATTAAAAATGAAAGGGACGAACATATTGCTCTGAGATAGTTTACATTATTATGACTACTTAGATGCTTCACTATTATTTCTAGCTGGGTCATTTCAACTGTAACATTTTGTTGACAGCCCCCGAGTCTATGTGAACAATTGACAAGTGGAGTGAAAACTGTATTAAGGCATGCGGTCGATGAATACATGCCTGCTAGGAAACAAGATCTAGGAGCAATGTCATTTCTCTCCCTTCCCTTCAAAGTTTAAATGTTTGTGCTTACTCCAGAATTGTAAGCTCTTTGCAAAGGGATTATTTTATCCTGTATCTCCACAGCATCCTGGTGAGGGGGCTCCTGGTTCACTAGTGCAAATGATAAATGACAGGCATCGTATTCTGATGTGATTATGCACACTGACATCCCTCACATAGTCCTGGTCCTCAATCAGTGCCAACACACATAACCCTATTACAGTCAAACTGCAGCAGGACCTCTGTTCTCACTCCTTCCATCCAGGGGAGTGCTCATGGATGGTGGCGGGATCCAGCCTACCTGGAGGACCCATGGCTGGTGATCATATACGCGTCAGACCTTGGCATCGTGTAAAGCGCTCAGTGAGCAGCAGAGGGCAGGGGAGCCCTGGTACCCTCCAGGGAAAACTTGCACCCGCTTGTGCTGTCACAGACCCATAGCTAGACCAAGGGGGGCCTGCGGTAAAACTGTGTCAGTACGCTGTCACCGCAGCCACAACCCAGACCTCTGACCGTGACCAGAGCCCATCACTTCTTCCTTTAGGAGAGGTCCGGAGGTTAGCAGAGAAGCACACACTTAGAATGAAACCTGTGCCTTTCTTCCCACTGAAAGGCTCATTAACTGGGAAGGCTGATGAGTGCTTCAGTGTATCTTAAAGGACAAGATGGCAAGAGTGTCAGTACAGACACCTCTATTGATCTGCTGCTATTTTCCCTGTGCACGACAGGCTGACACAGGCGGCTTTAAACAAGGAAAGACAGCTTTGCAACCGTCCCCCTCTGTTTCGACTGTTTGGCAGGGGTATTAATGGGGTGGGAGGGTTGCTTCAGAGCCGCTTTGTCCTTCTGTCTGCTTTCTGCTCTTTGTCCAACCATGATATTCCCTAGGCAGGCACAGCAGCAGCACCTTAGGAAGCACTCCTATGTTGGGATCGAAATTCACTTGCCAAGCAGAAAAAAACACATATTTACTGCACTTCTATAGGTCATCGTCTTTCTCAGTCATATTACATGCATTACCTTGTAACCTGCCTGCCTTCAAGCATATGCTCACCATGACCTCTCCCCTTGGAGATGCAACAGAGCTCCCCAGTCAAGTGGCTGCTCCTTCCCAAGGCCATGTTCATTAGAAGAGCACTTCTGCTGCTGGCTGCAGGGCCCAGTGTGCAGAGGAAGCTTAAAGATGCTCCATGCGCATGGAAGAAATGAGTGTTTGCTTGTCCTGTGGAGATGAGGCTCAGTGAGCTCCTGTGCATTTTCACCCTGTTAATAGCAATTGTCCCCAGCACTGCTAATTGCAGCCTAGGGAGAAGCAAAGGTGGGTGGTGTGTCCTTGCTGGCATCGGTCCCTGTCTCAAAAACCAGGATAGCATGTGGCAGGGGACTGCTGTGCAGTAACAGCCCAGCTGGTACTGATGCCTTGTGGGGTGCTGTGTACAGCTGGGTAAAAGAGATTTTCTTCATTCAAGGAGTTACCAGCTTTTTACACACAACTTTAACTCTTCGGAGAGTGTGAAAAATGTTCTTGCAAAGAGTAAAAAACTGTGGTTAAGTTGTGCTTGTAAAACCCACCCATCTCTGTCTCTGTAGGACTTCAATGAACCCACTGAATTACAAAAAGAAGCATATTGAAAGGAGGGCGTAAGTAGTTCAATCTTACATTCAGAAAGGGTCATAGAATCATTTATGGGGCCAAGCTGTCTTCGAGCTGTTTTTTAAAGCAACAATCAAATCTGCTCTGAGTTAGGGAAGGGATTTGAATCCTGTTATAACAGTTTGGCTCTGCTCACAGTGGCCAGACAAATAGCATTGTAATCCACTTCATCTCCAGCAGGATTAAAGTGCTGCAGTGCATTATAACCCCATGAGCTTTATTTATTTATGTGGTGGAAAGGAGGAGAGGGACTCTGAAACCTGCTGCTAACAACCCACAGGCATCTTCTGACACCATCTCATCCTGGACATGATCTTATGACCACGTCATGACGATCTCAACCCTAATCTCATATCTCCCATGCAGGGCTGTGATTTGGGGAACCCAAGTGGTGTTTGGCCCCAATGTCCAGCAGGATTGTGACAGCCACAATGAGAGAGGCTGCAAAATCCCCTGCTGCCTGCAAATGCAGGCTCCTGGCAAGGCGTTGGGTCCTATCCCAGCCATAGGCTAGGGCTGTGTGGGCTCCTGGCACCTCAGATATTCAAACCCTTGTGTAAGGATGTGGATGGCAGCAACCAGAGCTGCTTTGCCATCCCTCCCTCAGCCTTGCCTCTGTTTGAAGGGGTGTCAGAGGGCAAAACTGGAAACCAAGATGATCATGACTACCCTGGGAGCCTCTGTGCCTGTGTTCACAGCCACCTGCAGAGCTGCATGCTCCAGCAGCTCTCCCTGCATGCTCTCCATCCACCAATGCCACTGCTCCGTCACAGGAGCTCCCCTCTCCTGTAACCCATTAACCCTGAGCCCACAGACCCAGTACCTGTGCAACCCACAGTGCAGGGTGGCATGGGCTTTACTCCAAGCATGCTGCAAAGCAGAGCACCTCCAAGCTCCAGCGTGGTCTCCCAGAGTAGCAGTTATGGTGTCTTCTTGATGGAGGGAGAGGGAGAGAAATGCTGCCATGTCAGAATATTCTGTGTTAATATGCTCCCGGTTCCTTCTCCCACCTCCTGTCCCTAATTAATTACTGCTGTTAACTGGCCCTGCCTGTTGTGCTATAGCTCTGGATATGGGACAGAGGGGGTAAGCATTGAGTCTTTTCCTTCTCATGCTTGATTTTGGGGTGGATTTCAATAACAAACCTGACCTAGTTGCAGGACATTTCAAGTCAGGGGCTATCAATGGAAGATAGTGTTGTTATTTTAGTATTAGAGAAATGCCTCTCCCCTCGACAGGGTTTTTGACAGCAGGGTAAGGAGTGTACAGCAGACACCACCAGATATTGCTTTGTAATCTACCCACTCTGTTACGACTCAGCTCATTAAGAATTTCTCAGTGCAACCCTTTGGGTTAGACATAACAGCCCAGATATATCCCTCAAGAGAAATACTGCCCCAAAGAAATTGTGGTGGCTAACATACGGGCTGCAGAGGAAAGAGGGATGTCTTAATATAAGCCTTGATTACATGAAATGAGTGGAGAGGTGTCAGTCTGCTTCCCAGCAGATGTAAGTCATCCAAGGACATTCTACTGGCATTAATCAACACATATTGTTGGCTGCCTCAGTAGGATATGAATATGGTCCTGCAAGCCCCAGATGTTAAAAAGTCCCAGGCCGCGTTCCCAAGCATCATGAATTTTGCCTCAAAATCACAATTGACAGAGTATAGATTTTTATTTAACCATTAGGAGTCTCTCCCGGTATTGAAGACCTCCCAGCACACTTAGCTGGAGGGCACACAGAAATGTCCACTTTTTTTCTCAGACTGTCTGAGGTTCTTAATCCTAAAAATCAAGTTTAAAGCACAGTGGATCTCAAGAGCTCCTGTAAAGCAAGGGAAGGGAGCTGCTGTGGCTGTGCCCCATCTCTCCTGGGTTTTGGCACCTCCTACACCATAGGAAGCCCATAATCTTTGTCCTGCCTTGCTCTGAGTTGGAACTTTATGTCCCTCCCGGCACCCCCAAAGCCTTTCCAGCACAATGGGCAATGAGTGTCCCTCAGCCAGGTGCAAAAGTGGGAAAAAGTGTGAATCCTCCAGAAGTTTCCCAGGGCGGCAGGGGGGAGGATAGTCTTTGCCCAGCTTTCTTAGGGGCTGAGTGACCATAGGAGCAATGACTGTGATGGGCTGTTTTAAACACCTCTCAGTGGCATTGCCACAGGCACACACGGCTGGGCAGGGCACAGCATGTTGCAGAAGCATGGTCCTCCTTGGAGCCACTGGAGGTGGGTGCCAGCAGGCACTGGAGGCATCAAAAAGTAGAGAATTCCTTTGGAGAGCTGAACAAAATTCAGGTGACATGCTAGGCCTGGTTTTGGTGTGACTTTTACAACAGAGATGAGCAGCCATCAAGTTCAGCTGATCTGGGTCCAGCTTCTGATGGAGGTGGAGAGAGGGCCTGGGCCTGAAGTCTCTGCTTAGGTCTGGCTGGACACAGAGGCAACTTACCAGCCCACCTCTGTATGCACGTGCTGTATTTGGAAATAAAAAGCACGGATGCTGGGACATTAAACACCTTATCAGATTGTGTTATTTTTATTTCTTTCTTTCTTTCCATAGCTTGTCTCTTTATTAAGTACTTTTCTTTCTGTGCTATTGTCCTCATCTTGCCCATTCTCTGCTATATCAAAGACTTAGAGCAAAAGATTGTCTGTATCTATTGCTCAAAAACCTAATTTTGGGCTTTTTTTACTCCTGCTGAAAGGAAAGCATCACTAACGTCACTGCAACTTTGGATCTCTCATTTTCCTCTAAGCTCTTTCAGAAGAAATCACAATCATTCAATCCGCAGCTTGTTTGGTGCCACCAATTTCCCAGTGACAGATAAAGTCCTGCTTTAAAATGATTGCCAGCAAGACGAGGAGAGCTACAAAACCCAGCTAAATGTTGCTGTGGATGCAGCTAATTTTCATTGTGCTCTGGACGGGGCTCAGGCAGGCAGATCCAGTGGGAGATGCCACAACTGCCTGTTGTCCACCCAGCACAGTAAGCCATGATCATGATCCCTTCACCAGCTCTGGCAAAAGAAAGTATCTTCCTTCTGCTTTGGTGTGGTGAAGCAAATCCACTTTCAGCAGGGATTTAAGCTGGTGGTTTGGTGTGTGCGCTGCCGAAGTAGGCACACATCCCTTCTGCTTCCATGCCGTAGGAACAAGCAGCTAGACAGAGCAGTAGCCTCAGCTAATTCTCACAACCTCCCACAAAGCTCTTACCCCTGAGGATTACTGAGGGCTGTGCTGAATGGCAAAATTCCAGTTGTGCATGGAAGTGTCCTGAAAATTGCGCTGGGTGTCGTGCTGCTAATAGCTACCTGCAACACTCCCACTTGGCTCTCCCACAGTGCTCTGCTTTGAAGAGGGAAGAGTGTCCTGGCACTGCTGGCACTGGGTAAACTGCCTGGCACATACGCAGTGTACAATTTGAACCACTTTTATTCAATTAGAGGCATTTCTGAGCATCTTACATTACGTTAATGGCTTTATCTTTAGCTCTCCCCTTCAGTCTAAGCAACAACATGGAAGTGCCACTGGGGGAGAACAGCAGAGGCCTTTGAGTAGTTGGCATGCTTTTTTTGGTGTGCTTTTTTTAACAGGTAGAAATGTTTGAAACAACTTTGGGAAAGGATTAACCAGGTATTTCCAGACCAGATGCAGTGCTTTTAGTCTTAGTCTTTTCTTCGAGAGCAATTCTGTTCTGAGCTGATCCAAATTGAAACTCCCATGCCATGGGCAGGGACACCTCATATTAGACCATGTCACCCAAGGCTCTGTCCAACCTGGCCTTGTACACCGCCAGGGATGGAGCATTCACAACTTCCTTGGGCAACCCATTCCAGTGCCTCACCACCCTCACAGTAAAGAATCTCTTCCTTAAGTCTAACCTGGACTTCCTTCCAGGTTGTCTTCCTCAGTAAAAATAGATCATTTGCACAGCTTTAGTGATGTTACTGGTATTTTAAACATGCAAATATTAAGCTCCTGTTTGGCTGCAAATTGTCCATCAGCCCTGGGGAAATGTGTGGCAGAGGAGAGACGTGGGTGAATATCGTAAACAAAAGATAGCACACTCTTTCACAACAAGTGCCAGCTGAAATAGAAAGAAAAACAGAGAAATGGATCATAAATGAAACAGAAAAAGATGAGATCAGTAATATCCCCTTGTGCAGAAAACAAACACTATAGATGAGCAAGGAGGCAGATGCTGCGGAGCAGAAAACCACATCAGCAGAGGATGAAAATGTTCACCCACTCTTTGGAACTGACATGTGGAAAATAAGCAAAGTAATAGGTGTGAAAATGGAGTAAATAATCACCACGCAAGGATTACATACGGCAGCTAGGAACAGTTATGGTCACCTTCAAGGTTTGTGGAAATGAGAGGCTGAAATGGAAATAACAGGATGGTGGCAGGTGGGCTGATGGTGGCATTGTAGCGACCTGAACTCAGCAAAACCACTCAGGGGCTCAGTGTCAAGCATGTGCACGGATTCAAAAATAGGTATGTTTTGCAGAAACAGACCCTTGTTCAGACATACTTATTCCAAAAAACTTGATCCAGCAAAAGACCGTATGAAAAACCTGCTGGAGTACAGCAAACCTATCCATCTCTTCTGAAGAACACAGGGTGGGTTGAAGACATCTTCCTCTTCAGCAGGGAAGTGATGCTAGATGTCTCACTGCTGCATTGTGTCATCTGCCCAGACGAGGATACTTGTTTGCAAATAGGGATATGTTATCTCTGCTGGTTGGACCCCATAGTGTAAAAAGGCATGCTACAGACCAGCGGGGCCACTGCTTTGCCTATTGGGCAGTACTGTGAGTTCACTTCTTGTACTACCTGAGAGCTGAGGACATCTCTGTAGTGCAACGTCTTTTGGAGGCTAGCATCAATGAGATGAATTATCCTCAAAAGAAGGCTGTCTTGCTTGTCACTGACAATCTAGGAAGCCAGAAGACTAGCTTGGAATGGATAGGTCATTTTTGTCTAGCTGAAGTTGGATGAAATGTGCCCCACTGATACCTTACAATTCCTTATGCAAAAGAAAACCAGGATATTCGTTTCCTTAAGATAAATACAAAAGTTTGGGCACAGTAACACCAAGTATTATATTCACTACTATTTTACACAGGTTTAGGTACAGTAATCTGATGACCTTTCCACTTCCCAAAAGCAAGCTTTGAGGGAGATTTCAGATGTAGCATAAACAGTTTTGGCAACATGACTGCAAGGTGAGAGCTTTCAGTTATTTCTACTAGAAGACACTTCTCATCCAAAAAAAAAAAAAAAAAAGAGCACAACTTTTTGGACTGACAACAGAGAACTTCATGAGAGAATGCAAATAAACCATTGATGCTGTCACCACGGAGAACAAGGACCAGACATAAGCAAAAACAAGGGATATTTTGACTACATATGAGGCACTAGCACAGGCTGCCCAGAGAGGTTCTGCCATCTGCACCCTTGGAGATTTTAAAAGCCCTGAGCAACCTGATCTATCTTTGCAGCTGACTGTCCTTTAAGCAGGAGTTGGTGATGCCCAGAGGTTTTTTCCCACCTGAATTGTTCTGACCCTGCAATCCTGTATAAAAACAGATCTTGGTGTGCAAGGAGGAGTGCAGCAGTATTAGGATTTCAAGTCTAATCATCAAATGGTCGCATTAGCAACCAAGCCAAAGTCATACAGAATCACAGAATGGTTTGGGTTGGAAGGTACCTTGAAGATCATTTAGCTCCAACCCTTCTGCCATGCTCAGGAACAAATATTTGAAAGACATATCTGAAAAGAATGAGGAAGGCAAACAGATGGACATGAGTGACATACTCAGAAATCCAAGGATCAATATGGGATATCAACATCAGTGAAAAATTATGGAGCTATACCAGCTACAGAAGTAGCTGGTAATTTAAACTCATCAGAAATACAAATCCTGATGGTAGTCCAAAGCCCAGGGATATTACCAGCTAATGAAATCAGTCTGGATTGGAAAGGAGGGCACTGTGTTAGATGAGGGATGGCAAAGAGAGCAAGACATATTTCAAAATATGCTTTGGAATAAGCATCCATATTGGTAATTACAATCAATACAAAATAAACTCTGAAGAGGAGAGGACAGATTGCTCAACATCTATTAGAAAAGACTGCACTGTGGCACCACAGTAAACATGTTCCCAAAGAGCATTGAGTGAAGCAAATAACGTGGAGCAGGTCACATGGAGCAAATAATCCACCCGGAAAAATGTGTCTTTCATTCTCCTTATAGGATGGCTGCCAGCAGAAAAAACTGGGCTTATGCAATTAACTGCCTCATGATTACTTTCCCCCTACAGCAGGATCCCTAATGCTTCAGACCCACTTTTGGCATGCGAGCTGTGTTAATTAGCTATGCAAAGAGGTAAAAAGCAGAGATTTTACTTTGGTAGCATTGTTCCCTGCCTGGATTCTGGTTCTGCTCCCAGGCTCGATGGAGTCTGTTTCTGTTTATCTTTGATCAGTGAAATCCAGAGGTTTCAGACTTTGGTGACTTAGGATGAGATAGCATCACTAGAGGTAAGGAAATGCTGTTTTGTCCAACCTTTTTAGGCAGGGTCATGGTTGGCAGTATGGAAGTCTGTAGGTTACCTGTATTTTGTTGGGGCAGCTTAAAATATTGCCATCCCATATGACTTTGTTAGTCCCTTAAAATCTGTCATTGCCTTGGTGCAGGGCCAGCAAAGGGAAAGGTAAAGGCTGGCCCTCATGCCTCTCCTAACCCACTTCATAGGCCTTTGTGGTTTATTAAAAGAGTTTGCATTAGTCTGTCAGACTGAGGAGGCAGCTGAAATGCAAGCACTCTTTGCTGTGGCTGTAGGTACATGAGTCCTGGCAGTGGCCATGCAGGCACTGAGATCAGGAATGTCCTAGGCCACTGTAGCAAGCTTCATTAAAGGATATCTGACAGGAGCCTGAGGCATCAGTCCTGGAAAAATGTTTTGCTGGTGATTAAGGTTTGCCGGCTGGGAGAGATGGTTGTGTTTCTTTTTCTCTCCTCTCCTTCCTACAAAGTAGTTGTGATGCGGTCATCAGCTTGTGTGGCTCGTTTAGTTTTCTCTTTGCTATCATTGTGGCAAATGTTTTTAGGGAACCCTTTTATCCCTGTTGACTAAAGCAGTATCCTGTATAAACCCTTACCTCAAGGCATGTACCCAGGTTTAGACCTCTCATTATCTGTGCCTTTGGGAGTGGCTAGAAAGACATGTTTTCCACAGCCACAAGCCAACCCGGGCAGAATGCAAACTTAAGGCAGCAGCAATGCAGCAAGACCATGTTCCTTACAAATAGGGGTGTGTTTACTTGCAGACAATTCATGGCTATTCCCAGGTCAAGATTTAAATTGTGGCAAGAAAACAAGACACAAATGCTGCCAGTTATTCAATGTCATTTCGTCTTGTTTCCCCCTTATAGTCAAACTCGAATATTTCTTGCAATTATAATTCCAGCCCTGGAATCTCCGGGGTCTAAATTGTATGGGAAATAATACAGCTTTAAAAATAAAACAAAACTTTCACTGAGTTTCTTCTGCCATAGAAAATATTTCAAAAAAAGTGACTCAAAAACATTAAGGTTATGCAATGTTACACAAACATAACCACTGGTTTGTAAATAACTGATTATAAAGACTGAATTTTCTTTCAGGCTATTGGCAAAAGACAAAGACACTATCAGAAAACAGATCTGAAGCCAGCTTAATCTCCAGGAGCTTCACAAGGCAACACATAATTTAGTGCTGCAGCTAAACACAAGCTCACTGTGAGGTATCTCTTAATAATTCTCTTAATAATAAGCTAGAGATTAGAAAACCACATCCCAGTTCACAGATAAATCCAGGCTGCATCTGAGTGTTTTGCCTATTTGCTGCTTTAACTAAAGCAACTCTAATTTGCCAGAGGCAAATCAACAGCACATAGCAGAGAACTCAGTCTGATGAAGCAGATGTTGGGGAAGGGAAGACCTTTTCTTTACTCACTCATAAGGAAAATTTATTGATGCCAAAAGCAGACTTTTCAGTGGTTTTTTGTAATAGTAACTTTTGCTTCTTGACTTTTACAACATAGAAGATACTTTCAGATCAAGTAGCTTCTGAGTTGTTTTTTGTGGAAAAGGACCTTGATGCTCTCTACAGGCAAATCACACAGTGAGCTGCAACCAGCTCCAGTCCTGGCTGACCCATAATTACAGCTCAGACACTCCAGTAAGACCTTTGCCACTTGGTATTTGCAAATAGTTGAGGGTTAAAAGATGAGCAAGAACATAGCTCAGCCTCTGCAGTCAAGAAGACCTACAGCCTAAGCCCAGTTTTAAGTATAATTTGTTTCCCTGGTGGCAAACAAGCCTACCTCTTGCTGGGTATCACTACACTTACCCAAGAGCCATCTAGTAAGCATCTATTCCTAAGATGGGCAAAATCAGGCTGAGCTCCCCGAGAGAACCCATCAATGGCTGACCCAGTGCTCTGAGCCCCGCTACAGCTAACACTGACAGTTTGCTGTGGTTACCTGTGTACCCAAAACTGCTTTTGCAAACAGAGCCTTTGAGATCACCAACAGCACCATAAAGCTGCCCACCTCTTGCCCCTCTTGCTCCAGGAGCTGAGGTGTGAAAAAGGACAGAGAAGAGATGCAGCAGAGGCTGGATGCAAGCCAGGCTGAGCCTAGCAGACAAATAGCTGCATTAGGTGGGTGCTGTGCCTGAGCTAATAAGCCCTGCAGGAGACAGGATCTGTTCACTGCAGCACCCTGCCAAGGCATTGTGGTTTATCTGCCTCCAAACCTGATGGGCACATCCACATGCTGCAATGGTCCATTGTGCAGCCAGAGCTGCAGGATGGATCAGCTAGCTGGGATGCTCTGCAGGCATCTACACCTTTAGTTTCTCCTTCTGTAAATGATGTGGGGGACAATGTTTGACATCAGCCAGTGGTTTGGAATGGAGGCCAAAATAGTCAAATCTCCTGTAGTAGGTTAAGCTGCTGTACGTATGTGAGGGACCCATCCACAAAACTGGTCCTGTTGTCATAAATACTGTGAATCTGATGATCCTTTTGGTGTCGATAAGGCTGGTGGGATATGTTCTTCCAGCCTCACAGTCAGGCTGTAAATATGTAAAACCAGAAATGAGGATGCTGAAGCTTAATTGTAGCCACCTAAGTTTATAATATTTTTACCTTAATCCCTTAATGATGATTATACTGTGAGTAGAAAATATAAAGCATTTTAGCAGCACTAAGTAATACTTAGAAGGCTCATTAATCCACAGTTAATATGCAGCCACTACTGAGAGGGAATGAAGCAATCATGTTGCCTCAGCACTACGCAGCAAGCCACCCCTGCTTGCCTTTAGGAGGGAAGTGGAGGATGTCTGCTCTACCTGGGACTGCTGCAGGAGGCAGACCATGAGGCATGTGCAGCCTCCCAGCCTCCCTTGTCATTGGGCGCTGGGGTTTGAGACAGATCTGTGCCAACACCTTGACTTTTCCCCTAACAAAGACAGCAAAGTTGGCACCTTTTACTTTCCAACCAGAGTGAAATTCAGCCACCTAGGTCAAAGGTGGTGCTTTGGAAAAGTGAGTGTCAATGCAGCAGCCTATGTGCTTTTCCCTCACAAAGTCAAAACCCTTGGGAGGTCAATCAGAAATAATCTAGGCTTCACCACATATAAATGTGTAGGAGTATTCATCAGCCTTATCTTCACTGATAAACAAAATGCTTTTCATCACTTCGGGTTTTCTTGGTTTCCCTGCATGCAACAGCGATTAGACTGTGCCTCATCCAGTCCATGATGAGTTCCCAGTGGTGAAGCAGAGGCAGAAATCACAGTGTCTGCAGTACAGCCATACAGTCTCTGAGGTTTAATTCCAAGAGGACATAAATGCTCATAGAAAATGTCCTAATGGCACATGGCAAAAAAAACTTGTCATCTCAGCGATCTTCAGGAGGCTCTTAACAGCAGAAAATTCAAGGAGCACTGCTTAGGACAGGGTAAAATGAGAATGGTGTGTCAGGCACTAATAAATGTACATGTACTATGTGGTCAAAGACAAGATCTTCCTTAGTCCTGCCAAGGAACTTGATATTCCAGGTGCCTGCCACCACAGGAAATGCGTAATGATGATTCCAAATGATTCCTCTGTGTGTGTACTACCTTCACTTCCAATGCGTGAGGTAAGGCTAAGGAACCCATGCTCACCAGTCTTTGTGACCTGCTCAACTGCATCTGGATGCAATAGAGCATCATGGCCAAATGTCCAAAAAGGCGCAAATCCCATCAACCTGGGGTGGCTGCTCTTGGTTGCAAAGAGAGGAGCAAGAGCAGGAAGTATGCCTTTCGGGTGGGCTTGCTTCTAAAACCCAGTCCCAAAGCTGAAGAAAGAAAGAAATGTATGTTCTCAAAGGGGTAAATCCTTCTCTGGATTAGAGTGGCAGGGGTGCAGAGCCCAAGCCTGCAGCTGTGCTCTGTGGATTATGCATGGGTGCTATCCCGGTAGGAAGCTGTAGTGTATGCACAGCACTGGCAGCCACCCTAAAATTCATGGCCAGGAAAGAAGGAGTGTGAACAGGTCCTCTTCAAAATGTAACAGCTTGCTGCAAATCAGCCCCCTCCTACATGCTCTGTGTTGCCCTCTTTGCTGATGTGGGCACATCCGCTGCACCTC
Organism: Lathamus discolor; assembly: GCF_037157495.1. Taxonomy (NCBI): domain Eukaryota; kingdom Metazoa; phylum Chordata; class Aves; order Psittaciformes; family Psittacidae; genus Lathamus; species Lathamus discolor. The sequence continues at coordinate 98,021,774 of NC_088887.1, read as the reverse complement.
CTCTAATCCAGAAGTTATAAATGCCATGCCATGATGCGATGCTCACGATTATTCAGAATTTTTATCTAAGCATAATCCATTGATGTCATGTAATTACCATAAAGCAGCTGCCTTATAGCATCCGAAATAACATCTATTTGACTTAATTTTACAGTATGGTAATTAACTACCACCTACTTATTTAAAACATATTTACAGAGGGAAATGTCAGAGATGCATCACTTTTTCATGCCCAGTAAATGCACCCACAATAACCGATTTCATATTTAATTAGCTTCCTTATGAGCTCACCTCTGAGAAAAATTATTCCAGAGGACGTGTTAGCTGTGATGCTTAAGCGGACTTTCAGATAGCGAATGCACCAGCTGCAGGTCAGTACCAATTTTTTGCTTTGTTATGTCGGTGTGTTATGGTGTTCATACAGGTTTAACAAAGTTATGGCCTTCACATAATTTTTAAGTTAAACTATTAACCACACAGAAAATCAATATGCAATAGAACAACGCTCATTAAGCAAATCATAAATCAACCCTTCTGTAGACACACAGCAGGTACCGAAGACTTTCATAAAACTCCTGGCCTGTTATGATCAAGGGAAAGGAGACTGTTACCATGAACAACACATTTCTGTGCATCAGATCTGGGTTAAGATATATGCACGTTAAGAAATATTAATTGGGAAGGGAATTTGTGTCTCTCAGGGCCTAGTAACAGTGTGGTACTTCAATGTGTAGCTCTCTGGACAAGATGTGTACTCACAGCAGGTTCATCCATCACTGAGGACAAGCACCTGGAGGGAGCCTGCGAAGTTGGCAGCAGGGGCAGGCAAAAAGAGGAATCCTATTTTGAAACCTCCCTGACATAACACAGGGTGAAGACTCAGTGGGGGTACAGTGACATTTTCTTACCTCCTAGACATAAATTCACATCATTTAAAGCTACAAGAGGCTCTTACGGTAATCTAGCCAGGCCAGCTGCACAAGATCCTTTCTCAGGAGCTTAAGGCCCTAACTTCAGCTCCTTGATGCCTTTTAAAAAGACCTCTACTTTGGACACAATGACTGTAATTGACAAAGATCACATGTCCATGGGCAAAATATGATCTTAGGAATGCTACTGTCAGCCAGAAAAAAAAAGGCTACATTTTGTTACCTTGGAAAGCTTAGGGGAAGCTGGGAAGACATTGTTCAGTGTTCTCTTTTTCCTGAGTGTTAATAGCATCAACTTGAGAAAGCACACAAAAGCCTGGAAATTGAGGTTCCCCTCCCTCCTGTTGGGAGAACTTTGATATCCCCACAGAAACACTGTGTCTGTTGTAAAAAACACAGTAATATTGAGGCGGTTTGGAGGGGAGACAATGAAATAACCCCAGAAAAATCAATTACAGCTGGTTGACAACAGAGGTTTGTATTGATTTGGAGAGATTCCCCCTCCTCGACATAGCTTTGCAAAAGCCTTACGTTCCCTAGGTACTCACCTGTTCCCTCCAAGGTGTCTTTTCTCTGTGCTCCTCTCTCTACCAGCTTTCGCAGGTGCAGTTACAGCTCACCTCAGCTGCTGGATCAGCAATTTTTGCCCTCTGAGGCTTTGTGAAAGTCACCCCAGCTTGCAAACCCTCTGACTGGCGCTTCAGCACTCTGTAAAAGCCAGCCGTGTCTGCGCACACCGCTTACCCCCACAGAGTCCAGGCTCTCACAGACGCTTTCCCACAGTAGCTGTGGCTTCCCCCCCCGCCCCATTTTCCCAAATTGCCCCTTTGTTTTTCTCCCAGTCACATCCTGACCCATCCAGCTGGTTTCTCAATCCCGGAGCAGGCAGAGAGCACCTTCCTTGCTCCTGTGGGCTTTTGAAGAAGCCCTGGTTATCCCACATCAGGGAGATCAGCATGGGCTTTCTGCTCCCCCAGCCTGGGGGGTACCAGCCTGGCAGTGTTACAGTGCCTTAATGCCTCATTTCTGTTCTAGTTAAATATTGAAACTCCCGTTTTAGGGGACTGGGTTTTCTTGTACTTTCTTTTCCTGAGGGAGAGAGTCTGTGGCTCATTGGTCTGGAGAATATCATGCCTACCTTTGGCAAATAGCCAGGCTTTCATAAAATGCTCCTCAAGTGGAAACTCCCCGTCCACTTATAAATACTGTCACCTACGTCTTAGAGCTAGAAAAACCAAGGCCTTTCTGAGATTAAAGCTAGATCTATGACACAGAAAGGAGAAAGCCCCGGTCTCCTCTCTTTTCATTAAGAAAGTGTTCTCAGCAGTTCTGCAGAACAAGCGATGAAACCTCTTCTGAAGTCAGGGAAAGTCTCAGGGGCCCAGCACTTACAGGTTCACACCTCTGCATCAGCAGAAAGAAGGGGCTTCTTTTGAAGTTGATCAAAATAGATTTGATTTTGAAGTTACAGAAATTATGCTGGTTTTGGAGATAATCAGTCCAGGCACCTTCTACATACAACAAACAGAAATAATGTGCCAAAACAGAGAAAAGTAACTGTAAGCTGATAACAGTTATAGTCCAGAAAAGGTGCCCGCTGAAGGACAGACACTATTCCCTATCTCACCTCCAAATACATAAACCAGGACCTGTGTGAGGACAATTCAGCTCTTGACTGTTGTTTCAGCCCCAACAGTCTAGATAATAAATAAAGAAACTTTTTTTTAAACCTGTGCTACATTGTCTTAAGATTACATTAAACTTGTTATCAAAATCATAAGGAAAATGAAGACTTTGTTGAGTCTCCAGGGGCAAAAGTAATTATTTCATGCAAGATGCCTTTTATTTGTCCCTTAGGTCAGTGCCTGCTCACTGCCCGTGGCGTGCTGCCTTCCAGCTATGCCTCCGCTAGTAACAGTCATGGAGCGGAGACCTACAGCAAATGTGATGATTAAGAGAACTAGGAAGATTCGATTGATTTAAATGTGCGGTAGTATGCGCTTAGGACTAAACTGCAGCTAAGTTTCATGTCTGTGTTTCACAATAGGAAGTGCATCTTGCTTGTTTCTTTGAGATTCTATCTACCTTTGAGCCAGAACTAGAGAATGGAGAGCAGAAATGGGAGGTCGTTTCAGTGCTAAAAACAGGGACTGGGTTTTGGTACCTTCCCTTTGGATGTGTTTGATCTTGTCCCCATGGGGCAGGTGACAACTCAGGGGCACATGACAGCACTCTGATGGGCAACAGCTCTGAAACTCAACCTGGCTTTTGGCTATTCTGCAAACCAAGCTCCGTGGAGAGCAATGGGGTAATTGTCTTGCAAGTGCTCAAATCTGCGTTTTTCTGATCACTTGAATTCACTGAGAAACTGATGATAGTGCAGGGCTTGTACTTTTCTACTGTCTTTTTCTTCCCTTTAATATAGCCAAATGGTCTGCTATTAGCGGACATGCATTAAACTTCTTGGCACAGCATGTTCAGCACTGAGAGCAGGAAATGATCATTCAGGGCCACTGCTAAGAAAACCTGTTAAAGTATCTCAGGGCAGAGTGAAAATCTAGTACTTGGGGATTAATTATCTGGAATTTAATGAGGCCAAAAGCCAGGTAGCAATTAAATGTCTGAGATGGAGAGGGTAGTTTCATAACAGACTTCAGTGGTGAGGCTGGCTTAAGAAGTTTCTGCTCTCTCGTCTCAGTCTGTTATCAAATTACCATTTCAGGGGTTATTCTGTGAACCTGATTGCTGAAGTGATCTGCACTTCAGACTCTTTCAGGGGATTATACTTAAGGTGTGACATTTCAAAATTAGGCTCAGGTTTCTGCCAGATTGGAGCAATGAAGAAGATGTATGTATGTGCATGCATACACATGTGCATTTAGACAGGTCAGCATAAATGCATTGAGAAAATTATGTTTGCATAGAGAAAGTACAGTATCAAAGTCCAAAACTGGCAGGTTATGTCTATGCTGCTAAACTAAAGAGCAACAGGAAACAGCCTTTTGCCTGAAGCTAAATGTCAATGATTTCTTCAGCTGGTTAGAGTTAGCTTTCACTATAACAGTTTCACCATGGAGAGATGTTACTGGAGTGGTGCACACAGAGCCAGGGAGTGAGCTGATAATTTGGGTATGTGGATCATCAAGACTACGGTGCATGGATTTACTACTTGATTTCTTTTGCTGTACATAGCCATATATCCCTTTTCACTAAACATATCCAGCTCCAGATACTGGCTTTGAGGTTTAAAAATCCAAAAGCCAGTATCTGTCTGATGTAATTAAATTCAGAATATTTTTATTTTATTTTTGGCTTTCTTAATTTTGTTTATGTTATGTAAATATATGAATAAAAGAAAGGTTTTTTTCCATAGCAAATTATACTTCGAATAAGTCAACAGGAAACCATATTTTTTCCTGATTTCTGTAACAAGTTATTGTCCCCTGTACTTGGCATTGGTGAGGCTTACAATCTTGTGTTCAGTTCTGGGTTCCTCACTACAAGAAAGACATTGAGGTGTGAAGCAGGTCCGAGAAGGGCAAAGAAGTTGGTGAAGGGTCTGGAGCACAAGTGTGATGAGGAACGACTGAGGGAACTGGGGTTGTTTGATCTGGAGAAGAGAAGGCTCAGTGAGACCTTACCGCTCTCTACAACTGCCTGAAAGGAGGTTGTGGTAAGGTGAGGGTCAGCCTCTTCTCCCAGCAAGTGATAGCATTGATGATAATTTCTTAATGCAAATGGTGGACGTACCAACTAGGGGAGCAGCGCTGCTAGATTTAGTACTCGCCAACAAGGAGGGTTTGGTCGAAGTGGTGACGGTCAATGGCAGCCTTGGCTGCAGTGACCATGAGATGGTGGAGTTTAGGATCCTGTGTGGGAGGAATAGAATACCTAGCAAAGCCACAGTTCTGGATTTCCGAAGGGCCAACTTTGGCCTCTTCAGTCAACTGCTAAGGGAAGTCTCATGGGAAAGTGTACTAGGCGGTAAAGGGGCTCAAGATAGTTGGTTAGCATTCAAGGACCGCTTCTTCCAAGCTCAGGATCGGAGCGTCCCAATGAGTAGGAAGTCAAGTAAGGGATCTAGGAGACCGGCGTGGTTAAACAAGGAGCTGCTGGGCAAACTCAAGTGGAAAAGGAGAATCTATGGATTATGGAAGGAGGGGCTGGCCGCTTGGGAGGAATATAGGACAGTTGTTAGAGGATGTAGGGAGGCAATTAGGACAGCTAAGGCCTCCTTAGAACTCAATCTTGCTAGTCGGGTTAAAGACAATAGAAAGGGCTTCTTCAAATACATAGCAAATAAAACTAAAACAAGAGGCAATATAGGCCCACTGCTGAACGAAGTGGGTACCCTGGAGACAGAGGATATAAAGAAGGCAGAGGTGCTGAATGCCTTCTTTGCCTCTGTCTTTACTCCTGCAGACTCTCCCCGAGGGCCCCGGATTTCTATAGCCCCAGAAGGAGTCAGGACAAAGGAGGAGTTTGCTTTGGTAGATGAGGATTGGGTTAGGGATCAGCTATGCAAACTGGACATCTGTAAATCGATGGGTCCGGATGGAATGCACCCACGGGTGCTGAGGGAGCTGGCGGAGGTCATTGCTAGGCCACTTTCCATCATCTTTGGTAAGTCGTGGGAAATGGGCGAGGTGCCTGAGGATTGGCGGATGGCAAAGGTCACACCAATCTATAAGAAGGGCAAGAAGGAGGACCCGGGTAATTATAGACCGGTCAGCCTTACCTCCATCCCTGGAAAGATGATGGAACAACTTATTCTTGACTCCATCACTAGGCATATCAAGGATGAGGGGGTCATTAAGAACAGCCAACATGGTTTTATGAGGGGGAAGTCATGTATGACCAACCTTATAGCCTTCTATGAGGAAGTGACTAGGTGGAGGGATGATGGTAGAGCGGTAGATGTAGTTTTTCTTGATTTCAGTAAGGCATTTGATACTGTCTCCCACAGCATCCTCATAGATAAGCTGAGGAAGTGTGGGCTTGACGATCAAGTAGTGAGGTGGATCGAGAACTGGTTGAAAGGAAGAAGGCAGAGAGTTGCGGTCAATGGCGCAGAATCTAGCTGGAGGTCTGTGACTAGTGGAGTTCCTCAGGGGTCGGTGCTGGGACCGGTGCTGTTTAATATTTTCATCAATGACCTGGATGAGGGAACTGAGTGCACCCTCAGCAAGTTTGCTGATGACACAAAACTGGGAGGAGTGGCTGACACACCAGAGGACTGTGCTGCCATTCAGCGAGACCTGGACAGGCTGGAGAGTTGGGCGGGGAGAAACTTGATGAAATTTAACAAGGGCAAGTGTAGAGTCTTGCATCTGGGGAAGAACAACCCCATGTACCAGTACAGGTTGGGGGGTGACCTGCTGGAAAGTAGTGAAGGGGAAAGGGACCTGGGGGTCCTGGTGGATAGGAGGATGACCATGAGCCAGCAATGTGCTCTTGTGGCCAAGAAGGCAAATGGCATCTTAGGGTGCATTAGAAAGGGAGTGGTTAGTAGGTCAAGAGAGGTTCTCCTCCCCCTCTACTCAGCCTTGGTGAGGCCGCATCTGGAATATTGCGTCCAGTTCTGGGCCCCTCTGTTCAAGAAGGACAGGGAATTACTTGAAGGAGTCCAGCGCAGAGCCACAAAGATGATTAAGGGAGTGGAACATCTCCCTTATGAGGAGAGGCTGAGGGAGCTGGGTCTCTTTAGCTTGCAAAAGAGGAGACTGAGGGGTGACCTCATCAATGTTTACAAATATGTGAAGGGTAGGTGTCAGGATGATGGAGCTAGGCTTTTTTCAGTGATATCCAGTGATAGGACAAGGGGCAATGGGTGTAAACTGGAGCATAGGAAGTTCCACGTTAACATCAGGAAGAACTTCTTTACTGTAAGAGTGACAGAGCACTGGAACAGGCTGCCCAGGGGGGTTGTGGAGTCTCCTACACTGGAGATATTCAAGGCCCGCCTGGACAAGTTCCTGTGTGATGTACTGTAGGTTACCCTGCTCTTGCAGGGGGGGTTGGACTAGATGATCTTTTTAGGTCCCTTCCAACCCTTGGGATTCTGTGATTCTGTGATTCTGTGATAGGAAAAGAAGAAATGGCCTGAAGTTGTGCTAGGGGAGGTTTAGATTGGATATTAGGAAAAAAATCTTCACTGAAAGCTGTCAAGCATTGGAACAGACTTCCCAGGGAAGTAGTCGAGTCACCATCCCTGAAGGTATTCCAAAGGTATTCAAAAGAAGTGTAGATGTGCTTAGGGACATAGTTTAGTGGTGGACTTGGCAGTCCTGGAGTAACAGTTGGATTCGATGATCTTAAATGGTCTTTTCCAACCTAAATGATTCTGCGATTCTAGGAAATATGTGAAGAGTTCCTATTTAGTGGTTTTAAGAAAAGCATGTTGCACGGTAAAACTCCTGACCACTGTATCACCTGGCATATAGGTGTCGACTTTGAATCAGTCCTAGCCCCTATTTTATCCAGTCCAGCTTTTCTGCAGAGTTCATGTTTCTCTCTGAGTACATTAACGGTACCATTGCAATTCTCGCTGTCATAGCAAGGAGATCAGACATGCTCCCCGGTTTCTCCATACAGTATTCAACTCTGGTTATATAAAATATTGCAATAAATTATTATATCAAACAGGATGCAGACAACAGGATCAAAACACTATGGCGTGACATGTGCAATATGAAATTATAGGCACTACCTGACTAGGTATATGTGCATATATTAGTTTGCATATGGGACCTAGGAAAAGATCTGTGGAACTGGGGATTTTTTTAAAAGTCAAGAATCAGGATATAACCACCCTGGGCTTAAGCAGAGCCCTTTTCCCTCTTACAAAAAGCCTCATGGTTTTCTGACAGCCACAGACCAGCTCTCTATCACGTTTTGTTTTTAAAGCTTTAATGAAATCAGCCATAGCTCAGCTTTCCTTACCTCTCTGCAGGCTTGTACCAACGCAGATGTTCATGAAGAAGAGATAATGGTTTAAAAGCTCTAATTTTGTTACCCTCTCTGCCATCTAAGCTGATCCTAATGTGATTAGGAAAGTCAAAAGGACTTATTCAGGCAGGGTCAATTTGTCTCAGTGGAAGTACGGAAAGGAGACAGTGAGGGTGCCAGTGCTGGCTTCATGCTCAGAAATGTTAACGTGGTGGCTTGGAGACTTATCAATGCAGTGTCCTTCATCACATAAAAAAGCAGGGGAAAGTGACCCACTTTAGTCATTCCTTCTTTGTTTGCATTTATCTGGAAGCAATGAGCTGACACGTTTCCACAAGCGCTGATGATCTTAAGGTCCTTTCCAACCCTAACTGTTTTATGATCCTATGATTCTGTAAGCGCGCTTTATACAGAAAGAGGATGCCAAACCTGGTCTCTGTGGTTGTATTAAATCAGACTGCGTTCCTCACATCTGATTTATTACATAGCTTCATCTCAGTGAAGTGGAGGACCACAAAAACCCAGTTCACCAGGTACTTGCTGCATGAGGCAGCAAGTTGTAGACTGGAGGGTTGAGGTGGTGGTGTGTTTTAACCCCAGCTGACAACTAAGCACCACGCAACCGCTCACTCACTCATCTCCAGTGGGATGGGGAGAGAACTGGAAAAGTGAGAAAATTCATGGGCTGGGATAAAAGTAGTTTAACAGGTAAAGCAAAACCCCACACAAGCAAAGCAAAAGCCCCATACAAGCAAAGTAAACCAAGGAATTAATTCACCACTTCCCATGGTCAGGCAGGTGTTCAGCCTTACCCAAGAAAGCAGGGCTCCATTGCACATAAGAGTTACTTGGGAAGACAAGCACCATCACTTCAAATGTCCCCACTGCCTTCTTCTTCCCCCAGCTTTACATGCTGAGCATGACACCATATGGTACGAAACACTCCTTTGGTCACTTCCAGCTGTCCCAGCTGCGTCCTCTCCCAACTCCTTGTGTACCCCCAGTCTACTTGCTAGTGGGGTGGCGTGAGGAGCAGAAAGGGCCTTGGCTCTGTGTAAGTGCTGCTCAGCAATAACGAAAATATCCCTTAATTATCAACACTGTTTTCAGCACAAATCCAAAACACAGCCTCATTCCAGCTACTGTGAAGAAAATTAACTCTACAGCAGCCAAAACCAGCACAAGTGCACCGCGGAGTCGTGCCTATTTCAGAGCTATGTGCTACTAGATTAGGGCAGGAGCAGCAGGGAAGGAAGGGCAGAGCTGTAGGATGAAGCCCATCAGAGGAGAGGCACATGATATAAATGATGCTAAATGTGCCTGTGGGTAGGTAAAATATTGTGTTACCTTATTCCTACTCAGCCCCTGTTTTCACCATCACACCTGAAACATGAGCAGGCTACCACAGCACAAGTTAACCTCTATCTGTACGGGCTGAAGACCATATGTCCAGTCTTCACTACCAGCTCAGCCCATTTTCTTGGGGGACACCTCTGACAGAGCTAACATGCCACTCCTGGCCTCTTGCTGACATGCTCCTCTGACCTCTCATTTCTTATGCACTAATTTTCTGGTCATCCTGATGGAAATCACAAAATTACCCTGGCAACTGCTGCTGCTGGTGCTCCACACTGCTTGCTGTCCATGCAGTTCCTCCACTGCAGACAGCTGGTGTGATGTTTCCTGCTATCTTTTCCTATAGGTGTTTTCAGTGCAGGTTTGGGGGCTGTCATTTGGGCTGTTTGTGCTCCCTGCATTTTCTCTGTGTTATGGTGGTGGATACCATGGACCAGCTCATTTGTTGTTTGCCCCTTCTACCTTACCACAGCATTGTACTACAAAGCCTTTCCTCACTACTAGATTAAGCTCATAGATGGCTCAGCACTCTGGATTATCTTTTCCATAAATGGCACAAACATAAGTGTCATTCTCAGTATTTCAAAATTCTTCACTTCCTTCATTCTCAGTCTTAGCTTTGTGTGCCAAACTCCTCTTTCATGAAGTGTGGGTATCCCTGCAGCTGCCATTGTTCAAACAGGATTTTTAGGATTACAGTAATAATACTGCTAATACTTTATACAAAGTGAGAAGTTTTTGTTTTCTTCCATGTCTGATACAAACAGATGTTATAAACTTCTAGTAAAATGTCTACTTCTAGGCTGTGGCTTCTTGAGCGTTCTAGGGTACTGGAGCCCTGGACATGCTGTTCCCATTTCCTTCATGTTTCAGCAATGCTGACAGGACACTACAGAGTTTAGTTTATTTCATGCAAATGTCAATTTTCTGGTTTCCTTTCCTTCTGATCTTCACTTATTTTTCTTGCCTATTTGCTCTTTGTGGTGGTGAACAACCCTGATCGAACACCCACCACCTGCTCACTCATTCCCCACCAGCAGAATGGGGGAAAGAATTGGAGAAACAATAGTGAGAAAAACTCAGGAGTCAAGATAGAGACAGTTTAATAAAGGAAGGAAAGAGAGAAAACAAAGAACAAGTGATCAGATGCAGTCATTTGCCACCTTCCACCAGCAGACCAGTGTCCAGCTGGTCTCCAAGCAAGGACTACTTTGGAAAGACAACCTCCTGAATATATTGCTGAGGATGTTATGGAATATAACTTTGATCCACTGGGGTCATCTGTCCTGCTGTGTCCGCTCCAGACTTCTCACCCAGTCCCAGCTATCTTGCTGGGGGACAGAGTGTGAAACAGAGTCCTCAATGCTGTACAAACACTTCTTAGCAACAGCTAAAATATCTGTGTGTTATCAACACTGTTCTGGTCACAGATCAGTGCAGCATCCTATGGGCTGCTGTGAAGAAAGTTAACTCCATCCCAGCCAGACCCAGTGCTTCTTACTTCGATTTCAGTCCACATGCTCAGTGACTCCCCCCTTCTTGCACACTGCTCTTCTCTGGTGCCAAATATAAACGATACCTGACCAAATGGAGGGTCCCGTTTTACCCAGTGGAGGGAAATAGGTATGCTCAGAGTAGATGCAAAAGCAGATCAGGAGATGAGCCCAGATGACCCTATTTACCTTGACTCTTAGGAGAGCCTATACTGACTAGATCATATGCAGATGCCTGTGAACCTGTGATGTGAGGTAAGACGAGTCACACTTTGAGTTGTTTATGAAACCTTTCAGTGATCTCAAAACTTTGAAACACAGCATAAAACTTTAACCTTATTTCTTCTTTTGAGATCCTAGATACTCTAGCCCAGCAGACTGTCACCTTCCACTACCTAAATGATCCACATCTTGTTCTGTGATTCTTACTAAAATCTGAATATTTGACCCTAAAAAGAGTCAGCACTGTGACGTACTACATACATCACTTTCACTGGTGTCCAACTCTGGCTGAATTTTTTACTCCTATGCCTTTGTGGTGAACATCGACACCAACAACTCACAATGAAAGTGTTTCATTTTCATTAGCTGGAGGGATGGTGAAGATTAAAGGGAGAAAAAGAACAAAGAAGCTGTATTTTCTTCAATAGGTCTTGCTGGCTTGCTATGCTGAAGAGAGGAAACTGCAACCTTCATTTTCTAGGTCACTTTGTTCAGGCACCTTTTGCTATGCACTAAGAGATTCTGTAAGCAAGGTGTACACAACTTTGAAGTACAAAACAGTTGTTTATTAGTTGACACAGACAAGAGATGGCTGGATTTAACGTGCTACCAGGCTAAGCATTAGTATGTTTGGTGTCCCCAGTAAGAAACCTGAAGAATCCTTTCTGGACAAGCAGTCAGCCAGCAGGTAAGAAAGGGTTGGCATTTGTGACAGGTCCTAAGTGCTGCTGAGTCTCCAGTTTCCAACTCTCTGTGCTTCCATCCTAGGGTTTTATATCTTCCCATGCTGACATTTTTCATCTTGAATCCATTAGTTGTTCCCTCTCCCCATCTCGGCAATCCTACCTCTGTTTGCCTTTTCACCTTTTCCATGTCATGAGTCCACAGACTTTCTCCCAGTCTCTCTCAGCAGTTTGAGACTAGGCTACATTGCTGGGTTGAAGTAGAGCCAGACACTGAATTCCTGGATCACAGAGAGATACATCTCTAGGAAGAGAGAAAGTTGCAAGTGTGTCAGGACATGAGTGATTTATGGAAGCACATATAGTGATGTTTTTGCTGGGCACCCAGATCTGTAGTGCTGGTGAGGGTATGCATATGTCCTGGGTTCAGCAGTAGCAGTTATTTTTCTCCTTCTTCGTAGCTGGTGCAGTGCTGTGTTTTTGACCTTAGCCTGAGAACAACACTGATAACATCGATGTTTTTAGTTGTTGCTAAGTAGCGCATAGCGCTTACCACAACAAGGGGTTTCAGTCTCATGCTCTGCCAGTGAGGAGGGGCACGGGGAGCAGGGGGGAAGCAGAGACAGGACACCTGACCTGCGGTAGCCAAAGAGGTATTCCATAGCACAGCACTTCATGCCGAGTATAAACTGGGGGCAATTACCTGAAAGGCCCAGATTGCTGCTTGTGTCAGGCTCGGTGTCAGTTGGCGGGTGGTGAACAATTATATTGTGTTTATTGTTTTCTTTTCCTTTTCCCCTCTAAGTTTTGTATTCTCTCTCCTCATTATTCCCTTTATCTTTATTATCATTGGTGGCAGCAGTAGTGGTTTGTGTTGCACCTTAGTTACTGGACTGTTCTTATCTCAACCCGTGGGAGTTACATTCTTTTGATTCTCCTCCCTATCCCTTCAGGAGTGGGGGGAAGAAAAGGAGGAAGTGAATGAGTAGCTGAGTGGTTCTGAGTTACCAGCTGGGCTTAAGCCTAGACAGCGTATTATGACTGATAGGTCTTGGCACACCACTGGTATTGTATGCCTATATCTAGGGAACCCCATGTGAGAATTCCAGACTGAATCCCTAATCTTGCTGAGCTGAGTTTAATTTTTCCTGCCCTCTTCTGCAGCCACAGCCACCACCAGGCTCAGGTCCCATTTGGCAGAGCAGAGCCCTCCATTAGCTGGACCCTCCTTTTGAATGCATTTTCCCAATATCTTCATTCAAAGTGTCCCCTTTTTCTCAACTAGCAGCATGAGACTCATTTAGTGCAAGCTTGAGTGTGACACCACACAGCAGAGTAACACTTCTATATTAAATAAATTGAGATACCCAAGGATTTCAGTGGCCCCCAAGTATACAGAGGTTCAGAGCAACCCTGCAGAGAAGGACTTGGGGGTGTTGGTCGATGAGAAAATGAACATGAGCTGGCTTCAGTGTGCGCTCGCAGCCCAGAAAGCCAACCGTATCCTGGGCTGCATCAAAAGGAGCGTGACCAGCAGGTCAAAGGAGGTGATCCTGTCCCTCTACTCTGCTCTTCTGAGACCTCACCTGGAGTACTGTGTGCAGTTCTGGTGTCCTCAACATAAAAAGGACATGGAACTGCTGGAACAAGTCCAGAGGAGGGCCACAGGGATGATCAGGGGACTGGAGCACCTCCCGTATGAAGACAGGCTGAGGAAGTTGGGGCTGTTCAGCCTGGAGAAGAGAAGGCGTGGAGACCTCATAGCAGCCTTCCAGTATCTGAAGGGGGCCTATAAGGATGCTGGGGAGGGACTCTTCATTAGGGACTGTAGTGATAGGACAATGGGTAATGGGTTCAAACTTCACCAGGGGAAGTTTTGATTGGCTATAAGGAAGAAATTCTTTACTGTGAGAGCAGTGAGGCACTGGAATGGGTTGCCCAGGGAAGCTGTGAATGCTCCATCCCTGGTGGTGTTCAAGGCCAGGTTGGACAGAGCCTTGCGTGGGATGGTTTAGTGTGAGGTGTCCCTGCCCATGGCAGGGGGGGTGGAACTTGATGATCTTAAGGTCCTTTCCAACCCTAACTATTCTATGATTCTATATAAGGGATGGATAAGTTTCCATGATGGTTGATGCCTTAACCAGTGTAGGGGCAAACTGATATTTCCTTTACCTGTCCAACATGACCTGTTGGGGACCCAGGGCAAGATCCAGCTCCTAAAATACGGCTAGATGCTATTTCTTCTCTAACTCCCTTTAGCTACTGTCTCTCGTAAAACACAATCCATGGAAACTAGGACTGGATCCTAAATTTATCCTGCCTCATGTCAGGATACAAACTGTGAAAGCCTCTGCTGTCCCCGTGTCTCCCTGTCCCCAACAGTGCAGCGCCATAGCAGAGGTGCAGTGGAGCTGTTCTGGTTTTGTTCAGCCAAGGATTTGGGTTCATCTTGGTTCACCCTTGCTGTAGTCCTTTTCAAGGTACTTGTTACGCTCAGTGCTGGTTAAACATCAACAGCAGAAATAAAGAGGGTGGCAAAACAGCAAAGCAGCCAAGTGAGAAATCCACCGCTCCAGTGCAAATCAGACTCGTTCTGGCCACTCAGCATCTGCTTTTCTCCCTGGAGCCATGGCTCCTATAACAGCAATGTATAGGAAATCCTGAGGTGCCTCCACTGAAACACGATGTCACCCGCACACAGCAGAACATATTCAACAGAATGCGACCCTTCACCAGGTGACTTTAGTTGTGCTGATGGGATTTGGATATATAATGAGAAGCCAAAGATACCTTTGCTCCAGAGTGCCAGTACCAGGAAACAAATGACATAAAAGGAAAGTAATGCACTCCTGTGCCCCTACTCCGCACTTAAAATTAATTCCCTGTAACTGAAACGGATTGTTCACATGAATCTCACCCTGCTTTTAAGCTAGGACATAACCTCAGCTTAATTGATATTTGTGCTTGAAGACAAAAAATCAATTTGGCACCTCTAAAGAGCCTTTAGGATTTTCACAGAGAAAGACTTTCCGAGGTAAACAAGCTTCTTTTTATAGGCTCAGGTCTGTGAATACGATACACCTTTGGTAGTGACACACATGGACTTGGAAATAAATACACCTTGTGGATGCATCCTTACCTTGGTCTCCTTGGTCAAATGCCCAGGCACTTGAAAACTTGCACAGATAGCTCCTGTTCTTACCTTTGCTCTCTCACTACTCCAGGGTAAGGTGCCTGTTTATAGTTATTTATCAATGAGTACAGGATCAAGTCCTGCTGAGACACCTGAAATGTGGGTATGCCACTTCCATTTCTGTTTTATTGCTCTTTAGCCACTGTCCACCCAGTAATAACCTCAGGTTCAGGTGAAAGTGCACAAATTAGGTGGGAGTTTCACCATCAAACCTGCAGTGCGGGCAATTCAGCATAAAAAATAATAAAGAGAGCTCAGCCCCATTTCTGAGTGATCAGACTTGGGATGGGATTAGCCACATACCCTCACAAGCACACCCTCCCTTAAAGCTCTGAACCAAGAAGGCAGGAGAGCAAGGAGTCTCTGCTAGATTTTGAAATGAGCTTGTACAGCAGGTTCACTGCGCTGTTATCATGCCTTGTAACACACAGTGCCTCTATGTCCTACAATTTATGTGTTAAGTATTTCTAATATAGCGAACACATTGATTTCAAGGGCAGATTGCAAAGCGATGTGACTCTTCAAATGACAGGGAAGGTAAAGCCTGAATGCCCTCTTCTAACCGTAGAAGAGCTGCAGTACGGCTGAGGAGTTGAAATCAGTCCAAAATGTTGCTGACACAATGTTCACTTGAAAGAAGAGATGTTTTTTACACAGTGCTTTCTGAAAACGAGCACGTACCTGAAATGTAACTGCATCTTGACTTAATATGCCAAAAGAAAAAGCCTTCTGCAGGAAAGTGCTTATTATTTTCCCTTCCAAATGACCAAGTGCATAGGAAAGGTGCCAAAAGATGTCCCTGAAGGCTGACAGTCTCTGTGCAGCCATTAACCTTCAAGAGCTTGGGAAGGAGCATGGGAACTCCCCTGATGCGAATTTCTGCCTCTTGCCTACACAAACTGAGCTGCCCCGGGTGTGGGGAATTTGGGTACAGCTGTATCCACCAAGCCACAGCAGGACAAGGACACAGCACCAACTTGCAATCATCTGTGCTGTGTGATGGCCAGCACTCTCCCTGGATTTGTCCCATGCCAGCAAGCACTCTCCTCAATGGGCTCAGAGACCAGGGGCTGTTCCTACCAGGCAAGTTGAACTACATGGACAAAGATGTGTCAATAGCCCTCAGGGACGAGGGAATGGCTCCCAGCCTATTTTATTAACCTGTATAAAGGAAGTCCAGGCTGGTAAATTAGAGATGAGGTCTGAGTTTGAGGTGTGGTTCTTGACCACCTGCACCACTTCTTCCTTGGCACAGTTTCAGACTATCCTGTCTTCCCTCTGTAAGCCAGGTTGTGTCACCTGGGCTTAGGCACAAAGATCTGTCCATAGACCTCCTTTGTTTGGCAGTTTAAGCCTTGCATATAAACCTGTATTATTGTCCTTTAAAGTCTGCAAGGCATGATGAAAACAGGGATGCTTGCTTTGTCACATGGAGTCTTTCACATGAGGGACAAGCTGGTATAGAGGTTATCAGCTGAGTTTGTCAGCTAGGTGGTCAGTGTTAAAGCACATTTTACATGGCAAAAAGAGGGCATAGAGGTACTCCAGCTGGCTAGCTGAGATCCTGAAGGCATCCCGAGTTTAGAGTGGGGTGTTGACAGCACCATCTCATGGCTCAGTTAGGGCAGAGTTCAGGAATGAGCAGAGATGAGAAGAGCCTAAATTCATAAAAGAGCTACTCTGAAACACATGAAGACAAAAATGGGACCATGTTTAAGGCAATATGGGGACAAGCCAGTGCAGGGCCAGGCAGATGAGACAGAATCAAAGGACTTGAAGATGACCAGGAAGCCCAGGAACAAAGGCAGGAGCATAGTCTCACTTGAGTGTAGGAGCTGAAAACCAGATGTCTGCATCTGAGCTCAGCTTAATTGCCTTCAACTTCCCTTACAGGCAGTGGTGCACATTACAAGTGATGCCAGAATCAGGATAATGGCAGACTGAACTGGGAAGAGAATTCAACCATAACTCTACTGCTTTACAGCTTCAGAATGCTTGAGTTAATCCTGATGTTATTCCATACACAGACTTGTTTAATTTTTCAGCCTGCATTCCTTTAACTGCAGTCAGCTGCGTAAGGCCAGTGGCAAGGAACTCTACTGAAAGGACATTTGCAAGTCAGCTTAGGTTGATACTGCTGCCACTGATACTCGTTTTCATGTTTGACTGGTAAGAAAGAGTTACAGCTTACCTGGTACCGTATCTTTGTGAAACCTTTTTTTTTACCTCAGTTTCTCATCCTGAAAAATTCACGTTCCTCTCATCTTCTGCCACTGTCAACTTGATGTCCATCACTTGGAAGTGTGACAGTGTCTCCCCTTTCCTGTTTTCTCACTGTCCCGTCTACTTCACTGGCCAAATTGCATAGCTTAAAAAATTGCAGCCAGTTATCTCTGTCACCAGGGCTTGGCACCTTTGCAACTATGAAAGGAAATAAAATATTGAGCAATTAGAAGTGAACATGAAACATGGAGCAGTATGGCAGATCACCACAATGCTGAGGTTCTTGACTCACAGGGGTTATTTTTTCCTTGAACCATTCTCATTTCACATCATCTATGTAATTACTCTGTAACCGAGGGCAGCACCAGGACAGCAGCTATTTAACACAACACTGAGTCTTCTCCATAACCTATTAATTTGGATGATCTCCAGCCAGTTTAAGTCACAGCTGATTCAGATCCTGTACATCTCTGCTGCTGCTGATTGCCATTCTGATAAACAGCAACAGGGTGAAAGAAAGAAAGCAGCGTAGGCCTGCTCCTCCATTTACTTAATGTATCCTCAGTAGCATTGCTCTGTAATATGTATGTTACCAGTCAATACCTGATATAATTTTAGCAAATGGTGCTGGAGCAAGCCCAAAAGCTAAAGCAGATCTTTCTGTAAAACAGGCAGCAGGAATAAACAAAGAGAAAGCTCATGTGGGAAGCAAAATGGATATGTGACTTGCAGGTCCAACTTGCAATGACCTCACAACCTCAGGGCCACCAGAAAGACAAAGCATCTATAGGAAAAGAGCATTTGTGATGCATGAGTAGGGACAGCAGCAACAGAAAGGAAGTGGTAGGTTTCCCACTGTAACTGCATCAGCACTTTCTGTGGAAACAGGTTTTCCACTGCCTGCCCTGAAATTAGCTGCTCTCATCAGCACTGACAAGACCCCAAGCAAGGATGAGGTTAATGATCCATATCCTAAGATGATGAGCACTGGGTCTGCTCTGGTTTGCAGTGGTGGAAGAAATGTGTTCATACAGCCCTGTTCTGTGCTGGAGTGCCCTGGCCTAAGTGGCTATGGACAGAGGAAAGCAGTGAAGATATTAAGACCTTCATTGATCGTTTAACTTCTAGGCTGTGGTCTAAATCTGCAGCAGGTCTTGACATATCACTTCACAAGACAACCTTGCAGATGCTCTTGTATGTGCTTCCCTGAGCGCATGAAAACAGGGCAGTCAGCTCTGCTGTAGAAGAGTTATAGGTCTGATTTCCTTCCATGGTAAGCTGAAATCCCAGTTTAGAGAGGAAAGATATAACCCAACTCCACAAAGTAAGGACAGGACACTGCTCTGAGTACTTTCTCTTCCTGTGGATGTACTAAATATATCTCTATGAACTAAGGACAATAGGAAGATCTTCCATCCCATGTTAGATCAGAAAAAGGAACAGATAGTCAACTAATGACTGGCTAGTAGTTGATTAAGTGGCAGTTGATTCTTACAATTTTCTTTCCTTGAATACATGAATACATGAGATGATGCGAGGGCACTGTGCCACACGATGGGAAAAGCCTGGTGAGTCAGGGTGAGTTGCTGGGAGGAGCAGTGCTACTGGATCACATTCAAGGATCTAGAGTGCAGACAGAGCACAGGCTCAGATCAGCTAGCTACATGTGCATGATACACAGCCCCCACAGTCTAGGGGCAGCAGAGTGAGCAGAAGCCAAATATGTGTACCTTGAGCTTGGGACTCTGCAGGACAGCTAATTTTGCCTTCACACAGCTCAGAGTCAGGTTATCTATGATATTCTTCAGTATTTCTCGTAAAACTTTGAAAGCTATTTGTTTCCCAGCACTGAGGATGTTTTTCAAGCAGACCAGCTTTGATACCTGGCAGCAGGGACCAATACGCAATCAGTATCAGGCTAAGTGAACAGGGGCCTGCCACAGCAGCTGCTGTTGAGAGGGAGCTGTCCTATTCACTCAAACCCTTTAGATTCAAAACCTCTTTGAAGGACGACTTAGCTTTGGGCAATGATAAAGGGAAAAAGGCCAAGCAAATACTCGGCTAACTGCTCCCTTGTCTGTATGAAGTCCAACATTCAGCAGTTAGATAACACTTCCAGGTAGCAATGGGAGGAATCCAGTGGAAGTGGATAGTCCTTTTGGGCTCTGTGATTCAGGCTCATGGCTTCAGGTCCTGTTGTCACTGAGTTTTTACCATATGTAAATCAAGAAAGAGCCTCTGGTAAAGGCAGTTTTTCATCTCATTATCAATTCAATTTCTGTGATAACCCTGCTGGGGTTCTTAATTTCTTGTGTTAAAACAACAAATGAGATGACCCATCTGCAATCTCTAATAAGTATCCTGTGTCAGTGATCATTCATTTGCAATAGTTTTTCTCATCCGAAGGACAGAGATGAAAATTTGTGCTCCTAATGGCAAGAGCTGTAAATTAGTTTTATTTCACTGCTAAATCTAGAGGCCTGAAAATTAGGATGACCAGCTCTTAGCTGGGAAGAGAATGTGTCAGCTCAAAGGATTTTCTGCATTAGGCAAATAAGCAGCTCATAATCACCCATTAAGTGGTCACAGTGGCTGTCTCCTGACACCTTTTGCTACTCCAAGTTGTAGCTTTCCTGCCACACTGAATATGATGAAACTTTTGAAGTCTGATGTCTATTTCTGGGCCAGCGACCCCAGTTCCACTTCTAGTCAAAGAAGAGAAATGAACATCTCCTGCAGGTGCTGCACAGTCATTTCACAGAATCACAGAATCCCAAGGGTTGGAAGGGACCTCAAAAGATCATCTAGTCCAACCCCCCTGCAAGAGCAGGGTAACCTATAGTACATCACACAGGAACTTGTCCAGGCGGGCCTTGAATATCTCCAGTGTAGGAGACTCCACAACCCCCCTGGGCAACCTGTTCCAGTGCTCTATCACTCTTACAGTAAAGAAGTTCTTCCTGATGTTAACGTGGAACTTCCTATGCTCCAGTTTACACCCATTGCCCCTTGTCCTATCACTGGATATCACTGAAAAAAAGCCTAGCTCCATCATCCTGACACCTACCCTTTACATATTTGTAAACATTGATGAGGTCACCCCTCAGTCTCCTCTTCTCCAAGCTAAAGAGACCCAGCTCCCTCAGCCTCTCCTCATAAGGGAGATGTTCCACTCCCTTAATCATCTTTGTGGCTCTGCGCTGGACTCCTTCAAGTAATTCCCTGTCCTTCTTGAACAGAGGGGCCCAGAACTGGACGCAATATTCCAGATGTGGCCTCACCAAGGCTGAGTAAAGGGGGAGGAGAACCTCTCTTGACCTACTAACCACTCCCTTTCTAATGCACCCCAAGATGCCATTTGCCTTCTTGGCCGCAAGAGCACATTGCTGGCTCATGGTCATCCTCCTATCCACCAGGACCCCCAGGTCCCTTTCCCCTTCGCTACTTTCCAGCAGGTCAACCCCCAACCTGTACTGGTACATGGGGTTGTTCTTCCCCAGATGCAAGACTCTACACTTGCCCTTGTTAAATTTCATC
Organism: Lathamus discolor; assembly: GCF_037157495.1. NCBI lineage: Eukaryota > Metazoa > Chordata > Aves > Psittaciformes > Psittacidae > Lathamus > Lathamus discolor. The sequence goes on along the minus strand of NC_088887.1, from coordinate 98,001,190 downwards.
AAGTTTCTCCCCGCCCAACTCTCCAGCCTGTCCAGGTCTCGCTGAATGGCAGCACAGTCCTCTGGTGTGTCAGCCACTCCTCCCAGTTTTGTGTCATCAACGAACTTGCTGAGGGTGCACTCAGTTCCCTCATCCAGGTCATTGATGAAAATATTAAACAGCACCGGTCCCAGCACCGACCCCTGGGGAACTCCACTAGTCACAGACCTCCAGCTAGATTCTGCACCATTGACCACAACTCTCTGCCTTCTTCCTTTCAACCAGTTCTCGATCCACCTCACTACTTGATCGTCAAGCCCACACTTTCATCTTTTCCTGAAGGTTAGTGTGTTCAAAATAGGGATAATCATAGAATCATAGAATGGTTAGGGTTGGAAAGGACCTTGAGATTATCTAGTTACAGCCCCAACAGTGAATTGCTATGTGGAGCTACATCTTATTTCTATTAGTAGGAGAGCTTTATATGCACAGCTCAGGTTTGAACATGTCTATCTTTTAGACATGCACATTTAGATGAGACAAATCCCACCCAAAATTATCTAGTTGTTTGTCACGGTTGTTTCTTCTGCTAAGTAATGCTATCACAGAATCACAGAATGGTTGGGGCTGGAAAGCACCTCTGGAGACCATCTAGTCCAACTCCTTGCTGAAGCAGGTTCACCTAGAGCAGGTTGCAATGATAGTGTCTAGGCAGGTTTTGAATGTCTCTAGAGAGGGAGACTCCACAACCTCTCTGGATAGCCTATTCCAGTGCTCTGTCACCCTCAGATGAAAGTTCTTATACATCAGATGGAAATTCCTGAGTTTCAGTTTGTGCCCATTGCCCCTAATCCTGTTGCTGGGTACCAACGAAAAGAGTCTGGCCCCAGCCTCTTGACATCCAACCCTTAAGATACTTGAATACACTGATAAGATCCCTCTCAGACTTCTCTCAGCTAAACAGGCCCAGCTCTCCCAGTCTTTACTCTTAAGAGAGATACTCCAGTCCCCTAATCGCCTTTCTAGCCCTCTGCTGGACCCTGTCCAGTGATTCCTTGTCTTTCTTGAACTAGAGAGCAAAGAACTGGACACAGTACTCCAGATGTGGCCTCAAGAGGGCTGTGTAGAGGGGGAGGATCACCTCCCTCAGCCTGGTAGCCACACTTGTCCTAATGAACCCCAGGATACTATTGGCCTCCTTGGCCACAAGGGCACATTGCCAGCTCGTCATTAACTTCCTGTCAATCAGACTCCCTTGTCCTTCTCCACAGAAGTGCCTTCCAGCAGGTCAGTTCCTAGCCTGACTGGTAGATGGGGTTAATCCTGCCTAGGTGGAGGACCCTACATTTCCTTTGTTGAACTTCATTAGGTTCCTGTCCACCCAATTCTCCAGAATACCAAGGTCCCACTGAATGGCAGCACACCCTCCACGTACTTCAGCCACTCCTCCCAGTTTCGTATCATCAGTGAACTTGCTGAAGGTACACTCTGTCCCTTCATCCAGGTCACTGATGAAGAACTTGAGTAAGACTAGACCCAGTATTGACCCATGGGGAACACCACTAGCTGCATGCCTCCAACTAGACTCTGCACCGCTGAGCACAACCCTCTGTGCTCTGCAATTCAACCAGTTCTCAATCCACCTCACTGTCCACTCATCTAAACTGAAATTCCTGAGTTTACCTATGAGAGTATTATACGAGACAGTGTCAAAAACTTTGCTGAAATCAAGGTAGACAGCATCCACTGCTTTCCCCTCATCTACCCTTATCCTTGAAGTCTTTGCAATCCTATGGGTCTAAAAGATGCTATTCTGAGTTAGCACGGACTTGCTGATGCTTTGGAAATTGAGGGCAAGCCATCACTGCATGTTCATAGTGTGGAAAGAAAGGAAATGAAGGATTTTAAAGACAGATGGAAACTATGTTGACAGGGTCAAACAGCCTTTGCTGAGCAAGCAGCTGCTGAAGTCACAGAAACACCTGAGTGCCTCCTCCTGGGAGTGTGGTGTGTCTCTTGCAGTAATTACACATGTGACTCCACCCCAGGGTCACATCCCCACAGGGAGCAGGGACTGCAGCTGGGAGCTCAGTGGCCTTAGCGCTGGCTGGTGGAACTGTGCCCTATCTTTGCACATATGCACCCTGGCCTAGGGAGCAGGTAGTCAGCACTACAGCATGAGAGACAGAGAGCAGGTCTTCCCTTGGTATCCCATCCCTGAGGTACCACCCCTCCTTTCTTCAGCCCTGGCAGCCCTTTGGGGAGAAGGAGAAGGGTTTGTCCTGTGAAAGAAAGCTGAAACCCCTTTGATGTGATTAAATGATCTGTCATCTTGTTCAATAACGGGTCACACAGAAAGTTCTATAGAAAGCTGAAAACACAGAACACCACAATCTACCCCACTTTCAAATCCTCAAAACCTGTAAGTGTATCAGAATTGTACAATTATTCACTTTCATGATGTTTACAGTATGGAGTATTGTACAGCAGGCAAAGCACTGCAAACTCAGAAGCTGTCAGTACAATACCTTTCCATAAGCATGAATGTCAACTTAGAAAGTTGTTGGGTTTTTTTTCTTCAACAAAACCCTTTAAAGTTTCACTCTATTAATAGATATGGAACATTGTCTTCTCTGGCTAAGCTGAGCCTCCCTTTCTGTTCTTTCTACCTGCATCCTCCACATGCAAAGAAAACTTAGAGAAGAACAATTCTTTGAGAATTTGAGGGGGAGGAAGAAGGAACAGGCTATGATTTGCACAAAATTAGAAGTATTTGTGACACAAACCAAATGTTCCCACTAAAATGTCCCTTTCCTTAGTGCAAAGAATATATCAATGAAGCACCAGCATACATACACAAACTAAGAACATTTCCCCAGACTTGCAGTTTGGTTTTCATGCCTTAAGCTAATGGCTTGCACTGGTTTTCTGGATTGTTTTGCTTTTTTTCTCATTTCTCAAGACTGACTGCACAAACTGAAGACACACTTTCAGCTGACAGTGGAATAAGGATGAATTTTGGGTTGTCCTGTAACAGGGAGACTGTTGTCATCCCGCGCCATACTCACCGTGCAAATACCCAGAGCAAGGGCAAGCTGAAAGCTCAGGGCTAGGTCATTAGTGGAGAAGGGGCAGCCATGTGTCAGGGAAGGAAGAGTTACTTTGAGCACAGGCTATTTACCCTTCTTCTCTTCCTAACACTCCTGAAACCTGAGCATCACCTCCACCACACCAGGCCATTGTGGATGTGTTTGAGGTGCCCATTGCTCGCTGGTATCAGTGATGCCTCAGCAGGAGGGAGGCAGGCATGATTTTAAGCCACTCTTGCAGCTCATAGAATCACCAGAATCACAGAATCACAGAAGTTCCAACCCAAAGGTTGGAAGGGACCTTAAAGATCATAAAGTTCCAACCCCCTGCCATGGGCAGGGACACCTTTCCACTAGACCAGGTTGCTCAAAGCCCTGTCCAACCTGGCCTTGAACACTGCCACAGACACAGCTCTCAGGAGAAGGTCTTAACCAAAAATGAGAAGTGTCTTTCAGCTCATACATTACTCAGCGACTGCTACAGAGATAGTGCTGATACAGGGAGCCAGTGTCAGCAGCATTGCATGCCCTGTGCTCCCTCCCCGCTCCTCCTACCTGGTCCCAGTCCCAGGTCTGAACTAAGCTGACATAGGCTTAATTACACATTACTCTGTGACAGTTGCAAGAGCAATGTGACACAGAGCAAATCCTTGGCCAGGAGGTGTGTGTCGATGGGAGACACTGGTCACACCAAGAGAAGTCACAGGCTTGCTCAGCAACCACCACCTTATCCTTTCTTTCTTTCCAATGGACCAGTAACGTTTGTGCTGTCTGTTGGCACTCCCAGGGTGCATTTCTGAAAGAGCAGTTAGTGGATTTAAATGTCATATAATTGTGATAGCTGGAGATTGCCTGATGGAAAGGAAGCATTTCGATTGTCTCAGGGTGGATTTGGTCTAATTATCTCAGATGACACCAGCAAATCAGTTCCTCTTGGAGACATGCTGTTACTGTAGTAACTTGTAAATGAATATTGGATGATGAGTTATTAGAGGCAGCCTGAACTGGTAAGTTTATGAGCACAGTGGGCAATCATTTCTTCTTTTTTTTTTTTCTTAATTCTTTTCCATATTAATTTCCTTTTTGGTATGAATGTAAAACACAAATCAGTGGGTCAGATATAGGGCTCTTGTGAACTTTGCCTCCCCTATCAGACAGAGCAGATGCAGCTTGGAACTACTTTATCACTTGGTTTTTAATTAAAGCCTATAATGGTTTTGCACTTTATCCAAAATACAGAGTGGATGAAGGATGCAGTGGATCTTCAGATAATGCTACATTTTGTATTATCTCTTTTTACATATGCAGGCCATTCACTACATCACCCAGCTCCACAACCAGCATTGCTTAATGAGTGATCTGGTGATAAACACTGGTTACACCCTGCCCTTCTGAAGCAAAAGCTGACAACGTGTGCCTTAGTTTCCAGTACTTGCCTTGTGTGGCCAAAGGGGATGACATTTAGAGGCATCACCCTTGGTTAGAACAAGGTATAAAATCTTCTTCTAGTCCAAAGAGAACAGGGTAAATGACTCCATGTCCCAGTGCATCAGCAGTTGCAATGCAACATCAGATATTTTACACTATGGTTTGTTGTCACTATATTGTGCCCAGTCCTAAAATGCAGCAAAGTGAATTCAAGTTGCAAATCAGGTTCCAGGGGCACATCCCAACTTTCATCCAGCTTCTTCCACACCTGTAATTGCTCTAGCCCTTCTGTGCCCCTTCTTCTGGGCAGCCTGCCACCACGAGGCTCAGGCTCTCCCAGAACTGAACCAGAGATGTCAGACTCTCCTCCCTTGTCCACCAACACTGTACCCTCTATTTTTATAGAAGGCCACCAAATTTGTGGGGCACAATTTTCCCTCAGTGAAACCATGTCGGCTCTCACCAATGACCTCCTTATTTTCCGTGTGCCTGAGCATTGTTTCCAGGAGGATCTGCTCCACAGTCTTGCCGGGCACCAAGATGAGACAGACTGGCCTCTCCAGGTCTTCCTTTTTCTCCTTTTTAAACATGAGGGTTGTGTTTCTCCTTTTCCAGTCAGTGGGAACTTCACTGGACTGCCACAACTTCTCAAATATGATGGGTAGTGACTTAGCAACTTCATCTGTCAGTTACCTCAGGTCCCACAAACACACTTCATCAGGTCCCATGGACTTGTGCATCTTCAGGTTCCTTAGAGGATCTCAAATCTGATCTTCTCCTAAAGCAGGTGCTTCTTAATTCTTCTAGTCCCTGTCTTTTCTTTCTTCAACTTGCGTGGTGTGGCTGAAGCACTCACCGGTGAAAACTGAGCCAAAAAAGTCATTGAGTACCTCAGTCTTATCCATATCCTGGGTAACCAGGTCTCCCATTTCCTTATGGAAAAGGCCAACATTTTCCCTAGTCTTCCTTTTATCACTGACATACCTATAGAAGCTTTTCTTGTCACCCTTGACGTCCCTGGCCAGATTTAATTCTATCAGGACTTTAGCTTTCCTAACCTGATCCATAGCTGTTTGGATATTCATACTTGGTTAAGTCCTTGGAGAAAGCACAAGGCAATTACCACAGATTATGTGATGTATATCAACTTGTCAACCTGCCAGACCTCCACAGGTCCAGATGCTTCCATTTCATCCATTTCATCTCTATGCTTTTCATTTGTTTTGGCTAGCAAATAACTGTGCCAGATGCCCCATGGGAATTGCCCATGTGCATGGCATTGTTTGTATCATCTACTCCAAGCATTTTGTTTCTCAGAGAAAGAAAAGAGTGATCTGGGGTAAGATCCAGCAAACACAGCAGCTAACCAGGATTTGTCTGGGTTTCCATGTCCCATCTGAGTTTTGGCTGAGGGTCAGCAAGGTGATGCATCTCCCTTCAGCTTGAAGCACTGAAGGTTTCAGTATCCTCTCACCTGGGCTGGGAATGGTCCATCAAGCTTGGATTTAAAGCAGGAGAGCTGAAGAGCATGACCTGCCAGTGTCTACACCTGGGTCCCTCTCAGAAAGTACCTTCGAGACTGAAACACTTTAGTATAGATCCTGTTTATATTGCATTACAATTACATAGCTTTCAATATATTGAAGAACATCAAGTTTCTTGATTTTTTTTTTTGCTTGCACTTCAAGTCTGAATGACAATTTATGTTGATTTTTGAAGAGCAAGAGGTTTGAATTTGAGAATAATGCCTGTCCACCTGGGATACATTTAAAATGCTGCAACGTTTTTGCTACAGCTACCACAAAAAGTATTTATTTTCCTTCCAAAATACTCCTAAAAATACATGGCCTCATCTAAAATTCAGGGTCCTCTGACAGGGAGAAGTGTGGACGTGTACTAAAGCAGCATTTTCTCGGCATACTCTGAGGTGTGTAATTAGCATGAGGACAACCATTAACACATCCCATGTGCTGTATAACCGAGTCACACCTGATTATGTTGCAAAATGAGATGAGCAAAATGAGCTTGAAGTTGTCCTTTCTCTGCTATTTGATAGAAAGGAAAACAAATCTTACCACTGCCAAAGCTGCAACTGATACTCAGTGCTTAAGAAATTCAGCTGATGCATTCATAATGAACAGGATTTTGTGTAATTAAAATTTTAAATAAATCCCCAACATGAGCCCTGGCTTGGACTTCTTAATTTCAGATGTGAAAGTACAGTTTTTTGACAAAATACGCTGAGGGTTTGGGGTTTTTTTCCTTCTCTTTTCTTTCATCGGAGAGATTTACAAAATCTCATTAGCATACTAAAAAATAGCAGGAGAGAAATTAAATGAAGACTGGGATTAAAAGACTCACTACTTTCTTCATGTCACCTTTATAGTTCTTTTGAGCATCTGTCCCCGTGGTGGGTGTAAGTAGTGTGGAGGTGGATGTTAGTGGGTGGCAAAGCTTTTATGAGGCAGAAAGAAGCTGAGAATTAGAAAATTATTGGAGGCAGTCTCCATACAGATGAGGAGAAGTAATCAGACACTGAGAAACCAAGGAAGAGAGGAAGACAGTAAGAAAACTGAATAAATGGCACATTTCACTGGCAAAGCAAATGCCAATTTGTTTCAACAGAAACCGTGAAAGTTGCCATGGAGCTCTCACTCGAAGCATCCCACAGCTGTAGGCTTGGTCCCTCCTTGCCTGTGTAAATATTTTTGTCAAAGCCAAAAATCCATCAAGTTCTTATGGCACATTTCCAGGCTGCTCACTTACCTACAGGGTGAGCTCATCCCTCTCTGTCCCTTGTCACACATAGGGTGGTGGAGATGAGATGAGCGATGGCACATTTGCAAGGAGGTCCTATAGCTGGGAGGAAGACACGCTGCCCTGGAGCACTGGACTCCATTCACGCCTCTGCCTGGAAAGCCCTGTATGACACTGGAGAGTCACTTACAGCAAGCTGTTCATGGATGGCTTCAGTAGATCTCTGCTCCTGAGTTGCTCAATCTGAAGTCTTAGAACTGATTTGTGGATAGTTTAATCATTTGTAGCTGCAACTGAGGTTAATGGAGGTTGGAGTTCGAAAATATCAAGTGCTCCAGGAGGCAATTCTATGAAAAAACAGGGACTCTTTGATATAAGCTGGACAACAAAATATGGCCAATACACTTAGATCTTTAATCTCTTTGTGCCTAGATTCCTTGACCCTCAATGGAGAAATAATACTGCCATTGTACTTTAGCTCAACATCATATGTATCAGCTGACAGATGCCAGTGATGCACAGAGAGCCACAGCAATGAGACTCATAGAAGAAAAAAATACCTAAATTAACTGAGAGGCAGTTTGGGAAAAAAATACACTGTCTCAAATCTGGAACTCTTTTCTCAAGGACAACAAAAATAAGCTCATCATCAAAATTCATGGGCCTCACTTCCCCAAGGTCCCACTATTTTTTAAATACAAAAGGTGCCAGAATTATTTAATCTGGAAAAAACAGCGAGTTTCCCATGTTCATTATTCTCAGAAACATTTGGAGCAGACCTGTAAATGTTACTGGTCTATACATAAACACATGTATGTGTGTTTACGTAGGTGTATGTATAGTTTAATATGTATTTTAAAGCCAGGTGTTACCACAAACAACATAATCTTCACAAAGTTGTACACAATAGGAAACTGGATCTCAGAGTGGGGTCACCTGTAGCAGGAGTTAGCACAGGGCCATGTTAGCACAGGTGATAACAGGGGCAATGAGCACAGCCCTTTTCAACCCCTGGCTCACAGCTGCCATGAACATAAACAACTCCAACCAACTCTCCTGTAATCCAGCCAAGAAAGCTGTGGCTGAGGATGCAAGTTTGGATTCACAGAGGAAGAAGATATGGGTTCCCTCTCTAGAGGAGGATAAAGTTGCAATATCTCATGGTGTGCTAAAGCTGGACCTGGGTGGAGGGGGAGCACTGTCTGCTGGTTTGGGTTGGCTGGCATGCCCAATGGCTTTATTTTCACCTCTGCTATTTTTTGCTTGACCCTGATCAGAAGCCCCATCATAGAATCATAAAATGGTTAGGATTAGATAGGACCTTAAGATCATCCAGTTCCACCCCCCCTGCCATGGGCAGGGACATCTTCCACTAGACTGGGCTGCTCAAAGCGCCACCAAGCCTGGCCTTGGCCTTCAGACTACACTATTGACTTCCCCAAGCAAACAGCCTAGCGCATGGGTGAATTAATGAGTGTTTGCAAAGTTGTGTGTAATCACTGGATAAAATGTAATTGCATAGGCGTGAAGTGTCTGGAAAAGGGTGATTATTCCCAGCACCTGCTTTGCTGTCAAAAACCCTCATTGACTGGGCTGGTCCACTGCCTTGTCCTCACTCCTTGGGATGCTCTTGGCATACACTGGCACTGTTCAGAAGCATGTAAAACCTGATTTTTTACGCATTATGTGTGTTACTGCAAGTAAAAGTATGAATGAGGCATCCAGATTCCCAGTATAACACTGGGAAACACTGGAAAGTGCAGGAAGGTGACATTTAACCTTCATTCTGAAGACCTGCGCAGCATTTATTCTTCCACAATGCAACTCCTTTTAGTCAGGGTCATCAGGCTCAAGGTCCCCTCCCCTGGGGTGAGAGAACTGGATTCAACCCTCCCTCACCCTGAGGGGTTTGCAGTGAGCAAATTCCCTCTTTGCAGCAAGCAAATTCCTGACTTGCAAATGGGGAATGCTAGCCAATGCGAGGCATTTACCTGCTCGGACAGCAGCCCCCTCTGCTCTCCCGCTTGAATCTGCTCTAATGTGCAGCAGAGAAGCAGAGCTTGGGGGATCACAGTGTAGCATATGCCTGCACCCCCCAGGGCTGAGAGCTCAGCTAGCAGAGGTGCACTGTGGGTTGCTGCCTCTGTTTCCACTATTTTTACCATAGTTGACCCAAAGTATTTGCTAGTTAATATAGAAAAGCATGAGGAACAATACCAAATTCCTCTCTCCTGGTTGGAGCTTTGCAGCTGCAGAGATACGCTTGTGTCTTCTCTACCTCTTGGTGATCTTCGAGCTCTGTACTTCTTGGATCTACACTTTGACCTTCCCGTGGGTTTTTTATGAACTTACTGTGACTGGAGGTGTAACAGTGACAAGGAGCCCCATGTGAACAGGCATCCATTTCTTTCTCCATGGACTGTGCTGTCTCCTGACCAAAATCTGTGTGCGCCCTTCTGCTCCTTGTCTAGAAACCAGTAAAACCTCTGTGGGTCTGCCGCAAGCATGGGGTTGGTCCTGGCTGCATGTAGAGAGCAGCGTCCAGGGGAATGCTCCTTCTGCATCTCCTGGGCACTGTGGTGCCTTGCATGGGCTGTAAAAGGAGCTGATGTGCTTCAGAGTTAGCTACCTACTCCTCAGATATCACCTTAGAACAGACGAGCGACAGCTAGAGCAGTTTGATGTGTTTTTAGCAGAAAGTCTGTAGAAAGGCTGGAGCAGGACCCAGAAGCCCTGTGTCCCAGTCCAAACATAACCTTTGTTTTTAATAAGAAAAGCACCGTGTGTTTATAAATTGCTGTTTGCCAAATGATTTGTTCTTAAAGAGAATTACACTGTAATAAGCTGCATCATTAAAAAGACATTTTTCTGTGAGTGGCAGAGCCTGGTTTCCTGTGGTTTGGAGTCTTGTGGTGGGATTATCTTGTGTCTAATGAGGAGCACTGTGGCTGAAGCCTTTTCTCCTGTTCATAAAGACACTGTCTCATGTGGGTTCTCTGGTGTCTATAACACCTTTGGGATGAAACTGCTGTTGTTTAGGTTCTGTCCTATCTGGCAATGCAATATTGCCCATGCGGCAAGCTGTTCCTTCCTGGATACACAAAGGGGTCATATTTCTCTACCCTGCTACCTCTTCTCACAGAAGCGGTTAAAAATTAAAGCCTTTGAGACTTCTATCACACAGTTAAATTTGACTGAAATTGGCTAAAAGATAATTGAGAATAATACTGGACTGACACAATACAATAAACCTAATTTTATTAGGTATTTGGGCAATAAATGATGGGAAGTAAACACCGGAGCAGATTAAACATGGAAAAAATGTTCATAAATATTTATTCAAGCTTTTAAATGCACTCAAGGTGACCATTTTACGCCCCTTTTGCATTTAAATTTCAGAGGTTCAGTTCACAGCCATATGAAACAGCAGCAAGGGCACAAGAACCTCAGTAGTTACACTCGTACCTTAAAAGTAAAATAATGGGGGGGGTGAGACTTTTTTCACAGGTATCAGGATTTTGTAAACTTTCTTTCAGAATATTACAAAATCTAGAATTTAGAAATAAGAATGTTGAATAATTCAGAAAACAGATTTTGAAGATGATTTTTACCAACTCAGAGAATAAAAAGGGATCATGTGGTTTCTGCTGGATTTCCAGAATTTTCCATAAACCTGAACTGAACAAAGTCAGACCAAAAATCCTTTGCTGAAGTGGTTCATGGAAATTTTTCAAAAAAGCGAGATATGAAAGGGAATTCTTGATTATTTGCATACACACATACAAAAAATAATAAAAAATTAAGGAAAAAGAAAAAAATACATTGAAAATATTGCTCGTTGTAATATATTATCCAAGTTCCTGAGCCATAGAAAAGTGCTTGTCATAAAGTGATTTTTGGAGATACTTGTATTTTCTTACCTTGGATAATGTTTAGATGGATGAGCTACCATTGCTCTCCATGCTTATCAAATTAGGAGAATGCATTTTTAAATTCAATTACATCCTCAGTGGAAACATTTTCTCTGACTCTGGTAATCTTTGGAGAAGAATTATACACAGTCTATAAAGCTTCACATTTCAAAAACCTAATTTTGAATGTTATTCAAGAGGTTAATTTAAGATTCATCTTCCTAAAGAGGAGTTAAATAAAACTGATAGAAGGCTGGAACTTGTTGAGTGGTTGAGAGGTTTATCAGCATGTGAGTTTGAGTTCATTAGTTTTCATTAGTATAATCACTAATGTTGCATTAACAGTTTGGTGAGAGAAAGTAATTGCTCACACCCACTGTATTAGATTGGGAGATAAGAATTTGTTTTATGAGGCAATTAGCATTTCAGGGATTTTTTTTAAAAGGCTTTTACGATCAGCTATTGCAATCACCTTCTTCACCAAAAAGAGTTTAAATTAGCCATAACTTTCATCCTAATGAGATGCAAAAATTAATGTAGAATTAAGTGTGAACCAGCAATTCCACCACGATAAGCGGGCAGCGAAAGCCACAAACCTCCATTAGTTTATAATGACCTGCTTTATTTCCCAGACAATGATAGCAATTTATCTGTCCTCAATTCATTATCTTCTTGGAAAGTTTATATTTCTGAATTTTATACAGCAAAACAAAAAATATGAGGAAAGGAAAAGTAGAACGGTACTACTGAATAATTCTCAAAAGAAAAAGCTGCAATGTTCAATAACAGATCTTGAATAGTCTATTATTCTTTATATCGTCAGAGGAAAAAGAAACAGCTCCCTTTGACACTCAGTGCCTTGGGAAGAACCAACGGTTTCACAGCAGCAGCAATCACAACCCTGCTCTGCCCATCACATTCCTTGGCAGATGACAAAATGAAAATGAAGATCCAGGACTTTGTCATCCTGGTTGTTAAGGAAGCCCTAGTCATCTGAGAATTAGGACAGTTGACCCAAGAGGCTGCCTTCCAAAACATCCTGGAAGGCTAAAGTACAAGTTCTGGTGGGAAAAACTGCTTATAGTAGAAGTGTTTAATGTCAAGGCTTAATGAAGGACATCATGGTATCCACAGACAGATGAGACAACGCACCACTTGCAACATATCTGGCACCTATTATATGTGATTATGCTTGCTTCTGGTTAAAATAAATCTCTACTCAAGAATAGCTGAAAAAAAGCCCAAATCTGCTATGACATGGATGTGGTATGGAGGAGAAAAACTGTTAGATGTTTGAACCATACTGTTGTTTCTGTAATTTTGGGTATATACGTTAAAATGAGAAGATATGGGGCAACATTCAGTGAATTACATGAATACTCCTAAAACATATGCTAAATAAAAATGTACTTACATCTGTATGTACTCTTAATGCTTATACCCTTTATAAACATCTCCAAAGGAGTTCAGGAAGAGATAATGTCCTCCTATATTTAATCGTCTAAAATTTAGGTACAAATGGACAGACTGGATCTCAAGCCATGCTGGCAGCAGCCAGTGCTACCTTTAGGAGGTGGATTACTCCAGCTGAGATCTTAATTCACACTAGGAATGTCTGCCTACCTCTATTGACAGCAGAGGCAGTCCACGGTAACCATGTTTCTGTCTCTCGTGACTGAAGTAAATGCTTAAAATTGGGTAGGATGAATCATGACTGGCATGCCTGTGCCTTAGGGTTTGTCTATGCACAGGGTTATCATGGAGAGCCATTTCTCTTCCTGAATAGCATTACACGAGGATACACTTTTGGTGGAATAAGACTTACTCATTTCTCTTCTATAGTATCTGCTTGACAGGGGCAGACCAGTTTGCTTCCTGGTTCTTATGTAGAATCTTTCTGCAAGAACTGCTGCCTTCTTAGCTAGCTGCCCTACCTTAATCCAAATTCACTTCAGTATAAAAATGCCCTAAATTTGCCATCCCTACAGCTTTGAGAGCCATTTAAGATTTATGGAGGTAAGTGCATCAATTAAGCGCAAATACATTGACCAAAAAAAATATAAATAAATAAATGAAGGCATCTTATACAATAAAAACTGACTTTTATTTCTAAAATTATGGGTGTTATAAAGCATATGGTTTTAGGAGAAATGCCTGTATTTGCCAGTGTGTTTCATTAAAGAATAATAAAGCCGTGCATATTTCATTTCCTTGTTCTGAGCTGCAAGAGCTGTAACTATATAAAATGCCCCATGCTGTCCTTGTTTTGTTGGGCTTTTTTTCCTTTTAATCAGATTTCCCCCAAAACTAATGATATCGCTCTTCAAGCACATACATCATTTTCATGTGAAGTGACTTTATCATGGCTGAAATGGTTTCTCTCTTCTCCTGGAGAACAAGGCAACTGGCAACACGTTTGAATTGCCCCAATCTCCAGAGAGCTGAGGTCTTGGCGTTCCCATCAGTGCTGTTCTCTGAGGGGTATGAGGTGGCAGATGTCTGCAGGGTCTTCCCCTTGTGTATGACACCTACCCTTCACATATTTGTAAACATTGATGAGGTCACCCCTCAGTCTCCTCTTCTCCAAGCTAAAGAGACCCAGCTCCCTCAGCCTCTCCTCATAAGGGAGATGTTCCACTCCCTTAATCATCTTTGTGGCTCTGCGCTGGACTCCTTCAAGCAATTCCCTGTCCTTCTTGAACAGAGGGGCCCAGAACTGGACGCAATATTCCAGATGCGGCCTCACCAAGGCTGAGTAGAGGGGGAGGAGAACCTCTCTTGACCTACTAACCACTCCCTTTCTAATGCACCCTAAGATGCCATTTGCCTTCTTGGCCACAAGAGCACATTGCTGGCTCATGGTCATCCTCCTATCCACCAGGACCCCCAGGTCCCTTTCCGCTTCACTACTTTCCAGCAGGTCAACCCCCAACCTGTACTGGTACATGGGGTTGTTCTTCCCCAGATGCAAGACTCTACACTTGCCCTTGTTAAATTTCATCAAGTTTCTCCCCGCCCAACTCTCCAGCCTGTCCAGGTCTCGCTGAATGGCAGCACAGCCTTCTGGTGTGTCAGCCACTCCTCCCAGTTTTGTGTCATCAGCAAACTTGCTGAGGGTGCACTCAGTTCCCTCATCCAGGTCATTGATGAAAATATTAAACAGCACCGGTCCCAGCACCAACCCCTGAGGAACGTTGCCCAGGGGGGTTGTGGAGTCTCCTACACTGGAGATATTCAAGGCCCACCTGGACAAGTTCCTGTGTGATGTACTGTAGGTTACCCTGCTCTTGCAGGGGGGTTGGACTAGATGATCTTTTGAGGTCCCTTTCAACCCTTGGGATTCTGTGATTCTGTGATTCTGTGATCTGCACTGGTTCCCAGTCACCTGCTATCATGTAATTTCTCTTTTCTTGCAGTATGCACCGACTCGCTGTGCAGCTGCACAGACATCTACGGAACAAGGCATCCTTCCTCCCTGCCATCACCATGAAGCAGTGCATGACCCCCAGCTGGTTCCCTGCACTTGCCCACTCTTCTCCTGCCCATGGGAAGGGCACCTGGAAGTGGTGGTGTCCCACCTGAGGCAGACCCACCACATCAACATCCTTCAGGGGGCAGAGATTGTCTTCCTGGCCACGGACATGCACCTGCCGGCACCCACAGACTGGATCATCATGCACTCTTGCCTTGGCCACCAGTTTTTGCTGGTTCTCAGGAAGCAGGAGAAGTATGAAGGCCACCCGCAGTTTTTTGCCACGATGATGCTGATCGGCACGCCAACCCAAGCCGACAACTTCACCTATCGGCTTGAGCTCAACAGGAACCAGAGGCGCCTCAAGTGGGAGGCAACCCCCAGGTCGGTACTGGAGTGTGTTGACTCTGTCATTTCAGATGGGGATTGTCTTGTGCTAAACACTTCCCTGGCTCAACTCTTTTCTGACAACGGAAGCCTAGCAATAGGAATTGCAATAACCACCAGCAAAGTTCACAATGCCGAAGCTGAAATGTGAGAGGGAAGAAGAAGAGGATAAGGAATAACAATGGTGCTCTAGCTGCCTTGGAAGAGCCAGAACTTGCAGACTTTTCGGGGGGGTCTCAGGTCTTTTATGGTATTTAGTACTTGTCCACAGTGGGCATTATGTAAACATCCTGTGGTTACGGTCTCTGTGTCATGTATTTACCGTTTTGTTAATACAATTTTATGAGAAATTTTAAAGAGGCTAATCAATTTATTGTCGCCCTCCAACAACACTAGAAACAACATTTTCTCCTGGAAAGGGCACCCACAGTGACTCAGACAACTTTGGTCTGAGCATTCTATGCAAATATGGTTCCTTCATTGTCTGCCTAGTTGCCTGGTATTAAAGAGACCATGTGCTTGGTAAAAGGTAAAGCATTTTACTAAGGGACAAGGGGACTCAGGTTTCCGTACTAGCAATAGTGATTAAAGTCTTTCACTGTGGTCACAACCAAGTCCCAGGGAGCTTGCAGTTTCAGGGCTCTCGTCAGCATCTGCGAAAACAACCTTCACCACACAAACAATGAAAGTTTCAGAAGAAAAAGTCACCACCTCCTCTGAGCTGGGACCTGGGAAGCCTCACCCTGCATAAAATCAGGGATGACAGCTAGTGGGTGGTCACTGTGAGCATGGTTAAATCTCACTTCTGTGTTACAATGGGCAGTGAGAGGCTTGCTAGATAGTCTGGCTCCAGGATGGATATAGCCATAGCCAACCATTGGAGCATTCACTTTTTTAGCTGCTATTTCCTTAGCATTCAAAAGAGATTTTCAGAAAATAAAGTATCCGGACATTTTTAAGTTGTGTACTGATCATGCTATTGAATGCTGTGCCCCTTAGACCCGCAGTCTGTGCTGCTAAATATTGACTTAAACTAATGCAGCTGGAATAGCTGTTAGCAAATTGTCTGTGCAATTTGAAATGCTCTCCTTTAAGAAAAAAAAAAAAACCACAATAAAACACACCACTAACTTCCTCCCCCCCACCCCCACCCCCATATATTTGGACCCTTCTACTAAGAATGTTTCACACATGGCGACGGTCACAGGAAGACATGGGTTTCTCTAAGAGCTTCTCCCTTGGCTGGCTCTTGGGGAGGGTCTGAGGCAGGTGCTGGCCGTCTCCTGACAGTCCCATCTGCAGTCAATCATGTTTCCTCCATAGCCAACAACAGCAGTGAAATCCCACCACAGTGATGTGTTGAAGGACAGGGCTCTACAGGGAGTGTGACACAAGAAGCATGGGAAATTGTCTTTTCCTGTTTTCCCTTCTGCCTGTGTGTGGCTGTGGTCTGGCTGCTCTTGAAAGCTTTTTCAATAAACAGCTGGTGGGTTGGGTCAGTTAGTAGCTAGAAAGATTGAGGGTTATCGCTTAAGTCCCTTGACAAACCGAGGAAGTGGGGGGAAGCCAGCTAAGAACAGTCTCTGTGTTTCAAAAGGCATGTTGCTGTAGCTAGCTTTGGGTAGGCAAAGCCGCTGATACTAATCTCTCCCACCTGCTGCTCTCCTGGGAATTATGATAAATGATGCGTGAAGTAAAGCCAATCGCAATTTTCCTGAGATGAATGCTACGCAGGTAATGCCTTCCGAGTTGCAGATGCACCTCTCCTCCTTACCTGGGCTTTCATACTCATAGAGGAGCTGGAGTCTCTTGCTGATCATGACCACACAAGCTGAGGTCTGAAGCAGAAGTCTCAGTCCTTGTAAGAGTGTGCTGAGGCATGCCTTCACAGCTCTTCCAGCTCTCCATTTAGGGGGCTAGGAGGGCATGCTGGTTTGCAGTGCTTTACTGGAACATGCAGGCTTCAGAGTGGCTTGTCTTTTCCCTGCAGTGTTAAATATTCAGAACCAGCAATTGCTGCCCTTTCCCTAAATGATGGCCATAAATAAATCTTTGGCACTTTTGTGAACTGAAACTGGATTCTCAAGCTCCTCCGGCAAATATTCTGCTGCTGAATTAAAAGAAAGCAAAAGCAATAAAACCCAAATAAAAAGAGTTCCTCTAGCTTAAACTTCCTGAGCTCTTTGAACACTGTGGTAGAGGCCTAATGTAATGCTGCTTTTGTTGCCTGATCACGAGTTCTAGGGGGAAGAATATTCCTTGGGTATTCACTTGTTCAAGAATATTTACTTCTTACTAGGTGGCACCTTTCTTTCTTGAAATATCTACTGAAATGAAGAATGCACTGATTGGTATTTTGGGGCATGTTCCTTGCCAAAAGAACAGTTTATTTCTGGCAGAATGAATGTGACAGCAGCTTTCTGGGATCCCAGTTTTCTGGGATGGGCATCTCCATCTCTTACTAGCACCCTGGTTTTCTGGTTCTGATGGGGCAGGAGGCACAGTAGAAATGTGACCTCCCCAACATGGACTTACTCACATCCTCCATGTCCTCCTCCCAGAGCTTTCTCATGACCACACCAACTGTTAAGCCTATTGCCGACTCAGTCCTCCCCCTCATCTGGTGGCCACTCTTCTCAGCCTATTCTCAAGTTCTCAAACCGGGTTTCACCCTTGGCTTGCATAGCCCATGGCACTTCTTGACTCCTGCTTTTGCCTCTTGGGTGCCGTTGTTTATATTGTTCTTGCTGCTCTTTGCAGCCAACTACTTGCTTTACTACAAGTAACCTACTTGCTTGGCTTTCAAGCCTTTTCAGGGATGTCAGAAATCCAGATATGTTGTAGTACTGATGAAAATCTGCCCAGTAAGACTCAGTACAGAAAAGAAGGACACATTCTGGGGAGAAAGGAGATATGGATGCCTATATCCAGCCTTCATAAGCATCCCAGTATAAAACTCAAATGTTTAAGGGTATATTTAAGGACTTAATACCATGGAAGACATTCTAATTCTGTCATAATTTAAAGCCTATGAGCAACTCTTCCCTGCCATAAAGCAAAGGTGAAGCAAATATTCTGCATGGTGGGACATAAATCCTAAAATGATGGCAAGTAGGAGCAACAATGAAATTCAGTTTATGTGCAGTCTTTTAGTGCCCATAATATAGCACTTTTTACAGCTCTGTACTCATGGTTGAAAGGCAGTTGTAGCTTGGCTTCCAAGATTTGGGCAGAAATTGGGGCTTCTAGAATTAATTTTGTATTCTAATATTTTGTATCTTTAGAATGTACTATACCCAGTCACTCTAAATTCCTTCCTTTCTGCGAACGCAGCCTTACACCTCTTTGAAGTAAGCAAGTATCCTTCGTTCGGTGCAAGAGAAAATGTCTTGCAAAATTGCTATGCAGCTGTTGTAGAATTCTGTTTTCCTGCCTTTGTGAGAGCAGTGTTCCCTCTTTGGTTTCTGTTTATGTATATATTTATTTATTTATTTTACACAGACAAAACCATAGGGGGCTTTTTGTTGTGGGATGGTTTTGGCTTTGGGTTTTTTTTTTAAGTTTTCACATATCTGTGTTCATGGATGGATTTTCTTGTGCCTAGATTAGCAGAGTGCAACACTATTTTCATCAGGCTGTGCCAGATGGATTGTTACCAGACCCACTAGAAAACCTACTTTGGTTCTTCTGCACTATCCATCAGACGCAGTGTGAATGTTAATGTCAGATCTGCAGTAAAACAGCATTAGTGCTTTCAGCTCAATCCCATTATGAATTAAGCTCACATCATATATCCATGACTCATTATAAATCAGCTGAAGCACCCTGAGTCTCATCTGGAAGATGACAAAGGATCTTGCTGTGGCAGTGCCAGTTGAAGGGCTTGCTGAGAAGTAGGGTAGTAGTCCTCTTCCCACTGGACTCTAATATCACATCCTTTTTATACCATCCTTTGTGAATACAGGCCAGTAAGTTGCTGAAGAAAGGAGGGATAGTAAATTCTGGCCAATGAGATTGTTATAAAACAAATGAATGTTTACAATAAATTGCTAGATACTGCTGCGTGGCTTTCTCTTTTGAGCATCAGAGGAATGAAACCCAATTGACAGTACTGTAGTATAAGTGATTTATCTTGTTTTTCTAGCTCATAAACACCTGAAAAACACTTCAGTCAGAGAAAAGTCTGAGTCTGTCAGAACAGACTCAGAGACGCAATTCTACAGAAAAAGTGTTTTCACATGGAGGAGCTACAGGTTCTGAACAGACAGCTTCAGACATAAGCATAGTTTTCAATCCTTTTTTCTTTAAAAATCCAATTAACTCTGCATGCCTAAACCATCTGGGTGAAGGCTGGAAAGCAAAGATTGCCACATCATCACCAGAACCATTCACATGAAAAGATGATTCATCTTCTGCAGAGATGACCCAGCAGAAAACAAGGACATCGGGGTAGCACAGGACAGTGCCCGCAGGCTCTGGAGGCAAACACATGCAACTGAGGGCAGAGCAAAACCTCCGGAGAGAAACATTACTCGACAGAAACCAGAGTGAGATCACAGCAGGGGTTGTCGGGAAAATGACTGAGACATCTTGAGACCACCAAACCAGTGGGGAGCTGAGGGTCCATGCAGGGACGTGTCTCTTCATATCAGCATCTCCCACCCTGCAAAAGGGTCTCTGGCCTGCTGGTACCCTTGTCATTAGAGCAGTGCAGATGAGAGGATCAGCTCTTGGCACTGTGGGTCTGCATGTGGATGGCCCTGATGCTCCATACTTAGTGCTGCCACCCAGCCCCACTCCTATCCCACAGTTCCTCTGTTTTTTGTGGGTACCCTGCTACCTGCAGCTGCTAGCTCAGACACCTAAGAGTTTTGGTGTCATTCACCTGCATAACTCCCACCAAAGTAGGAAAGTATTTGCTGAAAACCTCAAAAAAATTCTTTGGCAGAATGTCAAATTAAACCTATACCTCTTATGCTTGGTTAGGACTATGATCATTCTTTCTTTCTCTTTTCACAAAGGCAATAGACTAATGCATAGCTTTTTTATCCCACTTTGGGCTCTGTCCCTCCAGAAGATGCATGTGAAGGATTAGCAGGCAGTCATCATCTTCAAGAGAAGGATGAGGACTAACATTCATTGCAAAGATGGCTGTTCTTGCAGTACGTTCACAAAGGGACCCCAGGCTCAAAAAAACCCCAGCCTGACAAACCTTAGTGGGAGGCAAATGGGAAAGACCAATTACAAAGCCTGCTGCCCTTCAACTAAAATGAGCTTTCTATCTTCCAGGTACTGAAAATTCTCCTGAGATATTGCCTGTATGAATACATCACTTAATCTTGTAAAGAGCCCCAAGACTGAGGGGTTCTTGCTGCTAGAAATTGCATCAAGTAACCTTATTGAAGATAAATGGCTTTGAACTTTCATGACAACAGTGATGAACTGCTTCAACATCCATGCGGTGCAGGATGAAAAATCAGAGCTTTTAGACAAAGAATTAACTTATTCAAATGCAAACATGAGATTTGGGGCAGAGGCTTCAGGTGGTCTTAAATGCACTTTCCTTATAGCTGCAGACTGGATGTCTGCATAGCAAGTCATTCCACTGCCAGTCAGGCCCTATTGGCTTGAGTTCAAGAGAAACTCACATATTCTTCCTTTCTGTACTAAGGGAGATCATTTTAAAAAGAAAAGCAAACACTGTCATGTATGAAACAAGTCTGGAATGGATCTTTCTTTTCAGACTGAACTGTCTGGCCAGCAGACTATGTGGAGTGTGCTACACCTCCTACCTATTCAGAGTGAAACTAGTCACAAGCACAATGCATGTAGACACTTTCTTCTTGTTACAATCCCTGCTTCAACTATTGAAGGCACCAGCTATCGGACAGCTGGCTAGAAGACTCTGACGTCTTTAAGACTGTTCTCTAAAAATCTACTAATATTGACTTTTAGGCCAAGATGGTTTTAGGGCACAAGACAACAATGCTGCCCCTATTTCAGGATACAGTTCCTCTCTGGTTTCTGACAATGACTGTAGGCTACAAAACACAGCTAGGTGCTACTGCACCTTCCGCAGTAGGGTCCTGATCCGCAGAAAGGTCTCTAGGAACTACAGTAATATAAATGAACAATCGTATAATATACTAACATAAAATAATAATGCAATGAGGCCTTTTAGGACTGATAACATCTTTAAAAGTAGCAGCTGGTACTGAAAGGGATCATTACTCAAAATGAGCTTCATGGGCTATCAGTGCTATTCCCTAATTGAGGTGTGGAAGAAGATATCCAGAAGGAGTGATGGTCTCAGGGCTACCCTGATTATGCGAAGAAATGCTGAACCAAAATAAATAGCTAGGAGAGTCCTGAGTGAAGCAGGAATGCATTGTTGCTGCCTCTGGGCAGCAGTTTCTTGTGGCATGTGTCCTTGGAAAACAATTTCCAGCAGGCAGAAAGGGTTGAACTTCGGCATGTCACAGACCCTGCACTGCCACTTCCAGAGTTGAGAAGAAATACTTCAGCAGGACTACAAAAAAAAGAGTATAAATATTCACCGAACAGGGTGACCAGTGTGAGAGCTGCCAAGGAGATTTATCCAACCTCCTCTAAGTAACCTTCCATGCCACTTCTCTGCTGGATTGGCAGAAGACAGGGAGAGCCCCAGGTCCAAGTAAGACTGGCTGCATTCCTGACAGCCTCAACTCCCGTGCTGAAAACTGGCAGAGATTAAACCTGGGCCCTCCAGCAGTGTGCATCTGTACCAGCTGATGCTGACATCCAGGCTGTGGGCTATGGAAAACTCCCTGGCTCCATTGTCTGTTGTGCAGGACGAACATATGTCAGCTGGTGGTTATGTATACACTGGGAAGTCGTGTTGAAAAAACTTTTCTATATGTCCTTAGTGTATTGAGAGCAAGCACTTAATCATAGTGTCTGTGCTGGATTACATCTCACCTGTGCCTCCTGATTGCTCTTCCTCTCTCCGCTGGAAACATAGAGAGAGCTGAGTTACTGGCCATGCAGGTATCCAGGCCATTGAGGCTAGCACAGAAGCACCATAGAATCGTAGAATAGTTAGGGGTGGAAAGGACCTTAAGATCATCTAGTTCCAACCCCCCTGCCATGGGCAGGGACACCTCCCACTAAACCATCCCACCCAGGGCTCTGTCCACCATGGGGGTGTCCATTCTGGAGGGTCCATCACTGTGCATAGAAACTCCAAACAGCACAAACCCAAATACACAGAAGTCTTTGAATCATAAAACCATAGAATGATTTTGGTTGGAAGGGAACTTAAAGATCATGCAGTTCCAAGCCCAAGTGCCTGAGGAGGGACACCTTTCACTAGAACAGGTTGCTCAAAGCCCAGTCCAACCTGGCCTTGAACACTGCCAGGGATGAGGCAGCCACAGCTTCTCTCGGTAACTTGTTCAGTGCCTCACCACCCTCACAATGATGCATTTCTTCCTAGTATCAGATTTACCCTCTAAGTAGTATAAGCCTTAACTTCAGAGATCCTCCTATCCAGAGGGAAACAGAGGTTATTTTTCCGAACAAAATGCACTCATCTTCACTCATATTGCAACCTAATTAAAGCCCTACCATGACTCATGAAGTTTCCCTTACAGTGATGATTGCACTTACCATTGAGACTTGAAGGCTACCAGGTCAAACAGACCACACTTTGAGCTCTCGGTTCCTCAGCGGCTGACATGACTGCTTCTCTGTGTAGGCATAGTGTAGTTCTTCTCCAGAGTTTACGATAGTCCCTAGGCTCAGGATTGATGCAGAAACCCCACCTGCACCATTCAGCCTCAAGATCAGAATGATCCTTTCCAGCCCTAGATTTGGAAAGCAGTTATGTTCACATTGCTTGCTGTGATGTCCATGATCCAGCTACAGGTGACCCAGCATAAGCACAGAAGCCATTCTGCCATAAAAGTCTTGCCTCTTTACCAGGTTAAGTCACTTGCTCAGCCCATGGGGAGTCTGTTGCCCATCCTGGAGCTAAATTAACCCTACAGATTGCAGCCATGTACAAAGCTGATACACTGTCTAACATGACAAAACCCATTTTCCTCTCCTGATTGCCTTGAGCAGACACTACAGTTGTAGAGACAGGTCTGAACCATCACAGCTAAGTTAGGAGCTATGCCTCAGGTGAAAATTGATACTGGGAAAAATGGCATCAAAATCTAACTTGGACACAAGGAGTGGTGGAGTTCATTTACAGTGAAGTGCCCAAATGCAAATATGTCAGGAAAAAAAGATTCCTAGTCTACAAGTCATGAGGTTTTTCTGGGGCAACCTTTAGTTTTGGTGATAATGCCCTGGCAGAAAGCTGACACAGCCTGGCTTTCAGACCCATTGGGCTGGGCAGCAGCCAAGAAGAACATTTATTCATTACATGTAAAATGAGCAAATTGCCCAGGGAATGGAGTCAATAAACATGGAGCCTCATAGCACCATTTTCACAGAGTGACCTTTCAAAGTATAATTGCATGTTAAAAGACTCGATGGCAGTCATCTCTGATCAGAGAAGCACTAACTGACTTGGCTTGGGGACTAATTTGCTGTCAAGCAGGAGTGTGCTGGAAAGGGTCTGTGTAGTTAGAGGCTGCTTTTGGCTAGCTTCCACATGAAGCTGTGATCAGGACAGGTCCTTCTGACTTCACAGCTTCACAAATATTTGGTCTCAGGTCCTCTAGGAAAAGGAAGAAATAACAACGGTGATGCTGGGAAACATTTTCATTGTCACTAAAATGCTTAGGGCTTACTGCTCTCTTCTCATCCAGTGGTGATGACTACATTCAAATCACTTCATCTGGGGGACAATTTGATTGCGGTCGCGGTGAAGCATAATCCTGAGAATGGTCTTCAGTCCCTCGGACCAGAGCCTTCAGGCTGCAGCTCCAGCTCAAGTACCATAATGGGGTGTGGGGTCATCACTGCCAAGGTAGAAGTGCTTGCTGTCCCCTCATCATCCCACCCCAGTCACCTTCCCTAGCAAGCAGCCTTGCTTCCAGCCCAAACACCACACAAAGCTATCTCTATTCCTGCGCAGGTGGTAATCCCATCCCCCTGCTGTGCTTGAAAGCCTTCTCTTTAATTCTTCTAAAAAGAAAACTTCCCAGCTGAAAAAGTGAACACAAACCACCTCTATGTTATGTCAACATAATTGCGCAAGACTTCATATTCCCAAAGGGTTATGCGATCTGGCTATCTCTTCAACCTTGTGTTAGATGCCATATATCATAACACACTGTCATTTCACAGGATAGACGCATTTAACCCTAAGGCAAACTAGCGCAAGACATTGCAAAGAGCACAGCAGGCAGAAAATCGGCAAGAGACTGTGAGATAGGATTCAGTTTCAGTTAGTTAGAAAGAAGCATCAAGCAGTTCAATAAGGAGTGCTTGCAGCTGGACTGCAAGGCGGGCATCCCTGAAGCTCAGCAGAGGACTATGGAGAAGAGGCACTTCTGGAACATGACTATTCCATGATTTAATTACAATTCAGGTCACTTAATCCAAACACTTAGCTTAAGCTCTGAGGCATCCAAGCCTTGAGCAGCCATGAATGCTGCAGAATGTTATGGGAAGCACTGTCAAAGGCTTTACTAAAGTATAGGTAGATGACATCCACAGCCTTTCCCTCATTTACTAAGCAGGTCATCTTGTCATGGAAGGAGATCAGGTTAGTTAAGCAGGACCTGCCTCTCATAAACCCATGCTGATTGGACCCTATCACCTGACTGTCCTCTACGTGCTGCGTGATATCATTCAAGATGATCTGCCCCATCACCTTCCCCAGCAAAAAGGTCAGGCTAACAGGCCTGTAGTTCACTGGATCCCCCTTCCACCACTTCTTGCAGATGGGTGCCGCATTTGCTAAGTTCCAGTCAACTGAGACCTCCCCTATTAGCCAGGACTGCTGATATATTATGGAAAGTAGCTCAGTGAGCACTTCCAGTAGCTCTTTAAGTACACTTGGGTGGATCCCATCTGGGCACACAGGCCTGTATGTGTCTAAGAGGTGTAGCAGATCTCTGACCATTTTCCCTTGCATTATGGAGGATTCAGTCTGCTCCCTGTCCTTGTCTTCCAGCTCCAGGGGATGGGTACCCTGAGAAAACTGGTCTTATTACTAAAACCTGAGCCAAAGAAGGTATTAAGTACCTCAGCCTTTCCTCATCCTTTGTCACTAGGTTTCCACCCACATCCAATAAAGGATGGAGATTCTCCTTAGCCCTCCTTTAGTTGCTAATGTATTTATAGCAACTTTTTAAATTGTCTTTTATGGTCGTAGTCAGATTAAGTACTAGTTGGCCTTAAACCCTTCTGATTGTCTCCCTGCATAACCTCACGACACCCTTGTAGTCCTCCTGAGTTGCCTTCCTTCCAACAGTTATAAAATCTCTTTTTTCCTGAGTTCGAGCCAAAGCTTCTGTCCATCCAGGACAGTCTTCTTCCCAATGGGCACATCTTTCAGCATATGGGCACAACCTGCTCTTGTGACTTTAAGATTAACTTCTTGAAGAATGCCCAGCTTTCCTGGACTCCTTTGCCCCTCAGGACTTCCCCCAAAGGGACTGTGTCAACCAGTCTCCTACACAGGACAAAGTCTGCTCTCCAGAAGTCAAGGTAGAAGTTCTGCTGATCCCCCTCCTTATTTCTCAGAGAATCAAAAACTCTATCATTTGTAGTAACTATGCCCAAGACAGCCTGCAGCCACTACATCACCCACAAGTCTTCGTTCACAAACACAGGTCCAGCAGGACACCTTCCCCAGTTGGCTCACTCACCAGCTCTGTCAGGAAATTATTTTACACACACACCAGGAGCTTCCTAGACTGTTGCTCCTCTTCTGTGCTGTATTTCCAGCAAATATCTGGTAAGTTGAAGTCCCCCACAAGAACAAGGGCTAGCAATTGTGAGACTTCTCCCTGCTGCCTATAGAACATTTTGTCCACCTCTTCACCTGGTTGTGTGGTCTATAACAGAATCCCACCATGGTACCTGCCTTCTTGGCCTTCCCCTTGATTCACACACATAAAACCTCAAACTTATTGTCACCATCATTAAGCTCTAGACAATCAAAACACTCCCTTACATACAGAGCAACACCACCGATTCTCCTTCCTTGCCTATCTCTTCTGAAGAGTTTGTAGCCATTCATTGCAGCATTCCAGATATGATATCAAAGCTCCTAAAGTAGCTGCTTCATTTATGGGCCATTGCCTAGCAATTTTTCCCTAGGAACTCAGTCAGGAAATCTTCACATATTTGCTTAAGCATTTCAATGGACAAGGAAGGACTAAGCATGTATAACCTGCCTGAACCCAGGTGAGGTATACCAGATTAGAATTTACATAAAGAAAGTAGCATAGGAATAGGTGAGAAATTTACTATACAAATCAGAAGTAGTGTTTTCTTTCAAATGTTTTTTTGACATATGCTTGTATTTGTTAATGTTCGTATTCCACTGTCGCCCCCAAATATTTGACATCAACTTCATGTATTACATTGTATGAAGTGCTCTACTTTAACATGCAGTGATATTTCAGAGAATTTCTTAATCTGAACCAATGTGTATCATTTTCTTGAAATTCTTATGATGATTTATTACACAAAAGAATAGCAATAAACCTTTCCACTGGTATCTGTAAAACTTCTCACAATGTCTGCCATGAAAAATGCCATTAAATCCTGTTTGGCATTCTCAGCTTGTATCACCAGCTTGCATTGGAGGGCTACTTTTATGAAGAGAGTAGCGCATTATGAAAGGGTAGAAATGAAATATTAGGAAGAAAAGAACAATTGCCAAAGTGCACTGCCTGCTAAAGCTTGCCTTACAATTTGTTATTGCCTGTCATCTTCTACTGTTACAACTGATATGAAAAGTGTCACCATCACCAAAGGCAAAACACAGGTCCCAGTACTCTCACCTTGGGCTGTTCCAAGTTGCCCTTGTGAGCTGGATTCAGCACTGCCTGCATTTGTGGTGGGAGCTTGGAAGACCATATGGGAATCAGAGCTTTGGTCCTGTGTCTAGCCTGAGGCTGGTCATGTGGAGAAACAAAGAAAGGGGTTCTTGATGCTTTCTAACCTTTCCGTCATGTCACAAAACGGAAAGAACACGAGGCTGCGCCTCATTTTTTAGCAGTCTTTGGGAGTTGATTTTTTTTTTTATTTTATTTTTCTTCTAGCCAATTAACAGGGAATATACTTTAGCACTACCTCATAAATTGTCGAGGACTTTCACAGACTAATTCTTTAATTTCAGGTTGGTTATCTGCAAGATCAGAATTGTGCAGGATCTCTAACCCTGTTGCCTGTCAATTCATTTTAACATCAATCTTTTTCTTTGCATTCTTATTGCCAAAACCTGTTTTAGGCACTCATGAAGCTTGATAGAAATTGCCTTGAAAAGAGCTGAGTGATCAAAACTGACCAGATGTGCAAGATGAATATTCATGGTTTATTGGAGCAACCTCCACTGTCTTCTCAGAGTGGGGTACCTTCAGCTGACCTGCTGCCTCTCATACAAATTACTGCTTCATTACCACTCATTCCCCTGAAAAATAGCTGCAAGGGACAGAGAGCTCATGTTAAATAATTCAGCAAAACAGTGAAAGAAAACCATATCTGATCCAAAGTAGAGGCATCTGACATTTTCTGCCATATGCAAACGAAAGTGGACTTGAAGGGACTAAAAGAACCAACTTCTCCCATTGGACATGAAGCAAGAATGTCGTCCCCACCGATTTTAAACATCTTAAAGGTAAGTGTCTATTTTTCCTTTGTAGTGGGTGGAGGTAGGGAACTTTGAGGAAGTGACCCATTTCAGCTATAGAATCATAGAATCATAGAATAGGTAGAATTGGAAAGGACCTTAAGACCATCTAGTTCCAACCCCCCTGCCACAGGCAGGGACACCTCACACTAAACCATCCCACACAAGGCTTCATCCAACCTGGCCTTGAGCACTGCCAGGAATGGAGCATTCACAACCTCCCTAGGCAACCCATTCCAGTGCCTCACCGCTCTCACAGTAAAGAATTTCTTCCTTATATCCAATCTAAACTTCTCCTGGTGAAGTTTGAACCCATTACCCATTGTCCTATCACTACAGTCCCTAATGAAGAGTCCCTCCCCAGCATCCTTATAGCTCCCCTTCAGATACTGGAAGGCTGCTATGAGGTCTTCACGCAGCCTCCTCTTCTCCAGGCTGAACAGCCCCAACTTTCTCAGCCTGTCTTCATATGGGAGGTGCTCCAGTCCCCTGATCATCCTCGTGGCCCTCCTCTGGACTTGTTCCAACAGTTCCATGTCCTTTTTATGTTGAGGACACCAGAACTGCACACAATACTCCAGGTGAGGTCTCACGAGAGCAGAGTAGAGGGGCAGGATCACCTCCTTCGACCTGCTGGTCACGCTCCTTTTGATGCAGCCCAGGATACGGTTGGCTTTCTGGGCTGCGAGCGCACACTGAAGCCGGCTCATGTTCAGTTTCTCATCGACCAACACCCCCAAGTCCTTCTCTGCAGGGCCACTCTGAATCTGTTCTCTGCCCAGTCTGTAGCTGTGCCTGGGATTGCTCCAACCCAGGTGCAGGACCTTGCACTTGTCGTGGTTGAACTTCATAAAGTTAGCATCAGCCCACCTCACAAGCTTGTCAAGGTCCCTCTGGATGGCATCCCTTACCTCCAGCACATCAACCGGACCACACAGCTTGGTGTCATTGGCAAACTTGCTGAGGGCACACTCAATCCCACTGTCCATGTCAGCGACAAAGATGTTGAACAAGATCGGTCCCAACACCGATCCCTGAGGGACACCACTCGTTACTGGTCTCCAGCCGGACATTGAGCCATTGATCACAACTCTTTGTGTGTGGCCATCCAGCCAGTTCTTTATTCACTGAGTGGTCCACCTATCAAATTGATATCTCTCTAATTTAGAGACAAGGATGTTGTGTGGGACAGTGTCGAACGCTTTGCACAAGTCCAGGTAGATGACATCAACTGCTCTACCCCTGTCCATCAGTTCCGTAGCCCCATCATAGAAGGCCACCAAATTGGTCAGGCAGGGTTTCCCCTTAGTGAAGCCATGCTGGCTGTCACCAAGCACCTTGTTGTTTTTCGTGTGCCTTAGCATGGCTTCCAGGAGAATCTGCTCCAAGACCCTGTCAGGCACAGAGGTGAGACTGACTGGCCTGTAGTTCCCCAGGTCATGCATTTTCCCCTTCTTGAAAATGGGGTTATATTTCCCTTTTTTCAGTCATCGGGAACTTCACCTGACTGCCATGATTTTTCAAATATGATGGCCAGTGGCTTAGCAACTTCATTTGCCAGCTCCTTCAGGACCCATGGATGGATTTCATCAGGTCCCATGGACTTGTGTACGTTCAGGTTCTTAAGATGGTCTCGAACCAGATCCTCTCCTACAGTGGGCCCAAGGTCTTCATTCTCACAGTCCCTGCGGCTGCCTTCCAAGACTTCGGTGGTGTGGTCAGAGCCTTTGCCAGTGAAGACTGAGGCAAAGAAGTCATTCAGAACCTCAGCCTTCTCCAAATCCAGGGTAGCCAGTTCTCCTGAGAGCTTCCAGAGGGGGCCTACGTTGTCCCTCGTCTGTCTTTTATTTGCTATGTATCTATAGAATCCCTTCCTGTTATCTCTCACATCCATAGCCATGTTTAATTCTAACTGGGCCTTAGCTTTCCTAACCTGGTCCCTAGCTTCCTGGACAACATCCCTGTATTCTTTCCAGGACGTCTGTTCTTGCGTCCACCTTTTATAAGCCTCTTTTTTCCTTTGTATTTTCCTCAGCAGCTCCTTCTCCATCCAAGGAGGTCTCCTGGCCCTCCTGCTGCAGTTCCTTCTAGTTGGGATGCAGCACTCCTGAGCTTGTAGCAGGTGATCCTTGAATATCAACCAACAGTCTTGGGCCCCCCTGCCCTCCAGGGCTATATCCCATGGAACCTTACTAAGCAGGTTCCTGAAGAGGCCAAAGTCTGCTCTCTTGAAGTCCAGGGCAGTGAGCTTGCTGCATGCTCTTCTCACTGTCCTGGGGATCTCAAACTCAACCATCTCATGATTGCTGCATCTAAGGCTGCCCTGGAACATCACATTTCCAACCAGCCCTTCCCTGTTGATGAGCACGAGGTCAAGCATGGCACCTCTCCTCGTTGGCTCCTCTATTACTTGCAGAAGGAAGTTGTCTTCCACACAGTCGAGGAACCTCCTGACAGACACCTACTTTGGGAGGAAATTAATAAAGTCATTGCATTGCTAATATCAACCTCTGTTCCTTCTTGGGGGTTTAAACCTTCAGGAAAACCAGAGTGAAACCTACTGCAAACACCGCAGGCTAGAAGTAAAGGGTGCTTTGTGCTTGCACGCCTGCCATTATCTAAAATTCCCTGGGGCAATCATTCGTTTACCAGCTGGCAATAACAAAAAGTTATCAAAGAAGCATCCTGGGCTGTGAGCAGCATCGGTCTCCAGTTCAGCAGCAAGCAGAGAATTTAATTTCCATTGTCCTCACTTTCTGTGGCCTGCCAGCACAATGCTGGACTCTGTGTTAACAAGGCCTATAAAGGAGGACTCCACTTTTTACAGGATTAACAGCTTTCTTCATGGAAGACACACACAAAATAAAACAATGAGCTGATGATGGAACAGGGAGGTCTGACAGGTGATTTTCCTCCACTTCCCCATCAGCAAATATGCTGGTGGTTGCAGAGCAGTCTCTAGTTCTCAGAGATGTGCCTTAAAACCAGAGGTAGGAAGAGGCAGAGTGCTTTTTGTGAACTGAAATGATGTTTGAGGAAAGCAGTACTCCTTTAATACAGCCAAATTTCATGTGCTGTAAGAACAGGGGCTAAAAATAGACCGGGATGCTAATAAGGGCCCAGCACACACCAGCTGTACAATGAAATGATGACTCTCTTTGAAAATACAGTAATTTAAAGGGTTATTTCTTTTTGTTTCTTTCTGCTGCTGCAGCATGTCCAGAAACACGAGGCTGTTTGGGTCTTCAGGTTTTTCTCCATAATCTTAGGAGAATGAAATGTTAATGGACAAAGGAGAAAACGACAAGAGTTGTTTTACTTTCCTGAGGCTGCTTACACGTGACCAGCAAACAAAGTCTGCCAGAGAGGGTTTTCATAACATTTCAGGTAGATCTCCACACAGCCCAAGATGTGGGATCAGGATATTTCTTACACAGAAGAACTTTGATTTTCCCCAGTTTGAAGGTCATGGGGCCTGAAGTATCCACACTTTTTCTATTCCAGCCCAAAGCTTAGACATGTGGTTTGTGCAAGAGATGAGCAAACCAAGGTGAGCTCCATCTGGACCTTCTTGCAAGCCTGGGACATTTCTGTAGCTTCATAGCTGTTTACCAGGCTCTACACTGTTCCCCAGGAGACCACATGTGATACATGTCCTCTATTGCAGGCACTGCTGGGATCTGCTTGTCTTCAGCTTAGTCACCTCTCCTCCTGAAACCCACCTGGCATCTCCAGGTTAGACCAGGACACTCATTTCTGTGGGACATCCAGTTCCCTAGCTGCCCATATAGCTTACACATGGACTTTCCTAAAGATTAAACATCCCATCACCCTGAGAGAGAGATGGGGCAGAGGAAAGGGCTTGCTTGTATCTGTGAGCAGCATGGGAACAACAGAACAGAAATCCAGCCTTGGATGCAGCTGCTGGTGGTGAGACTGAGCCATCCCTAGCCCTGGTGCACCCAAGAAAACTTGGTTCAGGCGTGATAAGGACGTTGAAGGCACAATGAAAACCAGAAGTGTAAACCACATCTCTGAAGGAAACCAGGCTGAAAATCAGAGCAAGAAGCTAGAAATGTTTATTAAATATATCTTTTTTTCCTTTCAGAGACAGCCAACTGCCTGCCTATTAGCAGCCTACATAGGTGGACCATAAAGCATGCAGAAGATCAGGAGCTGTTTTCTGGCACACACACATTTGTCTCCTATAAATACTACTCCAGGAGGTATTAGGAAGTATTGTCTCTTAATACTTCCATTAAACAGAGCCACACAGATGGTAATTAGTGCATCATGACACAACTAAACTATAAGAAGGAATTGCTGCAACAAGAAGTCACCACGAGAACAGCAGGATTCAGATTCGTGTTTGTTTTCAGATTGACTCCTTTTTTGCTTGAAGAATTAGGGACCAGCTATTCCACATTATGAAAGACTTATTTGTCTACTTTCCTGAGTTTTGGGTCACAATGGAGCTTTGTTATTTTTAATAGATTCATGTACTCCTTCCCTAGCACTTTGTCAAATAATTGTACTTTACAAGGTAATAAAAGGAAAAAGAAAACACAAAGAAAAGAACCACCCTCTGTGTCATAAGTCCCAGGTAGGTGAACGCATGTTCATTTGTGTGCACGTGTATATAGGAGAAGGGTTGTTTATTGCACCACCCAGCACAGAATTAAATAATTTATGTACCATCTACATGCAAATGCATCTTTCATTTAGGTAATAAACTGCACCCTTGTATAATTTACCCAAACAATAGAGCTGCGAGGACACAGCTACTAATCTTCAAAAATCAACTGTGCCTTTTCAAAAGGGATTTTTGTCTTTCTATGAATTGATCAAACTTGACAAGTAATTTCAACCTAATGTTCACGGCTATCCTCCTCCCTCCTCACCATCTGTAGGTGAGAAATCCTATTTTCTGGAAGTGACAGGGTAATGCAGGAGGCTGCAGACATCTGTAAAAAATAAAAAGAAATAGTTTTCCCAGAGCTACAGGCAAAACAAGGGTGGATTCAGGAAGGATATGTGTGGTTTTGAACAAGCAATGAATTCTTCATGCCTGAAACTGTACACATAGAGTCACATTTTTTAAGCCACTAAGTTTAATGAAAGCAACTAGGGGATTAAAATGTCTCTGTATGTAAAACGCTGTGGTGGAAATGCTCCAGTGAAATAGCCTTGCTCTTGTTAATGAATATAATGAAGACTCTCAGAAGAAATTCATTCTGCAAACTTATTGCGTCAATGAAAACTGCATTATAGACAAAGAGACTGAATGTAAACTCAATTTATTTCCAGATTTATTTATAAAAATATCAGCTTTGACTGAAAGCTGATGAGTCCTGCATCAAGCAGTACAGGTGAATTTGGAAAAAGGCCAGTTATCTCCCTGACATGACACTGACATGACAGAGATTAATCCAAAACAATTTGCACAGCTACAAGGCAATCTTGTGCAAATTTAGGGGTTTTTCTCCCAGGAAGTATGATGACAGCTTCTTAGGGCTCTTTTTGGCCATATCAGGACACTTCAGAGAACACAGAGCAGCCCCCGTGCATTGTTGAATGGAGATTCTGGTACCCCTAGGCTGAGAGTATCCAACCCCAAACATAAGCCTATCTATGTGCAATCCATATAAATATATTAATACAAAAAGTTGGGGTTTTTTATTATTTATAAAACCTTCTGTGCACATGCTTTCTCCCTTTCTGGATCACTGCTGCTCCTGAGAAATCATTCAGGGCTCTTCTCCATATCAAGTAGGAGGCTGTCATATGGGACACCAGGTGCCCTCACACCCAGCCCAAGGTGAAAGGGTATTTTTATTCACCACGCCTACGCCTAGATAACTAGACCCAGGAATGTCCTCAGCTGCGGAGTCCTGCTGTGTATCTGCGTGTGTTCTGCCTCCAAGAGCTCCAAGCCAGGCTCTTTCCCACACTCACACTCTACCTCCCACACAAAGGGATCCCCTACATCCTCTTTTCAAATCCTTTGGGGAGCTGCATATTGTCATCTTTGGGACATAAGCTAAAGTATTCATTTCATGAATATGAAGGGGGTACGTGGTGATCAGCAGGCGAGAGATGACTGAAGACCAGTTGCAGGTCAGGTTGAACCATACGGCTGTGCAAGGCAAAAGGGACAGCAGGAGGATGGCAATTCCCTTTGGTGTCACAAGAATTTCTGAAGTTCTGACATCTGCTTTAATTTTCCCATTAGAAGAAATGCCTTAGCTTCTGATGGCTTTCACTGAAGGGGATTATGTCAAAACAGATTGAAAAGATCCTTTAGAAGATTGAAAAGGTCAAGGCTTTCAAGTCTGTCTGTATTTCCCCCTTTTGTTTCCTTCCCTCAAGGATATAACCAGACAGTCCACCTCAGACTTCACTAAAGCAGAATGGGAAAACGCAGTCAAAATCAATATATGACCACAAAAGACCTTCTTCAGAAAAAAAAAAAAAAAAAAGGCTGGGAAAACCCTCACATTTTTTAATTAAAAAATACAAATAAAAAAATTTGCAACTAGCCTGAACACATTTTTTTCCCAGACATCACAGCTGAAATAAAAACTGAGCTTCTTTCTGTTGTCTTGTAGGTGGCCACTGTGTTAACTCCTCAACCAAGACAATTACCTTCATTTTGATGTCTGGTCATTGCTGGTTAATGACAGTCATTGGGGTTTCTGATTGGATAAGCAAGAGCTGATTCCTTAGATTTGCCCCATGAGGGCACTGGCAGCTATAATTTGATGGAGCAATGGCAAGCTGGCCATGCAAGGACAGAGACAAAACTCTTTTGGTCACAGAACTCACCAGAATGGGATTTCTGAGCTAGAAAAGTTCCAGGTACGTCTGTTTCTATTTCAGTAAGAGGAATGGGATTTCATTTCCATTCTATGTAAATAAGTAGTGGTTTG
This sequence comes from Lathamus discolor, assembly GCF_037157495.1. Lineage (NCBI taxonomy): Eukaryota > Metazoa > Chordata > Aves > Psittaciformes > Psittacidae > Lathamus > Lathamus discolor. Next base: position 97,966,439 of record NC_088887.1, on the reverse strand, counting down.
CCAAAATACATTGGCCTCTACTAACATTACTCTCATAGGTAAAACAAAACAAACCCGGTATAATCCTTCATCAATTTCTCGAATCATCTAGTCCTGAAGAATGGTGGGTTTTTTTCCCTTAAATCTTTGGGCTTCCTGGGACTGTGAGCTTAAACCTGCCCTGAGGTCAGAGAGAGCGACTCCACTGCTAAGAGCTGCTCTGCTCTGCTGCTGCTCTGGGCCATCTATCAACTATCAGTCATGTCAGGCAGGACCAGACCTGCTGTTCTCACCACCAGCAGTTCATTAAGTTCTCCAAATCATTTGGGTCATTGAAGGGAGCAGGGCGAGAGCTCAATCCAATGAAACCTTCATTTTTCTCTGAAAAGAGGCGGCAGCCTAAGTTACTGCCAATTTCCATAAAACCATAAAAGTCCAGCAGTATCAGTAAGATAGGATTCAGTTCACAGCTCCTCATTATTCAGAGGGATGGGAGGATATGGAGATGCCAGAGTAATCTGGAGCAGACAATGAAAGTTGTCAAGGGGCCTCTGATTAAAACTGCAAATCCTACAACCCTAACCTTAATCCCTGCCCTGTGGAAAAGGGAGATTAGCCTGGGTCCCAAAAAAGATAACTCTATCTTTTCCTGAAGTTACATTCAATCTCTTCCCAGGAGACAGAGTGCATGGATATTGCTTTTTCTCTCCCTCTAATTAGGAAAGTGTAAGGAAGTAAACACTGGTTCTTGCACAGTAACTGGGGAAGCAGAGGGGGCTGCCTCTGTCTCTGATTGCTTTATTAGCTCTCTAATCCTACCCACACAGCCAGCAAGGCTGAGCAAAGGGGGTCTTTTCCAAAGGCCATCCATCTCTGAGGGTTATACAGTGTTTTGCAAGATGCTGAAGCAGTCCATCAGCTTCTGCTCCCTTTTACACCAGTGTGAATCTGCATCAAGTGGGTGTGCTGCCAGCGATGGTGCTGGCACGCCAAGGCACCACGTCTCCCTTGGGTCTCCCCATGCTCCTCTGGTCATTAGGAGCAGTTTTCTAAATGGGATTATTTTCTACATGATCTGTGAGCACAAGGAGGGATCGTGGTCACTCTGGGGTCCTGGTCTAACAAAATCTTCATGTCACTAAAGCTGCCTCTCATGCCAATGGGACGGGCCATGAAGGACTGCTTTCTCAGCAGCACACTAGAAGGGTGCATTTATGTGTTTTGAGCTAAGGAGCCCACAGCCTGCATCCAGGGCCTGTGATGGCTGATGTCCGCTGGGGATGGGGACAGAGGAAGCCCTGTAACACAGTCAGCAGAGAGTGGGATGGGCGTTCAGATGCTCAACATTGGTACATAGCAAAAAACTCTCTCCTCAGGCATCCTCCCACCACCCTTCACTCAAGAAAGCCCCTGGTGCATTTTGGGGGGCTAGACACCCCAGAGGCAGGCGTGCAAAGCTTCATCGTACAGCCAACAGGGAAGGACTGTTCAGAGCAGAGGGGCTTTTTCCTGACCCCACTGGTGCCAACGATGTCACAGCAAGGCATGTCCTTCATGAATTTCCCTCCCTCGACTCTCTGAGCCACTGTACTCACCTCTGTCTCCATATGGGGCTGCTGTTTTTCAGTAGGAAAAAGCCAGTTTTGGAGGACAAGTTGGAGCAGAGAAGCCCTCCTGGAGAAGTGCAGCCATCCAAGGGCAGGTGACCCACTGCAGAAGCCCTGCTCAGGAAGCCCTACTGAGGGGCACCAGAATGAGCCTATGTCCATAGACAGCTCAGAGCACAGAGAAGATGACAAAATAGCAGCTTGCAACAATGTGACACTTTGGTTTTTGTCAGCCAGGCCCTGACTGTGCTCAGACGGAGACAAAGATAATGTGGTGGTGCTTTGTTTCCAAACCAAACACAGGTGAGACCTTTGAGATGAACTAGAAACCCTGCCGATGTCTTTAAAACACATACATGGGAGGAATGCGAAGCATTAGCTGTAGTACTTATTTTGCATGGCATAACTATGTTTTGAGAAGGGGAGGGTGGTGCTCATTAGCAGCATAAATGTAGCAGCCTGTGTTTTCAGGCTATTAATGTGGTGGCTAGTGCTAATGGAAATATAATAGAACGAGATGCTTTTAAAAGTATGGGATTTAGCACAGTCAGGAGAAAAAAAAATAATGAAATTTTAATGGGAAAATCAACTTGCAGTAATTTTACAAGTAATGATTATTTCCTTGATTTGACTTCCAAGGTGTGCATGTGAGGACAGTGAACAATGCATTCATTCACCCACGTCTGTGGTGTGCTGTCATGGGGGACCATCACAGCTTTCCATAACTGTAGCTAATCCGGAGTGATAGCATGGTGCTAACTGGGCTAGAAGGGCCAGGGATTTGTCTCACCTAGCATGGGCTGCAAAACAGAGCAGTCATCTCCACACGAACATCCCATTCTCAGCTCCCTCTACTGTCTGTAGGCAGAAATGAGTGCATTTATCATCTGTCCCGACTGCTTTTAGACTTCTGTGCTAGGAGAGGTCTTGCACCTTGAAGGTGCCTATTTGCCTTCACCAGGGATAATGTTGGCCATGTCTGAGCTTGAGATCTCCACTACAAACTCGCCATTTGAACCCAGATAAAACTTGTTCAGCCCTTCCAAGATCCTCCTAAAGTGAAGTCAGTATATATATCAGCCTTCTCCAACAACGGCCTCAAAAATGTTCAGGGGCCCAAGGAAAGAGTAAGAGAGACATTGTTTCAGGGGTGGATCAGAGTGATTTCTGTACTGCATGTTCCAACTTGTTATGCTTGAGCTTGCCTTATCACACACTGCTGGTATAGAGGACCCTCAGGCAGGAAAAATTCTTCCTTGTCCAACAGGGACAGCACCATCACAGTTCTCTGCTTGGATCACATCTTCCTAACCCCACATGTTTGAGAAGCTGTTATCTGAGTAGTATGTTTAAATTTGTATGCATCTTAAAGGACACAGCCTCAGAAAGGCATTTCTTGCTGTTCCTGGAGTCTGACGTATGGAATATCCTCTCCCCTTCTCCCAGTTCTGCAGCGGTTACAAAGAGATAACTTCAGCCACTCTTTATAAGGCAGATTGTCTCTGGTTGCCTATAAAGGGATGGATCATGGCAGTAATCCAGGGGAGATATCCCCCATGACAGACTTTCTCCTGCCTTTAAGCTCCTAGTGCCAGCCACTGCTTCTACAAAATTCATAAATTTTTGGGCGAGGAAGGAACAAATCATCCATTCTGAGCTCCTTGCCAGAACTAAGGGCCATTTGATTTCACTCAGTATTCTCACACTGAGTTCCAAACTCCTTGCTAAGCTATGGCATGCATTTTAGGAGGACATTCAATAGCTTTCTAAGGTCACCACTGAGAAAACAAGATGTGAGGGTATCTGAGAGGATTGTTGCTTATGGTGCCCTCTGTTTTCGTACTGGTCACACTTTGCAGCAAAAGTAAATTTAAGCTCTGTCAGAATGACATGATTTGCTAATTTTATGTTCAGTGCTCTGTCCCCACATTACTGCTTACTCGGATGAATGGTGCTTGAGCCCCCAGTGTGGGCTGTCTACTTTGGCAGGCAAAAGTCCAGGAAATATGCTATTACCTGGGGTTTAACTCTTATTTTTACTTTTTCTTTTTTCTTCTTTTTTTTTTTCATTCTATATTTTAAAAGGTTAAAGTGAAAAATGGAAGCCAAACCTTCATGCCTGAACTGCAGTGACTGTAATACAGCAAGGTAGCTCTGACCACTTCAGAACTGTAATACCCGTAAAATCAAGTGGACACCTCTAATGCTCATAAGTCACTGGAGCGACTCTCCATCATTTTCTTTTCCCCAGTAGATTTATCCTTCATTTACTTTTGTTTGTTTTCTTTCCAGCAGAGTATGAAATTTAAAATAGAAGTTCTACTCTGAAGGGAAAGGAGTGCAAGAGATGTTATAATTTATCTGGGCTGCTAAAGCAGAAGGGAAGAGCTCCTTGAAGACATTTTTTGTCACCTGCCCTTTAAACTAGAGTATATTGCTCTGAAAGGTGTACCAGATTGCAAGGAACCTTTAGTGCCATTTGCTGTATTGCTTCAAGCTTGGTTGCTCACAACTTAATTTCTCCAATGGTTTCTACCTAAAAGCAAATTGCATATTAGGAAATAACACTGCAAACATGGATCACACAGGAACACATTTCAGCATTAGCAGCAGCAGCAGTCCCAGGAGCCTGTGGGAAATTGTGGGCTTGTGCAGAGCTCTTGCTTGCCAGTGCACATGGAGCCAAAAAAGGATCAAGCAATGAATGTGTGTCACTGACTCGTGACCATTTTCTTGCTACCTCTCCTGCAAGTTTTATTTTAGTGAAATGTAACACCACAGGGGTCAATTTAATCATTGTCATAGATGACACAAAAGCAGATGAGTCATATTTCTTCTTATTCTTACTTTACCAGCTAAATTTTCTGTGGACTGAACATGTTTGCTTCAGGTCCCAGTTCAGCGGAGTACTTAAATATGCATTTAATACTCAAATATTAGTAGAATGGTTTGTAAAACATTTTCAGGATGAAAAAATGTGTCTGTGCTAAGGCTATTTCTTCCTGTATCAAAGGGAAACAAACAGTAGTGTGGAACCTCTTTAATTTTTTGCTAGTTTTAACTTTTCTTTATACAGAAGGATGGACTTCACAGCAGCAGGTCGTGTAGCACAGGAATCAGAGATCTCTCATCCAGCTTTATAGTTCAAAATATAGATGTTTACATCTAAGCTAATTACTGTGGTTGCCTTTATAGCTAAGGAAATAAGCACTTATTGGGAGCTGCCACAGGTCATCCGTGGTGAGAGGGGACTCCTTGCACCCACGTTGGAGATCTTTGCTGTAGCCCTAGTGGGTCCCCACTGCCTTCCTCAAGGGAATGCCTAATTCTTCCTTCAAACTTGAAAACTCCTCAGCTTTGAGCTCAAGTTGTTGATTTCTTTCTTCAGTGAAAGAACGGAACCAGTTGCTGATAATGGTGGCATTTCTTCCTTCGTAATCCACTACAAAGAGGCAGGTAGTCCTACAAAGCTGTTCACTTCACAGGATTTGTTTGTGTTTTCAGCTCACTGTGAAGCTTGAAAGTACCATGTAAGTATTATTGGGACTGTGTTTTCAAGGCTGTCCATCACCAGCCTTATTGCTGCGTAACTGTGCATATTACTATCCTCTGTAAATATCCACCAAACCTGTCTTGTAAGAGGGCATTACTTATTTATTCCTGGACACCTTTAAAGGATCTGGAAATTAATTATATGTGTGTTTGTGCATGTATGCATGTATACATATGCTCAACATATATGTATGGAATAATTTGGAATTATGTTGGAAGTAGACAAATCAGAAAAAGAATTAACCAGGAATGAACTGTGCATCTTTATTTCATCTCTGATACACATATTTGCCGAATGCCTTGTTTCCACTGTCACTGCCTGTTGCAACACAGATGTGGGATGGTAAAGTCATGGTGCTGAAGGAGCAAGAAGGCTCCTGTCTCCCCACATGTGCGGGACTCCAACCACAGTGTTTTCTGTGGTATTTTCTGGGTGCACATACTGTTTAGCCTACTAGCAGGACAGCCAGAGGCCAGGCAGAAAGGAAAGCCATAGCTGAAGATGAACAATCCAGCATTAAACAAGGTCATCAGAAGTGATGCTCCAGTTCTGGGTAGGAGGCTCATTTCTCCAAGGCTGGGTATAGCAGACAGTTAAGTCACTTCCTGTAGACCAAAAAAGGGGTTGTCGAGGAGCCTGACTCTCTTTCAGGGCATGTCAAGTACTACAGTAAAATGGACAGGTCTTCAGATTGTTTTGCATGTGTTTAAATCCCTTTCCTGGCCACTCTGTGACTGGGGGTATACTTTATTAAACCACTGTAAAAAAAAACCCTTATCAGGCAGCTGCCTTTTGGTCTCTGCCTTCATTCCATCTCTCCCAGAGCAAGGGTGTGCTGCCTGCCCCTCTTGGGCTGGGAGCAAGTCCTGGGGATGGGCCCCGTCTCCCTCCCTAGTGACTCCTTTCTGTATTGAAATCTGTATTCTCCCCTCCATCAAAGAAGCTGAACAGCACAGAGCTCTTACTGAGTGCTGGTATAGTGGGAAGCTCAGGGGTCTCAGGGAAGGGGATGGATGCTGTGGAGGATTAAGGCCTCATGGTTGACTCACCAGGAGGGTGCAAGTCCTGGGAAAGGGGCTTGTCATCAGGTCCTTTGCCTAAATCCCCCCTCTCTCACACACCCTGCAAACGGCTGCTTGCAGGGCCAGAACCAATACACTTTTCAGTAGGAAAGACCCCTTGCGATCCACGTGGGATCTCAGTACATCAGCTTTTCTAACACTACATCTCTCTACTGCATACATCAGCTGCGTGCAGACAACCACAAGGGGCTTCAGCCATACCCAGCTCTCCTAAACATTTACTCAAAGAAATTAGCACAGCTCCACATCTGAGCAAGTCTGTCCTGCGAAGGCATAAGAAAATGGTTTGAAAGGAGAAGGCAGGTCTTACTAGCATAGTACGGCTGTCTTCCACTGTGCGCTTCTGAACTACAGCTATGTCAAGTGCCACCGTGTTTGAGCAACAACATGTGGAAGCACCCGCCCTACAGATTCGCCCCAAGTTGCAGTGGCAGAATTCTCAAAGCTGAATTATGAAGAGGAAATATTTCAGTGGGGCAATGCCTGTCCCTCCTTTTTGCCTGATGACTTTTTTCACCTGTAAAAATTACATCTCCATGTTTGCACTTGCCAAACACTTCCCTGCATGCTTGCATCTCTCCCCACCTCCCCACTTCACTTTACCCCAGCAAAGAGCTGGAAGTGGCATCAGTTTTATCAGTGCTTGCTTTTCAATCCCAGGTGGAAAAAGTCTGTGTAAATTGCAAGGCTGACCTTCTGAAAATGAGGCCTTGAATTACTCCTCTCTTGTATTTATCTTCTGATTTACCATATGGTGGGAAGATAAATTATATAGGTTAATTAGGAAGCCATGGAATTCTGTTCATCACTGTGCTATGCAATTACAAATGCAGCTCGCCTTTAGGACCCTGAATATGCTGACATGCAGTCTTTTCTGCATGCCAGCCTTATGGCATCTCCATCATAATAAAGGAGAGGGAGGGGGAGATGGCTGGAGTAGCCAAGCAAATCAAGAAAAACAACCAGCTAAATTGAGTGCTTTCTAATCTAATGCATTTAAGTCATACTCAATAAAGCTTGCCAACAATCCTTGGCCTCTCTGATGCAAAGATCACAGAGGCATCTGATTAGAATAATGTGTGTCTTCTAAAAATCCTCTTTAAAAAAGATTTCCATTCTGGATAGGCAACATGTAACGAATTCAAAATGTCCTTTTGTGAGCATGGGGTGAAGGCAGCATTCACCAAGCCCACCCAGCCCTGGGAGCCCTACTGCTCTCCGCCTGCCACAAGATGGAAAACCCATCAGCTATGGCAAGCTTTTTCTCCTCTGCCAAAAGTTACTAAACAGGACAGAAATAACCCTGATCAGTCCTGCATTCAAGTAACTTCCTGAAATTACTTGAAATCCAAGCCCAGTTTTAGATACCAGAAAAAGCATCACACATCCAAGGCTCCCCAGGTGCCTCATCCCTCAGAAAAGAATTGATTTCAACATGCGTGTCATGTGACTTACAGTAACTTAGAATCATAGAATCATAGAATAGTTAGGGTTGGAAAGGACCTCAAGGTCATCTAGTTCCAACCCCCCTGCCATGGGCAGACATACCTCACACTAAATCATCCCACCCAAGGCTCTGTCGAACCTGGGCTTGAGCACTGCCAGGGATGGAGCATTCACAACCTCCCTGGGCAACCCATTCCAGTGCCTCACCACCCTCACAGGAAAGAACTTCTTCCTTATATCCAATCTAAACTTCCCCTGTTTAAGTTTTAACCCGTTACCCCTTGTCCTATCACTACAGTCCCTAATGAAGAGTCCTTCCCCAGTATCCCTATACCCCTCTTTCAGATACTGGATACAGTCTCTCAAACTGCACCTGAGCAAAGCTTTGGGCAGGACAGCAATACTGAACACAGCAAAGATCCCTTCCCATCATGTCCTCATCAGAAGTCACTCTTGCTTAGTCAGAGCTCTGGTCTGGTGGGGTGGGATAACCTCCCTTTTTTAATCTGACAGCTAGAGATGTGGGAGGTGATCAGAGCTGCATGGGCCTCTATTCCTTGCCCAACACCCGCACCACCGGAAAATCCAGCTGAAGATGGAAGCCCATGATAGCTGAGAAAATGTACATGCAAAACAGACTTTCTGCATTCTGATGCATGAGGAGAGCCTGTAATGTCGGTCATATTTATCAGTTGTATCTACAGTCTGCATGACCTCACATTTTCTTTGGAATATTGGATACGAATGAGGACACGGTTTGTGACATCTGATACATGGAGAACCACTGGGCTGTCTCAGATTTGCAAGCACATTATAACTCAGCACTAAACCATACTTGAAACTTGATGCAAGACTCTGCTTTTATTTGCTCCTGTAAAAAGGTTTCAATGCAGCATTAACACACATACTGGTTTTACTGGGAATTAGACTGCCAGCTTTAGTGTAACATATGGTAATTTGTTGTACCAACAACTAGTTATTTACAGGCATGCAATTTTATGCCTCAGGCTAGCTTCTGCCATCCAGTAAGGGTTTGCACATATGGTGCAGATTTCCTACAAATAAGGGACTTAGGTGGAATAGCAGAGCACTGGAAGGTTGCATACAAGTCTGATAGTACCTCAAAGAGTTGTAATTTCTCCTCGCTTGTGCCATCTTGGAGACATACAGCAATGCACTACCTCTAAACATTCCCTACAGGTGTCGCATAGAAAATAACTTTTCCATTCTCTCTACAGAATTAAATTAGCACTGTTACAATTCATCTTCCGGGATATCAAAGAATACATAAGGAACCTGTTTCTGATCTCCAGCTGAGGCAGTTTTGTACTTTCAGTATCAATGACACCTATTCCAATCCCCTAGCTGCTTCCTTGTGGAGTGCTCTTTTGCAGTGCCCTGAAATCTCTGTTTATTTAAAATAGTTAAAAATAGCTATGGGTTAAGAGCACTTAAACCTTTTCATACTCTTCAGAGTAATTTAGAAAACCTGACAGGGTTTATCATTCTCTTCTGAGCAGTATAATCTTTAACACTGTTGGCAGTGGAGTACCAGCTAGACCAAGAGATGATGAGTACTTACAAAATAACCTGTTGAAACAAAAATACATTAAGAAAAAGGCTTGGGCATTGTTCGGTAATGACCTTGTTTTGTATTTTAAGTGAATTAATGAGCTATAATTAGTAGTGATCTTGGAGACGGTGATCAGAGAAAGCATTTTGCATAATGCAAACAGTACACACAAATGGAAGTACTGTCTGTCTGAAACAATCAGAAAAGGTCTCTTTTCTCGTAATTAAATGTTAACACCTTCCTTGCTTCTTAAAACATGTTTTGCACTTTACACTTTGATGTCCTCCCATGCCACCACCGGTCACTGTTTATGATACAGTCACATTTATCATAGCAATGGAGGTTTTAAAAATGTTTTACCTGACTTTTAGCAGATGGATGTTAATGGGATAATTATTTACAGAGTAAAATTAAATCGAAGCTGAATCTTAGTGCACAGTTTATACAATCAGCCTTGTTCTGAGCTGCTGAGCTGTTTTTTCCCAGAACTAGGAACCCTTCAGTCACAGCTCCATCAAAGAAACAGGCACAGAAAATGGAGCTTAAACAATTTCCTAAAGCTAGAAGTCTTGATAAGAATCTATTATTCCATATTAGAATCCCATAATCTCTCCAGACACTGCCCTAAGATCAAAGATGTATGTTAGAGCTTTGGCATAGTCCATGATCAAAAGAAAGATGTTCAATTTGCATTTAGAAAACATTTCCATCAACTATCTTTTTCTGAAAAAGTGAAAGTTTTATGATTTTACCTTTTGCACCCAAAAGAATAAAAAAAATATTCACCCAGAACCATAGAAAGGCTGAAAAGTTAGAAGACAACCAGGAAAGCCTCTGGCAAGGTTGCCTTCCTCCATCATCTGCAGAAGCCAAATGGCTAGAGGTGTCAATTACCACTTTCATTTAAGTGCCCCCTCCCCCATGTAGACAGGATGAATATTGCTACAGAGAAGGGTGGTAGTGTTTTAAAGCTGTTTGTTAGCTTTGAAATCAGCTAATGGCCTCCATAGGAAACATCTCCTCTTCTTTGCACCTCACTGCATGAGTACTGTGAGTAGTCTGTGCTCAAATTTGAATGTCAAAAAAAGATGACTTGTCCTGTTTCAGCTCAAAGGTTTACTGAACAGCTTCCACCATACCCTGCATTTAAAAGTACGCTGATGGCTAATTCTGTGCTGAACTGGAACTGACACTGGGAAGACCAAACTGGGCTGCTGAGAACCCCAAGAAACAGCCTGCACCATCATAGAGAGCACGGGTTTGGCCAGTGCAACAGCTTCTGAAGAACACCCCTGACTTCATGGAATCGTAAGCAGAACTCTGTTAAAACTGTCTTGAGCAATGAACATTTGCAAACCAGAGCTCAAGGAAGCTCAAAGCACTTTGAAAAAATTAATAAATTACAATTTAGGGATGGGAGTGTGCGGTGGGACTGCTAAGATAAGCACAAAAGGCCAGGGTTATATGAAAACACTACAAAACCTGCTGTATTAGACTGCCTAATAAGAAAGGAGAACAGGAAAGTCAGCATTTACACGGAACCCAGCTACAGGCAATAATCCAATTTGCAGGGAAGTAAGAGGTTGATGGTGACCTTGCCAAAAAAATAGCTTTCCAAAAATAATACTGACAAACGAGCAGTGCAAAAATAAGGACCTAATCAGAAACAATAAGGAGGGAGCCAGAAAGTTTGTCTGTCTGCAAAAGATAAATTATGCACTATAAGAATGACATCCATACATTCCAAACCATAATAACTATTAATTTCCAGGGACCTGCAAATGAACAGGCTAGGAGAAAAAATTTCAACTTACCCCATTTTTTCCCAAACCTGCCTAAATGTTATGATAACTGTAGATACCTACTGCTGCATTTTTCCTCCATTTGTACTTTAAATAGACTGCAAAAGCTGTGAGGCCAGCCCTCCTCACCAGTATCCACTCTGGATGGAGAGCTGTAGGATACTGTGACAGCCCCCACTGAAGTGGTCAATGCCACTCACTGGGGAAATGGAACAAGGCAGAGAATGGGCAGTGCTTAGACTGTCCTTTTGCAGTCCTGTGTCACCATGCAGGCAACTCAGTCAAATCTCACTATCTGTGCCCTCAACATTGAGTAACAGATCAGCAATAGTCATGTAGACTGAGCAATCCTCGTGATCATCTGCCTTTCTACCACCACCCAGAAGCGATCTTCCACTGTTGTCACCACCCCTGTCTAGCTTGTAACCGAATACGTGCAGACTGGAGACTTGGTACCTTCTGGGATTATGAGAGTTTGTTTATCACACGGTCCTCTGCAAAACTAAGCACTGGGCAGTCATTATGGATGTTGTTATCTCAGCACATGATGGACTTGAGAAACCATAAAAGCATGAGTCAATTCAACTTCTTCATGAGACATGCCAAAAAACATACACCAGGTGTAGACTTTCTATTACCAGAAAGATCAAAGATCCAAAGCAGTGATCAAAGCATGAAGGGCTCACAAAACCTAATTCCCCCCAGGCACATCATTAGCATTCGGAAGAAGTAGAGTGTTCCACTGAGGCTCTTACATGTGTTGCTGACAGTTAAGCTCTACCCAAAGTAACTCAATTTAATTCACAAAGTAATAATTTAATTCACAATGGAGACATCTGAGTCAGCTGCTTAATGAAGGCATCTCGCAGAGAGTGAATCCAGGGACTGGGACTGGCAGCACATGCTCCCAAGTTTGTGCCACTTCACCAGCTGCTGAAGAACCTCCTCTGCTCAGACCACCAAGCTCCTTACTCAGAGAGCAGGGTATGTCCCCTCTACCTCAGAGAGCTCCAAACTGAATGTCTAAGTTGGAACTAATTGCCCCTAAAGCAATTATAGAGGCAACAGAGCAGCATCTTGAAGACCTAACAGAAGAAGAAAATACCACTTGTATTAAGTCTCTGAAGTAAAGAGTCATTACTGGCATTTGTCCTGGTGTTGTCTCAGTGAAATACAAGGTGAAAGATAATTCATCCTTTAGGCAGTTTGGTGCCACATCACTTAAGACACCTATAAACTAGAGTGACAACCTGTTTCTCGGGTTCTGTTGCAAGAGGCAAACCTCACCATAACCTTCGCTTAGCTCTACAATAATGCTCCTACAATTGCTCTGCAGAAGTCTCCTTGCGTCTGTCTTGTTAGATTACCTAAAGATTCCTGTATTCTGCCTGAAAGATTTGCGACAAATTGCACTGCATTAGGGATGTCCAAGACAGAGGAAAATGCACTTCCAGACTCTCTGGCCACACAAGTGAGAGTAGACCACATTTTTAAACATGAGCATATCAAAAAAAGGTGCTGCAAGGACAAAGTGTAAAAGTCCTAAGGTCAGCAGCAGCAGGAGCAAGGTGCAGAGGAGGTCAGCCCTTCCCCACCTGCCTGCACTGGGTGATGGAGCAGCACTGGTGAGGTATAGGCCTTAGCCAAGTCCCCAGCATGTGACAGCAAGTTCTTGAGGGACACGTGGTCCTGCTTTCAGCCCTCCAAGTCCAACGGAAGATTTCAGAAAGACAGCTCAGACTCACAAAGCTGCCCAGGGGCTTCTGCTGTGCAGGGTCAGGGCACTGCCCTTTGCATGCCCTGTGGTACCACTGGAAAAATCAGTGTTTCTCCAGGCTAGAAAGCTGTTAGCTCCATAACTGCACATGACTTTTGCAGACAATGATACATTTAATCCCTGGCCACAAAGAAGACTTGGTCTAAAAAGACCACCAAAGTCTACAGGAGTTTTCTTTTAGCAGTGAGCCATAAATAAAACACTAAACAGTCTTTCTTATACACACTGCATCCTAAAAGTGCCATTTATCAGCAAATAATCACCTCACTTGAAATCAGTAGAATTATTCAAGTGTACCAAAACAAGCCAATTTGAGAAGAATTAAGCCTAATTAAGTTACAAAACAATGAAGGCAATTTACAAATAACCAAGGCAAAAGGGGACATGCTGTTCTGGTGGGAGACCTTTCCTTTATGGTCTTGTTATACTCTGAGGCAAGACATGGATTCTTTCCTGAGGAAGAGCTTTAAACAAGGGAAAGATATAATTTAAGTGGGAATGGGAAAAGGAGACAGATAGAATGTATATGTACACATATATATGTATATATAGCACATATAATGTGGTTTTCTGTGTCCCATTGTCTTTCATGGGCCTGTCTCACCTGGGACACTACAATTTCCATGGTCCACTGCTTACCCCATATGAAATAGGGAAGGCTGGTGTGTGTCAGAAGACACAGTTCAGCCATTAAACTTGGCCAGCCATAAGAAAGAAAGGGACCACCGGCATCCAAATTCAGCTCACAGTCGGGATGGTCATTTTCAGGAAGGGCACATCCCTCTAAAAAACATGGCCAACACAAAGCACCTCAACTAAAGTGCAAAAAAGCAGTAATTGTCTTTTTAAAATCTAGATCTTATTATCAGAAACATAAAAAAAAAAAGCTGAAAATTGTTTTCCTGACACTACGCAAATTCATGGCAATCACCCACACTATATAATAAGAAGGTGAGATGAAGCCTTGTGTTGGATGGTTTAGTGAGAGGTGTCCCTGTCCATGGCAGGGAGGTTGGAACTAGATGATCTTGAGGTCCTTTTCAACCTTAACCATTCTATGATTCTATGATTCTATGATTCTAAGTAATGTAAGAAAGTTTCAGAATAACACAATGTACCCCAGGTGTGTTCAGTCTTTAATGGGATTTTATTAGGTTCCCTGGAGCAAGAAGAGAAGCTTTCCAGGAAACTGAACTAGGAGGTCTTAGCTTCACATCTCTCCAAACTGATGCTCAGGTGCCAGCTTCAGTGCTGCTTCTTCATACATTGGGCAAGTGATGGCAATGAGCTCCTTTTCCAACATTTCCATCTGAGCTGTAATGTCTGACACAGTGTTTTTCACAGCATTCAGCTGCAGCTTCAGTTTATTGTAATCTTCTTGGAAGGCTCTGTCCACATCACAGAGGACGTGACAGCCCTGTTTCTCCCCAATGATATGATGGTTCACTTTCAGGAAAATGTCGAGGAGCTCGTGTAAGTCGTGAAGGGCCTGAAAGATTTCATACTCACTCTGCACGTTTGGAGCAGACTTGTTCTTATCCTGGGTTGCAGTGGGGTTTTTCTTTTTAGCTCCATGTTCCTGTTCAGGGCCTTGGCCAGGGCTACCTTTTTCCCCAGTTGTGATTGTGCCAGTGTCCTTCTGAAGGTCTGAGCTGGTATCTTTGCTGTCTTCATTGGCTGTGATGGTGTTAGTGTCCTTCTGAGGCTCTGAGATGCCTTCTTTGCTCTCTTCACGGACTGTGGTGGTGCCAGTGTCCTTCTGAAGATCTGAGCTGACATCTTTGCTCTCTGTGATGGCTTTTTGGTCTTTCCAGATGATGTGGACTCTTCTGTCATCCTGCTGGAAATCCTCTAAGACTTTTTTCCTTTCCTGGAATGCCTGGATGATTTTGTTGCTTGGGCTGAGCTGAAAGCTTATATTCCTCTCTTGGAAGAATGCGAATGGCTTCTTTTCCTTCTGGAGGCTTTGCTGAATGGCGTCACTGCAAATAACCTGGACAGCTTTGTTCTGTGACTGCTGACATTGTAGAGCCTTGTTTTCTTCCCAGAGCATCCTGTTTTCTATCCGGAGGACTTGGTTTTCCTCCCAGAGTGCTCTGTTCTCCTCCCAGATGCTCCACTCATTCTGTGCCTTCTTGCTAAAGACTCTCTGGGAAGGAAAGGATGGCTGGCAGCAGATCGCATTCACCCATTTACCATCAACAAAGACAAACATATCATCCCCCATTTTCATCCATGGGGCAACATATTCCACTTCAGGCTCTGCATGCTGCATGCTTTGGTTCATCAGATCAAAAGCAGACATGGCCTATTCTTTACTAAATTGAGGAGGACTGTGTGAAAAGACTTCTTCCAGGACTTCCAGGACTCCTCTGGCAAGGAGTAGGTAACACAGCGTGGCTGGAGAAGTGTGATCAGGACTGAAAGAAAAAGGAATACAAATGCACAGCATCAGTGACAAAATTTAAGTTCAAAATTAAAGTACACCAACAAGAAAGTCAGCTCCCACAATCGGCTGTGTTGCCTCTTTGACTCTGAAAGGAATACATCAGAAACTTACTTTATAAAAGGTGAGAAAATTGGCATTGGTAGATAAAGCAGCTCTATGGCAGCACCACAAGCTTTGGGATAAAACCCTGGACTCTTATCCCTCTACCTCATTTTTGCAGACATGTGAGGGGGTAAAATGTGAGAATATCTTGCACCTCAGAATAGCCTGTTCCTAAATGATTGACAGGCACATGAATGAAAAACTGTTATGAGGCTGAAACCAACTTTTCAAAGCAAAACAGTTTTAAAAGATCACAGGATAAAACTGGCCTTGAGAGCAGCTTTTTCTTATTGATGCTCAGTAGTAGCCCATGTTAACAGCATACCACAAAAATAACAGTGGCAGTTGTGCTTTTTGATCTTAAAATCCACAGAACTGTAAACAGGAAGAGCACTGAGTGTCACAAGATGCTAAAATAATTAAAACTCCAGACCACAGCCTTGGGACACTGGGACCAGGGAGAGCTCTGTTGCTCTTTGCATGTTTTTCTGACAACAAAACCATGGTCACTGTGGTCCAAAAACTGTCACGACCCACAGATAATTCCCCATTTTTCTTTCTCATCTATCCCATCTCTCTTTTCTTTATATTCCTTGATAGCTCCATTACTTTTCTTGCTTTCTAGCCTTGCAGCAGTGATTGCTCATCTTTCCTACTGCTTCTTTTTCACATCATCGGAAAAAACATCTCTTTAAAATCCATTCTGTGGGGCCATACCTCCAATGCTTTCTATTTTAGTCACAAAAACCTCAGACTTAGCTGCACAACACTCTTCCCTCCTTCCCTCTACATGAAATATTATGGCTTATATCACCTTCTGAACATGAGCAAACCTGAGCAAATGAAGTATTTCAGGGGTTTTTTACATTAACAAAAAACAAGCAACCAACCAAGAAAAACAGAAAAACAGAAAAAAAAAAAAAAAACTGTGCAGAAGAAAATCTTATTTTCTTCAGTATTTATCAAAACTAAATGGGTGTCATTTGAATTGACACTGAACTATTTTTATAACCAGATTTTTGGAATTCTTTGGGTTTCTGTGAAGTGTTTCAAGGTACATGGTTTCTAAGTACAAACGTGCCTTTTTCTAGTTAAAGAAAAAGTTGGTTGTCAAATTTCACCCTGGTCTACCTCTCTCTGAGGTCCCCCCAGCTGCCCTCCTCTCCTTTGGGAAACCCCATTCTGCTTTTCCATCTGCAAGGAGTTTTACCTTCATGCATTTTGCCCCTGTATCCCTGCCCCAGGCATTAGGCACAGGGTGACCACCATGCACAAGCTCCTTACGCCCTCCAGCTCTGTCATTGCATTGTGCACCCTCCCCATCCTATTTTTGCCCTCTCCTTTCCAAAATCTGCTGCTTCTCCCTTTCCCTGCCATCTCCAACATGCAGCACTGCACCTCTGGGCTCCTCCAAGTTACTTCTGAGAGCCAGTATCCATAGCTCCTTCATTCACCCCCTTCCCAGGCTTGTCCAAAAGCTCAGAGAATTACTGTTTGTGTTTAAAATCCAAAATCCCTTAATGCAGGGAAAAGCAATTGCAATACAAGTCTGCTTGCAGTAGCAGTCGATTTTTTTGCAATAGGATCTCCGTCTGACTTTCAGGATTGTCTTCCACATCACCAGCTGGTTTATCTCACATCAGACTTGTGGTTTTGTTCCTCTACTAAAACGGATTTCCTCCAAAACTCCCTGTTCAGGAGGTTTATGTCTGCACTTACACCATGTTCAGAGCC
The DNA here is from genome assembly GCF_037157495.1 of Lathamus discolor. Classification (NCBI taxonomy): domain Eukaryota; kingdom Metazoa; phylum Chordata; class Aves; order Psittaciformes; family Psittacidae; genus Lathamus; species Lathamus discolor. The sequence goes on along the minus strand of NC_088887.1, from coordinate 97,949,335 downwards.
ATATATCACCCCTTTTCTTGCACCCTCTCCCCTCCAGCCTTTCCAACATATCCCGTTCCCTTGGAGTGTCAGGTCCCGTCATGTCTACCAACAGCCCCAGGATGAGGAGGTTAATCAGCTCAGCGATCACAAATCTCTATGTATCCAGAGGAGGAGTAGAAAACATCCAGCATGATAAGCCCAGACCCACCCATCACTGCATATCGTGGGCAAGAAGCTAATGTTGCTAAAGTCAGATTTAAAGTGTTTAGATGGCATGTTTTCAAGATAAACAGAAATGTATAATATATACAGCATTGAAGGACATTATCTTGGGACAATTAAACTTGACAGAGTCTCTGTCAGCTCTTTTGCACTGCAGGGGATACATCGACCCAGGCTTTGGAGAGATGCTTCAAGTTCTCCCACCTCCCATATCATTTACCCCTCATCTCTGAAGGAAACAACCTGGGGAGATGCTGGACAGCTGGGGTGGGTGGTGAGCACAGCTGGCTGGGGGGGAAATCACAGGAGACCGAGCCTGGCTGGGTAATTCAGCAGCACTAATGTAAGTGGCTGGTGTGTGCTCACCTGCTCAGCCGGGGCGGTGGTCTTCCTGCTGCCCGCACCACTGCCAAGCAGCCCGGCCTGAGGTCCTGCTTCTGCTGGGGTGTCTGGGTGCGGTCAGGGTGTGCAGCTGCGGATGGAAGGGACCCACTGTGATGCAAGTGCTCTAGAACCAGCCTCCTGACACCTCTCCCCTGGGCTGCGAGCTTCTGAACACCCTCCTTGCACTTTTGTTTCCCCTCCATTCTGGCCTCCTGGGGTTGTCTTTGTTTTTTCCCAGCATTGCCCTCTTTTTTCTCATGGAAATGACTTTTCTATTAGTTCAGCTCTCATGCCCTTTCCTGATCCCAGACTTCCCGATCTGCTTTTGATGCTCATAACTGCGAGCAGTTTGGGTGGATCCTTTCTCTATCACACCCTCTTGAAACAAACTTTGTTTTTGTTGCGAATCTTCAGATTATGTTTGTTGCTGGACTGATTCTGATACATTCAAAAATCACTTCCTTGTATGCACTGTGAGACTTAAAGTTATTTTCTAAGGACAGCATGAATTTGAAGTTTTTCTTTGACTATAAGTTCAAGAGCAGTATATCATTGAGCCCTATTAAGAAGAAAACAGAATATACAGGACATTCATGCATTACAAGTTTAGATATTATTTGCAGCAATTATTCCCACTTCCATGTCTTTACATTACTAATGATCTCATTCTCTTTCTTACTTGCTACACCTTTCAGATGTGATTTTTTTTCCCTCATCAGGGCTCTTGAATAATAAATACAGCAGTTAATTTTGTATCCAGTGAAAATTACCAACTTGGCATCAGCCCCAAGGTGACTGCTATTGCTTTAGGAAGTTGGAGGTGCAGTTCAGCTTGGGTGTTAAAGATGATAAACTCTTGTATAAACTTCTTCTCTGTAATTTCTCCCTTGCTTATGTTTCGACAAAAAATAAAAACATCATAGGTTACTATGGCAACTCCTCAGGGAGCATTCTCCTTTATTCAAGCTCCAGGATCCTGCACAGGAAAATAGGAAAATGTCCTCAAAAGAGAAAGGAAAAGATTTTATCATGGGGTATTTGTGCTTGGTTTGCCATCAAATGGGAATTTAAGGATGCAGCCTGTTTTCGGGAGAGGTGACTGAAATGGCTGATCTGAACTTCTGAGGCTGTGGACTGCTGCAACAGACCTTTGATGAACAACTTAAGGTCCAAGAGCTGGCTGGAAAGTGTGTTAATAGAGGCAAGTGCAACGTAAGACTGATCAACAGACAAAGCCTGATTAATAGGAGCTGCTGAGAAATAACAGTGTACTTTTGACTTTTCTTATGCAGTTATTTTCCTTAAAGCTGAACATAGTTATTCTGGCAAGTCATTTATTTGCTGAAAATTAGGACTTCAAACACCAATATATTTGGATCAGATTTAGTGAACATGATCAGATTTAGTGAACATGATCAGATGTATGTACGTGTACAGCAGAACTGGAAATGCTGCAACAGCTCACTGCAGAATTTTTATAGCAGCTACACTGATTTCTGAGCTGGACTCTCAAAAGGACCAAGATGTCATTCACAGGATTACAAAGGCAGAAATAAAGCTGAGTGTGTTCCCCTCCCTGCCAAGGGACAAGTAACCCCTGCTCTGTAAGAAGGGTTTGAACTAACTTCCCAGCTGAGTGCTTTGTCCAGAGCTTTGCACTACTGCTTCCCTATACAAAGAGATAAATATTAATCAAAACCAAAGCCATATTCCCCATTCTAACTGCACACCTTACACCAGGCTGTTCAGCTGACCTTGCTGTCCTTTCTCCCAGAGATTATCTGTTTCTGGAACAGATCCAGTGGCAGAGAGTGGATGATCCCACACACGCTTGTATAACATTCTCCACTTTGGAAACTTCTCTCTGTACTGGGCTGCAAGAGGTCACCATCCAGTGACAGGCTGGAAGGGCAAAGTGCAGGGGGAGAGCAAAGTCTCAACAGCTGCCGTGAAGATCTTGCAAGGAGGACCCTGGAGACCCTATCCCAGCCTCCTTCCCACTGGGAATGATGGCATGTACAAACAGTAAAGTTCAGCCCTTTCCTTCATTTGCTTTTGGGTTTAGAAGGCCTGTTAAAGTGCCTCTAGTCAAAATAATCTGGATTTTATTTATTTATTTATTTATTTATTCAGTAAAAGCATGTTTCTTTGAGTTTGGAGCATCTTCTTTCTTTTTTATGGGTTTCTTATAGTCACAAATATTTATTTGATAACAACAAAGGCATCCACTGCCACTTTTTACCACCCCAAACATATTGGTGCTTCTGAAATGCCAGTTTCTATTCTTGTCAGCACAGGCTGCTCCCACTGCACAGTCATCCACTGCTCTCCAGGGCACTAAGCCTGGATGCAAATCCTACTGAGTCATCGAAAAGATTCTTGCATATTTGAGTGATCTTGAATAATCTCCTGATCTATCTCCTGATCTATCTCCTGATCTCAGTGACTGCCTGGGAAGTAAAAACAATGTTTTCTTAGGTTTTAAGGCGATGAAGTGTCTGGAAGGAGAGGTGGTGATATCTCAGTGTCGTATTCTGCCTAGGAACAGATGAGTGCCTTTGTTCGGCAATGTGTAAATCAGTAATGAAAAACTCCAGAGCAGGCTTTTCAAGACAGTTAAATGGCTTGAGGGACACACTGATGTCACCATCTATGTGGACTAATAGTCCTTCCAGGGACACCATCACAGTGCTGCTGCCAGTGTGCCTCAGTGTAACCCCCACACATGCAATGCTGCGCAAAACACCAAACTCCACATACTCATGCCAACGCCAGCCAGGATGCTTTGGTCAGCTGAGAGCTGAAATGGAAGTTTTCTTACTTTCATACCTTGCCTCTGGTCTTAATTTCACTTTAAACAGGGGGTAAATCATCTGTCCGCATTTCCTTGTGTTCCCAGTGAGGCTGGGATACTGGCTTTGTGACACAAGCTGTTAAGAGAGATTTATTCTTACTTATGAAGTGCTTTGAACATGAACAGCACTACAGTGAAGAAGTCTCATGTTCCACTCTTATTTACCCCTATGTCAGTAATGCACACATTGTTTACAAGCTGATGCAAAACATTTCACTTTTACTTGTGACATCTTTCAGAGGTGTCAGGCTTTGTGTTGTTCCACTTCAGATCCCATTCCTACTTTGCTTTCATTCTACTTCAGCTATGAATATTTTTAAAAATGTATTGAAACCATGTACAGACTCTGGGTCAACTCTTAGCCATTGCCTGTCAATGTCCTTTGACTTGTGCTTCTGTGATACCACTTGTGAGCCTTGCCACAAAATACAGCCCAATTACTGTATCAATCTCCTGCTTCTGTCTAACTGAACTGTACAGAGCACAGTGTTGCTGAAACTGCCCATTAGTTTTTTATTGTTGAGAAAATACCAGAAGCAGTGATGATAGGTGCACTTGTTTTTGTTGTGAGGGCAGAGGCATGCTCACCAAGGGTGGTGGAGTGGCAGAGCTGACATTGCACCCAAAGGAGCTCTTTGGTCTCACCTTACACCATAACAATTCAGATGGGTACAGTCACCTGAAAGTGCCATGTGTGACCATGGGGTATCCAGTGTGGCCTCCAGGGGCCACCCCAGGAGGCAAACCTGACTTCAGGCTGTGTCAAACCCACTGGCGCTGGTCTCTGATACCTCCAAACCCCAAACAGCAATTGGGATTGGTGTTCAGGCAACAGACTTGAGCCCTCGGTGGCTTGTCAGTCAGGTGATGCCTTGTCCCTCACTACTGCACTGATCAGGTCTTGCTGACTGCAGGACAGCTTAAACACTGTCTTGTAGGTATCACATGTAGACATCTCAAAGCAGTTGTCTACAGTTGGGAGGTAAATCCCCTCTGGCCCACAGTGCTGTTGGACATGATGTGCCACCTCCTGAAGACACAGCTGTAGCTTCCCGCACTGACCACTCAGGAATCTGCAGTTGTTAACCTCCTTAATTAGGTGGCTAAAAGAGAGCCTCACACCCTAGCAGAGTGCTCCAGCTCAGCTTGGTTCATATGTGCATCCTGCAAGGGAAGGTGATGCTGCCAAGCCAACGACTACTGCAGGGCCTGGGACACCTAAATGGGGTCAGCTTGACAGAGCTGAAAGAGTCATGTTAAAAATAAAAGGCCTTCTTCTCAGGGCTTACAAAAGCCATGTGCAAAATCCCTGTCTGTCACGGACATCAATCAAGAGACTGCAAAATGTCTGGGGAGAGGGGAACACTAAGGATCATCCCATTTCATGTGCAAGGGCAGGAGCTGAGAGTCTCAATGGGCAGGAGCTGAGTCTTGATGAGCAGAGCAGACCACAAGAGCACAGACTGGAGCTGCAATGTCCTGTGAATAGATGCGAGGTTTGGGAGCAGAGAGCGTTTCACGTCATTTTGAACACAGCAATCCTTCCACTCGACAAGTCTCGCTGGGCAAGAGGAAGAGTCAGCATCTCCATTCCTGATTGACAGGGAGAAAATTGAGGGTTCAGGCTTATTAAACAATCTCTAACAGTGATTTATGGGGTCCTGTACATTTTAATCTAACAAAAAAATTAAAATCATCTAATTAGCGAAGTGCGCAATCCTGTATATTAATTGTCTATTAGCCACTTCTTAATTATAATGGAATGCTTATCAAATAGCATGTGATGGCCACATAGCACCAATTTAAGTCATTATCAGGCTAGCTTCTACTTTAATAAGGATCTGTTTAAATGAAATCTAACCATTTCATTTTATTTTAAAAGCTATAAAGAAGAAGGAACTAAGATCTTAAAAAAACAGTATCCCATTAGGTTTTGCTAGATCCTATCCTATGAACAGTGCTACATCAAAGCAACATAAAAAATTCATTCGGATCTTAACCCAGATGACTGAATGGCAGAACAAGATGGAAACTTACCAGGGAAGAAAGACGTGTCTCATTTAGAAATACTGGCAAGCTCAGGTAATTCCTGTCTCTTGATTGTTTGACTTTAGAGCCTTAATGTTCAATTGATATGTATTTGTGCATGTGTATTTTCAGATGTTTTTAAAGAAATTAATTGAGAAAATTTGATTATATACAACCACATTGACCTCTACACATCGCCAGCAGGACTAGTAACATCTCTGCAATTTGAATAAAACAGGGTGCATTTGCAATAGCAATAACAAGAAGTTATTATTTTATACACAAAACCATGCTATAGGGAGATACATACAATGTAAGGAAATAGCTGTACTGCCAATGGTTTTCACAAGCATGTGCTGACTACCAAGGAACCTGGAGACCCTAAAACACTAGGTTTGGATCTGGTGGATGGACAGGGTTTCCTTGTAGCTCTTCACCATAGCTTCTCCACCAGCTACTCTGTGCATCTTCTCTGTCTTCTCCAGCCACTGCTGCTCCTGGTTTCTTTCTCCTATTCCTATAACTCACAAAGCAGCATTCATAGAATCGTAGAATCATAGAATGATTGGGAGGTATAGATAGAATGGGTTGGAAGGGACCTGAAAGGTCACCCAGTTCCAGCCCTGTGCCATGGGCAGGGGCACCTTTCACTAGACCAGGTTGCTCAAAGCCCTGTCCAGCCTGGCCTTGAACACTACCAGGGATGGGGCATCCAGAATTTTTCTGGGCAACCTCTTCCCGGTGAATCACTATGCAAACAGTGCGGTGAATCACTATGCAAACAGTGCTGCATACAACACTCTCAGTCCTTACAGGCATGCAAGATTTTGTTATCATTAGATCAATGAGGGCAACACAATTTTAAGACCTGTTCGTCTCAGGGTTTAAATTGTTCAGAGTACTTTTTTAATGGTGTGCCAGAAGAAGAGGGGTTTCAGTGATAAAAGAAGAGAGTAGACAGATCCTCGGAACTGCTGTGAAGCACACCTAGGAACAGTTAACCGGGCAATTTTAGAAACATTATGCAACCCCCAGGAATGATTTTATCCCAGAGAAGCAGCCACTTTTACCCATTTCCCTCAACTTTTAATCTGCAAAGTCTGTCCTGGTGTGAATGGCGATTACAAAAGTTACCTGGTCTTATAAAACTACTTGTAAACTTCCGTGCAAATCTGGGGTCACTGTCTGTCCAAGATCTCTCTACTGGCACACAGATAACAACTAGAACCAGAACACACATCCACCCAGAGAAATGCAATGAGAAAGAAATAGGTTAAACTGTCTTCTTATGTGTCCAGAGGATATCATTAACATTAATGTAGTCATAAAGCAGCACCTGCTGGCTCAACACAGCAAATCTTTGCCTACTATCAATTAACTCTTCAAAAAATAATAGAGAACAATTTTAGCCCTTCTTGCCCCAAGCACAATAATTTGTTTCCTGCTAAGCATTATTAATTATAATGTCCCTGCTCCTTTGCCTCACTCAAATGAACAGCCCCATCAGTGGCATAAGCTCCACAGCAAGGTGTACTTCAGCAAGAGCAAGTAAGGAGTTAGTGGGCTTTAAAAATATTACTGTACTTTTTACTAGTATTGTTGTTCTATAGTTGGTGTAGGGCTTTCGCTCTTAACCATCCAGAACTAGAAAAGCACAGATCTCAGTCGAAGCACAGATCTCAGGTAGGTGAAGAGATAAATTCCCTGAAGATGTTCACCTTACTGTAATGCCAACAATTCAGTGAGCTGCCTGAGAAAACAATTTAGGTAGGGTGAGGCGTGTGGTGAGATGGGCAGAAATACTCCTCAGACACAGCTGTAACCTTGTCCTGCACTGCTAAATGTAAACTGCAGTCAGACTGCTACCACAACTGATGGGAACGGTATTTGAGGTGATCCTTCTTCTGGGGCCAAGTGTAAGGTTCAGACCATGCATCTGCGCATTAGTTGTGTGCTACTAGTTTGCATATCTCCTTCGTTCTCCTCCAGTGGCCTTTTTGTATCAGCTCTTCTCCAGTGCAGTCAAGCAATGGCAAACCACGCCTTGTGCAAGGTTTCTGATATGGTGGCTCTGGGGTGCAGAACTCCATCACACATAAGTCCATCAGGCTCACTTATGTATGTATACATAAGCTTTGGATATTAGATTTAAAGCGTAAAGGACACAGTCTCTCCTGCAAGGTGACTCCAACAACGTAAGTCATGTTGTGACAGAGCTGCCAGCCATCTCAGGCACAAGCAGGCATCACTCCTGGTCTGAGCAGTGCTGGCTGTGCAAGAAGCAAAGATAAGCCTCTTCTGCTTGTGGCGAAGACAGCTCATCACCTTCCGACTGTAAGCAGAGATGAGGTGGCAGAAATAGGTTATTCCCATTAAAATATTTTGCATGGTGTTTAACCTGAGCATTGTGGTAGAAACCATAAGCCACCTGGACTTTCAATACAAGATAAGCATACAGTATGTGGCAATCAGCCCATTAACTGAAACACTGTTTTGCATAATACAAACACTGAGGTTACACTTTGTGCTGATGTTACTCTTCCTATCTTACCAAAGTCACTTTCTGCACAGAGAAAGTGTTAGGAATATGATTTACTGTTTATACATGTCAGAGCTTTGCAGGTTATCACGGACCAAGTACCATGGTGCTCACTGCTGAATGGACAAACTCCAAGGACACTGCTTCCTGTACTTACAATAGGAAGACATAACAGTCAATAGCTCCTATCTAAAGCCAAGTAGTTATTAGTCCATAGCTTGCAGAAAGCTGTACTACTGCTTCTTTAAGCTTGTGCCTGCTTGCATGTTTATTCACAAGTTAGAACTGCACAGAAGAGAACAGTTGCTCTGGCTGCAGAGCCTCTGCAAAGCCTTTTTTATGAGACAGCATAGTCTTTTCTGAGCCATGAAATGCTTTGTAGTATTTGCTGCTGCGATTATCATGTCTTCAATATCTAGCAAGGTACCTGGAGACTGTCCTCCTATTTCTAGCAAAGATTTCTACCTGACGCTAAAAGGAAGACAGCATCCCAACACCACGTTTCTGAGGCAGAAAGAGGCACTCTGGTGACCTGGGAAGACTCATCTGAAATGACTGATCCAAAGCCTGTTACAAACTGACAGACAAGGTACATGTCATCAGCCCATATCTCCCTCACCTTGCACCCCAATGCTGATTAATTTCTACGAGTCTAATCTCAAGAACTGATGAATGACAAAAAAACACATCTCTGTGGCTTGCAGGCAAATTTTTTTGCAGTGCATCTTCATCTGCTTTGCCTGATTGATCAAAGATGCTGTTATCTGCTGTACTCCACAGGCTTACTGACTAGGTTCAGCCTCACTAACCCCAAGCCTTCAAAATCATAAAAGTTGCTAAAACCAGAGACAGTTTATAAACTAAATAAAAAAAATATATGAAAATAAAAAGAAAAAGAAGAGGGGTTCTTTGTGTTTGGCATCTGGATTCTGAACCTTCAAAGAGCTCAAGTTTCCTTCTCACCCTTTGGAGATAGAAAAATTTACTTTCTTTCTGATGACAGCAGATGCTATCTTTACCAATAATGAGATATCTGCCTAATTATTTATTTTGGCTTTATTATAATTACTTTTGGTCTGTGATTTTCTCCCCAGAATGTGTTTTCTTCTTGTATAGGGAGCAAAAGACAACACTGCGAGCATCTGCTTCATGCAACTCTGTCTCAGAAGAGAAAAGCAGATAGATGACTGGAGCTAGCTACCTCCATGTCTTTGGCCAGCGTAATTAGTAGCAGTCCTTACAGTTCTGTTACCAGCCACTATTTCCATTTCTTCCTCTTTGCACCAGCTCCACCCCACTAAACACTGAGCCTTCAGAAACCATCTCCAACCATCTCCATTTACACCTACACATAACCCTCACATCTCTTTTCAGGAATCCCCAGGCAGTACTGTTTAAAGGCAAAAATTCAAATGCAATAAGCACACTTGAGCAAATGAGACCAGTAATGGCTTGCCTCGTTGTTGAATCACATCATCTTTGATGCACAGCTGCCACCAAAGCACAGATATACCTGAGTGATGGCTAGGGCTGAGCTGCAGATCTCCTGGGGGGCCTGCTAAGGAAACTGCTTCTGAAATGTAAGTGAATGTTAATATCAAGTGAACTGCACAAAAAGGAGCGTGACCAGCAGGTCGAAGGAGGTGTTCCTGCCCCTCTGCTCTGCTCTTGTGAGACCTCACCTGGAGTATTGTGTGCAGTTCTGGTGTCCTCAACATAAAAAGGACATGGAACTGCTGGAACAAGTCCAGAGGAGGGCCACAAGGATGATCAGGGGACTGGAGCACCTCCCGTATGAAGATAGGCTGAGAAAGTTGGGGCTGTTCAGCCTGAAGAAGAGAAGGCTGCGTGGAGACCTCATAGCAGCCTTCCAGTACCTGAAGGGGGCCTATAAGGATGCTGGGGAGCAATTCTTCATTAGGGACTGTAGTGATAGGACAATGGGTAATGGGTTCAAACTTCACCAGGGGAAGTTTAGATTTGATCTAAGGAAGAAGTTCTTTCCTGTAAGGGTGGTGAGGCACTGGAATGGGTTGCCCAGGGAGGTTGTGAATGCTCCATCCCTGGTGGTGTTGAAAGCTGGGTTGGACAGAGCCTTGGGTGGCATGGTTTAGTGTGAGGTGTTCCTGCCCATGGTAAATGGGTTGGAACTAGATGATCTTAACCCTAACTATTCTATGATTCTATGATTCTATGATATCTGTGTTCGTAGGGAGGAAAAATACCCAACATTGGAAAAACAGATACTCACAGAAATCTGAAGCAGCATTTCCTCCGAATTATGGATATAAAACACCAGTACCTGAGAAGTAACATCAAACAACTTTCTTTTCCACAAACAACAGAATCACTGAAGAACTTCCTAAGTAAAAAAAGGCGGATGTGGGTAACAAGAGTTTAAATAAAATCTGGTTGGACCACGAAGTTTATTAAAAAGATATGTGTTTTAAATGCCTTGTCACTTGCATATACGTATAAAATAAATTACAGTGATAGGGGCTCTTCATTATACTGGTATCTTTTTGCAGTGTGTCTGAGAAACCACAGGTACAAGTTCACATACATATCACTGCACAAAGTGCTTGTCGTAATCATTTTCATGGGGAAAAATAAGCATTTGCAGGATCATATATTTTATGTTGTAACTTCAGTTAATGCTCACATCAATCAGATTGTCAAAGCTATTTACAGCCCCTGCCTGGATATTTCCAGCTTTTGAAGTGTTATGTCAAGGAGAACCAGAATCCCTGAAACGTAATTTTGTCACTCCCTCTCTACTTACAGCTTTCTTCCCATCTTCGATTTTCCTGGTAAACTCTATATCATTTGCAGCTGCTTCAGAATCCCAGAGCCACCAGCTCATTAGCAATGTCAAGATCACATTATTCCTCTTTTGAGAAACTGCCCTGGATTTCCGACAAAGCTTCCGGGGACTAAGATTTCCAATATTTAGGTGGGTTCAGCTGCCACATCCTTCTAACCTTTTGCTGTGTCTGGCAAGTCATAATTTGCTGATTATAAGCTGTGTCTCTCCTGCAGTTCAGCTAAAGTTTAGAACTAGCCTAAGATATAATGGTCCCAAGAGAGGGTGTGAGAAGGAAGAAAGGCTGGAGGATCTATATTTTTTCTTGTGAAAATTGGAAAGTCTGGAATTAGAAATGACCCTTTCGTGTCTATTTTTGCCCAGATTATAATCATGGAGAAATCCAAAGATTTATCTCCATGCGTACCATGTGTCATATAACAGGGACTCTGGAGTCGAGTATTTCAGGCCATAAAGATACAGTTCTCATTAACTGAGTGAGTACCAGCACAGAAAATTTCTAGGAACATCAACTGAAAAGAGACAAGTCCAGATGCACTTTACACCATCACCAAATTAGGTTAACTCAGCCTGATGGACTGTCCTTAAGATACATGCACCGGACTTAAGCGCATGAGAAATGAATAGGTGCAATTTATTCAAAGGACTAAATATCTCACAGAAATGGGCAGGGGGAAGGGAGGAAAGTGCAGAAGGGGAGGAGAGCTGTCAAAAGCAGTCTAAAACTTGTGCAGGCAACTGCAGCATAAAACCCCAAACCAGTACTACCCTGAGACTTTGGCCATAAAGTTTAATGGCTTGTTATCTTTACAAAGCCTTCAGCAATACAGAAAGAAGTGCCTGTTTCCCCTCACTTTACATCTTTACTGTTGAACAGTTTCTTTTTCCTCTCTCTCTCCCCCCCATTTTAATCTAAACAATATATCTGGTTTGAGCACAGCTATAAAGCAGACTGCTAGCAGGGAGAGAAGTGTGTGCTGACAGGAAACAGCCCCACTCCTGTCCCTTCCCAAGGTCATTCCCTGTTAGCTACACCTGAGGACAATGAGCATGCGATGATGTGATCAGCCACAAGTGTGCACGAAGGGCATCAAAGGGACAACGCATCCCAGAAACTTGCTGGGATGTGCCTGAGTGCAGCAAGATCTCCAGCCTTCGAGGTGTTGTCAAACATTGTTTTTCCTTCAAGATGTCTATTGCACATCGGATTATAGATTGCCCTGTTAGGTTTGCATGAAGGACAGCATGAGCCTGACTGTCAGATTGATGGAATAAAGACATCAGGAAAACATTCAAAGTTTAGTTTCGGCAGAAATCATGGAAAAAAACAGAAAGCCTCCCAAATCTTGCTGCAAACAGGCTTCCGCATGGATTTAATGGGGGGAAAAATGTGACATTCCACATAGATCCCATTTTAAGTCATATTAATGATTTGAGATGCTTTGTCATTCTCTACACTATACGAACTGCAGACTTTTTATTTCCTGGACTACTAATAACAAGCCCTATAATTAGGTTATCTGTCCTTTGAAATCAGCACTACAGCTTTCTGCTCACAGGAGAAAAATTGTAGCAGGGGAGAGCCACTCAAGAGCATAGGAAAATGCTGTCACCGGCATAGAGTGACTGGTTAATGGTTTCAAAGACATTATTAGGAGAGAACAGTTCCTTCATTCTGATACGTAGCATGCTAATAAAGACATTCTTGTTCATTTGTATGTGAGATTGGACCCAACCAAGTTTTGGGTTCAAACTCATTCTCTCAACCTGCAGTAGTCAAACAAGACATCTCATTTCCCCCTTCTCCATATCTGTAAGCCATTTGCCTGGATGACTGGCCAAAGACTGCTCTTGTTCATTAGTGCTGGTCCAGATTTGCTTTTGGAGTTTCATATAGCAAGGCGATGTAGAAAGACATGCTGGAGAGATGCTGCCTGGGTTTTACCCTCCTGTTTTGCCCCCGTTTAAGAGTGAGAATCAGACTGAAACCCATGTCATTTGCTCATTTCTGTTCTTTGATTTGCAGTGAAGAACCCAGTTGTCATCAGGCAAGAACCAACCTACTGTCAACAGAAGTGAGTCAGGGATTTTACATGCAAAGATAGATCTTGCCAATCTTATTACATCCATTAGAAGCAGAAGAGAAAAAATTAATCCAGTTACGTTCAACGACAGCTCCATGAGCCATTCTGGTTGAGTTTCTGGACCTCCTTTAACTTCTGGAGAAGTAAACTTCCCCATGAACTTGTCTTTGACTGCATTTTTTAAATCAATTTCACATCAGCGCAGCATCTCATCCTTCATGCCAGAAAAACTGCCTCTGGAGGAAGGAATGACAGCTCTCAGACATAATATTCTGCCCAGCACTTACCCAACAGTCTTTTCTGTGAGGTTTCCAGAGCCAGGAGGGTTATTTTCAGGGCCACACGTATTAAAATTAATGCTAAATCAAAAGGACTGCCTGCCGCGGGGCTTGATTGGATTTGGACAAAGAATGTCGCTTTTTGAAGTCAACCCGCATGTAGATGTTTTTTTTTTCACCACCTAATCATGATTGTGAGGACGTAAATCATGCGAATTACAATGAGCGGGGTTGATGAATGTGCACCACAGGAACTCCACCTTCAATCCCCTTAGAGGTCATCACTGGAGAAAGTCCTTTTCTAGGGCTGGGTTTCTGCTGCCTGACAAAGCTTCTCCTTAGCCATGCTCTTTTGGGGGAGGTGAGAAGCATACTGCCTTTGTTTCTGTTTTGTCTACAACCTGTCTCTCCTTTCAACTGGAAAATGAAGCCTGCTCAGTGTCTTTGCAATAAAGGCTTCCTGTAAATTTTTTTCATTCACTTACAACCAGGCTTTTAATAACTGGATGTAAAGCAAAAATCCTCAGGAGCACGGGAGTGAAGTCTGTAAGTGCATGGGAATTCAGTCCTCTCAATATTTATGTTTAGCATTAAATACTTCATGCAAAAATAATGACTTTGACTCCTGAGGCCTTCCCTCTCTTATCTTAAAAACTGTTCATACACATGCTCCGAGATCTCTATGCAAATATAAAGAGGGGATTAAGTTGTATGTGTAGCAAATCCCCTTTTTACATTAAATAGGTAAGAACTAACAGAGGGCCCTTGGATTAAAAATAGGTCCCTGTCTGCTGAGCAGACTAAAGCATTCTTTCCTCTGGCTGCCCTGCCATCCAGGAATTGACTTTTTCCTAGTGAGAAATTTGAGTCAATTATAAAATCTATAGTATATTAGAGGTGTGTACTATACAATACATGATTTTGATTTCAATTACTGTGTATTAGAGAATGCCCCTTGCCTCCACAAAAACACTCATTGTTTTTCAACAGGAAGACAAGCCTCAGCGACCATCTGATAGCACCATTCCATGAGAAACTTCCACACCTGAATGCCCTTAGGGAAGTTCTGGGGTCACAAGGTGAAAATCAAAACCATGGCTGTCCAGAAGAGGAGGTGAGCATTGCCCCTGGTTCCAGACATCATCTTTGACCACCATCTGGTGCTTATATCTTGCCCTGTGCAGCAGGAGCCAGGAGGAGGAAAGCTCCTCCAGCCCCACCAGCCCTCCAGCCCCCAACTTATCAATTGTGATTTCTCAGGCCACATGCAGAGGTCAAACTCACTGACATTTTGGTTCATTTTTTTACCGCTGGCTCTGCAAAAGAGGAAAACCAGGCTGCAGCACGGAGTTGAAGGGCATGTAAAGAACTCTGCAGCAACGGCTGCTGACCTGGTCATGGGCTTTTTTTGCTTCGCCTGTTGTCATTTGTTCCATTAAAACAAAAACCAACACAAGACACCAGAACTGAGCACAAGGTGAATACCTCTTCATGTATTTTGTAAGGTCATACCCCAGCCCCACCATGAGCACAGTCACCAGTATGCAAAATATGCTGTGGAATCTGATGGAAGGGTTCAAAGGAACTGGTTGCAAAGAGCAGAACACAGCTGGAGGCAGCAGAGATGCGGTCACGGCTTCCAGATGACAGCGGTACGCCGCACAGCTGTACTTAAACAAGCGCTCCCTTTAAACCTGGTTTCCTTTCAAGAAATCTCTGAATGAACTGAAAAGGCAGGTTTTGCCTGAGTCATTGGCATTTGCAACTTCCCTAGGATCCCAAGCCCTTTCAGCTCAGGCACACAGCTTCCAGAATAAGAAGCAACCTTATTTCACCCCTGGATGGAGGATAAAAAGGTATATATATAAAGTCCTAAACCCACCAAGCTGGAGAGCCCTTTTTGAAGACAGCAGGGTTGCTAATTCACTCTGTCAGCCTTGTGGAGTGAGCATGATGGTGTGTTGGGGATCATGGGGACAGCTCATGCTGTCATGAGAAGGTTCAGGACGCAGCACGCAGCAAAAAAACAACAGCAAGGGAGCCCTTGGGTAGAAACTACCCACCATGAAGATGGGTGGGTCCAAGCATGAGAGACCCAGGATCTCCCTGAAGGGAAACACAGAAAGGAAATTCTCCTGTCTCCTCTCAGGGCTTGCCTGGGCAAGGTGCCTCAGGTACTGCAGTACCAATCCTTCCCTGTGATGAGCTCTCAGGTCAGCATCCCGCTCCCAGCAAGCCAAGCAGTCCTGACTTCTCTGGACTTTGCCTCGCACATCCTCTACCACACCAAGTCCCTGCTCCCTCCATCCCCCGGTCCTGCACCAGGCTCCCACAGCCCTGCTGAGATTTCCAGGAAGGATGGCAAGCTGGCAGCAGCACCCATCTCACTGCCTGCCCTATTGTTACTGCCTGGGAGCCATGACATCAGCAGCTGGCCCTAAGAGGAGGACAATGGAACAACAAGGGGAAAGGTTCCACCAACCCTCAGAGCCACTGGGTGTCCTAGGCACCTCCCTGGCAGCAGGTCTCTGTCCACCCCTCGTAAAAGGGTCCTCTCCTGCTCTCCTGGATTCTCCTGCCCAGAGGGGTAAGCCTGTCCTGGGATGCCTGGGATGTCCAGGGTTTTACAGGCAGGAAGCTTTTCTGTGGCCCCGCTGTAAGTGTCAGATGACACTTTACCATTTACCTTCATGTTTACTTGTTGCTTTCCTTTCCTGTTTTCCCTTTCACCTGTGAGATGAAAAGCAAACTCCTGCATGAAAAACCTTAGCACATTAAGGGGGTTATGCAGGGAGGAGGAGGAGGAAGTTGCAGGGTGCCTCAAGTGCTGTTCCCTTCCTGGCAGCAGCCGGTGGTGGAAACACAAGGGTGAGTGCTGGGAAGGGGAGAGATACAGAGCTGACCTTCCCAGACCTCCCTTAGGTCAGACTTCCCTGAAATGTGGGAGAAGCTGTTGGCCAGACCATACTATAACATACCAGGGCATGTAAAGAGAGGACAAGTGGGAATGGCTTTAAACTGAGAATAGCTTTAAACTGAGAATAGCTTTAAACTGAGAGAGGGGAGATTTAGATTAGATATTAAGAAGGTCTTTACTGTGAGAGTGTTGCAGGTTCCCCAGAGAAGTTATGGCTGCCCCATCCCTAGACGGGGCAGATTGGGCAGGCCTTTGGGCAACCTGCTGTAGTGGAAGGTGTCCCTGCCCATGGCAGGCGGGTGGAGCTGGATATCTTTAAGGTCCCTTCCAACCCAAACCATTCTGTGATTCTGTGATACCTTAACTAAAGGAATTAAAAAGAAGATAGACATTGTCTCCAAAATCTGCTGAGTCCTGGGGAGAGCTGAGTCAGTGCCTCCTCTGCCGCCCCCCCGGACCCCCAGTCTGACAGACCCTACAAATAGCTTTTGCGGACATCGCAGCCTTGCAGGCGGCCTCTTGCCAAAGTACCAATGGATAGCATGTGGACAAATGGATTTTAGGGAATTTGGTAGGATTGTGCCTCAACAGGGTCAGTGCTGACACCGCTGGCTCTTGGCTTCTTTCTCAGTCTGTTTTCCCTTCATAAACAATGTTCATATTCATTTATCTCTTTTCATTATTTTTATCGAATTACACCTTCATAAATTTCTACTTCAGAATTTGTAGTTTACTAGGCAGTTTCATGAATATATGTGTCATTTCCTGAGACTTTCCACAACATTTATGTATCTAGTTGCACACTTTAGAAAGCATAGCATAAAGAAGAGGCTCAGTTGGATAGCGTGAATGCAGTTTATTCTGCCAGGGGAAGGAGGAGACATCAAAGAGCTTTTCAGCTCTTTCTCAGCACAACTGCCTGTGATTCTGTGATTTATTCTGCTCCAAGCCTGCAGCAACTTTATTTACTCAGTACTGCTGCAAATTTATACCACTGGCATTTCATTGGGTGCACCATGACTACTACCTTTAGCTTTGTGTTTAGGGGCTAAGGGATCAGTTATGCATTATTTGCCACCTGTCAGAAATGCTGTTCTGATCTCTACTAAAATGTTTGACTTCTTCAGAGGCCAGGGTGAAAGGCAGCAGTGCATGGGCTTCCTTCTCACACTGTGCTATGTGAAGCAGCAGGGACTCTGCTGCTGATAGACCTTTGTGAAGTTGAGGGGATCAGGTCCTGTGTGCCAAAATGAGCACAGAATGTTTCTACCTGCAGTTTGCTGCAGTGTTAGAAATCAAAGCCACAACCAGCAGTAACTTCAGCTTTGTTACCCTGAGCCAAACCCAGTAAATCTCTGTCGGCACTGTCAGATGAGTCTTTTCCCCTTCCAGAGCTTGAAAGAGCCGGAAGCACTGGCAATGTTAATCAGGGATTTCTGTGCTTTCAGACAATCTAACTTCAGTTTAGTACTTGTCTCTCATGACACAAATCCCAGAACACACACTAATAACCATGATTTACAGCTGGAGCTGCTTCGTTTTACTGTGTCGTGTAATTGCTATCCTGTTGAAGAGCCAGGCTTTCTGAAGCATATTCATGCACTGTAGCTCCTCAGCTGTGTGTACAGCATGAGTCCTGTATGCTCCGTGGCCCAGGCAACGGCACCTGCTAAAATCAGGTTTATTTTAAAATCCCAGTGGTAGAGGTTGGGAGTCTGATTCTGCATGCCCCTCCTAAGCTGTTTATGCCTCTATATTACAAATGCAAAGGAATAGTAGAAGTTACTGATTTAACAGAATAAATGTTTAAAACTCTTAATTTGTGAGTGTTAGTGGCTGCAAGCAAAGGCATCTCACCCCTGCACCTGCAGAAATAGCACGGTCTTTATAACCTTGAGGCTGAGTGAATTCACCAGGACCTAGATCGCATATATGCCATATATTTATTTCCTGTAAGTCTGTTAATGGCCACTGCGGGTTACAGAGAAGTAAGCAGCCCCTCGGTTGGAGCCAATGTCACCACTATGGTGAGATCCAGACTTTTGAGTGCAGCTCTTCCAACTGAAAGACACTGCTGAGATGAGTATTACTGGCTCCGCTGCTGCTCACAGGAACGGTAGGATGCAATAAGGAGTAAGGGCTGCACAACAGGAGACCACTCAAGAGTCTTCTGTGTGATTTACGGCAAGCAATTGCTTTCCAAATGTCTTTGAAAGTACAAAGTGCAGAAATAGTTATTTTAGGAGATTGTTTTATCTACATGACTAGTGGTTATAACTCGGAATTTGGAGATCGTCTGGACACAACTGCAACCGCAGAAATATGTGAAAAATTCTGCTTGCTTTTAATGGTCTTGTGCTGCAATTAAAGGCCATGAATGTTTATATATATGTAATATTACGTTGTATTATATTACATATTGAAAGTATATGTGCCTAATAATAATAAGAGTGTGTGCACACTATTAGGAAAGTAGTCAGCTGCTCTCCTTGAATCTGTAAATAGATACATATATACACACATACAACTCCTTCTTTAGCATTGAAGGAAGTGTAGACTCCCACAACCGCAGCCTGCACTTGGTGAGTGGTATTAAGCTGTAGCTCTGCACACCAACAGCACCAATTGTGCCAGCAAGCCCCTTTGCCCCAGCAAAACAGGGAGACTGCAGCGACAGAGTCCTGTCACTGGGGCCCACAGTCCCTCCTGGGCTGTGGGTCTGGCAGTGCCTGAGATCACCTATTGCATTGTAAAGTCCTACCACAAAGTCACAAAAGTAGACAAAGCAGAGGCACCGTCAGATGCCGTTCATTGCATTGGGCTATAAAGCCAGACATTATAATTCCCGTAGGATCAAACGGGCATTGCATTGGGGAAAAGATACCCCCTACAAGCACAAATATCTTGAAGACAGCAAAGGAAAGCAGAGGCTGACTGAACTCACATTTACATAGTTTTCCCACCAGACCCACTGTGCTGTGGAAATTCCTCTGCAGTGTCTGTGTATGAAAGTCTCTCTAACCTTGTGTACATAGCACTCCTCTACCTTTTGGGATACGTGCAAGCAGCCTATGACTGGAATTAATTTCCCTGACATTTTGTGGTACAGCATGGAGTTTAATCCTCATTTGATGGCACTGCACTCTCTGCCTTTTGCTGCTGCCTGGGGAGCTACAGCTGTGCAAACAATACCATTTCCCCTGGGATGATCCCACGGGAAGGTGTCACATCTGGCCATGTGTTTGCAGCACCCATTGGAGCTGCTTGGGATACTGGGTCCCGCATGTAGCTCTCAGCTTCACAATGTTTTCCTGGCATTCCCTGCACCCAACAGGTGACCCCAACCCAAGCGCCATGGTCATAGAAATGGTGAATTCGGATTGATTTTTAGTGGGGGATGATGGGATTGCTCAGAGTAGGGAAAACAAGGTTTTGATAGTGAAGCTGGCAGCTGTGATGGGAATACCCAAGTGGGGCCAGGCATCTCAGTTAGAGAGCCTCATCGAGCTCAGGGCAGTGCCCCAGAATAGAGATAGAGATGGCAGGAGGTCCTGACATGACCTTCCATGGACACATCCACCCTGGCCACGGCTGAGAGCAGGGGGGCTATGGGATGGGACATGACAGCAACAGCCAAAGAAATATGGGGGTAACGACACCAGGGAGGCAATTCCACTGTTATTAACACAAACACAGTCATCGTTCTATCTTTGTCTCCCAATGAATCAGAGGAAATTGCCTCATGAACCCTTCGCCTTCCAGCTACTTCAGCTGTGTTTTGTTTCTCTAAGATTCAAATATTCTGACTAGATTTCAGCATATTATTATGAGAACAGAAGAGCTACAGAGAAAGTGAAGCTTCAGATGAAATAGCCAATAAATGCTGCTTTGAATGCACTTGTTTTTTATGGAGAGCTCTGATGTCAGGCACAGATACGGCTTTGGAGAAGATGTGTCATTGTGCTACAGATGTGTTTGTGAATACTTAGTGGACAATCTCCTGTAGCATTGTAATGGGCAGCTTACCATTATCTGTTAGATTTTTACGCCTGTCATTTTGATGTGACTGATTTTTCTATTTAATACTATTCCACAGCTTACAAAAGCAAGAGCACTCTTCTTTGTGTGGCAATCCTATCTGGCCAGATTAGCAAAATGTTTATTTGCATTTTGCAAAAAAAAGATCGGGCTTTGTGATGGAATATGTATCAGGCCAAGTGACAAATGGGAGGCTTTGATATCAAAATCCCAGAATGGCTCATGATGGAGAGGGGGAGGCACACTTCCAAAACAAAAATCTTCAATTTTGGCACTTTCAAAATGTGGCATTTCATCCCTCTAATTTGCCATGAGCTTTTTGTTTCAAGTATTTCTTTTGACGAAAGCAAGCATGCAAACAAAAAAATCCCCATATTTAGAATTCAATAAAACACTTCATCTGATCCTCTTCATTTTCCTGGAAAAGTTCAACATGAACATTCAAGCACTGCATTTCAGACTGTGGGGAAACTGCTCATCCAGGAGTTGTGTAGTCTTGATGTTCCCAGTGCCAAGAGAAGGTCCTCTGAAAGCTGCTGTCATTCATATTGCTCAGTAGGACTGTCCTGATGAGCATGATGGCTCAGCCTGGAAGGTAAGGTACAAGCACAGAGCCAGAAGCTGTGTGTCTTGAAGGCTTTACCGGCCTGATACATGATTTCCATAGGGTCAGCTGTGTGGTTTTGTGTAGAGTGGCACAGGGAGAGCCACAGAATGATTTGAGTTGGAAGGGACCTTAATATTCATGAAGTTCCAACCCACCCGCCACAGGCAGGGGCACACACCTTCCATTACACCAGGTTGCTCAAAGCCCTGTCCAACCTGGCCTGGAAAAGTCTGTTTGAAATAACTCTCCACCACAGGAAGAGAAGTGGTAAGTCAAGGATAGGTAGGGCGATCAGGCAACATAGACAAGTTGTATATTAAGGATGAGATCTCGCCTAGGCACTGGTGCTGCTGTTGCACAGAGGCAGGCAGGTGAGCTAAGCCTGCATGTTCACAGCTCACATGCTTCTGCTGGGTTTGAAAAGTGCTCATTTCAGTTGTGCTTTTATTAATTCAAATCCCTTATTTTTGCAAGAGAAGAGTTTTCAAAAGCCTTATTCAGAATACACCACAAAATGTCCTTCAAACATTTATTAAAAGGAAGAGTTCAAGGGTGGCAGCCAGTTTTAAGCAGTGATGGTGCGTGGGAACTTACCTAGGTGAAATGCAGCATGAAAGAGAAATGCAGAGATGAAGAGAAGCCCCAGGCACAGACATGGGGCCAGGACAGCCCCTGACATGCAGACATTGTGAAAATGGCACTGGCTTGACGCAGAGCAGTCTCTGGGCTTGCCTGTATCCATGCATTGTGATCCAAGGCAAATAGCAGTTACAAGACTTTAAAGTGGGGAGACGAACACAACCCTTGATTAGAGGAAGCAGTGATCAGAACTTCTGGGTGAGACTTGACTTCCAAACCCAAGCGGGAGGGATATGATTATTACCCTTGTCTGGCACTGCTGAGGCACATCTGCAGTGGTGTGTCTATTTTGGGGCTCCCCATTACAAGATACATGAGTGTACTGGAGCAAAGGGTCACCAAGACATGTAGAGATTGAAGCCTATATTCCTAAGAGGAGGCTGAGAAAGCTAGGACTCTTCAGCCTGGAGGAGAGAATGCTCACATGCATCTCTTTGCTGCCTGTAGCTGACAAATGAGAGGCTGAGAAGAAATCAGCCAGACTCTTCTCAGAGCTGCACTACACTGGGATAAGGGGCAAGTGGCACATACTGGAGTACGGGAAATACCAATTAAATATTAACAAAACTATTTTCAGCATGAGGGTTGTTAAATGCCGGAGTCGCAAAGGCTGTAGGATCTCAGTCTGTGGAGAGATTTAAAATTTGACCAGACAAAGCCTCAATTCACATGATCTAGATGACCCGCTTTGGAAAAGGACAGCAGTACAACGATGAGTAGAGTTAATGACATTAGAGATTTCATTAAAGTATGGTGGTGTCATCCAAAGTATGTCATTTCAAGGTGTCATTTAAAGTTTGATGAAGAAGCAAAGGAATCTTAACATTAATTTGTTACAAGAGAAATGACAGAATTGTTCATGAAAGGCAGAAATGACAAACTTTTCCAAAGCTAGTTCTCTATGGAGATAAAAATCAAGCAACACAGTTAGATTACATGATAATGAGATACTTTCTGTCCCAGCAACAGAGGATGCAGTGTTAGACTGCCACTGGTAAAGCTAAGTGCTTTAAAATCAGATGTATACAGCTAGCCCAGACCAAAGAGTAGTAAAAGAGAAACCTTTGGGATCCCTCCAGATCATTGGTGCTGGTTTTCACAAGTCCTGGATCAGAAGAAAAGTTCCAGAGAACTGAAAAAACTTACCCTGAGAGAAGCATAAGACAAGAATTAAAGATGGTCCTTAATGTGAATTAACACAGAGTTAGGGAATATGGCTTTTGCCAGACCAGCTCAGTGATTTCTTTTAATGAGATGTAGAAGTTTGATTGACAGCGAGAAGTACTGATACCCTATACATGTGCTTCTCTGTAGCATTCGAGTTCATTCTGTCCGGCACTTGTATTAAGAAACTAAACTGGGTCAGACTTGTGGATTAAAACTCACTAACCACCGTGTCTCAGACCTATGGTCCTTAGTACACAAGAATTCCAAAGAGATGACCATTGCCAGAGTACCACAGAAACTGGGTCCTCACCTTGTCAGCATCTTCACCATGGATGGTGCTGTGCTGCTTCTGCTTGGTTTTTGGCTACTCAGAAATTGTAGCACTGGGGAAGCCCATCCAAAGGGGAGTGGTCCCCTGCTCATCTGTGGTGCTCACTTGTGTGCATGTCCATGGGCTCCGACAGCTGGCAGACACCACTCTAACTGTGTGGACAGAGACAACTGCATAGACTGGAGGTGATCCATGGGTTCCCCAAAGCTGGCAACCAGGGCACTGAGAGGTTTTGGGCCTCCTGCATTCGTAAAACACCTGTGAAGAGCTATCTGTTTTCAGTCAGAGCAGAGGAGCATCATGCCCAATGGGAACTGGCAGGGAGAGGCACACAGGGGAAGAGGAGGTTGTGAAACTCTAGTTCTGTCAAACTAACCTTATTATTTTCCCCTCCTTTCTCTTTTGACATTAAACAGGCTGAGTGGATGAAGGCAAGATACAGACACAATTAACTAGATACTGCAAACAGGAGGGCGAGCTGCTTTTTATGGCTAGTTTATGTTTCAGACACACCACTATACGGAATAATGCAATAACAAAAAACATGCGGTATTTACCCTGGGTTTATTCACTGCAAGTCCTTTGAGAGCTCATTTTGTTTGTCTTTATTTAATTGGCATGGTCAGATAGCCACCAGCAGGTCCAATTAGGCAGATTCAATAGATTCCACTATACATTTTTATTTTTTTCCTCATCAGCATGTAGCATAAAATGTCCAAAATAATTTGTCTGAGTACTAGTAATGAATATAAAGTGCTTGTTCCAGCCTGTGTACAGTAAGTTTCAACTGTACAGCATTTTATAGCCAAAGTAAACTGGGTTAATAATGAAATCACTGATGCAATCTTCAGACAGCCTTAGTGGAGAAGAGGGACTATTGTGTGTTATGATGCAAGGTATTTGGTTGCTCAACTTTGGGCCTATCTGAACACAGACAGGCATTATGCTGTCCTTTGTCGCTATGTTAAGCTTTGGCATTTAAGTGTTAGGTGGAACCTATTTAAGAAAATCTCACCAATGGGACTTGGGTATGCCTTTGATACTAGGTATTTGTTTAAGTGCTTTGTTGAATTGAAGCCTAGTAGATCCTCTTGAAAAGAAAGTGATTTTCAATCTAATAAGGTTATCTTAGTGTGAACATTTTAACTACATCAATCAATATGCCCGTCAGGAGTAAATGACTAATGGGATTTCTCCTTTCTTTCTTTGTTACCAGAATGACGAATTGCCTTTGCCTGTTGCTGAAGATTCTCATCTCCTTAATGCATTGCAGATATGTTTAATGGACGCAAGCTGTCATGGTCTGGCGGTAACCAGTACCAGCCAAAAATATTTCCCCATGGGACTGGGTCATCAAATTCCAGCTCTGCTCTCACAGTGAAAAATATGAAAATGCTGGAAACAGAGTACACTGCTTCTAAAGAGGCCTTCACTAAGCAGAGAATACAAGATTATATTAAGCAGACTAATCTCGCTTGCTTGAACAAAGAGCCAGCTAGGAAAACCAGCACAGTGGTTGTCTGGGATGCAGGGTCTGAAGGAGCCTCCTCGTCTTTCTCTGCAGAGCAGAGTGAAGAAGTTTGCTGGAAGACCTCTGAAGACTTCTCAAGGAAAAGTAAGCTGCTAGCAGGTATTTTTCAGCAATCTGTTAGAGAGAACGAGAGACAATAAGATGCCTGTACCTGATCTTTTCTACGCATTTCTGTTTGCATATGGTTACATATGAGTACCGTGCCTGGGCACCTAAAATAGTGATGGATTTTGAGGAAAAACATGTGCCTGCCTTTCCCTTCTTGCCAGCGCGTAATGCAGTCGTGTGGGCAGCTGGGCTGGTTTCCACCATGTTTTGGGCAAAAATAGTGAGTTTCAAGGGGCACCAGACCTGAACCCCAACCGTAGAGAGAGCTCAGCACAAATGCAAGGTGCTAGTCTAGAAGAAATGGGGTTTTACCAGTAATTTAAACAGAAGCAGATTGAAGCCAGGACAGAGTGTAAACAGAAAACCCCACCCCCTCCATTTTAGGCAGCATTTCTGACTTTCTGAGGTGTTCAGAGTGCAAAGATTTAGTTTTGTCTGGATCAGAGTTGCTCTGGTCATGTAAATGCCAGCAAGTTAATATTAGACGATTATCTCTCTTATTAAATATCTCAAGCTATGCTTACATTTTAAATATAAATATTTATATACAACCTGCTTTTAACAATATTTTACAGCTCAGTAAGTAATACAGGAGGCAGATAGGAGGGACAAAAATGTAATTAATCCATGGAGAGGAAAACCCTCTAAATCATGGTGTGGGGGGATGACTTTTTTAAGGATGGCAAGAACTTGTCCTATTTTATGTCTGGCTGCCTGTGGTGACACAGCCCATCTCCTCTGTTTGCATGCCAGGATGTGATTTGTGGCTGTATGGAGGACAGGGTCACAGCCATCCCCCTGAGTGGGTGAGGAAGGGACAAGTGGACCCATCAAAAAACACTAGAAAGGGACCACGCAGCAGTCACGAGGAACAGTAGCTGCTTCTTTGCATAGGGAGAGTCTGGTTTTCTGCAACAGAGATTGGATTTCAAACTGGGTCCCAAGACTAACAACTTGGCCCTCACCTAAGTATAAGTCAGGCTTCCAGAAGAAAGATTGGACTTTTTCCCTATTTCTTCTTTGATCATGCTGCGAACACGCGTTCTACCTGATACAGGAGAGCCCCTAGCACAGCCCACCTTGGCGCAGCCAGCTATGCACAGCCAGCATGAAAGAGCCAGGCTAATCCCTGAAGTAAAGAGTTACCTGTTTCCTAGAGAATTCATGCATTGGCCCTCCTTGGGGGCTGGCCATCAGAAGTGTTTTCTGCTCACTTTTGCATTTTTCTCAATGCAAATTTGCCAGCTCCAAAGAAAGAGGAACATCGACTCTTTTGCACTTGTAAGGTTTATTTTTAAGAGCTTTCCACTTGGAAATCAAGTATTCTTAGCAGGCATGCACGTGAGCTGCATCCTTGAGGACAAATATGCCCTGGCAAGAGGCTGAGCATCTGAAACAGCTACAAGCGACTGGAAGCAAATGCATGCAGAAACCTGTCTCAGCGTTATCCCAGACAGCTTGTTTGATTTCCACATTGCAATTTAAAATTCGGATGAAACATGAAGTTTCTTTCAGCCTGTTTTAGTAGAGGGCTAGTATTTAGACACAAGTAGATTTACCAAGGAAAATCAAATATGGGAATGCCTCTTTAGGGGCCTAGAGTAAACAGTTAACATATCTTCAAGAATTTGCACACTACAATGATTCACAGGCTTTCTCTGGCCTTTTCCAATCTCTTTTCATAGTGTTTTGTCTTTCATAAGAGTGGCTCATGCAATCTGAGCAGTAACTTCCATTTCGACGCTTTCACTGGCTCCCTGCTCCCTGTCACAGCCATGCCTCTCCTTTTTTCTGTCTCCTACTCTTCTACATTTTCTTTCCCCTCTTCATCTCTGCCTCCCCAAATGTCTCCATGTCCACCCCCTTTCCCTAGACCTCTGCATGCCCACAGGTGCCTTTCCTCTCTCCCACAACCTTCTGCATATGCTTGCCCTAAATCTCTCCCCGTGTCCTCTCTGATCTCTTGGAAATAACACCTCTTGGGATGCAGGCACTGAGGTAGGCTGCATAAGTGCATTATCTGATAGAGCATTTCAGCTGAGCTGATATGTATAATTAACCCAGGAGATGGGGGCTGTGACGGCCCCCAGGTTTGCTGTGCTCTGCATGCAGAGGGAAACATGCAGCCTGTGGCTACTGAATTAATGCAGACCTGGAGGAGAGGGGTTCTGCTCTGACAGCAAACCACTCAGGGCACTTCAACTGCCTGTATGAGGTGCTCAGGCAAAAATTACCAGTGTCCTCCCTGTTCTTGTAGCATCATGACCTTCCCACAGAGGGGCAGCCTCAGTTCGCTACCCTCCATTGCCCCTGTGCAGCTGCACCAGCATGAGCAGAGAAGGTGAAACACCCATGGGAATATGGCCTCCCAAAGAGCCGGTAAAGGCAGGAGACCCAAGCTGCTTACAGATGAAACCTGAACGGAATGGCAAAGTAAATTGCCTTGTAACTCTTGTCTCTCCCTCTGCAAAGCCTGCCTCTGTCTCCAGCAACTTTTTTACGGCTCCTTTTTTGGGAGCTTTTCCTTTGCTTGCACGCAATTTATTATGCCATTAAAACTGATGGGGAAAAATGTTCCTCGTTAAGGTGGGAAGGCTTTATCTGAAATACAAAATAATGAAATGGCAAGAAATCTCAGGGCAAGGGAAAAATCCTGCTGTTCTGCACAAAAAGAGGATCTTTCTTATTATTATTTTTTAAAGAAAGCTTTTTCCTCCGCTCCAGCATCAGCTGCAGATCCCCCGTCAGCACAGCCCACTGGCTTTAAGCCGAAGGAATCCAAGTAAGGAGAGTAATTGGTAACATTTTTCTATATAATTCAGTCACGTTAGGCTGTATTTATGCCATATGTGGGCGAGCAGTAGGAACACCTAACAACTGGAGATTTACAGTATGCCTGAGACATCCACAGCCTGTCAGCTGCCACTGTGCCCTTGCTATTAATAAACTAGAAGTAATGTCTGTCTAAGCGGTTGTCTTCGGGACACTCAACATTTTCTGTATTAAAAGGGATGCTGCTGGCCTCTGCAGAGGGCGTTTTTATTATTTTCTGTTGCTGTTCGGCAGATAAATCCCGTGCAGCATCTTTCGAAGCTGCTGCGATGTATGATTTTTATTCTGCAGGCTGCTGTTCCAGCTGTAGGGAAAAGGGAGGTCTGATTCCCCGGTCACAGTAAATCAGTGTAATACCCCCTTTCACACTACCAGTGCTGCTGCAGCAATGTGGATTTACATGGTCCAGGGACGTAGCTCACTCCTTTCAGCTGTCTGATACAAATGTTGAACAATACCTGGTCTTCCTTACAGAAAGAAGGGGAGAAGAGAAAAGAGAAGAGAATTTGAATAGACACACTTGCTCAAGAGGTGAATAAAGGCCGAGTTCTTCTGCAGTGTACTTTGAGTGGCACTCAGTTCATTGATAACATTCCAAATATGAATATTTGAAGGCTGTTTTGGCTTTTTTCCTTAAAGACGTTATCATCACGTGTAACATGCTTGGCACTAAGGGAAATGGATATAAGCAGCTGCTTAAGAGAAGGCTGTGGCATTGCTACACGAACATGCAGAAAGGTTTTTCTTCATTATAGGGTTATAAATTCATAACTTGTGGTCTGAAAGAGTGCAGGCTTTATTTCTTCCCCAAATTATTAAAGTGTTATGGTCTGAGGTAAAACCTCTGTTCTGATATCAAGGGGAATCAGCCTCATTGTTTCCAGGCTAACAGAATATCACCACATAAATGCAAGAAAAACAAGAATTTCCAACCCATTTGAGTGCTTTGTGCCTTCCCTTGAGATGCAGAGCTGCCGCAGTGGGAACCGGAGGAGACCCAACAGCCCAGCTCCTCACAGAGCTGTCCTTCAGGGCCTGGCCATGATTTGAGGTGCAGCCATCTGCCCATGCGTCGCTGAGGCTGCACCAGTACCTCTCATGGTCAGGCAGGTTGCTTGGGCTGAGCACATCCTGTCCTTGGGCAAACACCAGCTTGACCTGTGGTGCAACCTAAGTCACCCACCAACCTCCTGGTCCCAGGAACAGGGGCGTCCATGACTTTGGGTTCGCTACCTGTCCCAGTTAACCTGCACATGGGCCTTTACAAGGCTCTGCTCCTCACATGTAAGGTGATGATGATGGTGTTTCACTACCTCAGCAGAGCTGGGAGAGCAAACACGTGATGGAAGCACACGAGCATCACTGCTCCCCCTACTCCTCAAAAGTTTCCATCCATGGATATATTAATTTGTGTGTTCTGTGCCCAGAATCCTTTATAACTCATAGATAACTAATAAAAAAGCAGTGATGTGTAAAGGCCTTCTTGAATTAATAATGTAAATAAATAAATAAAAAAAATTAATCAAAAGCCCTTCACTCCTTCCCTTGAACCAGATCAAGTCAGGCTCCAAGCACAGTTTGTCCAGCATCTTTGTTTTATCATTATTATTTCTTAATATCGTAGGGCAATCAAAAATTTCTCCCTGTATTACACAGATAGAAGCAGCAGGACGCCTTGATTGCTCCATGATGTAGGTTCAGCGTCCTGTGAAAGGAGTGTGGGGGGAGGAGATTTTCTCAGCCTGTACTGTTTGTTCTATCAGCACCCCAGGGAAGCTAAGATCCTTGTGCCCAGCCAGTCTGTCAGTGTCCCATTATAGGGACGCTTCACTGAACAGTCCTGCGGGATCCAAGGACAATTTGACTGACCTGTTCAGGGAAATGCACCAACAGCATCAGTGATAGGGACTGTCTGTAAAAACAAGCTTCAAGTGATACGCAACCAGACTATAATCACTAACAACGGCTAGCATGACTTAGTTATTTAGCATAAGATAAAGTTCTTTTCTTATCCAGTAAATGTCTCTATGGGGAGAAGACAAGTTCAGCCTGTTGACTGATCCCAGAAGTTACAGTGCAGTCTTCTCTGCTTTCCCTTTCCTAATTCCACATATTTATGCAATTTGATTCAAGTTAGTAGCTCCCCATAACCCTCCTGTCATGTACAGAGTGGTCAGTTGATTTGCATAAGGTCACATCATTTCCATCAAAAGGACACCCTAGTCATGTTTTGCCGACGCATGAAGCCATATGTTGACTATGTCCATGTGCTGTACAAGGCTTCAGGGACAGTCTTTCCTGATTAGAGATTCGTTAGCTCTGTTTCTTAATCTACTTTTACAGGGACAAAGCCTCCTCTCCCTCTAAGAGTTCTTTGTCAGTGGTTGTTCACCCTGACCTCATAGGAGGCCCTTGTAGCTGTCCAGGCTTCTCCATAGTAACATGTGTTTGAACTTTTTACCTCTATGCCTGTGGAGCTTGAGTGACTCTGGCCATACATGCTTTGTTACTGATGGGTGTAAAATCCTCTCGCCTTGCTTTTGCAAATACAGATCTAGTTTGTTTGTTTGGCAGCTGCTGTGTGGTTTATCAGCACACGGTGCCTTCAAGCTCCTACTCCTGCAGGGCGTGTAACAGAGCCTGGCCAAGGGGCCTTTGGCCCGCTCCATCCTCCATTCAGATTCTCACAGCATACGCCAAGATCGCAGGGGTGCCTGGGGAACTATCACTGGGCAGATTCCATGCATGTCAGCTGCATCCCATCCTGGAAGTAACAGCTGCATTTTACACTGAGGTTTCCTTAGTGTTATCCTACACCTTTCGGGGGCTGGGAGGAGGTGGTCTCTCCCCCATTTCCCACAGTTCAGAATGATTTCATACCTTGACAGACAACTTCGCGTGAAATGAGAGGGTAGCAGGGGGTATGGAAATCCCCAGTTGCTGCTGGATGTGCTGTGGTAAAGAAAGGGTGCCCCAGCAGACTGTGTAGGGTGCAGCATGATGCGGTATCACCCAGCGGAGTGGGGGTCACCTAATGTCATTTGCAGAGGACAGTAAGTTCATTTAAAGCAGCCCTGTCCAGCATCTCAAGTACTCAGAACTCTAAGTTTCTGTTTAAAAATAAATGGCTTTTTGGCATCAATTTAATTAAAAAAAAAATAAAAAAAAAAGAATACAAGGTAAGCTTTTTCATTCAGTTGACTCAGTTGAAGCACTTTTGATAAGGATAAATGCCTTTTGCTACCAATATCCTGAGTTCTGTTCCTCTCCTATTAAGTAAGGTACCCTCCTGGTAAGCCAAGGCAATGCTGAGCACCTTGGCTGGTATCCCAGCAGCTGACAAGCATCAAGAGCTCACAGAAGCCCAGCCCACTCTGTCAAAGAGCAGGGATGTGCTGATTTTGCAGTGAGCTGCCCCTCGAAGTCCGACTTGCTCTCCATCACCACCCTAAGCATCGACACTGAAGCTGAGGGGTGACACCTGCTAAGGTGGGACAATGCCCAGAGGCGCTCAGCATCTCCAGCCCATGCTGTGTCAGTGTGGGTTATCTTGGTCAAGAGAGATGGCTGCAACCCAGAACGGAGGAATATTCCAGTTTTCAGCTTTTTGATTTTAATAGGTCTCTTTGGGATAATGGATCCCTCTCTTCTTGCCTGAAAAGGGGAATGTACTTCAGTTGAAGCTCACACATGTTTTGATGGGGCTGTCATTGCAGTCTGCCAGCAGTATGCAAAAGCCATTCCTCCCCTCCCTGCCTCCTGCAGTCCTGAGGTTGTCCCTCCAGGATGCCACCATCAAGACCGGCCTCTGCAGCCATTCAAGGTCACTTTTCAAGGCCAACATCTTTTAGGCTAGCACAACTCCTCCATCTCCAGCCGTATGAGTTCAAAAGGACATCTGAGGGCTTTCTGGACCATTCACATGTGTGATTCAGATCAGTCACATTGATTTCCAAGGACGCAAAGTTAGATACCTACTGTTTTAGGGGATCCTGGCCTAAGGGTTTCTCTGTGAGAGAAGCACAATGTTGTCACTAGGCTCTCTCAGCCCATGAGGGTTTATGAGATGCTTAGCTAGCAAAATAAAAAGCATTAACTTCTCGGCTACAGCTTTCTGCCAAAAGATAGTCAGAGTGTGCTTCAATGCAGATGTCTCAGGGAAAAAATGTGCAGTGCATTAGAGAGCTGTGACTCATAGAATAATTATCCTCGTTTCTCATAGTTTATTAATAATTTAAACCCAATCTTGGTGTTATTGATCTATCATTGAATCGGAGATTTATTTCAGATCTGCAGTCACTGAAGCAGTAAATTTAATCCCCCTTCCCCTCCCACCCTTCCATCCACTAAACTCACTTTATAACTAAAACATGATGTTTAGGCTGTTTCAGTAACAGGAGAGGAGGAGAAGAACTCAGAGGCTGCGTGTGGCAGGAGCAGCCTTAAGCCCACAGAAGATCAAGATAAGTGGCATTAAGGTTCTGGTTTTAATACACCTTTTTTGACCAAACCATCCTCTGTACATGGTCTCTGGAATTGCCAAAAGGACCAAATGCTGCTTCTTGGCATGTGTATCACAACCAGATCCTAAAACAGTTTTCCCTGTTTTCATCTGAGTTTGTTCACCCATTTAAGTCAGTACCCAGTTAGCCATCAGTTTTACACACATCCCAGTTGTGGATCCCAGTCCTGCTCTTTGTCCTCTGGAAACACAGATATGAGCTCACTGAGGTAAAAGTGCTTGCACCACGTAGGCTGTTGGAAGGCACACAAGCTGCTGGGCCCAGTCCTAATCTTCTTAAACTGGTGAAAACCTGAAGCAGCTGCTGGGGTGTCCGAGGAGTACTAAGAGTGTAAAATCAATTTAAATGCATGGAGGATCAAGCTTAGAAAACTATAATGCGAAGACTTCTACAGCAGTGCTCACTTGGCTGTATCATGTGCCTAATGCATTCATTAATATAAGCAGCAAAGTCTGGTCTTTTAAAGGAAGCCAGGAACAGAAAACAGCATCCTTTATGGCTGTAATGTGCCCAGAAGAGTGATTTTTGTAGGCAAATGAAATATGTTTTTATTAGACCAATCACAGTATACAGTTGGGGTAGAAAATGTGTTCTTGACCACACCAGCTCTTTCTCAGGTGTGAAAGAAAGCAATAAATGTGCCCAAATGCTCACTTGTTCTTTTCCACCTATATTAATGGATACAATTAAAGATATTAGCATTCCCTGCCAGCCCATCCTTGATGCTGTCCTTAGATCCTGCAGCTGGAATCACAGCAAGTGAGGACTCTTGGCCACAATCTGCTCTCCTGCAGCTATGGAAATGTGCAACAGAGCCAAGCTGTCATAGCCTTGTTCTAAACAACAGAACTCAGTGTAACCAGGCAGAGAGGATGTGTTGGTCAGGTTAACTGCTGCATGTACCCCCAAGGTGTGTGCTCTTAGTGCATCTGATGTTTCTTGACCAAGCAGGAAACATGCCTAGAGGTGAAAAGTGGGAAAACAAAGCACGACAAATTCAGTGTAGTTTCTAACTATGTTTTCCAGAGGTATAATTCTTAATTAAATAGTCATGGAGCTGAGGTTTCCGTGGTTGGAGTTTGGGGGAGTTTTGGTGTTTGGTTTAGATTAGCTGAACCTGGAATAAGACCAGGAAATGCTGCCATTTCATTGGACAAGGATGATGCCAGCAGTAACGTATCAGGGTGCAGGTGCTGGCTGCTGTGGGGTTGTTGGGAGAGGAGCGAAGACAGGGAAATCCATGGCTGGAAATGCTGCAGGACAGCTGGATCCCTGTGATGCTGGATTCTCTCCTGATGAGACCATTGTCATTGATGGGTGAGAGCTCCTGCAAAGCCCAGCCTGGTGGGTCATGGGGTGTCAGTGACCCCGGGAGGCAAGAAAAATGGGTAGTTTGGTAAAGAAACAGTTGGAAAAGGGGATGAAAGAAGGAAAATCGGGAACCTGAGAAAGAGGGCAAGAAATATTATATTAGAGAAGGAAAAAATATCAACAGCTGTGGGGTGTGGGGACATGAACAAAAAACTAAGGGGGACAGACCCCAGAAAGGACAGGAATACCAGAATAGGGAGTAGGAAAGAGGCAGAGCATGAAAGGCAGTGTAAAAGCAGACAGGTAAGGCATTGAAAAGGGAGGTGGATATAGATCAGAAGCAGAACTCAAAGGAGAAGAAATTTAGAGACATTGCAAAATGAAAGCTGCAAAGCAAAGAGCAGCTGACTCCAGAGAGCAGAGCGGAGATAGGCTCAGCAAGGCAATGCTCTTGGCTGCCCACTGAAAGTTTGATGACAAGATAGTGCAGACAAGGTAAATCCTCTTTTCTTCTGTCTGGACATCTGCAGCCCTCAGAGGACTCAGGCTATGGAAGAAAGACCTGGGACGCAAAACACTTCCTTTCCTTTTGGAATAAAAAGGGAAGAGGGCAGACAGAAGAGGATTTTGTTTTTCCTGGGTTTTGGTTTTTTTTTTTCCCCTTTTTAAATTTCTTTTTTTTTTTTTAGTTTTTTATTTTCACAAGCTTTGACACACATTTGTAGGTAGAGAATGGTTGCCATGCTTCATGGAGAGGTCTGCTTTGTCATTTTCCAGAATAGATACCAGGCCAAAGGAGGGGCACAACTACAGAGTTGCTGCCTGTGCTACCTCCCTTTGCCCACTCCAAATGAGGTCTTCCACCACTGGGGCTGTACCAGCTTGAAACCTGCAGGAGAATTCCTGGAAATCCAGCTCTATGCCGTCTCCTGCAGCTCATCCCTCCATCCCTACTTTTGCTTGTCAGGCATTTGTATAAATAGGATTAACATCTGCAGTTGTACTTAGCTAGGTTGCAAATTACACAGACTATCAAGCCTTGCGCTTCAGGGCATCCACTGATTACCATCAGAGGTGCAAAAATGAGTTTTTCCAATAACAGAATATTGCATGATTGACTGGAGACATTATGGGGCAGACTGGATTAGCTTCTGCCATCAATGTCTGTTATATGTCATTACAGCATCAAAGCACCAGGCGTGGGTGAGCTGCTTCCATCCAGGCAGCACTGGAGGTGGCTGGGTCTGGAGGGGTAGGGTCGGTTGTCAAAACCAGCACTGATTTCTCTAGCTGCTTATAAAATGTGCCTCCAGCAAGCCAAGCTCCCTGCTTCTACTTGCCTGTATCCTGAGCTGCATGCCTTCAGCTGGTCAGAGGAGCCTGCACTCTTCATCTGACTCTGGCAGGGTCAAGAGGTACCAGAGGATCTGGGACACCCTATAACAGGAGGCTGGAAGGTACTTAACTGAAAGGTCTGATGACCCTATTTTTACTGTGCTTCCACTGGTCCATGAGGGGTGTGGAAGTCCCCATTAGCTCTCTATTATATATGAACAGCTTTGCCAACCTCCACCTTTCAGGCCATCTCATTTCCTTCATCTTAGCAGTGTCTCATTTGAATGGAAGAGCTAGAATTGACAGAAAATCTAAAATAGGAAACATAATTAGCAGCAAAACTTTAATTCCCCTTTCTAAGCCATTTCTAAATGTGTTAGTGCTTATTTATTGAACTTGGCTTGACATTTAGACAGTTCCTTTTAACGCTGATAGGGTTGATTACCAGGTTGAATCCTACTGCATTGAGGAAGTGGCTGTTCAGTATTCAGAGCTGCCAACCTCCCCCTGCACAGAAATAACCACCTTTCTTCACAAGAAATATGTATTATTCAGCACAAATAGATTACAATAAGGCCATCGCAGGAGTGAGGAGCCTGCATCAGGGATGATGCATGCATGAGGCATGTGGCCATGGGGTATCAAGGGTCTGCCTTTATGCGGCTAAAAGCTCCCTCTAGGGACAGTGGGACACGGCCAACCCACGTGCTGGGAACTGGGCTGGGGTTTGCCCTGGCTCACCCCCTTTGCTGGGGTTGCAGGATCCCCCAGCCACTGACAGGAGGAGGAGGAGTGGGTGAGAGGGGCAGCCACAACAGGAGAGGAAGAAGGAGAGAGAAAATGAGAGTAAGAGGAAAATGGAAAAGAAGAGGGAGATGAAGAGGGAGAGGAAAATGGAAAGGGAGAGGGAGAGGAAGACACCTGATTTCCCCAGATTGCAGCCAAGATTCCTGCCCTTGCCTACTTGCAGTTCACACTCTACATTCAAGACTCTCATCTTCCTCCCTGTCCTACAGAGCCAAAGGTGGGGTTTTTTTCCTAATGGAAAACTAGGGGTAATAAATGTGTGAGGATTTTTTTTTTCTGTAACAGTCACCATGAGAGTGTTGCTTCAGTGTGTGCAATGGATCCCTTTGTGCTCCCTCTCCTGAAGATCAATTGACCAGCCTAATGTCCGATTGTCCTCCTGTTTCATTACTCCTTCAGGGCTGCTGCAAAATAGCGCAGGTGTCAATAAGAATAGAATTTGTCCTTACAGTTACTTTAAATTAGGCTTTATAGATGAAAATGGTCAGTTTTCAGAAAATAAGCCTCACCTCCACGTTGCTGAGTGTGCAATGTTGACGTGAGGCTGCTTTAGCAATGCAGCAGCCTCCAGAAATAGGACAGGATCCCAAATGCAGAGAGTGACAAGCTGACCCAGCTCAACAGGCTTTGCCAGTGGCTAGCCAAGTCCAAGGGGATTACCCTGATCTGGGAAGCAGAGATACTTGAGCTCAGGAATTTCCTCCAAGGTGTGATTACCTTCTAATAGCCACTATCCTTCATCCTCATTTCTAGCTGGAAAGGAGGTGCAAATCAAGGCTCCCAGTTTGTGTCTGTCAGCTGGTAAACAGCCAAGGCATGACTTTTAAGACAACCTTGGAGAAGTGCACAGGGACAAAAAATGGTCTGTCATTAAGGTGCTGAGGTTCCAACCAGAAGAGGCGCTTATGTATTGTGTCAGCAGAGCGTCCAAGTGTTTGTTTTTAATTTACTGGGGGAACACTTGAGTGAATGACTCAGATTTGGACCGACCTATCAAGATACTGCTGAACATTTTCCTTTTTCCATTCTCCCATTGTTCATAATTATACATTCTCTTTCAATGATGCCTTGGAACAATAAAACCCAAGATGATCCAGGCCAGGCTGGGGGAAGGCTGACTGCCCTAAAACAGCCTTGTTCTCAGACAGGGCCACCACCAGGGTGAAGGTAGCCAGCACTCAGGTGGGTTGCTTCTTTCCCTCAGTCACTAAGGTCTGCTTCAGGGGTCCCACCAACAGCCACAAGGGTCATATCTTTGTCTTCCACAGGAGGTGTACCCCATGACAAAGAATCCATGCTCCAAAATGGTTGGCCTACAGAGGCTTTTGCTTTGGGAGCTAAAGGAAAAAGGGATGCACCTGCCTGCGGGTGTTGGTGAAGAGTTTTTAAGCTAAGAATTGTGCTGGTGTGTTGAGGCTGGAAAGCCACCAAGCAGCTCTGTCTCTGTGATGCAGGGGCTGTTTTAGAAGTGGCGGCAGGGAGCAGCACCGGACACCTCGGGCTACATTTAAGCTGTTTTGCCTTAGTGGGAGATACAGCCTGGTGTGCAATGCAGGACATAGGGATGATGGGAAAGGGTCAGCCCACAGATTGCACCTGGCCCAGCATCCTGCCATGGACAAGAGCCAGCAGATGCTCAGGAAGCAGTACAAAAATAGAACAAAGATGTGTTTATACTTCCTAGAATACTCCCCATTCCCCAATGGTCTGTGACTCAGGAACCTCCTGAACTGCAGCCATCATTTCTGCATTTAATAGTCCTGGATGGATATTTCTTCCACAGATTAGTTTACACCCTATTGAACCAACATAAACCTTAAACATCCTCTGTTCCCCTTGGCAAGGAGTGCCACAGCTAGAAACCTCCTCTGTTATATTCTGAACTTGTCACTTGATGGCTTCCTTTGACGATCACTCTCTTCCTTTGAAGAGCGCTGAATAATGTGAACAGCTGTTCTGCAGTCACGCCACTCTTCCCATCACGAAACTCGGTCATATTTTTCCTTCAGTCATTTTTGCTTCCAAGATAAGAAGTCTTAATCTATTCAGTTGTTCCCTGAATGGAGGCCCTTTTATGCCTTTGATCATCTTCAATTGCCTTCTTCTGTAACTTTTCTATTTCTTCTGTATCATATTTGAGATTGGTGAATCTGGACTGCACAATAGCATTCAAGAGATGGGATTTATACAGCAACATAATGATTTCCTCTGTTTTGCTCTCTCTTCCTTTCCTAATAATTTCTAGCTTTCTGTTTGCTATTTTGATTGCTACTCAGGGTTGAACTGACATTTGCATAGAGCTATCTATTATAACCTGAGGATTTCACTCCCAAGTGGAAATAGCCGGCTCAGAGCCCATTATTTTGTACGCAAAGCTAGGATTGTCTTTCCCCATGCGCATCGCTTTACATTTATCTACATCAGATTTCATCTGTGATTCCATTACCGTTTTATTCGGTGCCACAAGGGTCTTTCTGCAACTCTTCACAGGCAGTCCCTTTGCCTCAACCACCCTGAATATCATCAGCAAGCTTCTCCTCTCCTTGCTCTCTGCTATTCTGAGACTATTTATTAATATTTGGAAGCATGGGACAATGTTTAGGCTAATTTAGCATCTTTCCCTCTCAAATTTGAAGTGCCAGGTGCCAAGCAGAAGGAAGAAATGCAGCTTCCCAAGCCCTTGGGGTGTCACTGAAGATCAGTTGGCGTTTCTGTGAATGGATGGCACTGTGCCTAACCAGCATGTCTACCTCTCCCCTTGCACAAACAGACTCCTGGGATGTGTGTCTGCCCCCTCCACCAGACTGTATAGGACCAGTGGGAGATGGACAAGGTTATGGTGGCCTTTTGTCCTGCTGAAGCTGGGCCCAGGCACAAAGAGGTGCACAGAAGTCCTAGGACCCTGGGAGAGGAGGCAGAGGAGAAACAATGGATGGCAAAGCCTTTCTCTGAGTAAACCTCTGCACACAAAGCTGTGAGATGTCATTTTGAATGCATAGGAGCTAATTGGCAATTCTTCCTTGCAAAAAGCCTGTCGAGTTTGCCCAGGAGTCTAAAGCTGGAGTTGGACGAGAAGCCTTTGTCCATGTGAGGAGAGCAGGAGGATGATGGGCTGGCAACTGCCCTCTACGTGGGTGAGGTGAGACCAGCTGGTCAGTTAGCGAGAGAAACCAGAAGTTACCAACGACAAGCACAATTTCAGGGGTGCTTTCTTCCCATGGAGCAGTACCTTGCAGCAGTGCCCAGCGGGGATCAGTACAACAAGGGACGCCCCTTCCTGCTGGGGCAAACTTGTTTGCAGTAAGAGCTTCAAGAGTTGTCGCTGCTATTTGCAGCCAAAAGGAGTCGGGCTGAGCGTCACTTCAGCACCAGGGGCGAGCATGAAACGAATTCACCTAGGCAAAAATCAGAAGAGAAAGTGATCAGCTTCATCGGAGAGTTCCTCAACCCTGCCCAGTGGTGCACCTTGGAGCAGCAGGGTCGCACAGAGCACGTTTCCCTCTCCTCCCCAGAACCAGTGATTTCTTGTTGCAGCTTTAGAGCCAGGCAGCACAGGATTTGTAGCTCTCTGGTGAGGCACCTTTCAGAACAGGCACGTGGCTTCCAGAAAAGTGCTCTGCAGAGGCGGTTTGATGTTCCTGCAGCTGTAAGGGGAGAAAAAAGACAGTGTCTCTTTGATAATGGAGCAAAAATTGCTCCGAAGGGCAGAGGCTCTCCCCTTTAAGAGACTGAAGCTTGACTGTAAGAAAACGAGGATCTGTTTGATGAGAAAAGAAGTGATCAGGTGTCAGTGACTCAGGCACAAAGCCTCTTGAGCTGCAGGAAGACTTGTGTCTCCTGGAAAAAAATGTGCACTCATGCAAAACAAAAAAACCCACTAGTTTCACAGATCCACAGCACAAGCCAGAAATTCAAGAGAAGTCAGATCCACTGATACTGCAGCCATCAACACCCTCCTCTCAGTGGGTGAGGTGCTCAGCCACAAAGGCAGAAGTCTCTATTTCCATCTCATTTAAAGCCATTCCCTCCCCCCCATCCCATCACTGCATGCCCTTGTAAAAAGTCCCTCTCCATATTTCTTTTAGACCCCCTTCAGATACTGGAAACTGCTGTAAGGTCTCCCTCTTCTCCAGGCTGAACAACCCCAACTCTCTCAGCCTGTCTCCACAGGAGAGGTGCTCCAGCCCCCTGAGCATCTTTGCGGCCTCCTCTAGATTCACTCCAACAGGTCTATGCTCCTCTTGCACAGGGTTGCCAGAGCTGGAAGCAGCACTACTGGAGGTCTCCTGAGAGCAGACTAGAGGGGGAGAATCCCTTCCCTCGACCCACTGGTCACACTGCTGGTGATGCAGCCCAGGATACAGCTGGTTTCTGGCTGCAAGAGCATGCTGCCAGCTCATGCTGAGTTTATAATCCACCAGCACCCCCAAATCTTTCTCCTCAGGGCTGCTCTCAATGCAATCTCTGCCCACCCTGTATTTGTACTTGGGATTGTCCAATCAGGGAGGAGAAAAGCTAATCATGAATGTTTCCACCACAAATGCTTTGCAAACACAGGTTATTTTCTCTTTCCAAAATGCAAACATGCTCATTTCACTTGAAATTTCTCTATAGCAGCATTGCCTTAAAAACTGAGTGTGTCTTGTTTTTCATACAATTTCTCAAAAGTTTTTTTCTTAAAGGGGGCTGCTTTTTGAAAATAGTTTAAAAAATTTAAAGTTTTATGGATTTTAAAAAGGCCTAAAGCTCTTTTTTCCGCTTCCTCAGTGCTTCACAGGATATTAAAAGAAGTCCAAATTAAAAAGTTGTTCCCATTTTCATATGAAAAACTATAACTTTCCATTGAGCTCTTAAGGAGCCGTAAATGTGCCAACAGCATTTATTTGGGAGCACAGATATTTAAATACAACCTACACTTCCCAACATGATATATATACATACTATAAAAGAGTTGCAGTGTTACACTAAATGCAGTGGGCTTGGTTGCCTTCATGAGAACAGCTTAGACTTCAGCCCTGTTGAGTTTTTACAAGATTAATGATGCTGATGCTGCATTTCCTTTCCCCTTGAGGAGACCACCCGGACAGAAGGCACTGCAAAATGCACCTTCTGCGGTGCCCCTGAAAAGCGAGTCACAACAGTGGTGAGTCTGAGGGAACAGCCCCGGAAAATGGGACCCTATCTGTATGCCATAGGGATGCCTGTAACATGAAGCTTCTTCCTGGCGGAAAAGGAGAACAATCATCCCATGGGAGCAGCAGAGAGAGATGTGGCAGAGGGAGCTGGAGGGTGAGGAGGACCCTGGTACACTGAGATGCCCCATACCAGCTCCACTGCTCCTGATGGGAACTGTGCCCCTCAGCTCTTTTGCTGCAGGAGATATAAGGAAGCGTTTGATGCTGTCACACAAGAGCTGATGAGTGAAGGTGAAGCGGAGGAAGAGCTGGACATCACTTCCCATTCAACCCCTTCCCAAGCCAAGCTGAGGAGCAGCATCAAGGAGAAACTGTTGGGACGGTAATTGGCTGAGGGAGACCAGTCCCAGGCTCTGCTGGGAGAACAGCCCCATCACCAGACCTCTTCACTCTTGCCCCAGAGGATTTCTCTGGTGGGAGCTTACTTGTGGCACTGCACTGCTGCCCATGTGCACCAACAAGCATTGAGGCATCCTCATGTCAGTCCTATGACGGAACCACTGGCAAGGAAGATCCATCATCTGCTCCCAGCAGAACATGCTGAGCAGGCAGCAGCACTGAATGGGGCCAGACTAAAATGTTAGAGAGAATGGTTTGTGGTGCCAAGGCAA
Organism: Lathamus discolor; assembly: GCF_037157495.1. Classification (NCBI taxonomy): domain Eukaryota; kingdom Metazoa; phylum Chordata; class Aves; order Psittaciformes; family Psittacidae; genus Lathamus; species Lathamus discolor. Next base: position 97,908,188 of record NC_088887.1, on the reverse strand, counting down.
TACTTGCCTGAGAACCCCTACACAGCTCATTTTCACTGCAGAACCCTTAAAAGGCACTGAATAGCTTGATGAGGAGCAGCTAGAGCTGAGGGCTTGGCAGCCACCAGCTGCTTCGTCTCTGCAATTTTGGCAGTGGACCTGGTTTGAGCCTTTTGGGCAGGGTCTGTGTTCTGGCTCTGCAGGGGTCAGCAGCATACATGGCATACAGTGATTGGTCCCAGCAGCCATGCAAGCTGAGTGTTAACCTGGGAGACCAGAGTGGCAGTCCTGGGCACAACACACAGGTGGGGTGAAGCAGGGCACCCAGCCACACAGCAGAGACTGTGGGGGGCTGGATGGGACCCCCTGCCAGCTCAGCCGCCTGCAGCACACTCCTCTCTGCCCTCCCCTGCCTCTCCTCTCCCTTCCCAAACCAAACAGCACTGCGGTTCCTGCAGATGCACAAGCAAATGACCTGTGATTTAGCACACAGTCAGAGGTTTTGTTGGCTTTTTTATTTTCTACATAGAAGCCCATTATACTGCTCTCCCCTCCTGAAATACAGAGGTACCAAATCTTCCTGCCTCGGACCGTCTGTCTTTTTCGCCCCATAAAAAGCCTAAAAAATAAAAGCAGGAACGAAATTGTTGGTTTGTTGCTTTTTCGTTCCCCTGCAGCCCTCACAAACAGGAGGTAATGCCCAGCTGCTCTGTAGAGCAGGAATGTGCAGCTTCAGGATGTAAATCAGCGCTGCAGCTCTAGCTGGGGTCAGCCACTTCCCGGGTATGAAATGCCTCCACAGGGGAGCTGCTGTGGTCAGGCCCTTCGAGTTCCCATGACAGACAAAACCTTTGCGTACGTGACAGTTTGCTGCTGCTCCTAACGATGGTGCTAAACGGGAACAGCAAGGTCTCCCCGCTTCCCCCCTCTCCTAGATTCTCTCCACTCTTCCCAGAGAAGCAGGCAGTAATGCTCCTTATTCCTACTAGAAAGCATTAAACCCAGCTCCCTCGTAATGCTGGGAGCTGAGCTGTTAGCAAAGAAATGTTTCTGTTTCACTTGTCAGTGTGCTGCAGGATGAATTACTTGTGTGTCTGATGGGAAGAGGGCCCTTGGCAAATTATATCATCAGAGAGCAGCTAATAACGTAACATAAGAAGAGCTGAGCCGAGCCTTGTACATGAAATGCAAAAACACTGAAGTGAAGGATGAGTTTTCCTCAGTTTTTTAAAAGGATTTAAGTAAGAAAACAAAAAAGAAAAACCAAGGCTAGGTGGAAAGTGCAGATTGTGGTGTTTTGGCGATGCTCTGGGGCTGGTTACTACTGTGGGGAGGGGAAAGCCTGGAGGCATTCCCATGGAACTACTCCCACACTCCTACCTGGCTCCCACCACCTTACTTTTGCTTCTGCAGCACTGCCATTCTCCTGATCTCGTAAGATGCCATTATCCTGATGGACAGACACTTTCTCCTCCTGTTCCCAGGACTCCCTAACCCCAGTCTCCGAAGTTTCCCTTCAGAAAACCAGTATCCGGCGGAATCAGTAAATCCCGTCTTGGTTTTACAAATCCTTCCTGTGCTGACAGTAATTAATGGGCATCTTAAATGCTTAACTGACCGTTACAAATAATTTTAAATAGCTGTTGCAATAAAGCTTCCATCAGACTCCTGCAATCCCACCATTCGCCTGTAGTCGTGTTCTCCTTTCATCAGTCACACAGCAACACAGCCTGGCCCCGAGGTGATCCCTAGAAGTACCCAACCATCACAGACCTCACCGTAGGTCTCTCCTGGCCCCACCGGACCACACACTTGCCATCGGTGTTAGCCATGTACTGGCTGATGCTTTGCCACTGAGCTGGGGGCGGCTGCTACGGCCTTTCCCAGCGTTTATAAATTAAGGACAATGCTAAGTGACTGCTCCGATACATACAAAGACAGTATGATAGCTTTGATGACAGGAAAACAGAAATCCTGTGAGTAGATCATCTGTCCCGAATATGGACCAGTTCAGGCTTGTCCACATCCATTGCTGTAGCACATCAGAGCTGCAATGTTAGATTTTTTTCCTTTTTTCCTGCTGTTTTTTCTGAGCTGCAGCATGTGGTGATGCTGGGGGAGCCCGAGCCACACTCACAGCCCAGTGAGAATCAACTTCTTCATGCTTAGGCAGGAAAAGATTGATGTAACACACTCCGTGAATGATAAAAACTCTCTGCGTGCCATGGCTGGGGGATGCTCCAGCACCCAGAGCTCACTGCCCAGGCTGTCATGAGACGGCGAGCACTGATTTGGATTTGTATGCCATAAACACAGGCTGTTTTCCACCAAACACTGCATTTCTTTCTCCTTTGTAGTTTGTCGAGGCCATTTCCTGTACCCAGCACCACACACACACTCACGCACACAAGGACCTGTTTTTAACATAAAGGTTGCCAGAACAAAAGAAATTACCATGACCAGGACTTCCAGAAGATGTTGACTCGCAATAGGAACATGCTGCAGAGCCCATGAGGATTTTCTCTGCCCTTTGGGGACTCACTGTTCCCCCAGGGGCCAGCCAATTTCTGTAGTGTGCTTTTACTGTCGGCCAGTAACTATTACCAAAAACGTCTCCCTGACCTGATAAATGAGGTCCCAGCAGTGTCTCCTTGACGTCAAAAATAAGATGTTTGGTCCAACTGCACACAAACCTGGCATTTGGGACTGGGAAGCTGTTGGCTCTAGATCCATCCAGCTTTATGTTTGCCAGGCCTGCCCTGGAGCCCTGGCACTGGGATCTTCTGGACCAGGTAGAGGCCAGCCAGAAATGCTGGAAGTGGCATGACTTCAGCCACTATGCTCCCAACCCTCCTTTCCAGTCCCCCACCATGAAACCTAATGGCCACGACACCATTAAAATCATGGCTCAGGATCAAATTGACTTACTGTTCACCAGCCGTAGCAATCACATCCGTTTCATCATGGGGTGCCAGCTCAAAGTGGAAAGCAGCAGCAGCAGGGAAACCACCCAGTGGAGATAAGCTTGGGGCTGCTGCATGGGGCTGGTCACAAGCTTTCAGGTAGAAAAATCACCGTTTCATTCAAAAGCAAATTTCCTGCCTGTGTGAATCTTAATGAAATTCCCTTCCAGGAAAGCATTTAGATAAGATTGAAACGCTGTCGCTGAAGGGTAAGAACAGCAAGTCTCACAAATTCATTTTGAAACACTATTTCTTTTCAAAACATTTATATTAAATGTCAATATACACACAAAGGTTCTGATTTTATCTAAACATTTGACTTAACAAGCATCTGGGGAGAAGAATGCCAAAAAACTTTGGTGTTTGTTGTAACTCAGGTTTCTCCCCTCTGACCCTTCCCTGGAGGTGGAAATGCTGTTCTGGCCACCCAGTGCAACCTAATGCTGTGCATCCCTGCCCTTCACTGGATGCAGACACAACTGGTCAGCTCCAAAACGCAGGTCACACATTACACCAGGAGCTCATGCTTGGTTTGAAGCTGTAGCCTCCGAGTGAAGGATTCAAGTTGTCTATCCTGATGCAAGCACAAAATAAAGTGTTGACAAACCTCATAGCAACAGTCTCCCTGTGGCCACAGATGCACTGCTAATGAAGACATATGGGGCAGCTATTCAGAAATGTGGCAACAACCCAAGGTCAGTATGCAGAAGCATAAAGCACTAGCACCTGGCTCCTCCATCCCCAAAATTCAGACTTCTTAAGACCCACTGCTGTTCCTCATAGACTTCTGCTTTTCACTTTGCAGGGACACTCTTTGTAGTTGAAAGACCCAGAGACAAGTCACCAACTTAGGTGGATGGAAAGCAAAGTGAAGCTGTTCAGTATAAAAAGATTCAGCTCAGAAGCCTGCTGTCCAAAATAGAGTGTTGTAATACTTTTGGCAACCCCTCTCTTAGTGATATCACTTCCTTGTGTTTCAGTATCTTCTATCTGTGAGAAATACTGAAATGAAGTTATTAAGACCTGCAGGAAGCAGTTACATCAGCATTTCAGAACAACTTTTCCTTCACCAAGGTGATAACAGTCACTTTGTGATGAAAATAAAGCTCCTCATTTCAAGCTCACAACGCCTATCTTCCTGTACATCAAGTCCTTGTAACACTAAGCTCATCTCATTTGAAGGCACTTGATGGATGGCAGTGGGGTTATACACTGAACCTGCAGTACTTTGAAGGAGATGGCTTCCTTCCTACAGCTGATGAACTGGACTTTGGGAATTACTTCTACCAAGTGTGACCAATGAGCCTGCTTTGGCTCTCACCTAGAGATTCCTGGGCTGGTGGAGAGGGATGAACAGCACGCAGCACAGCAAAAGCTATGTTGGGGCATCACTGTTGTATGAAAAGAAGTGTGAATGCCCGGCCAGCTGCTTTGGCATTTATTTCATTTATGAGATATGTAATCCAAAGGGACAAACCTTTTCAGGAGGCACCAAGCAGGGAATCAATGGTCACTCACTGCTGCCCTGTACTGGTCAGAGAGAAGCCAAATTCCACAAGAAAGGAGTTTTTTCCTTTGTTCACTCAAATGACATTGTCAAAGCCAGAGGGTGAAGGGAAGCTTCACACTGACACTACAAAGGACAAACCACAAGCCTCTGGATGATGCGCTTCTACAGGGGCCAAAGGAACAGCATGTGGTAATAAGAAACCATAGGTGGAAGAGCCTGTGAGTAACCAGGTAACAAGAGCAGGGCTATCAAATACTTGTGCCTTCTGCCACCAGCTCCCAAGTTTTCTCTAAGTAAAAGCCAACCCTTATGTTAAAATACGTTCTTGTATTACAGTTTCTTCCCCCTCACAAAATTGCAAGTAAAGAGACCGCTTAGTCACATAAGATCATTTATCAGTAAAGAAAATACAAATTTACTTTTATTATAACCATAAAGAGGTGTTACTTTAACAATTAGCTGTACATTCAGCACTCAGGTATACATCTGTGCCAAAAAAAGTCAATTCTCTTACCGCTAAAAAAAGAACACTTCTCCTCAGTGATGCACTGCCTGTGCTTACAGGATGTTTATTGTCTCTGTATTACAGTTACCTTGACAGACAAGCCTCAGGATACAGAATATAGCTTTACTCTTGGACCAAAATAGGAGGCAACATTTTTATTTTAAAAAAATTAAAAACAGCAAGTTTCTAGTCAGATAATATAAAGCGTCTTAAATTAATCTTTTGAAAGTATTTACACTATTTGTAAACGTAAATATCTGAAACTGTACATGTTTAAACAAATGTTCATTTAGCAAACAGGCTGTATAAACTGATTGCTCTTCTAATCTTTCAACCAGCTGTCCTAGAGCTGTCTGGGTATTCTAAAAGAGAAAAAGACCCCAAGCACAAGAGTGGCTACTGCAACGAGTTACCCTTCATGTCCTACCTGTACAATGTGTGTATTAACTCAGTCATAACTCTGTACAGTGACCATGCAGTCCTTCTGTAAAACTTTATAAAAAACAAATATACATATATTACAATGCACTGGACATTATTTTACAGCCTGTATTTCTACAAGTAAAAAAGAAAGGACAAGTTATCTTCCTTGTTAGTTCCTTTAGTTAATTTTTAAGGAGTCATGTAAGGTTCTATAAGTACCATTTATGTACCTCACGGCACCACTGCTGCAACACTTCTCATGGTAGGTTTAAATCCTACATTAGTGTCCAGCCATGTGATTTATAACAGGAACATCACTAAATCAAAACACCACCGATGTGCATGGAAATTTCAACATATTTAAAACTACAGAACAGGTTTTATAAGTAAGTTAAAAGTCTGCCATTTAAGTCACCACATTTTTCTTTTGCAGTGCAGCACAATGAAGACTTACACACCAAGATACCCAAAAGCTGCTTGAAGTGTTTCATTCCATTAATGGCCAAGTGTTCAGTAATGACCAACTGATACACACTGAAAAGCGTGCACTGTTTACCAGTTACCATCCTTACCCTCCATTCACCATGCTGATTTGATAGGCTTGCATATTCAATTTCTGTCATCCCCAAACCCTCTTATTAACGCTTCCTCCAGCACACAAAGGCTGTAGAAGTTCCAGTCCCACTTCCCACTTTAAACTATGCCACACCACCACTTGATCTTGGGTAAGGAAAAAGTCCACAACCCTAACCTAAGTACCTGAGAACCTCCATGTTAAGCTTTGCTGTAAAGCATCTGAAAACATGCAGCTCCCTCAGAAATAACAGAAGTTATATTGCACAGCTTTTCATTGCAAATCCCAAGGATCTCAGATACCTTCCATGATGAAGGTTAGAGCATGAAACTTCAGGCCAGACCTCACAGCTCCCAATTAGTATAAGAAAAAGAGCACATCCAGCATTTCAAGAAATGCTTCACATGCGGGAAATAAAAGTTTTCCCAATTAAGAACCTGTGAATTATGTTCAAGCATGTGGTGGATTACCAAGATTTTCATGGGAGTTAAAGAAAATCAGAGCATGCTTGCTTAAGTCAAATTGTCATACCAATGTGCTTATATCCAAGCCTTGCAAATACCTATTACTGCTCCCATTTGATTCTCTGCACTTTATTTCCAGTGTCTTTGAAAGTTCAACTTTTCACTGCATATGTCAGATTATTAAAGGAAAAAAAGGAAAGGCTTTTACATTAAAAAAAAAAAAAAGGGATTTCAACCTTGAAAACATCTGGATAAGGCAGTAACTAAGCTTTCATAAGAGTGATCAGCAAAGGGGGTTTGGTTTTGTTTTCTCTCCCCAACGTCTCAAGCCAATGAACAGGAAAACCTTTAACAAATCAATAAAACTGTTTTGTTTTGTTGGGTTTTTTTCCCCTAAAACAGAGTTAAGCAGCCTGGATAGTGTTGATGCAGACTGAACTGCACAGTGGGATCCTTCGTTTACTTCAAGCAAATGTCTTTGCATCCCCTTCACCGGCTGGCATTCAGCTGAAGCTTTTTTCAAGCAGCCTCACTGTTGGGCTACTTGGACATTGATAAGAGTAAGTTCACCTGAAAGACAAAAGGGAAGCCTGTATTAGACACAGCAGCTAAGTTTCAGAATTGATGTCTTATGTTTTAACCTTTAAACAGGATTCCTAGGAAGCACATAGAGACTTGGACGTATCAGGAGAAGACAGCTACAAAACAACTGTCCAAAACTGCCAGTCAAATGCCTGCTCAGAGGCTTTTTATAACACAGTTGTTGACCACACTGACTAGTTATTTCAGCAGTCACAACCTAATGTGTGAAAGTTTCTAAGATGACTTCATGCCTTGTCGAGCGATTCCAAAAAATATGCACACCAGCAATGTAGTCTAATCCATAAACCAGATTTTCTGTTTAAATATTGGCATCCTGGGATAATCACGATTCTATTCACATTCCCTGGACCACTAAGGTCGAAGCAAGACTTTTTAAAACCTACCTGGCTTCTGTCAGAGCATCCTACTACAGAGATTTCTTAACCCCAATCATCTCTGAGACTGAAGAGCTTATCATGTAGGGTTACATTTCCATAAACATCTGCACATTTTCCCAATGCAATTTACTTCAAATAAACCCTTGTAATTCTTCCTCATGCTTCCCAAATGTAAAAGTTGCTGCTTTTTGTATTTGTCAAAAGCCAGGCTGCCTTCACACCCACAGGCTGTTTTAAAGCCTATTCACTAGCTTTCCTATCTCTCTGAAAAGACAATGCCCAGAAATGGCAAGACTCGTTGTACAACTCAACCCCCAGGAACATCAATCACCACCTTCAGCTTAAAACCTCAAATGGATATTCATTAAAATAACCCAAACAAAACCTCCTTTTAGTTGAAAGCCTGGAGTTAAGATAAAGCCCTGCATTTAATCATCCAGGATTAAGCGGAACAATAAATAAAGATTCTAAACACGGAAAATACTAAAAATGATAAAATGAATGTTTAAAAAAGTCAGAGCCAGTCACATGAAAGAACGACTGATAAAACAGGCAGTTTCAATATATACCTGTTCCATTGAAGGACAAGCTATGATCTGGAGATCTTCATTACTAAATTCTTCCCTTAACAAAGCATGGAGTTTCTGGAACATTTGCTGAATGTTATTCTTTTCAAAGAAAGAAGAAAAAACTCAATATTAAAAAACACAACACTCAAACATGAACCAGAATAAGCACAGTGTATATGGAATAGCTACTGAAGTGGATCAGGTAGGGTGAAGTGGTCAAGCTTTCAGACCTTTTCTTCTAAAGCAAGCCCCAAAATAGCTACAATGAATTCATGTTGGCTACAAGATAAAAACTTCAGCTCTGACATGCTAAGCTGGAAAACCTGAGTCTTACGACTTAACCTGGCAACTTAAAATTCAAGCTTTGTTCTTTCAATGGGTTTACAGTAATGAATCTGCATCATTCTCTCTGCCTCCAGTGCTTCCACCCATGTATAACTGACCAAGCTATACTGGTTTCGGCTGGGACAGAGTTAATTTTCTTTATAGTAGCTCTTATGGTACCACACGGAAGATGCACAGAACGAAAAGAACCAGTTAGTCACCTGTAACATGAGTTACGCAGGCTGAGTACAGTGGAGAGGAGGACAAACTTTGTTTTGTTCGGGTTTTTTTAAGGTAAACATATCATTGTAAAACTTGCTTTTTCTCATGTGTCTTTTCAACAGGCTTCTCAGATCAGGAACACCGCAGTGATTGTAATAGCTGTTCACTACTACAAGTGCATGCTATTTGCTACTGGCTGGACTGGTAGCATAGAATAATTCTACAGATATGTGTTTGTATGTGTGCCTGCATATATATACTTATATGCATACATACATTTATATAGATATGGTATATATAAAGATCTATAACCACGCATACACAGAAATACAAGGTGAATGATCCCACAAAACGTGTTTAAAGTCTTTAACTAAATGAGGGCCCATCACCTACAGGAAATCATGCTGAGATACATCTAGCAATACTCACTTTAACCGGCTTAAACAAAATTAATTCTGTATCTTTATTGGACAAGTATAATGACATGCTTCGTAATGTTGATGGCAGCTTTGTTTTTATTGTCTTGTAAGTGGAAGAGACCACATCGTTGATCTTTGCTGAAAGCAAAAAAAAATATGCTTAATAGGCTAAAATGGCATTCTGCAAGTTGAAAGCTACACTCCAGAGTATCACCTCCACTTTAATGGGGCTGATCATAACCACAGGTCTGAGTGAAAGGGAAAGACGGAGTGACCGGGCTGTGCAGCATCGAGCCATCAGACATCCACAACATGCCAAACAGAGCTTTTCTTCTGGGACCTACTGAACACATCAGCCTCTCTTTTCCCTGAAGAAAATGTATCCAACCTATTTTTTCAAGCTATCACGTCCTCCTGAGGTTCCTCAAGCCACAGCCTTCCAACACCAAAGTTCTCGGTAGGCTCCCCCCTAGAAAACTTGCCTGGGAAATAAACAGTGCTAGCAAAGAGAACAGCATAACACAAATTCTCCTTACTGACCACAGGCCACATCTGTAAGAAGGAAGGCTGCACAGCCATCTGGATTTTTAATCAACCAGACAGGAATCTTCTCTCAGACAAGACCTTCTTTCTTTATTGCTAGGTATTTTAATGATTTTACAAGATCTTTGTTTAAAGGGCAGGGAAAAAATACATTTTGTAGCTTTAAAGTATCAAAGTTAGCATATTATGGTGGGTTTTTTCCTCAGTTTCTACTGTATCTAATCTTCTGACTACTCCTGCTTCCCAGGCAAATGAATCCAAGAAACAGCAGAAGCTGCTTAGATATGCCTCTACACACATAATTATCTCCAAATAAACATTAAAAGTACTCCTGCAAAAGCAGGAGATGTTAAGTAGAAGCTCAAGTTAGTCCTTGAGAGTGTCTGACCCATGAAGCAGCACTGAATTATGAATGAACATGGCAGGCTTTGCATTTTAAGAACATGATGCAACAGAAGGTTCCAATGTATGAACTGGAATAAGCAGATTTCTCAGCATCACCCAGAAGCACAACTTTGTAATCTGAAGAGCAAAACAACCCAGTAACATCTGAACTACTCCAAGTGTTCGTACAAAGCAATCACATTTGAATTCTTAAGAAACAGAAACAAAGCTGGATTCCATTTTTTCAGTGACAGGAAAACTAAAAAGGAAGTAGGTACCAAATGTACAGACAATTGAAGCTTCAATGCAGACTCTCTTTATTTTCCTACAAAAGCAAAAGCTTTATCATAATGTAATCAAATAATTCCTTAAGCATATTCCACATGCAGTTGCGGAAATGCTGTTTCCATGCAAGAACAATCACAGCTTGAGAAACAGTCAAGTCATTCCTCTAGTGCACCAATTAAATACATATTCCGAAGTTTGTCAGGTTTTGATTTAGAGATATCTTAAGACATTTAAAGTAGCACACAGGTAAAAATGGAAGCCAGGATTTTCAAGAAAAAAGACAGACAGTTCTCAGGTACTTGGAATTTTTCCAAATCAATCACAGTCTCACAGTCCAAATTAATCTGGCCAGCTTTTCAGATTCCTGTGGTTTAGAAGCAGGGCACACAGACTCGTGACATTCTGAAATACTCAGGGCCCATACAATGCAGCTTATATTGCTCTACCAGAACTGGTGAATGGAAAAGGGTCTTTTTCCCCATTTGATGAGAAGTTTTCAGGAGAAGTTTCAAAGAAGTAAATGAGAACAAAGAAAATACCTGGTTGCGCCCAAGGCTGCTGTGAAAGGCTGTACCTGGGACCTCCTTGAGTAGCTGTTGTTTTTAAAGCAGCTACCTAAAACAAGTACAATCAACAAAATTAGTTTCTTACAGTTGAATCCACAACAAAGTGACCAAGTAACAACTGCACAAGTCTCTACTGCAGTATTCCCTGTTCTCTCTCTTCTACGCCTTGACTTAACAATACACAGGGGAAGCAGCTTGACAGAAATGCAATACAAAATTACAACCACGATCACTTCTTGAAAGTGAAATTCAAAAAAGGATTAAATTTACTAAGATGCTTAGGCACCTAGGCACCTAAGGATACAAAACCTCAAATGAGATTTATACTTAAGCAGGTCACTCAAATGCCCCATATTCCCAATGAATCGTTGAATCACTTGAACAATCTATCAATCTCACCAGTTACCCGTCTATATTTTAGACATGCCATTGACCCTGCACCCCAGCATGACAACCATCAGTAAATTTAGTGCTGTAATCTTCTAAATTCTCAAAAAACAGCAGCTGGGATATTTGTGATGTCCATGCAATGCTGTAGCCCCAGTTTCTGAGATGTCATGCCACTTATTTTCAGTACATATGGATCCACATCACACTTTCCATTTTCCAGAACAGATCCTGCTGCGTGGTATTCTCAAGATGCCTAGAAGTCCTGGGCTCTAGAGCAGGTTCTAGAAAGAAGTGTATTGTAATGAGGCATCTTTTTGTTCCTATCCCCTAGGGTGCCTAGTCTTTCTGACCAACTTTTATCAGGAATTTCTGTTGCAAACAGGACATGGGGAGGAAAGTCCTGCTCAGCAAGCACCACACTGGTGTAAAATATGCTGAGAACAGAACATTTAAACATACTTCACAGCCACACTCTTAAGGCCTCCCTCAAAAACTCACATGGCCCAAGATTTTTTTCGAAGGCTTACAAATTCAGTCAAGGTAGGAGTTACTCTGCAAACAGAAAAGCTGTTGCCAACTGTTTCAACTCAATGAAACATTAAAGCTTCTTTACCAAAGAGCGTAAGGGATGCTTTCAAAAACAATGTCATGTTCCTTTAATCCATTAATCTCAAAGGTGCCCAGAAAATTACTGATGGAACTTAAAAGGAAACATGACCTTATAATAGGAAATGCAGCATCTACAGCTAATCAAAACAAGCAGCTTCTCCTATACCCAATTTAATACTAATTCCCTTGTCCTACCAGTATTTCAGTTAGGTTAATGAACATACAACATGTTTGTACCTTTGTCATGAACTCCTCCAGCTGTTCTATAAACTGCTTGGTTTGCTGCTGAATAAACTGCTCACAAGCTGATTTCAGATGACGATCTACATCTTTCTTAGAGTCAATATAGTGTTCTCTGATTTCTGGGGTACCCTTGAAGAGAAGACAACAGTTCTCTCCTTTTTATTTGCCAAAGATCACCACCCGCTTAAATGACCCAATTTTTCTTAATGCAGTAAGACTCCATATTACCTCCAGTAGGAACTGTATCAAGGCATTGTTGCTGTTCAGCCTAAAAAATCTTGAAACTGCCTTAGGGTTCAGGATTTTAAATGCTGCATCTGTGAATCAGAAAGTCACTCACACCGTAAGTCAATGGGACTCAGTTCCAGGAATTATAAACTTTAATCATTCATTTATACATAAAAAATGGCCTACCATGATTAGGACTATCACATTGATGACTGCACCATAGCTAGGTGTGGATGCACAAGTGCACACGCACAGAAGCACACAAAGCTTGATCCACTAGTTTTTCATTGCCCCTAATGGTAAACCTCAATCTAACAGCTGCACAGTCAAACCAGATAAATACGTTACATGAACCTAACAAATGACTGATACTAGCTATAGTGTTACCAGCATGCAAAATGTGTGAGCTCTATTCCCTTTATATCTACAAGTGAAAGACTTTTACATAAGCTGTGTAGTTAAGCATTTATATGCAGAATTTGGCCCAGGTTGCCTGAGACAACAACATACAGTTGCATGAAGTAACTCAGAACTGGCGTTCTTTTCCTTTGTGCCTAGTTATTTTAGTTAGGACTAAACAAGAAAAACACCAAGGCTGATATACACTCATGTTTTGTGGTCTCTACAGAAGTCCCAAGAAGGAAAAGTAACAATGTCTGCAATTAGCACAAGAATCTGACATAATTCCTATAGTGTTAACAGGATGTTGTCAACCTGAAATCTGATCAAATTGGAAACAAGTAAAATTATCAATAGTTTCAGTATGGCTTATTGCTTAATGACATTCATTTATAATCCTACACATTCATCTGCCTTTTTTTTTTTTATTCATTTCAAAAGCAATTTTGCACACTTTCTTGCTATATAAAACAATGTGAGGGAAACAAGATGAGTTAAAGAAATGTTGCCCAAGGTATTAAACACAGAAGGAATACCAGACATGTAGGCATGTAGGTTTTGCACTGAACTAAGAATCTGCACTCCTATGCAGTTAAAGGAAATTGCAGATAAAGATTCATTTTGTTCTCAACTATTTCCAAGAAACTTCACTGATTCCACAAACAGCTTAAGTTCTGATTAGAAGCATATGAGCTAGTCAGTGTAAAAGTCATTTCTCTCCACTGTACACTTCACTTACATGAACCTTAGCATTACACTTTACATTAAGCAGTGTCCCTTTGTCTACAAATCCCAAATTAAATCTCTGTGCAGAAAGCTTGGCTAGGACACAGTAAAACTCCTATTAGTCGTGTTACTTGGCTTATACAATTCAACCCAAATATAAAAGCCCTACTAGCATGTGCTACACTCCATTAAGAATTAAACACAATGTACATCTTTTCAACACCACCACCATCCCCAAAATAAAGTGGTTTTCCATTACTTACCACTACCATCTGCAAAGTACTGGCTGGCACAAAAATTTATTCAATCAAATGAAAATGGAGAACAAACTTGTGTGTCAGCCAGGACAAGACACCAAAAGGATGTATTTACCCTTTAACCTCCAGTCAACTAGAAACTACTCAACAGGTAGGAGGTTTCATTGATGTTCAAATGCAACATGTGAAATGGTTAGTGCAAGAATTGTTTGCTTCAGAGTTAAAACAGGAGCATATTAGATGGCAGGAAAGAAAAGTTATTTCTTCAGCTTTCTCTTCTGGAACAGAAGAAGAGAAAATTGACATGCTTTCAATTATTCTTCCCAATATCCCTACAAGCTTGACAAGTGCCTGACAGTTCACTTTTGTATTTGAGAGGGTTTTCCTGCATTTTACAAAGAAACCATAGCACAATTTAAAAATCACGACCATGGGCACTACTTTACTTTCCCTTCGTACAACAGACATGGTTGCTACATAAAACTATCCAGCAGTACTGTTTATTGAACTTGCAACATAAGAAATCCTTTTCCAAAACAAAAACTTACAGTAAGGTCTAAAGAACAATAATTAGTGTCAGAAAAGGGGAAAGACATCTTTGTGCAACAGTACATTACTTAGGTCTTCTTAAAAAAGACTGGATAAATAAGTTAGGTCAGCAGCAAAGAGCAAACACATTTCATACATGAATAAAGAATTTGTTAGACATATCCTGAATAACCCTCAATAGGGTAATGGTTCTATTTTTTTCAGAGAAGCTAAGAACAAAGCAAGAGATTAGAACAAGCGTACAGATCATTGCAAATGAACATAAAATAAACCCAGAACTTTTGCTGGCACATTCAGGGAGGACAATCCCATCCCATTCTGTAGCCAGCAACTGTTTAGTACCTCTAGTTTTCTTAAGGTCCAGGGAAATTTCCTTAATGGTGAAATCAGTGTGGAAAGGAGCAATTTGTTCACGAAGAATCAAAAGATGTTTTATTAAGAAAAGCTGTCCGTCAACCTGGGTCTACAGCACAAGAGAAAGAACATGCATTACAAGAACAATTAAGTGAAGAGCATAATTTCAATGCCTTCACTTTTATCAGTTACTTCCTATAACAAAATTAATACTAATAATCTTACTAACAAGCTTTTTCCATTAGCCTGTAGTGCCATTACTACACTCTGGGATCAACAAATCCCACTTGTGTCTGTTCCCAACACATTGCTCTACAGAACCAGACTTTATTTACATTTCTTAGAAGAATTAGATTACAGAGATTACATATTACTAAATGTCCACATTACATACAGGTATCCATTAACTGAAAGCCACAAACTTATTCTTCATAAAAGCCAGGAATTATTTCAAGTAATTAATATAATTTACAGTCAAAAACATGAGGTTCTAAAGTTTTTTTAATCATTACAATGATTAAAAAAAAAAAAAAAGCCAAACAGTTTCTATAATAACCTTGATTAACTGTGCTCTTGTGCAAAGGTCTTACAAGGCATTTTTCTCATGCCATTAAACACAAAGCTTAGTTAATTTCTAAACAGTACAGCAAAGATACAAAGAATAAAACAAGGCCAAGTTCACACCACTGAGACAATGAGTTTTGCACTGCTTGTTATTTCAGCTACGTGCTTTATACTGCATGCTGCTTTTAACCTTTGAAGTTCATGGCTCATTGAGGTAAATGACGGGGACTCAAGAATTCAAACTTGCTTTCGCAAGCTGGAAAAGAACTTCTTTCGATATAATGGTATATAAGACAGTAAAGAAGAAATTAGATTTAAATCTTCAGTTTGAACAACCGTTTACTAAATGTAAGTGCTGGAAGGGTTTCTTAAGTTTGTGGGTTTTTTAGTCTTAAATGCATAATTTCACCAGATAATGTTAAATGAACATGCAGCAAGAACCAAGTGGTACAGATCTTAGTCCTGGTACAACCTATCTAGGGTTCACTGCAGGATGACTTTCATTCTCTGCAATACTTTAGGTCAATGCTGAGCTGATATACAGTGCTGAAATAGATAATTACTGTAGAACTCTGAGTCAGTTACATATGAAATAGTTTTTTGCTCAAGCTAGAAGCAAACATGGTTTGAATTTCTTTTTAAAGATAATACGTTTAAAACTTTTTAAAGGACGCTCAAAAGAAACACTTCAAATCAGCTCTTCATTTCTAAAAGCAACTAAAACCTTTTTCATCGTTAAATATTTACACTAATACAAATCCAACAATTTTGTATTATACTACAACTTCCTTTTTTTCCCCATTAAATTTACTTCCTGGCTGTTATGAATTTAAGAATGAGCAAACTACTACAGTATTTGTATTAAAGGAAATGTGACAAAAGGAAAAAAGGTTTAGTCCAGCTATTAAGGCAACACTTAAAAGTTACAAAGACTTGATGAAACTGCACTGAATTCTGAGCAACACACTGGACCAAACGTTTAATAACAGACACTTCTGAGCAGACAACACTTAACAAATCTTCCCAGTGAATTTAATACTTCAAAAGACTTTTGAAAATTCAAACAATGGAGGCAGAGAGAAACAGAAAAGAGTAACAGGCAATGAAAGCATACAGGGAGCAGAGACTTCTAGCAGAAATTTTTCTTTAGGTATCACTTGGCTGATCACACGAGTTAGAGCAGCCTGTAAATACAATTGCTACGATCTGTATTCCACCTTTTCAGACAGGCTAGCACGTGAATCATTATCTTTGCTTTACAATACATTAACCATAACTAAAAGCTGGCAAATCCATCAGGTCTCTGGGGGCAGAGCAATATGGTTTCACTGAATTCTGAACAACTGCTTCATGGCTTTATATATACACGGACGGGGAAGAAAAAGAAATCATACCCAAAGCACAGGTCTAACCTTGTTCTTGCTGATAGAATCAGCAGCTCCCAGCAGCGAGTGAATGCAGGCAGATAAGGCCTCTTGAGATAATCCCTGAAACACTGCCCTCTGCAGGCAAAAGGAAATGAGACAAAAAAAAGATGCTAGCAAAGCTTAAACAGAATTTAAGAGCTGTAGTTTACGAAGGATGTGCTTACCAGCACATAAAAGTCTAGATTAGTTAGCTACAAACACATCTAATTGCAATAAGACAAGGATGGAGTATTCATATATAACAGGTTGCTACGGCATTTAGTTAGCCTGGGTACAGGTATGGACAAGCACGCCCTGTTCACTCTCTGTCTCTGAATTTGCACCTGAATAGTGCCATGGTCAGTGATACCTCATGCATTCACAGCTAACAGCATGAATGATGCTTCCTGGGTAACGCGACTAGACACTTCGTGTGTCAGGGTAACTGTGTGTGCAATTTACACATGCAATAGACATGAGATCATTCCACTGAGCTTAACCTCAAGCAAACTCAAATTACTTCACGCTTGCACCAGGTTAGTAAACAAACATGACAGCTGCCATGGCCCAAGTGACATGGAATAACTCATTAAGCTGCAACTAGATCACATGGCTGAGCTAGCTGTAGGAACACAGCTCACCGCCACCAGCACTCCAGCGTAGTACCTAACAGCCCTGACTGCCCTGAGATTGCCAGTGCCACTTCATTCATGTCTTCTCCTATTTACAAGGTGCAGGCCAGGCGTAATAGCTCTACTAGAATATCTCTGCGAAAAACTAAATAAATCCCTGTGCAGATACACTACTAGAAATGAGCCTTGCAAACAATGCAAAAATGACCTAATTTCCAAAGGTCTAGTTGAAAACAAGGGCAAATACTCATTTATCTTTAATAAGATTGATACATTAAACAACAAAGTATTAGTATTTCCCAGTTTTTTTAAGCAAATAGCATCTTGGTAGCAGTTTTACATAACACATATCGAAGATATTTTGAAATGCATTAGATGTATCTAATAAAGACACAACATACACAAAAGTAAAAACACTGGCATTATGTATCTCAGGGACTTACTAGACTTTTCTGCTTTTAGGTGACAGACATAAATCAAATTCTACAGGGCAAATCTCAAAATACTTCTGAAGTAAACACTGCTTTTGTTTCTGTTATAGAAGATTCCTACTGGCTTAAACTTTGGAAATGTCTCCCACATTTTGGAAGGTGGAAAGATGTGCCACAAAAATTTTTGACAAGAATTCCAAAATGTGTGAGTAGTAGAGCCACCATTTTTTAGACCAGAAACATCACTTTCTCTCATGTCCCGCAAAGCACATAGCAAGAAACATATTCACCCAGTAATTTCAGCAATAAAATCATTCTCTATAATTGACCCAGAACTTCCTGTTTTTTCTTGTCCTATTCACTTCACAACTTTGGTGTGATAAGTATCTTGAGCATCAGACAATGAAGTATTTCTGTAATAGCAAAAGCAACAGATGTAAAACCAGTGCCTTTTTTTCTAATTCTACAAATATAAAATTGTGTTGGTGACCTAAATTTGTCAGTTCACTTGTTTTGCATAAAGATGGCAACAAAAAGACTCAGAGATAACAGAGGCCAGTAATTGTCCATTCCAAATTTACATTAAAATATTTAGACATGGTACTGCACACTTCACTTAAAGAAAAAAATAGATAAAGAAATTTTTACATACATCTATACATCTGTACAGTTTCGAGAGACACACTAGAGTCCTTCTGACAGTAGGATACCACATTCCATGCAGATCTGCTGGTGAAATCGTGGTCTGGTGCCTGGGATTAAGGGTTTCTGCTGAACCTGTTTAAAAGTAAAACACACAGATGAAAAATTTGACCATGTCTCCTAACTGAAGACAACTGCAGTATCATAGAATCACAGAATGCTTTGGGTTGGAAGGGACCTTAAAGATCATTCAGTTCCAAACCCCTGCCACAGGCAGGAACATCTTTTACTAGACCAGTGTGCTCAAAGCCTCATCCAACATGGCCTTGAACACTGCTAGGGATGGGGCAGCCACAGCTTCTCTTGGCCACTGTCTCACCACCCTCACAGCGAAGAATTTTTTCCTATGTCTAATCTAAATCTCCCCTCTTTCAGTTTAAAGCCATGACCCTTTGCCCTGTCACTGCATGCTCTTGTAAAGACTCCCTCTCCAGATTTCTTGAAGGCCCCTTTTAGGCACTCGAAGCTGCTCCAAGGTCTCTCCTGAGCCTTCTCCAGGCTGAACATGTCCAACTCTCTCAGCCTGACTTCACAGGAGAGGCTTCGTATCAACTGAACTTTACCCTGACTTCACAGCAATATGACATACTTTATTGCATGCAAAGAGGTTAGGTTTGGCTTGGCTTTTTTTTCCTTCTGAGCAGTCAGTACTACATTTCTCATGTGTGGAAAGCACATGGCTGTGAAAGACATGAATTTGCTTTCAGGCATGGCCCAGCTTGACCTTTTTTAATGAGTTAGTTTTACAGGCCTTTCTCCAAGGGTGCACCCTCTCCAGCTTAGCTCAACAGCTGAAATGATAAAAAAAATTACTGGAGGAAAAAAACATAGGAGATAAAAAAATGGCTAGTGATCATGCAACTACAGGAGCTGCTCAGGAAAAAAAAGGGACAAAAGAACCCCCCATTCAATCAATTTTTTAGTCCCAACTACCTCATGATACAAAAAAGTACATAGACAGGCTGAAGAGGGTCCAGAGAAAAGCCACAAAGGTCATCAAAGGAGGGGGGAGCCTGTTGTACGAGGAAAGGCTGAGAGAACTGGATTTATTCAACCTAGAGAAAAGGAGGCTCAGGAGAGACCTTATCGCCATGTTTCACTATTTATAGGGTGGCTACAAAGATGATGGAGACACCCTTTTCACAGGGAGTCATATGGAAAAGACGAGGGATAACGGGTACAACTTACTCCTGGGGAGATTTTGATTGGACACAAGACGAAAATTTTTAACAGTGAGAACAATCAGCCACTGGAATAATCTCCCCAGGGAAGTGGTGGGTTCCCCAACACTGGACATTTAAAATTTGGCTGGACAGGGTGCTGACACAACTAGTCCAGGTCATCCTTGCCTAGAAAGGTTGGACCAGATGATCCTTAAGGTCCCTTCCAACTTGCTATTCTATGATCCTATGAATTTTACTTCATGAAGCCTTCCTTTCTGCTGGAGATAATCCTGGATTAAACATGTAATAATTCCGTATGCCCAAAACAGATTTGCACAACACGTGATGGACAAAAGTCTTGTATTACTTTCATTTTGTCCCTAAATCCTGGGAAACATCTGAGCCAGTAGCATCAGAACTCTGGTTCTAATTAGCAAGCACTCATGCAGGTAAAATTTTAAGTTTTACCAAATGACAGAATAAGCACTTGTGAGGTTTTTGTGTCACCAATGCAGGAATGGTCTAAAATAACTTAGCAGTATCTTTCTTCCTTTCTGCAATGATAGATTTATTGTCATAGTAATTAGAAGTCCTGTAAGACCTTAGCTGTCAGTTTGAGGGTCCTAGGCTATTTACTAGTCACTTCAGCTTCTCCAGCGGGCACTGAAATGGGAGAGGCACCTTCAAAGGGCAAATAATCCCAATTATCTCAGACACTTAACTTCACATTACACCATACAGGTTCCTTCCACCTCCTGAATGCAGGTGGGATTTACAGGTCTTGTGAATGCCACACACTTGGCTTGAAGCAACATGATTTATGGAGTCCAGCTAGAAACAGCCAGAAAGACCTTTGCAGGCCTTGCCAGCCAAAAGCAAGAAACTACCGAGTAATCAAAAGGAATATGAGAAACAACTGACAAAGAACTGAAAAAGGTGATGCTGGGAAAAATAGCACTGGACCATCCTGAACAATTTAAAAGTAAAGGGAGAAATTCTTTATGGCTCTCAGACAAAAATTTAAAGGGCTGCAACACTCAAATGACTGACATTTAAAGAGCCACGTTTCTTGGAATTTGCTTCCAGTTCACTGTAATTTATAGGCATACAGGTCACATATTTAAAAAGACTATATTCTGAATTATTGTAAACCACTAAAATTACTGACTAGTTTCAGTAAGTGGAAATGCATTCAAAGGAAGAAGCTGCCTTCCCAGATAAAGGCACACAACAAAGATGCTCCCAGATGCTGAAAACATTCATTTAGGAGACATGTCTGACACACCAAACCACTCTTAGCACTTCTTAGTACGGGCTAGCAAACAGAGGAATCCTTAAGCATACATCTTGATGGTAGGGCTACTTTGCAGTAGAGAATACCACAGTTCAGTTTTATATAAAGTACAATAGATGCTGTCAGCTATTCAAGTAGGTGCTTCACAGAACAGATTGCACTGGAAGCACAAAGAAATGCCACACAAAGAACAAGAGTAAGTTCTTCTCATCCAAAAAAAAAAAGTTATTAAGAACCCTGAGACAAAGTTTACCTCCAACATCTCTCATGAACCTCTCTAGGAAAATAACCCTTTAAGATACATGCAAATTTCTCACTGATGGTTCAAGTTAATACCTGCTCTCCATGAGCTTTATGCATTAATTTGACAACATGAAATCTATTTCATACCAGATTTAACTAAGTTGCAGGACTCAGGATCTTCTAGCCGGACATCTGAAAATGAAGCTTCAGATGGCAGCTTCTTCTGTTCCTCTTTTAAACTCTGTGCAATTTGCTGCAGAAGAAGATATACCACAAACTTGTAATCTTTTTTTTTCTCCTTAATTTAAGCAGCATTACACTGCTTTGATTGCAATAGAGAAAAGCACACTAAATTGCAACAGGAGTCAGTTACACTCAGCTCCCCAGTGTTTCAAAGACATTAAAAGAAATAGACAGATGTTTCCAAAACAGTAGCAGAAACATTCCAGTACCAATTTAAGATCCACAAATATTACACAGATCTGAGTAAAGCACTGTTCTTTCCATTTTGCCTGGTTTTACTGATCTCTAAATAACAACCTGTGAAGTCACCTAGAAAGAGAAACTTAAATAGGGGAACCCAATTCAACATTCACCTGAATTTCATACAGCTAATTCTTGTGATGTCTTTATTCCTATAAATGATACGTGCAGATGGCCCCAAAGTACTCTCTAGTTTATTCCCTGCAGGATTTCAACAAAAAGCTTTCCCCTAACATTACTCAACATTTCCACACTTCAACATTTTTCACTACTTGGTCTGCTTCAAAGGAGTGAGAGACAGCAAGAATGAGCAAATACCTGCATTAATATTTGAGCAGAACAGCACAAGAAATATTTCTGTCCTGTGCTTTTAACATTTTAATAATTCATTTACTCTCTAAATAGCAAGGTTTTAACGTTTAAAAGCAATCAAGTAGCAAAAATGAATGTCAAAGCAGGCAAAAAAATGGAGTTTTTTGAGGACATATGAAGAGCAGCATAATTTCTCAATTTAGAATGAACTGTAAAACTCCCTTTCTTCTTCCTCCTAACTGAACAGTCAGAGGACCCTGGTTAGAAAATAAGGTCTTCTATAGACTAAGTACCTGCACTGCTTGCCCACAGAAGTTATAACTAACATTAAAATGTTCTCACAATCATTTTTTTATCCAGTTCTATTCACACCATTTTAGAAAACAAACAAACAAATCTGCACTCCTAATAGCTAATACTGGTCAAACTTCAGACTACTAGTTGTTCTCAACATATAGATCCCATTTAGCTATGTGTTGTGTGGTGGGCTTCTCAACTATTATTTTTGCTTTTTCTTCAAAAGCTTTTTAGTCTTTAAACTTTCAATATAAAGGACAAGTATCCTACAAACTCACCAGCTTCAGGATTTGTAAATGCTTTCCTAAAAAAGCTATGAATGTCCTCACCAAAGCATAAACTGTAACATAATAAAAACTTTAGAGATGTATTATGACAAGATCATTGCAACATGTGCTCAGTACTAAGAAGTTTCTTTCAGTGTTTGTCTACAGGCAAGAATGGAACATAGCAAAATACACGTATATGTATACATACAGCTATGAAGCTTCTGTGTTTTATACAAGTAGTGACCCTGAAAGTCAAATAACAGCTTCTCTACCAACTGGTCAGCTGCCGTAAGTCCTACAATTTTCTAAGCACCATCAACTATTCTGACAGACGGATGGAAAGCAGAATAGAGCAATAAATCTGGATCTTGCCAGTCCATGCTGGAATTGCCATTCTTGATCATCTCAATCCTTTGACAGCTTAGGCTTCTCATTATAAAGTGAATGACAACTGTTATTTTGGGAAGGGTCTTTATTATAACTAAACTTTTCTATGCAATAATATTTTTCAGTTGCATATCAAATGCAGTTTGCTCTAGTCAAAGACTAATTTAAAGTCTTTGATCACTTTTTTATTTCTGTGAGTAGTTTCATTTTGAAATCTGTCATCATTAAAGTATTAACCTTTTAAAGTAGAATTAGTAAATAGACTCAGTTTTATTCCTTTCAACAGGAATATTGACTCAAAGGGCTTGGAATGACTACAAAAATAGCTAATACTGATAAGAACTTGAAAAAGGCTACTGGAAACCACTGCTGCCATATTAAATTATCAAAAGGTACAAGCAAGTCTCCCCTCACACTGTTTGAGCATAGCATACACACATGTACCAAACGTTAGATGACCAATAATTTTGAAAGCAAACTTGCAGCTAAGTGTACCCATCTAAAGCTTCAACTCTGCCAATAAGCTGTCTCCAACTCCAGCTCAACTAGAAAATACACTGGGTAATACCTACTACTTCTGAAATTAAACGAAAATTTACTGTTATGAGAGGAAATGCAGAAGATTCAGAATTAGATAAAAATGTTAACTATGAGAACTATTGTCAACTATACCGAGTTTGACTAAGTGTTTTCTTCTGACATCTAGTTTAGGGTGATAATTCAATCAGTAGGTGCAGGCTTAATAGCGTCAGTAATACATAATACATCTAAGAACTAGAAAACCACATGCGCAAAGCACTATACTGCACAATTGTATATGCTGCATATAAAAAGTAAATGAATCAAGGACAATAAAAAAAGCTGATGCTATACCTCCATCATTTCCAACTTGTCAGGATATGCAAGATCACCCGGAGCAGGCTTGTAGCCTGTGATATCAGTCTGAATGTAAATGTGAGTCCTATAGACAAGGCGTTCTTGTACATCTTCTAACATCTGCTTGACACCAGCTGCAAATGCACCCAGTTGTTCAGCTGACAAAAGGTTAAAAAAAAAAAAAAAAAGGCACAAATTTGTTAATTTGATTACAAAACAATCTTATAGACACAGAAGTTTGACGCATCACATATAGAACAGTCACAAAACTGCCTTGCTGCAGAGGAAGTCAGACTATTTTTGCAATGGCATCGTGCAGACAGATTTGTGACAAAACTACTAAAATTACTGAATTCCATACTTCAGTCACTCCAGCTCCCCAAATTTTCATTAGATTGTGAAAATGCCATCTCACATTGATGACATCGGATGCCATGTTAGAAATAAGTTTTATAGTTATTTCAGACCTGGGAATGTCAAGTGGCATTTCAGCCTGGACACCAAATCAATATGCTTTGGTTCTATCACAGCCAAAGCCTGCAGTGTGACTGCTGAGAGCTGACAAGCTAACTCATCTACCTACCAGAACAGATGATCCAAAGCAGCTCACATCCAACTTAAGAACTATCATATCAGCCTAAATTTAAGTAGCAGAAAGTCACTTCTTAAGATCAGCTGAAAGATTATGTCACCAATTTTTATCTCATTCCAAAGAGTGTTACAATTCTGCTTCCAGGAAAATGAGCACTTTTTCATGACACTGGCACAGCTTCACAGAGAGAAAGAGTTATGCTGTGCTATATACCAGCACACAAGAATGATTTCCATTTGTTGCTTGATGGAAGGTTAAGATTGTGAAATAATTCTGATCATACTAAGGGAATGAGATACCAGATTTTTTTCTCATGTTCAGCTCACTTCTACGAGACTGTGAGCTCTGAACACTTCCAAAACTCCAAAATCTCTACCAGCTACGTAACTCCTCTGTTGAAATTACAATTTCTAGTCTGAGAAACACTAAGCCAAGAAGAATGAAAAAATCAAGCTTGCATTCCTTTGTTTTATCATCACGTATGAAGAAAGCCCCACATGGATGATGCATTAGCAGGGCCAAGCAAAGCAATTCATTGATATGCAAAGTTCATTTAAATCAATCCTGGTGCACATACACACTGGATGGTTGCTTGCTTGCATTTTGTACAATCTAGAGAAAATAGGGCTCTATAACATCAGTAATACACACCTTTCATTATAAATGAAAAAACATAATTTTTTTAAAATAACCTTACCTCATCTTTGACATGTTTAAGACTTGTTAAAAAAAAAAAAATCTGTTTCCCCCCCCCCCCCCCCCATGGAATTTAAGAATTTTATCAGTAAAGATGGAAGTTATGAAAATCAGGTTCCATCCATCAGTTACCATTGTTCTGTACATGATCTTCAAGCATTTCATTCTTGAGAATCCCACAGAGTTCAGAAAGCGTCTCTAGGTGAATGACATGGATGATCATTGGCCTCAGGACATCATAAAGTGAAAGACACAACTTCTCCAAGAGTTCACTATGAAGTAAAAACAAAACAAAGCAAAACACTTTCAGGATCCCGAAATACCAAAACGAAATTTTAGCACAAACATGAATTATTTTATAGCAAAGATTTTTAAAGGAGAGTGGGGAAAAAATGCAACACAGTATAATAGAAGACTTTAGAAAGGACTGTTCAAAACACAAATCCCTGATATCCTACAAAGACTTTTAAGAGATGTACAATACCAACTGCTTAAACTGGTGGCACAGTTTTTAATTCATTTTAAAATAAAACAACCAACCAACTAACCAAAACAAAACAAAAAGCAACTCAGCCTGTCACAAAGGGAATATACTGCAAACTGGTTTACCTGGCTTCTGTGTAAAGATAAGTCCTGCTGAGCTTTGAACCATACCTCAGATTTCCCCTTGAGAAAAGGTTCATCTGATTACAAGTATTCAATAGTTTATTAGAACTAGAAGAGGGACACAAGGGGAGAACCCTGGTAACCTTTTCTGTAACAACTTCCAACACTGCAGCACATGCTTTCCCGTCTAAATTAAGTTATGATACCAATGCAAACTGAAACACCAGGAATCCTACTTGGATTTATTTTTTTCTTTCCTGTACAAAGGGATGCATATTCTGGTTAAGATGCTAGTAACATTCATTCTAGACATTTTTGCCATTCTCAATGCTCCCTTTACTAATCACAGATTAGCTAATAATGCTGCTGCCAGTAGCTGAAAATTCAAGTAATTCCCCAGTTAGCCTTGGAAACATAAACACTAAGAATATGTAAGTATTTATAGTGTGATACAGTTGTCAAGTTTATTGCACTGTAATCTTTTTTTCCTAATTCACAAAGAATGTATGGCAACAGGACAAGGACATTTCAGTTCCTTTCAGACTGTGGACTAAAAATTCTCACAAGAGAATGTTCACAGAAGAAACATTCTGAAGGTCTCTCTTGTATTCTATTGGTATACAAACAACTTGATGAAACAGCAACTCTCCATGCTATAAGCAGAAACAAAGAAGTAAGCTTCAACAGCCTTATTGTTAAATACAACACTCAACCTCAGATCTCTACTCTTGGCTAGATTTTAGGTAAACTCCTTTATCTGTGCATAGATACCCGGCTATTATGTCTTCAGATCACCACAGCACTTCAGAAAAAAAAGAGGTTACTTACTATGTAGCTAAGAAAAATCTAATAAAGTAGAAACTATTTGAAATATTTTCCTCAAAATACTTTATTTAGATTTAGGCAAAAAAGAGAAGCAAGTTCTTGCAAAGGAGGTAAAACTACTTTCCATCAAGATTCAAAAATAATAAGAAGCCCATTCTCATTCTTGGTGTTAAGTGCAATAGGGATGAAATTTCTGTCTCAACAGCACTTTACACTGTTAACAATTAGGGATGTTTACTTCAGGATTTAGACTGAGATAGCTAAACTGGTTCTTAAGACAATTTAGTTAAGTCACCTCAAATCCTGAGCATGTCCCACACAAAACCTCAATTCCTCAGGAAAGAGAAAGACTGCTACTACTCTGCCACCGTGGCTTATTTCTAGTATGTGTTTACAGCTTTCCTTTAGCTTTAGAGGACAGGGAAGGTAGTGGGCGGTATTTTTTCTAGGTTACACTTATTCAAGTCAAGCTGCACTTGATTTTTAAGATAATACAAACTCAAAACTAGTGTTTTAGTTACATTAACAGGAATATATTTATGAACATAAATATTTAGAAAGGGAACATGACCTGCACAAATTTCACAATCAAATATAATTATAAAAACATGCCAAACAATCGGAGAAGGGGCAGGGGCATAACCTACTCAATTGCTCTAGTATTACAGGTCTGTTGGAAAAAAAACCTGTAATACTCTTATAATGCCACCACCATGTGAAGACAACAACTTGTCCCTCTTATAGACCCAGGCAGACCATATACAGGTACTGCTCGTCAGGTGCCCACTACCCTGCCTTCTGTTCAGCCCACATACAGGCACACTAAATCCTTGATGAAAAATGGCTGGAATTCATCAGTTTAATTTTACACCAAGCAAACCACTGGCACAGAGGCAGTACAAAACCAGCTGAGAGCTGTAGCACTGTAAACTTTTACACCTATTTCCAAAGCAACTGTGTGTCTTTATCCCTTTCAGACCATCAACAGAGCATTTACATGGGCTATTTATGGAGCAAGTAAACTACCAGCTCTGTTCGAATTAAAAAAAAACAAAAACAAAAGAATATAAAGTTCTGACATATAAGGGGATTTTTTTTCCTTGCTAGTTCTTAACAAACCACTTCAATACAACCCTATTTGCCATATGACATTGTCTGCTATATCACAGCACAGTAAACACAACATGCAGTAAAACAAAACCAGCATGTACCACCTACTCCAGTTTTGGTGTTGGTTTTGTGAAGAACTCATTGTAAAGCTGGTGCTCATCCTGGCATACATGGACCATAAAGGCACATCCGCTCCGTACCTGTATTCACAGAAATACAGATATTGGTTATCAAATAATTTTCCTGGCACCTAGCACAGGAGTTATTACAGATATTATTGTATATTTTCTCATTATATTATATATTGTATTATCATTACTACTACAGCTCTGGTTAAATTGAAGCTTTGAAAAATTAAAAACTGAAATAGACTATAAAATTAAGGATGGAACAAATGTCATTAACCAAATAAAAGCTCATTGTGCAATTTCTGTCCCTTTTGGTTCTGATGAAATTTAAGTAACCACAGTTTATGCTCCTCTGTGAGGCTGGTAGCAGTTTTTACAGAGTAATTGAAAATATTAGTAAAATTTTAATGATCCAAAACCACAAACAAAAGTGACAATTCTGCATATAAGCAACTACTAAATAAGTACATTTTACTTGGGGGAAGAGGGGATTAAAACATAACAAAAACCCCACAACACACAACTACTTTACCTACCAGAGCACAATGATCTCTGTTGTTCTGACTGGTTAATTCTGTAACAGTGCTAGCGATACTTGGACCAAGCAAAAGCTCCCTCTGGTCAAGGTAACATTGATGGATTTCATTGAGAACTTGTTGATATCTAGACAAATTAAAACAGTAACTGCATCCCAAAGCTCATTTTCTATTAAACATAAAATTCATACAAACACCCTATAATTTAGGGTAATAAATTCAATTTTTAAAACTTCCTTTTGAACAAATGATGTGTTAAACTACTTAAAAGAATTAAAGATTTTCAAAACTTAGAATTGAAAATGAACTGTGTAGACATACTCACTCTGGCATTTTTTCAGATCTTTGCTCTACTTGTTCAATAAGTGTCTACTCAATAAACAAAAAAAAAGTATTATCAGTAAACAATTTTTCTACTGATTGGAAAAGTTTTCAGTATTTTTCCTATGGACACAATATGCAATCTTTGGACATTCACACTTGCACAGTATGCAATCCTTGCATTCACACTACTAACCAATTCAAACCCCCTTTTCATAGCTTCCTTTTCAACAATTAGTTACCACCCTACTTACTCTGACTTTGGGAGCAGCTGCTCTGAACTTTACATAAAATAGTGTGAAGGCATTGTCAGAATTTGGCACAGCTGAAGGATCCTGAAAGAAGAGATGAGTAATGGGTTAAAAGGGAAAATACTGTATTTGGCTTCTAATAGTTAATGGCTGAAATAATAGGGTCTAAAACAGGGTATTGGTTCTTTATGCTTCTACTGATAGTAGAACAGCACTTTGCCATTTTCTACCTAGAAAAGCTTTCTTGTTTCAGAATTCTGATAAAGCCAGATGGAAGAATAAAAACCCCAAACAAAAGTTTCAACCAACAGTCTCTGCAGCAAAAGTAACATTTTCAGTAATTATGCCATTCAAGGCCAGGCTGGACAGAGCCTTGGTCAACACAGTCTAGTGTGAGGTACCCTTGAGCACGGTGGAGGGTTGGAACTAGATAATCTTAAGGTCCTTTCCAACCCTAACCATTCTATGACTCTATGATTCTTCATTAGAGACAACAATTTCCTTTGGATCTGATACAGATTGTGGCTCCTTAATCTGTAGTACTAAAATGGAAAAAAAAATTCCCTTTTACATGCCAGTAAAAGTGAGTCCCAGTATGGAGAAGCTAAGTTTCAGCTCACATTCAAACTTCAATTGGAATGTCAAGATTTGAGGCAGTTCTCCCTGGGGTTCCCAAACTTAACCAGGCAGACCCCTTGGACTTAAGACAAAGCACTAATGAAGCAGAGCAGAGACCCAATTTAGCCACCAGGCTTTTTTCCTCTTATCCCCATTGATGACAGAGTGAAAAGCAGATGTCCTTCCCTTGAAACAAGGTAGGGACAAGAAAACTCTTCTGCCTTCCCCACCTAGTTTCAGCCCTTTGAGCATTCTGATCATCTTTCTACAAATACAGATCAAATCCCCAAATACTCGCATGTGAGAACCAACAAAGAACATGAAGATCTCATCAGTCCCTTTCCAGTCCTGACAAGACCTCTTGCTGTGTTGCAATAGGAAATCTCAACGCTTGATCACAACTAAAGACCATTGGTCCACTACTGCATTTTTAGATCTAACGTCTGCTTTCATGTCAGAAAGAAGATATTAGATATTTCAGAGAAATGTGCAAAACATCCACAAAATCCCCACGTAGATGGGAAAGAGGTCAGCTGAATCCTAAGAGAGGTCTTCTTCCTGACTTAAAACTGCAAAGCAGCAATTCAAATCACTTCTTTCTGTAGACATACTTATTATGAAAGATGTTCAATTCTGCTTGAATTCAGCTTAGTCATCACTATCCACTGGCATCAAACCATACTATGTTGCTTTCTTTAGTTTTGTACCAAACATGAGAAATGTTTCACGCCATTTAACAAGGATCTTCACTCCAGGAGTTTCCTTTGCAAGTTTCCAGTAAGATTGTCTTAAGTCCCCTTCCTTTATGTCTGTCAGTTCTCAATTCTAGCATCTTTATATTTCACTGGTTATGCCTCACAACAAGTCTGCCTGTAACAGGACTGAGCAGGAGGCACAGAACAATTTGAGAAAAAAAGAGTGGTTAGAAAGAGACATTTCTCTCTCCTTTCTCCTCTGCCAAAATACTGCAGCATGAGACTACTAACATTTTAATGAAACCAAAAAACCTCCCTTTGCACCTTTATGCCTGAATCACACTGGAGTGAATCGGAGTAAAGCACCTAACTCTTCCCTGTGACTCTCTAACTTCTCTGTCAACGCTTTAAAACTAACCAAAAGATACCGTCAAAACTGGTAGGAACCTGTCACAGCTATTCTCTGCAGCTACACAAACCTTTCAAAACTATTTAGATGACCAAGAACACCCAAAATACTTACTGCAATATAATACTGACTCATGTCATAAGTTAGACTTGTGCTTTAACAATTTTCATCCTATGACATCCAGCTCTTGTATACTTTCTTTAAGTACTCCCTGCAACCTTTCTGTCTCTAACTACCCATCTCCAAAACAGACCCCACAGTACCTATCTTTCTCTTGTGCAGCCTCCCCATCTGGCAACAGAGATAGCAGCATGCACTACAGCTGATGCAGTGCACAAACTGGTTCAGGAAAGCATGCTCTCTGGCCTGCTGGTTGCTGCCTCCTTAACAGTCATTTATCCACCTCTGGCCTTCACTGAGTTTACCATCTACCTACCTCATCACCCACTTCTCCATCTTCAATTTCCAGGACTTTTTAATTACTACTATTTTAAAATCTTTCAGATCACTAGTTCTCTGACAGATTCAGTTGGAACTTGGCCAATCTTCACAAACACTGTGGAAAAGGACTGACCTGTTTTCAAACAAAACTGCTGGCACCACCCAGCCTCCAGGAAATAAAGAGAAGAAAACCATACAGTGTTACAAACAGACATTTCAGGACAGCTCGAGTTACCACTTACTGATTCACCTTACCCTTTTCATTAACTGGCTTGTGAGGTTCTGCAATGTATTCACAGTGTAAGTCTTGATAAGGTGCATAGCTTTAGAAAGGCATTGTTTAAACTTTATCAAATATACAGGATAATCTTTAAAATTCGGCTGAAAGAAATAAAAAATCCACTTTAATTATGAACAATAAAAGTAAAAAATTATCAATATTTAAAATACTCTTTTTACTAGCTAGAAATGTAGTAGTTTATAAAAATTAGAAGAATGTTAAATATATTCAGTAAACATTTAAGTTTATAAACCATCATCATTGCTTTCTTACTGTACTTAGCAGACAGCATATTTTGAGGGGTGGGAGGAGGGAACACCACAAAAATAGTATGAATACATAGTGTAGAAGCTATCAAAATTTAACCAAAACCAATACAGCATTACTTACATGCGATGAAATATATGCAATACAATCATCAAGCTTAGCCAGCATGGGAATGAATCCTTCACTGTTCACGGACAGCGTAGGAGAATTCAATTTCTTTGGAAAACAAGATAAAGCATCATTGTAAGGAACCCAAGTAATTTAGTGCTGGCGACAAACTTCAAAAGATGGGTACACCTTCATTTTCTAAGACTATTAACAGTGAAATAGTACTTACTGTGTTGATGTTTTCCAGCTCATTAAAATAAGAAAGTTTCTGCTGGATGTTTTCAGCCAGGTCAACTAGCTCTGACTATTAAAAAACAATAAATAAAAGAAAATCAGCAACTTAGCAAGTAGTTTAAATATATCTTTTATATGTATATAAATATATATATATTACTCAGCCTCCCTTTCAGCTCTCAGCACACACCAGTGTTAACTAGCTCTAGGTAACCTGAAACTAAATAAGTGCAATAAAAGATGCAGAATACAGCAGTGTTCTCTTGCTTTCTCTGACCAGAGAAAGACACATTACTCTCAATAGTGTATTTAAAAGCAAACATTTTTTACATGTTGGTCAGCATTCCACAGATAACACTGCATAAAAACAGCAGCGCTGTCATCAGTGTTATAGAGAACTGTAGAAATCCTGTATTTCAGGATTGGAGTCTTTAGAAGTTCTCCCTTCTCCAGTCATGCTAAAAAGACATATTTATTATACTGGTAGAGCAGTTTATGAGGAAAAAGAAAGTGTCTAAGAAAGAAGCTTGTACTTTAGATCTTTCTTCTTGCAATAATCATCTCAAAATACTTCTGTATTTTATATGAATTATTAATCTCAAAGTTTGCACTTGTCAGGCATCAGTTACAAAAGCTCCTCTAGCTGGCTATCCTTCTTGATTACAGAGTGTATCAACACATAGTCGACATTTTACTGCACAGAGCCTGACAGCCTAGCTGCAGATGAAACACACCAAAAATGAGGACGAAAGCAAACAGGGAGATTGTCATCACAGCTCACAATTTTTCCCAGCCTGAGAACAAGCAAATTTAATTTATGGTATCTTAGAACTTTCCAGTAATCCACCCATCAAAGATTACCTGCTCTTTCAAAAGCTGCTCACAGGCCTCATGCAGTGTTCCCGTCTTCGTGGACACAAAAAGATACTGTTTTTGCAGTGACTCCAAGTGCTGAAGGGCACTATTCACATCGTTCAAGATAGCATCACACTGCTCCTGAAAGCCAGACAAGTAATCCCTCATCTGTCTGGAAAAAGAGAATCAACAGATAACAGGAGTAAAATTTCACTTTCTCTATTTGCAAATTCAGCTGCCTATAGGGAACTGCAACTACCTTTCCCTCTCTAGGAATAAAAGACCACGTGCATAAAGCAAGAGTGCACAATAAGCAGATGCTTCATGACTCACAGAAATAACAGAGCTATAGGGTTTGGAACAGCCACCACAGTAACTTCATTTCCCTGTCATTCTTTATATCAAGCCTACCCAGAAAGCAGCAGCATACACCACAGCTAGTCTAGAGCACATGAAGACTGTCTAAATGGACAGCACAAGCATAGGGACTACTGTTGACTACTGTCATCAGCCAAATTCTGCCTGCCTTGCTTAACTTAATTACTCTTGGATGTCAGCTAAAACTTATGAGTTCTACTTTACCACATACAAAGCACCAAGTAAGAATTACAGTTCTCTGTAGTAATGTGCAACCCTTTAGTGTACAACAGGAAAAGAAGTTACTAATTTTCCTCCACCTCCTCTGGCCTCCTGCAAACAATTACGTATTGGCCTTCCTACAAAAAATTCCGCATTCATGGCACACTTAAGTACCTTTGTGTGCTATTACGAACATGTCAACTGACAAAATGCAAGGGTGCTACTCTTTTTAGGTTGTTAATGATATGATCATTGGCTTAGTTCATGCCTAAACCTCTGCTTTTAAGAAACATCATGTCCTTAAACGTCAGAGCAAGAGAATAAGAGACAGATCAAAGAAAAGCAGATTAAAACAGAAGAGGGGAATACAGCAGCATCTCTTTGTGGCCAAGGGCAAATTTGTAAAGTCGTGAAGCACAAGTCAGTTTCCATAAAAGCTATCAGCAGCTTCGGTTAAGCCATTCAGCTGTACTTCAGACTCTTGAGGAGTAACTGTGCAAGTCAGTGGGAAAGGGTTCTTCTGAGCCTGACAGAAAAGTCAGTTTGACAAAAACAGCTGGGAATGCCAAGTCTCAAAACCAGAGCTGAGCAAAGTGTCAAGGAATGCACAGAATGCAGATATAGAATCACAGCCATAGTCACTGGGGAACCAAACTGCAAGAGCAGAAATGACTACCAACCACACCTGCTTACACAGTCTCGCCCTCAGAGGATGCCATTTTAATAGCAGCAGCAGTAGCTGAAAAGGCATATGTAAGCTCCTAGACTTCTTTTGTCTAGAGCCCTGTCTATAAGACAAACTAATATAAATCTGTTTTATTATACTGGGCAGTTCAGAAGGAAATCTGCATCCCTTTTGACTTCTCTGCCACAAGGGCAATAGCCTTCAGGTTGGGAGTGGGGCATATTGCCTTGGAAAGCTCCAGCTGTTCCAACACATTCCCCCATTCCCTGCCAGCTGAACTCAAATGTGCACTAACATTATATGGACGAGATTAAACCCTTCAAGGTTTTAACTGCTTACAGTGAAAGGAACTGAGGAAGAACACATACCTGTACTTGGCACCTTCGTCTTGATCCATCTGTGTTTGTACCTGAGCAAACCAGGAGAAGAACTAGAAGAAATTTTATGGTGTGAAAAATACAGACATCACATGAAGTCAAGTAAAAATAAAATCAGATCTACAAAATTAAGATGAGCTTTTGTTAAAAATAAGAGCTGTTTCAGAACTTAATAATTAATCAAGGAAACAAACTATAACTCTTTGTTTTAGGTTACTTCCAACTGAAACATATTCTATTCCCTCGCTAAATTAAAATGGAAAAGACTAATTTAATATGTTTTTATCTGCATGAGAACAAGGCTGCCACGTTGAAACAGGAGGCACAAAGATTCTTTCATATTATGAGCAACACCACCTTACTGAAGGGGTGTCTTACTCTCACAGAAGACTCCACTCAAAATGGGAAAAGTATCTATCACTTAAGAGCTAAGACTTAAGGATTTTTCCTCCAAGTTTCTTCATGCAACTTGGAAACATCCCCAAATATTTAACAAACCCACCAAAAGTTAGGCAAAAGACACAGAAAATCACAAATTCTCTGAAGAAGATTACTGCAACTTGGAGGTTCTTTAGCATCACTTACCTGCTGTGCCGTTTCAATTCTTTCATCCTCCATCCCCAGTCCTGCAAACCCTTTCAGAAGGACATCCTCTGTGGATTCTGGCACTGCAGCCATCAGCGTAACAGCTAGCGACTGAGATGTCAGGCTGCACAAATCTTCAATTGGAAGCTGCTCACAAAAACCCACAAACTTTGTTAGAGAACGTACTAAGAATTAGTATATTCAGCTCAACTACAATAACACAGTCCAAAGCATCAACCTGAGAAAGTTACAGGCATCTACTTTTGAAGAAACAAATGCAATGAACATTTTATCTACCAATATAATAATACACCAACAACTACCATATCTATATATTCAGAAGCACCTAACAATTGGTGGGGGGATTTTTGTTAAAGTTAGAAAATATTATACAGAACTTCATATAATTACACATGTGTGTAAAAAAAGAAACTGAATGCACATGAGGGTGGTGAGGCACTGGAATGGGTTGCCCAAGGAAGTTGTGAAAGCTCCATCCCTCGTGGTTTTCCAGGCTGGGCTGCACAGAGCCTTGGGTGGCATGGTTTAGTGTGAGGTGTCCCTGCCCATGGCACAGGGGATGGAACTTGATGATCTTAAGGTCCTTGCCAACCTTAACTATTCTATGAGTCTACGTACCCAACATACTGATGAGCTACTATGTCAGGTTCTATACTCACAGAAATGTGCTAGAAAAGTATCTGAGAACAGAGAACAGCGTGCAAAAGCAAAAAATAAATGCCACGTATGTTCTACACTGCATGGCGACACCACTGCACAGGAATTGTCAAGATGATTTTACTAGATATTCAGAGATAACCCAAGACTTAATACTGCCACAATTTGCAGTGTTTCATATTCTTTCAAATGCAAGGTCCTGTACCTGGGTTGGGGCAATCCCAGGCACAAATACAGGCTGAGGTAGACTGGACTGAGAGCAGCCCTGAGAAGGACTTGGGGGTGTTGACTGATGAGAAGGTCCATATGACCCAGCAACGTGCACTTGCAGCCCAGAAAGCCAACCATATGAGGGCTGCATCACCAACAGCATGATCAGCAGGTTGAGTGAGGTGATTCTCCCTCTCTACTCTGCTCTTGTGAGACCCCACCTGCAGCTCTGCGCTCAGCTCTGGGGACTCCAACACAAGAGGGACAGAGACCTGTTGGAGCAGGTCCAGAAGAGGCCACGCAGATGCTCAGAGGGTTGGAGCACCTCTCCTATGGAGACAAGCTGAGAGAGTCGGGCTTTTTCAGCCTGGAGAAGGATCTGCAGTGACCTTTCAGCACCCTCCTAGTACCTAAAGGGGGCTTGCAAGAAATCTGGAGGACATTTTATGGAGGCATGTAGGGATAAGACAAGATGGAATGGCTTTAAACTGAAAGACGGTAGAGCTCATTAGACATTAGGAAATATCTAAGCATATCTCACTTCCCTTTCCTGGCCCCCAAAACAGGCAAGATCCCTAGCTGGGAGACAGGGTTTCTCTTGTGACTACTACTGAGGAAACAGTCGCAAGAAAAACCCTTTTCCCTGAGGAAAAGACAAGTTCATCAGAGCCTGCCTTTTCAGAACAGCTAAGTCACCACTGTCCCAATCCACTTCAGCAGAGGCCAAGACCAGCTGAATTACTCTTTGTCTTGGCATCCCCATTGTCCTGTAGAGAAAATACAGTACCTGCCTTCTTGCAAAGCTTGTTTAGATCCTTAAAAACCTGCTCTTGATAGCAGCATAAGCTTCTACAATCATTTTGGATACCTGCCAATATTTACTTGAGTACAGATACATACAACTTACACAAAAAAACAGACCAGGAAGCATGAAATGAAACAGGTGCATTTCAGGGAGGGAATGTTTTACCCCCTTCTCTTTGTTATTTTGACCTTTCAGACACCTCTCTTGGTGAGAGCCAGCTTTGTTGATTTTATGGCACTGTATCTATTGCTATGTTCCTGTTCAAATACAAAACCTCCCATGAAAAACGTAGTTAAGGAATGCAAACATTTCACTCCACTTCCTTTTACAGACAAATGAGTACTCATCAATAATAACTTCATCAGTCTAATGTTTTATAGCTGAATAGAAGACCATGTCTTCCATGGCAATAACAAATTATTAAGCTTTTTGCCACTATTCCTGTCTTTTATGTCTGCTGAATCGTCTCTAAGTTGTACTTGGAAATGACACGAGTGCCAGCAGCTATGTATTGATCAGGATCAAATTAAGAGAACCAAAACTATTATTAGGAAGAGTTCTTCACTATGAGGGTGGTGAGGCACTGGCACAGGTTGCCCAGAGAAGCTGTGGCTGCCTCATCCCTGGCAGTGTTCAAGGCCAGGTTGGACGGGGCTTTGAGCAATCTCGTCTAGTGGAAGATGCCCCTGCCCATGGCAGGCGGTTGGAATTAAACGAGCCTTAATGTTCCTTCCAACACAAACCGTTCCGTGATTCTATGAAAACCACAGAAGATCACAATGGTAGCTCTATTTCAGTAGAAAGAACTCCGATGAACCAAGGGAAGTTATAAGGCTAGGCAAGGAAATCCCTGTGGATTTTAGGCTGAAAGCTTCCACCGCTGCCTACCAGCCCCTGCCAGCCAGGACGGGCGGCGGCACCGCGCCAGGACGCCCCTGTAGGAAGGACGAGTCCTCCCGGGGGCCGGGGAAGCGGCTGCGGGCGCAGTGAGGGGCCCGCTGGGTGCCCTGCGGCCCGACACCCGGCAGGAACGCAAACCGCTGCTGAGCCCCGTGGTCACCGCCGGCCAGCAGCAGCCCCGCAGGCACCCCCGGCCGCCCGGCGACGCGGCACTGCGGCGCCTCCCGCCCCCCCGCGCTCCAGCCGGGCGGCGTCGCCGCCTCACCTCGGGCGGCACCGGCAGGTTCTCCGCCGCCGCCTTCAGCTCCAGCACCGAGTCGGTCTGTCGGTCGCTGAGCGGCGCGGCGGGCTGCGGGCGGCGGTCCCACAGGCTCAAGCGGTCCCGCACGTCCCTGCCCGCCGGCTCCGCGGGCGGCGGCTCCGCCATGCTGGCGGCGAGCGGGGGAGCGGCGGAACAGCGCGGCAGCGCTTCCGGGGAGGCACAGCGCGCCCCCTCCGCGTCGCGTGACAGCAGCGTCAGTGGTGAGAAGAAGTGCGTCAGCCAGCAGCAGCTGACTGGGACGGTGCCCCCTGCCGGCGGGGAGGAGCGAAGTGTCTGCCGCGTCCCCGGGCTTGATCACCGCACGGCAGCGGCCGCCCGCCCGCTGCGCGGGGCTGAGGGACACCGACGGCCGCCTGGAGAAAGGACGGGCGGCTGCTCGTCCTCCCCATGCCCAGGGGCTGTCCTTCCCGAGGCCGCTGGACAGCCCTGGCCATGGCACCTTGCTCCAGGCAACCCACACTCCTCCTGGGCATCAGCTCCCCACCCCAAACAAAATCATCTCCGAGTTAAAGAGCTTAAGGCACTGCCTGCAACGATCACCTTCAGCTGAGATCCTGCGCCACTAATCAAGGTGAGAAGGACATAGAACTGCTGAAGCAAGTCCAGAGGGGGACCACAAGGATGACCAGCGGGCTGGAGCACCTCCTGTATGAGGACAGGCTACAAAAGTTGGGGCTGTTCAGCCTGGAGAAGGCTGCATGGAGACATCATATCAGCTTTCCAGTATCTGAAGGGGGCCTAGAAGGGTGCTAGAGACTCTTCATCACATACTGTAAAGATAGTAAGAGAGGTCATTTGTTCAGACTTTGTGAGGGTGGTGAGACACTGGCACAGGTTGCCCAGAGAAGCTGTGGCTGCCCTATCCCCAGCCGTGTTCAAGGCTAGGTTGGAAACAGCTTGGAGGAACCTGGTCAAGTGGAAGGTGTTCATGCCTGTGGCAGGGGCGTTGGAATCAGATCATCTTGAGGTCCTTTCCAGTCCAAGCCATCCTATGGCTTTATAACTTTGTTTCACCATTCTCACACCTTAAGTGCTCAGCAGTTAGGTTTAGTCCATCTTCCCCTCCAGCATAATGGGTACAGCGTATTCCACTCCCACCCTGTCACTCCAAAGTGAGCAGTTCAGAAACATTACACAATGATTTGAAAACTTTTAATAAGGCTACAAAACCCATACACTCAGCTTACACAGTGTATAAAAATTTCTACAAGCATTTGTATTAAAGCACAGAAAAGCTGTACAGAAAACCACTGCACAGAGCATAACAAAAAAACCCACTACTTCAGGAAAGAAAGTGCCTTCTGCATTTAAAAATCCAGTTGTGGATCTTATGAGATCAATTTTGAAATCATAACAGTTGAAGTGGAATGTACAATTAACCAAAAATGTTTAAGAGACTTACACAATGCTACAAAAATACAAAGCTATACATCCCACTTTACCATCCTCTGTAAATACAGAGGAACCATCCCATGACTGACATATTGCATATTTCTTTGCCTGGAGTTCACCAGCAGCATTTAAGAACCTTGATGTATTGTTTAGTTAATAGCCCTGAAGTTTAAGATACACATTTCAGCCAAAAGGTAACATCTGAAGGAAGTTGTGGTTGATTTCTACATGAAGTGTTTACTTGCATGTATAGAAGTACTCAGTAGTTCTGGGTATGGGTATCATCTTAAAGAAGGACAATGGTCTTTATTGTGGATTTACCTTTAGAGGAGCTTGGTTCTTTTCCCATGGCACCTATATAACACAGACTGAACTGCTCAGTGTAAAACTTGTATCTCAGATGATACATAACATCCAGCATCCATTACAAGTAGTTCTTCCCAAAAACAGGAAAGGCATAGAAAGCTTCTCTGCAAGACACGCAGATGAGCATGGACTTGCTTGAACTTCATTCCTACTTGTGAATTTACATTTACATATGCATATGTTGAAGAATCACACTGAAAAAAAATAAAAATCAATATATGGGAGAACACTTGCAGCTATACAAAACTGACAGCTGTGGCAACCATGCTTTCAAAGGAAACTGGATTATTCCCAGCAATTTATGCCAACATCTAAGGTCTTAGAACACAGGAAAGCTCTAAAACCAGAAGCAGATTTTTATCTTGGAGCAGGTGTTTTACTGAACTGAAAGCCTGAAAAGACATCTTGTGACACTTCCAGTTACTTTGAAACTATAAACTACCACAGTCAAATTGTATACCCTTACAAAGAGAGAAACCCAGCTCTGTGGTACTACCTTTCTTTGCCTCTTAAAAACACTGTGCATCTAAGTCCCAACAGCATAAAGCTGTATGACAGACCTTCACATTCAAGTACACTTACACAGCTGACAGAAGGAATGCCACCGTATTTGATTCTGTCTAGGAAACAGTGTACATCACCCGCTGAGTCACATAAGCAAGCTGTTGTTACAGGAGCCAGTCAGTGTTGAAACCACTTCCAGGTTCTTCTCATTCACAGTACTCTTACAGTGACCTCTTCCTCTGGCCAGCATCTCAGACAACAAAGAGTAAATACTCAAGACAACTTACAAGTTGTTCTAAACTCAAACAGTACATTCACAGAATTCAGGATACAGTTCAGCATGTCAGTCTAATTTCTTCAGCTGTTCATATGTTAGAAAGAACTGGGACAGCTGATTAAGGAAAATTTTCCTATCCACATGTGGAAAATGTGTCACCTGACCACTACAGTACAAGCTGCATCTGCATGAAACTTCGCTCCACTTTGTTGCCTCCTATGCAGTCCTGCTGGTTGGCCATTTCTGTTACACAGTACTAGGCAGAAAAATGAAATTTGCTTTAAGGCTGGTGATGCTAATCACTTTCTCATACCTATTCCTCAGGATCTTAAACACAGGACTGAGGGGGCAGGAGAACACTGTGAAAGCCTTTAGAGTCTTTGCTCACTTAGCTTTGATGGGCTAAAGCAGGTTTGCTCATGGTAAAACACACTACTACCAACTCACTTCCCAGGGCTCTGATCAGCTGGCTCTTGAAACAAAGAATTGTGAGAGAAAGATAAACAAACAAGATCTCATGGCTAAGCACCATTTCCCCCACTTCTGGAAGCAGCCCCCATTCTTAACTTACCTGGGCAACTTTATTTAAAGCTAGGCTCCAAACCACAGAAATGGACAAGTATGAATTTGGAGGAACAGAAAAATTTTTTGCAAGGTAACATTCCAATATTCACTCCATGTGAATCACAGATTCACTCTGACCAGCAGCAGCTGATGAAGAAAACTGTCAACTACCCAATTTTCCATTCATACAAAAGGAAAATTTGTGCTGACGTGACACTTTGCACACTGAGCAGTCTGAAACTGTCAACACCTGCTGTTTTATTGCTAGCTTCATAGTTTTGCAAACCTTTGAGAAGGATACAATGATATTCCAAGGACCAAGTCTTAACCAGTTTGGCCAAAATCCCTTATATAGAGCAAAAAAGCCTTCATTCTTCCATGTCTGGGGAAAGAACAAACAAACAAAACCCACCACACAGTAAGAACAAGTAACTCTTATTAGTGAGAAACCTAGGCAGCATCTCTAAAGCCTATTGTGTGAGGAGACAAAAACATTTCATTATATAAAGCCAAAATTAGAGAAGCCCACATTACCATGGTAGGTTAAGATGCAAGTCATTAAGTACCCAACCTAGACTTGTCCAAATTACATTCCTGGACTTTTTTTACCCCTATAAAATCCCTTGCAGGTGGGGTGTATGGGTGTGCATATACATATATATACACACACACACCCTGTGTATATATAAACCTGCAGCTCGCATCTGGTACCCCCTTTGCTTTAGAGACTTCACAAAATTGCACTGAACAGCGCAACTTGTTCTGCAATAGAAATGGAACTGTCCAGCCACTCTTCTCCATGTAAAAGGCCATCATGCTCCCACCTCATACCCAATTTAGAAATCTTAACAACCCAAGCCAAAATAATCAAAATCAGACACTGATACTGGCTTTGGCTGTACTAGCCTCTCCATTATGCAGTAAGCAGAGAAAACAATCTACCCCAGAAGATATTCTTCAAGGACTGACCTATGAAGTTATTTCCTATCACTACATTAAATGTTACATCTTACAAAAGTAAAGTAGGAGACAGTGCCCTCATTCAAGCACCAAAAGGAATCAGGTGCCTGCAGTATATACTGCCATTCTGTCAAGACAGTAGATGTTTCTCACACCAGTGTGTTATTGTCAGTGTTTGAGTATTATGGCAAAAAGCATACCTAAGTTACTTGGAAGTTTAGAACAATTTTGAGCTCTATACCAAAATCATTGATCAATGGCAGCAGTTCCTATTTAAGTTGATAAATCAACTACTTACTTGTAGCAAGCAATCTAAAGTACCCTTGTAGTTTGAGTGTCCCCCATGTCGTTGGCTTCTCTCATTCATCATGCGTGTTCTTACAACATCAATTGGGTTGGATGCAAGGGCTCCAGCTAACCCACATGTAAAACTTGAGCTAGCAAAAAAAGGGTTTAATGAAATTTGATCTGCCACATTTAGAGATAGACAATACTGCATGTTTTCTGGGGAGGGGGAATAATGAGCACTTAATGATTTATTTAAAAATTATATCTGCTAATAAATTTGAAAAATTACTCTTTACTATAAAGCATCATTTTGAAGATTTGATACACAGCCCTTATATACAGTCTCTGGACACTTGAACAGATATTTGTGCCTCAAAAGCAAGTATCTGATTGGAACTTTCCTCTAACTTCAATTTGCACAGCTGAATGATTTGGACCACCCACAAAAAAAAAAATTCAAAAGGAAGTTAAATCCAAATTCTAAATAAAATTAAATACCATGCTATATGCTGCTATTTCAGATGCTACTGCATTAGAAAGTATAAGCACATCAGAAGTATATTTAAATATATATTTTAAACACATATTTAAATATATACAAATACATAGATGACAAATCAAAATACTGAACCCCCATAAAGAGACCTAACCAACAATGAGCTATGCAAACAGTTTTGCAGACTTACAGAAAGTGAGTATATACAGTATCTCCCATAAATCCAGACATAATTATGTGCTTCTTGGTAAGGTCATACACTGGCAGTTCTACTCCTACAACCACAGCAGCTCTCTGTGCTGTCAATGATACTCCCTGGCAAAAGAAAGGATACAGGTGAAGTTTAAAATTAGCTTTGTGCACCAGCAGCAAACACTAGCTTTTGTCATGGTTTAATCCCAGCCTGCAACTAAAGCGCTACGCAGCTGCTCACTTCCCTTGCCCTCTGGTGGGATGGGGAGGAGACTCAAAAAAAGGTAAAACCCATGGGTTGAGATGAGAACAGTTTAGTGATTGAAGTAAAATGATTTAATAGAAATAGGAAAAAAGAGGAATAAAACCCAAGACAGACAAGCGATGCACAATACAATTGCTCACCACCCACTGACCTGTGCCCAGCCCAGCCCTGAGCAACAATCAGCCCCTCCTGGCCAACTCCTCCCAGTTTATATACTGAGCATGATGTTCTATGGTATGGAATACCCCTTTGGCTGGTTTGGGTCAGGTGTTCCACCTCGGCTCCCTCCTGGCTTTTTCTGCCCCTTCTTACTGGCAGAGCATAAGAGACTGAAAAGTTCTTATCAGGGTAAGTGCTACTGAGCAACATCTCAAAAAAAAAAAAAATAAAGTGTTATCAGCCTAATTCTCAGACTAAAGCCAAAACACAGCACTGTACCAGCTGCTAGGAAGAAAACTATCCCAGTCAAAATCAGGACACTCTAGTAGTACAAAGCAACACACCATGAACACGTTAAGAACACTCTGAATACAAATAAGGCTAATTAGCACAAGTCTCAGATGTGTGTGCTCCAAAAGCCCACAAATTCAAATTAATAGACAGAACACTTAGACTCACAGACTGGTTAGGGTTGAAAAGGACCTTAAGATCATCTAGTTCAAACCCCCCTGCCATGGGCAGGGATGCCTCACAGTAGACCATGTCACCCAAAGGTCTGTCCAACCTGACCTGACCTCTGTCCATCCCTGACCTCCAGGGATGGAGCATTTGCCACTTTGAGCAACCTGTTCCAGTGCCTCACTACCCTCACAGTAAAGAGCTTCTTCCTGACATCTAACCTGAACTTCACCTGTCTAAGTTTGAACCCATTACCCCTTGTCCTATCACTACAATTTCTGATGAGTCCCTCTCTAGCCTCCACACTGCATAGCAAATTCAGTTCCTGTATGCTACTCCACCTCTGCTTATCATCCAAATTCTTAGATCAACAGCAAGCTACAGCCTGAACAACTGGATGATATTGCATCCCTTAATGCTAACTGAAAAACTGACAAAATAGGAATATGAGCAGAAAAACAGATCAAGAAATTCTGCAGAGAAAAGCACACCAAGAAAAACATTTCTATTTTCCAACCGTTTCAGAATAATTGCCCATTTTGGATCTTCAGTTTTATACACTCACTGGTTGTAACTGGCATAAGAGACAACCTACAAGACTGAGTATAAGAATTCCTGAGCTAGACGACATGTTCATTAGTGCCTTCACTTCTAAATATTGTTTAATATGTTTTAAAAAAGCAGAGCACACAGATCGAGGGGTGTCTTGCAAAGTGTTGCTAAACTAGTCCTGTAGCCAGTCACCCTAATTTAAGCCTCCTTTAATCTCCCCTTTAGTAAGTGGCTAATCTTTGAATACAAGACTGGAAGTAACCCTCTGTCAAAACACACCAAGACACCAGCATTGCAGTTGTCCTAACAAACTACGTCCATATTAGCTTCTCCATATTTTAACATAATACTGGATAAGTACATGAAATTCAGTTGAGCAAGAACATATGCTCAAAATGTAGAATACAA
Organism: Lathamus discolor; assembly: GCF_037157495.1. Taxonomy (NCBI): domain Eukaryota; kingdom Metazoa; phylum Chordata; class Aves; order Psittaciformes; family Psittacidae; genus Lathamus; species Lathamus discolor. Next base: position 97,863,666 of record NC_088887.1, on the reverse strand, counting down.
TTCAACAAACTTACCTTCCATAAGCCTTTAGTGCCTTCCTTTTGGTAGATCTGCATGAAGTTGCCCATCATTCCTCCTTGAATCACACTACCTTGGGCTTGCATTCTGATCTGCAATTTATTTGAAAAATCAGAATATAAATATTTCTCAAACCTGCAACAGTAACTTAAAAGGTCAATAAAGATATATTAAGCTAACATCTTTTTAGTATATTCAAGTTCTTAGAATAAAAATTAATAGCTGACATTATCATAACTATGATACAATTTTTTGACTTAACTATCCAAATGCAGCTGCTAATTTTGAACAAGTACATGGTATAATTCTTAGCTGCATTAAGTCACTTCTATTTCTGTTCTCACACACTACTCCATTTAGCTTAGACTGACAGATGGGTTCTGCAGGATGTCCTTTACAGTGTTCTCACAGGAGCACGTTAAAATGAAAGGTTAAAAAGATTAAGGCTTCAGCTAGTGAGAGCCATGGTGTTCAACCCTGTGGATTTCTAAGAAGGTATTTGGTAGTTACCATGTCAGGCTCCCAAGAACAAGTCTGGTGACAAGTAAGTTGGTACCTGGACTTAATTTGGGGAAATAACTAATTGTACCTACACTTCAAATAGTTTTCATTTTTTCATTAGAGGCAGCTATGTAAGTCATATGCTACAGTTTTGTGAGTTAAATACCATCAATCCTTCTGAGCTCTACAACAACCATGTTATCAAGAAGTATAGATGAAACATGCAGTGTGTCTTCCACACACAACAGCATAAAAGTTAAGCCATATTATTCTCTCTCCACCTCAAGAAAATGTTATATGGACCCAACACCCACCCCCCACCCCCCCCCCCAGCCATCAGTTTCCTGGTGCATACTTAAAAATAATTAGTATGGACCAAAAGGAGGTTCCAAGAATTCAGGATGTTACCGATTTTTAAATGTCAAGAGATGAAAATAAATAGGGTTACAGATCTTTTATTCATCATGAGAGTCTGTGTTTCCTCAAGGAGAGAACAAAACAGGTACAGGCAAGCTCTAGATACTTACCTTTAAGACATCTGTAGGGTTGGCAATAGATGACGAGATAACTCCCGAAAGAACACCGCATAGAACATTTATCATCAGGGTTTCATCTATTCCATAAACAAAGAAGTTTAGCTGCAGATTTACAAAGCTTTAGCTGCATCAGGGCAGGATGATTCCACCCCTCCTTTAAGCAGAGAGAATACCAATTACAGAAGCCTTACAAACTGCTGACAAATTTTCCTTGCTGGTTCACTTTAATTGGTACATGGAAAGTCATTCTCAGTAGACTTGCTCAAACTGTTACAGTAAGATACCAAATGGAAACAACCAGCTTCAAGCAAATCAGTCCTCAATTAAATTGAAATAACCCACTCACCTTCTGGATGCTCAACAAATGTTCTTTTTAAGCTCTGGTAAGTGCCTATTTTTATAGTTCCATATGAAGCTTGCCTTAGCATTGCAGGTGCAATCCTGTAAAAATAGGTAATGATAATATTTATGCTCTAAATTGCAAAAGACTGATGAGCAAATACTTTCTAGAGCACAAAACTGAACAAAAGATTTCTACCAGAGAAAGGTCTGAGCATTTAAATCAATGATATAAACTCACTACAGACAAAAGGTTCAGGGTTTGGGGTTCTTTTAACTAAAGCCTGCAAGAACATGAACGAACTAATGAAGGATTACTATTAGAGCATGCCTCAACTTGTAATCTAGGCAAGCCTGTCTGAAAGGTAATCTGCAGATTACGTCTTTCCCCCACCATCTTTCATGTTTTAAGGAAAAGCATATCCATTTAAACACAAATTTTAATTTAATTTTCCATGAGATGGAACAACCATAGCAGCACTGTATAGAACAATTTTATGCTTTGCTATTCCCCCCCACACACACACCCCCAAGTAGGTTTTGTTGGTTTGGTTCTGGGTTGGGTTTTTTTTTTGTTTGGTTGGTTTTTTTAAGATGAAATGTTATTGCAGAGTACAAAGACTGAAGGAATCTAAGCTTAGACTTTCAACTTCCAGATTGAGGATAACCAAATACCTTGTAATTCTGAAGCCCAAGAATTTACATACTATGGGCTTATATTTATCAATAGACGCTCATAAACCATTACTGCAAGTCAGAGTATTACGGCTTTACCCAGAGTATAAGGCTTTCAATCCTTCTTCTCTGCTTATTCTGACTAGTGCATGCATCATTCCACGATAGCGAATCTCTTTATATTTGGCATCATTAACTTGACCTTGAACCTGGAGACGTGTTTTGGTCAGATCAATGGGAAAAGTACCTTACAGAAAAAAGAAAAAAAAAACAACCCAGAAAATTAATTAAGTACCTACCTAACCAAACACAAAGAACATGATATAAAAACCAGCAACCTTTATTATATACCAAAACACATAAAAACACTCCCACAGGAAAAAAAAGTCTCTTACCAAGACTTTCTTTTAAGCAAGTGCTTCATTTTATGTCACTTTGTTTCTTCTAAAAGACTGTCAGAGGCCCTACCTCCTATGTTTGTTTCACATTCATTATATTTTTAGAAATAACAACATTGTCTGGTTGTAAACAGCCACACTGAATAGACTCTGCAATCACAATCAAGTGCAGAGTTTGGATGTGTGTTCTGTCAACATCCTTGAAGAACATTTAATTGAAGGCCATATCCTGGGCTGCATCAAAAGGAGTGTGACCAGCAGGTCAAAGGAGGTGATCCTGCCCCTCTAGTCTGCTCTTGTGAGACCTCACCTGGAGTATTGTGTGCAGTTCTGGCATCCTCAACATAAAAAGGACATGGAACTGTTGAAACAAGTCCAGAGGAGGGCCACGAGGATGATCAGGGGACTGGAGCACCTCCCGTATGAAGACAGGCTGAGAAAGTTGGGGCTGTTCAGCCTGGAGAAGAGAAGGCTGCGTGGAGACCCCATAGCAGCCTTCCAGTATCTGAAGGGGGCCTATAGGGATGCTGGGGAGGGACTCTTCATTAGGGACTGTAGTGACAGGACAATGGGTAATGGGTTAAAACTTAAACAGGGGAAGTTTAGATTGGACATAAGGAAGAAGTTCTTTCTTGTAAGGGTGGTGAGGCACTGGAATGGGTTGCCCAGGGAGGTTGTGAGTGCTCCATCCCTGGCAGTGTTAAAGGCCAGGCTGGACATTGCCTTGGGTGGGATGGTTTAGTGTGAGGTGTCCCTGCCCATGGCAGGGGGGTTGGAACTAGATGATCTTGAGGTCCCTTCCAACCCTAACTATTCTATGATTCTATGGCAAAGAAATAAATTCTATAGGACTAGCTATAGAGATTCCAGCCTGGAATCTAAAAAAGCAAAAGCAGCAGTACCCATTTCTGTCATTGCTTTCCTGTAGCCTGCTGCTATGTCAAGTTCACACTCTCCATGCTCCCTCATGAAAGAGGCTTAGAAGCTTATTCCTCTAAAGCTTATCTTTAGGAAAGAGACCACCTCACATTCAATACTTGCCTAAACACTAACAGGAGTCAGGATTAGGTACATCTGTTCTAATGAGGTTTACCAGACAAGCAAGGCTTTTTAGGAATTGCTTGTCTTTCTCACAAAGCTCTTGGCATCATTGGCCCCATTCAGACGAGTCAAGTAAGAGACACTTCAGACACAAGTTTGAACATTATTCATAAAAGAACACAGAAAAGGAAAACAAAATAGTATTTTTAAGTGTAGTTTTATACAACACAGACTTTATTAGAAAAATTTCACATGCAGCTCACCATGTCAGGTTATGTTCTGCTACTATGAAAAAAATACACTTCCTTTATTTTCATGTACATATAATTCAGGTAAGAATTTAAAAGGATGCTGGTATTTTAGCTTTGTCTTTAGAGTAGACACCAAGATATAAGATGCACTGTCTCACCGTATCAATTATTCTATGATGCTTGCTAACTGAATTTAGGTGTTCAAATCTAACCAGCCATTCACAATCAAGAAAAGGGAGTTTCAACTGCAACATAGCTACCCAGAAAAGCTAAGAGCTTAACTTGATTACTCTAGCAACACAAAAGCTGGGTATACTTATGACCACCATCCAGGAACATATCAAACACCAAATAATAGAATGCAAAGGCAAAGTTTGTATACAAACAAGACACACAAGGGATAGGAGTTTACAGACAGAAGTGTTCCAACACTAACAAAGTCCTGAGCAGCTCCTTAGTTAGTATTAAGGAAAAAGCCTCCTATGCTTTAGATCACCATATACTACTGATAACATGGAACCAAACTTGTTTTTAAAAGAGACTGAGTAGTGGAAGTCATCTAAATAGTTAAGAGAAAAGCTTACCACATTCTGCAGTGATTGATGCTAAACCTCCATAGATAAAGGGCTTCCAGTTTAGTGCAGACATTGTTGATTATTCTTTCTGCAAAATAAGACAGTGTTTCTGTAAGTATATCTGTTATATAAATATATATTAATAAAGTTTTGTGTCTTGTCCATGTTAAGATGAACCTTCCAAGCACACCAAAGATAAAAGCATTTTCTACCTTTTATAATCTAAAGGCAGTAACACTACATGAAGGCATCTGGGCACAAATCACTGTCTCTACTATGTATCTGGGCCACCACTATCCTCACCATGAAAGCTTAAAGCAGTTTGTCTCCCAGACATGATCTTAAGGAGCACTGCAGGGAATAACCTCCAACAACTCTTACCAAACTGAATTAGGTGGACCAAGTCCTGCAATCAAATGAAATTTTACAACAATCATTACTAAACTTCTATTCCTTTTTTTCTGGTATGAACATTAACATGAGCTGAGCTCCTGCAGTTGGTCAGAAAATAAGGGTGTGCACAACACCTTGCTTCCATTAAGGCCTATTTCTGCTACAAGTGTTCACAATGTCAATTCCTGTGAACATTACACTATTTTCATGTAGTCAGGTGCACAAGGCCTTTTAGAGTAAAAAAGGCTGCTCTAATTTAAAAGTCAATTAAGTGACTTTGACAAAATGACACAAATCATAATTGACTCTGGCACAGGCCTTTCAAGATGCTGAAATAACCCCATTACCTTAGAAAAGAGGCAAGAACTGCAAAACCAGACTAGTGCAGCCAATACAAAATTGCCCTTCCCAAAACAAAGTAGGCCTCTCCACAGCTTACTTTTTCCCCTTCTTATAATGTAAATACTTCCCATTCCCCATTTTCTAGAATATCCTCCTCTACACATTGGATTCTACAGTGATCTGCTGCCAATTAATAAAAAACCCATCACAGCTCAAAGCACAGTTTCAAATACTCAACCACCAAGCACACACAAAACCATCTTACTCCTCAAGCTGCTGCCAAGATCACCACTAATGTAAAAATAATAAAAAAAAAAATAAAATTAAAAAAAAAAAAAAAAAAGAGAGACAGGAAAAGGCAAGTAAGGACACCCACTACATTCCCAAGAAGAGCACAGTACAAAGATCGGGAGCCACAGGCTTAGGATATGCCAGCTTTGCAACACGAAAGCAGCAGAGACACACGGGTATGACACTGTGCCAGAGGGAGGCCACTTCCAACCCCAAGTTCCTCGTATTCCTGTCCTGCCATGATTAATGGCAGACCATTTAAATAACAGAAACAGAGGCAAGCTCAGTTTCCCCACTATCAGCCATGCATGTGATCTTAAGAAACTTGTCAACATTTAAAATACAATTACTTTCCTCCCTCAACACAATTACAAATTTTCATCTACCACAAACACTAACATTCCTAAAATTAAAATGCATATCTGCATCTTTATTTCACTCTGCCTGGGCAATGAAGGCTACTAGTTTTTCTATGCAATTCTGGGGCACTGACATGATGTAGAAGCATGCAAACATCACCAAATAAAGTTTCCCATTTGTACACAGAACTACTAATGCTGGCTGAAGTTTCAATACATGTGTAGGACACCCTAATGCAGAAATCTTACAGCACATTGTTCCTTTAATACATCCCAAGGTGAGGGCCTTACATAGCACTGTCGAGGTTTGTACCTCTGAAAGGCTTAAAGCAAAGTGGCAGAGGTTATTTAAATATATATATAATCTCAAAAAACTTACACCAGCAAGCAATTCTGCCCTTTCACCTCAGCTGTTTCATTTTCATAGAACAACAGAATGATTACAGCTGGAAATGGACCTTAAGATCACATAGTTCCAACCCCCTGACACAGGCTCCCACTTGACCATGTCACCTAAGGCTCTGTCCAACCTGGCCTTGAACACTGGCAGGGATGGAACATTTACCACTTATTTGGGCAACCCAGTCCAGTGCCTCACCACCCTCATAGTAAAAATTCTTTTCCTTCTTATTTTCTGAATTCTTGTTTTGCTTTTTACTCAGAATTTCTTTCCTACCCTGATAAAGTTTCTCAACTGAGGAATTCCTTATCAGATAACTGGCAAACTACTTAAAAGTTAACCCTCATTAGAGTGAGGCCTTCAGGTCTTATTAAAACAAGGTCATATTAAAAAACTGTCATCAGTAAGATGACAGAGGCAATACTCTCCCTAATGGACACTGGGTTAAACTAATACAGTGAATCATCCACACACTGCAAATTTAAAAAGCAAGTCTGATCACTTTTAACTGACAATGTAAATGAAATAAAATCAAGAGCCAAAGTTCCAGAGAAGAATAAACCAATTAGGACAAATATTTAGGTATTTCCCTGTTAGGAAACAGACTTTAAAAGAAATATATCTAATTCTTTATTTGTTAAACATATTGCTAGCATACTAGCCACAGTATACTCCAGTTTACAGTAGTTTTAGCTATTTAAAACGAATTTGACTGTTACAAAAGGCTTACACTAATGAACTATTAGTCCTAAAATATTATTACCTGTAATATAAACACACACATATAAGACAGTTATCCAAGCAATGCTTTTAAACTGCAGGCATTATTCTGCAGCCACACAGCTCACCTCTTATTCAAGCAGTGAAGTATGGTCAGAAAGAAAAAGCCTAGGGTTAAAGCTAGCTGCCGTCGTGGCAAGTCCTTGCAAAATAGCAGCTGTTCTACAAGTAGGGAAGCCAGCGAAACCCCTTCCCAACTAAAGGGATGCCCTGCAGCAGTACCTCCCTGAGCAGCACCGCCAGCTGAAGCAGTGACACAAGGACACCTGCGAGGGGGCGAAGGGAGGAGGCAACAGCCACTGCACCGATCAAGCAACCTTTAATCAACGACCACCAACGAAACGACGCACACCTACATCAGGAGAGGAAAACAAAGGAAAGAAAAGGAAGCGGCACGTCCCTGCTCGCGGATGGAAGACTCTGGAGTATGCCGAGCTAAACCTTCGCCCTCCTTCAGAGGCAACGCTCGGTGAAGCTCACGAGTACATACCTGCACCCGGCCAGCAGATGAGCCCCCACCAGCACCCGCGACCCGAGGAGCCAGCAGCTGCCCCAGCGGCGCTCACCACCGGAGCCTCCGCTGCCCACGTTCCGATATGCCAGCCACCACCGCCCCGCCGCTGCCGGTTATAAGGCGCTGCTCTGCTTCCATGAGGGGGAGCGGTGGTTAGGAAGCGCTGGGCACAGCCCCCCCGGCCCCGCCCCGCTCGGCAGTTCGGGCAGGCTTGCCTGAGGGCGCAAGCCGGCGGAGGCTGAAGTGTGTGCGTGGAAGGGGTGGATTTAAAGGGCCCGCGGAGGGGAATTGATTTGAGGGCGATATCGAGCCTGTAATAAACCAGGGAGGGGAGAGGAGGTAGGAATTGATCCCCCGTCTTTCTCGTCAGGAGCCTGCCTTCCCTGCTGGCTTTTCGAGACTTGTGGCTGTCCGGGACAGTGTGGTATTTTCCACTCGTAATGCCACTCGGGCGACTGTGCTAGGAATGTCGGGCATTGCAGTGCTCCTCGGTTAGCGAACGGGATGCTCACCCCTCGGGGTTCCTCACCATCATTAACTATAACGACATTATTTTGTCCCTAGGTGTACAGTTTCATGGCTGCCCGTGTTGCCTAGCGACACCACAGCTGTGTCTGGGTTAAGCGTCCTTAAACTGGTACAGGAAACTTGGATATCTGCTCTGACAAGGAACAGAAATGGGCAGGGTGGGTTTAAATAACTACTTTGCTCTTTAAAATACCCGGTTATGTATTTTTGACAATATAGTTCCACAAGTGATTTTTTTATTATTATTTAATATTTAGGTTGGAAGGGACCTTCAAAGGTCGTCTAGTCAAATTATGCAGCTTTGTGTAATTCTAACGCAATTTCTTTGCATTACCAATGCTGAAATTATGCACTCAGCTTTACATTGCTTTGTAAATGTATACCCCATGCCCACCCAGAAGGCTCAGGGTGTGCTATGGAGGACACCGGTGGTGGCAGAGGGGCTACCCAAAAGGGCAGGTCTCAGCTGCAGTACAGGTGTCAGTGACCAGCCTACCAAGGCTAGATGAAGAGACAACTAGTCCATTCCCTTGGGTCAGATCCCAGGACTCCCTCTGAAGTAGCTGAAGTTAGCTCCTTCTCTGCCCCCAAAGGCAACCTATTCTGGCAACTCAGCACTTTCCCTTTCTGACTGAAGAGATGCCAGACCTACTTGTAGGGTCTACCCTGCTGCCACTGTCACTCTACTGCCTTGCAACTGGATGGCATGCCTTACCCCAAAAGGTCAAAGCATCCTGCAGTACTGCTCTCATCACTGATCTCAGGGCAAGGCTGGCAGCTGAGAAGCTTTATTTAAGCTTACTGGCTGGTGGAGGAAGGGGTTAATGCTCATTCAGCTCCCATGAAGTAGCTGGCTGTGGCCTTACCTGCATGTGTCAATAAAACATAACAAGTTAAAAATTGGGTCCCAGTGTGCTAGAAATGCTTCATACTTTTAGTGAAAATACATTTCACTACATCTCATACATGTAGTGAAAATACAACCACCAAAGTCCAACACAGGACTCCCAGAAGTTTTCATTTTGGTTGTTACGGTGTGGGCAGCCCACGGAGCTCATGCTCCAGTTGCAGTGTGGCAAAGTTCTCTTTGCATATGGGCTTCTTGGAAGGTAGGTACAAACTCACAGCTGAAAATCCATACTCATGTTCAGATCCCTCCTAAACTCCTAAAAACTGTCTAGTAGTTTCCAAGTGTTGTATCTCCAGCAGGGAGATTCTTATTTGGGGTAAACTTTGAGTGGCTCCTTCCTTTTGCACAGAGATCATTTGAACTGATTCTAACACTGAGTGATTCAGCAGGACAGCCACTTCTGTTTCCTGACTTCCCAAATTTCTGTTTCCCTTTAGGCACTTTAGTTCCAGTTTGACCTTAAATTGTTCCTGCAGTTTGGCCAGCTCCTTCCACAGGCAACCAGTTTGGATTACCTCTGATGCAAACCAGTTCCTGCTCCCACATTACAGCTTCCACCTGGTCACATTTTAGTACTGGTCACCTGTTAGTACTCAGCCCTGTACTTCTGAATACAAAGGAATTCAGGCTAACTTTTGTTACCTCTAGTGACTTTTGGATGGGTCCTCTGAACAACTTCTTTTCTTGTCTTTTCAGCCAGATTCATACTACAACATACGTAATGCTTTTATCAACAGCCAATAGACTACTTCTGGCAGGCTGCCTTGAGCCTGACATCAGTGCCATGTCAGCAGTTGACTTTGGTGCTCAGCATCTTTTCACATGTCTCTGAACCATGCATGAGCTAACGGTATGCTACTGGTTGCGCAGTCTTACAACAACTTTGTCCAAAGGCCAGTTCTTTCCTGCCGGGCTGTGTGGGGCCATGGTTTAATTAATTAGTTCCCAGACCACTAACCTGACTGCTCCTGAGTTTCCGCGCACGGTTTTTAAGCAAAAGAGGACCACTCTCAAACAATTCTGCCAGAGAACTCTGCTTTTTGTGCACTGATTATTGTTTGACCTTTTCCACTGCTACTTACAATGGAAAATGATTTCTCAACTGATCTCTGCAGCAGTGAAGACAGTTTGGCTCAGTGACATGCTGCTTAAATGAACGGTTAGTGAAGTGACCCAGAAGGTTATGGGCATTATTCAAACTGCCTTGTTGTTTTGAAACTAGTTGTAACCACTGGAGAGTTTCCTTTGTCCCTCGGAAACTTTCATGATTGTTAGTCACATAATTAATTTGCTTTGATCATATCTATTGGCTGCATCATGAAAGCAAGTCTGCCACATGGGAGCCAATCCCTTCCTGCCCTGCCACAGCCTTCTCATCTTTGGTGTTTGCACTTTCTGTCTGAGAAGGAGTTAATCTGACACCCAGTCATACAGCAGATGACTTTGTTGGAAGAAAATAAACACTCAACATGCCATTGGTGTATGTAAAACTACAAGACATATGAAATAGTTCCTCCATCATGTTTGCCGGGGTAAAGCCTCAGCTGCAGCTATGTCCACCTACTTGTGATGCATTTCAGGTGGGCTGTGGAGTTAGGAGAATAAGGCTTGGGATACAGAACACTGTCTGCAAGGAAAGAGTGAGAGAACTAGGCTTGATTATTTTTTAAAAGATAATCATCAAGACTGAAGTTTCTGCCCTGGTAACAGACTCTGCTGTGCAGAGTTCAATGAGAAAGCAAGGGAAGCAGGAATAACAGAAAATGTTATTTTGTAGCCTTTTTGTTAATGTTTTTTGATAATCTGATTTGGGCCCTGGCCTTGGCAAAAGCCAAAGGTCCTTATTGTATCCTAGTTCTGTGGGTATAGAAGGACCACGTTATTTGTTTGTAATGTGTAAGAGGTGAAGGAAAGGAGGACAGCTCCGGGCTTTGAGGGTGAAGGAACTGAGAACAGTTCCAGGCTTTGAGTGAATAAGAGAGTTACACAGCATGAGTTCCCAGCAAGGCAATTCTAGTAAATGTAAACCTGTAATTCAGGCAAAATTTTCTGAAAGTGTTGCAATCCTCCCACAGTTTCTGGGAAATTGATTTCTCTTCATTTCTGAGACTCCCTACAGAGATAATAATTCCTAGGTATGTCACGGTGTTGGCTTTGATGTTATTTGAATGAACAAATGAAAAGCTGTTCTCAGATAGGAAGGTGCTACAGAAGGCCTTTCACTTTCCAACCTCAACAGGTGATCTGAGAGGTTGGCTGTTGTCCTCTGATCACTTGCCAAATAAAGATCAAGTACAATTGCTTCACAGAAGTTTTTGTCCAACATGGCACTGCAGCTAACCAAGTAGCAGCTGCAATAAGCGATGCCAGTGTGAATGCTAGTAGGTGCAACTCAAAGAAAAGCAAACATGTTTCTATGCCCAACTAAAAAACAGGCAGCACGTGGTGTAAGATATGACCTAACCTGTTTCACAAGAGGAAAATTCAGTGCTGAATGAAGGACAGAGAGTTCAGTGTGATGCCAAAGAACATGGTACGTATGGTATGGTTTCTACCACTTTATGTACGCCCCTTAATTGGCAGTGGGAAATACCTGCTGGGGGAAATACGTATTTGCACTTGACTGTGCTATGTAAGCAGAGTTGCAGTTGAAATAGTTCCACAGCCAGAGAAATGTGACTCATACAAGACAATGGACAGTGATATGTGGTGGCAGGCGACCCAAGCCCATGTCCTTCAAGGACAGGATTCAGGTTGATCAAAACACAGACATGCCTATGTAGGAAAATTCAAATTTTTAGCACTGTTGTTTTTAAAGGAGCCTCACTGTTCTCTTTCCTGATTCCTAAATTCTGATCATTTTCCCACAGTACCTGTAGAATACTTTGCATGAAATTATTACCCAAATAATCCAGCTTTTCTTCTGTTTACCACAGTCTGGCTTTGGGTAACCCAGCTTTTCCTAGCAGGATTTGAATACCATTTCCTTCTTTTCCAATTTAAAAATGTAATTTGCAAAATTTTGTAAAATAAACATTTAAGTATCATCACAAATTTTTTTTTAAATTAAAATGTTTTGAAAAGACAGGGTGCTTTCTGAAGAAGTACTTCCTTGCTTTGCAAACCTGCTGACTCACAGGCATGACAACACCACGGTCCCAGAACTAATACTGTGTTTGGCCAAGATGAGCTGATTGCTGTTAACCTTGAGCAAGACGGGTTATTCTGCACAGAGGGGAAAACAGCTGTAGGATTTTGTCCTTGATACAAAGGACATATGTACAACTGTCATGAAAAACATATCTTGGACAAGTCAGTATATTTAGTGTGCAGTGGGATTCCTTGCTGACACTGCAAAGCAGCAGCCACAGGTGGGAGCTTGCATCTCCACTCACTTCAGTAACAAAGCCTAACAGAGTGGGAAAGCAGAGATGGTTCAGGGGCTGGACAGGCACACACTGCAGTGATAGACACCCTGAGCTTCTACAGAAATGTGACAGCTGATGTGTTCAAACACCTCCCTCCATTTCCCATAGTCATCCTTGCCCACACAGGGTTCACTGCATGCTGGCTTTTGGACTCATGCCTTAGGTGGCAGCAGCAGTGACCGCAGCTAATGTACCTCGCAGCTGCAATAAGGGTATTCTGCAACATGGCAGCACTGATGTAGCAGATCATTGCCAGCAAGGAGGATGCTCACTTACATTCCAGCATCCCGTTCCCATTCCCAGACATGGTTCTGGCCCTTTGCTCACACTGGTGACAGCTCTCACCTGACTCGCAAGCAGGCTCAACTCACCAGGTTTACAGAAGGCACCCATCAAAACCTAGGCTTTTGCCAGCTGATGGAACTGAACTGGCTTTGCAATGGCACCAGCACCAGTATAATAGAAGCAGTGCAGTGGGGAAACCTCAAACTATTAGAATGACTCAATATTCTTCAAGACTTAGCTACAATTACCTAGCACAGCAAATGCATTTGAGGGGTTGCAGTATGTACCCTGCCTTTAATGCCACATCCTAACTGTGGGAACTGCAAGCCGTCCTGTTCCTGCTATGTGGATAATCAAAGAAGAAGAAGAAGAATTGCTGATAGTGCACCTGAGCCTAGAGTAAGCCAGGGAGTGTTTGTGTGCAAGATCAGGCTGGGAAATAGCCTGGGGAGTGATTGTTTATAGAATGGAATTTATAGTGACAGAAAACGGTCACTGGGAATGATGTAGTTGCTGTTTGGCTTCATGGCTTGACCTGTATCTGTATGCTATATATTATCATGCTTGAGCAAATAAAGTAGAACTAATTGTGAAAGCAGTGTGTGTGTGTGTGTCTAGCCTCTTTCTTTACAGATGCCACACTAACACCTCTGGCCTCCAGTCTGGCTCGCAGTGTGAGGAGGTGGACTTCCCTGGACATCACACAATGCACTAATAACTTTTTTCAGTCTACTTCAAGGTCATAGCGCAGAGACTGCTCAGATACTTGAAGGCTACCATTTGGACCACGTGTAAAACCTCATCTAAGGACTTCACATGGACTCCTACAGTAGAGCTAAAAATGCAGAGCTGAATTCATGTAGAAGATGGGTTAGCCTTGTTTCAGCTCTAAGGCCATGGAGAATCCAGTCCTATAGAATCAAAAACACAGCCTAGAATTTTAATAACTTTTTATTTCAAGTGCAAAGCCAGCAAGAAGACAGTGAATACAGACAAAAAAGCAATTAAGAGTGGCATAGATGGACAACAGAAGATAGTGCAAATGAAGGCTGAGACAAGACATGAGCAGAACAGGCATGTCTAAATTGTGCAGAAGCTTTTACTAGTGCTAGACTGTCTGAAATGACAAGAGCTTTTTTGTAAGTAAGTGAAAAGAATAAGTGATCTTTTCAAAACAGACGGTCTGCCAGTTCTGTAATAGTTGACATGAGGATAAAGGCATTTAGGTATCCTGTTCCAGAGGAAATTGCTTCTGGTGAAAGCTACTTCTGGCGCCTTCATCAGTCTGACAGCCAAAACATTCCAAGGAAAGTGGCTGGAGATTGAGCTGAATTTCCTGGAGTAGGTATTGAGGGACCCTGGAGGACCACAGCATTGCACACTCACACATCAGAAGACCCAGCATGGCCATCCTTCAGGCTGTTTGGAGAGTAGGACTTAGCAGTAGATTATGTACTTCGCCCTGGTCGGAGTTCAAACTTTGAAGGTTTGTAATATCTGTAAATCTTACAGGAAACTAGCCCAGCTCTTTTAATTCCAATACATCTTGGATTTTAGAGGCTGTGTGTATATGTATATATATATATATATATACATATACATATATACATATATATATATGTACACATGGTTCCAGAAGACATATATCCACTGTTTTTATTATTTTTATATCTGAAACTATGGTCTCCACCTGAAAGGCTTCTCTAATAGGTGTATCTGTTTGAAAATGTGGTAACTATAGAGGCTACCCAACTTCATTTCAAATGCTTCTCGGTAATATGCAGATGACAGCACTGATGTTGATTCTGATGTTGATTGTCACTGCAAACTCCATTTTAACACTGAATTTTGGCAATTATAAACAGGATGCTCTGTATTTCTAAAACCTTGGAGTACAGAAGCAGTTCCAGAAGCAGAGGAACTCCAGAATCACAGAATCACAGAATCACAGAATCCCAAGGGTTGGAAGGGACCTCAAAAGATCATCTAGTCCAACCCCCCTGCAAGAGCAGGGTAACCTACAGTACATCACACAGGAACTTGTCCAGGCGGGCCTTGAATATCTCCAGTGTAGGAGACTCCACAACCCCCCTGGGCAACCTGTTCCAGTGCTCTGTCACTCTTACAGTAAAGAAGTTCTTCCTGATGTTAACGTGGAACTTCCTATGTTCCAGTTTACACCCATTGCCCCTTGTCCTATCACTGGATATCACTGAAAAAAGCCTAGCTCCACCATCCTGACACCTACCCTTCACATATTTGTAAACATTAATGAGGTCACCCCTCAGTCTCCTCTTTTGCAAGCTAAAGAGACCCAGCTCCCTCAGCCTCTCCTCATAAGGGAGATGTTCCACTCCCTTAATCATCTTTGTGGCTCTGCGCTGGACTCCTTCAAGCAATTCCCTGTCCTTCTTGAACAGAGGGGCCCAGAACTGGACGCAATATTCCAGATGCGGCCTCACCAAGGCTGAGTAGAGGGGGAGGAGAACCTCTCTTGACTTACTAACCACTCCCTTTCTAATGCACCCTAAGATGCCATTTGCCTTCTTGGCCACAAGAGCACATTGCTGGCTCATGGTCATCCTCCTATCCACCAGGACCCCCAGGTCCCTTTCCCCTTCACTACTTTCCAGCAGGTCAACCCCCAACCTGTACTGGTACATGGGGTTGTTCTTCCCCAGATGCAAGACTCTACACTTGCCCTTGTTAAATTTCATCAAGTTTCTCCCCGCCCAACTCTCCAGCCTGTCCAGGTCTCGCTGAATGGCAGCACAGTCCTCTGGTGTGTCAGCCACTCCTCCCAGTTTTGTGTCATCAGCAAACTTGCTGAGGGTGCACTCAGTTCCCTCATCCAGGTCATTGATGAAAATATTAAACAGCACCGGTCCCAGCACCGACCCCTGAGGAACTCCACTAGTCACAGACCTCCAGCTAGATTCTGCGCCATTGACCACAACTCTCTGCCTTCTTCCTTTCAACCAGTTCTCGATCCACCTCACTACTTGATCGTCAAGCCCACACTTCCTCAGCTTATCTATGAGGATGCTGTGGGAGACAGTATCAGAAGATGGCTTTTGATCAATAAGTGTACAGCACCTGACAGGAACAGGAGAGGTGCGAAGAGTGAGGAATGAAGCATATGATATAAATGATCTTACTCTCTCCATACTACCTGGCACATCGTAGAGGCATTTAAATGGTGTGGTTAAATACTAGGTGGGGAGAAATCACAGTGGTGTGCAGACTCCTACAGCTCCACCTGGTTTATCTAAACAGAGCTCATTCAATTAGCTCAGCAAGTCTCTAATCACCAAAAAAGATCTTAGTTTAACCACTGCCTTCATCAGCACTGCAGAAGGGTATAGATCCCAAACTGAGCTGCCCTCTCATCTGGCCGTGTTAACACATAGCTATGTGTCAGTCTTTCTGATCTAAATGCTAACACGCCTAGATGTGTGTCAAGCGTCAGAAGAGTTGTTTCTGAAAAGCCCTCTAAGCTTTAGCCAGACACTTGCTTCTGGATACCTGCCAGAAATACCGTTCTAAGGGTTTACGTAAGCCCACATAGGCTCTGCAGGAGCTCTGTGCTATGCTGTGATCCCCTACCAACTGTGATAAGATTCAGAGCCGCAGCAGCAGTGAGACCTTCAAGATTTCCTTTACGTGTTGCAGGAACACAGCATTATGAGCAGAATACTTGGCACACTGTCACAACTGCAGCACTTCTCATAGCAGGAGAAATCAAAATTGGAATTTTATGATCAAAGCTGTGTTTTATTTTGCTGTTTTGCATTAGAAACAACAAGAGCATTTTTGCATTTTCATAAATAACATTCTTTGGCAAAATAAGTTTACACGGAAAGCTCAGCTGGACAGATTTGTGTTTTGTTTTGTTTTGTTTTTTCTTAATTCCTCTAAGTCCACTGCAAAATATATCAGTTCTCTAGTAAACAGTTGTTCAGAGAGGTCACAACATCCTGTGCTCTTTCTCCCAACAGTTTCAGCAACCCTAGCGCATATATCTGTAAGGTTTGGAGGCATTCGCCATTTGTTGACTGCTGGCAATGGCACTGGGCCTAGAGCTTCTCACTGACATTCATTTCTTTGTCTATTTTCCCTGCTTCATTTACTTCAAATGCCCTGAAACAACTAGCAATGTAAATGTTAATGAATGATAGGTTTATTAAATGGACCTAGGTTTACCTCCAAGTTTTAGCTGATCTCTCAGACTTGTGAGGAATGCACTGAGAAAATGTTTGGAAAGGCAGAGCTTTGCTTTCAGAGAGCAGTGCTGGGAGACTGATTATTATTTTGTGAAGGTCTCAGGGCGTAAGTTTTGGAAGCAAAAATAGTTTTAAATGAAAATCAAGATCGAAATATGTCCACCAGATTTTGTCAGGATGCCAAGAACTGCTCATCCTAAACCAAGGGTCTAACCTCATATCTTGAAATACTAGGCTAGACAAGGTGATGTTAAAACACTTCATGTGTACTAGCACTTAAGGTGCTGCTGCAAAAGATGCAGCTGAATTTATAGAGCTGATGATCCTTTGTAGTGCACTTTAAACCTAAAGACATGCAGAGACACCAACATTAAGTATGACACTGTAAATACAGAGGTGCATGTTCAAACACTGCTCTGAGGTCATATAGGTTTTGCTCTGTTGATTTTAGCTGACTGTGCCGATCGGGGTGAGGACTCAAAGGTGGCAAAGCGTAATAGTTGTCACTTTGAATTTTTGATCATAGAATCATAAAATAGTTAGGGTTGGAAGGGACCTTAAGATCACCTAGTTCCAAGCCCCCTGCCATGGGCAGGGACACCTCCCACCAAACCATGCCACCCAAGGCTTTGTCCAACCTGACTTTGAACACTGCCAGGGGTGGAGCATTCACAGCTTCCCTGGGCAACCCATTCCAGTGCCTCAACACCCTCACAGTAAAGGATTTCTTCCTTATATCCAATCTAAACTTCCCTTGTTGAAGTTTGAACCCGTTACCCATTGTCCTGTCACTATAGTCCCTAATGAAGAGTCCATTCCTGGCATCCTTATAAGCCCCCCTTCAGATACTGGAAGGCTGCTATGGGGTCTCCACGCAGCCTTCTCTTCTCCAGGCTGAACAGCCCCAACTTTCTCAGCTTATCTTCATATGGAGGTGCTCCAGTCCCCTGATCATCCTCGTGGCCCTCCTCTGGACTTGTTCCAACAGTTCCATGTCCTTTTTATGTTGAGGACACCAGAACTGCACACAGTACTCCAGGTGAGGTCTCACGAGAACAGAGTAGAGGGGCAGAGATTTTTGATAATGGAGACTGTCTGGTTTTATTCATACTAATGCACTGGTCCATCTTGGCTCCAGTATACCTAATTTTTAAAATCTCAAACTGAAATGTTTGCCATCACTGAAAGCCACAGATAGAGATACTTGCCACCACATTCCCAACCTTACTTCATACCTGAATTCATGCTTGCAAACATGAACTTTAAAAGTCAAAAGGGCAGCCAGGAGCTCTGTGGAACAGGCCAAAATATGTAATAAATCCCCTCTCCCAGAACTGCATCTCAGCTCTCACTGCCTGTGTTTTGAGCCCAGATTTGAGTGTCTGAACTTTCTCCCCAGTAGCACATGACAGACCGAGTCTGTGCCAGGTTCCAAAACCAGCTCCAGAGACCTCGCCTGACCACAGACAGGAGCCAGTGCAAGCAGCGTGACCTGACTGTGGGGTCACTCAATGCTGGTGTATTAAAAAGTATGTCTTCTGCTTTCTGCTTCACACTCCTGTAATTGCATTAATGGACTCATGTCTGAGTTACTGCAAGCAGTACAAAGAGAAAAATGTACAGCACTTACTTACAAAATAAATGTGTGACTACAAGAAAACAGGGAAGAGTAGTGCAAATTAAAGCTGTGTATACATTTGTAGAGAATCCATAAGGTCCTGTAGCAAATGCATCCTGACTTTTGGCAATATAGTGCTGTATTTTATACCAAGTATAAATTAATTACAAGCATTTGTTAACATAAAGCTTGCCTGTGGAATGCAAACTTACTGTGCCCTAATACAGTACAGATATTCAACATGTTAATTCATAATAACAGTGGCAATAATGATGGTGCATCGGCTAAAATATTACGCCACCCGTGCTCATACACAATAAGAATTCAGACCATTCTTTTTCTTAGCTTAAAAATGCTCAAATGCACTTCCTTGAAGAGCAAGCATTGAAAAACAAGTGGGAAATCATAAAAGGATTGCATCTATAATTTTGTAAATCTTCACTGTTTGGCTTAATTTCTTCCCACTGCACATTATTAACATAAAGAATTGTGTTTCAGCTAAGTCAAAATAAAGCCACAGTGCCAATTGCCAGCGCACAGAAAAGGAAACGTTGCGCTGTGACTCACAGCTCTTGTCTTGCAAACTACACGATTAAAAAATGTAGCAACTACAGTCATCTTAATATTCATAAACCTGTCTCCTCGTCGCACAGGTGCTGCTGAAAATCTTGTTCAGGATTCTCTGCTGGTGTTCAGTATGCTGGTGGGATGGTAAATGCAGCTCCAAGGACTGAGAGATGTTTAGCAGGCTCTTGTAGGTTATTATAGAATGAAATACAGAACCAAAGGAAGAAGGGGGAGACAGAGAGAATCGGGTTCATTACTAGGGAAGATTTCTGATAAATGTCCATGAGGGGTGAGAGGAGATTGTGAGGGGAGAGCAGGGGTGGCCATGAGGGAAGATCATGAGGGGAGAGCTGGAGCGGTCATGAGGTGTGAGGGGAGATCGTGAGGGGACAGAAGAAGCAGCCATGAGAGATGAGGAGAGATCCTGAGGAGAGAGCAGGGGCAGCCACAAGGGAGGAGGGAAGATTGTGAGTGTGGCAGGAGAGGCAGCCATGCGGGATGAGGGGAAATCCTGAGGGGAGAGCAAGGGCAGCCATGAGGTGTGAGGGGAGATCATGAGGGGAGAACAGGGGTGGGCATGAGGTGTGAGGGGAGATCATGAGGGGAGAGCAGCGGTGGGCATGAAGAGTGAAGGAAGACTGTGGGGGGAGAGCAGGGGCAGCCATGAGGGAAGATCATGAGGGGAGAGGTGGGGTGGTCATGAGGTGTGAGGGGAGATGGTGAGGGGACAAGAGAGGCAGCCATGAGGGCTGAGAGGAGATTGTGAGGGGAGAGGTGGGACAGCCGTGAGGGGAAATTGTGAGGGGACAGGAGGGGCAACCATGAGCGGTGAGGGCAGATCGTGAGGTGAGACGAGGGGCGACCATGAGCTGTGAGGAGTGGCCATGAGGGGAGGTCTTAAGGGGAGGGGCGGCGTGGCCATGAAGGGTAGGGGCAGCAGCTATATGGTGTGGCGCTACTGTAAGGGGGCAGCCATAAGGTGTGACTCTGACTGGGGATCATGACGGGAGATCAGTTTGCTCTCAGTGTCACGGTTTAGAGGCGGGCTTGACAGTCCTGGGGTAATAGTTGGGCTCCATGATTTTAAAGGTCTTTTCCAACCAAACTGGTTCTTTGATACTATGATAATATTACTACTGTGTCAGACAGAACCTGAGCACATATAGTCACAAGCTCACCACTTCTCAGAGTTAAAGACTGAAGTTACAATTAAAAGGCTAAAGCTATCTGATCACTAGTACATTCTCCAAGAGTTACATATGCAAGTCCATGTGTGCAGGATATGTGGTCTCACATATTTTTCATATAAAAAATACTTATTATTTAATGGTAACATTGTAGATAACATAGTCTGTTAATATAATGTTTAATTCTTTGAGATAGATACATGGATGATAACAGTATTGTTGAGATATTGGGGGGGGACAGCACAAATCTGTCTTTCTCCCTTTTGTGCCTCCTGGTAAATCCATAGCTATTCCAAGTTACAGTTTTTAAGGTAGTAGGTCCTTCATATTAATGGTGTAAAAGGGCAAATAAAGGGCTTCAAAATCCTGAATACAAATGAAATTGCACTGGTAATGAAAAGTGGCTGGAGCAGTGCCTCTTGCTGTTCGCGTCTCTGCAACTGTGAGCACAGGCTGCAATTCTTAAATGCTTTGTAATACTCAGCCTTCTTCATCGAGGATCTCACCCCAATTATTGCCCTTCTGAGCATCGTCAGCAAAACTGTTCAATGAACAAACGCGGAATTTGCCTTTTTTCTGACTGTGTTTATTATATGAAGCATGTGAGTATAGGCTGTGCACAAAAGCCAAGTCTTTAAATATCACTGGCTGCCAGCAGAAATCCAAACGAGTGAGTAATGAACTCAGATTAATAGAAAAAAAGAAAAACTGTCCCAATTTCCATGGCATTGCTCTCAGGTCCCTGGCTGGGGCTTGACCCCTCTGTCTTGCTGCAGAGGAGTTTAAAAGCAGAGGCCAATTTCTATCCTGACATTTAGGGGCTGACCACAGCTCCAGGCAGCACTAGCACACCATACCTTGCATGTTCTTGACACGTGTCTGCAACACCCACTGGAACCAAAACCAACTCCTCAGCTTTTCTTGTGGATGTTCAGCACAAAACCGCTCATGAATAGTGGGGAAGTACACCAAAGAGACAAGCAGAATCATTTACATACATTTGTTCGAATCATTTACATACATTTGTTCAGCACAGTGCATCTGTTGCATAGTCTCCATATTCATGCCATTCTCAGTGAAGAATCATTTGCTTTGTGCTGCAAGAGCAGATGCTGCCAAGCCTCCTTCTTTTCTCTAGTTACTCCTGTATATAATTAATTCAGTGGGGTTTCTTCCTGGTTTCACTATAGAGTAATAACAATTTGTTCCATCAGCCCTCACAGTAGGTAGATAAACATCAGTAGCCTCATTTCATGCATGGAGAATGTGTGACAGGAAGGTTATGCACTGACTGCTGTTGTAGAGAAGAGTGACCGTGAATGCCAGTTTTGGCCCACAGGAATTGATGTGTTGCCTCCCAGATGCGTACTGTGCTCCCACATGTGCTGTTGAGCTCTTGAAAATCAAAGGATGGCACAACCTTTTAGGAAAATCCATCAGGTCAAGGGAGGTGATTCTCTCCCTCTACTTTGCTCTTGTGAGGCCCCCCCAGCAGTACTGTGTTCAGCTCTGGGGACCCAACACAAGAGGAACTTGGACCTGTTGGAGTGAGTCCAGAGGAGGCCACAAAGATGCTCAGGGGGCTGGAGCACCTCTCCTGTGGAGACAGGCTGAGAGAGTTGGGGTTGTTCAGCCTGGAGAAGAGAAAGCTCTGTGGAGAGCTTAGAGCAGCTTCCAGTACCTAAAGGGAGCTTATAAGAAAGAAAGAGACTTTTCACCAGGGCCTGTAGTGGCAAAGAGAACGAGCAGCAGATTTAAACTGAAAAGTGGTAGATTTAGATTAGATATTAGGAAGAAATTCTTCACTGCGAGGGTGGTGAGACACTGGCACAGGTTGCCCTGAGAAGTTGTGGCTGCCCCACTGCAAGCACTGTGGCTACTGTGGTTTTCATTTACAACATCAAAATACGCATGCTCAGCTTTACACGTACATATATGTCTTTTCCATCTCTTGATGCACTTTGTTTGCTTGCACACATATCAATGTCTGTGGGTTGAGGTATGCACGTATGTCAGGATGTCCTAGGTGGGAAATTTGTTACCATTTAATGCCCAGTGAGCCACAGGTAGAGGAACATAGGACTGAACCACATCGCAGAACATCTCAAAAATAAAACAGATGGAGGGCGCCTGAGGCTGCCCAGAAGACTGCGCATGGTGGACATGATTTCTTGGCATAGCAGAAACAAAACGGCCTGACCTTGTAGCACCTCCATAATCCTTCGCTTACCCAGGGATACCCAACACCGCCTTGGCTGGACATTTGGGCTCAGCCATTAAACAGTAAGGTAGCTGACAGCAGCTAAACCACCTGACACAAGGGGTTTACTTGCTCTTTCAAATGTCAAAACCAGGTCAGAACTATGAGACAGCAGAATTAGACCAGGAAAAATCCTCAGGGCAGCAGCTGATGCAATTAGGATAGCTGGAGCTGGAGAGGCAAAGTGGGCAGTGGTCCTTCCTCACCTCAGCTTGGCCCCACAGCTCGCCAAGGGTTATTTCAGGCCAGAGAAACAGCTAGAAATGATTCCCTAGCCTCCTCGTGATCTTCTTCCTCCCTCTTCCTTCCTAGGGACATCTCTCCCTGAGTCTGCATGTGATTGATACATTAATAAAGGGGATTCAAGGATACAGGAGATCTCTTCCAAACCCTTTATCCCACAAACCTACGAATCTATGAATAGGAAGGTAACATTTCAGTGTTAAATTTCCTGGCCTTCAGCAGTCCTTGCCTGAAGTGCTTCTTCATAAGCCAGAGCTGCTTAATAGCTCTTTCTGCATTTTTTCCATGACTCTTTCTAATTGCTTTTGCAATAATATATAAAGTTGGTATTCACAGCATCCTCAAACAACAAGTTCCACAATACAGCTATACCCAGGATGTTAAAAGGAGCCTTCTTTTGCCTCTTCTGAACCTGCCACCTCATCATTTTATTGATGTTCCCATAGCTCCTGAGGACTATAGCTGAGAGGCAGTGAATAATTGACATTTTTAACTTTCTCAGTGTCACTGTTAATTTCAAAGACTGCCATCATACGCATCAGCCTGGCTATCTCTTTTTAAAGCTGCTGTGTCCTGTTACAGTTTATTATTTTGCTCTTTGCCTCTCTTCTTGGTACTGTTACTACTTGTATAAGACTGGGAGGCCAGAACTGCACAAGGCATTTGATATTCAGGCATACAGCAGTTATACACAAAATGTGTGTGTGTGTATGTGTATGTATATGTATTTACTCTCTGCTTGTGTATACAGACATATATATGTCAGGGATGTTTCTGGTTTTATTCTCTATTTCTGGTTTTATGCTTTATTTCTTTCTTAACATTTCATTAACAGTTTAGTCCTGTGATCACCACTGAGGACTGCTCTTCTGTTTTCACAGAAGTATCTATTACCACTTTAGGCAACTCTGCCCTGAACTGTATCCATTAGCTAAACTGCTAAGCTCCTTTCATACGTTAAAAGTTTCTTGGTAGAAACACATGAAATGGGTTGGCTCCTCTGTTTCTCCTCTCTACCTACAGTATCATGGCCCTGCAGATAGACTTCCATGTGCCCACTGGCCCAAGCAAAGGAATCAGACAGTGAGGAACAACATCCTGGTTCATCCTGTGTGAAAGTGCTGGCAAATAATATAGAATTTTTTTTTTATACATATGGGAACTGTGCAGCCAAGTGTCCATGTAGAATGAGCCAGACTGAGCTCCATGAGGATCTGAGCATCAGACAGACCCCTAAATCCACTTTAATACAGGTTATGATCCATCCTTTATTTATAATACAGGGGAACGAGAGAACCCATCCCCCCTCCCCTTTTTCAGTAAATGTTTGCTTTGCAGAGGAGGATGGAAATCTCCATCATCAGGAGGTCTGAAAAACAAGTTATACAAACATCTCCCCAGAGTGGTGCATGTCTAACTAATCCCCATGATGAAAAAACACTGGTTGATTGACTTCTCAAGGTCCCTTCCTACCCTAATCTTGAAGAGTCTGAGATTATCAGCCATCTACAGACAGATAAACAGATCAGCATTTTCTTCTTAGAGCGTGTTTGTGGGGGACAATTTTCAAACAGCTTTTTCTACCATCCTTCCATTAAAACTTCCATATCACAATGGCTCCTACAGAACTGCTGTAACCAATACAGAACTACTAAACCAATATAAGCCAGAGCAATTCTAAATCATTCAGAAGCTGGGTGATACCTCCAAACCCTCTAACATATCCTTTGTCCCTTTTGATTTTCACAGACTGGGGGAATATGGTAGACACAAAATCCTTATCAGAAAAGAATAAATAACCAGTCTGTCTTGGGATCTTTGAAAACAATAACAGATTTATTTTTGCAGCTGACAAGTGTTAAGAACTCAAGTTAATGGATTGCCATTTAGGAAACTGTTTTCCAAAATTTGGTCTTTCAGTCTTGTTGCCTCCTTTCCTCTACAGCATTTTAAAGTGATGCTTTGCACAACTGGGAGACCAAAAGGTTGATCTACCCATTTCCTTATAATAACATTCCTGCTGTTTTCTGAAACATCTGCAACAAGGTTTGCTTTATAGCTGTAACTGTGTTCATTATTTATTACCTGCTGGCAAATCCAGTGCCTGAATTTCAGGAATAACACCATTAACATGTCCCATGCTCTGATGACTGTTTCTCTATTGACAAGACTGAGAGCTCACACCGCGTAACAATGAACTAAAAAGCATGCAGTGATGCATTAAAAGGACAGAACTCAATTTCAGGCTTCAAAACCTTTGTGAAGGAAATGCCAGTTTGAAAAATGGCAGCTGAGTGAGTTTAGCATGGCAGGTTTAGCCCTTCTAATGTTTAAAAACTCAACAGAGCCAAGCTCATCGCATGGGGATGCTAATTATCTGGAGAGGACAGTATTTGTGTGCAGCATCCAACTGGCCAGGAGCCCAGAGAGGTTGTATCAGTTACAGGCCAAAGATCAAGTTTTTCTTGTGCTGGTCCTGGGGCATTCCAGGTAATATGGCAATGGCACCAACACCAATGGAAAACCTCTGGCCTCCTACCAAGACGAGTAGAGCCTGGCTTGCCATCCACCGGCTCCTGTCCCGCCATCTAGTGGGGTGTCTCCGTATGTCACTGGCACCCCAATGAGTGGAGTTACATCTGGAGGGCAAACACAGAGGTCTAGTCTTCTTTGAGTCCTCTGTGTAGGTATCGCTAAGTTAACTGAGGATACAGTTCAGATCAGTGTCTTCAAGGAGAAAAATCAAGCACAGAGGTTAGTTTGTCTCAGAAAAATTAAAAAGAAAAAGAAAAAGAAAAAGAAAAAGAAAAAGAAAAAGAAAAAGAAAAAGAAAAAGAAAAAGAAAAAGAAAAAGAAAAAGAAAAAGAAAAAGAAAAAGAAAAAGAAATGCTGTTCAGTTTCAGAAGGGTGTCTGTGCATAGAAGTTGTAACCTAGGCTCAAACTGCAGTACAACCAACAGCTGTGTGGGACAGAGCTGGGAGCAGCCTCAGTGGTGCCATCTTTCCCCACATCTCAGCAGCTGTGTTTGCGCTCAGGCCCTTTCCTCACTCCCCATCTGCTTCACATGCTGCAGCTGTGCTACACCTGGCCCTGTGTCTTGCATATCCCAGCCCTGGCTTGACTTTGGACCTTCCGCTCCACTGCCCTCACTGGACCACCATGGGACTGGGCCTTTGCTGGAGAGGACACTGCTACCTTGCCACCATCCACACACCCAGCTTGCCTTCCCTTAAGTAAGAGGCCTTGCTACTTCATAAGAACTTGGATTCAGCTCACTTAGCAAAAGAACTAATCATGAGCCATCTCCGCTGCGGAGGTCAAATAGGATGAATTCCATCCTCATTCTTTGCAAAGCAACTGAAATAGCCAGGCAGGTGCTGACATACTGGGGGGAGGGGGAGGGAGCAGGGTTATATTTTTGGGGATATGTTTTAGGGTTATGTTTTTTTGGGGGGAGCAGGGTTATGCTTGTGGATACGTTTCCAAATCTACTGCTGTAAGAGCAGATCTCTCTGCAGAGACATCCAGGTTTACTGCCTGCAGACCAAGGAATGTGCCAGCAAGCACAAGTAGTTAAATCCTTCCCCTTAGGTGTGGCATGGAAGAAACCCTTTCTGCAGCATATCTCTAGTCAGAGTCAAAGGGCTGTACTGTGTTGTGTTTAAATAGGACTAAAGCAGGGGCTCTACCAGGATTAAAGCTTCCATGCAGGCCCATCTTGTCATGCAGGACAACAAACACATTCCTTTCTGACAACTTTCCTTTTCCAAGCCCTCTTGTTCATTCTGCATAGTGATATAAGAACATTATTTTTATCCAAACTGTGTAACCAATTGCCTAAACGGGTGTAAATGACAGCACATAATTCATCTAAGAATCACTGGGTGAGACAGAAGAGAGCTGGAAAGGATCTAGAGGCAGTCTGTCCCTCTGTTGTGGGGTGGGATCAGCTGTTACCTGTGTCATTCATGGTAGATCTAGTATGTTTTCTGACCTCACCTGAGCAGGTTTCTGGACTGTTCTCAAAAACCTGCAGGGACACAGAACTAGGTAGATAGCCTACTCCTTGTTTCTCTATAGACAGTACTGGGAAGCATTTCCAATGCCTTACCTAAAACTCCCTTACAGCAAAATAAACCAAATCATATTCCTTCTACTTATTCCTGCTGCTTTTCTGAACCCCTGCTGATTAGTCCATATCTTTTCCAAAGTGTGTTGCTAAAGCTGGAGTCAGCTCTCCAGGAGGTATTAGCAGCACGGAATAGAGCTCAACCCCTCACATCTT
This sequence comes from Lathamus discolor, assembly GCF_037157495.1. Taxonomy (NCBI): domain Eukaryota; kingdom Metazoa; phylum Chordata; class Aves; order Psittaciformes; family Psittacidae; genus Lathamus; species Lathamus discolor. The sequence goes on along the minus strand of NC_088887.1, from coordinate 97,836,718 downwards.
TAAGACAGCAGAAGTTTCTTGTATGTAACGTCACCACATATATTCCAATATGGCACGGGCTTTTCTTAAAATAGGTAAGACAGGTGATATGAGGAAAATTTTTTTCACTGAAAGGGTTGTCAGGCATTGGAACAGGCTGCCCAGGGAAGTAAGTGGTGGAGTCCTCATCCCTTGCGGGTATTTAAAAGACATGCAGTTGGCACTTAGGGGCTTGGTTTAGTGGTGGTCTTGGCAGTGCTACGTTCACAGTTGGACTTCACAATCTTATAGGTCTTCCCCAACCTAAAAGATTCTATGATTCCATGGTTCTGTGACTCTGGTTCAGCTTTGGATCTGCCAGTACCCCAGATGTTTTCTGCAGAACTGCTGCCCAGTTCTCTGTCCTGTGTCTGTAACTGATAACACCTCTCTGTACTCAAGAGCATAACATCAGAGCAGCCATATGGAGCACAGCATCACCTCAGCATCCCCATGGCATGTGCAGCGCACACCGTCACACATCCATCCCCACGGGCAGAATTTAGGTAAGCTGGAGTGATGCATGTAATGTCACAGACAAAAAGGCTTTTTGTAGCTGTGCAGTGACCTCTCTGTCTGTTTGAAGAAGTGCAGCCAGCCCGTCTGAAACAGAGCTGTGGGTGTACAGCCAAGGAAGCAGCAGAGGATTTTCAGGGACCCAGCTGAACCGGAAAGAAATGTAAATACTGTAACGTCAGTGTAACAACACCTACATTTCTTCTGAGTGCAGGAGGTGTTGTTGCTGAGCTGAAGACCTTTCTCATATCCTAAAAAGTTACTCTTTTGGGATTTCTTCATCTATCTATTCCAGTCTGACATATTTTATTTGTGAATAGATCAGACCTGATAAACTACAGTGATGCTCAAAGTTCAGTTCTTCCAAGTACTAATCTTGTAACCCGGGACTCCGTCTTAGTACACTGCCAGTGTAGATCCAAATTATGACTTTTGGCTCAACGTCCAAGAATCTCCAAGGACTGCCAGGGACTGAAAGGCTGGTTATATTGTGTAACCTAATAATAAGAAGGTTTAGGACCTCTCTAGTGCCCTTAACCCCCGTGGGGAAAGAACTTGAACAAAAGCAGTTGGAGCTACAGTTTCCATCTGGGTGCGGGGAATGTCGCAGCTCCTGTTTCAGTCATAAATTCCAGCCAGATTTGTGAAGACACAAGCTGATTACAAGCTTGTTGTCCATCTTCTCTCCCAGTGCAAGAGCCTGGAGATGCACTGGGGAAGAGGGCATTGGGTACAGACTGCCCTGCCAGGCCTCTCTGCAGTGCCAGGTCTCACTTGGTTGTTTAGACTTCTATTTTCCAGTTTCTCTACCAGGATCTATCTATACAGATACATAGATTAATATATATAAAAATAGATACAAATATATCTATATACTTATATACACTGTGACTTTCACAGCCTTTTACAAAGGTTAGAAGAATGTCCCTTAGGTCATAGCCAAGCCACACCTCTCATTTTCTTCCACTGACTGCACCTGGCTGGAGACTCGGCTGCAGGCAGGATCTGCTTCCTTTTGATACAGCTCAGTGGGAGTGGTCACAATGAGCTGAAAACGTACTGTTCACTTAGAGAAAGAACAGTGAAGTATCAGCTGTCATCTGCCATTTGAATCCAAGATACAAAGTTATATCTTATCCAGTTGCTAGTATCTGATGAGAGTAACACTGCAATAATTCACAATGATCTGTGTTTTCCACGAGAAAGGATTCTTGTGAGACTGCAGACACCTGCCTAGAAAATCCACCTCAAGTGATTTAAAAACCCCATCTATAAAAACACACGACTTTCATCTGTGCTTGGGGATTCACATGTCTCCAAAGACAAAGTGCACTGTCAGGATAACCTACCAGTTCCCACCTAAAAATACCCTGCTGCAGAGGGACTACCTTTTTATCCTGCCACTCTGGAATGTGTTAACCTTGCTTGGATATGAGAGGTGTTTGAAGGGGCTGCCTGCACAGACACAGAAAGCAGGTGTGGAACACTCATGGTTTCTTCAAATGGTGCTGATTTCGGGGAGGGGGAAGAAGGCATTTCTAATATCAGCACATGAGAGAATTATCTCTTAATATGGCATCAGAGGAAATTTTTAGCACTGGTACCTCAGTAAAGTGCTTCTTGCAAAGTCTATACCAATTAAAGTATCACTAACTTAGTCCTGGGATTTATTCAGAGCTGTCTGAGTTTTAATCAATTTTAAAAGCCACTCAGGTTAAAAGGATGAAAACCTTGTCATGTCAACACTTCTGGTCTCATTTACAGCTTTTTTCCACTTGATATTGATTTAGCATAACTTCACGTCAAATTGATGTTCATACAGGAGCCTTGACCTATTTAACTGACGCGTTTTTAAGTAATACCTCCTACTTCACAGCTGCAACTCTGAATATAGACCTACACGCAAAGCAACCTGAAGGTCCATCTATCTCAGCACTTGTGCAAAGGGTTTCTACCCTGACTCCAGTAGACAGGGCCAACCCCTGAATTTGTAAGAGGTTTTGATACTATAGGAAGATTCCTTTTTCTAGAACAATCTCTTCAAATGAAAACCAAACTGAAGCACACCTACTAACTGGATGTTTTTAGCTGCGTATTACACTATGAGAAGGAGCCAAATGTTCCCCTGTCACTCAACCCACTGCTAAAGATGTGTGGTTTGTATAAAGAGGGGCTATCTCTTATCAAGTCAGCTGCTACTAGAAAAAAAAAAAACAGATAAGCTTTTGAGCAGAAGCCCCTAATTCAGGTCTGAGACAGCAACAGTAGGGGAAGGTATTTTTTGAAGGTGAAAACCAGCAGAGAATGACTGATAAATTTAATCAAGATTATGTAAGCAGCTAGACCATCTTGAAAAAAAAGGGGGGGGGGGGGAGCACTGATATCTGGAGCAAAGGAAGAGATAGCAGGGGAGGAGGAGATAAAAGGGGAGCACAAAGAAAGCCTTGACTAATTTACTGCCTGAGGAGGGTGAGGGACAGGGAATTGTATCCTGTGCCTAATGTCTCTGTCAAGTCCAGGATCATTAGAAGCACTAAGCATTTGAGGTCCCATAATGTCTTTTGAAAGTATTTTGTCATGTCCCCTAAGAATAAGGGTTCAAGAGAGGTCTACATTTATTTCAATTGTGTTGGACTGCTGCAGAGAAGTATGTGCAAGTGGAGGAAAAGAGGCCTAGGTATTACTGTGCTTCTGCCTTTCATCTTGACCCTGACTGCTGGGCTTAATCTCTTAATTTTGATTTGTTGTAAATAAGTGAAGTTCTTCACTGAGAGGGTGGTGAGTCACTGGAACAGGTTGCCCAAAGAAGCTGTGGATGCCTCATCCCTGGAAGTGTTCCAGGTTAGGTTGGACGGGGCTTTGAGCAACCTGATCTAGCAGAAGGTGTCACTGCCTGTGGCAGGCGGGTTGGAAATGGATTATCTTTAAAGTCCTTTCCAACTCAAACCATTCTATGATTCTATCTTTGCAAAAATAAGGAAAAATATACCTGTCCCAACCAGTCCTTTCACAAGCATACAAGTGGTGTCTCCAAACATACCCAACTTGATTAGTCTGAGGCAGTAATAACAGGAAGAGTCTAACAGCTTCTTAATTATTTGCCTATTACAAATATATCACTTATTTGGAGAAGGCACAGTGCTTAGTACCTGTCACAACCCTCACAAGGTGTCGAGCTCCTCAGCAGTGAGGACAGCCCTACTGCAGTTAAGTCATTACAGATGATGGAGACCACAGGAGAAGGCAGTCAGGCCAGCCGATACGCACCTTGTCAGGCTGTGAACAGAGGGAACATCACAGGTTTTTCCGAACATCACCTGTCTTACCCATTTTAAGGAATGCCATATTGGAATACATAACTGGTGACGACACTGTGCCACCCCCAGCGCTGCGGGCGACTCACAGCAGCGCTTCTCCAGGTGTCTGTGAAAGGCTCAGAGTGGTTCTGCTTCAAAACTGAGCTTATGCCAGAGCTGAAGAGCCAGCAGGGATCATCCCCTGTACCCAGCACTGCTGAGACTGCACCTCAAATCCTGTGTTCAGTTCTCAGTACAAGAAAGACATTGAGGTGCTGGAGCAGATCCAGAGAAGGGCAATGAAGCTGATGAAGGGTCTGGAGCCCAGGTATGATGAGGAATGGCTGAGGGAACTGGGAAGGTTTAGTCTGGAGAAGTCTCAGGGGGGACCTTATCGCTCTCTACAACTACCTGAAATGATGGAGCGAGGAGATGGCTGATCTCTGTTCTCAAGTAACAAGTGACAGGACAAGAGGTAACGGCCTCAAGCTGCACCAGAGGAGGTTTAAGTCTGGAGATCAGGAGAAAATTCTTCACTGAATTTTTCAGGTCAGCCATTGGAACAGGCTGCCCAGGGCAGTGGTGGAATCACCATTCCTTTAAGTGCTCACAAACCATGTAGACGAGGCCCTCAGTGACATGGTTTAGTGGTGGCCTTGGCAGTGCTGGGGTAACGGTTGGACTTGATGATCTTGAAGGTCTTTTCCAACCTAGCTGATCCTGCGATTCATGCGCAGGTCAGTGGAGCACTCAGAAACAGGAAGCAGGGTACAGCGCCCTGGCAGATCTGCCGCTCAAGGAACACAGCCCGCTACAGCGACAGCCCGGCCTCACCTGAGGGCAAAGAGGGGCTGGCCTTCCACTGCCCCTGCCCCTGCCCGCCGGCACGGCTGCAGCTGGGGGAGGCGGTTTGTGCTACCGACCCCCCCATCGCACACACGCACCCCCGACGCGCCGCCGGCCGCCCCAACCGCCCCGCCACGGCCACCACCCGCGGCCCGCCCCAAACATCCGCGCGAGGGCGCCGCGCGGGGCGGGGCGGGCGGACTGCGCGTGCGCGGTGACGCGCGGTGCGGTGCCCGCTATATGAGCTGCGGCAGGCGCTGACTCGGCCCTTTCCGCCGCGCTCCCGCCCGCTCTCGGGTCGCTGCGCAGACACCGCGCCGCCGCGCCTGCCGCCACCATGATCATCTACCGGGACTGCATCAGCCGTAAGGGCGGCGGCCCAGCGCCGGGGACGGAGCCGGGAGGGCCGGCCGGCCGGGAGGCTGCTCTGGCGGGAGGGGGGAAGCGGCCGGCCGCGGCCTGCGCTCGGCTGCTGGGCCTGGCGGTGCCGCGCATGTGCAGTGCGGGCAGCCGCGCCGGGGATTTGGGGGGGGGATGTCCGGGTCGAGGCCGCGCCGCCCGGGCTGGAGCGCTGGGTCCGGGTGGGGGTGACGGGCAGGCGGAGCGGGACCCGGAGGGGCGGTGAGGGGAGGCGGCTGCGGGGACGCGAAGGGCGGAGGCTGACGCGGCGCCCGCCTGTGTGTGTCCGTCCCCCCGCAGAGGACGAGATGTTCTCGGACATCTACAAGATCCGGGAGGTGGCGAACGGCCTGTGCCTGGAAGTGGAGGGGAAGGTGAGTAGCTTGTCCACTTCAGGAAGGGACTATGGCGGGGAGGGAAGGCAGGCCTCGCCGCGGTGACTCAGAGCCAGGCAGGGGCTGGGGAGAGGGATTGGCTTCCCTGCGAGCGGCCCTAGAGGTGGGTGGCGGGGCACGGCACGGCCTGGTGGCTGTGGCTGGAACAGAGACAGCTGCTACCATGGTTGCTGTATGAAAGTTCAGTGCTAGCGGTGTAGTGAATGTCAGGTGCTGGGAGAGGAGCCTGGCTTAAAAAGCCTGTGCTTGGGCTGCAGTCAGGTTCCTTGCATTTAACTGTGGCTCTGAAGTCATGCCCTGCTGTCAGGTCATAGATGTGTAAGAGCAGTAGCATTAAGATTTTTGCAGAGCCGTTAAGTTTTTTGATGTCTCTAAATCTAGATGGTCACCAGGACAGAGGGTCAAATTGATGACTCTCTAATTGGTGGCAATGCCTCTGCTGAAGGTCCTGAGGGAGATGGAACAGAAGCCACGGTCATAACTGGTGTTGATATAGTGATAAACCACCACCTGCAAGAAACCAGCTTTACAAAAGAATCCTACAAGAAGTACATCAAGGATTATATGAAAGCGTAAGTGTCAGCAGGCTTTTTCTTTAAATGGGATTGCAGAAGTTTTAGGTTGCTGAGATTTTGAAAACAGTGTTGAACTTTGTTCCTGTAGTATGTGTTAGTTTGGATACAGGTGCCAAACTCTCTGTGAACTTGAATAATGTCTTAATACTTGGCAAAACTGGAGCTCTAAAGAATTGATAATGGAATATCTGAGTTTATCTTGGCTGATGTACAGGACCTTTCATGTGCTTTGAATGTTATTTGTAACCTTACTGTTTTCTTTTGGATTTATCTATACCAGATGTTCATGTGGAAGGGGGTGAGGTGGTGAAGAAAAACTTCCTGAAGTAATTGTAACTTGGCAGTTTAAATGTCCATGAGTAATGTGTGAATGGAACTTTTGTTAATTCAAGGTGTAACTTGTTGCTCACGGTTTAGTACTAAGGGAGAAAAGACTGATGCTGAGAGAGAGTACTGTTTGTGCTGTGAAAATGGTTTACTATTTTTTTTGTCTATTAGCTTGGAAGTAAAATGAGCTTCATACAAGTGTTGGGCACTGTTCTGCTAATTGACTAGCAAAGTTAAGTTAAAATTTTGGGGCTTTAAGAGTGGGAGGGGGGGAAAAAAAACACAAAATCAAACGGTTTGACTGCTAACAACTCTTTATGCTATGGTGTGATGCTGCTCAGTGGCGTTACTAAGCTAGAACATGTTTTCAGATTCTTTTTTTTTTTTTTCCAGAATCAAAGCCAGACTTGAGGAACACAAGCCAGAGAGAGTAAAGCCTTTCATGACAGGGGCTGCAGAACAAATCAAACACATCCTTGCGAATTTCAAAAACTACCAGGTAATGAAACTCCCTACAGTAGTGTGGCAGTGATATGAGCTGTGATTGGTTCATTGGCTGAACTAGCTTGTTGAGAATTTTGAGGACTCAGGGAGTCAGGGCATCTAACTTGCCCTTCTCTGGGGGTATTAGAGACTCAGAGTCAGAGAAAAGGAATAGCATAGAAATTTCTTGGGGTGTTTGGGGATCTCATTTCAGTTTGCAATGCTTGTAGATAACTGCATTTGTAGCTAGCACATTTAGGAGCTGTAGAGTTTTAAGATTTGAAAGACGGATAATTTTGGCACCTGCCGTGTCTTGCTCTGCTCTTCATAGCATTGTGGTAAAACTGTAGAATGGTATTGGATTAGAAGGGTACTTAAAGATTATCTAGTTCCAACCTGCCTGCCATGGGGAGGGGCACCTTCCCCTAGAGCAGGTTGCTCCAAGCCCTGTCCAACCTGGCCTTGAACACTACCAGGGATGGGGGGCAACCACAGTTTCTCTTGGCAACATGTTCTACTGCCTTGATCACCCTCACAGTGAAGAATGTCTTCCTAATATCAAATTAGTTCTATCCTCTTTCAGTTTAAAGCCATTCCCCCTTGTCCTATCACAAAATTGCCGTGTAAAAAGTCCTTCCCAAGCTTTCTTGTAGTCCCTCTATGTACTTGAAAGCTGCTCTAAGATCTCTGTGGAGGCCTTTTCCAGGCTGAACAAGCCCAACTCAGGCTGTCTTCACAGGAGAGGTGTTACAGCCCTCTGATCTTTTGTGTGGCCCTCCTTTGGACTTGCTTGAGCAGGTCCATGTCCCTCCTGTGCTGGGAGCCCCAGATCTGATTGCAGCACTGCAGGAGAGGTTTTACAGGAGCAGAGTAGAGAGGTAGAGTCACCTCCTTTGTCCTGCTGGTCACGTGCCTTTTGATGTAGCCCTCATACAGAGGCTTTTTTGGGCCTCAAATGCATGTTGGGTCATGTTAAGCTTATCAACACCCTCAGTCAAGTCCTTCTTAGGCTGCTCTCAATCCAGCCTCCCCCAGCCTGTATTTGTGCCTGTGGTTGCCCCGACCCAGGTGCAGGATCTTGCACTTGGCCTTGCTGAACTTCATGAAGTTCACACTGGCCCACCTCAAGCTTGTCGAGGTACTTCTGAATGGCATCCCTTCCACCTTGTGTTCTGAATGCTGAGGTACTTAGGTGGCACTAAAATGGATAAGCTGCAGAAAGTAAAATCCCTGCAGCTGGTGAGGGGGAGTTTTAAATTGAACTTGGAGATGTTATAGTTTTCTTGTGTAAAAAAGGCACTTTCTCCTGGTAATAGCTCATTAAATGTCTCAGTAATGTGTTTCTTTGAAGTTCTTTGTAGGAGAGAACATGAATCCAGATGGTATGGTGGCTCTCCTGGATTTCCGTGAGGATGGTGTGACCCCATATATGATTTTCTTTAAGGATGGCTTAGAAATTGAGAAATGTGTAAGTACTGGGTGAATGTGCCCGACTACATGATTAGTTCTTTCAGTGCACCACTTGTTCTCTTGTGTGCTTGTTAAAGTTGAACAGTAGCTGCCAGCTTAAACTTTGAAGTCAGTACAGCCTAATTGGTGCTTTATGTTACACACAGTGCCTGAGACTTCCCTCAGGTGCTATTCAGTTACACCGAATGGGAAGTAGTTTCACTGCAGTGATTAATGGTGACTTCATGGCTAAGAAATGCAGAAAGTTACACACATCTCAGAAAGGCAATTCTATGTGATTTAAAGACAGTGTTCTCTGAAATGCACCACGACAGGGCGTTAATTGTGAAATACCTTACTTGATCATGTTCCCTCTTCTTTTGCTTATTCTGGTGCCATTTTTTGTTATGCAAGAACTGTGTTTAAAATATTGCCCTAAATTTGGGAACACAATAATAATCAAGTACTTTACCTTATACTGTCTGGGATCTCCAGCTGTTTGAGCTCAGACATCTCCTGTTGTCTGCTTTATCTTTAATAACTTTGTTGGAATGTGGTTGCAGCAAAACAGTCCTTGGATCACAACACTTGGCATTTTTAGGCTCATTTGGAGTGCCATGGAATTTGCTGTAGACTGGTAGTGTGGGGTTGCCACTTGCTTTGTCCAGTCATTGTGGCCTCATGAAGTCTGTTTATAGCCAGCTAAATTTATCTGTAAAGCCTCGTAGAGGCTTCCTGGTATGCAAGTCATGTAAAGATGAACCAACTCATAGTGTGGAACATGAGCCCAACTGAAGGAATGCTTTTATTGGCCAGAACAGACACACCACCTCCTGCAGCCTGCCTGAGGAGGGATAATATCTGCCCTGCACTCTGGAACAGGCCCAGGTCACCTGGAAGGTGCCTCCTCAAAGCAGAAGCTTGTGTTCATCTCCCCTGCTTGGGCAGACCTTTTGGATGTGTAATTTGGTTATCTCCATCTCCTTCAAGACAGAGTAAAAGAATAGTAGCAGGGTGTTCTAGTTGCAAGCAAAAAAAAAATCCCCTATGACAGCTTCTTGGTACAGCTCCTGTAAGAGGCAGTGTGTATGTTGTAAGGGTTAGTACTTGCTTAGGATATGCTCTTAATTGAAAGGAAACCTGAAACTTGGCATTTCAAGCAAAAAGGGTATGAACGAGTATCCTGTCCGGCTTGCTCAGCAGCTGATGCCAGTTGCTCTGTATGATCATAAGAATGATTAGCATCCTCTGATAGACCATGAGCACTTTTCCTGTTGCTCTCTGGTTTGCACTATGATGCGAAAATAACTTCCTTGCGCTTTCTGCCTGCCAGCCTGTGGCAGCTCAGATTGAATTAGGGAATACACAAACTTAAGTTATAGAAATTTACTGTTGTGACCTTGAACTAACACTTGCTACTCTTGTTTCAGTAACAAATCAAACAGTATGGTTTTGGATCACCTGTCTTCATAGCTGGCTGCTGTTTCTTCTTCATCGGCACAACACCAGGAATTGGCAATGTCTAACTGGACTGATGTCATCTTGAGCTTTATTCACTTATTTTGACCCTGATTTGGAGTGGAGGCATTGTTTTAAAGAAAAAAAAAAACAAACATCTGTCATGTAGATTGTCTAAAATAAAACTCATTTGAATCCATTCTAGGTGATGGCTTTTGGCCTAATGTATTTCTTAGGGTGACTTGCAGGAGAGGTTGCAGCAAGGTGTTTGTCCCAGGATTTGGTACTGTCAGTAGCATAGCCTGGTCCTAGCACACTATGACTTGATGACAGACTTCATGCAGTTTCTACCTGGGATACTGGAGTGCAAGAGCAGGCTAAGGTCAATCAGGCAAAGCCCAGAAAAATGTCATCATGATGGAGTGGGTCACCTTCATCTTTCTTGATTGCAGAGACTTGTCTCTGGAAGAGATACCAAAGTAATAACCCAGGAATGGAATGTGTGCTGCTGAGCTGCTTTGTCAGACAAGGACGCTTGAGTCTGTCCTCAGCTGTAGTATGACTTCAGTATCAAGGTAGGAGGATTGGATGGAGCAGGAGTCTAGCACCAGCACTCCCTCTGAGCCCAGGTACTAGGAACACAGGGAGAGGGTTTTCCAATGCAGGCTGGCTGTGGTACTGGCTCCTGTGTATCTGACAGCTGCTCAGGAGCAGATTAATAAGAATACACAAATTGCACAATTTTGGGGTGTTTTGTACTTACTGGTGAGAGAAGTGTTGGAATGGCCTGTCCCTATCCTAGGCTTATACACAGCAGGTGTGTCTGGGCTTGAAGCTTTGCTGAGTGTTGATAACTTGGTGTTCCTGCTGTATTCCCTGTTGGGAAGTGCATCTGTTTGACAGACCTGGAGCAAACAGCAGTTGCTTCTCTGGTTCGTGCTGAGATGCGACAGTAACGGGTTCCTTGCGCTTTCTGCCTGTCTGACCTTGTGGCAGCCTGGATTGAATAAAGGAACACAGACACCTTTGCAGAGCCCCAGATGGGGTTGGGGGGGTTATGTTGCTGCTGACAACACAACTGTGTGGGCCTTTGGCCAGGGATGTTGCCTTGGGCTGCAAATCACCCATGATTTTCTGCTGTGGTGGAGGCAGAGGTACAGGAGGTTAAGGTGCCAAAAGGGGAGGGCATGACCTGGTTGCCACCTGTTCACCTGTGAGTCCTTAGGCCTGCACTACAGTGTTGGCATTTTGCTGCCTTGTGTCAGGCTTGGCTGGAGCTAGGTTTCTGCAGGGGGTGAGATAGATGCAGCAGCAGGCTGGGAGGAGTGAGATACTGCCTGTGGAGGAGGGAGGGGAGCGTGGCCTAGTTATCTCAGAGGTTCCTGTCTAGTTTACACACTTCCTATTTTAGTTGTGTGGGAACTTCATTTACATATCTTTAACTTTCCCAGAAAGGGGGCTTGGACCAGCTGCGCTTCTGGCTGAGGTACAGGAATGATGCTATCCGAGCAACGTAAAATGGCGCTCCTCTGCCTTCACCCTATGGGGTTGAAAGGCAGGTTCACAGCCTAAATAAAATCACTGAGCCAACTCTCTTTCCTTGCAGAGGGTTTTTTAATGGGGCCAGGTCAGGGTGTTCTCTTTTTCTTAAAAGCTGAAAGCCTTAAAGGAAGGGGAAAGCGAGTACTTGCTTAGTTTGAGACTTCTGCTTCTCAGTGGAGTAAAGTGTCAGCAGGGAAGTGCTTGCATGGCCATGCAGCCTCTGGTCTTGCTGTGCAACCCCTAATACCCCTGGCTCCCATTTCCAGTGAGTTAAAACATTCAAAACTGAGTGAGCTGGCATGTGGGAGTGGAAAGGGCTTTTGCCCTGGCTTGATGGGTGATGCTGGGATCCCCAGGGAACAAGCCTGAAGCAAATTGTGTGACAGCTGCATACGAATGAGGAGGTGCTTTGAAAAGCAGCTGGTATAAAAGCATGCTGAGCACAGCCTTGCTGTTGGGTTGAATGGCCTAGGGTGAATCGTGAGCCGTCCTCACTACTCCCAGCTAATTGAGACGTTGAACTGGTGTGTACAAACACGCCTAGCCGGTAGGTCACAGCCTCATATGCTTTTCTACAGGGTAGAGCATATGATAGGAAGTCTCCCTTCTGTTGTGGGAAGGTCAGTTCAGAGGCTCTTGAGATGCAGGAGGTGGTTATGCTCATCCCTCCAGTGAGCTGCAAGAGAAGTGGTTTTGCTGCTGGCTGCGCTTCCCAACAGCGCACTGCTGCCTTCGGTTTCCCAGGGGAATGGACAAGTCCCACTGCTCTGGTGCCAAGCCTGCCAGGCAGCAGGGAGGAAAGGTTAAGCTACCCTTGATGGGAGAGACAAACCATGGGGGTGACAAGCAGTGGTCTGGGCTGTGCTGCTGTGGCAGTTAAGGCAGGGTGAGGGAATGTTTGAGATCCAGTGCCTTGTGGGAGTTGCTATGTGCTGAGAAGTGGGAGGCCTGTGGCTGGTAAAGGCACTTGTCAGCAGTCTGTGCTGCAGCTTTGATTTGGAAATGAAGCTGGTGTCTTTCCTTGCAACTCAATTCCCCTTCTTCTGGTGCCTCTATTTCATGCAGCTGTTTTCTGGGGACTGAAAAGCTAAACTGGTTGGAGAAGGCAAAGCTTCATACTGCTGTAATGCTATGGCTTTGGACTTACTGAATTGATGAAAATGCCGCATCGTAAGAAATTATCCTGGTGCTGCTTAAACACAGCCTGAACTTGAAAGACTTCATCCCTGGCAGTGTTCAAGGCCAGGCTGGACAGCACCTTGAGCGGTCTGGTCCAGTGGAAGATGTCCCTGCCCATGGCAGGGAGTTGGAACTCTATGATCTTTAAGGTCCCTTCCAACCCATACCAGTCTATGGTTCTATGGCAACTTTAAAACTGGGTGGGTGGCAGTTCTGGAGCCTTTTGCAGCCCTCAGCTTTGGCACAAGGAAGGAGAACCTGTAGAGGGAAGGTCCTACATGAATAGATGTGGGGAACAGACTTGCTGCTGCCTGCTTGGAGCAGGTGAGGTGCCTCCACTCCACCTTAGGCTGTGCTTTCCCAGATACAGCTGCTGTTGTGAACTGGGATGTTTCACCCTGCACCAACCAGCAAGTATATCTCTGTGTTGCTGCTGGCCAACAGCAGGAGAACAGCATTTAAACACAGTGTTCATTTAGCTCAGAGATAAATGTCTTGATAGGAGGAAAAGAAGCCTTGCCAAGCCTGGAAGTCTGCCATAAACCACCCAAAATCCATTGCTAGGAGCACAATTGTGCTGGTTTGTAGCCCCTGCACCTTGGCTGCCTTTTGGTTGTAGCTGCAGCTGGGAGCTGTTAAGGAAAGATTACAGCCAAGTGGCTGTGGGCAGGGCTGGCGGCCAGCAAATGCTGGTGACCTGGAAGTGTCTTATGCAGGAGTGGGAGGATGTTGTTGAGGATGTGCATAGCTGGTGTGTGTTTCAAGCCATTAGAGCTGCATTCATCACCTTCTACTTACGTCAGAAAGGAAAAGCAACCCAAGAGCCCTTTTTAGACTATTTTCATGCTATACCAACCTCACTGATGAGGCAGTGGCTGAATGTGGTGAGAAGAATGCTGAGCAATAGTTTCTCTGCAGCCTCCTGCTACCTAGGGAGCCAAGAGCTGGGATTCATATCCCAGTCTGCTACTACCACCAGCAGCAGCACGAAGAAGCAGAGCTGGCATTTCAGAGTGCAGCCCCTTTCCTCCCGTCCTCGGCAAGGTGTGTGCATGCTGGCAGCCCTGCCAAAGCAATACAGCTGCTGGGTTTTTATAGGGCATGTCCAAAAACTCATATGTCCAGAAAGGAATTAAGGATTAACTTCCCAAATTCTTTGTAATAGAGTAGGTGAGAAAAGGCCATGTAAAGCTGGACGTTCCCTCCCTGCTCACTGGATGCTCAGCAGGCAAAGCACTGCTGTTGCTACTGGAATAGGCTATTTTGGGGGCTGAGGCTCATCTCCTTTTCTTACAGCAGTGTCCACAGCTGAGCTGGGCACCCCTGTCCCCTCCAGTTGAGTCAGGGTGGGATGATTCTTAGCCTCCTGCAGCCATATGGTCAAGCTGCCCACGAAAAGGCATTTAAGGGGATCAGTGCAGCCCTTTACCCATTGGCTTGGGCTGCCCTGGCCCACCAGCCATCTGGCAGCATATCCAGTTCATCTGTTGTGGTAGGGCTTAAGAGTCTTCAGACCCCCGTAAACCCACCTGAGTATTAAGCTGAACGGGCAGGTTGAGCTGCTCATGACTCAAATGGTCATTTGGGAGAATCACAGAATCGGCTAGGTTGGAAAAGAGCTTTAAAATCCCAAGTCCAACCGTTACCCTAGCACTGCCAAGGCCACCACCAAACATGTCATTAAGGATCTCATCTACACGGTTTGTGAGCACTGCCAGGGACAGTGACTCCACCGCTGCTCTGGGCAGCCTGTTCCAAGGCCTGAGCACCCTTTCAGTGAAGAAATTGTTCCTAATACCCAATCTAAACCTTTCCTGGCACAGCCTGAGGCTGTTACTTCTTATCACATGGGAGAAGAGACTGACCTCACCTCACTACAACCTTTCAGCCAGTTGTAAAGAGCAGTAAGGTCTTCCTGAGCCTTCTCCAGACCAAACACCCCCAGTTCCCTCAGCCATTCCTCATCACACTTGTACTCCAGACCCTTCATCAGCTTCATTGCCCTTCTCTGAACACACTCCAGCACCTCAATGTCCCTCTTGTGAGGGGTCCAGAACTGAACACAGTACTTGAGGTGCGGCCTCACCAGTGCCAAGTACAGGTGCTAGAGAGTATGCTTTCAGTCTCATTTAATGGCATGTAGCACACTGATAATTCTGCTCGTGCCTATGGGACTCACTTGTGGACTGATGTTTTGACCAGTATTCAAGCAGAGTGAGACAGCAGCACATGGGAAGACCAGCAGGGAATCAGTGTTCACTGCTGTGAGTTCAGGCTTTAAATTAATCCAAATGTGGGGGCCGGGGAATCAGACGTGAATGCCTACGAGCCTCCTCCTCCTCCCTTTTGGCAGATGGCAATCCTGCTATCCTGCTAACAGCGCTTGCTAAGGACCCCTTGCACAACAAGCGGAGCAGAGCTGGGGAGGTTTTGTTGGTTGGTAAGTGCTGGATCCAAATGAGGCTGCCCCAAATGCTGAATCACGACTGTAGCCTTGCATGAAGTTTGACCAGTCCCACAGTGCCGTGAGTTACCGCAGAAGGGAGGATATGGGGCCCACAGCAGCGGGTCTACCCTGCTGCTTCTGTCTAGGGTGGTTTGTGCTGCAAGACCTCCTGGCGTGGCTGCAGGCTGGATGATGATCTGCCAACAGCACCTAACGACTCCACCTCCACATTTACCATGTGCTTCCAACAGGCAGGAACCAGCAGTGTGCTTGAACGCACAGCACAGGTCCTGATGTTGGCACATGAGAGCATCTTCAGTCCCTAGCTCAGCATCTCTGGGGGCTCAGTTGTACCCTTCCCTCATGCCACATGGATTTAGTGGGTGCTTTTAGGGCTAAAATTCCTGTCGCACCCTAACAAGCTAGAAAACCTTTAACACAGGAAGAAGGTAAAAGAGTGCTTCACGAGCTGCCAGGTTGCTGGACTATCCACTTGTGGTGGTTTAAGCCCAGTCAGCCATAAATCAGGCAGTCGGTCTCTCTCACTCCCTCCGCTTTTCTTCCCCCTGCTCCTGGAGGGATGGGAAGGAGAATCATAAGAATGTAACTCCCACGGGCTGAGATAAGAGCAGCCCAGTAACTAAGGTATAACACAAATCACTGCTGCTACCACCAATGATAATAATGGTAAGGGAATTAACAAGGGAAGAGAATACAACACCTCATCACCCACCGACTGATAACCCCCAGCCTGACCAAGCACTGACAGATACCTAGTCCCACTGCGCAGTGAACTGGCCCTTCCGGGTCATTCTCAGTTACATCCTGGGCATGACGTGCTGTGGTATGGAATACCTCTGGCTAGTTTGGGTCAGGTGTCCTGTCTCTGCTTCCTCCTGGCCTCCCCTCCTCCCTGGCAGAGCGTGAGACTCACAGAGTCCTTGGTCAGACCAAACATTTGAGCAGCAACTAAAAACATCGGTGTTATCAGCACTGTTCCCAGGCTGAAAGTCAAAACCACTGCACCAAAAGCACTGCACCAGCTACTAAGAAGGAGAACAATGACTGCTACTGCTGAACCCAGGATAGTATCCACCCCTTATTCCATACCATTCACGTCATGCTCAGATCCCACATTTTCGACATACCATCACTCTTATTTCAGTGCACTCTTATCTTAGTGCATGGACCAGTCCCTATAAAGCTGCTGAGTCCATCTGGTCCATGATGTCAGGCTCCATCTCTTGTAACAGTCTCTCCAAGCAGGAGAGGCTGCGTGCAGTGTTTACACTCATGAATAACCTGGTCAGTAGTGTCCATTGCCAAGTCCACCCCTCGATCATGAGTCCATCTCTGTGTTGCATCTCTGCCCTGATGGCCTGAAGTGTCATGGCCCACCAGGCTCAAAACAATTCACCGTTCCCTTCAGCAGTTTCTGCAGCTTGTTGCTGGGGACTCCATAGAGCTGCCTTCCATCTCCGACGCTTCCAAAGCACTGGAGGGGCCCAGTGGACCAGATACTGGCTCATACTGTCCCACACACCCTGCCACTCATGGCTGTCCAGCCTTGGGGAAAATCTCCTGCTCCTCCTATATCATCGTCTAACCCCAGACAAGACCCAAACCCGACTGCGTAACTTCTGAAATCAGACAAAATGGTAGTGGGTAGAACACCCTCTGTGTGTCTGCCCACATGCTGATCCCCGTCACAATCAGCAGGCAGGTCCCAAGGTTACCCAAAGGCCATTCAAACCCTTCAGAACTCTCCAGTGACGCTGCTGTACTTGTCCCTGGGGCTGGTGTAGCTGCCGTGCTCGCCGGCTCTCCCACCACCAGCTTCTCTTTTCCTGAGTGCAGCTCTTCCTCCTCTGCCTTGCTGGGACATGCTGCGTGGGCTCCAGCATCCTCCACTTGTCCCGGGTGCCCGAGGCTGGACCCAGCTGAGGCTCCCAAAGGTGGTGTCTTGCTCTTTGCATCCTCCGGGGGCTCGGGCTCGTGGGGCTCGGTGGGCAGCTGCCAGTGGATGTTCTCAGTGGCCGTGGGGCTGGGCTCCGCTGCGGGGCTCAGCTCCTCCACGAGGCTCTGCTCCTCTGCTGCCTTCTCCCGATGCTCGGCAGCCGCCTCCTTCCCCTCCTCAACCGCCCCGACCTCCTCCACCGGCAGCCTCTCCCTCCGGCCTCGGGCCCCGCTCCCGCCGCCGCCTGGTCCCCGGGGCCGCTCTCCCGGGCCGCTTCGGCCGGCGCCCGGGGCCGCTCCCCCTTGGCTCCCCGCAGCCTCACAAAGACAGAGGCGAGGACAAGGGCCGGGACGGTGAAGAGCAGCGGGACGGCCCGGTACAAGGCCACGGCCGCGTCCATCTCTCCCTGCTGCCGGAGCCCACCCGTATTACAAGCCATTGCCATAAAGTACAGTGAAACAAGAACCTTAGCCCAAGCCCCACACTTGATAAACACCAACACAGCAAATACCAGCCCTAAGTAATGTACAGCATTCTGAAACTCTGAGAGCAAGAGAAACAACTTTGAGAGCCAATAAATCAGCATTGTGACGACGATTAATCCAGTCAGATCTGTCATTATCTCAACCCTTCGTGCCCCACGTTGGGCGCCAAAAAGGACTGTCGTGGTTTAAACCCAGTCAGCCATAAATCACACAGTCACTCGCTCACTCCCCCCTCTTTTCTTCCCCCCGCCTCCTGGAGGGATGGGAAGAACTGAAAGAATGTAACTCCCATGGGTTGAGGTAGGAACAGCCCAGTAGCTAAGGTATAACACAAATCACTACTGCTACCACCAATGATAATAATGATAAGGGAATTAACAAGGGAAGAGAAATACAATACCACCCGCCGACCGACAATACCCAGTCTGACCGAGCATTGACCGATACTAGTCCAACCCTGCAGTGAACTGGCCCTTCCGGGTAACTCTCGGTTACCTCCTGGGCATGACGTGCTGTGGTATGGCATACCCCTTTGGCTAGTTTGGGTCAGGTGTCCTGCCTGCTTCCTCCCAGCTTCCCCTCCTCCCTGGCAGAGCATGAAGCTCACAAAGTCCTTGGTCACTCTAAACATTTGAGCAGTAACTGAAAGCATCGGTGTTATCGGCTCTGTTCCCAGGCTGAAAGTCAAAACCACAGCACTGCACCAGCTACTAAGAAGGAGAACAATGACTGCTACTGCTGAACCCAGGACATCACTGTATATCTTTTATTAGTTTATCCTGGTATAGCATTCCCTAGTTCCATTTGTGAAATACAGTTTCCTCACTGTTCCCCATTTTATCTTGAAACCTGGTGCTACTCCAGAGAAGGCTCCAAACAAACCAGGGCACCTTGGCTTTCCCCAGCCCTTCTGTTGCTTGTTGGTTGAAGATTCCAGTGCTCATTTACTTCTAGCACTTTCCACATTTGCAATGATGCCCATAAAAAATCAGTCCTTTGTAAAACCCATAAACCCCAGCATGCTCTGCACACTTCCATTACTCCTAAGTAGAGCCTATTTACCCTGTCCAAAGGCACTCTGCAGATCAATAAAATACCTACTTCACTTAGATCTTCTGCCATTTCACACTGACTGATGAAGTCCCTCTCAACTGAACACAAATTGTGAGGCAGTAAACTCAAATAAAACCAAAACTACATTCCTGCTAAGCTAATCCTGCTGGGATCCCTCTAAAGGCAGCCTTTTCCCTCTGAAACAGCACTGTCATTTTTGCCTGCAGCACTGAATTACATTACTGTATCAGGATTGTGTGCCCTCCATGGCCTTAGAAAACCGCATGAGGAGCAACATAAGGGAGAAGCTACCCTAGACTTTCTAGGTACCTTAGCTGCTCAAACAGGACATGAATCCAACAGAGGAGCCCAGCACATGGAAAGCAGAAGTCCTCATCCAACGTGATTGTGAATGCAAGGCTCCAGAGGACCTGAACAGCACGAGGAGGACAGCAATGTGTGCAGGCTTTGGCTGTTGCTCAGGGGTACATCACACACCATAGCAAGACATGAAGGCTGACTTCCTGGGTTCCTCTTGGCATGCTCAGGTATCTCCTGCAGCCATTATCAAGCTGGGTCCTGCTTGGAGAAGCTGAGGGGATCTGAGTCAATGAGTTATTTATGAAAGCACACACACATCCATGGAACGTGGCCTGCTCTTCCAAAACTCTCAGCAATCCCTCTCCTACAGTCCACCTTCTAGGAACTGGCTGATTCATGCCACAGGAAGCTGAGCACCAGCAGGAAGTGTTCCTGTGGAGAGATACATACACACACAAGCAGTTCTAGGGAAAAGTGAATCGAGCAATAATGTGTGACTTGTGCGTAAGGATCAGGGTTGTTTCACAAACCTCTGAAGGCATCTAACCCTGCTCCAAACCTTTAATTGCTTCCAAGTGGACCAGTAATGGACTGTTAGCTTTTCATGCAGACCTACTGTTTTGTTAGTGTGTGCTGAAGGGATGCACACACCTGAAGGACCTGAGGGAATGTGAAAGTTGTGCTGTAAAACCTCACCTTCTGCTTCATTTACAGGTGTACCAACAAGGGGTTTCCACTCAGTTTTCTTTGCCTTTTTTCTTTTTTAAACTTAAAAGCTTTGAGGATCAAATAACTAGTCCCATCCCTTCTGCCTCCCTGCTCCCTCCCAAAAAGGATGCTGAACAGACAACCCCTGCAATGTGCATTCCAAAAATGGGGGAACAGAGACACAAATACCTCAAGCCATCCTGCCCAAAAAACACAGTAACCCAGTGGCAAAGCCAGCAATAAAAACCTTCATACCTACACTACCAGAACTTGCGTTCAGTCAATAATGTAGAACATTGTGTGGTACAAGTTAAAATAATGCTTTTATTGATATGCTTCAACATAAAACGTGTAACATCATCAAAACCAAACAGAAATGTATTCCTTGATGAACTTACTTATTAGACAGACATTTCACTTTTTCTCTCGGTAATCACCTGGAGGAGTCACTGACCTGGCTATCAAACAGCCTTCTCTTTAGGGCTTTTAGTTGTGTTCATTTGTTCCCATGAAGTCTAAGACTGTGATGAGCACCGCAGCTGTGGCTGTTCTTCCTAAAGGCTGATCCCAAAAAGAGCATCATGTCCAACCCCCCCAAAGGGCGCACAAAGGGTTGTGTACCTTTGCAGCTTTGCAGACGAAGCCCTGACAGATCCCAGCAGAAGGGAAGGTTTTAACCTAGTTCTGCTGTAATGCAAACACACAAACTTACAGGTTCTTCTAGGACACAGTTTCCTTCAAAGTCACTGAGGCTTGGAAAATCCACAAAGCTAGCAGGAAAAAGTAAGATCAGAACTGAAAGGATTTCTAATAAAGATAAATCTAAACCAAGTTTATCCTATAAATATTTTTTTCCTGTCAAAACACATAAAAACACTTGTAGAAACATACAAGAAATATCCCTTGGGAGAAAAAAAACAAAACCAACAAAGCTATGGAAAAGACCAAAGTATCATCTGCCTTGATTTAACCTGCAGAACTGCTGTGTTCATTCCTGTCTGTAAACCCACCACAGTTCCCTCAGTGCAACCACTCTTAATTCCCTCTTGCTTCATAAATGCCATCATTAATCACTCTTATCTTCTCCTTGGTAGTGTCTGTATTCTGGCTTCAGCTCCCATGTGTTTTTGTGGGTCCCCTTCACGTTGTAGATGCCTATTTCTCTTAAAATTTCTTTCAAGTAGATCTGAAAGGAAACAAAAAGCCACATTATACAGGCGGGCAATCACCACAGCTCCTACACAGCATCTCATGATCTGCTCCATCACACCAACTTGGTTCATAATCATCAAATGTCACTGGGCAGCAAGGTGGGCTGATGGGCACAAACTTGTGTGATAATGACTGAGACTTCAACCCCCTGGCAGCAACAGACCTGCTGGGGTGCAGAGAGGCAGGTACTAGCTAGGTGGATGCTCCACAGCCTGCTGAAATGAAGCTCCCAGTGCCTCTGGGAAGGCAATACTGGGATTATAGAATCACAGAATGGTTTGAGTTGGAAGGGACCTTAAGAATCTTCCAGTTCCAAACCCCCTGCATGGGCAGGGACACCTTCCCCTAGAGCAGGTTGCTCCAAGCCCCATCCAACCTGGCCTTGAACACTGCCAGGGATGGGGCAGCCACAGCTTCTCTGGGCAACTTGTGCCAGTGCCCCGGCACCCTCACAGGGAAGAATTTCTTCTTTATATCTAATCTAAATCTACCGTCTATCAGCTTAAAGCCATTCCCCCTTGTCCTGTCACTGCATGCCCTTGTAAAATGTCCCTCTCCAGATTTCCTGTAGCCACTTTAGGTACTGGAAGCTACTCGAAGTTATCTCACACATCTTCCTCCAGCTTGTATTCCTCCAAGCTCTTGGCTGTCTGTCTTGCTTTGGTTGGAATTATCTTGAAACTCCCTGCCTTACTCAGACCCCACCGAAGCCCTGAGCTGTTGGTTTTCATGCCTTTATGTAATGCTTGAAGCTACATCAATTTGATGGATGGACCACTCGGTGGATAAAGAACTGGCTGGATGGCCGCACACAAAGAGCTGTGGTCAACGGCTCGATGTCCAGCTGGAGACTGGTAACGAGTGGTGTCCCTCAGGGATTGGTGTTGGGACCGGTCTTGTTTAACATCTTCGTCGCTGACATGGACAGTGGGATTGAGTGTGCCCTCAGCAAGTTTGCCGATGACACCAAGCTGTGTGGTCCAGTTGATATGCTGGAGGGAAGGGATGCCATCCAGAGGGACCTTGACACGCCTGTGAGGTGGGCTGATGCCAACCTTATGAAGTTCAACCATGACAAGTGCAAGGTCCTACACCTGGGTTGGAGCAATCCCAGGCACAGCTACAGACTGGGCAAAGAAGAGATTCAGAGCGGCCCTGCAGAGAAGGACTTGGGGGTGTTGGTCAATGAGAAAATGAACATGAGCCGGCTTCAGGGTGCGCTCGCAGCCCAGAAAGCCAACCGTATCCTGGGCTGCATCAAAAGGAGCGTGAGCAGCAGGTCGAAGGAGGTGATCCTGCCCCTCTACTCTGCTCTCGTGAGACCTCACCTGGAGTATTGTGTGCAGTTCTGGTGTCCTCAACATCAAAAGGACATGGAACTGCTGGAACAAGTCCAGAGGAGGGCCACGAGGATGATCAGGGGACTGGAGCACCTCCCGTATGAAGACAGGCTGAGGAAGTTGGGTCTGTTCAGCCTGGAGAAGAGAAGGCTGCGTGGGGACCTCATAGCAGCCTTCCAGTACCTGAAGGGGGCCTATAGGGATGCTGGGGAGGGACTCTTTGTCAGGGACTGTAGTGACAGGACAAGGGGTAATGGGTTAAAACTTAAACAGGGGAAGTTTAGATTGGATATAAGGAGGGAATTCTTTCCTGTTAGGGTGGTGAGACACTGGAATGGGTTGCCCATGGGGGTTGTGAGTGCTCCATCCCTGGCAGTGTTCAAGGCCAGGTTGAATGAAGCCTTGGGTGGGATGGTTTAGTGAGAGGTGTCCCTGCCCATGGCAGGGGGGCTGGAACTAGATGATCTTGAGGTCCTTTCCAACCCTAACTATTCTGTGATTCTATGATACTAGACAAGATTTAGAGGAGAGCTGAGTAGATGCCAAAGAACTTTCTAATATATTCAAATATTAAGGCTAGGGAGAGTAATTAGAACCCCCCAAGTTACACCAGCAGCATAACCTTCAGCAGCAGAGAGATCGCTAACAGCACCCTTCTTTACCCTTTATAATAAACACCTATAATTTGTTTCATTTTTTAAGGAACCGTTTGCCTGCTTGTTTGTTTAAATATTAATGGTGACTGATGCAAGTAGATTGCCATGGCAACTGCAGACCACAGCTTAAGAATCCCCATATTACATTCATAATTGCTTTACTCTGGGCAATTTAATCCTCTTTTGAGTGCATACATTGACCTCGGGTTACTGGAACCCATGTATCTTTTGTACCTGCAGTCCCACTATGCTCAAATAGCAACATCTTCAACTCATCAAAAAAAGCAAGTATTTGTTGATGATATAGGGAAAAAGGAAAGGCCGATTGCCCAGTCTCTTCCTTACACTCTGCCTATTTTTTGCTAAGTGCGAAAATTGGGCTTTTTATTTATTTCCCAGTCAGAAGAAGTCTCTTTTAGAGAAACTGATCATTACTCACTCTCCAAGTACACATCAAAAATTGACAAAGCAACAAAACCCCAGATCCCACCCTAATGACGAGACTCCAGGTGGACTCATGGAGCAGAATTCTTCTTGAAAACCTACCAAAGCAATAAGGGGTCTTTGTCAAGAAGAAAGTTGACCCCATCAGACTGCACATACAAAGCAGTTTCTCAGGCTCTTTTCTTCGAGCAGAGCGGCTGTGCGCAGGAGTAGTTCATTTTGCACTGCGGGGATGGCTCCTCAGCCTCCGAGGGTGCACAATGCAGACCCCAGCAGGTGGCAGCAGGAGAACAATGTACGGCTCAACACGGCTTCCCACGTCTCGACTGGCGCAGAGATGCTGTCATTATTCATGAATGTGCCCGCTACGACGGCAATTGGTGCGCAAACGTTTCTGTGCGATGACACTGCTGTTGTGCAACGCATCGTTTAAAGGTGATGAAAGCAGGTGAAAAACAGTGTGGCCAGCAGGGCGAGGGAGGGCATCCTCCCCCTCTGCTCAACCCTGGTGAGGCCACATCTGGAGTACTGTGTCCAGTGCTGGGCTCCTCAGTACAAGAAAGACAAGGAGTTGCTGGAAAGGGCCACAAGGATGATGAGGGGTCTGGAGCATCTCTCTTATGAGGAAAGATTGAGGGAGATGGGCCTGTTTAGTCTAGAGAAGAGCAGACTGAGAGGGGATCTCATTAATGCATATAAATATCTCAAAGGCAGGTGTCAGGAGGATGGTGCCATACTCTTTTCAGTGGTGCCCAGTGGCAGGACAAGGAGCAATGGCCACGAACTAAAACACAAGAAGCTTCACATCAACATGAGGAAGAAAACTTTACGCTGCAGGCAGCAGAGCACTGGAACAGGCTGCCCAGAGAGGTTGTGAAGCTTTCAATAGTGTCACTCACTGACAGACACTTCCAAAGATGGTGAGTGGGTGGAAGAAACACCCAGATTCAAGGTTAAATTCTGCTCCAGAGCATACAGACAGATCAATGAGAGTAGGGAAAAGTGTAATTGCACTTAGTCCCTTAGTACATTGATAAGCAGCTCCTGGTGTACAGACCTAGCCTGCATCCAGGAAGCCACGTCACAAGGCATGACGAAGCTGCAGGGCTCAGGCAGAATGAAACTGCTATGGCTGCACAGTTCATGGCTCCTGCTGTTCAGTGGCACTATCTTTGGGCGATGGCAGTCCTCACCTCTCACTAGTCGCTCACACCTCCAAATCACCCACCCAGTTATACAGAGATCACTTTTAACTTCAACAGGGTTTCAGGCCCAATTCCCCAGGCACTTCTGCTTCTCTCTAGACAAAACTTCCAAGAGTTTTGAGTCCACAGCCTAACAAAATGGACCAAAACCAACTTAAAGTGAATAGTGAGGTTAACATCTGTGCTACAAATGAGGGCACTCCAAGCTCGGACTGTGAACTGCAGCAACTGAGGATCTACAATGTATACCTATTGGCCATCTCTGCTGCAGGGGAAACAAGCAGCAGTGGTTTTAGGAGGGCAGCAGAGTGTTAACCCAAAAAATCACTCTGTGTGCACACATAACATGGAACTGTTGGAGCTTTTAGACAATTAGAAATCAGGGATAAACCTGCTGATGGATGGACCACTCGGTGGATAAAGAACTGGCTGGATGACCGCACACCAAGAACTGTGCTCAATGGCTCGATGTCTGGCTGGAGACCAGTAACGAGTGGTGTCCCTCAGGGATTGGTGTTGGCACCGGTCTTGTTCAACATCTTTGTTGCTGACATGGACAGTGGGATTGAGTGCGCCCTCAGCAAGTTTGCCAATGACACCAAGCTGTGTGGTCCGGCTGATACGCTGGAGGGAAGGGATGCCATCCAGAGGGACCTCGACACGCTTGTGAGGTGGGCTGATACCAACCTTATGAAGTTCAACCATGACAAGTGCAAGGTCCTGCACCTGGGTCGGAGCAATCCCAGGCACAGCTACAGACTGGGCAAAGAAGAGATTCAGAGCGGCCCTGCAGAGAAGGACTTGGGGGTGCTGGTCGATGAGAAAATGAACATGAGCCGGCTTCAGTGCGTGCTCGCAGCCCAGAAAGCCAACCGTATCCTGGGCTGCATCAAAAGGAGCGTGACCAGCAGGTTGAAGGAGGTGATCCTGCCCCTCTGCTCTGCTCTTGTGAGACCTCACCTGGAGTATTGTGTGCAGTTCTGGTGTCCTCAACATAAAAAGGACATGGAACTGCTGGAACAAGTCCAGAGGAGGGCCACGAGGATGATCAGGGGACTGGAGCACCTCCCGTATGAAGACAGGCTGAGGAAGTTGGGGCTGTTCAGCCTGGAGAAGAGGAGGCTGCATGGAGACCTCATAGCAGCCTTCCTGTATCTGAAGGTGGGCTATAGGGATGCTGGGGAGGGACTCTTCGTCAGGGACTGTAGTGACAGGACAAGGGGTAACGGGTTCAAACTTAAACAGGGGAAGTTTAGATTGGATATAAGGAGGAAATTCTTTCCTGTTAGGGTGGTGAGACACTGGAATAGGTTGCCCAGGGAGGTTGTGAATGCTCCATCCCTGGTAGTGTTCAAGGCCAGGTTGGATGAAGCCTTGTGTGGGATGGTTTAGTGTGAGGTGTCCCTGCCCATGGCAGGGGGGTTGGAACCGGATGATCTTGAGGTCCTTTGCAACCCTAACTATTCTATGATTCTATGTGCTGTACTGAACTTGAGAGCAAGTGGCTTGATGAGATGAGTTCGGAGGATGTTATGATTTTCCTGTAGGATCTCTTCTCTTTCCATAAACCAGGACCCTCCACCTGGGTCTGTGCTGTGCCAGGTTGGCCTATACATTTTGGAGAAACTAAGACTACTCAGTCTGATGCTGTATCATCAAGAAATATCCCCCACTTCCCCCAGTAAAGCCAAATACTGAATTTTAGAGCCTGGTGAGTGCTAACCAGGGGCCCACAGTTTCTCTCTGAAAGGGATCCAATATGTTTATATAGATATAATTCTAACACAGAAGCTAATCTGTAGGCAAGCTGTTTGTACATTTAAGGCACCTTCTGCTTTGTTACACCTTCCCTCATGATTTCTTTTCATAGAAAGGGAAATGTTATTATAGAATTAGGGGACAAAAATTTCTGAGAGAGGAGTTAACCTCTGAGCTCTGAAAACCCTTCTGAAACTCCGAGGGAAAAAACCTCACTGTATTTCGGACAGCCATTACTTAAAGCTGAAACACAAGAAAAAGCTGCAATCTGCCCCATTTTGAAGAATACAGTTCACATCAGACCACTGGTTCCATTCTTCACAATTGTTTGATTGCTGACATGAAAAGCATGTTATGTTCTCAGCCACTAAGTCCAAATCTAGAATTACTGCACTATTTCCAGGGATCACTCAGTACTTACATCTGGGTAGGTGGCAACAGATTTGACTACTACTGCGAGTTCTTATTTTTCATTAGAAAGGAAAACAAATAAACCCAGGTTTCCCAAATATAGTAATGGTTTGTGTTCAGAATAGGCTCGCTTTGTGATTTCACGATTGCAAAATAAAGATGGCACCAATTTCCCAAGTAACATGCAAGGGTTTCATTTACTACTTACATTTACCATTACATAAGAAAAATAACCTTATTTATTTGTTCCTTCACTAATAAGGATGTTAATTCCCTTAGAAAAATGTGTTTTGAATATTATCAACCAGTGAGGTAAGCACCTACAACTTCATTTTAATGGGAGCCAAGGAGACAGCAGCAGCATTTTTTCCCTCATGTCTGAAAATAACTTCAACATTTAGAAACTTGGAGGAGAAATTACATACCCAGACAATCTTAAGACAGTATGACAGAAAATAAAGCACTGAGCACTCAGCAGAGATTAATTAACAGCCAGCCTCTGTACAGTGTGGGGAACGCGTGCCTATTCACCTGCTGGCATTTGGCTTTTTTTTGTCAGCTATAGCTCTCTGCAAACAATAAAGTCACAGTGGGCATTAGGAACGGATACTTCATTTTCAGATAAAATCCCCATAGCTGCACACCAGAGGTTGCAGTCGGCAGCACCAGGGGTGCTCACACACAGAGCAAACAGCAGCTGAGTGGCAGGAACAGAGGGACAGTATTTTTAAATGGAAATGGATGCTACTAGCAATTCCCTACACAAGTTTTTAATGGGAACCCAGATGGGAAATTAGGATAGCTTCAGATGTGGGGTAGATGATGCACTGAAAGATAGTTCTGAATTTATCACCATACTGGCTGAAGAAAGGCATCAGGAAGACAATTTGGGTCCTTTATTTTCTCAGAGGGTCTGCGGAAGCTCGATGGGCACCAACACCTATGTCAAAAACCTGGCTGGTAATGAACACAAACCCCTTAACTCTCACATGCAGCTGGAAACTGAGACGGCACTCAGTGGAGGGGGGGCTTAATGGTCTGATTAATCTCAGAAGCCCTACAGGACTTCTAGCCATCAGAGAGACTCAAATAAGAAACAGATGCAAAAATACAGCCCAAATCACGTGTGATGTTGGGTCAAATTAGTCTCCAATTTCCTTTTAATATATCTTTATTACTACAATGATTAAAAAAAAAAAAAAACAAAAAGGCTAGATTTGCTGAGATGAAAGTACCAGTATAGATCCACTATACTACAGGCAGAATATATTCAGAAGCATATGATGACAGCAGAGATACATAGATGGCATAGAAATTCATTGTAAGTGTAATAGAAGTATTCATGTGAGGTATTTTCCTCTATGTATCTAATTTAATAGCTACCCTATAAATCTAATCTTTGGGGCAGTGACTGAGACAAAAATTGGGATTAAAGTTGCCCAACTTTTGGTGCTTAATGAAGAAATCTGTGTTAGAAGCACAGGCTCCTCTGAGCTGATGCCGAGACAGGTACATTTAAGAGGTAAATCACATCACAGGAGGAAGAAAACATTTGTTCTCCTGTGGCTTAAACGGTAGTTATGGGTGACTATTTCGAGCTGAAGTCATGCTAGGTGGGGTAACGGGATAAATCTGCACCTACTTACATTCAAAGTGATCAACATAGTGACTGTCACACCTATCTCTTACAAAAATAAAAAAGCTTTACATTTTCTTGCCACTCTCTCCCTATCTTCCTCCTATTCCTTCTTCCTTCTCAGCTCCCATGGTCCAAACACCTTCTGGCCACACAGATAAGAGCTGACTCATTAAATAAATGAATGAAATAGAAGACACGAATACATTATTCAGGTAGTGTCTCCCAAGGTACTGGAACACCATGAACCTGCTGTGTTTGAACTGGGTAACATCTTCGTGCAGCTTCTTAACCAAACAGATTGTGCACCTTATACAAATACTCTGATACACTCTGCTACAGATCCACTTAATCCTAAATGTGAAGTGACAAAACTAGTAAACATCTCCATTTCCCCCCTCTTTTACGGAGGAATATTTTTTCCCATAATCCAGTTGTCACTGTTCCTTCTTCTGCCTTAGCCCTAAGAACTTGTGAAACTGTTGCTCCGTTTAGACTCAAACATAATCAAAGTCCCTTTAAGTTTTGTGGAAACTGCAGCTAAGTTTAGGACAGGCATCAAAGTTAGCAGTGAAAAACATCAAAAGCACCAAACATACTTCACATGTCATTGTCTCCCCCATCTCCTGCCTGGTCTGCTCAAGGAAAGCTTGAACAGGGGAAGGAGGGAAAGAACTGGGATGTTAGGGTTCATAGATGAAGAGGCTGTCAGATATTGCAGGATAACAAAGCCAGCATGTAAACACATGTCTTCATGCTTTTCCTGCTTGTGGAAACAAACATCGGAAATGTTTCTTAAAAAATCAAAATAAATCCCATGTATCAACTCTTAGTCTAAAAATTATTCTGGTTGTGAAGGAAATCAAGTGATTTTGGGGGTGCTGGCTGACATGATGCCTGAGCTCCTAACAGGGACAATGAGTGCATTTAATACTAGTCGCATGAAACACAGTTTTCTAGACCCACAGAGAAAGAGTAACCCCTGTTGCTATGCCAAGATAAAGTTCAGAAACTGAAGGAAGGGCTGACCACTCACACCCTTTACTGCCAACAGTAACAGAACTAGGCTGTTACTTCAGTGAGAACAGGAGTATCATGGGAGACATTCACTGCATTACAGAAATTGGTTTCTAGTATTAAAGCAACCATTTAGGTTGTCTAAACCACCTCTGTCAAGAAAAAGCATACTCACTGCAACTCCTACAGAGTCTTACGATGGTGAACTTAAAACTAGATGATTTCTGTTTTAGAGAGCTGTTTCAAAGGCATACATAGTAAACTATTTTCTGGGTATGGAAATTATACACAATAGGAACTACTGAAAATGGTTATATTACAAGACAGCTAGCACATACCACTGGCTGTTTGGTTATGTCCACCAGGTCTTTAATGTTGTAATACTGATGTTTCTCAAAGGCAGAAAACAGCATGTCCAACACTTGTTGTTTATCAGCTCGAGCCCGTTTTCCATCTTCTTTCTTCTTCTTCTCATACTCAATCTATCAAATGCAAAACACATCTTAAAGACATTCATATGTAACACTGTCTAATTCTCAGTGCTGAACATTAAGGCATAAAAAACCTATTTCATAAAACACTGTTCAATGACTCAGTGCTTTTCGTCTGGAAAATTTTCTCCTGAGCATTCAAATGTTCTTTTCTGAACATAAACTAAGCATTTTGTCCTCAGCACAATTAAGCTTTTCAGATAGGTATCTCTGCTTTAACCAGCTTCAGGAACACAGCCTGCACGATGTGCCCAAGCCTGGAGAGAGAATTATTATTAGTATAGGAATACATACTGAGATGGTATTTTCACTACATCTCTGTTGGTATCAGCTTCTGCAGTATAATGACATATTTCAAACCTACAAAATGCCAGTCTCTAGAAAACCCACAGACCAGCATGGCCACATCCACTATCATAACAACCACCGGCACAAAGGATGCTCAAACGGCCCTTGGACACTGTGCCATCTGCTACAGAAACAGC
The DNA here is from genome assembly GCF_037157495.1 of Lathamus discolor. Lineage (NCBI taxonomy): Eukaryota > Metazoa > Chordata > Aves > Psittaciformes > Psittacidae > Lathamus > Lathamus discolor. The sequence goes on along the minus strand of NC_088887.1, from coordinate 97,806,610 downwards.
ACTCAAGGCAATCACTCCACCAATATAAAACCAAACTTCACCAAGTGAAGACACACTTCGAGCATGCAGATGGTAATCCCTTCAAGAGAAACCTGAGTAGCACATGCAAAGTTACAGTGCTCCAAAAAAGCCCTATTCCAAGCAAACAGAGGCCACACATCACCCTATTTCAGAATGAGTATTAAAAAAAAGTACTTAACTATTACAGTTTGCCCAAGACTGCCTCCAAAAATACTTCCAGCACTTCCTCAGATTAATCATCAGAAGCAAGATTTGCACAGGCCAGCACATCCCAAACAAACCTCAATCACCAACATCTCCCAGCACATCACCCCATCCACCCCCAATACCACCCTCAATACCAGAAAACCATGAAGCTCCTTGGAACCAACAAAGGTGACCCAGAAGGCAATATAATTCATGTAACCATCAAGTGCTTTCAGGCACACTGTGTGGGTGAATCTGAAGAGGCACAATGTACAGCAGAAAAGATGCTCGTGACCAATAAGGGACACAAGCCTGGCTGTGAGATAATTTTGTATGGGAGTCGTTCTGCCTCTCATGTCTCAAACCTGATCCTCAGAAGGAAGACCTTCAGAGAAGAAGCCTAGAAATGAAAATCACAGTTCTACTGGATACTAAACATCTTATTTTTAATAAGACAGATTAGCTTTTGGCACAATTTATTTTTGCCTATGTTTCTTTGCCAGCTAACTCCCTCCTACCCTCTCGGTGAAAATAGCCTGTATCTTGGTATCTGTCCAAAGTGGCTGAAGACTATTACCACCTTTGCCATTCCTCACAGCTCTCTGGCCAGCCAACCTTCTCTTTCAAATCCTGAAACAGATGTACCTCATTAAACTGAATGCAGAGCAACCTTGTAGCTTGAAGTTCACTGTTTCTGCGTAAAACCTAAGATCACAGAATCACAGAATCACAGAATCCCAAGGGTTGGAAGGGACCTAAAAAGATCATCTAGTCCAACCCCCCTGCAAGAGCAGGGTAACCTACAGTACATCACACAGGAACTTGTCCAGGCGGGCCTTGAATATCTCCAGTGTAGGAGACTCCACAACCCCCCTGGGCAACCTGTTCCAGTGCTCTGGGCTTGGGCAACCAAATACTTGTCTGCTTTGCCAGTTGTATGTTAGTGTCATAAAAAATACAACCTCTCCACACAAACCCAGACTCTCAAGACAATCTCTGTGAGCATCAACAAAAAATCTACAGTACAGTTTGTACCTCTTCAAATGACACATAGTGAAAACGTGCTTAGCTAGCAACTAGCTACTAGTACAACTCCCTCCACGAGGAGAAACAAATCGCTTTAAAATGGATGCTTCCCACACAAAGGAACAAAAAGGAAATTCTCAGCATTCTCTCCCTGATGTTAGGTCTCTGACAGGACTATTTCATGACCGGGTATAAAATCCTAATTACACAAATAACAGTCTCCCAGAAAATAACATCAAGTGGCCTATTTAACCAAAACACAATCATTTATTTTTTCCTCTAGTAAATTGCAAGGCCCAGCATTCTTCTTTCTCTACTATTTTAGCGCCTCAGCACACTCTTGCCAGCAGGAGCTTCTATTTTACATTCTCTGGACAAGCTACAGTAAATCAAAGAAGAGTGTTTGTATTCCCTATACAAATGTAATGTGGATATTTTAATATTATTGATTAATTAAGAATTAATGAATTACAAGAAAGCTGGAGAGGCACTTTTTATAAAGGCTTGTAGTGGTAGAACAGGGGGGAAATGTTTCAAACTGAAAGAGGGTAGATCTAGATTAGGTATCAGGAAAAACATCTTTGCTGTGAGGGTGGTGAGGCACTGGCACAGGGTGCCCAGAGAAGTTGTGGCTGCTCCATCCCTGGAAGTGCTCAAGACCAGGTTGGAGCAGCCTGATCTAGTGGACAGTGTCCCTGCCCAGGGCAGGGGGGTTGGAACTGGATGAGCCTTAAGGTCGCTTCCAATCCAAACCATTCTGTGATTATGTGATTAATGTATAAAATCAGCTCATAAAAAAAAAAATTAATATCAAACCCTCCCTTTGCTGAAAAGTTATTTGCAGCTGGTGTCCCTGCTGCCCGTATCTTAATTAGAAAACACTCCATCATTTTCCTCGAACTGCAGCCACAGCTCCCACTGCTGCATAAAAGACATAGAGCCCATTGTGAAGTGAAAAAAAGCATGGTATATGTTGCTGTTTTCTTCTTTTTGTCCTATGCCTATGCTACAAAGAAAACAGGAATGAAAAAAAATGAAGGGCTGCACTGTAACCTGTTATGAGCAATCAGGATGTTTTATGCAGTAGGCTTAAAGCACTTTCTGAGACTCGTTATTACTGAACACATGTACATAGTAATATTTCTTTAAATTTGTGGGTTTTTGTAAATTTAAAAAGCATCAAAATACAATTTGATTTCAAGGAAGGACCATTTTAGAACAGGCTGTTGAGTGCAGCAGTTGTGAGTTTATCCCTGCAAGACTTCATACAAGAATCAATTTCTCTTTGTTTACCTTCCCAGGATGTTGCTAAGCTTGCTGAAAAGCTGCCAAAATTGCCTTCCTGAAGGTATCATTAATGCTGAAGCTGATGTACTACACTGCTTTGGTAGACAGCTAGTACAAAGGTGATATAAAAGTGAGGCTAATTCTGAAGTTTCACCCAAAATAAGTCTGAAAGGTTTTCCCATCTCCTGGTGCACAGGTACTAGCCTCTATAGTATGGGAGAGTGGGAAGAGGGGAAAAGCACAAAGAAGCCTCTGAAGAGGTAACCAGCACCACTAAAGTACTTTTCTGCTGTATTACAAACAAGAATTCAGCCACAGAAAGATTCCAGCTGCAAGAATATTAACACCGCAACCTTATAAACTTATGTATGTGTAATATTTACTGATACAAAGAAAAGGAAGGTCCCCTTCCCGGAGAAGAGCTAGGCTACAATCCTGGCATATATTGTACTGGCATTGCTATTTCTTCTAACAAAAAGGTAGGCTTATTACAATTTATTGGGGAAAAAAGAAATCATTTTCCCCATCACTGTATTCAGGCAAGCTATTACTATTTCCCATCTACATGTATTTAATTTCCCTCTTCCTTCCTGTTGTATGTTCATTTATGGGTACATAAGCTTAAGCCCCATTTAGTATTCTATCATCTCTGTTCAGGAAATGTTACTCTTTTCTTTCTTATTTAGTAGACACTACTTTTTTAACTCAGAAGTTCCCCAAAAGATGACTGAATGGATCAGTATGTGTGGTAGTTTGTACATTTTTTCTTCTTCCTTGTGAGAAGTCTTGTCCCCACCAGGGCTGTCATACGATTACCAGCAGTGCAGCAAGTGTTAAGAAAGCAACTGCTTCTTGAAAACAGCAGAAAAAAAGTTAACCAAGAGGTCTAAAAACTTCATGGACTTGTTCTCCCAGTTGTACACCCCCTCAACCATCTAACCTGAACCTTAATAAAAGATTCAGTGAAAAGGAAGGTGGTGTAGAAAGTAGTCATGCCTGGCCCTTTAGAGTCAAGGCAAGGCCAAGAGTGATTCAAGTACAAGCAATTCCTACTAGATTTTTCCCACTAGAGCTCCTTTAAGTTAGATATGAAAAGTAAACACACTGCAAACAATTTCCATTAGCACGGACAGCTATATATAAAAAACATTACAATTAGGACAGAAGAGCATCCTAACTTTTAAGAAGCCTGGTTACATCCTGCTTATACCCTCTAAAGCTCACACAAGACTTAAGATTTCTGTAATGATATGACGACAGCAGTTTGTAACTGGAATGAAGATTGAAAGATTCTCTCCAGGCTGAAGTCCTGCTGTTGTAATTATGCTAGTGTCAGGGAAATGACACAATATCCCACTAAAAAAAGAAGCTGTACATCACTGTGGCTTCTTCCAGAATGAAAGGAGGAGAATAGCAGTCTCGTATAAAATTGCATTTGCATAGCAGGATATACCAGTGTGACTATTTTGGTTAAATGTCATTCCCTTAGCTGAAATAGTTATATTGGTATGATCATCTATGTATAGATCAGGCTTTGAACAGTAACTACTACAAAACAGTCCCATGAGGGAGAAACGATTATTTTGGGTTCTGTGGAAACAGACTGCCTTTCAGAATAATGCTTAAATATCATCCTGCATATTGTCATTTGTTTTATGTAAATAAAATCTTAATAAAAAGCGTAAAAGTTTAAATGACTAACACAGTGACTCGTTTTCAGTATGACTTAACATTTCCCCCATTCAACAGTAACAGGGATTATATATGCTTACTTACAAATTACTCAAAGAGGATCTTTAAGAAAAAGGACATTATAGTTTGTATGTACATCAACTGATCTGAAACAGCAGTGTGGGTGTAATATTGACAGAGCCAATGATGCTAACAACACGTACTGTGAAGGTATGAAACTGTGAAAAATTATCAGCTGTTACTCTTTCTTACTTGTTGTCAGTTCCTCCAAAGGACCGGGAACTAATGATTCTTTTCAAGCCTTTTACCCACCTCCGTATGGTATTTTATTTGGCTCAAAGGAGTGCTTCCACATCTCATAGCACAGAGCCAGAACTGCCTTTTATTCCCAAACTTTAAAATTACATTTAAAAAACAAACACTAGAGAAAGAATGTAATAAAGTCACTAGAAAAGGCTTGGGTAAAGGTGGTCTGCCCTCCATCCGGTAACATGACACTGTCAGAATTGACAGACCTTAGCCCTAAGGGTGATACTGGTCTTGAGACAGAAAAAAGATCCCCAGAAGACCAAATCAGGGAGAAACCAGATAACATGGGAGTGTTTCCAAAGACAGTGGCCAACAGTGAATCCTGAGCAAGACTCCTCCTGAAGAGAAGAAGGGAAAATGCTGAAAGCTACTTACATTATATTGATGATTAGCCACCGGTTTATAGTTTGTGGTTACAGCTTTGTCCAGCTGCTGTGATAGCCTTACAGGTTTAGAAGATTCTTCTATCTGTAACCTGCAAAAGAGAAGAAAAAGAGAATGAATAAAAAGTTCAGACAAGAACACACTCAAGAAGAATTCTAAAAATCTGCAAGTATGAACCAGCCCTTATTAAAGGTCAGATGCAAACAAATCAAAAGGCAAAACAGATGCACTCTTGTGAATTAAATTTTTCCTACTGTTTATGCTCGAGTACACTGTGAATTATTAGGACACTATATATTATAGAAGATACCGAAATGCTGAAAACCAAACAGCTGTGACCATGCCTGAACACAAATTTCAGTCCAAGAGCCTAATGCTCAGGTGGAAGAAAAGCCCTTACTCTTTAAAAAGATCAAACCCAACCCAAATGAACCCAGAATCACCCAGCTGACTGAGCTGAGGTCTGAAACAGCTTTTGACCACCCCTGCTGACTCATGGAGCACAATAAGGACCAGACTCCACGACCTTCTCTTTGATATTTTAATGTAAAAACATAAATTCTCTTGGCCTTTCTTCTGGCATTATAGTACAAATATAGTACAAAGCACAAATTAGTGTTTTACGAGCACTTTTAAAACCACGAAGACAGGGAAATCCACCCAGGTTCAAACCAATGTACAATCAAGTCTCAATCACAGAGTTAACAATAGGTGACCTTCAGTCCTCTTTGGGCAAGACTCTGACAAGGGCACAGGTTGAACACATTTTGTCAAGCTCATCTGTATGTAATTTAAAGCTTATCTATGATCATGTAGAAAGAGTGCTCTCTTTACTTCAGGTTTAGCACTCCAAGAATTAATACTTGAAATGAAGATGCAAGAAACCAAGATCTAGAAAGGTACAGGACAAAGTCCCTTCAGAGAAAACAGTTTTATGGTACATACAATTAATATGCTTCCAGCAGTGTAGTTACTCTGTTTCCAGAAGTGTCTCTTACAGGCAGAAAAAACAATTTTCGCTAAACCAGGCAGTACTTAAAAAAGTGTTTGAGATAAAAACAGTGTTTGTTTTTGTCTTTCTGTAAAAATACAATGCACACCCAAAAAGCTACATTTAAATTCAGCATGCTCTGATTTAACACCTGAACAAATTAAATGAATTACATTTGAAGTAAGCAGTAAATGAAGAAATAAATTCTTTAGTTGCAGCAACTGGAAATAAAGCCAATTATACTTCATCGCCGGTACTGCTGGACAACAGTTGCTGGCAGTTTCATCGCACACAGAAACTTGCTTCCTCTTCAATCTGTGTAGGCTTGTCATTCGTTCCATGGTTTTAATTACCCTTAAGTGACCATTGCCTTGCATTCTACATTTCTAAATCAGGAGAAGGTACATCAATGTCTTCTTCTGTCCAAATGTAACATGTTTTTTCTTTGCTTGAAGGAAAATCAATGGGAAGGTAAAAGAGTAGTGAACAACGTTGACTCCTGTTCCGGCAAATAAAAGTAGAAGTTTTTATCATGAGTGTTTATCTTTTGGCCTTCAATATAATTAAATGATTTTAAAGATTTCATTGATCTGGTTTCCAAAGGTCTTCTAAACTCACGTTTCACAAAGAGGCTCAGGCTAAAGCTAAATCAGTACCTTTTCTCCAAGTTGGTCTTTTTCTTCACTTCATTGCTTAATTTTTTTTTTTTTTTTGTCTCGATGGCTTTTAAAATATTTAAATAGTTTGGTTTTAATTTTTAAAAAAATATTTTCTTGCAGTTCTTCGCCATTTTTCCTATTGTTTTGACCATGGAAGTTTTCTAGTCCCTCCTCTCCCCCACTGTTGCTATTTTTCACCTCACTTCTCCCCTCTCACATTTCCCTTTCTGTAAAGCAGATTTCCTGCCCAACCTGTTTACTAATATTGCTCCTGTTCATGAGACAGTGGCTCCAGGAGAAGGGGCTCCTCTCCCCTCCAACGCCACTGCACCACCTTCACGTGGACCAGATTTAGGTATTTGGTTTGTGATGTTTTTACTTCTCATTACAGCTGCAGCATATGTAAGAATAGACAAGGTTCTTAACAATATTCAGATACATCAGATGGTCTCAAGATTTCGGGGAGCACTAGGATTTCAATGGTGGTATTTCTGCAGGATTGTAGATCCTCCTTGCACCGGGCTTTAGATTCATTACTCTTTTATAATATAGATTCACAATATCTTCCATTTCTTCAGGAAAACAGCCAAAGGACATTAGCCCTTCAACAGTGAAATGCCAGAACACTGAAACACCTGAACTGAACACCTCGGACTGTCCTCAGAGGGAAAAGCTTTAGAATTGTGATGTCAAATGCCCTCCAGCTCCTTAATAAATCAGATTTTTATGTATGCGAACAATTGATGGCTCTTCAGCCTAGAGCTTATCATGAACTTCGAACACCACTCAGCGGTGAAGGTCTCTTCCTGTTCTGGCATTTTAAAATTACAATACAGGAAATTTCAACCCCCGTTTTAGTGCCTCTTCCAGAAATTAATCCTTCTTTGCATAAAAGAACACCAGCAATTTATTTCTTAACATTTTTCACTTGCCATACAGGATGTGCATTCCAGCTTTTTTATTTTAACCTGCTAATTTCCAGACCAGTAGAAAACGGAATCTGTAGGACAACTAATGCACTTCTCAGAGGCCTCCAAAGGTTGATGGCAATGAAATCATGTTTAACATGTGAAGCTCCCCAGCACACCATCTTGAAAGGAAAGAACAACCGGCCTGCTTAGGAAGCAGGATGGAAGCCTGCCAAGTGAAAATGGAAATGGACAATCTAAGTTTGTTTGTGAAATGGCTGAGGACTTCAGAAAGATCTACATGTACCAACTAACAAACGTACCAGCTACAAATGTACGTGTCTCTGAAAGAAATTTCAGAGATACCAGTGTTGTACCTCAAGATTTCTTGCCAGAGGTTTCCAAATCACAACTCACAAATCTCACATGGTCTCTAGAAAACAGTCTCCTAAAAATGTATTCTATTCCCAGTATTACTTTTAATGAAAGCAATTACTGCAGCTGCCACATGCCACTATGGAAATCTAAACGGGAAGCACGGTGACTCAGGAGGCGAACCTTTTTATTAATATGCAGTTATTGTACACATGCATCTTGCTCTTCTCCCTAATGGCTGCCCTTCACGTTTCTTTTTCTGCAGCTTTAAAGATCTCCTGGAGAATGACAAAGACCCAGGCTGCCTTCTTTCCACCGGGCTTCCATGCAGAATATGGTCACACAATCCTATGGGGAATGACAGCTGCTGCCCATCTGGAGACAGCCTCCCCAAAACACACACATACAGGTAAAGGGCCTGACAAATGTGCTATAAATGTGGTACAGAAAGCAAATTAGCAAATGGTCCATGTACGGATGAAGCACTGAAATTTGCTTACTGCACTACAAAGGGTAAAGACAAATAGCCTGTAATCATTTTGTCCACATGATTTATTCGCACAGACACTATTTGCACGGAAAAATATCGTGGGGTTTTTTTCTCTTTTCTTTTTTTCCCCAAACCGTGCTGTAATTCTCCTGCATTCAGAAAGTATTATGTCTGAGTGAATATAATTGACTTTTAAAATTTGTATAGCTGTTGTTTGAAAAAAAGTTGATGAAATACATATTTATACAGCCTAGTAATTATACACTCGAACATTTATAACAAAAGCTATGAATCGGGCATTATACTAGCCTTTTAGATCAATGATTTAATGTGTTTAATAGTTACCTCTAAATGTTCATTTCTTACACAGAATTTAAAAGGCAGTATTAAACCAAAATATTATGAAGTGTTTTGTACAGGGTTTTCTCAGAGTGGATCTGCTGAATCTTAATTGAAACTGTTGGTAGGAATAAAGAGAAAAAAATCAATAGATATTCTGAGTCACTAGTGACACTGATTTAAAGGAGCAGTGGCTTTTTACCTATTACCATTTATTATGATTTGCAGGAGTGTGACAGTTAAAAGCCTTAGTTATGGCTCAGAACTACACACAACTCTCCAAGGAGTTAGATTTTCCACAAACTCTTGTTGAAATAGCTAGTGCCATAATTCATGCTAATATCTGGCCTAAAGGTAAAAAGAAAATGCAGATTTGTTTTTTTTTCCCCTCAAACTGCCAATAAATTAGTGACAGCAGCCACCAGCCTGCACACTGGTTTTCTCTTCCACCCCCAAGATCAAATATAGCTCTTCCGCCTTGAAATACAGTGAGTTACCAGCAAGGCATTGAATTCACCACAGTCATTCCCAGCAAAATACATTTTATACTGCAACTCTGATTTGTCATTGTGCCTACAGCTGAATAAGGGCAAAAAACATTCAAACAGGCTGGAAATAATTTTATAGAACTTGTCAACATGCAGCAGGCTCATAAAGGGAGACAGATGAAGGCAATATGTACATTCCTAGGAGAAGCTGAGAAAAAGCCTCAGGAGAGGCTTTTAAATATACGCATCTTCTAGAAATAAAAACTAAACCAAAGACCTTTAGAATAGATGCTTTCCTGTGATTAATCTTCTGCCACAAAACAAATGTTTCAATGACCAGAAGCAGCTATTAATCAGAAATGCTGCTAGGACTTGAATTCTTGACATTTCTAAAGAAATTGTTCTGTGCACAGGGCTGAAAAGTTTCAGTGCCTTTTGTGCTTGGCTGTGTTTACACAGGGTACTAGTAAGTAAGGAGCCAACCTTACTGTTGCAATGAAGGAAAAGTTGGTTTGCTTCTCCCTCGGCAGTATCATGCAACAGAGATGCAGTAGAAAAGAGCAAGCCCATTGCCCAAAGCTCTCCAGCTCTGCACGGTTCTGCAGTTGTTCTGGCTCCACGCAGTTTCTCAGTCCAGGGGAGTGAAAACGAAGGACTAACACTCACTTAGTCCTTTACTCAATAATTCAGCACTTCAACTAGACACTGACAGCTGCATTACATGAAGTTTCATGATACCTGATATGAGCAACAAAGTTTTTTGTTTGCTTTGTTATATTGCCAAGCATACACCTTCCAAAATCTCATCCAAAACAAGCTAATAAAATAAATGTAATAATATTGCTTCACACCTACTTCTCTCATGTTCGTTTGGACTACTGTGACTTGCGGAGGTTCACACAGCATCTTTTCTGACTTTTCTTCCAGGCAAGAGTATTAGTAACAGAAGAAGTGAACAGATGATGGGCAAGAGATGAAAACACCCACGAGACTGCTGAAACTAAATGTTTTTGTAATTCTGTGAGAACAATGGGAACTTCAGCACATCCTGCTAAAACAACCCCATGGCAGTGTCCAACCACAAACAACACAGGACATTACCAGAATGACGACTTGAGTAAAAATACATTATCTAATAATAATGGTGACAATCTGTTGTTACACAATCTGTCATATAGTCTAAAAGATGAGAATTAGCAACATGCCAGTTTAGCGTGTTGTGTTTCACTGTAAGAAGTCCTACTGTCTCATGTTAAATGGAGGCAGATGACTGCAGCCCGTTGCACAGATGAATTTACTGTTCTCCTTCAGACACTGTTACTCCAGCACACACACCCAGTCAAAGCAAAGTGAGTCTGTCCCCATTTATAAAAACTAGACAGGCAGACAGAGAAGAGGATAAGCTGAATGGAAGTGGCATTAAGAAGTGCATTTGTCAGTGTTAAATAACAAAATGTTTCAGATTATTAATACAGAATATGATTTATAACTAATTTTCAGTCCTGAAATCCTGGCATTACAAGAAAAGTGCTGCAATTATTATATGTTGAGGAAACCCATTAGGTTTTTCTGAAGTTGACATCTTCAACTACATATGTTGAAGGCTGAGCAATGAATCATATGAATATAAGACAATTTTGTGTCTAATACTGAGATAGCCACCACAGTCGTAACTGAAGACTCCAATTCTACATACCTTTCTCCAGTACAGAAGATGAGATGACATGAATAGCAAATCAACAATAAGTAACAACTTCTTATTCATTTTATTTTCTGGTTTGCGAAAATGGAAATAATTGAATAAAAACACTAAGCTCCCATTTTTCCTCTCTGAATTTAGCACTGCAGATGATTAAAAACCTTCTGGGCTGAGGTTCTGAGGATAAATAATGTAAAGATAAAGCAAGACTGACTTTTGCATTCGAGGAGTGATATAACTGAGTAAGTTTATTATGTGATCTCAACTTTAAACATTTTAAGTGATGCTCCAGTGCAATTACCATGAAGAAATTTACGAGATCTGCTTGACACTGCATGTATTTTTAAACAAGCTCACATGTGTCTATGCATACTTCCTCTAGAAGTGTCTTGATACAGATGAAAGAGTCCCTGGCCATATATCCTTAAGGGTGCAGATACCCATTCACCCCTGGAAAGCAAAGCAGCCTCTGTACTCTCCTTGTCCTTCCAGAAGGACTTGGGTCAACCCAGCATCAGCCTGCTGGGTGAAAAGGCCCTTCCACTGCTGTCGTGCTGCGAGTCAATTGAAAGGCCTTGCCCAGTTAGTCACAGCATCACCAAATCATAAAATCGTTTAGGTTGAAAATTACCTTTAAGATTATTGACTTCAACTGTTAATGTAGCACTGCCAAATACACCACTAAACCATGTGCCTAAGCACCACACCTACATGTCTTTTAAATACCTCAGCAGCTTCCCTGGGCAGCCTGTTCCAATGCTTCACAACTCGTTTGGTGAAGAATTTTTTCTTAGTACCCTCTTCTGCTTCAGCTTGAGGCTGTTTCCTCTTGCCCTATAACTTCTTGTTCATTAAAGAAATTAACATTTCTTATTACAATTCGTGTCATCTGGAAGAGCAGAGAGATCTGCAGCTCTGTAGTTGTTGCCAATGTCAGGATTTTGCAGTCCTTTCTATCCTGTGGCTATCACATTCAATCAATTAGTGACCAACGGGGAAACAAACCCTCCATTATTGATTCCTACCATACTTTCAACATTTTCTTATTAACAGTCACACCATGAATGGCTCTGTTCTGCTCATTTTTCAGCCCAACACAAGCAAAAAGATCAAGTTCAAGAACAAACAAAAGCAGAACTAGAGGGGACAGTCTCCTCCTAGAACTAAGCCAGGGTTGCAAGTGCATCTGTGCCTGCTCTATTACTCTATATGGGGCATCGCTTCCTAATTTCTAAGTGGATAAAACGGCAGGACACAGTACATTTTTATACCAGGGTGTTTATACTTGTGGTTTATTCCAGTGATAGAAAGGTCTAAAACTAGGGTGAAGTAAAACTTGGATTTGCGTTTCTGTTGTCCAGAGTGTGTGGGCTACCTCAAGCACAGGCATGAGATGAGGCATAAGACTGGCAAAGTGACAATGCTGGCTGAGCAGAAGAAATAAGCAGCATGCCAGAAGAAATGGGAATGCAGGTGAAATTTCAGAGAGAGCTCTGAAGACAGCATGACATGTACATGACACACATCAGTCCCACGTGGAAGAAGACAGGGAAGAGACACAGAAGCTGGAAGAGCAGCATGACATAATGAGCTGGATAGGGAGGACTGTGGTGAACATACTCCAGGAAAACAACAAGGAAGGGGGAAAACTGGGTTAAAAAGTCTTAGCTTTCCTTCGGGTTTGTTCAGCCTAACATGCATGCCAAAATCTACAGACCTCTCTACCTCTGAGCTAACCATTCAACATCATCTGTACAACAGGCTGTACAACATACACAGATGTCTGTGTCTTAAGTATCAGTAGGAATGAATAACCAAGGAAAGTGATTCCTTGCTTCGAGGGAAGAACGAGGAATCTCACAAGCCCATTACTAATACTAGAAAGGGTGAAGACTGGAGCTCTAGGAAAAGTGACTCATTAGCGATCTAAGGAGGACAGAAAAAGCTCATCCCTTTAATTTTAACATGAAGATTATCTTCCCAAATTAAACCCAGAGGTACACCCTTCAAAAGGATCACATACAATTTTAACTATGCATCTACACATATTTTAGTTCTTCCTATCAAAAAAGATTCTTCAGGAAACAACTTGACAACATCAATTCTCCCTCTCTTATCCTAGTAGGTGGTTTAGATGGTAAGCTGGAAAAGAAAATAAAGATTGCATGGTTTCGGGGAGGGGTGAGACTTTTTGAAAAGATACAAGTGAGCTTAAATACAGGCAAAAACATTATTAAGACGTGCACTCATTATTATTAAAACAAAAGTGTAAGGAATCATAGAATAGATTTATCTGGCTCAAGACTTTTTCTTCCTTTGCAGCCAGGTGTTTGGAAATTTCTTGCCTCTTATTAAAAGGGAAGTTTATTCTAAATTGTCAACAATCAAAATCAACCAACCAATAGAGAAATAAAGTATGTATAAGTATGAAACATCATTGACAAAATACAGTCTGCTAAAAATGACAGCATGGGGGAAAGGGTTAAACCCTGCTAGTGCCAAGCACTCTGAGTTTTGATCTAGGTGACAATTGACACCTGTGGTCCTGAGATTTCTGAACAGGAACCTGGGTTAAATGTGTTTAAGGTCAAGTCCTGCACTCTTTTACACTGCCAAGTACACCTTCCTGAAAATTACGCAGTCTGGAGTCCTGTTCTTGTCCAAACTTTGGGGCCCACCACATTCTACATATTGGTCTGTCCTGACTACCGTGGGCTGCCCACTCTCCAACCAATACCAATACAAACATGTTTGAAAGTGCATGCACCTGTACTTGGGAACTTGCTGCTATAAACTGTTTCCTGTTTAAGAAAAACTTGAATATTTTCATAGGTATCGTAAGCCAATTAGTACCAATATTATACTGGGATGCCTGAGAAGGTAAGATGGACAAAAAAAATTTGACACCCTAGTGTAAAAAACCAAGATAAACATCTTTAAAAATGAAGTTACCTTCAGGTATTTATCTGTTTCAAAGACAGAATTTACCATCATTATCATGAAATGACAGTCACAGTTTTTCTCCTGTGAGTTACCACCTGAAGAGTATCCAGTGATATAATTTCGATTTTGCTACACTACATCATCTATGGGGAGGTGACCCTGCCCATGGCAGGGGGGTTGGAACTGGATGATCCTAAGATCCTTTCCAACCCAAACCATTCTATGATGCTATGATTTATAGAAAAACATCCTGTCATGATCCAAAAAAACAAAAATAATGAAGAATCACTGTATGTTTATGCCTTTATATCATCTTTTTAAAGATAAAGCCTCCTTTCACATTTCCATTTTCAAAGATGCAGATTCCTTTCCTGCTCCCCTTTTTCTCAATCCCCCAAATTCTCCATAACAAACAGCTTTATGTAAGACACTATTTCAATTTAGATTTTAGAAGAGGAATTTTAAAGTTTCAACTATTACTTATTTCTAAAAGTAAAACAGACAGACTTGTCTCCAAATCACATAATCTTCATTTTCCTGCCAAAACTAATCTGCAGTGCTTGTTCCTGCTTTGAAACCAATGATATAAATAACGGGGACTTGTGAGTCCAGGCAACACAAAGCAAATCGCTTCTTGCCAGTGTCAGCAGATCTAGAAAGGGTTTAACGATTTGCTAATGGGAACAAGAAAGGAGAATTTTAGGAAGAAGGCTGCTAGACGAAAAAGCTACATCTTTACCATGCTCTGAAAGGCCTATGTCTTGAATTACTGGTAAAAAGGTGGATGATTTACAAGCTCAGTCAATCCACTCTGCAATGAAACTGCTCACAGCTAAAGAGATGCTGGAAAGAAAGAGGCAGACTGTTGGCTACAAGCGCTTAAATGAAACAAAACCTAAACCCAAAGCCTACAGCACCTCAGTTAAGTCTCCTCAATCTGAACCTCTTCTCCCCTTCTCCTGAAAAATGTCTTTAGGGAGTTACAGCTACCAGCGCTCTGCATCTGACTACGTGCTCCCCTTCCTACAACTCTACTTCCCAGATACCTTGCCACTCCCCTGACAGCTCTGCAAACAGCCATGGCATCTGGCTACATTGGGCATCTTCCAGTTTAAGTTTACTGTACACAATTTAACAGTTTGTGGCAATCTGGGAAACATTTGGATTGCTTCCCTAAAAACCCAGCCAGCTCAATTCCTCAATTTCAATTGTTTTTTCTCGGCCTCTTCTTTCCTCAGCCTGCAGAACTAAAATGCCAGATAGCACAACGCCTTTTTAAGGACATTCACCTCCTTTTGTTAAAATAAACACATAATCAATCACTGAGGAACTGCTGCAGAGGGTACTGAAATGAAACTGCTGGGAAACTTTCTGATGTGCATGCCTATGGGTTAATGTATTAATGACTATATACTGTCATCGATAGCTTACAAGGTAATCTTGCACATTTCAGCTACTGCTAAATAGGTTAACCATATGCTTGCACTAAACAGCTGAATTAGCTCATATTCAACTGCTGATTTAATCCACCCAACACTCTTTCCCACAGGCAAAGGGAACCAAATTGGTTTTAACTGAACTCTGAAAACATGCTTAATCCAAACAAAATCAGCATTAGAAACCTGTCTTTCTCCTTAGTCCACGAGAAAAAGCAGTCTTGTTTATCCTCCTGGAAAACGTAACAGTTTCCTGCAAGCCGCAGGAAAAAAAGAAATGCAACACAACCGGAGAGCAGACTGAAAGATGTACCAGTTAAAGCAGAAAACAGATTGCTTTTTTATAAAGTTTGATCATCATTCTTTCGGCCAACTGTGTCTTCTTTGCCAGTTGTACAGCACTGATGTTCTGCTGCATTTGTTCAAAATAATTACACTTTACCTCCTCCTATTTTGCAAAACAAGTGCTTCCCCAGCTCCCTCTCCAGATGCATCACATACCTGCCCACCTCTGCCTGAGAACTGCTGTTATGACATCCCTCAGACGCTGGAGCGGGGACCATACCCCCCCCAAGCAGAGCACAGTGGTACACAACTGCAGAAAGCCAGAGGCAGAAAGCAGCCGTGTGGAGGGAGCCCAGGAAGCAGCAATAGGGGTGGGAGTTGCCAGGTTGCTCTGAGGCTAGGAGGTGATGGCAGCAGGGAAGGAAGAGCCACCGTGGGGCCACCCGCTGCAGACCTCTGCTCCTGCTCACCAGGCTGTGTGAAGGATGGTTTTACACCAGCCCTGCATTGCTCAGCCTCGCTCCAGTCACCTTCCCCGAGGTCTGGTCTTTGAAACCCTGCTGCAGAGGGCAAACATGAATGTTATTTTCTTGAAAAGCTTTACATGGCTTCTGTGCATCATCTTCAGTGTGAACAGTTCTCATCACAGCCACAGGTTAGCCCCTGATGAGAGCTATCACTGAGGACTTTGAAAATACCTTCAGGATCTGGAAGCTGTGGCTCAAGAGTCAGCTTCGAGCTGACCAGAAATTCTAAAAGTTATACCAAAGTATCTTTCTTTTAAAACCACGAGGCACAACAAGGACATGGTTGGGTTTTGAGGCAACTGAGCCCAGAAAACGTAAGATTTCGTTCTGCATTTAAAAAATACAATTTTAAAACTAACTTCATCTTTGTTTTGGAGAAAACAACAACACGAGCTTGGTAGCTCAGAATATTATCTTCTGAACACTCCCTAGGGAGCTTATTTGTTCAGAAATAAACTTAGCTCCATACGTTTCTGAGCTCTGCTACATTACTATTCTCCTCTTAATCAGAGATTTTCAGAAGAGTGCCTGTTATTTGTCAACACAAAGAAATTGACCCAGACTTTGTGCAGCCATACCTATTCTGTTATTAAATAACACCCCCCTCACCCCCCCCCCCCCCCCAAAGATTTGATTATAGATTTGTCTGGCATGAAAAGTTCTCGAACCAGTTAATGGCTGAAGCACAAATGTTGTCTAGCTTCCCTAACAGGAAGCTGGATAATTGGGTTTGTCCGTAAGATCTGTGTGAAAGCAGACTCCATGCAGGTGTAATTTGGTTGAATACATCCCCCGTAGAAAAAAACCCCATGAAGTCTTGAAAGAAGCTTCAGGACTATTATATTTTAAAGCCTGCTCTGTGCAGTTTTTCTTAGTTACACCTAAGGCTGCAATTAAAAAAATATATATACAATAAGAAATGTTCCACACCAGTTTTGGGGCCACACAGAGGAGGCCACGCAGATGCTCAGAGGGTTGGAGCACCTCTCCTATGGAGACACGCTGAGTTGAACTTGTTCAGCCTGGAGAAGAGAAAGCTCTGGGGAGACCTTTCAGCACCCTTCCAGTACCTAAAGGGGGCCTGCAAGAAATCTGGAGAGGGACTTTTTACAAGGACATGTAGGGATAGGACAAGAGGGAATAGCTTTAAGGTAGATAGGTAGATTTAGATTAAACATTAGGAAGAAATTCTTTCCTGTGAGGGTGGTGAGGCACTGGCACAGGTTGCCCAGAGAAGCTGTGGATGCCCCATCCCTGGCAGTGTTCAAGGCCAGGTTGGATGAGGGTTGGAGCAATCTGGTCTAGTGGAAGGTGTCCCTGCCCATGGCAGGGGGTTGGAATTATATTGTCTTTAAGGTCCCTTCCAATCCAAAACATTCTGTGATTCTTTGATATCTATGATAGTGGCTAGGAGTGTGTTGGTAATGCACTCATGTGTTGGCTGCTGATGAGCAAGAACCAACAGACCACCAAGGCTGTCTCTCCAACACCCCACAAAGGCTGTTAGGCTGAGGGTGGGCAAGAGGTTGGGAGGGGATGCTGCCAGGACTGCTGACCCCAGCTGACCAAGGGGATATCCTACATGATATGATGTTGTGCTCAGCAATAAAAGCTAAGAGAAAGGCAGAAAGGGGTATTCATTATTGAGGCTATGTGTTCCCGAAGCAGCTCCTATGCATACTGAGGCCCTGCTTCCAACAAAGTGTCTGGACATTGCCTTCTGATGGGAAGTAGAACATATATGTCATTCATTTTGGCTTTGCTTCCATGCACAACCTTTGCTTTCTTTCATTAAACTGCCTTTACCTCAACCCATGAGTTTTTCCATCTTATTTTCTCCCCTCCGTACTCAGTAGGACACGGAGTGAGAACAGCTGTGTGGGCATCTGATGGCCAAAACCAAGGTCAGGCCACCACACTTAGAAACACTAATAATTTGTAACTTTATCAAAAGTTACCTTGGGATTAGAGATTTTGAGAGCTCTAGATGTTTTAAAAACTTTTAACACTGATATGAGAAGTACTCTGTACTACATACATATACTGCAAAGAATATGCAGCAGTAAATACAGATCAGCTCAGAACAATGTGAACTGCTGGGTATTTGTCCTCTCTTCTGTGGCATACATGGTATATTTTTAGGAACAATTGTGGTATATCACATATACTTAATGCTTTACAAAAAGGCAGTTTTTATTTTCCCCACTCATGTCTTGTATTAAATTCCCTTCTTTTCCCACAATACTATCACCTTGAAGAACGTGTATTAATTTTTCTTGTGTATAATTACTGGCTTTGTACAAAAATAAAGCTATAAGCATCTCCAGGGGAACCAGGATGCAAACCATTTATTGTGAAGATAGTGATAGTTGACAGCTTTAGAGCTGGTGGACAGTGTTTAAATTGTGTGGGAGATCGATTTTTAAATTCTAGCCCTAAGTTCAGGGGAGCTGAGGGCACTCTAGAGAAAAGAACAAGGAAACAGAACCACTTCAAAGAAAGAAGCAGCTGTAGCAAATACTTAATTCTCAAAATGCAGAGAACAGTCAGGCAATTACTTAGAAAGGTAAGGAATTTTAAAGGTTTCTTCCAAATGGATGCTTTTGTATCATGCTATTTCTGCAATACTGTTCAGACTTACTTGTTTCACCACACCCTTTATTAACTCTGTAAGATTTTGGAGGACTCCCACATCCTTCAGTGCAGAAGGAAATGGCATAAAATTACCTATCACTTTCCCATCCTTACTGCTTACACCACCTGTATCTACAGCCACAAACATTTCATGCTTGTGTAAGTGGGGAGAAGAAAGCTGTCTCTGCTAGTATGTTTCTTCACCTATACCAAGCCTCAAGATTTCTACAGCAGTTAATCATTTCAGTCTAAGCAGCTCCTGCTTTAGAGGTTATAGGATCCGTCTGAGCTGAAGAAGACAACAAACTACACACTGTATTCTTTCCTGCCTCTGGCTTAGCAGAAGCAGAACACAAACAGCTTTTCTGCCTTCACAATTTTGGAAAATCCTCCATTCTGAAGAAAATAGGAAACTTACTTTTCACAATGGGAAAAATGCCAACTTATGCAAAACACTGTTATAATCAATCTCTAATTCCTCTCCTTAATTCAAAAATTAAGAAAATAATTCACCACCATTTCTTCTCCAGTGCAAATTTTATTAATGGCTGCATGAAAACTAGGTTTAACAAAGGGACTGGCAGTACACAGCTTTCTAATGCAGACAGGGTAATAAAAAATAGTAATATATGAAAATGTCAAATAACAAAGAATGTAGTTTTATGCACTGAAACAACATGCCTTTACAGTAGGTGTTCTGGTATGTGATACCCTGTGTGACACATGAAATAAACACCTTATTGCAATTAAATACAAACAACCTGAAATCGGACTTTTCCCTTAGCACATGCTCCATGACAGACGGTACTGGAGTGATATTTGCTCCAAACCAGATTAAATCAGTTTTAGAAACTGAATTCCATCGATGAGCAGATTGCACCATCTGCTTCTACTAATATACATTAGAGAATGTGTATTTTCCATAACTGCATATTTACTCTGTAATCAGAAGACTGTAAGACAAATAGTGATAGCTTAGTCTACGGAATGACTGAAAAGCACCGCCATTTATGTCAAGGATGTCAAGGGTGTAACAGAGAAGCAGTTAAGTTATTTGAAGGCTGTGCAATGAAATAATGAAAGCAAATTAGGCAAAAGAAAATTCAAGCAGCACACTGGGACACTAACAGTCATTGCAGTGATGAGAGAAATACAAATGCAAAAAGCTTAGATGTAATAAGACTTCTTACTAATAACATGTAGGAAACAAGAGAAAGAATCTTCCAGCCGGAGCCTAAGCAGAGATGGCTGGAAATCTGAATTTTTATTACATGCCTTTTGTGTTCTCAAGAAAGAAAAAAGCCTTGAATCAGGAGGTAAGCCAACATTTAAAGTTTTCATGGAACAGAAATGCTTCAAAATTTTGTTTTGGAAACCCAAACATGATGTTCCCAAAACAAAATATGCCTTCCCAGTATCCTCAGCAGCTGCTGACTGAAATTAGTGCAATTCCTGTCATTTCACAACTACCATTTCCATGGCTTGCTGTGGTGACAAAAATGACAAAAGCTAGCCCAGACTCCAGCCCAGGGGTTGCCAGAGCATCCATGGTGCCTTGTCTCTGGCAGGGCAGCTGTGTGAATTGCCCAGGAATGTTAGGGCCCCTCATCCCCATGCCAGCAGACTCCTCATGCCACCCACCATCAGGGCAGCCAGCCAGATGACTTCAGAAACGCTGACAGCTCATACTCAAGACGTCTTCTCATAAGCAGCTAAAAAGTCAGGCTGACACATTGGTTAGGTGTTCATCTGATATGCTGGGATCACAAAAAAGAACCTGAGATAAACACTTGAGAAGCCAGGGTGAGATTTTAGCATTATTATTCTATTCTTCTTATTATCCTCCGAAGCAATGATGATTATTTCCGGCCAGTAAGATATTGCAACTAATGAAACAGTATTTCATAAGGCATGACAGTCTTTTTTGAAAGGACAGTCAAAGAAATGAAACTATTGGGGCATTATTATGCCCCAGTATAAATTTGTAGAGGTATGGAACAAACTATATTGTAAGAGAAAACAGAGTGAAGGACTCTTCAGGTCTGGAAAAGCAAAAATGACAAGATGAAGACATAACTGAGGTCTACAGTATCATTTGGTCCAGCAAGACAACAAATAAGGAACAATTGTATGGTTTGAATACCAGAACTAACACACATTAAATCTGTAAGATAGGAAAACTCAAAACACCACAGGAAAGCTATTCTTCACACAACTTGTGAATAAGTGATGGAACTTCTTGCTACAGGATATTATGGATGCTAAAGGATAAATTCCTAAAAAAATAACTGTATTGATGGCTGTTAAACACCAGGACAACCCAAAAGTCCTTGAGGTATGAACTGCTGGAGAATCAAGGATTGTGCTGAGGAAGCACATGCTTGCCTTGTTCTAACAGTCTTCTCTAAGCCACCTATTATTTCTATCTCACATTGGGTGAGACAGTTTTTGCTCTGAACCACCAAAGACAGTCTTAAATTCAGGCATAAAACATGTAGAATGCATCAAAAGTAACATTATGTGTATCACAGCACAGGCAAAATGTGCTGGATTTAGCAAGAAAACTGAAGGGACAGTGCACTCCCCCCTCCCCTCAAGCACTGCAAGGTATGAGGTGTGCCCTCCATGGCACACCAAAAGTGAGCAGCCATGAAGTCTCTCCTTTGTAACTACAGCATAGCTACAAGCAGGTCTGTAAGACATAGATGGAAGATTTGCATGCACTAAACACTTGCTGCAACTCAATAAAATTGACAATTGAGAAAGAGAACACATATCAGACATTGTTGTGATTTCTGCTCACTCACTTGAAATGACAGTCCTGAGAAATGTTAATTACGGGGCCAGTAATCAAATGTCATAAACAGCTACAGTAGATGAGGGGGGAAAAAAGAAAAAAAAAAGATTTTAATGTCATTCAAAACGGGTGGTAGATTTAATTAGCTTCTGCTCAAAGGTACCTCTTAACAGAAGGATGGGATCCAATACAAGGACACAAAGGCATTTATTGTTGCAATCCTATTGTGGGAAGTTAGTCTAAGAGAGAGAAAGAAAATTGAAAGGAAGACTTTCTGCGCCAAGTATTATTTCAAAAGCAAGGCTTTTGACTTCAGACTCCTGGAAGGAAGAAGGATCTTGTAAGAAAAATAAGATGAACCTGGTTTTTGCCTGAAGCTGGGAAGTGACCATGCTACAGAATGAATTTCTGGCAGGACATCAGAACACCACCATGAGTTCACTTGCCAAATCTGGAGTAGTCAGCTTCTTCATATGGCTATTTCCCTGCTTGAAAATTCAGCTGAAAATCGATGATCTAAATGCAAAGCCTGTCATGACTTCCGGATACGGGCATATTACACAGAGTATTAACAAGCCCCACTGGGCCATGCCCTCAACATGCAAATAAACACAGAGGTACCACTTCGGAATAACATGCAAGCTAAGCAGATGAGCCAAAAAGAGGCGGAAGAGCTAAAAAGTGAAACATTTATTCCTGCTGGCCAATGAAACTACAGAGAAATTAAATTACTTGTTCATGATGGACATCGATGAGAAAGCTGGGCATTTACAACACCCACGACAAAAAGAACTAGAAGAACTAAAATGAAGCAAAAACCAAGTTTGAGAGTTACTACATTTTAGTAAGATAAAGTAACATAGTCATCACCTGATGAGGACAGTCTCAAGCAGGGAACCCTACGCATCTGTACAGACATTCAGACAGGCCCATCTCCTAAAGCTAGAGAAAATGAAGACCAAAAATGTAGGCAGAAAAATATTATAAAAAATTTGAAGGTTTTTTGGAAGAGTTTTTTTTTAATGTAATGAGGAAGCTAAAATTACATAAATAAAAGAGGATTTCTTCAAAAAGGAGTAAAGGTGCAATATGGGGGAGAAAATAAAACCAACAAGTAGAAAAGAGGGGCAGACAAACAGCCATCATAAGATACTAACTTTCTGTACTCCACACAGAAGATTCGGGACATCAGATAGAGTTCTGTTCATAAACTGGGGGCTCTTAGGAGAAACACATCCATTTGAGGTAGAGATAGGGAATCTGCTATTGCACTTCAACCTCCATCCAAAGGTCAAACCAGGGCATCCTCGAGGCTATTTCAATGAGCAGCAGAAACTACTGATGGAGTCAAATATTTCTCTCTTGTAATCTTGTTTATTTAAAAAAAAAAAAAAAGTCTACAGCTTTGTTTTCCTTGGAGATGGGCTACGAGCTGCTTGCTTTGAGTCATTTACTTTGACAGCGCTGTTTCCAAAAAGCTCCTATCTACTGCAGCCACAAGCTATGTATGAACAAGATGATTCTCTTGTCAGCTGGCTTTTCTGTAGCTAAATCCTTTAAACCTGACTTTTCTCTCCCTTCTTTATTAATACTGCAATGAACTGGAAGTACTTCTGCATCCTGCCAAACCTTCAACATTTTTTTTCTTTAACATTCTGAACAACACCAAAGCAAAACATTATTTTTTTAAAGTAAGGAAGATGCCTATACTTTGAATGAAAACTACTGATTTGCCTTAATCAAATTAAAAAAGGAAGTGTGGACTAATTGCCTGATCCCTGAGAGCTCAATGCGGATGACACTTTTTAGCCTCAATTCCTTTCACAGGGGACCTTAAATTCACACTCAGAACTCAAGACAGAGCCAGGTTCAATTTATTTCATTCAGACAGTAACTGAGTCCAGGCCACTTGCTTGTGTTCGCAGTGATTAATAAAGAGAAGAGATGCAACTGTCAAGCCAGTGTGAGAAGCAAGGTTATCCGAAGAGCTCTTGGGTGACAAAGCAACACTTAATCTTTCTGAAAGCAGTGATACAGAGTGGGTGGCCTCATCCTTGCCTTTTGTTTCAAGGAAAATAAAGCCCCACCATTATAGCATTATTTTCTTTGCTTAGACAGTAGAGGCAGACCAGTGAGAAAAGCAAAACCAAGTACTATATGACAACAACATATAGCCGAGACATGGGATTCTGCACCAGCACTAAAGGGCTGGATTTAATACCTGCTGCACTTGATTCTTGCATTCCTTGCATGTGGTAGGATTTAGGGATCAGGCCCTAACAGCTCTAATAACCATTTGGTTGATGTAGTGCATCATAAATTTAAAACATTAATTTTTGCCTTTTAGGTTTTAAATTGCCAAATGAATGTCTTGTCACTTTTTATATATATCTAAAGGCCACTTAAACATAAAAGCTGACAGTGTAACTAGATGTTTCCATTCCTTCCAACCAGGACATAGGTCTTTCTGAACTTTGTGAGAACTTGTGCACTTCTTTCTAGCAAGTTTTGTACATCTCTACCAAGTATTACCTCTACTTTGCACTCACCAGGTTTCCTAAATCCCAGACTTGAACTCTGTGTTTATTCTTTTATTAATATAACAGCATATGCAACATTTGAGTAAATATGCTTATAAATCCTCTTCTTCTTCTCTGGATGATACATAGGACACTTGTGCTTCACTCATTAGTCTCCAAAATTGATCTGCCCATCATCTATGTAACTCCAATTACTTCATGCATAATTAGGCACTTCCTGATTTTCATTACTCATGTTTATCTCTGCAATATTTACACAGCACCAATCGTACAGCTGCCCATGTACAGACTGGAACGCATCACTAAACAATACGTTTAATTTGGTTGTATTCCTCCGCAAGAGAGGATATTGTTTTCAAGGGCCTAGTTCCAGCCTCATCACGCAGATGGTTCAGGGACCAGGAAGTCTCTGAGGTCTGTAAGTTCATTTGAATTTACCGACCCTTTCAGAGAAATAAAACCACAAGTGAAACATGTATGCCATTTTATTGCCTAACTTGTGCACCTACAGCTAAAACACACCAGCTTGGATTCACTAAAGCTAGTAACACTCTACCTGTGACTCCTTACATACAGTTTTACATTTGGGTTTTTTTAATTGTACTAAAAGAAATGATTATTTTATCTGTTTGAGGTTTACGATTTGTTTGCTTTTCTCTCATCAACTTAGATGAGTGACTGTGCCCTGTTTAAGCCACACAGCTGCTTTTCAAGAAGCCTTCACAAATCTTGCTTTCCTTCATACAGATGAAATCCCAGTACATACACTGGGATAAAAATACAATCCTATTTATATCCCCAAAACTTTATCCTATCCTCCACTTTGCCACTTTCTGGGCTTAAACCACGACAAGAGGATACTACATTGAATATTTGTCTTCTCATATAAAAATGAGCTAAAAAGAGTTAAAAAAAAGAAACAGCAATAAAATTTAAGGTTAATAATCTACTCAGATGGGGTGATTTAGGTGTCAATTTATAAAACCTACACCATTACTCCTACTCCATTACACAGCAGCATAACTATGCTGTAGGTGTTTCTGTCCAAATTACCCCGAGTATCTCTCCTGGTCAATACTGCAGTAATAAAGTGTATTTCATATTACTTTACATTTGTGGTAAAAAGACAGGGAAAAAGGGTTTGGGTGCACAGATATTAAAGCAGACACTTTAATTCTGCTGCATTTTAATAGGAAATATTTAGAATCATAGAATCACAGAATGGTTTGGGTTGGAAAGGACCATAAGATCAAATAGTTCCAACGCCCCTGCCATGAGCAGTGACTCCTCACACTAGGCCATGTCGCTCAAGGCTCTGTCCATCTTGGCCTTGAACACTGCCAGGGATTGAACATTTACCACTTTGTTGGGCAACCTGTTCCAATGCCTCACCACCCTTACAGTAAAGAACTTCTTCCTTATATCTAACCTGAACTTCCCCTGTTTAAGTTCGAATCCATTACCCCCTGTCCTATCACTACAGTCCCTCCTCAGCATCCCTGTAGGCCCCCTTCAAATACTGGAAGGCTTCTATGAGGTCACCATGCAGCCTTGTCTTCTCCAGGCTGAACAGACCCAACTTTCTATGATTCAGTTTCACAGCATGCGTGGATATAAATCCTCCAGGGATTTAATTAGCTGCATTTTATCATAACTTGCATTCCCACAGACAGATGCTGCTCCTGCATCATGCTGATAACAACAAAGACCAAATGACACTTAAGAGCACATTTGAAATGTGTTTTTCTGAAGACATTAGGCACAGTAAAAGAACCACTAAACAGTGCTAAACGAAAGTATCAATGTTTTTCCTAGTTGGTTTACCATACTGACTCAAAGGGCAGTTTATTTTACACAGTATAAACAAATTAACCTCATGAAGTTGTATGCTTTGTCAGTCTACAAAATGTATCTTTTGCTTCTGATACCAAGAGGACTATACCCATAGGTGTGCTTTATGAAA
The DNA here is from genome assembly GCF_037157495.1 of Lathamus discolor. Taxonomy (NCBI): domain Eukaryota; kingdom Metazoa; phylum Chordata; class Aves; order Psittaciformes; family Psittacidae; genus Lathamus; species Lathamus discolor. The sequence continues at coordinate 97,780,631 of NC_088887.1, read as the reverse complement.
ACATCCACTTGTTTTTAAAATAATGATTTTGATCAATTAACCTCTTGTCAACTGAGAGGCCATTTCTGCAATATAGCTATTTCTTAGTGCTCTAGCCATTTTAATCATAGTTTCAGACTTTTGCGATGTAGTCCTTATTCCCTGCATTTTCCTACAGAGTACGAGTACCTGCTTTTCAGGGACTTTGTTGAAAAGTTCCTTTCCAACACACGCCACCAACTGCAAAGTAATTAAATTATCTTGATTTTTCTAAGCAGTGCCCAAAGGTGAGAACAGGAGCCAATGTCTGAGCTGAAATGAGAATTCAAAATAAAGTGATGATTTGAAATATAATTTTACAATCATATTTTATTTCTTCATTTTGAAATTTATTATAGAAATACAGACCTAAGTCATATTTCTCTTTCAGATATTATCATGTACAGCTCCAGGTATGCATCCACATACCATACAGTCTGCTATTTTTATCACACGTTTTTATACTCCCCGCCTACAATCAGATACACTGAAATTTCTCTTTCAAGATGACTTCTCTATTCAAAATATATTCCAGAAAGCTGGGATTTTCTTCCCCTTTTATACATAAAGAAATCTGGCCCTGGATATATTTGTGCTCCTGTTTCTCCTGTCCGTTTTCCAGTTAGAAAAATGGAATGAACAGGTAATGTTCAGCCCTGTAACAGGTTTTGAACATAGGACTTTAACCTCAGAAACAGCTATAGTTAACGCTCTTGGAAAGCGAGGATCCTTTCTTTTCTTTCTTTTAGATATGACACAGGAACTTTTAAAAATGAGCTTACCAGCCAGAAAGTGTGTCTCATTGCATCTATCCCCAACTAAACCTTTTTTTTTGTTCCCACCAGAAAACAACTTTGCAACTGATTTTTTCACCTCCCACTGCTTTTAAATCTGTTGCATCGTCATGGTCATGATAGTCTACAGATTAACAGGAGCCTGGGTTCACGAAAAGTTAAGCACTCATGATAGCCAATATTATGACATTTAGATTCTTCATAGAATCACAGAATGGTTTCACTTGGAAGGGACCTTAAAGATCATCTAATTCTAACCTTCCCCTGGACAAGGTTACACATAGTCCCATCCAACCTGGCTGTTGTCACATTCCTAACTTATCCTAACCTGAGCTAAAACATGGTTAATAAACAGTTCTGCAGAAGGATAGAAGCCAGTGTGTCTCCACTGTCTGCATACTGGAATCATGAAGCCAGAGCCTCATGCTATTCATAGAAATGGACTCTGTAAAATCACAGACTTCCCTATGCCTGTTCATCGGAGTGCTATGCAAAGCCTGAGGACTGAATACAGTCCAAGAGCAGAAGGAGCATAGGAAAGCTCTTTGGAGGGCTGTTTCTTTTCCTAATTCATTACTGTTTCTTCCTTATCTGCCTCCTTGGCAAGGTCTCAGGCACATACACACAATCTGACAGGACAGCAGGACAGTAATTTATAGAATCACAGAATGGTTTGGGTTGGAAAGGACCTTAAGATCATCCAGTTCCAACTCCCCTGCCATGGGCGGGGATGTCTCACACTAGACCACACTGCCCAGGGCTCTGACCAACCTGGCCTTGAAAACTGTCAGGGACGAAGCGCTTACCAGTTCTTCGGGCAACCTTTTCCAGTGCCTCACCACCCTCACAGTAAAGAACTTCTTCCTTATATCTAACCTGAACTTCCCCTGTTAAGCTTAAACTCAAACGTGTCAACGTCAAATTCAAATTTGTACTACAATTCACAGTATACAGTTCCTCCTGGTTCTGCCACTAGCACTAAAAAATGGGTAAGCCAGATATTCCTGCAAAAATACTGCAGCAAACACTTTGCTGGCATTAACTGTGATTAGAACCCAGTCTATCCACTCTTCTCTCAGTCTCAGCATGTTCAGGACCTGCGAGATAGTGCTGTACCTGTTAACTTCTGGCCAGCGCTTTTGGATTTGCAGTAGAACGAATTCTGCGAAATGTTTGCCAGGACAGATTAATACATTAATGAAGCTGGAAGTTTGCCATCCCTGGCATTAGTTGTAAAATCAAATGTAAACTGTCAATAGAATACACTGTATATTTGAACACAGAATTAAATTGCTTTATATTTTAAAACTGATGAGGAAGACTCTTGGATAAACTCACTCACAATTTCATCTGAGTCAGAAAGGGCAACCCTAAATTCCTGTAAGCAAATCTTCAGCAGCGCTTGACAACAGTAGGAGCATCTGACACACTTAAAGGTTCAGTGAGGTAAAAACGCTGGATGAGAGAAGGGAAGGAAAAGTGGGGGGTAGAAAAGACACAGAGTGAGCAACTGAAAAAGATCAGTCTGTTCTCCAAAACTTCCCAACTTCAGGCAGTTTGCAGGAGCAGGTTTCGCTATTGCCTTCCTCCACCTTGTAAATTAAAGTTCTGGCCTGTGCACACACTGGTTTCTATATTGTTCAGAGATGTCCCAACTAGAAATGTCTTTAGACAGCTACATTACACCACCTTAGAAAAGACAATGGATTCCAAAGAGAAAAAAATTAAAACTTTGACCGGGCAGGTGACATACATCAATATATATGATATTATGGAGATATATATATATATATGATATGGATATATATGGATATCATCAGGATAATAATTCAGTTCTGCAGAATCACTCTTAGTGCAGAACTTTTTGGTGTTTCAGTGGGTCAAAAACTTGGGTGAAGATAAGCACACCTCTCCATTTTCTTTCTGTTTAGTGGCCTTCCTGTATTACATACACTCAACTGGAAACTTTCATTTCACAATGAACACATCATCTCTCTCAGTTTCATTTTATGCAATACCTTTCTTCCAAACTCATGGTTTGCAAGCTCCTGAAACAGGAGGAGCTGATGACTCTCAGATGCCACTATCCATTTTAAATTTGTATTTGGACATTTCAGGCTTTTTGGGGGGATTTGGGAAAGCACAGAGCAGCCACCTGGAACAGTCGCCTCCAAGGCAAAACAGATATACACAACTCCTGTGCAACATGGCATTTCTGCTTTCATTGCATGGGAACATATCAGTTCCTTGCCTTAGGCATGAAACTGATTGTCCAGTCTTATATCCATGTATTACTTCCACAGAGTCCCAGGATGGTTTCGGTTGGAAAGGACTTTAAAGCTCACCCAGTTCCAACCCCCTTCCATGGTTAGGGACACCTTCCACTAGACCAGATTACTCAAAGGCCCGTCTAACCTGGCCTTGAATACTGCTAGGGATGTGGCATCCACAGCTTCTCTGGGCACCCTGTGTCAGTGTCTCACCACCCTCACTGTAAAACATTTGTACCTTAAGTCTACTCTAGACCTACCCTTTTTCAGTTTAAAACTATTTATCCTCATCCTGTCACTACAGGCCTTGGGTAAAAAGTCTTTTTCTTTCTTACAGGCCCCTTTTATATATTGAAAGGCCACAATAAGGTCTCCCCTGAGCCTTCTCCAGATGGAACAAGCCCAGCTCTCTCAACCTGTCTTCATAGGAGAGGCGCTCTAGCCCTCTGATCTCTGTGGCCCTCTTCTGGACTTCCTCCAACAGCTCCATGTCCTTCTTATGTTGGGGTCCCCAGAGCTGAACGCAGAACTGCAGGTGGGGTCTCACCAGAGCGGAGTAAAGGGGGAGAATCACCTCCCTCAACTTGCTGGTCATGCTTCTTTTGATGCAGCCCACGATATGATTGACTTTCTGGGCTGCAAGCGCACCTTGCCAGGTCATGCCCACTTTTTCAGCTACCAATATCCTCAAGTCCTTCTTAACAGGGCTGCTCTTGACCAACTCATCACCTAGTCTAATATTGAGAATTGCCCTGACCCAGGTGCAGGACCTTGCATATTATCCTACATATGTGCATGCTACAGAAGACAACCACATTACACAAGAACAAACTCAAACAAAATTCTAAACTGAAGCAAACACAGATCCTAAACCTTAATGATTATGGGCAGTTGTCAGAAATCTGCTCAGTTTCAACTTTCTGCACGGGCAGCAGGGAAGGAAGGAACTGAGAGGAAGCAAGTCTGCAGCATTCATGCCTTCCTGTTGGAGTACATCACAGAATTCACGGTACAAGGTTACCTCAGAAAAACCTTTCCATTCCAATCTCAGGTACGGATAAAGCACATCAGCCCTTTGAAGTTTCACATGGCCACTGTACTATTCAACAAACATACTTATGGCCAGATTTTTAACACACTTTCTACATGTGCAGATGCATTTGAGTTAGGTCCCACTGATGGTACCGGCTTAGTGTACAGTGCAAATTTTTCACTCAAGCACCACAGATACTGAAATTACAATGATTAAATGCCAGCCAAACCCAAACTGCAAAGGAGGCAGCAGCTTAGCAGAAACATCATAATAGATCATAACCAGAAACCCCAGGAATCGTATAATTACTGTCTACGAGGTTCACTTAAAAAATGTATTTCATTTAAAAGCAACTTGCAAATTTCAAACTCAGTGTAGACTCAGAAGGAAGGAATACTGTGATGATTAGCACTGACATTTAAGTCACATTTTGTTGATAGAATACCATTTCAAAGGGACACCATCTCATTCTCTCAAAGCCATGTTGGCCTTGTGATAGTAACCGAATTAAAATAGCAGCATATATTTTGTTAAGGCCATAAGCTGATGTCTCTGTTATTAAAAAGCAGGCATAGAAAATACAAGGAAGATGAAAACCATGATTTTTACAGTATTGTTAAATTTATGCATGCACATGAATGTATATAAGAAATATTTTAAGCAGTGCTCCTCTATACCCATTTCTGCTTCTTTCAAGCTGTGGAAAGTAACATTCTGCAGAAAAGCTTTTGTGAAAAATACTACTGAAAATGATGTGCACTTGATTTGAAATGTAAATAAACCCCCTAGGATTTTACACTTCCTTCACTGCATTTGCAACTTTGTATAATCTGTTGGTCTCTGATACTTGCAGTCTTATTTTCTTTCCACATAATTCAAGGTGAAAGAAAGTGAGTTTAAGGATTCTAGACAACTTAAACCCAAGGATCCTACATTATACCTTTCTCTTCAAAAAAAGTAACTTACTGTTCTTTTTCATTTTATGGTGTTCTTCAGAATTCAGCTCCCAAGCCATTTAAAAAATGTCCCAGACTCAAGCACTGGCAGGTAGCTGCCCAATATCCTCTCTTTGGAAAACATTCAGGATCGCATCTGAATACTAACTGATGGTTGCAGTGCTTCAGTATGTGCTATGAACACCTGATATATTTAGAGAATGTCACCACAAGACCTTGCCACCTGACTATTCTAATCTTTGATTTTACACAAGGACAACTTTTTGTAGTCAATGATATCATACAATTTTTGGAGCTCCTTGGCAGCAGGGTAACTGTTGGACAATACTAGTCTACTGATCTCTCACAAACTGCAAATACCATCAGTAGTATGTGAACAAAGTTGCTTAAAAATAGAAGATGTGCTGTGGTGCTGACATTCTACATATTGTGTAAATTTGAGCTCGTCAGCCTAGTAGTTGCCAAAGCAGTTTTGCAGAACTCAGAACATCGGCAGTAACTACAGCATCTGGCATGGTGGCTAGGAATAGATCCATAAGCTTCCGTGAGCTCCGCTCTGCAACACAGAAAATGGAAGATTTACATCCAAAATCTGACACCAATGTAGAAACGGCCTTTTTTACGCCAGCTAGTTATCCTGCCTTCCTTGACAGGGTCAGGTATGGTGGTAAATGAAAAGAACAGAAGGTTAGTATGTCTAGTAACATAAGTCATGATAGTTGAAACTGCACTCTCTTTCAGAGATTTTCACCGATTATAGTGCGACTTTCATACTATAGACGGGAAAAGAAGATGGAAAGTAAGTAATTGATGCTGCTCTAGGACCAGGAAGTATATCCCTAAGTACTAAACAAGACCCTCATTGACATTTGGAAAGCACCTTAGCAGCAGAGCCATTTTTATAATTATTGTAGTCCTGGTAACAGTAAGGTAAAAAGACCTCCAGCACTGTATGACACCAAAGACTGGTTTCAAGAGAAGGGATCTGTGCCACTGACATTTCAATTTACTGCAAATACAAGTACTCAGAACTTCAGGTGCTGAGTACTGGTTCCAAATGAGGCTTTTTCCAGCCTGAAGAAACTGACTATGACTGAAACCTGAATGTATTCCAGGGTGACTATTTTTAGCCTTGCCTCTTTCAGCAGGTAAGAAGGAAATGGATGCTTTTTGGCTCATTACCACAAAGGCAAACTAGATACATTCTTAAATGCAATGAATCTGATGGCAGGAGAAAACGAGCAGTGTAAACAGCTGAAGAGGAATACTGTTTCATGAACTCTGTGTTAATGAAACAGGACCATGAGAATTCCCAACTAAGACTACTGATTTCCTTCCCCAGCGTACAAAGAAAAAATCCATGCAGTATTTGCCATAAACTTTTCTTAAATATGTATCCTTAATCATCTTTCTTCTTTCTGAAGACGACCTTCATGCTAGGCTCCTCTCAACAATGTACTTAGAAGCACAGAACACATTCAGTATGGCCACTACAAGAACCACGAGAGCATCCCAGCAGCACCCTATCATAAGATTTCAATTTGAGAGAAATGCAGGGGTCTCTGGACACAGTCTTGGGCAACCAGTCTTAGGTGGCCCTTCGTGAGCAGGGGGTTGGACCAGATGACCTCCAGAGGCCCCTTCCCACCTCAACCACTCTGCGATTCTGTGCCTGCCACCTGGAAATTATGATATTTAAAAGAGAGAAGGATATTTAGAAGACAGAAAGAAATCAAATTTCATGCCATGCTGTAACAAGACATTTTAAGGTAAAATAAAAGGAGAATGATAAATCAGCCAGCAAGGAAGCCCACTTTTTTACATCCTCTGTCTCCAGGCATTTGCAAAAGGAAGGAATCTAAGAACAAATGATCAGATCAATGATCTCTCCCACAATTTAAGAGAGCAGCAGTTTCCATAACTATTGTGACTCATATGAGAATACACTGCAAAAATATATTGCAAAAAAGAAGAATGTATCACGCCTCTTTCCCCTCCCCTGAGTGGCCCATATACACCTGGCTACTAGAAGCTGAAAATAACAGGAGGGTAAAAAGGGTATGTCGACCTTCTGCATGGAGCTGCAAGTTTAAGAGAAGCATGATAAAATATCCACTGCATTACAACCAGTAGGTTATTCCTTATTTATTAGCATTATTATAATGGTTGGAAGCAAGGACCAAAATTAGGACCTTTTCATATCACTGAGCAAGAAAGCATGGTATTACAAAAGACCTATTAAAATCCAGTCTCAGAACAGCACTTGATAGAACAGTAAAAGATGATAGACAAAATGGAAAGGACGAGAGACAGAGAAAAGAGCCTGAGGTCACAAAGTTGGTTTGGTCGCAAATCAACAAAAGCAACTCTCCCAACCTCTGAAATGGGAAATAGCCACCCCTCTGTGCTGCTGAACTCATCTCACTTTAACCTTATTTTTGTTTCTTGCTCTTCTCCATTACTCTCTTCAAGTAATGTGAAAAATGGACCAAAAATGGACAAAGAAACTTAAACACTAGTGTGCCTGCTATTTGGCAGTCCTGTTCTTCACAAGTAGAATGCGATTTGCTTGAGTTATAAAAATGGTGGGTGTCCAGGAATATAAGGGAAATATAAAATACAACTCCTACCGATACAGCTTAACCCTTATGAACATGATTATTAGACAATTTTCTACAAATTGCACATTATTCTCCAGGAAAAGTTGGGATTGGAAATCTACCAGTACATGGAAAAGAATATCTTTTTCGTACCTAAGGATGAGTTACCTACAAAACACCCTAGAGAATGTCTTTTTGTATTATGCTGAATCTTACTTCAAGAGAAAGAAATTGGTCTTCGATACTTGAAAGATCACGGTTTCATTGACTGACAGGCAGATGCAATCTCAGCTTTGTGTAAAAAATGGCCTCCCACTTCAAACAAACTGAATAGCACTTAATCAGTGTGTCAGCTTCTGCAGCAAAGGCACTAATATAGGCATATATGCTCATTCTGAAACGGAATTCACAGGCAACCAAGCATATCTACAAGAATATATGTGAAGTGGCATGCTGGTCAAATTATTCATTTTCTTTTGCTAGTAGGGCGTATTTGGTAAAAATCCTGGCATAATGCTCATTTCTAGCAATACACTGAACTGTCAGTCAATACTCTTACAGTATTTTAGAGAAGATTAGCAACTCATCTGCCCTAATTAAATTTCACTTGCCTGGCCCAGACTACCAAGTGTCAGGACTTCTAGTGGCCTCCGTATAATACGGCTGTAAAGAAATGTGAGTTCTCAAAGTTCATTTATTAGCCTAGAACATTTTGCAACCCACTTCTAAAAGCCTATCATGCATGTTTCTTCCAGTAGCTTTTCCTAAGGACTTTCAACACATAGTCTATAGAAAGCCCTTAAAAGAAAAAAAAAAATTAAACCAAAAAATATACTAAATCCTTGCACCCTTGTTATAAGCTGTCATGTTGGCAACTACCAATGTCACTAATGATACTTCAAGATGTATTTTTAAGTTTCAAGATGTATTTTTAAGTTACTTAAGGAATTTTTGGGAATTACCAGCCTCACTGCAGTGTTAAATGTCAGCTCTTCTAGGCTCTCTGAAATCCTGGTACTCCTTTTTGTTTTAATTTGGTGTACATCTTGGGAGAGTTCAGTATTTCAGATTATGTAGAGTTGAATCAGAGTCTCTAAATAGCCACTTTGAAAGGCCACCAGCACTGCACCAGCACATCTGATAATGAAACAAGGGTTCTGCTTTTATCCCAGTTTTTGCCTGCATCCACTACTGTTGGGAAGCGCTATCAAACACAGCATCAACAACGGCCTGAGCTGCACCTTGCATGCGCCTTCAAAACCCTCCCCAAGAACTGCAAGCCTGGTGCCTGGCCACCCCATTGCAAAGGAACTTAGCAGTCCTGGAGACCTTGTTGTAGCTACTCAGCCTGAGAGTGTCAGTTTGAATCACAGCTTTGCAGAAGTGACTTCCAGAGACTTCTCTTTTTATCTTCTTAGCTTTTCTTCAAAATGAAATGTAGTTTTAGTGTCCATGATATTGATACATTCATATAATTTTTGAAAATAAAATTCTTTCTGTAAGAAAATGGAGAAACAGAAGTAAGCAGAAATGGGAAAGGGGGACTGAGAAAGAACTGGGGAAGAAGAGAGTTTGCTATGGTCAGAGAGATGAAGAGAGCAGACATGAGAACCAGTACAAGGATGGAAACAGGTAATCTGGTAGAGGGAATGTGGGATGGGGTGCATACCAGGCCCCCATTTTCCTTCTTCTGTACATAGCAAAAGGCCCTTGGAAGCATCAAAATCTCATTCTCATCTCCTCTGAAGTCATCTGGAGCCAGAGACAATCCTGAATGCTTGGGGGACTTCTCTCTCCCTTCCCAGTGCAGACAAGCGTCCTGGTGGACCTCTCTCTTTGGGGAGTCATTAAGTCCAAGTTGGTTAAACACCAGTATCATGGAATGAAGGTAATAGAAACAAAAGTCTCCTGAGCCTCAGAAAAACAAAATTAATTGACATATAATGACTCCTCATGGTGGAAAGCTGACTAAAGTAAGATGAGGAAAACAGTCTAGTTCGGGTTAGACTGGCTGTGGTGTCCATGGAGCCTACCTAGGGCAGCCTGGCAGAAGGGAAAGGCTGCCTACTTAAGGTGAAATGGATGGTGAGGGCACAAGACTGGTGCAAATACAGTATGCGCCGTACAGTGAGCCATGCATGTGACATGCATGTGTGTCACATCTGTGACACACACCATCTGCTACAACAGTTCACATTTCACCATCTTCTTTCATCTGCCAGGCTTGATAGGGCTAGGAGGGAAGTATCAATGAGAAAGAGCAGTGTAGGAGCAGTATTTTCTGTGACCACCATACAGTAAAACAGTCTGCAGCTGGGAACAGTCTGCCTATTTTTTTCACCACATAATCCAAGTATTTTTAAGGGGGACCATGAGATCCACTCCTACAAGACACGAATTAGGACAGGTGCTTGGAACCCACACATTATTTTCCAGCTAGCTGCAATAGCATCACCAGCAGCAACAGCAAATGTATAACTATTCATTAAGGTGCTACAAAGAACAAATGCATTGTTAATAAAAAATTCCAGGAAATTCAATAGCATGGAGCTTTACTAGTGAAGGATAGCAGGTGTTTCATGGTATTTATTCCCCCTACGTTACTTGAAGCTCAGGAAAATGGAAAAAAATAAATAAACCTTCCAACAACAAAACTTCCAAAATGGAAAATACCAAGTGAAGGTCACACCACTTTTTTTTACCTGACTAGTTATCTGTAGGCACACATTTATGCCTTGTATTCAAAGTGTTCTACATCAGCCATCTACACCCTCCTGTAACCAAATAAAAAGCCGCTCCCTGGGAGAAATCCCTCCCATCTGCTACATTCAATAACGCTTTCACCCATACACGTCACCAAATCCTGTACTTTCATTACCCATCCTGAAACCCCCACGTCACACGTATCTCCCACCTAACGGCTGGCAGCACCATCACAAGACCATCACTTTGTCCTCTCACGGAAACTCTGCAGAGCAGCATGGAAATCAAATGCCACACCACGCACCCATCAGCTGGTATCCTTGGCCCAGACACAGACAGTAAAACAGACAGGATCCATAACTGCGTTTAACACCAGGGAGGTATATAATCCGTTTTGGTCACTGTCTGCTCTCAGAAGACAAATGATTACAGTTATTGGAGTGTGCAGCTTAACTTCATTTTCTGGATCTTCAAAGTTTGAAGCAATTGCATTTATCTTTTAATTTTATTTCCTACCCAACACAACTTACTACTGTAGCACTTAAAGCCTACACAACAGACTAGCTGTTTAATCAATATTACCAATTCCATCCTTTGAAGAGTCTCTCTCATGTAAAGCACAACAGTAAATAGAAAAGTGAATAAAAATGGTTTAATATAACAGAGTTCTATAACTTAAAGGGTTTATCTTCAGTGCTGTCACATTTTTTTTCTAAGCACAAATACAGACTGTGGCATGTTGAGGGTGGGAGAGAGTAAAGGGAGTGAAGAGTTAGATCCTACTACTCAAATACCAGAGATGTTATCTGGACACAAACCAATTTCTCCTGAGCCTGTGACTGCTGCATCTGCTAAATCCCATGCTGGTTCCCACCAGAGAAGATTAAAAAAAAACCCCAACTTTTTGGTAAAAGGCAAAAACTCTTTAACAACATGGAATGTTAGAAACTAGTCATACACAGCCTGACAATTTTTCTACAGTAACGAAAAAACAATGGTAGCATCAGTTTTCAGCTGCCACTGCTTCCAAACACAAGACCTGCTTTCATGCCTGTATCTTTGTTGCTCCTGTAGGAGTTGAATATTACAAAATCAAAGACCAGGAGGGGCTGCATGTGTGTGTGACAGAAAGAATGCTGAAAAAAAAAAATCAAAGTTGGGGTAGTGACTCATTAAAGCTACCAGTTTTGTTTTGGTCTCTTGCTGCGGCCTTACCAGAAGTTTATCTGATCAACTAATAGAAAACTACAAAATGCAAACAAGCACTTGGATCAAGCAACCTGTGATTAAAACAGTTGTGAAGCAAATACATTCCACAGACTATATTTGTATAAATTTAAAATTGCCAGATTGAAATGAGCCTTTTCCTAGTAACATCACATTTGCTTCATACTCCATTTCACACTGATGACAAAAATCATTATAGCAGTCACAGAGCTCAGTCTGAAATGAAGCAGTTCACTGTACATGAGCAAACTTATGGTACTGATTTGCCAACAGCTAGAACGTAAATTCTCGGAATTTAAGTGATGCAATAAGGAAATACTGGAGCAGTTTAGATGACAGAGGAGGTTAATAAAACCTAAGATACCGTAAATGTAGTATATGATACACAGAAAACAGATCAGAAACTGGGGGAAAACATCACTTTGCCTTTTCTGCATTTCTTTTGACGATTCTAGTCATAAACTAGTCACAGACAATTCTCTTCCTGAAATATCCTGCTTTGTATTTCTCTAATGACAACAAATTCACAATATAAAAGGGTGATTTAATGAAAACCCACATGCTTAAAATATTTATATATGCATTTAATGCCATGCACAATTAAATTCCAATTCTGATATACTACTAGAGAACATCATCAAGTTCATTACCCACATGATACATGAATCACATAGTAAATTCTGGATGTATCAGATTAAATTTTCAAAAGTCACTAAACGATTCTGTTATATATATGTCTTGTGATTTCCATCCCATTTCTGACATTTTCAGCCATTACCTTTTCTAGCAAGTATGCCAGTTGAGGTCTAGCACTTCTCCCTGACTTCTTTCCTATTTGGGGCATTTTGAATATATTTCCAGAGGTGCGTTTTGTCTAGTATAGCACAGTATTACGTAGAATTAGATTTGGATAATCCACACAAAAACTCATACTCAAGAAGCATGTCCTGACCAGACCAATGCAAAACCTTTAAGTCCTCAGGAAATTCAGCTTCGATCACATTTGAATACAGCTATAGAGAATCATAGAATCATAGAATAGTTAGGGTTGGAAGGGACCTCAAGATCATCTAGTTCCAACGCCCCTGCCATGGGCAGGGACACCTCACACTAAACCATCCCACACAAGGCTTCATCCAACCTGGCCTTGAACACTTCCAGGGATGGAGCACTCAACCCCCCTGGGCAACCCATACCAGTGTCTCACCACCCTAACAGGAAAGAATTTCCTCCTTATATTCAATCTAAACTTCCCCTGTTTCAGGTTTAACCCATTATCTCTTGTCCTGTCACTACAGTCCCTAACTAAGAGTCCCTCCCCAGCATCCCTATAGGCCCCCTTCAGGTACTGGAAGGCTGCTATGAGGTGTCCATGCAGCCTCCTCTTCTCCAGGCTGAACAGCCCCAACTTTCTCAGCCTGTCTTCATACGGGAGGTGCTCCAGTCCCCTGATCATCCTCGTGGCCCTCCTCTGGACTTGTTCCAACAGTTCCATGTCCTTTTTATGTTGAGGACACCAGAACTGCACACAATACTCCAGGTGAGGTCTCACGAGAGCAGAGCAGAGGGGCAGGATCACCTCCTTCGCCCTGCTGCTCACGCTCCTTTTGATGCAGCCCAGGATACGGTTGGCTTTCTGGGCTGCGAGCGCACACTGAAGCCGGCTCATGTTCATTTTCTCATCGACCAGCACCCCCAAGTCCTTCTCCGCAGGGCTGCTCTGAATCTCTTGTTTGCCCAGTCTGTAGCTGTGCCTGGGATTGCTCCGACCCAGGTGTAGGACCTTGCACTTGTCATGGTTGAACTTCATAAGGTTGGCATCAGCCCACCTCACAAGTATGTCAAGGTCCCTCTGGATGGCATCCCTTCCCTCCAGCGTATCAACCGGACCACACAGCTTGGTGTTATCGGCAAACTTGCTGAGGGCGCACTCAATCCCACTGTCCATGTCAGCGACAAAGATGTTAAACAAGACCGGTGCCAACACCGATCCCTGAGGGACACCAGTCGTTACCAGTCTCCAGCCGGACATCGAGCCATTGACCACAACTCTTTGTGTGCGGCCATCCAGCCAGTTCTTTATCCACCGAGTGGTCCATCCATCAAATTGATCTCTCTCCAATTTAGAGACAAGGATGTTGTGTGGGACAGTGTCAAACGTCCAGGCAGATGACATCAACTGCTTTACCCTTGCCCATCAGTTCTGTAGCCCCATCATAGAAGGCCACTAAATTGGTCAGGCAGGGTTTCCCCTTAGTGAAGCCATGCTGGCTGTCACCAAGTACCTTGTTGTTTTTCATGTGCCTTAGCATGCCTTCCAGGAGAATGTGCTCCAAGATTTTGCCAGGCACAGAGGTGAGACTGACTGGTCTGTAATTCCCCGGGTCTTCCATTTTCCCCTTCTTGAAAATGGGGGTTATATTTCCCTTTTTCCAGTCATCGGGAACTTCACCTGACTGCCATGGTTTTTCAAATTCGATGGCCAGTGGCTTAGCAACTTCATTCGCCAGCTCCTTCAGGACCCGCAGATGGATTCCATCAGGTCCCACGGACTTGTGTGCGTTCAGATTTTTAAGATGGTCTCGAACCAGATCCTCTCCTACAATGGGCTCAAGGTCTTCATTCTCACAGTCCCTGCGTCTACCTTCTAAGAACTGGGTGGTGCAGTCAGAGCCTTTGCCAGTGAAGACTGAGGCAAAGAAGTCATTCAGAACCTCAGCCTTCTCCAAATCCAGGGTAGCCAGTTCTCCTGAAAGCTTCCTCAGGGGGCCTGTGTTGTCCCTAGTCTGTTTTTTGTTTGCTACGTACCTGTAGAATCCCTTCCTGTTATCCTTAACATCCGTAGCCAAGTTTAATTCTAACTGGGCCTTAGCTTTCCTAACCTGGTCCCTAGCTTCCTGGACAACATCCCTGTACTCTTCCCAGGCCGCCTGTCCTTGCTTTCGCCTTCTATAAGCCTCTTTTTTCCTTTGAAGTTTCCTCAGCAGCTCCTTCTCCATCCAAGGAGGTCTCCTGGCCCTCCTGCTGCACTTCCTTATAGTCAGGACACAACACTCCTGAGCTTGCAGTAGCTGATCCTTGAATATCAACCAAGAGTCTTGGGCTCCCCTGCCCTCCAGGGCTATATCCCATGGAACCTTACTAAGCAGGTTCCTGAAGAGGCCAAAGTCTGCTCTCTTGAAGTCCAGGGCAGTGAGCTTGCTGTACGCTCTTCTCACTGTCCTGGGGATCTCAAACTCAACCATCTCATGATTGCTGCAACCAAGGCTGCCCTGGAGTACCACATTTCCAACCAGCCCTTCCCTGTTGGTGAGCACGAGGTCAAGCATGGCACCTCTCCTTATCGGCTCCTCTATTACTTGCAGAAGGAAGTTGTCTTCCACACAATAGGGGAACCTCCTGGATTGCTTGTGCCCAAAAGCAAGAACAGTTCTGACCCTGTATAAATCCTACATAAGACCATGATAATACTAAAGTCATCCATTGCTAGTAAGGCAATAATAAAAGCATCCAAGTCAGATATCACATATCCATTTGTCATAGAGCACTCCTACCTTTTCAGTTTCATATAATTTTCACTAGCTGCAGGTCTGCATTCAGCACGTTGCACTACTATTCCTTCCAAGGCAAGTTTATCTAGAATGAAAAAAACAAAGCAAAACTGGACATTAAAATAACATTCACCAACACGGTCAACATTTGGATTATTTTTCACTAATTAAGAACTTAGTAAATATAATGTAATCATAAGTTCTCAAACCTCAAATTAAGTTCTAAAATCTCTGCTATTTACACACTGAAGCAATATGCTTGCACAGCTGGTATCCTGTAGACTTCCTTATTTTACCATCAGATGCTTTACATATTAAGAATGAATCACAAAGACCAAATTTGAAATAAGAGATGTGTGGCCCTCCTTTCCTCAGACTGAGGCACTCAGATTATCTAGGAACTGTTTTGGGGAAATGTGCATTGAATACAGCTGGTGACCATGAAAAACATGAGCTATAAAAAGAACCCAATCATCAAAGTATCCAAAATCAGTGGAAGATATAATGAGGGCTAATTTTATTCTTATCCTCAAAAAAAGAGTAACTTATTTTCACCTTATTGTAATAAAAAACACCCCAAACTGTTCACTAAAGGAATACAACACAATAGAATAATTATACTGCATATGCTAACACTTGGAGAAAAGAAATAAAAACTTGCAGTTAATAAATGTGAACACCTAAAGCAAAGATGACTAATAGAGTGGCACAACAGTACCAGCCTACCCTGTAAAGGTGGAAAACCCTAAAAATTAGAAGCAACTTCATGTAGAAAGGAAGAGAGAAGTGATGGTGGCCAAACACCTGCTTTTCTACTATGACGTTCTGGTGCAGAGTATGTGTGTGTGGCAATTTATCCATTGCTTTTGGCCATAGCCAGTGCAATATGTGTTAAACCAACACCTCTGGAACAGCCCTGAAAACTCAAAAGGATGAGTTTTAATGGCTTGATTAGCTCTCACTATTTGAAATGTCTTTCCAACAGAGTCTTATCTTGCTATCAGGGTAGGGTACTACTCTGTCACTTGTCACCTTCAGCTGGCAATGTCACGGAAGCTAACAGAAATGCTTAGAAGTGTTGAATCAAAGTAACACAAGGCATTCTGGGACACCACTAATTTAACACTGACTTGTAGACTGAAATATTATTACATCTGGAAAGCAAAGTCTGCTCTCCTTGAATAATGCAGAGAGTGATTACTTCGAGACTATGTATTTTAAAATTATTTAATCTAAAATTCCTTGGTTTGATTTAAACTAAATCCTTGAAAAGAATAAGAATGCCACACTTTTCCAGGTAGTTCCGGATTAAACGTTTTGCTGATTCCTAAGGTTTATGGTCAGGAAAGACAACTTAGCAAATTTGCCTGACTTCCTGTGTATCACAGATAGATAAACCTTATTTGTGGTTGAAAGTGCTACTAATATTGCTGCTTAATTTCTAATATGAATTTGACTTCAGCTTCTAGTAGTTGATTCTTCTTATGGCTTTCTATACTATGCTAAAGAGCCTTTTAGTACCTGGTGTTATTTCCCTTTGAAAGCACTTACAAATTGTAATCAAGTCATTTTTCAATCTTCTTTTCAATAAATGGAGTAATTCACGCTCTAGCATTATCTCACCACAAACCATTTTCACCACATCTAAATCCATTTTGGATCTCTTGTCTGTACCTTGTTCGACCTTGCAATGATGGTTTCAGAATAAAGAGACCAGAAGATACAACACTATGGTACTGGTCTTACCATAACTATATACAGAGGTAAAATAACAGATATAGGAGCTGGTATTTTTCTTATTTCACTTCAGCCATCCCAAGGTTATTCAACAAAATATCTGAAATCACCTGAGAGAGGGAGGAATGGAGACTGTCAGAGGAAAAATTGGTCTCGTCCCTTAAGATTCAATGATCTGCCCTGCGCTGGTGGGGTTTTTGTAGTTTTGGGGATTTTTTTTGTGGCGGGTCTGTTTATGTCCCATAACTTCATGCTTACATGGCTAAAACTGGGTAAAAATCAATTAGTCTCTAAAAATCAAGCTCTGGGTATGGACAGAGCTGACTGGCTATTTTACTGTTAACACAGTATTTTAGGTTTTCTCTAAGCCTCACATTTTACTCATGGGCACTGCATTCCCTGTTCCTAGGTATATAATTGCCTTTGGCTTGGTTAAAATGCATTGTCTTTAAACAGATTCTATGAATTAAGGATCCCAGTCACACCATGCAAGTCCTGTCACAGTTTTTCACTGCCTGTCCAGCATTTGTGTCAACTATGACACTAAAGGACACTGTCCTTTTGCTAATCCTGGAGGAAGCCCTTCAAACTGCAGCCCAAGTGGCCTCCTACTCATAATTAGTTTCTGATAACTGTCAGCCAGTTTTTAATCTTGTTCTGTGCTTGCTATGTTTCTTTTAGACAGAATGTCACAAGATTCTAAATTATGTGCAATACTACAAAATGCTAAACAGGCTGCAAACATGCTGTTACTTTCAACTCATGATCTCCAAAATAAACAAAATTAAATTTTTTTGACGAAAAAAAATTTATATAAAGCCATGTTTGATAGCATTCATTATATTTCTGATCTGTTCTACCTCTTGAACTCCATGACAGCTTTCCCACTAACTAGCTAACTAGCCTCTAACCATCTCAGCCACCCAGGCCAGCTGTTGAACACCAACTTGCTGCTGTGAGTCTCTCTGCACCTTCCTTAATTTTCAGGTTATTTTTAACAATCAGGATCAGTGAACCAGATAGCTCCCACACAACAAACCATTTAGGAAATGAACCTGCCAATTAAACATGCTTACTTCTTAGTAATATCTCATCTTTGATGTCTTGACTAATACCCTCTTTTAATTACCACTGATCCAGATTTGGCTTTTAATGTTCCAGTCACTTGACAGTACAAGGCTGTCCACAGTCTCCCAAGAACATCTTGCAGCTAAGCTAGTCTGCTGTCAAAGCTCATCCACGCTCCAAAAGCCGAGGTTTATGTCCCACTTTCCTTGAACTCTCTTGGGCGTTTTAACACATCCAGAGAGCCTACCGGAATAAATCTGCAACAATGCATGCAAACCTCTGGATGAGTGACTGTAGATGGGGAACACAGGCATTACTACCTTTCCAGTCTAATTAGCTCTCACACATCAAACTCAAGTTCAGAAACTTAGGTCTGTCTTCACTTGTTGCAGGACCAGAGCTGCAACAGCGATAGGGAGATGTGTTGGGAAAATGCCAATTCCAGCTTCAAATCCTACTGACAATCATCACCAAATGAACAGAACTTAGTTAAAAGGCTTAAGGTAACCTTAATAAAGAGGAAATGGAGAAATTTACTGAAATTGTGTAGAAAAAGTTTAACAGGGGTTGTGATGGGATTTTTTTGTGTTTGGTTACAGCTTGAAGGGTTTAGAGAGAGAGATGGACTGGCTTGGAGATTTTAATGAGTTTTCTAGTCTGACTGCACCCAGCTCCAACTTCCAGCCACTAGGCCTTGTTGAACCATTGACTGCAAAGTTGAAGATGAAAGCATTTCTTTCCATCCAAGCACTTGTGGAATCTCCACCTTTATCAAGCCTAATAAAAATAGTGTTTTTTTAAATCTTCCATGAGGCCTGTTTTTCAGCTTCTTAATCATTCTTATTGGCCTGAGAAAGTTCAGTTCAGTAATGTCTCTGCTGAAACATCACCTCTCACAGGCAGAATAAACAGCCTGTGAGACAGCATCTGGAGTTTACCAGCTCCTGCTCTTTGTGAGCAGTGTCAGCTGCTCACAAAGGAGAAGATGAAGACCTGCCTCAGGACACACAATTCCCAGGCAGCAGTGAAAACTGGATGAAAGTACAGGATATAGGCATGTGTGACTCCAGCTCCTCAGTAGGTGGAAGTTGGGCTGTGCTTCCCAGTGTACAAGTCAGAAGCCCCAGTAGTTCCTGCTGCCCACTTACACTGCTGTGCACCTTCCCTGGCTATTGCTGGACAAGGAGCAGACGTTTCCTACACTAGACTTCAGCTGTGATCTTCCAGACCAGAGGCATTTTATGGTGCCTCTCATCCATGCAAAGGGCAGACTCTAAGCTGGTGCCCTTCTCAGACATTCCTTCCCTGGTAGCTAAGCAGCTGGAGAACAGGATCACCCGGTCTTCACTTATCACTCCCTTATTCAGGCACCCAAAGATACATGGTACACTTGTTTTACTGACCACTGCTCAGAACGATGACCTCACGTTCAGTTGTAGGACAGAGCCTCTGCCCTAACTATCCTGCAAACACATGTACTGCAAGCCTGTCTACAGTGTATTGCTGGGTATATAAACCTTATATTTGGTCATATTAAAACATGATCCTAACCAACTATCAAAGCCTTGGGTGACATGGTTTAGTGTGAGGCATCCCTGCCCATGGCAGAGGGATTGGAACTAGATGATCTTGAGGTACTTTTCAACCCAAACCATTCTATGATTCTATGAAGTGGTTGTGTATCAGCAACGTGTCTCCTGATTACATCCTCAGCCTGTATCATCTCCAAACTTTATCAGGAACTATTTCCTTGATCACTGACTAAAAATAAATAGGACCAAGGACCAAATCACTGCAACATTTTAACTGTAATTCTTTGCCTAACATTTGTCAGTTTGAAGCCTGCAGATATTTTTTGTACAGTGAGATGAAAGGCAAAC
Organism: Lathamus discolor; assembly: GCF_037157495.1. Taxonomy (NCBI): domain Eukaryota; kingdom Metazoa; phylum Chordata; class Aves; order Psittaciformes; family Psittacidae; genus Lathamus; species Lathamus discolor. The sequence continues at coordinate 97,760,794 of NC_088887.1, read as the reverse complement.
TAATACAGTATGTATTCTAATTTGAAATGACGAATGAGACATAGTGAGAGATTTAACAGAAAAGAGCATCACCTGCTTTGCCAAACAAACTGCAATCAAGAAAAGGGGAAAAAATTTTGGCACAATCATTCTACCTCCACCCACAGTATTACTGGTGGTGTTCAAGGCCAGGTTGGACAAGGCTTTGGGTGGCATAGTTTAGTGGGAGGTGTCCCTGCCCATGGCAGGCGGGTTGTAACTAGATGATCTTGAGGTCCTTTCCAACCCTAACTATTCTATTATTATATTACTCTCCTTTAATTTTTTAACTGACTGACTTCCAAGTCTGATGTTTTATTGAGTTTTGTACAGTCTCTCCTAGTTTTTAAATACATGGCCCACCCAACTCGCCTCTCAAATACTGGCACGTCTTTTGCTTTTTCAGTCTTGTAGAACTGCAGTGCTCAAAAACTGTTAAAAATCTCAACGGCAACTGTTGATAAGAGTTTCTTAGACAGCTCTTTTAAATCTCTTAAATGCAAATTCTTCAGACTTGCTGATTTGAAAATCTTCAATTTTAATTAGTGTGTAGAGCTTGTCTTCAATAGCTGTTAATCAACATCCTGAAGTTATTATTAGAAGGAAAATGCCTATCCTACCAACACTGTGCGACAGTAACTATTGAGTGGCTTAATTGTCCAACAACCTGGCAAATTTTCTGTGTTATGACTAGCAAATTACCTCAATAACCCCAACAGATTGCATTAGCACAGCTTCCTAATACACTTCAAAAATTCTCTACCTCTTATAGCTGAGATTTCTCCTCATACCCTTTAATATTGTAATAAATAAAAGTAGCTGTTTTCTGTAACCCAGGTCATTTCCACTGACAGGACTCTCAGTGAAGCTGATGCTATTTGGACATGTGAGTAAGCTGAAACACTGGTAAAGCACCAACCTTCCTGTGCTGTGCTCCAGTCCTGAATCCTCAACTCCATGGCATACTCAAGCTTCCAGAGCAGGAGGCTCAGGAAGAGGATGAAAGTTGAGGAGTGAGGTTACTTTCCAAAAGGAAACATGTAGGACAGAATGAGGGGCAGATGCTTAGCCCCCTCCTTCTTGGATTTGTTCTCCTGTGTAGCTGATAAACACCAGCACTGCATTTTCACTGTCTCCAGCACAGCTTACCTGACCAAGAAGAATCCTAGAATCACAAGATGGTTTAGGTTGGAAAGGACCTTAAAGCTCATCCAGTTCCAACCCCCTGCCATGGGTAGGGACACCTTCCACTGGACCAGGCTACTCAAAGCCCCATCCAACCTGGCCTTGAACACTGTCCGGGATTGGGCAGCCACAGCTTCTCTGGATGACTGTTCTCTCTGGCGCAGCCTAAAGGCTATAATTTGGAAATGGAAGAGTACTACTACAGCCACTCTCATAAGTGTGTGCAAGACCGCTTACGAGAAGGCTGCGTGGAGACCTCATAGCAGCCTTCCAGTACCTGAAGGGGGCCTATAGGGATGCTGGGGAGGGACTCTTCGTCAGGGACTGTAGTGACAGGACAAGGGGTAATGGGTTAAAACTTAAACAGGGGAAGTTTGGATTGGATATAAGGAGGAAATTCTTTCCTGTTAGGGTGGTGAGGCACTAGAATAGGTTGCTCAGGGAGGTTGAGTGCTCCATCCCTGGTGGTGTTCAAGGCCAGGTTGGATGAAGCCTTGTATGGGATTGTTTAGTGTGAGGTGTCCCTGCCCATGGCAGGGGGGTTGGAACTAGATGATCTTGAGGTCCTTTCCAACCTTATCTATTCTATGATTCTATGATTCTATTTTATGACTCATTCTGGAATCAAAATTATATCCTTTCAGTTGCTGGATTCCAATACTGTTCCTTACTTGAATAGCCATTGCAGCATACAGGTGACATCAACAATTTGTGACGCAGCAGTCATTTCAGGATTGCTAGCTACCAACAGTGGCAAACAGGATACTTCAGCTGGATAGGGCAGAAACAGACAGTTCACTCAAAGTATGAGACAGCACACAGCAGCAAGTTGCTCTGTCTCAGTCTACGTGGGAATCAAGAAGAGCCAGGATACACTGGGCACATCTCAGCTCTCACATGTCTGGTACACAACATAGAGACCCTCAGAGCACAAGAATGATCAAAGTCTTTACCCTGATTGCAAGAAATACTTGCATACCTTTACCAAAATGAACTTTTGGATGATCTTCCAGTGCATGGACAATAGGCCAGAAAAAAAAGGACATCTAGTTCCTCTAGACACAGCTACACCTTCAGAAAACAGTGAGCTATATGAAACCACCCCATTAAAACTACACGTGGCACAATACCATATGTACCACCAAGCGCACAGGAAGAATGAGGGCTCTTTGGAAAAGTCTTGTAGTACAGCACAAAAAGTGGAAAATTTTCTCAAAGATATGCCAGGCTTTAACTCTGTGTTACTGATGACTGTCAGCTGCAGTGAAGGAAGTTACATGGGTTGGTGCTGACGAAAATTTTACAGCAGCTCTAACATTTTTCAAGTTTCAAAGGTTTAAATGTAAATATTCATGATCTCCACAGAGTGTTTTCCACATGAAATCGATTTTGAATATTTTATCATACAAACCACTAGAATTTTACATGAACTTTCAAAGAACGCTTACTTGTTCACAAAAGTGGAAAATTTGAACTGCAAGTGTTGGAACATTGAGAAGATGATGAGCATGAAAACTAAGTATTCTGTAACTGCTGCCTCTTAAAATGTACACAGCTTAGCTGGCCATGAAAAATGTCATGTCTCTCCTTGGAAATCCCTACGTACTTGTGCCAAGGCATTCTTAGTTCAGCTTCAAAGTATTTCAAGATCACAGTGCAAGATGAAAGCACCACAGAAATCATTCTTTTAGGGTTTAACAGCCACTAAGATATGTAACTATGCACAGTCTAAGCACATCAACTGAATTTTCCACTACTTGACAGTAAATTAAATTTGAACGGATGCCTCCTATAATGGTGAAAAAAAGCCAACAACAAAAAATCACACTTGAAACTAACTGGCGCTTTCATTTTCTCATTTATACACTCAATAATTATAAAAAGAGTTAATTTTGAGGAAAAAATCCAAATGTTGAAAAATCAGAAGCTGCCTGAAATGTCTTTGACTGAAGTTACGCTAAACATACCAATAACATCAAGAGTTAAAACTAAAACCATGACTAATTCCTGATAAATCACACCTAATGAATAATATCTGCTTAATATACCTCATACAGTGGCAGAAAAATTTTGCGTACTGGTACTAGGGATACCCTGGCATGGAGAATAGCAAACAAAAAAAAAGTGCATTTATTTTTACTATCTTCAGTTATCAACTATTAAAATATTATAGTGATGACTCTACAGTATTGATAAACAGGCTTACAGACAGTGGGTGCAGGAGGAGTATTTTGCAATAGAGCAGATGAATTTACAGAAGAATAATCTTACTTTTCACTGCTAATGGCACAAAGCAGGAGACATCTACCTGTGCCAAATACATCTTGAAAACGATGGGACCTCTCCAGGTCCAGCCCAAGGTAAGTATTCGCTCCACCCGTGCTGGGGAATGCATGCTGCAGCTCCTGCCTACTCCACAAGGAAGCACACATAGAGATGTGCAAGGAGCTTTCCCTTTCCTGCTCCAAGCTGCAAATGTTTAAAGGGAAACCTTGTTCTAAGAGGCAACTGAGAATAAGCTCAGAGCACAGATCGTGGAGAGAAAACAGCAATTTGATTCAAGTGTGCTCTGCCGATGTTTCCCCCCTCCCTGTACCAAGTGTTGCTAAGCTCTGATGTTATCTGATGTTCAAAGCTATCTGTAGGCACACTAACCCTTTGTTCTGCAGGGCAGCTGAGTTATTTCTGTCGAGAAAGAACTAACTGATGCTAGATAGCCTTGGTGACTTAAAAAACATCACCAATATAAAGAGTAAATCCATCTCTAAATCAATTTTTATCTATGGCATAGAGAAAGGGAAAAAGCACAACTTCATCAGGCTGCAGTTCTTGTGTTGGTGCAAATACTCCCATCGATTGCAAATGGAAGATTTCACCACAAACTTAAACCAGTCAGACCAACAAGTCCTCAGCATAACTTCCAGAGTATTTTCCGTGAAAAAATCTTACCACTGAGCACATGTCCGATAAAGGAGGAATATGTATGTGCATGCACTTCATAGATGACCTCCCCCCCCTACTTCTACAGGCACGGACACCTCTCCTTTCCATACTGTCCTGCTGTATGCATCAAGTACTGTAATCAGGACCAAAACAAATGTGGAAAGAGGCTTTGTGAAAATTAAAATCTTTGAAACATAAACGAAGCTCTCTGTTTAACACCATAAGTACTAAAGATGATTTGGCCAGCTAATACTACAAATGCATCTTAAAGTATTAAAAATAAGGTGTCATTTAGGATAATAGTGTGCATTTCTGCGAATAATCCCTGAGACTATGTAAACTTCTTAAAGAGAGACAAACAGTTGTGATATCCTTCGTCCCTTATATAGTTAAATGCAAATTCTCCTTTACAGTCATATTCCTGATATCTCCCTGCATACACAGCTGACACGCCACCTACTGCAAAGCTGAGCTGACAGTCGGAGCAATGCTAGCAGCATTTCCATTCCAACATCGTGCCGGAGCTGAATAAAGGTGCTTTTTTGAACTAAAAAGAAAAAATTATTTTTTTTCAAGCTGACAGGAACAAAGCAAGATAGCTGGCTTTTTGTCCTTGCTTTGATAATGGAGAGAAAAATAAGCAGAAGAGAAAATGAATGCGAAGAAAAACACAGCAACTCTGAAGGCTCTGAGCAAGACAAGGACTATAAAACGTCTCTGATTACTCTGAATGTTGGCGGCTATCTATACATCACACAAAAACAGACACTAACCAAGTACCCAGATTCTTTTCTGGAAGGGATCATAAATGGTAAAATAATGTGCCCGTTTGATGCTGATGGTCATTACTTCATAGACAGAGATGGACTCCTTTTCAGACACATTCTCAACTTCCTACGAAATGGAGAACTTCTTCTACCAGAAGGATTTCGAGAAAATCAACTTTTGGCACACGAAGCAGATTTTTTCCAGCTTAAGGTACTCTCAGATGCAGTGAAATCAAGGTGGGAGAAGGAACAGCTAGCATCTCGGGAGACTACTTTCCTGGAAATAACTGACAGCCACGACCGTTCACAAGGACTTAGAATCTTTTGTAATGCTCCTGATTTCATTGCAAAAATAAAATCCAGAATTGTACTGGTGTCCAAAAGCAGGCTGGATGGATTTCCAGAGGAGTTTTCTGTATCTTCAAATATTATTCAATTCAAGTACTTCATAAAGTCTGAGAACGGTACACGGCTGGTACTGAAGGAGGACAACACCTTTGTCTGCACCCTGGAAACTCTTAAGTTTGAGGCTATAATGACAGCTTTAAAATGTGGATTCAGATTGCTGACCAGTCTGGATTGTTCGAAAGGGTCAATTGTTCACAGTGATGCACTTCATTTTATCAAGTAATCACAAAACCAAAGGAAACGAGCATGTAGACAGTAAGCCTCCGTGACCTGCAGTCTCCTGGCATCACGATAATGTATCTAACTAGCCCTGTACCACAGGGCTGGCTGCTGATCAATTGCTGTGAGCTAACGGTATGTAAATCTCACAATGACATCCATCTCTGGCTTACTTAAGCTGAAAGAAAATTTTATGTCTGAATTTAATAAAAATTATCTGCTAAACATTGTAAACACAGACTGAATGCTTTATGCTGTTTGTAATACATGTTTTCTGGATGCTGTCTTTCAACCAGAGTCTAACTGAATCTTTGTGTACTTAGGTGATTAACATGCATACACCTAACTGCTCTGCTGAACAGCAAGTAGTGAAAGTATTTTCATATAATAAGCAGGCTTAAAATATGTTTTGCTTATAACAAATTCAGAGTGGATTTTAACTGGAATAAATTATTTTAAATGTTCATTAGTCTTTATGCTAATCTATTGTACTGAATTTGCAGAAAAGGGTTTAAGATTAATCAACTTGATTTTAAAGTTAAATGATTTCTCAATTCACTTAAAACTAAACTTACAGCTGTGTTATTACATTAATAAAAATTGCCAAAGCATGTGAACCAACAAAATAATGTAAGGAGGGGGGAATTCTATTATTATGGGAAATGGGTTGAATCTGCACAGAATGTTAAATTTTCTAATTATATATACACCTCAAATGTCTAATAAAAATATTTGACATAAAGTTTCATGTAACAGGTTTCCAGTAATGACATCCTACACTGCTGAAGTCACTATTTCCTACCAATCACATGTGCTTGTAAGGACAGTCGAGTAACAGAGCCCTTGCTTTCCACAATGGCTTAACTAAAAGCAAATAGTACTACTAGCTTTGAATAGACCACCTGCTGGCACTTAAGATGCAACACTCTAAGTAACAGAATAAATACCTTCTTTCTCCCCATATCCACTATTTATCGAATCTTTTCATTTATATTTCAAACAAAGCCTTAATATCTTCTATGAAACAACTATATCTAATTTAACTGCAAGTGTTACAAACCAGCCACTCTGCAAAAGCAGACTGAAAAATCATCACAAGAGGCAGAAAGAAGCTGCATTAACTGTACATTTAAGCTTTGTCCATCACTGAATCCAACTGTTATTCACAGCTCATATGAACCCAAAATTCAAGTAAAATGCTATGAAAGAAAGAAAAAACAACCAAATAGTTTCCCAACTTTTCCAGAACATCAACTTTTATAGAAATAAATGAAATAGTAAGAATGTCAACAAAATGCAGTACAATCCATACAAGAAGTGACAACCGAGGAAAAGAGCTAACACAAAATAGGCCGAGAACAGTTTTATTTCAGCTTTTAGGGGGAACGAATCCACCCTTAGTAGTAGTGACTGGGAATGCAAATGCAAAGTCTGCTTATCCTTCAACATTAAATACTATTTCACTTGTAACATTTAATGCGTGTTGTTAACTAGGTCCCTTACACAGATGAATTAAGAGAGGGACAGTGTATCTCCAGACCAGGCAGCAGTGACTGAAACATATTACAATATGATTTTATCAAATCGGGAAATCCTCTCCAGAATACTCCATCAGAATGAACCCACTGTTTAGAAACAACAAACTTTTCTATCCAGTCCCCATGTTACAGACTTACAGATCATAAAAGACGTGGTTCCAAGTAGACCTTTTTCAAACTGAACTGTTTAAAAATCTCCGCATTTCAGGCATATGAGCTCTAGACCTGTTCATGTATCCCAAAACTTCTGTGAGTTTGTTCTATTTCACTAACTACCTACAAACAAAAGACATAGTAAAATACAGTTCTTTACATGCACCATCAACATATGTCAGCCCCCTCCTTTCCTTCCTGCAAGTTATTTTCAAATAGGTATCTTCAAAAAATTCCTTATTAACCACTAACCTTGTACATACAAGAATCTGCGGGAATTCTCTGAAAAGTAAATGTGAAAATTCCCTTAAAGAAATCCAAAATCCTGCTGATTTTCCACGTCAAGAGATAGAAACACTATAACATGGAACAATCACATGAAAAGCCCTTTGTGAACACAACTGTCTACATAAGCAAGAAAATAGTTACAAGACAATCTAAAAAAGCTCCATAATTAATTTGTAAGTTTTAAAGAAGCACGTTCCCAGTGCTGTCAAATACACAGCCTGCGGAAGCACAGTGTCTGGAGGAGGCTGTTGCTCCTAGGATGTCAAATCATCCATTTTCACTTAAATACTTTTGGTTATCACCTTCACTTGTAACGGATCTTTCATTGCGATTTAAAAGATCATTACAGTTGAAAAGTACAAAACAAAAATAGCAAAAATCAGGGGGGTTTCAAATAAGTAATACATGCTAAGTAAAATATATTATGGTTGCCTGCCTTTCAATTGGGCTCTTAGGATGGCAAACACCAAGGAACTGTTAGCACTTTAGTATCAGAAAGCATTACCAGTATTTCTTCTCTTCACTCGTGAAAAAGCAGTAGAGAATTTGATGGTACAGCATTTATTGTAGAAAACGCTTTTGGAATATAAGCTATCCACAAGCTCATAATTGCAGGTAAAATTCAAATGATCTGAAACATCTTTAAAGAATATTCTATAGCTATTCTAAAACGATTTACTGGAAAACCTTTATTTGCCAGGCTTTTGGCTCAGAAAACCTGCTTCCTTCTTAAGCCTACAAAAAAGAAAGGGAACTTGATACTATCTTTTTTTCCCCAAGTGAAAAATGTACTTGTAATTGTTCCATGTTACAGTGTTTTCTAAACATTAGTAAAAATAAATTCCTGCGTTGTTTTATTTTTGTTATTTAAAAGTGAATGATTCAGTACCTTAAATCATGACCTTAAACACTTTTCACTGTTTTGTTTTTATTTCTGTGCGAATAACCCTGACATCTATGGCACACAGGTAAAGTCATCTGCTGTACCACTAACTTCAATCTTGTCTTCTGATTTCCATGAGTACTCATACATTTCCACAAGCGTCAGGGTTTAAGAGTTCTACATGCCATCCCTGATCGAAGCCACCTCACTCTGCTGTTTGATTCACACAGCAGAAACAGAAGGAAAATAGGAGTAAAAAAAAAAAATCATTCTCTTCCCTGTTCGCATTGAACAAAGCCACAACCATGCTGAATCACACCATACCACCTCAAGCTAGCTAAAAACTTCAGTAGTTTTTCAAACCAGGGCACGGAGGTATCTTGCTTTCGTGTATGACCAAAATGACCACATAAAACCTCCATACTGTGAATAATTTGCTTTTTACTCCATAAATACACTAAATATAACGTAAATATACTTTGCGTATGTTCAGTCACTCAGGTGGCTATTTGTGTTCCACCACTGTAGGGTGTATCAGAAAAGGCACTAATCCTATGACAATAAGAATACTGCACAGCCAAGTGCTTAAGTCAGAAATACTAACAGTTATCAGAACAACATTACTTAAAATATGATGTGCATACAAAGTACTTCTATTCTTCCTTCTCTCATTAAGACTTGGATCACAATGAACCTAGCAGAAGAGTCCTACAAGTATCAGCAAGGAATGACAATTTCCATAATTTCTCTGATGATCTTCAATTGCTTGGGTAGGAGTAAAAAATTCCTCTCCCTTCCCCAAGGAGGCACTTAACCTGCTCCCAGGCTTGGGCAGCTTCACTTGCTTCCCTGACCATTTTCTTGGTTGAGAAAAGAAGCCACCAAGTAGAAAGGACAGAGGGAGTTGGAGGCAGGACTGACCCCCATACGCTACAAAAAGAATATCCTTGCCCCTATGAATTCCTTGAAAAAATACAGGTAAATAACAAACTGACCAAAAACACCCACATTTGGACACCCACCTTTTCCATCAGTGGAGGAGAAGTCAGGGGCTCTTCTATCACACTTGGCAGTACCCTGGCATAGGTACCAACTATTTGGTTTATTTCTACATAAGGACAAAACCTAAGAGTTGCTGCACTATGCCAGACTAAGGTTTGTCTAGCTCAGTGTCCCCTGGTGACTGTGAACTGTTTCCATCCCCTGATCCCCCACATCTCTGAGTACAGCCACCATTTCTGATCCTTTGACCCTCACATCCTTCCCCTTATCTTGTTTCCCTCCACTCCATCATACAACTACTTTTCACTTTTCTTTCACCACACCTCTCCCTTTCACCAGGCATGTTACTGTGCTTTGTTAGGGATGCCTAGGTAAGAACATAAAACCAGGAAAAAAAAAATATAAGATGTTCCCTTGAAGTAGTTCCTCAGTCTCTAGCCATTTACTGCCCAGTGACTTCTAGAGCCAGACATGATTTCTGGAGGTAGCACTGATGCTGTGAAACACGCAGGCTACACAAGGTCAAATTATAGCTCCAGCTATACCTTCAGTACCTGCTCACCCACTGACCAGTGTTTCACAGCATCGTAATTGCGTTATTGACATTTTCACTCATGTCTTATTTTTAATTGCCTTTTTACATTTGTGCCTAATAAAACTGTGTCAGTGGCAATTGGTCACTTCTTTTTTACAGTAGGTGATATTTTTCTAGATCTTAAAGGGGAAAAAAATTACATCATCATTTGCAGCAATCAGTGGTACTGTTATTTTCACCTCTTACAAGCATTACAAGGTTTCTATTCAGTAAGATGAGAACAGCTGAAGAAAATTATCTTCCTCCTCCTCTCTCCATTAGTATACAAGCAGAATAAGGGCAGGCAACAAATACTACAATTTAATAATGGCAGTGCCTCATCTATGAATTTATTTGGGTAGAAGTGTCATGTTGCCCTGATTCTGTTGACTTATGAATCAGGCCTGGGGATGAAGGGGATGAGTTAACTTGGGTCTATGACAAAATAAGTATTATTTTCTTCAGCTAGAACTGTTTCATCTTTGATAAATAATTATTGCCTAACCCTAATTTTGTCACCTGTCCTGCAACGAAGGACAGAAATTACTACATTGACAAGGAAGAGACTACTAGTTATAAATCTGAAGGTGTTTTCATATGAAGAGATAGGCTTGCATAATTCACAAGGTTGAAACAAAAGCCATCGATATGGCACAAGAAACTTAAGATCAGAAAATTAACACTATGGGCTTTAATTACTTTTGAAATAGACGTTCTCCAAGTCCTCTGTGCTGGTATATCACAAAGAACACTGTCGCAGAACACTGCCGCTATAAACCATCATCATTCGCAATAAAATGCCAGAAAAGAAGCACAGCAAGGACTGGGGAAAGTAGGAGGGAGATGTATGATGACACCTGAGGAATGCAGATGAGCAAGCACTCAGAAAAAGAAAGCGCAGCTCTCTTTTCTGAGGGAAATTGCATAATATCCTGTGAAACTAGAGAGTGGATTTCTTTTCCTAAAAATGTGTTTAGTAGGAGTACCACACACAGCTAAAGCAACAGTCTCTCAAAAAGCTGTTTCCATCTCTTCTGGTAACAGTTTAACATCATTGCCATTATCATTTAACGCCACACTTGTTCATTTTAAGCTTCAGAAGAGAATATTGCTCCTCCACTTCAGACACAAAATCATTCACAAAGCGGGTACAATAATTACAGCTGTACACAGCAGCTACTCATTTAAAACACTATTAGCACACAATGACATGCAAGCTCAACATGTTAAGGTTTCAAAACCAAGTAGTTAGATGATGACTGTTACAAATTAAGCCACTCTGAAGGTATGTATACTTCTGATTACATTAAAAATGACTATGGTATTGTCTTGTTTACTGGTGAAACATAAATGACTTTGGGGGACACAACCTTGATTTACAGAGTTCATGAACCCACCATCTTTGTGGACAGTAAAGGGTGATTCCACTAGTTCCACCTCAAGCATTATTCATATTATATATAAATATTATATAAATACAAATTACATACCATATATAATATTTTATATTGCTACATACATATTTATTAAATATATTCATATATTTAAATCTGATATTATATATACATATTTTTATTATATAGGGGCCTACACGAAATCTGGAGAGGGACTTTTTACAAGGGCATGTAGTGACAGGACAAGGGTTCGGCTTTAACTGAGAATGCTTTAAATTGAAAGAGAATAGATTTAGATTAGATATAAGGAAGAAATTCTTCACTGTGAGGTAGTGAGAGACTGGGACACAGCTTTCTCAGAGAAACTGTGGCTGCCCCATCCCTGGCAGTGTTCAAGGCCAGGTTGGACGGGGGCTTGAGCAACCTGGGCTAGTGGAAGGTGTCCCTGTCCGTGGCAGGGGGGTTGGAAAGTGATGATCTTTAAGGTCCCTTCCAACCCAAACCATTCTATGTTTTTATCTCAGTTACCTGAAAAATTAGATCTCTACTCTTTTGCAGGATGCATCATTTTTTGCCTTTTGACGCCACCCCACCCCAAGCCTTCAACAGCAGTTTTGTTCCAGATGTGGAAAACCTGGCCAAAAAGAGGTGGCAGGCTTTCTTGCTTACATCACCTGAAGGGAGATTTGGTGTCTTGTGTAAAGGGGTGGCACTTCACCAGCCACAGAGCACACCAGAGATGAGAATTGAGATTTAAAAGCCCAAGGCTTCTTGCTAGGGAAATGTCCCAGAAAGATGAGGATCCAAGGGTCTTGCTAAAGCTGTGGGCCTTATACTCAGGGAAGTTTGCAGGGCTGGATTCCCTGAGCAGGAAGGATGGGGAGAAAGTGTGGGGAGAGAGCCTACAATATCTGAGCACTGCGAGATGATGACGAGGAAGGAGGAGAGACTCCATGTCAATAACTGCCACCTGAGGGCCTTGGGTTTATAGAGAAGGCAGATGCCAAAACGGTGCAACACTGAGGCTGTGTAACATAAGTAATGTCTAATTATCCTGAAAGCACTATATTAAAACAAATTAAGAAAATAAATAATATTAAATTCTCTTTTGGCTTTTCATATGTCAGGTTTCAGAAAGACAATTTTCTTTTTTGCAGCAGAAGTCAGAGAAATTCCCATTTTTTAAAATCTGTTAATAGAAAACATTGAGCTACAGATCTACTGCTACAGCTCCACAGAAAATTGCTTGTTATCTCAAAGGAGGTTCTTGATGTTGTATCACAGTGAACAGATAAAGGAAAAAAAGCACAGGTCAGAGGTGGATACAGACTCTCTCAATTAGGAAGAAAAATTAAGCAAACAAACTAGCAATGAACAGGCTAAGCATCAAAAAAAGGTAAACAGAAGCAACCCAATCATTTATTACCTCTCCACTACTTTAATAAAGCCTTTGGCAAGTATTAGAGACAAAGTAGTACATTTTATCAGTGCTGAAACTGGTAATTTCAGAGGAGCCTGGAAGCCAAGCTGGTAAGGATCAACTAAAGAGAGAAAAAGGTACTCGTGGGTTAAAAATGTTATCAATACTAACTTTATCTAAGGCCTGCAGTATTGCCAGGTCCTGTGGTATTTCCAAAACACTTCCTAAAATGAACAGCAAATAATGTTCTTTCCCAACAGAGCAGAAATCTAACATGTAGGCTATTTTATGCCTTCTCACATGATGATAAAAGTCCATCTCTGTAAGACTTTTCTGCCAAGCACAGATGATGACTTTAGAGTTTACTCACAGCATACAGAACTCCCTAAGACAACCTCCATGAGTAACACAATACGCTGTGGCACAGCTACACACTGCTCCAGCTCCTGTATCACCATGGTTGTAGGCGTGATGCTGGGGCTGGAAAAGCCTTATAACTGAGGAAGAACACAAAATGAGCTCTGGTAGACTGTTTCCATACTCAAGCATACAGAAAGCTCAAGTTAGCTGTGCTAAAGCCTCCAGTGCTCTCGCAGCTGCAGCTAGCAAAGGCAGAGGAAAATGAATAGACACAACATTAGAAGAGTTGCTCTTTGCCTTCACTGCCTTCCCTCTCAAAAAGTTACTTTCATGGTTAAAAAGAAGATACTTCAACTATCCCTGATGCAAGCTGTGTAACAGAGGGAAGTAGAGCCTGGAGTACTGGATCAGACTAAAGGTCTGCTTTGCTCAGCATCATGACTCCAGCAAAGTGTCCAGAAGCAAATATCTATGAAGAAGCCTAAGGACAGCGCAGCCATGTATGATTCTTCCACTGGGTACGCATCCCAGTGTTCACCAGGCTTTTGTGGCTTGGGATCTCTTAAATCAGATGTCCTCTCAAGCTTAGTACCCTTTCACGGATTTTCTTTCACATACCTCTTTGGCTTCCCTAAGGTCAATGTAAGCCTTTAGCAAATACCACCTACACATCCACATCTTCTGGCAAAGAATTCAATAGCTCAATTACACCCTGAATGCAGAACCACATTTTTATTTACTTTGAAACTGCCTCCTGCTAGCTTTACATCAGCTACATGCCAGTTTTGCACAGGCCAATGCAGTAAGCATTTGATCTCTGTCTGCCCCTTTGATCCATCACTCAAGGCTCTAATTTGCAACACTACAAGGGTCTGAACCCATCGGATGTGATCATACTAGCAGGTGGGCGAGTTGCAATAATCAGCAAAATCCCTCTCAGAAGACAAACAAAAACCCATTTGCGGAGTCATGATCTGGTATGCTAGGCACGGCTGAAATTCATGGGATCTCTCAAAGAGCCAGAAGGGAACACCAAGAACTCTGATACGAGCCAACAGCACACTTCTGCTTAGTGCAGTACTTAGACAAGCTGGACATAGACATCACTGAAGGACAGCACAGGTTTCTGGGATTGACCCTCACTGACGTATACTGGGGACTGTTCTCAGGATAGAGGCTGTGTGACAACGCATACATCAGTGCCGCTCAGGCAAATATAAATGTTAGAATATTCCTACAGTATACTAAAATTAATAGCCAGTCCTTAAGAACACGAAGGCCACACAAAGGCAAGTTCTTAAAAAATTTCACTCCAGTTAGTATTGACCTACATTAAATCCATATCCTTTTTGCTGTTCTACCAGTGCACCTTCCGTGTTTCGCCACCACATTTATTATAATCAGTATATCTAATATATATAATTATATAATGATATATGTATTATATATATTTATTATATACTGCAGGGGGGTTGGAACTAGACGATCTTTAAGGTCTCTTCCAACCCAAACCATTCTATGATTCCATGATTCTTTATATATCTATATTATATATATTATAACCAGTACAATAGACACTGAGTACATGTACCTTAAAGCAGGAACGGTTGCTCCTTTGTGTGTTTTAACAGATACAAATGGAGTTTCATTACTCATTATGGCTCCTGGAAAACTACTGGGAAGCTTGTACTTTAAGTTTTGTTGCATTTACTTGCCAACAAAACAAGTTATAATTTCAAGACAAAAGTCTTTCTGTGGCTTGAAAATGGCAGATTGCATAAATAAGTTATCTTCAACATTGAGTTGCAAGCTAGTATTTAAATTAAGAATTACTGTTTCATCCCTCCTGATAATTTTTCAGTTAGAATTTCACTTCTGAAGTAAAATTAGTATTAACTGCTTTAAAGAAAATCAAATGTGCATTTAGCAGCTTTACACAGTCCTGTATCCTAACGTGAGAACTCTGTGCCTTTAACAAAAACTCACTGATTTAACCGCTTGCAGTTCAGTGTTTATCAATGTGCTTACACTGAATTTCAAATATTCTGATACATGTACAAGCAACAACCTGATTGCAACATCAAAAAATGAAGCAAGTGTCATCTAAGGACAATTCAAGCGTATATTTGTCTCTGCAAGTGCACATTAACAACTGGCAACATTTTCATACTAGATTCACACTGTACTGTCTGCAGCAGCTCAGATAATTTATTCCTTTTAATCAAAGTAAATTCAGAAATTATTCCAATGGCGCCTCTCCCTTCACTAGAAGGCACTTGTACTACTCACTGGCAGGCTTAGGGAAAAGAGATGACTAACACCTTGTCCTAACGCGCATTAAGAACTGAAGGCTGCTATTTGCTATAAACTTACATTAGAGACTTCAAGAGATGAAATCTGGATACATCAGGAGTTCAACTGGCTTGAAGAAGGTTCAGGAATTTCAGCTACTAGGTTGCACATAACACTGCCTGACGCACACATTCTTAAAGAAGAAGGTGCATCTGTACCTTGTGTACAGATCTGCTATACGTCCCCACACATCCCTCTCCCCCTCAAAAGCAATACTGTGCTTTCAAAACTACATTCTCAAAGCTCAGGTAACATCATAATCAATTGCTGCCTGTGCAACTTTCACTTACACACTTGCACGAGGACAGTACCTAGTTACATTTGCTCTTACGTGAGAAGGCATGTCTTTACATCATTCTTAACACACTACACAGGCTCACGACAGCAGCTTCTGGGTATTTTTATTTGGGAAGAGAGGAGGAGCACGTCACACTTTAACTGTCACAAATGATTGGTATTCATAACTTCTGTCACCTCCAATAGCACCTAGAGGCAGGTGCAAGCAAAGCCATATGCAAGCAGGAACTACTTATACATATTTTAGTTTAAATCACTTGCTCATCATCATATAGGAACAAGCAAAGCCAATTCTCATTTCTCTTTTCCATTAGTTGAGTGTGCAATTTGCTACACTCCTTTCCCATCTGACAGAAACCAGCCTTCAGGCACTAAAGAATACTGGCTGAATCACCAAGCACTGATCATCACAAGCACTAATCAAATAGGATATCTGTATGGAAAAAGTGACCTAAAATGATGCAAAAGGAGCTCAAACTTAGTTTCAGTAAATTTGTTCTACATATATCTTAATTCCTGAATATTTTGATCACAACCATAGCATCATTTGAAATATTATGGATACTTCAGGTTTACATGGGCTCAACAAACAGGGATATTTCACAGAAGGAAAATCCATAAGGACATGTTAAATAAAACACTATCACCCATGGCTCTGGATCTCTCTGAGCTATGAATCATTAAAGGCTGGAAGAAGTATTTTGAGGAAGTATCACTATGTTTTCACATCATTCTTATACTCTTCCCAAGGCATCTGCTATTGACCACCACTAAGGACAAGATACCAGCTAGCCAACCTTTGGACTGACCCAGGATCACATCATTTCTCTCCAAATGGTATCAAGTAGAATAGCAGTGCTGGTACTACCTCACATTTTGGTAAGTGGTTTACAATCATCGTGAAAATACATGTGATTTAAAATGTCACACCTAATACTAACAATTTACGATGTAAAAAATTCTGAAGATTTACAGTACCAACGCAAAAATGTTGGGGAACTTCTTAAGCATGTAAGTCAAAGGATTTCTGAATGTTATTTACCTCATTTACCTCCTTTATCTACTATAAAACTACACATAAACCTTACATATTTTTATTATAGTAATACCCAAAAGCAGTTATCTGGGTGTTCTTATACTTAAATGCTACATAAATGCATAAAAGATATCATCTTTGCCTCAAAAGTACTTACGTAGTCCAAGATAAAGTAGATTAACAGCAAAATGGAGCGCTCCATAACCTGAATTACTTGAAAGGCAGTTTGGAAAATGACATCTGAGTTTCATGATGATTTTCAGAAAAGAAAAGAACAGGCAAGGAAGTGCAACTGACGGCTGAGAGTCCTCCTTTAAATGCTGCAGTTTAACCACCTACCATTTACTCAGAAACCGCATCCACAACCAGCCTGATTCCTTCAAACTGGTTTAGCACTCATCTTGTCAGCATATTTAAACAGCCTCCAGCATACAGTAATTCATTCTTCTGACCGAAGCAAAAATACAAACAACTAAACACGTGACCATCTTACACAGTATTTGCAGAACAAGGAGACACCAAGAGTGAAGAGCGGACAATTATTCAAATGCAAACACAAACACAATAAAAACTCCACAAGCAAAGCAAAACCAGGGTGAACCCCTACAACTAAGGGACATCAGAGAAATGCAACGTGTCAAAATTCTGATTCATTTTAGCAGTTAATCTCTCAAGCTCTGTTTTATCTGAGACATCCCACAGCAGCGAGTCTCAGGTTTTAAGTGGGATAAAAGCTAACCTCTAGAAGTAGCCCTACATAACCTTAAAACTGCACCACGATTAACATATATTCAGAGCGACCAGATTTAATAAGTAACTGGGAAAATTGCAAGCTATAAAACACACTGTAGATTCAGTACAAGTCTACAGGCTATAACATTTCTAACACCAGTCTTTTGCTATGCTTAAGCCAGTGTAATAAAAAGAATCTCAATATTATACAGAATTCCATCCTAAATAAAACAAAACCCAAAGCCTACTCTTTGCAGACACAAAGTATACACTTTTGACAATATTTGATGCTGAAATGAAATTCAAATAAAAAATATTAAAAAAACAGGTATCTCCATATTAAAGTGTCTGAAAAACTACTTTCAAGAAGACATTTTGAAAATATCATTACTCTTCTGCTTAGGAACTGCTTTTTAGGAAAGGCATGAGACTCTTCCCAGTCCATCTGCTGCCTCTGCCATTACCAGTTATGAGTGTCAGCCCACTTCCGATACTATTTAATATGTGTGCATCAGAGGTAATCCTTCTACTAACAAAACTGAGATTTGTCTATATATTTTGTGTTAGCTGTGTCTAGTTTCTCAGGTTCACAGGCTCTTGCTAACACTGGCTCTTACTTGCGCTAGTACGTTAATGTTATTTTTGAAACACCTTTCTAATAAAAGCAGAAAAGGGGATTTCTGTTAAATACTACTTGACATTGTAAGATTCTCATGCTGGTGTGTACCTATCTGGGAATTTCAGTAATGCAAACCCAAAGGATTTAGCAGAAGAGAAGGGAGCCGTGAGCCTCAAAGAGAGCTTTGCTCCAGCTGCTGAGGAATTGCACTCTAATACACCTATGTTAGAATAAGACTTTCTGGAACTATCTCCTTCAGTGGCTATAAAGGAAGCCTGCACAGACCTGAAATAAAATATTTAGATTCCCAAGGCTGCTATCCTACATGAAATAAGCATGTTGCCCATTTTACACAAAAATACCAATCAAAGGGCAATACTTTTTATTTACTACTCTGAACTGTGTAAAAATCCCAACACTTTTACTCTAGCAACTGCAGTTTGAGAAACCCCCTCAGAATTTTTAACTCTACCCAAGATATCATTGGGCTGACTAATATGTAACTAGGAGGCAATATCAGGGAACTAACCATTTTTGACTCTTTCTGAAGAATTGATAAGTCTTTCACAAGAATTTCATTTTTATTAGAAAAACTGAATAAAGCACAACACTAGAACACTGTTGTTTTTTTTCCGACTGCTTAGTCTGTGCAACTAAGATTAAACAATGTAAGACCTGGAAATTTGCCACAGACTTTGCAATTGAGAAGACTCAATTCAAACTGAAAAATAGTCAATGAACCTAGAAAAAATAAAAAAGTTGAGGAATAAAGAAAACAATATAAAATAACATTCCGAAGAACATTACATTTCTAAATCTCTCCTCATCATTATATTCCCCTTCTTTTAAATAAAAAATGTAAGTAATTTAAGCATTTGGTCACAGCAGATGATCAGTCTATGAAGTCATGTTTCAATTTTATGATATTCTACCCGACAAATATAACAAAAAAAAGACTTTTCCTTGAAAAGTAGAACTGAAAAGCTGCAGTCATAATTAATTTCTCAAGTGTTGCAAAGAAAGTGTCCGTACTCACCAGTGCTGCTGCTTTCAGATTTTTCTTCTGGTTGGCTTTCTGGAGAAAGAACAAATGAACAAAAAAGGAAATATAATGTTTCTGTGTTGATTATGTGAAATGACAAAGTGGGTTGCAAAGCAAAGAAAGGTAAATGATGATAAAACCACAATCACTGGGTTTGACTGATGTTTATAAATTTGTTTTCTGCAGGATAATTTGCCAACAGGAACAAAAAAAATAAACATCTTTAGTGCCCAAATTCACAACTTCAATGAGAGAACTCCATTACACCTCTGACTGGCATCCATTCAAGAATGAAGTTACACATTTATACAAAATCAGTAGCAGGGTTATGCTTAAGCAATGGATAGTATCCATTTATCACACTCTGGACAGATCAGTATTATTTGGGGGTATTTAAAAAATAAAAAAATCAAGGTTCTGCAAAAGAATGCTCTAATTGGCACTGGTGATTTTTTTAACTTGACCAACCTCTTCTCTACCCTTTCTGCAGATCACATAAGTATTCTTCAATCTTTCCCTTTACAAGGGCATGTAGTGATAGGACAAAGGGTTCCTTTTAAACTAAAAGAGGGTAAAAGGAAGAAATCCTTTACCGTGAGGGCACTGAGGCACTGGCACAGGTTGCCCAGAGAAGCTGTGGCTGCCCCATCCCTGGTAGTGCTCAAGGCCAGGTTGGATGGGGCTTTGAGTAATCTGGTCTAGTGGTAGGTGTCCCTGCCCATGTCATGGGGGTTGGAAGTGGATGGTCTTAAGGTCCCTTCTAAGCCAAACCATTCTGCGATTCTATGATTCCCTTTCGTATCATTTGCCCTCAAATGGTACTATATACCAGCAGGTGAGGAAATAAAAAATCCACATAATCAAAAGCACCTCCTGTTTCACAGGGCAGAGAATATAAGTATGCACTGAAGAAAAAAAGGAGACACAAGTGCTGGAAAATGACTTGCCAAAAGATGATCACTCGAGTGAATGGCAGAGTCTGATTCAGAAACAGTTTTCTGCATGAAATTTCAATCTCACATTTCAAGAAATGGCAGCCGGTGGATATATTTTGGTAAACTGAGTTCTAACACTTACCAAGCCCTATGAAATTAAACCCCTACATAAATTTGTCAATCCGAAATTTGACTACTCTTCCTGTATTTCCCCTTTTTACGCATCTTCTAAGGTAGAGAATAAAGAAGAACACTTCCACTTGTATGAAATACAGCTTAAAAATGGTAAAATATACTTGTCCTTAGCTTTCAACTCAAGACATGTCACAGCTATCATTACAGACTATTTACTTACAGGCAAGAGTGAATTACTGCTCTAACTCAGAGAGTAATTTTTGAGTTCAGTTACTTTGATCATTTCTGCCATATACAAGCTGGGTATTAACAGAACTGAAAACATGAAATATTTTACAAAACCTTTTTCATGCCACTGATTCTCTGGCTTTCACGGCTGGTAGCCCTGTTTTTTCATTGAGATGGCTGACAGCTTGAGGACTAATGCAAACAGAAAAAGCAGTATCTCACAGATCCTTCTTTCTTTACCAGTAGCTGTCTCAGCAGCTGAAGGCAACATGCTCCCTCAACAAGAAAACATCTTTATATGGCCTCTTCCTACCCATGAGGATTCACAAAGGCAAGTTAAGATCCCTGCCAACTTTCAGATATACATGCAGGATAGCCTGTTTACAGAAAAACATGTATCTTTTCATTGACATAATTTTTTGTGTGCCTTCAGCACACTTAGAACATAATGTTATTACCTAACCAATATCCTAACTCAGTTGTAACTTAACCAAGGAAACATTTAGTACGCACACAAGAAGCAAAGAGGACATAATGAAGAATATGCAAACACACTAAGATACTGACTGAACTGAAATGTAAGAACCAGCTGGATTCAAAACTGTTTCAATTCTGCTTCAGTGAAAGACTAGCTGCCTAACCAAAGCTACTGCATAAGACATCATACTTCAAAATTGCTAATAGCATCTCTGATTCAAGTAACAATAAAAGTATATCATGTCTACAGGGGGAGTGCATGTGCTTGCTCGTATGTATCAACAGAATCTGCCCTCGAGATTAGAGACAAAAAAAACAGACAGAAATTAAGCCTGTCAAAAAAAGTGGTGGTTTTTTTTTTCCTTATCATTGGACAATTTGTTTTTGTTATGATTAGGTCACAACCATAACCAAAAAAGACTCTGCTTTAAAAATCTTCTCTGTACTAACACAATGAAGAAGGTGAAGGAAGTTGTACTATTGTCTATTAAATATATTTTATCAATGCAGATTACAGCTGCTCAGCTTCCTCCACAACATCCAAGATTCACAGATAAATGTCAGCAAGTTGGATGGGATATTTTTTGTTGTTGCTTGTAGGGTTGGATTATTTTTTGTTGGGGGAGGGGGAGGGGATTTATGACAATCAGTGAGACTTAAAGAAATAAAGAAATTTTAAGTCAGTGAATTAGGCAGAAAGCCAATTCTATACCTATCACACTGAGCCCATTCTAACATACCAAATATTTTGTGCATCCAATCTCAATAGTTTAAATTTGTACAAGAATTAACAGCCTATATTTTTAATAAAAAAAAATTAAAAGAAAATTAGCTTACCCCTGCCAGCCAGCTGAACACACTTTGCAGTAATTTGTTAAACCTCACAACACTCATATGCAGTAAATAAATATAATTTCAGTCTTTTAGAGATGGAGGAGAGAGATGATGCAAGCAGTCTCAGTTGTTTTCTAAATGGACCATATGTCACAATAATATATACGGAATTTTGCCCCATCAAAACACTGTCTGTAATTAGATTAGCTTGAGTCATATTCTGCTTTTCTGATCAGGGGTTGCATCTTCTTTATCATCATCCCAAATATTTGGAAATCTGCATAAATGCCAGAGATCTGAAAGGCTGCTGTTGCTTCTCTTTCTTTTGATCACGAGGCTGCTGTTAAGTTTTCCTCTGGTAACAGTCCATAAGAGACTGAAGTACATAGAGGAACAAACAAGCACTAAGTAAGACCCCAAAGCATTTTGGAGAGTGGAATGTGTGCTTAAGGGACAGCCTGAACAGAGACACCTGGAAAGTCCTGTTGAAGTAGACAGGTACATATCAAAACTCCTCAGCAGGCAGAGCTAAGATGACAGAACAATGAAGGAGGGATGTTTGTTTCCTAAATAGTAATTTGATGAGAAATTTGAGAAGTCAAACATTCATCTAATACGACTGGAAGTAATATTACACAGCATCAAGATTCTGAGCACTACATATTTTACTGGAAATAATTAAATGTAATTAAAGGAGTAACTGCTTTAACAAAAGAAGGAAACATCCTTCTGGGATTTTACATAGTGTTTCTTCATTTCACATTTCTTTAAATGGCTGATATTTCAAAACACAAATATGCAAAATACATATCTGATATCTCAAAATACAAATATACAAAATACAGAATAAAACCCTCTGAATATTCATTTTCCCTGAAATACAATTGCACATTATACAGTAGGTGCGACTGATAAACAAACTCAGAAAAGGATTTTTCATATATGAGAAGCTGTATAAAGGAAAAAAAACAAAACATCAACCCAAAACAATGGGAGAATATTCAAAGAGTGTGGGAATGAAGGAGCTGTTCTAAGGTACACAGGCGGAGTTATGTGTATTACTGAACAAGAATACAAAAAAAATTTGAATTTCATGAGTTGAGATTCTGAAAGAAGAGAAGGCTCAGAAAACTGGAGAAGGACGCAATGTTAAGAGATAGCAATCCTCTGTGAAGCATGAAACAGTGGAACAATCCATGCATGAATGCTGCTCAGAAACAATGGCCTGCTAGTCATTCTATCAATGGAATTCTCTGAATATTTTGTGCTTTCCACACGATGGAATGAGCATGAAGGAATTTAAAGTCACTGAAACAGGCATTAAGGCAATCCCACTTATGAAGTGGGAGTTGTGAAGATATATTCAAAACTTCAATAAAATGAGTCATCTCACCCAACTTTACAGAAATAGCTTATACTTTATTTGTGCCTGCAGTGTAAAACCTTCCTCTTCACCCAGCAGTCCTTTACAGCTAGAGATGCAATTGCCTGCCAAGGTCTGTGTTTCCCCAAGTCACATTAGTAGCACATTTTTTCTAAGAACTAGCTCAGTAAGAAACTTTTATCATTATCTATAACATAGCTGCATTTTTTATTTATATTTAGAGACAGTAATCCAAAACTACCTGCTGGCAGAAAAATTAAGCAACAGGCAATTAAAGCAGCGAGGGAATTAATTTATAACCACAACCAGAAAAGTTTGCTGTTAAATGTTTAACAAAAGCATGTTCCCATTCCTTAAACCAAGAATGAAACTGTCAAATTATAGCACTTCCTTATGCCAGGGTGTCTGCCAGTAGGAAGCTCAGAAAAAACCCACAATTTTAACCAAACATATCCTGTATCAGGCCCCTAGGTAGTTCTTAGCTACATACACATAAGAAAAATTCATTTTCTTCAATACAAAATATTGAAATATATGCAAAATGCTCTCCTTTCCTCCCACCCAAAAAATTACAGCTATGATAGCTGATGACAAAGATAAGACAAAATGACTGGAAGCACAAATAGCATTGTTGCATAGCAACTGTTGATGTACATATGGTGATGTTTATGGAACAGAATGTAGTTCATATTTAATGCTGAAACAGTACTGAAACCAGCCTAGACAGCAAGACCTAGACAGCAAGAGACAACTGTGCTTTGGATCCCTCTGCAGAAGCCACACTTCCCACCAGCTTTGCTAAACCAATGTTCAGGAACACCATGGCAGGTCTTAGTCATTTGCCCAGCAATGAAGACAATGAAAATGCCTCACATGTGCAAACAGCCTTGCAAAGGAAGTAGACAGTTATTTTGCAATTACTACTTTTGGAATGTATCGTACTCTGTATTATTCATTAGAGCTATTTAAAAAGAGAAACAGGAGAAACCCCACAGCTAGTCTAAACAGAAAGTGCACCACACTCAAAAGCCAGCATAGACCAGATTTTTAATAGCATCTGGGATGGAATCCACTTTACCCAGCTTTGTATTAGCCTAGATCTACTACACACTGCAGAAGACCAAGAAACCGCAATTCATTACACTTCAGACACAACAAATGGCACCTCAAAAGAGACTGCTGCTGTCCATTAACTAATACGGGACCACCAGAGGTCAAGAGGTTTACAGTGTAAGAGCGAAAGGACTTCTTTCACCTACAACAGGTATTAAAAGCAAGTTCAGCTAAGACAAAACAAAACCCACAGAAAATAAATTCAGAAGTCTAGAAATTACACCATACACAAAAAACTAAACTGCTTGTCAAATCTGATCTCTTTTGCTTGCTCTAAGTGCCCTGACGAGTCAATGTGAAGTGCTCAATTATCCAGAATATGTAAACTCCCTGCAGCATCTTCCAAGATTACAAAATATTTCAGAGGCAGCTTTGTTAGCCCTCACTCATTTTCTGAAACAGCATCAAAAAAAGATGACCACTACAACACAAGGATCCCAGGATTAGAGAACAGCACACTGAATAGATCTTCAGGCTTTTAATGTGCTCAAAAAAAAAAAGGGGGGTGGGGTGGGGGGAAGAAAAGAAACAAACCAAAACCAAACCAACAAACCCACCACCCTTTACAGAAGAAACCCAACTGATTTATGCCATTTGGTCCATTTTAGGTAAGTTCAGTCCTCCAGAAGGGTATTGACTGAGGTCAGCAGTGCATGAAACACTTTTTTATGCACATTTCATTTGCATAATCCCTCAAACGCATTCTTCCAGATGCAGCACTAGCCATGCCATCTGCAGCTCCAAAACAGCTTAATCTTTAGCTCACGATTCAAATTGGCATCTTGATACTGTAACATGGTGCACTTTGCAAAAGAAAATGGAACCAGATTACAAACGCTTTTCACAAAAATAGGCTAATTTTTATTTGAAGAAAAATACTCGTCTGTGAACGTAAGAATTAATGAATTTCAATTTCCTGTGACTGCATCTTACTGTGGATAGACTGATATACAAAGATGTGCAAGTTTTTATTGAGCCTTTTTGCATTCTTGATATAATTATAGTGTTTTTTTCCATGTGGACTTTCTGGCATAAAATAGGGTAGCAGACTTTCTTTCAGTTGGGATAGCCATATAGTTTTGTTCCACTCTTCAGACACCAGGTTTTTCATACTAGCCATAATTCACTACAAAACCTGTTGAAATTGGCTTTGGAGCTCAAAACATATTGGCAATACACATTTAAACACAAGAGTGTGGCTGCAGGAACATGGTGTCTGTAAGAAATCTGACTGAAATTTGGGGTATCTGTGTCATACTCATCTTTACAACCAAAAAAAGTCATGCAAGAAAAGCACATTAAGGTTTACTTTTGATTGTGCTGGAAGTGTGGGCTTGACGATCAAGTAGTGAGGTGGATCGAGAACTGGTTGAAAGGAAGAAGGCAGAGAGTTGTGGTCAATGGCGCAGAATCTAGCTGGAGGTCTGTGACTAGTGGAGTTCCTCAGGGGTCGGTGCTGGGACCGGTGCTGTTTAATATTTTCATCAATGACCTGGATGAGGGAACTGAGTGCACCCTCAGCAAGTTTGCTGATGACACAAAACTGGGAGGAGTGGCTGACACACCAGAGGACTGTGCTGCCATTCAGCGAGACCTAGACAGGCTGGAGAGTTGGGCGGGGAGAAACTTGATGAAATTTAACAAGGGCAAGTGTAGAGTCTTGCATCTGGGGAAGAACAACCCCATGTACCAGTACAGGTTGGGGGTTGATCTGCTGGAAAGTAGTGAAGGGGAAAGGGACCTGGGGGTCCTGGTGGATAGGAGGATGACCATGAGCCAGCAATGTGCTCTTGTGGCCAAGAAGGCAAATGGCATCTTAGGGTGCATTAGAAAGGGAGTGGTTAGTAGGTCAAGAGAGGTTCTCCTCCCCCTCTACTCAGCCTTGGTGAGGCCGCATCTGGAATATTGCGTCCAGTTCTGGGCCCCTCTGTTCAAGAAGGACAGGGAATTGCTTGAAGGAGTCCAGCGCAGAGCCACAAAGATGATTAAGGGAGTGGAACATCTCCCTTATGAGGAGAGGCTGAGGGAGCTGGGTCTCTTTAGCTTGCAAAAGAGGAGACTGAGGGGTGACCTCATCAATGTTTACAAATATGTGAAGGGTAGGTGTCAGGATGATGGAGCTAGGCTTTTTTCAGTGATATCCAGTGATAGGACAAGGGGCAATGGGTGTAAACTGGAACATAGGAAGTTCCACGTTAACATCAGGAAGAACTTCTTTACTGTAAGAGTGACAGAGCACTGGAACAGGCTGCCCAGGGGGGTTGTGGAGTCTCCTACACTGGAGATATTCAAGGCCCGCCTGGACAAGTTCCTGTGTGATGTACTGTAGGTTACCCTGCTCTTGCAGGGGGGTTGGACTAGATGATCTTTTTAGGTCCCTTCCAACCCTTGGGATTCTGTGATTCTGTGATTCTGTGAATGCCAGCTTTAACACAACAGCAACACATTTTAGCCATTCTGCATTTAAGCAAGTTTCATGAAAACTCACTGACTGCATGTTATTCTTGCTAACCTCAAGCAAAAACAATTTTGACAGGGTCTATGCTTATTCTGTGCTTCATTCCAAACATTTCTAACGTCAGTAACTACCCTTTGCTCCCAATTAATATAATAACTTCTACTCAAAAGATCCATGGTCCTTGAATAACTTTCTCTAGTTGCTAAGAAATGCAAAATTTTTAGTAGATTACATAAAGATTGGACAGGTTCTAAGCACCTAAAGTTTTTGAGACACTGGTATTACAGATGGTAAGCCAGAAATAAATGGGCAACCTCTTGTTATAACATTCTAATGACTTTCATTCTAACTGATGACAAATATTCCACATTCTACTTAAGCATATGCACCCACTGCAGCTTAAGTTACCATCAGAGGTTTTTGAAGTGGTATTTTGTATCAAAAGGTGTCTTGGGAATCAAAATCCCAGGAGATTTTTGTCAAACATGCAAAAGTCACCAAATAATACTAAATACATCTTCACACCTAAAATCTCTTTCCTTCATTAAGCATTCTGAGGTTAAGGCACAGAGTACTGGAAAAAGATGAGGCACTGCTAAAATGTTTGCAACATTCCTGAAAACTTGCTCCCTATCTCTTTTCACATTTGTAATCTATGAATTATAAACTCCAGCTGCAAGTCACACACTCTAAAATACAAATTTTTTTTAAGAGAGAAACCAGAAACACAACTACATTAGTTCCAGGGAAAGGGATGATAACAAATGAAAAGTGCCTGAGTTGTAGCATAAAAGCTTGCATTTCTAAACATGCAAGAGCTCGGCTTTCTAAACACAACTGAGACAGCCAAGCTATTTGAACTTTAATATCTCAATGCTCAGCCATTAAATCTTTAAATAGATTATTAAAAGGAGGTGGTCAAACTTACTAAGTATTCTAGCTCTGTCCTGTGAGTTACAATTCTCCTTCCCTCATTTATCTGATAAAATGTCACACTGCCGTTACAGCAATTACTTGCCAGCCTATGGACATCAAAAAATCAGAAGGTTGTCATGCTGTAGCTTTCTGCCCCACAGAAGACAGAAGCAGCAGAAAGTATTACTATTATCTGTCTTCTAGGGACACCAAAACTTAAGTGCTTGAAACTGAGATACCTTTTGCAGACAATGAGATATGCTCTGCAGACATGTTCTTTCTGTCTCAGAAATTCCAGAACACAACCAGGTAATTTCAGTAGAAAATCTTACAGCACACAGGAGCTACACACAAGGCAGTCTGCTGAACTTACTGTACAGTGTAACATGACCAGGTCACAGAATCACAGAACATACTGGAATTGTAACAAATAAGTTGAAATCTAACTTACCTACTGAAGTTTCTGTGAACACTGTTAAGGTCTGTCCTCCCACACTTTGCAAAAGAAATGGATGTTCCCTTGGTGCACTGACTGAAGCAGGTTTTCCTCCAATATCATTGATACTTGCAAGCTCTTCATTCAAAGTAAATGACACCTAACAGTCACAATTACCACAGTGTTACTAAACAGACTCAATTACTCAGCTTTACAAGTTATGGGAAACAAAAAGAAAGAAAACACGAGTAGTATAGCACATTTTAATTGCAAAAACATAATGAGTGGGATAAGAGTCTTATTATAGTGATCTCTCGTTGAAATACAGAATTCAAAGCTTTCACATACTTACTAAAATCTACTCATCTTTTAAAAAAATTGTAAATTACTTCCTCCTGAAATCAGAGAACAATTTGATTTTACTTATTAAAATGTAAAGCATAATAGGTTTCCAGACACTGTTCGGTATGAGTGCTTTAAAATGTTTTACACAGACAGCTGAGTTCAAGAAAAATTGCTAATGTACCACAACAAGTGTTATTAGTCTGAGGGCTCCTGAATCACATGCAGAGGCTTAAATACAGTTCTTTTACTATTGCGTACATTGTATGCCCAATACAGGAGCTGAGGAGGTACTGGGTGGACTGAGTAGCCAGAATCTTTAGCTGCAGGACACAGCAAGAAACCTGAAGGGGGCTATTTCTGGCTGGCTATGTGTTTTTCCTGTAAGTTCTGCTACAGCCTCATTCTGCCATGCAGCAACAGGGTCCCTAGGAAGCCACCTCTTCTCATGGGGCTCTTCACCACATGGCTCTACACGGACTGCAAAATGAGCTCTGCGGCTCTCATCCAGATTTTGGTGTGGAGCTCACTAAATCAGGAAGGTTGGCTCATACTCGAGCATGGAAGAGACCAACCAAACATCAAAACCTCCAGCAGAACTCTCTCCACTCATTCTGAAAAGAATTTGTCCAGGTAATCAAACAGCAAATGCAGCTTGCTTCCCTGCTACGTTTTTTGTCCACAGCTTCTTCCAATGCAGTTACAGGCCTATGTGGCATTTGAAGTAATTCTAACTAATGAAACTTCCCTTACCTCCTATAAAGGATACAGGAAGCTACTCTCATTCACTGAGGCTGCTAATAAAAGCAGTTACCTTTGCATGCAGAGCAATCTTCAATTTGCTTTATATTTAGTAGGACCAAATTCCAAACATATAATAGAATACCTTCTGAAATTGCAAACCTTCATCTCAACTTCTTTTGCCTTACTGTCACCCTTCTTAGTTCTGACAGCCTTCTGCACTAACACGTCTCAAAATGTTTAGAGAGATGGTTGCTATATGACTGCTGCTACAGATGGGTAAACAAACTTAGTGAAGAGAGACCACAGAAAATCCGGGGACAGAGCTCATATGGGTAGAATTTGCACCTCCTGATTCTCTGAACAATGCTTCATTACAGGTGCAGCAAAAAATATGTGACCAGCATGTTCTAATCATGAAACAGGAAACCAGCATGAATAAACATGAATAGAAACTAGCATGTTCTAAACAACTTTTCAGAATTCAAAATGTAACACATTCACAGCCTCTGTATTTAGTAATTACTTACTTCTGTTCTTCCTTGATTTCTGCAAAAGAAAATATTTAATGTTTTAGTTTCCATAATCTAATTCCACAAGTTTAGCTTCCCTGATAAAAAAGCAAATTCAAATTCTAGTTTTGTTACTCATCTTCACTCCTGAGCTGCTTAATATTTTCTTATTTTTGTCATGCTGATGCCCAAGAATAAATGGGAAAAGTCAGCAGGTGAGAACAGAAGCAGCAAAATAGCACATGTAAGTTAAAGCACATTCTCCAGCTAGTTGTGCATATTTCTTGAGTTTAAGAAATCAAACATCACATAACCACTCCCCACTACAATTTCATATAATATATAATTTATTTTCATAATCGTCACACAAGCAGGTACCATTCAGGTATCAGAGAAATATGCACAGTATTTGCAAGAAACAGTTATGTATTACAGGAGATGCAACATAATCTACTTTACCACAAGTAACTTCTATAAAATGCAACCAGTAAAGGTACAGTAAAGGCTTACTTGGCAATCCTTAGTTTTCCCACTTCACCTCTTCCTGAAGCTTTATTCCACTGTTGTGACAAGTATTTGGGGACCTAAGAAAAGAAGACAGGTCTCAAAACAAGCAGATTTTAAAATTCTTTATAAAGTGTGTATGTGTATATATTTAAATGCTTTCACCCTGACCACTTCAGATTACAATATGAACTAAATATAGTAGACAACACAGAATCACAGGATGGGTTAAGTTGGAAGGGACCTTAAAGCTCATCTAGTCCAATTCCCCTGCAATAAGCAGGGACATCTTCAACTAGATGAGGCTGCTCGAAGCCTCATCCAACCTGGCTTTGAACACTGCCAGGGATGGGACAGCCACAGCTTCTCTTGCCAACCTGTGCCTCAACACCTTCACAGTAAAGAATTCATTCCTTATATTTAAACTAAATCTCTTCCATTCTAAAGCCATTCCTCCTTGTCCTGTCACTACAGGCCCTTGTTAAAAGTCCCTCTCCAGGTTTCCTTAGGCCCCCTTTAGGCACTGGGAGCCGCTCTTAAGGTCTTCCCAGAGCCTTCTCTTCTCCAGGCTGAACAGCCCCAACTTTCTCAGCCTGTCTCCAGAAGAGAGGCGCTCCAGCCCTCTGAGCATCAATGTGGCCCTCTTCTGGACTTGCTCCAACAGCTCTATGTGCTTCTTATGTTGAGGACACCAGAACTGCAAACAACTCCAGGTGGGATCTCATGAGAGCAGAGGGGCAGGATCACCTCCTTCCACCTGCTGGTCATGCTCCTTTTGATGAAGGCCAGGACACAGCTGCACAAAGCAGAGGTCAGTGCAGGGATAGGAACAAGCAGCCCTGCTTAACCTCATACATCCAAGAAATGAAAGCTGCTCCAAGCTGCAAGGACATAACTCCACACAAATTCATTCAGTTACAAAGGTTTTGGTGTCTGCAGCATTGGGTGACCTGGGCTCATAATGGACTGTAAAGGCACCTCTACCAACCAACAAGCTGGAAGCTGTCTTTCCAAGTGGACCCATTTCTCTTCCCATCATTGTACTGCTAGGTGAGACCACAGCCTACGTCTTCAATCTCTGGCCAAAAATGTACCAGCTAACTACTGCCAGGTAAAATGCACCCCGAGAGCCAGTGCACTTCCACAGCCAGCCTCAGTGCCTTGCTGCTGCTGCTGCCGCCGTGCCATATGCCCACATATGCTCACGCTCCTCAGACTCCTACATGTGTCCCAGATGTGATGATGCATGCACAGCTCTGTGCAGCAACAACAGCATTTCTTTTTTCTGGACAGAGTAATGCCTGGAGAATGTGTCCCATGCTCAAGAGAGTTACCCTGGTTCTCCTTACAGACAAGCTTAAAAATGACATTTATCTGTGAAATCAAATGATAAATGTTTTTTTCTGATATAAGGTGCTATTGCTGATAACCACCTATAAATCTCGACACTTGTATGAGTGCAGTTCAAAAGGTGGCCTGTCCAGAGAGGAGTTCCCAGCTCAGCTCATATGTCCATGCATCCAGCTCCAGCGAGGCACTCCAAGCAGTTTATCCCCAGAGGAACGACAAACTTGTCTATCTTCTGTGCTTCACCGTGTGCCATCAAGTTGTAGCTATGTCTACCTTTCCTTGCAAGAAGACAGCTCCATCAGTTATAAGCACAGAGCGCAGTGTTTTGCAGATCACATGGATTTGCAGATCAGTTTCCCCATCACCACCATTCAGCAATTCTGGCTGTCTTTTCTATGGTGGCTGTTTATAAAGACTGGACACAACATATTAGCACAACTATGAGAGACTGGAGCAGTTTTTCCCCTACACACAAGCTATCAGACGTAGAAGCACTGTGGCACATCAAGGGATGGAATACAGACCTGAGGCAATACGGGACAACCTCACATCTAGTTTAAATGTAACACGTTCAAGTGATATGAAACCTACAGATTCTTTTCTAAAGGAAAGAGCTAAAAGCAGACTAAGAGAAATTACTATTCTTTCTTTCTAATCTCTTTCTTCTAATAAAGATGCAGCAGTTGTTGTGAGAAGATCATCTTAAAGACCTACAGTAGCCTCAGTGCCTAGCAAAACAGCAACTTGTTAAAAGAAAAAACATTTACTGTTCCAATGCCATATACTACAGTATTCCAGTACAGGAACTTTCTAACTTTTTTCTTCATATGCTCATGACACATCAGGACAAATCTACAATCTGTAATTTTTCAGCAAAGTTCTTTACTGGTACAGAAAAGTTTATTCTGGCTCACACAGTCCACAGCAACTGAAAACATCTGTGCCCACACAGAAAAATGGTGTGAGACACAGACAGTGAGAAAGTACTAAGCTATGCCTGTGGCATTTTCTGTTTCAAGTAGCAAAGAAGCACATCATAGTCTTGCATAGAGTAAAAATAAGCCAAGCTCCACTGCACAGCTCAGAAGGCAAAGAGCCTGTTCCAAGAACTTGCTGACAAACAGCAACTTAAATTTACCTGTTCTTCAAAAAAAAAAAACAGCTCAGAAAGCATCATAGTACTGGTGCTTAGTACCAAAAAAAACCTCAGAAAGCATCATAGTACTGGTGCTTAGCACTTTCTTTGGTCTCACAGTACCCTATTAAGTGCTGTGGAATAGCTAGAAAAATCCAGAGGTCTTCCATCTGCTCAGCCAAACTTAATGGCAGTCCAGGTATCCATAAAGTCCTAACACTGGGTCAAAAACACCACAAATGCACAACAGAAATCTATGAATTGGCACAATCCATCAATAAAGATTTTTTTCTCCACAGGTTTCAAAGTGGTAATTTTCTACAGTGGATTTTCTACTGGATTCATGCCAGATCAGGTATCATTTTCTTTCTAAAGCCAAGATAAATGCTATGACATGTGCTCCAACTGACTCAACAGAAATAGTACTATGTGCTCACACCTAATCTGTACCTCATTTATATTGCCAGGTAATAAGGTAGACATACACCGAGTATGAGTAGACAAAGACTGAAGGACTCACATGCTATTAATATTACTGACTTGCTACATAATGTAGTCAGACAGGGATTTTTTTCAGATTAAGAGGTTGCAGATCAGTCTTCTTTCAGCTGCATGGGAAATGGTCTCAAAGAATGCAATTAATACTTTTTCTCCTGGCCTACCTGCAGTCAAGGGCTATGCAGGGGAAGAAAAGGGGATATGAAGGACTGTGATCAAAGGATTACATCTATATACAGATACTTCTGCTAAAACCAGATGGTTCTCTCAAAACCATGTTAAATTCTGTAGCTCCACACTAGTGACATAGACAGTCACAGGAATGATTAAATAGTCTTACACACTGCAGATATCTTAATTTGCCACTTTCTTTTAGCTTTAGCATAATAGAAGTTTAACATTTAGAGAACAGTTGGGTTTCGAGCTCTTAATACTCCTTGAAAGAACATACGGAAAACAAGGGTGACAAGCTTTCACAGAAAGAGCAGAAAGAATATTCAAAGATCCCACAGTAGGATTTTGAAGAATACATACCTACAGAAAGACTGCCTTGTGGACAGAGCACCTCACATACTAAAAGACTATTAAACATTTTCAAGACAAGTGGCCTTTATTGTGGGATTTGTAGGTAAGAACACTCTTCTCTCAGAAATCCATACAATTTAATCACGAGAAGAAATCTGACGTACCAAGTAGCATCACTCCAAGACCTCTTTCACACTGCTGCTTTCTGCTTGCTATTCATATCACACAAACACCTGAGCTCCAGTACACCAGGCACCCTGCAGGTAGGGTATGACAAAAGGGCCCCTGCTCCACTCATCTTTCAGCTTATTCATAGCTTTCTATCTGCCTTTGGAACAAAAACCACAAAGCAGGCCCCCTCTGTAACAAACCACTTCCAATTTTCTGTGTGAAATTTAATCAGTTCTTTCTCTATATAGCAATCCGTACGCAGTACGTACATCAGAAACTGAGTAAGGCTGATGTCAGTATCTATGTATTCATTTTCCCTTGAACATCCAAAAAAGAAATTATATAAAGATATCATCTTTCTAAATATAGATCAATGCAGCAAATTAAATAAATAAATAGAGAACCCAAACCACCACACAGGGAATAAAAAAAAAAAACAATTCTAATGGCTAACACTAAATGGGCTTCGCTTTATCACAAGTACATAACCAACAGTTCTTATATTTCCTTATTTTAGCTTTCACTGAAATCACAGAAAAAATACTTGAGCTGCTTTCTGGGTTTGTACTGAAGCAACTCAATTGCTGGTACCTCCTTTTACTGCTCATGCTTCTACAAGACTCATCACTACATTTTTTATTGCCTGTTAAGTAGTCTCTCTGGAATACTTCCTGTGCTGGCTCAATGTATGCTAAAAGGAAATTAAATAAGCTAGATTTTTCATTCCAGCAGAACTGACTGCTCCCTCCCTCAAACGAAGGATAATTTCAGCCTTATTACCCTACACAGAAGAAGAAAAAAAAAGTACAGGTGCTACACACTGTCATGCCTCCGCACGTGTTGAAGGTCCTAGTAACAAAGATGGTTGTTTCCAAGTTCAGGTCTGAAGGAATTCAAAAGATAAAATCCTACACATCCCTTGTTATGGCTTATTAACATTAGCAACTTTGTAATATTTTTTTTATCATCATTATTATACAAGGTGGCAGACAAATTATAAATTCAGATCATGCGCATGAAGGGTTAGATTAACACTTACTTGGAAGCGCAATATTTAAGTGTCCCTTTTAGACCAGCTTTCCCAGGCTCTGTGCTGAGTGGCATCAACCATAAGCACAGACGTGCCTGAAAATTCCTGTCTTGCCTCAAGAAACACCAAACTGTATCAGCCGAAAAGACAAGCAAGTTCAGGGCCCTGCCTCCAAATGCAGTCAACAGTGGGTGCTTCAGAGGAAGAGGAGAACATAAGAAGGAAAGGTATTTCTCCAACATGCTCTTCTAATTTCTACAATCTTTTACTCAGAAACCTTGGGGTATGGAAACATATTTATTTTTAATCTCTCAATATGATTTTCCTGCCTGAATTTGTCTGATGGCTTTCTGAGCTTCTGCAGTTTTGACATTCACAGCTTCCAAAATTTAACTACATATTGTGCAAAATGGTACTGCTTTGTTTGCTCTGAGTCCCATCAGATGAATTGACACTCCCTTAAGCCTTGGGTCCGAGCTGACTCTTCCCTACGCACTTCTTCCTTATTCACCTGTGACACTAATCATGCCTTCAGACCTCTGTAAGATTTCCACATCAGTCATCTTGCCGGCCTGATAGGTAACAACATATACAGGAGTTCCGTCCATAGCCACCATTCCTTGCTCCTCAGATCATACCTGGTGCACTTCTCTGTACTGCTTCTATACAGGTTATAGAAGTCCACTTTATAACTTCCACAATGGGGAAGATGAGATCAGAACTACACACAATACTCAAGATACAGGCAACATGGTAGCGCAATATTTTCTCTTTTGTTCTCTGTATCTTTTGCAATCATGCCTAATGTTGAATCTGCTTGTCTGACACTACATTAGGGAGTTACCCACATCTACTGAAAACCTAAACCTCCTTCTGAATGACAACAACCAGTTGAGAACCAATTCTTTACTGTTAGGGTGGTGAGGCACAGGAATGGGTTGCTCAGGGAGGTTGTGAATGCTTCATCCCTGGCAGTGTTCAAGGCCAGGTTGGACGAAGCCTTGGATGGCACGGTTTAGTGTGAGTTGTCCCTGCCCATGGCAGGGGGGTTGGAACTAGATGATCTTAAGGTCCTTTCCAACCCTAACTATTCTATGATTCTATGATTCTATAATTGCTGTGTATGTATAATTAGGATAGTTTTTCTCTGTGCACATCAGATTACGCTTTTCTACTCTGAATTTCATCTGCCATTTATCATCCTGTCACTCGGTATGTCATGATATACTTTGGCAGCTTTCCGCTGTCAGCTTTCATTTTTACTGTTCTGGATAAGCTGTTACAATTAGAGCACTATGGAGTGCTCATTATGGTTTCACAAAACCAGACATTCAGGTGTCAGGACGAAAGAGGAAGCCAGATGTAACAACCCACCCACCACCAGAACTTTTACAGAGCAAAGCAGGTCAGAAACTGCCCACCATTTTCATGGGCCACATGATATTCTGGTAGCTGAAATATGATTGTGTCAGAGCCCTTCACTACCCTGGACCAGTATCTCGGTACTACCATGTCCCCACAGAGTCTTTCAAGTTGATGGTCTGAGCTTGTTCCTTATATCCTCAAAACAGGAAGAGGAGGAGACTGCTGCTTATTCCCAGACCGAGCAAACACAGGACTAGAAAAATAGGGGCAAACCCACAGAGGACAAGAAGGGAGATAGGGCACCTATTCCCCCACCCTCAGCTGTGAGTCTCCTCTTTTCTGAACCAGTGCTTGCTGTGTCCAGCAGAAGGGGCCAAGCCATCCTGACAGAAAGCCCCTCCACGGAGGAGAGCTGACAAGTTGGCAGTAGCTGCAAACGGGGCCCTGCACCAAATAGGTGCATTGAGTTTTGTACCTTTTCATAGCACCTTTGCTATAGCTGTACTTCTTTAGCACTGAGGTGAGCTGTAGTGATGAGACAAAGGCGTTTATTTTCTTCGGGGTTTTGCTGCGGGTTTTTTGTTTGTCTGTTTAACCAGAATGTGAATTTGGGAGCACTCAAACTTTCACTGACTCCGAGAGTTTTGGGAAAACAAAAGTTACGGTACCATGTTTGTTACCCCTACTAAAGCCCAAGCCAAGGACAGCCCGAAGGTAGCCCGCTCTTCCCTGGGGGGTTCCATGTTAGTGGGAGGTATCCTCGCCCAAGGCAGGGGGATTGGAACTAGTTGATGTTCAAGGCCCCTTCCAACCCAAACCATCCTGTGAATCTGTGTGCCCCGGCAGCTGCCCAGGAAGACGCCGCGTCCCGCTACTCGCCCAGCCCCTCGCCCACCAGGGGGGAAACGGGGGCAACGCGGCACCGGGGCAGCCTCACAGGGGCAGCCCCAGCTCCCGCCGCGCCCCAGGCACGGAACGGCCCCACTCTGCGCTGCCACCCGGCCTCTTCCGCGGGACCCGCCTGCCGCCAGCCCGAGCACGGTGTGTGCGGGGTGAGGTAGGCCCAGTCGCCACAGGCGGCGCCGGGCCGGACCTAGGGTTGCGCCGGCGGCTTCTCACCTTCACCAGCCACATGCCGGTGTTCTGCTTGGCCCCGGTGAGGTCCAGCTCGCCCTTCTCGCTCATGGCGGGGCCGGGATAAGGCGCAGGACGGGGCTGGCGGGCGACACACGAGAGCAATTCTTCCGGCTGCCGCGGCCGCTGTACCCGCCCGGCAGCGCACCGCCGGCAGACGGTGGCCTGCGGCGGACAAACCTCCTCCGCTCGCGGAGCACAGAGAGGTGGGGCTCGTGTTCGAGTCCCCGCCCCGCGCGGTCGTCGGCAATGAGGGTTTGGACATATCAGCGACAAGATCTACTCCGCCCACCGCTCTTACAGCCCCCCCTTTACAGGAAGGGCTGTCTGAACATGCTGGAGAATGGCCCCAACGCGTTCTACAGAAACGAGAGGAGCAGTCTGGAGAGGAAGGCACCCCAGGAGCAGTGCCAGTAATGGCGCGATAGGAGTGGCTCCGGGGAAAGGGGTCAAAGCGTCGCGGTGTCCCCAGATATCGCAAAAGTGAGGAAAAATAAAGCAGGTGAATCCTTTACCGTAGGTAAAAAGTAAAGACTTAGCTTTCCGCAAAGGGAATTACAGTGAAGCAGTGGAACAGGCTGAAGGTGGGACGGTGTCTTGGGCACTGAAATTAAGTCGGGAGAGAGCAAGCATCTGCCCGTCCTGCTTTGAGATGGGGGTGTTGGGCTTTCGTAACCGCTCAAAGTCCCTATTTGATGTCTCTGTTCCTAACACCGGGGACACCACTGTGGACGTGGAAAGCATTTTATTACCTTCCTCTCTGCAGCATTCCTTTATACCTTCACTGAGATGTATCCCTTTGTCTTGTCTCCACTCATACTAAACAACCTCAGTTCAATTATGGCTCATAGGTCATATTTACTAGACCTCTGGTCATGCCCATTGTTCTTTGAATTCTCCCTAGAACAGGTCTGCTTGCAAAACAGTGAAGGTCATACTCTGGGACTGCACCAACAGCAAGCAGGGAGTATGTCTGGTACAGTAAGACATCGTTCATCTGGCTTGCAGAAAGCAATCTCATTATTACATTTCAGATATGATAGCCTGTCTTTCTAATTACAGGGAAACATCTAGGTAACCAAGGAGAGCAATGCTTTCATCAGTACCTGAAGCAACAACAGCTAACACGGAACTGTTCTGATTAGGTTCAGTTGCATTTTAAAATTACTTTTGTTTTCACACTGGACCTGTTCCTATCTGCAGAATGCAGCTGGGAGCGTGGATGAAGCTTGTACCATTAGTCAGCTTCCAGTAAAAGTTCAGATTTCAGTAAGACAACCTTTCACAGACACACCAAAGGCATCTCTTCTAATGCTAATGAAAATGGAAGAGATGCCTCTCCATAGTGGTAAAAACAGCCATCATTCCTGGCACTGGGCAACCCCCAAATATTATAGGTCTAAGACCTGTAGATTTTGTTTACCTGGAAAAAGAGTGGATCTACACAGACAAACACCGTCACTTTACAGTGGGTCCTATTCCACTAATTGCTTTTGGGTCCAGTTCCACTGATTGTCTGTGCTGTACATAGGGCAGTACATTCTTTCAGAACAAGCCAGTGAATTCCCTCCAAGTGAAACTCAAGGGCAGAGCTGGGTAACCCAGATGGTTATAGATGCAGCCATATGCTGCCTCGCACTCTGTACCCAGCACAGTACTCCAGCAACTCCAAGAAACACTGCACCCTTGGCTGCAGCCAAAAGCTCTCAGGCCATTTTTTAGGGTACATGCTGTTGCCCATGCTGCTAAAAAACAACTTGGTGATGGTCTGGAAGAAATGAGGGGCTCAGTGATATAATTTTCCTAGAATCCCAGGGTGGTTTGGATTGGAAAGGACCTTAAAGCTCATCTAGTTCCATCCCCCTGCCATGGGCAGGGACACCTTCCACTAGGCCATGTTGCTCCAAGCCCCATCCAACCTGGCCTTGAACACTGCTGGGGATGGGGCAGCCACAGGTTCTCTGTGCACCCTGTGCCAGTGTTTCACCACCCTCACAGGGAAGAATTTCTTCCTTATATCTAATACAAATCTACCCTTTCTCAGTTTAAAGCCATTCTCCCTTGTCCTGTCAGTACAGGGCGTGATAAAAAGTCAGTACCTTTAGGTACTGAAAGGCCACAATAAGGTTTCCCCCGAGCCTCTTCTTCTCCACGCTGAACAAGCCTAACTCCCAGCCTGTCTCCACAGGAGAGGTGCTCCAGCCCTCTGAGCATTTTTGTGTCCCTCCTCTGGACTCAGTCCAACAGGTCCATTGTCTGTCTTGTGCTGGGGACCCCACAGCTGAATGCAGTACTTTGGGTAGGGTCTCAAATTTTCCCCAAGGACAAACACTGAATTAATGACAATGTTGTCCCTCTGCAATGCTCCCAGCTCAGTCTGCATGCTCATATCACACTCACCACCACTTTTGACAAAGAAAAGCAGTGGAATTGATGATGTTAACAGGAATACCATTTTCAGCAAGGTGAAGTTGCAGGTGTGTGATGGAAGGAGAGGAGCTCTGCTTACAAGAGACCTATGACAGCAACATGACTGACCACCTCCACTCTTAGAGAAGGGCCCATGAGGAGCCATTGCTCCTATCCCAGGCATAAACAACAACAGCAAAAACCTCTGCAGGAGCCTGGCAATTGGGGTGGTTCAGCTGGCAACCCGGAGGGGAGGGTGGCCAGGCAGATATCTCTCCTGGCTCTCTCCAGGCAGCCTCTCCAGACCCGTTTCCATGGAAACTGAATTTAAAGGGACAACAAGCAGGAAAAGAGTGCATTTTCATTAATTCCTCATTTAAAATCTCAACCTCCTGTTTGCCAGGGACACATTTAGTGCCATGGAGGAGGATCAGGGGGCCAGCTGCCGAACAGCAGAGCTGCACGTTAGTCACCTATTTTCTTTGTGCGTGCAGGGAAACAGATGTTGTGTCTGAGGAGATAGGTGCTCAAATACAGACTTACACAACCTTTTTATCTTCCCCCCACCCCATCCTACTAGGTGATTTGAAGAGTCTGCAGTGTCAACAGAAGCCACACACGGTTTCTCTCCATTGGTTTTAGGAAGAAGCTAATTGCTGGTTGAAAACCAACACAGCAAAGGATGCAAAAAGCCTCCTGCTGGCCTGCTGAAGTTGAGTTTTGCCGTCAGGAACTCACGAACATCTCTCAAAGCCCAGCGAGGATAAGGGCTGAGGAGCAGGATCCCAACTTGGGTTTCAGTTTATAAGCAAGGCAGAGTGCATGTGTCGAATTTTAACAAGAGGAAAAAAAGTTCCCTGCTCCAGGCGCAGGGCAGCAGAGAAGATCATTGGTTTGAGTGACAAAAACAGAGTCACAGTCGACTGGCTCCCTTTTCACTGCTCTGCCAGCAATGAGTTTGTGGACCCCCTGTCTTCATAACTTTCCATGTAGAGGAGAAGTGGCACAAGGCACAAGGCGAGTAAAAGAGGGACTGCAGCTCCTGGCTATGGTCCTGTGAAATTGCATTAAGCACGTGAAAGCCCCTTCCTACCTCAACTGCTGCAGTGACATTGCTGCTTTGGGACTCATGCTCCAGATGTGCCACAGGCATCTAACCAGTGGGCTCTCCCAGCAAGATAAACCAAACCAGTGGGCCACCGGCTCCCCTTCCTGTGAAAGGCATTGGAGCACAGCCAGCAAAAAGAAGAGAAAGAGCTTGGGAGAGGACACAGGGCTGAGCAGCGTTAAAAGCCAGAGGCCACAACCTCCTTCCTGTGGTGAGGTGTGGCTTGGTCATCTCGCAGCCCTGAAACTTGGGTATTTAAGACCAAGGCATTCACTTAGATTCATGCACCTAGGAGACCTCATTTGGGTGATTTCACACTCCTTCTCATGGCAAGTCTCCTCAGGGACAGCTGGAGCATCCTTGTTTTCTGGCTGCTGGTGTTGAGCATGTTGCAGGACCACCATCTCTTTGAGTCTCAAAACTACCTTGAACTGTCTAGGCAAGCAGATGGCAAACCTTTACCATCTTTAACTGAGATGCATCATTCTCTTGCCTGCACTGCAAGAGAATTGCTTTTCTATGTAACCTGGAAAGAAAGAGGAAATCATCTCCAGAGAGGTAAAAAACACCTAGGCAGAAATTAATAATTTATTTAGGAATAAAAGAAAGGTAACTCTATGTAGCTTATTCCTGAAACAGAGCATGGGCCATCACACTGCGTATCTATTTCCTCCAGCAGCAAAGGATTCTCAGTGTGCCTCTGTAAGGCCAAAAATATGTTACATTCGTTGTGTTTTCAGTCTGCCTTTAAGCAATACATTAATAACAGACTTGTTCACCCCAGGCTGTTCTGTGTCAGAGTGCAAAACATCGAGCTCACAGCAGAGCTCCCATTTCAGTACAATGCTAGGCAGTATGAAAACTTGATCACGCTTCTGCCTGAAAACACAATTTAGAGCCCCAGTTCTGATCAGAAGGCAATTTTCAGTCATTAATTAACCCTTTTAAATTCTTACTACACATTTTTATGTATGCTATGCACTGAGGAATACCTGGTTTTCAGGTTAGTGAAATTGCTGCTGTGCTTAGTTTCACCCATACCGTGTCTTCCATCGCATTAACAATGTGCACTGAACTTGACTGTAGACAGCTTGGTCTCTTGCTTTCTTTCTTTTTTTTTTGGATTTTCACCATATCCAGGAAGAAATAAAGAAAGAGAATTAAAAGATGCAGCTGCAAAATTTTTGTAGAAAAAAAAGCAAGGACAATTGTCAGAGAATTTCAGAGATATTTGATCTGAACCTAATTTAAAATAATTTCTTTACAAGTGACCGTAAAATTGACATTATCTCTTTAAATCAAGGTCCTTTTTGCCTCTCTCTGACATAAAAAAGTGTTAGCTAGCATTTTTCACTAGCATTTCTCAAAAAGGCATTTAAGCATGCAACATTTTTAATTCAGTAATAGCACAAAGGTAATGTGAGCACTGAGCAGCTTCTTTCTAAAGTGCCTTTTCACTGTAGCTGAATAGATGTTACATAGAACTGAGTGTTACCTGTTCTCCAGTCCTCTACTCCTTTACGTTTTTTTCTGATCCTTGAGTTTTCTCTGATGATGTACCACCTCAGCACAAAAGGTCAGCAGTACCTACAGGCACTCATCATCTGAACTTTCTGCTAATAACTTCATGAAGAGCAAAGCATTTTCCATTTAGCTACCAAAAAAATCCCTAAGGTTTTCAATGGACTTATTTCCCTTGAATATAATTAAACAAACATGATTATACGCCAGCAATATTGCCATAATTTTGTAGGTATAGACAACACACAGTTGCCAGGGTATGTTACTGATACATTTATTATCTCCTAGTGGACTATTGTTTTGATTTCCAGTGACCCTAGAAGAAGATTATGTGACTAAGCTGAGCTAAACCATTAGTGACCAGAAGAACAGATCTAGTAGGCTACTAATGAAAAACAGGATGTTCTTGTTGGAAAGTGAGGCAGGCAGGCTGTTGTATAGGGGTCACACTGTTTGAACATATAAAAGACTGGCTGGTGACCTCCTGCAGCTGCCCAAGATTGAAAGCACAGGCAGGTATGTACAATTTTGAGATCGTGTATATGTTACTCTCAGGTGTTATTTTGCATCCTGTTTATTATTGGAACTAGACAAGCTTTAAGGTCCTTTACAGCCCAAACCATTCTATGATTCTATATATAAATGTGATAAAGGCATCTAGTTTGTGGGCACCATTGCTTCAGAACTGGTTGTTCTGGTACCCTATAACGCCACAAATATAAGTGGTATCATTAAAGCAAATGAACCACATGTATTTGCATTCAACCTTGTGTCCCACCCTAGCACCTGATTGCAACTCAGCCACAGCGGTGCCTCCCAGCAAGCTCTCAATGAGATAATTAACTGGAGGGATCAGACATGTCTGCTTCAATACTGCTGCAAACTGCCTGCAGGCTCCCTCCAAAGCCTTTCCACCTAATGGCCTTTACCACCAGCTCTCTTCTTCCCTAAGTGCCGGTTACTGGCACTTCTCTAAAACACTGCTAATAATCCGATAAATATGATTTTACAGGAGTGGTTTGTCTCCTCACTGCATAAGTTAACAATGCTACTACAAACCACAGCAAAATACATTCTCTTTGCCACAGAGAAGGGTTTTCCCACTAAACTGAAATGAATAAACTGGAGTGAGTAGAAAGTGCTACAGACCTACAGCTGGATTGCATTCTACTGGATTCCTGTTGATGAATGAGGTTAAATAAGTCTGAAATTTTGCTGTCTTGTTAATTATTATGAGTTAGAATCATAGAACCATAGAATAGTTAGTATTGGAAAGAACCTTAAGATCATCTAGTTCCAAACCCCCTGCCATGGGCAGGGACACCTCACACTAAACCATCCCACACAAGGCTTCATCCAACCTGGCCTTGAACACTGCCAGGGGTGGAGTATTCACAGCTTCCCTGGGCAACCTACTCCAGTGCCTCACCACCCTAACAGTAAAGAACTTCTTCCTTATATCCAATCTAAACTTCCCCTGTTTAAGTTTGAACCGTTACCCCTTGTCCTGTCACTACAGTCCCTGATGAAGAGTCCCTCCCCAGCATCCCTATAGGCCCCCTTCAGACACTGAAAGGCTGCTATGAGGTCCCCACGCAGCCTTCTCTTCTCCAGGCTGAACAGCCCCAACTTCCTCAGCCTGTCTTCATAGGGGAGGTGCTCCAGTCCCCTGATCATCCTCGTGGCCCTCCTCTGGACTTGTTCCTGCAGTTCCATGTCCTTTTTATGTTGAGGACACCAGAACTGCACACAATACTCCAGGTGAGGTCTCACAAGAGCAGAGTAGAGGGGCAGGATCACCTCCTTCGACCTGCTGGTCACGCTCCTTTTGATGCAGCCCAGGATACAGTTGGCTTTCTGGGCTGCGAGCGCACACTGAAGCCGGCTCATGCTCAGTTTCTCATTGACCAGCACCCCCACCCCCAAATCCTTCTCTGCAGGGCTGCTCTGAATCTCTTCTCTGCCCAACCTGTAGCTGTGCCTGGGATTGCTACAACTCAGGTGTAGGACCTTGC
This sequence comes from Lathamus discolor, assembly GCF_037157495.1. NCBI lineage: Eukaryota > Metazoa > Chordata > Aves > Psittaciformes > Psittacidae > Lathamus > Lathamus discolor. Next base: position 97,716,289 of record NC_088887.1, on the reverse strand, counting down.
GCTTGTCATGGTTAAATTTCATGAGGTTGGCATCAGCCCACCTCACAAGCGTGTCAAGGTCCCTCTGGATGGCATCCCTTCCCTCCAGCGTATCAACCGGACCACACAGCTTGGTGTCATCGGCAAACTTGCTGAGGGCGCACTCAATCTCACTGTCCATGTCAGCGACAAAGATGTTAAACAAGACCAGTCCCAACACCGATCCCTGAGGGACACCACTCATTACTGGTCTCCAATTAAACATTGATCCATTAACATTAACTCTTTGTGTGTGGCCATCCAGCCAGTTCTTTATCCACCGAGTGATATCCACCAATTTAGAGACAAGGATGTCGTGTGGGACAGTGTCAAATGCTTTGCACAAGTCCAGGTAGATGACGTCAACTGCTCTACCCTTATCCATCAGTTCTGTAGCCCCATCATAGAAGGCCACCAAATTGGTCAGGCAGGGTTTCCCCTTAGTGAAGCCATGCTGGCTGTCACCAAGCACCTTGTTGTTTTTCATGTGCCTTAGCATGCCTTCCAGGAGAATGTGCTCCAAGATTTTACCAGGCACGGAGGTGAGACTGACTGGTCTGTAATTCCCCGGGTCTTCCATTTTCCCCTCTTGAAAATGGGGGTTATATTTCCCTTTTTCCAGTCATCGGGAACTTCACCTGACTGCCATGATTTTTCAAATATGATGGCCAGTGGCTTAGCAACTTCATTCGCCAGCTCCTTCAGGACCCATGGATGGATTTCATCAGGTCCCATGGACTTGTGTGTTCTCAGGTTCTTAAGATGGTCTCAGACCAGATTCTCTCCTACAGAGGGCTCAAGGTCTTCATTCTCACAGTCCCTGCAGCTGCCTTCCAAGACTTTGGTGGTGTGGTCAGAGCCTTTGCCAGTGAAGACTGAGGCAAAGAAGTCATTCAGAACCTCAGCCTTCTCCAAATCCTGTGTAGCCAGTTCTCCTGAGAGCTTCCGGAGGGGGTCTACGTTGTCCCTGGTCTGTCTTTTCTTCACTACGTAACTGTAGAATCCCTTCCTGTTATCTCTCACATCCCTAGCCAAGTTTAATTCTAACTGGGCCTTAGCTTTCCTAACCTGGTCCCTAGCTTCCTGGACAACATCCCTGTACTCTTCCCAGGCCGCCTGTCCTTGCTTTCACCTTCTATAAGCCTCTTTTTTCCTTTGAAGTTTCCTCAGCAGCTCCTTCTCCATCCAAGGAGGTCTCCTGGCCCTCCTGCTGCACTTCCTTCTAGTCAGAACACAACACTCCTGAGCTTGCAGTAGCTGATCCTTGAATATCAACCAAGAGTCTTGGGCTCCCCTGCACTCCAGGGCTATATCGCATGGAACCTTACTAAGCAGGCTCCTGAAGAGGCCAAAGTCTGCTCTTTTGAAGTCCAGGGCAGTGAGCTTGCTGCATGCTCTTCTCACTGTCATGGGGATCTCAAACTCAACCATCTCATGATTGCTGCATCCAAGGCTGCCCTGGAGTACCACATTTCCAACCAGCCCTTCCCTGTTGGTGAGCACGAGGTCAAGCATGGCACCTCTCCTTATCGGCTCCTCTATTACTTGCAGAAGGAAGTTGTCTTCCACACAATAGGGGAACCTCCTGGATTGCTTGTGCCGGGCCGTACCGTCGCTCCAACAGATATCAGGGTGGTTGAAGTCCCCCATGAGAGCAAGGGCCTGCGAGCGTGAGGCTGTTGCTATCTGTCTGTAGAGTGCTTCATCTGCAGATTCCTCTTGATCAGGCGGCCTGTAACAGATCCCCACAGTAATGTCTCCCACGGCTGTTTTCCCTTTAACCCTGACCCACAAACTCTCTGTCAACTGCTCACCTGTCCCCAGACAGAGTTCCATACTCTCCAGCCTATCCCTAACAAATAGCAACTCCCGCTCCCTGCCTGCCAGGCCTGTCTTTTCTAAAGAGCCTGTAACCTTCCATTCCAACACTCCAGTCATAGGAGCCATCCCACCATGTTTCTGTGATGCCTATTATATCATACTCTCGTAGATGTGCACACATCTCTAATTCCTCTTGTTTGTTCCCTATGCTATGGGTGTTTGTATAGAGGCATCTGAGCCGAGCTCCAAATGAAGCTGGATCGTTGGCTGGAGTGGCTGGAATATATCTACATTGCTCCGAGCATTTATTATAGGTGCTGGCAGCTGACTGGGTGTGTTGGGATGGAATGATGCCCCCCTCCCCCAACACATCTAGTTTAAAGCATCCTTGACCAGTCTGGCAAGTCTCCTACCAGAACCGCACTTCACCTTCAGAACACCTCCACCAGCCCCCAGTAGACCTGGCCTACAAACTTGGGTCCTGTGTTCAAGGCACCCAAACCCCTGACTATGACACCAACCTTTTAACCATTTATTAACCTGACCAATCCTCCTAGCCTTTTTGGGGTCCTCCCCTGTACTCTGGAGAACTGACGAAAAGACTATCTGAGCTCCTGAGCCCCTAACCACCTCTTGTAGGGCTCTGTAGTCCTTCTTTATGTTCTCTGGGCTACTGCTGTCTATATCACTAGCACCCACATGGATCACTAGAAGTGGGTAATGGTCAGTGGGACTTACTAGAGCAGGCAGCCTCTCTGCAACATCCCTCATCCGTTCCCCTGGTAGGCAACACACCTCCCTTGAGGCTGGGTCAGGCCAACAGATGAGTGCCTGTGTTCCTTTCAGAGTCCCCTACTACTAGAACCCGCTGCTTTTTCCTGACTTTCTTTTTTTTTTTAAACATGAAAGAAGAATAAAACCGGCATTTCAGTCAGTGAGAGGAAAATAAGCAGACAAGCGAATAAAACCAGTGAGAACAAGATCTGATGAGAACATGGGTGCCAAAAGGTGGTGAGAGTGCAGGGACCCCAGCTAATCCTGACTACCTGTTGTTCCTTCAGCTTATCTTCTGGAAAATGGCACATGAGACTGGGGAAAAGAAATACAATTATTCTTGGATTATTTATCATCAGAGGCTATTTCCTCATAGTCTGCTTCTTGCTGAAAACTGCAAGCTTATCACTGAGAACAATTTCTCCTGGAGACTGAGCATTTGGCAGCAGCAGCCCTCAAGTCAGCACTGGCATCTTGCAGGATATGTCCACCTCCCTACTTTCACACCATGTTTCACATACCCTTCTCATATCTGGAGACCCATCATGATCAGAAGTTCAACACTTCATATACTCTTAAGGATGAATCACTAAAGCTTTTTCTAACAAAGCTGAACGTTAGCTTCTTTCTTAAAGTTACCAGAAGAAAAAAACATGAATAACAAAAGGCAGTTTCTGACTGTAATGAGATTTCCTTTCAGGGCCCGCAGTATTTTCACTGCCTTTGCAATCCCCATCCCATTACTTCTCCCTACCCTAAGGCTCCCAGGACCTTTTGTCCTTTTACCCTCTGGCTTACGGTGGCTCTCAGTGCTCTTCTATGAATTCGAGCTCTTGGCCCTCATTTTATCACGTTACTTAATTGCACTCCTTTTAACATGCATAGGTGTCCTCGCTTTAACAACTTTCCTGGTTGTTACAGTTTCTCAAGGCTTTACCATTGTTCTTATGCACCTTCTTAAAACCCTTGTCTTCTGTGCAGGCCCAGCGCTACATCAATCACAGCTAACATTATCCTTCCAGTATTCTTATTAGCAGACCATTTGTCTAATCTGTTCTTCCTCAGTCTGGGGCTCAGAGCTGCTCAGCAAATTAGCAGCATCTTGCTTTTCTACACTGTTCTTTAAGAACAAGTATTCCGCCTCTGCCTGCCTTGCTTTGCCCTGTGCATGTGATTCATGCCTGCATGGCATGTTATCTAGTTATTTCTTAGAGAATAAATGGAACATAATCCTTTTTAGGAACACCCTGCCACCAGCCACAATGTCTCCTACCTTAAACTTCTCTGCCCCTAATTTACTGATTTACTGTTAAAGATTTGCTGTCATTGCTGGGTCTGACTCAGCCATCTCACAAACAAACACCAAAGAACAATGCTGGCCCCAGCTAAGCTTCTCACTCATCTTACCGTCCCTGCTGTGCACCGCCAGCGCCTCTGATGATCCCAGGCTGCCACTGAAGATCCTAACTCTTTTGATCAGGAGCTGAGACAGCCATGACCTCAAGCCAGCCATAGGCTTTATCCTCATTTGCTGGCGTGTTCCACTAGGCAATAACATCTCCCTAACAGCATGGTAGTTAAACTACCTGGACCATCTTTGTTTGCAAGGAGATCTTCTGTGGTGAGAGAGAAGGCATTGTTCTGGTAGTGCTAGGAATAATGAAGTCTGATTTCTCATCCACTTGTGTCTTGTTTGACTGACTTTGAGTCCTTCCTTTGGCTCAGACAGGCTTTTTCACCACCATTAAACCTTAAATATTAGTACTACATTAACAGCTATATGTTACTTTTCAACATGTAAAGGGTTAAAACTGAAAAAGGGAAAGATTGAAGGGTGTTCTTACCATGTGGAGAGGTGAGTGGCAGAGCTGAGATTAAATTTCTGGGACTTGCCTTCGAAGCCCTTTTGTTCTGATCTCAGTGCCATACAATTGTGCTTCTGCTGAAGAAAAGCCAGACATGGGAGGTCCCTTGTGCCTGCCAGCCTCTGCCACTGTGGGCTTCCTAGGCATTAGAACAGAGTTCTGTTACAGAGAGGAGCCCACTGCTGTATTAGAAATGTGAATAACATAAAATCATTGAGGTGACTACTCAATAAAACTCAGCTTTTGAAAATCAAGGCAGGTCATGCTGAATGTCCTCACATCTCTCTGTGTTGTGGGTTTGGCTTGACCTCCATTTTGAGCTCTTATGGGTCAAAGCATTTTCCCTCTTGTAAAACATTATTGATTGAACCACAATTATGGTTTTGATGAGGGACTTTGAGCTGGCTATTGGAGCAGATGAGTTCACAAAGAGAAGCAAATAGAAAAAGAATGGGTAGCAATTTCATTTGGGCCAGATATGTTCTTATCTGAGATGTGCATAACAAAATGCCTGGATATTAAACAATCCATTGCCTCTGCTGAGTGACAGTGCGAATTATTTCTGACAGCCATTAGGAGGTGCTTCAGTTAAGTACCCAAAACAGTGCAGCTCTTCACTAGAAAATTTGCTGGTATTTTGAAAACACTGTAAAACTTCCATAGCCTCAGAAATCATTGACAACCTGTCAAAGGTAAGGGTCAGCGTCTCAGTCTCCACACTGATAATTACTCCTCTAACATGCTAGAGAAAGTGCCAGATATTCATCTTCCTGTTAGGAAATGTGAAATCTCTGACAGCTTATAACATCTTTTTAACATACGTACAGCAATTGTCTATTCTGACCCTCTCCAGAAGTGTAGCTTCTGTCAGCTGCTTTTGAGAGTGCCATGAGAGCACTGGCTGGTAGCAGATTCCTGTTCTTTAGCTGTTGTTTGTCTGTACTTGTAAACAGTGACCCAGAATAGAAACATGAGTGTTGTTTGAACAGTTAATATTTGCTATGAAGAAAGCGGCTCCACAACTAGGGGCAAGATCCCACAGCCTCTCATCAAGTGAGTCATCGCTCTGCACACAGGTGGTGCAGTCAAGTTCAGTAAGTCTGTCAAGTGCAAGGCCCAAGGATCAGACTCACTGGCCTCCCATCATCTGTAGCACTGGGACAAAGACGTGAAGGGCTTTTGCATTGCTGATGCTCTGTGTATGTGTGCATACGTTTGTGAATCTACTCTTAGTGGGGGAGAGTGTGGGAAGAATGTAAAAAGGTGAAAATCAACACAAAATTGAAGGGAGTCTTCCTCCACCTAAACACAGCCCATCAAAGTTAACATGCCATCACTGCATTGCATATAAAAATACTTTCTTCTAAGAGTCATTAAAATTGCAACGTCAAGTAACCTAAGGTTAAAAGAGGACAAAATGTTAGCTGCCCATGCAGCACTGTTGCAGTGCATCTATGCTACTGCATTATAATAGAGCCTTGAATGTCATGTCTACATAGCATTCGTTTTCCTATGGGAAGGAGGCCCCTGTGGTCATTCAGTTTGTGTAGGTGTATGTCGGCTTGACAGTTGTCCCCTCCCTTACTTTTGAAACCATCCACCAGTTTCAAACACATCTCAAAGATACTTTACTGCCATAAATCTATGGAAATTGGAGGTCCAATGGACGAAAAAGGTCCTGCTAGAGATCCAGTGAGCGAGGGAGCAGCCTTTACTAGGCACATAGAAAAGCGACCTGAGGAAAAAGATGCTAAAAATACTCCAGGTATGAGAAAAACCTCAGCTGGTCTCCCTGCTTTATTAAACACTTGGCCACAGTCAAGGTTTACCTCCTCCATTGGCTCTCTGAATGGGATAAATACATACTGTGGTGATATTCCTTCAGCGGGTCCCCTGGATACCTGCTGCTCCCGAAGCAACTTGCTCTCCTGCACAGCCCAGTCCCATGTGGCCAGGGCTTACCATGGGGGCATTGCTACAGCTTTGGCTTAGCCCACACTGTGGGGAGTTGCACATTCTCTGTCCTGCACGCTGCCTTCCATGAGCAATGCTCCTTCTTCATGAGATCTTCCGTGGCAGCTGCTACTGTAGCATGTGAGGGCTTTGCAGACGTTGGGTAAGCCATCTTCAGAAGCTCCGCATGATAGCTAGGTTCAAGGAGAGGAGATTCAGGTTCTCTCCCATTGTGTAACTAGGGGTATCCTGCAGGTGCCCTGGAAGGTATTGGTAAGACATACTGTCCTGCTTATGAAGTAAGTTGGTTTGCCGGTTGGTTTGTCGGTACAAACCTCTGGACGACAGCAGTGCAGGTGGCTTCCTGCAGAGAGTGGGCATAATCAGGGGCAAACACAAGCAGTGATGGATAACCAATGGGGCTCGTGGCAGGCTGGAGGAGCTAAACGTGAGCCTGTCCTCCCAGGACTGAGGGAGACCGTTACCTCCTTATTCTACAGACTGGAAACTGAGGCTCAGTTAAAAGGCAGCTCAATTGCTGCTTCCCTTCTGGAGAAGAGCTCTGAAGAAAGAAGTGAAGAGGTGCTTCTTCCAAGTAGGGGCTGAAGGAGAGAAGGGGAGTGTGAGCTGCACTGGGGCTTGTAGCCATGGATCAATGTTGCTAGTCAAACATGATCACTGATTTTAAACTAGTGCTCAAACCTCACTGAGTCCTGCAAAACAGGATTTAAGATCTGTTGTGAAGCATGTCATAGTGTTACACCTCTGCTTATTATAAACCAGACCCAGCTGCATGCTGCTCCTCCTCTTTCCACTGTATGCAGCCTTTTGGCATGGCAGTATTGTTAGAGCCAAAGGTTTAAAGATAAAGATTTGTAGGTAGGTGTAATAGCTTTTATGAAGACAGCTAATATAGCTGGAGAAAGCAGATAAGGTTTGGGGCATGCAAACTCTTTGGGAAAGACACAGTGAATTTCAAACCTAACTGCACATGGGGAACAATTGTTCTGGGTTTAATTAGACCTATGTCTGAGCTAGATATCTGACAGCACCTGTGGAATTGAAAGAGGATATTGGGGGTTGTCTCCTGAGGGGAAAAGAAAGGCAGGTAATTTGCAGAAAAGTAGCAGCACAATGTAGAGCACCGAGAGATTAGTGGGAATGGTGACATGAACAGGATGGTAATGCTCTAATACGTTAGTATTCAGAAAAGTTATGAAATGGAGTTCCCATCTTTACCAAGGGAGAGTTCTGTAACTCTGAGAGTTGGGGCTGGGAGATCAGAGGTGGAATGACTACACTGTAAGACATGTTGCCTGTTGGAAGCGCTTCGTCCCAGCTGACTTGTATGAAGCGTTCAAGACTGCATCTTTTGACAGGCTGAGAAAAAACCTTTCTTTTGTCTTTGCGAAGTTGTGCCTATTGAATTTAAGCTCCCAAGCATTTGGCAGATCTTCGCTGTCTCAGCTACGCCAAGAATTCCTCCCTGTGAAGAGTTTTTAATGTGACTGCAACTAAAACTGCTCAGCTGCTAATTGAGGGGTGTGCAGCAGTCAAAATAGGATGACGCCTCAGCTGCCTGCATCATGCCTTATCTCACTCACTGTTGGGATTTAGATGCTAGTGGGGGTCCCTGCCTTCTCTGTGTGACTAAAGCCAGTCAAAGGGTTCCAAGTCCACCTCCAGGCAATGTTTCCTCCTTAGGACAGCAGGGATACAGGAAGTGTCAAAGGGGGAAGCCTGAGGTCCATGTTCCAGGAGGTATTAGCCTGTTGGGCTGTGCCCATCTCCCAGTGCTAGTGGAGGTCACCACCAACCTGCGGCCAGGCTGCTCTTTCCACCCACAGTTTTCCAGGACCTTGATGAGCAGGATTCAACACATGGGTATGGGACAGAAACTTCACCAGTTGCCTCAGCTGATGGTGAGACATCCTTTCATCCCAGGAGTGCATAAGGCAAAGTGCATCTCTCTGTGTCCTTCAACAGAGCAGGCCATGACGTTCCTGCAGGCCAGTGCAGCTGCACAGAGGGAGAAGGCTGGTGCTGTGGGGTGGACAGGCTCCCTGCTCACATCTCTGCTCAGCCTGGCATTGCTGCAGCACCTACCTGGCTGTGGCATGAGATCTTCACTCCCCCCTTGCCTGGGGGTACAGCATCTCCAGAGCAGGTCTGAGGGGGCTGCTCCTCAAGCTCCAACCAGTGTCTTCTCACCATTTGTGCAGCAGGTGCCATTGCCAGGCCCTCTTCTGGTTCCTGCAGAGCATCAGCACTGTGCAGAAACCTCTCTAAGAGCAACAGCCATAACCCACAGCACGGCAGCAGCAGTCTTGTGCTAGCTTCTGCCCTGAAAGGCTCAGCCTGGTACCTGTGTCCCTCTCCCAGTTGAGGCCTCAGTTGCATGGGGGTGGTGGAAAGAAGATGCTGGACCAGGGGCACCTGCAAGTGTCAGGACCTGGTCATGTGTCTGTCAGCTCTGCAGAAATGTCATTTTTGGGGTGGGCTCCCCACCTGTGCACAGCATGACAGCGACAGGAGGAACTGCGTGTAGCCTTTGTCGATGGCCTTGGTTTCACTGCTCTTGGAAACTTTCTTTTTGCAGACAATAATTCATACATTACAGAATTCAGGTGTTGCATTCAGTACATGACTGTGAGTGCATCCTCTCGCTGTGCTTGTTTTCCTCTCTTGCACTGGGTTTGAAGAGGCAATTAAAACCTGGTGGCTTTTGTAGCAGGCAGTCCAGAGGTGAACAGTACCTGATCTGTGTGACCCCACTTCTGTGGCAGCAGCCCAGCTCTCCCATAATAGCCACAGAGATGAAGTTTGGGAAGCACTGACTCCATTATTCCCTCAGAAGATCCCATGATGTCCTCGAGGCAGCAGCAGAGCCCAGCTGATGCTGGTGCTGATGCTGATGCTGGCTGGTGGACCTGAGGATGCTCTCAGGTGAGCCCACCGAGAAGCTGAAGTCATGTGATACGTGTGCTGAGGAGCTATGCATTAACAGGGTCCCTGGGCCCTCAAGCCATGGCTCCATGGTAATTACCTATGGTAATTTTGAATGACCTGGCTTCCCTCTGACAGCAAGTGAGTTGTGAAGATTCAGCCACAGTGGCCACATTCCCAGTTTCCCTGCTCTGGGCCCCTCACTACAAGGGAGACATTAAGGTGCTGGAGTGGGTCCAGAGAAGGGGAGACCTTATTGCTCTCTGCAGCTGCCTGAAAGAAGGATTGAGTGAGACGGGGGTGGTCTCTTCTCCCAAGTAACAAGTGATAGGACAAGAAAGAGGTAACAGCCTCAAGCTGCACCAGGGGAGGTTTAGACTGGATATTAGGAAAAATTTCTTCGCCAAATGGGTGCTCAGGCGTTGGAACAGGCCACCGAGGGCAGCGGTGGAGTCACTGTCCCTGGAAGCATTCAGAAACTGTGTAGCTGAGGCCCTCAGTGACATGGTTTGGTGGTGGCCTTGGCAGTGCTGGGGTAACGGTTGGACTTGATCGTAAAGGTCTTTTCCAGCCTAGGTGATTCTGTGATTCCTCATTCCTGGCCCTTTGCCTCTATGAGCAGATGTGGAAGGGCAAAAGGCGAGCAGGCAGTAGGAGAGCAGCTGGGGTACGCAGTGTGTTCCACGGGTGCTGTTTTCCACCTCAGACCCACTATTTGTATTCTGCCCTTGTGCTTATAAAGGCTGAGCCTCACTTGGCTCACAGAAGATGGAAGTTACCTTGGAAACACAGCCAGCTCTTGATGGCTTCTAGACAGATTCCTCCGGGCTGTGGGCTTTGTGCATACCAGCTGCCGGCCCGTCTCCTATTCCTGAAGTTCCATTGTGCTGCTGAAACCACCAGCTTTGACTTACCACCTCCAGGTGCTCTGGGGCAAACCCCAGGCAGCAGAAAGGATCATTAGTCTTCCATGGCCTCAGTGTATAAATGCTCTCCAGGCCTCGTGCATTTTAGCATGGCCGGATCAGCCTGTGCATGGTGGAGGGGACCCAGTCCAGTGCAGCGCCTGTCCCTGAGTGCAGGTGAGATGGCGACAGCCTGCCCTCTGCTGCTGCAGGCTGTGGGAGGGGACCGGCTCGTTCTCCCATAGCTTAGCGTGTGTGCTCACACTAAATGTGACTCATCTGAGCCATGACGGGGAGAGCTGCGGTGGCTCTTCCAGGGCTCACACAACTTCAGACATAGCAAAAAGTATTTGTCAATGTACATCAGGAGTTGCGTAGCAGCTCAGGCACTGGCAATCATGGGGAGCAAGGCTCCTTGAAAGAAACAGACAGGAAAGGATGGAGAGAAGATGTAATTTTCCCTGAGGCTGGGCAGTTGTCTAACTCATGGTCAGGTGTTAGCGCAAGTGGCTACAACCCTATGGAGTGAAGCAAGTGATGGCAATGTTAAATAGCTGAGAGCCTGGGCTAGATACCTTTTTCTTTTTTTCTCCCTCTGAAGTCTGCCTATGAGACTTGCTTCTGAATATTTATGTTTAAATTGCTTATTTGGAAGAAGTCACAGCTGCAGCTGTTCCTGCTGAAGTAGGTGACAGCCTGTGCTGCTGTCTCCTAGAGACCTGCAGTTCCCACTCCACGAGAGTGGCTTTTAAAATAGGGCGTGATTTGCCATGCAGATGCAAAACGTGTATAATTTCAGTGAGCAATGAGATTTGTTACTGGTTTAAAGGCCAGTGTAAGAAAACAGATCATTGGAACAACAAGGAACAAAGGTGGGATGTTAGAGAATGGGCTTCTGCTTATTGCCATGATGGCCACTGTGACGTGGCTGCTGTGAAAAGACCAGCTCTGCACAGGTAATAACTCTGTGTTCATGTCGTGACTGAAAACAACAGAAATGCCACATGTAGGGAAGTGATTGTTGAGGGTCACCGCTTCTCACCCAGCTGCCAGAGCTGGAAGCATCCGGAAGATGCGCTTCACAGGCACACAACGGCGCCCCCCACTAGCGCTCCTCACTGACTTCAGCTAACAAGACACCACCTTCATTAGTAAGGACAAGAGAAAAATCCAGAGCTGGTGGCTGGAAAACACCAAATAACATCAGGATTTTTTTTCCCCAGCATATAAACTGCTGCACACTGGTCATAAGGTCAGAAAATCACATGCATGAATCTGAGAATTAGGCAATCGCACAGTTAGAAACTATATGCACTGGCAACAGGTGAGGCAGCTGAAAGATGTACATAAAGTTCTCTCAAATTCTGATTTTTAATGCCAGATTACTCTTAAATCAACATAAAATTTATAATTGGAAAGAAATAACAAAGTTTACATTTCAGAAACTAAACAAGTCCTCAAAAGCACAAGCAGCCCTGGACTCCTGGAACATTTTGAAGCTTCTTTTATGCAGAAAACCTCTGTTCCTACTGGAGAGAAACATCTTAATGTTTCACCTCAATGTTTGCTTGGAGAAGGCTACTTTGACAATGCCCATTTTGTGCTAACAACACGACACTACCAAAGCCCTACCACTACCACAGCTACAGACTGGGCAAAGAAGAGATTCAGAGTGGCCCTGCAGAGAAGGACTTGGGGGTGCTGGTCAATGAGAAAATGAACATGAGCCGGCTTCAGTGTGCGCTCACAGCCCAGAAAGCCAACTGTATCCTGGGCTGCATCAAAAGGAGCGTGACCAACAGGTCGAAGGAGGTGATCCTGCCCCTCTGCTCTTGTGAGGCCTCACCTGGAGTATTGTGTGCAGTTCTGGTGTCCTCAACATAAAAGGGACATGGAACTGTTGGAACAAGTCCAGAGGAGGGCCACGAGGATGATCAGGGGACTGGAGCACCTCCCATATGAAGACAGGCTGAGGAAGTTGGGGCTGTTCAGCCTGGAGAAGAGAAGGCTGTGTGGGGACCTCATAGCAGCCTTCCAGTACCTGGAGGGGGCCTATAGGGATGCTGGGGAGGGACTCTTCGTCAGGGACTGTAGTGACAGGACAAGGGGTAATGGTTCAAACTTAAACAGGGGAAGTTTAGATTGGATATAAGGAGGAAATTCTTTCCTGTTAGGGTGGTGAGACCCTGGAATGGGTTGCCCAGAGAGGTTGTGAGTGCTCCATCCCTGGCAGTGTTCAAGGCCAGGTTGGACAGGGCCTTGTGTGGGATGGTTTAGTGTGAGGTGTCCCTGCCCATGGCAGGGGGGGTGGAACTTGATGATCTTGAGGTCCTTTCCAACCCTAACTATTCTATGATTCTAAATAAAATGCATTTCTATTGCTGTTTATTATTTAATAAACACTTCATCCAGGAAAGCCAACACAGAGCACATCCACTGCCTACAACAGCAGAAGTGAAGAATAACTGTCCATAAATACGTGTTTAAATAAGAACAGCAGAGATTTTCCTCGGGTGACAGTATTGCAATACCATATTCCAACAAAATTTTCCAGATCAAACATCACGGTTGCTCGGTGTTTTGTCCTGAAGATGCATACAAAGAAATCAGTAAGTTCTCTTCATATATCTTTATTGCTTTTAGTTGTTCCTTTGTAAAAGCAGACTCAACAGGGTTAAATTTTTGTTATTAACAAAGAATATTACTTAAAAATAAACACCCAGTTTATCATATGCCTACAACAAAAGCCTTCTTTTTATTGAATTCACTATGAATTCCACACATTTAACATTTCAGAAGGAGGGGACCATAACTCTTGAGCAGAAATTTTTACCATCAGTATTAGCAGAGGACATCTGTACCAGCACAACACAAAGGAAGTGCTTTAAAATCTAGGCTGATGGGCTTCTCACATGCAGGAAAACCTCCCTGACAAAACAGAGTTTCCGGATATGCACGGAGTCGATACACTGTGACACAGGCTGGCAGCGCAGTATAGCAATAGAATCCATTAAATCTGTGTTGGGAGCCGGTTACCAGCAACACTACATAGTAATTATGGGAAGGAATTTCTCTGAGGTAAATTCTGTTTTTTCAGATGAGATTCTGAAGAATCACCCACTAATATTTCTGCAGAAATGCTTTACAGCTTGTCCAAATGGCAGAGAACAAGCCATCTTTTCCCACAAAAGCTTACAGAGCTTGTAGCTTACTGAGTTATTGCTTGTTCTAATGACTGTTAGAGGGAATGGCTTGGTGTCAGTAAAAAGATTAGTTCATGCACTAATGCTGTTCAAAAGGTCACTCAATTTACACAACATAATGAAAAGCTTAATCGGAATTCTCAAGAATTCCACCTTCCCCTTATCTCAAGTTCGTAACAGGGATTTCATTGAGTCTTTGAGATGCTGCTTCAGAGCGGAGAAAAAAGATGAAGCAGATGAGAGAAAACACATTCCCAGCTCACATCAAGGCTTCACTAATTAGAACCACACGTCCCACATGGAGGTGTAACCTACTGCCACACGGCTGTCAATGATCTGCCTGCACTCCTGTTACTACAGCTCCCCTCTCAAGCAACACCACAGAGCCTCCACTCCATCACATCCTTGGAGAGGGCAGGACACCACTATGGGGTCAGGAAGGGTAGCAAGCAGACAGCAGGGATACAGCTGGAGGGCAAGGCGTGGCCATCTGCCACATGTGACGACCAGTCCTCAGTCTGGAGGGGGAGAGACAAAAGAACAATAAACGGAAACACAGCATATAACAGCAACAAAATCTTAATACAGCCTTCATTCCTGCTACAGACTTGTCTGAATGAGGGATTCACAATGTCTGAACTGCACAATGTGCTCAGGAGAGCAGCTCTTTCAGCATAAGGCAATGCTTGATAGTCGATTTCTCAAGGCACTAGGGTATCCAAAAGTGTGTAAGGATCATTTTTGTCAGCCATGGAGATTTAGCCAATCATGTGATGCTCACCCTGTCATTGCTTTAGTTGCCTAAAAAACTTCCCAATATTCCTAATACTGCCTTTCCAATTTAGGAATCTACATTTGCTGAATTGCTAGACATATTATTTAACCCCCAGCTGCAGAGGAGCTCCCAAAAAGGGGAAGGCAACAACCCACAAGGAAAAAAAAAAACAACTTAGCAAGGCCTTGCTTGCTGGGCTAAAAAAGCATGGGGCACTAAGAGAAGCCTGTCTTATGGGAGGAAAACTAAAAGGTGCTTGTTTAAACCTTCCTCTCACCTCAAAGAGAAATGACTCAGGAACTCGAAGTTGATTAAAATCAAACCTAGTACAAAGCCAGTCCCTCTTCTTCCTGAAGGTAGCAGATTTTTCAGATGGCAAAATGAATTGTCTATTTAAAAAAGCGTGGAACCTAAATATATTTTAAGTAATCATTGATTTGCGATACTGAACATTCTCAAAGACTTTGCAGCACATGGAGGCTGTGCCTCGGGCTCTCGCACATGGGCAATAAAATAAGACCAACTTTTAGCCACTTATTTCTGGGGCTTGTGGGGCCACTGCTCCATTAACACAAACCAACCCAGACACCATCTGCCATGGCAGCCCTTTTACAGTGAATCTCATGGTATTTAACACACAACATACGTCACATTTCTGAACAGGTTGCCAGTATCTCCTATATAAGATTATTTTCATACACAAATACTCTCAGTAACTCCTCAGAATGGATCCCAAACATTACTCAGGAGAAAAAGGATGTAAGTGCAAGTCTAATTTTAAATAAATAACACAACTCGCCCTTCAGCTTTGTCACATACACACAGGAGCTAAAGGAATCTAAGAATCAAATGTAGAGCTCCTTAAAATAATACTTATTCTAAGTATTTTTATGCTAGCAAAAAATATATATCTCAACGTTTTAAAGTAGCAAATTTACATTACCTTTTTTATACTAGGATTTTCCTTTACCAGTTTAGCTTTAGTAGAGATGATCCTCCCTAACAGAATATTTACAGACAAGGAAAAATAATTAAACATCAGGATATTTATTTTGCATACAAATATTTACAGGAAAATACTTAAAAAATTAAGTATTCAAAGTTTCACTGACTCCAAAAAAGCTTCAAGCTTATATGTTATAAAAACATATTGCCTTTACTGTGCTCAAATTTACTATTCAGATCTCTGGATTTTCTTATAAGAGCTTTCTTTTGTGCTTCATCAAACCGATGGACTTTGAGATCCTGGTCCCGGTCAAAAGGCCTTCTTTCCTGAGGTTTGTTCTTTTCTTCAGATGCCTTGCTCTTTAGCTTTTTCTGATGTATGTCCATCAGAGATTCTGATCTCTTTGACTCCTGGAAAAATGGGAAGAAGGAAGAGAAAGTTAGTATTACAAAGCATCAACAAGGGAGAGAAAATTCATGTGGAGAGATTGGAATTAGGAAGGCTGAAAATTCCAGAAAAAAAGATGACAGCTTAGGAAGTGTAAAAGACAATGATACATTTGGCATACACAACAGAGCAGAAAGCATGTATAATCTTCTCTACACTGAATAAAATACTAATAATCCACTGATGTTAAAGATAACCATAATGATGTTGAATCTCTGCAAACTGTGTTGATAAATTATAAAAATAATGCAAAAGAAATACAAAAGTTGCTCTGCCATTCTCAGAGTCAAATGCAGACAATATGTCAAGAGCACAGGCTCAGTTTCTCATACACTTCCCCAAGCATCTGCACTTGCTCACTGCTAGGGGGAGGAACAAGCTAGATACCCTTTCGATCTTACTCTCATGTGCTATGATGTTTTAAGGTGTGCTCTCTTCAGTATTTGAATTACCTGTTGCAAGCCTAAGGACAGTCACAGGTTTGAGCTAGAGCACATTTTGCCACGTCAAATACTTTCGTTCCATTTATTAAACACACAATCCAGCTCAAATATTACATAAAACTTGCTGATTTCACACAGGAGCAGGATAGTTCTCACAAGGCTATGCATCCTCTCCTTTACCTACATGTATTTGTGTATCTCACAGCAGTCAATTTCTCAGACTCTCAAATCATTACAGACCATCCAAAAGATCAGTCTGAACCAGTTCTCTGATCAGAAAGAGCAAAAGGTTAGCAGCTCTGTTTTCTCACATCTAGGAACAAGACATCTTTATTCCAGAGGTTCACTTTCCCCTCACTCCTTGTGCAAACACTTCATCCCACATACAAATAATAATTCACACATAGCATAAGAAATGAAAACAGAAAATTAGTAATATTTATTCATGGTGTAACCGCATCAGTGCTGACAGCTTTGCACTAGAGAATGTATATGGCAGCAGCACTGAAACAACTAACTGTAAGAAACCAGTTTAAGAACTAAAGCTCCTGAAAATAACTCTATTCAGAATGATAGTGGAAACAGACAATACAGAAGGAATTTAAGGCAGTATGCTAATAACTGGATTTGCCAGCCTCTAAATCAAGAGGCACATGTGATTTCAGGTATGACAATTGAAAGTGCCAGATAAACTTAAATCATGTAATATAAGCCAAGGCCGTGATTCTCAAGAATTATACTCTCCAGAGACCAGACTGACTTGCAGAAGACATCAGGCCTTAAACCAAGGACGAATGGGAAGACACCAGTCCGTATTCTCTGGTGAACAGGGCTGGCAGACAGAGAAGTGGGAGGGAAGTTGACATGGAGTTCAGATTTCTAGTAACAAACATCAGGCTGTGAAAATGGTCTCCTTCTCCAGAGACTGAGGAAAAGTTCAAATAATGTTGTTGTAATGAGCAGTTAATGTAATTAATTAAGAAGTATAATTAAAGCATTGACCTGCTTAGCCTACCAAGCTTCTTTTGGGATAATGCATATTTTGTCCTATAAGTTAAACTTTTACTACTATTTTATTCCTGGAAAGCTGGTAAGTTGGTGGAGCAAGCTAATATCTGAATGAAGGTTGTCTGCTCCTAGCAACCATGTCTTGATGTGAGGATGATTTAAGGAAAACCCACCTAAAAACTGAGCCAATACACACAAACCCCAATTCTGTAACACTGTTTTCAGCAGCTGTCGGTGGACCAGATCCTGCTCTTCTTGATTCAATGGCAAATGTTCTAATGACTTAAACAGCAATAGGTTTGGACACTAAAAGGGAAGACTGTAGTAGCATCATCATGGAAACCAGCAGTGCTAGGAATGAGAACCAGAAAAAAAAGTGTGAAGAATTAAAAGAAATGCAGGAAGAGGAAGTATTTTGCTATCACACTTACATTGTATGAAGTCACCTGCTCAACAAGTCTCTTGTCTCTCCCAGATAACACGATTTCTTCATCATCCTTGCTGGTTGACTTTTTTGCCTCTTCTCTTTCCTGATGAGTAGAAACAATCACATGCTACAGTAATCAGAATGTCCGAAGAAAAAAGTAAGGAAATCTATATTTACTTTCATTAAATCTGAAGGTTAGAGGCCACCAGCTATTTTTCTGGTCAGCTTGATGAAAGAAGAACACCACACTGTAACTGGAAATTCAATGAGCTGACACTACAGAAGGAAGGGGGAATAAATGCGTGTCAGTGTTATTTAAAATCGTTATTTCCTTGCCTTTACCTTTAAGCCCCAATTAGTAAGTTTTGTAAACAAAGGATAAACTCAAAACAAAAAAAAATAATTGACCAGCTCAGGGAATCTTTACTTTGCTTTCACAGAATATCAACATCCATACTGCCCACAGGTGTACATGGGTGAGTAAATGCTCACCTTGGCTTTTCTCTCTCTGTCAGCTGGAGTATCTGTCCAAACAGATCTATCTCCTGATTTGTCATCAGCTCTTCTCTTGAATGTTCTTGGGCCAAATCCAAAGCTTTTCAATTCAGGTGGAAGCTCCGTCATCCATGATTCCCTGGTAATTTGCTTGGGTTCATCCTTTATGAAAGATGTAGAGGAGGAGTAAAAAGCATAATCAAGAATTGCTGTCTGAATCTCTTGGCTTCCAGCAGAAATAATGAATTTTTCTTCAAACATTTAGTGTCCTGAGCAGAATCGCAACTGGGTTCACACAGAAACAGGCAAAGAAAAAACACAAATACACTCCAGCAACAAAATACTAGAAATTAAGAAATGCAACTTACGCTGTCTGCTGAAGTAAGTTTTTCCTTCATTCTCTGAGCTCTGCGTTCAAATTCTCTAGTGACATCAGACTCCACTGGTCCTTTTGCAGGCATTGGGCCAATAATATCATCTTCTTCCTCACTACTATCTGTTACCTTCCAAAAATAAAACATTTCTCTCAAACCAGAGCTCTAAGACCATCAAGAAACACTTCAGCTTCACAGCTGATTTTATAAACCTAATGCAATGCACCTGCCAGACAACAAAAACCTGGATTAAAACTCTAGATTAGACCTGTTCTAGTACTTTAACATGGATACTCAGTGTCCATGTTTCCAAAAGCATCATCTCTTGTCTAAAGCAAAACAGCTGGTTAACACAGTGGCAAAGTCCTGCTACTTTATGTTGCTCTGCATGCAGCCATGTAGCCCCTGTGGCCCCAGGTAAAGCTGCAACACGCAAACGTACATGTTTGATACTTTGCACTTCACCATCATTAGCAAAATTTGGATGCATCTTTGGAATAAGGATCACAAACTCTCACTGCAAGGAGAACTGTCTCAAGCTTAGATTCTGTAAGGGTGCTAGGAAGAGTTACACGCAAGTTAGGGCACAGTGACACGCATGGTACTACACTCCTGGGTGTATAGTAATCTGCCAGTCTCACCTCTTGGTTCTGTTACTCTCTTCTTCAAACCCTTTCAACATCGCATTCTAAGCAATTATTTGGAGAATGGCTCAAAAAAACCCAAACTTTGAAAGGGACTAGGTGTTAATAAGAACCTTTATGGCTGTCAGAGGTTGTACTGAAAGCTCACAGGTCCCTCCAAGTTAAAACAGCACAGATGTGGATAGAGGCAGAACTAGACATGAAATGGTGACACCACAGTGCCCTGGAGGCAAAGCTGAGGTGCGCAGTATCTACAAAAGTGAAAAGATTCAGCTACAGCCTGAATGTGTGTGATAAAGCAACAGGAGTAGGATGAGGACAAGGCTGTACAGTCAGGAAGCAGACAGTATTGTTTCAGAATATAGGGTGGTGGTAAGTAAGTTTCAAATGAAAGATGGCTGGGGGGAATGGCTTGCTTTTGTCATGCCAAACTTTGGTTACCTGGTAGGCATCTTAAAATCAAGATAGGACATCATCAGAGAATGTAACAGCTCAAGAGTGATGAGCAGTGGAAAACCAGTACCAGTATCCCTCTGCATAAAATAAGGCTCATGAGGCAGAGGTGACCCAGTGGAGGATACAGTAATGGAGTACAGAACCTCACTGGAAGAGTTACCTAATAGGAGCATGGGGAATGAAGAACGAGCAAACAGAGGAGGAGAGAAGGAAAGTTATCCCTATACTGAGTTCAAGCCTAATACTTCAGGCTGCTTATAGCTGGCATCTCTCCGCTGTAGAGGGATTTGCGCTAAGGAAGACAGGAGGTGTGAAATTAGCCACTTCACTCCTGTGTGCCATTTGCAACAGAAACACTGCTCCAAGCTGGTGAAGACAGTTGGCATGTCTGCCTTGCGGAGTCAATGAAGATACAAACAGTTAGGAGGGCAAGCTTCAGTGAGCAAGTGACACAGCTTCATGTGGCTGTAAACCACAAGGTGCAAGAAGAGGCTTAGCAAACTTAATGGCTGTATGACCAATTGCATAAAATGGATCTGAAAGACTGAGAAGGGTAATAAATAGCTGTTCATTTATAAACGCCATCAATGCAGTGTGGTAACACCAAGTTCTCTCATGATTCTTCTCAAACACATTTACATAGCCAAGCTTTCACTGATTATCTACCACTGCAATATTGCATCAAATTTTAGAGAATGGGATAACTGCATTTTCTCTCTCTTTAAAGAAGGAGCAGGTGGGGAAAAAGAACCACCATCTTGAGAAACCAACGCAGTAAACCACTTCTTTCTGTGTACAAACAAATAAAAAATGCAAATATATAAGACTTTCACAATAAATTGTACTGTGAAGTAGTTGAGAATGAAAGACAAATCTCATGCTGAGTTTTAACTGAAGTGTGTCTCGTTTCCTTTCTCATTAGTCTGAAGTTCAATTCACTCCATTACCACCTGCTTCAAACAAGATGAAATTAAACAAAGATTAAAAAATACTGCCTTCAAGTTTGAAGGGGAAATCAATAGAAGGTGAAAAGTCAGCATAAAATAAGCTGCTTCTAAAGATGTGCTAGAATACAAAATAAATAAAAATAAACCTCACTCATATTCAAAGGTAAAAGATGAAGTATTATTAGGAAGAGAAAAAAAAAATAAAGGTAAGCCAAGTTCTGTAATAGCTGTAACAAAGCTGATGCTAGATCTATTTAGGATTAAAAGAGACCTTTATGTTTGCAAAATATCCAAGCAGACCAGTTTTGACATCCCTACCTCAAGAAATCCATCATTATGATAAATTGCTTGTTATTTGGAGTTGCAAGACAGTGAGTATCTTCAAAATGTCAGACAATCATTCTTCATGAAGGATTATGACAACACTTTGTTGTAGGAGGCTAGAGAATGATGCACTGCACAACTTCTAACCAAAAAAGTAAAGTTCCAGAGCAGCCTTTGCCTCATTCCTCCCTAGCATGTCTCATAGCAGCTGGGAGTTAAACTTTAAAATGTAAGTATTTTAGAAATAAACACAGTAACTGTTAATGCTCACAAGGAATTAATATTTAATTATAGCATGAGAGAGACTCAATTGCTTAAATGCTGGTATCCAACAAGATTTTTGATGTCTCAGGGCATCCTGCCTGGCTTCAGACATGCTGCTCAAGAAGGATGCAGGCTTCTCTCTAAGGTGCTACTCCCTGTCTGCAAGCCTGCTGCAGACAATTCAGATCCTTTGGAATGGTGCTAAAGGAGCTGAATCTTCCCCATACTTCTGGCTGTATTTTATCACAGATCTTAGTCTTGAATGTTCTTTAGGAGTACATGCATCATTTTGTGTCTGGGACTTATCAGCTATAGGACTTCTAACTAGTTTTTAGCCAACCTGATGAGAACAGTCAAAAAAACATGACCCAAAAAATTGCATCAGCATCGCTGTCCTGCTCTACTTTACTCCCAGTTACAGGTTATCATCTTACTATTGATAAGGACAGTTAGCGACACTGTGGCATCATTCTTGATTGCATTCTTTCAGATACACTTAGTTAACACATCTACTAATGAACATTTTTAAGGACGTGAAGATATGCGAAATATTCATTTTGTT
Organism: Lathamus discolor; assembly: GCF_037157495.1. Taxonomy (NCBI): domain Eukaryota; kingdom Metazoa; phylum Chordata; class Aves; order Psittaciformes; family Psittacidae; genus Lathamus; species Lathamus discolor. The sequence continues at coordinate 97,694,692 of NC_088887.1, read as the reverse complement.
CCCCATCAGCAACAGAGTAAAAGCTTGAATTATAGGCAAATATTTTCATTTTAACAGCTTGCATTACTTCTTTCATGCCTTTAAAAATTTGAACTTTGCCAAGATGTTCACTTGTGAGGGACATCACACCAAAAGAAGTAAAAAAGCACTAGGAAGAGTTACTGTGACTGCACTTTAGGGTGCCTGTATCTCTTGTGTTCGCTGAGTGCATCATGTCAAACAGCAAAATCGCAACAAACCAGACCAGTCTTTTTCTTTTTCAAGGCTTATTTATGCTCCACTATTTGACTCAGACAAAAAATATGCCAGACACTTTCTGGTCTAAAGTTAAACTGTCATTGAGAAGTATGCCTAGTAGACTTTTTCAGGCTCCTACCGATAGCTTGTATTAAAACAAAAGGCTTCTGTTTCCACAAACCTGGGTATGGAATTCCGATGAAACAGATGGTCCTATGGAACATCTGCTATTCCCGGTGTCCTGTGAAGGTCTCCTAAAGCCAGGAGGTAATGCAGGACCTATAATGGGCCTTGAAGGAGCAAAAAAAAAAGAAAATAATTTATCTTCAACTGGGAAGCAGGAAAAACCCAAGAAGTAATATAACCAACAAGAACAGTACACTGAGTGACAGCCTTCCACTGTTTGCTGCAGGAAAACATGTAATAGATCAATATAAAAATCAAATGTAGATGAGAAACACGATTCTCCTTCTTCCCCATGCCAAGTGTGCCCCCTATGTGCACACCATAGAAATAACTGAGTAAGAAGAGTTTCTCCGCTCTCCAGGACCTCTGCAGATAGCTGGGATGGAAGAAAACCAAGAAAGTTGCAGCATGTACTCAAGGAAATCCACATTTTTCTTCCTTAGCTTCCTTCAGCAGATTTAAGAGCCATGAAAGGTGGGAGGTCAAATACACACTACTCTTTCCCTAGCAACAAAGCCAGTTTTGTTCATTCTTGTCTTGCACCAGTTTTGCTGCCCTTCAATAAACAGATTCAGTGAACTGCTCTGATTTTGACTTTATTTTCTCCTGGAGTGGGGATGAGAGAAGAAGTTTTGTGATCCCAAGGAACTTCACTGGTTTGGTTTTTTGCCACAGCTCAGCAAGCAGGATAATTTGATTGTCTCCAGGAACACAGAAAGGTGAGAATCTCTTCAGTCATGAAAACAGTTCAAAGTATACTTACAGACTGTGCTTGCAGCACTGAAAGACTTATTTTATACAAGTTGCTCTTAATAATCCACCAAGATATTCTTTAAAGCTAATTAAACCCCCAAGCAATTAACACCTGATGAGATATCCAAGTGGCAGTATCCTCACAATGTATCAGCACAGACTTTATTATGATCTTCAGTTTCTGAGCTTTAGGGCGATCAAACATAACACAACATGAACTGAATTATGCTAATTATGGTCTTTACTAAATCCTGCATAATCTAATCAGTACAGGCCTGCTGTAAGTGATATTACTGTCAGGATTTGAAGAAGGGAAATAAAAAGCAGGAAGTCCTGTCAGAAAGCAAATCACAGACAGACACAAGCAACAAATGTGAGCTCAGGCCAGGACAAGGGCACTGGGGAGGTTTCAAACCCAGACAAGAGGTCTAGGTTAAATTTGAAGTTCCATCCCCACCTAGCTGCTGCAAAAAAGCAGCAGCTTTTACTTTCCTCCATTCCTTTCTGACTGCTTTCTTGTTAGGGCCATATTTTAAAGTCCCATTATAATTTAAAGAGACTGAATTTAAACCTATGCAGATACGGCCAAAATAATCTTATTTTAGCATACAAGTATGAATGGAGAATGAGAGACAGTTAAACCAAACTATAGAAAAAGCTTTCTACTAAAATATATGAGAACATCAACGTTGTGGGCTGTATCTGTGCAACCTGTGAAAAAGAGCAGATGTCAAATACTCTGCCTTGCTTCTGTTGCAGCCCAAAGGCTCTTCCAAAGAATGCAAAAACAGTTCCCATTGTCATCCCTCTCACACTTTCCATTTCTATGCTTTTGTTTTCCACATGAATAACCCTGTTGTTTGGGTCTTCCCTCAGCAACACACGGCCAACATGATTCTTGACAGTTTCCTGGATGTCCAAAGACTTCTGAACAGGTGAAGTGAAATCTAAATCAAACTCTGTTAAACACATTCTGCTGCTGTTGGCAAATTCTCTACCTATATATACATGTTTAAAAAAACCACCCCAAAAAACCTTAGCATGAATTAAGCTCTAATGTAAGGAATACTGGATTTCATATACGGCAAAAAACTCTTCCCTGTTGTTGGACTTGGAGTGCTTGCTAAAGGGTGTTTCAAGATGGGCATTTCAGCATTCCTCTCATGTATAACAACATTCTTTATGATAACTTTTGCTCTTTACCTTGATGTGTGAATACTTTGGGAATACTTATGACTGCTGCACTTCTGTCTAGCATTGCTAAACAGCAAAATCCTTTCCAAAGTTGAAGGAAAACCTTTCATGTATATATTTCATGTTGGAATGATTCAAACAATTTTTAACAAGCTGCGAATTCCCACATGAGCTGCTCCTAAACATGAATATGTTGCTTTGGCAAGTCTGAAGAAGATGTAACAGAACAAAAGCTTTTCTAAAAGAATGAGCATGTCACACACAGCTAATAAACATTATGTCTATACATTAAAACAAACAGCTGGCCTTTGCTTCAATTATTCATGGTTAAACAGTGAGCTACCAAGTTGCTCAACGCTCGAGGCAATGCAGCAAGGAGATAGTTAACAGCACTGTATCTACACCGTGCACAGCTTACATGCCTCAGTGTGTCAGACTCCCAGGTGTATGGGAGTGGAAGACAGACAGAGCTCTACCCACACATCACACCTTTCCCACCTACTCAGGGTGCAGAATGACTCTGCTCAATCTGCCTTCTGTGTGTGCTAGGAGCAATTGTATGGTGAGCTAGGACAAAAAAAATCCAGCAAGCACCTTTTACTGCTTTAATCTTTCACACCCTAGACACAGAGCAGACTCCTGCCCTCTGAATGTAAATGCCCCCTGAATGTAAATGCAAGTTACCCAACATTTTGGAAATAAACTGCTAAGTGGAAGTAAAAGTTGGGTAAATATCCAAAAAAAAAATAAGATTATATGATGGGTCACCACCTGCATTACTGCTCATTTCTCTAACCTCCAAATTACAAATTGCCTCTTTTCTTTTGCACGCTCTGACATAAAATTTTACTACAGGAGTGGTCCTGTCAAAAATCAAGAAAGCAAGAAGGCTGCCACAGCTGATATTAAAAGCTACGAGTATTTATTTGCTTTATTAGAGATCACACTATTTTAGTGATTTCCTAGATTTTAATTTCAACAATTATGCATGTGAAACAGAAGAAAGAAAAAATATTACCCTTGGGACCACCAAATGAGCCCACTAAGAGTGACAGCCACAATTAGAAGAGCTGGTGTCGTGGTTTAAACAAAGTCAGCCATAAATCACGCAGTCACTCTCTCACTCCCCCCCTTCTTGCCCTCCCCCTACTCCCGGAGGAATGGAGAAGAGAATCAAAAAGAATGTAACTCCCACAGGTTGAGAGAAGAACAATTTAGTAACTAAGATACAAAACAAATCACTACTGCTGCCACCAATAATAATATAAGGGAAATAATAAGGGAAGAGAATACAACACCTCAGCACCAGCCAACCGATAACTCACCCCACCCAGCCCGACCGAGCACCGACTGATACCTCCTCCAACCCTGCAGTCCCTAGCCCTTCCGGGTAGCCCTCAGTTACATCCTGGGCATGACGTGCTGTGGTACGGAACACCTCTTTGGCTAATTTGGGTCAGGGGTCCTGTCTCTGCTTCCTCCCGGCTTTCCCTCCTCCCTGGCAGAGCATGAGGCTCAGAAAGTCCTTGGTCAGACTAAAACATTTGTATTATCAGCGCTGTTCCCAGGCCAAAAGTCAAAACACAGCGCTGCACCAGCTACCAAGAAGGAGAAAAATGACTGCTACTGCTGAACCCAGGACAGTTGGTCAGTTATAGCGAAGTGTAACCAGAAAGATACAGAAAGGATACTTACACAGCTCAACAACAAACTGAGTCCCTTTCCTAGGACTGAAAACTCCTGCCTGATAGACAAGTATTGATTAATTTTATCTACCAGCTCTTTATTGCTCTGAGGAAAGTAACAGCGATCAAAGGACTTTCTTGTATCTTCCATCAATAACTGTCCCCTTGGAAGTGCCAATTTCACTATGGATTATAATTTCAAATTATAGAAGGAAGTGCACAGATTAATGTAAAGACTAGAATGCTGTGAGACATGGTGAAGTTCTGCACAGAAAATCCATAAACAGTTGTTTGGGTTTTTTTTGAGGGGGAGGAGGGAAAAGTATTTTATAACTGCATGCAAACTAACAGAAAACTTCCTGATAGAGGCTATAAATAATGTTTATGTGCTTAGACCTGAGCTCTTGCTTTCTAGAAACCTACACTGTTCAGATTAGTTTTGCACCTGGAGACTCAAAAATAACCCCTGATGCATTAGCACATGACAATTCCAATAACCTGCATTGCACTGCACCACACAAAAGTTAACTGCCCTACTCATTCAGCCCAGAATTAAACATGGAACAGGTCCTTGCACCTGTAATTTGTTTTTTCTGCACTGATCTGAGACCTACCATAAGAAATAGATTTTGAGTGTCAAATTTCCTCTGACAATTCAAATGTTTATTTTTTCTCTCCACTCTGGACTAGGAGGGCAGTGTCTTCTATCTCAAAGGAATGCCATTCCTGTTCTCCAAATGTGGAAGAAGCAATTCGAATCATCTGAACCTGAAGTGCACAACTGGCAGTGTTCTGTAATAGTGCGACAAAATATTTTACCTTAAATAACCATGTTTCAAGGAAAAGAGTCTGAAAATAATTCAACTTCAATTACCTCTCTGGAGAATCATCCTGTTTTTTAAATCCAGGAGGAAGAGCAGGCCCGAAAAAGCCATCATCATCATCATCATCTTCCTGATTGCTTTTTGGCTTTCTGCAAATAAAAAGATTTCACTTAATAATTACCTTGACATGCACAGCAATTATCAACATTTTAAAAAGGAAAAAAAACCCCATAAAATTATTCCAAACAGTTCTATGTACTAAATATCCTGCTGTTACCAAGGAAACAGCGCAAAAGGGCCCAAAATAATTTGAGGCAATTAAAGAACTGGGAGCGTAAGCTTCACTCCAAAAACGCTCTGACATTTGAAAAAACATTAAGAATGCTTTTGCTGTAGATGGAAGAGTAGTGTAATGTTGAAATACCATTTTCTAGTCACAAAATAATTTTAAATTCAACACTTTTTTCTGCATTTTTATACACAGTCTGCATTTTGACTAATAATTTCCCCAGTTCAGACCTAATTAACTGAAAACCCATTGAGTAAGACAAGAAAAAAGTGAGTAATATTTACTCTTAAGATGGCATAACACCCTTCAAGTGCTTTATACAAGGCCTAGCACAAATACATACAAGTTCTTAACACAGCAGCTGTAAGTAATCAACCCCACCAAATGAGAGTATATGCACACTCCTGTTATTTGCTAAACAACCCATGTTTTTTCATTAAAGTTGACTTATGGGCATAACTTCATGCCCATAAACAGTTCTTATGACCTTTCAGTGAGAAGTAGTATACCAGAAACAGGGTAAAACTCAAGTACCGAGTACATACATTGTAAGTGGTGTCTGACCTTAGTATAAACCAAGCAAAATATTAAGGATTTTATTACTTTAATGGCAGAATTAACGTAAAGACAGAGATCTGATTGCTCTAAATAACTTAAATTCCACTGTAGGGTGTCAGACAGGTCAGCTGGACACTCCTCACCACAAAGAACATGCAGAACATGTCAAAGTTTCACACAGGTACAGGGTTTGAATTTTTATTTATATAAATACTGTCCCCGTCTCATAATTTATACAGAAATATTTCATTTGCAATACAGTGTCAATATACAAACAACCTAAGAATATACTCACTTGGGTGCTGGATCTCCTATCTCTTCTTCAGAATCTCTGTTTGTATCTCTGGGTAGAGGAACTGATTCCGAGTCATCATCGCTGTCAGGAGTTTCTGAGCTACAGCTGCTTTTATAGCCTGGAGGCAATGCTGGTCCTGCAACTGAATATCCCAGTATTTGGGATACTTAGTAAACATTTCAAATAAGTATGACCTATTTTGGTATTCCCAAAACATCTACCTGGAATTAAGTTTATTCACTCATTGTTCTGTCTAGCATTTAGAGAAGACAAATAAACAAACTTCTAGAAGTTACTTTTTTTCAGCATCATATTTCAATGAACAACCCCCCCGAATTAAATTAGTAAATTACTAATCCATTACTACATGACTGTCTTCTGGAACAGGACTAGAAAGCCATTTTATCTAGCAACTGATTTACAATACATAGGGCACGAACAGGTATATTTAAAAGAAACTATCACCTTAATAAAGCATTTGAATATTACTGGTGAAGAATCATTCCATTTGTGCATACACAGCATGGGAGACCATACATTAGTGGAATTCAATTGCCAATCTGCTTTAGGAACGGTTTAGCAATTACGGTTATTCCCAGTTCAGCTAAGCATGAACAGCAAGCACAGACTTCAGTACTCTGCTGAAAAAAGGGATGATTTAGGCATTCAGACTTCAAAGAATCACTAGTGTCAGAAGGCTGGGGCCTTCCAGTCAACCCTTTACACTCTGGAGTATGAGGGGGAATATCTCAGCAAAGAATTAGGTGCCAACACTGCTAACAGGCCTGAGCCTATTTCTGGCACTGTCTCCAGAAGCAGGCACTCTTTACAGACTTACTTGGATATAGTGCCATGTACGCTGGATACAGAAGCAGCTTAGCCACTGATCCCAACACCAAATCCCCCCCAAATGAGACACTGTGTTAACACAGACATCCCCACAGGCTCAATCAAAACAGAGCCAGCTGGAGTAAGCAAAGACCAGCAATGGCCCCAAATAAGAGGCCTTCCCACACTCAGGGCCAGCACCAATTTACACAAACACAAACAGATATCCGATATAACAGAGATTTAATCCCACTGAAGATTTCGCATCCAGAAACACAGACACTGTTCCTCCTTTTAATATTTCAAGCACCAAGTCCAAGACTGACAGGACAGAAAGATGCTTTGGTGAGAAAAGACATGTTTAGCTTTAGGAACTGTCAAGGGTTAGATGAAAAGATGAGGTGCAATAAAACTACACAAATGAAGGGTACCAGGAAATTACATCTCCAGATAAAGAACTATGACTTTTTGATGGTTCAAAATAAAACCTGATACAGACTATGGTTCCATTGTTAGCTGACAAAGGACAGGCAGAAATTGAGTCCTTCTGAGTGTGCTTCATAAAGCTTTTACTGATCTTTAGTACAAGACACAGAACAAGGTCAGTCTATTAGTTACAAAGCATCTAGACACATCTACCACTTATTTTGTTTTCTGTTTTAATGGGAAAAACTTTACCCAGGACATACAAATCCATTTCAGCATTAAGAAAGAAAAAAACCCCGCAACACCCCCGCCTATAGAGTAAGTTCAAGATGAGAGGGAAACAACAAATCAAGGAAAAATAGGAATAAAGGCTGCTATTAAGAAGTCTCCCATCTTGGTATCAGAAACACCACCGGATAAAGAGCACTTAAAAACCAGACAAAGCCTGAACAATGGCTTTCTCCAGCCACCTGGTGCCCTGATATCATGAAAGCAGAGGTTTATTTCTCTGAACACAGACAAATAAGAGAAGGCTTTGGACTGAAAGGAGTAAACTGAGAGACGCAGTTTGAGGAGTCTGACACTGCAGAGGAAGAGAAAGATAGGGAGCAGCTTTGTGAACTGGAAAGAACTCATAAAACCAAAACTATATAAGGAAGAAGACTGGTCCCACTGACACGTTGGCTAACATCAGGGTTAACACACATGCTTCTTATCCCAATTCCTCTCCATTTTGACGGCACAACCCTTTGCGTGGGCTATGCAATAAACTGGCTCAGGGAACTTAAGAGGCATAAAAATAACACTGCAAAACCCAGCACTCCCCTGAAAGAACTGTTTGTGGAACTGCAGTCTAAGCAGGACTAACCAGAATCAAAATAAGAGAACAGAGAATGGTTCACAAAGGGAAAATGGCATTTAAAGCCTGTGGAAGAAAAAGTCCTTGGAGACGGTGAAAGAAGTGGTGGAGAAAGAGACTTGGGAGAATGGGGATTAAAAATTACTATGGTCCTGGTACTGACTGAGACTCTTACTGATTGAGACTCTTAATCAGTACAGGTAAGGATACAGTGATGGATCAGGGTAGGGAGCCAAGGAAAGAGCAGAAAGGAAGGAATGGGAATTGCTCTCGGTTCTAGAGGCAAAGAAAGGAAAGGGTAAAGAGGGAGGCCGAGATCTAATGAGAAGTCTGTGAATGACATTCTCTGGAAGACATGGAAAAGTGAAAAGATACAGATCAAAGGAGGACCAGAAAAGAGCTCAGACCCACAGCTCACTACAACCTCCTTTCAAGCAGTTGTAAAGAGCCATGATGTCCCCCTGAGCCTTCTCTTCTCCATACCAAACACCCCCAGTTCCCTCAACCGTTCCTCATCACACCTGTACTCCAGACCCTTCTTCACCAGCTCCATTGCCCTTCTCTGGACCCGCTCCAGCACCTCAATGCCTCTCTTGTAGTGAGAGGCCCAGAACTGAACACAGGATTTGAGGTGCAGCCTCACCAGTAGCAGCACAGGGGGATGATCGCTGCCCTGGCCTTGCTGGCCACAGTATTGCTGATACAGGCCAGGATGCCAATGGCCTTCTTGGCTGCCTGGGCACAAGCTGGCTCACGTTCAGCTGTCAATCAGGACCCCCAGGTCCTTTTCCACCGAGCAGCTTTCCAGCCACTCTTCCCCAAGCCTGTAGCATTGTCTGGGGATGTTGTGGCCCAACAACCCCAATCAGCATTTTGCCTCCTTGAACCTCATACCACTGGCCATCCATCAACCCAGCCTGTCCAGATCCCAGATGATCAACAGCAGATCAACACTCCCCGCCAAATTGGTGTCATCTGCAAATTTACGGAGGGTGGAACTCAATCCCCTCATCCAGATCATCAACAAAGATACTAAAAAACACTGGCCCTAACACTGAGCCCTGAGGAACATCACTAGATGTGATGCCATTTACTCTTTGGGCTCAGCCATCCAGCCAGTTTTTAACCCCACGAAGAATCCACCTATCCAGGCCATGAGCAGCCAATTTGTCCAAGAGAACACTGCAGAGACACTGTCAAATGCTTTACTGAAGTCCAAATAACAATGTCCACAGCCTTTTCCTCATCAACCAGGTGGGTCACCTTGTCGCATTTGGCACCCAAGAGGGCAAACTGCATCCTGGGGTGCATCAAACACAGCACAACCACTGAGATGAGTTAGTGCAGCCTCACCTGGAGCACTGTGTGCAGCTCTGGGCCCCACGGTTTAAGAAGGACATGAAGGTCCTTGAATGCATCCAAAGGAGGGCAACAAAGCTGGTGAACAGGTTGGAAGAAATGCCAATAGGAGTAGCTAAGGACTTTGGGCTTGTCTAATTTGGAGAAAAGAAGGCTGAGGGGTGACCCCATCGCTCCCTACAGCTTCATGAGGTGGCAAAGCGCAGAGGGAGGTGCTGATCTCCCTGGTATCTAGGTTTAAAGTTGCATCACGAAAATGTTAGACTGAACTCTAGAAGCATTTCTTGTCCAAGAGGGTGGTCAAACACTAGAACAGGCCTCCTAACAAGGTGGTGGATGTCAGTGTTTAAGAGGTATTTGGACAATGCCCTTAATAACATGCTTTAACTTTTGGCCAGCCGTGAAGTGACTGGGCTTGGTGATGATTACAGGTCCCTTCCAACTGAATAGTCTGTTCTATTATCTTATAGTTCTGAATGGAATCTTATAGGCAGAAGTCTAATAATGGTTATTCAAAGTCTTATTTTGTTGCTGTTGGAAGGCTGAAATTATGAAAGCAAGAAAAAAAACCAAACAAACAAGCCCAAATCCCAGTGTTTTTTAAAAAAAAAAACAAAGGTCATCTCAAGAATAAGTGAGACCACAAGGAAAAAACACATATTGGAAAAGCCATTCGGCTTTAAAAGGTGAATTATCTCTTAAAATAACTAGAATATAAAGGAGATGGTTACAGAACAACTTCTAGGCCAAGCCTGTCTCAGGACCCAGCACATGTTACAGCACAGAAGAGGTTTGTGGCAGCCCTTCTACATGATTTTGCCACTTTGAACCTTCAGGCGCCAGGCTCCATCTGCAGCTGTACCTCTGTACAGACTGTGCTACACCAAAGTATCTGATCTTCTCTTCCTCCTCTGCACTGCAGCAGTATGCCTCCCGTGTTGAGCAGGTACAATGAGCTGTTGAGCCAAGCTGTTGTAAGTCAGGATAAGCTTATAGAAGTTATAAAACCAAAGAAACAACACCCCCATCCCACCCCCCCAGTGTTTGGGGTTTGGTGGGTTTTGTTGTTTGTAGCTTTTTGGGGTATATTTTAAGGCAAATAAACTCCCTCACCCACTTCACATAGAAATCCCCAAGCAGATCTGCTACTGTAACTGCAGAGCTGATGTACACCTGGACAAAACATGGACACACCAAGCTGAATAAACTAGACTAGATATTGCCAAAACACTTGGCATCACGAAACCACAGTCTAACTTATGTCATTCAGTGGATTCATACACAATGTAGATACCTGTATCACATGTAAGATGTATGAGGATGCTGGTGTAAAGAAGCTAAGTCATCACCACATATATCACTAGGAAAAACTGCATTATTTCAGACAAGCGTGTTAATCAGGACTTGAGTAGAAAGCCAAGCTGCGACCCGGAGCTTTACGTTGCTATGGTATTGCTACCTTGCTTTTCCTTCCTACTGCTCCCTCTTCTGGATTAAAAAATGAGAAGAGCAGATGAGCACAGCAAACCTTTCCCATTGGAGCTGCACTGTTAGGAACAACTGAATGATCACTGAAACACTGCCAGTAACTGAACGCATATACACTAATGACTTGAGGATGGATTAAAGACAGGGAGTACTAATGCTCAAACTGATACTTCCAGAGATATTACAGCACGTAAGAGTTTAGACTGGGGGGATCCAAGCACCACTGCAGAAGAGCCAGCCTGGCAGTCAGCTGGCTCCAGAGAGATCCCACTGCTGTCAACACCAGAGACCCTAGGAGGTGCAGCACCACAGCCTCATTGCTCACAGGCCAGCTCCGCATCCTGAGGGGAACTGACTAGAACATGGCAGTTTCACAACGTTTTGGTCTGACACATGAAAACAGGAGGCAAGACCTAATCACTGCCTTGTTTTATTTTTCTACCCACTAACTTCACACTTGGAGCTACTAATGTACACGGGCATAAAAATGCAGGAAAATAATAAACAAATCCATGCAGTATTAAAAAAAAAAAAACAACAACAACAAAAATGTTTAGACCATTTCATGTCTGCAGTACCACATCATGTAAGTATTTTTTAATAGAATCTCAGGATGGTTTGGGTTGGAAGAATCCTTAAAGCTCATCCAGCTCCAAACCCCCTGCCATGGGCAGGGACACCTTCCCCTAGAGCAGGTTGCTCCAAGCCCCGTCCAACCTGGCCTTGAGCACTGCCAGGGATGGGGCAGCCACAGCTTCCCTGGACACCCTGTGCCAGTGCCCCCCCACCCTCTTAGCAAAGAATTTCTTACTAACATCTAACCTAAATCTACCCTCTTCCAACTTGAAGCTATTCCCCCTGCGCAGCTCACCACACGCCCTCATAAACAGCCCCTCTCCAGAGCTCCTGTAGCGCCCTCACGCACTGGAAGCTGCTCCGAGGTCCCCCGGAGCCTGCTGCTCTCCAGGCCGAACAGAACACTCGTTTGCTTTCCCTTGAGGAGGTCCCCGTGAACCCCGGCGCCCCGAGGCGCCGCAGCCCCCGCGCCTCACCCTGGCTGAAGTCCTCATCCGGGTCAGCCTCTGCACGGCGCGGGAAGCCGGGAGGGAGCTCCGGCCCGATGAGCTCCCGAGCCATGGCGAGGCCCGCACAGCGCGCATGCGCCGCACGGCCTCCACCTCCTCTACACCCTCCATGCCCGCCCCTCCGCCGCTACACTTCCGGCGCTGCGCTGCTCGGGAAGACTTGGGGAGCGAGGCGGAGGCCCGGAAGTGACGCGTTTTGCAGCGGCCGCTGTGGTGGCCCCACGCGGTGCGGGAGCACGCTGCGGGGCAGCGGCAGCGGCCGCGCCGGGCCCGACATGAACCCGTTCTGGTTCCCCCCGCCGGGCTTCCCCCCGCCGGGCTTCCCCCCGCCGCCGCCGCCCTGGGACCCCAGCCGCTGGGCTCCTCCCGCCGCCTTCCCGCCGCACGGGCACTACCCTTCTCTGGACGGCTACTGCCAGCCCGCCGAGAGCTGCCCGCGGACAGAGAGCTACGTGCCACCCGCTGCCTGGTACCCCCCGGCCTGCAGAGAGCAGCGGCAGGGCCCGCACGCTGGTGAGGGGCGTGGGGGAGGTAGTCTTCTGGGCCCATGAACTCCTCACGGTCCCTCACTGGTGGGGACCTCCCTGACCCTGGGAGGGTGGAGGACTTCCGCTATGAGTGCGTGACCTGCTGTTCTTGCTGGTTGTGCAGCGCTGGTTTGTCTTTCAGGCCCTTTGCTGCCACAGCAGGGTACAGCAGGGGCTGTGTTTTACCAGCTGCATGTATAATTGGCTTTTTTTTTTTATTATTATTCTTTTTTTAGCAGGTGGAAATGGCAATTTCTCCCAGAAATGGCAAGGCGAGCAAGGGCCTGGGTCTGGCAAACGTTATCCAGAAGAAAAGAACAAGCCAAAGGTAGGGACTGGATTCCCTAGCACAACAAAGACAGGGACCTGTTGGAGTGGGTCCATGGAAAACCGCAGAAATGGTCAGAAGGCATGGAGCACCTCTTCTATGGAGACAGGCTGAGAGAGCTGGACTTACTGAACCTGGAGAGAGAGAGAGAGAGAGCCTGGAGAAGGCTTCTGGTATCTAAAGGGTTAATGCAAGAAAGGTAGAAAGGGGCTGTTTACAAGGGTATGGAGTGACAGGACAAGGGGAAATGGCTTTAAACTGGGAGAGTGTAGGTTTAGATTAGACATTACGAAAAAAATCTTCCCTGTGAGGGTGCTGAGGCACTGGCATAGGGTGCCCAGAAAACCTGTGGTGGCCCCATCCCTGGCAGTGTTCAAGGCCAGACTGGGTGGAGCTTGGAGCAGCCTGGTCTAGTGGATGTTGTCCCTGCCCATGGCAGGGGGTTGGAACTGGTTGATCTTGAGGTCCTTTACTACCCAAACCATTCTGCCATTCTGTCATGGTGTCAGTCAGGTGCGACTTGCCCTGTGGTACTGCAGAGACCTCTTAGTCTTATCTAATGTGCCTACCATTACAAGACAGCAAGCATATGACAGTCAGTCTGCAAATCTTGAGGTCACTGAAAGAAAGAAACCTTTCAGTCATATTCTAACAAACACCGGCTTTCTTTGGCAGAGCCCTTTCCATGGTGATGCCTGGTACCTCAATTACATTAGTGCTCTACTGTGTTATAATAGAGCACAGATTAGACAGCCAGATTACCTTGATGTGTGTAATAGGAGATGGAAGGATCTCTGCTGTCCTTTGAGTGCTTACATGTCATGTGAGAATAGGCATGGCCTGACTTGATAGGAAAGAGCCTCTGGGCTGTAGCCTGTCTCTCCTCCCAGCTCTCAATAAATCTGTGCCAGTCTGGTACAGTCATTCTCACCTCTGTGCCTTTCAAAATCTTGGAGCAGATTCTCTTGGAAGGCATGCTAAGGCACATGAAAAACAACAAGGCGCTTGGTGACAGCCAGCATGGCTTCACTAAGGAGAAACCCTGCCTGACCAATTTGGTGGCTTTCTATGATGGGGCTACGGAACTGATGGACAGGGGTAAAGCAGTTGATGTCATCTACCTGGACTTGTGCAAAGCGTTTGACACTGTCCCGCACAACATCCTTGTCTCTAAATTAGAGAGACATCAATTTGATAGGTGGACCACTCGGTGGATAAAGAACTGGCTGGATGGCCGCACACAAAGAGTTGTGGTCAATTGATCAATGTTTAATTGGAGACCAGTAACGAGTGGTGTCCCTCAGGGATCGGTGTTGGGACCGGTCTTGTTTAACATCTTTGTCGGTGACATGGACAGTGAGATTGAGTGCGCCCTCAGCAAGTTTGCCAATGACACCAAGCTGTGTGGTTCATTTGATACACTGGAGGGAAGGGATGCCATCCAGAGGGACCTTGACACGCTTGTGAGGTGGGCTGATGCCAACCTTATGAAGTTCAACCATGCCAAGTGCAAGGTCCTACACCTGGGTTGTAGCAATCCCAGGCACAGCTACAGGTTGGGCAGAGAAGAGATTCAGAGCGGCCCTGCAGAGAAGGACATGGGGTGTTGGTCGATGAGAAAATGAGCATGAGCCAGCTTCAGTGTGCACTTGCAGCCCAGAAAGCCAACCGTATCCTGGGCTGCATCAAAAGGAGTGTGACCAGCAGGTCGAAGGAGGTGATCCTGCCCCTCTACTCTGCTCTCGTGAGACCTCACCTGGAGTATTGTGTGCAGTTCTGGTGTCCTCAACATAAAAAGGACATGGAACTGTTGGAACAAGTCCAGAGGAGGGCCACGAGGATGATCAGGGGACTGGAGCACCTCCCCTATGAAGACAGGCTGAGGAAGTTGGGGCTGTTCAGGCTGGAGAAGCGAAGGCTGTGTGGAGACCTCATAGCAGCCTTCCAGTATCTGAAGGAGGGTCTTATAAGGATGCTGGGAATGGACTCTTCATTAGGGACTGTAGTGACAGGACAAGGGGTAACGGGTTAAAACTTAAACAGGGGAAGTTTAGATTGAATATAAGGAGGAAGTTCTTTCCTGTTAGGGTGGTGAGGCACTGGAATGGATTGCCCAGGGAAGCTGTGAATGCTCCATCCCTGGCAGTGTTCAAGGCCAGGCTGGACAGAGCTTTGAGTGACATGGTTTAGTGTGAGGTGTCCCTGCCCATGGCAGGGGGGTTGGAACCTGATGATCTTAAGGTCCTTTCCAACCCTAACTATTCTACGATTCTCTGGTATGTTTGCAGAAATTACAACTGATGGAAAGAGCGGAGTACAGGTTGCTTTGTTTGGAAGAGAGGTGATTTGAACTTCATTTTCATCTTTGAAACTGTTGAAACATGTTTTATTGATGGCTTTATTAACAAAAATACTCATGGAAGTGTTTTGCCCCTAATTAAAGCCTTGTTGTCTTGTAACTGTATTCTTGACATGATCTCATAATTTTTTGGTTTTGTTTTGTTTTGCAGAACAAAAAGAAAAAAGAACCTGTCTTCACTCATTATTGTGATACCTGTGACCGTGGCTATAAAAACCAGGAGAAGTATGATGAACATGTTTCACAACATAAACAGGTTGATGAGTTTGGCTTGTTTTATTTGCACTTTGAGTTTCAACTCTGTCCCTGATAAGTAGTTAGCTGTAGTCACTCTTTGAATGAGTCTTTGCAAAGACCAGCGCTACAAAAGTTAGTAGATTTTTTTCTGAATGTTGTGTATAGGGGAGGTCTCAGCTGTATTTTTGGTTTTATTGCTGAAGTCATTTTAATGTCTGTCTTGTGTATCATTGCTGAATGGTAGGAATTAACTCATTGACATCAGAGTAGCATAAAAATCTTTTGTGTGAAAAGTCTTTGTGGAAAACATATTTTAAAATCCGCTCCTTTACTGCAGAGAAATCAACATTTGAAATTGGTGTCTTGCAAATCCTTCTCTTAGGTTAAGATTCTCTCCAGTTTTCAGATACGTTGGCTTCACTGGTTATTCTAAAATCAGATGAAATTTAAAGTGCATTATCCCTTCTGGCTGTTTTTACAAACACCTTTGTTTTGAAACTGTATCTTAAAAGTTCTGTGTAACTAAATATACAGGCATCTGGCACTGAGTTTGAAGTGTGCTCAAATGCTTGTTTATAATTTGATTGTATAACTTGATGTGTCTCAAGTTCATCACCTTATCTTGCAGTGCACAGAAGAAGGTTGCAATTTCAGCGCACACGAGAAGATAGTTCAGATACACTGGAAGAATGTAGGTATCCCCCTGGGTCCAGAATATGGGTCTCTGTGATGTTTCCTGTAGACCCTTTTGCTCTTCAGAGGCCTGCTTTCATTCTGCTGGAAGGCAAACGTATCACCTCTGACTAGAATCTGTTGTAAGACAGTATTGTGGATGAGAATATGTTGAAAGCTGTGACTTTCTTAAATGGATTTATTATCACTGTGTCTCACCAATTTTGGAGACGTAAACAGTGCAATACTGCTATAGTTTGAGGGGATGATGCTTTTTTTCCATGTATTTTTTTTTCCTTCCCCTTTTAAACACCTGTGAAATACTTTCTTCTTAGGCACATGCACCTGGTGCTAAAAGAATAAAATTAGATAGTCCAGAAGAGATCGCTAAATGGAGAGAAGAAAGAAAAAAGTGAGTAAGGCATATGACCTATGAATTTGTTTTACCGTATTTTCCCTGTGTGATTGTTAGATGACAGCTGAAGGGCATTAACAGCACATTCTGGCTGCTGCTGTTCCGTGGACTCTGCATAACTCCTGTGGTAGTGTTCTGTGTCAGAATGCCTGGGCCAGAAGGATGTGAGCTATAGAGACTATAATCATTTGGATGGTTATAATAGAAGGCAAGATACCAACATCTAGGAAGTAGATTTCCTAGAGGTTTGATTTGGTACGCCAGGGAAGGTGAACAACTCCTTCCTTTTAACCTGGTCTCTCAGACATTTTAGGTCAGAAATGTGTGTGTTTGCTTGGTGGATTTTTAATAGCTAAGAAATCTGGAACTACTACACTGGCTGTAATTGCAGTACCTCCAGCTGTGTGCAGATTTCTGCAGCTTGTTGCAGGTTACTTGTTGTGTAAGTATATCTCAACAGGGTGTTTTCCTAATTTTCAAGATTTTTCCATATTGCTTATTTCTTTTCTACTTGAAAGAGAACAGCATCTGTGAATGATGCTGTTTCGGGTACTCTTAATTTTCATTGTACCTAGGGTGTAAGGTAAAGTTACAATGTAACCAGTATTTCTCATTATTTCTCATTCTGCAATGTCATAGTGGTATAGCTTTTTTCTGTTGACCAGTGTTCAAATGTTAAAAAATCATACTGTACTTCCATAAGCCTTAAACCACTGATTTATTTTTTTTTTAATGAGTTGAGCAGATTAAAATCTACCCTTTTCCAGCAGGTGAAAGATGCTGTAGGCTTTCCTTACTACTTTTCCTGACTTAGAATATAGTCTTGTAAGTGATCCATAGAGAGGTTTTGGTTTTGTGTGTAGAAGTCCTATATGCAGAGTGGGAAGTGAGACAAACTTTATTTCAAAGGTTTCTTTTAAATGAAAATAAGCTTAGTTGCCTGGTGCAGTCATACTGATGAATCCAGCTTGTGTTTATGTCGGAAAGCAATGTTAATGTATTCTTGCTTTGAACCTGACTTCTAGAATCATAGAATACCAGGTTGGTAGGGATCTCAGGGGTCACCTGGTCCAACCTTTCTAGGCAAAGCATGACCTTGACAGGATGTCCCAGCACCCTGCCTAGCTGAATCTTAAAAAGTGCCCAGTGTTGGGGAATCCACCACTTCCCTAGGGAGAAGGGAATATTATATTCCAATAGCTGATTGTTCTCATTGTGAAAATTCTCATTGTGGCTTCCTTTAATAAGTTTTTACATGGTGGCTTTGACAGAAAAATGAGTGGATTGTGTGGTAGGAGATTTCTTCTATGGCCTTGTGTCACTTTTTGCTGTATTGAGAAGCAAAATTTTTCCCCATGTAAGTTGATCCCTGTTTTAACTTTTCTTTGGACATGGCTTCAGCTTTTTCAGTCTTCCCATGTTTAAACATGGTTAACCTGCTGTAGTTAACCAGGCGAAAATTGCTTGTGATATGTTGCAAGTGTAACTTTGGAATAAGATTATTTTTGGCTCCAAGGTTTCCTTTTACTCATAACATACTGGAGGGCTTGGGTTTTATATGCTTGTGGTCTATGTATTATCCTTTTTTTATTTTCCCCCCAACAGTAATACTTGCCACTTCTATTACTCACAATATGAAGTGCTAACAGGGTTAGCAAAAACCCCAAATGTCCATAGATTGTCTGTCTGATGGCCTACATATAATTTTCTAACAATAGCTCTAAGGAAAAACATCAGTGCTTGCATGCAGAGACTTTGCTACTCATTTTCAACTTTTTATGGAATTTTCTGTTTTGGGAGGCATTTGGGAAAGTTTCTCTCTAGTGGCTGATGCTAAGTTTTAAGTGTTGAAATGATGTGTAAGGTGTGCGTGTCAGTACATGCACTACTATATAGTAGAACGTTAGGGAAGCGGGATCTGAATGTACAGTCATGTTTTAGATACTGTTGGGGAGTGTGTTCGGCAAGTCAGAGCAACATTTTATCTACAAATCAACATTTGTCTACAAAGCAACAGTTAACCTACAGTTAATTGTAAGGCTGATGCTCTGTCTGAGATTGTTTTTGCCGAGTTTCTAGAGAATCTCATGGTGGATACCGTTGCTTTTTTTTACAGGTGAGTATGATTTGGCTGCAGTACAACAGTGCTGAAAGCTTTTATTCACTGCAGTGCAGTAAAATCAATGGAAATAAAGCTCAATAGTCATAACCACCAACCAAAAAATGCAGTATGGGATTGGTACCTTCTAAGCCAGTGCCACTAGGTGGAGTAGCTGTGGTTTGTATTGGTACTTCAGTCCTGTGGGCATCTTATTTAGCTATAATGGATGGGTGTAGAATGACTACCTGGGTGTCTTTTGTTACTCTTTGTACAGCAAGAAAAACTCTACTTGCGTCCTGCTTTATTTTTTTTTAAATTAAAAAGGAAGAGAAACCCAGCTGAAACCTTTGTGAAGCATTAATTGGGTTGCCAGCAAAGTGTCAGTTTAGTACTGAAGGTCTGTTCTTGACTTGTAAACATTGCATTGTACAGGAAAAAAGGACACCAGAGGGAGTCTGAGTTATTAGGCGGTTTTGGTTTATGGTGACAGGAAAAAGCCTTTTCCTTTCAAGAAGCTCCAGTCAGAGCTGAGAATGAATCTTTTTAGGTCATTAGTAGCTTGTTTCTAATTAGGTTGCCGTGAATTAACATGTATGTTTCCATGCTGCATCCCTAACAATCCTGTCTTGTTCTTTCAGCTGCTATAAATAATTACTTAGAGTCGAGATTCTTTTTTTCTTCTTAATTAGCTGCTGTGTTGCTCAGTTGTGTATCCTGCTTAAAATCTTTTAGAAAGAGCCTGCGTTTAAAGAGCAGCCTTACTGATGTAAAGAGAAGAGAAGGGAGAGAGAGCTGGTAAGGAGCAAGTATCTCTGGATGAAGTATGCTGCGCTAGAATGCTGTTTCCCTGTCTGATTCTGTACAGTGCCCTGTTTGTTGCTGCAGCCTTCATGCCTCTGCTTACCTAAAAGATTCTTTAATGGTTTGTGGCCTGTTGAACCTGCTGAGCCAGGCAATCTAAGCCAACAGCAATAGAGATGAAATTCTGCAGAATCTCAGAGTTCCCTTATGTTTTGCAGACAGATGGTTGTGAAGTCTGACATCAACTTTGGTGATTACAATCACTTTTCGTGTTTTGATTTGTCCTATCCCTTCCAAGTGTTGAGAAATGTGCTGCTTTCAGCATATTTTTTTCTTAAACACAGGCTTGAAGGGAAGTATCTACAGTGCATTTCCTTGATGTGTCAGAATGAGGTGTTGCTGTCTTCGCTTTTTCCCAAGGGAGATGTGTCTTTCTAGCCCATCTGTTTCTAATCCAATTCTTCTTGAGCAAAGGTTATTAGAATGTGGCAAGGCTGCTCTGGTGTTAAAGAGAATCATTAAACTTACTTTTGCTCAGGTCCTAATATAACATTGGAGGATCTTTTTGATCTTGTGTGCTGCCTGTAAATTCTCCCTGTCTTCCCCTCCTCTCACCTACTTGGTTTTCTTTGTTCAGTCAGGGATTGACTGCTGTATTTCCTTGCAATACGTCTCATAGGCTGAGCGTGTGCTTAATGAATGAAGGCCAGTACTGTCAACCACACCACTTTTAATTAATTTTTGGTTCTCTACTTAAATAATGATAATCCTAAAGTAGCTTGGAATCCTCCCTGGTGTTGTGTTTGTAGCAGTTTAATATGAAATAAGGAAAATAATTTCTTGCCACCTAGTAGAAGTGGAGAATATGAAGCAAATAGGAGGAATGTGTTGGTAGATCAAGGTAAACTTAGATACCATAACGTTACTCTGAAAGTTACTGCAGGGATGGATTAAGAGTAAAACTGCCTCAGCTACCATATGGTAAGATTACTCTAGAGGCACAATGCCTGATAAAATGCCTGGAAGTCTTAAATGAAGATTTTTATCAGCTATGTGTTGGGCCGTCTTTGTTCCCTTTGGGCTGTCATGTCCCCTTTGCTGTTGATTGTGTATATGTAATCAAAACCAGCTCAAGAAATTACTGAGGCAATTTGATCCTAGTGCTGTTCCTATAAAGGTGATAAACTAGTATAGGTTTCTACTCAGAAAGTATGTAAACTGCCATAGAAACAAGTCTTTCTTATGTTACACATTGGCAAAGCTCTGGTTTTCCACTGTTTGCTAAGAGCTAGTTTACTGTGATGTTGATGTGAGCAAGATAGAGTACGCTGGCTTATAAAAAATGTATAACTTTGGCTAGTGCACTCATTACTGGGGACTGGGGGAAGCCCTATTCACTAAGGAGCACATGTTAGTGATTATGCTTAATGTCACTGTTCCTGTCTGTGGAAGCTTAGGGTATCCTTTTCCTGCATGTCACTTTGTTGGTGTATATGTAATGTATTCCTCTTAGCCAGAAAACCATTTTTTCTGGTGTTATCCTGACAATTTACACTGAAAACTTTCCAGTTTAGATTATAAAGTGTCTATGGTTGGAAACTGTAGCTGCTATGAAATGTGACTGCCTTCTTGGGCAGTACTGGTTCCTTCATGAAATCTAGTGTGTCAGACCATCGCATCCTGGTTTAACTCCCTTTTTTACAGTAAGTTGCTTAGGTTCATAAGGCCTTTGTGGTGGCTGATGAAGCCGTCTGTAGTCAAGCTCTGACAAGTTGTTTGCAGGATCTAAGTGCTAGGCTACTTCTACTTCAGTGGTGTTTGTAGGTAGCATTTTAAGAACCTCATTTTGTTAGGAGAGGAGGAGGGTGTGTCTTCTGAGAAGGACTCAAACCCAAGTCAGTTCATCAGATTTTAACACGTGGCCTTTTATGTGGAGAAGTTCAGTATAGGCTCTTCCTTCTGCATTGTCACACCTCTGTTCAGGAGCAGCTTTCCAATCCCTCTCTTTGATTTTTTGATCTCTCTTGAGTAGTTTGTTGCTATCCTTAGATAATGAAAATTGCAAAGTCTGACACAGAGTTGTACCTCAAGACCGTAATGTTTCTGTTGTAGGCATCTGCCTCCACTTAGGGTCCAGCTGAGTTTTCCTGCCTCCATAGGTGAATTTACTAGGGGCAAAATAGGCCCCCTGAGGAAGCTTTCAGGAGAACTGGCTACACAGGATTTGGAGAAGGCTGAGGTTCTGAATGACTTCTTTGCCTCAGTCTTCGCTGGCAAAGGCTCTGACTGCGCCAACCAAGCCTTAGAAGGTAGACGCAGGGACTGTGAGAATGAAGACCTTGGGCCCACTGTATGAGAGGATCTGGTTTGAGACCATCTTCAAAATCTGAACGCGCACAAGTCCATGGGACCTGATGGAATCCATCCGCGGGTCCTGAAGGAGCTGGCGAATGAAGTTGCTAAGCCACTGGCCATCATATTTGAAAAATCATGGCAGGCAGGTGAAGTTCCTGACGACTGGAAAAAGGGAAATATAACCCCCATTTTCAAGAAGGGGAAAATGGAAGACCCGGGGAATTACAGACCAGTCAGTCTCACCTCTGTGCCTGGTAAAATCTTGGAGCAGATTCTCCTGGCAGGCATGCTAAGGCACATGAAAAACAACAAGGTGCTTGGTGACAGCCAGCATGGCTTCACTAAGGGGAAATCCTGCCTGACCAATTTGGTGGCCTTCTATGATGGGGCTACAGAACTGATGGAGAAGAGTAAAGCGGTTGATGTCATCTCCCTGGACGTTTGACACTGTCCCACACGACATCCTTCTCTCTAAATTGGAGAGAGATCAATTTCATGGATGGACCACTCGGTGGATAAAGAACTGGCTGGATGGCCGCACACAAAGAGTTGTGGTCAATGCTTAGTGTCCTGCTGGAGACTGGTAACGAGTGGTGTCTCTCAGGGATTGGTGTTGGCACCGGTCTTGTTTAACATCTTTGTCGCTGACATGGACAGTGGGATTGAGTGCACCCTCAGCAAGTTTGCCGGTGACACCAAGCTGTGTGGTCCGGTTGATACGCTGGAGGGAAGGGATGCCATCCAGAGGGACCTTGACACGCTTGTGAGGTGGGTTGATGCCAACCTTATGAAGTTCAACCATGACAAGTGCAAGGTCCTACACCTGGGTTGGAGCAATCCCAGGCACAGCTACAGACTGGGCAAAGAAGAGATTCAGAGCAGCCCTGCAGAGAAGGACTTGGGGGTGTTGGTCGATGAGAAAATGAACATGGGCCGGCAGTGTGCGCTCACATACCCAGCTGTGGTACCTGATGTGTTGTGGACTTGCACCGGGGCTGGTACATTGCAGTGGGTGTGTAACTGTGGTCCATGCTTCTCTGTTCCACTCCCTCCTTGCAGGACAGCTGGAGTGGACTTGGCCAGGATCCACTGGTGGGCTTAGCTTAGTCTCATCCTCACACAGCAGAGCACCTATGGAGGAGTGAACCCGGCCTACCTTGAACTGAGGCTGGTGACCTGTGGACTCGCACATCTAGAGCTTACTGCCCACCATGTCCTTAGATAGAAGAATAAACTAGCAGGTGCTTGTTTGCTCACTGAGAATGAAATTAAACACTGCACCTGTGCTGTCAAAATAGGTTCAGATTCTGCGCAAGGTAAAGGTATTTAGTAAAATTAATGTTTTACTTAACATTTGAGAAGAGCTGGGGAAAATGAACACAACCACTACAGGTTGCTTCAGATGTGCTTTTGCAGGCGTACTTGGACTGACAACTTGAGCTCTCATCAGCTGTTAGTTACTGCCTGTATCAACTAGAAGGGTGGTTTAGGAGAAATCTGTCTGTCTTGGCAATGAATTGAACTGAAAGCATTCATGACGTCCATTATGGTGGCTTGGTGGAGGGAGTGGTAACTCATAGGAATGAAAGTGGGAGGCAGTTACATCTCAGATCACGTTGTGAGAGCGTGTCTGAATATGTCCTTAATCAGCATAACTACAGGAGCACTTTGAATACTCCTTTGCTCCAGGATTAAGGGTCTTCCCGTATGTCTTTAAAAGAAAAAAGAAATTCTAAGACAAACCTGAGGCTTTTCTGAGCATAGCTACTTATTTTGTTGTTCACTCTCTTGTGAGCTTTATTTGTGTGAAGGAAAGCATCTTGTCCTAAAACTGCGGAGAGAATCCAGCCATAAGGGTCTTTGCCAATGCAAAGCTCTTGAGATTAAAAAATTCACTGCATGCTTGCTGTGTGCTGGGAGTGTAATATGAACAAATGTAGCTAACAGAGCAGAGTGGAGATAAAACATCACATCCCTATGCTCAGTTTTGCTGTATGGCGGATTTCTGGGAGAAATCCAATGAAAATAGACATTGACAGCCCATGTTCACATCCTCTTAAAGGAAACAAGTTCTGTAGCATGTTTAAGTGTGTCCCATAGGAAATGCTTTCATCTTCTTTTCTTGGTTCATGGTTGAAGCTGTTTTGCATCGATATGACACTTAACATTCATGTTGTAAAATGGAGAAGATGCATGTGGTAAGATTAAATATTTAGAGACAGACGCGTGTCCTTCTTGATAGCTGCATATATTGAGTAGCTGTTCCAAGTTTCTCATTACTCCATTTTAATAGATTTATCAAATACACACTTTGTGTTTCTATCCAGAAGCGGAGGGGAGTGGTGATCATGCACACATGTTTCTCATTTGTCACCTTTATCTCAAAGCACTGGGATTTAGCTAACTGATGCTTACAGAGCAACTAGCAGAGCCATTTTTGGGCTTTGATGGTAATTTGCAGCAGTCTTTGCGTGTTAGAACCAGCGTGGTGTTTGTCTGGAGGGAGGGATGCAGAGGGAGGTGGGGAATAGAAGAGAGGTGGTTTGGGAGATGGTTATAACAGTAAATTTGTTTTGATCTGCATGACTTAGCAATTTTTCTTGAAACTGAATTAAAAAGGGGCAGTAATTTTGGTGAACTAGAGGTCAGTGTGCAAACACAATACTGAATATTGCTTGAGAGGAAACTTGTGTGCTTTTCACTGACTGACGCATTAGAAGAATCTTGTGCACCCAGAAGCTGTTCTTACAAGCTTTCTTTTGATATTACAAGAACTCAGCAGTTGCTTTGCTAGAGGCATGTTGGACCTTTTAAGATCATTCAAATACTCCAATTGAAGCACCATAGAAATCAAATTGCAGGATTAAATCATGCTGTTATATGTAGGGATAGGCAGAAGGTCTGTAAGTGTAAGAACACTGTTTGTCTGTAGCTTGTTTGACGGTTTGGTAGATCTAATCATGCCAATTTGGTATAATTTATTTTCTAATAATCTGAGTATGTAAGCTCAAGTGCACTCAGGTTTCTTTTCCTAACCAATGCCTTTTTAAGAAGGAAAAGGTCTGCTAAACTTCCATGAAATGTTTTAAAAATTTATTATGTTTATAGAGGATGCTGGTTTGGTAAAGGGGGAATTGGCATAGTACAATGAATCGTTTAAGATCACGTGAATTTGTTTTTCCGTCTAGAAATTTTCCTACATCGGCAAACATTGAAAGGAAGAAGGCGATGCAGATGCAGAAGGAAGAAAGGGGAGAAGTGCTGACTACCCAGCAGTTTGGGTAAGTGTTTTAAAACAAGCTAGTTACTTTCCTCCTCATGAGTGCAGAAGTACACTGTCTTAATGTGGTCTCCCAGCACTTACTGCTTCCACTCTATGCACTGTCTAGCTGCCCTTTGATGGGGACAGATCATTTGACAAACTGCAGATGTAATGTTCTTTTGTTTACAGTGCTTCATAGTCCACTTCAGTTAAATTAAACAATCATTGTATTAGAAATCTGGTGTTCTTGCTGAATTCTGCACTCTGGCTTGTTTGAGAAAATCATGTTCTAGTGGCCATTCATTAGATCAGCGTAACCTTGGTCTGAAGAAGGAATAATGGGGACAGAAGTCATGCAGCATAATGAATACAGATGGTCTAATCATTTAATGCCTGAAAATGGCCAAGGGAGACTTTGAGTGGATTTGGCTTCTTACTCTCTCCTTTCAGGTGATAAATCAATAATCAGGTAAAGAGGGGAGGAAGATTTAACTTAATTTTCATAGCTTAAGTAGTACCACTTCTTTCTTACATCCTCCGTAATTTTTCTCTACCTGTTACCTTTGTTATGAGCCTAATACTTACTCCTCTTGAACTTGTATCTGTTCTCTCCCTTTTATTGGGAAATTACTTTCCAGCGTGGTCTTTGTTCTTTTCCCATCAGTGTCAATGTTCTTTGGAACCAGCTAACTTCATTAGCTCTACTTCAGGGCCTGTGGGAAGGCTGTTTAAGAAAAATGTTGTAATGATCCATACTCACAGAATGTCACCTATTTAAACTAGAACAACTCAGCAGGAAGGAAGGAGCAGACTCAGTCCTAAGGGTTCTTGCTAAATACCATTTACTGCTGCATGGAAGTGAAGCTGGAGCTTGCCTAAGGGCTTTCTTTGTTTTTTTTTTAATAGAGATGACACCAAAGCAATAAAAACTTGCACTGTCGTAAAGTGGTTGAAACAGTGCAGAATAGGTTTCATGTCAGGCTAGTGTAATTTGTTAAAGGGTGATAGTGCAAATTACATTGGTGCAGTGTGGGTTTCAGAAGATCCATTTATCCACCCCTTCTAGCCGATTGTCTTTCATGATTTTGGAAGGAAAGATTTATAGAAGTCTGAAGCAAGTAAAGGTTCCTTCATAGGATATAAAGATGCAGAAGTCCTTTGGGCCCAAGGAACCAAACCTGGGCATTGAGACTAAAGCTGCAAACACATAATATGTTTGGAGATTCTTACAAGCAAAAAAGAATTTTGCTTGTCACAGTAACAAACTGGTGTCTGCAGGTTTATTTGGTAACTCTTGCAGCTGTGAATCAGATGCATTATGTAGTCTTAAATGTCAATCAGCAATTCCATGCTATTATGCTTGTTAGTGACTTTATATCTGGAAAATTGTTTGGAAAAAGAGTCCTTAAAATTACAGGTTGTTTGCTTTCACTCAGTGACCTTTTAACACTGGTTGATTCTAGAAATACTTTTTCTTTCCCCTGAGCTGCTAGCTGCTAGATTTGATGACTTGTCCAAAGAGCTGTCATTTCTGCTTTGTATGTCAGCAGTGAAGATCCTGGAATTGGTGCTTATCTGGCAAATTTACTGATGCATGAGGCAAAAATAGAATACAGCTTATTCTCTGCAAGCTGTACTATTAAAGCAAATAGCTAAGTAAGATTTAGGAAGGATTAGATACTTAACACTTCCACAGTGCTTTCCATTTGTGGTTGTCTGAAGTGCTTTACACTGCTAATTCTCAGCATCCCCACGTGTGAGATTAGAGATGCAGAAGGACCACTTTGGTTGTCTGTCTGGTGTCTTGCAACAGCTGAGTAAGCGCACATGGCTCTTTATCCCTTCTGAATGGGATGTGAAGACTCGTATATCTTTCATGAGGGGAAAGCAGAGGGCACATGCCAGGCTGACATTTGTTGGGATGTGTTTATGACCTCGGGATTCCTTTCTGGGTGTGTGAGGCCCCAGGGAAATCAAATTGTTGTTTTTAACCCTTGGTCAAGGACAACACCTCTAGTTGAGTCTATATTTTCTCAGTATCTTATAGGTTATACAACAATATCCTGAATTTAGAGTCTGGTTGTACAAATTCAGAAATGCAGTTCTCTGTCTAAATGGAGTTGAATTATGGGAGCCAGTATTGATCTCCTTTAGTGGATGAGAGACTGATGAACAGGAAGGTGATGGCTTTCTTCTTGTGCCACGGGAGCACTACAGTGGATGATGCTCTCAGGGCTGAGCACTGTTAGACACTGTCATGAAATGACTGGAGATTGAAATGTGTTTTCTTGCGATATGAAGCCATTTTGAATGCTATGGCAGGCCCAGTTATTTTAAGAAGGACTTAATTAGGCTGGAAAAGTATGGAAGAGAGGAGTGTTGGTAATAAGAATGTTTCTGTACAAGAAAATAAGTGGGTAGCTTGGAAGGGCTGTATGATGGAGGTCTAGAAAAATCTTCATAGGTGGGAAGATTAATTATAATTATATATATTATATATTATATAATTATTATATTATTATTATTATATTATATATTATATATTATATAATTATAATTAATTATAATGCAAATGTACATTATTTTTTTGCTACTCAAAAAGGATGGGAGGTACCAAATGACCGTTTTAAACATCAGAGTGAAGATAAAGGAAGTCATTTTTCACAAAGTGTTAACCCCTTGCTACAAGATTTCAGGGACGCCAGACTTTCACACAGCATCCCACAGAGTGAGATGCAAACCCGTCAGTTGTCTTGGGAGCACCTCTAGTGAGAGAGAGTCTCTACGTGGTACGCCACAGAAGAGTAGATGAAAAGTGACCTTTTGCCCTGCCACCCTGTTTTTAAGCTTTTTTTTTTTTTTTTTTTTAATTTCCTCAGTTGTTCCACTGGCTGCTTCTCAGTGACAATTCACCAGGTTAGAAATACACCTGTGAGACTCTGTGTGCAGGTACATGACTGCAGACCTAGACAAAAATTTCAGTAAGAAGCTGTTGTACAAGTGTGGTACAACTGACTAGGAATAACTGGACCTCTGGCATGCTGTAGGTGAGGCTGAGGGAGAGAGTACTGGGCAGAATGCACCATGGGGCTCATCCAGGATGGTAGATCTTGTATGCCTTTTGTGGTTGGAATGTGCTGCTGGTATGTTGCAGTCTGGCTTTGCTGAATTAAGTTTCTGTTGCTTGAAAATAAGTATTTTTCAGGAAACTTAGGTTATCCCTTCTATATTGTCTTTTCTGTCTAGGTAATGTGACATGAAAACTCAGTGTCCTGACACCTTGTAAGATTAAGGAACTTGCATAGCCTATGAACCCTTTGCCTTGTTAAAAAATGTCATGAACTTCAAACTCTTCACTTAGGTTCCAGCTTTGTCACATTGTCCTGCCAATGAGATGAGCTGTGACTGCCTGTCTGGTCTGTCACCACATGTTAGCTGAGCTGGAGTAAGTCCTGGCATCATGCTGTGTTGCTGAGTCTTAACTGACATAATCAAACAGCTTAGATTTAAGTTTATTCTCATAGCTTGTAATTTGTATGAGCTTTGTGTTTCTATTCTCCAGCAAAATGAAGGGGATGTGGAAACCTTCAGGAAGTGAAGAGAAGCTTGGGCAGCAAGGAAGACAGAAGAGAAGACAAAGGCGCCCATTTTGGAAGAAATTTAGGAAAAATGGTGATGATTGTAATGTACATAAAACTCAAAATGAAGCAAATGGGGCAGAAAACGGCATGTGTGAAAAGGAACATGAAAACCAGCATGCTTCGGCATCTCAGCCGTACGTGAAAGACGTAGACCCTCTTGGTCTTCTGGCAAACAGTGATGTTGGTAAGATGAAGGAATTTGGAGTACTTTTATTTTAAGTAGTACTGCTGAAGTGATTTCTGATCTTTTGTGTAACTAGCAACTTCTGCGGTAGTCAAACATCCCTGCACCTAAAACTTGCAGTTACAACTTTTAAATGGAAATGTCCATAAAGTTTGATCCTGATTCAGGACATGGTCTTCTAAGAAGATTCCCAGTGTAGTTATTGTGCAAGAGGGAGACAGTGCTTTATCTAAAGAATTCTGTACAATTCTGTATCATCTAAGAATGCTTAACCTAAAGGGGAAAAGATGTTAGTAGACAGGATGTGGGTGTGTCTTGGATGTGAAAATTAACCACACTGGATACTTATTTATCTTAGCTTTGTGTGTTTTAAAATACATTACTGGCTTTAAACCAATATTTGGCTAACAAACTGAAGGGTTTTCTGGGCTATTAATGGAGCACCTCATTTCTGTCTTTAACAAGTACTTTATCGTAATAATCTTATTGTACCTATAATCCTCTGATTAGAAATGCTTTGTTGTCCAAAACACTTAGATGGCAGAGGCAGCAAATGGGAAGTGGTTTGGGCCATAGGGAAGTGACGCTGTAGCAACTTCAGGAAGAAGAAAAGAAACAGCATCTGAGTTCTTCTGTGTTTAGATGCTGAAGCTTCTCCTTGCTAGTTAGGGGTTTGAAAGTGTGTCCATAAAGTTTATGTACAGTATTACATGTTCTGACATAAATACTGTGCAGCAGTCTATAGGACATGCACCAGCTTAGGTTGCTAAACCAATGTGAAATAAAATCTTTATAAAGCCAGAGGAAGAATAAAGTACTTCAACAGTCAAATTATTTTTAAACACTATTAAATATCCTGTTGTGGTTTTAAGAATGTGAAACATGGATTTCCTTGTATGAATCAAGTGAATTACTTAAAATGTCAGCATTTTTATTTTAATTCTGTTCTTTTGCTGTTTTGTTACTCTTGATACTCTCCATATGTGTGTGTTCTTTGAAATATTGCTGCTTAGTTTTTTTTGGTGAGCATGTCTTGTTTCCACATGCTGGCAGCAGTATAAACTCCAGATATAACTATTTATAATATAGTCAGCAGTGATGCAGTACTCTCAGAATATGGCATGTAAGCTGACTTACACTAGCTATTTTTAGCAACAAGGCTAGAATGCATCCCCTGGAAAGATGTCTGATGCAGAGTTTTTCTTCTTGAAAACATAATCTTCAATTAATGGGAACAAGAACTCAGCATCTCTATGTAATTTGTTTATTCCACTGATCTCTGCGTGTTGGGAAAATTAAGTATACTTAAATATAATTGTATTTCCCCACAGCATCTGTGTTTTACTTAATGTTAAAAAGTCTAATTATACCAAAGTACAGCCAGTAACTGCTGTTGTAATAGATAGAAAAGGAATGGGGTACTTGCTTATGCATTATTAAAGCCAGGTGCTGTCTTTATTCTACCCAGATAATAACAAACACGGTGTTAAGTAGAACTTAAAAAACATATCACTGAAATCTATGATTTTCCAGTATAGGTGTTCAAACCTTCCTAACAGCAGCAGCCCTTCCTCTAGAGGGAATGTATTTTTTTGTATAATGCATTCACTTAAGTTCTGCTTAGTGGTCAGTTCCTTCAAAGATAAGAAATTGAATGGGAGGTGACAAAACAAATATTTTTTTCCTCTTGATTTATAAACAGGAGCAAGGTAAGATGATGGACCTGTCAGGCATAAAACTGAGGTGTGTACTGACCAGAAACAGTCAGTTGTATTCAGTAATACGTAACAGTTCAGCAATACGTAACAGTTCCTCCAAATGTGTTACTCTCAAAGAGAAAATATATTGCAGTAAATGTGTTTTCCTAATTTGCTAAAAAACAAATTAAAAGTAATTCATCAAACTTTAATAAGAAGGCACCCAACCACACTATGCATTCAACATTTTGGATGAGCTAGGAAACAAGACAGAAAAAAATGGGAATAACTTGCAGTAAATGCTTAAGTGTATGCAGGTGTATTTTCCTTAGAAAAAGCCACTGTGTTCAGCATGAGCTTCCAGTGTGAATTGGCATGATTATTAAATTGGTGAGAATCAACCTTCCTCAAAAAGAGCTTAAAATTGAAAGAGGGAGGTTAAGTAGTTGAGATAAATATACACCTACTTATTTAAAAGTTGTTTTACCCGAAAGCATGAGCTTCAATGAAACAAATTGTAAATTGTTAACGGGACATTAGAAGAGCATAGAGAAATATTTGTGATTCCAAAATGAAGATCTCAAAAGTCTGTATTTCAGTAAAACCTTTTTAAGGAGTGTGAGGCAGCTTTCCTGTGGGGCAGGCTTAGACAGAGAGGGGATGGGAGAAGGCACAGCTCTTTGTGAACGTAAGATTGCAGTTAGTCTTCCCCTAGAAGTTTCAACAAGCTGGTTTGTCAAACTGTTTCTAGTAGTTTTGTGTGTATGTGTGAAATTTATATGCAAGTATATTAGTTAAAAAGCATTTCCTAGTTTTCCTGCTAATTCTAGCACTGTTCATCCTAGAGTCTTTCCAAGATTTTAGTGCATATAGATCTTTTGCTTCAAACTAAAGCTGTCACAATTTTGCATGTTTATTTTTAGGAATCTTTTTCTGTTAGGGCTCTGTTTTCCTAGTATCCTCAATTTTAGCATTTTTGGTTACTTGCCTCCTATCTTCCTGACATTCTCTTTTTGGGTAGTTTGAGACTGTAATACCTCTCTTCTGCACGTCTGTAATGCTCTGCAGGGATTGACGTATCAAATGTTCTGGAGTACAGCTGAAATTTGATCATTTGATTTGTAACCTTGGTTCTCAATGTCCCCTATGAACTCTTTTACTATCAAAAAATTGCTTTGCTATTCAATTCTCACTTTGAATGAGCCTAATTCTCCACTGACTGGCTTGTGAATCATTCTCCCCCACCCCTCGCCTCCGCAGGACTAAATCCAATAAGACTTCAAAACATATTATGATATCTTCTCTCTCTCTTTACCTACACTTGATACTAAAAACCTATAATTATGTTTGGTATGTGAAGAAAGAACTAGAAAGCCCAAGCTCTTGTTCAGGAAACTTTTTGCTACTGTAGTTTTGCTGGCAGGACTGTAAACCAGCAAGGAGATGACTTTGCTACCATGTATCTGTAGAGGGTAGACAAATGTGTGGCTTTCCTGTCAGTCCATGGTGTTGAACAGTGGTGCCCTGCGTCAGGCTTCTGTAGTAGTGAGGTAGGGATTCACCTGCGAGAGTGGCTGTTGGCATGCAGGAGTACTGAAAAAACCCTTCTTGCCTTTTCTTTCCTTGCAGAATCCGACAAGGATGAAGCAGCAGCTGAAGATGGGAGGTTGGGTTTGACTGTTGTTCCCAAGCAGGTCACCTCTGCTCTGAGCTCCTTGTCAGCCAACTATGGCAGCGCATCTGACAGTGAGTCTGAAGGTATGTAGAAGCACATTCCCTTTTCCCTTTTTACCCTATGTCACTGTGCTGATGCAGACTGCAAGCAATGATAAAACCTGATCACAAATTACTCTTCTTTGGGGGGCTTCACCTCTCCTGTATTTACTTGGTCCTTTGTCAACTCTCATCTTATTGCCCGGCCCATGTGTATTCACAGATACATCACTTATGAGTGCAGTAGCCCAGTGGTAGCTCTTTATGGCTACGTCTCCAACTGCTGAAAGCAGAACCTGTATAGTACTTACAATTTCTTGAGAAAAAACTTTTGAGAGAAATCAAGGGTGTTGCAGAAGAAAATACAATGTGCAAGCTGTGGCTACCATTTAGCAAAGATGTTAAAATAATGGCAGTTCAGCGGCTATACCTCCAGAATATTTGGCTATGGAAATGCCTTTTGATTTCTGGCCTGTCTACCAGCTCTGAACGAGCTGTTTTGTATCTGTTGATTTTTAGGCTTGTACAAGTAAAAAATGAAGCTTGTTAAAGGTTATGCGTGGGGATGTTGTTGCAGTCTGGGTACAGACCCTTTCCAGATTACTTTCAGTATACTACTGGTGTATGCCATGCATAAATACAGGCTGGGAGGAGTAAAAGGTTATGCCATTGTTCTGCTCCTCTTTGTTTCCCCCTTGCTCCCTCCTCCCAGTTTTGAGCACTAACTAGGGTTACTGAGTAAGCCATTACTTGTTCCCAGTATGGTGATAACTCCCAGTCTCAGAG
Organism: Lathamus discolor; assembly: GCF_037157495.1. Classification (NCBI taxonomy): domain Eukaryota; kingdom Metazoa; phylum Chordata; class Aves; order Psittaciformes; family Psittacidae; genus Lathamus; species Lathamus discolor. The sequence goes on along the minus strand of NC_088887.1, from coordinate 97,661,548 downwards.
AAGCGCCCGGACATCACACAGCATTTGTGCAGACATGGCATGGGATGGCCTTTTCCACTTGGCCTGTATCACATCTCATGCCCCCGCTCCCCAGCCCTGCAGCATACTTCAGAAAGCCTCAGAGTTTACTGAAAGACTGAGTGGGTTTTTTCACTCCCTCTTTGCTTGCCTTTTCTCAGCAGCATATGCTGGGTTAAAGGGGAGTATAAAGGGGAGCCTTTGGTTAGTAATTGATGAGTAATTGAGTTTCCTGAGCCTTTTTTCCTCTTAGTTGGGAAAAGAAAAAAGAAACCTGTCCTCAGTCTCACTTCAAATCCTGTTTGAATAGTGCCAGGAAAAAACTGTTATGCTCACCCTGTGAACAAATTTCCATGTCCTTAAGGGCTTTTTCCATAGAAGGCTGCTGGGTATTGCAGTAAGACTTGAACTCTCTAGTACTCGAATTTTGTCCTGAATGTATGTATCAGTGTATGGTACGGAACTGCTGCTGCTCCTTGATTTTGCAGGTAGTTACTGTGCTTTATGTGCCCTAGATGGCTTACCTGAAGTTACAGAGAGTATCAAGCAGGCAGAGAATTTAACTTGGGCATTCTCTATCCTACCTGTATCATGATTTTCTCAGCAGCCAAATCTATGGCAAGCTATTTTGTGAACCAGGAGCAATGTACTTTCTAAGTGATAAGAAGGCAGAGGTTGGAAAATCTCGTTCAGCTCTTACTATTTCTGTTTTTCTTTTTGTATTGCAGAATATAAATATCTTGTTTTCTTTCCTGTGAATGTTTGGAGATTATTCTTTGTATTTTAAAAGGAACTCCAAACCAAACAAAACCCTCCCTTCCCTCAAGTAAGCCTTGAACATCTTCACATCAGGTTATGTGAGCAAGAATAGTGCTAACTAACTGCCAGTGCATGGGGATATAGTGATGTTAAAAAGGCTTTTAAGTTTGAGATGAAAGTGTGTTCTTTTTCTTTAAGAAATCCCTGTCAAGACTGCAATAAAAACTGAGAAAAACCAGCCTGCACTCAAAAATACGCCTCAAACTGCTTCTGTTCCTTGGAGCCGAAACCCGAAGCAAAAACGTCCAGAACATGAAGGCGCGATGTTGAGAAGCTCAAATTCAAATGCACGTCCCCCCAGAGGGCCTGATAACTGGGGCAAGAAAACATTACCTCTCCTTCCGAAGCGCCGTCCAACTCTGCTGGAAATGGTAACAGTCTTAGTGCTAAAATAATGCCTCCTTGTACCAGAGCAGTGCTATATGTGAGCAGTTCTCTTCCCTCTTGGAAGTTAGAGCAGTTTTTTAGCAAAGATCCTGTCTTAAGAACAGCAGAGTGAGCATTTCACTTGGAGAAGGTGTAGATGCTTAAATACACAGGTAGAAGTACCCTGGTGAGCAGGAGACGACAACTTAAACATGTGCCTAAAATGAGCTGCACAAAGGACAAAACTTTTATTCCTCCTTCTCCCTTATCCAATAGGTTTTGTTTGCGAGTGATCCCATCAGCATTAATCTGATCTTTCTCCCTTTGCTCCTGACTTTGCTATTCAGCTGCCTTCCTCTGATCAAGGAGCACGTAACTTTTTCAGATGCAGTCAATAAGATCTTGCTGATAAGGGTGTTGGTGTCTTAAACTGTAAAGTGGTGTTGAGCTGCAACCTGCATGTGCATGAGGTAGGCATGTTTACATCAATCTGAAGAAGTGACAGCACTGCTACCTTGAAGAACTTGTTGGTGTCTCAGGAGGTTAAGAGGAGGTTTGTAGGCTGAAGTGTCATGATTCTGTTTTTGGTAATAGTTCAGAGCATCCTATTTGGAAGCTTGGTAGCTTTCTTTGAAGCTTTTATTGCTTTTAGGACTCAGAAGCAGTATCAGATAGTAGGCTACCCTTGTGATTTTGTGAATAGCCTGCATAAAGCTCCCCCATCAAGGGAAAACTTGCTCTGGGCAGAACAGAGTGGAAAGCAGAGTGCCACTGACATCAGGGCTCTGAAACAGCACAGGATGTTTAGGCAAGAGATACCTGATAAGGCAAATCCCAAGCTGCAGATGCGGGAGAAGTCCCTTGATCATCCTTTTAGCACATAGTACTGTTTGCTGCCAAGAATTAAAGCTCCTAGTGACTGAAAAGGAAATGTTTGCCCTTTGTGTAGCTCCCTAAGCATGCAGTTATCTTTATCTCTTGCTCTTCAAAGTTGTTGGTGATCAAAGCAACAGAGGACTGAAATAAAGTCAGATGAAGTCCCACAAGTTGAGAGAAGCTGGCAGAACATTGGAAGCCTGAACTGTAGCTTGCCAGTATAGTTCATTTTAAAAACTGTATTTTGGTGTGTGTGTGGTTTTTTTTATCTTTTAATATTGCTCAAAACTTTAGTCGAAGGATGTGTACTGTGGCTATGAATCACAGAGGAGTGCCTGAGATTCACAGGTAGGCTGCCACTTTCAGAAATGGCTCATTGTGTAAAAACTTTGAGGGAGCAAGGTTGAAATTTTACAGTGAGTTGTTGCTGAGAATTCATCCAAAAAGTGAGGAAGTAGAATTGCTACGAAAAGGATGTTGTGTCAATGAAATGATACTTTTATTCTCCAACCTCCCCTTTTTGCTATAAAGGAGCGGGTAGGAGAACAGCTGCAGATGTCTATGGCAGTCATTCAGCAGTGGGCTTGGGCACTACTAAAGCGTTCTTATTGTAGCTGTGCAAACAGTAATGTGTGTTTAGCCATTCTGTATGCTGATAAAATAAAAGGCGTGGATAGCATCACTCCACTGATACCTATCCCTGAATTAAAAAATCTAATACAAAGGTGGAGTCTTTGGTAGGGTGATGGTGCATCCCATTTGTGCTGTTATTTGGCCATTTGGGAATTCAGCAGTTTCTCCTAGTCCAGCAAAGAGAACATGGCTATGCTGTCCCATCTCTGCCCTCATGTGCATCTCTTTGTTCAGATGGGGGGTTTCGGGAGACCTATTTTAGGTGTCAGCTGCTTGTAACACCTTGTAGTATCTGGCCTAAATAGAAATATGCACACGTTAAAGTGGCTGGTTAAACCGCTGTTCAAACTGTGAAATTACAAGCCAAATTTTGCTATATCTCCTGCAATGTGTGAAATGATCAGGTGGTTACAGATTTAGCCACTTGCTTTAAACTTGTTTCTTCAGAGTACTAGTTCTGCTGACACTCACAATGACAAAAGGTCCTTCAGCCTTCTGGCTGATTCATATTTTTTTCAACACCAAATGAACTTCAGTGAAGTTAAAGGAGATGAAGGAGGTCTTTAGCACTTTAAGATGCTGTATTAGTGGATTACAGCCTGAACCAGTTATTGCTGCTTAAATCCAGTCTAGTACTTGATGAAACATGCCCTTTCCTTGAATTCATAACTATTTTTTACTCAAAGGGGTTTTCTAACAAAAAACGCACGGGATGTTAAATTACAGATACACTATAACCTGAGAAGTGTAAAAGATGCTAATAGACTTGCTATCCTGATGTACTGGAATGTGTGGCCTAGTGTTACAGTCTATGGTATGAGAACATTGTCATCTGGGTCTGCACTTGGGTAATTGGGGGGAGGGAATTCTTAATGTAGGAATAGGTATATTCAGTGAGATTCTCTACCACTTGAGCAAAATGAAACCATCAGCTTAATCCAGAGATACCATCAAAGTTACCAGCTTGTGCTACCTGCCTTAGTGTGTTAAGTGGTGCTAAATGAGCAGTACTTAAATACATGCACTGTGGGCACCTAAGTGTTTTTTGTCCTTTTCAGTAGTACAGCCGTGTGCCAGTACCATAGTGAATCATGGCTGTTGTTAGCCTCTGTCACTAGAAATGGTGTTTGACCTTGGTGTTAACTTGTGCTGCTGCCCACAAGAGCAACTCCCTCCCTGCTGAGTTTTCTCTGAATGCCTGGTCCCATCTCTTTTTCTCTGCTGTGCTGGGCCTTTTGCTGACCCTGTTCAGTTTTTGACACATATGACCCTAAAAAAACCCCTAAACAAAGAATAAAAGAACCCCAGAACACTCACTACTTGCTGCTAATTGTCAGGCTCATTTTATTCCTGCCTGGTGAGTTGAACCGATGCAGTAAGGGGTCTGTCTCCCTTTAGCCAAGGGGACAGCAAGCCCTTAGACTGCCCAGCCCAGCAATCTGTGCTTTAGTGCTGTCAAACACACTCACTGCCTCTGCCAAAGCCTCAGTCAGTGGGAAAACGCCAAATGTGGGATTATGTGTCTTTTCTGTGCTATGTCTGGTAAGGTAGTCTCCTGCCCTGTGTATCCAGGACAGGACTCCTGTGAGAAAGCCAACTGTTTTAATTCAGAGATGTTCAAAATTGCTGACTAGAGCCATACATCTTCCTAGGCTTGTATCAGAGCAACAGGGGGAAATGTGCATCATCATCTCTTCTTTCTTTCCAGTTACTGGCCCAGGATATCCGGCACGAAAGGAATGTGATTTTGCAGTGTGTTCGATACCTCATCCGGAATAACATATTTGGACTTCGTTTTAAAATGGAACCACAAGCTGAAAGAGAACCACAATCTGAAACAGAGACTGAACAGCCCTCTGCAACAGCTACAGCAGATTCTTTGGCAGACAAACTGAATGAATCTAGTTGTTCTTGTAGCTCTGACCTTCAGTTAGCAGGAGGAAGAGAAGATGCATTATTAATAGTGCAGGGTGAGAAATCACCCGAGGATCAGACTTTGCAGATGGCTCACTTGGCAGATGAGGACACATGGGAAACCCCATCAATTCAGTGTGAACAAGTACTGTAGATGATGTCTGTCGTGGACGGTAAAGCAGAGGCTCGTGTTTTCTACCTGACTGATGCTTTTTGAAAAACATCAGTATAACAAAGTGATCATTAAATTACATACTGAGAACTGTTAAAACCACTTTTCTGATCTGTTCTGCCTGAGATAGCCATTTCCTTGTGAAAACATCACCTGCTTTGAGTAATTGAATTTCCTTACGGCAGAAAGGCAGCAGTGGCACAGAGTAGGACCGTACCTAGAGTAGGTGCAGATCCTCACGTTTGAGCTTCAGAGCTCTGAATGTTTAGGAAGCCTGTGTCAGCCCATCACCAGAGCCAAGTAATACTGTGGTAGGATGGATCTTCCTCATGTGAAACTGTGGTCCGGTGTGGTGTGTCTGGGAGGAGCTTGAGTGTCCAGAATTATTTCAGTGTCCTTCTGAAATTTTAATTCATTGCACATTTTGTTTTTCCCAGCTGTTATTGATGCAATACATCCAATATAAATGCAATATATCCAGTATACAGTGAAGAAATTAAATGAAAGATATAGCTGACCTGGCTATAAAGCAGTGCTTGCAGTAGGCGTCTCTTCCTCTCTGAACCAACTTAACCAAGCAGAGAAATGGAAATGAAGGTGCAGACTGATGCAAGAAGCATTTTTTAATAAATAAATAAAGATGTGGCTGTTAACTGCTTGCATCAGTGCTAGGTTGCTGGTTGACCTCAGGTACCCAATATTAAGCCTTAACTGCTGTTACAGTCATTGCCTGACAAATCTAACTTTTGAAGCAAAATCTTAGTATCAAGAATATTATTAAAGTTCAGAAAGTTTACCAAGAGTTACTGGTTTGGCCTCTTTTAATGTGCATTGGGAGATTATTAGTTGGCCTCTTGGAAGAATGTCTTCCTTGCTGCATTATATGGTGCTCCTACAACATTCAGTGATCTGTTCTGGTTTTCGTAGATCTGTGTGTATATCCATAGTGTTATGAACACTAAAAGCATCAGACAAGGTTTAGAAACAAGTTAGCCTTTTGATCACATTGTGCATTTGTTTGTCAGAATGCTTCTTGTCAAGGGCAGGTGTTAGTTTGTCACATTGACACTGAAAACATCCCACGAAAATAATCTGTTACCAAAACCTCCACTTCAGAGTCTGTTCTTTGTCTTTTAGTCATGGTTAAATTTGGGACACGGTTAAATCTCAGGGACTGCTTTTATTTTATCTTATTTTTATTCTTTGATGGAAGTCCAGCTTTCTGTTTCACCATCTAAAATGGGGAGGCTCACGTGGGTTGTTTCTTTTTTTTTGCCTAATAACTGTAATTTCTTTCCTCTACTTCCTTAACTTGTGCCATACATCTCGGTTGTGGTGCACAGAAACAAGAAATAGTTGAAAATTCTGTCCCACTGCTTTGCTATTTATAACTACGACTGCATATTGTGTTTGTAATTCACTATCTAAATTTATGGTATTATATAAATATCAACACCCTTGTAGAAGTTGTGTCTCAAGAATATATGTGCAGAATAGAAGCAGTAATCATAAACATTTATATTTTCAAGGCAGATGATTCATTCTTCCCATAATGATCCCACGAGCCATCTCAATCTCACTGGCTTGCTACAGTTTTACCCTGATGAAAATACCAGCAAAGGACTCTAAGCCACAGAGATCTGGCACTTGGGCAGAACCTGATTTCAGAGTGGAGTGGTACTGGTGCTGTTGAAAGCATGGGTAACAGCTGCAGGAAAAGAAATGGATGTCTTAGGACTGCTACTAAATTGCACTTTAAACACCCTTAACATGCTTCTGTCCTTATCAAGTTGATGGCAGAGCTTGCTTTGACTGTACACTCTGACCTTTTGTTAAAAAAAAAAAAAAAAAAATAGCTCAAATCCCCTTTAATCTGAATTCTTTATTCTGTTGTCATTATGGACTTAGAATATTAAACTTTCACAAAAAAACAAAAGCTTTGTCGGAAGAAAATCCATTCCATTTCATGTAGATAGGAAGAAGTAAGTTTCCTTTGAGGGAGAGCTGTACATGGCATAAATTGGGAGTTTTAACCTGGGACTTGTTGTATACATGCAGAATTGCTATTGCTGTTCTTGTAGTGAGTTCTGCCAGCTCATCGCAGACATGTAGAGACATGTGCTGCAGTGATGTTAAGCCTTGAATTGCAGTCTGGTCAACAAATGGAAGGTCTTTCCCTTCTTTTCTCTTTCTGTTCTTCCAGACCATGGTCAGACCTCACCTTACCCCCTCCTGCTCTTCAAGGATGTGCTTTCTTAGTACTTCGGATTCAGCCTTTGGAAAAGAAAGCTGCCGAAGTGACTTGCTGTGGTATGGTCAAATCCTTATAGGCTTCTTTGGTCCCTGTGGCTTTCCTGTTCTGGGTTGAGAGGAGTAGGTTTTATTGACTTCTGTCTAATAAAATGCCTCTCTGTGTAGGGGAAGCCTGTTGCTTCTGACATACTGCAGGAGCCAGTGTCTCAATTAAGCCTTGTGTGGCTTTTAATGTTCTCATTGTTTTGGTGTGGGGTGGTAGTTTTGTGTTGATTATTTTTAAGTTTTGTTTGTTGGGTTTTTTTACCAATGTTATTAGGGGAAAAAATCCTACTTCAGGCTTTGTGACTCACTTCAGATAAAAATATTCCAGTAACAACTTTCACACTCCTTAAATCTTATTTTTATCTTTCTTCTTTTCTAACTTAACTACTGAAAATGTAATTGTGGGTGTCTAGTTTCAATTCAGTACCCTTGGGCTTTGGTGGTGGTTTTGTTTTAAATCCATCTCACCTACTGAGCTAGATCAGTTGGGGGAAATCACACTTTACTCCGTTGTGCAGCTCAGGCAATCTAGACTTTGCTGTGAGCAAAATCACAACTGCTCCTCACATGAGGGTGAGGGAAACAGGTGTGCATTTCTGATCTGTATGGTATCTTGGTCAGTGAGGACTTTTGCAGCTGAGTTTACATGTTGATGTTTTGACCCTTGCTTTGAGAGCACAGGAGATGATGGTTTGATAGAGATGCTGTCCCTGCTGTCAGTGCTCTGATCCTCTGTGTCAGCTCCTTATATGGCTGGGTGACCCTCTCCTTCCCCTTGTTCCTGTGACCACTAACCCAAGTCATGTGGTGCAGTCACTGTTCAGGAATAACGTTCTACAGTCCTAGCAGATCTTAGCTATTTAGCTAGTATTGAGCAACAAGTAAAAACTCTTTGGGCCAGTTCTGTTAAAGGCAAAAGTCTGGGCTGCAATACTGCATTCCCCAAGCTATCTGGAAGTGGCACTCTGGCATACTGTGGACCTATGTCATCAAGAAGGGGTACTCTTAAATATCTTTAAAAGCTTCGGGCAACTGGAAAAAATTCCTGACAACTGGAAGGAAAGGAAGTATCAGTTCAGGAGGATCTGGGGACCTACAGGCTCATCGGCTTCACCTTGGCCCCAGGGAATGTGGTGGAGCAGATGAGTGTGGAAGCTATTACCAGACATAGTAAGGACAAGAGGGTGATGGGGTTTAGTCTTCATGGATTTAGGAAGGAGAAATGCTTGATCAGCTGGATGGGTCTTCTGTAGTGAGATGACTTGTTTGGTGGCTAACAGGAGGGCAGGGGATGTTGCTTATTATAGGTTTAGCAAGGCTTTTGACACTGTCTCCCATTGGTGAAGTATGGGCTAGGTAGATGGATGATGAGGTAGGCTGATCACTAGCAGAAGTGCCAGGCTCCAAGGGTTGTGATTAATCACCAATAGGTTGAGGGAGGTGGCCCTTTCTTCTGATCAGCATTAGTGAGGTGCATCTGTAGTGCTGGGTCCAGTGCTGGGCTGCCCAGTGCAGGAGAGACATGGACATACTGGAGGGAATCCAGTGCAAGGCCACAAAGATGTTGAAGGAACTGGAGCATCTTTGAAATGAGGGGAAGAGAAGGCTTGGGGGATCTTATCTGTGTGGATAGAGACATGATGGGGGAAGTAAAGAAGGTGGAGCCAGGCTTTTCTCAGTGGTGCCCAGGGTCAGGACTTGAGGCAAGGAACACAAATCAAAATACAGGAAATTTATTTGAAATATAGGAAGAAACGTTTTAACTGTGAGGTGTCAAACACTGGCACAGGTTGCCTGGAAAGGCTGTGGCAGCTCCATCCTTGGGGATATTCAAAACCCAGCAGGACGCAGCCCTGAGTAGCCTGCTCATGAGCAAGAGTTGGGTTGGGTGATCTCCAGAGGTGCCCACCAGCCTCAGCAGCACTGGGACACCATGAGCTGAAGGGGATGTGCTGCTTGAAATCATTTCTTGGTGTAAGACATTGCTTTGGAAGCTCTGCTCCTACTGAAATGACAGAGCAGGCCAGCCCCACAGGCTGCCCTGCCCACACAAGGCTGACAGGCTGCTTCCAGAGCTGAAGAGAAGGTCCAAACAGCATCCATGACAACCGACATGACTCCATGGCCTACATTTGTCCATAGTGCTTGCCTTTGCGCAACCTTGGACTTAGCTCCGTGCATCAGTTTACAGAGAGGGATGCTAAATCCAGTGCTTTAACTGTCACTGAGGTGCAAATTGAGATGGATGAATGAAAAACGCTGCGCAAGTGTTGGGTTTTGCTATTACTTGACGAGGTGGAAAAGGGTTGCGGTGTTCTGGGTACTCACTAATGCAGTCTGAGTGCTCAATACCTGAAAGAAACTCTCACTCTCCCCCTACTTTTCATCACTCTCTGGCTTATGTTGTGTGACTCCCGTCCTAAAATGTCCTCTAATTTCTAAATATACCCTTCAGGCAGCTGCTCTCGTTTGGTAAGACAGCTTTCTGGGCATGGTACAGGTCATATACAATCTCCATTGTATGTGTAAAGGAAGCTGTATAGACTCTGTATGTGTATGCGCTCATGTATGAAAACAGTACCAGCTCAGTAAAACAAAGCTTGCACACACACTTCACACAGTCCCAACTGGTCACAGGAGCAGATGTTTTGGGTGAGGGGAAATCCAGCATGGATTTCAGCTGAACATTTTTTCTTTCAGGTTAACTAATATCATCATCAAGATGATATGGACAAGAAATTGGAACAAATGCAGTATGTAATCGGAGGAATACAGGCTGCTTTGCTGAGGGGCTGCATCTTTCACCTGGGAGGCTGGACCTCTGCAAAACTGAATCAAAAAAGAAAGCAAGCCAAAGGATGCTGGAGAGATGCATTGTGATGCTTGGAGCATTCTTGGGCAGGGAGATGCGGGGGTCCAGGTCCTTGGGATGATCCCTTCCTAAGCAAGTGCTCTGGCTGATGTGCCTGCTAATTAAAGCTCTCTGCTTCCTCCTCCTCCTCTGGCTGGGCTGGTGAGTCTGGTCCCCGCTCTCTCGTTTGCTGGAGCTGTTAAGTAAATTCAACCTGAATTTGAAAATAGCAGTGGGATTACTTAAGCCACATTTCTGGGCAAATTTGCTGTTGCTAAAACTCCGCCCTGCTGTACTTAAAGCTGACCCCTCTTCATTTTCGTTTGGCTTCTCAGCAGAGAGATTTTTTGACTTGCGAGGGCAAGATGTCAGTGTTGTACCAGGCAACATTGAAGGGAAGGTGATTGCATCATATAGGGACAAAATGTTACTGCAGCTTCCCAAAAGCGGAGGCTGCTTCACAACCTTTCTATTAAAGCCAATTCATTCTGAATTTCAGTGCCTGTCTTGTCTTTGGTGCTATTAGGTGATACTGTTGATAGAGGATTTTCCCACAAGAGAGAACGAAATTTGCCTGCCCTTGCACCGTGGAGAGAAAATGCCAACACAGAAAAAAGATTCTTCTTTTGTCCTTTGGTTTCATGGCCAGGAGCATGTTTTCCACCTCATTTTCAGGTGACCCTTTCCAAGAACCTGCTGTCTGTTTGCCTGCGGGAGGGCTCCCCAACTTCTGACATTTAAAGTATCTGGGGAATTCCTGGCATAATCAAGCAGCTCAAGGTTTCTGTGTGAGTGTGGACAATGACGCTCCATCCTGTGAAGTGGAGGAGGCGAAGGCATCAGCCCACTGACACTTCTGGGTCGCAAGGCCAAGGCGACATCCCTGTGACCCACTTTGAATTTACCACTTAATTCATCTTCACCAGCGCTATAAATAATTCAGCCTGAGGCCAGTCAATGGTGATAAATAGGACAATAAACCTCGTACTGCAGTGAAAGCTACAAAGAGAGCAGCACTTTTTGATTGAGTGTTGCACAGTGACTAGGAAAAGCAGAGAAAACTCACTCAAAGCACTGCACACAAATGTCATTGAGCACAAGTTCATTTGCTGGCTTTGAAGTTTCATGGAGTAATTGAGCCCTTAAAAGGACTGTTTCACATAATGTTGGAGGCTTGAACCAGAAGGTTACTTGTGGTGCCAAAGTCTTTGCACAAACTAATTTAACCTCATGGGACCAGTGTGAAGATCCTGGTTTATAGCTGGTCAGGTCTCTCCTCCATCTGCTTCATCCGATCTATCTGGTAAAACCTGAAATCTGTAGGTGGGAAGGTCGTAGCTTTCTACATTAAGCCTTGTGTTTAGACCATTGTGCAACACCCATCTCTCAATTAAAAGACGTTTTCTTTGCCCTTGACACCCAACTAACAGTGCTGGGTGTCCTTACAGCCAGGTGTGAGCCAAAAGCACAGGAGCAACAGCAGTGGCTTCGCAGGGTTGGACCAGGAGTTTGTGCCTGGCTGCTGGTCCTGTTCATGGCTGATTGCCACCAACATCCCTGGTCTCAAGGCAAATACAACCTCCACTGTCCTTTGGGATATCAAGTGAGCCTTGAAAACAGAGCGAGCTGCAGGATGGTAGAAAGGGTAGCACATCCCTGGGTTGCCATGAGAGCTCACTCATGTCTGAGCATGGAAAATAACCAGGTGTGCAGGAGGCTGGGTTTTCTGGCGGTGGAGCAGAGGCACAGCAATTGTCCCTCTGGTTCTGGAGATCTGGTTAAAGCTTTCTGGCTCGCTAGAGCTGCAGTTGCATCGTCTGAAGAACATCCCACGTGTTACAATTTTCCGCTCCCCGGTGGATTAGGCTCAGAGCCTTGGAGGTTTTATTATATGTGCCTATATTTAGCTTAATTTTTAATGGTCTGCTAGACTGCTCGGTAGTTAGCTAATGAGATCTGGTTCAATAGGTTACTGTGCTACATCCGTGTCCGGTTTGACTTGCAGCTATGAAAAAACACTGTGCTACTCCAGCAGCAGACGTGCCTCCGCTCCTTTCCCTGAACCTATCTAAGCATGGATGGCTCGTGGTCCCAGGGTGGCTCGTGGGAATGGCCTGTTCAATTTTATAAGCCTGGGATTTCTGCTTAGGGTCATGGGTGGTGGGGATGTAACCGGAGAAGAGCGGAGATCTGGCACAGATCACTTCTTGACTGCTAATGACTCCAGGGAATAATGATAGAAAAGGCTTCTCCAGCCTGAGTGTCGTGATCCCCTGAGAACTGGCATTGCTGAGTAGACTGAAGTCTGGTCTGCTTCAGCAGGATCGTGGCCACCGCTAAGGGAGGCATAATGGGTCAGGAAGTGGGAGAGAAGGGGGAGAGAGGAGAAGGAGATGGTTCAGTCTCCGTAGCCAGCCAGCCCAGCTCTGATAGACGGCTTTGGGAATGCATTGCTCTATTAAGGATAAGCAAATAAGAGGGTGCTAGCTTATAAATGCCCACAATTTCTTGGGAGAAAAGACACAAGAAACAGATGGGCAACCAGCCATTGGTTTCTGGTCAGGAAGATGCTGTTTAAACCAGCAGCCAATGACAGTATCTAAATATGTGTCTATATCCAGCAGTAAGCACCAAAAGGGTTAACCATAATAAAAACCTAGCTTGTCATGCTGTCTTTTCATTGAGAATCCCAGAAGTAGAGATTTTCACTCTGACCAGTGTAGTTGGGCTCCAATCCCTTGAAGGTCTCTTTAAATTCAGGCCAGCATCCCCTTGAGACAGCACTGATGTTTTCTTATAGCTCTTTCAAATTTGTATTTAAAGTGCTATACCTGAAGCCACTGTGATCAACTGATGTTTGCCATGTTCCAAATGAGGGAGCAAGGTTGCACCCCACCTGATCTTGGTAAAGTGAGACAGTTCTGCTCATGGGCTTTTTTTTTCCTTCATGGTTTTAACTGCACCACCAGTAAAAACTTCATTATTGCCTTCAGCTTCATGTAGCAGTAGATCAGAGGAGCATAAATTCAGCAGGCTAACAGGGACAAAGGGTCATGGGAGTAGACCTTGGCAGATAAGATGATGCACAGAGCCTGGTCAGTACCTGGGTAGGTAATATATCACTGCTGCTGCAGAGAGAGAGGCCACCCTCTACTGCAGCTGAAATGGAAACCCCTGCAGTAACGGAGGTGGGGTTTCTCAGATGGATGGTGGTGGGGTGAGGTAGATACAGGAGGGGGAGATGTAGGCGCTTGTAAGTGCATGGATGGGGAGGCAGTGCCTCTATTTTTTTCACTCAGGTGAGTCTAGTCCTGAATATCGACCCCTGATCTCAACCAGAGATGCTATAAATTCAGTATTAATCTTCAAACAATTTTGTCTCCTCAACAGATAAGCTTTGATCTCCAGCAGCGTAGGACCTGCTCCTCTTTGGAACAGAAAGGCCAAGTATAAGAAGCCAAACCCCTGAAAGAAACCATTAACCTGGTCTTTCTCCTGGACAAAGCAAACACCTCGCACTTTGTCTTTTCTGGGGGACGTGTGCTCATCCTTCATACATCTTCAGGGGACAATGTGTGCCCCTTTGAGTACCCTAACCTGGAATTCCTAATAGAAGCACTTTGGCTTTCAAAACAAGGGTCCCTTTTTTTCCCTGTGAAGGTGATGACCTTACAGTTCCTGCATTTATGGGTTCTCAGAAATGAAGCTGACGGGTGCTCTGTCAGCACCACTGTAGGCAAGAAGCTCTGATAGGGTGGTGTTGACATAATCTGTAATCGATCACATCATTTGTGAGTGGCTGAGTAGCATTTAGGTCATGGCACCAAAACACTGCCCGAAAAATTTAGCCTTGGGTCTCTCGTGTTCCCTCCGCAGCAGTGTCTGCCTGTCTGGCAACCCTGTACCCACTCTCCACAGATCTTCAAGTGAGTGCTGGGTCTGGTTTGCAGGTAGGACTCCAGCTGCTCAGGAGATTGCCTTGGAGGCCTTGAGCAATGCTGGTGGGGCTTTTTATCTCATTGAGATATCCGTTGGTGTAGAGGCAGGAGCACAGAGGTTGGACAGCAGAGCAAATGCGAGCAGGCAGCCAGGAAGGGAAGGGGTTTCGGGGCAGGGTAAGACACTCCTGAGGTAAAATGCACTGAACCTGCAAAGCAATCCTTTAGCTCCAGTGAGACCACAGCAAGATGTACTCTGCACCAATACCTTTCTCTAGCAGGTCCTGAGAGCAGAGCTGATTCGAGCTATTGCTGAAAGCTCTGGAAACCTCACCCCTGAGTGCTGAACTAGAAAATTACCCCTCACAGCCCAAAGCAAAGATGGCTTTGTACGTGGGAAGGAGTCTTGAGAAGACCACAGAAGGGCTGTGGATTTTATCTTTCCCTCTGTTAACATTGCCCAGTATGGCAAGCTTTCATGTAAGAGCTGCTGCATGTGGTCTTCCTCCCTCCTACTCCCATCAGCGCTGCAACTGTGTCCAGCATTATAGCTTCCCATAATGGTAGCTATAACCAACCTTGTAAATCAGGCTCTGTAATTATGGGACCCAATATGGAATAACAGGATGAACATATTGGTCAGCAGCCACTTCGTGGAAAACATACAAACCCACCAAGGGGCCCCAGTAGGTGCTGAAAATAGTTCATACCAGAATCCTGACCATCCTAACAGGTTGTCTTAGTGGTGATTTGTGCTTTTGCTGTCTCCAAATGTAACGATCGTCTCACTCCTCACCCTCTTCTGTTACCTTCTTGAAGTGCAGTGGCAACTGCAACCACACATCTCTTTGCAAAAGAGTTTGGAAGTTAAAATAGCAGGCAAGGCTTCGATTTCCCTCACTATCCTCTACAATGGACCTTTGCAAAAGTGCCCTAATAAAAGGCCCTGGTATCCTGCAGAGCACTGGTGCTGGCGCCTGAGAGTTCAAACTTTGTGCTTTCAGGCTTTTAGTCATTGATAGAGAGATTACACTCTGTTTCTGGATGTGCTCTCTCTTCTGCAGAGAAGTTGTTTGTTGCCATGGATATTGCTTTGTCTTGAGAAACACATAACCAAGCTGGATTTAAACAGACCCTTGTGGGTCAATATTTCCATAGGAGCAAATGCACATCTCGAGGCTTCCTAGAGTTATTTTATTTGTCCCTGGTGCAAGGAGCATGAAGCACGCAGAGCTTCAGCTGGAGAGGTAATGGATGCCCCTCAGCTGTAAGAGAAGGTGGAATAAATTTTGTAAGCTATTTTACCCGAACCCAGAAAGGTGAAGGAACCCCTCTGATCTCAGCAGCCACAAAGCGCAGGTTGAAGTTTCTCTATTGTTTATTCTTGACAATTTGAAACGCCTTTTTCTCGCCAGTCCTAACTTCTTTTTTTTTTTTAATAAAAAAGAAGTGCCTTTCAGTGTGGGGTTTCCAAGACGTGTCATATTGCAGCTCATAATCGGACTTGTGTGCTGGGCGAACAATAGTCGTTACTGTTCGATGCAGAGATTTGATAAAATTTGCTAATGACTGCTGCAGAAAATGGGCAGATCAAGTGGAGAGAAGTTTTCAGTTTCTACCCAGGAGCAAAACTCCCACTCCCTGGCTTATGAATTTCATTAGGTGGAACTAATTAAAGGGATGTTTCTTATTACCAAGATGAGAAGCAATCCAAGAGGAGTCCAGGGAGGTTTGTATGCTGCAGCACAATTGCTCTGCTTTTAAATGCTGCGAAAGCATTGCGTCCTATTTAATCTGACATTCCCTGTGTTTGTTTCCCTTCGTGACTCATAGCACAACACTGGCAGCAGGCCTAGGAAGTAGGTTATGGGATCTGGCGTGGGGACACTGGTGGATTGTATTCCAAGTGTTGTGCTTACATTGCACCACCAGCCATGAGAGCATCCAGCAAACTGTGTTCATACTGCCTAGCAAGCTGGTGGCTTCAAAAGTCAGATGAACAGCTGCAGCAGTGGAACAAGGCGGGCTTGACTTAGCACTTAATTTGCCACGTCTATTAGCCCAGCTTGTTTAACATGAAACAATTTTAGCATGTGAAAAAAAAAGGCTCTGCAAAACATGCTCTGCTTCTCCTCGGTGTCACATTCTGGTTTTAAGCAGTAGGTTGATCCCTCCCAGCCTCTCGCACGTCCCCGGACAGAGGCGCTGCACTGCACTCACCAGGCCTGCAGAGAAATGGGGTGATCAAGTAATTGTTCACAGAAATTGCATGAGGCCTCTGATTTCACCCACTGATGGGGAGTAAACACGTTAATTTTCACACTGATGGGGACTTGATGGCAGGGGGGAAGGTTATGGCAGCTCTGCCTCAGCTCTTCAGCTTTTGGTCTCTCCAGTATAGCTCAAGAGCTCAGATCTTTGCTCCCTCTGGCTTAAGCTAATTAAAAGCCAAGGGCGTCATGCTGCTCCTGTGGACTCTGAAGCCAAAAATGCTAGCAGTATGTCTTGAGAAAGACTGAATCGCTTATCTAGCAGTGCTCTTAATTTGGTCTTCTGCAGCATAAAGAACTGCAGCAAAGCAAATAAGGTGTTTAGGAGGGTCCTTTGGCTTTGCATGTTGATTTCATGACCAATAAAACCAGCAGGGCATAAACGCAACTGCATGGTAGGTTGTGTCAAACCCTGCTTCCTTAACCTGACCAACCCTTCTCTGTAGAAGGAGCAGGGTCAGGATTTAGGTTGTCTGTTTTTTGCTGGTTTCTTCTGAAAGAAGACAGATGTTTTCTTGCACTTGGTGACAGAAAATGAGTAATATTTGGGAAAAACACCAGGAGAAGTGATCATTTGCAAGCAGAAGAAATAAAAGCATCATTAAAAGATATATGTCTGTAGAGCCTACCATAATCATGTTAGTGGTTTATTCTGTCCCTTAAAATGGTGTGGGCATTTTGTGACGCAGATACCAAAAAGGTGTGTGCATGCTTGTATGTGTTCTGCTGGCTACAGAACTAAGACCTCAACTAAATCAAATTTCATGTAGTTTAGTAGATGTATGCAGAATTTGCAGAGTGGCGGGTCAAAGGCAAGATACAACATTTGTGCTGGCTTACGAATATCTGAATAACAACATTGATTTTAAGTGATTCGGGAGTGATTTTTTAAAATATTAACCTGAATTCATCTAAGCCATGACACAAAAGGAAAACTGTTCCCTATTGCCTCTTCTTGGACTTGTTTTCTTAAGAAAAGAGTTTCTAAAAAGCAGGCCTGGCCTTCAGGATGACCATCCTAAGGCCAGCAGGAGCAGTACAAATCCAGATCTACTACTGTGCCGCATTCAGTGCCATGAAGGAACAGGAGTTTCCCTGGAAATCCAAGGCATCATTTATCCATCTTCCCAGGTGTTCCTGGAAATGCTTGTCTGCATTTTGGCATGCTCTGAATTGCTCAGGGAAAATGTCAGAGAGCACTTAATTCTCCCTGAACTGAAACATCTCCTTTTCTACTTCTTGCAAACTGTATGTATGAAACAGCAGAGTGTTATTTACTCTTGGTGAACTCACACCAGCTCTTCTGCCCTCTTCCACAGTTAGAGACTCCTTTGTTTGCAGTTACAAAGATCTCTGTGGCTACATGAATACAGTCCTGGAATACACAGGGAAAGGGAAATTAAGCAAGCCATCAACACATTACTTAGGTTTTCAGTTTTATGGTTATTTTGCAGTTGGAAACAAAGAAGAAAGCCAGGGCCATACCATCAGCCAGCTGGAGACACACACAGACACTCGCACACTGTCTCCTTTTAAGTTTTTGACAAGATTTTTCCCAAAGCTCCTCAACAGCTGTCTGGCTTCACTTTTGGAGAAGAGGAAATGGAAGATGGGAGCCGTGGCCGAGGCTGTCGGAAGTGCTTGCTGTCGCAGTAGGCTTTCTGCCCAGGCGATGCTAGAAAACAGGTCCCAGGAATGGCTTCATCTGGTGTCAGGGCGGCTGATCCTTCTTCTCCAGGGGGGAAATGATGGAAAACCCGTGGTCTTTGGAGACTTCTTCCAAGTTTGTGTTTTTAAATGTCTTACACGTTTTGATGGTAAGTGCAGCGACAGGGCAATCTTCTTGCAACTCCTTGGGTTGTAGAGCAGATTAAGCCCCATAGATGTTGTTACTTTGGTTGTCATATGGTCCAAATCAGTTTAGCATTGGTAAAACATTGCATTATCAGGGAAAAGCAATCTCTGCCTCCAGCCAAGGCTGGCAGCTCTTTAGTGCTCACTCTGACTTTCTCTGCAGTAATACGTTCTTTTCCAAGGCTGTAATTTTCTATGAAGAGAAACATTAGATAGAGGTCTGAATTATCAATTATCCTGATAGAAATCATGTGGCTTCCCATGGTAGGTTGATATTATTTTTAGAACGACATTTTGCCACACACTGAAATAATAAACACCATATACTGATGACTTCCTTTTCTTCTTCATGTTGTGCACATGAAATCCATGAGCATATCCAACTCATTGGAGGAGTAATTCCTCATGAGGGGAATTACTTATCTTCTTTCTTACTCTTCCCTCCTCAAGCCCTGCTTCTCCCACAGGGAAAGGTGGTGTGTCAGCAGGATGCACATTAAAAATGTTAGCGCACTTTCTTCTTGAAGTTTTAGCACAAGGTCAGAAATATCCAAGTGGAACAACCTTATTGTGGGGTTGACAGCTGCAGCCTGTCAAAGCATCAACCCAAATCCAGCATGGGGCACTTGACTACAAGAAAGACATCTTGATAATGCTTTTTACTCCCCTGCTGGATGGTGTGTTTTTAAAGTATATCTGAATTATCAGGTAATGCCACATATTTCATCCTCTCCACCTCAGCATTGGGTGGCTGCACAGAAGGAGCAAAAATTAGTACTCCTGCTTTCCTGAGCTAGAAGCTCCATCCATCTGCAGTCCTGCTGCTCCGTGTTAAATAATGCACACATCCGTATGTGTATGTAATTTCTGCATGAGAGCAAGATCTCTAATAGCTAAGCAGTAAGCTCATAAGAAGCTCTGCCTCACCTGAAGGTATAATCCTTTATTTGTGACATCCCAACTAGTTACCACTGGAAAGCATTATGTTCTCATGTGAGAAATGAACAGGACCAGTGGAACCTAAGGGGCTAGGAGGTGTTTTTTTTCCCCAGATTAAAATGTCTCCAAGATACACTTATTAAAAAAGAAGGAGGCACTTGGGTGAAGCTTTGCCCACAGGAATGCTCCTGAGTAAGTTTGCTCCTGGTGCATCTTGATAAAGTTTGCCTCTGTCTGACTTGGACCTTATTGCCAAAGAGGAATGGGTCAGCTATATCAATTTTAACGTAAGGAAACATCTGAAATAGCAAAAGGCACCCATGGTTTAATCTTGTAGAAGTAACAATGATGAATGTTATCTGACATACTTTTACTGGTATAATAAAATGAGGGTCTTTCCACAAGGCACTGGTTTGCCCGGGGAAGGGGTGAGGTACATCTGGTGGCAGGGAGGCAGTGTGTCTCATATTCAGCTCTTCTGCGCGGTGCAGATCTGCAGACCCAACCCTGCAGGACTCCACTGGTAATTCCTGGCCACCCCAGGACCCTTGGAGTATTTTTTAGTGTTTCAGGAAAGTGCAGCCTCCTCCAGTGACCTGGCCCAGCTCAGGTCTTGTATTATAAATACAGGCTTGACCTCATGGCCTGACTCTGTCCTCAGATGTTCGTGCCTGCAGTGTTGGAATGTAATGCTATACCTCCCATAGAAGTAGGATAGGGGGAGACTTCTTGGAAACTGCTAGGACAGGCACCAAAAATAAAAGGCATCTGAGTAACAAGTGGAACCACAAGGACACAGAGCTCCTCTGCTTGCTTTTCTGGTTGGTGCTTCTGTGTTATCTTTTCCTCTTCAGGACTTTTGTGGGATGCTATAAATATATGTGTGCAATTGTTACTGTGGAAATGAGGGTTCCCGTGTCCCTGTGCTTGGGAGTGAGCACCGAGGTGTGCACTGAGCATTGGTGCTGTGATGGGGGGCTCTGCTGCTGGGCTGCTCTGGGGTACCTCTTCCAGCAGCTCAGGAAAAGGTAAAGATAAGCTTGATGTTTTGAGGTTGGTACTGCCCATGTGGCACAACTGAAGGCACTATATAAGGACTGAGAACATTTCTCCTAATTCAGGGTTATAACGTATAGCTATTCTGTCTGTCTTCATCCCTGCCCCACCACAGCTTGCATGGAAATCCCAGCGTGCCCACAGCAGTGAGTGGCTGGGACAGAGACTCAGCTTGTTCTAAAACATGCAGTGAAACATCATTATAAATTACCCCAAAATACTCCAGCCTGGGAAGCCTTCTGCCCAGAGACCCTCCTATGCGGCCGCACGAAGAGCACACAGGAATTCTCCTGCGCCTGTTTTACTGGGAATGCTACTTGTAGCTGTGAGCAAAACCACAAGATTAGTGCTGAAATGCAACCTCTGCTGCTTTTCACGGCAGGGCGCTGCAGCGTTAGATGGTTTCAATTACAGAGCTAGGGCCTGGATGGCCTGCGCGGGCATGCCAGGGATGTGCTTCCCCGTGAACGCCATGGGGCAGCTGGTAACGCAGATCAGGCCCTTTCTCTCCAAATACCGAGGCACCAATTCTGTCTGGGGCTGGTGCATGCTTCTGACATGAATTTTACCACTCCAAGCTGGCTCCAGAGTATCCTCTCTGCTTAGATTCTGGTTGCTGAGTCCAAGGAGAAGCAAACCAAGCCAGAAACATGACTCAGCCTTCTGCTTGCAAACTGAACCTGGAAGCTGGCACTACCGAGTGGTGGCTATCCATGGGATGCTGTGACCTTGTGCAACACCTGTAAAGACCTCTTTCAGCTTGGGAGCAAGGACAGGGAGGTTCTGCTCCATGAATAACTCCTCAGCTCAGTGGAACAGGCCAGACACTAAAATAAGGCTAAATGAAAAATTATAGGGTGAATTTGGCCTCATAATCACACACAGATAATTTGTTGCTTGAACAGAGTCAGCTGAACATAAACAAGTCTACAATGTGCCTCATTATTGGAGCTATTTTTCTAGCAAGCCCCATGGAAATATGAAGTGGCTTTGCTCTGCAATTCGTGATCTAGTTTGCTATTAAATGCATTCAGTTTAATTGTGGCAATGTGTCTCATTTTGGAAGCTTTCTCAGCCACCACTCAAAAATAGCAGAAGACGGCAGAAACCAATTCCCCGGCACAGATGTCCTCCTCCATTTGCTGCGTGCTGCTGGAGCAGACAGGTGTGCTGGGCGAACCGAGGCTGCGAAGCACAGTAACGCTGATGGCACTGAGAGGCAGTTTGGGACAAGTGGATTTCCTCTATGGCAGCACCACATGGGGTAGGATGTCACAGGTTTTGACTGCCTGGACAGACACGATGCCCTGTTTGACCTTCATCTGACTTTGGCTCTCCATCTGTAGTCACAGCGACAGACTCGTCCATCTCTGCACTGTTACTGTGCCTAATGTTAATCGCATCTGACTGTTTTATGCACTAATCCTGTGACCTCCCAAAGATGAAATCATGCTGGGCTGCCATATATCAAACTCACATCAGCCTCTTGTTGACTTTGGCCATATGGTGTCAGAGTGATGAAAAAAGAACATTTCTAACCTCAACATGCTGGGCCTTATGGCAGTAACTTAAATCATTTTTCCACAATTGGGGGTACGAAGCCTTCTCTTTAAATATACCTTTTATTTTAATCTGCATGCTTTAGGTTGGACAGAATCCTACGAGTAGATATAGGCCAAAGCTGATTAGGAGCCTTCTGAGCTTGCCCAGCCCAGAGATGTTTATTTTGATGATAGAATATGGCCACTGTATCCCCAGCCATAAAAGTCTATACTTGGCACGACCAAAATAGACCTGCACAGTATTCGAGTGATTTGGTTTGTCACTCACACTGCATGGATCTGGGCTTTCAGCAATTGGAATAGGAGTAAAAAGGGATCATCCAACATTTTCAAGAAGCTATGGTCTTGGTGCTGGCAGATGGCATGTAGCCAAAAGGGGTTAACAGGAATGTGGGTTTGGGAGAATGCAAATGGCAGTGAAATATTTATCCAGCATCTCTCTTTCACCCTTATGGCGATTGCTAGTGGTGTGCGATTGCTGTGCTGTGAGGAATGTGCCTGAAGCAGCTTCTGGATGTTAAGGAACCTGTGACAGATGATGAAGTTGTGGCTTTACTCACTGCCTTGAGGACGACAGGTCTCATTCACAAAAGTGCAGAGGTATCTGTGGGAGAAGGTGCCCAGCGGTCTTATCTGTACGAGCCAAACGCACGCATGGTTTAGTGGTGATACGTGAACTTGGTGACCTGTGGCAGTGGAGAGCTTGGCCATGGTGGGACAGAGGAGCAGTCTCTTGGCCAAGACCTTCTGGTTGTGTTCTCTGTGCACGTGAGCAGCTCGTCCTGGAGAGCATCCATGCAATTTCGCAGCATATATTTCTCAAGGACACGTCCTGTGATGACACGTCAGCCAGTGTCGTCTGTGCCTGAAAAAACACGGCTTTCAAGAGTAAACACTTGGCAGAAACAACAGCACAAGCTCAAATTTAGACAGGAATAATTTACGCTGTGCAGACCCCAGCTTGCTGGAAGGGGGCACGCTCTCTGGCAGGCAGGGAGGGAAACGTGTTGCTAATTTTACTAGACAACTTCTGCCTTCCCCTCCTTTTCATTTTGTAGTTGCCAGCCTCCCTGGTTGCTCCTAAAATAGAAACATCTGACGCCTTGTTTAACTTACTCTGGGGGCCTGCGGGGAGCAGGATGGGATAAATCCCCTCTCTGCAGCGTGTCAGTCAGCCTCTTCCAGCCAGCTCTGCTGGGAATTGCATCCCAGTTTGCCACCTGCCCCCAGTTTCACAATCCGCTCCCCATTCTCCTTTTCCTGCCACAACTTTGTGCCAGGTTGGGAACTTCCCTGCCATGGTACCACTGTCTCACATCACTTCAACACCTCTCAGGCACACTGCTGTTGAAGGTGCAGAGCTGGTGACAACAGCCACAAAAAGGGGGTACTTGCACACAGGCAAGGCACCTGCACCAGCAGCAACGAGAGAAGCTTGAAATGGAGAAGGGGTATTTCAATGTGGCCAAAGCGGAGCTCTCCTTGCATTTCAATGAGCCTGTTATTGTTGCCTGCTTACTCACAGTTAATCTCCTCCTGTGATATTAGCTTCAAGGAGGATGGCTCGGTGATGTTGCCATGCTACTGAACACACTGAGCTATCTGTGAGGGGGGCAGATTGTGCCTCTGAACAGTTTGAGCTATTCCCAGCCCCCATACAGCCGTTACAATGATGTAACGATTGGGGTTGTTATTCCTCCTTCCATGGGGATCTCCTTTCCCCTTATTACAGATGAGAAACCTGGCTTTATCTTTGTTTTTCTGAAGGAAATACATAGACAACCTTGCAGGAGGCTCCATGAGGCATCCTCATGGAGTGGGTGTTTTGGCTTCTTCCTCTGGGGAAGATGACCCTCAGAGGCATGGAGCCTTCAATGAAGTGCTTGAGTGCTCTTTACGAGCCCAAAGCAGTAGCACATCCTCCCTGGAGGAGGCATGCATACAGCTGAGCATAGTGGAGGAGCTCCAGCCCATGGGACTGTAGGTAGGTACCATGCCCACCTCCCCTGTAGCCATGTTGTATTTGCCTCTGCCACATCCTGTTTGTCCCAGGCACAACCATGGGACAGCTCTGCAGAGAGGGTGCTCTGTAGGTGGTCTGGGGGCTGCTTTTCTTTGGAAGAGGTTGTAATGCAGCCATGATGTCATTGGGCTAAATTCCATCCAAGCCACATCCTATGTAATTTTCTTGTTCTTGTTACCCTGCCAGCTCAAAAGTTGTCTTGTCTTCTAAAATTCCTAATTACAAAGCAATGCGAAAAGTAATGGAGCATAGAAAATGCCAGTGAGAAACACATAGGGGAGGGAAATAAGAAAACTTTCCTGGCAAGAAATCCCCTGCAGTCTGGAGATACAGAAATTTCTCTCCTTAATTTCTCTCTTTCTATTGTTTAACAAGCTGCTCCCAACCTCGTGTTTGGTCTCAAGCTGAAAAGTCTGGTCAGGGCTTGTGAATGTAGGCTCCTTGTGTCCATCACTTCTCTGTTTTTTCATGGCTTTGCCACAAGGGCAGAGGAACAGGAGACAAAGATTAAGGTCCAGCCCCAGTTGTATTCCCACCACTTGGCTAAGCACCACCTCAGTTTTGCAAGAATTAAGCAGGATCACTACAGCCTTGGGAATGTTTGTGAGTGGTGACAGAGATCTGTAAAGCACATAGGCATGCTAGAGCTCGAATGGTTAACAGGCTTCCAACTGCTTAAACAACAAAGCGACATTAGAAATTTCTATTTTGAAGGATGTGACAATGGCAGAAGCATGTGACAAGCCCATCCTAGCTCTGCTCCAGGCCTGCAAACATAGTTTGGCCATCTGGCACCTGAGAGTACGAAGTTTAAATTGGATTTTAATAATACATTGCACCATCTGATAACGTGAGGACTCAAAGGAAACCCTCTCTGCTTACATCTTGAAGACTGCAGATGCTTTTTGAATCCCAAAGAATGGAGGAAATTCGTGGTTTCTATTCAAAAGGGTGTCAAGCACTTTGCTACTGAGAAAAGGAAAAAAAAAAGAGACAATAAAAGTCTTGTGTTTGTCATTTCTGTTTTACAAAGGAAGTGGCAATTAGGTGACAGGTGTGTAAATTCTCCAGCAATACTGCTGAACACAAAACGCACCCTGACTGGAGTCTGTTCTTGGAAATCCTTTACCCTCCCATCTCCTAGAAGGAAATGATCACACTAAAGCCATTATTTCCTTCTGAGCTCTGAAAAGGCTTTTTTTTTAAACTCGTTTGTTTCTCCAGAGAAGCTGGAAGGTTTGGAGATTGAAAACATAATGATGGCTCTTAAAAGAAGCTGACTTTTAAAATCAGAGACTAACACAAGAGACAGGAAAGATGAATGATGGTAACTATGAAGGTTTGCTACTCCCTCCAAGCTTACTGGTATTCTATATTGAATAATATAGATAATATATCTATATTGAATAATATAGATAATAAAGCAGTAAATCATTTCCACCTCTGACCTATGCAAATCATCATCTGCAGGTCCCAGTGCAGCATGCATGGCTTGCACGGCTCCTTTTCACTCCTTCCTGGTAATACCTGGGTAAAGGCTTCAAGTCCTAAATACCTGGGGTAAATTATTAATCACGTGTGGTGTTTAACTAGCTGCCACACAGTTTTCACTTTCCAGCTGAAAACGGCTCTCTTTCCTAACTGAAAACAGCTCTATTTCTTTTCTTCAAGATGAAAAAAACGCTGGGTGCAGCCGTGTGGGCTTCTCAGCAGGCTTTACTATGTGTTTGTTAAAGAAGGCTAGAAAAGGTTCTGCTCATCTCTGTCCTCTGTACCAGTTGCAATTTGAATTGCTGGGGATGGAGGGATGGGGGTGCATGAGCTGTGAAACAAAGTCCATGCTGTCTGAGTGCAGGAGGAGCTTCAGGTGACCCCTGTCCAGATGTATGTCCAATGCCATCTTCAGTGGTCAGCAGACCTTGTCACTGGATGCGTGCTGAGCAGTTGTGAAATACAGCGATTAAGTTCAGGGTTAAATCCTTATGTTGAGAACCATTGCCCAAAAGTTCTGAAGCTGGGCTGGAGAGACATTACCCCTTGCTCCTTCTCTGTCCAGACACCTCAGCTCTGCTCTGCACTGTCAGATTGGGCGTCACAAAACTCTGTGTTCATTTGGTCTGTAAAGGAACCAGCCAGCATCCGAGCTGTCAGGCTGGTGTTCTTCCTGAGCAGTGAAATTCAAAAGGAAACAATTAAAGTTGGAGGTACTGCTTAATGTTCTGTGTCTGGTTGTGTATTACCTGAGTTGGCGTAAGACCCTGAGCCATAATGTAGGCAGCACACACAAATAGGTAGAGGAGAGTGAAAATACAGCTATTCCTGCTACCATTCAAGTCACCTCTCAAAGTCCTTGACAGTCAATCGGTCCTGTGAACACAAGGCAGTGGAGAATGCAGGACACCCAAAATATGACTTGCTCATGGCTTGTTTCTGGGCTGGTGGGTTGGTTTTTGGTTGGTTTGGTGGGTTTTTTTCAGGAGGTGGGTGGGTTTCTTGTGTTTTTTTCAGGGGAAGATGAATATTTTTCTTCTTTTGGAAACTTCCTGTTGTTTTGGTTCCCCTTCTCCCCGCCTTGAGCTCTTAACCTTTAGAGTGATTGATATATGTGTGTTTTAAGCGCATCAATCAGCATTTCAATCAGCTGAGCGGGAAGCCTGAGATGACAGCTTCCTCTGCTATGGCTGGTATGTGCAATTGGAGTCTGCTTTGGCTTTCATACTTGTCTGACAATGAAGAGGTGAAAAAACTTCACTATATATTCAACTTTATGAGGGCTTACAGGCTACATCCCTGTGGCCGCGTGACGACCTGGCTGCACTGTGCCTTTACAGATGTTTATAGAAAGAATCCAAAGGGAGTACTAAATTTAAGACCAGACAAGTTGGTAGACAGTATCATTATGATTTTGCAAACAAACAAACTGGTATTAGCTAGATTATCTTCTGGAGGTTGTCCATCCACTATGTATCTAGCACATTGCTGCAGCAACCTACACACCAATCTGAAGGAAGGGATGGAGCACTTCTGCCACGATTTTAAGGCTAGCATTCTGGCCCCCTCAAACCAGGAGTTTGGCTTCATCCCCTGATCTCTTTTAAATGCTGCCTGTCCCAGGGCATGCACCCACTCCACAGGGTCTCAGGTCCATCTTCTGCACTTGGGCAACATCATTCCTGACAGATGTATGCCCACCCATCAATGGTGGAGACCTTCAGCTATCAAGAAACCACAGCTTTCTCACATAATCTTCTCCAGGGCTTCCTTATCTTCACTTTTAGGAAGCCTTCCAGGCCCTAATGTCTAACTTGACTCCTAATGTGGAGTGCCATCAGAATTGGGACAGAGCACGCAGACTTCTGCCCAAATGTCCTTTCAGTCTGACTGTGAGGTGACACTATGACACTGAGAACTACTCTCCAGCTATGATTTTCTAGCCACTCTTGCAACTGCTTCAAATAATTTAATCTAGACCATACTTTTCCAGCTTTGAAAGTCAAGATATGTGACCTTTACTGATTCTTCCACTATCTTGTTGTGAAAACAAATTCAGACTAGCCTGACATAACTCGGTACAATTAGATGAGTTTGATGTGTGCTAGCTGCTACTAATCTCCTTGTTTTCTCCCAGGCACTTACAAAATTGTGTGTGATTTGTTGCAGCGCAGGAGGGTTCATGAAGGTGAAATTGAGCAATGTGAGCTACTGGAGTTAACCCTGAAGTCCTGAATTTCATGGAGCCAAACCACCCTCTGCCAGGAGTACCATGGACAAAGACAGGCTTTAGGTTCTGGCTATTTTGAAGTTTCTCTGTGTTGCAAAATAATGGGATCTTTGATATTTAATTACAGCAGCTATCTTTCTGACCCGTGCAGAAATGTGCCATAAATATTTTGCAGGTAGAATAGGAATGTTTGATAGGAAATGCTGGAGCAGCTCTGAAAGCTGGTGGCAAAGCTGAACTCACGTCCCCTTAAGGCAAAATTAACCCCTTGTAAATGCAGGATCCATGCATGGTTTTGGGCAAGTGGGCAAGAAGGAATGTCACGGCTGCCTCCAGCACAGCTGTGATGCACTGCTGGGGCTTTTAACCCCAACAGCTTGGTCTGGAAAAAAATCGGCACTGCTTTCACTGCTTCCCATATTGCTGATCCGAGAACGTGTTTCAGGTCCTGAAGTGTGATAGAAAATACTCCGGATGAGTAAGTTGCTCCTCAGCTCTGATGAACAGGTTGCTCCTTTTACAGCACACGCAAGCACACAACATGTTTTGGCTTTTCACTTCTGATGTTTCCCCACGCCAAGCCCAAGCACTCTTATTTCAGTTTTAAGTTTTATTCTACAACCTGGTGTGCTTATTCCTATATATTTTTAACTGGAGATCACTGCGACAATACCACGAAAGGGTCTGTGCAACCCCAGCCAATGACAGGTGCATTCAGCTGCTGCTGAAGCTACATAAGGCATCTAAAAATGAGTAAAACTGCCAAGTTCCAGGGTGAATCTAGTTCCTCGGGATCTACTGCAGCCATAAAGGAGGAAGAAGCTGAACACACACCCCAAACCCCTACCTCATTTCAGAGTGTGCTGAGTTTTGCCCCTTCTCACATGCGTGCAAGGGGAGCTGCTTTGTGCACTGGGAAACCTGTGGCTGGTGTTCTCAGAGGAAGGTCTGGTTTCTGCTGTGCCAAACACTGCCTTTCGACAAGCCAGGCAGTGTCCTCCTGGTATGTCTGCCTCTGCATAAGCCTTCTGGTTTATACTCTGGGGGATGTGTAAGGATCACGCCTTAACTATGAAAGCAGTTCTGTTCTCACGTCAGAGGCTCCAGCGCACCAGCACATGGGAGTGCTCGTCTCCTTTGAGCAGCACTGGTTTGTATCGATATAAAAAGGGAAAAACAATTAAAAAGGGCAAGCAAGCCACAGTTTTGCTTCTGTCATTGCCTAAGCCACTCAATCTGATGCCAAGGAGTGGGGTGCGGAATTTCCATATACCTTTCCTGGGTAATTTCTCTTCCTCTTCTCACATCCTCAAGGATTGTTCCTGATTTTTCATAACCACTGTATTAGGGGTTTTTCTTACTCTACTTTTTTGTTTGTTTGTTTTAATGGTATCAAATTAGATTAAAGAATATAACTGTATTCAATCAAAAGTGATTATTCTTGCAGGATAATCTGACTAATAAAAGTTTAATTGTGTTTCAGGAAACTGTATGCCATTGTGGTGCATTATTTTTGTACCTCTCGGCTTGTGCTATTAAAAGATTGCAGCTGATACAAGATGATATGGGAGGATGCCAACTGGATTCACAGTATTTAATCAGATTACTTTGGCTTTGAAATCTCTTCATTGGTTAGTTACAAAACTTCCTATTAATTTTAGGGCATTTCTGCTCACTTCTGAGGGTTCTAATAGCATTAGCTTGAAAGCTCAGAAATTATTTGGGAAGGAAGAGATATTTCATGTTCATGTTCTTATTCTGTTTTCCTCTAGTCATTTTTTCCTGCAGTTTCAGCTTGTGTAACTTCTGGATGGATATTGAATACCTTCCGAAAGCATGCAAGAGCAGATCATTTTAAAGGCTGTTGTTCACATATCTGAAATCATCTGAAATTCACAGATTTGAAAGGCTTGACTCCATTTTCATTTGCAATCCTTTGTACAGCTCTTAAATTTTGAAGATTCTTGTTTGAATAAAAAGCATGCAAGTGGAAAAAGCTGTAAAATACTCGTTATGTATTCAGTCCTTCTCCCCCACTGAGACACTGGGGTGGAAGAAGCTACTGGGTGGGTAACGCGTGGGTGGAAGAAAAAAGGCAATTACAAATGCTGGGTACCACAAGCAAAAGGAAGAATAAATGAGTGATGCTTAACTGAGTTCATGTTGCTGGAAAAAAACATCTACCAGGAAGGGCATCAGATAACAGAGTACTTTGCCTAGCGAGGTAATTATGGTTCAAACAGTAAGTGCATTCAAGGCAAGATGAGATAAACTTTCCCAAAGTATGGTGTAGGCAGCACAAAGGGCTGGCAGCCCCCAGCCTGGTGCCGTTGACCTGCTCCCCTTCCCCACCACGTCTCCATCACCCTCAGCCTCTCCTGTTCAGGGAGGGATGCAGGCAGGAGGCTGGCGGGGCAGAGGCAGTGGGTCCCGCTGCATTTCACAGGAAGGCGCCATGGCCAAGATAATCTCCTAATAAAAACAAAATCAGTGACGTTTTGGACATGGGACAGACGGATGCATCAAATAAAGATGGCCTGGGCCAGATTCCCAAGGGTTTGAGCTTTATCTGAGCCTGTTTGCTCACTTATCGAGCAGGGGTGTATCTGGTGCCTGTGCCAGCGCCAGTCCTGGCTGATTTTTTTTCAGCTTCTCACTACAGAGAAGGAACTTCTGCTATGTTTAAAGAACAGGGGTGGGAAGAAAACCCCACTGGCAGCATATGCCTTATGACAGCACTAGCACATTCATTGTGAAAGTGATGGGCAGCTAATGGTGTCAGTGCAGGAAAAAACCCAAACTGTGTTTGTTTGTTTGTTTTTGTCTCTCAAAGTTCTGGCCTGAGAAGGGGCTGCAGAAACAGTCGCAGCCTGTGAAATCAGGGCAGTATTTAAAGCAGAAGAAGTGGGGGGAAAAGAGGTTTTATAAGTAGTGCCAGCTGGATGTGAAATCAATCCGGCTTTTCAAAATAATGAAAATATCTCTTTCCCATTCATTCAGCCTGGCATGTAACACCAGTGCTGCTGCCACATCATCATTCCGAGTTAGCACGCCAGAAAGCAGACACCAGCAGAGACCCAATCGCCACTCTGTCCCACAACGGTGTCCTGTTCTGAGGACTGTGTCGCAGATATGGCACCACTGGGAAGGACGCTCCCAGCAGCAACTATCCAAGCAGGAGAACTCCCTGGCTCCAGGGCAGCAGAAGGAGGGGAATACTCATTAGAAAAAATCACTTATATTTTGCAATTTGCTGATCCAGCCGCTTAAAGCAGAGGGGTGGCTGCAGTGGAGATGAAAGGGGGCTGATGGCAATGGCACAACCTTTCCTATGTAAAACCCTGCATTATTTAAGTCAAGCCTCATTCATTCTAGCCTCTCTTTAAAGGCAAGCATTTTAAGTTTGAGCTTCCCATACACACAAGATGAAAAAAATCTTTCCAAAATGCACAGCACAGAGTTGAGTCAGGCTCTGTTGGATGGTCTGAACATCCCGATTTGCAACAGGAGGAATGAACTTCTTTAGCCTTCTTTAGCTTGTCCTTTGTTTCCAGCCACCTCTCTGTTTCGGAGTTACACTACCACGAGTAAATGCTGTCACAGCAATGAGAAAAAGCAACTTACACTTCTCTATGCATTAGATACACACCTGCCCCCTTTTCTTCACCTAAAGCTAGGAGCTGTGAGGATAAAGAACCATTTTAATGGATGAGGCACCTTATTGAGCAAGCAAACCCCAGACCTGGAAGTGTTGAACAGGGAGATAGGTTTCACACTGTGTTTTAATGCCTGCTCAGGGGCTGCTCTGTGATTAAGATGAGCCAGAGATGCTGGTGAGCCAGAAAAGCACATCTAGAGGAGCACGGCAGCACTGAGGTGCAGGCAGATCATCAGTGAACTGGATGGACTTTGCAAGGGAAGGTTCCAGACCTACTTGGACAAGTGACAGAGGGACATTGAGGAGAAAGAGGGACCAAAAACAAATTGGGAAAAGCAAAGAAAGAGGTCTCCATAGGTTGATATAAGGAGGAAGTTGCTGTAAATCAAGCTGAGTTGCTGTAAATCAAGCTGTTGCTCCTGCAAGGGCAACAAGTTCTAAGTATTTTTTGAGGCATAAACAGAAAGCAGACAAGAGGTGCATAAGGAGGTGGTAAGGGAAGAAGCCAGTACAAAAGGTGTTCATATAGAACATCAAGTAAAAAATTTCCCATAATTCAGTTTTCTATAAGGAGTTGTTAAATACTTGGGGTAAAACCAGGGAAGCTGGTAGGAACATTGGGCATGAAAATTCAAGAGGCTGCACTATGGGTAAAAAAAAAGCATTATGGTCAATGCACCTTATCACATAGATAAGATCATCTCCATCCCAGGACCCTTAAAGGTTCATTCATCCGATTGCATTAAATCATTAATCCAACAGTAACTACTTTTTCTGTAAATCTACTCAGTCAGAGATGCTGACCCAGATTTACAGAGTGGGAAATGCCAGTTGACCATTGTGGTCTTGATGTTAGGAGAGGCCTAGAATGAAATTTGAAGGACAAATAAAAATTAAAAGGGTGTTCAGGGTAAAAAAAATATAATAAAACCAACCTGTGGCATTCAGACTAGGCTTATCAGGAGTAGCTCAAGCCAGCCTAGTCTGATAGACAACCGGTAGATGGGTAGGTAATGAATAGGAAATAGATTTTCTAGGCACCAGGCATTAAGTATATATAATACAGCTGAATTTCAACAGATGATTTTCATGCAGAGATACCTGGAAAATTATCAGGGAAGCTAATGAAGATGGATATTAGTGTAAGAATGGTAAGATAGGTAAAGATTTGGATCACAGTGAGAAACAGCTTTTATACTTTAGGAGAGCATCAAACCAGAGGGAACCTCTCAGTGGTGCTCTTTACATATGGGTCTTAGGTTTGCTTTTCTTAAATACTTACATGACTGGCCTTGGCACAGACAAATGGGAGCATCCTGATGAACCCCCTCACTACAGCACAGGATTGGGATAGCTGTTGGGAAGAACCACTTGACTTTGAGGAGTGTGAGATGAGATGGGTAACACAGAACTGCAAAGTGAAGCACAAAGAAAATTTTGCGCTATGCTCTAGGAAATCTGTCCATTGAAAGTCATCTGGCTTGGAGTGACCCGAGCACTGGACTTAACTATGGGTGACATGGAGATCAGATGTGAAATATACAAAGCACCCCCGTAGGTGTGAAAGCTAGTATGGAGGAAGGATATACTGAGCCCTAATGATGGCACTGGCAAGCCCTGACTTATACAACTCCAATTACTCACTTTCAAAAGAGAGAAATTTTACCAAAATCAAGTGCAGATAAGGATATAAAACTGGGCTAAGGGTAAAAAAATCACCTAAATGCTAGAAAGTGAATCCAAAGCTTTGGCTAGCTTTCCTGAGCAAAACTGTGGCTGAGAGCACCCATGGTTGCTGTCTATCAGAACAATGCTGGTAACCCCAAAGGAGGAACACAAACTATTTAGGCTGGAGAGATGGTAGACACAAAACCAAGTGGGCCTGTATTCTCTGCAGTTGGCTAAGCCTGGAAACTAGAGGATGTGTCCAGCCTGAGAGCAGTGGCAAATGTCCATTGGGCATAAAGATGGAGTCTGAGGAGGGTGAAAAAGGGCTGTAAGCAACAGGGCAAGGCTTGAGGTTATACAGATTTAATTCCCACCCTATCTTTTTCTATTTGAGTAGCCAGTAATCCCTGGATGAGTCTCACAGCGGACTCTGCTCTGTGCTGTATCAATGTTTATCTCATTTGCAGCAGAAAAAGCAATCCCGGGAAACAGGAAATTCACTCAGAGGAGAAACGCTGCAGTGCCTTCACTCATGAGCCTTGAAGGGCAGATCTGCCTCTGGGTTTCAGCTGACTATTCTTCAGCCATCTTCCATTCATCGTTAGGAACAACAGCTAAATAACTCCTAGCCTGTTTCATAACAGGGAGACTAGCCTAAGAGGTAAGACACTTCCTTTCTTTGCTTGAAACATCATGAACTTTCAAACTTGGCAAGGCTCTTTTGAGTTCGATCTAATAATAAACCCAAACCTTCCATTACACAAAAGCAATGAGGCTGAACTTGCCTGAACTTGCTTCAGGGAGCTGAGATCCAAAGCTCTGTCATTCCCTCAAAAGCCATTCTTCTCTTTGCAAGGACAGGATGTTGTTGTAACAAGGCATCCTTGCGATTCGCTCAGCCTCCCTTCCTCGTGATGTAATCCCTCTATAGCGACTCTGGAGGTCCTCCTTCAGCTCCAGTTTTGGGCATACAATGACTGCCCAAGTAATCCCTGCTCTTTTCTATGAGTGATTTATGGAGACTAGAAGAACACTGAGACACAGCACATTCTCTGTTTTCCAAATGCTGGTGCAGCGAGAGTGGTAATTTTCCTGCCAGTGGGAACCTAAAAGACCTGGTGGGCTTTTCTGGCAGGACTGGATGTCAGTGAAAAGGACTCCAAGCTGCCTGCAGAGCAAGAGGAAGTATAAATGTGCGTTTGCTTTGACTTCCACTGGCAACCACAGAAAAAATATTTTGACTTGATTTTACAGTTCAGTTTTTCATTAGCACAATGTGAGCGCTCGGCCAGTGATCAGAAATGCCCTTGCTTAATCTGCATTGGTTCCTGGTCACTTATTAGGCGCAACTGACGTTGGGAGAACAAAACCACAATGACTGCATTGAAGACTTCTTTTCTCATCAATTCTTTCGTGCAGTACTGGCTTATGAAAGAGAACGGTCTTGTGTCATCATGAAGCATTTGTTCTGGGAGTCTGTGCTGTTTGTTCTAGGTATCTAAATTTAAATGACTAACTTAATCACATAATCTCCCTAGGCTGCCTATAAAAACCACTGGAGAGCGAAGGGCTCCTCTAGCGAGCAGTTCAAAGGCTCTTGCTTAAGTGAGCAATATTTTATTACCATGCCATGCAGCATAACAGGTGTTTAGGGTTATACTTTATGCACTCTGCTTGCATGCTCCTGGTCTCCAGGATGATGTGAAAAGCACAGCAAGTTCTCTGTATATCTGGATTTGTTACCCACCATTTTCCAATCACAAAATTACTACAGTACGAGGGAATGAAATAGGTGACTTCCTTCACCTTGTATAAAAACAAACAGGCCACGCGACTCAGTGTTGAGTTTGAAGCTCGGTAATTTTTACCTGTGCAGGAATGGAGATTGATAGTGGGAACCCATCTCTTATATTTGGAGTAGGAAAGTGAATTTGGGCTCATACAGATCCAAATCTCATGGAAGTTCAGCATCCCATGATTTAGGAACTGTTACACGAAATTATTCCCAAACCCATTTTGCTCATCATCCTATTTGCAGTGGGGACCACTAGCAGATGTTTCAGTGAGTGAGGAAATGGGTTTGCAAGAGGCAGGCTGTGACATTTGGTCACACCATAATCCTCTACAAACAGATGCTGGCTGAAGTCAGGTCTGACACATGGAAGTTAAGTTTCCCTTCTACACGTTGTCTTAGCATTACCTATTAAAAATACAGGTTTTCTTCCTGCCCACATTATAGTGAGAAGCTATAGATAGGATATCTGGCCTTTAGAGAAGCATTGTTCAAGGGAAAAAGGTCAAATGAAATTACTGAGGGTACTGAGAGAGCAGTTACCAGTTGAACACTGTCAAACTAGAAAGATTTCTTGAGCTGGATCCCTAGGGATATGGTCTGGGTTCAGGAATATTCAGTGTTTTCATTAGCAATTTGGATGGAGAAGTAGAGAATCCCTTTGTTAGAGTTTCAGCTAAGAGCAAGAGACACTAGGGAGGAGAGGATTAGCACTCAGGAGATGTCAGTAATTAGAGGACTGGCCTGGAAATAAACAGGATGCAATTCAGTGAAGACAAGTGCAAATCTGCAACTACACTGAAATAATCAGCTCCACAGGCACATGGTGGGAGAGAGCAGCTCTGCCATGAGGGAGCTGGGATTTATGATGATGAAACAATGACTCAGCTGTGGAAGGAAGAAACACCAGGCTGGGTTGGACAGACAGGGATATTGCATGTTAGGTACACAGGGATGAGCCTTTCAGCTGGTTCACTGGGACCAGTTTCTGTCATTACACCTCAAGAAGGATGCATCTGCAGTCCCAAGGAGAGCAAGGCTGCAGAGAGCCTACAGAATGGCACCTATGAGGAGAGAGGCAAGGCTGAAAAGCAAAACAATAACAGTCTTCAAGTGCAGTTAATCTGCCAAAAAGAGGAAGGTGGTGAACTAGTCTGTGTCCAGAAATTATCCTCTGTGGTTTAACCACGATTTTCTGTGGTTAGAATAGAAGAGAGAAGGAGAGAGAAATTGAGATGGTAGATAAGTTGACTTTACTGCTTTACTTATGAAGTGCCTTGGGGCATAAAGCACATGATCAAACATAGTCGAGTTACTGCAGCTTAATGAGTTATTGCCTGTTGGCTGAACCATACTAATTAACCATGTGTGTGCTCTTAGCCTGCCTCAATTGCAGATGAAATCGGCTCGCTTAAATAGTTGTGCTTTATTTCGCAGGCAAGGTAGGCTGAAAGCTTGTGTAAGATCAGTGATTACAGCTCAGCTGATGGAGGGTGACTTCTAAGGGTTGGGAACTTGTCCTTAGTGCTCAGTGGTAACCCTGGCACTACTGTATCTGGGAAGGGATTTGTCAAGGGAGGATGAGAAGAAAACAGACCTAAATATAGAAAGTATGCTAATTTGGAGGCTTATGTCAATAGGAAAGTGTTTCCATACGAGTGTAGAGGAAATGTATTAACATTGAGTTTTATAAAAGATCTCAGTATTTCTTGTTTGGGAAGGCTTGCATTATGGTAATTTTGAAAATACATCATTAAGAATGCTACAGAGCACTGCACACACATCTCACAATAGTGCACAGCTTTAAGTCTCCACTGTTTTTTTTTAGTATTTTCCAGTAAATAATTCTTTTTGACTCATATCCTCATGATTCCCTTCAATTGTAGCTCTTAGCTATTGGTAATGGCTGTTGTAGTTTCTGGTTTTGATGAGCCATCTTCTTTCTTTTACTGTCAAGAGTAGTAGCTGTTGGAGCTTTACTGGTGCTGGTAAGTGTAGAGCATACAGAGCTCCAGGTTTCTTCTGATGTCCCTTCCTGCCTGCCTGCCTCCTTTCCTTCCTGCTTGCCTGCCTGCCTTCCTTTTTCCCTCCCTCCCGCTTTTTTTCCTCTTTGTGGTTGTTTTCCACCACTGTATTTTTGAGAAGTGCTTCCATGTGAAATGGAAGCAGACTTCTATTTTATTAGTGTGCTGATGTTTTATAGAATCAGATAAATTAGCCTGGTGAGGACCTCAGGAACTTATCTCATTCCTTTCTGCGCTCAGGGCAGGATCAAATACATCACCGCCCATTCTGAGTGATGTTTGTCTAACCTGTTTTTGAAACCCTGCAGTGGTGCAAACTCCAGTCCCTCTGGACCACCTTTCCCTGTACTTTCCTATCTTCAATCACTCCATCTGATCCAAAACACAGAGCTGATGACAAGTTACACACAGTCCAGCGTAAACCAGCCAAACTACATCCATTTACTGCCATGATCCTTCCATTTTCTGCAAGAAAGAGAAATGCTAGAAATCTTCATAGAGATTATTTGATAGCATAAATGTTTTGTAATCTAATTGAGTCTAAAGAAGATTGTTTTCCCTTCAGGACATAGATTTCTGCACTGGCAGAGAAACTACAACATACCAGGAGCTATAATGCTACAGTAGTAATTTATGCACTACATTTCTCAAGTGCCTGCAATACGGAAATGGGTTTTCATAGATGTGTTTTATATATGTGGAAGGAGGTGCTATTATGTACTTACTCAGTGTTAGGCTTCCTTGTTATCCCAGATGCACACTCTAGACTGATAATATGTGATTTAGTTGGAGCTGAAATTCAGTCTGGGTCGGGCGAGTCTGTCTACTGCAGCACAGAAATAATTAGCATCTGTATGAAGTTCCTATCCAGATGTGGATCTGCAATGGGGAAAACGTCTGTGGCTGATTTGAGCTGAGGTTTATCTTATCTCTGGTTTCACTGCAAAGAAATTTTATCTTAAAGCAGTACTCTTGCGGAGTCTTTCCAGCACCGTTAATCCCCCTCTGGTATTACCAAGGAAATATCAGACAATAATGACTCTTTGGAGATCTGAAATGAAACCATCATACAAGAGGAACGTGAGAACTGCTGAGCAGACTGTATTTCTAGTTATCTGAGAACAACTGTACATCTACAAGTAGCAGAAAATTGTGATGCTACTATGATTCTGTCACGTCCTTCAGCAGATACATTTTGTACAGACAGACCCTTGTGCGGACAGATAGGTTAAAGAACAGACAAACTGTTTTCTCCCCCTGCATGCAGAGGGAACTGAACTCAGCTTGACAGTGAGGGGCAATGCTGGAAAAATGATGATTGGGCTAGGAGGTCATCTTAAAACAGGTGAAAGAAAACCTATTTCATACACAATGAGTAGAGAACCTCTGGGATTTATTCCTGCAGAAGGCTACGGGTACCAGCTAGTTTAAGAAGTGGTTAGATAGACAAAGTCATGGGCAATGTGGGTTGCCCATAAAGAGACACTAAACGGAATAAGCAGGTTAAACTTACTAGACTCACTACTCAGCAAGTCCTATCACTATCAACAGAGGCAGGATATGGGGTGAGGTGGGGCATCAGTCTCACCCCAGTAGCACAAGTCTGATGTTCTTAGGAAATGCATCTCCTCCCCACCCTATCTGTCCTGCCCGCGACTCCAGAGCCAAAACTACCCGTCACAAGGGTAAAAAGGTTTTATGCTGGGCTTGCAATAGTCTACAAAACTGGAGCTGGCTGGTGGGGAAATGGCTACTTGGGGTCATTAGCATAAGGGATAATAGATCAGGACCTATTGGTGTC
Organism: Lathamus discolor; assembly: GCF_037157495.1. Taxonomy (NCBI): domain Eukaryota; kingdom Metazoa; phylum Chordata; class Aves; order Psittaciformes; family Psittacidae; genus Lathamus; species Lathamus discolor. Next base: position 97,623,295 of record NC_088887.1, on the reverse strand, counting down.
ATTGTTCAACAACAGTTATAGAGAAAAGCTGATGATAACAAAACACAGCCTGGTAATGCCTAGCTATTCCTCAAAATGGGCTGGAGTTTTCATCTGGATTCCTCATTCACTGCTCCAGGAGAAGAGAGAAGGGACAGGCTATCCGACACAAAGCTTGCCTATTTTTGCTTTCAGTGTATTTGGTGGGGGCTGGAAATGTGATGTGTTTCCCCAAGCCCACAGCATCAAATAACTCTCAGAAGTGTCACAAATAACATTGTTTCAGGTCTGTGAGGGATTAATGGACAAGAGAAAAGACCCTTGAAATACATATCAATAATTCTGCTGCTCAAGCTGAAGGCAACTCTCCAACAGCTGTCAGGGGCTGCATTTTTTTATACCCCCTCTAGCCAAAAAGAGGCAAGACCATCATAATTAGCTACTAATTGAGAAGCCTGCATCTGAACGGCACAATTTCAGAGAACAAAGAGCCAGAGAGACCCATTTCCAGAGCTAATTAGAATTAATTCATAGCTATAAGTAGAAGGGCTCCCACAGTCCTGGGAGTCTCTCTTGCCCTCTCCTGAAACACTAGTCTAAACATACGCATACCAATCAAAGAAGGCTCAGCGTGACTTGTGTGGCTCTTGTGTAACACAGAAATAGCACCGCTTGTTAAAAATCAGCCTGATTTTCATCTTTTTGCAGCCCTGGGCTATGTCTCCTTTCTGCAGCCTCTGGTACCTGCACTTGGGTATGAATCCTTTGGGGGTACCATGGTGTTTGTCCGTGTGGGGACTCCAGTATGGCAGTGCTCACCCAGGCTTGTGGCGAGCACCCAAGTGGCTTCCCTACCTGCCCTTCCTTTCTCTTGTGCATCTGTTTGCTAACGAACAAAGCGACAACCTCAGCACTTTTTCTACTACTGCAGGAACAGAGCTTTTGGAGACAAAAAGGTCTGCAAAACCCGGCCACGCTTCCCGTGGCACCCTCCTGAAGGCGGCTCAGGCAGGGCTAACTTCAGTCACCTCCCTGAGCTGCTGCAGTCCATTTGGTTTTCTCTTAACAGGTCCACGGCAGCTGTTCCCACATGAAATGGAGGGCTCCACCAGAGTCCCCAGTAGCCCTTCAGCTGGAAAGGATGCGGCCTGCAGCTTCCAGTCTTCATGTGGTCTCATAAAAGCCTTCAAGAGCTGATTTTATTCTTTGAGACCTGAAGTTAAAGCTCCCCAGAGCTCCGTAAACATCTCAGTACCAGGTCTACTCACAATATTCGTGTTTGCAATCACTGTTTCTCTCTTATTTGTGTTCAGTCAACCTCTCACCAGTCCCAGCACCTCTCTTTACTTGAGGACTGAGTCAATGCAAGGCCACTCCAGTGAGAAAATGAACCAGACCATTCGCTTATGTAGCTAACATTTTCAAAATGCCTCCATCTTCAGTTGGCCAATATAAGGTGTTTTTAAAGTGAGTTTGATTCTTTTCAGAACACCTTCCTTTGGAAGACCGCAATTAGCTGCAGTTGCTTCAAGCTAAGGATCCAAAAAAGAGCAAGACAGTAATTGATTTGGATAACACATTCTCATTAGTGATGATCTTGTTATGGAGGAGGTGGCCTGCTGAATTCTGCTGTGCTGGCCTCCCTGTGTAAAGATGTCTAACAAGTCTTAGAATCTTCACAGTTTAATTGTGGGTGTCAGAAGCTGATGCTCCTAAAGCAGACAAACGGCTTAATTTGCAGGAGAGAGGAGTCAGTACTTGTGAGGTGCCTCATTTATGGCTCCAAATATAGCTGCGTTTCTATATCTTTAGTTACCCACAACTGAAAATCTGGTGGGTTATGCCTCTGCGAACATGTACTGGGGCACACGTGAATGCCACGTTACTGAAGTGGAGACACTCTGAGCTTCCCGAGTACCTTTAGATTTCCTGTTGAAGGAAACTGATTTTCTATAAAAAGATTCTCCAAAGGATTTTCTGCCCACAGGTACTCACCCAGACCATTAAACTGCAAGAGTAGACTTTTGGGGTGATTCCTACCTGTCTTAGAAATGTACTGCTTTCTGTGAGGTGTATGTTGTATGCTATTACACAGTTCCCATATGAGGGAAAGGACAGTGTCTACTGCTGTCACAAGTGAGGCCAGTCCCTTGCCCTGACTTCCTAGCCCACTGCTGAGAGGGGATCCAGGAGCTGCAGTCTGTGCCTGCATTAAGGCTTCAACTGGAACCAAGCCTAACTGTAATCCCTCTGTTCCCCTTCCCCTGCATTCAGGGCCCTTCTGCATAGCAGCTTCAGCTTGAGAGCTGGAACACCACATTTCCATCTGACCCAGAGGACCAGACCTGCCTCCTCAAACTTCCCAGGAGCCCACTAGAAGTTTATGGATAGCTTGAGCCTCCAGGTGCTTCATGCTAGGTAAAAGCAATTTGGTAGGCAGAGAGCTGGTTTGGTACAGGGTTGCCAAACACAGTGATGAGGCAAAATAAGACCCTTACATTCCCCTTCGCAGAGCCATCATTTCTGCCCTCCCACCCCATGCCAGTGCAGGCAGTCTGCAACTTACCGCTGCGGCCTGGCTTGTGCTGCTACGAGCCCAGGTGCTTCTTGTGACAGGAGCCTCCCATGGGTTTGAAGGAGACTTCCATCAATTTCCTTTCCCAAACATCTGGATTCCGTGTGCAGTCTTCAGTAACTTTACACTGCTCCAGTCCTGTGGGCAAATGGGGACAAGGTGGCTTGAGGAGGGCCCAGGTAACTCACTCTTGCCGAACTCCAGAATTTCCTTCTCCTTTACACCTGTGATTCCTGCTGCACTGCCTGCAGTGCTACCTTCAGCTGCTGCTTGAAACACTGAGAAGCAGTCACAGTGGGACTCATGCTTTTCTGTTTGGTCCTGCTGGCTCATGCTTGCCGGATTTATCTGTATCTGCAGTGGCTCACATTTCTTACGTTTACAAAGCTGAGTAAGGTTGTGTAAAAGTCCAGTTTCAAAGACTTCAAAGCTATTTTTAACATCTCACTAACCTACCCCCTAGCAGAGCAATCAGATGACTACAGAGCCAACTTCTTGATGGGCATTGCTCTCCTGCTGACCTTAGGTCTCTTCCTCTTGAAGGCATGAAGCTTGTTATCAAATGAAAACTCTTTCCATGGGTTGTAAAAGTTTCTTTAACACTTCTTTTCCCCCCTCATTTTATGCACAAATGAACTGACTCATCGCAAATGAATTGTCTGATTGGGGTTAGAAGTGGAACCAGAGATACTGAAATACCATTACGATGGTGTTGGGACTGCTCTGTACCTAAGTGATACCATATGTTGGCCTGATTCTAGCAGTGTTTACAGTGTGACTACATCCGCTCAGTAGGGATCTGTCTGGAAAAACCGTCAGGGTGGAAAAGAATAGCTTAAGAGAGCCTCCCTGAGCAAATGCTGAAAGAGCTGCTGAGGGGCAATGCCAGAACCATCATCTCTGATGGCTTTGTTTCCTAACCAGCCAACCTGCAGAACTGCTTATGACCAGTAAAGGAAGAAGACTGCTCCAGAATGCACTCAGGAGATGCCTTTGATTCTCATTACTCGGTCTGTATGCAGTGATGATCATCAGTCCTGGGAATGGCACCCATCCAAAATGCCAAATACCACTTTGGCTTGGATTGCATGGCAGGAGAGAAACTGGAAGTTGGCAAGTGGCTCCGAGCTTTGTATCTAAACCCCACCTGCCCTATTAGGAAGTGCCCGTAGATTTTTATACTTGCATGATCCTGCTTTCTGTAGGACAGTCAGAAAAAGTCCTTACACCCAGTCTGAAACCAAAGACAGCAATGGCAAAACTCCAATTGCTAGCTTTGGGTGTAGGATTAGCCATCAGCCAGACACACTTTGGCCTGTTGTGAAGAGAAATAAATCCCACAAAGTCCTTATAGTCACACACAAGAGGAGCATGGCTGATACCTCATTTATATCTCATAATTACTGCGATTGTAAAATTCCTAACTTTAAACAGAACTTCTTTGGCACTGTTCCCTAAACATTTCCTTTTGAAGTCCATCATTTACTCCTATCATGAAGCTCAAAATCTCCCAGAATCTGAAAGATATTTGATCCAATCCCACAACTGCCATCCCACAAGCATGTAAATAAAACAAAGATTCTGTGAATGGGGATCTCAAGCAGTTGTGGGGAGAATAAGGCATTAGCAAAAGATGACTCCACCATTGTTCTCCTAATTGATAAAAGACAGACCACTGTTATTTTGCATAATGCTGTTACCACAGAAGCCTCAAGCAACTTAACAGAAGATCCTGTGTAATCGAGACCCATTTCTGGATGCTGAAAACGTTCCTGTGAAGTTACTCCACTCCAAGTGCTTAAAAAAAAAAGGAGCAAAGTGAGTGAGGCGATATCTCTGCTTCCTCTTTTTAATTGAAAAAATGGCTTTTGGATGAATTCACTTCATCTTTCCTCTGCAAATTGCTTTTCCTGAGCTGCATTTCTTCTCTGAGCTCCTTCCCAGTCATGCCACAGCTCCAAGGTGTGCTTTGATGCTACATCACTCCTGCCTGGTGGGTCGCTCCTCTCCTCCCAAGCCCAGAAGAGCTGGAGAAAATACGAAAGCAGCTCTATGTGATCCCGTTCCCACAGCAGTCTTCCACTCAGTGCTTGTTCATCACCTGAGCTTGGCATCAGGCAGGTTCATGTTTGTGACAGCGAAAGCAGCCAAGCAAATTGGGCGAGGTTACAAAGAACTCAGGATAGCTTTGCAAGGGGTACTCATAAATGTACACCTACATTTACCATGATTATTAGATCTTCTGTTGAATATTACTGCATGTTTAGAAGAAATTCAAAGGAAAACATGCAAAAGGGAGCAGCACTCTTGTATAGTGTATGAGTGTCATCCTAATGCAGAGGTTGTACCTTAGAGGACAAAAACAAAGTCCTGGCAACCCAAAGGAATTGCCTGTAAATTCAAAGGGGATTAAAACATGGGATTTCATAGCTCATCTCTGCAGGGTGTCCAAGCAAATCTTAACAGAGACCTTACTAAATTGTCCTTTCAGGAGCTCCCAAGAAAAAACAACTGCTGACCCCTAAAGCCTCTCATGGGATTGCAGTGGGATCATGTATGCAACACACTCTGAATAGGGCTGGTCCTATATGAGCTTTGATCAAATGCTACCGTGCAAGCCTCTGGGGTAAACGTGCAGGTTGAGGACCAGTCCATCCCTTCGAAGTTAAAGTGGTGAATGCTGGTTTAGAGCCATAGCAGCATCTGTCCCAGGTAGGGGAGAAGGAGAAACCATCTGCTCTCTGAAACTGGAGCAATGAAGGGCAAGAGCCACCAAAGCGCTTAGGAGGTTATACCACTCTGTATATGATACCATAGCAAGTTAGACACTGCACTGAGTGAGCTCCCATGAAACGTGCCTCATTTCCTTCCCAGCTCTACCACATAACTATTTATGTCCTCCCAGGGCTGATCTAGACCTCAAATTCGCCTTTTGTGTGCAACCAAGATGCAGTTTATGTTGCGTTTTGGGGAAAAGCTCCAAGGAAGTTTTAGGTCCATGCACATCAGATGAAAAATGGCCATCTTTGAACATAAATTATTATCATAGAATCATAGAATAGTTGGGGTTGGAAAGGACCTCAAGATCATCTAGTTCCAACCCCCCTGCCATGGGCAGGGACACCTCACACTAAACCATCCCACACAAGGCTTCATCCAACCTGGCCTTGAACACTGCCAGGGATGGAGCACTCACAACCTCCCTGGGCAACCGATTCCAGTGCCTCACCACCCTAACAGGAAAGAATTTCCTCCTTATATCCAATCTAAACTTCCCCCGGTGAAGTTTGAACCCGTTACCCCTTATCCTGTCACTACAGTCCCTGATGAAGAGTCCATCCCCAGCATCCCTATAGGCCCCCTTCAGATACTGGAAGGCTGCTATGGGGTCTCCACGCAGCCTTCTCTTCTCCAGGCTGAACAGACCCAACTTCCTCAGCCTGTCTTCATACGGGAGGTGCTCCATTCCCCTGATCATCCTCGTGGCCCTCCTCTGGTCTTGTTCCAGCAGTTCCATGTCCTTTTTATGTTGAGGACACCAGAACTGCACACAATACTCCAGGTGAGGTCTCACAAGAGCAGAGTAATAAATTATTATCCTTTTCTCCCTTTCAAAAAGCAAGTGTGTAAGCAAACCAACCAAAAGCAAAGGCTGTGATTTTCCTTGCATTCTTCTAGCTGGGACCTCCTGCCCTTTCCCTCCTGCCATTGAGGAAAAAAGTGCTGCGCTTCTGGTTGTTTGGCAGCTGCTCACAGGCCTGCATGAGAAGTGATGTGCTGGGGAAATCTGAATTCCAGTGTGACAAGGGCCTTCAAGCAAAGGAAAAATCGACGAATGTGTACAGAGGAGCTAAACAGTCACCAATGGTCCCTAAAACTTCAAGGAAAGCGTTTGGTATTCTTTAAGTGGACAGCATGAGTAGTTGGGTGAAATTGAGAAAAGGAAGCTATAGCTTTTGGAACCAGGGAGCTCTTATTGAGATACGCTTTCTAATAGCACCCCAGGAGAAAAGCAAAAGCTGTGTGGTTTCAGAAGCTTCAAGCTGGACAAGACAAAGCCCTGGTGGATGAAACAGAGTCCATCGATTAAGAAGAGTCAATAATCTTGCTTGGGGATGGGGTGAACTGTTGGCCTCATGTCATGTGTCTTTTCCATTCCCCACTCCTGTGATACTTTAAAAAAAGACTGACCCAATCCAGGGATTACACAAAGAATGCACTTCAACAAAGGGAAAGGCATGGCCTTTCTGCTCACCCTCCAGGACCACAAGAGGGGATGGTCTGAATAGTCAGGATTACATTCCTGGCTGTGTCTAGCAAATGCTGTGTGCCATGAGAGGAAAAATAAATGCACCCTTTCATTAGAATATTTTCTCTGTGTTCTCCTGTAAGCCGTGTGTCAAATGGAGGCAGTGACAGCCCTTGAAGCCATTCCTGCTCAACAGCATGTCTGAGATGTTAGTTATTCCTGTGTCTGTGCGAGAGCTGGCTAGTCCCAAGTGCGGCTCAGCAATTAGGATATTAATAGTCCTATTACTCTGCACCATCTAGTTCACTTTAAAATTCATGGTGCAGTTAGCCGAGGCTTTTTCAAAGCAGGAAAAGTACAGAGATGCAGGAAGACTGAATCAGAGCAGTGTTTTGAAATGCATCGAGCAACCATTTAATTAGAGAAGGGAGCTCTAATATTGTGTTCCAAATGATTACTTATTTATATGCTCCTCAAATAGTGCTATTTTTAAACCAGGTTTTGAAGAGAAGACAATTTGTATTTTTGCGTGCAGACAGTCCTGAAGTTAAATGAGCTTCCAGCACAGTGCTGCCCTAGAGAAGCAGGAAAAGTCTCAGTGCCGGTCCTTCTGGGTCTTCTGCTGCCTCATGGCATCAAGAGTGCTAGAGATCAAGATAGGCACCTCAAGTCAGGCAGGCTTGCCAGCTTCTCCCCACTGTCTTTCTGCAACAACTCATGGCCTGATGCTGTTAGGACATGGGTTTGGAGGTGCCCAAGAGCCTGGGGAGATTAACAGGAAGAAAGGTAGGTGTCTGGGGAGGGTGAGCTGGCATTTTGCCTCCTGGTGAGAAAGAGGGTTTTGAACTTCTAAACTGTGTGCCTTTGTGGGTTGAGGTGCCGGCAGGGTTTTTGTCTTACAGTACTGAAGTGAAATTGAAGGCAAACCCTGGGCCCAAGCGATGAGCTTCATCCTTTACTCCTCTGATGTTTGCTGAATGCACCGGTATAGAGTGTGAAGTTCATTAGAGCATCATTTTATGCCCGTTTTTCTCTGGTCTGAATAACCACACAAGTTGCAGAGAAACAAAATGTTGGCTCCAACAGATATTTGAAAACTTCAGTTTTTCTTCAGAATGGAGCTGAGGAGGGCCTGTGTGGGGAGGAATTAATGTTTGCTGAGTTCCTAAATAAATTTGAGCCCAGCTTCAGAGACTGAAAGCCCAGTGGCTTCTCTCAGTTCCCTCCCTAACAAAGGGCTGGACCCAAGTGCACTGAAGTCAAAGAAGGAGACTGTCATTGACATCAAAGGGTGTTGCATCAGACTCAATGAAGGACAGTCTCAGCCAGGGACCAGCAGAAGTAGTAGCATGTGATGTACGTGACCAACTGCCACTAACCAACCACTCAGATTCCAGGCATTAAGTGCCGCAAAGAGCAAACAATTCATGAAAATGTGCCAAAAAAAATAAAAGAAAAATGTGTAAGGAAACTGCAATGTGTTTGTGGGTATTCTGTGAGCAGAAAAATATGTTGTATTTGTGGAATAAATTAGGCCCTGAGAAGTGTTCTTTTAGCTCAGAGTAGTGGGCAGTCAAGTCAATCGAGCTAAAGTTTCCTTTCTCTTGACAAAGGAAGCAGGTAAGTATGGAGACATGGATGAAATCAGTTTGATTTCATTTTTAAAGTGGGAGTTGCCAATTGTATCCCATTTCAATAGTTCTCATCCTTTGGGTGATGGCTTTTGCTGCTATCTAAATGTTTTGGTTTATTCTCTCACGAATGCTGACAAGCTTTGGTCTGGTGTTTATCCATATCAGACACTGCAAAGCTCATCCAGCCTCTTATCTCCTTCTGATGAGATTACCGTAATGCCCTGCCACGGGGTTTGCCAGGCTGCTTCCTCTGGCAGGGAATACCACCACTGTGAGAGCATCATGCACAGGACGAAATCCAGTGCATTTTATTCTGACCACATCATGCCTTTTGCTGGCTATAAACAAAAAGGATTAACTAAAAATGGGAATATCTGCAGCTGGGACCCTGATCAATTAGGAAATGAGGTAACACCAAGAGCAGGTATCTCTCTAATATGGTGAGCAATAGCTGTGTAGAGGCAGCATGGTAAAGGTCAGGCTCGAAGCTTTGACTCACATTTGGTCCTCTCTAGACAAACATGTTAGGGCTGCTTCGGGACTGGTCTGTACCTCATTTATGGGCTCTCCCAGGAAATCAGAAGCACCCATTTAACTCTTTCCTGGGAGGATTTGCACTTGGTGACAAGGAACAGGGTGGAGGTGGGACTGTCCATGCTTACAACACAGGATAGTGCTTCTGATGGTGGTTAAAAAGAGTCTGTCAGGAGCCTGTGAGGAACCTATGGCTATTCACACACAGGCAGACCACACCTCCAGTAAGCAATGCAGGATCAGAGGCAAAGGATGAAAGCAGTTTGAGGGCATAAACAAGCCATTTCTGGAGAAAGCCACAAAGGTTTTTCAGGTAAGGGATCAGACCCTTAAAGACAGGGAGCATCGAGAAAGACAGGACTCTAGGATAAACTTCTTGTTTTCTGTGTATGCTAGCAACCACCACAGCTGCTTAGCTGCAGGCTTGGGATGAGGGTTAAAGCTGTATTCATTAAAAACTGTGTTTTAGTTTGGCTTCTAAGGTAGGATAACAACAAGAGCCACACGGCTCCAGGGACTGTCCCACTGCTGACCGAGCTGCTGAAAGCTCCAGCTCTCCTTACAGACAGTGGTTATAAATCAGATGGTTATAAATCAGGTGGTCATAAATGCTCTCAGATGCCAACCAGTTCTCAATCCCAACAAGCAAGTGCTGCTTTCTATCCAAACATCGCAAAGCACTCTACAAGCCTTCACAGGCACACACTCATAGAGACTGTTTCATGTCCAGACACTGAAAAAGGTTGGATGACTTCTTCAAGGTCACACAGGAAATCAGCGTGGCAGAGGCTGCAGGTTTCTTCAGTCCCCAAAGGTAACACACCTCCTTGCTTCCCCGGTCTCTGTCATTGAGCATCAGTCTTTGGCCCTCTTTGCCTTTCAGCTGTTCAATGGACTGCTGCTGCTCTCTGCATGATCAAAATCTTGTTCGATACATTTCTCTTGCTACTGGTGTTATTTATAACTGCTCTTACCTTTGACCAGAGTGGTGGGTTCTTTTAAAGTGTGTTCAGCCCTTGGTTTTGCTTTAAGTTCTGTGGGTGTCTTTTGTGCAGCAGGTGCTGCTCAAAATTAATTGTTTGCTTTGAAATCGTACTCTCATCTATTGATTTTCAGGTACATCAGTTGTTCCATTAGGGCTCTCACTTCCCACATGCTTCTCGTGAGCACCACGTTTTACTTCTCTCACAGCCAATGTTTCTTCACTCTGGTCTCCATAACACAAACTGTTTTCTGATTGCCAAACCAATACCTCACCCTTTTTGTCTGTCACAGACAAAAGGCTACTGAGTGTGGCTCTGAGGCTTATTAAAGTTCACAGCATCACTTGTTTAAAGGTGGGGTTTTTTTTAAGTTACCGTGTCAAATGTGCTTAGCATGCAGTGTTGGCTTGCTGCAGTGGTGGGTGTCTGCAAGCTCTGCCATGCTTCTGCTGATGGCAGGCAGGAAAGTGCTTGGAGAGCCCTTTGGAAGAAAATGGCTTGGCTTGATGGCACTGCTGGGGATTTTCACATCTCTGCCAAGCCTGGGGATGGTCTCTGCACTGCAAGGCAAGCACCCCTTCCCCACCTCTCTGGAGATGCAGCAGAGAAATGGGAAGAGAGCAGGCCAGTCTGGACTGTGACCCCACTGAGGACCTTTCTACCAGAGGCATAACTGCTGTAGCAAGCACTTGGCCTGTGACCTTGGCTTGGCACCATTACAGGAGTGGATTTACTGCTGGGGATTAAGTGGGCCTTTGCCATTCCTCTCCATTAACACCGTCCAGCACATGGGTGGTGTCACAAGATGATACAGAAAGCTCTGCGACTGCCCCTTTTGCAGCAGTATCCAGCTTTGGCATCCTGCTTGTGTACATCTCCAGAGCCATGCTGGCCACTCAGTAGTGGATTTAAGCTCTTTGGTCCAGTCTGAGAATGGTGTAAACAGATAGATAGAAAAAATACATACCTATAGAATCAGTGTCATAGAATGGTTTGTGTTGGAAAAGACCTTAAAGCTCATCCAGTTCCAGCCCCCCTGCCATGAGCAGGGACAGCTTCCACTAGACCAGGTTGCTCAAAGCCACATCCAGCCTGGCCTTGAGCACTGCAAGGAATACTGTCCCAGACCATCTCTCTACATGAAAGAGGTTGGGTGAGTCTGCCCTGCAAGGACTGTCTTCTGAATCATGGTCTCCCACTTTCCAGCTAATGAACTGTATGATGTTGTCTCAACTTCCCTCCCTCATGACCCTGACCTTTCAGTGCAGCAGGAAATGCTTTTGGTCTTGCACTGGCAACATATCTGCCTTGTACTCTTGCTTCCAGCTCCTGGGAACTATCCAAGTTATTCTTCAAAAAGCACATCATAATACACTCGGTGGTCTCCAAGTCTTGGCTTTGCTTTGCTCTGTAGTTTGCACTACAGGGAAGTCAAAAGCAGAGGGGAAAGGTCTGATATTTCTAGTAATTATACAACCTAAAATCAGACCTAAAAGGTAGAGAATAATATACACAAGAATAGCATAAACTAGTGTCTCTGTCCCTTTACTTGCGTGCACTGTTCCGGAGCAATTTGGCTTCTTGTGTCCTGAGCTTATGCATGTACCTAACATTGCCTGGGTGAAGTCTCCCTTGGCTTCTGTATTCTCCTTGTAGCACACCAGCATGCTGGTTCCTTCTGAGCCCTTTTGCCTCTATGTACAGAGAAATAGAAAACAACAATTCTTCCGCTGTGCCTTCATGGTGCAAAGGAAATGCTGCTTCCCACTTCTCCTTGGAATCCATCAAAGTGACTTCACATGATGAGCAGAATGATGAGCAGACCTTTTACTGATGATAATTTGTACTCACTTAGCCCTTAGCATTTGTGTCCTCAAAGCCTGAGAAAGAGTCCATTTCCCAGGGCACCAAACCAGTGCACCTGGGACAGGATGAACTTGTCTGGGGTTTCTCATTTCATTTTTCAGGGATTTGGTTGGGTTTTGTTTAGGTGTTTGTTTACTGTTCACCTGCTCTTTCTGATCCACTTTTCACCTTTAAAAGCTCTGCTGTACTTTGCATGGTCATTACTCTGAGAGTTGTTTCTACCTTGTTAGCTTCTGCCCCTGGCTGAGGCGTCTTCCAGGTGTCTCCCTGAGGCTTTCTTTTGCTTTTACCAAGGTTAAAGACGGGCAGAAAGCTCTGTGTTCAATGGCTTCAAGGAGCTGACATGCAATTCCCTAGTTGCTGATGAAGTGTTCTTGATTTTCCTTTGCTGAGGGAGGGTATCTGCCATTTTCAGACACTGCCCACTGCCAAAGGTAGATTATCTAGTTTAGCGGTGCCTTTGCCATTTTCTTCCTGCCTTTGCTTTGCTCTGCTTTGCTTCACCTGAAGGAAAAGGGCTCGTCAGCTTTGTAAGATCTCAAAAAGACAGGTCTCGCTTGCTGGGAGCAGGTTAAAAGCTATTTGGTGAGCAAAGCTCCAGGCCTTTGCTTAAACGCAACTCATGCAGGCGGGCTCCCTCAACAGTGCTGGCACCTTTGGCTTATCATGGAACCATGAAAAAAGGAGAAATCACTCAGTTCCAGTCACAAAGAGCAGCAAATATTGCAAGTCAAAGCCCCCTAATGCTGTTGTGGAGTGCAGACAGTTCCTCCCCGCCCCAAGCCAACCCTTCTCAAGCTGTCATCTGTGTAGGTGAGTTTGCAACTGAGAGGTCTGTGGCCCTACTCAGCAGCAGCTTAGATGGCTGTAGCTGTGATGACTAGGAATGACTTCCTGGTTTCTCGCTCTGCGCATGGAGAATCTGGTCTGCAGAACGTGGGGGAGCTGCCCCCCCCGCTTCTTTTTTGAAAGAAGCCTCCCTCAGAATAAGTTGGTTTGAGTTCTGGGAAGGGTTTTTGTAGGGTTTTATTACATCCAGAGGCTTCGGGATTTTTTTTTTTGTCATTACAGGCCACAAAGTTGCATTTTCTTCACATTACTGAATCAAGTCAGAAATCTAAAGGCAGCAACTACTGTGCAAACGCTGCAGCTAATGGCACACATGCAAACAAGCTCTTTCTGGTGAAAGGTGAGCACAGAGAAACGAGTGGAAGAGAAAAAGTAAAATGAACGAAATAATGCCAGCAAAAACAAAATCTGAGAAGAAGAGCTTCTTCCTTTTTTTGTTAGGTTTTGGTGCTAAGTTTCTCCTTGTTATGTGCTCGGGTGACCACACCATATAAAGCATACTCGTTGTACACATAGTATGCATGTATTTAAAGTATATACCATTGAATTTGGCATGCATTATTCTCGTAACATTCCTGTTTCATGGTTTTACAGTCTGTAGTGGTGGGTAGCTGGGTTTAATGAGCCTGAGGCTCAAACTTACCCAGGTGACCTGAGAAGTCAGAGGGGATGGGTTTCCTGTGCCCTAGGCTAGTTTAATTTCTCTGCTCTCTGTTGCAGATCTGGGAGATCTCGAGCCCTGTGCAAGTGCCTAGTGTCTTTGGAGGAGAGGCCAGATGGACAAATAGCAAGTAGGCATTCGCAAGCCTCAGGTGCTGTCTCAGGCTCTGCCACAAGCTTGCCTTGAGTCTTTGGACAAACTCTTCATTTTCTAGTTTAGTGTTTTTCATCTGCTGGAACACACAAAGCAGCTTACCTGTTTTACTGGAGTGGGGAAAATCGATCAGTTCCTATTTTAAGTGGAACTTGGAACAGCTGATGCTTAACTTTGTTAAAAAGCTATCAAAGACAAACAATTGAGATAGAAATCACATAAACTGTAGCCAGCTGCTTGTATTATTATTGATTTCATTTTGCATTTCTAGAGTAAGTTATCCTAGAAGGACTTGGAATAGAAACAGCAAACCTTTACGTGGTTCTGTCCCAGGAGATGATAGACCAGAGATCCTGTATCTGGCTGCACAATACATTTATGTGTACAGATCGCACAGTATTACCTCTCCTTGCACCCTTGCCTGGCTCACGTCTCTAGACCACCAGTGTTACAGCTGAATAGCTGATGTTATTGCCGTTGTGTAGAGCCAATTGCCTGCCATCATCCTGTCAGGCACTTATACCTAGTTCTCCTAATGTAATTTATATTAAGCCAATTTATATTACACAGTGAGTGCCTGGTGGAGAAGGTACCCACAGGAGGCTTGCGTGCTGTTTTCCCTCACTGGTATTTAGCTGATTTTCTGACAGGTATTACTTCTCCCCATAGGCTTTGCCTCATTTACATCCCTAGACCATTAAACCTGCAAGAACACGGTTACTTCAAGAACAGCCCCTGTTTTTCAGGAGTTACTTTGCTGCCCTCTCTGTGGGATACAGGATGAGTATCTATCACCCGGCCCTCCAGAAGCCCAGGCAGTGCACTTTAATTTTATTTGGTCTCAGACCAGTCCTGTCCAGGTATGTTTGCATTTCTATTTAATTTAGTTCTGGTTGTGTTTGCTTCTTTTTCTCTGTTTAGATTTTCTCCAGGAAACATGCAATTTGCTCAGCTTCTGGAGGTGCCATTCTTTTCACCGTCTTCCAGTAACAGACCCAATTCTAATTGGGATTTTTGCCTATGTGAGTTAGTTGACCTTTACGTCAGAGGAATTACACTACTGGAAAACTGATGACAGCTCTTCCAAATCCTGTTAAGTTTCTGTTGTTGGAATTCAGCTTTTTTACTTATTTTTCATATGTATTTTCATCTTTTAGATCCATATAGTGCTGTGCTAGCTGTGTGCTTTGGGAGTATTAGGAAATGGTCTAGCACACAACCCAAAAATAGATGTAAGCCATTTCAAGTCATCTTAAGGGGTTGGGAAGGAATAGACATCATGGCCATTACATTTACCTGCAATATCTGGTGCCTAGTATGGAAAGGCAAAGGAGGTATTAATCCCCTCTTTCTGCTTTGTTCCCCATTAAATCTATGCCAGGCTATGATATAAACTTGCATTCACAGACACATTTCTGCCAGGTGAACCTACAAAGTCCTTTATAGAGCAAATGTGATGAATCACTGTTCCCTCGTTGCTGTTGTTTAGGAGCTGAACACGTTCCTCTTCTTCTGCCTTGTCCCTCTGCAGAGGGGTCAGTTAAGGTGCCTACTGAAAGGCACTGCCCATCAGACTGGGTGTAAGGAGTTTGACGGCCAAAGACATCTGGACGTGATGTCCTCATATGCTGCAGGCTGCAGCGTGGGTCAGCCAGCCCAGGCAGAGGGTTCAACCATGTATTTTTCTTTTGACCTATTTTCTGAGTGACATTTTATGCTTCCCCTTATTGTTCTCTACCAAGTCAGCACCATGACAGCCTTGGGGCAATGTGCTTTCAAGATCCCAAGGGCCAGCACAAGCCCACCGGTGCTGGACACCCTGCCAGATCCCACCGCACTTCACTGATTTCAATAGCCATCAGATTAAATCCTCCTGTTTGCAAATCCTCTTTCCAGAAGGCAGCCTGCACTGCGCAACAGGGGTAGAGAATACCCTGCAAAGTCCAGGCCAGCACTTAAGCTGAAGATGTACCCTTTATTTTTTTCAGTGGCTTTGATTTTTAGCTCTGTAGAATTTTTCAGGCTTTGGCTCCCAACGTTTCCTAAAGCAATTATGTGACTTTGAGAAAAAAAAACAATTCATTTTTGCCACTTCTCCAGCTCTGCCAGCTGTTCATGGCTTTATAGAGAATCTTGCGCTGTTTGGTGTCTTGCCTAAAGTTGCATGATATTAATCAAAGCAGCTCAGCCTTCACTGAAAAATAAATCCCCAGCTCCATCCCTGAGCCCGAAGCTTTGAACTGGCCACAACATGCACATGATGCCCTGGCTGCACCTCTCACCAGCTCCAGCCATGCAAGGTGTAGCCCACCAACATGACCCAAGCCATGGGCATGGCCTGACCAGTAGTACTACACAACAATTTTCATTGTAGCTGTCTGCAGGGCTCCTGTGAATTAACACAATGCGACATTTACCAGCACAATGCGACATTTACTGGAGGGGCAGTGGGGTGTTAGTCGTCCCCCCTCCACGCATGTTAGCTCCAGCTGGCATGGCACGTGCTCCCGTACCACAAAACATGGTCTTGTAGCTGCACATCCCCCCATTCCGATCGGGGCCATCCCTGGAATAACAAATAAACAAATAAATGAAAAGTTCAGCACAGGAAAGATTAAGCTTTTCAAAAGGAAGTAAATTATTGAATGGCAGTATTTCAAGGAAATGATTTTATCGCTCTGAAATTTTATCTGTCCTTTAAAAAACAAACAACCTGGGTAACTACTTTTTCAGGCTACGTTTTGCTGGCAGTTTTTATCTGCAGAAAGGATTAGCTTATCCGTGGATGGAACGTGCTGCACACACCCTGTTCTCATGCAGAGTCATGCAGCCGGGAGCTGTGCTTCCAGCTCAGCTCTAGAACATTTTTCTGTAGCTAACTCAGATGACTGCAAAGACCATTAGAACATTTTATAGTTGGAATTTGCAGGAGCACACTGTACCCAGAAGGAAAATGATCATTGATAGGGGAAGTACAAGATCTGTGATCCCTGTAATTATGCAGATGATCCTCTCCAGAGGTCTGTGGTATGTGAGCAGGTCCACAATGATGGCTTTGGCTGCAGCACTTTAATAGTCCACTGAAATCCAGCTGTTCCTGCTCTCAAATCCACTTGGCTGCAGCCCTGACTGGCACATCAGCATGAATGGTTTTGTCTCTCACAGGGGACATGCACAACATCCAAAAGACACCCTGAAGTGATGCTTTCTCAGGGCAGTTTGTGTTGTTGCCCTGTTGAGCCCCAGCAGAAGTTTGTACCTTGCAGCTCACTGGTGATAGAGACATCAGGCATGTGGAGATGACTGACTTTTGGAGGGAGATGCCACCATCACTAGCACAGGTTGGCAGCACGCAGGGCAGTCGCTTTCTCCAAAAATCTCAAGTCAAAACGCGGCCCAAGGAAGGATCCCTTGACATAAATACCTAGGTACAAAGAAAACCTTCTCTTCTCATGGTAATGTTTCTGCTCAA
The DNA here is from genome assembly GCF_037157495.1 of Lathamus discolor. NCBI lineage: Eukaryota > Metazoa > Chordata > Aves > Psittaciformes > Psittacidae > Lathamus > Lathamus discolor. The sequence continues at coordinate 97,606,340 of NC_088887.1, read as the reverse complement.
CATGCAACCTGGTGCAAGAGCTGCACATTTCCCAGCATGAAACCAAACTCATTCATGCACTAAGACCTTGGAAGGCTCCACACAAGAAGATCACCCGGTGGTATTTACATTACAATCTCCTGAAGGGCATTGCAGGAATCAAAAGAATTAGGAACAGAAAGAGGTTCTCCTCAAGGGTTTGAGAGCTGCAGCACTGGTTGGCAAAACAGATGGTGCAAAAATGTCTAAGCTTTACTGCGGGTTCCCTGCCTTGCCAGGTGACATCCATCCTGCTCCCATAAACACTCTGTTCCCATAAAACCGTGTCCTCACAGGAGAAGCCAAACCATCCTAAGGTTAGAGGGCTGCAAATTTCTAGTGACCCCAGGGTGGCTTTTTGGTGGGGAATATGATCCCTGTTGATCTTGTGGAAACTATAGTTCTTCCTAACTCTGGTGGTTTATCAGGGAGCTGAAAGAAACATCCAGCTGGGTGATGTCTCTGCATTCAGTAAATGATCCTGCCGTTCCCCACTCCCCCCAGACCAGGACCTGGTTGTGCTGTACCCATCAGTAGCAAGATGCAGCTCCTTCCCTGTCAAACTTACTCCTCTGGTGGGCAGGACAGGTTGGGAATAAGGAAATGTTGTTCCAGTGTTCCTGATAAGGACCCAGAGGAAGCGTAGAAAAAAAGTGCTTTTTGCACAAAGCTGTAAAGGACAACTGTTTCAAATCTGGGAAACAAGCCTGAATTTCTTGACTCTTAGTGCTCTCTCCCTTTTGGCAGTAACCTAATGCACTTCTCTGGTCTCAGGGAGCTGGGACTGCCTATCTCCAGGGCAGAAGACACAGCCAGGCTGACACAGAAGGAAACTTTGGTGGATCCTTCTTGGAATTGCTCATCAGGCTTTTTTCGTATGACTTAATACAGCTGGCCGCAGCATGGAAGCTGCAACGACCACAGGCCTGCAGTTCTGGTAGGGAAAATAGCCTGGACTTTAGCTTTTGGTAATATTTTTACCCCAGAAGCTGTGCACCCAAAACCTGCGCACCCAAAACCTGCATTATTCCCAGTGCAGGTTGTCTGGGCCTGATGTGAATTCACGTGTGCAGCTCACTCCACAAAAAAGGCTGTAGAAGGTGAAAACGAGAATTTCAACAGCCAGGCACAGAGAAGGGATGGCACATCAAGTACTATTTGCTTACCGTCAGGTAGCATTGAAGGGAGCCAGAAAGTAGAGGACAGAGTCCTTCCGCAGTGCCTAGTCCCAGAATAAAAACTAGATAGATCCATTCCCAGATGCCATTATAAAAGTGCAACAGGCAGATTCAAGTCAAGAATGAAGGCTGTTGTGCAAAAGCATGGTTGGAAGACAAATGGCTAAAGGGCTAGGGGAATGTGCAGGGCAGAAACCAGGATTTATAGGCAGGACACAGCCTCTGTGTGTGTTTCACCTTCCAACAGTCCATTTATACAGGGAAAGGCTTAGCTGAGCTAAACCTGGTGTTGGAAGCCTATGGGATAAAGAGCTGCCCATTCAGGAGTGCCCCAGAGAGACGTAATCCTATGGAAATGCATTTAGTGGGGATGAAACATTTTCTGGTATCTGGGGGAGGATGGGGTGGGTCTGGAAAGAAACCACAGGCAAACCACAAAGTAGAGGAAGCTGCAATGGCACAAGGAAGCCTGGCTGAATCGGTGGCACCACGTTTCACTGCTCAACAGCAAAAGTGTGGGGCTGGGAAGAGGAATGGGGTAGTGCCTGGGGGAGCTAGAAAGCAGTGTGGGAGGGTGGTCCCCTCATACGAGGGAGAGGAAGGTTGTCAGTGGTTACCACTGTGCTTTTGGGAAGGAGGAGCAGGTCAGAAAAAGCAGCTTCACCCCCCTTGCCTGCTTGCCAGCTTTAACGGGAAAAGAGTGCTGGCTGCTAATAAATGTTTCACGTTTGTGAATCAGCTTTTCTGGCTGCTCTAAACTTCCCTCTAAGCCCAGTGATGGCTGGTGATCCGCCCTTCAAGCTGTCTTGGTTGGGGGTCAGGGTATTTGGAATATCCCAGGGGAAGCACCGCTCCTGCCAGGGAGACGTTGAGGCGCTGACAGGGCATCTGCTTGCACCCCTGGGGATCCTGGCTCAGCAAGACTTTAGCCTCAGGACCTGGGCTCACTCACAAGGACGCTGCCCTGATGGATCAGCAGCCCCTCGCCAACACGGGGCTCTCCTTCGCTTGTGCTGCAGATCACAGCGCTCGAGACATTGAAATGTATATGTATGTATGTCCATATGCATGAACATGTAAGAAGTCAAACAAAGCATTATAAACGTGCAGTGAAAAAATAACAATCTGGCTTCTTTGATTAAACATTTTGATTTACTGGGATAAACAATAGGTTTATTGCTCTGCGCTGTGTAACTGTTATTGGAGAACACATCTGGTCACTGAGTAGAAATGCACTTTTTGTAACGCCAAAGCACTCTAAAATGTGAGGGAGAAACAACTGTCAAACTGGATCTATATATTAAAAAGAGAAAAAAACAGCCAGAAATGTCAAATAAATTTTGAGTTATATATACTTGAAGAGGCTGTGGAAGGGCATGGCTCTTGAATATTATTGTGGCCAATCTATGACATTTATAGCTCTTTTCCTGCCTGGTGACTGGAGGCTTCTCCATTTCTGTTGAGCAGCGGCAGCCGCTGTGACACGATACCAGAAAGATTTACTCTTTTTTCCTAAGTTCAGATATGGAGCTGCAGCCATTTGAGATTCAGGCCGTGCTGGAGATCACATGGAAAGGTAGTGAATTCTGCTAAGTACATGGATAAATGCAGGGAGCAGAGTGTTTGTCTCCAGCTTGGTGAACCTGGAGGGAGGCACAGCTCCTGCTCCTCAGCCCTTACTGCTGGATGTCAAGCCAAGGATTCAGAAATGTTGTCTAAGAAATGTCGTCTCATGGCTGTCAGGACTTATCACCCGCACAGAATGGGGAAAAAGCCCCAAACAAACTCACAACAGAGTTAAGGAGATTAGAGGGACTGAGCAGTGAGACCTCACTTGGGTCTCTTTCAGTTCTTTAAAGAGGCATAAAAAGGGGCTTCAGAATATTGCCGGGGGGATGGGGGCAAGGGGAGTTGTCTGCTGCTTGTTTTGCTGCATTAGAAATTCACATTGCCCTTGTTTTCCCAGGAAGACTCAACTGATGAAGGACTTCCACAGTCCTTCATCAGTTGCACAGGAGCACTGCAGCTACCAGCAACCTCTTTCCTCTGGCTCACTGCTCTCCCAGTCATCCTTACACATGGACAACACTGGAAAGCCATGTTTTCAATGGTGACCAGCACTTTGCACCACTCAGCCTGCAGCATCCTAAAAGGAGGTGAGAAAGGCTGGGCTGGGCAGGGCCTTGAGCAACTTGCTCTAGTGGAAGGTGTCCCTGCCCGTGGGGAAGGGTTGGAACTGGATGGGCTTTAGGGTCCCTCCCAACCCAAACCATTCTGTGATTCTGTGATTTCTGAAAGCAATGAAGACACACAGTGAGAAAGAAGCCAAGCTGTCTGGAGATCTCCAATGTGGCAGCCACAAATGAAGGCTTTCCACACAAACAACCTAAATAAAGCTCAGACTGGGTGCAGAATTCACCTTTCTCTTTGTAAAACTTTACTTATAAAGCACTGTTAGCCTGGGAGAAACACGGGACCTCCTAGAGCTGTAGGGCGATATATGTGCGAGCTGAATTTAAGGGAAGAGATTGATTAACGTTCAAGACCAGGTAGGACACAGCTTTGGGTGAGATGGTTTAGTGTGAGGTGTCCCTGCCCATGGGGTTGGAGCTAGATGATCATAAGGTCCTTTCCAGCCCAAACCATTCTATGATTCTATGATTAATGGACACTGGGAGAAGAGATTTGTGTCATCTTTAAAAATATACACTCACTTGTGCAGATATCTCACACAGCAGACAACCACATCATAGAGGAAGAAAGCATCTGTTAAAAACTGGTTTTCTCTTACATTAACTGGGGTTTTCAAGCTGCTACACTCATGGCTGTGTGCTACCAAGCAGTATTGTCACATCCAAGCGTGCAAGAAAGCATGAGTCACGTCCCTTTGAAATCAGGAAATGAGCTTTTAAAAGTACCCATTTTCTACAGAAAAGGCTCAGAACACCCTGTTGATATATTTCATTTTTCTCTCTAAATATATGGGGTGGGGGGAGGGTGTCACAGCTTTGGAAAGAAAGTGAAAATTTTCACAAAAAAATCTAATGTAGTATTTTAATGTAATCCTCTGATTCCCAATGACGATGCCTGATGGGATCCATTAAGTGACACTTGCACTTAATTTGTGAGTCTTAGTGCCTGGAAACTGGATCCACGATTGTCTTGCAAAAATGCAAACAAATCACAAAGGTCCACAGCAACAAAAGAACTTAATAAAGAAAAGATGTTAATAATACAACTGCTGTATTCTTGTATTGCTCTGCTTCTTAAACCAGCCTCCATCGCCCTTCTAGTTTCTTCTAATGAAACTAAAAAGCTAATGGGCACTTTTTTCTCCTCTTCATGAAGTCCCCCTTTCCTATGTAATGAAAGTTAACAAAACAACAACATCAACAACATTCATGGCAGAAGAAAATCTTCTTTCCTTGTCACACAAGGCCTGTTTTTAGGCCCTGCCTGCCAGATCTCTTGGTGGTGCGGTAGACGTGGCATCTCATGGGGAAGGTGCTGTCACCCTGACTCGTCCAGCTCAGCTGCCTCCCTTAAGGGCTCTGTGACACCAGCTCCTGGAGGGTGTCCAGCGATGCTCTGGGGGGCAATGACCACAGCAGAGCTGAGAGGTTTTCATAGGACTCTTTCATGCTTCATTCTCACAGAGGTGTCAAACACAGACAATGAAGTTTTTATCTCTAGGTGAGCAAGTGGGCCTTTCTGGGCATTTCTTGTGCAGGTGCATCAGAAAACCAACATGTGCCTGCCTGTCATCTGTTTCTAGTAGATGACTGATGTTAAGGAGCATGATTGTTTTAGTTTCCAGTGTGTTAGGGCTTATCACTCATTATCTTTGGAATGCTAAATGTATATTTTCAGCTATGGCAAAAGTTCGGATGGAGAAGCACATTTCGGATGGAGAAGCGCATTGACATACTTTAAAATATGCGAAATGAAGGAAAAATAAACGCTGAACACTTTCTGAGTCTAACAGAGCTGTGTTCTCCCTTGTGCTGCATTCAACATGGTCAAACTGCTCCCCAAAAGCTGAAAAAAAACAAATGAAATCAGAATATGTGGAAACTTCCGAATGGAAAAGTAAGGACTGATCCTGAAAACCTCACGGACATGATTGCTTAACTTGGACAATGAGAAAAGCCCACAGGAGCTGAGGGCATCCCACATGAGTCCCACATAAAGCCCAGGGTGCAGCTTGATGGCACTTTGTCAGCAGCACAGGGGTTGGACAGGCCACTGAGCAAGACCAGCAGAAGACAACTACCCATTACTTGAAGGGATGTTTCTTGCTGGTGGAAGGGCTGAAGGTGCACATTGTGGGGCCAGGAATGCATGCGTGCTTGCCCATGGACGAGATGGGAACATGGGGATGGAGGGTGTAGCAGGACGGTGGCAGCCCTGGCTCAAACTGATGAAAGCTGCACCCATGGAGAGCAAAAAGCATGATGCTTGAGCTGTATCCCCACCTCACGTAATGGGCTGCCCTTGGCACTGCACTAAATACATTAAGTGATGATGAATATACATATTTTCAGATTAAATCTACTTCCTAATGGAACTTTTCATTGACAGCCTTTTCTTCTCGTGCTTTTGAACTCCATGCAGCTGAACAGCCGCCTCTGGGTGGAACAGCTTCCCAAGTCAAAATAGCATCATCAGAAGACTGAAGAAAATTCGTATAGTTCAGAAAATAGTTTTTGTGGATAAACCAATGAAACCAGTTTCCATAAAGCTCCCTCAGATTTAGGTCTTGATCTGGGAATTTGGTTTAAAACAGCTGAATTTTCTCCCTGGGAATCCTGTTACAGGTAGTGCAGGGGAAAATACCCACAGTACAAGACTACCCCTTTATTCTTGATGTTACAAAGGCTTCTGAAATCTGTTCCCATGCTAGATGAAGACTTCAGAAGAGTTGAGCTCTATCTGCAGGTGCCCAATCCAGTACTTTTTTCCAAGCTCACTTTGTCTCAAAGGTAGGATAAATGCTGTTGCAATCTTTAGGCAAGAATCAGCAGCTTCATGATGGGGCACTACAGGGGTATTTCCGCCCACAAAAATCTGAAAGCATGTTGAGGCATCTGAAGCATCTAAAGACATCTTTCCAATGTGAACTTGTGGTGCAGTATCACCAAAGCAAGCCTGGTCATACAGACTGCCGCCCTCTCATCCCCCACCTTCTCTCTAGCCACAGGTATGTCCAAGAGCTAGTGGTGGCTTCTTGGAGAAACCATGGTGGCAGCCTGGGTCTTCTTTCCGGTAGAGAACACTGATTGATGAAGGTATGGTGAAGGGTTGTGAGGACAACCCCAGCATGGTCCCAATGACACAGGGTGGCTGCACCAACCTCCTGCCCGGGACATGATGTAAAGCAGGAGGAATTGCATCGGGGCTAAGACAGAATGTGGAAAAGCTGGAAAACCAGGTCCCCACTCTGCAGCCCCACTGTGCATCCATGACGCTGGGCACATCTATGCTGGCTGGTCCACCTCTGCATGCAGGGGAGGATGTATTGCCACAATCACCTCTAAGGATTTTGCTACGAAGTTTGGGGAAACCATCAAACCAAGCAACCCCTTTCCCAGGGCTCTCATCCATCTGGCCTTCAGCTTCCCCTCTGGATCAGAGACAGCTGAAAGGGACAGTCCCACAGCTTTTCCAAGGCCATTTTGGGGAACACCAGCTGCATCCAGCTGGACCTGCTGACTGAGGATGAATCCTATAGGCTTTCTGCGGTGCTTCCTTGAGCACAAATTCTAGTGAAGAGAGCAGCAGCTTTGCTGCAGAAAGCTGGAAGCAAGGACAACAGAACAGGATTTTCTCAGAGGCAGTAAGACTTTAAAAAAGGTGATAAAAAGGAGAACGGTGGGGGTTTAACAGCAGGAAGATGAGTGGCTGAGTCAGGCAGGGCTGCTGGCCACACCTCTGCCTGCAAACTGGGAAGTGCAAAGAAAATCATTCCTGCACTACAGAAATACCCAATTATCATCTGCCATCTCGCGTGCCTCCAAAGAGAAACTCCTGCAGAGACCTTTGAAGCTCTTTTAATACAGAAAGTAGGAAAACAGTCAGACTGAGCCAAGGTGAAGAATGTGATCATATAAATCCCGCGTACTGGAGCACAGCCCAGGCGTTTCTGACTTTGTTGTTTTTCTCCCAGTTCAGCAATTCAGCAGAATCATGTCTGCAGTCCTAGATCTGCTGGTTTTGGTAGTGACGGTCCCTGAACTAATCCCTTATGTAAATAAACATTTTAAAACCTAGAGGGGGACTAAGGCGGCTGTGAAAAAAGAATTACAATTGACTTCCAGCAGTGTATTTCAGGTTTATGAATTGTCATTATTTTTTAGATTCACATAGGCTTTATTGTTAGACGGGATAAAACCCACTAAGCCCTCAGTTCCTGATGCATCTCTTTGGAGCAAGGAGAGAGTGACAGCAATTAACCGGGAGGTCTCCAGCATTGTAAATGGGCAGGGGCTTGTCTGTGCGTTTTAACCTTTCAGCCCTCTAAGAGAGAGGAATCGGTGAGGAAGACAGTGCACAGCCCTGCAGAGGTAATTATTGGTAACGGAAACAGAACAGCACCATCGCCACTTCAGCAAAACTATCCCATCCAACACAAGTGGCTCTGGGCTTGTTATTGACCTTCCAGAAACCCTTGATGGTGTTCTCTGGAAGCGGGTTGAAGTCATTCCCACAGGACTGCCACTGTCATTGGCACTGGGAAGAGTTGCAACAGGGATGTAGGTGCAGATGAACTGTGCCAAAAATACCTCTAGTGGTCCAGACCTTCATTTTTCCCCCTTGGAATATCTTTTACATGAAGCATCTCCAGTGAAGAGAAGAGGTCGAGCAAACATTTAGAACTGTTTATTGAATAAAACGAGATTTTAAAAGCTGTATTATTGTTCCAGGACACAATGGTCGTTACTGTTTTTGTTAGTAAGTACCCGTGTGATTTAAAGCTGCTGACAGCACCAGACGCTCACAATGAAATCATCTCTCCCTCCCCTCCCTGCAGTTCAGGCAGACACTCATTTGTATGTATGGGTTCAGCCTGTCTGCTGCTGCCGGCCAAAGAGACAGATACTAATGGCATATGTTAATTACAGCCCAACAACTTCCTTTCATTCGGGTGTTTATTAACATTCTCACTTCTGCCCATGGAGGAGGCAGCTGGCGGGAGATGCCAAGGCTGCCAGGGGGGTCACACGTGGTCTTCAATCTGGGACCACGATGTGCACCAGATTACACCTGCCAGTCGGCCGGTCAACCTAGCATCCCAGCAGAGACTATTCGCTCTCTCTGCTTATAAGGCTGTAGAGAGGTTGGAAGGGAGATGAGAGCTAAGGAGTAAATTCCCAGATGGGGATGCCAGTCTCTCAACTGCTCCAGGTGTAGCTCTGCTCTGAACCTGGGACTTCCCTTGGAACACTATTGTGTAACAGGCCCAAGCAGCTGGAAAACAGCTCAATAATTTGGAATTTAGGGGGATCGTAAAGTATCTGGTGCAACTGGTGAATGCACCCAAACAGGTTTTGCTGGGAATAAGAGGATTTGTCATCTCACGTAGAGCCAGGATCTATCTACCTTCCTCTCCAATTCCTGAGCGTAATCAGAGACAGATATTTCAAAGGCAAATGCAAGAAACATTTAAAGGGACAATTAGGGAGGAATATTTCAGGTGACTTTCCTTTATCTTTCCCTTCACAACTGGTTTGTGACACTGCAAAAAAGAGATTAAAAGTTATTTTTTAAGAAAGGAAGGATACCTGTTTCTCATTTCTAAAGCCCATCGATACTGAGGGCCGTCTCTCTCAATGATTTCTTATGGCACAGTGGTCCAAGGCAGTCAGTTAATTCTACACTATAGTTTTTAAAGAACTCTTAATCCCTTTTCAAGCTGTTGTGCTTCAATTTCATGCAACTTTATTCATATCACTGTGCTGGCCAGGAGTCATGGCCAGTGCAGCAGGACCGCAGGCAGCTGGGTTTTGCAGATATATGGAGCAAACCCACCAAGCTCAAGGTATTAAACAAACAAAGTCAGACACAGGACCACAAAGGAGAGCAGGACGAGCAGACTGCTCTCTGCTGCCTTTGAAAAACCTGTATTAATCAAAAGGCATTTTCGAGAGCAGTCCGTAGGAGGCAGCTGTGTGGCTGGTGGGAAGCTTTGAGGCAGCGTGAAAGAAAACTAGGAGAGTCCCTCTGCTTTTGTTTTCAGGCTGGTTTTGATGCGTGTCAAACCCTGTGCGAGGTATGCCTGAGGACTGGTGGCATTCCTCTCTGCACGCATCAGGCTGCATTTGGCATCTCGGGACTTCACATTGCGTTGTGCTGCTCTGTGACTGTGAGTTGTCAAGTCCCAGCATAACTCCCCACGGCCTTCACTCATCTGGAAGTAAAGCACAATTAGCAATGTATGTTACCTCACTCTTTAATCCCGCTATGGCTTTTTGTGTGTGTGCTGTTCATTCACAAATATCCAAGCCAAAATAGTACATCTGCTTTTATTTGTTGAGATGTGCAAAGAATTACAGTAGATTTGTAAAACACAACTGTCCTTTACAGTTGTGTGTTTTCTTTCTTCCGCATCCTGTTTACCTTCTTGAGGTTTATTATTTTAGCTACTGGTTTGACCAATTTTGTGGCACAACATTCATAAAATAAAATATTTTTAAAAGGATAGAATAGAATACTTGCAACCATGTAGGTCCTAACAAAATGGCCATTTGAGGAGGAGTATTTCTTTTTGTGCATAGTTCATTATCAGATTTCAAAGTCTTCCATTTGACCATGAAAGCTGTCATTGAATAATTCAGTGTTGCCCAGGCAAGGACCAACAGGGTGAAGGCAGGCCAGGGGATGCTTTGCCATGGCCCACTGCACCTTTTTCCCTAAAGGAGGTGGAGAACGACTCCTCTCCTTCTCTTGCAGGACACAGGAAAAGAGCATATCCCTGCCTATGCAGAGCTGCCCGTGCATTGTTTGTTCTTTGCGCTGACCCAGGGCAGAGCTGAACAGGGTTACCCATGGTCTCTAAGGCTTTCCACAGGACTGGAAAAGCCATATCTGGGATGAACACGCCAGAAGAGCAGAATAAACAAGTTTTTTTCCCAGTGTTAGCATCCAGCAAAATCCCCACACAATCACTTGTCACAGAATACCAAACACAGCCCTGAAAGCACGTCAGATGAGCAAGGGTGCTTGGTTTAGCAGCCTCTATTGAAATGACTTTGTTTTTTTGTTCAAAGACAAGACATTAAATTATCTGGTCATACATTGTTCTCACTCCCCATGCTACTGGACTGATGGAACATTTTAGTTATTTATTGAGATGTAGTAAAGCCAAAACCTTTAAATGCTACAGCAACAAGCAGTTTGCGTGCATTGTACCAGTCCTCTGTATCTATCACATAGAAAGAGACTGTTCACAAGACAGAGGAAAAGTATTTCTAATTAGAAGAAATTTAATCTTATACTACAAAATGCATGTATCCAGGAGGTATACATGGTGCTAGGTTTTAACGAGAACTTTTAACAGAAAAAGCCTCAATCCTCTGTCATTACTGCAGCACAAGGGCAATAAACCCACCTGCAATAAACCCACGGGCAATTGCACATGAAGGGATTGTTTCTATGCTCTGTCTTTGACTTTACTTTTATATTAATAGAAATGATACAGTTAGAGCGGGAATGTCTTGGATGGCTCCTGCTGTGTCCTGTGGGAATGTGCCCTATCCTGATGTGTTTCACAGGACGAACTGTCTCTGGTTGGTAAATCCCAGCCATCACACACATGTTCTTGCTCGTGTCCCTTGTCCTTGGGTACCTAAACACAAACCACACTAAAGAGTCCCTATGTGTGTGCATCCACTGAGAAACTACGATGCAGGCTTTTTCCAGCCATGGGCTCCCCACCGTTGCAGGTATACCCCCTACCCAGTTCAGTATGTGTAAATTCATCAGGAAAAACACATCAAACTGGTAGGCTGAAAGAAGAAATACAAGAGGAATTGGTAAGAGTTTGTTGTTGACCACTGCAGAGGGAAAGCACTTGGTGAGGCAAATGTGGCCCATCTTTCCAGCAGAGCCTGGTGACACTTCCCAGTCCTCCTCCCAACACTGTGCTGGCCGATGTCCTTGCTGGTCCTCGGTGGAGCCAAGGGCTCCAATCACCAGGAGGTGCTGCTCCTGCAGAAGCCCTCAGGGCAGCTGCCGCACTCTCCATCATGACCCTGAGCACTCTGACCTTTGGGGCAGGACCTCAGATATTGTCTCCTAACCTGAAAGCCCTAGCACTTTGAAGGCTCATCACTCTTTTCTTTCCTCCTTCCTGCACTGTGTATCAAAGAGCCAAAGACTGGAACTGATACAAGGCTGAGTTGTCAGTAAACACATCGCCCCTGAGTCCTAAAGGAATTTGGGATATTTTTCTCCAGGCTGCTAAGCCCCTCCAAAGCACAGTGATTGTACCAGTCTTGAAAATAAAAGCTGTGGACTGGGAAGTCTTTAATCAGGAACAGAAGCACTGGCTGAACTGATAACTGAAACACTACTTTAAAACTATCTGATGAATACGGCAGGACAGCAGCCGACCTGCATGACTTCTGCAAGGACAGGCTCTCCCACCATCTCTTGTATCACCTCCAACACGCAGGAGAACTAATTCAAAACTGGGCTTATTTTCTCAGTAGCATTTTAAAAATGCTCCTCAGAAAACTGGAAAGGCGAGTGGGTAAAATTCATTCATGGATAAAAGTCACTGACAAAAGTGTGAAGCAAGAGTTCACTTGCAATATGGCAAAGGCAGCACGTGGCTACAGGTGTCTTGGTGGGCAGAGCAGGAGGAGGGGAAGGGAAGAGGAAATATGCTGAAGACACCAATTTTCCCAGGTTAATTGAAACTAGAAAAACCTGTGAGGCACTTCAGAGATGAGGTCAGAATAGTCTGAAGGAGCACAGAAAGAGCAATAAAAAGATTTGAGGAGCGCAAGAGAATGAAAGATGAAAAGGCTCTGGCAAGAATGATGGCAAATATGAAGGAACTTGACAGAATGACTTGAGATAATACAAAACATGTCAGCTGAAGTAAGACAGAGAATTTGAGCTTAATACATGATTTCTTTTTATTTAACACAAGACCAAAGTGACATCAGACAGAAATGAAAGACAATGGGTTTAAACATCCCCAGAGAAATGCTGCATTTTCAGAACAACACGCACCTCAATTACCATTTTCATTCTGTCTGTGTACAGGGCCATGTCCATACGTGTGTGACTTCTTGTTTCTCTCATGACACTAACGGCAAATTCTTCACACATGGGAATGATTTTCATAACGTTGTGTTGGAAGTGATAATTCAGCTGGATTCTGGGAACAGAATCTCATCCACTTCCAACCCCCTGCCATGGGCAGGGACACCTTCCACTAGACCAGGTTGCTTAAAGCCCCGTCCAACCTGGCCTTGAACACTGCCAGGGATGGGGCAGCCACAGCTTCTCTGGGCAACCTGTGCCAGCTCCTCACCACTCTCACAGTAAAGAATATCCTTAACAAATGTCTGCAGTTGGGTGGAGATGCAGCACACATGCTACAAGAAGACAAATTCTCCTTTTAAAAGGCTCCTCTTTAGACAGTGAAAATACCTGCAAACCTGATGGATAAGACTCCAGCCAAGCACTGCCCAGTGCATCACCCTCGAGCCCCAGGAATTCCCACAGGTTAAAGAATCCAAACCGAGGGGGTCTGTAGGGTGTTTGAAGGAGTGGCTGGCATCAAGGGGAACAGGGCAGAGCACGGACTCACAGCTGCCAAGTCCTTGCTGTCCTGCAGTCCAAAACAACCAGTGAAGGTTACAAGGAGTGGAAAAGCTGCCAAGCAGTTAGATCCCAAAGGAAGAGAAAGTGAAAGTGTTACAGTTTAGGCTTTCGCTATTATTATGAAGACAGGCTGAGGAAGTTGGGGCTATTCAGCCTGGAGAAGAGAAGGCTGCATGGAGACCTCACAGCAGCCTTCCAGTACCTGAAGGGGGCCTATAGGGATGCTGGGGAGGGACTCTTCGTCAGGGACTGTAGTGACAGGACAAGGGGTGACGGTTCAAACTTAAACAGGGGAAGTTTAGATTGGATATGAGGAGGAAATTCTTTCCTGTTAGGGTGGTGAGACACTGGAATGGGTTGCCCAGGGAGGTTGTGAATGCTTCATCCCTGGCAGTGTTCAAGGCCAGGTTGGATGAAGCCTTGTGTGGGATGGTTTAGTGTGAGGTGTCCCTGCCCATGGCAGGGGCTTGGAACTAGATGATCTTAAGGTCCTTTCCAACCCTAACTATTCTATGATTCCATGATTCTATTATGGACAGGGTGCTGGGACATACAGTCTAGATGGAAAAAAGAAAGAAAGACTGCACCAGGTGATCCTTGACGTTCCTTCCAAGCTGGTATGCTGTGATTCTATGATTCTGTGATATCATGATGTTGTTTACCTAACTCATTCAAATTTCCTTTCTTTCCTTTAATAAGTGTATTTCTTGTTACCCATGTAACTCTTGTTTGAGAATGTTTTGAGAATGAATGCCCATTCTCAAACAGAGAGTTTAGCATAGAATCATAGAATAGTTGGGGTTGGAAAGGACCTTAAGATCATCTAGTTCCAACCCCCCTGCCATGGGCAGGGACACCTCACACTAAACCATCCCACACAAGGCTTCATCCAACCTGGACTTGAACACTGCCAGGGGTAGAGCATTCACAACTTCCTTGGGCAACCCATTCCAGTGCCTCACTACCCTAACAGGGAAGAACTTCTTCCTTAGATCCAATCTAAACTTCCCTGTTTAAGTTTTAACCCGTTACCCCTTGTCCTATCACTACAGTCCCTGATGAAAAGTCCCTCCCCAGCATCCCTATAGGCCCCCTTCAGATACTGGAAGGCTGCTATGAGGTCTCCACGCAGCCTTCTCTTCTCCAGGCTGAACAGCCCCAACTTCCTCAGCCTGTCTTCATTCGGGAGGTGCTCCAGTCCCCTGATCATCCTCGTGGCCCTCCTCTGGACTTGTTCCAACAGTTCCATGTCCTTTTTATGTTGAGGACACCAGAACTGCACACAATACTCCAGGTGAGGTCTCACAAGAGCAGAGTAGAGGGGCAGGATCACCTCCTTCGACCTGCTGGTCACGCTCCTTTTGATGCAGCCCAGGATACGGTTGGCTTTCTGGGCTGCGAGCGCACACTGCTGGCTCATGTTCATTTTCTTATCAACCAGCACCTCCAAGTCCTTCTCTGCAGGGCCGCTCTGAATCTCTTCTCTGCCCAGTCTGTAGCTGTGCCTGGGATTGCTCCGACCCAGGTGTAGGACCTTGCACTTGTCATGGTTGAACTTCATGAGGTTGGCATCAGCCCACCTCACAAGCGTGTCGAGGTCCCTCTGGATGGCATCCCTTCCCTCCAGAGTATCAACCAAGCCACAGAGCAAACTTGATGAGGGCACACTCAATCCCACTGTCCGTGTCACTGACAAAGGTGTTGAACAAGACCGGTCCCAACACCGGTCCCTGAGGGACACCACTCGTTACTGGTCTCCAGCCGGACATTGAGCCATTGACCACAACTCTGCGTGCAGCCATCCAGCCAGCTCTTTATCCACCGAGTGGTCCATGCTGGTTCTCAAGCTCATTCTTGCTGAGCTCAAGCTAGAGTGTTTGTAGAGATGCCTTTGCACTTGAACCCAGCCCTCACTACTGCCCATCAAGTTACATAACTTTCATTCATTCCTTTGGAATTGTTGGCCAGGCGTCCAAGGACAGGCTGCGACTCCATGAGCAGGCACAGTACCTCACTGTGGGCTGGAAGGATCGTTCTCAGGGATTGAGTGCTGGGATGACAAGTCCATAAACTCCTTGGGGATCTGTTTCTTTGTAAATATGCAGACATGACTCAGATTATACTAATGTAGTTATGTGTGAAAATTCAGGGGAAAAATATAACCCCAAACCACCTTCGTAAGAAAATAAGCTGCGAAGCCAAACGTTGCTGCATGTGTTTTTTTGCCTGGCTATCAGCACTTTGCAAGTTTTCTCTTGTTGTCCCTTGGGAACAACATGTCCTGAGACTATGAGCACCAAGCAGTTCAAAGCAACACCAGTGTTCTCCAGTGTGATGGAAAAAGCAACCTTGCAAAAC
This sequence comes from Lathamus discolor, assembly GCF_037157495.1. Lineage (NCBI taxonomy): Eukaryota > Metazoa > Chordata > Aves > Psittaciformes > Psittacidae > Lathamus > Lathamus discolor. Next base: position 97,590,951 of record NC_088887.1, on the reverse strand, counting down.
TTTGCTGGTATTCTCAATCGGCGTAGATGGTCCATTACATCCTCCCTGTACACCATGTTGCCTTATCCTTGCAGGCGTAAGTATTCATTCCCAGGGACGCCTGTATCTCTTGAGCTTGCTGAAGGCTCCCAGATCTCATCCTGCTCACCAGCAAGCCTTTGGAGGGTTTTATGTTGCAAGTCCTCTGCTGATGGGCTGTGCACTGGTGCTCATGACCACAGAGCACTGACCACAGGGAGGATGGGTCACTTGCTATTTTCTTAATTAACTGAGGAAACAATGATAGGGTCGCATGCTCCAGAAGTCAGCCCGTCTAACGACTGAGGTAAGAAGTCAGCCCAAATCTGTCCCCTCTGCATTTGCCTCTGGGTATTTTTACCTGCCCCTTGCAACTCATTTGAGCAAAAGACAGTAAAAAGTCTTGTTCCACCAGCTGCTTGTGCTCTCTCTCATGGCAGCTCGTCCTGTACATTAGCTCCTTCGGCTATTTTAAATCATCTGACATTCCTTTTGGGCCCACCCATCCTGCATATGCAGAGCTTAAATTCTTGACCTGTACTGGGAGATGACATTAGCTCTCCACTTCACTGCCTCTCCCCTCTTACTCAAAGCTTATCTGAACCCACACTTGCTCATTTCTCTGATTTTTCTTTTTCTCTTGGTCATAACACTGTAATTAGAGCCTTGAAGCATACAGGGATGTGATTTGCATGAAAGGCACTATTCGAAATTAAACTGGAGCCCAACTCACGTAGCTTAGCAGCAACATCTGAAGGCAGTAAGTTATTTAGACCCCTCACTTCTTGTTATTATGCTCTAAAACACTCAAAGTCCCTTCATCTGCTTTTTTCTAAAGGATAAGAGCTAGTTTCTCTAGTTTTTCTGGATGGGTAGTAACCTCATAGCTCTGTACTGTGTTAAATAGACCCTGGAAGAGTTTCCACATTCCTCTTCAGTGTGTATATATTTACTTTAACGTGTATCACCTGTTACCCAGCCCACACAGTGGACGTCTATCTCGTATGTTAAAGGACACAATATAAGGCCATTGGGATAAATATGTGCGCTCACCACTTTCTTACTCCTCCAAAGCTGCTTACTGGAAAAGAAAAGACAGGAAAAATTTGTAGTAGTAGATAACTTTAAATTGGAATACTAATAAATATAAATATTTAAATAAAATACTAATAAAAAAGGAGAAAACATCTTCATAACAGTAATATAGTTAATCACCGTTATTAAATATCAACTGTAACATTAAATATGGGAATTTTGTAAATACCCTATTTGCATACCAAAGTGGTTGTCTTACAGTCAAACCTCCCCTCAGAGGAAAAGCTGCTGCTGGTGCCATTTGGCACAATGCGGACGTAAGTTACAGAAGACCTGACATGAGGAATTTCTGCTGTGGCTATTCATGGTTCTGATGTTTGCCATGTAACTCTCCATTCGTGGCCTGCCTGGGGAATGGGATGTGTCCCAAACACTGGAGTAAAGCCAGAAAAGGGCCTTTTCTTGGTAGCATATTTAAAGCAATATTTGCAAAACAAGTTCAGCACACATGCAACATATTGGTTTGCTCTGCCCCCAGCAATACTGACAAACCAGGCACTGTGGCTGCGCTTTGTGAAAGTCCCACTGCCTCTGAGGATGCTCTCCCCATCCTAAAAGCTCCCAGCGTGCTGAATGCATGGCTAATCCCATGGGAAGCTTTCTGTATTGTGCTGTTTCAGCAGCCAGCTAGGCAACTGCAAATCAGTTGTGCGGACCCAAGCATTTCCCCGTCCCCCTGGCCTTTGAATGGGGAAGGATGGAAAACAAACTTACAATGAACGAACTTCAGTGCCTTGAATGAGCCCCTGGCTGGACTGGTATAGCCCCGCTGGCCTTGGGGAGAAATGATGCAGAGGAACAACATAAGGAGTTCTCACATTTCAGAGCTGAATTTGGCCCTGTAATTTCTATCTGAGGCAGCACCAGGTTAAGCTGTGCAGCACTACATGCAAAATTGAATGCTGTTACCCCATGGATGAGGGACAAAAACCAGGCCAAGGCTGAAAACGGTAGTTTGTGCCACAGCAAGGGTTACAAAAACAATAGGAAGGAGTCTGAATGGAGAGCTGAGATTGCTACATCTGCCCATAGGATAGGAGAGCTGAGCAGAACAACTCCTGCTGCTGGCAGAGGCTGTGCCCCTGTTCATCACTACACCCCAGCCTCTCCTTCAGCAGCATCAGTAGCAATCCCTCTAGTTTCCAGGGCTCTCGCACAGGCAAAGTGAAGAGCAGGATCACAGACCTTGAGCTAGCCCCTTCCCTCTTCCCTCCTTCCGGACAGCCCTCTCTCTTGGGTATTCAGTGACTGTGCCCGTGCCTAGAGCTGGTGCTGCACTTATTGTTTTACACAAAAGATATTGCCAAGAAGAGCAAGCAAGAGAACATGTCAGAAGAGGGGAAGAAATGACTTTGTAACTCCAAAGTGCATGCAAATGGGGACAATTGCCAGTGATTACTCCCAGAGCTGCGTCTCCCAGACCCACCACATTCCCATCCCGTGCTGTTTGCTCTTCTCTCCAGGATGACGGCAATCATTATCCAGCAGATATTGTGGAATTTCACTGCCAGCTAGTAAAATTAGGCAATAGAAATGAGCTTCCTCTGTAATTACTTCACAATCCTCAGAGGAGCAGATGTTGAGGCATGTGGGACATATCACAGTATTGCAGGATGACTGTGGGTGGAAGGGACCTCTGGAGGTCATCTAGTCCAAGCCCCCTGCTCAGACAGGGTTGGCTGCCCAGGCCCATGTCCAGACTGCAGTCCCAAGCTCCAGCAGTAGGAATAGTTCCTGGGAAGAGCTGGCTTCTCAGGGGGAAGGGGAGAAGACTTCTCAGAAGATGCACCAGCCAGATGGTAAAAAATGCCTTCATGGTTTCTGTATAATGAAGAAGTAAGGGGAGGGAGACTGGGGTTAAAGTGGAAATGGGTTTTGACAACAAAGAAATAGGTCCCACAGAAGTGAGGCTGCCCCAGGGTAAAACAATAATAGTCTTAACTCCTGTTGGTGCAATTTCATCTATACCCATGCAGCTGTGTTAAGGGTCTTGCTTTACAAGGAAAGAAAACCAGTGCAGGGAAGCCAGTCCAGTTGCTGGGGCTGGATGGGGACCCAGCACCCACCAGAGCGTGTGGGAGACCCATGTTCATGTTTCTGCACTGCGTCAGGCTTCCTGTAACGTCTTGGGCAAATCTCTCAGCCTGACAGTGCCACAATTCCCCACAGGAACAAGGAGGCAAGAGCTTTCCTCGGGCCCACAGCAGCTTACATGGATGGGATAAACTTTAAATACTGGGGTGTGGGTGCCAGGCCAGAGGTGGGTATTTAGGTAGACAAGCAAAACCATAAACAGGTGCTGCAGGGTCACCCTTAACGAAGACACCTCTAGTAGCCTCAGAAAAGAGGAGACTTGAAGACCTCCCTGAAGTGTTTCAACAAATAAATCCTGATTATTTAAGCTTTGTGCAGACAAAGTGATTGTTACCCTAACTTCTTAAGGCACATAAGCATTTAAGCTGCCTTAAATCTTTAAGGTAGCACAATGTAAGCATTAAAGCCAACTTAAATCCTTATTAAGTCTTCTAGGTGCTTAAAGCATTTAAGCCATTTTTAAGTCTTTTGAGAATGACTGCTGATTTCCATGGGAAAGGATGTAATGTTAAAGGACACTTTGTACCCAAGGTCCCCTTACAGTTCACCCTGTCAGACAAGCCAGTGTCTCGTATGCAGCCTTACCAGGGAAGTTCAGAAAAATGTCTAGACTTTCATTTCCTTGCCATTTAGATTTGGTTATGGGTTCATAGCGATGCCTGTGAACATGACGGGGATTTGAGAACACATCAGCTCATCATGGTGGTTCATATTGTCACATGTTGTGGCTTTACCACATTGGTCTGTGATATGCACTTCAGAAGACAGCAGAGGAAGTTGAAAATGAGTGAATTCCTTGCACATACGGGGAAAATCACGGCTCACAACTAACTGAAAGCCTTTTGCTCTGAATTTTCAGCAGTGACCTTTGGATTCCAATCAACTTTGGAATGTCCAATCTAAAAAGGCAACATTTTTGGCATGCTGTGAAAGCAAGGCTTTATAGTAGAAACTACTTTTGCAACTTTTACTGTATGATTTGCACTCAAGAGGATGCCATAACAAACTGCTGAGCATAGTGAATCTTTCTATGAAAAGGGAACCAATCCAGCAATCCCTGTCCTATGTGTACAGTTGAAGAAACCGCTTAACCCCTTCAATAAGGGCTATATGTGTGGCACATGCTCTAGATACTGGGTCATTGGTTGACAGAGTGCTTTTCCAGTTACTCCTGCTATAATTCTGACCTTTCCTGGTTCTTAACTTCCCTTGCTGGATCATATCCCTTTTGCAGGTTAAGAGTGGCTGATGAAGTTCTCCTGTCTGCTTCATTCTGGACTGCCTCCTCCGGGCCCTTAGCTTGTGCTGATATTGCAGGCACCCACTGAAACTGCCCTCCAAAACCAACAGAGGGAGGAGACCCCCAGCAAGGGCAAGTGGGATAGACATCTCACCTAAGTGTAGACCACTGTGCTGGGACATAGACTTCTCTGCTGGAATCCTTTAAGGGCTGAAACACTACAGGACTCTCAGGGACTAGGGTAAGATTCCTCCTTCTGTCTCCTAGTAGATTGATTTTTACTAGGTGGGCCATCTGGTCAGACCTAGTCATCCTTCATAGTCAACAGACGTTTCTAGAAAGCCATTCCCCTGACCTGTTTCACACATCTCTGTTAGTAAATAGGCAGCTGTACCTTGAAACAAGCTCATTGCTCTTCTCTATGAATCCAGACAACTAGTCAGATGTAGGTATCTACAGTGCACATGTGAGCAGATGAAACCATGCACTTTACACCTAGGTACAAGCCAAGTGATTAAACTGGCCAAGCTGTACCTTCAGTGTGCATAGAGAATGGAATGACTTCCTCACCCACATCTTGACATCAGATTGAAGTTCCCTTGTCCTCTATAAAATGCTATTGTCATTGGGCTAACGGAGGTTTTCCTCCTGTCACTTATTTGCAAACTGTTAGTGTGTGCCATAAAAGGTTTCTGCAGGCGTACCTAAGTGGTTTTGAATGCTTTCCACATCCCTGCATTTGCACGTGAGAAGCTGCTAACTCCCATTTGCAGATTCTCAGCAGATCTGGGGTTTAGGACTGAATGCCTCCAAGCTGGGGTATGCAAATGGATGGCAGTGTTTGGAGTCACTGACCGAGCTCTTGCCCATGATAATCATCAGCATGTACAAGCCACGGGGAACTGTTAAAATGGAGACTAATTTGACTATAACAAAAGTCTCAACCATGTTTTGTTATAAAAGTACCTCATTAGTCTGACAGTTTTTGTGACATCCCATTGGTGGTAGACATGAATAGAGGGTTTTTTCCTGTCTCACACATGAGCAATAGGCACAAATTCCCATGTCAGCTGAAAACAGGCTGCTCTCCGCACCAGAGCTGTGTATCTGAAGGACCAGAGCCCGTGAGATGCTGAACATCCCCCGCTGATGAGAGGAGCCAGGTAATTATTTGCCTCAGCCTCTGGGATAATCTAGCCCAAAAAGGGAATGGAAAGTTCAAGAGCTTATTTAAGAGCTCTGTGCCCAAACTTAGCTCGTGCAAAAGGAATCTGCAGGCTGAGCAAGTGCAGTCTGCTGCACAACTCGCTCTCATCCTTACCTAGCAGCAAGAGTTCAGAAGTATCCCACCCCCAGCAGAGACCACACCTGACCAAAGGAAATTGCCACACATGGAGTAGCATCAGATGGATGGTGTAAACATGTAATATGTATGCTTGGGTAGGGCAAGGCAGCCCAGATCACGCACAGTGGGGCTGGAAATCCATCAGGGAGCACAGGCAGCAAAGGGAAGAGGGCTGGCTGCGCTCCTGCTCATGCAGCCCAAGGTGATGCTGATCTCTGCTGCCATGAGGTTCTGCTGGTTCATGGTCACCTTTTGGCCACCAGGACAACCAGGTTCTTCTCTGCAGAGCTGCTTTCCAGCTGGCTGCCCCCAGGATTTGCTGGTGCACAGGGCTATTACTCCCCAGTGGCAGGGCTTTGCCTTTCCTGTGCTCAACTTCATAATGTTCCTGTCGGACCACTTCTCCAGCCTCCCGAGGTCCCTGTTCTAGAGTTTACTGACTGCTCTCCCTGACTCAGTACCACTGGTGACCTCACTGATGAGGCAGTCTGTCCTGTTGTCAAGTCATGCTCCTGAATCAAAACCTGACAAACTCCTCCAGCTGGGCTCTGAACCACTGCCCACCATACTTTGACTCTAATCCAGCCAATTTTCCACCCACCTTATATACCAGTCACAATAATTAAAGCAGGCCCTGCCAAGCATTAACTTACAGATGAAGCCGCCATGGTCAGGAATTCAAAATCTATCTTCATTTCCTTTTGAACACAGTTATCCTTGTTTGAAAGTCTTCCCTTTTCTCCCCCACTATCTAGACAAGCAAAATGATTCAAATTGCTGATCCCATGAGAAACAGCAAATGTCATCAAAGACATCACAGAAACTATTCATTTTGCTCTGTAACAATAATTCCCACTAGTGAGGAGCTATAAATTATATTTAATGGATTACAGATCAAAGGCCCTCAGTATCACCTCGCTTATTACTTGACCGGAGGGAAGACAATATTCCTGGTACAGCACCACATCCCTGTTTATCTGAATGACCTGAAAGAGAGATTTGTAGTTGTTCCAATGAGTTTCATAAAGAATATACTGTTCCAATGAGTTTCACAAAAAATATACTGCTTCACTATTGCAGGGATGGCAACCATGTGCAGTGCACCACTGTTAAATTGCTGATCACCTGCAGAGACAATGACCTCCACTCTGTAGCACCCTCTTAATAGCTAAGGCGAGTGATCCTTTGCGATTGCAGTCGGGAGCTCATTCTGTTTGCTAAGCCATTACGGTCATTATTCTAATTACCTATCGAGGCCTATTCTTGTGTGGTGCTGCACAAAGACAAAGGGAATATTGTTTTTTGTCTCCCAAAGTTTGCTCTCTCAATCAAAGAAGGAAAGCATTCAGGCACCCAACAAATTGCGTAAGTTAGGGAGGGTAGAGATTACCCCGTGAATTAGCTGGGCAGCATTTGTGAGTAAAATGTCTGGGTGAAGAACTGATGTGTTCCTGTCAATCCCAGCCCCTATATCCTTGTGAAGCAGCGTGTGGGAAGACTGAGTGTCTAATAGCCTGGTTCACAGGCAGTAACTCCTCTGGAAGATGGTGACTGATTTGCTTGACATTTCATCTGGCGTGGACAGTATTAGAAGAACCATCAGGTAATTTCTGGGAAGCTAACTTGTTCCTTTCTACTATATGCTGATAAGGAACAAAGAGACGATAATTGCTCAAATCTCTCAAAAGGCAGTATGATCTGGATGCAAATCTCAGGAATCTTTTCTACAGTGTAATGTAAGAATTCATATTCATACAGTTCCCTTTTCTATTTCATTAGCAAAATTTCCTGCTGGCAGCATCCAAAATAAATCTGAGGTCTGGCATAACATATAGAGATGACTCTACAGAAAATTATTTTTTCATTTAATCCATAATATGCCCTTATATGGAAATCTTGTCAGAATATAATTCTATATCCAAGTGAATGCATTGCTTCATGCTTCTTTATAAGACTATAGCAGAGCAAAGCTGAGAATTGAAAGGAACTGAGAGGCTTCAGTCCCTACACAGATGAAGCTCCCAGTGCCAGTTTGGCAGGGCTAGGGAGTCACTGCAACTCTCCTGTTTAGCATAAGCAGTTGTTCGGGAAATCTTTTTTTACTCTTTTTTGGGTTGTGGCTGAGATCATGCCAGTCCCCACCAGCAGATCAGGTCCACTAGACAACGATCTCCTGGTTTGGGTTCAGACAAGGCTGCACTGAATTAGATGGCTTGGCCCAAGAGACTGACGTGTTTACTTCTGTCTATATGCCTAACCTTTCTGTTCCTGTTTTTGTCACCTATGAAGCACTTCAGAGACAGCACCTCTCCCATGTTTATGGTGGCTATCTAGCAATACTCAGCTTTTTTCAGTGCTTCTGCTGCATGGGTAGTGACTACTGACAACAACACATTTGAGAGCCGACAGCTATCCACGGCAGGACAGCCCTTATCCTGATCTGTTGGAATCAGCACAAAAGCTGAGATGGGTGCTTACTGTGCAGAAATATGTGGTGGTTTATAACTATGTCCCTTCCCTTTTTCTTCTTCCACCCTCTATTGCTACCCCCCATACATCTAGGTCTTGGGCACAGAGTTAATATTTCCTGTTGCCTTACTGAGGGTGTGTGTTAGACACACAAAGGCACAAGCTCCTTCCTATGTGCAGGAGCCAGTTGGGCTAATTAGCTTATGTGAAAATGAGCTGAATGGCTTTCAAGGTCACCTCTATCTGAGAATTGCTTTTGAGCTACACAGAGCTCAAACCTCCCAGCAGACTTCTCCTGCTCTATCCCCTCTCTGCATTTTCCATTGCTTGGTGAACCCAACACCCTTTTTATCCTGGATCACAGATGGTTGACTTCATTCGTTCTTCGAGCTCAATGGAACAAACGATTTGGGACCGGAGTCCCAAGGCATCACTGAAATGCAGGTAACAGGGGTGACGAGCACACTGCCTGCTTTGCTGTCTGCTGCAGGCTTATGATCAGTGCTCACTGTGTGTGAAATCAGTTCCTTGTGGAAGTCCAGGCAAGAATCCGGATTTTTTCATCTTTTAAAAGCCACTTGTTATTTACCAGTACAGGCATTTCACAGCATTTCACCGAAAACACGTTTTTTTTTTTTTTCTCTTCAATAATTTAAGGAGAGGAAATATGTTGATAAGAATAAATTAGTGAGAAAAGACTGAGCCCCAGGAGTAACTTGAACTCAGACTCAGACTAAGAGTAGATTTACGGCAGCGCAGGCTGCTGCACTCAAAGCACAGGGGTGTGCTGGCACAACTTGGAGGATGTTTAAAGGCATGCACTGAATGATCAGAAAATCGGCAGTTTACTGACAATGGTTCTGCCAATACATTTATGCAAAACTTGTCCTTTGATTCTCCCAAGGCATGAGCAAACGCATGCAAGCAATGCTGATGATTAGCTACAGGATGTATTGATGACTGTGAGCTCTTATTTTACCAGCAGTGTTGCATGCATAGGCAGGCATAAAGCTTAACTATCTTATTAGGGAAGGCCAAAGGGCTAGGATCCACATAGGTGTTTAGGCACTTGCACCACACGTAGGTGACTCTCCCCACCTAACACCAGTCATGTTACCGTGGTGCTTATGCTTGGAGCTTAGTCACTCAGGTCAGTGAGAAAACACAGGTGTTTTTTGGGGTGCTTCAGGCCTGAGACAACCCTCAGAGCCACACATCTCTGTCAAGGGAACCTACTTGCTACACTGCATTGAGTGCCTGAGAGCAGCGAGAGCAGCAAGAGCAGGTTCGGCGCTTTGCAAATGAAGATAATGACTCTCCTGGAGAGTGTGGTCCATAAAGAAGCCCAGAGAGAAATTTTGTGTGAGACCGCTTCTGTTAGCATCGAAACCATGAAAAACAAAAGATGGTGCTTCAGTCTGCAGGAGCGGGGCATAGAGACATCAGTGTAACCCAAACCTGGGAGCTGGACGGCTGTTGAACCTTCATTTCTGCCTTTCAGACTACTTCCATTCCAGTGTTTGAGTGTCCTCCTGAGAATGCTGGAGTGGATTTTTATGGTGTGAAGTTTCAAGCTATGCCCATTTCTTAGAAGAGCACGGACTCCTGTGCATTGCTTGAGCAGTTTTTCTTTCTGTGAACCACCTGGCATGGAGAGGAGGAAAAAGGCACATTACCTGTAGGCAGTGCAAAAGAATACCCAGAAGCTTTAACCCTTGATAGAGTGTGTCTGCCCAGTACCTGCAGTTCAATTAGTTTGTTTCTAGAGCTGTGCTAGCCTGTTTTAGAGCACACCAGTGCAAACGTTTATTTGCAGCTGCCTGCAATGGGGTTACAAAGCAACTAATGATATAATGTTTTCTCTTGGAATTTATTCTATGAAGATGATTCATGCTGGACACCTAAATGCCATCAGTGTTGTCTCAGCTTTTACTGACTGAAGTATTTTTCCATATGTGATAGTGGACAGTTCTCATTAATGGCTGAGCTGTAAAATCTTGCTTTCCCTCTTATTTATGATACTGGAAAAGATCCAATTCAGCACAGTTCATGTGTAAGTCATTACCCTCCCTCTAAGCTCCCCCCTAAGTATGGAATGTTACTGTATTTTAATATATTACAGAAATAAACAAATGTTATACACGTGGGGGATAAGTATAAATCAGACATGACTCACAAGGCAAAGGGGCTAAACAGAGTTTGCTGGGCCTGAAAATCTCTGGAGCACAAGGGCTATCATTGTGGGATGCTGTGCCACTGCGCAGTGCCCTCCCCTCACCGGTTTAGCCATGTCCAACCCTGGATATTGCCAAGTTTCCAGTTCACGCAACTTTTTGGGGATGGTCTTTATAGGTCTCAGGATGTCTGATGTGGTTTGGGCCCTCTGGTCTGAGCTACAGGCAATGACGCTCCAGTGATGCTGCTCGGTGTGCGGAGCCTTTCCTTCCCACCAGCTGCCCACATCTCCTTAAAGGGCACCAGAGCTTCTGTCCTTGAAGCCTCCTGAGAGCCAGATCCAGACCCTGAGCACTCCTGTTCCTGCGTCAGTGCAGCTATTGCCATGGTGTCTGCGTTTCTTCTCACCGGGACAAGTAAGGTTTGTTGGAGGATAAATGTACAAACACCCCTGAGAACAGGTATCTCCAGAGTGCCTATAAATTTTAGCTTTCTTCCCCTCTGGCCCTTCAAGTCTTACATTTCCACTTGCATTAGTGGCCCATTTTGCAGAGGAGAGCTATGGTGATGTCCTTTCCAGAGGAGTTGTGGCTTAAATGCCCTTACCCCAGGGAGTGACTGTCCCTTGGCTGTTGGCACTCGCCATTGACAGTGTCACCACTGAAAGGGCAGGAGCCTTTGGAGAGGTCTCAGAGCCCCACAGGACTGTAGTCTGTACATCAGCAGGTGCCATCTGTACTGGCAGGGAAAAGGAGACACTGATATCTGATGGCACACACAGCTTCCATCCTTCTGCCTGAACTCTTTCACCTCTCACCAAAATAGGGTGACTTCATCCACCCTACCTGCGGACAATCCCAAGCCTGTTGCCTGGGCTCACCAGCCTAGCTGTAGGCACCAAATCCGCCCCTAAAAATGCATTGTAGGTAACCTAGCTGCCTAACTTGGGCCATCTGCGATAGCTGGTAGGTGGCCATCCAACTGCTGGCTATCACAACTCCTATCCCAGAGGTGCCCAGGACGCCACTGGGATCAGGCTTTGACTTTGCTGTAGCAATCTACCCAGCTGAAGTATTTATGCTTTGATCAATTCTCTGTCACACAGGCAGCAAGGAAAAAACCTATTCCTCCTGCAAGAGCATTTTCTTCCCTCTGGATCAATGTGTACAACTTCATCTGACATCAGCGTGAGCTCTGTCGCAGATCAAGAGCAGTAAATGGCCTAATGGGAAGAATAATAATGTTATCATGCCTGTGTATGGATTCTCATCCATCTTGTGGTTTTAAAGATCTTCCTCTTACTGCGCCTGCTGGTCATAATGCCCACCTTCAGCTAATTCACATCTTCTAATTATCTTTTCAAAGGTGCTATCAAAAATCAGGGGAAAAATGAAAAAGCCCGGAATACGCAGAGTGTAAGCTGAAATGAGATGCTCTCAAAGTCGAGGCTTTCATTCTTTGAAATATAATAGGCAATATAAGTTGAAAAAAAAACAACTGTAACTTTTATTAGAAGCATCATAATTTAAAACCTGTGAGCCTGAGATTTAATTTCATCCATAAGCTGCAGTGTACTGCTTTATTCACCTCAAGTTGTTTCACACTGTATTTGTCTTTGACCTCTCAGTGCTAAGAGGTACATCTTTATAAGCCACTGGATTATTTGCTAATGCAACGCCTTCCTTGTATTTCAAGTGGGAAGAAAGTCTATGTATTGTGGGATTTTATTTTTCATAGCGCTTTTTACATGGATGCTGCATATTTGTGGGCACGTTTCATCTAATACAATATTAGCATTCATTATGGGTCCGACTGCTTCCTTGATATTCACTTGAAGCTGGATAACAAAGTAGGAAAAAGTAAGAGAAAGACAATATAAACAGAAAAGTCTTGCATCTATGTGATGGTTACTTGTGTAGCAGCAGCACCATTATGTCCCAAGAAATTGTTCCTGTGTCTGAGATTTTAATCTAGTTTTGATGTTTAGTGGCTTAATGGACACTTAAAATAATTACTGTTATTTCTTCCCTTTGCTTGCATAGCAAAAATGTGCTGGCATTCTCACAGATTTAGTGGTCTCATTCACTTACAGTTCCAGAAGTGGAATTACCAGAAACTAATGTTTAGGATATTGTGAAGTGACCCAAATAGCACACATAGAAGGGATGTGAGTAGAGCTAAATTATTTTTCTATCTTTATCTTGCCATCCAGAAAAATAGAAATCATTATCTTGTTACTGAAAGTGGTCATTAGGAAGGAATGGAGAGTTTCTTGATAGCATAATTGATAAATTCTTAAAAATGAGGACACTGAAAGACTGTTAACAAATTGTAATGAATTGATTTTCAAGAATATTCTATGTCAGGTATCACCGTATACGCGCATTATGGAAGACTTCCTACACAATGAATAAATAATAATAGCCTGTGCACTAGGAATTGCAATAGAAGCATTTGTCTTTGGTTTCAAAATGTACTAGAGAGCTAAAATTAAACATGTGCTCCCCCTCCCTCAGCCGATTCATCTTAGTCTTCAATGGGGAAGCAGAAGTACATCTGTACGTGACACAATAAAATGCAGAAATTGAGCCTATTGACAGAAAATTATTTTAGGGTAATTGCTGTTTGCATTTAGTCTGCTCCTTGGAGATGAGCAAGTTGTTATTAACCAAATGCTCAAAGCCGTGACTCATAAATCTGCCTTCCTCATGTGGCTTGAGAGATGAGTCTCGGAGAACACGAAGGGTTACTAGGAGGAAAGGGACATTTTACCATGAAACCTGAAGCAATTGCTGTAGTCCTTAAACAAAAGAGACAACCTCCTTCGTGGCAGGGAAGGATTTCATGCAGGAACTCTGAAATTTTAAGGGTGGGCAATTAGTGTTTAATTCACACAAGGAACAGCACACCAGAAGGTGGGCTCTTCAGCCGAGCCCCATTTTCCACCGGGGGGTTGGAGAAACCTTGGATTGTCCAGCCAAGGTCTCTCCATTTGTCCTCAGGACAAATGAAAACGTTAAAATGTTTGATATTTTCTCCACCAATACTTGGGTATTAGGGCAAAAAGCCGAAATGCCCATTGTTTGGGACCCTGCCAGCTGCTGCATGGCAGGGCGATGCGTGGCTGCGACAGGCTCTTTGTTAAGGGCTGGAAAACAAGCATGCCAGGTAGCAGGGCACCACTTCTTGGCAGGCTGGCACAACTCAGATAACAAGAAGGGTTATGGAGACCATACACTATTTCTTCCTCCATTTTGACTCCTTTAAGCTCCCGTTAACAAGCTAAACCAGCTTGTTTCCAGCTTCCAGAGCACTCCTCATGTCAGGCTCTGAAACAGTTTCTTCTGCAGAGGTCAGGACTGAGCTTCAGAGAGGTTAAGTGCCTTTCCCAGGACTGGAGGGCAACAGCAATCAGGGCTATGGGGAGTGATGACAAAGATAGGTCATGCAGCAAAACAATTGCAAGTCAGGAAAGGAATCTGGGCCATGGGATGCTCAGACCCCCGCACAGCCGGACGTACGCTCACCATGGTAGGAGTGAGAAAGAGGACACTGTTTCTAAAATGGCTAAGGCCTGAATGTTTATCAACACACAGCCATCTTCAGGTTCACAATGTGGCTGAGACCAGGGCTTTCCTGGACATCAGGGGACTGCTTTGAAGGAATTCATAAAGAGCAATAAAGACTAATGAGCCTTTGGTAGCCTTTATAGGATAGATGTCAGCAAATCCAAATAATATGAGAAAACCACAGGTCCTGCCTTTATCCACAAAATAGAATCATGCAACAAAAAAAGAAAAATCACAGAAAACATGAAACAGAAAGACACCATTATCCATATTCCTCTAGAAAATCATGAAAAAATACGAGATCAAAGGTAAAAGCAAAATATTTAAGGCTAACTGCCTTAAACCATGTTTATACATAATATTTTCCATGCATTCTGCTTTCAAAAGTAGATTAGGATCAGAAATTATTCAAAAATTACTTTGAAATGAGCAAGAACCCTTTGAACAAGGATATAGCTTTAGGAATACCAACACCAGGATGAGGAAATGCACAGAGAAAGGTTACAATGCAGATGAAGGGCTGTAAGGGAAGCTGTTGTAAAGCCCTTCCTTGCAAGTTAGAATTACGTTGGAAGATACACAGACATCTGGACACAGGGAGTTGCTTTTGTCACACAAGAACCTCAGCCATGAATAGAGGCAACCAGCAAGGGCAGACCAAGGACAAGGAGACTTATGCTGAGCTCCTGGCAAAGAGAAATTAAAAGAATCTCGGTGTAAAATTTCTTATTCCTTTTATATTACATTTTGGTTGCAAGAGAAAGAGTACACATTTAATACATCTTTTAGTATGGCTTTTCCTTTTTTCTCCTAGCACGTCACAGGAATGCTCTTATTTAATGAGCTAAGGTAAGCCTGGGAAATGCGAGTGGAGCCAAGTGCATGGAAGGAAGCAAAGGGAACCTGCCAGTAGCTCCTTGAGGCTAGGATTCACTGGAGTTTTCTAACTTATACAGAGTCACAGAGGTTCATCAGTGGCCTGGTTTCACTAGAAGAGTCAGGTGTGTTATATTATCCACAGGCAGTGTATAAGAGCTTCTCTGCAGACACCATGCACATAGTTTGGAGAGAAAGGCAACAGAGGAAGATGTCTGCTTACAAGAGGATGATGCTTCCCTGCACATTTTTAACCAGTGCACGACTTGAGAAGGATGAAGCGAATGTGCCCCAGCGCAGAACAGATCCTAAGGAATGGTGTGTATTTGCATCTAAGGTACACTTGAAATACCACATCCCAGACCTGCTGTTCAAAGAAGCATTGCAGGTCCTGCCTCAGCCCACCTCCTGAGCACATGTTTTGCTTTGAGTCTCGCTGAAATCAATTCCCCTTTGATGTGTACTTTCCTACATTTCCGAGAAGCACAAGGGCAATACTGAAAGGTTAACCTAAGGTAATGGCGCTATAAGCTATAAATTTTAAACTTTGATCTATAGTCTCTCCATCAGCATCCTTATAGATGGGTAAATTCCTTTTGATGACTTCAACTGTGTTGCAGCACACTGACATTTAGAAACTGTGAGTTCTGATTTATTGCTTGAATTTCTCTTGTTGCAACACAGGGCACAAAGGAGTTTCTACAGCCCTGGCCGGTTCAAGGACTGGTCTGGTCAAAGCAGTCCTGCTACTACCTGTGTCAGGAGAGAGCTTTGTCCTCGTGTGGCACAGCAGTGATGGGCGGGTGGGAAGGCACCTAGGTGCAGACAGGATTACTTGGACTGCTGGAGTGTCAGTGTGTAATGCTGAAAACCTTCAGGGGAAAGTAAATGGCAGCAATCCAGATGCCTCATCGCGCTGTGCCTTCACCTTTGTGGTCTGGCATCATGCATGAGCGGGTGGGCAGCAGACTCCAGCACATACCACTGACATCACCCTGTCTGCCCATGGGGTCACGTAACATCAGGTCAAAATCACCCTGAGCATTTCCTTTTGCATTGCCCTGCAAAGCACATCCTTTGCTTTCTGTCACCGCAGAGCTCTGACTTTCTAGGTTTGTTGTCCCCTTGAACATCTGCGTTTCAGCTGGTTTTTCCCTGGAAGTATTGTGTTTCATTTTCTGAGTGAATGTCACTGTGTTGTATTTCAGCTGGTATGTGCAGGCTCTTTCTATCCCCACTGGTGTTTGCCACACTATTGTCTGTGAATCTTAATAAACCTGAGTGCAGGCTATCAAAGACAAGCACTTGGGCTTTTAGGAAACGCTGAGGTGATGAAAGGGGAAGGCGAACACCCTGCCTGCAGCCCTGGAGGTGGGTTCAGACTCCGGTGGCACATGGAGCATTTGAGCTTAAGCCTCATCTGCAAGGATAAAGTTTTCATCTGTTTGAAAAGAAAATGGCAGTGACAGTAACCCCCCCAACCCTGACGGTTTGTGTAAATGTACGGCAGTAAAGATGAAAAGCAATACAGATGGAAGAGGAAAAACCATCCCTCTTAAAAGCGCCATTGGCATTTGAGAGGCTGCTTTTGCTTTTAATCTGTGGGTTTTGGAAATGAACGCACACTGGTTGACATTACAAAAGATGACTTGTGCTGAGTGGGCAAGTTTGGTGGTGTGCAGAGGAGCTGAGTGAAGGACAGGTGCTGCCTGAAGGAGGTAGATGCTCGGCCTGGCATTGCTCAGGGCACCCAGTGCTGACCTTTAAACCAGACGTGAGCCTAGGGCGCTGCCTGAGGCCACTGGGATTTTCCTGGCATGTGCTAGGATCTGGGGGGATATTTGGAGGCTGGCTTGGGCATATTCATAGGGGCAGGCTCAGACTGCCCCATAATTACCATGTCTATCCATACTTCAGGTTGTTGCCCATGGAGACAGCCTGGGTCTGGCATCTCCTCCACATGGGAATCCTCTTTTCCCCTTGGAGAGGACTGTTTTACCCAATCCCATTTCAGTGTGCATCTGTATGTCCTGACTGTCCCTTACCCATTATAAACAGTGGGCAAAGGGTGATTTTCAAACCAGCACTGGTGTATCTCTTTTAGAAATACCCCTCCTTCCCTTCTCTCTTCACCTTTCCCATCTCTTTCTTCACTGGCTTCAGGGTGAATGGTCAAGGGCAAACTTGATTTCACAGACTCAGTATTATTTATGGTAGGCTGGAGAGCAACAGCTTTCTGAAGCAAATATATATGGAAAGTCTTGTGGGAAAAGAAAGGAGAGCACACATACAGAAAAAAAGGAAAGCAAGGGTGAGGGAAAAATAAAACACTGGGGGTGATTTCCTTGTGGCTGGTGAGTACTTGTTTAGTTTAGGACAAAAGGTATTATTGTAAAATGTGCTAGCTAGCATGTTCTAACTGCTACCCCTTAACATTCATGTTAAAGAATATTTTTAATTTCAATATATTATCCTATATTTAAAGGTATGGCTCAGACGGAAGAAAGGCTAATGAGGAGCTAACATTGCTATAGCTGGCTAATCTGTGCTAAAATAGTTTTCCTTGTCTGGATTAAGGACATAGGTCCATGACCGCAAGCAGTTGCAGCAGCTGATCAAGTTGCCCCACATCAGCTGATCTGCAGTACTAGTTGAGTGCCTACTCTTAGCTCATGAAGACATGGAACTCATGTGATTTTCCCAAAGTGAACCCTCATGGAAAATCTGAGCCATGGTTTATGTTAAGGTGTATAAAACAAGTAGTTGCTGTGGCTCTGGTAGGCACTTTCAGCAGAGGATCTGCCTAATTTTTGTGCCAGAAGTGCATCTCTTGATGCTGTGAGGCCTTGGATCTTGATGGCTCATCAGACCTTTGATCCCTTAAGAGTCACATCACCTGCTTGAGGCAGTGCTGATAGGCAGTCTGAATAAAGCCCCTTTCTCTATCTAATCTGACCGGACTGATGTAATGCACGATACGAGCCAGCATCTTCTCAAGATAGGAATCTAGGAGCTGCTTATGTGGCTAAGCCTTATACCAGACACTGCCTGGTAATGTTGACTGGATGGAAGAATTAACTAGAGGAACAGTCAAGGCTTTTTGATTAAGGGATTGCATCAATTGTCATAAGATATGTTTGCAATGAAGATCTGTGATTCCTGCTAGGAGGTCGGTATCAGTTGTGGCTAAGAACACTATCTTGCCATCTGTTCTTGGCAGGAATTGTACAATTCTTTCTTTCAAGTCACAGATATTATTACACTTACTCAGCCTTTGTCAGCTCAGGACTTGACCATTATAATGCTCCCTGCAGGATGCTGCTCGCTGTGGCCATCTGGAAAAAGAAGCTAGATGAGTATATAGCTGCTTGCTTATTCAGTAGCATTTCATACCGCAGATGTCTTACACATCTGCCTTATCAACTGCCCCAGCTATTCATTTGTGGGTGTGGTAGGAGGTGTCGCTTTGAATCTACACAATGCTGTGCATACACACACACACACAAAACTCTGCTAAAGGAACATCAGGCTGCAAAGCGGGGTACACCTGGGAAACATTGTCATGAAAGTGGGCAGGGAAATTTCTAGTTTAGAAGCTTTGCAATAAGCTTCTGTGTGGGGTTATTAATCAATTTATCCTATAGCCTTATTTATGGGAGACAGTGGTTTCATCTTCATCTTGGCTGAACATGATTGCTAAATTCTCCTAAGGCCTCAACCGCTTTAAGCGTGTTTCACCCTTTCATAGGTACTCACATTCCAAACACACTGCAGAACCATCATCCCTGCAGTCTGCATCCAGCTGAGGGCCAAAGGTCTTTCCTCACTGTCACCATATCTTGCTGCTGGTGTCCAGGGTGGCTGTCAGTGCATGAATGGAGGACACGGTGTCTGTCTCTCTTGGCCTTTTGACATTTCCCTACCTGGTGTCCAGGTTGCAGGGAGAAGGAGGTGCCCACGTCAAAGGCAGAGGAGACAAGCACGAAGATGGGAGTTGGTGGGAAAAGTATCTGAGAACCGGGAGGGAAGTTCCACGTTAACATCAGGAAGAACTTCTTTACTGTAAGAGTGACAGAGCACTGGAACAGGTTGCCCAGGGGGGTTGTGGAGTCTCCTACACTGGAGATATTCAAGGCCCGCCTGGACAAGTTCCTGTGTGATGTACTGTAGGTTACCCTGCTCTTGCAGGGGGGTTGGACTAGATGATCTTTTGAGGTCCCTTCCAACCCTTGGGATTCTGTGATTCTGTGATTCTGTGGGAGCCTTGCAGGTAGAGGAAGGGAGAGAGGAACAGAGACTGTGACTGAAGTGAGACCACCGGCATTTTGGGCTGGGGTGCTGCAGACTGCACCAAGGACTGGGAGGAGATTCTGCGTGAAGGATAAGTAGCTCACAGACTGGAAAATAGGAAAGGCTGGAAAAGTTAGGAGACCAGGACAAGAAGTCAAGGGATGAGGAAAGAAACAGACTGGGGGAGGCTGGAGCATGTCCTCCGCCATGGTCATTGACAAAAGCCATCCCAGCACTCCTCTGTTGGTAAGAAACAGCCATGAAACTCACCCACAAACTGTGCTATCATCCTCATCTTCTTGCTAATCCAAGGATTGGATGGCAACCTATTGCTGCTATCGATTACTCCCTCAGATCAAGTGTCTGAGTCACTTCAAGCCTTGGAGGATCAACCTACCACAGACCACATCTAACCTACTGGCTTTTCAAGGCAGATCTTTCCTGTGGAGACAAGGTAGAAGCTAAAATTAAATTCACAGTGGAAAATCTTTGGAGCTACTGCCATGCCAAGTGTCGCATTTTCCCGGGTAGCATTCATGTAAGTTGTAGCAGCAATAAACATGTGGCTCTTCTGTACACGGTTACAAGTGTGTGAGGAAATCACACACTCTATTTGCACAGCCTGTTAGCTGCATAACTGGTCTTTTGTACACAAAATCTCTGATTCAGCAAGTGCTTTAATCATGTGTCCCACTTTAAGAATGTCTCTGAAATTCGGGCCTTATGTCATGTACCTCTGAAAAATCGGGTTTTGTATAGCAAATTGAAGCTTTTCCTGTCATTTTAGCTCTCTTGCCCATTTGTCTGAAATTCTGTGCCTGAAGCAGAACATCAAGCAAACATGAAAGTTCATATAAATGACTATGTTTGTCAAACACAATAATTTATATGAACTTTCTTTTCATGGACATTTATCTTTTTATGGTTTAAAGTGACACTACCATTGTTTTCCATTTTCCTGCCTTATTAGCCCACAAGAAAGGACTACCACTGTACTACTCATGGTTTGGGTGGGTTTTTTTACCTCTTTTTGTTTAATGGGAATAAAACTAGACACCAGAAAAAGCCCCATTTTATGGGATCTCTCCACCTCCACATCTTCCCTTAAGCTCCATAAACTGTATGGGCATACCATATAGCTTCACAAGTTTGTTTGCATTTCTCAAACGTGCTACATTGGCATGATCCCACACATTCTATCATGCACCACATCCAACCACATGGCAAGAATCTGCCCCACTAACAGTTTTATATCTAGTCCATGTGCACGCTACATGGTTCGTGATTCAATGCCATCTGCTGAGAAATGGGAAAAGTTATCTGTATTATTAAAACCTAGCAGTTTTCCTCTGTGTCTAGTGATGATATTTTTGACTGAAGTTATCTAAATTCCATCGTGCTCTCTTACTCCTTGTTGTGTAGGAGACAGCTTCATTGATGGCTTCCACAGAGATGATTGACTGTACTTGGGTGTCAGAGAGCACATTCCCAGGTCTCAGGAAGTTTTTGAAGGCAGGCAGTGCTTGGCTCCCCTGGTGACTCCCAAAGGATGTATATGCCAGTCATGATGGAAAGAAATTATGACCTCTGTTTTTGTCTTCAGAAACTTTAGAGATCTGCCCATGGAAAGGCGATTTGGGAATCAAATAACCTTTGCATTTTCCAGGCTGCAGCCTGAATAGGCAGCAAAGGAAGAAACCACTGTCAATAAATGCAAAGCTAAAAATAGGCAGACCAAAAGCCTCAGTAGAGCTCTGGAAAAATTCTGAAGGTGGAAGTAAGAGTTATTTTTAAGGTTGGGAGTTGAGAGGGGAGAAACAGGTCAGCAGAAGACTATTTACATAGCTTGGGTTCCAGAAATTACTTTCCAGTGCACACAGCACCATTAGGAAGTGTTTCTGCTCGAGCTGTGGGTCCTAGCTACATTTGTGCCTGGCCTGTGCTGTGCTGTGCCAGGAAGCAGGTTTCTGAACATTCCCGGGATGCAAGACGGACAGGACTCAGGACAGGACTTTCATAGCAGAGCTTCTTACTTGCAGATATATGCTTTGCAAAAGCAGTTGTTGGAGTCCAAAAGCAGGTCAAGCTGCCTCCATAGGCACGGTCCTAATTGGTATGTAGGTAGATACAATTATAGATAGATGCATGCAGGGTGGAATCATATTCTTCAACCTGAAATGCAAATAGGTGAGTGTTCTAAGTCAGCTAGGGTGTATCCAGACATCTCCATGATAGCAGGTGAGCTTTGAGGACTAGCATTGACTCAGGCCATGTACACTTAAGCAAGTAGTACAGTGCAATAGAAGCAGATTGAAAGAGGAAGAAATGCTGCTGAAAACTCAACGTATACACTATACACACTGGTCTTGCTCTAGTCTCATCCCATGAGCACACCAGATGTGTCCCTTGGGCACATCTTTTGGTTTAGTTTCATCAGCAAGGAATCCGGCTGGTGCCTCTGAGACCACTCCATGGTGCAAACCACAGCATGGAAAGTGAGGATGCCTGGGGGATGCCTTTCAGAAGTACTCTCCCAGTGCAAACAAAGACTCTGATGGAGACACATCCTCAGATTAATAATTTTTATACATCTAAAATGGCTATCATAATACCTATCCTTAGTGTGAGTAGTCCAGTGCAAATGTAAGGTCTGAGAAGAAAACAAGAAGATTGATCTCACACTTTTTAAATTCAAAAAATGCATAGGTTTTCATCTCCCATTTCCAAAGGAAAGAGAGGGAAAGTTTATTTCACAAGAGATCGTGGTTTTTTTTCCTGGTTTTATTCTTACAGGTAACTAAAGTATTTGGTTATTTTGCTTGAGGCAAATAACCAGCAAGAACAAATTCTGCATTATGACAACTGTTACAATTTTATTTAATGAGAAGTCTTGGGCAAGCTTAATAACAGATGGATGGTCCAGCTTAATGTAACATAATAGAATATAAATGACCAGTAAGTGTCTATTTAAATATCTCCTCTTGGGTGTATTTGAAATTGGCTATTTACATTAATTATGAATTTAATTGCTGGTGAATTTCACAGGGCATTTAATCTAGTTTGCCATATATGAGAATGAAGGACAACAGTTATGCAGGTGCAGTGCCCTGCCTGGTGGTTTGAGTGGACCTCTTGGCAGCAGAAGGACACCTCCGAGTAGCTGCCTGTGCAGAGGAACTTCACAAGGAAATGCTGGGACAACCAGCTTCTTGCGCAGCTCTGGGATGAATTCATCCACAGCATCCCATGGAGGATAACATTTCAGTGCCCTGATTTACTGCTTACCCTCACAAAATGGGGTTACTGGTACAAGCGTGGGACAGTCAGCTGCAGTGTGGTGGTGGGAAGGAGCAGCCAAGGTAGAAGTCACTTAAATCAGCTTTGCTGCATGAGGAAACGAGTGAGATAAGGTGTGATGAGGTGGGAATGTCTCTTGCTGAGGCTGGAGCTTAAAAAGCAGGAGTAGTCCTTTGGCAGCTAATTTAAGTCATCTTGCATATCAAAAGGACCCACTGACTTTTGGAGTGCATAGAATAAATAATTGATACCTCATGAAGACAACTATCAGGTCTCAGCTGTCAAACTGATGGGAATTAGCCTCATTGGAGGAGATGTTTGCAAGGCCAGACCATATGCAGTGGTGATGCTAAGTGATTTGGCTGTGACATAATGCAGAAGTTAACAACATGTCAACATCTTGTTATACCATTTTACTCTCTGCTCTTCATTAAACCCTTTCAGTGCCCGAAACGCCGTTTCTTCCCAGCCACCACTGCAGCCTGGTTACAAGGCTTGCTGACTGAGAGGGTCTCCCAGTCTCCCCGCTGGAACAAAGCAGTTCTCTGGAAAGCATGCAGGCAAGAGGGACTCGGCAAAGGTGATTTCCACTGTGAAACTTCTTGGATGTTACAGCATTAGCGAGTGAAAAGACTGGAATTCTTTTTAAAGTTAAAGGCTCAGGTTTTTAAGGGGTAGGATCGTGCAGATAGCACCTCAGAAACAGGATGCCTTCAGTGGCACCAACTGGGTTGTGGGTAAGGTCATGTTTTTGGAGGGGAGGACAGGCTGTACAGGAAAGCCTGTATCACAGAGGCTTCGCTAGCCTGGGACAAATGCTTCACCAAAAGAAAATCTTTGTGGACTGTTTGGTCAGTCAGTGCCTTATTGCTCAGGAAATAACCTGTGAGTACAACATAAACCGCAGGGAACTGCTGTGAAACCAGTAAGATGGTGATGGAGGTTTGTCTGTGAAATGGCTACGGATCTTGAGCCGAGTCTTCAGTCCCATGCTCTGGATGTACCTGCATGCACCTAAAATTTAGATATGTGATTTTGCCAGACACCTGAGTGAGAAGGAAAACAGAGTCCAGTGGCACTAAATCCACAGCCCCTTATTTTCATCAGCCAGCTCTGCATCAGAAAAAGGAGGCAACATTTTAATTTGTCAGAGAAATTATGATGTTATTAGACCTGGGAGCTCCTGAGTACCACAGTGATGACTGCTGAGACCACATCTTTTAGGGATACAGTGCAAAAGTACCCCCCGCCACCAGGTCAGGGGCTGAAAGCTCGGAGCACTTCTTGCTCAGGCTTGCAGTGCCTTCTGAACACAGCACATTGCTGCAGCACCCAATTCCCAGCTCCAGCCTGCAGCTGCTCCTGAAAAATCCAGCCCAGGTCATGGGCTCCACCTGGGACCGGCTGGGAGCATGCCCCAAAGCCTGGCCCTGCATGCCTTGCATACCTCAAGCCCCCTGCAATCAATGGAGGAGGCAGCTGTGGGGAAACAAGGGTCAAGCCTGTCCCATTAACTACTAATGAACAAGCTGAGAGGGTGTTTTTTTGGCTTCCTCCTGAGGGCAGCTTAGCATAACTAGATAAGGAGCAAAGGTGACAAGGTCACTCCTGCTTTTGGCAGCCCCCTCTTTCCACTGATGCTGGGTCACAGCCTGTGCCAACTGGGGAGCCCGGTGGAGCTGCAGCACTTGCTGGGTGTCAATCAGGGACAGGGCAGGGAAAGGCCACATGCTTGCTCACTCTGTCCCCTGAAGACAGGCTGTGCTGCACATCACCTTCAAGTACCACTCGGGGAAGAGTTTGAAGAGGCTGATGTTTCGGAAATAGGGAGGTCTGCTTAAAAAACGGTGAACCCAGATGTGCTCCGCAAGACTTCACCCTGTGGAAATCCCCACCTTGCAGTCTGCACTGCTTTTAAATTCCTGGAGCTGAGGTTGCAGGGGTGTTAGCAGGGATGGAGATTAACTAATGTTTGGTTGAGATAAGCAAAGGGCTGGGAAATTGCCACCTTGTTGGGAGCAAGACCATTTTATCTAAGTTTCTGGGAACCTAAATGCCATCAGTGAATATACCCTCCCAAAACATGCCTGTATTGTTCTCTTTGAAAACCCAAACACTGGGAGATAAAGTTACTCACTGAAAGTCACACAACAGACCCAGGGCCTTGCTTTTGGCGTTTAAGCTAGGTGCATACACTGAGAGCAGTCTCAGTCCACATTCCATTGAACACCCCAAAAGCTTGTCTCTCCCCTCTTATTGCAGAGGGAGCCTTATCTGGGGACAAGGGAGGAACTCCAGATGACTGAGCCTCTCCTGAGACACTGTACAATACCCTTATAATGATATTAATCGCCATTCCCAACTGTGCTATTCTGTGTGGGATCAGGATTTAGCCTGTGGTGGAGCATGTTTGCATTTCATAATCTGCCTCTGAATTCTAACAATAATCCACCATAACCACTGTAATAGACTCTTCAAATGAAAATGCTGTTTAACAGGAAAATGAAGTTCTAGAAATATATTGCAAAATTAGAATTACCCACAAAATAAAATAATTTTGACATGCCATATCTGGCTGTAAATTTGCCTTGCAACAGAAATATTCATAATTACAGTAATTTGCAGCTCAGCCTCTTACTGTAGTTATATGATCCCATAATTGCTGACTTGTCTGCAAAGCGCTGGTTGTGCTAGCTAAACCAGTTTGCTGCTTTAAAGGAACAGCCTGTGAGCCAGCTCTAGTGCATCCTGAAGCCACAGAAAACTTCCCAGAGACTGGAGAGCAGTGAGGTGGACCTTGAGCTGCAAGGGAGGATAGTCAGCCTCCTGCAGAATAGTGTTTCTCTAACATCTGTTCAGAAGTGTGTAGTGCTGGGATGGAGACAGATACTGGTTAAAACTGTAAATCAACCTCTGCTATAAATCACTGCATCTTAACTGAGTATTTCTGGGTTTATACACAGTTTAAATGAGCACACACCCCCCACCCCCCAAAAAATAAACCCAAATATTGGCTTTGCACTCTATTGTAGTTAATGACCTTGAGAGGATTGGCTGTTTCTGCTGATCACATATGACATGGCACAACGCACGGAGGTTTGTTCTTAATAATGCCAGTGAGCAAAGAACTTGCATAGGAAAGGAGAGACGGAGGTTCAGTTACTTGATCCTACAGCAGTATCTGCATTTAATGTTGAGTAAACCACAAAACGAGTCCTAAGATCCTTTGTTCCTAAATCCTGAGACTTCAAAGCCATCCTCAGCCTGTCCCACCATCTTGCTTCCATGCACTTGTGTTGCAGTGGTTTATATTCAGCAAGAACAGAGACTGTACTACCTATAAAGCTGGGATACGGATATACCTGGGATACGGATGGCGTGGGTTTGAACTCCTCTAGATTGAGGTGCAAAGAGATTTTCCACTTCCTAAGAAAGTCCTCTTACTACCAAGCTGTCAGAGACAAGCTGTGCTGAATAGTCAGTACATAATGCTGGTGGAACCATAAATAAGAGTTTGGGGTGTTCTTCATAAATAATGAGAAACAGGGTGCTTTGGGTTTGTTTGGGTCTTTTTGTTTTGTTTTTTAATAATGAATACTACTATTTCAGCCATTTTTCTTCTGGTATGTAAAATGAATGTTACACTCCATCTGATATTTTATGACACTTGATAGGAAAAGAGAAACTTGCAACAGATAGGTTTTTATATCTATGCCAATGTTACAGCTGTGCTTGTTCAGCTATCTTTATTGATTGCAGTGTTTGAACGGTAACTCCTCTATTATCTAATGTATGTTAGTAACGATCACCCACTTATGAAGCACTTACTGCAACCAACAGCATGAGATTTCTTCAATAAAATTCTATGACCGAGGTTGGCCAAGTACCAACCTAATTCAGCTAAGAGACATACGCAGTGAGGACTTTCTGCTGTGCCTGGGAAAGAAGCAATAACACTACTTTATCTAGGAGCTTAGGAGAGCAAAAAAGCCCAGTGTCATAATGCTTGTTAGCAGCCTGAATCGTGCTGCTGAGGGGATGACTGCTTTGAAATGCCCCATCCATCCAGGCTCACATGTTACAGCATTTCATTATGTTCACTGTAACTTAATACCTCCTACAGCGAGCAGGCTTCTAGCACATAAAAATGTGAGCAGCCTGCATGGACTCATTGCTATGATGAATCCTGAGTAGCATACCAGAGTATTTTATACTACAAGTTTTATGGCAGTTAGTTACAAATGCTAGCATTATTAGAGAAATATATGGCTATTCAGCTTGTGTAAATGCTTTCAAAAGTCTGTTTCAGTACATGACCTCTGCAAGGAGAGCTCAGATGCACGTACTGCACATTTTGCCTTGCAGCGGGCCAAGCAGGGTAGCTGCCAGTCAGACTTTGCCCAATATGTTTTAGAAGTTTGTTCCTCCTGCTGACCTCATCCCACCAGGCTTCTCTCATAACTTGTGTTTAACTAGGTTTCTGTCACTGTATTATGAATAATGTTGTACATCACTGACCAGGAAGGAGTCCAACTTCAGAAGCCAACACAGCTGGATGTGGGATTTGGGGTTGTTCACACCCACTCTGCAATGTACCCTCTTCTTCCCTGAAGCTGCTTGTCCTCCTCCCCTCTCATCCCTAGCAAGCCCTCACCTCCTCCTTGCCAGCCCCAAGGGTCAGGACTAGGATGCTGCGGGTGGGGAGGAGAAAGAGGAGGTGATATTGTGGTTGCTGCTACACAAGCAGAAATGGGAGCTATGTGGACAACTGCTGCTGTTGGGAAGCCCAGCTCCATCCCAACCAGTCTGTCCTCTGCAACCCAGTGGCCACTGCACTAGTCCAGCACATGCAGTTCAGCTACAGCAGGCACTATGCCACTCTCCTTTTAAGAAACAGGCCAGGGGTGAGGGATCTGCAGGCTCTCTTCAACCTGGAAGCCACCTTCAACCTGCAAGCCCATGGACAAATGCCTGTGAGTAAGCCAGGTGTTTCTTCTGAAAATCAGGGATTGCACTACAGGTTCCTCCATCCTTTGCCCCATCTCTTTCTTATGATTAACACCCACCATGCCTGCAGTTTTTAATTGCCCATACTTTTGTCCTACCTGAGGAGCTGTCAGTACTGATTCCTGGTGTCTAACACAGTGGTTCCTATACAAGGAGATGCTGGTATCTGCAGAGATGGAGTCAGAGCCCACAGGCTCTGCAGTGGGTCCCACAGTGACCTGCAGCGCATGATACCAAGGATCCGCCTTCTCAGAAGTATTTTCAGCTGTATTCCAAGTCCTGGGTTAAGCTCATGCTTCTCCGTGGACAACCAGAAATCACTACATTAAATTATCATCTTGTATTGTCTATTTTATCCCTCTACAAAAAAAAAAAAGAAAAGAGAATAAGAAAATGCACATGACAAAAGGGTTGTTACATCAAAAAGAACAGCAATAAAAACACTGACTTTGTGGAGTCTCCTGCCCTAGGCTATATGCTTTGTAAAGCACTTTTTCAGTCAGTGCCAGGTTGGGATTACTAAATGTGATAACCAGATGCAGATAACCCGTGTGTACAACAAGCTGAATAACTGGACAGTGCAAATGACATTGATTATTGTCATACTTCATGAAAGTTATTATTCTGACCTTAATGCTTCCTTAACTTTCAAAGCAGTGCATGGTGGTTTAGCTCAATGGCTTCCTGGCCCCATATTGCTTCCATATTGTGGAAGACAGTAGGAATTTTATCATTGATTTCAAAGGGAACAAGCTCAGACCAATGGTGTCAACAGCAATTGCACCATAAGGCTATTCTCTGGGAAAAATGAGCTGCTTTATCAGGTTACTTCTGACCACAGAGGACCACAGCACATGCGATGGCACCAAATATTTGCAGAGTGACATCATACGGCTCTGCATGCTTCCTCAGAGTTTTCTCAGGAGTATGGCAGTGAGTAGATGCACAGCTGGGCTCGTTTTCAGGTGCCTGTTTCCTCTAGATTGAAGCCAAAGTCCAGATTTGTTGGCAGTGACTGTAAAACGTCGGTAGAGCTTACGCTTCTGTAGCCAAAGGTAGATTGAGTCATCCTTTCTAATGAAATGTTCCTTAATTGCCTTTATTCCCTTGAATAGCGCAAGTAAATAGGGTATACATAAAGAGATTATAGAAAAGGAGAGTTGCCAATATAATTATATAATCTTGCAAATCCTAAACCTGAAATCGCCTTTTGTTTGCTGTTTTACAGCACATCTTTCCTCCCTTCCCTCAATAGCTGACAGAATAGCGTTTGTTTAAAAATATATGTGACAGAAAATACCATGGGAAAAAATTTATTGTTACATCTCAGCCAACCCGCAGGAAGGCTCAAGCTGGGACTGTCAACACAAACAATCCCAACTCAATGTCTGCTCTTTGCAGCAAAAGAAGGCAGTGTGGAACTAAGCAGAAATTAATTAGAGGACTGAAAGGAAAGAACAGGGCAAATTTTCTTTCTTCCTGACCCCAACCCAAACCCAGCTGGCAAATACCTGTCTACTACACAAGCATATGGTTTCATTTTCTAGTCCCTACTTGTTAGAGCTATAAAGTAGTTTACAGTGAAATATATACATATTTTAATCCCAAACAAAACTCCTACTGATTTCAGTGTAACTAAGCTTTCATTTGATAAGCTTATCTTGTTCTATTTCAGCACTTCAAGAACCAATTTTAGTATTCTTTTTCCAAATCATGCATTTCTTGGTCTGTGTATTTCAAGGCATCATAAACACTGTGAACGTACAGCATGATGATACATATTTCTCAGAGCTGTGGGATGTCATTTTACTGCTTGCTGCTCACCAGAGACACTCTGGATAAACCAGGGAAAAGACTTCTGTGTACCTCTCCTGGCATAAAGTAAGACCATTTCTTAAACTGACCTTTCTGACAGGAGATGCACCTTGGGATTGTGGAGCTCCTGAAGGTACCCACAGGCCCTGCCTGGAAATGCCTCTTTCTCTGGCTTGGTTCCACCAGGGAATACAAAATTGTGCCTCACACCATCAGATTAATTCAAATCCATTTTGGATGCTTTGGACGCTCTCCAGATAAAAGCAGCTGCTTTTGCTATGGCTAAGCAAAGGCTCACACCTTTGATTACGTGTTGGAAACATTGCTATGGAAGCAAAGCATTAAAAAAAACCCACCCAGGAATTTAAACCATGTTTGATAGCTGCATACACCCATGCTGCCACTTAAACTTTCTTTGAAGCATGATGTAAATCACAGGAGTCTAAACCAGAACTGGTGAGCAGCTGCTTTCTGAGGTGCTGCTCTCTTTGGTACCTCAGTCTTCCCACATTGCCATTGCACCCAAGAGCATCAGGGTTTCACTGTGTGCCAGTTAACTTCAGAGTTCACAGAATCCTTTCTTGTACTAAACTGCTAAGGAACCCTGCACTAGTTTTGCATGCCTTTAAAAGTGGTCCAGACGTGTGATGTACAGCCAGTGCTTCCTGCTCCAGAATGAGACTGCCCTTCCCAGGTGGCATGACTTGCGCAGAGAAGTTCTGAGAGCGTCATAGCAAGGTACACATTGCTTATCACACAGAGAATTACATACAGAGCGTTTTGACAGCCTCTGGATTTGTGGGACTAGTGCGGGCTTTCCATAGAGATGTGATGATGTTATGGTAGGTGTGGGGCTTTGGTGTGTCACCTCCCCACCTACCTTACGTCAGCGGTATAAAGTCATCATCACATATGCTATTGTGTTAGTAATGGCTATACAACCTCACTGCACAACTGCTGCAGTGCCTGCTTCCCTACGGCTGTGTGTCTGTGCAATCTGACAGACCTATAGGGTTTTTATGCAATGCCCTTAGCTCTTCTCTCTTCCTGTTGCACTTTTCTCTCCATCCTCATGTCACATCAGGATTGAAAGTTGCACTGTAACCTTTCTCCTCTGCTTGCACCAAACTTGTATAAAGGTGTTTGTGACCTCTGTCTTTTTGTCAAATATACTAAAAGTCTCATATTGCTCAGAAATAAGTGGAATTGCTGGGGTTTGGAGGAAAAAAAATGGTAAAATATGCACTCACAGATGTTTCAAATCTTCTGGAAACTGGGTTAAAAAAGTAATACATTACATGTAGGGCTTTCACTTTCTACCATGCTGCTGAACAAAAGGAGTATTTTATTTATAGACTTGGTGCTAGGACAGCGCTGCTGGGCACCTTGCTGGCAAGGGAACTTCTCCATCGTTTCCCTACAGAGATGTTTCTAGCTACTGGACACACTGGAAACAAGAGGAACAGGACTAAATGCTGTCTGTGGTACGTTGCCACCAAACTCTGGATATAGTTATGTTCATCTTATCAGCTCGCTGAAGGTATTCAAGTGCCTTTCTGAAAGATGGGGGTTTGCACAAGACAGAATGGAGTACTGCTAGGACATGATTTCCT
Source organism: Lathamus discolor (assembly GCF_037157495.1). NCBI lineage: Eukaryota > Metazoa > Chordata > Aves > Psittaciformes > Psittacidae > Lathamus > Lathamus discolor. The sequence continues at coordinate 97,560,048 of NC_088887.1, read as the reverse complement.
TAGGTCATGGGTTGAGGCAGAGGCTCTAAGATGCCTGGTATTCCCACAAAACTGAATATCCTTGGATTTGTTGCCCACACCCTTCATTTACGCTGTCTTTTCTATTTCTCAGGTTAGCAGGTAGTCTGCATAAAGTCTGCTACTTTTGAGCAAGCAGAATCCCTCTCATAGAGCAGAATAGGGTCTGGGTTTGGGTTTGGGTTTTTTTGCTAAATATGCACTTTTCTTTGCCCACCAGCAATTTAACAACTGATTCTGTGGCTTTCTAACAAATCACTATCTTAAAGAATAAAATAACAGAGCAGAGAGATTCAAGTCCTGTAAGACTCTTGTGGAGATCTCTGCCAAAGTAGGTCAGTGCGTTCGCACATCAGTTTTAGCAAAACTGCTGGAAGATTCCTGAGAGAGGGAAAAATCTGAAATTGCTTTATTTGTTGCTGGCTTTGCAAACTGCTTGGGCTTATTTAAAGAAGCGGTTAAAAATACACTAAAACAATTCTTATGGCAACTGAGACAATAGCAGTCATGGTGAGAAGAGAAGCAACACATAATGATTATATAATTATGTAAAGCTCTAAATGATTCCTTCAGTAGGCTGCAAATGTCTCTGAATTAATCCCAGACGTTTTTCATACTTATTGTAATTTTTAGCCTTAAGAATTAACAAATTATGAGAACTTTCAGAAGCACACATTAACATTCATCATAGTAGAAAAGAAATTAGTTTACCTGGGATTTCCTGAAACAGCAGGAGAACAAATAGAAACTTTCTGGGAAGTTTAGTGAAAGATGTGTCAATCACATCCTGGTCTGTATCTTGGAACCACAACATTTTCAGCATCCTAAATATACATATGACTGGATGTACAGGTTTGGACAAAATACTAACATACTGTGCAAATTCTTTGTGTCCTAATATCCTTCTCTCAAACCAGTATGTTTTCTACAAAGATTCACAAATTTCCTTCTCCTTTCCCAGTCTCCTGTAGCCAAATTTAATTCCTGGGCTTTTTCAGCTTTGCTAAACAGCTACATCCAATAGCCAATTCTAATTTTTGAGCTGTGTTTTCAGCCAAAGAGCTGGATTTAGGGCTCTGGAATGTAAAAACTCAACCACGGCATTTGTATCACATGTGATTGCAAGCCTTTTCTATAAATAGCCGGGGCAGGAGAGCACCTGTGCTTTTTCCTCCCAGCATTTTGATGGGTAGCTTTGTTAGCATCTCTGCAATAGACACTACACTAAATTCAAAAAAGAGGCTGAGTCAGTCCTAAGTAATGGAAAGCATCCAAATTTTCCTTGGCTTTGATTCTGACAGAGAAAGACATCATTTTCTTGTCTCCTTCCAGATTAAACTCCATTCCATTTTCTGCTGCCCTCAATGCACACTCCTGAAAATCCCACAGATGCATTAACATTTAGTCAATGAGATATTTCTAGCAGCTAGACTACTATAATGTTTAGGTTCTACAGTAGCTGCAAGGTCTTGATTTTAGCCTGCCTTTGCAATGCATAAACTGTCTTTAATTTTGACAGCCAGAACAATACCATCTTGACAGCCTGTAATGTCTTGTACCCTTGCTAGCTGCAGTCTCCTGTCTTTCAGGCTGCCACTTTGATCTTCTGTTGTTTCCTGAGACAGAAAAAAAAAAAATCATAATCACCACCCAAATCACGAAGGACCTGGATTTTCACGAGTCCTCGTAGAAATTCATGATGAATTTTTCCCATTTCAGTGCAGATTGTTTGGAAATACCTCAGAATGTGGGTGAAACCCCAGTGTTCACATGTTCTCTCTTCCCCTGGTGCAGGATAAATAAACCACCCCCAGCTGGTAGCGTATCCACGATTCAATGTTCAGACACCAGGGGAGCAGGATGAATGGATGGATAGCGTTTCAAGGGAAGCATGAGAAGCAGGTTCAGGCTGTGAACATAAACTATATCTATCGAAAAGACCAGATGTGAAACAGATAACGTTGTCGACCTCTTAAACCCTCCTGTTGAAGATTTCATGCTACAGAAAGTACAAGCTATTTTCTTGCCACTTGCAACGTTTGGTTCAGTTGCCTGCAGATGCAGGAAGATTTTCTGCCCAAGTTTACAGCCCATTGTGTTTTCAAGGTTTTCTTTGCAACTTCAAAAGGCAGGAGGATACTTCAGGCTGGAAATGGACTGCAAGAACAGCACAAGCTTTAGACTCTGAAGAGTGCTGGCACCGTTCAGGTCTTTCTGACCATTCACTGTGCAGGTCATTCTGACATACTGCGATATCTTTAAAGCATGTATGAGCCACCTTGCGTATGCTAACATATGCATTAGCTCAGGACAAGCTCACCAACCAAGAATTTACCCTATCACTCAAGTGGCTTCTACTAGCTGTGTCAAACTTCAGATTATTCGCTGCTGAGAGTCCCAGAGGCGGTTTAATGGTAGTTCTTGTACATCCCTGCACACCCACGTTGCTACACAATGTAGTCAAATGTGTTCGAAAAGCCTGTGTTAGCTTTCAGTGGCCATTTTTTTCCAGCTTAAAATTCAGTTCAATTGAAGTAATTCAAGGGGGCTGAGCAAATGCAGAGCTTCAGTGGGCCAGGTTCCCCACAAAATTACAGCTCACCTTACTTAAACCCCATCAAAACAGCCAAGGTTGGTTACAGAGCACACTCTGCCAGATTTAACCAGTTTGTGTTTGTCGGCCACACTTCCAGCCTGATTTCCTTAGGAAAGGTTTGTTGATTGCAGCCTTTATGCAAGCACACGTACATGCACAAGTGCGGGTGTACATTTGCATATCTATGAATTCCCCTTCCCATCACTGTCCATCACCTACTAATAACTTTGAAGCTCTCAGCCACTTCTAGCCAAATCTGACAGCAGAGCAGAGATTTCTAACACGTTTATTTCTTATGGGTCCATATAAATAGGCAGTTAGTTAATGGATAAAAGCTCTATTAGTGTATCGGTAGTCTTGAGGAAGAGGTGCAATTCCTCCTGTTAGATACCAAAGTCTATGTTCACACTCCTATATTAAATTTTCCAGGACCATCTTCTTCCATTAAGAGCAGTAGAAAGTGAACAGCCTATGTCGATTACTACTAAATTCTTTTGCCCTCCAAAGCAGTGTGGCCGAATGTGAACTACCTGTGGGCAATGGCCTTGGCTGAAGCTCACTCCCAAACTGTATTCAGGAGCCATTTGGGCCAGCACTTCGCCAAGCACCATTTAGAAAATTTGATAGTACAGAGGATCAAATTCAAGCAGCCAGAAAAGTTCCCTGGGACTATTTAATTTAGTACAGCCACCAGCAGTGAAACTCCATAGGAAAGGGGTTAGGAGTGCTCTACCCACACAGGAAAAACTTGAACCAAGGTTGCTACCATATTAAACAATGGAGGATCCAAATATGAAGTGCAAACCCCCAGGAAATAGGCCTCATTAAATCTGTTGCTGACAGAATGTCTTGTTTAGCTGATGGCACCTTATTTAGAATTCACTCCTACCAGCAACCCATTTCAGATATGATATAGCAACTCTCAGCCATGGATGCCAGATGCACGAGTTGGTTTTTTTTAGCATTCATTTAGCTGTTCATATTTTGTTCTTTGTTTGTATTAGTTGCCACTGTGATTGTGGGTTTGTGGTTTTGGTTTGGTTTTTTTTTTTGAGATACTGTAATTATGTGCACCTTTATCACTTAACATGTGAATAAGATGATTTACCTTACTTCCTATTAGTGGTCATGACAGAATTCAAATCATGATCTCCAATGCTAAATTACAATGACATTAAAATCTTAGAGTATGAAGTCTGTCAAAATGCAGCTGCAAAGTCTCATCTTCCACAGCAAAAAGAGAGATAGAGAACAAATACTGAATATCTGGATGCTGGCTATCTGCAGGACAGCTTTCTGCAAGAATAAACAGCTGAAAATTGTAGCAATGCTGAGAAGAAGATTACGACTCTGAGGAGCTGGAAACTTGAATGCCCAGGAGGACTCTGAAAATTGTAAGCTGTAGGCTCCATCTCTTGGGTACCAAAAGATGAAGTCTAACATTCCTGCTGCGATATTATCTCCTGTTTGTATTTCAGTGGCATCTAGTGACCCAAATCTAAGACTGAGCCACCCAGCTGAAAAATAAACACACATGCATTGTGAGTCTGTGATATATATACACACTTTCCAAGAAGAGAAAGACTCCTGTGAAGGAAACTTTTGCACATTTTCGTCTTCATAAATACACTTGTTCTACAAACAGCAGCAATAATGAAACTTGGCTGCCTACACACTTTCGTCCCCCACACAGAGCAGGCCTCCTTCCTTCCCATTTCATCAACACTTTTCTTCTCAACAGAACATCCCCCCTCTTCAAGTTCTTTGTCCCCAGGAAGGGCCATGGGGTACCTGGCCAGAGCTCATAGGCTGCACTGTGATGCCATAGCCACTGCTGCTGCAGATATGGCCGTGGGGATGCTTCTTGTCCCATGAGAGCAGTGCATTAGCACTTTGTCCTCCCCCATGCTTGAACATTAGGGCCAGCATACATTTGTGAACTCTATCCCAGGCTGAAATCAAACAACAGGTTCAAAGTTACTGAAGAGAGCCTGACAGACATGCAGATGGACAGCCAGGCAGAACAGTTGTGTAAGCTTTGTTTCCTTAGGAAAGCAGGCTAAAAAAAGGAACAAAATGCAGTATTAACTCACCATTGTCTACAAAAACACTGAAATCAGCTATTTAACACTTTGTAACAAGTGTAATGGCTCAGCAGAGTTATTTATTCTGCTTGAAAAACCTGTTTCTAGGCCTCAGAGGATTAGCTGAGAAGCAGCATAACCTCTCTGTCACCCTACCTGAGAAGGAGCTGGTCTAACTGGAAGTCTGAAAGCAGCGTTTTGAAACTGGGGGCAGCTACACATAGATGTGCTAGAGCTAAGCTTAGGGGAAGTTTTACAGAGAAAGAAAATAATCAAAGCATCAGAAATGGAGAAAGAGTGAAGAGAAAAAGAGAAGTGAAAAGCAGGCTAGAAGAAAAATAAAGACAAAACCTCCAAAATCAGCAGAGCAACAAATGCATTTCAGTGTGCTGAGGAACATGGTATATAATTTAAATGACAGGCTAAAGGTATGCTAGGACAGTCAACAGAAGCTGAACCAATGAAGAAACTTGTAGAATACAGATTTGGTCTTCTTAAACACTTTTTAAATCTGTATCAAGCATCACCGCCTCCAAATACAGCAGATACCAGAGCAAAGAGGAGCAGGTAGTGTCTGCAACATAAAGCTAGGGCTGAACCAAAAAATCTCTTTCCCTCCACCTGCCAGCATTTGGTTAAGGGAGGTCACATTTACATAGATTGCAGCAAGCTGTCCAGTTTTGTGAGAATGAAGACAACACGGAAAGGAGCTCTTGGCTGCCCAGGCCAGGCTGAACCTGTTTCAGAGCATCCTTGGCTAATGGTACCTGACAGCAGGGAATGCAGAAGTGTCAATTATCAGACACTGAAAGCACCACCAAGCTTCAGTTAGGGAAAAAAAAAATATATATATATATACTTAAGTCATACAATATATATATTCATATAAAAACCCACATATGCAAATATTTACATATATACGTATATGTTCCTATACATATATTTATCAATACAAATAGTGTGATTTTATTCCCGAGCATAACATTGAGGAATAAAATCACATTCTTTCCTGCACTGGATAATCACATGTCACTTTAATCCTGGTATCAGGTAAGAGCCTTAAATTATTGATTATTGTCCTTTAACAGAGTATTGTATACATTAATAGTAGGAATAATCTTACAGATTATATAAACCCTCTCTTGATCAGCATACGATTACTCTCTAAAGGCAGTTCTTCAGTATTTTATCCTGGTTAAATTTGAGTGTCCCTGTAATTGATTTTACATCCCTTGTTTCAGGCTGTATTTCACTGCTAGTGTTCAATGTATCTTCAAAACTATTTGTTCTGATGTTCAGTCTAAATATCCTTTTTTTATACCACTGGCTCACATACCTCATTCTCGGTCCTCACTAGAGAGACATACGCTAGACATCTAATTACCCAGGACTCTCCTAGCAGTCAATGGAGTGAAATGAGTAGCTCCAGAGGATGCACAGGTTGTATGTGAAGGTTCCTGTTTTCACCGAGAAATGAGCTGAATCTGGGTCTGAAATATCATCCCCCTCCTTTAAACAGTAAGAGATTATTATCTTGTGATTTAATGCCTCGACCTGCAGATATCTGCAAAACAAACACATATTATGACTGAAATTCCAGATTTTTTCCAACGTCACTTCTGTTGCATTTCTCTAGATTATTTCTAGTTCTCTAATATATTTTTAGTACTACAGCAACCTTAAATTATTACAATTCCTAGGGTATACCAGCAAAAGCATCTTTACAAATGTCACCAAACATGAAAAATGTTACTTTGTGTCCATTTTATATTCCAAAATCATATCTAACTTTGCATTTTACTAAGTGTGTGAACTAAACAAATGTACTTTTTTTGGGAAATATGAAGTCCCCACATTATTTCCTGGACCTGTCTGGTTTCCACACCACCTCTCATCTTCATGTCTGTGAACTTCATTTGTATCCCATTAACTTCTTCCTCTATGCACAAAGTAAAACAGCACCGTCTCCTGCAGCCCATGCCAACAGGGAGCTGTTGGAAGTCCTCTTACTGAGGATTCCTCTTTGCCCACCCTCATTAGCTGCTGAGAAGACACCTGTCAATTCAAGAGCAAGTGCTCTGGATGTTTCTGAGCTACATTTCGCATGCATGTTGACCCTGATTTGTCTTTTGTTTCCTACAGATGGTTTAAAAGATGACTGTGTCACTGAGGAGACACCAGGCAAGGGGTGTTGGCTGTGGGAAGCAACTCCCATGCTGTATTTTGACTCATGGGACATGCACATTAACACAGTGCCCCTTATTCAAGTAGGGCTAGTTGATCAGCATAGTCTGGGGCGTGTTTTGACACTATTTCTGCCTTTCCTCATTTATTATCTAAGAATTCACTCGGTAACAAGATGCGGCAAATAACTTCAATGGGTTTTAAACTCTTATCAGTGCTTCCATGCCAAACTACAAATAAAGGTATTAAGGCTGAGCAGATTAGAAATAACGCACTTTCTAATCAACAGAAACGTGTTTTTTTATTTAATGTCCTATTTTAAACAGCCAACTTTTTAGTCTCTTACTAGCAATGGTTAAAATGCCTTAATAAGTGGTAAAACTGGAAATGAGGCAATGTGGCTTGATCCTAAAGCAGTGAACTATTGCAGGCCTGGCTTTTAAGCTAAGACACAAAGCTCCTATTGGGTAAAAAACATAATCTTTCAAAAAAAAAAAAAAAAAAACCCAGTGGAGAATACCTGGTCTGGCAGCACAACTTTCTTCTTGATAAGGACTCAACACTGTTACTAACTAAAGGTCAACATAACCTTAAGGGTCCATAAGACCACACCTTAGCACATACCTCATATTTCTGTCTTCAGAACCTACAAATATTTACACACTTAATCTTAAGTTTTTAGGGGTTTAGTGACCACGAGTTAATAGTCAGAGTGACTGCTCACATGACTGAAGTTAAGCCTCGGATTATGTGTTTGAACTGTCAGGACTTTGCACATCTTTTGTTCTACCAAAATTGATAAAGGCAGTCTTTCCTGGTGCTTAAGATAGAAATCCTAAACCTGTTTTCCACTGAATTTTGTCACGAGGACACTTGACTTTTCAAGGCTGGTCAGTGTATGTGGGCAGAAGCAGAAGTGTCACGTACAGTAATTTAAAATGCTGAGATAATCAAAGTGAAGATGACTGAAAAATTATAAAGTAGGGAAGTAAACCAAAGACCTCACAAAAGTGAAGGAATTAAATTTACTATTACTGTGAATAAGTCTGTATGACCTTCAGCAGTGAAATAATATAATATAGGTGATTTTTATTATTGGAGAAAAACATACCAAGTGACTATGCATAAAAATTGCATTTATTTTGGTGCTCATGACCTGTCTGTGTTTGCTTTCAGTAAGCAGTTCAGTTACACTACAACTAATGCATATAAACCCCATAGTTTCAAGTTTGCTCAAGTACTATCCAATAGAAAATTCTGGATTTGTGCAGAGAAATATTTACTTCCACGGCATATGTTTTAGATGAGAAGAAAAACTGTTGACACAGCTGAAAGGGCGATGAAACTTAAGATACACAAGAGTCAGATAATTAAATGAGTTCAAGAAGGATTTCTCTGTACCCTTCATAACTATGGCAGCCTATCTGCCTCCAGTTGCTATGCGATAATATAATAACAAAAAAATGTGTGGCTGTGCTAAATACTAATTACCTACAAATTCTGCTTTTCCAAAGAATTCTTTGTTGAACAAACCCGGTGCTTCAGGGGAGAAAAAATACCCCAAAATCTCTTTACTTATCCCTAGCCTGAGATTTTAACGATTTTTGCCTCATCACAATAGACACATCAATCCATGATCATTGAAGGAAATCACACATAAATTGCAGAACTTTTACACATAACAGAATTGCCAAGGCAGTGTCAGGGGACACAAAATGCATTTAAACAAAACATTTTCCTAAGTGTTTTTCTCTAGGGTGGATAAGTCAAAAGAAAACAATTCCATACAATCTTTGTGACTCAGAACTATAAACTAAGAGCTCACATTTCCAGTGCTATTAAACAGTCCCGTGCAAATGTTTATTATTAATTCATAAAAACTAAAAGTAATGTAGAAAACCTGGCTGACCTGCTACTTTGCTCATCGATTTTCCAGAGGTAAAAAAAAGGAAGGGTCTTTAACAACTGGACCATTTTTCAAGGATTCAATCATCTGTTTTATTTGATCTTCAGCTTGGTTATATATACCATTTGCTGATTAATCAAAGATCAAACAGTTAACAATCTAAGACCTGTACTGTACAAACAATTAAATGAATGATCTCAGACTACAATGGAACTGCATCCAACACTTCCCAGAACTGGGTGCTTCTTTAAGACGCAATTTCATCAGTTGACCACAAATACAAGTGAAAACGGAGAAGTAAAGGAGAGCAAGATGATAAGTGATAAAATCATGGTGGTCTTTTAGCTGGTAATGCCTCAGTCGTGCTCGTGGACAATCCACTTTTAACCCTCGATTCTGCAATAAGGTGCACATAAGCCTTTTCACCTAGTTATACAGTTTGAAGTGATGATAAAGCTTCTGTAAGATTGTCATAAAATCTGAATTTGAATGAAATCTCCATTAAAAGAAAAAAGACTGTCTACTTGGCCACATTCCCCAAATGCAGGCATAATGAATATTTTAAAACAACTTTTCCAGATGATGTAGAAAGATACGATTTCGAGTATATTGGCATTGGAGTAGACCCAACTAGTCTAAAAGAACCCGATTTTGTTTTTTAAAGCTTGCTAGAACTATTTCTGCAAGCACTTATTTAATAAAAAGTTGTGAGAAAAATTCCCTTTCCAAAACCATAATTTCATAAGAATTAAAATAAGGGCTAAAAAATGTCTCAGTAGGCATTTTGGAATCAGTCAGTAAACCCAGTCAACCAACTAACCAGCCAACTAAAAACAAAGCAAGAAAGGAAGCTCAAGACTTGGCTTGAACTTTCTAAGAAAATGCAGAAGCAGAATTACAACATTTTCATAGCTGAAAGGTGAGAATTTTCTAATGATTACTTCTCTTAAGAAGGAAGAAAAAAATCATATACATCTTTGCAAATCAACGTAGAGACTACAGTCAGCAATATTAATGAACACAGAAAAGCCTCCTGTCTAACAATGGCAGCTTCATATCATAAAAAATTTCTTTTCATTAAAGCTTTCGAAAATTATTTATGAAGCAGTCACTCAGGGTTTAAAACACACATCAGTGTTTTGCCATGACTCTGACTGTCTTGAGTAAAAACCCCACAGTATTCCTGTTTGTTTGCTTTATAATTACTCTGCACAAAGACATAAACTACTGCATACGCCAGGATGAACACATACAACTGTGTCAGACAGAAAAGGAGCCAAAGAAAGAAAATATTAAAGTACTGTTTCTTCTGGTATCCTTGGAGAAGCTGTGGTGGCAACAATGCTTGTTGTTTCCTGTCTGAAGAAATATTACATATATGGGAGCCAGATTTCTAAATATTTACACTGCAAAGACCATGTTCTTTTGTGTTAACATGAATGGTAAGATTTTAAAGTTGATTTTAAATGGTAAGATCTTAAAGATTTTTAAGAGTTCTTTAGACACTTACTCTCCCTACCTGGCAGCAAGGGCTGCGTCAAGCCCATCTGTGTTTGCTCGTTCAGGAGGCATGTATATAGGATATGAAATCCAAGGGGATGCTTCCATACTGGCAACCCTCCAGCAATCTTCAGTCTCCAGCTGAGGTAATGGCAGGACCGCCTGCCCTGCAGTCATGAGCAAGGGCATGAGCAAGTCATGGTAACCAAGGTGCTGGATCCATGCAGTGATGACACAAGCACCTCTGGTTCCAGCTCATTGATGGATACAGTTCATTAAAAAACAGCAGGTGGACTTGTATGGACTATCGGGCAGTTTCAGTTACTGCCCAAACCTGAAGGTGGTCAATTGTTTTGTGGCTGAATTTTTGAAATATTTAGCGTTTTGTAAATGAGCTATGTGATGAAATTTCTTTTCCCACTTTGAACAAAAACTGAGTAACACAATTCATAACAATTATCAATTTCAATGGTTTATTTTTCATTTCATAAACCTTAATGGATGTGAAAAGGAATTACAGTCTTTGAGAATCCCATTTTCACGCTTAGAGTAAGGCTTACAAAAAATAAAGAGAACTGCAAGGATATACCTGATGAAAATGAATAAGCAAAGAAAAACAGGTGGAATGGAAATGTCCATATTTAAAAACAGCATTAAAAAATTATTTTCAAACATGCCACTTCAGATGCACTTTGTTTAGTCGAGACCATCGCTTGGATCATTAACTGAACAGTGACCACACTACACAGATAGATAAGTTAAAACTCATTTACGTTTCTTTTCTTTATTCAGTATCTCTTGTCTAAGACGAGAACTATATGGGCCCAATTTAAAGAACTGCTTCACATGCTGTAATGAGAAGTTTATAGCCCAAAAGACTAGTAACTACTCAAAATTAATATAAGTTAGTGTGGGCAAAAGCAAGCACTTAACCAATGACAATACTATTACTTTCTTTTTCAGGCTTGTTGATGTCTATTATGTGCATACAACATTTATAGCTCAACCCTTTCTGAGTTCCTTTTCCACAGATTTTTAAGGTCAGAAACAGATTCATCTGTAGCACAAGGCTTTTAAAGCCTTTGTGCTTTAAAAGTAGCTGGACTTTGTTCAAACATTCAAAAAATCATCTCTTGAGCTGCAACTAATCATAGAAGACTTAATTCCTCAAGGAAATTGTTCTGGGAAAGTTATAAGCAGACATAGCAGGAATTTATAATGGAAGTTGGCCTGCGACCATGGGCTCATCTCAAAAATGTTTACACATCTGAGTATCTCATTAAAGACACATATAAAGACCCAGTGCTGCACCAAGCATCAGGATGTAGACTGTAGGCAGCTTTGTGATGCTTTCCTGAAATTCGTGAGAGTTACACAAAGGCACCTTCCCACAGGGAGCTCACGTTCACGTAGTATGGTTTTCAAGCTGTTCTGATTATCAGTTTTAAAAAGTAATATAGTCTAGCTCTCAGAAAAGGCAGAATCTTATTTAATTACATGTCAATCTTTTCATAGTGTCTGTATACAGGCAGTGTCCTGGAGCCATGGAAGGAGCAAGAGTTGCAAGTCTATCTTTCAGGTACCTGGAGATCTGAGCTGAATGTCTGCGTTCCAGACATAAAAGGAATTAGGCTGCAAAAGGTGTGATTTTCTCAAATCCACCCCGTGCCCACACCAAGGGAGAACTAGATAAGCTAGGTTAACAGGGAGAGGCAAAATGGGGAAGTGAAATTCAGGTATAGGCACCAAAAGCTCCCACTGTGTGTGATCTTGAACCCTCACCCTTCTTTACAAAATGGAGCTAGAAAAACAGCTTTTCTTATTACCTCAGTGATTAAACACCACACACCAAACATGGGAGACTCAAATCTCTTCTCTGCCTGAAGGAACTAACATTTACATCTCCCATAAGAACCCTCTAATGACTCGGCTAAATGATATAATACCTTGGACTCTCACAACTCTTCTCCCGTTATAGCTCTAATACTCTTCATGATGTGCTTAAATATGCACTGCAGCAAACACCAAGCCCTGATCTTCTTCTCCTGTACCTTGCTGACTGTTCTAACCAGCGAGCTTCACAGTTAGAATCAGCCCGAGCCAGTCAAGTCCTGTGAGCATTTTATCGTTCCATGCAAACCAGACAGTTCCAAGCGGCGATTTGAGACCTCCACCAGCTCAAGGATGTGTGTGTTTGGAGACAAGGGTGTGCTGCCGGGAAGTGAGAACATGAGCAGCTTTCTGGGCACTGGTGCACACCAGGCTGCTAGAGAAAAAAGGGGAGAGCACAAACCTGTACCCCTCTTTGTAAGAATGCGGGATACCCAACAAATTTCGCTCTTAAAGAGCCCCTGGAGAGGGTCTTGTTGATGGGACAGTGCCATAACGCTGATGGTGAGAATGTTGGGTTTGTGCAGCCATGAGATACCTGCCTACCTGCTGGGCAGCTGCGTGTGCGTGCCAACACCTGCAAGGACATGAAGGAAAATCTGGCAGACATGCACACATCGAGCATCTTCACAGATCTCACGGTCATTGCTCCGCAACAAGAAGCAGCTCGGTTTGTGACCAGGGAGACCGGGAACAGCCCTGCCACGGTGGGCGCATCAAGCTTTGCCATTTGGCTCTGGAGAGGCCCACGCGGTCTCTCTCGCCCTGTGGGATGCTGGCACTGAAACCGTGTGGGAAGGTCGGTCGATTTCACCTCAGTTCTATTCAGCAACTTGAACATACCGTTGAACAGCATTATTTTCAGAGCAGCTCTCCCGTGCTTTTCCTCTCATCCGAAGCTGCTTCTCTCACACACGTGTCCCTTGTGATGAACGATCTCCCCTGACCCGCGGGGCGCCGGTGCCACCGCCACCGGGACCGCACCTCCTGCCCTGCCGGCTGCTGAGCGCGGACAGCGCCTGGGGGTGGGTGATGCGCGGCGGCCATTGCGGGGCATGAAGGGAGTCACCCGCCGCGACCCCCGCCGGGGGACAGGGAAACACAAAGGGGAAGGCAGCTTCCAAGAGAGGCAGCCCCGCTTTCCCCATGCGCGCGGGGAAGGAACGGGCAGGAATATTCTGGACCGAGGGAGGGGAGGAAGGAGAAGGTGATGAATAACTTGGATAAATCTGCAACGGAGCCGAAGCGGGGGGGAGGGAGGCGGCAGCAGCAGGTCATGTGAGGCACAGTCATGCTGCGGGCCCGAAGGAGAGGCACAGAGGGGCGGCCGGCGGAGGGGAAGGACAGAACTACAGAGGGAGGAAGCCGTGCGCCCGCCGGGCGCCCCTGCCCACCCCGGAGTGCCGCCACGCGGGGACACCCCCCTGCCCCCCCTGCCCCCCCCACGGGCTCGGCGCCGCTCGGCAATTTCCGCCACGCGAACCGATCCTATTTCCGCCGGCCTCGGCCAGACGGGCTTTATGTCTGTCAGCGGGGCGCGCATGCGCGGCGGCCGCCGCCATCTTACGTTGTCTCTCGCCCGCCCTCCCCTTTAGCGAGCGTTCCCCTCCCCCCGCCGCGCGCGGCGCCCTCCTCCAGCGCTCCGTGCGGAGACGGGGCCGGGGCCGGGGCCGGGCGGCGGGCAGAGCCGGCGGCGGAGCGGCCGCGGCCGGCCTGCGGGGAAGAAAGGACGGGGCGGGCGCACACGCGGGAGGAGCACTGCTCCCGGGCGCGGTGCGGCGGAGGAAGAGCGGGTGCCGCTTGTTATAAAGGGGGAGGAGACGGAGGGGGAAGGAAGAGCGTGCGGAGCGGAGCCTTCTCCAGAGACAGCCAGACACAGAGGGAGGAGAGAGAGGCTGCCTGGCTGGCTCCCCCTTCCTCCCTCCCTCTCTTCTTTTGATGGACTCCCTTGTCGGGCTGCTGCTGCTTTTCGTTTCTCCTTATTTCGTCTTTTTAATACGCAAAATGATTCAGCTCCATGGCTGCCACTGACGGGGATGTCCCTGCCCGGCTCAGCCTGCCGCTGCCGCCCTCCTGTGCGCCAGTCCTGTACGTATCTGCGCTCTTCTACTACTACTACTACAGCAGTGATGGCGAGGGGCGCCATCCGCCCCGCTGGACTGCCCTGAGGGCCCGGCGGCTGCCCTCACCCCGCCGAGGAGAAAGAGGCGGCGGCCCGGTGGCGCCCGCCTCGGGGAGGGCGGTTCTGCCGGCTGCCGGCGAGCCGCGGGGAGGAAGGGGCTCGCCCCCGGGGCCACCGGCATTTCTTCCGGCCCCTGCCAACCCCCGGGAGAGGCGCAGTCGGTGGGCGGGGGGGTGGCGGCTGAGGAAGGGGGTGGCGGTGGCAGTCGAAAGGGGGTGGGGGGCGAGAGGGAGAAAGAAAGTGAATGGCGGAGGATTGAAAGTGTCACATTCAGAGGCGCTAATCTATAGGCGGCGGAGGACCGGTCCTCGCCCCCTCTCTGTCTCTGAGGGGAGGAGGAGGGGAGGGGGGTGGTTAGCGGCGGTGCCGAGGCGCCTCAGCCCATGCTCTGCGGGAGCCGGGGGGATTGTGCGTGGTTTCTCTCTGCCCTGCCGTGAGCGCAAAGCTAACTGTGTGTGCGTGTGTGTGTGTGTGTGTGTCTGTCTCTCTCCATACCGGGGGATTGCACTCTTAAAATACACCCGATACAATGCACCAGCCTGACTCAGCCGCAGACATTAGTGCTAGGAAGATGGCGCACCCGGCAATGTTTCCTAGAAGGGGTAGCAGCAGTAGCAGCGGCAGCAGCTGCGTTACTGCTCCCACTGCACCAGGTACCGGCGTTGGGAGCCCTGCCCTCTCTGCCGAGGATTATCAGCCGCCTTTGCTGGTCCAGCCGCCGCCTCCGTCTCCTGCAACATCTTCATCAGCGGGTCCACAGCCGACACCCCCTCCTCCACAAAGCCTGAACCTCCTCTCGCAGTCTCAGCTCCAGCCACAGCCTCTTTCACAGACCGGAGCTCAAATGAAAAAGAAAAGTGGCTTCCAAATCACCAGTGTGACCCCTGCTCAAATATCAGCTAGTATGAGCTCTAATAACAGCATAGCTGAGGATACGGAAAGCTACGATGACCTGGATGAGTCCCACACTGAAGATCTGTCATCTTCGGAAATCTTGGATGTTTCTTTATCCAGGGCCACTGACTTGGGAGAACCTGAGAGGAGCTCTTCTGAAGAGACTTTAAATAACTTCCAAGAGGCAGAGACTCCTGGGGCTGTTTCTCCAAACCAGCCTCATCTTCCTCAGCAGCATGCTCCTCTGCCTCATCACCCACAGCAGAGTGTTGTGATCAATGGAAGTGTTCACCCCCATCATGTTCATCACCACCACCATCTTCACCACCACCATCATGGACACCACCATCCGTCGCATCCTGGGGTGGGCAGTGCCCCAGTTTCTGGAGGACCACCGCCCAGTCCATCATTTAGAAAACTATCAACAACTGGAAGCTCTGACAATGTCATATCAACTGCACCAGTTTCTGCTGCATCATCCACTGGTTCCCCGGCACCTGTCGTGTCTAATATCCGCACTACAAGTACTCCTGGCAATTTAGGTGTAAGTCCTGCTACCGGAACTAGTACCTTAAATAATATGGGTAGTGGTAGTTCTAGTGTGGCAAGTGGTGTGATTGGTACTATAAACTTGAGCAACATCACGAGTACTTCTAATGTAAATGCTTTGTCTGGAACTGGCAGCAATGTTAATGTGAATATCTTGAGTGGTGTTGGCAATGGTACGAGTGCTTCCTCTAGTGTCATTAACAATGTTACTAATCCAACTGCAGGAATGGCAGTGGGATCAAGCCAGCAGCAGCCTGCATCTGGCACGTCAAGGTTTAGGGTTGTAAAATTAGATTCTAGTTCTGAACCTTTCAAAAAAGGTAGATGGACATGCACTGAATTCTATGATAAAGAAAGCACTGTTGCAGTTTCAGAAGGAGTAGCAGTAAACAAAGCAGTAGAGACAATAAAACAAAATCCGCTTGAAGTGACTTCTGAAAGGGAGAGCACCAGTGGGAGTTCTGTTAGCAGCAATGTAAGCACACTGAGTCACTATACAGAAAGTGTGGGAAGTGGAGAAATGGGAGCACCTCCTGTGGTACAGCAGCAAGCATTTCAAGGTGTGGGTCCGCAGCAGATGGATTTTAGCTGTGCTGCTCCTCCGGCAATTCCAGCATCAAGTATACCACAGAGTGTTTCTCAATCACAGCTTGCACAAGTCCAGCTGCATTCTCAAGAAGTAAACTATCCACAGCAGAAGCCAGGGGTCCAGCCTCCTGCACAGGCCAGTCTAACCACTGTGACTGGGGTTCAGCCAGCCCCAGTTAATATACTAGGTGTATCCCCATCTATGGGCCACCAGCAACCTGGCATTCAAAGTATGGCTCAGCAGCAGCTACCGTATTCTCAGCCGGCACCACCTGTGCAGACTTTGCCAGTTGTGCAGCAGCAGCAGTTGCAGTATGGACAACAGCAGCAGCAGCAGCAACAGACAGTTCCTACACAGATGGCCGCAGGTCACGTTAAGTCGATGAACCAAAACTCTGTGACGGGGCCTGTACCAGACTACATTCAGCATCAGCAGATACTTCAGGCTCCAGCCCCTGCCATGCAGCCTAGTTCTACAGGAGTAGGAGCAGGGCAACCGGTTCCCGTTGCCCAGGCACAGGGCATGCAGCCTTCAGTACAAGCACATCCAGCTGCTGCCCCAGCTCAGCCTGTTGCACATGCTCCAGCAGCAATACCAGGTGTAGGTACCAGTGGTCAAATGCTGAATGTTGGGCAGCAAGGGAGTGTAACTGCTGTGGTGCAACCACCGTCTGCTGCAAACCAAATTCCACCTCCAGTTATGCCGTCAACGGCTGCTCCTCCATCTTCACAAGTAGTGCAGCCTGTGCAGACAGGAATAATGCAGCAGGGATTACAGGCTAGCGCTTCAGGCCTTCCTCAGCAAATGGTCATTGCTCAGCAAAGCACTTTGTTACCTGTACAGCCACAGGCACAAGGAGTGGAATCTGTCGTCCAAGGGATGACTGGCCAGCAGCTGCCTGCGGTTAGCCCTATACCTTCTGCTAGTACTGTTCCTGCACCAAGTCAAGCTGGTTCAGCTGTGCCTCCTGGCATACCTTCTGCTTCTATAGGTTTGGGACAGCCGCAGAACATAACACAAGCTTCTGCTGTGCAGAATGGGAATTTGTCTCAAAGTGTTAGTCAGCCTCCCTTGCTATCAACAAGTATAGGTATGCCAGTGGCACAGAGTGTGCCACAGCAGATGCCGCTAAGCTCTACCCAGTTCCCCACACAATCACTGGCTCAGCCCGTTGTAAGCCAAATTGAAGATGGCAGACGCCCTACAGAACCTTCCTTGGTGGGTTTACCTCAAGCTGCCAGTGGTGAGAGTGGTGTCGGAGCGTCAGCTGTTTCGGATGGCGGTAGCAGCAATGTGCCATCCTCTGCTTCCCTCTTTCCGCTGAAGGTGCTGCCATTGACGACGCCTCTTGTAGATGGTGAGGATGAAAGGTAAGACTGCTTGTAACTTTATTAAAGATAGATTGCCTGATAGTTTGTTTTGCACTAACTTGCAGGTCTCGTTACAGCCGTTCTGTGAAATGAAGCAGTGTGATGTTTGTGTCTAATTAGAAATGTTATTTCTCAGGTCCCAGCGCATGTAGGTATTATATTAAAAGACTTGTTTGTCTCTTGAGGGGGTGGGTTGTATTGATTATGCTCTGAAACTACTGCGTGGGTAAATTGTGTTTAACAATCTGTGACAGTGTGTGTATTGCCATTGTATAGAGGAAGACAAAAGAATACTGTGGAATGTGGGTATGATAGTAGTGATTGTAGTTTAGATTATTTATTATATTGAAATAATATTTATTCTTAGGGGTTTTTTTTGGGTTTGTTTTTTTTGGGGGGGGTTGTTTTTTGGTGGGATTTTTTTTTTTTTTTTTTTTACAAGCCTGGACTTCATCCTGCTTCAGCTTCTCTTTTTCAAGTATTGCCTTTACGCAGGCTGAACCAGTTGTGAGTCTGTGGTGTATGTAGAAACCTTGTCTTTGACAGCCAAGCAACACTTTAGGCAAATGAGTATGGTGGGAAAAGGGAGGTTCAGCCACACTGTTGTGGCTCTTTAAATTGAACTTGGGGCACTTTTGGTCCTGGTGGTTTTGCTTCAAAGCATTAATCCATTGTGAGAGCCACTCAGGCCTGTGGAGGAGTGGTGAGCCTTTGAATCTGGCGCACTGATTCTCTGCAGTCACGGTAAGAAACTGCACATGTTCTCCCACTTGCACTTTTTCAGATAAATGACCATTGGCTGGTTCTAGTAGTATGTGCATGTGAATAATCTTATTTGACAGCATTTGCAGAGAAGCTGTGTATCAGCTGTGAAAGGTCCTTGCATGTGCAGGCTGAATTGATCTGAACAGTGGTTCTAGAGTGCAATTCTTTGATATTAATTACGTCTGGAAATTCCTTGCTATATTGAGGATCTCTTGTGACACGCATTTACAAATGGACAGCAATACTGTGGTGGTTCTCCCAGAAAACTTCCTGTCTAAGCAGCAGCTACATTAATGGAAGTAACTTCAAGATAAACAACTTGTCTTAACAGTGTGGGAGAGGACAGAAAAGAAAATCTGAAGACTTGGGGGGGGGGATAAGGCAGTAAACACCTACATGGGGTGGAAAATGCGATAGCAATGGGAGGTGAAGTGCTTCTGAAGTATCATCTTGGTGCTGTATCTTAAGTCAGGAGTAATATCAGTGGCCAAATTTTATTAAAAAAAAAACCCAAACCAAAACAGGTTGCTGGGAGAGGCTTGATTCTTACTGTTGAAAATACTAATTCTATCAGCAGTTTCTGATTATGTTGATCATGAGGTGTTGACTGCCTTAGTGGCTTTCATCATGTCTTTCTAAGATGCCAGAGAGCTATAATGAGTAGCAGCTTGTCTTCCAGAAGTGCTAGAAGACAAGTCCCAACACTGTTTCATTCTGATTGTTTTCTAGTCAATAAGTATGTGAAGGTGGTAGAAGACAGATTGAGGTGTTAAAGCCCACAGTATCACCAGTATGCTACTAGCAGTGAATTTTCTCAAATGTTTTTTCATTTTCCTTCCTTTGATTTTTCTACAGCAGAACATTAATTCTGCTCTTCATGTGTCCTGTTTGTGTTTGGTAGTGTTTTGTGTGTTGCTGTTTTTTTTTCTAACCAAGCATCCAACCAAAGCTCCTTAAGCTTTCAGGGTTGACTAAGAGGATCATAAGCTCATTGATACTCATTGTTTTGAAAAATGACATCTAGCATGTGACTGTACCCTGATTTTAAGAGCATATGTTAGCTGTTTGTCACGATTGGTAATTTTTCTAGAATACTTAAATCCCCCAGGGTAACAATAGCCAGAAATACCTTCTTCCTCTGTTATTTAGCTAGCCAAAGATCATATCCTTTCTTCTCCCATGCGCGTTGTGTCTTTGTTCAATCTGTCATCTCCAGGTAGGCTACACTTTTGTTTAGCTGCTGTTGGAAAATCATTTAAATTCTTTACACAGAGCAGGATATGACTCTATTAAATGGAGACCAAAAATAATTGTGGCTTTTTTGCATGGCAGTAGTGGTCAGGTCAGTTGTGTACAATCAGGTAATTTATAGCAGCAGTTCTCCCTGTATATGTGTAACATTAAAAACTTAGTGCCATTGCTTCTGTTTCCTGTTCAATGGGATGACAGGGCAAGGTATTAACTGTATTGTGATCTTGACTGGAATTTCTTTTGGTTGGGAGCTTAGACCTCATTGCTCACTAGAGGTAGTGCAAGCTATGCTGTTCTGCTTGGCCTCTCACTTCTCTGGCCACTGGATTTCTCTAACTAGAGTTCTCTAGAAAGCTTTTTGTTTGTTAGATTATACCCTCTTCTACAGGAGATAAAGGGTAGTGTATTGTAAAAGTACATGAACATTTAAGAAGCAGGTATACTGTAAATATGTAAAATTCTCATTTCTCTGTCTCATGTGCATACACATATATACATCCCTGAAGATTTATATCAATACATCCCCAGTGGTTATAAACCTGGCAAGGGAGAAGGTAGAAGAAAGAAGTAAGTGATGACATAATTGGGCCAGTGAAGAAGCTGTAAAATTCCGTATAGTGTGCCTTTGAAAAAACAGCTGACCCATGTAATGCCTTGTTTAGATTAACTCCCAGGTTTCCTTAAACCTGTATATAATTGTGTTTAAAGATGTGCCAGTATCTTTAAGACTTTAGCCCTGTTCATTTTTTTTGAACACCATTTGCAGCTCTTTCTATGCCTGTTATCAGGGCATATCAGCCTTTTAATTATAGACAGTGTGGAATGTATCCTCTTTGAAAACTGTAACCTTTATTTCCCTGGTATGAATGATTCCTTTAATGTCTCTTTATTTCAAGTCATAGTAAAGATGAACAAAAAAGGAGCTGTTTGACAGAATGCTGTATGGAAAATTAATTTACAAATTTTATTAAAGGGAGGATACAAATAATACTGTTAGTTTCTGTATTTAAAAGACAAAGCAAAACAACCCAACCAAAAAACAAATGCAAAGAAACCCCCCACCGCTAGTTCTCCTGATTAGTCTGTCATTAGCTTGTGGGGTATGCCATAAATATTTGTATGTTTGTAGATTCATCCTCTCTTCTAATATTTCCATATGCAAAAATGCAGGTAACTTTCTATTTTTTTTTTTAGCTTGAATCATGGTATGGACTCATTTTAGTATGTGATTCTCATATAGTTTCTTGGTTTTGCATTAGTTACCTTGATTTATTAGTTGAGTTATTAAATCCTGTCAATTTTAGATATGGTCTTTTGATCTTAGTATTTAATTTCTAGGATGAAATAAAAAACTTCTAAAATATGAAACAAAAAATTCTAAAAAAAAAAAGTTTTTTTATGCTTTTGAAACTTAAGTATGGGGAAGTACTTATTGCAGTGAATTCTTTCGTATATCAGTTTTATATCTCTCCTAGACTGTACTTTACTGTGCTTTGGATGCTTGCAGTAAGATTTTGTACAGACTTGTATAAGTCCTGAATTACCTGTGAGGTAAAAACTTAAAAAAAAATCAATGTATTTTGCAGCATTTATAAAGGCTGCTCTAACTGAATTATTTTAACTTAATCTCAAATGTTGTTTACCGTTACTCAAAAGCAGATTTTGTGAATGAAGGATAAGAGAGCTAATGACTGCCTCCCCGTCCTTGACTGCATTTTTCATGGAGTTGCTTTCATTCTTTAGTCTGATGCAAGTTTTTTTTTTTCACCTGTTTGTGCATTTCATCCAACAGTGAAGCGAAACAGAAAGGAGGAAAAGGTGATGATAAACACAGAAAACCATCATAGAGATATTCTTTATTATCTGACAATCTCATGGTTTTATTTTCAAGAGAAATTTTTATTAGAAGGTCCCTTTACAGCTAGATGAAGGAAGAGTGGAGGGAATGTTTTCTGTATAGGTTGTATGTTATAGCTTGTTACTAAGTCTGTGGAAGGGCTGGAAGACTAAACCTGAATGTGAGAATTGAAAGACTTGTGAACAGCCTTTGAGAATCTCTAGTAGTAGTAACTAGCAGTATTTGAACTTGTAAAGCAAGAATACAGTCAGGAAACTGGAAAATTTTCATCATGTATGTGAGTAGTAGGAAGGGTGAACAGGTGCAGATGAGATTTTTACAGCTGTAACTGAGTACTTTCCAAAGATCTTAATAAGATGTGGCAAACGTATTAAAGTAGAACTGGAAATTTCAGTTGAACATTATTTTTGATGTATTTTTTTTTTTCCCCCAAGCTGTTTCAAAGTTTATATGGGCTTTTTGTTTGCTGTAGGTCTTGCTTCTGTATATATGATGAAAAAGGGAGATACTTCCAGAAGATGCTTCAAAACAAAGGATTTGTGGTGGCTTAGCATAGATGGTGGTGTTTCTGGAGTTGCATCCTAGGGGCAGTGTTGCTATTCTCCATTTTTCAGATTTTAAACTTGCTTAAGAGTTGTGCCACCAATTTGAAAATTGCATAAGTTGAGTTCAAAAAGTCTCTTCATATCTTCAATTTGGCTATTAATGGAAGGTGAAAACATAGTTACCCTCAGTTATGACAAGTCACATGAATAAAAAGAGAGTGCTTTGGCAAAGAAAATGTAGTTGCTGTTGTGTCATGCTGAGAAGTCCAGCTTCTCATTTCATCTGATGAAATAAAATACCTGCTGTTTGTGGAATTGACTTTCATCTCTCTGCTCCAAGTAAAGAACAATATAGAATTTAAGGCCTGCACCTTGTATCTGCTGGCCAAATGTAGGTGTCAGTAACTGTTTGGATGGACCTTTTTCTGATGTCTTTTATACATGCGTTCTCTGCATGCCATGGTGTACCTTGAACTAAGGATTGCTACACTGCTTGGTATTGCATTCTTTTTTTAAAGACACGAAGAATTCAGATTTCAGGGGGTTATAAAAGCAGTAATTTAGCACTTAAGGCAGATTGTTCGAGGTGCTGAGAAATGTATCTCTCTAGCTGATAACGTGATTTTCAGAAAATGTTCCTTAGCACTGTCGCTGTGGCTGCTCTTTGGAAATCACAGAATCACAGAATCCCAAGGGTTGGAAGGGACCTAAAATGGTCAGTGTATAAGCAGACTAAATCATCTACGTATGTGCATGTGAAAACAAAAGGCTTAAAAATATTTCATGTTGAAATGCAATCTTTGTTACCGTTTTAAGATTTGCATTCTTTACAGGCTAATCTGGAAATCAGAATTATCTGTTTGTAAGTCTGTGTATTGGTAGTGAAGTGTTCCAGCCTTTAGGAATTACTGTGATCTAGATAATGCCACAACAGAGTAATGACTGTAACAGTCAGTGGGAAGCTAACAAAGTTTTGAGGATGGGAGGGGAAAATAATAATACTACCTCTGTCCCCGATAAAAACCCCAAAACCCAACCCACCCTGAAATGTTAATGTATCTTGTTTAAGTGTAGGTAGACATATGGATAGCATACCTCTGCGTCAAAACCTCACTTAAAATAATGCTGTGAACTTCACAGAGCGTAATAAAGTAAATAAGTCTTTTCAGATCTGTCTCTCAGCTTAGGAAGTAGATGAAGTTGTAAACAATACTGCTAGTAAAGTCCTTTTAAAAGAAAGGACTACACATACCTGGATATCAGTGTAATAATAGCAAGTGTATCCTTGCTATGACCTTTTGGGGAATAATTTGTGATCTGGATTTGCGGATTGGTGTAGGTGAAAAATAAAAAAACAGAAGAGAACAATGTGTCTGTTCTCATTGATTTAATGCACTGCTTCTCTTTTTATTAATTTATGAGACTAAAATGTGCTGTATACAATACATATTGTATTTCAACAAATGACAGTTTTTTTTGAAGTGGGCCTATACCTTTCATTTACTGCACTCAGGCCACCAAAGACAATGCTATTAAGGAAGAGCATGCTCTAACAGCAGATTAAGCAGGGACTAAGGGTAAGATTGTTCAGTAAATTATTTCATGGTAATAATGATCACTGTAAATAAGGAACTAGTTTATTGTCAATGTGATTGTACCAGAAACCGTAGCCTAAAGTTAAGATGGAAGGAACTCTTGAGTGACTAGAGATACCACTTTATTTCTTTTAGCCTGTTCTAAAGCATTCACAGCTAGGAAGGGCATGATGGAAGTGCCTTATAATTATGGTATCAGACTGGAGCACCTGATCATCCTTCTGGTTTTAATGTCTTGCAACACTTTAACTCCTGCTGTGCCTTTAGAATTTGCTAACAAATATAGTAAACGTTCAACACTCAGCTGTGGTGTAGAAATCCTTATCAGCTCATTTTGTGCAAGCCTCCAAGCACCTATAGTGCATTACTGGTGTCTGATGCAGGATTTGGTTTGTGGTTGCAGTTATATGAAGAAGTCTTCATTTTCCACTGAAGCTGGATGGACTTTCTCAAGAGAGAGATTTAGAGGTTATAAATGTTTGGCAGGCAGGGATTTTAATGATCCCGTATGTGCAAATGCTAGAGTATTGCCTGTGATAGTTCAGTGTTGGTTACCTCATGGATTTGTTAGTACCTGCTGAATGAGGGCTTCTGTCTTGGGTGCTGTGTAGGGGTCAAGAATGGTGCTCATGATAGTTCAAATGCAATATTATGCTTTAATAACTAAATGAAATTTTGTTAATTTTTGTCACTTGCAAAGTAAAATCTTGAGCACTTGTGAAGGTAAAAAAGTCACACTAAACTGGTTCACCATTTTTCTTTACAATTTCTTTAAATTATTTTGGTGTTATTTTTCATATGTCAGGAATTACTCCTTTTTTTTTTTTCTTCTACTCTACAGTCTTATGTTACACTTATGGATCTTGACTTCAGCTAAGTTGTTTTAACCTTTTTTTTTTTTAATAATTCAGTTAGTAATTTTCCAGACTTTTTGCTAGTCTTTTCATCATAATATTCTAAGTTAAAATGTACATTCAGCCTAAACATTACTACTGTACACTTAAAATAATGCTATACAGATTATTTAAAAAAACCTACCTCAACAACAAGAAAACCATTTAAATGGGGCTCTATAAAAGCAAGAATATGTTTCAGTGTGAGTGTTGCTCCATATGTGCTTCATATATGAAGCCAAACATTCACCACTGAGCTAAGTGTGAAAAACTCACATGTAGGTATGTCTGTATTTGGGCACTTAGGCCAGTGTGTGTTGTCATGTTTTTTCTTTGTATTTGTGTTCATAGTACTGTTTTTGAGATGTTTAGTGTTGGTGGAGCTTCATATATTAAGTACCTTTGATGGTCAGGACATGTTTTAAGTGTCATAGGCATTCAGGCTTGAAGTCATTGTATCAGTTTGTTTCCTCTTGCAGTGCAGGGGGTTAGGGATGGTCCAGAACTGTTTAAGCTCTGTTGTTCAGCAGAGAATGGCTACCTAAACAAACCACTCTACAATTAGCCTTCCTTGCTGGGGTTGTACAAACTACAATGGGTACAGAGTAGGAAGAAGTAAAGCAGTTTGAGGTTTTGTTTATCATCAAGGATTAGAAATTCAACACATTTTTTTAAGCTGTAATCTTTAAAGAGCAACAAATGTAGGTACCACTGATGCATGTTTTTTTAAAATGAAATTCTCAGAAAACTGTGCTTCGTATTTAATAAAACTTATGGGGTATCTTGATCAGCTGTTTATATACTTTTGAATAACCCATTCTTTTGAATACAGTGGGAGTACAGTTTTATAAATTGCTGAAACAGGCAGCAGAAGATCCCGTAAGTTTAGACATAACAAAGATATGAAAGGGCCCACAGCCTGTTTCAGACGGAACAAAGATATGGGAGGGCCCGCAGCCTGTTAAAACAATAATTTATAGACAGTAGTTTTGGTAAGGTATAGATTTGTTAACAGCTGGAAGTTGGCTGTGGGGTGTTTTATAATGTCCTGCTTAAGTGTGCTAAACCACTTGGCCAGGCAGATTGTTTGAGCTTGTGTGTGATTTAAGTACTTGTCCAGCCTCCTGTTTGTATGCCTTTTTTTTTTAGGGTGGGGGGTGGGTGTTCTAATTAGCATGGATATCCAGCAGGAACTTTTCAGGGCTCTGATTTCTTCATGCGTAATCAAGATTTGAACTTCTCCAGCAGTCACTTAAGCAACAGTATCAAAGTACTGTGCTAAGCACTGGGGACAGTACTGAAAGCTGCTGAAAATGTGGATACATGTTCAACGATAGTCTTAGTGCCTTAATACATTTAATAGCAGATTTTTTTTTACCACTACACTGCAGTGTAGTTGTTCAAGATGAGTCATGCAGGTAAGGTAATTTCAGCTCAGGGTCCTATTAGTGTATGCTTATTTTTGTTATACTTGGTGCATTCCTATAAGATCAGAAGGTGCAAATCAAATGTAAGTTACACCATTTGTTTGCAGACACTGTTGATCTTTTATTTGACTCATGAGACTATAGATTACAATAACAGCTCTAGTTACTGGTAGCCGAATGTTAATCTTCTGTGCTTGTGTATCTAGTCAGTAGTCCTTTTAATTGCATAGTGTTAAGTTTCTGAATTTAGCATCTGTTGAGAGTTGCTTGTGCTTGCTTCAGAAATGTTATTTTTTTCTTTAAATTGTAAACAAATGTATGGTATGGAAGTAACTTCTTAGGTTTTTCCAGTCACTTTGACCTCCCTGTGCAATATAGAGGGATGAAATCCCTGTCAAGATGAGAGAAAACTTAAATGTCTTTTAAGCTTCCTCTGACCTTTGCTTCACCCAACTCCATCACAGTTGTGTATAGAAGACAGAGGTAATGTCTGGCAGACATAAATTACATATAAGAAACTGCAGAAATCAAGTGATTAAAAATGCAACCATACTAAATTTATATTTCTATATATTTAGTGCTGTTACAGCTTGTAAGGAAGATGGTGATTAAAAATTAACCTGGTAACTCGTGTATGGTTGTTTTCACTTCCTATTGCGACTGCAATTTTGAGATATTTCTCTTTTTAAAGAGGCACAAGCAAAAACTTCTCAGGCAGAATCTAAATTGTGAGTGACTTGTTTGGCATGATATTGCCACTGAGTTGGGGTAAGCAGAGTAATAAAAATAACTTCTCTAGATTTCCTGGAAGATTATTTTCAGCTTGGTAATTTTACTGCATATATATGTCAAAGTATCATAATGTGTTTTTGTACCATGTGAAAAGATTCCATATGTCTCTGAGGAAGCTTTCCTGTGGACTACAAACAGCATTTTAATTCTTACCTCTAGGTTGACTCTGACAGAAGTGGAATATTTTTGTTCCCTCTAGGGTTTCATGAGGCTTCATGCAGCAATGCTTGCCCTATCGAAAGGCACGTAAGGGGAAGCAGAACACCTTAAAATCATAGAATAGTTAAGGTTGGAAAGGACCTTAAAATCGTCTACTTCCAACCCCCCTGCCATGGGCAGGGACACCTCACACTAAACTTGGGATGTTTCATGATTGTTGTGTGTGTAGAAATTTGTGCATGGTGTTAGTTGTCATTGTCCCTTTGTCACTTGCAGTATGGGGTTCTCAAACTCTGAGCATCCCTGAAACCTAGCAAGGATTTTGTAGTAAGAATTAGTTTATATTCAGCATTCTTGTTTGCTTGTTATGAGCTGTTTAGTGAAAATCTTCACCTGGCCTTAACTTGAAATGTCTGCTGAACATCTTGATTAATTCCTTGGTAAATTATTTGGTCTAAAATTCTGAATGCTGCCTATCTATATATGTGTATATGAGAACATACAAGGCTTAGTTCTTTAAAAAAGAAACAACCAAACCTAAAACAACTGAACAAACTTGCTGGTGAGAGAAGGAGCAATTGCTGCTCTTATTGTTTCATTTCTTGCATTCATACAAAATAAGATCAAGTAAAAGTAAAATACAAGGAACCATGAGTTAATGTCTACGTATTTTAAGTACTTGTTAAATAATTTACTGTAGCAGTCAAATGAATTCGAGGTATAAATGTACCTCTTTAATCTGTTGAATGAGGTTATTATGTTAAGAATGGATCGGCATATTGCACTGCCAAGTGTTTCTTTAGTAGGTCTAATATCCTAAATTGGGTGAAATGGCAAGTTACTCATAAATGTTCAGGGACTGGTGCAGGATGTGCATATGCCTGCATGTTCTGTTCTTTCTTTCCAGTTCCATAATTGCTTGTGAAAAGGAGGAGTTCCCAAGCACATACTTGATTGGAGGGAGAGGTGGGAGGAATGAAAGTGTGAAATGTTTATGATGGTGATTTTGGTTTTCTTCTTTCTTTTTCTGGTAGGGAAAGGGATTTTAATTTTTGAAATGGTATCAGGCATGTATGTGTTAGAGCCAAGTATATGCAGTTCTTGGCAAGACAGCATCTTCTTATTTATGAGCTGGTAGCTAAAAAGGCCTGGTTGTGAACTGGGGCTCTGCTTTTCTGGCTGCTTTATAACAAAGAGCAGAAAAGGCAATCCTAAAGGACTTGCTGTTTGATGTCCATATCATTTCTGAATTGATTTTGAGATGGTGATGCTTTAAAGCAGGCAAAATCTTAAATGTTTTTAGTGGTTTCTGAAAAACCAGAACAGCAAAGCAAGATAGGCTGTCTATTCTTGTAGAGATGTAACCTGTTAATAATAAAGTATGCCATCTTTGGAATACTGCTGCATTGAAAATTGAGTCACTGTTCTGTCACGAAAGCATGGGTTAATCTCTTTTGTAAGGTTTCACAGACTCTGCTCTTGGGATGTGTAGATTCTTAGTGCTGCTTGTTTATGCTGGAGCATGGTGAAGTAAATGAGCAGTCTTTTTATTTCATTGGAAATTAACATGTAAATGGAAGATGATGGCTTGCATGAAGATGTTTTATAGCTTCCAGAGAGTTCTGTGATCTGTGGGAGAGAGAAAATAAGTAATAACAAGTTATAGCAAGCCATTGTGGCTAGCAGTACTTATCTTTACTTTTTCCATTTGCCTGACCAGAATCCAATCTCTGGGAATGTTTAATATGTATATTTACTGTCTAAATACTTAAAGGACTTAGAACATGCTTTTTAGTGCCTGTGAAGTTACTGGATAAAAGTGTTTTCTTTTGAAATATTACAAGCAGTCCTCCAAAGAATTCTGTAAAGGATGTTGAAATTGTGTGAAGCATTTGTAGGTATTTCCGAATAGAGTTTTGTCTTGATACTTACTGATGTAAAAATTAAGAAAGCCATGCGAACTTCCCTCTTAATACTTCTGAGCTGGGGAGATGTTTAAGGAAGCTTGCCTATTCCAGTCTCAGAATATGATAAACTAAATAATTCTTAATGCTCCAGGGGCATCTATGTTTTACAAATATGTAGAATGTCTTACTCATGTTGCAGGAACAAAAAAAAAAACCCACAAAAAACCAAAAAAACCCCACTGAACACTGGGATATCTTCTTAAATGATGGATGATTAAGTCAGATCAATGTAACCATGCAGTTATCCAGAATCCCAAATACCCTTTCTTTAGTGCTTCTACATTGGCTTTAAAAATCCTTTTATTTGGTGAATTTACAGGTACTCTTTAGAATTCCTTCCTCAAAGCTGCTCTTTGAGTCAGATAGCTCTGGATCAGAAGTACTTTCTAGGCACTAGATCTGCTGTCTGTGATGTAAGAGAAGGTCGGTATCTTCTGGTTTAAGCCTATGGCCTTTTTGGATGCAGACTAACCTTCCTATGCTTTTGTTCCTGTGATCACTAGACCAGTCAAATAGATTACATTCATGGAATAATACTACCATGTGGGTTTGCACAATTTTGTTCAGCAGTTGCATGTTTTTCAGCCACTGATTTGTGTTTTCCTCTTCTATTGAAAGAGGCAAGATGTAAAAACGAAGCCCTTACAGAAATCATGAGGTTGCCAGAAAGATCTGCATTTTGCCTCAGAAATAGAGTTAAAAGTAGTTACCACTGGTAGTCTTGTCTGCCTAAAGTGGCCACAAAAGAAATGTATCAGACGTGTTTGCTGGGAAAAGCAGGCTTTTTTTCTTTTATAAAGAAGATCTAGGCATGTCTGAATACTATTTAGTTATAGTGTCTGTCAGTGAATGTGACTAGTTTCTGTAGGATTGTCCTTAAGTGATAAACAAAGGCTGCTTGTAATCTCAAACTGGTAAGAAATGGTTTGAAATGCAGTATCTGAAAAGAGATTTGCAATTTTTTTCTGGTGACATAAGCAGCTTTTCTCTCTGTAAGTGTATTGATGTTAGTGAGTTGAATTAAGATTGCAGAGGCATGAAATGTGAAAATTAAGACTCTCTTCAGTTCTGGCTTTTCTGAAAAATAAAACAGAAGTCATGTATAAAACATGCCAATGAACCTCTAAAAAGCCAGGATGGCTGCTCTTTGACTTGGCAGCTTGATCTTTAAGACCCATACTTGTGTTAATTCATCTGCTTAAGTAATGGATGACAATAACAGAGCAAGCTGCTGAAGAAGGAAGCTGAATAGAGCCCTGTGAAAACTTGAAAATCCTGAATTATTTTTTGGAACAGTTTATAGTGGAGATTCTGAACCTTTAGCTTTCTACAAGAAAGGTATTTAGAAATGTATGTGCTATTCTTACCATCTATGCAAATTGTTGGGAAGACATGGAAGAGTTTCTCTCTGTTCCCTCTTGATGGCTTATGGCTAGAGGCCCACTGCTGTAGGAAGAAGTGGAGAAGCATTTGGCCACCTGGAGTGGGTTTTGCAGAGTGGCTAGTATGCTACAGTGTTGTTGGGATGCTGTAAATCCTTGGAAATGACTGTTTTAATTTATGCTTAACTGTTGAGGCCAGCACCTTCCAGAAGTATAAGTAATAGAAACAATTGGTCGATGTTAATTGTAGATTTATGAGGTTAACGTTTTATGTGCATGCAGATAGCATTTTAAGATTTCCTAGTGTATTTGCTTTTCTTGATGTGAACTGTTTGTGTTGTAGCTTTACCATATTACTGGTTCAAAAGTTTGTTCTGCTCCTTTCTGGATAACGTTGGCAAAAAGCTGTGCAAGTGTTGCAGGGTTCTGCTGCTTGAATTAATGCATTGTGTTTCTAAACCTCAGAATGTGTCTTGCAGTATTCCTGCTTTAGCACTGTGGTGTTTGCATTTTTCATTTTTCTGGTTTGGCTTGGCATCTGCCATTCTTTGTCTAACAACTGTTGATGAATTGTAAATCCTTTGGTTCAGGAAAATGAGTCTGGCTGTTGGTGAGTGAGAAGCAATGAAAGGGGGTAAGAAAAGGGATGGTAATGAGCGATTAAATTTTTAAACTAAGTTTGGGTGCTGCTAATTCCACTTGTCAGATTGTGGGAAGACCTCTGTATGTGTTATTTTCCCTTCTTTATTTTCCTGGAGAGTCACTTTTACCAAGAAGCCCTTTGTGTTTTAGGCTAGGTTTGCTTGCTTCTAGTGTTTGGTGCCAGGAGGAAGTGGAGCCAGTGTTAGGACCACTGGCTTTCCTTTTCCCTTACTTCACGCATATCTTCAAGTACTGTGAATTGTATTTTTCTGGTCACTTTTGCCTTCCTAAGGATTTTCCACTCATACCCGCTATTACTGCGGTGAATTAATACGTTTGAGTTAGAAATCTGTTGCCAAATGTGCCACTATGGTCATTCAGTTGTGGTGTGGACAGCAGATACAAAGCCCAGAATGCCCATTTTGTAAATTAAATGAGTCCTTTTAACTCGAGACTTTAAAAACAAAAAGCTAATGAGTTAAGGCCTGCTGTGTTTCTGGAGCCTGTCCGACAACATCTCAGAATTCAGTTGTGGTGGTGTATATATATATTTTTTTTTTAATAAATGACTAAAGATGATCTACAGGGATTAGAAGGAATTCAAAGTAATACCTACATCAAGAAACAAATCTCTAAAGCTGAATGGTAAACCTACATCAGACTTCCAATTGAGACAGTGACTCAGAAGGAGCCTAAAGCTATGATAACACACCCACTTTTTTTGTACTTTAAATTATAAATGAGAACTAGTTCAGAACAAGATCTGGACCTTATGTGCCCTCACATAATTTGGGAACAGGAGGACATGAGTAAAATTGCCTTGGCTAATTTTAAAGCAGGTTTCGTCTGTGGAACGTATTGCCACAAGATCCTGTGGAGGCCTAGAAATTAGCAGCACTTAAAAAGAAATGGGTATGTGTGTGTATGATTATGTAGGAAATTATACAGAATTATGATAGTACATGAAAAATTAAATGCCTTTTTTCTTCAGCTTTTGTGACTTCTTCTAGTTAAATCAGGGAAAGCAAGTACATCTTTGAGCTAGATATGCTGTAGCTGCTGCTTTCACCTTTTTTCAGTGATTTGTAGAGTACTTCGTGCTAGCAACTGTTGTTGAAGTGAGGATACTGCACTGTACCTTCTTCCAAACAGAAATCAACTACAACTTAAGATTCTTTTTATTTAACTTTACTGAAAATAGTGTTGAAGTATGAAGGCAGGAGAGGAAACTGAGTCAAATGGAAAAACGGGTACAAAAGGTGGCCATACATACCCTTGGGTGTTGCTTGTAGAAATGTGAATGATAGCAATTGATCCATGGCTGCTAAAAGCTAGCTGTGATGCACTGATGGGTCATGACTTTATGGAGTTGCGAAAGTTTAGAGGTTTTTGCATCTTTAAAGTAGGGAAAGGTGTAACAACTTCCCTACTCTAGCAAAGCACAGGTCAGAAATTAAGATGTCATGTAAGCAGAAACAGGATATTTACAGTTTCATTAACAAAAAAACCCACTCACAGTAGTTATTTTTCAGGAAGCTGTTCTCGTGCTTGAAAAACATAATGGTCAGCACGGCAATGGCTGAAAAGAGCATTTTGGATGCTATAGCACTGGCATTAGAGTCTCATTGGCAAACATCCAGGCGGCGTGCAAGAGAAGAAAAATGCTTTAAATGTTAAACAAAGCTTCAAAAGGTAGCTTCTGATGGCTACACCCTCTAGAACTTATAAATGGTATGCCTGTTTAACAAAATATTGGAGACTGAGCTTAAAGTCCCATCAAGACACAATAGACAGCAACAATTGTTATTGGCGACACAAAATAATTACATATAGGAACACATGTAGGGCAGCTAGTTGCGAAGAATAACTGAAGTTGTACAGAGTATAGTGGTAGCTGCACCAGTGAGGTAAAAAAAAAATGAACTTCAACAGCTGACTTTTCCTTTTCTCCCTGCTTGTGTATTTTCAAATGCTTGGTTGTATGTCAGGATATACTGTAGACCTTTCTAGGTCAGTTCTTCATAACAACTAAATATATTTGCATGTTTGTGGTGGAAATGAAGTATGTTGTTTGTCCTTTTGCAGGATACTGCAGGTAGGAGGAGGAGGGATGGACTTTAGCAGCTTCTTTGCCTGTTCTGCCAAGAGTCACCCCTGGCAGTTACATCCTGCCCCAGGGGAGGAAAGATGCCTTCTGTTGTGATAACCTCTCTTAGAGTGTCTGTGGATAACTCCATTAGCTCTTGCTAATGAATAAATAGGCAAGTAGCAAGCACTTAAAATTGCCAGCTTCTCAGTTTTATTGCTGCCTGCAAAGGACTTTGGATAAAAGATTTGAAATGCTTATTTCCCCTTCCAATTTTCAGATAAATGCTGCTATTAAAGTGGCTCTGAACTGTCTTCGCAGTAAAAAACAATCAAAAACCCAAACAAAACCCCCCCCCCAAAAACCAACCAACCAAAAACCACAAAAACCCAAACAAATAAATAATTAAATAAAAAGCCAACAAGAAGAGAA
Source organism: Lathamus discolor (assembly GCF_037157495.1). Lineage (NCBI taxonomy): Eukaryota > Metazoa > Chordata > Aves > Psittaciformes > Psittacidae > Lathamus > Lathamus discolor. The sequence goes on along the minus strand of NC_088887.1, from coordinate 97,526,492 downwards.
CAGGATATTTCGGCTCAATTCATGTCTGTGTGGGTACATCTGCAAACAGGGCATTAATAGTTACTGTAAAGAGTGTTACCAGGACTCCAAGGTCTGACATATTTTCAAAACACTCCCTCATCACAGTACATTAAATGAGTAACACTGACGAGGAATTTCACTTTATGCTGCTACTAAATTCTGGAGCATGTCTTTCAGGACTTTCAGATTTCTGCAGTTGGTGGTGTATCTGATGCTCTGCAGATCAGCAAGCGCATCAGAGGTCACTAAACCCTAAAGGAGACAAGTAATCTACTTAGGGTATTTTTTCTGACTTTATTTAGAACTTCTGGTTTGTAATATATTGAAAATAGCTTACTTTGTATTTCTGTGTTAATCCATCCAGCAGCAGAATAAAATGTGCGTATCTTGTACAATCCACAAATAAATGTTTTACTTAACAAGCTTTTCCTTATGGGAAGGACTTGAGTCAAAACCTGGAATAAGACAAGCCCCAGGTACCATATCTGTCTGTTTCTCTCCTTTTATCATATGGCTGTTGGCTGAACATTAGTGTTGTATTTGATCTACAGCAAATACAGGAATCCTATTTCAGAAGCTGGAGGAGTCTGCAGACTTTCCAGGGGTTATACTTGGTCTTTGGAGGGGATGTTTGATTAGATTTTAAAGCAGTGTGATGTGGATTATACAACAATAATGCAATTATGTTGCAGGTTAGCAGTGGAATGAGTAATAAATCAAATGCAGGAAGCCTGTTGATCTTGTTTTAAACATAAGAAGTTTGGCAAAGCTTACTCTTTTTAATTCTTAAATTAATCACAGTCACTAAGGCCAATAAATTACTTTTAATGTTTTCAAGCTATAAGATACAAACTGTCTCATATGTTCCCCATTGACTGCAACATCAGGTAGTATTGGAGGGTATTATTATGCTTGGCTTAAAATACAAAATTCAAAAAAGAATGTAATACACTCCAAGTCATTGCACAGCATGTGTGATGTACAATACCAGTTAGGAAATGTGGGTTTGCTTAGTGTTAGTGCCTTGGCATGAATTTCTGTATTTAATCAATTTTCTTGTCTGTAACCTGGTTTATGTAGTTAAGTTCATCTAGACTTACCTTTCCTGCGCCTTGATGAAGCATCTTGAATATGAGACTATAAACTACTGTGTAACAGTAAAATAGGATTAGTGAAGTTTATACTTTACTACTGTCCAGGACACCTATTTCTTTCTCATGGTAGATGTGTTTGAAATTTGCATCATGTTGTGTAGGTGATAGTGTAAAATGCTGTGTTCGTGGGAACACAAAGGTGATGAATTAATTGTTCAGTTAGTTTTCAGTGTCTTGCACTTCTCTGGGAATGGGTGCAACATTGTTGGGAGTGGAATGAAATACCCATAAAGGAATAAATGTTGGTGCCTGCCATGTGCCATATTGTCCTCGTGTATATAAGAAAAGAACAGACATGAATATCTTACATTCTTGGAGGATAAACTGTGTGCTAAAAATTAGGGAGGAGGATGCAACCACATGGAAAAACTACTTGCGTGTAGCTTTACTCCTTAAGAAAATGTAACTGACCCTTTCTAATATAACTTTACCTCTGTAAAGCATCCTATAAGAAGGGGGTCTGAAGAAGTTAGTGGCTTCATTGATCTGCGGGGTTATTTTGCACTTGATCTGTATCATGATAAAGACAGCTATTTGTATATTGCTGAGCAATGCAGGACAGTAGGGCCTTTGAAGATCAGGACTATAAGCTTAGTTGTGGGGAAATTTCTTATGCTCATGAAGGTGGTTAAGTAGCCAAAATACAGGACAAAGAAGGGGTGCTGATAATCAAGACTAGAAGGAATATGTTCCTATGAAAGAAATACTCTGGTGAGGAATGTTTATGAAAACTTGTGGGTGAGGAGAGGCAGGTAGGAAAATAAAGCCAAATCCACTGACTAAATATATCTTCCCGCAGATACTAGTGTGTAATAGTATGTGTTAGTTTAGCCCTTTATTTTAAGCTGTTGAATTTGGTTATGTTCAAGTTTGTCTAATTAGAGTGTCAAGCTCCTTTTTCAGAAGCGTTTTACGCACTGTCTTTGACTAGGGCTTTTTTGCTGATCTTCCAAGCATTAATCTTGTCTTTTATCTTCCATATTTATGGTACTGTGTGTGTAAGAATTCTATATGTATTGTGCTGCTTCCTGCATGCAACAGTATATGCCTATGATGAACAATTCAGCAGTCTAAGAGGCTAAACCAAACAACCCACGTAATTCTGTAGGACACTGGCTGCTGGGTTGGATAAGTTTATAAATCTAATTAGTCTAATAACTTAATGCCAGCAATTTTAATAGGTACCTTTTGCAAAACTGTTGTGCAGTCTGCCATGATTTCAGTGTAAGTGTTTGAAGAATGCAATATTGGTTAATAGGCTGTGGGGATGGATAGAAAGGTGTTGCTGCTGGATCAGGGCTTTAAGATAAGGTGTTCCTGCTATGCTACTTAGTTTTAACCAGTTAATAAAAGGAGTTAAGTGTTAACTCTATTTTGCCTTTGAAAAGAATTGTCACTGCTGTTTGTGTTTTGGAAATGATCATGCTTTTTCAATTAGGGGTTTGAAACTAATAGAAGACGGTGATGAAATGGATTGCCAAGTTCCTAGTACTGCTGAGTACTTAGATACTTCGGTTTGGTTAATTGATGTGGCTTAAATACTTCTTAAAACTGTATACCAAAATGGTATCAAAGTTCTTTTAAGTAAAAAATGAATCATGCAAGCAGAGTGAGGATGAAGATAAAGCTCAGAGGAGAATATAAGGAAGCCAGAAGAGCTTGGTGCGTAATTTGTACTGTGTAAATTGCTTTGAAATCAGTTACTCCTGATGTCAGTGCCCTTAAAAAAAGCAAAAGAGATCAGAAACACTTGCATGTAATACAGATCTCTGGAAAAATCACTACTTATGTTAGTGACGACTTCTAAAATAGAAACTGCTAAAATCCAGAAGCCAGATACTAGATGGAAAAGTAGAAATTCAGTGGTAGTGTTTACTGATAAATGTATAATTCATTGGAATTAGACTGAAATGCAAGAATATTTGCATTGTTTGAAGTTCATATGAAAAAGATGAACTGTTCTAAGGGCAGTAAACCTGATTCAGATACTGTGTAATGCTGTTTTTCTGTTTTGTCTTGGATGATCTGATCTCACATGTTTTTTAAGCTTTTCAGTTGCCACACAAAAGAACCTTACATTGCATTCCAACATCAAAACAAGCTCTTAAATGCTTTTGTTTGTGCTGATAGTTTTCATCCTCTAAAGGTTAATATAATCAGTTCAAATAATTAGCTGTGTAATAGAAAGCCTACTTAATTAAAAGAGTCCCAACACCTGAGGCTTAATGCATGGAAGTCCCAGCTGTGGAGGGCAATGGACAAACAAATCTTTTCCTTAACTCTTTAATTGATACTTGATCATTCTTGTAATCCTAATTAGGACTAGGAAAAGGATTCTTAAAATATTTAGCATTTATGATGTTAAAGTTACTCTGTTCTGTATCTAGGTGGGATTAATTTCAAAGCCTTTGACAAATGATTATTGTTTCTAGCTATTTGGAACCCATTTCTCCATGGAGGAAAAGGATGAGTGATGTAGCCAGGGAAGAATTTTCTATTGGAATTTACTCATAGTTGTCTAAAAATTCATTGAGATTTTGTACTGCAACTGCTTATTTATGATCTTTTTTTCTCTGAATGGCTCTCTAAGGGAACATTAGCAAGAGGGGGAGAAATATGAATTGCCATAGTTTGACAGAGTTGACTATATTAGTTCTTCGAACATGTAATCGAACTCTTGCACCAGTGAACCCCCAAAATGGGAATCTGGGTATTTTCTGGATATCTTGAGAATTTTGATTTTTCACAACTTTGACCTTTGTTTGAGTAGTTTCTGAAACTTTTTATATCCTTAAGGTTATCAATAATGTAGCTTTAGCTGAAAGCATACATGTATTTAAGAGTTTTTATTGAAGCCAGTGGGATTATTCAGTGTCATGTTACATCTACTGTTTGCAGTTTAGTGTTTTCTTCATCATTAATGTGGCTATTAGTTTGTAAAAACTAGAGCAGACATCTTTGCTTTAAAAATCTCCAAACCTTTGATGTTTAAAGCTTTATTCTGTAATACATAATATAGAAATGCAATATGAAATGCCCATGATAATTTCAAAATCTTTGGCCCAGTTTAAATAAATAACTGGTTTTAAAGAGTCCCGAGTGACTGTAGGAGCAGCAATTTTGTCTCCTTAATTCTGCTTGTGGGGCTCAAGTTAATACAGTTCAACACTTAAAACTCAACCAACCTCATGCTAATATTCATGCTTCAAGAGGGTTAAATTATTTGCTTTCTTGCTCTTTTGGTTTATTTAGTAGTCTTGACATAGGCTCTCTTCAAATGCAATGTGTCCCAAAGCATCCTGATGAAATTCTCTTGAAGTCAGTGAAAAAAAGTACCCCTGAATATCACTTGCTATCTTTGCTCTTTCTGGAACCAGCTCTTTGAAGCTTCTGTTTCTGTTCACACTTTCCTTTTTCATGTCTCCTGGTGTTTCCTGGGTTAAGTCATACAGAAAGATAAAAGAAAACTCACACATTTTCTGTAGCTGTCTCTTGGCTCTTCTGTTTCAAAGCGAGTAGTTATAAATTAAATACAGTTACTGCACAGATTCAGGGCAGCATCACTTGAAGAAGAATTTGCCATCTTTGCTAAATGCTTTGCAGTCCTGAAACTAAACCTTTAAGTAGTGCAAACTTTTTATGTGATACCCTAGTTTGTGTATAGATTTTTAGTTAGGAATCAATAACTGTGTGCCTGTCAGTGAAGGTATGGTATAGTGCCTGGAAGAGGCTCTCAACAGCTAGAGAAGGTCTCCCCTAAATTGGGAAATACCAAATGGTGACATGTGTAAACAGGAAAGCTTACTGATTTGATAAGGAGGTGTCAGAATGATATGTTAAATACAGTTACATTAATGGCCTTGTGGCACACTGTGCTTCACTGAATACATGATAGTTCCTGTAAAGAAAAAGCCTGCTCTTCCAAAAATTAGTATAGAGGTCTCTTATATGCCGCTTCTCTTGTCCATAATGAAGTACCATTGCTACCCACCTCTTAAAAAATGGGTAGGAGGAGGGGAAGCTGGTCTTTTTTTTGCTTCTGAGTCTCAGAAGTTTCAGCTTTGTATTCCATTTGTAGTTTGTTAGTTCTTCCTGCCAGCTTGCCCTGCTTTGAGCACTGGGGTTGGTCTAGGTGGTCTCCAGAGATTCCTTACAACCTCAATTAGCTGGTGATCCTGGGAGAAACTCAATAAAGTTGTTCTTTTGTATTATGTTACTTATGCAACAAGGAAGCATGGGTTACTTGTTTAACGATTCTGTTGTTTGGTTTTGGTTTTGTTTTAAGAAAGGAACCTAAAGTTGGCACCTTTGGTAAAATAGGAACTGAAGGTGGTGCTTCTCTAAAACAAGAGATAACATTCTTCCTCCATTGCAGAGCTGAAACTGAAAACCTTAAACATTTTAGGTGAGATGCAGACTGTAAGCCTGACTTATATTAATCTTAAGCTTGCACTTAAATCTTGCTTCTTTAAAACACCATTAATTTGTTTCTGACACAAACCTGCATTTTTTTTTTTTGATTCTTCCCTCCCCCTCGTCCCAGCAATGTTTTTCAAGAAACTTAATATAGATACTGCTGTGAATTCCAATGGCTGTCTTGTTTCTAACAGCTTGCTTCCTTCCCGATGTCCCTTTACCTTTCTCTGTTTGCTGTCTGCTTCTTTGCTCTCCTCCCTGACCTGTTAGTTTCTTTTATTTGAAAGCTTTAGGTGGGATGTTAGGGAAGGGGGAAAGTAAAGAGGTGAGGTGAATCCACGGTAGTATTTTATCTAAGCCCGTAGTCCTGGCACAGTTTATTTTCCATATTTATTGTAATGCATTGTATGATTGTCAGTTTGACTTAAAAGTAGTGAGTTCTAGGAAGCTATGGATTTTGTGTACCATTTTCTGTCTTAAGTGTTGTTACAGTGAATATTTATTTTTAATAAATTTCCAACACTAGTTTGAGAGAGAGAACATGCAGCTTTCTGGAAAGTAATATTTCTAGAAGGGCCACAAGGAAACTTACTGTTTCTTCTGTGATAATGTAACTAATGCTTGCCCGTTTCACCCTTTGTTGCCTTACAGCCATATCATGTCCCCTTTCATGGCTCCTTCAATTAGAATCCACAGTGCAGTCAGCAAAGCTGCCCTGATCTCGACCCTTTGGGATTGGGGAATTTTATATCATGAATTCTTTTTTTGTGAGGCTTCTAAGGAAAAAGTCTTGGTTTTGTTCTTGTGTTCTGAATTCCTTTTCACTGGTGCTTGTGGAAGAAATCAGAAGCTTGAAGTAAAGACCTATAAAGCTTGCCAGAGTATTGCGGGAGAACCTGCTGACCTGCCGTTGTCTGTTTGCCAGCTCTTCCCTGTTGCTCTGGGCAGCATCATAGAAGCTTCTGGACAGGCTCTGAAATTCCTTCTTAGAGGAAGCAGCAGCTGGGCAGGTGTAGGTCATAGCACAAGTGGAGAAGCAGTCTGTTGGATTTGTCACATGTATCTTGGTAAGTCTCAAGGGATCACTAGTCTTAGCAAGGTACTTCAGTGCTATTGTTTCCAGATACTCTAGTATTGGAGACTTTCAGTTTATCACTTTTCCTTCTTCATTTTTTGTTTTCTGAACCTAGTAGAGAATGTGGCCTGAGTGGATGATGCAGGGAAAGTAACATGCTCAGACTTTGGTTATGCTAGTAATTCAGAACTTGTTAGGCTTTTCTGTGGTTGTACTTTGGCCGGTGAGCAGACCAGGGTGGGTGTATTGGAGCCAAGAAAACGGAATGTGCTTTTGAATCCTTGTTCAGATCCGTTCAAACTGTTTTTTTTCCCACTGTTTGTTGAGTTGATTTGAATGACTTTGGTAGATAGCTTGATGCAAAAGGAAGGTGGAGGAATTGACAGCTGCATGTTCCTCTTCAAGCACCCCGTCTTGAGCCTGATAGTTACTTTTTCATGAACTTCTGTGAAATGTTTTCAAAAAGCTGGGATGTTAAATGTTAAAGGTGGTAGGAGAGAGCAGCTATCTTGGTTTCCCATGATGCAGTTTTGGGATGTGTTATGCTTGAGAAATTGCCAGTATTTCAAATGACATCCTGAATGTTACCTTGATGAAAATAAAAGCAAGTCCAAGGATAAAGTCGGCATGAGAAGTAGACTGGTGATTGTAGCCTTTTCATTAAATTACATTACAAATCAGACTCGATGGTTTGTGTTGGTTTTTTTTTTGTTTTGTTTTTTTTTTGGGTTTTTTTTTAGTGGGTTTTTTTTTTTTCTTCCTGAGATTGTGAACTATCTGAAAACTGTAGGGAGGTGCTTTTTTACATACACAGGGTAGGAGCTGGCGACAGCTCACCAAAATGGCTTAAAGAATTCTATTGCATTTCTGCTGCAGTCTTAGGTTGGTAACTCCCAAATTCTTCCTTTCAATTAGCATTTTAACTAAGCTTTTTTTTTTTTTTAATGCTGAATTTGTTCTAAGAGAGAATGCACTGGCTTTTATAAATGTTACATAAATGTGGTTTTCTTTCTATGGAAATATTTTATGATAGATAAACCAAAAATTGGGTAATACATAGTGAAGAGCACTTGTTCCTCACCAGCCCCAGAAGATAGGGAAGAGACATTCCCTCCCCCCCCAGCCCCAGTGTAGTTCTCCTATATTCTTGACTCATCTGTTTAATTCTATTTTATTGCAGCTTCATGTTCTAATAAAACCTCTTTTAGTTTCTGTTGATTCTTTATTTCGTGCCATCTCTTGGATGGTATTTATTCCAGTACCAACTGATCTCATTTCATATTTTTCTAAAACATGCTTGTATTGGTGGTCTCAAAGGAAGAATGCTCCTGAAACTCAGCCAAGGATACTTCAAACTGGGTACTCAAACCCATTTGCAGTTGGAGAACACTTTCAAAACATTTGTTGGTGCTTTGGCTGGTTAAAGAGAAAGGCATTTCTAAAATACTGGGTACTTAAAAACTGGGAACTTGATGTTCCTCTCCTGTAGAGCAGACAATTAAAAGAAGTGTGGGGAAGAACAATTACATCTATTGCAAAATATCCTTGACAGGGCCTAATTTTTTTCTAAATGCTTGATTGCTAGCTCTGGTAAGTATAATGTGTGCATTGATCATCCAAAATAAAAGTGCATGTTCAGATTTCAAGTTCACATTGCATTGAAATTTGGAGCTGTAAATTCAGCTGATCATGCTCTTTGCAATACAGCACAAATAAGAATGTGTATTGGTTATAAGTTCTGAAGCCTGGAAGTTGTCTTTCTGAGAATCCTACTTTGGTTGTTTAAAACTTGATAATGTCATTTTGCAGAATTTCCATTGTAAATTGTCATGCTTTTCATTTGCTCTGTGTTCCTCTCTGTTAGAAAAGCTTTAGTTTAGAATCTGTGATGTCTCAACTGTTTTGCACAGCGATGCGAAACATTTTGGTACTGTCTTAACAGCCTAAATTAGTAAATGGAAGTAATAACAATGTTTTTCCAGCTTTGCATGTTTAGAAGGATCAATTTTAGCAGCTCTCTTGCCAAGTATAGCCCTCAATGCTTTTAATAAATGTTCACACCAGTAGATGTTGTACAGTCTTAGAATGGCTGTTAAATATTTAGCAAAAAAGGTGGTGTTGAGCAAACTGCATTTGAACAGTGTTTAAAACAAAACAAAGCCCCATATAGGTTTGCATCAGATCATGAAAGAAAAGCTGAACTGTACTTAAAAACAGCATGGCTGATGCAATAGTGAGGCTAATGTTGAAGCCTAAGCATTATAGCCATAACACTGGCTCCAGTCCTGCCAGTGGCTTCATAAATGAAGTTAATGCAAGAGCATTCAAGTCAGTGGAGTTCACTCCACTGAGTGGTTCTGCTATAGGGGAGTGTAGAATGTAGCAACCAACCACCAAAAAATTTGACTTTCAAGACAGTTCCCCTCCATTGCCTGGGTATTTTTTATTATATGAGAAACATCCAAAGGGTTTTATGAGTACTGGAGTTACCAAAAATATTTTAAATGGGGGGTGGGGGTGGGGTGGGGATGGGACGGGGACAAGTATGACGCGGGATGGGACAACTATGTGTGGCGTTTCCAGGGATTTTAATCAGAAGTCTCCCTGACTGTGGCACAGCAGTTACGCTTTTCTTACTGCCATACTGCTCTTGTATTTACCCCCTGTAGTTAAGTTCTTCTCATGTCTTTCCTCTGCCTTCCCCACTGTAGTTTTCCTCTTGCTTTGTGTCTTTTGGCTTGCTGCCTGCCTTCAAAAACACAGGCTGGGCTGCTGTGCTCTCAGCTTGAGGTGCGCTACCTGGATCTCTTGTTGTCATCCATCAAGATGAGTAATGTTGGGGCTGCGTCTTGTCCTTGCCATCCCTTGCCTTGTGCTTGTGGTGGGAGAAATAGGACCATGCTCATCTACTGCATTGTTGTTACAACACTCTCCTGTTCCTTGAGGTGTCAAACTGGATTTAAATTGACCAGTGGCTTCAGAGGTAGGTTTGTAGGGAGCATGCAGCAGAAATACTTGATTTGTCATCTTCTTTTGAAGACCTGATCAAAATTGAGCTAGAGCTATGTGTAGTGGGCACTAATCTTGTAGAGTCTGTTGTTGTTTATCACTGCAAACCATACAAGTGTGATAAATAGAAATTTGCAAGTTTATGGAGTTTTAAACTGTGTGTGTAAACTAAACTAGTAACTTTTAGTCATCTACCGAACAAGATGACTAATTCTAATAAGTCATGGAGATGAGTATTGTTACAATAGCTATGAGCCATGTTTTCCTGTAGCATGTAGCTTTTTGTGTTTAACGTGGGTTACAATTCTTAAATGGATTGTTAAGCTTGTGTGAATTTGGTTTTCTCATAGTAACCTTGGTTTCTCCCATTGCATTGCGTACTTTATGACTAGGTCATGTGGGAGATGGATTACTGATGTCCTTGTCCACAGTGTCATGTTTTTACTTCAGATTAATTTTGTTGACAGTATATATTTATGCTGCAAATGAACATGTAGGAGTAGTTTAAACTTGCCTTAAGATTGATGTAAAACAGTGTAGTCAGATGATACTTCTGTGATTGCTAGCTGTCAAGTAGACTTTTCTTTTTACATTAACATTTAGGGCACTGCTCAGAATAACCATTTCCTCTGATTTAAGTGGTAAAGAAGAGGGAAGGAATATGTGTGGTGTTAATGCATGCTGGGGAATTGCTGAGGAAAGAAGACATGGAGTGATTGTCTGTAGTGGCAGGAATGTGAAGATTTACATTTTGTCTCCTTTCCTCGTAAAATACTTACACATTCTCAATAATGCCTTTTACTACTGTGTATTAAGCTGCAGTTAAAAATTCATCATATGTTTGCACATTTTTGTTTTTAGTCTATACTCAGTATTATTTTGAGCTCTAGATATGGTAGAGCTCAAAAATCTGTATGGGCCAGTTAATGATTCATTTCCGTAGTGGCCAAGATTATCATGGTTAAACGATTGGCTCTCTGAGAACAGTGTGCCAATGTACGTGCTCTTAACAGGTACTTAGGTAATTCCACTGGAGTTGTGGAGTATACACTTCCCCATGTCTTCCTCCCTCCAGTGTTCTCTGTTCCCACTTTGGAGATAGGAAGCATCTTTCATATAGTTTTGTTAAATGCACATGTTTCATTGCATGTTTTTGTAATAAACTGCAGTTAAGTATGAAAGCAAATTATTACTTGACTGTAGTAATGAGACTCCTGATATTTTTAGTGCTTTTGGGTTTTCCTACTGCACCCCTTTTTTTTGTCTGTGTATTTTAAATGTACAAGAAAGGAAAACAAATAATTAATGAAAATACTGAATTATAATATTAGATACATTGCTGGAAAAAACAAACTTTTGGCCAGCATAAACTTGAATATGCTATATTTCTGAAACCTGCATTCAGCTCATATAGAGGGGAGAAATGTTTTAATGCTGTTTCGCAGTGTGCCATATTGTTCACCCAAATACTTCCTATAGCTTCTCTCCAACAACTTGCAGTTGCCCATGCAAGTACCATTAGAATGTGTTTTATTGGGTACCAGACATGATTTGGCTGTCATGCAGGCTGCTTAAATATATATATATGCTTTACTTTATAAAATAGAATGAAAGAACTTGACTGGTAAATGGTTATTCCCTGATGACTTGGAAAAAGAACATTAAAAGATTGGCCAGGCTAGGAATAGCTGACTATTACAGTAAGTCACAACTCAAAGCATGAAGTTGGCAGTTCTGTTTGCAGAATTTTTCTGTTGGACTGAAGAAATAACAGAAAATTATGTGATGTTCACATGTGAAATTATATACATGAAGTAATACTCAGTGTAATGCTTGTCCAGCAAAAAAGCAGGAGAAAAAAAGAAGTTATGCAGTAGTAAACTCTGGTCTAGTCTGCAAAATGCTTTTGGGGATTTCAGTTATGCAGGTATTAAACTATGAATTAAGAATAATTTTAAACTTGGGGAAATAGCTATTTGGAAGAGTAACTACACTTAAATGCAAGCTTATTCTTGGTCGAATTCTATATAATGTAATTCTTAATTCTATAGCTTCTAGAGAATGGATTTTGGGTATATGCCAACCAGCAATGAAGGACTTCCACTTGATCAGACATTTTCATTGCAGTTTTCTTTGGCTGTGTCATGTGTGCTCTGCTTTTCTTGTGCATTTCAGTAAACTGGAAGATGGAGTTTGACTTACGAGTGTGTAAGGTAGTTTTCTAATGGAGGCTTTTTAGCATGTAGAAGTAATGGCAGCATGGAATGCTTGCAAGGGTGGTTTTTTTTTTTTGTTTAACCTTTTTTATTGGCAGCTAGAAAGCCATGAAGTAGAAAATACGAGTTTGCATATAATACACAGCTAAAGCCTGAGAAACTTTAATGCAGAAAATTCTTAATTCTGCTGCAGACTAATTTTAGAGTCTTGCCTTAAAATGTAAAGGAAAGAAAGGCACATTGCTGGTCTTTTATATGAGAGCTGATATGCCAAACTTACAGGCAGAAGCATTTTATTAAATATAACAACTGTTTTGAGGAAATAACTGGCCTTTACGTTTTGGCACAGAACTCTGAGATCAGGTGACTAATTTTGTGCTATAAGCGAGTGGTGTCAAGAATATCTCCAGTGTGTGTTACTGTCAGACTTGCTTCAAATTAAACTGTGCATGTCGTAGATACTAATCATATACAGAAGTGTTCAGTAGTGATTCAAATGGTGTTTTTTTCAAGTGGGTTCATGTGTTTGCCTGAGTTTGTGGGAAGCACTGTTTTATCTGCCCTGGATTATGTTTATTTTTGTTAATAAAGTCTTGACTCAAATGAAGGAAAGGGGGTCCTGTGAGGTTCAGTGTATGGTTAAACACTTGCCAACCCAGATCAGTCAGTGGGGTAAGTGTCTATTTTGGTATGGATGTTTGATGTCTTTTTGCCTGCTCTGAGTAGCTTTGTAAAGCAGTAAGCCTAGGCTAGAAATAGAGCTTCACATGTTTACATATGTATTCTTTTTTATTTATTACATGATGCTGTTTGCTTTTTCTTGCATGACACCTAAACCAAGTGCTGATATTTCAACAGATACAGAATGACAGTCAAACACTGCACACTGGTATGCCTGTGAAGAGGCACTGCCAAAATTAATTGTGTCTAGTGCAAAAGCTGCAAGTTCTGTCTGATCAGGTAGGTGTGAAGGTGCTTGCATGGTGAGAAGATACAGGGACAACTCGGTGCAAGCAGTTCTACCTAAGCAGAGCCAAATGATACATTTCAAATGGCCTTCACGTCACCTGACTTGTGAGAATTTTTATAATAAGACTTGTAGCAATCTTATTCCAAGTTGAATGACATAGTTTTAATTTGATACTGTAAAATATGGCACAATTTGTGGCACTAGTCCGGTAAGAAAAATCAAGTCAGGAAATCTTCAGAAAGCATTTAATTAGCTAATGAAAGACAGCATATTGTGTGGTGACAGCAGCACGAGATCATCTAGAATATGTTCTTCCATGTACTGTTAACTCCTAGTAGGTAAAAATAAAAAAAAAAAGTAATTCTAATCTAAAGCATGATTCTCTTTAAACTTGTACCTGGAACCTAAGAGTCAGACTATATGTTGCAGAGGTATCTTGGTTTGCTTGCATGTCATTTGCAGGTTTCAGGTCTGAATTAGTTTCTGTATCCACTGTTACTAGTTTGCGTTAAGACAAAAATAAGCTTTAGTTACATCGCACACTTCTGGTGCTGGAAAGCTAACAGCTTACAGCAGCATTTGACACCCCTTTGTGTCTTGGCAGTAACAGTTACTAGAAAACTCAGTCCAGTTTTAGCTGTAGAGTTCTTATTACTACTGAAAGCAAGGAAAGAATCAAGCCTTTTGGTCAGTTTGCATGCTAAATTTGTAAGTTCTAGAGTCAGGAAGTTCACTTAGCAAAAGAAATTAGTATTTGATATGGAAAATAACGTATTCTGAAATGCACATTTTGAGTACTTTCCAAAACAGAACTTAAAACTCCTGACTTTAAAAAGGCAACCAATTTGTTTAGCTCTTATTTTCCAGTTATCCATGTTGCCCTTCACTAAAATTAATCTTTTAAATAGATATAAGTAAAATACTGAGTAATATTCAATAGATATAAGTAAAATAAGTAATTATTGCATGAAACAGGCATTTTTACTGTATTTGAGTTCTCCAGAAAAGTCATGAAGGAGATGGTCAAGGGTCAAGACCTGCAGAAAAAAGCTTTGAGCTACTTTCAAATGAAAATGTGGTTTGGACCTTTATGTGACCCCTGCAACCCCCTTCCCCCCCCCCCCCCGATCTGGTGTGGGTGCTGAGCAGTATGGGAATCACTCCTCTTAACACTGTTTATGTGCAGTGTCTCAGCTTCTGGGTTCTGCAGATAACCTGGTTGAAAGCCCTTGACCAGAGAAGTGTAGGAATTACGTGAAGATTGAGAACTTGATAAGAAAAATGATGCTTTAAAAAAAAAAATCATAAGAAATTTATGAAACCTCATTACATATAAATGCATGGCTTGCCTATTTAATTCAGTCATTAAGAGCCAAAAAGGAAAGTATAGACACTAGAGATTTTATGTAATTTCAAGTAAGTTCAAGGTATACATAAATGCTATAACCTTTGCTATAGTAGACTTAAGGAGGAAAAAAGCAAACAACAAAAGCAAGCCATTCATATGATGTCTTAAAAACATTGAGGTTTTGGTTTTTTTTAGGTAAAAAATATTTTTAAATAGTAGCTTATGTACTCTGCCCAGGAGCAAAGAATTTCTCTTAAGGTTGAATGAAGGTCTGTCTTTATGGCAGAATTGTATATTGGTGCCAGTAAAGTCTGTTAATGTGATTTAACATGTGGTTTAGTTAGGCCAGAAAAAGGTTTGCTCTCAACTGTACGTGGCATACAAAGCTGACAAGAAACAAAAAGCATGTTAATAAATACATCCAGAAATATGCTTGCAATGTGAAGTTTTAAAAATGAAAAATAATTATAACATTATTTAACAAATATACCCATTTCTTAAATTTTATAAAATTGATGCATCTATTAATGGTAATTATTTTTACAAGGTAGTGTTTTCTATAATTAAGTTAACATTCAATTTCATACCCCATGTGTTTTCCTGCTGTTATGTATCTGCCAAGAAACACTGGCTGTGTTTCTCAAGTGTGCGGTGCTGCGACAGCTATATACAGTTCTAGAATTCTCTGTCATGCTGAGTTCAGAAAAGCTGTAGCTTTTTATCACTCCTGGGAAGGGCCTTTCAGGAGCTGGTACATATGCAAGTCTTGAGCAGGTATTGTCTGACACCTTGTCTGATAATCTAGACATTGCCATGGCCCTCTCTGGTTCATAGGCCTTTAAAGAAGTTGAGCACAAAACATTCTGGAGAGAGGCCAAATGCCAAGTCTGAAATTCAGAAAGTCACGATTCCTACCATTCTATTTGTCTGCAAGATTAGCTTTTAATTATTGGTTGTATGAAACTTACTATTTTAACATCAACACTTTGATCAATGATTTTGATGCCTTTTCTGCATTTTGGGACTTGATAACATTATCTAGTGTAGCTGTTGTAATCATAGACATGAATGGTTTGGGTTGGAAGGGACCTTAAAGCTCATCCAGTTCCAAGCCCTTACCACAGGCAGGGGCACCTTCCACTACACCAGGTTGCTCCAAGCCCCATCCGGCCTGGCCTTGAACACTGCCAGGGATGGGGCAGCCACAGCTTCTTTGGACAACCTGTGCAGTGCCTCAACACCCTACCAGTGAAGAAATTTTTCCTAATATGATATGAATGCTCAATGACTTCTTCCCTGCTATCGTATCAAGTCCTCTCTGCCTTTTCACTCCCCCTACTCCCTGCTGCCCACCATTCCTCCCTCAAAAAAAAGACAAACCCAGGAAGTTTTGGGAAACTAGTATTTTTTTTTTTACAGTGTCGATAGTGCGGAATTTGAAGTCAGCCTTACATTGCTCCTGTTGATATTGTAATGTGCCTGTCATGTTGGTGCTAGTTTTCAGGAAAAAGGTACTTTACTAAAATTTGTTGTTCTTGTGATATTTATTTTGAATAACAGTTCAACTGAATGCTGGTGCATAGATCCTGCAGTGGGTTTGCAGCCTGCACATGGTTCAAGAGGTATGGATACTGGCAGCAGGGCATCAACTGTTTAACCTAGAATCAGTTTTACTTTGGGAACCGCAAGTATTCCATATTGTGGTTGCGCTTTAAAATAACTACATGATGCTTTAAATTTTCAGTTTGGGTTGAGAAGCAGTTGATCTAGCTGCAGGTAACTTCAGTCTGCTGTGGCAGGTTGCATTTTGTTTCCATGTTCTTTCACTTGGATCCTGTAGCTGTTGGAGCTGCAGTGTTAGAAATAAAAAAAATATTGTTGCTTATATTCCGTACCGCTTACCAGTTACATACTCTCAGTTTTTGACTTATTTTGCTAATGGTATTATGTAGAATTTGCAGTTGTTTAAACTTTTCTTGACTGGTTATTGAGCTTCTGCTTACTGATGCAGAAGAACAGGGATCACTATTCTCACTGGATTTTGAATTAGTGGTCAATGAAACCTGCTATATAGAAAAGGAAGGCAGAAGAAAGCACTATAGGGAGTTTTCCTTCAAACACTCCGGTCACTGTGAAAATACATTGCGGAGATTCCTTTATTTGCCTGAAGGAGATGAGAACATCAATTAAAGGATTCCTTACTGTCTTCTGTGTGTTCACAAATAGAACTACCAGTGCCTTTCCTGACTTCATCTATAGTTGAAGATCATAAACATACATTGTTCTTGTGTCATCACAGCCGTAATTTCTACCTGCTCCAACTAGAAGAATCTCATCATAGCCTGCACTTGAGGTAAATCAGCAAACTCTACAATTCAGTGACTGAGAAGCTGTTGTATATTCAGCTCCTTAAGCTGGCCCAACATGCCATCTCAGTAGAGTTAATCATTTCTGCTGATTGATGTGAGGCACCAAAAAGCTTCTCCTGTAAGAGGGATTTGGGTGCTTTAGAAGGCCTCTTCTAGACCTCTTTGCTTTTCTAAACATTTAAAAGGAAGGTAAAGGAGTATTTATTAGCGTTACTTATCTCAGAATGCAGAAAGATGTAGTTGTTTCAGCCTGAAATACGTATCTGTGTAGGAATCAGGCTAGTATTTTTGATAGCTAGAACACAAAAATTACCAACCTCTTTCTTCATAGTTCAAAACAAGTCTTTTTAAGGGAAGAAAGACGTATGAAAGGATAAAAATTAGAAGTAAAGGGTTCTCCCTTTCTTGAGAAAGGAGCGATGCTATGACCTTGACGTAAGGGAAGGAATTTAAAAACACGTTATTCCTAACAGGATGTTTCAGATTGATCTTCCAGAAACTGTTTTGTTGCTCAGCTATTTCCATGAGGAAAATGCCAATAGACAAAGCCATTATGATTTTTTTTTTTTCCTTGCAATGACATTGGATCTTTGTCTCTTCTACTGAACTCCTACGTGAAAGGAATAAGACCAAATAACCTGTCATCTACACCCCAGAAACTTCAGTAGGTGATCTGGAAACTTTTTCCAGTGAATAGGATCTTATCTTTGCCTGGTAAAAGAGGATTTCTCAAAGGCAGCCTTCGATATTGCAGATCATGGTTCTGGATCGTGCTGCTTCATCTGGGTTGATTTGCTTGGATACCTTCTGTTGCTTTGAGCTGGAAAAGAATATTGACTGGAAGTGTTAGTACTGTTTGTAGGCTTCAAATTATCACCTGAAATGAAGCCTATGATGCTGTATATGGCATTGTAGTTATGAATTGTAAGTAACAAATGTTAGCTCATGAGATTCAAGATATTGCAAGTTGTCTGGTAAAAAGAATCTTCCATTCCCATGGGAATGTTAAGAAATGTGCTTTTAATTTTACTCTCATTTCATGATAGCTACTTAGCCAGCAAGTACAGAGCAGTAGAAATTTACACTGAACATGTTTTGTTTATTATATTTTCTCTTCTTTTTATCGTTTATCCCGTATATTACTAGAAAAGGGGAATATAAAACATCATGCTGGAGACAGCTGTTGGCCAAGTACATTTAAATGTGTTGGTCAGTTAATTCTCTCCAAACAGGAAGACCTTCCTTCACAAAAACATGCATGCGGGGTGAAGAGACTGAACCTGACTTAGACCTTTCTTTAACCGTTGAAAGTCGATCTGAATCAAAAAGGCAGTGTTTCTTCAAATTGAAAGGTCTCATGTTGTTGAAAAGTCATGGAATTCCATTAAGACAAATAATCCTATTTCTATAAAGTAATCTTGCTATTTAGAGCAAAACATCTTACCTTAGATTGAGGCACTGTCACCATATGCAATGTCTCCAGAGGAACCAAGAAGCAGAATGTATTTCTGCATGCCCAAGCAGTTTCTTTGGAAGAAACTTGCTGATTTTTCTGTTTTAATTACTGTAGGATATCAGGTTCTGTCCTTGAAGGCTTTATCCATCACCTGTTTGGGGAAAAAAAGAAAGGAAGTTTTCCTGCCTACTACTCTGACAGCAGAAATTAAAAATGTGTTTGAAGAAAACTATTATTGCTGTGGTTTTAATGACAGAATCTAGCTTTTTTCCCCCCAAATGTCTTTTATTATTTGAACCACAATGAAGGAAAGTTGTTTTTGAGGAGGGAAAAGCTGATAACTGAAGGACATGCAAGATACCTAACTATAAGACTGTTTTGTTTAGGTGTGTGCTCTAAAGGAGAGGATGAAGAAACCCCATCAAAATTGCCCCCAAATGAATGGATGAAATTGCATAAAGAGGAACATACCTTCTTGGTTAACTATTGGATCATGCTCTAACTGGTGTCTTCAGAGCAATGAAGGCAAAATGATAGTGCCTCATATGACGCATACAGCTCAACAGCTACCCTACATGCAAACACTAGCCACTGCTGCTGTTGTGCGTAAGGTATTGTAATGGGTACTAATAAGTAAACACATACATGAGAGGCTATGAGTATAATTGTGTTTTGGGTCCAGTGACTTGTAGTTCTTTTTTGTTGCACGTTGGCTCTATGCTTCTGATAAAATTTCACACATCTGTCAGTTTTTGGGATCTGTGAAGAAAATTTCAGCTCTTGGGCATTATATTTTCATTGTTCAAGTAATGACAATTAACTCCTAGGATCATCTAGGAAAAAGAGGAATATTCCAGAAACTTGATCCAGGAACTCGGGTAGGTTTTTAGCTTCCACAGCAATGAAAATATGCCTAGGTTAGGTCAGAGGTTGTCACAAGAGCATTAAACTGCTGTTGGTGTTTAATCAATCTGATTTTTTGACTAGAGTAGAAGACCTGAAATTGGAGTAAGGCCCTTACAGAAGAGTTGGGGGTGGGATTAGGAAGTCATTGGTAAGGGAAACATTCAGGTAAGTATAATCATTTCTTCTTAAGGAGATTATGGGGAGACATTCACTGTGTTCCAATAGATGCCATTTTTAATTCACTTGAGAGAAAGTGAACAGAGGAGAAGATTTGAAAATTTCCCCCCCCCCCCCTTTTTTTTTTTTTTTTTTTTTTAATAAATGAGCACTGAATTCCCCCACACCTACATCTACTTGTAACAAACAGAGAACTTTCTGGACAAAACATCTTACGATTGCTGTCATCTATTGGTAGATGTCTTAAAAGTCTTGAAAGTTCACAGCTCAACACTTTGTTTTTTTTTTATTTTTTTGGCATCAAAGCATGAAAAAACTGCATGTCTAGTACTCATCTCTTGTCATCCTCCCTTATTGCAGTGACTATGTGTGTGTCTCTGTGTGGCAGGAAATGAGGGAATGCAGATCACTATTCAAGAAGTTACCAACTAGCACTTTTCCTTCCCCTCCAGTCTTTCTGCCTCCCTATCCTGGAAGTATGGAGTCCCTGCCTCAGCCTACGGCTTCATTCTTTTTCCAGCTGCCCACAAAAGTAAAGAACCAGTGTGAGAGTTTGAAGAAAGAATCCGCTCAGAGGACTGAGTCTCAAGCAAAAGCTCCAGGTTGCAGACTCAGAAAGAAACTTCCTTTGGGGAAGGATCTGCTTCCAGGATTTGCTCGTCTCTTTTTCCTTGGGCAAACAGAGTTCTTGAAGCAAACAACAGGGTTGCAGGTAGGTAGGGCCCCTTTGAACTGCCATCCACTCAGGTGTGAAGGATGGACTTTATGCTGTTTCTCTATGCTTTTTTTCCCTGTTTATATTGTCTTCCACTTCTCTAGGCTGAGAGAGGGAAAGAGTATGAGCAGTTTAATGAGAAAATGTGGGGGAGAGAGAGGAGAAAAACATATCCTGAGCACATGGAAAGAATGTTTTTTTTATGCCTCTGTATAAGCTTCCTGTCTGTGGGTCATATTTGTACTTCAGTTCTTTGAAGGACTAATGACATTCTTTGTCTGGCCCTTTTCTAGACAGGAAACAAAGTCAAGAGCAGAAAATGGTGGCTGGGGCCAAGGTAAGGCCAGCGATTGTACATGGCCCTTAGCCACACAGGTTTCATCTCCTCCCTGTCTCTTCACACCAGTGCTAGGTTTGAATGTGCAAAAAGGTGGAGGCTGCCAAATGGGTTTGAAATCCAACTTGATTCCCAGCACTGAAAAAGTTCCCCAGTTCTAAACATGTTAATGCATTCTTGCTTCAGCGGAGCCTGTGGCTGGTGGGTTAAGTCCTGTTTCTTTGTCCATATGAATAGACTGAAACACCCTGATTAAAGGGGATGTGCTGCTGGTAACCCACATGATCAGCAATCCCTCTGGCCCAATCCCCCTCAGAGAAGGGGAATCAGTAGAATCAGCTCAGGTAAATTCTGCCTTTCTTGCTTCATTGCTGTGCAGAGCAACAGCCTCTTCCTTACAAACATCGGTAGCCTGCAGTCAGAGCTTTCTTTCTCCAGCTATGTCATTGCTGGCACAGGAAGTTTATTCTAAATTTCCTTTTGATTTTTAGCAAAAGGAATCACTTGAAAACTGGCAGTGAGATTCTAACGAGATTTTGCCAGTTCCTCTTTCATGCTGAATTGAAGTCATTTGGAACTATGTTACATGCATTATTACTTTGGTGCATCTTGTGACTCTTCTCTCCCTCTTCATTCCCTCCAAATTGCTTCAGGACATCTTCT
Organism: Lathamus discolor; assembly: GCF_037157495.1. Taxonomy (NCBI): domain Eukaryota; kingdom Metazoa; phylum Chordata; class Aves; order Psittaciformes; family Psittacidae; genus Lathamus; species Lathamus discolor. The sequence continues at coordinate 97,505,660 of NC_088887.1, read as the reverse complement.
AACCTTTATACTGCATCACAAGCCTTCAGCAGAAGATCTTGAGAGCCATTTATGTTGCTGGAAGATGACTGGGTTTGGATCTTGGCCTTCCTTAAGCAGGATCTTCTGACAAAAATGGGATTGGGAAAGAAATGACTCCTTTTTCCATCACACAGAGCCACCCTAGAAATGGAGGCCTAGGCAGAAAATTACTTCTAATGTATCATTCCTTAGGAGATTTGTTTGGCCTTCCACGGTCCTTCTGTTACCATGTCATAAAGATGTCTTTTATAAAACCTAAACCTGGCATCTTCCTATCTGAAGATCCAGTCAGTAAATCCAAGTTTAAGAGTGTACAGGTCTAATGCAGTCAGAGCATGCTGTCTCCTACATAGGAGATGCCCTATGGATCTGTGAAACAGGGTTCTTCTGTGGTTCAGAGTGTTATATCTGTAAAGCCTTTTCTGCTTATAGTCCATTTAAATTATTAGAAAAAATAAAAAGCTTCTTGTGAAAATGGTGTTTAATTAGGCCTCAAACTCTCCAAGTTTACTTAAAAATAAGTGAGCCAAAAATGACATAATGGGCAGTATGGGAAGTACTGCATCTTCTGAAGTTTCCTGTGGGTTTGTGTCAAGAGAAGGTATGTTGAAAGTGTAGAGAGCTGTGAAAGTGGAAAAAACTTTGATTTTGCTTTAAGAGTGAAAAGTTATTTGTTAGAAAGCAGAAAGCTTTTAATTCTCCCTCTCTAAGGGATTCTGTACTCTGTCTTGCAAGATCTCAAATAAAAACCTTATGTTTGGCAGTACTGAGCAACACACACACACGCATGCCTGTGTACTTTTTGTTCTTTTTGCTATAGGAAGTTAGTTTTGAAGAATAGGACTGACTTTAATGTTCAGATTAGGAAAGGGGAAAGCTTTGTTCTGAAGCTGAGTGTGAGAAGAAGTGGCAGGAGGGTGACCTGGGCCGGCTGGTAGTAGGTAAAGATCACTTTTGTTTTCCTGTTTTCTGCTTCTGGCAGTTGGAGTAAACTAGTCAGATGCTTGTGCTTGAATCCAATTAATTTCCTAAATCAGTTGCCACAAAACATTGTTTTTTAACTAATGCCTGGATCTTTCATTAAATGCACCAGCCTATTTAAATTGTTGAGCAGTCTTAACATAGCCCTGAGGCTACTGCTTCATGGCAGTTGTGACTTCTTACTGTGATGGAATGCGTTGCAGTCTTAGTACATTCTAAAAATAATGGTTCAGATGGTGCCATTTAAGTACATACTTATGTAGTGAGCCATTTCCACTGGACTTTTTAAAATTTGGGCTCTGTTGGATGGCTTTTTAATACCCTATTTTTATTCCCTGTGAATATCCGACTTCTTTGTCTTGATGCTTCTGTGGTTATCGAGTAAAATGCTAAATTTATAACCTGGTATTTTTAGAAAACTGATAGTCAGATGTGCGTGTTAAACTATGCAACCACAGTAACACTTGTGAACTTTGAAGTTTAAAGAGAAATCACTTTAATGTATCAAATTCAGTACTTTTTTTTAATATGTGGAAATATGTTTGTGATGACCTTAAAACTGAGTAGTTGTTACAGGTATAGACATGGATTGTGTGCTGAGCATGAGTAACCTAGAAGTTAGAAGCTGGAGATATGCGAGTCTCGGAAGTAAATACTGCTGTCTGTGGAGATCTGTGCCAGCAGTGCTTTTAGTTGAAAATACCCATTTTTCTAACTTCTCACCCATTTAAAGTCTGGTATCTTTTTTTTTGCCTTTCTTAAAAGGTGTACTTGCCTCAACCACAGTTGTTGATCATTTTGTTCTGTAGAATAAGGTAATTTAAGACCATCAAATACTTAATAAGAGCACTGAGAACTGTTTCTAATGTTATTGTCTCAGTTGCTAAAATGACTTTAACCCCCACGTCACAATAAGGAAAAGAACCCCAAACAAGCCAAAAAGCCTGTTGCTGTTCTACAGTCAGTATTTTGATACTTCTTGTCTATTACCATTGTGTTAGTGTGTTACTATCATGCTCTTAGTTCTGCAGCTGGAATCCTGGGTTCTTGATACATCTTTAGAGCAATAACTCCTGCCTTTGTGTTATTAAAAAATAAAGATATCTGAAACCATTTTCTTCTTGTTTATATTGTACTTAACGTAATTGTATGAATATTGAATGATTTTTCTGAGTGACTCCAGAATGCCAGGAAACACAATGATTTTAGAGGTTTTAAATCCCCAGTACTAACAGAATTTCGTTAAACAGACAGTGTTAATATTTTTCCTCTTTCTGTTTCTTTCGAGATTCCTTGAGCATTTGAGCTACCTAACTTACTGCATGTAATCCTTTACATCTTCTTGATCAGATGCCAGCTCCTAATTGTTTCATAGCCAGGCAGTAAAATCCTGGCTTTTGACAGCTCCCTTTTCCCTGTCCCAGAAGAGCTATCTTGTTTAACCTGAAAGACTTGCTTTCTTCTTTCCACCTTCCGTCCACCCTCTGTGGTTTATGTTGCAACTCTTTCTCTGTTATAGGATGCCTTGGGAATGAGGAGGTATTCTGATAAGGGAATCTGGGGGAAAATCTTGCTAAAGTTGTTCTTCAGGCAGAGCTAAATCTGTCACTTGTGAGAGATGTTTTGTCAGTTTAGAACAGTTTAAGGGAGGGAGAGGTATCAAAAAAATGTGCCCCTTTTGTAAACCAGAAAACAATGTTGATTTTTATAAATGAGAAATGAGAACAAAAAGCATAGGTTCTGGAGTGTTTGTGGTCCCTTGCTTTTACAGTGAGGAAGATGGGTAACAGTTTTCTGTCAACTTCTGAAAGCCAGGCTGGTTCCATCAGCAGTGGTGTGTTGTAAGCTGGATTTCATTTCTCCAGTCCTGTTTTCAGGGCATTGGGATTTAACCAGGTAGCACTGACAAAAAGCCTTTTTCAGCTCTTCTTTTTTTTTTTTGTGTGTGTGTGTGTGTTTTGTTTTTCTTTTTTTTTTGTTTGTTTTGTTTTTGATTGAAGAAAGACTGCTACCTCGGTTTGCCAGACCTCTGTTACTGATCCCTGAAAGAATGAATGGAATTTTAGGTGTTAGTTTAGAAAAGCAGTTTTAATTGAAAACTGGAAAAAGGTGTTCTTTTGAAAGCAATGGTAACAAATGTTCCAGTTTAATTTCTTGCATGGACTTTATGAAGAATTGGTGCCCAGCTCCTGAGCCAGGTCCATAAGTTGATTATCAGCAACATGAGGTGAGTTGATGGGTTGTTCCAGGAATTGTTGGGTTTTGCTATTTAAACTGGGTTGTCTGTAATGGCATTTACTGATGACAGTGACACTTCTTGATCACTTTTAGTTTTTAAGACCATAAAATTATTGTTCTAATACTGTTTTGCCCAGAAAAGCTGTGACTGCCCTATCCCTGGCAGTGTTCAGGGCCAGGATGGATGGGACTTGGAGCAACCTGGTCTAGTGGAAGAGGTCCCTGCCCCTGGCAGGGGGGGTTGGAACTGGATGAGCTTTAAGGTCCCTTCCAACCCAAACACTTCTGTGTTTTTATGAATACAGTTGTGCATTGTTTAGTTTCCTTGATCCACTCTTGTACATGAGTGGCTTTCCTTTTCTTTCTCCCCGCTAGAAAGTGATGTTTTTTTGCATTATGGAGGTTAGGAAAGTCTGTGGGGTTTAGGCTTCTGTTACAGGACAGTAAGTGAAGAAATCTTTCACAAATAGGTATTAATTTTATGGGGCAAAAGAATTTTATTTATCCTGGTGGATGGCTGTAAGAGATTGCAGAGGTGCATGTGACTTGGGTAGTTTTTGTCTTTGTAGCTGCTTCAACAGTTTCAGCCTTACCAGTATGTGACCCCCTCTTGCTGAATTCAGATAAAGATAGCAGTTGTGAAGTAAATAGCATTTGAACAAATAGCAAGAATTTGAATAAACTTATGTTTATGATCATAAATATATTTGTGATCAAAATTGACTGTTGAAGATTGAAATGTGATTTGGACAGGTTTTTTTGTTTGTTTGTCCCCCGTCCCCCGTCCCCCCCCCCAATCTTAGCTTTGTGCTGACTTGGAACTGAGGTTTATTCATCAAGTGGAATTACCTCTTTTGGAGCCCACATTCAAAGTGTGATAGTAATAATGCAGACAGATTGCCAGCAAATGTAAACTGCTAATCAGGAGAAGCATTCTTTAGATATTAGTATCACTTTACATAATCTTTTGAATTACTGGTATGGCATTTGGGTAAATTACCTGTCTCATGCTTTGATTTCAGCTTTTTCGGTGAAAAATGAAAAGACGCTTCAAACAGTGCTGCAGAGAAGCTGTAGTCTGAAGGGGAGATGCTTTCGTAGTCTTAATACTAGTAAAAATATGATAGTGTATTCTTCAGCTTATGCGCTCTTTATTACTTTGGTTAAAATTGGTTTAACTGCCTAGGCAGCATGAGCTTGCAAATCTTTTGCTGCTTATGGTAGGAAACCTTTGTTAAAAGGACAAGGTGAAATACATTGCTCTGTGCTCTTTGCATGGAGCTACAGGAAGAATGGAAAGACTGGACTACCAAAGTCGCTTTGCAGAAATTACTGACAAGTAACAGGCTTTTATCTCTTTGTCCAAAGCTTCATTTCTGATACGTAAGAAAAAGTTAAGGCATAAAATTGGGAAATCTCAGCTCCTTAAGGTAGAACTTTAATTCTGTTCTCATTTGTTATGTTGTCCTGCAGGTATATATCTGGATATTTATGAGTGAGGGAAGGGTGTTATGGAAGGCTAGGAAATACTGCTTAATGTGGAGCGTAAGTGTAATAGCATGTGAATGTGAAACATGAATCTCTGGAATATGTTGGAAATTACCTTGAACGCATGTAAGCTGTGACTTGGGAAAGTATCCCTATCATGCAAGTGTTCCAAGGGAATTTTCACACGGCTCTTGCTGGCTTGTGTTTTAGAACTTTTCAGAATAGTGAAATGTGAAATACTCTTAAACACTCTTCCTGGTCTCTGGTAGCACTCTGCATTAGGTGAGACAGCATGAAAAATTAATTTGCGGAATCTGTGAGGAGTGTATAAGCAATGGAGAGATGCAATCAGGCGGCAGCATGTAAATGAACAGCTGACTTCAGCACAGTTGCTGTGTACAAATGGGATGTTCCTGTGTGACTTCAGGGCTACAGAGAAATTGTGGTTGAGCTGGATACTCGAACAGCTCTGGACCTGTAGTTAACAAGCAGCCAGCTAATACAGAAACTCTCCCTTTAAGGAGCAGTAGACTTGACAGAAAATCACTTGTAGCAGCTAAGCTTCACTTCCCTCCCACCCCAATTTGCAATGCCACCAGTAAAGTGTGTACTCTAATAGATCTGTAAGCTGGAGCAGTTAGGTTTTCTGGTGTCTAATAAAGTATAAGCACTGATTTGAAGCTGCTTTGTGCCTTGGTCAGTGGCTATGTTTAGCACCTAATGGTGTCTAATATGGTTGAGTTAATGCTGCAGATTTTTTTTTAAGGGAAAAGTAGAGAGGAGTTAGAAGGGCGCCTGGACTTGTCCATTTGTATTTTTTAAGAGATTGTGTATCTTTGGAAGCTGTAACCTTCTGCTGGATCTAGTTGAAATTAGAAATGGGTTAAAAAATTGATAAGGACATCAGAACAGGAACATTTATGGACAGAACTTCTTTCCTAATAAATTAAGAGTAATTGTAAATATGAGAATGTGCTGTAATGAACTTATTAGCTTTTCATGTGTTAATCTCTTCTCAGTTTTACCCCTACAGTATCCTAGAATGCAACTCATGTTTTTCAAGTGTTGCTTAACTGAACTCTGTTTTTAAAACAGTATTTACAAAGGAGCTGGTGAAATGATTATTTTGAGTATTTTAGGGAACAATAATGCTTTCTTCTGTTACATATTATGCTGAAGAGTGTTCCAAGAAGTGACTTCTTTTTTGACATTTTTGTTCTCTTTTTCGTCATGTGGGTGATAAATCTTTTGAGTATGTGACCTTCTATTAATGCAAAATTTTAATGATTTTTGATTGGTTGCTTTGGACACTTTTCCCATCTATTCCTGTTAAAGGAGTACATTAGTCAGGTCTCTGTAATACTTTTTTTTTTAACTAGCTCAAAACTTTTTTTTTTTTAATAAAGCAATTTTTGCAAATGAGAGAGTTACAGTAATACCAGGCTTGTTCAGAGAGTAAATGTTTAAGAAAAAATCAAGGAAACTTTTGTCCCCGTATCACTCCTCACATTGCTCTCAAAAAATGCATATTACTTAGAAGACTCAAATACAGCAGTCAACCCCGTGCTTCTAATGTGACAGTACTTTGAAAGCTGCAGGGTGTTTTGCTTGTCTCTTCAGGTAAACTTAACACCCAAATTCCTGTTTGTAGTTGAACCTAAGTTAGTATTTTGAATTAATTTTCTGCCTTCTTAAAAGACTTAAAAATTGTAGTCTTGGTGACAGTCTAATAATGATCAAAGGGCTGGGCTATTTGCCTGTTCCTTACAACTTTTTCTAAGGGCTTTAACACCAAGTATGAATGGATGAGGGAAATCTCAGATCTTCACTTGCCTTTACACTTCAGTAGTGAATGGTTTATATTGCCATGTTGTGTCACCCAGATCTACCATCTGTTTTGTGTCCTTGGTGCACCTACTGTTTCAAAATCTGGCTACTCTGATTCAGTGCATTTTATAGGGAGACTTCTTTCTGCTTTTATGTAAATACTGAAGTATATGCAAGGTACTATGACTTGACTAGCTGTTCATATCTGTTTCTTTGCGCAGAGTTATAGATGGGAGCTGTTTTGAGAATCAGACTCTGTAAAGCCTTGGTTCAGTGAATGGTCTTACCAGTTTGGCATGTGGTACTCAGTTATTCCTGAGAAACCTCTTTTTGAGCATTTTTTTTGTGGATTGCACTGGAGTAAATCATGTTGTGACTGCCTTTCTGCAAGGCAGGTGTTCTTGCTGCCTGAAGGAACTCTTTTTTTTTTTTCTGCTCCAGCTAAAAGCAAGTACAATAAAACTGCCAGGCTCCCATATTTCTTTCCCCCTTCTTCACTCCTGTGTTGCCTCTTTAATTTCTGGCACAATGAAGAGAGTTTATTTACTTAGCAAACTCCCCTCAGCCTTCAGAGAATCATTGCAGGTTAGATGAAAGCAATGAATTTTCTAGGTTAAAGTGATCCGTAATCCGATTTATTAAATACACTAATATTGATACTTACAGAAGCCTTGACCTGTATCAAAATATAGGAATTTACCTTTTAACCTAGAATTATAGTGACTGTAATGTACTATGAATGCTGTTTCCACCTCCACCTTCAAATCTAAACTTCAGCTTAGTCTGCGTGAAATAATGCAGGATGCATTTTCCTCCCCTTTTTCTCTTGATGCTAAGAAGGGGACTTTGCTTATTAAATGAGACCGATGGATGGTACTTCAGCACAAACATTAATTAGCTTGGGTTTTGAGGCTTTTTTAAGGTTTTATCTAAACCCCAGATGAACTTGAATTTCCTCATTTGCACCCATAGCTGAAAATTACTCCCTCAAACTTCCAACTTAAGCAGAGGCGGTCATACAAGGATTTTAAGACAAAGCCCCCACTAAGGCAGAGTTTACATACCTATAATATAAAGTATAATATAATAGATGATACAGGGTTTCTTTTTAACATGACGCAAAAATAATTGCCTTCGAAGGCTGGGGATTCTACCCTGTTTTGATTTGGGGTTGTTTTTACCCCACAGATTTGAGTTGTCTTAAAAAGGAGCAAGTCATACTCAAGAGTCCTCTGAGGCTTTACTAGTGAAGACCTTCTGCTTTTAATAAGTACTCTGCCCCTGTTGCCTAGTTCCTGTCCTTAACACACTGACCTTTTGTGGTTTTGGCTGGGTTTGTAGTAGTGCTTTCCTCCTGTAAAGGTAGCAGAAAGATTATTGGTTTTAGCTAAACATTTAGAAGTTCTTATGTTGGGTTTTTTCCTCCTCTACTGTGCTGTTAGTGACAACTTCAGCTGTGAGTTTGTGTTAGTCTCTTGCTAAACTTAAGCATTCTTACAGGTAACGGAACTAAATTTTTTTTTTTTATATAAAATTTTATGCTTTTGCCTATAGGAGAAATCAAAATAGTATCTTTCCAACCCATATGTGTTATCTGTAGGGGGGTACGCACATATATACAGAAATATGTACACGTATTTACACAAATATGTGTATGTTGGGTTACAAAAGGATCTGCTGTTAAATAGCACGATGTTGTGTATTTTTTTACACAGAAGAAGAGTTTTGGAGGTGGTACTGTGTATTATATGACATTTATATTGAAGGGTGGAAAAAATAAGGTTACATATTCTGATGTCTTAAAGAGCTGCTTCATGGCACTAGATGCTCATACTGGCCTTTAAAATGAAAGCTAAACCCAAAATAAGCTCAGACTAAAGCAACTTAATGTGACTGCCTGCAGAAAGCAGACAAAGGTAAGTTCTGTGGGGATTCTAGGGAAGGCTGTTCCTCTGGTTATAAGGAGGTTCAGTTAAGGATGCAGATGACTATTTTTGAAGTGAGGGCATTCAGTGAGAGGATATTATATTCTACAGCTTCAAAGCCTTTAATTACTCTTGGTATCTTTTTAAGAGTTCTGTAAGTTAAAAGCATGATTTTGTATGAACTCCAAACTCCCACAGCCTGTAAGAGCCTGTTGGAGTATCAGGTATATTTTTCTGTGGAAGAGAAATTATATGTTTATATCTGTATAAATACATATATAGATAGGTCTGTGTATTTCTATAGATAGAAGTAGCGTGTTGGGGCAGAATATCACTTTTGCAAACAGCCTTGAGGACTCAAAACTTGAATATCTTTGTTTTAAGTCCATCGAAACCAGCATCTGAAAACCTGAATTTCTTCCTTCTGACTTGAAAGTCCATCAAACCCACCTCCTAATAATTAAATAGATAAGAGCATTAAGATAACCTTTACCCAGCCTTCCAAAGCAGTATTATTATCCTACATTTATCCAGTTATTGATGATTTTGCACTAATGTGTAATTGAAAGGTTTTGGCCCCATGAGGAGCAGTGACCGGTCAGTGGTGCTCCTCTGTCACTAGATAGGGCTGCAGGAAGCTTTATTTTTTGCCATCTGTTTTTTTGTGGGCTGCATTTTTGACTTGACCTGAATGTTCTTGGCCTGTAAGGGCAGTGGGTTTAAATGCTGAGCTCAGACTGATTAATAAGGCATTAAGTCAGTTAATTCTTTCATGTTTAAGTGAAGTATTAACACAGTTTTTAGTGGTTGCTGATTTGCATTTTGAGTAACAGAGATGGCTTATGTAAGCAGCACAGATTTTTTTTTTAAACCATTTGTGATGTTTGGTGGTTTTAGTTCTCGGTCTTTAAGTGTGAAGTTTAGAGAAATAAGGTGCTGATCTGCTCGTGGTAGCTATTACAGTGATGAAGAACTGAAGTTTAAAGAAGTAGGTGCTGATCTGCTCGTAATAGCTATTACAGTGATGAAGAACAGGTATTTTACTAACCTAAAGATAGAGGTTGTAAATTAATATGAAGAGTGTGCAAACATGAGGCAGGACAAGTATTTGTGAATGTGGGTTTTTTCAGAAGGGATTTCCTTGTGTCATAAAACAACACTAGATATACTTATCAAGGGGTGGCTTTGCCACTCCTATGGCTTAGTACCTGAGTGCTATCTTGGTGAAACATGTAATAAAGTGGGCTAGGGCTTGAGGAAGGTGAGAATTGTGTCCTCTGGAAATGGTAGTGAAATAACATGACCTGCAACTTCATTTTTCAGTACTTTCTAAACTTGGATATGGTGGACTTGAGCATTTTTCAGTCACGACCATAGCAGCATGTAAGACCAAAGGTCCCACTGGAAGGAAAAAAAGAGCCCTATTTAAATCCTTTTGCTTTAAAAGCTAATTTGAATGTTGAGGTTGCTCTTGTACTTTTGTATTGTATTTACCAGAGTATCAACCACAGACTTCTGTTTTTTTGGAGATGCCATCTATAAAAAGATTTTTCACAAAAAATATCTTCTAAGAACTCAAGAGACTTCATTAAGACCACTTTAATTTTGCATTTGTGGAGAAGTCATAAAGAATCTCTATGGCATTAGTAGAGGAACTGTCTGTGCATTGTGGCCTCTCTGGGAGGTGGCTCCTGAATTTTCAGACACGTTGTGGTCCTTACGGACAGGCAGGTGCTATCTCGCTCTGTTACCAGCTCGTGGTATCTTATCTTTGAGGAATCTTTGTCTTGATTCATGCTCTCTGAGCTGATGTGCCCTTGAAGATTATGTTGGTATTTCTGGTAGATATAATTGCCTGTTGCATTTGTCTTGCTAATCATGGGGTACCTTCTGTCTCTAAAACATGCATATTTGACATCACTGTTGCTTTGAAGATGACAGTGCATAGGTCACTGCTTTTTCTCCATACACTGTGTTAAGTAGTCCTGTGAGTGCTGTTGAGGGTCTGTTCTGACATCTCACTAGGATCTCTAGGGGCTCTGTTTCTAGGGCATATTAACAGCTGTTGGGTTGTACTAAACCTGTTTGTAACAGCATGTCAGAATAGGTGTAGTTTGGGGCATGTGCAGGGAGAAGCAAGATGTAGGCTTCCAGGAGAGGCTATTCATGGGAACTCTTAACAATTGTGTGGGACTTCATACAGTAAACAGAAGTACACCAGGTTTATCTTGGCACCCCCTCCAGCTGTGTAACTTTTGTGTGAGAGGCCATTATTCACATTCCTGGAGGCCAGAACAAGATAGAGAAGTTTATTGCTTGCAGATGGTGCTTCACGTGCAGAAATAAATGATTTCTGCTTGTCCAGATGCAGGACTTACAACCAAGCTGTGTAAGATGTTAACTTTTTAACTGTGCTTACATAAATCTGAGGCTGGAATTCTTGTTTTCTACCAATCATTTTTCTAGAGCTTATTCTGATGTTACATAGATAACATAAAAATTGTTCTTTGCAGATGAGTTACAGTAAAGGAACCAAAATTTACTGACGTAATTTCCTGAACTCTTGTTGCCTGCCTTTTAAAATAGGACTGATAGTGTGACAATAGGAAATGGTCTTCGCTGAGCCATAAAGACTTTTGTTTTCCTTCCATCATATGTATACTTTGAACGAAGTACTGCGCTCGTGATTTTACATGGAAGGAGGATCTGCACAAAGAACAGTTAAAATAATGTTGATACAAGTTTAACAGACACTTGGTGATGTTGAGTTAGTAATTTCCTCTGTAACCTGGGTCGTGAAGTCACAACAGTTTAGCTGGGGATTTTTAAATTCACGTTTCTCTGATCAACAAAATTGAATCTGATGAAATTCTCTAAATTCTCTAAAGTCTTTCTGTAATATTTCCTTCTGAGAATTTTAGGCCATATATAGCTGTTATGTGTATCTAAAGATAACTTCTTGAAAGGCTTCTTTCCATGCCATGGAACATTTCCATGTTAACCACTGCAATATCCACATGCTAGCAGAATTGGATGTGCCAGGACTTAGTGTTAAATTTGGTCCAACTTGTTACTTTGCTAATGGAATTAAACCAATACAAATTGGACACTATTACATTCTAATACTAAAATTATCCCAGTGTATCAGTACATGAGTAGTTCTCTGTTGACACTGATGGTGTTTCCTCTCTGTTATTGTCATAGTGAAAAATAATGTGGCTCTTAGATATGATTTTAAGACCTATGACTGTTCTGAATAAGCATATGCAATGTATTTAAAAGGATCTGTCTGCCTTGTACCACTTCCTCCTGTATTCCCCAGCTCTCCCTGGAAAAATTCAGGGATGTAGTCTCCAGAACACTTTACATTTTAACGTGAAGACAAGAGTTGATACATAGTCAGTTATCCACAGAGATTCAGGCCTGTATGGTGCCAGGTACTGCCATTGTATAAATATTAAATGTGTATTGTTTCATAAAACTGCTTACCCTGAGGAAGTGATTATTTAAATTAATTCTTCAACTGGGAGCATGTTTTTACTAATGCAGCGCATCTTAAGTAGATGTTGTAGGGCTGGAGATGTACGCAGTTGTCCTTTCTTACCAGCCTTGCTCTGCCTGCTTCTAATACTTGTTAGCCATGTGCTTTGAATTAAGAGCATTGCCTTGGAAGATTTTGGGATTTTTTTTTCCTCCTTTTTAAGAGGGTAGCAATATTCTTTTGTTTGGCTCCCCACTTCCACTTGGTGGGTATGACATTGTCCTGGCCACTTGTTCCTCCTGCTGCCCCAGCTCTTGTAATGTTGACTTTACAAGCAAACTGAAGCTTCGCTTCTCCTGTTCAACATAGAAAAGGTATGTTCTTTGTCCTGGAAACTTCACAGACTATGCTAACAGGTCAGTGTTTGCAGTAGAATGACTTAAATCCATTGTATATCCACTTGTGTGTAATTCTTTGCACTGATATCTGTGTTGAACTGCAGGGTGCCAACAGTGATGCCACAGCTTCCCCTGTAGTCATACAGGTGAGGAGTTGATAATGATGAGGGAAGGATCAAACCAAAAAGGCAGTTTATGTTGGGAATGCCTGGTATGACCTAAGCATATGGCTGTGTGGGTGCCGTAGACTTTCTGAAGCTCCCGCCTAACTAATATTTGGGTTAATCTCTAGCTGGTAGAGCATTCAGTTCCACACACTTGATAATCAGAATTTTTGTAGTCTCACCCACCATTCCAAATTCCTATCATTCATCTGTCTATTTTAAGCATGTCTCTTGTGTAGTACTTCTAAAATTACCCAGTGTTTTGACCTGATGGTAATAGGAATATGCGAGTTCCTCCTGCCGCTGTTCAGCCAGTGTATGGCTGCTTACGCCATTCAACTGAGATGATGCTTCCAAGTGGAAGAATGGGGCATTTAAAATGATCTGCTGACTCTTGTTGTATATTTGACCTTTCCATAGCAGGGACCAGCAGGGTTTCAGTTCACCATTGCAGTGCTGAAAGCACAACTTCATTATGTCAGGTTGCATTGCATTGAAATTCTTCACTATGAGGGTGTTGAGGCACTGGCACAGGTTGCCCTGAGAAACTGTGGCTGCCCTATTCCAAGCAGTGTTCAAGGCCAGATCGGATGGGCTTTGAGCAACCTGGTCTGTTGTGAGGTGTCCCTGCCCATGGCAGGGGGTTGGAACTGGATGAGCTTTAAGGTCCCTTCCAACCCAAACCATTCTATGATTCAGTGAAATTCAGCTGTTAATATCTTGCTCCCTGTATAAACCCTGCGAAAGCCTGCTTTGCTTGCCCTTTGCTGCCCAGCCATGTCCCCTCACACAGCTTGTCTGGCCAAGCTCACTGCTCTCTTGGAATATGAATTTTTGTGGAATTGTTTGCGCGAGGGAATGCACCATTTAACAGTGAAACTCGGGAAGGGGGCATTAGAGTGTTATTCAGTAATAGTAGCTGTTCTGCCAGAATGTAAATTATGTCATTGGGATGAAATAATTTGGAAACACTGAGGTTTTAATTCAAATATAAATAAGCCTCTGCTTTTCAGAGAAAAAAGAGATCTGAAAGAGCTGTCACCCCACGTGTTAGTAGAGAAAGACCCAGTTGTGTTTACTGGGGAAGGTAATACGTGCGAGGCAGTGGAAAGGGGCACGTTCCAGTTGTAACATGAGAAACGTAGCCCTGGTTCCTCTTTGTCTGTTCCTCTTCCATTTTCTGATTAATTCTTTTTCATCTGTGCATGAACAGATTTGCATCTTTGCAGTTGCTGTAACAGCTAGGAAAGGAAAGAAGAGTTCCCTCACCTTCTAGGCATAAAATGGTACTTCACAAATGCCAGATAATGTCTTTAGTTTTACTTCCTCTACCTTACTGAGCTGCTGTGTAATTAAAGCTTCAGCTTTCCCATCATGTCCCATACAACCCAAACGTCCCCATTTTTCAGTCTCTCTGTAGTTCCAAGTCTTTTAAATGCTAATGGTGATGAGGTTTTTTGTACAATGGTTTGGGTAATTTATCAGAAGTTTAAAAAAAATCTGTTCAGTGTTAGATGTGTAATTCTGTGAAATGTGAACGAAAAGAGTTCAAAATCAGTTGTTTGCTGATAGACAGTGCTTTGTAAATACTTGTATGGTAGATAGGCCAGTTGCTTAGCAATAACATTAACAGTCATAAGTGTTTATAAAGCAAATATAATACGATATGGTCAACAAGGTATGTGGTGCTTTTTGTATTACTTAAGTGTCCTGATAACCGTTGGAAAACGTTTATTAGAATTACACATGAGCAAGCACCTGACACTTAAGAGCAACAACTTGAGTAAGTAAATCTGATAAATGATGTGCTTGTGTTTTTTAATCTTAAACACCACAACCTAAAACAAGTGGTGAACATGATGACTTTCCAAACACATTAGCTTTGAACTTTGAAATGTTATTTTCAAGGCTTTGATAAATACTCTTGGAATTGGCTTTGGATGTTCAGCCGGGAAGTATGAAGGGCGATAGGTTATGTGATGAAAAGGCTTGTCTCCATGTGCACAGCAAAGCCCTGAGGCACAGCGGCATGTGGGGGAACCCGAGTAACCTTATCGCAGAAACAAGCCCCCTGACCTGGCTCCTGCCAGGGCTGTCACTGGAGATCGTCAGCCTCTGGGGACCTGGGGCCAGGCACTGGGTGAGTAAATGGAAAGGCTCTGCTGGGTCAGCCTGCAGGCTGCGTCAGTAGAGTCACTGTGAGACTAGGGAAAGAACGTTTTGGGATTGTACGCAACTCGGCGTGGGATGCCTAGGGGAGGGGCCAAGGTTGGGGAAAGGGTGATGTTTTGGAAAAAAACAATTGTAGGGAAAACAGAAGGGCAAAGGGATAAAGTGAGCTGGTTGTGTGTAATCAGGTGGCTGAGCAGTATGTTTGTGTGGCCATGCCCTTGTCCTTATCAGTGCAGTCTGGCCTGTCTCCTCATTAAACTATGTTTCTAATAGTTCTTCTGGGGAAGGGGCTACCTCCTGTGCATGCCTGTGGGGGCCTTTGTGCCACCAACTCGAGTCAGACCATGGGTGACAAGGGCCCATGTGGCTGAGTCAAGTGCAGGTGCATGTGTTGGTATGTGGTCATTAGGGGCTACAAAGTGGGACCAGCCTGCTTAGGGACTTGGGAGTGGTGGAGGAGTTCAAGCAAAATGTGCATACATCTGCATGAGACAGCTGGAGGGGCTGGCTACTGGGGGAATTGGGAGTCTGGGCTAACTGCTGGGGAGGCTCCAGAGTCTGGCCAAGCACCCATTTGTGTGTGTATCTGTGCATGAAGTAACCAGAGGCAAGAGGCTCTTGGGAACCAGCTGGGTAGACCAAGAGTCCAAGGCCAGATCGTAGAGAGGTCTGTAGTGAGTGTGTCTACATGTTTTCAAGGTTTTCTGGCTATCAGCAACCAGACTGGGACCACAGGGGCTTGTGTGGCAGCTGGGGAGACTCTCTGGGGATAGCTGCCAGGGAGACAGAGAGTGAGCCCAGGGCATCCATACCATCTGTGTCAGTGCAGACATATAATATATTATGTATTAATACAATATAATTATACATAATATAATATATATAATATATATTATATATTATATATATTATATAATTATTATATATTATATTATATTCTCCTAATGAACTTTCTGCCTGATCGAGAGGAGCAGGAAGAGGCTGTTGGTGCTGCTTGTGTTTACTGAAGTGCTGAGTTTGTGCTGACATGTGTGGCCAGCTGTGTATGCATGCCTTTAAGGAACATGTGCTTGGCCTTGGAACTGGGCTGGATCTTGGGCCAGGGACTTAGGGCTATGTCACTGCTGCTGGATTTGGCAGCTACTAATAAAGGGAGGTGGGTCTGAGAAGAGATGCTGAGGCTGTTTGAAAAAATCTCTCCTTATTAACATCATCTCAGATGTTCAATTTAAGCTTTAATAAGGAGATCTACTTTAGGAGGTAGTAAATCCAGTTTTCAAATGTACTGTGCTGATGAAAAGAATCAAGCGTAAGGGAGTCATGGAAAACTGTTTAATGTAAAGATCTACAGATGCTGTGGCTTAAATAAAGTCAGAAGTCTGATTGCACAGTTTATAACTTTTTATTTTCCAAATTATTTATATTCAGGTTGGTTTAAAATAAAATGTTACATGGGCATACTGTTTGACAGCATTGTTCCCTTGCTAGGCCTCTACCGATTGGGTTTTCAGACTGTTGGTCTTTTTTTAGACTACCTAAGCAAAATTCAGGGTGCTAATGCTGACCTTGGAGCCTTCTCTCTGCATGTGTCCCCCAAAGAACAACCCAGTGTCTCCAGTTTCTGGGATAGTCCTCTGTTTTGATTTAGTGGGGGTTACAAATCATATTAAGCCTGTAACAAGTTTCTCTGTAATGACACAAAACCCCCCTTCATGTGAACAAAAGCAGTCATTCATAAAACCTTTTAGACACTTAAACTGTTCTTTTTCAATAATATTGTCTAATCTGCAAGTTGACAGCTTTTAAAAAATGTTTTGCTTTGGTCAGTTCTCTCGAGCACCTATTTGGCTGAAGGACAGAACCATCAGACAAGAGAAAACAGGAAAGCTACTTGCAGTGAGCATGTGGGTAAATGATGCTGTTGTGCTCTATAGAGCCTTGCTGCAAGGCTGTTTCAAAATGTCACAGGCGCTGCGTAAATAGGTTGCTGTTGTATTCAGCCATATTCTCGTACCCAGTACAGATAACACGTATCACCTTTTAATTTCATTTTTCAGTTACAGTCAGGCCTCTGGAGAAGCTCACATTAGACATTCAGCATCACTTCAAAGTCTCATTTTATTTTAAAGCAACTGATGTAGGGGGAAAATGAGGAATGGTTTGCTTCATGTGTATTTACTGCTAAAAAATCTGAATGACTTGTGCTATTTGAGGAATGGTATGCAGCTTAGTAGCTGAAGACTGATGTAACACGTTAGGAAAGAGAGTTAAAGGTCTCCGATATCTTAATGTGCAATGTGGAATAAATAAGTCAATGCAATATATAAAAGCTGAGGAGGTTAGTGAATCTGGAAAGAACTGATTTCTTTTAAACTCTGTAGGGTGGAATGCCTGCCTCATGAAGATGGGAGAAAGGTCCTCTGCTAAATATAAGATTAAACATCAGAATGAGTTTTTAAAACTAGAAGTGCCTCATCTTTAGGGGAAGAAGAAAGAGATTAATTTCAGGAGAGGAGCCTTTTGGAAAGAATGTGTTATGCAAACCAAGTTTCCAGGGAGTCTGTAGACAAAACAGACTTTAAGTCTTGATAATGCAAAATGACTCGTGTCCTAGTGCAATTATTGGAGTGTGTATGTATTATCAGTAAACTGGTATAAAGGATTAAGTGAATCTTTGAAAAAATCTTTTTGTGAGTGTTTGGACAGATTGAATGAGCCTTTTGTGACACCAGTGTATTGGAAACAAGGTTTTTGTGCTTCAGAGGACCTGTAACGTTCTGGATCTTGTGTTTGAATATGAGTCATCTTTGAGAGCTGGAGTGGGAAGATCTCAATTCTGGACAATAATGAACTGATGAAATAATTCTGATACCTGATTTGGGTTTTTATTGTTTGCTGAGGATCTTAGTGGGCACGTGTCCTTTCAGTCTTTGTATCTTCATGCACTATGGATACACAGTGTGCTTTTTATTTCTGTATTGTTTCCTGGCTTGCTTAGCAGGTGACTTGCTGAGATGACTCCTGCTCATTGTTGGCAGTTGAACATTGTGGCTCCATTATAGGATTAAATCTTTGATTCAGAAGTCATTAGCTTCATCCTGTTTGACCACTAAGTACTGAAATAAATGTTTTCCATTTTATATTGTTATCTTCTGCAAGATATGACTTGACTTCTAAAGCATCTTAGTATTTAATCATAATAGAAGAAGGGTTGGTTCCTTACCTGAATACTCAGATAAGGACTTTTTTTTTTTGTCTGTGTAGTGTCTGCTTACTGATTACTCACTTTAAAATGCCAAACATTGGAGTATGGGAACAATTGCCTGTGATGATTCTGGATTCAGTTTCATAATAATATTTTCCCCTTTACTTGTTAACATACTTGCATGCCTACTCCTGCCTTCCCTGATCTTGTAAAAGCTATTGGTTCTTTCCTATTCTTGCTTGCCAAGAAGTCTTGAGCTAAATTAGTTGATGAAAATGTCTCTATTCTGCTGATGCTGAGTCAGAAGTGTTTATTTAAAGATGATGAATTTAGTAATCATCAAGCCATGTTTAAATCATCAGGAATGCTAATTATAGGTAGGCTAACCTATATTTCTGAAATACTTAAATGACTTAAAGCCCAAATCCTTCTTGCTTAAGTTAATAAATGCATTGGTTTCGCTTGGAAATAGGTGACACTGTAATTCAAAAAAGACAAAACATGAAACTTGTAACCCATGATGTGTGGGGAGAGAAACTGAATGAGATTCTCACTATTTCATATGCTCTTTAGGGTAAGAAATGGATACAAATACTGGAGATTCTTTATGATGCATTCATAATTGACTATTGTGTTGATGATACTTTCCTGTGCTTTGGTATATGTTGAGTTATTTATTGCTCTGCCTTTCTGACTTCTTTTTTCTTTAATTCTCATGGGTTTTGTTGGTATTCTTATTAGCTAGTATTTGATGATCATACTGTTGGTTATGACTATAGTGTATTCGAGAGTCAATCTGAGAGAAAATGAGTCTTCGATTTAGCTTAACAATTTAATCAACACTGTTTCCAGTCAGTGAAAGAGTGCTATAGTGATAGCAGCCCTCACTAGCTAGAGTATCTTGTCATTGAAAGCTAGTTTGGAGACGCAGCTATTTTAGAGAAGAATGAAAAGTATTCTGTGTACAGACAGACAGTTACTGAAGTAAAGCTTGAGTCTAAATTGTGATTTAATTTTTGTCCATTACATGAGGAAATAGCCAGGTTGTTGTGTCTGCCCTTTGTTAATCTGGAACTTCTGTTTTCTTAATGGCTGTGAAATGTAATGGTCTTGCATACTGGTGTGAATCAGTGCTGTTACACTGCAAGTAGAACCCTCTTGTATTTTCGGACACCAGAATGCCATTGTTACTGGTTTTGCTTTTGAAATTAATGGGAACCTGTGTACTTCCTAATAAGAAACTGTGAAAAAAGGGGAAGAATACTGATGTCTAACTAATTTTTGTGAAAAATCTGTCCAGTTTGCATTATCTGCTTTCAGAAACAGATCACTAATTCTAGACAAAGTCCTGTTTAATTACAGTCAGTTGGAAAATGATTCAGTGCAGCTTTATAGTATGAAAGCATTTGAACTTAATGGATCCTTACATGTTGAGCTAACTGGTGAAAAAATTAATACAGAGCAGGCAGGTACAATTACTCTGAAGTTACTGTTAGTGTGTAAGATGGGTGTTTAAGAGCGTTCTTACATCAAATTTTAAATAGAAATAACGCAGCTGTTGTGCTCTACTGGTAGAAACAAGGCCTTCAGTATGCTTTATTTTTTAAAGTTGAATGTAAAATAAAAGTATGTGATTCACTGTAGACAAAGTGGATGTGGTTTATGGGCTGAAGAAATTGCTGCCATTGCTTTTAATTGTTATTCCAGTAACTGTAAGATTACAGTGGCTTCAGAAGATGTACTGTAGATGGCATGTCAGATCAAATAATGCTGATTTTACAAAATTGGTATTTCTCACAAATTGTATTGGGAAATTTTGTGCTGTTAATGGAGATAACTTCAATGTAGCACTCTTGCTGATGAAAGGCAGGCTTACTCAATCGCCATGGACAGTGTTGGATGCATTGCCACACCTCTCCTTTCCCTGCTAACTTGCCCCTTCAAGTTTAGTTTTAATATGGATACATATGAAAGTAAGACTGTTTTAAGATGTTTCAAGCTTCTGAGAGCTTTGGGAAAGGAATGGTTTTGAATAGTGACTCCTTTGGAAAGAATGGGTTTATCAGAAGCTTTCTTTAAATCCTCCCCAAGAGTCAAATATATCAAATATACACACATTTTCTGATACCAAGTGTAAGCCTTCTCTTTTAATGTTGGGAAAGAAGCAGGATTTTTATCTTGAGGATGGGAAAAACCCAACTCCCAGCACCTATTATCTAACTCTCTTCAGTGAGTTCCTGTTGTGTCAAATCAACCATGGGTTGGTTTTTTTGCTGTGACCTGAATCTCTCAAAACTCTGCGACAGCAGGGGATTGTCACCTCATTAAACTTTTGTGTGGCTTTGGAGCCAGGACAGTCAGTGTTTGAGAACAAATGAGTCTGAGCATCAGAAGAATGTTTTGTGCCTGTGTAGAGTCCCAGTTTATAACTGCCAAGTTTAGGCAACTGCTTATCTTTGGGCTATTCTTAACCTCAGCAAACATGTATTGCAAACATTTCTAGCATGTCTGTAACCTTGCTGTTAGAGCTCAGTCTGGGCTACAACTTCTACCAGGGGAAAAAAAAAAGGGAAAATTCCATCGTAATTTTGTGACCAAGCTGTTGGAACTGTAGAAACTTTAACTAGTAGAAGCTATAGAAAGACCTTGGGGTAAGCATGTGGTTACTACTGGCAGTCAGTGCAGGCAGGAATGCTCGTGACTTGGAAAGTAACTGGCTCTTAATAGACTTGAGAAATACTTAAAATTGTAGTTGTGTGACACAGCTGTTTTGCAAATAATGTTAAATGAGATGATATAAGGTTAGGATATGTCTCCACTTCATTTGTATGGGCTTAATGCTTTGTGTACCTTGCTGTTTCTGTGGTTTTTCTCGGAACCATAGATTATCTGTAACATTCATTTCTCCATCTCTTAAATTCAGTTTTGCATTTCTTAATGTCAAAGTTTCCTTTCTTCTTTTCTGCTTTATTTTGCTTTTGAGTTCTAGAGAATGACTGTAGGGAGCAGTTCCCACAGAGTTACTAATCAAATATGTATCCTTTCACTTTAACACCCTGTTAATGGTAGTTTAATTTCAGGCTGCATTTGTGTAAGTACTTGGACTGAAACAGTAGCTCAGAGTGATACCTTATGAAGGAAATAGTCCCAATGTTACACAAGTGTTGAACTTTGTAGTAGTGGCCATTTGAGCGTTCCAGAAAAGCACCAAAGTGTATAAAGCTCATCCAGATTCACAGACAGATCTTTAACATAAATGCCAAGCTATTCTAATTTTTGCCAGCCTTTTTTTAGTATTAGCCATAGCTGTCTGTTAAACAGACTTTGCCATTTTTAAAATGGATTCTACTTAGTCTTAAGTCTGCAGTCTTAAGAGCATTAACATTTTGGATCAGTCTTAGTGTTGTTTTTTTAGATAGGATCTCTCTTGATCGTTTAGATACAGCCTTCTTTCAATGCTGTCTGCACCCCAGATCATGATGTCATACCTTATTACAACACAGTTTGTGACCGTTGCTTTTAAATGCATAATTGAATCTTATTATCATGATCTGGTGGTACAGTTACACTGTGTGGAGTTTGTGAGGTTTCTGGGTGCTTCGGAGCTAAAGCCTACTCGTGGTTACATTTGCAAGGCAAGCGTGGAGGGTTTTGTCTGGGACAGTACTACAGTGCCTTCAGCATGACTGAGGTATCTAGTCTCTTTTCACTGTCACTTTTTGATTCCCTCCCCACCCACCACCAATGTTCAAATTTAATTTGGGCATTTCCAAAAAGGTTTTGTGTGTTCTCCTCAGCTGCTGCCTTGTTTACACTCGCCAGTGGAAGACTGAGGGAATGTGACTTTCCTCCTTAAAAACATCCAGAAGGGAGAAGAGTTATTTATACTTGGTATTTTTCAGGCTGGACTGATCTCTTAGCTTAAACTGTTGCAAGCAAACGTGTACAACGTACTAAAGGCTGCTGCTGTTAGAGAACTGAGATGCTGGTTTGGCCTCCAACCAGGAGTGCAGAAGCCAAATAGCTTAAGTAATTTTAAAAATACAGCTTAATATAAGGTATGTTCTGAGCAATTGCCTGCTGTACGTTTGTAACGGTGCTTTGGATGAGCTGTACGGTTTTTCTGCATTCTCATATCCTAGGGATACAATGTTTTGGGACCCAGTTGCTGGTTCTTCTGATGCTCTGTGCTTTTCCTTTCTGCTGTTTCAGGAAATAACTTGTGCTGGTTTAGTTGAGGGTGGGGGATGACAGATGCATGGCCTTTGCTGGTCTGAATTGCAAAGTCCACATGAAGTCTGCACCATTTTTGTGTACTGCTCCTCAGCATTCCTGAGGCTGATCTTCCAGGCAGCATCTTCCAGCCTGCAGTGCTCTGTCAGGATAATAGTGCTCATGAACATGGAGCTCTGTCTGTTCTTGTTCAGTTGCTTCAGAAAGCAGCCTGATGTAATTTTGAAGGTAGTCCTCATTTCAGCAGGAGGTTGGTCTAGATGAAAGCTGAAGAAGATCCCTTCTAATCTATTCTATTAGTCTGTGGTTGGTAGCACATGTATCATACTTCACTAAGTGATTTCGGAGGCTTCCATTTTTAGCTACTTTTCTTGATGGCTTTTTTTTTCTTTTTACTGGACCTGCTGTGTTGTTACTTATTGCCATATGTTGAAGGTATAAAGTTACATATGTCTAACTTGTATAACCTGTAGCAAAAGACAGTTAAAGAATACTTGCCCTTCAGTATTCTTCATCCTGTGCATCTTGGTCAAGGTCCATTTTCAGGGAGTTTTCTCATAATTTCATGCAGAGTAGACAGTAGAAAACTTTCCTGCTTACAAAAGTAACCAGGAAAACTAAGGCAATTCACTGAAATAATTATATATAACATTGCTTTGATAATTAAAAATATAAATATGGTTTTGATCAGATAACTCATGGAGTCTACGTGCAGTATTGAGACTACAGTAGTAGACAAAAGTCTAGCTTGGCACAGTAACAAAAGATTCAGATTCTTGTGTCAAATCCTGTTATGACAGTTGATTCATTACTAAATTTGGAAGGGTAGACTGCATGAGCAGCCTGTTTTTCATTGAGTTCACAATCTTGTAGGCACATCTTTCTGCAGAATACCGTGTTCCAGTGCATGTGTAGGTAAGTCAGTGAGGGGGAAGGTGAGATGGAGGAGTGCAAAAGAAATCAAGGCTCAATCCCTTATTTGTGATGACTTCTCCCGTGTCTTCAGTAGCTTGGATTTCTGAGCATGTGGGTCTTTGGAAGGAGCGAGTGGGAGATTGAGGTGATCTCTTGATGACGTCTTGTTGGAGGAGCATTCACGCTTCTGGGCTAAGTAAACTAACAATGGTTTCCATTAATGCTTGACCTGGCAATGTGTATGTTGTGCCTCTTCAGAGGGAAGGCCAATGTTACTAACAAAACAGTGCTGACATCACTTTTATGCTAGTGATGCTTTTGGCAGTTGAAGAATAGGCCTTTGCCATGTTGGCTGATGCTCTGTTAAAACAAACAAACAGAAAAAAACCAGGAAGAGAAAAAACAAAAAACAAAACCTTGAAGTGTTTGAGTGTTAATAAAAATGGAAAACACTGAATTACATATCACCACTGACATTGCATGGTGGAGTACACTATATTTTTAATCTTTTTTTTTTTTTTTTTTTTAAGAAACATTTAAAAAAGATCAGATTTAATTTTTAAAAGTAGATTCTAGCAGTAAAAAGTCCTGGAAATTGACTCTAAAATCTGTGTGTTCTGACCTCCCAGCCTCACTTTTGTACACACATATGTACACACATACTCATGTGTGTTTTCTTAAGCTAGGTGCAGCAAGGAATTGTTTCTTCCTCATAATATCCCTGGGAATAGTGGCAGCATTCAGGTGCACAGCGTCTTGATGCTTTAATGTTTGGCCAAAGGTAAGTGCCAGTGAGCAAACTTGGGCTGGGTTGGGGGTAGAGTGCAATGACCCTTTGGCATCTCTGACTAAAACAACACTTTGGATTGTTTTTCCCCTGTTGCATGCAGTGAGGCTGGCACAAAGGATAAGGGTCTTAAAGCTTCAGTGTCATGGACATGTGTTTGTTCTGGATAAACTGATGACCTAGTAACAGAAAGTAGTAAATTTAGGGAAGCTTTCAGCAAGACACTGGAGGGAATCTGGTAATCCTGGTAGTACAAGGATTACTTAAATCTGAGAAGTGACAATAGCTTTGCAGTGGGGAAAGGAAGAGAACTTTTAAATCTATTGGCAATTCAGTGTTTTGAAAGGAGGAAAAAAAAAAATAATAGGGGTCTCATTATGCCTCCATAAATTGAAATGTTCTTTTTTCCCTTTCTCATCAGGTGTGGATGTTCTGGTGTGGCACCAGTGACTTGCTCTCCTTGTCTGTGGCTTTGTTGCTGAGGAGAGGGCTGAGGGAAGGGAGGGTGTTGTTTTTAGCTTCTCTTGAGTTGGCACATGTGGTGCACTGCAGTCTATATGCCATGGAGGTTAACTCTTCCAAGAAAAACACGGTGTGCTCCCAGTCTGACTGAGATCGCTGCCTCTGTCTGCCCCCACTCTCAAGCAGGCTCCAGCACTCAAAGCAGGGCTGGCTTCCCGTACACAGAGCACGGGGCAGGTTTATCGGGGCTTCTCTTGCACACACACGGCCTTCAATATTTACTCAGATGGAAAACCAACACAGGTTTTGTCCCTGAGCAATTCTGGGACCTGATAGCGTGGCGAGTGACTAAGGGATTCCCTGGGGAGGGGGCTGCTGGTGCGGTTGGTGCTGCATCCTGGGGCACTCTTTTCTGAGGCAGTCAGTGAGAGGAGATGCTGGTGAGAGCACAGCCCGGGCAAAGGGTTTGTCAGGTTTTCTCGAGGAGTCTGTCATTCCCCTGGGTACGTTCTTCGTGCACTGACTCTGTGGTGAAATACAGTTAAAAGGGGAGGATGCCCCGACCCTGGTAGTGTTCAGAGCCAGGCTGGATGGGGCTTTGAGCAGCCTGGTCTAGTGGAAGGTGTCGCTGCCTGTGGCGGGGGGTTGGAGCTATATAAGCTTTAAGGTCACTCCCAACCCAAACCATTCTATGTTACAAAACCAGGCAGGGAGTGTGTGGCCCAGGTCTGGGGGTTGCACAGCAGCTGGGGACAGCTGCCAGCAGGTCCAAGTTTCATATCTCTGGGCTGTGCTCTGTTGTCATCTGAAAACCTGCTTTTTTGCTGCAAGTCGGGTTTGGTCTGCAGCACCTATGAGTGCCATTGCTGGGCTGGGATTGGTCTCGTTTGTACGTCCGGCCTCTGTGTAACAGCGCGGCAGTTCTGTGTGTGTGCTCTCGGCCATCAGCAGTGTAGGCGCAGGCACAGCTGTCCTGCCCGGTTTTCACGCTCTCTTCAGGGCGGTGAAGGAGGTGCACCGTGACCCGCTGTATCCCGTGCTTGCGGTGCGTTCTCCCGGCGGCAGGTGTCGAGCGGCGCTCGGAGCGCTGCGGCGTGCGGCGGACCCTGCAGCGGCACTGCGGCCGGGCCCGCAGCGACCCCTAGCGGCCACGGCTGGGCTGCGGGCAGGGCCGCTCTCGTAGCGGCCGCCAGGTGGCGTGCTTGCACCGCGCCGCTGCCCCGCAGCAGCCGGTCCCGGCGGCACGGTTCGGCCTCGGGCTCTCCGGCTTCTGCCCGGTTAGCGCCGGCCCGGTGAATAGACCTGTGCGGCCGCTGCGGCGCTGGCGGGGAGGGAGCGCGGTGTGAGAAGCTGTCTGTAACCCGGGGGTCTCCTTAGCGGAGGCTTGATCTCGGGAGCGCAGATGCAGCCGAATGTGGCATCGGAGAAAAGGGCTGGCCAAGGGGAAGGAGGTCAGTCCGCCCTTCCTTGGGAAATAGTGATGCACTTCAGCGTTGACAGCAAAGAGTGAACAAAGTGGGCAGAACACGAGGTTGGATATCGGGTTATATTTCTTCACCAAAAGGCTGCTCAGGCGTTGGAACAGGCTGCCGGGGGAAGTGGTGGAGTCGCTGTCCCTGGCAATGCTCACAAACCGTGTAGCTGAGGCCCTCAGTGACATGGTTTGGTGGTGGCCTTGGCAGTCCTGGGGTAATGGTTGGACTTGATGGTCCTAAAGGTCTTTTCCAACCGAGCTGATTTGGTGAATTTGCACAATTCATGGTCTTGGCATTCTCCCATGAGATGTTCATGTTCTGAGCTATTGATTTGGGGGTGTCGCTATAAGGAAAGGCAGAAAAGGCAGGAAAAAACCCTCAAACTGACTGTGTATGTACAGCTGAGGCTGTGGTGTCAGTGATGTGCACTGGAACAGAGCTTGCTCAGGTATGGGACTCTCAAGGCATCCTTCATGTGGTCAAATAACTCTCGAATTGTATGTCTCTTGGGAGAAAAACAGTGAGTGGTCTATACGTGAACTTTATATCTTTCCTGCAGCGAGACTGGGTACTTCCTGGTTACACAAGCGCTGTGCACTCCTGATTCCTATTTCTGTGTGCAGCGTGCTGTATGGGAAGGTTAAAAATACGGATGACCTCGTTGTTTTCCTCAAACATCATGTACATGGTCAAAGCACAGTTTTTTGTTATTTTTTTAAAGAAGCTGCATTGCTATTTCAGGTGCCTACTTCTGGTGCTGGTATCAGTGGTGTTTTCACCTTGCTGTAAGTCGGTGCAGAAGTAAAACCAGCAAAAGTTGGCTTTGTGCATTTAGAGGAATGTGGGTATCAAAAATGGATAATTTGTCTTTCAAGGTTGTTACATGGAGATGTACGAGTGTTTTATAGGCAACCCTATACATACAATAGGGGTCTTCAATAAAAAGCAGCCACCTAACTGGTGAACGGAGTCTGAAGTCAGTGTGACAAACCACTTGCTTTGAAACCCAAATTGTGCTGTGTGGAATAATTGTTAATTCTAGTAGAAACTTGTTTTTATGCTTGAGCAACAATTTGAGACTGAAAACTATCTAATTTTCTCTTAATTCAGGTTGGCAAGAAAATAGAAACACATGATAAAACACAACTAAGATGATAATGCTTCAGTTTCTTCTAGTACCTTTTCTGTGCGACTGAATAAAGGTTCAGGTCTTTAAAAAGCATAACCTAGCTATTCCTCTGGAGAGCAGCGGGAGCCGCTGGATTTTGAGCGCTTTTTTCCAGCTGTTGAACTAAACGTAAAAATATCTGAACCTGGAATGTTTTTAGAGTTAGTCTGTGCAGTTTGGGATAATACATAATGGGGTTTTTCTCCTGTTTTTTTTTTCTCATGTAACCTTTTGGCTTTATTAAAAGTGCCAGATAGATCTTTTTTTTATATGCTGTAGATCTCAGCTTTCCTCACAGTGTGGTGTGCTAGAAGAAACATTTTAATCCATGCTCTGCAGTAACAGCTGTAGCTCAGATGAATTATGCATGCTTGGTATCTTTTGCCTTCGCCCTCTGCACATCTTAGACTTGCCTTATGCTTGGAACTTCATTGCCAACTCTGTCTTCAGGGGGGAGAAGAGAATCCCTGGAAGGTTATTATGTGCCACTTCACTAAAGCAAAAGGAAAAGTACCAGGAAGGACAGAGAAAGTAACACAGGAGAAGCAGGGAAGGGGAAATGATGGTCTCAGAAGCCAGGAGAGGGAAACACAGGAACAGGAAAGTTGATAGTAAGTTCCTTGACAGTAAGAGCCTCAGCTTGAGTAACCTTATGAAGTCAGCGTTCCATTAGGTGCTGTGCCTAATGGCTTTTAGCTACCAGAATTCTTAGTCCACTGAATGGATTGTTTTTGTTTGTGTGTGTGAATGTTTTGTTTATTTGTTATGAGCTTCCCTTTTAGAGGTTGGCTTATGCTTGCCACTGGGAAAACTGCTTTATAAGAGAGGAGGGTGTATATATAAAGGCTAACCTTAGTGCAGGAGAGTCTGTTTCTGTGATAAGTGGAGATGAAGGCAGGGACAGTGGGCATTAGGCTGGGTGCTCTCCTCTGGACATCTAACCTTGCCTATGCTAAAGTGAGCTTTGGGTTTGATATCAATTCCAGTAAGACCGTGTGCTTATCTGGAAGGGTTCCTTTGAATGGACCAGACACTGTCACAGGTAACAAATCCATGTCTTAACCATAGTTTGCTTGGGTTGTTTTGGTTGTTTTTTTTTTTTTTTTTTTTTTTTAAATAGTAAAATAGTAAAATAGTTGTATAGTGCTGTATCTGTGTCAATACCTTGCTCCTAGGTATAAATGATTGTCGCTCCTGAAGTAACCTTGAAGTAACAGGTTTAGTGTTAATTGTACTTGCTATTGTGTATCTCTTAATATGATAGCTTTGATTATAATTTAGATCTTTTATTTTTTTCCCCCTCTCTTCTCGTCCATCCTTTCTGCCTGGCTGCTTATCTTCTTTGGAATGTGGTTCTTCAACTGTTCTGATAAACTTCTGACACAGGTAAATATCAGTCTGTTTGTATCTGTATTTACTGAGCATGCCCTCTGCTTGGCAGTTTGCTGTGAGTCTTGAATCAGATATGCCACATGCTTACCTGTGGACTGGGGAAGGGAAATCCTACTACCACAATGGGCATTGTTAGAAAAAATGATTAGCCAGGAAAATGGCCTGAATATTTTCTTCCTTACCTGCTTTTCTTACTCCTTCCCTGTAACAACAACAAACCATCCACAACAAAATCCCATGTTTGCTCTTTGGTGGCAACACTTCTGTCTGGTGTTTCTTGGAAGACCTTGTGCTGAAGGTGGAGTTGGCATGTTGTGTATAAGAAAGGGGAAAGCAGCCTAGAGTGAAAAATGCTTATCTATCCTCAATTTTCCCCCTCTGCCAGACAGCCATTTTTGCTTTTATGTATTGTTCACATGGTGTAGCAGGTAATAGTTTCTCATTTTCCATCAGATCCAATGCAAAGGAGAAGGCAAGAACATGTGGGCAGGATGAAGTGGGAGAACCTTTCGTGGCAGTTAGTTGGAGCCCATTGTGAAATACATAGTGGAGTATGTGTAATGGAGTGAGAGGAAAAGAGTGTTATTTAACTTGTCTTGTTAGCTGTGTTTGTGCCTTTTATTAAAACATGGAAAGTTCAGCCTTTGTCAACGGAAAGCCTGTTGCCATGAAAGCCTGAGTAGATTGCTTACATCTTTGGACTTGGATCAGCATGTATGTACCAGTAGGGATCACTGCAAATGTTTAATGGATTATTGAACTGTTCACTGAAGGAGAAAGTAATAAATGTTGAGTTTTTTCCAGGCACAGTGGAAACAAGAACTCTAAGTTCTTATAACATGATAGATTTATATTCAGAAGCCAGAAGTACAGAGACTTCTTGGAATAAACTCAGAACCTATCATCCTTAACACTTCTGATGCATTTCTTCAGTGAAAAATATAAGTGTTAGCCATTATTAACCGCAGCTGAAGTGCATATAGGTCAAGAGACTAGCTTTATGTCCACCTATCTGCCTGCCCCACTGAAAATGCCTACTCGTGCGCCCATCATCTCTTCCTGTCTGTGCTCTAAAGAGTGGAAATAGCATCGTATTGCGTAGGGCTCACTCAAGAGTGCTGCTATCTTAAAAAATCGTCTTGCTTGCAGGGACTGAATCAGTTGGTTGTAGAAAGGCAGGTGTTAGCTGGATTTTGCATTTAACTGCTGCACCTTTTAACCCACCTCCACTGAAGGGAGCTGCTGTGCTGGTTGAACCAAGGGCTGCTGGATATGTAACCGCAGTGCTTCTGGCGGGAGAGAGAGGCTTTTGTGCATGGCTACAGAATACAGGGCAGCTCAAGGCTGTATGAGTTATTTTGGAATGAGCTACCTCTGCATTGTCACCACAGCCCTTTCCCATTGGGTAAGATGAGCCGCATAAAAATCTTGGCTAACATTACTGGTTTACTTCTGGTACCTTAGGTTAAAGTATTTCTGTAGTACATTGTATCTGGAGCATGAACTAACGAGAGAGTCGTCATAGGCTGGGTGGCTTTGTTCACGTACACAGAGAAGAGCGAGTCTGAAACTTACGATTTTGTTTTCCCCCACTATGCCGAAAGCTGTCATCAAAAGACAGTGATGTGATGGCATTGGGTTATGAATCAAAGTGCAGGTCTGCCAAGGGAAATTGCAGGGCTTTGGCAGCTGCTCGCTATAGATACAATTTCTTAAGCTTTCCCTTCCTATAGTTCTCTTTTTCCAGAAAACTCTGATATTACCAGAAATGCTCTTTTTGTTGTTCAGATATATTAAATGTACCAAAATAACCCCATCTGCTGTTACCTTTCTTTTGGGTATTTTTAGCCCATAATTCCTTTATCCTCTTCATTCCCTCATGCGGTCGGTGCCTGACCCTTCACTCTTTAATGCCTTGCTCTCAGTGCTATTTTGCTTGTCCTGACTACTTTTTTTGCCCTGTTTCTTCCCTGCTTCCACTTACCTTTTTATTTCTGATCTTTCCTTCTCATTGTCGTATCTTTCTTTAGTTCACTGACGTGTTTTTCTAGTTTCCAAATCTGGAGTTAAATGGCTTTCCTAGGATTCTGTTAGTATTTAATGATAAATACATTTCTCAGTCTCAGTAATAGTGTGTATAAAAATTATCCCTCTTCCTCTGCGAGATGCAGTAGTACTCTTCCAAACTGCTGTTTTGGTCTCCCAAATAACCTCCATTGCTTCAAGTTAAGTGATCAGAGCAATTCATGTTCAAGAAAATGACTGATAATTACTTGTTATGGAACTGAAGTCCCAATTTCTGGTTTAAGGGGGGCGTTTCAGCACATCTGCAATGTTGTGACATTCTGTGCTCCTTACTGATATGGGAAAAAATGAAAATATAGTCAGTAGGTCTCAGAAGAAAATGCTTTGTCAGAAGTAGCTAATTCCAGAATTGCTTGCTGTTTTTACATAGCCAGGTAAGAAAATTGAAGGTTGTGACTTTCAGTCTTTTCTGAAATAAACACTGCCAAATGCAATCAATTGAGGAGAACACCAAAATAGATCCAGGTAACAGCTGCATAACAGTTGAATGTTAACAGTAAAAATAATCAAGTATGGGATTAGTACTGTCTTCCAGTGGCTGTACAAGGAACTAACCACTTAAAATTTAGGGTATTGTTGATACTTGAACTACTTGAACTAATGTGCCTGAATCATTTATGGTGGGCCAGTGATAGGATTCATTACAGGAAAAACCCTGTAGTATCAGTGGCTCAAAATGGTAAGGTATTCAGTTTGCTGCCTGGGGTTGCTACTGTTTGCCTGTGAAATCTCGAAGTACTTCTGTATATTCACAGAAATCGGTATATTTGAGCAGGTTTCACAGCAAACAAAAATTATTTGCATGAAAACAGTGCACAGAGTACTTGTCAGACCCCAAAGATTCAGTTTCAGCAGCAAGTTACCCCTTCTTCCTTCTGCATGCACAGTGCCTGCCTTGTGAGAGGTCCTGCTGCAACACCTCCAGTCCTGGTGGTCCAGGAGCTGAATGCTTGGGCCTGGTGGAGTGGCCTTCCCATTTGTAGCAGTGGGTTCTTGGGGGGCTTTGTTCTGGTTTAGACATCAGAGAATTGCTTTTTAGCTAGATCTCGCCTTGCAGAGTGTATGGCCTAATTGAAGAAGATAATCAGGATGGCAAAGTTTTGCTTCCTCCATGGAAGAAACATTGGGCATGGCAGAGAAACCCAGTCTCCGTAGCTTGTTTTAGAGCATTGAAGGTCACATTACAATTTCTGTGCTCATGGTACTGGAAGGGGTTGGTTACTCCTGTATGAATTTGTGCTTGTGTGGCATCTCAGATGTGATGCTGCATAGTTCTACTTGCCTCCTTTTTGAAACAGGTTGACTTAGGAAGGGTAAGCCTGTCCTGGGTTCAGCAGTAGCAGTCATTTCTTATCCTTCTTAGTAGCTGGTGCAGTGCTGTGTTTTTGACTTTCGGCCTGGGAACAGCGCTGATAACACCACTGTTTGGTTAGTTTGGGTCAGGTGTCCTGTCTCTGCTTCCTCCCGGCTTCCCCTCCTCCCTGGCAGAGCATGAGACTCACAAAGAGGTATTCCATACCACAGCACGTCATGCCCACTATATAAACTGGGGGCAGTTACCCAGAAGGGCTATATCACTGCTCGGTCAGGCTGGGTATTGGTCGGCGGGTGGTGAGCGGTTGTATTCTCTTCCCTTGTTAATTCCCTTATCATTATTATCATTGGTGGTAGCAGCAGTGATTTGTGTTACACCTTAGTTACTGGGCTGCTCTTATCTCAGCCCATGGGAGTTATGTCCTTTTGATTCTCCTCTCCATCCCTCTGGGAGGGGGGGGGGGAGGAAGGAGGGGAGTGAGAGAGCGGCTGCGTGGTTCTGAGTTACTGGCTGACTGGGCTTAAACCACAACAAAGCCTCAAACAGCCCAAAGACCTTTGGGCCTGAACTGCTGCTTGAGTGCAGGATGCTGTCTGGAATCTGAAAGAAAGGAAGAAATGTGAGGGAAGAGAGTTGTAGAGTTACAAATTCTGCCTATCTTGATAATGGTTTAGAACTACACTGTTGTAAATTTCTAACTTATTTCTCTAGTATGGATGCCACCAAATGCCCAAGGAATGTCAGCTGCAGTTCAGTCTCATCTATTTCCTGTATTACTGAGGAGTTTCAGGTACCCAAGAATAGCTGGGTTCCTGTTAGCCCACACCTAGTGATGAGTCTCAGTCTGGAGGTTGGGCAGGACACAGATTTGTTTTGGAATTGGCCTGTGAAGGTTTTGGATGGTCCTCCTCAATAGGAAAGCTTGTGAGTCCTGCTTTGTGTTTCAGTTGTCTGTTGGGATTCATTTACCCTTAACTGTGAAGCTCCATTTAATGGACTGTATGACTGGCGACTTCATAGTACTCAAGTATTCTCTTGCATACATAGGTTAAAAAAAACCCCAACACAACCAAACAGGTTGTGGAGGTTCATTCCCCTCCATTCTAGCTGCATGTCTGTAAATCCTTCATTATTAATTCTGTATTCAGCTGCTGTAACATGTAAAATAAATTGACAATCCCTTGCAGGAAAAAATGCTGAGCTGCTGTTATTGTCCTGTGTCAGGCCATGGTAATCAGGCCCCTTGTTAATCAGAAGTTCTACTGGCTTGGGTTTTGCAGTTCCTACAGTGAAGGAAAGGAGCACATGCTTTAAGCTAGCATAGAACAGCCAGGGTACAGAGATGCTTTATGTGTAGAAGAGATACTAGGCTTGCTTCTGTAAGCTTAATCTGATCTTATTTATCTCCACAGTACAAAAAGCAGCAACCAGTAAACATTCTAAGTGGCTATTCATACCCATGCCCAAAATTACTTCTCTACTTCTCCCCCCCCAAGACATTTTACTGCATTTTTAACATGTTTCTTTGTCCTGATACTAACATAGTTCCATGTCTTGAAAACATTTGTTCTCCTGTATGATTAAATGATAGAAGTTCAGTGACTTCCAGTTAGTGGAATGTAAAGCACTTGCTTGCAGGTGGTTCATTGTGGTTCTTGGAGAAGATTGACTCCCTGGAGCTGCACTTTCATGCTTGTGGTGGCTTCCAGGTGTTCCTAACGTGTTCTTATATCAGGTCTGCTCTTGAGATTTAGATTCATATCTGTTTAGCAGCTAAGGTGGTTGATGCTTCATGTTTGATTGTTTGGAAACTTTTATCTTCCCTGGGTAATTAAGTTGGAATTAAACACCCGGTTTTTCAGAGTCTCAGAACAATGTGAGGTGATTTCTTTAAAAGAAAAGTAGACCACTTATTGGAAGAGAAGTCTCTTAAGTTACTAAATACTAAGTTATTCCTTGTGCAGGAACTCCCCAGCTGCTGCTGGTTGCTCATGGGTAGGAGGATACTGTAGGGAAGTTGCATTTATCTCCCTGCCTTTTTGGATTCTCCCTCCAGCCTCTGCTGCTGGCCGTGACTAGAGGTGGCTCCTGTGCTAAATGGCTGTTTCAGACCCAGTAAGATCTCTCCTGTATGTAGTTTGTTGATCTTTGACACAGGGAGGATGTGCTTTTTGGCAGTATTAAATTGTGGTACTGAGATGAAAATCAAAATTAAGTGTAAAATAGGCTTATTCTGTGCGGCTGTAATGCTGCTCTTTGAGTAACTGAAACACCTTACTTATCACTTAGTGATGACTATGAAGAATATTCCTCAGATGTTCAATTAGGATGTTTATAGCTAAAGATGCATTTT
This sequence comes from Lathamus discolor, assembly GCF_037157495.1. NCBI lineage: Eukaryota > Metazoa > Chordata > Aves > Psittaciformes > Psittacidae > Lathamus > Lathamus discolor. The sequence goes on along the minus strand of NC_088887.1, from coordinate 97,471,575 downwards.
GTTTGGCTTTTTTAGTTGCTTAATGATGGACTGGAATAAAGCTATCTTCTCTTACTGCACCTCATTACAGCTGCTCAAAATATGAGGGTAGCAAAGGTACAGCAGTGATTTTTGCTGCTAGCATTTGGGAACGAGGTACTTCCCAACCTGGCATCCACACACTTGTCTTTCACTTCAGTGCTTTGGTTTTCATTATGGTGCAGATGTCTTTGTACAGCTTTTTGTCATTTTTATCTTTCCTTGTTGTCAGTTTTATTTCCTTTGGTAATCCAGCCTGCATTGCTTCAATGAGGAGTTCTAATAAGCATTTTCTGAAGTCACAGTTTTGTGTACTGCTGTTGCTGACTCACAGCCTTGCAAAACACTTCATGCCAAAGTACTCCATAAAGATTGATTTAAGATGGGATGGTGGGGCAGGACCAAAGCATTAAAAATCCCGTAAGTTGTTATGCAAATGGTATATGGGGCATCTCCCTTAACAACAAGCACTGGAACTCCACATAAACTGTTGCCGATTTTGAGCCCCTAAAGCAGTAGTTTTGAAGTCTGTGCTGTAATCTCAACCAGACTGTGGAAATCCTGGATAGCACTGTCTTACACAAATCTATGATCACTATTGTAGTAATTTTTTTAGCCCTTAAATCCATACAATCACAGAATAGTTCGGGTTGGAAGGGACCTTAAAGCTCATCCGGTTCCAACCCCCTGCCATGGGCAGGGACACCTTCCACTAGACCAGGTTGCTCAAAGCCCTGTCCAGCCTGGCTTGAACCATAGAATCATGGAATCATAGAATAGTTAGGGTTGGAAAGGACCTCAGGATCATCTAGTTCCAACCCCCCTGCCATGGACAGGGACACCTCACACTAAACCATCCCACACAAGGCTTCATCCAACCTGGCCTTGAACACTGCCAGGGATGGAGCACTCACAACCTCCCTGGGCAACCCATTCCAGTGCCTCACCACCCGAACAGGAAAGAATTTCCTCCTTATATCCAATCTAAACTTCCCCTGTTTAAGTTTGAACCCATTACCCCTTGTCCTATCACTACAGTCCCTGACAAAGAGTCCCTCCCCAGCATCCCTATAGGCCCCCTTCAGATACTGGAAGGCTGCTATGAGGTCTCCACGCAGCCTTCTCTTCTCCAGGCTGAACAGCCCCAACTTCCTCAGCCTGTCTTCATATGGGAGGTGCTCCAGTCCCCTGATCATCCTCGTGGCCCTCCTCTGGACTTGTTCAGTCCTTGAATATCTAAGGATAGCATGTTTGTAACTGTAAAGCTTCTAGAAGAGCTTGAATGTTTGTTGGGTGTATTTTCAGCTTTATCAAGCACTCACATGCACAGCAGAATTTTAAATTTATTCTTAGCTCGTTACACCACATTAAGATTGACACTGTTACCACAGGGCTGCTTATGTCGTCTGAAAATTGGCTTGTGCTTTATTTTCTGCCTTTTTTTTATGGTAAAGTCTGGATTACTCAAGCTGTTTCTTAAGTCCTCCATAGCATGTGGAAAGCGAACCTGCTAAATGTTTACCCTGTGAAGGTATGGCAGTGATGTGTGACACGCTGAGGAATTTGGGCTCGAGTGCTGCACTTCATTCAGGCTGACATAAACAGTAAATTCTGCTGGCTGAATGCCAGATTCATTCACTCACCAGGTTAAGTCTAAACGTGGGCTGATGTATTCTATGTTTTTCTTCAAAGCAAAACTGTCAAGGAGTACTACAAATATCTTGAAATACGCTCCCTCCTCCTGTTTGGGCATAAGAGCTTGGGGCAAGGGAGAACCTAGGTACCCTGATGCTCTCATGCATGAAATCCTGTTGCTTTTTGTTTCATTAAATGCTAGAACTTACCCACATCTGACATCCTAGTGTGCCCACAGTGATAATTCATCTGTGCACAATCTGTCACTTTATATAAGAGCCAGAACGGTTCAGGACAAAGGAAGGAAAGAATAGCTTGGTGCTGAATTCTTGAATGTGACAGAAGAAAGAGGATCTGGTACTCCAGGCATTTTTCAGTTGCTGCTAGAGGCTGTTTTTCAAAGCAGCAAAAATGTTTGATGGCTTAGTTAATCCAGTTGACTTACAATTTCTTTGTGGTTTCTGTTACCTGAGTAATACTTTTAATTACTTGATTGCACTTTAACCAGAGTTGTCAAGTTTATGGGAATGCTTATGAGAAGTATGATGTAGTTCTTGGAATACCTGCCTCTGGAGCAGTTAGGTTTTAACGTTTAATTTGGTTTCAGTCTCGTAACTGATGAAGCAAATCCTTTGCTATTTTTCATGAAGGTATAAATGGAACTGATAAGATTCCTCTGAGGCACAGACCCCCTCCAAATGAAAGCGTGACGAATTGGAATTAGGAGCTTTTAGATCAGTGACACAGAAACCAGTTTTATGTGCTATAACTAGAGAATTAGGATCAAATGAAGCCTGTGAGTGTTGCATTACTGTAAAGTCATCCCCAGAACTGGGGCTGAAGCATCAGGAGACGTGATTAGTGTCACCAGAGATGGAGCTGCCTAAGGCTTCTCTCTGTGGGGCCAGCATCGTACTTGCTTCTCTAAAGAATGAAGCAGCTGAACATATTCAGTAGTCCTGCATCATATATATATATATAGCATTTAATGATCGTTCTGGCTATAAATGAAAAACCCAGGATTAAGTCAGCAGTGCTGGAGCTGAGAGATGTATTGGTTAGATGTGCATAACTTCCTGAACCTTGTTCTTAACTGTCTTGACACAGCTTTAGTGTGATAGAGCTCCTGTTCAGGGGTCTTGAAATAGGAAAGGAGAAAGTAAAGACTGCCCATGGGAAAGTTTGACATCATTGCTTTCGACCCTTTTCCACTCCAGTGTGTACTCATTGTTCTAGGTATCCTGGAAAACATTCCACAACAGTTACAGAGAAAGACTGTCTTCCTAGCTGACGTCAACCATGCAGCTTTACAGAGGGGGATACAGGCAAGAGGGAAGGCAAGAAGGGTGTTAGAGGGTTAGGAGAAGAGCAGTTTACAGTCTGAAGCCATAAGCTCTGTTGGTGCAGTTCTGTGGGATACAGGCTCAGCTAAGCCTGGCTGCCACAAGTCAGCAGTGTAGTTTGTAGAACAGCCTAAGGGAGGCTCTAGGAGATGCAGTCTGTAAGATACTGTAACCAGTGGGGATTCATTAGGGATTATTATTGTGCTAAGTCTCCAACTATGAAAATGTATGTAAGGATGCAACTTGAATTATAATTTCTGCTGTCTGGAACAGAGCATTTCTCCAGTCAGCTTGATGTTTCAGCTCTTTAGAGTTAGTAAGGTTCCCTGCTATAAGCAATATTTCATCTTGAATATTCAAGTTATTTAGTGATACTGTGTCAGACTTCATCTTAATAGCTGCTGATTGTTATTACTGTTAATCCTTTTGTTCCTAGGTTATTCTTCCTTGAAAGCCTGTTGAAAGTCCGCTTCCTTCCACAAGTCATTCCTCTCCCTCTTTTATATGTGGTTATACCATGTTAGTCTCCCCTTGAAGCTTTCAAAAGTAGCTTTGCTTTCAGAGCAAGTGCCCATCTCACAGGGCTGTTAGACCTGTCTGCCCCTTCTCCAAGTTCCAAGATCCTGGAGCACATCTGAGTGGTCCCACGTCCATGGCTTTCCAGTGGGAGTGGGAGGAGGACACTCAAATGAGCCATGGCTGTTACCTCTTTCCATGCTGTGCTGGGGGGGTGGACTTGAAGTAATGAGAGAAACACTTACTGTAAAGTGTAACTTGCTTGCTTCAGTCTCCCTGGTGTGCTTTAAAAGGAGCAGGATGCTCTGTCCTGCAAGCCAGGTGTAGCAGGCTCTGGGAAACCCACATAGTAATATTGGGCATTGCTTCACAGTTAGTAACTCTGCCCAGCTTAAACTGAGTTCCCTCTTCGCTCTGGGAATGGGGAACTAATCCCATTCTGGTATCAGTTATCTAACATACCTGGGATTAGTTGTATCTGGGGTACACCCATTACCCTAGAAAGAAAAGAAACAAAGAATTCATGCCTTTTTTGGTTTATTTCTTCCTTTCTACCTCCTAACCAAAATGCTTACTCCATTTGCTGGTTCTAATAAGTAGGGTTGGGTTTATCCCTCCCTCACACCAGACTGTTTTCTTGTTATCATGTAGTACCTGCTTCTGCTGCCATTAGTCACCTCTCTAATGCCTTGTCAAAGGCAAGGTACAGTAGATGCAGCTAAATAGTAGGTAGCCATGCTTTGAGCCAACTTTTTTGGCATTTCCATTTGTCAAGTTTCTTATATAGTCTTACGAGGCAAATCAACTTGAGGAAACACATCTGATATTGATTTAGCAGTCAGAAGTAAGGCTGAGTGGCATTTGCTAGGTTTGATGTCTGGTTTTTGTCTCTATTTCTGTAGTCAGTCTGATGGAAGAGCGTAATATCAATGCCCGTGCTCTCTTGGGTTTGTTGTGGGGGTTCCTGTACAGATGCTGCAAGCAGTCTGCAATTTCCATGGTGAGGGGATGTCTCCAGCTTGCATGTAGACTAAGGAAGTGAATCTTGCTCACTTCTCCACAGTGTACTGTGGGCAGTCACCTTTTGTTCGCACTGAAAAGCGTTCACTATGATAGAGGAAGGAACATGTTTACATTGAAGCAATGCTGGATAATGGTACCTGTGCGGGTAGGCTCCTAGTTACATGGTATGAATCTACTACAAGGCACCAAAAAGTCCTTATAGTGATCTGTGTTTCTTTGAGAAAGGATAAGCAATATTTGTTTGAATTTTGGCTTGATACATGAGAAGGTATCTGGTCTGCAAAAGACAGACCAGATGCATGTCTATCTCATCACTGGTTCTTTTTATAATAGCAGTCAGGGATAGAATTTGCCTCTGTAAAGTATTTCTTGGCAAACTGGGTATGGTTGATTTTGTGTCTAATTACAGTCGCCATTATGCACTAGAACTTTGATTTGAGAAACAGTACAGCTCAGCTGCCTTCCTCTAAGCAGAATTAGCTACCTGTAGCAATTACTGTGTGCTTTACAGAAAGTGAGAGCAGGCTGAATCAGCTTGAAAACTGGTGAATTTGGCACTGCTGAAAGAAGATGCATTTGTCTGAGATCTGAAAACCTAACCGTGAAGACTTTAATCTCTCTTGATGCTTTATGTAACAGCATACCATGTGATCACAGGATCTGTAGTGTCATCACCCTTCGCCCTCCTTGTTTTTGTTGATCATGACCAACCACTATTAAACTCGTCAAACTTTGAATAGAAGCAAGTGGGTAATCTTTAACGGGTGAGGCTTTGTGATTTTTGAATGTGCTGCGGAGTTCAGGACCCGTGGTTAAGAGTGGAATGCTAATGCTAATCTCACTGCTGCTGAGGACTGAGAGGTGTTTCTTCCAACCCTCCATCTCAGGGGATCTAATCAGCAGGTACTAAATAGATACATCAATGAAAGTGACACTTCTCCAGAAACAAGGCTCTGACCGAATGGCCATGAAAGTGTTATTCTTGGAACTGGAGCAGCATCTAAAGAGGTATTTATAAAGGTTTTAGTTTTTAGATGCTTGATTTACTTGCCTTTTTTTTTTTTTTTTTAGTGGTTTCTTAAACTATTTTGTTTGAGCAAGTCCTTAAAAATACTTCTCCTAAACCAAGGTGCTTGGCACTTGTTAGCTATTTCAACCTGTTTCAAGCTGGGAGTATCGTGCTGGTTGAGAGTACTGTGTCATATGGAGTTGGTTTACTTATTCACTGAAAAAACTTCATGTCTTGAAATAAGTTTACTACAATATTTAATTCATATTATAAAACCTTTACCGCTACAGTACTTTTTTCAATAAGATGTTACTCCTTATATTCTAAGTCTGAGATGATATAATGCTAAACAAGAGAATTTTAACATGGATTGAAACCTATCAAACAAGTTCGTATTAATTCAAATATTTTTCCTACATAATATACACTACCTTATGTCTTGTCAGGTGCTTAAAGAGAACCTTGGTAAATCAGTCTTGCTAAATGTTGGCAGAGGCATTGCAATACTCCTTAGTCTTTTGCAAGTTACATTTATTAACCTCCTTTTCCATAGAAGCAGTGAAATACAAAATGCATGGGTTTGAGCTGGTTCCTTTCTAGTGTTTCAAAGGAATACTGAGTATCTCGGTGAATGGGAAGAATTTTACTGAGTTAAAATACATGACAGTGAGGGGGAAAATGCCCTGACTCTTCATGTTGCAGAGTTGCTGTTTTTCTGTGTAATGAACGCAAATACCCTTCTGTGGGAGGAGCACAGAATGTGTTCTGCATAACTTCTGGTCTCTGAGCTGGTGCTTTTGTTACGCCACACCCTTCAAATCTCTTACATGATAAGGTCCGACAAATACCAGTTAATACGTTCCACTTACTACTCTTGTCATGTTGTATTTGTGGTATTGCCTGTGGAGGATAGCTTTCCTCTCTGAATAGTGCCTCTTTAAAGAATATGAACTTGCACATTGAAAAACCTTAAAAATTTAACCCCCCTGTTTTTTAATTTCTGAAAACATGCTTGAATTTTCAGATGAATGTTAAAAAATTATACTAATTAATCTGAATGCCTGAGGAACCAGTGTAGTGGAAACCTTTTATAATAGCAGTTGAAATATAATGACAAATGGTATGTTATGCTTGAGCAGTGTGTGTATACAGCAATGACCTGTGTCATTCTGTATTACTGAACAAGAAAGGTAATATTGGGAAGATTGTTTCTTACCACAACCCCGTCTGTCCCACAAAATGTATAATGAAAAAAGTGTGATGGAGTAGATACGTAATCTTCTTTAACCTTTCTGCATTATGAAGAGGTTTTGCTATAGTGGATTTTTACTGATGCACATAGCAGAGTGTTGTAGTACCTCTAGTCATAAACCACAATCTGCATCTGTTTACATTATACAGAAAATTGGGGTGATTTTTCCTGTATTCCTACTCAGCAAGCTGCTTCCTGTTTACTTCTTATTTCCTTTGGTTTTCTTCTAGTTTCTCTTGCAGAGGTGCTGGTTTTGTCCTAGTTGTTTTTCTGTGAATTAAGGCTTACTGTCATGTCACCATACGTTGCATACAAAGGGCAAACTTTAACCTCTCTTGCAACTGTTGTTGGCTAGTTGCATGTGGTTGTATTTTCTTTCTCGAACTGACTCTACTGAACGCGTGGGCCAAATCCAGTGAAGCATTTGGCTGTCTCTGGGTTAGACACAGAATCCTTTTTGAGAGAGTGTGTAGTTGTGTGCAGTGTTCTGAAGGAAATAAGAGCGATTCCCAGGTCAGGCCTCTGATTTAAATCTGTCAGGATACTGGCACGGTGGATCTTTTCCCACTTGCAGCCTTGGTCAAGGGCAGTTGACAGTACACTGAGAAGAGCTGTTTCTCTTAATAAAATAAAACACTTTATACTTTTTCTGTTTTAAGTTTGGCTGCCAGAATGAAGTCCAAGATCTAGAGTTTAGGCTCTGGAGCTCTGCCAGGGTGCTTTGGCAAAGTGATCCCTAATGCTTTGTGCTATGGGGACCTGTCTAGCACCAGGCAGCTGGGAATGGTTATCATATGGGTGTCCAGGAGCATGTACTTCTCTTGTAGGGTGGACCACAGGCAGGTGGCTCTGTATCAGCCTGGTGTGTATCAGCACGTCTCCATATTCTTACTGAATATCCAGTTTTATGGCAACATCCTTATTTCTTTTTGAAACTTACTTGGAAACGCAGAAGATGTAAGCCTGGAGGGGCAAAAGAAACCAAGTAGAAGGTGCTTGGTTATGGCATCAGCTGGAAAAAAAGCAGCAGTGGGTGAACCTGCTAACTCTTGGGATGGCTGCGGTGGGCTGTACTTAGTTAAAATATGTGAACAATACTGAAGGCAGTGAGCAATATTGAACAGCACTGTCTTGTGCTATTATATATCTAGGTCATCCCTATCTGAACTTCAGTAACTTCAGTTTGTTTAAAGTAGACTTTAGTGAAAGGCATCCATCTCTACCTGAATAGAAAACCCGCTATATTTGAGCTAGTTCTTACTGTTTTTAAAAGGCTTTAGTTCATCATTAGGCAAATACTACATAAAGGTACTCTAATATGAACAAATAAACCAAAATCTGTCAGCCCCTGACACCTGGTATTTTCCCATTTAAAGGTATTTTTTTACTCAAGTTATGTCTCAGTGCTTCCAGGGATTTCAAAGATCCCGTCAAGTACCTTGACATCTTTCAGTCTTTCAGTATCCAAGCAAATTCCCCCATCCCCAATCCCTGAACTGGTTCAGTGGTTCTTTTCTACCCAGTTCTTCATTAGCAGCTTGTTTTAAATTGCTGAGTTCTTCACAAATAGGGCTGAAAAACTGGTTTGGGCAAACTAATTAAAAGCAGGAGCCTATCTGAGTTGCAGCAGTGCTACCCTGTGACTCAAACATTCACTTACAAATATTTTTGTTTATAACTGTCATGATTGCTTGTACTTAAACTGCTGATTGATGTTGCTGTCTGCCTGCCCAGGGCCTCTAGCAATTAGCAGTAGTAGCTGGGAAGAGACAGCGAGAAATTCCCCTGTTCTGTACCTTGTGTGGGAGCAGGTGATAACTTCCTTGATGGGAGGCTGCCTAGAGTGGTTTTTGGAAGAGGCGATTTGTCCTCTGCGCTAGATGGGACTGGCAGCACTGGTTCCCTGGCTCCACTGGAGGACCTGCAAGAGGGCTTTCTATCCTGTCCTGCTTGCTGCAGGGGTTTTCTCCCCTTCTTATCCCTTGACAGCAGCGTGGCAGCTCACGGTGTTGATGCTGTAGAAGAGTGGTCACTGGGCATCTGGGCTAACACCCTATGTGAGAATGAGGAAATATACCTGGGAGATGTTTCTGACTCTCATGTGTCGCTAAGTAGGTTACTCATCTCAGACTTCTGATACTGGAGTTGGTTGGGGTTTGGTTTTGTGGGGGGGTTGTTTTGTTTTGAGGTTTTTTAACCACAAAGGTTCAAGGAGTCATCTTGATGACAGATGTTTTGAAGGATGAGGTAATTGTTTTCAAGAAGTGTCAGGTGTCTGACACAGTGTATACATGAGATCAGACCTTGTTTTGTATAAAAGACTCTTGGAACAGTTAACGAAACCTATTTTAGGTGGATATCCACTAGAAAACAGCCATGAGCAGTATTAGGGAGTGGACAGGACTGCTTCATAAACAGAACGCGACTCATAAATTTAACCATCTCTGCATGAAGACTATTAGATACTGGATAGGTATGAAATAATATGCTGTAATCTTTCCTTCACGCATTGTGCATTAAAAGATTAAGTTTGTATGTTCTGCTGTTTGCAGATTGCCTGGTTCAAGGGTGGCTAAATGTCAGTGGTGTCTGCCCCGTGTGGCCACCATGGAGCGGCAGTTTCAAGATCTGTAAGCCAGAAGATGAAGCCCTGTGGAGCATGAGGGCTTCCTGCTGCCTGGGGTTCCTTTAGGGGAGCAATAGGGTACTGAGGAAGGCTGAATCCCACCTGAAGGAGAACTAGGACTTCAGGATAGATGTGCCTTCTGTAAATGATGTGGACCTGTGCCAGCCATTTGCAGTCTCTGACCCAGAAGGTGCTCCAGGGACACGTGCAAAATATGCTGAGCTGGCACACATCTGCGTTCTGACTGTTCTCTTTGGTCTGCAGCGTGGCAGGATTGCAGGAACAAGGTGGTGTGCTACAATGGGCAATACCTCTCTAAAGCCATAAGGCACAGTCAGGTCAGATTAAAACATCTATTTATCTGTCTCTAAGTAATGTTAAAGTCATTTTTAAGCACACCTCATTTCGTAGTATTAGGTAGTTTCCCAGGTACTTTGCGTTCTATTTCAAAACAGTATTTCTCTACGATTCCTTCCTTCAGCATGAGAGTGTGAATGCTGTGGGTGGAGATTATTCTGTTGGGATTTCTGCATTTGTGAGTCAGCAGGATTTATGTCTCTTAAGTGACTCTGTCCCTGGATTAAGAAGCCTGGGAGTACTTTCCTACTCCAGAGTCTAGCTATACCTGCTTCTCAGTGCTGTATTGAGTTAAAACATGAGCATACATCAGATTCCTCTCATATCCTCAGGAAGTGAACAGGAAGCACAGGCTGGGCAGGAAGCAGTCCAGCAAATGCCCAACTTGGTGGTTGACAGAGGGGAGCAAGACTTTAGGATACACTGACTGTACAATAAATCTGGTAAACCAGGTCACATTCTTAAGGGGTTTCTGGCTATTGCCGCCATGCTTCCCGAATAGGTGGAGGTGATTTCTGTAATTCCTATAAATGCAAGCTTCTGTTCAGAATGGAATGACTTTAAATACATTGGAGTGAATTCAGCCTATTAAAGTACACTTCTGCTTGGATGGGACAGCAGGTCTTGAATTTTCTCTCAATTTTTTGGGAAGTCACCAACTGATGATAAGCTGTGAGTTGAGGCACAACTGCAGTGGAGTGTTTGACCACTTAGAAATTAGGAAATAGGGTATTACAGATTTGTGTCATATACACACATTAGAGTCAGGGGAGTTAATCTACGAGTCATTCATCTACTTATTCATTGATACTGCTAATACCTTTGAAGACATTTGCCAGTGATTGCAAAGAGACTGAAATTGTAGGAGTTTCAATGGATAATTGGGTAGAGAGAGGTCTCAGTGTATTTGCTGAGGAAGAAAAGTGGCACTGAACTCTCACCTTACTGTCTCTTTTCTACTACAGTTGTAAACTAGCTGCAGTGTTGGGAGGCTGTTATTATTTAACAGAATGGCCTTAAAAATGGCTTTGCACAACAGGGTAGTAATGAGTGATCTGCCATGTCAGAAGCTGAGCAGTGGTGGATCTTTATCCTCACTCATGCCAGATTGTATTCCACTTCCCAGGTGCTCTGTTCCCATGCTGTGTGGTCTTACCTTACCTTTTGTTTCTGTCCTTTTTTCCTCTGATCATCGTTGACTGTTTTTATTATTTTCTATAGAAGCTGGAGTAAGGAACTTCAATCCAAGCTTCCCGAAGACCGTATGATAATGCTGGTTAATTGCAGGGATTTTGGCTTTGTTCCGAGCAACTCTTGAGTTGGCTTCTAGTGTGATATACTTCTGTGGGAAATACAGGCTTCAAGTGTTGCATCAAAAAGTGGCTGTCAAAGGAAAAATGATATTCTGTGAGAAGTCTAGGCCAGTTGTTGCACCATATAAATGATTTCTTAGTAAGTGTGACTAAATTATTAACTGATCCAAGATTTTCATGTATAGTTTCAAGGGGAACAATTAGAAAAAGGAGAGGAGGTGGGAAAATAGAAGAAAAGAAAGGATTAGGTAGTTAAAGTGTAAGGGGTGTAGGCTTCGCAGGGGGCTAGAGACAGGGGAAATGGAGGGATGTACGGTCCACCTCGCACTTCCACAGCTATCACCGGTCAGTAAGATGGTATTCCCATTTCATGTGACTTGGTGTGACTTTTCTGCAGCCTTAGGGAAACGGAAAATATTAAAACTTAAAAACAAAACCAAACCAAACCCAATCAAAGATGACCCTTCTCAGTTCCAGGTTAAACTGGGTGGTTTTTAATTTGATGACTAAATCCCACTGTGTGCCATCAAGGCAGGGTGGGGTGGATGGGTGTCAGCCATTGTCCCAGAGACCCTCCTGGGTCAGAGATGCTGTTTAATATAGAGAACTTTAGCTTTCCAAACATGTCACTGTGCCAAACCACTTCCTGTATTTGCTGCGTCTCTTTTGTTATGTTAGGTGCAACTTAAAATGCTTCAGTGACTTTCTTTCCTCCCCTCTTCTTCTTTCGGAGTACGTGGTTGAAAAGTTTGTTGTACAGTTAGAACAAGTGGGATTAAATGCTGGTGTAAGTGGTTTTTACCTCGATTTGTTCTCCTTGGCTTTAAGAAAAGCATTGCATGTGAAAGCTATGCTTAAGACCAGGGAATTCAACCTCTTTTTATGAGTTTAATCTAAAATTATTTAAACCAAATTTCACGTAAAGGAAGAATTACTTTCAGCTCCATGCTACGGGTAGTGAAACTTAGATTGTAACATTTTATTCCTTTTCTACATATGCTGCTTTATGGCACTAAACGTTTCTTTTCTCCCCTTCCATCCTGGGGACAGTGTCAGCATGCAAGGTGACGTTGTGGGCAGCTTTCTGGAGGAAAGAAAATCAATTCCTGGCTCAGATGTCTCAGTTAAAACTTTCAGGATGCTAACACGGTTGGTGGATCTTTTCCCACTTGCAGACCTTGGTCAAGGGCAGTTTATGGGATACTGAGGAGGGCTTTCACTTCCAATAATGTTAAGTTTTTTACTCACTTTAATTTGGATATGAACTTAGCAATGCCTGTGATTTCCAAACTAGATGTCATTGCAAATTTGTAGCTCCTTAAATTTAGGTGGTGTAGCATCTGGATGCAATTTCAGGTTTTCAGTTAAGATAGACCTTGCCTGACTCTGAGGAGACTTTGCAACTTGATGGATGTGCACAAAACAGGGTACTGCATCCCAGCTGCATTGCTTAGATGGTCAACTGTGGGTAGTCTCAGGAAAGGGGGTGTCACATGCCCCTCTGCAAGCATCAAAACAGCTGTAAGATGTCTCATACTTGCTTGTAGAGTTCTCTTTGGTAGAGAATGGGTTATCTCTCTCTGTACTGAGGTACTTGATGTTATATAGATCTTATGTTTTATTCTGTCAACATTAAAACTGGTAGAATCGTTATAAATCTCATTAAATTGTTTTTAATGGGGTTGACTTAGAAATTAGTTACCTGTAAAAGAGAGAGGATATCCTCAGAGGAGCTAGTGAGAACTGTTCCTTGTTTGCCTTTTGATCTTACATGGTTATCTTCTTGCATTAAAATGCAGCCTTCTGTCTTCTGTGCAGAATGCACAGCACGATACTTCTTGTGATCAGAGATAACTGTCAGGTTATTTCCAGAGCCCCAGTAGGGTGTATGTATTCTTTCCACTGAATGTTTGTTTAGTTATGCTTGCACATCTGGAAAAAAAACCCCAAACACATTTACAAATATAGCACTTCATTTCACTAACATCTTCTATAGCTTTCCCTTTTATCTGATTCTCATAGAACTAAAACCCAATTCTTAGCAGAGCAAATTATAGATGCAAATAACTTCACTGTGGGGGAGGAAAAGTGCACATTTAGGGAAACTGATAGAGTAATATCTGGTAGCAAGAGGTTCTTCAATTTAGCAGAGGTATGTAAATTGAACTCTGCAGAATTCAAACTAGAAATAAAATACATGTTAGCATTTGGAACTGAGCAATAAGTTCTCAATTGTTTGTTTAAATCAAGATCCCAGCTACAGGTTTGGGGCTGGAAAAGGAAGTTGGCTGAGATTCTGTGGTCTTTATTTAGACTATCTGAACGTGAATTTTCAGTCCTTAATCTGTTAAAAACCAAAATTACTTACGTACTGTAGGGAAAAACATTCATTGGGCAGCTTCTCCAGCCTATCTTGTACCTTTACTGAGATAAAGAAATTAAAGCCTATTGAAATAAATGATCATTTAGTCCTTGATGTCAGCTGCAGCCAGTTTCCTGTTCAGGTTGTTAGTTTGGAGCGATTTTGCATGAATTTGATACTGGGGGGAGACGTTGCTGTCAACATACAGATAGTTTTACATTTATTAATTTTAAGGCATTTTTAGATGACAAGTGAAATGTAAAGTCAGATGTCATGTACGATCTTAATTACTGTAATCTTGAGTAAATAACAGATGATTATCTGTTAACCTCTTAATTACTCTTATTTTGTAGTTGAAATCTGCAGTTGGAGTTCACAGGATCTGAGCATGTCTGTAGTGTCAGATGAAACCATGCTGTGACAGAAATTGCCATTTCTGATACAGCTTCTGGTGTGGTCTCTTTGCAACACAGTCAAAAGACGAGATGTATTTTAAGTTCAGGAGATGCTTGTCTAGGGCTTTCAACGCTGACATCTAAAGGGCATGTACAAGGTACTTGAAAGATTATTTTTTAAGTGAAATAATTTAGCAGGCACACAGAAACGTGCCAATCCAGACTTGAGACAAAATGATTCTGTGCTGCAGCTTACCTCATTATGTGCTTAAGATAAAAGGCACTTTTTTTTCCAAGTGCTTAGCATAATTAAATTGAGACAAGAGGAAAATATTTAGTGGGAGAAACAGTGTTTAAGAACTGAAGCACTACAAAAGGTGAAGCCTTCTAAAAAGTCTTTGACTTCAGTAGTTAATTTATGCGAGGATCAAAGATGATGGTGGGCTGCTTGCTCAGCAGTACTTTGTATTCTGCCTTGCATGTTTCTCACTAACGCATCTTGTGTCTTTCTTTATTACTTCATGCAGTTTGTCAACACCTGGGGTGCTCCATAGATGTGTGTGATCCGAGGATTCTCAACCCATGTCCCTCATCTCCTGTCCAGGGCTGACAGGGGCATGAAGTGGTCTAGGCTAGTGCAGAGCCAGAAGGCTTTACAGAAGTGAGGAATTCTGCAGTCTTTCTCACTTCTTCTACTAGGAATGCAAAACTGTAAGCTTTTGCAGGATTCTAATATCGTGTAGTACCTGTTAATGAGGTGTTAAGAGAGATTGTTAGAAGGTTTTGAGTAACACAGTAGTCATCCTGAGTCTCTTCTAGTGCTGTAAGGGACTAGGCATAATCTGAGTGAAGTGCTTGGGGAATGTCTTGGTGGAGAAGGCAGGAGGGAAGACAAATCAAAGCGGAAGGGGACTTTGGAGGGTTATTTTCTCTCTGTCTTCCATAGCTTGTCTGATTTCACAAATAATACATATTTTTAAAAGCAACAGCAAAACCCCAACCTTTAAATGTGGAGTTCAGTCTCCATCCTTATCAGACAGAGGATGGGGTGTGGAGGTGAGAACACCAGAGATTAGTGGTGCTTCTTCCAGTTTTAGGGATGAAAAATACAGGGTTTATTTGCTAGATTGGAAAGCTCAGAGCTTTCTCAGTCATAAAGGGACACTTTTGGTTTGCTTTTTTATGGGGTGGGCAAAGCAGCATGCACATTAACATGCAGTCCTACTTACGCAGCTGACAGCTTTCTGTTGAATCACAACTCTGCTTGTAGGCATCTAAAAATAAACGCAGGAACTTGCTGAAAGCTCACTGAAGCTAATGGAGGATGGTTAGAGAGTTTAGTGGGAATTATATTTAGTATGATACCTGTATCACTTAATGAAGATACATTAATATAGATTAAATAGGGCAGTGTTATTTACTGTTAATTTTGTCTGAGAATCATACCATTTTTGTCATAAGTGGAATGATGGCATTTAATAATTACCAGTCGTTATGGCAGCAGTAACAGTCATCTTGGAATGCATCCATGACTTTATTTTTACATGTACCAATGAAAATATGTACAAATATCTGTCCTGCAACAGCAGAGCAGGCGTTCCAGCCCCTGTCAGGCATGTGAGTGTGCCATTTTCAAGGGAGTTACTTTATAAGGACTTGATTAGCAAGGATAGGACTCGATTTTCACACCTACTCTGCCCTGTTCTAAGAGCTTCAAGGGATGGAGATTGCCCCTGCGCTTATGTCTAGCTGCAGTTCTGTTAATTGTCCTGAGTAACTGCCACGGGGAAGAGTCATTTGAGACATTGCCGATTTTCCAGCCCAACCCTTAATAAAACATTAATTTAGATCAAGTCTAGGGCAAGAGTTGATACAGATTCCAATACAGATGATGTGCTTTTGGAGCTGTTTTAACAGCTCGCTTAGTCACTGAATACAATGGCTTCTCCTCTATATAACTATCTGGAAGAAGGATGTGGAGTGAGGAGGTCACTGGTCTCTTCTCCCTAGTAACAAGTGATAGGACAAGAGGTAATGGCTGCAAGCTGTGTCAGGGAAGGTTTAGACTGGATATTGGGAAAAATTTCTTCACTGAGAGGGTGCTCAGGCTGGAACAGGCTGCCTAGGGGAGTGGTGGAATCACCGTTCCTGGAAGGGTTCAAACACTGTGTAGATGAGATCCTTAATGACATGGCTGGTGGTGGACTTGGCAGTGCTGGGCTAATGGTTAGACTTGATGATCTTAAAGGTCTTTTGCAACATAACTGATTCTGTGAGTTAAGTAACCCCTGCAAAGAAAGGGGTTAGTTGAAGTATATGGTTATGGGTGTTGGTCTGTTGGGAGGCAGGAAGCTGGAGCCTGATATGTATACTTTCATGTATTGCTTCTAGTTTACTTGCTATTAAGTTTTCAAGTCAATACAGGCAAGGGTTTTGTTTTAGAAACTCGCTTTAATTTTCAGCCTGTGAGGTGCTGTCCTGTGCGACTTCCCCGAGTACCATCAACCCAAGGATGAGAGCTGTGCCCTCGTGGGATGCGCATTGTATGTTGTGTCAGGAGTGCGACTGGGAGGAGCTCAGTTCTTAAATGTGACCCCTCTTGTGAATAGGATTAGTTTGTACTACTCTGCTGGCATTACTGAATGAAGGAATAGTAGGCTAGGACAACATAAATAAACTAATAAGGATGATGCAGATACGCAAATGGTAAATTTAGCTTTAAGATGATTATCCTGTGCCTCCTGGCTTTCCTGCTTTGCTTGGAGCAGCACTGGTGACATGTCTGCCGCTGGCAGTTCTGGAGAAGTTTGCTATAGAGAACGAGTTGGGTTTTTACTGTATTTTTGTGCTGTTGAGTCGTATAATGCTTCTTAAAGTGCAGATCTAGAAATAGTGTTCTTTCTTGTGGCAGTGTTTTGTGGTGGTCTAATTCAGCCCTGGGTTGTATCCTAACCTGTTACTGGTAGGGAGGATTGCTGGGACAGGCTGTGACTGTAGTGTCTATGTTCAGGACACGTGAGAGTGTACATCTATTGAGAAGTACACCACAGCTGGGTGGCAGAAGTACGTTTCCTAAATTAAGTGCCGTAGGGTGCAACCTTAAAATGAGTGAATAGGCCTTTTCCCTATTATTGTAGAAGAATATCAGCTGGGTTATTAGAAATCGGCAGGTTTGTGCCGTGTGCCCTTTTTGTGGATAGGCTGATGGATGAATGTTGTCTTCATAAACGGTTTTACGGCCTAATAAGGCCCGTGTAAGCGATAAAGAGGGACTGCTGCTTGATCAGGTCTGTCGGAGTTCAGAGCAGTCAGCTACAGCGCGCATCCGTGTGCGCATCTCGCTGTTGCCGCTGAAGCGGGCAGGGCTTCAGGCTGTGGGTTTATTCGGCGGGGCTGCCATTTGCGGTGGCGGAGGCCGGTGTCCCGGCTTGCCGTGTCTCCCGGCAGCCGGCACCAATAGGTGGCGGTGTCGGCGCGGCGACGGGCGGCCCCTCGGCGGCGCGGCCCGCGCTCCCGGTGGCGGAGGCTGGCAGCGCGCCGGGCTTCCCCGCCGCTCGGAGCCCCTGCGGCGGCAGTGGCTGTGTTATATCGCCTAATCCCTGCCCGTCCCCGCGGGCGGAGATCGGCTCGGTGAGCGCCCGGCACCCGCGCGTTGGGGCGGGCGGGGTGCTGCCGGCCCGCGGGGTTGCGCGGCGGGTGGGGTGTGTGTGTGTGGGGGGGCAGGCTCCTAATGAGATGCGGCGGAGCGGGGGAACGGGGCGTGGCCACGGCGGCGGCGCAGCCAATGGGCTGCGGCGGCGGCGCATAAATTATGGGGGGGGCCGGGATGTCCAGGTTTTGTGCGGCGCGGCGGAGCGCTGACCTCGGAGGTGGCCGCGCGCAGCCCCGCGCCCCGCAGGGTCCTGTCGCCCGCCGCCCGCGTACGGACACGGGGAGACCGCATTTCTCCGGGCAGCGTTTCTGGCCGCGGTTGCATGAATGCCCAATGTTGTAGACCAGTGGCAATGGATCTAGGAGTTTATCAACTAAGACACTTCTCAATTTCTTTCTTATCGTCCTTGCTGGGTACCGACAACTCGTCCCTGAGGCTCGACAGTAGGTAAATAAGTGTTGTGTCCGAGGGGCTCTGCCGGTGAATGCCGGGCGGCCTCCTTTGTCCGGAGGAGCCGCAGCAGCGGCGGGAGCACCGGGCGCCCGCCCGCCTCCCTTCTGCTGCCCGGCGGGGCTGCCCTCCCCGGCGCGGAGCGCTTCTGCTGCAGCTCGCGGTTAAGCTCCATCTTTGTGGTCTGCTGGGGCAGGGGGAGATGTCGGGATATGTGACCCGGCTGCGGGCGGGGGGCTCGGGGCGGCTTTACAGGTTGCTTTGCTGCATTGGAGCATCCCATCCCGGTGGGGCAGCGTGAGGATGGCTTTCCCAGCCAGCTGGCTGCCAATGCCCGCGTCTCTCGGCTCGTAAATAATTCAGCCGCTGCTAATGTTGATTTTTTTTTTTAATATATATATATTTTTTTCTCTCTTTCTTTCTCTCTTCCAGCTCCTCTGGTGCAAGCGTGGTAGCGATCGACAACAAAATTGAGCAGGCGATGGTACGTACCGATTGAGGCATAACGCCTTGTTCGTGTCCAAAGCAGTAAACAATATGGGGATGCGGCCGGCGCTGGGGGTTAACCCGTGCGCGGACGCCGTTTTATAACGGGGCCGGGCGAGGAGGAGGCGGCACGGGTTTGGTTTGGAGCGGGGGGCTTTGGGGCTGTTTTGCTGGCTGTGGTGGCTGTTTTATTGATGAAAGGCTTCCCGCGGGGAGGAAGGCGCACGTTCCCTATCGATGCCGGGGCGCGATGACGGCATCGCTTCTGGCTCCTGCCTGCCGAGGCGATCGATCCCGGCCCCGTGCGGTGGCGGGGGAGGGGCGCTGCCGGGCAGAGCGCGGCAGGCGTTTGGGGGTTAACCCCGCTGCGCCCCGTCCCCAGGAAGGGATGGTTGTGGGGGCTTCCGATTCGATTTCCCAGCTCCCCTGCGGGCGCATCGCCCCGCGCGCTGCAGCCGGGGCACCCGCTGCCGGCGCGGGCACCGGGACCGGGGCCTGCCCCGCCGCGCCTGGGCCCCGTCCGCCCTTTGTTAGCGGCGCGGAGCCGGGCGCCGCTCTCTCGGGAGCCTCTGCCCGTTGTTGCTAGGCAAACTCCGAGCCTTTAACTCCCGGCTATAAATAACTCGGCGGCTCATTGGCCGCGGCGCGCTCTGACGTCACCCGCGGCCGGCGGGAGGGAGGGAGGGAAATGCGGCAACCTGCGCTGAGAACTGGCTGCAGCCGGCGCGAGGGGGGCGGCGCTGCGCGCGCGCCGCGCCGCACGTGCGCGGGGTCCGGCGCACGCACCGCACCGCACCGCGCCGGGCCGCGCCGCGCCGGGGGCTATCACCGGGATGCTTCTGCTCTGCCCGGGCAGAGCCGAGGCCGCAGCACCGCTCCGCGATGGTGGATCCGCTGGGTGCCAGCCCGGGCCCGGCGCTGCGCTGCTGTCCTAACGCACAGTCTCCTGCGTTTCAGGATCTGGTAAAGAGTCACTTGATGTATGCGGTAAGGGAGGAAGTGGAGGTCCTCAAAGAGCAAATCAAAGAGCTGATAGAGAAGAACTCCCAGCTGGAGCAAGAAAACACTCTGCTAAAAACACTCGCCAGCCCGGAGCAGCTTGCCCAGTTCCAAGCGCAGCTGCAGACTGGTTCCCCGCCTTCCTCTTCCCAGTCACAAGGGACAACACAGCAGCCTGCTCAGCCAGCATCACAGGGGTCAGGGCCTTCAGCGTAGTTCAGGATGTCATTGCCGTCGTGATCGCTGGCCTCTGGACTGCCCAGAGCAAGAAGGACTAGCGGGAATCCGCCACAGCCACCCTTCATCCATTTCAATGCACATTGCAACCCAGACTGAGGACTCCATGCCCTGCACACATCGGGAGAGGCTTCTCCCCCCCTGTATTACGCACTCATCTGTCTCTCTCTTCCCTCCCTTCCCCCTTTGGCTTGAAGGAGTCTTTGTTCTTAGGTTGATTGAATAACATAAACTTCTTCCAGAGAATTAGCACAAGTACACTGGGGACTTGAGCAGCTTCTGCAAATGGCTGAGAAACGAAGCTGCATGCCTGATTTTTTTTTTGGTTTGTTTTAAAATCTTCTGCTCATCCAGTGACATAACTGATACAAGTGCTTTTCCAGCTTGGAAATGTGAAGAAATAGACTGGAGTAAAAAGAGATGGCTCAATCCCCCGTAGTGCGCTGGGGTTCCAAAGTGAGGACTGGTGCATAGGATCTAAGAGGAAGAGGGAGAAAGGTAAATTCAGTGTTTTAACACTTAAATTGTCACCTGAAACCTTAAGTGCAAATACTTGCACCGTTTTCTGGAGCAGTGGACAGGTGCATAAAGCTGTATTATATATAGAAAGCAGGTAGGTGACGTACAGTTGGGTCATAGGGTAATTACAATGAAGGTTATTTGCCTACTGTATATTTGTGTATTTAGTGTAATTACTTTGTAAAATAGAAAACTGTAACTATTTAGGTTGTACAGATTGAAGTTTAGTTGTTTCATTGGCTGATCTGAAGAAGTTTGGAAAGTCTCTCGTTTTTTTTATGCTACATAAATAAGAATGCACCTACGCAACTGTTCAGAATCTGGCAGATTTATGCTGTTTGTGTAACTTCTGAAGTTCCCTGGCTGCTGATTATCTTGAAGTAAATCTTTGTTCATTGTAGTTTGGTTCAGGACAGGAAAAACCACTCCAAAAATACCAAACCCTGCTAGCAAAGAATTTAAAAGAAAAAAAATATATATATAAAAAAAAAAACCAACAACCCACCAACCCCCCGAAAAAGGAATTGGGTTTCCCAGTATGGAGTTTTTGCATATGATCTGTATAGTAGTATGCATATGTTTTTGTGCATGTTCTCTAAACAGTTGTAACACGTCATTGTATTTAACTGTTGCACTTGTCGACTTTCAATAAAGCATACAATGTTGATAAATCACTGTTTGTATATTGTACTAATGTTAACTGCAGTCACTTCCAGCATGTTGCAGTGCAGTTTTTACATGAGCAGTGAGGTCAGGAAGCAGGGCGAGACTCTGCCCTTCGGCTTTAGTGCCAGCTGAAAATGCAGCTCCTGCTTTCCAGTTTCGTAAAATCATAGTGAGTGTGAAGGCAAATGGAGGAGGCGGGAATAGGGGGCTTGACTAAGCAAAGCTTCTTGTTCTGGTCCAATCCTGCATCAACAGAACTGTTGGGTGCCTTCTATGTACTAGCACATCAGCAGAAGCACAGACATCTGCTGTATGATGAACCATGAAGGTATAAATCTCATGCAGCAGCTGTTTCCTAGTGGCAAACCGTGCCCTTGCTTGGGCATGGGTCACTCCATGTGGGCAGTAGCTCCAGCACCCTCAGTTTGGGGTGATGAAGGCAGGGAGCACTGGAGCTTCCCCAGCAGGTCTATCTCAGAAACTTGCAGTGGTGAGAGGAGACTGCAATCTTGGTATCCCAAGACTCACCCCCACAGCTCTTGCTTTGATCATTCCATACTTATTTTGTGAGCTGGAATCATGTGAACTTGGCATGTAGTATTAATGCTGCTTTCGGAAACTGTTGAGGAAGGTTGCCAGTTTTGAGTGAAGACAAAACCTTCCCCTGAGTTTGAAAAACAGTACTTTCCTCCTTAGTAATGATGATTAAAATACAACTGAATCTAAACCTACAAAGTTCTGGGTGAATGACTGGATTTCTAGTGTGATTGACATGGTACAACCAGGGGAGTGAAGGAATTTGCAGTTTTACAGTGGTCTGTGTTTGTGCTGATGATGCGACTCTTGGATGCTCAGAGAATTGGCAGTAAGATGCAATGGTTAGTACTCTGAGTAGTGGGGCAGTACTTTGACTGTGAAAGCTGTCTCCCAAAATTTGAATACAAGGAATTAATTTGACTTAAATTGTAAGGGTTAATTACAAAGTTTTTCATGGGGTTTTGCATGACCGCTTGCTCCATGTGAGGATCAGGAGGTAGAAATTTTGTGCAGCTTCATAGCATGATACAATCACAGAATGGTTTGGGTTGGATGGGACCTTTAAGAACATCCAGTTCCAACCCCCTGCCATGGGCCGGGACACCTTCCACTAGACCAGGTTGCTCAAAGCCCCTCCAACCTGACCTTGAATCTTTGTTACTGAGAGTAATCTGGTGTAGCAGAGGAAAGGAAAGGCTAAAGGTTCAAAGGCAGAAGAGATCACCTTCTTGTGGGATTTAGAGCTAATTTCTTGCTCTTGGGTATGCATCACGCAGCCATTCAGGCACTGCTTGGCTGTATTGCAGCACAAGTAGCTGCGTTCCTGTGATTAGTATATTAAAGTGCATGCGTGTGTGTCTCCGTGGGAGTGTGAACTTTAATTTGTAGTTTGTGTTCTCGAGATTTCAGTGTATAATTTAAGAGGGCTCTTAGTGAGGAAATGCCAGGGAGAAATGCGACATGGTTTTTGGGGTTTTTTTTTTTTTGTTTGTTTTTCATGGATTAAGCTAAAATTAGAAATTGATGATAGCCTTTGTGGCAGAACAGCACTTGAATTATTGGGATCTGACAAAAGGAATGCTAATTTTGGTGCTTTTTAAATGGCTTGATTGTCTCCAGTTGCCTTTATATTCTGAATGTCTCTTTAGCACTTCCAGGCCATAACACTGAGTATATAAAAAGTCAGTCTTAACATGCAGATCGGCTTTTCACCCGCTTCCTTACCAAAATCCACAAAGAATTATTTTGGTTTAAAAGAGCAGGTTGCCCTCTGGGTTTATTCCTTTCGTTTTGTTTGAAGAACAGCCTGAGCATGTTCTAAATCTAAGATTTGCTTATTTTTACCTGTTATTTAGTAGACTATCTGAAGTCTGAAGGTTTTTGGATAGGTAACACATGAATAATTTTAGTACACTGCTTCAATGTTGGCAAATTCAATCATTTAGGTATTAAATAGTTTTATAACCATGGAGCTGGGTTTTGGAGCTCTTCATTAATTCCCAAAGTTAGGGAGGGCAATGTTTTGTTGCTGAGGTGATTTTAGCAATAGCTTTGTCAAAACTGCACCCTCTTCTCCATGAAACTGATTCAAGTTGACTAAAATTGCACTTGAGACCCAACCAAAGAGTAGATGTTCCAGTCAGTTGTGTTGCAACACTTCTGGAATGAATTGTTTTGATTTTTGCCTTTGTTCTAGAACAAATTATTTTTCAGAGCACTTTTAAATCAAGTGTTATCAATAGTCAGGAGTGAGTGTTGCCTTTTTCCACTGGGGTTTTTCTTTGTGCAAACTCTGAGATGCTCAGGTTTTCATCCACAGTGAGAACTGATTTAAATGTAATCTGCCTTCTATATGTCAGGCTTTTTATTCTTTGGATATCTCCAGTAACTCTTCAGGTTATATTCAAAAGGGGGTTTGTTTAGCCTATAATTTTTGGCGAATAATTCTAAGGCAGGTTTAGATTGTGCAGTTTCTGCGGGCTCTGTAAATCCTTGGGTGTGCTGGTTTTGGCTGCTGTAGAGTTAATCTTCTTCACAGTAGCTGGTATGAGGCTGTGTTTTGGATTTGCGCTGAAAACAGTGTTGATAACACAGGGATGTTTTTGTTACTGCTGAGCAGTGCTTACACAGAGCCAAGGCCTTTTCTGCTCCTCGCAACACCCCACCAGTGCGTAGGCACAAGGAACTGGGAGAGAACTCAGCCAGGCCAGCTGAGCCCAACTGACCAGAGGGATATCCCACACCATATGGCATCGTGCTCAGCATGTAAAGCTGAGGGAAGAAGGAAAGTGGGAATGTCAGGAGTGATGGTGTTTGTCTTCCCAAGTAACTGCTATGTGCAATGGAGCCCTGCTTTCCTGGGGATGGCTGAACACCTGCCTGACCATGGGAAGTGGTGAATGACTTCTTTGTTTTGCTTTGCTTGTGTGTGTGGCGTTTGCTTTACCTGTCAAGCTTCCTTTATCTCAGCCCATGAGTTTTCTCACTTCTCTGTTTCTCTCCCCATCCCACTGTGGAGGAGTGCAGGGCTTAGCTGCTGGCTGTAGTTAAACTACAGCAGTCCATGGTGCCCCATATGGCGCTTGAAGGGCTTGAAAAAATGACAGATCTGTTTGGAATGTGCTAAGTTGAATTTATAGCTGAAACTGCTGTTTAGCTATTAATTGTCAGGCTTGCCATGGGACTTGCTTGCCTTACTGTATATTAGGGTCTAGTGCTTGTTTGTGGCTGCTTTTTGCTTTTGCTGCTTGCTGTACTGCTTATCATACTGTGCTGTGCCTGGGAACATTCTGATAACAGCAATGGCCATGCGCCTGGGCTGGCTGATGGCCATGGCACTGCCACTGCTTCTGTACTGCGGAACTGGACAGGCTGGAACTCCAGTGTGAACTTCAGTCAAAGGGTCTGTGACCTGTGGATGTGTCTATGCAGGATTAGGACACCCCAAAGTCTCTGTGGTTGTGGATAAGCCCGTGACGCAGCAGGTACATCTCAAAGCATCTGGGGCTCTGGTTATGTCTGTGCTGCAGCAGGTATACCTCTGAAAGGATTGTGGCCCATGGGTAAGTCCATGTTGGAGAAAGTGTGCCTCAAAGCATCTGTGTCTGTGGGTAAGTCCCTGCTGCAGCAGGTACACTTTGAAGCATCAGTGGCTGTGCACGAGGTCATACCTCAAAATGTATGGCCATGGATAAGCGCACAACACAGCAGGTAAGTCCTTTGAGGGAATGCAGCCCTGGGTAAAGCTATGCTGGAGCAGGTATATCTCTGAAGGTATTGCGGTCCATGGATAAGGCCGCTCTGGAACAAGTGACCTCAAAGCAACTATGGCTGTGGGTAACCCTATGCTGCGGCAGGTATATCCCTGGAGAGACATAGATAAGAGTTTATAGATAAGGCTCCTCGTGGAGCAGGTACACCCCTAAGGGACCCCAGTCTGTGGGTAAGTCCAAGCCAGAGCAGTAATAGGGAGAGAAGTTCACTGCAATGTGAAAACCTTTTGTAACCCATGATTTGAGTTGCATGTTATAGGAATTACTGTAGCAGGAATCACCTGAACCAACTGAGGACAGTCCTTACAAGAAGCAGCTCAAGTGCAGCAGTGCCCTGACCAGAGCTGGCTTTGATGCCCAGAAGCACCACACAACATACAACCATTCCTGTCCTGAGTGACCACCATAACAGATTGAGCCCAAAGTCATGGAATACGCGAACTCAGTGGATATTTCACAGGGATGGTCCATGGACTAATGTCATACTCGGTGTGTAAAGGTGGGGGAAGAAAGAAGGGGAGGACGTTCAGAATGATGGTGTTTGTCTTCCCAAGTACCTGTTAAACATGATGGAGCCCTGCTTTCCTGGGATGGCTGAACACCTGCCTGACCATGGGAAGTGGTGAATGACTTCCTTGTTTTGCTTTTCTTGTGCATGGCTTTTGCTGTATCCCAGCCCACGTGTTTTCTCACTGTTCCAATTCTCTCCCCATCCCACTGTGGAGGAGTGAGCGAGCGGCTGTGTAAGGCTTAGTTGCTGGCTGGGGTTAAACCACAACACTGGGGAAGAGAAATGTGCTTCAGTAACATGCCTCAAAGCTGGAGAGAGCCCAGGCAAAACCTCCCAGCAGCAGTGGAGTAAATGCAGTGCCTTAGAGATGCCTGTCCCTAATTCTTATGGAATAAATCCATGCCTGGGAGGCAGCTTCCTGTCTTTCAACTGAAGAGAGAACCCGGCGATGCTATTTGGGAATTACCACCCTTGATTTCTTTAGCTACAGTGAATGCATTTATCTCAGTACAAAGCATTTTAATTATTATTTATTCCTTGTCGGGTGAAATAGCAGTACTCGAGCTTGCTGACTGAAGGCTTAGCATGTGCCATTTGCAAAACCTCTTGAGCGTCTTGAATAGTAACAATTCACATCCTACAGACGCTGCGTTGGCTCTTGCTGTTCTCTCAATCTGTGATTGTGCATTTTATCTTTCTAGAGAAGTTTTCTAAACTGGCTGAACCTGAAACAACTTACAGATCCAAGTGGGAAATCAGCCCAATTCCAACTGCTGCTCGTCAGTGGAACTTCATATGTATGAGACTAAATGGAGGCTGGCTGCTGGAGGGAGCTCCCGGGAAGTCTGGCATGAGTTTAGGCATTTGCAATGCTTGTTTGAGGATACGATACTCTGAAAACACCTGCCACTGGCCTGATCCTTTTCCTGCCATGAGTAAGCAGCCTCTCGTGACTGCACTCAGTATGTGCTGAGCTAGGCCAACAAACAGCGTGTTTGAAAACCCCGTGGCAAGGAGTTTCCAAGCAGATACTGGCAATTGCCCTCCCAAATCGGGGTCCAGTTTCCAACAGGAGCAAAGCCAAGCTCAACAATGAAGTAAGTTAAAAGCCATGAATAAACTGACTTCCTTACATTGTAAATGAGTCGGGAAAGGGCAACAGTTCGAAAGGGAAAGCAAGAAAAGCTGCACTGACTTTCCTTGAAGCTGAGTTCCGGGTGGTGGTTGTTCATTGAGGTGCCCCCAGGAGAGTTGTGCTGTGCCGAGAGGCAAGAGATTTGGGTAGGACATAGCCAAGGGGGCTCCAAAGTTAAGCACAATGGGAATCTGGTACAGCATAACAGCCTGCTGAGGAAAGGGAAAACAGCCCTCAGAAACCTTGTTCCTGAGCTAAGCCAGGGTCTTAGATCATCTTAAAGCTTAACTTTGATTCTTCAGCTGCGCTGGGTGGGTGGGGGTGGTTTTCAGTGATGTGCGTGTGGTGATGTGTATTGGATGTGGTTCAAGTCATCATGAGAAAGTGGCTACAGGCAAAAAGAAAACGGCAGAGAAGGACATAACACTCCAGTTCTCTGATTTACAGTCTTCTGGTTTGGGTGGATTTTGAGCGCTGTGAAGTTCTCCTCCTTTGGAGGGCTAAAAGCACTGTAAAACAGTGAGAAGTTGAGATGTGGTGAGTGCAAGCTGAAGGTAAATCCACCTGAATCTGGGAAGTGACAAAAAGGCAGCAAATAACATTTGTCAGCCTTCAACAGAGTCCAGAAGAGCAAACCCCTGCAGCCTTCAGAAAGGAAAGCAGATCTGTTGTTCATCAGGGAGCATGGGAAGGGAGGGAGATGAGCTTGCTTGTGGGTTACTTAAATTGCTGTCAGCTGCTTTCCAGTCCAGCATACATTCAGGATCACTGGGAGCTGGGTGTCTAAGCTCTCACATCTCCCCCAAAATCTTGCTTAAAGCATCCGCCTGGATCACACTCCCTGTGGAGGCCGCAGTAAATGGTCGTTCCTCCTTCCATTAGTTTTATTACTGAGAACCAGCCTGTTCTGCCTCTCTGCGGCTGCTACAGCCAAAGCTTTGCTACCAGATAGGCATCAGAAAAGACATCTGCAATTCAATTAGATATGTGCTTAAACTCACGATCTCTGTGGAACCGGCCGCTGCCGGAACGGAGTGCTCTCCATGCTGGGGCTGCAGCCTGCGGGGCTCTGCCCTGGCACTGCTGCCTCCTGCCCCGCTGGAGCCCGAAATGAGCACCAGCTCCTCGTAAGAGGCTGGAGGACTTTGTTTCTCCTTCCTTGCAAAGTTCAGGGGAGAACCCGGGGCCACTCCGGAGCCACACAGTCTCCTTTGTAACATAGGGAAAGTGGATGCTGCACCGTAGTGTATTTCTGCCTTGGGAGGTAGGATGAAGGAGCATTAAAGGTGATCCAGGGGTAAATTATTGCACCTTTTGCATGGACATGAAAGCACAATGGATTGATAGGAATATCTATACCAAAAGAAGGCCTTTATTTTCACAGACTTACTTCAGTCTCCGGTGCTGTAAGCACATATTCTCTGGTATCAGCTGCTCAAGGATCACCGTTCTTACTTGCAGTAGCCTTATAGGGTGGTTGACGCAAGATCCAAACACTTTCGGGGCAGGCCAGGCCACCAGCCTCTGTGGGGAACAGCTCTTTCGAAGTACTTCCATGACCCTAGAGGTAAAGGTGACCTCCAAGTGATGTCAGGCTGGTCCCTGGCACATGCCGCAACCTTGCTCCAGGAGGATGTTATGCAGTGCTCTGGTGGTCGTGCAGAATGTCCACTGAAAGCAGTCAGAAGGGAGGTTTGTGTGGGCTGCTTTGCCAAAAAGATGCAGTTGACAAAAACCCCAAACCCGAAGAGAAGTGAAGGTGAGTGCAGGGAGTGGATGTGGATTGCAGCTCACTACAAGCTCCTGTGCCTTCAGGGAGCGGCAGCTTCTAGTTGATAGGCAGATTTAATGCTGGGATGGGATGGGAGGAAAGTAGATGGGGATCAGGATGATGAACCTGAGTATGGCCCCAATGGGTCGGGGTGCTGTGTGGGTCCATACCACAAGTGTAGGATTTAGCAAAGCCTTGCTAAGCACCCTGCAGCCATGGGCTTTCTTCATTTGCCATTCACAAGGGATCCACACCGACAGTGACAATGAAAGCACTCGGGGCTGTCAGGGGAGGTGAGAAGAGGATGGAAGCGTAAATACTCTTAGGTGGCAGAGGAAAATGTCCCCTATCCCATCTCCCCATCTCCATCAGCGTTAACTTTAAATCCAGTCAGCAGTGGCTGTGGATCGAGTTCAGTCATGCTCTTAATGAACAGCAGCTCCCATTTAATGGGTTTGTGTGGAGGATCTGAGCCAGGACAGCCTGTTTGCTCAGAACACAATTACTCCTATTTACTACTTAAGTGCCATAAATGCACTTGGGCTTTCTAAGGAACAGCAGTAGCTGTATTGCCAGGGCATGTGGAGAAAACCAGAGCAGCTCCAACCAATGACAGGACACAAGTCAGGGCCGTGGGTGCTTGGGTAGGTCTAGAGTAGAGGGAAGTGATGGGAGAGGCCATGTTCTGATGTGACCTGTTGGATGCCAATGTAAATGTAAGATCTAGGCAGCGATTTTACCCCAGCCCTGGGCTGCTTTGGTGGCCCTGTTAGCCAGCAAGGTCTGGGAGCAGATACCATCCTCAGTGTCTGCAGTGCTTATAGTTGCTCCTGGATGTTCTGGGTTTTGGCAGAATAGATGTATGTGCACAGCCTGGCAGCTCATTACCCTTCAAGCTACTGCCTGATCAAGTGAGTGCTGCAGCACCCAGGGCATAAGTAGAAAACACACCTCTTAGTGAAGGGCCTGGCATGAAAATACTGCACCCATTACTGGAACACTGCTCGCCAACTTGTCCCTTAAAAGCCATTGCCAAAGCACTGCCCCTCAAAATATGGTTATGTTCTTAGGGGTAGGGGTTTCTGTTAGAGATCAAGCCTGTTGCTAGGGTTGTGAGACCTCCTAGTGTGAGCAAGACTGTATTTTAGCAGTGGCTATTCCTACTGATCTATCCAGTGTAAGTTCTGTGATACTGGTGTTGCTACACTTAGAGTGATGCTTTCTGCTCAGTATAAATTGAACAGCTTGTTACCCATCCATAATGTCCATGCCAGGGCTGTTGGTGAGGGCTGACCTAGCCCATGTGCCTGGCTGTGGCCAGCAGCAGACACATACGGTGAGGTGTGGAGCTGTCCTTGTCCCTGAGCATCTTGTCACCTTCCAGCAGCCAACAGCTTAGGGACTCCAAGCTGGAGGCTGCAGCTGACACCCATGTTTCAGAATTGCTCTTGGATGTGTCCTCCAGGGACATGTTTAAATTCATTTCCATCCTTTTGCTCACTCTGTAAGAGCAACTGTTCCCCAGTTGTCCCTTTCTAGCCTGTCTCCCCAGTCCTCGTGCTTGCTCCCATGGTAGCAGCATGCCTGGCCCAGCACTGGCCTCGGTCTGTGGTGTTAGCCCGCAGGCATCACTTCAGACATGGAATCTGGATGTGTTGCCTGGCACTCAGCGTGAGCTCTTCAGCAAGTCCTTGGCTTTGAAGTTTCAGATAGGCTCGTATATCTAACGTGGTGTCCTCCGCAGACTGTGTCTCCTCACCTTCACCACCCTCGCTGCCTACTTGGATACTTAGGTAATTGTCCACTTTCACAAAAGGAGAGGACTTTGGGTATTGCTACCCCTTGTTAACATTGATTTTATGTGCTTTTCATTAGACGTGACATCATTAAATGGCTCACTGTGGTTTCTGTGCAGTTTTGCTTTCTTTTTTTACAATGAGGATGTCATCTTGCTGAGGCCAACCCAGCTAAGGGAAGCACATCCACCCTTTTGAGATGCTGCGTATGAGAACTCACAGACATCGCTTTCCTTTTACTTTTTATACAGAGGGAAAAGAAAAACAACCTTTACTTTTGGTCTAAATTGTCACAAAACTCTATTTCTCACTATGCTTAACTTTAAAGTCTCCCAGTAAGGCTGCTTGGCAACGTTAGTACATAGTACATGGATAGGTATACATCAGCTATGAGCTATGTTAGAAGCAAACCCAGGATCCGCCTTCAGTATTGCTAATTTCTGATGACCTTACTGTAATGCCAGATAGATTTGATGTACCCATTAAAATCTGAGCTACTGAAATCATGCTGCTCCTATGAGACTTACACTTTCTATTAAGAATGAGTCAGCTTCCAGCCTTCGGTTTCTGAGGCGAAGAGCTTAAAATATCAGCAAGAATTTAGAAATCAGAAAAGAAATAATAGAAAAAAATATCCCAAATTGTCTCTTAAGATGAAATGACACATTTGGGCCTCACTTAGAAGGCTTTTGGATGCTTTGACAGCTCTGAAATTGTGTTGGAGCCAACTTGTTCTTGTGCTCTGACAGCACAAGCTGCCTTTGGTGTTACAGTGCCCCGACCCTTCAACAAATTAATTAAGGTTCTGAGGTTAAACAGAAACATGGGATTAATCCTCCTGGTTCACAAAGTGGAACTGAATTTTTTTCTTGACATGTGACGTTTTGATGATAGTTCGGCATATGTTGGGTCTTTAATCTTAAATACCTTTTATTGATTTCTCCATCAAGGAGCACTTTTGTGCCCATAGGATTTTTGTCTGGAGACTCATATTATATGCAAATAACCAAGCTGAAAGACTAATTGCTTTGGGAGAGGGAATAAAGGACGAGGTTGTTCTGGATCATCAAAAGCAGTTCAATCCGTTAATTCCTTAAGGCAGGAATAAAGGTTGCAACCTTGCCTGCAAAAACAGAGAAGGCAAACAGCTGCTCGCTTGTAGCTGTGCAAACAGGTGAGGAGAAGCAGCGTTCACATTGGGTTACACAATGCCGCAGCTCTACCGAGCCTCTCAAAGTTAAGAGAGTGCTTCCAAAGCAATGGTGTTCCTTCCTCATTCACCCCAATAGATGCTCTGGAGTGCTTTCTTTAGAACATCTACAACCCGGGCACTGTGTGGCACCGACTGCTCTGTAGTAAATAGCTTCCTTGGAGAAGGGGGTCCCACAGATTGTGCTGAGGCAGCCAGGGCTGGTGCCCTTCAGTGCCTGGTGGTACAGCCCTCCTCCAGCCACCAGCGTTTTCTCTTGGTGGTCCCAGTGATGGGGGCGGGTCTGAGGAATGGGAGCCCTCCAGCAGCAAGCTTCCTAAAGCTCAGATTGAGTTTTACAATGAAGGGTCAAGAGACAGTACTGACTATTTTGGTCTCTGGAAACCACTGGCTAAATCATTTAGACTGAAACATAGCAAGATCCGTTTCCAACACAAATAACCAAACACAGTAACAACCCAACCTCCAGTCCCCTACGTGTGCTGCAGAGCTGTATCAGGAGGGTAGCAAAGGAGAGAGCTGTTCTCTGAAAAGTTGGAAGTTCAACCCTTTTCTCCCCCAGCCCCTGTGAATCCTGAGCCTCCTGGGGGATTTATTCCGAGTGTCCTGAAACGTGTGGACAGGGAGGTTTCCAAGGGGACAATTCCTTCGACAGCTGTATTCTGCTGTCAACCAAACAATTAAGCAAAACACTGCAGCCCTATAATTACACGTTAAGGCATTTCTCATGTACCACGCGAGTCTGGCAGCTGCTAACAAAGGGCTGGATGCGGATGGGACTGCTCCGTTCGGAAGATGGCTCTGTAGGCAGCCTGGTTCCTTGGCCTATGCAAATAGAGAGAGACACAATATGGAGTATGTTGTTGCTCTAGCAGATGCATCCCAGCAAGCTTAAAGCAAAAGGCTTCTCTGGAGCAGGTATTTATGAGGGGTTTCTTGTGCTGTTCACTTAGTGGGGACAAGGCGCTTCAAGGAGGGGCAGTGAGAAAATGGGTCGGTCCTCCTGGTGATGTCTTGGGTGCTGGGAGACGCACGAACACCTATCAAAAACGTGCTTAAGGAGCTGGTGAGGCAAACCCAGCAATAATAAGGGCTATGCAGATGCTCAGAGGGCTGGAGCACCTCACCTGTGGAGACAGGCTGAGAAAGCTGGGGTTGCTCAGCCTGGACAAGAGAAAGGCTCCGGGAGACCTTAGAGCAGCTTCAGATACTTAAAAGGGGCCTACAGGAAACCTGGAGAGGGACTTTTTACAAGGCAAAGTAGTGTCCAGACAAGGGGGAACGGCTTTAAAGTGAGAGGGGAGAGTTCATTAGACATCAGGGAAAAATTCTTCCCTGTGAGGGTGGTGAGGCCCTGGCACAGGGTGCCCAGAGAAGCTGTGGCTGCCCCATCCCTGGCAGTGTTCAAGGCCAGGCTGGACACAGGGGCTTTGAGCAACCTGGTCTAGTGGAAGGTGTCCCTGCCCATGGGAGGGGGTTGGAACTGGATGCGTTTTAAGGTCCCTTCCAGCCCAAAGCATCCTGTAATGCTATGAAATTGCAGGTTTGGGACCTGAACTGTTAGTGTACAGTGCACCTCAGCACGGTACCCTGCTGTTCTTCACATTCTTCCACCTGGTGAAGGGTGAGTATTTACTGCCTGCTTTACAGGCAGTACCAGCATGACAGTAACTGCCCAGTGCAGCCAAGAGAGCTGTCAAATGCTGTGACTGAAGGCTATGCCACACTTCTCCAAAGGTCTCTGCTGTGACCCATGAGCTGTGTTTATCCTGGTATGCATCACTCCTACCCCCTTTGTTAGCTCAAATCCAAGTCCTTCTTCACCGAGATGAATGGGCATGGCTGATGGAGTGTCCTGCAGCAGGACAGGCTCACAGTGCCATGTGGCATTCATCTGCTCCAGGACACCGGGTGGTCCTTGTGCTGGACCAGAGGGGAGATTTCTGTAGGTGTTTCTGACTTCTTGGCCAGCAGCTGTTGTATTTAGGCTACAGCTCCATAGTATTTTCATCTGGGAGGAGATGGGCTCTGTGGGAGTTGTGGTTGTCACTTCCTGGTGGTTTCCCTCTCTTGGTGAACCCATCCTCTGTGTGGCCGGCTGGGTTGTCCTCAACATGAGGGGGTGGAGGAATGGGCACAAGCCAATTGCTAACACTGTGGGGTACTGAAGCATTGCAGGTGGTAGGAAAAAGGCTTTGATTTTTGCTTGGAGAGGGCAAAAAAGGGGAAGATGCACTAACAGACAGCAAGCAAGAATCATAGAGTATCTCAAGTTGGAAGGGGTCCGTAAGGATCATCGAGACCAACTCCGTGCTCACAGAACTACCTAAAACTAAACCATATGACAAAGAGCACTGTCCAGGTACTCCTTGCACTCTGACAGGCTTGGTGCCGTGACCACTTCCCTCGGGAGCCTGCTCCCGTAGCTGCCCATACCTATGTTTATCTTACACAAAGTGATTTGCAAAACCGCAGCTTGTGATTCTACATGTGTCTGAACCTGTCTGTATAGAAACACGGGACTGTGAGGTTGTCTCTGCTACATCCTGCAGACTGCCGTGGCGTACAACTGTGTTCA
Organism: Lathamus discolor; assembly: GCF_037157495.1. NCBI lineage: Eukaryota > Metazoa > Chordata > Aves > Psittaciformes > Psittacidae > Lathamus > Lathamus discolor. The sequence continues at coordinate 97,437,907 of NC_088887.1, read as the reverse complement.
ATGTTAGTTTTTTGGTGATTCATGTTTCCATCAAAACTGAAAAGCAGCTACTTCTGAATGTGTGAAAAAGGGGACATTGGGTAGGAAGGTATCAGAGAGCTTGTTAATAAGCAATAGGCAACCTGTGGAAAACAGGTTCTCTTCTTATAGGGACAAAACTCCCAAATTCTCAACTTTTCGGGATAATCCAACTTTGCCTTGTGCTGACACAGCCTAAATGCAGTCTTTCAGGAAGAAAACTGTGAATTTTGGGGAGACCTAGTGAATGAAACATCTGCCTTTTATTCCTATTGGCTGGTTTGCAATGCCCAACCCACACCTCTAGCCTCCCAGGCTCTGGATTTCTGACCTTTTCCCTCAATAAGGATTTACTGCATGTTAAAATGCTTACCGCTGGGTTGAAATGACAAATGTACGGAACCCTGTGTCTTTTGTTTCCAAACAACCTGTGTTTGAAAGAGAAGAAGATGTTAAGGCTCAGTTGTTTCTTGAGCAGCCTTTGCTCCACTGATGCTGGGAAGACATTCTCATAACAGGGCCACCCTCTGACCCGAAGCACCAGGGGAGGAAAGCAGACCTAAATGCAAAGTGGTGTCTGCTTGTGCTGTGCATACTGACACAAACCCAGTGTGCACTGGCCTGGGCTGTGCTCAGACGTGCTCTGTGTGTTGATGCTGCAGCAGCGTGTGGCTCCACTGCTACAGACACCTCCCTGTGCCGGAACGCCAGCAGACCGGCGCTGCCTGGGGTCTGCTCCTGACCTTGGGCAGTGTGGTACAGTCCTTCAGCCACAGACCAGTCAAAGGCATGCCTTGAAATAAAGTTACCTGGGAAGCCAAATCCTTTCTCTTGGAAGGGTGAGTGCTGTGGCTCCAATGGCACATGCCCCGCATGGGAGATGATCATCTGCACCAGCACCAGCACCAGCACAGTAAACGCTACCACTGCACTGGGCTGCACGCAAGGATGCAGAGTAGGTTCAGGCAGACCTGAGACTCGTTGTCTCCTGAGCTGGGATTCATCTCACCTGATTTTAGGGATGTTGTGATATGGATGTAGAATGACTGAACCTTTAAGGGACCTGCAGTCATCTGATCCAACTCCTCAAAGCAGGGCTAATTTTGGCATTAAAGCAGGTCACTCAGGGCTGCATCCAAATAGTTTTTGGAAACCTCCAAGGATTAAAATCCCACAGCCCCTCTGGGCAACCTCTTCGGGTTTTTGCGATGAGTTTCTTTTCCCCAGTACCCAATCATACCTTTCTTTGGTTCAACTTTTGTCTGCTTTCTACAACAGAGTCGTCCTTGATTCCTTTATAATCAGTGTAGAGAACCACACTTTGAGCCCCTGAAGTTTCTCACCTCTTTCAGGGTCAGATAAATTGCAAGTTTCAGGTGAGGAGTGCCCATCTTGTGCGTGCTTTGGCTACCCGTTATTTTGGGCTGTGGACGCCCCTCCAGCTGCCATGCCCATTGGAGACAGCTAACCCTTTCTCAGCTGTGGCTGCCCACACGGGAAACTTTTCTTTGACAAAGCAGTAGACCCACTTTTAGGGGGAGGAAGAGGGGCTGGTTGTCTTCATCAGCTCCACCTGCGGCTCCCGTGTTCATGGGCTGCACACTCCTGTGCATCCCCTTGTTGGTGCCCGTGCACGTAGCATAGATGGCTACGGGAGAGCCCTTCTCCTCATCATGAAATTCAGACAAAAATTACAAAGTGCACGGTTGTTTTGTTTTCACTAGCATGTAGCTACAGTCTGTGTGCTATTGGAAAGCTGGTGCTCTCCATAGAGGCATCCTGCATCCCAGTCTAAAAGGCATATATACGTATGGGGGGCTGGTGGGAGCGATGGGGAGCAGCATGTTTGAGAAACATGGATGAAATAATCCTCAAGCAATTGCTGTGTTTAGGAGTGACAGAAAAAACAGCAGGTGATGCTTTTGTTCTCTGGCAGGGACCATCATCTTTTGTATATGGAAAAGGCATTCAAGAAAAGCCTTTTAAGTCGAGTCAATGCGAATTGTTTCAATGGAGTGTTTTTGACAAGATACTGATACGTTGAAACGAAAAGGTTTACAAAAAAATAGTCACAAAATTCCACAAAAAGGTCACAGTTCTGTTGAGGGAAACCAGGACAGGAGTGCTTTGAACTCATAAATTGTTCATTTTTTAAAAGCCCTGTAATTTCACGCCGATATTTCTGATGCTGTATGTTCTGTAGAGGGTTTTTTGACATTACGGCTGACATGTCGTGAAATCATCACGGCACATAATAACATCTTATCATTTCTAGCTCAGAGTGTTGCCTGTTTGTTGTAGGGAAACAGTTTGGCACCTGATCAAAGTGTCTCCTGCCTGTCTTGTAAAAAAAAATAATGTCAAACTTCACTACAACACAGACAGGAGACACTTTGATGTAGGAAAGAAAATATGTTGGTGCTTACTAAGTGGCAGATGGTTTTAATAGTTTTAAAATGAAACAGAATAAAAAGTACTGAGATATTCTTATATCGTGTGCATCACTAATGAAATGCCATGAAATCATATAAAAAAAAAACCCTTAAATGACAAAACACAGAGAAAAAGTGAAGCAAAAGTAGGAAAGAGCATCTCTGGAGAGTGACTTGGTTTTGGTGGGAGGCTTTCCTTTGCCATTGGCTTTTGACCAGGCTGGGTTTGCTGAGTGCCGGACCTGTCCCACATGCTGCTGTTGGGATGGGGGCATGGAGCTGGCAGGGTTGTGATCTGGGGACACCTGTCCTGTTGAAACAGAGGGATGAGGTTGACCAGTCCTTGCACTGTTGCCATTGGGTTATTTAATGCCCAAAAATATCCATATAAACAAGAGCTTATTTTTGGTGAACACATTTCTTAAATAAAAACAAAACCCAAAAGGACTGCCTGATCTGGAGCATAAGCTTGAGGTGGTTACTGTGGTACCTGGGATCTGTTCCAGGAACTGGCTGCTGAGCACCTTGTGTGGCTCAAACCATCAGGCACTGGCTATTTGGGATGCAGGAGCCAACATCACACTGTTGTGTGTAAGCATTAGTTTGTAGTAATAATAACATTTTTTAAAGTTCCAGCATCAAAGAGAGCTGTATGGTAGTACACACACAGCGTAAGGCATCCAGAAACAAACACACACACAGTCATCACACAAATATACCCTGCGAGAGCAGAGGGGAGTCAGCGGAGCAGCTCTGGGCCAGCTTACCAATATGGTTAAAAGCAAAAATGTCCTCTGTTGCAGCAGCTTGCTGTTAGGTTGGTTGGTAAAAGCACATTGAGGGTTCTCATTCCCTTCCCATAATTCATCCTGCCCTATTTTAACTGTTGTCTAATGATGTGAAACCATCACCGCTGATACAGCAACAACTGAGCTTGTGGGTACCTGTATCCATATGTTGGCGGATGGTGGTGGCGGGGCATCATATTTGGCTCCCAGCTGCACAGGCAGCTCCCACATGGGAGGGCAGCTGACTGCAGGCCTTCCTGGGTCAGACCGTGGTGATTCCGCAGAGGACACGAGGTGGCCAGAAATGTGCTTGCATTATGCTACCAGAACTGGGGTGTCCAAGCCCGTAACACAGCTGCTGCATCAGGAGAGGCAACTGCGAGCTGGCTCGTGCTGCGAGTGGCTGTGTTCCCTGAATGTCCCTACAAGCCTGATCCTGCAATCCTCCTGTGTGCCAAGATCACAGAATCAGACATGTTTGGGTTGGAAAGGTCCTTAGAGCTCATCCAGTTCCAACCCCCTTGCCACGGGCAGGGACACCTTCTGCTAGAGCAGGTTGCTCCAAGCCCCGTCCAACCTGGCCTTGAGCACTGCCAGGGATGGGGCAGCCACAGCTTCTCTGGGCACCCTGTGCCAGTGCCTCACCACCCTTGCAGGGAAGAACTTCTAATATTCTGTCTGAATCTCCTCTCTTTCATTCTAGAGCCATTCCTCCTTGTCCTGTCACTACGGGCCCTTGTAATAAGTCCTTCTCTGGGTTTCTTGTAGCCCCTTTTAGTCACTGGAAGCTGCACTAAGATCTCCCTGGAGCCTTCTCAGCCTGTCTCCAGAACAAAGGTGCTTGAGATGCTCGGCATCTATCCACCTTACCCATCTGCAGAGTAAGATGGGTACCATCTGCGGGATGGAGACAGCACAACCTGCCGTGTGCCCTGAAAACTCTTCACCACAGCATTCCTTATATGTGGCTTCATTTGGTGTTGCCTATAATATTAGGAAATAAAAACAAAGAGGGAGGCAGTGGGACATTGAAAGGGAATGATGTGCAGGTGGGGCAACAGGCTTCGCTGGTGGCTTCGGAGGTGTACCATCACACAGAGCAGATGCTGGTAACTTCATGACAAACCCAAATGATGAGGAAGGCTGGAAGGGAGGCAGACCCCATGTCCTGACGGCTGTATCACACGGATCACTATCACTTTTTACTGGAAAAGCCCATGGGAAGGTGAGGAGGCGCACAGATACTGGAGGCATGGTGCCTGGTGCTCTTCCCTCATGGGTCTCTGTCTGCAGGGTGAAGCAGCCAATGCCCCTGCCACCTCCAGCTGGTTAAGGCGGTCATCTGGGGGTGATTGAAGCAGCTTTCCACTGTGTTCTTCATAACACACCTCAAAGGGTTACTGTAGGAGCAAGCACAGAGGAAGATTTCAAGCCCTAAGTCAGCCAAGAAGCTGAAATAGTAGGAAGCTGCACTGAAAAGAAGAAGGAAAGAAAAAGAAAGGGAGGTTTGAATGGCTCCAAGCCTGCTGAGGGGCATACAGAAGGAGAAAAACACTGCAGGCATGAATCCCATCCAGCTGCTTTCCACAGACCCGGCATGGCAAATTTGTCACAGGAAATAAAGCAGAGGAAAGGAGTGAGACAGGCCAAGGCAAGGACACATGGAGGGAGGCTTTCAGCCTCCAGCAAGGCTGGAGGGCTGAGCTCACCTCTACACACAGGCCTCTGGCCAGTGCCAGATTTTGGGTGCTCCCAGAGATGCACAGGGGGAATGTGGATGGGGTTGGATAGTGAAATGTCCCCTGGGCATCACCAAAAGCAATTCCATCAGCTCTGCCCCCAACCCACTAAGGGTGAAACAGGGAGAAGGTGCAAGACGAGTGGGTGGAGGCTCCTTGGTCTGCCTCCTGCAGCACCCATATGTCCTTCTGCAAGCATCTGGAGAAGGATGCTCTCAACCTGTGATTCAGAACGTGCTGCAAGATCTGCAAATCCCTGCCTTTGTGCAACAGAGGAATTGGGGGAAAAACATACAGAAAGAGAGAAGTCACTGTGTCCTTCAACCAGCTCCGGCTCCTGGAAATGCGCTTCAGTGTCCCACTGCTGAGCAGGCAGAGCAGGACACCTTCAGCAGCGGCGATATTGTGCATCCACAGGATGCCTTTCTCTCCTGGACACTTTGCAAACCTGAATTTAACCCTGAGTGGGATATGCAGGTTTTAGTCTTAGGCATGTAACAATCAGTTAGAGCTGAACAGGCCACCTCCTTCCCCAGTAGGAAGGAGGAGACACCTCCCTCCTGATCTGGATTATGTTGCCTCTGGATGAGATACATGGCCCTCATAGTGAAGGCAGTACCTGGGCTGGCACTGAGGCAGGGGTGATGCCCATGAGGATGTCCTGGATGAGGGACACCACTCACACCATCACCATGATTCTCGTCTCCCATCACCTCTGTAGCCCTGGCCACCAGGTAGCTCCAGCCAAGCAGCACCCAGCCTGGATACTGTTACTGGATATCTGTAGAAGCAAATGAATGAAGGAGAAGGGAAGGAATGACTCTATATCCTCATGTCCAAGAAAGAACAGGCCTTGCTCTGTCTAGGAGATGAAGTAGCTATTGAGAAGATGTCCTTTCAGATGTGACACAGAGTGTCATGCGTCCCCATTAGGGAAGGTTTCCAGTCACATGTGATGAGAAGGCAATGCCATCACATCCTGCAATCACACCCTGGCCGGGACCATTTTGCTGTGAGGACCTTGCCAAAGAGGGTTGATGGGTAAAAGCTATGAGGTTAATGAAGCTGTAGAGGCCACCCTGAGATGCAGTTTGTGATTTTGACCTTCAGTGTTTAGGAGAGACATGAAAAGACTAGCTTTAATACGTAGTATATACCTAAGCACTCCTTAGGTAACGTATGTAACTTCTGGGGTCACTAAGCATCCTCCCTGGGAAGAAATGAATGGGGAGAGGATGGGAACAGCTTTAGTGACAGGTACCCACAGAGAAGTGAAGGAAGGCTGTTGCTGTGCTCTTGGAGGTGGCAGGTGAGGAGCAATGGTCTGAAGCTGAAGGAGGAGCAGGGTTCAAATAAGACTTGGACATAAGGGCTGAGCAACTGAGAAAAGTCACCCACTGAGGTGAAGATGCCTGGTCTCAAATGGAGCTCAAGAAGCAACTCGGAAACAGCTTCTGCCAGGAGGAAGCATTTGTCTAAATACAGTCCTGCTGGCCATCCTATCCAAGAACAAAGCCGGAGCTTCTGAGAGCCAGCACTAAACCTGGGTCATTTCATTGCTGTGTGCCCAAGATGGGTCTCCAGATACTGAAGCTAATTCTGTTTCTCAGGTGAAATCTCCATGCGATTTGCTGATGGCTGAGTGCAAATAATGAGCACCAGTTGTGGTTCAATACTACAAATGTTTTTGCTCAGAAATCAATCTGTCAATCGAGGAGATCATTTACTGCTAGAAACATTATGTCACCTGAACCTAGGAGACCAGGCTGCCTGGTCAGCTGTGAGCTGTTGACTTGCTCTTGATCACAACACGCTTCAGCTCCAGTGCTCACTGCCTCCTCCTCCTCTGCCTCCCAGTACTCCAGGGCTGACTTTGTGCCATTCATTCCTACAGGGCTGGTTCAATGTGATGAACGTGTAGGGAGAGAGCGCAGGAGGCAGCGTTTGTGTTGTCTGCCCGAGGATGCCTGCGATGGCTGGGTGCCTTGTTGCAGCAAGGGACAACTGTGGGGGCCATGAGAATGTACCAGATATGTCTAAGCAGCTGTTCATCTTTTTTATTTTAGTTTTTTCTTTAATCTTTTCCCTCTTAGTTAAACATCAGAGAGTGAAAAAGCCACAGAGGCCCAGGTGTGGCTGTTGTTAAAGATCAGGACTAAGTACCAAACCCAGCTGGGACAGGCCCTGTTGAACCTGTGCAGTTCTGGGAGGCTGCAAGGAGGGGGCTTTACAGGATGGTTTGTACCAGCACGCCTGTATAAGAACATCACGTTGGGATGTACCCAGCACCACCCCGGGATCATGTGAAAACCAAATACCTTCAAAATGCACTTCAAGACTTGCGAAAGCTTGAGCGGGTTTGAAAGGCCTCTAGGTGCCAACAGAGCATGGTGCAGCACAGGTATCAGATATTTGCAGTCATAGAATCATAGAATCATAGAATAGTTAGGGTTGGAAAGGACCTCAAGATCATCCAGTTCCAACCCCCCTGCCATGGACAGGGACACCTCACACTAAACCATCCCACACAAGGCTTCATCCAACCTGGCCTTGAACACCTCCAGGGATGGAGCACTCACAACCTCCATGCTGCTGGGTGCCGCAGGTTCTGAGCGGGATTCCCACCACCTCTCACATCCAGACGCATTTTCTGGCAAGACTTAGCAGCCGTTAAATAAAGCAAGCTGAAATCTGGGGAAGGAAGGTAGTGCCCTGCTGCGTTTTCCAGAGCTTCTCCTAAGCCGCAAAAACACAGGTTTCAGGAGGAACCGTGCCAGGCTGGTGACTGCTTTCCACCTTCCAGTTCAGCCCCCTGCCTCCTGTCCCTGCCCACCCTCCAGAAGCACATTCATACCTGGTCTGCAGACAACAAACCCAAAGACAGCCAGCACCTGGGTCCGGCAGGAGACTTCTCCTCCTGTGGCCTTGAAAATAAGGGTGGGGAGAGGGGAAAGAGGAGAGTTTGGTTGTTAGCGCTTGGCTGTTTTGCTCTGCTAGCTTGTGTAAAAACAGCTGCGGAAAGTCAAGATAAAGAACTCTGTGGTTTCAGCTTCTAACCTCAAACAGCAAATGCTCCTCAAAAACAGTTTACTGTGTGGACACATTGCTTCGAAGAAAGGATAAGGAGCCCAACCGAAAAGAACACAGCATAGTAATTGGCAAATAGTATTTAGTCACAGAGGGGCTGTAAATAAAGTAGAGGGTGCTCTGGGATCTGAACCCTTCAACAAGCCAGTTGCATCTCTTTCCAGGAGGTTTTACTGTCTTCTTCTCTTGCTGAGATGTCCCACTCACTATTGACACAGGCACCTCCTCCCAAAATCCCATTAAAAGAGACGCTTTCCAGCATGTGCCAGGCATATCCTTATGTGAAATGTGCTAAGATGTTGCAATTCCCATTCGGTTTACTTTGAGTCACTACAATGAAGCAGTGCAATGCCGGGCTGGGGGGCTGAGGAAGAACATGGCGAGGAGAAGTTAATTAATCTACAGTCATTTTGGACCGCTGAGTTTCGTTTTTTGTGTGTACCACTAGCACGGTACTCACGGAACAGGTTGAAGATTTACAAGGAAAAAGGAAGAATTAAGTACTGATATGTGAACTGTAGCACTTACAGCTTCAGAGAAAAAACAGATGTTTTCTAAATGTAGATGTTGCCAGGACTGAAGTAACAGCTGACACGTACTGATAATTACTCATTAGACTTGTTCCGGGGGTAGAGCTCAGCAGCAGCAGCGGAGTAAAGGCTGTGTATCAGGCTGACTGCTTCCCCTGGCTCTGAGGAATTTCTGCTTCGGCTTCCCTTTTTCCTTCCTTTTACTTTCCATCATTAATTTCAGTGCTGTTAGTGCCTGCCAGCAGCCCCCTGGCCTCTCCCCCCGCCCTGGGGAGGGGAAGGGCACCCCACCCCATAGAAGTGCTGAGGCAGGTCCCCGCTGGTGCTGGGGGGAGCTTTGGCAGCCTCCCTGGCTGTGCCCCATCCCTATGGCAGCCACTGAGCAAAGGGGAAGTTCAGAGCAATCAACCCGAGCGGGCTCATCCACACCAGTCCCTGTCCCAGCCAGGGCCATGCACCCGCTCTGTGCCAAGCGCAACAACCGAGCTTCAAACACAATTCTGGGGCAGAAAGTGCAAAATCCTGCCAGCTGGCACAACACGGCTCAGTGGGAACAGCCCCGAGGGGTGAGGCCTGGGGCTGCACGAGGCTGCGGGCAGAGGAGGCGTTGGAGATGTTTGTGCTGTTTGTGCTGCGAGCAGTAACTCCTGCTGTTAGTCACTGGTGCTCCAAGCACAAACGCTGCTTCGCACATCAACAAGTGTCAGGAGTGAAAGCGAACAACAGATTGGCTTGATGGAAAGTGAACATGAACAAAATATAACCCAACCAAACCCTCACTTCTTGTTACCAGGAAGGCACTGGGCTATAGAAACACTGCGTTTGAAATTGCCTTCTGACAGCTGACTTTGAGTTGCATCTCAACTTTGGAAGGAAAGCAAATCCACCAGATTTTCCCAAGGACTGGAAAACATTGACATGTAATACCTTTAAAGTTCATCTTCAGACACGTGAGTGTGATTCAACACTAAACCTGGACTGTGGCCAAACGTAGCTGAGGAGGAGTCCCACTGACAAGGTGGAGTGGGTCGCCCTGCCCAGCCACCCAAAACTCATGGCTACGGGTCTTCCTCCTCCCCCTTGGGACACCAGGAAATCACCCCATCCCTTCCTGGAGAAGTGGCACTGCTGGGATGGAGAGCAGGGAAAGGAGTCCATCCACGCTTCACCCTCCACCAATCTCCTTTTGTTGGTGGATTTAGACCAAGCGAGAGCTGCAAATGAGTTTTAAATAAAGGCAGGCTAGGCTTAAATTAAAAGCTCTCTTTCGTAAGGCAGCTTGTGGCTATTGTCAGCTCCATCAGCCCAGGCATCCGTGGGTGGGCAGCGCTGGTGGCGGTGTGGGCCCAGCACCAGTGGAGCGGTGCTGGAGTTGGCACCGGGGCACAGCCACCACGGCTGTGCAGGGGACGTGTCGGCTCCCTTTGGCCACAAAGCCACCGCTCCCCTGGGCCATGTGCATGCAGAGACCTGTGTCGCACTCCCACAGCGGTTGTTCTTTGCAGGGTGGGGTCTGACACTTCCTCTGCTGGTGTCACGGGGGCAGAGGCACGCTTTGAGTGAACACCCAGGGGTTTCCCCTCTTTGGAGGGGGTTGCAGGGGAAAAAGAAACCCTGCCTGCTCTGCAGGAGCATACCTGAGGTGTCCCCCCAAGAGCCCCGCTAATGCCCCCCATGCCCTGCAGCACCCCAGCATCACCTTACTGGGGCTGGGCTACCTTTCCTCTCTGGTGGGTGGGGGTTTCACTGTGCTTCTTGCTTGCCATCATTTGTTTAGCCATCGTTGGTTTCTTAGTTCATATGTATTAATTAATTGTAAGTATATAACACATATCATTATAAGGCTGCGTGGAGACCTGATAGCAGCCTTCCAGTACCTGAAGGGGGCCTATAGGGATGCTGGGGAGGGACTCTTTGTCAGGGACTGTAGTGACAGGACAAGGGGTAATGGGTTAAAACTTAAACAGGGGAAGTTTAGATTGGATATAAGGAGGAAATTCTTTCCTGTTAGGGTGGTGAGACCCTGGAATGGGTTGCCCAGGGAGGTTGTGAGTGCTCCATCCCTGGCAGTGTTCAAGGCCAGGTTGGATGAAGCCTTGTGTGGGATGGTTTAGTGAGAGGTGTCCCTGTCCATGGCAGGGGGGTTGGAACTGGATGATCTTGAGGTCCTTTCCAACCCTAACTATTCTATGATTCCATGATTCTATGATTCTATGATTCTATGATTCTATGATATGTATAATCCTATCACACATGCTGTTTTTATGGGGGTGTGGTGCAGCTGGGGCTGCTGCTGCCCACTGCTCTGGTCCCCCAAGGTGCGCACACCCTCATGAGCCCCCTTGCCCACCACAGGCTGTGCACTGAGATTCATGTGGGACCCCCTGGGAGGTGGGAACACCTGCCCAGAGAAGGCTGAAGTGTCCCCCCACCCCTGTCCTCAATACGTCCCCACTGTGTCATCCCATGCATCCTGCCACTGTGCCCCACCATGCCTGGCCCCTGCACCTCTGCACCCCCATGTGTCCCACCACACCCCCATGTGTCCCTCTTCACCCTCATGTGTCTCCCGTGCCCTCCCATGCACCCCCTATGTGTCCCACATGTCTTTCTGCATGTCTGTGTGTGTCCCTATGTGCCATGAGTGCCCCCCCGACACTACATGTCCTACCAAACCCCTGCCTGCCCCCAGTGGTCTCCAATTCAGGTCCCACCATGACTCTACGCCTGTCCCCCACACGCCACCTTGGTGTCCCCCACCAGCTCTCCCTGCTGCCCCATCCCTTGCTGTCCCTGGGGCGGGGAGGCTGCTGACACTCGGTTCAATGTGCTGCCAAGCCCTGAGGTGGCACTTTCCGCTTGTGGGAGATGCAGCTCCCACAGCAGCAAGGATGCCACCCAAGGTGAAAGCAAAGTCCCCTTTCCTCTTGTGACTTACACTGTCGATGAGCACTGCCTCTTTCAAGCCCACAGGAGTATAGCCTTTCTTCGGGTGAGCAATCCAGGCCTGAAACATGAGTGTTTTGGTATAACTTGCCTGCTTGTGACATACCAACCAGCTCCCACAATGAGAGTGCAGGCGGCTCTCCGGCTCCTTTGGTCTGGGGCTGTCTCAGCTTTCAGGATACAATATGTCCCCAGGGATTATTTCAAGCTGCAGCAGGGAAAACACATGGCAAACTGTCCGGCTGCTTGCAGTAGCCCTGCAACAAGACCTGTATCATAAGTATGGCTATGTGTGGCAAAAGCATAGCGCATACATGGCGTATACATGGTCAGGCGACTCCTGACAATGTAGGTTGTTATTAACAGCCAGAAATCAATGCACCTATTGTTACATGCTTTTTAAGCCAACTTGTGACTGACAAGCAGCATCATGGACCTTCCCAAGGCCGGTATTGCAGTGTTTGCTTTGGGTATCCACATTTTGTACGCCATTGTTAAGGGCTGGGAAGAAATTCACTCATTGACCAGGACTGCGCTGTCTTCATGAAAGGCAGAGGGGCCTCATTTTCTTCTTGTTTCACATCTATCGTCCCATTTTACTGGGCATGGAGAGAGAGGAAGCCTGTGTCCGTGACACCGAGTGGTGCAGAGACCTCCCGCCCTGCGTGTCTGCTGAGATGACACCATGGCCAAAGGAGAAGGCTCGGCTGAATGGGTTGGACTGGCTCTGCATCCAGCCTAGTGTCAGATGGTTCGGAAGGAGGGAGGACAGGGCTTGTGTTGCTTCCCCTGCCAGCCTCTGAGGTGTCTGTTCCCTTCCCTGAGTGCTGCCGAGGGCTGAGCTCGTGCCTTGGTGGACACTGAACACAAGACCTGGCTCCTGACCAGCACTGGTCTGTGCAGAGCCTGCCTGAATCTAGGCCTCTCTGTTCCCTCTCGATAGACCTAGTTTTGCAGTTGTGTGTGTTGGATTTCAGCTGCCCTTTGACCACTCACCCTGTCTGCAGTTCTCAGAGCATGTCCTTGTCCCCAGATAACTTCTTATCAGGGGCAAACTCGCTCGCCTCACTCCTCACCCCTTTTCCAAGCCATTTACAAAGGCACAAGCCGCTGAGGTCCCTGTGCAGACCTGCGTGGAAGGTCACTGCTATCATACCACTGTTCTGAGAACTGGCTGTCTGCTCCTGACCTCCATTTCCTGTTTTTCAGCCCATTATCTGTAGATAACAGGTCCCACTTTCTTAAGTCCAGCCGGCTGTTTCCCGAGGAGCTCTCTCTGCAGCATCACTTTGTTCCGAGCTAATGGAGCGAGCCTGCAGGAAAGAGTGTGCTGGTCCCAGGTTGCCTGTAGCTTGGGATGGCTGTACATGTGCCTAGAGGTCCAGAGCGACCGCACTGCTCTGGTGTCTTTGGTAGAAGCATGTGTGTTTTGGGTTCCCTGTGGTCGAGGGAAGAGAAAGCAACTCTGGACCCTCCAAAGAGCTGATCTCTGTCTATCATCTAGGGCAGATGCTCATCATCTAAGGATGAACAGCAGATAGCAACAATCCCTGCTCAGCACAAGTCTATAAATACATGTGGTGTATTGGGAGTATGCACATGTGCTACTGGGACCAGTATAGTTTCTGAACAAGCCCAGGTGATTTTTCAGCTGGGACAGGGCTCGGAGCACGTGCTTTTGGCACTACTGTTTTTCTCATGTGGTGGTGAGTCAAGTCCAAGGCCTTTATTGACTCTTGCTGTGACGGGTTCCTCCTGGTTGCCATTGAATACCTAAAGGTGTATAACCAGCACCTGCACTGAGTTGCCCCTCACTAACAGCACCTGAGAAGTACCTATAGCATGTGGTAGCATGAACCAGATGGGCACAACTCATTTCTCTTTCCTCGGATCTGGATGACAAAAATAACATGAAATGGCATCAATTCTCTCATTGTTTCATTTAATGATAATTTTCTCCTCTTCACCCCAACTGAGGGACATTTTGGCAGTTTGTGAACATTCCCCTGTTCACATTCATTGAGTGTTACTGCAGGCATTTCTTTCATGTGACAGCTTGAAAAAGCAATGTGAAAGCTTTCCTTCTTGTCTTTTTGGCCTTTCCCTCCATCATCTGACCCTCATGAATACTCTCCAGCAAACAGTTTGCCTTTCTTGCATAGTAAGATCTGGAAATAATTGCGTGCCCCAGCCCTTATTTCCATCAGTGAATAAGCTTGTGGTCTTTGCTCCACAGTTCATTTTCTTAACTCAGAAATGTGCCTTTATTATTTATTTTCACCATTGCATATATTCCATTTATCCCCACAGTTCACTGTTGCCAATAAAGTAGGAAAATAAGGGATAATCACCACTTAAATGCTTTCAAACCGGTGCCATGTGTGGGGAAAAAAATCCCCAACCAAGGAAAAAGTCTTAGCACCCTCTAAAGAATGTGCACTGAATGTGCCCTAGCCAAAGTCCCCATTTGTTCTGATGGATCATATGAAAACCTGAGGTCCTGACAATCTGAGAAGCCATGTTTTGATTCCTTGAATCCCCAACCACAGATCAAAGGTTGGCTCAGATCAGCAGATCGGTTGCAATGGTTCTTGCTGATCATTTGTTTGTATTTGCTATAGCAGGCTCTGGGAGCAGCGAATGTCATAATCTTGTGTCATTGTATAGCTGCGAGGAGATCGCTGATAAATAGCAATAATATGCACACACGTAACGAATAGAGGCAGCAGCCAAACAGGAGAATAATTGCTGTCTTGGTGGAGCTTATTAACTTAAATTGGGCAGAAACAATTTCTGGGGGCGGTTGCCCCCTTTTTAATTTCCTGAAGATACCAAAGGCCAATGTTCTTCTTTCAAAATATGTGCCCTGAGAAATGCACTTTGTGTGACAGGGGCTGAAGATATGTGTGTGCTTTTCTTTGGCTACAGAGAACTGAACTGGCCCCGTTTGATCTGGACATCACCGTGACCCGGCCCCCACCAGAGCACGCGTTTCCTCACTGAGCATTGCTCCTGTGCACTCACATGAAATGACGCAAACCCAGCTGTTCTGAACGTCCTCCCTAAATACGAGTGCTATTTTGTTGTATTGGGATGGCTTTGAGGTCCCAGCTTGCACCACAGGGAGGCTGCTCCTACCTCCTGCTGTTTTCAAAGCTGGGGGTCTCTGCCCTGGGGTCTTTGGTGCAGCTGCCCCACTTTCACACTTCCAAGCAGATCTCCTCCTGGTTTTACTATAAGCCAAAGGAGCTCCACAATGCAGCTGAGTGCTCAAACCGTTTCTCTAGCCCCAGCATTAGCCAAAAGCCAACCTGCAATACCCACTTGGTTGCTCATCCATAGTCTTTCTAAACAAGAAATTATTCCAACAGAAAAAATCTGGGCAAGCTTTGGCCAGATTCAACTACACATGTGAGCTGCTTTTTGCCATTTTACTTATGCAAAGCATCGGTAAACCCAAGTTAAATACCTACTTGTTTATTAGATTTAACTGCATTTTACAGCTCGGGAGTGATCTAAAGCAAATCTAACCCAAATACATGTGTTCTGTAGAAATAAATGGGCAATCTTGGTTGCAGAGAAATTTATGAGACTTTTCCAAGGATGTTGCACGCACTAGCTTGGGAATCCTATCTGAGATTCATTGTTGAGCCACCATCTTTAGCTTCATCTCCACAATCGTAGAATCACAGAATCAGCTGGGTTGGAAAAGCCTTTTAAGATAACCAAGTCCAACTGTTACCCCAGCACCACCAAGTCCAGAAAGTGCCAGAACTCAGTCAATCACAGCTCAAGCTCATGGAGTTGACAACTGCCAAGCAGGAGGCACTCCAAGGCAGGTTCTCATCTCTGTTGGCTGGCATTAGTGGGAAGTCAGAGGAGTCATTCTCAGTACATACTGCTTTAATTAAACTTAGTGGGATCCTCAGTTAGTGGAAATCAGCAAAGAGGGGAATTCCTTGCTGCTGAACTGTGGAGAAATGTATGCAGCAGTAGGACTCGCAGGTCCCTTGCTCGGCTAAGGAGGTGCACTACATTGGCTGGGTCCCTTCGGTGCGAATGCGGGATAATCAGCGTGGTCTGGAATTGCACTCCAGGGAGAGCCAGTCCGTCATGCTCCCGCGCCGCGGCTTGAGTCTTCTCCCGGTCCAAGTTAATAATAAACACAAGCCAGCTAAGTGATATACGTGACACGTTTATTACCATGTCCTTTAGAAGCAATTTCCTTTCTGCTCTGTTTTCTCACAGACAGTGTAATTACCGAGTTAAAGAGGACAGAAAAAAATAGAATGAACAGGTTTCCAGATCTGATCATTCCCAGATGAAATGGCGAAATTAACGAACCAGTGTGTACTCTTCAGAGGGGTAAGGAGATATTCCTTAGGGTTAGGAGCTGCATTTCAGCAAGTCTTCAAGTGAAGTGACGCAGTGAAATCAGCTCCATATAGGTACAGCTTAGCAACAGGAGTTTTTAAAATGATAATACTCAAGCCATTTGTTTGTGCCTACATGGAAGACAGGCATCGTGACATTCCCAGCTATGCTTTGCAAAACAAACCCAGCCACTGTTCCTCACATAACAGATTGCTCAGTTCCATACAGAAAAGAAATAAAAATAATTTGAGGCAAAATCCTAAGGCTGTTAGAGCAGGCAGCCACTGCCTTTATCAGAGCTAGTATTTCGCTAGCATAATGCCTTGTCTTGGGCTGTGGAGAGGGCAACACCGTGTGTTCTGTGTTGCGTGTTCCATGTGGTCAAGTGGTAATTCTGCCCCTCTACTCCACTCTTGTGATAGCGCACTGTGCGCAGTTCTGGAGCCCACAACATAAGAAGGACATGGACCTGTTTGGGCGAGTCCAGAGGAGGGCCACAAAGGTGATCAAGGGGCTGGAGCATCTCTCCTGTGAAAACAGCCTGAGAGAGCCGGGGTTGTTCAGCCAGAAGAAGAGTCAGGGGTGACCTTAAAGCAACTTCTTGTCCCTCAAGAGGTCCCACAGGAAAGCGGGAGTGGGACTTTTTACAAGGGTGTGTAGTGATGGGAGAAGGGATGGAGAATGGCTTGAAGCTGGTACAGGGGAGATTCAGAAGAGCTATTAGAAGTTCTTTGCCATGAGGGTGTTGAGGCACTGGCACAGGTTGTCCAGAGAAGCTGTGGCTGCCCCATCCCTGGCAGTGTTCAGGGCCAGGTTGGATGGGGCTTGGAGCAACCTGGTCTAGTGGAAGGTGCCCCTGCCCATGGCAGGGGGTTGGAACTAAATGATTTTTAAGGTGCCTTCCAACCCGAACCATTCTATGGTTCTTGTTTGTTCTGTAGTCACAGACTCTTTAGCTAGAGACCAGAAAATAGTCCCCCTATTGCAAATTGCTCACCAGCCCATGCCCTAAACTGCCCTAAAAGCTGCATAAACCAGAATGCTGTGAGGAGTGTGAGTGAGGGTGTGCAGGGAGAGAAGCACGGGGGGAAAAAGGCTGTTGGATTTCTCTGTACCAATATGCCCAGTGAGAAATAGTTTCCATGCATGCTTTCAACCTCTTCTTCTTGGGATGAAATGACACAGCCCTAAGGCACAATCACTACAATGGGCTCTATGTAAGATGCTGCTTATAAGCATTTGTCAAACTGCAGTAAGCACAGGACAGTGTGGCAACGTGTCCTCATTCAGCTGCACTTCCCATGGGCGATGGATCCCGCTGGGAGCTGGGCAGGCCGCTGCTCGATTCTGGCGCAAGGAAGCAATCTAAGGTGCTTGTGTTTTAACATCTGCAGTCCCAAGATTTGGCTTCTGACATCTTCAGAAGGCCTGCATGAGGTGTCTCTGCCCGTGGGCATCACAAACAGGAGTGCTGTTGAGGTGGCAGGACCTGGGTGCTAAATTGCCCCCTGGAAAGTGCTCTGGCTCAAGATTTGGAAACTCTCAGGGCATACTGCAAAACCTGCAGTTACGCATGAGTCTGGTGCTCCGTAGTAGCTTCCAAGAGGGGTGGTACAGTGGTAGAAAACCAGGGTGGCAGAGAGAGCCAGCGTGGATGAAGCAGTGGTAGACAAAATGTGTGGTGCTGCAAGGCCCACCCAGACTCACTCTTCTCTAGTATTGCCAGACTAAAGCACCCCAAAGGCACCTCCAGACCAAGCACAGAGGAAGGGCTCTTCCCTGTGAGGGAGGTCTCAGGAGCAGGTTATCAGGAGTTGCAGTCCAGTGGGGGCTGGTCTGGAAAGCCACCTCTGCCAGGGCAGTCACTGGGAGCCCCCCACAGCTGGAAACCCCTGCTTTGTGACTGCTCATGGCCAAACCAACCAGTCAATGGGTCTGGTGCCACAGCACAGTTTCTGCTTCTTGCTCGGCAGCCGTCATGAGATTGTCTTGAATGGGGATGTTTACTACAGCCAACGGGAGAGATGGGTACCCTTGGGTTTGTGATGCTGGGACATCCCTGTGCTGTGGGTTGAGCATAAAGCAGTAATTAAGTTTAATCCTTCAGGGGCAGAAATTATGGGTCAGATTTCAGCTGGTGTAAATCAGCACGGCTCTGCTGGGGTCAATGGAACAAACCTAGCTTGTGCCAGCACAGGCTCTGGATTGGTGCCTGTCATTGTGCACAGTCACAAACACTGCTGAGTGCCATGCAATTAGAATGAAGGATTAATAAAATCATATTTCGCATTGTCCTCAGCACATACAGGCCATTTGGAACAGCTCAGCAGCCACGTATTGCCAGTGGTTCTGACCCATGTTGCTTTCAAGGCTCACTGGTGTGTATGGCAATTAATATGGCTACATGGTGAAAAGTATTATCCTCTGCATTATTCAGTAATTTAGCTTTGCAGCTAAGCAATTCACTTCATTTTGCCTTATAGTTTTTATTCTGATTCACACACAGCACTTCCAACTGCTTCATAAGCTGGGCTGTTCTCTAGGCAGTATTCTTAGGAATTTAGGAGCCCTGTAGGGGTTTGCCCATGTACTGTCCTTGATACAAGTCGGAGCCAGGTGTGTCGGAGGAAGCATCTCTTCAGTTCTTCATCTCCTGCTGCAGTTCCTCCATAATTCCTTTTTACTAACAATCGCTCTGAGGCAATGATTCGTTACCGTTTATACAGTGGTCACTTGGCAAATTGAAGTCCACTCATTTCCTTTTACAATGTTTGACACCAACCCAGTGAAAGACTCAAAATGCATGTTTTTAAATACTGAAAAAGCCTCTCAGGACTATGTATTTGCTGATATTCTGCCCCTTTTTCCCTAAAAAAGAAAATATATTTTTCTAAAATGCAGCTATTTGCTACCTATGGTGTAGACTCCCTCTCCGAAATTGTAATTGAATTTTGCATGTCCTATCTCAAACTCACTTGATGTGATGATGCTTAGGATATTATTTCCTGTAAAACAGTAATAGCAGATTTGCTATTTAATCTTATCACATTTCTGATTTGCAACAGGAGTAACTTTATGGTCCAGCTGAACACTGGAGCTGAAAATAAAAGCAGATTAAATTTTATTTCTGGGAGTGCAATAGCCTTTATTCTTGCAATTACTGACCCGTGTCTTCGCAGATTAGAGTTAATTACTGAAACAGATAAGCTGTTCTTGCTTTCGCAGTTACGGCTGGGGTGATACTAGATCAGAATGACATGGTACATGCTCACTGCACTTGGAGAGACATATTCTCGAGTGAAAATTGACAGAACAATTTCAGCAGACATAAAACCTCCTGAATTTGCACAAGGCCTGAGATGATGCTGCTGCTGCAGAGTGAGCTTTGCAGTGTTTTTTGTGAAGACGGATCAGCAGAACTGAGGTTGTGGTGTTGTTTTAGAGATCACAAATGCATCAATCCTCTAACGTGGTAGTGCTTCCATTTCATGTCCATGGCACACCCAAGGTGGCTCGCTGTGCATTTCCTCATAGAGAAGGAGCCTTTCTTGGCCAGCTGGATGACAACAGAAACCTCAATAGGAACACTTTGGATCTGCTAAAGGAGTGTCAAGTACCTGCAGATCCCTGTCTGATTTCTCCTAAGCTGGAAAAAGCTTCTCAAGCAAAGGGGTTTCCAAAGAGCTACTGCTGATTCAGTCTTGGTTCCTGGCCTTGGCTGGGGTCAGGTGTCATCCCCTTCATTGGAGAGAGCATCTTCATAGCTCAGACTGGCAGAACTTGGGATCTTGGGGAGCAAGCTTACCTGTGGTGCCTACATCAGACATATCTCAAAGGCAGCTCTGATTTCTCCTGGAGCAAGACATTCCACGTCTTGCTAGTTAGGATAGTTATTTATTGTTTAGGCCACTGGGTCTGTACTGTGTGATAGGATTAATGCCGAGACCTCAAGAGGGTTTTCTCTTGATCTTAAAGATCCCAATGTCTCTCTGTTGATCCAAGGACAGTGGAAATAAAAAGGACTGTCTAAAAGGGAATCAGAGCTGCTGGCTGCTCTGATCTGTCCCTCTTCCCTCCCCTTTCTCTCTTTATTGACTACTAAGAAAGCATGTAGGCATTAGTCTTAACCATTAACACCCTGCTTCTGCTCCTCACAGCATCCTAACCCAGTGCTCTGCTTTTGTGCCATTCTCTCTCAGATTTTGCACATCATTATTCCCTGGTAATCACACATTCAACTTAATTTCCTTGTTACACCTGCAAAAACTTTCCTGTTGGGAGCAGGACATAAGGAGAGTTTCACTCCCTGCTGCAGCCCCTGGTTTAGCTGCAAGACAAGAGGAGACACAGCTTTGCTCAGCCCCTGTACGCCAGCTGGGCACTGGGCTGGGAAGGGAGGGAGGGTGGTGGGCAGCCTGTGGTCCCCCTCTGCTATGGGCTTGTTGTCAAAAGTGTAGGTCATTTAATCTCAGCGCTCTGCTTTGGCCCAGCTTTGTAAAACCTTTGCTGTTACAGGTGGGCTGTGCTTTCCAAACATATCTAACTATTCTCATGCTGTTGAGCTTGGCTTCCCTCCTGTCTTCATTTAAATCCCCCTTGAATACTCTTTCCTTCCAAGAGGCCTATAAACGCTAACCTATGTCAAGATAATGTCATTATCACTACCATCAATGGAGTAACTCATCAAGTGCTGAAATAAATCACTTCCCCTGGGGATTACTGCCTAAAAGCCAAATGTAATCAGTAAAGCCTGGGTTTGACAAGGTTGTCACAGATAGAATTCATTTACTAATGAGTTGCAGCCTAAAGTCCACATCAGTAATGTGTCTGTGGTTTAAATGAAATATTACAGAGACCTTCTTCTTAGCATTTGTTGCTTGTTAGATATGCTGTTTGTCAGATAAGTCTTCCCACTAGATGGGAGGGGTTTCTTCTTCCTCTTCCCCCAGCTGAACAACAGGCTTCTGAGCACTGTGCTGCCAAATACTGTTTTCTAGAATAACTTTTGCTCCTTTGGAATAACGTACTTCTTGGGCCTAAATCAACATACCAGCTACACTATCACCTGTCCATGGAGGGATACTGCCTTTTCCAGCAGCTCTTATAAAGTGGTTCCTCCTGACAACTGCTGAGAGAAAAATAAAGGTGCTATCTGTTCACCATGCTATCAGGAGAAAACTTGAATCATCGATAAGGATGGTTTCTAAGCAACCAAATGCAGTCTACAACTGCACTTTGAAAGTAAAGCACTTAGTCTGGTACACACGAAGCCCCACTCCCCAATTAATGGCGAATTCATATCAGCTGCATTGTCTGGCAGACACACATTAATAGGGCTGAAGTGGTTCTAAAACAACACTTCAGGAGGTAGAACAAAACTCAGAAGCATTCAGACCTAAAGATTAATTGTTTTAAAGAGGTTTTGCAGAAAATGTCCTAAAGATTTCAACAGAAAATAACAATTCTTACCTTTTCTACCCTATAGGATATTCCAGTGAATTGTGTCTCTGTTCAAGGATAGCTCCTAAAAGCTATGGAAAATATATTCATTGCCATAGGTTTTTGAATGTTGTGCCTGACACCCCCCATGGAAAATTGACCTAAGTACCATCAAGCATTGTGTTTATTACAGTGTAGGGTCTGTATAAAGAAAATGTGCTCTTTGTAATAGAACCATATACTGTGTCCTTCTCTGCTCTACTGAAATGTAAGAAAAGGTCAAAATAGGACCAAAAATTATCTTTCTCAGTAGGTAATATGGAAACATGTAAAAAATACCTTTCCAGGCTGCAGTCCATTGCCTAAATCCATCATTCCTCAGCTGTACTCCCTGCCATGTGTCTTTTCTCGTCTGCTTCTCTTCTCCGTCTTACTGCTGGGAGAGGGTGACTGGTCCTTAGGAGGCCCCATCATGGGCGTGTTGCTGGGAGTCCGGCACTGCCGCTATGGAGCGCTTGGAAACGGGAAGCTGGGGTTTCAGCTAGGGTAGAAGGCATTCCCGGTGGTTAGGGACCAGCTGGGAGGGGTTGTGGGGAGCCGATGGAAGCCTGCTCCCTCATTCACTCATGTGTGGCACTGAAAGGGTCACAAACCCTGTGGCCCATGTGGGAACGAGGGCCAGAACTTCAAAAAAGCGGATGTTTGCTGGGGGAAACACAGGCACTGTGGCCACCCAGGAGCCTGAGCAGCTCACAAAGAGCTTTTCATGCTGCAGTTTGGGTCCTTTTAAGTGGCATGCTAAGATCTCCCCACAATTTCTTTTGGACTAGCTGCGGCCTGTAAAATGGGGCTGGAAACATTACATCTGCCCTTGCTTTGTCTGATCAGTCTAGTTAGACAGTGTCTAGCACAGATAGTGCTGAACACCACTAAAATACAAGTAATGCCAAATTACTTGCAAGACCAAGCTAGAGGAGTTGTAGAAGCTCAAGGACACAGCAAACAAAAGGAAATCTGTGCCCAGGAACTGGGCAAGGAAAAGGCTGTGAATGGGAGTATTAGTTGCAGACTTCTCTGTGCTGAAGTACATTTGACAAATATTATAAATAGGGAATAGTATGATGGGGTCTGTCCACATGTAAAACCCCTTCTGGCAAGCTTGATGTATCTGGTTTTGGGAATATGCCCTCCATTTCTTCAAATGCATGCAAGAACAGGTCTCTCCTTCACTTGCTCTCAGGGAAGGACACGTGAGCAGAAGCCTCCACGGGGCACTCTTTGGGGAGTAACCACATGGAAATGATGTGTATGGCCATGAGTGCCATGCAGGAAGTTATGCGCGAGAGGCTTCCCCTTCACAGCAAGAATGATGCTGTCTTTAGTGGCATCATCATTAGCGACACAAAGTGTGTCAGGGCACACAGATGTTCAAAAGAAAAATTACGGATGCCCGCAGGGACTCTCGGCTGATCCCAAAGAGTTGTCCAGAATGATGAGAAAAACTAAAACAAAGAAAGGCAAGGACGTGGATTTCCCCTTCCCCCAGATACATGTATTTCTCATGCTGCTTGATTAAAGAACATATTTTGGTTTCAAACCCAAGGTGAATCCTGTGAGCATCGAGAGTGGTTCAGAGCCTGGAAGGAAGGAATCCAAACAATGTTTGTACTTGCGTAGCGATTATTTCATGTCTCTTATTTCTTGGCATATTTCTCATGGGTATACGAAGAAGAGAAGCTGTTTAATATTGCCTGTGAGAAGCAGGGAACAAGAGACACAGACAAGCCCATCCACATGCAACCCATGAATCTAAGGGCAATGAATTCTTCAGCTGAAACTAAAGAATGAGCTTGTGAGCGTGACTTTCCCATTGACAGAGCAAGGGACTGCTGTGCCTCCTCTGCAGCTAAAAGCGGGTCATAAAAACCAGCCCAGAGGTGAGTTTTGGTTCTGGGTGACCCCTGCTCTGCGCTAGGAGGAACTCCTGAGGTGAGAGTAGCTTGGTACATCAGGCAATGTTGGATGCCCTGGAGGCATATGGAGGGGCTGCAGGAGAGGCTGGGATGGGAGACCCATGGTGGGCTCATCTCTGCCATCCCAGACCCATCACAGCCATGCAAAGCTGTGCCAAGCAGTGGGTAGGTAATACTGTGACCCACCTACCTACACTGCGTCAGCCATGGAGGTGTTCTCATGGCACAGGACCAAAACACTGAATAGCAGCTGGGTTGTGGAGAGGGCATAAGGAGTGGAAAGGCCTCTCCCCTACACCCCCATCACAATTACCCATTTTATTAATTACCTGTAAGGAGGGAATTCAGAAGCGCAGATGTAAGAGATCTCTGGGCTCTCCACATCTCTTGCAAAAGCAGAGTTAGAAAGCCCAGAACATCCTTCTCGGAGCAGCTTCAGACATTTCTCTCCTAAAAAATTCTGTGTCAGCTCTTCAGCTGTACTTGCATATGGGGTACATATGGAGGAGTTAAAAAAACCAATGACTGGCGCCAAGCAGGGCCTGCTGCAGCTTTTAACAGTCCTCTCCGCTTGCTATTAAAATGTAGCTTTGCCCAGGGAGAACGCTGCTTTATTGCTGCAAAAATACTTCTGAAAGACATGGCCCTTGGAGCACAGCGGGGAAATGCACTGTGAAGCGGGCAGCTCTGGGGTGGCATGGGCTGAGAGCCCCAGGCAGGTCAGGCTGTCCCAGAGACACCCAGTGCTGCTGACCCTCGTGGTGGGGACTCAGCACCCTGAGGAGATGCTGGGTTGGGCGGCTGGGGTAGTTACAGGAGAAAGCAGCAGTGGTGTTGCAGCATAGTGTGCCCTGCTCAGGCTGCCCCAGGTGATGACCCAATGGATGGGACCATGACAAGCCCACCCATCTGTCCACCATGTTTCCTACCACCATGCTTTCATGGGTAGGTAGCTCTCCATCTCACCTGGGTATTACTGAACACGTCTCTCCAGCTCTGACTGGAGAAGGTGTGTTCTCACTCGTGTGTTCTCTCCTCTTCACATCACCACATGAGTCCTGGCCTCATTTCTGTGCTCCCCTGCCTGCATGAATCAAAAGGTAATGTACATGCCTGTTTGCATCCCACCACCGTTGGGGCCAGCTGGTCTTCTCGCTGTCCTGTATCTTGTATGACACTGCCTGGAGGGGTCAGCCGTGGCAGGGGCTTCTCCCCCATCGGCCGTGGCAGGGTGCAGGAGAAGTGGAGGCTGAGACCCGGAGGGTGACGCAGCGGTGGGGCTTGGGAAACCCACCCGCTTCGACGCCTGCTGCAGGCTGCGGCTGTGCCGCCACCCCCGGGGAGTGGCGGGCAGCTCCTTTGAAGCCGGCTGCCCCCATCTGCCTGCCAGCTGCCCTCCCCACTGCCGCTGCCCACAAAGGCGGCGCGGGGGGGAGGCGGGGTGGGAGCGATGCTGTGTGATGCTCAGTGCTTGGCAGGACCGTGAGCTGCCCACGGCGGGCATGGGAGCTGTGCTGCCCCTGCAGCGTTGGAGGGAGGGGTCTTGGAGCAGTGGTTGTGAGCTGTGGCCTAGGCCCTTCGGGTCGTCCTCTGCTCTTCCATAGCACCTTGTAGTCACGGAGCAGCAAGCCAAAATCTATTTCTGTTTAAGGCAAATTGCACTTCAGTGGGACACCAAATACTGGCACAGACTTATAGAGAGGATGTTTGGCTTGGAGCTGCACGAGGGCAAGGGCTAGTTATAGTGTGAACCCGATGCGAGTTCATACTATATCATAGAATCATAGAGTGGTTTGGCTTGGAAAGGACCTTAAAGGATCCATGATCCATGAGCCAAGCCCCCTGCCATGGCTCATTTTTCAAGAGGTGTTTTCTTGCTTGAACTGAAATGTGCTTGTTTTCATGAGCTGTACGCATCTCACCCACCTGACAGCATCCTCAGAGACCTGTGACAGCTGTATTGCCTCTTAAAACACAACAGGAAGCTGTGAAATGCTCCATTATCAAAGGTCTGTCTTTTGGCTGCACTGCATCTGCGATCATTATCCATTTTAAGGCTTCTTGCATGACACTGCAGAGTTTTCTTATCCAAACAGGATGCAGAATAGATGGAAAACAGTGCACTGCTTTGGTTTTGTTTATTCTTTTATTGTCTTTTATTTAGTTTCAGCATGTATATTTTTGCATTCTCTGTTTCGAAAGTATACACTCTCACTTATGCAGTAGACAGCCTTTACCGTTAATATCTGCTCACATTATCTCTCTATACCTAAGTAAGACTTGTATTCATCTTTTCCTGTAGGAACCCATTGGTGAAGAGCTGAACTTTTTAGCAGTTCAGTTATAGCCAGCTAAGACAATTTTTAGGAAGCTATATAAAAAGATGGAAAGTGAAATTAGATTTCATTAGGAGAGCACTTAGTGGTAAAGTATTAAGAGGTGATGTGATTAGTAAAAAAGAAAGCAAATAATGAGCTTCAGGAAATCTATTGGCCAGAATTGCTAAGTTTTCAGAATATTTTGCCCACATTTAAGGTTACTTTTGTGGGGACAAGAAAAGGATCCCCTTTTATCAGATCAGTCTCTGGGAAGCTGACTGTCGCTCCATCCATGCTGACATTTCTGTGGCAACCACAGGCAGAGGTGAAAAATACTGGGTTGGAGTGGAAAGGAATGAGTGGCTGCTCTCAGGGTATAAGAAAGTAGCACAGGTGTTAAAGTGCCCTCCACTGCCAACCCAAACAAAGGGTGGTCTGCTCTTAATTTTCCTTCGAGTTAGAAGGGTGTCGTTTCCAACTACAATGAGATATCTTTCCATAAAGTTTAGTTTAGGAATCAAGATTACTTTTTTAAACGGAAAAATTAACAAGTCTGGGGATTTCTGGACTCATGTGCTTTGGCAAATGAGATTGATTTTAGTGGCATTAGCACTGAGTGGACAAATGGGACTAATTTGCAGTATAGTGGATTCCAGAGATGTAAAAAAATTGCTGGTGATAAAGATTTATGAATACCTTATTCACGCTGATGAAGTGCCTGCTTGTTGCTACTTACAATTTAATACCAGTTCCCCTTGGATGATTATTTTTTTTAAATCCTGTGGCCTTTTTTTGGGACAGAAAAGAAGAGAGCAGAAGGATTTAGAAGATAGGAGTGGGGTCAGGCTCTGCGCATGCTAAAGAAACAATAAACTGAGGTCACAGACATTGTTAAATCACGCTCAAAATGCCTAGTACTTTTGTCCCAGCTGTTATCATCAAGCAGATGTTTGGCTGCTTGTTAAACATGGAGATAAAGCTGAGCTGGCGTGGTGAGGATTGTTGCTGCTTCTGCCTGGGGTCTGTGCCAGTGGCAGATGCTTCAGATCTCAGCCACCACGCTTTCCTCCCCAGCAAGAGGCACAGTGCATGTGGAGGTGCTTGGGAAGGGGTGACTGAGACCCAGAGGATGGTGCGAATGATCTGACTCCACTCCCTCCTGCTGCCTCCAAGGAAAAGATTCATAGAATCATAGAATCATAGAATAGTTTGGGTTCGAAGGGACCTTTGAAGAGCATCCAAGAACAAGTCCAACCCCCCTGCGATGGGCAGGGGCATCTTCAACTAGATCAGGTTGCCCAGAATCACATCCAGCCTGGACTTGAATGTCTCCAGGGATGGTGCATCCACTACCTTGCTGGGCAACCTGTGCCACTATGTTACAACCCTCACTGCAAAAAAACTTCTTCCTCACATCCATCTTGAATCTCTCCTCTTTTAGTTCAAAATCATTACCCCTCATCCTATCACAACAGGCCCTGCTCAAAAGTCTTTCCTCATCTGTCTTATAGGCCCCTTTTAAGCACTGAAAAGCCACCATAAGTTCTCCCCTGAGCCTTCTCTTCTCCAGGCTGAGCAAGCCCAACTCTCTTGGCCTGTCTCCATATGGAGGTGCTTCAGATCGCTGATCGTCTTCATGGCTCTCCTCCGGACTTGCTTCAACAGGTCCATGTCCCTCTTGTGTTGGGGACGCCAGAGTTGAACACAGAAAGAAGAGGAAGAAGTGTGGGGACTCCTAAGGCAATGCATGACTTCTGCTGCTGGATGCTTGGTGGTGTTTCCAGGCAGCCCCAGGAGGGAAACAGATGAGAAGGGAGCAGCCACTCATCTCTTTGACCCATCCATGCCTTTACAGGACATGTGCACTTTCTGTCTCCCATGCAGCAGACAGAGCAGAGCAGCTCTGGAATAGGCTTGGACAGTTCTGAGCTCTTCATAATGTCCACTGATGTCAAAGGCAGTTTTGAATCAAAATGTTTTTAAGCAGTTGCAACTTTGGGTTTTTTTTTGTGTATACTGAAGTGGCAGTGCTCTGGGAAAGGTTTGGTGGGCTCTCAGCTCCTCTAAATACATTTCCATCAGCATCTAGTGCTGGGAAATAGCTATGGCTGGCTGTTGCTTCAAGCAGCATCTTAGACATGGTGGAAGCAAAACACTTCTCTGGGCCATTCTGCTTCCAGAAACTTCTGTTGTGCACTGTCGGATGTGATGCTGAGTTGTTTAGGGGGAATTTCTGTGGATCTTGAAATATTCTGACCTTGACAGTGGCCTTGTTCCTGTGTCACTGACAAATGTAATTCCTGGGATCTGGTGTAAAGTGGCAATTCGGAATCGACGACATTTCTTTAGGCTTATCAAAATACACAGCAAAAATAAACCCACAAGAAATGTCAGAAGAAGAATTGACTGGGCAAGTAAAGTTCTATTACTCTATGTAGCGTTCCCTTTGAAATATGGGTTTGCAGTTTCATGCTGTACCATAAACAGCAGATAACTCATGTACCATTCTGAAGGCTAATTCACTCATGTAACTTTGCGTTACATGCCTTGTGTTCAGCCCTTATAAAAACCTGATGTAATCTTAACTGTTTTCTGCCTCCTGCATTTCTTGTTTTTCTTCTCACTTCTTTTTACACTTAATAATTCTTGACATAACTTATTTGGGAGGTTACATAAAAAACTAACAAACAACTGCAGCAGTTCTTTAAAAATCAACCCCAGCAAAATTAATGTAACATCATCATTTGTTTGTATTAGGTGGTGATTTCTCTGCTTCAGTGACCAGAAGATCCTTATGTAGTATCTATCTGGTGAAATAAAGTCCATGAGGAAAGAAGCTAGCAAAGAGACAAAAATGAAGAAAGAAAGAAGCAGTGACTTTCTCCATTTAACTGTAAGCACCTTCTACCACCACACCTGCTCCATGGCTCCAACACTTGGTGGGATGATTTGAGCTGTTCTGTTAGGTATATTTACGTATTTGAGGCTACACATCCAACCTCTAGGGCTGGATTCATCTTTTATCTGGAGCATCCAAGCTAAACAAGCAGCTGACTAATTTCCCTCGTCTTTCGAAACTGGCCATCTCCAGATAGATGCTCACAGGTTAGGCAAGTCAGATCTCTATCTTTTAAAAATAGACTAAGGCTAGTTTTGCAAAATTTTGTCCCCAAACCATCTGTCTTTATTGAAAATTCAGACAATTCAAGCAATCTTACCAAGGAAACGACCTCCAAGTCACCAACCCAAAAGGATCAGGGCAGAGAAAATATTTCTGTCCTTTGCCTAGCAAAAGAGATTTGAAGACAGTTTGGAAAAGCATCTTTAAGTCACATTGCAGAGGTGTTTTGTACCAGTGAAGATGATGGCGAGTGCTCAGTGAGATTGTCAGATGCAAACAGGTAATACATTTCCACCAGGATCAATAGGAGCTGGCAGGGGAAAACTTTCAGAGTCCGCTAAGTAGAATCTCTTTTCCAAGCTGGTCAAGAAATGCTCCAGAATCTAAATTTCCCTGAAAATCCCATTCCACAGGAATTACTTTTCAAAATGGTTTTTGAGACCCTAAGTCATTTTTCAGAATGCCTTTTTGAAAAACTGTTATTGCAGATCCTCTTAGATGGTGCTCGTGACCACAGTATGCTGGGGAGGGGTTGTGATACCCAAGAAAATTCGATTATCAATTTGTTGAGCATGTTCCTAGGCAGATCAAGTGCAAAGAGTAATTTTATTTAGCTTGAAGTATCTGGTAAACATAAAGAGAAAAAGGGCTCTGTAGTTGGACAGGTCTTATCTCAGTATCTTTATTTACATTTTCAAAGAACACTGACGCAATCGAGCTACCAAAAGAACTGCTTTCCATCAGCCTGGGAACAGAACAAATTAGTCTTTAATAGTGTTGTGTGAAAACTATGGCAAATGTTATGTAAAACTGTGCAAACAGAGTGTTTGCTTTCTGGTTCCAGGTCATTTAGTGGGCAAAAAGAGAGACATTTTGTGTGAAATAGCCATGAAACGGTTTGCTTTTATATAAGGATAGGAACTGCTAGATCAAACTAATGGTGAGATGCAAGAACCAGATGCTTCAAAGCAAAATTCAAGACATCCCAGTGTGGATAATTATGAAATAGTCTGACCATAGGGGAAATTTCCGCATAAACGACTTTAGTCCTAAAAGACTACATGTTTACATTGCTTTTGAAAAGGTTTTAGTCTGATTTCCCACAGACACAGAGCTTATGCAACCAATGCACTGCCTGGCTGTGCAAATCTCTGACTCTCCCCCTTCCTCCCTGCCTACTTTCCTGCCTTCAGCAACCTCTGAACACATCCAATCTCTGCTGTGTGGAGCATGGGAAAGAAGGTCTCACAAACAGTTAAGTTCCTACAGGTTTCATGAATAAAAGCTGCTCCCCAGAGAGGAGAGACAGGTAATGATGCCAGCTCAGGATGAGCGCACACCTCATTAGAAACCAGAGAAACCACATGGGAGAGCATCTTTTAAGGGTTCCAACTGTGGGAAAAGCTTAAACCGTGGCTCTCCATCAACATGAGATGCAAATCCTAGGTAGCCACTGGCACTAATGGCACTATCTCTTTTTCCTATTGATTATAACTTTGTATATCCTCAGGATCTAATATAAATGCTTAGTTCTTTGTGACTGAACATGTTTTTAGCTTTAACAACATCCAGGGGCAATGAGTGCTAGTTAAGTAACATGCAGATAGGGCATTTCCTTTTGGTACCAGGAATCTACAGATTTCTTTGTAGTTCTTCCCATAAAGCAGCTGGGCTTAATTAGTGCATGGTGCTCTTTATGGGCCAGCAGGCTAATTTGTAAATTAATTAGAACTAAGTTGAAGGCAGTCTCTTCCCTCTTGGGCACGCTAAATTTAATTGTCTCAAAGTGTTGAAGCCTTGTCTCTGCCGTACTGGGCTGTTTGACCCTTCTCTGGAGTCAAATCCAGTTTATAAGGTTTATCTTATTCTTAATCTCAGATCAGGACAGGGCCACTCCATAGTACACATCCTTTCCACACTGAGCTGCTGCAGAGTCCTCAGGATGGAGATACCTAGTGTCTTCAAAGCTCTGTCATCTTCTCAAGGACCTGGGCCAAAGTGAGCTGCCCCATGCCAATCCATTCCCCTTGCACTGCCAAATGCTGCATCTTGTACTGCTTCTTCATAACCTTCACAGCAGCATGAATAAAATGAAGCCTCCTAGGAGAAGGTCTGTGGTCCCTGCTGTTGTGCTCACATTGACTTGCATGGTGTTTGGATATTGAACAAAAGTTATGATAGGAAGTTCTAAGGTGGAAAGGTGGGCTCCTTAAAGTAGAAAGAGAAGGACAGAATCACAGAATCACAGAATCCCAAGGGTTGGAAGGGACCTAAAAAGATCATCTAGTCCAACCCCCCTGCAAGAGCAGGGTAACCTACAGTACATCACACAGGAACTTGTCCAGGCGGGCCTTGAATATCTCCAGTGTAGGAGACTCCACAACCCCCCTGGGCAACCTGTTCCAGTGCTCTGTCACTCTTACAGTAAAGAAGTTCTTCCTGATGTTAACGTGGAACTTCCTATGCTCCAGTTTACACCCATTGCCCCTTGTCCTATCACTGGATATCACTGAAAAAAGCCTAGCTCCATCATCCTGACACCTACCCTTTACATATTTGTAAACATTGATGAGGTCACCCCTCAGTCTCCTCTTCTCCAAGCTAAAGAGACCCAGCTCCCTCAGCCTCTCCTCATAAGGGAGATGTTCCACTCCCTTAATCATCTTTGTGGCTCTGCGCTGGACTCCTTCAAGCAATTCCCTGTCCTTCTTGAATTGAGGGGCCCAGAACTGGACACAATATTCCAGATGCGGCCTCACCAAGGCTGAGTAGAGGGGGAGGAGAACCTCTCTTGACCTACTAACCACTCCCTTTCTAATGCACCCTAAGATGCCATTTGCCTTCTTGGCCACAAGAGCACATTGCTGGCTCATGGTCATCCTCCTATCCACCAGGACCCCCAGGTCCCTTTCCCCTTCACTATTTTCCAGCAGGTCAACCCCCAACCTGTACTGGTACATGGGGTTGTTCTTCCCCAGATGCAAGACTCTACACTTGCCCTTGTTAAATTTCATCAAGTTTCTCCCCGCCCAACTCTCCAGCCTGTCCAGGTCTCGCTGAATGGCAGCACAGTCCTCTGGTGTGTCAGCCACTCCTCCCAGTTTTGTGTCATCAGCAAACTTGCTGAGGGTGCACTCAGTTCCCTCATCCAGGTCATTGATGAAAATATTAAACAGCACCGGTCCCAGCACCGACCCCTGAGGAACTCCACTAGTCACAGACCTCCAGCTAGATTCTGCGCCATTGACCACAACTCTCTGCCTTCTTCCTTTCAACCAGTTCTCGATCCACCTCACTACTTGATCGTCAAGCCCACACTTCCTTAGCTTGTCTATGAGGATGCTGTGGGAGACAGTATCAAATGCCTTACTGAAATCAAGAAAAACTACATCTACCGCTCTACCATCATCCCTCCACCTAGTCACTTCCTCATAGAAGGCTATAAGGTTGGTCATACATGACTTCCCCCTCATAAAACCATGTTGCTGTTCTTAATGACCCCCTCATCCTTGATATGCCTAGAGATGGAGTCAAGAATAAGTTGTTCCATCACCTTTCCAGGGATGGAGGTAAGGCTGACCGGTCTATAATTACCCGGGTCCTCCTTCTTGCCCTTCTTATAGATTGGTGTGACCTTTGCCATCCGCCAATCCTCAGGCACCTCGCCCGTTTCCCACGACTTACCAAAGATGATGGAAAGTGGCCTAGCAATGACCTCCGCCAGCTCCCTCAGCACCCGTGGGTGCATTCCATCCGGACCCATCGATTTACAGATGTCCAGATTGCATAGCTGATCCCTAACCCAATCCTCATCTACCAAAGCAAACTCCTCCTTTGTCCTGACTCCTTCTGGGGCTACCTTTCCAACTCTAACCATTCTATGATACTACGATTCTGTATGTATGTGTATTTCCCACAAAATTCAGCAGCTGTTATAACATTGCTAATGGGGAAATTTATTCATAGATATTTTGGCAACTTCTTGAGGTAGTCTCATTTCAATTGCAAATGCACAGCTCTCTACTTTACATTAACGTTTGTGCAAGGATGGTATTGTTCCATGGAGCAGGATTGTGAAGGCACTTGGACACACCCACCTGTGGGTTGCTTGCTCCTAAAATAGAATAAGCAAAATGAAATCAAGCTATATTTCATTTGGAAGCCCAAATGATTTATAAGATGAGTCAACCTGTCAGGGACAGTCAGGGCTGGCAAACAATATGTCATGTCTCAGGCAGTGGATTATACAATTCAACTGCTTCACTGCAAACTGCAAATATGCAGGAAAACACTGTGCTGGAATCTGTTTAGGCAAGATGTTAATAGAGCAAGCTCAGAAATTCACACTGTATATACATTTCTTCCCCCAGTGAGCTGAGCCATGTGTTCATTCAGTTTTCTTGGAGATGTGGCTCTTATTCACATGGAAGAAGAGGCGTTAAAAGGACATGGAGGCCTGGTGGCCTGAGAGAAGAGGAGCAGCAAGACCTGTATTTTTGACAGGACCACCTATTTTGATGTAATATCATGCTTCTCTGAGCATCCATATCAGCATGTTATTTTCTATACCTTTTCTTTGGACCTTGGACATTTATGTCCTTGCATGCAATTTCCTTTATGTTTCAGTCTTCTCTTCCATGTCTACCACACATCCTCGTTTCCACACTCCCACATAATCTACTAGAAGGGTGTTTTTTTGGCATTTGAGAGGGGTGTTAACAAGGATCAGATGCTGCCATCACTTACGAAAGAGTTAGGTTTCTTTTACCAGCTGTGGTATGTGCTGGTAAAAAAATAAACCCATCAGTGTGGACGTTACAGTGAAGTTCTTGTATTTAGCAGGTGAAAAGTCAGTACTTGACCTGTAGCGAGATTTGCTCATGGAAAACCCGTGGAAGCTGTTTTTAGCAGCAGGGCATTAGTCACCCTTGGAAGGCTGCTGACTGCTCAGCACTTCTGGCTCGCACTGTGCCATGCCGTGCCGCGTTTAAGGATTGCTTTGGATGCAGCACAGTGTTAACAACGACTCCCACTTTGCCTCAGGTGTTGAGTTTAAGCACATGGTCGCCTGTTATTTTAGGAAAACATGAGCTCACGTTCCAGACAGCTTTCCCTCCGTCCAGAAGACGTGGGTTGTGGTCTTTCCCTGTGCTGGGGGGCCAGGAGGGGTAATGCCCTGTATCTGCAAGGAGACACTTGGATTTCTGCTGAATCAGTTTGGGGATGCAGGGTGGTAGAAAGACAATGCAAGGGTGACAGAGAGCTGAGAAAGGGATGTTTTCTTTGTCAGATGGAGACCAGGCAAACAGGAGAAAGTTGAGCAGCTAGGTCATGGAGAGAGGTCTGAGGAGTGGAATCTATTAGAGCATCAAAAGCGGTGGATTGAGTCACACTGTGCTAAGGCAACTCTAGAAAAATTAAAAAAGAGAAAATACAGGTGACGAAGGAAGAAGTCAGTTTGGACTTGTCTGGACTGCCCACAGGGATGCTGCCTTGGAGCAATGGCTCTCATTGGGAAGAGGCAAGGCAACTACTACCCAATGGATGGTCACCCAACCCCTCCAATCTCCAGTTCTGCCCCATCTCCAGCACCATTGAACCAACTGAGGAGGGAACTCTCGCACAGCATCCCAAAGGAGTGTCAGATTTGGCTGGCAAGGTGGAAGAGGGGAAGGAAAGCCCTGGTGAGGATGGCCCCATGCTGGCTATGCGGGCATGAGCATGTGCTTTGGCAGGAATTAATGGAGATACAGCCATGTCCCTTCTCTCGGACCAGCCAGGCCTTGCCTTCCTCTGCAGCTGAGACAGGGATTTGCAGAGAATAAAGGCTGCTAACACACAGTGTCACTGCTTTATGAGGAAATGTCTTGAAATAACACATACTTAGAGCTTTTAATGACATCTTTATAGTATGGGAGTCTAGGAGTGTGTGGACCTTGAATCAGATAAATGAAGCTGTGAGCTCTTTTTCTGATGGGGAATACTCTAACAGGCATCCCTGGGGGCAACCAGGAGGATTTGGAAATTCAGTTCTAGATGTGACCCAAATAAGCAAACATGAAGGTGTTAGAAGAGACACAGCATTTAGTTTAGACACCTTGCGTTGAAACACTGTGATGTTTTGCTTGGAGAATTTTCAGGACCAGGGTGCCCCTCATTCAAAATACCTAGAAAAATAAAACATGAAAAGTAAAACAGAAAATAAACCCCAGGCTGAACAGAGTCTTGTTTGATACAAGGCTGTTGGGAGATGAAAAGTGATTGTTTCAGCAGGTAAATTATTCCTTCGGTTTTACTGCTTAAAGGCCCTCCTGAGTTGCTCCAAAGGTACAACGGGGTCTTAAATTTTGCCAGGGAATCCTCCTGGTGTAGGGAAACCCCTGGGTGGCCCCAAGCCAAGGAGGTTGCTGAAGAGAGGGTACAGTTGTATTCAGACAGGCATGTCTCTCAGTGAAGGGCTGAAAGCACCATGCAGCTGACAAACTCTCTCCTCTGTTTCCATTTTGTGGCTCCTGCAATAACCTTTCAAAGGAACCTTATAAACCTCTAAGTAGTGGGTTTTTTTAAACGTTGCTGTTATGGTAATAGTTCTGTGCTGCCTCCTTTGTTATGTGTTAATGGAGTCCTCCTCTAAAGTCTACTAATAAAAGAAACGTAAACCTCAGTGTGAAAGTCCTTGTAAAGTTACAGATCAAACACATTTGTGCTGCTTTTCCCTGATAAGCAAGACACTGGAGTGGCTCTGCATCAGGGGTTAGTGTCAGACCTTAACCAGGGAACTTATGTCAGCTGCAGCGCTGCTGCCGATACATTCAGTGACTCCTCCTCTATGTATGAGGCAAGAGTTGTAAAGGAGTATTTTACGCAGTAAAAGGTCTCTTAAATGAGAGGGGAAGGGAAGGGATGGGGAAACTTCAGACAAATTAGGAATAATAGAGAATATGACATCTGGAATTTGGATAGAATGATTCATAATCTAATGCGCTTTGATCATCTCTTTAATACAACTTTTGAATCAACCTATGGAATATATTCATATAGAATTTGTTTCCCTGCAAGTGAAGTCCAGGCCTGTTCACAGGGCTATGGAAAACTCTCCTCTCAGTTTCACTCTTTAATTTTAGATATTGCCATAAATAAAATAGGAAAAGAGTGATATGTCTGATTTTCCCACATTGGCCAGGGTGTCACCATACGTGTAGGCAGCCCAGTCCTCAAAGCACTAGACTACTGCTATCATAGTAAGGGGGTGATGAGTACATGTGGGTAATGGTAGAGTCTGGGCATTTTTGGAAAAAGCTATGGTTTAGATAGCATCCCGAGAAGCCTCCCAGCTTTGTATTTACTGAGGTTTCTGCGAGCAATTATTTATCAGGGAAGCAAAGTAAAAAACACAAATGACTGAGAAGTTTAAGCTGATTTCTGGAGGAAAAGTGCAGTGGAAAGGTAGGAGGGCTGAGTTCTGACAGACCCAGCAAATGTAAAGATGAAGCCAGCTATTCCTTTCCTACTGGCAAGACCCTGTGCCTTTATAAACAGAAAGAGCGAGGGTCTCCATAACCTCACTGAGTCACGAAGAGCTGACGGTTTGGCTCACCTAACCTTGCCTTTAATGTGCTTTGTGCAAAAGCAAGGACTATCCCCTGTGAACATGGTGGAGATCGGCTCCTGCTTAGCCACTGAGTACTCGCAGAAAATATGAAGTTTCAAAATAACTTTTCAAGACAGACAGGATCTTGCTCCAGAGATCCTCCAAGCTTCTGAGGGCTGGCAGGCTTCCATATGGTGTTCACTTGGGAGCAAGTAAAATGAGGGTGGTCTCAGCTTTAGTATTCATAAGTGGGAGATCACTTTTGACCCCAGATGATCTTCCAGACCTTCAGGAAAGCTTAAAGTAGGTGGGTTTATGCTGGTGTTCTGGAATGATGGGGCTTGAGTCTGGTATTAAGCCTTTCTTTTTGCATAGGATCATCATATCATAGAATAGTTAGGGTTGGAAAGGACCTCAAGATCATCAAGTTCCAACCCCCCTGACATGGGCAGGGACACCTCACACTAAACCATCCCACACAAGGCTCTGTCCAGCCTGGCCTTGAACACTGCCACCAATGGAGCATTCACAGCTTCCCTGGGCCACCCATTCCAGTGCCTCACCACCCTCACAGTAAACAACTTCCTCCTTATATCTAACCTGAACTTCCTCTGTTTAAGTTTTAACCCATTACCCCTTATCCTATCACTACAGTCCCCAGTGAAGAGTCCTTCCTCAGCATCCTTATAAGCCCCCTTCAGATACTGGAAGGCTGCTATGAGGTCCCCACGCAGCCTTCTCTCCTCCAGGCTGAACAGCCCCAACTTCCTCAGCCTGTCTTCATATGGGAGGTGCTCCAGTCCCCTGATCATCCTCGTGGCCCTCCTCTGGACTTGTTCCAGCAGTTCCATGTCCTTTTTATGTTGAGGACACCAGAACTGCACACAATACTCCAGGTGAGGTCTCACAAGACCAGAGTAGAGGGACAGGATCACCTCCTTCGACCTGCTGGTCACGCTCCTTTTGATGCAGCCCAGGATACGGTTGGCTTTCTGGGCTGCGAGCGCACACTGAAGCCGGCTCATATTCATTTTCTCATCGACCAGCACCCCCAAGTCCTTCTCCGCAGGGCCGCTCTGAATCTCTTCTTTGCCCAGTCTGTAGCTGTGCCTGGGATTGCTCCGACCCAGGACCTTGCACTTGGCATGGTTGAACTTCATGAGGCTGGCATCAGCCCACCTCACAAGCGTGTCAAGGTCCCTCTGGATGGCATTCCTTCCCTCCAGCGTATCAACCGGACCACACAGCTTGGTGTCATCGGCAAACTTGCTGAGGGCGCACTCAATCCCACTGTCCATGTCAGCGACGAAGATGTTGAACAAGACCGGTCCCAACACCGATCCCTGAGGGACACCACTCATTACTGGTCTCCAGCAGGACACTGAGCCATTGACCACAACTCTTTGTGTGCGGCCATCCAGCCAGTTCTTTATCTACTGAGTGGTCCACCTATCAAATTGAGGTATCTCCAATTTAGAGATGTTGTGCGGGACAGTGTCAAACGCTTTGCACAAGTCCAGGTAGATGACATCAACTGCTCAACCCCTGTCCATCAGTTCCGTAGCCCCATCATAGGCAGCCACCAAATTGGTCAGGCAGGATTTCCCCTTAGTGAAGCCATGCTGGCTGTCACCAAGCACCTTGTTGTTTTTCATGTGCCTTAGCATGTCTTCCAGGAGAATCTGCTCCAAGATCCTGTCAGACACAGAGGTGAGACTGACTGTCTGCACATCCTGCATTAGGCAGATGTGGCAGCCCTAGGGATCTCTTTTATGTATTTGGGTGTGATGAGGTATACATTCTCAAGGACTAGCCAGGCAAAGCCAGCTGGCCACTTGGAGCTGTATTCAGGACCAAACCCAACCCATCGGTCCCTGTTTGAGCCATGCTGGTGAAGCTGGTATGTGGTCATGGACCTGTTGCCTCACTGAGAGGGAAAAGATGTGCCCATCTGGACCACAAAATGAGCTGCTGGAAGCAAAATCCCCTTTCCATGTATGTTGTGCTTTTCGTAGGGTAGCAGAAGGAAGTAAAAAGCTTTCCAAAATGGGAAAGTTTAAAAAATTAAATTATTTTCATAGTTGAAGAAAGGCAGAAAAGGTAAAAGAGAGACCTTGAATAGATCTTTATTTTCATTGCAGTGGTCCAAGTGCAAAGGCAGGATCCTTATACACACCCATCTGGTTTCTACCACAGGATACAGCAGAGCTGACAGGTTTCCACCAGGAGGCTTAGATTCTGTTAAAGCAGCATTTTCTCATGGAAAATATTTTCTGTTGGAACATTTTTGGCTAACTTTCGGTATGAAAGTGAAAGGCTCTGACAGAAATGCTACAGTTACTTCATCCATTAAAAGCACAGAGGCTCTGGAAGGGTGAGAGGGGGCTGAAGGCACAGCGCCGGTCTCTCTGTGATGATGCTGAACATGGGCTGCCCTGTCTGCAGCTACTGCCAACCCTAAACCCTGCCAAGGTGAAAGCCTTGGGGGCTTGAAGCAGTGAGGCACTTGGCTGAGCAGGAATGGCAGTGTCTATACACGCAGGGCTCATCCCCAGTGGGCGAGTCATTTGTGTTATGACTTTCAGCCACATTTTAATCCGATTGATGGAGTGGCTGGAGATGCTGATGGGATTAGAGCTCAGCAGGATGATGAAGCACTTGGGATTTGCCCTCACGCCGATCCCTGCAGCACACCAAAAGGGAGTGTCTGTCTCTGATTTACAAGCTGCAAGAAGCCTGTGTTGAGGTGGACCGTTTCTTCCAAGACACGGGTCCAACCCAAACACATCTCACAGTCTGCAGCCAGAGCTTGGTTTGACTTCCTTTTGACCATACCCAGCGTCTAGTGCTTGGTTTCAGGCACTGCGTTGTCACCACAGCAGACCTAAAGGCATCAAGGAGCTGGTGGGTGTTCAGTCCTGCTTCCCATGAGGTGACCTTCTGGATGGCAGTGCTGTGGGCACCTCGTTTCTCTCCACTGATCAGATGGCACTGAAGTAATTGCTCTCAGGGCTGGCTGGCTCAGAGGGGATTATGGGCTGGGGTCCGCAGCAGGTATAAATCAGCCGGTGTTCACTGGCAGCAGTGGAGCAAGGTGGATTTGCACCGGCTATGAATTTCATTTATTGCGCTTAAATTATTTTTCCCCACATGAAAAAAGGAAAATTAAAGTAAACCATTTCTACACCATCTGATTGCTTTGTTTACAGGAATGGTGTCTCTAAATGCTTCAGACCAAAGTACCAGTGCTGTTAATGGAGTAAATTGTAAGTACAACACAGCAGTTATCCAAATGGCTGTCCTCCCTCTTAAGTGAGCCTTAGATTTTAAGCCCTGAAAGAGCAGCTTGACACCCTGTGACCTGCCTGGTAATGTTCCTAATCTACCTCTTTATAAATGCACGCTCCCAGGAGAAGCAAAGAGGTGGTGGGGAGGGATGCTGAGTGCAGCAGGGAGGATCTTGCAGCCTTGGGTTGTGCTTGCGGGAAGCGGATGAAGGTGGTCACAGGCTAAGTGGATTAAGCCCTGGGAATGTCAGTTCAAAAGTAGGAGCTGCAGACTGACATAAAGATCTTGGGAAGCTGGAGGATTTGCTGCTGACTGGTGCCAGGCCCCTGGAGGAAATGAGGGAGGGTCTGGTCTCTCCAGCATTTTCTATGCTGGCTGTAGGCATGGGCTGGAGATGCCTGGCGGGATCCTCTGCCTGGCTGAGAGCCCTGCAGCTTACACGCATCCCTGCAAGAGGCAGCTGGTGGAGCAAAACCAAAGCAGGGTCCTCTAGGGGTGGCTGCAAAGGGAGGGTGCTCCTTGCCTGCCCCTCACCCTTGCCTATTCCCAACACCAGACCATCCTCCAGAACAATGGCAGAACCTGGAGTTAGAAATTAGATTGAGACACATTAATTACAAAAAAAAAAAAAAAAAAAAGAGAAAAAGAATGCCAATGAAATAACCATTAAAATAGGGGACAGTTAAAAATAGGATTTAAAAAGTAAAGCAATAAGAATTAACGTCCCATTCTTGTGCCTTCTCAGACTTTTTGATTCCTTCTTTTCTCAATGCTAATGTTCTTCAGGACAGCAGCTGGTTTTACTTTGTGTCTTGTGCATTGAACATCTCCGGGGCTTTACTAATCACAGCAATGCCCAGGCTAATGACACTTCTTACTCCTTGATAATATCTGTCATTTTTTGAGTGTTCTTTTTGCACTTTGCCCCACTTGTTTTCCTCACACATACTGCTGTTAAGAGTGTCTTTAAAAAGCAGTTGCCCTTACAATCTGAAGCATCTGTTGACTGCATGTTTGTTAACTCAAAAGGAGCTAAATGGGCTTTAGGCCAAATATTAAAGAAATTATTGCTTTTTGGTCCAGTTTTAATTGTGTTAATGGTTTTAAGTTTGAAGCTAGTAAGATGCACAAATTAAAGCACTACGTGAGGGGTAGTGACTCTTTCAGATTCTTAATGTTATTATGATAATAAGCATATCTTGCTTTATTTTTTCTTTCCTAGATTTAAATCTGCAAAAAAAAAAAAGCCCTATTGGGTTTCATGTGCATAAGATCCCCGCTATAAAACGGCAGCTATGCTCTCACATCTGTTTTCCGGCCCCCAGGAAGGGTTTGCTTTTTCTTTTTGTCCTAATACTGCAGGAGTTAACAGCTTAGGGATGGAA
This sequence comes from Lathamus discolor, assembly GCF_037157495.1. Classification (NCBI taxonomy): domain Eukaryota; kingdom Metazoa; phylum Chordata; class Aves; order Psittaciformes; family Psittacidae; genus Lathamus; species Lathamus discolor. Next base: position 97,396,878 of record NC_088887.1, on the reverse strand, counting down.
GCAGGTTGAAAGTCTCCAGGAAGATAATGCTTGGGAAGACAGGTTTAAGCTAAATAAGAAAGCAGATTTCATCAGCCTTCTTGGAAACAACCTGACCAGAGACTTGTGATCTGTTTCTAAATATGGCCTTTGTGTTTTCCATGTACAGGAAGTGATGAAAATGGCAGCAGTAATCCCCAGTGAATTTGGACACGCACATCAGGGGCTGAATGCCTTTGTTTGTTATATGGCCACGGTAAGTAAGTTGGGTGTTGTAAACATGACTCATGACAAGTTTAATTAAGACAACAAACATGGGAAATGCAGCAGAAGGTCACGCAACTTTCTTCGCAGTTCTGGCAACTGAAGATTTTTCTGAGAGATTTGAATGTGCTGCACCAGCACAAATATAAATACAGGTTTCATACTGGCTTTCTCTTTCCCTAGATTATTTTTACTATTTTTTGGATGGTGCTAAAACAGCCCAAATAGAAAAAACCTGACCTAATGCATGAGCACATGAACTCATGGCAAGCCAAACTGTGACTGATGAAAATAAAAGATGTTGTGAACATATGATAAAACTCCTGCAGTTGGTTTGGTTCTGCCCCAGGAATGACAAATTTACTCCTGGATGAATCAGAATGAATGCATCAGACCCTCAAATACCCACCTGTCAATGCAGAGCTTCTCTGTTCTTAGACTTTCAAATGCACGTTTGTTGTTCCAATAAGCACACTCACGGATGGAGCAATTTGTTCCAGACTTGTTACCTGAGTTTTGCTTCTTTTCAAACATTGTGTGGAGCTTCAGATTTTGGTTCAGACCAGAGTTTCTTCCTAAACCACATGGTGAATGGAACAGACCGTTACGAGCTGATACCTACAGGTGCAGTGTACCTGAGAAGATGGTGGTGATACCACCTCTGCATTGAATCCAGGCACTGGTCACTGACTTAATGTTTTGTTTATGGCAGGCACTTCTGGGAGCTCCCTACACATTTGGAGATCTCAGTGATGAGAAGTTGCAGCATGCCTTACAAATAACATAGCACAGGCTGCCAGGGGTGAACTCCATCCACTTTAACATTAGCCACATGAAAGCTAAGCATCCCGTTAAGCTAATCAGCTGTGCGGTTCCTATAGTCAGCTGAGAAAAAGAGTTGGGTAGGACTAGCCAAAAGGAATTGATCCCATGCCTGCAGTACATGAGACAACTCCACAGGTGCCATTTCTCAACAGTGAAGTTAGACAAGGGAGCCCCGGTGATTAGCTGAGGCTGCTGACCTAACTTTCAGATGGCTAAAGTTACATTAAATGAATCCCAGCCTCAGACACAGGAGTACTTGTGCTAAAACACTCCATCACATGAGGTCTTGCAAAAGCGCGCTTCTTCAAGTCTCTAGACAGGTTTATATAGAATAATTGAAAAGTCTAATATCAAATAAAATCCTCTTGAGGGTTTTGAAGTCCAAGAGGAGCAGATTTGTACTGGGGTGGGCAAAACCCCCCAGCATGTGAAACTGTTTAGCGGGGCAGGAGCTTTTCAAAATGTAAGATTTTTAGGTTGACACAACCTCATGATTTTCCCTAGAACTTTTGCTCTGAAATCCTTCAGAAGCATTTGAAAACTCCTCATCCAAATTAAAAAAAAAGTATTAAATTTATAAAACCAGGAAATTGAAATTTGGATTCTGAAGAGAGTTTAAGTCCCAGGACTTGCAGAGTCTATCCCAGGATTTTAAAATGCATCTAGGTGAAAATTTCCAAAGTCGCAAATAATGCCAATATGTCCTTGAAAATCTACCCTTTAGTATGTACCCTTTCTCATCCCCTTTAATTCAGAGCAGGAAAACCACCAAGTAGCAGTTTCAGATTATCTGCTGTTCTCTGTGATTAAATCACCCCACTCCCATAAAGCAGACTGTCTAAAATTCATGATTTGGATCATTCTTCTTATGTGTATGGATGAATTTATCAGAGGTTTCCCATTAAATCACCAGCCTTTTATATTTTATTTTATTTTATTTTATTTTATTTTATTTTATTTTATTTTATTTTATTTTATTTTATTTATTCTATTTTATAAGCATTTTACTAATAATTATGAAACTAGGTCAGTCTAATTTTCTTAGGAAAACCCTTTGTCACGCAACCCCAGCATTCATATTAAGCGTGTTTACAGACCAGAAATGCATGCACATGCCCAGTGTGAATTTCTGGAGACATTAATGATGGGCAATTTTACCACCAGATTCCTCAAGAGCCTCTGTGCTCTGTTTTCCAGGGAAGAGTCTGGAAAGCCCATTTATTTACAGGGACAGAAAAACATTGCAAACATTTTGAATGAAGTGCAAAACTCCGGTAAATGCATAAAGACTCCAAAAACCAGTAATGGGGAAAGGCCCTTTCTCCAATATTGACACAAGCAGCCATGCCGCAAGAGGGACTGCTCCCAGCCATTGCAAAATGATGGCACATTGCAGTAATATCCTCCTGTCACCTCTGTTGCAAGCTGTTGTGTTTGGGAATGCTGCAGTTGAATTAAACACCACTCTCAAACAGATTAACCCAGGCACAGCTTCAGCCCTGTGTAAGTCCCTTGGCTGAATTGGTGACAGCAGGGTACTGTGTGGTGCTCAGTATGAATGTCGTGTCATGAAATTACCAGACTGTGGACCTGGACCATTCTGTGGAAGGCCCAGTCTGTGGCTGGCTTGGGTTGCACTGCAGTGAGCTCAGCATCCTGCAGGGTCCTGTCCAAGCAGCCTGGATGTGCAAGTGGACTGATTAGCATTGACTCACTAACTGAATGTCCTGCACGTTCTTGTCAAAGCTCATCCAAACCCAGAGCTAAAGGGCAGATGAACACTGTAGTGAAGGGGGAAGTATCATGTTTTTTTACACCAGATTTGAGAGAAATCCTATTCATAGTCCTTCTGGGACCGTACTGGCTTCTGAAATAGATTTCCTCTTGAGAGCTGAAGCAAGGATGCAAGCCAGAATGACACGACTTTTGTGAAATCTTCATTTGCAAGGGATAGAAGGGAGAAATCTGTATAACCGCAACAAAATAGTTCAAATACCAAGGCAAGAACACACAAATAGAATTTGTTTTCACTCCTTAATTTTTATTTTCCAATCTGATCAGCATTTGTTTGGGCTTGGTTTTTTTTTTGTTTGATTGTTTTTGTGTGTTTTTTTTTGTTGTTGTTTGGGTTTTTTTGTGTTTTTTTCATTTGTTTGTTTGTTTTGGGGGGGTGGGGAGAGGACTTTTAAAGATAAGACTGAATTCTGGATGATCAGAATAAGCAGGTCTCAACATGAGAATAGTGACACCGGTAGCTCTGGACACATTGGTTTGCTCCTCTGTGCGGCTTATTCAGTGTGGAATGGTAATAACTAATGAAGAAAGGACTCTGGGACTCCAACTGAGTCAGCTGGGGCAAAACTTGTCTTTTAGATAAGGAAATTTTACCTGAGTAAGAGCTCAATATAGACTGGAAAATCTGGTCATGAAATCCTCAGCTAAGCTGATAAGAAGCCAAAATCCTTCAGACAGACAAGTAAAATAGGATTTCCAACCTCCTTAGTTATTCACATCCTATTAATGAGCTCTGGCATCTGTGGCAGAATTGTTAGAAGAGTATTGATCTCCTGCAAAATTTGGTGTGTAATAGTGATTCACAGACACAGAGAGAATAAAGAATCCTCTTCCCTTGTTATTTCCCAGTGGGCTGATCAATTGTGGAATGCTGGAAATGCAGATGGCATTTCCATTCCTCGTTTTCATCCATCAAGTGGTTATTTGATGGTCCACCCAATCGGCTCGACTGGTTTGATTTCGGTTTTTTCCCTTTTCACAAGTAATGTTATTGAATGTTGATGTTTGACATAATCATATGTTATAAAGTAAAGGTTTAATGAAGGGAACTGGTTATAAACAGTCTCCTTCTCCTGAGTAAAATGAAAGCAATTTCTTCTTGGTTAGTTTTAAAAATAGCCAGTGCTGTTAAACATATTTGGATTTCAGTGCACATTTTTCCTTCTCTTTCAAATTCTGCTGCCTCCTCTACTGAGAGTGTTACAACCTGTGTCTGCGGGCAGGACTGTGAAGCAGTTTTCCAATGAGAACAGCCATGAGCACACCAGTACCACCTTACGCAGCGGGAGCTGGACGTGTGATGATGGCACATTCAGCCATGGCGGGGAGCAAGCCACAGGGTACATTTAAAACCCAGCATTTCTACCTGACCCATCAGGGTCAGACCCTCCCAGGAGAATCCCTTGGGCTGATCTTATGCACATCTCAGAAGAAAAATAAGTTGTGCTGTCCTCAGGGAAAACCACTGCTGCCTTTTGCTGAGGACTGCTCATGCCATTACGATCTGGAACAGGGAAGTGGGATCAGCAAGCTTGTGTTGCACACCCGACCTCTCCATCTCCTTTGGAAAACCTACCCAAATGTGGCAAAGCAATAAACGTCTATAAAAGTATCCATCCCTACATGATCCTTGGAGACTTCTGAGTCCAGATCAGGGTTTGAGTATTAAAGATGAAGCATAAGACCATGTACTGGAGAAGAAAACAAGATATTGAATAGCTGTTCATTAATCAACTGCTGGGAACAGAGAGAGGGGTACAATGGTAAAAAATAGCATGCAGTTCTCAAAATTAAAGGCTGTTTCAGGATGCATATGTACAGAGGGAGGTGGGGGGATGAAGTAATATTACACAAGCAGACTTAATTTACACATGCCTTACTTCTGCAGAGCTCAGCTTGGTAATGCTGCTGCTGCTCTATGGATACAAGGTTTGGGTTTTTTTCCTATTACATAGAGCGGTTTTGCTGCCTTTCAGTTCCCTGTACTTTTCTGGCTTTATAAGATGTGGAATATTTGTGACTGCCTTGTGCTGCAATGATGTGATCACAGAGCTCTTTTCAGCTCTGTGGAAGAAATGAAAGGTTGCGCTCACTGCAAGCAGTTGCTAAGAAAGAAAGAAAGAAACCCTATTTTGAGCTGTTCCACAGAAGCACATACTGGCTTGATTGGTTATTGATTCCAGTTTTATTGTGGAGAAAGCACGTTTTTAGCCATAAACATATGCAGCCACATGTTGAGCTGCAAGTGTGAAAACTGCATCAACTGTAAGGCTCTGCTGCAGCCTGTGCTGAGCCTGAGCATTCAAAAAGCTGAGGACCCCCGTTTCTCACTCTAACGAACAGCACCAGTCTCTTGAGGGAAGTTTTCTTGGCTCCTTCAGCTATATTGAGCTTTGGATTCAATTCAGTTAGGAGTCGGTTGTGACTTGGATCTCACAGGCTGTCCCTAGACTGGGAAATTAAACAAAGCCTTGGTCTACTTTGGATGTTGGAGCGTGACTGTCTATTCTGTAGAGCTGTTAGACTGGTCCAGCAGTTGGAAGTGGTGAAGCCTGCATGAGTTATCACCCTCCCAGAGAATGCCTAGACAAGAGCATGCAGGAGTTGAAGGGGATGTTACAGGCTTTTCTGTGCAGGATGCCTTCGGTGCCAGAAAGCATGCATGGGCATGTTCAGTGTACTGGAAACCCATAGGTATACACAAACATACATGTGTATGGATAGATAGATACACAGGTCTAGATACAGACAGAGATAAACACAGGTAGCCATATTTACCAGATATATACAGGTAGGTAATGCCTTGCAATCTGTTTGGATTTCGGTGCCATACATGAAGGAGCAAACTCATGCATTTCACCTCAGAGCACACAGAAAGAAGAGATGTATGGCCTGCAATGTTTTGGTTCTGCTTTTACCCTAGCTAAGCCAAAATGGAGATTTTGTGGCAATTCACCGTTAGGGGCAGGAACAATATGGGCAGGGAACAGGAATGCCTGCAGACACTGGGCTTTTGGGATACTCTTTTCTTCAGAGCTGTGCCAGTTCAGTCATTAATTGAGAATAAATAACAACAAAGTAGCTCCTTGAATCAATGGTTGTAGGAACAGAGCCCAGGGTCAGGCACATTTAAAAAGAAGAGTTTTTCCCTTGAAGAAAGCCAGTCTGTGAAAATGAACAAGGGAAAGACTTGGAAACTGTTAGCTATTTCCTGAAGGCTTTTCCCATTCCTTCTCATGCAAGTCAACACGTTTTTTGCCTGGATGAGAGTGGGTATTCCTTTTTCTTTTTTTTTCAGAAGTGCTGGAGATATCTTATTTTCCTTTTGTGGGAAGGTTCCAGACAGACCCTGCAAAGTTTCTCCATTTCTTGGCCTGAAAGAACTGAAATATGGCCACTTGTGTGAGCTGCAAAAGCCATCTGCTTGGGCCTGTTTTCAGAAGAGGCTTGAGGCAGACATCCCACAACAGGAGGAGAGGAAGGAGTCCTCTCGGTGTCTATTGGCACTGGGCTGCTATTGAGACAGTTGTTTCTGAAATTCCTCCTTACTTGTGTGGCTAATTATGTTTTAGGGAAAGCGAATGCAGGTCCTCATCATCCATGTGTGTGCATGTGTTGTTACATTCGTCTGTCCAGAACAGCTGGGTACCTCAAGCAATCCTGCTGGTACTGGCTGATCCGTGTTGAAATCTCCTTTCTGACTGATTTCAAGTAGCAGTTGCAGACCTCAGTCTATGCTGAGCTGTTGATCTAGATGTTATCATTTGTTATCAGCAGGATTCTGGTCAAAGTCTGTGATGAGCTGCATGGCCTGCAGACCCAGATTTTCCTCCTGTGGATGGCAGGAAAAAGGGCAGGTTATTGACAGAAACTTGCCTGGAATATGGCCAAAGTGCACATCTGGATCCATATCCCCCCAGCTTAAACTAGTTCCATTTCTCATTCCCATTTCCCTAAACATTTGATCTTCCTCTCTGGTCCGACAGATATTTAATTGTGTATACAAAGTCAAACAGCACCAACAAGAGAGATGTGGAGCCACTCTCCCCCATCACAGCACACGGCTGTGTAATGACTGATGGAGACTTCAGAGACATGTCAAGCCTTTGCTCTGACTCAAACGGCAGAAAGGTTTAAGCTTGGGCTTTCTCCACACCTGTGTTGTAGGGTCCAAGCAAAGGGAGATATTTTCTTGGTCTTGCTTTGGGCTTCCAGTCCCACCAGCTGCAGTTTGGCTGGTTTTGATGGCTGTGGCTATGTTTCTGAGCTGGGAACTGAACCTGACCTCCTAGGAAATTGGCTGGTTTGGAGCCCCATTGCTTAGGGCTGTTCCCTTGGGTAGCAGATTTGGCTTGGAGAGAGATGGTCGGAGGGACAAAAGCAGAGCTGGGAACTGAGCACTATTGCTGGGGTCCAAGACGTCTCCTTCTTCCTAATCCTAGGAAGGCCTAGAAATGTACCTAAGGTGCCCAACTTCCCCCAGGCCTTGTACAGACAGAGCCTGGATTCTTGGCTGAGGACTGAGGATTCACTAGGAAGCATTGGGATGAGGAGGAGCAGGGCATTGCAATGCTAGCATGGTCTGGCATGCCTGTTCCCTGGTGCCTGGCCCTGGTACCGTCTTAGTTAATACTATTCACAAACACATCTGTGTTCCAGGGTCCTCTTATTCCTGATGAAGCAAGGGAATAGATTTCATATAAAAGTAAAATGCCATTCAGTAATGAGCTGAAATGATTTTCTTGCACCATGCTGGTCACCATAAATAAAGGAATTTGTCTCTTTGAAATGTACCATAACTCTGGTTTCTCAAGTGCTTCTTTTCTGATACTTCAAACAAAAAGCGCAAAATGGGGAGTACAGGATCAAACTTAGTGTCTCATCTTTCTCACCTCTTCACTAGCAGAAAACATGTTTTCAAAAGCAAGCCAAGGCCACATCAAAAACATATCATCCCATGTCCATTTCTGCTTAATGAGGCATCTTCATGTACATCAGTTAGCGCAAACACTTAATCATCCATCCTTTCACTAACCAGTCAACCACAAAAATATAACTGACATTTAAATGGTGCAGGAGGAAACACCAGGCTGGAGACAGGGCCAGTAATTCCGCAGTGTAATAAGAAGGCTCTCAAACAAACATCATGTGAATTGATTGAGGCTGAACTGGAAGATACAGGTTTTGCTAAGGTTAATAACAGCTGACAGCTTGACCTATTCTTGCATTTTATGATAGCAGCACCAGTCCTAGGCTCTCCTTGTCTCTTCTCTCTGTCTAAAGCTTAATGGTGGTGATGACAGGGTTGAGTGTTTATGGGTAAGAATCAGGGGAAAAGACAACAAGGCAGATATCAGGGTGGGAGTCTGTCATAAGCCACCCAACCAGGATGAAGAGGCAGAAGTAATATTCTATAAGCAGCTGGTAGAAATCTCACAATTGCTCATAGGGAGACTTCAATTTACCAGCTATCTGCTGGAAACACAACACAGCAAAGGAGAAATGGTTCAGGAGGTTCCTGGTGTGTGTGGAAGATAACTTCCTGAGACAGGTGGTGAGTGAGCCACACTAGAGAAGGTGTCCTGCTGGACCTGTTTTTGTGAACAGAGAGGGACTTGTGGGTGATGTGATGGCTAGAGGCTGTCTTGGGCATAGCCATCATGAAATGACAGAGTTTTCAATTGCCAAGCCCAGAAAGTGATGATGAAGTGAACTGGTGGCCATTTGCAAGTGGTGTTCCCCAGGGCTCAGTACGGGGACCAATTCTGTTTAGTATCTTTATCAATGATCTGGATGAAGGTATTGAGTGCACCTTCAGTAAGTTTGTGGATGATGCCAAGTTGGCTGGGAGTGTTGATCTGCTGGAGGGTAGGAAGGCTCTGCAGAGGGATCTGGACAGACTAGACCAATGGGCTGTGGCCAATGGCATGAGGTTCAACAAGCCAAAGTGCCGAGTCCTGCATTTGGACCACAACAACCCCATGCAACGCTACAGGCTGGGAAAGAGCAGCTGGAAAAGCACCTGGGGGTGCTGACTGACAGCTGAACAAGAGCCAGCTTGTGCCCAGGTGACCAAGAAGGCCAATGGCATCCTGCCCTGTATCAGCAATAGTGTGGCTAGCAGGGCCAGGGCAGTGATCATTCCCCTGTACTGGCACTGGTGAGGCTGCACCTCGAATCCTGTGTTCTGGGCCCCTCCTTACAAGAGAGACATTGAGGTGTTGGACTGCATCCAAAGAAGAGCAATGAAGCTGGTGAAGGGTCTGGAGAATAAGTCTGATGAGAAATGGCTGAGGAAACTGGGGCTGTTTAGTCTAGAGTCTCGGGAGATCTTATCACTGTCTGTGACTACTTGAAAGAAGGTTGTAGCAACATCAGTGTTGGCCTCTTGTCCAAAGTAATAAGCAATAGAACAAGAGGAAATGGCCTCAAGTTGTTCCAGTGGAGGTTTAGGTTGGAAATTAGAAAAAATTTCTTCACTGAAAGGGTTGTCAGGCACTGAACAGTACCATAATTCCTGGAGGTACATAAAAGACACTGCAGATGTGGCACTTCAGGACATGGTTTAGTGGTGGACTTGGCAGTGCTACATTAATGGTTGGATTTAATGATCTTAAGGGTCCTTTTCAACCTAATGATTTTATGATTCCATAATTCTAAACGCCCAGTGCTGGATTTAGCCTCTGCACAGGGTTGAGAGGTGCCACTGTTTGCAGGTTGCCCCCCAGTCCCAGCAGGGACCCTGGCTCCCCAGGATCCCTCACCTGTGCTGTGGGAAGCACAGGGTGAATGCTGACTGCGGTGCTAATGGGGTGTGAGTGTGTAACGAGGTTTGTCATGTGGATATTATAGCTTGTGAATGCGTTTACCAGCTGCTTCCATGACCCGGAGTTAGATTCTGTCTACAGGGGTCCATTAGGAGACTTTTCATACTGCATTTATTCTTGGGGAAAAGACATTGAAACAATATGACCCCAAAACTGACTAACAAACCTCAAAACTGCAGAGTTAATTATCACAGGGAAAAGGCACTCTTCTCAGTGCCTGCTTTGTAGCGACACTTTCTTGCTCTTCTGTTTATTTTAATCTAATGTTTCCATGCAGGTAGCATAAGGCCACGGGCAAAAGCATTTCACAAGTACCCACTGACTCCAGATGCACCAGATCTCTGTGGATTTCACAGTTGTTATCACTGTTACCACCTTGCAGCTTAATGAGACTCCAGCAAGAGCAGCTTGAAGTCTTGGGTGATGTGTGTGATTGCAACACAGTTTTTAAGGCCACATCCTGAGCTGTGGGTAGGATTGAAGGCACACATCAATTCTGTGAGGTGGAACCTTAAAGTGATCCTTATGGCTGTGGCCTCTGTAGGAGCCATCAAACAGTCTGACTAGAGAGGAAGGGGCAGGCTGAGGGTAGCGTCTCATATGGACACCATTCCTCTTTAATGCCAGGGTTGGCCCTCTTCATCTAGAACAAGATGTGCACCACGATAACTGTACAAAGTGGTGTCAGAGCTCCAAAGCTGAAGCAGAAATCGGGTTTTGGTCCTAAAATGGACCTAAGCATAGTCATGGGAGGCTGGTTACATAGGGAAAATGCTGATGTTGGGAATCTCATCTGTTTGGGTTGTAGTTTCCAAAACACAGTAACAACTACAGTTAAGAGGATCAGCAGCAGTGTTGGGAAGGTGTGAAAAGCTTGGGTACTATGAGTGGGATTCGTTATACCACTCACTGGATGGCGAAGTCTGAGATTCTCCTCACCATCCCTGGAGAGCAAGGTTCTTTGGCTGACCTTATCTTAGGACGTGATGGCTTTCCCTCTGGAGCTACCTCTTTCTCCTTCTCAATTAGAAAAATATTGTGGGAACAACTTGCTCTGGTCTGGACTATGTTTCCCATAAATGTCTAAGTGAGACCAGATGATTCTTACTACCCATGTGGCAAGGAAACCTGCAAAGTGAGCTACAAATAAGAGCAATGGATGCTGGTACTGGCTTGTACCTGTTAATCCTCCCATGGAGCTGAACTTGGCTTTCCAAATGGCAGCAGAAATGCAACTGGTAAACAGCTGCAGTGACTTTTCTTTAGTACTTTGCACCAGGTTGTACTGAGCAACAGCAACATGCTGATGTTAAGGGATATCCTGAGTTATTTCTAGAGATATTTTTTACTCTTGAAGACCAGTCGGGAGACAGTTTAATCCCTCTCCTATAATTACTTGCTTCCTCCTCTTGTATACAAAATTTGTGTTGGCTTTCTTCTCTTTGAGCATGTTCTCCCTGTAGTCTGTATCATGGTAAAATACAAAGGCAATAGTACAGGTCTTCATGCTTTTGTTGTCCTGCCTCTTTTAGTAATACTTTCAGCATTATTTCAGCTTCATGTTTGCCCCTGCATTCTTACTCTGATCTGGGACCTCTACCAGCTGCTTACAACTATATCCTGATCCATCTGGGATGCCTAGGCTGCAGCAATAAGATCACATTCATAATACTGGACTTCTATTTTTGCCTTTTTGCAGGAGATGAAAGCACTAAGCAGCTTCTCTGTGAGCTCTCAGGTTCTTGCAGGAACATGTTACTAACAGGCTGACTCCCAAAGGCAAAGATCTTTGCCTGCTCCCAGGGATTGCTATGAGATGTGTGTGCACTCTACGCTTCAGATTAGCAAAGTAGGTATTTGCTTGCACCCTCTGTGCCCACATGAGAAGAGCTGATTCCAGAAATCAGCCTCTTACAAGTCTCAACTGTGTACTGGTGGCTCCTGCAACTGCATCAGGCTTTGCATTTATTATGGGCTAAGAGAATAGTTGTATTTTAGTCAGACTCTCTACAAACCTGAAGAAAAACAAAGCTGAACATCTCCTCCCAATGTTACCAATTGGTCCTACTGTACAGTGGTTTTGTCAGCAAGTTCTTTAAGACCTTAATCCCTTTCAGCTATTAGAGGGAAGTCTAAGACAGTGTGAGACTGGAAACATGAGTGATTTTCACTTGGATTTTCATCTTTTCTCTAGTGCTGTAACCTGACAATGGTGTTTCACAATGTGCTATTCCATTCACTTCAGCCTGCTTAAAATGAGGAAGGTGGAGGAGTAAGAAGAAAAGACTCCTTTAAATCCGTAGAGAAGCATTGGTGGCTATAAGAGCTATTTAAAGAAGAAGTAAAGCCACTTTAGCTTGTTGATCTATTTCTGCACTGTAATTTATGCTGCCATTCAAGCAGTGTCACAAAGCTATTGTAAACCGTTGTATAAACCCACCCTGTAGGCTTGAGGGGCTCTAGTCCACGGGTCTGCCAGCACTAGCATACTGGTGATAGTATAATAGCAGGTTTCACTCCTAAAAGTTCTTTATTTTGGGGAGGTGGGTGGGGGAGTGTTAATGTACAAGAAAAAGAATTTTAATGAGTCCCAATAGACCACCCACTTAGCTATTAGCAATAGGCAAGCTACAGTGTATGCATCCTGGTAGAGGTGAGTTTTGAGAAGAGATGTGAAATATAAGCTAGGAGCTTTCACAAATGATTTGTGGAAGGCACTCCATGAAATACCACAGCATTGAGATATCTCAGAAGAAAGCCCAGGCTGGGAAATTGCTTTGGAGTAACAGCTGGGGGAAAGATACCATTTCTTTGAGCACTGCTGCTCTCATGAGAAGGGAAACTAGACGAAAGATGTTTCAGGAGGATAATGTGTACTGTAAGCAACAGGGGAATAGGCAGGACAATGGCATAAAGGAAAGATGCTGGGGACAGGATCCGTCTCAACTAACATCAAACATTCAGTCTTGGCTCTTTGTGGTCAGTGGAGTACGATTGATTGATTGATGGCTTGGCTTCACGAGCGAAGATTTGGGAAGGGCTTTAACCATGCTTACTACAAGCATGATGACCAAGGGCACGTGGGATATGCAAATCTGGTTGGAAAAGGGTGCTTAGGCAATCAGGGAGTGTCCGACCAGGACTGTCATCTGAGTAATCTCGAGTTACCCATGCGCTGGTCCGCCCGCATGCAAGGTTGGATCTGCAGCTTCCCATGCGCCCTGTCACTGCCGTTCCGACTCTCACCTGTCCATACAGACAAGTGTCAGTAAGCCCTTCCAGCCTGCACAGTGATTTTTTAGGTGAGGCGCAGCTAGAGCAGAACTGGCCCCACCCTTTGCATCTGAGGGTTAACTGCCATGGCCTAGCGAGCTAGGACGGTGACAGCAAAGTCCGCAGGTCGTAGGCTTTGTAAGAGTGTCCTTCTCTTAGATGGAAGACCATACAAGGCTAGACGAGCTCCATCAGCCCGGGTTTGAAGATAGGAATTTTCTTTCTGCTATGAGGAACGCCTGTCTTCGCTAACGACGATTCAGGAAGGGCTTTAACCCGAACGTTCTGAGCAAGACTCATTTCCTGGGTCAATCTCGAGCGACCGTTATCGAGCCCACCGAGGCACCGACAGCGCTGCGGTATCACTATGTCTAGGCGGGATTCTGACTTAGAGGCATTCAGTCATAAGCCCACAGATGGTAGCCATGCACCAGTGGCTCCTCAGCCAAGAGCCAGGGGTCTGAGCCTGTGGTTCCTCTCGCACTGAGCAGGATGACTCTTGCAACAACACATCATCAGTAGGGTAAAACCAACCTGTCTCACAACGGTCTAATGCCAGCTCACGTTCCCTATTAGTGGGTGAACAATCCAACGCTTGGTGAATTCTGCTTCACAATGATAGGAAGAGCTGACATCGAAGGATCAAAAAGTGACGTTGCTATGAACGCTTGGCCGCCACAGGCCAGTTAACCCTGTGGCAACTCTTCTGACTCCTCCTGCTTAAAACCCAAAAAGCCAGAAGGATCGTGAGGCCCCGCTTTCACGGTCTGTATTCGTACTGAAAATCAAGGTCAAGCGAGCTTTTGCCCTTCTGCTCCGCGGGAGGTTTCCGTCCTCCCTGAGCTCGCCTTAGGACACCTGCGTTACGCTTTGACAGGCGTGCTGCCCCAGTCAAACTCCCCACCTGCCGCTGTCCCCGGAGCAGGTCAGTGCCAGAAGCGAGAGCTCCCCTTGGGGCTCGCCCCCCGCCTCACCGGGTAAGTGGAAAAACGATCAGAGCAGTGGTATCTCACCGACGGCCGGGACGCCGCCGCGTGGGTCGCCCCGTGCTGCCGAGTGCCCCCCGCCTCCCACTTATTCTACACCTCTCATGTCTCTTCACAGTGCCAGACTAGAGTCAAGCTCAACAGGGTCTAGAAGGCATGATTCATCTGACCTAATTTGGGCTCTAACCTACCTAGGATGAGGGTAAGTACCCTTTAGACATGCCTGTTTCTTCCTACTGATTCCGAGGGGATCTTCAGACACATAGAACAGACACAGACCTCTGTATTTTTGACATGCCAAAGGAGGTGAGACAAATCCTCCTTTGCACGTGTATTGGAACTGTGAGAGAGGGTATGCATGGTGCATGGCTACACAGCATCATCCAAATCTGGGACAGCATCCAGTCACCATCCATCCTTGCTGCTGGGAGAGACAGTAAAGCAGTAAAGACAGAGGATGGAAACCAAAAAAGGAAGAGGGGTGGAAGAGGATGGGAAGATTCGCTTCAGTCATATTATGCTTCAGCTTCCACCAAAAGCTGCTGTAAGTAGTGTGGGAGACACAGTCTGAGCAGAATAACACAAGGAAATAGAAACAAAAAAATGAATTTTAAAAAATTTCGCAAAGTTGTGAGCTTCTTCATGAGCAACTGATATTATTATAACTATCAACCAAAACAAGAATAGCGACATTTTCTCATTACTGGTTTTTTTTTCTGAAATTGCATTCTAAAATCTTTATGGACAATCTTAAATTTGCTGAAATTTATATTTTACACTGAAAATCAGGGTTTTTTGCATGGGCAAAAAATAAAAAAGGAGGTTTTTGTGATGACTGCAGCACAAATTTCTGTGAATGGTTCTTTAAGCTGCATTGCCAGAAATGTCATGAATCTGCACAGAACTCCAAGGAAGGGAAGTGGTTTGAAATTCCTAACACTGCTTTTTTCAGCCAGAATAGCCATTTTGGGTGTATTTCACATGAAGCACGGCTTCAGGGCTTGATATGTCTTCATTGTGGGCCCTGTATTGTGCCAAGGAAATTCTCAGTGTTTAACAAATAATAATAGAAGTAAGCTGTGTAAGCATATGTGAATCTTCACTTTATAATTTTATGTGCAGAAAAATGATCTCATAGGCATATAGGAAATAGAGCAGATGGTAAAATGTGTGTTGGACTAAACTCATGTTGGAGAGTAAGTCTTATGGACAATAAAAGCACAAAATCTGGACAGCCCCCTCCAGCCATGCACATGAAGTACCCCTTCTGAACAGACAGATCAAAACAGATTAAGAGGCCACCTTTGATTTGTTGTTTACTCCTATTACTGGAAGTTGTGGTACTGTGATCTGTCATTCCCTATGTGGACATTCGATGGTGTTTGTGCTAGAAGAGGCCTTAGATGGGTACTGTGAGGTGGGTACCCAGCAACGTTATTCCAATTTTGAACAGTGGAATCGCACCCATTTCAGAGGTGTTTCATCTGCTGCAAAACAGGCTCAAGAAGGTGGCTCTGGATAAGGTTTTGTAGCTGAATCCTGCTTTTTTTTCTCCTCCAGATATCCTTGTTGATGGAGATGGATGAATCCTAGTCCATACTCCTGTTTCAAAGCATGGGTTTCTCTCAGTGACTAGGGACAAGGGCATCCCTGCACAAACACAAGGTAAGAAAATCAGGCATAACCATGGACTGCCTGAGTGCAAAACTGCTACCAGAGGAGGAAAACTGAGAAATGGAGTCATGCCAGGCTGCAGGGAAGTTTTTCTCTGTATACTAGCAAAACAAAGACCAGCAGAATGTTACAACAGCAATGCACACAAACAAAACCTCTTCACAACATATTCCTTGCCAGAAAGTTTGTAGGTAAACAAAAAATGCACATCCCAGGTCTGTTAAAAGACTAAGCTGAGCTGAAAGATTCCTTCAGTGCAAATATTATGAGTGCAAATGTAGCCCTTCATTGATGTGCTGTATTAGATTCATGCCTGCCTCGAGAAAAAATCATCTTCTGCTGTCATGTCAGTTTTTATTCTCCTTTCTTTTTGCTACAGGATGCCTGATGGGCTATTCTGGAGTGTTAAATACAAGTCATTACTGTGCTCTATTAAATATACTTCTCTACATTGGGCAGATAATGTGCTTCAAAGACCAAAGGCATTCATGTCTATCCACTGGCAGCTTCTGTTTTCATCAATGGTAGTGGCTTCGGAGCAGCTATCTAAGATTTAATGTCAGAATTTAGTGAGGAAAATGCTAGAGAGAATTCATTTTGCTTCACTTTCAAAGTCATATCCATTTTTTTTTGCTTTTGTTGTTGGTAATAGATTTCTTCTATAGTAATGATGGTAAACTAATTATAGTACAGGGAAGACCATTTGAAAATGGGAGAATTAGCGATGAAAATTTTGTATTGGGATGCTGAAATCTCAATGCTGAGATGCATTGAAGTAATGAGGTCTAGGGCTTGGGTGGTTGTTTTTTGTTGGTTTTGAATTATGGTTTGTTTTGGGCTTCTGTTTGTTTGTTGGGTTTTTTTTTAAGATCAGTTTATCTGTTAGTAGGCTAATATTCCAGTTTAAAGCACAGAACCCTGGATTAAAGGGTCTAGATCTTGTCTTTTCCATTCACCCAAGTGCATACCTTGGAGAAATGCCTTTGCACCCCTATTTTCTCAAAGGTAAACCAGAGACAACCATGTCTGCTTACGCGATAGTGTTGTTCAGATCACATTATTTATAACCTGCACCATGTAAGAGCACATCTCACTCCCTATTTAATTTACACTGATATCAGAAATTGCAACTTGCTCTGAAGTAAGCTACACAGAGGTTTTTACTGGTGGAAGCCAGTAGGAAGTAGGGACAGTGGGAGGAGGTGGGAGGTGCTGATTGAACAGAAACTTTGTGATCTCTGGAACTTGCCTTACTGATAACTGGAGGGGGATTTTCCTAATAGAAAACCTGTGAGCTATATGAGGAGGATAATCCACTTGACCCTTGCCCTCTGTTAAGCCCTCAAGCCATCATGACATTTCATTTCTCACCAGCTGCAAGGCCACTTACTGGAATTCATTTTGATTGCAATGCAAAGCCAACATTGCTCAGCCCAGGAGGAAGACCAGAAGGGGGATGTCGGAGCAGGACATGTGAGCAGGGAGATAGTGATCATATTTGGAGAGGGTGAGAGCTGGTGGCAGCGAGGAAGATAAACAGGGTGTGTTTGTGCAAGTGACCTTATTTGTATCAGCATGCCGAGGAGGGACCAAATGTACTGCACTGAAGGAAGTGAGTCCACACGCATATGGGAGCAGGTCCAGCACTACGTGGCTGGCACAAGCCCAGGCGCTGCTTTGCAGAGTGGCAGCTTGGGGCTTCCAGGGCAGCTGCCATCCTCAGTGCTGGGGTTTTGGAGCTCTGTGCACCGCAGGCTGTGCTGCAATGCGCTGTGTGGCTATCAAGCACTGGTGAGAAGGGCATTATGCTCTGGCACCCACCAACCCTCTGGCAGGACCCACAGCCTCCACAGTGCTGCATAGACCCCTGAGAGCGATGCATTCAAAATCCTAATCTGTTAGTTCAACATTTGGCTGCTGAAAAGCTCATGGACCAATCTGGCATTATTATTTTATTTTTTAATACTGTATTTGTTATTCTCTGAATATTTTGGGTGGATAGTTACCCAGTGTGTACTGTGTATTGCAGAATCCAGGAATATTTGCTTTGGCTTTTCTTCCTTGTTAGTTAGGGTGTGCGGTTGCTGGCCTAGATCTCATGGCATTGTTTCTGACTACGTAAATGAGATTTTTATACAAGCAAATAATGAATACAGACCAGAGAATAAGGCACATCCTGTGGCAATTTCACACAGGCAATTTTTCTTGCTAAAATCCATGAGGGGATCAGCAGTTGTGATTATTCACACATGTCCTTAATGGCTGTCTACATATCACTGATACAGGATAACAGGCACCTAATAACCAGAGCTGACTGAGTTTGGTGGGTGCCTTGAATCACCTCTCTTTTTGTTTGTGTTTCCGTTCCCTCTTCTCCTTTCTGTTTGACTACAGAGGCACTCCTAAGGAGGAGGAGGAAAACCTTCATTTGAAACCGCAGGAAACCAAAGGCTGGGCGTAACCAGCTTCAAATCCAGACAAGAATCAGCGTGTAACTTCATGTGCTACTGTTTTCATCGTTTAGCATATCACATAGATGGGTGGCACTGTAAAATGCACAGAGGATCACCGACAGAGGTATGGTAATGTGTGTACACACAGGCACACCTATCAGCGTACGCTTACTTTACACTGCAGCCGGTTCAGCTGTGGTGCCAGCAGCAGCCCAGCTGTGGTGAAGAAAACAGCCTGAATGTTTCCTCAGCTCCCCAGATGGGCTTTACCCCCTGTGCCAAGACACAGTTTGTCACAGCTCAAATGGCACTTGAGCTGCCTGTTTTAAAGAGTTTAGCCACATTGTCGATGGGGCTTTGAGCAACCCGGTCTAGTGGAAGGTGTCCCTGCCCATGGCAGGGGGGTTGGAACTAGATGGTCTTTAAGATCTCTTCCCATCCAAGCCATTCTATGATTCTCGAATGATTTGGCAGTCAGAAAATTCTTCAGCTCCTCACAAAAGCTAAAACTTCAGCTTTTTCCAACTATTTGAATAAGATTTTGTGAGTGTGTTAACACATTCATGACTTCAAGAGATCAAACCTTCAGCATTAAGTGTCACAAATGTTATGTCCAAGCTCCATGTGTGATCATGATACACAGCAACTGTTACTAAAGAGTCAGCAATCCATCACATCTCATCCCATAAACAGATTGCTGGCGAATCTTCCTGGTGGTCTTTTAAAAGTAAAAATGATCAAATATAAGAAAAAATATTTTTCATGCCTCTAGAAAATAATCTTGGTAAAACACTGAGAAACACAAATTCCACTGATGTGAGATTTTAGTATTTGCAGGTGCTTTCATTGCCTGTGCAGGTCCAGACCTAAACTTGGGGATGCAATGGGGACATGCTGTGAGAGGACATGGGTGGAGGTGAGGAGGTGGGGGTGGATGCACTTTGCAAGTCAGAAACTCACTGCCTGTGAGAAAGTGGAAAACCTTTGCCTGACAAAGAGGTTTCCATGGGGTTTGAAGGCAAGGTGCAGCTCTGCTGGCCATCCATGTGTTAAGGGACCTCTGATAGGAGAATATCTCCTGCTGTGATCCCACCTAATCTTGGGAAGCAATGCAAGCCAGCTCTGGTGATGCCTCCACAAGGTGCCTTGCCAGCCAACACGCTCCCTTTCCAACACTGTACCCCATATCTGAGATTAGGGAGGACTGATGTTGGTGTGAGCCCCCACATGTCACAAGCTGCCAGTCAAATGCTCAGAAGCCCCTGTTCTGAATGGTGGTTAAAAATACAGCCCCATCCTCCATGTAACGCCTAATCTTGATTAAAACTCTTCCAGGGCTGGGCTGCCTGGGCTGCATCCTTTGGTCAATGCTGTCAGTGGCTCTTGCATTCCCTAATCCCTGTTAATATCACTGCTTGTCAAAGCAGATTTGTGCCTTTCCTGGAAGACGGCTGCCTATTTAGTACCAACTGGGGGAGAAAGAGATGCCTTATCAGCCGGTGCCGGGAACAGCGAGCGGCAGACAAGAAAGGCATCCTGTTTTCTTGGGAGAAGGTGCTGGAGGTGGGCGAGCATCTGGCTCCTACTATTAGCCCTGGCTGTGAGCACGGCTCCTGCCCTGTCAGGATGGGATATAATCCTCTGTTCTAACCACGCACAACCCATGAACCTCTCGTGGCAGTGTTTGTGGCAGAGGCACAAGCTTTTGTATCCCGGCCAAAGTGGAGGACAGATTATGCTCTGTTGACCTATATTCCCTTAAGTCATTTTCAGTTAGTGCAGTAGTTACCCCTTCTGTTTGCACTGTTAAATTTCTCCCTGCCACAATGCTGAGCTGAGACTGAAATGTCCATGCTGTCTAGGGGAATTTTGCTGGCTCCTCTGAGGAGACAGGGAAACACCTCCCTAAAACAAGCCCCACGTATTCTCATGTGCTCTTGGAATACCTGTCCTATTTCTACACGGGAAGCATGAGGCCTGCTCTGGGTGATGGAGCGAGGAATCTGGTCCCCAGCCTTCCTGTCTTTTGGTTGATTCCCTGAGGGCAGGAAACCAAAGCCAGCCTCCAGGGGGGTTCACTTGGGGCCATCTGACCAGATGGCACAGACAGCTCTCTGTGACCTGCCAGGACCGCAGAAATTAAAGCTGGGTTCTGGCTGAAGAAGGGAAGGATTGGCAGAGGCAGTAGGAGGAAGACCTACAAAGGGGAGCAAGGGAGGGCGTTGTGAGTGAGGACTGAAGCTTCTGTGAAAGGTTGGCCACCCTTCCCCAGCCCTCAGCATCTTGGAGAAGAGAGTGAGACCTGATGTTTTGGAAAGGAATAGAGAACGTGCCTTCCTTCATGAGCAGGGCTGGGAAAGGAGAAGGTGCCTTCATGGGGCAGGAATGAGGACTCACCCTAGCCTCCACTAGCCACATGCCAAGTGATTTGGGATTACTGACCCCCAGCTCAGTGCAGGGCTTGGGGTGCCTACCATGGTGCATCAGGTGAGCCACAGCAGTGCCCATCCTCTGTGTGAAACAACCCCAGAGGTACTGGTGGGCAACATGGGCAGCAATGCTGCGTTAGGCAGAAGGCCACCAGCAGGTCGAGGGAGGTGATGTTCCCCTTCTCAGCACTGGTGAGGCACATCTGGAGTGCTGGGTCCAGTGCTGGACTGCCCAGTGCAGGACAGACATGGACATACTCGAGTGAGTCCAGCAAAGGGCCATGAAGATGACAGGGGACTGAAGCATCTTTGGTATGAGGAGAGGCTGGGACTGTTCCTGGGAGGTTCAGTGTGATCTTACCAATGTATATAAATACCTGATGGCATTGATATACAAACTTTTCCTCCTGCCAGTCTGGCTTTTCCGTGATTTGTATGCCCTTGCATCTGATGGTTGTTTTTTTTTTTTTTCTCCTGGCCTGGTTTTTTTTTTTTTTGATAGTTTTACATTATTTACTTTTTTCACATTTATCATACAATTGCAGATGCAAAACACTCATGTATGGGCCCCCCATCATGGAATGAAGGGGCACAAA
Source organism: Lathamus discolor (assembly GCF_037157495.1). Taxonomy (NCBI): domain Eukaryota; kingdom Metazoa; phylum Chordata; class Aves; order Psittaciformes; family Psittacidae; genus Lathamus; species Lathamus discolor. The sequence goes on along the minus strand of NC_088887.1, from coordinate 97,375,778 downwards.
CTCCCGTTACTGTTTTATTCCTCTTCTGATGTGAAATGCAGGAAGCTGATATCAGTTATTCCTTCAGCAAGTAGGGACATTGTATTTTTAAGTAAGAGAAATATATTGAGGCTAGTACCCATTGCTAATATCAGGGAATTGCTCTATAGTACCAATTTATGCTCAACTTTGAAACAGTCCCATACATCTGCACAGGTATTATTCTAGCAAAGCTTTCCACATTATCTTCTTACTATGGGCTTATAAACCTACCTGACACCTGAAAACACCTCTCTGTCTAGTCCTTGTCATTACATTAAGATGAAACAGTTCTTAAAACTATCTTCTGCTGTGAAATTCCTCTGGGTATAAAAATCAAAAAGTTGTTTTATTGTAGTTGAGATAATGCGATTGAATACAAAGTATTTCTTACCTGGGTTTTCTTCATCCTTTCTTTTCCTGCTTTTGTTGAAAGCTTAAAGGAATAAGTATTTTGTTCCCTCAAAACCCTGTTCCCAGGGTTTTGTTTCCTCCTTTTCCCATATTTTCCTTCAATTTTGAAAAGGTTGGAGAGAAATGTTCCTCTACCTCCTCCTTAGGCATTAGTCCGTTCTCCTTTTTATGTGGAAGTTACGTAGATAACCTGGGGAGGAAACAAACTTTAGTTTTTAAAGGGGAATTTGAGAAGAGAAACTGAAGTTTTGATTACTTGAAATTAAAATCTATTTCTAGTTCAAAATTTCTCACTTACTCAAAATTAAAACTTTTCCAATAAACATTTGGTAAACACCTCATTTTGTGGACAGGGACAACTTTCAACTGAATGTCTTTGACAGTTCTAATTACATTTATTCTCTTTCTTCCTTTCTGGTAAATCAGTATTGTCAGTCAGATGTAGTTATAAATGTTTCTGTCTTTCTCCATCTCACCAGAATCAGCACAATCCTGCAGGAAATTAAGAGAACCTCTGTTCAGGAAATAACAACATTTTGATTCATACATATCGAAAATAATAAATACATTTTGATTCATTTACTGTGAGGGTGGTGAGGCACTGGCACATGCTGCCCAGAGAAGTGGTAAATGCTACATCCCTGGCAGTGTTGAAGGCCAGGTTGGACAGAGCCTTGGGTGACATGGGTTAGGGATAGGCACCCCTGCCCATGGTAGTGGGGTTAGAACTAGATGATGTTAAGGTCCTTTCCAACCAAAACTATTCTATGAGTCTATGATTCTATGTACAACTTCACTATTAGAGGATTGGTGCACAAGGCAGATCAGGGCTAAAGAAGACACTGAGTTTCAGAAAGCCTGGGAGTGAAGCTAATCCATCTGCAAAGATCCCAGGTCAAGGCACCATTCCCAGAGCTGAGGCTGAGGCCTGGAGGCAACAGGGGACTGACCCCAGCTGTAGGTGAAGCAAACACTTACCTGAGCCCTGCTGCAGGGAGGGGCAGAAGACACCAAGACCAGCAGTGGGGATGCAGTGTTGGCTGGCTCAGATGGTCATGTCTCACCTGCCAGGGATGGCTCAGAGCTCCCTCCCTCCTGCCCCCATATCTCATCCACTTTCCTACAGCCATTAGGGCTTCTTTTTTCCAGATCTCCCTCCCTGCCTACCTCCTTCTCCTGCCTAAATCTATGTCCTTTACGCAGCACGGCTGGCAGCTGTCTTGTCCTACATCCCTGCATGCTTCCCAGGATTCCATGTGCTGTAGAAATGTCAAGAGCAAATCATGCCCTCTGATTTCTCATCCTTTGCAGCGTCACCTGTGCATTCAAACTCCAGCTGGCTCACTTGTCCCTAGTTCAGTTTGAAGAAGCAGGGGAGGCATGGCTTGTGCAGAATTTCCCCCTGGGAGGAGTTTATGGCACTGAGAACTGCCTATGGAGCTAGCACAAGGACCTCTACATGACAATTGCCACTTCAGCTAGACTATGTAACTTGCCTGTCTACCTTCTGCAAGACCTGCAAAGAGCCAACCTGACCAGGACCACTGGAGCAAGAAGACAGGGTTTGATAACAATTCATGCAGTCTACCCATTGGATTTAACTATTAACCTCCTCTGAACAAAACACTGGGAGATCCAGACCTTCACCCAAACAGTTGCGTGTCCATGTCCAAGGATCCTCAGATCTGTGCCAACACCAGCACCTTGCATGGGATGAACATGTTTTGCTGATGAGTCAGAGCAAAGATAAGCAGCTGGATCCCTGCCAGGATGATGGTTCACACACTTGCTTGATAAGGTACCATTTGCTGGTCCTGGGTACCTTTCCTGGAAAGCGATGATTAACTGCTGGGTGAAGGACATGTTTTCTTGATGTCTCCCATTTCTATTTTCCTTTAAAGCAGAAAACTGTGTAGAGGCTGATGTAAGCCCTGCTGCAATGGTACTGTGAATCTGGGTGGGTGCCCTTGGCTTTGCTGCTGCCTCACAGGTGCATAGTGTTATCTGTCATGGAGCCAGGCTGGACCATGCTGGAGCTCATGAACAGCTCTGAGACAAGCAAAACTTTCTTAGGCCTTAGTCACCATGCCATGAGCATGGCACATCACTTCTGGGCCTTCATCCATGCCACACAACTGGAGGATGTGGGCTGCTCATTTCTAAAGCACTTTGGTTCCAGGTACTGGTATTCACACAAGAGAAACGCAGTTAGGAGAGGCCTTTCCTCAAGACTGGCATCCTGAACAGAACATAGGCACTGGACCAGGCCTGCTCTCAGAGACCAAGGGGCCATTCACATGCATTTGGATGTCTACATGTGTCTGAGCTTCTGTTACTGCTAATTTGAGCACCTGGGGCTTCGTTCAGCTGCAGAAATATCATACCATCCAAGATGCTCCTGAGTTTTTGAAATGGCTGGTGATATGACCAGATCCAAGGGGCACCTGTGCCTCTGGCTGAATGGAGCCCTGGTCAGTTCTGGTGGACCTTTGCTAGGGTCATTGTAAGGGGGTGTCTGTCTCTGTGTGCTCTGCTTTTCCAGGTCTGGGAAATGGGAGACACATCTACCATATAACTTTGGGATCCAGGCTCTTTGACACAGACACCACCCTGCCCTGTCACCCAAAGGCACCCTGAACCCTCTGCAGGTGTGTCTGTGTCTGTGGGTGCAGCACTCATTAGCTCCAGCAGACATTACTCACCCGGGCATCGCACCAGCACGCTAATGAGGTGATATGGCTGTTGTGGACGTGGCTTGTGCCTGGCCAGCTCACAACAGCAGCACAAGGAGTGAGTGTCTGTTAGTGGATCCATGTGCTGACAGGTTCCTCACTCAGAAACCCAGGAGAAACGGTGGTCCCAGGCATCTTGTGGAGAGGGGAAGCTGCTGCATGAGCCCACAGTCCAATGCAGGTGGGACGTGTGTGGCTTGGGCACATTGACCTGAAAAGTTCTGGACAGCTATTGCTGCTCAAGCAGATGTCTGTCTCTGCTGTGGCCTGAAGCCAGACCACAATTCTCAGCCTGGTCAACTCCTGTCACCTCATTATTGGGGACTCCTGCCTGGTATATGAGTCACTTCTCTCTGCCTGAGTCAGTGCCACAATCCTGTAACAAGTTCCCAGCACCTGTGTTATCATGATGCCTGTGACGTGGAGCTCTTTTTCTGTCTCCTGCCATTAGCCTCATTTGCTGCAGGTTTGGGGAGAAACAGGGACTGCAGCCTGACATCAAGCACTGGTCAGAGGGAGGCAGAAGTTTGCGCCAGGGCTCTGTCAGGTCACTTAGGGTGACTGAGCTGCATTGTATGTGCCAGTTCACTTGAAGAGTTCTTGAGAATCACTTCTGTCACTATACCTTTCCTGGCTGGTGCCCATGCAGCAGCAGAGGGGCAGCTAATGTAAGTAGCAAGGCCTAATGAGAGACAGTGCTGTTGGCCAGCACAGTTAGGGGGGCCACTGGGCCCTGTTTGGGTCAGGGCAGAACCCACTCTGTTATCAACCAGCTGCCTTGAAAACTGGGTGAGATGCTACCATTTGGTTTCAGGTTAAATAAAAAAAGCTGTAATTCAGCTTTGTATGGAGAGCTTTCCATTAAGCTCCAAGAAAAGCTAACCTAGCTGGGATCTACCCCATGCAAGCAAAGCCCTGAATGGTGCCATGGGCAGTACTAGGACATGAGGACTACACTGCGAAGGTTTCTAAGTTGTCATTGTTATTGATTCATATACATTGAATATTTTTATGCTCAGAAGCCTCTGTGGCAACAAATGTAAATGTAGTAATAGAACTGTATGAAATGTGTATCATCCTCCTTCCTTCTTCATGATGAAGACACTATACATCATATTTGAGAAGTCATTGCAGTCCGGTGAAGTTCCCACTGACTGGAAAAAGTAAACATCACTCCCATATTTAAAAAGAACAAAAAGGAAAAAAGGAGGAATGAGAGGCCAGTCAGCCTCACCTCTGTGCCCAGCAAGATCGTGGAGCAGATCCTTCTGGAAACTACGCTAAGACACATGGAAAATAAGGAGGTGATTGATGACAACCAACACGGCTTCACTAAGGGCAAATCGTGCCTGAAAAATTTGGTGGCCTTCTATGATGGGGATATAGTGTTGGTGTACGAGGGAAGAATCATAGAATCATAGAATGGTTTGGGTTGGAAGGGACCTTAAAGCTCATCTAGTTCCAACCCCCTGCCATGGGCAGGGGCAGTCTCAGCAAGTTTGCCGATGACACCAAGCTGTGTGGTTCAGTTGATACACTGGAGGGAAGGGATGCCATCCAGAGGGACCTTGACACGCTTGTGAGGTGGGCTGATGCCAACCTGATGAAGTTCAACCACGACAAGTGCAAGGTCCTACACCTGGGTTGTAGCAATCCCAGGCACAGCTACAGATTGGGCAGAGAAGAGATTCAGAGCAGCCCTGTGGAGAAGGACTTGGGGGTGTTGATCATTGAGGAGCTCAACGTGAGCCGGCAGTGTGCTCTTGTAGCCCAGAAAGCCAACCGTATCCTGGGCTGCATCAAAAGAAGTATACCTGTAATGTAGCTGTCGCTTCTGAAATCTCTGACAATAAGTTTTGTAACAAACTATAAACTTGTATTTTTTGTTATTCACTAACCCTTACTTGCAATGAAAAACAGATCAACTTCATTTACACTGTCTACAACAGAAGGTGATAAAGTATATATGCTGAAGAAGCAGAATGCAATTTTTTTTTTTTAATTTATATTCAAGGTGGTTTTAAATTAGCTGTTTCAAACCACATTGCTCAAAACTCATTTGTGAGAGCCAATGGCACCTCCAAGCAATCATGCCTCTAGCCCTGGTGCCTAAATCCATAATGTTGCTTCACAAAACAAAGTCTTCAGTGTCCATGCTGACCCGAGCTGTTCCTTATGCATAGTATCTGCGTTTGCCTTGTTCCTGTGCACAGCACTGCAGTCCTTGGTGCACTTTGTTTGCCACGGTGAGATGAACTAAGGAATTGATCTGGCTTAAAGAAACCTGCCGAAACCCTCCCCCCTCCTTTTTTAAAGCTGGATCAATTTCCCAGTCTGGTCCTGGTGCTGATAAAGCTGATGGGGAAGAAAAAATCTGGAGGAAGAGGGGTGAAAAGGTGAGTCAGTAAGGAAAATCTCATCCTGCTGCTGTGGACTCTGTCTTATGAGACTGCACAGCCTGAGCCACGTAGCATCAGGCACCACACTGGGAAAGGTCACCCCAAATCTTTCAGCTTAGTTGAGTCTCTGCTTCACCACAAGTGAGCTCCTGGAGGGATGTCAGGCAGTAGCAGGGAAGATGCAGTGGGTGTCAGGGAAAGAATGAAGGAGCTGTTGGAAGAAGAACTGCTTTAGATGAGAATAAGGTGGGAACAGCCTAAACAGCTGCCTTTTTAGTACATGCACCTGTATGCTGAAGAAAGTGCACGCGATTCAGGGAAGGGTTATCAATGCAGACTGTTGTACTGCCAGGCACAGCCTTACAGGACTGTCACTTAATGGGGTTGAGACTTTTTTGCTTCAACAAACTGTAATTTTATATATATGCGTATGTATTAATGTGGGGCAAGCCAGATGTGGCCGCAACCACCCTTTTCACATACGCTTTGCCAAGAAATCTACCTTGAACTGCACATGAAGCCTTGCCTCTAGGTATCCTCTCTGTACAAGCAAGCAGCTCACAGCCCATGACTCAAAACCATCAGCAGATGCCATTGTTATTCCCCCAGATGCTTATCTGCATCCCAAGGGTATAGAAAAGCTACTCACTTGTTGTTTCTCCCTTTCCATCCCCACCCTTGTTTTTTAATAGGTCAGCTGAGAAGCAGGTTTACTTCCTTGTCATTTTTGGACTTAAATATATTGTTTCAGGCTTAAAGTTTTCTAATTAACCAGTGGCACACAGTGGAAGAGCTTTGCAAAGTACAATGCACAGCTAAACTGAATGATGACCCTTGAGCTTAAGCATGTGAATTTGGAGACCCAGCACTGCCATATGCAAGTTTGCTTTTTTCTTTCCTCCATATGTTCAGGCTTTAAACACTTTCAGTAAATAAGATTTCTTGTACAAGCTCAGATGTTTCTCTCTGCACAGGTATAATTGAGATACTCGTTGTTGGGATAAACTCCTAGAAGGAGAGTGGGGGGGGAGAGGAGATCATTCTTCCTTAGCAAAGGGAGCATCATTCAAGTCAGGCAGAGAAACTGAATGCTCCTAATTAATAGGAGGAATTTATCCTACTTATAGAAATTACCAAAATACAGCTCAGGGCTTTATCTCATCCTTGGTGATTTGGACTTTTCTGAATTTTGTCTGAGTCTGTTTTAGTCATCCATGGCTCTTTGGTGATTTTCAACTCTTTGAAAATGTTCATTTTAAATAACCTTAGCTGCTATGATTATCCTGGACATCATTTCTTTTTGTAGATCTCTCCTCAGTGGCTCTGGTCAAAGGAAGCACCTACAGCAAGAGAGGGAACAGCATCCTGGGCAAGAGCCGTCAGTTATTGCCCTTTGATCTGAGCAGAGAGGCAAATCCTCTGGAAATACATGAAGGACTCGCGTGGCAGAGAAACCTCCAAGCCTCTGGAGGATTCCAGATCCTCCAGTCTGCCAGCTGCTGAACAGCTGCTGAGGTAAAGCTTGTCACCGCAGGCAAGAGTGATGAGGTGGCCCCAAAACCCCACCTGTACGGCACACAGCCAGCTCCTGAGCCCGCTGCTTCAGAGGTGGGCTTGGGAGAGCCCCCAGGTCTGCCCCCTGTGTGTGGCTGAGGGTCTGTACATGTTACCGTGCTGCACAAAGAAACAGGTTGTGGACATATATTTTTTATGTAGGGGCATCTGGAGAATATGACACGCAAGGGACTGATCACGTTGTGAGTTTCTTATATTACCTTGGCTGTTATATTATGCAAGAGTGGCAGAGTGTCCTCACATTATTATTGCAATTAAACAGTATTGTGCTTTTAATTTGCACAGTTCCTTCCTCAGCATTGTTTGATACAAATAGATGATAAGAGACTGGGTATTGTGAGTTATTAAATGGCGTATTATTTACTCACCATATGCCTCAGAGCCAGAGCAGTAAGCAAGGCTGCTTTGTCCAAGGTATCCCTCCCTGCACTAAATGTCTCATATTTGATCTCTCTTTGCCTCATGAGGTCTCACTTCAGTTTGGACTTACTGCTTACTGTCCCCTTTGCCCCTATCCCCAGCTCCCTCTGTGTTTGAAGGATTCTGGAAAAAAGAAGTTTGTTCTGCCTTCTACATTATCTCTTGCATTTGTATGGAGTGGATGCTCTGGTCTGTTTTTAATTTCCAGGATTCTATAGTGCTTTTGAGTCCAAGGTGCTAAATATAGATCTAACCCATAATAGCCAGCCTTTTTCTCATTTCTGTCTTACGATGTTATTTTCTGCTTTTATCGTTTAAGCCTAATGGATTTACATTATTAGGAGCTCTCCAGTATGTACAACGTGGTTATGAACAAGACGAGGGACTCAAAAGTTTCCAGGAACATTTCTCTGAATAAAAACATCAAAATAGAGACTTTTCGCTGGCTCTGCAGGAAGAGGGCTGGTGCAGTGCAGGACAGGACCTTCTCTCTCCCCTTCCTACTGCAAACCTGTGTATGCCCTCTAGGCAGGGTGAACACATCCAGCACACTGCCCAGAAAAATGACACTCTGGAGAAAAATCAGCAGACAGCATGAAAAGCTCTGGCTCAGGCATCTCCTGTTGGCAGACTCCTATCAAAATTGTTTCTGGATAAGCCAGTACATCTGTAGTCAGAGCAAACTATTCCTCTTTCTTCCTATTCCTAACACAGTCATGCCCAAAAAATAGAAGTCAGGAAAATGTTTGGGGAAACTATTAAGGAGCATGAAAGGAAAAGAGTATCCAGACAAATATATGGAGCCATTTGAGACAAATATGAAATCATGTGTAATAAACAGCTTGGATTTACAAGGGCTAAAGCAAGCCAAGCACAAGTGATGTTTTTTTGGGACAGAACAGCCCAAGCCAGCCAAGGAGAGGAATGTGGTGGATATAAAGGACCAGGCCCACAGGAGACACAAGGACTACCTGACACAATTTCAGAGAGATATCTGTGCTTTACAAAGCCTAATTGACACCAGTGACCCAAGCCAGTAGCTGGTGAGGAGTGGGATATTCAGGAGCCTTGGTCATGTCACTTCATCTCTGTCTGAGTATCTTTGTCCCTGGCTATACAAGAGGGATATGAGGGAGGTCCTCTGTGTGATCAGGGCTTGAGATTGTTGATTCCTTGTTGAGCTTCATTGGGGTTAGGATGTCTTTGTGCAGGAGTCCAAGCAGCACATCAAGACCCACTGCAAGGTATGGACATTGACAACTGACCTCCATAGAAGAAACAGAGGTTGGGCACTACATGAATAACTGCCTTGGGCACAGTGAAGTGAACTGCCCTTTACTTGAAGAAGCTCACCATGTTTACCTTGAATATTGAAGTGCTATCCAAAAAGGGGCTGAGAAGCATGGCAGCATGCCATAGAAGTCAATGTTTGAATATTTCTGGTTTTCAGGTGCCTCTCAAGGGCAATACGTAATGGTTTTGTGAGAGACGGGTCCTTAGTACTACCCTAGTCAAGGTCCTTCCAGTGGTTCAACTTTGCATTACTGACAGTTCACCTCAAGTCTGCTTTGGAAAGAACAAGCTAGTTTTCTCTGAAACTTCAGGTATAGCTATGAGGATTGTTCACGCTAGGCATTGCTCCCAGGAGGTACTAAGGATGATACACCAGGCCTGGCTGCCCTACAAACCCTTCCAGCACTAAGCTGGCACTCTGTGCATCTTGAAATATGACATTATGTCCATAAGCCATACTCAACTGTGGCAGAGGGAGACTGCAAGGAAGCTATCTGTCTTACTCGCACTCTGCTGCTGGAAACATTGATGCTCATGGTGCTGTCCAGAAGACCAGAGGAGAAATCTGCTGCTATTGACACAGTGGCTCCACAGGTCTAGGTTGCTGCCAGCAGAACAGATGGCCCATGGACAGTGCAGGGCTAACTACTGTACCCATCCAGAGAGTGGACTGTGCAAAGCAGGACCAAGCTGGCCCCAGCTGCATCCTGGCAAAAATAAAAATGTGTGCTGAACATGTATTTACCTTGAGTGTGCTGATGACCATGTACCTCAGTGAGTGGGGAGCTCAGATATGACAAGTCCAGTTAGGCTTAATTTTTTCTAGTAAGAAGTGCCAGAGCACACTGATGCACATGGCCAAAAGCGCTGCAATCTAGTGAAAAGGGGTTCTTCTACATTGCACCAGACTGTCCTGGAACCATTTAGCCCTGTCTTCCTGTGTCCTGCTTGGCAAAAATTAATCACAGGTATTCAGAGACTGATCATTTGAAATGCCTTTGGAGCAGTGTGGGGGTTGGCAGTTAACAAAAGAAAACAAAACAAACAGAAAAAGAAGGAAATGGCGGAAGGTGGGGTGAGAACATGGGCAAGAAACTAAAATGATATGAAGTTCTATGCGTACCTGTATACAGCGGCTGGAGCCAGACTCTGTCCTCCAGACCAATACTCCACACTCTAGTACCTAGAGCCCACAGTGGGGAGCATGCCTAAAGGAAGGTCCCCTACAGAGTGGGGACTGAGTGTTGTGTCAACCACAGGTCTCCTGTGAGTCCTCTGCTCAGTCAGGGTAGCCTCAAACCAGGTGGAAGTTGCATGAATATTTGTAAACTGAAAATGGTCAGGATACAAGCCTGAACAGTGTCCCATGTTTATTCATACCACAAATTATGGACACAGTCCTTAATACTTTTTTGGCCTGGTCCAGCTTGCACTCTTCCAGGCAGTGCGCTTAGCAGATGGTTAACACACTCCCAACACTGGTCTGGGCTTGAAAGAGCTCAACCTGAGGAACACTTGAATCTGTTTTGTGTCATCCCAACCACTAAAACCTGACTGACAAAGCCCTAAATAAGATCATCTTTTAGCTCTTGCCTTGCCCTCCTCCTGGCTAATAATGCCTCTTTTGAGGCCAGCTATGAATTATCTGCCAGAGGGAAGTCCTTAAAATCTGTATGCTGAAGTAGCCAGCCTTATGTTCTCCATTAGGCAGGATTTATTCCTCCCATGTCCAACATTATACCAGCAGAAGTTGGATTAGACTTGTATTTCTCAGCTAAACAATGACTAAAGGAAGCATGATAGCCATCTACAAGTATTTGATGGGTGTAAACTCCAGTGAGGAAGAGGAATTGTTTAGTGTGGTTTCAGGACTTTTATGGCCAAGAGCGATTAGATTAAATTGAACAAAGCAAAGCATAAACTGAATACCCTTCGTAATACCTAGCAGGCTGCAAGGGCAGCTCCCGAGGGATGCAGCAGGAGCACTGGTGTCTGGGTCAGCTGAAATTTCATTGCAGGGAGCAGAGCAGTATTTACACTATTGACTGCGGAAAGCAGGCCCACAAACAGTGTGTCTACTCTCCCCACCGCACGCACAGGCATGTTGCCTGGCACCTGTGTGTGTGCACAACCAGCCCAATAAGGAGGGAAAAAGGGTGTCAGGGTGGTTCAACCCCTGCCTGCACCTGACTTTTCCCCTTAGTCTGGTGGTGTAACACATTACCCTAAACAATACATTTTCCTGCTGCAGACAGTTGTTCTGATCTCTGGACTGTTTAGGGAGAAGTTATGCTTATACTTTCTGTAATGAGCCACAAGTAAGCTTTCCTTAGTACTTCAAATGGCTGGGTCTTGAGCCCCAGTTATCTTAAGCGTGCTACTAACCTTGGATTATCACATACCTACAGTGATGCCATCAGCATTCCCTTCAGGTTACACCTTTGTTGGCTGTCAGGTTGCGGTACGGGAGAGGGACTTTTTCAAGGGCATGTTGTGATAGGACAAGGACGAATGGCTTTAAACTGACAGAGGAGAAATTTAAATTAGACATTAGGAAAAAATTCTTCACTATGAAGGTGTTGAGGCCCTGGCACAGGTTCCCCGGAGAAGCTGTGGCTGCACCATCTCTGGCAGTGTTCAAGGCCAGGTTGGATGGGGCTTGGAGCAACCTGGTCTAGTGGAAGGTGTCCTTGCCCATGGCAGGGGGCTGGAACTGGGTGGGCTTTAAGGTCCCTTCCAAACCAAACTATTCTATGATTGTGTGGTTCTGTGATGACTGACTCTGTACCAGAAGGGAAACAGGGAATGCATGGTTCCTCTGAAAATATACTGTGGCCTCTTATTCACTGACGAGAAAAATGAGCTCACTCTCTCACACGGGCAAAGCAGCATGTTCCATAATCCCAGCTACACCTATGTAAATCTACTTGCCCTTTTCATCTGAAAACCAAACACAGAGTGTGCAGTCCCACCTGACAGGGGTTTCTGATGGAGAACATGAGCTGACTTGAGCACTGAGATCAGTGGCTCAAGCATTGTTGTGTCTTTCAAAATCCTGCGGCCTCTTAGGGAAAAAGAAATAAGGGATATGTGATGTTTGATGAGTCAGGATGTGTTCCCCTGGCATTCCTGTTTCTCTGCCTAATTACACAGTAGCAAAGATATTAGATAAGCCAGGTAAGGTTTGTTGTGGATGTCCCGGTCGTCTAGGAGACAAGAGCTTTATTTACCTGACATGACTTGTAGGCAGGGGTAGGACAAGACATACCCTGTTTTCAAAACAGCATATTGCTTCCAAATTGCAGGTTCTGTTCTGAAACATGGCTTATCTCCTCCTTTAATTGGTGTGGTTGTTGGCATATCGTTAAACCCCACTTAGCACAAGTGTCAGGAGAAAGGCAAAGAGGACTTAAGCATCCTCCCATAGTGCTTTCAAAGAAGGTCATGATCTGTTCATAAAAGGTCAGGAAGGGAGATTGGAATTCAAAAGCCTTAAAAAAACAGACTGGACTGGAGTCTTCAGTAGAGCATCATGTCAAGTTTTCTTTCACTTTTCAGATGTTTTGTGCACCCCTTGCTGCTGTCTCTCCTATTCCTCCTCAGGAGCCATTTGTCTATTTCTGCATTTACTGAGATTCCTCTCTTTGTATAGAGGCAGAGTTAACAGACATCTGGGTATGTGGGATAGCCTAGCAGTTTTATCACTGCCTCCCCTGTGTGTCCACCACGTAAATGCTAACACTACCTGGCTAGGTGTGAACATTATGCTTCAGAGCAAGCACGGCACTATTGCAGAGTCCCTGTAGCATTTATACAATTCTCCCTCCCAAGCTGGATGACTGCAAATGGCTCAGCTGCTATCATACTTTCTGGTTTTTAACCATGGGCACAGAATACTGATCTTGGTGGCTTCATAAAAAATGGCATGCTAGTAAGGATGCCATTTTACACAGGATACTTTCCCATGCTAGACCAGAATTTTCTTCATGTAAAGGCTGGCAGGTGGTCATGCTTTTGATGATGTTTAGAAAAAGATTAATTCTCCTTCCCAGGTACCTGCTGTCTTTTCAGATCTGAATATTCAGATAATCATAATCAGTGGGTGTTCCTAAACCCCTTGATGAATCCATGTTAAACCTGTGCTACAAGAAGCTACAACTCCTGTGCAGCCTAGGCTAGCCTGAAAACTAGGGGTGTTTAGCTCTGCATGAAAGCCCACTCTACTGGGATTTTCAGCCTTGGCTTTGCAAACTCAGGAGATTCACAGTTAATGAACTGGATTTGAAGAACAGCTGAGTACCAACCTGAGCAACTCTAAGCACTGACCCCACTGGAGAATGCTCAACTGTACTTCAAAAGCCACCGAAGCTTTCAAAAGTCTCTTTAACAATAGCACTCTATTTAAAATTTAAGTTATTGTGCCTTCCTTCCTGTGTTTTGTGGGGTACAACCCTAGGAATTCAACATATCCTAACACATGACCTCTGGGAGAGTAGACAATTGTAGGGTCTTCAGTGTCGGTCTTTATATGTTATGGATAGTGTCCACAATATTGACAGCAGCTTGACAGATATATCCTTTGTAAATCATGGTGTTTTTTCAAAGGCAATCATTGCAGGCTGCTCCATGCATCAGCTGCCCCTCAGACTGACTCACAGGAGTGCCTTCTCTTTTTCTTGCTGTTGTGTCCTCACATAGAAGATCAGGACGCAGCCAAAGAGGTAGTTTTGCTAGACAGAAAGTCCCAACAGGTGTTTTTAGCATTTAATTAGACTTTCATTTCAAGAGTACATCACCTATAAGGTATCTGGGGGCATGTCTACCAGAATTGCCACCTGGCCATTTCCCAGCTATGGAGCACACCTTATGGCAGCCACCTGTAATGACCTTTCTGGGCAGATCTGAGCTTGTCCTGCCTGAGCAAGCACCAGAAGCGCTGCACAAGGAGTGTGGCTTGGGAATCCCCAGTTTCTGCAGCATGGCCTTGTTGGCCTGACGTCAGGGCAGCTCTCTGCCTGTGCTAATAAACCTAACCACAGGCCAGGATTTATGAGTTCAGGCCCTGTCATGGAGTCACAGAAATCCTTTCTATCCAGATGCAAATTAGTGACGCTGGTTGCATCTTATCTGTGCCAACTCAGGTGTCTGCACAGAGCTCCTGTGAGGTGGACATGGCGTATCTTGGAGTTTTTAATGCATGAATCCACCCTGCAGTCCTTGAGGGAGGAAAGTACCTTGTTCCCATTTTGAAAGAGAGAAGAAGGTCAGGTTCAAAAACGCCCCCCAAAGCGCATCCACAAAACCCTAGGCAGCATGACAACACCTAAGCCAAACCAACTCCCCTCCTTGCTTTAAACACTATTTATTTGGTTTACCTAATGATACAACCTGCGTGAGTCGTCCCAGGCACTCCTCTTTTCCCAGGGCAGGGACTCCCCTGCTATCTCACAGCCGCTCCCCAGCTTGGTTGCTGTCTCGCAGCTCTGTGAGCCTTGCCTTCTCACCCAGAGAGCAGTTAGCACGTCAGGAAGGCATAAGCCCCGAATTCAGACTGTGGTGCTTAGGGATAGAGACATGTTCCTGGGATGGTGGTGGAGCAGAAGCTCGTTTCCTCCCCATGGGGTGCAGAGGTCAAAGGAGACAGGTAGACTATGAGTTACCTCTTCTTTCTGACTGACGGAGGCTTCACGCATCCTATCCTACCCTGGAGTACTGTGTCCAACTCAGGAGCATAGGACCTGTTGGAGAGAGTCCAAAGGAGGGCCACAAAAATGATCACAGGGCAAGAGCACCTCTCCTATGGAAATAGGTTGAGAGAGTTGGGCTTGTTCAGCCTGGAGAAGGCTCAGGGGAGAACTTATTGTGGCTTTTCAGTGCTTAAAAGGGGCCTATAAGAAAGATGGGGAGAGACTTTTCAGCAGGGACTGTTGTGATAGTATGAGGGGTGATGGTTTTATAATAAAGAAGGGGAGATTCAGGCTGGATATGAGGAAAAAATTCTTTACAATGAGGGTGGTGAAACACTGGCACAAGCTGCTCAGAGGGGTGGTGGATGGATGCACCATCCCTGGAGACGTTCAAGGCCAGGCTGGATGTGGTTCTGGGCAACCTGATCTAGTTGAAGATGTCCCTGCTCATTGCAGGGGGATTGAACCAGATGATCTTTGAAGGTCCCTTCCAACCCAAACTATTCTGTATTCTATTGTTTGGCTTTGCTCTTCTCTGCATCAGGAATTGTAAGCAGTCATGCTGCACGGCGACTAACCCCATTACTGATTTTCTTTACATGGCTGTTTTGATGCCTCAGTACAAGAGAGACATCTGTAAAGTGGAGGAGATTCAGAGAACAACAATAATAAAAAGCAAAATGCTGTTGGAAATATCTGTAAGGCAGCAATTTAGAGTGCAGATATTAGCGTGCTGGGGCAGACCTCACGTGAAACAAAAAGAAATTAACTTGTCAAATATCTCTGAAGCAGGCATGTAAAAAGTATTATTGTCTCTATGTAGATAGCCTGTGTAAACAGCCTTTTCCACTTGGGGCTATGTCTTTTGTAATTATGTATTATTTGCAAGAAGAAACGAGTGTGAGGAGTGAATGTTTCAAATATGTCCAAACCCTGACCAGGCAAAGGCTGTGATTTTAGCTCATTTCAGGGAGAGGAGAACAAGCCCATTCATTCTGTTTATTCTCTTTGAGCTCTTTGCAACAATTGTACTTTTCACTGGAAGTGACTCACCTGGCAAAGAAGATAAGAAACCCTGAAGAACAAAAATACAGTGCTGGAAACTATCCTCTGAATTTGAGGATTACAGTCCCTCTGAAACTGTAATCACATTCAGACCCTTCAGGCTTCCCTAATTACTGAGAGGAAGAAACTATCATTCTTCTCTAAATGTGGTGTCAGCATTTGTTAGGAGCAACCAGCACAAAATTATCTGCAAACCTTCTCATGACCTATAAACCTGCAATTTGATATGCCTCACCCAATTTTTATTCTGTAACAAGTGATTTTTTTTTTTTCATAGATTGTTATAGTGGAGACTCTTTAATCTACCAGGCAGCATGTAATAGATCCCATGGCTGGAGGCTGAAGCTAGCTTTGCTTCAGCTAGCAATAAGGTGCACATCTTAACAGTGACTAATTAAGCACTGAAATAACTCCTGAGGGGATATGATGAATTCTCCACTTCTTGAAGTTTCTGAACTTTGTCTTTCCAAGCCTCATGCTACACCTGAAATACAAACTGTGGTCTTGGTACAGCAATTACAGGGAGGGGCAGTGTTACGGTATTTCTTAGTGTCGATGAGAAGACATTTTCCACATCAAAACTCCCATTTTTTCTTTCTTCTTTTTAAGGCACATAATTAAATTCATTCCTTCTTCCAGTGTCAACCAGTCTACTTCAGTAGAAATCAAGAGGCCACCACCAATTTATACCAGCAAATAAAGCCAGGGTTTTGAAAACATGTATCAGCTACGTTCGCAGATGCCTGCTGGGGTGCAGAGTAGCATTTTCAGTCGCATTGCTGCCTGTTTCTCATTTTTTAGCAATGGCTTTCTTTCACTGTCAATCCTTCCATCTCAGGAACAATATATTGCTATTGAAATGTTTAATGAGTCACTTCTGAATATCCCACAGGAACAACAGGACATTTATCTCATGCTGCAGAGCTGTATTTTAAAAATAACTATTGTAAAAAAAAAAAGTAAAGCAACAACTCAACCCCAACTATTTTCTCCTTCCTGCTTTACAGAAGACTTTCTCTCTGCCTTTCCTTTTTCATTTCTCATTCACTCTTCACCAGCGGGGTTATGCTGAGGTGGCTACGAGGACACCCAGGCTGAGTCTCTGTTTGCATTCTTCAGTGGATTTGGGTTGGCTCCTGTTCCCTTGTGTGGGCTTGGCAAGGCGAAAAAGTGACCTTGTGGCAAACTTGGGTGTGACCTTATAAAACGGCAACAGCTCCCAGCATGACTGCTGGGTGTCCTACTCTCACTCCATGGAAAATGTGAGGCAGCTTATCCCATGTTCACCGACAAACTGTTTTACGTTTATCTTGGGGTGGGAGTGTGAGTCTACAGAGTTATCACAGCACGGCTAATGCACAGAGTTGCCACATCCTGGCTGTCCTGCTGGAACCTCTTCTTGCTTTGCTGATGGTGTTATGCTGGAGCCAGATCGTTGCCGTAACGGTGGTGCTTCTGTGACTGCAGGACCACAGCAGCACCATGCATTTCTGCTGCTGCCATGGCTTTCCGACTTCCTTGCACTACCTGCTCCTTCAGCTGTGAAGAGGCAAAAGGAGCTTGGAGCTGCTCTCCAAAATTTTATCATAACCTGATGCTGATGCTACTCAAAACATGTAAGAAGTAGTTGAGAAGGTAACTGTTGGGCGCTGCAGCTCTTCACATCATGAACACAGCTATCAGAAGAGTGTAGGTGAGTGGATTCAAACACCTCAGTTTTGGGATCAAAACAGAGCGCTGTTTTCCTAAGGATGACATTCAGTACAAGGATGTTGAAACCTGAGTCAGAGGTTCTTGCAAGTGTCCTGACACACCAAGCAAAATTACAGAGCCTGCAGCTCTGAATGTGAGCCAGACACAGCTCTGTGTGACCCTGGATGCTCTCTGAACTGGGAGATACTTTCATTGCTTGGGTCTGCCTGCGCAAGGAGTGGACCCAAAACAGCACAAAGCATTGGCCTACATTGACAGTTCATTGTGGGCACAAACTTCCTTGCAAGAAAGGATTCACCCTCTGTTCGCACCACCAACAGCTAAGCCACTCCAGCCTGAGCCTTACAGCTCTGCAGTGGTGGTGTTGGCTTTTCGACACACTCTGCTCAGGTCAGGTGAGGCTGGCCTTATGTCTTTGGCATAGAGAGACCTTTCAAGCTTGGAAAGCTAGGCTGGGGGTGAGGGAGGAAGACATATGTATTTCTGAGAAACCAGGATAGTTGAGGACCTACCACGTTAGGCCGTATTCAGGACTAATAATCGCGCTGTCTGGTTTTATTTGTTATAGCAAGAAACTTTACTTTTCCTCTGCTGTATGAGGTGTTAAGTGTAATACATGCACGTTTGCCTTACTAGTGCTGAAATAGTTATGTTATTGGGGTTTTTCGGTCGGGCTCTGGTGCTCCTGACAGCCTGTGGTTGTGACACAAACGCCGGAGCAGGCTGCCCCACGTCAATATTCCACACAAAGAGTTGCTTTGACCTGCTCCTTCCCAGTCCCCAATGCACCCACATGTACTGTTTCACTCCTCATTGGAGCAGAGGAATGGAGATAGAGCAGCTGTGAAATACACCTGCCCTCCGTCTGCAGCACTGCTCGATTACATGCCTTTAACTTGGCAATATAGAGTAGTTATGCCGTAATATAAATGCATTTCTCTCCCCTACCCACGGATCTGGATCAATCAGCAGCTTGAAACAGCAGGAGGGAAATGAAGTAGTAATGTAGGGTGAAAAATAAAGAGTTGAGAGTGTGATCAGCCAACTAAACACCACTAGGACATACTGTCCCACTCAGTGGGCCTACAGCTGCATTGGGCCGTGACCAAATCTATTAATAGGCCACACAAAGCTCTTCGTAGTCCTAAGAGCAATGCTCTTCAGATGTTCGAGCTCTTGTTCCTACTCTGTAACTTCAATAACTCCATTGTGGTGCCTTGTTACAGTAGCTGACTCGTCAGAAATGAGGAAAAGTCTTACTCTAGTCTCCTCAGATTAGAAGACAGAAATCCTGCTCTTCATTTCTAGAATGAAGAGACTATAAGGAAGAAATAATGCTGAGACTGTAAACTCAGCCCTAATGTGGACAGGAAGTTGCCCCTAGAGCATCTGTCTTGCTCCAGGCTTGGTGACGGACAGGAGGGGAAAAGATTGGGGTGGAAGGAACACGGTTTGGTTTGTTGTTTCTGTGTAACAGGACCTGCTGCATCCCAGGCCCAGGGGACCATGCTCTTACATGCTTGTAGCTGGACTGAGTGTGCCTCAGACGCTGTGGACCGTCACACTCACCATGTCACCCCACAATCTGTCTGTCATTTTAGGATCATATACCTCCTGCAAAGCATCATGCACACCTACACAAGAAACCATACCCCTAGACCCTGTCTATAACTCTATGATGACAAGCAGGCACATCTAAAGTACAAGTTATTTCATTTTAAAGACATTTAAACTTAAGGAAGATGATTTCTGCCTCTCACCCAAGAGACACAGTATAGGGGAACAGGGTAGATCAGATGTTTAGCAGGTTTAGAGAAGCTAACCTTGTACATCAGGGCACTAGGGACCTGTTACTCTGTGAAGACATCCATAACACCCTTGGGCTGCTCCAGTCCCTTTCCTCTGCTGGCCTGTGGTTGGAGTCAAAAGTGAGTGCCGCAGCTCTGTGATTAATTCTCATCTTCCCCATGACTGAGGAAGGGACTTGAGGTCCCTGCGGACAGTGGTTGTTTACTGCAGGACACAGCCCCAGAGGACTGGAGTCTGGTGAATGTCTGCAGTGCTGTCTGAAACTCAGGGGTGAAACCGTGCTTGGTGGGAAAGAGCAGCAGCTCTGCGGGAGAGAAATGCTCGAGGGAGAGGGTGTACCCGGAGAACAGCGGAGGAAGCATGTGTGAGGCAGCAGCTGCGGAAACAGGCAGCAGGGAGGTGGTAAGAGCTTGGGAACGAACACTGGAAACGAGAAAAGGCAAAACACGGTGATGGAAGGAGGGGTGAAATGAGGGCTGTCAGTGGAAATGGCCAGCGGGCAGTCAGTCCTGCATGGAGACAGGGACACTCTGGTTAGCACTGTCAGCGTGCTTCAGCCACCACAGCCACTGCAGGCTGGAAAAGCCTGAGTGCAGCCACCGGGGTTTGGTGGGGCACGTCTGTAACTCAGAGCAGGGCTGCCACCTCAGCCACTGTGGGCTTGTCTGTGTAAATGTAGTTATTTAATTGAATTACCTAAGCCAGGAGCTGAGTCACCCCAGAGGAGCATTGGTAAGCTTTTCACACCTTGCAGGGCTTCCTCTCAGCCCACCAGCAGTGGCAGGGCAGGCTGGTTGGGACACTGCACTGTAGGCTTGCCAGCCCGGCTTGAGGCTCCTTCCCCCAGTCAATGGAGCAGCCAGGGGAGCAGCCCACCTATAATGATGCAGCCCATCAAAGAGCAGAGCCACCTTCCCAAGCTGCATGTTCCCCTCCTCTGAGTGTAGAAAGAGCCTAAAGCAAAGACAGCCTTTCATTTAGGGATCTCAGCCAAAAAAGGTCAAAGTTCGAGATGATGAATCTGGATATCCATGTAGATACAGGGTATATACAGCAAAGTTAGCATTGGGTAGCAGAGTGAGAGTAGGTGAGTCATCTTGGAGATCACCAGAGCTGACTCTATTGTTTTCTGCACAGTAAGCACTACTTCTTGCGTAATTTGAAATGCATATGACGTGGGAGCCGGTGTATTGGCTTCGTGTATTGCACATTTCAGTTGTCTGGAACAACTAGCTCTTGGTATTAGTTTTAAGATAAAGCTGGTGTGAAGTAGTGAATGACAAAATATTACTGGAAAATGATCAAGCTCTTAAACAAGCACTGAGAAGCACATGTTCAAAATTCCTTCAGTTTATTAATTCTACATTACGTTTAGAGATAAGCAGATTTTTCAGGAACTCAAATAAACCAGTATCCAGGGTCTTACTCATAAGGTGTATCTGAAAGAAAGTCAGCAATAGTTAATGTTTGTATACTATTCACCAACTTCTTAGTTGGCGAAAAGCTTGATAATTTCTGTTTCCAGGGTTAGACATACTATTTTGGCACATTCTGTCGAGTTCTTCTGGCAAATCCAACACAGGTATACTCTAGCCATTTTGGACTGCAAAAATATTTCTGAAGGTAGCAGCAAGGCTGCCTAATACCAAGTCAAAATGGGACTTCAAGGGAAGTTTTTTGTCCTCTCCTCTCCTTGCAGACGACAATACCAGCAAACAGCACATTCCCAGTATAGTGGTCTTTTTCTGGTCTGTCCCCTGTGTTTCCTCTCACAGATGAGTTCCCAAGGCAGAAGGGCAACGCCTGCATCATGCAGCAGTCAGGGAACCTGTGCCTTTCCCAGCCAAAGCCCCACAACAGCCCTCCGTCCCTGTGAACAGGCACCTCTGTCCCACTAAGTGACCCGTGAAGGGTCTTTCAGACCCAATAACTGATGCAGATGGATGTGCATGGCCCCAAAACATGCTTCCTCCTGCCACATGACCTAATACGGTGGTGGATACCTCAGCTTCATTCTAGAAGCTAGCAGCACAGGAAGATTAGAAGTACTTAAACCTACATGTGTGATCAATGACGTGTGACAGTAGGTGGGTGAGAAGAACACAATGAAGTAAGCAGCAAACCTGGAAATGCCATGGAAAAAATATGGGGAGTGGAGTGTGGTGGAGGATTTCAGTTTGTCGTGTTTTACCTGTGTACCATATTCTCCTCACTCCTTTTCTTCACTTATTAATTGCTGGGATAATGCAAGTGAAAAAGAGCATCCAGACCCATCCAGTCTGGTTTGCAGGACACATAGGCACTGTATTTTTTAAATAAAACAACTGTAACAGCTTTAATGCAGAAAGCATCACGGGAAAATGTTTTATGTTGTGGATTCAGTTTCCTACGGGGACCTGTATTCGTAAGACCTATGTCCAGTTGTTAGTGGATTCTTCTTCCAATGAATGCTTTGTTTAAATCTATATTGAAAACTTATTTTTACAATGGCTTTCTTCTGTTTAATAGGATTTGACATGTTGGCCCTGGTGTAGCATGCAAGTTGTTTATATAAAGCCTTGAAATACATTTCTGAATGGTGCTATATAAATACTGCATGCACAGAATTTTACCATTTTATTGTGCAACTATAGAAGGCTTCCTGTTCTATACCATAATACAATTTGTTATTTTTCCAGCACACACATTAGCCTGCATTCAACTTCTGCACAAGGTAGAAGAACTCAAATTAAATTTACAAGCACACCTGAGCAAAGCTAGTTAGCTCTGGCAGGATCATGTTCCCATGATTAAATAATGCTGGCTATTATAACACATTGCAAGAAAATGCAGCTGTAAATCCCTGTCTCTGTTTATTTCCAATGCTTTGTTGTACCATAGAAACTCTGCTGTACTTTCTAGTAAGCAGTAGGCTAGACATGGGACTGGGTCATCCTGAGCTGATGTGTTAGATGCTAACTCTGAGAAGATAAGAGTAACAATGCTGTTCTCCCATGAGTTTTCCCCTAAAGGACCTTCCCATGCCACACAAACATTAATAAATCGATCTTCACTGCATCCCACAGCAGAGTTTATTAACTGAGGAAATTGGTTCCCAGAAAGATTTAGCAGTTTGCTCAAGGCTAGCGAGTAGATCCACAGCAAGGAGAAAGAGCTGGCGGATTGTGCTGGAGACCATCCTTTATTGCTGTTTAATGTTTAACATTACCATTTAACTCAGTGCGCTGAAGGCATGGCAGCACTAGGTGTTCACATTGTCAGAGCTGGATGGACACTGGTTTTGGAGACTAAAAGACAACATGCCTCAGCAAAGCAAGTCCTTGCTGAGCATGTTGGTCACCTTGGGGACCCACTGGGGTAGTAGGTCCCTTTGGGGGTGAGGGACCATCTCCTGCCTGCTTGTGGGGCTGCTTTGGGATGGGGATGAGATGTTTGTGCCTCCACTGCTATCCCCACTGGGACATGTCGCTGGGTCTCTCAGGGGTCTAGGAGGAGCTCTTGGGGCCCATGTGTACCCAACTTAAAGAGCAGCGCCATCTGCTCTCTTGGAGAGGTGCTTTACCCACAGTCATCCAGGTCACACTGCAGCTTGCAGGTACCTTTCGTTTTGGTGGAAACAAGGGTGACAGGGCTATAGCGGTTGCTGATGCATACCCAGCCCCGAGCTGTCTACAGGACATGGTCAGGACATATGTCTGGGGACACCAGGGCAGCTCAACCCTGTCTCAAGTTCAAGGTTTTTACAGGTAGCTCTGACAGTTTCGCATTTTAGTAAGATTTCTTATTTTCCAGTCATTTACAGTTTTGCCAGGATTTGACCATTGGTGTAAACTTTTCTAATCCAGGTGTTTGCCTCAGGCTGAATTATCTCAGATGGGGGGGGGGGGGGGGGGGGGGGGGAGTGGTGGTGCAGAATTTCATTTAGAGCTGTTTCTCATGACCAGGACTCAGACTGAGGGAAAAGGCTCTCTAAACAACGTTGTGACTTACCCTTTGAAACTCTCCAGTGCTATGTGGATGGAAAGATAGTTGTGTAAGGGAAAGGAAAACAGAGCAGACAAGGAATTGGGCTCTATGGGGACAATTCAGGTTAATATCTATTGTGGGGAGAGGGGTGGAGGACCTGGATGGGGTGAACCAGCATAGGCAGTCTACCATGACTAAAACTGGGAGGATGAGCTCAAAACCCACAGGTTTCATAGAATGGGATGGAATTGCTGAGATTGGCAGAAGTTTACAGTGGGGCATTTCCTAAGGGGTGAGGCAGAAGTGGGTTAGGACAAGGGTAACTATTTAAAGTTCTGCACCCAAGAGAAGACACTAGTCCACAGCCTGGACTGGGCCTGTTCCTACATTTCCCAGTACATTGCTGTCACTGGTGTTGTGTGAAACCACTGCTGACAGCATGTTTCCTCTCTCACGTACTGTTAGAGCAGGCTCTCACTCTACAGGTGTGGTCCTTTAGCTGCCTCGGCAAATCTTAACACCATGATGTTTACCCTACTGATAAGTCATGTGCATGTCATGCAACCTTACTTAACTCCCCTTAATTTTGTTTTTAATTGCACTTGGGGTTTCTTCATGTATCCAAAATCCTTTAGACTCATGCTGTGCACTAAAAGGACATGTCTCAGCTAGCAAGCACCTATTTAATACATTATTTTCCAGTATATTCCTGGTTTATACTATGCTCTTTGAATCCTGGAATGGATTTTCCTTATGGGACTTTCTATGGTGCTCGCAACTGCAGCACAAGAGTTCCCCAAGTTAGTTGCTTCATTTTAGCAAAACGTCTTTGTGATGAGATATCAAGATATTGCCATTTGGCAAATGGGCATCTAAGTCAGCACTGCAGCTGCCGAGTTTAAATCCACTGGGACTTGATTTTTCAGAGGTCTTACTATAAGCTATGACGCTGTGAATTACCGAAGCATTGCTCTCCCTGACTCAGCTGAGGCTGAGAGCTCAGCACTTCTGCAAACCAAACCACTGGGTTTGGAATTCAGGCACCTAGAAAGTAAAAAAGACACAATTAGAGCCCGTCTATGAAAAGCTCGGCTGAACAATGTTTCCAAGCCCTCTGGAACAAAGGAGGGGATAGGATCCAAGGATGTAAATTTGTACTTTCTCTTCCCCGCAGTCCCATTCCTCATTTACTTCTAGCTTCTGTAGTAACATGAAGTAGAGATGCTGCCATAGCCGCAGAGGAGGTCTAATTTGCATACTGAAGGAAGGAGCCATGTGCAAAAACACTGTCTGATCAGACAGTACAAACCATGTATGTATAATACATGTACACATAGGAGATGAATTAAGGTAGCAAAAGTAATTGTAAATTAACATTTTCTAACATTTGTATGCTTGTTCTGCCAAGATTATTTGTTTTCCTTCAAAGTGGGGCTCTGGTTTGCTTTGGAATAAAGTGTAGCTATTCTAATTCTGTGTAGCAAATAGCCAGTTCTATCTTTCTTACAAAGTATTTTTTCAAGTGGTAGGGTGCCCTTCTCTTGACATTCCTCATCAAGTTGTGTTCAGTGTTTGAAGATGATAAATGTGCATCAAGCTCAGCATTTCTACCACCACCTACCTGCTTTGGCTCTTGTTTCATTAGAATTTCAGCAATGTGCTGGTTCATGGCAGATAACCTCCTCTCCCTCTCTGGAGTGCCTGAGTGTGTGTGTAGGGGGTGAGCGAACGGGTGCATTTCTCATCTCCTCAGCATTTATTACATTCCTCTTTCTCTACCTCCTCTGCAGCAATAAATCAATGCTACTTGTTATTGTCTACTCCTTGGGCAGCGTTTCAGGGGCAGAAGCAGGTTTTTCTGGCAATAATATTGTAGGTTTTATCAAAAAATAAAATAGAAGTAAAAAGCTAAAGTAAATCAAAGACTCATTCTTGCAGATTCTGAGAGGAAGGACCCTATCGTGGTCATAATAACTACATCACCCGTCAAGACAAGCATGCTTTGCCCCATGCAGGCTGCAGTTACCAACCCCAGCCCTGTGCTGCCTGCACAGGCAGGAATGGGGAGTGTGTCAGTGGGGTGGTGTTTCTGCTCCCATTATGGGAAGGAAAATTTAGGGTTTCTGATGCTCCTGGCTTTCCTGCCTGCAGTCATCCTCAGGGCTGGGATGCTGGATGTGCCTTTCCTATATGTGTGCTGAGATGGGTGTGCACTCTTTGCCCTTCTGCAGAGGGTTAATAACAAGTGAAGCCTTAAAGATATGTTGTGGATGGAGTAAAATATGGCCTGATTATTGTTTATTCTGACAAAAGCAGAGAAACGTTCACTGGTGCCAGTGCGGAAACTGTTGATGTGGTGCTTAGGGACATGGCTTAGTGGTGGACTTGGCAGTGCTAAGTTAACAGTTGGACTTGGTGATCTTAAAGGTCCTTTCCAACATGAATGATTCTGTGATTCTATGATTCTAAATAAAGAGCAACATCACAGTGGGTCTGTGGCTTGTAGCAACTCCCCGGAGTAACTTTGCCCGGAAGGCAAAACAGACTGTTTTCCTCCACACAGGCTTCCTGATTTTCTACAGGAAAAAAAAGTTACCTGGCCCAACAAGAAGGCATTAGATGTTCCTGCTCTCCACTAAGAACACCCTGAAGAGATGGGCTGGAGAAATAGTGAGAGAACAAAGTGGTGCCAGTGGAGGAAAGGGTGAGAATGCGAACAGGGGCCTTCTGAAATAGAGGTGTTTTGCTGATCCAAGCCCAGAAGCACAAAAGAAAAATAAATACCTGGCAAAGTGCTTAGGCATCCAGGACCAAATTAAACAGGCAGGTTTAAAGCTGGGGTCGCATCTGGGTTTTTTTCATCCTTAACTCCTTCCAATGTTATCTAGGGTAACTCCTCTGGGAACCTTCATGCTGAAGTCACTGAAGGATGTTTGCAGGCAGATTCTCAGAGTCTGAAGTGGAATAAAAGGCCCCCTGACATATTAACATGTTTTTCTTGTGGCTTTGTAGACACATCTTATGTTTTCTTTCTGCAGTGGCAAAAGAGGGAGAGTTGGGGGGTCCCCCCAAGCAAGAAATGTACTTTATCAACTCAGTTTGTCAGCAACAGCACTGGTAAAAGCATGCACACACATGCACCTTTTTCTCTATGTCTTCCCTAAACTTTGCCTAGTTTTTTTTATTAAAATGGCTGCCTCAAGCTACTGATGAACATGAGCCTGTAACATGAGACGTGCAGGGTATAAAAAACCCACTAACTTTTATACAAGCTCAGATTCCTTCTCTTGCTCTGATTTTCACTGTTTGTTATTGGAAGGCTTTCCCTGCTCCCTACCCATGTTTTCAAGGGGATGTACATAGGTCATATGCATTTTTCTGGCCCCGCATGGAAGACGATGCTCTTGCATCAGGCTGCATTTGGGTATAGCCATCTCTGCCATCTTCCTGACTGCGAGGGCAAATGCACAGCTCATGTGGTGGAGAGGCAAGCCTGACATGCAGAGATGATCCATCTCTTTGATGCGGCTTTTTGAAGCTCCAAAATATGTGTGATGGCAAGCAGATAAAAAAGCATTACATGCAGAAAGGGGAAGTTTTTTTAATCTGTTTGCTCATTTGCTCTCCTTTCCTAAAAATAGGAAAGATTTTTAGGAAAGTTGACTTGTTTGCGTGGACTTATGTTGTGATAGACATCAGATGGGTTTACGAATACAGGACAGCTCTGGTTCAAGAGCTCTCCTTTCTCCATGGCATGGTGGAGGGGGGTCATAAAGGGGCAACGTGGTACAGAAATGGGGGGAGAGTAGCTTAGGAACAACTGGCATTAGCTTTGGGTTTTGAGGAAGCTGTGGCCACCGCTGAGAAGGTGAGGTCCTTGTAGTGCAGCTCTGACCTCCTCAGGCTGCTGCATCTGGGGGTTTCCAGGTGTCCACATCCCTGAAATTCACATAGTTTGGAGAGCTGGTGGTTTCTCTTCCCCCCAGGCACTGCAGTGTAATTTGGAGCCACTGAGACAAGTGACCGTTTTAGACAGAGTGAATTGTCCATAGCCTTGCTGTCTTTCCACATCTCATTTTTCCACAACTCGCTCCCTTGCTGATTATAATTGCCCTTTAATTGCTTGTACAGTTTCAATTACATAACAAGTAAGCTCTACAGTAGCTGCCAAAAGTATCTGTTAAGTTCTACCTTTTTTTTTTCTCTATTATTAATTGAGTTTAAATATTTTCACAACTGTGATTGCCATAGTCCTGACAGAGAGGCGAGTTCAGTCAACAAATGGACTTACTCTGCATACTGTCTGCTTACTCTGGGCACAAGTTCACCAGTTTGCTCTGTAGAGATTGTTATTTAGGTCTGGTAATGCTGACCAAACATCCTTAATGTGGACAAAAGGATTTCATGGTTTATGCAGTCAAATGCTGTAGGGATATCCAGCAGCGTGAAAGCAGGCAACAGCCAAGAGCAAATCGTTCATCACTGTCACTAGTGCTGTTTCCGTTTTACATGCCAGCTAGATGCTGAACTGGAAGAAGTCCAGGATCTCTGCAGGGTTCAGAGGGAGATAGGACCAGCCCTTCTCAAGGGCTTTTATCATGTTCAAGAAGGGTGAGATCAGATAATGGGTTACAGTGAGAGAATTTGCTTGCATAAAGCAACAATATAATCCTAATAGTAAGCTTTGGGTGGAGTTTTAATGTCTCTTCTGGAAGAAAGCATGAGTGATCTCATGTGAGATTGCTTTGACTTCTTTTTTTTTTCCTGGACAGAATAGAAAGGGACAACTGAAATGGAGAGTCTCATCGAAGGCTCTCCCATACTTCTGTTGTGTAGAATAGTTGAACTGTGAGGCAGAGAGTACTTATTGGTCAACGAGGAGCCTGTATGGAGCCTTCTTTCTTGAAATGTCATATGGATGGAGATAGTTTTCTCCAAAGAGCAGGCTGACAGTGATGTGTAATAGAGATGTTCAAGGATGACAACACTATCCATGGCTCACAGTAAGGCACCATTAAGAAATTCTGTGACTAAACCTATGTGGATGGCTTTCAGAATTAATAAATTTAGAATAAGATATATGACTGTGGGTATGTTTTAAATCATCAGGAACCTGGGTTTAGAATAGCTGTTTTAATCTTGTTTTGCTTTCATGTTTGTTTGTTTTCTTTAAGGAGTATATATTCTCATTGCTTAGTAAATGCTAAATTACATATCTTAAATAGGGCATGGCTCTTTTAAACTACATTTTGTTCTTTTTGTAAATGTTAACCAGAAGCATTAGAGTTACTAGAGGATACACAGCATGGGAGGCTCCTGTAAACAGTTATGTAGCATCAGTTTATTTGGAAACGTAAATTTCATCATTTTTATTAGAGCAGGAATTTTTATTATTCAGTTTGTGTCAGATTCTATTCCCACAGAAACTAGAATTAAATGAAAAGTATAAAGGACAGAATTCCTAAAATACATTCATTTTAAAAGGATGCATTTGTGAAAAAGAGGCAATTGATCTGATCTGGTTGTCTGGGTTTTCAAGACTTTGGATGAATATGGTTCATCCTCTCACCCCAGAGACAAGAAGAGGGAAAAAAGTTCTACTGGTTCTCCAACTCTTAAATATACTCTCAGCTGGAAGTGAATAAGATATTGAACTGACCTTCATCTGTCTGTCAAATACCTATGGTCAATATCTGGCCTGCATATTAACTGTGCAATAAGCCTGAGCTGGCTTAGTGCAGTGTGGTTTATCAGTTCAGGTACAGTGATATGTGAACACAGCATTAGGATTTTAAGGTCAGAGAGTGTTTGGGAGGTGTATAATTGTGTTTGAGCAGTGCTGATCCATGGCTCCCTACAGAGATGCCCAAGTGTCCTGTGCCGTACGCTCCAGGGTGTGCTCTCTTCTGGAGGACACATCTTTCACTGTCATCATTGTTATCATTATTATTACTGTGATCCAGAACATCCTCATTGCAGTACACAGATAATATGGAGGACGCCCGAGCTGAACAAACAGAGCAAACGGTTTTGCTTCAAAAGCCTGTTGAGCACACCCATAGATTCTGCTTAGTCAATGACTTTGACAAATGCAGAGTTCTTCGCCTTTCCTCAAAACTTAGTAACTGAAGTTAGAATGCTTAGTACAAAAAAATATACTTTCAGTATAACTCAAATTGTTTGATTAAATGTAGCAAAGTTAGGCTGCAACTTTAGATAGGCTCATTTTTTTAAATAAACCAAATTCCAATTTAAAGGAAAAAAAATATTTCCACTTGCCTTATTTTCCTTTTATTTTTTTTCCACAGGCAGGATCTGCATTTACAGGAATTCCTAAAAGGCATGCTTTTCCATTCTTATGTTTTTCTATTTTTATGTTTTTCTATTTCTATGCTTTCTATAACATCCTCCATGTTTTGTGCAACTGACAGCTTTTATTCTTCTGGTTTCTTTGGTTTTAGGTCAGTATGAAAACCATGCAAGTCCAGTGGTGGGATCTATATAGAGACTAGGAAAAATAAAAGGAGTGATAAGAAATTTCAGTATCAGACCTTTCCATGTTTATCCCCTAAAAGACCATGTGTTCATCACTAGAATCCATTTCTTTTTCACTAATGATCCTTTCCTGGAGTGAATGTCTGACTATCTGACCTGTCTGTCTCCTTCCTTCCCTTCAGTGGCTAGAGGATTTGGGGATGGTCAGAATACTGCAAGTGTCAACGACTCCAGCTTCCCTCAGGAAATGGAAACAAAAGCAAACCTATCCAAACATTCTGAACTGTCTTTAAAGTCTTGCAGAAGTAGCAGAAGGTTTGAGGTAGAGTTTCTTAACCTGTCTGAATCAGGACTGTCTTCCTTGACATAAATCAGGAAAGGAAATATTCAGCCTTCTGCTAATTTGGGTAGGACTTCAATGATAATTTGACTGGAGAGATTAAAGTGGTACAAATGAAATAACAGAAACTAAAATTAATGGAGCTGTAAATGGGATTGCGTTGTGCAGGGCCCCTACATATGGTTCAAATTCAGTACTTCCTCTGTATCTGACAGAGTTCTTCCAGCAAGAATACATCTGAGGAACTGCTACTGCACCCACCCTGAAAGCATGGAGAAGAAAACATCACCCTGTGGGGTCTGTTCACCATTCTTTCTCCCATGGTGACTCTTCGTGGTTTTATTTGTGCTTTCAATTAAACGCAGGTCTGAGTTTGCTCTCATAAGCAGACTTGTCTACCACTCATGGTATGAGCCTCAAGGCCAGCACTGGCAGGTCACCTTGTTTGGATACTTGTTGAAATTGTATACTCCATGAGGTCAGTTAAGTTGCTCACACGTTACCAAGAGCTGTCTGAGATGCCATGAGATAGCTGAGGTACCCAGGCTGGCCTGACAGATATGGCAGAACACCTATAGGAGACACATGTCCACCTGGAGAGGCAATTGGAGGCCAACCATACTATTACAGGGTAACTCCAATGTCCAGTGAGTTGGAAACAGTAGCGTACTCTTGGTGTCTGCAGGTTAGCCTGGTGTGTAAGAGTCCAACGTAGCCAACTGAAATCTCAGTCAGTGCATTCAGCAGTGACTGAAGAGCTATTCTGGGAACCAAATGCTGAGGTACAACTCAGTTGCTTAAACATAGATGTCAATTTTCTTTTGAGATATCCTCCTATATTTGAACTATTCACACAGGACTGACAGATATGATTTGACCTAATAGGAGATTAATAGTCTCCAGAAGGAACAGCTAGGCATCAGGTAGGTTAGAAAGCCAACCAGCACCTATGTCTTGCAAACAGATCTAAAGACGGGCACATGCTCTGTGGACTGGACAACAGCTGATACAGGTTTAAAACCAGCCCAACTGCAAACACCTCAAACTTGGCTCTTCCTGTGTTAGCTATGATGAGGTTTCAGCACATGGCATGAATGAAGAGCATGTGAGTCTTAACGCTTGTGAGTTAATGTGTTTCCAAGTTCATTCTTCACTGTGTAGACAGAAGCTACAATCCCCAATTAGCCTATGCCAACCATTGACCGATAGGCTAGCCTTGCAAGAGCTCTGAGTAAGCAGTGTTATCATGTGAACACAAACATGGCAGGAACTGAGCCAGATACGAACCTCACTGAAATGGTGAATTTGTGTCTAGGTATTAATCTGTCTTTAAATTCAGTGTTTCCATTGGACATAATTATTACCATTGGCATAAACAGTGAGCTATCCCCCTTGCTCAAGCCTGCAATAAGTCTGACTTTTTCATGTCTGCTCTTAATTGTTGCCAGGGTTCCCTGTAGTAGCATAAGCCTGTTTAATATTACATGGTATGAGAAAATTAAATGATCAATATCAGGTTAAGAGCACTTAGTTGTTCTTTCTTTGCTTTTGTAATTGCTGGTGTGACGGGGAAATAATTACTATGCTGAGTTTATTGCCATTCTCATTGTCCTCTACTGGTGATTTTGTTCAGATATGGACATGTCTGATTTACATTGTCTATAATATTGTTGTCTTGGAAGGAAATAGGAAAGAGGAAGGGAAAAGAAGTAGGAGAAATTAAAGGCTGATCTAAGATTAACATAATGTTTACTCTGGCTCTTGGCAAGGTTTTTTTGTAAAAGGAGACTCCCAAAGCAAAAATCATCTAAAGTGGGTTTGTTTAAAGTGACACTGGCAACTTAAATGTCACACTTTAGGATTTTTTTTTACTCCATGTTGTTATAAGTAACACCCAAACCAACTGTATCCCACTAATGTGATTGGAACACCTCAGATTATTACAGCTGACAGACTAGAGGAAAAGTACTTCTCTGTATTTTTGGCTTGTTTTTATTGCAGTTAATAACACTCTGTCCATGGTCACCAACTCATATGGAAAGCTTACACACTAAAAGGGCCATGTAAATTTGGGCCATGCCCAAATCTTCTGTAGTTTCTTATTGACGTGAAAGAATCAACAGCTGATTGTTTTATTTTTTTCAATTTCATCACTTCCCTATTCTGTGCATTAGGGCTCTTTCCCACTGTTTATATAGCTTTTTTGATAGAGTAACAGGAGAGAAAAAGAACACCATCAGTGGGTTTAGAAACAAGATTTTTAAAACTAGCAGGGGAAGCAGGAAAATCAGAAATCCCCATCAGTCCTCTGCAGGGAGCAGGTATCCTCAGGGTCCTTGCTTTCAGCCACACAGAGACAAGCCAGTCCTTAATGAAAAGATGCCAACTCCATCCAGAAGCCAGTGGGAGTGGGCTGATAAAGAGGTCCCTCTAACTGAGATACTTACAAGTCACCAGTGTCAGCATTAAGACATCCTGGGAGAAGGAAAGAAACATAACTGGTTACTCCCTGCCTTTGTTTAGCTGCCTTTGGAGGTTTCAAGGGACCTGAATACAAAGACACTGTGGCATATGCCAACTGTTGACTCTATCAAATAAATAATAAAGCAATCCCAGTGGGTATTAAGAAGCATGGAATCATTCTAATGAGTCTGGCAAAATCTCATTAGGATGAACAGCAGGTGATGACAAAGTATTTGCTCTGTATGCAAATGAGTTGTTCTCCATCTACACGTGGTTGCATGAGTGCTCAGAATAGGAGCTGTCAGATAATTACTTGCTGGAGTAAAGCACTGCATCAGGTGGTTGCATTTCAAATGCATCAGTGTCAAAAATGGGGAAAATGCTGGAAAAGAGCTGTGCTTTTAAGGTGAGAGCCCTACTCTATCACCCAACTCTCAGCCTCCTTCCTGCACAACAGTTTTGCTGGGCATCCAGGCAATCCAGCTGTCTTTCTCTTCTAAGCAAGGGCATATGGGCTGCAGGTTGTCAAAACTTCTCCAAGAGCTGTGAGCATAGAAAGCATGATGAAGGGTGGAGGGGGGCAGGTAGGTGTGCTGTATAATGAAAATTAGACAAAACATGGCAGTTCCTGTTGTCAGAGGCAGGTTACCTGCACAGACCTGCGTCTGATCTGTCCTTCTAGTTCAATACAACTCTACTAATCAAACAGAAAATATCCAGTTGCAGGCTGAGATGCTTCTGTTTGTATAGTAAATCACTGCTTTGCCCCCTTCTGCTGCCTGAACATCAGGCTGTGTAGCCCCTGATATTATTCAGATCCTGAAGGTGTTTCCGGCATAGCATGCTTCCTTTCTCTCCAGTGTTTTACCGCTTCATACTTTTGTTTTTAATCATGCTGGTATTTATTTATTGCTTCAGTCCTGTTCCTACTCCTCATACATGTCAGAGGCAAGATTCTTGCACGGAAGAGATTAAAGTCCCCAAGAGCCCCATTCTTCTGTGTGTGCTTGGGGGAGAGGAGGTCAGGGGAGTCGAGTCAAAGGACATTCCAGATTAAATAACCCACACCAGGCAAACACAAGTGTTCCTGCAGATCTTCTCTTCAGCGCCTGGCAGTCAAATACCTCCACTATACTTTCCCCATGTAATTGTGGTCTGCTCCCAAAAAAGGAGTCAGGAATGCATGTGAAGCCTCCCTTCTAAAAACACCCCTAGGATCCCCAGGGCCATGCAAAACTGCCAACTCTGAAAGGCAAAGGACTATGTGTATGGGGACTCTGTGCTCCCACCACGTTCATTGGCTTTTATCTGGAGACAGTTTGCTTCAGGCTCTCCATCAGAGGGTGAGTTTAGTAAGCTGATTATGAGAGAGAGCTGTTTGCTTTCTTGCTAATGTCCAACAGAGATAGGCTGAAACAATGCTACCAAGCACAAATTTCCTCCCTCACCATCCAGCAACCTGCAGCCCAAATCTCATGGGTGTCAAGGAAAGGGGATCAGTCCCATAAATTGTTCCCTCCACAAAGGGAAAAAAATAATATCATTAGATGCAGCTTTGTTTTCTAAGCATGTTAAAATGAGTTATTATCTGATTTTCATAATAGTGATTAAATTATTAATAATGCTATTAAATGCTAATAATATTAGGGGCTTTTTAGTCTGTAGATCTTCATCAGAAGTGCTTTTCATCCAAGCACTTTGCCGGCTAATGTCAATATCATAATTTGTTTCTTTATAAGTCTGGGAAGTCTTGAAAGGTCACCAAATAGGTCAAGACAACTGAGAAGCCATGCCTAGTTCTCCTGATTCCCAGATCAGCACCTACTGAGTACAGGGGCACTGTGGCTCACTTCATTGTTGCTGTGGACTGGGACATACAGAGCTGCAAAAGCTCCTTCTGTGTCTGGAGGTTTCTAAGAATAAGCTGGACAATTATCACCTGGAGTAGTGTGGGGTGTGTTTGACTCTCTGAGCACAAGGACTAGCAACATAACCTCTCAAGATCCAGACCTCTAGCCTAGGACTTGATGACTGATGTATCCTACATGGTATGCGTCTTAAATTTAATAATTGTGTTAAATTGACGTCTGTAGTCCAAGTGCTGCCAAAATGACAGTGGGCCAAGAATTACAGTAAGCATTAAAATGCAGGCTCGGCAGGGTTTGCAGGGCAGCGAGGCTTGTTCTCATGGGTAGGTTATGCATGCCAAGGTAGCGTGTTCCAACTCAAACCGACAGCATTGCACAGGGCCTGCAGCCTTCTGGTTCTGCTTAGCAGGTCTTGCTGACCAGCAAAAAGCGATGGAAATCCCAAGCTCTCAAAAAAAAAAAAAAAAAAAAAAAGAAGCAGCAGCTCTTAAGCAACTTAATTTTAGGTGTTTTTACCTTTTTTTTGATTTTGCTACTCAATTAACCGAGCTACCTGAGTGCTTGTCTAGTGAAGACTGATTGCAATAAGAAAACTGTGGACAGCAATGGCGGTGACTCATTTGAAGCTAGAAATGTCATCTGATCTTAGTGGTGGCCAGTATCTGCTGACCCATGGTCACATACATGGTGATCACAGACACATGTTGCACTGAAAAAAACCCTGTGGACCTCTCCCAAATGCAGTATGGATAAGAATGCACCAGGTTTGTTTCCCTCTACCCAAAACAGCCCTCCACCACTCCCAATAGCCTTTGTGTCTTCACACTCATGCTCTAACAGCAAACGTCCAGGCATGCAGTGTATGTTTGTAGGCATTCTGTAAAGGTGTCACTTAGGTGAACTGAGGCACAGCCATCAGGGTATCTCACAGACTTCCTGCTGAAAAAGACAACAAGCCTGAACAGGCATTTCTCTCAAGATCACAGGAAGGCCACATGGGCTTCAGAGTTGATACAAAACCAAGCAGTACAGACAGGAGAGCGCAAGCCCTAAGCGCTATGGGCAGGAGTCAGTATATGCTGCTTGGCCTTGGTAACAGTCCTTGCCTTCTCTTTTTTAGTAGAACTGTAGTCTGATGGAGACTATGAGGACATCTTACTCATGCAGAGGCATCTAGTGCTATCTGAGATACCAAAACATAACCTGTATGGCTTTCATTTGATCCTTCCAAAGGGAAAAGTTGCTCATAAAACCTCTGTAGTACCTGGCAGGCTGCAGAGATTTCTTGGGTACCTTAGAGATGTGAAATGGCACTAGAAATCCGTGTTTAAAGAACAAGAACCCCTGGAAGTCTGTGCTGCAAGGTGGTTCAGTTGCTCAAGCTCTCGTTTGAGTTCTTGCAGCCTGAACTGAGCTCTATGCTTTTGTTGCTGAGTGAGTTTGCAGTTAACAGCAACAAGCAGATATCCCCTGCAGTCTCAGAGGTGTCTGTAGAGCAGGCCTAACCTGAACAAGTGATAAATACCTCTGGCTAGTCTTGTTGCTCCTCTAGGCCAGTAGTAGTACTGCTCACCTGTGAAGTCCTTTGAGACTTAGAGTACTGTTAACACACTGGTCAAACTAAAAAGAGACTGTAGGTGGGTATCCCTCTGTCCTGAGTTTGGAAAGAATAAAGATGTCCTATGCATTCATATGCCTTTCTGCTCATAAAAAGTATTCTTGTTAAAGCTCGGGGAGGAGAGAACTACTCTTTAATTTCCTTATCCTCACCTCTGAGACCCTAGAGCACTTCACTTTTCTGTTCCTTTTCTTCCAGTCCCAGCCACAGCCTGCAGCTTCTTGACCTGCTGTTCTCATCCCTATCTGCCTTTCCAACATGCCTTCAGCTCATGTCTCAGAGTTTGTTAAATTCTACTTTTGCTGTACCACCCCCTCCCAAAACTCTGTAACTTTATTCTTCCATTAAATTCCTACTGTTTCTGTCTAACCCCTCCAACTGTGACTGTCCCAGACCTTCAAAGTT
The DNA here is from genome assembly GCF_037157495.1 of Lathamus discolor. NCBI lineage: Eukaryota > Metazoa > Chordata > Aves > Psittaciformes > Psittacidae > Lathamus > Lathamus discolor. The sequence continues at coordinate 97,339,498 of NC_088887.1, read as the reverse complement.
AGACTCTTCATATGTTCTGCAGCCCCCTGACATCCATCCCTCTATCTCCGCATTGAAGGGCTCCATTGTTTCTCTCTCCTTGGCCAAAGTAGACAAGTATCACTTTTCCCCTTTACCTGATTTTCCTAGGGATAAAAATCTACCTGGCCAGATCTACTGCAAAAGAGAACATGTCTGGGTAAAAAGGGGTGACCTTAATCTGGGATTGAGGATCATGGAATCACAGAATAGTTTGGGATGGTAGGGACCATAAAGATCATCTAATTCCAATCCCCTTGCCACAGGAAGGGACAACTTCCACTAGACCAGGTTGCTCCAAGCCCTGTCCAACCTGGCTTGCACACTGTCAGGGGTGGGGCAGGCACAGCTTCTGTGGGCACCCTGTGCAGTGCCGCAACACCCTCACAAGGAAAAATATTTTTCCTAATACCTAATCTAAATCTACTCTCTTTCAGCTTAAAGCCAGGTAGTGCTATATCAAGATTTAGTTGTCATTGTGTGTTTAGATAAGCTCTAGGATATCTGGACTACGTTGGAGTATTTCCACAGTTGCCTTTCTGTGGACAGATTGCACTGTTGTCACTCACCTGATGTCTTTTGGTAGCAAGCTGTAGGTCACCAGTCACTCCAGAGTAGGCAAGAAAAAGGTCTTTAGAAGAGAACAGCAGCTGAAGGGATGAACACAAGAAGTGGGGTTTTTTAACCTTTCTTTTTTTCTGTCAGCTCTCAGTGTTATGCCAAGTTTGCTCTTGAAATGCCTGACTGACAAATGTCCTTTCACTTTTACTTTAAGTCACTCAGAAGGCAGATCATTCTTCTTTCCTGTTTTTCTCCTTTCTCTTCCTCTTTGCATAATAAATCAAAGGGGTAACCACTGGCTTACATAAGTATTTTTGTGGACTCTGGAACCAAAATTCATCCTGTCTTTCAGCCTGTGCTGAGGCACTTAAGTCAGTAGTCTAATTGCCTTTAGATGTCCCCATTAATCATTGGAAGAGGACAAGTACTTTTGGGAGCTCTGGGAGCACTTTACCTTGGGCCGAAAAAGCCTTTAGATGTGTTGATATCACTCTTCTCCCAGACCCAAATCCACCCGAGGCCAAACATGCAAGATGCATTTTGCTGCATAGTGCTTCCCCCCCACCCAAGATCTTTCTCCTCAGCAGGTCCAGAACTCTCGATGAGGCTGGACCTCAGGTGCCTTCACACCCTATAAACATCAGTACTTTCTGGCATGTCCACTTTGGAGGTGCTTGGGATTTTTGGAGGCAGCTGTTTATTTGCTACCAGGGACAAACGAAGAGGAATTCAGAGACCTGGATGAAGTGCTATCCCTGTGAAGGTGGTCATGTGCACAAGGTTTTTGCACCAAGCTGTGCATGCCCACTCCTCCCTTAGGACAAGCTTTGCTGGGCAGCCATTGGACACCGTTTACTTCTTCTTGGACAATAAAGCATCAGAGATGCCTTTGAAGCCATTGACTTCAATATAACTTAATGAAAATTTGAGCCTCCACCTTGATGCGGAGTTAAAAGGCTCCTGCTTGAGCTGAGGGAATATTTGAGGGTTATTTTTTTTACCCACGGATTTCCACTGTCTCCAGAGAAGATGTAAAATTAGTTTGCTGTATACTTGGTAAGCTTACACAATCACACAATTCTTAGCAAAATTGGGAACAATAACTACTTACCAGGTTGTGCCCTGTAAGGGAACAGTATAACACCAGATCTTGTATAGTTTAAACTTATGCAAACTTCAGCAAGATTTTTCTTCCATTAATTATAGAACAAAGCATCTACTCTTTCATATTAAAAAAATCACCTCTTCCTGGAATCTCAGGTCTAAGGTGTTTTTTACTGTGAAAAAGAGCTTCATGGTAATGATAGCAGAATATCAGATTACTGACTCTGCATAACAGTGCTCTGTTTGGCTTCTGTCTACTTCTTAACAACATTTAGTGAAAAACTGAATGCCTTCCAGAGGCACCTTTAATTCACAAGTTGAGAATGTTTATGCCTCTCAAGTGGTCAAATTAAATTGTATCAAATGAACCATATGGGCTCGATGTAGGTTCTAAGGCCCCACTTAAATTGTTGTGTGTTCGTGAAACAATTAAAGCTGAATAAACATTGCCAAAAGAATTTCAGAGAGGATCAGTTCAAATGTTTAACTAAAGTAATTTCTGCCAAGGTTGGTTTCCACGGGCGTTCGTTTGATCTGGCAGAAATGCTCTTTCCGTAAGCATTTAACCAAAGTCTGATTGTAAGAGTCGTATTTTGTTCTGTCAGGGAGAGTAAACAGTGATTTTGTCTCCCATGATCACTTAGAACTGAACAGTACCTTATCACACCTCTTGGCTAGGAGGTGCCCAGCAGCCAAGCTGGGAACTACGTACTGATTAGGACATGGTGATTAGCATGTAGGTACTCAAAAAGGCATTGAGTTAGTTACTCATGGTACATTATTTGGCTGGGTCTTAAATATAGTAATTTTGCATGCATCAACTGTTTTTACAGACCGCAATAGCCTAGGCTCAAACACCTCAACTTTAGACTTCACAGACTGGGCATGACTGAAGTCATGGCGTTTCTAGGTGAATCCTTTGACATTATACCTGGTTTTGAGGTCAAGAAGGATAAGGCAGTCTTTCGAGTTGGTTTGATGAACTGATTCATCTCTCTACACAAACCCCATCTTCACTCCACTCTTCAAAGTTTTCAGGAGAGCCTTGAGGTTATTAGGTAAGAGTATGGGAGAATTTAAATGAAGACTGGCTGTGGTGAGGTTATCCAATCCCTTCAGAGTAAATAGCCTTCAGCCTATACTCACTGAAAGTATAGACCTGAGATACAGTATTAAACTATATCAAGCTTAGAATATTTTGTTTAATCATTCTTCAAATCTGAATACTTTTGCCTAGGGTATGCTATCAGATACTATCAATGAATGCAGCTAGTAATCAGTATCTCAAGCTGCCTAGAGAGGTGCTCTGTCCCAGGTTTGGCTATGATCACCAGAGGAACTTAGCTGGAAAAACACTTCTTTCATTACCTGGCATCAAAGGTGCTCAATCAGAAGGTCTCCAGTTCTGGCATTTGCTCATCACTTTTGCCTATAAGATCTTAGGAGCCTAAACCAGTGGCCTTCCAATGGTGGACATGAGTTCTAGGTAAAGCCGAATAATTTATTAACATTTGATCCTTTCAGCCATGGAACAGAACAGATCTTTTCTTTATGCTTTTGATCAGGGAATAGCTTAAGGTTGGCTAGGCCAAACTACATGGCCTCTACCTGGATTGCTGTGGTCATGGGATAATGCTGTAACTTCTACAACACTACCTGGGGATGTTATTATCTTCGTCTATTTAATGGTGTCTGTGTTTTAACAGATACTGCCTGTACATGTCTGGAGGGACACCTACTAAGCATAAACAGTAAATATTGATCCTCCTGTCTCTTCTCTGAGCACACTGCCAATCCATCACTAGCCGTCAGCCGTGAGATCTGATACTCTTCTTTGGCACCAAACTTAAATATCACAGAAGGAAACTACTCCAACTGGTGATCTTTGCACTGTACTTAACAACATCGGGAAGTAATCATGGCTAATTGTTATGGCTGTAATTCCAAACCTGACAGCTGGCAGAGAATCAGAGGTCTCAGTCACATTTGCTGAATGTCTCCCTAATACGTTCCACCAGATAGTTTCTGACAGCACCCTCCAAAGCCTTGCCCTTTGACTACTTGCATTTCTCCAGTACTCAGGTAGTTGCTGCCAAAGCTGTTCTCCTCTAGGGTAGTTATTTTCACAGTGTAATATCTTGGAAGCCCAGCTGGCAAATGTTGCCTTCACGCAGGCTGGATTAGATCTATGTAGAGAAGGGTTGACAGTGTGGAGATTTTAGGAGCATCTAGAATAAACACTGCCTATAAGGAAAAAGCAGGTGCCATCTGCTCCCACTCAAATAACTCCTGTTGACTTCAATGGGAGTGTGATGATTTTCACAGCCACTGTATTTGGTTTGGAAATACTTTCTTTAATATTAACAATAACTCAAAATGATGACCCCCAGAACTCTAAGGGGGTTAAGAGAACTAAACACTGATGATGGATCATGGATACATTCCTATGAAAGTCAACAGAGTAGATCACTTGGCATTTAAGAACTGTTTGTGTATCCCAGCAGTAGATGCCTGAGCTAAGATGAGGGAGGTACTATTTTCTAAATGGCTTTGGTGCTATGGAATCTGTTGTTCTCATCACAGAATCCAGTGTGGAGAAAGTGCTACCAAGGCAATTCTAACAGAAACCCATGTGCCAGGGGTGTGTATAAACAGTTGTGCCTCTCCTTTCCAAAGGTGTTGCCCTTGGGAAATGCAGCACTCCAAGAAAGACTACTTTTTCTTCCTGGGTTGGCATCTTCCCTGGAAATAAGCAGGTGACCTCACCCTGTAAGGCTCTCCCTCCAGCAGGAGCATATAGGCAACTTCAGAAAGCCCTGCACCACCTCTGAAAAGGACAAACACTGAAGCAAGGAAAACAATTCTGATTGGGCAGTGCATGTCAGAAGATCTGCCTTCTGTGACATGAAAGTCAGAAAAGAGCAAAATGCTTGACCAGTCTTCTAATGTCTGGGTAGATGAAGGACAACACCGTGAAATAAAACCACTGGAAGGCCCAGGACAATGGATAAAATCTGACCAAAGGGGACCATGGAGGAGTGCTAGTTGTTTTGCAAGTGCTGCTGCACTTAACATTGGCACTTGAACTGGAATTGCCCTGGAAGATGTGAAATTACTGCTCATTTTGTTAGCAAAGCTATGGAACCATGTAGTCACTGCCATATATCATATCCTATTCTTTTCCGGTTTAGCACATTTTATGATTCAACAGGGCTGTGACCTTGAGTGTAGAAGCCAAGCTGAGAACCGGGTGCAGCTGTGAGTTCAACATACCACTGAAGAACTTCACACGGAGCCTTTAGCCATGATAGCTCTTCCAGCTTCTTTGGTCTGTGCACTACATCAGCCCAGGCTGGCTCTGCACTTGGCCAACTGCATTCAGGGAACAGGCACCTGATCCGGTTATGGTGCCTGAATCATCACTTCACAGCTCCCTGGTCCCAGGGAAGCTGCTGTAGCTGCGTCTGCATGCTCAGCGCCTGAGGCATGAGTGAGGTAATTCAACAGCAGAAGAGGCTGAAGATAAGGCTTAGGCACTTCATCATGTGTCTGAGCCTTTTACACTAAAACCTGCATAAAGGCAGGTAACATATACCTCCCTTCAGGCAGTCTTGTTGATGCTGATGCTCTAAAGTCAATGGAGTGTACGTGAGGGCAGAAGAGGTTAAACTGGTGTAACCAACCCAGCACAATAAGAGTACTCACAGGAGAATTCAGAAAGGTGCATTTTCCTTTAGTTAAGATGTCATTTAGGAGATCAGACTAACTGATCTAATGACCTTTTCTTACAGTCCATGACTATTAAATGAATGTACATCTATTTCTGCCTTTTGTCTCTCCAGCATTCAAAACACACCTTGTCTGCTCGCTGGGCTGGTGTAAGCAAACCTGATGGCCTCTACTGACTGTGGCTGAACTGTAGTCAACCCCCAGAGTTGCCTAAAACTCCTGAGTTGAAGCTTAAAAGCTACCTCTTATGGAGATAGCAAAGCTCTTTTCTCTGGCTTATTACATTGCCTTATATCTCTGCTGCCATTCCTTCCTTCCAGACTCAGTCCCAGGCATCAGTATTACAGGATGCTTAAAGTACAAGGGTTTGTATTTCAGAACGGCACAACATGCAGGACTGGGGCAGTCTGAGTTTGTGACTGTTCTCACAGGCTTAGGAGCATCTGTAATGAACAAGATGATAAAAGGAAAACCCACCAACAATAAGTGCTTGAGATTTATGTTTTTGTTTTTTTTTTTTTTACTGGAGAAAATGAGGAAGAAAGGAAAAACTCTGGGTATTTACAGCTCACCTGGCTTTATTCAGCATCTTTGCATGGCTGTAAAGAGCAAAGCACAGTTCACTCCCATGTTGGACCAACTTGGCTGGGCTTTGCCAGTGAAATTGAAAAAGACTAGAAGACTTCAAGATAAATAAGACAGCAGGAAAAAGTAATGAAGGAATTAAACTGACCTTCTTTAGAAATGGGTGAGACAGGGTAAACAGGGAGAGATCTTGTTTTCCTTTCATCTTGGAAAAAATAACATTTCTTCCTTTCTAGTTCAGCACAGTTGGCTGATTTGGAAACAAATCTGTTTTCTCTGGAAAGATTTATTTGCCCAACAGACTTTTCTTTTTCTTTTTTTTTTTTTTTTTTACTTCTTTTTGGCAAAAAGCAATAGGTTGAAAGAACAAGGCTTGTCTTGTTAGGGTGTTTAAAGGGCTCCGTAATTAACTGGTACATTTGGAGGCATAGCATGCAGGATACTTGCTGAAACCTACTTTATTGCAATGTCACAGGGAAGTGCTGTGAAATGGGCAAGAGCTTTAAAGAACACTGTTTATTTCTCAGGCAGTATCAGATAGCAGGATTATTCAGTTATGAGGTTAAGCCAGAGCATTTGCTGAGGTAAGGACACTCTCGCGTGACCTATGAGAATGTGCTTTCATCTGTGACATGCTTTCTCTTTCCTTCCTTTCCCTCTTTCTGTCTTTTTTAAATTGAAAACAAAGCGTCTCTTATTTAGTCTGGGGACAGCATGCAGTTTTTCACATCAGTCCTTTGCAATACATAGTAGGTGCCTTCAAAACACAAACTGACATCCTGTGACTTGGCGAAGTCAGTTGCAAGGGTCATTTATCCCTGAAGTCATCTCCTTTCAGTGCATGATCGATAATAATGTTATTCTCAGCCAAACCTCTCTTACTTCCTTATACTTTTTCTGCCTTTTTTGTTTTGTTTTTAATTTGGTATGATACTGCAGACAATTGCTGGCTTGGAGCAAAACTTTAAAATGTTGGTGGCTCAAAATAGGACTGTAATTCCACGCTGCAGTGATTTAAGTCCTGGTGACTTGACCTTGTGAAGTCCTAAAGATCTGCAGCTTACAGGAACTGTAAATAATGTGGAGAAGTGCTCAACACTCCTGGAATACAGCTACTGTTAGCCTGTTCCTTGAATGTGGAAGCCAAAATAGAGGCATCCCTATTTGGAAATGCAAAGCTAGCAAGGTCTTCAAGTGCCAAACAGACCCCTGTGGGAGGGAGGGTAGTCTCTTCAAACATATTTCGAGATGCAGAAGATAAACATTCATCTTGCAAAATGATGCCTCTCATGTCTCAAGGGCAACCTAAACACTGAAATCTCTTCTGACTCCTACGTAAGGCCAGATTTGCCACTGCTAACAATACTGAGAAGTGCAGTATTTGCCAATTTGGTAATTAACTTCTCCATTCTTGGAAACACTGAACATTATATCCAACTTTGGGTATATAAAACATTTCCTAACTTTGTACAGAACCCTTCAAATTAAGGGCAAGATTTGGCCCTAAAGAACAGTGTATATTTATTGCTATATTCCTTTCCCCACCCCCCTCCCCACCCCCCACCAAATACTATCTGCCTTTAGACTCTGACCTGCTTTTGTCAAGTATTAAAAAGCATCTTTGTGTGGGGAAACATCACACATCTGGGTGTATGGGTGTATATGGCACTAGGATTGCACAGTACTTGGAGCTGAATGAGATCTGTAAGAAAACTCAGTTCTCCTTCCCATTTAAAGGCCAGACCATCAATTTTTAGTTCAATCCAGAACCCAAGGGAACAACCTGGGAGGAAAATTGTGACTTGCTGAATCATTGCCTCTTCCTGACCTCCCTGCTGCCTTGGAGAAGCACAGAGGCATCTGCAGCAGTTCACTTTCTCTAACAGCATCTTTTTGCGGTTGCATCTGTGCTAACACTTTAAGACCACAGTGTTGTTTCTTCCCCAGCTCCTCATGTGAGACCAGGGTGTCAGAAATGCCCTGTCTGTTGCCACTGGCACAGGAGACCCAGGCATACAACTCAGAGAGCAAGGGAGGAAGAGAAGATTGCAAACCAGTATGATTTACTTTCACGGTCTCCTCCTTATGAAGAAAAGAAGTGCAGAGGGAAAGGATTAGATTGAAAAGATTAAAGTGGATAGAGAGGAACGGGTTAACGGGCATGCTTTTCAAAAGAAATAATTCTCCTGACATCTCAAGGGATGGGTGAAGGGCATATTGCCTTGTCAGTTAAACGCAGCCATTAGTTTCAAGCCCATACTAATTAGCCAGCTTACGAAAACATGCTGCTCAGCATTTCTAAATGCAGACTACAGCCTCTGCCACTCCTCAGCATGGATATATTTGTCCACATCCTCTCAATGTGACACGCTGGTACAGAGGCGGTTTGGTTAGTAGTTAAAAGAGAACCTAGGATTAAACAAGGCCTCATGCAGTATTTTTCTCACTTGCTACATCCAGGTCAGCCCAGGACAAGCCACTAACTGAATAAGGAGTGGGAAGCCTGCTGTGTACTGGGATCCCACTTGCACACAGAGGAAACTGCAGCAGTGCCAAGACCCAAGTCACTTCCTGGTGACTGCACTGGCTCACACCTGCCTAAGCAAAAGTCGTGGTCACTAATCTCTACACAACTTGACTGCAGTGGAGGGGAGGAGGGCAAAGCTTGCTTTTGCCCTGTACGGGAAAAATCATGTGTGGTATTGCCCCAGGGGCCTGGGAGAATAACCCACAGTGCAAAGTGGATGAGAGAAGGACCCTGCTTACCTCCAGATGGCTTTTCGAAGTATTCATTTTCCCTCCTGGTCCTTCACTTCCCGCAATGTAATTCAGGGCTGCTAAACCATCACTAAATTGAAGGTGGCCTGGAAGCCTCGAGTCACTTGTATTGCTTCGGTACAGCAGTGATATGTGACTGGAGGTGTCTGCAGATGTATAGTTTCAGCTTGATAACAGTATCTCAATTAAAGTGTTTAGCTACACCCATTTCTTCCCCAGTAAGCAGATACTAAAACTGCCTGTACAGAGATGCATAAAGATGTGACTCCAGACTCATTATTTGTTGGAGAGGAGTTCAGAGGGCAGATATTGCTTCAGCCATGCAGGTTTTCCATGGAGACAGTGGGGGCTATAGCTGTGTACTACTGCTAAGAGAACAACAGGGCTCTCTTCTAGCCGGACAACATCACATCCATTCTTTGAGTGCGCACACCTAGCCTTCATCCAGCAGAGTCCAACCCTCGCTCTGCCACGTGCCTTTGGCACACAAGTTCTTTAGGACAGAGAATATGTCTTATTGCCTGCTCAGGTGTTTTGCTAGGTTTTGGTTTTGCTTTTTTTACCACCCCAAACACAAGTATTGGGTGGTTTGAGCTCAGAAATCTCCCACAAATATACATGGAGCCCAATGGCAGGAGATGGGATTTTGCTGCTACTGCATGCAAGTGGAAGTGATATTAGGGAAAGGAGCAGGAGATACTTGCAATGCACTTCTCTTGGTCCATTCCTATGTCTGGGGCACTTCCAGTATCCCCTGGTCAATCTGTTGTTTGCTTAATTTTCAATAGCAGGGTTGTCTGGGCATTGCTTTTACATGTTGACACAACGGGCCCTCCTCTCTGTCAGAAAAAACCTAGTAGTCAGTACCTTTGTGTCAGTACTAGTGTTGGACTAGTGTCAGTACCTTTGTGTTGGAGCAGGAGGTTGGAGACAGGTTCCTCACTGGTTTGGGGCACTCTCTGAGCCACAAGGCTTCCTGCAGCCATGTACTACTGCTAACAGACTGCAACAAACGGGATGAGAATCAAACTTTATATCCTGAAGGTTATCCACCTTACGTATCTTCTGCCTGAAAACCTTCACCATGCCTGGGGCAAGGGTGCATCTGCTCTGCCAGGCCTTTCCCCAGTTCAGAGCTGCTGACCTTCCACGTGTCTAGCACTCACGCACATACCAGAGTGCCATCTGCAGCCCCAGGCTCAGTTAATTTAGGCTTTCTCTTGATCCTAATCTTTATTCTGGGATACAGAATTAGCTACAGAGCCCACAGCATCTCCCACAGTGCAGCCAGGATACACGCAGCCATTGTTGCTTGCTCCTGAGGTGCTGTGCTCAGTCATGGGTGCACCTCCCAGGATGGCAAGCTGGGCTTCCTGGCAGGGCTTTCCTGCCATGCCCCTTGACACCATCTGGCTCTTGTGGAGACAGAGCATGCTGCTCTCTCCAGCTTTCTTTTGCCAGTCCGTGTAAGCATGGTTGTAAAGGGCAAATCCCTAAGGGGTGTAAAGCAGAGCCATCTGACTTACTGTCTCATTAATGTAATCCATAACTTTACTACAGAAATTTACAATTCCTTTTTGTGTATGAAAAGTCTCCTGTCATGGATTTACATCTACTCCATTGCTTTGCTTTGCATGGAAACACTTGGTGTAATCTCTTCAGAGATAAATAAGCCTTCTGATGAAAGTTAAATGATGCCATTATTTTCTGGATGTTTACAGATGTCATCCTGCTGTGCTCTTGTGCCTGGATCCAAGATGGCCTGAATCTTTGTTTTCCATTTCTGAAAGCTCTGGAGGAGAGAATGAAGATGTCGGTGTAGGAAGGGCAGGAGGGCAGGCAACACGAGCAAGTGCTGCGCTCATACACAAGCATGTGTGCTCTGGACAAGCAACAGACAACAGGACATGCTGCCTGTTTCCTTTGCCAGGCAAGGGTTTAGTCTAGGCACCTGCCCCAGCATGCAGCAGCATGGGAAAGGAGGATGCCATGGTGCTCAGATGGGCATAAAGAGTAGGACCTGGACCCCAGCCACAGGGTGGGAAATATTCACCGTGAAAAGTCTCCCGAGCACAGCTATGGTCCTGAAAGCTGCTTAGTAAGTAGCGTGCCTGGGGTCTCCATCAGTGGTTAGCTGGATGGCCTAGGAGCAGAGGGGTCATTCAGAGAGGTCATCTTTTAGAGGGGTGCTGGGAAAGGGAGCATTTCTTGTTCTGTGACCAAAATGCCATGCTACAAGGAATGCCCTGAGACCAGAAGTCTTCATTACAAGATACCAATAAAAGTAGTTTGAAAACAGATCTGATTTGCTACAGGAGCGTAAGAAACAGATACCTGATCTCTCTTTAAGAATCACAGAATCACAGAATCCCAAGGGTTGGAAGGGACCTAAAAAGATCATCTAGTCCAACCCCCCCGCAAGAGCAGGGTAACCTACAGTACATCACACAGGAACTTGTCCAGGCGGGCCTTGAATATCTCCAATGTAGGAGACTCCACAACCCCCCTGGGCAACCTGTTCCAGTGCTCTGTCACTCTTACAGTAAAGAAGTTAGATGTATGTATAAGCTCCTGATATAAGTTCCTGGAATAAACTATTGGAAACCTTTTGTTGTTTCTCCTCTAAATGCAGCTATAAATAAGTAAATACCATAAATATATAAAAGAGAAAACAGTCGGACAAGGTGAAAAATAGTAAATCATTGTAATGAGGTAAAGTATGACATCCTTCCTGTGAACAGTAAAGGAAAGGAAGGGAAGGGGAGGGGAAGGGAGAGAAAGGAAAGAGAGGGAAAAGAAGTCATCTGCCAAAGTCACCTAACCTAGCTGAGATGCCAGAGGTAGGAGCTTCCATGCTACCTGTAATGCAAAGGAGTGAGGAGAGAGGAACATCTGAACAGCATATCAGAGATCTGAATCACCCCTGGAAAATCACTGAAGGAAAGGGCCTTGCACTGAGTGAGATGGATGTACATGGCTAAATCGTACTTGGCAATGCTGCTTTGTGTCTGGAAATCACACAGCTGGATCTGCGGAGAAAGCAGTCAGGCATTGTAGTGATCAGGGTTGCAACTACAATGCAGATTTTCCTTCTGTGTGCAATTCCCTTACCAGGAGGTCTGCGTGATCTGTGATGCCTGGGCCAGCAAGGTGAAACCTGGCTTGACACCTTCCTTTGGACACCTGGGAAGCTGCTCAAGTGGTGTGAGGATGAAAATACTACCTCAGTATCACTGACTTGCCTTCTACTGAACTGATGAAGGTTTACTGATGTTGATAGGAGTACTTGAGGGGGCTGAGGACATGCTGAATATAAAATATTAAATGTTAAACTGCATTAAGTGTAAAAATGGGCATTTTTAAGAGAATAGAGACAACATTGGCTACTTTCCTAACAACTGATTGATGAAATGCCTGATTGTCTCTTGGGGAGCACAACTTTAAATTTATGAGAGTTCTATAGCTCTGCATTCTATTTTCCTTCAGAGACCCAAGGCAAGCTTGGAGGTCACTATGTTGGATACCATAGAAAAGTAGAAGTTCTTTAACACTGAAGAAGCTAGTAGTCTAAACAACCAGAATTCAGTAAGGTGTGTCACCTTATTTCACAGATGGGGGCTTTAGTTGCAGAGAGATGTTAAAGTGATGTGTCAGAGGCACAAGCAATCACAGATCCAGGGTTCAAGGAAAAAGATAGGGTCCGACTGTATAGCAGTATGAGCTGTTTGGGCACACATGGATATTTGAAAACTGGAATTATGTGAACTCCAAGAAAAAAAAACCTTAATAAACACCATCTTGAGTTTTCTGGAGCAGAGTCCCTGCTATTGCTTCTGTGTTGCTGGAGAGATTAGTGGGGTATTTATTGACTTTTATATTCATGCTCTGGCTTCAGTGTCCTGGTTTATGATGACAAACCTGGGTAGTTTCATTGCTCCGTGTCAGCCAGGAGGAAAGGAACGCAGCGCAATAACAGACATAAGCAGTTAGAGTGGTTACATGCACATAAGTAGCAGTCTGGGGAATGGTAAGAGCTGCTCCAGCCAGTTCGAAGTATTAGACCAACCCTCTATTTAAGCTATAGAGAAGGTTTGTAAGCTGTCCAGGTTTTTAGGCTTTGGGGTTGGGTTTTCTTCCTCTCCCTCATATTAACAGCTTGCTAGGAACAAGACAGCCACAAACTTACAGAAATGCCTTTCATCATCTTCCTGTGAATAGAGAGTATTTGGCAAACAACAGGAGCAAATCCAGAAAGCTTGCTTCCAGCTCCTGTATATCTAAGCCCCCGTTTATATCCCAGCTCAGTGGGAAAGACCTTTCCCATTTCAGGCCAAACCGAGACTTGTGTGCCAGAGCTGCAAGCAGCATGAGGTAGGAAGTGGCACCATCAGATCAGAAAGATGTTCGGCTGTGCTGTGCCGGCAGCATGGGACATGGTGGGATTGCAGCTGCAAGGGGTGCCACGGGAAAAGGGATGTTTCCCAACCTCCTCTGCGAAGCCTTGGGAGCGGATGTATCCCCTTCCTCCCCTGTGGTGCTGTTTAACAAATGAAGGAGCTGGGGCTGGTTTAGCTTCTCTTTCTGCCAGCTGCACTGTCTCTGGGGTGCGTGGGTTGCCAGCAGCTGAGCAGTGGCATTTCCCATGCCCTCGGAAAATGGGCAGCCAAAAGGAGCATGAGGCATGGGTCAGGACATGGGATTCTCCCCCTGTACTCAGCACTGGTGGGACCACACCTCAAAGAGTGTGTTCATTTCTGGACCTCTCACTACAAGAGAGACATTGAAGTGCTGGAGTGCATCCAAAGAAGAGTAATGAAGCTGGTGAAGGCCTAGAGTGCAAGTCTGATGAGGAGCGGCTGAGGGACCTGGGGACGGAGAACTTAGTCTAGAGAAAAGGGGGCTGAGGAGAGACCTTACCGCTCTCTACCACTACCTGAAAGGAGGTCATAGTGAGGTGGGGATTGTCTCTTCTCCCAAGTAACAAGTGATAGGACAAGAGGAAATGGAAAAAAGAAAAGTTGGGGATGTTTAGATTGGATGTTAGAAAAAAATTTCTTTACCAAAAGGACTCTCAAGCATTGGAAAAGGCTGCCCAAGGAAGTGATTGGATCACCATCCCTGGAGGTATTTAAAAGACATGTAGATGAGGTGCTTAGGGACATGGTTTAGACATGGAGTTGGCAGTGTTAGGTTAACAGATGTCTTGATTTTGAAGGTCTTTTCCAACTTAAATGATTCTGTGATTCTATGACTTCTTGTGTTTTATGGGTCTGCTCTGGGCACTTGGTGTTTGGAAAGCATCCACCCTTTCCTGCTGCTCCTATAGTCCCAAAGAGGCACATTGATTACCTATGAGTGACAAGGGATGCCCTGTTGCTGGCCATGGCTAGGAGGATGCTCCCAGAGACACCAGCTGTCTCAAAGGTGCTACTTTAACGCATGATGACACAAAAGGAAGGAATTGATTCTGCAGCTGAAATGCAAAGCGATTTTGACCTCTTAGAAAAAGCAAGGCACTTAAAGAAGCAAACAGACCCAGTGCCCCACCTGCAAAACTGATTTGCCAACATATCTGCACAATATTTCGTGAAAACTATGTGGCCTGTGCTGCCCAGCACTCATCAGTGTGTGTTTCTGACTTCCTTAAGAGCATAGCTACCTCATTTCTGGGTAATTAGGTAGTAGGAAGCACCAACTAAGCCTAAACAAACATTCTTAACTCTAACAAGGAAAGTTATTGTGTAGCCTTTCAGAATATATTTTTCTGTAGTATGCAATGACTCTGATGTCTATTAATTATTTCTAAATGGTTTAAGTATTATCTGCCTTGGGGTAAATTCTTTCTCTATAGTGTAATCTAACCGGTGGGAGGGGAAAAAGAAATAATAGTGTTTTGCCAGGTCACCTCCCCAAACATAGCAGATTCTTCTTTTAATCATTATCACCCTCACCATCACACACCATGCTGAAGGACCTGGAAAAGGTTAGCAGGATGGTTTCCCGGACTCCATCCCACATGTCAATGACTCACTAGCTTTAAAGAACATACGTGTGTAGGCCTTTTGGACCTCACCAATCCTGCTATTGACAGCAAGAAGAGAGCATGTCTGTTCACTCTTTGCCTTTA